>NC_056661.1:80451267-85743767 GCF_018350195.1 Panthera tigris
GAGAATTTTCTAGGGAGAGGTGAAAGCACTGTTTCTCCTCCACTGAAAGTCGAGGAAGGAGGGACTGCAAGAGAACCACTCAGAGCACAGGACACATGTCCCCTCGAGTTTTGGGGGGTTGTTGCTAATTATTGCAAGAAAAACAAAATCTACAGGTAAAAGGGTATACACCTCCCATGTAGGCAGAATGGAGAGCCGGTGGTCATGGCCTGCACTTCCAAAGTTTCTTGGGGTACAGGTGTCAGGCTTTCCCATTGGATAAGTGGGTGCCCCGGAAGGTCACCTGGCTTGGCTCATTTGGAAGGTACCTGCCCGAGACGACTGCCTACAGAGGAGCATATGGCAGCAGAGAGAACCTGGAAAAGGTGTAAGAACTGGAAGCTGGGAGTTCCTTATTGAAAAGGGATTCCCCCCCCCCCAGAAAACACAAAAACACCCCATTAGAGAAGCAGCCAGCATTTGGCCATCAACACAGATTATAGCTACACCGGTCAAGTAAGACTATCTGCCCTCATCTGGATTGGGAAAGAACAAAACAGAAAAGATCCACCCCCTGGCAAAGAGATGACGAGGAAAATTGTCTCAGCCCAGGAGGAGGATTGGGATGGAATGATGGACAGGTGAAGACACATCTGCTTAAGTTAACATGGCTCTCACCTCTTCATCATACACAACTGAGAGAAAAGTGCCTATAGCCCTCTGGTTTCTAATCTCCCCATTTCTGTTTGGTTTTAATCCCACAGGGTTAGCCTTTGCAATGCTGGCTGCTGTGCCTCCGGTGTTTGGCCTGTACTCTTCATTTTATCCTGTTATAATGTATTGTTTTTTTGGAACCTCCAGACATGTATCCATAGGTAAGAGCTTAGCGTTGCTATTTTAGTACCGTTCTGTTTGGATCTCTGAGCTCTGCAGTGTGCCAAAGAAATAGTGTGTTTGTTACCAGAACCTCTGCTTAATAACTTTTGTTACTGCATACTGCCTTAGAAGAATACACTGCCCCCCCCTCCAGATTTCTAGAACTAATAGCTTTCTTATGATCTTGGCGTAAAGGAAAAAGATAATTTTCTTGTGTAAAAAGAGCAAATTGTTGAAATTTGTGAGATCTTTAGCTCATAATACAATTTGCTTGTATCTGATTTTTCTTTTTGTTTATTAGTGGCATTGCATGTTCCCAATTTCTATGCACATATTGCATTTTCATCCTATTTTAGGCTCTGGATTGTACATGATTTTTCCCAGTGTATTTAGGATAAGATTTATACTGATTTTGTTAAGTGTTGTTGCTGCATGAGGCTGCCACCAGCAACACATACACGGTATTTCCAGTGGCTGGTGCCGGGTAAAAAATAGCCCCCACACCACCCCGAATTTAGCAGCTTAAAATACTTGTTTCATTATCTTGCATGGTTCCCATAGGTCAAGACTTGAGAAGTGCTCATCTGGGCAGTTCTGGCTCAGGGTCTGTGGTGCAGATTCAGAGGGGAAGCTTCTCTCCACGTGGTTTCCTAATTGAGCTCTCACACACTCAGGGCCCCAGCACGCGCAACTATTACAGCCGTCAGCTGCATCACTGCATCACCGCATGTTCCCTGGCCTCAGAAGCCACACAGTATCACTTGGCCGCATTCTTTTCGCAACTAGCATGTCACAAGTCCATCCAGATTCAAGGAGAGAGGAATTAGCCTACCTCTTAATGGGCAAATGTCCAGGTTCTAGAAGAGTCCATGGGATGGAAGATATCATCGTGGTCATGTTTAGAGAATACGATCTGTACATACACAGCTTACACATAAACCAGGAGCAGAGGCTTAAGGAGAGCAGGGCAGTTTTACGTCAGTGATGAGTTAGTGACCTCACCTGTGTCTCCTTGCGTACTGGCCACAGCCATGTGAGATATGCTCAGCATGATTTCCCTAATGCTTCATCATTTTCAGGTCCGTTCGCTGTTATTAGCCTGATGATTGGTGGTGTGGCTGTTCGATTAGTACCAGATGATATAGTTATTCCAGGAGGGGTAAATGCAACCAATGGTACGGAAGCAAGAGATGCCTTGAGAGTGAAAGTCGCCATGTCCGTGACCTTACTTTCAGGAATCATCCAGGTAGTATTCACTGATAGAGAAATGGGCTGTCATTTGTTCATTTGATAGATACCTTTTGAGCCCTTGTGGCTGGTCTACGTGGTGGGCAAGGTCAGCCAGCCAAGTCCTGAGATCAGGGTTCCAAGCGTTCAGGAACACCACTCCCCTGCATGCCTTCCTTAAGGTGGTATATATTAGGAACTAGCAAGCTTCAGTTGCATACTTTAAAGATTCCAAAAAGCAAGAAAAGTTTAAAGCAGGACTGATTAGTAATTAGTAATCTCTTGTATGCTTGAAAGGAGCAGGAGGTGACCTTGACCAAACATGCCCCCAGTTCTGAAGAGCAGGGAAAATATGAGTGTGCCCTCTGCTCTGTGGGGCTGCAAGCCACTGCAAACCTTCCCTTGTTTTCTGCATAACCACTGATTTGCGAACCACTTAACTGCTACAGATGCAAGGTTGCAGTGTTAGAAAATGGTCCAGAAAGAACTTGTGTATGTTTTCTGTTGGTTTTAACTTCCTGATCTATCACATGATTTATTTGTTTCTTTGTCATTAAAAAAAAAAAAAAAGTTTTGCCTAGGTGTCTGTAGGTTTGGATTTGTGGCCATATATCTTACGGAGCCCCTGGTCCGTGGGTTTACCACCGCGGCTGCTGTGCACGTCTTCACCTCCATGTTAAAATACCTGTTTGGAGTTAAAACAAAGCGGTACAGTGGGATCTTTTCAGTGGTGTATGTAAGTAAGCTACTTCCTGACTTACTGCTACTTCTTTTTCCCCTCTGTATTTGCCCCTTCTCTTTTGTATCTCTTTTCCTTTCAAGGCTCACTTTTCTTTTTTCCAAGAATTAAAATAAAATGGAAAAGATTTCATTATTCTAAGACTTTTCTGAGAACCCTACAAGGGAAATTAAATCTTAAAGTCCCATTTTATTAATATGTGATACCTCACAAGGAATTTTTTATTAGATCTTTACTTGGTGACTGCCCCTTCACCTTAATTAGCTGAAGAGACCGCTTTTTCCTAGAACCAAATTGTGTTCTCTTTGGGAACTAACATGATTTAAAGGCATTATGCAAGAACACATCTCTCTGCAACTGCTTACTCTAGCAGGCAAAAAAAAATAAGTAAATCTATAAAAGATTTAACTAACACAATTACCCATTTAATCTAATAAAATATATGTAGACCCTTGCACCCAACTCAGAGAAAATATAAATTATTTGTAAGCACATAGGGAACAATGGTGAGAACTGATCATGTTGAAACTGATCACAAACTCTAAAAATTCAATTATTTTTTTCACACAGTGCAATATAATTAGCAACCAATAACTAAATACAGCTTTAAAACCCCCATACATTTGGGAACCAAAAATCCTGCTTCTAAATATTCCCTGAATAGGAAGAAATTATAAAATATTTAAAACCAAATGACAGTTAAGATACTACATATCAGAAGTTCTGAGATGCCGCTAAAGCTAGTCTTGCCCAGAAGGACCTATGGCCTTTGTGTAGGTATTTCTGTGCCTGTCAACATGCTGAGCATGGCAGTGGGTGAACAGAGATGGCCCTTGCCCTCTTAAAGCCCACAGTCCAAAGAGAAGATGGATAGTAAACCATTAATTGCATCAATATGTAGTTAATTACAAATTGTGTTAAGTGTTACGAAAGTTGAATAGGGAGTCCAAGAAAGTCATTTTGAGAAAGTGACGTTTAAATTTATTCCTTGATTGATTAGGAATGGAATCAAGCTGTAAGAACATTCCCTGAATAACTAAAATCTTCGCTTCCCACAGTAGCTGATAACATGCTTCCTACTCTGAGACTTCTCTCAATGCCTCATCACAAAAGAAATAGAGCAGATAAGCACTGAGTGTGCCCTAGACATTGACAGGCAAGGTGTGGAGCCTGGACTCAGTGTAACCTACTCTCCCAGAGTCTGAGCATATTGGGGTGCTGAGGCTGCAACCCTCGGAGAAAATTAAGTGACTTTTCTAAGTCTCTGGGCTTCTTCCAAACTTCAGCACTCTCTTGCCTTCGAAGTGCAACTGATCCCTCTTTCATCTGCTAACGTGACTTCTTTCTCCCTCTTTCACCTCCAAAAATCCTTTCTATGTATTTACCTTTGCATTATTTTGCTGATATCAACCCCTAATCCCTTCCGAATGCTCAGGACTCAGCTTAAGGGGTACTTTACTAAGTATGATAATACTACATTAAGCCAGAACCAAATCAAAAAAACACCAACTATAAGATTGTTGGAAGGGCACCTGAGTGGTTCAGGCAGTTGAACATCCGACTCTTGATTTTGGCCTGGGTTGTGATCCCAAGGTCAGGGGATCGAGCCCTGTGTCAGGCTCCGCACTGAGCATGGAACCTGCTTAAGAGTCTCTCTTTCTCTGCCCCTCTTCCCCACTCGTGCTCGCTCTCTCTCTCTCTCTAAAAAATAAAAGCTAAATAAGATTGTTGGATAAGAATTACAACCATAAAGCTGTATGACTGGGTAAAAATGCCTCCTAATTGGTGAGAGAGAGACATTTCAGTCTGAGAACTTTTAACTAGAAATGCGCAATAAGGGGATGGCTGGTGTGAATTCGTTCACTAGTGTCTCTGTCTATTCAGGGGCCATTGCCTGATGTAAACATCCAGTGTTCGCTGTGTTACAGAGTACAGTTGCTGTGTTGCAGAATGTTAAAAACCTCAACGTGTGTTCCCTAGGCGTCGGGCTGATGGTTTTTGGTTTGCTGTTGGGTGGCAAGGAGTTTAATGAGAGATTTAAGGAGAAATTACCGGCACCTATTCCTTTAGAGTTCTTTGCGGTAAGTCAACTTTGGCCACAGGTGCCTAGCCATTTGGGTGAGGGATTGGGACAGGGGAGGAGCAAGGAAATTCTACCTTTTTTTCTCCCAGTTCTGCCAAGAGAAGGTTAGAATTTGTCAAGGGGAACTTTTACAAATATATGGACAACAAAGAAAATCTATTAGAGTATAGACAGGGATGATTTTTAAAATACAGATGAAAGCCATCCCTAAAAATTTTAATATGAATTACCTCGGAGTGATGAGATGATGGGAGATTTTTCTTCCTCAAAATTTTTATTGTCTGCTTATTTTATAATGAACACACATAACTTTAATCACGTGAAAAAAGTAAGCTGTTTCTATTTTGAAAAGAGCAAGAGACCAAGGTTCCCATACTTTCTTGGTTCCTGGCACTCCTAGGCCAAAAGAAATACCTAGCAGTTCCATTTATTAAGTAGTTAGGTCCAAACAACTTAATACATATTTACATCTAACAACTTGGGAACTATTGTAAAAATAATGCACATGTATTGAAATACTATATATTCTATTACATTCTTAAATGACCACAGTTGTTTATTAATAATGTTACCTTACTGTTGGTTCCCTGCAGCAGCCACCACTGTGAGGGATGGCTGCCCACCCTGGCCAGCCCTAATTGTCAACCGAATGGCCCACCCAGAAGGTTCTATAGCAACAGTTCTTCAAGATGAAGAAAATTGCTTTCTGTCCTTCTTTTATTTTTCTGTTGCACTTCAGTAAGGGTTGTATTTTACACACCGATTAAATCTATGTCCTGACCATCCAGGAAGGGCTCATGCACAGAGGCACTGTGACCCTGGCTGTAACTGAGATGGGAGAAGACCACTGCGGGGGGCTGGTGGACACCTCTAACCACAGTCGGTGCTGCCGATGTGGAAACAGGGTCAGCAGAAGGATTGTGGATCCAAACATCCATTTTGTAATGACACCCTGTCAGTATACCACCCTCATACACACTTTTCAGCATCCCTAGTTCATGCCATGTTAGCCAGAAACTCCTTTCAACTACAAAAAGCAAAGCCAGCTCCTGAAACGTTCAACTAGCCGAAGCAAAATAGAAAAGAACTCCAGACCACAAGGAAACTGTAGAGTCCATTTTAATTTTGTGGAGAAGAGCCATTAGGAGAAGTTAGAAATGCTGGAAGCTAACTATAATTCTTTTTAAACTGAAAGCTGAAAGGGGGAATAGATTTTGGCTTGGCTAACAAACTGAAACTCACTTTGGCAGTGGTTGAATTTTCATCTATAAAAGGCACCTTTGGATTTATGTCTGTTTTAGGTGGTGATGGGAACTGGCATTTCAGCTGGGTTTAACTTGCAAGAATCGTACAATGTGGATGTCGTCGGGACACTTCCTCTGGGGTAGGAGAACAGTTTTAAGTAACAGTGTGGCTTGAGTTATCAACAGATCTGTTATTGTTTCTAACTCTTGCTATAGTATTCTTACAATCAAAAATATCTCTTTTTTTCTACATACCAAATATCTGAAATTTTGGAGTGTTTTCCATTGTAGTGTGTATGTGGGGTTTTTTTCTAATCATGGTAAACACACACACACACCAGAAAATTTATCATTTTTGTCATTTTGAAGTATATAGTTTAGTATGTTAAGTATATTCACATTGTTGTGAAACAGATATCTCTATCTATATCACATTTTCTTTATTCCTTCATCCAACAATGGACATGGGTGTGCAAATATGTCTTCAAGACCCTGCTTGCAGTTCTTTTGTATAAATACCCAGAGATGGGATTGCTGGATCGTATGATAGTTCTGTTTTTAACTTTTTGAGGAACTTCCGTGCTATTTTCCATAGTGGTTACACCATTTTACAATCCCACGACAATGGGATGCAGTGTTTTCTTTTGTTTCCTATTGTTTTGCACTTCCTGGTTTTTAAAATCTCTCCTTAGGCGGCATAGGAACTAAGAGCAAAAAGACCTAAATCTAGCCTGACACTCACTAGCTGTGTGACCTTGGGCAAGTTGCGTCTCCTCTCATAGCCCCGGTCTCCTCCAGGTTAGCACAGCAATCAATGCCTGTCTTGAGGGTAACTGTGAAGCTACAGGAGCTAGTGCACATAAAACACCTGGAGCAGGGGCCCCTGGGTGGCGCAGTCGGTTAAGCGTCCAACTTCAGCCAGGTCACGATCTCACGGTCCGTGAGTTCGAGCCCCGCGTCAGGCTCTGGGCTGATGGCTCGGAGCCTGGAGCCTGTTTCCGATTCTGTATCTCCCTCTCTCTCTGCCCCTCCCCCGTTCATGCTCTGTCTCTCTCTGTCCCAAAAATAAATAAAAAACGTTGAAAAAAAAAATTGAAAAAAAAATTAAAGAAAAAAAACACCTGGAGCACACCTGGAAAGTATTTAAGACATGTTAACTGGAAGTTCTGTGGCTCTTTATTTCAACAAATTTTCTAGTTTCAAATGATATATGCTTTGTCATTAATATTCTTTTGTCTAACTCTATATTTAAAAATGTGTACTATTCTTGGGGCGCCTGGGTGGCTCAGTAGGTTGAGCGTCCGATTCTTTGCTTCGGCTCAGGTCATGATCTCGCGGTTCGTGAGATCAAGTCCCATATCGGGCTCTGTGCTAACTGTGCTAATCCTGCTCGGGATTCTGTCTCCCTCTCTCTATTCCTCTGCTGCTCGCTTGTTCTCTCTCTCTGTCCCTCTAAATAAATAAATAAACACTCAAAATTTTTTTACTATTCTCTTTATATTTGAAGACACTAGAGTAACTATGAGCTTCTCCTCACCTCACTCGGTTCCTCTCTGACATGCTCTGGCTATCTCTGCATCTCTCTGTGTGTCTCTGTCTGTCTCTTGTACTGTCTCTTTCCCTTGCCACCTCGTTTCCAGATGAGCAGAGTCAGATGCCCAGGTGCTGGGCATTGATGAACCTGGCCTTGCCTCTGGTACCATCTAAGAATCTCCTGGGAGGCACAGAGGTAGAGGCTGCTCTTCAAGCCAGAGTTCACCCCCAACACCCAGAACAAGTGTTGAAGGAGGTAGCACACAGTGCACTTCAGAACAACGGATTGCGGTCATGAACATGTCACTTATGATTCCCTGTAAAGGTATAACCCAGTAGTAACACTTGGTTTTCCATTTGGACTTATAAAATACTTTCATACCCACCACCTCCGCTGGTGCCCACAATAACACTATTGACATATGTCCCCTCCCCGTTTTATAAGGTAAGAAAGTTCACTGATTTAGCATCTGTTTATTGAGTGCCTAGTATGTGCCAGGGACACAGCCATTAAAAACAAAAGTAGCCACACAAGCAAAAAAGTGTCTGTCCTCATGGAGCTTATATTATCCAGGGGAACAGGGGAAAGGGATACAGAGAATAAACAGTGAGAAGTGCTGTGAAGACAAGAGAGGCCAGGTAAGGGATGGGAGGGGCTCAGGTGACTGTGTGAGGTAGGCTGTCAGAGAAGGCAACATTTGAGAGACACCGGTGAGTCCTAGCCTGGACCCAGAATGCCGTCATCCAGTACTCAGTTGTTGGCCGTTTCTGTTACCTCACACCTGGGTCTCTAACATAATTAGTCATGTGATAAACATTAGTCTTCAACTAGATCCAATACATAATTCTATTCAGTAACTAATCAAATAATTTGATTACATGTGAATTCTACCCAAGACATTCCTTTCCCTATTGCATTGTACCCAAATATGTTGCTTTTCCTCCATGTGTGAGAGCCATATTTTAAAGGAAGAACAGGTTTTACCTTTTCTAAAACTTGGCCACCCTTTCTGGAACTTCGTCCAAAACCAAGCAGAAAACAAAGAATGCTTCTCTGACTATGTATCTACATATCCCAGTACTGTTTCAGTTATCTGTGAGTCTTACTGCTGGATAATACTCCGAAACGAAGTCTTAAAACAACATCCGGTTATTTGCTCACAATTCACAACCTAGGTAGGGCAGCTGGGTGGCTCTGCTCGGGGCCTGTCATGCAGCTGCAGATGTCTGAAGGTGTGCCTGGTGCCAGAGGCTCCACGAGGGCTTCACTCACGTTCTGATACCTCAGGTGGAGGGCTGCAGTGGCGGACAGCTGGCTGCCCTCTTCTCCCCACGTGGTGACTCCAGCAGGGTAGCCAGAGTCTTTCACATGGTGGCTCAGGGAAACAAGACAGAAAAGCAGGAGGTGCCGAGCTGCTAAACGCACTCATATAGCGTCACTGGAACCACATCCAGTTGGTCGAAACCAATCACAAATCCAGCCCAGACTGACCAGAAGAGAAACAGATTCCTCCTCTACATGGGGGGAGCAGCTCCCACAAGTATGGGAGGAATGGTTGGTGGCCATATTTGAAAGCAAACTACCACATTTATCTATACACGCACAGTACAGTGTCCAGAAAGTGACAGTTGACTCTTTTTGCTTTTTTAATGTTTATTTTTGAGAGAGAGAATGAGCAGGGGAGGGACAGAAAGAGAAGGGGACAAAGGATCCAAAGCAGGCTCCATGCTGACAACAGAGAGCCCGACGCGGGGCTCGAATTCACAAACCATGAGATCATGACCTGAGCTGAAGTTGGACGCTTAACCGACTGAACCACCCAGGCACCCCGACAGTTGACTCTTAAAGATCCCAGCCATGGCAATGTATCCTGTTTCTTGGTTTACTTTCCTTAACTCATTCCAGAATATGTTCTTTTCTCATATTCTTATTCTGCAATCCCAAATCTGCTACAAGGTCTTCCCTCTTGGCTAATGCTTCTATAGCAAAGTGTAAGGGAAAGACAGTAAGTTTTATAGTCAGAGCTCCTGGGTTTGACTCCCTCCTCCATCTTGGGCAAATTATTTAATATCTGCAAGGATCCATTTCTTTCCACCTATAAATTAGGATAATAATGGCATCTATCTAACAGGATTGTTGTAAGGACAGATAACATAGGTCAAGTATATGGCACATAACATAGGCTTAGTATACATTCAGGTTTGTTTTTTTTTTCCTTCTCTCCCTTCTTTCCCTCCCAGAACCTGAGACACCACCCCCTTCATCACTAGGATATGACACAATAAGAGAAATAGTTGCAGGGAGGCAGGTTCCCATGTTTTTTGTGGTACTTGGTGGATGAGCCATTTGACCTTGGACAAGTTGCTTAGTTTCACTATGCCTCATTTTCTTCATCTGTAAATGGGGAATATAGTGGTGCCTAGCTCACAGGGCTAGCAGAGATAAATAAGCACAGAACTTGGCAGAGAGGCAGCACCTAAATAAATCATGGCTATTGTAAAAAAAAAAAAAAAAAAATATAGTACATGAATTAATTGTTATTTAGACCAATGCCTTGAATTGGATCAGGTGCCTCTGAAAACCTCTGTCGCCCCCTCCCCCCATTCCATTCTGGGGAATCCCTATTCTGTTCCTTTACGACAAGGGTTCCAAACTGTAAGAATGGACCACAAAAACTGGGTTCTCCACTGCCCCCTCCAATTACCCAGGACTCCCAGGTGAGTCCCAAGGAGTATAATCTTCCGTTGCTCTTTTTTCATGTTAGAGACTCACCTGAAGGGGGCCTAGAAAGCAGAGTCCTTACTTGAAATAACAAGGGGGAACAGTCTGGATAGTCGTTCTCCTCTCAGATGGCCCTTGTTGAGCACCCTCCCTGAGCTCAGACTTGGGTTCAAATGTCTTGTGCCATCTGAGCACTTCGCTGACCCTCTCTTCCTGTTCCATGTCTTACTTACACCTGCCATACAGGGTGTCATGAGGTATGAGGTTACTCCTTTTCTAAATAAAACGGCATCTGATGTCTCCTGATAACCCATTCAGGTAGAAAGCTGGTACTCTAGGGTTGGGGCCTAAAAAGAACCTGTGTGTGTCAAAGAGGGCGCTCCTTTTTGCCAAAGCAGAGCAAACAAGTATCCAAGCATTGATCGCCTCATTTGCAGATGATGCCCCTTTGAAATGCTCCCCTCTAGTTGCATGTTTTTTCCCAGTGGTCACAACGCTCAGGTTAAAGTCAGCTTGACCTTTCAGGCTACTACCTCCAGCCAACCCGGACACCAGCCTCTTCCACCTCGTGTACGTGGATGCCATCGCCATAGCCATTGTTGGATTTTCAGTGACCATCTCAATGGCCAAGACCTTGGCAAATAAACATGGCTACCAGGTGGATGGCAATCAGGTAAAGATCATTAATTCCCTGCAGATACTTCATTGTGGTATAATCATCCTGCTATGCTACATAAGGCAAATGAATTGGATTTCTCTATCTTGATAGAAAAACTTCTAGTTTGATGATGTATTTATTCAACACTACATTTTTTTTTCATTATTTATGTGCATTAGATCATCAGAACACTGAGGTACAGAGTCCTACCTCATGTTACAGCTAGGGGTCTTGTTAGGAAGATGAAATCTCTGATCGGAGGCTCTCAGTTTGCCACACTCTGACAGACGTTGGCCCTGTTTTTAAAGCTCACAGCCTGAGAAGCAAATGTTGTTCTAGAACCGTTCTACTCTGCAGGAAGACTTCTCTTTGTTCATTAAACTTGGAACATATGATTCATCACTCAAACTCCACATTATATTCTTTGCCACCTCCTTTTATAACTATCTACTGACTCACTATCTACAGATAAGGTATTTAATCTGAATACCATAAGCCATAATTTTGGCATGACGATGACTATTTTAACACACCATACATTTCTAAGAGAAGATTATATGCTCCGCGTTCACACAAGACACAGTGATCCAACTAGGAAGACAGGACGTATCCCTGAGAGCAGGACTCACTCACTGGTCCTAGGAGGACACTGTGGCATGTGTCAAAGAGCAAGAGATCGAGCATTTAAAAGATGCCAATGGTTCTATACACCAGTAAATTACTCGTAACAAAAATATTTTGTCCCTTGCTGCAGTTTTCTTTAAAAAAAACCATTTTTAGTGTAGGAGAGTGTGTTTGGCAAAGAGGGGACTAGGTAGTGACTGCAGCTTTTATCTCTGACAGAACAAGAACTCTGTTTTTCTCCCACCTTATTCAATAATCCCTATTTTAAACTCATGCCCAACAAACTCTTGTATCTAGAAAAAGAATGAAGAGACAGCTTCTACTGTTGAAAATGTGTATTAAATGGGCCATCATGCCTTTTTTCCTGAAGAATGACTGACCTCGTGTGTGCTTTGTTTCCCCCTGGAAAAGGAGCTCATTGCCCTGGGACTGTGCAATTCCATTGGCTCACTCTTCCAGACTTTCTCAATTTCATGCTCCTTATCTCGAAGCCTTGTTCAAGAGGGGACTGGAGGGAAGACACAGGTGTGTATGCAACTGGCCTCTGAGGACTGGTGATTTGGGGTGGTAAACTTTAAAATTTTTTTTAAGTTTATTTACTTTGAAAGAGAGTGAGAGAGCTGGGCAAGGGTGGAGGGAGGGAGGGAGGGAGAGAGAGAGAGAGAGAGAGAGAGAGAGAGAGAGAGAGAATTCCAAGCAGACTCCACACTGCCACTGCCAGCATGCCACCACGGGGCCCAATCCCAGGAACCATGAGATCATGACCTTAGCCAAAATCCAGAGTTGGATACTTAACCCACTAAGCCACCTAGGCGCCCCTGGGATGATAAACTTTAATCCCTTGATCCTATTCTGAACCCCAGCAAAGCTTTTCTGTCTGAAGATTGATGCTCCAGTGAGCTGTGTAGTGAATCAGAGAAAGGCATGAATGATTGAAGCAAATCCCAAGAACTGAATCTGTAGGAAAGAGGTATATTCTCCGGTTAAATTGAAAATTCTACAACACCACTAGCTGCTACCAGTAAACCTCAAAGTTCACGCATAGGATGTTGTCATGAAAGCCTGGGACTGGGTATGGTCAGGATGCCATTAGTGCATCCAATAGAACCTTCTGTAGTGACAGAAGTGTCCACTGTTTTGCACCATCCAATATGACAGCCACAAACCACCTGTGGCCCTTGAGCACTTGATACGTGAGAAATGCAACCAAGACCTGAATTTTTTAATTGTACTTAATTTTTATTTTAAAAACGTAATGGCTACATGTGGTTGGTGGCTACTACATTGGGCAGGAGAGTCTCATTTGACTGTTGTGAGTCTCGAGTCAGCACCATTATCTCCTTTCCCTCGCCCCTGGCAAGGGCATTTTTACCAGGGTATTTAATCATTTCAGCCTCTGTATAGAAGCTCTAAGAGAGGGGCACCTGGGTGGCTCAGTTGGTTGAGTGTTTTGACTCTTTATTTTGGCTCAGGTCATGATTTCATGGTCATGGGATCCACTAAGTGTGGAGCTTGGGATTCTCTCTCTCTCTCTCTCTCTCTCCCTCCCTCCCTCCCTCCCTCCCTCTGCCCCTCTTTCCTGCTCGTGCTCTCTCTCTTAAAAAAAAAAAAGTAAATAAAAAATAAAAGCTATAAGAGAAACTGAACTTCAGAAAGGGAATGGGAAGGAATATTGGTGTATGTAATGGTTTTGATGACTTGTTTGAACCCATATTTTCTTGATCTTCCTGCAGTGATTATCAAAACACTAAGATCACCTCTGCCCCACCTCTTACTCATGTCTCCTAAAAGCCCCTTCTGTGTGTCTTCTCTCGTTCAGCTTGCAGGTTGTTTGGCCTCACTAATGATTCTGCTGGTCATATTAGCCACCGGGTTCCTCTTCGAATCATTGCCCCAGGTGTGTAGCTTAGATGTGGGGTGATCTTTTTCCATGTGTAGGGATTTTTCTATTTTATTTGTTTGCATTTCTGTGACTGTCTCGTGGGTTTTTACTGTAACCCTAGCAGGGTGGTGTGAGAAAGGCCAAGGCTGGAGCCAGGATCCTGCTCCACAGTCTACAGTTCTGCCCCACAATCTGGGATCTTGGGAAAGCCATCTCAACATCTCTGGGTGTCCGTTTCCTTATCTGCAAAGTGGGGGTTTGGACTGATTAATCTCCAAGGTCCCTTCTCTCTTTGATCTTCTGTGACCTTATACTTCCATTAAAAATCTGAGATGGCCTTCACTCCTAAGACATTTGTTTGCTGATCTATTTAATCTAGTAGAGATCAGGAATGATACAGAGTGGAGAAAATCATAACCTAGGAAGACCAGGAGTGAACTAATTCCTTGAGTACCAAGTTTAATTCTGAACCTCTTGACCACCATGCAGGTTTGCTACTAGGATATATGCCTGGTTTTCCAAGGCCCATTTTAGCTAACCGAGTCCTGAAAATCCAGGTGTTCATGGCTCCAAACGTACCATCACTGCTGCGTGGGAAGTGAGTGGGGAGAGGATGTGGGGAGGGCAGCAGGAGGACAGTGAGGAGCCAGCAAAGGGGGCTCTGTGGACACAAGAAGAGAGGCACGCATCATGTGCTCTGTTTCAGGCTGTGCTGTCGGCCATTGTGATTGTCAACCTGAAAGGAATGTTCATGCAATTCTCAGATCTCCCCTTTTTCTGGAGAACGAGCAAAATAGAACTGGTAAGTAACACAGGTGATTGTTAGGTTAATATGTCATACAACATGTGGATGATGCTGATAAAAATGTGAGAAAGCTACGTTAGTGAAGTTATTGTATGTAGTATCAAGTTAGGCAAGGTTAGGTACTATGTGTATGTGTGAGGGGAGAGAGAGACACTTAGGAAATTTTTACCATGATTCTACATAAATCTTTCTGTCTTTTGTTTAGACCATTTGGCTGACCACTTTTGTTTCCTCCTTGTTCCTGGGATTGGACTATGGTTTGATTACAGCTGTGATCATCGCTCTGCTGACTGTGATTTACAGAACCCAGAGGTGAGTGTACAAATTGGGATGGATGTGGGTTGTCCTGCCTGAAATTGTGGTGTTGACTTTAAATATATCCTGTTTGTCGACAGATGCCATTAGACTATAAGTATCTTGATTGTGGAGGTAATGTTCCCGGAGTCCAGTATCAGGCGTATAGGGTGTATTCTCTGCAAGCTTGTTGAGGGAATCCACCCAGAAAAACAGCTAACATTTGTATTATGTATTCTGACTCACACAGTATTTGTGCATACCTGCTAAGAACACCAGAGTATTGTAGCAAGACCATGGAGTGTCAAATCAAAGACCTTGAGCCATATTCTGGCTTTGCCAATCCCTCTGACATTGAACAACTCACTCCACTAGGCCTCAATTTCTCATCCACACAACAGTGGAAATAAGCCTCGTACATTGGATATAATAAGGTAATATGAGGTACTCAAATAGTATCTGTCATCATTACAATACCCAATTTGAGCCACCTTGTCCTATAAAAAGAGGAGGACTCTCCAAAAATAATGTTTAAAATCTATTCAAACCAAACTGAAGAAAAGTTCTAGGCTAATTTGAGATTTTTCATTTTCTCCCTACACCTTCAGCTGACTACCACCCCCATGGGTCAGAGCCTCTTACGGGAGACAAAAAGAAAAACTCCTCCCCTACTTAAGAATAAGAGTAGGAAGATAGTTGTGTCTACTCGGTGGATGAGAATTTGAGTTGCACATTCCTTGGCATAGCTTGAACTTTGCACAGTTCACTTTTGCCCCCATCTTTAAATGCCCAAGTCTTTTGTCCTAACCCGATGGGGGGGGTGGGGGTGGGGGGTGTGTGTACGGTCTGTGTAGTGTGAGGTATATGTGCTGTGTATGTGTGTGTCGTGTACGTTCGGGGCAGGGTGTGAGGGCCTGGATGGCACTGGGATTGTGATACGTATGAACCCTCTGCAAAGGTACCATACAAGGATCAAGTGCCCCTGAGTTCACTAGCAAGTCCCTACGTGACATGTAAACATGCCAGACCTCATGGTTGAACCACATACGGGGGCCTCAACACACTGGTATTTTAATACACTTTCTCTCTCTTCAGTCCCAGCTACAAAGTACTTGGACAGCTTCCTGACACTGACGTGTATATTGATATAGATGCATATGAGGAGGTAGGACATTTTTCTGTCATTTTAAATGGTTGTAAGTATGTCATGTGATCAGCTGACTATTATTTTTATGTAGGGCAAAAAGTTGGGGGCTGGAAAAGAAGGAAGTGTAGTAGTCAGAGTGAAAAGCTTGCACTTCAGGGCACGTGTTTGACTCAGTCGCTTTGGCATCCGACTCTTGGTTTTGGCTCAGGTGATGATCTCACAGTTCATAGGACCGAGCCCCTGTCAGGTTCTGCACTGACAGCACAGAGCCTACTGGCGATTCTCTCTCTCTCAAAATAAATAAATATTTTTAATGTTATCAAAGAAATATGACAATGTGTATTTTCAAGGCTTTCTTCTCAGAACTCCTTCCTCTACGTGGGATAGTGACAGAATTTTATCTGAACACCGTAAGAGGGCCTTTTGTGACTTTTGTGTTGATTTTCAGGTTGGAGGAGGGAGTAGGTGCAGTTTGACTCTGAAATATTTCCATGTGTTAAATTTGCTCACATTTTCTTTCTCAGGTGAAAGAAATTCCTGGAATAAAAATATTCCAAATCAATGCCCCAATTTATTATGCAAATAGCGACTTATATAGCAATGCTTTAAAAAGAAAGGTGAGTCATGAGAAATGGATTATTTTTGAGGGGACCTGTGGATTGACAGGGGTGTGAGGGACACTCAAATGTCTTCATATGCCTTTTACACTATATCATTCTCTCCCTTTCTCTCTTTATTGTGGTAGAATACCCAGAAAATTTACCATTTTTGGTAAATTTACCATTCAGCACATGGAATTGAGTACATTCACACTATTGTGTACCCAACACCACCAGTCATTCTTGTTTATCATATACATATACTACCTTCTCAAAAAAAATTTAAGAAAAAGAGTGAAAAAATATTTTTAGGTTTCCTACTCTTCAGATCATGTGGGTTCCTCTGGTCATGGTTAGAACTTCACTCCACACTGCCCAATATACAGAATATCTCCCCGTCAACCCACATAGTCTCTTAAATATAAGAATCTGAGAGTAAGTTTGAAAAATGTTACTTTAAACATTCTCTTCAATACTTTGGCGTACTCACTGCTGCATCCTGCTAAATATACACAGGAATAAGGAAAGTTACTCATGCTCCTTTAATGAGAGTGACTCAGTTCACAATGTCTGAGGGAAAGGTAGAAGTGGGGGGATTACTTGGCATAGAAAACAGTCAGATGGGGAGTCTGAAGATTAATTGCATTTGGTGGGTTCCTGGGAGCCAAGACATGATTTCGCATATATTGTTCTTCCGTAAAGACTGGAGTGAACCCAGCGCTCATAATGGGAGCAAGAAGAAAGGCCATGAAGAAGTATGCTAAGGAAGTTGGAAATGCAAATATGGCCAATGCAACTTCTGTCAAAGTGGTGAGTGGTCTCTTCATTGTAATTCTCCCTCCTCTTAATCTGCACCACCCCCCACCTTTATTCACGATGGAAGCCTTAACACAACAGGAAGCCCCTAAAATAGGAAAGCTTAGAAACAATCTAAGTATCCTCTATATTATTAAAGATACGTAATAAAGTCAGCCATGTGTGAACACTTCTGAAAAAAGTAAGGATATGAGCCCTGGAAAACATTTGTTTAAATTAAGATCACACAGTACCTTAATAAATTTTTACCATGAGTGCTTCATATAGATTTATTCAGCTGACATTAAAAAAAAAAACAAACAAACAAACAAAACCCACACACCTCAAAGGCTGGATTTTGCTATTCAAGCCTTATGGTAACTCACGGTCATGCTGAAGTTCATGGAACTATTTTAGAAGTGGGGAGAAAATGGCTATGATGACAAAGGAGAGTGGATTTCATTGGACAGAAACAAGAGGAGGAAGAGACGAAAAGAAACTGAACTAACACTGAATAACATATGTTACACATCCTTTTTCTGTCACATTGCAAGGCTAGGATGTGGCAGTCATTTTAGACAAGGTTTGGTAGAGTCAGTAGCTTGACAATATAGGGACTCATTTTCCCCTATAAATGAATGTGAGCTGTTCATAGACTTCTGGTTTGGTGTAACTGTTCACAGGATGCAGAAGTAGATGGAGAAGATGCCACGAAGCCTGAAGAAGAGGATGACGAAGTAAAATACCCCCCAATAGTCATCAAGAGCACATTTCCTGAAGAAATGCAAAGATTTATGCCCCCAGGGGATAACATCCACACCATCATTCTGGATTTTACACAAGTCAATTTTATTGACTCTGTTGGCGTAAAAACTCTGGCCGGGGTAAGCATCATCTTAAATGAGTGGTTTTCGTATCTCTGTTGCCATCAGTAAAATGAGAGTTGAACTAGGGTCCCTTTTCAACTCTTAAAATTCTTCTTTGTTGTTGCTTTTTTCCACTTTTGATGGTGGAAAATTTCAGAACTATACAAAAGTAAGGAGCATTGTGTAACGAAGCCCCATGTAACTATCACTCAGCTTCGACAGTTCATCAGTTAATGGTCAGTCGTGTTTCATTCAGCCCACACCCGCTTTCCACTGCTTTTACTTTAAAGCACATCCCAGTCATCAGTCACCTCTTGGTGAATATTTCAGGATACGGCTCTACAGAGGATTCTTCTAAAAATCAGTACCTTTATTCCACCTACATAAAATTTAACAAGAGTTCCTTGAGAGCCCTCATGATCACTGTCCATGTAAAAATTATATACAAAATTAGTTTTAAATGATTAGCTCAAAAATGCATAATTTTTTAAAATGCATAATTACGAGGCCCAGTAGCTCAAGCGAATGAACTAGTGTCTTGTATCAGGAGATACATATTGGTAGAAAGAGACTTGCATCTGGCACGGAGTCAAGAGAAACTAAACTTTATTTCAACATTATTACAGATTGTAAAAGAATATGGAGATGTCGGTATTTATGTGTATTTAGCAGGATGCAGCGGTGAGTACATTTCTAGAATGGGGAGAAGCTTTAACACTTTAGTTTTGTTTCTCTTTTTTTAATAGCATTTTAAAAGTTTGGAAAGATTGGGGCGCCTGGGTGGCTCAGTTGGTTAAGCGACCAACTTTGGCTCAGGTCATGATCTCACGGCTTGTGAGTTCAAGCCCCGCATCGGGCTCTGTGCTAACAGCTCAGAGCCTGGAGCCTGCTTCAGATTCTGTGTCTCCCTTTCTCTCTTTCTCTCTCTCTCTCTGCCTCCCTTGCTTGCTCTCTCTCTCTCTCTCTCAAAAATAAACAATAAAAAAAAAAGTTGGGGAAGATTTTCTCTTAATTTTTGTTTTTGGCAAAAATGAAAATTATTCTGAAAATCACTCTAAAGCTAGCTTTGAAATTAGCCACTTCCAGGCACCCCTTTCACTGGGCCATTGTGGCAGGCCTCCTGACCTGGATGTGGAATGAAGGAGCGTATAAACCACTGTTCTGGGCTGGTACATTTAATGATTATTTAAAGGCTGCCTTAAACATAGTTCTATAAAATCATTTAGGTTTTTCCATACAATGCCTGCTATTTTTGCTTTATATTAAATTTTGGTTGAAACCAAAAAGTGCTTGAAAATGAAATCTACATAGACATCGCTTTTCACCTGCCAGATGGGCAAAAAGGAAAGATGTCTGCAAACATGCTCTGTAGGCACCCTGTGGGACAGCAAGTGCTCATAGACACTACTGCCGGGAGTGCAAAATGGAACAGCCTCTGTGGAGGGCAGGGCGGCATGATCTTTCCCAACTACAAATGCACTTAACCTTTAACCCAGCACTTCCAGCAACGTGCTGCATGTATTCAAAATGACACATGTACGTGGTTGATCAACTGTAAGCAGTTGTAGAAACTGGTTACTGTCTATAGAATAAAGGACTGGAAAAACCTTAAGCATCAAAGAAAAGGACCAGTTCAATAAACTCGGGTATATCCACATGATAGAGTATCATGTAATGGTAAAAAAAAAAAAAAAAAAAAAAGTAAAAAATATCCAGAATAATCTATATATAATGTTAAAAAGATACTTTGGGGTAAGAAAAAGGGGAAAATAAGAATATATATATTTGTATTTACTTATATCTGCATAAAGAAATACTGAAAGAAAATGCGAGAAAGTAGTTTCCTGCAACTGGGGTGTGATATCACGGGGACAGGGATTGGAGTGACACTTTTTACTCTATCACTGTAGTATTTAAACTACCTAAGAGTGTTAGTTTTTTTAATGTTAGACACCGATACCCAAAGTGTGGGCTAATTTTCCTTTCTTCTTTTATAGCACAAGTTGTGAATGACCTCACTCAAAATCGATTCTTTGAAAATCCTGCCTTGAAGGAGCTGCTGTTCTACAGCATTCATGATGCAGTTTTAGGCAGCCAGCTTCGGGAGGCGCTTGCGCTTGCCGAGCAAGAAGCCACCGCCGCCCCTCCCCAGGAGGACTCAGAACCCAACGCCACTCCAGAAGCTTAGAGGAGGAACCCAGCTGGGATGGGGTACGAGCCTCTGGGAAATTACTCACTTACACATTTTAAGTACTAGACACTAGACATCCCCCCGCTAAGGGTAAATGCTAGTAGTCAAGGTTTGATTTGGAGGGTGAATGACGCACATAGCAAGATGTATCTTGTGTTTTTTTTTTTAATTGAATTATTTCAAAGATAAATTGTCCCTCTTGCCTGCATTTACTGTGCAGTGACATTCCTGTTACCCTTTAGTGTTACCTTTATAAGCCGAGCGTTCCAGAAGTTATTTCCTTTAATTGCTTTACGTACCAATCATATATGCTTTCACCAGATGGGTAGCATCCTTACTTTGGTACTTGCTGGTGTACAGACTTTCTGTAATCAGAGCTAACTAATAGAAGGGGCACACCCTCAGTTTTCTAGAAGTTCTTTAAAAATAACCTTTTATTACTAAAGAAGCATTATGAGTGCAATAAAAAGAATAGAAAAAATAAACTAAAAACATTATATTGCTACCATTCAAAGATTATCACTAACACCTTAAGGCATATCCTTCCAGATCTTTTTCTGTGCATATATACTTACATTTTTTAACCAGAGTAAGATCATATTCTACATAGTGCTCTGTAAGTCATTTTTCAGTCAACAATCCTTGTTTCCTCATCTGGAATACTTTTACCTCAGATCATATTCAGGTTTCCCCAGTTGTCCTCAAATTTATACTTGGTCTGTCCAGACTAGTATCCATTCTGTGACCTACCACTACAACTGGTCATGTCCCTTCAAGTCCCTTAAGTCTATCTTAATCCAGTACAGTCCCTTTTATGACATTGAGTTGTTGAAGAGAGACTGGGGCAGTTGTCCTGTAGAATCCCCATTTTGTTCTTTCAAGGTGTTATATCGCTTGTCCCTTTATTTCCTGAATTACCTGTAATCTAAAAGTTTTATCTAAAAGCTTCATGGATTTGAATAAAACATTTTTTTTTTTTGCTGGAATATATCCTAGATGAGACACATGCTTTAAATCTCATCACATCAGAAAACACATAATATCTAGTTGACCTACCACTAAATGATGCCGATAGCCTCATCCCCCACTTACGTTTTCTCCATTGTGACTTGTGAGTTTTCTATCTGGTTTTCCTTTGGCAGCGAATGAATGCCCAGTTCCCATTAGCCATTCACCCAGAGGTTTTAACAGTGATAATCCTTGCTTAAATCAATAATTTTATTAAGGCTTGAGATTTTTTTTTCCATTTCTCTCATTTCTTCAGCATTTATTAGTTGGTGTTTCTTTGTAAACTACAGCTATTCCTCCTCAACCTGAGCTATTTGGTCATCCTTAAATACAATCCTTTCTTACTGGAAAGGCAGGTTAAATGCTTTATTTTTTCCATTTAACTATCAACTTCAAAGTAAGGAGCTGGTTTAACGGGCAATGACATAGTAGGCTCTTTTACATTTCTCTTTTTTTCAGTGTAATCATAGGCTCGTGTATTTTTACAGTTTTAATGTTCCTCAGTCCATTATAATAATTCTTTTTGGTGCTCATTTGTCACTACTGTGACCAGTAGGCGCCCCTAGAACTTCTGTTGCTGCTAATAGTAAAGTAACCTTAAAGACCATGTATTTAAGAAAGCTAATTTCTTGATATAACTTAGTATCTTCCTTGGAAGTCCATAATAGTTATCAGTTAATTCTTATCAGACCCAGGGGGGGTAAGCCTATGAATGAGTAAAATGCCTATTTCAGGCAGTCTTCATAGTTGTTCAAGTGGGGGGAGAACTTTAAGCCAATTCGTCATCAAAAAGGTCTTGCTCTTGTAGTTCTAAGTACTACCTCACTCCAAATCAAAGCACAAGTATTAGCCAACCTGCCTAAAGCCTCCTCTGCTGAGATTTCCTGCTAACAGTCCGTTTTTCAAGTATGTTTTCTTACTGACTTCTTTTTAGTTTTCATAAAGAAAACACTGCCAGGAGAAAAGTGGGCAGATCCCAGGAAAGAGTCGTGTTAGCATGGGTCTAACTCCAACCAAACCTTATGGTTTGTTTGCTTTAACTCTCAGATTTTGCAGTGACTTTACTAATTTAAAGTGGACCACCTCCTTTCTAATCAGTACTTAATGGAGATCTAGAAAGAAATGAGATTTTCACCCAGCTACTTCCTTTGCAATCATCACACGCAAGATCAGATACATCTGCATTCTGATACAGACTGCCTTCTGAAGGAGCATGTAGTTGTAGCACCTCAGCTTTAGTGGAAGCTTTTGTACGAGGGCCTGCACCATTTCCGCCACTAATGCAGAACTTAAAGATTCTAAACAATGTTATAAAATACTTCATTGCATTGACTTTAGCACCCGTCTTCATCAAATGCTTTACATACAGAAATTCACATCCTAGCTGTTGATAGATTGAAAGTAGGGTACAAAAAATAGTATTTATCTGTATTTACAGATTTGTATTTAACTTTTCTGTTCCTTAGTTTTCAACCTATTTTGAATAGATTTTTACCATGTACATAAAAAGCACTGAAGTCTTAAGGAAAGTTTTTTGTTTGTTTGTTTCAGCGAGCCTCTGAGGATGTAAGAATGCATTTCAAAATGTTTTATCTATATGTAAATATGTTGGAATGTTTTACTTAAAATTATTTAATATAGTAGAAAATTTCCTGACCTTTTTTACTTTAAGTTTGCCTCTTCGTTCTTCTTTCTGGAGCTCAATAGCCAGTAGCGTGTGCTTCCTATGTGTCTCAAACCCTGGTTCAAATTCAGTCTCACTGCCCTGTCAAAATGAGCATAATCCACAATGATAGATCTAGGGACTTGGTTGGTCTTATTTTGTGGCAATATGGGAGAGCCCTGTCTTCAGGAAGGTCCCATATAGAGAAGTTGTCTTTCTAAAATCCTGCATGATAGGATAGTGGTTGATTTCTGCCTCATGGATGGATGGAATATGTAAACAATTGTGAACCAGGGCCCAGAAAATTAATTCATGTCATAGATATGGACTCTGTATAATGGCAGCTTATAGTGGGATCCCATTTGCCAGTCCCATCTGCAGTGGGACTCAGAGAAACAAGGATATGAATCCTCTGCAAGCCCTGGGAGTTCACTTTATAGTTTTCAGGTAACCCCTAAAACCCTTATAGTTTTCAGGTAACTCCGTGTGGTTTGATCCTGTATTCTTACCTACTTAACAGAGAAAGGAGGTACCTGCCTCCAAAGGTACATTTTGAGAAAATGAGTCTTCCCTGGTGTGTGCATGGAGTGGGTAACAAACCCAAAGAATCTGCCCTGGAATGGGTAGGTGTGTTTTTCTGTGTTTTGGGGGATGTGGGGATGGGGTGGCGTATGCCCTTGCGGAGGCTGAGGGAGAGGGAAGGGAGTATGTAATGTGGTAGGGAAGGCTTGATCTGTTACATCTGCCCCTTTAAAGATATTAATCCACTTAAAATTATCAGATCACACAAAACTTCCTTGGTGTGAGCCTGTGCGCTTTGAGTGTAAAAACTGCTGTTGGTCCTTTTTAGTGTACCTTTCAGGAATGCTTTTAGGAGTCCATATATTTAGATTTGTGATAATATGGTTTGAGTGTAGATAAAAGTTGGGTTGAGAAGTGACAGAAGTACCTACCTTAATTCTCCAAATAGCCAACCAAAATGCATGGGAGGGTTTTGAAACCGCTCAAATCCCAACAACAGAATGTTCAAGAACTTAGCATTGTAGCAGGTAACCTGCCTGCTTATGGACTTGGGTTTAATGAAGCCTGAGCATCTCAAAAATTTATCTGCCTTTGAGAAAAAAGGCACACCAGGCTCTTCATTTCACTTTATGTTAACAGATGACCTGAGCTTTGTGGAAATTACATTTTTACAAATCCATCACATTTTTACAGTGTTTTTTAAAAGTATTTTCTAAAGAGCACTACAGCATTTTTCTAGAGTCATCAACTCTGTGTTTTATCAGCACTGATTTATTTATGACATACACGTGTGCCCATACACACGCATATACACATGTATACGTACACACACGTATTTTAGGTGGAGGGGGTTACCAACGAGTGTGTATTTTATCTTTTAAAATGGGATACAAAGATGCTAATCTAGATACAGTTGGGCAGAAACACCCAAATTTTTCAAATAATTGTCGGTTTGATGTGTGGTCAGTTAGATTTTCAGCATGTAACTGAGATGTCAAGATTCTCCAGAGTCTAGAATATGTTAGTCCTGAGTGAGCTCAAGACATCCTCCAGTGTGAGTCATCTCAAATTGGTGCATAGAAGTATGTGGCTATGTGAAAACATGGTAAGACTTCAAACAGCGTGATCTAAATGCTTCTCAAAATATTACAAAAACATACATCTTCAGTTATTTACCTGAGTATTTTATTATATGCATAACACCTAGAAAGGGTTCATCCTATTTCATACCTCACGAGAGACCAGGGCAGGCTTGGAAAAATTTTTCTTACCAATTTCGCAAAAAAGAAAAATGGAAGACAGAAAAGAATGCTGGTTGGATTTTATGAATGAAGAGCTTTCATTTTTCTCTTTGAAAATGTTCATATTTTAAATACTTCAACTCAATACTCAAAGCATTACATTGTCCACTTTTTCTTTGAATTAAAATGTATCCAGCTCTTGCTATTTTGCATTACTTATGAACATTGAACTGCAATAAAAACAGTCTTTATGGTGCCTGGGTCTCAGTATTTGGGCGGGGAGGATAACTGTGGTGCAAGACAAGAGGGGATTTGGTGGCGGCTGAACAAGAAAGAATTTTAAAGGGATGTGCTGAGGATCCTAATTCGATTTTATTTTTAGAAATACCTCACTTCACCAGAAGTCTAACAGGAATTTTACTGAAATTTTAAACCATTAATTTACAAGATGAAGTATTTCTCTTTATGAAACCAATGGTGTATATATTTTTCTTTCTGCTTTACTGCTTCACTGGCCATTAAAATCACTAATTCTTGATTAACTTGAAATTGAAATCAACTCAAATGGCAAAGCAAAACCTAAGACATCAGATGCTTCTTCCACTTTAAAAAAAGTTTGGCCAAAGTGGTATTATTTATTTGATGTGGTAGGAAAAAAACAACATGTAAACACATGTGGTCCTGTGCCTAGATGGGCTATTGTGATGAGGGGCAGAAGAGCAGGAAGGTGAGGAACACAGGCGACAGAGCCGACACACCTGGACGTTCAATCCCAGCTCCAAGTCAATCAGGTAGGAAAGCTTTGCAGGCATTACATCAACATGCATGAGACCCGCCTCACCGCGTGGGAGGATACAATCGGCACCCATACAGCCCACAGGCCAGCATATGCCAAGAACATACGTGGTCTAAGCAAGCACTTGAGGAGATGGGACCCTTAAATGGTAGCACTTCAAAAACAGTCAACAGACACTGTAATAAGCATTTCTGCCAAATGACATCAGATATCACCTTTCACTGTACTACAGAAAAAAGACATCTGAAAAAAGCATTTTGAAATGCTTTATTTTTACGTGTTTAATGGTTATTAACAAGTCTATTTAATAAGGTTAGGATTCCAATGAAAAGTGTTTTCGTGAAAGTCTTCAGGGGTCAGTTGTATGTCATATAGCGGGGAGTAGCACTGAATTTGGCATAAGACTTAATGACCTTATTTACAGCCTCCAGGAAATCCTTCTCAGTAGCAATTTTTCGCCGTGCTCTGATAGCAAACATACCAGCTTCTGTGCATACACTTCTAATCTCAGCACCTTTCGAACAAAAAGAAAACAACAGGCTTATTAAAGCAGCCTGAACACACAGACCGGCAAGTACAGTAAGCAAGACCTTTTCACCTACCAGTGCTATTTGGACACAGTCGTGCTAACAGTTCAAATCTGATATCTCTTTCCACGCTCATTGAGCGAGCGTGGATCTTAAAAATATGAGTCCGACCCTAAAAATAGGGGAATTAATAAATATTAAAATGGAAAGACATCACGAAATTTCAAGAATCCCTTCTCTAAAACGAAATGATTTTCTTACCTCTAGATCAGGTAAGCTAAATTCAATCTTTCTGTCCAATCTCCCTGGCCTCATCAGTGCTGGATCCAAAGTGTCAGGTCTGTTAGTGGCCATCAGCACTTTAATGTTACCTCGAGGATCAAAACCGTCCAGTTGATTGATCAGTTCCAGCATCGTTCTCTGCACTTCGTTGTCTCCTCCAGCACCATCATCAAAACGAGCCCCTGGGAAGACGAAAAATAAGCTCTTTGTGTCCACTCAGGACAGCACTATGTGTAACCCAGATGTATTACAGATCTCAAGTCAGGTACTCCAGCTCAAGTGAACGTCTCACTTTTAAGCATATTCTGTAAGAACAGCCTACTTTACCGGAAAACTAAATTAGAAGGTGAATCTTTGAAAAGGACTCCTCATAGATATTTAAAAGGGGCTCCTTTCAAGTATTTTTTAAGTCCTCTTTGAGGAATTTTGTTTTTTAAATCACTCAAGAACACCTCCATTTCTAACACCATATACATCTGGATAAGGCAACAGAATCCATGCAAACTTTAGCACTCCAATGGTGTCTGACTGTATGTAAGAAATTGTCATACTCTAAGTTTCTCCAAACAGTCCTTAAAAATACAGCTACATCCATAATACAGTAGAACTGTACAGCTTACATCACGCTGATTTAGATGTGTTAGAGTACTCTAGATTGTCAATCTCTCATTTCAACCAACATAGCAAAAAAAAAAAAAAAAAAAAAGGCCTCCAAATATATATTTTCCTTTTTAAGTTGTATAAATACATATTGTTGTATTAAGGTATTATGTACACTATATAAAACAAAAAAATTGGAAAACTTTTAAATGAGATTAAAAGTATGAAGAAAAATTCTAGATTTTCTTCCTGCACACTAATACTATTTGATACACAGTCTACTTTGGACACTACCTCTTCAGAGCATCCTGACATCATCATAAGGCTTATTCCAAAAATTCTATAAAGGAAACTTCAGAGTCACAACACTAAATCGATACACTGTGGTCACATTATGGCTGGCCCTTGAAGACATTAACCACAGAAGCATCCAAACTCAACAACACTCATCTGTCTAAAAACAAGACTCGGGGTAACCTAACTGCAGTCCCCAAACAGCAATTACAGGGTGCAACTATATTTTCAAGTCATTTTTGTCACTAAGTTCATTAACTGAAACATATGCCAATTCCTCCAGCTATTAAGAATGATTACTCTCAAAGACTATTGTAACAGTTCAGGCCTCCAGAAGAGTAGCTTTCAAGGTCTATCTCATTTATGACTTACTTCAAACCAAACACCCATAAAATTAACAAGGTATGAATTATCATTCCCTTTATAAGGCAAGTGAACAGAGTCTCAGAGTTAGAATAACCTGTCCAGATCCCACAGCTAATATTTTATTTCATCAAATCGACGAAGCCAACAAGAACATTCTTTTAGGTATACTTCATGAAAAACCACCACCAATTAAATTATGCCCCAAAGCTTTCTGATCGCATTAAGTGAAGCTGTATCCTAAGTTGAGAGTTGTTAAAGTGTGAAAACAAGGGTCATGTGAATGAAATTAGGAAAAGTACAAAGATAAAGACTTGGAGAAATAGCAATGCTCTGTTTCTTTTTTCCTAATAATGTATCTCTACTGGTTATTAGATCTGTAGCTCCGACACGCCAGAGCTCATACAAGAGCTGGAATTAAAATTTTGTAAAAGATTAACGTATCAAGAGAACTCTACACATATTACTTTAAAACACTCACGAAACCCAATCCTACAGTAGTACTCTAATATACTGCCCATACCTCCAATAGCATCAATTTCATCAAAGAAGATAAGGCAGGCTTTTTTTGTTCTGGCCATTTCAAAGAGCTCCCGAACCATTCGAGCCCCCTAATGAGAAAAATAATTTAATTCAGAGTTGGTTTAAAAAAACTTTTAAGTACAGTAAGAAATTATGCTTCAAACCTTTCAATATTCCTAACAGTGTTCTCAACTATTATTACCAAAAGCTTTTTCAAAAAAAAAATGAAATTTGTTACCTATTCCATCATATTAATCTCATTAGCTTCAAAACAGTATTAATTTCATGATTCTTTACCTATTAAATAGCCAATAACTTCCAGACTTGAAGAGATCAAATTAACAGTTAAATGCACCATTTCAATCAGTTAAACTTGAGGAAATAAAAAATGGCACCTGATTTATCACTTGGCATTTCTGATCACCAATTTTAATTTGTAAGTTTTGATCAAGGAATAAAATTATACCTTAACTAATACAGCTCCTTTACTAATTCTTATTCTAAGTATATGAGTTGTTAATGCTTCAGATGCAATATGTACAGCCCTAGACTTCCTCTCTAATGAGAACATATATACACATGTATACGTATGTGTGTGTCACACATATACAGACAACTATGTTCTTTCTCAGTAGAATATGAAACGTTGCCTCTGAAATAAAAGTACACTTTTAAATGCACAATTCACCACGTTTCTGGGGTCTTACACACCAAGTCTGTAGAAAAGGTCCCAGCATACTGATTAAAAATTTTAAGCAGTTTAGTTCCAGTGACCACAAGGAAAGGCTGGTGGCTTCTGAACTACTAATTACAAACCATCAATCAAAAAAATTTCAAGTCTCAGTCCTTCAATGTGGAATTGATGAGGGAGTGCGGGGCAAGCTGAGGGCAAAGTATAGGCTAACAGCAACCCCCACCTCCCGGTGGACTATGTGTAGTAACCCTCGGACACTCCTCGCTACCCAAGAACAAAGGAAAAGGGTTTAAGTGCTTGCCATGGTAATGTGGGAAACGAAAGCAAATGAAAAATTAAATTCCCTTACTGCCTACAGCCCATAGACAAGTCCTTGAAACCAGCAGAGTGACCTCCCTCTAGGAGCTCAGCTGCCTAGATGTACTTTGCTAGGAGCAAAAGTGAATCTTGGCTTAACAATATCCCAACCTCAAGGATCCTGTAAGTCTACTTCCTTTATCTCAACTGCCCCAAGATAAATAATGGCAATCATACTTCAAGCTTATGGCCCCCCGATATACATTTGAAGGGTCTCATGACTGAGGTTTTATTAAACAGTAATAAATGGTGTTTCCCTAACAACAGCTAACCTCTCATGGTCTTGGAAACCTTATTTCCAAAATGCCAGAGACTTACTCTATCCCTGACCGCCCCAACCTGAGGGTATATAATGAGTTACCCATCACAACCCCAGTGCAGCTCTTCCTGCCCACAGGTCTTG
This sequence comes from Panthera tigris, assembly GCF_018350195.1. Lineage (NCBI taxonomy): Eukaryota > Metazoa > Chordata > Mammalia > Carnivora > Felidae > Panthera > Panthera tigris. The sequence goes on from NC_056661.1 coordinate 80,480,804, forward strand.
TCCCCACCTTTCTGCACCAAAGATGTCTTCAAGAATTCTTTCTTGGTCGTCAGCTCTGGACCCCACGAACCCCATCACCCCAAAACTTCATCAGAACTGCTATTCCACATTATAAATCTTTCATGGGGCTACATATGTTTTGATCAATTTACTTTACCTCACCAACGTACTTCTGTACAAGTTCAGATCCAATAACTCGAATGAAGCAAGCATCTGTCCTGTTAGCAACTGCCCGAGCACAGAGTGTCTTGCCTGTACCCGGTGGGCCAAAGAGCAGCACACCCTTGGGAGGCTCAATGCCAAGGTTAACAAACCTCTCCGGCTGTGAGGGAGACAGGATTTTTACATTTATTACTTAGGTATGATAAAAACAAAACTACTTCTATATCATATTTAAATCAAAATTATTGACTCCATAATCAATATACTTAATAAGAATTTTACTTATTCTAAGACATAAGATCTAAACTAGACTCATATCAATACATAATGCTGAACAGCTTTTAAAGGTATTTCTCCTTAACAATACATTTTTCCCTCTAATTTAAAAAAAAGTACTGTTTTAAAAAACAAAAGAATTATGGTATTTAATATTCTAGTTTTCCATTATCCTCCTCAGCTTAATTTGATTCAATTTCCTCTTGGTATCATTAAAACACATGGTTCCTTCTACAATAACTTATATTTAACATCTTGCTAAAGGTTACACCTCAAACTCCTGTCACTCAAAATAGCAGATCTTTCTGCTTAGAGTAGGCCTGACCACTTGATTTGCTTTCTCTCCTGGGACATACTAATTCACCACTCCTCTATCTTCTACCCCTTCACTAAGGAAAATATAAAATTTTTAAAGCTATCTAATGACAGGCAATTTAAGTGCACAGACTCAGCCACTTACATGAAGTAATGGGGTTTCAACTACTTCTCGAAGTTTCTCAATCTGTTCTTTACAGCCACCCACGTCACTGTATGTGACATCAGGTTTTTCCTCCACCTAAGGATGAAAATGTAGAACGTAAAAAGCCACAGGCTTTTGAATACTAGTTCAAATGTTCTATCCAGTAGAGCAGACCAAATACCCTAAAAGGAAAATCAGACTCCTAACAAGTAAGAATTTTAACAAAAATGGAATACATTGTCCAGTGTCCTAGAACCACTTGCTGTTATTACTTGCTATGATAACCAGTAAAAGAGACAAACCAGAAAAAGAAAGACTGATAAAGACTTTCTCATCTGAAAAACTGCTTAAAACATTTTCGCAGCTCTTCAGTATATGCCCACATATTGACAGGTTTCTAGTCAATATTTCTAGTCAGCCTTTGAGATGGATGCAACTGTATTCAAAGTCATGTCATTCCTCTTCCCTCCCGCATTTTCTTACCTGCATCATGGTAACTGTTGGGTCAATCTTGGGAGGCAGCGGAATGTGAATTTGATACTTATTTCTGTCCACACTAAAGAGATAAAAAAATATCCTCACTCAATACATTCAAAAAATTTACTAAGTTAATTACATGTATCGTATATAACTTCCTTAATCCTAACTATCCTAGAGCAAGTTCTTCCTCTCCTTACACCATGTTACTTTCAACAGACTGGTAAACTCAACTCTAAAATCCTGCACTTCTTTGAGTATGACATTTAAAGCCATTCACAAAAAGCCCCAGTGGGGGTGGGAGAAAGGAGGTGGGTGGGAGGTCAGGAAGCTGATGCAGAAGAAAGGATGTCCAACTGTAGTACTCTACTGCACAGTATCCCTGTATTCCGTGGCACCCAGCCCATTCATTCAAAAGAAAGCCAAGGATGTGAATGTGACATGGTATCTTTAACGAAAGCAGAGTATAAGTAGAATCTTACCCAACTCTCATCCCTTCTTCAATGTCAGTAGGTGCCACCTGATCACTAAGGTCCACCACAAACTTGGCAAACTGCTTCACGTTGATAATGTACTTTGGGTCCTCCGAATCAGCATTGATGATCTTTGTACACCTAACAGAGCAAAAGGCTTGATTAAAGAACCTAAACCACTAATAATGAATTCAAGTAACTGGATTCTGTCCTGGGCAAGCAGTAAACTGATGAGCAGGTGTAAATGAGAACTGCAGAAATCAGGCCACTATTAAAGATCTTTTTCTATGGAGTATGCACAACCCCAAGGGTCCACTCCACTTTAGCTAAACTGGAAAATTTTCAAAAGATACACTGCCCTAGAAAAGTAAACCCAAATATTTCAACATTAAGAAGTTCTCTATGGGCGCCTAGGTGGATCAGTCGATTAAGCATCCAACTTCGGCTCAGGTCATGATCTCAGTTTGTGAGTTCGGGCCCTGCATCGGGCTCTGTGCTGACAGCTCGGAGCCTGGAGCCTGCTTCAGATTCTGTGTCTTCCTTTCTCTCTCTGCCCCGCCCCTGCTCACGCTCTATCTTTCTCTCTCAAAAATAAAATTTAATTAAAACAGTTTTTTTTTTTTAAGTTCTCTAATTTTTTTTAAAGTCTATTTATTTATTTTGTGAGAGAGAGAAAGAAGAGAGAGAGAGCAAGTGGGGAAGGAATAGAAAGAAAGAATCTCAAGCAGGCTCTGCACCACCAGTGCAGAGCCCACTGCGGGGCCCGAACTCACAAATCACCTGATCATGACCTGAGCCGAAGTCGGACGCTTAACCCACTGAGCCACCCAGGTGCCCCAATAAGTTCACTAATTTGATTTTCTTAACTATGTTTGTTTATTTGTAATACTCTTCTATATCTTAAGTTACTCTCCATTTTATTTTCCCATTGGAAAGACAGTCATTTTACATCAAGTTAAGTAATGTGTTTTCATTCTTTCCTGAGTTTATACTTCAAATCCATTTTTATCATTGTTGCTATTTTTAACTTAAATGTATTTTAATTTCTTTTTCTGTGTGACATGGTGAAGGCAAATCTGTAATACCATGTACATAATAATAGCAAGTAGTCTAGGGCGCCTGGGTGGCTCAGTTGGTTGAGAGTCTGACTCTTGATTTCAGCTCAGGTCATGATCTCAGAGTTGTGAGATCGAGACCGGTATCAGGCTCTGCACTGTACACGGAGCCTGCTTGAGATTCTCTCTCCCTTTTCCCTTACACAGGCAGGTGCTCTCTCTCTCCCTCTTTCTCAAAAAAAAAAAAAAAAAAAAAAAAAAAAAAAAGACTCAAAGATAAAGTTAAGAAAATCTCACAAAAGTAGACCAAAAAGACCAAAAACAAACAAATAAAAAAAAAAAACAAAAAAAACGCAGGAGAGAAAGATTAGCATATTAGTGGAGATATCCAGGAGGCCCAATTTCCAAAGAATAGAAGTCTGAAGTCTGGAACAGAGGACCAAGAACATGGGAAATCAGTAAGCAATAGTTTCAAGAAAAACCACCACCGTGAAGGGCAGGAGAGCCCAGCACCGTGGATGAAATGGATCAGTACTGAGGCACGTAGTCATGAAAGTTCAGAACCACGAGAACAAGGAGACCCTATGACTTTCAGATGAAAAACAGGTCACATGTACGGGACTGGGAATCAGAACAGCTTCAGACCAACAATACCAGGAGCTGGAGGACAATGGAATGCTGCCTTCAAAATTCTGAAGAAGGAACTTTATATCAGCCAAGACCTTTTCAGACATACGTAGTCTCCAAATATGACATCCCAAAAAAAGAAAAGAAAAAAAAAAAAGGGGGGGGGGGGAAAGGGAAAAAAAAAAAAAAAGAAGGAAAAAAAAAAGAAAAAAAAAAAACAACAAATATGACATCCCAACTGACCTCTTTCAGGAAGCTACCAGAGAACAGAGCCCACCTAATGCGGGTGTAAGTAAACCAAAAAGACAAACTCATGGTACATAAACAACAGGAGAGAGGCAAAGGGAACCTGCAGGGAAAGAGGTCACAGGATGGTTGTGATTTCGTAGGTGGAAAGGGCCACCAGTAGTGCACTGAAGCAGGTTGGCAAGTGCTGGGAAAGACTTCTTCAGGAAAACGGACCAGAGAGAATCCTGGTGCAGAGGACACACCCGAGGCATATGTGAGAAAAAAACCTGATGGACTTAACAAATCTGAAGACCAATTTAGTTGAGTATTTATATACATAGAAAACCAGGCAAATAAGAAAACGAGATGGTTATGACAAGAAAAATAAAAACTGGTACAAGAAAGAAAAAGCGATCAGTTTATTTACTACTTGCCTCTTTATAAATAGCACTACTTAGCCACAGTTGTGAAATCAATGAATACTGATCTAACCAAATTTTTAATGTAATTAAGGATGTAGGATAGGAAAAGTATCCTATCCTATTGGGATGATGACAGAGGAAACAAAATGAAATCCTCAGGCCAAGAGATGATATCTAAAGCTAAAAAAAATAATCAAGATGTAATCTACAATACACAAGATTTTGCATTGTCCATAAGAATCATGAAGGTAGAAATCAAAATAACCAGCTAAAAATTTTGAAAATAGGTGTCTCTAGGGAAGAGGAATTGGGAAAGACAACTATTGTTACAGAATTATTTAACTCCTTAAAACCATGATAGAACTGAAAAATAAACCAAAATAAATGGGAAAGACAGAAAAAGGGAGTAAGGGATAAAGGAAAAGAGGAAAGGAAAAATAACCTTTACCATAGTAAAGAGATAAAATGAAAATAAAATTTCCAATGATTAGAATAAAACACAAAAGAATACAATCTTGAATTGGGCTAAGGCTTCTTGAGCAACATTCAAACCCAAAAGGTATAATGAAAATGTTTACATATTTTATTTGCCTCCTAAAAACTTTAAACATTAGTACAACAAAAAGTAGCAACAAGTTAAAAGTCAAGCGACAGAATGGGAAAAAAATATTTGTAGCATATTAAAGAAAAGATAAATACGTACAATATGTAAAGTGCTCCTAAAAATTCACAAGAAACAAACCAATAGAACAAAATATGAATGGACAGAAAAATACAAATGTCTAATAAGTATAAGAAGCAGCTATCACACCAGTAATCAGCACAATGCAAATTAAGATGAGATTTTTTCCCCCACATGGCAAAAGTGTAAAAATTGATGATCACATATCTTATATTGATCAGGCAAACAGGCATTTGCCTCAAAACCTCATGTTAAGGAGTATGAACTGGTCAAATCACCTTTTTCCAGATTTTCAAAACTGTAAATCCCTTTGACCTCATAATTCCACTGCTAATAAGCTATACTAAGAAATAAATGCACACACAGAGAAATATTTAACATGAACATTCAATGTAGCACCATGAAGAATCACAGAAATTGTAAACAGACCAACATCTACAGAATATTACATAATTTTTAGAAACCAAGAGAAACCAGAAATAGAGGTACTAGAAAAAAAAAAAAATCAGGATATGTTTCTTTGCATGCAAATAAAATATATACATGAAGACATAGGACGACTAAGAGGACCAAACTATTTTCAGTTGTAGCTGAAGAAGGGGCAGTGGGACAGTGAAGATGGGAAGGAAGGTTCTCATGTCTTCATCTGCTCTTTCTGTATCATTTGAATTTTTATATGATTATGTCTTTACCTACTTCTTGAATAATTATTGAAGGCATAAAATTTAATCCCAGATACTTCTGGAGAAAGCTTTATTTATGCAGAATGTGGAATAAAAAACTTTTATGAACTATTGCATTATACCCCAGATTCTAAAAAGTGCTTGAGCATACAGATAAGAATAAATTTTCAAGGAGTGCTATGCATACCTCGCAACCTGCAAAGGCTGTTCACTCTGCAGTGTTTGCTTATCTGCAGCCAAATCCCAGAGTGCTGGTGGGGCCAGGCCAGTATCAGATTCTTTGATACCTACATAAAGAAGGATAACAAAGGTTCACTGAAATGTTATGCATCACCTTGAAGCAAGCTTCCGAAGCCTCAGCACCAATGACGTTTTGGACTGAATACGTGGCAGTGGGGAGTGTCCTGTGTGTTACAGTCGGCAGCATCCCTGGCCTCTAGCCACTGGATGCCACCAGCACCACCTCCCCTTCAAGTCACGAGAATCAAGAGTATCTCCAGTCACTGCCAAATGTCCTGGGGGAAGGGGATGCTGGGGCAAAATCACCCCAGTTGAAAAACACTGCCCTAAAGTAGTCACAAGCCAAAATCCAACACCATATTTGACAAATACTATGAAACTTCACCACTCAAGTTTCCAACTCATGAGCAGAAAAGTTTCCAACTACTGGGCAATAGCCCACTTACTTAAGCAATACCATGTGAGACCACATTTTTATTCGCTAAAAAATTTTTACTTGTTTATTAGAGTTTACTGAACTTGTCTCTGACCAATAGAAACATTACTTGCTTAAAGGATGATGTTGTTGCTTAACTGCTTAAGCATTATATTTGGTTGTAAAAGGTAGTGAAAGATTACTAAAGGAGATCCAATTTCTTAACAGACAGGAAGGATAGTAATTTTTTTTGTCTATAATTCACGAAGGAATAACATCTGTATTTAAACTCCTTAGATGTAATTAACACATTACATTTAAAGATAAGAGACAAGAATAATGAAATACACACCAGTAAGCTCATTGATCTTCTTGAGAAGTTGTTGAATGTCATCTTCAACCTGCTTTATCTGCCTAGAGTAAGTGCTCTGACCCTAGGAGATAAAAATCACTGTAATTAGAATATCAAGACATCAACAATTTATGAAACTGCAGACAGAAACTTTTAACAGTTACAATCTCAATAGCTATTATTGTCCCAATGCTTGTGACGTGGAAATAGAGTATATCATTTTCAGAAGTATTCCCAAACTAATATTTTTGCCCAAAGACACAATGCACTATTATGCAAGGTAACAAATGAAAATCATGCTTGAAATTAACCCAACTACAAGCCCTAAACATTGAAACTTTCTATTTCAGATCTAATTCAGGTACATACATTTTAAATATAGTAAACATTTGTCTAAGTTATTTCAAATATCTTTCAATATAGCACCACACTTAATTACAAATAGTATAAAAAATGTATGCGCTTTGACATGCTAAATATTTGCTCTCTGATCTAATCTGGAGAGAAACTGTGGTATGTAACTTTTTTCAGTGAGGATTACTATACACTGCCAGACGTTCTCTTCTAAATATTTTGGGAGGCTACTACCAACAATAGTTCTTTCAATATAAAACATCTATACTTGGTAGACATTGAAAACGACTTACGTAAGTTTTCAGCAAAGCAATATCCCCCTCATCCAGAGCTAAAATAAGAGAGAATACATGAGATTCAAAAAGAGGAAAGTAGAGCTAACAATTCTCTTCTGTTCAATTTACATTCAGTAACTGAGTGAGAAAAACTATGCAAAGTTGTAATGATATAAATACAACCAACAACAAGTTCCTGGACTCCAGGAACTTTTAACTAATTGGGTGAAGGCAGAATTTTACAAAGTATATAACACAGCTGCTGAAGAGTCTCAAAGGGATGTGACACAAAAACAGGAAGCCCAAAGAACAGAGTTTGAGAATCAAAACGACCTGGGTGCTAGCAACCTGAGTGCAATTGCAACGTCATGCAATTGCCAGGTAATGTTGGAAAACCCACTTTAAGCATCAGTTTTGTCATCTTTGAGAAACAGAGATAACCATAATTTTACCCTCACAATGTTGCTTTAAAGGTCAGATAAGATATGGATGAAGAAGCACCTAAAACTCTATACACGTTCATCATAATTATATGCAAGGAATAAATCTAGTAATACATTTACAGAATGATGGCATACCCAGAGAAATGCACAGATGAGATATTAAACCTCTGTGACTCAGTTTTCCACCAGGTGCCTGAGTAGCTCTGAGGTCTGCAGTATCCTAAAACACTTTCAAGGCAAACAGTAGAGTGTGGGATGAAAGTAAAGAGAAAATCTCTTTGGTGGGGGGGAGGTGGAAAAGAAGAAAAAAAAGTGCTAGGAGAGGTTGAAGTTGTTTAGGAAGGGAAGAGAGAAAAAGGGAAAAACAACAACAACAACAAAAACACTGCAAGAAGATTTTTTAAGTAGCCTGTCAGGAACAAAAGAAGAAAAGAGCATAAAGATGGAACTAAAAGGGGAAGAAATCCTGTGAGCTCCGTGTGAGTATCACCTGCACTGTGAGAAGTGCCAAGTGGCGGTGTTCTCTACAGAGAGTAATTTCACATTTTCAAAATTACAACTCCACTTCCAACATTCACCCTCCCGCTTGTGTTTGTGTCTGTGATAAGGTACACGAACAAGGTTATTCACTGCTCTAGAATGGCCACCAGATTGAAAGACACCTACATGTGCATCACTAAGGATTAATTATATGTATTACTACTCACCCAAAAAAGTGGGATACTATGCAGATGCAGACAGGCAGACAGCACTGACTCCTTACATATAACGATATGAACTTATCCCTAAGACACATTAAAATCCGAAAATGTATATATACAATTCGCTACATTTTATGTAAAGAACAAACCCTTGATATGCACAGAAAATGTCTAGAAAGATAACGCAAAATGGCAACACTAGTTGCCTCGGTGGATCATGCATGCACGCCTGGGGCCAAGGACCACTTTTTCAATGTGTCTTTTTTTTTTTTTTGAGACAGAGAGAGACAGAGCATGAACAGGGGAGGGGCAGAGAGAGAGGGAGACACAGAATCTGAAACAGGCTCCAGGCTCTGAGCTGTCAGCACAGAGCCCGACGCGGGGCTTGAACTCACCGACTGTGAGATCATGACCTGAGCCGAAGTCGGACGCCCAACCGACCGAGCCACCCAGGCGCCCCTCAATGTGTCTTTTTTTATGCATTTAGTGTTTTGAATCACATGAATAAATTACGTAGTCAAAGAAATGTTTTTTTGTTTTTTTTTTTTTTAAGGAAAATTACTTCTCAGGATCCTGACTACACAGTGACAGCACCAAGCCATCCCACTTGAGGGGGAGGAGGGGCAGAAAGAGGATACAGGTGACCAAGCACCACCAGGCAGGGAAACTTTTCAAGGCCTGCAAGACCAAGCAGGGTGAGTAACTTCATCAGGACCTGAGCTGAACATGAATAAAAATGTCGATCAGCGAGAGATGAATACAGAACTTGGAGTAGCATGAGGGACACAGAAGAGGCAGCCAGGGTAAGCCGGCTGCCGCCCCCGACGAAATCATCGGGGGCACAAAAGGGACACAGGGCCGAGTGGCGAGCGGGACTCCAGCCTCTCCTCCGGGGCCAAGCCTGGCCCTGCTCCGGCCCGGAGCTCCTGCCTATGTCAACTGACCTCGGATGGGCTTGTCGTCCTTCTCATCCTCTTTGGTTTTCCGCTGATCGGCACCGAGGTAATCCGGCATTTTAGGAGCTCCAAAGGCCTCAGCTCTTAGGTGATTACACAGCACCTCTCTCGCTTCCGGTGGTGCCGCTCTTTCCTTTCCTCACCGGAAGTAAGCTGAGCTCTACGGATCCTTTTACTCTGCGCACGAGAACCGGAAGGGAGCCCTGGGGGAGGCGGGCTCGTGTCCTGCTCCCGGTTCCGTGGTCCAGGAAGAATTCCCTGTGGGAGGGGAACACGGGTGGTCCCTGGCCCCTCACCATGGGGAGATTCCCTGAGCGACGGCCTTTTAAGACCAACCGTGGCTCAGTCCTGACTTTAAATCCTGATTTAGTCATTCATTTACTGTTCACTCTTGGGTAACTTCGTTACTCTCTCTGCTTTAATTTTTCCTTTGCCTCGCAGCATTGTGGAGGCTTTAAACAACTAGTGTTTTCAAAGTATCTGGCATATTAGATACGCATTAAGTAGTGGCTAGATCTACGAATACAGTGAAGAGATATGGAAGTTGTTCCTTAATTTGATGTTAGCGTGGGATGAGGAGGTGAAGAGTTTCAATTTTTGAGCCTCCTGCCAAAGAAGAGTGGTGCCTCAGATACAGGAAAGTCCGGGAAAAGAGCAGGTTTTGAAATAAATTCGTTTAGGAGGTAAACAGGAATTGATAAATAACTGTAGAATTTGGAAATGAAAAGTCGGACCCGTCTTTGCGTTAAAGGACTCAGTGCATAGTGGAGAGACAACCTACTGGATGGGGAAAGTATTTGCACGTCATATATCTGGTAAGGGATTAATATCCTGAGTATATGAAGAACTACCAATCAACAAGAAAACAACCCCATTTTATTTTTTCAACCTTTATTTTTAAGAGAGAGAGTGTGAGCGGGTGAGGGGCAGAGAGACAGAGAGAGAGAGAGAGAGAGAGTCTGAAGCAGGCTCCAGGCTCTGAGCTGTCAACACAGAGTCTGATAAGTGGCTCAAACTCACAAACCATGAAATCATTACCCGAGCTCGAAGTCCGAGGCTTAACCGGTTGAGCCACCCAGGTGCCCCAGAAAACAGCCCCATTTTAAAAATAGGTCATTGTAAGACCAGATGGGGTGGGGGGGGGCGGGGCGGAGAATGGATGAGGCAGGTGTGAGAATAAAATTAAGAAAGTGGAGTCAGGTTACTTTGAGTCTTAGAGCCTGTTTTAACAAGTGGTTGCATTAATAAAGAAAGGGGTTGGGAAACCTGGGTGGCTTAGTTGGTGAAGCAACCCACCTGGGCTGAAGTCATCATCTCACAGTTTGTGATTTTGAGCCCTGTATCAGGTGGGCTCTCTCCTGTCAGGGCTCTAGCCCAGAGTCTGCTTTGGATCCTTTGCGTCCCTCTCTCTCTCTACCCCTCCCCTGCTCTCTCTCAAAAAAAAAAAAGTATATATATATATTTTTTAAGCAAGGGGTCAGGGATAGCTTTAGGGGGAGTTGATTATCTTAGTTTTTGAAATGTCAATTGTGAAGTGACAATTTTGTCATGGGGTAGATAACGGGACAAATCAATGGATTTAACTGAAAATGTAATTCATAGAGAATAATTCTCTAACTTCCGGCGCTCTTTCCCAAAGGGTAGCACATCAAGTCTTTTATTTTGTGCAACCTATTCCAGATACTGGGGACGGGGAGGGGGAGGGCGGGGTGGGGGGGAAGCTTAGTGTGGAGGGGATGTGTGTGAATCTTCATCGACTGGTTTTCTTTTGCTAGTTCTTGCTTTTGACCGTAAGAAGGAATCATAATAAGCGTACAGTGGATTTTATTATACATTAAACAATTAAGTTCCAGAGTTCTGTAATTGGTAATATCTTAGAAGAAAAAAAAACAAAAACAAAAACAAAAAACCTCATGCTTTTAGAACAGGGTAAAAAGATTGCCGGCCTTCCAGTAGAAGCTAACACTGAGGAGGTGTTCTTTGCCAAACGTTACAAGGATTAAACGAGACAACGCAGGTAAATTACTGAGTAATATCGCAACAAATACAGGCTGCCATTATTATTTATATAAGTGCAAGTATATTATAGGTATATGTACAAAATTCTCTATAGATGTATATAGACTACAATAATTGTTCCCAATATTAATGCATAGATATCTTTTCATTTTTTATTTATATAAGTAGAGCTACTTGAGAAGTTAGTGGTTAGTCTCGGGCAAATAGTGATTTAAAAATAAAAATAGCATAGTAGGAACTGCTTCAGAAAATTATGCTCCACGTATCGCACCTAGGGGAATAAAGTAATCCATTTCGCCGCGGAACTGAGGAGTCTAGGAACCTTTCTTTTGTGAGTCTTGGTCCCCAGCCGGATCCGTGTCATTAGAGTAACTAGGCTGCCGCACACGTTGGCGCGGTGTGTGCGGGTGGAATTGGCCTCCGCACCGCGAAAGATCCATCCCGGAAGTAGTTATTGGTCGTCTCCATGCGCCGGTTCCTGGGCGTCGTAGAGCCAAGGCGCGAGGCTCGGACCCAGAGGTAGAGCCGGAGGGGACGCTAAGCGCCCCCGGCCCAGGACGCTAACCGCTGCGCCTGCGGGGCCGGCCCCGGCGCCATCATGCTGCTCCTGCCGAGCGCTGCGGACGGCCAGGGCACCGCCATCACCCACGCTCTGACCTCTGGTACGTGCCCACTCAACCCCGGCTCGTCCCCTCTTAGCCGCCCCTGCCTCCGCCCTCCACCTGCGCGACCCCGAAATCTCTCCCTTCTTGTCCCTGGTGCCTGGCACCCGGACGCGTGGGCCATGACGAGTGACTTTTTGCTCCAGGCAAAAGAAATCCTTCTCCAGACTGGAAGAAGGGAGGGGGCGTCTTCTTTCTGCCCCGACAGTTCGTCCTCCTTTCGCCGCTGCTGACTCATGGATCGGGCAGAGCAGTTCGGGGCCGAACCGTCTAGTAGCCTAAAAAGGTTCTTGTAAGCATCTCCTTGCCTAGGTCAAGAGATTGCCCGCAGCGAGCTCCCACGTGCCTCGCGTCGTACAAAGCCTTGCTGCTGGTGCTCTGTTAAACATCTTTCTCCCTCTCTGTGTTAGTACCTTCTTTGATTTTTAAATGTCAAAGCTTAGAGACTGCTCCTCATACTCAAAACCTCAGCATGAAAAGACCTTTGCCGGTGATGCTGCTAAGATTTGTGTAGACAGACTTTGAAAGAGTCATTGAGAGTTGACTGCTTCTGTAGTTTCTTAAATTTATAGCCCAGGACAGTCGTGGGTATGGTAAACTTAGTCTCTAGTTTCAGCCATCCACGTTAATTACCATAGCCACTTATAGAGACAGTTGTTGGATTTTGATCCTATCTCATGGCACGTGTTGTGTTCTGCTTGCGGAAGTCTCTGTGATCTTAAACTAAAAGGAAAGGCTTGAAAGGTGATGTCCTTAAAAGCCACACCCATACCAGACAGCTAGTACATCTTGAACATAGTGTTTGAATCCTCTCCTGTGTATGGTACAGGAAATCTTAATTTCCCAAACCAACTAAAGCATGAAAAATAAGTTATTTTTAGAAAATTGTGGCCATTAGGTACAATGGGAAACAACATTTGAGTTACTTATTGCTGGACAGGGCAAAGTCTTTTGCTTTTGCGTGGACTATGAAGTTAAAGTGTTCAGGGGTTTTTTCCCCTGACTCAGATGACCTTTTTTGAGTCGTTAATGTACAAATGTGCAGTGATTTATCTTCGTAAAACCTTACTTTGATTCAAGAGGTTGTGATTTTCAAAGTGGTTTCAAATATGGTTTTTCATTCAGTCTTCCAAGGAGCCATAGAAGATAAATATTGTTCCCATATTACGGTTGAAGACATCTCTGACTCATTGCACGTAGTTGCTGATTGTCAGACTTAGACTAAACCCAGAGCTTTTGATATCAGATCCAGAGCTTTTACCCTATAGCATAGCTGTGTTAGTTAAACCTCTTTAGCTGCTTGGAGAATTGTCTTCCAGAATCATTGCTAGTGAGTTCTTAAAATTTTTAAAAGCTGAATTCAAGGTTTTAGTTAAAATATTTTGAGTTGTTTTTAGAAAAATTTTTTGATGAGGTTAGTATTTTGGAGACAGTTTGTCATTTATTGTTTTATTACAGTTATTGGTCTAACAGTAAAGCAGTTGGCAGCAGTTCTCCCTGTTCCTCGCCTTCCTCTCATACCTTCAGAAACGTATTGATTTATTGTTGACGTTGCTGAATGCTTTGTCAGATAACTGAAAGAGGTGGATTGAATACTCTGAATACTAGGAAATGATTATTGCCAACCCTCATGTTAACTGGATTGCAGGCATACCTTGTTTTATGGCATTTTACTTGATTGTGCTTCAGTGATGCTGCATTTTTTACAAATTGAAGGTTTATGGTAACCCTGTGTTGAGCAAATCCATCAGCACAATTTCTCCAGCAGTATTTGCTTACTTTGGGTCTCTGTCACATTTTGGTAATACAGTATCTCAGACTTTTTCATTGTTGTTTGTCATGGTGATCTGTGATCAGTGATTATGACTAGCTGACAGCCTGGATGATGGTTACCATTTTTGGGCAATAAAGTATTTTTCAATTAAGGTATGTCCATTGTTTCTTAGACGTTATATTACTATACTCTTAATAGACTATAGCATAGCGTAAACAGAACTTTTATATGCATTGAGGAACCAAAAAACATATTTGATTCACTTTTTTGCAGTATTTTTGCTTTATTGTGGTGGTCTGGAACCAAACCTGCACTATCTCCCAAGTATCCCTGTACTGCAATTATTTCCTTAGTTGATGGTTTTAAAATTACATTCTGATGCTATCACTGTTTTGATCTTATTTATTGCCTTGAAATAGATTTATTCCATGCAATACATTGAAGCCTCTCTTAACGCTTTCAATCACAGCCTCAACACTCTGTCAAGTTGAACCTGTGGGAAGATGGTTTGAAGCTTTTGTTAAGAGGAGAAACAGGAATGCTTCTGCCTCTTTTCAGGAACTGGAGGATAAGAAAGAGTTATCAGAGGAATCGGAAGATGAAGAATTGCAGTTAGAAGAGTTTCCCATGTTGAAAACACTTGATCCCAAAGACTGGAAGGTACTTAATATCTGAATCTTTTGTTCAGTCAGATGCTTTGTTAGGCATAGGCAGTTTTCCCACAAGTTTTCTGTCAGTAAACCGTTTTAAGATGCTTCAGCAAGAGAACCATAATTGAGCACCTGTCTATTGTTAAGCTCTGAGTGAGATGGCCATAGGATACTGTCTCTGCTGGAAAAATCCAGGAAGTTTTCACAGAAAACATGTTTGAACTGGCCTTAAAAGAATGAGTAGCAGTTTGTGAAGCAGAGAAGGGAACAAAAGGTGATCTGGGCAGAAGGAATAGATCTGCAAAGACACAAAGGAGTAAAGAAGTATACTGCCTCTTCAGGGATTAGTGAGAGTAGAGTAGGATGCTTGAAGGATTGGTGGTGAGAATTTAGTCCTGAAACAGTCTAGACCAGATTCTTTTGTAGCGTCCTTTTTATGCCATGCTAAGGAAGGAACTCAGATTTTATTTTCAGGGCAGTAGGAAATCATCAAAAGTTTCTGAGCTAATTTTAGCAAAGTAATTCTCTTGGCAGTACAGAAAATTATTTGAAGAGGGAGGACAGGGCTGGAGGGGAAGTGAATGGTTTGCTATTGTAGGTCAAGTGCAATAATCCAAGCCTGCAGACGCATACTTGAGCTAAATTGTGGCCGAGCTTTGAGGAAGAGGCGCCACTGGCTTTTTTTTTTGGAGGTAGACTTGGTAGAGCTTGGTGACCTTGGCTGTGCCGTATAAGAGACGGAGATGTACTCAGAAGACCTCTGAGCATTCCAGGTTGAATGACCTGCCAGTGTCTGATATCAGTCACTAACACTGGGATGCAGGAAAAAGGAAGTTTTTGAGGGAATGTGGTGTTTGTGTTCAAGTTTGGCTATGTCATAATTGAGGTTCTAATATACTGGTGAAGTTTTCTAGTAGATGGTTAGAAATTGGTCTGTGACTCTGAAAGAGAATAGAGCCAACAACTTTTGCAAGTTGTTGGCAAGTCTTAGGTGGTAGTTGAAGCTGTGGGGAATTGAATGACATCAGTCAAAGAGAAGAATATAGACAAATAGGTATCATAAAGCCCTATTAAGTAGAGAACTAGTATAATATTTAAATATATATATATATATATATATATATATATATATATATATACACTATGGAATTAGAGTGCCAGAATTCAAATCTGGCTCTGCCCATTTAATGTGGTGGGACCTTGGGAAAGTTACTTGAGAAGTCTGTTTCCTACGGTGAGATTGCTAACACCTCAAAGGAGTTTAGTGAGGATTAACGCAATGATGCGTGTAAAACACTTAACTTATCGCTTGACATAGGATAAATAATAGTGGATAATTTCTCTCTCCTCGATTGTAGGATTAAATAAGATAAAGAGTATGTGTAAAGCACTTAGAAAAGTAAGTGCTGAGAATGTTAGCTGATTCACATATTGTCATTATTGATTTAAAAAAAAAAGGACTGAACATTGTGGAGCATGAATATTTAAGGTGTGGGCAGAGGAGAAGCAGCAAAGGATACTAAGAAGGGTGAAAGAAGTAGAAAGAAAACAAAAAGACATTTGTTAGTTCCACAAAGGTTTATTAAACATCAGGCACTAGACTTCCAGAAACTAAGAGAGGGAGAAGTCTCAAGAAGAAAAACACAGTCACCAGTGTCACTGCTTTGGAAGTCATCACATAACACGAATAATGATAAAAACCTACTGGGTTTGGCAAATGAAGCTTAGGAGACCACACTGAAAGCCATTCCAATAAAAAGGTTGGGATGGCGAGCGATTATAGTTGGGTTGTAGGAGACCACAGTGCAAAATACTCTTTTTCATAGCTGAGTTGTAAAGAAAATAAGAGAAAATAGTAACTTGAGGGAAAAGCAGGGTCAGGAGAAGATAGAACTGGGGACCGTTGAGGTCTACAAGAGAGAAAAGAAAGAATGAAGAAAGTCTTTGGTATAGAAAAGAATAGATGATATGACAACAGGTAGCAGGGTTCATACATTTTGTTCAGTTGGTTGTTTCTTTTCAACAAACAGGATCAAGCATCTTCTATGTGTCAGACCCTGTTCTGGGTGCTGAGAAGTCAACTGAACAAGACAGTATCACTGCTCCCACATAGCTTGTATTCTAATGAGACAGGCAATAAGTAAACAACCAAAGATGTGGCCACCAAATGCTGGGCAAAGAAGTAGAACAGGATGATGTGATAGAGTGTCCATATGACTGCTTTAGAGTGAGTAGGTGGGGAAGGCCTGTGCAGTTGACATTTAAGATAAAACCTGAATGACACAAAGATCCACAAGAATGCCATTCCAGGCAGAGATCTTGTGTGGGGGCAGAAAGAAGTTCGAAGTGCCAGGAACTGAAGGAGGCAAATAGGTGGTACAGAGTGGATAGGGGGTGTGAGGAGGTAAGGAGCAATAGTCACTGGAAAGCCAGTGGAGAGTTTGAAGCAATGACAATTTTTAAATACTTCAGGGGGAACAAGAAGGAGCAGAGATGGGCAGAGAAGGTTGTCTGTTTTAAATAAGGTGATAACATTTAAGCTGAGGCTGAAGGATGAGAAGACGGCAGCCACATGAAGAAGGGGGAATGTGCCAGGCTGGGGGGAGGAAGAGCTCGGTATCTGCAGTGAACTGCAGCACCAGTCTTGTATTTGGAAGTGAGTGATCGAGGTAGAGAGAGACAAGCCAGGAATAGTGAGAAATGGAGGTGCTTAGTGCATCTGGAGCTCAGAAGAGACATCTGTGCTCCAGTGAACTGGGGAGTCATAAGTGTATTCTAGCCCTGGCACTGAATCGAATCACTTTGAACTGAAATGTAGAGAGAGACAAAAGAAACCCCAGAACTGAGCTTTGCAGGTCATAGAGAAGCCAGTAAAAGTGGCTGAAAAAAGTTACTGGAAGGTGGGAAGAAAACAGAGTGAATGCACAGAAACACTAAAGAAAGATAATATTTTAAGGAATGAGTCAGCTGTGCTGCCACTGGGAGCTGAAGTCAAGTGAGGGCAGATGAGTGGTCTTGGATTTGGTACCTGGAAATTGATACTGAAGAGAGCAGCCTCATTGTGCCGGGGGTGGGAGTGGGTGGAACAGAACCAAACTGGAGTGGTTTGAAAATGAATGCAAAAGGAGGTAAAATGTGTGGACACCTTTTTCAAGAAGTTTAATGTTGACGGACAGCAGAGAGATGGAGAGAGTGGTAACTGGAAAGGGGGTCATGGATGTGTTTTTAAGGATGAGAACTAACAGCATCTTTTTATACAGATGAAGATAATCCACTTGAAGCTTGGGAGATCCCTGAAAGATGCTAGTATTTGAGGAGACGTAGAGAAGACAGTGCTCAGAACCAAGAGGGGTGGAGTAGTTTGTCTCAGAAGGACAGACTTCTTCAGTTGTGAATGGAGGAAAAGGGGAAAGATGTATGGTTGCAGGTAGGGTAGTACAAAGATTGAGTAGGAATTTGAGTAGGATAATTTACATCTTATATTTAACTGGGAGGCAGGGCTGTTGATAAGAGGGTGGAGAAGGATCTGTGAGGGTTGAGGAGAGACTAGAGAAATAGTAACCTTAGGTAGTGGAAAGGTAAACCAGTTGGAATGATGGCCAGGCGTAATGAAAAAGCCCATCCACATGAACTTTGTAGTCCTGAATTTGAAGGGAAACCAGTCAGCTCTATTTAACTTTTTTCTCCCGTGTTTCATGCCCCCAACTCCCTTTTCCCCCCTCTCAGTTCTCCAGTACTAGACTCACCCTTTGAGTTCTGTAGGGAACGTTCACTCCAGTTGCTGCTTCAACTTGTCAGTTTGCAAGGATGTTAACGACAGCAGGTACTTCCTCTCCAGAGAAGCCTCATCTCTCAGTTTCTCAAAATTTCCATCCAGCCTACCTTTGCTCTGCATAGCTCCTGGTCCTATCCTTTCATTGTCCTGGCCCAACGCTGTGGGGCTGTGATAGTGCTTCCCTCAGTTCTGAAATCTCTTGATTTAAGGATGGCCATAGGATATTACTAGGTGTTAGGAGAAAAATGGGCTCAGTGGTCAAGTAAGTTAAGAAAATGCTGGGTTTTGCAGGTTTCTGTTTGGTTGGTTTTTTTTAATTGCAAGACTTCTCAGAGCCTTTGATTTATATGCATACAAATCATCAAGAAGGCTGTATCACAATACACATTTCCCAGACTTACATACCACAGAATCCATTATATATAGAATGTCTCCTATTATGGGATTCTCACTTTGGGAAGCACTAAAATGGGTGCCAGCACAAGGGATATCAGCTCCGTTTCACACTTGACTTCCTTTTGTGTCTTTATCAGAACCAAGATCATTATGCAGTACTTGGACTTGGCCATGTAAGATACAAAGCTACACAGAGACAGATCAAAGCAGCTCGTAAGTACCTAGTTCTTTTGAAATAATCCAGTATCTGGTATAGGAAATGTTAATCCTTTTGAAAAGATCTGCATGATCATATTCTGTAGCCATAAATCTAGATTCAACAGCATTTGTCATATGGTCATAACAATGTATAACCCATAGTCTGCTTTACCTTCAGAACCAGAAAGCAATCAATCTCATGCATGGACAGAAGATGGGTGGGTGTGTTTGTGACCAAGATAAAGAACATTCTTCTAAAAGCAACCTTTTAAAAATTAATATTTCACTTCCTTTCAGTAATACAGCCAGCTGTATTTAGTGGAAGCTGCCTTGTTAGGTTTTCTGATATTATTTTGTGGTTTTGGGTTACATTTTTGTTGATCCCACCTGTCTTTTCTGTCCAAAAAAGAATTATCTGATGTTTCACTGTTTTTTTTCATTGACAAGATGAAAAATTTCAGGGAATTGTAGGAGCCTAGTCTTCATGTGCCTTATAAAACACCATCCCGGGGCGCCTGGGTGGCTCAGTTGGTTAGGCGACCGACTTCGGCGCAGGTCATGATCTCATGGTTTGTGGGTTCGAGCCCCGTGTTGTGCTCTGTGCTGACCACTCAGAGCCTGGAGCCTGATTCAGATTCTGTGTCTCCCCCTCTCCCTGCCCCTCCCCTGCTCACGCTCTGTCTCTCTGTCTCTCAATAATAACGTTAAAAAAAAAAAAATTAAAAACACCATCCCATAGTGCCCTACACACCATTCGGTTCTCTTGGCTAGTAAAGTTTGATGAAAGAGGTGAAGGTGATTAGTTTTCTGTGTTCTATCTTAGGAGAATGTTCTGCCCTCCACTCTAGAGAATGGATATTAAGGTCAGAGGAGGTAAGATGCGGCCATATGGGAAAGGAGTTAGGGAGTCAAGGCCAGTCAAGAGGAGAAAGTATTACACTTGGAGGAAGGTCGCTGAATGAGACCCATCTCAATTTGAAAAATACTAGTTGAGACTAGGTATAGTTGATAAACTTAAAATTTTCCCCACTAATTGTTATGGTTAGGAAAATCACAAGAAACATTTTTAACAAGGTGAAGGAATTTATGAGATTATTTCAGATCTGTTATTCAGTTTCTTAAAGAACTGGCATGGTTTTAGACTAAGCATATGTTAATGCATATGAATAGTCATTGCAGTATACATAAATGCCAGGGAAGTTCATTTGCCATGGAAAAATATTTGCAAAGTCTTGCTATATGAAAGAACAGCATACAAATACCAAATGAGTCTTGATACATATAAATATGTGAAAGAATTAGAAGTGATTTAGAACTGTGAAAATAATTGATATTGTAAGGTGAAGGAATTGTTTTTTTTCTGTAAAGATGAAAAATGTACAACTAACTATGGGCTGTGTGGGTGGCTCAGTTGGTTAAGCGTCCGACTTTGGCTCATGTCATGATCTCATGGTTCATGATTTCGAGCCCCACGTTGGGCTCTGTGCTGAAAGCTCAGAGCCTGTACCTTGCTTTGGATTCTGTGTTTCCCTCTCTCTCTGTCCCTCCCCTGCTCATACTCTATCCCAAAAATAAATAAACATTAAAAAAAAGTTTTTTAATGTACAATAAACTGTAAAAGAAACATTCCTTTGTTTCTAAGCCCATTCTTTTTATTGGCATAATAGAAATGAATTTTTGAATACTCTGTAGCCTGAAATTTTTCAACCCCGGTGAACAGATTGTTAACATTAAGTATAATTATAATTCACTCTCTGCCACTGTGTTGAATATTCTCAGTATTTATTCAAAAAGAAACTCATTCTCTTACCTCTGTCATTATAAAATAGACAGCGACTGCTTTACTGCTTTCTGAAATCTAGTCCAAAGGTAAAAATGCAGAGTTAGTGGTTACAAATATATAATTATTAGGACAGACAAACCTCATAAAAATGTAAGTTTTAATGCATTTGGGATCCTTAGAGTTCTTACATCCTATTACATACACATAAAAGTTTTATTTTTGTTTAATGTATTTTGAATTGCTAAAATGAAAATTAAGTTAGTTAAGGGTCAATAAAGTGAGTCTTTTTTTCCTTCTGTGCATTATCTGAAAAGAATAAATCACTTCAAAAGTTGAACGATGGGTTAAGAGGAAGTATTTGAATACTAAAAGTGGTGTTTCAATTGCTTGCATAATTTTGAAGTAAAATTGCCATACTGGCCAGTAGGTTTGATATTCTTTGCATGGAAATGGTCTTTGGTGATTTGAATTTTCCAACTCTAATACTTCTGGTTCAAAATATTTCTGATATTTTAAACTGAAGCTGTTCTATGTTATGCTTCTTAAAGATTAAAAATCCTATTCGGAGACATTTATAATGATAGCAGTATGAGTGTATAATGAAAAACCTTTTTGCAGTGTACCCTCAAAACATCCTAGAAACTGTCTTCTTCAGTGGGAGAAGGGGGGGGTGTATCTTTGAAATTTCAGTAAACAACTGCTGCTTCCAAATTACCCTTGTTTGTATTTTAGACCATGTTATTTGGCCTCCTAGTTTTAAAATTGAGTAACATCTTTTGCTCCCTCCACAAGACAGTATAGGACAATCTTGGGACTCCCTACTGCACATGGATTAGGCAGAAAGCTCCATGAAGAAAAAAACTAGTGCAACATAAGAGGAGACTGTCCAACAGAAAATTGAGATATCACCTCTCTTAGACTGTATCATAAGATTCAAAAGGAAACAAGTATCTACTACATGTTGTCAGTAAGATATGAAGACACTGCTTTTGTGTGTGTGGGTGGGGGGGGGGGGTGTAGGCATTGAAGAAAGAGACTAGGGGAAGATAAGCAGAATTGCCTGGAAACTGAAAACATGAAAGCAGAATTCAGAATTAGAAAGACTGACATACAATTAGACAAACAGTAAAGCAAAGGACAACCTTGAGGAATGTTCCCAAATTCAGAGGGGAAGAATAAAGAGATACCTGATTTCTAAAGTCAGAATAAATGTAACAGAAACCGTAATTGCAAATAAAGAAGGAAACTTACCCTTTTTATAAAGGACAACCTTGAGGAATGTTCCCAAATTCAGAGGGGAAGAATAAAGAGATGCCTGATTTCTAAAGTCAGAATAAATGTAACAGAAACCGTAATTGCAAATAAAGAAGGAAACTTACCCTTTTTATAAAAAGATACATCTTGGGGTTGAGAGTGTTTGCAGGCATGTGACTTAGGTTTCACTGTTCAGCACATTTCCTTTGAAATTCAAGTATGAGTTAGGCTGTGCTGCACAGAATCCATTTTGCCAGCAAATGTGGAAGAGCACTGCAAAGCTTGTGGCTTTCGCCCTACACCCGGGCTGTGGAAGTAGCCTGTGCTGTTTCCCTAGTGCCCCACAGTTGTGGATCATCACACCTCTGAACTGTCCGTTATGATTTGATCATAATTCCTAGCTACATAACTTCCAAGCCCGAGTCTGACTCTTAACAGATTTTGTGAGCTGTCTAATAACTTTTAATAAATTCCTTTTCTGCTTAAACCGGCTAGAAGACAAAAATGCCTCTTCTGGAGTATTAGTGGAGAAATTGATAATATACGTGACTATAAAAAAAATGTTGGAGTTCAAAAAAACAAAAATGTATTTGTCAGTTTTTGAAGCCCTGCTGTATATGTAGAAATCACTAAGTTTATTATGCCCAAAGAAAGATTTGTATTAAAGTGTTTATAGCAACCTTACTCACAATATCCAAAAACTGGAAACCACTCAAATGTTCACCAAGCAGGATCACGGATAAGCAAACTGCTGTATATTCATACAGTAAATTAGTACTTAGTAGTTAAAAAAAAAAAGAACAGATTACTAAGATATGCAAGAATGGTGATGAATCTCAAAACATTGGTTGAGCAGAAGTCAGATACAAAGATGTACTCTGTGATTCCACTTACATGAAGTTCAAGAGCATGCAAAAGTAGTCTATGGTGAAGGAAATTAGGTAGCAGGGCATGAGAGTTGGCTGGAAAAGGGTAAAGGGAACTCTGGGTGATAGAAATGGTCTGTATTTTCTTTGGTGGTAGTTACAAGGTAGATAGAATTGTCAAAACTCATTGAATACTTAAAATCTGAGCCTTTTATTCTATGTAAATTTTATTTTAATTCCATAAAAGATGTGATTTAACAAAACAAAAAAGGTCAGTCACTTGGGAAATCAGATATACTCTTTGGGGCCTAAAGAGGGAAAAATAAAATAGGCATTCAATTCAAGGGTTTAAAAGACTAGCACTAAGGAACATGGAGGAAAAAATGGATTTATAAGAAGAAAAAAGAAAAATAAAACCATTACAGAAGATATTTTTAATTGAGACCACTATTAAATAGATTCAAAAATTTTGATAAAATGAACTTTTCTGAAATTGAGGAAAAAAATTTTAAAAAGTATGAAAGAAATACCTCTTGGACACTAGGGTGGCTCAGTCAGTTGAGCCTCCAACTCTTTCTTGATTTAGGCTTAGGTGATGATCGCAGAGTCGTGGGATCAAGCCCTGCGTCAGGCTCCGTGCTGAGTGTGGAGTCTGCTTAAGATTCTCTCTCTCCTTCTGCCCTTATCCCCTGCTTGCTCTTTCTCTCTCTAAAAAAAAAAAAAAAGAAAGAAAGAGGAAGGAAGGGAGACACCTAAAAAATGTTTTTAGGAGTATCTGGCTGGCTCAGTTAGAAGAGCATACAACTCGATCTCAGGGCCGTGAGTTTGAGGCCCCATATTATGTTGTAGAGATTACTGAAAAAATAAAAACACGTTTTTAGACCCAGGTAATTTTTCAGATGAATTATTCCAAATGTTTAAGGAATTAAAAACTGTCATGATGAATTAAAAACTGTTTTGGGAAACCCATGGGGGAGGGGAAGGAAAAAAAAAAAAAAAGAGGTTAGAGTGGGAGAGAGCCAAAGCATAAGAGACTCTTAAAAACTGAGAACAAACTGAGGGTTGATGGGGGTGGGAGGGAGGGGAGGGTGGGTGATGGGTATTGAGGAGGGCACCTTTTGGGATGAGCACTGGGTGTTGTATGGAAACCAATTTGACAATAAATTTCATATATTGAAAAAAAAATAAATAAAAACTGTTTTGGAACAGTTATTTTGTGAAGTTAACGTAATCCTGGTATGAAAACCTGGCATAAAAAGACAATTATGTAGACAGTAAAAAAAATCGTGGTTGCCTGGGGTTGGGAGAGTAGGGAGGGATGAATAGGGCAAGCACAGGATTTTTAGGGCAGTGGAAATTCTATAAAATATTGCAGTGATGGATACATGTTATGATACATTTGTCCAAACCCATAGAATGTACACCACCAAGAGTGAACAGCAATGTAAACTATGAACTTTGGGTGATTATGATGTATCATTGTAGGTTCATCAGTTGTAACAGTTCGTCACCTCTGATGCCTGATGGTGGTAACAGAGGAGGGGGAGGCTATGCATGTAGAGAGGGCATGTAAGAAGTCTCTGTGCCATTCTCTCACTTGTACTGTAAAGCTAAAACTGCTCTAAAAAATTGCCTTAAAAATAATAAATAAAATGTTAATACCTGACAAGGAGAGACTTAATAAAACTACAGACAGATCTCATCCATGAATGTAATATAAAACCAAAAAATGCCAGTTAAAATAATAGCTAATTGAACTCAACAGCGCATTAAAAGAATAATACCCAGGTAGAGGTAGGATTTCCCTTAGGAATCCAACTTAGGAAATATATTAATATAGTTAAATCTATTTATGGTTTAGATAATATGTGATTTCCTCTAGGGAAAACGTATAAAACACAATAACCATTCCTTTTTGATAAATAAAACTTCGCAAAGAAATACAGCTAATTTTCTATTTTGGTAAATATTTCACACCCACAGCTAACAAACTTAACCATGTGGTTTTGGTGATATTACCAGTAAAATCCCTGGGAGAAGCTAACCTGCCTATTATTTTTTTATGCTATTAGGAGTATGGTTTAGTGAGTTAAGATTAAATAAGAGGGCTATTAGAAGAAAAGAAATAATTATAGATAATACAGGATCTACCTAGAAAACCAAAAGAGGGTTGCGTCAGGTGGCTAGATGTAGGAGAAATACGCAGAAATAATATAATTTTTTGGACGTTACCATCAAATATATAGAAGGGTATAGTCATTTTAAAGATGATCCCAGGGCAAGAATAGGTAACCAGAAACAAACCCTGGTAAAATTTACCATGGTAAAGGAGATATCATACATCACGGGAGAAGGGAAGGATTATTCAGTGTAATTAGGACTTCAAAAACATGAATGGTTTAGATATTAACTTGAATATGTTAAAATTATAATTAAAAAAAGAATTTAAAAATGTTCTAACTGTAGAAAATATTAATGAAACTAGAAAATACATTAAAATTGTTGAGAATGAAGTGCCTTCTAAGTTTATAAGTACTCAGAAAAAATTATAAAAGAAATGATCAGTAAGTATAAATGAAAATGACTGATCTGTATATTGTACATATATAAATTATATGTAAGTATACATATATATAACATGTACTCATGTTCTTTTTATTTATGTAAAACTTCTATTTTGAGGATTCCACCCCCCCCCCCAAAGGTTCTCGTTAGGTTAGTTGGCAGTGAAAGTCTCCCATCTCAAGAAGTAGAAGTTGTACATATACATAAATCGTGTGTGTGTGTGTGTGTGTGTGTGTGTGTGTGTGTGTGTGTGTGTCATAAACATACACATGTATACGTAGGTGTGATTTATATGTATTATATATATCACAGAAACAAGTTATATTAAAAAATAAATATAAATGGAATATAAAAAATGTATATCACAGACACAATGACAACAGTATTTATAGAAAAGCATTTTAGAAGCAAATATAGTAGGCAATCACTTTTGAATTTAAAGCTGAGGTATTACATTAAGAAAATTGAGCTTTGCTGAACAGGAATAGAACAGGAGGGAATTTGGGGGGGGGGGGATCTCAGGTAAAATTTAAAATGTAGAAAACACTTAAGACAAAATTATTTTTAAAGAATTTTATTGATCACTCTTAAAGCATTCTTCTCTATTAATAACTGAGCACTTTCCATTATAAACAGAAGTTATGAGTTTAAGGGAAATGAAAACTTGTTTTAAAACACTCTTTTGTTTCAAATCCTATATTTTTTTAAACCTTTATCTGATGTAACACTAAGTAATAGGTAGCTTGTGATGCTCATGGGGGATGTACAGAGAGGAAACTTCCCCCCCAAAAAGACTTTTTAAAACATAAGTGTAGGGGCACTTGGGTGGCTCAGTTGGTTAAGCGTCCGACTTCAGCTCAGGTACTTGATCTCACGGTTTGTGAGTTCGAGCCCCGCGTTGGGCTCTGTGCTGACAGCTCAGAGCCTGGAGCCTGCTTTGGATTCTGTGTCTCCCTCTCTCTGCTCCGCCCCTGCTCATGCTCGCTTGCTTGCTGTCTCTCAGAAATAAAGAAACATTAAAAAAATAAAAAGTAAACAAGTGTAATAACAGCAGTTGGAAAAAGCATTTGCATCAAGCATTGGACAGAAGCCTGATTTGCTGGGGACTTTTGGATGGGTTGAAAGAGTCATGGTTACTTAACCTCTCTTTGCCTCAATTTCCTCTTCCATAAAATGGAGAAAATAATAGCACTTTCTTCATTGGGTTATTAGGAAGATTAACTGATGAATAGTGCTAGTATATGTTAAGTGTTCAACAGATGTTAACAGCTAGCCATAACCTAGTAAAGTGAATCAAACAAAGAAGAGAAACCAGAACAACCTCTCCTTCCTCTATAGATGAAGGATGAAAGATAGAACCAAAAATATTGTTGAGCCCAGCAATAATCGTAGGTTTAAATAATTAATGCCCATTGCTGGTGAGGCTGTGGTGAAATACATGTTCACATAAGAGTATGAAGTGGCCTAACATTTAGAAAGGAACTTGTTCCTACATTTTCACTCACTAATGTCATCTCTGTAAATACATCCTCAGAAGAAAGAATCCTGAATATGTACAAATACATCTCTACAAAATGATTAAAATTGGCATTACTTATAATAGTGAAAAATTGGAAGCAATTTAAATATCCAGCAATAGAGAAATAAATTATGATAAATCTATTTGAAATACTTTACTGAGCAATCATTAAAAATTTTTCGAAGGGGCACCTGGCTGGCTAAGTTGGTAGAACATCTGACTCTTGATCTCAGGGTTGTGAGGTCAAGCCCCATGTTGGACATGGAGCCCACTTTAAAAAACGAAAATTGGGGTGCCTGGGTGGGTCAGTCGGTTAGGTATCCAACTTCAGCTCAGGTCATGATCTCACAGTTCCGGGTTCGAGCTCCGCATCGGGTTCTGTGCTGACAGCTCGGAGCCTGGAGCCTGCTTCAGATTCTGTGACTCCCTTTCTCTCTCTGCCCCTCCCCTGCTCATGCTCTGTCTCTCTCTGTCTCTCAAAAAATAAATAAACGTTAAAAAGTTTAAAAAAAAAAAAAAAAGAAAGAAAATTGTTTTTTTGAAGTTTGTAACAACAGAAAATGCAAATGTGTAATGTTAGCTTGAAAAAATCAGACTGTAAATTGGTATATATGTTACAATTATACCTAGTTTTTTTAAAACATGTTTAAGGAAAAAGATCTGCGTGAAAATATGTCAAAAATGTTAGCAGTAATTGTCTTTGGGTGTTGGCATTTTGGCCAGTCCTTAAAATAATTCCTTCTTTTTCTATGATTTCCACATGTAACAAGTTTATATTTTACCATAGCATAAAATATTTTAAAATTGATATTATGATTTTACAAATGGCTCTGTGTAGCTCATGTTTTTTTATTTTTTAATTGAAGTATAGTTGACGTACAGCATTATATTAGTTTCAGGTGTACAGCATACACCTGAGTGGTTCAGCATTTATATACATTACAAAATGCTTGCCATAAGTGTACTTACACTCTGTTACCATACAAACTTAATGCAATATTTTGACTCTGTCCCCTGTGCTGTACATTTCATCTCAACGACTTATTTATTTTATAACTGGAAATTTGTACCTCTTAATTCTCTTTACCTATTTCACCAATTACCCAACCCTCTGACCCTCCCTTTTAACAATCACCAGTTCACTATATTTATGAGTCTTTGGGTGGGGGAAGGTTTGTTTTTCCCTCTGTTTTGTTTTTTAGAGTCCACATATAAGTGAAACCATATAGTATTTATTTTTGTCTCGCTTAGTGTCACTTAGCATGATACCTGGAGGTCTGTCTATGTTGTTGCAAATGGCAAGATCTCATTCTTTGTTATGGCTGAGTGATATTCCATTATATATATGTTCCACATCTTCTTTATTCAATCATCTATAGATGGACACTTAGGTTGCTTCCATATCTTGCTATTATAAATAATGCTGCAGTAAACATAGGGGCACATATATCTTTTTGAATGAATGTGTTTGTTTTGGTTTGGGTTGTTTTGTTTTGTTTTTTCAAATAAATATCCAGAAATGGAATTGCTGGGTCATGTGATATTTCTGTTTTAATTTTTTTAAGAACCTCCATACTATTTTTCGTAGTTGCTAACACCCTATTATATTTATAACCCCAATACCCTATTATATTTATAAGCCCAATTTATAACCCTACCAACAGTGCATGAAGATTCCCTTTTCTCCGTATTCTCGCCAAAGCTTAGTTCTTGTCTTTTTGATAGTAGCCATTCTGACTGGTGTGAGCTGGTGTCTCATTGTGGTTTTGATTTGCATTTCCCTGATGATTAGTGATGCTGAGCATCATTTCAAGTGTCTGTTGGCCATCTGTATATCCTTTTTAGAAAGATGTCTGTTCAGGTCCTCTGCCCATTTTTTAATCAAATTATTTGGATTTTTTGCTATTGAGTTGTATGAGTTCTTTGTGTTTTGAATATTAACCCCTTATCAGACATGTCATTTGCAAATGTCTTCTGTTCAGCAGGTTGCCTGTTTGTTTTCTTGGTTGTTTCCTTCACTGAGCAGAAGGATTTTATTTTGGTGTAGGTTACAAGTGTTTATTTTTGCTTTTATTATCCTTGCCTAGGGAGGCACATCCAGAAAAATATTGCTAAGGCCAATGTCCAAGACATTACTCTTAGGTATTTTATGGTTTCACATCTCATACTTCAGTTTTTAATCCATTTTGAATTTATTTTTGTGTATGGAGTATTCTTTAACATGTAGCTGTTCACTTGTCGTAACACCATTTATTGAAGAGGCTGTCTTTTCCTATTGTGTATGCTTGCCTCCTTTGTTATATGTTAATTGACCATATATATGTGGATTTATCTCTGGGCTGTCTGTTCCATTGATCTATGTGTCTGTTTATGTGCCAGTACCATACTGTTTTCAGTACTATAGCTTTGTAGTATAGTTTGAAATCTGGGATTGTGATACCTCCAGGTATCAAAAGAACCAAAGATTTGCTTTGGTTCTTCAGAATCTTTTTTGGTTGCATACAAATTTTAGGATTATTCTAGTTCTGTGAACAACACTATTGATAGGGATGATAGGGATTGATAGGGATTGCATTGAATCTGCAGATTTCTTTGGGTAGTTATGCACATTTTTAACAATTGTTCTCCCAATCTTTGAGTATGCTATATTTTTACATTTATTTGTGTCATCTTAAGTTTCTTTTGTCAGTGTCTTACATTTTTAAGAGTACAGGTCTTGCAACTCCTTGGTTAAATTTGTTCCTAGGTGTTTCACCTACAGTTGTAAATGAGATTGTTTTATTAATTTTTCTTTCTGCTGGTTATTATATAGACATGCAGTTGATTTCTGTGTATTGATTTTTGTATCCTGCAACTTCACTGAATTCATTCATTCTAATTTCTTGGGGGTGGTGTCTTTAGGGTTTTCTATGTATAATATCGTGTCATCTGCAAATAGTGACAGTTTTACTACTTTCTAATTTGAATGGCTTTTCTTTTTCTTGCCCAATTGCTGTGACTAGGACTTCCAGTACAATGTTGAGAGTAAAAGAGGCAAGAAATAGGCATCCTCACCTTGTCCTGATCTTAGAGAAAACGCTTTTAGCTTCTCACCATTGAGTATGATGTTAGGTGTGGGTTTGTCATATATGGCCTTTATTAAGTTGAGGTATGTTCTTTCTGTACCTACTTTATTGAGAGTTCTTATCATTAATAGATGTTGAATTTTGTCAAATGTTTTTTCCACATGTATTGAGGTGATCATATGATTTTTATCCTTCATTGTTAATATGGTGTATCATGTTGATTGATTTGCAGTTATTGAACCGTTGTTACATTCCTTGACTAAATCTCACTTGATCATGGTGTATGATCCTTTGAATATATTGTTGAATTTGGTTTCTTAATATTTATTGAAGATTTTTGGCGTCTGTATTCATTAGGGATATTGGTTTGTAATTTTGGTTTTTTTGTAGTGTCTTTGGTTTTGGTATTGGGGTAATGCTGGCCTCATAGGATGAATTTGGAACCATTCCTTCCTCTTCTGTTTTTGACAAAGATAGGTATTAACTTTTTCAAGTGTTTGATAGAATTCTCCTATGAAGCCATCTGATCCTCAACTTTTGTTTGTTAGGGGTTTTTTGGTTACTGATTCAATTTCATTACTAGTAATCAGTCTGTTCAGACTTTTTTCTTTTTTCTGATTGAGTCTTGGAAGATTGTATGTTTCTAGGGATTTATCCATTTCTTCCAGGTTATCCAATTTGTTGGTGTATAATTTTTCATTCCTTTGTATTTTTGTGATGTCAGTTGTAGCTTATCCGTTTTCATTTCAAGTTTTATTCATTGGAATATTCTTTGTCTTAATGACTGTAGTAAAGGTTCATCAGTTTTATCAAAGAACCATCTCCTAGTTTCATTGATTTTTTTTTCTTTTTTTTTTTTTCAGTCTCGCTATTTCAGTATTTTCACTATGATCTTTATTATTTCCTTCCTTGTAGTAACTTCAGGTTTTGTTTGTTCTTTTGCTAGTTCTTTTTCTTTCAGGTATAAGGTTAGATTGTTTGAGTTTTTTTTTTTTTTTTTTCTTTCTTGAGGTACGCCTGTATTGCTGTAAACTTCCCTCTTAGAACTGCTTTTGCCATGTCCCAGAGTTTTTAGACCATTGCATTTTCATTTTTATTTGTCTCAAGGTAATGTTTTGACCCGCTGATTCAGTAGCATGTTGTTTAGCTTCCATATGTTTGCTTTTTCCTGTTTTTTTCCCCTGTGATTCTAGTTTCATAATGTTGTGGTTGTAATAGATGCTTGTATGATTACTATGTTCTTAAATTTATTGAGACTTGTTTTATGGCCTAACATGAAATCTATCCTAGAGAATGTTTCATGTGCACTTGAGAAGAATGTGTATTCTGCTGTTGGATGCAGTGTTCTGTTTGTATCTGTTAAGTACATCTGGTCTAATGTGTTGTCAAAGCCACTGTTTCCTTACTAATTTTCTATTGGATATTCTATCCTTTGATGTAAGTGGGGTGTTAAAGGCTACTCTGATTATTGTGTATTACCGTCCATTTCTTTTTTTATAACCATTAATTTTTCTATATATTTAGGTGCTTCTCTGTTAGGTGTATAGATAATTACAATTCGTATAGCCTCTCATGGATTGATCTCTTTATCATTAAGTAATGCTTTGTTTTGTTTCTAGTTACAGCCTATTTTAAAGTCTGTTTCATCTGGTAGAGTATTGCTAGTCCAACTTTTTTTTCCTGCTTCCATTTGCATGGACTATCTTTTTCCATCACTTCACTTTTAGTCTGTATATGTCTTTATGTCTGAAGTGAGTCTCTTGTAGACATCATGTTCTTACATAGAGGGGTCTTGTTTTATCCATTCAGCCACTCTGTCTTTTTTGGCATATTTAGACCATTTACATTTTAAGCAATTATTTTTTTTTAATGTTTATTTATTTATTTTGAGAGAGAGAGAGAGTGCATGGGTGGGTCAGGGCAGAGAGAGCGAGAGAGAGAACCCCAAGCAGGCTCTGTGCTGTTAGCATGGAACCTGATGCAGGGCTCGATCCCACGAAAAGTGAGATCATGACCTGAGCCAAAATTAGGAGTCAGATGCTTAACTGACTGAGGCACCCCCATTTTAAGCAATTATTAATAGGTATGTACTTATTGCCATTTTGCCAATTGCTTGCTGGGTTTTGTTTTGTTTGGGGGGTTTTTTGTAGCTCTTGTCTTTTTTTTTTTATTCTTCTCATGCTCTCTACCCTCATGATGTGATGACTTTCTTTAGAGCTATGCTTGGATTCCTTTATTTTTTTTTGTGTGCCTATTAAAGTTTTATGGTGTGTGGTTACCATGAAGTTCATATATAACATCAGTCTATATTAAGTTGATAGTTGCTTAAGTTCAAGTACTTTTTACATTTTTTTGTTTTGTGTATCTGTTGACTGATTTTTGTAGATAGTTGATTTTCCTACTTTTGTCTTTTTACCTCCTTACTAGCATTATAAGTGATTGAACTACTATCTTCACTATATGTTTGCTTTTACCAGTGAAGTGTTCCTCTCACCATGTTCTTCTCTTATTCTTTTCACTTAAAGAATTCCCTTTAACATTTCTTGTACAGCTGCTTGAGTGGTCATCAAGTCCTTCAACTTTTGTTTGTCTTGCAAACTCTTTCTCTCTCCTTCCATTCTGAATGATAACCTTGCTGGGTACAGTTCGCTTGGTTATAGGTTTTGTTGTTGTTGTTTTCCCCTCAGCAATGTGAATGTGTCACCACTCGCTTCTGGTCTGCAAAATTTCTGCTGAAAAGTCAGCCTTATAGGGTTCCCCTTGTATGTAGCTGTTTGCTTCTTCTCTTACTGCTTTTAAGATTCTCTGTTCATCTTTAATTTTTACCATTTTAATTACTGTGTGTTGGGAAGGACCTCCTGGGTTTCATCTTGTTTGGGGCTCCCTTTATGTCCTGGAGCTGGTCTCTATTTCCTTACAGGTTGGGGAAGTTTGCAGCCATTATTTCTTCAAATAAGTTTTCTGCCCCATCTCCCCTTTCCTGTGACCCCTATAATATAGATGTTCTTATACTTGATGTTGTTGCAGAAGTCCCTTAACATATCCTCATTTTTTAAGTTCTTTCTTTCTTTTTGCTGTTGAGCTTGGTTGCTTTCCATTACCCTGTCTTCTCGATCACTGATCTGTTCTGCATCCTCTAATCAGGCATTGATTCCCTCGAG
Organism: Panthera tigris; assembly: GCF_018350195.1. Lineage (NCBI taxonomy): Eukaryota > Metazoa > Chordata > Mammalia > Carnivora > Felidae > Panthera > Panthera tigris. The sequence goes on from NC_056661.1 coordinate 80,513,772, forward strand.
CTTGTTTTTCATATTTTCTGTCTCTTTGTTGAAGTACTCACAGTATCATTCACTCTTCCCTCCAATCTTTATGGCTATTACTTGGAGCCTTTAATCAGGTTGAATGCTCATTTCCATTTTGTTTAGCTCTTTTTCTTGGATTTTGTCTTGATCTTTCATTTGGATCGTATTCCTGTCTCCTCATTTTGTCTGACTCTGTGTTTGTGTCTGTGTGTTAGGTCAGCTCCTTCTCCTGCTCTTGAGAGTAGTGGCTTTATATAAAAGGTGTCCTGTGGTGCCCAGTAGTGCAATTCCCACCTGGTCACCAGAACCAGTCCCTCCAGGAATGATTTCTGTGGGGGTTGTGTGCACTCTCCCGTTGTGACTGGTCCAGCACTACTGTGGGTGTGGTGCATTGACAGGCAAGGCTTCCTCCAACATAGCTGGCTTAAGGGTCAGGCTACAAACTGTGGCAGGTGTGTTGATGAATAGGGCTTCCCCCCTCTTCTGTCCATAGTTGCTTTTGAGAGGCACTAGTTCTAACCAGGGCTGCCCACCAAGTATGGTGGGATGGCCGCCACATTGGATGGGCGCCTTTGGGTGGGGTGTTTCTGCAGGGAACATGAGGTGGGACAAGAGTGTTAGCAAGGCAGATGGAGAGTGTCACAACTGGCTCCCACCAGCATCGGGACCGCTAGGCTGAAGGAGGGAAGGGAAATGGCACCTGCCAGCACTTTTCGTTCTGGAGAAAATTCCTACGGAATTTTCTGCTCCTCTGGCACATACTGTATAATTAGTAAATCTCTGTCACATATAAATAACCCAGGCACTTTCAAACTGTTGCCTCTGTGCTGGGTCTTAGAGCAAGTGATATGGCGTGTTTGCCCTTTAAAAGCAGAGTCTCAGGATAGCCTTCCAGCTCCTGGAGTGAAGTAAGCCCTGCTGACTTTCAAAGCCAGATGTTAATGGGGGCTTCTCTTCCCTGTGTAGAGAACCTCAGGGCAAGGGTGCCCAGTGGGGACTAGATCCCTTTACTCCCCAGGGAGGACCTCTGCACCTGTGAATTCCTTCCTGCTTAAGGGTTGCCACCCCAGGGATTTGGTTCCCAGCCGCACCTCTTCCCCTCTTATCAACGTGGCTTTCTCTTTACGTCTTTAGCTATGGAAAAGCTGTTCTGTTAGTCTTCAGGTCCTTTTCAGAGTGAGTTCCACTGTGTGCAGTTGCAGCCTTGATGGGTTCGTGGGAGAAGATGAGCTCAGGATCCTCCTACGCCGCCATCTTCCCAAGCTCCTCATCTTTATTTTTAGTTTTTATGCATAAAGTGACAAACTGTCTAAATCTGGCTTGTTTTGTAGATAAAGCAATGGTTTTAAAACATCACCCAGACAAACGGAAAGCAGCTGGTGAACCAATCAAAGAAGGAGATAATGACTACTTCACTTGCATAACTAAAGGTAAGAAAATACCTTAGGGTCAGGAATTTGTAATGGTGGTGATCATTAAGTGCTAGGATTGGATTTCTAGTGTATATACTGTAGTTAATTTAAGTATACCATGACATTTAAAAACACTTTCGGTTATATCTGGTTGTTTCTGATAACCCACCCCAGAGCCTTACTCCCAAAGCGAGGTTCTCTCAACCAGCAGCATCAGCAGCACCTGGCAGCTTATCAGGAATGCAGAAACCAGGTCCCCACCCCGGGTCCGCTGACAGTCCGTGTATTAACGAGATCTTCTGGGGATTCTTATATGAGAAACTCCTCCTGCAGTCATTTCATCCTAAGTGTTCTCTAACAAGAATGCTAAGTTATTTCTCCATTTCAGATACTTTGTAGGACTAAATTGTCCTCAGATGTTTTGCTAATTTAAATCCAAAAGTTGATTGTATCCTGCTGTGGGACTCAAGATGACGTTCATTGCTCTTTACATAGCCATATGTTCGTTAAGCAAATTAATATAGATTGTTACCATATCTAAGTGTGTGTTGTTAGGTGTGATTTTACATTTTGATGATAACTTTTTAAAATCGTGTACACCCCTTTCAGACTTACTCTTTTGGGCCTACTCTTACGTAGTGCTCAAGATGCTAGATGCTAAAGGTTCTTTGTTTTTGTTTTTGTTTTTGTTTTTTTTACAACCTTGGACTCTAACAGTTAATTTTCTAGCTATTTCTATTTCCTTGGAGTCATGCATTCTTAAGGGATGAGTATTTAACCACTGTTTTGTCACTTGCCTTCCAGAAGAGGTACTGAAAGAAGTTATGAAGTCAGATTCTATCCAGTAGCACTAGTGGTATCATTACCTACATTCAATCTTTTCCTTCCCACAAACACACAAAATTTTTAAATATGAAAAATAACCTTTTTAAAAAAATGTTTATTATTGAGAGACAGAGAGACACAGAGTGTGAGCAGGGGAGGGGTAGAGAGACGGGGAGACACAGAATCCAAAGCAGGCTCCAGGCTCTGAGCGGTCAGCACAGAGCCCGAGGGGCTCGAACTCACGAACTGTGAGATTGTGACCTGAGCCAAAGTTGGTCAGCTAACCGACTGAGCCACCCAGGCACCCCGAAAAATAACTTTTTTTTTAAAGGAAGGGGATTTTTTTCTCACAGAGAAAAAATGTAGCATCATAGTAATGTGACCTTACCATTTTTTCCTCAGCTTATGAAATGTTATCTGATCCAGTGAAAAGACGGGCATTCAACAGTGTAGATCCTACTTTTGATAACTCAGTTCCTTCTAAAAGTGAAGCAAAGGACAATTTCTTCGAAGTGTTTTCCCCAGTGTTTGAACGGAATTCTAGGTGAGTTAAGGGATCCCCTTGTGATCAGAATGCTATATTGGCCCGCTTCATGTAATCTTCCAGGTTTCTGCATTTTTCCCCTGATAAAAGTTTTGTTCTCTTTGTCCTTCTCTACAGTATTGAGCCCCTCTGGTGAATGTACTGCTCTCATTTATTTTGCTCTCTGAACAGAAGTTCTGCCTTTTTTCTTTTTTTTTTAATATTTATTTTTGAGACAGGAGTGACAGAGCATGAGCGGGGGAGGAGGGGCAGAGAGAGAGGGAGACACAGAGTTAGAAGCAGGCTCCAGGTTCTGAGCATTTAGTACAGAGCCTGATGTGGGCCTCGAACTCACAAGCTGTGGGATCATGACCTGGGCTAAAGTCAGACACTCAACCAACTGAGCCACCCAGGCACCCCAGAAGTTCTGCCTTTTGATGGTGAAATTCCTTTACACCTCATAGGATATTTTTCTTTTTGATTTCCTTTGTGGGAAAGAACAGTAACTGACTTTATGTAGTGTGATATTTTACTTAAGTGATAGTAATTTCCCATTCTTTTGCTTCCCTTTTACTGATGGGTACATACTCTTTCTGGCCCCTTATCATCTGATAAAGCTTTTGTTCTTTTGGAACTGTTTTCTTGGAGCATTTCATTATCATAAAGTTCTCTGACAAAGGATGAGATATCTTTTTTTTTTTCTCTCTTTTGGTGATTTTTTTTTTTTTTTAATGTTTATTTATTTTTGAGAGAGAGACAGAGCACAAGCAGGGGAGGGGCAGAGAGAGAGGGAGACACAGAATCCGAAACAGGCTCCAGGCTCTGAGCTGTCAGCACAGAGCCCAATGCAGGGCTCGAACTCACGAGCTGTGAGGTCATGACCTGAGCTGAAGTCAGACACTGAGCCACCCAGGTGCCCCAAAGATGAGATATCTTTAATGTTACTGTATTTGTAATTTATTTCATCGAAGTCCGTTTTTAAATGGTGTATATCAATATTCTGTGTTTTTTGGTTTCATCTGCACCGGAGGGTTTCCTTAGAGCACAGTGTGGCTGCATGTTGGAATCACCTGGAGAGGCTAAAAAACTCCTGATGGCTGTGTTCCACTTGGAGAAATTTTAATTTAATTGTGATTTCAGTTTAATTAGTTTGGAATGCCTGTAGGGTATTTAAATACTCCCCGGTGATTCTAATGTGCAGCCAGGCTTAAGACCCACTTCATTGGCTTAGTGCAACTTAAATATTTTCTCCATCCCCTCTCCTCATTTTTTTTTTTTTTAACTTTTTTTTTTTAACGTTTATTTATTTTTGAGGCAGAGAGAGACAGAGCGTGAATGGGGGGAGGGTCAGAGAGAGAGGGAGACACAGAATCAGAAGCAGGCTCCAGGTTCTGAGCTGTCAGCACAGAGCCCGACGCGGGGCTCGAACTCACGGACCGTGAGATCACGACCTGAGCCGAAGTTGGGCGCTTAACCAACTGAGCCACCCAGGCGCCCCGCTCCTCATTTTTTTATAATAGTGTTGAAGGTGGTAAAAACAAAATGGTGTAATACATTTTGTTGTGGAATGGTTTCATAGAGTAGAAAACATGGGTCAGTAACAGCCCACAGAATCCTTTCCGAGATGATGGATGAGCTGCTTTAGAAGTCCTGACTCTTAGTGGGGATGGTCATGGCAATGAGAGGGTGGGAATCTTCCCTCTATATTAACATTTTTAAAAATCTGGGGGGCGCACAGGTGGCTCATTTGGTTGAGTGCTTGACTCTTGATTTTGGCTCAGGTCATGATGCCACAGTCCTGAGTTAGGCTCCCTATTGAGTGTGGAGCCTGCTTAAGATTCTCTCTCCCTCTGCCCCTCTCCCCCGCTCACACTCTTACTCTCTAAGAAAAAAAAAATGTGAGCCTGCAGGTTGCTTCTGTGCTGCCTGTTTAGAGGCAGGAGTACGTGAGCTTGGGAAAGGGGGCACTGCCTGTTTTTCCTAGCTAGTATGGCAGCTGCCACAAGCCTGTAATTTGTAGAACTGAAGACAACCTGATGGTGAGAACATCGTTCCATTGTTTTCCCCAACCCCATCTACCCTTGTCCTCTCTCCCTGCTCCTGTATTGTTCGACACTTCACTGCTGATCTTCCAGCCCCATTTCTTAGTCACAGGGGATGTAGAGGATTTATAAAAAAATGTTTTTTAATAAATTAGTTTGTCTGTTGACCTTTGTACAGATTTTGAATTGAATTTTTGTCTTTTATTATTTCAGATGGTCAAATAAAAAAAATGTTCCTAAACTTGGTGATATGAATTCATCATTTGAAGATGTAGATGCATTTTATTCTTTCTGGTAAGTGAATACACTGTTCCTATGATGCTGTCATTTTTTAAAAGGATAAGTATGCAATAAATACTTGATTTTTCATAAATTTATTGAAAAATAGAATCACAGAACAAAAGCACTCTATTCAGAAGTAATCATAATAGTTTTCACATACTGCTGTAATCTACGTGATATTTAGGCTTCTATGATTTTTAAAATCTGTTTTCTAATCATCACATTTCTAGATATCAAGCATACTATTAAGGAGCCATTTGATTTCAGTAAAAATGAAAATATTTTCATTTGTCTTGCTATTAAAAATACTTGAATACACAAGGAAGGCAGTGCTTTTTTGTCTCTGATTCACTAATGTTTAATGAACACAATAAATACTCATGGCCAATTTGTATTACATTTGCTATATTTTCTGATTAAGTATCTGGTAAATGAAAACATGAAATTGTGAAACAAAAATAACCAAATTTAGCTCTACCAGTTGTAGTTGCTTTTCCCTTCAGAGGATACAAATCAGAGATACAATAGCCACTATGAGGGCTGCCTTAAGGCGTGACAGACTAGGAAAGGAGAAAGTAGGGAGAACTTAAAACAAGTTCCAGGCAAGAGAAAAAGCTAATGGAGAGATGGCAGGGAGGCGTGATTTTAGTTTAGGGGTGAGGAGTGTACTTTTAGATTTTCATACCAAATCAGTGTCATTTAACAAAGAGGAAGAAGACGACTTGAGCATAGTGTTAGGTCCACCATGTGAGGGACGCTGTCTGCAAGACGACCTTGCCTTTAATGTTTCTTAGCACTATATGCACCTAACTTAATCTTACAAGGAAGATTTTTATTTGTTAGCTTGATTTTTTTTTTTTTTAATTTCTATTTTAGGTATAATTTTGATTCTTGGAGAGAATTTTCTTATTTAGATGAAGAAGAAAAAGAAAAAGCAGAATGGTATGTATGTAAGTCACTAATAAAGGAAGATAGTTATTTGTGATGACGTAAAAATATACTACATATATTTTTTTGTATAAATTTCTCTTTGTGTATCATTTTTTGAGTTGAGTGTTTTGAGATCCCATCTCACAAGTTAAACTAGATGGGGCCACATGGTTAGGGTATGTTAACAAATGACCAACGAATATAATTGTCACAAAAGCTCAGTTCAGCAAATTATTTTTCTTCTGTTTGCATAACTGGTTTAATTTTAGTTTTCTTTGTGTGTGTAGGGAAATACCTTCGACATGAATATTCTAAAAAAGCCAACAAAAATTAATACTAAGTAGAATCACCCTTTAATGTTAATATCAGACATTATTTACACATAAATTTATAAAATACTACATTTTCCAGTCATACCATCTATAACCAATACTTTGTTTCCAATATTTTAAGTCGTGATGAGAGGAGATGGATTGAAAAGCAGAACAGAGCAACAAGGGCACAAAGAAAAAAAGAAGAAATGAATAGGATAAGAACATTAGTTGGTAAGTATAATTAGTATTTTTAAAAAGGTTCTTTGGGGGCGCCTGCCTGGGTGGTTCAGTCAGTTGATTCTGGGTCAGGTCATGATCCAGGGTCGTGGATCAAGCCCTGTGTCACACTCCGTGCTGAGCATGAAGCCTGCTTAAGAGTCTCTCTTTCCCTCTGACCCTGTTCCCTGCTCACAGGTGTGCACTCTCCCAAAATCAGTCAATTAATTTAAAAGGATCTTTAGTTAAATGTTAGAAATTGAATTAGAAATTGAAAAAATTAACTTTTTTTTCTGGTAGACAATGCATATAGCTGTGATCCAAGGATAAAAAAATTTAAGGAAGAAGAAAAAGCCAAGAAAGAAGCAGAAAAGAAAGCAAAAGCAGAAGCAAAACGGAAGGAGCAAGAAGCTAAAGAAAAAGTAAGGTGACATTTGATGAAGCTAGACTTCAAATTGTTCATAAAATCTTTAATCTTCAGATCTCTTTTAAAAACTATAATCTTGACGTAGAGAATTAGGTGCGACTGTGCGTAAATCTTGGTAAGTTGGTACCATTGATAATTACAGGGATATTCTTTACCAGCAAATTCTTACTAAGCAAAAACATGTTGTATACATTCCTTTAATACTATGCTTATTTCTAATGTTTCTATTTTATATTTTTAATAAATGTAGAAAGAACTTTACCAGCTGCTTTTCTCAGTTTAACCTTCCATCTTCAATAAGTTGACATGTCACATTTTTTCCTAATTTATTAAAAGATTGAATTTGTAAAACAAGGTTACAGACATTTAGAAATCCTAATTTTCTTATTAAAATAATTTTATTTTCCATTAAAGCAAAGACAAGCTGAATTGGAAGCTGCTCGGTTAGCTAAAGAGAAAGAAGAGGAGGAAGTTAGACAACAAGCATTATTGGCAAAGAAGGAAAAAGATATCCAGAAAAAAGCCATTAAGAAGGAAAGGCAAAAACTTCGAAACTCATGCAAGGTGCGTCAGACTGTGATTGAACCAACACTAGATAACAAGTAAATCCAATTGCTAATTAAACTTAAGAATATTTCTTTTTTATATTATGTAAATATAATTAAACTGGTGTACACATTTTATCTCATTTAAACATCTCTTAAATCCTTAAAATGCTTTTAAATTCATGTTTTTTTTTTTAATTTCACGTGCAACTGTGATCAAGGCTTTTTTTTTTTAACATAGCCATCATGCTGTTTTCAAACCCCCAAAAGACTTGTTTGATATTCTAATAGTCCATATTCATATATTTTTGGTTATCCCAACAATGTCTTTGTATAGTTGGTTTATTCAAATTAGGATCCAAATAAGACCATTTCAAAGGCTTTAGTGTATGTCTCCTATTGTGTCTGTAACAGGTCCCCATATATTTTAATATATGCCATTCTGAATCTTCAGTTGATAACATAATTGAAATTACTCTGACCTGTCAGCAGGCTGTGAAAAAGGTTTAACCAGAATACAAACACAGGTGGTCTTTTCAGGCTTCTGGTTGGTGAGAGGAAAGTCTAAATAGAAAAAAATGAAATGTTTTCCTCGGATTTCACCAAGAAAATTGTTTTGAGAAGGATGCAGTGTATCATGGTAGTAAAGGGTATGGGCTGAGAGCAAGCTGCCTAGCTTTGAAGTCATTCTTCACTTAACACTTACTATCTATGGGCCCTCAGGAGGTTACGTCAGCCCCTTTGTGCCTTAGTTTCCTCACCTACACATTAGCTGAATTGGTACCTAGTAATAGTGTTATGATGTTTAAATGAGAACATTCCCATGCAGTATGTAGCATATTTGGCATATAATGAGAAATCAGTAAAAAATTTAAAGAGGCCAATTAGAAAATAGAAAGCTTGAATAGTTCTTCGAGATGATGCATAAACGAGGGTAAAAGTTCTGGCGTTACATGACTTTGTTTTTATTGCTCCTTTCCAGGAGTTCATGTATTCATTCATCATATATCTGGTGAGTGCTTACTATGTGCAAGCAGTCATAATTGATGTAGATCTAATGATCATACAGTCCTCGCCTTCCAGAAATCTGGTTAATGGTGGAGAATGACAAGGGAACAGGCATTTCAAACACTTTATCTTACTAGGATGAGGAAGGACCAAAAAACAGGTAGTCAAGGGAGGTTTTCTGGATCTAGTAGGATTCATCCAGGTGAAGTAGTATGTGTATGGGGTCAGAGATGAGAGAGGTCAGGGAGCATTGAGAGAAAGCAGAGATCCATGAAGTGCGGTTTAATGAAGCAAAGGCCACCGAAGAGGTAAGGAGCCAGGTCTTGAAGGATGTTCTGTGTCTTGCTAGTTCGTATCTGCTCCTGAGTTGGTTTCGGTCAGGATGCTGAGGGAAGGCTTGAGGCAGAAACAGTTGGGAGTCTTTTGCTATAATCCAGGTGAGAATATTGTGCCTTTCAGAGAGGGTGGGAATAGAATAAGGTGAATGAAATGAGCCAGTATTTGGGAGGCAGGACAGGCTGCTGCCTAGGTGATACTGATTGTGTGCTGGAGGGAGGTAGTGTTAGTACAGGAGTATTTACATGTGTTCCAGTGTCTTGCATGGAACCCTGGGTGGATGCTGGTATAATTCAATGAAACAGAAAATAAAGGAGGAAAAGCTGAAAGGAAATGAAGAGTTCAGTTTATAGCCCTTTCCACCTCTGCCAGTTGACTTCAGTTTAGGGCATGTTGAGCGCACTGAGATGCTCAAATGGAAATTCTGAGTGGGTGGTTGGGTGTACAAGTCTGGAGTTCTGGGATCACGGTCTTCTCTATCTCAGTGGCACTAGGAGCCGTGTGAGTAGATCACCCAGAGAGAGGGCTGAGAGGGAGGAGGGTGGGGGATGCAAACACCCAAATTTAGGTACTGAAAGAGGAAGAAGAGCCCGAGGAGTGATGCAGACAGGTAGGAAGAAAATCTGTAGTGCTTTTTGGATGCTAGGGAAGGGTCAGCAGTAAAAGCATTGGGACCTTAGTGAGAGCCAGACTGCGTGCATTAAGGAAGCAAGGAGAAGTAAGGAATGGGAGACATTGGGCATAATCCTTAATCATAATTTTTCTAATATCTCCTGTTCCTTAACACATTACATTATCTTTTTAATTTCACATTTAAAATGTCTAGCAAACGTTACAGTTGAGCACACAGAAGATAGAATAGGCAGCCTAACAAAGAGAACATTGAGTACTCATACAGAATTTGATTCGTAGGTGGTTCTGAGGAATCCTTCTTTTATAACATCCAGAGATCTTCCACACCATCACCTTTTTTCTGTTTTGCTTCTCCATCGTCTTGGTAAAAGCATTTTTACTGCTAGCTGGTCAGGGGAGAGCCCTGGGAGTGTGGTTGTTAATGTTCAGAAGGCCATACGTTCACTTGAGGTATCTCTTGAGAACTTAATGCTCTGCTTATTGTGTTTATGGACATATCGTTCAGTGTCAGTAGATAAAAGATGAAAATGTTTGTGTTTGTGCTTCTAGACCTGGAATCACTTCTCTGACAATGAGGCAGAGCGGGTTAAAATGATGGAAGAAGTGGAAAAACTTTGTGATCGGCTTGAACTAGCAAGGTATAACCATAGGAGGGCTGTTGCAGTCTTTTCTTGGGCTTTGGATAAAGTTTCATCCCTTTTTTTCCTTTAGCTTACAGTGCTTGAATGAAACACTCACATCATCTACAAAAGAAGTAGGAAAGGCTGCTCTGGAAAAACAGGTAATAGAAGAACGCGTCACTTCTACTTGTATTTAGCGTTTAGTTCTGCTTACAATATTGCTTTCACCTCAGGATTTCCCCACCTTACATAGAAGTTACTAATAAAGGCAAAGAATCTCATTTTTCTCTTTGTGTCCCTCAGTATGTGTTACTTCTAGTAAGCGCTTTTGTTATTTTAAATTGGACTTTGTCTGTATAGTTGTTACCATGTATAGTGCTTGAGTTGTGTATCTAGCACGTTAATAATTGTTTGACTATTCCTTGAGCATTTTTGTAGGACATTAACATTTAGAACCAAAAGAGAGGTTTGTTCTGTCTAGTGTATACCTTTTATGGTACAGATGAGGAAACAGGCCCAGAAATCCAATTTAATGCAGTAAGTATTAGTACCTACAATATACAGCACTATGCCTAAGTAGTTTGGAGAAATGCTTAATGCTGTTGCTGCCACAAAGGAGTTCAGGAAACTACACTGAGGAAAAAAGGCCTGAGGACCAAAAGATGGAGGATCTGCAGTAGGTGCTGTAGGTTAAATAGGAAGTGCCCAGTACAGGGCAGAGTGGTCAGGGAAGGTTCAGTGAAGGGTTTGAGCCAGGCTTGGAAGATGGACAGGGTGAAGATGAAGGTCAGAGGAACACATGAAAAACCATATCACATGGGAGAGACATGGGAGATGGTTAGAAAAAGTAGAGCCAAATTAAGCAGGTTTGTAATACCATGATGCCTGATTTCCATTACTGCAGAGGTCTGAGTAGCAAAGAGTTAACATAGTATTAGTCTGGCGTTTGTAGGCAGGATGTGCCACGTAAGTGTGACTAGTTACAGGACTGGCGCCAGAAGGACTTGGGACTGTGAGGGATGATGGGAGTCACTGGAATCGCTGGCACTGGGGTGAATGGTTCTAAGGGGTGGAAGGAGGGAAATGAGTTACAGATGACCGACCCCAAGAGAGCCGTTAACAGAGCAAGAAGGCCACGTTAAAGGTTTTCTTTTTTGTCTGTGCATGTCTAAAGGTAGACTGGAAGGAACGTTGTTAAGGGTGGAACTTGAAGATAACACAGGCCACTTTCTATGCCTTTACCTTCTTGTAGAAAATAAAGGATATTCTCTTCTGAAAAGAGTGGGGATGAGCTTGAAGAGAGGTGTGAAATGGCTTGTGGGTGAAATAACCCAGTGTCCATAGACTCGACAAGTAGTGTCCAAAGCAAACAGAAGTCACACAGTATGAATACAGGGCAGGGCAGGCTGTGCTTGGTTCTTGACTCCTCAAGCAGAGCTCTGCAGCCCAGAAGCCGGAGTGAGGCAAAGCCAAAATGAAAAGCTGATGGCTGGTTTTGGGGTTGGCTCGGGAGGTGTCGTCGGTCATTGTCAGGATAGTGAGATGTGAGAATTGCAGGGAGAGTAGCTAGATGCTTTAAGTCTTTGACTTACCTATGATATTTGTGTAGATAGAAGAAATAAATGAGCAAATCAGAAAAGAGAAAGAGGAAGCTGAGGCTCGAATGCGACAAGCGTCTAAGAATGCAGAGAAATCAACTGGTGGGAGTGGAAATGGCAGTAAAAACTGGTCAGAAGATGATTTGCAATTACTAATTAAAGCTGTGAACCTCTTCCCTGCTGGAACAAATTCAAGGTACTGGTTTTAATGAAACTTGTCTTGAGCATGTATACTAGGGACTTGTCTTGAGCATGTATACTAGGGCCTGGGGAGAATGCAGACAAGCACCCAGAGAGCACTGGTTAGAGCAGAAACTTCCAGGGAATGCTGGAGTCTAAATTTTGTGCCACAGTAGAAAGTGTGAAAAGCAGGGTGTATTTTGAACCTGCCGGTTTTTTTCAGTTCACACCAACTCACATACATGTATGGATGCCATACAGTGGACGCTTCACCAATTTTTCAAGAACTTAAAGATCGTGAGACATAAACCGTGACTCTCATGTTGGCTTATTCCATTGTGGCTAGTACTAGGGACTAGGTTTTTGCATTCTGAAGTTTTCTCTTATAGCCTTAATCCTTCTTTCTGGCTTCCCACCTCAAACCAGAACTTACTGCAGAGTCTGAGTTTAGAACTCAAAAGAAGACTTATAGATCCAGCCTCCTTTCTATAGTTGAGGAAACTAAAGCTGTTGGCAAAGAATGATTTCTCTCTTTACACGTCCAAATGGCAGTATACACAAATGTGTGATTTTCTCTTGGTTTGTACACAGAATCTGTAAGGTTTTCTACAGACTTGAAGCCAAGATTATATACAGTTGGTTTAAACATACGAAAAGCAAAAGGTGTAATCCAGGTAATAGTAAGGAGACTACCAATTTAGAGTGAATTCTGTAGATATTATAGCTAACTTGTATACATTACAAACCTAGGGATCATTCTGGCTTTTATTTGGGGGTTTTTCCCTCTTAAATTTATTACATTGGTGTCTCTAGATGGGAGGTTATTGCTAATTACATGAACATCCATTCTTCTTCTGGAGTCAAGAGAACCGCCAAAGATGTTATTGGCAAAGCAAAGAGTCTTCAGAAACTTGGTGAGTTAGTTTTGCAAAATCAATATGTTTGCTACCTCAAATGCATTTTTCAAAAATCTGTGCAATTTAATGACTGAATGAAGATGACCTGCAATAAGTTTTTTTCATTTCTCAGACCCTCATCAAAAAGATGACATAAACAAAAAGGCATTTGATAAATTTAAAAAAGAACATGGAGTGGTGCCTCAAGCAGACAACGCAACACCTTCGGAACGGTTTGAAGGTAAATTTTGTTTTTCTTTAAGTAGAAACTGCTAGCCCTGTACCTACACTATGTGAAGACAGACAAAATGTAGGGGTCTGTGTTCAGAATAATTAGAAAATAAAATGTTTAGCAGACTAGAAGATGGACAGCAAGCATTTTCAGGACATTCATATAACTGAAAATTACAGTTCTTCTGTTTCAGAGGCCATTAGGGAAGGAGCTGGGTTTCTTTTGTTTACCAGATTTTACAAAGCAGTATTAAAGGATGTGGGGACAGCTGAAATTTGAATACGCTCTATGGACTAGGTAATAGTATTTTATCAAGGTTAATTTCCTGATTGGGGAAAATACACTATAATTATGACAGAAAATGTCCTTGTTTGTAAGGAAAAAGCTAAGAAGTAAAGGGGCATCATGTCTGCAACTTACGTGGTTCAGAATAAATTATGTCTGAGATACACAGAGAAAATGCAGGCATGGTAAAAATGTTTACATTTGGGGAATCTGGGTGGCATATACAGGGATTCTTTGTTCTTCTGAAATTATTTCAAAATATTAAAACATATTAGGGTGCTGACATTGTCTTAGGTGTTCTACCTAATTTGATTAACCTGGACCAGTGTTTCAGACTCCAAATTGTGACCCCCTAAGTGGGTCATGAATAGAAAATATCAGAGAGCATTACACCTCTTACATAAGTGTAAACAAAGTTGTGAAACTTTTGTTCATGTATATACATTTGGGATGTGACTTGTTTTCTTACGGTGAGTGGCTGACAAAGTTGGAAAAAGTTCTATTTCACTTCGTGCATTTTTGAGCCACTAATCTTGAATATGCTTTCCGGATCAGTTCCAAATGCATGTTTTGGGATTAACTGATAACTCAATGTGATAACCTACCTCTGTCCTCTAAGAGTCCCACTTTTATTAATCTGGTATATTATCCCAAAATTTCAGTTTGAAAATACTAGAAGAGGCTTATCACACTGTGTTATAAAAATCAGAGGTGATTTTTTTGGGGGGGGGGTCTAGGCCGGGCATTATTTAGGCTCTTTTAAGTAACAAAAGCAAGTTACAAAACACTTGGAAGGCACTTCTAAAGGGGTTTATTCTCCTCCTTTTATGCCCTCCATCTTTTTTCCAAGAGAGAAATCCATGGTGTTAAATGTGGGCTTCAGACCAATGAAAGGAAATTCCACTGAGGGCTTCCCTGGAATTTGAAAGCGGACTACATCCAGGTTTTTAACTATTTAACATTTTCCTACAAATGGGATGTGTAATACTTACAATCTTAGATAGACCTATATTTGTTTCTGATACATGTTGAGAGGTCTTGTCAAGCATAAAGGGGTTAGTTTAGTAGAGGTTCTTATTAGCATTGGTTCTGCAAGAAATGTGTTGAAAATGCCACACTGGAACACAGAATCTAATGTCACCTTGCCTCTACACTGAAACTTTGGGCACTTGGCTTAATTTTCCTAGGCTCTTTCTTCCAGTGTAAACTGAAAATGTTTTTCAGGGTCTCATCGGCCTAAAAGTTTAACTGTCAGGCAGCTTCCTTATGATTTATCATTTACACTTGTGTTTTTGAACCAGTCTGGTAAGATTATTAGGTTGGAAGAGATCAGCATTATAATAGGTATTTCTGATTTACTTAAAAAAAAAAAAAGCCTCGAGAGATTTTTGGGGATGTGAGCTATATCTCCGAGTTTTTTTCTCTTATTTAATACTTGAGAGGCTTTTATGTGTGTCATCTCTAAAAATCTGTTCAAAATTACCACAGATCTGAATGGCCACTTACCAAGATACCTGTGCACCAAAAGATTTATCTGGAAAGGTGTTGCAACAGAATTTTCTATCAGGATGATTTATCAAATAAAAATTTTTCTTAAACAGGTCCATGCACAGATTTTACCCCTTGGACAACAGAAGAACAGAAACTTCTGGAGCAGGCTTTGAAAACGTACCCAGTAAATACACCTGAAAGATGGGAGAAAATAGCAGAAGCAGTGCCTGGCAGGACAAAGAAGGACTGCATGAAGCGATATAAGGTAGTAGATATTTAGAGTTTATAAATTCCGTTACCATTTATTTGTGTGTGTGTGATGTCACCACCACAGTAGTTGTGAGGGTCAGTATTACAAGAAAGCTTTCCAACTCTGGCGGTTGGTAAAATCAGCCTTTTCAGTGGTAATCATTATACAGATTTACCCAATTTCAATGTTTTACATACTTCTGCCAAACTAAACACCAGAAAAGTATGCAAATTCTGACACCTTTCTCCCTTCCTAGGAACTCGTCGAGATGGTAAAAGCAAAGAAAGCTGCCCAAGAGCAAGTGCTGAATGCAAGTAGAGCCAAGAAATGACAATCTTTGTTGTGTGTGCATTTTTATAATAAAACTGAAAATATTGTACAAATTTTCATTCTTAAAATTCTATTTCAAGTGATAATTTCAAAGTGTGCTATCTGCCATTCGCTGTGGTGGTCTTACAGCCTTTCAAAGTCTGATGCAGTATTTCAGTCAAATTTTCAAGTATATTTTTTTTCTCGAGGGACTGGTAGCTCAAAACTTGCAGATCTGTTAGCTTTATAAATATATATGGTCGAAATACGTTGATTAGGAGCATTTTAATCATGAAGCCAGCACATGTTACTGCGAATCTGGTTAAACTCTGGCAGTTGCTCAATGGGACCTAAGGATTAGAAGACAAACAGTTAAAACTGAATAAAAGACAAGTACTTAGCCATTAGGCAGCCTGTACTTCAAAGAAAAGGAGCCAGGCTTACCAACAGCAGCAAGAGCTGGACTCTTATCATAAATATATTTGGTGCACACTTCTTGGATTATCTCTGCATTTACAGCCTGAAATAGAGAAGATAACTAGCATTGGGAGCTTTTCATAGTAAAGACACATCCTGTACCTGGAACTTTTTAGAACTAAAGCAGGAATTTAGGACACCTATTTTCAGCTTTGTCACAAGGAACTTTTGTACAAGCCTCACAGTGTCTAAACACTACTTACATCAATTCTTGCTTCAAGCTCAGGGATGGGAATTCTTCTGTTATAGCATAACATTTGCCTGCCAATATCTTCACAGATTGGAGTGGAACCTGTTTACAAGAGGAGGAAACACGTAGGTACTGGAATATTGATCAACCATATGAAAATAGAACTTAGGTCTTTATTCTTACCATCAAGTTGCAACAACATGTTTGTTTTCAGAAGATTTTTGGCTCGTGCAACTTCGCTTTCTGTTACACTTGTGCAGAGTCGCATCCTAAAACCAAATCAAAATGTCAAGTAGTTTGAAAATGACTTGAGTTAATGACTTAAAGACACTATATGTATTATTCCACAACATACACATAATTAGGATTTCAACTTAGTGAAAAGTTATTAATGATCCCAATAGCTACACAAAACCTAAAATAATACTGATGCTTTTTTTTAACTTTTTTTTTTAAATGTTTATTTATTTTTGAGACAGCGTGAGCAGGGGATGGGTAGAGAGAGGGAGACACAGAATCCGAAGCAGGCTCCAGGCTCTGAGCCATCAGCGCAGAGCCCAACGCGGGGCTCGAACTCACAGAGTCGGACGCTTAACCAACTGAGCCACCCAGGCGCCCCTATTTAGTCTTCTCTTGACTAAATGCTAGTATCACCATCAAAACTAGTCAACAGTGTAAAAACATGAATTCTAGGGATGCCTGGGTGCCCTAGTTGGTCACGTGTCCAACTCTTGATTTCAGCACAGGTCATGATCTCATGGTTTGTGAGACAGCCCTGTGTTGGGCTCTGTGCTGACATTGATGCGGAGCCTGCTTTGATTCTTTCCCTCTTTCTGCCTCTCCCCTGCTCGCTCTCACTCTCTCAAAATAAATACGTAAACTTAAAAACAGTGTGAATTCTAAACAAGATTTATTTTCTCACCATTCTTTCTGAACAACATGTAGCATATCTGCAATGGTGGCCGGTTCACAAACCATATAGATGCCCCATAATCCTGTATCTGTGTAGGACGTGTTGAAAGACTGGAAGCTGTGACAGAGGTTGCCGTGACAGGTGAGCTGGGCCAGCTTACTAGATAGATTCTGTAACGAAAAAAATTGTCCAAGAGAACTGTAGGTATACGTGCCCAAGTTACCAGAAAGCAAAATGAGTTCTGTGGCAAATAGTGAATGCCCTGAGAGGCTGTGTCTGTTTTATCTAGCAGCATCTCACTATGAAGTTAAAATTCAATGAGACTAAGAACAATACTTCTCTCACCAGCCCAGTGTACCCCCAGAGAAATTCACAATGTAAAAGCAATGAATCCTTGTAATTAACATAGCAGCTGCACCAATTCTAAAATAATTCATTCCCGTTACCAACCCAATTTGTAGGGCTCCTTGCTGTGTATGCTTAAAGATTTCAAATTCTATTGCATGTGAAGCCTACGATGTTTATATGAAGTATATTTTGTTGAAATCTTTGAGTACAAACATACTTTATATTTTGAAGTAATTTCAGACAGAAAAGGTACAAAAACAGTATGAGGAATTCCTTTACCCAAATTCTCTAACAACTGTTATTTTACCATGTTTGCTTTATCCTTCTCTTTAACATATTTTTTCAACTGTTTGAGAGATGTGATGTTTTGTGTACACTTCTAAAACCCAAGGAGATTAACATCAAAACAATTATTAAAACTAGAATATTAGCACTAATAATGGTACTATTAGTGAATTCTATCCTCCTTCAAATTTTGCTAATTATCCGACTTATATACTTAGGGCACACACAAAAATCTTTCCCAGCCCAGGATGCACTCCAGGATCAGTCTGTATTTTAAAAGTCCATTCACAAGACAGAGTTCTGCCTTGACATTTATTATGGAAAATTATTCATAAAATCACTTACCATTCCTCCTCCAAAAGAGCGATCCCAGTTGCCAATCAGTGTGTTTGCAACCATGAGACATATTGTATCTGGATGTGCCCAACCAACAGCCTCAACAGCTATTGCAAGATGTGCCAAAGGCATCTTGTCATCCCTCACTCGAATCTAGTTAAAACAAAGCACAACTCTAGTGAAGACTGCCTGTGTATAGGGGCGCCTGGATGCCTCAGTCATTTAAGCGTTCGACTCTTGGTTTCAGCCTAGGTCATGATCTCAGTTTGGGAGATTGAGCCCCACGTCAGGCTCTGTGCTGACAGTGCGGAGCCTGCTTGGGATTCCCTCCCCCTCTCTGCCCCTGCCCTAATTATAATTACACCCTCTCTTTCTCAAAATAAACTTGGGGGAAAAAAAAAAAGACTGCCACTGTGTAACAGGCTTAACAGGAAAGAAACACATCATGCCTCATTACATTGAACAGTCTAATCCAGAAAAATTTCTTGAGTTCTAGAAAGAAAACTTCACCAAAAGATCTGCAGTTGAAATACTACAGGGGCACCTGGGTGGCTTAGTCAGTTGAGTGTCTGACTCTTGACTTTGACTCAGGTGATGATCTCAGTTTGTGCATTCTGCATTCTCTCTCTCTCCTCTCTGCCCACACCCCCACCCCACATGTTTATGTTTGCTCTCAAACACTTAAAACAAACAAAAAAACCCCACATACATAGCCACCAGATGGTTACCTGGTCAAAAAGGACTGCATTATTTCACTGGCAGAAATCAGGAACATTCTAATTTCTAATCGTGACACAACGGTCTATTTTCTAACAGGGACACAAAGCTTATTTTTGTCCTACCAATGCTATAGTTCTATGCATTTGCCAACATCAGACCACTTTTGATAGATTTCCTTCGAGCACCATCCCTAATGTGGCAAACTAGGCCTCCGAACGAGATTTATGGCTACAGCTGACAAGTAGCTGATTCTCTGCAAGTTCTGGCTCTAACAGCTACTCCCAGAAGTGTACTGTGGGCAGAACTTAATGAAGAATAAACCTGATGTGAAAATCAAAATTTGGGGAGTTTTAAAAATAGAAACACTTTTATAGCTCACAATACATAACTGGGCACAGTGTCAAAGAAAAAGCACAAAAAGACCAAATTATCACATTCCCCTCAAAACCTTGTTTCCTTATTAGGAAAGTAAGTGGTTAAATAATATGGAATATAAGCAAATGAATCCATCCCTTTCCCTTTTTCTATGTTTCAATTTAAGCCTCTGGTTTCTTCCATTTTACTCCTGTTAAAAATAAGCACATTTTGTATACTCATTCATAAATACAACCCAAGAAACCCAAAGGGCTAAATACTAGCTAAGGAGGCTTGCCCTACCTCACTTCCTGTGAATTTGCAGGGAGGCAGAGCTGGTATTTCTCCTTTGTGTGTGGACAAAGAGTCACCAAAATGAAACTTGGCTAACTCAAGCAGTTCATCATGGGAAACTCCTAAATTGAAGGAAAATATTTCATAGATCTAGTAGCAGTACAATCTACAGCAGACCAATAACTGCCAAACTTTAAAATAAGCTCAAGGTGGTATCATGTGATCAAAGCTACACAAGATCTACTCGCACTCACTGAAAGCCACTTCAGAGTGAGCTGACAGCACACTTGCCCTGCTGTTACAGGCTTGGGGTTGCACAGCTTTCTCAGTCTGTAGAACAATTAACATACCAACAAATTCACAGCTGAGGATAAGAAAACAGCTGGAAAATACATTCTATATAAAATCCTGTTACATTAAGTTACTCACGGTCCTAGAATGCAAACTAGCAAAAAGTCCCCTTTTCAATAATTTTTGTAAAGTAGAAAAGAATATAAACATGAGCTCTAATTTAAAGAAGGCTGGGTACATAAATATGCTTTGTTCTCTGAGCTCTGCTATCAGAATGCAGCAGTCAAAATTCAAAAGAATTTCATCTAAATTTCTGAATAAATCCAGAGCTATCCAAATATTCACTGCTGGCCATCCAAAACTTAAGGATTACTTAGATTCTAGGGGCACCTGGGTGGCTCAGTTGGTTAAGCATCTGACTTCGGCTCAGATCATAATCTCACAGGTGGTGGGTTTGAGCCCCACCTCAGATGAACGCTGCTTCTCTCTCTCTCTCTCTGTCCCCCCCTCCCCATCATGGGATTCTCTCTTTCCCTCTTCTCTCTCCGCCCCTCACTCACCTGGATCCTCTACCTCGCTCAAAAAAAAAAAAAAAAAAAAAAAAAAACAAAACACGTTACTAATCCAAACTCATGACCCAAACAGATTCAATGAAGGATTCTTAAACACAAGGATAAACTTAGGAAACAAACTTAGACATGTGCAAGTGCTTTTACAAATACTGTCATGTTATTTATATGAAACATTCCTTTAGAATGTAAAAGCACAACTTGCACCCATTATTTTCCAAACAAATCTGTGGTATAAAACAAGACCATGTGTTTTCAGAAGCACTGTCTAGAAGAGCCACCTCGGATACCAATCCAGACACTAACAAAACAACGGGAAACCCTGGTGGTCCAAGAATGACAACCAGAGAGTGAAAAACCATGAACACGCACACAGTTCTCAGCACCTGGTAACACCAACTTCCACTGCTTTATTAACTTCACCTACTGCCCTCCTGATTAGACATTCCAGATAGCTCCTGCTCCCACACCTTTACTTCTCCTCATACAGAAGGCAGGGGAGCCAGTAAATTTTTTAATGAAGCTAGGTCTGGTATTTTTCATTGATTTTAAGATGCCATTGTTTGTAACGCTCATCATAACTTATGTACTAAAAAGACAAAATACTAATTAATACAGGACAAGCCATTAACTCTACTTCAGCAAGGTTGAAATGAGCCTATGAATTACAAAAAAAAAAAACAAAAAAAACCCTGTTGTGTCCATGTGCCAACGACCATGGCAGAGACCTCCCAGTGTGGTCATTGAGGCCTAAGTCTTCCTGTTCCGAGGCAGTTTCAAATGTGGACCCCCAGTCGGCACCATCCATTTTAAAAACAGTTACACAAGAGAATTTCAGAGTGCACTGACGGCTATTACAAAGGTAATGCGATTTAGCTTCAGAGCCTAATGAATAAACTGTTAAAAGTATTTAACCCTCATTTTCATTTTCTCCATCATTCCCAAGTAATTAGTTCACAAGTCTAACTAGGGCAACTAGAATTTTAATTTATTGTCATTTCTCAAGACAAAAATTAAATTTACACAAAAGAAAACTCCATCTATCTTTGTTTTGCCCTAAAAAGACAAAGTGAAAACAAAACTGGAAACCAATAAAATGTACCGTTTGCCTAAATTCAGACTGCCACGAAATCCAGCAGAATCTAACGTAAATTTTCTTTCATTCACTGGCTTCAAACATCCCCAAGGAAGCCTTGCCCTGAAGCCACTCACATAGTTGGATTCCCTTTAAACACTCTCAGCTCCCTGCACAGTTCCCCTTCTCAGTAATTAGTAGAGCTACTGAATGAACAAGTCAAAGAATGAACAACATAACATATCCAATTCATGCCTGACCGAGGATGAAGTTGGTTCTCAAGAAATAATTTAAAATCTCAAGAGATTCCCATACTCTAGTACACTATCTTTCAAATGTCATTATCTCCCAGTTCGCTCATGTGCCCTTTCCTTGCAAGTTATGTGTGTACACTCATATCTGTAAGTTTTTCTGTTTTTTTAATAGGTTTTTTTAACCTCCTCTTCTACTGAAGAGAAGAAAGTCTATTTCCAGTGCTCCACATTACCTTTAAATAGCACACTCAACAATTTGCTCTTTAAATAAAAAACCCCAGGACCTCTCCCAACAGGATCAAACTAGTAAGTGCATCATTCTATGACTGTGTTTAAAACAGTTACAGAAATTTATTTACTTATTTTTTATTTAGATTCAAGTTAGTTAACATATGTGTGTGTGTGTATGTATGTGTGTGTGTGTGTGTGTGTGTGTGTGTGTGTATATATATATATATATATATATATATATATATATATAGTGTAGTATTGGTTTCAGGAGTAGAATTTTGTGATTCATCATTCAGTTACAGAAATGTAAATCGACTAACCTCCAGCAGCAGCAAGTACTATTCTTGGCCCCTTATAATGTGTGGTTATGTAATCCACCAAGTCCTTACGATTTATAGATCTGTAATGGAGAAAGAAAAGCAATATAAAAGGAAACTAAAAAGCACAGGTCTTTATATAATATACCTGAAATTAAGTTGGACCTTAAAAATACTCTAAGTTAAATGCAGTCAGAAATAGGATACAGACAACAAGTATCAACAAAAGATGAAGAATTTCAACTTTCCTGTATCAAGAACAAAGAGCCGATACCGTCACTTGTTATTTCAGTACTATCCAAGAGCCCAGGCACCTGGGAGTTTAGATGGGGCCAAAATGTAGCTAACTACAATTTCATTCAGATTATCAGGGAGGAAACATTACGTTTTGAAATATTTCTGAATTTTCAAAACTCATCATTTTTTCTCCAAAAAAATCTTGAGAATTATACCTACTTGATGTTTTCAGTTGGACCCAAAATAGTCCGTCCAAGTGCAGTATTTTGATAAGCTGTGGCATGAAGATAATCAAAAACAACTTCCTGTAAATTGGTTTCAACTTCCTGCATCTCCCTAAGGATGACTCCACGTTCACGTTCAATCTCTGCTTCTCCCAATGTACTGTTTTGTATTATATCAGCAAGAATTTCTACAGCTAATTAAAAATAAAACAAGAATAAACACGAAGAGTCTTAATTTTCAATATTAAGATCTATTAAACTAGCATCAGAAACCATGATACTGACCATCATCATTCAATTTTGACTAAATGATTAAGCCAGGAAGAAACAAATTTACTCCCATTAAAATTAAAAATATAAAATATAAACCCCTGTGGTAAAGAACTTGGGGAAAATTCCTAAATTTATCTGAGGTCTCCACAACACTTGTAATGACTCTACCACTTCAAACATGACCCAAGTGTATAGTGTTCTGTATGAAAATATTAAAAAGTAGAAAATTTTCTGTATAAAAACATCTAGGTAGGTACAGAGGATCCACAGCGCCCAAATATTTGCTACCCCAGTCCCCACAGCAATGATGCTGCTATACAAACAAGCCAGTACGTGCCATAATCTAACAGAGATGGAAAGTTAACATGTGAAGAAAAGGATAGGTATCCCAAAAAAGATACCTATTGCTATCAAAGGATTAAAAGTGACCCTTGGGAAAAAGTGATTAAGCCCTCAAATTATTTATATAAGAATGACCCTAATTTGCAAAAAGCCCAAAGTGAACTCAAGGATGCTATATGATGCTATAAAATAAAACTACACACTTCTCCCAAAAGGAAAAACCTAACCTATTTGTACAGGGGCAGGGTGCCTGGGTGGCTCAGTTGGTTAAGTGTCCGACTTCGGCTCAGGTCATGATCTCGCGGTTCATAAGTTCGAGCCCCTTGTCGGGTTCTGTGCTGACAGCTCACAACCTGGAGCCTGCCTCATATTCTTGTCTCCCTCTCTTTCTGCCCCTCCCCTGCTCACGCTCTCTTTCAAAAATAAACATTAAAAAAAATAGCAATAATTAAAAAAAAAAAGAATTCATACAGGGGCACCTGGGTGGTTCAGTTGGTCAAGTGTCCAATTCTTGGTTTCAACTCAGGTCATGATCTCAAAGTTTATAGGTTCAAGCCCCACATCTGGTTCAGTGGTGTCAGTGGGGAGCCTACTTGGGACTCTCCCTTTCCCTGTCTCCGACCCTCCCCTTCTCACGTGCTCTCAATAGTAAATAAACTTAAAAAAAAAAAAAAAAAAAGAACTAGTTCATAGTTGCAATCACAATCTAAATTTTAACAAATATAAAACATGAATAGTCTTTAGTTTCTTTTTTTTTTACTCTACTGCAAACTTTTGTTCCTTGTTTAGATTCGCTTTAAGGGGCCTTGTCTCCAAAGCAATTATGTTCGAGTATCAATGACCTCCTATAATGAACTACCAGTAGATTGCCCAACATGCTGAAACAGATTGCTAGACCAAAGCAAGCCGGTTGCAGAGATCATGACCAAAGGGAAAAAATATAAAACCAAATAAAAAACTCTGTCCACATAAGAACCAAAGCCATGACGGGTGATGAAAAGGCCAAAGACAGATAGAAGGATAAGGAATCCCCTGTGAAGACTCTCTTGTAATACGGGATTGGTAGTCTAGACAGTATTTGCTCAAGTGGAAGTTCATATTTCCTGGAGTTTATGTTTAATTAGAATCTTTCTTTTTAATGTATATTTAATATTATGTGTATTAACGGGCGCCTGGGTGGCTCAGTCAGTTAAGCATCCGACTTCGGCTCAGGTCATAATCTCCCGGTTCATTAGTTCAAGACCTGCATTAGCGTCTGTGCTGACAGCTCAGAGCCTGGAGCCTGCTTCAGATTCTGTGTCTCCCTCTCTCTCTCTCTGCCCCTCCCCCACTCACACTCATTCGCACTCTCTCTCAAAAATAGACATTTAAAAAAAAATTTTGTTAATATATTATGTGTATTAGTATTGCAATACATGTATTCAATTTGTAACACAGTGGGACACCTGGATGGCTCAGTTCGTAAATCACCTGACTCTTGGTTTTGGCCCAGGTTATGATTTCAGGGTTCATGAGTTCAAACTCCGAGTCAGGCTCCATGCTGCTGGTACAGAGACTGCTTGGGATTCTCATTCTCATTCTCTCTCTCTCTCTCTCTCTCTCTCTCCCTCACTCCCTCCCTCCCCCTCCCCTAGCCATGCTCCAATTCTCTCTCTCAAAATAAATAAACTTAAAAAAAATCTGTAATACACCTATATTGATGTATAATCAAGGGGCACCTGGGTAGTTCAGTTGGTTAAATGTCCAACTCTTGATTTCGGCTCAGGTCATGATCCCACGGTTCATGAGTTGGAGCCCTGAGCTTGGGATTCTCTCTCTCTGCCCCTCCCCTACTCATAATCACACATTCTTGCTCTCAAAATAAACTTAAGAAAAAAAAAAACAACACTTAAAACAAAATGGGAAGGTATCAATAAACATTTTTCCAAAGATGACAGATGGCCAAAAAGCACAAGAAAAGATGCTCAACATCATTCATCATCAGGGAAACGCCAATCAAAACCACAATGAGATAACACCTTACACCTATCAGAATCACTATTAACAAAAAAGACAAAGTAACAAGTACTGACAAGGATATGAAGAAAGGGAAACCTTTGTGTACTGTTGGTGGGACTGTAAATTGGTGCAATTACTTTGTAGAAGTATGGAGGTTCCTTAAAAAAAACTAAAAATAAAAGATACTAGAAGACCCAGCAATTCCACTTCTAGGTATTTATCCAAAGAAAATGAAAACACTAACTCAGAAAGATATATGCACCCCCATGTTTACTGCAGCATATTATTTATAATAGCCAAGATATGGAAACAACCTCTGTGTCCATCAGTGGAAGAATGGATAAAGAAACTGTGGAATGGAATATTCTATAATGGACTATTATTCAACCACAAAAAAAGAATGAAATCTTGTCAGCTGCTACAAGGATGGACTTACAGGGCATCATGCAAAATGAAGTGAGACAGAAAAAGACAAATACCTCAGACAAAAAGACAAATCTTCTGCATGTGGAATCCAAACAAAACAGAACAAGTTCAGATACAGAGAACACATCAGTGGGTGCCAGATGCAACCAGGAGAAATGTGCGAACTGTTTTCTTAGGTGTTTTTTAATTCTAAGTTGAATTTTTAAAAAATTAATAGAAAGGAAAATAACAAAGAAGTATACTCCAAGATGAAGAACTAAAATGTGCAAACGCAGTAAAGAGAGTTTTGTTTAAAAAAAAAAAAAAAAGGCCCAGTAGGAACGCCTGGGTGGCTCAGTCAGTTAAGCGTCCAGCTTTGGCTCAGGTCATGATCTCAGGGTTCAGGAGTTCAAGCCCCATGTTGGACTCTGTGCTGACAGCTCAGAGCCTGGAGCCTGCTTCAGATTCTGTGTCTCCCTCTCTCTCTACCCCTCCCCCACTCTCACTCTCCCCTTCAAAAATAAACATTTAAAAAAATAAATAAAAATTTTAAAAGGCCCAGTAGTCCACAGTGATAAAGTGAGAGGGGAAAAAAGTAGGCAGTAAACTGGATACAACTAAAAATATTTCCCTACACAGGAATGGCTCTGGAAAAAAACTTTTTTTTTTTTTTTTTTGAGAGAAAAAGCACAAGAAGAAAGGACAGAGGGGGAGTGGGGAAAAAAGAGGGAAAGATATAGAGTGAGGTAGAGGGAGAGGGATTTTTAGCCCCTTGTTACTACAGCCAATTAACAACTATAATATACAGAACATCAGAGACTGTCAGAGGGAGGGAGGGGGAGGGAGGGAGAGGGAGGGAGAGGGAGGGAGAGGGAGGGAGGGGGAGGGAGGGGGAGGGAGGGAGAAGGAGGGGGGAGAAGGAGGGGGGAGGGAGGGGGGAGAGAGGAGGAGGGGGAGGGAGAGGAGGAGGGGGAGGGAGAGGAGGAGGGGGAGGGAGAGGAGGAGGGGGAGGGAGAGGAGGAGGGGGAGGGAGAGGAGGAGGGGGAGGGAGAGGAGGAGGGGGAGGGAGAGGAGGAGGGGGAGGGAGAGGAGGAGGGGGAGGGAGAGGAGGAGGGGGAGGAGGAGAGAGAGGGGGAGGGGGAGAGAGAGGGGGAGGGGGGGAGGAGGAGGGGAGGGAGGGAGGGAGGGAGGGAGGGAGGGAGGGAGGGAGGGAGGGAGAGAATGAATATCCTAAGCGGGCTCCATACCAAGCATGAAGCCCAATATGAGATTCAATCCCATAACCCTGAGATCATGACCTGAGCCAAAAGCAAAAGTCAGACACTCAACTGACTAAGCCAGGTTGGCACAAGTCTTGCAGCCTACAACTGTTTGATATCATTTGTCATATTTGGAGGAAAAAATAGGTACCCCCCTCCCCCACATAGAGTTTGATTCATTTTTTCACATTTCTGGGGGTTTCACAACAGACATAATAAAACCAGTACTAGGTTATTTTTGAACTCTTGTGAAAATTACCTATCTGCAGTGTACATAATAACAATACCTCTTGGCAAATCTTTAGAGAATGCTTTGGCATAATATACAGTCTGCTCTCTGGAGGTATAGGCGTTGAGATGAGCACCCATGTTTTCAATCTCAAGTTCCAGATCTAACTGGGATCTCTTTTTGGTGCCCTGAAACAGAAAAGAAAATTATGATACCTTCCTTTATCTCTCATCTATTCTAAGGACTTCAGGCAATGAATATGAGGACATAAGCCATGTCAGTTTCATGCAAGGACCAAATCTGATTCCTAAAGTGCATCAGTGGTGTATACTTTCAGATGACCCTGACATCAACTCTACAGAACAACTGTCAGTATTTCAGGTAATTATTCTGGAAAGAAGAAAAGATTAAAATAAATAAATTATACTATACTACTGAAGTAGTTCTCCTTCCCTTAGAATGAGATATTGTGCCTAATGGCTCTTAAAGAAAATGCTTTTTTATAGTCTTACAACTTACCTTGAAAGCCATATGCTCCAAAAAGTGAGCTGTGCCATTATTCTTCTCATTTTCATACCGACTTCCGGCATCAATCCAGAGCCCAACCTGAATACAATCAAGAAAAAATTAAGTAAAACATCACTTTCTTTCTTCTGGGGGGACAGAGGTATAGAGGGAGCAGTCTCCTTCCCTTTTTTTTTTTTTTTTAAACAAATGCTTTCCAGTCTTAGCACTAAAGTTTTCTTGACTTGAATGGATTGACAACACATTCCTAAGAACTAGGAGATTTAAAAATGTTGATGATCAGTCTACCGGTGAGTGCTAAAATACTACTTGCCAGTTTCATGGAGGACCCAGATTTTTAGCCCCTTGTTACTACAGCCAATTAACAACTATAATATATAGAAGAACATCAGAGACTGTCAGAAAAATCTAGGTTCAAATCCTGGCTCTGTCATGTATTAGCTGTGTAACTTGAACAAAACCATTTAACTTCTCTGAACTTGACCCTTAATTGTAAAAAGGGTGTGTTGGTGCCTACTACAAAGAACTATTTTAAAAATCAAATAGAGGACACCTGGCTGGCTCAGTCAGTGGAGCATCTGACTACTGATCTTGGGGTTGTAAGTTTGAGCCCCACGTTGGATGTAGCAATTACTTTAAAAAAAAAAGTTTAAAAATTAAAGATCACATAAGACAATATATGCAAAAACAGTTGGCACAGAGTAGCCTAGAGAAGGTACTTCTTTCATTATCAACACTACTAACAACAAACAACACAACTGGCTGCAGGAACCAGATGCAGACCCTTAAACAAAGTACATATGCATCCAGTATGGAAGTATCACTGGAAGAAAGATTCACAAATGAGAGTCACCTGTCAAGGCCAAAGAACTGCCCCTGTTTTTCAACCACCATCCAACAAAAAGCTTAGATTAAAATAAACACCTGCCCCTTCCTAAGTGCCTAACAACTAAACAGTGGTTGCTGGAATCACTTACTGTGCATGTTGAGAGCCCAGAGTCTTCAGAGGCCACTCTGAGTCCGTTGTCCAAACGTGTTACTCGCGTTTCAGGAACATTCAGAACAACCTGTGTAGCAGCCTGTGTATTTCTCCATCTGTTCCCTCCAAAATATAATGACTGGTTGGGGGTGAAGGAGTGGGAGAGAGGAAGCAAAACACATCACTATTCTGATTTTAACTTTTGTTCCAATGAGACCCACCCCTTTGCTTGGCTTAGGAACTTTCCTTAACCACTCTCCTAAAGCCAGCAACAAGCCTGCAAACATGCCTTCGCCTTAGGGAAAACAAGCAGTTATTATCATTACACAGAGAGAAACTGTTTTTACTTCAGTACCTCTCCTAGAAAAGCTTAATATTCATTATAGAGGAAACGGGACGGGGGAGACAATGAAGGGAGAGAAAACTGTAAAAATATGTATACACTATAAAGGAATGAGATTTAGGTTTTCACTGTTCAAGAAAAGCAATAAGCTTTGGAAAAGGTAGAAAAACAGAAGATAGGAAGAAGGGCAGATGCTCAAGATCTACCGTGGTTGAAAGATTTGTTGACTACGGACCATTCTCCTGTCGGCAATTTTTCTTTTCCTTTAAACACACGTTAAAGTCCCTGCCACATACCTTGGAGAAAGCTAGAGGTTATCATGAGAAAAATATATACACAGACAAAACTTTCCTTTGGCTACTCCGGGGTTCGCAGGAAGCACAGCTGAGGATGAAACTCGGCCTTAGACAAAAAGAACTCTCGTCTCACTTTTTAATTTCTCCCCATTTGCAACCACTGTGCTTTTAGTAACCAACACGCACTCTTTACGACTCCTGGGCAACTGCCGGGAAAGGCGCCAACCGGTGTCATCCCACTGTTCACTAGCAGGTCACGCGCGGCGGGTGACCAAGGCCAGCTCATCCCCAGCGGGCATTCAGCATCCCCTGCCCCTGGTTCCCCACGCGCCGTGGGGGTGTGGGGCGCAGACTCCGCCGCTGGGCCGGGGGCCCGTGACTCAGCTCCGCCGCGCGGGGTCCGGCGGCAAAGGCCGTGTCTCAAGCGACACCCAGATAAGTGGAAAGAAGCTCACCCTCCTGGCAGCGCCTCCAACCAGAAGCCTCTCCGTGAAACCCCAAAGCCGCCGCCGGGCCGCAGGCAACAGCACCCCCCTGGCCGCCGCTGCCGCCATCTCGGTTGGGGACGGGGAGGATATGCTTCCGGGGTCGTGACCTGATGTCCCAAAGTAGGTGGGCTCCACCTTGTGGCCAAGATGGAAATGACACTCTTCGAAGCGGTCACGGAAGAAACAGAGCTGGGGTTTGTGCTGAGCTGTAAGCCCCTAATAACACGAATTAGGGAGTCTGTAGGAGTTTCCTGTATTCTCAGTTACTTAGATCGCCTACGGAGTGCGAGACACAAATGTGGAGGCGTTAAAGGTAACCTGGTGAGACCTATTATCCCATTGATGGCTGCAATTGATTGGATAAAGTGGAATAGGATCCAGAACTCACTGTCCTTAAGGAAGCATCTATTGGGAGAGACCAGCGTACTGAGAGGAGGGAAGGATGTGCCATTGTTGACCCTTAGTCCCTCTTTTTTTTTTTTCTCTATGCTTTTTTTTTTAATTTTATTTTTTATTTTTTTTAACTTACATCTAAATTACTTAGCATATAGTGCAATACTGATTTCAGGAGTAGATTCCTTACTGCCCTTACCCATTTAGCCCATCCCCCCTCCCACAACCCCTCCAGTAACCCTCTGTTTCTTCTCCATATTTATGAGTCTCTTCTGTTTTGTCCCCCTCCCTGTTTTTATATTGTTTTTGTTTCCCTTTCCTTATGTTCATCTGTTTCGTCTCTTAAAATCCTCATATGAGTGAAGTCATATGATTTTTGTCTTTCTCTGACTGACTCATTTCACTTAGCATAATACCCTCCAGTTCCATCCACATAGCTGCAAATGGCAAGATTTCATTCTTTTTCATGGCTGAGTAATACTCCATTGCATATATATACCACATCTTCTTTGTCCATTCATCCATCGAGGGACATTTGGTCTCTTTCCATACTTTGGCTATTGTTGATAGTGCTGCTATAAACATGGGGGTGCATGTGTCCCTTCAAAACAGCACACCTGTATCCCATGGATAAATGCCTAGTAGTGCAATTGCTGGGTCATAGGGTAGTTCTATTTTTAGTTTTTTGAGGAACCTCCATACTGTTTTCCAGAGTGGCTGCACCAGCTTGCATTCCCACCAACAGTGCAAAAGAGATCCTCTTTCTCCTCATCCTTGTCAACATCTGTTGTTGCCTGAGTTGTTAATGACAGCCATTCTGACAGGTGTAAGGTGGTATCTCATTGTGGTTTTGATTTGTATTTCCCTGATGATGAGTGATGTTGAGCATTTTTTCATGTGTCAGTTGGCCATCTGGATGTCTTCTTTGGAGAAGTGTCTATTCATGTCTTTTCCCCATTTCTTCACTGGATTGTTTGTTTTTTGGGTGTTGAGTTTGATAAGTTCTTTATAGATTTTGGATACTAACCCTTTATCTGATACGTCGTTTGCAAATATCTTCTCCCATTCTGTCGGTTGCCTTTTAGTTTTGCTAATTGTTTCCTTCTCTGTGCAGAAGCTTTTTATTTTTGATGCGGTACCAGTAGTTCATTTTTGCTTTTGTTTCCCTTGCCTCTGGAGACATGTTGAGTAAGAAGTTGCTGTGGCCAAGATCACAGAGGTTTTTGCCTGCTTTCTCCTCGAGGATTTTGATGGCTTCCTGTCTTACATTTAGGTCTTTCATCCATTTTGAGTTTTTTTTGTGTGTGTGTGTGTCTGGTGTAAGAAAGTGGTCCAGGTTCATTCTTCTGCATGTTGCTGTCCAGTTTTCCCAGCACCACTTGCTGAAAGACTGTCTTTATTCCATTGGATATTCTTTCCTGCTTTGTCAAAGATTGGTTGGCCATACATTGTGGGTCCATTTCTGGGTTCTCTATTCTGTTCCATTGATCTGAGTGTCTGTTCTTGTGCCAGTACCATACTGTCTTGATGATTTCAGCTTTGTAGTATAGCTTGAAGTCTGGGATTGTGATGCCTCCTGCTTTGGTTTTCTTTTTCAAGATTGCTTTGGCTATTCGGGTTTTTTTCTAGTTCCATACAATTTTAGGATTATTTGTTCTAGCTCTGTGAAGAATGCTGGTGTTACTTTGATAGGGATTGCATTGAATATGTAGATTGCTTTGGGTAGTATCGACATTTTAACATATTTGTTCTTCCTATCCAGGAGCATGGAATCTTTTTCCATTTTTTTGTGTCTTCTTCAATTTCTTTCATAAGCTTTCTATAGTTTTCAGTGTATAGATTTTTCACCTCTTTGGTCAGATTTATTCCTAGGTATTTTATGGGTTTTGGTGCAACTGTAAATGGGATCGATTCCTTGATTTTTCTTTCTGTCACTTCATTGTTCTTAAACACTTCACTGTCTGGTTCATTTCATTCCATAGAGATCGTTCTTGGTGAAGCCACTAATTGCTTAAAGACAGGTGCGTCTCAGACCTTATCTTACAGAATCTTGCAGAATTTGACATGGTAGATCTCTTTGAAATTTTCTTATTGTATCTTAGAGGCCTTCCTCCTTTTCCTACTACTTTCCTCTTTACTTTCTTGGACAACTCTTTATTCACAGATATCTTAATGAGACTAAAAGTAATAAGCACTGTTCTAACTGTGCTATTCTTATGCTCATTTTTTATCTGTAAAATGTAGAAATTGTGGTAAAATAACTTGCCTGAGGTCACCATGCTAACAAGAGGCTGTCTGGCTCCAAAGCCTGTGTTCTTTAGAAAAAAGTTTTAGTGTTTATTTATTCCAGAGAGAGACATAAAGACAGAGCATGAGCGGTGGTGGCAGGGGTGGGTGTACACACACACACACAGAGAGAGAGAGAGAGAGAGAGAGAGAGAGAGAGAGAATCCAAAGCAGGCTCCAGGCTGCTGTCAGTACAGAGTCTGACATGGTACTCAAACCCATGAACCACGAGATCATGACCTGAGCTGAAGTCAGATACTTAACCAACTGAGCCACCCAAGTGCCCCACTGCAAAGCTGGTGTTCTTAAATACCACAATATTTTGTCTGAAAAGTTGGTATTCCCCATGGTTGTGGACGTGGACCCCTTCTACTGCACACTCTCCCTAATGGTTTTACTTCTTCATAAGGACTTCCCTGTCTAGCCACCCGCGACTTTCTCTTGAGCTCCAGGCCCTCTTAACCATTCAATGACTAGAAAACTATAATTGAATATTCTATTGACATTTCAATATCAACTTGTCCAAAATACAATTCACTGTCTTGTCCTAAGTCTTTTCCTGTATATCCAATGCAAAACAGCCAAGGAGACCTCCAATCACCTAGACATCCAAACCAGAAACCTGAATTTCATCATCAGCTCCTCTCTTTTTTCCACCCTCTACATCCAACTGATGTACTCCGATCCTGTGTCTTGAATTTGTTCTAGCCCCATTGTCACAGTTTTTCACATTGTTGTCCAATGGATCTTCTTAAAATGCAACTGTTAGCATGACTATCCCATTATGAAAAATCCTCCAGTAACTCCATGGTCAGGATAAAGTGAAGGCTCCTTAGCATGGCAGATAGGACCCTTCAGGATCTGACTCCCACTTATCTTTCTAGACTCACTTTTGCCATCTACCCTCTCTGCTAGGATTCACAGCTTCAACCCACAGGCTCTATTACATAATAAGGACAACCAAGGTTATTTCTTCATATTTCCAAAACAAACGTGTGGTACCGTTAATAAAGAAATACAAACATGTATGTATATATACAAAAATATTTAGGTATAATCACAGGAAACACCTGGGAAATGTTAGCACATTTTAACTTAAAATTAATTTGGAATGTCAGGGAAAATGACAGAAATAAAGGCCTCCAAAGTTTTCCTCTTTTTCTTATAAAAGAAATGAGAAAACTCATTTAAAAAATTGTCGGAAACAACATTTTCAGAACTCTAGAAAGTAAACAAAGGCTTGACGTAATCTGGGGAGCTTTTATTTCATGAAAACAGCTAAACTTCAAGAAGAGTGAGCTTTATAGTATTTTAACTTGTTTCATCCTGAACCGCTTCCCCATATCTTCACGGTAATCTTGGAAAGCCACATCCCACAACCACGATGAAAATCAGCAGCCTGGCATGGCAGAATTGGATTCAAGCTCCTTCGAGGCCCCGAACCCAGAGAATTGGAATTATTTGACCTATCCTGTGGTTCCTTGGAAGATCTCACTTGCAAGTTTGTCTTTGTTTGACTTGACTCAGAGCAAAAGGTCTTTTTCTGGGCGTATTGTCAAAAATATCTAGAGGTAGTTGTTTCACTTTGTGGTGCCTGGAGGTGGTAGATAACAACAGGGGCAAACAATAGCTAAAACAAAAAGCTTAAAAGGAAAAGCTAAGGCCTGAGATATCTATAGACGCTTTGAAAAGCTCAGACCTATCCCTGGGACCTTTCCAAGGCCATACACATGTGTACAACTGTGTACATACCTGGAGATGTACACCTGCCCAGGAAAGACCTGAAAAGGACTTAAACCCTCCTCTCTGACCTTGAGGCTCCGTATGAGCAGGAAGTGAAGACTAAGGCATAGATGTCAACCGTCTAGCTAAACATTGATGGTATGCCCCACACAGAGCTCCTCAACAAAGTCAGAGGGGATGCCTGGCTCGTGAGTTTGAGCCCACGTTGGATGCAGAGATTACTAAAATAAGTAACCTTTAAAAATAAATAAAAATATAAACAAACAAACAAACACAAAAACTGGGAAAGTCATTGTTTCTAGGCTTTTAATGAAGTATCTGTCCAGTCATTACCTGACCTTTAAGCTAACCAGGCAGACTTCAGCCGTCACACATGACTTTAAGTAATTCATTCAGAAAACAAACAAAAGCAAACAGCAACAACAAAGCCTGGGACGGGAGTAGAATCAGATATTCACAATTGACACTATATTATTTTAAAAGTCCAGTTATCAGGAGTGCCTGGGTGGCTCAGTTGGTTGGGCGTCCAAATTCAGCTCAGGTCATGATCTCCCAGTTGGTGGGTTTGAGCCCACATCAGGCTCTGTGCTGACAGCTCAGAGCCTGGAGCCTGCTTTAAATTCTGTGTCCCCTCCTCTCTCTGACCCTCCCATGCTCATGCTCTGTCTCACTCTGTCTCTCAACAATAAATAAATGTTAAAAAAAATTTTTTTAATACAAAAAAAAAGTTGAGTTATCAACCAAAAATTATAAGATAAGAAAATATGGTCATACTCAGAGGGAAAAAATCAATAGACAATGTCCCCACAGAGGGGGGCAGTGGGGGACCTGGGTGGCTCCATTGGTTGAGCATCAGGTCATGATCTCATGGTTCATGGGTTCAAGCCCCTATCAGTCTCTGTGCTGACAGCTCAGAAGCTGGAGGTTGCTTCAGATTCTGTGTCTCCTTCTCTCTCTGCCCTTCACCCACTTGTGCTCGCTCTCTCTCTCTCTTTCTCTCTCTCTGTCTCAAAAATAAATAAACATTTAAAAAAAGGTAAAAAAGAAAAGAGAAGGTCCCATGGAAGGCTAGACATTGGACTTGACAAAGGCTTTTAAAATAAGCCATTTAGGGGCACCTGGGTGGCTCAGTCGGTTGAGCATCCAACTTCGGCTGAGGTCATGATCTCGCAGTCTGTGAGTTCGAGCCCCGCATCGGGCTCTGTGCTGATGGCTCAGAGCCTGGAGCCTGCTTCGGATTCTGTGTCTCCCTCTCTCTCTGACCCTCCCCCACTCATGCTCTGTCTCTCTCTCTCTGTCAAAAATAAATAAAACATTAAAAAAAATAAAATAAGCCATTTAAAAATGTTCTCAGAACTAAGGGAAACAATGCCAATAAATAAATAAATAAATAAATAAATAAATAAATAAGGATGATGGCTCACCAAATACAGAATATCAATAAAAAGACAGAAATAATTATTTTTTTTAAAAAAATCACAGATCTGGAATTGAGAAATGCAATAACTGAAATGAAAAAATTCACTAGAGGGGTTCAAAAGCAGACACGAACTGGTAGGAAGAAAGAATCAGAGGACTGAGGATAGGTCAACTGAGATGATCAGTCTGGAGAATTAAAAAAGAATAAAGTAAAATGAACACAGCCTCAAAATCCTGTGGATACCCTCAACCATACCAATGTACACATGTACGCGAGTCCCAGAGACAGAGTACAGAGAGAAAGGGGCAGAAAGAACCTTTGAAGAAATCAAAGGTTTGATACTGTTTGATGAAAAACAGTGATCTATGTGTCCAAAGAGCTCAACAAATTCCAAGTAAGATAAGCTCAAAGAGACCCATACCTAGAAAAACAAAGGAAACCTCAAAAGCAGCAAAAGAAAAGCAATTTATCATATATGCTTGATCTTCAGTAAGATTAGTAGCTGATTTCCCATCAGAAACCACAGAGGCCAGAACATACTCAAAGTGCTGAAAGGAAAAGATTGGGCCAAGAATTCTATATCCAGTGAAATGATCTTTCAAAAATAAAGGAAAGTAATCTGAAAATGAAATTAAGAAAATAATTCCTTATTTATTTAAGAGAGAGAGAGAGAGAGAGACCACACACAAGCTGGGGAGAGGGGCAGGAGGAGAGAGAGAGAATCCCAAGCAGGGTCCATGCCCAGAATGGAGTCCAATACAGGACTCCATTTGATCCCATGACCCTGCAACCATGACCTGAGCTGAAATCAAGAGTCAGATAGTCCAACTGAGCTACCCAAGTGCCCCAATAATTCCATTTTTTAAGAGAAACAAGGAATATAATACTTAGGGAAAAGTTAGCAAAGGAGTATAAACTTATACTCTGAAAACTATAGAACATTATTGAAAGAAACTAAAGAGGATCTATATAAATGAAAAGACATCTTATGTTCATGTATCAGAAGACTTAATATTGTGAAGATGGCAGTATTCCCCCAAGTGGATCTATAGATTCAGTGAGATCCAGATCGGAATCTCAGCTAGATTCTCTGTGTAACTTTACAAGCTGGTCCTCAAATTCATATGAAAATTCAAAGGACCCTGGATAGCCAAAACAATCTTGAAAAAAGAGGAATGAAGTTAAAGGATTCCCACACATCCAAGTTTTAAAACATACTACAAAGCAACAATAATCAAGTAGTGTGGTATTAGCATAAGAACAGACAGTGGAATAGAATTAGGAATCTAGAAATAAACCCTCATGTTTACGGGCAATTTATTTTTGACAAGGGTGCCCAAACAACTCAAAAGAAAAACAATAGTCCTTTCAACAAATAGTGATGAGTCAATTAGACACCCACATGC
This sequence comes from Panthera tigris, assembly GCF_018350195.1. Taxonomy (NCBI): domain Eukaryota; kingdom Metazoa; phylum Chordata; class Mammalia; order Carnivora; family Felidae; genus Panthera; species Panthera tigris. Next base: position 80,550,629 of record NC_056661.1, read on the forward strand.
AGAATGAAGTTGGACCTCCCATCTCATACCATATATAAAAATTAACTCAAAATGGATCAAAGATGTAAGTCAAAAAGACAAAACTATAAAACTCTTAGAAGAAAATACAGGTATAAATCTTCATGACCTTAGATTTGGCATTGAATTTTTTTAATTTTTTTAATTTTTAAATTTTTTTTACATTTATTTATTTTTGAGAGACAGAGCACAAGCAGGGGAGGGCCAGAGAGAGAAAGAGACACAGAATCTTAAGCAGCCTCCAGGCTCTGAGAAGTTGGTCAGCACAGAGCCTGATGGGGGGCTCGAACCCACGAGTCATGAGATCATGACCTGAGCCGAAGTTGGGCATTCGACCAACTGAGCCACCCGGGTGCCCCAGCATTGAATTTTTTAGATATGACACTTACAGTATAAGCAACAAAGGAATAAACATAAATTGGACTTCATCAAGTTAAAAACTTTTGTGCTTCACAGAATCAATGGAGTGAGTGGAGATTCAAGCTCTGAAAGTGAGCAGGATCCAAAGAAGGACCAGGATGTCAAGGGCACCTGCCACCACTGGGAGCTTGGTGTTTGCAATACTCTTAAGCTCTCCAATGGCCACTTCTGCTGCATGTATTTTCTTTACTACCCCTATTCTCCCTCAAAAATCAAAGTCAAAGTCAAAACCCTAAGGACAACTTTACCTCCACTAGGATGCTTAAATAAAAGACAATAAAAAGTGTTGGTGAGGATGTGGAGAAATTAGAACCCTCATGCACTGCTGATGGGAATGTAAAATGGTACAGCCACTTTTGAAAACAATCTGGTAGTTCCTCAAAAAGTTAAACATAGAGCTACCATTTAACCCAGCGATTCTACTCCAAGATATATACCCAAGAGAAATGAAAGCATGTCCACTTGTATGCTAATACCCATAGCAGAATGAGTCATCATAGCCGAACAGTGGAAACAACCCACATGTTCTTCCATTAATGAAATATTAAATAAAACTTGGTATATCCATACAACAGAATATTATTCAGCAGTAAAATGAATGAAGGACTGATCCAGGCTACCACATGGATGAACCTTGAAAACACTATGTTAAGTGAAAGCAGCCATTCCATTTACATGAAATGCCTATAGAGAAACAAAGTACATTAGTGGCTGTCTAGGCTTGGGGTTAATGGGAGGATTGGAGGTTGACAACTAATGGGTAGGGGGTTTATTTTTTGAGGTGATTAAAATATTCTGGGACTAGTGGTGACTGTGGCACAACTTTATGAATATACTGAAAACCATCCAACTGTATACTTTAAGTGGATGAATTCTATGGCATGTGAAATTCTATCTCAATAAATCCATTACCAAAAGTTGGACAACGGATTTGAACAGATATTTTTCCCAAAAGCAGATATACAAACAGCCAATAAGCACATGAAGATGCTCAATATTATGAGCCATCAGGAAATTGTAAGTCAAAGCTATAATAAGGTACTATTTCACACATGCCAAAATGGCTACAATGAAAAAGACAGTAACAAGTGTTGATGAAGTTATGGAAAAATTGCACCCCTCAACATTGCTGATGGGAATGTAAAATGGTACAACCATTGAGGAAAACAGTTGATCAGTTCTTCAAAAGGTAAAACATAGAATTACCACTTGACCCAGCAATTCCACTACTAGGTATATATTAGCTATATATACCCCAGAAATGAAAGAATAGGTCCACACAAAAAATTATACAGAAATGTTCATAATGGCATTATTCATAGTAGCCTAAAAGTGAAAATGATCCAAATGTCCACTAACTGATGAATGGATCAACAAAATGTGGCATACCTGTACAATGGAATATTGTTCAGTGACAAAAAGGAATTAAGTATTGGGGTGCCTGGCTGGGTCAGTCAGTAGAGCATGTGACTCTTTATCTCAGGGCTGTGAGTTCAAGCCCCATGTTGAGCACAGAGCTTACTTTAAAAAAATGAAGTGCAGGGGCGCCTGGGTGGCTCAGTCGGTTGAGCGGCCGACTTCAGCTCAGGTCACGATCTTGCGGTCCGCGAGTTCGAGCCCCGCGTCGGGCTCTGGGCTGATGGCTCAGAGCCTGGAGCTTGCTTCCGATTCTGTGTCTCCCTCTCTCTCTGCCCCTCCCCCGTTCATGCTGTGTCTCTCTCTGTCTCAAAAATAAATAAACGTTAAAAAAAAATTAAAAAAAAAATGAAGTGCTGATACATGTTACAATGGGGATGTTTGAAAACTTTACGCTATGAGAGAAGCTAGCCACAAAAGGCCACATATTATATGTTCCATTTATATGAAACATCCAGAACAGGAAATCCAAAGAAACAGAAAGTAGATTAGTGTTTACTAGGGGCTGAGGGCAGGGAGGAATAGGGAATGACTGCTAATAGTTACGGGTTTCATTAGGGGTGATAAACATTTTCTGGAAACAGTGGCGATGGTTGTATGACAGTATACTAAAATCCATTTAATGTTACATTTTAAAAAGATAAATTCTATTGTATATAAATTATATCTCAATTTTTTTAAATACCCCAAATCCCACTATCCAAAAATTATCACCATTAACATTAGGATAACATTTCAGATACCTTTTTAATGTGTATATGTACCTAGAAAGGTAGGATGGATGGATAGATGGAAGAATGGATCAGCACATAGCTATGGTGACCGAATACTTAATCTTTAAGAGAATGGGATAATACAACAAATGCTATATTTATTAACAGTGTCTGGATATCTTCCCTTTGTCCCCACTTCCCATCCTTTCCCACTCTATTCTGTGCTTTAGGGAGCTGCCCTGCAGATAGCTTGATTCCTCCGGTCTTTAGCTGGGTTTAGCCAATGAGAGTCACAGCAGGATACACAAGCCTAGAGAAGCGAGGGAGGTGCCTTCATCTCTCAGCTTCTTCCCTGGGACTTGATGCATCTCTCTGCCAAGGGCATGGCCGCTTATACAGCTATCCTCTGGGTTCTAGTGGCCTCTCCTTCCTCTTCTACCTTCGAGGCTAAGTGGGGACAGATCTCTGCAGTTGCTAGTTCTGGAATGCTGCATTTCCCCTTGTTGATTTCTCTATACCCTGCCCCTACATTTGTAAATAGACCCCTTATTAAACTCTCTTCAAATCACCCCATTTGAATAAGTCAGAAAGTAGACTGATAGCAAGTTTTAAATGTGTGTTAATCAGTATTAGGATAAATGAGCAGACAATTGGTATTTATTACATTGTATTAGAATGGCAGATGATTTCATAGTATTATTGTCAGTATTTAATTTTATTTTTGAGAGAGTATGTGCCCATGCATACGCATGAACAGGGAAGGGACAGAGAGAGAAGGAGAGAGAATCTCAAGCCCAAGCAGCAATCTCTTCACTGACAGCCCATGGTCCATTGCGGGGCTCAATCTCGTGACTCTGGGATCATGATCTGAGCTGAAATCAAGAGTCGGAGGCTTAACCACATGAGCCACCCAGGTGCCCCAGTTGTTGCTATTTTGGTTGTTTTGAAACTTTCATCGTGGATGTCCTGTTCCTTTCATTCTTTTATGTGTGAAAATGTCCACTTTTGCCTTTACACTTGAATAATTTATCTGGGCCTAATATTCTTGGGTAACATTTTCATTTTCTCAGAATTTATATACATAGCTCCATTATTTTCTTGAGTTGAATATTGCCTCGGAGAAGTCTGAGGCTAACCAGATTTTTTACCACCCTTAAATATGGCTTGCTTTTTCTGTTTGAATACCTAAAAAATCATTTTATTCTTGAAGCTTAACAACTGAACTAGAGTATGTCTTAATGTTGAGTAATTTTTGTGTTGAGTGATTTTTATCAAAATTTCAAGAAACACAATATGTTCTTTCAATCTGTGGATTTAGTTCTTCCCTCATTTTAGGAAAATTCTCTTTCAATATACCTGGCATTCCATTCAGTGGGTTCTTTATTCAGGGGTAGAAGTTATCCCTATGCTGAATTACTTCAACCGTCTTCCATATTTGTTGGCATCTCTCTAATTTCCTGAAGCTTTGTCATTTTTTCTTTATCTTTTGTGATTATCTCACACCAGAAACACCCACATCCATCTGCCCAACTAATTTTTTGCATAGACACATAAGGAATTCAATGGTCAAAAGATAGTCTTCTCCACAAATGGTTCTGGAGCAACTGGATATTCCTAGGCCTACGCCTCACACCCTCTGTAAAAATTAATTCAAAATGAGTCATAGACTTAAATGTAAAACTATATATTTTTTAGAAAAACGCATAGGATAAAATCTTTGGGATGGAAGGCTAGAGAAAGAGATTATAGCCTTGACACCAGAAGCATAATCCATACAAGAAAAAAGGCATAAACTGAACTTCATCAAAATAAAAACTTTTGCTCTGCAAAAGACACTGCTAGAGGATGGAAAGACAAGATTTAGAGCAAACATTTGCAAGCCATACATGCAACAAACAACTGGTGTCTACAATATATAAATGACTCTCAAAATAGTAAAAACAAACAAAAACAATTAAAAATGGGCAAGAGACATGAACAGATACTTCAATGAAGATGAAATACAAATGGCAAAAAAGCACATGAAAAGATCAACATCATTAGCCATGGGAGAAACGTAAATTAAAATCATGACATATCACTACACATGTAGCAGAAAGGCTGAAGTAAAAACTAGCATAACACTATATGTTGGTGAGGATGCAGAGAAACAAGATTTCTTATACATTGTGGATGGAAATGTAAAATTCAAGAGTGGTACAGTCACTGTGGAAAATAGCTCGGCAGGTTGTTTTTTTTCAAATAAAATTAAATATATGCTTACCCTACAACCCAGCAATTGCAATCTTGGGCATTTATCCCAGGGAGATGAAAACAACCACATGGTTATTAATAGCAGCTTTATTTGTGATAGCCCCAAACTGGAAACAACCTAGATTTCCTTCAACAGATAAATGGTTAAACAATTAAATGGTTAAACAGAAGTACATCCATACTATGGAATATTACTCAGTACTAAAAAGAAATGAACTCTTAATAAATGTAATGACATGCACAGACGTCAAAAGAATTATGCCAGTCTTAAAAGTTCCATACTATTTTATTCCATTTATACACGTTCTTTTTTTTTAATGTTTATTTATTTTGAGAGACAGCAAGCGTGAGATGGGGAGGGGCAGAGAGAGAGAGAGGAGAGACTCTCAGTCGGCGGAGAGAGTATCTAAATCAGGCTCAGTGCTGAGGGCGGACTCAGGGTTCGATCTCACAAACCATGAGATCATGACCTGAGCCAAAATCAAGAGTTGGACGCTCAAATGACTGAGCCACCCAGACGCTCCTGATTTCTTACAACTGAATGTGAATCTACAATCATCTCAAAATAAAAGTGTGAATTAAAAAAAAAGTGAAATTATATTTCCAAAAGAATTTTTTTTTATTATGAGGGGAAGAGTACTGCTTTCTGTTTATTGATCATCATGTATCACAGTCACACACATGTGTGCGCACACACATGCACACACACCGGTCACAGATTCTTATACAAATTGAAATGGGAAGAGAAATTCAGAATTGTTCATTTGGCCATAACTAATAAAGTAATAAAAGGAACTGCAAATGAATTGGAGCAAAAAAAAAAAATCTTGGCATGTTTCACGAAGCTTTCCTGATCTGGCCTTTTCTACAATGGCCCCCTGGTGACGAGGGAGTGATTAGTGTGCTATGAGATGTGTAATGTGACAATTTGAGTGGCTCCCTGCATCTGGCTGTGGGGCTGGCAGCCTTTGTGCCCAGTCTGGACTCATTGAAGTGTTTCAGTTTTATTTCTTTTTGTCTCTTGCCTCTTAATGAGGCTATAGTGAGTGAGAAGTAGGCCCTGAGTTGAATATATAATTGCCATGGGAATTGAGGCCACAATCAGTCCCTGGGAATGTGGCTCATAGCCCCCACATGTCTATTGTCAAAGTCCTTTTCTATGTTCTGAATGTTTCTGAGTTTGAGTGAGCATGTGTATGTGTGCCTGTGCATGTAATGCTTATAGGTTAGCTGATTTGTCCTTGAGGGCAGAAGCAGAAGAAAATGTAGGGCACTGTACACAAGCAAATTTACATCCTTCAAACTTCTGGTTAGTGCTTATTAGCTAGGAATCAATGATAATCAAGTAGAGGAGAAGAAAAGTAGTTTCTGAAAAATCTGAACTCCCACTTACCCCCATGCAGCCCACCATATCTCCAAGTCCAGCAGTTTTGACACTAGCAAGATCTGATTTTCTGTCTTCTTCTCCTTAATTTCCTCTTGACCTAGAGGACCCCAAATTGTGAGGATTTTTCCGCACCCATGGGTCTTTCTAGGATCCTTAAAATCATTAATTTGCCTCTGCATTTTGTTCTTCTCTTTGTCCCCACTCCTGTGCTCCTTGATTCATACCAGATTGATGTATACTGAACATTTCTGTCCCTGGTTTCTATTCATTCCACAAACCTTCCTGAAGACTCTGTGTTTCCCTTAGTGGAGACCAATGGTAACTTCTAGACAAATGTTTTCTCTAGATGTCTCCAGTGGTACCCTTAGGATAGACTTACACTCATTAAATCTTTAAGAGAAGAGTCCAAGGGGTTTGGTAAAGAGGGGAAGAGAAAGATAGAGTCTAGATTCGAATTTAATGTGGGAAGAGATTCAATAATGATCTCAAAACAAAGTTGCAAGAATACCAAATATCAAAATCACCTTGGTCCCAAGATGCTCTTCTTCAGATATTGGTATAAGATTCTTACAAAAGTAGACTGACCCTATCTACATTTACTCGGTTTTCTGGTATCTGAGAAAAGCACAGATTCAGAAGTTTAGGGATGATGATTTCCCAGTTAACTTAGATTTCCAGGAAGAGAATATAGTCATGTCAGTTTGATGACCTATCTACCTGAATCTCCTGTATGCACCCCTCCCTTCTTACCCCTGGCTGATTTCCCCAAATTTGGGTAGAGATACTGAAGTAGAAATTTAATAATAAAGGTAGTTTTAAAAATTCCTACAAATCCATAAACTGCAGTTAAACTTAACTGATCTTCTGTAATTGATCTCTTTTTAGTTTCAGTTTGTGGTAGGTGGAATTCTAAGATGACCCCCTAACGACCCGGGCCCCGGTATAATCCCTTCCCCATGGAATCTCATTCCTGTGATTAGGTTTTCTCAAATGGCCTCAGTGAAAGGATCTTTCATGTGGAATTAAGCACCTGGTCAGTTGAGCTTAAGTTCATCAAATAGTCCTGAGAGGACTTTACTTAGTCAGGTGAGCCCTTTAAAAGGGTCTAGAAGTAAGAGATTCTCTGGCAGGCTCTGAAGCAGCAAGCCACCAGAAGGTCTATAGTCTCAAGGAAGTGTCTTCCAACAACTGTGGGGTCTTGGAAGAAGCCCCTGAACCTCACGATGAAACCCCAGCCTTGACTGTGGAGACAGCCTTGTGAGACCCTGGAGTAGAGAGCTCAGGTAAGCCAGCTCAGGTTCCTCACCCACGGAAGCTGAGATAACATATGCATGATGTAAGCACTGCGCTTGTGTGTTTTGCAGCAGTATTAAATGAACATGCAATTTAATCTCCAGAGGTTGGGCTGGGTGCTCAGAGTGGCTGTTTTGTTCTCTTCCATCACTGTCAGTTTTTTTTCGGTATGCCTTGCCAACTAACACAAATAGGAAAAAAAAAAGTACCCTTAACACCAGGCCCTAAGTCTATATTTTGCACATTACAAACAAAAAGAGGGGAAATAGCATAACTAAAAATTCTTACCTCTATCTCCAGTCAAGATATAAAACTTTAGGGATACCTGGGTGGATTAAGCATCCAACTTCAGCTCCGGTCATGATCTCACAGTTTGTGGGTTCGATCCCTGCATTGGGGTCTGTGCTGACAACTCAGAGCCTAGAGCCTACTTCAGATTCTGTGTTCCTCTTTCTCTGACCTCCCTCCTTCACACTCCGTCTCTTTCTCTCTCAAAGATAAACATTAAAACACATTAAAAACAAAAGATGTAAAACTTTGCCCATCACAGGCCATTCATTACCAAATTCTGTTGATTCTACCTCCAAAATCTATCCCGAGCCCATCTTTTTCTTTCAGTCCCCATTCCACCCTCCTCTACGCCACCATCACTGCAGCCCAGACAGCTACCATCTGGCCTCCATGTGGGTCCCAGCATCTTCCCTTTCCTTCTTCTACACACTCTCTGCCAGGCCCAAGTGATAGTAAAATATGGGCGAGGATTGTGTCCCTTTGCTTCTTAAAACGCTTTAGTAGTTTCCTGTTGTCTTTAGGACAAAATCCAAAAGGATCTAGACTCTCCCCCAAGTAATATTGGTCGACTTTTCCTCACAATTCTCCCAGCCCTGTTGATCTTCTTTTCCTTCATGCACACATGGTCGGTGGAACCTGGAATCCCTTATTTGGCTAACTCGTACGCCTCTATTAATTCTTAGCTTAGAAGGGACTTCAGAGAAGCCTCCCCAGACACTCTGTAGCAAAGGCTATTGATGCTCTGTTTACATCACCTGCACCCAAGTAGTGCACCCATCCCTTAGCCTCTGCAGGTGTGGCTGCTGCTAACTGCTCACACCTGCCCCCGCTCCAGAGCACTGCATTCAGCCCACGAACACCGCCCTGCTGAAAGATGCCTGGGCGGTTATTCTGTCCCCAGAGAGCAACCTTCACTAACCATCAGCTGATGTGGGGTAAGACCATTCAGCCCCCTTGCCTGTGAGTGGGACAAATTTGGCCCTGCAGTTAATGCTCCAGAGCTCTCGGCGAGACCAGACTGCGGCTACAGTTCTCCTGAAACCCCAAACTTCCCAGATTTCCCCCTCTCCCTGTTTCAGTCCCTTACAGGTTTGTCCTGAGCGCACTCCCTCAATGAAGGATTTGTGCAAGCATCCTTTCAGTAGGCTCTGCTTCCAGAGAACCTGCACTAGGACGCCCACAATAGAAATGACCTTCCCCATTACTGCTGCACATAGACCCTCTTTGCCTTCATTGCACGATAGCAATTTTATATTTGTGGGTTTATTTATTTTGTTTCCCTATTAGCCATGAGCTCTGTGAGGGTGGGGACCATGCCTGTTTCATCCACCCTGTATCCCCAGCAGTAGTACTTTGCCCTGTACCATGGTTGGGGGGGGTGGTGCTAGTAAGTTGTTGAATGGATGAACGAATGTGTGACTTTGGCGTCCTTCTCTCAAGATAAGCACAGCTGGCAGTGGATGTAATGCTTACATTGTGTCTTGGACCGTGACTTGCAAGTTGTGTGGGGCTCCTTTACATGTTTTTAAGTGGAAGCGTTTGGAAAACCAATCTCCATTAACTTAGATTCTTCCTCATGTGAAGAATGAGTAGGAGGAGGAAAAAAAGGAGAAAATAGTTTGGTCAAGTGGTGGGTGGTGTTTCCTTATTCACCTTGGAGTATTGAGAGACTGAGGTTTGGGGCAAGAGCCACTCCACTCAGGGCACAAAACAAGTGAAAGTCTTAATTATGAACTGAATCGAAGGCTCTAACACCTGTGTTTCTTTCCTCCTACTTATTTCCTTTCCCTCTCAAGCTACTGATTAAATCATCTTGCGCTACACAGAAGTAAAAGGTTTGCTCAACTTCTTTGCTTGAGTCAATGTCAAAACTAGGTATAAGCCTTAGAATATGTTAGTCTTTTGAAATACCATCAGTCCACCTATTTTATTGGGAATCTATGATGTGTTGAGCATTGATCTCACCATGACTAAAAAGGAGATTAACTGGAGATTTTGTTTCATTGTTTTTGGTTGTTATTGAATGCCGAGTAAGGCAGGGCTCAGGAGCTCCATTCAACTGTTTTGTGTCTGGGACAGTCATCAGTGGATTTTTATTAATGACAAACTTATTTCCTGCTTTATTTTTCTTTCTTTTATGTTTTAAGTTTATTTATCTTGAGACAGCAAGAGAACATGAGCTGGGGAGGGGCAGAGAGACAGGTGAGAGAGAATCCCAAGTAGGCTCCTTGCTGGCATGCAGAGCCCTATGTAGGGCTCCATGCCACGAGCTGTGAGATCAGGACCTGAGCAGAGATTAAGAGTTGGATGCTCAACCAACTGAGCCACCCAGATGCCCCTCATTGAAGCACATTCACATACACTATTTCAGTTTCTTCTTGCAACATACCTGTGTATTAGTGAGATAGTATAAATACCCCCATTTCATGGATGTGGAATCCAGATTTCTAAGTGTTTGCCCAAGCTCATATAAGTAGTGAGGAAGAGATCTGTGACAAGAAACTAAAGCTGTAAGCTTATTTTTTTTTCAATGTTTATTTATTTTGAGAGCAAGCATAAGAAGGGGAGGGGCAGAGAGAGGAGAGAGAGAGAGAGAGAGAGAGAGAGAGAGAGAGAGAGAGAATCCCAAGTAGGCTCCATGCTATCAGTGAACCATGAGATCATGACCTGAGCCAAAATCAAGATCAAATAAATGCTTAACTGATTGAGCTGCTCAGATGTCGCTACAGCTTTAATCTCAGGGATCCTCTACTTCTACGTGGACTGGGTAGAGGGTGGGAGGTTTGCTCTGGGGGCAGATGGTCCTTCCTCCAGCAACTGCTGAGTCAGTCAGGTGGCACAGGAGCTGTGGGTTGGAGGAGAGCTGTGGTTCTCACCCTGTGCCCCTCAGAAAAGTAGTCTGGTGTTAACAAGGTGCACTGCCCCTGACATCAATGTGTCTTTGCTGATCCTGATAGTAAGCTATTTGATAGAATGTTCTCCGTTTCCAGTTTTCTCCAGGAACTCTCTTCTGAAACCTGTCAAAATGCATGAACCAACAGCAAGCACAGATGATAGTTTAATAGCAAAAAGAAAAAAAAAATGTTCTTAGGCAATGGTCTCCTGTTGATTTGTATCAAATCCTTGGATCTCCTGCTGGCCCAGATTTATATTCAGCTGATGGGATTAGATGTACGTGTGTTTCAAGGACTACAACTTGATCCTCTCCATCTCCCTCAAACTCCCCCTTAGCCCCAGAGTTTACAGTGACTTTTCATCTTCAGGAGGAAATCCCACCTTGATAGCAGGGGCCACAGGGCTCCCACCACTGTCCCCTCTCCTGTCCCCTCTCCTGTGCCTTCCCACTTCACTTTTTTGGGTCTTCACTTTCTTTAGTCCTGCAGTACATGGATTTGCACAGTCCATGGCACACAGCCCACCTCAGACCTCTGTCTTTGCTTAAACCGTCCCTGCTGCCTCAGTCCTTCCTCTCCAATCTGTGCCCTTCCTTCAAGGTGCAGTTCGGGGCTCAGGCTGGGCTACAGACCCCTCCTGTGGGCTCTGTACACCCTGTGCTGCTACCTACCCTATTATGCTGAGTTAAAAAAATTTTTTTGATGTCAGCAGTGTTTTTCCTTGCTTCCTTTTTATTTTTTTTTAATTTTATTTTAGAGACTGAATACATGAATGCGTGGGGGAGAGGGGCAGAGGGAGAGAGAGGATCTTTTTTTTTTAAATTTTTACTTTTATTTATTCATTTTTAAATTTATATCCAAATTAGTTAGCATATAGTGCAACAATGATTTCAGGAGTAGATTCTTAGTGCCCCTCACCCATTTAGCCCGTCCCCCCTCCCACAACCCCTCCAGTAACCCTCTGTTTGTTCTCCATATTTATGAGTCTCTTCTGTTTTGTCCCCCTCCCTGTTTTTATATTATTTTGGTTTCCCTTCCCTTACGTTCATCTGTTTTGTCTCTTAAAGTCCTCATATGAGTGAAGTCATGATTTTTGTCTTTCTCTAATTTCACTTAGCATAACACCCTCCAGTTCCATCCACGTAGTTGCAAATGGCAAGGTTTCATTCTTTTTGCCGAGTAATACTCCATTGTATATATACACCACATCTTCTTTATCCATTCATCCATCGAGGGACATTTGGGCTCTTTCCATACTTTGGCTCTTGTTGATAGTGCTGCTATAAACATGGGGGTGCATGTGTCCCTTCAAAACAACATACCTGTATCCCTTGGATAAATACCTAATAGTGTAATTGCTGGGTTGTGGGGTAGTTCTATTTTTAGTGTTCTGAGGAACCTCCATACTGTTTTCCACAGTGCCTGCACCAGCTTGCATTCCCACTAAGTTAAAATTTTTAATTTTCATTTGTTTTATTTTTTAATTTGCAATACATACATGTGGTCCAAAATTCTAAAGAAAGTAAATCCTATGTCTCCTCTTTACCCTGTCCCCTGGCCACACCTCTCCCTTCTACAGAGGCCACCTATGGCCTTTGAGAACTTGACCAGTATACGAAAACAAACCTATATGCTGATCTTCTTTCTCTTTCTTCCTCCCTTCTTTCTTGCACAAATCTCAGCATATTATATACAACTTTGAGCTCCTGTGTTTTTTTGTTTTTTTTTTTAATACTTATTTATGGTCTTCTACAGAGGCCACCTATGGCCTTTGAGAATTTGACCAATATATGAAAAAAAATATATATGTTGATCTTTCTCTTTCTTTCCCCCTCTTTCTTGCACAAATCTCAGCATATTATATACAACTTTGAGCTCCTGTGTTTTTTTTTTTAATACTTATTTATGAATGAACTAATGATTTTACTTTTTAAGTAATCTCTACACCCAATGTAAGGCTTGAACTTACAACCCTGAGATAAAGAGTCTCCTGCTTTACCAACTGAGACAGCCAGGTGCCCCTTCAGCTCCCATGTTTTTTTTTTTTTAATTTTTTTTTTAATTTTTTTTAACATTTATTTATTTTTGAGACAGAGAGAGACAGAGCATGAACGGGGGAGGGGCAGAGAGAGAGGGAGACACAGAATCCAAAGCAGGCTCCAGGCTCTGAGCCATCAGCCCAGAGCCCGACGCGGGGCTCGAACTCACGGACCGCGAGATCGTGACCTGAGCTGAAGTTGGACGCTTAACCAACTGAGCCACCCAGGCGCCCCCCATGTTTTTTAAACAGCTTAGCTCTGTGATTGTCCTATAGCACTATATAAATACATTCATTTTAAGTGTACAAGTACAGGGGCACCTGAGTGGTTCAGTCCGTTGAGTGTCTGACTTGAGATTTTTGGCCCAGGTCATGATATTGGGGTTTGTGGGATCATGCCCCCTTGTCAGGCTCTGTGCTGACTTAAGTAAGGAGCCTGCTTGGGATTCTCTTTGCCTCTCTCTCTGCCTTTCCACCCCCCTCAAAATAAATAAATTTAGGGGTGCCTAGATGGCTCAGTCAGTTAGGCATCTGACTTCTGCTCAGGTCATGACCTTGGGGTTCTTGAATTCAAGCCCTGCGTTAGGCTCTGTGGTGACAGCTCAGAGCCCAGAGCCTGCTTCAGATTCTGTGTCTCCCTCTCTCTGCCCCTCTCTCGCTCACACTCTGTCTCTCGCTGTCTCAAGAATAAACACTAAAGGGGCGCCTGGGTGGCTTGGTCGGTTAAGCGTCTGACTTCGGCTCAGGTCATGATCTCACGGTCTGTGAGTTCGAGCCCCGCGTCGGGCTCTGTGCTGACAGCTCAGAGCCTGGAGCCCGTTTCAGATTCTGTGTCTCCCTCTCTCTGACCCTCCCCCGTTCATGCTCTGTCTCTCTCTGTCTCAAAAATAAATAAACATTAAAAAATAATAATAATAAATAAACACTAAAATAAATTAATTAAATAATAAACTAAAATAAATCTACAACGACAGAGGATTCCACTGAATTGGTATCCCATTTATTTAACTCCTACCTAACTGATGGAAGATTTATTTCTACTTTCATGCTGTTGCAAACAAGCCTATGGTAGATGACTGCAAGTAAACATCCACTTGTATGTACCATGCTACACAGGCATTATCTCCTTGCCACTCTGTCCTAGCTTAGGCTCCAGGTTCTTCTGGGACAGGGATTGATGCTCTATGCATTTCTGAATTTACCTGCTTTTAGCAGGGCCTAGCACGTGGTAGGCATGCAGTTACAGTTGGTCGGACTGAAGGTACTGTACCAGGAATAAGCTGGTCTATGTATGCTTTGCCACCTGCACAGGTCTAAGGACCACTAGACGTGCAGGCCTTTAAGGGTCTGTTGGGTTCGTCTCTTTGTTCTCGTGCTCCCCTCTTCCATTTTCCATCCCTGTCTACCCTGATCTGTTTACCTGGGAGCTGAGCCTTAGCAACAGCATCCCTGCCACTGGCTTCCCATGGGGTTCGTCCAGCAGGAGGTACTGCCAAGGGGGTAGAGAGTGGGAGAAAGGGAAGATGGATGTCCTTTCCTGCTCAGCAGCTATGGTTCCAGCAGTGGCTGTGTCTTCCTCCAGAGGCGGGGGAGGGGGGATGGTGGTGGGCTACAGCTCCCTCCATGGCTCCATCTCTCCCAGCGCCCACAACTATCTTCTCTCTCCCTTCAAGGCCAGGGTAGTAAGAGCCCCACCATGAGCCCCGGGTGCTTCCTCCTCCCTTTTTGGATCCCTTAACCCTGCCCACATCCCTCTAAATCGTCTTGCCATGACATGATCTTCAGGTACATCCTGTGCATGGGAACGCTGTTTTCTGCCAGTACCTTCACCGAGAAAGGGCCCCTTCTGAACTTGAGATTTAACCATTCTAAGCCTTGATGGAGAATTTTTCAACTGCTTTTTGAAATGAAATAAAATAAGCTGGCTACACAGGCAGTCAAACCATAACTAATCCCCTAAAGCTTCATAACAATTGTAATAAAGAAGGGTTGAAAAGACAAAAGCGTGCGCGCACACACACACACACACACACACACACCTCCCTTGTTCTGTGATTCCTTGGCCAGCATCAGCATTTGTGATTCAGCCTTGGAATGTTTGATAAAAATATGCACAGGGTTTAAAGAATGTTTCAATGGCTTCTGCCTAGAGGTTCTTTTCACTTATTGAAGCAGCAGATAGGAAATTAAAAAAAATAGAGCAAGCAAATAAGACCAGCAAGATTTTGTGTGAATTAAGCAGTCTTCTGCATTATACGTTCCTTATAATGTATACAAATAGTGTTTTCAACGTGTGCATTTCTTGAATAGCTGTTCATTAGTGGCTATGAATTGCGTTTTTTATATCTATGGGTTGGCCTCCAACCAATTAAGTTGAAAATAGGGTTTTTTTTCCCCATGATTAATCACTGCCTGAAGAATCTTCAGGGCATTGAGATTGATTCTTTGCACTTGGAGTTGTACGGATATCTTGTTTCAAGCAAAACATAATGGCTGCAGATTGCAGCGTTGCTCGTTAGCAAAGCTCATGCTTTTGAAATTGGTGATTAGGATTTTCCTTCAGGGAGAATCAGGCTGCAAAGTCTTCACACACAGATTTTGCTTGCAGACATTAGCTACCAAGCGTTTGAAGAGACCCACAAAAAGTCGGCCTGTCATTTTGTCTCTGGTCAGCCTGCTTCTAAGCTAGCTGAAACTTTCTCAGGCATAAAAAATTAGTTTGAATGATGCATGAAATCCTTTCCTAACCTGAAAAATAAAGGGATGAGGGGAATGACAAAATGACTCATTTATTTGCTTCAAATAAATGAAAATTCCTTTGGGAAAACAGGCTATGCACGTGTGCATTTGCACATACATAAATAGGGAGTACAGGTGCTTGGTCATCAACTCTATGTAGAGACTTTTCCTTTAAAGCTAGTAGTCACATGGGATTATATTTAATATGTTTGTTTTTAGACTATTGTGCTTATCTCACATCAAATCTTATATGTATATTCTTAGTGTTCTCATTTAGAATAGCATTTACATAGCAACAATATAATGCCTTTAATTTTAATCAGATGGGGACACAATTCATGCATTATACTGATATACTCCTTCCTGGTTGACTAGAGACAGGACATTTTCCTAGAAAAATATGCCAATATTATGGTTTTAAACCTCACCTGGTCACTTGGTCATCTTCTATATTGGTGTTTTGGGGCCCCTAACACTTAAGTATGTTGAGCTTTATCGGGTGCCTATGACCAACTTGCTGCCTATGGTAATATGGGAATATGGTGGTGTTTCTATGGAGAACTAGGCCAGGTTATTGTTATTGTAAAACTGATATTTTTATATGCACAACTAAGAGTTACTCAGTTCATGTGGGAGTTGGCCGTTTCCCACAAAATGTTAGTCCCTGCAATAAGGTGGTGAGCAGCTAATTCGATCACAGCCAGTTTACGGATGTGGAAATTGAGGCTCTGAGAAGATCACATAGCTTGTAAGAAATCAAGATGAGATGCTAAAAAGAACCCAGAGCTCTGACCAAATTCTGTACTTTATGGACCACCCCCCCATCCTAAGTCTTCACTTTCATGAGCTGTCTAAGGAATTTCTCCAAACAACCTCAGTCTTGAATGTTATGGTGACGAAGGCATCTCTTTATTTAAAATAATGAAGAAAAACTTGTTTAGGGAGATTCTCCATAAGCTATCTTTCTGCTTCTGCATTAGAAGCTCAGTATAGAGGGGTGCCTGGGTGGCTCAGTCAGTTGAGTGTCTGACTTCAGCTTAGGTCATGATCTCATGGTTCATGAGTTCGAGCCCTGCAACAGGCTCACTGCTTTCAGCGCAGAGCCTGCTTCAGATCCTCTGGCCTCCTCTCTTTCTGCCCCTCCCCTGCTTGTTCATATTCTCTCTTTCAAAAATGAATAAACATTCATATATTAAAAAATCAGCATGGAAGTGGGAATAAATAGCCTTTAGTAGCATAGCACAAGTTACTTGACATGCTAGTCCTCAAGAAAAACCAATGTTATTTAAATCACGGACATTTTCAACCTCTAAGTGGTCTTTACTAAGTATATGCCCCACTATCTCCCTTCCTTGAATTATGTTAATACAAGAATCTTCTGAGGAAGATAACATTGGCCTCGTTTTACAGATTCATGTAAACAGATGTCACCGGGTAAAGGTAAGAAAACCCAGTCTTTGTGACAAGTCCTCTTAGTGAGGACTTGCAGAAGTCTGAGAGCGGTAGAGGGCAAGAGAAATGTCAAGATAGTAGTCAGGACTCCAGAAGGAAGAACTAGAATAGTTTTTCTCAATACTGATTAGAACCAGCAGCAAAGCCCCCTGATGGTGAAATGGTCAGTTTGCAGTCTGTAACTTAACTCTGCTGGCTGAATCCAAGTCATCAGGAAGCCCATTAGCATATGGACTATTTGTGGATATGGCTCTAAAACCCCATAACACCACCATTCCTTGAGGCTCCATCCCACAGAGCTGAAGCCTTCTCTGTGGAATCGGTTTTCTGTTCTTTGTAGGAATAGTAAAAATCAGCTTAGTGCTCACTGTTTACTACTGTTTTTCCCCTTAATGCTGTCGTTAACTTAGCCCGTTAATTACCCAGATTACTTTTTGTAATTTTTTTAGGTTTATTTTTATTTTTGACACAGAGAGCGAGAGCGAGCTAGGGAGGGGCAGAGAGAGAGGGAGACACCGAATCCGAAGCAGGCTCCAGGCTCTGAGCTGTCAGCACAGAGCCTGATGCGGGGCTTGAACTCACGAACCATGAGATCATGACCTGGGCCGAACTGACTGAGCCACCTGGGCAACTTACTTTAAAAAACAGCAACTAGTAAACTTTCCAGTCACATTTTTTTTAGTCAATCACTTATTTAAAAAAAATTTTTTTTTTACTGTTTATTTTTTGAGAGAGAGAGATGGACAGAGAGAGAGGGAGACAGAAGATTGGAAGTGGGCTCCACACTGACAGCAGAAAGCTCAATGTGGGGCTTGAACTCAAGAACTGTGAGATCATAACCTGGGCCAAAGTGAGATGCTCAACCAACTGAGCCACCCAGGTGCCCCTGTTTTGTTGTTGTTGTTGTTTTTGTTTTTGTTTTTTTTTGTTGTTGTTAAGTAATCTCTGTACCCAACGTGGGACTCAAAGTCCCGACCCTGGGATCAAGAGTCTCATGCTCTACCGACTGAACCAGCCAGGCACCCCTCACTTACTCATTTTTTGGATGTCTACTGTATGCCGGGGGCTTTGCTAGATCCCCTTGGGATCCCTTGTTGACATGGAGCCTGTTTTCATGGAGTTCACACTCCAGTCAGGGAGACACATATTCTCAAATGGCCAAGCACACAAATGTAAAACTGGAATTGTGTCACGTGCTGGGAAGGAGAGGTGGACAGTGCCTTAAGTCCCCGCTGAATGGAAACTTGGCATATTCAGGTGGGTCGGGAAAGTCTCCTCTGAGGAATGGGCCTCTGAGCCCAGGAAGGAGAAGCAGCCTGTGGACTGTGATGTCGGCTAAGGTCATAACATAGGCTGTGTTGGAAGGGAGAAGGACTAGGAGTCCGAGGGAGCTACAGCAGCCAGTATGAGGCTCACAGGGTCTAGTGGGCCAGGTAAGGAGCTTGTCATTGTAAGAGATAGCAGGCCCAAATTTGTGTCTTTACAAAACACAAATGTATGTTTGTGCTCTATGTATAAAGTGGATGGGAGCATGTCAGAGTGGGTGCTGGCAGACCAGCAAGGTGACTATCGCACTAGTCCACGGAAGGGCTAATTGTGTTCAGAAGAGGCTAATTTTAAACTGGGAGTTGGAAAGCTTGTCTCAGGGGTCTCCTACCCCAGCTTGTTCAGGCACTGTTCTCTGTCTTCCTTTATTTCTCTCTTCTCCCAGACTTTTCCTCCAGGTCACTCCCAGCACAATAGATCGAATGCATTAAGGAATAAAGGAATGGACACAAGTTTAGCTATGGTGTCATTCCGCCTATAACAGAACATGTTAAACTGTGGAGCAGCGCCATATGAAAAGAACTAGTACAGGTTACCAGTGTTGATGGCTTTGTATTTAATATTGCTCCTGTTCCGTAAACCACCAGATAATACATTTTCTTTTTTTTTTTTTTTCAACATTTTTTTATTTATTTTTGGGACAGAGAGAGACAGAGCATGAACGGGGGAGGGGCAGAGAGAGAGAGGGAGACACAGAATCGGAAACAGGCTCCAGGCTCCGAGCCATCAGCCCAGAGCCCGACGCGGGGCTCGAACTCACGGACCGCGAGATCGTGACCTGGCTGAAGTCGGACGCTTAACCGACTGCGCCACCCAGGCGCCCCCAGATAATACATTTTCTGATGAATTACAAAATTCGTTTCTTGAGATGTACCCTGTTAAAATGGTCCCCTGAGTCCTAGGAATATTAGTAGCCCCTCTTTCTCCTTTGTGTGTGTATTGGGTAGGACACATGGTCCAGACAGTTTGCCTGGTTTGAAACTGCTTTTGTTTACCTCACAAGCATCCCTCACAGGGCTGTTAGGAGAATTAAATAGGCTAATATGCACTAAAGCTCTTAGTATAGAGTCTGGTACGTAAGAAGTGCTCAGTCATTTCTATTTTTTCCTCCAAACATTGTTTCCTATAAACACCTGAGTTCTCTTTAAGCTACAAGTATTAAAGTGTACAAATGTTAGCAGTGTGTATCTTTTTTTTTTAATTTTTTTTTTAATGTTTATTTATTTTTGACAGAGACAGAAGGCAAGGGGGTTAGGGGCAGAGAGAGAGGGAGACACAGAAGCAGAAGCAGGCTCCAGGCTCTGAGCTGTCAGCACAGAGCCCCACGTGGGGCTCAAACTCACGAGCTGTGAGATCATGACCTGAGATGAAGTCGGACGCTCAACCGAGTGAGCCACCCAGGTGCCCCTAGCAGTGCGTATTTCTTGATGCTGGGATAGATGATGATTTTATCTGCTTCTTTATGCCTCACTGTATTTTTCTCAGTTTCTAAAGTGAACATGAATTATTTTTATCATAAAATATTTTTTCTTGGGGTGCCTTGATTTTTGGCTCAGGTCATGATCCCAGGGTTGTGGGATGAAGTCCCACATTGGGCTCTGTACTGAGTGTGGAGCCTGCTTGGGATTCTCCCTCCCTCCCTCTCTCTTTCTCTCTCCCCCTCTGCCCCTCTCCCCTGCCTATGCTCTCTTAAAACAACATCAACAACAAAAAACTTTGTCTTCCTTGTAACTTACATTATTGCCAATGGCAGTTAGAAAAGTTAGAGACACCATTCTTTATAACGACACACAGTGCTGGAAACCTCCCCAGATGCCTCATTAGGAAGAGAGGATGACCAAATCCAGTGATTTTCTGGGTCAGAACCGGGCACACCTCTGGAGCAGTGTTGACAAAACAGCACCAGCCATGCCCGCTTATTACTTTTCAGCTCCTAATATAGTCAACAACCAACTGACAGCTGTGTGGTGTTTTGTTTTGTTTTCTTTCTAAAGAATTTGTGCTATTACAACACTAATCTACCATCTAAACTGAAGCTGTCTTCAGTGAACCGATTAATGTGAAGAGTAGCCACTCTCCAGCTCTTTGATACATGAACATTTGAGATGAACTCAGAGCTCCACAGAAGTGGTAACTTGCCAGCATCCTAACATCTGCAGGCTCCATACCATTTGCAAGGACAAAAGGTCGAAGTCTAACTAGATCTGACACACTCCACAGGAACCCTCAGTTAAAGGCTTTGATACAATAGTTTCACTGTCCTGGTGTATCTACCACTATGAATAGGCCAGAGTAATGAACTGCATTCGGGAGGTAGGCCCGATAACTGGGCTGGGCCATCCATGAGTTGCAAGAACATATATTGGGTGAAAGGAGGATCTGGAAGGCAGGACACGCTATCCAGGCCAGGTGAAGGAAGGTCGAGCTGCAAGTAAGACGTTGGACTATCCCAAGGCCTGGGAGTCACAACAGGTGGTATTTGCAAATTCAGGCGGTGGGGAGGCTTGTTAGCTGGTGGTAGGACCACATCGTGGGAGCAGCCCGGTGAGCAGTGCTGTTGTCTTTGATCCTCCCTGTGGAGGAGGGGCTGTGGGGGCTGGGAGTCTGACAGGAGGGTTCCCAAGAGACAGACTTGGTACTGGGTGGAGCACCAAAGCTCAGGCCCACAGGAGCAGGGCATAGGTCTACATCGCAAAGTAGAAGGGGTGAGGGGGTGTGGGCAGGAAAACTAGCTCCTGGAAAGGGTTGACATCGAGGTCTGGATTGGCATAAACACTGGCCCAGAGTTGAGCCGTTTGGTGGGAAGCAGGGGCTGGAGCAAGTGTGGGGTGGCCTCAGACTTGAGTGAGGGGAGGGATTACATAGTTGGTGACCAGATAGTACCTTATAGTCCTAAAAGCAGCAACTGCATGCTGAGTACCTACTGTGTGTCAGATACTGCACTGGGATTTTGCATACATTATTACTAACCTCAAAACACTTCTGGGAGGTAGGTGTAATTATTTCTATTTTATAAATGAGGAAATTGGGGCTCAGAGGACACATAATAGCTCAAGGTCACAGCATTAAGAAGAGGCAAGCTGAGGTCTACCTAAGGCCAAACCCACAATCCTTCTACCCCATGAATAAACTTATTGGAGTTGGCTCCAATTTTTTTGCTCTTAGGGGCAACATTATATAAGCAACCTATGACTAATGTTAAAACAGTGACTTTTTTTAAACTTTATTTATTTATTTTGAGAGACCAAGAAAATGTGAGCAGGGGAGGGGCAGAGAGAGGGAGAGAAGAAGAATCCCAAGCAGGCTCTGCACGGTCAGCCTGGAGCCCGAGTGGGGCTCGAACTCACAAACCATGAGATCATGACCTGAGCTGAAATCAAGAGTCAGATGCTTAATCAACTGAGACACCCAGGTGCCCCTGTGATTTTTTTTTTTTTTTAATTCCTGGAAAAGTCCAAGCATCAAGCTGGTAGTATCAATAGCCTGTAATTTCATATTGAAGTAATCAGGAATTGTCATTATGCTGAGAAAACATGAACACTTTTTTTTTTTTAAGTTTGTATATTTATTTTGAGAGTGAGAATCCAAAGTAGGCTCTGCAGAGCCCGACATGGGGCTTGATCCCACCAACTGTGAGATCGTGACCAAAATCAAGAGTTGATGCTTAATCAACCGAGCCACCCAGGTGCCCCAGAAAACATGAACACTTCTAGAATGACAGGACCTTGTAGTAGCTTTGACATTCTTGCTGACCATTTTGCTAATTCTGTGGAAACCCTGCAAATTAACATCAGGTGGTAGCCATTGGAGCCCTTACACAAAATTAGAGTAGTTCAGAAAGAAAGATTAAACCTCGAATGTTAAAGCAAGTTGTCAACAGGAACAGGAATCCTGGTGGGAGGGTTTCTGTTCAAAGGCTGCTGAGCTATTGAGGCCCTGCCCTACTCCTTCCCACCAAAAAACTAGTCATATCATTTGCCTACTCTAGTCAAACGCACAAAGATGAGCAATGAGCAGTAAAAGGCTCTCTATCAATTATAATTCTGAATTTCAGTAACAGTTTCAGAATTGTAGCACTACCTCATTGCAACTTTATTTCCCCAGCACTAGGGGGAATGAAGCAGGGAGAGGACAGTGAGGCCTCATGGCATTAAGATCACCAGGCCCAAACCTGTGGTCTGGTCAAATCAGGTTGATTGACTACATGCAGGCAGGGGAGACCTCAAACAAGAGGGGAGAAGGAAGCCTTTTGTAAGGTTTAGCTTCCTTCTGAAGGATTCCAAGGAGTAAAGGAAGCTCACATCCGCTCTGTATTGGGTGCCACTTCTGCGGTGGTTTTAAGAAAAGCAAGAGTATCCTATGTGCTCACTCCTACGTGGAACATGGAAACTTAATGGAGGACCATGCGGGAAGGGAAGGGGAAAGGGAAAAAATAGTTTCAGAGAGGGAGGCAAACCATAAGAGACTCTTGAATGCAGAGAACAAGCTGAGGGTTGATGGGGGAGGCGGGGGAGAGAGGAAATGGGTGATGGGCACTGAGGAGGGCACTTGTTGGGATGACCACTGGGTGTTGTATGTAAGCGATGAATCATGGGAATCTCCTGAAACCAAGAGCATACTGTATATACTGTATGTTGGCTAACTTGATAATAAATTATATATATATATATGCATATATAAATATAAAACCTGTTTAAAGTATTAAAAAATACAAAGTCTGATAAAAGAATGAAGAATCAGCATGTCTGGAAAAAAACATACAAAAGCAGGAGTAAACCAGGTGTTGGGTGCTGCCCTGAGGGGAGGTGGTTTAGCAATTGGGAATCCCTCCTAAGAGATGGGAATAATCAAATGGGATGGGGCATCATTGGAAAGAAAGCAGTAACCATTCAAAGTTGGTGGGGAAGGGTAGGTTGTGGCATTTTACATCTGCTTCAGTGCTTCCTATTGACTTTGCAGCTGTCTATATCTGTGTTCATCCTCCCAGCCTGATTTACAGCAGGGCCGGGGCACCTGTGGCTCAGTGGGTTAGACGTCCAATTTCAGCTCAGGTCACGATGTCACGGTTCGTGGGTTCGGGCCCCACGTTGGGCTCTGTGCTGACAGCTCAGAGCCTGGCTCAGATTCTGTGTCTCCCTCTCTCTCTGCCCCTCCCCCCACCTCTTTCTCTCAAAAATAAACATTAAAAATAGATATCCATTAATGTTTAAAAAAAATGGGCTACTTTTTTTTTTTTTTTTTCAGTTGGAGCCGGTTTTTCATCTTTTAATTCTAGACAGTTCTTACTCTTTCAATAGGATGGGAGGAGAACATGAGGAATGTTGAGTGGATCCCTTAGCGCTCCATCTGGCCCTCCTGCATTCTGTGACCTCTTAACCTTGGTTTTGGATCTTTGAACATCATTGATGCCTGTGACCCTCAGGTGCTCCCTCTGAGCAGCTGGAGTGTTCTATGTATAACTAATAAATTGCCTCTTCAGCATCATCCTGACAACAGTGTTCATGGGCAATAGTTAGAATCCCTGCCCAAAAGCTTGCTGAAGCTGCTCCTGTAGCCTGCTGCCTTTGCACAGAGACCTAATGTATGAGTGTGCTGAGAGCATCCTTTTTCTCCCCCGCCCCCCCACTCCCCCTCCTCTTAGTGTGGTTTTTCTTCCTCTGTATCTCAAGATGCTGGAGTCTGTCTCTCTCCCCTCAAAGGATTTTAGTTATGTATTTATTTTTATTTTAATGTTTGTTTTTTGAGAGAGAGAGAGAGAGAGAGAGAGCATGCGAGTGGAGGAGGATCAGAGAAAGGGAGACACAGAATCCAAAGCAGGCTCCAGGCTATGAGCTGTCCACACAGAGCCTGACATGGGGCTTGAACTCATGGACTGCGAGATCATGACCTGATTGGATGTTCAACCAACTGAGCCACCCAGGCTCAGTCTCTCCCTTCAAAGGATTTTTTATTTTTTATTTTAATATAATTTTAATATAATTTTTAATTTATTTTTCATTTTAATATAATTTATTGTCAAGTTGGCTAACATACAGTGTATACCGTGTGCTCTGGGTTTTGGGGGTAGATTCCCGTGATTCATCGCTTAATACAACACCCAGTGCTCATCCCAACAAATACCTTCCTCAATGCCCATCACCCATTTTCCTCTCTCCCCCACCCTCAACCCATCAACCCTCAGTTTGTTCTCTGTATTTAAGAGTCTTATGGTTTGCCTCCCTCTCTGTTTGAAACTATTTTTTCCCCTGCCCTTCCCCCATGGTCTTCTGTTAAATTTCTCAAGTTCCACATATGAGTGAAAACATGTTATCTGTCCTTCTCTGACTGACTTATTTTACTTGGCATAATACCTTCCAGTTCCATCCACGTTGCTACAAATGGCAGGATTTCATTCTCATTGCCAAGTAATATTCCATTGTATATATAAACCACATCTTCTTTATCCATTCATCAGTTGATGGGCATTTGGGCTCTTTCCATAATTTGTCTATTGTTAAAAGCGCTGCTATAAACATTGGGGTACATGCGCCCCTATGAATCAGCACTCCTGTGTCCTTTGGATAAACTTCAAAGGATTTTGTAAATTGAACAGCTGACAAACAATATTATACTAGTTTCAGGTGTGCAACAGTGATTCGCTATTTAGATCTGTTACAAAGCGGGACTGAGGCAGTAAGTCTGGTTACCATCTGTTGCCGTACAAAGTGTTACAATATTATTGACTCTTCCCAGTGCTGTGCATTACATCCCCATGATAAACTTTGTCACTTGAATTTATCTGCTGATTCAGGCAACCCTTCCCCCTCAAATTCATACCTGATTCCTATAGAAAGGGTATGGGAATAAAATAGCTTAAACAGCAATTTTAGCAAAACACTTCCAGACTTTGGGGTCTAAGCGACATGTCCCTGGTAGAGGAGCAGAAATCCAGCTTGGGAAAGCAGGCATGAGGGGAGGATTCGCTACATATCTTCCGATGTTTGGGAGCGACTGGGAAATGGAAAGGAAAGAATATTGGTAAGGTGACCACTCTTCATCCATCTCTTCAAAACTATGTCCAATACTTCTGCATTTTTTACCGCCTTTGATTTCCACAGCTATTGTTGCTTCCATTTTCACAAATGAGAAAAATGAGGCTTGGAGAGTGTCAAGAATGTGCTGAAGTGATAGGTGGTCGATCTGGGGATCGTGGCGCAAATCCAGCTGTGCTGGTGAGAGGTTTAACTACTGGATCTCTTGAGAAACAGAATCCCTGGTTTGTAGCATTTGCTGATTTCTCTGGTGTCAATGCTCCGATCAGGGTGGATTCCAAACTACCAACATGATGCTCTTAAACACAGAGTTGAGAAGAGGTGTGTGTAACTTGCAAGTTATAGGAGTCAATCCAGTATACCACTTTATTACTCCCGATACACACTCTCCTATCTGCATTGCAGGATCAGACTTAGTCTCCACAGAGCAGAGGATGCTAATGACTAGATATTTAAAACCCAGGCTGTTCTCAGATGGTGGACTCCCAACCCTAGCTCAGAGGCTCCGAGGTAGCAGGTTGTAAGAGAAGGAGATTCCTATACTCATTGAGGGCTTCCAAGGCTTACTGCACATCAGAATCACTAGAAAACTCGTTAATGTACAGATTATCGAGAACATAGCATAGGGGTTAAAAGTGCAGACTCTGGAGCCAGGCAGCTTATATTCAGGTCTGGCTCTGCCCCTGACTAGCTGGGTGACCTTGAGCAAATTCCTTAACCTCTCTTTGCCTCAGTTTCTTCATTGATAAATGGTGATGATAACAATATTTACCTCACAGGGTTGTTGAGCAGGTTAAATGAGTATATATTTGTCAAGTGCTTGCAAGAGTGCCCAGAACACAGTAAATGCTACTGTGTAAAGTATTAGTTGTTATTATTACTGACACTTATGCTGGGTGAGGCTCATCTGCCTGTATTTTAAAAATACTTGCCAATGATTTTTATGCAGTCTTGTGGGCTTGTTTATAGACATCAGGGAAACCACTGAAGTCTATTATTCTTGCCCTTGAGGAGTCGAGTAGCTTCTTTTAGGAGCCAAGACTAGGCCAAGAGTGAATCTGACTCTTCTTGCAAATCTGGAACAATCCATAAACCCTAAATTCACTGTGCTTGCCTTCGAAATCCTCTCATAGTCTCTATCCTTCCATAGAAGATCCAGTTTGCAGGATATTATACAGATGGTGTTTACTTAAATAATCCTAATTCACAATGGATTTCATTGTAACAATGGCACAGAACGTGACAGAGGCTGTGAGTTAATGTGAATTTCCACAAAGCATTCTAATTTCTACTAATGTTTCCCTCAATGTACATTTACATGTATATGGTAAACCTAGATTTCATTTTTGGCCTAGATCCATGCGGGGAGTCCTTGGGGCTCTAACTCTGTTCTCTCTAACTTTAAGAATTAAAACAGGGGCTCCAGGGTGGCTCAGTTAAGCTTTTGACTCTTGATTTCGGCTCAGGTCCTGATCTTGTGGTTCATGAGATCAAGCCCCACGTTAGGCTCTGTGCTAATGGCACAGAGCCTGCTTGGTATTCTCTCTCTCCCTCTCTCTCTGCTCCTCCCCCACTCACACACACACTCTCTTTCTCTAAATAAAAAGTAAACATTTAAAAGCTTTAAAAAAAAAACCCAGTGTGTGTGTGTTAGTCTCTCTACATGTAAACTTTCCTCCTCTCTAAGAAGAGTGTAATAATGCCTAGTGTCTGAGTTTGTTATGAAGATCAAATGAGAAATAGAATGTACTTAGCATAATATTTGGCACATGGAAAATGTACAAAATTGTACCTTAAAACAGCTGAGCCTGAAATGTGAAATTCTAAACCAGCATAGATATACAGTTAAAAAAAAAATAGCAAAGGAGGGGCACCTGGGTGGCTCAGTTGGTTGGGCAGCCGACTCTGGCTCAGGTCATGATCTCGCGGTCTGTGAGTTTGAGCCCCACATCGGGCTCTGTGCTGAGAGCTCTCTGCTTCTGATTCTGTGTCTCCCTCTCTCTGCCCCTTCCCTGCTTGCTCTCTGTCTCTCTCTCAAAAATAATAAACACTAAAAAAAAAAAAATAGCAAAGGAATACACAGAGATGATTACATAGTAAAAAGAGTGCTGCATGATCAAAGACACATTGTAAATTAACAGCAGTCTCTATGAGAAGTCTAATTCCATGGTTTTTCGAGGTGTGTGGAAATGACAACCTCATTTCCATTTCAAGGAGGTTTTCTGAGTGGGTTTGGCCTTTGTGCTTTGTGCATCAGGAAAATGCACGATCTACCTGGAGCATTCAAGGGGTTGGGGAGGGTATTTTTTAATGTCTAAGAAGGAAAAATGAGTGTGGACAGTTTTGAGTTGTTATCCAGAATGGTCTGTGAGCACAGGGTTGTTAACTAGCTACCATGAAATTCTAAAGTCGGAGCCTCTGCCGAGAGGCACGCAAGGACGCAGAGCTGACAAATCGTGTGTGGCTGCCTGCCATCCGCCCCAGTTAAGAGCTTCTAATCAGCAGACTGCTGTGCAAGGTAGCTCGTACTGTTAACTCCACTCAGAAACTGACTTTGAAGCAAGGTCAAGAGAGATGCCAAATTGCATGTACGATGAGCATCTGAGGATAGCCTTGAATTAAATCATCACACAAATCAGCCTCCTCTTTTTCTCCAGGGCCCTGGATGTCTCGCTGAAACATGAGTTCCCTGTCCTCTTGTACTTTACCTCCATCCCTCTCCACTTCCCACCCCACGCCCAGCCCCAAGAAGGCTCTTCAGAATTCAGGGAATAATCAATTTCTATTTTATCTAGTCTACAGATATAATAGGAGTGTGGGCTGTATGCCAACCACAGGTGCTAGAGGTATAAATATGGATCGGAGTATGTGTAAAGGAGTAGCCCACATTCTGGTTTCAGGAGACAGAAATAGAAACAAACAGTCGCACTATAATAACCGCTTTCATGGTTCTCTGAAAGCACCAAGGTCAGAGACAACCATTCTGCTTTGGGAAGGTGGGAGATTTTCTCAAAGGTGGTGATTCTTGATTTGAGTGTGAGGGATAAGCCTGAGGGCTCAGAGTGTGAGGCTGGGAAGACCATTCCCAGCAGAAGTAGTAACGCGTGTGCAAGCTCGTGTGTGTGTGTGTGTGTGTGTGTGTGCGCACTTGCCTTGGAGAACATGTGGACCAGAAGCCTGGAGAGAGATTGTGATAGCAGGAATGTGTGAATGTGAAGTTCAAAGGTAAGACATGTTTGGCTCCAGCTCCGATTTTTCGATCTGAAGGGATCTTTGTGATCATGGTGGCTCAGGGTGGTCAGTGACTTGATCGTGGCAGGACCAGAAGCAATCTCTCCCAACACTAGGTCTCTGCTCCTTTCTCCAACCATGTCCCTAGCTCCAGCCAGGCAAATTATTCCTATAAAGCTCAGAAATTGGGTCTCTCGGGCACCTGGGTGGCTCAGTCAGTTGGGTGTCCGACTTCCGCTCAGGTCATGACCTCACAGTTAGTGAGTCTGAGCCCCGCGTCGGGCTCTGTGCTGACAGCTCAGAACCTGCTTCAGATTCTGTGTCTCCCTCTTGTTCTGCCCCTTCCCTGCTCATGCTCTGTCTCTCAAAAAGAAATATTAAAAAAAAAAATTAATTGGGTCTCAGAGTTCAATCTGGAAGTCACAATATAGGGTTTAGATATATGTGTCTACTCATTTGTCAGGTTAGTAGATCATCAATATTTTATAGACATTGTTATCAGACTTTCAGAGACTGTTTAAAGAAGACTGTGTTAGTTTTCCATGGCTGCTGTAACAAATGACCATAAACTTGGTGGTGTGTACAAATTTATTTTCTTCTAGTTCTGGAGGCCAAAAGCCAAAATCCGTTTCACTGGGCTAAGGTGAAGGTTTCACAGGACTGGTTCCTTCTAGAGTCTGCCTGCATTCCTTGGCTCTGGCTATGTCACTCCAATCTCCGCTGCTGTTGTCACGTTGCTGCCTTCTTTCTTTGAGCTTCTTGCTTCCCTCTTATAAGGGAAGGGCCCTTACAATTATATTTAGGGCCCACTTAGATAATCTGGCTAACCTCCCAATTTTAGATCCTTAATTTAATCACATCTATAAAGTCTCTTTTGCCACATAAGGTAGCACTCACAGATTCTGGGGATTTGGAGGCAGATTTTTTAGGGAGAAGAGAGGATTGTTCACTTTACTACAGATAGTATTCTTCATCCCTGAATTGGAAGCATGCAGACAATACATACCTGTCTGCAGCTGGGGACTTGGGAATTGAGGGGTAGGTGGGAAGGGCTGGGACAAGGAACCCTTATTGGGTTACTGAGTCCATGGAGGATCAGATACCAGAGGGATTGGTCTAATCTTTGTGGGGAAGAAGGCAATAGTTTTTCTCCCTCTGTCCATAATAAATGCCATCCAAGTTGGATGACCCTTGTACTGGAAATATGTTGGGCAATTTAAAAAGGATTAGAAAACTGAAATTCTTGTTTGCTGAGTCACTGATGGCAGAGCCACATGACTGGCTGAGCACTGGGAATAAACTGTTTGAATGTGGAAATACTGAAGGATCAGTTTCTTTTCTTTCCTTTTTTTTTTTTTTTTTTTTTTTATGCTTACTTTTGAGAGAGAGAGAGCATGTGCACGGGAAGGGGCAGAGAGAGGCAGTCAGAAGACCTGAAGTGGGGTCCCCACTGACAGCAGAGAGCCCGATGTGGGGCTTGAAATAACAAATCATGAGATCATGACCTGAGCTGAAGTTGGATGCTTAACCAACTGAGCCACCCACGCACCCTTGAAGGTTCATTGTTTCTGATGGTAGATTGGCACATGCTGTAGTCTGAGAGCATAACTATCCATAGACGCCGGTCAGGGGTGGAGGGACCCTGCATGTGAGAGCCCACGCTGGTTCCTTTTGCTGCATTTCTCTCCAAGTGTTCCATGGAGACATGTGCTCTTGGAGCCCAATCTCCATCCTTGACCACTCTCCAGGCACCCAGGAATTGGAGTCCTGCCAAAATGGTCTCAAGCCTGCCTTCAGGGCCAGCAGCAACCTCTCCCCCATGACTGTCCTCATGAGGTCAGGCAACACACTATTGTGTGCACCCCAAAGCCTGGGGGTGGCTCTCTGTTGGTCATGGATGGGACTCAGACACGGGGAAGGGTCCACATGGATAAGCTGCAGGCCATCACAGTACAGGACAAAAGCTTGAAGCCAATGTCCTGAACCAGTTGCCAACTCTCCCCGAGTGTGCTCCTGGGTCTAGCAGAGAGTTCTGAAGAAGCAAAGAACTCTAAAGAACCCGGGCTTCCTCATCCTTACGAAGGTGTATTTTGTTAAGGTAGGAGGATTGAATATCTTTTACTTAACAGTTTGTCAGTCTGATGTATAACCTTTTTTTTTTTTTTTTTTTTTTAACGTTTATTTATTTTGAGAGCCAGTGTGAGTGAGCTGGGGAGGGGCAGAGACAGAGGGGGAGGGAGAGAGAGAATCCCAAGCAGGCTCTGCACTGTCCTTGCAGAGTCCAACGCAGGGAATGAACCCATGCACAACAAGATCGTGACCTGTGCCAAAATCAAGAGTTGTACTCTTAATCCACTGAGCCACCCAGGCACCCCTGATGTATAACTTTTCAAAAATAAGATATGTAGGATGTGTGCCTTGTTAATCCTCTTGCCTTGGGCTCTGCACGTGTTAGGGGCAGGGCTGGCCAGACCTATGCTCACTGCTACCAGTAGCAATGTGGAAGTGAGAGGTGTGCCTACATAGCACAAAGCAGCACAAGGAAAGCACCATGATAAGAAGTAATCATGTCAAGTTCTCTGGGCACTCAAGGGAAGGCAAAAAGTTCAATGAATCCCTCAAGTCATTAGGAAAGTCTCTATTTCAGGGCCTCAACCTTCAAAAGATAGGGTGTTTAGTTAGCTGGGGTGAGGGAGATAAATGAGATTTAATGCCTCCCGTGTTTACTGTCAGGTTTTGGTGTTTAGATTTTGGAATATGTTTGATTCTTTATTCTGAGTTATAATCTTTTGTTGTAACTGTGTAATTCAGCTCCATGGGAACTAAAAATAATGTTAACAAAAAACCTAAACCAAAAAAATAAGTGATTTTTCATAACCAGTGTGCCCCCATGAAGACTTCACTCAGGGGATCTGGGTGGCTCAGTCGGTTAACTGTCTGACTCTTGATTTTTGGCTGGAGTCCTAGTCTCCAGGGTCATGAGTTCGAGTCCTGAATCAGGCTCCATGCTGACAGGTTGGAGTTTGCTTGGGACTCTCTCTCTTCCTCTTTCTTTGCCCCTCCCCTACTCATGTTTCTCTCTCTTTCTCTCTCTCTCTCTTTCTCTCTCTTTCTCAAATAAACTTAAAAAATTAAAAAGACTTCAGTCAAATAATATTCTGTGAACCACTTAGGTATGAAGGGATTCTTTTTCACTGAAGAAAACCATAGCAGGTTGACCAATTTCTTGTTAACTTATCAGGGATTTCTCCCAACCTAATTAACGTGAGGATTAAAAGCTGTTAAAATCAGTTATTCAACACTGATACCATTTTAAAAGCTAAAACTAGTGTTTTAAATGAAGAACAAAT
Organism: Panthera tigris; assembly: GCF_018350195.1. NCBI lineage: Eukaryota > Metazoa > Chordata > Mammalia > Carnivora > Felidae > Panthera > Panthera tigris. The sequence continues at coordinate 80,582,481 of NC_056661.1, forward strand.
TCAAGTATAAAAGCTCAAAAAACGCTCTGAAATCTAAAATTCTTCTTAAGCACAAAATACATAATGATTGCATAATGATTGCTTTGGTTCCCTTTTTTTTTTTAAGTAATCTCTAGGCTGAACATGAGGTTTGAACTCATGGCCCTGAGATTGAGTCACATGCTGTGCCTACTGATTCAGTCAGGCCCACCTCACCTGTTGCTGTGTTTTTGTTTTTTTTTTAAATCTCTAGTTTCATGATTTTTTTATTAAAAAAATTTTTTTAATGTTTATTTACTTTTGAGAGAGAGAGAGAGAGAGAGAGAGAGAGAGAGAGAGAGAGGTGTGAGTGGGGGAGGGGCATAGAGAGGGAGGCACAGAATCCAAAGCAGGCCCCAGGCTCTGAGCTGTCAGCACAGAGCCCAACGTGGGGCTTGAACTCACGAACTGTGAGATCATGACCTGAGCTGAAGCCAGACGCTTAACCGACTGAGTCACCCAGGTGCCCCTTATGATTTTTTTTAAATGTTTATTTTTGAGAGAGAGAGAAAGAACAAGGGGCAGAGAGAAAGGGAGACACAGAATCTGAAACAGGCTCCAGGTTCCAACCTGTCAAGGCAGAGCCCAATGTGGGGCTCAAACTCACAAATCATGACCTGAGCTGAAGTTGGACACTTAACCTACTGAGCCACCCAGGTGCCCCAAATTTCATGATTAAAAGTAGCATGCTAACTTGTACTATCTCAGCGCTATTCTTGGAGGCACAGAATTTTCCAGGTGGAATAGATCGTAATAATGGTGGCAGACTAACCCCTCTGCTCTTGGGAGTTCTCCCCTGTATTTTTTTTGTGGTGCTAATCCACAGAAAATGCTATTTCTCAGAAGAACTTAGTTTACTTGGGGCTTAGATTTTACATTTTGAAGATCATACTCTGAATCTTTCAGATTAAAAAAAAAAAATAAACTGGCCAGCTACCAGTAAGAGGGATGTTACTTTCCACACAACTAAAATACCATAATATTTGGGTAGTCTCTTTTCTAGTGGGATAAATGCTAAATCAAATGCAAAGTATGATCTCCTAACTATAGTGTGTGAACTTACTTGTAAGAAGGCAAAGAAGCTAAATTTTTAGTGATTGCTTTGGATCCGCTGCCTTCTCCAGTTGCCACTATCACCCTCTAATTGAGAGACCTGCAGTCGTCTCCAATTTTTATTGTGAATGCCAAACAAAAATCTCATGTGTATTTTATAATGTGCTTCTGTACGGATACATATTCATTATGAAACTCAAGATCAGAAAGCAGAAAAGATGAGATTTAAAAACCCAAGAAGAAGTTCTTTTTTCTTGCATACTCACTGGGCTGGGGCAACCCACTTTGGAAGCTGTTGCTGTAAGTTGACATCATTTGACTCAAAGAATTTCCTCTAGGCTGCTATTTCTGCTTTTAAAAAGAAGAAACGTTTGGAGAATTTTTACTTAACTGTCCCTTCCCTTTAGGTAGAACATAGCCTTGACTCTACCTTGTTTGTTTGTTTATTTTGACGAGAGCATGAGCAAGGTAGGGGCAGAGAGAGAGAATCCCAAGCAGGCTCCATGCTGCCAGTGTGCAGTCCAACGTGGGAATCAATCCCACCAACTGCCAGATCATGACCTGAGCCAAAATCCAAGAGTCAGATGCCTAACCCACTGAGCCACCCAGGTTCCCCTTGCCTTTTTTTCTTCTAGACCATCTCAGGTACTAAGAGACTAGGGGCAGAAAAGAAACGTAACATAGAGGTCAGCAAACTTTTTTGGTGAAGGATCAGATAGTAACTATTTTAGGCTTAGTGGGTCCAACGTCTCTGGCACAAGTACTCAGCTCTGCCCTTGTAGTGCAAAAGCAGTTAGACAATATGTAAATGAATGAATGTTGTGGAAAAATAAAACTTTATGGGCACTGCAAATTTTACATAATTTTCAGATGTCACAAAGTATTTTTCTTTAAAAAATTTTTTTTTAATGTTTGTTTTGGGGGGGGGAGGAAGGGGCAGGGAGAGAGGGACCCACAGAATCTGAAACAGGCTCCAGGCTCCTAGCTGTCAGCACGAAGCCCGATGTGGGGCTCGAACCCATGCACCATGAAATCATGACCTGAGCCAAAGTCAGACGCTTAACTGACTGAGCCACCCAGGCGCCCCCAAATATTTTTCTTTTGATTCCCAACTCCCTCTGCCCACCATGTAACCATTCTTAGCTCACAGGCCATATGAAAATAGGTGCAACCTCAAACTGTAAAACTGCAGGAAGAAAACAGGACCTTGGACTTGGCAGTAGTTTCTTAGATAGGACACCAAAAGCACAGGCAACAAAAGCAAAAAGACAAATGAGACTATCTCAAATTTGTGCATCAATGACAGAGTGAAAAGGCAATCTACAGAGCTGTAGAAAGTATTTGCAAGTCATACATCTGATAAGGGGTTAATAATCCAGACTACATGAATAATCCTATCTCTCAACAATGAAAAATAAAATAATTAAAATTGGGCAAAGGAATTGAATATATGTTTCCCCAAAGAGGGTATACAAATGGCCAAGTATACAAACAAGATGTTTGGCATTCCTAATCATCACAAAACTGTTAATAAAAACCACAATGAGCTATCACATCAAACCCATTAGGATGGCTACTACCAACCAGAAAATCACAAATGTTGGTGAGGACGTGGAGATATTGGAACCCTTGTGCGGTATTGGTGCGGTTGTAAAATGACGCAGCCACTACAGGAACAGTATGGAGGATCCTCAAAATAGTAAAAATAGGACTGCCAGATCATATGGCATTACTGCTTCTGGGTACATATCTAAAAGAATGATAGCAGGGTTTGAAGAGACATTTGAGCATCCATGTTTACAGCATCACTATTCACAATTACCAAGAGGGCAACCCAAGTGTCCATGAGTGGATGAATGGATAAATAAGATGTGGTAAATAAATACAATGAGATATTATTCAGTCTTAAAAAGGAAGAAAATCCCATCACACACTACAACATGGATGAACCTTGAGGACATTATGCCAAGTGAAATAAGCCAGTCACAAAAAAGATCATTACTGGATGATTCCACTTATGTGAGTTATTTAAATAGTCAAATACACATAAACAGAAAGGAGAATACTGGTTTTCAGGGCCTAGGGATAGGGGGAAAGGGGAGCATTGTTTAATGGGTTTCAGAGTTTCAGAGTTTCAGAGTTTAATGGGTTTACAGAGTTTCAGATATGCAAGATGAAAAAGTTCCGGAGATCTGTTTGCCCAATAATGTGAATACACTTAACACTACTGAACTATGCCCTTAACATAAAAATGGTTAAGATACTAAATGTTAAGGGCATTTTTTACTGCAATAGAAAAAGAGAAAACCAAGGGCGTCTGGGTGGCTCAGTTGGTTGGGCGTCCAACTTCAGCTCAGGTCATGATCTCATGAGTTCCAGCCCCACACCCAGCTCGCTGCTGTCAGTGCAGAGGCCATTTCAGATCTTCTGTCTCTCTCTCTCTCTCTCTCAAATGTTTTTTTTTTTTTTTTTAAATCTTGATACTGTGATTCCTTCTTCATTAAAAAAAAAAGCAAGAGAAAACTTAATGCTATAATATAATGAATGTTGAGAATTTTGCATTCTGAAAAATAGTTTGAATCGAAAATAAAACATCTGGCCTTCAGGCCAAATTTTGCTGACCCTTGGCCTAAACGCATTTCAACTGCCCCTATAGGCACCCTGTCCTGTCTTCATGCATTTTTCCTTGAAACTATGTATGTACGTATGTATATATGTTTATTTTTGAGAGAGAGAAAGAGAGTGTGAGCAGGGAAGGGACAGAGAAAGAGGGAGACACAGAATCCAAAGCAGGCTCCAGGTCTGAGCTGTCAGCACAGAGCTCGAGGCAGGGCTTGAACCCACGAACCGTGAGATCACGACCTGAGCTCAAGTAGGACGCTTAAGTGACTGAGCCACCCAGGTGCCCCTCAAAGCTTTTTTAAATAAAATCTTCAAATATTATAATGCAAGTGGCCGTACAGCCTCAGAGTAGGGAGTCTGGGGAGGTAGGATGGGTAGTTTCCAAGAATAAAGAGTTCATGGCAGAGTGTCCATTAGAATTTAGTTACCCAACGTCTTTCTTGCTATTTGGAGTTATCTATGGATTTTTTTTTTTTTTTAATGTTTTGAGAGAGAGTGCAAGCGGGGGTGCGGCAGAGGGAGGGGGACAGAGGACCCATGGCAGGCTCTGCGTTGACAGCCTGATGTGGAGCTTGAACTCACGAACTGTGAGATCACGGCCTGAGCCAAAGTCAGAGGATCAACCAATTGAGCCCCCAGGTGCCCTGAGTATCTATAGGTTCCTAATGATCATGAAAACAGTCTTTAGTTTGACTGGAGGTGAAAGCAGGTGTTAACTGGATTCCACAGGTGCTGCTATAAATATGTACTGAATTAAAGTCTTCTAGTAACTAGTTTTTTAGTGCTCCGAGTATTTAGGCCTGGAGCAAGGAGGCCCCACTTAAAAAAAAAAAAAAATTTTTTTTAATGTTTATTTTTGAGAGCGAGAAAGACAAAGTGTAAGCAGGGCAAGGGCAGAGAGAGAAGGAGACACAGAATCCGAAGCAGGCTCCAGGCTCTGAGCTGTCAGCACAGAGCCTGACATGGAGCTCAAACTCACAAACCAAGATATCATGACCTGAGCTGAAGTCACGCTCAACCAACTGAGCCACCCAGGAGCCCGAAGGAGGCCTCACTTTAAAGATGAAAGAGCTATTATGCTGAAATTGTTTTATATGTGACTTTTTCAAAGTAAGTAGCACCTAACGTTTTGTGAAGTATTAAAATAATTAGTAGCAGTCTCCAGAAAAGTTACATTGGCCATTAGCCATGCATAGAGAACCGTTTCCTAATTTTCTTTTTTTACAGCTTTAATTAACATTTAAAAATTAAGTAATTTTTTTAAAGGCTTTATTTTCAAGTAATCTCTACAACCAATGAAGGGCTACAAACTACAACACAGAAATCAAGAGTCGCATGCTCTACTGGCTGAGCCAGCCAGGTGCCTCTAAAAATTAAGTAATGTTAAAAATCAAAATTCAACTGAGTAGATTTTAAAGATATTATTGGCTTTATTCAGTGAATCATGAATTGGGCAGCATCACATCTAGCAGATAGAAAGGACTTCTAAGGGGCTGTACAAAATGAAAGACTTTTATGCGCAGGAGGTGTTGTTAAAATCCGACTTCTGTGCTCTGGAGCTGAAATATAACTTGAAGACAGAGTTTGGGGATAAGAGCACCAATGGTTTTATTACTTTGCCAGGCAAAGGAGGCTGCTGTAGGCTAATGCCTTCAACACTGCAGACCCGCCTGGGGTAAAAGACTGAGGGGTTTCAAAGTGAAATATAGCATCTAAATGGTTTCCATAGGTATCTGGTATGAGCCTCCAGCCATGCTCATTGTATTCTAGCTAGCATCAAACCAGCACTGGCCACCGGAGCCACTCCTCGAGGTTAGCAAGATGTCAACACCTTTACTGAGTTCCCGGAACAAAGGATTCTACAGAAAAACAAGTGAAGGGGAGGGAGAGGGTTCAAGAATAAGGAAGAGAAAAACACGTACAGTTTTAAGTCAAGCCTTGCTGAAGCATTAGTGTGACCGTCTTAATTTCCATTCGTCTTTATGTGTCTATAGGGGTTTCAAAGAAGTTACACAAGGAAACAGTGGATCATTGTGTCAAGGTCCCTTTCCTTTAGGTGATGGCAGGTTCTATTAAGGTGGATGATCTTGATAGTGCTGACCAGGAGATTCCTGGTTGGTTTAAGATCCCATTTCTGAGAGGCAAAAAAATGAATTCTCAGTTTGGCTATGTGAAGCTTAGCATGAGTGACTCCATCTGGGGCCTGATGTCTTGTTGTTAACAGTAACAATTTAGAAGACAAATAGTTATCATTATGTGCAAAGTGCCTGACTTCCTAGGGGCGGCAAAAGAGGGAAGGACAAATAAAACTCGTTCAGCAAGTCAAGATCTAAAATTAAGCCATGAGTTAAAATGCAGAGGGTGCAGTGTTCATTTTGCCCTATCCTGGGAAGCAGGGCTAACAAGAAATTTTGCCTGGAGTAATATAAATTGTTACACTAATCAGCTTCTTTTCATGGTCTAGAAAAAAATCCAACCATTAAGCTTTAGAAGTTGAGCTGACAGAGACTGTAACACAATCCATAAAGTTTATGTAGTATTCCAGGAGTTAAGCAAGCATTAACACTACTCCTTAATTAATACAGCTTCAATTACCATTTCAATGTTGTGGTAAAAGACTGTTCGTTCCTCTTAGATTCCACTGATATACAGAGAGGTGCTTACCTGTCCTCAAGGGAAAACACCTTGTGAACATTTGTCTCTTCATAGTATCTGTAAGTATATGTAGAGAAGAGTTAGCAAGTGAACGTTTCCAATTGCTTCTTAAGCATAGTAAGAAAATGCAGCACATGAGCCTAGACAGTATCCTAGTTCAGAGGGGGGGGAAAGGGGGTTTATAAAGACATTCTTGGGACAATCCTAGAAACTTGAATATAGAGTGAATATTGAATGGCATCAAGGAATTGTTTTCTCAGGTGTGCTAATGGTATTCTAATTCTGGAGCAAATGTCCTTATTCTTAGCAGAGGCAGGCTGAAGTATTTAGGGGTGACAAGTTTTGATGTCTGCAACTTATTCAAATGGGTATAACAAAAAGGCATATCTATTTTCTGTATATTTGGACAACTTCATAACAAAATGTGAGGGGAACAACGAGCTTCTTTTTATGTTCCTTAGCCAGAAGCACTGTGAAGAACCTCGGAGCATAACTTTAACTCACAATTTTGGTTTGTAGCTCTGTTCCTTTCCTTTCGCACCTCAGGTACCAGCTTCTGAGTGCAGTCTGAGCTCCACCCAGGCACAACCAGCTCTAAATCACACTTGAGGCAGTAACATTTGGGAACTGTGCAAGCTCGGTTGAGGGAATAAAAGTCCACACCTGACATTATCCGTGTATTCCTACAGCATTACAGGTGCACTTTCACTTGCAAATAGTAAAGTAATTTGGTTTGCATTTTCCAGCAGTCCTATCTGCATTTGGGCCCTGTGTGGTGTTTCTTCCCCAGCATGCCATGCCACCCCACCCCGCCCCTCAAGTCCTGGAGGACCATGGACACAAACAGAAGACTCTGAATGAAGCAATCTTTTTGCCCAACCACCTGCTGTTGAATTGTTTCAACCTGATTTCAACCTGTTTATAAATTACTTCTTGAAACAGCTAATATCATCCTGCAGTTTAAATAGAAAATCCTGGGAGAAACTCAGAATCACAGTTTCATGCTCTTTAGTCATCATCTAGAGAGTGTAAAAAAAAAAAAAAAAAAAAAAAAAAAAAGACAAGAACTGTGTGTACCAGTAGGCTGTGACATCGCTTTAAAAAGTAATGAGCACACCGTGACCAGGCAGTACTGCCATTAATATTCAACACCTCTTGTACAACACACTTCAAATTAGTTTCTTCGCTTCCAGGCTCATGGCACCATCGGTTGTAAGTATGCTGCTACCAAGTGCTTGTCTACTACAATCGCAACGGCTGTGAGATGCCACCTAAATCCCATTTAGTCTCAGCAATTAGGGCCGGTGTCTAGGAACGTGTTCATGCATCTGAAAGTTAGCTATTGATTTAGGTCAGGGTAACCAATCCTGTATAAAAAAAAGGCTTCTGCAGAGTGTTCCAGAGGTGCGGGCCGGCGGAGGGGGCGCTAGGCGCGGGCCCCGCGGCGCCTCCTTTACCAAGATGGCCTCGGCGCTGGGGTCCACGGGCGCGGCCATCTTGTAAAGGCCAGAGCGGCGGCCCGTAGGGGGCTACCGCTGGCAGAGCTGCCAGATTCGAAGGTCACAACGAGTGAGCGAGCAGCCCACGTGGAGCGAACTTCGCCTCGGTCTGTGGGTACAGCTCGCCCCCGGGATGGCGAGGCGACGAGCGCTGAGGCGCTGCCTGCAGCTGCTGGCGCCCTCGGCGGAGCCGGCGCGCCGGGGCCGGGGGCGGCGGAACCCAGGCGCCGGCCGCCGCGGCCCCTCCCTCCGCGCGGGGGTGCTGTGCCCGGGGGCGCTGTGGCCCGCAGCCCTGGAGCAGCGGCAGCGGCGGCGGCGCGCGCGCCCAGCCGCCCCCCGCGCCAGGTGAGCCCGCCCCCTTGCCGCCTCGAGCTGTAGCTCCCCGAGCTCCGCGCTCCCGCTCGCTCTCCCGCCCGCGTATCTTTTTCGCGGCTCGCTTCCCCCTCGGCCTCTGGGTGGGGCAGCCAGCACACCCCGGCCTGGGGCCGTTTGGACTGCTCGGCGAAGTGGAGCGCGCAGTGGGTGGGATTACCGGGGCCGAGCCCTGCCTCGTCCTGGAGATGCTGTACTTGTGAGCGGCAGGCGTTCGTTTGAATTTCTGCACCTCTAGAGTTGCGGAGCCCGCGTCTCTGAAGCTGCCTGGGTGAAGAGCCACATTATTATTATTTTTTTCTCTTGGGAAAGTAGCCGTCTCTGGGACTTGTTTTAGATCCCATCTTCTCTTCAAATCACCAGGTCACATCTTCGCTGATCGAAATACATGTGGGTGTATTTTCTGTGGCTGTATGTAAATGAATGGGTCGACAGCATTCTTAGAGCAACTTATTTCTGCCTCATATAGGGTGTTTATCTTTTAAAACTTCATTCCAACAGGTTTCTTTGCTTTTGTCTTGAAAATGAACCACGAATGGAATAGCAGAAGAAAGGAGCAAGGTGGGGTGGGGTGGTGGAAGCTGGTGCTTTCTGAGTTTTCTGTTCTGTGGTTGTTTCTTAAGTTGGGTATTATTGCGGGCGGTCCCCGCCCCCGGTATAGAACTCGCTGGGGCGCTGATAGTTGAGATAAATATGCTTCCTCGGGCTACGATCTGATATCAACACGGCAACCGAACCTGGAGAATATTAAGAGAATGAGAAAAGTTAACCTTTAAAAAGTCATTTAGTTCTTGTCCTTGCCTTTACTGTTATAATATGACTCACCTCCTTTACTTGGGCTGAGCGTGAAGTGTTTGCTATTTGATAATTCTGAGTAATTTATTGAGACACTCCTGAGATACAACTCTCTGAAAATTAAACAGCTTCAGTCTCTTTAAAAGTGGATATCTAGCATTTCTATTTATATTTTAGTGTTTTTGATTTAGCCTCGGACATCAATACCATTTAGGAAGAAATTACGTAATCTTTAAAAGGAAAAGATTACCCATATCCCACAATAGTTTGATGTTGCAAGAAAACATCAGGTCTGTGAGAGAAATTAGGGCAAGTGTATTTAAGAGAGATTGACTTCACTTAAGACTGTTTTGGGTTAACTGAAAATATAGTCCCAATTTTCAGAAATTTTTTGTTAGATTCTGCAGGCTTTCCTGCTGCAAGAATTTCGGTAAGTCTCCAAAAGAGGAAAAATACTTAATGTATTTCTCATACCTTGTTTTCACTCACAATTCCAAGTTAAGTTGTACCGATTTCATATTGCAAAACTTAATTTTTAAAGTAGTCCAAGGATAATTGTATGAAGGATCTTTTAATGTAAGCATTCCATCGTAGGGTTTTGGTTATGTTTTAGTTGATAGAGTCATCCTCATGTTTGAAAACGGTATTTTTTATGTTCCTTTGGTGTTTGTGAGTTTGGGAAACTGAGGGGGAACATTTTGTCTCTGTTGGGAAAGATACTATTTGCCTTTGATTTTGGTGTTTCATTCTGCTTTTTCTTTGTAGTGGTAGATGGCTGTGGATGTGGTGGGTTTTTCCATGCCATTCTACTCTTTATGTAAATAAGATATGGCTATAGCTGGGAGGCTGTGTTGATCTGGCATTTTAGATTGAAAAGCACACAAGTAAAAAGTGTTAGCATTGAAGAAGTATTTGGGAGCCATATTCGCACATAAGTAATGGTTAATGAGCGAGCATCTTTATGCTGAAGGCCTGTGAGAGCATGTATAAAAGTGGCATTAAAGAAAAATCCCTCGTTAATTCTAGCATAAAGCCCAAGTAATAAACCATTCTAACTGCTATAATACTGAAGAATTCTACCTATCTCTGCCTGCCTATCTCTTTATAGTTAGTGCTTTGCGGGACTTGTCTTTTGAATTTACAACTATTTATTGTGTATTTAAATATCTTATTAATAGACTTTTGTGATAGATTATGTATGAACTCCTATGACCCCAGAGTCGGTTTGGTTATGTCAGAAATAGTCTTTTGCCAACTCAGGTGGTTAAATAATGTATTATAAGTATTATAACTATGACTTACAAAGCCCTTTCACGTATTTATGTATTTTTAGTTTAATTTAATAGACCTACAGTGTGTGAAATTATTAACGTTGTTCTACAGATAATGCAAACAGGAAACTGAGAGCTGTGAAGTTTTAGTGGTTTCCCAAGGTCCCTTAGCACAGCAGCTCTGGCCTTCTGTAGTAGTATCCACTGCTGCCTCTTGTCAGAAAGGTGTGCTCATGAAGCCAAGGTAGAGTGGTGTTGCTCAGCAAGCTCTGGTCAGCGTCACAGCCACAGATTGTACCCCTAAACCTATTGTTTGTGAATGGTCAGTATCACTGGTTAAAGAGGCCCAGGACTGGCTTATAGATGGATCAGCATAAATTCACAAGTGTGTTTGAGAAATAATTCAGTATGTACCTGTTAGCTAAAACAACCCATTTTTTCCCTTGAAGGCAACAGATTTTCATGTTTATCTTATTTGGGGGTTTTCCCAGATTAAGGAATAGTAACACGTTGACCGAAAGGAAGTGCCCGTACACCTCTATGCTCTTCTGAAATCTCTCTTATTTCTGAAAGTAAAGTTGTCAGAATAAAGAAACACCAAGCTTCCTGATTGTTCCTGGCACTCCTTACCCTGGTCAGATGCTTGTTTGCTTTGCTTACAAGACTTTGATGCTAGGACATCTGGACAACACGCAGTAATTGGTTTGGAAAGTTTTCTGTAGTTCTTCAAACTACAAAGATGTTTGTTCTCTTTTTAAGTTACTGTGTTCATTCCTTTGGCTTGTTTGGAGAGTTTGTGAAAAGAAGTACTGTGCGTTTATTCAGAATATGGTGCTATTATATGGTTGAAGTAACTAAGGACAGTTAAAAAGTTTCTAGACTCCCTTTTTAAAAAACTTAAGGCCCGTTTATCTGTTTATGAGCTAAACTAAGTAAAATATCCTGCATGAGGTAAAATGTGTCCTTTATCTTTTTATTCTGATCATTGCTCTTCTGATCCAAGTGTTGTTAAATATAATTACGATGAAAGCATGGCTTATAAGTAGTCCAAGTTCTATCACCAGGCAGAGCTGGAGCCTCTGAATGTCATGTCACTCTCCAGCCTGACTCGCTTCACCTGTGAAATAAAGGGGTTCACACAGTGATGAACTTGAGTCATGGGATGTTCAAGTTAGAAAGGACTGAAGTGTGTACCTCGTGTTTAATTTACAGATTTCCTGTTTCTACTCTTGCAAGAGTTTTTAGCCAATCATGATAACCGCAAAGCCAAAACTTCAAAATTAGGCTTCACCATTTCATAGAGATGTACTTTAACATTCTTGGATGGAAGTTGATTCCTCTGTCATTCTTTGCCCATATGGTGTCTCAGTTTTATGTGTAGATGAACTGTTCGTTGTATACACATGTTGTATATGTGCTGTTCTCAGCTTTTTTTTTAACTGGCAAATATGAATGCTGGTAGACACGTTTGAATAAATCACAATGAAGAGTTTGACAACCTTTTGATGTTGTCAGCAATATTCTCTTGGTTAAGCATGAATATGTAGACCTTTGTAATTCCTTTTTGCTTAGCTGCCTAAATATCTTAAAATCATATTTTATAATAATGGTCATCTCCAATTTACTATAAACTGCTCACATTTTAGTTTTATTTATTTTTGATAGAGACAGAGCACAAGTGGGGAGAGGCAGAGAGAGAAAGAGACACAGAATCCGAAGCAGGCTCCAGGCTCCAGGCTCCGAGCTGTCAGCACAGAGCCCGACGCCAGGCTCGAACTCACAAACCGCGAGATCGTGACCTGAGCTGAAGTTAGACGCTTAACCAACTGAGCCACCCAGGCGCCCCAACTGCTCACATTTTAGCAAGTCTTATTGAAGACCTAACTATGCATTTATATGGTACCCCGAGGCTGTAGAGTGACCATTCCTCCAGGTTTTCCTGAGACTGAGGAAGTTCAGGATGTAGGACTCTCCGTGCTGAAACTGGGAAAGCCCTGGGCACGCTAGATACATTGATCCCCATGCCTGAAGTTGTCTTCATGGAACTTGATTAACAATTCTTCTTGGTTGGAAGGGTAAGATGCTAGGTGGTTATATGCTGGATGGACTCAAAGACATCTTTTCAAGGCAAGGAAAAGCTCTTCAAGGCCTCATGTGTAGTTTCTGTTTATATGGCTGAAGTATAGAACTATATAAAAACACTTCATTATTCTTCACAGTGTAACTTTATATATTTAAAAAATATTTTTTAGTGTTTGTTCCTTTTGGGGGGGGGGGAGGGGCAGAGAGAGAGGGAGACACAGAATCCCAAGCAGGCTCCAGGCTCTGAGCTGTCAGCACAGAGCCCGATGTGGGGCTCTAACCCAAAAGCTGTGAGATCATGACCTGAGCCGAAGTCAGACGGTTAACTGACTGAGACACCCAGGCGCCCACACAGTGTAACTTTAAATGAGAACAGTTCAGTAATTAAATGGGTCACATCATTTGAAATCCTCTCCCTGTAAAATTAAAAGGGCAGTTAATATTTATAAGGGAACTTATCAGGGAACTACTAAGTGCTTTTGACTTTGAAAGAGACAAAAAAGGACAATGTTGAAAGCAAAAAAAGGCTAGACTGTCTGTGAGCCTTTAACTGTTAGCTATAGGTTGCTAACTTTGAAACTGGTATCTGTTCTAGATAAATTTATTGGATTTGCCTTGCAGATCCAGCATGGTGAGTGGAAAGAGCATGGACTTTGGAATCTGATTCAACTTGGGTTGGATCTCCAGGTCTAGCTGTTAACCAGCTTTTTCACTTCATGCAAACTGTTAAACTCTGCAAACCTTTTGTGACATCACCTTTAACATAAGGATAGTATCTGCCTCCTGGGAATGTTGTGAGGATCGAACACGATAACGAATACATTTAAAGTGGCACATAATAAGTGCACATAGTAAGTACGGCGACAAACAGTAGCAGTCATGTCTGCTGCTCGGGGTATCCACATTTGGATTAGGAAGGCTGTATTATGAAGGATTGTGTTTTCATAGCTTCCCTGAACTTTGCAGCTATGGTTATTGTCTCAGTTGGGATTCGTTTGGGGAGGCCTAGATTTGGAAAGTCCAGACTTGTTATGGGGGGCCCCCAAAGTCGTTTTAGACCTCTGTGCCATTTCCAGGAATCGCCCTCGTGTTCATGGCTCACAGTGGCTCCAACCAGCAAGATGCAGGAAGAATCAAAAAGAATGTCTCCCTTTCCCTTAAGGAGACTCCCAGAGCATCACGTGAGACTTCTTTTTGCTTGAATCACAAAATGTCGTCAATATGGCTGATCCCTAGTTGGAAAGGTGGGAAAGGTAGTCATTTAGGTGGCGCAGAGCTAGTAACCATAAGTGAAACCGAGGCTCTGTTACTGAAGAGAAAGGGGGGAAGGGGACTAGATTTTATGGTAGGCATCTTCTAGTCTTTACCACTGGGTCACAACTTTACCAGCATAGAACTCAAGACCTCAGGAATTTCCTGGGATTTTTCAGTTTTTCTTTCTCTAATTAGTAGTGGGAATGCCCTCTGTTGGCTTTTTGTCTCACTGTCCTTTGGTTACTTTTGCTTCTCCTATAATTTTGATTTTATAATTTTGTTTTCAAAAACAATTAACTCTGTCCTAGTGAAGAGTAATTAGGCAATTAAACTCCGGTTCTTCATTTATTCATTCAATAAATATTATTGGGCACTCCTTATGTGTAGGCTACTTTGGGTTACAATAGGCAATGTGAATCACCACTGACTGTGTTTCCTTTTCTTTTGGTTTGGCTTCCTGGGAGCACAGAGTCAAATTTGTGACCCAGCTGGACTGAATACAAGTCTGTGACCTATCAACCTTTGTCCTTAGCATTGTGGTCTTCCCTGTCCTTGTGCTGTGTGGTCATCTTGGGGATTATGCGCCCCCCCCCCCCCCCAACTTGTAGTGTGGGACAGGGAGGAAGAGTAGGCTTTATTGTTGGCAGTTGCTAGGCTAGCATAAATTCAGGGGTGTCAGAAAGTCCCTTTGGTCCTTCTTAGATGCCTGTCCTACCTCTATGCCAATGACTAATTCAAAGCAGCAGTTCTTAACCCTGCCTATATTGGAATCACCCACAGAGTTTTTAAAAACTATCTGGGGAACTCCCACCTGACATTTTAATTCAGTAGCTTCAAGTATAGTTTAAATTTTTTTTAAATGTTTATTTATATTTAAGAGAGAGAGCACAAGTGGGGGAGGGGCAGAGAGAGAGGGAGACAGAATCCGAAGCAGGCTCCAGGCTCCAAGCTGTCAGCACAGAGCCCAACGTGGGGCTCAAATTCATGAGCTGTGAGATCATGACCAGAGCCAAAGTCGGATCCCCAGCTGACTGAGCCACCTGGGTGCCCCAACTCAGGTATAGTTTAACAGCCTTCATAGGTAATTCTGATTTGTAGCCAGCCTTGAGAATCCCAGGGTGAAGGCTTTGTACTCAGGTGGCTTGGAAATACTTAGGTAACAACGTGGGACTCCTCTCTATCAGTTATACTGGAGATCACATCCTTTCTTAATAACCTGTTTTGACCACCAGAAGGGGACGTGGCAGAGCACTGAGATTAGTCATCACTTGGGTAAGAGATACAAGACGCTGAATTGCTTTGGGGGACATTTAGCCAAAGTTGGCCATGCTTGCTTATTTTACGGGCTCCTATGGTGGGAAGTCCTTTGAGCCAAAGAATTCTCGTAAATGGGGCTCAAGCTCTGGGGAAGGTGCTGATTGTAGATGTGGCCACTGTTAGTATTATGAGTTTGCACATTTTTCTCCCTGGGGGCAGGAAAGAGAGATAAGGAGGGTGAGGTGGAGAGGATTATTATTTTCAGAGCTAGGACACTATTCAAGGTTTATGAAAAGTCTTCTGGTAAATCCAGAGAGTTGCTGAGGCCATAAGGGGCTATGGGATTGCATAGGAATCCTTTGGAGAACCATGGTTTCATTTTTGTTCTGAGTTGTATGAATTCCAGGAAGACCGGGACTTATTTTTACTCAAATATAAGAACAAAAACACGTTCCAGAGTTTCATTTCAGTTTATTCATGCCATTACTCTCTGCTCTCATATCTTATAAGTGCAGAAATTTAAAAATCGAATATGTATTCCACTAAAGTGCTTAGAATATAAGATAGTGGCTTACCGTTATTGAGGGCTTATTGTGTGCCAGACACTAGGCTATGGTTTATGTACATTTTGTCCAGTATCACAGTGAATGGGCACCAGACAAGGAAACTGTAAGAGTCAGAGATGACAAACTAGGAAGTATTTATTTTAAAATGTTTTAAATTTTTTATGTTCCTTTTCCTAGTAATGTGGTTTTTCCTGGTAACTGATGCATGTATATTTAATTTAAAACATTTTTTTTAATGTTTATTTATTTTATTTATTTTTTTTAATTTTTTTTCAACGTTTTTTATTTGTTTTTGGGACAGAGAGAGACAGAGCATGAATGGGGGAGGGGCAGAGAGAGAGGGAGACACAGAATCGGAAACAGGCTCCAGGCTCCGAGCCATCAGCCCAGAGCCTGACGCGGGGCTCGAACTCACGGACCGCGAGATCGTGACCTGGCTGAAGTCGGACGCTTAACCGACTGCGCCACCCAGGCGCCCCAATGTTTATTTATTTTTGAGAGAGAGAGACAGAGCATGAGCGGAGAGGGGCAGAGAGAGAGGGAGACAGAGAATCCAAAGCAGGCTCCAGGCTCTGAGCTGTCAGCACAGAGCCCGATGCAGGGCTCGAACCCACGAGCTGTGAGATCATGACTCAGCCGAAGTTGGATGCTTAACCAACTGAGCCACCCAGGCACCCCAAGTATATTTTAATTATATCCATTTTTTATGTGCTTTTATAATTTGCTACCTACTTCCTAGTATTCTGAAAATATACTGGGTTGAACTTACAGAATTTCAAAGTTCCTTTGAACTTGATTCTGTTAGTTGACCTCTCGGGGATGTCATATGATGCCACTTTGAACCTGATGTTACACTGTCAGGAGATGGGCTGAGCAGGGTCTGACCTCAGTAGTGCCCTGGGCCTTGCCTCCTTGTAAAAACCCCCACTAGTGGTTTGGTTTTTGTCATTAACCTTTTTATCTCCGTTTTTGGCATCCCTGATTCTGGGGTCACAGAACTTCCTGTGTGAACCATGTGGCATACAGGGAAAAGTATTCCTTACCAGTTGAATTTGGGCCAGTTCTTATGGAAATGCCTTATACTAAAAACTACAGTTTTCAGTATTCATAGCTGACACTTCTGTAAACCTGTTTCTCCAAAATCTATATGGTTGCTTATGATGTTTTTTCCCCCCTAAAGGATTCTGAATGCTTGGAGGTTAGAGGCTTGTATTGTCCACCATACCTGGAAAGCTAGAATTTGGACATAGTAGACATTCACACCATGTTTGGTAAATGACTCTAAGAATGATTTAAGTATATAGGCCCTTACAAATTATATCTGAAATCTTATTATAAGGTTGGAAATCTAATGGCTGTTTGATTATCAGATTTGTTGTGAAATCTCTCCTGAAAGATTTTAAGCTCTAAATAATCTCCTGGTCTGCTTGATAAACCCATGAAACTACACTTTCTCCAAGGAGCTAACCTTGCTGTTCTCAGATGAAAAATGCTGTGCTTATTCCTTGCTGACCCAGCCTGGGAAGGTGGCTGCATCTGAGCTAACTTTAGAGGGGAACCTCCTAGCAGGGAGGAGAACTTGGGAGGGGCACGTGGCTTGGTAGTAGCCACGCTAGAGGGGACAGCTCTTTTGTGGCTTTGAGCAGGCTCTCTGGTGCAGCCACCGGCTGTTAGAATCAGGGAGGTAGAAGGGGCCTGACGGGTGTGGCCCAGGCCTCTCATTTTACAGATGGAGAAAGTGAATCTCAATGATAGTGACTTTTTAAGTGTTAAAGAATTCAGGAATGCCTGGGTGGCTCGGCCAGTTAAACATCTGACTGTTGATCTTGGCTCAGGTCATGATCTGGTTCATGAGTTCGAGCCCTGAGTTGGGGCTCCTCTCTGGTGTCATGGAGCCTGCTTGGGATTTTCTCTCTCCTTCTCTCTGCTCCTCCTCCTCCTCCTCCTCCTCCTCTCTGCTCCTCCTCCTCCTCTCTGCTCTCTCTCACTTGCTCTCTCAGAATAAATAAACTTTAAAAAAGAAAAAATAAATGTTACACAATTCAGTGCAGTCTCGACTTACTATGGTTTGACTTTTGGTTTTTCAACTTCATGATGATGCAAAAGCCATACATATTCAGTAGAAACCACACTTTGAATTTTGAACTGTTCCAAGGTAATGTTCATGGTATGATCCTGGCAGTACCCAGGCTCCCAGTCAGGCCTATGATCACAAGGGTGGACAGTCGACACACTTAGAGCCATTCTGTCCCCACACGACCATTCTGTTTTCACTTTAAGCAGTCAATAAATACATGAGCTGTTCAGCCCTTTATTCCAAAACCGGCTTTGTGTTACATGATGTAGCCCAGCTGTAGACTGACTAAGTGTTCTGAGCACATGCAAGGTAGGCCTGTGATGTTGGGTAGGTTAGGTGTGTTGGAGGCATTTTTGATCTGAGTTAGTTCCAGCTTCAGGATGGGTTTATCGGGATTCACCCTGTTGTAAGTCAAGAAAGCTCAGTACAGTAAAAGCTGGAACCAGAACTGAAGTCAGAAGTAAAAGAGAGTGCTTTCCCCCTCAGTCCCCTTCCTTTCTATCCAGGAGCTATGAAGACCAGTTTCTCCATTCCTGTTCTTTATGGGTTATACTTTAAAAAACAAAAAGCTTTCTTTTTGCATAATTGATGGAGAGAGAGACAGGGGAGAGAGAGGCCACATTTGAAAGAATATTTTTGTTCAAATCTTGGCTTAAGGAACAGTAAATGAGCACTTAAGGTCATATAACAGATTTAGGATGTACTTCTTAGTTTCTTAACCATCAAGTTAGTCTTTCCTCCCCACCAGCCCCAACCTTTTCAATTAAGTAATTATATCATACAGGTGTCACTGATTATAACATGACGGCGCTTATTTGCGTTATTTTTAAGAAATTGAGGTGATAACCGTGTTGTTTCATTAAACATACCTCTTTATGCATGCTTTCTCAATTTGCCATAACATGCCGTTTTAGTATGATTATCCTAAGGATTCCAGTTGTATTACTGTAGGTGGTATTTTAATTTTTTTTAATGTTTATTTATTTTTGGAGAGACAGAGTGTGAGCAGGGGAGGGCGGAGAGAGAGAAGACAGAATCTGAAGCAGGCTCTGGGCTCTGAGCTGTTCGCACAGAGCCCGACGCGGGGCTCTAACTCAACAGCTGTGAGATCATGACCTGAGCCGAAGTCAGACTCCCAACTGACTGAGACACCCAGGCGCCCCTGTAGGTGGTATTTTAAAATGGGCTTATAGTCTTGGCGTGCCTGGGTGGCTCGGTCTGTTAAGCGTCCGACTTCGGCTCAGGTCATGCTCTCATGGCTCAAGCCCCGCATCAGACTCTCTGCTGTCAGCGTGGAGCCTGCTTGGGATCCTCTGTCCCCTTTATCTCTGCCCCTCCCCCCCCCCCCCACACTCTCTGTCTCTCTTGCTTTCTCTCTCGCTCACACAAAAATAAACATTAAAAAAAATAAAATGGGCTTTGGTCTTAAGCTGCCTTGTTTATTGTTTCCAATTCTCACCTTGTTTATTGTTTCTAATTCTAATCAAAGCTTTGCTTTCTAATACATTTTTTAAAGTTTGAGAGAGAGCATGTGAGCGAACGTCTTTTTTAAAAATATTTATTTACTAGAGGGGTGCCTGGGTGCCTCTGTTGGTTAAACGTCCCACTCTTTATTTGGCTCAGGTCATGATCTCACAGTTCGTGGGATTGAGCCCTGCGTTGGGCTTCGTGCTGACATCGTGGAGCCTACTTGGGGTTCTCTCTCTCCCTCACTCTCTCTCAAAATAAATAAACATTAAAAAACCCTTTGCTTATTTACATATTGGAAAAAATGTCTTGTAGAGGAGGCACCTATAGTGTGCATATTTTAGTGACTTAAAATCTTCTAATAGCTTATGAAATGACTTTTAGTTCAGTATTTTGAATTGTCTCAGATAGCAAAGATTTTCAGAGCCTTTGGTGTTCTGTGATCAAGAACATTTGTTGTCCTTGACTGGTTTTGAAGGGAGAACATGTTCTCTACTTTGTACCTCAGAGAGTCAGGTGTGTTCCACACTCATTCGTCTCAAAATTGTTTGTTCTGAGTCTTGGTGCTTTTGTTAAGGTAGAATTTCTTTGTGAATTACTTGTGTCAAATGACAAAAATAACACAATTTCATAACAAATTCAATGTCTTTAAGGGAAGAAAAAATCCATGGATCTGGGGAGTACAGTGCTTCAGGAGTCGTGGAGCACTCTTTCTGAGACATTTTTTACAATAGTCCATTTTATAGGGCACAGAAGAGGTGATGTGGAAACAGTGTGTGATTGGGAAGGAGGTCGGGATTTTCTTACAAGGCTAGCAGGTCCTGTTTTTAGGGTAAGGTAAGCTAGCTAAGCTGAGTTGGAGGATTGTGGCTGATGTGCGTTAGGATTCTCTGATGGGTTTCCTGTAAGTGCAGGCTGACTTGAGTTTAGATTTGTGGGCCAGGCCACCTGGGCAGCCTCCATTCTGTGGATCCTGATGTGTGAATTAACTTTATCATTTGTTGAAGTATTGAAGTAACTTTTCTGTCTATAATCAGATGAACACTTTATAAGACAGATTTGAAGTTTTTTTTTTTTAAACACAATACTTTGATTATTATAAAGGGTGAGGAAACTTAGACTTTTTATAAAAATAATTTTTTTTTTTTTTAAAGTAGGTTCCACACCCAGCATCTGGGGGCTTGAACGTGCAACCCTGAGATCAAGACCTGAGCTGAGATCAAGGGTTGGATGCCTAACTGACTTAACCATCCAGGTGCCCCCCAAATACTTTTTTTTTAACATAAAGTTTTTAAGGAAAGAAAGATTTTAGGACTCTTTTTAAATCTATCTAGAATTCTGAAGTGTTATTTTTCATTTTGAAAAACAACTCAATTGGATCAAAAGTTTCTGGTTATCACATGATTTACTTTTCTACTGAACGTAACAATTTGTATTTGGATAGTGGTTGGAGATACTGCTCCATGACGTCATTGCTTCTCATTACTGTCCTTCAAGGGGATATTTAGGAGTTCTCTTTAATAGGTGCTGAAGCCCACGTTTAGAGAGGTTAGGTTACTTTACCTGTGCTAATATCTCTGTAGTTAGTGGTAAAACTGGAGTCCTTTTACACTCCCAACTAATGTTCTTTTCACTTGTGTGAAGGTAAATTATTTGGTGTGGTATATAGATTTATCCTATATATACATCTATCTAAATGGACACATGTATGCACATATATATTCTGTTATTAAAAGTTGTCATAACTTGTTTTAGTGTGCTCCCAGGTATTGTATATTAAGTTATTTGCTTTGCTTTCTTAGCTTTTTAGTGAAACTGGTTGTTAAGTCAACAAAGTGAGTAAAAGAAAGTCCTAGAAAACAAACAATGTGGTAATTTCTTTGTTAACGTATGTGGTGCACATACCTCCCACAGAACATTCTCCCTTTCATTAGCCAGTGTACTTCTCACTCTTGGACATATCTACCCTCCCACCAGACTCCGATAGGCATGTGGGGGTTAATACCAGTCTCAAGGGAAGCCTGTATTGCATGTGAAGGATGGAAACAGTTTAATTTAATTTATGGAAGCCCTTTGCAGACGTTTCAGTGAATTGAAATAGTTTCATTAGCTATGTTATCTAGCATTGCACTAAAAGGACCCTTTTCTTCACTATAGATAGGACCACAGATATAAAATTGTGGATTTCCTGTTATTTTTAGATATCTGAAAATACAGTTCTGAATGTTTTCCAGATTTAGTGTCAGCATCTTTGTTGGTATGTAATGGATAGCCACTCAATTAATATTTATTAAATGTCACCTTTAGGAATAATGATTTGCAATGTCATGGTTTAGGAGTATGTTGAAATCCCAAACGTACATTGTACTAATGTAATTTTTTTCTTCAGTTTTTAAAATGATAATGCATTCACTTCTAGGCAGCTGGCAAATCTTAAATGTCAAAGAAAGAAAGGGTAAAACATTTGCTTTTGAAATAGAGAGTTCTTGTTTTTTGAAAGCGTTTTACCCATGTGTGCAGTTATTGAAATAAAATATTTGTACTTGGCACACTTGTCTTCACCAAATGTCACAGTTCAGATCTCTCTTTGGTTAGAGACATTGGGGTAAGTTCCTCTCCTGTTAAGTAGGCACTTAATCTTCAGAGAAATGTGGAGAATGTAGTTGATAATTACTAGATAGAATTTATGTTGTCCTTTTTGTAACACATGATTCTTTACTATGAAGCTGTGGAGGCCTCTTTTTAATATTTAGTTTTGAGAGAAAGAACAGAGTATGAGTGGGGCAGGGACAGAAAGAGGTTGACCCCAGAATCTGAAGTAGTCTCCAGGCTCTGAGCTGTCCACACAGAGCCTGACATGGGGCTTGAACTCATGTACCGCAAGATCGTGACCTTGAGCCGAAGTCGGATGCTCAACCGACTAGCCACCCAGGCTCCCCACAAATTGTTCTTTAAAGAAGAGCATTTATATTAAAAAAAAATTTTTTTTAACGTTTATTTATTTTTGGGACAGAGAGAGACAGAGCATGAACAGGGGAGGGGCAGAGAGAGAGGGAGACACAGAATCGGAAACAGGCTCCAGGCTCTGAGCCATCAGCCCAGAGCCCGACGCGGGGCTCGAACTCACGGACCGCGAGATCGTGACCTGAGCTGAAGTCGGACGCTCAACCGACTGAGCTACCCAGGCACCCCGAAGAGCATTTATATTTTATATTAGTTGTCATAGGGCTTTGTTTAAATTTGCTTCTGGATTCTAGCTTTTTAGTCCAAATTTAGCTATTGGTCACAAAGTTAGTTGTTCACAGAGGAAAGGAGGGTCCACAAATTAATTGTGGTTCTGATTATATTTAATTACCAAGGTTAATGTTTTGCTCCTCTTCCAGAATTTATATTTCCATGTAAAAACTGGTGTATTTCATCAATGTCAAGACAGACATTTTATGCACATTTGAACACCACTGATAGCAGGTTATATCATATGATGTGTGACATTATAATTGATATTGTTACTTTCTTAGTGGCACATAAAATAACAGTGTACCTTACCATTCATTCATGGTGCCTAAAATTGGATGAAAATTAGCATAATGTAAATAATGCTGATGGTGTAAACCTCATCCAGTTTTGAACTCATGAGTTCACACATCTCCTTTCACTTACTGTTGGCCAGAGATCAAGGCTGAATTTTTACTTACATTGTTAAATTTGGAGAGAGATCTATAACCAGAAATAATGAGGAGATTTGCTATGTTTAATTAAGGAAACTCCAGTCTGGATATGTTAAGGGGTTTGTCTGAGTTTGCAAAGCTGAGGGCTAGCGACTGGCAGGGCCATACGTAGAACCTGCTCATCTTCAGTCCTAGTTTTCCCATCATTTTATCTTTGGTGTTTAGAGATGACCGTTGTAAGATTGTCACCGTCCACTACATAGTGACCAGAAGACAGATTTGATGAGGAGCCTTCTCACGTGACCCAGCTCTCAGGCAGGCTCCATACATCTCCACTGGCTGAGGCTCACTTTGTCACTGGAGCACCTGTTGATAGACCTTGTCACTTTGCATGTTCACTGAATGGACTGCCAGTACTTTTCCTCCAGGTGAACAAGTCCAGATTGTGATAGTTCAGGTTTCCATGTCCTGTTTTTTTCTTATCGTTTCACACTCACAGTGCATAGTGTGAAATGGCACAACATAGCACCAACATTTTGTGTTGCTTGAACACTTACACGGTAGTACATAATCCTGGGGATATATCTCTGAGTACTCAATATTTTAAAAATCATGCTCAAAGGCCCTGTGATAGCAATAGGTGGCCCGAGGTAGGAACATGATGCATTTGAGAAAGATTAAGGCTTGTGTTTGAAGTAGGGGAGAGTGTGGGCAGGGCTAGAAACACCTTCATAGACCATCTTCCTGACCTTTGCCCTCATTCTGAGAACCAAGGCAATCTTCTGTTTTTCTGTTTTATTTATCAGATTTGCTTTTAAAAGTATCATTTCTGAAGACTGGATTTTGTGTGTGTTGGGGTGAAGGGCGTGTTGAGAGAGGATGGCTTTTTGCGAGAAAACTATTTAACAGAATTGATTGGGGTGAGAGCCTGAGTGGATGGGAGGAAAGAAAATGGGGACACATGAAAAGACAACTTTGAGAAAATTTGTTGTTCAGGTTTAAGCAGATCAGTGAACCCATTTTTCACTTTCATTTTACTCCCGGGTCCCTGAAAACCTCTCTGTTCTCTTACCTTCGCTTTTATCACCCCCAAAGCAACCTGGGTCCCAGGGTCATCATTTCCATTTGGTGTCCGTGAGTACTTCTGCTTGGATTCTTTCCTGTTGTCTCAAACCCTTTTGCAAGCTCACTGGGTCATAATTCCACCTTCTCTTATGTACTCCAAACACTAGCTTTCCCCTAATTCCTTTACTCAGTTATTGGTGCTGTCGTTTCTGGATCCTGCCCCCACCCCTTTTTTTTTTTTTTTTTTTTTTTTTTTTTTTTTTTTTTTTTTTTTTTTTACCTATCCCCCACCCTGCCTTACAAATGGTCTGAAGTTCGGGACCATTTAGAGACTCAGGTCTTACTGATTCATCCTCTTATCTCTTGGATTTATTCGGTTCTTTCTCTTCTCACTGTCACTGCCTTCTCATCTTTTGAGAGGGCTGCTCTCTACCTCTTGGTGTTTCAGTTAGAAATGGGGATTATCCTACCTACCCTGAAATTTTGCCAGGAGCGTTAATTTAAATGAAATGTGCCAAACATGTAACAGCGTGCTTTGCTACTACTGGATTTTCTGGGCTGCCCATTCCTACTCACAAGTTTATCTCCCTGGCTCCAGTGTTTAGCCACAGCCTTTTGTTTTTATCCTGCTGTGGGTTATCTCCTTTTTAAGCTCCTTCAATTTTCTTTTTCCTTCTTTTTTTTTTTTTTAATTTTAGTTTATTTATTTTGAGAGAGGAAGCAGGGTAGAGAGGGGGGGGGGGGGGAGAGGGAGAATCCCAAGCAGCCTCCACACTGTTAGCTCAGAGCCTGATGTGGGCTCAGTCCCACAAATTGTGAGATTATGACCTGAGCGGAAATCATGCTTAACTGACTGAGCCACCCAGGCGCCGCCCCTCCTTCAGTTTTTCTTCATTGCCTACAGTGTAGCCAGACCTCCTTAACGTCTCAGGCCAGGCCCCAGATCTTTTTTTTTTTTTTTTTTTTTTCCAATATATGATATTTATCGTCAAATTGGTTTCCATACAACACCCAGCGCTCATCCCAAAAGGTGCCCTCCTCAATACCCATCACCCACCCTCCCTTCCCTCCCACCCCACATTAACCCTCAGTTTGTTCTCAGTTTTTAAGAGTCTCTTATGCCTTGGCTCGCTTCCACTCTAACCTCTTTTTTTCCTTCCCCTCCCCCATGGGTTTCTGTTAAGTTTCTCAGGATCCACATAAGAGTGAAACCATATGGTATCTGTCTTTCTCTGTATGGCTTATTTCACTTAGCATCACACTCTCCACTTCCATCCACGTTGCTACAAAAGGCCATATTTCATTCTTTCTCATTGTCACGTAGTACTCCATTGTGTATATAAACCACAATTTCTTTCTCCATTCATCAGTGGATGGACATTTAGGCTCTTTCCATAATTTGGCTATTGTTGAGAGTGCTGCTATAAACATTGGGGTACAAGTGCCCCTATGCATCAGTACTCCTGTATCCCTTGGGTAAATTCCTAGCAGTGCTATTGCTGGGTCATAGGGTAGGTCTATTTTTAATTTTCTGAGGAACCTCCACACTGTTTTCCAGAGTGGCTGCACCAGTTTGCATTCCCACCAACAGTGCAAGAGGGTTCCCGTTTCTCCACATCCTCGCCAGCATCTATAGTCTCCTGATTTGTTCATTGTGGCCACTCTGACTGGCGTGAGGTGATATCTGAGTGTGGTTTTGATTTGTATTTCCCTGATGAGGAGTAACATTGAGCATCTTTTCATGTGCCTGTTGGCCATCTGGATGTCTTCTTTAGAGAAGTGTCTATTCATGTTTTCTGCCCATTTCTTCACTGGGTTATTTGTTTTTCGGGTGTGGAGTTTGGTGAGCTCTTTACAGATTTTGGATACTAGCCCTTTGTCCGATATGTCATTTGCAAATATCTTTTCCCATTCCATTGGTTGCCTTTTAGTTTTGTTTGTTGTTTCCTTTGCTGTGCAGAAGCTTTTTATCTTCATAAGGTCCCAGTAGTTCATTTTTGCTTTTAATTCCCTTACCTTTTGGGGATGTGTCGAGTAAGAAATTGCTACGACTGAGGTCAGAGAGGTCTTTTCCTTTCTCCTCTAGGGTTTTGATGGTTTCCTGTTTCACATTAAGGTCCTTTATCCATTTTGAGTTTATTTTTGTGAATGGTGTGAGAAAGTGGTCTAGTTTCAACCTTCTGCATGTTGCTGTCCAGTTCTCCCAGCACCATTTGTTAAAGAGACTGTCTTTTTTCCATTGGATGTTCTTTCCTGCTTTGTCAAAGATTAGTTGGCCATATGTTTGTGGGTCTAGCTCTGGGGTTTCTATTCTATTCCATTGGTCTATGTGTCTGTTTTTGTGCCAATACCTTGCTGTCTTGATGATGACCGCTTTGTAGTAGAGGCTAAAGTCTGGGATTGTGATGCCTCCTGCTTTGGTCTTCTTCAAAATTACTTTGGCTATTTGGGGGGCCAGGTCCCAGATCTAATCCCATCCTTCACACCGTTACTGTTGGCTCTCACAAGCCTCCCTTACTTCTTACATCCACATTGGATGGCTGGATGTTGTCCCAAAACCCCGTTTTGGCTTTGCTTTTGTGGTTTTTGAGTCAGAGGGCTCATTTCTCCTTTCTCCTTATCCTCTAATTGTTTAAAACAATGAGCCAAAATGGGGCACTTGGGTGGCTAAGTCAGTTAAGCTTCTGACTTTGGCTCAGGTCATGATCTGAGCTCTTGAGTTTGAGCCCCGTGTCAGGCTCTGTGCTGACAGCTCAGAGCCTGGAGCCTGCTTCACATTCTGTGTCTCCCTCTCTCTCTCTGCCCCTCCCCACTCATGCTCTGTCGCTGTCTTTCAAAAATCAATAAACGTTAAAAATAAAACATTGGGCCAAAAATTTATTACATAGTTGGGAGCAATATTATGTATGTATTTATATGTACATGTATATATACACATATGTGTAAATGTGTTTATATAAATATGCACATATCTCACAAGCCGATTTTCATCACAAAGGGCAGGTGGCATCAGGTCAGCTCTGCCATCCCTTAGACATACTACTCTGTTGGGGAAATAAAAGTCTCCCAACTTGGTGTGTTTGCATCTGTTAAATGTACTGGGGTTCAAACGGACGGTATTTGCCCTAGTGCTTTGTAAAGTCCTGGGCCTGAACCTAATTATGACCCAGGTAGAGCACTTCTTTGAGAAGAACTGAGATAACTCACCCAGATTTTTTGCTTTCGGATGGAATTTAAGGAATTTAGGTATATGGCCAGTTAGCAGGATTAGGGAAAAAGGAATTATCATTTGGTGGGTGGCAGTCCCTTTATGTACATTATGTCATTTGATCCTTTGAACCCCCATGAGATAAGTAGGTATTTTACAGGCGAGAATATTGAGGACTAGAGAGAGGTGGGTGGTTGCCCCAGATCTAAAGCTTGTTAGGCTCTCCTAGCAGTCGGGCTCTGCAGCAGACAGTGAGCGGCTGAGCAACCAACGTGTGTGCTTCAGCTTTTGTCAGCCCTGGTTTCTTTTCTTAACACCCATTATTGTCCAGGCCAGAGACTATTTTACTATAGATGGTTTGGGAAAAAGTTTTAGTTCAGCATACGTGTTCATCCTAGTGTTCATGTTCTTTCCCTTTCTCTCCTGGATGGTATTTCTGTGTAAACATCATTGTGGCCATAAAAATATTTGGCTTTCTGTTGTGCTTATTTTCTCAGGGGTTATGAAGTGTATTATGTGTATGCAGTGCATTTAAACTAGACAGAAAGCAAATGTTTGTTTAGTGGAATAGGAAAGAAATGAAATTCATGGCATATATGTGCATATTCTTTTTTTTTTTTTTTTAAGTTTATTTATTTATTTTGAGAGAAAGAGTGTGTGAGTGGGGGAGGAGCAGAGAGGGAGGGAGGGAGGGAGGGAGAGGGAGAGGGAATCCCAAACAGGCTCCACACTGTCAGTGCAGAGCCCAACATGGGGCTCGAACTCATGAACTGTGAGATCATAACCTGAGCCAAAATCAAGAGTTGGAAGCTTAACTGACTGAGCCACCCAGGTGCCCCAATATAAATGCTTATTCTTTAAAAAAAAATTTTTTATGTTTATTTTGAGAGAGAGAACAAGTGAGCAGAGGGAGGGGCAGAGAGAGATGGAGAGAGGGAGGATCACAAGCAGGCTCCGCACGTCACAATGCCCAGCCTCACGCGGGGCTCAAACTCATGTGAGGTCATGAGCTCAGCCGAAATCAAGAGCCGGAGGCTTAACCGACTGAGCCACTCAGGCACCCCTAAATGCATATTCTTAATATATTATCACTTCTATGTATCTGGAGTCCTATATAGATCAAAATCAAGGATTTCGCTTCCTTGAGTCTGGGGGCAGTGGTGGTGGTAGTGGGAATGTCAGCTGCAACAGCTAGCATTTGTAGACCTGTTACCATGTATGTATATGTGTTACATTTGTTATATACGTGTTACATGCGTGTTTCTAAGGGCTTCGCTTGTATTAGCTTTTTAAAACCTCTCCATAAACCTCAGAGATGGTGGTATTATCTCCATTTTATAAATGAGTAAATCGAAGCACAGAGAGGGTAGGAAACTTACCTAAGGTCATACAGCTAGGATACATACTACACTGTCTTGGCAGTTCTCAATCTGAGTTAATTCAAATTTGTATTGTTAACCACTTAAATACATGACTGAAATGTTTCTCCATTACTGTTATTGTTTCCTTTCCTGGGGCTTGAACTCAGTGTGCTTTTTTAGGGGCACTGGTAATTATTTTCAAAGCAAAATTATTTTTTTAAGGTTTTTTTTTTTTTTTTAAATTTTTTTTTTCAACGTTTTTTATTTATTTTTGGGACAGAGAGAGACAGAGCATGAATGGGGGAGGGGCAGAGAGAGAGGGAGACACAGAATCGGAAACAGGCTCCAGGCTCCAAGCCATCAGCCCAGAGCCTGACGCGGGGCTCGAACTCACGGACCGCGAGATCGTGACCTGGCTGAAGTCGGACGCTTAACCGACTGCGCCACCCAGGCGCCCCTAAGGTTTTTTAAAGATTATTTTCAAAGTAAAAATGACCAGGCCTCGCGGAGTTCTATATAAATCACTGGAATTACTGAGTTATACTCAAGGAACTAAGGCAGTCCTTCTCACTATGTATTATTAACAATAGTATTTTTAAAATTCAGGTATGAAAATGTTACACATTCAGGAAGGTGCTTCAATTCTGTAAGATATTGAAATGGAAAAATTCGTGTGTTTAAATGCTGGCTGGTGGAGTACTGCTTTCAGTTACAGCAGATATGGAATATCTAAATGGTTTGTCAAGAGAAGATAAAGCAAACATTTTTTCCCATTTAGCAAGCAGTAATTCTGGATTCAGAAGTGGTATTTTGCAGGAAGAAAGTTTGCGTTGACAGAGACAGAATGTTCTTGTAAGTTTGAGAAAATTTTTATTAGCTAAGAAATACTGTGGATGCTGTGTAATGAGTCTTAATGCCTTTATGTTAAAGTCAGTATTCCCTCCGTCCCCCCCCCCCCTTTTTTGTTTTTTAGCTCTGAAAAGGACATGGATGAAAATGAAAGCAACCAATCTCTGATGACAAGCAGCCAGTATCCTAAAGAAGCAGTAAGAAAACGCCAAAATTCAGCACGGAGTTCTGTAGGAAGTGATTCTTCTAGGTTTTCCAGGAAAAGTTTCAAATTGGATTACAGACTAGAAGAAGATGTAACTAAATCAAAGAAAGGAAAGGATGGCAGATTTGTCAACCCTTGGCCAACTTGGAAAAATCTCTCTATTCCAAATGTTCTTAGATGGCTGATAATGGAGAAAGATCACAGCAGTGTTCCGTGTTCCAAAGAGGTAGCGTTTGGTTTTTCTGGGGGGCTCTTATCACTTAATTTTGCTGTGAATTGTATCATGACACTCAAGTTAGTTAATTGAGCTCCTTTTATATGATAAGGCATAGGGCTAAGTTCTGAGAAGAAAAAGTGAATAAGGTGTCCTCAAGTTCATAACTTAGCAACGAAGTATGTATATGAAGAACCACTCTGATCTGGTGGCAATTGGGGTAGGAATAGAGTGCTTTCAAAGTACAGGATGAATGGATAAATAAGATGTGATATACATACATAACACATACAGTCAGTGGAATACTACTCAGCAGTGTAAAAGAATGAAATCTTGCCATTTGCAACAACGTGGATGGAACTGGAGGGTATTATGTGAAGTGAAATAAGTCAGTCAGAGAAAGACAGGTATCATATGTGCTCACTCATGTGGAATTTGAGAAACTTAACAGAAGACCGTGGGAGAAGGGAAGAAAAAAAATAGTTACAAACTGAGAGGGAGGCAAACCATAAGAGATTCTTAAATACAAAGAACAAACTGAGGGTTGATGGGGGAGGGAAGGGGGGAATGGGCATTGAGGAGGGCACTTGTTGGGATGAGCACTGGGTGTTGTACGTAAGCGGTAAGTTAAGGGAATCTACTCCCAAAGCCAAGAGCACACTGTATACTCTGTATGTTAGCCAACTTGACAATTAAAAAAAAAAAAAAGTACAGGAAAGGAAGCGGTGGATCCGAGCTGGTAGGGCTGGAGATGGCTTCTCAGAGGAGGCAATTTGATATTTGATCCGGGCCTAAAAAGATAAAAAGTATTTTGGCAGTGGTTTTCAGGTGGATGATGGCATGAACAAGGTCATGGAGGTGAGAATGTGCATGGCATGTCCCATCAAGTAGTAACCTGATGTGTGTTTGCCCAGAGTGCTTGGCGTCCTTGGACACGGCCGCTAAAACTGTGAAAGGAATCTTCGGATAACCTTTCCAGACCTTAAAAAATTGGCAGTAGGTCACTGACCTTTAAATAAATGATATTTACCTAGGGTGAAACTTTATTTTTTTTTTTAAGTTTAGTTTCTTATTTTGAGAGAGCATTCATGTGCAGGGGAGGGGCAGAGAGAGAGAGAGAGAGAGGGGAGAAAGAGAATCCCAAGTAGACTCCGTGCTGTCAGCACAGAGCCTGATGCGGGGCTTGAACTCACAAACTGTGAGATCATGACCTGAGCCGAGATCAAGAGTGGGAGGTTTAACCGACTGAGCCACCCAGGTGCCCCTTTAGGATGAAACTAATTAACATTTGGCATACAGTTTATTAGATCAGTGTGATTACATTTGGCAGGGAGTGGGTGGCTCCCAATTGCAAGAGCTGTTTCTTGCCCCCTCTTTTTTCTTATTTTCTTGCTTCTCTCTACCACCTGTCTCCTTTGGCTTCTCTTTTCTACCAACCTCTGTCCTACAAGGCTTTGGAGGAAGTGGAGAGAGAGAGAGAGAGAGAGAGAAAGAGAGAGAGAGAACTTGATGTTGGGAGTGGGGGACAAGATGAAAAGAGTGGGGGGCATCCTTGAAGGCTTGATCTGCAGTGGGAAAGACAACAGGGGGAGTGGCTGCTTGTGGTGGTGGTGGTAGATCCTTGGGTAAGCGTGTCTTTTTCTTTTTAAGGACATGGGGTTTAAAAACGGTATTAACACTTTGATGCTAAGGAGTGTTCACAGTATTAATCCTAGTTAACAGAGTTGATTAATATGATTAATGCTTTTCTAACACCTTGTTAGAATGAGGCAGGCAGGGCATTAATAGATAAAACCGTATTACGTGTTTCAGCTTTGAGGCCGGGAGGAACAAGAAGCCTCCCCCCACTTGTTTTTTCCTTCTGAAGAAGCCATATGAAGAGCAACATGGAAGGGTGTTGTGAAGAGGAGGGGTAGGGCAGGGGGCTACCTGTTTGGGGTAAATTTCCTACTGGTTTTGAGCCACAGCTTCTAAAACTGCAGAGGCAAGCAGTGGTAATTTTAGATTTGTTTCATTTCATATGGGAAGTGAGCGATCACACGAAGGCAGAAATACATCTGTGTGTTCTAAGGATTTGGAGATATTCTAGAAACTGGGTTGAATGAGAACTTGCCAGGCTAGTGGTTCTGAAGCTCTTTTCCACCCTGGCTCCTTTTGAATGTCTGATGAAAGCTGTACACCTTATGTGGACATAAACACATTGCCTTTTACTGTAATTTCAGTGAGTTCATGGATTCTCTCAAGCCCTTCCTCATTCATTCACTCATCCATTCACTCATCCATTCATTTAGTTACTACTTATTTATTTAACATTTTTTAATGTTTATTTTTGAGAGAGAATGAGAGACTGAGCATAAGTGGGGGAGGGGCAGAGAGAGAGAGGGAGATACAGAATCCGAAGCTGTCAGCACAGAGCCTGACACAGGGCTCAAACCCAGGGACTGTGAGATCATGACCTGAGCCGAAGTTGGACGCTTAACTGACTGGGCCACCTAGGCGCCCCTCATTTAGTTACTGTTTATTGAGCACCTGCTGTGTGAGCACACAGTTCTGGGCAGTAGAGGGAGACCCTTGAACAAAGCAGAAAGACACTGTGGCATTCTTGGACCTTGGGTTCAGTGGAAGAGAGAAATAGTAAACAAATGGGTAAAATATGTATTAAAATATGACTAGTGCTTTGAAGAATAACAAAGCAGAGAAAGGAATTAGGGTGGAGATGGGAACTACATTCTTTAATGAAGTGTAAACTTTTTTTTAAAGGCAGAATTGTTTAATTGAAGTATGGTTGACATATTAGTTTGAAATGTGTGACACAGTGATCTGACAGTTATATACATTACTCAGCGCTCACCATGATAAGTGTAGTTACCCTCTGTTACAGTACAAAATTATTACAGAGGGCGCCTGGTGGCTCAGTTGGTTAAGCGTCTGACTTCAGCTCAGCTCATGATCTCACGGTGCCTGAGTTCGAGCCCCACGTCATGCTCTGTGTGGACAGCTCGGAGCCTGGAGCCTGCTTCAGATTCTGTGTCTCCCTCTCTCTCTGCCCCTCCTCTGCTCATGCTCTCTCTCTCTAAAATAAACATTAAGAAACTTTAAAAAAATTATTATGATATTATTGACAGTATTCCCTATGTTGTACTTTTCATTTCTGTGACTTAGTTTATTTTATAACTGGAAGTTTGTACCTCTCAATCCCCTTCACCCATTTCACCCAGTACCCTACACACACCCCTTCTGACAAGCCAGTTTGTTCTCTGTGTGTAGGAGTCTTTCTTTTTTAAATTTACTTGTTTGTTCACGTTTTTTAGATTCCACATAAGGTGAAATCATATGGTGTTTGTCTTTCTCTGTCTAACTTATTTCACATAGTGCCCTCAAGGTCCATCCATGTTATCATTCTTTTTTATGGAGGAGCGATATTCCATGGTGTATATATACCACATCTTCTTTAACCATTCATCCATTTTTTTTAAGCCAGAGTTTATTCTTACTTAAAACTAAGAGTCTTTAAAATACCCAAAGCCAGAAGAATTTCCAGGTTTGAGATGGTATCACAGTCAGGTGATGGCTGCTGCTGCTTCTTTTTCTAAAGCCTCAGAAGGATCCTGGGCAATTTTTCTTGAAAATGTTTCTGGTCTGAAAGCTGATGCCTAGTTTGCTTCATACATCAATCCAGTGAGGAAGAAAAGCACAGTGCCAGTAACAGTCGTCATTGCGAGAGAAACACATCTAGGTTCCCCCTCGTTTCCACATACAGCTAAGAACTAGATCAGATGCATGTTGACTTTTCTTATTTTCATATGTAACTAAAGCTCCATGTTTAATCCCTTTACATTGGCAAAATTATTAACTTTTACCAACTTTTAAATATGATAGTCTTCCACATTTTCCAGAAAACCACCCCCCAAACATGAAGAATACCTGCTTCAGATGATTGGGTCCATTCAGAATGTAATCAGATTCTGGAAATTGTTTTTGTTAGACATTGGGGGGCTAAAGTGTAGTGAAATAAAACTTCAAATTATTGTTTTGGAAGGAGACAGGATAATATACACATAGGGTTATAATTACTATATATTAGGCAGTTTATATCATTATAACATATATCCTATAACATATGTTAATATGTTATAATGATATAACCTGTAATTTACAGGTCTAAGTAAAATGAAAATTGGTCATTAACAAAGCTAAACCATTTAGTTGGCTAGTCAGAAAATCATTTCTTTAACTTGGACCATTTCTGATACTTGCCTTTTCTGGGCAGCATGCCAGTTCACAGGCTTCATGCTGTTGAGACGCTGTCATTGCTTTGGGTTGTTGGAAAGCTCAGTGACTTTGTCTGGTTATTGTTGATTATAGTTACCAGAGTCCAGGGTGGGGGAGGGGGAAGAGACAGTTGGAGAATTTCAAAGAAGGAGGGAGGCAGAATGTCCTGAGGTTCACTGGTTGGAGGAGGCTGTCCTTACCAGTCACTACTATAGAAGTGACTAAGGGACGGTCACATTGGAGTATGAGACAGACATGGAACTGAGAAAACGCATCCTGGACTGGTAGGAAAAGTGGGATACCCGGAGTCCAGAAACCAGGCTCAGGTTCAGGATACCTCACTGAGTACTTGACTTTATTTCCAACAGATCCTCAAGGCACTTTTTTTTTGCGGGGGGGGGGGGGGGGGGGGGGCTTGTTTTGTTTTGTTTTGTTTTTTTGTCCATAAGGTTAGGATAAGACAGTTTAGTCCCTAGGATTTTGAGGTTCACATGACACATGAAAGTACTTTGAAAATATAATACACTCTTTAGATGTAAAATATGGAAGAATAGAGTGGTGCCCTTTGAAAAAATGAAAAACATCAATTCTATTTCTGCTGTAGTATGCTAACATGTTGCTTTTTTATCTTTATAAAAATTACATGTATACAGAGTTTCTAAGAAGTCATGGTGCTGAAAGGCTTATTAGACAAATACTGTTCCTCTAACCAGCTCCTGTAACCTGTCCCCGCTCTCTGGAGGCAACAGCTTACAGACCTTTAAGTTGTTTCCTTGGGAGCTTACCTTCATCTTTTATTTATTTTAACTTTATTGTAGTAAGAACACTTAACACGAGATCTACCCTCTTAATTTTTTTTTGAAAATAGTTATTTTTGAGAGAGAGCGGGGGAGGGGCAGAGAATTTCAAGCAGGCTCTGCACTGTCAGCATAGGGGCCAATGTGGGGCTCAATACTACGAACCAAGAGATCGTGACTTGAGCCAAAATCAAGAGCAGACTCTCAACTGAGCCCCCTCAGAATTTTTAAGTGTGCAAAACATTATTGGTGACTGTAGGCACAGTGTTGTAACAAGCAAGTCTCTAGGGCTTATTCATCGTGCTCAACTGAAACTTTAGGCCTGGCAATAGAAACTGCACATTTCCCTCTCGTCCCAGCCTCTGGTAACCATCATTCCACTTTTTGATTCGGTGAATTTAACTACTTAGATATTAACGTGTGGAACCAAGCAGTGTTTCTGTGTTCCTTCATGTTTAGTGTCAAATTTAACTCCCTCTGTACCCCTCCCCGTCTCTCTCCCACAGGCCTACTTGACCTCTTTATATGCTACGGTGACTGTATCACTGTGATGAACCCAGTCATGGACCGTAGCCATGTCTCCTTTCTTAATATGCTCTTTCCCCCCAAGGTTAGCAATGCCTCATTTTTCACCTGCTTAACTTTGTATGTATTTATGACTGATTATTTCCCTCCTTCTCATTCCTTCTCAACAGCTTTCCTGAGGAGAGACTGTAAGCTGGTTTCTTAGCACTGGGTTCTTTCTGGGCTGACAGCCCTCCCGCTTCTCTGCAAGCTTCCATTCTGGAGTCTCCCTTCACCACCATCCTGGACCCCACTGCCTCTTCAGTGCTGGCTCTGTCTCCTGCACCCCACTTGTTCCTCTTTCTTGAACAGGTTCTATTTTGGTGGAGCACCTTTTTTTTTTTTTTTTTTTTTTTTTTTTTTTTAATGTTTGTTTATCCTGGGGACAGAGAGCTCATGGGCGGGGAAGGGGCAGAGAGGGAGGGAGACAGAGGGCCCGAAGCGGGCTCCACGCTGACACCAGAAAGCCCAGTGCCGGCCTCCAACTGACGAACTGTGAGATCACAACCTGAGCTGAAGTTGGACACTTAACAAACTGAGCCGCCCAGGCACCCTGGTGGAGCACATTCTTAATCAGTTTCCTGAGAAAAGGGTGCATAGAAAGTCAGGTTTTTGAGAACTTGATTGTCTGAAGTATCTTTATTATAATTTTTTTTTTGCCATTTTTAAGTTGTAGTTGACACACAATGTTTATTAGTTCCAGGTGTACAATACAGTGATTTGACAACTCTATATGTTATGCTGTGCTCCCATATCATTGACTGTAATACCTTACATTATACCTTTTGTTCCTGTGATTTATTCCATAACTGGAAGCCTGAATCTCCTTTTCTCCTTTACCCATTTTGCCCATCCTCCCAACCCTCTCCCCTCTGGAAACCATCAGTTTGTTCTCTGTATTTATGGGTCTGTTACTGCTTTTTGTTTGTTTGTTCATTTGTTTTTTAGATTCTACATATAAAGAAATCATGTGATAGATGGCTTTCTCTGACTTACTTAGCATAATACCCTCTGGGTTCATCCATGTTGTAAATGGCAAGATCTCTTTCTTTTCTAAGGTTGATTAATAATCCATTATATATATACTTAATATATATATGTATTATATATATGTACATGTATATATTTAAATATAATATGTATCCTACATTTTAATTATCTGTTTATCGACACTTAGGTTGCTTCCATTTCTTGGCTATTGTAAATACTGCAGTAAACACAGGGGTGCATATATCTTTACAAATTCATGTTTTCATTTTCTTTGGGTATATACCCAGTAGTGGTGTTACTGGATTGTATGATATTTCTATTTTTAATTTTTTAAACAACCTCCACACTGTTTTCCACAGTGCATCAATTTACATTGCCACCAACAGTGTATGAGCATTCTCTTTTTTCCAAATCCTTGCCAGTGTTTTTTATTTTTTCTTTCTTTCTTTCTTTCTTTTTCTTTTTATTTTTTAAGTAATCTCTACAGTATGGGGCTCAAATCTACAACCCGGAGATCAAAAGTCACATGCTCCCCTGACTGAGCCAATCAGGCGCCTCTTGTTATTTCTTGTCTTTTTCATTTTTTTTTTTACATTTTTTTTTTAATGTTTATTTATTTTTGAGAGAGAGAGACACACAGAGCGCAAGTGGGAAGGGGCATAGAGAGAGGGAGACACAGAATCCAAAGCAGACTCCAGGCTCTGAGCTGTCAGCACAGAGCCCGATGCGGGGCTCGAATCCACAAACCGTGAGTCATACCTGAGCTGAAGTCAGATGCTCAACCAACTGAGCCACTCAGGCGCCCCTTGTCTTTTTCATTTTAACCATTCTCACAGGTGTGAGGTGATATCTCATTGTGATTTGATTTGTATTTCCCTGACGATTAGTGATGTTGAGCATCTTTTCATGTGTCTGCTGGTATCTGTATGTCTTTGGAAAAATGTCTATTCAGATTCTCAGCCCATTTTTAAATTGGATTATTTTCTTGGTGTTGAGCTGTATTCTTATATATTTTGGATATTAACCCTTTGTCAGATATATCATTTGCAAATATCTCTTCCCATTCCATAGGTTGCCTTTTCATTTTGTTGATGGTTTTCTTCACTGTGGAAAAACTTTGTTATTTTGGTTTAGTCCCAGTAGTGTATTTTTACTTTTCTTACCCTTGCCTGAGGAGACACATTTAGAAAAATGTTGCTAAGGCAGATGTCCAAGAGATTACTGCCTATATTTTCTTCTAGTTTTATGATTTCAGGTCTCACATTTAGGTCTTTAATCCATTTTGAATTTATTTTTGTGTCTGGTGGAAGAAAGTGGTCCAGTTTCTTTTCCATGTAGCTGTCCAGTTTGTCCAACACCATTTGTTGAAGAGACTTTCTTTTCTGCATTGTATATTTTTGTCTCCTTGGTCATACATTAATTGACCATATAAGTGTGGGTTTATTTCTTGGCTCTGCTATTCTGTTCTCTTGCTCTGTGTGTCTGTTTAGTGCCAGTGCTATACCGTTGTGAGTGCTGCAGCTTTGTAGTTTATCTTGAAAGCTGTTCCCATCTGTGCTGTCAAGGTGGAGGGCAAATGTTAACCGGGGTGCTCACTTGCCTCTCAGACCCAGAACATTCCGGTATTTACCCACTGTTTGGCCAGAGTAGTTAGGGACTGGCTCCTTTAAATTCTAGTTGTCCTTTTCACCCTGTTTCTGTGCCCCATGCTCCCCTCCCTCAGTACCATCCCTCCCTCCCACTGCAGTCCACAGTGAGCAGGGTGGGAGTTCCCTTCATGACTGTGTCTCCCTCTCTCTTGCTGTTCTCTGTGTGGTCCCTCTTTCATTGTGCAGAAGCTGTTGGGTCAGCCCTCAGTTCTTTGGGAGGAATTGCTCTAAAAATAGGTGTAGATTTGGGATGGCCCTGGAGGAGGTAACCATTCTTGGACCAGAACTGTGTTTCTGTTCTCATTCTTATTGGTAGTATGGGTATAGAATTTTTGTTTGGAAACCGTTTTCTCTCAGAATTTCAAAGTATTACCTCCATGACATTCTTTGTAGTATTGCTGTAGACAAGTTCAGTGCCAG
The DNA here is from genome assembly GCF_018350195.1 of Panthera tigris. NCBI lineage: Eukaryota > Metazoa > Chordata > Mammalia > Carnivora > Felidae > Panthera > Panthera tigris. The sequence continues at coordinate 80,620,731 of NC_056661.1, forward strand.
TCTTGAACCTTTGTATGCCCTGTATTTCCCCTGTAGAAACTTTGAGGATCATCTCTTTTTTGAAACTTATCCCAAGTTGTGTTTTACTTATTGATCATGCTCGATGCCTCGTGATGTGAACTTTCAGATGTGAAAGTTTGTTTCTTTCAGTTCTAGGAAAATTTGAGTATTCTTTGAAAATTTCCTTTCCTCATCCTTTTAATTTATGAAACAACTACTAATTAGGTTGTGGATCACCTAGATCAGTCCTCTGTAGTTTTCTTTTTCCTGTATTTCATCATTTTTTTTGTATTCTCACAGATTTCCTGACAATAAATTCATTTTTAAATACTTTAGTATGTGTTTCAGAGTTTTAAGAGGTAGTGACAATGTCAAAATTTGAGTTTCTTTAAAAAAGAAAATACAAATACCTTATGATCTTAACTATGCATAGAAATAGGACTGTGTCTAAAGATAGCATAATGTTAACAGTGGTTATAATCTCTGCAAACAGATGTATGGATGGCTACTCTTCTTTATATTTTACTGGATTTTCCAAACATTTTATGAAAGGTATTTTCTTTTATAATCAAGGAGAAGTTTAAAAATATTAAGCCATTCTGATGGATCTAGTACGCCTGCTACACACAGCATGGCAAAAATATAAAACATTACCATTGATAATTGAGGTATTTTGGTAACATCCATTTCTGTTCCGTGTTCACATAATATCGGCAAAATAAATGTGAAAAAGAAAAATAGTTTTTATTTAAATCAGAGTTGCAAAGCAAAACTGTGAATTTCCTCAGTAAAAAGATACTTTCAGTCGGAAGAAAAGGCTTAACTAAATTCTTTAAACATAATTATTTTTAAAAACATTTTAGCAGATTTGCATCATCTCTCATGCGCACACATATTCTTAAAATAATTATATTATTAAGAATATGGGTTTCATTGTTTTAAAGTTAATGAGTAAAAGTTATGCCATGGAGAAAGCTATGGTTTAATGAAAAGGTAGGGTCTTTAGAGCCAGGAAGACCTCAGTTCCACTCCTGAGTGAGCGTGCATGCGCTTGCTGTGTGCCCTGGGCAACCTTCTTAGTGATCCCTCCCCCTCCGTCTGGGTATCTGTAAAATGGCAGTGACATTCCTTCATTAGAGTTAGATGACAGAACCCACCTATGGCATCTGGCAAAGAATAGTGGTTGAATGAATGTTAGGATTTTTCCCTTTCCCAAAGAAAAGTAAATATTAACTAGTATCCTGGTTAATTATGGGCCTAGGGATTTTCCCAGTTGCAGCTTTAAAAAGGAAGGCCAGCCAAGAAAGTCCTAACCTAGTAAAGAAAATGCCAAGTGAATGCTTGGTTTCTTCAAATAAGAATTTCCCTACCCCCATCTACGTGCTTTTTTTTAACTTTAATAAAATCTTAAATAATAATAAAGTAATCTCTATACCCAACATGGGGCTCAAACTTAAAACCCTGAAATCAGTATTCACATGCCCTACCAACTGAGCCAACCAAGTGCCCCTCTAACTGCTTTTTCAAACTCTGATTATCAGGGGGTGCCTGGCTGGCTCATGCCAGGCGGTAGAACATGTGACTCTTGATCTCAGGGTCATGAGTTCAAGCCCCATGTTGGACATGGAGCCTGCTTAAAAAAAATTGTGAAAACACCAACTCTGATTAGGACAAAGTTATTTTTTCTTTTTTTGAATCTCAGTTGTTGACTGATTATTATGGGACATAGTGTTAGAGATCAGATTCTTTAAGGTGCTCTTTTGTAACAGGCTGAGAAACCATATGGCGTGCAGAAACATGGTGTGATTGCTTAATTCAGATGTCTTGTCAGTACTTTGCTTTTTTTAAAAAAAAAACAGCTTAGGTGAGCTATAATTCACATACTCTACAGCTGACCTGTTTTAAATGTACAGTTCAGTGGTTTTCAGTACACTCCGAGTTGTGCAACCATTCCCACATTTAATACATTTTCATTACCCCAAAAAGAAACCTCATGTCCTTACTCAGCAGCTCCTAGTTCTCTTCCCCTCCTGCATCCCCTGGAAATCACGCATCTATCTTCTGTCTCTACGGACTTGCCTCTTGTGGACATTTCATATAAATAGGATCATACAGTCTGTGGTCTTTGGTGACTGGCTTCTTTCAGCACTTTACCTGTCAATCTTCTGTTTGGAGAGCAAGGTGAGGCGGCCAGAGGTGCTCTGCTAAAGGTTTAGTCAGAAGATACCGTGGCTTTTAAAACTTAGAGCAAAGGGGCGCCTGAGTAGCTCAGTTGGTTAGGCATTCGACTTCGGCTCAGGTCATGATCTTGTGGTTCGGGAGTTTGAGCCCACATATCGGGCTCTGTGCTGACAGCTCAGAGCCTGGAGCCTGCTCTGGATTGTATGTCTCCCTCTCTCTCTGCCCCTCCCCTGCCTGCACGCACGCTTGCTCTCTCTTCAAAAATAAGCATAAAAAATTTTTTTTAATTAAAAAAAAAAAAAACTTAGAGCAAAAAAGAGGTGCAGCTGTTTTCAGGGAATTTTATTACAGATATTTTGATGCACTATTTAAACATGCTGCTTAAGATTTTTCAAATGGTTTTAATAACAATTCAAGTTCCACATATTGAAAAAATGCAATTGAATGAGTTTTGACTTGTTTATATATTCATGAAAAGATCACAGGATGATGTACATCCTGTCATCTCCAATAGTTGCCTTGTATCCCTAGTAATCCATCTCATATCCCTGGGCTGGTACTTGTGGCTTTTTTTTTTTTTTTAATATGTATTAAATGAGAAAATTAGGACTGACTTAGGAGTCCGTGGTGGGAGATAGTATGTGTGGAGGCTAGCGGGCTGACCTTGTGTGACTGTCATCACTATTTGTTTTCTCCTCTGTAAAATAGCATTAGTTAATAGGAGCTACCTGCAGTATTATGGTTGGTCCTAAGTTAAACGTTTTTAATGAAGTAGTTAGTATGGTGACTAACACTCCATAAATGATAGCTCTTGTTAGTGTTATTTTGTGTTCTACTAAAGTACTAGACCTATTGGATGATTCATCACCATCACTACTATGTGCCTAGTGTGACGCCTAATACTCAGGTACTCAGTTTATATTAATTCTCTCCAGGGGCGCCTGGGTGGCGCAGTCGGTTAAGCGTCCGACTTCAGCCAGGTCACGATCTCGCGGTCCGTGAGTTCGAGCCCCGCGTCAGGCTCTGGGCTGATGGCTCAGAGCCTGGAGCCTGTTTCCGATTCTGTGTCTCCCTCTCTCTCTGCCCCTCCCCCGTTCATGCTCTGTCTCTCTCTGTCCCAAAAATAAATAAAAAACGTTGAAAAAAAAAATTCTCTCCCTTTTCCCTCATTGTTGATAAGTATACCACATGACATTTGTTATTGTTCAGTAGCCCTAACTCCTACCAACTTTGAGAACAGATCTGAAAAATTTCCACTCATTCATCCAACAGATTTTGTCAAGCACATGATGTGTTTGTCCCTGCACTGTGCATTGCGCCCCGTGGATGGTTCCAAGTTGAGTAAGACGTGAGATACATCCTGTATACGCCCATCCAGGGTTTGGGCAGAATATCCATGGATGGTGCATGAACAGAGTGGGGTGGAAGTTGAGTGGCTGGAGTGATTTTCCCAGTCTGTGGAGACTTGGTGTTGGCCCCGTGAAGGGTATGTAGTTAAAGGTCTCAAAGGGATCAGAGGGAAGGCATTTTAACCTGAGAAATGGGTTCAGTATTGTGCAGGGCTCCCGAGCTCTATCTGGGAGCAGGAATCAGTCCCAGTGTCGGTGGGGCACAGCCCTGCAGGAGTTGGGTGAGACACAGCTGGAGAGGAAGACTGGGGGAATCCACCCCAGGCTTCCTCCTGGGCCGAGGAGGGGAGTCGTGTTTTGTCAGTCAGTAGAGAGCCTGTAAAGATGTTACATAAAGGGAGACAGTTGTATGGTAAGTAGACTATTTTTGAGGTGGCTCTGGTGTATGGATTGAGTTTGACAGTAAGACAGTTTAGTGATCAAGGAAACGGGTAAAAATACAGAGTTGGTGCCTGATTGTTTGTCCAGGTTGTGGTTTCTTTCCCCTCCCGGAATACTTGCAGAGTGTTTACGGTGTGCCAGCTGCTCCTGATGTGGTTGGTCCCCACCACAATGAAGTGTAGGTACAATTATACTCCTTTTTCAGATGGGGAAACTAAGGGTTAGGGTGGCTTAGAGGGTGTTTGCATTGCCCTCCACCTCCGCTGCTCCTTCTCTTCCCCTGTTGGGACCCTTTTCCCATTCAGACCATCTCTGTGACCTCAGCTTTCCTTCCCTGGCATCTCCCCCCATTCCCTCTCTTGCCTCCACCTCCCTGCGGTCCCCTTTGTTCAGTCTTCATCTGTCATGGCAGCTGTTGTGACCACACTCCAGGTCGTCATTTGCATTCCAGAATGTTTTCTCTAAACATAAATTGGGACAAATCTTTTTTTTTTAAGATACTTCCTGTCTGGCATTCAAGGCTTTTATTGTGTTCTCATCCTTCATAGATTGTCGCCTGTCTCCAAATGCCACTTTTGTTCCTGTTTGGCTCTTTGCCTTTGCTTGGGCATTTTCTCCACCTAAAATGACCTCCTTCCTTTTCTCTGCATCATGAACTTCTTGTCAATTGGTCAGGAAACTCACACAGATTACTGTGTCGCCTTAGGCGACTGGACTCTTTATTCCTTCTTATTGGGCTGTAGTGTGTCTTGTATTTTACGTAATTATCCAATACCAGACCTGTTAAAACTGATTTGCTGCAACTTACAAAAATCCACGTAGCGGTAAAAAACAGATGAACAGAGAAGAGCAAAAGGACTCTTAGGGTAGAGAAATAAAGCCAAGTATAAAGTTAGTATAGAAACATGTGCTGTCATGCCCTGCACAATGTTGGAAGTAGCTTTTTCCCAACTTCCTGGTGCAAAGAGGGAAGCATGAACTGTTACGAGTTTTCCCAGTGGCCAGATGAATAAGGCCAGTTGCTCTGGTGAAGAGCTTTTCCTGACACTGAGGATTGAGAGAAATGTTTCTGGGGTGAGTGAGAAGGTGGGGAAGGAGGTTGGAGATATACTGAGTCTTAAAGACCTCTCTCCAGTACATACACGGCCAGGTTCATGAGGCGTCTTCCTGTAAATGACCTTGATACAGCGGTAGAGCATAATAATAAAGCACAACTTAGAAAACAGTTTTATAAAAGCCAGGACTGTGACCCTACAACAGAGCTTCTGTAAGGATAAAATGGAGAATAACCAAAGAAGTAATGCTTCTGTTTTGTTCTGGTTACTGTTTTACATCTATTTACCCCCAAAAGCAGTCACCTTCTCATAGGCAGGGACCATGTTCTGCTTTGGTTTGATCCGAAGGAGAAAACCTTATGGGTGAGGAATGAGGAGAGCCGTCCGTGACTGGGGTTTGCTCAGTGCTCTGCTTCGAGTTCTGTGTGCTCAGATTCATATCTGAGATACAAGGTCTACCAATAAATGGCTGTAAGTTTTCTTTACTCTGTCCAGGAGCCCACCTGTTTCTGACACCATTTTTAGCAGCAAATGCACCAGCCAAGTAAAGGGGCAGAGTGACTGCAGCTAGGCTACAGTTTTGCTTCCAGCACTTACAGAAGAGAGCTTCTAAAATTTTAAATAAATTCAGCAATGCTTGAAGTTGCACATTTAATTTTCCCTTTGTGTACTGCATCTGGGACTAAGACGACCTGATACTGTCATGATTACTGAGTCAGATTTGGAAAGAGGTATGCATTTTCATGCAAAAGGCAAAAATAGCAAATTTATTGAATGAGGTCATTTCTCCTCAAATAGCCCTTCTCTCTATAATCAGAGTCCAAATATGTTGTGATACCTTTTATCCCCCCCCACTAACAGCTGCTTTTCTCCCTTTCTTTCTGTGCATAGGAACTTGATAAAGAGCTTCCAGTGCTGAGGCCGTATTTTATCGATGACCCCGAAGAAGCTGGGGTGCGGGAAGCTGGCCTCAGAGTCACATGGCTGGGACATGCGACAGTCATGGTGGAAATGGACGAGCTCATATTTCTCACAGACCCCGTCTTTAGCTCCCGTGCGTCACCATCGCAGCACATGGGTCCGAAGCGGTTCCGTCGTCCCCCGTGCACCATAGGTGAACTCCCCCCGATAGATGCTGTCCTTATCAGTCACAACCACTATGACCACCTGGACTACAATTCTGTCATCGCTCTGAATGAACGATTTGGTCAGGAGTTGCGATGGTTTGTGCCTTTGGGTCTCCTCGACTGGATGCAGAAGTGCGGCTGTGAGAATGTGATCGAGCTGGACTGGTGGGAGGAGAATTGTGTCCCCGGACACGATAAGGTCACCTTTGTCTTTACGCCTTCCCAGCACTGGTGCAAAAGGACTCTCGTGGATGACAACAAGGTTCTGTGGGGCAGCTGGTCTGTCTTGGGGCCTTGGAGCCGATTTTTTTTTGCAGGAGACACTGGCTATTGCCCTGCCTTTGAAGAGATAGGAAAAAGGTTTGGACCTTTTGACCTTGCAGCTATTCCCATCGGAGCATATGAACCAAGGTATGTGCACTTCCCAGGATGGCAGCCCTGCTACGTAATAAATGGCCTCAACTCTGAAGTAGTTGAGTTTGTGGTCATTTGTGATCTCCTTTCTGATTTTGCTGGTGGACTTTTGGTGGTGGTGGCGTTATTGGGGGGTGGTGGGTCAGATTCAATTAAATTTCTTTTGAAAGCGTTTCAATCATACCATTAAGTAATTACTCAGAATCAGAAATTATATCACCCAGAAAGATGGACCAAGGTTTAAAGAATTGCCATAACCTAGCTACAAGTTGGCATTCGGTTCTGACTTAAGTTGAACCTACCAGCCAGTAATCAAACCTAGCTCACATTCTTCACATGGAGGACATGCTACATAACTACCTTTCACTTCACATCTGGTGTGCACCTGTCCCCAGCCTGTAGCCCTCCTGTGTTTGGCAGAGAAAAGGCGAGGAAAGCTAGCAATCAGTCCCTTGCAATGGTGTTACTTCAGTCTGTACTGAAGTTAATGTGGCAGTGACCCCACGGCATGCCCCTCGCCCACAGTCAGAGCAGTTTAAAGGTCACACTCTCACTGGAGACCGAGGAGACCCAGCCCTGCCTGTGTTCTATTTCATCTTGTCTAAGGAAAAGAGAAGCGACTTCAAAGAATTCAGTTAGATTTCAGCTAACTGGGTGACAGGAACAAGTTAAACACTAAAGTACATGCACAGATACAGAATTGTATGTATTATGGCATTTTATTTCAGCAATCCTACAAGCAGTAAAACACTAGTTCAAAAATGAATTGAGCAAATCCGATGATTAGTTTCCATCTGATTTTGTTACATGTATTTAACCTGTAATGTTCACTAAAAACCATTTCTTCACTATCTTTATGAATGCTTGCTTCTTTCTCCCTCTTTTTTTTCTAGTTTAAGAGGCTGGACACTTTTACCTTATTTTAAAATATTATGAATCTGTAGTAGTGCTTGAACTACACTTTTCCACTGTAATTCTAATGAAATCTCTCAAAACATCCTGTTTTCAAACCAATTTCATATAGTATTGATCTTTCCTCAGTATATGTTCCTACTGTATTAGAATATCTCATTTGTAATTATGAAAACTCTTCCTGTGTCACAGTATATAAAGATCATATAGGGGCGCCTGGGTGGCACAGTCGGTTAAGCGTCCGACTTCAGCCAGGTCACGATCTCGCGGTCTGTGAGTTCGAGCCCCGCGTCAGGCTCTGGGCTGATGGCTCGGAGCCTGGAGCCTGTTTCTGATTCTGTGTCTCCCTCTCTCTCTGCCCCTCCCCTGTTCATGCTCTGTCTCTCTCTGTCCCAAAAATAAAAAAAAATAAAAAAAAAAAAAAGATCATATATATGGGATGGTAGAATGTGTACGGATTAACTACACAAATTCACTCACAGAATTCCCTCTTCCTGCTGCACTGTAGCTGTCTTAAGATGGGTGAAAGCCAGGAGGGCAGAATTTGCTCTAAGAGAATTAAAGTGTGGTAGCCTCTACTGTGTAATCCATTGCTCTGGTCAGTACTGACAGGTTTAGAAATAAGGTTACCAACAACTTCAGAGTACTCTATAAATGTGAAATGATTACACCAAAACGGCTTTCAGTAGTAGACCTGTAACGTTCGTACTTACATTATAGTATGGTCTACGTATTCCATCCAGGTCGGTTAGGAAGTTTTGTGTGTTTTGTTTCGTTTTGTTTTCAAGTAGGCTTCACACCCAGAGCAGAGTCCAATGCAGGGCTTGAATTCACAACTCTGAGATCACGACCTGAGCTGATTCAAGAGTCAGATGCCTAACTCACTAAGCCAGCCAGGCACATCCCCACCACTGTTTTTTTTTTTTTAAAGTAAGCTCTACACCCAATGTGGGGCTTGAACTCATGACCCTGATGTGAAGAACTGCATGCTGAGCTAGCCAGGTGCCCAGGATGTTTTTATTGTAACTTTCACACCAAAATAAAAACTTTACATTTATTTCAGGTAGACGTGAAGGTGGAAAGCAAATCCCTTTGATTTGTTGTAGGAATTAAAAAAAAAAAAAAATCAACAGAAACACCAAAAACTGTTTTGATCCTGCCCCGAATTCCGAGTGTCAGGAAATAGAGCAGAATAGTACTTCTCTAGTCTGCTGTTGAGGAGAACACAGTGGCTTTGTTCCTAGGCTCCCAGGAGGCCCAGCAGCTCCTAACAGTAAATAACAGCCCTTTAGCTGTTGGAGATGGATAGCTTTTCCATGCTGTGTTGTCTAAAATCCAGAAGCACCTGTGTCAGATCCATGTCCATGAGTCTTAACTGCAGCAGAGCTGGCAGTAGCAGAGCTGAGATCCACATTCCCAGCAGCTGGTTGAGCTGGGAGGGGTCCCCGTGCAGGCCACTGCCTCCTGAACCCCACTCTTTCACAGGCATTCGGCAGCCTTACACTGTTTCCACACTCTCTTTGTTCAGTCCCCAGCGTGTACCCTGTGCTTGCTCAATCCTACGCCTCAGTGTTCAGCTGTAGGATGCTCAAATAAAATCCTTGAATGGTAATTGGGTTTTTTTTGCTCCCAGTTTTTCAATTTTATACCCTAATTTTTGCTTTTTGCTTCATGCATTAAAATCGGTTTCAGCAATTTAGGTTCTTTTGAATTGCACTTTTGGTTTCTAGTCATTTATCCATTATCCAGTTTCTTTGATTCATATCAAGATTGCAAAATACCTTTTTAACGATTAAGACCTACCTTTAGAATAAATCATCAGTAAAATCAAATACACATGAAACAACATCTTACGTTTCAAAGGGGAGTTTTGCTTGAGACTTAGCTGTGGCGTCACTGGGTTTGTGCAAGTAAGATTTTTGCTTTTTTTCCAGCAGGAAAGTGGGCTCAAAACAGATGTTTTTGCCTAATGTCTTACTCCTGTGCATAACCTTAAAGGTTGATTAGATGAAGTAGTAATTATAACTTAGTGCACATTTCAAAGGCCAGAATTAATAAATTGCTGTTTTATCAGGTGGTTTATGAAATACCAGCATATAGACCCAGAAGAAGCTGTAAGGATTCACATCGATGTTCAGACAAAGAAATCTGTGGCAATTCACTGGGGAACTTTTGCCTTAGCAAATGAGGTGAGTTTGTGATAAAAGTAACTTCCGTTATGTGTTTGACCTGAGAGGATCCTGGGATCAGCACACCTTGCAGTGTGTTCAGAGATCAGACAAGAATGAGAACCTGCACAGTCCTCAAATGAATTAAGGGGGTAAACCACATTAGTTAAACCGTATTCATATACAGTGAAAAAAAAAAACCACCTCATTACATGCTGTTCTTTTGGAAGCATGGGTTTATATAACTAAAACAGGTATAATCTTGGAAAATAGAAAAATGAATCATGTCTTCCCTCTCAAGGGGGCTTTTGTTACAGCAGATGTAAGCTGTATACATAACTCTAAAATGTGTTGAAAGGACTGACTGCTTCATGGTGAAATAAAGTGCTCTCAAGAGTCACATGTTTGATTTGGAGGGATCAGGGAGGGCTTTATGGGAGAGGTGACATCTGAATGTGGCTGTGAGAAGGCATTTCAAGAGGAGTAAGGGGCAGAGCATAGACTTAGAGGCAGCAAGTGAGGGGAACAGTGAGTGTATGGATGTGATGTGGAGGACAACGGGGGAAGTGAGGCTGGACAGCCTGGAATTTTCAGGAATGTTATTCATCCAGTAAACAGTGAGTGTCTGCTCTGTGCCAGGCAATGGACAAATGGTGGCTTTATTCCTAGACTGATTTTTTTCCTCAGCAAAAAACGTTTTCTCTTTTCTTGGATCTGGGGCCTGTCCTAAGTAAAAAATTAGAAGTGGATGGGCAAGGGGCACCTGGTTAGCTCAGTCGATTAAGCATCCAACTCTTGATTTCGGCTCAGGTCATGATCCCAGGGTTGTGAGATTGAGCCCCACGTTGGGCTTTGTGCTGTGTGGAGGCTGCTTAGGATTCTCTCTCCCATCTTCCCCCCACCCTGCCTTTCTTCCCCGCTCTCCGCTTGCAAACACTCTTTCTCTCTCAAAAAAAAAAAAAAAAAAGTTGAACTTGGCTTCTCCTACTTTGCTTTGTGTGGCCTCTTCCACATCCCAGGGCCTCTCTGCAGGAACCCTGTGATTTCAGGCTGTTCTAGGCACTCCCTCTGCCTGATTTCTGGCCTGCCGTCTCCCTAAGTTGTATCTTTTTCTGTAGTTACCTAAAACACTGCCTGCCCACCCCTACTGCCCCCAGTTAGGATTCCCGTCCCATGATGCAGCAACCCTGAGCCACGCTAGGGGGAGATGGAATGGAGCAAATAAATGAATGACCACAGGGCCAGGGGAGGATGAAGGGGAACAGGAGTATGTGTGTGTATTTGAAAAGGAAATTGGATACTGCTTCCCAGTGGCATACCATACTATTCAGTGGCAATTTCTTATTCTATGTGTATATAACTGTGTATGTTCATTCCATACCCATAGATATGTATTCCATATATGACATACACAGAGCCTTAGATGAAGTAATAGTATTTTTTCAAACCCATTCAAAAAGAGGAATCACGGATGACTCCCTAGGTTTTTAACTTAACGGGGAAGATGCTCATGGTCTTTACTGAGATGGGGAAGATAAGGAAAAGGTAGAAAACCTCAGACTTCATTAGTTATTCAGCTTTCAAGAATTATTCCTGTTATAAATCTAACCTCCATCTTTATTTCTTAATGAAACCTACAACTCCGTAAGTCCTAGCAATTTAGAATGTGTTCACATTCTGACATGAGTTGCATAAACCTGACAACTATGAATTTGTTAAATTACAAAGACTACAGAATTTTTGGATGTTTACCCTATGAGTAAACACTTTAAAATGATTTGCATAAAAGTAGTTATAATAGCTGCTTACTATAAGCTGACCAAGGATGTCCTTAACCTGGCAACACTTAAAAAAATTTTGTACATATAGCAACATCTAATTATCTAGGGAATTATGAGTCAATTTCCTACATGATGTTATGTAAGTACTAAAACTTAACGCACTCGTTTTGGTGGAAACATTTCAGGCATTACATAAGATATACTACCTTTTAACCTATTGGAGATCATAAAACAGTGACCCTTTAAAAGGGAATTAGAGTTGTCTCAGCTGGTTACCTAGCCCTTAATAGAATCAGAGTGTTGGGTGCTTCTTCCACCACTTAACTCTTACCTCTGATCTGCTGTCTTGCTTGATTCATAGTTGTTGTATGGCTGTGGGGCATTTTTACCTCCCTTGTGGGACTAAAGTGCTAGCATGAGCCACTTAGAAGGGTTTTTTTTGTTTTGTTTTTTTTTGTTTTATTGAGAGAGCGAGCCAGCATGGAAGGGACAGAGAGGGAGAGAGAGAGAGTCCTAACCAGACTCAACGCTGTCAGTGCAGAGCCTGACTCGGTGCTCAATCCCACAAACCCTGAGCTGAAATCAAGTCAGATGCTTAACCGACTGAGCCATCCAAGTGCCCCACAGCTTTTCTAATTGAAATTGAGAAAAAAAGAATCTTTGAATAAAGGAAAAAAATAGGAAACAAGGGGAAATGGGGGAAATGCTACCAGATTTTGTTCTCTGGGTCCCTCTTATACTCTGTAGACTACAGTGTCGATATTTGCCTAGGGATTTGAGGGTGACAACCTTCTAGGAGCCAAAAATCTTTCTCCAGCATTTGCTCACACTCTTATAATCTAAGCTTCCATATTCTTTATTAAAAAAACCTTTTTTTAATGTTATTTTTGAGAGCATGAGCGAGTGTGAGTGGAGGAGGGGCAGAGAGGGAGACACAGAATCTGAAGCAGGCTCCAGGATCTGAGCTGTCAGCACAGACCCTGGCGTGGGGCTCAGAGTCACAGACTGTGAGATTATGACTTCAGCCAGTTGGATGCTTAACCAACTGAGCCACCCAGGTGCTCCCTAAACTTCCATATTCTTAAAAAATGTTGGTAGTATCTAATTCTGTAATACTATCTTTAGCATTGATTCCATTTAGACTGGAATTTCATGTAGTGAAAGGGTCATCAGGTTTCATGCAATCTAGTGATGTTCAATCTAAGTTGGCACCAAATTTGACATTCATGGTATTTGGACAGATAATATATTTCTGTTAATGACTATATTAGAAAATGTGATTGGCTCATTTGCTAATGCTTGAATAAAAAGACATTATTTTAAGTAGGCATATGTTGGTTATTTTAGTTTCAACTCTCATTTGAAATAACCCCCCAATATATGCAAGGTTAATCCTTTTCCATTGTTTTCTGTGTGCCCTCTGACAGCATTACTTAGAGCCCCCAGTGAAACTGAGTGAGGCTCTAGGAAGATATGGACTTAAGACTGAAGATTTTTTTGTCTTGAAGCATGGAGAATCCAGATACCTCCATACTGACGATGAAAACTCTGAATGAATGTGAGCACGTGAGCTTTTAGTGAAAAAGGTATCCTCTAAGCTTCTAGGAAAGACTAAGAAATTCATGAATATTAGGATGTTTTACATTTGTAAACCACTTCTATAAGTTTGTGTTGTATGTTTTGTGTGACGGCTTGCTTGCTACTCCAAATGCCAGTTCATATAAAGAAGAGTTCAGAGGTGGGTCATTTAAATACTGAATTGGCAGAGGGGAATTTGAATCCTGTCTCAATGGTAGAAGCATTGAAAAGGAATTTTTTTTAAAGGATTATGCTTTAGTGGTAGAATTTGGAAGTTAGGAAAACTGATTTTAAAGTCTTCTTTCTGTTCTTCTGGTGAAGGGCCTTCTACAGGTTAAGTCTATCTACCTAGATGGTTTGAGGCTGCACATCTAAACTTCTTAACTCACATTAGAGTAAGTGATGGAATGGACACCCACCTGCTTACAGCATTTCTTGTTCTATCCACATTAGCTTATATGCCAAATGTTGAATGATTTATTTTTTTAAGTATAAAACCACAGGAGATTGGGCTAAGTTACCATTTTTAAAGACATCATTGTTTCAAAGAGGAATAATATATTCTGTTGCACATCCCCAGTCCCCAAATCAGAAGCTGTCTGAGTTGGGCAGAGGAAGGGAGAGTGTGGTTATGAGGACATGATTGATGACATTTTCTATTTTTAATCTACAAGTCAGACCTGCTGAGCACAAAGATCACTGCAAGGAAATAGTATTTTACAAAGATAAATGCAGATCTTAAAATGTTAACAATTCCTTCTATATTCTCTTTTCTTTCCACCTACTCATCCCCCCCCCCCCGTTTCTTAGCTCCAACCCTCGATGTATCAATAAGATTTATAAATAATTTATGTTTTACATGATTCAGAGGTCTTATATTTTTATATTAAATGACCCATATGCACAATTCTGCTTTTACTAAGCTAGCACGGAATACTAGCAGTTTAAAAGTAATTCTGGGAATTAGGTGACCTGAGTTAGGTCCCGTAAGGGCCCTGGGATTGCTTGATTGCTCTGAACATTCCTCAGAGCCAATGAGGTACATTAGAGGCCCATCCCATCTTCCTGCTCCCCAGTCTCAGTGAAATAAATTTCATTCGCAGAATAATCAAAGTAGGTTTTTTACAGCATATGCTAAACGGGCACTATTCTATTTATTTTCACATACACATCTATGCACGCCACCTGTTAGCCACTTAATTGGAATTTTAATCCTGCTTCCACCACGGTTTTCTGTGTATCCTGCCACAAGTCACCTACACTCACTGTGCCTCAGTTTCCTCATGTGCAACAAGAGGATAATTTTGACCTACCTCCAAAAAAATGTGAATAGTGATTTTTTTAAAAAGCACTTTGAAAATATAAGGGAGAAAATTATTTCTTAAGACCTCACTGCCTACTAGAGATCTGAAAGCTAAAACTAGGCTCATGCTTTTGGTCGCGTATCGTTCCCATTGCAGATTCAAGCATCTGTACCTAGGACATGAAACACTGAGGATTAACAACTTCAGCTCATTTTGTAAATTTGGGGAGTAATAGCCAAAATAAATGTAAATGATCTTCATCAAAATTTAGCATTTTTTATCTTACAAAGATGCAAATCTGTCAGGGGGAAATGTGTATATAATGTGTGTGAATGTATGTGATTTGGAGGCACTAAAGCACAAAAAATTTCCCCGTAAGATAACCTTCAGGAAAACAAAAACTGAACCACCATAAACCTTTCACTCCGAAGGAACATTCTAGCAAGCAGATGGGAATGGAGAAGTTAGGTTGATGGTGGATTAGCTTTGGGGCCTGGTGCCCTGACACTGGCTGTGTTCACGCAGTCACCCTCCTTCTGTTGTACGCTGCATTCAACGCGCATCTCTTGCCTCTGCTCTCTGAAGCAGACCAAGCTCATCTTAATTTGCTCCATGAATGGCCTTAACATCATTTCTGTATTCATGTGCACTGTGTAACCGCGGGGCTCTGAGCGCTTTAAATTATGTTCTAGTTCCACTGAATTAGGCCTGCCTCCTCACAAGCTTTAATTTTTATTACCATTCACATTATTTCTGTGTTGACATTTTGTTAAGTACATCGAGCTTCAGATCTCCTTGTACAGTCTCGTTCTATTGAGTGATTTCCATTGTCTCACTTAGCTACATTTGTACATTTATGTACAAAACAAAACCAAATTTTGAAAAGCCAGATGCACTCTTTAGCCTCTATTCAGTCTAACCTCTGCGGTAATACCTTTTACTCGATCTTATTTGATCAGTTTTATTTTGCTCTTTGGGACCCATTCGAACATGGGAGATTTGATTGAGGATTCCTTCTCCTGGGGAACCCCTTGATGTTCCTCCCTGCCTGGAGGGTGGGATCACCCAGTGGGGGGCAATCCTGAGAAAAGCCAAGATATGCCATGATCTGCACCAACCTAGATCCGTTTGTGTATTTTCACATTTCAGACCTAATGCTCTGATCTCCAGGAAATGGGATGATCTATTCAAACTAAAAACAGAGGAAAGAAGATGTGGGGTTTTAGAATCCAGTGCTGCCAAAGCACATTAAAGCCAAATCCTAGTTTTTATCATGTGCACACTTTGATTTTCACTAACGAAGGCAGATTTTTAAAAAAATCGTTATAAAGAAATGTGCCTTTCAGGGAATTAGTACTTTTATTCATCAGTGATGCAAACCTAAGTAGTGTTCTTAGCATATACACATTACTGCTATAGCCACCTGGGAACTTCCATGTTTTCACCTTAATACTGAATCCTTTTTCTACTATAAAAGTAATTCTTCCAAGTTTGATTTCTATATTGGGATAAGCCTGAAAATACACATTTTTCTGTTTGAGGATCTGTGACTTCCTATGGAAATCCACATATTTACGAATGAACTTAAAGTACTCGTACGGCTTTGCCTTAACTACCTGGAGTAGGAAAACTTCTGCTTGCATACTGGTTTACTTAATACTAAGCATGGTGATGGTTATGAACTTGAACATTATAAAACCTGGCTGAATGGAAATCTATTAAGTTACAATAGCTTATGGAATAAAAATTTACAATATGTGAAAATCTCTAAAATATGGATGAAAATGAATAAAGTACTATCAAGAGAAAATGTGTATGAACTCTTTTCCTTTTTATTTAAAAAATTATAAAACTTATGCTCATAGTAAAATTCAGACAATTGAAGGGTAAACATAGAAAAGACCTTTCCTCAGTCCCATCTTGGTATCATTCTAGAAAATATTCTCTCTGGATGGAAGCATAAATTGTTCATTTAAAAAACACATGCCTGTTTCATGGATGCCTTTCCACATGAGCACATTCAGACTTGCTTATTTCTTCTAAGATTAGGTAAGTGACTTAACCAGTTGCCTGTGGATGGACATTTGATTATACACGGCATCTTCACAGGCTGGTGTGCTGAGTGGTAAGGACGGGGAGAGTTTTCACCAACTCAGACTAAACTCTAATGCTGGGAACAGACTTCTGGAAGCATGTGGTATGGCTGGGCTGGGGGGTGGCCTCAAAGGCTCAGGAACTCTACCATGAGAACAAGGTCATTCCTGCGGTAGCCCCGACGAACTAATTAATCACACACTAATGGGGTCTCAGACAAGTAACTGCACATCACTTCTAAGGGCAGGTTAGCTTACACGTAAAAAAGAAAACTGTCATGTCACGTAGAGGAAATAATTGAAGTAAACTCCACAAACAGCAAAATAAAAAGACATGCTTTCAGAACAAGCTCTTCATTTGGTATCAATAAAATGGTTCAAAATAAACCAGAAGACCATGGCAAGTTATGTTGTGTTAATGTTGAAATGTTGTGTTAATGAGGAAATTACCATTTAAATTCAGCAGGTGAAAAGAATTTCAGCTCCCTTGGTAAGGAAGATGAAAAATAGGACCAATTAGAATTTTGGTAATACTGTTACCTTTTCCTTCACGTCTGCATCATGGTGATCAACTAAAGCTCTCATTTTCTGGGCACATTCTTCTCCGTATAACAGGAAAAACAGTGAACCTTTAGGGAAAGTAGGCTGCATAGCTGAACAGCCTTCTTTTTTGCAGCAGTTATTTATATTCTGAAATAGCGTAAGAACCCGAAGAAGGATCTCCTTTGCCACATGGCCGTCATAAAGGGAAAGAAATGATGAATCCACCTGAAATAGGAAACAATGACTATTATTTTTTAAATTTTTGAAAATATTTTTCATGTATATTTTCCCACTTGAAAACTACACTGAATACATTTAAAAAAATCTTGTCATAGAAAATTATCCCTAAAATCACCTAACATAAATGTAAAATCTTAATGCACCCCTATACTGTATACCAATGGAAAAAAAGAGTCTTCATAGTTTTAGCTGAAAAATTCTGTTTTCTTAGAGTCCTAGATTGTAGTCATTTGGAAAAACACCCATATCCTTTTTAAGGTCCAAGTTTCCTCACGGGAGCTCATCAACTCCCCAGACATTTGCTGCCCACTGCACACTGTGGGCATGGGCATGGGGCACATGGATGAGGTTCCCTGTCACAGGTTCCCTCCTTTACAGGAGTTGACGCCTGTTTGCTATCAGTACCGCCTTCGCTTTCTTCAGAACACTTATCACAGCTTTTAGTGATCTTGTTTTGTTACATATTTTTGTCTCTTCTCACAAGCTCCACGAGGACAGGCACCATGCCACACGCGCCCACTGGTGTGTCCTGGCACTCAGCCTGGCATCTGGCACATCCTGGGGACTAGGTAGGTGAAGACTAGTGTTTCAGTGGATGTGAAGATACATGCGAACACAAGTAGGTCAAGTATAGGAGACGTGATGACATACTGGTACCCCAAAATGGACAGGCAGAACGATTATAATTTATATAACGATATGTCAGGGAGAACTTTTCCAAAATGATTTTTAAAAGGAAAATATGTTCATTACAGAAAATTTAGGAAATTCATATATAGGCAAAAAGAACCAAATAAAAAAAAAAATCTGTTAACATGTTGAGATAAATCTTTCTAGGCCAAATCTATATATTTGTATACTTATAAAACAAATATGTAAACTACTTACTTGGGCACCAAGTAGTCCTTCTGCCATGGCTGGATTTTCAGATAAATTCACAAGCAGCTTCAAAACTTGAACCTGAAATAAGAATAATACTGGTTTGTTTCAGACCAGTGAACATGGATTTTCCCTTCCCGGCAATACTGCCCTCTCACTGCAGTCACATTCTAAAGTCCTGCCTGGGCTTCCGGGTCTGGCTCAAATCCTTTGCCCCACAGAGCCCTCTCTGCGTGCATCTTGTGAGGGCCTCTCTCCTCTTCCACACCTGGCACACTCCGGGAGCACTTCTCACACAGCAGGCTTATTTAAACCCTACTTTTTCATGTACATCGTCAGGGAAGAGATCCTGAATGTCTCATTGCCTACCCAATCCCCAACCCATGGTAATAAACTTAACATCTGTTACATAAATGAGCTTTATTATGATTACTGGTAAGTGAAATACGATCTTTGGAACAAAAAGAGAATCTCTCAAAGCTTGATTTATTTCTATTTAAAGTATGAAAATCTTGGAGCAGTTCAGTTACCAAGACTAGATAAAAATATGGCCCTTTTCTTTTTAGTAGGTTACTATGAACCTTTGAGCTGATCTTTTTTTATATGAAAAATATGTTAAAATCTTTCAAATAGGCAGTGATAAAAATAATCAGCAAACAAATGTTAACTTCTAGCAGACTAGCTAGAATATCGGCATTCCCATCACTTATAACTGGTCAGTATAGTAGACCCCCTATCTGCAAGGGATACATTCCAAGACCCCCAGCACATGCCTAAAATCATGGACAGTATCAAACCCTATATATACTATGTTTTTTCCTACACATACATACCTAGGATAGTTTAATTTACAAATTAGGCAAAGTAATAGATTATCAATAGTTAATAGAATTCCAGTAATGTGCTATAACAAGTGAATGTGATCTCTCAACATATCGTTCGAATTTTAGTGTTTGTGAAGTGAGCACTCTCAGAGGATATTGTTCTGTGCTCATCCTTATTTTTTTAATGTTTATTTTTGAGAGAGAGAGAGAGAGAAAGAGAGCAAGTGCAAGTGGGGAAGGAGCAGAGGGAGAATCCCACTGACAGTGCAGAGCCTGATGTGGGGCTCGAACTCACGAACCATGAGATCATGACCCGAGCCAAAGTCAAGAGTCAGATGCTTAACTGAGCGAGCCACCCAGGTGCCCCTCACCCTTCTTATGAGGTAAGGTGACAAAATGAAGTGAGGTGAATGACACAGGCATTTTGATTATTTGGCTACTAGTGACGTTCTGATGGTAAGTCAGAAGGATCATCCACGTCCCAAATGTGGTTGACAGCAGATAACGAACTATGGAAAGCGAAACCACAGATAAGGGGGGACTACTGTAAAAACATCATCAAATACAATTCCTATTTACAAACAACAGTCATATAAAGCTATACTTTGTAAAAGACACCTGAAATTACACAAAGTGAGGAGTGGGGAGTGGCGAAGGTGCTCCCCACCAGACCTGGGAGGGAACCTATATCTTTGTTTGAGAAGACTTTTTTTTTTTTTTTGAGAGCACAAGCCAGGGAGGGGAGAGCAAGGGGGACAGAGGATCTGAAGTGGGCTCTGCGCTGACAACAGCGAGCCAGATGTGGGGCCTGAACTCATGAACCATGAGAGATCAACACCTGAGCTGAAGTCGGAAGCTTAACCAACTGAGCCACCCAGGCGCCCAGGAGACTTTTTTTTTTTTTTTTTACATAGGCACTCTGTGTTTCTATAGAACATTTTGAAAAAGTGATAGAAAAGCACAAAGGAAAAGGAAATTCACCCATATTTCCGTGACTAGAAGCAATCACTATTAAGTTTTGGTATTCTCTTTCTGGTCTTTTTATATACCTATCCTATCTATGCACATATTCCTTTGATTATGTTGTACATACTAATTTGTTAAAGAGGATAAAACGGTTTGCTTAATTTTATTTATCAACTATTTAAAAAATTTTTAAATGTTTATTTTGAAAGAGAGAGAGAGAATCCCAGGCAGGCTCCATGCTCAGCGTGGAGCCTGATCCCCCAACTGCAGACGACTGAGGCACCCAGGCGCCCCCACCACTGTGCTTTTATAAAAGACCTACATAATTAGTACCTGTTTCTCTATCCAAAAGAAATCCAAAGAGGATTTTCGCTTTTACAAAAAAAAAAAGGCAAAAAATGAAAACAGGGTTGGGTGCTTGTTTTGCAGCCAGCATTAGTGGGGGCATCATGCACCCCGGGAGCTCCTCTCGGCATCTCAGCATCAAGCAGCCATAGCTTTGAACTGTGCCTGTGAGCATCTGCGCTTTATCTTGATTTATTTTGTGCATCTGTGAGCAAGATTTGTTCCACGCTATCAGAAAAGCCTGAGAGAGGTTTTTTTCTTGGGTCTCGGACCACTCAAAACTTTTTCCATATGAATTAATGCTAAGTGCTGCTTCGCGTCATGCCATTTTGGCTTACAAAAAGATTTACAGGAATGCCCTACTTTCAGATAGCAGGGGAGACCTGTGTTTGTATTTTGGTTTGAACCATGTTAAGCTCTTTCTCTTATCACGTGTGCCCTCTTGTGGTGACTCCATGACATTTCTTTCAAGCCATTAGTTCTTTGCTCTCACTGGAGATTTAACAAACACAGGGTTTATTTATGTTAATCTTCCATTACTTATACTTGGTTAGGAATCACTGCTGTACCCGAAAGATTATTATAGGATGGTCAGATCTCTTATTAAAAATAAGATTTCTAGGGGCGCTTGGGTGGCTCAAGCGGAGCAGCACTCTTGATCTTGGCTCAGGTCATGCCCCTGCATTAGGCTCCATGCTGAGAGTGTGGAGCCTGCTTAAGATTCTCTCTGTCTCCCCACCCCTCTCCCCCACTCATGTGCTCTCTCTAAAAAATAAATGAGAAAAAAATTAAGTAAAAGATTTCTAAAAATAAGTTTTCATTTTGGTGGTTATTTACTAAGAAAATACCTAAAACGGGTACATTTTCTCACAAGTGGATTATTGTCCATTAGCAGCTCATTTGTAAGTTGGAACTTTGCATTCACTTTTTATGGAAAAATGATGTTATAATTGGGGTCAGGTTCCCAGACAGACCAAAAAAGCAAATTTTCTATCCCAGAAATGCTGTACTAGGCAATGGAATGGAAAAACAAAACAAAAATAGAACATACTATTGTGGTGTGAGTCACCTTCTAAAAAAGTCATAAAATATATTAAAACACAGACCATGTCTGAGACAGATCCATACAGCCCCAAGGCCAGACTCGCCTGGCTCGAAACTCAGCGTTTCTCCTGAGGTTTTGGGTAAAGCAGCTGCAGACTGGGGAGAGGAGATCTGTCCTATATTTGTGATGCTACTGGGAACAGGGAAGGGTTTCCATGGCGCCTCAGAGGCTGGAAGTTACCTTGCTCCCCTGGGGAAAGAGATGTCGATGGGTGCTTATGTTTTGGAAACTGCGTATGAATGGATCATACTGCAAAAATACTGCTAATAAGATTATTACATTTAATGTTCAGTGCCTTTGGGTAAATCTTAGACCGGATCCAAATAAGTCTGGCTACTGGCAATGTGGAAAGTCTGGAACAAATTTTAAAAGGACTGTAGTGAGGCTCTCCTCATCACATTTGATAACCTCAGACATAAGGGTTATGATGATGTTGAATATTTGAGGTATGGCTTCAGTGATGTTGAATATTTGGGGTATGGCTTCACGTTTAGTCCTTCTAAAATGCTCATGTTTTTCTTTCAACCGTGCCAGAGAACATTGACCAATATAGTAAAACGCTGATGAATGACCGACCCAACTAATCAGAACCTTTGATTAGTCTACCTTCTGTTTTTATGCTGTTTCTCAAAGAATGGCACTTGAGAAAAATGCCCACTAATATGAGGGGTTTACCCAAGTTACTTTCATGGGGTGTTTCCTGAGATCCTACTTAATTCAGGTTAGTCTCTGTTACCTCCTACCATCTACACAACTGGTCAAAATCAAGCACCGAGACATCTATTACTAATTTAAAAGTGGTTTTCAAAAGATTTTTCAGCAAATAATGTCTAAATCAAAAAAATGTTTCTAACCCCAGGCTAAGCAAAAATTCAATCAACCAGCATTAACTCAGAGACTCATTGAACTCAATTATGTATAATTATACCTGGTGGTGGGGGGGAGCCACCCATGTCACCTCAGTAAAAGGCAAACTGGTTTTCAGAAAATCAAACAAATGTCAATCTATGGATAAGTGAAATAACAGATTTTCACAAATTAATTTTAAAATTGAATATTTGGGGATAAACATAATTAACTTTCTTGGGTCCATGAAAAGCCTTTTAATAAACTTTCAATTCCAGGGACGCCTGGGTGGCTCAGTCAGTTAAGTGTCTGACTTCGTCTCAGGTCATGATCTCGCAGCTCGTGGATTCAAGCCCCGCATCGGGCTCTGTGCTGACAGCTCAGAGCCTGAAGCCTGCTTTGGATTCTGTGTCTCCCTCTCTCTCTGCCTCTCCCCCGCTTGCACTCTGTCTCTCTCTCAAAACTAAACAAACTTAAAAAAAATAAAAATAAAAAACTTTCAATCCGAGTCTTAATAAACTTGATGCAATAGTTCCTTGCACTTCCAAGTCATAACCGTTTCATTCGTACCTTGGTACTTCCGTTTCCTGTAAGCAACACATGGAACAGGTCTGTGATGTAATTGTGAAGCATGTGCTGGTGGTCGTTTGTAACTGTCATGTTTGTTAACAATCTCAGTCCAGCCAGCTGCACAGCAGAGTCCAGGGGACCAGAGAGGACATCCTTACAAACTTGATTGATGTATACCTAGGGGGGAAAGAAATGAGCATCTTAATTCTCCAAAAGTCTGTCTGTTAAATAGTAACTTTTCTGCCCAGTGGAGCAGGGCAGTTGTTCAGGATGAGACTGGCTCCTCAGAAAAGACATTTCTATCCAGCCCTTGAACTTGGGGAACTTTTTGATTTTTAAAGCTACCTTTGGGTAGCTTTTTTGTTAATGCCAGGCAATGTGCGAGCATTTTACAAATATACCTGACTTAATCCAGAAGAGTATGGCCATTTTACAGATAAGGACAAGTCCTCAAGGAACTTGGATCCCCAGCCCAATATCAAGCCAGCTGGTAGGGGAGCAATGTCCAATTCCAGAGACCATGCTCTCAACACCAGTGGTCTCTCAATTATTGGGGGCTTCCCAACTCAGTCTACCTTTCTGTGTTAACTGGTCTAGGCACACTAGGACCAAGGAGGAAGACATGTCTGGCCATTTGGCATCAAGGTAAGTATCTTAACAATAGGACCCTATCCTTACCAAGTAAAGAAGAGAGGAAACAGTGAAAGAATTTTTCTCTAGGGTTAGTTCTATCAAAAGGAGAGGGAAAACTCTTTGGCCCAGTTTTCTTATTTACCTAGTTTATGCATACAAATTCCTCCTTCCTGATACTGTTAACTGCCACTGGCAAAACAAAATGCAAACAGTACAGGAGTACTATTTCACACATGACAGAATTGAACCCACCGGTGATGGAAAGTTTTCTGAAACTGTTTTCTATTTCTGGCCAGGATCTTTCCAGCTTGGAAAAACTAGGTCTCACAGATAATTACTATTCACTTAACTAAAAACTCCACCAGAAGTTCTAACTGCTAAAGAAAAAAAAATTCCTAATATGAAATGCTAAGAAATTATCAATTGTCCCATAAGCCAATTCTAAGTTTTTTAAAAAACCAAAGGTATCCATGGTACAATAGAAACTAGAGTAATGGCAGTAAAGTAAAGAGAGACTAGATTTTTAGTCTTGTTTCAGATCTGATATAAGTCACCTGGATCTCTTTGGCCAGAATTTCATCACATACCCACCCATCCTTAGAAAAAAAAAAGGGGGGGGGACATTTCTTTAGCTCTTTATAAATCATATATCTTCATAAGAGGCTGATGTCTTTCAAAGCATTTCCTAAAATGCATTGAGCATTTTTCTTTTTTTTAATGTTTATTTATTTTTGAGAGAGCGCACAAGCAGGGAAGGGGCAGAGAGAGGGACAAGGAATCTGAAGTAGGCTCCAGGCTCTGAACTATCAGCATAGAGCCTGACCTGGGGCTCAAACTTGCGAACCACAAGATCATGACCTCACCCGAAGTCAGATGCTTAACCAACTGAGCCACCCAGGTGCCCCAATATTATTTTCTCTGAGTCTTTTCACCGGTTCAATTTTAGCAACAAGATCACCAGATGGGCCACCTTGGTTATTCCTGGAGCTGTGCCCACCTCCCCTTGCTCCTTTCTCTTGGAATTCCCTCCCGCCCCAACTCTGCTTCTAGAAACCAGACATTCTTCAGAGCCAGGTTGTACTCTACCTTTTACAAAACTTTTGGATGCGATCTCGTCCTATGTACTCAACAATGTTTTACTTACATTTTTCCTTTAAGTACTTCATGTTCTGCCCTGCATCATGCCTGTTTATGGAGTTGCCTTCTCTCTCCTAGCTTTCTTAAAACAAGAGTTAATTGTGTTCATTTCTAAACTCTGTACCACAAAGGAGGAACTCAATGAATGCTGAAAAAACAGAAGTTCCTAATTTATTTTATCTTTCTGCTGATATTATCAGACTCTGACCAGTTTCCTTTACCACACTTGGATTAAAACGAACCCCGGGAGTGCCTGGGTGGCCCAGCTGGTTGAGCGTCTGACTTCAGCTCAGGTCATGATCTCACGGCTCGTGAGTTCAAGCCCCACGTCGGGCTCTGGTGCTGACAGCTTGGAGCCTGGAGCCTGCTTCGGATTCTGTGTCTCCCTCTCTCTCTGCCCCTAACGCACTAGCATTCTGTCTCTCAAAAATAAATAAACATTAAAAAAAAAAAAACGAACCCCAAACTCAAAAGCATAAGGCACCTCTTACTGCCTGGTTCAGATTCCTCCTTCCTCTGCCTTATTCTCCATAAAAAATGGGCAGAGGACCTGAATACATATTTTTCCAAAAGATACACATATGGTCAATAGATAAATGAAAAGATGCTCAATATCACTAATCTTCTGGGAAATCACTAATCTTCTGGGAAATACAAATCAAAACCACAGTGAGGTCATATCTCATACCCAGAATGGCTACTGTCAAAAAAAAAAGTCTTGGCAAGGATGTGGAGAAAAGGGAATCCTGTGCACTGCTGGTGGGAATGTAAATGGTACAGCCACTATGGAACGCAGTATGGAGAGTCCTCCAAATATTAAATATACAACCACCATACGATCTAGCAATTCCAGTTCTGGGCATTTATCTGAAAACGGCAAAAAGAATAATTTGAAAAGACATATGTACCCACTATGTTCACTGCAGCATTATTCTTAACAGCCAAGACACAGAAATAACCTGTGGTGACAGGTGAATGAATAAAGCACATGTGGTCTATATACAATCGAATATTATTCAGCCATAAAAAGGAAGGAAATCCTGCCATTAGCAACCAATGGATAGACCTTGAGAACATTATGCTAAGTGACATGACAGAAAAAGACAAATACTGAAGGTATCTTTTATATGTAGAATCTAAAAAAGCTGAACTCACAGAATTAGAGTAGTGTGGTGGTTGCCAGGGGCTAAGGGATGAAGGAAATGGGGAGATTTTGGTCAAAAGGCACAAGCTTCTAGGTATAAGATGAGTAAGTTCTGGGAGCTGATGGATAACAGGGTGACTATGCTGTATTATATACTTGAAAGGTGCTGAGAGAGTAGATCTTAAATGTTCTCACCACACACACACACAAAAGGTAATTATGTGAAGTGATGGAGGTCCTAGGTAACACCATAGAAGACTCACACATTTGTGATTTCAGCTAACTTACCTTTATCTTCACTTGATTTTCAACATTCACACTCAGGTTATTCAGTGCATTTAAAGCCTTCTCTTTAATACTGTGGTTGGGATTGTTGATTTTGCTTCCAATGATTGGAATACCACCCAATTCACGAATAATGACCTAAGAGGGAAAAAAACGAGGACCGTCACTTCAATATGCACCCCCTTCATCAAACTTTTTGCATCTACAAATACAAATAAAAATTAATGACCCTTTGGGAATACCTTTCCTATGCACAATCTGTATTTCTTATTTTACTTATTTATTTATTGTTGAGAGAGAGTGAGACAGAGGGTCCAAAGCAGGCTCTGTGCTGAGAGCAAAGAGCCCAGTGCAGGGCTCAAACCCACGAACCGCGAGATCACAACCTGAGCTGAAGTCGGAATCTTAACTGACTGAACCACCCAGGTACCCTTGTAATTCTTATTTAAAAAAAAAATTATTAAATTTTATTAAAATTAAATTTCCATAAGTTTATAGGTAAGAAAATAGATTGGAAATAAATTACGATACATAGTTATTTAAAAACTAGAGCTTGGAGATATACAATGAAGATTTGCAGAGCTACTTAAATGATCTCAAAGCAATTTACAAATGATTTTCCTCTGAAATAAGTTGTGGGACTTTCCTATTATAGGCAAATTTGGAAAAGTGTTATGCTTTGCTAAACTGTATTCTTTGGAACACAAATCCCTCAAGATATTAATAGATGTTCCATTAAGAAAAAAAAAGGTTTCGGGGCGCCTGGGTGGCGCAGTCGGTTAAGCGTCCGACTTCAGCCAGGTCATGATCTCACGGTCCGTGAGTTCGAGCCCCGCGTCAGGCTCTGGGCTGATGGCTCGGAGCCTGGAGCCTGTTTCCGATTCTGTGTCTCCCTCTCTCTCTGCCCCTCCCCCGTTCATGCTATGTCTCTCTCTGTCCCAAAAATAAATAAAAAAACGTTGGAAAAAAAAAAATTAAAAAAAAAAAAAGAAAAAAAAAGGTTTCATGGTTAATTTTGAGAAACTCTGTGTATATTAAGTGCAAACATTTCTTTATTGTGAAGCATTCATATATTCATCATGTGCACTGGGAATCTCCAAGAGGGGACCATTCAATATAGCATTTCCATGAACTGTACACAAAATACAGGGAAGAGTGGGGTCAGAGGAAACACCTGTCAACACCTGGAAGACTTGGGAGTTCCACGCAATTTGGGAAATGATACCCAAATTTCTGAAGAAATAATAATCTGGGGGATTTCTCACCATCAGTTGCAACACTATGCTACTACTATGCGCCTTTGTCCTCAACATTAAAAGATGCATTAACTGCTTCTATTCTTACAAGAAAAGTAAGCTGAACATTACTCCTGTTGGGCCAAAACATGCCCTTCTATGAGAAAAAGAACAAAAGAGTATCTTGCCATCATCCATTTTTTACCAACAGCCCCAAGCCCTACTCTACTGTCCAGAGTGGGCTCAGCACTGGGAGAAAAAGAAACCCCCTGTGGAATCCAGGTTCTTCCCAAAGAACTGCGATTACTAGAAAACAGATTTTTGTTTGTTTGTTTTAACTATCCTACTAAAGTAGATGAAGGCACTGTAATTTACGACCAGGGGCACCAACTTCCATTAGCCAAGAAAACACTTGTTCAAGCAGTGGCTACAGACACACTCTTCAAGCTACAGTTTGTTTCAGAGAGATATGAAACAATGGCATCAGAAACAGCACTATATAGGCATGCTAACAGTCACCATCTGTTGTTTTTGTTTGTGTGACGCTCCCCCCTGCCCGGGGGGCAGACAGAGCACCTCTTTGCTCCCATTTAGCCTCCGATGGGACGGCTGGGCGAACGTGCTCACACCCACCACATCCATCCCCTGCTGTCTGGCCGTGAGATGCTCACGTGAGTCAAGCCTTGCTACCCATGGCCCAGGGAGCCTTATTAGCACAGCACCTGACCCTGGCTGAGCAATTCCACCTTTCAGGGATGGAGGCTTGGGTGGCTTATTTGTGGCCAAAGAGGTAAAAAACCAATATACAAAAAGAAGCAGGGATAAGCACAGCCAAAAGATGGAGGGAGGGAGAGCTCTGATAATGCATTCCGGAACCTTAAACGTTTCCACTTGTGCCTGAAGCCAGTGCTATTCTTGGATGTCCAAGTTAACTGAGCTCAGTGTTTTCCTTTTTGGTTTAAAATAATTTAAGCTGGGGGCGCCTGGGTGGCTCAGTCATTTGAACGTCCCACTTTGGCTCAGGTCATGATCTCATGGTTCGTGGGTTCGAGCCCCGTGTCAGGCTCTGTGCTAACAACTCAGCCTGGACCCTGCTTCGGATTCTGTGTCTCCCTCTCTCTCTGTCCCTCCCCCACTCATGCTGTCTCAGTCTCTCTCTCTCTCAAAAATAAATAAATATTAAAAAAAAATTTTAAATAATTTAAGCTGGGTTCTGTCACTTGCAACTGAAAGAATATGAGTAATCAACAAATATTTTTATATCTCCCTATAAATCTCAAAAGTTTTACAGTAAACCTTATCATGCTGGAAAAAACTTGACTGAAATAGAGTGTAAATTCAACATAGTTTTCATGACAAAGTTAATGAAAGGCATTAGTTAAAAACCATTCCAATTTTTTTTTTTTTTTTTTTTTTTTTTTACTTTTTCTCCGTGGCAGTAATAGAGAGAAGGTAACATTCAAATTGAGCTAGAGAGACTTAGTGTTACCAAGTCGCTATTGGTAGAAGGTAACATTGGTTAGTGGTTGTTAGCAATCAAGGGCCCACCTGCATCAGAACCACCCCCACAAGACTTACATATAATAGAAGGCATGTACTTCAATGTTAGATGTTTTCACTTTTCAACTACAACAAGGTTGAGTTTCAAATAATTTAAAAAGCCATGCAATACTAAATGTGGTGTAGATAACATTTATCTACTAACCAACGTGATGCCTGTGATGAATTTCAAGGGGACCTCAAATCACAGTAACACTATGTCACTATTAGGATGTGCTTTTCAGGAGCAAACATTATGCTGTAGGGATACATCCCCACACCGTATATATGAGGAAAGTGAGGCTCTGGGATTAAGTACCTTATCAGGGTCACAATTACTGCTAGGGTATAAGAATGGGAGGCACCCATTCTGAGACTAGATACTTACTTGGTTAGCTGAAAAGGCTGCATTGTTACCCAGAGTGACCAAAGCTCTTTCGATAATTATAGGATCATCAGTGGACTCAAGCAGGTAGAGGAGTTTCTGAAGCTGGTCAACATTTAGTATATCATCGTATGAACCATCGGTTAAATCTTCTGCAGAAGAACAAAGTTATTTAAAACTCTTTAAAATCAATAGGAGATTAAAGGATTTTTATTTTTATTATTTTGAGAAAGAAGAAAGTGAGGGGAGGGAGGGAGGGAGGGAATCTTAAGCAGGCTCCATGCCCAGTGTGGAGCCTGACATGGGGCTCAATCCCACAACCCTGGGATCATGATCCGAGACAAAATCAAGAGTCAGATGCCTAACCGACTGAAACCCCCTCCCCGCAAGTGCCCCTAGATAATATTTTTAAACAATATTGAATGCATACTCTGATGCCAGGCACAGTTTTAAGCATGTCCTCTACTTTATCTCATTTAATGTTCCAGTAACCTTTGGAAGAAGATACCATTATAATTCTCAATTTACAGATGGTAAACTGAGGCTTACAGACATTAAGAAATTAGCCAACAGTCACTTGGTATTTCTTTCTTAGTAAGGCACTGCATGCTGAAACATTTTCTACTTCTTTTAAAAATCAGGTACACCTGTCCAATGGAACACTTGCCTAGAGGCATAGATTATTGAAGGAAAAGGGTTTGCATTAAGCAGATGTTTTCTGATCACAATTTTAAGAATACCTCAGGCTGGAGACAAAGTTATGGGAGTAAGCCAATCATGCTGCTAGTGCGGCATTTTTGTTTGGTTGGGATTCTAGATGCTAGAATAACAGTCTTGCTGGGGACAAGGACAAAAGCAAAGCTCTTGTTTTGAGTAGAGCTAGAGCAGCTGAATACTGGATCTGGTCAGTGACTTTTAGAATTTATCGCTCTATCTTAAAAGAAACCCACAACTATATTTACAGAAATTACCACAGGAAGAATAGAAACCATTTTATAACACCATCATTGTGTGTTCATTCCTGAAAAATGAACCTATGATTACAGGTTAGACAGTAGACATGTCCACAATTCACTGCCAGGGGAGGGGCAGCCTACAATAGTTGCTATATGATGTCATATCTGTGCCTTTAAAAAAATATATTTATTTTGAAAGAGAAAGAGAGGGAGACAGAGGATCCAAAGCAGCCTCTATGCTGATAGGACAGAGCCCGATGCGGGGCTTGAACTCATGAACTATGAGATCATGACCGGAGCAGAAGTTGGAAGCTTAACTGAGCCACCCAGAAGCCCCTGTGCCTTTTCGTTTTTAAAATAGATACCAAATTATTAAAGATGGTTATCTTTGGGTGTTGGATTTTGAATGACTTGTTTTCTATCCTGTGCTTAGGAATACTTTTTTTTTCTTTTTCGCAATAAATATGTATCACTCCTGTAATGAAAATTAAGTACAGTAAAACCTTGGATTGCAAGTAACTTGTTCTGAGAGTGTTCTGCAAGATGAGCAAACATTTCTAATACATTCTAACTTGATAAAAGAGCAATGTCTTGCAACGCAAGCAGTATGTGATGCCGAATGTCACATGATCACAACTGAGCCAATGGTGTTCTCTGTCTCTCACTGCAGGATTGTGGGTGATCATCTCCCATGTTCAGATGCTCAGCCTCAGGCTGCGGTGTTTGGCAGAAATCAGTGAATTTTCAGAACACTGGAAGGTGCTCACAACTGGCACTAGTGTATTTTTTGTCGCTTCAAAGCGCCTGTGGACAGTCCTTCACTTTTCTGTATTAAGAGTAAGCTTAGGAATGCTTGCTTCATTCTAGGTCAGGCTGCCTGCAGATATAGACCCTGTCCTCTGCTGCCTTACATTGCCGGTTACATTAAATACAGTATATGACCAGAGTTTATTAATACTGTACTATAGTCAACATCCATGCGAGCGTATACAATGGCCCCATGCAGAAAAATGTCGGAAAAAAGGTGGTAAGGAGATGATTACTTTTGAAGAAGGAAATCTCACACTGAGAAGTATGAAGGAGGTGTGCAAGTGGCCAAAATTCAAGAAGTCAAAATTCAAGAGGTGGCCGAGATTTTATAAGAAGCCGATGTCTGCATCTCGTCTGCAGAGGAGGAGGAGGAGAAAGAGGCAGAGGAATCCCTCACTTCAAATGCAATTAGGGAGATATGTCAAATGTGGGAAACTGCAAAATTTTGTAGAAAATCACCACCCAAATAAGGCTGAAGCAGTGCGAGCAATGAATCTGTTTAATGACAATGCAATGTCACATTTCCGCAAAATCCTCAAAAGGAGGCAAAAGCAAGCGTCATTGGCTAGGTTCCTTGTTAAAGTTGCATGAAAAAAGGATTCTACAGAGCCAGTAGACAGCAGTGACTCTGTTAGTGATCATGAAACTCATTCTCCACAGTAATCCTCCTCTCATCTCCCTCACACCAGCCACGAAGGTTGTCAAAGGTAAGTGCAGGTTAATTAATTTATTTTTCTTTATATTTTGTATTTTATTATTTTGCATTATACTACAGTATTGTAATCATTTTTATATGAATATCTTTCGGTTGTGGAATGAATCATCTGAGTTTCCATTATTCCTTATGGGCAAATTCTCTTTGATATACAAATGCTTTGGATAAAAGCATGTTTCCAGAACGAATTATGCTCTCAAACCAAGGTTTTATATACTGTATAATGTCACATATATAGAATCTAAAAACAAACAAAAAATGAGTTAATCAATAGAGATTGGGGTTGCTGGAGGCAGGCAAAGGGGGAGTGTAAAATGGATGAAGGTGGTCAGAGTACAAACCGAGTTTAAGATAAATCAGTCTTAGGCATGTAATGTACAGCTTGGTGACTACAGTTAGCAATACTGTATCGTATATTTGAAAGTTGCTAAGAGAGTACATCTTAAAAGTTCTCATCTCAACAAAAAAATCTGTAACTTTTTGAGGTGAGAGATGTTAACTAAACTTACTGTGATTGTTCGGCAATATGTACAAATACATAAATCAAATACATCAAATTGAATCAAATATATATACCATATATTTGATATCAAATACATACATATCAAATCATGATACTGTATACCTATCACTAGTACAAAGTTACATGTGAATTACATCTCAATTAAAACAAAAAAGATCATCTTCTGAAATCTAAGGTTGATGCTAAAAAAATGGGTACTTCTCAAGTCTTCTTCAAAAATAAAGGTGAGTAGCTTCAGGAAGAAGGGGCCATGAGCAACTTATTTTGTAAATTGCCTGACCTAAGGTAATGGTGACTTTGGAAACTGGTAAAACTAAGTTTAAAAGTAACACTATCCGCGTTTACCAGGTTAAGAAGGTATCTGAAGTCCAGGCCACCAGACCAATTACCTATGTGGAAATCTCTCAAGGACAACAAATTAGGCTGTAAGTAAAGGTAAATAAAGATCTTTAAAAAAAAATTGTTTTCCTTTGTGCCAAAAGGAACTACACTTTCCCTCTATTCTGTTTTCTTAAGAGTGTTTCCTTGAGCAAAGTGGTAAAGCTGACCCTGGAACAAGGCAGGCGCTAGGAATGCCAATGCCTGAGAAGTTGAAAATCCATGTATAACTTTGGACTCCCCAAAACTTAACTACTAACAACCTGCCATTAACTGGAAGCCTTACCGAAAACAGTCATTTAACATATATTCTGTATGCTCTAGGTCTTATATGCTGTATTCTCATAATAAAGAAAATCATAAGAAAAATACATTTTCAGAATTGTACATATATTTACTGAAGAAAATCTGCTTGTAAGTAAACCTGCACAGTTCAAACCCTGGTTGTTCAAGAGTCAGCTATAACTGTAAATCCTCTGTCTCTTTGACATAAATGAACATCTTTTTAAAGGCTAAGTAACCCTCTTGTCAGTTTACAATGCAACAAAGTGTTTCTTAGAGGCTTTGGGACTATCTGTTTGAAATGTAAGCATCAAGAAAGATGAAGCCCTGATCTCTGAGTTTAGCCTTGGCACCTAGCTCCCTGTTGTCACCTCCTGTTTATCCTAAAGATACTGAGAAGTCTTATTTTTCCTCTGGATAAAGGCAATTAGCTAACACAAATAGCCACCTCAATTACTAGTGAATATACGATGAACTATGTGTAGCAAATGGTGTTGTCAAGTCCGCTTAAGGACATGTTAATCTTGCCAACAGGCAGGTAATATGAAATAGATTTTTATCTGCCTGGGTACATAAAAGAGTGAGCACTCTTTTTCAATCCCATTAGCAGATTGCCTGTGACGACTCGGCAATCTAGTTTAATGCTTATTCAACAATAAAACTCTTTAGTTCTTTTGTCTATTTGTAGAGAGGAATTTCTTAGTTGGTAGTTTTACTTTTAATTATTTCTGTAACAGCGTCCATGACCTGAAATATTCCTCCAGAACATTCAGCAAATCCTCAGAATCCCGAATGCACCAATCAACTTTTGGATGGCAATTTAACCACACACTTTGTTCACCAGGAGGGTACCCTCCCATGCAGACAACTGTTTCAACTGATATATACACCTGTGTCTGTACTTCCAGGATCTCTCTGCAACTTTGTGTATGAACCAGTGACATCAAGGTACCTCCCCTCGGAGGCTGGGCCCAATGCAGGCAGAGATAATCCTCAAGGGTTCCTTCTTCCAGGGCAAGTCCAAGCACAATTTCATCATCTACCGCTCCAAGGCCAGCAAAACCCGGGCCACAGTAGGGACAATCCCTTTGGTAACACAGAGTCCGGGAGCAAGCTTTAACGTGAGGAATAATCGACATGCTTTTGAGAAACCTAATCAACCCTCCGCTGTGACGCCGCACTCAGGCAGGAAAATCGGGGCAACTTTTCATCCCACGATTTTGAACCAAATGGAGGCAAGGGGCGGCTCAGAACCCTACCCGCACCCAGTCAAGCGGACGATCCGCCCTCTGCACCTGTGGTTCTCGACCTTGTACTTCTCACGAATCTCCCTCCCGCTCTCCCTCCTCCAGCTCGGCTCCTTTCTCTGCAAGCATGGGAGAGCCACGAGCGCCAGCAGTCTTCAACCCGCACCCTCGGGATAACACCGAGGCCCCGCCGGCCGTCCCCGGCCACCTGCTGGGCACCCCTGCGGCCTCACCTGCGGAGCGCGAGGGACGCAGCCTAAGCCCGCGGTCGCCTTGCCGCTGGCCCCGCGTGAGCTTGTAAATGCAGTAGCAGGCGCCGGCCCCGAGGACCAGGCCCGCCGCCACCCAGCCCACGTGCCGGGAGCGGCCCATGCTACAGCTGGGGCTGAGGCGCAGCGCTGGGCCTGGCGCGGGAGGCTCCGAAGCAAGCGGGTCCCGCCGCCACCCCAGCGCCAGCCGAAGGACGAGAAAGGAAATGGGGCTTGAGCTCCGCCTCCCGGAAACGGCCCTGCTAAAATAGTAAAACCGCCCACTCCGGCCCCCAAGCGTCCAGGCCGCTCGGCAGAGGAGGGGCGGGGGGCAGGGCTATGTGAAGGGCCGCAAGGACTGCGCGTCTCCCAGGGGGCGCACTGGGGTCCGCCGCTGTCCGGAGGCGGGCTGGCCCTCGCTTCGGCCCGGGCCCCGCCCCACCAGGGCCGAAGCCCGCCTCCCTCCCGGCTGCCCCGGGCGGTAGGGGCGTGGAACTTCGGGTGCAGCCCCGGCCCCTCCCCCCACCTCTCCCGCGGTTGCCGGGGCAACGCCGGGACGCGCTAGCCCTTAGCTCCTGCTCCGCGCCTGGTACGCGAGGCGCGGAAAGCAGGCGGGGAGTTTCAGTGGGGCCTGTGGTCATGGCCTCGCTACGCACTGCCAACTCCCGGCTGAGGAACTACTTCAAAGAGAACTACATTCCTCAGGTCTGCGAGGTACTGGAGCCACGTGGCGGCGGAGTTACCAGAGGGGAGAAGCCGAAGATATCTGGGTGGAGCTGGGGTTTAGCCGCAGAGGGAGCGGAGGGATTCTGGGGCGGAATGGGACAGGATGAGGTTAGCCTTGAGCAGGGTGGCGAAGATACAGATCAGAAAGGAGAGGACAGAGGGAGGTGATGGTGGCTGAAAGGGGGGAATGGGTGACCTAACTCGGGGAGAAAGTACAGGGTCCCGGGGCAGAAACCCCAAACTCCAAACTTTAAAGTTTGGGCGCATGGGGCGCGAGAGGGGCCTGAGGACAAGAGAAGTGCGAAAGCAGTGCCCTAGAAACAGAGGAGGAATATCCGAAGAGTGTGGCTTTATGAAGAGAGAGGGCAATAGTGCCACCTAAGGTGAGGTATAGTGGATTTGGCACACGGTGAGCCTGGGGTTTCAATGGAGTGGTGAAGGCAGAAGATAGAGACCTCTCGACGGAAGGTAGCCGGCCCTTTGTGAGGGGAAAGACCCCACCACCGGGATTGCCTTAAACAGCAGACTGTTCCCTACCCCCACCATTATAACAGGAAGGGAGGAAGGAGGACAGGAGAGGGTGGATAGGTTTTGTAGTTTTGGGGGTAGGAAGCCAAGAAAGTTCTCTGGTGACTTCCATTTTCTCTACAAATATTTGGTAAGATATTTGCTAAGAATTATATGTTTGGGTGGAGTTGGAGGCTGCAGAAGGGGTTTTGAGCAGAAATAAAGTATGTGGAGAATGACAGGGAGAGAGGTCTAGCTAGGGAAGGAAAGAACCAGGCAGTATTGAGAGGCCCGCTTGGGATAATAACTCCTATACAATTGGGAGTGCAATTTGGTACAGCCTTTTTGGATGGTAATTTAGACATATTGTTGATCAAACATTTCATTTCTAGGGATCCACTCTAGAGGTATACTCTCACATGTACCCAGAAAGCTGTCCAAGGATATTCATTATAGTGAAAATCATAAAGAACTTATATATGAATGAGAGAATGGGCTAGTATATAAAGTATATGTGTACCTTTTCAAAACAAAAGCCCTCCAAGACACATTTAAAAAGAAGGGGGAAAAAATGCAAGTTGTCCCAGAAGTGTCTACTATTGACTCTACTCATATATTTATGTGTCCATATCTATCTACAGTTAAAACAATAACGCATGCATAGAACATATTGCAACACTATTGACAGCAAATGTTTGTTTTAGGAGAGAACCCTAATTTTTTGTTCTATATAGATCTGTATTGTTTTAGTTTTTTTCTGATGAGTTTGATTCATGTTTTACTTCAATTATATTTAAAATATCTGGAGAGCATGGTACTCATCTTCCCCATTGTGTGATTTTTCTTAAGCAGCAGTCAGTAAACCACATGTAGATACAGAAATAAGAGTTGATTTCAACCAGGATAGGTGTTTGCCAGGCATATAGTATGGAAGGGCAGTGGCAAAGGAACTAAGCTTTTCAGAGTGCCTGATGGGCCAAGGAACTGGGTGGGAAATGAGAGTAGGATGTGAGATTGATCTATGGGCAGAAAGTGAAGGTTCCTAAGGAGTGAAGAGGTGTAAAGGGAGTAATTGAGTGAGGGAACTGGAAAAGTAGGAGGTAGGGATCAGGAAGTGGAATATTTGTATTTAAGATTTAGGGCAGAGTGATGACTCAGTCCAGGTTGGCTGTGGAGTAGGTAGCAGAAGTGGACTTGAGTTGAGGGTCAGGGAACATCAGGGAAGTGATAGCCTCTCCTCATCTTGCTCTCCACTTGCCATAACACTCAGAAGCTGCCAGAGTAATCCCTGGCTCCTCCTTTGAGTAAAAGCATCCTTTGCTCACCAGCCTACCAGGTTGCTTTGCTCCCAGAAGAAAGAGGCCCTCAGAAGTGCCCTTGGCCTAAGGTGACATTCTCATGACTCTCAGGAGTCCTTCACTCACTTCTGCTACCATGTTACCAATAGGCGCAAGAGAGCAGTTTTCTGGGGGCTCACACTCCCACCTTAACTTGGTTAACCCACTAACCCCAGGAGACTATCAGGATAAATCTCATTGTGCCTTATATTCCTGCACAGCTATTCATCTAATCCAATTTGCCAGGACTGGCTATTTTCCAAAACCCATCTTCTACAAGCTTTGGAATGTGTGTGTGTGTGTGTGTGTGTGTGTGTGAGAGAGCAAGCCCATGGGCATAGAGACTTTCTCTGATTACCTGCCTCCAAGCCATTATTGCTGTGGGACATGAGACAATGATGGCCCTTGAAGTTATCAAGGCAGTAGATAAGAAGTCATCCCCTGCCAGCAAGGTCCCAAGTCAACCTAGAAGCATGTCCTCTAAGATCCACTTTTAAGATGGTTTGCTCACATGCCTGGCCAGCTGGTGCTGGGTGTTGGCTGGGAGTTCAGCTATGTCTGTGAGCCGGGAGGCTTGGTTTCTCCATATGGGCCTCTTCATGAGCTGCTTGGACGCCCGCACAGTATGGTGGCTCAGTTCTAAGAGCAAATGTTTCTAAAGAGAACCAGGTATGTTCAATTCAAGTTCATTAGGTAACTTATTTTTTTTGAGCAACAGATTAGGCTCTTGACACCAGCCAGCCTTTTTTTCTTAGGGGATGGTAAGTGTGGTAAGCTAAGGAGGGTACATTAGATCATTCCATCAGCAAATATTTGCTGGGCATCTACCATGTGTCAGTAGAAAATACCTCAATGGCTTTAGCCACTTGCAGCTGTGAATTTGAAGCTGTTTCTAGCCCAAACTTTTCTCCTGCATTCTCTGTGCATTTGTCTATTTGGGTGTCCTATAAATACATACATTAAAGAAATAAAAATAAATAGGTGAAGTTAATTTAAAAAATTGTTAATGCTTATTTATTTTTGAGAGAGATTGTGAGTGGAAGAGGTGCAGAGAGAGCTGGGACAGAGGATCTGAAGCAAGCTCCGCCCTGACAGCAGAGAGCCTGATGCAGGGCTCGACCCACAAACTGTGGGATCCTGACCTGCGCTGAAGTCAGACCCTCAGCTGACTGAGCTAGCCCCGGTGAAGTTAATTTTAATATATTTTAGAAAAACAATCTGTCCAGAATATTATCATTTCAACATGGACTCAATGTGAAATCACATTATGTCTTAGAATTGGATGTGTATTTTACACTTATGTCCCATCTCAATTTGGACCACCATGTCTGAAGTACTCAGTAGCCATGTGTAAATAGTAGCTACTATATTGGACAATGCAGGTCTAGAATGTATTTACATATTTAATAAATCAAGGAAAATTACCCCTGACCCAGAAGTGATCACTGTGTCTCTAAGTAAGTTTGTTCTTTTCAAGAGCACAAAGCTTCTGGAACTTCAGGGAGAGTCTGAGTGGCACAGTGAGGGTAGAGGGGCTATAATGGCCAGTCAGCTTGGTGACTTACAACGATCAGTGGGGTCACACATAGGACAGCTATTCTCACATACACCAAAGGAAATTGATGTCTAGGTTCAAATCTTCAAGAATCACCATAATTAGATTTTATTGTGAAAATGAAAGAAGTGATGAGAGCATTCTATCAACTGAATGTTGGGTCTCCCCAAATTCATCTGTTGAAACCTAATGTTCCATGTGATAGTATTTGGAGGTGGGGACTTTGTCAGTGATTAAGTCACGAGGCAGAGCCCTCATGAGTGGGATCAGTTCCCTTATAACAGATGCCCCACAGAAATCCCTTGCCCACCTATGATGTGAGGGCACTATGAGAAGATGGCCGTCTATGAACCAGGAATCAGCTCTCACCAGGCACAGGATCTTCTTGTACTTTGATCTTGGACTTCCCAGCCTCTAGAAATAAATTTCTGTTGTTTGTAAGTCACCCAATCTATGGTGTTGTATTACAGAAGCCCTAATGGACTAGGAGACTAGGTCATGGACTAACTGTTGAAATGACTTATTTGTTTTAAATCACAAAACGCTCTATACCTGTAGCTGAGAAGTTCTCTAGGGGAGACTGGGGGACATGAATGGAGATTCAACAAGTGGCCTTGCTTCTGTCTTTCTGAATTTATCATTCCTTTGGGGTTCTCTCTTTGGACACTGATATATCTGCCTCCCTAATCCTATCTAAATGAAGTCTGTCCCAATAAAGGACAAGTAAAGTGTATGCAAAATCAAAGATGGCTAGTGTCTTTGTCTGCTTGGGCTGCCATAACAAAGTACCATTACACTGGGTGGCTTAAACCACAGAACTTTGTTTTCTCACAGTTTTGGAGGCTGAAAGTCTGAGACCAGTGTGCCAGCATGGTGAGGTTCTGGTGATGGCCTTCATCATGGCTTGCAGGTGGCTGTCTTCTCACTGTGTCTTCACATGGCAGAGACAGAGAGCAAGTTGTCTGGTGTCTCTTTTTATAACAGTGCTAATCCCATCATGAGGACCCAACTCTCACAACCTTATCTAACCCTAATTACCACCCAAAGGCCCCATCTCCAAATATCATCACAACGAAGACATGAATTTTGAGGGAACACAATTAGCCCATAGTGGCTAGTAAATGTAAGAAAATTAACCCCACTGACAAAAACAAAATGTAGATGAAATGAATTACTGTTTTCCACCTGTCAAATCAAAAATTTTATTATTCTCTGTGTTGGCAAGGTAAAATGGACACTCACATTGGCTGTTAATAAGAGTGTAAATTGATAAGACGTTTTTAGAAAGCAATTTTGAGATATGTATGAAGAGCTTCAAGATGCACCTTCTGATTCTATATTCTTCTAGAAATCTATCCTGAAAAAATAGAGATGAAGATATGTACATTTCATCATTATTAATAAAAATTAATATTATATCCTATAATTTTTAATACTGGGGAAAAGTTAGAAATAACCCAAATGGCCAACCATTTAGAAATTATTAAACATTTATGGTACTACTTTTTTTCTTCTTCTTTTAAAAAAATTTTTTTAATCTTTATTTTTGAGAGAGAGAGAGAGACATAGAATCTGAACCAGGCTCCAGGCTCTGAGCTGTCAGCACAGAACCTGATGCAAGGCTCAAACTCACAGATCGTGAGATCATGACCTGAGCCGAAGTCAGACATTTAACCAACAGAGCCACCCAGGCACCCCGGTACTATTTTTTGCAATAGATTATCAACCAACCTCAGTACATGATGGTTTGAGAATTTTGGGGAGACATGGAAAAATGTTCACAACATAATGACCAGCCAAGGAAAAAAAAAGATATACAAAAAAAAAAAAAAAAAGAATATACAACAATATATAATCCTGATTTTAATTTGTACAATTATCATTTTAAAATTTAATTTGTTAAAAATATATGCACTGAGGAAAGAAACTAAAATTTTTCTTAGAGGTTATTTCTGGTTGGCAGGATGATGGTTGAGTTGTATTTTCTTCTTTGTATTTTCTCTGAATTTTCCAAATTGCATAGATCACATGTTATTTTTATAGTCAGAAAAAAATGTTCATATATTAACTGAAATGCTGGTCTAACTGTAGTAAAAATGCCCCCTTTTTTGCTTTCCCATACTATTAGCAAATAAACTAGAAAGCAATAAAGAAAACACAGGGAGCATAAAAGTGTTTATTACTGGGAAGTGCTGGTTTCTCATCCCAGGTACAGCTGGTTGGCCTGTTGCAGACCTGCGTCTGGTCTCCCTGGATTGAGCGCCCTTTTGCCTCTGGCCACGTACATGAGGTCTCCTGGACACCCCATTTCCTAGATGGGCCAGTCTCTGTCCCAGCTAGCACTGTCATAAAACCCTCTTCCTCAGGTTCGGTTTCCAGATAGCCCTGTGTGTGCCTAATTGCATACTGACAGATTTCCAAAGGTTTGGTTTTGTTTTCTGTTAGCAGAATCCCAGGGTTCTAACGACTCCTACAAGGAACGCTGTATAGCTGGAGAAAGGGCATCGGGAAGAAGAGAGCTCGTCTTCTTCCCCTTATACACTCACCCTACAACATCAAAGAGCAGCTCTGCTTTTATCTGGATATATTTTGGGATTCCCATGAGGTTGTTTTGTTTGTTTTTTAAGATTTTTTTTTTCTGACTAAAAAAAAAATGTATTTGAAATCACTGTGACCAATCACCATAGTTCTGTCAGAAAAATGATCTCTTCCTTCATGGTTCATGTTCTCATGTGTCTTTTCTTTCCCTCATGGGCAACCAGTATCTAATATGGCTTCCATGCAAACCTACATGTATTGTTTGTGCAAGAGGTACAAACATCGAGATACAGAATGGCTGTGGGTTTTGTTTTTTTAGACCATGGAGTCAAGTACTTTGTAAACTTTAATTTTAGGTTTGAAGTAAATGAACTAATTGATCAAATACTTGGAAATCTGTGCAATAAGAGATTTACTCGCTACATACTATTTTTAATTCAGGAAAAATATATTTTAGAAATTCCACGTTTTTAAAAAACATCTGCATGTGGACACTCAGAGCCTGCACCTAGATAGAATTGTGGGAAAACTGAGTATTGTCTTCTGATTTCTCACTCACTAGATTCTCTCTCTGAGATAGTTCTTAGAATTCTGAAATACTTCATCCCACTACTGTTGGAATCTCCTTCCTTGGAAATATTCCTTACAAAAGACATTTGTATTTTAAAAGGTATTAAGATAGCAATACACAATGAAGCCTTATTATTTTTGAGAGAGCGAGAGAGAGAGAGCACAAGCGGGGAAGGAAAGAAAGGGAGGGAGACACAGAACCAGAACACAGGTTCTGAGCTGTCAGTACAGAACCTGATGCGGGGCTCGAACCCACAGACCGTGAGGTCATGACGTGAGCCGAAATCGGATACTCAACTGACTGAGCCACCCAGTGGCCCCAACATTGTCAATAATATTTAGAAATCCATTTCTTCTTCAATTTTCTAGGCAGAAGTCAGCATGGTCCCAGGATGGGTGAGATACTATGGGTATAGTGTCTACCAAATTAGTAAACAGCTGTACATAGCAATTGTCTCTGAGAGCAGAAAAGTGCTCTGCAAATTGTTAGCTCAGATTTCGGTTTAACATTTAGTTTGCAAAACTAGATATTCCCAGCAGAGGGCGTATTTAAGTTACAAATCAAAATTTTTTTTGCAAAGTTTTCTATTTTTAGAAATAAGCGTTTTTTTTTATTTTTATGATTTTTATTCATCTTTTATGCTTTATATTTCTTTCATGATAGCTTCCAATTTGTATTTTGAAAATATTGCATTTATTTCTAAATTACATAGATTCTGTTACCGGGGATTTTTTTTTTTTTTTTGAGTTTATTTATTTTTGAGAGATAGAGACAGAGTGTGAACAGGGGAGGAGCAGAGAGAGAGGGAGACACAGAACTCAAAGCAGGCTCCAGGCTCTAAGCTGTCAGCACAGAGCCTGATGCGGGGCTGGAACTCACGAACTGTGAGATCATGACCTGAGCTGGAGTCGGATGCTCAACTGACTGAGCCACCCAGGCGCCCCTGGGGATTTTTTTTAAGAACTAATTGCTGCAAATATTTACTAGAGATGCAAGAATCAGTAATTATTGAATATGGAGCAAGAGACCGCCAGCCAATGCAGGAGAGAAGGAACTGATCTATTAACTCCTTTTACTGGACCTTGGGGATAGACGTATCTTTTGAGGGCAGTTGTTTGCTGCGTTCCCTTAGCCCAGTCAGCCAACTCACAGATGCAGTTCCAGAGGCAAATTTGTGGAACACTTAAATAACCAAAAAGTATACAATGATTATTTCTCCAGTAACAGTTTACTTATTTAGGGATTAAACAGCTGGTGACCACCAGCAGGTATCAGAATCCATTGTCTTGCTCTCACCTCACGGAGACTGGGTCTCCTCACATGTCCCACCTGCCTTAAAACCCCTCAGGTTCTAGTGTTGAGGGACATCTTCTCTCGCTGATGTTCCTCCTGAATGGCTGAAGCCAGCTGACCCTTTTAAATAATCTTCAGTATACTTTGAGTTATAGAGTTTCTAAAATAAAAAATTGACACCTTCTATTTAAATGTCAAGAAGACACAGAAACTCTTTTGTTCTCAAATTGTTAACTTAGTA
The DNA here is from genome assembly GCF_018350195.1 of Panthera tigris. NCBI lineage: Eukaryota > Metazoa > Chordata > Mammalia > Carnivora > Felidae > Panthera > Panthera tigris. The sequence continues at coordinate 80,663,737 of NC_056661.1, forward strand.
ACTTCTGTAGAAACTGATTAAGAGTTCCCCTCCAATGACACAATAGCATGCCAACTCCATTTCTACCATAATGGGATGGCAAGAATTTGTGAGATGTCACTTGGAGCTTGTTTGCAAGGGGAGGGAGCTAGAAGCGACTTTGAACAGAGACTTAAACCTTATTCCTAAGAAAAGGGGTTTCTGTAACTGTGTGATTCTGACATTGCATTTTTATTTTTTTTAATTTTTTTATTTTTTAATGTTTATTTTAGAGAGAGAGAGAGAATGGGGGATGGGCAGAGAGAGAGGGAGACAGATTTGAAGCGGGCTCTGCGCTGACAGCAGAGAGCCTGATGTGGGGCTCAGACCCACAAACTGCGAGATTGTGACCTGAGCCAAAGTCCGACGCTCAACCGACTGAGTCACCCAGGCGCCCCTGACATTGCATTTTTAAAAGCAGTCTCATCTTGGGATGCCTGAGTGACTCAGTTGGTTGAATGTCAGTCTCTAGATTTTGGCTCAGGTCATGATCCCAGGGTCGTGGGATCAAGCCCCATGTGGGGGTCCCCACTGGACATGGTGTCTGCTTAAGATTCTCTCTCTCTCTCTCTCTCTCTCTCTCTCTCTCTCTCTCTCTTTCTCTCTCTCCCCCTCTCCCTCTGCCCTTTCCCCACTCATGCACATACATGCTCTCTCTCTCTTTCTCTAAAAATTAAATGAAAAATTAAAAATAAATAAATAAATAAAAATAAAAGCAATCTCATCTAAAACAAATAAGGTGAAAACTATATGTTGATTTTTCTACCATTAATTTAAAAGAAGAATGTCTTTCTAGTTTGCATAAAAATAAAATATTTCAAGGGGAGCATGGGTGGCTCAGTCAGTTTAAGGGTCTGACTCTTGATTTCGGCTCAGGTTATGATCCCAGGGTCCTGGGATGGAGCCCCATGTGGGGCTATGTGCTGGGTGTGGAGCCTGCTTAAGATTCTTTCTCTCTCTCTCTCTCTTTTCTCTCCCCCTCCCTTCCCTGAACGTGTTCTCAGCATGCACTCTCTCTCTTTAAAATAATAAAAAAAAATGAATAAGGGAACAACCAAATAATAAATGAATGAATGAATGAATGAATGAATAAATAAATAAATATTTCCAGATAGTTAACGTGAAAAAACCCCTCGAGTTCTGGAGTGCAATGCTATGGGCACGGGAGGAGCCCTGTGTTTGTAGTTTAAAAACCTTCTCACTTTATGTACCACCTGGCCCTACTTTGCCTCATCTGTGAAATCCAGAAATAAGAACATAACCTCTAAAAGTCAAGGTCAACTCTAGTGGGATTTTGGGAAGCAAAATGAACTGTGACTCTCTGATGTTTGGCTGTCTGCGACATTTGGCCATGTGACTGGTCTTGCTGGGGTTTGCTTCTGAATGGCCTAGAGAAGTCTAGAGGAGAGAGGAAGACCCTGTCCCAGGTCCCAGTATAAAATTCTGGCTATGTCTGCTTCTCTCTCATCAGAACCCTTTACTCCAGCCAAACTGGTCTCTGCCCCTGAGGTGTTGCTCTTGCCAAGAGAAAGACCCTATTTGCAAACCATCTGCTCAGTACTTGCTACCTGGAAGTTTCTCCCACTGCCCAGGGCCTCACAAGGCTTTTGTAATCACTTTATCTCTGTACTGGGGAAGCAATTGATTTTTGCATTGCTACTTAGGCCCTTAGTATATTTTACTATATTTATCTGCAGTATCTGGAAAGTCAAATAAGTCTTGCTCCCTTGAGTATCTAAGTGTCTCATAGATAATTACTACTTTGCTATTTATATTTAAACTATTGTTCTATCAAGTTCTCTCTCCTAATCCTTTCCCCCAAATGTATTTGTTCTAATCTCTTCCATCAGGCTTGGTATAAAGTCAATCTCTCTGTCATCACACTGGCCTCTGAATGGTACAAGGGAATAGTTTTGAATTTCTTTTCTCTTTGGTCAAGTATTTGGCTCTACAGGAGGTGATGATTATCAGTGAATGGCTTGTTACCATAATCATCTATGGAGTGTTTATTTTATACTAGAAACTATTCAAAATACTTTTCATGTATTAGCTCATTTAATTCTCATGATAGACCTATGATATGTGTACCTTTATGATATGTATAGGGAAGGAAATAAGAACAGAGAAGTAATTGTCAGAGCTTCCCCACTGGGAGATTGCAGATCCAGAATTTACAGCTAGTGGAACCCAAGCACTGCATTATCTTGCTCCTGGAAAGATGGATGGTAGTTGAAAGGAGTAGAAACAATGGTCCTGGATAAACCCATGTTTGTCATCAGTCCCCATACATCTTTCAGAATATTTGAGAAAGACTGGGGACTGAGTTAGACAGAGCCAAAAGCAAGTGGAAGATTGCACAATTATTTTGTGAAAATACAAGCTTCAGAAAGCCAATTTAGATCTTTTTAAGTCATGGTGTTTTTTGTCCTTGATTGTGTAAGTTTTTACTTAGAAACCTAGCAATAATAATTGCTAATTAATAATAATTAATGTGTTTTTGACAGCCAAACATTCATCTTGTGGGAATTTTGCATAATTTTGCCTCTGCAAAACTAATGGTTTTGCAATTTTTATTTTCATTGGGCGGAAAAAAAGCTAGTGATTCACTAATTATGTTTTCTTATTGGCAGATAGCTATATGCTGTTTAAACATTAATATATAAAGCCTTAGCCTATTTTATTTTCCCAGTGGGAAACTGAACAATGAGATATCTTGTGCAAAAAGTGAACATTTGAACTATGCTAGTTCCATATGCCTTTATTATCATTCCAGAGACTTTTCCTCTCAACTTGATTTGACTTCTACAAGATAACTTTTCAGGAGAAGTAGTTTCCTAATCTGTGGAACTTAGAAATATAAAGAAGTAATTTCTTGTATTCATTAATCAGATCCCAACTTTCTTAAAAATCACCTCAAGGCACCAATCCTCAGACTTCAGTGTGTAGAGGAATCACCTGGGGAGCTCATCAAAATGCAGCTTCCCAGGCCCCATCTTCAGAGACCAATTCACTCCCCAGGTGATTCCAATGCAGATATCCTCAGGGTGCCAGAATGGAATGCAGGATGTGGTAAGTGGGGAATGGAGAAACTCAGCACTCTGGGGACTCAGGCACAGCAGTGCCAGAAAGCAGATGGGCCTTTCATGGGACTATTCAGGGAGCTGTCTGAAGTCTGGCTTCCACGTAATAGAAGACTTCCGGCCTTGGGTAACAGAATGCTATTCATATCCATCTTGCAACTGTGGTGAGAATCACTGACCTCCTGTGCAATTATATTCTGTAGGTCTAGGGGAGAAAGAAGTCAGTCAGCAGATGGCTAAGTGCTCACTGTGAACATCTGGGGTGGGGCTCGGTCAGGAGGCAGAGCTGGAGAAGGAGAGACATGTAGGTCTAACCACTTTGCCGTAGTCTTGAGGGCTGGGTTCTCAGCCTGCAGCCTGCACACTAAAAGGGGGACATGGAGCTAATTGCAAAGGGAGAACTATGTTGTGCAGGGTCCAGTCAGGGGAAATTATCCAATTTCTTCCTTCTGGAAGAACACTATGAGAACTGCTAAGAGACTAAGGCAGGACTTCCAGGCCTGGATCTGCTGACACTTGGTCCATGGAGGTGGGAAGATCCCTGCATGACCCAGTGGGTGAAATTACTTTGTTCACAAGTGAGTGAGCAGGAAAAAAGCCAGTGAGAATAGGCCCTCTGTAAAAGAACGGCCTCTCCACCTCCACCCCCAGTCCTGCCCCATGCACACTAGACCCTGCCTGCAGGCAGTGAACCAAAATGGCAAAGAGAAATGTCTAAGGAGGATTCCAGGTGGTTTCTGTGGGATGTGTGCTGTAAACTGTTTTCTCTGCCTCAAATGGAGAAATATTCTCCATTTTGGGAAAACTCAATGCGGAAAGTAAGATGGCAACAGCTTTCTGAGTTCATATACGTACTTTAATTTTTTTTTTTTTAATGTTTATTTATTTTGGAGAGAGAGAGAGAGAGAGACAGAATGCGAGTGCGGGAGGTGCAGAGAGAAAGGGAGACACAGAATCCGAAGCAGGCTGCGGGCTCTGAGCTGTCAGCACAGAACCCGACATGGGTTCAAACCCACAAACCCAAGATCATGACCTGAGCCGAAGTCGGACGCTTAACCGACTGAGCCACACAGGCGCCCCTCATATATGTACTTTAAATATCCAGATCCAGTAAGCCATTTGTTTGGATGCTACAGGCTTGTTGCTACAAGCTTGCTTTCTTTCTTCTTTTTCTTTCTTTCTTTCTTTCTTTCTTTCTTTCTTTCTTTCTTTCTTTCTCTCTCTCTCTCTCTCTCTCTTTCTCTCTTTCTTTCTTTCTTTCTTTCTTTCTTTCTTTCTTTCTTTTCTTTCTTTCTTTCTTTCTTTCTTTCTTAAGTTTTATTTATTTAAGTAATCTCTACACCCAACGTGGGGCTTAAACTCACAACGCCAAGATCAAGAGTCACATGCTCTTCCAAATGAACCAGCCAGGGGCCCCATAAGCTATAATTTTTCAAATATATGTTCTGTAGATGTTGTGAATGATAAAATACAAATTTTTTAAAAAGACTCTTTGAATTTGTAATAGATTTTGAGGGTGGATTTTCTCAATAACTTTTGTGGTTGGGTCTGAGGAGATTTTTGACGTTAAAAAGGAGGACTTCATACTAAAAAGGGGTAGACACCACTGATCAAAATATCACAACTGTGTCTTCAATTTGACTCCAAAATACCGCCCATCGAATGTAAAACACTGAGCAGCAACTCCATTGTGTCATTTACAATGGATTTTTTTTTAAGTAGTAAAGGTGAAACTTCATTTGTTAGACTTTAACAAAATATGAACACTGGATAAATAAAGGAGTGTCTATAAGGTACGCTTATTTAAAAAACTGTCACATTGGGGTGCCTAGGTGGCTCAGTTGGTTGAGCATTTCACTTCAGCTCAGGTCATGATCTCATGGTTTGTGAGTTTGACCCTCACATCTGGCTCTCTACTGGTAGAAAAGAGTCTGCTTTGGTCCTCTATCCCCTTCTCTCTCTGCCCCTTCCCACCTCTTGCTCTCTTTCTCAAAAATAAATAAAAATATATTTAAAAAAAAACCTATCACTTTATTTGATTCTGTAATTGTAGGAGAGAAACCTATTTGTTGCTTAGTAAGAACACGCACATCCAGGGGTACCTGGGGGGCTCAGTTGATTAAGTGTCCAATTTTGACTTAGGTCATGGTCTCACAGTTTGTTGGTTCGAGCCCCACATCCAGCTCTGTGCTGATGGCTCAGAGCCCGGAGCTTGGTTTAGATTCTGTGTCTCCCCCACTCCTCTCTGCCCCTCCCCCACTAGTGCTCTGTCTCCGTCTTTCAAAATAAATAAATGTTAAAAAAAAAAAAAAAAGAACATGCACATGCAGAAAGAGTGATTCTGTTTCATTTTCCCTAGGCTCTGTTATGTGGCCTACTTACTACATGTCCTGAGGATCCGCTGAAATATTTACAGAAAATGATCATTACTATAATGGAAAATGGTCTCGAAAGTCTTCTCTGGTGAGTATTGTTTTGCTTTATGGTAGGGAGATATTTTATTCTGAATGTAAAACACTCACTATAGAGTACCAAAAGAAGTCTTCTAATCTCAGGATGGTTAAGGAATCCCTCCATAGGCTTTTTTAAAATGTTTATTTCTTTTTGAGAGAGAGAGAGAGAGAGACAGAGTGCGAGTGGGGCAGGGGAAGAGAGAGAGGGAGACATAGAATCCAAAGCAGCTCCAGGCTCTGAGCTGTCAGCACAGAGCCTGACATGGGGCTCGAACCCACAGACCGTAAGATCATGACCTAAGGCCAAGTCAGACAGCTGACTGAGGCACCCAGACGCCCCCTTTCATAGGCTTTTAAGTCTGAAAGACTTCAATAGGAACAATTTCCCCACTGGTTCTTAACTTGAGAAATATAGCCCTCTCTCATCAATAATGTGCTCGTAGGGCAGTTATTTCAAGTTGGGGATGAGGAAAAAGAGGCGTACTCTCTTGGGGGGCACAGCAAAATCTGGAGGAGGGGGTGGTTGACAAAGTCCTGCAGTAGGTGTTGATATACTTCTCCCAAGGGGAGGTGTCTCCTCCTTCCCCTCCCTTCAACTCCACCCATAGAATCATGGATTCAAATCACTGATTTAATTATGGAACTAACTACTATGAAATGAAATGTTTGACAGTGTTTTATGATTTTATCAAAGGGATATGTGCATTGATCCATCAATGAGGCCAAAAATTCGGAGGTTGTCTGAAACTTACATGGAACAACTTTTTGGACTGGATGATCAACTGGTCAGTATTAGTAATCAGACATTCTAAAATATACATCCCAAGTTTTGATGGAAGTTCTCAAATAGATTTTAGATTTTATAAGATGTATGAGGTCAAACTGTTTTTGAATTGGGGACACTCAGAGAAGTGAAGGAATATCACCCCCCCCCAACACCCCGCACACAGCCACATTCATAGTAAACTTCCCAAATTTCCAGAAGTATTTAACAGACATTTATTCTTCCTCTTCTGATAAAATCTTTCTATTATATTTTTCCCATTCCTCTTTCTCCTTCTCCTCTCCTCTTGCATCTTTATAATGATAAAACCAACATTATGGAAAGCTTTAAATGAGGATATTGTCCTTCCTTTCTATCTACTTCCTTCTGTATTCTATCCCTTCTCCATTCTCTTTGCCATCTGCCCAGGGATTATGCTGATAAAGATATGGCCAAACAACGAGAGCTAACTTAAAAGCCAGACCGATTGTTAAAGAAAGGAACAACCAGCTCTAACAGCTGGTTTTGATTCTGTACAGAGGGCAAGGAAGTAATTCAGGACACGGAGACTTTTAGAACAAAGACTGTATCTGAGAGAAGCTACAATAGCAAAAGGCATGTGGGGAGAGAAATGCCAACACAAATTACATGTGTGTGGGGCCTTGTGTGATACCTCCAGATCCCAGGCTGGTGTCTTGGTAAACGCAGGCAGGGCTTGGGAGCTGCTGGTGAACTTGGGCGCCGAAAAGTGAAATCGAAGCCTGGGTCAAGGTGGATGCTGAGAGCCAGGAACAATCTGAAGCATAATTTGGAAGGCTGGGTGGAGGGTCACACTGGATCCTACTCAGTGGTCTGCATCAGAGAGACAGAAATAGAGGGACAGGATATTTCTGCCAAGACTGGGATGATTCTGAGTACCAATACAATGGGAAGAACCCACATGTCCAATCCTAGCTGATCTGTGTTGTGGTGTCTGGGTGTCTTAATGACTTCACTTTATCAGCCATAGAACTTTATCTACTATGAAGTGCAGGTGTCTGCAAACTGTGTTCTCGGAGATGTTTGGGGGCCACCTCAGTAGCTGAGGGGGAGCTCCAGGGGGTGGGGATTCAGGGTCTTTCACCCCCACCTTACGCTCTAGAACAATTCCACTTTGAATATAATGTCATATGAAAAAAGCTTAAACATCATTGCTAAAAGATACTAAAATTATTAAAAACCACTGACGCAGAGGGGTGAACCTCGTCAATATTTTGAAAGTGATTTTGTAAAATACAATCAGATTATGTTCAATATCTAGCCAGAAGCCTAGAGAGAATCTTTTAAAGAATTGCACAGAATTCTGAGACACCATAGCAACTTTAAACCTAAAGTTTTATTAGAAAAAGAATTCTCAGAGATATTTCATGATGTTGAAAGTGCAAAGGATAAAATACAGGAAGCTCATGCACATTTAGAAAGGAGGATGACAATTCATACATATAGAAAAGATGTCTGCTTCATTTTATAAAGTAGGAAAAGTAGAAACTAGATGTGACTTCGCAAAAGGTAAATCTCTAGGTGCCTATGATTGCTTTGTTAGAGGGCTCAGCCGAGATTGAATATGCATTAATTCATTTCTCCTTCACCCTCAGAGGAAAATGAAAAATTCTTTTTTTTTTTTTTTACAAAGGATAAGACACTTTAATCCTTAAAGTTTCCAGTATTTTATTTTATTTTATTTTATTTTATTTTATTTTATTTTATTTTATTTTATTTTATTTTATTTATTTTTAACATTTATTTATTTTTGAGACAGAGAGAGACAGAGCATGAACAGGGGAGGGGCAGAGGGAGAGGGAGACACAGAATCTGAAACAGGCTCCAGGCTCTGAGCTGTCAGCACAGAGCTCGACGCGGGGCTCGAACTCACGGACCGTGAGATCATGACCTGAGCCGAAGTCGGACGCTCAACCCGACTGAGCCACCCAGGCGCCCCAAGTTTCCAGTATTTTAAATTATAGTATACTAAATAAATATCAGCTTTGCTTTTTCCCCCCATTTTTCTTTCCTATAGTTTCATATACAGCTATAATCACTGATGAGCGTTTTTAATGTTTTGACAAAACATTTAAAATATACATATTTTTTAATGTTTATTTATTTTTGAGAGAAAGAGAAACAGAGTGTGAGTGGGGGAGGGGCACAGATTGAGGGAGACACACAATCCGAAGCAGCCTCCAGGCTCTGAGCTGTCAGGACAGAGCCTGATGTGGGGTTCGAACCCACAAACTGTGAGATTATAACCTGAGCCCAAATCGGATGCTTAACCGACTGAGCCACCCAGGGGCCCTGACAAAACATTTTAAAGATCACAAACAATTGTAATCTTTCCCATTATTAAGATTGCTTTGTAGGGGGACCTGGGTGGCTCAGTGATTAAAACAGCTGACTTTGGCTCAAATCATGATTTCCTGTTAGTGAGTTGGAGCCTTGCTTGCATCAGACTCTGAGCTGCTCAGAGTCTGGAGACTGCTTTGGATTCTGTGTCTCCCTCTCTCTCTAACCCTCCCCTGCTCATGCTCTGTCTCTCTTTCTCTCAAAAATAAATAATAAACATTAAAAAATTAAAAAAAAAAGATTGCTTTGTATTGTCTCAGCATGCTTCTGTCTCCACACTGTTCTGCCTATTTATAACAAAGTATTTGTTTCTATTTGTGCAAACAGAGAAAATTGAATACAGGAAACTGTGAGCAAGCCACATTGTTAGAGAAAAAGTAGGAACTGCTCTCATAATAGTAAATAGAAAGACAGTTTAACTATGTGTTCCAAGATGAAAGAATCAACCATTGTCAGGAGGAAACTAACTTCACAGACTTGATTCTCATTTCTTAAGAAATGAAATCTCCAGATGGGTACTGATTACAAGAAGAAAAGACTTCTATAATATTTAAAAAAATCTTTTTATCATGGAAAATTTTAAACATAACACACAAGCAGAACACCATAATGATTCCTCATCATCTAGCTTAAATGACAGTCAACATTTTGCCAATCTTGTTAATTATCTCCCCTTGTCCTTTTTTTTGCTGAAGTATTGGAAAGCAAATCCCAGGAGTTATATTATTTTACCAGTAAATACATCAGTGTGCATCTCTAACAAAAAATGACATTTTTAGGGAACATAGCACAGTGCCATTATGTATGTAATGAAATTAGCAGTAATTTCTGAACATCGCATAGTGCAGATTATATTCAGATATATATATTCCATATTCAGTCCATATTCGAGTTTCCCAAATTGTCTCAAAAATACCTTTTTAAACATGACTCTGTTAAATCAAAATCCATATGGAGTTCACATTGCACTTGGGTATCATATATTTAATACTTCTTGTAATAAACTTTCTTATTTCCCATGCCACTCATTTACTGAGGAAAACATCATTTGTCCTGTAAAATGTCCCACATTCTCATTGTTTCCTCTGGCATCATTTCATTTGTTCTGTTTCTTGTATTTCCTTCAAGTTTGTAGTTAGATCCACAAACTTGATATTCAGGTTCTTTTTTTCCCCTTTTTTTCTCTTGGGGACAAGAATAACCACATGGGGAAGGGTGGTTCTTCCTAGTGCATCACATGGGGGTGCACCCAGAAGTGTGGCAGACCCACTTTTTATCAATCTTGATTCTTCTAGGCATTAACATAATTGCTTATTAGTTTCATCTTACAATACACGCATAATGTTTTTGGAATAACGATACTACAAGATCACTAACAATAAAACTACTGAATGTAGTTTACGAAAAGCATGCAATTCAAAAGAGTTATGCAATTCTTTTTGCCTTTAAGATGTATATATCCTATCAAATATTTTCAATAAAAATACTTTTTTTGTTACCCCAGATACTTATTTTTTTGTGTGTGCTGATGGCCATCTTTTTTTCTCTTTGATATAATTATGCTTTTCCAATTATGTATAACATTACTGGCAATAAAAACAATAAACGATACAACAAAATGAGTGTTCAAAGAATCAAAACAATAAAATGAGTGTTCAGAGAAGTATTGCTTCTATTCCTGTCTTTTTCTCCTCCCTATTCCATCCCTGTTTCTAAGTATCCAATGTTAGTAGGTTTTGGTTTATTTATTTAGTTTTTCCATTGTTTCTTTTTGAAAATTATGAGCACATACATTGTATTCTTCTCCCATCAACTTCTTACATTGAAGTAGCAGACTGTGTGTCGCTTTTTCTCACTTAATGTGTCCTAGAGATCACTCCCTTTTAAAATGATGCTATGGCTTTTAAAATGATGGTATCATAGGGAGCACTGTGTAACAAAATCCTAAAATCTAAATGAAAGATGTGGACTTAAAAGTCTTACTGATATAACAAAGTTTAACTATGAAAAGGAGACTTAACCTTATGACCCCAGTGGCTAGGTTTTAACCTTTTGGGAGAGGCCAGCAGATCCTATGCCTCAAACAAAAATCAACTGGTCAATAACCACACCCTCTACCCTTCCTGGTTTGCAAAAGTATCCTTTTCCTTTTAAAATTTGGTAGATTACTCTTCCCTGAGAAGGCATCAAACTAAGTATTACAGTAACCTGGAAGGAATAGAAATAATGAAGATATGAACTGGATTCATGTTGTTTACTTTAGGATAAATTTAAGTGTAAGGTAAGTAATAATAGTTAATGATAGAGCATTTTTGTATGTTTGTCCACTATGTGTGGCAGCTGAGAGTTCTAAAGAACATTTTTATAAGTTTAAATTGTTTCAGGGGCGCCTGGGTGGCTCAATCGGTTAAGCGTCCGACTTCAGCGTGGGTCATGATCTCACAGTCCATGAGTTCGAACCCCGCATCGGGCTCCACACTGACAGCTTGAAGCCTGGAGCCTGCTTTAGATTCTGTGTCTTGCTCTCTCTATGCCCCTCCCCTGCCTGCACTCTGTCTCTCTGTCTCTCTCAAAAATAAAATAAAAACATAAAAAAAAAATTAAAAAAAAATGTTTCAGGGACTTTCTTAAAATTTGTAATAAACATTTACATGTTTAAGGAAAACTGATTTTTCAAAGTTGTATTTATTTAAATGTGTTTATTAACACTTAGAGCCCTAAAGTACAAACATCAATCAGTGTCTGTCTCCAGACACAAGAGCCCAGTGGGCATTAAAGAATCTTTCAATAATTTGCAGAAGATAAAAATAATAAGAAAATTACTCATCATGAAAAATCCAACACTTTACCCACATCATGGTACTGTTATAGACACCACTCACTTTTGCATTAAAGACATGGTTTCATTTTAGTATTTTTGTTATTACTATTAACTTTTCCAGCCCATGAGTAATAAAAATATCAGAACTGGGAGGGATTTAAAGTAATGCCTTCAACACATATTTATAAACCCTGTTTGGGATGTCATAACAAAATTCTACAGACTGGGTTGTGGTTATCAACAACAGAAGTCTGTTTCTCCCAGTTCTAGAGGCTGGGAGGTCCAAGATGAAGGTGCTGGCAGATTTCGTGTCTACTGAGAACCCAGTTCCTAGTTCATAAACTGCCATCTTCTTGCTGTTACTTCATATGGCAGAAGGGGTGAAGGAACTCCCTGGAGTCTCTTTTATAAAGGCACTAATCCAGGGTGCCTGGGTGGCTCAGTTGGTTAAGCGTCCAACTCTTGATTTCGGGTCAGGTCATGATCTCATGGTTGGTGACGCTGGCAGTATGGAGCCTGCTTGGGATTCTCTCTCTCTCTCCCTCTCTCTGTCCCTCTCCTGCTCATGTTCTGTCTCTCAAAATAAATGAATAAACTTAAAAAGAAAAAAAACATAAAGGTACTAACCCCATTCATAAGGGCTCTACCCTCAGGAGCTGGTCTCCAAAAGGCCCTACCTCCAAATATTATCACACTGGAGATTAGGTTTCAACATATGAATTTTAGGAGATGCAAACATTCAATCTATAGCAAATCCCATACTATTTTGTTAGCATTCTACGATGATGCTATGTGGGATATTAATGAATTCATGAATGAAGTAAAGACATGTACTTTAAAATATGATGAGGGCACCTGGGTGGCTCAGTTGGTTAAGCATCTAACTTCGGCTCAGGTCATGATCTCACAGTTCGTGAGTTCCAGCCCCACATCAGTCTCTGTGCTTACAGCTCAGAGCCTGGAGCCTGCTTTGGATTCTGTGTCTCCCTCCTTCTTTCTGCCCTCCCCAACTTGTGCTCTGTCTCTCTCTCTCTCTCTCAAAAATAAACATTAAAAAAATTTTTTAAAAATATGATGACATGTTATGATAATTTAATACATAATTCCTTGATTCTTGGATTAACTGAGCAAAAAATGGAATTGTTTACCAGAAGAAAAATTTTGTTATACTAAAAACCAAAAATTATAATATGAAGTTAATTATTTACCTTTATTTTTTGTTTGGTTCTTATCAGAGTCCTAATATTATATTAAGTATTTCAAATATCACAGAAATAAAACTTTTTTTTCCCTATTGGCATTATTTGAATGCATTAGTTTTCTCATATATCATAAATAAATAGTATCTAACAAAGTTAAAAATTAATGGGGACCAATTACTACTAACATTAAAGAGCCATAAATTGAGTATGTTTGTAAGTTAGCATTCATGGTTTGTAATGGTATTTCTTTTTTTATTTCATTACAAAATTTTCCAGGTCTCACCAGCCTGGGGTACAAGTAGAGCAATGTTGATAGTAACATTCCAAATTTCACTGCCTCTAGTCCCTGGCTCACAATTACAGGAGGTTGGTATCCCTCAAAATTCCAACCAGTTCTATCTGGGAATCCCAAAGCTGTCCCGTGTGAATTCAAGAATTCCTCTTAAGGTCTCTGTCTCAAGCCTGTTGGGCTACCTGAAGGTGAAGCCGTAGTGTGGGTGTTCTTGATCTGAGAGCTCTGAAGTCTAACTGAGGTGGAGCTCTAGTCTTTTTCCACCACAAATCCTTAAAATGCCAAAACAGTGCTCCTTTCTCTGTTGCTCTACTCAGACCATACCTAGAGGTCACACTGTTTGAAAGAGATACTTTTATAAAGACCTCGAATAAGTCAAGCTTGCACTTTAAGACTCATTCCACAAGCGTTTTACCTGCCAAAATGGTACCACCATGTGCCAAGAACTTAAAACTTCCATGCTCCCACTAGCTTTAGAATGAAATGCTTCTTGATAAAATTTTAAGTGGAGGGATTGCATTATTTCAAAATTTGGCATCACGTAAGATGTTTGTAATATTTTTATCACATTATTTCAGATTTTCAAAACTTAAAGTTACACAAAATTGGATGCCACTGTGCTGTGGGTGCCACATGGAAGTGGAGGAAATGCCTTCTCTCATTTTGTCTTGTACAGAAGTGCCTCAGAGGAGCAGTTTGTTTGGGTTTTGCCTCCAGTCTCTTCTTCCTTAAAGCTCAGACCTCCAATCCATGGGGCTGTGACAGGAGCTATGCAGCGCCCTGTCCCCACTCCTCACTTCTATCATTCTTCCAGATGATAGAAGAAAACTCTCATCAAAACAAATTCACAACAAAAGTATTTGAATTGACTTCTAGAACTTTCTCTGTAAAAATACATTAAAGATACCCAGAAAACTGAATTCATCAGATTTAGCCAGAGACTATGCCTTATTTGCCCTTCATAGTCATTAAATGTTGAAAAATATGTAAAAGGAGAATGAAAAAAAAAGTTTCATATAAAGTTTAATGAAGAGTTTCATATAAACCGAGTCATCAGTGCTAACACATGACCCTTGTTTAGACCCTAGTTTGAACAAACTATTTAAGATGTTTGAGGGAATAATTCCAGAGATTTGGATATGCAGTGGGTATTAGATGATATTAAGCAATTATTGTTAATTGTCCAAGGTGGGATAATGGAATTGTGGTTGTGAAGAAAATGTGACTATACTTTAGAAATAGACAGTAAAATTTTTGGTTTATATACTTTATATACTACAAAGAGAAAAAGCAAGTATGGCAAAATGTTGACAATGTTAAATGTAGACTAGGGGGTGGTAGGTATTTATTCTAATTCTCTGTACATTTGAATTTTTTTACATAAAATATTTTTAAGACTATTTAAAAATTTTTATTTTTTTTAATTTTTAAAAATTAAAATTTAAAAAATAAAAATTTTTAAATAAAAATTTTTAAATAAAAATTTTTAAATAAAAATTTTTAAATAAAATTTTTAAATAAAAAACATTAAAAATTTTTTAAATGTTTATTTATTTTTGAGAGAGAGAGAGAGAGAGAGAGAGAGAGCAAGCAGGGGAGGGGTAGAGAGAGGGAGACACAGAATCCAAAGCAGGCTCCAGGTTCTTAGCTGTCAGCATAGAGCCTGATATGGGGCTTGAACTCACAAATCACGACATCATGACCTGAGCTGAAGTATGACATTTAACTGACTGAACCATTGAAGCGCCACTTTTTAAAACTATTTTTAAGACTTGAGCTGTATTATGCTATATGCAGTATCTTTTTAAAAAGGGATCAATATTCTATTTTACTTCTTTTATTTTTCTTCCAAGCTATACAAAATGTTTCCTTGAAACTAGTGTGTTAAGTTGAATGTACTTTCATTGAATCATATTGTATTTCATTGGAACTCAGTTTAAAACAGAGAGCCTTAACATGAGGGATAAGACATATTCTCAGTAGTAATAGTGACTCATCATAGGAATAATTCCTATGGAGGTGGAGAGTGAGCATGAGTATTTTACAAAATTTCATAGGAGATTCTAACATTCCGCCCTTTAACTTTCAAAACCATCTCTCATGGCAGAATTTTTTCTTTTATTTCCAGACTCAAAGCTAATCTTATAACTGGACTCTTAGAAATTGTGTGGTGGTCCACCTTTTTTCTCTCCTCCTTCTCTTCTGTTATTACTCGAAAGTCTGTGTGTAGAGGACCTTGTGGGAAATTGGTGGACGTGGTCTGTGAGGGCCTGGAAACAGAGTTCTCACTCTGAGGCCCTCTATACCAATGTCAATTACTTTTTTCCAGCAACTTCCCCACAGTCATTGCTTGAATCCTTTACTCTCCATTTTTAGAAGCCAGATGGCAGGGAATTGGCAGTTTTCCAAGGAAGTAGGTTAGTCCATATAATATTTGTTGAGCTCCTACTCTGTGCAATCCTATCAGCTGGAATAAAAAAAAGTGAGAGAAAGACTATTTTCTAGTCACTAGCAGCTAACCAAGATATGACAGCTATGCAGAGTAGAAAGCAGTGGGGAAGATGGTGGAGTAGCAGGACCCTGAGCTCACTGAGTCAACAGTTACATGTATTGCAACTGACTTTGAAAGTGACCTGAAGACTGGCAGAACAGATCTTCTACAGCTATTTGCAGAGAGAAGTCTGCAAAAAAGGATAGGAGGGGTAGAGATGTGGTTGGGAACCAAACCCCTGGTGTCACTAACTACAAATGGGAGCGACACCACAAGCACAGAGGAGTGATGGGATCAGACCCCACACTAGGGCATCCCTGGCCCTGGGGACCCACATTGAGAAGATGAGTCCTTATAGCATCTGGCTTTGAAAATCAGTGGGCTTCACTCTGAGAGCTTGAAAAATCAGCAGAGCTTGGGCTGCCGAGGTGGCTCAGTCACTTAAGTGTCTGACTCTTGATTTCAACTCAGGCTATGATTCACAGTTCATGAGTTTGAGTCCCGCATCAGGCTATTTGCTGACAACATGGAACCTGCTTGGGATTCTCTTGCTCTTTCTCTCTCTGCCCTTCCAAAGCTCGTGCTCTCTCTCTCTTTCTCAAAATAAATAAACTTAAAAAAAAAAATCACCAGGGCTTAACTCTCGAAAGCTGGATGGCAATAGCAAGCCAAGCCTCTGCCCTTAAAGAGCCAGGATACTAAGTGACTCTCTGGAGACACAGCACAGAAGCAGCAATTTGAAAAGTGCCTGGGCAGCACCTGGGTGTCTCAGTCGGTTAAGCCTCTGACTTCAAGCCCTGCATCGGGCTCTGTACTGACAGCTCAGAGCCTGGAGCCTGCTTCAGATTCTGTGTCCCACACTCTCTCTGCCCCTCCCTTGCTCATGCTCTGTCTCTCTCTCAAGAATAAATAAAACATTAAAAAATAAATTAATTAAAATAAATAAACATTAAAAAATCTTTCTAATAAAAAAATACAAAATAAAAGTGCTTGGGGTATACATGAAGAAGATTTATTGACTAATTTGAGGTCATGTGTTGGAAGAGCAGAGATCTGCAGGAGAGTTCCTTGGGAGGAAAAGTTCTTTTTCTTGTCCTTCCTCAGCCTAGATAGTTGCATGCTTGTGGGAGTCAGTCCTAACACTCACCAGCCAGCCCTGGAATTTCTTTCAGCCCTGCCCCATCCAACTCACCTGCCTTGGCAGGTGTCCCACCACACCTGGCAGGAAGCCCTGGCTAGAACCAGCACCTCTCCAAAGTGACTCCTGCCCTGCAGAGGTGGGGAGATGACCCCACACATGACCCCATCTGCAGTTTGTGCACAGGAAACAAGTCCTGCCCATCAGTACACCCACAGCTATCACAGCAACTAATTGCAGATAGCCAGGCTGAGGGCCAGTCCCACCGACCAGCATGCCCACAGCAATCAAGACTCAGCCACAATAGGAGGACACATGCAGCCCACACAACAGTCACCCTAGAGCACTTGGTTCTGGTAACCAAGGGGGGACTGAACTACAATGCACCACAGGACCCCATCTACACAACGTCACTACTTTCAAGACCAATAGCCATAGCTGACCTACCTAATACATAGAAACAGACACAGAGAGACAAAATGGGGGGACAGAAGAATAAGTCCCAACTGATAGAATAAGACAGGGATGCCTGGGTGGCTCAGTCGGTTAAGTGTCTGACTCTTGGTTTTGGCTCAGGTCATGATCTCACAGTTCGTGAGTTTGAGCCCCACATTCGGCTCCATGCTGTCAGCATGGAGCCTGCCTGGGATTTTCTCTCTCCCTCTCTCTCTGCTCCTCCTCTGCTCTCTCTGTCTCTCAAAATAAATAAACTTAAAAAAAAAAAAAAAGAATAAGACAAAACCACAGAAAAAGAGCTAAACAAAATGGAGGTAGACAATATACTTAATAAAGACCAAAGTAATGATCATTAGATACTCATGGATACTCATTAGAGAGAGGAGTGGATAAACTCAATGAGAACTTCAACAGATATAGAAAATATAAAAAATAGCCAGTCAGAGCTGAATTAGGCAATAGTTGAGATGAAAAATACACTAGAGGGAATCAATAGCAGGTTAGATGATGCAGAAGAATGGATCAGCAAACCAATCAGCTAAATAGCAAAAGAGAAAAGAATAATAAAAATGGGAATAGGTTCAGGGACACCTGTGACATCATCAAATATAGTTACATTTGGATTACAGGGATCTCAGAAGAAAAAGAAGAGAGAGAGAAGGGGGCAGAAAATGTATTTGAATCATAGCTGAAAACTTACCTAACCTGGGGAAGGAAACAGACATCTAGGTCTGGGAGGCAAAGAAAACCCCAAATAAGATGAACCCAAGGAAGCCCACACCAAGACACATAAGAATTAAAATGGCCAAAAAAAAAAAAAAAATCTTAAAGCAGCAAGAAAAAGCAAACAGTTACATGCCAGAAAAAAGCCCCACAAGGCTATCAGGTGATTTTTCAGCAGAAACTTTGCAAACCAGAAGGGAATAGCATGATATATTCAAAATGCTGAAAGGAAAAAACCCTACAATCAAGAATACTAATGTTATCATTAATTGAAAGAGAGATATAAGGTACCCAGACAAACAAAAGTTAAAGGAGTTCATCACCACTAAACCAGCTTACAAAAAATGTAAAAAGGAATGCTTTACTTGGAAAGAAAAGACCATACCTAGAATTAAGAAAATTAGGAAGGAAAAAATTTCACTGGTAAAGGCAAACATACAGTAAAGACAGCAGATTAATCACTTATAAAGCCAATATAGAGTTTAAAACACAAAAGTAGTAAAATCAATTATATCTACAACAATTAGGAGATACACAAAATAAAAAGATATAGACTATAATATGACATACATAAAACATGAAGGGCAAGTAAAAATTTAGTGCTTTTAAAATATGTTCAAACTTAAGTGTCCATCTACTTTACATAGACTGCTATATACATAGGATGTTATATATGAACCCCATGGTGACCACAATCCAAAAACCTGTAGTAGATGCAAAAGAAATAAAGAGAAAAGAATCCAAGCATAACACTGAAGAAAGCCATTGAGCCACAAGGAAAGAGAGCAAGAGAAGAGAGGAATAAAGAATAACTATAAAAACAACCAGAAAACAATGAACAAAATGGCAATAAGTACATATCTACTACTCATTACTTTAAATGTAAATGGACTAAATGATCCAATAAAAAAGCGTAGGGTATGGATGGATGGATAAAAAATGGATAAAATGGATAAAACAGAATGGATGAAAAATAAAGCAAAAAACAAAACAAGACCCATCAATATGCTGCCAACAAGGGACTCACTTTAGACCTAAAGATACATATACACTAAAAGTAAAGGGATGGAAAAAGCTATTCCATGCAAATGGAAGTGGAAAAAAAAAAAAAGCCAGGGTAGCAATATTTATACAGACAAAATGGACTTTAAAACAAAGCCCACAACATCAAAAAGAAGGGTATCATATAATGATAAAGGGATCAATCCAACAAGAGAATGCAATTGCAAATATCTATGCACACAACATAGGAGCACCTAAATACATAAAGCAAATATTAACAGACATAAAAGGAGGCTGATAGAGGGGCGCCTGGGTGGCTCAGTCGGTAAAGCGGCCGACTTCGGCTCAGGTCATGATCTCGCGGTCCGTGAGTTCGAGCCCCGCGTCCGGCTCTGTGCTGACAGCTCAGAGCCTGGAGCCTGTTTCAGATGTTGTGTCTCCCTCTCTCTGACCCTCCCCCGTTCATGCTCTGTCTCTCTCTGTCTCAAAAATAAATAAACGTTAAAAAAAAAAATTTAAAAAAGGAGGCTGATAGTAATACAATAACAATAGGGGAATTTAACACCCCATTTTTATCAATTAACAGAGCATCCAGATAGGAAATAGGAAACAGTGGCTTTAAACAATACATTAGGCCAGGTGAACTTAAGAGATATACACAGAACATTCCATCCAAAACCAGCAGAATATGCACTCTTTTCAAATATACACAGAATGTTCTCTAGGATAGATAACATGGTGGGCCATAAGACAAGTGTCAATAAGTTTAAGAAGACTGAAATCATATTAAGCATGTTTTCCAACCACAATGGCATGAAACTAGAAATCCATTACAAGAAAAAAAAACTGGAAAAAATACAAACACACGGAGGCTAAACAATAGACTACTAAACAACCAACAGGGCAAAGAAGAAATCAAACTGGAAATCAAAAAAATTGACAGAAACAAATAAAAATGGAAACAATGGTGCAAAATCTTTGGGACACAGCAAAAGTAGTTTAAGAGAAACGTTTATATAATGTAGGCCTACCTCAAGAAACAAACAAACAAAATTCAAATAATTTAACCTTATACCGAAAAGAACTAAAAAAAAAAAAAAAAAAAAAAAAAAAAGAACAAACAAACCAAAGTTAGTAGACAGAAGGAAATAATAAAGATTAGAGTGGAAATGAATGAGGTGTGCCCGGATGGTTCAGTCAGTTGAGCATCTGACTCTTGATTTTGGCTTAGCTTATGATCACAGGGTCATGGGATTGAGCCCCACATCAGGGCTCTACACTGAGTGTGAAGTCTGCTTAGGATTCTCTCTCTCCCTCTGCCACCCCCCTCCCCTACTCATGTGTGCTCTCTCTCTTTCTCCAAAAAAAAAAAAAAAAAAAAAAAGAGGGGAAATAAATGACAGAGACTAAAAAATAATAGGAAAGATCAATGAAGCCAAGAGCTGGTTCTTTGAAATGATAAACAAAATTGATAAACCTTTAGTCAGACTTATCAAGAAAAAGAGGATGTAAATAAATATTTTTTTTTTAGAAATGAAAGAAGAGAAAGAACAACAAACACAGAAATACAAAAGATTATAAGGGAATACTGTAAAAATTATATGCCAACAAATTGGACAGCCTAGAAGAAATGAGTAAATTCCTAGAAACATACAACCAAAACTGAATCAGGAAAAAAATAGAAATTTTGAACAGACCAATTACTAGTAATAAAATTGAATCAGTAATATAAAACCAAAACCAAAACCAAAACAAAACCAAAACAAAACAAAAAATCTCCCAACAAACAAAAGTCCAGGACTAGATGGCTTTACAGGCAAATTCTACCAAACATTTTAAGAAGAGTTAATACCTATCCTTCTTAAACTATTCTAAAGAATAGAAAATGAAGGAATGCTTTAAATTCATTCTGTGAGTCCAGCATTACCCTGATACCAAAACCAGACACAGATGCTACAAAAAGAGAAAATGACAGGCCAATATCCCTGGTGAACATACATGCTAAAATCCTTAACAGAATATTAGCAAACCAAATACTACATCAAAGGGATCAGTCACCACAATCAAGTGGGATTTATTCCAGGGATGCAACCTTTGCAAATCAATCAAAATGATACATCACATTAACAAGAAGGATTAAAACCCACATGATTATCTCAATAGACGCAGAAGTATTTGACAAAATACACATCTATGCATGATAAAACTCTCAACAAAGTGAGTATACAGGAAACATACCTCAACATAATAAAGGCCATATATGAAAAACCCACAGCTAACATACTCAATGGTGAAAACTGAAGGCCTTTCCTCTAAGACAAGGCAGAAGACAAGGATGTCCACTTTCACTACTTTTATTCAACAGAGTACTGGAAGTCCTAGCCATGGCAATCAGACAACAAGAAGAAATAAAAGGCATCCAGATTGGTGAGGAAGGAGTAAAATTGTCATTGTTTGCAGATGACATGATACTATATACAGAAAACCCCAACATTCCACCAAAAAACTATCAGGACTAATAATGAATACACCAAAGTTGCAGCATAGAAAATCAATATACAGAAACTTGTTGCATTTTTATACACTAATAACAATGTAGCAGAAAGAAATTAAAAAAAAAAACACAACTTCACTTACAATTGCATCAAAAGAATACATTACCTAGGAATAAACTTAACCAAGGAGGTGAAAGACCTATACTCTGAAAACTACAAGACCTTGATGAAAGAAATTAAAGATGACATACATGGAAGGACATACTACGCTTATGGATTGGAAGACTTAATGTTGTTAAAATATCCATAATACCTAAAGCAATCTACAGATTCAATGCAATCTCTGTTAAAACACAAATAGCATTTTTTACAAAACTAGAATAATACTAAAATTTGTATGGAGCCGCAAAAGACCCTGGATAGCCAAAGCAATCTTGGGAAAGAACAAAGCTAGAGGTATCACGATCTCAGATTTTAGGATATACTACAAAGCTATTATAGCCAAAATAGTATGGTACTTGCACAAAAATAGACACATAGATCAAGGGACTAGGATAGAGATCCCAGAAATAAACCCACACTTACATTGTCAATTAATCTATGACAAAGTAGGCAGGAATATACAATGGGGAAAAGACAGTCTCTTCAACAAATGGTGTTAGGAAACCAAATACTTACAGCTAAAAGAATGCTACTGAACCACTTTCCTACACCATTCACAAAAATAAACTCAAAATCGATTAAAAACCTTAATGTGAGACTTCAAATCATAAAATTCCTAAGAGAAAACCTAGGCAATAATCTCTCAGACATCAGCCTTAGCAACGTATGTATGGTTATGTCTCCTCAAGCAAGAAAAATAAAAGCAAAAATAAATTATTAGCAGTATACCAAAATAAAAAGGTTTTGCACAACAAAGGGAACTAACAACAAGATGAAAAGACCACTACTGAATGGGAGAAGGTATTTGCAAATGATATATCTGATAAGGGCTTAATATCTAAAATATACAAAGAACTTATATAACTCAACACCAAAACCCCACAAATAACCTAATTAAAATGGGCAGAGAACCTGAATAGACATTTTTCTAAACAAGACATATAGATAGCCAGCAGACGTTTGAAAAGATGCTCAACATCACTCATTATCAGGGAAATACAAATGAAAACCACAATGAGATCACGTCATCAATCAGAATGGCCAGCTAGGAAAGCAAGAAAGAAAGAGGAAGAAAGAGAAAGAAAGAAAGAAAGAAAGAAAGAAAGAAAGAAAGAAAGAAAGACACAACAAAAGAAAAAAAAGAAAGAAAGAAAGAAAAAGAAAGAAAGAAAGAAAGACACAACAAAAGAAAAAAAAGAAAGAAAGAAAGAAAGAGAAAGAAAGAAAGAAAGAAAGAAAGAAAGAAAGAAAGAAAAAAAATAACAAGTATTGGTGAGGATGTGAAGAAAAAGGATTCCTTGTATACTGTTGGTGAGAATGTGAACTGGTACAACTAATACGGAAAACAATATGAAGTTTCCTCAAAAAATTAAAAATAGAAACCCCATATAACCTATTAATTCCACTTTTGGTATTTGTTTGAAGAAAATGAAAACACAAATTGAAAAAGATATGTGTACCCCTGTGTTTACTGCAGCATTTTTTACAATAGCCAAGATATGGGAGCAACCCAAGTGTCTATCAATAGATAAATGGATAAAGAAAAGGTGGTATACAACGGTATATTATCCAGCCATTAGAAAGAATGAAATCTTACCATTTGCAAAAACATAGATGGTATGATGTTAAGTGAAATAAGTTAGACAGAGAAAGACAGATGCCATATGATTTCACTTACATGTGGACTCAAAAACAAATGAACAAACAAAAAAACGGAAACAGACTCATACATACAGAGGACAAACTGATGGTTACCAGAGATGAGGTGGGTGAGAAATACATGAAATGGCAGAGGGGATTAAGAGATACAAAGTTTTAGTTAAAAAATCAATAAGTCATGGAGAGGAAAAGTATAGCATCGGGAATCTAGTCAATAATATTGTAAAAGAAATTGTATGATGACAGATGTTTACTAAACTAGTTGTGGTAACCATTGAGTAATGTACAGAATTTTTAAATCACTTTGTTATATACCTGAAACTAATATAACAGTGTATGTCAACTATATTTCAACAACAATAATTAATAAATAAATAATACATAAAAATATTTCAACCCACTCCCCCCCCACCCCCCCCCCCCCCCCCCCAGAAAGTAGAAAGCAAGTTGCTAAAGCAACAGTGAAAACGTTGAGCAGTGGAAGCAGAATCATGTGACCAAACATATGGGCACAGGCCAGAGGTGCTGCAGTGGAGTAAAGCCGTGCCCAGCCCCGCGTGGGGGATGGGGCATTACTGGGCTTGAGTCTTTGCTGAGGCCAGTACCTCAGAACGATCTCTTAAAGCTATTTTCCCTGTGGAGAAAACAGGAGGATGCCAACAATGAGGAAAAATCATAGCTATTTTCATTTTATTAGTGTTTTTGTGTGTTTTGTTTTTAGTCAGAACAGGATCTGTGAAATTAAAATAAGAATTCAGGGCAAGAAACTCTTTAAAAAGGAATATGAGGATGACAGACTTTTCCAGCATAATAAGTCATGAATTAATGAGGACTTCAACTTCTTTCAACAATAGAATAGAAAGAACTAGAAAGAACACTTTTATGCTGGTTTAAAGAGTGGATCATTAGAAAGGAAACCCTGGGCACCTGGGTGGCTCAGTGGGTTGGGCGTCTGACTTCGGACCAGGTCATGATCTCACAGTCCGTGAGTTTGGCCCTGCGTTGGGCTCTGTGCTGACAGCTCAGAGCCTGGAGCCTGCTTTGGATTCTGTGTCTCCCTCTCTCTCTATCCCTCTCCTGCTCATGCTCTTTCTCGGTCTCAAAAATAAATAAAAACATTAAAAAAAAAAAAAAGGAAACTCAAGTTCAAGTCTTACTGGCTGAATTATAATTCGATCATGTAATATACTCATTTTTTAATGAATGATGCCATTTATTGTAGATATTTATATATTACTTCCCAGGTTATATCTTCTAAAGAAAAGTTTAATCTTAGTAAATTTAGGGGCTAACAGCAGAACAGAAAGATTGTATTGTAGATGAAATTTGTCTTTTCTTCTGTCACCTCATTCCTTTCCTGGTTTTATCCACCCTGCTGTGATATCCCCAATACTCTTACTTTACTCATCTGAATTCCTTTCCCTTATGAAAATCAGAATTTAGTAAAGAATGATTCCAATGATTTATGTTCCCCCTCACCATAAGCAAAATTTGCGTATAATCTCCATCAAACTGAGGGTTTCCAAATGTCTTTGAACATCAGGCAGAATATTGGCCGGGATGGGGGGCGGGGAGCAAGGGGCCTTTGTTGTATGCCTAAAATAAATCCATGATTGAGGAGGAGAACATTTGTCTTTGAAAAGTGGAATTAAGAATCCTGGGCAGTTTGTATAGATTTGAACCAAGCTTATCTCTATACCAAACAGACGTGGCCACATGTTTATTTATATGGCAAACAAGGTGGCGATAACATGAGAAAAAATAACCCCATTTGCACTTCATAGTAGCCATGTACATATAACAAGTGTGTTAATATAATATTATCTTTGCTCATTAAAGGAGATACAGAAAGTACAGATAATTTCAGGAATCCTCACATAGGTGTTCAACACACATGTCAGTCAATGTGTGTTATTGTGAATAGTTGCAAGTAATAAATTTGCACCTCTTTCAGTATATTCTGAAATCTTAATTTATATGGTTTTCCTATGCCTGTTTGGTGAGGCATTCTGGTAAGCTTTTTATTTTTTCTTTCTTTCTTTTTTTTTTTTAAAGAAAATTTCATTTTATATTCTTGAGAAGGCAAAATCATTCAGTTTAATAGTGACCTACAACTCTATACTATTATCAATACAGCTGACAATAATAATACCTTAGACTTACTTAAAAATGCTTTAATATTTTAAAAAATGTTTATTTTTGAGACAGAGACAGAGCGTGAGGGGGGGAGGGGCTGAGAGAAAGGGAGACAGAATCTGAAGGAGGCTCCAGGCACTGAGCTGTCAGCACAGAACCCAATGCGGGGCTCGAACTCATGAACCGTGAGACCATGACCTGAGCCGAAGTTGGAAACTTAAACAACTGAGCCACCCAGGCACCCCTTAAAATGCTTTAAAGTAAATACAATATAATGGGAAAATTTTAAGCTGCAATTTTAACTTAAAAAAATAGATAATATAACATTCCAAAAAGTGTATATGGTATATAGTTCTTCCAGTCCATTCCTGTCTCCTTACTGCCCAAGGCAACCATTGCTCTCATTTTCTCGTGTAGCTTCTGGAGTTAGCCTTTGGATTCCATTCATTTCTAATATTTGTTGTTTCATTTATTTATTTATTTATTTATTTATTTATTTATTTATTTATTTATTTTAGATGACTCCAGAATTGATGATAAAAGCATGTACTTTTTATACTGGACGTTTAGTAAAGACACACTTTTGGTAAGAATGTGATTTTTACATACTATTTCTCTGTGTTTTTATTTTTTAATACTCTCCATATGAAGAACAACTCATTTTTAGCCAGTTGTTCTGATTTTATCTATTTAATCATGTCTCCACCATTTTGTATTATATATTTAATTTATTTTCACTTGGCTTTTACTTAAAGTATGTTCTTTACTTCTTCATGGTATTACTTTGTTGTGTGTGTGTGTGTGTTTTAATGTTTTGTTTTATATTTGAGAGAGAGAGCATGAGCAGGGGAGGGGCAGAGAGATGGAGACAGAATCTGAAGCAGGCTCCAGGCTCTGAGCTGTTAGCACAGAGCCTGATGTGGGGCTCGAACTCACAGACCGTGAGATCGTGACCTGAGTCAAAGCTGGATGTTCAACTGACTGAGCCACCCAGGTGCCCCTGTGGTGTTTTCGTTTTTTTTTAAATTAAAACTTCAAAATTGAAAGTATAAGGTCTATAATCCCTTCATTTGAAACCCTTGGAGATATGTTTTCAAATTTATATTCCTTTCCTTAAAAATTTTTACAAAGGTATTTCTGCACATTGTATGTATTATATAACATCTTCAGTGGTGTCTGAGACAGCATGCTGGAACCAAACGTATTCAAACATATTAGTATTTCTACTATGTATATATTATATATGTATGTAATAAAATGAAATGTATATACATGAAATGAAATGAAAAAAGACTATGAACAATTATGTGTCAATTCCAGGGAGGTTCTAAAGCAAAATTAGATCAGGTCTAGTTTTGCCTCTAAATAGGTTATGGAAAAACTTCCGGATTCCAGATCTTTCTGGGTTTTAGAAATGTAGCAAAGGGAAGTGCAAGCTCAAAGGAAATGCAAGGACTAGCTAGAAATAAAACAATAACAATAATTGAACAGTTTCTTTCTATGCTGTGGTTTTTGAGGAGCTAAAGGAGGTGGTATTACTCCTTCTCCGTCTCCATTTATTTAGTAATGTATTGCCATAACATCAAAATACTATTTTTCTATATTTTCTGCCTCTAGCTCTTGGAGAGACATAGCAATACCTCTTACAAATGAAGATGATGAGCTGGCTGAGAAAATAGAAAGAGCAATGAAATATAATAATTTCAGACTTCAAAAATATGTATTTCGTCTCTGGCACTCTTATGTAAAAGGTCAAAAAAAACAACTTACAGGTAAATCCTTACATAGTATTGATTTGTTTTTATATTCAGGTATTCAAAGAATCAACACACTTAATGGCTAAGCAGTTTGTACTAGAGAATTTATTATTATGTCTAGAGAGCTGTCATGAAATGTAAAGCCCCTAATTTAAAATATTTAATGAGATTTGTGTCAAAGGGTTTCATCGTAACAGAAAACAGTCCTGTTTAAAAGAAACTTCTGTATGTATTTGTGTGAAATAGGGATCTCCTATCAGCTTTTTTACTAATAGACCCCTGGTATATCACAGATGGGTACCAAAATTGATTATTTCTTGGTAGAGAGTTTCCATTCATGACAGGTATTTCATTTGAAATGGGTACATGAGGAAACAAAGAAAACGAATTTTCTTTTCCTGAAACCTTTGATGAGCAGGCAGTGCAAGTACATGATCTTAGGAGCAGGGATAGAGGACTCCAGCCTTTTTTTATTTTTATTTTTTATTTTTTTTAATGTTTTTTAATCTATTTTTGAGAGACAGAGAGAGACAGAGAAGGGGAGGGGCAGAGAGAGAGGAAGACACAGAATCCAAAGCAGGTTCCAGGCCGAGCTGTCAGCACAGAGCCCAAAGTATGGCTCAAACCCATGAACTGTGAGATCATGACCTGAGCTGAAATAGGTTGCTTAAAGGGGACTGAGTCACCCAGACACCCCGGGGAACTCCAGCCTTTTGTTCAGATTTTAGCCACTTCACCAAATATTGGTTTATCGTTGCTGCAAATTAGAGAATTATTTCCTCTTGATCCATTCCTGTTGGTCTCTCAGTCACAGTGAACCCTCTGAAGGTTTTGACATAAGACTGATGGACTTCTAATTCTGGGAGGAAACAATTGGTCGCAGTGAGGAAGCCACTGCCTTCTGTCAGTGGTATCCGGGGGCCTGCCTTAGTCATCCTTCTTCCTGGCCCCACCCCTGTATTTGAGCTTTGGACCCTTGGTGAAAACATAAAATGGAGCAAATTCTTTAATCATAATGCATTTAACTAAATTAGAATACTATCGCATGATTCTATTTCTATGAATAAGTTTGGAAATTCTGGTTTTATAAAGATGTGCTATCACATCTATGACATCTTAATTTATAAGGGCAAAGGTGATGTTTACAGGTTAATAAAGTCTCGGGAGTAGAAGTCTGCTATCCATAGTAATTAATTTTAGAAGAAATTAAAATCAAACAAAAACTGTCAGATGCAATATTGGTTCATATTGTAGACACTTTGGGTTTTTGGGAAATATCTTTAAATATATACAATAATCTAATAACTTTTCTTTAGATACACTATCGCAGGTACAAAAGATGTTGCACTGTTACAAGCTGACAGCTATCCTAACTAAATGGAGGGATAAAGCAAGACTTAAGTATAAAAAGAGAGAAGATGAGCTGGTACGGTATCTTGGAAACTTAGTATTTTTAGAAATTTAATTTTGGTGTTACATTGATGTGGCTTCAGATAATGATGCTATGTGTGGAAAGTACTAAAATCCTGAATATTACATACTTTTGGTGGGGTCTTTATTCTTGTAATTTAATAATTTAAATTTCACGTCAGCTACCAAGAATATTTTCTAATAAATTCTGTTGTTTCAACTATGAACACTGAGAAAAATCATTTCAACATTTTGTTTAAAGTTATTGATAAAGACTAAGAATTTTGCTCAAGCAAGTGATTAGATGGGTATAGATATCTAAAATGGAAGAGAAACTATTTGTTGTGATAAAGACTGAATAGCTTTTTTCTAGGTAAGATTAAATTGTTTATTCTTTTTCAACATTTAATGTAATAAATTATAATTTTAATATCAAATAATTTTAAAAATTACTAAATTACTAAAATTAAAGGATCATTCTTAACTGGGACACCTCCCCCCCCCCAGCAATTAAAGCAATTAATTTTTTAAATATTGATTTATTTTTGAGAGAGAGAGAAACAGAGTGCGAATGAAGAAGGAAGGAGGGGCAGAGAGAGAGGAGACACAGAATCTGAAGCAGGCTCCAGGCTCTAAGCTGTCAGTACAGAGCCTGAGGCAGGGTTCAAACCCAGGAAGGAACTGAGATCATAACCTGAGCCGAAGTCAGACGCCCACCCGAATGAGCCACCCAGGTGCCTCCAGGAATTAAAACAATTAAAATAGAGGATCCAAGGAAATTCCTCCAAACCTGAAAATATCTCTAGTTTGCTTAAGCTATTAGTAAATTACTATTTAACGTTGTTTTAGTAAGCACAGTAACTATTAGGATCAGACAGAAAAATGCTGAAATTTTTTTAGCTATATTATTCAGTAGGTAATATTTTATCAATAGTCTTTGAAATACAAAGTTGGAATAAATAGGAAAGAGAAAGATAAGAAGTTAAACTTCCTGTTTTGTCATTGCCTGGTGGAGCACAGGATCAATGCCTCCCACCGCTAACTAGTTCAGATGTTGAGACTGATGATACTACATACGTCCCGAGAGGGCATGAAAAGATTTATTGCTTACATAATCCTTGAAACAGTGCTAGAGCCTGCAAAGGATACTGACATGCATAAAGCATATACTTGCTCTCTGGAAGTTTATTATCTGCTGGTATTGAACAGGTGTTCTTATAGGATGTCCTCTAGAATTTTGTGGAGTTCATTTTCAATGTTGCCAGTTAAACAGTTATACTTCAGGTACCACTGTTTTAATCTGCTTGTTCAGTGTTTTTCAACACTGTGTACCAAGCTAGTACTTTGACCTTGGCTCCCCCCATGCCTGATCAGTGATTGTCCAATGGTACAATAAATAACTGTACGTGACTAGTCTGCTCCTTTCACACCCCTCTAAAACTGAACATCCTTGAGGCAAAATCGTTCTCTTAATCATACACATACATTGAGTATAATGTTTTGCATGTAGTAGTTGACACAATTAATACATATAATAATGTATATTATACATAATATAGTATTATCCTTAGTACAGATGTATATTATATAGTTAATTGAGTGTTTAGAGAAAATATTTGCTTCTAGCTATGTGATTTCTTGGCCTAATAATCACTCACTTAGGAGGGTGAAGTGAAGGAGGCAGGTATATATAATAATATATATATACTATATATAATATATACTATATCATAATATGTAATAATTATATAACTATATATAATATATACTATATAATATGTAATAATTATATATTATATATAACTAATAATAATCAAAATTGTGTGTAAGATTTGTTTGCCCTTATGGCTTTTTCTTGATTATGCAGTTTTAAGGAATGTATTGAAAGTTAAAATGGGGACTTCTTGTCACAATAAATCAGGCAAGTCCCCAGATGCTTTCTTCTGTCTCTCCTTTTTTTTTTTTAATTTCTGTGCTAACTACCTCCTTTCCATGCCCCAAATATCAGTTCTATCATTACCAGAACCTCGACTCTGTGGGTTTCAGCTTCCTCATCTGAAGGAGGAGCTGGACCACATCTTCAAGGTAGTTGCCTGTGCCAATGTTGTCTTACAACTAATGGAAATGATCTCTAATGCCTTGGTGGTCCAGAGAATATTAAACATGCTATTGACAAGACAGTTTATATAACAATGATAGTAACAATAAATAGTGCTCAATTGGTGCTACCATGGTGTTGAGCACTGTGCTTTTTTTAAAAAAGTTTATTTTGAAGGAGTGAGAGAGCACATGCGCATACACAAGCCAGGGAAGGGCAGGGTGAGAGGGAGAGAGAATGGGCCCAATCCCATGAACATTTGAAATCATGGCCTGAGCTGAAATTGAGTCAGAAGCTTAACCAACTGAGCCACCCAGGTGCCCCACACTATGCTTGATATATATCATCTCATTTAACCTTTACAACAATTCCATGGAATTTATCAATTATTTTCATGGCAGATATTAAAACATGAACTTCAATTGCTAAAATGGAGAAACAACCTAAAACTCAAAGTAGCTGCTAATGGAGAATCCATTTTTCCTGAACCAAGTCTGTCTAAAGTCTCTCTTGAAGGCAATATTCCTGAATGTGACATTTCACTGTTACCCCAAAGAGCGGTCTCACAGGTTTGTATGAATTCATGTACCGTAACTAGTCATTTTCACAATGCTTATTTAAAGAGTGGTTTTATAAACCTTACATGGATGATGGAGATTTTATTTCAAAGATATACGTGTTTTTTTACAACTACATTTGGGTTAAGCTAATTTTTTTAGAGGCCATCCTTTTGGATGGCTATAAGATGAATCTGACAGTCAAAAGTGGGGAAAGTAAAGCTGTAGGAAATGTTTTTCTTTCCTTCCTCCTTCAAGTACATGTTGTCATTTAAGGTGGAACAGATTTTAGATACTCCAGTGCTCACTTTTTAATCTCCAATCCCTCCCTAATCTTTTAATCTTAACATTATTCCTCTATTCGGGGATGCAAATGGTCTTGTCTTATTGCAACTTTCAGTTAGTTAAAATATTTATACTATCTTTCTTCCTTAGATTGTGAATTCATAAAAAGAATCATGTAGTTACATCTTACAATTCATTGAATTGATCTCTGAAAAATAAACCATAATTCCAACTACTGGTTATATTCTCTCCTATTTTGATAGAAAAGTAACTTCTACTTTGTGAGGCTACCTGATAAGTGGTAGAAGTGTAAAATATCACCTCATTCTGATTGATGGCAGCTTCACATTATAAAATCCCATGTATTAAATATACCCCTCTAAATGCACAGAATCAAGCTCAAGTTATATTTGGGAACAGGTATCTATGTATCTACACCTAATCTTGCATTTTATATAAAAATTAAAAAAATTTTTTTTTACATTTATTTATTTTTGATAGACAGAAAGAGACAGCACAAGTGGGGGAGGGGCAGAGAAAGAAGGAGACACAGAATCCAAAGCAGGCTCCAGGCTCCGAACTGTCAGCACAGAGCCAGAAGCGGGGCTTGAACTCACAAACCGCAAGATCATGACCTGAGCTGAAGTCAGACGCTTAACTGACTGAGCCATACAGGCACCCCATTTTTTATTTTATATTATTATTATTATTATTAATTTTTTGCATTTTATATAGAGCATAGAATTAGGATAAGGATAGTTTTGCCCATAATTTCCTCTTTATAAATTGCCTCTGGTTTGTTTTTAAATTGGAATTCCTATAATTTTTTTTACTGGTTTGTAATAGCCCTTTATATATTGGTAATATCAACCCTTTGCCTGGAATATATTAGAGATTTCCACCCCTCCATGCTTGATGTTTGCTTTCAATTTTGTCTGTAGAGTCCTTCAATGTGAAAAATTTTAGAGCTTTCTGTAACGAAGTCTGTCATTCTTGCCCTAATTACTTTTCCTTTTGTGCCATATTAATATGTCATTCTTAGCTGTTTTCCTAAGCTATGTCACATTCTTTCTTACAGTTTATACAGCTGTTTTTTGTCTTTGAACTCCTAAGCTGTTCACTGCTAATGTTTCTCTGTTTACTTTATCAGTGGCTGTTCTAGGGTTTACGATATGCCTTTTCAATTTATCACAGATTACACCTTCACAAAATTTTCTACCACTTTATGTATAATGTTAAAACCTAAGAGTAAGCTTTCGTTTTCCTTCTCCTGTGCTTCATGCTAGTATTGCCATACATTATATTCTGAGGTATTTATAAACCGTACAATGCAATTTATTATTTTTACTTTAATAGTCAATTATATTCTCTTTCTCAAATATAAATAATCTTAAAAAATATTTTTAAAAAAGGGGCGCCTTGGTGGCTCAGTCACCCAGTCAGTTGAGCATTTGACTTCAGTTCAGGTCATGATCTCATGGTTTGTGGGTTCAAGAGCCTGGAGCCTGCTTCAATTCTCTATCTCTGTCTCTCTCTCTGCCCCTCCCCCACTTGCGTGTGCTCTCTCTCTCTCAAAAATAAACTTATAATTATTTACAAAATAGTCAATTTTATTTTACCCAGCATTTATTTACTTATTTATGTATTTATTTATTATGAGTAAAGGGCAGGGAGACCTGCCCCTAATTTGCTTTATTATTTTTTTTCTAAGTTTTTATTTAAATTCTAGTTAGTTAACATGTAGTGTAATATTGGTTTCAGGAGTAGAATTCAGTGATTCGTCACTTACATATAACACCCAGTGCTCATCCAAACAAGTATCCTCCTCAATGCCCATCACCCATTTAACCTATCCCCCACCCACCTCCCTCCATCCACCCTGTTTGTTTTCTATCATTAAGAGTCTCTTGGGGCACCTGAGTGGCTCAGTTGGTTAAGCATCCAACTTCAGCTCAGGTCATGATCTCACTGCTTGTAAGTTCGAGCCCCGCATTGGGCTCTGTGCTGACAGCTTGGAGCCTGGAGCCTGCTTCAGATTCTGACTCTGTCTCTCTGGCGCTCTCTCTCTCTCTCTCTCAAATATAAATAAGAAACACTAAAAAAATGTTTTTAAGTGTCTTATGCTTTGCTTCTCTCTTCTTTTTTTTCCCCCTCTTCTTACATGTTTATCTGTTTGTTTCCTAAATGCCACACATGAGTGAAATCATATGGTGTTTATCTTTCTCTGATTTACTTCACTTAGCATAATACTCTCTAGCTTCATCCACGTTGTTGCAAATGGCAACATTTCATTTTCATTTCATATACCACATTTTCTTTATCCATTTGTCACTTGATGGACACTTGAGCTCTTTTCATAGTTTAGCTATTGTTGATATAGAATATATTTATTATTTTGTTGTTTTCTTATTGAAGTATTATTAGTGTACAGTGTTATATTAGTTTCAGGTGTATAATATGATGATTCAATGGTTCTATACATTACTCAGTGCTCATCACAATTAGTGTGCTCTTAACCTGCTTTGTTTCACCCACCCCTCCACTCATCTCTCCTCTGGCAGTCATTAGCTTGTTTTTTTTGTTTTGGTTGTCTTTTTTTTCTTTGTTCATTTGCTTTGTTTCTTAAATTCCACATGAGTGAAATCATAATGATATTTGCATTTCTATAACTTATTTCACTTAGCATCATACCCCCTAAGTCTATCCATTTGTTGCAAATGCCAAGATCCATTCTTCTTTATGGCTGAGTAATATTCCATTGTGTATATATATGTGTATATATATATATGTGTGTGTGTGTGTATATATATATGTATATATACATATATAGGTATATATACATATATGTATACACATATATAGTATATATATCTATATATGTGTATATGTGTATATATATATATGTGTGTGTATATATACACACATACATATATATATACACACTACCTCTTCTTTGGGTTTTTTCCCATATCTTGGTTGTTGTAAATAAAGCTAAAATAAACACAGGGATGCATTTATCCCTTTGAATTAGTGTTTTAATTTTCTTTGGGTAAATACCCAGTAGTGAAATTACCAGATCATACAGTCATTCTATTTTTAATTTTTTAAGGAACTCCGTACTGTTTTCCACAGTGGCTGTACCAGTTTGCATTCCTACCAACAGTGCATGAGGGTTCCAAGATTTGTTGTTTCTTGTGTTTTTTATTTTAGCCATTCTGACATGTGTGAAGTGATATCTTATTGTGGTTTTGATTTGCATTTCCCTGATGATTAGTGATGCTGAACATCATTTCATGTGTCTGTTGGCTATCTGGATGTCTTCTTTGGAGAAATGTCTGTTCATGTCTCTGTCCATTTTTAAATCAGATTATTTGTGTTTTTGATGTTGAGTTGTATAAATTCTTATACTTTGGATATTAAGCCCTTATTGGATATGCCATTTGTAAATATCTTCTCCCATTGAATAGGTTGCCTTGCCATTTTATTGATGGTTTCCTTCACTGTGGGAAAAGCTTTTTATTTTAGTATATTCCAATAGTTTAATTTTGTTTTTGTTTCCCTTGTCTGAGGAGACATATCTAGAAAAATGCTTCCTTGGCCAATGTCAAAGAAATTAATGCCTATGTTTTCTTCTAGGAGTTTTATAGTTTCGGGTCTCACATTTAGGTCTTTAATCCATTTTGAATTTATTTTTGTCTATGGTGTAAGAAAGTGGTCCAGTTTCATTCTTTGGGTATAGCTGTCAGTTTTCCCAATACCATTTGTGGAAGAGACTGTCTTTTGCCCATTGTATACCCTTCTGTCCTTTGTGGTAGATTAACTGACCATATAAGTGTGGATTTATTTCTGGACTCTGTATTCTGTTTCCTTGATCTATGTGTCTGTTTTTGTGCCAGTACCATACTGTTTTATTACTATAGCTATACAATATATCTTGAAATTTAGGATTGTGATATCTCTAAGTTTGTTCTTTTTCAAGTCTGCTTTGGCTATTTGGCACCTTTTGTAGTTCCATACAGATTTTAGGGTTACTTGTTCCAGTTCTGTGAAAAATGCTCTTGGTGTTCTGATAGTGATTGCATTAAATCTTTAGATTGTTTTAGGTAGTATGGACATTTTAACAATATTGATTCTTCCAGTCCATGAGCATGGAATATCTTTCTATTTGTTTATGTAATCATCAACTTCTTTCATCAGTGTTTTATAGTTTTTGGAGTAGAGGTCTTTGACTTTGTTGATTTATTCCTAGGTATTTTATTCTTTTTGATGCAACTGTAAATGGGATTGTTTTTAAAAAATCTTTCTGCTATTTCATTAATGTATAGAAATGCAGATTTCTGTATGTTAATTTTGCATCTTGTGACTTTATTGAATTTGTTTACTAGTACTAGTAGTTTTTAGGTGGAATCTTGGGTTTTCTGTATATAGTATCATGTCATGTAGAAGGAAAGAAATAATAAAGATTAGAGAAGAAATAAATGAAATTGAGACTAAAAAAAAAAAAGCAATAGAAAAGATCAATAAAAGTAAGAGCCGGTTCTTTGAAGGGATAAACCTTTCACCAGACTTGTCAAGAAAAGACAGAGGACTAAAATAAAATCAGAAATGAAGGAGGAGAGGTAATGACCAACACCACAGAAGAGAACATTGTGAAAAATTGTATGTCAACAAATTGGACAACCTAGAAGAAGAGGATAAATTCCTAGGCATATATAACCTTTCAAAACTGAAACAGGAAAAAATATAGAAAATTTGAACAGACTGGTTATGAGCAATGAAATAGAATCAGCAATTTAAAACTTCCAATAAACAAAGTCTAGGACCAGATGGCTTCAGAGGTGAGTTCTACCTAACATTTAAAAAAGTATTAATGCCCAAACTGAGATACCACCTCATGTGGGTCAGAGTGGCTAAAATGAACACATAAGAAGAATATAGATGCTGGAGAGGATGTGGAGAAGCAGGAACCCTCTTGCACTGTTGGTGGGAATGCAAACTGGTGCAGGTGCTCTGGAAAACAGTGTGGAGGTTCCTCAAAAAATTAAAAATAGATCTACTCTGTGACCCAGCAATACCACTGGTAGGAATATACCCAAGGGATACAGGGGTGCTGATGCAAAGGGGCACTTGTACCCCAATGTTTAGAGCAGCACTTTCAACAATAGCCAAATTATGGACAGAGCCTAAATGTCCATCAACTGACGAATGGATAAAGAAGATGTGGTTTATATATACAATGGAATACTACTTGGCAATGAGAAAGAATGAAATCTGGCCATTTGTAGCAACATGGATGCAACTGGAGAGTGTTATGCTAAGTGAAATAAGTCAGGCAGAGAAAGACAGATACCATATGTTTTCACTCATATGTGGATCCTGAGAAACTCAACAGAAGACCAGGGGGGAGGGGGAGGCGGGGGAAAAAAAGTTACAGAGAGGGAAGGAGACAAACCATAAGAGACTCTTAAATACTGAGAACAAACTGAAGGTTGATGGGGGCTGGGGGGAGGGGAAAGTGGGTGATGGGCATTGAGGAGAGCACCTGTTGGGATGAGCACTGGATGTTGTATGGAAACCAATTTGACAATAAATTTCAAATAAATAAATAAATAAATAAATAAATAAATAAATAAATGTTAATGCTTGTTTTCAAACTATTTCAAAAAATACAAGAGAGGTGCCTGGGTGGCTCAGGTGGTTAAACATCCAATTTTTGATTTTGGCTCAGGTTATGATCTCACAGTTTGTGAGACTGAGTCCCATGATGGACTTCGCACTGATAACATTGAACCTGCTTGGGATTCTCTCCCTCTCTCTCTGTCCCTCTCCTGCTCATGCTCTCTTTCTCTCTCTCAAAATAAATAAATAAACATTAAAACAAAGTAGTAGAGGAAGGAAAGCTTCCAAATTCATCCTACAAGGCCAGCATTACCCTGATAACAAAACCAGACAAAGACACTACAAAAAAAGAAAACTATAGGCCAATATCTCTGATAAATATAGATACAAAAATCCTCAATAAAATATTAGCAAACCAAATCCAACAATACATTAAAAAACATTCTCCATTATCAACAGGAATTTATTCCAGGATGCATGGGTGGTTCAATATTTACAATCAATCAACATGACACATCACATCAACAAAAGAAAGGATAGGGGGCACCTGGGTGGCTCAGTCAGTTAAGCATCCGACTTTGGCTCAGGTCATGATCTCACGGTTTGTGGGTTTGAGCCCCACATTGGGTTCTCTGTTGTCAGTGCAGGGCCTGCTTCACATCCTCTGTCCCCTCTCTCTCTGCCCTTCCCCTGCTCTCTCTCTCTTTCAAAAATGAAAAAAAACATTTAAAAAAAGGATAAAAACCATATGATCATTGCAATAATTGCAGAAAAAGCATTTGACAACAACATCCATTCATGATAAAAACCCTTAACAAAGTCGATTTAGAAGGAATATACCTCAATCTAATAAAGACCATCTATGAAAAGCCCACAGCAAACATCATATTCGATGGTTAGAAACTATGAACTTTTCTTCTAAGCTCAAGAACAAGACGAGGATGTTAATTCTTACCACCTTTATTCAACGTACTACTGGAAGTCCTAGCTACAGCAATCAGACAAAAGAAAAGGCCTCCAGATTGGTAAGGAAGAAGTCAAGTCTTTTCAATACATTTTTTACTTTAATAATCTGAAGCTTACAGAAAAGTTGCCAGTACTATACAAAGAACTCTTTTTCCTAAACACTTCGAAAATAAGTTGCTGACATGATACTTCATCACCACTGACTGCTGTTGGTTTATTTCCTGTAAACAAGATCATTTACTTATGGTCAGTTATCAAAATCCTCAAACCCAATTCAGGTTTCTTCCATTGTCTCATTAATGCAAAAGGATCTACTGTAGCAACTGGTTGCCACATCTCCTTACCCTCCTTACCCTCTGAGGGGTTGCAACTGCCCCTTGGTCTTTCTTTAATTTTCATGACCTTGACATGAAGATTAGGTCGGTTTTATTATGGAATATCTCTTAATTTGAGCTTGTTTTATGTTTCCTCAAGAATACATTCAGGTTATTCGTTTTCATTAGAAATACCACTGGGGCACCTGTGTGGCTCAGTCGGGTTAAGCGTCTGACTTCGGCTCAGGTCATGATCTCACGGTCCATGAGTTTGAGCCCCACATCGGGCTCTGTGCTGATAGCTCAGAGCCTGGAGCCTGCTTCAGATTCTGTGTCTCCCTCTCTCTCTGACCCTCCCTCATTCATTCTCTGTCTCTCTCTGTCTCAAAAATAAATAAACATTAAAAAAAAAATTAGAAATACCACAGACATCGTGCTGTGCTCTTCTCATTGTATCATATCAGTGACAGGATTTGGATTTGTCTATGACATTCACTTTGGTCACTTGGTTAAAAAGTGGTGTCTATCAGGGGCGCCTGGGTGGCTTAATTAGTTAAGTGTCTGACTTCCTCTTTGGTCATGATCTCATGGTTTGTGAGTTTGAGCCCCACATCAGGCTCTGCACAGTCAGACATTTATTACCTTCCAAAACTGAATTAGGAAAAAAAATAGAAAATTTGCTTTGGATTCTCTGCCTCTCCCTCTCTCTCTCCCCCTCCCCCACTTGCTCTCTCTCAAAATAAACAAATAAACTTAAAAAAAAAAGTGGTGTCTATCAGGCTTCTCCAATTCAATCACACCCTTTGTGATTGATATGCATTTTGTGGGTAATTACTTTAAAATTATATAAATATTCCTGTTTGCTTATTGATAGCAGTATGGACTCATGGTGCTCTGTTTTAGTCACGGGTTACAATCCATTACTATCCCTATTTATTTTGGTGCTCAAATTGTCCTAGATTCAGACGAATTCAAGTTGCCTTCCATGTCCTTTTGACATATAACCAGCTCCTTCGGTATACTTTCTTACTTTATAGCACAGCATGATATCCCAGGCTCATCTCACACTTTCCCTGCCCCACCTCAGATGAGTTATTTCTCCATGAGTCCTTAAATCCTTCTTAATGGAAATTGTACATAGAAACCAAGATTAGAGCACTACGTGTATTCTTTGCCATTGCTGTGTCACTTCTCCCATGTCTTCGCAGTAGACAGAGTGGGAGACTATAATAGGTACATGCAAGTACACATTTATTTCCATGTCAACATACTTCTACATACCCAAACTTATTGCACATGGATACTTCCAGTTTTAATTTTGCACCACAGAGCTCATTCTAGTTCTTCTTCCATATTTGCAATGTCCTTCTCCACCAGTGAGAATCCTAGCCTTCATTTATTTTTTATTTTTCTTTTTTCTTTTTTTTTAACTACTTATTTATTTTTGAGAGAGAGAGCATGAGCGAGGGAGGGGCAGAAAGAGAGGGAACAGAGGATCCGAGGTGGGCTCTGCCCTGACCGCACAGAGCCTGACACGGGGCTCGAACTCACAAACCTTGAGATCATGACCTGACACTCAACCCACTGAGCCACTCAGGCGCCCCCTAGCTTTCATTATTCTTAATATATTTACTTATTTGATCACTCCCCCTGTGTGTAACCATTCATACAGGTTGCTGCCACCATTACCTCCCTTCTTCATCCTGCTTAGGCTTTGACATTCCTTGCCAGGCCACCCTCTTATGAAGAGGCCCTCCTCACACAGCTTGGGCTCTGACGCCATGTGTCAGTTGCCTTTCTTCCTGTGTATTTTCCTCACTAACTTTGTTTGGGCTGACACACACTATCCTGAGTGCCTTCCTATGTAGATGCCCTCCTTATCCTACTCAGGTTCTGACAATGCACGTGTAGGCTGCCCTTTTTGGGGATGCCCTCCTTACACTGCATAGGTCCCGTCACCCCATGCCATCCCTCCACACATAGGCATGCTCCACATTGCGCTTGGCCTCCGGTGTTTTACACTAGGTTTTCCTTCCTTGGTTTACCTTCCTTGACCTACGCAGGCTCTGACATCCCACCCTAGCTTCTTCTCATTAGGAACACCATCCCCATCCCTCTTAGACTTCAACATTCTGGAATATCCTTCCACATGGATGGAGGCCCTTCTCACCCTGCTTATTCTCTGACTGTCTGCACTGGGCAGATGTCCCCTCATTGAGCTTCATCTCCCTTGGGCTGCAACATCGTAGAGTGAGCCATGCTTCTTCACTTTTGCCTTCCCTTTTCCACTTGGGCTTGAACATTCCACTCTGAGCCATTCTTTCTTATGAACACCCTCCTCACCCATCTTGGGCTCCCTAACCCTGTGCAAGGTTGTCCACTGAGTGGATACTCTCCTTTATGTACCCTAGTTCTGATACCCTGCTTTGGGCCAAAAGAGTTCCTCTGCACCCTCACTCTGGCATGGATGTCTACTTTGCTTAGGCAACTTAATGTTTTCCTGCAGGTCATTGAATTCCTATTCCTATTTTATTTTACTTTATTTTATTTTATTTTATTTTATTTTATTTTATTTTATTTTATTTTTTATTTTTTAAATGAAATTTATTGTCAAATTGGTTTCCATACAACACCCAGTGCTCATCCCAACAGGTGCCCTCCTCAGTACCCATCACCCACTTTCCCCTACCCCCCACCCCCCATCAACCCTCAGTTTATTCTCAGCATTTAAGAGTCTTTTATGGTTTGCCTCCTTCCTTCTCTGGAACATTTTTTTTCCCCCTTCTCCTCCCCCCTGGTCTTCTGTTGAGTTTCTCAGGATCCACATATGAGTGAAAACATATGGTATCTGTCTTTCTCTGCCTGACTTATTTCACTTAGCATAACACTCTCCAGTTCCATCCACATTGCAACAAATGGCCAGAGTTCATTCTTTCTTATCGTATTCATTTTTTAAATTTAAGTTTCTGTTGTTTAGGCCACCTAGTGTATAATATTTTGCTATAGCAGTCTGAGCAAACGAATACAATTCTTTTCATTTTTTTTATTATAAATCCCCCACTTCGTTGCCCCTCACCTCACTTTCTGTCCTTCTTCAATGAGAAAAATATATATGCCCTCAGGTAGGATGGCATAATTCCTCACCACGTTCCTCAGTCCTGTTTTCCTGATCTATTTGTCCTTTTTCAAATATACCATGCATACCCACCTTTGTTTCCTTTTCTGTTCTCAGGGGTGTTGCCTATGTCATGTACAGTATTTATTTCAGATGCTTTTCTTTAATTTCTGCCAGAGGTGATGATGCAATCTTATTTTCAAATCATTATCAATATCAGTTTTGAGTCAATGAGGAGTAGTTGACAGAAAGCTGCATAATTAGCTGTATAACTTCAAATACATGACAGTTTCTCAACATAATTTCTGTTGCCTCCTAACCAAGGCACTCAATGGTCCGTCCAAACTGAATCTTTCTTGACATCTAGGACTATGTTTATTCATGTTTCCTGATTTATAAGCATCCAGAAATATTTATCAAGTGAGTGAATTTATCATTTAAGAAATTATCATATGCTGGGGCACCTGGGTGGCTCAGTCGGCTGAGCCCCCGACTTTGGCTCAGGTCATGATCTCACGGTCTGAGTTCGAGCCCTGCGTCAGGCCCTGTGCTGACAGCTCAGAGCTGGAGCCAGCTCAGAGCCTGGAGATTCTGTGTCTCCCTCTCTCTCTGCCCCTTCCCTGCTTGTACTCTCTCTCTCTCTCAAAAAATAAATAAACATTGAAAAAAATTAAGAAATTATCATATGCTGTCCCAATTCAAGGTTAAGAAAGAAGGTACAGATCTATAATAAAAGCACCAATATTTTCCCCAGGCCATTTCTTTTGTCTGTGAAAGCCAATTCTCCAAACAATTATTGACGAGTAGGCATAAAAGGTAAGCTTTTAATAACTACAGAAATATCGTTGATTGAAACAGAACAGAAAGGAGATCAAGTTTTGAAATATCTTTAGGCTCCACATTTTTTCAAGAACGCACCATCTTTTTATGGGCCTCCATATAGACAATTTAAGGCAAGAATAAAAAATGTTAACGCTATAGTTTCGGAAGCTTATTGATTGATTGCAGACTCTTCAGGAGACCTCCAAGTAGCTATTTTAAACAAGGCATTCAGGTTTAGTAATTATCTAAGCTGTGAGCTAGTACTGCCTTCACCTACCAATATAAGAAAGCATGGCAGATGGTGGGGCTTAAAGAAATAAGGTCTTATTTGTTTCCTATAACAGAGAGTCCGGAGGAAGGCAATCCAGGTGTGGTCTTCCACAATGCCAATAAAAATAGAATCTTTCTATCATTTCATTCCACAGTCCTTAGCATCTTCTTGCTTACTGTCTCATGGTTGCAATATGGCTACTCCACCTCCAACCATATTTTTACTTATCAGGCCTGAAGAAGGAGGAAAATCATAGTGCTAGCAGGGGAAAACGTTGGCCTATTTCGTTTTAGTAGGAAAGCGAAGTTTCCCCAAGACCCCACAGTTAAGACCTTCACTGGTGTATTTTAGGCTAGAACTTTGTCACTAGGCCATGTTTAACTGCAAGATTGCTAGTCAGGAGGGGACTTTGAGTGGGGATTGGGTGAGTTACAACAGATAAGAAGCAAGCAAATCTTTAAGAAGTCAGTATATGATTGCTGCAAAGGAATTCTGGTTTAATGCTCTTCCCTCTCCCAACTCAAAGAGGCCCAAAATGCCAACTGATAAAGAACCACAGCACCCGGTGTTAGCAAACCATCTCATAAAGTGATCCAGGGCCTAACAGAGACTTGTACCTGGAAATTTCAACACTTATGATGAGCTATGAACTTGTATGTTTTCTCATAAAAGTGTTTTGGTTTGATAATACAGTGGTTACAAGTTCAGGCTCAGGACTCAGGAGAACTGGGCTCCCATCTTTCCTCATCAATTACTAGCAACACGACCCTAGGCAATATCAGCCCTCTTGGCCCTTGATCTCTAAAACTTCCCTGCTGTCATCTCTCCAACTAAATTCTGAATTTATGGAAAAGAGTTCACGTTGGATTAATTGAAGTTTTAGGACAATGGGAGCCATTGCCAGTTTTTGCATTTAACAGGTTACTTTCTGGTATCATGTCATGGGTTGTGATCAGGCTTGCTATCCGTTCTTCCACCCTGATTCCCACCCCTACTCCCATGTGGAATGATGGAGAGCCTTTGGGAATCAGAGTTATGAAGTCTGCCAGAGTACTCAAACCATAGCATGATCTAGAAAAAAGAATGTAGAGATTTCTCTGTTGAGCTTTTATGTTTTTCAGGACCTGTGGACCTAAGAAATTAAATGACATCCCCAAAGCCAGACAACTACAAAACTGAGATCAGAATCTGATTTTGCTAATTCTTGTCTAAAATTATAACCTCTATTCTGTTTTTTCTTCTTGGAGAATTCTAAAGAAACGTAATATGTATATTTTACTTATGAGACAAAAAAAGGAATGGAATTTACCATTTACCTCTGTTTGGTTACATTCCCCTTAAAAATATATGAGTAATATTTTTCTTTTCCAAATGACTAAATCTTCATACAACACGAAAGTACAGAATTATTCTTGGTTATTCTCAAATTTTTTCCCAATCAAATAAATTGTCAAGAATGTCTATTAAAAGTGCAAAGGCATTAAATGAGTGAATTTATATAATAGTGGAACACTGGAAATTAATGATTCTAAGACTCATGTTTTGAACAGGTGGGTTTAAGCTTATTAATGCTACAGATTTGCAAAGCTAATTTTTTACATCATGGTTTAAAACGCCATCTAATTTGGTGACTAATTTGGTCAGCCAATTCTCAGGGACTTGAGGAGCAAAGATGTAAAAACATGAAAAGGTAATGTGAGTTGGATCTAACTTTATTTAAAGCCTTTGAAAGTGTTGGTTTTTAAAATAAGTTGATATTTGTACAATTTAGCTTGCCTAATGTTTTGAAGAAATAATTGAAAACAGCAATCTGGAATGACATACAATTTGAACTTACTTGGAAAATACACTTATACTGCAGGCCTGCCTTTTAGGTTCAGTTAAATCAACCCATGAAAACAGGTCAGGTTCTGTTTTATAACAATTTTCCTTCGTATCATTTACCCACTGGGAAAGTCTGCTTACAGATGGTAGGGATCATATACTATCACTCAAATTCAGATCTAGTGGGAGGGTTGGCTCAGACCATTTTCCATGAAAATATAAGGTTTTTCCTTTTCTTCCCCGCCCCCCCCCCCTTTTTGGCATGTGTGTAGTTTGGCAAGCAATACAGAGAAAAGCCTTGTACTTGATGAATTTGGAAAGTCTAACTAATATATAGTTAGGCAATGCATTTGTCTTAAAATATAAAATTGCGGGGCGCCTGGGTGGCGCAGTCGGTTAAGCGTCCGACTTCAGCCAGGTCACGATCTTGCGGTCTGTGAGTTCGAGCCCCGCGTCAGGCTCTGGGCTGATGGCTCGGAGCCT
This sequence comes from Panthera tigris, assembly GCF_018350195.1. Taxonomy (NCBI): domain Eukaryota; kingdom Metazoa; phylum Chordata; class Mammalia; order Carnivora; family Felidae; genus Panthera; species Panthera tigris. The sequence goes on from NC_056661.1 coordinate 80,708,528, forward strand.
GGAGCCTGTTTCCGATTCTGTGTCTCCCTCTCTCTCTGCCCCTCCCCCGTTCATGCTCTGTCTCTCTCTGTCCCAAAAATAAATAAAAAACGTTGAAAAAAAAAAATTAAAAAAAAAAAATAAAATTGCTTGATTAGTTTAACAATATAAATGGTGTCTTGGGGCTACCTTTCATTTTAAATAACTATTTTTGTTTGTTTGTAAAAGATAATAGCATGTGGACTTGCAGAGTTTTAAAATCACCTTCAGTGTTATGACTCATCTTCTCACTTGGAAAAAGAAAACACAAAACGTGGATAACTATTAAAACTTGTACCATGTTGCAGGAGACAAAGCAGATGGTTCAGGGCCATTGGATTCAGTTACTTAGAATTATAAAACAGAATTCTCAATGACTTTTTGAATTCCATGTTTTGATAACCTCAGGGGTCAGTCTGACCTCAATTCACCAAAGCAGAGAGTGATTCCAGGTTTCGTACGCATGTACTGTGGGAACTTCAGATAAGAGAAGGTTCCAGAACCTTGCTCTATCAAGGAACTATGTGTGCATTGGCTCAACTTGTGGAGTGGGTGAAAAAGCAGATGGAACAAAACATCTAAAAATTGTTTTAGCATCAGCTTATTTTTGGTGAAAGCCTGCTCTGCCCATAGACCTCGATTTCATTGCTTCAGTCCTAATCAGTAATACTAAGTTAAGCAGTTTTACAAATGATTTTACTATAAAGCTTTAACGACAAATTGTAGAAGATGTCACATTAATTTTAGCCGGAACGACCTTTGCAAAATGAAACATCATCCCTAGGATGGAAAACTACAGCACAGAAAGAGGCAGCCACTTGGAAACTGAGTGTGTACTCTGGAACGTGGGTGGCCAGTTCTGTCACTAGCTGTGTGACTGTGGGCATGTTGCTTAATCTTTTTATTTCTAAGTTGTCTCTAAGTAATGAGAGGATAATTTAAAAATATCTCCTGCATTTGCTATTATGAAGATTAAATGAGTTAATACATATGAAGCACTTAGAACAATGCCTAATGTGTATAGTAATTTCTCTGTGGAAGTTACTATTATTATTATTTTACTTTATTTCAGAGAGAGAGAGACAGAGAGAGCATGAGCAGGGGAGGGGCAAAGGGAGAGGGAGAGGGAAAGAGAATCTTAGTGCGGAGCCAGACATGGGGCTCGATCTCATGACCCTGGAATCATGACCTGAGCTGAAATCAAGACTGAGACACTCAACTGACTGAGCCACCCAAGTGCCCAGCAAAGTTACTATTATTGATATGTTGAATGTGGATGTCTGAATGATGAATAAACAGCTGAATAGGAAGTACAGAAGACCGGATTCTACATGGTTCTACACGTAGTCAGTAGCGCTGTCAGCCTGCTGACCTCCCACAGGGCATCTAACCTATCTCAGCCTCAGTTTAAAGACTTTGAAAATCTCTAGTAGAGTATGTACTTGCAGTTTCTTCTGTAAAACGAGAGGATGGGCTAGATGGCCTCTTGAATCGCTTCTAGCTTTAAACATCTATGAATCATGGATGCAAACAAGCATCCCAGTAGAGGAGATATCAGGAGTGAATGCAGAAAATCCTGGAGAGGGCTTTGTCCAGGTTCATGCCTGTGTTCCAAATGCTTCTCCACCCCACTACTAGCCCGATTAGCTCTTTCTCTTACTTTACGTCTCAGCTTAAATGGCGTCCATTAGACAGACCTCTCCTGACAATCCAATCTAAAATTTTTTTTTAAACGTTTATTTATTTTTGAGACAGAGAGAGACAGAGCATGAATGGGGGAGGGTCAGAGAGAGAGGGAGACACAGAATCCGAAACAGGCTCCAGGCTCTGAGCTGTCAGCACAGAGCCCGACGGGGGGCCCCAACTCACGGACCCCGAGATCGTGACCTGAGCCGAAGTCGGCCGCTCAACCAACTGAGCCACCCAGGCACCCCATGACAATCCAATCTAAAAGCAATCACTGCTCTAAGGCCTTGTTCTTTTCCTTCAGAGCACTCTTCATTCTAAATAGCTATTAACTTTCAATAGCTTACTATTTTTTTAATGTCTCTCTCACTGAAGTATATGCTTTTTAGGTTCAGATATTATACCTGTTTTGATTATTTCTTTAAAAATTTTTTTTAATGTTTATTTATTTTTGAGACAGAGAGAGACAGAGCATGAATGGGGGAGGGTCAGAGAGAGGGAGACACAGAATCTGAAATAGGCTCCAGGCTCTGAGCTGTCAGCACAGAGCCCAACACGGGGCTCGAACTCACGGACTGCAAGATCATGACCTGAGCTGAAGTCAGACGTTTAACCGACTGAGCCACCCAGGCGCCCCATGTTTTGATTATTTCTTTACCCTGAGCATCTAAGAGATTGTCACAAGCAGGCACTCAATGAAGATTTTATTTTGTTTGTTTAACAACTGTATTGGATTCCTACAATGTACGAAGGTTTTGGGGCTTATATTTTCATGTGAAGAAACAGTGAAGAAGTAAACAAGTGTGCAAGAACATGTCACACAGAATGAAATGTTATGAAGAAAAAGAAGTCAGGATAAAGGATGAACACCTTTACCAAAAGAAACACCAAAAGCAGAGGTAGCAAAAGCTGATGGAACTCCATCAAACTAAAAAGCTCTGCACAGTAAAGGAAACCATCAACAACACGAAAAGATTACCCACTGAATGGAAGAAAATATTTGCTAACTATATATCTGATAAGAGGTTAATATCCCAAATACAAAATATCCAAGGGCCAAGTCTCTTGAACAACACCGAGTTTAGGAGCACCAACCCCCATGTACTTGAAAATCCATTGGAACTTTTGATTTCTCGAAAAAACATAACTACTAATAGGCTATTGTTGACCAAAGCCTTACCAATAACATAAAGTTAATTAACACATATTTTGTATGTATTATGTACCATATTATTATAATAAAGTAATCTAGAGAAAATAAAATATTATTAAGAAATCATAAGGAAGAGAAAATATATATATAGCACTGTACTATATTGAGAAAATATCTGCACATAAATGGACCTGCACAGTTCAAACTCATGTGGTTGGAGGGTCAACTGTATATAAGGAACTTATGCAACTCAATAGCAAAAATTAAAAAAAAAACAATTAAAAAATGGGCAGAGGATCTGATAGACATTTTTCCAAAGAAGATATAAAGATGGCCAACACATGTGAAAAGATGCTCAATATCACTAATCATCAAGGAAATGCAAATCAAAACTCTAACACCTCACACACCTATTAGAATGGTTAGTATCAAAAAGACAAGAAATAACAAGTGTTGGAGAAAATGTGGAGAAAAGGAAATCCTTGTGCACTGTTGGTAGCAATGTAAATTGGCACAACTTCTATAGAAAACAGTGTGGAGCTTTCTCAAAGTATTAAAAGTAGAAAAGCCACCTGATCCAGCAATTTTATGTCTGGGTATTTATCTGAAAGAAACAAAATCACTAACTTGAGAAGATATAGGTACTCCATTTTCATTGCAGCAATATTCACATTAGGCAAGACATGAAAACAACCCAAAGGTCCATCAACAGATGAATGGAAAGAGAAAATATGGTAATATACATACACTAGAATGCTACTCAGTCATTTAAAAGAAGGAAATCATGTCATGTGCAACAACATGGATGGACCCTGAGGGGATTATGCTACATGAAAAAAGTCAGAGAAAGACAGAAAAATACTATATAATCTCACTTATATGTGAAATCTAAAACAAAGAGAGAGAGAGAGAGAGAGAAAACTGAACTCATGGATACAGAAGACAGATAGGTGGTTTCCAGAGGGTAGGGTCGGGGGTGAGCAAAATGGGTAAAGGTAGTCAAAAGGTAAAAACTTCCAGTTATAAAATAAATGTCATGGGAATATAATGTAGCATAATGACTATGGTTAATAATGCTGTACTATATATTTGAAAGTTGCTGAGACAGCAGATCTTAAAAGTTCTCATCACAAGAAAAAAATTGTAACTATATGTGGTGATAGATGTTAACTAGATTTATTGTGGTGATCATTTTGCAATATATACAAAAATTGAATCACTATGCTGTATACCTGAAATGAATATAATGTTGTATGTCAATTATATCTCACTTAAAAATAAGAATGACGGGGGTGTACTGCTCTAGTTGTCGGGGGAGGCTTCTCTCTGCAGTGTATTTGTTGAAAGAATTAAAAGAAAAATAACACCAAGAAAATGGGAGAAACATTTCAGCAGTGGTCGAATAAGGTTGACTTGGCTGGAATGAAGAATTTATGCTGGGGGCAGCAAGATATACAGTTGGAAGGGCTGGGGCTATATTGTTGAGGTCTTGAGTGTCCACTCAGAAGTTGGGCCTGAATAAGTGGGCAATGACATAATGGTAGACTTAGAAAGTGGTTCTCTTTCCCCTTCACCTGTCTCTCCCTCCTCTTCCTACTGCTCTAGTTAGGTCGTGAGGGTTGGGTGAAGTCTGAAGGCAGGAAGGGTTTTCTCTAAGAATGAGCAGTAGGGGGTAACCTGGATGGCTCATTTGGTTAAATGTCTGCTTTTGGCTCAGGTCATCATCTCATGGCTTGTGAGTTTGAGCCCCTTGAGAGTTTGAGCCCCGTGTAAGGGCTCCGCATTGGCAGTGCAGTGCCTACTTGGGATTCTCCCTCTCTCCTCTCTTTCTGTTCCTCCCCTGCTTGCACTTTTTCTTTCTCTCTCAATAAACAACTAACTTAAAAAAGAGAAAAAGAAGGAGCACTAGGATAGCATTGGTGGGAGTGATACATAGACTCTAAAAGACAAAACAGGGGCGCCTGGGTGGCTCAGTCGGTTAAGCGTCCGACTTTGGCTCAGGTCATGATCTCACAGTCTGTGGGTTCGAGCCCCGCATCGGGCTCTGTGCTGACAGCTCAGAGCCTGGAGCCTGCTTCTGATTCTGTGTCTCCCTCTCTCTCTGCCCCTCCCCTGCTCATGCTCTGTCTCTCTCTGTCACAAAAATAAATAAAAACATTAAAAAAATAAGTAAAAGACAAATGAATAAACAAAGTAAAACAGAAACAGACACATAGATACAGAGAACAATCTAGTGGCTGTCAGAGGGGAGGAGAGGGTGGAGGGATGGGAGAAATAGAGAGAGGGGATTAAAAGGGACAAACTTCCCTTTATAAAATAAGTAAGGCACTGGGATACAATGTACAGCGTAGGGAATAGAGTTAATACTATGTAACCACATTGTATAGTGACAGTCAGTAGCTAGACATATTGTGATGATCACTTCCTCTGTCAGGTATATAAATGTTGAAACACTGTGTTGTACACCTGAAACTAATATAACATTGTATATCAACTACACTTCAAAAAAATTTGAAAAAATAAAAACTTGCCAGCGCGCGCGCGCGCGCGCGAGCACGCACGCACACACACACGAAAGAGAAGGAAAGGACCCATGTGGGAAGCAAAGTCTTAACACAGTTCTGGGACCAGCAGTACATGGAGTGAAAGAATGAGTGAGGAGGCTGATAGGATCATCACTGAGCCTGACTGATTAGAGGGGTGGGAAGCTCAGATGTAATAAAGTCAGGAGTAGAGCCAGGTTTTCACTGAGTTTAAATGCATGACTCATAATACCACTCAACACTTTTTCCTGACTCATGCTTCCTGTCTTGCCAAGTGTTTTTCTTTCCATACCATACAATGTTCCATTGAAATGGTGGAGTCTAATTCATTTTAGCAGTTTGCTGTCTGTTTTGGATGGCTTGTGATCTGCACTGAAGCAATTTACTAATTAACTCAAGAGTGTGTGTTTTATGTTCAGAAGACAACTCTCTTATTGCACCACAAGGTAAAATTAAATGGGAGAGAACCGCTCCCCCTGCTCCTTCCCTGTGCCTTCCCTGGCCCCATCATCTTCAGTTGGTTTCTCTTTGATGACTTATTCCCTGATGTCTATAAATGTATTCAACTCACTCCTTTAAAAACATGTCTCAATCATCCTTCTCTCTTGAGTTAAAATTCTATTTTCCTCCTTATATGTGTTGTCAAACTTGACTGTACCTCCCACCTGCCCTTTTGAGACACTCAGAAACTGCTTTTAAACAGTCTCCACCTGGGTGTTCCAAAGGCACAAACCAACTTATCATTTCCAAAATAGAACTCATCATTTCTTTCCTCCAACCCTCTCTTTCTTCTGTATTATTTCTAAAGGAATGGCATCATCATCGACTTAATTGGCCTAGGTAGAATTTGGGAATTATCTTCGATTTCTTTCCTTTACTCCCAACTGCGTATTCTTTCCGTTTTTTTTTAAATGTTTATTTTTTTTTAGAGGGAGAGAGAGAGAGAGATGAGGGGTAGGGTCAGAGAGAGGGAGAGAGAATCCCAAGCAGGGTCCATGCTGTTAGCACAGAGACTGACAGGGGGCTCAATTCCATGGTTCATGAGATCATGACCCAAGCTGAAATTGAGATTCAGATGCTCAACCGACTGAGGCACCCAGGCACCCCTCCCTTAAATTTTTTTTTTTTTTTTAGAGAGTGGGGAGTGGCAGAGGAAGAAAGAGAAAGAATACCACGCAAGTTCCAAGCCCAGCAGTGTGGAGCCCAAAGCAGGGCTTGATTTCATGGCCCTAGGATCATGACCTGAGCTGAACTCAACAGACTGAGCCACCCAGGCACACCATTTTCCATTTTAAATGTGTAATCTCTCTTATTGTTTCCTCTCCATTCTCTCTGCCTCTCATTTTACCTACCAGTGACATTATTGTCAGAGCCACTTAATTGGGTCTTCTTGGCATCTACTTTTGACCTTGACCTCCCACCAGGTCAAATGAAAAAAACTTTTTCACTTGCCCGCCAGAGCTGTATTTCTAAATTCACATTTATCCGTGTTGCTTTCTTGCTTAAAATCTCTCGCTGACTTACCATCGGCTTTAACATGCCCCACAGGGCCCTTCATGTTCTAGGCCTTCATGCCTGTCAGCTTCATTCTCCACCATCCCCCCACAGGAATCCTTGGCTCTAGCCATGCTCAGTTACTCTCATTACCCAAGAGCAAGGCACTCCCTCCAGCCAACAGGCCCTTTCTATGTAAGCCCCCTTCTCATCTTCTTTGGTTCATTTCTGCTTGGGCACAACTTAGATGTCATCTTTCTCAGAAAGACTACCTTTGCTTTTCTGTCCTCTCCCTTTATCTTGGTTAGTTGCCCATCATATATGTTCCTAGAGCCCTTGAGGCACTACTTCTTATTGTCTGTTATAATTATTTATTTTCTGTTTTTCTCTTGGATGGTAAGTGCCTTGAGGACAGGGATAGTGTCGCACATGTTCTGAATTCTCAACCACTAGATGCTCAGTAAATGTTGGCTGAATGATTGAATGAAAAATGATTTTTTGCCCATTCAGCTCTATCACTACAAGCTTGTTCTCCCTCCAGGAATTCCTTAATCTTCACATCTCATCTTCCTTGCTCTTTCTGTAACATTTGATTACCCTTCTTTCTTGAAATACTCTTTTTTTTTTTTTTTTTTTTTTTTTTTTTTTTGCTTCCATGGCATGACATTTCCTGGTTATTGTCTTCTGGGAATTATTTCTTTGTCCTCATTATGGGTTTCTTGCTCTCCCTCACCCTCTGGCTCTCTGCCAGCACCTCTGAATGTTGACTTTGGCCCTCTCTCCTTTCTCTACACTTTCACTAAATCTTGGCAATCACAGGTGGGCTTTTGACCACCACTCGCTGATGTTGGTATTGATTTGCAATTATGATAGGGACATTTGCAACTTCCTTACCATTTGGGAACTTTAATCTTTAAAAAAATTTTTTTTACATTTTTTTTAATGTTTATTTATTTCTGAGACAGAGACAGAGCATGAGTAGGGAAGGGGCAGAGAGAGAGGGGGACACAGAATCCGAAGCAGGCTCCAGGCTCCGAGCTGTCAGCACAGAGCCCAACACGGGGCTCGAACTCACAAACCGCAAGATCACGACCTGAGCTGAAGTCAGACGCTTAACCAACTGAGCCACCCAGGCGCCCCGGGAACTTTAATCTTTTAAATCTGAATGAAATGTGAGGCCAGTTGTACCTCTTCATGTGCGGCAGTGTGGGGTGTGTTGGGAGTCTGAGCCGGTTTGGGGGGAAAAGAAATTTAATTTTAGATCCATTGTACTTGAAGTGGCAGTGAGGCATTAAGTTAGAAGGTCCAAGAAGTATCTGAAGAGTCATAAAGTCATAGAATCCTACATATAGAACAACTATAGAACATTTAGAGTTATGTGGTCCAGACTTTTACCTAGAAAATAGTCCTCATAGATAAACTTGAGGTTTCAGGGGCAATATCATAACATCTCTTCCTTGTCTGGGTTTGCAACCAATTGAAAAGTTAATAGATGGAGATCAAAACAGTAAACTGATATAGCTGATAAGAAACTTTGGATTAAGATCATTGACCAAGGTGGCTTACTAGGTACGTTCACCTCTGGATCAGATAAACTCACCATCAGTCACTGCACAGCTGGACAACTGCAGACTTTCCTCAGGTTACTGAGAGCAGCCAGGTACAGGCATTCAGGTCAGGGTAGAGTAGAGCAGGAGCTGAGTTGCAGGAGCTGAGTTGCAGGCCTGGTTCTTTCTCCCAAACTCCTCAGTCAGTTTGTCTCTCCTCTTCTCCTGAGGAGGCCTGAGGGTTGGAGAGAGAGGCCTGGGGTGTTACCGAAATGCTTCCAGATGGAAACATGGGGCCAAGGGAATGAAACATCTCCATTAACAGTAATATTTATCTTGCCTCTGGCTTAACGCTTTCTGTGTTAGGGAGGCTGTTGACTTTGAGGTTATTCTGTTCCATTTGGAGAAGGATTGAATGATCAGAAAGTTGTTCCTCCCATCAGAGACAGTAGCTTCACCAGTACCTTCTGTCCCTAGGACAGAAATTTCTGCATCCACAAGGAATAAGACCAAATTTGCCAATTGTTTAAACACCACTATAATTTTATTTTTGTAGTCCTTTTATGGTTACAAATTTCCAGTTCATACAATCACTTATTCTTCTATGACTGTTTCTAGTCTCAGCCCTGCCATCCCCACTTCTGAGACTTTCTTGGTTGCCATCTTTTGAGAACTCTCTTTCAGTCTGTTCCTCATAGAGTGGGCCTGTGTTCTCCCACTTTGAAGGGCAGGGGATCTCCCCAGGTATAGGTTGCCTATATCACTTCATACCCTTATACTCACCTTCCTCCTTATCCCAGTCCTGAGGCTTTCCTTCAAGTAGCAATGTAAGAGAAACCTACACAAGACATTGAATATTCACTCACATGATTTATTACTTAACCCTGAGTCAAATAAGAATCAGTAGGAGAAGCAGCAGCCCAAAATGTGTCTTGAGCACCTAGGTTCAAGCTAATCCTTCTACATGGAAAGCTCTGTCTCCCAGATGGAGACACCCAGATCGTTCAAGGCTCTGCGCCATTTATGGTTTCCTTTGTAGCTTGTGGATAGCCTCATAATGCTGTTTGCTCCTGGGGTCCTTTGGCAAAACAATTGGGAGTGGAGAATACACTGTTCTCAGACCCTTAACCTCATGGGAGCCGATTCCCACTGTGTTCCTGGCTACTGTCACTCTTGTCCTTAAAATAATGTAAATCACCACATTGCTGCCTGTGCCTTTTCGTTTTGTCTTTCTCATTTCCCCACAATATGGCTTATCTATTTGGTTTCCCCTGAATTCTCTAATTCATCTTCTATTGCCACTACCTAATCTTGACACCTGCCTGCTTTTCCTGTGCAATGACTTCCTCCTCCAATCACTTAATAGTGCCTAGAGTTGGAAAAAATATTGAAAATGTGACTCAATTTGCACAGCATCCAGTGCAAGTATTACCTTCCTTGAAGTGGACGTGTCTGTGGTGCATCTTTGGTCCCACTTTTTCATATCATACTCTCTCATCTTTGGATGAAAATAAACACCATATTTATTTATTCTCCTACATCAGGTCAATTTGCTACCTGTCCCCACTCATTTGGCAGCCAGTAAAATCAATCTTAATCATGAAACTTAACCCTAACCACTCCCCCCCACCCCCCACCTGGCCCCTGCTCCTTAGCTGCACAAGAATCTTAGAGGTCTCTTACAGCCCACGTGCCCAAGAAGAGTACTAGACTCGAGCTCACACTGGCCACCATACTTGTGCTTCCTGCCTGAATTAACTCAGTCCCTTAAAGGCAGGAGGCTGCAAAGTTTCTGAGCCAAGCCTGGGCACAGTGATCTTTACCACGGTGCTCAGTGCAGGTTTCTTAGTGGTCAGATGTGGTGGCCTTCTAGTGGCCCTGTCACCTCTTAATAGCATCTGCATGAGAATGTAGCACAGGTGTCTGCTTTGTGCCCCAATTCTTCCTCTAAGTCTCAAGAACGTACTCACTCAACTGGCAATTCTTTTCACTGATTAAATCCAATTCCTCTGAGGCTAGGTGTCTTGTGGGGCTTATTTGGCTTCTGGTGGTTGGCAACTTCTGCTTTTGGCCCTGCTGTATAAATGCCATTAAAGGGCTCAAATATTAGCACACACACCTGCCTTCCCATTTCTTCTGGCAAAACAAAAATTAATATTTCAATAGATTATCTTCCAAGTGCTATGACACGCTTAATGTATGTTATCTTGTCAATCCTCTCAATTTAGTGAGTTTGGTATTGCACCTGTTTTACAATGAGGAGAGAGACACTTGGGTTGCAGGAATTCAGTAGTGAAATCAGGAACTGAAAAAAGATTTGTTTGAATCTATGGCTTATTTTTTTCCCTCTACTACATAATATCCATCCTTGAACTTGTGTTGAACCAAGATGCTGAAGTCTTCTTTATCTGAACTGCTGGCCAGCAATTCAACCTTATGTCACTGCTATTCTCAATCTAGACACAGCAGTTCCTGTTATTCTTGTTCAAGTTGATCTTGTTGATTTTGGTTCTGATTCCAAAAGTCAGAGAGTTAGCTATGTCGTCCAGTCTTGTGGAATTTACTGATTTGATAAACATGATATTTACAGCTTTATCCACATTCAAAAAAATGTTGAACACAAATCCTATCTACACCCCTTTCTTGGGCTCATTCTGCTGCTCTGAGTTGTGACATGCCTCTGTAGGTCTGCTTTTTGTCAGTTAATCTATCTACATTTTCCTCCTTCCCATGAGACCTTGTATTATATGGAAGGTGGGAGTGATTTGTATGCTGGTGGGAAACTCCATCAGGAGCCAAGGTGGTGTAATTCCTGGGTGGAGTGAGGGGCAAACTGTTTCATAGTTGCTTAGTGTAAGAAATAGTCTTCAGGGGATTTGACCAAAGGGCCACAGTCAGCTCAGGTGGTGAGCATGGAAGGATTCCAACCTGGTGAGATTCCTGTAGGTGGACAGAACACAGTGACGAGGGTATAGAAGTTGTCGGCATGTGGTGACACTGGTGATGGGCTGGTGATCAGGGACAAGTGGTCAGGCAGGCACTGAGGGTCTGTATGCAGGGCTAAGGGAGAGGGGGAGCCAGTGCAAGCAATGAAGAACCCCAGTTCAGGCGAGGGTTTCCAGAATTAGCAAATAAAACTACAAGGGGCTTAGTTAAATTTGAATTTCAGATAAAGTTCTCTTTTCTTTTTTTAGTATAAGTTTGTCCTATGTGGTACATACTTACACTAAAAATGTATTCATTGTTTATAGAAAATTCAAATTTAATTGGGCATCTTATAATTAAATCCAGGTAGAACTGAAAAATGGTGTGGAGTTAAGTGCCTCCCTCTTTAAACCAGGATAATACTGGACATGTAATGGGATTCTTGTAAGACTTAAAATGAAATGCCCAGCACAGGAGAAATGCACAATAAATAAAAATTCCCTTTCTTCCTCCATTACAACCTTCTTTCCCATCTTACAGCATTAAAATTTTTGTTTAGATAGTTGTAATCAATAAAACGTCACATAAGCCCCCAGAATGAATGAACTCTTTGAGGGAGATAATTTTTTTTTAATTTGCTGGTGCCAAAAGGTGAGTCTTGGGGAATACCCATGATGTGAGAAAAGGCAGGGAAGCCAACTGGGGACAGTTATGGTTAATTTTATGTCACCTTGAACAGGCCATGGCGTGCCCTGATACTTGGTAAGACATTATTTCTGGTGTATGTCTGTGAGGATGTTTCTGAATGAGATTAACTTTTGAGTTAGTAGACTGAGTAAAGCAGATATCCCCCACCCCTAGTGGGCTCAGGCATCATCTAATCCACTGAAGGACTGACTAGAATAAAAAACCGAGTAAGAAAGAATTATCTCTATATTTGACTGCCTTTGAGCTGGGGCATCAGTCTTCTCCTGCAATTGACTCAGACTAGCACTGGAATTTATACCATTCATTGCCTTTCCTGGTTCTCAGGTCCTCAGATTCACACAAGATCTACACCACTGGCTCTCTTGGGACTCCAGCTTGCTTACTGCAGACCTTGGATTTCTCAGTCTCCATAATTGTGGGAGTCAATTTCTTATAGTAAAATATACCACACAGGGGCACCTGGGTGACTCAGTCGGTTAAGCGACTAACTTTAGCTCAGATGATGATCTCGCAGTTCATGAGTTTGAGACCCACGTGGGCTCTGTGCTGATAGCTCGGAGCCTGGAGCCTGGAGCCTGCTTTGGATTCTGTGTCTCTGTCTGTCTCTGTCTGTCTCTGCTCTTCTACTCCTGTGCTCTGTCTCTCTCTCTCTCTCAAAAATAAACATTTAAAATTTTTTTTTAAAAATACACCACACACACACACACACACACACACACACACACACAGATCTTCCTCAGCTTATGATAGGGCTATGTCCCAATAAACCCATCATAAGTTGAAAATATCATAAGTCAAAAATGCATTTAATACACCTAACCTATAGAACAGCACAGCTTAGCCCAGCCTACCTTAAACATCCTCAGAACACTCACATTAGCCCACAGTTGGTCAAAACCATCCAAAACAAAGCCTATTTTAGTTTATTTTAGTTAATTAATTTATTTATTTTGAGAGAGAGAAAGTGAGAACAAGCAGGGGAGGGGCAGAGAGAGAGGGAGAGAGAGAATCTCAAGCAGGTTCTGCTTTGTCAACACAGAGCCAGATGTGGGGCTCAATCTCATGAACTGTGAGACTATGACCTGAGCTGAGATCAAGAGTGAGACGGTTAGCAGACTGAGCCACCCAGGTGCCCCCACAAGACCCCATTTTGTAATAAAGTTTTAAATATATCATGCAATGTATTGAATTCTGTATTGAAAGTGAAAAACAGTATGGTTGTATGGGTACAGAATAAGTGTATTAGTTGTTTACCCTTGTGATTATATGGCTGACTAGGAGTTGTTGGCTTGCATCCAGGATCATCCTGCATACTGCTGGCCTGGGGAAAAAGCCCAAATTCAAAATTTGAGTATAGTTTCTACTGAATGCGTATGGCTTTTGACCATTGTAATGCTGAAAAATCTTAAACTGAACCATCTGTCATAAAAATATATCAATATATCTGAATTGATATATCTCCTATTGGTTCTTTTTCTCTAGACTAATATAGGGACAAATGGAGGGAGCAGAGAACCAGGAGTCAGGGAGGGGGGAGGGACTAGTATGGGTTTGGCACCCTGGAAGCTGGAAGATAAAGAATTTTCATTAAAAAAGCCAAAACAAACAAAAAACATAACAAGGTCCACAGTAAATGGTTAATGTCATTGTCTTTCTGAGGATAAAAGAAGGTCCTAAAGAAAAGTTTCTGACTAGTTTCTAAAAGGGTAATACTTGTGAAATTGATTTAATGGATATATACTTGCTATAAATTTCTTTCTTTCTTTAAATGCTTAAATGCTTCATAATGTTTTATTTCATTTTGATCAGATTTTCCCACACTTATTTGGCTGTGCAATCATTTTTTCCTACAAAGTATTTTTTAATAATTTAAGGAACATTTATAGAAAGAATTGGTTTATATGTCCCTGGGATCCAATGCTTGTATGCTGGACTATAACCACCATGGCTCAGACCTAAATGGAACTTATTAATTAATCCAAAATAGTATTCTGACTTGTAATGGCATTTGGGAAACACAGTAGAATTGTTTTTAGAATACCATCTTCTAGAGATCATATATCTTTTTTGACAATAAGTTTAAATTGGGGGAACAAAGAAGAAAAATACAGAGTGAAAAACTTAGATATTAATTTAGTATTTTTCTCTTAAGATCTATATACATGAAAAGAATTTTTAGAATATCTACCATTTATGCATCATAAATACTGAGTTAAAAAAATAACTTTGTGGGGCATCTGGGTGGCTCAGTTGGTTAGCAGCCGACTCTTGATTTTGATCTCACAGTTTGTGCGTTTGAGTCCCCGTGTCAGGCTCTGTGCTGACAGCATGGAGCCTGCATAGGATTCTCTCTCTCCTTCTCTTTCTGCCCCTTCCTTCCTTTCCCTCTTTCTCTCTCTCAAAATAAATAAATAAACTTCAGAACCCACCGCCCCCCCCCAAAAAAAAAAAACCCTTTTATAAAATGTCCTACTTTGGGTAAGCAGAACAAGATAGTTGCTAAGAATAGTTCAGGTGTTGTATTATTATTTAAAAATTTTAAAGAGTAAGTTAAACAGAACATGCAATTTAGCCATGGAAGCAGATTGTTTGATTGTTAAGTGTTTTACCCTTGGGAGTTCTATTTCTAATGGGATGTGGTTAAATTTTCCTCTAAGTATTTAGAAGTGAAAGTGTTGTTATATTTTTTTGACATTAGATGCTGTGCAAAAAGGAATGGTTAGTTTAAACAAGGAACAAAAAACTTGACCTTGTACTGGTCAAAGTTTCAGTTTTATTTTGGGTGAAGTGAATGACTTCATTATACAACTGAGGTTTACTTTTGAACAAATTTTGTCTTCAAACAGATGGGTGTTTGCAGAATTTTGACATGAGTATCTCTTAGGAGAATTTGTCAGCAAAATTAAGAAAATCATCATTACATACTGTCAAGTAGTTTATGATTGGAAAATGTCCAATAATTATGTGCCTTTGGGAAAATGTTCAAAATACAGTTTATATGGTGAAGATTGAATTTTATGCTGAAAGGTGTTTTACCAATAAATAAACTCATTCTATTCTTGGCTGGATGGCAGTTAGGCAGCAACAATCTGCTATTCTAGAATGGTGTGAATTATAGAAATTGTGTAGGGAAATGAATCCTGTATATAGAAAACCAGAGTATGAATTCCAGCTCTGGATAACTGTGTGTTATGGGCTCAGTGTTTGTACCCCTACCAAATTAATATGTTGAAGCACGGGGGCACCTGCTTGGCTCAGTCAGTTAAGCATCCGACTCTTGATCTCTGCTCAGGTTATGATCTTGTGGTTTGTGAGTTCGAGTCCCATGTCCGGCTCTGTGCTGGCAGCGAGGGGCCTACTTGGGATTCTGTCTCTCTCCCTCTCTGCCCCTCCCCCACACATGTGCACTTTCTTGCTCTCAAAATAAATAAACTTAAAAAATTTTTTAAAAAATATGTTGACGCATTAGCTCTCAATGAGATAGTTTTAGGAATTGGGGCCTTGGGGAGGTAATTAGGTTTAGATGAAGTCATGAGGGTTGGGTCCCCATAGTGGAATTACTGCCCTTGGAAGAAGAGGAAGAGACACCAGAGCTTCCTGTATCAGCCATGTGAGGACACAGAAAGAAGGCAGCTGTGGAGAGCCAGGAAGAGAGCCCTTACTAAGAACCTGTCAGTACCTTGATCTTGGACTTCCTTGTCTTCAGAACTGTGACAAATAAATATCTGTTGTTTAAGTCACCCAGTCTATGGTATTTTGTTGTAGCAGCCCAAGCTGACTGAGACACTGTGTAATCTACGGCATGTAATTTAATCTCTCTGCTCTTCCTGATTTGTATAATGCGGATAGAGTTGATACAAGCTATAATGTTTGTGAATAGGCCTACCAATACTAAACATGACTAAAGCAGTACCAAACCAATACTAAACCCTCCCACTGGTATACAGTCAATGCTGGAATGGACCCAAGAGGCTTACTCTGACATTTAAAAACACTTATGTCCAAAATGCCTACAGTGACCTAAATTACTAGTGAATGTTTACATACATTTGCATTCTAACGGAACTCTACTTTTTTTTTTAGTGTTTATTTATTTTTGAGAGAGACAGAGAGCGAGTGGGGGAAGGACAGAGAGAGGGAGAGACAGAATCCCAAGCAGGCTCTGCACTGCCAGCGTGGAGCTCGATGCAGGGCTCAAACTCACAAACCGAGAGTTCATGACCTGAACCAATATCAAGAGCTGGACATTTGATCGACTGAGGCACCCAGGTACCCCCAGAACTCTACTTTTAACGTCTGGGAATTGTGAAAACTGGCCCTTTTGATGCAAATGCAGTGTTGCCAAAAAGATCTTTTGGAGGTTTTCATTTTTTGTCCCTAAATGTGGCTCTATTTGTTCAGATGAAATGAATGTTTTAGGACAGAGGGTGCCCTCAGGACAGGGATGACAAGAAGTGAGTAAGGTTAAGAGTTTGGCTTGCCCCAAGGATTCTTGCAGGTGCCATAGATCTAGCTGAATAAGAATCTGGAAAGCCACCAAGCTGGGCCCACCACAGGCATTCTGGGGATGGGTGTGGTCCACAGCAGGGTTGGCAAACTATGGCCTGAGGGGAGGCTGTTTTTGTATTGACCTTGAACTAAGAATAGTTTTTTATATTTTCAAATATAAAATGTAAAAAAAAAAACAAACCAAAAAACCCAAAACAAAAAAAAAACAACAAAAAAACCCACCATTAACTTTTGGTGAACAGTTGCTCAAAGAGTTTATAACCTTGCCCCGAGATCCACAAAGTCTAAAATATTTACTGTTTGGTTCTTTTCAGAAAAAGTTTGCTGACTCTTAGTCTAGAGGGTCACCATAGGTTACTACAGGTTAGTGGGTAACACCCAGGAAGTCAAAGTATTGGTGAAAGCATCCTGGAGCCCAAAGTGTTTTCTCCCTACTCTGATGATCTATTGGGCAGTGACTGGCAGGATGTTGGCTACTTACTTAAGTCAATCCCTCTCCTCTTTCTTGCAAACAGAACCTTGTTTGGTTCAAGAATTCAATCTCCATGAGCTTCGAGGGAGGGTTTTCCCACTCTTGGCCTCATCTATCTATCCAGTTGTATACACTGAAACCCACAATTTCCTACTGATATCCCAGTTCCAATATAACATTACAAAATTATAGTTTTATTCCTTTCCCTACTTGTAACATCCTTGTCCTAGAGTGAGAACCTAGCTCCCAGTTTGCTAATATTTTTACTTATTTGATATATGTATCTCCTCCCTGTGTATACTAACCTCCCATTAGCATGGCCTCCTTTCCCATGCAAATAACCCCCTTAAGCGCTTTTAATTTTTGACATTCCACACAGGCCACCCCCTGATCTCATGAGCAGATGAGCTTCTTATACTACCAAATTCAACCTCTGCCGCCTAGTGTGACCACCTGCTTTATCTCCCCTGGGGTCACCACTCATTGACTAGACCACTTTCCCATGCACTTGGGTTCCAACCCCAGTGCCAAACTGGTCTTCTCACACTCTACTCTTGGGGTTCCCACATTCCACATCATGCCCCTTCTGCCCTGCCCAGCCCAAACCCCTCTCTTCTGCCTCACTTGGATGCCTGCCTCTTTCAATGGAGTATGGATGGACATCAGCACTGGAGCGCCCTCCTAAGTGGAATCCCTCCTCTAGGAGAGGCTATTACCCACGTTCCATGTAGATGCCTACTTTGTTAGCCCTACTTATGGCTTTAGAAGGAGGAAGGGATCCATGTTCTCCTACTCTTCCATCATTCTTTTTTGTTCCTAGCCAGAAGACCAGACCTACCTGAAGGTTGTGATATAGGCTTTGGTACACATTACGTTTAGTGGACCAAAACTGAACTTTTATTTTTTATTATATCTTATTTTCCACTAAGAAGAAAGGATCTTTTCCATTTCTCCAACTTTAAGGTATGGTCTCTCAGTTACACAACTCACTAACAGAGTCCTTGCAGAATGATGTGGCTAGTATGTGCGTAAAGGCATTTTGTAAACTAAGTGCTATCCAGTTGCTAAGAAGATATTGCTGTTATTTGATGGTGCACACTGTCAAATAATTATGTGATGTACAAACTGTGTCTAATTTAGAAGATTCATACTGTAACTGTTTTTCCTCCTGTGCCAATAGTGTCTGGATTTATTTTTGTTTGGTTTCCACTATTCTTACAGCAAGACTCCCACATGAAATGCATTACCATCCAGGCAATCTAACAAATACGTACTATGTATTGGTCTTACTGGGGAACAGATTTAGTCCTCACAAAGTTCTTTCTTTCTTTCTTTCTTTCTTTCTTTCTTTCTTTCTTTCTTTCTTTCTTTCTTTTCTTTTCTTTTCTTTTCTTTTCTTTTTCTTTCTTTCTTTTCTTTTCTTTCTTTCTTTTTTTTTGAGAGCTGGCTGGCTTGTCTTAGAGGAAATGAATTACAAAATCTTGGAATTTTTGTGTTAGAAGAAGTTCATCTCTTCCAACAGGCTTCTCCACCCCAAGTCTGTGTCCCCTCAGTAATACACCCAATGTTCTATCATAGTCTGTGCACTGGCACCCTTCCTAGTCAGTCCTCTCCATTTTAGCTCTCCCTTAATCATTCCCCCTGCTCTTGCGTGGAACACATGTGCTGATACCAATCAATCTAACACCAGGGGCTTATAGAATATATTTAGTGCTCACAACAAACACTGTAAATTCTTTTCCTTTGGAACTTGTTTTGGAGAGCAGAGAATGACAAAATCTTAAAGTCATGGAGTCTTTGTGCAAGCCAGGGACTAGCCTAGAGGTCTTTGCTTACATAAAGCTGAAAACTGTTTGCTGTTGATTTCCTTCCAGGGATCCTAGTTCTATCATTTGAGGTCAAAATGAAAATGTGCTCTTGGTGCTTCAGTGTGTGGTCAATATGTCATGGTCACCCCACCCCAAGAGCCATCCCTGGTCTCTTCCAAGGGGGTCAGCGATTCCCATATGAATCAGGAAGAGTGAGAAGTGGGCAGGAAGTGTGAAAAGTCTCAGACTCCAGGATGACTCTTCTTTTTTTTTTTTTTTCAATATATGAAGTTTATTGTCAAGTTGGTTTCCATACAACACCCAGCGCTCATCCCAAAAGGTGCCCTCCTCAATACCCATCACCCACCCTCCCCTCCCTCCCACCCTCCATCAACCCTCAGTTTGTTCTCAGTTTTTAACAGTCTCTTGTGCTTTGGCTCTCTTCCACTCTAACCTCTTTTTTTTTTTTTCCTTCCCCTACCCCATGGGTTTCTGTTAAGTTTCTCAGGATCCACATAAGAGTGAAACCATATGGTATCTGTCTTTCTCTGTATGGCTTATTTCACTTAGCATCACACTCTCCAGTTCCATCCACGTTGCTACAAAAGGCCATATTTCGTTCTTTCTCATTGCCACGTAGTACTCCATTGTGTATATAAACCACAATTTCTTTATCCATTCATCAGTGGATGGACATTTAGGCTCTTTCCATAATTTGGCTATTGTTGAGAGTGCTGCTATAAACATTGGGGTACAAGTGCCCCTATGCATCAGTACTCCTGTATCCCTTGGGTAAATTCCTAGCAGTGCTACTGCTGGGTCATAGGGTAGGTCTATTTTTAATTTTTTGAGGAACCTCCACACTGTTTTAGGATGACTCTTCTTGTAGCTGCCTTTATATTCCTTAGCTGGGATCAGATACTATCAGGACCTATTTCAACCCCTTAGGGGCAGCAGCAGGCTTCCTTGCATTTGTGAATTCTTTTTGTTTTGTTCTCTCCCTATTAGGGGTGAAAGTTCTTCTCTCCTTTTTTATCCTCTTTACTACATGCCTCCATTTCTCTTGTGATGTGGGCTTTCATTCCTCTTGCTCACTTCACTATTTGTTCCCAGTCTACTAGATGTTCTTTCTTCTCCTAAAGATCCAAATTCCCCCTGGCACAATGGCAACTGTGGAAACAGTGGAAACTGATACATATTGAATAGGGTGATTGAGTAGCCTCATACTTCATAATTATGTGCAGTTTCAGTGGTATACAGTTTTCTTAAAAGGTCCCCTTTTCTTTTGTATCACCTATTACCGTTTTTTTTTTTTTTTTTGGTTAGAATGTCTTGCATAGAATAACCATGTAATTATGTATGGAATTGAATTAGGAATCCACACGCACTTGCCCTGATGTTCTTCCCAGGTTTCCGTGTTGGCGACAGCCCACTCTCCCTGTGGAATTAAGTTCTAGTTTTCCAAGTGCAAATACATATGAAGGTTTTTAAACTCTCAATATACATTATGTAACAATGACATGACTCCTTAGGAGAAAGTATAGGTTCATGGTAATTGCACTTAAATTCTTTGCAAAAGGTTATTCTTCACTGAGATGTGGAACACCTGCCTTATAAATATTTCTGGGAAAAGTTCCATGGAATTAGTGAGTACGATTATCATAGAGTAAGTGCTCAAGAATGAGTATTAAATGCACTTATGAATAAATTAATGACTCCCTACATTTTGGAAAGGAATTATGTGGTCTTCTTCAAATAGCTCCTTTCTTCTCTACAATATAAGAATGTAGGTATGCCTTTCAGATGAAAGTGCGTCTCCACTTATGCAAGGATTTGCATATAGATGATGGGTACAATCCAATTAGGTGTAGACTTTCTTTTGATTATATATAATATACTGTTAAAATTCATAGCTGAAAATAATTTAATCACATGATGGGAAAAAATAAACCTTTTAAATGTGACATTAAAGATTACACAATGACAATACAATTAGGAGGCTAGTTTTGACTATCTGGCCACAAATCATAAAAGTAACACAAAATTTTCAGTATTGAATAGAACTTGAGAGACTACCTCAACAAAGAACTTCATTTTGCAGATGAAGAAACAGATTCAGAGGAGTTAGGTAACTGTACTGGGTTGAGTAGCATCCCCTCAAAATTCATGTCCAACCAGAAACTCAGAATATAATCTTATTTGGAATTGGATGTAATTAGCTATGATGAGGTCACACTGGATTAGAATGGGTCCTAAATCTAATGACTGACATCTTCATAAGAGAAAGGAGAAGGAGGGGCACGTGGGTGGCTCAGTCGGTTAAGCATACGACTTCGGCTCAGGTCATGATCTCACGGTCCGTGAGTTTGAGCCCCGTGTCGGGCTCTGTGCTGACAGCTCAGAGCCTGGAGCCTGTTTCAGATTCTGTGTCTCCCTCTCTCTCTGCCCCTCCCCTGTTCATGCTCTGTCTCTGTCTCAAAAATAAATAAACGTTAAAAAAAATTTTTTTTAAAAAGAGAAAGGAGAAGGAGATTCAGAAACACAGATTCACATAAGAGGAAAGCCCACGTGATGACAGAGGCAAAGATTGGGGTGATGTAATTATAAGCCAAAGAATGCTGGTAACCACCAGAAGCTAGGGAAAGGCAAGGAAAGATCCTCCCCTTGAGACTCCAAAGGGAGCATGGCTCTGCTGACACTGATGTCACACTTCCAGCCTCCAGAACTATGACAGAATACATTTCTGTTTTTTTAAGCCACCCAGTTTGTGCTAATTTGTTACAGCAGCCTGAGGAAACTAAGACAGTAACCTTCCAAGGAGTGGCGGTGACTCAGGAATAAAGGCCCAGTGAATAAAGTCTCAGTCCGCACTCTGAGCAGCTGTGCTATTGTGTCCACTGCCTGCATCTTGGGGGTACTTAGAGGTGCTCCCTTTATTGACCTCATGTATTCATGAGTTCTATACAGTTTGCTGTCCTTCGGGCTTTACTTCCCATCCTCGTCCCTCTTTGAAGTTGTTCTTATACAACTCTTGCACAAGTCATCTGTTCTCACATCCCTTATACTCTCAGAAATTTGGTCCTCTGCTTCTACTGCCATTCTGTGCTACTACCTCTCTTTTCTAGGTTGCTTGTACCTCTGGGCATAGGCCCTGTCATGATGCTTCTTCTCTCTTAAAAAACAGTACAAGTGTAGTACATGTATAAAATTGTGTAAGTATAGTTTTCAGTCCATCTGATCTACCATAGTACCTTTCCAATGCTTCCTGACCATTTCAATAATTGACTTAATTGATGGCATATTTTTTCCTTTGTGGTACATACAGACAAAAGGTAAAGTTTTTGCTTTCTTGATAAAGTCCTTTGATGCACAAAGGTATTAAATTTTGATGAAATATAATTTATTTTTTCCTACATTGATCACACTTTTGGTGTCATATCTTTAAAAAAAATTTTTTTTTAAGTTTATTTGTTTTGAGAGAGAGAGAAAACACGAGCAGGGGAGGGGCAGAGAGAGAGGGAGAGAGAGAATCCTAAGCAGGCTCCACACTGTCAGCACAGAACTCCATGTGGGGCTCAAACTCACAAACAGTGAGATGGAACTCTGAGCTGAAACCAAGTGTTGGATGCTTAGCCGACTGAGTCACCCAGGCACCCCAGTTTTTTGTGTCATATCTAAGAATCCTTTGCCAAACCCAAGGTTATAAAGATTTACCCCTATGTTTTCTTCTAAGAGTTTTATAGTTTTTAGCTCTTATATTGAGGTTGTAGATCCATTTTGAGTTTACTTAACATATGGTATGAGATAAGTATCTAAATTCATTGTTTTGTATTTGTATATCCACTTGTCCCAGCATCATTTGTTGAAGAGACTGTCCTTGCCCCATTGAATGATCTTGGCATCCTTGTCAAAAATCAATTGGCCATAGATGTATAGGTTTACTTCTGGATCCTCAATTTGCTTACATTTGTCTTTGTGTCTATCCTTATTCCAGTACCATGCTATTTTGATTATTGTAGTTTTGTGGTAAGTTTTAAAATTGTGAAGTGTGGGTCCTCCAACGTTATTTTTCTTTTTGAAAACTGTTTAGCTATTTGGGGCCCTTAGCAATTCCATATGAATCTGAATATTAGTTTTTCCATTTCTGAAAAAAAGAACGATTGGCGTTTTCATAGGGTTGCATTGAATCTACAGATCACTTTGGGTTGTATGATATTTTAATATTCTTTAGTAAGCATTACATATTCCTTGGATATTTGATAGAATACTCTCATAAAATACTTTGGTGTTTATTTGTTCATGGGCAGACTTCAAATTCTGATTTAATTCCATTTGTTGTTATATGTTATTTGTATTATGTCTTCTAGTCTATGAATATGGGATGTCTTTCCATTTAGTTAGGTCTTCTTTAATTTCTTTTAGTAATGTTTTGTAGTGTTCAGTGTACTAGTCTTTCACCGTGAAAGAATTTAGTGAAATTAATTCCATGTATTTTATTAAAAAATGAGGTTATTAAAATATTTTAGGTATGCAAAGAAATATAATGAGCACTTGTGTAATCACTATACAGTTTAAGAAATAAAGTTTAACAAATACAATTAAAGCCTCACTGCATTGTCTTCCCTTGCTCAGAAGTAACTGCTCTCTTAAATTCAGTGTTTATGATTTCCTTACATAGTATGGTAGGCAGAATAATAGCCCACAAAGATATCCGTGTCCTAATCCTCAGAATCTGTGAATATGTTATCTTTATGACAAAAAGAATCTTTGTGGATGTGGTTAAGACTGGAAATGGTGAGTTATCCTTGAGTATCTGGGTGGGTTCAGTATAATCACATAGGTCCTTGTAAGTAAAACAGGGAGACAGGACCTCTTATAAATATGTCTCTCCAAGGGCTGGATAAGCCCCAGTGTCTCTAGCTTTTATAACCTAGAGATATCTTCAAGGTGCTGCCTGGGACACATATCTCCTTTATATGTAAATTACTAGGGATCTTCCTGGCATCTTGGAAGCTTGATCTAAAGGAGGAGGCCAAACTATAATCATTTGACCTTCTTGGGGAAACAAGAGAAGAGCTACTACCTTTTGGATCAGAGAAATAAACTAGACAAGTGGACAAATGGTTATAGATCTAATCCCCATGGTATATGGAAAGAAAAACATAGAGGAAGTGAAGGCAAAACATCACCTTTATATCATACAGATTTCTGTGCCTCCAGAGGTTAAAGGTTTTTATAGAAGCATTGAGAAATTCAGGGAAGATTTATTTCCTCACATTGATTTATCAGTAATTGAGATCTTTCATATAACTTTTTATCATGACTGTGGATTTGTCAATTTCTCCTTGTATCTTGGTGGTTATGTTATTGGAGGCTTACACATTTAGAATTGTTATAAATCTTTAGTGCATAGTTTGAATTATTTCCTTCATTTATGATATTGTGACTCTCTTTGTCAGACAAGCTTTAAAAATCCTCCTGAAATAAATCAATCCAACAAGAGGATATAACAATTGTAAATATCTATGCACCCAACATTAAAGCACCTAAATACATAAAGTAAATATTAACTGACATAAAGGAGGAAATTGATGGTAACACAATAATAATAGGGGACTTTAACACACCACTTATATCAATGGATAAATCATCCAGGGAGAAAATCAATACTAAAATAGTGTTTTTGAATGACACATTAGACTAGATGAACTTAACAGATATCTGCAGTACATTCTGTCAAAAACAGCAGAATACACATTGTTTTCAAGTGCACATAGAACTTTCTCCAGGATAGATCATGTCTTAGGCCACAAAATAAGTCTTAGTAAATTTAAGAAGATTGAAATCATACCATGCATATTTTCCAACACAAAAGTATGAAACTAGAAATCACTTACAAGAAAAAAAAATTGGAAAATACATAAATACATGGGAATAAACAACATGCTATTAAACAATCAATAGGTCAATAAAGAAATCAAAGAAGAAATTAAAAAAACACATGGAAACAAATGAAAATGAAAACACAATGGTCCAAAATCTTTGGGATGTGGAGAAAGCAGTTCCAAGAGGGAAATGTACAGATGTACAAGAAAAATCTCAAATAAACAATCAAACTTTATATCTAAAGAAACTAGAAAAAGAACAAAGCACAAAGTTAGTGGAAGGAAGGAAATAATAAAGATCAGAACAGAAATAAATAAAACAGAGACTAAAAAACAATAGAAAAGATGAATGAAACCAAGAGCTCATTCTTTGAAAAGATAAACAAAATTGATAAACTGCTAGCCAGACTCATCAAGAAAAAAAAGAGAGAAGTGAAATAAATAAAATCAGAAATGAAAGAGGAAAAGTAGTAGCTGACAACACAGAAATACTTTAAGAGATTACTACAAAAAAAATTACATGCCAACAAATTAGACAGCTTAGAAGAAATGGGTAAATTTCTGGAAATATACAATCTTCTAAAACTGAATCAGGAAGAAATAGAGAATTTGAACAGACCAATTACTGGTAACAAAATTGAATCTGGTAACAAAGAAATAGAGAATTTGAACAGACCAATTACTGGTAACAAAATTGAATCTGGTAACAAAGAAACTCCCAACAAACACAAGTCCAGGACCAGATGTCTTCCTATGTGAATCCTACCAAACATTTAAAGAAGAGATAATATCTATTCTCAAACTATTCCAAAAATAGAAGGTGAAGGAAAGCTTTCAATACATTCCACAAGGCCAGCATTACTCTGATATAAAATCAAAGAAAAAAAAAAAAGAGAGAAAAGAAAACTACAGGCCAATATTCTTGAAGAACATAGATCCAAAAAAAAAAAAAAAAAACCCTCAATATATTAGCAAACCAAATTCAACAACATACTAAAAGGATATTCAACACAATCAAATAGGATTTATTCTGGGGAATAAATAAGGATGGTTTAATATTTGATATCAATGAATGTGTATACCACATCAACAAAATGAAAGAAAAAATCATATGATCATCTGAATAGATGTAGAAAAAGCATTTGACAAAATTCAACACCTGTTCATGATAAAAAGTCAACAAAGTGGGTTTAGAGGGAAACTACCTCAACATAACAAAGGCCATATATAACAAACTCATAGCTAACATCATACTCAATGGTGAAAAACTGAGAGCTTTTCCTCTAAAATTAGGAAAAAGACAAAGATATCCACTCTTACCAATTTATTCAACATAGTACTGGAAGTCATAGTCATAGCAATCAGACAAGAAAAAGAAATAAAAGCCATACAAATTGGTAAGGAAGAAGCTAAACTGTCACTATTTGCAGATGACATGATACTATACATAGAAAACCCTAAAGACTCCACCAAGAAACTGTTAGAAGTAATAAACGAATAAGTTGCAGGGTACAAAATTAATACACAGAAACCTGTTATATTTCTATATACTGATAACAAAGTAGCAGAAAAAAAACTAAGCAAACAATTCCATTTACCATTGCACCAAAGAGAATATATTACCTAGGAATAAACTTAACCAAAGAGGTGAAAGACCTGTACTCCAAAAGCTATAAAACACTGATGAAAGAAATTAAAGATGACACAAACAAATGGAAAGACATACCATGCTCATAGAATAGAAGGAGTAATATTGTTGAAGTGTCCACACTACTCAAAGCAATCTACAGATTCAATTCAATCTCTATGAAAATATCAACAATACTTTTCACAAAACTAAAACAAATAACCTCAAATTTGTATAGGACTACCAAAGACCCCAAATAGCCAAGGCAATCTTGAGAAAGAAGAATAAAGCTGGAAGTACCACAACTCCAGATTTTAAGATATATGACAGATCTATAATAATCAAAACAGTATGGTACTGTCACTAAAACAGACACCTGTATCAATAGAACACAAAAGAAAGCCCAGAAATAAATCCGTGCTTATACAGCCAATTAATCTACAACAAAGGAAGCAGAAAATACTATAGGGAGAACACAGTTTCTTGAATAAATGGCTCTGGGAAAACTGGACAGCCACATGCAAAATAATGAAACTGGATTACTTTCTTAAAGCATACACAAAAATAAATTCAAAATGGATTAAAGGCCTAGATATGATACCTGAAACCATAAATCTTCTAGAAGAAAACATAGCAGTCATTTCTTGGACATCAGTCCTAGCAACATATTAGGGATAGTTCTCCTCAGCCAAGAGAAATAAAAGCAAAAATAAACTACTGGGACTACACTAAAATAAAAAAACTTTTGCACAGCAAAGGAAACCATCAATAATATGACAAGGCAATTTACTGAATGGGAGAAGATATTTGCAAATGATATATCCAATAATAGGTTAGTATCCAAATACAACAACAAAAAAGGATAATCCAATTTAAAAATGGGCAGAGGACCCAAATATTTTTTTCCAAAGGAGACATCCAGATGGCCAAGAGACACATGCAAAGATGCTCCACATCACTAATCATAAGGGAAATACAAAACTGCAATGATATATCATCTATACCAGTCAGAATTGCTAAAATCAAAAAGACAAGAAATAACAAATGTTGGTAAATATGTGAAGGAAAAGGAACATACTATTGGTAGGAATGTAAATTGATGCAGCCACTGTGGAAAACAGTATGGAGGCTCCTCAAAAATTAAAAATAGAAATACCAAATGATCTAGTAATTTCACTACTGGGTATTTACCAACAAAAAACTAATTCAAAAATATATATGAACCCCTATACTTACTGCAGTATTATTTACAATAGCCAAGATATGGAAGCAACCTACATGTTACTGATAGATGAAGGGATAAAGAAGATGTGGTATATATAAACAATGGAATATTATTTGGCCATAAAAAAGAATGAGATCTTGCCATGTGGGACAACGTAGATTGACCTAGAGGGTATTATGCTAAGAGAAAGAAGTAATACAGAGAAAGACAACTACCATATAATTTCACTTAAATGTAGAATCTAAACAACAAAACAAACAAAAGGCAGAAACTTGCTCATAAATACAGAACACTGATGGTTGACAGAGGGGAGGGCATGGGAGAATGGGCAAAATGGATGAAGGGGAGTGGGAAGTATCGGCTTCCAGTTACGGAATGAGTAAGTGACAGGAATGAAAGGTACGGAATAGAAAATATAGTCAATGGTATTGTAATAGCGTACATGGTGACAGATGGTAGCTACACTTGTGAGCACAGCATAATGTATAGAGTTGTCAAATTGCCATTGAACACCTGAAACTAATGTATCATTGTGTGCCAACTATACTTCAATCAAAAAAACAAATTAATTAAAAAAAATAGACCTGAATTCCTGCTCTGTCACATCAGTCTACATGTCATATAGAGGGGTCCTTACAGTCTTTCACCCTCAGTTTTCTCTTCATTACAATGGGAATAAATATTATCTAATATTAAAAAAATCTATCTAAAATACAACTCTGAACAAGATGAACACAAAATGATGAAAGTTTATAGCTCTGGTAGTATCAGAGGGAAAACATTTAAGCAAAAATATCATTAGGAATAATATTTGTTTTCTAACTAATGGATTTTTAAAAATTTATTGTTACTAGATATAACTGGATTAATATTTCTCTTCTACTACTATACTATTATCCTCTTTTTTGTATGCTTCGTTTCTCCTTTCCTGCCTTTTTTTTTTAAATTTAAAAAATCTATCCCCTTTTTCCCATTTTCATGCTTTAAAAGATATGCATTCTATTTCTACTATATCAGTGGTTTCTCTGAAATATTTTTAACATGTGAATTTACCTTAATAAAGCCTAAAGTAAATTATGACCCATACTTTCTTTCTCATAATCACTACAATTTAAAACACTTAAACTCTGGTTACTCTCTCTTCAATCTTAGAATATTAGTACTATCTAGTGTTTTTATTCCACCTTGTTTTTGTATCCCATATTAGTCATGACCATTACATGCTTTTTAAGGTTAATGGTTTTATTTTCATACTTAGTTTCTTTGCCCATCATTACTATTTCCATCTCACTCCTTTCTTCTGATTCCATTGTCCTTTGGAAGTTCTTTTGTGAAGGGTCTATTGTAGGCAAACTCCATTTTTTTCCCTCATACGTTTTGTAATTTCTATTGAAAGCTCATCTTTGGGGGGGATTAATCTGTAGGAATCCTAAAAGGCATGGTTTGAAGATGTGTCTCTTCATAGAAATGGTATTTATTTCTGCCAAATATCCCAGAGTTACCACCAAGTTCGCGGCTCTTTGTATGTTAATGTATCAAATCCAATTACAAAGGTAATAAACTGGACCCCACAAATAATAAAATTCCAATCCATATATCTAGTATTTGGTTTTAAAATCTCTGGGTTTTTTGTTTGTTTGTTTGTTTGTTTTTAATCCCAGGCTAGGTACCTTAGTTTTTTCCTCACCAAATAGGTAGTTGTTGTTGTTGTTTAATCCTGTCTGTTTAATAATGCTGGATTTCTCTCTCTTTTTCCTCTTTTCTGACTCTGTCTGTTCCTCTTAATCTCTCTGACTCAGTTAGGACTCCCAGCTTTGTACAAGCTTGGTAACTTTTTCTGTCCCTGCATGACCAGTAAAATCTGAATCTATTTATTATGCAAAGCAGCAACCATCTCCACTGCTCCCTTACGTAGAGCAACTATACTGAACACCTTCTTATGAGTCTGGGTTTACAAAGACTTTGGGCCTGGATATTTTCTTTACTTTCTTAAAAACCCAGGTATGTTAAAAAAAAATGTTTGTTTTAGAGAGTAGAAAAGTGGTTGTCAGAGGCTACAACTTTCAGCTATAAGATGTATAAGGTCTGAGGATCTGACATAAAACATGGTGATTTTAATTGATAACACCGTGTTGTATAATTGAAATTTGCTAAGAGAGTAAAACTTAAATGTTATCATCAAAAAGAAAAAAGATAAATATGTGAGGTGATGGATATGTTAATTAACTGTCTGCGGGAGGGGGATCCTTTCACTATGTATATGTACCTCAAATCACCACAATGTGTACTTAAAATATCTTGAATTTTATATGTCAGTTATAGCTGAATGAAGCTGGCATTTAAAAAAATATTTAAAGAAATATTTTTTAAAAGGTTTGTTTTATCATTTACTTATATTTTGTGTCAAGAGGACTTGCAGATTTTCTAGTCTACTGTTATTCCAGAAATAGAAGGCAAGATGGGTTTATTGATCTTTCCTAGGATTCTTTTTTTTTTTTAATGTTTTTTAAAATTTATTTTTGAGAGAGAGGGAGAGACAGAGCATGAGCAAGGGAGGGGCAGAGAGAGAGAGGGAGACACAGAATCTGAAGCCCGCTCCAGGCTCTGAGCTGTCAGCACAGAGCCCAGCGTGGGTCTCAAACTCACTAACCATGAGGTCATGACCTGAGCCAAAGTCTGCCGCTGAACCGACTGAGCCACCCTGGATCCACTCGGGTGCCCTTCCTAGGAATTCTTTAACTTTAAAAAGAATCCAGTTGAGTTCAGCAAGCAATCATTGAATGTCTTCTATGTACCATCTTCTACGTACCATCTATTTAGAAAAATCACTCATTTTGTAGCAGAAAGCCACTGTCATTCAGAAAATAAATCTGCATATCTTCTTCCCTATCCTTCTGTGACTATCAATTGTAAAGATCACATTATATCAAAGGCATCATCAGATAAGTTCCAGTGCTTTAGATAAAATTCCTATCATCAGATCAAATTCCAGCACTTAAACCCCTGCTACTACAATATGAATTATATTATCATGATTAACAACAGCAACAAAAGGTAAGTGGAAGAGTTATATCCAAATTCACACAGTTTTCAAAATTGTGTATTTCTCTTCTTTGTGTTTAGATTTTCTTCTACCTCAGCTTAAAAGATAAAATAATATGTAGTCACGTTTGTCACTCCTGGATGTTGATGACACAAGCAAGCTCGTTGTGGAATGGTGTAAGTAGACACTACCTGAACTATGACTTGATCCTAGTTCTTAAAGGAGAACCGATCCCCACAAAAGCCAACTGTACTAGGGACTACTTTTTCCCCTGCTCCCCCCACAGGGCCACAAACAGTAGGTGCATTTGTTTCTCTTCTGCCCAGGCACAAGTCCAAAGGAAAAGACAGAAAGATAATAATGTTATTTTAAGAGATAGACTATAAGTATTTTCTAATTTGAATGGTAGATATAAATCAAATATTATTTTTAAATTGAAACAAAGCTCCGTTAGATCTGCATTAGACTTAACATTGCCTCACTCAGGATGCTGCAGAGATAAGTTGAGGAAATGCAAGTGAAGTGCTTCCTATAAAGCCTGGCATGTAGGCAGCACTCAATAAATATCAGCCCCTATTAGTGGTTTAAAAAACATAACAAAATAGCACAAAATATAGAGTAAAGTGGAAAAAAAACTAACAAGAAATAGGGCTAAAATATACGACATGTAAACAAAACTTGTTTGATATTCTTAGTGTGTTTGCATGCACACAGACACATATACACTCAGGCGTTTTCTAATATAGACTTCTAGGCAGGTACCTCTATACTATCCTTGTCATTGTACTATTTTTATACTATTCTTGTAACCTAGAACATGCTTGTGTTTCTTATTCCAATGAGACACTGGGGAGGGGTCTCAGCCAACAACAAAAAATAAGCATAAATTGCCTCTGCTGACTTCTTTCTTTTCCTTGGATGATACTTTAATCTCTGTAATAATTTATGCTGTCAACTAGTGTTATGGTGGCAACATCTTCCCTGTCACCTAATGTCCAGTTAGTAGATGACTTTACCACCCCTCCTTAACTGCTAGTGATCAGAAGACTTATAACATCATGTGCTCAGACCGACCTATGAATAGGTGGCTGGAACCATTCCACATAAATTCTAAACCTTAAACGAAGAAACTAAGAGGGGCTGACAGGTACCACTCATAAATCAAGTCAACCTCTTGACATTCCATTCTTGGCTTCACTTGGCTTCCACTCTCACCTTGTGCAACAATGGCAAGAAGAAAATGTGCTTCTGTCTCGGCTAATCCATCTTAGGTACCAAATTTAATATTCCTGCCTTAGGTTTATTTTTAGTTTAAGGCAGTGATGCTCAAACTTCAGAATGCATCAGAATTATCTGAAGGGATTGTTAAAACAGATTGCTGGTTGCCAACCCAGAGTCTCTAACTCAGTAGGTCTGGGGTGGGGCTTGAGAATTAGTATTTCCAAGTTCAAGGGTGATGCTGATGCTGTTGGTCCCAGGACCATACTTTGAGAATCAATGGTTTAAAGTAATAAATCTCTTTCTTATGTGACAGATTGGGGAATGTTACTTTTTTCTTTGGAAAACCTGTAAAGAATTAGGAAAGAAAAAAAAAAGAATCCAAATGATTGGAAAGAGAAAGAATATATATGACATTAAGATCAGGACAAATCCTGCAGAAGCCTGGCAGAAAAAGCTAGCATTTCTGCCCTGGCAGAAAAAACTAGCACTTCTCAATAGGTTAAGTCAGAGAAAATCTGAGCACATGTCAGTGAAGAACAAAGCCTGGGTAGGAAGGCTTTATGTTCAGCACATTTCTCTTTCTGCAATTCTACGTTTGCCTTCATCTTCTATTAGTTTTGCCTTCATTTTGGAGTGCTCAAATGTGGCACAGCTAAAACAAACATTTTAGCACAAAGAATAGCTGTGTTCAGAAGGCAGTGAGAAATTGGAAGTTCATAAACTTAATCTTGTAGCTGAAATACATTATTAATACTATGATATCAATGTTATTGTCAACCAGCCCTCATCACTCAGCACTCACATAAACCTCTGTGCTCTTCAATTTTACATGCAATCAGCCAGGTACAGTCAGTCCTCTTTCCTTCTCTCCAGACCTCCCTCCTCCAAATTATGAGTTATGAAAAGGCCACTATAAATCTCTTGCTCTGAATTGTCTTTTCCATAGTCAAGAACTTAACACATAGTCTGTGCTCATGAATAAAGAAGCAGGCATACATTAATAATGAACCCAGGATGAGTTCATTGACACTGAAGCAGGCTTGGGGCTCACCTGGGGTGATGGGGGGCTATCCAGGTCACTCCAAGACAATCAACTCTGTTGTGGGGTAGATGTGAGACTCTTGTCCTCCCAGCTGTCGACCTGGACTGGACATTTGGTATCTGTTTGCAATTAAACCTGGGAATGACCATGAACAAAAAAAATGTGTTTGTAATTAAACTCCAGAATGACCATGAAAACAAAGAAATGAAAAAATGAGAGATGTGGTGAAGAAATGTTGCTTGGTGCTTTAAAAATATTAAAAATTTTTACATGCAAAAGATATTTCTCACTTCTTAACGTCTTTTGTTTATCCTTTTTAGATTGATTTTTCCACAGTAAAAAACATCATCACAGATAAATATATAGTGTCTACTTTGCAAAGGTGGCGTCTAAACGTGCTGCGTTTGAATTTTCGTGGTTGTATTCTCCGCTTGAAAACCTTGAGATCTGTCAGTGAGTATGTTCATTACAACTCTTTGTCTTGCTTTTATGTTTTTTAATTAAACAAATATAAAGAAAAATATAAAATAAAATGGACACTTCAGTTATGGTCTTAGGCCATAAGAATGCCAATTAAAAACATTTAAAATGCTTATAATATAGTCAACTCTTAATGGATTGTATGATCTGGGAGTTGGTCCTTTGTCCATTCTTATTTTTTTAAGTTTATTTATTTTGAGAGAGATGGAGGCAATGTGAGCAGGGTAGGAGCAGAGAGAGAGAGAGAGGGAGAGAGAGAATCTCAAGCAGGCTCCATGCTGCCAGCACAAGAGCCCAACATGGGGCTCGAACTCACAAAATAATGAAATCATGACCTGAACTGAAACCAAGAGTCAGACACTTAACTGACTGAGCGACCCAGGTGCTCTGGTCCTTTGTCCATTCTTACTGACCACTTTTTTTTGGTCTAGCATTTGTCTATCTATGTATCTTCAATTCATCTACTAAAAAAAAATACAATATAAGAATATATTATCAATTTAAAAATTCTAACAATAGACAGTAAAAAGCAAAAAACCTTCCTGTATCTCCCTCAAACCCATTAACTTACTCAAAGGTATTCAATGGTATTAGTTTTCTGTTCTTTTTTTAAATTGTTTAAAATGTTTTTATTTTATTTTTGAGAGAGACAGAGCACAAGTGGGGGAGGGGCAGAGAGAGACGGGGCACAGAATCTGAAGCAGGCTCCAGGCTCCCAGCTGCAAGCACAGAGCCCAGTGTGGACCCACAAACCACAAGATCATATCCTGAGCTGAAGTTGGGTGCTTAACCAACTGAACCACCTAGGCACCCCTAGTTTTCTGTTTTTCTAAAATACATTTACATATATGTGATTAAAAATACACAATTAAAAATTTTAATATGAAATGGATCATATTGTTTTATATTTTCTTTTATATCCTGAAAATCTTTCCATGTCAGTCTATATAGAACTCCTAAATTATTTTTAAATCGTTAAACTCATTTTCCATACTGTGGATGTAGCATAATTTAACTTTCTTCCTCTTGATGGATATTGAGGTTATTTCCAATTTTCTCCCAGCTGCTTTGTACTTTCACTGTGACATGTGTATTTAATTGCCTTAGTCAGTTTGAGCTGTCATAATAAAGTCTCGTAGACACCAGAAACTTATTTCCCACAGTCTGGAAGCTGGATGTCCAAGATCAGGTCTAGAGAGGCCCTCTTCTAGGTCATAGATGGTTGTCATCTTTTTGTGTCCTCACATGGCAGAGAGAAGGAGAGAGAGAGAGATCTCTGGGGTTCCTTGTATAAAGGCACTAATCCTATTCATGAAAGCTCTACCCTAATTATGTCCTGAAGGCCCTACCTCCTAATACCATCACACAGGGGGCTAGGATTTCAACATGTGAATTTGGCCAAGGGGCACATTCAGTCCATTGCATTAACATATGTATTTATTTATTTTGAAAGAGAGAGAGTATGTGAGTGGGGGAGGGGCAGACAGAAAGAGAGAGAGAATACCCAGCAAACTCTGTGCTAATGGCATGAACCCACAAACCATGAGGTTATGACCTGAGTTGAAAACAAGAGTCAGACACTCAATGACTAAGCCACTCAGGCACCCCAACCCATTTGTTTTTTAAGGTGCATTTCAGCTTCCTTATATATTTCTGGAAATGAGAGAAAAAACATATTTAGAAAAGTGTACATTCATACTGATTTCAGATAATGAGAAAGAAAGCCATAAACATGTAAATACCAACATACTCAACATGAGTCTAGAGATATATGAGGGAAAGCAAGTTGCAGAATGACATAGATAATCTACACTTGATCTTAGCCAAAAGGCCGAGAAGCGATAATGACATAGATAATCTAATACCATTTGCATACAAGTTTTCAATGTGCAAAATAATATATACTTTACCTTTTGAAATAATTTCAATAATACATATTTAAGGAAAATGTAAAAAGCATGCATGGGAAGGAAAACTCCAAATGCAAGATAGTGGTTATCTCTTGAGGTGGACAGAGTTGAATGAAATGGGGAAAAGGTTCACAAAGAGTTTCAAGTGTATCTGCAATTTTTTTTAAATAGAAAAATAATAAATATAGATTATTTTAAATAGAAAAATAAATAAAATATACCAAATGGGATAATTCTGACTGGTTGCTGATACTGAAAAAAGCTATAGTTTTTATGTTATTGTATTTGATTACATATTAAAGTGTCTTCTTGGTTTTAACAGTTTGTCAGTTGATTCTTTTGGGTTTTACAGGCAGATCATTTATTTCCATTCATTCCTAGTCTTATATCTTTTATTTCTCCTTTTTTTTTTCTCCCAGTAGCAGGGATATGGAGCCATATTGTCTTATTCTTGACTCCTTTTTTCATGTTTTTAATGAGAATAGTGTTATTATTATATCTTTTATTTCTGGGATACACTCTTTATAGAGATATAATGCTGTTCCTTTTTTTACAGCAGCCATGTTCTGTTTGTTCCTAATTCAGTCTGGTCATGTCTGCCTTTGGAATTTTAGGAACTATTAATTTCTGATCCACCAATACCATTCCTGTTTTGTTTTCCAGAGATATTACAGATTTTTGAAAAAAAAATCATTTCTCAGAATTTGGGTAGGAGAGGAAAGCTGAAATATGGGCTTAGTCTGCTATCTTGAATGAATTTATTACTTTATTAGTAATAAAGAGTTAAAATAATTGTAAGCCTTAATGTGCTAGCCATCCAGTTTATAGCATTATCTACAATAGCCAAATTATGGAAAAACCTAAGTGTCCATCGACTGATGAATGGACAAAGAAGTAGTATGTATACAATGGAATTTTACTCAACCATAAAAGAGAATGAAATCTTTCCATTTGCAACGACATGGTTGGAACCAGAGAGTACTATGCTAAGTGAAAGAAGTCACAGAAAGATAAATACCTTATGATTTCACTCATGTGAAATTCAAGAAACAAAACAAGCAAAGAAAAAAGAAAGAAAGAAAGAAAGAGGTACACTAAGAATAGACTCTAAACTATAGAGAACAAACTGATGGTTACCAGAGGGGAGGTAAGTGGAGGGATTGTGTTAAACAGGTGATGGGAATTAAGGAGTGCACTTGTTGTGATGAGCACTGGGCATTGCGTGGAATTGTTGAATCACTGTATTATACACCTGAATCTAATATCATGCTGTATGTTAACCGGAATTTAAATAAAACTTAAAAAATGTGCTAGCCACCCAAACTCACTCTCTGTCCCCAGAAAAATGTACTATTAAATACATCTCTTTTTTGAAGGAAGAAAATGGACTCGAGATGCAACATTTAATGTTTTGGTTTGACCTAAGATTTTCATGTTGGCAATGGTGGTTGAACACTGGGGTGAGTTTCTGACAAATGGCAGGGCACATATCTCTGGAAGCTTTCATTCCAAGTCTTTTTTTTTTTTTTAATCATAAAAGGGTGTTGAGTTTTGTCAAATGGTTTTTCACTGAGATTTTTTCTTCATTCTATTAATATGTTGCTATCACATTGATTGATTTTTATATGTTGAACCACCTTCACTTTCCTGGGACCAATCTCACTTATTCATGGTGTATAATCCTTTCACCATGCTGCTGTATTTTCTTTGCTAATACTTTGTTGAGGATTTTCACATCTATATTTAAAAGGAATATTGGCCTATAGTTTCCCTCTCTTGTGACGTCTTTGCCTGGCTTTGTTATCGGGGTAATACTGGCTTCGCAGAATGAGTTAGGAGCTATTTTCTCCTTTTCCACATCTTCGAAGAGTTTGAGAAGGATTGGTGTTAATTATTCTTTAAATGTTTGGTGGAATTTGCCACTGAAGCCATCTGGCCCTAGGTTTTTCTTTGTTGGAGGTGTTTTGATTGCTGATTTAATATACCTATTTGTTAGAGATGTATTCAGATTTTATGTTTCTTCCTGAGTCAAGTTTGATAGCTTGTGTGTTCCTAGGAATTTGCCAATTCCGTGTAGGTAAACCAATCTGTTGAGGCATAATTGTGCATAGAATTCTCTTATAATCCTTTTTATACCTGTGAAGTAAGCAGTAATGCATCATTTTCATTTGCAATTTTAGAAATTTTCATCTTCCCTCTTGTTTTTCTTGGTCAGTCTAGCTACAGGTTTGTTAATTTTGTTGATCATTTCAAATAACCAACTTTTAGTTCTTTTTTTGTTGTAGAAAAATATACTTAACATGAAAGTTGCCATTTTAACCATTTTAAGTGTACAGTTCTGTGCCTTCATATTGTTGTGGAACCATCATCACCATCCACCTCCCGAACTTTTCCAATTTTTTTTTTCAGTTGCAAAACTGAAATTCTGAACCATGAAATATGAACTCCCCATTTCTCCCTACTACCAACCCATGGCAAGCACCATTATACTTTATTTCTCTATGGATTTGGCTACCTCATATAAGTAGAATCATACAATATCTGCTCTTTTGAGCCTGGTTTCTTTCACTTAGCATCATGTCTGCAAGTTTCACCCATGTGGAGGCTCATATCTGAATCTCTCTCTTTTTTAAGAGTGAAAAATACTCCATTAGGATAAAGGACCTGAATGTGAGACAGGAAACCATCAAAACCCTAGAGGAGAAAACAGGGAAAAACCTCTCTGACCTCAGCCGCAGCAATTTCTTACTTGAGACATCAAAGGAAAGGGAATTAAAAGCAAAATGAACTATCGGAACCTCATGAAGATAAAAAGCTTCTGCACTGCAAAGGAAACAATCAACAAAACTAAAAGGCAACCAACGGAATGGGAAAAGATATTTGCAAATGACATATCGGACAAAGGGCTGGTATCCAAAATCTATAAAGAGCTCACCAAACTCCACACCCAAAAAACAAATAATCCAGTGAAGAAATGGGCAGAAAACATGAATAGACACTTCTCTAAAGAAGACATCCAAATGGCCAACAGGCACATGAAAAGATGCTCAACGTCGCTCCTCATCAGGGAAATACAAATCAAAACCACACTCAGATATCACCTCCGCCAGTCAGAGTGGCCAAAATGAACAAATCAGGAGACTATAGATGCTGGAGAGGATGTGGAGAAACGGGAACCCTCTTGCACTGTTGGTGGGAATGCAAAATGCAAACTGGTGCAGCCACTCTGGAAAACAGTGTGGAGGTTCCTCAAAAAATTAAAAATAGACCTACCCTATGACCCAGCAGTAGCACTGCTAGGAATTTACCCAAGGGATACAGGAGTACTGATGCATAGGGGCACTTGTACCCCAATGTTTATAGCAGCACTCTCAACAATAGCCAAATTATGGAAAGAGCCTAAATGTCCATCAACTGATGAATAAAGAAATTGTGGTTTATATACACAATGGAATACTACATGGCAATGAGAAAGAATGAAATATGGCCTCTTGTAGCAACGTGGATGGAACTGGAGAGTGTTATGCTAAGTGAAATAAGTCATATAGAGAAGGACAGATTCCATGTTTTCACTCCTATGTGGATCCTGAGAAACTTAACAGAAGACCATGGGGGAGGGGAAGGAAAAAAAAATGGTTAGAGAGGGAGGGAGCCAAAACATAAGAGACTCCTAAAAACTGAGAACGAACTGAGGGTTTATGGGGGGTGGGAGGGAATGGAGGGTGGGTGATGGGTATTGAGGAAGGCACCTGTTGGGATGAGCACTGGGTGTTGTATGGAAACCAATTTCACAATAAATTTCATATTGAAAAAAAAAAGAAAGAAAAATACTCCATTAGATGTTCTTAACCACATTTTGTTTATCTACTCATCCATCAGTAGACACAAGTTCCTTCCACTTTTTGGCTATTGTGAAATAATGCTGCTATGAACATGATTTTTAAACATCAACTTTGATTTTTATTGATTCTATTGGTTTTCTATTTTCTATTTTATCCCCGCTCCAATCTTTATTATCCTGCTTGTATTGGGTTTTGCTTGCTCTTCTTTTTTAGTTTCTTAAGGTGGAAGGTTAAGCTTATTGATTTGAGGTTTATATTCTTTTAAAATGTTGGCATATATGGCTATAATCTTCCCTGGATTTTTTTTTAACATGTTTCCACATAAACACTTTTCCTGATGCCTATGCACAAAGTCCACTGGGAAGTTTGGGATGGAGATGAAATGGGCAACATGAAATTGCAACTTGTGTGGAAAATACAGAGAGGGCCAAAAAATGAAAATTCTATACTGTACAATGGGCATATGTTCATTACATCAGATAACAATGTCTTCTATATGTCATATGTATTTCATTTATTGTATCATATATATAGATACGTGGACCTTAGTTTATATTTTATCTGAGGTCTAAGAGAGCCAAAAATATTGTCTTAAGGGTTTTTTTTTAAGTTAGTTTATTTGAGAGAGAAAGAGAGAGAGACAAAGAGAGAGAGAGAAAGAGAGAGAGAGAGGGAGAGCAAGTGAGTAGGGGAGGGGCAGAGAGAGAGAGAATCCCAAGCAGGCTCCGTGCTGTCAGCACAGAGGCAATGTGAAGCTCGATCTCATGAAAAGTGAGATCATGACCTGAGCTGAAATCAAGAGATGCCTAACTGACTGAGCCACCCTGGGCCCCCTGTCTTAAGTTTTTTGATATTTTGTTGTCTACTTAAAAATATTTAGTACTAAGGGGTGCCTGGGTGGCTCAGTCAGTTAAGCATCTGACTTCAGCTCAGGTCATGATCTCACAGTTTGTGAGTTTGAGCCCCACAACAGGCTCTGTGCTGACAGCTCGAAACCTGGAGCCTGCTTTGGATTCTCTCTCTCTCTCTCTCTCTCTCTCTCTCTCTCTCTCTCTTTCTCTCTCTCTGTGTGTGTGTCACTCCCCAACTTGTGCTCTGTCTCTCAAAAATAAATAAATGTAAAAAAAAAAATTAGAAAAAAATTTAGTATTAAGGCACCTGAGTGGCTCAGTCAGTTAAGTGGCAGACTCTTGATTTTGGCTCAGGTCATGATCTCACTTTTTGTGAGATAAAGCCCCACATTGGGTTCTGTGCTGGCAGTGCGCAGAGCCTGCTTCTGATTCTCCCTGTCTCTCCGTCCCTCCCCAGCTCATGCTTGCTCACTCCCAAAATAAAGAAATAAACTTAAAAAATTTTTTTTTAATTTAGTATTTATCTAGAAGTGTAATTCTTGGTAAAAATGCCTTTATCATGGAAAAAATTAAACATGAAAGCCTGAGTAGACCTTAATTTTCTAAGGAAGTAAATGTAATGCTTATCTCATCTTTGTGATATTTTCAATTTGCTAAGGATTACTTAATAAAATCAGTTTTAATTCCAGCTACCTCGAGTGTATCAAAGATTAAATAAAACCCAACCTCAGAGATGTTTCAGCTTTTCAATTTTTCCCCCCAGCTAAGGTTAGTCTGTTGGTGTGTCTAGAATTACACACATTTTTGGCAAGAAGTTTGACTTTCTGACTGTTACACTGAAGATAAATACTGGCTGATTATTTGAGCTGTTTGGCTGAATGGCCACAAGAGTTGTACAAAATCCTGGTCTGCAAAAACTCTATAATAAAATTAGCTTTAAATTGTTATCTTAAAATGTTTAAAAGGCAGATGAAAGCAGGGGAGAAAATGCTTGCTTTAATATTGTGACAATCAAGTGTGCAGAGTATATGCTAAAACACTTTAGCAAATGTTTGGCAAGGGTACACAAGTGATTGGTTTTTTTTAGTGTTTATTTATTTTTGAGACAGAGAGAGACACAACACTAGCAGGGGAGGGGCAGAGAGAGAGGGAGACACAGAATCTGAAGCAGGCTCCAGGCTCTGAGCGGTCAGCACCGAGCCCGACGTGGGGCTTGAACTCATGAACCCGCCAGATCATGACCTGAGCCGAAGTCGGACACTTAACCAACTGAGCCACCCAGGCGCCCCCACAAGTGATTTTTAAGTTCAGCAGTTGTGTTGTTGTGCTGGAGTAAAACAGATATATTAGGGATGAGGAGCCATCCCTAATTTTTCTCCACTCACTCAATGACCGCAAGATTAGAGCAGTCTGGAAGAAGCTTTGACTTGTGGATACCCTTGGAGTTGCATGTTTATGCTTCTAGAATTTATGAGATACAATATTGACATTTTTTTGAACAGGATTATGAAGTAATTTTCCAGTCTGCCTGCCACGTTCGTGTTGTTCTTATTCATTCTAGCATTGATATGGATTTGTTAGTCACATATTACATCTTCCTGTACACACCAATACCCCACACCTCCTGAAGAAAGGAGCCTTGATGTCTCATAGAATTTAGGCAAGTAGATTCTTAGTACTGAATTGCTTCTATTTGCCAGAGCAGGAGAAACAGATTTTTCAGAAACAGGTGTTAGTTGACATAGGGCATAAAGCTCCAGAGGATGAATGATTAGTAAATGAAAACTCTGAACTGGTTAATGTTAAATATCTTTCCCAAATAACCAGGCAGTAGGTCTGAGCTGACTCAGACTTAGGACTCAAGAGACCTCAGCTTGAAGTGAATCTTACTTCAGAAAAATTAGGGAATTTCAGGATTAGCAGGAAAGTTAAAACAAACAAAACAAAACAAAACTTGAGTATTTATCCAAATGCTCAAGTAACATTTGGATGAATAGCCAAGTGACATTTAAACATGTATGTTCAAATATGTAGTTCTCAGTATTATTATATTTTTGACTGCCACAAAATATACTTATTTTTTTAAAATCTCCTGACCCTCATCATCTATTGAACAGAAGGCAGTTTCAAAGGCAAGTTATTAAACTATCAAGAAATTGGCAGAAGGGGATGTACCTAATTGTTCATTCCATCATTGATCAACTATTACTTCCCTGAAAAGTATAAACTCTGATACAGAGAAGGGGCAAATCCTAAGCTTTCAAAAATGTACTTCAGTTTCAGTCCTGGGAGATACTAACAACTCTAATTTACTTTTGGATGGTCTGGATCAATTTCTATGCATTGCTAGCGCTTTATTTCCAATTAGACCTGGAGGGTGACACTGTAGATAAAAATCAACCAATCAAATCACCAACTAGCCTCCAAAAATTGAACCAGAGAGTAACTTGGGTCCTTTCTCTGAATTGGATTTAATCTCTTTTTTTTTCTTCCTCCCAGAACCCTTGTGTCCCTACCACGTGACTTGGTCTCCTACTGAGGTCCCACTCAGGCTTTTTCCACCGTCACATCTTGGCTGTTTCAGGTCTTGTGTCCTTACTATTCTGAGTGTTCATGAACGTTCACACTCTGGCAACAGATTGAACAGTAAGGTGAAGATTTGCATTGAGACCCAAGTATGCATAAGTCTCTCCCCCTAATTCCAACCACTGGTAAAATGGGCAGTGTGGTTAGAACTTCATAATCTAGGGTCCTTCCCTGAACCATTAGCTCCAGCAATTCTTCCAGCATCCCATTCTCTTGGTTTCTGATATGTACTAAATGACTTGGGCCAAAGACTCTCTCCTGCCAGCTGCCCTCGTGGGTGTTTCTGGACAAAAAGGCTTAACTTTCCTGGTAACTATTCCTCTTCTGGGGTCTGATTCTGCAGGTTCTGATGTGAGGCAGCCGTGGCCAACAGTGACTGTGAGAGTGCTCTGCACACCTGCCCGGCAGCCAGGGCTTAGATGGACCTGAATGCTGGCTCTGTCACCCGCCAGCTCTGTGACGTTATCCAAGCTACCTAAACTCCAAGCTTTGGATTCCTCATCTAGAAAAGACAGATAGTATTACCTCCCTCAGAGGGATCTTGTTGAGAATTAGAAATAGAATATGTGAAGCTTTTAGCACAGTGTATGGCATCTAGTAGGTGCTTAAGAAACTATTTGTCATATACTATTTGTATATGAAAGAAACTATTTGTCATATACTATCTTCTATGCTTTTGTGCAAGGATCAAATGAGACCAGTTGCTAAACTTTGTAGGAATACCTTGATAGAAGAATGAAAATGTATTCAACTCAGAGTGAAAGGGAAATGTCTATAAAAAGGAAAAAGTTGTTTAAAAATTTTTTTTAAGTTTATTTATTTTGAGAGAGAGAGAGAGAGAGAGAAAGAGTGGGTCAGGGTCAGGGACAGAGACCGAATCCCAAGCAGGCTCTGCACTGACAGTGCAGAGCCCACTGTGGGCTCGAACCCATGAACTGTGAGATCACGACCTGAGCTGAGATTAAGAGTTGCTCAACTGACTGGGCCAGCCAGGTATCCCGAAAAAAGTGGTAAAGGATATGTATATATTCTTTTCATTTTATTTTTGTAATAGTATAGCTAACTATCAAAACACAAGCTGATGGGGTTTGTCTCCAGGTATTTCCTCTTTTTGTGCGGATCTGCTTCTCTGGGTGAGTGATTTCTAATCTGCAAACCCATACCATGGGGCTTCTCCTGGACACTGCCTTCTTACTCAGTTGCTATTGATATCACTGCCTCCTGTTTGCTTCTACCTCATCCCAAATCCTGACCCTGATTTCTAATTTCATCCTTTGCTTTATGCTTGACATATTAGCTTAGCAGGAAGGGCTCAGGCATTTCCCACTGGCAGGTGGCTCCCCAGTCTGAATTCTTTCAAAAATCAGCACTATTTCCACATTCACTAGTGTTTATACCTCTTCATTGCTTATGATTCACACCATCTACAACTTCTTCTGAGTCCCATCTTCTGACCAGTCTCCAATATAATTCTCAGATTCTCTTATTTATTGTTTGTGACAATTCTCCTTCAGGTCTAGCTTGACAGTTTTTTGTTTTGTTTTGTTTTTTGCAAGAATCAGTGAAGAGCACTTGAAAATTTGGGTTTGCCAGGATCACATTTTGGAATGCACAGGAATCAGAAATGGAATTTTATTCTATGTATAAGCTGAATTGCTGGAAAAAAAAGTGGGAGGGGCAGAGGGGAGAGTGATATTTTATTATTCCTAAGCGCTCATATATTTTCACTTTGATCACCTTTAGGTGTGTACAAGCAGCTCTCACAAGGCATATAAAAATGAACCAAGTTTTTTAAAATTTTATTTTCAAAAGGCAGTAAAAACATATATACAGGATGTTATGAAATTCCAATGCCATCATTAGGACCCAACTCCTGCAGTTTACCAGTGTGGAACCGTCACCAAAGGCCGGTCTGCAAACAGGCAGGCAAGCGGGATGGAAGTATTCCCTTGGTTGCTAGAATTTCTCACAATAAAAATAATAATTAAGGGAACCTTCCTGTAACTGGATAACCCTGCATAAATAGGCAACACAGTTAATCAAAATGTAAACATATGGTTTTCTG
Organism: Panthera tigris; assembly: GCF_018350195.1. NCBI lineage: Eukaryota > Metazoa > Chordata > Mammalia > Carnivora > Felidae > Panthera > Panthera tigris. The sequence goes on from NC_056661.1 coordinate 80,753,168, forward strand.
ACACCGGTATAGCAAACTCAAAACAGTTGCAACCAAAACAATTCCTAAGTTATCCCACTATAGTGATTCTTACACTTTGCTTCTTGGCTGTGTGATCCCTATGAATCTTCTCCCATTCATCATCTTCCGGATCCTGATCAAATGTCTCAGGGTAGGCTGGTAATTTGTCTTTGGGGCATTCTTCAAAGTAACTGCGAACATATTTTCCCACAAACCACCCTTTGTATTCTTCGGGCATCTTGCATTCCAGGCCGTTATAGTGGACGTTGTAGTGGTGCTTTAACCAGTAGTAGAGGTAGTGGATATTGTAGTCACATCTCCAAGGGTTATCTCTGAGCCACAAGAGTTTCAAAAAATACAAGTCTTCTAATACGCCATAGTCAAAGTTTTGTAGACTGTTGTTTGATAAATCTAACTCTTCTAAATGTGTGAGTCCTAAAAAAGCAGCTAGAAACAGAAAGTAGTTATTAACGCAATGAGTAGCTGGGTTACATGCAACTGTATGGCGTATTATAAGGACATATACACAAAAATGAGAGACCTAATTCTCCTTGTTGAAAAAAAAATTCCCTCCTCTCCTTTTTCTCAGAGCTTTACTTTAGTAAACTTGTAATTTTAAGTACTTTATCCTCTCTTTGAAATGTATACATATCCTTCAGAAGCCTAACCAGGGATTCTGTCAACTTTATGAGCCAGGAATGTCTTCCTCAAGGACCTGAGAGCCATCTCTTTGAAATGTAAACGTCAGGGGAGCTAGTACCCTTATCTCCCAGTTTCTGAGGGAGGGTAGGGGCCTTGCTCCTTAGTCACGAAGATGGAATTTGTTTTCCTCTGGGTAAAGCCAATTAGCTAACATAACTGGCCACCTCAATTACCAGATAGAGTGAAGATGCCCCATGTATGACAAAGAATGCTGTCAAGCCCTCTCACTTGAGGACGAGTTACTTATCCTGAAAACATGTAAGTATTGCGTTTTCAGCTTTGCAGTCGCTTAGAAGATTGCCCGTGATGTGCGTCACATCTTGGTTTAGTGCTTATTCAATAATAAATGTTTTCTTTTTTCCTCAACTACCTTTGTGGAGAGAATTTCCGTGTTGGAGGATTTTGGTCTTAATTATATTTTCCTAACGGTAACGTGTCTCAATGCAAAATTCCGGAGTATGTTTTTGCTCACACAAAGCTCTTCCCTTGATTTAATTGACTACAATATTTTATTTGAAAAATCACTTTTATGTTAGCTTTCTAAAAATGGTTTCTGGGCTCATGTGCATTTTTTAAATACTCACTGGAAAGATGCCACACAAAAAAGGCATGAATTAGGAAAATATTTCAAATGTAAGACATAAGTGCATAAAAAATGAAAAAATGTGTATGGTGATGATCTGACAGTTCCCTGGGACAACAGCAAACTCTGAAAATGCCTAGGAAGCAGCTTTTCCCTTTTTAGGGGGAGGGAACGATATTCCTGTAGAGTCCAAAACTAAACAATTTTTATCAACATTTTGAAAACATCTGGTTGTGTTTTGGCAAGCTGTGGTAGCTATCAGTTCTGAATCCATATGTATTTAATTCTGCTGGAGTGTGGGTAATTAGCAAATATCAAATATGTAACACGAAATAAGACAACAAAACTCTTTTTCCCCCTCCAGGAGTAAAAAGGAAATCTAAACATAGATTTTAGTTGACGTGGACTAACCCTAGAATTCACTGCTCAACTTTGATTTCAAACATTTTGCTGCTGTTTCAAACATTTTCTCATTACGGTTTTTTGTTTGTCTATTTATTTATTTTTGAGGGAGGGAGGGAAGGAGGAAGAGAGACAGAGACAGAGAGAGAGAGAGAGAGAGAGAGAGAGAGAGAGAAAGTCTTAAGTAGGCTCCACGCCCAGCACAGAGCTCAACATGGGGCTCCATCTCATAGCCAAGAGATCATGACCTGAGCTGAAATCAAGAGTTGGATGCTTAACCCAACTGAGCCACCCAGAACCCCTTAATATTGTTTTAAAATACTTAGGGTATATAATGTCCATATTTTGGATTTGGGAAATGTGCTCTAATACCAGTATCATGAACCATTTTCATATCATTTGTTCTCAGACAAAATGCATAATTTCCCCTAAAAAGAATTTTTTCTACTTTGGTGCAAAAGCAATAGCCTGGGTGGGAGTGTTAGGAGAGGGCAGGGGGCTGGGGAGGAGCAAAACGTCAGCCAGTATAATGACAGCTTTGAAGACACTGCATTTTCCCCCCTATTTGCCAACACTCTGTAAGTCAATGATCTCACAATTTACTTTCCTTGAAACAAGTCAGCCCTTTAGACTGAAAGCATGTGAAAACATTCCTAGATTTTATTTTGAAAGTGCTATAGTTTTTACTTAAACCATATGTATTCAGGCATTTGGGAAAGCTGGTTTTCATTTGTTTCTCAAAGGAGATAAATTCTTAATAGGGTGTCTTCTTTCTCTCTTTTGCAATAAAGTCTGGCATTTTATGAGATTGTTATTTCATGCCTTTTAAAACCAGTAAATCACTAGGTGGCTCAGTTGGTTAAGTGCCCAACTCTTGATATCGGCTTTGAGTGTGGAACCTGCTTGGGGTTATCTCTCTCCCTCTCTCTCTTTCTGCCTTTCCTCTGCTTGCTCCCTCACAAAATAAATAAACATTAAACGACCCCAGTAAATCTCATTGCATTTGTATACCTGCTAACATAAGTAGTTAACAGAGTTTACTTTGGCACTGTTTCATCTCATAGGTCCTGAAATATAGAAGGTCTTTTATTTTAGAAACTTCTTTAGGCTATTTTGACTTATTGAAGTGTGGAGATTTTTTTGTTGTTGTTCCAGAAGACATACCAAGAAAGTGGCTGGCATTTGGCAGGTGCTCAACACATATTTGTTAATGTAGAAAATACCTTCCTGGGACTGAGTTGAACAAAGGAGAAAACAAGAATACTATTGCTGGTAACAAGAGTTCACCTTGTGAGTCAGCAAGGAAAACACATTGGGTAAACAAGTTCAGGAGGCTTCAGGAGATCTCAAGGATGGTAAAGGAATCCTTGCAATAATGGGAACTTCATAGTTGATGAGGGAAAAATATCACTCGAAGTAAAACAAACCCACGTTGCATTATTATCTGTCTCTACACTGTTTTTTCATTTTACTCTAGTTTTCTTTATACACTGGTTCCATTACAATTAAAATATTGTTGGACCATTACTCACTACTTTAATAAATTTAACTTAGGCCATTAGAATAACAAACATTTCAGTCTCTTTTAGAGATAACTCTAAAACTCGATTGCACTGATACTCTGGATACGTGAAAGCCCAGGGACCTGTGACAAGGCATGCTTGTCTTGCAATTCTTTGGTTCTCTTGCAGCAAGAGAGGGTCTCCATCTCCAGATTCTTCACCCTGTGGCCTGGCTTTGTGGAGACTGGCTATCAGTCACTGATCTCCACACTAACATGATGATCACTTCATTTGGGAGAAGGATGTCTCTGTTGTATTCTTATTCACTGTGAAATGAAAATGACTTTTGACCTCATGATTTAAAGACACCCCCAAGTCTATACAGGCTAAGGTATAAGTGTAGTATAATGCTGTTCCTTTGGGAAATTTTTAAATTATGACTTTTTTTTTTTTTTTTTTTTTGAGAATGCAAGTGTGAGCAGGGAACAGGCAGAGAGAGGGAGAGAGAATAATCTCAAGCAGTCTCCAAGCTCAGTGCAGAGCCTGATGCAGGGCTCGATCCCACAATCCTGGAATCATGACCTGAGCCAAAATCAAGTGTTGGATGCTCAACCGAATGAGTCACCCAGACACCCCTTAAATTATGATTTCTCAATATTTTAAAAGATGTTACAAATACTAAAATATGCCTTTGCAGCTCCAGAACATTCATTCTCAATTTGTACTTCTACAATGTTAAAATCCTACTGTTCTATTAATGGCATTAAATTATCATTAAGCAAAGCAGAAGTAACAACTGAATTGAAAACATTTATAACATTAACATTATATTATTAATAGTATCAATAATCATTTTTATAGACTGGAGTTTTCATATTGAAGCAGCACTATGAAGGCATGTGTGTTATGTATGTCCCAAATCTGATCAATATTGCAGTAATTCTCAGTTCTTTCCAAATCCAGTGTGTTTACTTAACATGCTCATTTTCGCCAGAGGCTTTATTATTAGCAAATGGAGAAGAGATTCGAGGGATGGAAACGAAAATTAATCTGGATCTGGGATTAGATAAAATACATCTGGCTCTGGCTTGAGCACATTTTATATGAATTTATGAGCTTGGTACTTAGCAGATTGTTTCAAGTTTACTTTAAACAAATTGGAACTTCATGAATAGCAAAGAAAATGCCAAATCTGAATTTCCCTTTAAAAGTCACTACATGTTTAAGATATTATTGACCACATATTCTTATTTTTTAAATCCATTCTACAAAACACTTATTTGGACCAACTGAATAACTGTTGCTTAGTAATATACAGTATTTTATCCTTCATAAAGCAACATTTTGGTAAATATTTCTGAGTGCCAAACAAATTCTGATTTAGACATCATGTTTAATTTAAAATTTTCATTATATAGGTTTTTCAAAACTAAATTGTACTTACCATACATGTTGCCATAAAGGGGGAAAAAAAAAACCCAGAGAATACTCATCACCCATTTAAAGGGCTACTCTGTGGAACTTACCAGGATCTATGAATTCAATGCCATTGCTGCTGAGGTTTAATTTTTTTAGCTCATGAACATCTTCAAACTCCTTGGGTCGAAGCTGGTTGATTTTATTGTATGACAAGTCAAGTTTAACAATGTCTGGAGGGATGTTGTTTGGAACTTTCTTCAGCTCTGGAAAAATTAATAACATTCTGGTTATCGAGGTTTCCTCCCATGCCATCTTCTTAGTCACTGTTCCACCTGTGGTTGAAGGGTCAACTCTTAAAGCTAAAGGGGAAAGGGATCATCTAAAGCTAAAGAACATTGGTATGAATGAGATATAGAATGTGCTAACTCCAACAAAGCCTCCTGGACCAGGTGCGTCAGGCTTAGAGGAATGGATAGCACTCCTTGCTGAGCTGTTCAGAGAAATGTCCTAGACATGGCGGTGGGGCTCACTCCTGGCTGTCCATTAGAAGCACCTGGGAAGCTTTAGGGGGAAAAAAGCTAAAAGGAAGTGAAATCAATCAAACCACTCTATGTGTGTCCCTTCCAATCCTTTCCCATCTGCTCAAGGAAGGAATTTTCACTATTAACTGCTGCCCCTGGGTTGTGTTTTCATTTCATTCCTCTCCTTCGATTTTTTCTGCTAACAAAAAGTGCTCAGGTCTCTCTACCCTTAAAAAATTAACAAAAAGCTTTTGACCTTGATCTTATGGCTCCTTTCCCTGGATGCTAAAATTTGAGGAAGCGTAGTCCTGACCTGCTGCCCCCGCTTCTTCCTCAGCATGTATTCCCTGAATCCTTGTGACTTAGTTTATATTCCAGCACTCCTAGACTCCCAGACACCTCAGGAACAACAACACTATTACTGTTACTACTACTAGAGAAGAAGCCTCTGGAAGAGGAGTCCAGGTTATCTTTCACAGGTTAATAGGAAATCAAGGTTCACCTAATTTGTCTCTATTTACATTTCTCTTTAAATTATGCTTTAAAAAATATAGTGTTATTTTAAAAAATATTTTAATGTTTGTTTATTTATTTTGGGGGGATGGGAGAGAGAGAGAGAGACAGAACGTGAGCAGAAGAGGGGCAGAGGAAGAGGGAGACAGAATCCAAAGCAGGTTCCAGGTTTTGAGCTGTCAGCAGAGTCTGACACAGGGCTCGAACCCATGAACCAGGAGATCATGACCTGAGCCAAAGTTGGACACTTAATCGACTGAGCCACTCAGGAGTTCCTAAAAAATATAGTGTTGGGGCGCCTGGGTGGCTCAGTCGGTTGAGCAGCCGACTTCGGCTCAGGTCACGATCTCGCGGTCCGTGAGTTCGAGCCCCGCATCAGGCTCTGTGCTGACAGCTCGGAGCCCGGAGCCTGTTTCAGATTCTGTGTCTCCCTCTCTCTCTGACCCTCCCCCGTTCATGCTCTGTCTCTCTCTGTCTCAAAAATAAATAAACGTTAAAAAAAAAAATAAAAAAAAAAATAAAAAAAATATAGTGTTATTTTATATTTTAGTGTAATATTTGCCCTCTTAATCATTGGAAAAATAGTCTAAGGAGGTTTTATTTAATTTTAAGTAGGGCAAGTGAGAACTGTGAAGAGACACAAGCCTGTTTCCACAAAAGAAAACTAGAAGTAATAAAATGTCCAGATTAACTGATAACTGAGAAATAGCATGACCCAAAGGCTTTGTGAATAAAATTTGTTGAATTGGGTACAGAAAATAAGCTTATAAAAGGTGGTATCCATTTATCCATGATAATATTTTTGGAACAGGATAATTGAATTGCTGACAATTTCTTCAAAATACTAAAAAAAACCCAAAAAAAACCAAAACCCCAAAACTCTGGTATTTATGACTTCTTAGCCCATAGTATATTTATTTTCATAAAGATTCAGGTTTATTTTTTCCCCTTTAAAACCCAAAATCCATGGTCTTAAATGGAATGGAATTGGTAAATCCTTCTTTAGTATCCCTGTTACTGTTAAATTTGCTTTCTCGTCTCGATGGGATCTTAGTATCTTGGTATCTATGTGCAGGAAGTGTTCTGTATGTTCTAACAAGTATTAAGTGACAAGAACCCTATGGGCTAAGTATGATTATTCTCATTTTACAGATGAGGGAGCTGAGGCACAATTTGCCTGTTGTTATAGTCCTAGGATTTAAATACACATGCTAGCTTCAGAATATATGCTTCTAACCACTCTGCTCCTGGTAGTTTTCTGTTTCTTTCATGCCGTTCCATCTGCCTTTGAATCCTCAAGCCTGGCACAGGGTAAAGTTGGAGTGGGGGAGGAACTGAGGGGGAGTCAATACACTGGGTGGCCATGAGACCTTCCTAGCTCTGTATTTAAAATGATGTCTCCTCTTTTCAGTTTAGCAATAACAAATACTCCTGCTTTTCCTCAATGGTAAGTTATCACCATCAGATGTAGTATACATTTTACTGATTGTTTTCATTTTTGTCCCCTCCCCACCATAGAAGCTTCATGGTGGAGGCTTAGGACGATGCCTAATATATCCTAAACAAATGATATGTATCAGACAGCTTCTGAAAAGGCACTCCATGTTCTTCTCTACTAATACGTATGCCCTTGTGTAAACACCTCCTTTGAATATGGCCTGAACCCATGACTTGCTTCCAAAAATAGAATGCAGCAAATGTCAGTGGATGCCACTTCCACAATCAGGTTACAAGAGATTATGACTTTTATTTTGCCAGCAGATTCTCTTCTGATCACTTTGATAAAGTAAGCTGTCATTTTGGAGAGGCCCACGTGGCAAGGAATGTAGCCTCTGGCAAATAGCCAGCAAAGAACTCAGGTCCTCAGTCCAACAACCCTTGAGGAACTGAATTCTGCCAATGGCCACATGAGCTTGGAAGAGGAGCCTTTCCCAGTTGAGTCTTCAGATGGCACCACAGACGCGAGTCCTGGTGAACACACTGATTGCCGCCTTGTGAAGGATCTGCAAGCAGAGGACTCAACTGAGCCATGTCTGGTTTCCTGACCCACAGAAACTGTGAGATAATGAATGTGTGTTGTATCAAGCCACTAAGTATTGGGGTAGTTCATCACAGATAATACATTGTAAATAAGAGCTCATGAAACATTGAGTTTGATGATTTCAGGATACTGAGCACTTTTGTAATAAAAATCCTTTTAAAATATGGAGCGATCAGGGCACCTGGGTGGCTCAGTCAATTAAGTGTCCGACTTCAGCTCAGGTCATGATCTCGTGGTCTGAGTTTGAGCCCCGCATTGGGCTCTGTGCTGACAGCTCAGAGCCTGGAGCCTGCTTCGGATTCTCTGTCTCCCTCTCTCTGCCCCTCTCCTGCTCACGCCTCTGTCTCTCTCTTTCTCTCCAAAGTAAATAAATGCTAAAAAAAATTTTTTTTAATAAAAATAAAAAAATATGGAGTGATCTTATTTTTGTCTTTTGGTAAGGCACTATTCTGTTTGACTTAGAATTATGTCTGCCAATATAATTGAAAGGTGAAAGATTTTAAGTCTTGAACTTATAATGTTCCAACAGTGAGGTATTCCTCCCTTTAGGATCATCAAGACCCCAAGTGAAGAGCTATATTCTCTCTGGGGTCCTACATTTAAACAAGTAAATGGAGATCCCAGCAATAATTAAAAACCATGGAGACAACGGAGGACAAATCAAAGAAATAATTTGTGGACATTATAGTGTTTGGAATAATTATTGAAAATGGCTGTGGCATCTTCTTAGCAAGATTTTAAAAGCAGAATAGAGTTTTATTTCAAAATACCCAAGATCCTACCTCTTCTCAGTTCCTCCATTGCTACCACATTGGTCTAAGTCAACATCAGCTCTTGTCTGGATTATCCCCAAAGTGTCCTAAGCCCATGTTAAACTGTCAAAACATAAATACGACCATGTCAATTTCCCAGATGGCTTCTAATCCACCAGATGTTCCCATCTTACTATGAATAAAAGCTCAAGTCCTCATTAAGGTCCTATAAGGCCATTAAGAACTGTAGATCTTCATTGCCACCACAGGCAGTATCTCCTAGGTTTTGGAAAGCAGGCTGTTTATCAGGATTTGCTTGCTGAATCCACATCTGTTGGGTTGGACATGGGGTGGATGACAGAGACCTCCCAAGCAACCACTGTGGGACAAGCTGAAGTGGGTAAACCACAAATAAATGGGTAGAAAAAATAGTTTATGAGAACTCCCTGAAACTCAGTGTAAGCAGTATGACAGGGCCTGTGGATGCTAGAAAGGGACTATGAATTGCAGAACCAACTTTGGCATTGTCAGCAGTAAAAATAGGGTAAAAATAGGATCCACAAGTAAACCAGGATATACAACCCAAAGCCTTTGCTAGTATGGCTTAGAAAAACCATGGAAAAATCTTATTTGTTGTACTGACGAGTAAAAACAATTCTTTAGTTCTTTTATCTTAAACTTGAATGAAAATTGCAAATAGTGATGTAAAATAATGTAAAATGATAAAGATTATAGCCACAAGTCAAATTTGGTCAATGTCCCTATTTCTAGACCAGGCACCACATTGTTATTTGCTGCTACCTAAAATTCTTGGTAAACACTCAAAACATACCTCATCTACTCTATCGTCACCCTTGACAAACCTTACCATTCCCCAATCAAAATTTGCTGAGTCTGAGGAGTGAACTGGGAAAATTTCTCCATGTAATTTCCCATTTAGTGGGTTATCTTTTTTAAATTAATTAATTAATTAATTAGAGAAAGCACACACAAGTTTGGGAGGGACAGAGAGAGAGAGGGAGAGATAGAATCCCAAGCAGGCTCCACACTGTCAGTGTGGAGTCTGATTTGGAGTTCAAACCCACAAACTGTGAGATCATGACCTGAGCTGAAATCAAGAGTTGGTCACCCAACTGACTATGCTCCCAGGCGCCCCTTAGTGGGATTGCAATATCTTAGTTGTCAGTAATATCAGAACTACTCTGAAGGCTCGGTGGTAGTAGGCAAAGAGGCATAAATAACCCTGATTTTGCAAATAAAAAATTATTAATCATTGTTAAACTAGCAATGAAATTAACTTCAAAGGCAGCTGAGAGTACCTTACCTGCATAATACCCCCCAGTCCAAATCTCAGAAGTAAAATGAATCCTTGGAAATTGTAAATGATTCTGGTAAACATAAAGCTAAAAATGCAGTTTTCAATTCTTTCATGTCTTTTTGGCAAATACATTTACCTCAATGTGGCATAAACATGCCTTTCAACTAATTTCACATTTATTCCCTTTGGAAGACTACATTTTGTTGGCAAAGTGCCTGTCCCCCAGTGAATAAAGCTATTATTTCTTTTTCGTGCTGTCCAACGTTTAAAGCAAAATTAGTGATTTTTGAGGTCTGTGTGGTCAAACTGGCACATATTAGGTGCCCTATGCACACTATCTGACTCATCATCTGTCAGCTGGGAAAGGCACAACTTCTGAGTTAGGGTAATCTGTATTTGGGTTTTCTGTGTGTGCTCATGTACATGGTATATCATACAGAGCCTAAGAGGAGAATCAGTAGGGGTGCCTGGGTGGCTCAGTTGCTTGAGTGTCTGACTTTGGCTCAGATCATGATTTCACGGTGTGTGGGTTTGAGCCCCACATCGGGCTCTGTGCTGACAGCTCAGAGCCTGAAGCCTGCTTCAGATTCTGTGTCTCCCTCTCTCTCTACCCCTTCCCCGCTCTCACTCTGTCCCTCTCTCTCAAAAATAAACATTTTTTAAAAATTAAAAAAAAAAAAAGAGGAGAATGAGTACTGGGAGAAAGCACCCAGAAAGCTTTTATACATTTTTCTTGGTTGATGTACCTGGAATCATGAAGGAAGAGATGACATTGCATGGTGGTCAATGGCTTGGGACTGCCTGTGGGACCTTAGAAGGGCAACTTACCTTCTCTACACCTCAGGTTCCTCCTTTGTGAGGGTAGTAATAGTGCTCTTTGAAGGATGAATAGTAAATTACGTAATGCATGTAAACCGCTATGTCTTAGGCACACAGAGCCTTTAGCAGACAGCTTTTATTCACTAACACCACTGCTGGTTCCACCTTGGACAGCATGTTTTGGGCTTCTTTAGATTCTACATAGTATCTAACACGTAGAGCATAAGCAAAAGTATTACTACTCTTTGGCAGGGAGCTAGAGATGAATTGCTGAACATTCTTAGTATTTGACATTTGTTATCTATTTATAGAATGGAATAAGGAAAATTACAGATTAAATACAGATTGTCATACTTGAATTCTAGCCATGATTTTTAATTCTATGTATTTTTATTTTTAAAGGTTGCTTAAATTACTGCCTTTGCAAGAGCAAAGAAGGCAGCACAGTTATTATCATCAGTCTAAAGCGCATAGCCCTGTTCCAGGCAGTACCTGAGAGTACAGGGGGTGTCAGAGACAAGACCATGGCTTTTACAAAAAATAAACTATCAACTGATTCATAAATTTATATCAATAATAGTGAAGGCAATTTATATGTATGATATTAAAAGACAAAATTGCCCTTCATTTTGTAATATAAATGGCATATGCTCTCCTTTGTGTAGTCATTAACGTTTGGAGGAACTTGAATTGTCCTTTCATGTATGAGTCAGTATCATTATATATATAGTGTGTATTGTTTCCAGTAAATAGGTGTATTTTAACACAAGGGGGATGAGTTTACGGGGCATATCTGGAAGGTCGTGTTTAGACAACAATAAGTTGAGGAAAGAAAACAGAAAATACTTCTGCTTTTATAAGTTGATGTTTGCCAAAAGAAAATGAGACAAAAATATCATGGGAAAAAAGACAAAGGCAGAAATAGGCTCATTGTGGGGGGGTTGAATGGCCCAAGAGCAGTAAAGCAGTAAAAATGGCAGATATTTCCTAACACGTTATCTATTCTTAAATTACAGTGCAGTCTAGCTGTAGAAGTCTTTGATTTTGTGTCGATGGCATTTTTCTCAGATAATCAATGAACTTAACTGTGCATACTTAACTTGATCACCTGATGCAACAAGTGCAAATTATCTTTAGCTTGAGGGGAGAGCCTCAGCTTTATCAAGTAATTTTTCTAACCCAAGTCTAGGATTAGTAGCTTTGTGTTAGTTTTTTAAATATGTAATTTAAGTTTAAAAAAAAATTTAATGCTTTTTTAGTTTTGAGAGAGAGAGAGACACAGAGCACGACCAGGGGAGGGGCAGAAAGAGGGAGACACAGAATCCGAAGCAGGCTCCAGGCTCCAAACTCTCAGCACAGAGCCTGACACAGGGATCAAACTCATGAATAGTGAGATCATAACCTGAGCTGAAGTCAGAAGCTTAACTGACTGAGCCATCTAGGGGCCCCGGGTCTATTTTTTTTTTAATGCTTATTAAAGAGAGAGAGAGAGAAAGAGAGAGAGAGGAAGACAGAGAAACCCAAGCAGGCTCCATGCTGTCAGCACAGAGCCTGACCCGGGGATCGAACTCACAAACCGTGAGATCATGACCTGAGCCGAAGTCAGACGCTCTACCGACTGAGCCACCCAGGCACCCCTGTAATTTAAGTTTTTAATCTAAGCATCACAAAGGCATTGCTAATAAGACATGTTCTTCAGCATGAAAACTAAGTAGTCACTGTAACAAGGTCAGGGACATTTCACCCAATCTGGCTGCAGAGAAACTGCATATACTGACTTTTCTAGAATTCTTTAATCTTTCCATTGGTCAGGCAGCTGTTTGCTTGAATGTGATCAAAGAAGATGGCATGATCAGGCAGACCAACCTTCAAACCTTGGCTTTGCTGCTTACCTGTGAGACCTCAACCAAGTCACTGAACCTCGCTAAGCTTCATTTTTCCCAGCTGTAAATGGGGATAGTGCTACCTTACTGGAAGCTATGCAGAACATGTGTGTGGAGTGCCTGGAGAATAGGTTTTCAATTAATGAACAGTTGCTCTCCAGTTCAGAGGATCCTGGCATGGCATCTCCCTGGTCATGACACTGTAATTGTTCTACTATGGCACCAAATTATACACGTCTCACAGGGTGTTGTAGTAAGCAAAACTTTCCACGTCACATGGCTGTGCTTTGCTCTCACCAGGTGCCACTTATGGAGTCTGGGACAGAGAGGCAAGGCTTGTGCACTTCTTGGCTGATAAATGAACAAATTTTCTCCTGGTTCAGGTTGCCTGCCTCTTCAGTGTCAACACATTCCTGCTTCTGGTTCCCTGGAAAGGAGTCAGGGTCTCTATGTTGCTTTTAACCTTCTCTTTCTGTTCTTAAAGAAACAAGACAAAGCAAAACCTCCTAAAATAAGTGGAAGGAATGACATCCTGCTTTGATGTGACCCTGATCCTGTGACATCTAGCTTTAACTGAATTTTGCAAATAAGTCATTAATCCATGCCAGAAATGAAACAGACACTGTCCTGTGGCTGGTTATCCTTGGGTAGACTAGCAGTTCCCAGACCACACTTTGAGAATGTCTTCACTAACCTGTCAAGAGCATTACTAAAGTTTCCCACTTTCCTATTTCATGAATTAATCCTGTATGTGCCCCATGCAGCACCACACCAAAACTGTGTGGGATGTAAAACTCAGCAGTGATTTTTCAGGAAGTAGGTAATATTCTGGAAAGCTTTTCTTAGCTTCATACTTCTTGGATTAAATATTTTCAGCTTAGTTCTTTCAATACTTTTAGGTTTTATTTTGGGGAACTTGGGAACAATGAAGATATAGGATGTTAGCAAGCATTTAGCAAGCATTGAGACCAGGGGTGCTTGGGTGGCTCAGTCAGTTGAGTATCTGACTCCTTGATTATGGCTCAGGTTGTGATCCCAGGGTCATGGAATCGAGCCCCACATTGGGCTCTGCACTGAGTATGGAGCCTGCTTGGGATTCTCTCTTTCTCTCTCTCAAAACAAACAAAAAACCTTGAGGCCAAATTCTGAGAAGTACAGACGCGCCATTACATCCCACATAGCCTCCCTCTCACAGTGTTCTCACCTGTTCCCTTCCACACATGATTTTCCTGGAGGTAATTTCCCCACAGACGCACACTATGTTTTCGCTTTAAGTCACATTATATAGACAGCATTTGGACTTGTCTTTATACCCACTGGTCTGCCTAAATTATACCACATTGTGATTTAAGATAAAGGGGATTCTTGACAGCCACAGGTTTTATTAGCAAACAAGAGTAGTGCCCAACTGGCTGCTCTTCCTGAGCATACCTCCTACCCTCCTCTACTGTCCCCCAAAACCCCAACCGTGTTGAGTCCGAACCCTAGAAAAGCTTGCAGTAAATTCCATTGTCACCGGGAAAAGATTTCTGGTGGAAGTGACACCAGAAATCCCAAGGCACGGTGGAGTGTAGGGAGGGTGATAAGATTCAGAGCATTTTTAATCGTCCACGAAAATGAAAAACTAAGAAACTTACAAACCTTTCTGTTTGCAGTCCAGCGTTTGTATGGGAAACACGTAATTGTAGCAAAGAGTCGAGTCCACCTCGGGCTTGATGACTGGGGGTCTCCCTGACACTTGGGGTTTCGGGTCTAATTGTTCCCTTTCTTCTTCATTGCATAACTGTTCAGATTTTAACTGCCGCAGCTTTTTGTTTTTTAGATCTTGTGGCCTTTCGCACTTGGCATAGTTCCCCAAATTCCGGTTTCTTGGAATCTGCAACATTGAAATAAGCGTTTCCATCTCACAAGTACAGTGCCAGGGGTTGTCATAGAGACGCAGGTAGCTCAGGAGAGGCGTATAAATGAACACTTCCTCTGTCAAGACTTTGATTTGGTTGTGCTGCAGGAGGAGAGTAGTAAGTTTATTTAAACCAAAGAAAGCCTCACTCTCAATTTTGGAGATCTCGTTCTGCTGCAGATCCAGGCTTTTCAGCCTCTTAAACTTGGAGAACATCTTGTTCTTCAGTATGCGGATCTTGTTCCTTGCTAACAGCATATGCAGCAAATCCTGAGGCCAGTCAGGCAGCACGTAAACTAGTTTTCTTTCTTGACAATCTAAGTACTTCTCGTGAAGATACGTGTACACTTCGCAGGGGAGGCCTGGCGCGTAGCGTTTGACGGGGTTGGAGCCTCTCCTGCTCCCACCCGCCCGGCCATGATTCATTCGGCTTCTCGAGCCCCCAGGGCTGGCCTTGCGGAGCTCCGCGGCTTTACAAAAGAAGAGCAGAATTACCACCGTAACCACGCGCATCCTGACATCCAGCTGGCCCCAATTACTTGGGGTGGCAGAGGGAACGATGAAAGTATTCCTTTGAAATGCAAGCTTGGGTAATCTTAACTAATGCAATTCGGAACGATGAGACCCAGCTGAGGTTAGATGGAGTCCCTAGGTTGCAAGAGAAAAACATCTCTGAAGAACCACTGTGAACATTGTGTTATTAACAGATAGTAGCAGCTTTTTAAAAAACATTCATTTTCTTTATATATATATTTTTTATTGCGGTATAAATGACATATAACATTATATTTGTTCCAGGTGTGTGACATAATGACTCAATATTTGTATATATTGTGAAATGATCACCACAATAAATTTTTTGTTTTTCTCTTAAGCAAAGACATTGCAATTAATAAAGGAACATCCTGAACAGTGGTGAGTGCACCCTCCCACTTGTCTGGTTTAGTGGCCAAGGGTTTGGCCCCTGAGTTTCAATGAAGACTCTCCTGCTTGCTTAACTATATGACGTCAGGCTAGTTATTTAACCTCAACTTCAGAATCTGTAAAATGGGGCTGATGTAGGGTGCCTGGGTGGTTCAGTCAGTTACACCTCTGTTGATTTTGGCTCAGGTCATGATCTCATGGTTCGTGAGTTCGAGCCCCACATCGAGCTTTTCACTGCTGGTGGTGTGGAGCCTGCTTGGGATTCTCTCTCTGCCCCTCCCCTGCTCACACTCTCTATCTCAAAATAAATAAACAAACTTAAAAAAAAATGGGGCTGAGGATACCTCGTCGTATTGCTAGGAGAATGCAACGGGCTCATGCACGTAAGACACTTCACAGTACCTGGTCCAGGAGAAGTACTCTACTGTTCAGGGCTTAGCGTTATGAAAACTGAAACATGTAATGTATCAGCACATCAGATTCAAGAAATGAAAGGGATACTTCCATCAGCCTTGAGATGGGCAAAAAAAAAAAAGTAGGTCCCCAACAGCTGTTCTCCTGAGCTTGTTTTTTCTTTCCTGTACTGTCTCCCAATCACCAACCATATTGAATGTGAGATACAGAAATGCTCAAAGTAAACAGCACTGTCCTTGGCAAGTCTTGCACATCTTGGTTCAAATGTCACCTGAGCAAAGCCTTCTATGACCACTCTGTGTCAAGTGGCATCTCTTCCCACTTGCTAGCCACTCTCTATGTTCTTTTTTGTTTTATTTTTCTCCACAGCACTAATCACCACCTGTCAAAGTAGATATTTTACTTCTTGTGTTTACTGTCAGTCTCCCCCAGTGAGGATGTGAACTCCCTAAAGGCAGGGACCTTTGTCTGTTTTGTTCACTTGCTGTACTTCTAGCACCTGTAGAGTTTCTGGCATATAACAGGTTCTTTGTTTTTTCTTAATTTTTTAAAAATGTTTTATTTTATTTTTGAGAGAGAGGGAGAGACAGAGTGTGAGTGGGGGAGGGGAAGGGGCATGGAGAGAGGGAGACACAGAATCCAAAGTAGGTTCCAGGCTCTGAGTTGTCAGCACAGAGCCGAACGGGGCTCGAACCCACAAACCATGAGATCATGACCTGAGCCGAAGTCAGTCACTTAACTGACTGAGCCACCCAGGTGCCCCCACGTAACAGGTTCTTGATAATATTTGTTAAATGCATGACTTACTCTCAGGTAAGTATTCTCTAAAAATATTAATATCATAAATTTAGTTATTGCATTGTTTGGGGAATCTATTTTCTTCCTTAACGAGTATTACTGATGACTTCCAAGATCTGTATATTTTAAAGAATTATTTTCACTTTTAAATTCTGAAAGTGGTTTTGGTTTGCATTCATTACTTAGGACACAGTCCATTCTTGGCAAAGGAAGAAATGTTCAAAATCGATTTATAATTAATAACATTTCTGTTGTTATTATTGTGGGGCTAAGTGGTTATGAGCAGCAGATGTGTTTTCTATTCATTGTAGCAGTGTGGATGCCAGGATATTTGGAGTTTTCCTGCTCGATGAGGGTCTCCTCCACCTAGAATGACTTTCCCCTCTTTGCCTCAAGTGTTCCTCTCCTTTACTGTTTTGTGTCCTCTCCCCTAGATGCTTGTTTTCTGTCTCAGATTTGGAGTTGTACTTTCTGTCGGTCTAGCCCCAGAGTGCTGACTGTAGAACACTTTGCCACCCAGCTCTTTGTGGACATGTGTCCTCTTCCCTGCGACACCGTAAGCTGTACAGTTGCCCCTGGTCCTAGAGCAAATCAGACACTTGGCCTTTCTGGTCCTCCATTTCTCTGCAATTCATTATAAATTGTATGTAGATCTAATCTAAACAAATCCTAAACATTTTATTAATTATTACGCATGCTGAATTATTTACAATATGCATGCTGAGGTAGGAGGGGGATGTGTCCTTATGCCTATAGCTTCCTTCAAAATGCATAAAAAATAAGATGGATTGAAAGATAGAAAGATGGATATGTAGGTGAAGAAGTGATAACACAAATATCATGCAATAGAAATAGAATCTTGGTAATGGGTATATTCATTGTACAAATCTTCAAGTCTTTCCACTTTTCTGTGTTTGAAAAATTTTACAATAAAATAATAAAAGAAAACAAAATCCCCAAAATGAGCAAAAAGCCATGCCACAAAATAAGCAGGTTGGTTTTCTTCCAAGCTCTAAGTATATACTGTTTTTCCCAGAGTAGTACTTTTCTTTTTTCCCCTTCCTTCTGTAATCCTCAAGCAATAATAAACATGTGTATATATTTTAATTTTAAAGCCAGAAGGAATCGATTTTCTGGGAAAAGGAACCATATACTTAGAACAAGGTACATGCCAAGATTTTTGTTTTCTAATGAATACATTGCATTGAATGTAGGATGGAAAAAATTTAAGTTTAAACATTTGTACTATGTTGTTTAGTAATGTTTAACTTGTTTGATTTAGGCCTCTGTAGAAATTTGCAAGAGCTGAATGTCTCTGACTGCCCAACACTCACAGTGAGTATATGAAGTTTATTTTACTGTTATTTATATAGATTCAGACTTGCTATATTGGAGTGCCAATACACAGAGATTTTGCCAAAATGCATGCCTGTCTGCTCATTTAGGATCAAATGTGTAAAAAAAGCAAACTATGTTAAACATTGGCAAGAAATGTTATCCCATTTGTATAATGCTATTTATTATTCATCCTGTAGCTATATGCCCAAGGTTGGAGTCTCTGGAAAGTGGAAACTATTCAACAATTACATAAAAATGAACTATATTTATATTTAAGGCCATGTGTGTCTGAGACAGAAGAAACTGGGTCCCAGTAGAGACAACAGGCTCATTTTAGTGGTCTTCACGGCTATCAGGTGTGTGCCAAAGAAGACAGAAATGAACATGTAACCCAGGGCAGCTCCTTCCTGACCTTCTTTCCAAGCTTTTCTTTCACATGCAATCTGTCTTCCACCCTGTGAGCACATACACTTTCTAAAAGGAAGATCTGATTATTTCACTCCCATTTTCCATAATTTATACACACATTCGTCACCTACACTGTTGATAAAGTCAAAGCTCTTTAACATTACTCTACCTCAAACTCCCTCTGTACTCTTGGCTTTGCCTCCTTTTCCAGCCTCATCTTACTCCGATCCCCGCATTCACATTAAGCTGCAGCAACCATGCACTGCTATGCTTTCTTTGCTGCATGAGCCAAGCTGCTCTTTGCTGTTTCACTTTTGCTCAGCCTGTGCTCTTGGCATGGAATGCCCTTTCGCTTTGTCCTCAGGTGTTGTTATCCTCTTTGTCAGGCTTGAAGGCCTACTTTCGGTACTGCTTGCTTTATCAAGACATCACTGACTCCCAGGGCTGGGTTCGTTGCAGCTCCTCTGCAACTCTACTCCTCTACTCCTCTGCTACTCTAATAAGTAGCCCTAATCACAGTGTTTCTGCCTCCTTCAGTAGCCTAAGGGGCCCAAAGCACAGGAGATGTGTCTTATTTTTTGTGGTAGTCATAGCACATAGCACAGATCTTGGCATGGTAAACACTCTATACATTTGTTTAATGAATGGAGTTGTATGGAGTCACCTAGCAGGTAATGGACAACATGGCACAGAACTTGAGATTCCATCTTGGGTTGACATGTTCGTATGCTTAGTTAACATCACAAAAGTGAATATGGTCAGCCTAGAGAGAGAAAGAAGGCATGAGAAGATGATTTAGGAGTAAAACTTGGGGCGTTGCTGACTTTTAGAAGTAGACAGAGAAGAAATAGCAAAGAATCTCCAGAAAGAACAGTGGGAGAAGCAGGGTGAAAACAGAAAGGTCTGACTGTGTCATGCCTCATTAAGCAGCAACTCCAGAGTGACATCCACACCCTTGACTCCTCCTTGCTACCTCCCAGCATCATCATTATTGTCCTTTCTTTCAAATTTCTGTTTCATTCGGTGGATATTTTTAGTACCTACTACATTAAAGATGTATTTATTTTTATATATAAAGATATACAGGGAGTTTATATGCTATAAAATACAGGTGTTAGAGGGAATTTAAAATGAATCAAGTTTCAGTTCCTGTCCTCAGGGAGCTTCAGTTCTGCACTTGAATAACAGATCACAGTCTTGAAATATGGCTTTGTAATAGGAAAGTCAAAAAAATGCCATCTGGATTGAATTTGTGAACATCAAAGTCTTTCCCAGTTTTGGAGTCTAATACTATACAGGGCTGATAATTTTATCCAGCTACATTTTACTATTGTTTTTCGCTTTGAGACATAGACTGGGGAGACAGGTTTACATTTAAGGAGCCATGTAACATCCTTTCAGAAAACTTTATTTCTAAGAAACTTGACTTATGAATATATTACACTCAGAAAGATTTGAGTGCATTGTGAACAAATTCAGAAACCATTTTGCAATAAGGATACTCAAACAGTTTTTGAGTTTATGTGCTCAAGTGTTTGGGGATTGAAACTTGAGTTCTTTTAAACACTGAGAATAGGATTCATCTGAAATTTTTTGGATATCCAAGCTCTGCCAGACAGGAAAATCCAGTAAATGGTTTGCCTCCATATCTTAAAGGAAAAATCAAATTCCTCTATGGTGCAGAAGACATACTTTATCTTGCTCTTCCTGGCCCCACATTTTCATCTTCTCTGTGGCTACCTCTCTAAGGTTGGGTGTAGAAACCAGCTTTCTATCCTCTCCTTGCCCAACTCATTTGCATTTTTGCCAGAGACTTTCAACAGGTGTACAATCACTTTGATATTTGATTGGTACCATGAACATTTTTGAAGATAGATTTTGTTTATATTAAAGTACAATGCCGCTCGTTATGGTTATTCTCTCCATACCTCTGGGAAACTTGTACGGCATACTTTTGTTTTTAAACCAATCCATGTATATCTAAATCATACATTTTAGTTTGGAGTGTCTAGAAAAATCACTGGCAGCTTGAATGCAGTGGCAAGAATACAGTGCCCTTGTACTCATGCCATGTACTTGTACCTTTCCCTACAGCAGAACTACAGCTTTTACAACTGCATGATTTTGTTATTTTAATATCCTTGACTCTGGGAAATAGCTAGGAATACAATGTTAAACACTGATGATCCCACTGAAAATAAGCCTTTGCCATCCTTAGTGGTATTGGAGGTGGCCATACTGAACATGCAGAATTCTTTCCCAAACCATATCCCCTAGTCAAGTGACGATTTACCTCTTCCTGCAATGGCCTATTCCAATGGCCTATTTCCAGGACGGATGTGCCACAAATATTTAGAATGAGCTGACCTTGTCGGTGTCCCTAGGGAGACGCATTAACCATAATTAAATAAATAAAAACCATGCTGCTACTTACTCATACTAAAGCATTTTATAAGTAGTTACCCATATGGGAAGGAGTTCATTGCAATGAAAGCTTGCAAGTGATCTGGTCTTGTAAATGCCAAGATAGGGCTCAGGCTTGAAATCACTATTTGTTTTGCTGTCTCATTCATGTCATAGTGGAATTGTACCCTGGTACCCCAGTTTCAGCTCTCTGGGGGAGGGTTTCTTGAATCTTTGAGAGTGTTGCCCACAATACCCTCAACACTGAACTTCACGTTCAACATGTATGTAGCCTATATTTTACTTCAGGCCATCTCAAACTTACCATAAATTTGGTGAGGATCTGTTCAGCTGTTTTAATAATTCAGTAATAGAACCACAAAAACTTAATTATACATACACACACATACACACACATTTCTTTAAATCTATATGTGTAAATATGGAGTCACTTTTAATGAAGTCCAGTTGAGAACATTTACTATTCCTGTCTTTCAGAATGATTTTAGTGAGCTTAAAAATAGATCAGGATTTAATTACTTTCATGCATCTGAAGAGTCAGGAGCGTTTGACACTCTGACACTTAAGCTCAAATTTCCCGTCAGAGTTGAACTTGCAAGGGTTCAAATTTTAACGAAGTGTCACTGTGATCAAATGGGACTTGATTTCCAAAGAAAGGGAAGGGGAGAGAGTAATGAAGCTTCAAACAAAACCATCACCTTCTATTTAATTTGACTTACAACCAATATCAAAGAATTGAAGAGACCAAGCCTTGCATGGTATTTTTGGAGCAGGGAGATAGATAGTAGAGAGATCATGGGGAAATAACAGAGCCTGTTAGACTTTTAAAAAAATTTTTTAAAAATGTTTATTTATTTTTGAGAGAGAGAGAGATTGAGAGACAAACAGAGCACTAGTGGGGAAGGGGCAGAGAGAGAGGGAGACACAGAATCTGAAGCATGCTCCAGGCTCCAAGCTGTCAGCACAGAGCCCCATGCGGGGCTCAAACCCATGAACTGTGAGATCATGACCTGAGCCAAAGTTGGATGCTTCACTGACTGAGTCATTCAGGCATCCCCTGTTAGACTTTGATAAGATTCTTCCCTCTGTTTTTATGCAGGATGAATCAATGAGATACATCTCTGAAGGCTGTCCTGGAGTCCTGTACCTCAATCTATCTAACACAATTATCACCAACAGGACCATGAGACTGCTGCCGAGGTAATGTTTGTGTTATAGGTGTTATACTGAAAATAGTGATGCTCCTCCAGGTTCTGGCTTGTTCCAGCACTCCCCACCATCTAACCATCTAGCACCCCACCATCATGGCACCACTAATCTAGTAACAGGACTGCTGCTTTCAAGTCCCCAACCTGGTGCTTATTCTCTCCCTCCTGGGCGGGCCCAGATTAAATAACTGGTCCTCTGCTTGGCCAACATTTCTGTGTCACTCTTATAGCAATGTGCCCAGTAGCTTGAGTTAGGCTCTGCCAGTCTCTTTCTGGTCCTCCTTCCTGGGCAATGGAGCCTGGCTTCTAAATTCCAGTCCCATGTCTGGACTTCTTGACAACAGAACACCAGTGCCCTCCTTTCTTTGACCTTGAACACTGTGATCCCATATTCCCTGTTGCCATGCTCTGGTTACCTGTTGGGACTTCCACCACCTCCAGGAAATCTGATACGAGTTGTGTTTTGATCTATGGGCTGAATACAAATGTTGTATCTCCTCAGCTAGTGCTTCGTTGGAGGAGAAGGGACAGAAGACTACAAGACATCACCAAAAGTTGACAGGATATTCAAATTTTATGTCATTCAATTATTTATTTTCACCAAGGAAATACTAATCAGGAAGAGAAGATAATCATATTGGGAGAGATTCAAAACATTTTTTTCAAACTATTGCGAAAGAATAAATTATTTTTGAGAATATAACTTTTTGAGATTCTTTGAAAAATAACAGCAAAGCATTTGAAAAAGCTAGAGAAAATTCTAGGTGGTTATTTTCCTTATCTTCGGTCTCTGATCATTTTCTAGAAATGTGTAAGCCTAAAAAAAGTGGTAACATATTTTCTGTTTATCCCATTAATTGAGTTTCCACATTTTAGTCAAGTCTGTTTAGTCAAATCTATCAAATTTTTCCTTTGAAATTTCTTCTGATACTTTTAAACTTTTAAATAAAGGTTTTCTTCCTTCCAGGTGTTTGATGTCATTTATTATTTTTTTCTTGTATGATTTGTTTTTACTTAAATCTATAATCAATCTAGAATTTATTTTGGTAGATAAATGAGGCAACAATGTAATAGGGTTCAGCAAACTATGGCTTGTGTGGTCCAAAGCTTGACTTAATGTAGTCCATGAGCTAAGAATATTTTTTACACTTTCAGAGTTGTTAAGGGGTGCCTGGGTGGCTCATTTGGTTAAGCTTCTGACTCTTGGTTTTAATTAAATTTTAATTTTAATTTCTCATTATATTTTCCAAATGGTCATTTTTGGACTTGGGTACAAGGTACAAGTGTCCTTTTAATGTTTTCATTTGTAAGATTTAATTGATTTCTTTCATTTGTAAGATTTAATATGAAATTACCTCTGAATAAGAATATAGGCAAAGCTTGTAAGATTTAATAAGTATTGCTCTCATTTTGTAAACTGTTGCACGTTTATTTTCATCTTTGACCCAATAATTATTTAGAAGAGAATTTTTGGTTCCAAGTAGTTGAAGTTTCTTTGATTAGGCTTCTGGTTTTAATTTCTAATTTTGTACACTGTGGTCAAGAAATGTGGGCTGAATTATTTCTACCTTTTGGAATTTATTGAGATTTCTTGGTGGACCAGTTTATATAATTAATTTTAGTAAATTAATTATATAATTATTGGATAATTTTAGTAAATCATCCATGAATGCTTAAAACAAGAGAGTTTTTTTTAGAGAACAAAATTTCTATGTGTGTGTATATATGTATGAATTCTTGATATTTCATAGTATAATAGTGATACATTGGTTGTCTTTTAGAATCAAGCTTCTTTATTTTGATATTTTTATTTTATATATAAAGATTAATAAATAGCAGGTTTCAATATAGATTATAGCATTTATTCACATAAAATTACATTCTTTATTCTGGTTGATGTTTCTTTGCCTCAGATTCTTTTTTATCTGCTATTAATATAGTCATCTTTATTTTCTTTTGCTTATGGTTTTTTGGAATAACTTTATGTATCCCTGTATTTTTAATCTTTATGTTGGTGTATTTTAGGTTTTCCTTTTATATGAAGCACATAGCTAACTTCTATTTTAAAATTTTTCATTCTGCCTTTTTAGGAGGATAGTTTACAAATAATATTTCCTTTCAAAATTGAGTGTATGGTTTTATTTTTATGATCTTGCTTTGTTTTTGATTTTTTATGTTACTATACTGTATTCATTGTTTCTGCCTTTTGCTATATAAACTATATTGTTTACTTTTATAATCTTAATGTATTTCAGAGGTATGTGCACATTCTGTTCTGTATTCTAACTAGTGGCTATGTGTATTTTTTTTTAAAAAAACATGTTTTTAATATGCATTTTTTCAGTTATCAAAGTTGTGACGGAACAATGACGTTGGTTAGAGATCTAATACTCTTTCATTCTCCCTTGAACTTGATGCTTCTCTACTTCCACCCCCTTGTCCATAAACACATATTATTTGTGATTTTTGGTAATCATCTAACTTACTTTTAATATTGATTTTTCATGTTTGTGCTCAATATTGTGATGATATTTATGATTATGGAGTCCTACCTCTAAGTTTGTCATTCATTGATGGTCCATTTGTTCCACAATTTCCTTAATCTTTATTTCTGACTTTGATTCATCTCATGATGACTGGACATATAGTTTTAAAACCTCTTTATTGAGAAAGATAAACAAGTGTTAGATTTTTAGCCATTGCTTTCTGAAAATGACTTTCTTTTGTCTTGAAGGGTGAACAACAACCTCTCTTGGTGTATAGCTCTTGAATTATGTCCCTTACTTTATTCTTAAAAACCTACAAATATTGCCACATAATCTCTGGTATTTCAGGTTAAAGAGAAGTGTAAAGCTAGCTTGATTTTTTTTTTTTTGTTCCTTTGTTGGAAACCTATTTTTCTGCCAATATGCTTGCAAGAATTTCCTTTTTACTGAGAAATTAAAAACATTATCCGAGGTTAATTCTTTCAGTTAACTTTTCCTGGAACATAGTAAACCTTTTGAATATTAAAACTTAGATCTTTTCTCAGGCAAGGAAGGCATTTTCCTTTTTTTTTTTTTTTTTTAATTTTTTTTTTTTTAACGTTTATTTATTTTTGAGACAGGAAGAGACAGAGCATGAACAGGGGAGGGTCAGAGAGAGGGAGACACAGAATATGAAGCAGGCTCCAGGCTCTGAACTGTCAGCACAGAGCCCGACACGGGGCTAGAACTCACGGACCGCGAGATCATGACCTGAGCCGAAGTTGGCCACCTAACCGACTGAGCCACCCAGGCGCCCCGGCATTTTCCTTTTTAATGCTTCTATTCCATTTGTTCAGGTTTTGTCTTAAGAATCCTGTTGTATTCTCAGATAGAATTTTTATTCCTGTCCTTCAAAGCTGTCATCTTCTCTTTCATCATTTTTATCTCTGTATACATTTCCTCAGCATACTGCATTCTCCATATTAGTAGTTCTCAAAGTGTGTTCCAAGGATAGCTGGGTTCCAATAAATGTTTAATAACTAGTTTGGGTAGGGGTTAAGGGGATGTTCTGATTTATAAGATTTACTGATTTCTGTGATGTAAATACTACCACCATGATCAATTTTAAGCTACCAACATGATGTCACTGAATGTGGAGTTGGAAAGAAATGCTAATAGTTGGCTCTCATGGGCTGGTGCAAGCCAGCTCCAGTGATGCTACTGTAGAGAGTCCTGACCCTTTCAGGAATTCTAAAAGGTGCTCTAGTCCTGCAATATAGAATATCACTCAGTACTTTTCTTTAGGAATTCCATAGGGAGATGTATATGCATATGTATATATGTACATGTATGAGTGTGTGTGTGTGTATATGTATATATATACAGAGAGAGATAACATATATGCTTGTGTGTGGTGTGTATATATATATATATATATAGAGAGAGAGAGAGAGAGAGAGAGAACATGTATGCTTGTGTGTGTGTGTGTGTGTACAGAAAAAGAGAGAATATATTACAAAATCCATTAAATCCCTATGTGAAAAACAGAATTTATGAAGTAGATGATTTGGGATATCATACTTTGAGATAATTTTTTCTCTTAGGAAAATTAAGATAATACTACAACCGTGCATAGTTTCTTAGGAACACTTATTTTGCAAATGAAGCTATGCCTTTAGTGGGCCACAGATAAAAAAAATAGGTAGGACCCAAAATGAGAATTTTGTTTTGATTTTAACTGTAGTTCTTGTGACTGGGAGAACAATCACGAAAAATATACTTGATATTGATGATTTTTGTCATATGAAAAAAATGTACACTTTCTTATCTATGATAAAAATACATTTCATTATGATTCCCTATTTTTGTTCTGTTTTCCATTGTTTCAAATATGTTTGGGAATGCAAAAGTGTTCTTTAAACTATAAATAACCAGAGAAATGTTGTGTGCTGTTGTCATTCTCTCCCCAGTTGCCTTTAGTATTTCTTTCCAAAGAAATCATTTGCCAGAAGAAAAATATAATTTGTTTGCCCTTCTTGACAACATTGATTTGCCAGCTTTTTATTTGAATATTTTTCCTCACTTCTTTGGGGACCTGCTCCATTTTCTGAAGTTGAAAATGAGGGCTGCTCATAGCTCATGCCCATTCCAGGACATTTTTGCTTCTAAATATTTCCTGAATCGAACCCTTTCCATTTACTCCTATTGCCACCACCTAGGTGGCACTCTCAGCGCCTCATCTGGCCTTGCATCCCTACGGTTCACCCTTGGTCTCTCTTCCCTTCAATCTGTTTTTTTCTTATGCTGTAAGAGGCATCATCC
This sequence comes from Panthera tigris, assembly GCF_018350195.1. Lineage (NCBI taxonomy): Eukaryota > Metazoa > Chordata > Mammalia > Carnivora > Felidae > Panthera > Panthera tigris. Next base: position 80,779,824 of record NC_056661.1, read on the forward strand.
TGAAATGATAGTCTTATCATGTCTTTGACATGCTGAAGGTCTAGACTCTTCCCTTACTGTCCTTTAACATTGATAAAACTTCTCCTGTATAGGTCCTTAACATTATGTGATGAAACCTATCTGCCCTGGTTTTCCAAGGGAAGCCCTTAACTCTGGTCATCTGGATTGCTGCAAGCTTCTCTTTCTCTATAGATGGAATTTCTTTCTCCTTCTCTCTGCTAAGCCATAGCCTTTATACTTCGAGTCATACCATCTACCACAATTCCACAATGATCTCTCCTTTCCCTGAATCCTAACAGTAACATTCATTCACTTTTTTTTTTTTTTTTTTTTTTACCATGCATTGATCAACTACTGTGTGCAGGACATTCTGGGCATATAGTAGTGAATAAAGCTATTATGATCTTTGCTCTTTAATGGAGTGTCATGTGCTGTAGTGGCATGGTGTTTAATTATTTTTCACATAGTCCCTTCAAATGGCTTGGACATTTCTTTACACATAGGTGCTCTCAGGTTATATGGTCTTACCCATCAGAGTGGGGCAGAAAGAGTAAGCTGTTTCCTTGACTGTACATCCTCAAGGTCTAGTCTATGAATAAGGTCAAAACACTGCATTTGGATTTCTGCAGGGATCCTATTATGCAAAACTGCCTCTGTGAAACTAAAGAGCCCAGCACTAAATCAAAAGAGACTACCTGCAAATCTCCTTTACAAACTAGGCCTTGTCTTGGTGATTTTTTCAGAGAAATCATTGTTGAAATACAGAATTCTACATTCCTTCCAACAGTAATGCCCTCAGGTATTGATGATCTAATAAAGAAGACCTCGATTCTTTAATGGAAAAAAGCCAACAGAAAAAATGTGATCTCTGTAGTTTCTGTAAGAATTGTGATTTTTAAAAAAATTTTTAAATATTTTAAATGTTTTATTTATTTTTGAGAGAGAGAGAAGGAGACAGAGGATCCGAAGCAGGCTCCACGCTGTGAGCACAGAACCAGATGTGGGGCTCAAACCCACGAACCGTGAGATCATGACCTGAGCTGAAATCAAGAGTCGGCCACTTAGCTGACTGAGCCACCCACGCACCCCAAGAATTGTTATTTCTTAAAGATTATAGTAGCAGTAGAAAAATAAATCACAAAGAGAACCTCTCCCCCCATTAGAAACAGTTAGTTATCAAATAATTAGGAAAAGATAAACACAGGCTGCAAACACAGCTTCAAAGTAGAATTAGAAATACCAAGTTGTCTCTGGGTTGAGAACATGATGAGCCAGATCTCACTCACGTAAGGGATGTATTTCTTTGCCAAAATTCAGAATAAAAAGTTGCAGTATTGCATAAAATTTGCCAAGTGATTTCACTGTCAACTGATTGTTTTCCCATTCCCAGAAGCTCTGAGTCTGCAGCACTGTAAATCCCTGGAAAGGCCACAGGGCCACTCAAGATTCCTCCTATGCTAGGTTTTCAAACTGATGGTTCCCATGAGGTTCCACTTTGAGGGCAGCCACCTAGAGACTCAGTCTGGGAGTCATTTAGTCCAATGAACAACTTCTTTTGCCAAATCTGAGGTTCTTAACATGGGGTCAGTGGATCCCCCAAGGAACAAGGATGGAATTCAGAGGTTCCATAAGTTTTGATGGGGGAAAAATCATCCCCGTCTTTGCTAAGCTCTAACTGAAATGTAAGTGAAAAATCAGAATAGCACTAGCAGTTCCTGGGACTCTTTTACCCATAAAAATCTGAAATATTTTCTTACTATAGTTGTCATAGTTATCTCAAAGTATCACTGACATTCATCGCCCACTCAAAACCATGGGTAGTTATTAGCCCTGCCACTAGATTTGTTATTTAATATTAACATATGATATCATATGTTACATAACAAATATATATATATATATATATATAATATAAACATGTTAAAAATAAAGAAGCACACATATTATTATTCTACTCATTTGATCCTTAAAAATTTTTGATAATAATATCTTTCAATATAATTAGCTGCTTTTGTAATTTTAAGTATTTTATTCTACGTATTAAAAACATTATGCTGATAAAGGGTCCACAGACCCAGAGGTATCTGTTACACACAAAAAAGTTAAGAACTCCTCAGTCAATTCCTACTTACAGTATTTGTTAACTGATCACAAGGAGTTAAAAAAATCAAACAACAGCTTTGGACTAGATTTGAATATATTTGAATATGCATGATTTTGTCAGTAACAGTTACATTATTATAATTAAAGACAGATTAATTGACATAGGGGTTAAAAATGGGTTAAGAACAGTCTGAAAATGTGCAACACATGAAGGGAATAAAAACTACGTCAAAGGCTATCAATCTCACTGGAGTTCAAACGGATTAAATAGGGCTTTAAACCTTGACCAAACTGAGGGTGTAGATGTCATAGGAAATTCCCCCAAACCCTTGGAATCAGTTGTGTGCACCACCTTGTCAGATGAGTACCCATTCCATTACATGAAAGAAGACCCAACAAACTTCATAAGAACAATTAATATGTTATCATTTGAATTAGTAATAACAATAATACATATTTTTATTTTATTTTTGAAATTTATTTTATTTTTTAAGTTTATTTATTTATTTTGAGAGAGAGAGAGAGAGAGCACAAGTAGGGTAGGGGCAGAGAGAGGAGACAGAATTCCAAGCAGACTCCACACTGTCAGCACAGAGCCTGACACAGGGCTCGAACTCATGAACCATGAGCTGAGATCAAGAGTCAGACGCTTAATCGACTGAGCCACCCAGGCACCCCATATATTTTAAAGCTTCTACCTCCTGATTTTAATCATCAAAAGTCATCCTTAATATATACTCTTACATCTATGTTCTCATAGAATTGTCATACTTCTAAGAGGAAATAGCAGATAGAATTACATCCATGTTACAGATGAGAAAACTGAGGTTCAGGAAAGCTGGACACAGTTGGTCAGGGTTTAGAAAGAAAAGACATCATATTATAATCTCCACTTAACAGATGCAGAAACAATCTCTGAGAGGTTAGGGAAGTTGCAATAAGTGTCAGAGCTGAAATTTGAAACCAGTTTGGTCCGATTCCAAAACTTTGTGTGTTTTCCATTGTGTTGTGCTGTGTGCCTCAGGCTCCCTCCTCCAAATTAGAGAGCTTAAGTGTTGTTAGAAATGACAATCCTCCCTGCACCCTCCACACACCCCAAGAAAGCTGTTCTTGAATCACAAGGGTACCCTTCCAGGGAGAGGAAGATCAAGCATTTTCAAAACTTTGGCATACATCTTCGTTAACTCAAGGGCCCCAGGAGAGGGGACGTGTCCTTGGGATGTTAGTACTGCTTTCTGCTCCATGGCCCTGCCCACAGCCACTGGGGAATCCAGATGGCGTCCCTCTTTGTTCTGTTGAATCTCATGGACACAGCCATTGCCAGAGGGGAATGTGTGTTCTGCATCAAATAAATCACTATGCAATGGGAATCCTTATATCATATAGATGAGTTTTTCAAACTTTAGTAATCAATCTGATTGTCAATGCTCACATATCTTATTTCCCAATTTTATGTGAAGGTAAATTTCACTTGTCATTTGTGGGCTTTTGAGGGACAGAGAGGCATCTTCTTCCACTTTTTTGTTCTTGTTTTCCAACTTGGTGTTAAACTGGTGTGGATCACAAACCAAGAGCATGTTGTTAATTCCATTACAAGACTCGGCAACAGTGGGAGTTCTTGCACTTTTAAAAAATGCCAGGCTTAGGAAGGCTTGGAAAATTGTCCACAGAAGGTCCTCAAACTGTAAGCCCTTGCCGGGTAGTACAGGCTCATCTTAATTACCCTCTTTTTTTTTTTTTTCTGGAAGCGATCATTTTGGTCATGGTGGTAATGCCACATTTAATCTGTTTGAACTCCAGTGAGACAGATAGCCTCTGATGTAGTGTTTATTCCCCTCATGTGTTGCCCAACTCATTTGCAGACTGTTCTTTTTAACCCATTTTTAAGCTCTATCAATTAGTCTTTCTTTAACTATAAATATGAAACTGTTACTTATGAAATCATGCATATTCAAATGTCTATTTCAAATCGTTTGCTAATCATGTCCATTTTAAGAGCCTCTTATGTTTAACTTTGCCTCCTTTCTGCCCCCAGTCCTCACTGTCATGTAACAGTTAATCACCATTTAAATGTTTACAAAGGGTTTGTCCTTCTAGACATTTTGCACATTGTTTTGGTGCTCCAAAGATAAAATCTAAATGCAACAATAATGCAAACTCTGTAACTTTGGTTTTGAACACAAACTAACGTCCAAACAATATGAATGCACAAATCTCCCCCACCCCCAAAGCTTTATCCCAACCAGCTTTCTTAAAAATCGAGGCAAATCTTTATTTTCATCTAAAATGTAATTATGCATTATCTGACATACTACTACAATCTCCTTTACATAACAGGAAGAGAATTAACAATGAAGTCCAACTGTTGAATATCTGCAAGGAGAAAAGATTAATTTAGAGTTTTACTTCTCTTTGTCATAGTGGCTTAAGAAAGATGTGGAAAACGACTCAAGTTTAATCCCCTTCCTTCCTCTCTTTTCTCGTCCTGTCTTTTCAGGCACTTCCACAACTTACAGAATCTCAGCTTGGCTTACTGCAAAAAGTTCACAGACAAAGGATTACGGTACCTGAATTTAGGGGATGGATGCCACAAGCTCATCTATTTGGACCTTTCCGGCTGCACCCAGGTTTGTCTTTCAATCTTCTCTTTCCTGCAGCGGGCAAGGAAGTCCTCCGGAGGACGGGCTACATCCAGCCCTCATGTTATACTAATGCTGTGCACGGACTGCAGCACACTTTTCAGAGGTTTTGAATTACACAGCCACAGCTGCTTAAATTTTCCCCAGGATCGCTACTATAGGCTCTTGGCTTCCTTCCACTGGAATGTCACATCCACACACAGGCCGAGCTCAGGGGATGATGAAACAGACCATTTCTGTGTAGATACTTCAAGCACAATTATAATACCAGAGTTCCAAATGTTGAAAACTGTAGAATTGCTACCAGATACAAACACAGGAGAAGCCTTTTTGGGGGAGGATTGGCAAAGAACTTCCTGGAAAGTCAATTAGCTCCCACACGGGCTTTCAAAAAATAAATGGGTATTGGGTCAAATGCTGCAAGTTCTAAATGTAAGAAAGGAAATACAACAAAGGTTGTAATTTCTAAAACTGCATTGTATCCTTGGGCTAAATAACATGGAGATTTGAGATGTACATAGGGAAATACTTTAGTTTGAGGGAACAAGGTAAAGGAAAATTGGGTAGAAAATCGGTGGAGTTGAGGAGGGAAGGTCATGGCACTTTGCGAACAGTTACTGCCTCACTGGTAGTTTCTTCTTGATTTTAGCAGATTTAAGTCATTATTCTTTTAACTTCTTTTCTTTCACCTCTCTAGGTATTTTGTTAATGTATGTTCCTCCTTCTACAGAAATAATACCATTGCACAGATGAGAACTGGCTGAAACCTTGATAGTTACTGTTTATTGAGTTGTTAGTATATGCCGGGCACCATATTGAGTGCCTCACATAGACCAGATTCACTACAAATGCTGTGTAGTTGGTATTTATTGTGCCCATTTAGGAATGCAGAGGCTAGGCTCCCAAGGTTGCCCAGCTGGTGAAAGCACAGGGTACTGGGGCAGTTGTAAGCACCTGTTGGTACCTACATAGGCAGGCAGAGTCCCCTGGAGGGCATTTAGGCATACAATGGGCTTCTCCTCCAAGTGCTTAAATGGATAGAACTTAGTCACCATCACTGGCATCCCATGGTGCCCTGGTACACTAGGCAGTAGGGAGGATGTGGGGGCAAGGAGGGGAGGGCTGTGAGCTAGAGTTGAAACATCTAGAATTTACATTTATTTCTGACCTACTGGTGTGTAGCTTACTAAACATCAACAAGAGACGGACTTACCATTCTCTCCAGCTTCCCTCGACTTCAGACCGGCTTCTTCCTGACTCTAGGTCCCTGACCTCCCTTTTCTTAGAGCATTTCTTTTAGAAAACTTGAAACTGGTCATTCTTTCTTTGCTCTCCTTGAGATAGATAGAAACTTCTTTAAAAGCTTCTTGCCAGTGTTACAACCCAGGAACGCCTCCCTCAAGGACCTGGGAGCCATCCTTTGATACATAATCATTAAGGGTAGTAGCACGTGTATCTTCCAGTCTCTCTGGGAGGGTAGGTGTCTACTTTCGATATGGGTGTACGCATCCTATTGATTGCGCTCCCCTCTAAAGATACATCCTCCACTCTTTTCCACCAGCTAACCAAGTCCTTAAAAACCCTCCCCACAGTGTGACTTACCTGCTTCTTCTCAGTTTCCACAAGGTAATGGCGACAACATACAGTTCGTACACAAACACATGAACACACATGCACATGTCCCTAAGGATAAATATTCTCAGACACAGTAAAGTCAAAATGAGAGGTTCCCAATCAATGTGCCTCTACTCTAGCCAGATATACATGCAGAACTCACAGATACAGTTTATCTACTTTTAAATTTTGAGCCAACATTTTAAATTCTGGAGTTTTCATAAAGAAATCTAGACTCCAAGCTTCTCTTAAAAAACTGGAAAAACTAACGAAGTTGGGCCAACATCGCCATATGGCAACAAAGGGCTGGAACTGAGTCAGCCTCGTCCCCTTGAAATGGCGTGTGCTGGCTTCTCCTCCACTCGGTAACGTCCACACACGCACACCTACCAATTAACTGCATGGCCTGCCTGTCCTCGGTGGGTATTTAAGTTTGGTCTGAATGTATAAAGAATAGATACTTTTCCCCGACTGGCCCTTAATTTGTACATCTCAATCCACAGTGAAGTTAGTATTTCACAGTGCTATGCAAAGCAACGTTAATTTCTTTTGTTCATCTGTCTTTCGCTTTCATTTGTTTATTTTATAATTCAACGGAGATTTAACTCCAGGTGTCAGACACTGTTTCAGTCACTGGAAATTGTGCCATTTGAAACCGAACCCCTTCAGGTTCACTGAGAGTAAGAAATGGGCTCATTAGTAAGCACAGATCTCCTATGAGCAGATAGAGCTCCTGCTCTAGCTTCAGAAAGAATGAGGAAAGCTTGGATGTTACTGCTTCCGAGGGATGTGTTAAATTCTGTGGGGAGGTTCTGTCTGCCTCCCCAGCTCTGGGTGTGAGGACAGTTTCACTCTCCCAGGCCTACTTGTATTGACTGGGTGGCACAAAAATGGTTTCAAAGCAGGAAAATCGATGATTCACAGATTTCCCAGGTTCTCTGCTTGGAAACTAAAATCTATTTTCTTTTTACAAGAATTTTGCACTATGAAGTCATGTGTTAGTATATCTGCCAAAGAAAAAAGGTCCTAATAAAACAAAAGACTTGAGAATAGAAGCTCACACCTACCTGCTTTTCGCTGGTGTTATCTGTGCCTGCTGCATGCTGGACACGCATGATGAATAAAACAGCATCCCTGTCTTTAAGGAGCTCTGGGTTAACGTAAGTGAAGTCTGTTAAGGGCTAAACTTTAATGCAGTCGTGGCTGCCCCCCAAAAAGGAAAGATGGATTTATACAATACTGTGGAAGTATTTTAACCATAGTTGTTGGAAAAAATACATAAATGGATAATGGAGAACTGCAAAGAAAAGTGAAAATCGATTACACATGTTTTAGAAATACTCCGAATGCTTTTGGGATTGGATAAACACTATAGGTGCAGTAAGTAATGCGACTGATTTCCTAACAAATACCAGCACTTGCATATACACTTGTGTGTCCTCATCTTTAATGTGACTGAGGGGATGCCTCTGTTCAGTTTCTTCTCGAAAAATCTCTGCTCACTTGGCCCTAAATCAGGATAAAGCTGTTCCAGTGAGCTCTTACACCATACATTGCAACTTTCTAACAATATACTTGTCACTTTGAATTTTATTTTTTCACTTTTTAAAAACCTTTGCTTTTTTTTTCTTTTTACATGTTAAACACAAAAATATGAGAAATGAGCAAAAATTGAAATTATCTGAAAATTCGCCACCCAGAAATAATAAGGGTAAGGCTTTCTGGTCTTTTTCTATGCACAGCTATACTTCTTTTAAACTAAAGTGGATTAGATAGTACACATATCTTTTATTTAATATTCCATAAATATTTTATTTAACTATATATTATATTATACTATATTGTGTTATATTTATAACCTACCATTTTTAAAAAGTTTTTTTAACATTTATTTATTTTTGAGACAGAGAGAGACAGAGCATGAATGGGGGAGGGTCAGAGAGAGAGGGAGACACAGAATCCGAAACAGTCTTCAGGCTCTGAGCTGTCAGCACAGAGCCCGACGCAGGGCTCGAACTCAGGGACCGCAAGATCATGACCCGAGCCGAAGTCGGACACTCAACCAGCCACCCAGGCGCCCCTATAACCTACCATTTTTTGCTATCATCAGTAACCTGTGAGGAAAATTCTCATAGCCATATATTTCCATAAGTCTATGCAACGTTTTGGTATGAATTTTTAGAAGTGAAACGGTCAGAGCATATAGTTATTTTTAAGGCCATCTATGCTCTACAAAGGTTGCCAATGTATGAATTGCCAAATGTAAAATAATGTTTGATATCTTCATAAGAGTATTATCTAAAAAAAAACTTTAGCCAATTTGACATCAAATATGATATTTTATATTTTTAATTTGTATTTCTCTGATCACTTGTAAGGTTAAATCATACACAGGCACTTAATAAATATTTGTTGAATAACAAGGATTCTTTTTTTTTTTTTTTTTAAGTGTTTACTTTTGAGAGAGACAGAGAAAGAATGCATGTGGGTTAGGGGCAGAGAGAGAGGGAGATACAGAATCTGAAGCAGGCTCCAGGCTCTGTGCTGTCAGCACATAGCCCAACGCGGAGCTTGAACTCATGAGCTGTGAGATCATGATCTGAGCTGAAGTCGGTCGCTCAACCGACTGAGCCACCCAGGTGCTCCTAATAACAAGGATTCTTAGTCCAACCAGCTGCCATTGTTAAAATATTTTTCAAATTAATTAAAAGTTTTCTTTCAGAGCCTGAGTGCAACATATTCTTTATAGTATTTTCAGAAGAAGAAGAACAAGAAAACCAATCTACATTCATTTAACAAAAAATTCTGGTCGAATCAGTTGAACAAATTTAATACGTCTGCTTCTATATTTACTATTTACTCAGTTATAATATAAAATTTAAGTTTATGCCATAAAACAACTTTTTAGGGGTACCTGGGTGGTGGCTCAGTCGGTTAGGCGTCTGACCTTGGCTCAGGTCATGATCTCACGGTTTGTGAGTTCAAGCCCCACGCCGGGCTCTCTCCTGTCAGCACAGAGCCTGCTCCAGCTTCTGGGTCTCACTCTCTCTCTGCCCCTCCTCCTCTCACACTCTGTCTCTGTGTCTGTCTCTCTCTCTATCTCAAAAATAAAATAAACATAGGGGCGCCTGGGTGGCTCAGTAAGCTGAGTGTCCGATTTTGGCTCAGGTCATGATCTCACGGGGTATGGGTTCAAGCCCCGCGTTGGGCTCTGTGCTGACAGCTTAGAGCCTGGAGCCTGCTTCCGATTCTGAGTCTCCCTCTCTCTCTCTGCCCTCTCCCATTCATGCTGTCTCTCAAAAATAAACATTAAAAAAATTTTTTTTAATAAAATAAAATAAACATTAAAAAACAAAACCAAAACCCCCCAAGTACCACAATATTTTTAAAACTATGTTTAAACACAATTTGGGGAGACTTTTTAGAGACAAAATAGTTTTATTGTGTAAAGAAAAGTACCCTTTCCTATGCTCCTTTATTATCTATGGTCAGGGAGACAACTGGTGGCAACGAATGGGTCCATCTTGTGCTCTGCTCTAAAGAATGGTGTGTGACCTAACTCACAGCAGACATTTATCAGATGTTTATTGAATATTTGGATTGATGTTTAGTTAGATAAATGAAACTGATGAGCTATTGCATGAAACATTGGTAGTTTTCCTCTGCACCTGGTACTTTGCTTCAGGAACCACTCCTCTTCTTTCCCTGTGACTTTGCAGAGCTGTGTCACTCTTGACACCTTGAGAGCAATACATGGTAGTCATTGGGAGCATGGGTTCCGGAGCACTTGCTTTTTAATCCTGAATTTATCATTTACTAGTTATGGGACTGTGGCAGGTTACCTGAGGGTTCTCAGCTTCAATATCTATGAAATGGGGAAAGTACTAGGATCTACCTCATAAATGTGTTGTGTAAGTGAAATGATCTGATACATATAACATGCTTAGAACAGTGGCATCATAGAGTAAATGCTTAGTAATCATTAGGGTTTTCCAATGGCCACTGGGTCATTTGACCCTGGCCTAGACAATCCTAAGTTCCATCTGCAGTGGCTGTGATTTTTCCAGGAGAGAGGCATGACCCTACCAGAACCATTCAGAATCCTTCTAAGTATTCAACACTGGGAAAAATAAATTCTGTTTTTCCTGAGGTTGCAGGGCCTGGAGAGTGTAAGTCTAGGCTGATTTGTGATTCTCTTAACATTCATGTACTTATCCTTTGATGAAGACAGCAGATATTTTTTCTTTATAATTTTTTTTAACGTTTATTTATTACTGAGAGACAGAGAGACACAGAGCATGAGCAGGGGAGGGTCCAAGAGATGGAGAGACACAGAATCTTAAGCAGGCTCCAGGCTCCAAGCTGTCAGCACAGAGCCCGACGCAGGGCTCAAACACACAAACCGCAAGATCATGACCTGAGCCGAAGTCGGACACTCAACCGACTGAGCCACCCAGGCAGATATTTCTGCTCTATACACACGGAAGTTGAATGTCTGGGTTATGAAGTATATGTATGTTTGGTTGTTGTTAATACTGTTAGTTTCCTTAATTGGACATGTCAATCCTAACGACAGTTTCATGATTTAGAAACCTCACATAGATACGATTTCTCTGAGAAAGCTGATGCCGTGGCTCTCCATACTCACTCCCTGTATTTAGCCACATAATTTATTTTCACAGCAGCACTGTTAGTAAAGTGCACTATAAGAGATGTAGGAGAGCAACATTCAAACCAGGAATGGATTTCTATGCTGATAAGTATTCTTCCCCTCTCAGAAATTAGCAATAACTGTTTAAATCATCTTACGTTCACTTCCACATCAAGTAGATGTCATTAAACTTCCCTCTTTTCAAATATATTTAGCAAGCATTTGGAACCTTGGTGACCACTTTCACTAAGAGAAATGAAGAAGAGGGGTTTAAAAATACTGTTTTCTCTAGAACCTCCTTATTTGGAAATAGGGTTGTTCCAGATGTAATTAGCTAAGATGAAATCATGAAGATTGGCCCTAATCCAATATGAATGATGTCCTTGATAAAAAGGGGACATTTAGACACAGACACCTGCATAGAAGAGAGTGCCATGTTAACATGAAGATATCCATCTGCAAGCCACGAGGAGAGACCTGGACCATATCCTTCCCTCATATTAAAGGCAGCAACCTCAGAAGGAACCAACCCTGTGGACACCTTGATCTTGAAATTTTAGTCTCCAGAACTGTAGGAAAACACATTTCTGTTGTTTAAGCCCTGAGTTTGTGGTGCTCTGTTAAAGCAGACCCAGCAAACTAGTGTGTTATCTTGGACTCTTCTCTCTCACCCCCACATGCACTCTGTCAGGAAGTCCAGTGACTGTTACTTCAGAACCACCTAGGATCGGACCACTCCTTGCTCCCTCCACAGCTGCCACCCCAGCCCAGGTCACCATCCTCTCTTGCTTGCATTATTGTGACGACCTCCTAATTGGTGTCTCTGCTTTCACTCCTGCCCCCCTGCAAGTCTTCTTTCACCCAGTATCTATTTAAATTTTTTTTTTAACGTTTATTTATTTTTGAGACAGAGAGAGACAGAGCATGAACGGGGGAGGGTCAGAGAGAGAGGGAGACACAGAATCGGAAGCAGGCTCCAGGCTCTGAGCCATCAGCCCAGAGCCCGACGCGGGGCTCGAACTCACGGACTGCGAGATCGTGACCTGAGCTGAAGTCAGACACCCAACCGACTGAGCAACCCAGGCGCCCCTCACCCAGTATCTAGAGTGTGGCTTTTCAAACCCAAGTCAATGTCCTTCCTCTTCTCAAATACCTGGCAAGGCATCCTATTCATTCAATAAAAGAGACATCTTGGAAGGACTTTTAAGACCCTATGTAATCTGTCTTCTCCCCCAACTGCCCTTCAGGCATTAATTCCTACTGCTCTCCCACTTACCAAGTCTATTCTAGTCACACTGGTTTCCTTGCTGTTGTTTCAACACATGAGCTCTTGCCTCAGGGTATTTGCTACTGGACACTGGCCATTTTCCTTGCCTGGAATACTCCTTCTGCAGCTATCTGTATGGCTAACTTCCTCCCCTCCTTTGAGACTTTCCTCACATGCTCCCATGATGAATGAGTAGATAAGAAGGTATCAGCTAAAATGCTCTTAAGATATCTACATCACTCCCTGTTAATTTCAGTACTCTCCAAAAGTTCTTGTTTCTTTGAAAATCTCAAAATAGAAAATATGGGTAGGATGAAAAATTTTAATGGAGAAGACAAAGCTTTTCTAGTTTTACATGAGAAAGTCCCTATGAGGAGGGCAGTGATTGCTGGTTATGCTTTCCCTTTATCCTTTGTCTGTTTGTAAGTCCAAGGATTCTCCTGTTGATATTAACTTTGGGTGGCCACTTCTCCTACTGATTTATGTATCCCCAAATGCATGTAGCCATGGGTTATGACACTGTGTAGGAAGCCAAGCACAGAACAACGACAGCTATGCTGGGAAGGAAGGCTAGGGTTGTAGCCAATCTCAGGCTGAAACCCAAATGCCCAGAAACCAACAACTCTGAACAGAGTGAGAGACAGAGCCAGGTGAAGGCCAAGATTCAGATTTATATTTTCAGATATGAGAGTTAAACAAGAGAATAAGAGAGCTTGCAATAGAAGCTTTTGCCTCTGTGCCTCCCCTGTTCTTCACTTCCAGCCTCAGTTGTTTTATTAGGCTCACCTTGTACCCTCTTTCCAAGTCAATGTCCTTCCTTTTCTCAAACACCTGGTGAGGCATCCTACCCACTCATTAAAAGAAAAACCTTGGAAGGAACTTCAAGACCCTATGTAATCTGTCTTCTCCCCCAACTGCCCTTCTGGCATTAATTCCTACTGGTCTGCCACTTACCAAGTCTGTTCCGGGCACACTGGTTTCCTTGCTGTTCTTTCAACACATGAGCTCTTGCCTTGGGGTGTCTGGCACTGGCCATTTTGGCACTGATTATGACGACCTCCTAATTGGTCTCTCTGCTTTCACTTCTGCCTCCTACAAGTCTACTCTCAACCCAGCATCTAGAGTGATCCTCATATTGTCCCTTTCTCCCATTCACCAGATTAGTTTTCATGCATCCTTTGAGGCTTTGTTCAATCACAACCTTCTTTCTCTAGGAAGTTCTCACTGACCCCCTCCTTTTCCCCCAACTCAAGCTAGGTTATGATCCTTCCTGTTTGTTCTTTTATTATTGTACTTTCACTAAGCATTCTCTACATATTCAGTGGTTTGCTTTTTTGTCTGCTGTCCTCCCCATCATGGCCTCCTTGATGGCCAGGATGGTGCCTTATTTATCTGTGTATTTGTTATCCTCAGCACATAATACAGTAAGTACCTTGCATGTAGTAGGAGTAGGACTTTGATCAACGTTTCATGAACAAGTGAATGAATGAACGAAATAAGTGGCAGCCAATTTCAGGGTGTGGCCAGCCAGATGCTTCAGGTGGAAGCTCAAGAAGTCTGTTAGGAAGTTGAGAAGTTAGCAACTTGCCAGAGCAAAGTCTGATAGTCTTTTCTTGGTAAGGGGGGAATTTCACATTGCTTTAGATTTAGGGGAAGAAAAGAGCTTAGGAAAATATGAAATACTACAGTGAAAGTACTTTTTCATCAATTATTTTTTAGTCACTACACCCAAGTCAACAAAAATGAAAAGGGACAGCATCCCAGAAATGTTCAAATGACTCAACACAATAATAATGGTTTATCAGTAGTTCTTGTACTGTTAAGTCTCTTTGGGACCCATGGATCTTAAAGGTAGGCTGTGCAAACTGCAAACAGGAAGATTCCAAGGTCATTTCAGTTCTCTCTAGGCTACATAAATTACAGACTCCCCTTCTAGAAAGGCAAAGATCATGGAAGGTTTTACTTGTTCACCTCTGGGGATTGTGGTGGAGGTGGGAGAAAGACACAGAGGCATGTCCAGGAATGAATGTACTGGCCAAATGGAAGGGAGATTGCATAAGCAAAGTAAGAGTGGAAAGGGATTTCTCTTTCTTTCTCTCTCTCCTGCAGCAGAAGGCAGTGGGATGGTGAAAGGAGCCCCAAGCTAGACTTGGGACACCTGGGATCTAGTCCTTGCTGTGCCACTACCCTCTTGTGCAACTCTGAATGGTTACTTAGCTTTTCTGCCTCAGTTCCTTTATCTGTAGAATGGCTAGTTTGGGCTGGATGATCTCTGAGATCCTTTTCAGCTTGAGAATTTTGTGTTTCTGTGTATAAGTCTGGTCCTTGGCACAGAGCTGAGAGTGGAGGTACAGATTTGCTAGGTTACCAATAAGGGGCAATTGGAACAGTAAGAGTTGTGTGACCAGCTAAACCAGTTATGAATAAGCAGACTATGTACCAAAATGAATTGTCAACAGTTAATTCAAAATTATGATTCATTTACATTTGTTTGATTCCATTTTCCCTTATTCTGTATTTTAATGGATGGTGATAATAATTGCTGTCATTTGTTTGGGTACCGACTTGGTGCTAGGTGTTGAGGTAAGTGTTTTACATTTATTATCTGATTTAATCTTTATACATAACTGTATGAGGTAGGTATCATTAGTCCCATTTTAGAGATGTGAAAACTGAAAAATCATGTGCTGGTAAACATTTAACAACTGGCAGGAAGCAGAGAAAGCCCTGATTTGCAATGGTTGCTGATTTCCATGGTGTAAATACTCTCACCATGACCTATTTCAACTTGCCAACGAGAAGTCACTGAAGAGTTATGTAATGTTATGTAACTGTTATGTAATGCTGTCGCTGTATATATCCAATACACACAAATATCCTCAAGAGCATAGGAAATGGTAACATGTAATAAAATAATTAGGAGTTGATGAGTTGGAATATTCACTACCTTTGTTAATAGAACTTATTTAATTTTAATTTTAAGTTTATATGACTTAATTTTTAATATAACTGTCTTTAACAATAGGCTTGCAGAGTTCCTACAAATTTAACAACTTGCACTTGCAAACTGGTATAAACTGGCCCCACACACTATTGAAAATGGTGCTAAGATAAAGTAACTTGCCTAAGGCCACACAAAAAGTGTCCAGGCCAAAATGATAACCTTGATCCAACTAATTCTGAATACCATGCTCTATACAACTAGACTATCATTTGTAAAACTGTGAAGTGCTATATACTGCAAACAGTAAAAAAGAAAAAAAAAGTTGCACTTTTTTCTATTTGAAAAAAATATTTTGTGGTCTTAAATGTCATTAATATGAAGGGGTTCTAGTGGAAAATCAGTCATGAATCAGAAAAACCACAGTGCAATTTCTGCTTTTCTCAGTCAGGTCTTGTGTCTCAGTTTCCCTGTTAAAGGAATGCTTTATGACATTTCTGAATTATACTTTGAACTGTGTTGAACAGGAAAATCATTTTACATATCTTGTAGATAGGGCTCATCTAAATTTAAATGGTTGTTACGAGTTTGAATATAACTTTATGCTAGCCATATTGAAAATAAAAAATAAATATAACAAACATCTACTGCTAACATCCATAGCTTAATGCAATCTCTTTGTAGGCAAAATGTGTAAGGATGTTTATTACATTAAGCAGTAACAAATGAAACATCTGGCAACAATTTTTAGATCTTGAAGAATCAGATGACAAAATGATGAGTCTTAGGGGACTAAGATCATGTTTCGCACTCCTAAAAAAAGGTTTGGAAAAACTTTAGGGCTTTCTGAAAAACCATCCTTCTTTCAGTTTCTTCTCTGCTCCCTCTCTTAGGATGTGACTTACATACAGAATTTCATCAACTCTTCACAAAACTCTACTTGGGTCTTGGGCCCCCAGTGAAGCCTATGGTTACAATGGTAGCTATAAAGCCACCATCTAGCTCAATAAGTCTAGACAAATCAAGTAGCTCTGTGGATCATTGTGTTGTAATAAAAAGTATTATGGTTGTGATTCTCTTGGTTAAAAGGGAGATGAAGCTCCATTTATCGTACAGGAGGAGCTGTGAACAATTTGGCCATTGGGTGAGGAAAAGAAGAAGATGGTGTACGCTAAACAAGAATGATGAAGTGTAAGAAGGGTCAAGCCTACTTCGGCAGGTCACAGCTCACAGTCATTGTGCAGTGAGTGCACGGAGTTGCAATGCCTGCCTTCCTGGCATCTGGAGGCTTCACTAATCTTGTATTCTAATTCCCCACTCACGTCGGAAAATGAAACTTTCTTTTTTATGTTTGGCGTTTCAATGTTTTTAGATAAATACAGCAATCTTTAATAAATGACCGTATTGATTATTACCCTTCCCCCGCCTTAGAACTATTAATTCTGATTTACATTCTACAACAGTTTATTCAACAATGACTTGGTCTACTAACAAACAGTTGTAGTATCATACTCAGTGCCAAGCACTTGTGTGGTACTGTGAAGGGCATGGTGGAGAAAATTCTGTCTGTGTTCCTGGGCAGGAATGGTAAACATGTGTACACATAATTATTATACAAGGGAGAGGATACAAAATTCAAACTTAAGGCTATACTGTTTGGTGCTCTGAGATCCAAGAGGAAGAAACAGTTCTACCTGAAGTGGTCAGGGAGGGCTACCTAGGAGAAGTACATTAGCAAACGTAGAGGAGGGGGTAGCCATGAAGAATATATAGACTGGAAAGTAAAGCATCATCTAAACAGTTATAACGAGGCCTCTCTTCTTGTCATCACAGAGGACACAATATATGAAAGCCTGTCAAGCCCTTTTAGCACAGACTCTGGGAACTGTTGCTATTTTAGAAGTTTGTGGCACATTTGAATGGAATAAAACAAAGTGTTGCATGTTTTGGGGAAAAATCTTTGTCTTTCTCTCCAACAATTCATTCTACTTGCTAAGCCAGGCTTCTCTGAGGTCACCAGGAGGTCATGAAGGATATATGGATATGACTAAAGTCATTACATTACCCATTAGTCATGGGTTACAGTGTTGTTCAAATGAGAGAAACAGCTGGAAATGGTACAGGAACACAACTTGGGCAATGTCTACCTAAGATGGATATTTCTAGCTGTCATAGAGGCTCTGGCCCTACATACATCTCCTTTCTGTGTTGCTGAGCTAACTGGTTCAGTGTTTTAAAGAAGTGGAAAGTGGAAGCTTAGTAATATGTTATTCTCCCTGAGATAAGTTCCTTCCTTCTTTTTACCACCTTGCAGCAGCAAAGCGGGATGTGAGCTAGTTCTTGGTGCTCAACGCTTTGGTCTTCATTTCGTGTGGCTTACTGACAACTCATTTCCTCCTCAGACAGCTCTGTCCTGTCCTGCTCATGGGTTCAGACCCACCCAGAGGCAGCTGGAGAGGATTTCCTATGATCACCAAAGCTTCTCTGCCCCCATTAGCAGCAGTAGCTGTCTGCTGGGACTTGCGATTATGATGGCATTGGTGTGGCCAGCTCCCCCAATTTCCTAACCAACGGGGGTTTGACAGCAAAGAGCAGGGTGGCAGGGCTCCACTTGGTATCAAAACTGAAGTCCAAATCACCTCGCAAGGAAACACAGTGAGATTAGATCCCGAGTTTTGTAAGAATATTAAACACACGATACACATGTATCAGCTGTGGCAAAGCCTGGTGTTTTAACATGGTAAAATACTTTTTTTCCCCTTCGAGAGGGATTGTTACTCTCAGGCTTATATTCCCATTATTTCAGTGAAGAGAAAGGACAAGTTAATAGTTGGTTGGCCTAAAAGACTGTGGCGAGAATATTTGAGTCATAAAGTATTAGCCAAGCATCTTTTTGGACATTCTAAAATAAACTGTGTAGAGAACTAAGCATTTCATGCCAGGACAAAACTAAAAAGCTCTTCTTAGAGGTTTCCCCCACCCCTTTTCTGGACACAGTCTTATTGGTTGATAGCACCAAGCGTTTGGCTGTGCTGCAAGGAATCACTCAGCTGTGGCTGATTACTGCTATAATTTTTTCCCTTGTTCAGAAAATCTTGTCATAAATATGTTTCCAAGACAGCGAGAGAGAAAAGGTTTTTTTAATTTTTTAATTTTTTTTATCTTGTGTTTTAGGGGAAGCCATTATTGGAAATAATAGTGCTAGGGTAATAGACTAGGGCTGAGAGAAAGGAGAGAAATTTAGAAGTGTTGTAAAAAACAACTTATTCCCATAAGAGACTCTTAAAAACTGAGAATAAACTGAGGGTTGATGGGGGGTGGGAGGGAGGGGAGGATGGGTGATGGGCACTGAGGAGGGCACCTGTTGGGATGAGCACTGGGTGTTGTATGGAAACCAATTTGACAATAAATTTCATATTAAAAAAACCCAACTATTCCCATCCCTGGAATTGTGAGTCAGATGGGGAGAGGTGGCCTCTAGCCTTCGCTCTGCCATAGATGATGTGACTCAAGACCATTCATTCATTCATTCAGCACTTATGGAGCACTCACTCTGTCTGACACTGTCCAGCACTGGGGACACTGGGGACATGAAGAACAGATAAAGAACCTGTTCTCAAATCACACTACTCTCTGAATACTATTTCTTTATTTTTGCAATGTGAGGGATGCACTAGAATGATCTCTCAAGCTCCTCTATCTCTAGGTCACAAATCTGTACTTCTCTGTGGGAACACAATGCACCCAGAAGAACACTAATAAGAAAACTGGTATCCAGTATTTCATGCCAGACATTGTGCTGACCACTTTTACATACACATTACCCCATTTTGTTTTCCCAAGTATCTCCTAAAACAGATGTTATTAATAATTATAATTAATGAACCATTACATTATCAATTACCATTATTATATCAATATTAATTAGAATTATTAATAATATACCCATATGATAATCCCCACTTTACAGATGGGAAGACTAGGTGTCAGAGAGGTTGAGTTGCCTTGTGTTACAAGTGACAAAGAAACAGAGCCAGATTCCAACCCAGCTCTGCTGATTCTAAGCCCAACATTCTTCCCTCCTCTGATCTCCAGATTTTTAATGTTTATTCATCTCCCCTGGACCTTTCTCTGGGAATACTTATGGAAACTTATTCAAGAATCCATGACACTACAATACAAAATATCTCACTCTTGCCTTATGGGTCTTCCATTAGCTTTCCCTCCCTCCTTACCTTTTCCTATTCATCCCAGGGGTGACCTTGCCACTTCATCCAAGTCCAGTGCTCCCACTGCTTTCCTTTCACTTTTGTGCTTTACCTTCGACTTGGAATTGTTTTTGGTTTTTTCTGTAGCCAAATTCTGTACTCTTTCCCAGACGTTATTTGTCTTACTCCTAAATTTAATTCATTTAGCCACAGATAGTTGTCCAACACAGTAAGAAGTTAAAAAAGAGTGTAAGATCATCTCCTTGGGGGAATTAAGACATGCAGGTTATAGGAAAGAGTTATGGCTAAAATAAAGAGTTTTAGGCTTGTAAGGGAAAGAGAAGGAAAGTAGCTGGAGTCATTGGAACTTGAGACATAGTTAAGGCTTGAATAGATGAAAAGAGAAAGAGGCAAAGGGAGGTACAAGGTCAGACAAAGAACAGAGAGGTCCACTGAGTACTGGAGAAGTAAGATGTCTTTCTGGCTGGAGCAGCTAGGTCTAAAGAACTACGGCATGTGGGGTGGGACAGTTGAAATGGATGTTATTGTTGAAGAATGTTCATCAGAAGGAACATTGGATTAAGAGTTTGAACATCTGTGTTCTTGTTCTGTCAATTTGTAATCTGGAGAAAACTGATCAAGGAACCTGATACTTTGTTTCCTCATCTCCTGGAGGCTACCTCAGTCTATAAGAGAAGTCCAAGATCTTTATGATAGCCTGTCTCTTCTGCTGTTCCCACCTCCAGGCATTTTGTAATATGTCATCACATGTGAGGAGTCACTTATGAGCTGTGACTTCCATAACATGGTACAATCACATTCACTTTATGAGAACTCTAACAGGGCTGAAAACACTTTCTCACACAGCTACACAAGTTAAATAATACTCATTCACATGCATTTAAAAATGGAATGTTTCCCCTCCTAATTTAGTTATTTAACTTTAAGAAACTGAAATTCCTTTATTAAGTATTTTGGATCAGAACTTTAAGGGCTTGAGGGTTTCTGTCTTAACTTAGCAATGTGAAGCAACAATAAAATCTTAAAGCTTTCTTTTTAGTTATGCCTCGTTCAGGCACTTAGTGGTGCCAGATAGGGTAGATAATCTCAAAGATGCTGATATGGATAAAAATGTGGCCATGCATTGTGCCTGCGTGGCTCAGTTGGTTGAGCATCTGACTCTT
Organism: Panthera tigris; assembly: GCF_018350195.1. Classification (NCBI taxonomy): domain Eukaryota; kingdom Metazoa; phylum Chordata; class Mammalia; order Carnivora; family Felidae; genus Panthera; species Panthera tigris. The sequence continues at coordinate 80,800,431 of NC_056661.1, forward strand.
GATTTTGGCTCAGGTCATGATCTCACAGGTTTGTGAGTTCAAGCCCCATGTCGGCTCTGCACTGACAGCCCAGAGTCTGCTTGGGATTCTCTCTCTCTGCCCCTCCCTAACTTGTGCACTCTCTCTCTCAAAATAAATAAATAAAAACTTAAAAAAAAGAAAAACATGGGAAAATGAAAAATAATGTTGGCAAAGATGTGGAGAAGTGGGAACACTATTAGATTGCTGGTTGGAACGTAAAATGTTGCAATCACTGTAAAAAACATTTTGGTGGTTCCTTAAAACAGTTAAACATAGAATTACCATAGGGTAATTCTACACTCCTACACTCCTACATATATACCCAAAACAATTGAAAACTGGTACTCAAACAAATAGATGCATATATATGTTCATAGCAGCACTGTTCAAAATATCCAAAAGATGGAAACAGCTCAAATATCCATCAATAGATGAATGGATGAACAAAATGCCGTATATTCATTCAATAGAATATTATTCAGCCATAAAAATGAATAAGGTACTGATACATGCTACACCATGGATGAACCTCAAAAACATTACGCTAAGTGAAAGAGAGAAGACTCAAAAGGCCATATACATATGATTCTACTTCTGTGAAATATTTAGAAGAGGTAAATCCACAGAGACAGAACCCAGATTAATGATTGCTGGGGGCTAGGAGAAGGGGAGTATAAGGAGCAACTGCTTAATAGATTCAGTTTCCTTTTAGGGTGACAAAAATATTTTGGAACCATATAGAGGTTGTGGTTGCATAAGATCATGAATGGTTAAGGGCCCGTTTAAGTGATTAATTTTACGTTATGTGAATTTTGCCTCAATAAAACAATTAAACAATAAGTTAACTAGACCTATTGTGATGATCATTGCATAATATACATATAAGAAATTAAATAGTAAAGAAATCAAGACTAGATTCTTTACCTCTTATGTCTGTCATATTTTATGGTTCCAATTTTAAAATATGGTAGCAACATCATGACATACCTTTGCTTACGACTTCATTCGGGTTTTATTAGCTGTCATGCTAATGAGTTCTACCATCATTTTCACCTACTTTGTACGATTCAGATTTCAGTCCAAGGCTTCAGGAACATTGCAAACAGCTGCACTGGAATCATGCATCTGACCATCAACGACATGCCAACTCTGACGGACAACTGTATAAAAGTAGGTAGTTGCAAAGTACATTTTCTTCTCAGTCCCAATTAATGCACACATTTTCTAGTGGCCTGAATTGTTGAGAAATATGAGTGGGATTTTCAAGTTAGCTGTTTTTAGAGCAAGAAAATCATCTTAAAATTTATGCACGCACATACAGTTGAACATTTGAATCTATACATGCCCTAATACACTTTGTTTCACAATTGGAATATTTTTGTTTCAAAGATACTATAGCCTAAGCATAAATGTTGACTTTAGTGCTACATGTCAGACTTCTAAATGTAGTGATTTTTTGGTCAGCATTTCATTTTCTCATGTTTTCCCATACCTTTGTAACATGATTTAATTCTGATTCCTCTGCAGTACTCAAATGTGAATGTACTAAAATATATTGAATAAAAGTCCCATTGTCTTTGAAATTAGGAAAATGTAATGGTTAATATGTCTGCTTCTGAAAGTATGGAGAAAAACAACCTCATTACTTTGCTAAGCTTGTTCTATACACTGTGGTAAATTTTATCATCTTTTCTTCTTCTAAAGGCTTTAGTTGAAAGGTGCCCTCGTATTACATCAATAGTTTTCATTGGCGCTCCACATATCTCTGATTGTGCTTTTAAAGCTCTTTCTACGTGTAACCTCAGAAAGATCCGATTTGAAGGTCTGTGATATTAAAAATGGGGTTCAGCATTAATGTTTACTTTTACTCTTGTGGCATTACAAATACAATACTTGTCTTCTGTTTTTTTTTTTTTAACAGGAAATAAAAGGATTACTGATGCGTGCTTCAAATTTATAGATAAGAATTATCCAAATATCAGTCACATTTACATGGCAGACTGCAAGAGATTAACAGATAGTAGCCTTAAGTCACTTTCACCTTTGAAGCAACTAACTGTGTTGAATTTGGCAAATTGTATAAGGTAATGAGTCATTCAGTTAAATGTTGTTTAAGAAACACTGATTATTAGAATGTGCGAGACTCTCTCCTCAAGGTGCTCATTGGTTAGTAGAATAAACATGAAAAGCAGGAGTCCAAGTGCAGGGAAGTACAGAGTTCTGTGGTAACACAATTAAGGGGCACCGACCCCAGGCTGGTTATACGGAAAGGCAAGGAGACTGTCAGGATAATTGGAATCATGGTCCCTTATAAGATTAAATGAAATCACGGGAACACTTGTGGGCTATTTTTCCTAGTGAGGGTTCTCATGGCTAGTTCATTTAACAGGTCTTTTCCCAAATGGAGTTCGTTAGTTGCTTAGGAGGAACCAACCTTACTGAAGGGTTTCTTCTTGAGTACTGGTGAGATTTCTCCTCTGTGTGGATCCCCTAACATATGGACAGAAGACAAGTTCTTAACGAAACCCTTTCTTCAGTTGGGCATTGGGCTTCTCCCTTGGTATTCTCAGGTGGGCAAGGGTCCAATTCTTGTTGGAACCTCTTCCCTAGTGGATCTCAGGCTTTTGTCTGTGTACATTTTTTATGATCTTATAGGGCCACAGGCTGGCAAAACAGTAGTTGACTAGGAAGTCGGTTAATATTTGGGAGAGCATAGGACTATAAGTTAAACTACAAAAATCTTGACCCATGATCCCTATTATTAAAATGGGAAGTCACCATGGGTGAGGGAAGGAACTGGATTTGAAATGGGGAAAAATGTGGATTAGGAAATCCAGGTGTCTAGTGAATAGCCCAGCAAGGAACTGAGGCCTCCTGCCAACAGCCACGTGAGTGAGCTTGGATAGACCTTCCAGCCTTAGTCAAGCCTTCAAATGACTGAATTCCCAGTGGAATCTTTATTGCAAGCTCATGAAAGACCCTAGGATAGAACCATACAGCTAGTCTACTCCCAAATTCCCAAGACCCAGAAACTGGGAGAGAATAAATGTTTAAGGCACAAAGTTTGGGTTTATTAGGTACATAGTGATACAGAACACACACACACACACACACACACACACACACACACACACACACACAGTATCCTATCTGTATTAATATGTGAAATAAAATTGAGTTTCATCCTCATACTTCACTCAGGCTTCTGCAGGTTAACTACTTTTAAAATAAATGGAGGTTTTCTACTTCTAGCAGTATAGTTAACAAAACATTTCAAAGGACTCTTTGCCACAATTTAGATCCTTGATGAGACATACTTTAAATACACTGCTGAGAGTAAGAGAAAGATCCAATATCCAATATCCTGATTCTGTACCATCCTCTCAACGAACGCTCTCTTGGGATTCGTTGCTGCTCTGAGCATAAATGTTTATGTCAACGCCGCCACTGAGAGAATCAGCTCTGACCAAGACTCAAGGTAGGGAAGCAGAACCTGAGACTTCCACAGGGGCTAGACCTGGACCTCTTTAAGGCGGACAAAATGGTTTTAGGTAGGTAGCACCCAGGGTCCTGCAAAGAAGTTAGCTCGAAGCTTCTCTGGAGGAAAGTATTTTCTATTTAGGCCTCCAGGACTCCTATAGATTAAGAATAAAATATAGGTGCTCACAATTAAAGATTGTTAGATATATGAAGATATGAGTCACCAGAAACAGCAAAATAAATTTGACCTTCAAATAATTCAGATTATTGGGGTTATCAGACATAGGATATAAGAAATATGTATAAAATGTTTGAGGAAATTAATGAAATCAGAAATATGATCAGGGAAAATATATAATAATAATAACTAGATTTATTTAAGAAAATAAAACTTTTAGGAATAAAAAGTATGGTGCAGTTATTGAAATAAAGAAACTAAATGGATTGCCAATCAGCAGGTTAGAACTCACTGAGGAGAGAAGTACAGAGACAGAAGATAATCTCTTCCATGACAGCAGAGTGGAAAAAAAAAAAAGATGAAAAATATGAAAGAGTGTATCATGGGGTGAAGATATCAGAGTTTCACAGTAGATTTTTAAAACTTCATCTCTAAGAGATAAGCCTAAAAACAGTCAATTTGAGAGTCAGAGAATATACATTTTCCTCAACCACACAACCCTCCTTTTTTTTTTTAAATTTTTTTAACGTTTTATTTATTTTTGAGACAGAGCATGAACAGGGGAGGGTCAGAGAGAGGGAGACACAGAATCCAAAACAGGCTCCAGGCTCTGAGCCATCAGCACAGAGCCCGACGCGGGGCTCGAACCCACGGACCGTGAGATCATGACCTGAGCCGAAGTCGGCTGCCCAACCGACTGAGCCACCCAGGCGCCCCCAACCCTCCTTTTTAAAATGGACTGTGCATGAAGTTTTAAGACAAATTTCAACGATTTTCAAATTATTGGTATCAACAAATTACATTTTCTCACTGCAATGTTATTAAATTAGAAATCACTAATGGAAAGATAAATTAAAAACATATATAGGATTTAAAAATAAAAACTCCAGGGTATCAGAATCACCTGAGGAGCTGAATAAAACTACACATGCCCAAGCCCTACCACAGAGCTACTAAGCCTGAATATTTAGGAATGGAACCCAGCTTGTGCTGCTTTTGATGCACAGCCAGGTTTGGGACTAAATACATTAACCAATTAACTTGTACCATTACCTGTATAATCCTTTTCTGTTGATTTTTGATGCCTCCTGGATTATAATAGAAAATTATATATACATATATACATACATATACATATACTTACACATATATACGTACATACACACATATATGAGTTGATATAGATAGGTGTGCACAGATTAAAAAAATCCTTCTCACAAAGATGTACCTCACAAATTTAAGAAAAAAATAAAATGGTGTTTTTAAAACTGAAAAAAAAAGATAGGTGTGTATATGTATATGTTTTCAGACTACCTTTTCTGTTCCATTCATTTATCCATCCTCTATCTAATCCTGCACAGTATTTTATCTATAAAATGGGGTAAATAACAGTATATACTCAAGATTGTTGTAAGGATCAAATATGTTAACTCACGTAATATGTTTAGAATAGTGTCTGGCATATAATATGCATTCAATAAATGTTATCTGTTATTATTGCTTTATAATATGTTTTAATGTCTAAGGGAATTAGACTTTCCTTATTAAGTTAATTTGATTTAACATATGGATTGTTTTCCTATTTTAAAAGCTTTTATATATCTGTGGTTATTGCTGTTCTAATTTATTTTTCTCTCTTTCTCAAGAATCCTCTTTATTTAAAGATTGAATCCTAGTTCTCTGTTTTCAATCTCATTTATTTCTAATTCTTTATCCTTCTGCATTTCAAAGGAACTTTTCAAATATGCCTTCTACTTATTAATTTCATTTTCTAAAAGGGTCAGTTTTGGTTTTGATGACTTAAATTAGGTTATTGAATTTTTAGTTTTTACCAGCTGTTTTTCTTTTGTTTGTTAATTTGAGTATAGTTGACATACAATATTACATTAGTTTCAGGTATACAACTTAATAATTTGACACGTTTATACATTATGCTATGTTCACTATCTGTATGAAACTATCATCTGTCCCAATATATCACTATTACAATATCATTAACTGTATTCCTTATGCTGTACCTTTCATTCCTGTGACTGATTTATTCCATAACTGGAAGCCTGTATCTCCTACAGCTCTTTACCTGTTCTGCTTATCCTCCTACCCCTCTACCCTCTGGAGACCATGAGTTTATTCTCTGTTTTTATAGGTCTGATTCATCTTTTTGCTTTTTATTCATTTTTTAAAAAGATTTCACTGTGATCTGAATCCTGTGGTTTTGGAATTTCTCAGTCTGACTTGTTTCGCCTAGCATAATACCCTCTAGGTCCATCCATGTTGTCTCAAATGGCATGATCTCATCTTTTTTCATCTAATGATGGACCCTTATATTGCTTCCATATCTTGGCTATTGTCAATAATGCTGCAATAAACATGGGGTAGATATATTTTTTTGAATTAGTGTTTTCATTTTCTTTGGGTAAATATCCAGTAGTGGAATTGATGGATCTTCTGGTAGTTCTAGTTTTAATTTTTTGAGGAACCTCCATACTGTTTTCCACAGTAGTTGCACCAATTTACATTCCCACCAACAGTGCACAAATGTGCCCCTTTCTCTACATACTCACCAATACTCATTGTTTCTTGTCTTTTTGATACTAGACATTCTGACTAGTGTGGGGGTGATATCTCATTGTGGTTTTGATTTGCATTTCTCTGATGATTAGTGATTTTGAGCATCTTTTCATGTATCTGTTGGCCAACAATCTGTCTTCTTTGGAAAAGTATCTATTCAGTTCCTCTGCCCATTTTTTAATCAGACTATTTTTTTTTTTTGGTGTTGACTTGTATAAGTTCTTTATATATTTTGGATATTAACCCCTTATCAGATATATAATTTGCAAATATCTTCTCCCATTCAGTAAGTTTGCTTTTTTGTTTTGTTGGCTACTTTTGCTGTGCTAAACCTTTTCATTTCAATGTAGTCCCCTAGTAGTTTATTTTTGCTTTTGTTTCACTTGCCTTAGAAGAGATATCTAGAAAAACACTGCTATGTTTGCCATCTGTTCTTATCTCAGGTGGCCACCTTTTCATCTCAGATTGCATTTTAGAATATCTTTATTTTGGCTACAGTCAGGTCACCCTTATTAATTCCTACTGCTTCTTTACACTGCTTAATTTGTTCTAATGTTTTTGTATCTTCTTTTTCAAATCATTTTCAGAGATATGCTTTCTTAAGTTTTACAAATCCCATGATGAATTTGTTTTCTTGTTAGTAAAAATATCTCTCAATGGATACTCCAGCCCTGGTGTTTGCCAACAGATAAGTTGATCAGTTGTGTTTGCACTGATCCCATCCCCTCCCATTCCCCCATCCACCCACTCACTCACCAGGCCCTTTACTGCATTCCCAGGTGCTGCCACAGTCTCCCTTTGATATTATAGATGGAAGGTGAGTTTATGGGCACAGGAGGCACTTAATGTGGCCCATTCAACTCAAACAGGCCCATTCACCTTCTGCCTGTACTGCTCAGTTTTTTTATAAATCTGATCAAATAGAGGGTATGAAAGATGTCAGCAGTCCACATATATTGGTTCCAAGGCTTTTCCCATCTGTACACCCACCTGTAGGATTGTTGCATGTGAAAGCTACCTCTTAGGATGCAATGTGCAATTTCCTGTTGTATTTATTTACTGGAATGCTTTTTAGAAGAAACCGGTGGTCTCCAAATGGAATCATAAATAAAGCTCCCAATGGAAGACAGGGAACGGATGGGTCAAATAGACTTCCAGCCATTTATAAAGCATGGTTCGGAGAGGGGGCAAGGAATGGCAGGGACACAAAGGCATCTCTGATTAGGGATAGACAATGTAGGAAGACTGAGGTCAAGGTCTTCTTCTAGGTTTTCTGTACTTCAGCAGAAAAAATCCAAAGGTCACTTGTTGGCTTTCCAGTCCAGCTAACTTGACCTTGTATTTAGTGAAAATTCCTCTAAGAGTCTGGCAGTAGCTTGACTGTTAGTTTTGGTTCTACTCTCCTAAGTTTTGGTGTTTTTCTTGTGCAGGAGTTTGCATTGAGACCGCTTAACTCAATCACATTTTAAATCAAGAAAAAGATTTCAAGAACCATCTGTCTTATTCATAATTACAATTATGTCACCTAATTAAATGAAAAATGAGCAGGAAGAGCATTTTTATTAATACTTCTCCCATTACTATCATTTATACCTTTTCTATTAGACTAAAAGTTGTATTCTCAAATTTGGTTTTAAAACACTGGCACAATCAATACCAATATAAGGATATTACCATGTTATTTTAGAATGCATTGAATGTAGTAACTATTACTTAAGTAGTATTCTATATATTTACATATAAAATCATATGTAAAGCTTTTCTTACTCTTTCTTACAGAATTGGTGATATGGGAGTAAAGCAATTTCTTGATGGTCCTGTGAGCATAAGGATAAGAGAGCTAAATTTAAGTAACTGTATCCACCTGGGTGATGCCTCTATTATGAAACTATCAGAGTGGTATGATAAAATAATAATATTTTACATCATATCATTAGTAATTGTATATTTGCTAATAGGAGAGCTCAGAGATAGACCTTCAGAGCCATTTGGGAAATATCAAGAGGCCAAGAAGCTGGTCCAATACTCAGTGAAATAAAAGAAAAGACACTGGAGTCATAGATTAAACTAGTTTTTTGATCATATATGAGTGGTTTCTTATTAATTTCATATTAGAGAAAGTTTCAGATGGAATCATTAATGAAGTTATCACTATCTAGACATGAGTGACTTCTCTGTGCTTTTCAAGGATATTACCTCTGTGTAAACCTTTGCTCCAGGCTTTGGAAATGCTCCAGCATTTCCCAAGAGATGTTCTAGATGGTGGGTTTATTCTTGATTCTCTCTACTTGTCAGAGACCTGTGTACTAGAAAGGGTCGAGCCCAATTCCTGTGGTGAACTTGTAAGGGATAAATGAGAAACTTAACCTTGCACTTTTAGGGGTCATTCATCATACTTACACGACAATTTTTTGCATGCAAGTGATATGTTTTTTTCTCACTAGAAATTACAGTATGAAATGAAACCACAGAAAGACTATCTTATATAATAACCCACCTCCCTCTCATCCTATTTTGTAATGCCAAATTATTTTCCACTTTTAAACCTACTTCTATTTTTAAAAATTTTTTAATGTTTATTTATTTTTGAGAAAGAGAGACAGAGTGAGAGTGGGGAAGGGACAGAGAGAAAGGGAGACACAGAATCTGAAGCAGGCTCCAGGTTCTGAGCTGTCAGCACAGAGCCCGATGCGGGGCTCAAACTCACAAACCGTGAGATCATGACCTGAGCCGAAGTCAGACGCTTAACTGAGTGAGCCACCCAGGTGCTTCTTAAGCCTATTTTGATCTTGAGAAAAAGAAAGTCCTTGTTTCAATACCATTTGCTTTCCTTAGACAGTTTTGATATAAAGAAATGGCTACCAATACTGTGATTAAAAGCTAAAATTAATTCTTCATGCTGCTTTCTTCCAGCTGCCCTAATTTAAACTACTTGAGTTTGAGAAATTGTGAACATTTGACTGACCTAGCAATTGAATATGTTGTAAACATCTTTTCCTTGGTATCAGTAGATCTCTCTGGAACAAACATCTCTAATGAGGTAAAGAAAATTTTCAAAATAGTTCAATGACTTTTATTGTTTTCAGTAGTATAACAATGGAGAGAACATTAATTATTTTTATTTCCTAAGTTATTAGATTATAAAAGGCCAGTTTAGGAATACTGTTTCTGTAATAGTGATAGATGAAGTTATTTATAAACCAAGGGTCTTGTTTCTCTGCTTACAAAATGGAAAATTCAGTATTTTGAGCAAAGTCCTGACAGATCAGAATGTTAAACGACAGATCTGAAATCTGTTTCATTATAGAAATGTGGCAATGTGGATGTAATATATTCCAGTTGGCTTATATATGTTTTTCTGGTGGCTGAACATTCTGTAAAACTATGTGAATGCCTTGAAACCTCACTCTTTAGTTCAAAACTGAAATCTAGAAACGGCCTCATCAAATCTACAAAAGAATACATTTTAAGGAACTCATTTCCTGCAAGAGGCTGATGCTACTCCTCAGAGTTGAAACTCAGTTCACACTTACCGTATCTTATCTATCACTGCGGCACTGCCCCACTTACTAATCAAAAGGAAGATAAAGTTGGAGAGATTGCCATGTTTCTGAAAGACTTCAATGGGCTGTAGTTAGATAAGAAATGCATTGGCTTCTCTTGAAAATCAGTGCATTGGGAGGGATATAGGAAGACAACAGAGTTGAGGATCTCTACCCCATCTGCTTGCTAAATCCCTGTTCATCCCTCATGCTCATCAAATCACCTAGAAGTTCTTCTCTGAAAAGCCCTACCTTACAGGCAAGTACAGGAACTACTTCTCTATGTGGATCTCTTGCCCCAGTACATCCTTTAACATGATCCATTTCTCTCCATTTCTTACTGCATTACTGATATCTGTGTTGTGTCCATTCTTCCCCAACATTTAGTGGGCTCTGTTTATTGGTCTATGTTCTTTCCTTTCTTTATCTAAGAGTGAATTTAGATTCAGCCTCCATCCTGCTAGACGGTCTCCTCTCCCCTTCCTTGGTAGTGTCATCTATGTGTGGTACGAGAGTGGGGTAGGGGCAGTTACATGTAGTCAACTCATTTTGGTGGTGGCAAGCCTGATTTTTACAACGTTGTCTTCTGTCCAAGCTGGAATCCACTGGGATGTCTGTAGGCTCATTTGGTTTTTGGTTTCCTGTTTAGTTAAATCCCTGATGTGTCTTCCTTGGTCAGCTCCAAAGCCCCTTTAGGTCTGCAGGCTCCTTTGTCATGTGTGCCTTCCTCTGGACCCCTCTGGGTCATGCTGGGGCATGGGGACTCTGTGAGGCTGTCTTAGGCCCATAGTCCTAGACATCCCCTGCAGACATTTTCCTGTTCTCACATCTGGGTGTATTTGCCGCAGACCCATGCCTCACCCTTCTCTCACTCTGCTGCGGTGGCTGACTCATGTCCACCAGCTTCCAGTTGGGTTTGGTGCTTGTCAGGCATTTGTGAGCAACTGGAGGGTAAGAAGAGGGAAAAGACCAGAATTTTCCTCCACCTTTCTTTGCATCATCAGCAGCAGCTGCATTTCCTTCATGATCTTTTCCCTCCAGTGAGATCTTCTGTGGTCCCAGCTTCCCTGGGTGACCTTGGGTCCAGCCTCCAATAACACCGTTTCTTCTCATTGGCCTTCCAGCACAGGGGGAGTAGTGGCTTCCTGCTCCTGCTCACATCTCTAGATTGTGTCATTATCCCATTTCACTTCTCAGTTTCTTTACCACATATCTAGCCAGTTCCCTATCACAATTAAATTTCCTCAGTTTTAAATACAGTTTCTGTTTTCTTCTTTAGATCGTAGCTGACACAACAAGCAGCCCAGGAAAAACTCGGATGCCTTGTTGCTTTTCACAACCCTTCCAGGGAAAGGTGGGATGGGTTCCCATTTGCTTAGATCCCCAAACCTATCAGGTTGGGGGTTCCAACCTTCTCTCCAACTGAATAGAGTCCAGGGAGGTCTAGAACAGTGCCCTGTGTGGGGCATCCCCCAGAACTCATTCTTTGCTTCCCTCTAGCTCCCCCTTCCCCTGCTCTTCCCCTCCTCCTCTCCTTTCCTCTCCCTTCCTCTGCCTTGTTCTCTCCCTTGTTCTCTCTCTCTTTTAGCTCTTCTTCTTTTCTCTTGACATAGACTATCTAATTTGGGGATGGGAAAAAATGTTCCAACTCCATTACATGGTTTGAAAAATATTATGTCTCAAGTCTTTCATGGTTTATGTAAAGCTTAAAGGCCTGGGATATCTTTTTTCCTCCTGTGTTCTTCTGTGAAAACCTTTCCCTGACACATACAAGTAGAATGCCCAGCTGCTGTTAGAAGGGTCACAGGGTAACAAAAGGTGGAGGATCAAAGCACATTACAAAACACATCACGATATCGTTCCACCACAGCACTCCTTGCAAGCCTGAATGATGAACATTTGTTGAACAAAAGCAGTGAAGCTTGGAAGCTTTATCCTAGTTTTTAGCATTTGGGGAAAACTTAGTTTTTATTTTCAAAGACCATATATTGAAGTTCTATCTGCTGAGGACAAGTTAAAAACTTAAGAATATAGCCTCAAGTCCCATTCACTGTTGTTGTTTTGCTTGTAAGGAAGGTATACAATATGAGAGAGCTGTAAGTGGATATCTTTGGGGGAGAATGCTAGTTATATTCTGCTAAAACATTTAAAAAGAAGTCTTCTGAAGGTTGTTGCTTTCTTCCTCCAAATTGGTTAAACTCTGATCTAGAAGGTGAATGATTAAAAAAATAATAAAAATAAAAAATATGATGGCTAACTTGAATATAAATTTTAAAAAATAAAAAATAAATAAAAGGCAAATGGTCAACACTGTAGTACTACAACAGCTGTGGTAGCTAATCTCAAATGGTAAAAATAAAATGAGTCAGCCCCGATGTCAGTTTGGGCAGCTAAACACCAGTCTGGATTGTAGGTCTGATGAAGTGCAAATACGACTAGAAACTTAACATTTAGGATTTAAACTCTAGAATGTTACAGATATTCACCAGAGATCAAATGTGACCAATTACACCTTTTGAAAAAAAAAAAAGCTTCTTACATTTTCTAATAATTCTGTTCTCTCTCAATTTTTTTTCAATAATGAGTTTTCAGTTAGAATCGCACCACTCATTTAGTTAACAAATCTTTATTCTGAGTACTTTGTAGTCAGTATTGGGATGCTGGAATGAACAAGACAAACATGGCTCCTCAGGCAGGGGACAAGTGGTTTATAAACTGTGATGGGTATGGGAGACAACCTCCCTCAGAAAGTCAGAGAAGACCTTTTCTAAGAGAGAAAGAAGGGGTATGTGCTGAGCCAAAGAAACAGCCTGAACGAAGACACAGAGGTTTAAAAGTATGGTGGCATCAAGGAGATCTGCACATTGGGTACAACTTGACCATGAGGAGAGTGATAAGAGATGATGCCCAGGAGACAGGCAAGGACCAGGTCACGAGGGGCCCAGAAGCCATACTGAGGAATTTGTTCTTTGCCCTTTTGGCAATGGAAAGATATTTAGGACTGTCAATTAGACTGTAACAAGGTCAGACGGACATGGTTTAAAGATGACTGTACCTGCTGGATAGACAAGGGGATAATAGATGAACAAGAGACTAATTATAAAGCAGTAATCCAGTTATGAGTGTCTGCATTAAGGCTAGAGCTAAGGGAGATGACAGTAGGGCTGGAGCAAAATCTGCAGATTTGAGAGACACCGAGGAAAATGAATCATCAGAAAATAGAAATAGACTGAGTATGGGGGTAAAGAAGGAAGGGAGGCAATCAGGGATGATGCCAGATTTTTGGCTTGAGCATCTGTTTAAATGGTGGCATCCCTTACTGAGCTGGGTCCTTTCCACAGTGCAAGGAGCAGGGATGCTGTTTGGTTTGAGTCACCTGGAAGACAGCTTTAGAGAAATGTAGAGCTCAGGAAATAGGCAGAGAAATCGCTGAAATTCACTCCTTAGAGACAGAAGAGCTTTTTAGGTTTGCAGAGTGTGAAGGCGTGTTGCACTCTGAAAGTCATGGAAACTCGTGAGGAAGTTAATCAGCGAAAGCAAAAGTAGAGATATTTAGAAATTTAGAAAAATGCTTAAGTGAGAGAGCTAGCTTAAATGGGGGAAGCAAAGAGGAGAACACAGTTATTTAAAGCTGTATACATTTCTTATAATAATTAGAAAATAGTGAAAAATGTATCATCCAGGAATAAAAGCTTGTATAACAAGTTATCTAGTAAGCACATTTTAGAGAATGAGGAAATACGTCAATTTTCTTCTTTTAATATAAAGAGGACAGGGTTCACAAATGAGGGAAATAGCTCACTAATGTGATGGTATCTTAAAGTATCATTAAAAGTCTTTTAATCTCTTATACAGCTTTTCTTAATGTCTCATTAAATGGGATGTTATTCATTCCCTTCCTACCTCAGAGGATTGTTTGAATATGAGGTTATATCTTCATGTATGTGGGGAAAATGTTTTCCTCTAGTTGGGAGAATTATCACTTACTGAAGACCATAGTACCTACAGTTAGGGAAGTTCAATCCATTGCTTAAGTTGCTTTAGTCACTGCCATATTTGCTGTTTAAAGGAGAAATGAGTCAGAGCAATGGTCCAGACAGTGTGCTTAGACAGTGGTTTAATTAAGGCTCTTTCATTTGCCTGATTTTTGAAATTTTTATTTTTTAAAATTTTTAAAGACAGTCTTATTTTTTTAAATTTATTTTGAGAGAAAGAGAGCACAGGGGGGGCAGAGAGAGAGGGAAAAAGAAAATCCCAAGCAGGCTCTTCATTGTTAGCATGGAGCCCGATATGGGGCTCAAACTCATGAACTGTGAGCTGAAATCAAGAGTGAGACCTTAACTGACTGAGTCACCCAGGGGCCCCTGATTTTTGAAATTTTTAATTATGAGTACCATATCTTGAGTGCCTATCATGTACGCTATTTCCTAGAGTCCCCTTACTAGGATGTGAGATCCAAGAAGACTGAGACTTTGTTTTGCTCACTGCTGTTTTCCCAGAACTTTGGGGGGTAATAGACACTTGATAAATACTCACTGAATGAAGGAACAAATGCTGAGCTCTAGAGTTACCAAATGGGAATAAGATCTGTTCTCTGCAGTCCAATGTGGAAGGGTAAGTATGAGTAATTTAAACATGGTGTGGCAGGTGTAGTGTTGGAAGAAGAGAGGAAGGGATCTCTTAACTCAGCCTGCTCGACATGCAAGCATGCAAATGCATGCTTGTTCAAGGAACTTTATGCAGCTTCACACTACTAAAATGTACTGTGAAAAGGAGATGTCACTGAGGAATTCCATCCTAGGCCAAGGAGCTTGGACTTGAACCAATGGATGAGGAGACAACACTTAGCAGGGAAGTCAGAGTCATAATAGTCTCCCATTTTAGATACATTATTTGTGTTGTTCTCTGGAGGACAGATTGGAGGGGAGAAAGACTAAAGGCAAGGAGTGGAAATAAGATGAATCCATAAAGGGGACTAAAGAAAGAAGGTGAGAAAGGTTGTAAGAGAACCAGGTGAGTGTAACCATGTGTGGAGTATTAAGGGAATATCCAACAGTGTTTAATAAAACACAGAAGGTAAACCAGGAAAGGACCAAAATTTGAAAGAATATTTACTATTAAACAGATCCCTGCCTGTTCTCCCAATATCATCTCATGCCCCTGCTCCCCTCATTTCCTTTCCTCCAGCTCCACTGCCTTTTTTTTCCCTCCTCAAACAAGTCAAAAATCTTTCCTACCTCAGGACCTTTATACATGCTGTAACGTCTGCATGGGATGCTCCTCCTTCTATTTTTCATGTGCCTGGATAGGTAGATGCTGAGAAAATTATCAATGAGGATCATAACAATAGCTAATGCATCTTGGCAAATGGTACCTTTCAAGATTTTTAAAAATAATTTTATAATAAACATTGGTCATATTCTCCATAATTATCAGAAAATCACACTTCCCAGTCCAGATCATTCCAAGGAAATATCAATGGGTTTTATATTACTGATGCATTCTCTCTTTAAGAAAACATAAATCACATGGTGACATTAATGTCTCTAGGCATTTTTCCTAAATAAGCATTCTCTAGTTCCTAATATCCTGTATCTTATTTCTGTCACATTACAGCATAGTTCTCCAGAGAGGTGTTATCTATTTAGATGGCCTCCCAGTAATAATACCTCTTGAATTATTGGTAGCACACAAATTATTTTCATTGAACTTCAAAAAAAAATCGATTGAATATTGGCATGCACATTCCATGTTAATTTTAATTGTATATGTTATAAAGTTTAAATTGTATTATGATATAAATACCGCTTATGTCTATCCCTTTGCCTCCTCTCCATCCCTGCTGCCACTGCCATAGTTCAAGCACTATTTCTCCTTACTAACCTCTCTTGCCTTAAATATCACTGTTTTCAAATCTGTTCTCCACTCGACTGCAGTGTGATCCTTCAGCATGCAAATTGGAGCCTAATGCTTCCTGGAGCATATTCTGCAGGAGTTCCATACTGTTTACAGTTTAAAGTCTAAACAATTAGTGTAAAGGTCCAAACTCTTCCTGAGATTGTTGCTGCCCACCTCTACCATTTCACTTCCCCCAGATTCCCACTTTTCATCTTCGGCTCCACAGACACAGAGCTGACTCTCCTATAGCTCCTTGAACGTGTCATGCTCCTCTTGCCTTCCCATCTCTGCAAGTTATTCCCTGTGTCTGAAATACCCTCTCCCCTTGTCCACCTAGTAAATTCCTGCTTATCCCTCAAATTTCAACTGTGTGAAGCTCTCCTGGAACTCCTAAACAGACTTAGGATTTCTCTGTCTTGTTTCTACTATATTTCACAATGGCCCCAGTAAAGCCATTAACTCATGATACTTTAATATTTGTTGCACACTTGTCTCCCTACAGCACTGTAAACTTCTTGATGGTAAGGCCTGGATCATCCCATCTTTGGGAAGCCTAGCATAATGCCTAGTACATAAGAGGCACGTAAAATATTTGATTTGTGAGTCAGGGAGTGAGTGAATGAATGAATCTCATACCATTTCCTTCCTTTCAACAAAACACTATGGCTTCTTCAATTTCCACATTTTCTCAGCTATTCTCTGAGCTGAAGTAGGAGTGCTTACAGCTGAATGTCTTCATCTGACGATACACTTTCAAGAGACCACCCATCTGCATGGAACACACACATAAATAAGGCCTGAGGCTCAGTGAAGCAAAACCTCTAAAGCAGGAAACACATGAAATCGCTTGGGATTCGATAAATAGAAAGAATGGGAGTTAAAAGGAAGCAGGGAAACTCAGAGGCAGATGCGTTTGCCTTGGATTTTCAAAGGCACATAACAAGAATTCTTCCCTGGTTATACTCTTCCATATGGAGCTGGACCTCTTTTGAGTCCTTTCCAGGCCCATCTCCTAGCTACTGGCTTTACAGGAATCTGTTGCTACCACCAGTAGCAATAGTGGCTTTCCTTACAGAGGTTACAGGCAATTGTCTCCTGTAACTGGAAAAATGCCTACTAGAAAAACTGCAAAAAGAAGTGAACAATTTAAGTTTGTCACTTCCCTCAAGGAGAGTCGTTGGTGCCAGAACTCTCCTCTTGACCTCCATCATGTAGGAGGCAAGGAGTCTCAAGGCCAGTTGCTCTATTTCTAGGTAACATAGATGCTGATTTTCTTTCTCTCCATAAATATATAGAGGACCTATTTCTGTATGTTGACCAAAGCCTGTTTTCCTTTAGACCTGTAGGTCAGTAAATTAGATCAGAGTGGTTACTACATTAAAAAATATGATAACAAAATTCATACTAACAATCAAGTAAGTAGAAATAAATAAAAATCATTGAAAAAAAGAAAGTTTTAACTGCATAAAATTTTAACTGCTAACCGTAGCATAAAAGGGAAAATCACTTGTGAGGTTAAAATACATTCTGAAGGACTTTGTACAAGATAGTGTTTTCAGTGATTTCAGAAAGAGGATGTGTGCTGACAGCTCAGAGCCTGGAGCCTGCTTGGGATTCTGTGTCTCCCTCTCTCTGCCCCTTCCTGCTTGTGCTCTGTCACTCTCTGTCAAAAATAAACAGAAAGAAAGAAAGAAAGAAAGAAAGAAAGAAAGAAAGAAAGAAAGAAAGAAGATATGGTGGTAATTAAGATAAAACATATTTCCAAGTATAAGTTTTGTTCTTCATTTCTAAAAGAATGTGGTAAGCAATACCAAACACAGCAAATTGTTCAGAAAGGAACATATGAAATATAAACACTAACTCACATAATTACTAAGGGAAATAGATTCTATCCAAGAGTTCTGAGAATATGCCACAACATAGGAGACAATTGGCTCCATAAAAACAGATAATTTTACAGGCTACTCATCCATTCACAGATATTTATTCATTGTCAACTGTGTGTTAAATATTATGTGAGGTACTGGGAGTACTAAATTTACAGCCATAGTTCTGGGCTCAAGGTACAGTCTAGTGGCAAAACAATAACAGTAAGAGTAACAACACTACTTGGTTAAAAGTTACCAAAAGCCTAAGTCCAGAGTGTGGGTTCACATCTTGTCTGGTGCCATCACACTAAGAGACCTTGGGCAAGTTACTTACTTCTCTGTGCCATTTCCCTCTCTTTATTTTATTTTATTGTTTTAAATGTTTGTTTTTGAGAGAGAGCGAGCAGGGGAGGGTCAGAGAGAAAGAGGATCCGAAGTGGGCTCTGGGCTGACAGCAGAGAGCTGAACGCGGGACTTGAACTCACGAACCATGAGATCATGACCTGAGCCAAAGTCAGATACTTAACCAACAGAGCCACCCAGATGCCCCAATTTCCCTCTCTTTAAAACAGTTAGTTTAAAATACACTTTCCTCATAGTGTTGTGAGGACTAAATAAGATAATAAATGTAAAGTGCTTAACGTAGTGCCTGGCATATGGTAAACAGTCAATACATCTTAGCAATGATTTATTCAAATTATGACATATGAGGTATATTTGTTGTGACGAAGATACATACATCTGGGTACATGTGCTGTATCTTGGCAGCAAGGATGAGTTGAAAAGTGAGTGCTTATGTTTCTGTTGTCCATTTATAGAGGAGTCGGGGGACACTTCTCAGCTTCTGAGGTGTAGCTGAAAGCTTCAGTAGATGTTTGCAAGGAAAAGATGGACATTCTCGGTGGAGGGAGAAACAGGTGGGAAGGCATGGAGACATGAAAGAGGGTTTGTACTGGGAGATCCACAGGTGACTTTGTATTGTCCAAGCATGGCCCAAGAAGATAGGGGATGAGGCTGGAGAAAGAGGTAGAGGACAGAATGTGACTGGCTTTGGGTGCTCTGCAAAGAGATTCAGACTCATGCTATATGCAGTGGGAGCCACTGAAGAACTCTGAGTAGAACTCATACAGCGAGAAATGAGGTTTTAATAGTGGTGACAGAAGGGACATGTATGAGAGATATTTAGGAAGTATATAGGTAGGGAGGGCCCGGTGATTGGTTGGATATGGAGAGCAGAGGGGATAGGAGGAGACATAGAAAATTCCCAAGTTTTTACTTGGTCAACTGCAGACATGGTGGTACCAGGACCCAGAAAAAGAACCTCAGAGAGAGATTAGGACTTGTAAATAAGATGCCAAATTCCATTTTAGACATGTTTAATTCCAGTACTAGGACACATCTCTCTACACTACGGGCCCCTTCAATCCTGAGTGACGAAAAGAATGCATAGCCATTTGTTTTGGAATCACCATTTTTGTTTTGTTTTGTTCCTCAATATGTCTGGCAAGAAATCATAGTAACTAGGTATATTCCAATTCAACCATTACTGAAAGCAGAAAATTTACACAAAGATTTTCAACAACCTCCAAGTTCTATCCCCTCTATTACAACTAACATCTCATTTTTATCCTTAAAAAAAAAAGGCAGTATAAAAGGAAGCTTTTTATGTCTGCTGTCAGGGACCTTTTTTCCTTTCTAGATTTCTCGTGATCTTAATGCCCAATAGTTACATCAGAGTTCTCAGTTATTCTAGACTCCTGGGCACTCACTGCATCTTATTTGATAGAATGTGATTTTTAATATCCTGTATTCAAACATCAAATATGCTAAGTTGCACAGGTTATATTTATAGGTTTCCCAGCCAGGGAAATCTAGGACCTATAAAGAGAATCATAAAAGTTGCAAAGTTCATAGAAAAGAGCAAGGTACTTAGAGAAGTCCATCATGAGCCATTCACCAGACTCCTTCCTGAAGCTAGCAGAAAGAGTAGGAAAAACCGAAGTACTAGTCCTCTGAAAGTAGCAGTTCTGAGTTTGAGGTGCTTATGGCACATTAATGTGTCTAATTATCAATCAGGAAAGATCTGTTGCTCAGGAAGGGGATCTGAGCTAGATGTAGAGATGGTTGACATGATGGAAGTCACAGATGAGAGACAGAAGGTGAAAAAAGGTCAAGTTCAAGACTCCACGAGATGGTGGATTTGGAAGGTGAACCCACAAAAGAAACTGAAAATGAACATCCAGAGATGTAGGTGAGGAAAGAGTTCAGACTGATATCAAGGGAACCAAGTGAGGTGGTATTTCCAAAAGCAAGAGATTGTCAGCAAGGTCAAATTTCACAGGTGGCTCAAGTACTGTGAAAACAGAAGCATCAATTTTTGTAAAATAAAATTGCTCATCTATGTATATACTTGTACATGGCAACATTCACAGCTTAGTATTTTGCTTGAATGTTGGTGCTGTGTGCTGTTTCAGTTTGTTTGGGATAGACAGTAAACTGCCCAGTACTGTTACGGGTCTGTGTAAAGGAATTAAACATGGTGTTAATGTTTTGTATAATTTTTTGTTGATGTACAAAAAGACTTAATGATGGGCACAGGTGTTGTTTTTTTCCAAATTATTGTAAATTATTTTTCACACACATTGAGGAATTTCACATATTTATTGATTCATTCTTTTCTTTGTTATTTTCTTCTTTCGTTTGATACAGAATTAGCTAAGTCCTACAATATTTAGAGCAGCAATTCCAGGTTTGAGTGTAAAACCAAGAATAAGACAAGCAGCTTGCCTTAAAGTTGTTATAAACTTTTCCCCCATCAATTTTTCTCTTCTTTTGAACAGGACATTTTGTTGTTTTGGCAATTTGCTTTCCCTATAGGTTGTAGCGATTTTTATTGCCATCAGCAATAAAACAACTATGATAGACTTATACTCATTCATCAAGATTACCTGTTATAACTTCGCAAAAATCGCTAGGAATTAGAACTTTATTGTTATTTGAATTTGCATTTTAAAAAATTCTAGGTGTACCTTAGTGGCTCAGTTGGTTAAGTACCCAACTCTTGATATCGACTAAGGTCATGATCTCACAGTTTGTGGGATCGAGCCCCACATTGGGCTCTGTGCTGACAATGTGGAGCCTGCTTGGGATTCTCTCTCACCTGTCTCTCTCTGCCTTCTCCTGCTCGTGCTCTCTTTCTCTCTCTCTCAAATAAATAAACTTAAAAAATCTAGTAATATCAATAATTTTGTCCTATATCTGCTGCTTTTCATTGAAATTATATTTCAACTTCTATGAATTTTCTGTTGACATTGGGGTATCAATACTTCTGCCAATTTGTATGAACTGTTTATAATAACGTAGTTATTAATCATTTGTCATATTTTCTCCATATCCTTACAACAGCTTATCTCACTACTGTGGGAAAGAGATTAGTTTTAGTATTTTAATTGGAAAGCCCACAAGCTACTGCTTGTAAAAAAAAAAAAGAATCAAAAGTTGAACTATGCAATCTTATGTCATTTTATGTAGATTTTTTCCAAAAAATTATTTCTTTAACCATATGCAAGACAGATTATAAAGTTTATTTATGCTTATTTACTATTCTGGTATGTCTGTATTAAAGTGTTGACAGTTTCAAAACTGAAACATACTATAAATAAGGATGATTTGTAGCCATGTGGCTGTTAGATAAATTACATTATATTTTATTCTAATATTACTATTCCTAGACCATCTTTCCAGACTTTTTCTACAAACACAGTGTCTCAGAAAAAAAATCCATGTGCAAGTTTTAAAGAATAAATTTACTTTCAGAACGTTAAGCTTTGTTTAATAAGGTTTCACCCACTTCAATTTCATTTACAAAACATGTTTGTTTTTAAATTGTGACCAAATGTTCAGTCTTACAACAAGGCAAAGTATTGGTGTTTTTGTTTTCCTCAGTGTGTCATCTTTTGCCAATGAGTAACATAATCACACCAACCAAAACAGTAACTTCATTTTGTAAATGTGGTCAACAGGGATTTGGGAAATTTTGAAGATTGTTAAGGTAACACAAAAAATTAACTGCAATAGTTGTTACGTCTAAAATAATCTTATTCAAAACACCTCCTAAAATATTCAGCAAAACTGAAGAGAAAGGGTGACAGAAAAGCCAGAAAAGAGCTAAAAAATATACAAGAAAGGATAGAATTAGAAAAATCAGCATTTTGCAACTCCTAATGGAAAAAGTGATTTAGGCAAGGATCACCAATTAATCTGAAGTCTAACTTGGCTAAAAGTTTTCTGAGAAACATAGTATTTTTGTGGTCTCAAAGAATTACCCCACAGATTACTTATTAAATCAAAAGTAAAAATACATGCTATTGAAGAGATCTATAGTTACCACCTACGTCAAGTGAGTAAGCAGCATCACCAACAGTGGGGTGTCTCATATATGTGCCCCTAAAGGGTTGCAACAGCACCTAGGTAGTATTCTTGCAGAAAATTTTTACCTAGAATCTAATCAGTAGGAACAATCAGACAAATCCAGAATGAGAGACATTCTATGTAATGATTGGCCTGAGATCTTTAAAAGTCAAAGGCTTAAAAGACAAAATTTAAAGAAAAAAAAAAAAGGCTAAAGAGACATGACAACTAAATGCAATGCATGAACTCTGAGTCCTGAATAAAAAACAAATATTGGTTTTCTGTTAAATAGTATGGTATCACTATTAATTTTAAGTATTATAATACTATACATACTATACTATATATATGGGAAAATGTCTTAAAAATTTTTTTTAATGTTTATTTTTGAGTGAGAGAGAGTAAGCAGGGTAGGGGCAGAGAGAGAGGGAGACACAGAATCTGAAGCAGGCCTCCAGGCTCTGTGCCAGCAGCACAGAGCCCAACATGGGGCTCAAACTTATGAACTGTGAGATCATGACCTGAGCCAAAGTCGGACGCTTAACTGACTGAGCCACCCAGGTGCCCCTAAAATGTCTTTATTTCTAGAGAGATACGTATAGAATATTCAGAGGTAAAGTATCATGATATCTGAAACTTATTTTCAAATGGTTCAGGTAAATTTATAACATATATAATATGAAATATATAACAATTGCAAATGTCGATGCATTCAACATGGAGCACCCAAATACATAAAGCTAAACAGACGTAAAGGAAGAAACTGACAGTAATACAATAATAGTAGGGGACTTTATGTCAATGGATAGATCATCCAGACAGAAAATCAACAAGGAAACAATGGCTGTGAATAAGACTAGATGGATTTAACAGATAATACAGAACATTCGACCCCAAAACTGCAGAATACACATTCTTTTCAACTGCACATAGAACATTCTTCAGGATAGATCACATGTTAGGCCACAAAAGAAGTCTCAATAAATTTAAGAAGATTTAATTCACATCAAGCATCTTTTCTGAACACAATGGTATGAAACTAGAAATAAATTACAAGAAAAAAAAAAAAAAACTAAAGAGAAAAAAATAACCCGCGAACACACGGAGGCTAAACAACATGCTACTAAACAACCAATAGGTCAGTGAGGAGGGGAAAATTTAAAATACATGGAGGCAAATGAAGATGAAAACACAACAGTCCAAAATCTTTGGGATGTAACAAAAGTAGTTCTAAGAGGAAAGTTTGTAGTGATACAGGCCTATCTCAATACAAGAAAAATCTCAAATAAACAATCCACACTTACACCTAAAGGAATTGGGCAAAGAAGAACAACCAAAGCCCAAAGTTAGTAAAAAGAAGGAAATAAAAAAGATTAGAGTGGAAATAAACGAAATAGAGACCAAAAAAAAAAAAAAAAAAAAAAAAAGATGAATGAAACCAAGAGCTGGTTCTTTGAAAAGATAAACAAAGTTGACAAACCTTTAGTCAGGCACATCAAAAAAGAGAGAGGACTAAAATATTTTCAGAAATGAAAGAGAAGAAATAACAACCAACAACACAGATATAAGAGAATACTATTGAAAATTATATGCCAACATATTGGTCAACTTAGAAGAAATGGATAAATTCCCCCAAAATCCAGTGGAAAAATGGGCAGATATGAATAGACATTTTTCCAAAGAAGACCTACAGATGGCTATCAGACACATGAAAAGCTACTCAACATTGTTAATCACCAGGGAAGTCCAAATCATCAGGTGAACCAGATGATATCACCAGGGAGATATCATCTCACACCTATCAGAAAAGAAAAGAAATAGGAAGTATTGGCAAGAATGTGGAGAAAAGAGAACTCTTCTGTACTGTTTGTGGGAATGTAAATTGATGCAGCCACTATTGAAAAGTGTGGATGTTCCTCAAAAAATTAAAACTAGGAATACCATATTATCCAGCAATTTTGCTACTGGATATTTACGCAAAGAAAATGAAA
Organism: Panthera tigris; assembly: GCF_018350195.1. Classification (NCBI taxonomy): domain Eukaryota; kingdom Metazoa; phylum Chordata; class Mammalia; order Carnivora; family Felidae; genus Panthera; species Panthera tigris. Next base: position 80,824,390 of record NC_056661.1, read on the forward strand.
ACACCAATTTGGAAAGATATATGCAGCCCTATATTTGCTGCAGCATTATTTACAAAAGCCAAGATATGGAAGCAACCCAAGTGTCCATCAGTAGATGAATAGGTAAAGAGGAAGTGTGTGTGTGTGTGTGTGTGTGTGTGTGTGTGTGTGTGTGTTTATATACACAAATATTACTCAGCTATAAAAAACAATGAGCTATTGCCATTTGTGACAACATGGATGGGCCCAGAAGGTCTTATGCTAAGTGAAATAAGTCAGATAAAGACAGACAAATATCATATGATTTCAATTATATGTAGAATTTAAAAAAAGGAACATACAAAAAACATAGACATGAATATAGAGAACAAATTGGTGATTGTCAGAGGGGAAGGAGGTGGGGGGGATGGGCAAATTAGGTGAAGGGGATTTAGAGATACAAACTTGCAGTTTAAAAAACTGCATCAAGAAAACTTGTATATACATGTATGTATAGGCAGACTTAAAAATATATACTATGTATATATGTGTATATATAAAACTATATTCATACAGATATATTAATGAAACTATGTATATTTATACACACACTCATATTAATTAAGCAAATATAGCAAAATGTTTACAATTGGTGAATTTAGGTAAGGAGCATATAGGTGTTTGACTTAGCTGTATACTAAGTACACACACACATACCATCCCAACATTTGGTAACTAGTTCATTGCTGATGTCTATATACATCAGCTAAACAATTCCAGATGTTAAATTGGGGGTGGGGAGAATTGTTTTTAAGAATTTGATCTGAAATGACTTGTGTACATGTAGCTGTTCCTGGCAGTGTCCAGTGTCCCCTCCCACTTCTTCCAGTGACCCCAGACTGAACTACTTCCCAAACAATTCACACAATCCTTATGAAGTCTTTGTTCATGTCGTTTCCTCAGCCTGAAACACTATTCTTATTATTTTGCTTATCAAAATCTTACTTAGTCTTTAAGGCTTAATTCAAATTCCCCTTCCTCCATGAAAATCTTTTCTAGACAGCCACCTCCCATTCTGTGGTCCCTGTACCTTTCTTGAAACACATGCTCGTTCTTTTTTGCATTATGGCCACTTATGTATCAACTCCTATTCCTTCAAGAGGGAAAGTTTTGTTTTACTCTGTTGCACACAATGAGGCCCAAATTCCTTAGAATGACGTACAAGACTCTTGGGACTTGGTGCCTGCTTTCGAGTGTTATGTCTTGACGCTTCCTTCATTGGACCTGATACCAGAGCTATAATATAAACCAATTACTAGGAATTCTTAAGTTCCTCAGATCCAGATCCCTCAGTTCCATGGCCTATGAAGGAGGAAACTGCTCCTTAGGATTTGTGTGGATTCCAGGGACCTTGCACTCACATACCACCTATATATGTATGTATAGGCAGACTTAAGAATATATACTATGTATATGATGTGTGTATATATAAAACTATATTCATACAGATATATTAATGAAACTATGTTTCATTAATGAATAATAATCAATAATAATGAATAATAATGAAACTATACCACCTGCAATCTTGGCTACCACACGAGTAACTTTCCTCTGTGCTTCACTTGATTACAATTTATTCCCTTCCTATACTTTGGGAAAATAAGCCAAAACTTTTCCTGCAAAACATTCATGAGTTTGGCTGACTTTTGAAGGACATTAAGGAGGATTTACATTTTCACGGTTACAGCTTCCCTGAAAAGTAAGCATCCACCTGCCCTTTACCCAAGGGAGGCCCAGTCACTCCCTTTTGTTGATTCCTCATTCCTCCTTCTTTTTGTTTTCCCACTCTCCTCTTTCCAACCCCCCTAGAAGTAAAGTCCCTAGGACTTTCATCCCAAGCACTTAACAAGTGTTTCAGAGAACACCTAATTTGGAGCATTTATGAACCTCACGGTGCCAAGCAGAACATTTTACCTAGCTGGCTCTGATGTTCTTTAGGTCATTTATCTGAAAACCTTCTGAGTCAAAAAGCGGTTAAAAATGAATCCTGTTGACTGGAATCATGTATTTCACTTGTACTGAGAAGCTGTCATCCCATACAAGCACAAGGCAGTTTTCAGCAGAGGACTTGTCTCTTCCAGCTGGCTCAGATTTGCTGCTGCTCAGTTGCAAAGTTGTGTTTACAACAGCAAGACCTTTGGTAACTTGTCCAGCACATTAGATGATGGCATCTCTCGCTCCCTGTCTTGCTAAGAGATTGGGCGTCCAGATCTGAGAAATTTCTGTGTTCATCTTGGACTGAAGGATGCTGTAGGAATATTTCTACTCTGTATTTAGCTATATGGTTATTATACCAATCAATCTCAGTTTTTACAAACATCTTTATTGAGAAATGATTTAAATACTGTAAAATTCTATGATTCAAAGTGTACGATTTAGTGGTTTTTAACATATTGATGGAGTTATGCAACCATCACCACAGTCTAATTCCAGAACATTTTCATCACCTCAAAAAGTCACCATAAACAGTGACTCCCTAGACTGGACCCACCCTCTACCCCACCCTAGGCAACCACTAATCTACTTTCTGGTTTTATATATTTACCTATTCTGGACTTTTCGAATCAGTGGAATCATATAATATATGGCCTTTAGGGTTTGGTTTCTTCTACTCAGCATAATGTTTTACATGTTTATCTGTATGGTCGTATGCATCATACTTTTTTATTGCTAAATAATATTCCGTTTTAAGGATATAACACATTTTATTTATCCTTTTACCGGTTGATGTCCATTTGGCTTGTTTCACTGTTTTTCTATTACGAATAATGCTGCTAAGGAACATTCGAGTCCAGTTTTTTGTGTTGACATATATTTTCATTTCTTTTGGGTATATACTGAGGAGTGAATTGCTGGGTCATATAGTAACTTTACGTTTAATATTTCGAAGAAATGCCAGACTATTTTCCAGAGTGACTGGACCATTTTACATTCCCATCAGCAGTGAATAAGGATTTTAATTTCTTCACATCCTCACAAACATTTTTTATTATCTTTTTAAGTATAGCCATCATTGTAGGTATGTAGTGATATCTCATTGTGGTTTTGATGTGCATTTACCTAATGGCTAATTATCTTAATTAAATTTTGAGGCCATATATTTTAACGAACAATTATAGTGATGAAACATAGCATTCTACTTTAATATTACCACATAGTGTTTTTGAATAAAGTGGTAAAGAGAATATAGGCTGTCAAATGTCATACTTTGCAGGTGTACTTTGTTTCCAGTTCATCTTAAAAAATTCTAACTCGGCTACATAAAAGTAGAAACAAAAGTGAAAACTCCAGAGATAGTTTCATAGGACAAATTCCCCATAGGATAATAACACATACTTAGCTATTATCAAGTACAGGGCAATGAGACAAACCTTGTATCTCTTACTTATTACTTTTGTTTGAACAATTTGGTTTCTGCTGGGGGAATATCTAAGCTCCAGTTCTTCTAACATGAATAAAAAAAAAATAGCATCCACATCTGGAACTGAGACCACATGTGCCGGCTCCACAGGGTTTAGTAATTTTTTTGTTTTGAAACAAGGAGGCAGAAAACATAATGTGTTCCTACCCAAAGAGTCCACATTTGCAATAAAATTTTAAAAATGAATGGAGTGATTTTATTTTTGGATGATATACAAAACTGTTAAATGAAATTAGAAATTGCAGTTTAAACAGTGGCATCAATTAAGAAGATTTTCTGGGAACACAATCTGGTGCAGCCACTCTGGAAAACAGTATGGAGGTTACTCAAAAAATTAAAAATAGAACTACCCTATGACCCAGCAATTGCACTACTAGGTTATTTATCCAAGGGATACAGGTATGCTGTTTCAAACATACATGTTTCAACCCCCATGTTTATAGCAGCACTATCAACAATAGCCAAAGTATGGAAAGAGCCCAAATGTCCATCGATGGATGAATGGATAAAGAAGATGTGGTGTGCATATACACACACACACACACACACACACACACACACACACACAATGAAGTATTACTCAGCAATCAAAAAGAATGAAATCTTGTCATTTGCAACAACGTGGATGGAACCCGAGGGTATTATGCAAAGTGAAATTAGTCAGTCAGAGAAAGACAAAAATCATATGACTTCACTCATATGAGGACTTTAAGAGACAAAACAGATGAACATAAGGGAGGGGAAACCAAAATAATATAAAAACATGGAGGAGGACAAAACAGAAGAGACTCTTAAATATGGAGAACAAACAGAGGGTTATGGGAGGGGGTGTGGGAGGGGGGGATGGGCTAAATGCGTAGGGGGCATTAAGGAATCTACTCCTGAAATCATTGTTTTACAATCTGCTAACTAATTTGGATGTAAATTAAAAAAAATAAAATTAATAAAAAAAAGATTATTAAAAGAAAAAAAAGATTTTTAAGCACTTCTTTCCTTGACCTGGATTTCATTTTATTTTTTAAACAAAAGGGCCTAATATGTACATCAGTGAAACAACTGGATATAATATTTACATAACCCATTTTAAATTATGGTCCAAATGCTGTATTTAAGCTCAATAAAATGTAAACCAATCCTGTAAATAAAATTTAAAAAGGACAAATCCATATACCATTTCTGGTATTTTCCCTGCCAGTCAGCTCTGGGACCACAGAATGAGAGGAAACTGCTCTTGTCCACCTTTTATAGGAAGCATAATAAACCAGGAAAATGGCATCTAAAAGGCACATTAATCAGTTTCCCCAGTTTAATGGTGAAAGTACTGAGAAATGAAACAGCAGAACCACACATTAAAAACATTTAAGAACTAAAAAGTGTAATCAATGTTTTGTTAACTAAAAAGAAACAAAGCTTTTAAATCTTTTTTAAAAGCTTATTTATTTATTTATTTATTTATTTATTGAGAGAGAGAAACAGAGCACATGAGCGTGGGAGGGGCAGAGAGACAGAGAATCCCAAACAGGTTCCTTGCTGTCAGCACAGAGCCTGATGTAGGGCTCAAACTCACGAACTGTGAAATCATGGCCTAAGCCTAAGTCAAGAGCCGGACACTTACTCAACCGACTGAGCACCCAGGCACCCCAAGAAACAAAGCTTTTAAACTGAAAGAGAGAGCTATTATTGATGAATGATTGTCTATCTGTAGGCCTTTATATAAAGATCTGTTCCCTCTCCAAGCAATTAAACATAGTAAAATGAGCTAAAGATTTCAGATTTTTAGGCTGGGCACAAGTAAGAATTTACTGACAAATAGATTAAATAGCCACATGAAGTGTCTTCAAAATAATTGACTTAGATAATATTTACCTAAATACAGGTAACAAGGAAATTTCTGGCTTTGGGATTCTGTCACACTTTTTTCCCCTCTTCCTACGCTAGATCCGGGGCAAGAGGAGGAGAAATGAAAGAGTGGCCAATGCCCTCTTTTTATTTTTTAATTTAATGTTAATTTTTATTATTGAAAAAATTTTAATTCCAGTATAGTTAACACGCAGTGTTATATTAGTTTCAGGTGTACAACACAGTGACTCAACAATTTCATTCATTGCTCAGTGTTCATTGTAAGTGCACTCTTCCTCCCCTTCCCCTATTTCACCCATGCCCCACCCACTTCCCCTCTGGTAATCATCAGTTTGTTTTCTATGGTTAAAGAGTCTGTCTCTTTGTCTCTCTTTCTCTCTCTCTTTCTCTCTTTTTTCCTTTGCTCATTTGTTTTGTTTCTTACATTGTACATGAGTGATATCATATAGTATTTATCTTTCTCTGAATTATTTCACTTAGCATAACACTCTACAGATCCATCAACGTTGTTGTAAATGGCAAGATTTCAATATTTTTATGGCTGAATAATATTCCATTCATATGGGTCACATGGTAACTTTATATATACACAATGAAATACTATATACATACATATATATATATATATACATATACATGTATATACATGTATATACTATATATATATATATATATATATATATATATATATATATATATCCATTCATCTATCAATGGATACTTGGGCTGCTTCCATTATTTGGCTATAGTAAATAATGCCACTATATACATAGGGGTGCATGTATTCCTTTTAATTAGCATTTTTGTATTCTTTGGGTAAATGCTCAGTAGTACATTTGCTGGATCATAGTAATTTTAATTTTAACTTTTGGAGGAACCTCCATGCTGTTTTCCACAGTGGCTACATCAGTTTGTATTCCCACAAGCATAAGAGGGTTCCTTTTTCTCCACATCCTCACCAACACTTATTTCTTATGTTTTTGATTTTAGTCATTTTGACAGGTGTGAGGTGATATCTCATTTGCTTTGCATTTCCTTGATGACAAGTTATGATGAACATCTTTTCATGTCTGTTGTCCATCTGGGTATCTTCTTTGGAGAAATGTTTATTCATGTCTTCTTCTCATTTTTTAATTGGATTATTCATTTATTAAGTGTTAAGTTCTTTATATATTTTGGATACGAACCCTTTATCATATATATCATTTGCAAATATCTTCCCCCATTCAGTGAGTTGCCTTTTAGTATTGTTGATTATTTGCTGTGTAGAAGTTTTTTTTATATTGATGTAGTTCCAATAGCTTATTTTTGCTTTTATTTCCCTTGTCTCAGGAGGATTCTATCATACTTTTTATAAAACATTAGAGACAACCTGAAATTTTTATTTAAAATGTTGCCTAATGAAAGTAATTTTACAAGTGTAAAGAAATATAAGACAGAAGTTAAACTATTTTGCATAAAAGGTTGTTATTTTACTAGACATATACTGTTTGTACTAAATTATAATCACAAAATGATCTTTATATTATTTATATTTTAGGGTTTGATGACACTTTCCAGACATAAAAAATTAAAGGAACTTTCTCTATCTGAGTGTTATAAAATCACCGATGTTGGAATTCAGGTAAGATAATTAAGGTCTTCTCTTAAAGAATTATGGTTAAAATTTAAGCACAAACTGAACAAACTTTATAGGTCAGAGTAGAAAAAATAAGTGGATTATAAATATGCTGATTGAGACAAGGTAAACTGGACTTTAGACAGTTCTCCATAGCCTAAGGTGACTAAGGGAATTTATTTTCTCGTTTTTCCTCTCTACTCTCTCTCTTCCCAGTGTTAGACTCATGGGATAAATAAGGACTAACAACTTCCATATAGGACAAGGTTTTAACAAAAGGGGTTACAAAACATTTAGATGCCTGTAATCTACTAAGAGAAAAAGCCAAAAGGTTTTTCTAAGGTTAAACAATGATTTACCCTACTACAGTTCATTTAAAAGTTAAACGTACATTTACATAAAACTTTATCCATGAATACGATAAAGTCAGGCTCTTAAAAGGTCTTTGACAAGGTGACAGAACAAAGGTTATTAAAATAAAACAGTTAAATATTAACATTTCTAATACTGGGCTATCTATATATATATATTTAAATATATGAAATTTATTGTCAAATTAGTTTCCATACGACACCCAGTGCTCATCCCAAAAGATGCCCTCTTCAATACCCATCACCCACCCTCCCCTCCCTGGGCTATATTTTTTATATGGTGATCAATTACACTGGAAACCTAGCATGGTGATGACATGGACTCTTAACATACACCAATTACTAACTAATTTTTAAAACATTCCATGGGATGAGAAAGTGCTGATCAAAATATGAGACTAGGGGCACCTGGGTGGCTCAGTCAGTTAAGCATCCAACTCTTGGTTTCAGCTCATGATGAGTGGTTCATGAGATCGAGCCCTGCATCTGACACTTTGCTGACAGTTCAGAGCCTGCTTGAGATTCTGTCTCCCTCTCTCTCTGCCCCTCCCCTGCTTGTGCTCTCTCTCTCAAAGATAAATAAGTAAACATTAAAACAAACAAAACAAAATACGAGGCTAAGTGTTAGGAAGCCAGAGCTTTTTGCCATTTCTCTTTGACTCTATGGGTTCTAGGCATTTTTATTTTCGGCCCTTGAAACCTGAAAATTACACTATTTTTAGACACTCTTAGACTTTAAATAAAAGCCTTCTTCCATATGCTAACTACATGATCATTCAGATGAGTGGAAAAAAATGTAATTTTTTAAAAAATTGGTATGTATTTTTTCAGTGATCTAGAAGAGAAAATAAAAAAAGGGAATACAGGAGCACGGAAATACAAAATTATTTAATTATTAGTTACATAAGATCAGCTATTCTATTCAAGTTCACAAAAATTTTTTTTTTTTCTCTTTCTCCTGCTTTTGGTGTGTATATGTATGTTGTGGCTGTTAATCAGTTTTACCTTTCTAAGGTTCCCAGTATACTCATACTTCTGGGCATATGACAATCTTTCTCCTCTGTGCCTCCTCCAGCCCAAGTATTAAGTCCCCAAAGAGAGGAGACAAAGAAGGTGAGAAGAGAAAATGACACAGAAACCTATTTCACAACTCCTTATTTGGATTTACAAAAGAGAGGGGAAGGGAGTAAAATAAGGTGATTATATTGAGATATTTACATTATCCACAATTTGTCAGGAATTTGCTTTCTTGTTACTTATAAAAGGTAACTATGGGAGATTCTCTTTTTAGCACAAGACATTGAAACTTACATTCAACATCATGATTTAATGAAAAAAATGAGATAAACATTTTTACCCTGGTTAGGTTTTGCAAGAGGCATGAACATAATCAGAATAAAAAATTACCTCATTTTAGTGTTTAACTGGAAACCGCAGCACATGCAGATTAAGTGTCTGGAGTCTCAGATGTACTGACTTAGGATCTGGTTTTAATTACTTCTTCCAGCTTCAGTCTTTTGTCTGAGAACATTAGACATTTAGTGATCATGTTAGACTAAAATTATTTGGTGCTCTTCAAAGGCACACGCATTTTGGAAAAGATGTTTGATGTAGTCATAACTGAGCATTTCTCAGGAAAACTTCTCCTTGAACATTTTATGAATTTAATTAAATAACAAACTGTCAAGTTTGGCAAAATAATTGGTTTAATTGGGATGTTGCAATATAGAGAAAATGGAAGTTGTCTTGTTACTTGGATAGAACCAACGGAACAAATGTAATTATTTACTCTAGTTGCTTTTATTTTTCTCTAGTTGCTTTTTCTACTCCCTTTATCTCGTTTATATTTCTCATTCCCTGTTTTTGGAATGAAGTATGCTGTAAATGCATTTTTGTAATGGTCATATATACGACCATATGTAGGTCCTTTGCAGCTAGACAAAATTTTTTTATTATTTCTGTGTTTGTAAGTTGAGGTAGCTGATTAAGAAAGGGCATTGGAGAGGAAAAAATCAAGGTTAGTTATGACTTACCACAAGGGCTTACACATGTATATGCAGGGAAAAGTGTGCGTACATATGTGCTTACATGAAGATATGTTTGTAAATGTATACCTATGTATAGTATATGTGTGCAAATTAAATGTGTATACGTTTTAGCATATGTTAGATTGCATGTTTACATGCAGCGATGTGTATATCTGCATGTCTGGTATATGTGTGTAAATTAAATTATGTGTACACATTTTAGTGTATGTTAGATTACACACATATAGAGATGCTGTAAGATTATATATTTCTAGGCTAAGACCAGATAGTGATCAATATTCAAAGCAAATCATAAAAATTAGCCTGTTAAATAATTATCTTTTTGTTTATATTTTAATTTTAAAAATTAAATATCCATGTAAATTAAAAGGATCTTTTCTTACAAAAGTGTATAGACTAGCTCTCTGATAGCAAAGGCAATGGATATAATATTGGCAATGTGGGCCTAGCTATCCAAAATCCTTATGTTTATCCTGATTCTGCCTCTTACATAGCTACATAATCTTATGCACACAATTCACTTAGCTCCACAACAATTCATTGCTCCCATAGTGGCTATAATTGTGAGGCAGACAGGAACTAGCACCCTAGAACAGGAGTCATCTTTTCGTATAACCTTTCTGTAACATTTTCCTGTAAGGGTCAGATAGTTTACATTTTAGGCTTTGTAGGCCATACAGTTTGTGGTCACAACTGCTCAACTTTGCTACTGTAGAGTAAAAAACAGCCATAGACAACACATAAATAAATGACAGTGACTGTGTTCCAATAAAACTTTATGGACAAACTTGAATTTTATATAATTTTCACATGGCATGAGATATTATTCTTCTTTTGATTTTTTTCAACCACTTAAAAATGTAAAGGCCATTCTCAGAGTGAAGGCCATATAAAAAACAGTGACAGACAAGATTTGTCCTGCAAGTAAAAATTTGGCAGTTTGCCAACATCTGCTCTAGAGTCAGACAGAAGTTTACAGTTTTAGTCTGTCAAGATGTGTGACTTTGGACAAGTTAGTTTCCTCTTCTGGGCCTTGGATTCTTCACTTGTAAAAATGGGTGTAATAATAAAACAGTCTCCCTGTTGTGAGGATTAAATGATATAAAACATCTGAGTACTTAGCATGGTTTCTGACAGAATGCATGATGAATATTGCCTATTACTATGATTATTATCTTATTTAATGAAATAGAAACTAACATATACTAGTAAATAAAAAATAAACATATTTGGCATAATAGTTTGATAATTTGTTTACCTTAGTTAACCAGAGTCAGAAAGCAGGTAATCGTGACAGCCAAACTACTCTAATGCTAAGGAGATAGTTTAGAATATGTTCTTGGAAGAAACAGCTTATTGGTTTTTACTTCTATGAATGAATCATGTATTTTTCAGAGGCACTTAAATATAAATGACTAAATAAATTTACATATGTAAAAGCATTTAAAAAATCTAGAACACTACATAAATACAATTGCTATTTTCTTGAAAATAGAATAAGAGAACAAACCAGTTAAAAAGAAATTGGATCGCTGTTTTTCACTGGGATTATGATATTAAACATATTTTTTCAATATGCATAAATTTTCTCTTGAGACTTCTTTTTTTTTTTAATATATGAAATTTATTGTCAAATTGGTTTCCATACAACACCCAGTGCTCATCCCAAAAGGTGCCCTCCTCAATACCCATCACCCACCCCCCATCAACCCTCTTGAGACTTCTTTGACCCATGTTTATTTAGAAATGTGTTGCTCAACTTCTGAATATTTTAGGATTTTCTAGCTGTCTGTGTGATTTCTAGTTTATTTACTTTTTTAAAAAAAAATATTTATTTACTTATTTATTTAGTGATTTCTAGTTTAATTCCATCTTACCCTGAGAGCATATTTTGTCTGATTTCTAATCTTTTTTGTTAAGGTGTTATTATGCAGGAACACTATTTGTGTGGTAGTTAGATGTGTTGTGGGAGGTCTCATTCTATATTCATATGATTAAGTCTCGGTCTTCAAATGGGCCTGTGTCCCAGGACAGTGATCTTTACAAGTGCTTCCAACCCCTCTCCCTGCCTCTGCTACACTGAGGTAAGACAATAAGGTGAGAGGGGCTGGATTTGGGTATTTCCCTGACCCTTTGCTGTATTGGCTCTCATAAAACCCGTGTTGGGTAGGTTCTGGTAAAACAGTATCCCTTGAGGTCAAGCTTTTGTTAATGAGAACAGATGCTCTGGAGGTATCTTACAATGATTACTTTCCCTCTCCGCATGTAGGAAGCATGAAGGCATTTTTCTCTGATCTTCATCCTGAGAACTTGGTGGGTCTCCTGGATAAGCTCATGAAAGCATGGGGGCTCAGCTAAGGCTGGGCCCCAGAAACTTTTCTCTCAAACTAATCTACTCTCAGTTTCTGGCAGTTAGTCAATAGCCCTTTAAATGTTCCAGCTGATACTGGCTTCAGCCACCGGCTTCTGCTCCTAGTAAGCTAAGCCCTGATTCTCTGTATTCACCTGTCTTCCCAGTTTTCAGAGTGTGGTTTGCTTTGTGACCGCAATTATCTGACAGATCTAAGAAGAGTTGTTGATTTTCAGTTCACTCACCTTTTTTCTTCTTTTGAGGATAGAAGTGATAAGTTCCAAACTCTCAGGACAAACTGGAAACTGGAAGTCTGGAACATTGCTTCTGGATTCATGGATGCTGGCTGAATCAATAACAACCAAAAGGGATGATAAATGTAAATTAGGCCTGAATCAGACCTTTAGAGTCCAGGAATGAAGTCAGGAACTGGAGAGCTCAGGAGCCAAGAGCAGAAAGCTATTGGCGAGCTGGGCAGGTAGGCAGCCATCGGTGCTGAGCACTGCCCTTGGCGTCGGGAGCTTGCTCTCTTTGAACTCCCTGCAGTGTGCAGCCTGGTGAGCTAGCTGTGCTCATACAGGCAGAGCCTACGGCTGCCCCAAAGTTCAGGTACTTTGGTCGTGTCCATTCATAAAGATTCTTAAGTTTCCTTAGTACAACCCCAGGATTTGCAATCACTGAGTTGGCAAAAACTGAAATGATTAAGTTCAACGTAGATGAATAACTCTATGCCTTCATGTAAGAAAATATTCAAATTGTCTCATTCAGATTTATTTTGTGAAAATCTTGCTCAGTGATTGAACTAAGAACATGTGAACTGGATTTTCTATGCAGTGGACACTGAGGTAATCTGTCAGTTTTTTGAAAACAAAAATCATTCTAAAATTTTTTTTAATAAGTCAAGGCCTAGTCAAATAGGCTTATAAAAAGAAAAATCCAAGACCATATGCTGATTGTTGGCTAATGTTAATTTAGCATGTACTATATGCAAGGCACTGTTCTAAGTATTTCCTGTGTATTAATTACCTTATGAAGTAGGTAATACTTTTAATTTGATTTTATAGATAAGGAAATCGAGGTTCAAAGAGGTTAAGAATTTTGCCCAAAGTCATGAAACAAATAAACACATGAGCTAGGGTATAATGTCTAATTCCAAAGTGATAATTCTAGCTATTATACTGTAATAAAGAAATCTCCAGAAGGATTCAGTTGTGGTACTTAAGTCAGCGTGGGAATGCCAGGGAAAGCTTACCCACTAGAAGATCACTTTAAGAAGAAATGTGGAATTTAGACTGAAGGGTAGAGGTGAGAGAGGACAGCTCTCAAGATTTATAGAAAGAATATAAGGTAAGAGGATTTTATTATAGTCCAGGAGAGAGAGAGTGGCAGGCCTACAAGGACAGTAACAGTGAGACTAGAGAGAAGGGAATGGATTGGAGAACATTTAAGTAGTAAAATCCATGGAACTGTTGAGTTTCAGTAGGCTTGGAAGTGAAGACATGGTTACGGATGACATCCGTCCATCTGACTTGGCTGCCTGGGAGATTTATGGTACCCTCATTTTCAAGCTCTTTCCCATAGCTAAGTCATGTAGCCAGTGCGATGAACTACCAAGTCCTATTCAGTATTTTGACGTTTAGTTTTGCACTTTCTCTTCTTTGTGAGTGATTCTGTCTGTGCTTCCTCTCTAAGCTCTCTTTACCCTTATACTCTTAGGACAGAGTCCCCTTTCCCACTCTCTGAATCCATAGGCTTGTAGTGGCTGCAGGCAGGCTAAGGGAGCTCCGTTGGAATATGTTTTTACTCTACTTACAGGTAATTCGAAGGTTGTAGTTGTTCTCTATCTTCTAATAGGGAGAATATGGGTACTATGTAGTTTTGTTTGTTCCCTCTATAGATTTTATGGTTTGGGGAGGAGGAGAAGATTCAGACTTAGATAAATATCACTGTTCTTCAAACCCAAACATGGTCTCCTCTTACCTTTTATTATGTGTGTATATATACATATCTCAAAAGACTCTCTAATAGAGATGGATATCTGTGTTTTAAAGCCCTGCAGCCGGAATGCAGTGGATGTATTTATAACTACATAAGAAGAATAAGAGGCATGTGGTAGTGGTTCAGCCTTATCTACTCTCTAGTGTCTTTTCTGCCTGATTTGTTGCATATATCCTTCTCAAGCAGTTTACTGACATCTCCCAAATGGCACCACTGATGAATTTTAACAACCTAGTTGTAGCCTAGGATAATGTCATATTCTCTGATGATTGCAAAAATACTTGACAACTTTTGTTTATGGGGTATAAGCAGTGGTAGAGATGCTAGAACATCCACTTCTCTCACTGTTCTCTTACAGTCTTTCTTTTTTGAGACCCTTAATCTTGACCTAAGTGCTTGGACACTTGAGATTACGAGTTCCTTTTGTCTTTTAACCTTTAACATCTTTTATCCATTCTCTTGTTACAAACTTTTGATTTTATTTTTTATTTGACCTTTACTTTGTAACTGATTTATCTTGATTTATAAATAGAGATGTAGAGAAGAGGGATCAAGGAATAAGGACTGGGAAGGGTGGCTGCATGGGTGAATCAAGAGCTACTCTATGGCTGGGAGAGCAGCAGACTAAGATCCATTACTATTCAATTGGTTTTCAGCCCAATCCAGGACTGTTCAGCAAGTCAAGGGGTTCTGTAGATGTGAGGCTGCTACAGGCTGAGTCCAAGTGGGGACCGAGGGTTCAGGGTTCTCTGTCCTGTATCCTGCATTACCTGTGCTAGAGAACTGAAACTCTTATAACTGAAGAGCATACATGGATACTCAAGTCAAAAAGGCCTAGGAGTACCTGCAACATTCAGCAACATTTCTGAGTCCTCCTCTCCAAGAATGGCCCATTGACAGTCTCTTCTGGACATTTCTCTATAAATTGTAAGAAGAACTGGGTTCATGTCTTGACCTAACATCCATGTCGGGTTCATTCTTACCTAGGAGCAAGTGGATTATGCTCCAGAGACTCTTTTCTGATCTCAAACTCTTACTTTGAATCACTAAACTTTCTGACTAGTTATAAAATGTTGCTCACGCAAGATTTTCATCAATCATTCTCATCAGTTGAAAGACTCCACCCCCTTGGTGGTTTAGAGGTTTTAGTGGCCTTTGACATGTACTGACTTATAATGCCAAAGATGGATTAGATGTGCTGGTTCCACATAGCAACAATTTTTTAAAAAACCAACATTGATTTCTATTTGGTTTCTAAGATTAAATCATTCAAAAACTGTCAAAGTATGAGATTTCAATAACTCCACCTCTTCTCCAGGGATATAGTTATGTTTATGGGTTGTGAGGGAAGCAACAAACAGAGGATCCTTTTCCAAAATGGCTTTACTCTTTGGCCTTTGATACAGTGGAAGCTCTGAAATCTTCTGTGTGGGGAGATAGGACATTCAGACATCTGGACACTGTCTCTTGGCCATACTGCTCATTAAAATTCTTTGCCTCCTCCAATATTCCAGGTTACTATTAGGAAATAAGTGACTAAACTCTCTGTGATGAAGATCCCAGAAGGTCCCAGGTGTAGAATCATTTTACAGGGTTTGGGGAGAGGAAACTATGGAATTCCTGTGGTAGAATTAAGAGGAAGGTATCTGCTACCTTGTGGAAAAAGCAACTCCAACAAAACCTAGAGCAACTAAGATCTTTGTTACAGAAATCTGTGCTTCATAGATATCCATACCAAGAACTGTCTCCTAGAATCTATAATAGAACAGCATAACCAACACACCTAAGACACTTGGAATTAACAGAGAGTTACAAGGTCCCAGAAGACACTTAGGCATTATTCTCTCTACCTAAGGCTGTGAGCAAAAGAAATAAGCTCAGTATTCTCTGTTGTTCCTCAACCTAGTGTGTTCCCAATTGTGGAGGCAATTCAATAGAATTAGAAATTTGCAAGACTTCAAAGGATGTGGGATTTGACAGCTTGTTGTTTTCCCACAGTCTGTAAGGTTCCAAGGGATACTGGAGTCATGGGTACCATGTTTCTTTGGCTGATAAATAGCCGAAACTGAGAATACCCAACACCAATCCTGGCTTCTTGCCCTCTCCCACTGGGGAGAACTATTTTTGGACAAGTGAAGCAGATAGACTTGCTAAATGAAAGCACACATCTGTTATTTTCATGTTGAGCATCCACAGAGAAGAACTATAAGAGAATATGTCAAAAGGAAGATAATCCTTTGGAGGACTCTCCCAACATGTAAGCTGTCCCTGGAACATGAGTTTATCCTGTGTAAGATGAAACTTGCCAAAAGTTAAATAAGAACTGTCAGATTGTATGAAGGTAAAAAAAAAAGGGGGGGCACAAAAAATAAACATCAAAATTCCACTTTCCCACAAGAGTATGAGTTTATGCTTCTTTTGCTTCTTAAATATAAGTGGCCAATCTGTGTTTGATCTTTCTGTCATGTAGCGTGCCTAGGCCTTGCTTACTAAGCCTCACCTGACATGAACTGAGTACCTGTGGCATATTTCACAGAAGCTATGATTTTTCCACATTATGACTTCTAATTGTCCTCTCTCTTAGCTTCCAGTTAAATTTAGCACATGATATTTCCTCATCTGAAAGCCTTCAACATATGGAAGATAGTGAGGATGTTCTCTCAGGGGTCTTAAATGGCAGACAATATTGTTCTAAGACCTCTCTGGTTCCACTGCTGAGAGGCAAAAACCAAGATTTGTAAAGGGTGCTATGTCTGTCAAGTACTTTTGGAGTACATTATCTTCCAATAAGCCTGTGAGATAGGTTAATGGTTGTTTCCATTTGCTTATAGATGAGACAACTTGAGGTTAAGTAACTTTCTGAAGATCACAAACCCAACTTCAGGCCCCTTAAGTTTTCTGCTTAACCAGTAACCTCCCTTGATTACATCATCTCTTAGTTCATTACCCCCCCAAATGGGAGATCAAAGCAGCATCGATGGCTCATGAACTCATTATTTCCTAGAGATCTTTAAATGGAAGAGGTCACAGGAGGACAGTATGACTTAGCCCTCGGAGTGAAAGTTCTGAGTTGCCATTTTCTTGGAAAGAATGAGAAAGAGAATAAGTGGAGTGGCTGGCTGTGTAAACAGAAACCTATCAATTCTTTCAGGCTGATTAGTATAGCTTAGATAATTTCCATGCCCTTCTTATCCCAAAGAAACCCCTGGGGAAGTGCCAGGTAACTGGGCCACTGGGCACCCATTTAATTTTACTTATCTTAGAAAAATGGAAAAAGTGTAGGTTATCTTACAGGCCACAAGAGAAATGCCTGATTGACCTTTGAGTAGCCCAATCCGGGCTTATTTTTATTTTGGAGATAGAGTCTAAAACCTGAAACTGTTCTGGAAATTTCTCCCCACAAATTCTAATTCAAGGGTATTTTTTTTGTTATGCTTTTCCAGGTCTTCTTTCCGATATACGTTCTCTTTGAGTGCTTACCCTTTCTGTTGTTTAATTTCTCCACATTTGATCTCTTTTTATGACTACTATTTACCAACTGCTTACTACGTGCCAGCTACTGTTCAGTTGCTGTATTCATATTAACTCACTTAATCCTCCCTACAAATCCATGAAGTAGGTGTCATATTAAGGTACCATGTTATTCTCCTGTTGCAGATGAGATCATTGAGGAATTGAGAGGTAGGGTAATTTATCCAGAGACACAAACTTCTAAGTGGCAGGATATGAACTTAGGCTGGTGGACCCCAGACTCTGTGCTCTTAGCCACCTTCAGAACTTCAATTATTAAATAGGGTGTGGGGAAGGACTGGACTTAGTGTCCTAAGAGCAATCTATGGGAGCTCATTTTCCTTACTCCTGTGCTAAGCAGCATTTTCCATTCCCTTCGGACACTCTCTCATCTTGAACCTCTTTTGCATGCTAGATGTTGGGGCTGCAAGAGTTAAATTAGACATGGATTCTGCTCTCAAGAAGCTGCAGTCAGTGCAGGAGATAAATTATGTAAATAGCTATAATACAAGTAGAAAGTGAGAAAGACAAAAAAGTTAAAAGCTATAGGGATTTGGAAGAGGCATTTCTTCCAGAGGAATGAACTGGGGAAAAGTTTGTGGAGTTAGCCACATTTGAGCTGGCTTGAACTACAGCTTATCTCCCAAATCACCATATAATTAGGTAACAAGTTGCATCATGAAAGCATCTTCGGAAACGCCTGTTTTGGGTTTTGGCCTTTGCCCTTTAAGAATCCCCTCCATATTTACTAAGCATACTAAGAAGTATGCTGAGCCTTGCTCAGCCTGGTTTCCCTGGCAGGGAGAGTGGGAATACAGGAGAGGCATTTTGCTAGCAGTGAGGCGTTGGGCTCTGTAGAATTTAGTTCTGGTGGCAATGCCCAGATTTCCCAGCTCAGTGTGCCCTGGCCACAGCTACATCCATCTGCTCTAATGCCTAGTGAAAGCAAGTCTATGTTTGGTAGGATATAGGAGGCCCAACAAACTGAAGTTTTGAATTCAGTTTATAACTTAAAATTGTAGACGTTGTACTTTAGCCTTTGAAGCAGCCAAAAATAGTCTTCATTACAGAAAATGGTTTTTGACATTACAAGATTTTCCCAAGATTTTTAATTGGGAAAAAGAAAAAATGAAGCAAATAGTCCAAAAATGGGTATGCACCACGAGGGGGAGCTTTTTTGAGACTGAGAGCTGCCACCTGTTGAGGTGGCTTAAGTCAGGATTTTGGCAGAAGCACATTATTGTGACAATCAATAAGTGTTAGTGGAACTCAGTCTCCTCTACATACCCAGTTTAGGAATGTAGTCAATAAGCCTTCCCACACTATGACTCAGCTGCGAAGATAGACAGAAGAAATGATTTAAAGACATTTGGAAGTTTTCTTCAAGATTGTTAACCCACAGCAAAACTGGTTGATATGTGGGATGGGAGCCAAACTTGATAACTTTTGTATTTTCGCCCCATTTTCACTGTAAAATATTTCATCTTAGAAGAAGCTTAGTCTGACATTTTCTAAGAAAAGAAAATCAACAGCATTGATAAATATATATGAATCTGTATCACTGGAGCCAGAAAAGCATAAAATAATCTTATCGGTAGGGGAGAAATGGAATTTCATGAGTGGTTATGTTGAAACATGCCTGCAGACTTAACTTACTTATGACTTATATGTGTCTTAAGGAAAATGTGAATTACAAAGAGAGGAGAGGGTCTGACTGACTTCTCAGATCTGCACTGACTTATGCCAAGCATAAAGCCTGAGACCAGTCTTTATGCCTCAGATTTTCCATGGATGAAAATGCTACCATGAGTGTATCATAGACCTTCTAATATGTTTTTATGTTATTCTTTAATTTTAAAACCTCTGAGAAAGTTCAACTTCAAAGACTATTAGAGTTGTTTTTTTTTTAAGACCTAAAGCAGAACTGATTCAAGCAGTGCAAGGCATTGACAGATGTTACTGAAAGGGTTTTCAGACACTAAGTGCCTTGAATCTCCCTTCAAATTTTGTTTCATCTTTTAATAAATTATTCTTAGTTTAAATATTCCTTCCCGCCTTAAATTTTCTATGGTTCCCTGAACTCTGTCCATTTTCTAAGAAGAAAACAATGTTACCCTACTCCTTGTGACATAAGAATTCCTGTATCATTAAAACAGAATTCTTTATATTCTCGAAGATGCTTATAAAGGATGGATCAACCAACTAGTATTTATTGAGAACCTACTGCATCCTAAATATGATGCTTGTGAAAGAGGGTATAAAAAGCTAGCAGAATTCCACACAATACCTCTGAGAGTCTTACTGCATTCTCATTGAAAAAGCTGTTGAATCTCCAAGCTGAGATTTAAGACCAATCATTCCAGTCCTTCAAAGTCAGATTCCCCTTGCACCACCACTGGGCATTCTCTCTATGCTTGATTATCTCCAATGACAGGGACCTCACTATCTCATGACAAGCTGCCCCTTCCAATTTTTGTCATCACTTAGTTGCTAAAGAAGACTGATCTCCATACGAAGCTAGCCACAATACAGGAGTAAATCAAATACTGTTAACTGCTGAATCAATTGAAGAAGACAAATTTTGCATGAGGTCAGAGGAAAAAGGAATAACTGTTGGCTATTCTGGTCAGGAAAAGATCATGATTGAGGGTTAAATCACCAATATCTTTTAGTACTATTTTTTACTTCCTATGCTAAACTGCCTCTCATGGAAATTTTGCCTCTTTTATAACTTGCTAAAGAAAATAGTGGGCTGACTAGTTCTTTCCAGTCTTCCTTAGGGCTAAAATGATGGGAAACTGGCATAGTCAAGTGGGAGGGAGGCCCACTGGTTGTCTTACCTCTGGAGTCATCCTGATGGCATCAAGTGATCCAACAGCCCAGGTCCTTCCCTCAGTTCTGAAAGGAAAATGACATGTAGTCCAATGGACATCCATCTTTACATACAAATAAGCAATGCCTTATTAGTAAGCCACTAGTTACTAAAATCTAATATTAATGTAAACTATCATTTACTGAAGTCTTTGATTTAGTACTTTAAGAATTTGAGCTGTTTTCCAATAAGGAAAAACCTCTAAAGTGACTGAGCACATGTTGATAATTTCTAATTTTTATAATTTGGGGGAGGGACTTTTGTTAAGTACAATATCTGGAATTGGTATATCTGGAATTGGTCATGGTTTCTAATTCCTATCCATCTTAGTATATTTTTACAACTGCAATTTTACTTTTGTGGATCATTTTGTTTTTGTATAACTGCTTGGTTGTAAACTTTTTCCTCATGGATTCTTCTTATCACTCAGTTCTTGTCTTTATTTAACTGAAAAGTGGGAATGAAAATTAATAACTACTAAGGTAAAGGGAAGAATTTCCAATGATTTCCAGGATTTTTCTAGCCCTAGAAATTTCAGATGAACATTTTGGTATCTCAGAACAATGCTAGAGGGTGGATGTTATTTTCCCTGATTTAAAAAAGAAGAAACTAAGGCTCAGAAAGATGGAGTTGCTAAGGTCTGCCTGATTCCAAAGACCGTGGTCTTCCCACTACATTACCCCACAGTGTCTGCCATCTAATTCTCCCCCCTAGATTCTTTTCCTCCACTCATTTGGCTGAATATAACTTTAATAATTACTAACCATATGGGTAAAATCTCAGCACTAATGTCAGGAATACCAAATTCCGCTAACAGGAATTTGTATACTACTAAGCGGTTAGGCTGGTGTGTGAATATCTTTTGTTTAAAAAAAAAATGGATGTGGGGCGCCTGGGTGGCGCAGTCGGTTAAGCGTCCGACTTCAGCCAGGTCACGATCTCGCGGTCCGTGAGTTCGAGCCCCGCGTCGGGCTCTGGGCTGATGGCTCGGAGCCTGGAGCCTGTTTCCGATTCTGTGTCTCCCTCTCTCTCTGCCCCTCCCCCGTTCATGCTCTGTCTCTCTCTGTCCCAAAAATAAATAAAAAACGTTGAAAAAAAATTTAAAAAAAAAAAAAAATGGATGTAATAGCTTTTTCTTCTTTTTTTTTTTTCAACAAGATGTAACACATCTATAATTCAGGGACTGAAATGCATACTAAGCAAGCTGCTGTGGGTAAGATGGCTCTAGATGAATAAAGACTAAGAGAAAAAAAAGAAAAAAAAATCTTTGACTTTGAAATTTCTTGCAGGCGTTCTGCAAAGGCTCACTGATCTTAGAACACTTGGATGTCTCTTATTGCTCCCAGCTGTCAAATGAGATTATTAAAGCACTGGCCATTTATTGTGTTTCCCTCACATCTCTCAGCATTGCTGGCTGTCCAAAGGTAAGTGCAGGAGTCAGAGCTCAGATGTGTCCAGTTGAAACACAGACAAGGAACCCAGGCAGGGTAGCAGTCAGGGGTCAGTGTCATCATAGAATTTGTTTTCTTTGCTATGCCTGAGGTATTCATTACATTTTTTTTTCTCTTTCCTCAACTGGGAAATGGCTTTATGATTTCATTTGTGTTAAAGTAGAATTTTCAAAAAGTTAAAAACAATTCCCATTCAAATATAAAAACGTGTCAAGATTTATGAATTCATTAATGAGAGGACCAGCAAAATGGTAAAACCAGTTCATACAGCATTTGATCAAACTGGATATTTATAGGAACTGAAGAAAAAGAATGTTGGAATATGATTTTTAGGTTAGATTCAAAGTTGGTTAATGTCCTATAAGGTAATAAATCCATAACCTTGGATTTATAGTTTCTACCAGAAAGAAATAATTTTCATCTCCCCTGGACAAAAATATAACAAGTTATAACATGTAACCTCATCGACTTTAGGCCCTAACTGGTACTAATTAATATGCCAAACAAAGACATAATTTCTTATAGAATTCCTCTGGTGAAGCCTGTTAAAGATGTTCCAGTATGACACTGAAAATACATGTAATCATCTTCATTCTTATTTCTAGTGTTTGATAAATTTTTTGACATCTGTTTATAAAAGAAATATGCACTTATTGTAAAATCTCTGGACTACATATAAAAACAAAAAGGAGAAAGTAAAAATCTGTTGTCATACCACCATCCAGACATAACCAGTATTGGCATTTTATACTTATCTTCTAGAACTGTTTCTATGTACACAGAGATTAGAAATAGTTATAGAAGGTTTGTTTTTGTCTTTTTTTTTTTTTAAGAATAAAATCATACTTTCCAAAAGACATTGTAGCCTACTTTCTTTTTCTTAATACACTATGGACATATTTCCATGTCAAGAAATAGAGATCTCTGATTCTGGATTAATACGGTAGATTGAATATACACATATAATTTTGTTCCCTCTTAAAACCTTATAGACCTACAGAAGAACTGTTGGTAGGGAAAACAGAAGAGATAAGATCAAGAAAGTTTTGGAAGCTTGAAACCAGATCGACCAATAGAATTTAGCAGACAGAGGCAGTTTTGAATCCTAAGCCAGCAACAGAGAAAACTGTGGGGGAAAAGATTGATTTATACCATGATCTTCAGACTTGGTGGCACTGTTTACCTTTGGAACTGGGTGGAGAGGGTAGCTAAAATAAGGAAGACTGGGTTAAGAGCTCTTGAGAAGTAGACAGATCCTAGATCTCCTCCTCTACCTCACACCTCTGGGCAACTGCCCTTCTCTACCTTCACCAAAAGACTGGATACTTATTTCCTAAATTTCCCAGATTTCTCAACCCTGACATTATTGATATTTTGGATGAGATAATTCTTTTGTAGGGGGGGGGTTATTCTGTACACGACCCTGTAGAATGTTTAACAGCATTCTTTTTTTTTAATATGAAATTTATTGTGAAATTGGTTTCCATCCAACACCCAGTGCTCGTCCCAAAAGGTGCCCTCCTCAATACCCATCACCCACCCTCCCCTCCCTCCCACCCCCCATCAACCCTCAGTTTGTTCTCAGTTTTTAACAGTCTCTTATGCTTTGGCTCTCTCAACAGCATTCTTATTCTCTACCCACTATATGCCAGTAGCACCAGGTCCCCCCCACCCCCTTATTGTGACAATAAAAAATGTCTCCAGATAATGCCAAATGTCCTCTGGGGGGCAAAATTGCTCTATTATTTGTTCTACCGATAGTAAAATAGCGGCTTGCTGGGCTGGGAGATACCATGCAAATTCAGAGTTTGAGTACAACATTGAAAACAGGAATTCAGTGACTGAATGCCAAATGCAGAGACACTCAACAGCTATTCCAACATAGCATCCAGAATGTGGCTGCCAGACCTTTCCCTCCAGGCAGGAGACTGAAAGCCTGTTTTCTGGAGACTCTGACTAGCACAAGATGAAAGACAGAAAAATATTGACATTTGGAGGTTTACCAACTAATAATCCATAGAACCATTGAAGCTTTAGGTAGAGAAGTCCCAGATCATGCACTCAACCCTTCCAATCAGTGTGTAGCCCTTCTGCTATTAATTAATAGCAGACAGCCAAGGATTACCAGACATAATAGAAAAGCCTCTAAAGTGGAAGATAAAGACCAAAACAAATTAATAGGAAAAACTTGGGGGAAACAAAATATGCAGAGGGAAGAAAACTAAAAAGTCTTTTTAAAAAATCCTCAGAAACTATATGACCATTAACAACCTGTTGTCTTCTGTTGTGCACACTGATGGGCTTCTTTTTAGTAAAGTACCACCCGAAATCTCAAGATATCCTGCATTCTAGCTCGTCTAAAAAGTCAGCTTCTATGTGGTTAGTGGATTAACTGAAGGATGCTAGAAACTCCTAATTCCTCCATAGTTAACTGTGCTGTAGTAAGGAGGAGAAGGCAGTGGGGGGAAAGATGTGGTAAATCATGACAAAATTAATTTAGAAAGTTCACAACAAAATTCTTGTTTAATAATGCACTTGTTTAGACCTAGAGAAACCAAATGCCTTATTGGTCAGCATAATCTGGCTCTAGAAGTGGGTCAAGGAACTAAGCATACTTAGCCACACTGACCATGGACCCTCTGCAGTGTTCTTGTTTTCATTGCACACAGACACGTGGACACATGGGCAACACATGGCTCACTGTGAACTGCCCTGGCCACAAAGCAGATGCAGATGGGGGCTGGGCCTCTTAGTGGCTCTATTAATTAGAGGGGAAAGTAGGAGAATAAGAGAAGTAAAGACTCTGGAGAGAATAGGAATTGGGCAGAGGATTTTTTGTTTGTTTGTTTTGTTTTTGCTTTTTGGTAAGGAGAAGCTGAGGGAATTTCTTCTATACACTGTGCAGTGGATACTGTCTTGCAGCCTAGAAACTAAGGAGGATGTTACACAAATAAGATATTATAAAACAAATCACCCTATATCAAAGATCTAGCGTGAAAAAAAGGAAAGGGAGTAAATTATTCTAGAACCTCAATGTAAGAGAGAAGGGTTTAGCTTTACTACCACTGTGAGTCAAATAAGTATCTTCATTCAGAAGATGTGGTGACCATAATTTGGGCCAATAGGAATACTCCTCATTGAGAAATCATAAAGCTATGGTCCAGTCTAATATATTCTACCTACATTGGTTTTTTAAACTAAATTCAATTAATTTTTAAATTCCAGTATAGTTGACATACAGTGTTATATTTCCACCTACATTGCTTTTGATGAGCTATAAAACACATTAGTGTCTGGCTCATCATCCTAGACTAGGTTTCTCAAAAGCCCATGGGTCAATCTTGCATGGTCACTTATCCATCTCCTGGAAGGCCAGCTTTTTCTTGCAACCAGCCAACCTCCAAGGTTGGTAAGCAGTACTGTGACCCCACCCTTCCCAGTGCTAAAATGGGAATAATAGAATCTCTGCTCAGTAGGACTGAGATCAGGACTGGGAGCTAAGAATTTACCCAGTCACCTCCACCTCTAGTTCCCAGCCCTATAAGTCCCAACAACATCTGTTCAGTCATTAAACATCTTGAGTTTCTGATCTACAGGAAATGTCAGGCTCCTTTTTCACTCCTTCAGAATCAATAAAACATAGTGCTCTGAGCTCTACCTGTCCTGGACTTTTCTATCACCTCATTGTCTTGCCTATAATTCTGAGGGCTTTTTTCCCCCCAATGACATCAGATCCTCAGAGACCAAGATAGTATGGCAGGAATGTATGGAGGTATTTTTGTGAGAATCAGGCACAATGTTAAACCTTGGTCCTGAACGTGTTCTGAAAACAGGTCCTGCTTAGACAATGACAACATCTATTTTCCAAACTTGGAAAGTGTACATTTCAGACTGAAGACTTTTCTACATAATTTCTTCAACTTTATATTAAGAACAAGAGCCAAGCCTCATGGCATGTTTTTTAGAATGTTCAAACATTTAAAATAAGAAATTAAATCCAGTTGGAAAAAAAATTCCTTTGAGGAAAGTAATCTCACTGATTTTACAGCAAGTCTTAGTACAGCTATGAATTCAAAAGCTAGACCTTGAGTAAATAAAATAATCTAAGAATGAGAGTTGAATTATCTCTGTATAACATCTGGACAAACTCTCAAGATATTGGAACCCTCAGCAGAATTTCTCAGAGTCAGATTCATGCAGTGTCTGTGGCTTCTGCTCTTTCTTCCCCTGCCTACAAACATCTGTTTCATCTACTTGTCCCCTTCCAGAACCATTTTACTCTACACACAAACCATCAGAGATGTCCAGATCCCTTCTCATGGCAATTTGACCTTGTCTGTGGTTTAACTTCAGGGAATATATATATTTTATAGCTTTGCAACATGTTACATTATTAAACTTAGTTTTCTAAATTGATGATGCCTTAGAGTGGATTTCAAGTTTAAAGCCAAATTCCATCACTGCGGCATTTCATAAATTGTTCATATTGGTGTGATGGGTATTACTAAGGAAATTTTGATGAAGTTACCCATCCAAAATAGAGAACTCTAATATGAAAGTTATAACAGTAAGATCACAAAGTCTATTGCTGCTACCTGAAACATAATTTTAGTGTTCTGGAAATAGTTAAATCACTAACGTGCGTTATAGGCCCATCATGTGACAAGCTGGGAAAGGTTGTGATTCTGTTTGTTATGGACTCAATTTTTGTCTCCTTCCCTCCTGCCCCCTACATTCATATGTTGAAACCCTCATTCTCAGTGTGACAGCATTAGGAAGTAAGGCTTTGGGGAACTAATTAGGCTTAGACTGAGGTCATGAGTGTGGAGCCACCATGATGCAACTACTGTCTTTATAAGAATGGGAAGAAATTAGAGCTGTCTCTCTGCCTTGTGAAGATACAGCATGAAAGTAACCATCTGCAAACCAGGAAGAGGGTCCTCACCAGACCCTCAATCTGTGGGCAATCTCATCTTAGACTTCTCAGACTCCATAACTGTGAGAAACAAATGTCTGTTGTTTAAATTACCCAGTCTGTGGTATTTTGTTACAGCAGCCCAAACTGACTACTAGTTCACTGTTCCTCCCTGGGATGGAGTTCATGGGAATAATCAGTACTTCACTTTGGCTGTGTGTTCAGATTACTGACTCAGCGATGGAGATGTTATCGGCAAAATGCCATTACCTGCACATTTTGGATATTTCTGGTTGTGTCCTGCTTACTGACCAAATGCTCGAGGACCTTCAGATAGGCTGCAAACAACTCCGGATTCTTAAGATGCAATACTGCAGACTTATTTCCATGTAAGTATGAACCTGAAACATGAAAAGCTTTGAGAACTACTTTCTGAGAAAACAGAATACATGACTATGGCATTCGTAATACATAGTGGCTCTCAGAGTTACAAAGTTTCATTTTAGTTTTTGCCTAATTGAAGCCAACATTTTGAGTTGAACCAGGGGAAGCTCTCTTCTAAAACTGTCTTTGTAGTTTCGTATCCCTTTCCCACTGGCCCTTCTACTTCAAGGACTTCTCCTTCCTTGACCATGCAGGTATTCAAAGCCTTAACTCTGCTCTTATAGAACTGTCACTATTCTTTCTTTACTCATCTCTCAAAATACTTCCAGTCAGTCAGTCTCCCCTAGGGGTTAAAAATAATTAGATTAAACCAGTTCACAATTAAGTATAAATTACTAACAGTTAACCCTAAGCCACATATCTCTCAAAGCTATTTGCCTGATGGTTGTTACTCATTTAGGGATTTCCCTTAGGAGCGAGGTCAGAGTAAAGCATTCTGGCTTGACTGCTACAGCCCAAGTGCTGGTTCCCTCAATCTGCAAAATGTTTCCACTGAAATAAAAGTTGGGGAAATGAGCAATATACACAGGTAGAAGTTCTCAGGTGTCTATCCCGTGAGGTTTTTTTTTAATTTTTGTTTTTAAGGTTTATTCATTTTTTCAGAGACAGAGAGACAGAGCATGAGTGGGAGAGGGGCAGAGAGAGAGAGGGAGACACAGAATCCGAAACAGGCTCTAGGCTTCGAGCTGTCAGCACAGAGCCCAACGCGGGGCCCAAACTCACGGATGGTGAGATCATGACCTGAGCTGAAGTCGGACGCTTAACCGACTGAGCCACCCAGGTGCCCTATCCCATGAGTTTTTAAATATAAAGCAGTTATTTGCTACATTGTGTAGTTGTTTTCCTATTGACTGAGAGTAAAAATGTGCAAGTAGTTTTAACTGACCTGATGAAGTTACCTGTAAAGTCTTCAAAATGAAAATTCTTGACCAAATCTTGAAGGTCTGGTTCTTTTCTGCAGGCTGGAAAAGTGAATACTAAGAATTAATATTATCAATTATCTAAACACATATATTTCGCAGAGGAACTTGCTTAATTAAGTAGCCCTGGCATGAGCAGAACCATGAGATCTGGTCACTTGAAGCCTGAGGAAGACAATAGTTCCTGATCCAAGGCTGTGTATGTTAAATTAAAATGAAAAAAAAAAAAAAAAAAAGGACACAAAAATTATTACTTGTAAAATAGGCACTGCCACTGGGACCAGTGGGCCCACAGGGAGGAAGGCAGCCAACTGAAGTGGGGTCAGAAATAAAGAAGCAGACCTTTGAAAATTTTTGAAGAGGAGTGGAGACCCAACCCTCCCTAATAAGTCTGGAGATGACTGATATGGGTATGATTAACTTCATTGAAAGAGGCTATCATGAAATACGGTCCTAGGAGTCCCTGTCAGCCTTGTCATATCATTAAACAGTGAACTTTGGGTAGATGGCAATGAATGAATAACATATTACACAAAGGAGTCTGGCTTCTAATCTTTTGATTACATTTTGATAATCACTAGTTTGGGGAAATAATATCACTGAACTTCTAATAAGTGGGATTTTAAGTAAGAATGAATGGAGACTTTCTGGCACAGGTCTCTCTGAACCTAATTATGGTATGGATGTTAAAGTGTGATAAATAATGGTGTTTGGTTAAGGAGACCCAAGATATCTAGTAATATCCTAATGTTGCCTGTGACGGGCCCACTCTCCTCTTGCAAGGTGACTAGGTAAAAAAAATATGTGAAGAAAACCAAACAAGGCAAAGTAAGATTTTACTAGTAGCTAGGCGTAACCACTAAAACTCAATGCGAAACTCTAATTAACTAGTTGGATCTATGAAAAATTCCTTTACCTAAGCTAGGACAGTGAAGGCATCTTTTATTTTCTACCACCAAGACTGGCTGTCCCTACCAGCAAGAAGCAGAGAGATGGTCCTAATGCTTAGAAGGGAACTGGCTTGTCTGTCCATCTCATCGTCTAAAAAGGCCAAACTACTTCAGTCTCCCTCATAGCCCCACCCCTGCTAAGCTCCAGCAGGAAAGAGGCCTAGAATGCTCTGATTCTATCTTTGTCTAGCAATAAAGAAGGGCAGTCCCCACAGCAGAATGGTTTGGAGAGTCCCAGCATTTGGACTAGTAAGGCTCCAAGAGTGCTTGTCTTGACTCCCAACTTCTAGGACAGGGTACTGTTTTTTAGCCAAGGAGCTCCCAAGATACCTGGTCCTGAAAACTTTGATTAGAGAAGTGGTAAGGCCTGGACACTTGCAGCTGTTTGGAGTCAGCTCTGAGGACTTTTTTTTTTTTTTTTTTTTTTTTTAATTATTTATTTATTTATTTATTTTTGGGACAGAGAGAGACAGAGCATGAACGGGGGAGGGGCAGACAGAGAGGGAGACACAGAATCAGAAACAGGCTCCAGGCTCTGAGCCATCAGCCCAGAGCCTGACGCGGGGCTCGAACTCACGGACCGTGACATCGTGACCTGGCTGAAGTCGGACGCTTAACCGACTGCGCCACCCAGGCGCCCCGTTTTGGTTTTTTTTTTTGTTTGTTTGTTTGTTTTTTAATTTCTGAGGACTTTAAAGCAGCTTCCTTCTCCGCTCAAATCCTTGGTGGAATTGGAAATGCTACACAAAATATGTGGCCCCTTCAAGACTCAAGTTCATAATGTTGTTTAATCCTTTGCTTATCTATGTTCACTCTGAAAAAGCATAGTTGTTTGCTCTTACCAGGGCTAATGTGGCTCCCTCAACTGCAGTGGCTATTTTGTCTGGGTGAAATGGAACATTTGGTAGTTGAAATAGAAGAAATTGTTCATACTTGGGAAGACGTTCAATGACTTTGAATCACAAAGTGTTGAACTTCCACACATTTGATTCCATTTGAACATGAAAATATTGTATGATATGGCTCTTAAAATCCAATTACTGCCATCAGAAGAAACAAATCACCCCATACTCAATGGAATCTAAAACTATTGCACAAGCTTTGCAAATCAAAGACGTCTGTCCCACTGAACTGGGGGAGTAGCAAACTCTTGGTCAATGAGAAAATTAGCTACAGCTCTTTTGCAAGAGAGCTTCCAGCATAAGATATGCTATCATTCTACTAACCCCAGAGCCTGAAGGGATCCCAAGAAGTGGTTCCAGAGCATCATGCTGAGATACAATCTAGGCTCCTTTAACTCAAGGAGAAACATGATCATAAACATGAAAAGAATATCTAGTTGTTTATATTTGAAACAATTGTGTACAACCAACATTTCAACGTATGGCCCTTTGTGGGAAAAACAAGAAAGGCAATACAAAGGAAGAAAAGCATAGTGGGAGAGAGGGAACAAGACCCAAACAATGGTCTCCACAACCCGATAGGGTTTGAACCACAAAGAGGTAAAAGAAACATTAAGTCTATACTTAGCAAAGAATAAAAGGACCTTTCTGACATTTTTGTGTCTGGAGTCTAAAACTTTCAACTCTAAAGAGATGAGTAGAGTCTTAGTGGCCTGGAGAGCCCAAACAGCAATAACAGAGATTTCTCAAAGGCCTCTGTAGCAGTTGCTGGCAGCATGGATTATTACACAGGCACCCTGAGAGATCTCTGTTGCTAGGAAATAAAACCTTTATCAGAGTTCTCTTCCCCAGCTCATGGAAAAATCTTTGGGGAAAGACCTTTGTGATCGGGAGCTGTATTAGTATGAAAAAATATATTGCTTAATAATTATTTTTTGCCATGTATTGTGTTAATCCTATTTTATGTTGACTCTCTCATCTAATCCTCATAAATACCCCATTACTATAAAAATGAATAAGGAAATTGGTTTAAACAGTGTAAATAAGACCCAAGGTCAAACAAATAAAAGGCAGAGCTATACTTTGTACCTAAGCATTACTATGTTGCTCTTTTGCCTTTAGCGATTCTCAAGCTTTTTTTTAAAGTTCAGACATTCAAGGGACTTGATCACTAAGGGGAGACATGTGTCCTATTGTACCCAATCTACTCACTGATGCATAAATTAGAGAGGCTGCTGATTACCAGCATTCTTTGTGTTGTCTCCAACATTCCCCCCTTTTTTTGCCTACTCAAGAAACTAGAAGGAAATGTGCGTGAGGGCAAGCAATATTTTTATAAGAATAACCTTGAATCCCCTATAATATATAAAAACCAAAAATCACCTACAAACTTCAGTACCTTATTATTATTAAACATCTAATGTTTCACAACTGTTTGTGGCATATCATTTTGAAAATCATATCCTAAATTAAAAAAATTTTTCTTTAATGTTTATTTTTGAGCAAGTGACAGAGTGCAAGCAGGGGAGGGGCAGAGAGAGAAGGAGACACAGAATCCAAAGCAGGCTCTAGGCTTTGAGCTGTTAGCACAGAGCTGGACATGGGACTCGAGCCCACAAACCACAAGATCATGACCTGAGCCAAAGTTGGACATTTAACTGACTAAGCCATCCAGGTGCCCCTGAAAATCATGTTCTATATTGATCCAGAGAAACCTGTTTCACCAGGTTAAATGAGTAATGATGACTACCACTGCGGCATACTGGATTCAGTTCCCAAATCATCTCCTACAATGTCCAAGGACCTGGGACTCACTTAGGTCCAGCCAGAGTGGAAGGTAGTCAAAGGATTCCATATGTACTCTAAGAAATTTAGAGTACACAGTAATTCCTAACTATACATTTTCTTTTCAATATTTCCTAGCTCCCATATATTGACCATACCAGATACCAAACTATTTTAAGAGAGAGAGAGAGAGAGAAAGAGAGAGACAGAGACAGAGTGAGTTCTTTTTGGCAGGAATATTCAGTTTCTAGATTTTCAAGTTCCCTGATACTTTTCAAAAGTGCGTGTGTGCAAACACACAGTAACACAGGATGTGTAAAAAGAGTTCAGAGATATTTGCTGCCAGTCAGCATGCTGGTCTGTTCTCTTGGCCAGGTCCTCAGCCTTAGGAGTCAGTCCATAGGAGGATGCCAAAGGTCTAAGTAAGGTGGTGAGGATAGCTAGTTCATGGGCTAAAGATTTTGTAAAAAAATTTTTTTTAATGTTTATTTATTTTTTGAGAGAGAGAGAGAGACAGAGTGTGAGCAGGGGAGGAGTGGAGAGAGAGAGGGAGACACAGAATCTGAAGCAGGCTCCAGGCTCCGAGCTGTCAGCACAGAGCCCAACAAGGGGCTTGAACTCACAAGCTGTGAGATCATGCCCTGAGCTGAAGTCAGATGCTCAACTGACTGAACCACCCAGGCTCCCCAATGCGCTAAGGATTTTCTAAAGAGTGGAGAGGACGTGGCTTTCAGAATAGTCTATACTGGTATTCAAATCCTAATAATAATCCCAGATTTGTTCCAGGTCAAATTCAGATTTTCAGTTTTTCCCTAGGACTACTCTTGCTGTGAAAGCACACATGCTTTAAGATAGGCCCTAGAAACACTCTAGACCACAGAAAGCCTTAACCTCCTGACATTTGAGACTAGGGGAAGAAGGGAAGGGAAGGAGGGTTTGAGACCTGATCCTTTGTTCCTCTCTGGTCTGTGAGCATCACCTCCAAAGATCAGGGGACCCTTGGATGTTTAAGTCTCAGTGCAGCTGACTACAGGTAGAACAAAGAGCGTTGCTTACCACTAAGAGCTAAGGTAAGGGTGGCAGGGAGCCAAGAAATAAGGGGTCGGCACTTCTAACCCTTATGTTGTTCAAGGGTCAACTGTATTTCAACAAGGGAGGACATTTTTCATAAGAACTTTATCTCCCGTGTTTCAGAAAAGGAAGGAAGATCCCTCCCTGCCCCAGCAACAATGCTCTGACCACTACTTGTAACCAATGAGAAACTGCCACAACCTCAAACTCTTGTTCTTTTCCAATAAACTTTTGTTGAAAACAGCCCTCCCCAATTTCCGCCTGAAACCTAATAAAAGCTGACCTTCCCTTTGTCTTTTTGGACTTGGCTATGGTTTACCATAGCGTGCTTGTCCCGAATTGCAATTCCTCTGCTATACCCAAATAAGCTGTTTTTTTTTTTTTTATCTTAAATAAAATTGCTCTTTAAAATCCTTAAAGTTAACAGCTTAAGGTAAAATTGGGCACTTCCCTCATAGCTAGTGCTCAATATGCAGCTCATTTTGATCTTGTCCCATCACATTGCATTTAATGAGTACTCTTCCCTATGCATTCCCTACTTTTTTTTTGTCTATACTGAGGATTCAGTATCCCCAGCTTTCTTGTTATTTTCTCAAACTCCCATTATTTGCCCTAATTATCATCTAATTCACTGTGGCTTGTAGCTGACTAAGGAACTGTATGACCCAATATTTATATGTTACCAAGTTTAGCGTTAAGAGTATTTATCCTCTTACCAGTTATCTAGAACTCTCAGAAATTATTGCTCTTCTGAGGCCAAAGGTTACATATACTTTGGTCAATTACTTACAAATCTTTTACTCCCCAAACTCATCCTTTTCCTAAAGGTCAAGACCATTGTTGCCTATAGTTGTAGTTGCCTTATCATCAGTAGCATTGAATCATTATCAACAACTGTTAACTACAGTATGTATGTCCAGAACAATGCAGTTTGGCAGGCAGAGGGCAAGTGGGTGTTGGAAATAGCAACCTAAGAATGCTTCAAACCTGCAGAAGATAAGAGACCTAAAGGGCTTCCTTGCTGGGATAAACTGCTGAAAGTGTCTTGTTTTGGCTGTCCTTTAAGATACAAAGAAATGGAATACACCCTTAAATAACTTAATACCTTATTAAACAAAAGGAAAACAATAAAGTTTATAATTATAAACAATTAATGCCATGAATTTATGTATTGGAAAGAAATTAATTCTATGATCAACTATTTATTTATTTATTTTTAATATAATTTATTGTCAAATTGGCTTACATATAGCACCCAGTGCTCATCCCAACAAGTGTCCTCCTCAAAGCCCATCACCCATTTTCCCCTCTATGATCAACTTTTTATAGAAGTTCAGAGGAGGAAGAGATTGGGTTTGGGTCTTTACAAGAGGTTGGATTGGTTTGAAGATTTGAAAGATGCATCAAGTTTAAATGGGCAGAGATGGGGTGAAGGGTAAGTAACAGTGAAGCTCTGTTGCCTAGGGTACTGCTTTACATTTGAAACTGATGGTGCCAATAATTTATGCTTCAGATTCCCTTAACATTTGGGATTATGCTACAGTAAGTACTTAAGGGAAAACAATCTCATGGAAAACACCTTCATAGACATGTCAATCTCAACTCCACAGAATTGGAAAGGGAGAATAATCTTTAGAAGAAAGTGGGGACAGCTAAAGATAGAACACTATTATTACTGCATAATGAAGTCCTACTTATATAAAGATTATATAAGAAGTTTCAAATGTAGGACCACACTTAAAAAAAATTAAAACATCAACAGAATGCAAAACTTCATCTTTGATCATAAAGTTATCATTTTCAAATTTGAGAATAAGTATTTCTCTAAAGAGAAGACACTTGTTTGCCAAGTTTTAGTCCATAGGATTGTTGGCTCAGAAGCAGAAATTAGTATAACTTGCTTTTACTCACACTTGTTCTTTTAAACTTGTGTGGTTTGTTTTTAGTTGTTTTTTTTTTTTTTTGCTTTTAGTTATTTTGTTTTGTTTTGTTTTGTTTTTTGTTTAGTTTTGTTTTATGTGAGTGCAAATATAGAAACCAAAAAGGAATGTGGTAAGAGATGTGAGTGCAAATATAGAAACCAAAAGTAATGTAGTAAGAGATGGAATTAGCAATGCTTTGGTTGTCTCCCTGTTGAGTTTCGTTATAATTATTTTAAGACATCTAAAATTTGGTTCAAATGAAACAGCATTTTAAACAACTGAGGTATCTCAGCCTTTTACCAATGTCATTGTCCTGCCTGAACTCCTATAGCCACTGAGCACAAATTTAACTCAAAGCATATGGGTAATACCAGCTTCTTTATGTTTCAAGACTTGCAAGTAATAACTCAATGTAATATTTGGCAATAGTGGGAAAAGTATCCCCTTCATGGGCAACTATCATTACTCATTTCTAATCCTACAAAAGTTGCCAATTACTCAATTTTTTTAAAGCACTGGTCTCATTGTTCTACCCTCAAAAAGACATGTTTTCAAGTTAGATTTATTTATTTTTCTGATGCTGTAATATTATGATTTATGAGAAACATATTTTGGTCATTTAGATACCAATATATATTTGGTCTTCCTTCATGGTTCCTGGCTCACAGCTCCCAAAACCCTTGGAATTTCCTGGGTAATAAGGGCAATGGTAACATCTTTTGTCATAATATTTGGTCTCACCCTCAGTTCCTGAAATTAGTTCAGAGACATAAAGATGAAAATAGGTGTCATGTTATTGATAACAAACTCTTTTCCACCACAACTGGGTTTATGTTAATGAGGTGACTTTTGGAAAGCAGCTTAGGATGGAAGCTGGTTGCTAGGGGAACGAACCAACAACGAGCATGGGGGTGCAAATTTCAGACCCATCCCCTGATTTCTTGGGGAGGGAGAGAGGATGGAGATTAAATCAGTCATCAATGGCCAATGATTTCATCAAGCATGACTACATAATGAAGTCTCCATAAAATCCTAAAAGGGTTTGGAGAGTTTCTGGGTCAGTGAATGTGTGTAGATTTGGGGAGTGTGCACCTGGAGAGGACATGGAAGCTCCTCACCCTTTCTCCACACCATGTCCTATATATCTCTTCCATATGGCTACTCCTGAGTTATACCCTTTTATAATAAACCAGTGATCCAATAACCAACATGGTTCTCTGAGTTCTGTGAGCAACTTTAGCAAATTAATCCAATCCAAGAAAGGGTTATGTTGGAACTCCTGATCTATAGCTGGTCAGTCAGAAGCCCAGATGACAACCTGGACTTGCAACTGGGATCTAAAGTGGAGGGCAGTCTAGTGAGACTGAGCCTTGAACCTGTGGAATCTGATGCTATCTCTGGGTAGACAGTGTCAGAACTGGGTTGCATTGTAGGGCACCCAGCTGCTGTCTAAGAATTGCTTGGTGGTGGGGGTGCCTGGGTGGCTCAGTCGGTTAAGCGTCCAACTTTGGCTCAGGTCATGATCTCTTGGTTTGTGAGTTCAAGCCCCAGGTTGGGCCCTGTGCTGACAGCTCAGAGCCTGGAGCCTGCTTTGGATTCTGTGTCTCCCCAACTCTCGGCCCCTCCCATGCTCACTCTCTCTCTCTCTCTCTCTCAAAAACAAATAAATGTAAAAAAAAAAAAAAAGAAAAGAAAAGAATTGCTTGGTGGTGGAAACCCACACTCACCCAATTTAAAATTGGGGTCCAGAACAACCTTTAGATGCCTTCTTTGCTTTCTTCCTTATTTCTTCCTAAGAAAGGCAGAAATGGTATTTTTAATCATTTTGGTCGCTGACACCTTTTGAGAGTTTGATGAGTCACAAACCCTCTCCTCAGAAAAATGTATATTAGACACAAAACTGCATGAATTTTCAGGGAATTCATGGACCTCCCTGAAGTTCACCCACATATCCAACAGGGATCTGGGGACTCTGGGTTATGAGCTCCTGCATGGTGGACCTTTGCAGGTTGGCTGGTTAGGATACTCCCTCATCAAAGAAACTGGAAATAAGAGCCAGAGGACTCAAGAACACTAGAGAGTGCCCTCAGTGTTCCTACTCCATGACCATGCAGTTTCCTTACCCATTCACTGTATCTGTTAATCTCTGAAATGGCTGAACCAGAGAGCTATGAGCTACTCAAGCTTTGGGATCCTGAATATTCACATAATTACCCATACCCTCCCTCTCGGTAAGGCAAGATAGTTGTGAAATTCATTCAACTTGTGACAGTTCTTTTAACTCCAAATTTGCTCTAGTTTGAAAATTCTACACCAGTAATTACTTCTGCAACTGGCTAATGCTAATCATTGTTATTGCAGGGAGGCAGCAAAGAGAATGTCATCTATAGTTCAGCAGCAGGAATATAACCCTGGTGACCCTCCACTTTGGTTTGGCTATGATTATGAAGGCAAGCCCCTTACAAGACAACATGAGATACCACCACCTAAAAATGTAGAATGGACAGTGACAGAGTCAACACACAGTAGTCAAGAGGAAGTAGTATGACCTTCAGCCTCAAGCAAGAAGAACAAAAAAATCTAGAACTTGGTAACTTCATTTGATGCAAGTATTTTCACTAGCTGGATCTCAACAGTGTGAACAACCAGCAAATCATCTCCTGATTTTTGTTCCAAATACAAATATTTCTAAATACATTATTAGTTCTTCTAATTGGTTTAATTGTGGTTTTTTTAAAAGCCAAATGAAGTATTGCTACACTGTAAATTTTCCACTTAAATTTACCTTAATCAAACTGATAGTTTTGATGAGATTATCAAATCTAAGGTTACAGTCATATAAAACAACCCTGAGAGATGTGATGTTTTTGACAACCATTTAAAAGCTTTTCTTTACAAAAGAAAGCAGAGATAGCCATAGGAGTCAGAGTAGGAGTTTGAGCCAGGGCAATGGCTTTAAGGATCTGTGATGATATATTATAAAAAATATGGGCATACATTTTTAAAGGAAACCAGGCTTTCTTGTTATTTCTAGACATTTAACAATAAGAACTAAATGCCACTTGACCCTGGACCCATCTCAACATTTGACTTAACAGTCAGGGACAAATTAAATAGAAACATGAACTATTTGTGACTAGAAAGGATGTCTCTGCAATGTTTCAGAAAGATCTCTTTTTAATCACATCTGCACTATAGAGGAATTTTAAAATATGCTATGCCAAAAAAGATGCTCTCCCTATTTTATGCTAGGAGATATGGGTTATTAATTGTGTACCTCCTCCTTATTACTAATTTTTAATTTTTTTGAGAGGGAGAGAGTGCATGCCCACAAGTGGGGAAGGGACAGAAGGAGAGGGAAGGAGAGACTCTTAAGCAGGCTCCATGCTCAGTGCAAAGCCCAATGCAGGGCTCCATCTCACAACTGTGAGATCCTCACCTGAGCCGAAATCAAGAGTCGGTTGCCCAACCAACCGAGCCACCACATGCCCACTCCTTATTAGTGTTAATAAGCTTTCATCTATGGATTTTTACCACTCTGGTAAAAGATAATAACTACAGAATTCAAGTGATCACACGGTGGTATATCATTATTTGATATTATGTGACACTCGATAGAGTCCAGGAGCAAGCACAACTCTGTTCTGACTGCCATGAACAAGCTGTGTTGGTAATACTGGATCAGTCTTTTAACCTATTTCCTCTATTACATACCTTTTTTTTTCCCCCAGTGTAGAAAATGTAGTGTTATATTGGTTTTGGGTGTACAATATAGTGATTCAACAATTCCTTACATTAGTCAGTGCTCATCATGACAAGCATACTCTTAATTCCCTTCCCCTATTTCACCCATCCCCCCAAGCCACTCACCCTCTGGTAACCATCAGTTTGTTCTCTCTAGTTAAAAGTCTGTTTTTATGTTCATCTCTTTTTTCCTCTGTTCATTTATTTTGTTTCTTAAATTCTACATATGAGTGAAATCATGTTTTCTCTGACTTATTTTGTTTAGCATTATGTTCTCTAGATCTATCTATGTTGTTACAAATGGCAAGATTTCATTCTTTTTATGGCTGAATAATATTCCATTGTATATATCTACCACATCTTTTTTTTTTTTAATTCTTTTTAAAGCTCATTTATTTTTGGGAAAGAGAGATGGTGCGATCTGGGGAGAGACAGAGAGAGAGGGAGGGATAGAATCCAAAGCAGGGTCCAGGCTTCAAGCTGTCAGCACAGAGCCTGACACAGGGTTCAAACTCACAAACTGCAAGATCATGATCTGAGCCGAAGTCGGTCGCTTAACTGTGCCACCCAGGCTCCCCTACCACATCTTCTTTATCCATCCATCTATCAATGGACCTTTGGGTTGCTTCCATAATTTGGCTATTATAAATAATGCTACAACAAACAAAGGGATGTATATATCCTTTAGAATTAGTGTTTTCATATTCTTTGGGTAGATACCCAGTAGTACGATTACTGGATTGTAGGGTAGTTCTATTTCTAATTTTTTGAGGAACCTCTGCACTGTTTTCCAGTGCCTGCACCAGTTTGTAAGAGAGTTCCCACTAATAGTGCAAGAGAGTTCCTTTTTTTCTATTTCCTCACCACTGCTTGTAGTTTCTTGTGTTTTTGATATTAGCCATTCTGACAGGTACAAGGTAATATATCTCATTGTGGTTTTGATTTGCTTTTCCCCAATAATGAGTGATGTAGAGCACTTTTCATGTGCCTGTTGGCCACCTAGATGTCTTGTTTGGAGAAGTGTCTGGTCATATCTTCTGTCCATTTTTTAATTGAATTATTTGTGTTTTTTCAGTGTTGAGTTGTGTAAGTTCTTTATGTACTTTGGATACTAACCCTTTATTGGATATGTCATTTACAAATACCTTCTCCCATTTAGTAGGTTGACTTTTAGTTTTGTTGGTTATTTCCTTTGTTGTGCAGAGCTTTTTGTTTTGATGAGGTCCCAATAGTTTTTGTTTTTGTTTCCATTGCCTCAGGAGATATATCTAGAAAGGTGCTGTTATTGCCAACGTCAAGGAAATTACTGCCTGTGCTCTCTTCTAGGATTTTTATGGTTTCAGGTCTCACATTTAGGTCCTTAATCTATTATGAATTTATTTTTGTGTATGGTATAAGAAAGTGGTCCAGTTTCATTCTTTTGCATGCAGCTGTCCAGTTTTCCCAGTACCATTTGTTGAAGACACTCTTTTTCCCATTTCCCATTGCCTCCTTTGTCAAAGATTGACCATATAATCGTGGGTTTATTTCAGGTCTTTCTATTCTGTTCCACTGATCTGTGTCTGTTTTTGTCCCAGTACCATACTGTTTTGATTATATTACAGCTTCATAATATAATTTGAAATCTGGAATTGTGATACTTCCAGTTTTGTTTTTCTTTTTCAAGATTGCTTTAGCTATTCAGGGTCTTTGGTGGTTCCATACAAATTATAGGATTGTTTGTTCTAGTTCTGTGGAAAATGCTGTTGGTTATCTCTTAAATGAAGTTAATCACAGTCTCTTTGTACCCCCAAAATCGGAAGCAAGGATAAAACTTAAGGTAAAGAATATGAAAATTATTTTGAAAAGTTTAAAATGGGCTGCACAAAGTATGATTATAATACCTTGTATTACCTAAATGTTTTTAATAATTCTCCCCCTTTTTAAGGTTGATTTTGAAAGAGTTTCTGAAATAGGATAGTCCACCTAGAAGTGGACTGCAAGGGAATCAGCTGAGTAGGAAGCTTTCCGAAATGAGCCAAGAGATTTAAGATGACTTAAGAGGGTAATTTTTAAATCTAGAGATTTTTGGCAGCTGCAGAAAAATTTGCTTCTGATCCCTAAGTGTCTG
Source organism: Panthera tigris (assembly GCF_018350195.1). Taxonomy (NCBI): domain Eukaryota; kingdom Metazoa; phylum Chordata; class Mammalia; order Carnivora; family Felidae; genus Panthera; species Panthera tigris. The sequence goes on from NC_056661.1 coordinate 80,864,673, forward strand.
CTCCCTAAGAATTTCAAGCACACAACTGGAGAGACCTATAAAAGAGGCAACTGCTTTTTAAAGGAATAAAACCTGCATGGGGAAGATCAGAATAAGGAGAAAGACACCCTGTTATATTCTCTAGAAACCAAGTAGGGTGTTTGGTATTTAACTGTCAAAGCTCGCTCTAAAACTCTTTTGAGTAAGATCTTCTTTTAAACAAAACAGGAGACACATTTGGAAAGACACATTTTATAACCACACAAATGAAAAAAAAAGGGGGCAGGTGTTAGAAAAAGTAGGCTATAAAGAAGGACCAAGAAGCAGAAGGAACAGGTGGTGAAATCTTCAAGTACTCAGTGCAAAGTACTCCAAATATCCAAAATATTACTTAGGTCTTCAACTCTTAGGCATTTGCCATAGATAGGTGAGTGGTCAAGAGAGCAAAATATGGCAGCTTTTCCTTTCTGTTTGGACTTAACTATGTGGTTCAAATATGCACAATTCCTTTAAGAATTTTAAGTACAGTTTACTGCTTGTTATGCTCATGACCTTTCTGGCTGTTGTTGACTAATTTCACAAACTTTATTTTTAATCATGAAAATATTTATATAATTGCATGAGGGTGAAAAAAGATTATAAAAATTGCCTCATTGCCTCACAGTTTCCTCTACTTAATAATCTAACACACACACACACACACACATCACATCAAACATACTAACATGAGTACTGTCCCAATTTCTTTAATAAATTTTGATTTCATGAAGATTGAACTAAAAGGAGACTTTGAGATATTCCACAAAGTTCACTTTTTGTTTCATAAATATGAAGTTAAAAATAGACAGGACTCTAAACAAATATTAAGAGACTATTATAAGTCATAATATTTTAAAAGGTTTATTATAGGCGCACCTAGGTGGCTCAGTCGTTTAAGTGTCTGACTTCGGCTCAGGTCATGATCTCGCAGTTTGCGAGTTTGAGCCCTGCATCGGGCTCACTACTGTCAGCATGGAACCTGCTTCGGACCCTTTATCCCTCTCTCTTTCTGCCCCTCTCTGCTTGTGCTGTCTCTCTCAAAATAAATACATAAACTTAAAAAAGAAAGAAAGAAAAGGTTTATTATAAACCATTGTTTAAGAGCTGATTTATCCTAACCATAAAAGACATAATCTGAAAGATAGGTCTATTCAGTCTTACGTAAATTAAATGTCCCAGGAGTAGACAGGTAGGCTTGAAAGAAAGAGAATTTATAAAATAACTTTATACACTACACCATTGTAAAAATAAAAATCAATCTTCATACAGCAGGCTGTAAAACAGTTGAATGTTTCTCCTCTTCCCAATGCATTGTATCTTAGATTATGCAAAAAGAATTAAGAATCAGTAGCAAATGCATCATTTTTATGATGTATTTTATTGACAGCTTACATTTACATTGATGTCATAAGAAATACTAACATGTTACAAGAGAGCTAAAGTGAAAGAAATGCTTCTTTACAAGATAACTGCCGCCCATGACCTATGCTTTCGTATAATCTTCTCTTCTTGAGTATAAATGGAAATTGTAAATATGATGAGCGAGCACTCCCATGATTATGTTACATCACAGAGCAAAACAAAGATTATTCTGGGAAGGCCTGATCTAATCAAGCAAACCCTTTAAAAGCAGTTTCTCCAGCTGGTTGCAGAAGAGGTCAGATATTCAGTGCACGAGAAGCAAGTGCTGGCTTTAAGATGGAGAGGGCCACATGAGAAGGAATGCAAGTGGCCTCTAGAAGCTTAGAGTGATTACCGATGGACAGCAAGAAAAGAGAGACCTCAGTCATAGTCACAAGGAAATGGATTTTGGCAACAATATGAATAAGCTTGAAAGTAGATTTTTTTTCCCCCAGAGGATCTAGATGAGAACTTGAGTCCAGCTTTGTGCACCTTGAGCAGAGAGCCTAGCTATGCAGAGCTGTTGACCTACAGAACTGTGAGCTAATAAGTAAATGCTATTTTAAGTTGGTTACGTTTATGGTAATTTATTGCAGGGCAACAAAAAATGAATACAATAGCTAAGTACAAATTTTGAAAAGGTCTCCACAAGACAATTCACTAGTATTCATTCTAAATTGTTTTCAACATTTATATGAACTGTGGTATTTGCATTTTTGTAGTCTTAGATCTGCTGATCATTGTTAAAAATTATAAGTAAAATTCAAACCATTCTTAGTCCTGCAGTTTCAGGGACTGAAACCAGCTTTGACTTCTAAAATTTATAGTGCCTTTTGGGGCATCGGCCTTAATCCATTTTTCATGTTTGCTTGCTTGATTCATGAGCCCTGAAACACAAAATTGCATAAAGTTATATCTTCATTGACAAGAACAATATCTGACTATGACATAGATCCTAACAACACATCTCTGAAACTGAAAAACACTTTGGAACAGCAAAAATCTTAGTAAAGACAGTGTGAGTCGGGAAAGAGTTGCAGTTACCTGGGCTTATTCCCTCCTTTCATTTTCTCAGAACAACTGAAAGGGAAGCTACTCTTTTTTTATCTGTATTTGTTTGTGTGTGCAGGTTTTAAAAAGAGGTTTATTTAAGTACAATTGATAAAAGACATATGCAATACAGTAAATTTTGGAATATGTAAAAATCTGTGGAGCCATCTCTTAAATCAAAATAATGAATATATCTATCACTCGTAAAAGTTGACTTTTGCTCCTCTGTCATCTTCTTTTCCCTTCTCTGTCACCTCCAGACACTCCCCCATGAAATCCCCATCACTGATCTACCCCCCATCACTGGTCTACTTTGTGTCACTATGGATTAGTTGCATTTTCTAAAATTTTAATAAATGGAATCATACAGTATGCATTTTATTCTTTTTTAAAAATCTAGGCTCTTTCACTCAGCATAATCATTTTGAAGTTCATTCACACTGTACTAGGGATGAGGTCATTTCCTTCATTGAAGGAATATGAAGGAATATGAAGTAGCACAACCTTCAGAATTTCAGTCTCCTCCCCACATGAATAAACACTACGTATGAATGCTCATGGGCACCCTTTGCAGATCCCTCCTCTCTGGAATTCTTTCTTCTGAAATCTAGCAGCCCTGGTCTCCCGAGATGCTCAGCTCAGTCTCCACTTCAGGAGTCTGCTGGGCTCTTTGTTACTGCTCCCTGCCCTCAAAGTCATACGCTGTAGCAGTGATACAGCTCACCTGGTTTATTTCCCATCTCTGTTCTTTTAGTTCTAGGTTTTTTTCTCTTTCAATCAAGGTAATGAAGGTCGTATACCTCGTCTAAAGCTCCAGTGCAACTCTGAATTTAAGAGACCAATCAAAACTGTACTGAGGAGGACTGGCTGCCCCACATCAACACGCCCTGTTCACGGTTGACCCACCCAGGAGTCAAAGTGGTTGGAAGCCTTTATGGCTGAAAGGAATGCCAGAAAGTGCGTGAGTGCAGCCGCTGGGGCATTTTATTCTGTTTTCCAGATCCTAGGGTCTGGAGGCCGTGACGTATGCTCTTGGGTAGGGACTACCAGTGTGGCAAAGGGTTTCTGAATGTCTTCCAACGTTGACAGTTTCTCCTCACAATTCCCAGGAGTGTTTTGGGGCACATCTTTCTGTGAGGGTTTCGAGAAGGAAGGGAGCCAGTTGGCTACGCCACTGGGTCAAGTGATTGACACCCGGGTGGGCTGCCTGGGCCACCACAGCTTAGGCCGGAGTGGGGACAGGGCTCAACTGGCAACTGAGAGAAGGACTAAATAAATTAGTTTCGAGAGCGTTGGTCATTTTAAAATTAATGACTTTCGGATTCTTCTCTCTGCACATGGTTCAGTTTACTCTCTGTGCGAGTTATGTATATGCTGATTTTCCTAAGAGCAGCTCTAACCAAGAAGTGGAAATTATTTGAAGCAAAGCCTGGGTAAAGTCTTATGGTTGAAGGTTGCTGAGGCCCAGGAAGACTCATTAAGTTACTTGCCCAAGGTCACAGGCTCTTTGTACTAGCCAGTAGCACAACCTTCAGAATTTCAGTCTCCTCCCCACATGAAGAAACACTACCAACTTAGACCCACGGGGAAACTAGAAGAAATTAAGTGATTAAGATATTAAGCTCCTCCAAATCCTCACCCAATTCTCTGATCTTAGGGCCCTGTTTTAGCATGACAAAACATGAAATACTTTAAAAAAGTTGGCACCATTTCTTATCTCTGAGTTGTAATTTTATAATGCTCTTTTCCAACTTCAATGATGAAATGTATTAGTAAATAAGTATCACTGAGCTAGTATTATGAGTTGAGGTCTTATTATCCCCATCGCAACAGAAATCCGATTGTGACATTTCTATCTCCAAGCCCTGGTAGCAAGATAAAAAACATCTTAATATCGACCTCATACAGAGTTCTGAAGCCATTTAATATGAAAGTAAGCTTTTTAGTGTTTCAAACTACTGTTTATGTTATAAAACCTCAGTCAATTCAGTTAGGATTGATAGGCCTAAGGAGGTGTTAACGTTCATCCCAAATTACCTTAAAATGGTAGGCATCTAAGGGAGAAGACTTGCTCAAGCCCTCACTCTAGGCCACCTGCCTCCTAGGGAGGAGGAACTGCTATGGATGTGTGAGAACACACTAGACTGTGTTCTAGGTGTCACTGTGCTATGAAAGATTGTACCAGTGAGTTTGGTTCTCCTCTCGTACTTCTCTTGCAAGTTGCCTAAGTGTAAGGGCGATTTCCTATTCTCTCTTCTTTGCCTTCAGACAGGTATAATATCTACCCATTCTGAACATATACATAAATAGCTCTTTTCAACTCACTTCTATACTCTGGCTTCTAGGTAGTGCTCAACCAAGCCAAATACCAGCCTTAGGGGGCAAAAATCTCTTGCCACCTACCTCTGTGATAACATATCCTTGGTGCTGACAATGTTTTTTTGTGTGAAGCTTTTTAGGCTTAGTTTAGGGAAATGTGTATCAGCTGTTTGAGTCAAATCTAACAGAACCCAATAAATAATAATATTGCACTGGCAAAAAAAAAAAAAAAACAAAAACTGTACTGAGGAGAGTTGTGAATACACTGTCTCAATTCCTTATATACATTTTCTTTGCTGAACCCAAACACACCAATCAGGAAACAATTTTTCTTTAGCATAGTTTTTCCCTTGTTAGTACCATATGATATTCCTAGCTGATGAAAAGGTGCTTTACACCATCCAATCTTTGTGTCGAGTGCTTTTCTGAAACAAATTCTTCTCTGAATTCTTGCCTCCCCTTTAATCTGAGCCATAATCTTATCTATCAGTGTTTTAGAGTTCATTGCATCTTTCAAGTTCCTCTGGAGTTTTTCCTTCTACTTCTCTTGCTATATTTCTTTTTTATTTTTTTAAATGTTTGTTTGTTTAGTTTTAAGAGAGGGAGAGAGACAGAGCATGAGCAGGGGAGGGGCAGAGAGAGAGGGAGACACAGAATCTGAAGCAGGCTTCAGGCTCTGAGCTGTTAACACAGAGCCTAAGGTGGGACTTGAATCCATGAACTGCAAGATCATGACCTGAGCTGAAGTTGGAACGCTTAACTGACTGAGCCACCAGGCGCCCCTTAATGTGTGTGTGTGGGGGGGGGGGTGCAGGGCAGGGAATCCCAAGCAGGCTCCACACTCAGCACACAGTCTGACGCAGGGCTTGGTCCTGGGAACCCATGAGATCATGACCTGAGCTGAAATCAAAGAGTCGGACACTTAACTGACTGAGCCACCCAGGTACCCTCTCTTGCTAGATTTCAGTATCATCATGACTCTACTTCTCATTAAACTGATTAAAATCTCATTCCAATTGGTAAATCCCTGTGTTAGATGTGTTAAAAACAAAACAAAACAAAACAAAACAAAACAAAACAAAACATCACAAGCCCAAATGGTGTCTCTTAGACAAGTTCCCAAACAGATGCTTAATACATAATCTAATTGCAGTTTCAAACTCCCACAGAAACGTAGTCTTCGCTGGTCAGTCAGGAATTTTTAGTCAGTGGCAACAAGACTCTGCCACATGGGACCTCTTCATTCCCCAGAGAATGATGAGGTCCTTTGCATGGGAAGACCCCCCTTTTCCCCCCTAGAAAGGGCCTAGCCTGGAATAATCCTTTTCTTTTGCTAACAACTTTCTTGGTCCCATCCTCCTTCTGGAAAAACCTTCCATTTTGTACAACACCTCGGTGTGCCCCTCTACTTGCTAGGTGAGGTGCTGCCCAAATCATTAATTGTTTAATAAAGCCAATTAGGTCTTCAAATTTACCTGGCTGAATTTTGTTATTTCACAGAAGCTTCTGTTTTTCCTCCAACTTGTCATTAAGGAGTTCAGCTATGTCAATTTTAATGTTCTTCTTTTTGTGCCTGTGCTGCATTTGGTAGGTCAGGATTTTGAGGTACCTGCACGCAATAGGTTTTCTATAATACATAATTTTTTTCCTAGTAATTCAAATAAATATAGAGGAAAGAATTGGAAATCTTGAACATTGGTTGCTCTAAGTTTATTATTTTCTTACACTCTTTGGCATCAATAGTAAATGATAGTAAGGTTTTCCCAAATACCTAAGATCTTTTCCTTAATATTTTATGTGTCACCTCCCCAGTTACGCTTTTCTTGCTTATGGAAAGAGAAGCCAATCTACTCATTTTCTTTTGCAACAGTAGAAGAGGCTACTGTCAGGGAGAAAGGCCTTCCTCTGCCTTATGGTCCTTTTAACTGGACTTAGAATCAAATTGACATGAGACATCTACAGAAAATCAAATTTAGTATGTGTGCATATGGAGAATCCCCACACACATGAAATTCCAAAGACAGTGAGGCAACTTGAAGCTTATATGAGCTAAGGAAAGGGGTGGGGCCTGAAGATACAAAGGGGAGCAGCTCATTAGCAGGAAAGTGAAAGGAGATGCTTTGAAAAACAAAAGTTGCCCCGTTATGCAGGTAAGTTTCTTAGGTAAAGGGGAGTCTCTGTTAATAGCTCTCTTGCTGGCACAGGCTTTCCTTTCCAAAGTAAATTTATGCAGTTGAGGGAGAGGCAGACAGCTTTTACTGCATCTACTGGGTTTTGATTACTTATAACTTGAAATCATCTTTATGCCAAAGTGGCCTTTCCTGGGGCAGCCTGCCCTTAGCCCTCATACTGCACACAGTGCTACTGCTACTAACAAAATGAACACACAGCAATTTTAGGCTAGAGACAATACTCAAAAAACAAGACAGTTTATATTTATACAATTCCACTTGGGTTGCTTGAAAATAGCTTTCTTTATCTTGCCTATAAGTAATTTATTGAAAGCTTTTCATACTCTGGCCTGAATCTGTGGAGACTCCATTCTAATTTGTAAAGTTTATAAATTCCTTCCTACAAAAATCTTGCAACACACACTGGAATTTGTGGTTGCAGAAAACTTGTTCCTTATTTAATTCCCCTTGCCAATGATAATCAGTGTTTTATTGGCCAAAAAAAGGGAAATGACTACCCTATCCCTATGTAGTTTGGCTTCCATTAACTAAACGGGGGGAAGAGTTTCTTCTAAGGACGTTTTTAAACTACAGCGTTTGCTCTCTAAATCCTCCCTGTCCAAATCTACCCAAATATATGAATCTCCAAGTTCTTTTATTTCCCCCCAAATACTTAGTTGAGAAGCATTAGTCATTATTTAACCCAAAATACACCTGATCTAATCAGCACTCTCTGTGGATAAAGATAGGGCTCTAAGTAGTAATTTGCAGAATTTAATTCTCTTGTTTAAAATTAGGCTTAAAAAGCTTCTTCACTAAGGTGAGCTTCTCCCTTCCCCTCCCCTGTTCCTGACCTCCACCTCCCTTTCCCAACCCTATGACAGACTTTATTTACATTCGATTCAGAAGGATAATTCTGGTGCTGCCTTATTAGCATATTTAACTTCAATGATTCATAGTTGGAAGATTCCCTCTTTTACATTATAAACACTACTGACCACCCATTATGGGAAGCACCATGCTAAAGTAGTTTACATCTTTATATTCAGAAGATGTACAAAGACATACTAATATGCTCAAAAAGTTTACCAACTGGCTAGGAAAGTAAATCATAAACTTATGAAACATGAAAATACTCTGAAATTTTATTATTTTTACTGCATATATTTCACAAATAAAACCTCTAGCCATATACAATTCTATAACCAAATATTTCAATGTTGTCAACATTCTACAAGTATTTACAGCCTGCCCTTAACAACAATGCAGCCCCAGGCATCTTAACAAATTATTACCGACAAGAAAATATTTTTGAACTAGTGTTTAAAAAAATTGTTTTTAAATGCATATTTGTTTTTAAGAGAGGGAGAGAGACAGAGCACGACCAGGGAAGGAGCAGAGAAGGAGTGAGACACAGAATCCAAAGCAGGCTCTAGGCTCTGACCTGTCAACACAGAGCCTGATGCAGGCTCGAACCCACGAACCAGGAGATCATGACCTGAGCCAAAGTCAGCTGCTGACTTGGCTCAAACTGACTGAGCCGACTTTGGCTCAGGTCATGATCTGGCCCCATTTTTAAACTAGTTTTAATGGTTTCCATCATTACATTTTCTCTCAATTACCTGGAATAATAACAAAGTCAACAGACCTCTAGACTTCGAGCAAGTAGACAGTTTTGCCCAAAAAGTATTCTCAAAAAGGCTCATTGTTCTTCAAATTTTTTATGTTTAATCCCATCCACTGTATTCTTCATCTCAGACATTGTAGTTTCCATTTCTAGAAATCCAATTTTGGTCTTTTTTACATCTTCCATGTCTTAACTTTATTCTATATTCTAATATGTGGAATGCAGTTTTGATAACTTATTTTCCTTCTCTGTTAATTCTGACATCCGTATCTGTTCTGGGTGGGTTTCAACTGACATTCCCTTTATTATGGGTCATGTTTTCTTGCCTTTTTGCATGTCTGTTAATCTTTGCTTGGATGCTAGACATTGTAAATTTTATTTTTTTGGGTGCTAGTTGATTTTGTATTCCTATAAATCTTGAGCTTGGTTCAGAGATGCAGTTACTTGGAAACAGTTTAAGCATTTCATCTCTTGCTTTTATGATTTGTTAGGCAGTTCTGGGGAGATGTTCATTCTAGGGATAATTGTTTCTAACAACTACGTGCTCTACCCAGTGTGCCATGAATTACAATTTTTTCCAGTCTGGCAGGTGGCACAGGCATTATTCTTGGACCAGTGTGAACACAAGGCCGTCTTTCCTCTGGTACTTCATCCTATGAACTCTCACTGTCTTGGTCTGTGTGGACCCTCATCATGGTCTCCTCAAATCAGAGAGTCTGCTGGGCTCCACAATGGGTTCCTCTCTCTCTCTGTACTACAGACTGGAGACTTTTTCAAGACAGTAAGCAGGGCTCATTTTGTTTGTTTTGCATCTCTCAGTGATCACTTTCTTTCATTGCTTGATGTATCATGTCTTAGAAAGTGTTTATTCATTGATTTTTCTTATTTACAAAATTTTATTATTGTTGTTTTAGATAAAAGGATAAAATGAGTCCGTTTTACTCCACCTCTTGCCTGGAAGCCTTCCTTGTTTCTTTCTTCTCTTTCTCCCTCTCCCCATCTACCCCCCCCCATTCCCTTTACTATGCTCTCTAACATCTTATTTTGAAATAATAAAGACTTGCAAGAATCAAGTTGCAAAAATAGTACACAGAGGTCCTATGCACCCATTAACCCAGTTCTCCCAATGGTGATGTAACTATAGTGCATTATCAAAACCAAGTAATTGGTTGGCGAAGTACAATTAATTAGACTACAGACCTTACTCAGGTTTCACCATTTTTTGCATGCACTCACTTTTTTACATTTTTGTGTACACTGATATGACATTTTATCACATGTACAGATTTATAACCGTCAATATAATCAAGATATAAAACTGTTGTATCACCACAAAATAAGTCTCTTGTGACATCTTTATAGTCTATCCTGTCTCTTCCCTAACCTTTAGCAACCACTTGTCTATTCTCCATTTCTATAATTTTGTCATTCCAAAAATATTATAATAATGGAATCATACACTGTGTAACATTTTGAGACTGGCTTTTTTCACTCAGCATGCTGCCCTCAAGGTCTATCCAAGTTGTGTGTATCAATAAAAATTCCTTTTTACTGTTGAATTGTATTCATTGCACAGACATACTACAGTTTGTATAACAATTTACTGATAGATATTTTCATGATTTCCAATTTTGGGGTATCACAAATAAAGCTATACTTTTTGTGTACAGGTTTTTATGTGAACTCTAAGTTTCATTTCTTCAAGACAAATGCCCAGGAGTATAATTGCTGGATCATACAGTAGTTTCATGTTTAGTTTTTTAACAAACTGCAAGACTGAATTTTAGAGTGGATATATCATTTTACACTCTTAACAGCAATGTAAGAGAGATCCAATCTCTCCACATCCTTGCCAGCATTTAATATTAGCAGTATTTTTTATTTTATGTATTCTAAGAGGTAATATCTCATTCTGGTTTTAATTTGCACTTCACTAATGGCTAGTGATACTGAATGTTTTTGTGTTTTTATTTGCCATTGTATATCTTCTATGGTTGCGCTGTTTCTTAAATCTTATGCAATCACACTTTTATGGACACAAATCATTTTTCTTCATTACTGGGAAGAGTACATTCGGGGTAAGATTTGACTGTGATTCAGTATTTCTTAAATGACCAAAATAAATACAAATACAAAAACAAACAAAAATCCCCAGGCATTACAAACAGAATTCACATGCTCTAAGACTGGGACCTGCACTTTGATCTCTAGGTTAGGGGTAAGCAAATTATAGCCCATGGGCCAAATCTGGCCTGAGGCCTGTTTTTATGGCCTAAGAGCTAAGAATGACTTTTACATTTTTAAGGGGTTATATTAAAAATAAAAAGACTAAGCAACAGAAACCGTATGTAGCCTGCAAAGTCTAACATATTTACTATCTAGTCTTACACATAAAGTTTGCATATGAAAAGAAACAAAACCTGGTCTTTTTTGGTAAACATTAACAAATAAAGTTCATGTCTAATTATCTATGACATTCCCATAACTTTAACAAAATGATGGGGAAACAAAAACACATTAAAAGCACAATCTGGGGCACCTGGGTGGCTCAGTCGGTTAGGTGTCCTACTCTTGATCTTGGCTCAGGTCATGATCTCATGGCTTGTGAGTTCGAGCCCAAAGCTGGGCTCTGCACTGATGACATGGAGCCTACCTGGGATTCTGTCTCTGTGCCCCTCACCTGCTTCTGCTCTATTTCACTCTCAAAATAAATAAATAAACTTTAAAAGCACAAAAAATCTGAAGGCAGTTTTTCTACATTAACTCCCTGTTAAAAGTATTTTTTAAAAATGTTTATTCATTTTTGAGAGAGTCAGAAAGAGACAGAAAGACAGAGCGTGAGTGGGGGAGGGGCAGAGAGAGGGAGACCCAGAACTCGAAGCAGGTTCCAGGCTCTGAGCTGTCAGCACAGAGCCCAATGTGGGGCTCAAACCCATGAACCATGCCATCGTGACCTGAACCAAAGTTGGACATTCGCTTAACTGACTGAGCCACCCAGGTGCCCCCCTGTTAAAGTATTTTTAAGCAGACAGCCATAAGTCTACAGCATTCTTCATTCTCTTTCTGAATTTCTTCCATGTCATCCTAAAACACATCTACATGACTGATAAATCCATGTGTTATAAGCTTGGAGAAAACTCAAACTTCAGAGTATTCTAAAAAAAAGAATTATTTCTATGAGTCATAATAAAACACTAGATTTTTTCCCCCCATTTGGAGGTAAAGCACTGTCTCTAGATCTAAAAGTGGCATTCTGTGGGCTTAGTCCCATTTCAACTTCTTTTCCAACTCATGAATCAGTTTTCCATTATAAATCACAATACCATTCAATGTATAACTCTCTGGCCTGAAAACAAGCTGAGAATTCTATTTTGGCTTGGTGGCCGGATCCCAAATGAACTTATTTTTTATATGCTTTACATTTCTAGTTTTACTAAAATAAAATTAACCCAGTAGTATCACCTTCTATACTAAGCAGATGAGGACACGCATCATTTGGCTGGCAACACGCTTTATCTCTAATACTCTCTAAACATCTAAACTGGGGCTTTTAAGATAGAAAGACTTTGTACCACATGCAGTTTTGGGCTCAGAGAATGTTATTATATACCACAGTGAGGTTTTATATCTAAGTTGATGTACCAAGGCCAAAAGCTAATGGAGAAGTCAATTTCTTACAAGAAATATCTTACCTAAGCCATTCACCACCTGTTGAATTTGCTATATATGGGTAGAGCACAAAACTTGGAACCAAGGATCTTAAAAGGATTAAAAAATGCACTCCAAAGAATACATGCTGCACACAGCTTTTAAAGTAGGTAAATGTTTCAGCCTGAGCTTTCTTTTGACCTCAGAATAGCATATAATACTTGTAAGTCATTTTAAGAATTGTGCAATGTACAGTTATTAGTGACAGCAACAGCAAGGGAAATCATGAAGCAGGAAATCAAAATTACAAGGCTGACACATCAGACCCTGTGGGAAGCCTGAGCCCTAGGGACTAATTTTTACTGGCATGCTTCTTGCAGAAATCATGCAGAAGTCATGCTACAGATACAATCCAGACCTCTTAGCAGTGAGGGTATTTCTGTTTCTATGCCTCATAGGCTCTGTAAGGAAGGCCCAGATGAGCTGAGCTCAGCTGCCTATAATAACAACTCACATATAAAACTGCTCATTATTTCCAAAACTGGGTTTCAGATTGGAAATCTCCACAAAAAAAGCAATCTGCCCTGATTTTCTAGGCCTCTTAAATTATTCCATCCATCTGATAAATAAGGTCTGTGGCCTTCTGGGCACCAAACAGTTTTAGAATCAAAATGAAACATGAAAGTTTCTGTAAACTCAGTCACTTGTTCATACGGCTCTCTCCAAAAGGGACTGCCCTGTCTCTATGTGAGGTCTCTCTGCACAATTACTCTAATGGATTTAACCTACTATCAGAGACAATCTAGAGATACATCTGGGGCTTGTAGTAGGTCATGTGGGACTCTACAAAGAAATTCTGCTGATCAGTACCTAGATTCTTGTGTTGTGAGCAGGAAATAAACTTTGTTCTGCAATGTAGGCCTTTCTGGTTTAGGAAGGAGGGGCTAGAGTACAAGACATAATAAAAAATTACACACAAAAAGAATAGGCTGAGGAGCTTCATAAATACCAATGGGGTAAGCATGTATCTTCTTCATAGCATCCATTTATCTATTTCTTCAAGCAAAATTTGTTGAAGGCTTATTTATTTTTCTGTTGAGTTTAAGAGAGATTACTATGGAGTCCAGGCCACAGAAAGAGCTCTTCCGAATTACTGCAGTAGCCTGCTAGTTAGCTTTTTCTTCATTCACCATTGTCCTTTCCAATCTTTCTCCACTCAACATTCAGTGAACTTAAAAAAAAATTTTTTTTTTAATGTTTATTTATTTTTGAGAGAGAGAGAGAGAGAGAGAGAGAGAGAGAGAGCGCTGGGGAGGGGCAGAGAGAGACAGAGACACAGAATCCGAAGCAGATGCCAGGCTCCGAGCTGTCGGCACAGAGCCTGATGTGGGTCTTGAATCCATGAACTGTGAGATCATGAACTGAGTCGAAGTCAGACACTTAACTGACAGAGCTACCTAGGCGCCCCAACATTCAGTGAACTTTTTTTTTAAGTTTATTTATTTATCTTGAGAGAGAGAGAGAGTTCCAGTGTGGGATCTAAACTCATGAACTATGTGAGATCATGACCTGAGCCAAAACCAAGAGTTGGACACTTAACCAACTTGAGCCACTCAGGCACCACTCAGTGAACTTTTTAAAAAAAGTTTTTTTAATGTTTATTTAATTTTAAAAAAAAATTTTTTTTTTTAACGTTTTTATTTTTGAGACAGAGAGAGACAAAGCATGAACGGGGGAGGGTCAGAGAGAGGGAGACACAGAATCTGAAACAGGCTCCAGGCTCTGAGCGGTCAGCACAGAGCCTGACGCGGAGCTCGAACTCACGGACCGCGAGATCATGACCTGAGCCGAAGTCGGCCGCTTAACCGACTGAGCCACCCAGGCGCTCCTAATGTTTATTTTTTTGAGAGACAGACAGCGAGACAGAGAGCAAGCAGGGGAGGGGCAGAGAGAGAGGGAGACACAGAATCTGAAGCAGCTCCAGGCTCCAAGCTGTCAGCACAGAGCCTGACACAGGGCTTGAACCCACGGACCACGAGATCATGACCCGAGCTGAAGTCAGACGCTTAACTGACCGAGCCATCCAGGTGCTCCCCACTCAGCGAACTTTTTAATGCATAGATTTGATTGTGTAAACCCAGATGAAACCTTTTGGGCCTTTGCATGCACTTAGTTTAAAATCCAAATCAGCCCTATATGATCTGACCCCTTCCAAAGTCTCTAGCCTTCTTTTATGCCACATTCCCCCTACTCTCTATATTCTAGCTATATTGTGCTTCTCTCACCTCTTCAAACTCACAATGGTAGTCTAATTTAGATAGGTCACATACATGCTTTCACTGTACCATATACATATCTTTACTACAACATTTATTCCACTTCATTGTGTTCACTGATTTGTCTTGCCTTACTAGGATGTAAGCTTCCCACATGACAGAGAGACCATACTCTATTATCGTTCATTCCTAGTTTCTAGCAGTGCCTGACTCAAAAGTTTGTTGAGTGAATGACTTACCAAATAAAGGAAAACACAGAAGATAGGAGGAGGAGGAGATAGGCAAGGGAAGGGAACATTTGTTTTAAAATATATTATGCTTGAGGTGGTACTGGTTTAGTGGAATAGAAATGGGCAAGAAAAAAGAGATCAGGTCTGCAGATAGTGATTTTATCCAGTGACAGGACTAGTAAGTGTTCCTAAATAATTTAATGAGGTCTTTTTCAATGGCTAAAGTGTTGAGAATAGGGTTGTAAAACTGAATTAAAATGAAATCTAAATTTCATGATTCTATGAGTAACAAGAGAAAATGACAAAGTAACTTTAATTTGTAATTTAAACATTAATATATGTAAAATAATGTGATTATGCTATCATGCAGAACATTATTAAACAAATTTATATTATTGCTTTAGACTACTGGGGCCAAAAAAGTTAACTCTATTGTCTCCTTATTAAACTCAAGAGATTGGATCATAAGAAGTTGATTCTTACTACATTAAATACAGTTAAATTTTCATCAAACTTTTACTATGTCACTAAGAGTCTGGCCATTAGGCACTGAGTTAGATCTGAGGGTGGGTGTACAGGTCTTATTTTTATTCTTGTTATGCTTTTTGTTAAGATTCTATGATTTTTAACAGATTGTTTAATTTTATGACGTAGAAAACCAATAAAGGCATACCTTGCTTTATTGTACTTTGCTTTATTGTACTTTGTAGACATTGTATTTTTTTACAAATTGAAGGTCTGTGGTAACCCTGCACTGAGCAAGTCTACTGGCCCCTTCACCATTTGCTACTTTGTCTGTCACATTTTGGCAATTGTCACAATATTTTAAACTTTTTCATTATTTTTACATTTGTTACGGTGGGTGATCTACGATCAGTGATCTTTGATGTAACTACTGTGACTGCTTTGAAGCACCACAGTTGGCACCCGTGTAAGACTGCAAACTTAATTGATAAATGTGTATGTTCTGACTACCCCACGGACTGGTCAGTCCCCCGTCTCTCGCTCTCCTCACACCTCCATAGTTGCTGAGACACAACAATATTGTGCCAACAACATCAGCCCAGTTAACAACCCTACACTAGCCTGCAAGTATTCAAGTGAAATGAAGAGTCACACATCTCTCACTTGAAATCAAAAGCTAGAAATGATAAAGCTTAGTGAGGGAGCCTTGTCCAAAGCCAAGATAGGCTGAAAGCTTGGCCTCTTGTGCCAAATGGTTAGCCAGATTGTGAATGCAAAGTAAGGTTCTTGGAGGAAAATTAAAAGTGTGACTCTAGTGAAGACACGAATGATAAGAAAGTGAAACAGCCTTACTGCTGACGTGAAGATAGTTTTTGCAGTCTGGATAGAGGATCAAACCAGCCACAATATTCCCTTAAGCCAAAGCCTAATCCAGAGCAGGGGCCTAACACTCTTTAAATCTATGAAGGTTTAGGTGAGAAAGCTGCAAGAAAAAGGTTTGAAGCTAGCAGAGGTTAGTTCATAAGGTTTAAGGAAAGAAGCAGTAACGTAACGTAACGTAACGTAACGTAACGTAACGTAACGTAACGTAACATAACAGTGCTCGATAACATAAAAGTGCTAACGTAGAAGCTGCAGCAAATTATCCAGAAGATCTAGCTAAGATCATTAATGAAGGTAGCTACACTAAAAACAACAGATTTTCAATGTATACAAACAGCGCTATATAGGAGGAAAATGCTACTTAGGAGTTTCATAGCTAGAGAAGAGAAGTCAACGCCTGGCTTCAAAACTTCAAAGGACAGACTGACCCTCTCGGTACAGGCTAAGGCTGCTCCTGACTTTAAGTTGAAGCCAATGCTCATTTACCATTCTGAAAATCCTAGGGACCTTAAAAATTATGCAAGGGGCGTCTGGGTGGCTCAGTCGGTTGAATGTCTGTCTGACTTTTGGTTTTGGCTCAGGTCATGATCTCGCGGTTTCAGGGTTCGAGCCCCGCATCAGGCTCTGTGGTGGCAGCATGAAGCCTGCTTGGGATTCTCTCTCTCCCGCTCTCTCTGCCCTTCTCTGTCTCTGTCTCTCTCAAATAAATAAATAAAAGTTTTAAAAAAACCTTAAAAATACTAGGCTAAATCTATTCTGCCTGTGCTCAATCAATGGAACAACAAAGCCTGGATGATAGTACATCTGTTTACAACATGACTTACTAAGTACTTTAAGTCCACTGTTGAGGCCTATTTTCAGAAAAAAAGATTCTTTCCAAAATATGACTGTTCATTAACAATGAAGTGGTCAGTCACTCAAGAGCTCTGATGGAAAGGTATAACGGGATTAATGTTCTCATGCCTGCTAACACAACATCCATTCTGCAGCTTACGGATCAAAGAGCAATTTCAACTTTCTATTCTTATTATTGAAGAAATACATTTCATAAAGCTATAGCTGTCATAGACAGCGATTCCTCCGATGGATCTGGGCAAAGTCAATTGAAAACCTTCTGAAAAGGATTCATTCTAGATGCCATTAAGAACATTCATGATTCATGGGAAGAGGTTAAAATTTCAACATTAGTAGGAATTTGGAAAAAGTTGATTCCATCCCTCATGGACGGCTTTGAGAGGGTCAAGTCTTCAGTGTAGGAAGTAACTGCAAATGTGGTGGAAAGAGGAAAAGAACTACAAGTACAGCCCGAGGATGTGACTGAATTGCTGCAATCTCAAGATAAAATTTGAATGTATCAAAAGGTACTTTTTATGGATGAACAAATAAAGTGGTTTTTTGAGATGGATCTATTCCTGGTGAAGACACTGTGAAGACTGTTGGAATGACAACAAAGAATTTAGAATATTTAGAATATTCCATAAACTCAGTTGATAAAGTAGCAGCAGAGGTGGAGAGGATAGACTCTAATTTTGAAAGAAGGTCCACTGTGCGTAAAATGCTACCAAACAGCATTGCATGCTACAGAGATATCATTTGTAAAAGGAAGAATCAATGTTGCAAACTTCCCTGTCATCTTTTAAAGAAATTGCCACAGCCACCTCGACCTTCAACCTTCAGCAACCACTACCCTTACAGTCAGCAGCAGCCATTGACATCAAGGCAAGAAGATTATATGACTCATTGAAAGCTCAGATGATGATTACCATTTTTCAGCAATAAAACATTTTTAATTAAGGTACCTGCATTGTTTTTTAGACATAACGCTATTGCACACTTAACAGACTGCAGTATAGTATAAACATAGCTTTTATATGCACTGGGAAACCAAAAATATTCATTTGAATTGCTTTATTGCAGTGGTCTGGAACACAGTATCTCTGAGGTATGCTTGTATTTAAAACTGAAACCTGATCTCATGAAGACACTCCACTGCCACGACTGCCACCACCACCACTGCCACACACATTTTTCCAATGCCGTTCTGGTAAGATTTTAAGGAAAACTTTACCAGCATTAATTCTTTTTTTTTTTTTTATCGTTTACATGTATTTATTATGTACATGTATACAATAAATATTTTAAAAAGTAGTATCAGCCATCAATGCAGCCGAAGGTAATTTAAAAAAACGTGCAAAAGCCATTCACATTTCTGGGACTAAGAAATTGTTATATTAAAAGAGCAAGTTTACAATGTGCCTAATACCAAACCAAATGTGTGTTTATTGCAAACATATAAAGGTAACCTTAAATCTTGCATTCTATGTATTTAGATGATTTTTAAGGCCAACAGTTAGAAAGCAGCTTTACCAGCAAAAAAAAAAAAAAAAAAAATTAATGGTTTAAAAAAATTTTTTTAATTGTGGTAAAAAAATGCATAACATAAAAGTTACCATCTCAATCATTTTTAAGTTTACAGTTCAGTAGTGTTAAGTATATTCACACTGTTGTGAAACAGATCCTCAGAACTTTTTCTTGCAAAATTCAAACTCTATACTCATGGAAGAAGTCCCCATTTTCCCCTTCCCCTACCTTCTGTTTCTATGAACTTGAGTACTATAGATATCACATATAAGAGGAATCATACAGTATTTGTCTTTTTGTGACCAGTTTATTTTACTTAGCATAATGTCTTCAAGGCTTATGCATGTAGCATGTGACAGGATTTCCTTCCTTTTCAAGGCTAAATAATATTCCATTGTCTATATAAGCCACACTTCACTTAACCATTCATCTACCAATAGACATTTAGGTTGCTTTCACCTTTTGGCTACTGTGATAGCGCTGCTGTGAATATGAGTGTGCAAATATCTCTTGAAGATAGAAAAATATTTTAAATGGCTTTTATCCAATGACAGGTTAGTGAGTAGTTCAAATTAAATGTCTGCATTGTGCTACCGATAAGCAGTTGGAAGAAAAGAGTGTCAAAACACCAAAATGTGACCGTGTAAAGGAATAAAAGACTAAAACTGCAGTTATGTATACCATATTTCTACTCATGTACAGATGACTATTCACCTTACATAGCAAAACGCAGCACCCTTACCAGTAATTATTACACCATCATCTTTATGAGCTTCAGCCATTTCTTGAACATGGACTTCTGAGTTCACGTCAACCTCTTTCCCTGATAACTCTAAACGAGCTTGAAGAGAAGATGCGACCTTGACAAGAATAGAGCCTGTAATAAATTTAAACGAGTTTATTAATGCAAAGAAATCAAAAGTACCAAGGGCTATTTGGAAAATGATTGAAAGGGCAGCATTGCTCCTAGAACCCTGTCTTTACTCCTTGGCATATTTTATTTAAACAGCAGTGCCTTTTCCTTACTCCCAAGGCATTCACAGTAATTCTTGTTAAGGGTATGGGTCATTAGAACATTATGAACTCCTTCTGCCAAGAGCTCTATCTCGTCAGCTTACCCAATATCAGAAAAGTGTAGTGTACTACACATGTAGTTTGTAAATAGTATTTACCATTAACTGAGCATTTGCTGAGAGCAAAACAGCTTAATTAGGTTATCTCTTCTAATCTACATATCAACTTTATAAGTTATTATTGTAATCCCAATTTTACTTGCTCAAGTTCCCAATAGCACTAGTGTTGCAAACTAGATTCACTTCAATGACAACAGGGCCCATGCTCATAACCACTGTGGTATTGCACATACTGCTACCTCATCATATTTTAGGACTTCGGTTTTCACTGATCACTGACACAACTAGAATCCTAAACTTGTGTTTTCAGTTGTAACCTGTGTGTGTATGTTGGGGTGGGGGGTGGGGTGGAATGGGGGAAATAACAATAAAAAAGGGAACATTTGAATTTCAACTGACTCATGTTTCTTTTCAATTCTTTTCAATGATATCAATGGATATCAGTCTTTTTGTGTATGAGACAAGACATTCAACTTTATTTCCACTACAATCTTATAGTAATTTAAGCTTTTAAAGGAGGAAATAAGAAAAAGTACTCTGTTAGCTAAGTAATAATTTTCCAAAACAATTACATCTGTTGGGGTTGCAGTGCAAATTCATCAACACACTCCTGCTTCAGAAGTTTTTCTTTCTCTGTTTCTCATAAGTCAAATAAAATAAGTAAGAGACCCCTGCCATAAAGCATTAGGTCCATTTCCTCTGTGGACAAAAGTGGTCAGGACGACTTTCATTGTGAATGTTGCAAAGATTCCTTTTAAAATGCACTCATTTATGGGTCACTGTTTGTCTTTTAGTTTGGTTAGCATCAGATTAAGTTTCCCTAATTTCATATCTTCTCAGCATTCCTAACTGAAGCTGGAAAGTCTGAGCTAAAACTGATAAACTCTCATAATCATCCCTCAAAAAGGGGGGAAATAAGGTATATCACTACAACTGGGTTATATTATTTAAAAAACAAATTGCTTTTCAAGATTTAAATGTAAACTACTGACAGGAGATTCCCCATAACAACAGATATGAGGGATTTAAGTTAACAAAAAGTAGATTTTTAAAACCTTTTTCTAGGACTTTTTAGCTCTAAACAAATCAAATGTGGTAATTTTATGAACACTTTTTTCTGTTTTTAAATGAAAAAGCGATGTTAAATATGTGAGAGCTTTAAAAATGTTAAGCAAAATAGGGGCACCTGGGTGGCTCAGTTGGTTAAGCATCTGACTCTTAGTTTCAGCTCAGGTCATGATCTCACAGTTCATGAGTTAGAGGACCACAATGGGCTCTGAACTGACAGAACAGAGCCTGATTGGGATTTTTCTTTTCCTCTCTCTCTATCCCTCCCCTGCTTGCTCATGCTCTCTCTCTCTCCCTCAAAAAATAAATATATGAACATAATTTCTTAAAAAATTAAAACAATTGTTAAGCAATGCAACTAGCTCTATCCTTATCTTTCTCCACATTCTTAAAAACAAAAATCATCACTACCAAAACTCCATTACTGTCTGTGAAAGAATTCTCATGACTTGAAAAATTTTCCAAATCTCCCATCTTTAACACTATATTGTTTAGAAAAGAGAACTCTTGCTATATCTTCAACCTCCTTCACTTCATAAACTATTTTGATGGTTACTGACATCAATCCACACTGGTCGTGGAGCCTACTTAAATAAAGTTTAAGCCAGCTCGGGGCTTGAACTCATGACCCTGAGATTGAGACCTGAGCTGTGATCAAGAGTTGGACGCTTAACCAACTAAGCCACCCATGTACCCCTCAATACCATTTTTTAAAATTAAAAGGTGAACTAATACTAATTGTACCATTTACTGAAGACATACTATATTAAGAACAGTGGTTTTATCAAGGACAAATTTTAAATGGAAAAGTAAGTACTGAGATGCAGGTCTGACTCTTAAGCCTATTAAACATGGCCTCTTTGAAAGAATTAATAAGGTCATCATGTTAACTCATAGGAAGAGAAAACAAGCATGCAACATTCTTTTTCGCGTGGCAAAATGAAGAACATCTAAGAGACTCAAGGGGTTGGCTCCCCAACCCTACAGCAAGATAGCAGCAGAGTTGGAAAGGATTCTAGATGTCTTTACTAACCATTAAGCAACAGAATCCTGAATAATTTTCCATTACTCTAAAAAGTTACTGTTCCCAAGTGTAATTAAAAGACCTGACAGAAATTTTTGTTTCCAGTTATCTTTAAGCTTCATGCCATTTCCAATAGGAAAAAACACGAAGTTATAATCCTAATCAAATTTTGTTATATCATACGCTATTTCAATAGGTTACTGGAATAACATTCCAAATAATGCTCAAGAGTATTTTAAGTGAAGATTAACAATGTTTTTGTTTATCTTTTTGCCCATCCATATACAAAACAGGAAATAACTTTCATATAAGAGCTACTTATTCAAAACTCTGTTTTTACTCTGTTACTAGTTACATTAAATTAGCAATGGTTTACATTTTTCTCTTTGGGCCTTCATAATAGAGAATGCATTATATGACTTAAAAAAATTTTTTTAATGTTTTTATTTATTTTTGAGACAGAGAGAGACAGAGCATAAGCAGGGGAGGGGCAGAGAGAGAGGGGGACACAGAATCTGAAGCAGGCTCCAGGCTCTGTGCTGACAGCACAGAGCCTGACGCGGGACTCGAACTCCCGGACCATGATATCATGACCTGAGCTGAAGTCGGACGCTTAACTGACTGAGTCACCCAGGCGCCCCTATATGACTTTTATAGCACTTACAAAATACCCTGAATGGCATTACTGAAGATCTCAGAAATTTAGAGAAAACACAATATTATCCTATTTTAAAGGAAAAAAAAATGTGATCTTGCAAAATCAAATCACACCTGTGTGTCAGCAAAAAACCTTCTGTTTCAGGCCTCTGTGTTTGTAGTTTTATTTTGACACTCTGAAAAGAGAGCCTTGTTGCACAAAAAAGTATTAAACCAACATGACCAAAAATATTGCTAACATCAGGAATAACCGGTTTCTGTAAGGAAGTATTTTCCTTGTTATACATATAGCTCTGTTCTGGCCAATATGCAATATCTTCTAGACTTTATTAAAAAAAATTTTTTTTAAATGTTTAATTACTTTTTAGAGAGACAGAGAGAGAGTGAGAGACAGACAGACAGACAGTGCATGATCAGGGGAGGGGCAGAGAGAGAGGGAGACACAAAATCTGAAGTAGGCTCCAGGTTCTGAGCTGCCTGGGCAGCCAATGCAGGGCTTGAACTCATGAACCACAAGATCATGACCTGAGCCCAAGCTGGATGTTTAACTGACTGAATCACCCAGGAGCCCCTACTTAAAACAATTTTTAAACAGAACTATGTTTTTCAGGGCAGCTGGGCTCAGTCAGCTAAGCATCTGACTCTTGATTTTGGATCAGGTCATTATCTCAAGGTTCATGAGATCCAGCCCTGCATCAGGCTCCACGCTGATGGTGTAGAGCCTGCTTGGGATTCTCTCTCCCTCTCTCTGCCCCTCTGCTGCTTGTTCTCTCTCTCTCAAAATAAATAAATGAAACTTTAAAACAAAAAACAAAAACAAACAAAAGCAAACAAACAAATAATAAACAGAGCTATGTTTCTGAACTTTCTGTACCCAGGCCACTTCAGCCCCTATGGGCAAGCTATTCCAAGTATCTGAGCCACTTGGCACCATGTACACAAAGACTTGTATTCAGTCTTCACGTGACTAAAAAATGTATTTTTAATGAAATACTTGGATTCTTAGAAAAGTTATTTGTAACAGATATATATATAAAGAGACATGTCATACTAGTCTTAATACTAAGTCAACAATCACGTTAGAGGAACTTCCTGGTGATACCTTTATTTTGGGATCATACTTTGCAAAGATTTCTCTAGAGAAATTCTTCTCTTCAAGAAGGTCCTCTTACATGAGGGTAGAAAAGCTTCCAAAAGAATGTATGGGAGCATTTCACTCAAAAGGATATTCTATTTCAGACATAAAACCAAATTGAAAAACCCAAACACTAACAATTCCACAGTAACAGTCAATATATTGTAACATTAAAAAAAATTTTTTTTTTAATGTTTATCTTTATTTTTGAGACAGAGAGAGAGAGCATGAGCAGGGGAGAGGCAGAGAGAGAGGGAGACACAGAATCCGAAGCGGGCTCCAGGCTCTGAGCTGTCAGCACAGAGCCTGACGTGGGGCTCAAACTTGTCAACTGCAAGGTCATGACCTGAGCTGAAGTCAGACGCTCAACCAACTGATCCAACCAGGCGCCCCTATTGTAACATTTTTGTTTGCACTACAAAGGGAATGATAGTATTTATGGCCATCTGTTTCAAATCAGTCTTTATTTTTTTTTCTTTTTAGAGATTTTATTTTTAAGCAATTTCTATATCCAACGTAGGGCTAGAACTCACAACCCTGAGATCAAGAGTCACATGCTCCACTGACTGAGCCAGTCAGTACCCCCTCCAGTCAATCTTTAAATCAAGTTCTATCAGAAGAAATCTTCTTGAGCTCACGATGTCAATACAGATAATCTGACCATCTGTTTCCTAGATGTTACATAAAACCTTCCGTACACCATATGTCAAAATAAAACATTCCACTTGGCTAACCTTCATGAGATTTTAACTCCACTTTCCCTAGTTGGCTGACGTAAACATCTATTGCACCCAGATGAGTTGAGGCCTTTAGACATCCAGAGGATGAATCTAGGAAAAAAGAAAAAAAAAAACACATAATCATTCTTATTGTAGTAACTGAAATGAAAAATTTGAAATAAAAGGCTCTGCTTCAGCATTAGGATAAGGCACTAAGAGTCTTGCAAGGTTCTGTATTTTCCTCATAATTATGCCATCTTTCACTTAAAAATGAAAACAGTATCAGAAATCTACAAATCTATACCTAGATAACTAACAAAAAATCCCTATCTATAGTAACCTGCATAACTTATTGATAAACATGTTTATTCTGCAACCTAATATATAGTAAGGACAGTATGCAAGCAGTAGATCCTTGACAGCCAAGACTATTAAGCACCATTGATATATTTAGTTTATTCTCAACTTTCAATATTTCCTAAAGAATTTTATCTCATGTACAGACACATAGGAGTGGTAGCTAAGTTAACAAAAATAAAAACTTCTGATGTTTTCTCCTTTTAACAAATTTGCTAGTGCTAAAAAAGTACTGTAACAGTGAAAGATTACTTTAGATAAGAATTTGTTGCATTTCTTAGGGGGCAGAAATGGAGGAAAAGGCAGTCACTTAAAGAATGGGTGAAGCTTGTTTATATCTAAATATTTCTTTTCAAGTATTTGGAATTAAACAGATATTATTAAGTCAGGAGAAGAAAATCAGAATTAAGTGGTTCTGATTTGACACTCAAATTTCTCAGTTGTCATTGACCCTACTTTTCAAAAAACCAACATTTCAAGTTGAAGAAAAAGCTGATAAAGTTAAAGAAGTAAGTGAAAGACATTGAAGAGTCAGCACTAAGTAGCTTCTCTTTCCTCCTCAACTATAGCAACTGAACCTTTTAATTTACCTGCCCTGAGAAAGGCCAAAGCATATTTGTTTTAGAAAGGCCTCTTAAAAAGCTTATTTTATCAGGAACTTTTATTAGGAACTTTACTACTTCAAAGTGAAAACAAAATAGGGAGTGTGGTGAAAATAATGCCAAAAATTATATTATATTTTTAATAAAATGTGGAGAAAAAACATTCATATACTAGACATCTTTCTTTCAAGTTTTAAAGGACCCCAAATAAAGAAAACAACTTGGGAATAAGCTGGTTAAAATCTGACCCCAAGATAATTTATAATAATTATCTGTAATCTATACTGAAAATTGCCCTTTATCAGACCCAATTTATTTAATTTTTAAGTATAAAAAGTAAACACTGATGCTGGGAAATTAAGTCACTAGTGATAAATGACATAGAATAGTTGGGCAAAGAGGAATATCTCTCTCCTCAGTTACCAACAGAAATTCCTTTTTTATAACCTCTTACTGCATCCTAAAAGAAGCCAAGTAAAAATATACTGTGGTTAAAAAAATGTGGACTACACAATGTGTGTATTATCCCAGGTTGAATGAAGTAAAATATTTGAAACATTAGTTTGATTTCTTGCTTTCTCTAGGGGGCTAAAAACACAAGATTTTCATGAGGCTAATAAACAGTACTTTTCACTTCTCCCCCCATCCCAATGGGAAATAAACAAGAGCTAAATAATTTTCTCGTAAGCCACTGAGAAATTACATCCTCATGTTATCAGTCTTGAGCTCTGATAATGGCCAATTCCTTGAAGACTGTTTAAAAAAAATTAAAACTCAAGATATGTTTTCAAAAGAGAAAGCAAAAGTGATATTTAAAATGCTATGGAGCAAAACAAACACTAATTTTCTTTTGTTTTCTATAATACACATGACTGGAACTAAAAATTAATTCTCAAGAATCAAATTAAGGCTTTCTCTAAAAAATTTCATTTTTGTTTTGGAAATTCACATAATGGGTAAATTCCATAGGTCTTGGAAGAAGCCTTAAGGGAAATATACATTAGAGGGTGGGTGATTAAGAAGTGAACAGAAATCATTAATCCAGGTAATGTTTGCAATAAGTAGACTCTCACAGAGAGTCTTCTATCATCCCAATTTTGGACAAAGATCTTGTTTGAGTTTTCCCAGAAAATTACAGATACAATTAGGAAAAAATGATGTCAACTACCAGTTAATCACTACATACAACCAAAAAAAAAAAAAAAAAAAAAAAAAAAGAAGCTATTTGTAATATACATTTAGCTAACAGCAAAGAATAATAACTACTTGAAAGGCTAAAATTCCAAATTTTGCCATTTTCTTTCAGATAATGGGAGAATTCTCTCAAAATGGGTCAAACATGTTCAGAAAGATTTTCTGAATTTTTTTTTTATCACTTTACCTTAAGTTTCAACATGTAGATACTAAGGAACAGCAACACAAAAGGTATTTTTTCATTTCTGCAACTTAATTCCTACACTTCCAAAGCTACACTAATTGCATGAACAAGGAACAAATTTCATACATTGGACATAAAGGATTTGCAAAGGCAGAATTTTAAGGTCACTTCATGTAAAGCTTTCTAAATTAGTGCCCTGCTTGTTATTCTGTAGGGAGGGAACATACGGAGGCTGGGCTTAAAGGAACAGACAAGGCAAAACCACCCCACTCAACCATGAACATATTTCTCTTTTTAAAGATAAAATTACTAGTACATGGCTTCTGGCAGTGCCTTCCAAAAAAGGGAACACATATAAATTAAAAAGAAAAGGAGGTGTCTGGGTGGCTCAGTCCAATGAGTGTCCAATTCTTGATTTTGGCTCAGGTCAGGATCCCAGGGTCATTGCACTGAGCCCCACATCAGGCTCCAAACTGAGCATGGGGCCTGCTTGGGATTCTCTCTCTCTCTCTCTACCTCTGCCCCTCTCCCCCACTCACACTCTTTCTCTCTCTCTCTCCCTAAAATTAAAAAAAAAAAAAAGGGCAACATAAGGCAAAGAAAGTAAAGTGAGGTGAACAACTCTATTATACTTCTATCTTACTGTTATCTATTATCAAGCTTTGCCTTGTCCTGTTGACTCATTTTAAATAGAAGATGATCTGGTGTTCCAGAAAAAAGGCATTTTTAAAAAAAAATATGAATCCAAGGAAAACCCTGGTTCTGATATACATAATCAAAATTTTTATATCACTTCAGCTTCTGAGAGAGATCGGTGTTACGGAAACTAGAAAGTACAGGGTTTTGGGAGGTGAGTGGTAATGTGTATACAAAATCCAAATGACTGATGAGATCACTTAAGAATCTGATCAATTATATTGTCTAAACTCCTTTGACCTGAATTACAAATATTCTTCTAAATAAAGGAATCATGGGAAAACTACTTCATCTATTATCCTGAAATCAGGATAATACTTAAATAATCTGAAGTCTCCTAATATTCCAACTTGATAATACTATATAACTTTATAATATATGTAGGTGTAAGACAACCTATACTACAAAGGACAGGAGTGGATAAATGAATCTATTTGACATAATACAAAATGGCATAATATTAATTCTAAATAGACTGTGAAAAGTTAAGTTTCTATATTGAAATTACTAGAAACTCTGCTAAAACGTCATGTAAAGAGGCATAAATAAAAAGTCAAAAGGAAAATTAAAATGCAATTCTGAAATATATCAAATTAACTGATAAAGGCAAAAAGCAAAAAATAGAAAATACAAAATAAAATAAAATGGTAGACACATATCCAACCATATCAATAATTATATTAAATGTTAATGGACTGTATCCTCCAATTAAAAGACAGTTTGCAAAATGAACTTTAAAAAGTAAGTGCCAACTACGCTGTCTATGAAAAAGGATTTTTAAACAGATAGACTGAAAGTAAATGAATAGAAAAATATATACCATGCTAACATTAAGCATAAGAAGGCAAGAGTGCCTTTATTATTACTAATATTAAGCATAAGAAGTGAAGAGTGTTTTCATCATTAGATGAAGAAAATTCAAGACACAGAATATTACCTGAGATAAAGCAGGGCATTTTGTAATGATAAAAGGGTTAATTCAACATACAGCCATAACAATCATGAATATGAATATCATAAATAACAGAGATTCAAAAACCAAATGTAAAGCTGACAGAATTCATTGAAAAATTTAACAACCCTCTCTCAGCAACTTATAGAACAGCTAAGACCCCCCAAAAATGTATTATACCGTATGCTCATTTCAATGGCATGTGACACAGAAATTCACAAGATAGAACCATATGCTGCTGAATGATAAAATAAACTGCAATAAATGTAAAACAACAACAACAACACTGAAATCACATAAAGAATTTTCTCTGACCAGAATGGAATTTAGTTAGAAACCAATAAAATAAGAGATCTATAAAAATCTTAAGTATACAAAAATTTAAAAATAGACTTCTAAAGATCAAAGAAGAAATCAAAAGCACAATTAAAAATCTTCTAAAGAATGATTTTTAAAATGCAACATTTCACAGAACTAGAACAAATGATCCTAAAATTTGTATGGAACCACAAAAGACCTTGAATAGCCAAAGCAATCTTGAAAAAGAAAAGCAAAGCTTCAGATATCACAATTCCAGCCTTCAAGTTATATTACATAGCTACAGTATCAAAATAGTATGGTACTAATGCAAAAACAGACACAGAGATCAATGGAACAGATTAGAAAAACCAGAAATAAACCCATAATTATATGGTCAATTAATCTTTGAAAAAGGAGGAAAGACAGTCTCTTCAATAAATTTCAGTTGGGAAAACTGGACAACTGCATGCAAAAGAATGAAACTAGACCACTTTCTTACACTATACACAAAAATAAATTCAAAATGAATTATAAACCTAAATGTAAGACTTGAAACCATGAAAATCCTAGAAAAGAGCACAGGCATTTATTTCTCTCACATAAGCCATAGCAACATTTTCCTAGATATGTCTCCTGAGGCAAGGGAAATAAAAGCAAAAATAAGCTATTGGGACTACATCAAAATAAAAGCATTCTGTACAGTAAAGGAAATAATCAACAAAACTAAAAGGCAACCTAAACGGGAGAAGATATTTGCAAATGACTTATCTGATAAAGGGTTAGTATCCAAAATATATGAAGAACTTACACATGTCAACACCAAAAAGCCAAATAATCCAATTAAAAAATGGGCAGGAGACATGAAAAGAAATTTATACAAAGAAGACATCCAGATGGCCAACAGACACTTGAAAGGTGCTCATCATCATTCATCATTGGGGAAATGTAAACCAAAACTACAATGAGATGTAAACCAAAACTACCTCACACCTGTCAGATGGCTAACATCAAAAACACAAGAAACAACAGGTGTTGGTGAAGATGCGGAGAAAAAGGAACCTTCTTGCACTGTCGGTGGGAATGCAAACTGGTGTAGCCACTGTGGAAACCAGTATGGACGTGCCTCAAAAAGTTAAAAATGGAACTACCCTATGATCCAGTAATCACACTACTGGGTATCTACCCCCAAAATACAAAAAATACTAATTTAAAGGGATATATGTACCTTTATGTTTATAGCAGCATTATTTACAATAGCCAAATTATGGAAGCAGACCAGTGTCCACTGATAGATGAATGGATAAAGAAGATGTGGTGTACATATATAAATAAAGGAACATTACTCAGCCATGAAAAAGAATGAATTCTTGCCATTTGCAACAATAGGGATGGAGCTAGAGTACAATGCTAAGCTAAATAAGTCAGTCAAATGATACTCTATATGGAAAACCCAAAAGATTCCACCAAAATACTGCTAGAATTGATTCCTGAATTCAGCAAAGTTGCAGGATATAAAATCAACACACAGAAATCAGTTGCATTCCTATACACCAACAATGAAGCAACAGAAAAAGAAATCAAGGAATTGATCCCATTTACAATTGCACCAAAAACCATAAAATACCTAGGAATAAATCTAACCAAAGAGGTGAAAAATCTATACACTGAAAACTATAGAAAGCTTATGAAAGAAATCAAAGAAGACACAAAAAAATGGAAAAAGATTCCATGCTCCTGGATAGGAAGAACAAATATTGTTAAAATGTCGATACTACCCAAAGCAATCTACATATTCAAAGCAATCCCTATCAAAATAACACCAGCATTCTTCACAGAGCTAGAACAAATAATCCTAAAATGTCTACGGAACCAGAAAAGACCCTGAATAGCCAAAGCAATCTTGAAAAAGAAAACCAAAGCAGGAGGCATCACAATCCCAGACTTCAAGCTATACTACAAAGCTGTAACCATCAAGATGGTATGGTACTAGCACAAGAACAGACACTCAGATCAATGGAACAGAATAGAGAACCCAGAAATGGACCCACAATGTATGGCCAACTAATCTTTGACAAAGCAGGAAAGAATATCCAATGGAATAAAGACAGTCTCTTCAGCAAGTGGTGCTGGGAAAACTGGACAACGACATGCAGAAGAATGAACCTGGACCACCTTCTTCTACCATACACAAAAATAAACTCAAAATGGATGAAAGACCTCAATGTAAGACAGGAAGCCATTAAAATCCTCGAGGAAAAAGCAGGCAAAAACCACTTTGACCTCACCTGTAGCAACTTCTTATTCAACACATCTCCGGAAGCAGGGGAAACAAAAGCAAAAATGAATTACTGGGACCTCATCAAAACAAAGTTTCTGCACAGCGAAGGAAACAATCAACAAAACTAAAAGGCAACTGACAGAATGGGAGAAGATATTTGCAAATGACATCTCAGATAAAGGGTTAGTATCCAAAATCTATAAAGAACTTTCAAACTCAACACCCAAAAAACAAATAATCCAGTGAAGAAATGGGCAAAAGACATGAATAGGCACTTCTCCAAAGAAGACATCCAGATGGTCAACTGACACATGAAAAAATGCTCAACATCACTCATCATAAGGGAAATACAAATCAAAACCACAATGAGATACCATCTTACACCTGTCAGAATGGCTAACATTAACAACTCAAGCAACAACAGATGTTGTCAAGGATGCAGAGAAAGAGCTCTTTTGCATTGTTGGTGGGAGTGCAAGCTGGTGCAGCCACTCTGGAAAAAAGTATGCAGGTTCCTCAAAAAACTAAAAACAGAACTACCCTATGACCCAGCAATTGCACTACTAGGCAATTATCCACGGGATACAGGTGTGCTGTTTCGAAGGGACACATGCACTCCCATGTTTATAGCAGCACTATTAACAATAGCCAAAGTATGGAAAGAGCCCAAATGTCCATCGATGGATGAATGGACAAAGAAGATGTGGTGTATATATACAATGGAGTATTACTCGGCAACCAAAAAGAATGGAATCTTGCCATTTGCAACTATGTGGATGGAACTGGAGGGTATTATGCTAAGTGAAATGAGTCAGTCAGCGAAAGACAAAAATCATATGACCTCATTCATATGAGGACTTTAAGAGACAAAACAGATGAACATAAGGGAAGGGAAACAACAATAATATAAAAACTGGGAGGGGGACAAAACATAAGAGACTCATAAACATGGAGAACAAACAGAGGGTTACTGGAGGGGTTGTGGGAGGGGGGATGGGCTAAATGGGTAAAGGGCACTAAGGAATCTACTCCTGAAATCATCGTTGCACTATATGCTAACTAATTTGGATGTAAATTTAAAAAAATTAAAAATAAAATTAAAAAAAATAAAAAAATAAAATAAGTCAGTCAGAAAAAGACAAATACCATACAATTTCACTCATATGTGGAATTTAAGATGCAAAACAAATGAGCAAAGAAAAAAAAAGAGCGAGAGAGACAAACCAAGACACAGACTCTTAATTATAGAGAACATATTGATGGTTACCAAAGAGGAGGTGTGTAGAAGGATGAGAGAAATAGGTGATGGGAATTAAGAAGTGCACTTGTGATGAGCACTAGGTGATGTATGAAATTGTTGTATCAGTATTTTGTACAGCTGAAACTAATATAACACTGTATATTAACTATACCAGAATTAAAATAAAAACTTAATTAAAAACATTAACTCAAGGCTATACATGTACCCTGATGCTTATTGCAGCATTATTTACAAAAGCCAAATTATAGAAGAAAAAAATGCAACATTGCAAAATGTGGGGAATACACTGCCTTTAACAGACTTATAATTTAAATGCTAATATTAACAAAAATTCTAAAAAAAAAAACTGTCTAAAATCACTGACCTAATGTTTTATCTGAGGAAGCTAGAAAAAGAGGAGCAAGGAAACTCCAAGTTAATAAAAGAAAGAACATAATAAATAAAGAGCAGAAATCAATTAATACATCAGAAAACAAACAATAAAGATACTAACAAAGTGAAAAGTTGGTTCTTTGAAAATAAAGTCTACGCTCATTAATCAAGAAAAAGAGAATACATATATCAATATCAGGAATGAAGAGGAAAGAAATACCACTACAGATCCTATAGGCATAAACAGGAATATAAGGGAATACTCTGCACAGCATTACGTGAACAAATTTGACAATGTGATAAAATAGACAAATTCCTTGAAAAGTACCACTTACTGAATGTAAAGTCAGACAAAACAGAAAATAGAATAAAATATCTATTAACTTATACAGTAATTTCATTCTAGACAAACATGCTGAAGTAATACATTGGAGAAAGAAAGTTTTGTCAACAAATGGTGATGTAACAATAACATCCAGATGGGAAAAAATAAATCCGGATTTCCTGACTCAGATTAAACACAAAAATTAGAGATTGATCAAAGGTAAAAGCAAAAATTTGAAAGCTGCTAGAGGAAAACATAGGACAGCTTCATGATTGAAGGCAGCCAAAGATTTCTCAGGACACAGAAATCAATAGCCATAAAAATAATTGGTCAATTAGACTTCATCAAAATGGAAATCTTCTCATCCAAATACACCATTAAGAAAATGAACAGACAGGGGCACCTGGGTGGGTCAGTTGGTTGGTTAAGTGTCCAACTCTTGATTTCGGCTCAGGTCATGTTTTCAGTTGTGAGATTGAGCCCCGTGTCAGGTTGACTGTGGAGCCTGCTTTAAGATTCTCTCTCTCCCACTCCCTCTGCCCATACTCTCTCAGTCGAAAGAAAGAAAAGAAAAGAAAAGAAAAGAAAAGAAAAGAAAAGAAAAGAAAAGAAAAGAAAAGAAAAGAAAAAAGAGAAGAGAAGAGAAGAGGAAAAGCAAAGCAAAGCAAAGCAAAGCAAAGCAAAGAAAAGAAAAGAAAAGAAAAGAAAAGAAAAAACAGAATGACTGACCAGGCAAGCCACAGACTGAGGGAAAATACAGAAAAACAATGTTACAAAGGATTGTTCCCAGAATATATAAAGAACTCCTCCAACTCAGTAACAAAAAGACAATCCAACTGAAAAATAAATGAGCAAAAGACCTGAACAAAATTTCACAAAGATATACTAATAAGCAGTAAGCACATGAAAAGTACTGAACATCATTAGTCATCAGGGAAATGTAAAATAATACCAGAGGGATACCACTGCACACGGGTAAAATTAGAAGACTGACAGGGGCACCTGGGTGCCAGGTGGTTGGGTGGCTGCCTCTGGATTTCAGCTCAGGTCATGATTTCACGGTGAGTTTGAAGCCTCTGTTTGGTTCTATACTGACAGCATGGAGCCTACTTGGGATTCTCTCTCTGCCTTTCTCCTGTATGCACACACAGGCATTCTTTTTCTCTCTCAAACAAATAAATAAACATTAAAAAAAATAAAAGACTGACAAAAATGTTGGTGAGGATGTGGAACAACTAGAATTGTCATATGTTGTAGAAAGGAGTGTAAAAGGGAACTTTGGGGGAAAAGTCTGGAAGTTTATCATACCTACTCAAATCAGTGATTCTATTCCTAGGTATTTACCCAAGAAGGGGAAAAAATATATATATCATCCATATATGTCTTCATAAAATGACTTGTCTAAGAACATTCATACCAGTTTTATTTATAAATGCCAAAAATTAGACATAGCCAAGGTATCCAACAACAGGAGAATGGATAAACAAATTAAGCTTTCTGGTTACCTGCTTCCACTTTTGCACCCTCTGGTACATTACAAAACAACAGCTAGGTTGCTCTTTAAAAAAAATTAGATATTACTTGCCTGCTAACACCTGTTGTAGCTGAAATTAAGTCCCAACTCTCACAATGTCTATAAAGGCCCTATGATCTAGCCCTCAGGTACCTCATCTCCCACAACTCTCCATGAGTTCTGCTTCTGGATCTGTATCTTGAAAATGATAGATCCATTCCATTTTCAGGGCTTGCGCTAGCTACTCCTCTATCTGGGGAGCTCTGCATCCAAAATTTTATGAGCCTCTTTCCCATTATTCTGGCTTGAGTTCAAGTGTCCCTTCTTCAGACCCTCCCTGATTACTAACTGAAGTAACTTTGTTTTCCCCATTCTCTATCCTATTACCCTCTCTTATTTATTCATTGCACAATCTGAAGTTATCTTTGGTTATTTGCATGCTTATTGTCTTTCTTCTCAGGCTGAAGGTAAGCATGGAGACTATGTTTTTGTTGACCAATATTATGGTCAGTACCTAAAAAAGTTCCTGAGATAGAACAGGCACTCAATAAATACATGTTGACTAGTTACTGCCATACTCAAGGTTGTCTTCAAATGTTAACAGAATCTTGAGAGCAGTAAAGACATAATTTATACCTTTCTTCCAAAGTATTAATATAGATATTGAAAGAAATAAAGGAATTTATGAAATGAACACTTCCTTAATAATTAAGTTTAAAACATAGTGACTTGTTCTATATTATAGATAATAAACTGGAAGAGGAGAAAGAGAGGGATAGTTTATTGAATAACTACCACGCATTGCGATGTATTTTATATACTGTTGACCCTTGAACAACATGGGTTTGAACTGTGTGGGGCCACTATAAATATACAGTACAGTACTGTAAATGTATTTTCTCTTCCTAATGATTTTCTTAACATTTTCTTTTCCCTTGCTTACTGTATTGTAAGAATACAATATATAATGCATATAGCATACACAATACGTGTTAAATGACAGTTTGTGTTATCGGTAAGGCTTTCAGTCTACAGTAGGCTATTAGTACTACTTTAATTATTATCTCAACAACCTTGTGCTATGTAAATGGCATCCATTTTATGTAAAAAAAAAAAATGCAAACTCAGAGACTTGGTAATTTGAGAAAGTCACACAGCTAATATATGGTAGGACCAAAATTTACCACCAAATCTACTTCTAAAGTCTATACTTTTCCACACTACCAGAGATCAAAATATGATAACTTAACAAATGTAAAACTTTTTTTCTTATTGTAAGAGATTCTTCCAAAATAAAACTCAAAGTTTATCAATGATATTTACAAAATAAGAATTCAAGCTTTATTTACCTTCATATATTTGTAGATTTTTAAGAACAACCTAAAGCCATGGACACAATTTATATTTTGATAAAGAAAATTATAAATTATAGTTCTTAACACTGTACTCAGGTCATTTTCTTTGAGTGGACAGAGATTTATCAAAGAAAAAGAAAACATTTCATCTTAAAATCCCTCTAGTACTTAACAGTGAGAAAAAGTTCATATGAAAAATTAACAAGAATTCATAATGTTAATCATTTGTACAGTTTGAAACCATCTTCAGAGATGTAAATTGCTGCTCATTTCATCCTTGCTACTACTATTCTTTTCCAGTATGGATAAATAACCATTTATTTCCACTTTTAGAGAGAAGGGTTTTTCATTTATGTTTCACATTTCCATCCAAGAATAATACTAGCATGATCATATCATATTGTATTACAAATAGTCCTCAAATTCATATCTGCCTAAAAGGCCTTCTAGTTGGTAATGAAATTCCCTGTGCCTCATTTTGCAACATTCTCCTTCTTTCCCCACTTGCCTTAATGCTACAAATGCCACCCATGTCTAGCATTTTCTCTCCCCAGCTGGCTCAGCTTCTTACCAGCATACCTTTTTGCTCACACTAGAAACTTCCTTTACTATGCTTAGGTGTGTCCTCTGATGAAATGGCCTGAATAGTTAACAGTAAATCTCAATTTTCCAGTGGAACACAGGTAAATCTTTCTGTCTTGTCTTAGTTAAAATGATTTACAACTATCATGAAAGAAGCCTTTATTTTCAACTTAGTCCCTCATTGAACATAAAAGTTATAATCTCTGGAAAATTATTTAAAAAGATATGTACTTTAAGTCAGAAAATCTAGGAGTGATAGTGCAAAGGACTAATGGACATGTTCACTATTAAAATGAGTACAAAGAAAGGAAAAATTTAAACCATCAAAAAGGACAAAGCCAAGAGGCCCTGGGCATTCATCCTGGCAATAAGCCACAGCCTCCCCTCAAAGGTCCTCATTTTCCATCCATACTCCCAACTCTCTAAGGCCTAAAAACAACCACCACTCTTATGCCTTTGCCTATAGGTAAGCAGGTGCTCCTTGGGAGAGAGAAAAACTCTATCTAAACTATCTGGAAAGCTGAACTTTTCTCCCACAGGCACAGCATCACATGTAGTGAAGAGGTCTTAAGTACCATTAGCCACTATTAGTTCTGGCCTGGGATTGGAACAATAATTAAAATGACAATTATTTATTGAATTTTTACCATATGTCAGACACCATGCTAAAGTACTTTATATATATGATCTCACTTCTTACAATAACCCTCTACAATAGGTACTTATTATAATTTCTATTTTTTTCAGATGTGCAAATTGAAGCACAGAGAAGTTAGGTAATTAGCCCATGTATAGGAAGTGGTGAAATCAGGAGCACCTGGGTGAATCAGTCAGTTAAGTGTCCCGACTTTTGATTTTGCTCAGGTCATGATCTCATAGTTTCACGAATTCAAGCCCTATAGGGCTCTGCACTGGCAATGCAGAGCTTGCTTGGGATTCTCTCTCCCCCTCTCTCTCTCTCTCTCTCTCTCTCTCTCTGCCCTTCACCCACTCTCCCTGTCTCTGTCTCCCTCAAATAAATAAATAAACTTTAAAAAAAGAAAGTGGTGAAATCAGAATTCTAACTTTATTCTTATTGATACCAAATCTATAATTATATAATATATACAGGATGATGAGTCAATGAATTTTCAGAAACAATTTTACATATTCATACATTGGGTCTGCCTATATTTGACTTGCATATCAGAAACATATCAGATTCATGAGCTAAACTTCAGATTTTATTTATAAAATATCACAAATATAACTATTTTTAAAAGCATGCAAAATTTACCAACTAGCAGCTTAGCACATACCTACTGTGATGTTGCCCATGTTGCTGTGTAATGTTATATTGCCTGTAAAAGAGAGAGAAAAAAAGACAATTTTATATATTAGGGAAAGTCTAAAAATGAACTATTATAATATATGGTTTTCTATAACATGGTTGGATATTCACAATATTATTTAATAACACTGTTATTGTTGTTGGCAATTCTTCTCAGTAGTACAAATCTAATAAGAGAATTAGCTTAAACTCTGAAATAACTAGCTTTAGTCATCTATACAAACTCTCTTCCAATATTCCACCTTAATGTTCTCTAGCATAACTACAAAACAAACCACCATACTCTCTGGGAAACGTGGATGAAAAATAATGATACTTCTATAATCCATAAATGAAAAAGTTGCTTAAACGTACTATGTATTTTTAACATAAACATTGCTGTATTTATCAGACCACTCAAAGCCAAGTTTTAAGCCAACTAAAATAACACTGAAATAATCTGTGGAAAAAAGTTATTACTGTTATTTTTCAGGCCGTGATGCCATGTCTGTTAGATTAAAGTAGTTTCTGTGCCAAGAGTCAAAGAGTTTAGGGCAGGAATAATGAACACATTGAAGTATGACTAACAAAGAAAAAGGTTTCAGAAGTCTTTTGATGAAAACATATTTTCCAGGAAAAGTATAGGATACTGGAACTGCTCTTCCCAGCCCCCTTTCCCCCAATACCAAAATTCATAGGATTTTTCTTCATATGTGTGTTTATAGACTTATTCCTAGACCCATACGATCTATGTTTACTGTACTGAAAATGTAATCAAGGTTACCTCTTCTGTCATAATTCCAAAACTACTAAAAGAGTAAAGGAATAAATTTTATCTCACAAATAATCTAGGGTAAATGAACTCATTTATTTAATTTCTTACATCCTGTAAATACCGACATGTATCACCAGCACCTGAGAAAAAGCAAACAAATCACTTGATTCATTTGTCAACAGTCAGATGTATTTTGATTGCAAAAATCAAAGAGTCTTATATTCCTTCATGTGAGGATATGAACAAGGAGTACATTTGTGTAGAAATAAAACTTGGTTTGTGTGGAGAAATTAAGCTCCTAAAATTATTTTCAAGTCTCAGTAAGTTACAAAGTTATAAAGATCCTTTTAAATGTGTTATGTAAATATTATTTCATCGGTGTGTTCTAGACACTCTCTTCCAATTTTCAAACCCAGTAAATGCAGATTCACCATCACATGCAAACAGTGGCCAAAGATCATATAGCTTCTAAGGTGGCTTTCAAAGATCCCTGACTCCTGGTATTCAAGCCCTGATATAATCTCTTCCCTTCATGCATAGGTCGGACCTAATAATTTAACACAGAAAATAAGGCAAAAGT
The DNA here is from genome assembly GCF_018350195.1 of Panthera tigris. Lineage (NCBI taxonomy): Eukaryota > Metazoa > Chordata > Mammalia > Carnivora > Felidae > Panthera > Panthera tigris. The sequence goes on from NC_056661.1 coordinate 80,903,492, forward strand.
GATGGGATGTTGTTTCCAAGATTAGGTTACAAAGAGATTCTGGTTTCTGTCTTGGTAGCCCTTTTCTGCTCTGATGGAAGCCATCAGCCAACTGCCCAAGACGCACACTAGGAAGGAATCAATAGAGGCCTCTAATGAACAGGATCTGAACTCAAATCCTGCCAGCAACCACGAGTGAGCTAGGAAGCAGACTGTCCCTTAGTGGAACCTTTAAATGACCCCACAGCCCCAACTGACAGCTTCATAACAACATCGTAAGAGGTCTTGAGGCAGAGGATCCAGTTAAGCCACACCAAGATTCCTGACTCATCCAAATGTAAGATAATAAGTGTTTGTTGCTTTCAGCTGCTAAGTTTTGAGGTAATTTGTTACACAGGAAGAGGTAACTAGTACAGATGTTGAAAGCTAAAAGAGGGGTGCTGCCATAATAAATACTTAAAAATGTAGGAGTAGCTTTGCAACTTGGCAGTGAAGCAGAGGCTGGAAGGATTTTCAAAAGCATGTTAGAGAAAGCCTAAATTGCCTTGAACAGACTGTTAGTAGAAAGCTGAGTATGCTTTCCACAAGGACTCAGATGAAGTGAGGAAAATGTATTTAGAAATTGGAAGAAGGAGGGGCGCCTGGGTGGCTCAGTCGGTTAAGCGTCCGGCTTCAGCTCAGGTCATGATCCCAACAGTCTGTGGGTTCGAGCCCCACGTCAGGCTCTGTGCTGACAGCTCAGAGCCTGGAGCCTGCTTCAGATTCTGTATCTCCCTCTCTTTCTGCCCCTCCCTGACTCATCTCTGTCTCTATCTCTCTCAAAAATAAATAAACATTAAAAAAATTTTTTTTAAATAAAAAAAAAGAAATTGGAAGAAGGAGCATCCTTGATAAGTAGTTGTAGAAACTTAGCAATACCATCATCTTCAGTAATGTGCATGCAAAGTAAGAAATGTGCCTTAATGAACTGAGGGATTTAACTAAGATTTCTAAGCAGGTTAAAGTATTGTAAGTGCTACTTTTTTTTTTTTCACTTACTGTAAAATGCAAGAGAAGAAAGATTAATCTAAAGGAAGGACTGTTAAACAAACAAAACCAGGACACAAATAGTTTTGAAAATTCTTAGCCACTCCAAACCATAAGAGACTCTTAACTATAGAGAACAAAACTAAGGGTTGCTGGAGGGGAGGTGGGTGGGGATGGGCTAGATGGGTGATGGGCATTAAGAAGGGCACTTGTGATGAGCACTGGATGTTATATGTAAGTGACAAATCACTAAATTCTACTCCTGAAACCAATACTACACTATACATTAACTAACTTGAATTTAAATAAAATCTTGGAAGAATAACAATTCAAAAAAGAAAAAAAGGAAAAAGAAAATTCTCAGCCCCCCGAGATGACAAAAGATGTTAAAGGTGGGAATAGCTTTCAAACAAAGTTTGAATCCAAGAGCATTGGCAGAACATGGCCTCAAAATGAAGCTGAGAGGTGACTGCAAAGACCACAGAAAGATCAACAGTGGTACCTTATAATAATAATAATAATCAATTATACAAACAATCCTTTAAAAAGATTAAAAGTATGTTTCACAGATCCTCTCAATCAACAGTCAATACTTCAGAAAGCTTGAGTGCATTTTACCTCAGTATCTCTGCGGAAGCCCACATTTTGAAGAAGATTCTTGGATGTGGCTTTTATCTAATGAGTAAACCCCAATGTGATTCACAGGAGGCTGACAAAATTTTTGAGAGAATAATAACAGCAAGCACACCGCTAAACTGAACTGAAAGGAACAATGACAGTACAAGGTAAAAAGAGACCACTGGACCCCCAAAATTCTGTCAGGCAGCCGACTGAGAAAATCACTCACATGCAAACATACTTCATGAAAAAGGAAGGATGACTCAGAGGAAGGAGCAAAAGCACAGAGGGCAAAGCATGAAATGCTAAATAATTACTCCCAGGCCTTGAGATATAAATCAAGGAAACTCCAATATTTGCCCACCCAAATTTTAAAATCACTATGGAGCAGTGACCTCTTTATGCCTCTCATTTTCCTCCTCTTGAACAGTAAGGTCTATACCAATTATCTTATACCTGTCCCATGATTGTATGTTGGGTGTGCAGGTAGGTTGTGGGGGAGGGGTGGTAAAGTGGGGGGGGGTGGCTAGATAACATCTCTTTAGTTCACAGGTCTTCAGATTCAGAGAAACTGTTCTTGATGAGTTGTACTTAAGCAACTACACCTGAGGAGTCTCATCAGGTGATGAGACTGATTTTGATGTAGAGATTCTGGACTCTGATGCGGTGCATAATGGGATGAAACTTTTAGGAAACTTGGAAGAAAGGAGGTGTATTTTGCATGTGAGAGGGACATTTGGGGGAGGGGCTGGAAGACAGACTGGCCATCCAAAGCCTTACAGGATATCTGGGAAGATATACACATGAAAAATTAAAAATCAGTATTTATTAATAATTATAAGTGACAGTCCTAAGTTAACAATATGTATTAGGTGCCACGGCCACTCAGAGGAAAGAGACTAAAATGACCAGGCACAGACAACGAGAATGGTCATATTGGAGATATAACTAGAGCTGAGATTTTAAACATGGATAAACTTGAATATTCTGAGGAGGAAAATTTTTCTTGGAAGAAGAATAACATAAGCAAAGGTAAAAAAAAGTAGAACTACACATGCTATGTTGAAATCATGCAAATCAGTTAAGCACAAGCAATTAGGCAAGTCTATGAGGACGGAGATCATGTCTTTCTTATTTAGCATTATATCCTGAAAGGTTACTACAGTGCCCACTACATAGTAAACATTATCATTTTTTAAACAAATGTTCAAATTAAGTTTGGAAAAACATGTGAAGAGCAATCTGTAGAAGAGCCATAGAGTGCTAGTCTTCTACTGACTTTATCCTAAATTGATGAAGTCAGTGAAGAATTTCAAGATGGATAACAATAAGAAAACCATGCTTTAGGGAGACTAACCTAGTGTGAGACAGTGAAGACATTCACTCAGAATTCTCTTTATTGCTTCCACCTCCTGAACACTTCAAACATAAGATAAAGTAGACCACTGATTTTTCTGATTATAACTGTTAGTAAAGAACTGTAATAGTTTTATAGTCAGTCCTTTAGCAAGCGAGTCCAGTTGCCCACTCAGGAAGGCAAAAGAGCTTTATTATCTTACACTAGTCTTCAATTAAAGCTATAAAAATTTGCTATTTTTTTTAACATTTATTTATTTTTGAGAGAGAGAGAGAGAGAGAGCGAGAGAGAGAGAGAGATTGTGTGAGCAGGTTGGGGCAGAGAGAAAGGGAGACACAGAAACCGAAGCAGGCTCCAGGTTCTGAGCTGTCAGCACAGAGCCCAACATGGGGCTCGAACTCACGAACCGTGAGATCATGACCTGGGCTGAAGTCAGACGTTCAACCAACTGAGCCACCCCGGTGCCCCCCAAAATTTGCTATTTTTTAATGAAAATATGTTCTTTCTCAAAAAGCCTATCATTAGCGCTTATCATGAAAGTAAAGTGACCTCAAAGAAAGTTATGGTTCTTACAGCCATAAAACAGAAGTTTTAGATCAATTAAAGAATGAAGGACTAGTTCATATTATAGTGGGACCTTAGAGTCTCAGACTACATCTTTCTTGAATGTTAAAGAGTTCTGTGCAATAAAAGCATAGTGGAAGGAAAAAACTATGGAAATAAGGAATATTTGTAAATATAAAGAATATTTCAAAATATCTTTGTCAATGCTAAGGATTTTAAGTTTATTTTTATTTATTTTGAGAGAGAGAAAAAGAGAGCAAGTGGGGGAGGGGCAGAAAGAGAGGGAGAGAGAGAATCCCAAGCAGGCTCAGTGCTGTTAGCACAGAGCCCAATGCGGGGCTTGAACTCACGAACCGTGAGACCATAACCTAAGTTGAAGTCATGAGTCGGATGCTTAACTGACTGAGCTACCCAGGTGCCCCATGTCAATACTAAAGGATTTTTAAAGCAATAAATAAAAAATGTATTTTTAACTCATATCAAAATATTTAGGAAACTCTACCTTAAACAGAAATATTCCAAAGTCATGAGAATATACAAAATGGACCTTTTACCTCAAATACTTTGTGGAATTAGGTAGAATATTTAAAAGGTGATAACTAAGTGGGCATCACTAGCACAGTTTTCTATATTTTGGTTCCACCTATTTCATCTCCAACCACTAAAAACAATAAACAAATCAACTACTTTAGAGGGGTGGATCTATGTAAAAGGCTTCTTTGTAATAAAGGAGACACCATATGGTTTGTACTATGTGTGTGTATTCTTCTTTCAAGTTATGTTAACTTCTCCACAAACCCCAGTGTTTGAGAAAATATATTGCTTTTTTCAGCCAGTAATTCTTCATTCTAGTATGGTCAGAAGGAAAAATAAACTATCAATTAGAGAGAAACATTAGTTTATTTTTCTTCACTAAAATAAATGTGATTATGGTTTAAAAAGCACATATCCTCAGTTTCCCAAGGGAATTTTACTTTTTTTTTTTGAGAGAGCACATGCATGCAAGTTGGAAAGGGACAGAGGGAGACGGAGAGAGAATCTTAAGCAGGTTCCATACCCAGCATGGAGCCTGATGCGGGCTCAATCCTACAATGTGAGACTGTGACCTGAGCCAAAATCAAGAATCAGATGCTTAAACAACTAAGCCAGCCAGGCCAAACATTTAAAGAATAGTTAATACTTACTCTTCTTAAACTGTTCAAAAAAATAGAAATGGAAGGAAAACTTCCAAACTCATTCTATGAGGCCAGCATTACCTTGATTCCAAAACCAAAGACCCCACAAAAAGGAGAATTATAAGCCAATATCCCTGATGAATATGGATGCAAAAATTCTCAACAAGATACCAGTAAATTAAATCCAACAGTACTTTTGAAGATTACTCACCACGATCAAGTGGGGTTTATTCCTGGGCTGCAAAGGCAGTTTAATATTTGCAAATTAAGCAATGTGATACACTAAATTAATACAAGAAAGGATAAGAACTGTATGATCCTCTCAATAGATGCACAAAAAGTATTTGACAAAGTACAGCATCCATTCTTGATAAAAACCATCAACAAAGTGAGCATAGAAGGAACTTGCCTTAACATCATAAAGGCCATAATATGAAAGACCCACAGCTAATATCATACTCAATGAGGAAAAACTGACAGCTTTTCCTCTACAGTCAGGAACAAGACATTCTCATCATTATTTAATGTAGTACTGGAATGTACTAGCCTCAGCAATCAGACAAAAAAGAAATAAGTGATCCCAATTGGCAAGGAAGACATCAAACCTTCATTATTCACAGGTGACATGATACTCTGTGTAGAAAACCTAAAACACTCCACCAAAAAATTGTTAGAACTAATACATGAATTCATTAAAAGTTGCAAGACACAAAATCAACATACAGAAATCTGTTACATTTCGATACACCAATAATGAAGCAGCAGAAAGAGAAATCAAGGAATGGATCCCATTTACAACTGCACCAAAAACCACAGGATACCTAGGAATTAACCTAACCAAAGAGGTAAAAGATCTGTACTCTGAAAATTAAAGAACACTTACAAAAGAACTTGAAGAGGACACAAAGAAATGAAAAATCATTCCATGCTCATGGATTGGAAGAACAAATATTGTTAAAATGTCTATACTACCCAAAGCAATCTACACATTTAATGCAATCCCTATCAAAATAACCACCAGCACTTTTCATAGAGTTAGAACAAATAATCTTAAAATTTGTTTGGAACCACAAAAGACCCTGAATAGCTCAAGGCATCCTGAAAAAGGAAAACAAAGCTGGAGGCATCACAATTCCGGAGTCCAAGTTATATTACAAAGCTGTAGTCATCAAGACAGTATGGTAATGGCACAAAAACAGACACATATATCAGTGGAACAGTATAGAAAGTCCAGAAATGGACCGACAACTATATGGTTAACTAATCTTCAACAAAGCAAGAAAGAACATCCAATGGAAAAAAGACAGTCTCTTCAACAAATAGTGTTGGAAAAACTGGACAGCAATATGCAGAAGAATGAAAGTGGACTACTTTCTTACACCATACACAAAAATAAATTCAAAATGGATGAAAGACCTTAAATGTGAGAAAGGGAACCATCAAAATCCTAGAGGAGGGGCGCCCGTGTAGAGTATATTACGCTAAGCAAAATAAGTCAGTCAGAGAAAGACAAATCACATATAATTTCACTGATATGTGGAATTTAAGACACAAAACAGATGAACATAGGGGAAGTAAGAAAAAAAAGAGGGAGACAAACCTTAAGAGACTCTTAACTATTGAGAACAAACAGGGTTAGTGGAGAAGAGGTGGGCAAAGTATGGGCTAAATGGGTGATGGGTACTGAGGAGGGCACTTGTGATGAGCCCTGGGTGTTATATGTAAGTGATAAATCACTAAATTCTACCCCTGAAACCAGTATTCCATTATATGTGAACTAACTAGAATTTAAATAAAAACTTGAAACAAAAAATAAAATAAAATAAAATAAAATAAATAAAAAGCACATAACATCAATAATCCAAACGGAGCAAGCAAATATCCTTAAAGGTTAAATTCTTTTTGTATTTTCAGGAGGTGGGGGGAGGGTGAGAAGTAAGGGAGGCACTTCCTATTTGCAAGCCACAGTTCTAAACGCTAAGAATATAGAGATGAATAAAACATGATCCTTTCTATTGAGGAATTTATAATTAGGCAAGAATGTACAGATCAATGGAAGGCCAGAGATGAAGAGCAGATGTTTTCAATGAGTACTGAAAAATTACTAAAAGTCAATGAGGTAAAGAAAGGTGGGAAAAGCATTTGAAGACTATCAACAGAATGATCAGTAGGTCTAAGACTCTAATCAAGGACTCAGAAATATAAAACAGGTAAGAATATATTCAGATAAGTAACAGATTATATAATTCCGGAAGGCACAGGGTCCAAACAGAAAGTTAGGCCAATCATCCAGGCAATCGGAAAGGTTTGAATAAGAGAATGCCATGTTGAATGTGTATTTCTAATAAACAACCATAGGCTACAGTAAGGAGGATGGAGTTGATGAAAGAAAGACTGGAAGCCAAGGTATTGCTGAGTGGAGGCAAGAGATGACAAGAGTCTGAAATAGAACAGTAGAAATTAGAAAGAGATGAGACAGAATGAGGAAATATTTAGCTAATAAAACCCACCTAAATTTGGTGATTAATTAGATGATTGGGAGGTGAGAGAGGAATCTAGGATTACTTCAATCTTTCTAGCTTGGGGAGTTTGGTACATGGTAATATCAGAAACTGAAAATAGAAATAAAGGAGGAAAAACACATTATGGACAAGGTTTGTCAGGGGGAGGGGAAAATAAGAAAAAAAAAGTTAGAAATGCTGAATTTGAGATGCCTGTAAAGATCCAATTAGCTATATCTACCAAGCAGATGGATGTATAAGTCAGAAGTCAGGGCTAGAGATACAGATTTGAATTACCAGAATACAAGAGTAGTTAAGACTCAAAAGCATGTAAGATGCCCAAGGAAAAGAAAGAAGCAAAACAACAATAAAACAGGATGAAATCTTGGAGAATACCAAGGGAATGGGAAAAGGAGGAGCTCATAGAAGTTTGAGAAAGATCAATTATAAATATAAGACATGAAAAAGACTGCCAGTGCCCACTAATATTTGTGGCTTTTCTCCTGCCTTAGAACACTGCTAAACTCTCAATCTCAGCCTCTTGCAGTTCGATAAAGTCATTTAAAATATTCTGGCTAGGGAGAAAAGATGAAACAAAACAAAAAAGACCAAAAGACTAGAAAGTACCAGAGAACAGCACCAGAAACTCTGGCAACACAATGGCAATAAGTTCCTATCTTTCAGTACTCACTCTAAATGTCAATGGACTAAATGCTCCAATAAAAAGACATAGGGTAACAGAAAGGATAAGAAAACAATATACACCTAATTGATGTTTACAAGAGAACCATTTTAGACCTAAAGACACCTTCAGATTGAAAGTAAGGGGATGGAGAACCATCTATGATGGTAATGGTTGCCAAAAGAAAGCCAGAGTAGCCATACTTATATCAGACAATCTAGATTTTAAAATAAAGACTGTAACAAGAGATGACGAAGGGCATTATTACATAATTAATGGGTCTATCCACCAAGAAGATCTAGCAATTGTACACACTTATGCCCCCAACATGAAATTACCCAAATATATAAATCAATTATACACAAACATAAAGAAACTTATTGGTAATAATACCATAATAGTAGGGGATTTCAACACCTCACTTACAGCAATGGACAAATCATCTAAACAGAGTATCAACAAGGAAACAATGGCTTTGAATGACACACTGGATCAGATGGACCTAATTGATACATTCAGAACATTTCATCCTAAAACAGTGGAATATACATTCTTCTTGAGTATACACAGAACATTCTCCAGAATAGATTTGTGTGCTGGGACACAAATCAGCCCTCAACAAGTACAAAAAGATTGAGATCATACCGTGCATATCTTCAAACCACAACGCCATGAAACTCGAAATCAACTACAAGAAAAAATTTGGAAAGACAGCAAATATTTGAAGACTAAATAACATCCTACTAAAGAATGAATGGGTTAACCAAGAAGTTAAAGAGAAAATTAAAAAGTTCACGGAAGCCCGTTTAAATAACACCACAGCCCAAAACCTCTAGGATGCAGCAAAGGCAGTCATAGGAAGGAAGTATATAGTAATCCAGGCCTTTCTAAAGAAGAAAGGTCTCAGATACACAACCTAACCTTACACCTTAAAAGAACTGGAAAAAGAACACAAAATAAAACCCCAAACCAGCAGAAGATAGGAAATAATAAAGATTAGAGCAGAAATCAATGCTATTTAAATTTAAAAAAAAAACAATAAATCAAATTGATGAAACCAGGAGCTGGTTCTTTGAAAGAATTAACAAAATCGATAAGCCCCTAGCCAGTTTGATCAAAAAGAAAAAAGAAAGGACCCACTAAATAAAATCAAGAATTAAAGAGGAGAGATCACAACCAACACTACAGAAATACAAACAAAAATAAGAGAATATTATGAGCAATTATATGCCAATAAGTTGGCCAATTTGGAAGAAATGGACAAATTCCTAGAAACATATTAACTACCAAAACTGAAACAGGAAGAAAGAGAAAATTTGAAGAGACCCATAACCAGTAAAGAAATTGAGTTATTAATAAAAAATTTCCCCAAAAAACAAAAGTCCAGGGTTGGATGACTTTCCAGGGGAATTCTACCAAACATTTAAAGAAGAGTTAACACCTACTCTTGTGAAGCTGTTCCAAAAAATAGAAGTGGAAGGAAAACTTCCAAACTCATTCTATGAGGCCATCATTACCTTGATTCCAAAACCATACAAAGACTGCACTAAAAAGGAGAACTACAGACCAGTTTCTCTGATGAACATGGATGTAAAAATTCTCAACGAGATACTAGCCAACTGGATTAAACAATACGTTAAAAGAATTATTCGCCACAATCAAGTAGGCTTAATACCTGGGATTCAAGTCTGGTTCAATATCCACAAATCCATCAATGTGACACATCAATAATAAAAGAAAAGATAAGAACCACATGATCCTCTCAATAGATGCAGAGAAAGCATTTGACAAAACATGGCATCCTTTCTTGATAAAAACTCTCAAGAAAGTAGGGATAGAAAGATCACACCTCAAAAGCATAAAAGCCATAAAGAAGAGACCTACTGCTAATATCATCCCCAACGGGGGAAAACTGAAAGCTTTCTCCCTAAGGTTAGGAACATGATAGGGATGTCCACTCTCGCCACTGTTATTCAACATAATACTGGAAGTCCTAGCATCAGCAATCAGACAACACAAAGGAATAAAAGGCATCCAAATCAGCAAGGAGGAAGTCAAACTTTCACTCTTCACAGACGACAAGATACTCTACATGGAAAACCCAATAGATTCCACCAAAAAACTGCTAGAAGTGATCCATGAATTCAGCAAAGTGGCAGGATTTAAAATCAATGCACAGAAATTCATTGCATTTCTATACACCAATAATAAAGCAACAGAAAGAGGAATGAAGGAATCAATCCCATTTACAGTTGTACCAAAAACCATAAAATACCTAGGAATAAACCTAACGAAAGAGGTGAAAAATCTATACACTGAAAACTACAGAAAGCTTATGAAAGAAATTGAAGAGAACACACACAAAAAAGGAAAAACATTCCATACTAATGGATTAGAAGAACAAATATTGTTAAACAATCCTAAAATTTGTATGGAACCAGAAAAAAAACCGAATTGCCAAAGCAATCCTGAAAAAGAAAACCAAAGCTGGAGGCATCACAATCCTGGACTTCAAGATATATTACAAAGATGTGATCATCAGGACAGTATGGCACTGGCAGAAAAATAGACACTTAGATCAATGGAACAAAATAGAGAACCTAGAAATGGACCCACAAACATATGGCCAACTAATCTTTGACAAAGCAGGAAAGAATATCCAATGGAATAAAGACAGTCTCTTCAGCAAATGGTGCTGGGAAAACTGGACAGCAACATGCAGAAGAATGAACCTGGACCACTTGCTTACACCATACAGAAAAATAAACTCAAAATGGATGAAAGACTTAAAACATAAGACAGGAAGCCATCAAATCCTAGAGGAGAAAGCAGGCAAAAACCTCTGACCTCACCTGTAGCAACTTCTTACTCAACACATTTCCAGAGGAAACGGAAACAAAAGCAAAAATGAACTATTGGAACCTCATCAAGATAAAAAGCTTCTGCACAGTGAAGGGAACAATCAGCAAAACTAAAAGGTAACCGACAGAATGGGAGAAGATAACTGCAAATGACATGTCAGATAAAGGGTTAGTATCTAAAATCTATAAAGAACTTATCAAACTCCACATCTTAAAAACAAAAAAATCCAGTGAAGAAATGGGCAAAAGACATGAACAGACACTTCTCCAAAGAAGTCATCCATATGGCTAACACGCACATGAAAAAATGTTCAACATTACTGATCATCAGGGAAATACAAACGAAAACCACAATGAGATACCACCTCACACCATTCAGAATGACTAAAATTAACAACCCAGGCAACAACAGATGTTGGCGAGGATGTGAAGAAAGGGGAACTCTTTTGCACTGCTGGTGGGAATGCAAACTGGTGGAGCCACTCTGGAAAACAGTATGGAAGTTCCTCAAAAATTTAAAAAAAAAACTACCCTATGGCCCAGCAATTGCACTACTAGGTATTTATCCAAAGAATACAGGTGTGCTGTTTCAAAGGGACACATGCACCCCAATGTTTACAGCAGTGCTATCAATAGCCAAGGTATGGAAAGAGCCCAAATGTCCATCGACAGATGAAGGGATAAAGAAGATGCTGTGTACACACACACACACACACACACAATGGAGTATTACTCGGCAATCAAAAAAAAAAAATGAAATCTTGCCATTTACAACAACATGGATGGAAATAGAGGGTGTTATGCTAAGCAAAATTAGAGAAAGACAAATATGATATGACTTCACTCGTATGTGGAATTTGGGATGGAAAACAAATGAACGTAGGTGAAGGGAAGCAGGAAAAATATAAAAACAGGGAGGGGGACAAAACATAAGAAACTCTTAAATATAGAGAACAAACAGGGTTGCTGGAGGGGTTGTGGGTGGGGAGAAGGCTAAATGGGCAAGGAGCATTAAGGAAGACACTTGTTGGGATGAGCACTGGGTGTTAATACATAGGGGATGAATCACTGGATTCTACTCCTGAAATCATTATTGCAGCTAAGTTGGATATAAATTAAACAACAAAAGTAAATAATAAAAATAAATTAATTAAATAAAATGAAATATTCTGGCTAAAAACATATGGCAGAAGCAATATATATATTTTAGGTTTGGTTTCTGAAATTTTTTGCATGAACCTCTAATCTCTCTTCCTTTCGTGGAAGCTTGGAAACCACACACTGAAGATGGCAGCATCACTTTTACAGAGAGAGTCAAGTCCATCTAAGGAACTGAGTCCAAATACAGCATGTATCACATTGTCTAAATCCCCCCCCAAAATTTATGCTGTCTGTACCACAAAGCAAGCAATTCCTTTCTAGTATTTATATTAAAAAGTTTTAAGTGTCCAGAGTCAACATTAACATAACATTGTCATATGTCAAAATGAAAATCAAACCAAAACTTTACAAAAGACTTTAAATAATAAATCCTAGAATTTAAACAAAGCATGTTCATGAACTTCATGAAAAGTTCTATTTTATCCAATAAAAGCTTTTCTTTTGAAATTCTGTATTGTTTTTGTCTTTCTAAATTCACAAGACAGATTAATAAATTCACCAGTGACTAAAAATCATTTCTTAAAGCAAATTCGGACATTTCTTTATGAAATTCTGAGTGATATCAAAGTTACCAACTGTGCTTGTATAGCTAATGGAACTTTTACTTCTGGGAGTTTCTAAAATCCAAAGTAGTTGAGTAGAGAGAAAATTAGAGAACTAATGCTCAGTAATTTATTGATCTATGTATATTCCCAAAGAACCTAAAATAAGACCTTAAATTACATGGGGAAGCTAAATATTTAAAGTATACTTTTACTCATTGATAACTTATTCCAAGTAATAACATAAGTTAAATATAAAATGCTAAAACAATTGTCATGAGTTTGTCTACATATTTATTTTATTTTTAGTGTTCGTTTATTTATTGAGAGAGAGAGAGAGAGAGAGAGAGAGAGAGAGAGAGAGACCAAGAGCAGGGGAGGGGCAGAGAGACAGGGAGAGAGAGAATCTCAAGCAGGCTCTGTGCAGAGCACAGAGCCCAACACAGGGCTTAATCTCACCAACTGTGTGATCATGACCTGAGCTGAAATTAAGAGTCAGACATCTAACCAACTGAACCACTCAGGTGCCCTGAGTATGCCTACATATTAAACTCTCATTAATTGTTTAAATTATGTTATAAATAAAAACCAACCCCAGCAAACCATTTCAAGGAAGCTTCTGTTTCTCTTTAGAGTCAGGAGATTATATATATTTATATTTTAAAAACATATTTAGTAGAATACTAAATATAAAAATATGTTTATATCTTATACATACATGTAGAGGACTTTTTAAAATAATAAACATTCAAATAGCAGAATATAATAAAACATAATTCACATAGTATCTAATGTTTTTGATAATTTAGAAGGAAATCAAGAGAGTAAACTGTCCCAAAATTTTATACCTAAGTACAAACTATCCAACTACTTATTCTCCTAGATTGCTAGTGCCAAGAGAGTAGGGAATATTTGTTGAATCAACGAATAAACTAGTTTCTTTTATATTAGAAGACATACATACCTAATATATATGATTCAACCAACCTTACAAATAGTGAATATCATTAGTCAATTAGCTTACTCATTTTCTTATCTAGAATATATAGTTAACTATACTTAATAATTCCATTTGGAAAACCATTAGGATAGATTTTTCTTCTTCTCTACATCTAGGAGTCAATTTGCAAGGCCAGAAAAGACATATTACTGCTTGCAATATCCCTTTTCTCATTACTGGGCATCCTCTAAGTACTTAACACTGTGTTGGGTATTGGTTTGCCATCAGGTTATATGAACAAACAGAAAATATATACAAGAAATAAGTTTCATGCTCTCTCTTCCTTTATGGAAGCCTTAGAAACTATACACTGAAGAGAGCACTTTTATGGAATAAACTGAATTCCTAAATATCTCCATGAGACTAAGTTGAACCAAAACATTGTACAGAACATCCACATTTTTTCCAGATGTCTTAAGGCATCACAAATGTCACTGAAACTGGAGTTTACGATATAGAACATAGCTGAAACAGTCCATCTGTGTGGTAGTGCTGTTTGTCTAGAGGAAACATCTCCAGAGCATGCCAGGAATCCCTCAGGGCAATGATGGCATTTGGGTTCACCATGGCTATTACACAGATTTGTTTGAACACTGTTTACAAATATCTCCTAGAAGGTCAAGAAACCTGGATTAAATCCTTGCTCTTCCATTAATTAACTTGTAATGGAGAGAAAATAATTAGACATTTCTAAGTTTTGTTTTCATTTGTAAACAGCCAAATGTCCATTAAGTGAAAGGCGCTGGTCCACTTTGGCACTCAATACATGTTTCTTTTCAATTTGCTTTCAAACCATCCACCCACCCACTGACACCAAGACCTCCAAACTAATATTTCTTGGTAAATCTATCAAAAAAGACAACTATACAGCTACTGACATTGTATTTGTGGTAAAAATGGCTTTTTTATAACATCTGTATGTTGGGTTGCTAAAAATCTACTAAAAAAAAAAAAATCAGTTTAAGCCTTGTTAAAGGAAAAGGAAGCCAAACTAAATAAATCCTAGATAGGCAGGTCTTAGAATGTATCCCAAATTTGTTTTCTGTAAGCCAGACATTTAGAAGTAGCAACACATTTTCCCATAAAAACAAGTTTTAAGATTCCCAAGCCAGCTTGTTTAAATATAGCCAAAATATAATTTGTGTTATATGACCATCCCCACTGAGAAGAACAAAGAATTCACTGCAATATATACTCAGAATTCCAGCTTGGGATGATCTTCAGAAGATATTCCTCCTTACTCAAATCCTAGTAGCTAGAACATAGGGACTTCCTTTCACTAGCCACAACTCTGATCTTCTCACCAACTAGGATGTAGGCCTAGAACATTGCCTGTTCTTCCATACCCATCCCACCTCCAAACTCCAAACTCCAGTAGCACATTCACATACTGACAAGGATGTCCTTTAGGACAAGGATGGAAATAAGGGTAGCATGAGAGAGGCAAGAAACGTAGGCTTGTCTGAAAGGTGATTAAAAAGTAGGCAGACACTGGTGTGACTAATAGGAGGGTTTCTTTCTTATTTCTTTCTCTTTTACATACTTACTATCACTGAAAAACCAAAGCAGATTGTGGGCCAAGGACCAGATGGAGGAAAGCAGGATTGTATAACATGTAAGCTTTTCTACAGTGGCAAATGGATCAAATTTTCCCTTCCCTTACTTCTTCTCACTGCTGTGCCAGTATTACAAATAAAGAAGATGACATTCAATCCTTTGATTACACCACTAGTTCTTTAAGGATAGGGATCATCTCCTGCCCAACTATGTACCCTTGGTGTCTGAAAGTATGGCACACAATAGGTGGTCAATATGTGTACTGAATGAATCAATAAATATAACTTCAATGAATGCTATGATTTGTCATCCAGAACCCCTTTATACCCAAGGCTCATTCTCCTAGCTGATGGGAGTACTGCTGACAGACAGCCCTCAGCTGTCAGCCCTCTTAGGGTATTACCTCAGCTGAAAAGAGCCATCTTGGCCCAAAATCATACTCCTTCCTGGGGCATCTTGCATCTAATGATTGGGGATCTAAAGGTCTAGCTTCCCTCACCTTAACTTGAGACAATTCTGAGGACCACCCCAGCTTTAGAGCTCCCCCTTGGGACTGCTGTGGCTGCATCAGGTCCAACCTCTCCAGTAGAAATTGGGCTTCCTTCCTTTGCACAGCATTGGTTCCAAGACGCCTCCCTAGTAAATGTGCTGCACTCGAATTTCCATCTCAGCGCCTGCTTTCAAGAAACCCAACCTGAGGACAACAGCCCAAGAGAGGATCCAGATCTGACTCAGATTTAAACCACGCAAGGAAAGGTATCTGACTTCATATTAAAGGTCAGTAAATATAAAAGGCTTTACAAAACTTAAGGAACAAATTATTTTATTCTTCGCAATTTGTTTCCATTTCAGCACTTTAAGTAATCAATAATCAAGAGACTTAAGAGTTTTTTTGAGGACTTCCTCAAAAAAAGCGCCTCTGTTTACTCTCATGTAAGCTATTAATGGCAAACTGTACCAAATTCAATTTTATCTAAGTTAAAAGAAAGCAAAAGAAATTAAACATTAATGGATTTAATGTAAATATGGTAAAAAGCACTGCAAAGATCAGTGCTGTTCTAATCACGGGTGTTAGTCAACATCTGACTTGATAAAGAACTGCTTTTCTACTAAAAGCTACTCAATATATTAAGTACAGTACTTTTCACTGCCATTACCAGAAATGCAATACTACATAAAAGTCATTATTAAAAAATGAAGAGTTACAAATCACTAGAACTATTCAAGGCACAGCTGAGCAAAAAATAAATGAAAAAATAAGTAACAAAAGGAAACGCATTAAAAACCAGAATTACTATTACCTTCAAATATAACAGCAAAATATTCAATATCTTGCCAAAATAAAATATAATAGTTTATGAGTCATTTTATTTTATGTTTGTTTAAAAAGATGATGAGTTTGCCATTAATTATTTAGAAGGCCAGCTTCCTAATGGCAGATCCTTCTTCAACTAAAGAGAAATAAGAGTCACCTCTTAAAAATTTATGTTATATGGAGTCTGAGATGTATTAGGCCTTTGTCATCTTACCATGAACACTTCCTAATGTAATATCCCCAGCAGCAGAAGACAGAAATGATGATTCTGTATAAAGATACTTGGCTTCCAGCAAACCATCTTCAGTAGATATATTAACTGTACTTCCCTGCAGTTTATCTATGGTCACAGTCTATCAAAAGAAAAACTCAAAATCAGTTCATTATAAAACAAAGACTGGTAAAAAGTCAAAATGGTACCCTCAGATTTAAATGGGCAACTAGATAAAAAGATACTACCCAGTACACAATCACTTTATTTACGTTGATTCTCTAGCTCTAATTATAATATTGTGAGCAACAATGTATTCTCTGTGGAATGTGGAGTAGACCCATTAAATTCCTTCACTTATTTAGATCTTTAATTTCTCTTAATGATGTTTTATATTTTCTTTGTAGAGTTCTTCAGCTTTTGTTAAATTTATTCCTATTTGGTATTTTCTAAGTGTTATTATAAATCTTTTTTTAAACTTCATTTTATCCTAATTGGCTTTTGTATGTGATCTTAAATCCAACAACTTCACTAAACTCACTAATTCTAATAATTTTCCTGATTTTTAAGAAAATTTTTCTACATGCATATTTACATTACCTGCAAGTGATAGTTTCTTTACTTCCTTTCCAATCCTTATATTAATGCATTTTTCCTGCTCTTTCCTGCCTAATTATCTGGCTCAGGTCTCCAACTCAACAGTGAACAAAAGCAAGGAGATAGCAAGCATCCTAAACTTATGTCTCTTCTCAGAGGGAAAACTTACAATATAGCGTCATCATTGAGTAAGATGTTTGCTCTAGATATCCTTTGGATCCTTTGTATCAGATTCCAACTATTTCAAATTTGTTTAAATTATAAATAGGCTTTTAATTTTAGCACATATTTTATCTGATTTTATTGTACTATCATGATTTTCTCCTGTCATCTGTTAATTAGTGAATACACTATCAATCATACAGTTTTTCCAGTTTACATCTAATAACAAAGTAGCTTTCTATTAAACAAAATGAAAAGAATTTTGTATCTATCCCTAAACTTCCCTAACAAAATTTAGTATGAATTTATGTTTCAAATATTGAACACAATATAAAATGAAGATATCCAGTAATAATTTCTAATCATCTCTATCAAAGTTCAAACAAACGTTTTATAAGCATCGAGTGTTAATTATGTCTGAGTGTTAATTACTTTTATGTTGACATAGAAACAGAATCACCAGGAAGGCATGCTACAATTTTGCCTGGCATCAAATTCAAGTATTACGCTGGGGTGTTTAAAGAAAGATCGATTTTCAACACATCATCACCACACTAGTGTCATCCACTCCTAATACGTTTTTCAAAAACTGATAAAAAATGAAAATATTATATAAGAAGAATTGAGTTTCAAGAATACTAAAATTTGTAAGTACAAAAAAGAGAAAGAAAAGCACTCAGAAGTTCCACCAGGAAGCAAATTAGAATTTCTTCACCCTCTGGATTTGAGATATATAACTTCCTTTTTTAGCTTTCAGTAAGTATATAATATGCACCTGATTGCTTCTTATCTACAGTTTCTTTTAAGCTAATTATAGACTCATAGGAATTTTCACTTTAAATCTAGTTTCAATAAATCAGTCAAAAAAAGATATTTTACCTACAATTCATTCAAATTTGCGAGAATATAGATATTTCACATTCCTCAGTGTTATAGCATAGGTGTAAAATTCCTGAAAAAATCTGTCCTTTACCTACAAAGTTCTTCATGAAAAGCTGCTTTATGCATGGCTTCAAACTCTCCAAGTATTTCCATAAAGCAGACAAGGAGGAACACTCTAGCTTTTTATAGATGGTGAGGCTGGTTTAGGCAATAACAAAAGATAAATACTGAAAGAATATTTGAAACTTAATTAAATTAGCAAAGGAGCACTTTTGATTAGACTCTCCCCACAACCAAATAAAGCCTTTATGAGACTCCTTATGAGTATCTGGAAATGGTCAAGGATTTACTTTGTTCATTAAACTCTAAATATTTTATTTTGTAGAAAACTAGAAAAATATCCTCCCCTGCTGTACCAAAGCAAATGAAAGCATGTGAAAGTACCACACCTTCCCCACTACAATAATATAGTTATTTTAACCAATCATTCCACAAAATTAACTTCAAAGAAATTCAAAATTCACTGAGGGCCACATATGATGCACTATATCAGATACAAACTAGAACAATTAAAGATAGGACACCATAGTTTATAGCAAAATGTTGAGGTTCTGATTTATAGTTATTTAATGCTAAGGGAACAAACAGACTCTTTGGATTAAACTGTATAGCTTGCTTATTAACAGAAGCAGCTGTTTAAAGAAAGAACAAAAAGTAGATCCAAAAATTAATACCTTCTTGACAGAGATATTGCTATAAATTAATTTTCTTTTCCATACAAGAAGGAAAGTTTTTCATAAGTTTAGTTATTATAAATCAACATATATAATAAAAATCAAACTTTAAGAAAGTACTGTGGCTTTGTAGCTCAGACTAAGAGAGGTCAAGTGACAACCATGTCATGAATTCATCCAACCATCAGAGGGAATGTATTTCTAGTTTCTCAGTACCAAACTTAGGATACTAAAATTAATGATACTATTTAGAAATAGACACTCCATTTAAAACAACATATTAAAAATGCTGTTAAGTGTTTACAGTACTCATTTTATTCTCACAATCTTGTGAATAGGAAAAACAAATAATACCATCCCTATTTTATGAATAATGGAACGAGACTCCGTAAAGTTAACTGGTAGATCTAGGACTAGTCATCTTTCCTGTGCTTTCACTTACCTTCACCATCATCATTATAGTAAATACCATATTAGAGATAACTATGTGCCAGACATTGTTTTAAGTACTTCATCTATATTAACTGATTTAATCCTCATTATAACCCTCTGAGTTAAGTCCATTACTATTATTCCACTTTTCAGAAAACCAAGACACAGAGGTTAAGTAACTTGTCTGAAGTTACAGAGCTTAGTAAGTGGCTGAGCCTGGAATTAAACCCAAGTAGTCTGGTTCTCAATTCTGTTCTCTTAACCAATTCAATATGCTGCCTCTCAAATATCTATAGCACACCTCTGTGAAAGTTATATATTAAGAGTAAATATATAAGCATTTATTTTATATAAAAACCCATAAACTTAGAAATATACTTTAAATATGAACACTATACACAATATAAAGAAATATCTACATTAACACAACACAAAACTCAATCAGGCAAGAAACAAAATAGTATAATAGAAAGTAGGAATAAATGAATATTTAATAAACCATGAAAGTTGGAACAAATATATAACTAATGAGTGGGAACAGCAGCTAATAATTAAGAAATGATTATAATTTTTCTTTGATACCTTTATTTGAATATCAAAATGTAATATTTTGGTAACTTAAATCATTTCAATTCACATAAGCTATGATTTAAAGGACAGATTTAAAGGAGCTGCAAAGTTGGTACAATTTCGCTTTTGCACTTCCAAGCCCACAGCAATCCAAGGGGTGAAACTAAATGCCATCTCAAAAAAGCTGCCACGTAAGGCCAGGCAGTATCTTTCAATACTTTCCTAGTTTAATTTAAAGGATAAATTCAAATATTTGGGTTTAAACAATGTCCTAAAGGTTCTAAGACACAGGTGATGGAAAATAAAAGTGATGATAGTAGAAACAGTTACTGTTAAAATCTACATTGTTTAATTATGCCAACAATAATTTACCTACAAGATATATTTATAACCTGTCCTCACCAATTATCTCAGAGAAAAGCTGAGTAGAGAATTTAAATTTACAAAGAAAGATTCTCACAAATTGTGTAAGTGTAAAATAAAAGGTGACCAAGATCTTTCTCAAAGATTTAAAACATTATCCATAATGTTAAGAAAACTGTGATAATTTATATTTCAAAATTACATCTATATTCTTCATTGTAGGCAAAATCACAGAAAGCAACAAAAGTTAACTTAAAAATACAAGCTATTTTAGAACAACCAAAAAATCCCTATAGGTAATAAAAGCTTTTGGAGAACAGTAATGCTACCTAATGGTGCCATCTTGTGGAAAATGCTGAAGAAAGTTGTTTTGAAATTCAACCTTTACTAGTCCAAAGGAAAAGTAAGCAGGTCTTAGAAAAATGCTCAAATAAACCTAACACATAAAAAAAATTAATCCTGATCATGGCAGTATAACTTAATGATCGATTTTAATCCATGTTCATAAACATCCCTTTAGAACTTGGATTAAACATTTATTATTTAAAGATGTTATTGATTCCAAATAAAGAACTAAAGAACTGTCAAAAGTATTAAGTCACAAGCTAAAATTTAAGTTGTATAATACTTGATCCGTTAAATTTCAAATTTTAATTTACTAATGAACTAAAATGCATTCAAAAGATGGAATATTATGCCACAAAGTTTGAAGAACCTACCTACAAGTTGTGTGAGCCAATTGGATACAAAACTGTAATTGCTAAAAAAAAAAAAAAAAAAAAGTTTCAATCTTACACTTTTATCTGATGCATGAATATTTATATTTCCATAAACTGTTCCCAGACAGATCACTTTGCCTCCTTTTGTTTGAACATGCAATTTTTGACTCTGAAAGACAAATACAAAAATATAGAGGAGAAAATAAATTTGATTGAGACTCATAAAAACATTTCCAACATTTTATACATTTCTTCTTAAATAATAATAAAGCAGAAAAAGAAACCAGGAATAAAACAGAAATACACTGTTTGGAATAATTACAACAACTAGGAAAGAGAGCCAACTGCTATTAAAGGGGTTAAATAAGTCATCTGTACTCATTAGAGAATAAGAAGAGATATTTGCGTGTTCCAGTAACTTCACTGAAGAAGCGTTTGGGAATATAAGATCATCATAACTGGGTAACTAAACATAAATGATGAAGAAGATGATAATAATTATTGTTATTGCTCATCATTATTAATACTTATCATTTTTAATAACAATAGTTATCACTACTTGGCATTTTCTTTGTACCAAATACAATGTTAACTACTTTATATGATCTATGATTTTAATCTTCACAACTCAGAAATAAGTGTTATATTTTTTCCCATTTACAGAGGAAGAAATCCAAGAATCAGAAAGGTACAGGACAGTTAGAAAACAACAAAATATAAATTAACAGAATCAAGCTCTGTATGATTTCAAAACCCACACTCCATGGCTGGAGTCTTTTGAAGAAGGATATAGTCACACTTAGGGCAACAGCCTAAGTTGCCCGTGATAAGGCAACAGAAGAATTGAAGGACTTGCCTAGAATGGTAGTTCTCAACTAAACATGATTTTGTCCCCCAGAGAACATTTGACAATGTCCAGAGATATTTTTCATTGTCACAATGTGTGCTATTTGCATTTAGTAGGTAGAGGCCAGGGATGCTTCTAAACATGCTACAGGGCACAGTTCAGCCCATGATAACAGGAAATTATCTGGCCTAAAATATCAATAGTGCCAAAGTTGAGAAACCATTTTTTGTTTTATGCCACAATGGCAGGAGGAAGAAAAATGACAAAAAAGATATCTTAGTATTATCAAATGAATCAAAAGATAAATGCCAAAAGAAAAAGAGAGAAATGCAAAGAAACTGACAGCAGCATAGTAGCTTCTGATTTAAAAAAAAAAAAATTTAAATCTGCACTCTTGTGATTATTTTGAGTACCTTTATACTTGAACAGTGCCTACAGAATCACCATCAATTTTTTTAATGGTAATATACTTTTTATTAAGTTATGAATTTTAATTCCAGTATAGTTAACATATAGTGTTATATTAGTTCCAGATGTATAGTACAGTAATTCAACAATTCAGTGCTCATCATGGTATGTGTAATCTCTATCATCTATTTCCTCTATCCCCCACTGACCTCCCTTCTGGTAACCATCAGTTTGTTCTCTATAGTTAAGAATCTGTTTCTTTCTTTGTCTCTCTCTCTCTGCTTTTTTGTTTTGTTTTCCTTGGCTTGTTTGTTCTGTTTCTTAAATTCCACATATGAATGCAGTCATATGGTATTTGTCTTTCTCTGACTTACTTTGCAGCGTAACACCCTCTAGGTCCATCCATGTTATCACAAATTGCAGGATCTCACTCTTTTTTATGTCTGAGTAATATTCCTGTGTGTGTGCATGCGTGTGTGAGCATGTACATGTACGTGTGTATATGTATACACACACCACATCTTATTTATTCGTGCATGTACTGATGGACACTTGGGTTGCTTCCTTATCTTGGCTATTGTAAATAATGTTGCAATCTTTCTAAATTAGTGTTTTTGTTTTCTTTGGGTAAATACCCAGTAATGCAATTACTAGATCATATGACATTTCTATTTTTAATTTTTCAAGGAACCTCCATACTGTTTTTTACAGTGGTGCACCAATGTATGTTCCCAAGCACATGAGGGCTTCATTTTTTCCACATCCTCACCACTTGTTATTTCTTATCTTTTTTGATACTAGCCATTCTGACTAGTGTGAGGTGATACCTCATTATGGTTTTGATTTGCATTTCCCTGATAATTAGTGATGTTGAGCACCTTTCCGTTTATCTGTTGGCTATCTATGTGTTTTATTTGGAAAAATGTCTATTCAGGTCTACTGCCCATTTTTCCATTGGATTTTCTGGTTTTTAGGTGTTAAGTTGTGCTAAGTTCTCTGTATATTTTGGATATTAACCCCTTATCAAATATATCATCACAAATATCTTCTCCCATTCACTAGAACGGTAACAAGGGTGAGAAGCAACTTCCTGAACTTCCTGTCCTGGACAAAACCAAGTTTCTTGTGTCTGATCATGTCAACGTGGGTGAGCCCATCAAGATAATTAGAAGGTGCTTACAGCTGAACACCAATCAAGTCTTCTTCCTGTTAGTGGATGGACACAGCACAGTGAGTGTGTCCACACCGATTTCTCAAGTATATGAAAGTGAGAAGGACAAAAATGGATTCCTGTATATGGTATATGCCTCTTAGGAGACATTTAGAATGAGATTGTCTGTATAAGACTAGAAAAATATGTCTGTTCTAGAATTTTTTAAACCTTTATCAAGGGGGAAAAAAAGGGATGTTACCAACTGAGATTGGTCAGTTCATCCAATCACAGATAATCAAACAGTAGTGTTCCTGCATAGGAATTTTAGGAAGTTATTTTCTTACTGCAAGCCAGAAAAACTGAGCTCCAAATGAGCATATTCAGCTTTGGAAAACTACATTATTTAACCTAGGCTGTTTTGTTTTCAAATTTAGAAGTTCAAAAATAAAATTCTTTGCATTCTAAAAAAAATATTTTGTTCATAATTTTCTTTGCTGTGTAAAACTTTTTCATTTTGTAATTCTGAGTTTTTTGTTTTTGTTTTGTTTTTTGCTTTTGCTTCCCTTTCCTGAGGAGACATATCCATAAATATATTGCTAGGGCTGATGCCCAAGAGATTATTTCCTATGTTTCCTTCTAGGAGTTCTATGGTTTTAGGTCTGATATTTAGGTCTTTAATCCATTTTGAGTTTGTTTTTGTGTATGATGTAAGAAAGTAGTCCACTTTCATTCTTTTGCCAAGTAGTTGTCCAGTTTTCCCAGCACCATTTATTGAAAAAAAATGTTTTTTCTCCATTGCATATTCTTGTCTCCTTTGTCACCAATTAATTGCCTATATAGGTGTGGGTTTATTTCTGGGCTCACTACCCTGTTCCACTGATCTATGCATCTATTTTTGTGCCACTACCATACTGTTTTGATTACTATAGCTTTGTAGTATATTTTGAAATCTGGGATTGTGACACCTCATTCTTCTTTCTCAAGACTGCTTTGGCTATTCAGGGTCTTTCATGGTTCCATACAAATCTTAGGATTATTTGATCTAGTTCTGTGACAGATGCTATTGGCATTTTGGCAGGGATTGGACTGAATCTGTAGATTGCTTGGGTAGTAAGGATACTTTAACAATATTAATTCTTCCAATCCGTGAGCATGGAATATCTTTCCATTTGTTTGTGTCATCTAGCTTCTAATTTTGATTATGAAACTGAAAGTATACGATACTGAGTTTTCAGAAGACAATATTCTAAATGCACATTCTAAAACTCAAGCACTGATGAGTGAACAATATAAAAGGAACTATGAATATTCTCATCCAATTAGTCATTCAACATGAAGATTTCATTGTGTATCTTTTACAATAAGAACCCAAACCATATCATTTTGCTAAAAGGACATATGATAGGATTCTTTAATCTTTTATGACATTTGTACAATTAAATTTATTTGAAATGGTTCACATGTGAACAGATACTAAAGGAAGGTTGTGGGAGATGCAGGAGAGAAGCATCAAAGGAAAAGACCTCAAAAGGGAAGGGCTGGAGAAGGTGCAAGGCCTTAGGACATGTTTACACAGCTGAACACTGCTGAGGCTCATAAGGAACGCCTAGAGCCATTAACATTGTCAAAGGCCGGATCCTCCTTCACACCTGACCCTTCCTAGTGATATAGAAACCAGTTAACTGGAAATTCAACCTTGAAAAGCTAAACCATTACATTGATTAACACACTTGCTTGGCTGACTTTATGCACATAGCCTTTAGCAATTATCCTAATAAAAAGAAGCTTCATTCTGGAGTGGGGGCCTCATTCCAACTAGAGTATGAGGACCTTCACTAACTGCACTTTGTTTGCAGACTCATCTTTTGCGACTCTGGGACAATTGGTGGAGTCGGCAGGATTCAGTGCAGCAGTCTTGGACTACTTCGGTTTACAGTCACAGGGGACCAAAGCGGAGCGGTAGGACAGGTAAGTCCCCGCTTTGGGATAGTGAAGTATGGGAAACTCCCAGTCTCAGGATCATGAAGCTTACTCTAACATACTGCGTACTTTATTGCGAAGTTCAGGAGTAAAAGTGAAAAGGGGAACCTTTGATGAGCTCTGGTACTTGGTTAAAAAACACTGCTATTGGTTTAATCCTTCTGGAAAAAATCTTTTAAACCTTAAACAATGGAGATTAATTACGAAAACGCTTACACATGCTCATCAAAATGGAGATATCATTTCTTTAAATGTTTGGTCTTTTATGCTCTTTGAGATGGCTTTACAGCCTTTACAGTCTGACTCAGAACAAAATATAATTTCATCTAAATTAAAAACTCATCAAGAAGAAGAAGATGAATTGGATTTTACATCTGATAGTTTTGAGGATGAATCTTCTTCCAAAGGAATCAAAGCTATATAGCACCTGAGGAAAATACTTTACCAGAATGGCCTCCGCCACCACCCACAAGTGATTAGAGCCAATTGTCTCTGGCTAGTCTACATCAGGATAGAGATTTTAAGGAATATTCCCAAGCAGCTGCCAAAACTCCTTTTGTTTCGGGAAACTTCCCTGTCTTCTCTGGCCCAACATAGACTGCCTGATTCCACTAAAGGAAAACAAAAACAAACCAAACAAATAATACAAAACAAAACAAAAATCGGTATCTGTTCGTCTATCTGAGCTGGCAGACTTTAGAACCATGTGAACTCTTTTCTTTGCCCTCTGCGCCTCTGTCTACCTTCAGGAAGATGTACGCTGTCAAAAGGCAAAGAAAACACTTCCTTAAACTTTAAATTTCCTCACTGGTTCCACGGGAAAAAATTAACAATGATAAACTTTTAAGAAAACACAGATAAAATATTAAGATAGACATGTCTTTTAACTTTATTCTACCAAGGTTGAGATAAATGGAATTTTTAAAATATACTGGTATAAGGTTAAAATTCCGCTTTTCTCTCTGTTCAAAAAACAGAGCTTTCTTTGACTGTTCTGCTCTTGATAAGACAATGTAAACAAAGGTTTTTTCTTTTCTCTTTGCCAAAAACACCAAAGCTTTAAGTTTCATCTTTATCAAGTCTTTGATTGCTTAGGTAAAACTTCTCAATATTAAAGGAACTAAGTTTTGCTAACAACTATATAATGCTATACATTCGCCTTTAGGATCTTTTATTGACACGTTAATTAAATAAATAAAATTTTAAGATTTATAATAATTTACAATCCTATTTAGGATATGCTTTATAATAACATCCTAAGGTTATAACAAACTTCCCAGGATTTAAATGGTTAATAAAACATATTTAATATTTAAACTAATTTACATTTGTTGGATTTGTCTTTCAAATTATCAACTTTAAATATAAAACTTTATTCTACTAAGGTTTATTAAAGGTCAAATAAACTCATGTTATCTCTGTTCCAATCTGTTAACAAAAGAATGACTTAAAGTAATGGTTAACTTTGCCTCATAGTTTTCATGGGTAATTGTTAAGATAGCTTTCAAAGTCTTTGGTAACCTAAAACATTTAAGTTTTGTTTGCATGATAAATTGAGATAAATTCATTGGATATCTAATGAGATAAAAAGCTAAAACACTAATCACTAAATATGGGCCTTTAGAAAAAGGCACAATAGGCCTTATTTTTGGATGGAATAGTCTTACACTTAAAGGTATTCATATGCATCCTTGTGTTATTGACTATGATTATGAAAATGACATTCAAGTTATGATATCAGCCAATAACCCTTATACTATTCAACCAGGAGATAAAATTGCTCAATTACTTACTCTTCCTTACACAGAGGGCCACAGCAATCCTGTTATCAGAACTGGAGGTTTTGGCAATACTGGAAAACAATTATATTGGCAAACTTTTTTGAAAGATCCTCGTCCCAAAATACATCTTAAAATTAATAATAAATCTTTTATAGGATTAGTAGACACTGGAGCTGACGTTACCATCATATCTGAAAAGTTTTGGCCTTCATCTTGGCCTGTTGAGAACATACCGGTAATTTTTACAGGACTTGGCTTCTTGGAATTAAAAGAAGTCAACAGATTATGAGATGTGAAGGACCTGAGGATCAGATAGTAACTCTTAAACCCTATGTGGCTAACATTGCCATTAATCTGTGGGGTAGAGATTTACTTCAACAATGGGGTGCACATATTAATATCCCATCTATATCTACTCAAAATAAAAATATAATATGTGCCATGGGATATGACCCACTGAAGGGATTAGATAAAAATCAACAAGGCATTAAAACACCCCTCGATATTTTCCCCAAACACAAAGCCACAAGGCTAGGATATCCAAATTTATCCTAGTGACCACTGCCAAAGAACAAAAATATGCGCTGCCTTTAAATGGCTTAATGATGAGCTCATATGGATAGAGCAGTGGCCGCTTTCTCAAGAAAAACCGGCAGCTTTAAAATCTTTAGTTTCTGAACAATAAGAAGCGGGACATATTGAACCTTAAATTAGTCTCTGGAAATCTCTGGTTTTTGTCATAAAAAAGAAATCTGGAAAATGGAGAATGCTGACTGATCTCTGAGCCCTAAATAAAATCCTACAACCTATGGGGGCTCTACAGCCTGGCCTTCCGAGTACAACCTGCTGCTATCCCTCAAGATTGGAAAATTATAATTATTGATCTTAAGGATTTTTTCTCCATTCCCTTAAACCCTAAAGATTCGGAGAGATTTGCATTCTCCGTTCCTGTAATTAATCATGAGGAGCCCATAAACAGATTTCAATGAAAAGTTTTAACTCAAGGAATGTTAAATAGTCCTACTCTTTGTCTGCTTTTTGTTGCAGAACCTCTCCAATATTTATGATCTCAGTTTCCTCATGCTAAGATCATCCATTACATGGATGACATCCTATTAGCTTTACCCTAACGACATGATTGACATGCACTCTTTTTAGCAGCTCAGGCAACCCTCTCAAAATATGGCCTCATTATTTCAGAAGACGAAATTCAATTTGAAGATCCCTTGTTCTATTTAGGTCAAAAATTAGTACAAAATTCAATAATGCCTCAAAATGTTCAAGTTCGTAGAGATACCTTGCATACTTTGAATGATTTCCAGAAGTTATTAGGAGACATTAACTGGTTACGTCCTACTCTAGGTATACCTACTTATCAACTGACTCATCTTTTTGATGTACGTAAAGGGGATTCCAATTTAAATAGCCCTACAAAATTAACTCCGGAAGCATCCCAAGAATTACAATGGATCGAACAAAAAATTGCTTCCTGTCGGTTTACTCGAATTGACCCCTCGCTACCTGTTTCCTTGTTAATTTTACCATCACCTCATTCTCCTATGGGAGTACTTTGGCAGGCTAATGGAATCACAGAATGGATATTTCTTTCTACCAAAGCCTTTAAAAAATTATCTACATAATTAGACAAAATAGGAATGTTAGTTTTTTTTTTTATTTTTTTAAAAAACTTTTTTTTTTTAACGTTTATTTATTTTTGAGACAGAGAGAGAGCATGAACGGGGGAGGGTCAGAGAGAGGGAGACACAGAATCTGAAACAGGCTTCAGGCTCTGAGCTGTCAGCACAGAAGCCCGACGCGGGGCTTGAACTCACAGACCATGAGATCATGACCTGAGCCGAAGTCGGCCGCCCAACCGACTGAGCCACCCAGGCGCCCCGGAATGTTAGTTTTTAAGGGTTGGGAGAAACTTAAGGAAATAACAGCCCAAGACCCTGAGACAATTATAGTACCTCTGTCCCATGCACAAATATCCATGGCATATCAGCAATGCATTTCATGGCAACTTGGAGTTGCAGATTATATAGGTCACATAGACAACCATTATCCTAAATCCAAATTAACTGAATTTATCAAAACCACCTCCTTTATCATGCCTCGAATTGTACAATTAGTACCTGTAAATGGACCTAATTATTTTACAGATGCCAACAAATCCAGTTATTCTGCATATTATGGTCCTACTTCTAAATATGTAAAATCCCCATATGCTTCAGTACAAAAGGCTGAACTCTTTACTCTTTGCCATATTTTTATTACTTAAGGATGTATCCTCCTCCATCAATATCTTAACGGATTCAGCCTATTCTAAACAAATGATTGAAAATTTGGAAACCATTAATATTTATTCAGATGGCTCAGAATGGTCTTATTTTTTTGAATACAACATTGTCTCCAACACCAATCCCATCCTATATACATTACTCACAAATGATCTCATTCTGGCCTCCCTGATCCCTCGACAGAAGGAAATGCTACAGCAGATTCCTATTGGCAGCTCCTGTTATTACAACACAAGATTTTCACAATCTGACTCATCTTAATGCTAAAGGCTTAAGTAAACACTTTTCTATTTCTCTTAAACTAGAGAAATTATCACAAACTGCCCCACTTGTGGGCCTATTGTCATTCCTCCATACTCTCAGGGGGTTAATCCCAGAGGTCAACAACCTAATGATTTATGACAAATGGATGTTACTTACGTTCTGCAATTTGGTCGCCTTGCATATGTACGTGTATCAATAGATACATATTCTGGTTTTGTATGGACTACACCTTTGTCAGGAGGAAAAACGGCCCATGTTATTCAGCATCTTTTAGAAGCATTTGCCACAACGGGACTCTCCCAGAATCTTAAAAATGACAATGGCCCTGCTTATACTTCTCACACTTTTCTTATATTTTGCCAAAAATGGGGGATTCATCATACTACAGGCATTCCTTTACAATCGACAAGATCAAGCTATTATTGAACATACTAATCATACATTAAAAACCATGTCACAAAAACAAAAACTTGGGGATATGACCTTGAATCCAAAGAATCAATTAATGAAAGCATTATTTACACTTAATTTTTTGGATTTAAGAGGTGAACAAAAGCTCACTGCAGCTGAAAAACATCACACAGTCTCTAATACCAGACCCTTTTTACAACCAATATTTTGGAAAAATGATAATAACCAATGGTGCCCTGGGTATGTTAAATTGTGAGGTCGAGGATTTGCTCTTATATCCACAGACGACGGGGCTAATCTGGCTCCCAGCCCGGCAATTAAAACCACGATATGAACAGATGGGCCAACAGAAAAAGAGTTGACAATTTTCGACCACTGGAGAAAGATATGGAAGAATTAAGCCTGAAGCAAGAGATTACAAAAACAAAGCAAAACAAAACAAAGCCAAACCTCCGACATGGGGACAGATGAAGAAGATGATTCTAGAAGCAGAACAGATCCTCCAAAAAACAGGAACACCTAAGCCTCTACTACTCTGTTCATTGCCGTGATGTCGGTTCTTACCCTTATCGTGAGCACTAAAGAGAATCACACATATTGGGCTTATATTCTAAATCCGCCTCTTAATAGATTAATTACATGGGATGATCCCTCTTTCCCAGTTTATGTAAATCATTCAGTCTGGTTGCCTGGACCTTATGATAATAGAGGCCCATTTAAACCAGAAGAAGAAGGAAAATAATCCCTGAATATTCTGTAGGTGCAGATGGGCCACCTATATGCTTTGGAACAGGTGAACACTGTGTTACAGTTCGTTCACAGGCATGGATAACAAAAATACCCAATGGGACTAATGTCTCTATATTATACTTATTACAGGGAGTCTCCATGAGAAGTCAAAGAATTACATAGGATCACCCTCCTAAATTGCCTCGATGTAAATTAAGAAAGATTATAAATCCTGAGGAATGGGTTAATTGGGAGCTCTGTAGAGGAGAGATTAATAGAGTCCTTCTTAATACTTCCAAAGGAAGCATCATGAATTGGGCCTCTGTAGGCTCTGTTTGGACCAAATACTCCAAAAGAGAGCTCCGATGGCGTCGATATCAAGACGACATCATTTCAGATGTAACATCTGAACCCATTGTATGGCATGAAGGAGGGATGGCTCCCCCCAGCCCACGTTTACCTGATGGGCCAGTTCATTCAGAACTTCAGAAAATTGGTACTAGATTATTAGGCATGGCCACTTGGAAAGGCCACTTAATGAATATTTCAAATAAATTCTCCATCTCTTTTAGATTAAATGAGACTCATAAAATCCAAGCATGAGTCAGACTTCCTTCTCTGTTTATATTAGGCATGCCTCATTGGGACCCTGATAACCATCTTCTTGCCATAATTGTTCTTTTGATACTTGTCTTAATTCTACTATTTCTTTTAACCAGGAAAAACAAAGCTTATATAACCTTAAGGCACATAATGGGGTTTGGATGCCTGTAATCATGGATCAGCTTTGGCAACACTCCCCTGAAATGTTACTCATAGATGAAATATTGAAACATGTCTAACACTGCAGCCTACAGTTTGTAGCTTTACTGGTAACTGCTGTACTTGGGATTATAGCTATTACAGCTACAGCAGCAACAGCCAGTTTTGTGCTACATCAGACTGTACAAACCACCCACTTTGTACAAAACTGACATCAAGATTCAGAAAGGCTGTGGAACAGCCAACAGATGATCGATAGCCAAATAGAGAGCCAATTATCTGACTTGCAACAAGCTGTTCTTTTTCTAGGAGATCAATTGATTAGTTTACAACAACAGATAAAGCTTCAGTGTGATTGGAACATAACCACCTTTTGTGTCACCCCCATGTATATAATCAATCTAAGATATCACGGGACCTGGTGCGTCGACACCTTCTTAATCAAGGCAATACCTCTGCTGATATAGCTCAATTACAAAAGGACATTTATGAAACATTCAAAAATAAACTTGAGATGATTTCTGGTGCTCCTTCTCTATCTGAGATAACTAATAGAATCTTGGGATTGAATCCAATGAATTATATAAAACCCTTAAGCTTTTCTGCGATTGGTATTTTTATATTAATCTTTGTCTTATTACTTTGCATATACCTAGTCTGGAGAAGAGGACAGCAACGAAGCGGAGAATAGGCTCTTTGCAAGAGCCTCTGTCTTTGCTTTCCAGCTTTGCCAAATGAAAGAAAAGGGGGAGATGTGGGAGATGTGGGAGATGCGGGAGAGACGCATCAAAGGAAAGGACTTCAAAAGGGAAGGGCTGGAGAAGGTGCAAGGCCTTAGGACATGTTTACACAGCTGAACACTGCTGAGGCTCATAAGGAACGCCTAGAGCCATTAACATTGTCAAAGGCCGGATCCTCCTTCACACCTGACCCTTCCTAGTGATATAGAAACCAGTTAACTGGAAATTCAACCTTGAAAAGCTAAACCATTACATTGATTAACACACTTGCTTGGCTGACTTTATGCACACAGCCTTTAGCAATTATCCTAATAAAAAGAAGCTTCATTCTGGAGTCAGGGCCTCATTCCCACTAGAGTATGAGGACCTTCATTTAACTGCACTTTGTTCGCAGACTCATCTTTTGCGACTCCGGCCATACTCCCTGCAACAGAAGGTATGCAAATAAAAGTGGCTGCAAAAAACAAATGATGTAAAAATTTTTAAATGCATCAAATTAAACATTCTAGTTAGTGTTTATGAATCTAAAAATGAAAATGTTTTGCAATTATGAAGCAAAGGTGACTGACTTCTCTTCAACAAAGTTATATGCCATCAAAGTTCACAAAAGTACTTGACAACGCAAGTGTAAGAAGTAGCAGTAGAAATGAAAAGCTAGCACCTATCAGATGTAGTTGAAATCATTTAGAGCTGAGACCAATCTAATTTTAAGAAAATTAAATAAAAAAGTGTTATTACAGGAAGCCTGAATGGCTCAGTCGGTTAAGTGTCTGACTTCAGCTCAGGTCATGATCTCACGGTTTGTGAGTTCGAGTCTCGCGTCAGGCTCTGTGCTGACAGCTCAGAGCCTGGAGTCTGCTTCAGATTCTATGTCTCCCTCTCTCTCTGCCCCTCCCGCCCCTCACTCTTTCTCCCTCTCTCTCTCTCTCTCTTAAAAATAAACGTTAAAAAAAATTTTTTTAAAGTGTTATTACAAAACAAGATGAATCCTTTGTTGTTTAGCACAAATACCTACTTAATCCTTAAATAATGAGCTACTTAACACATTAAAAATGTGACTACTATTTTAAGCATATTTTTATTTTTTTAATTTATTTTTATTTTTAATCTATTTTTCTTTTTTTAAATTTAAATCCAACTTAGTTAACATAAAGTGTTATAATGATTTCAGGAATAGAATTTATTGATTCATCACTTACATATAACATCCACTGTTCATCCCAACCAGTGCCCTCCTTAATGCCCATTGCCCATTTAGCCAATCTTCCCACCCAACACGCTTCCAGCAACCTCAGTTTGTTCTCTGTATTTAAGAGTCTCTTACAGTTTGTCTCCCTCTCTGTTTTTATCTTATTTTTTCCTTCCCTTCCCCTATGTTCATCTGTTCTGTTTCTTAAATTCCACATATGAGCGAAATCATATATTTATCTTTCTCTAACTTATTTCATTAAGCATATTTTTAGTGCTTAAGGCCCTTTCCTTACTCTTTAATAAACAGAATAAAACCGTTTGTTAAAACGAAAATTTCTTTAACTTAATAAGATCTCAGAATACTAAGAATGTATTATTAGTTTCACTGTACACTTTAAAATGAAATTTAAAAGAAAAATGAGGATGGGCCATATGGGTGGCTCAGTCTGTTAAGCATCTGACTTCAGCCTTAGGTCACAATCCCACAGTCCCTGAGTTCAAGCCCCGCGTCAGGCTCTCTGCTGTGAGCCCAGAGCCCACTTTGGATCCTCTGTCTCCCTTTCTCTCTCTGCCTCTCCACTGCTCTCGTATGCACACTCATGCTCTCAAAAGTAAATAAACATTAAAAAAAATTTTTTAATTAAAAAAATAAAGAAAAATGAGGAAAACCTTCAGAGTTGCTACAACCTCTGGACTTTCAGAACAGAACTGATTTCAAGGTAAAATTTCTGCCAGTAATGTCTGAAAGATGAATAAATAATACTTAACATTCTCAACATGATACTCAGAATAATAGCTTTATTTTGATACTGCAGCTCAAAGTTTAAGGTTTTTTAAAACAGTAATATTGAAACACAATTAGAAAAATTTTCATACCTTAACAGACTGTAAGATGCCAGTCCCCTGCTCAGTTTCAATTTTGCAATTATCACACTCAATATTTTGGACTTTTACACAGCCAGACCCTGATGACTTGATATTCAAATCTAGAAATAAAAAAAAAAAAAAAAAGAAAAAGCAAATTAGTACTATGGCTAATGAGCTCCAAAGCATTTTAGTAACCCCTAGAAATCCAGCTCCTGAGTTATGTTCATAATATTACTGAACTCTGGAGAGAGCACAGTTGTCAGCACCTAAGGGGTCCCACCACAGCAACAGGACCAGATGTAGTGCCCTTTTCTGCTTGTTTTAAGAAATAAAGCAGTGATTTCTGTTGACCTGTATCACCTAAAGAGAAAGTAAGTAATATAGGAGACAAGTCAGGGAGGTCATCAGAGACTCTAGTTATTATAGACATTCCTGGGAAAGATCATACAAGCCTCTTCCCCACTGAGACAACACATACACACAGACACACACACACAGGTTCGAATAAGAATATAGCAAGTTAAAAAGTCATTAGTTGGTTAAGCATCCGACTTTGCTCAGGTCATGATCTCACAGTTTGTGGGTGGGTTTGAGCCCCACATCGGGCTCTGTGCTGACAGCTCAGAGCCCGGAGCTTGTTTTGGCTTCTGTGACTCCCTCTCTCCGTCCCTCCCCTGCTCACGCTCTGTCTCTGTCTCTGTCTCTCAGAAAATAAATAAATATTAAAGAAAAAAAAATTTTTTTAAGTCATTATGGTAAACTGAATATGCCAGTTAGCCTCTTCTCATATTCATGAAGATTTAAAGATTTGTTCTCAAATCTCCTATAAATTGAAAGCATGTACAGGAATAGTATGTATCTGTGTTTGTTGCCCCCCCACACAAACTACTGGGGCTTAATATCACAATTTTAATAGTTATGGCATAAAAAATTTTCTAGTTTTGTATATAGCAGTCTCTATAAAGGTTTACTAAACAGCAATACTATAATAATCTAAATTATACAAACCAACAGTTTTACCCCATCTTTACATGGAAACAAATGTAACCAAGAAGCATTTACCCAGTTAAGTAGTGTTGCAACAGAGCCTTCATCCAAGGCAGTGTTGATAGACATGGGGAGAAAGAAACATACTCTAAATACACTCTACCCCCCCACTAGGTAGGTAGAAAAGTTAAGGCCAGACACTGAGTGGTAATAATGCTACTCTTATCTACTCACAGAAACAGGTATAAACAAACTGGAGGAACAAGTAAGTATGAAGAAAACTGAATTATGTTGATTTAAGGAGCTCGTGTATAGACATGTAGAAAATGGTAAATTGGAAATGGGATTCTGGCTCTAAAAAGAGGAATCTACAAAAAAAAAATGAGGTTAAGGATCATCAATATGGATGGTTTCACTTTTATCTGCGCTACCATAAAAATTTTGCTTAACTCTATTTCGATACTTAGTCCATTTTTTATTATGATAATATGACGGGAAATCTTTCTCCCCAACCCAGAGGGTTCTATTTTGAGGTTAGGGTCTCTTATTCATCTAGACTAGTTTAAAGAAGTTGAGAAGCAGTAAAGCATAGTGGTTGAGCAGACTGCAGTCAATTCCCATTCCAGCTCCACCACTTTATATCTGAGAGATAGCTGATCTATCCCCATGAGAACAGAAGTTTCACGAAGGCATAGATTTTTTCTACTTGGTCACCCACAATAAACACTTGATGAAACTTGCTATCTCTCCCACTTCCTTAGGTGAAACAGTGCCAATAACAGTATCTACTCTATAGTGCAATTGTAAGGGTTAGAAAAGACTATCTTAGAAGTGTTAGCTGCTGTTAGGATCATCATTAGTATCATCCTTCAGTCAGGAAGGAGAGCCTGGGGAGACTTCCCTAGAACAATGTGTACACACTGGCTTGCATTTGAGAAATATCATGGAGCCCAAATACTTAGAAACACTGCAGGCATTATCAACTGAAGTTTCCCAGGCAGTTTTACTGTGTGTGCATGCGTGCGTGCGTGTGTGTGTGTGTTTTCAAAGACTGCTATTCATGGAAAATTTACAATGGAGACGTTTCAGTAAAAGGCTGGGTGCCTATGTGAAAGCGAACACTTGGTCCAGGTTAGTCCAGCTCCTATAGACAGAGCTGTTTTGGAACAGACCCCAGGCTGTGAGCACTGAATGGATTATCAAGAAACTACAACCCTGAAAAATTAACCACTTTGCTACTGACAAAGTGCAGTGACAGAAAAATTAGGAACTAAGTGCCAAAGGAGAATATAAGGGTTCCACAAATAATATTTGACTTAGATTATTCCATATGAGGTTTCCAATGTCTTTAACTGCGAACCTGATGTCTAACTTTCACCAGGAAACCCAAAGTAGAACAAGAAAAAACAAACAAAAAGAAAAAGGGGGAGCAGGTTCCGAGGGGGGACAATAGTAAATTGGGTTGGAAAGTCAAAGGAACCAATGAAAAGTGCACGTCTGCCCAATTTCAGAAGGTCGCCGGCTGTGCCCTGGGACCCAAACCCGTTTCACTTCACTTCACTTGCCAAACTTCAGGGGCGCGTTCACCTCCACGGACGCCTGGGGGTCGATGGTGTCAGACACGATGGTTACCTCCTTCAGCGCCTCGTCGTATTTCACCTGCAGGCCGGCCAGGCCCCGCGCCCCGCCTTCCGCTGATCTCACCGCGACCAGCACGCGGTCACCGTCGGGGTAGGTGAGGGGGTCCAGGGGCCTCACGGCCAAATGGCACGGAAGCCGCGCCCGCAGCCGACCGAACGGGCTCACTAGCAGCGCCCACTCCTTCAGAGCCTGGCGCGCAAGCCCTGGCCGAGAGACTGTGGGCTCGGACCCAGGCTGGCGCTGGCCCCCACCTGAGCCGTACTCCCGGGCCGAACCAGCCCGACACGCCCAGCTACCCGCAGCTCTGCCGGCCCCAACTCGGAGCTGGCTGAGCCGGAGGCGGCCGAACCCCCAGCCCGAGCAGGGGGCGAACATGGCGCGCCCCTCTCGTGCTCCCTCTAATCCCCTCAACCACAGGCCGGTCTCGCCACCAGCCAGTCAACTTGACCACTACGCCTACTCAAGTCAAAGGGGGGTCGTTTGAGAGGATTTGTTGAAGCAACAGCAAGACTGACCACTTTCTCTGGCAATTTAAACCTCAACCGCACACGCCTCACCGGCAAGTTGAAATTTCAAAGCTCTCAGTATCTACTATGACTTGGACTCCTCGCCTGCGCCCTCCCCTTTCGCAAAGGTGCATGGGATACGTAGTTTCAAAGGGGACGATAGGTCCGAAGGGCTTTGAGCAGCCTAGAAACTACATATCCCAGGAGGCAATGCGCAGGGTAGAAAGGGTAGTAGGACCACGTGTTAGACCCGCCTCCGAAGGCGTGCGCTGCTGGCCTGAAGCCCATTAGCCATTGGAGGAATAGGAGAAAAAAAAAAAAAATCTACTTGGGAATCCAACTGGCCAATGGAAAGCGCGGAAGAAACAAGGTGGGCAGGACTGCGTGGTTTCCTTGGATACCCGGGACGCGACTACTTTGATAGAGGGTGGAGCTCTGGAGTGAGACCCTGGAGGCCCTAATCCACGGAGAAATATAGGAACTAAATAAGGATCAGGACCAAGTTAAGGGGTAAGAAACTGCGCTTTTAAAAAGTGAGAACTAGATGCAAACTAAAGTACCCTCGGTGGGTGGTTAGATCCAAACTTCACTAAACTAGTGGGGGTTACCCTGAGATGGAGAATCCCTGGGCAAGAGGGTAAAGAGCCAGATTGGTGTTTTTTGATGAACTCCCTCTTTTGATAACAAATTTAGGAATAGCATTAGAGCCCTGCCTTCTTCCTGATCCTAAGTGATCTTAAGCCAGTCATTGAACGTCTCTGGGTTTTAATTGCTTGTCCTTAAAACAAGGTCAATAATACTTTCCTTGTCTTGCCTCAGAGTTCTTGTAAGGATCAAATGATATAAATGGATGTGAACATGAGGCACAGGCTACAAAATTGCCGTGTAAATTACTGTATTTTTATTTTAGGGATAGCACTGATTCTTAGTCACAAAGAAATATCTGAGAGATCGGAACTTGTGTTGACAGCAGCACTGATCTCTTTGACTACAAATGCTCCTACAAAGAAAAATCAGTCAGCATAGTGCAATGAGAAGAGCATGGGACTATTTCCTGGCTCTGTCACCTGGCTCTTTATCTGCGTCTCCTGGATCTCTTTCTTCAGCTTTAAGATGAAGAAGGATTGTACTAAATGACTCTGTAAGGCATTTTTATCTTCTATAATTCTATGGGCAATTTTAAAAATGGAAAAAAAAAACCCACGAGATTTATTTCCTGCTTGCCGACATATCTCTCCCTTTCTGTGCCCCTTTCTCCTCCTACCAGTTATTCCCTAAGTTCTTTAGTAAAGACAAACTGCAAGCAATGATGTTTAATAAAATGCAAGGGCTGAAACCAAATGTCTTAGAAAACTGAAGCCCTTGGCCAAGTGCAGAATTACTGGGAGGTATAGTGATAGAGAGACTAGCTAAGTCCTAATGAAGTTGGCTAAAGTCCTCATGGTCCCAGGTCACAGGGTTCTCTGCCAGCTATTACCTTTTTAAAAATTCAGTGTTTTCTTAGGTTATCATTTGCTCTTTTCTGTCCTCCTAGTTCTTTCTCCCTCCTTATTCTCCCTCCTACTGAAGACTTATGATAGATGCTTAGCTTTTAGGTTCACCAAGTTCCTGCTGTATACTAGTTCTGTCCTTGGCTTTGTGTTTCATTTGGTCATAATTATTCAAACTGCTCTTCAAACTGTCTTTTTAATGAAAACCCACAGGGATAACTTTGAAAATCAATTTGAAAAAGGCATTGGTTTAAGCAAGTTAAGAATGCACTCACATCTGTTGTGCACATGCCAAATATTTTTAGATTAACTAGGAATACCTACCAGATTATTTTGTTTCTATGGTAATATTTCCTTTTGAGAACAACCAAGTTAATGGAATTGGCAAATGATCCATAGTTGTCTATGTGGCAAAATCATTGTTTGATTATTTTCAAATAAAGCTAAAGAAAAGTGACTGAAAAACTGCTTTTCTGATTATAGGAGTGATCTCATGTGATCTCACAGTTTGTGACTTCGAGGCCTACATTGGGCTCTGTGCTGACACCTCAGAGCCGGGTACCTGCTTCAGATTCTGTGTCTCCCTCTCTCTCTTCCCCTCTCCCACTCACGTTCTGTCTCTCTCTCAAAAATAAACATTAAAAAAAATTTTTTTTAATGCGTATACATGACCTGGAAATTATACTTCTGGGGATTTAATGTAAGCATAAAACTATGGATGTTCAAAAAACTTATGTTCAAAGAATTTTGTTTTATAGAGTTGCTTATGATAATGAAGAAGTGAGGCAACTTAAATGTCCAGAAATAGTCATAGTTACATAAATCAGTATATATCTGGAATATTCTGCAACAATTTAAAATTATATTCTGAAGAATATTCAATGATATGGGAAAACTTCCATAATATAATTGGAAAGGAAAAACCTCCAGTTCTCTTTCTGTGTGTTTCTCCATTACTCTCACACTACTAACACACTCACAACACTTCTGCTGATACTCTGGGTGTTCTACAGTTTAACTCAATTCTAACACTATCTACCTGTAAATAGTGTCAGATCCCACAGGTTAAGGGCTCAGTGCCACAAGACTGCTCTCACCTACTTGATATGCCAATTACATGTAGTGGTCCCTGGGTTACCCACAACTTCTGTCTGATTTGGCTACAAATCAGAGGTTCCCACAACCCCTTCTCAGTTTTTATTATTATTTTTTAATGTTTATTATTGAGAAAGAGAGGGCAAGCGGGGGAGGGGCAGAGAGAGAGGGAGACAGAGAATCTGAAGCAGGCTCCACGCTGTCAGAACAAAGCCCAATGTGGGGCTCAAACTCACAAAATGTGAGATCATGACCTGAGCCAAAGTCAGATGCTCAACTGACTGAGCCACCCAGGCACCCCAACCCCCTTCTCAGTTTTGATGAATTTACTAGAGTGTTTCTTAGAACTCAGGGAAACATGTTTACCAGTTTATTAAAAGATATGATGAAGGATACAGATGAACAGCCTGATGAAGAGATACATAGGGTGAGGTCTAGGAGGGTCCCTAGAACAGGAGCTTCTGTCTCCCTGGGGTTGGGGTGTGTCTCCTTCCTTGTGTGGATTTGTCTGCCTACACTGAAGATCTACATACCCCATACTATTGGGATTTTTATGGAGGCTTCATCAAGTAGGCATGATCAATCATTAATCCCATTTTCAGCCCTTCTTTCTTCTTAGGAG
Organism: Panthera tigris; assembly: GCF_018350195.1. Classification (NCBI taxonomy): domain Eukaryota; kingdom Metazoa; phylum Chordata; class Mammalia; order Carnivora; family Felidae; genus Panthera; species Panthera tigris. Next base: position 80,944,274 of record NC_056661.1, read on the forward strand.
AATGGAGGCAGGGCTGAAAATTCCAAACTTCTAATCATGGTTTGTGCTCTCCAAACCCTCATCCAAGAGCCATCCAGGAGCCCACCCAAAGTCACCTCATTAGAACGAAAGGTAATCCTATCACATCCAGAAATTACAAGGGTTTCAGGAATCCTGTGCCAGGAACCAAGGAGAGATCAATATATATTTTTTCTATTATCTCACAGTAATATTCAGTGAAAAGAGTAGAATGCCAAATTGTATGTTTAGTATGATCTCAATTCTATAATAATAATAGTAGTAATTTTAAAATACAATTGTATTTAAAATATATTCCATTAAAACAATTCCAACTTGATAACAATGGTTATCTCTAAGTAGTGAGATAATTAATTTTTCATTTTTTGTGTATAAACATATATTACATCTATAATTTTAAAATATTAAAAGCATTTCTTAAAATACATTGTTTCCTAAGACTAACTCAAATAATGAAATAGGTTGAGAATTTCTTACTATCTAAATTTAAGTGCCCATTAAGATTTTATTTAATAATTGTTAATAGATGGACAGCAGAGGGCATGAGAGAGTTTTCAGAAAAATGTAACTTAAAGAATTCTGGAATTCTTCAGTGAGGGAAGCCCTAGGAATTTGCTAACTTTCTCCATTATAAACTTTTAAAATAAATATATCTTATGGCTTTTATTCTTCTTATGAAATCTTAATAAATCAATAATATAAACTAATAACTGACAGTACTAAGAAGTATTTAATGAACACATAGGTAGCCTCATTTGAAATCTACATGTTATTTCCATGCAGATGATGTACCGGAAAAAGTTTGTTATTTCATGAGGTCAAATTCCCCCATTTTAAACACCTTGAGAAGTTGCCTATGTTACAAATATTCTCGAGTACTTTGTATGCTAAAACAATATGTATTTGTGTGTATATGTGTTTGTGTGTCTAAGATAATATTTTATTGCAACCAAAGTTTACTCATAATAGAAAAATTTTTAAAGCTAACTTAGGCAAGAGTTCTTGTATGTGCTAATACTTAACACCATTTCTACAAGATAGCAATAGTGTTTCAACCATTCACACAGTGGTAGCACTGAGTAGAAATATCACTTACATTTTATATATTTTGAGACAATGCTGTTAGTTATGTATGGGTTCAAGATTCATATTGCTTCCTGATAAATTTTCTTTTTTGTCATTAAGTAATGACCCTCTTTATCTCTAGTATTGCTTTCTGTCTTTTTAAAGTTTATTTTTATTTATTTTGAGAGAAAGATAGAGAGCAAGCAGGGGAGAGGCAGAGAGAAGGAGACAGAATCCCAAGCAGGCTCTGCACCCTCAGCACAGAGCCCCACGAGGGGCTTAAACTCACAAACCATGACATCATGACCTGAGCCAAAGTCAAGAGTCAGATGCTCAACTGACTCAGCCACTCAGGTGCCCCACTTTCTGTCTTGATACATATTTTTACCTAAAAATATTTTCATTCTTTTACTTCAAACCTGTGACCTTATAATTGGGGCTTGTGTCTTATAAACAGAATACAGCAGGATATTTTAAAACCAATTTGAGAATCTGTCTCAATAGGTAAATTAATCCACTTACATTTTTTGTAATTACTCTTTCATTTGTATGTATTCTTACCATCTTATTTTGTGTTTTCTATTAATCTTTCTTTTTTGCTTTTTTCAGGGTGGGGTCCTCTTTTTTCTCCATTCATTTAGTCTATATATTTTTCTTTATTCACCTGTTTCCTCTAATCAATCAATACCTTCATCCTCCTTTTGAACAATGGAATTCTTTAACATCAGTTTTTTCCTTTCCATCTTTCATGTCATATTGCCTTGTATATTTTAGTTTCACTTTGTTTTTTGAGGCCACACAAGTAGTTGTTATTGTTTTTTATATTTTGTGCTTGTTTGAATTTAGCAACATTTACCAATTTATATGCTCACCTCTTTCCTTCTAGATTTAGTTTTGTTTTTACTGAAGTATATTTTTATATTTATTCAATGGATCTCTGAGTAATTTTTTCAGACTTTGTCTGAAAATGTCTTTATTTTGCCCTTTTAAATAATAGGTTAGTTGACAGTTACCGTTTCTCAGTACTTTGAAGAAGTACAGTTTTTGCTAATGACAAGTCTTCTATCTGTCTAACTTAGTTCTTTTGTAGAGACAAAAGAACTTGGTTGCTTTTAGAATTTTTTTTTCTTTGTTTAGATGGTCTACAGTTTTAGCACTTTGTGTAAGTTCATTTCTTTTGTTTGCTTTTCTTGGTTTTGTTTTTTTTTTTTTAACGTTTATTTTTGAGACAGAAAGAGACAGAGCATGAATGGGGGAGGGTCAGAGAGAGAGAGGGAGACACAGAATCTGAAACAGGCTCCAGGTTCCGAGCTGTCAGCACAGAGCCCAATGCGGGGCTTGAACTCACTAACAGCGAGATCATGACCTGAGCCGAAGTCGGACGCTTAACCGACTGAGCCACCCAGGCGCCCCTGCTTTTCTTGGTTTTAAAGAAAAACAGTAAAATTCATTTTTTAGGTGGACAGCTCTATTAATTCTGGCAAATGTATACTGTGACATAACCACCATGACAATCAAGATGTAGAATTTTTCCATCATTGCCAAAAGCTCCCTCATGCCACTTTATAGTCACTCTTTCTCCCCCAACACCCAGTCCGTGGCAAACACTGATCTATCCTTATACTTTTGCCTTTGCCAGAAACTCATATAAATTGAATCATATAATACATAGCCTTTTGACTTAATGTAATGTATTTGAGATTCACCCATGTTGTTGAATATAGCAGTAGTTTATTCTTTTTTATTTCTGAGTTGAATTCCATTGTATGAACAGTATGAAAACAATCTGTTTCCAGTTTGGGGCATTTCCCATTTGGGGTGAATATTAATAAAGCCAATATAAACATTTGTGTACAGCTTTTGAATAGATGTATATCCTCATTTCCTTTGAATAAGTACATATGAATGAATGGCTGGGTCATTTGATAAATGTATGTTTAGCTTTATAAGAAATAAGTAAACTTTTCCAAAGAAGCTATACAGTTTTGTATTCTCATTAGCAGTACATGAGAGTTCCAGTTGCTCCACGTCCTCACCAACATTTGGTATTGTCACTTTTTTTAAAACAGTCTAATAAGTGTGTAATTATATCCCATTGTGATTTTTATTTGCATTTCCCCAATTACTAATGAAGTGAGCATATTTTCACATTCTTATTTGCCATTTGTATATCTTCTTAGGTTAAGTATGTGTTCGAATCTTTTACCCATTTTTAAAATTGGTCTGTTTGATTTCCTGTTATTGAGTGATGAGATTTCTTTGTATTTCTCAATACCAGTCTTTTATCAGATACATTGTTTGCATATATTTTCTTCCTATCTGTGACTTGTTTTCAGTTTCCCAATACCGTCTTCTGAAGAGCAGATCTCCTAGGTTGTGAAAAATTCCAAAATATCTATTTTTACCTTTATGATTTATAAAAATCTCGGGGAAAAAAAACTTTCTCCAAACCAAGGTTGTGAATATTTTCTCTTATGTTTTCTTCTGAACATTTTTTACTGTAGATTTTACATTTAGGTATGTACCTCATTTCAGTTTACTTTTTATAAATGATGCAAGGTATGGTTTGAGGTGTGTGCATTCTTTTACATAAGGATGTCCAGTTGTTCCAGCATAATTTGTTGAAAAATATGATCATCTCAATGCATTGACAAAAATTAGCCAAATTCATTACCCATTCCTGTTAAAAACTCTCCATGAACTTGGAGTAGGAGGAAACTTCCTCCACCCCACAGGCAGCTATGAAAACTTACACTTGATACCATACTTAACTATAAAAGACTGAATGCTTTCCCTGTTAAGATGTGGAACAAAGAGAGAATGTTCACTCTCACTATTTTTGTTCTGCATTGTACTGGAGATCCTACATTGTGGAATAAGGCAATACAAAGAAATAAAAGGAATCTACGTTGGAAATGAAGAAGTAAAATTGTGTTTATTTGCAGAAAGCACAATCATGTCAGTAGAAAGTTCCAAGGTATATTATGCAAAGCTACTGAATTAATAAAAATGTTTCACAAGGTTATAAGGCACAAGGTCAATAACAAAACCAGTTGTATTTCTAAGGACTAACAATGGCATTTGGAAATTGAAATTTAAAAATAATACAATAGCATACAAAATGTGAAATACTTAGGGATACATTTAACAAAACATATACAAGACCTATCTTCTGAAAGCCATAAGACATTGCTGAAGAAACTGAAGATGATCTAAATAAGTGGGGAGAATGTTCGAGGAACAATAAGACTCAACATTAAGATGGCATATCACCCCACACTAATGTATTGATTCATTGCTCAGTCAAAATTGCAGTAGGCTTTTTAAAAAAATAGAAATTGACAAGTCGCTTCTAAAATATATATGGGAGGGACGCCAGGGTGGCTCAGTCAGTTAAACATCCGACTTTGGCTCAGGTCATGATCTCACAGCTCGTGAGTTCAAGCCCTGTATGGGGCTCTGTGCTGACAGCTCAGAGCCTGGAGCCTGCTTTTAATTCAGTGTCTCCCTCTCTCTCTGCACCTCCCCCACTCACACTCTGCCTCTCTCTCTCTCTCTTTCTCTCAAAATTAAAATAAACATTAAAAAAATTTAACTATATATGGGAACAAAAGTACATAGTATAGCTAAAACATTTTTGAAAAAAGAAGTAAGTTTGAGGACATATTCTACCTCCTTTTAATACTTACTACAGAGCTATGATAATTAATACGATGTTGTATTGGTGTAAGAATAGACATAAATCAATGGGACAAAAGAGAGAACATAGAAATAGACTGATTTAATTTTTTTTTAACGTTTATTTATTTTTGAGACAGAGAGAGACACAGCATGAACGGGGGAGGGGCAGAGAGAGAAGGAGACACAGAATCGGAAGCAGGCTCCAGGCTCTGAGCCATCAGCCCAGAGCCCGACGCGGGGCTCGAACTCGTGGACCCCGAGATCGTGACCTGAGCTGAAGTCGGACGCTTAACCGACTGAGCCACCCAGGCGCCCCATAGACTGATTTAATTTTTGAGAAAGATGCCATGATAATTCAATGGCAAAGATACTTTTCCTAACAAATGGTGCTGGAACAACTGGATATCCATATGCCTCTCCTCTCCAAAAGAATATCAACCCTTCACACCACACACAAAAACTTGAAATAGACAAAAAATGCATCAAAGATCCAGAAGAAAATATAGGGGAAAATCTTGTGATATTGAGTTTGGCAAAGATTTTATTTTTAACTTCCTCTTCCAATGTAAGGTAGAAAAATTGGCTTGGTAAATATTCTTCTAACCCTATAATGAATATAAGAACCTTTGCTTTTACAGGAAGGAAAGAAATTGAGTAAGGGATGCTGCCCAAAGGGAGGAAGACTGAAGTGGAGTTCCGCCCAGGGCCAGGGGAAGCCTGAGAACAGGAAGTACTTATGCAATGAAAAGGAGGCTCTGAAATTTCTAGACATGGGAGAAGGAACTTTGCCTACTTACGGTCTAAAGCTGGGCCTGCCCTAAGAGTTGACACATATTCTTTCAAGGACTTTAAAGGTTTTTTTTGTTTGCTCCCCTTCGCCCCCCACCACCCCCACCCTGCCGCAATACTCAGTATCCTACATAGTCTTTCTTTTCCTACATTAAAACGTCTCATAGTGGGATTTGAAGGTTAGGCTTACCAGGACTCTTACACCAAATCTTAAGAGGTATTCTGGGACAAATTCATGCTAGAGAAGACCCAGATCACCTTGTCCAACCTATAGATTCCTAAATTATTTGATCCAGTCCTAGGCTGACCTCTGTTTATTTGATCCCTGTCAAAATCATTTAAGGCACATTACACATGAAAACAGAAGAACCCAAAATTGGTGGGAGGGAGCTAACATGTATTGAGGAGAGCACAAACCATGATTAGAAGTTTGGAATTTTCAGCCCTGCCTCCATTCTCCCAAGAAGAAAGAAGGGCTGAAAATGGAACTAATGATTGATCATGCTGGGTCTGGGCTGAGATTTTGTTCCATTTAATCTTCACAACAACCCTTAAATCATCTTGCAGTAAAGGAAATATCCACTTAGAGGATGAATATCTTGCCCAAGCTCACACAGGAAAGGGAAGAATGAAATTCAACCCTGAATTGATTAACTTCAGGCTATTCATTTCCATTACTCCATGTTGTCATCCTGGTAGACTAAGTTAAAGCCACTAATCCCAGTCTTTGATGAAATAACAGGAGGAGAAGGAGGAGGAGGAGGAGGAGGAGCACGACGACGACGACGACAACGACAAGAAGGAAGGGAAGAGCCAGGGCTGTTGCAGATGGGAAGCAGGGATAGCCCATACTAAATGAAGTTCTTTGCTAAGGAAAAAGACCCATCTAGATTCACAGTTCCTACAGACTAGGGTATGGGGGAGAGGAAAGGGGTAAATTAAAAGAGCAGGTTTGCAAGGCAATGGCCTAATTAGTAGGACATATTGACTGGTATTGTTATGAATGTGCTTTCAGATATGCTTCTAAAAATTCAAACAAAGGCGGAAGTAGATTTGAAAAACATGGACATTTTTATAGCAAAAGTAAGGAATGGCCTGCAATGTGAAGATTCTAGATCACACACAAACATAGAATCTCTGCTTCACAGACCTCCTGAAACACTGTCAACTTCAGACCTACTTAAACATTCTAAACCTCCCACAGGATTTGGAGCTCAGTTTCTACTCACTACCAAATTATTTGGAAACCATTAAGGGAACTGTGGGGGCCTCTCAGGCATCTTTGAATTTCTGAAGCCTGACTGGACTTGCAGAATGACTATAAATTATTGCAGATATAAGACCAGTGTTTCTTGCCACACTTTGTGGAGGTGAAAGCTTTCCTTTGGTTTGTAACTATAGCAACAAGTTCTACAGCTCATTGTTTTGCACAGCTCAGTCTTACCACCTCATGGACTGCCTAGTAATCACTGCTCTACAAGAACTAAGTTGTCTTTAATTGACTTACCTTATATTGGCCTGCTGTTTGCTAAAGGGGTTTTAGCTTAAACCTTTACAGGGACAGAAGTCAAATTGCATTAGCCAGTCTGATCCTTGATCCTGTTTTACATTACTGGAGGCCAGGAGGAAAGGGCTTTACCAAGGCCATGGCAAGAGGCCTATATGGTATAATAGAAAAGGGTAAGGGATTTGGAGCCAGCGGACATGAGTTTGAATAAATACTGCCATTTATGGCTGTGTGATCTTGGGCATATCACTTATATTCTGTGACCTTCAGTTTCCTCTTCTATAAAATGGAGATAATAATAGTTACGAACATGGTTGTCATAAGAATAAAGTGAAATAATATGAAGGAAAGCTTTGCTTAAACTGTCAAGGGCTATATAAATGCTGTTATTAGTAAGTGCACAGGTGAGTGACCACCCAGCAGCAGTGCCCGCATGTTGGTGAGGGCAACCAGGAGCATATGATAGAGACAAGAATCATGTCTGTTTCTATGACAGTCTCCACATGGATGGTGCTTCCCATCCTGACTCACTCAGAAATGAGTACTATGGAGCTCATCTTGACTGTGTGGGTTTCTGAGAAAAAGAAGAGAAAATGTAAGAAGTTTTAAAAAGAGGGTGAATAACTTTCCTTGGGTCTGTGTTTGGTGTTGGAAGGTTCAAAGGAATGCAAAAGGACTAAGTGAAATGAGTTGGGAGAAGGCCTAGCGCTCTCAGCTTCCTTAACCTATAACAGAGTCTTTGGTTCTCTACGCTCATGGGCAGTGAACAGGTTCCTCACTGGTTACACATGCATATAATTTAAGATTTAACTATCTAATACTGTGAACATGTACTTTAAAGCCTCAATAGGGGCTCCTGAGTGGCTCAGTCAGTTGAGCGTCCCACTTTGGCTCAGGTCATGATTTCGCTGTTGTGAGTTTGAGCCCCGCATTGGGCTCTGTGCTGACAGTTCAGAGCCTGGAGCCTGCTTCAGATTCTGTGTCTCCCTCTCTCTCCACCCCTCCCCCTGCTCACATTCTTTTTCTTTCTCTCTCTCTCTCAAAAATAAATAAACATTAAAAAATCTTAAAGCCTCAATATGCTCTTGGAGCTTCCTCTCAAGAGTTTTCTTTTATGTGTATGTATGTTTTTAACCTACTTTGTTGCTTTGACACTTCAGTTATGAGGTAGATTTTATCTGTACATACTGATCTGCAGTGGTTTTATTTTTTTCTGTGCCAGATTGGGTTTTTTTGCAAAGTTTTTTTTTTCTTTTCCTTTTTTTCAGGAACAGAAAGAAGTTGTGGTTTGATTTGTTGGGCCTTTGAATGACAAAGCTTTTCTACCCCCCTTTTTAAAAACATGATCTGAAATCTGTCTATCTTTAAAAAAATGTTTCAAGTCGCATCTTGTCTTTCTCTAATAATGTGCATTGTATAATTGTACATGAATAAAAGAGCTAGACGTGAATATGTGCAATAATTTTATCTGTTGCATTTAGGACTCCCAAGCTGGTGGTGTCCTGTGGTGATGTTGTTGTTGGATTAAATGGATCTGAGTGAACTGGAGGACACATATGGGACCGGCTGCCCTATGTTCTGAGCCTGTCATATGTGGACCAGTGGCCTCTCACAAAGGGCCTTCAGTGTTGACTTTTAGCCTTATCCCTAAAAGGGAATATGCATACAATCACAGAGAAACACTGATACAGCTTTAAATATACCACAATTTTTGTAATCCCATTTTACCATGTCTATGTTTTTAAATAAGTATAGTAAACTGAAACAAGCAAACAAAATAGGCATCCCAGACATCTCCCTTCCTCCAACAGGTATGGCTCTAAGTCACTGCAGAAACTGTCCTGTAACTCACCTCTAGCAATGCCCTGCTGGGGAAAGGAGCATGTGATCCTGTTTCCAGGGTGGACAGAAGAACTAAATTATGAAAAAGAATGCTCAGGTTCAGTGTAGGACCATATCGTTTTGGACTTTGCATTATATCCTGCTATTCTAAAATGAGCAAATCTTGTGCTGGTTCAGTGGTAAATAATATCAAACGCCAGTGTGGTTTCCTGCTGTATCTTTCTAGAAGTAAGCATTGCCCTTTTACCTTCAAAAACACACATCCTTGGTGTATCCTACCCCATTCCCTTGTGCATGTAATGTTTTTTGGCATGTGCTGCTTGTAACTGTCAAGAAAACTTTCCTTAAGAGTTCAAAATCAAAACACAAAATGATGATCACTTCTTTAGCTTTAGAGAAGAGGAAGCAGTGCTGTGTCTTACAAAACAAGGCATATCCTGCAATATTCATTACCTAATTACTCTTTGTGAAGCTTCCTATTTTGGCTTTATCTTTTAACCCTGAGACAAAGTGTGAATTATACAGGAGCTCAGGGTTCACTAGTCTTTTGCTTTTCTGTGTCGAAGATCAGTACCTGTCTTCTCCCTTCTAGAAAGACCCACAAAACCACGTCCTCTCCTCCTCTTCAGACTCCTACGGCATAGCATGGTATTGCCTCGGCTTGGGTTCTCAGCATCTAACCTTCCAATCAGGCTTCCTCCCTGCACCATTTTGCCATTTTTCAGGAAATGGCGCCTGCTGGAAATGTGCAGCACATGGTTACCTTGCTTCTGCAGTGCATGCTTGCATAGCACCTGTTTCAGTTATATTTATTTTTACATTTATCTCTGTGATTCTCTGATTATTTTCTATCTTGCTCACCAGTCGCTGAGTGCCCCTGAGGCTAGACACCTGGTCTGGTTAAAGCTCACCAATGAATCTATCCCCTGCCCATAGCAAAGGGAGCTAACTCATAGCCACTAAATTGTCTCCTTGCCTTCAAATTCACACCCTTTTTAAAACATTCCTCTTATTGTAGGGGCGCCTGGGTGGCTCAGTCAGTTAAGCTTCCGACTTCGGCTCAGGTCATGATCTCACCATTCGTGAGTTTGAGCCGCACCTCGGGCTCTGTGCTGACAGCTTGCAGCCTGAAGCCTGCTTCAGACTCTGTGTCTCCCTCTCTCTCTCCCCCTCTCCCACTTGCACTCTGTCTCCCTCTCTCTCAAAAATAAATAAACATTTAAAAATTTAAAAAAAAAACATTCCTCTTATTGTCACCAACATCTTTACAAACTCAGATAACTCCTCGATGCAGAAAAAAAATGTAATGGTTTTCCAACAACTATAGATTAAAATCTAAATTTCAGGCTTCAAGTTGCCTTTAAAGCCATATCTACCTTCCTACCAACATTGCTTTTTCTTTAGGCTTATTTTACCTTCCCTTGTATGATACAGAGCTAGCTACTCCCTTCTCTCTCTGTATTGTAAATTACTTGCCTTTTTGTAAATTCTTGATCTTCATAAAACAACTCAGTAAATATTTGCTTAATTGACTTATGTATTAGGGAGATATACGTCTCTAGAATTACTATACTGGATAGCTACGTTCCTCATACACCAGGAATTTAAGATGTTTTATAAATGTTCTCTTGGTTATATCTTGTAGACTGAGAATGTATTTTATTCTATTGTTTTATTTATGGCTGTCAATCATATTGCCAACAGCATGGTAATATTAATGTAATGGGCTTTGCAATCCTACATTAATGAATCCTTGAATATTTGTTTTCTCCGTTAAACTTTGCTATCTACTTAAGCCCTTTCCAACCTGTTATTTAATTAGATTAATTAGTGTTTTAGGTTTAAATTCACATGAGACTTTTGTATTTGTCTCTGTTGTGTTTTCTTACTTCCCTACTCACTCTCCCTTTTCTTTTCTAAAGGTCAAAGTTTGTCTGATAATGTGTATCAGAACTCTGTTATAGTGTCTTTTAGTTGCTTCCCTCTGTTTAATGTTTTACCTGCTTTAAAATATTTGGAATGTTTTCAAGATAATAGAGACTGAAAACTTCAGGAGACTGAGAAATCTGTACAAATTCAGCATAGTGCCCTTCTTTTGTTGCCTAGGTAAGCTTTACCATATTTAAAGTGCAGTGGCTTTGAGAAGATTGCCTGAAATTAAGTTCAAATATATAATGTTTATTTTTGACAGAGAGAAAAAGAGTGCACGAGCTGGGGAGGGGCAGAAAGAGAGGGAGATAAAGGGTCTGAAGTGGGCTCTGTGCTGAAAGTGGAGAACCCAAGGTGGGGCTTGACCTCATGAACCATGAGATCATGACCTGAGCTGAAGTAGACACTTAATTGACTGAGCCACCCAGGCACCCCTGAAATTAAGTTTTTTTTTTAACTTTTTTAATGTTCATTTTTGAGAGATAGAGATAGAGACAGAGTGCAAGGGTGGGAGGGGCAGAGAGAGAGAGACAGAGACACAGAATCTGAAGCAGGCCCCAGGCTCTGAGCTGTCAGCACAGAGCCCACTGCGGGGCTGGAACTCAGAATGGCGAGATCATGACCTATACTGAAGTCAGACACTTAACTGACTAGCCGGATGCTTAACTGACTGAACCACCCAGGCAACCCTGAAATTAAGTTTTGAAAGTCAATGCCATCTTGATTATGAAAATTCCAAGAGCTTTTAAATATATATTTTAAAAAAATATATGTACTACGCTGTGCAAAAAAAAACTATGATAGCAGAAAACTGGAAACATCCCCTGTTTTTATAATGTGGGAATGATTTGAATAGCTATGGCACATCTTTGCAAAGTGTGCTGGGCAGCTCTGCAGTGGCCTGAGGGCTGTCTCTGCATGTTGTTAGGGAGTTCTTTGGCTATATTATTAAGTCTAAGGGTCTAGGTTTTGCTTCAAAATAATATGGAGAGTGGAGGGGTAAGTGGAAGGGTTTGGATAAAACAAAAATTGCTCAGGATTCGATATGTATTGAAGTTGATTGATGGGCACTTGAGGATTCATTATACTGTTTTTGGTTTGAAATATTGTTACTTTCATTTTTATTTGAAATAAAGCTAAAATTCACAGGTATGGTCTAATGCTCTGAAGGAGATACTTTTCTGGGATAGTCATTAACATTTTTCATCGTGAAATGATTGAACGTACATATTTTTGCTTATAAACATAAACACATCTAGATTATATAATCAAACCTTTTCAGCTCCTTGAAGATTTAAACAATAAACTATAATTAACTGCCGAAATCAAAGCATTGTGATGCCTCAATAACAACAGTTTCTTTTAAAACACTGCTTTATGGCACTGAAAAAAAGTATGTGTGTATTAAAGGGCCCTGAACTTGGTTTAATGCTCTAGTGTCACCACCTTAATATCCTTAATTTTATTCTTGAGCTCCTGTTTTGTAAGCGAAGCCTGATGGGACAGTTGAGCACACAAGTAACAGCAGAGATAGTCAAGGTGGTGGGGAATCGGCCCAAGCTGTGGCCATAGCAGGCAGTTCAGGTATTGAGCAATTAGCCTGTTGCGCAGGTGCACAGGTGTGTGCCTCAGGCAGTGTGGACCACCACAGTGTGTTGGCATTTATTTCCCCAAAACTAATTTGAATTAACTTTTTGTTATATTTTAAGAGTGGAAGTTACAGGTATTTACCCAATCAATGAATAGTGATTGAGTGCCAACTCAAATAAAATTAAGTCTCTGCTCTCATGGAACTTACATTCTATTCATATCATTTTTCTCCAAGTAATGCAACAATAGCCTGCTTTTAAAAATTGGAATTATTGGGACGCCTGGGTGTCTCAGCTGGTTAAGTGTCTGACTTCGGCTCAGGTCACGATCTCACAGTTGGTGGGTTCGAGCCCCGCGTCGGGCTCTGTACTGACAGCTCAGAGACTGGAGCCTGTTTCGGATTCTGGGTCTCCCTCTCTCTCTGCCCCTCCCCTGTTCACACTCTGTCTCTGTCTCAAAAATAAATAAACATTTAAAAAAATTAGAATTATTGATCTGAGATGCACCTGGGTAGCCAGAGCCTGGAGCCCGTTTCGGATTCTCTGTCTCCCTCTCTCTATGCCCCTCTCCTGCTCACACTCCGTCTTTCTCTCTCTCTCAAAATAAATAAACACTTTTTTAATTAAAAAAAAAAAAGAATTCTTGATTTGAATGTAGCAATGGAGTGTATCTTTACAACAAAATAGTCTTTATAATAATTTATCCATAGCCAACTTTCCTGACCTATAATTTCATTGGAGGCTAGCTTACTCCAGTTGACTTTTGCTTGCTTTTATTATTTTCCACCCATTTTACTTTATAAGCGATGACATCCTGAAATAGCTGAAAATGGAATGATTTATTTTAGAATTGTGAAAAATGGAAGACAGTACTACAGACACAGAACCAGAAGAGGAAGAGGAAAAAGATGAAAAGGATCAAAAGGACCCCGTTTATGCCATAGCACCCACAATTAACATCCAAGATGAACGGTTTGTTGATTTAGCTACAACTCCAGCTTTCATTTGTCTGCACGAGGTATGTTTCTCTTTACATATTACTATACTAAGACCTGAATCATTATCTACTTAAAATTCAGGTGAAGCTAATATTATTATCAAAATGGTTTATTACATGTAACCTGTAGGCAATATGTATCGTTTGAAGCACTTGAAAATAAAATAATCCCCACCCTCTCTTCCAAAATCTTATCCTACAATCCTGGATGAACACAGTGGTGTAGGTTCTGACATTTTTATAGCATAATAAATATTTGCATATATGTGCTCCGTTAAGTACATTCCATAGGTTTGTAAATGAAATAAAAGGGGCAATTCCTTTCATTATTGAATACACTACATTTACTTCCATAAAATGAAGATAAAAGATCTTGACATCCAATGATAGAAAAATACGCATTTACCTAACTAAATGTAGCTAGAGCAGTAGGGCATTAAAATCCACTCTTTCCTATTAGCAGAGAAACAAAAAGGGAAATAGGATTTTTGTCTGATTTTTGTCTGATTTTCTAATAAAAAAAAACCAAGATGAACATTTAGGAAATGTCTATATACGAGGAGAGGGTTTTTTTTTTTTAAATAGTAACTGACTATATATGCAACTGTTACCTTGTCATGCTTGAGAACTCTACTTTAGAAAGTATTTTACAGAACATCTGAATTCTGGACATTAACGTTATGTGGATATAACTGAATAAAACATCTAAGTAAGTTGATAGTCATAATAGAAATAAGCTTAGAAAGTCTTAGAACAAAATCAGAATTTATTCAAAACCAAGAAGCAAAACCAAATCCCACCCAAATATTTTGTAGGTGTAAATATTTCAAACAATAGCTGCCACCACTGTTGAGATTTTATTTTATATATACAAATGTCCTATCAGGAACACACAATGTCAACTTGTCCCATTATTGGTGGTATTAATTTGATCACTTGGTTAAGGTGGTGACTTCCATCAGTTTTCTCCTCAGTAAAGGTGTTGTTTTTCTGTTTGAAATTAGTAAGTACCTATGGGGAGATACTCTGAGTCTATTTAAGTATCCTACTCCTCCTAAAATCTTCACCTACTAGTTATATATTTCTTGATGATACTTGCCCAAATCAGTTATTATTATGATAGTTGCCAAATGATGATTGTCTACTTCCGTTATTCCTTCTACATTTATTAGTTGGCTTCCAACTGTAAGGAAGAACCTTCCCTTCTTTCTATCTACCTTTTCCCCATCTATCTCTATCTCTCTATCCATCTATCTATCTTTCTAGACCTATGAGTTCTTTTTCTTTTCAGTGGGTTATAATCCATTACTATCATTATTCATTTTGACATTTCAATTGTCCTGGATTTGGCCAGTATACACCTCTTCAGGAAGGCTCACTTGTCCTTTTGACATGACCCTATGATTCTTTGTGTAGTTCTTTACTTTCTGTTATAAGAATATGTTCCAGGCTCATCTTGCATTTTCTTTGCTCTAACCCTGGAATCAGCCATTTCTCAAAGATCCCTGGTTCCTTTTAGTGGAGAAAGATATATTTGCAAACTAATATCTCAATGCTGGGTATGTCCATTGCTACTGGTCTGTCACTGCTTCTAAGTCCTCTCAGCAGACAGAGCTAGGCAATGGATGCATGAATATATTTATCTACAAACATATCTATTTCTATATCTATATTTACATATTTAAAACCATGAATCCACATCTCTAGTCTCAATATTTTTAAGTGACCAGGGTTCTCTGTTTCTGCTAAAATCCATCATATGTCCAACTTTTTGCAATAGAATTTGTACTTTTATACCACTACCCTTAATAATTCTATCAAATAAAACATAAGGCTAAACTAGAGTTTATTTCTACCAAAAGTTATGCTAATAATAAAAATTATGATCAAGTTTTTTAAGGCACAGATAAATAATCATGAAAGATTTCTTTTGTACAGTCAAAGGAGAACTCAGGACAACCTCTCCTGCATGTTAGTCTGCAATATAACAATTAAATATCTCAATCTCTCAGCATACATGTATGCATAAATTATAGTTCTTAAACATTGGATATGACCAGCCCCTGATAAAGTGAATACCTTACATTATAATGTCAAAGAACTGTCTTACCTACCCTTTTGAGTGGTGAAAAATTATATCAGTAATTAAATCAGTAATTTCATTGCATGACAACTGTTCCTCAAGCCAGCACAACCTTGCAGAATGGTTATTGGTTTCAAACAACTTTATTTCCATAAGAAGCACCACTAAAACTGTTCCTCTTGGCATCTATAGCTTTATTTGCTAATCATTTCAACACTCCTCTAAGATTTATGAGTCTCAACAAAATTTTTAACCTACTTTATATAAGTTTCCCTCCTTCGGTTATCTAAACAGAAGCCTTCTCTGCAGAATAGCAAGAGTTCAGATTGCAACTGAAAGAAAGCAGGCAGAAATTCACTTCCAAAGGTCCAGATGCTTGGCATCACATTGAAAGAACCAGAAGCTGCTTACAGTATTTATTGTTATTAATGCTAGTCACACAACTGGCCCACACTACTGAAATACACAGGGGTCACCCTCTTGGTTAACATTGCCTGCAGAATACATTCAGGATGGTTTTCATGGCACTGAGTGATGTGGGCCCAAACTACTTGTGCAATCTAATAATTCACTTAGACTCTCATGATCTTCTTTTTATGCTGCACTCTTTCATAGGGACTCTCCCACATTCAGATGCCTAGGAAACGGGCACATATGCACAAAGCATGATGTAAGGTTACAGCTGTCCAGAAATATGTCTAGTCACATTATCTCTTGAAAGATTGTG
Source organism: Panthera tigris (assembly GCF_018350195.1). NCBI lineage: Eukaryota > Metazoa > Chordata > Mammalia > Carnivora > Felidae > Panthera > Panthera tigris. The sequence continues at coordinate 80,960,501 of NC_056661.1, forward strand.
CCATTCAAACAAAAAGAAATCAAATCAAATACTTGCATAGGCTGTACTTTGCAACCCCTGTGTCTGTTCCTACCTTTTAGGACCTTCTAGCTTAATGCCCATGTCCCTCTTGGAGAAACTTTGCCAGCATCTTCTGCAAACTCTCAACTATTACAGCATTTGTAGGCTACACCTGTCATGTGTTACTATGTCTTTAACATATTTATTGAATATCTTCTCATCATGTAATATTTTGCATGGAAAATTTAGAATTCTCCACTGACATTGTGATTATATTAATCAATAAGACCTAACAGGGCAGGAACTACACTGTGTAAATTCAGATTTTTGGGATGAAGATTCCAAGTGGCGCTTGGGAATTAAGCCACATGATTTCTGTCAGTAGACTGTGCGGGTTAATGCTAGACATCTGCTTCCCAACTCTGCCATCGCTGCCTATGTATGAGGCCTGACACGCCACAGACTTTCCTTGTCTTATTGAAAATTTGATGCTGCTCTATTTTACTTTTATTTTAAACATTTTTGTTATCCAAAACTATTTTTGTTATCATATACCATACATACATTTGTGATGCTCACAAATATTCAGTGTACAGCTTGGTTGAATGTTTACATAGTCCTATAACCAATGTGTTCAGAACCAAATTCATCATTCTTCGCCCAATCCTAATTCTCCTCCTGTATTCTCTTTGTCAGTTTGAGAGTTAAATACCTCTCTCAATATCTCTTGGATTTATCTGTTCTTCATTCTTGCCATATTCCCACTCAGATCAAGATCCATGTTTCCTGCAACCGGGGGGCAGGGGGTGTCCCTTGAGCCTCTTGCCAGTCACCCTAGACGCCATAGGCATTCACAGGCATAGGGCATATCAAAGGTTACTATTCTGTAGAAGCTTAATTTGGGGGGGGGGGAGTTGAAATATTAAATATCAACAAAAAGCAACATATCATTGTGAAACTGGAAGGTGCAATTAGAGTTACTAGAATTGAATGGAAGGAATAATCATTGTGGGAATGAGATCTGGAAAAAGCTTTTTGGAGGAGTAGGACATGAGAGGGGACATTCCTGCCATATCCATGGTGTTCACTATGAACCCACTGTTCTGTCCTTAGGCTTTGCCCACACCCATACGTGCACGTACTGGGAATATCTTTCCCAGATGACCCCAAGGCACCTTGAGCTAAACATGCTCAGAACTAAATTCATTATTCTTCTCCCAAACCTAGTTTTCTTCCTGTATTCTATCAATTGGTTCTCTTAAACATCTATTAAATTTGTCTCTGTTCCATTCCTGCCATATCACCAATTAGAATGGCATTTCAGTGACCATGATAAGATGTAAGGAGACACTGAATCAAGGCAGGGGCAGTGGAGAAAAGGACAGAATATATATAGGAGAGATATTAAGGAAGTAGAAAATGCTGGACTTAGTGTCTAAATAGATGGGGGGAGTGGAGTGAGAAAGAAGAAAAAGTCTGAACTGATGCTTGGATTTCCGATTTAGGAAAGTGGCTGGAATATGACATTCTAAGTGACAGAGAATTCAGAAGAAACAGGCCTGAAAGGAATGTCCAATATGTGGGTCATGAACTTCCCAGGGAAGTCCTTGGGCTGGATATCTAGACATAACAGGTTCTCAATAGTATTCAGATTGCCTTCTGAAAAAATTGCACATTACTTTTTATGTATATTTAACGGCACCTTTTACCATGGCCATCATTTAATTCCCTAGTCACATGTTCAAAAGATACTTTCTCATTTGTTATACATTTTGTTCTCCTAAGACTCGTAACAGATTAAATAAGCCTAGGAATTTTTAATAAAAAAGTTTCAAGTAGTTACTGAAAACATTGGTGATTTTCTGATGCTACCAAAGCTTCCTTCATTTTCTAGGCTTGACCCCCTATCGGTACTAAGGAGTTTCCTGAGATAATCTGTAATGAAATTGAAAATTTTTTCACGAATGAAAATGATCCCTGTTTCTTTCATACATGAATTAATCAAGTAACTGCTTACAAAGATGAAAACATAAGATCCCCACACTCAAGGAACTTAGTCAACATAGTTTTAAGTATGTAATTTAATTCTCATAGGGATTCTATAAGGAATAGGAATTTTAAGATATTATTTTTATCTTAAAGTTCTAAAAACGTTGACACTTGCTGGGTTGCACAACCAGACAGATGCAGAACCACAGAAGGAACGCTATCTCCTGTGTCCTACCTTAGCGCACATCTCATCTGATGACATTCTTCACTTGACATTCATACATTTAAACACTACTCTTTTAGGATTTTACAAATTGACTTTTCAAGTAAACTGTATATTAAAAGAAAAAATAAAGATAAATATTTAATGTTCTATTTAAATATTTCTCCTTAGCTTCCTTCTCCTTTTCTTAGTTATCACACTTTATTAATAGCTGTACACAGAGGATATGCATTAAAAAAAAACTACTAAATTTCTTTTTTAAATCTTTCTACAAGTCTTGCTATTGTTGGCCTCTGTTCACTTTTCCTTTAGATATCCAGGCAGCCTTGCAAGAATAATTTTTCAAGATCTTTTTTTGGCTGTCAAGAAACTTTAAACAGACTGATAATTTATTAAATAATACAGATAGGTTCATGTTTCCCATAAAGTTTTTGGTTTTTGTTTTAGTCTGACAGTCAGGTGGAAATTTAAAAATCTTTCCAGTATGGAAAAAGACTTTGGGAGGTGCCTGGAATGCACTTAAACATTTGGGATATTGACATGGCTGATACCTATTTACAAAGATTAAAGGTTTATATGAGGATCGTAAGAATACAAGCCATATTCCACTTTGCAAAGTAGAGTAACACCCTTAAATTCAATCAGCAAAATCGTACACTGCAGGAGTCCAGGGGCACAGAAAAGAAAGTTCCATGTTAGGGGATCCTTATACTTGGCACTTTTATTAATTTTTTTATTAAAATTTTTTAATGTGTATTTTACTTTTGAGAGAGAGAGACAGAGTGTGAGCGGGTGAGGGGCAGAGAGAGAGGGAGACACAGAATCAGAAGCAGACTCCAGACTCTAAGCTGTCAGCACAGAGACCGACGCAGGGCTCGAACCCACCAACTACAAAATCATGACCTGAGCTGAAGTCGGACGTTTAACCAACCAAGCCACCCAGGTGCATCCTTGGCACTTTTAAAAATGAAAAACATGAAGATTGATTCTGGCCAGGAATCTGAGGTATTGTTGGAAAACTCTGCCATCTGAACAGGCTGTGATCAGTAGCAAGTGAGAGTCAGAAAAGAGTTGAAAATCGGGGACAAAAAAAAATTGGTAGCTCCTCTGCCTCCTTTTGGAGATTATTTTCCTTTACTCATTCTAAAAATCTTTACTGAGCATGGAGCACAGGCTAGACTTAGGGCTGGGAACCAGAGGAAAATGCCACAGCGGCCTTGCCCCAGGCAGCTCATCTGACCCTTCATCTGTGTGGTTAATTGTCCTTAATTTCCCTTTCTCTTTTTTGATTCTTTTACAGACATAATGAGGACCTAGCTTGTGTATGTGTGCCTGCTTGTGTTTATTTTTCATTATATGTTTAATAAAATTTGAATTACCTCTGTATTTTTCTTTGATTCTTTAGCTAAACTGTTGTAGCAAAGCGATTAAATATTAGAAATAATAATCTATATTCAGATGCTTGTTTTTTTAGTTGTCACTGCAAATGGATGTTGCTTTCTATTTTTTTAATATATTTATGTATTTTTGAGAGAGAGAGAGAGAGAGAGCGCACAAGCAAGGGAGGGACAGGGGGAGAGGGAGACACAGAATCTGAAGCAGGCTCCAGGCTCTGAGCTGTCAGCACAGAGCCCGATGCGGGGCTCGAACTCATGAACCATGAGGTCATGACCTGAGCCAAAGTCAGACACTTAACTGACTGAGCCACCCAGGTGCCCCAGATGTTGCTTTTTAAAATAAGGATTAGGAAGAAATACTTAATGGTATAGTTTTCTCCTTTGAGAAAGTTCTTGGGAGATAAAGTAAGTTGGTTTTTGAAAGCTTGTCGCTCTCAGTAGAGAATGTGCATCTTGTGAAACAGTACCTTCAGAAACCCAAGAACTATTTGAATATACATTTGACTTTGAACAACATGGGGATCAGGGGTGCCAATCCTCCTGCACAGTTGAAAATCTACATATAGCTTGGCTCCCCCAAAATTTAACTACTAATAGCCTACTGCTGGCCTTACTAATGACATAGTTGATGAACACATATTTTGCATTATATGTATTATACACTGTATTCTTACAATAAAGTAAATTAGAGAAAAAGAGTGTTACTAAGAAAATCATAAGGAAGAGAAAATACATTATAAGCACCTTACTGTGTTTATTGAAAAACTCCATGTGTAAGTGGACCCACGTGGTTCAAACTGATATTACAGCATGTGACAGGATTTCTTTCCATTTTAAGACTCAATAATATTCCATTGTATGTATATACCACATTTTGTGTATCCATTCATCTGTCTATGGACACTTGGGTGATTTCCACCTCTTGGCTATTGTGAATAATGTTGCTATCAACAGGTGTACAAATATCTCTTCAAGATCCTTGCTTTCAATTCTTTTGAAGATATACCTACAAGTAGGATTGCCAGATCACGAATCCTGTGTTTTCTGATCTTGTTATCATTGCTAAAGTGCTCTCCATAGAGGCTGTAATAATTTATATTTCCAGAAACAATAAATGAATGTGTCTTTACTCACACCAGCACTGTGTGCTATCTAACTTTTTGATCTTTGTCACTCTGGGGCTGTCCCTAGTTATTTGGTACTTGGCATGGGGCAGGGGTAGGAGTGTGGGGGTGTAGTGATAAGGGAAAGTGTATAGTGGCCTGAATGTGAGAACCTAATAAGGAGCCGGTTGAGAGTGTGGACTCTGGATTGGCTGGTTTGCATTTGAAAGTATACCTCTGGAAGGAGGATTCCTCTCAAAGTGGGGGAGGGGGACAATAAGGGAGGCAGGAGGCCAAGGCAAGGTGACTCAGGCATATTATCAGGTTGTCTAGAACAAGGTGTATCCGGCCAGCATAGTCACATAGTACAAATGTCAAAGCAGCAACTCTACAAAAGCTAGAAGCATGGATACTACAAAGACCCATTTGTACTTCTTTTTTTGTGAATTCTATTCACATTTTCTTTCCATTTTTCTATTGTGTAGTTTTTTTTTCTTATAGATTCATAGAAACTCTTTATACATTTAGAAAACAGGCCTTTGTGTGTAATATGCATTGCAAAAGGCTTTCAGTTTGTTGGGTTTCTTTTGAGTTAGCTTAAGGTGGTTTTTCTTTATGTAGAAATGTATTTATTTGGGCGGGAATTTATTTAATGTGCTTTTCTTTTACAGCTTCAAATTCCATGTCATACTTTAAGAAGACCTTTGTTACTCTGAGATGATAAATTTGTTTCCTGTGTTTTCTCCTAGCATGTTGATAGTTTGAGTCATCATATTTTAACCTTTGTTCCATTGGGCATTTATGGTGCCGTAAGGGCAAACAGAAAGGAGATGCCAGCAGCACGCTTAGAATCTAATGCCACGTCCAATGCCTTCTGAGGCAAAAGTTCTTTACATATCCCCAGCCCATCCATACCCAGCGGACGCAAACAGGTGCACCAGGGTGCATCAGAGATACGAAACGAGGAGGTATAAGAATTACCTGACATCAAACCTCAGATTAAATGAATAGAGACTAGGGGCGCGTGGGTGGCTCAGTTGGTTAAGTGTCTGCCTTCGGCTCAGGTCATGATCTCATGGTTCCTGAGTTTGAGCCCTGCATCGGGCTAGTTGCTGTCAGTGCAGAGCCTATTTTGGATGCTCTGCCTCCCTCTCTTTCTCTGCCCCTTCCCTGCTGGTTCTCTCTCTCTCTCTCTCAAAAATAAATAAAAACATTTTTTTAAAAATTAAAAAAAAGAGAGACTATGCCATCTGAAAAGACTATGTCTAAGAATCAACAGGCTCAAAATATCTTAAATCTTAATGGCTTGGAAAAGAAAATCTCTGATCGGTGAGGGTGGGGGAATGGTTCCATAAAAATGGGTCTTTGTTCTACGTGTGCATGTCCTAGCCATGCAACCTTGAGCAATTCAATCTGGTTCTCTGAGTCTCATTTTACACTAATAGTACATTTCTCAGCATATTAGCCTTCAGGGGTACCTCAGTGTCTACCCTGGTGGTAGACAGTTTTTTAAGCTGCTTCTGTCACTCGTTTCTAGTGGAAACCTTACACAGAAGCACACTATGTAAAGCAGATTTGGATGTAGGGATGCAGAGGGGAAGGATGCAGAGGGGAAGGTCCCCTTCACATCTCCTGTCACCACCGGCATCACTGGGGAAACCCCATGCTCTGTACAGATAGTTTGTGAGCTGAATAAAACTGAGCTCTCTCCCACCTTAAAATCCATCTCAGCACAGCCTAAAGGAAACACAGATCTGCCTCCAGAAAGCCTTGGAAAGCACTCTGATTGTACGGAACGCTCCTTGGAGAACAGAGGAGAGAGTTCCACGGCATGTCATGCAGCAAAACCTCCTAAAATTCCTCGTCACAGCACATGCCTCTCCCACACGCCTCTAAGCCCCTCTTTAAAAACTTCCCTAGAAATTGTTTCCCTACACGCAAGCTGTTTTTTTTTTTCCCCTCCCTATCTCCACCCATCCTCTCCTTGATATCTTTGGTCATTTCATTATTTTGTAAAACAGTCTTCAGGGTTCCTTCTAATTTTCCTTCTCACCCCGTATCCCATTATCACCTCACAGACTCAGGCACAGAACTGAGCAATCAGGAGGTGGCAGGGGAGATAGTAGGTACTGTACTTAAATTTGAATTTTTCCTTCCCTTAGATTTTCTTGCCTAAGATTAAGTGTCACCTCCTTGACCATACAGGAAAATTCCTTTACAGTCTCCACCATTCCTTTCTTCTTTTTGTTATTGTCCCCGGTCACAGACTCCATGCTCCAGCCAAGTTAGACACATGATTGTTTTCTGAACTAGCTCCTGATTTTCCAACCTGTTGATTGATGCCTTTACTCATCCCATACCCAGCCCAGAAGTGGTCTCCTTCACATTTCTGGGCTTCATTGTTCTCATCTTTCAAGGAAAGCTCAGGTCCTATCTTTTTCTTCAAGCATCCCTCTTCCTGACAAAGTGTCATCACTTTTGCTGCTGTCAGTTCCCTGGATAGTGCCTGTACCTTATCCCACTTACTATTTTCTTTCCTGTGTTTTAAACTAGTAGCCTTAGGAACATTGAAAGCAGGAAGCCTTTGCTGTTTGTCTTGATATTCCTAGCAAACTCTTAATTAGCTTACCATCTTGCGTGTAGCCAAATCATCTTCAAAGAATGAATATTCATAGTAACTAGTTAGAGCCTTCTACTAAAAAAACCCCACAAAACACACACACACACACACACACACACACACACACACACACTACTGAATCACTATTTTACAAAGCAAACTTAAAGAGGAAATGTCTTCCAACTTTCTGAATGCATTGAACCACATCGAGTCTACCTAAAACTTCAGAGATTTAAATGTCTAAAGTTAGAAATACCATGCCAGGTTAGAATCGTCATGCATCTATATGAATTTTATTTTTGCTGGCTGAGCCCCCAAACAGATATGTAGTGGGGAGGCAATGATTTTCAAATATTTTTTTGAAAACAAACCTGTCCTTTAAGTGAAATTTAAGGTGGACCCCCAAGATATGAAATTAAATCAGAACTATTTACTAGGCGAGCAGTGTTCCATACATCACACACTCTCCTGGCTTCTTCCTACCCTTGCTTTTTTTGGCATTCATGAACTATGTCTGCAGAACCTTAGGGACACAGTTTGAGAAGCTCTACTCTAGTTGTTCAACATGTTAAACACCAACTCCGTATTCGTCATACAAATGTCAGTCTTCCTGTCCGTCTTGCATAGCTACCCATGCTATGAGAGCCTCTGTAGATTTGCAATCGTTGACTTGATCGGATAAAGAGAAAATTTTTACTTGAATATAGAACAGAAATAGAAAGTCACCATCACTAACACCATTCATTCGCAAGTGATGTTTACATTTTTAAAGAATTATTTTATGTTACAAATGAAAATAAGAACTTTGGCATTTACATGAGAGATCTTTTGGCTTCCAAAGAACTTACAAAGTGCTTTGTACTTAAGCAGAATGTTTTCATCAGTGAATTCTGCCATGTAACCATGGAAGTAAAATAGTGTTTGGAGAGCATAGAATATTTGTTTGGCCTTTTCTGTCAGAGTTGTTATAAATTCTGACTTCGCTGCAGGAAGAAAATAAATTTTAACTGCTAGGTTAAGTAGGGACATTAACACCCTTGAAAATGTATTAATTTTTAAAATATCTCCTGTCACCAGAATATTATGTAATTGTGTTGTTAAGATACAAAAAAAATATGCCTCACCTTAAATTGAGATTTAATTGGAATCATTTTCCACTTGAAAAATTCACATAGAAAGTCAGAGCAGGGGTGATACTGAAATTTACTTATGAGTGTACTTTACCATGGAATCACCATAGGTAATTTGTCATGCAAAATTAGCCCATTTCATGAGAAATATACCAAGAAAGCCAGGAAAGCTGAAAATGGGTAATGGTCTACAGATGATCAACAAGTTTTAGGGAACAGAGGTTGGTTTAATTGTTGGGCTTTTTTTTTCAGGGAAGACTTTAGTTAAGTGTAAAACATTTCCTCCCTATTGCAACATTACTCACAGTAGAGAAAACATTGGAAATGCTCCAAGGAAAGTGTCCAGCACAAGACTGGCACTCAGCATGTGACAGCTGCTTATCATTATTAGAATTCAGAAGGAAGAATCTCTAAACAAAAATTTAAAAAGGTTACTTAATTAACTGGTAAAAATTTGATACTACAGTTACTGAATGGGAAATAAATGTAAGCAAACAGTTTCGTGAACCCGTCTTTGGATAAACTTGTACATGAGCACAAACTATTTGCTTCTTGCAGGAAATGAGAAAGCCAATTTCCAGAGATAGAAACTGAACGAGTTTTCAAATTCTGCATGATTCCCAAATAAGATGAACCTTTGTATAAGGCCTTTTGTAAGAGAGAAGCAATTTGTCTTAAATGGCATCATCCTTAATTACTTGAGAAAACTTTGAATGCTAGAGATTAGACTCAGATTTTGAGAGTTTATATAATTACTATTTAGAAAAAGTCTCATTCAAAATACTTTGATAAACATATAGCATCATGCTATACACATAGTAGGCAAATAATAAATATTTCTATTAAAATAATAAACATGAATGTAATATCAAGTATTTTAAGAGGCTAAGACAAAAAGGCTACTTATTTTTAAATATGATTTTTTTGGAAGAATTTATATCCTGAGAGATATAGTGTGGGTTTCCTTCTGAAAATTGCTAATAAAATAATGCAGATCTTTTTGAGATACCTTGTGATGTCTAGGAAGATGCTGATCACAAGTTAGCTAGATCATAGTTTTCGTTTTGGTTTACCCCTGGGACTTTAGGTGAGCAAAAGTGCCGAGGCAGAATTGAATATGGACATGGGAACAGCAGGCTGCTGACCTGACAGCAGTTGTCAAAGAGTAAAAGGAGCAAAGGAGAAGGAGCCAGGCTATGGGCTTGTGGAGGAAAAGAGAGACAGGAAAGAAACATTCCAGTTCAAGGAATAACAGCAGCATGAATCCATAGAATTTGTTACAGGGGATTTAAAGAAAACTATCTGAAGTTCTTTTATGTCAGTCTATTTTATTTTTTTAAGTTTATTTATTTATTTTGAGAGAGCTCAAGCGAGAGCAGGGGAGGGGAAGAGAAAGAGGGAGACAGAAAGAATCCCAAGCAGGCTCTGTACTGTCAGTGCAGAGCCTGATGTGAGGCTCAAACTGATGAACTGTGAGATCATGACCTGAGCTGAAATCAAGAGTCAGATGCTTAACTGAATGAGCCACCCAGGCGTCCCAATGTCAGTCTGTTTTAAATAGCATTGTTCAGGGGTGCCTGGGTGGCTCAGTCATTTAAGCGTCCAACTTCAGCTCAGGTCATGATCTCACGGTTTGTGGGTTCGAGCCCCGTGTCAGGCTCTGTGCTGACTGCTCAGAGCCTGCAGCCTGCTTCAGATTCTGTCTCTGGCTCTCTCTGCCCCTCCCCCACTTGTGCTCTGTCTCTCTGTCTCTAAAATAAACATTAAAAAAATTAAAATAAATAAATAAATAAATAGCATTGTTCAAAATATGGTAGCTATTGGCTCATGGTGATTTTTTTTTTTTTTTGTATTGACTTTTGACTCTATGAGCTGCATATCTAATTTATTTCAGTGGGCAGGTTTCCTTGCATATTATAGCATGTGTTACAAATAGCATACATAAGCCTGCATGTGTATCATACATGTTCATCAGTGTGTGTATGTGTGCAAACACACACAAGGGGAACCTACCCATATACAGGGGACTATACCCATTTCCAGCTTGACCCAACATTAAGTAAAAATTGCCTGTCAGATTCATTTATAGCCATTCTAGTGTTAACACTTTGAAAGCCATTAGAAACAGAAGATTTTGGTTATTGCTAACTGGGATAACTTTTGGAAAATGTTTTTGAAAGAAACAAGCCTTGACATCATTAATGTCTCTAAACTAAAGAGTAAGGATACCTGGGTGGCTCAGTCAGTTAAGTGTCTGACTTCGGCTCAGGTCATGATCTCACGATTCATGGGCTTCGAGCCCTGCATCAGGCTCTGTGCTGACAGCTCAGAGCCTGGAGCCTGCTTTGGATTCTGTGTCTCCCTCTCTTTTTGCCCCTCCTCTGCTCATGCTCTGCCCCTCTCTCTCTCAAAAGTAAATAATGAAAAAACAATTTTTAAATAAAGAGTAAAACCAGTCTCTGCTTAACTAAAGGTTTATAATAATAGCAAACTAGTACCCTAATGACTTAAAATGACCATACGTGATTACTCAGAGTTCAGCATTACACTGTTAACAAAGAACATTTTTGGTCTGTGGCCTAGTTCATAATTCTCTTGCTATACACACACACACACACACACACACACACACACACACACACACAAACACACCGTATCCTACATCACAGCACTCCAACTTCACAAGGTGCTGTGTCCCAGAAGATGCAGTATCTGAGACTTCAATAGGTGACCCTCCTCCCTTCTCTGTGAAGTGACAGCCTAAGTCACAAGCAATGATTTATAGAATACCATTTACAGAATACAGTATTCGCTTATAAGACATGTAGTAATTTGGGGCATATGGGTAGCTCAGTCAGTTAAGCATCTGACTCTTGTTTCAGCTCAGGTTATGATCTCACAGTTTGTGACTTTGAGCCCCGCGTTGGGCTCTGTGCTGACAGTGCAGAGCCTGCTTGGGACTCTGTCTCTCTCCCAATCTCTCTGCCCCTCCCTTGCTCTCTCTCTCTCTCTCTCTCTCTCAAAATAAATAAATAAACATTAAAAAAGACATTTAGTTTCTCAACAAAATACTGTTGCTGACAGAAGCAAGAAAAAGCACATCTAAATCTAAAATAATCTAGAGAAAGTTGTGATTCCAGTGGGAATAAATCTCTGCCCTCTCCATAAGGCAGCAGCCCTGTGACCTCTGAAAACGACCTAGTTCTAGGGTGGGCAGGGTGGGGGTGGGGGGAATGCAGCTGTGCTGGTTCCTCCTTATCTCCAACTTTTCTTCTGGGAGAGTCTTTGCTCCATGTACACTTACTAGGTTATCTCATTGAGGCCCATGGATGCCTTACCATCTACATTCTCGTATTTCTAAATATAGACCTGCATTTCTGAACCCTAGATGTCTTCTCCGTACATCATGCTCTCAAAATGCCATCCGCTGGGATGGATTATCGATCTCTGAGCTTAGAATGTTCAAAACTGCTGATCGCCACCCCTCACCCCATGCCAGCTACCAGACATGCTCTCCCTGCAGCCTTCCCCACCTCAGTGAACAGCAGCTCCGTCCCTCACAGTTGCTCAGGCCAAAGTCCTGTCGTTTTCTGTGATCCCTCTGATCTTTTCACCATCCACCCCCCCACCCTCTCTCACCGCCCACCCCCACCCCCACCCCCGCCCCCACCGATCTCTGGTCAGCAAATTCTGTCAGCTTTGCCTGCAGGACTTACTTCCCTGCAACCACCGTGGTGCACATCTCTCTCCAAGATCATTGCAAACACTGTCATCATGACTGATGTCGTGATTCAGTCGTATTCTCCACTTAACAACCAGAGTGGCCCTTTTCAAAGTGGGTGAGATCATGTACCTCCTCTGGTCAAAACCCTTAGGGCTTTTACCTATGTGGAGGAAAAGGCAAAATTCTTACCATGACTTTTAAGGTCTAGATGGTCTGACAGCTGCCACGACACCCCAGCTCCCCAGCTCCTCTGATCTCATCTTCCAACCCCCCTCTGTCTTAGACTGTCTGCTTTTCCTACACTGGCCTCCTGGCGGAACCTAAAACAGGCCAAGCACCTTTGCACCTGATGCTCCTTTGGCCTGGATATCTTCTCCCAGCCATCTGTCTGGCACATTCTCTCATACCTTTAAGACTGTTCAAATGTCACCTCTTCAGGGAGGTCTCCCCAGACTGCCTATGTAAAATAGAATCCTTCCTCTCATACTCCTTATATCCCTTATCCTGTTTAATTTTTATGGTATTTTAATATATTGTTTATTTATTCATCTCCTCTGATAAGATATAAACTCCCTGACTACAGGGTTTTTGGTAACTGATGTATCTCTGACTTCCTAAAACACATGGTATCCACTCAGTAAATGCTTTTTTGAATGAATTACACCTGAATCCACTTCAACATTTCTATCTCCACAAGGCTTTACGTTCCAAGACATTTCTGGCTTCTTTTTTTAGTTAGCGTGAGCTGCTGTCGAAACTAGGTTTTCGTTAACTAATCAAATGAACTATTAGAAGCAAACACCTCTGCTCAAGCTAGCCCACAGAATCCAGAACTTCTGGTAAATATACCCATATCAATAGATCCGGTCTCATCTGAAATTCTGTTTTTTGCTTCCTTAGTCAAGCAACCTCAAAATCTGTCCCCACATGTATTCCCCAGCTTTCTGCTGATAAAAATTCACAAATTTGTATAAAGGCTTCTCCTCCAATTTGACGTCATAATTTACATGACAGCATGCCCTGATTACAGGTCTGGAGAGGCTGAGGAGTGGGATGAAGGAGCCTCACGGAGAATAAGATCTCTCCCTCAGAAGAGAAAGCAACACTCTTGCAACAGGATGAGCCTCCTCAGTGTGGGGAGAGGGGCCACTTCAAGGAGCAAAGGTGGCTCATTCACATTTGGGAATTCAGGGGAGTGAGTTCTCCAAGTATACCCAATTTCCCTCATTTCTATTCTCACTTCCAACTCTTCCCAATCAGTAAACAAAAGAAACCTGGCATAAATACGATTCAGTAGACATTGCATTTTGGCAAGACACAGGATGAAATTAGTTGGGATTCAGCCAACTCTCTTGTCACCTCTGGGGAGAGGGAGGAGATTGGAATTAAAGGTGGTCTAGAAAGGGGTCTTTAGTCTCATTGTAATTTTTTTAAATTAAACCATTCATGAATTTGGTATGATTAAAATTAATTTCAAAATTATAATATGGTATAAGAAGTATGAAAAAAACACTTTTTTTTCTTTAGGAACACGGGTAGAACAATCACGGTGTGTTCTGGTACTGTCATGTGTGGTATGGACCCAGAGGCACGGTCCCAGAACCCCTTCTAAATTAGAGGTTTGCCAGTGTATGTATGTATCCAGTCTATAGTATATCTGATCCTCTCTTGCCAACTTTCCCCCTGGCTTCAACCACTTCTTGCCTGTGTTCACAATCTCCCAAATCCTCAGATTTGACAGTATCTGCTCCTTCCCCAGTTATAACTCCAGCTTCCTCAGACTACAGCTCTCTATGGTAACATATTTATGAACCACTTTGAATAACAACACTGTCACAAATTGGCTTTACATCCTAGCCAAACAGATTGATTTCAAGGTAGAACCCAGACAATTGTTGAATAATGTACATATAATAAGGAATATATAGGATGGTATAGGACCGAAGAAGAGGGGTACCAACCCCCTCCTAATGTTACCAGAACAGAATGCCCAAAAGAGGTAACTATTTAGGAGAAGGGAGAGGAGGATGGGGAGAAGGTGATACATATATATATATTCTAGGTGCTTCGTATGTTATCCTCTCAATAACTCTATTGGGCAGATTCTACTGTTATCCATTTAAAAATTTTGTTTATTAAATGTTTTTATTTATTTGAGAGAGAGAGAGAGAGAGAGAGAGAGAGAGAGAGAGAGAACAGTGGGGGAGGGGCAGAGAGAGAGGGAGATGCAGAATCTGAAGCAGGCTCCAGGCTCCAAGCTGTCAGCACAGAACTCAACACGGGGCTCAAACTCACCAACTGGGAGATCATGACCTGAGCCGAGGTCAGATGCTTAACAACGGACTGAGCCACACAGGTGCCCCTACTGTTATCATTTTATAACTGAAAGAACCAAAGGACTGTGAGATTAAGTGCCCCGACTGTTATCCATTTTGTAACTGAAAGAACCAAAGGACTGTGAGATTAAGTGACTGTGTTTGTGATCCCACAGCTTGCAGATGGTAGAGCTGAAATTCAAACCTAACAAGTCCAGCTTCTGAGTCCCTGCTCTAGATCACGAGCAGTAAGAAGACAAAACTCTGGTAGAGGATGGCCTTCTATCTAGACCAAGGGAACAGTATACACAGAATAATGAAAACTTCAGGGAATGTGGGGATTGTGCAAGAACAGGGGGTTTATTTGCTGGATTTATCATATAGGAAATGAGCAGTTGTTGGAAGGTTTTAAGCAGGGCAATAATATGATAACAACTGTATTTTTAAATAGTCTCTCTGACAGTGAAATGGAGGGTGGAAACTGGATGCACGGGTTACTCTGAGAAAGCATTTGCATTATCCAAAGGAGTTGATGAGGGCTGAGCCAGCAGGAATGTTAATGATGGAAAAAGATGGAGCTAAATGCTGCAAAACAAAACGGAAACTTTTGTATTTCAAAGGTGTCAACAGTATGCTGGAGGGAAGTGAGATAATGGTCTTCCTGTTAATGAAATAGAACTCATTAAAGTCTTCAAAAAGAGTCAAAGGTAAAGTCTAGTTAGGTGAACATTATGCAACTTTTCAGACAAGAGTAAATATATAAATATTATTTTACTAACAATATTTAATGTTTCCATATTGCAGAAATAAATAGATGTGAAGATTAAATCTTTTATTTTATAGGGTGGTTAAAAGACATGAGACATAAACTTATTTATATATAAAAGAAAAGAAGAACTCTAAATAAAAGCTTATCATGATGACATTACCCATCACTTTTACTTTTAAAACCTTTCCCTGGGTAGCCACTCAAAAATAAGACCAGCAAATTTTGTTACTAGAGTATGTTTTATACTTTGTATATTTAAGCTCTTTATTGGACAGATGTGTCATTCATTCATTTGAAGCATTACTGCCTATAGGAAAAATTTGATTTTTCTTCTTAGCAATGAGTGGATCAGTTTCACTTGGAATTTCTTTTTTTTTTAAGGACTTCTATTTTCACTTATATATTCTTTTTTTTTTTTTTAAGGTTTATGTATTTTTGAGAGAGAGAGAGAGCACAAGCAGGGGAGGGGCAGAGACAGAAAGGGAGACACAGAATCCAAAGCAGGTTCCAGGCTCTGAGCTGTCAGCACAGAGCCCGACACGGGGCTTGAACTCACAGACCAGGAGATCATGACCTGAGCGGAAGTCGGAGGCTCAACCAACTGAGCCACTGAGGTGCCCCTCAGTTGGAATTTCTAAGGACTAGTTTTAGTCAACATTTTCAAAGAATGATAAAGTTTAGAAATAAAGTCTTATTAAGATAACAAATATTAGCCTTTAAAATGGAACCAATTTGTTAATAATCAATCCACATTTGTGAACATTAGCACATATTAGTGAATAACTATGTTAAAGCAAAACGCTCTTTCAGATATAATCTATTTCCATCAACATGTTAAAGATTAGCAAAGCATAAAATATATTTTATAAATGACATGAAATGATAAAGTATAAAATACATTTTATAAATGACATGAAATGATTTCAAGAAGGAATTTCTATGTCACAGAATTTTTTATTGGAAAAGTGTCATAAAAGTATAATAGAAATAAAATTTGATCCTTTGAAATAAGTGGAAAGATAAAAGGCAGCTTTTGAGTATTTACATGGATTAATGGATTATTTGGCAAATCTTCTGAAATGATAATCTCATTCCCATTATATCAGTGGATACTCGCTTTATGAGCTATTTTTCTTTAGAACTGTATTTTGCGAAGAGTCCGTATATTTTCCTTTTTTCAGTGTGAGAAATAGAAGTTTGAGAGGATCAGATCCTGCTTCATGAGTCCATTTTTGATCATGGGAATTGACTTAAACTTATGCATATATCAACAATTACATATAGTAAATGAAAATTCTATGTGAAATAAATACATTGTATAAAATAAAAATCTTCTTAATCTTTTTTTAAAAAAACAAAAAAGAATAAAAGTGTAAATCAGTTACATTTACATCTGTTATACTATTGAGTAGATATGAAGCTTTTGAAATGTACCATGATATTTTGTATTTTGGCTGTCACAATTCTCTTTGCATTTCTCTTGCCTTAATACTTTAATAGTATTCATAATAACTTAATTTTCATCATGTGTACCTGAAAACTTTGTATGTCATATATTTTTAAGAGTATCTTGCTTCTTTTTGGTTAGAATTTTCTATAAAGGGCAATATTTGAAAAGTTACTTTGTTTCCTAAAGCTACTATCCTTAATTATTTTCAAATTATGAGTAAAGTTGCATCTTTTTGAGTATATTTTGAGTTACTGTGGTAGAAACAAACTAGAAATTAAAGATTGAATACATTTCTATGACTCACATACACTATAGTGTATTGTTTCAAATTTTATTCTAGAGTATATTTTAAATGTTCAACAGAATACCACTGTTCTCTGAAATGATCCCTTTTTTACAATGATTAAATTTAACACACTATTTTTTTAATAATCTGTAAAAAATGGTCTGCACTCCAGAATTAGTGAATTATAAAAGCTTCATATATTTTAGTTTGGTTAAAAAAAATAAACACCTGTATTTAAATTTTCTGATAAAAATATAAGCAATACACCAGTTAGGGTTAAGATATACATAATATTTGAACTACTATTCTATATATATCAAAATACATATGTCTTATAAAACTTAGCTTTCTATGAAGTGAATCACTTAATGAAAATATTGCTTTGGATATAAATGCTTTGGCCCTCAGAGTAATCTAGTCTATAAATAAATGCTTCATTCCCCACCCACACCTACCCTTCCAAAAGAAAGCTTACCAGTAGTCATGCACAGTAATGAGCAATCTTAAATTAAAAACTGTTGTGCAATCAAAGCAAAGGAAGCTAATTTTTATAGTAAAGCAGTTTTAACCATCCAACACCTAAAGAGTTATCAACTGTGAATTAATAACCTTTAAATCATGGTCTTTAAGGTTGAATTAATTTTCTGAATGCTTTTAGGAGTGACATTATGCTACCACCAAAATATTTTAAATGACAAATATTTTACATTTCACAAATAGTACATGAACAGGTTTAATTACATGTATTTCCCTTTGTCTGGGAGCTAAAATGCTGTAGGGTCTTCCTGACCCAAAAGAAATGCCATAAATCGAGAAGGTTTATCTCAGAATGAGGATTAAGGTATTTAGAGACATAAAGAGCCAATAACTGACTATAGCCTGAAAAAAAGGTATTTAAATCACAATCAAAATACAGATTACTTGTGTAAAAATCCAGCCTGCTAAAGAAACAATGATTTCATAATTATAGCAAGTAACATAAGTAAATAGAAAATCTTTCAATTAATAGAAATTAAGGGAATCATAAATCTAATGTGTAATTCTCAACACTCCCAATTGCTTTGCAAATATTCATCTGGATAACAGTATAACAGCAACAAAAGACGCCTATAAAATGTGTGCTTTTTCAGCTTTATTTCAAATGCTGTGTAGCATAAGAACCTATTCCTAGAGATAAATTTTTAGTCATAGTAAAGGAGTATAAAACATATTCCAAAGTGCTCAAGGAATTAATTGCCCTATTAGGTAATAAATACCCAGAGGAATGAGTTTAGTGATTTATGGCTTAAAGTGCTTGGGTCTCAGCATCATTTTAGCCTCTTTGAAGGAGGACTTGTAGCCACCAGGGTGTGCCTCAGTTATACCAGGCCAGGTGCCCCAGAAAATCCCATTACGGACACCTCTATATTTTTGGTGATAATATTTGCCATTTAAGTTTGCAGAAAGACATGCATCAAACCACCAGCCTGAACTGTAATAGAGCCCACAGTTCCCAGAGGGGTACCGATCATTGTCTCTATCTGGGGTGGTGAAATACTTCAGATCATGGTTGTAATGTTTACTGAAATGTAAGGCATCTCCAGCTGTGCCGTTATAATTACCGATGTGCAAACGGTATTTGAGAAACTCGTTAGCCACGTAAAATTGATCATACAAGGCATAGAGTTTGACACCATTAAAGTCTTCAAGATCAATTCTTAGAATCATTTCTTTACTTTTGGTCAAAAGATGAATTTTATCGTTCCCCAGCCAAAATTCTCTTCTGAGGTTCCCAAAGCCTACTTTGTAGTCTTGCCATGTTCTGGTGAAGTTGGTACTTCCATCGAGACGTGCCTGCAGCACTGTCCAGCCTCCCCCCATGGTCTCCATGTCACAATAAACTTCGAAGCTACTATTTTTGGGATCCGGTGTGACTCTGTAGGTCTCACTGCTTCTTTTGCCTATTGTGTAGTAGTCAGAGCAATCTTTATATATTAGATGTTGAACTGAAGGGGGAAGAAGAGAAAGACATTGGATTTTGTTACTAAAAATGATGCATATGAAGAATTCTTTATATGTACAAAAGCAGTTTGATAATTTAGTCAGTGGTGTTCATGAAACCTTGCTCTGCAAAATTTACTCGAACCTGTTTAGCAAATGTTTATTAAAGCCTCAGAATAAGAACTTGGTGCTATAAAGCAGACAAGGCTCTCCAACATACTCTTGGTTGGTAATAATAGTAACAATGTTCACAAAAAACAACAACGAAGTCAATGAAATAGTTTTGGTAATTTAGTAATACTTAGTGAGTGCTACTTATGTGTTCTAGGCATTCTGCCAAAGACTTGATAACATTTTCACACTTAGTCTGCACGTTGACCTTATGATGTAGGTATTATTTCCAGTCTGCAGGTGAGGATACTTAGTTAGGGTCAAAGAGAACCAGTGGCTTGGTCAACTTCACAGAAGCATTAAGTGGTAGAGCCAAGGCACGTACTGAGATCTGGCTGGCTGTAAAGCTTGTTCTTGTAACTACTGCATTCCTTGGTCCGAAAGGTCAGATGCTTCCAACCCTTCTAGAACTGCATTCCATGTTTACAGAAGAAGCAGAGTTTCTATTTCCTTTCACCTAACGGGGCTGATATCCTCTTCTGCCAGAAAGTTTTATAGGATATGTTCCAAAGTATGTATTAAAATTCTAATGTACAGACTTGATCATAAATTCATATTTATTTTACTTTCTTGACAACTAAATTAAGAAGCTCAAGTAAAAAAAAGATTTTTTTCAATAATATACCAATATCCTTTTTTTAATGCTTCCACGCATACGTTTGCAAACTTTTCTCTTTCCAATATTTTATTTAAATTCAAGTTAGTTAATGTATAGTGTAGTATTGGTTTCTGCAGAATTTAGTGAGTCATCGCTTACACACAACACCCAGTGCTCATCACAACATGTACCCTCCTTAATGCCCAGCACTCATTTAGCCCATCTCCCCACCTCCCCTCCAGCAACCCTCAGTTTGTTCTCTGCAGTTAAGAGAGAACTTATGGTTTGCCTCCCTCTCTCTTTTTGCCTTATTTTATTTTTCCTTCCCTTCCCCTATGTTCATCTGTTTGTTGCTTAAATTCTACATATAAGTGAGATCATATGGTATTTGTCTTTATTTGACTAACTTATTTCACTTAGCATCATACTCTCTATACCAACATTCTTATTCTGAATTTATTATCTGGAACGTATTTAGCCAGTGTTTCACATGTTTGGTTTCTAGAAAAGAACAACAGGTGGTTATGTTCAGGATGGTTCTGTAGGAATCAAATACAGGTATTTACTCTTAGATAATTTTTATAAGGATTTGGGCCAGATAAAGTAAGTTACTACTCAAAACAAAATCTGTTCATGTGTATTTAGAACTCAAAGTATTTCAACATTTCCCCTAAACTCTTAGTATAAAAATAGACGGTAGAATTTTGTTCATATCATTACAAGCTGCCATGCAGCAGCAAATCTAGTGTGCACCCAGGGATGTCACCTAAGATGTGAACTTCTGCCTTGCCATTCAGGGTATGTTCAGATACGGGCTGGCAGGAGTATTAGCAACAGTGGTCCTTGAAAGCCCCACCTTCAGATCCCTAGCAGATTCCTTGGGGATGGAGCACACATGAGGTGCTTGTTCCAAATGAATGTGATCTCCATCCCAGGCACCATATCCCTTCAACCTTACATGCATGGTAAGTGGAGGTCCTAATGCAGACACGGCTTTCCAAAGTGTAACAAGACCATCAGCAGCAGTGAATCAGGTGGAAAGCCAGCACTTGGAGGAACCAGTGCCACAGCTAGAAGTTTGTGGGCACAGTAGGTAACTAAGTTTGTGGTCTTCTGTCATGCCAAAACTCTCCCCTTAAAATGTTTTTGTGCCACTCAAAGCAAAAAGTTTTGCACACACATGAAGCCATATAGCTGCTTTTATTCCATTTATAAAATCTCCTGTTTTCACTAGATATTTGGGATTATGATTGGCAGATAAGTTAAAATCTTGCAAAGATTTCCTGTGGCCACATGAGAGGAGCAGTCAGCCAACCACAGGAAACTGACTTCCAATGAACAAAGCACAGCTGGAAATACTGCCTTATCTGTGTTGTCTTCAAACACTTCAATGAGGAGATATGAGAAGTGAAATGCAGTAAAATATTAAGAAATAATATCTCTCTACTTTGGTTTGTGTGTAGCTCTGGCATTAACAAACAAGATCTTTGAAATTGAAAGTGCTTTCTAATGGATACAGAATTATGATTTTTGTAATTAATTCTTGTTTCTGTGGTCACATTTGCAAAGATATTAGTTTTTCCTGTACTACCTTGATGAATAAAAGGCTTAATTTCTTTCATCTGTCCTTTGTCTAACTTCTTTGCAAAAGTTAATGATTATAGATCCTGTCTAGCTATATAATATTCATGAACAGATGGTAAGAAGACATTATACATACCTGGACGTGACTGTATTTCTTCTTGATTGGGACACTTAGATGAACACTTGCCATCCAAACTATTGACTACAAATGTTAGATTTGCCACTTTGCTGTCAACATAATTTTCTATGTTGTTCATATTTACAAGGTTGAGCTTCTCCAGGCGACCCTGAAGCACATCGATCTCCTCCTTTGCATTCTTTAGGTCAGAGGACAGCTTGTTAACCTCACTCTCTAATTCTCGAACTCTGTTGTCATCGGCTTCTCCTAGCGCTCCTGGGCTAGGTAACAGCCGTCCATTTCTGCCCGGGTCTCGGCTGTCGTCAGCTTGCAGTTTGCAGTCTTGGCAAGATTTCTTGAGGCTATTTACCATTTCCTTGAGGTTCTGGACTTCCTTGAACACCTCCTCGATCCTGCCGAACTGCTTCGGGAGCTGAATGGTCAGTGGCGGCAGGCTCACCTGGTAGGGGCATTCGCTCCCCTCCTCGCATTTCCCTCTGCTTTCTAGTCTCACCGGGCAGGCATCCTTGGCCATTTCATCTTTAATTTCCTCCGTTTCATTGTTCGCCACAACCAAAACGCCATAAGCCGCAAGGACAGCCGAGCTCAGCCCCCACCAGTTGGCTAGCTTCATCGTTGCTCGGCGGCGGCGGTGGCCCTCACCCCAGCGGGGACGCGTGCGGGCCGGCGCTGTTTTAATAGCCGCAGCTGCCTGCCTGAGTCAGGTTTTCTGTGTTCTCAGAAAAGGGCGGGAGCGCTTGCATCACCAGTTTCAGAATCACAGAGGAAGAGGAGACTGTCCTCTTTACACGCAGCTTGCCAAAACCTGTTATTTATTCTCAAAATAATACGCATCAGAATTACTGTGGTTGCCTGGGTGTACAGATTCCTCAAGTTTCACTTTTACCATTTAGTTTATGAAGCACCAGAAAAATCTTGGATTTCAAAATAATTATGCTTGAAATAAATTGTACTTAATGCCCCTGGAAAAACTAGCTTTTAAAGATAAAAAAAAAAAATTAATGTGCTAGTTACCCAGACTGAAGAGCAGAAAGTTTACAAAAATGGAAATGGTCTTTTTTTCCTTTGTAGAATGGGGTGAGTCATCGGGGATTCTGTATATTCTTCATGTTGGAGTTTCAGGTGAAATGTTAAGCACTTAAATTTTTTTGTTAATATGGCAAAAAGTGCAGCTTTCAGACTCATGCCATGCACTTTTGTTTCATCTATTTGGAAAACAGAAGAAAACTGGTAGAAAGGGGTTACTTTCTATTCCTTTGGCTGTAGCCTAGCGTAGTAGAAATGTCTACATGACAAAAGGTACATCATTGCCTTTCATCAAAACCAGCAGCCTCCTGCTTTCCTTCACCACGTTTGTGATTATATTCTACAGTTGCCCACATGTGAATCTTTGAACTTTTCTTGGCTCTGTTCAGATTCTCCCTCTGTCCCCGGCATCTCTGCCTCCTCTTCCCACTGACAACCATGCCTCTGTGCTCTGTTCCTCCCACGGTGGGTTCCTCCACCTGGTCTCTCTATGCCACTTGCTCTAGCACTGCCCTGCCCACTTGTCAGACTTATGCCTTTTCAGACTTTCCTTGGTTTAAACCTTTTATCAATTTTCAACCTTTTCTCCTCAGAGGCTGAGAGGCAGGAAGGAGGGAACAGTTTCAATGGGAGAAACCACCTTCTTTTTAGTTGTTTTGCATAGTGGCATCTCATATAAGGTTTCTTACTTTAAAAAGGATATTTTTTGCTTTAAAAATAATTTCAAAAATAACTGACATGGATAAAAATCTAGATTCTTTATTGTGTTTTAAGGCACTCTGTAATCTATCTCAGTTATTTCCTTAATTTGATTTCCTATGACTTTTCTATATATCCCCTTCATTCCAGCCAGATACCCTAGTCACCCTAACTCTTTATGTTCTCTAAATGTGTCAGGCTCACTTTACACTTTGGCGATTGTGTTTATTCCTGAATACTTGGAAGACATGGATTCTAGCCCTGGATCTACCTGCTCTTGAATATACAGATCATTAACTTCACTGAGACTTGGTTCCTGTGCTGTGAAGGAGATATTTGGCTATTATTCCCTCATACAAGAATGATAGTTATAAAAACTTTGAGTGAAATGTTAAGGGAAAAGAATGCATTTAAGCATAACATTCTTTCCAGACAAATTTATCAAACATGTTTTACACACCTTATGCCTCATTTTCCTCCATCTTCTTCCAGGTTTTTAAAAAAATTAAGTTTGTTTTCTCTTCATTCCATTCAACATAGTCAAACCGATTTAGGCAAAATTTTTTAACCTTCTGACTAAGAACATCTAATTAATCTCTTAATTTCATTTTTCTCTCCTCACCCGCTTTTAAGCTCTGACACTCCCATGTTGTGAGGGGAGAAATAAATGAATGAATAGATAATTTTAAAAGAAAGAGAATGATGATAATATAGATAATATATAAAAATATTTTATAAATTAGAAATATATAGGAATAATATTTAGTTTAAGGTACATTATTTTTTATAAATGCCCTTATCTGGTTAGGGATACAATTGATATATTTAGCCAATTACTTATTAAGGATCTTCTATATATTCAGTGCTCTACTAGGCTGTATATAAAATGCATGCCATGGCCTCATCCATTCAATCATTTATTCATTCATCCACCACCCACCCATTCATCCAACTATTCATTCATCCCTCCATCCATCCCTCCCTCCATCCCTTGCTCCATCCATTCATCCCTCCATCCATCCCTCCATCCCTCCATCATATTAACTGAGCATCCTCTACATGCAAGACACCATTTGAGGCACTTAGACTATGCTAGTGATCAAATCAAACAAAAATTCCTTTTTCCTTCGTAGGCAGGGGTGTTGAGGACCTTGTATTTTCTTCATGTTGGACTTTGAAGTAAATCATAAGCACTTTTAAAAGTTTCTGGGAGGCCTGAACGGCCCAGTTGGTTAAGCATCCAACTCTTGATTTCTGCTCAGGTCATGATCTCATGCTTCGTAAGATTGAGCCCCACATTGGGCTCTTCACTGACAGCATGGAGCTTGCTTGAGATTGTCTCTCTCCCTCTCTCTCTACCCTTCCCCTGCTCACACACTTGCATGTTCTCTCTCTCTCTCTCTCTTTCTCTCAGAATAAATAAACTTTCAAAAAAAGTTTCTGAATCTAATAAAAGTGCAGCTTTCTGACTCTTGCAGTGGGCTTTTGTTTCATCTGTTTGAATTGGAGATTTGCTTTTCAAGCATCGCTGCTGATTCTTGGGCCCTGCGCCCCACCCCCACCCCAGCCAAGCGCCAGTGGCACATTCCACCTAAAAAGCTTGGATGTTCTGTGGGAACTGGCTCCTTCAGGACCCGTAAAAAAATTCCCCAAATAGAAGTACTGATTTACTGATCAGTTCTCATTGACACTGGCAGGTGATCCTCTGCGTTCTCAATTTAAAACATCACTGGTCACTTACTGCAGGAAGACACTAGGTGACTACAACATGACAGAGGTTCAACCTGCCTAGTGAGTCTATAACCCATGGGGCCAGAGAGTATGCGCTACAATTATGCGAGAATGTTCACTAATACTATCTCGCTGCCTCCTCCCATCTCTGCAGTTACTAAGTGCACTTGCAGATGAGCAAAGAAAGGACTCAAAGCCTGTTTTACAGTTTTTAAGAACCTGGAGCTTACTCCAAAGTTCATGTGTTTTCTCCTATGCCACACGGCCATGTAGGGGGAAAGGATAACACTGGGAGGTACATTAGTACCACGTTGTGGGAACCTGGTGCTTCATCACTGCTTAGATCAATGGAGAGCCACTGAAGGTTTCTGAGCAAGGGAATACTGTAATGAGTTAAGTACTTTAGAGAAATTAATCTATCAGTGAAATACTCGATGCACTGGAAAGGGAAAGTTTAGTCAAGGAGAGCGGTTTAGGGGCCATTTTTATAGTTCAAGTCATTGTTTCCCAAAGTGTGTTTTCTGGAACGTGAATAACTAGATGTTGATGAATGTAATATGAAAATAGAGCCCCAGGACAAGCGGTTCTGAGAAATATCAGTCATACACTAAAGTGTATTATGGCTGGTCAGGAGAAAAGTGATGTATGCTGCATTTGTCAAATGTTAGTTAACAGTAGGAACCTTGCCCCCCACCCCAGGTCCATTCTTAGGAATGAATCTTCGACTAGAAACCAGTAGGAAATGGGAGTTCTAGATGAGAGGTATTAGTGTGATGGCAGGAGGGTGGTCAAGGCATTGCAGACATTATTTCCAAGCAGTGATAGAAGCCATGAAAGCTTATAACTGATCAGAAGTGGGGGGGAGAAGGAGAACTATGAAATACGACTCTGGTTGAAGTTAAGTAATGTGGCAATGACAACTGGAAGGGAGCAGTAGATTGGGGAGAGTGTAGAAGTATTACTTCTGTTTGGAATACATTGACAAGCCATTAATTAGAGACATCTACCAAACAGTTGGACACCTAGGTATGAAATCATCACAGAATAAATGTGGGTATCAGTTTGAAACCACAGATACCGAAAGGATGGTCAAAGAAACAGGACAGGAACCAGAAGAGTACAGTGTTGTGAAGACCAGGAGAGAGGCTTTCAAGAAGGCAGCTAGCTATCAGATAATCAAAAGCTTGAAAAACTTTTGTCCAATACTATGGAATTCCCACCATCTGACCTTGACCTTTTGCCTCCTCCCTTTTGCTGGAAAGTCTTCCTGGATTTTCTCATGCCCAGTCTGCCCCGACTCGAATGTCACCTCTCATTCTTCATGGCAGCATCAGAATCTTCCCTCCAACCCCACATCTGTCCTCAACCCAGAACTGACAGATGATGCCCATTTAAAGATTTGTTTTTCAAATCTAAACAAATTATTTAGCACTGACATATGGTGGGGTTTCTATTCAGACTTCTTTAGTGTTGTCTTATTCAAAGTATATTCAAGGGAGGATCTGCATTTACTGTATTGGGATCAGATTTCAAAAGTAAATTTCCATTTCCTATAATACGGTTTTTTTTAAGGGAACACTTTGATTCTATTTGTACCAAAGGAATATAATGACAATCATTATTTATAGCATTGAGATATTTTCACTGGTACTACATGTATTAACATATTTGTAGTTTCTTATGTTTAAATTCAAGAGCCTTTGATTATTCTTTAGGGAATACATGTTTTTATGATAAGAAATGTTTAAACATTCACTTTTGAAAGTACTTGATTTGGAATATCAACAGTAAGTAATGTTTATTTTAATATTCTTTTGGGGTCTTAGTCCTTGTTCGTTATAAATTTCACAGAACTTTAAAACAAAGCCCTGATTTCAGCAACCCATAGAGAGATCACGAATTGCCTGATTTTGGTTAAAACTAGAATAAGAGTTGATAGTTTCTTTGGTCTGTCTTGCAAGTACCTCACTAGCATAGATGCAGACTAGAAATCCCTCTAGTATGGACCTACCATGAAAGATCCATTATGTGAATTCTTAAGGGTTCTGGTTCAAAAGAAATATAGGGCATAAACATACAAGGGTCCACTCTTTATAAGACTACAGAATATATACAGTTATCTGATGTGCTAATGGCCCAGATCTTCAGTGGGGTATTCAGGGCTCCTCGGGCTAGAATTTTATGAAACTATAATATTCCATGGAAGTCTTGAGATATCCATCAGTTGTCATCTATCAACAGTATCTCCTTTTACCATATACCACCCACCAAGCCAGGGATCATAAAGGATTGAAGAGATCCATGGGGCATGACATCTAATTTTGCTGTCATCTAATTTCCAGACACTTAGGAAACTTCATATAACCAATGCTGGAGAAACAAAATGTATTTATTTTTATTTCTATATTGAAAATACATCTTGTTTCTTTTCATATTCCTGAAACAAAACAAACAATAAAAGCATGGTAAAGAAATCATGAAAATCAAATTATGTCTCCCTCCTCCCCCAGTTGTGGCTTTCTGTGCATCTTCTCTTTGTCTCCCATTATTTCTGGTAGTTACGTCCTACAAAGTCACTGTTCTCAGGGGACATACTAGGTTAGGTTTCTGTGAACCTCTGGTCATAGTACTTTTGTCAAGCCATCAATACGTAACCTTTTTTTAAACATGTTTCTGTTTAAAAACATCTTATTTCATATTGTTGATTCATTAACATGGAACTCATGACCAACAGAACTATAATTCACACCTGAAGGAATCTTATCTAACACATGTATTTTCTCCATAAGACACATCACAACAGTCTTGTACTTAAGAACACTAGGCAGCACTTCAGCACTAAACTTGGGAGCACAAAAGTGTGAAAAAACATGACACTTAGGGGTGGGTGCCTGGGTGGCTCACTTAAGCATCCAACGTCGGCTCAGGTCATGATCTCACCATCTGTGAGTTCGAGCCCCACATCGGGCTCTGTGCTGACAGCTCAGAGCCTGGAGCCTGCTTTGGATTCTGTGTGTGTGTGTGTGTGT
The DNA here is from genome assembly GCF_018350195.1 of Panthera tigris. NCBI lineage: Eukaryota > Metazoa > Chordata > Mammalia > Carnivora > Felidae > Panthera > Panthera tigris. Next base: position 80,988,464 of record NC_056661.1, read on the forward strand.
GTGTGTGTGTGTGTCAAAAAATAAATAAACATTAACAAATTAAAAAATGAAAACAAGAAACAAAAGGTAACACTTAGACCACCGAAAGGATTCTGTTTACACCATGAGAGCTGAAGCAAGACAGCAGAGCTTCACCATTCTAGGGATGTCTGCAAATGATCCCCAAAAGCCACATGTATTATCTGGGGGTTACAAACAAATTTTAATGAGTAGGTGAATTTGCAAATACACTATCCACGAATAATGAGGACTGACTGTATACTGCTACAAAATCCAGAGCTTTAAATCCTTGGAAATGTCTGTACATTCATTCTAAGCTAAGAAGGTTAATTTGGTATTACCTGTTTCAGGTATTACCTTGCTTCCCTTGGGTTATTGTTTTTTGTCTTTATTTGGCATTTAAAAATAATATTTAAATTTTTATATAACATATTACATGTATAAACATACATCACATGTATGTGTTGTGTTATATATATATATATATATCATGTTATTAGATAATGTATATAAATATAAGTTGAATCATAAAATTTAAAGATTTATTTTATTTAGTTTTTAATGTTTTTATTTGTTTTTGAGAGAGAGAGACACCACAAACAGGGGAGGGGCAGAGAGAGACAGAGACACAGAATTCGAAGCAGGCTCCAGGTTCTGAGCCATCAGCACAGAGCCTGATGTGGGGCATGAACTCATGAGTTGCGAGATTGTGACCTGAGCTCAAGACAGATGCTTAACTGGCTAAGCCACCTAGGCGCCCCAAGGATTTAGTTTAATATTTTAGTTCATTCATCAGAATAGTGTGCATCTTAAATAATTAAATCATTATGGAAAAATGAAGATATTAAACTAATTCCACACCAACTGAATAATTTCATGCTGAATACATGTCTTTTAAATGTCTACCTTTACTCTGAGACTCATTTTTGAAAGAACTCAAGTTTATCTTATGAAATATATGACAACACATGAACTCTCTCAATAAAGGTTAACTTAAAGGTGTCTTGTACGGTGCTGGTAAGTAAAGAAAATTTATGAAATGGATTAAAGGTTGTATATAGTACATATTGAAACACTGACAGTTCATCCAAGTCCTTTGGAAATCTTTTTATGTATTTACAATATAGCATTCTAAGGTACAGCATTATGTTATTTAGTTTATTTCTTTTTCTGCTTCTAGTTTGATAATATCTGTGATTTGAGTCATTTCCTGTTCTTTTCAGTGAAAATCTTTCAGGGTAGAAGAAACTACTTCTAGATCATTATCAACAGATGTAAAATTGCTTGTCCTTATTTTGTTTATTTTTAAGTATCCATTATTATTTATCACAGCTTTCCTTTGCTTGTGTATTTAATACAAAGTTGTTTTGACTATGTTTGTATGTACAAAAGATAGGCATGTGTTTTGACAACTGATACAAAGTTTAGCTGCAACAATTGCTTATACACAAAAAGATGACAAGACAGGCACAAAAGTTGTCAGTCACATATAAATTTAAACTAAATTTTCATTCGTTACTGTGATCATCTCAAAAATAGCATGTCATGATACAGTGAAAAGAACTTTAGGATGGTAGTTATGGAACTCGTGTTCTTAGGGAGGAAACTTCTGCTTTCTTGCCACTTAAGTAGGCTTTCATTTCCAAGTCTGTAATATGAGAAAGTCAAGTTAGAGATCACTAAGGCCCTTTTCAGCTGTAATAGTTTATGATTCTAAATGTTGTTCATTAGAAGCCATATAATAGGAAAGCAAATCATTAAAATAGAAACCTAAGTACAGAGCATCCTTTAATTAAATCACTAATTACAATGGAAAACTATGAAGATCTGTTTTGTTTTAGCTATTCATCCAATGAATACTTATTTTGCATTTATGGAACCATGCTCTCTACTGGGCCCTAGGGATAATAAGGGTGAAAAAACAGACACTTCCTTACTTGGTGGAGCTTTAACCTGAAGAATATGTTCCAAGCCAGAGCCAGCCTTGGACAGAGGCAATGTGTTTGGCCTTAGAACATACTTGCCTTTTCTGAATCCCCCCCCCCCCCCAATCCCTCTCACTATGCCATAGCACTGGCCTCTCCTTTTGCTACTCCTGAGATGGCCATTTTTCAAGTCATTTTTTCCAAATTAGACCACAAAGGTTGTATAGTGTCTGTAAATAACCACTGCTACCTTGGATATATGCTGTCTAGGTAGAGAAAAGAGCTTCCTGTTTGTCCCCTTTATTAGGCTTATTTCTTTGCTTCTTAACCCATCTCCCTAACTACCACCACTCCAAAATCTTCTGTGTACCAAGCAGAAAAAGTGTTTAGAACAAAAGGCGTTTTAGAAAGAAAACCATACCCCATACAAATAGCACATGTAGCTTCCCTAGGTCTAAAACTTATTTAATGACTGTAGGGTTTATCAATTCAATAAATTATAAATTCTGCAGAATGCACAGAATAGATATAACCGTAGCACTGAAAATATAAAAGCACAAGAGGTAAATATATTAAAACTTTCTGCTTTTTACATTTGCTCCTCTCCTATTTTTTTCCCCTCCTTTTTATATCTTTGCTTCTGTAGTGTGAAGCAGTGGGGGTAAGAAGGGGGAAACAGCATATGGATTGGGGGATTTGACTTTTCTCCTTTCTAGGGCAGGCACCAGAAGAGGAGCCTGGCCTGACTTGGAGAATCTTGGCCAAGTTTAAGTTGCTCTTCCTCCCTGCTCCACAAATAGCTAACATCTGCTGCTTATTATGTGCTCATCTTCTATAATTTTCCCCTCTAATTCCCACCCAAACATAGAAGACAGAAATATAGTGTCATGGAATAAAGTGGAGCTCTGAGAGATGGAGGTGGTGGGATAAAGATGACAGAGACAAAGAAACACAGAAAAAAAGACTAGAGCGGGGGATGAAGAGAGAGAAATTGCATCATGGTGGGATCTTTTGTTTAATGTATCACAATATTTCGTTCAATGAAGATTATTAAATCCACATGTAAAGATAATTTTACAGGATTTTCCTTTCTGGAGTGGATACTGAGAGAACAAATAGGATACGGTTGGAATCAGAGCATTAGGGCCTCATGATTGAGCACGTCCTCCATCATTTTGACAGTGGCCCCGCGTGTCAGTAGTTGCTCCAGATTACATTGTTATGATGCCCATCCGCAAAGTTAAATAAACTTTTAAGACATACGAGTTCCAAACAGCTTAACCTAACAAACAGTGTGAGCTTTTAGTCAGCATATCCAACTTCCAAATGTTTAAAGGAGTTTTGTTGTGGAAGTGTTTGCTTTCATAACAACTTAATTCCTTGTAATTTCTTGAGTTTTTCCTATTTTGGAACACCTGTACTACAGCAAATAGCAAAATAACATTGTCAGGGGGAAGGTGCATATACTAAATATATATTCCAGCAATTGATATAGAATATTTAGAACAAATAGTGTTTAGTGTTTACTAGAGGAACTTTAATATTAAACTGCTGTTGCAAGCTTTTCACCGTGCCACAAAACCTCAGGAAATGACGTTTCATGTTATCAAGACCAACGCCTTCATTTTACAGATAAGTGAACAGGTCTAGGAAAAGCTAAATGATCTGTCCAAACCTGACCAAGGCTGCTCAGGTCTTCCAACTTCCCAAATAGCTATTCCAGCAAATTCTGGATTGATGTGTATAGTACTCTTAATTTGTCATTAGATTATAGAAAAATGCCACCAAAATATAGTTTACCCATATTAAAACTTTCCTAGTACAATGCTGCTGGGATTTTAGAAAGCAATATGGTTTCTTCAGGTCTTTCAAAAGAATTGGGAATTCCCATATGTGCTATTCACATGCCTTGCTGGGCATGAAAATGATTCAGACAATTTCTCCAACATATACACATCTGTATCCATAATTTTTTTCCCACTTGTCTTTCTGTCTATGCTTGTTTGTATTGTCTGGCTTTAGAGTATAAATTCTTAAGATAATTATTTTTTGAAAACATCTTGTGCCCCAAAGAGAATGCAAGTATCTTGCCATTTGCAATAACGTGGATGGAACTAGAGTGTATTATGCTGAGCGAAATAAGTCAGGCAGAGAAAGACAAATAGCATACGATTTCACTCATATGTAGAATTTAAGAAACAAAACAGATGAACATAGGGAAGGGAAGGAAACGTAAGATAAAAACAGAGAGGAAGGCAAACCATAAGAGACTCTTAAATACAGAGAACAAACCAAGGGTTGCTGGAAGGCTGGTGGGTGGGAGAATGGGCTAAATGGGTACTTAAGGAGGGCACTTGTTGTGATAAGCACTAGGTGTTAAACATAAGTGATGAATCACTAAATTCTACTCCTGAAACCATTATTACACTATATATTAACTAACTTGGATGTAAGTAAAATAAAAGAAAAAGAAAAAAAACAACCACAAAAAAACCATCTTGTGCCCGACCCTGCCCAGAGCTGCATTCTAGAAGGCATGTGACCAGTTTTTTTTAAATCCCTTTTCTGAAAACTTTTTTTCTGATTACAAATCAAATACTTGCTTATTGTAAAAAAGATTAGAAAATACAGAAATGCATATGAAAATTATAATCCTACTTCATTACCATGGTAAAATAACCATAACACTAAATGCACCATTTGAACCATTTTTTTTTTTTATTTTTTAATATATGAAATTTACTGTCAAATTGGTTTCCATACAACACCCAGTGCTCATCCCAAAAGGTGCCCTCCTCAATACCCATCACCCACCCTGCCCTCCCTCCCACCCTGCCCTCCCTCCCACCCCCCATCAACCCTCAGTTTTGAACCATTTTTAAATGTACATTCGGTGGTATTAAGTACATTCACTGTTGTACAACCATCCACCTCCAGAGCTTTTTCATCACCCCATACTGAAATTCCGTACCCATTACACAGTAAATCCTCACTCCTCGCTGTCCCACTCCTGGTAATCACTGTCCTACTTTCTGTCTCCATGGACGTGACTATTCGAGGTATCTCAAGTAAGTGGAGTCATACAATATTTGTACTTTTGTACCTGGCTTATTTCACTTAGGATAATGTCTACAAGGTCCATTCATGTTGTAGCGTGTATCAGAAAGAATATCATTTCTTTTTAAGGCCGAATGAAATTCCATTGTACGTGTATATCACATTTTGTTTATCTACTGCTCTGTTGGTGGACGTTTGAGTTGTTTCCACCTTTTGGCTTTAATGAATCATGAGGCTACAAAAATGGGTGCACAGATATCTGTTCAATACTAGCCATCTGAATGAGTGTGAAGTGATATCTCACTGTGATTTTGATTTGTATTTCCTAGTGATTAGTGATGTTGAGCATCTTTTAATGTGCCTATTGCCATTTATATTCTTTGGAGAAATATATTTTCAGGTCCTTTATTCATTTTTGAATTGGGTTGTTTGGGTTTTTTGTTGTTAAGTGTAATAATACTTTTGTTAACATTTTGGACTATTTCAAATAATTTTTCTGAATGTGTAATTTTATAAAAAAAATAGACCATCTTCTACATAGTTTTTAATCTTTTAAAATTTTGAAGCGTAATACACCTATGTTAAAGTGTCTAAAATATAAAGGTATAAGTTAAATCAAATACTCAACCACTACCCAGGTCAAAAAATAAAATGTTGCCAGCTCCCAGAAATTCCCTTTATAGCCTATCACTCTACCTGTAGTAGCTACTGTGACTTTTATAATCCTTTTTAATTGTTCATAGTTTTATCACTTAAGCATGAATCCCTAAACACCATACTTTTTATTTTACCTATATTTTAAATTTGATGTAAATAGAATCATGCAAAATGTATTTTTGTGTTTTACTTCTCTCACTCTGTTATATTTGTGAGAACTATCCATATTTTTGCATGTATTTTTCTATTGTATTTTTATGCCAATATTACTTATCCATTATGTTGCCTATGGAAATTGGGGGTGTTTCCAATTTTCATCAATTGCTAATAATGGTAGTTGAACGTTCTTGTATGTTTCTTGGGGTACTCGTGCATACACCTGAATGGGCACTTCCCAAGAAATAGAACTGCTTTGAGAAAGGGATTGTTAGACAATTTTTCATGTAATTATCAGTCATTTGGTCTTATATTTAGTGACATATTTTTATGATCACTAGTCATTTTGTGGTGGTTTTCTTTTTGACCTCTAAAACTTTTTTTATACATAAAGTTGTGTTATTAACCCTTTGTATATCAAGTGTTTGCACACTGTTTTCAAGTTTGACACTTGATTTTTAAGTGTGTATGTAGATATGTGGAAGTCTTTAGATGTTGTGTGCTTATATTAGTTGTTTCCCTTTGATTCCTTCACAACACTACAATCATATAAAATATCCATGTGTATTTTGTTCTTATTTTTATAGTTTCATTTTTTGTTTTGATTTTAAAACTTTAGAATATATTTTTAAGTAAAATATGAGATAGGGGCCTGGCTTTATTCTTTTCCCAAATGTTTAATTTTGTTCTTTCAATACACTGTGTTGATGAATTCCATCTTTTCCTTGCACTGACTTGAACTTGTATATTAAGTTATGCATAAACAAGCTATTTTCTGGTTACAATGATAAAGCAGCACTCTATTCTGGTGCTACTGTCATACTGTTTAAATCTCATAGGTTTAGAATACATCTTCAGTCTGAAAGGGAGATTTCACACTTAACAGTCTTCCTTTTATAAAATTTATTGTTTCAACTGTACTTTATAATCATCTTTTATGCTCTAAAATTCTATTGATTAATTCAGAGGTAAATGGCCTCTTTTAAAGTATTTTTGTCATCCTAGGACATTTGTTCAAATCTGCCTTTACATTTCCCTATGTATTAGTAGTTTTCTATATATAGATTTTCACATTCTTAATGATTATTTCCAGATTTTTTATCTTTCCCATTGCTATTACAAATGGGATCATTTCTTCAATATTTTTCAAGCTTCTTATTAAGAAAGCTATATTTTGGGTGTGCTCAGTCAGTTGAGCATCCGACTTTGGCTCAGGTCACAAAGCTCGAACATGAGTTTGAGCCCAGTGTCGGGCTCTGTGCTGACAGCTCAGAGCCTGGAGCCTGTTTCAGATTCTGTGTCTCCCTCTCTCACTCTGCCCCTCCTCCACTTGCACTTTATCTCTCTCAAAAAAAAATTTTTTTTTACTTTAAAAAAGAAAGCTTTTTTTTTTTAAATTTGTTTTATAAATGGTCACCTCATTTCACTATAACATTATTTTGTATTTTTCATGTAGGCATTTCTATCAGATGTAAATAATGATCATTTGTTTCTTCTTTCTCACATATACACACATCATTTTCTTGTCTAAATGCCTTGGCACGCATTCTGAATCATATTCAATGACCATGCTTTTATCAGGTACCCTTCCTTACCTTATTTCTGACTTTAATGGGAGTGCCTCCAGTGTTCTATAATTAAATGTGATGCTGGCTATTTGTTTGAAATTTGCATTTTTAAAGATAATAAATTATCAATAGTTATTATTAGGCCTGTCAGTGTTGTGTCTGATTCTAGCCAACATGGCAGGAGGCAGAGCAGCAGAGTGAAAAGAGGAAGGACTCTGGAGTCACAGGAAATGTGAACCCTCGTTTCTCTCCTTAGAGCATAGCCTCTCTGCGACATACCTCTCTCATAGGATTATTAGAAGAATTAAATGAGAGAGCATATTCAAGTCCCCCAGTACATTTTTCTGGCATATATTATTATGCATATGTTAACTCTCAAACTGAAACCTCATCTAAGCACTATAGTTTAGATTGTTCACATTTTCCCATAAGTTTGTGTGTAAGACTAATATTCTATTCATGTCTGCAATAACCCATTTATAAATCCATGATAGTTTGCAATGCACTGATAATTACACCATCTGTTTTTCAATGCTCAGGATAAGGATACCCTCAGTGAAAACCTTTGATGTGATACTAATTATTGCTAACACTCTCTTGTCTTTTGTGGAATAAGGTGTTGTCTCTAATGAGAAATTCAGAACCATATTCAAAGTATCAAAATGTGGATTTTATTCCTTTATGCTTTCTTTTTAAACTAGTTGACATAGTCTATTCTAATTCTTTGGCATGTTCTTTTCATCACCTCTATGGCTGGCAAGTATTCATTCTCTGAGGATAGATTTGGGTTTCAAGGAGAGTCAAAGGTCCTCTTAGCTCACTGTAGAGCTAAGTTTGGTGTTTAAGACAGGAAATCAAGCCAATTGATAGGGATTTTGTTTCAAAGCCAAGTTGTCTATTCTGATGATTAAGTATAATGATTATTATAATATATAATTATATATAGACACAACATAAAGTTCTTGGATTAAGCCTTTAAAGTATTTTAGGTCAACACTCACTTGGATATCTAAACTCTGGTACTTTTGGTTATCAAGAAATGTATAACCCTTTAATGAAAATTTTCAAACCTATACAAAAATAAAGAAAATCATATAATGAACCCGAATGCCCATAACCTAGCTTCAATTTATGGCCAATCTTGAGTCAGCCCCCACTCATTTCCTACACCACCCAATTCCAGATTATTGTGAAGCAAATCCCTAAATTATCCAAGAATTTTATTTATAAACATTTCCATATGTATCTCTAAAAGGCAAGAACTCCCTTAAACTGTAGCCACAATGCCATCATTATTCTCCCCCAACTAACAAAAATTCCTTAATATCATCAGATATCCAGTCAGTATTCATATTTCTCTAATTGTCCTATATGATTTTTATGATTGCACAGTTATGCACCAACATAGTTAACGTTTGATCGATTTATTTTGTTTTCAATTTTTAGAATTGCTTTTCAATTTAATTTTATAGTTAAGGTACTGTTCTATACCATCTCTTCAAAACAAAGTATATTCAAAGAATTCTAACTTTTATCCCCAGGCCCTCCACCCTGATCCCTGTCTCTTCCTATAATATAATTCCATTTCAAGGTTTATCTTTCCTTTATATTTGCATATATCTGTTTTTATTCATAACATAGCTTCTGGAATTTAGGAAGATCTGTGCTTTTGTTATAATGTTATCTTTATATTCATATTATTATATCATACCCTTTTCCCTCTTTTTAAAAAAATGTTTTATTTATTTTTGAGAGAGTGTGTGTGTGAGTGGAGGAGGGGTAGAGAGAGAGGGAGACAGAGGATCCAAAGTGGACTCTGCACTGAAACAGCAGCAAGCCCAATACAGGGCTCGAACTCAGGAATGGTGAGATCATGACCTGAGCCCAAGTCAGACGTTCAACCGACTGAGCCACCCAGGTGCCCCTCCCTCTTTCTTATAATTGATTTTGACTACTGTCTCTTGGTTTCCCACTATAAGTGATATCAAAATTAACTAGTATGTCTTCTTCCCCCCATCCCTCCTCACAGCATCAATTTGACACAGTACCCTTTCATGGATATCATCCACCTCTGCATGGTATTTCATATCTGCCAATCTATATTACCTTAAGTTCTCTAAATGTTTCACATTGTTTCCATGCCATCAGCAAGGCTATGCTACTCATTTCTGACTTTCCTTAATTCACAAAAATGACTGACAGAATAGGACTGTGGCCAAATCCCTGGAAAGCTTCTCACCAGCTGTGACCTTGGTCAAGTTTCTCAACCACCTCGAGTTTTGTTGCTGCTGTTGTTGTTAAAATAAAAGCTTTATTTTTTTAAATAAATTTTTAAAAATATATTTTTAAAAATTTGGATTATAATACTTATTTCATGAGGTAATTGTGAGGACTAAATGAGATAATATACATAAAACACATAACCTATAGCAATCTTTCAATAAATAAATAAATAAATAAATAAATATTAAGCATTATTATTTAAAAGTTTTTATCTAAATTTCAGTTAGTTACCATACATGTAAAATTGGTTTCAGGTGTACAAAAGAGTGATTCAACACTCCCATACAATACCCGGTTCTCATCACAACAAGTGCACTCTTTAATCCCCATCACTGGTGTACATTGGTGATATAGTGGTGAGCATAGCTGCCTTCCCATCACCTATTTAACCCATCCATCTCCACCCAGCGCTCTCTGGTAACCATCAGTTTGTTCTCTATAGTTAAGGGTCCGTTTCTTGGTTTGCCTCTTTTTTTCCCCCTTTGCTAGTTTGTTTTGTTTCTTAAATTCCACATATGAGTGAAATCACAGGGTATTTCTCTTTCTCTTCCTCTGTCTCATTCATTTCGGTTAGCGTACTACTCTTTAGCTCCATCCACATCATTGCAAATGGCAAGATATCATTCTTTTTGATGGCTGAGTAATATTCCACACATGCATCTTTATCCATTCATCAGTCGATGGGCATTTGGGCTCTTTCCATAATTGGGCTATTGTTGATAATGCTGCTATGAACATTGGGATGCATGTACCCCTTTGAATTAGCACTTTTGTATCCTTTGGATAAATACCTAGTAGTTCAATTGCTGGATCACAGAGTAGTTCTCTTTTGAACTTTTTGAGGAACATTCATACTGTTTTCCACAGTGGCTGCACCAGTTTGCATTCCCACCAACTGTGCATGAGGGTTCCTTCCTCTCTGCACCCTCACCAACACCTGTTGTTTCCTGTGTTGTTAATTTTCTCCATTCTGACAGATGTGAGGTGATATCCCATTGTAATTTTGATTTTCATTTCCCTGATGATGAGTGATGTTGAGCATCTTTTCATGTGCCTGTTAGCCATCTGTATGCCTTATTTTGAAAAATGTCCATTCATGTCTTTTGCCCATTTTTTAACTGGATTATTTGATTTTTGGGGTGTTAAGTTTGGTAAATTCTTTATAGATTTTGGATATTGACCCTTTATCAGATATGTCATTTACAAATATCTTCTCCCATTCCATCAATTGCCTTTTAGTTTTGTTGATTTTTTTCCTTCACTGTGCAGAAACTTTTTATGAAGCCACAATAGTTTATTTTTGCTTTTGTTTCCCAAGCATTACTTTCAATAAGAGATAAAAGAAGAATGATTAATTTGTATTTTGTGTATTAATTCACTTGGTAAATATTTATTGAATCAATTCATTTCAGGAATTGCTCATTTATTTAGTAAATATTTATTGAAAGACTACTATTTGCTAAGCAGTCACATGTGTTATTTCTTTCACTTACTCAAGTATTTGTGAGTTCCACATGGGGCAGACCTTGGAGATACAGTGATGGGAGAAATGGACCTGGTCCCTACCTTAATGGAACTTCCAGTCTTCCATCCTACCACAAGTCATAAATTATGCTATTTCTGAATAAATTCTTTTTGTCCTTATAAATCCCCTCTTAGAATCCCTAGTGTGCTGGTGCCTGACTTGCCTGGAAATAATTTTCTCATTTGACTGCATTACTGGATGTTCACTTCCTATTTGGCCCAAACTTCCACTAAAATGATAACTATTGGAGTAAGTTGTTTGGAATTTATTATCTGCACTTCCCTTACAAATTATAATTTTTTTTAATCAAGTCCTAAAGTACAGGACCAAAGGGATAATTAACTGCAACGATAATATTTGTAGATTTTTTAAAAAGTCCTCTGTTAATTAAAAAGTAAATAACAACAACAACAACAACAACAACAATAATAATAAAAGACTTTCCTGAATAAGAAAGCAAAATCTTGGGGGAAAAAAAAGAGGCTTTGTTCTCTTTACCCTTTCTGCTGCTTCTTGACTTTCCACAGGGATAGCAGTCATTTTGTGACTATGAAGACAAGGAGGCAGGCACAGAGAAGCCTGGTTCCTCGATGAAGGTAACCTCAGCTAGCCTGAGGTAGCTGTACCAATCCTGGGTCTTATTATGAAATCAATGAATGACTGAAATAAAAAATACAAGTCCTTTATGTTAACTGAATGTTTCCTGATTTTTGGCCCCAACAAAATTTGCTGACTGATACATTTTTTCACAGTGTCTTCATAATCTTTTTAGCTTATTTTTGTCCCATGGTGTTTTATTGAAATGAAAACACATTTCAACATCCAAATAAAATATTTCATTTTAAATGAATTTTAAGTATCTCAATTAGTTAAAAAATTGTCAGATTCAAGTTTATTTGATAAAATTATCAGGAGTTGAAATGGAAAAACAGCAAAAAAAAAATCTCAAATTTTAAAGTGTTAAGTACTAAATCTCAGATAATGCAGTCAGACACCCTTGTGCTCTGGTAGTTACACGGATAGGCAAAAGAGACAGATACAACCCTAAGGAATATGACATTCCAAAAAGTTTGTGCAAGAGTTTTATAAATAGAGCCATTCTCTTAATCAATTGACTATTTTCTACCTTGAGATATAGATAGGTAGATAGATCTCATATAAATATATAACATAAAATATGTACAGAGTCCCAATCTCAAATGCCTATAAGGTCCATAAAAGTAACATAAATGATTGAAACAGCCTAGGTATTAGTACATGGGCCATGCATTGCATGGGTGGGGCAAACTGTTCTTTTTTAAAAAGGGCAGCCTCTTTTAGTATCTCTGAAAGTCAGCCTCTGCTAAATGCCAACTGACTGTTGCAATATTGGAATATGAATCCAGTGTCATCAAATCTAGTAATTTTTTGAGAAGCTGAAAATTCCATTTTTATATAAAATCTACCAATTTTTAAATGTTGCCAACTAATTCTCTAATTTTATTTTTAAATTGTGCATACTAAAAACATCTGCAGAGTGTATTTATACTATTGGCTACTAGTTTGCTCTTGTGAAATATGCTGTTATGATATGGATTCAGGTCTATCTGATATATATTTAAAGAGTAGGTAGTGTCTTACCTTCTTTTCCTGATATAGAAATCTGTAGAAATGAAAAAAAATCTGTAGAAATGGTTGCATATCCTTAAACTGTTACAAGCTATCAGAAATAATTGGAAATGTGGCATTTCCATGAAATGAGGCTATTTGTGTTTGCCAGAAGGCACATTAAAATATTTTGTAATAGTTGACTTAGTGAACTGGAAACAGCTGTGTTTGGCAAAATGTTTGTTACAATCTATTTTTCAACTTTTTTGTTTTTCATTTATTTTTACTTTTCTTTGCTTGGTATCAAAATTGGTATCAAGTGGAGAAAGTTAAAGTTATACTTGGTGGTATTATATGGTTTTCTTTCCTTTGTCCAAAACAAAGACAAGCTAACAAACTATCTCCGAATATCATAAAAACCAGATTTCTTGGAAAACTATGTTAATTTCTGAATATTCCACCCTTTTCTGAGGAAATTCCAGGATAATTTGTTATATAATTGCCATGGGTAATAGCTATCCATCTGTTACCATTCAATTACAGTATTTCAGAAAATTTATAAGGTGACTAAGTGGTTCACATTAGTACATAAACTAAGAAGATTCTTAGGATCTAACCTTATGTTTAAATGTAACACTTTATGATATCTATTTAGTTATTAAAAAATTCTATTATCTTGCCCTTTAAAGAGTTTTTGTTAGGATTCAAATATTCATGTATTAGATTTTCTGCTTTGTTTATGCATTTGAATCTCTCTGGTACTTAAATTTGGCCCACTAATCTACTGAAGTTATTAATATCAACTATGGGCAGAGTAATCCATCCTCAGAGATAGAGCATGTTGAATTTAAGACTTGTCCTAGGTGGCAAGCTGTCAGGAGAAAATGTGTGACAAATGTTCTCTTCAAAGGTGCTCACTATTCCATTCCAACCTGTACACATGAAGGGTATGCCACATACGGTCAACCAATCCATAAATCTCCCACAGTCAATATCAGGTTTATGTCATCTTACCTTTACACACATGTGCACACATGCACAGACGCACGCACACACACACACACACACACAAACACCCTTCGGGCTGCTGGTATTCCTTCTAGACTTACTTCTTTATATTCTTGTGGTGATGCCCTTGATGATCATTTTAGCCCAATTCACACATGTATGTGGAGAGGGGAAGTTATATACTGAAATTTCCTTTTGTGGTATGTTCAACCCTTCAGGTCACACCCCCACTCTGCTAGATACTGACAGGTTCTTCAGACATGTACTATACAAGGTTCTTGGGGCACTAGAATGATCCCTGCCTTCAGAGAGCTTTTCATCTGGTGGACAGACATATGAGCAAGACTTCAACGCTGGCAAGATATGTACTCTAATTGAGGAATGTGTGAGATATAATGGCCTCACTTATTAAATATTTTTGTGCACTTCAGTGTCAGTTTATTCTAGATGCTCAGGATACATCAAGTAAACAAGGGGGTCAAAGATATTATGCCCTAACTTAAACATTTGTACAACACATAAAAAGGCTGACACCAGAGTATCGAGGATTGGCCCCTATTTTCATGGTTAATAATTTTAGTGGACAAAATTGAATTGCTTCTGCACACTAGCAACAAACAATTTAAAATTATATTGCAAAACAATTCCATTTACAATAGAACCAAAAAGAATAAAATACTTGGGGTAAATTTAATAAACATTAAATGGTTTGTCTAAATATCCTGCTATGATTTAAAGCCCCCTACCAGTGAATCAACAAGAGCAGAACTCACCTACGAGAGACTCATTTGAGACCTAAAGACACCTGCAGACTGAAAGCAAGGGGATGGAGAAATATTTATAATGCAAATGGATGTCCAAAGAAAGCAGGATCAGCAACACTTATATCAGATGAACTAGACTTTTTTGTTCTGGTATTGTTTTTATCCTGTTTTGGTATCAGGGTAATACTGGCCTCATTGAATGATTTTTTAATGTGTTCCCTCTTTTCCATTATTTGTAAGAATTTGATTGTCATTATTTTTTTTAATGTTTGATAGAAGTCACCAATAAAACCATGTGGTCTTGGGCTTTTATGTGCTGGAAGATTTTTGATTCCTAATTGAACTTTCACTCTTGTTACTGGTCTAAGAAGCTTTCCTACTTGTTGGATTCAAGACTTATGATTCAATCTTGGTAACCTGTGTGTTTTTGGAATTATCTGGGTTTTTTTTTTCTAAGTTATTTGATTTCTTAGTATATAATTGTTTACAGTGATCTATTATCACACTATGTATTTCTGTGGTATCTGTTTTTTCTTCCATTTCTCACTTTGGCTTTTGAGTCTTCTTTCTTTCCTGGTTTATGTAGTTAAAGCATTGGCAATTTTGTTTATTTTTTTGGAAAAACTGGTCATTGCTTTCAATGTTATGTTATTATTTATTCTGGTCTCTATTTCATTTATTTCTGATAGGTCTTTGTTATTTCCTTCCTCTACTAAATTTTAGCGAAGTTTTTTCTTTTTTTAGTTCCTGGTGGTATAATATTAAGTTGTTTATTTGAACTTTTTTTCTTAATACAAGCATTTATAGCATAAATTTCACTCTAACACTATGCTTTTGCTGCATCCCATAGATTTTGGAATATTGTGTTTTTCTTTTGTTTTGAGACATATTTTGATTTGCTCTTTGATTTCTTATTTGGCCCATTGCTGGTGTAGTAGTGTGTTGTTTAATATTTACATTGTAGATTTTCCAGCTTTGTTTTATTGCTAATCTTTAGTTTTGTAACATTGTGGTTGGAAAATATACCTGGTATGATTTCAGTTTTCTCAAATTTGTAATACTTGTTATATTTCTTTTTATGTGATTTAACCAGGGGATTCTTCTGTGCATACTTGAGGAGAATGTGTATTCTGTTTTTCTTGGATGAAATGTTTTATATGTATCTTTTAGCACCATGTGTTCTGAAGTATGCTTCAAGTAAAAAATGTTCTTGTTGGGAAAAAAAAAAAAAAAGGAAAAAAACAAGAGTGGAACTCAAACAACCCCATATTCTGCTCCCAAGTTTCCATCTTATGGTATCAATGGGGAAATTCAAGCTGCAACTTTGGGTTTTTGTTCTTTTTTAAAGAACACTTCTGCAATCAACAGTGAAAGGCTTTATTGTCCATCACAATCTGCCCGCTAGAAGGGGAAGTGGAGGGTGCTGCTGGTGCCGGTGGCTTCCTGGATGCGTCTACACTAAATAAATTGTTACTTATGAATACTGGCAAGAGCACTGTGGGGCAGAAGTATCTTCAAAACAGGAAGGCGGGCACCAGAAGTCCCAAGTTTCTTTGTTGTGGGGAGAGGTTATGTCCCTTACCTGTAACCTTACGGTCCAGAGCTGGGGATCCCTGGCCTGCAGCCAGCTGACGGGGTGGTGCTGTCAGCAGACCAGAGAAGGTCTGAAAGGTGGGTGACCACACCTACCCAGCAGCAGAGAGAGCAGCCAGGCCTGGGATCCAACCCACATTCGCAATGACAGACCCTTACAGCAGGGTCTGAGCAGCGGCTCTGGTCTGTGAACTACACAGTGAGATGAACAATTGACCAGCTGTGGACATGACCTTCATACATTCACAAATTTTGTGTGAGAAATACCCTGGCCTTTGAGGGCCCCAGCTTTGTTTCGGGATTCTCACTGCCTAAACCAACTCAAGATCTATAAAGGTGCACTAGAGGTGGGACCTCTGGGTGTGAAAGACTGAAAGCTGATTGGTCAGAATTGGCCAGCAACACAATCCTTTCTGGGGTTCATGCCACCCCTGCCCCCAATGCCTACTCCTCTGGTTCCTATTTTGTGATGTTCATCATTCACTGGTTTTAACCTGGCTCTTTTTCTTGACTCCAGTTATGTTCTGCCTCTCATGTCTCTGGCCCAGTTAGGTTCTTTGCTCTCAATCATTAGTTCACCCTTTGAAGCTCTTGAAGAGGCATCTGGGTTTTAATCTGGCTCATTTCCTGCCTCCCAGGCTCACAGCCACTCCAACCTGCTATCATTTCTCCTCATGATCTTTGGAAGAGAAGGGGAAAATTTTTAAACAAGGGAAAACTGTAATCGTAGTTTCAGGGGGACAAATGTGAGTGTTTTAAAGGAATGCCACCCTTTAGCATGTATGTGTTTAGGCCTGCTTTTTATTTATTTGGCTGCACATGTTATCTTAAAACTATTATAACTTAACTTTGAAGTCTTACATATAGCTAAGCAGTTGCAGTACTCATCCACAGTGTCCACTGCACTTAATGCCTTAACTCTTGGGAGGCCCTGTTTGCCACTTGTAGCCTCCCCCTCGCATTCCTATGATGGGCCACCAGAGGAGGAACAAGACAGCTGTGGGAGAACAGTCCCTGGCCTCTTTGCTCATCCTGTGCGCCCTGCCAGCCACGCAGAAGGGAGGAGAGAAGCTGTGGGTGAGGCAGCTGGTTTTGTACAGCACATTCTCTGCTCTTTCGAGTCTATGTTCAGGCC
Source organism: Panthera tigris (assembly GCF_018350195.1). Classification (NCBI taxonomy): domain Eukaryota; kingdom Metazoa; phylum Chordata; class Mammalia; order Carnivora; family Felidae; genus Panthera; species Panthera tigris. The sequence goes on from NC_056661.1 coordinate 81,005,722, forward strand.
AAGTTACCTTGCTCTGTTCCTCTTTTATGCCCACCTTCTCTAATGGGGAGCTTGGAATGGAAGGAAGTGAATGAACAAGAGTTCTTCCAACTGCATCATTTGTTTTAAGGTAAGGTGAAATCAACAACAGTTTAGTGAACACTATCGAGCACTTACAAGATACCAAGCCATGTGCCAGGGCTCGAAGATGAATAAAGGGGTAGGGATTCCATCATCAAAGAGTACACAGCCTGGTGGGAAGAAACATGTTTAATCATTATTTCGTTAATAGTGTATAATGAGTACAATAGCAAATGCATCTAAAAAGACAGAAAAAGAATTCTGCCTGGCAGTGTCTCTGGTGGTGACCACTGAGATGTTTCAAAGGTAGAGTAAGAGCTCTCCAAGTGGACAAGAGAGAGAAGAAACTGAAGATAAGGGAATATAACATGCAAGGCGTGCTATGGTTGGGAACTGTATTCTTTTTCTACTGCTCTCTCAACCACAAACGCAGTGGCCTAAACAACACACATTTATTATCTTCTAATTCTGTAGGTCGAAGTCCAACACAGACCTCAGTGGACTAAAATCAAAGTTTAGGTGGGACCACATTCTTTTTGGGAGTCTCTCCTAGAATTTCTGGTTCTTTTCCTTTTCTAGTTTCTTGAGGCTACACAGAGTCCTTGTCCTATGACCCCCTTCCTCTGGCAGGTCAAGTCCTTCTCACACTTCCAAACTTTCCTCCTCATTCCATTTCATCTCCCTAAACCAGCCAGGAAAGTTCCTCTGGTTTTAAGGACTTTTAAGGACTCCTGTGAGTAGCTGCGGCCTGGCCAGATAATCCATAATAACCTCCGTATCTCAGGGTCCACACTCTTAATCACATCTGCAAGATCCCTTTTGCCCTGTAAGGTAAAATATCTCTAGAGATGTCCCAGTGATCAGGATGTGCACATCTTTGGGGGCGAAGGGGAAAGACATCATTCTGCCATTCACAGGAGATAACCCAGAACTGAAATGGTCACAGGAGATTTAGAAAGGGAGGAGATAGGTTTGGAGAGGGTGGCAACTGCCAGATAATGAAAGCCCTTGAACAGCATGTTAATGGACCTAGAGTTAATCCTGAAGGTGATGGGATCCTTTGAAGGGTTTAAAGCAAGGTGAAAACTGTGTTTTTAAATTGTGTTTTGCTGGCAGCATGGAGGACATATTCAAGGGAGAAAAGACTTGAAGTCAGAGGAAGTGGTTATCTATTGCCACATGCTCAGCAAAGAGTTACAGATTCTGTTTATTCTATAAAACTATCTGACAATATCTGGTTCAACAAAATCTATAGATAAGATGCCACATGATAATACATTTCTCTCTAAAAAAAAAATGGTCACAATACCTGAATGTCGATATTGTGTTAAGGAAACAATTTCATGTATTCCAGGTGTTAGACAAAGAAGACATTTATTATTCTTTCACCATAACTCCCATAGTCTTAACAAGGCCCTTGAACAAATCAAGTTCTAACTAGACCAGTAACAGCCTGTAGACTCCCCTGTTTGGGGACCATCAGCATGTAGGCGGTAGTTCACACTATGGGAATAAATAAGAGGCCCTGGGGAAAGTAAGTAATTTAAAAAGAGGAAAAGGATAAGGACCAAATCCCGGAGGACACCAACTTTGAAAGGGAGGACTGGAGAAGAAAACAGAAGAGTAAGAGAGAGAACCATGAGATGATATAGTACAGTAACTGGAAGAGGAGAGAGTTCCAGGAATGATAAGTCAATAGTAATAAATGGCATAAAATCATCAAGTAATCTAAGGACAGAGGAATGTCATTTGAATATAATAATTAAGAGGTCATTGGGGCTCCATTTCCAACTAAGATGGAGTAACAGGAACCAGATATACCCTCCTACCTTAAACAACTAAGATCAAATCAAATTAGATGAAATGATGGTTTTCAGACTTTGGACAACAAATAGCACAGGACAGTAATCTCTGAGGGGAGGGGGTAGGTAAATAAATTAAGAACTATCATCGCCCCATCTCACTACTCAGTGTTTCCAAGTAATGATAGCTTAGGGAGGGGGACCCCAAGCAGAACTAAGTAATCTTGCTGATTTGTGGAGACAGAGTTTGGGATTCATGGAGGCCAAGTTGGCTAAAATACATAGGTGAGGAGAGGGCAGAGTTTCACAGAGAGGAAGCTCCAGAGAACTGCAGAGGAATATTGGTCAGTGCGTGCTTGTAAGGATACTGCTGAGGCTGGAGAAAGAACTCCCAGAGAAGAGGTGTTGAACCATACCTGGAACTCACATAGAGCCAAATCAGGACAGAAAGACCTCCTGACATATGGGCACTGATTCGGTAGTGGGGCCAAATTAGCCTTAAACAAAAGATCATTCTGAACTTCCTTAACAAAGATTACAAGTAAGCCTTGAAAGGATCAAACTGTTTCCAAGTAACTCAACTGTGACTCACAATGCCCAAAAATATTTAAAGGAATATAAAAAAAATCCATTTCCCAAAAGCGTAAAATTCACAATGTCCGGCACGCAAAGAAGCAGGAAAATATGACCTATAATGACAGGAAAAATCAAACAATGGAGTAGACACGGAAATAGAATTAATTGACAAGGCCATCAGAACAGATATTATACATATTTTAATACTGGGGAAAAGGTGGAAGGAAGCATAAACATAATGCGAGAAGAGAAAGTTATAAAAAGACTTGAATTAAACTTCTAAAGATGAAACACATAGTATCTGAGATGAAAAATTCACTGGATGGGATTAATAGCAGATTGGACACTAAAGAAAAAAAGATTGGTAGGTTTCGGTAACAATCGACACTATTCAAAATGAAACAAAGAAAAAGGAGTATAAGATAAAAAAGAGAACATCAGTGATCTGTGGACATCAAGTGGCCAAATATATGAATATTTAATCACAGAAGGAAGGAGAGGGGGACAGAAAAAATATTTGAAAAACCAACATCTAAAATTTTTCTAAATTTCATGAAAACTATAAGCTCACAGATCCAAAATTGTGAACAAATCTCAGGCCAAACAAAACCACATCAAGATATATCATAAACAAATTACTGGAAAACAGTGGTTAAGAGAAAAATATCAAAATCTGCCAGAGAAATTAGTCATCCATCCATTTATTAGTTTGGTTAAGTGCTGGCAAGCCGGTGACTACAACTCCCTGAGTGCCCGGAAGGTAAGGGGGTGGAGACACAGAACAGAGACTCCTCTCCTGAAGAAAGCTGAAGTGAGAGTGAAAGAGAGAGAGAAAGGAGCACAGCATCCAGCGTAGATTTTGTGTTGTTAGGGGTTTTGTGTGTGTGTGTGTGTGTGTGTTTTGTGGTTTTTTGGTTTTTTTTTTAGAGACAGAGAGAGCGGGGAGAGAGGCAGATGGGGAAAGGGAAGGGGAGAGAGAGAGACAAAGAGAGAATCTTAAGCAGGTTCCATGCTCGGTCCAGAGCCCTATGTGAAGCTCGATCCCAGAACCCTGGGATTCATGATCTGAGCCGAAATCAAGAGTCTGAGGCTCAACTGACTGAACTACCCTGGCACCCCTGTGTTGTTTGTTTTTTAAATGAGAAAGACATTCATAGGTTGAGGATAATGTCAATAATGATAATAATAAAATTACTGCCATTGATTAAGCCCTTGGTCCTAGATACTACACCAAATACCTCATATGTAATTATTAATGTAGTTCTCACTATGGACTTATGAAATGGGGACTACTTCTGTCTTCTTGTCTTTTACAAACTATAAAAACTGAAGCACAGCTTGATTAAATATTACTCCAAGTTACAAGGTCAAAAAGTAATAGAGCTGAACAAAACAAAGACAGAAAAAAAGAGACAAACAAAAACACAGACTCAAATAAGAGAACTGATAGTTACCAGAGGGAACCAGGGGAATGGGGGAAATAAATGACAGAATAAGAACACTAATGATGAGCACTGAGTAATATTTAGGATTGCTGAGTCGCCATATTGTACACCTGAATATAATAGAACTTATACTGGAATTTAATTATACTGGAATTAAAAAAAAGTGGTAGAGCTGGAATTCAAATCAAAGTCCACTTGTGATGTACTTGACTACAATACTACGCTGAGCCAGTTAAGTGGGAGAAATAGAGATTATAAAGGAGAGGGAGGTATAACTGTTGCTTTAATGCCTAGGAAGAAATAGGAGAGTATATATTTGAAAACACAGATGGATAGGCTTGCCTTAACCAAGAGGAAAAGAAGACTTCATTTTTGAAATTTGGGGGAAGAAGTTAAGGGTGGCTGCGGCTATAAATAAATAGATCTTTTGATGTAGATGAGTTCAGGTGGCCTAATTTTGTTTGGTGAATGAGTTACCTATAAGGGAAAGCTGACGCTTGATATAACAACCAAGGCGGAAAGTCAAACAAAAGGAGTAAGGAAGCATTGTTGAGAGTTCAACTGCATTTGGAAACTGCTTCAAATGGCTAGATTGTTTATTTCTAGTAGAGAAAGGGAGCAGGTGAGTGGCAGATAAGGATCCTAAGGATATTTATGCTTTCAAGTTTATGCTACCCTGACAAAGCCAACTATTCATGAGGATAAGATCAAACCAATAAATAGGTAATGTCAAAGAGGCAACAAGAATATAGTAGGTTAAAAACCATGGTCACTGTGGTTGCCCTGTAGACGCCCACACAAACACCTAATTGTTTCCTCATGCTGACCCCCTTCCAGATCAGTTCACTTGGTGAAAGTTCTTACTTTCCTTGGAATGTCTTAGAATTTCCATTTTTGAAATTTTTTCCATATCATTACATGCTATCCATGAATCATGAACTCTTGTTAAACTTTCAGCTCTAGAGTAAATGTTTCCTTCCAGTCTCAATTACCAACAAGGCAATTCAGTAACACAAGTACCTATTGTGCAATCATATTTATGAACTTAATGACATACTATCTAACCTTTCCTTATGTATACTCTTTGACAATTTGAATTGGGTCTTATGCACTATTTCTTAGATCCTGCATTTTTAAAACATGACAAACTTGTTTTCTGTGCCCATTTGTATCATGCAGTGTGAAAATGCAACTATTTTTTCCATGTTTATAAGTGAAACATTTCATCTATTAGAATTAAGTCTCAAGTTTCCAACCAGAGATAGACCTGCTTAAGGAGACAGCTTACAATTTCACAGAAAGTCACTGTTTGATGAGTATTACATCTAGATTATGAATTTTATTTTTAAGGAGGCTAAAATCCATTCTTTACAGTTTGGTCTTTTTCTTTTGAAGACAGATTTGTTTTTAGGAGAGTAGACCAAATAAAAGATAGCTTATTAATCCTTTTTCTAAATGTCTGTGACTTAACTTTTTCCAATTTATATAGAAACTATAAAAACATATCATATGTTTTGCCCTGCCAGCTTTCTTGACAGATTTGTAGGCATCAAAGGCAGTATGGCTTCTGGAGTGTTGGAAACAAGTAGGAAAGGAAACCTCTCTAGCCGTCCTGCTTTTTCTGTGGCCATAAAACCCACCAACACGCACCCTTGGCCACCTACCACCAGGCTTCCATTAACTGGTATTTTAGAAGAGACTTAACTTAGGGAAAACACAGCTGAGTTTTCACTACCTTTGACCTAGAATCTGTCTGTATATGCCAGTTGGATCTGATCACGGCACACTTTAGTTTGAAATTTTGCTCTGAATCTCTATTGTTTACAGCAATAGTTTTCAAGCATGTTTTAATAACCTCTTATTATTAAAAGCAATACATATGTGTTGGAGAAAATTAGAAGATACAGATAAGCAAACATAAAAAGACAAAAACCATACATTCTTACTGACCAAAGAACATCATTTAACATATTAGTTCTTATTCTTCTACCTTATTGATATTCGCTATTTGATGAACTATCATTACAGTCTCCTTTAATTCTTTAAATGTGGTTTCCTTTCATTGTTGGGACATATTTATAATAGCTGCTTTGAAGTCTTGGTTAAGTCCAACACCTGCTACCCACCAAAAGAGTTTTTGCCGTTTTCCCCCCTATTTCTTTGAAGGGCTCATAGTTTTTTGTTGATAATTGGACATTTTAGATAATATATTGTAACAACTCTGGTTTCTGAATCTTCCCAGGCTTCTTGTTGTTGCTGTTACGTTTTTGTTAGCATTGTTCATTTGTTTATTTGTTTAGTGACTTGGCTGGACTAATTCTGTGAAGTGTATCTCCCCCGAAGTGTGCAGTCTCTGATGTCTCTGATGTAGATATTCTTGCCTTTCTATTTTTAACCTTGCCCCACCCACCTGAATAGGTCTTTAACAATAGGAAGGTGGGGGAGATGGGCTCTTTACTGGCTGCCAAGCCTGCCTGGAATAGTTCTTCCACAACATGGACCTCAGGGCAATGGAGGCAGTTCATGGTTCATGTGCTACAGTCTCCCACCGTTCTTACTGAGTTTCAGATTTTATTAAATACATACATCTAAAGTTTTTGCATGCCCTTAGGTCAGTTTCCAGGGACTTTAAATGGCTGTGTTAGATAATTCTGGTGAGTTTAATTAATGTTTCTTTGAGGTAGAAGATTCATCAAGCTCTTCAAGTGACCATTCTGGAAGTTCCATCCCTTGGAAGTGGTCTGTAATTTGTAATTTTACTTATTTGCTTTAACTTACAATGTCAAGGAAATGATCGCAAAATACCAAATGCAGTTATTTACTAACAATAAAACTACTGAGCATAGTGTAAGTGTTATATGGTTTCTTTTGTGTCTATCTTCTCAAACTGTGAGCTACTTTAGGACAGGACCCCTGTCATATTTACTTCTGCTTCCATCATGCAGGACCATGGGTGAGACAAAAAATCTTTTCAGCTTGAAAACAAAACTATAAATACTCTATTTGTTTCTAAACAAAGGAGTCCATAATTACCAATGGCTTACCTAGTTGACTAATTACAAGACTGGTCCCCACATGGTCTTCATATCACACACATACACATGCAAACACACATTCACACACTTAACCTTTTCATAACTTTTTTCCCAGTAATTTTTCTCTTTTAAGAGTGTCCTGATGCGAAGTTGTTTTTTTTTTTTTTTTTAACATATTAGACCTTGAAGGCACAGTACCTATGTCCTATACTGTTTTTAGGAACCAATGAAAATGCTTGCGATCTGAAGTAAATTACATATTAGCTCAAAAGTACAGAAAGAAAACTGAAAAACCAGAATGTGTTTAATTAAATATCTATAAAATGTAACATTAGGTCAACCTACCAACAGCAACTCAACACTTAAAAAGTTACATGTAAATTATATTTAAGGCGGCATATGAATACATTTTAAGATATTTGATATAGCGAGAAGTAGAACCTTCTCACAGGGCTTAAAAATCTTGTTTACCCAGGATGGAGCTTCCTCAGAAAGTTAAAAATGGAACCACCCTGGATCCAGCAGTTGCACTATTAGGTATTTACCTAAAGGATACAAAATTACAAATTCAAAGAGACACATGCACCCCGATGTTTACAGCAGCCCTATTGACAATAGCCAAATTATGCAAAGAGCCTAAATGTCCATCAACTGGTGAATGGATAAAGGAGACATGATGTATATATACACACGTACATACCGTGGAATGTTACTCAGCCATAAAAAATGAAATCTTACCATTTGCACCAATGTGGAAGGAGCTAGAAAGTATTATGCTAAGCAAAATAAGTCAGTCAGAGAAAGACAAATACCATATGATTTCATTCATATGTGGAATTTAAGAAACAAAGCAAATGAACAAAGGGAAAAGAGAGACAGGAAAACCAAGAAACAGACTCTCAACTACAGAGAACAAACTGATGGTCACCAGAGGGGGATAAGTTTGAAAGGTGATGGGGATTAAGAAGGGCACTTGTGTTGAGCACAGGGTGTTGTATGGAAGTGTTGAATCACTAAATTGTACACCTGAAATTAATATTACACTGTATGTTAACTAACTAGAATTTAAATAAAAACTTTAAAAAATCTTGTTTACATATCTACCCATATACAGAAAATGAGGGTTGTGAGGATTGGAACCCAGGTCTGGTACCAGCTTGTAGGTGACTCTCAAAAGATCCCAAACACTTTCACAAAAGGGTTTCGTAGTGGATTTAACACTGTTTTTTCTACCCTGATTTGGGTAGAGAGACCATGAAACCTTACTGTGGAGACTCAGACCATCACATTTTATCAGCCACACTCATTCACTCATGCAGCACATGTTTGCCAAGTACCTGCACCAGGTCTGGGGTTCTGCTGGCTTGAGGATACGGTGAAGAACAGAGTAGCCCAGACCCTTTCTTCATGGTGCTTATACATGAGTTGGGGAGTAACATTTCTTTAGTCACATTTCTTTATTACTGCAGATTGTAATATGGCATCTGTTATTAAGTACAGCATTCTTTTGGGGTGAGTGGTGTGTGTATCTATCTTAATTTAGAAGTCAGAGAATGCCTGATTACAGATTGATATTTAAGCTGAGGTATGAAGAAAGAATAGGGGTGAAGTCAAGGAAAAGTGAGGAATGACCAGCACAGAGACTCTGGGGAAGGAAAGAGACTCGTGCATTTACAGAAATAAAAGGCAGGCAGTGTGGCTGGAGCACTAAGAGCTTGAGAAGCAGGTTGGAAAAGAAGACTGGAAAGCAGCAGGGTCACGCAGCACCTCAGGGGTCACACCCAGGGTCTTGAATTCTATTCCACTTGAGTTCTGAACACCCAGCATAGCAAAACCTCGTTTGATTTTTTAAAAGCTCTCCCTGAAAGTAGACAGACAAGGGCCTTGAGTGGACACAGGGAAGGCTAGGGGGACAGTGGAGGTTTCGTTATTGTGGGATGTCATTTAGACTAGCCAGGGATGTCACAGAGAAAGGAGAGGGAAACAGATGGATTCAGGAGATATTTTGGAGGTAAGAACCACAGGGCATTGATAAACACAAATCTTTCCTTTAGCTCCATTTTTTGATACTGTGTCAGTAGCAGCTCAGGTAAAGTCAAACCTAACACAAATGCTCACTGCATTATGGTAAAACTTCAGTGTTTTGTGTTGCACTGTGATGTCTATTACTACTTATCATCTAGTTCTGAGAGTAAAAGTTCTTTTACCCAAAATGAAAAAGAAACAAATAATAGCACTTTACATACCAAACAAACTCTCATGTTTCTTCGACAGTAGAGGCAGAGAGATTGTGGTATAGGGGAGTGGTCGTGGATTTTTAGAGCTGGACCACTTGGGTTTACATCCTGACACACCACCTTTAACTAGCTCTGTAACTTTGCCACAAATCACTTAACTTTCCAAACCTTAGTTTAAAATGGCGATTCATCCCTACTTCACAAAATATCTTTGAAATAACTGAAATATAACACTTGCTTGTAATAGACGCTCAGCTATTACTAATAAATAAGTAATTTATTAGTTCTCTCAACTTACAAATTGTTGTAAGTTTTTAACTTAACATCTATACTATTCAGGCTGTTTGCTAAAACTAGAAATATGTTTTCTTAGAATTGGAAGAACTTAACTCAATTCCTTCCCTCAATTTACAGATGGAGAAATCATAGTCTAGAGAGGTAAGAGCCTTGCTCAGGAATGTAGAGCTTACTGGAGGCAGAATAGAACTAGAATTATTTTCTCCAAACACCCAGCATTTTTGTAATATACCATCCTGTCTGGTGTGTTTCCTCTCTAATGTCGACTGGAAAGATCTTATAAGATATCCATATATCCATTTTATCTCTGCTTTAAGCATAAGGAGTGTGATGGCTAATGGCTAATCGTGGTCTTGTGTTCTCTTTGTTAGTTACATGCTATGGGAAAACTTCCTGGAACCAGAATGGCAGAGTTAAAAGCGAAGTACACCTTGCTACATGATACCGTGATAAGGTATGCTATTTGCGGACGTGGAGACATCTTTTATCATATTTATATTTCTTTTTTTGTGATGGGATCTATCTTGTTTTTTATTCTCCCAAAAGCAGGCCTTGAGGCAAAGATTTGAGTTCAAGTAGTTTGAGAAGTGATACCGGAAATTATCGTGGGAGAATGGGGAAGTGAGATGGGGAAGAGAGGAATCCGGCCAGGGTGTGTTAATGTGCAGGTTAACACTGTGGCCAACTGGTGCTCAGTCTCACTGAGGACCCTCTGAGTGTGTAGAACACACCTCGGAACTCTCCCACCGAAGGGTAAGGAAACTGGGATATTTGTCCACTAATTTCCATCCATCGTTGATCAAAGATTACTCCTAGGGAGAGGAGCCCCCCGCACTTCTGGCATGCCTTTTGAGAAGCCAAGTAAGTTGCTATGGCTAGACAAAGCTCTCAGGCAGAGGCACACAGGTCTGTCGGGATGTACGGTAACTGTCCACCAAAGGTACAGGTGACCCCAGAGTGGGCCAAGGGGATTTGGTGGGGCACTGACATTATCTACTACAGGACACTCCTACAGTGTTCCGTGCTCCCCACCTCCCTTCACGCACTAGCACAACCCCAGGCTACATTTGCTGAGGCTTCAGTTTTCTCACCTCTTCCTTCTACCCTAGGCTACTCTCCTAATCTTAGTCACAATCAACAGCATGTAAGAATATGCTTCCACAGGACAATTCCACAAAGTTTCCTAAGCACCTGCTATCAGCCAGTGGGAATCAAGAGGGAAGGAGAGTGAAGAAAGAAGGGAAATCCTGTTCTGCTGCTACTCCTTACTACTCCCCAGCCTCGTTCTTCCTTTTCTCCATAACCTCCTGCCTCATAACCTGGCATAGGGTCTTCATCAAAAGCCAAGGAGACGCAGCAATGGATAGAAACTCCCTCTTGTCATTCCCCATCCATCCTGTCCCCCAATCTGCAAACATTAGCTCTACTTCTTTTCCTGCCCAAAGTCATTTGACTACTTTCAGGAAGGGAGCATGAGGGAAAAGTGAAGCAGCAGGAGAAGAGCAGAGCTCCATCTCTATGCACCCTTCACTTTCACTCCATCCAGGTTCCTAACAACCCCCCAGCTCTGGCTTCTCCTCCTCCTCCTCCTCCTCTGTGCCAGCCTCAAGCTAACTCTTCACCCTTATCCTGTCATTTCCCACAATTGGCCCCGACTGGCAGTGTAGACACATAATTCTCAAGATACACGAACTTGGAGGATTTAGATGGAAAGTCTGGGTAATCTTTTTCAACATACTTCACACTGCTTAAGTGGGGGGGAAAAATCCATGCAGTTCTTAGAACATCCCTTCAAGACTCTTTGCCAATACGAGTCCTACAGCAACACTTCTCACCCTCCAGATAGCTCTAGTCTAGAGCCCAGCCCAGAGAGCCTTGTGGGGTGCTGATTCAGCTTCCTCCTTGCCCGGGCCCCAGTGACAGACGGCCATGTAGGACCAAGACTATGGCCTTGGTTATTTCTTCCTAGTTCCAGGTTGTGTTGCAAAACCATTACTTCCCTTCTGCTACCCACATTTTACCTCCTCTTGACCCTTTAGTTCCCTCTCTTGTGATTACAAACACCCACCACCCTCTCCCACTCCTCCCGCCTGGGGGGCGAGAAAAGCACGAAGACACCAACTCTCCACTCTTGCTGCTGGGGCTGTGACAGGGCATATAGAGCCTGGAAATGCTGAACTGAAGCTGAATGAATTTTGCATAGGAACCACGTTATAAAAGTTGTTCAGTTCTCTTATGCTGGCGCATAGTCTAAGTCCATGTAGGCGAATTACCATTTGTGTTCTGGCTGGAACCCTAACCACCTTGTCCACTTTCTTTCTGGGGGAAATCAGGCACCGTGGCACAAGCCAACAACCATTCACAATTCCACAGTTGAAGATCAGGCCACTTTGGATTTACCAAGTATATTAACATGCAAGGAAACCAAATTGTAAGAAAAAACTCCAACTTCTGTTAACAGAAATCATATGTGTTATCACCATAGCTGTGTTGGTATTTGGTACCTAACATAGTGCCTGGGGCATAGTATGTCCCAGTAAATGTCTCACTGGATGTTATTGAGCAAATGACGTATTAACACTAGGGGAAATGGGTGGAGCAGACAACTTCAGTTGAGACAGCCTTTGTCAAGTCATTGGGCATCTCTGCAAATGAGGAGAAACCTGAAGATTTCTCCCGGCAAGGGTCCTTGCTGGGGTGTGCACCAAAGAGGCGTGCTGACTTTAAAACCGGAAATGGCACCAGCCCTGTCTTGCTTCCAAACAGGAGAGGTAGCTAATGTGAGGCAGTTGGGTTTTTGGGAAACGTGAATCAAGTCTGCTGGTAAGGCTACAGCTGGGGCTAGCTTGCAGCACAGATGAATGAGTTTTAGAAGCTTTCACCAAGCCCAATTTCTGTGTCCATTCAAATCTGCTTCTTGCCAGATATTTAACCTTTTTTCCTATATAGCAACAAGACCTAGATAGGGGATCCCCCTCAACTGTGACATTTAAATCTGGCTCTAGCCAGACATTGAAGATAGGATCAGAAACCTGTAAGGGAGTTTATGTCCATAATTTTATAGGAAAATTTTTCTTCCCAGTTTCTTAGTAAAGTGTCATTAGAAAACTTTATTGTTTCTTAGTTCATTAAGGAGGAAAAAATTTCCCTACAGTCAGGTCAGGAGAATTCAAGAATTAGAGCCAGCATTGCTGAGGCAGTTAAAAGGAGGACCCACTCTCTTATTATCAACCCCACCCCCACCCCCTGCCAGTCCGGGAAGTCATGATTGTTCTTCAAAGCCCAATAAAAATACCATATTCCCATCCAACTCAGTGCTTTCTCTGTCTCTCCCACCATTTTGATCTACACGATAGTGGTAGTACTTGTCAGCTGGTACTCCAGCTTCCTATTCCATCTGTTCCCCTTCCTAGATTGTAAGTTCCATTCACCTCTAGTACCTACTGTAATACTTGGCACAAACTTATCACTGAATTGAATTGTACTGAGGAACGGAAGGAACCAGGAGCTGTGTGGACACGCTCCCTCCTCTCCTTGCTAGATCTCTACAGAAGTTCCTATGGATGTTAAAAGTACACCTTTCTCATTATTTCAATCTCTGTTTCATGGCTCCCAGCACACAGGAGTCAGAGGTCCAGCTGCTCCAAGATGCCAAACGTTTCACCAAGCAAATACAACAGCAGCAATTTCACCTGCAGCAAGCTGATAATTTTCCTGAGGCATTCACCACTGAGGTCTCTAAAATGAGAGAACAACTTCTCAAGTATCAAAATGAATATAATGCAGTGAAGGAAAGAGAGTTCCATAATCAGTACAGATTAAATAGGTAAGTGTACAATTCTCTCAAGCACACTGAAGATACGCTTGAGGAAAGCTCTTTCCACATAAATAAAATGATAAAAATTAAACTAAATTAGGAAGGAACTTTAGGCACACTGAGTGTAAGATGGCAATGTTAAGATGACTACAAGCCTAGCTCTTTCCTTGATTGCCTAGAACGGGCCATCCCTGAACAAGAAAGTAACACAACTTATAGAGAAAGGCTCAAGTGACAGGGAGACGTGTTCATGGAGGAGATCTCTACTGTGTTTTCTTGTGTCCGGAAAGTCATAAGCTTTGGAAGTTGCAGCCAAAGAGCACACTACATGGAACAAAGACCTGGCACACACTCTCGCCCTCTCTGGCCCTGATGGTAGCCCAGTATCATTTCGGCAGGACCAGACCACACGGCTGCACAGTGGACGCCCAACATGTACTTTGCAGACAAACCTGTGTGAGCTGAGGGTCACATCTAGCTCACTATATTTTTCTAATACACGAACACAGACCACTTGTTCAACCTTGTTCTCCTGAACTATCCCTCAGGATCAAGAAAGACAGTAATATCCTTTTGGAAGACACATTTACCTATCCAGATCTAGAGTATGTCATTCAGTGAACTAACGTAGAAAGGTACTGCTAGAAAGGCAAATAGTATTTCCATAATCTCTAATGTTCTTCCTGTGGAGGGAGTAGCAAGTCAGTGGAAGAGTTTGTTCAGCAAATCACACTATTTAGATTGAATTTCAAAATGAGTACAGTCCACGCTTTGTGCTGTGGTATGCTGGATGCTGTGCCTGGGCACTGAAGAGAAAGCCAAATAATCGCTCCTAGGATTTGTTACCTTTTAAGGTGGCAGAACTTTCCTCTGGCTAATTTTAAGAATCTCAGTAGATCTCCGACAGAGCGAATATAATTCATTGCTACCGAGAGTTAAGCAAATTATTTAAGTGACTTTCTGAGGACTCTGTAAGCCCTGGGTTTTGAAATCTTCTCTTTGGGTCCTATCTTTTCAACTGGGGGGCTGAAGAAGGCTAGTTTCATCAGGAGAATTACATTCAGGGCAAAAAAAAAAATCTGAGTTCTCTTTTGTCTTTCAATCTAAACTTGTTTCAGGCTCACACTGAGATCTATAAAAAGAAAGGCTAGCTATTTCTGTGCTCTGTAAGCACTCTTTCAGTTGAGAAAATAATGAAATTAAAACAATTGGTGGTTGTTCATTAGTATTGAAGATAAGAATGCTTGACATTTCCATGAAAGGGTAAAGGGAACATAAGTCAGTTGATATTTAAATTGTTTAAAATTTCCAAGTATTCCTGCCAAGGAAAAAACCCAGCAACAACCAGAACTCTTGCCTTTTAGGTATAGACAGGCAAATTGTTCACTGAGTTGCCTGGGATAGGGAGGGAACTGTACATAGTGACCTACAGTGAACAAGAATATTCAGGACTCACATTTGCAGAAATGTTTAGCGTGTATTGTTTTCGGATTTGCAACACATAATACTTTGAGCTCGAGCAGACTTCCTCACATCTCAAGTATTAACAAACTTATTTTCATAAAAATAATGGTGATTCCCAAAGGAATACCAGGAAAGAATTATATAGGCTGCGTATTTCCTTGGCTTTAACATATTTCATATCACACTGTATAGAAACAAATTCACTCAACACTCTCTCCCCAGGAAAAAAGTAGATATTTTCATCCCCACCTAAAAATAAAGAAACTAAGCCAGTGAGAGAAAACCATTCATTCAAATACACAGATGATATTTTTCAGATCAGTACAACAAACTCATTTTATTCAGGGTCTAAATAATAGAAGCTCTAGTGGGGTTAACACCCCTCCACCCCAATATCTTTAGGAACTTCTGAATCACTGGCAGCTATGAAGAATAATTTATTGTTCAAATGCTCTAGAGAATAAAATTTTACTCTATAATTTGGTTGACTTTTCTTATGCTGTCACATAATATAAACTCTATTTAATAAATGCTAATGGTAAGTTACAATTAAATCTATTACCATAGTTTCAGTTATGAGATTAATACTCATTGACCTCTTGAATATGCAGTTTAGGAAAGAATTTGCAACCCCTGGAGCACCTGGGTGGCTCGGTCGGTTGAGCATCCGACTTCAGTTCAGGTCATGATCTCACAATTCGTGGGTTTGAGCCCCATGTCGGGCTCTGTGCTGACAGGATGGAGCCTGGAGCCTGCTTCTGATTCTGTGTCTCCCTCTCTCTCTGCCCCTCCCCCACTTGTGTTCTCTCAAAAATAAATAAATATTTTTTTAAAAAAAGGATATGTAACCTTAAGTAAGCTCAATTAATATTATAAATAATGAGGTTTTTAAATACTATTGAGAACTCAAAAATTTTTTTAAATATATATTTATTTATTTTGAGAGAGAGAGAGAGTGTACACATGTAGGGGAGGGGCAGAGAGACTGGGATTGAGAATCCCAAACAGGCTCCAGGCTGCCTGCAATGCAATGCTGAGCCAGGCTCAGGGTTCAATCCCACCAACTGTGAGATCATGAACGTGAAAGTCAGACTGATGCTTAACTGACTGAGCCACCCAGGCACCCTGAGAACTTATGTTGAAACAAAGTAGAAGTCATTATCTTTCTAAAAACAGCCTCTGAAAAGATTTTCCAATATCCTTTTCAACCATTTCCTTGCCTTCACTTTGTTACCTTTTGGGGCTTCCCTGCTTTCTAATAACTCCTCAGATTTGGACAGCAAGTAAATTGTGTCTCTGATACTAAATCTGATGCATTCTGACAAGTCTTGGCCAGGTGGGGAAACAAGGCCATGGCAAGTTATTGCTATCTGTCACAGGTAGGGACATGGAGAGTGGGAGCACTCATGCTGTTCACATGCAGGACTATCCCAACGTGACCCTGGCCTTAGTGACTGCTCATTATTCCAAGCTGGTCCCTGCCATCCCTGTGGTGTAATCCGGGCTTGGTAGCCATTTGCCATTCTTAGTCCAGTAGTAACAGCAAAGTTGGAACCAAGAAACAAACAGATGCAGCAAGAAAGGAACAGAGGGATTATTTTAGCAAAGCATCTGGAATTCTGGAATGTTAGCTACGACACAGGGGCACACAGGTCATTAGGATTAGTAGTAAGGAAAAATTCACTGCTGGAATAGATTTCACTTCCTAAACACTTTTTAAATCTTTCCTGCTCTCCTTGTGGCAACCAAGAGCAGAATGAGCTTAGAACAGGTGTTGCAGGGTGTGGTCTTCATATCTAAAAGAGAAGGACCTGAGAAACTTGATTGAAAGGCAGATCCAATCTTAAAACTAATGGTTCCAAGCCTTCTCACCCAAGGCAGCATTTGCAGTTTTTACAAGATCCCAGCATACTTCTGAGAAATGTCAGAGTTTTAAGAACTGTTGGCTCCGAAAGCAGTTCTCAGCCCTGACTACAAGGTTAGAATCCACCCGAGTCTTCTGTCAGTGATCACCAGTCTGTGCTTAAACACCTTCTGACGGGAGCACACAGCCTCCCACAGCAGCCCGTTCCAGCTTTGGACAGCCTGATTTTTAGATGTTTATGGTTTGTATTGGTTCAAAAATCTACCTCTTGCAACTTCCACTAATTCAGACTGGTTCTACTACTGATAGTGAAAAATATCTCTTGCACATGGCCACACACAGGGTTTCCTGCATTGTCTCTTCACTCCCAAGTCCTTAAAATTAAAAACCTTTGAGGACATGGTTTCAGTTAGGACTCTCTTGCTGCAGAAAAGAAATAAATCCTGAGTAGCTTTGACACTGAAGCACCCCTTAGTCAGGAAAGCTGAAAATGTCAGACAGATTTAAAGTTTGATGTCAATTTAAAAGGTTAGAAGTTGATATATATCAAGAGGCAGAAAAGTATTTTTTCTTTATCTCAGTAATGCCATGCAAAAAGGAGAATCCAGAGGAGGGGGAAAAAAGACATTAATGCACAAGAATATGTATTAAATGATTACTTTTAAGAGTAAAAAACTGAAAGCAATCTAAATTCTAAAAATAGTGGAATATTTAAATAATAATGTGTTCCACAGGCAGGCAGCTTGATACTGAAAAGCACCGTGGAGTCAGAGCTCAATTTCTAGGTTTGAATGTCAGTTTAGTTTTGATTGTGTGACTTTGGAAAAGGCGCTTAACTCCTCAGTTTTCTTCATTTGTACAATGAAGATAATACCTATGTAGTAAGTTCTGAAGTTTAGAAATGCATGTAAATTACCTGATATAAGTTCAGTAAAAGATGGACAATGTTTGGGATTGTTTTACTATGCTACACTCACCCACTAGGAAACCTTGAAACTAACTATTAAATTACTAATTACAAAGACTGTTTTGCAGTTGGGAAGCTACTTTAATTACATGTTAGGTAAAAATGGATTCAATCATATATACACATTTTATATAATTTAATTAAAAGATACAAAGAAAATGAAAATGATCAACTGTGATGGGATGGGATTATGAATGATAGACTTCTTTATAAATAGAAAAATATGCATCTCTTAAAGGGAAAGTCAATTTTTCTTAATAAAAAACACATGATAGAGACGTAATTAGTTTAAAATGTCCTAAAGAATTAGCCATCTTATGTTTCTTTAAAAAATATATTATTTTATATTTACTTAAAGGAAAGACTGTGAGTCTTATCTTGTGGGAGAGCTTCAAGTCACCATTTTTCCAACTCAGGGACGCTAAGGTGGCCTTTACAATCAAAATATGACAGCACACTACCACCCCCTAGTGGCAGCCTGCATGAGGTGTAGGATCAATAGGTTGGAAGTTAAATATTGTCAATGTGTATGCAAGCTCTAACAGCAAAGGCCTAAGTATTCAAAACTCTGAAAGTTCAACTTCAACTTGTGTCCCAGCTAACCTACATTAAATTCCATGTGGTACGTACTTATTATACTAACCTTAATTTACATTATTGCAAATAAAAATTCATAAAAATAAAAGCTGGTGTGCATGTTTTGCTCCAACTTCCCAGATCTACTGGCTCATGAGATCTGCTTATTTGATGGAGCTTGTGGAAGTTTTTGCAGTAATCCAGGCAGGCATTGGTTCATTGCAAGTAGTATAAAAAAAAAAAAAAAGAAAAGAAAAGACCCAGAGCCTGCCTGGAAGGAGTCAGAGTCTAGTGGGGAAGGGCCTGCTACCAAGTAGCTATAATGCGATAAGATAACTGTTCTAATGGGTTGGTATACGCAGTGAGTGTTGTGGGAGGACTGGGGAGGAAGCAACTAACCGGGAGTCACTGAAGCCATCGTAAAGAACAGACACCAGGTTCCCTGGCAAACAAACACAGGAAGTGCGTTCTAAGAGAAAATAGAAAGTTATTACTGCAGAAATAGCTTACTCTTTTGTACTTTGTCAAATTTGTTGTTTTTTTTAACAGCTTAACAGAAGAAAAAAACCTCATAATAAAGGAATTTGAGAAGATACCTAAGCCAGGAGTAAGTCTTAGATGGTCTACAGTTTGTTAATACAACTGGATTCAAATATCCCTTTTGATAAATATTAATGTTTATCACAACAACCATACCCTGAGACATTTGAAAGATCCAAAAGTCTTAACTATAGACAATGCTGAAAGGAATAACTTCTGGAATAAACATAGTGATGCCTATTACAGGCTTAGCTATTTGGCATCTAATATAGGCTGTGTTTAGTTGGACAATATCTGCTTTGTTTTTAGAAAAAAAAGGGGGGGTGTCTGTGGTTAGCACTTAAAAACATTATTTTTGCATAGTTATTACCCTCAGAGCTTCTTGAACATCTCAAGCTTACTATAAGACATTTTTATAAAGGAGATGTACCACTTATCCATTCCTGCATAACAAACTGCCCCAAAACTTAGTGGCCTAAAACAGCCAACATTTCTTATTTTACACAGAGGTTTCCTGGTCTGAGCTGGTTCAGCTGGGGCTGGGTGGTCCAAGATGGCTTCATTCATCTGTCAGCCAGTTGGCAGGCTAGCTGGTCTAAGATCACATGTCACCAGTCGTCACATAGTAGTGGAAGGGTTTCCGGCCTCAAAAAAAAACAGCCTCAAGTGATGGCAGACCCCCAAAGCATAAGACCTTTCAAGCCTCTGCTTTTGTAATCCGTCATTGGTCAAAGCAAGTCACATGGCTAAGTCTAGAATCAAGGGATAGAGAAACGGGCTCTACTTTTTTTTTTTTTAATGTTTATTTATTTTTGAGAGAAAGACAGTAAGAGCCAGAGACAGAGAGAGAAAGGAAGAATCCTAAACAGGCTCCGGGCCCTGAGCTGTCAGCACACAGCCTGATGCAGGGCTCCAACTCACTAACCATGAGATCATGACCTGAGCTGAAGTTGGATGCTTATATGACTGAGCCACCCAGGCTCCTCTGAGCTCTACTTCTTAATGAGAAGAATGACAAATATCTATAGGAACAGGAGGAATTGGGAATCCATTTTTGTGAGATCACATTTTTTGTGATCTATCACACAAAGTAAAGAGAAATGTCACTACATTCTGCACTGTTACCCCCATCTGAATGGTTATATTTCAGAAGCATGCTGTTGGTGTTTTCATTCCAAGGCAAAAAAACCTGTTTATCATAGAGTAAAATACTACTTTTTTATATGTGTGTGTATGTGTATGAGTATAGATATGTACATATACATATATAGCATATAAAATATACATTATTATATAAGTACCTACCTACCATTTACCACACAGATTTTATGGGAAAAAGAATTTTGGATTTTAGTTCCAGACCATAGGATCACCAATTTTACCCGCTCTCATCAGCATTGGAGGGTGGAGATATGTAGAAAACCCAGAGCAGGCTAAATGGATCCATTCGCTCAGTCATTAATAATGTGTAGATTTTCTGAGTACAAGGCTTCTCTCCCATAAGTCAAACACTCCCCAAATAATCAGGCAAGGGAACAAAGATGTGTTGAGTCTGGAGTGGAGGGCCTTTGGGGAGAATATGAATGGGTTACAAAGAGGGGGATTAAGGAGCACAAAGGGTTGGGTTTTCCAAATATGAACTCCTCAGTCTTTAATTCTCATGTGGGATTCAGGTGAACCAGAAGCCCAATAGTCAAAGATGGTTTGCATCTGATGTCAAATCACAAAGCTACTAGAAAATGGGCTGGAAATTTTCACTCATGCTTTTTTGGTATGAAATAAAAATTAACTCAGAAAAAGGACACATTGAAAATATAGGACAGAGGGGCACCAGGCTAGCTCAGCTGGGAAGAGCATGTGACTCTTTTTATCTGGGGGTTGTGAGTTTGAGTCCCATGTTGGGTGTAGAGATTAAAATAAAATCTTAAAAAAAATAAATAAAATAAAATACAGGATAGAAAGGAGCCACTAGTAAAAAAAAAAAAAGAGTTTGAATCTGATGTAAAGTGTTTAATACATGAAGTACAACTGTCATGCCTTGATTGTAGATGTCAGAAGTCATTTTTGTATTTAACTTTAGAAGAAGTCATTTGTGAAACTCAAAACAAATATAATCAAAATGGTGAGTAAAATTATTTTTAATTTGATTTTTAGGTAGACAGATACTTGCTCAGGCTCTATATAACCTGATAATTTTCCTGACTTTTAAGGAAATGGAGAAGAAGATGAGAATATTGAGAGAAAGCACTGAAGAATTACGTAAGGAAACAATGCAGAAGAAATTAGAAATCAAAAATTTACGGGAAGATTTGGCATCTAAGCAAAAGCAATTACTGAAGGAGCAGAAGGAACTAGAAGAACTGTTGGAATATCAGGTCAACCTAAAGGTGTGTTACTTACATAAATATTTAAACATTGTTCCTCTGTGGACATAAAAATGCATGGTTATCAAGATTAACTACACAGGTTTGACAAAGAGGGGTAGCATCACACAAACTGAAATATTCAGCATTGTGACTGATCTAATCAAACTAAACCTGGGCCCTGGGAATTCACAAAAAATTTTAAGAGTGTTTGACAGGATCTCTCCAACTTGGAGCCCTGGCCCAGGGAAAAGACCTCACTAAGAATTTTCTTCTACATTAGAATTGGATGTCACAAACACAGTGACTTCTTTGAAGAGCAACCAAATGTCCTAACCTCTTGCATATATTTGTATAACTTTACCCTTATCTGTGTGATTTCACTTTACTTTCTCTTCCCCATGAAAGTGACTAAGACTTTGTTTATGCATTTATGTTTTAGGAAATAATTAAAATTCATTTTATTTTGAAAAATATATAACTCTCAAAACAATTTAAATAACCTAGAATTATTTTACCTTTTTAACAGTTTATTTATTTATTTATTTATTTTTTTTTTTATTTATGAACTATAATTATGATATAGATTTTGATTTTATTTTATTTTATTTTATTTTTTATTTTTTTTTAATTTTTTTTTTATTTTTTTATTTTTTAATATATGAAATTTACTGTCAAATTGGTTTCCATACAACACCCAGTGCTCATCCCAAAAGGTGCCCTCCTCAATACCCATCACCCACCCTGCCCTCCCTCCCACCCTGCCCTCCCTCCCACCCCCCATCAACCCTCAGTTTGTTCTCAGTTTTTAACAGTCTCTAATGCTTTGGCTCTCTCCCACTCTAACCTCTTTTTTTTTTTTTTTTTTTTTTTTTCCTTCCCCTCCCCCATGGGTTTCTGTTATGTTTCTCAGGATCCACATAAGAGTGAAACCATATGGTATCTGTCTTTCTCTGTATGGCTTATTTCACTTAGCATCACACTCTCCAGTTCCATCCATGTTGCTACAAAAGGCCATATTTCATTTTTTCTCATTGCCACGTAGTATTCCATTGTGTATATAAACCACAATTTCTTTATCCATTCATCAGTTGATGGACATTTAGGCTCTTTCCATAATTTGGCTATTGTTGAGAGTGCCGCTATAAACATTGGGGTACAGGTGCCCCTAACAGTTTATTTATTTTTGAGAGAGAGAGCATGCGTGAGTGGGGGAGGGGCCGAAAGAGAGGGAAGGAGAGAGAATCCCAAGCAGGCTTGGCGCTGTCAGTGCAAAGCCCAATGTGGGGCTTGATCCCATGAATGGTGAGATCATGACCTGAGTCAAAATCAAGAGTGAGACACTTAACCTACTGAGACACCCAGACACCCCTAGAGTTGGTTTAGAAACAACATCTGAGACTCACTGGCTTTAATGACAATTATGATTCACTTTGACCACTTTTTCCTCGAGGGTCTTAGAGCAGTCAAACACGACGTGCCCAGCTGCTACCTGGAACATAGTACCTCAGCAGAGACAGATTTACGAGGAGCCTAACAAAGCTAAAGCTTCAGGCCCCTCACTTGCATGAACCTCTTCCAAGGCCCTGTACCTATTTAGCATTTATAATTCTTTACTCTTTATCTTAGAGAGGCCCCCTGACAAATCATAAGAGTCTTAGCCTTACAAAATTTGGACCTGCCCCTGGACTGAGCGAGATCCCGGGATAAATTCACTTCACTGCCATGATGTGTTCAACCTCCATGCATGTATTACCCCAGGCACCAAAGTCCAGTGTGATCCTTGGGCAGGAAGGGCTGTTTCATAATGCCTGCCCTGTACATAAGTGGCTTGAGGCTAAAATAGAACCTTCTGTGAATCCACAGGGCATAGTGAAAAGTGGTACTAGCCAAAATTAGCTTTTGATCTCGGCCTTACCACTTCCTAGCTGCGTGACTTTGGGGAAATTATTTAAGCTTTCTTAGCACAAGTCTTAGGGTTCCCTAGAAGCAGAGTTTCTAGTATTCAGACAAATACTCATTGAGGGAGGTCTCTAAGGGGAATCTGATAGGAATGTCAGGAAAGTTGGGGGAAGAAACTAGGCCAAAATGTGTTTTCAGGAAAATACTGGTCTCAACCTGATCCTGTGGGAATCTCTAGACCATGAATTCCACCCAGAGGCAGGGGGGATGGGCCGTGGTATCACCACATCAATTAGTCATTGGTCACAGAGAGCTGCCCCCTTCCCTGCATTCCCTATCCCTTGAGAAGACAGGTCTGCTGAGCCAGTGGCGATCCTATGGAGAGGAAAACAGGCATGAGCCAACCCCCGCAAACCCGGAAAGATGGGTGGACATCCATAGAGGGAACAGACAGTATTCGTTACACTCAGCTATCTCCTCTTTAAACTGGTTACAAACCATGTCTTGTAAGGTCACTGTGAGTATTAAATGAAATAATTAAAGCACCCTAGACAGTAGGGGGAAGATAAGAATTCTACACATTGTACTTCTTTTCTATTTAACTCTGGTCTAAAATTACATAATGTAACATTCCTTTTCTTTACTAGGATGAAGTGGTCCACCATCAAGCTGTTCCTGTACAAATTGGAAAAGAGATAGAAAAAACAACACGCAAAAAAGTGTATGACTTAATATTATGTTTTAAGCCCTGCCAGCCCTAAGTTAGTGTATGCTCACTAAAACGAGAATATTAGCCATTGAACACATCAAATTACTATTACAACCTTTGAAATATCTGCATTTAGCCTTGCCTCAGTTGTGTGTATCAAGTTCATTAAAAGAAAGTAAGGCAGCATATTACTAACATTCATAACATTTATTTATGTCTCTTTCCAATTTATAAATTGAATCTGTATGGAGTGTCCCTACAGATGTTAACAGAGCTGTGCAAAAGATAAATTATTGGAATTTTAATGTGTAGAATTTTATGGTGTGTCAGCCAGCCAGAAGCCTAAAGCCCAGATGACAGTAACTCTACTTTGTCATCTAATCACCTGGGGAACACCCCCAAACATTCAGAGCAATTTTGGAGGCAGAAATCATGGAGGAAGTTCTTAAGGTTTAGAGGAGCTCAAAAAAATAAAGATAAATGAAGAAACAAAAATTCTGGAGAAACCATTTGATTGCTCTGGTAAGGAGAAAGAAGAAAGCAGGCATTAGTAACAGTTCTAAAAGCCACCTTGTCACGACCACCAAAGTTGAGAGATTCAGGTCAGTTCAAGAAGGCTGGTCAGGGAGAGGGTAGATCCCAGAAGGTGGTGCAGTGGGGAGCCAAGGAGGAAGTGAGGAGGCTGGACAAATCACTGCCCTCACTGGCACTCAGTGGAGACACCCCTAAGTCCCGCTCATCTGTGATCTTCATCCCACTTCTGAGTTCACCACTAGCTCTTCTATCGCCTCTTCAGGTAGTAAAAATAGGCAGAGACAGCATGAGCTCGAAATAAGGCAAACGTGTGTGTGTGTGTGTGTGTGTGTGTGTGTGTGTGTGTGTGTGTGTGTGTATACACACATATGCATGTATGTATGTAACTGTATCTGTATGTATGTTTCCACAGAGAAATGGAAAAGAAAAAGATTGTCTTAGAATATGAACTCGAAGAGCTAAATGACTTCCTAAAGAAAGTTGAAACCAAAATTAATTCCATAATGGAAGAGAAGGAGGATGTAATAAAGGAAGTTGAAGGCAAACGAGCCTTACTTGAAATAAAAGAACGAGAATATAACCAATTGGTCAAGCTGTTGGAATTGACCAGAGAGAATGAAGCAACTTCACTGACTGAAAGGTTACATTTATGTGTGTCTGTCATCTAAACTTGTCTTCAGTTTCTACTTAAGGATTCAAAACATAATCTCAAACACATTTATGTTGATTCAATAAATAGTTTATAGAATTTTGAATAGATTTTTACCTTTATTAAAAAATAAAGTATTTCCCAGTATTTTTCCCCATTGTTTACTCATCATTTTCCTCAATTTCTTGTGACCAAATCTCAAGGACACAATGTTTATATTATTGTAAGTTTTTGAAATGTGCCTCTGAAAAGTATATCACTGGAGTATGCTATAGTTGTGGGATCTTTCCTACATATGAACGGTATTCCTCAGGTAATCATGACTTTTTCCTAATGGGAATAATTTTGTGGTCCACGCAATTCCTTGGGAAGGTGTTAATTCCTATTTGTAAATAAAATTTTAGGGAAAATGGGAACCTCTGTCTCTGCTGAGCTGCTATTTTTAAAAATATTTTTATGTTTATTTATTTTTGAGAGAGAGTGAGCGGGGCAGGGGCAGAGAGAGAGGGAGACAGAATCCGAAGCAGGCTCCAGTCTCTGAGCTGTCGGCACAGAGCCCAAAGCTGTCGGGGCTCGAACTCCCGAACCATGAGATCATGACCTGAGTTGAAGTCAGACACTTAGTGGGATGCCACCCGGGTTCCCTCCATTTGGGTTTTTTCTAATTAGCCTGGGACTCTAAATGATACCAACTTACAAATAAAGTGGCTTTTAGCATGATTTAACATTGGTTTCTCATATGAGGATAGTTCTGTATGAATATGCTGAGCATGCTGTCTTGAGAAGCATGAAGGGCAGTTGATGACAAATCACTTTCATTTTCTCTCTTTTCCTGGAACAGAGGAATCTTGGATCTCAATTTACGAAACTGTCTCATTGACAAGCAGAACTACCATGATGAACTTTCTCGTAAGCAAAGAGAAAAAGAACGAGATTTTCGAAATTTAAGAAAGATGGAGCTACTCTTGAAAGTGTCCTGCGATGCACTCACTCAAACTCAAGCGCTACATCAAAGGCTTCTATTAGAGGTGGGTGCTGTGCACCACTTTTTGATTTTTCAAGATCCGTGCCATCTCTTTGAAGTAAAGATATCTTAAAAAGTTGTTTTTGCTACCAGTAAAGAAATGGAAAACAGAGAATGCTAATTTTAAACTGCATCAGATCTATCATAGAGGCTCTGTCTTAACGTTTTTCGATCTCTTTTTGCTAACCCAAGGTTAGAGACGTGTCTTACTTGAATCAGGCATCAGCTTGGCCAGGGGAAGCAGTGAGGCCATCCAGGTCTGGAAGAGCTCAAGGCTTCACTACAGAGTAGGACCAAGTGGACCACTGTCTTTACCAGTTGAAAGAGTCAGATCCAGCGTGGTGTCACTGCAGACTGCAATAGTCAGGGACTAGATCAAAGTTTGTCAGTCAGCCTGCACCTCCAACTAGCCATACTCCAGTCAGAGGATGCGCAGGATAGCTGGTATCTTCTCACTATCTCTGTGCTCCCAAGTGAGGGTTTTTGGTCTTGTTGCCTCTGCACTCTCCTCCATCAGCAGCCTCTACTAATTGAACAAGCACTTCTGAAAGGCAGTAGGTCCTTGAGCAGGATGCATCCTTTGGTGGAAAAGAGAGCAGTCTCTGAGGTGAAGCAGCCGGGTGTATAAAAACCATACCCATTCTTTTCAGTATTGTCATGCTCTGTGACCATAAGGAGGTTCATGACTTCAGAAATTTAAACAGGAGTTTCCAACTCTGCTAGACACTACTGATCCTAAGCTATACCTAATTCTCCTCTCCTTCTGGGCATGTGGGAAGTGTATACTTCCCTGCAGTCGAACAGAGTCACATGACTAGTTCTGGCCAATAGATTGTGGACGGAAGGGACACATGTCACTTCCAGCCCGGAATATCTGATTGCCCGTGTGAGACCCTCTAGCTTTTTTCCTCTCCTACAGCAGTTGTGGAAGTACATGATGATACATAGGTGCTGTAAAATGGAAGCAGTCCAAAGGCTCAGCCAATAGTGGTCTTGGACTCAGGTGCCTGGGTGGCTCAGTCAGTTAAGCGTCCGACTTCAGCTCAGGTCATGATCTTGCAGTTCGTGGGTTTGAGCCCCACGTTGGGCTCCGTGCTGGCAGCTCGGAGCCTGGAGCCTCCTTTGGGTTCTGTGACTCTCTCTCTCTCTTTCTCTCTCTCTCTCTCTCTCTCTGCCCCTTCCCTGCTCATGCTCTGTCTCTCTCTCAAAAATAAACATTAAATTTTTTTTTTTAATTGTGGTCTTGAACAATCATCTTGACTGTCCATAGGCTTTGTCAGAGCAAAAAATAAGACTTCATGGTTTGGAGCCATGATAGTTGGGGGTTGTTTATTTCTGTAGCATAACCTAACTTATTCTGACTGAAACGCTAATCTTTAGCAAGGTGTGGACAAAACTGGTTAGGGTTAGGAGTGTTACAAATGGCATTCACAAACCTTTTTTTTTTTCCCCCCATCTCAGTGGGGCAAAATATGCTTTTTACACTTTTGCAAAACAAAGAACAGTTATTTATGTTTCTCATACTTTTTTTTAAAATTGTTTATTTTTTTTGTTTCTCATATACTTCTAATATTTTTATTACAGTTCTAGCAAGTAGATTAATTCTTTTTATCACTGTGAAATCTCTTTAGAAATGCTTTTTGCCTTTGATATTAGGACATTATAAGTTATACTAGCTTTTTTTGGTTAGATTTTGCCTGTTATTTCCTTTTCCATCCATTTACTCTTACTCTTTCTGTGTCCTTACTTAGATGTGTCCTTTATATGCAGCACATACTTTTTAATATCTGGTCTGAAAATTTTTACCTTTTAGTTCTTGTATTCAGTCCAAAAACATTTCATGTAAGTATGGATCTACTTGGGCTTTTGCCCACCATATTACTATTGCTTTCTCTTTGTCCCATTTCTTTCGTGTTCCATTTTCCCTCCTATATATCTTTCTTTTGGATGAATCAAAAAAAAAAAAAATGAGCTGTTCTACTTCTACTTTCAATTGTCCTATTTCCCCCATTTTAGATATGCTTTAGTTAGTTCTGCATTCTCTTCCCACCCATTAGCCTAAAGATTACAACATTCATCCTTGATTTTAATTAGAGTCCATATAAAGTAATAATTTGCTACTTTCCAGACAGTGCTAGGTAGAACCTTTGAAGACTTTAACTCTGTTTGCCTTTGCAACTCTTACACCTTCAAACATATTTTTTTAATCCAACTTTTCAAGTTATTCTTGTTAGGAGCATTGGTCTACTACAAGCTATTCCATCTTAGCCCAGGTCCTAGCACATTATGACAGCTAAGTTGGAACTTTGGGCAAACACAGACCCTGTGCTATCTCCTTATATTTAAGAGTAAGGCACAATAAAGCTAGTTGGGAGCTATTTCTGATGATAAGGCTTGCCACTACAGGTTAATCTGGCTGGACACAAATATATAAAAGGAATGGCCTTGACCAAATGGGAGATTGCAATAGAATGCTCACACATTGTTCAGATTTTAATAAATAAAAGCTTTTTATAGTAGGACACCTCTAGCTATTAAATTCACAAAATAGCACCCACTGAATATAAAATGAACAGAAATGAAAACGTATTTTAAAATCCTCTTGGGGCGCCTGGGTGGCTCAGTAGGTTAAGTGTCCGACTTTGGCTCGGTACACAATCTCATGGTCCATGAGTTCGAGCCCCACTTTGGGCTCTGTGCTGACAGCTCAGAGCCTGGAGCATGCTTTGGATTCTGTGTCTTCCTCTCTCTCTGCCCCTCTGTTGCTCTCACTTGGTCTCTCTCTTTCTCTCTTAAAAATAAATAAACATTAAAAAATAAAATAAAATCTTCTTCCTTCATTGGTTTTGAGAAAAATCTGGTTTTGCCCTAGTGCAGTTTGTTTCCATGAGAGACTATGTTCCTCTTTGACCTCATGACTTATAATTAGCCTGGCCACAGTCCTACGCTGGCTGGCAGCACTTGAAAATAGTCACTCCCAGACTGAGTGAACATTTCAGCCTTGCACACAGTCCAAAAAGGAAGGAGATAAAAGGTAAGTATGAAGAGTTCCCGCTACTCTTCAGACTTCATTTTCCCCCTAGAGAGAGTTGTTTGATTCTCCTATTGCTTTTGACTGTAGAGACTCTAGAAAGTCAAGCCACAAACCTCGTGAAAGTTTGAAATATTTTAGGAAAATATCAAAGCTTTAAAGAAACTGAGGTTCTTTTGATATCAAATAATTGGGATGTTTACTGCAACAGGATCATGTCTAACTTCTTAACTTTTATGAAGGTTACTGATGTTTGTTCATGCACTGAAAATGTCTGGAAGAACAGACACTAAACTATTAACCATGACTTGTGGGGAGTAGTATTTGAAGGAAAGGTAGGGAGCAGGTGTTTAATTTCTTACTTTAAACACTTTGTTTTGTTTGGTTACAATGAACACATTTTTTTTTCTAAGTGTGAAATGCTACTCTATAAAAACCCAAACATAGAACTAAAATAAATAAGCTTACAAAACCTGCTGATATATGCAATCTGAGGCTCAAATGTAGTGGTAAATATCTCAAGTCACCCAGTATTAGTACATAACTAGAATATAGCTAGAATCAATTTGGCTGCCAGAAGTAACAGAAACTCAATTATAGTGACTTAACTAAATAAGGGACTGTTTTATTCACATAATAAAAAGTCCAGAGGTAGGCTCAAGATCCTCTTAGCTCTTTTTTCTGTCACCCTTAATGTGTATATTTTGTTTTGAAGGTCAAAAGACAGCCATTCCACCTTTAGGCATAAGATCAAACAAACATGGGGAAGGGCAAAGAATAAAAGGCATATGGCAGCTCGCTTGGTTGAGGTGGTGTTTTTAGCAGGAAAACAATCACTGTCCCAGGGGTCCCATCCAGCAGACTTCCATTTACATTTCACTGACATATCCTGGTCACCCCCAGCTACAAAAGAGTCTAAGGAATCCAGGATACATTGCAGCTATGAACAAAACTGGGGTTTTATTAGTAAGGTCAAAGAAGAGGGTGGATATTGGCTAAGCTACCAATGGCCCACCTTGATACTTCTCCCACAAACCAAGCATCCTTAATTCCTGTCTCAAACTTGAGGGTTAGGTTTATGGAGACTTAAGAAAAGTATCAGAGAAGCAGCTAGCCAGAATCCAAAAATAAATACAATTCATTGCAGTATTGTTTGTAATTCAAAACACTCAGACATTTGTAACCTAAATGTCTGAGACCTGAAACCAGGAAAGTTCATTAGGGGCTTTAATTGACAAGAGAAGCTAGTGAGTGTGCCCTCATCATATCTTCTGAAAAGACCTTGTAAGGTTTCTTCATCCCAGCTAGCATTCATACACAGATTTGTCTACACTTGGGAGCCAAGCATTTGGAGTAGCCTGCTTCTGGGCACCTGTGGCAGAGAAGTACACAGGAACTGGGACACTTGCTGGCCTTCCTCTGAAAGAAAGAACTCTACTTTCCAGAAGGAGAAATCAAACTCTTTCCATCTGACTTCTTAACTCGTCCATAAAATCTTCCCTGATTATTCAAGTCTACTTTGAGCTGTCCCTTTCCTGACCTGATATAGCATTTACCTGCTCCTCAAAATCACAAATTCTGTGTATTGTTATATGG
This sequence comes from Panthera tigris, assembly GCF_018350195.1. Classification (NCBI taxonomy): domain Eukaryota; kingdom Metazoa; phylum Chordata; class Mammalia; order Carnivora; family Felidae; genus Panthera; species Panthera tigris. The sequence goes on from NC_056661.1 coordinate 81,036,210, forward strand.
ATTTCACAAGACCATGTCTCGTCTTTCTAATCCAGGGTGTGCTCCTCAGTAGCTAGCTCTCCATGGTAAGATGGAAGCAGGAATCTTGGGCATTGGGGGGGTACAGAAGGTGCTACTGAAGATACACAAGTTCATGGATTTGGGGACATCCAAAGACTTAGTTATTTTAAGAGAGCAACACAAATCTCAGAAAGACACTGTTAAATCACTAAACAGCATGATCTTTCCCTCTTGGTACAGATTTTAGCCAATATTCCACCTTAGTTCCTAGAAGTGTGAGCTGTTACATAGGAAATAAACTATCAAGTTGGAGTCATGTGCTTTTGGTATAAAAGTCTGACTCTAAACCTGCTCTAACTCAAGTATGCTGTCAGCACCCGAAGATAACCCTTCCTGTCTTTGGATGGTGTTTCCCCAGAAGCTGTTGTGTGTCCCCCTCCTCCTCTCTGCTTTCTTCTCCATCATAAAGAATCTGACAATATCATTCCTAAAAGGCAGCAAAAACTGATAGAATGAAATGTTACTTTCTCCTGAAATTCTTTAGCAGAGGACAAAACACAAGCCAATACAATAGAAATGTAATGGTGGAATTTCAGGTATCAACAAAAAAAATGTAAGAGGCTTTTCTTTTGGGTAAGAACTTTTTTCCAGCTACTCATCAAATTACTACATATTGAGTAGCCAAGTATTCTTACTAGATTAATAAATGGTTCCTATTTTCTTTTAGGTTTATTTATTTAGAGAGACAGTGCATGTGCACGAGCAGGGGAGGAACAGAAAGAGAGGGAGAGAGAAAATCCCAAGCAGGCTCCACACTGTCAGCACAGAGCCTAACATGGGGCTCGATCCCACAAACCACAAGATTGGGACCTGAGCTAAAATCAAAAGTCGTACACTTAACCGGCTGAGACACCCAGGTGCCCCTAAATGGCTCCAATTTTTTTAATCTATAAGATTTCATAAACATTTATATTTTATAAGTATGATAAATATCACTTGAACATGCCTGTTTCCAAAGTGCTGAGTTATGAGTTAGTGAAGCAGTAAAATACAGTGTTAGATTCATGGACTCTGAGTCTATCCTCCTGGGTTTGCACCTGTATCACTGAGGCAAGTTGCTTAAATGTCTTTGTTCCTCCTTCTCTTCATCTGTACAATTAGAGAGAATAATATTATCTACCTCATAGGGTTTATTGTGAGGATTAAATATGACCATACACATAAGCACTTAGAACCTCTCCTGACACATTATCAATGCTCTATAATTGTTAGCAGCTATTATTAGCAAGATTTATTTCCAAATGAAGGAGAAATATTTGCAATTTGTGAATTATAGATTTTTGGCAGGTTTTCATATTTTAGTTTACCATGACTTCATAAAGAATATTCAGCATAATAATTTGCCCACCATTTGCAAAAGGTACACAGTGGAGTTGACTACATGACATTGAAGATTTCTTTCTTGTGTAAATAGTGGTTTTACATTTTTATTTCCAGATGGAAGCTATCCCTAAAGATGATTCTACATTATCTGAGAGAAGGAGAGAACTCCACAAGGAAGTTGAAGTGGCTAAGAGGAATTTGGCTCAACAGGTCAATATCGACTCTTATCTAAGCTTCTGTCTAAGGGTGATTAATACGAAGTTGTGGTGTTTTTAACTGTGCTCCACAAAACTTCATCAATAGGAGAGTCATCAAATATAGTATGATCCTATTTAATGTGGGTCTGTTTCTTCATCTCAGGGTCTACTTGAACCCCACGTTAAATAGGAGAAAAAGGATGTGTTTGAACAAACAAAATTATACAAATGCATGAGATTTTAAAATAAAAGGGCTACTGATTATATAATCGGATTAAAAATAAGCAATAAATGTTTTATTTCACCAATGTCTAATTTTAAATTTTCAAATTTTGTTTATTCAAGCTACTGTTAAAGTATTTTAAAACATGATTTTATGTCTCTTCTTTTTCTTCAAGTTACTTGAAAACAAAGTCTGGTTAAGAAAAACTTCTATCACATTAAAATGCTAATACTTGCGCATTCTTTCCTAAGATAAAATACTTGGAGCTAAAGCAGTCGAGTTACTTTGTTTTATGTTCTAGCAAACTAACTTCTACATAGGAAATTAAAAAAATGTTAAGATACTGGCCCTAGTGTGTTTCTTCAAACAAATCAGTTATAATATATGGTGTTTTTCAAAAGAAAATCCTATCAGAAGCTGAGTCCAAGTTAGTGGAACAGCAACTTGCAGAAGAAAACAAGCTTTTAAAGGAGCAGGAAAACATGCGAGAACTTGCCTTCAACCTTGTCCGTATGACTCAAATCAAAATTGATGAGAAGGAGCAAAAATCCAAGGATTTCCTGAAAGCTCAGGTAATTGCATTTTTGTAACCATCCATTAATTACTATACAAGTTCAGGATAACCTCAATTTCACATACTGTTCATTAGAAAGCTGTAATTGTCTCCTTGAGTTTGACTATACAGTTTCCCCAAACAAGACTCAATCACGTACTGAAAAATAGTTTCAGGATTTAATAAGCAGTAGTCAGCAATCTAGAGGAAAAATGAACTGCGTCAGTGGCAATCAGCAGAGGATTCGAGCACATGACGATTTCAGTAAGAAAAAGGTGGGTGCCTCCCGGGGACAGGCCTGACATAGTGGGCAGATCTCTGTGATTCCCCACCATCTCACATGGTGAGATGTGTCCAAGAACAAGTCAACAGCGGTAGCATTAAACTGCTCCCCACCCCCCCACCCGTGCCTCCCAGGTTCACCAAGCCAGCGTTGTTTAAACCAATGAGAGAACTCCCTTAGTTACTACTCCACCCCACGACTTTCCTGGGCTCCCAACAAACTAGCAGAGCTGACCCAGTGCAACATCGCCAACAAAAGAGCAATGAAACCAATGACAAAAACAACTCTCCTGTCATGCTAGCTAACACTCTAACATGACAATCATTGTATTCCGCAAAGGGATTATGTTCACAGGTTCCCTGTTAAAAACGAATATGATATGACACATTACAAAAAGAGAATACCTGAATTTACCCTGTGACCCAGATGTTGGCTGTTTCTGAGCAACCTTCATTCTGAGCAAGCATTGACACGGGATGGCATTCTCCTCGGAAAAGCGCCTGAAAATCATGGCTTCTGTTTCTCACAAAATACCACAGGGGGTTCCATTTCTAACATGTGTCAAAACTGACTACAAATCATCTTCCTTCAACTATCTTTCACAAACTCTTCACTTACCAGCCCGGCTGTGATGTCCATACTCACTCCTGCGCTCTCTTAAAAGCTTCCCAAACTTTTCCTCAAAGACAACTCATATAGGCTTTTTTCTTGCTCTATTCTCTCCTTCTTTCTTGTCCTTAATTAATTCAGTTCAGCTGGCCAGGCAATTTTCAGATCTCTCCCTTACAGTTCCCCTACCCCCACCCCAAACTGCACAACCCAGCTGGCTAAGATAGAATTCTCCTTAATGGCCAGGAATGAGATCAGGTGCAGCTGGGAGTATTCATGTTAGTGGTGCTGAGCTTTTTTTTTTTCTTAATTTCACACATAATTTTCATATTTCAGCAAAAATATAGCAATATTGTTAAGGAGATCAAAGCAAAGGATCTTGAAATCAGGATACACAAGAAGAAAAAACGTGAAATTCATCGGAGGTAAAAGAATTACATGACGATTTATCTTGTTAGATGGGCAAAAAATGAATTTTATTTCATGAGTTTCAAAAACACTTGTGTTTCCACAGACTCAGAGAGTTTGCTAAACTGTATGACACTGTTCGAAATGAGAAAAACAAATTTGTTAACTTACTTCACAAAGCTCACCAGAAAGTAAATGAAATAAAAGAAAGGCATAAAATGTCATTAAATGAACTGGAAATTTTAAGAAATAGTGCAGTTACTCAAGAAAGGTAAGTGTAATAATAACTATTGTCTTTTCAAAAGTTTCTCTTCTGATTCATTGAACTCTAAAATACCCTGTGGATAATAAAGTAGATAATAAAGTAGAATAAAGTAAAAAGTAGAAGATAATAGTCTTACAAAGCTGTAAGAGCCCTTGCTCAAAGATGCTTTACAGATGACAGTCTAAGCATCTGAATGTGATTCGTTATGCTTCTACTGTCTGATAGCCATATTTTTAAGTGAATAAAACACTATGTTTACACTATTTATTTTCATTTACCAAATTAGAAAGAAAAACACAAATTTGATCATTTGCATTCAAATTTGGAAGACAATCAAATGTTCATCAACCAGCATTCCCTGGTTATAGATTTGAAGCATCTAATGTGCTTGGAGAAGGCAGTATAGTGGAGTGATTAAGACAGATAGCTTTCTCCATAATTTGGCTTTTGCAGCAACGTGGATGGAACTGGAGAGTGTTATGCTAAGTGAAGTAAGTCATACAGAGAAAGACAGATACCATATTTTTTCACTCTTACATGGATCCTGAGAAACTTAACAGAAGACTGTGGGGGAGGGGAAGGAAAAAAAAAAAGGCTAGAGAGGGAGGGAGCCAAACCATAAGAGACTCTTAAAAACTGAGAATAAACTGAGGGTTGATGGGGGGGTGGGTGATGGGTACTGAGGAGGGCACCTGTTGGAATGAGCACTGGGTGTTGTATGGAAACCAATTTGACAATAAATTTCATATTAAAAAATAAAAAAGACAGCTTTCTAGACTCAACAGAGCATTAAATGAATTCCTTTAGTCTTTTGATTTGGCAAAGTGGGGCAGCAGAGGCTTGGGGCACAAAAGAAAAGGTGTCCTAATCCAAGGTGGGAGGGAGGAACTATAGAAACTCCCGAAGAGTATCATATAATGAATATCATTATTACTACAGTAATAATAATTATAGTAGTAAACATTATTACTACCAGAGTAGTTCCCCCTTATCCTTGAAGGATACATTCCAAACCCCCAGTGGAGGTCTGAAACTACAGATAGTACTGAACCCTATATATTTTGTGTTTTTTTCCTATATTTACATGCCTTTGATAAAGTTTAACTTATAAATTAGGCACAGTAAGAGATGAGTATAATTACTAATAAAATAGAACAATTGTAGCAATATACAGTTGACCCTTGAACAACACAGGTTGGGGCGGGGGGCACCCCCTGCACAGTTGAAAATCTGCATATAACTTTTAACTCCCCCCCCCCCCAACTTAACTACTAAGAGCCTACTGTTGACTGGACACCTTACCAGTAACATTTGATTAACAAATATTATGTATGGTACATGTATTATATACCGTATTCTTACAATAAGGTAAGCTGGAGAAAAGAAAATGTTAAGAAAATCATAAAAAAGGGGCACCTGGGTGGCTCAGTAGGTTAAGCGTCTGACTTCGGCTCAGGTCATGATTTGGGGGAGAGGGTGTTTCCAGCCCCCTTTGGACCCTGTGCTGACAGCTCAGAGCCTGGAGCCTGCTTCGGATTCTGCGTCTCCTTCTCTCTCTGCCCTCCCCCACTCATGCTCTCTGTCTCTCAAAAAGAAACGTTAAAAAAAATTGTTTTTTAAATCATAAAAAAGAGAAAATACATTTACAGTATTGTACTGTATTTATTTATTTTTTTAAATCACATATAAGTGGACCCATGCAGTTCAAACCTGTTTTGTTCAAGCGTCGGCTGTACTGTAATCAATTATGTAAATGTGGTCTCTCTCCCTCTGCCTCAAAATATGTTATTGTACTGTACTCACCCTTCTCGTGAGGACGTGAGGTGACAAAACGCCTGTCTGATGACGTGACGCGAGGCGAATGACGCAGACGTTGCGACGTAGCGTTAGGCCGCTATTGACCTTCTGAAGAGTCAGAAGGAGGATCATTTACTTCCGGACCACGGATGACCGCGGGTAAATGAAGCTGCAGAAAGCCAGACGGTGGATGGGGGACTACGGTACCACTATTGTCGTTTCAATGGACATACTGAAAGCAAGAGCTATGTTGCTAGTTTCAGAAGTCTTCATTGTTTTTAAAGTAAAGAAAATTATGATCTCACCCATTTTCCCATTGTTTTTAAAGAAAGTTACAAAATTCCATGCTGAAACTTGCCAACAATGTTACCATCAGAGAAAGCATGCAAAATGACGTGTGCAAAATCGTAGCAAAACTTCAGGCAATGAAGGAGAAGAAGGAAGTCCAGTTAAATAACATCGACAGACTTGCCAACATGATCACAGTGATTGAAGAGGAGATGGTGCAACTTCGCAAGAGATACGAAAAAGCCGTTCAGCATCGAAATGAAAGGTAAAAACTAGCAACCTAGTGTGAAAAACGAAACACCCAGAGATCCTACTTAGAAATGTTGCCCCTTTTGGGGGCACCTGGGTGGTTCAGTCGGTTGACTGGCTTGAGCTTGGGTCATGATTTCACGGTTCTGGTTTGTGAGTTCGAGCCCCACACAGGGCTCGCGGCTGTCAGCACTGAGCCCACTACAGACCCTCTGTCCCTACTCCCTCTACCCCTTCCCCACTTGCGCTCTCTCTCTCAAAAATAAAAACAAACATTAAAAAATGCTTAAAAAAAACAAATATTGCCCCTTTTTCTATCTGGATTTGACAGTAAGTAGTGAGGGGCATGTGACATTCAGGTTTCATTAGCCTTTTGTGGGGGCAGGGTAGGGGGTCAGCTGTGTGTTTTGCCTGAAAATAAGAAACTCTGTTCTTGTAAGTGAGACAGGCAAGACTAGGGTTTGAGAAGTTGCCCGCTTAAAGATCAAAGTTCTTTCCCAGGCTACCATTCAGGATACCATCAAGTTATTTCAGTATAATTGACATAAGTAAGTCTTTGGATCTCGTATCCACTTTTGTGACAGGCTTGGTCTTAGTAGGAAATTTATTAAGCCATTTTCCCAGCTCATTTTCTCAGCAAGTAAGATGTTTCAGAACAGCATTATTTCTTCCAGACTACAATTATGTCATTAATCAATTGCTACTGTAACTGTGCTTGTGCTAGAGAAATGTGGTATGTGAGATTGTAGAGCCCTGTAGTAATTACATCTGGTATCAGATCTTCTGTTCATTGTGGCTTGATTGTGGGCTGCTCCATGTGAAGTTATGTGCTAAGTGCTGGACCCTGAAAGTACAAACAGGTGGTATGGCATTGCTCCTGGCTTCTTGTGTCAAGAAAAGTAAGAGGATCCTGAGGAGCCAATGAATGGCAAATGAGACAAAACAAAGAGCTAAGATTAAGCAAATACAACGATGTGTATACATGTTTTAAGGGAGGGGAGAGAGACAGAGATAAAGGCAATTAAAGATGAACTCTGGGATAATGGATATACAGAGTGTGGGAAGAACTTCAGGGTGTGAAGAACACTACTTTTTCAAACAGCTGGCAGGTGTTCTCTCTGGGAAAAAAGAAAGAAAAAAAAAGTCCTCTTATTTGGCTCCTGGCACAAAACAAAGTAGTTAAGCAGTGTGTTCCCAGGCCCTGATCAGACCTGTAGGGCTGGAATTAGAAAATTCTTACTTTGTTTCTTTCCCACATTCTCCTCACATGGAGGGGTCTTTCCCCTGGCATGATTACAAAGGACAAGACTTTGCCTATTTATGGGGCAATTTGCATCAGAAATATTCAACTTTCAAAGAACCTAATAGGCCTGGCAAGTTACACAGAATTGCTGCAGAAACACATTCGCTGGCCCCCTGCCTGGGTACTTCTGGCCCAGAGCTCAGTTGGCAAGTCTGGCCCAAGAAAAGGGTCTGCAGAAAATCAGATTATGAGGTTACTTTGTTCATGCATGGGGAATGACATTTTTTTCCCACCCCAGGAAAACCTTTGGGATTTGCAGAGATACCGTGACCAGCCAACTGCACGGTTAGCTCAGAGTCAAGATGCTAAACAGTCCTCCCTTTCCCATCCCCAGGAAAATTAAAAGTGTGGAGTTTAACTAGAAAGCCAACAGTGAATATCTTTTGCCTTCTGGAATTATATAATGTCGATGTGTATTTGGTGCCCAAATCCAGGGGGAACCACCATGACTAAGTGACCTCAACATCCTCTTAGCCTGCTCTGCCTCTCCTTTTGGCCATAGTGGCGTTCAGCTGATAGAGCGGGAAGAGGAAGTGTGCATCTTCTATGAAAAAATAAATATCCAAGAAAAGATGAAGCTAAATGGAGAAATTGAAATACATGTCCTGGAAGAAAAGATCCGATTCCTGAAACTGAAGATTGCCGAGAAGCAAAGACAGATTCATGTGACCCAGAAATTACTGCCAACCAAGAAGGCCCTGGATGCTGACTTAGCAGTGCTCCAGATTCAGGTGGGGAAAATATTCATCAGACATTTCCAGGGCCATTTGCTTCCCCTCCCCCGCCTCTTCTTTAGAGGTTTGTAGATCATATTGAGCTCTCACATGTAAATTAAGCTATGCCCTTCCTAGGATCTGTACGAACCCATAAGTTATAAGTCTTCTTTAAAAATGCCCCTGCTTCAGGGTGGAATCAGCCATCCACGCTACAGATTGTCTTTTTTTCCCCGTGAAACATTTTCTGCCTTCCATGGAATTTAGATCCTCCCAAATCTCAACTCTTGCTCAGCTTCCTCATAGCTCAAAATTTAAGTAAGCCAGGTTTTCACTGCCACCAGCATAACTATGTTTTTGATGCTTGCTGGAAAGATCCTGAAGACCATCTTGCTCTCATTTTTAGAACTCCTGTCCTCCAAAGCCGAGATTTTTGTTTGTTAATTGGCAATCACATATAAATGGACTCCTTATTAATCCCTGTAGTTTCCCTGTAATATAATAGCCTGATCTCTGACATAGTCTTTTTAAAAATGGAATAAAGCCACAAACGTTAAACATGAAATACCTACATATATACATAAATACTGAATATAAAGCTACTTTCTTCACATGTAATAACTGTACTTTTTCTTCTATTTTTAAAGAATAGAGATCTTTTTTCCATTTACTCAATGCAGCAGGAACAAATTTTAATTTATAATAGGGCGCCTGGGTGGCTCAATTCTGAGTTTCGGCTCACATCATAACCTTGTGGCTTCCGTGGGTTTGAGCCCTGGTTGGGTCTCCAAGAGATTTTTCTCTCTCTCCCTCTCTCTCTCTCTGCCCCTCCCTGACTTGTGCTGTCTCTATTCCTCTCAAAATAAACAAACGTAAAAAAAATTTTTTAACCTATAATATGGTTTCTAAAATGTCAGGTTTATTTTCAGGTTTTTTCTGATTATAAAATTAAAACATGTTCAGTTAATGAAGTTTTGAAAAAATACAAAAATTAAAAAAAAAATCCAGGGGCACCTGGGTGGCTCAGTTGGTTAAGCTTCTGACTTCAGCTCAAGTCATGATCCCACAGTTCATGGGTTTGAGCCCCGCATCGGGCTCTGTGCTAACAGCTCAGAGCCCAGAGCCTGCTTCTGTCTCCCTCACTCTCTGCCCTCTCCTGCTTCTGCTTGCTCTCTCTCAAAAATAAAAATAAACATTAAAAAAAATTTAAAAAATAAAATTCCATCCCCAATATATAATCACTATTAAAATTATCAAAAATCTGGAAGAGATCCTTCTGGTCTTCTTCAAGATGTACAAGTAAAAAGTTTTCATTAGCTCATGCTATAGACAGTTGTGGATCCTGGGTTTGTGTTTTGTTTTGTTTTGTTTTCATTTAATCATGTCATGGCGATTCACGTGACTTTGTGGAACTAGATGATGGGTCCACTTCCATGTTTTATGCCATTTGAATGAATGAATGCTATATCAATGATAGGATTCCAGTGTTTATTTTTTGAGCCATAAATTCTCCTATTGATTTCCTCCATAAGTGTAGCCCAATTTAGATGGATTGGTTGAAACACCCCTAGGCGTCTCTCAGGTCTCCAAGGTAGCCTCCCCAGGATTCCTATGGCTCTGACTCCTGCTACCAATGAGTGGTTCATTTGGGGGATCCCCTCGTCAGCTCACACACAACAGTGCCTGGTTCACTTCCGTGCCATGTCAGTGCAAAACTCAGGAGTCACTCCTTCTTCAGCTTACTGACACAAAATCATTCATGCAAGATCTTTGTCTATGAACTGATTGGAGATTTGGGGCAACAGTATGATGGGATACCTTACAGAAATGTAAAGAACTTATAAATTCCTTATCAGCTATCCATGCCCTACAGAGCTCTGTGGGGCACCCCATCACTGGTAACAGTCCCCAGGTATGTTAGCCCATGCAGCACCCTGGCCTAGCTCCATTTCACTGGCTTGTCTTTCCATCTTTCATCCCCTTTGCCTCTCCACATCACCCCCACCCCAGATTGCCCTCCAGGCACTCCATACTTGTCCCACTTGATTTTACAGAATAATTTGCCTTTCTCTAGCTCCTTCCCAAAACACAGCTTCAGGGCCATCTTTGTCCATACCAAACTATCAAGATGCCCAGCAGAACAAAAGGACTTTAAATTCAGTAAGATCCACAACAGAAAAGTTCTCTCTATTGTGTAAGCATTTTATTTGTGTTAATTGCAAATCAATACTTCTAGTCAATGGATAAAATTCATTGTTCTTAAAATATACACACTTGGCATTTCATTATACAGTTATCTGGTGTAAAATACGAATTCAGTTTACCCAAGAGGAAAATATTTATGCATTTATGCCTGACATGAGCCTTTTCCATTCTGACTGCAAATGAATTGAGACAGTATGGACTATGTATTACCATCGGTTACCTGTTTTGCCAGGTTATTCTAAGCTTAAAGACTGTTGAACAGGGGCACCTGGGTGTCTCATTCAGTTAAGTGTCCAGCTCTTGATTTTGGCTCAGGTCATGATCTCAGGGGCCTGCGATCTAGCCTCGAGATGGGCACCAGTCTGGGCATGGAGACCGCTTGACATTCTCTCACTCTCCTTCTGCCCCTCCCACCCCTGCTCACGCTCCCTCTCTAAAACAAAACAAAACAAAACAAAACAAAACAAAACAAAACAAAACTGTTGAATAGAAAGTTTCCCATTAGTCTTCCAACTGCACTTAATTATTTGTCTACTTAGCACTAATCACGTGGGTCCTTTGAAGGCCATGATATGAAATTTAAAGCTTTAGGCAAGTCATTTTTGTACTCTGCCTTGCTGTGCCAGATCCCTGTCACATCCTGTTACTTGTTACAGCTGCAATGTTTTTGGGTTTTTTTTGTAAAGTCTTCCCATTTTTGCATCATTTCCAGAATTCTCTTAAGGTTTTCATTTTCTCAGTTGTTTGAAACATTTTTTAATTGTCCAACAGTCTAATCCAAGGATTATCATGAGTCATATTTTCCCGGTGCTTATAATAATGGCTCCTTTTCAGGGATCTTGGAAATCATGTGAACTATTTTAGAGCACAACACTATTTTATATCAATAAAGTAAACATGGGGATTAAGGAGGGCACTTGCTGTGATGAGTCTAGGGTGTTGTATTGAAGTGTTTCATCACCAGATTCTACACCTGAAACTAACACTGCGTTGTATGTTAACTAACTGGAATTTATATAAAAACTTAAAAAAAAAAGTAAACAGTTTTTCCTCAAAGACCCATGGGGAAACCAGAGCAATCAAGGTACTGCTTTGATAAACAAGCACCATATTTTTGTTCCTTATTTAATTTCTTAATTAAGAAACAGAAATATCAATTGTTAATAATACATACAATAATTGGGAATGCAAGCTGGTGCAGCCACTCTGAAAAACAGTATGGTGGTTCCTCAAAAAACTAAAAATAGAACTACCCGACAACCCAGCAATTGCACTACTAGGCATTTATCCAAGGGATACAGGTGTGCTGTTTCAAAGGGACACATGCATCCCCATGTTTATAGCAGCACTATCAACAATAACCAAAGTATGGAAAGAGCCCAAATGTCCATCGATGGATGAATGGATAAAGAAGAGGTGGTATATATACAATGGAGTATTACTCAGCAATCAAAAAGAATGAAATCTTGCCATTTGCAACTACGTGGATGGAACTGGAGGGTATTATGCTAAGTGAAATGAGTCAGTCAGAGAGAGACAAAAATGACTTCACTCATATGAGGACTTTAAGAGGCAAAACAGATGAACATAAGGGAAGGGAAACAAAAATAATATAAAAACAGGGAGGGGGACAAAAACAGACTCATAAATATGGAGAACAAACTGAGGGTTACTGGAGGGGTTGAGGGAGGGGGGATGGGCTAAATGGGTAAGGGGCACTAAGGAATCTACTCCTGAAATCATTGTTTCACTATATGCTAGTTAATTTGGATGTAAATTTACAAAAATAAAAAATAAGTTAAAGTAAAAAAAATACAATAATGTATTTATGCTTAATTATGTGTAGATGTATACTTTAACTCCATATTAAGGGCAATTAAGGAGTGTGGAGAGAGAGGAAGAAAAAGGAAAAAAAAATAAATTATTTATGTCACCACTTATAATTCTTTTTGTCAGGAGGAGGAGCATACATAAATTAAAAATTAAATACTACCTATATCACTCTGGGACACGTTGTAAAGTGTGTAAAGTATAAATACCACTTGGAATGTGGTATCTCATTTAAGTAATCAACCCCATTAGGTTGGGCCTTATCTTCCCATTTGACTGTTGAGGAAACTAAAGTTTAGAGAAGATAAATGATTTGCCCAAGATTCTACAGGTTTTCAGTAGGTTGAAAATGATAACTCTTGGTTTTCAATGTGTTCCACATCTCTCCGTATAAAAACTATGTGTGAACTGCTATTTTCTTCACCTCCAAAGTCTCCTTGACTTGATAAATATAGTTGATATATAAAGCATTATATTAGGTGGTTGACAAAAAAGATATAAATGGTTCAGGCTATACCTCACAGACTGTACATTGTATTGACCTAGTTAAGAACTTCATTCTTTGCAACACCATTAAACCTATTGCCAACAAAGGGTTTTAAACTGGAGTCCAGGATGTTGTCTGCTTTGCATGTTATCTACTTTGGCCTCTAGAACAATCTTCCATAAAAAGCTCTGCTCTGCGACCATGCAGCATCCCATGGGTATAACACAAAATGGTAAATAGTCAAAGGTCTGGTTGTAAGATCAGGTTTTTCTTTAATGGCTCTGAACTCGCAGTCTTGCTTCAGAGGGTCAGTTACAGGCATCATCCTCATGGCACCATGGGTGGGCAGACACATTGTTCAACCCCAGGTCCCAGCTGATGGGATGTTAAGAGTTCTCTGGGGGCACCTGGGTGGCTCAGTCAGTTGAGCGACCGACTTCGGCTCAGGTCATGATCTCATGGTTTGTGAGTTCGAGCCCCGCATTGGGCTCTGTGCTGACAGCTCAGAGCCTGGAGCCTTCTTCTGATTCTGTGTCTCCCTCTCTCTCTGCCCCTCCCCGACTCATGCTCTGTCTCTCTCTGTCTCAGAAATAAACATTAAAAAAAATTTAAAAAAAAAGTTCTCTTGCCCCTTTCCCTGGGTTGATCCCACTGGAAGACTTTAAAGACCATGGGCCATGTGATTTTAAAATTTATGGAGCAAGAGGGTTAGTTTTGAAGTTAATGTTTCTTTCTTATTTAATAGTTTTCACAGTGCACAGACAGAATAAGAGACCTGGAGAAACAGCTTATAAATCCTGAGGGTGAGAACAGAACCCGCTTCATTCCAGGGAAAGATATGACCCAAGAAGAAATGATCAAAAAATTAGATTCGGTAAGCATTCCTCTGACAGTAGTACCTACTAGCCCCTTGTTGATCAGTGTCACAGATATCAGTGGTGCTATTTCCATCTTATGCAGACAGATTTATCCCTCACAATTCTAGCCACTAACAATTGTGTCATTGTAATCCCTTAACAAAACCTAAGCTTGTTTCAAATGCTTGCCAAAAAGAAGTAAAACCTGTGTGGTTTCTAGATGCCCACTTTTGTCTCATAGCCCAAAGGAACAATTTTGGCATCTTTAGTGGATTAATTTGTCTTCCTGAAGGGAGAGTATCAGAGGAATGACAACAGGAAGCTAAATGGAGCTGAGAGGGCTGCCCCCTACCTTGGGAAGGAAGAACTCCCAGAGCTGCCTGCAGGGGGCTGGGAGCAAGGAGAGTCTTGACTTAGACCAGTGCTAAAGACTTTTCCAGAGATATCTTGGCAACTATATAAAAGCAATCTGTTTTCATTAAGGGGAAAAAAATAGGGCTCTAATTAAGAAAGAATATTTTTGGGTGCCTGGGTGGCTCAGTAAGTTAAGTGGCCCACTTCGGCTCAGGTCATGATTTCACAGTTCATGAGTTCAAGCCCTGCATCAGGCTCAGAGCCTGGAGCCTGCTTCTGATTCTGTGTCTCCCTCTCCCTCTGCCCCTCCCCAGCTTGTGCTCTGTCTCTGGGTCTCTCAAAAATAAACAAACATTTAAAAAAAATTTTTTTTAAAAAGAAAGAAGAATTTGAGTTACATGACTTTGTTTCTTCCTTTTTACTGAAATTGTTTTCAACCATAGCTGGAACTACAGCTGGCCAAGAAGGAGGAGAAGTTACTGGAGAAGGACTTCATCTATGAACAGGTCTCCCGGCTCACAGACAGACTCTGCAGCAAAACTCAGGCCTGCAAACAGGACACTCTGCTCTTAGCCAAGAAGGTCTGCCTGAGACCCTGCCTTCTCCCTCCTGCCCTTACTCCTTTATTACCTGTCATTTTGCACAGTCTGCTTTATTTATCGAGAGTAGCACTGAAGAGATTTGGCTTTATGACTAGAGAAACATAAAGATGTAAAATTAAAAAGGTAAAGAGGACTCTTAGAGAATTGTCCAAAATGGGTTTCAATCTTGTCCCCTGAATGAATTGTTTTGTACTGGGAAAACTTAAGCTTTTTGATGACAGTTTACAAGTTTCCCTGAACAGGCCACCTACTCCAACTACGACAATTATACCTTTATATTTCATGTGCCAACTTAAATCCTTTCTAGTTCCTTGTGATTAGAGGGCCTCACTTACCCAGCAGTCTGCACGAAAACAGCCCTAATCCAGAACCCAGCCAAAACCCAGAAATGGACGGGACCATTAAAGAGAACAGCAGTCAGTCACACAACACCCATGCCTGTTAGTCCTTGGGATGAAGCCACTACAGGGCCACACTAGTGAGGAAAGACCAGTCATGTGGAGCTTCCCGATTTCTTAAGTTTCAAATATGAGGACTGCTGATTCAAAGCTCCAGGGTCAGGCTGGGACTGCTAGAGCTGCGCTGAAAGGGGCCACCAGCAGGAAGGAGGCTGGTGATTTAGGTGAGGCAGGACCTGGCACCGTAGGACACTCAGAGGAGCTGCTGCTCACCTGACCTCTGGGCCCCTTGGAGCATCTGCTGTGACAGCCCAGGGATTTTAGTTACTGAACCTGCTGCGTGCTCCCTTGATGCCAGGTGTGAGGGCAGGAACAAAGAGGAATGGACACACTGTCCACACCTAGTGCTGGCAGACAGGTAAACAGCCCGTGATGGTGGGCTCCTGAGCACAGTGGCTGTTCCTCGTCCTTAATTTCCCCAATGGCCAGCGTGTACTAAACTCGAGAGAAAAAAATTATTGAATAAGTGAAGTCAGTCCCATTCTAGAAAGTTCTCGCTCACCAAAGAAACAGAAAATCACTGTAAACCTCGAGCCTCCTTTGCCATTTTTATTTGGCATTTACACACCTGCTCTGATGACTTTCACTAATAGACTTCCACATCAGACCCATGGCTCATGGGCAATTCACGACTTTACCTCATCAAATAAGAAATGCTAAGACTCTTGTAGGCTCATGAACTTTGCCTGAATTAGCATGCCCGATGTTTCTTTAAATGTTGCCTTCCTTCCTTTTGCAAAATGAATTTCCCTTTCTTTAGGGGAAGTCCAGTCGTCACTGAGGGCTGGCTTGTCAAATCTGTTGGCAGTCCGGAAGTCAGCTGTAATGCTAGAGAAATGCAAATGGTGACAACTGCTACCCGGGATCCAGCAAGCGGAGTCTAGCCTACTGCTTTATCTTCCCGTACCTTTCCCCACCTTCAGTGCTATCTACTTGGCTTTTTCTCTTTTTATTTAAAATTAGGATTTCCTTATAGTAGGCAGAACTAGAAGGTAGAAAGGTTCAGACCCCAGATCTGTGATTTGCCAATACTAGGGAGTGACCCTGAGAAAGATACATAAATGATCTTAAAATGAAGTTTCTTGATCTGTGAAATGGGTGTTGATATCAGCTTAAGTTGTTGCAAGCATTGGGTAGTTGAGAAGTGGTCTAGCTCCTTGCAGGAACTCAACGAGAATGCACATCTCAAATCTCTCACCTTTCCCAGGTAGCTTATGGCTCCACTTGCAAATTTCCCAAATGAACAGAAAATGGGAAATCCCAAACAAAGACTTAGAACAACCCGGAATAATACCATCCTTTTTTGGAGGAGATAAGGAGGTTGGCTAGCTTTACACACATACACACAACATTCAAGTGTACCATAACTGATTAATGAAATTTAAGATAATGCCTCACCATTGAAGCTTTAAAAAGTAGTTGCTTTTATTCACTGTATGCTTCTTAAAATATAGAACAGTTTTTAAAATGTATATTCCCTCTTCCTTTAAAGAGACAAAATGTGTATATAACAATTAGACATATTTTCAGAGGAAGGTAAATCACAAACAGCAATATTTCTCTACGCAAATATACAGATAGATCAGTGTCCACTCTATTAGGAGAATAAAGTATTTCAAGGCCCATTGTAGATTTTGGAAGCTCATATTCAGGTCCCAGTGTACCTTTATTCAAAGGACTGAAGGATTAAAATAGAATAGAATAGAATTTATTAATTCCTTCATTCAGCAAAATTTCAGTTTTAATTTTGTTGGGTGCCTATGTTCCACTTAGTCCTATCTTTTAATTCTTTGATGATAACTAGCTGATGTGAAATGGTAAACATACCCATAGAACAAGAAACATTTCATTTCAAATTATTGACCAGATTTTCCCCAGTTCAACTCATGCTTGCTTATGACCTAATAATGATGCATCCCAGGAATTATGATCAATAATGCAACCACATTGAGATATGATATTTTCCATTAAAAATCATTTCAGAATACAGGACCTCTGCTGATTATCTCGTATAATTAAAGAGTAATTTTTAAATGTAGTTTTTTTTTCTACCAGATTTTTTTCCACTGGATAGGTGACAAATTAAAGACATGGCAAAATTAGGCCAGAACTTACACATCAAGAATACCCTTTCCCTTCTCCTTATCACCTCTTAAAAATAAAGGGACTATTTCCCTCCATGCTATCCACTTGGAACTCCAGTAAGTAGATGAACAGATTGGTTTCTTTTCCCTCCTGTCTTTATTTACCCAGGGCCAGGCTCTCTCCAGGTGTGGAGGTGAGTGTGTGTGCCTGTGAGAGGAGGGCCTTATTTACACAGCCAGGGAATTGGGCTCAATCTCTGAGATCTCTTCCAATTCTTATTTCCTCTGAATTCCCACTTAAACTCTCTGTCCTCCAGCCAAGACTGCCCCCCACCATTCTAGACAGCCAGCAGCCTGCCATTTTCTTAATGTATACATAGTCTAAACCTTGGGCTCTTTCATTCTAGATGAACGGCTACCGGAAAAAGATCAAAGATGCCACGGAAAAAATGATGGCTCTTGTTGCTGAGCTTTCCATGAAACAGGCTCTGGCCATTGAACTCCAAAAGGAAGTCATGGATAAAGAAGATTTCATCTTCTCCTGCAATTCCAGGATAGAAAAGGGTCTGCCACTCAATAAAGACATTGAAAGAGAATGGCTGAAGGTACTTCGAGATGAAGAAATGTATGCTTTGGCCATCGCTGAAAAATCTCAGGTAAGCTTTGTCTTCTATATTGCATTTGTCCAGTGTGGCAGGAAGGGCTATTTTCAGGGATTTCAGTCTTCCCAAAATATATAAAAAACCTCCCACTCTAGCACACACCTAGTTCCAACAAGCAGTAGAAAGGAGTTTTGTTTTTATTAAGATATGATGTAGGGGACAAGTCAAAATAACATCCCAAGTGCGGTAATATTCTCCAGAAAACATTCATCAAGCACCAACCACCCCCCTCCCCCAGACTTACATCCTGGGCTAGTGTGGCTGAACACCATAGACTCCCACCGGCAGGACAGTGGCCAGGCTGGCACTGGTTTTATCCATAGGGCTTTATGTCCTTGCACCCCTGCTCAGGCTACACCTTACTTTCCCATGTCTGGCCACTGGGACCACCAAGGTAGATTGGGAAGGTTGTCACGGCCTTCTGCAGACTATGCACTTGGTGGCATCAAAGGCCTCAAGGCCACAGCTTTCTTCTCCAACCACTGACCCAAATCTAGGTCTATCACTGGACCTACACATCGGGTGCCGAGTTCTGCCTACTCCCATGACCTTCTAGTATTCTTAAAATGGCATTAAGGATCTCTTTTTAAGAAAACTACATTCTGGGGACCTACAGCTCACTCTCAGACTGGCAAGTAGATATCCCCCAAAGGATCACTATTTACTCCCTATCCCAAGAAGACATGCCTTCCAAACACACACTAGAAATGCCTGAAAATAGGGTCAGATTTGTAATTTCCACACTGCCTGGGACTCTATTTTTTAGGGCATTCATTTTTACCTATGACGTCCCAGCTGTCATTTACCTGTCTCCATTATTTAGAGTTCTTTTTTAATGCTGTAAAAACTCCTCTATTCTCCAGAAGCACAGGCAGAATCTTGAGGACCCTGAGGTTCAAAGCAAGGTGCTGACCACTTCTGTCCTCTGGTTCTACTTCACTCCTTATTTCCCTCTTTGTTAACATTTGCTCACCAATGACTTACTCCAGCCTTTTTCAAAATCATGGAAATAGTGTGTAATGAAAGCTATTAAAGCTGGAATATAGTGAATTTAAAACCCACTAACCAGTTTATGATAAACCCTAAACCCCAGCAACAGAGTGATACTTGGGTAACATGGGTCATTCCAATTAGATGCTGTGTGTGTGTGTGTGTGTGTGTGTGTGTGTGTGTGTGTGTGTGTGTGTTTAGCAACTCCACCCTCATACCCATCTGTCCCTTTGGGGGAATATCAGTCAACACAGCCTAAGACTGCTCAGACCCAGCTGTGTCTGCTGGGCCCTGAGGATGAACTGGCTTCACTATAGTTTTCAGGAAACTCAAAAGGAAAAATCATTCTTTGCAGGAGTTCTTGGCGGCAGATATTCGCCAGCTACCCAACGGTGTTTACACAACTGCAGAGCCACGTCCAAATGCCTATATCCCAGAGGCAGAGGCCGCTCTTCCCTTGCCAAAACCATATGGCGCTTTGGCTCCTTTTAAGCCCAGTGAACCTGGGGCCAATATGAGGCACATAAGAAAACCTGTTATAAAGCCAATTGAAATCTGAGTATGTGAACCAATCCAGGCTTCTCAACGAGAGACACTTCAATCAGGTTTCCTCATATCCACAGCTGGAAAGTATCAGCCTAAGAGTTCTAACATACAAATTATTGCAAAATATTGCAATTGACCACCAGTGGAGAACAACATGGCTTCCTTTTACACTCATCAACTACTATATTTTACATGATGTTAAGTAGGACACAGAATTATCCTACACTTATGGCAAGGCATATATCTGTAGTGTTTATTTTTTTTTCTTTTTCACTCTATATATTGACTACCTTTCAGAAATGTATAGTCCAGGGGCTATAAAAATGCAAGAAAAATAAATCAAATTTCAGTGACGTACAGAAATTGGCAGAGTGGTCTCTGTTTATTAAAGAAGAAGAAAATGGGGTGCCAGCGTGGCTCAGTAGGTTAAGCATCTGACTTTCGGTTCAAGTCATGATCTTGCAGTTCATGGGTTCGAGCCCCGTGTTGGCTCTGTGCTGATAGCTCAGAGCCTGGAGCCTGCTTCAGATTCTGTGACTCCCTTGCTCTCTACCCCTCCCCTACATGTACTCTGTCTCTGTCTCTCTCTCTCAAAAACAGACATTTAAAAAAATTTAAAGAAGAAAAAACACAAATACTATTGAATATATTCACTTGAAAGGGAAAGACAGAATGATTGTTTAAAAAGGAAAACATCCCAAGTAACACAGGGGTATAATTCACTTTGTTAAATAGTTGTATTTGAAATTATTGTTGGTAAATGTAAATCAAATAAAAAGCAGTAAGGAGGCTTGTCCTTTTTAAAGTATATTATGGTAATTCTTTTTACAAATAAAGAATCCTTTTGCTATAAAAATTTATCTTATAAATCTAGATTTTTTACAATGTTATATATAAATAAACCTGTGATTATTTTAAGTTCTGACTCCAGATTTTTAAAAATTCCAATGAAAACATTTGTAGCTTTGCATGTGACAGAATTGGAAATGAGACCAATTCCACTTATTTCATTACTCTAATTTTATTGCATTTCACCCATGTATATTTTCCTAATTCCGTTTTTATATTTTCTCATGTATGAAAATACACAAGTAAATTTGAAAACTGCTTTTACTTCATATATTCAAGCTGTATTTCATATTGGTATCAGGTATGGATTTTGTGTCATAATTCTGGGAGTAAGAAATACCACTTTTTCCTCTCCTCTCCCCACCTCTCCCCTCCTCTCCCCACCTCTCCCCTCCCCTCCCCTTCCTTCCTTCTTCTTCCTTTCTCTCTCTACCCCCCTCCCTCCCTCCTTCCATCCCTCCTTCCTTCATTTGATTTTTGCTAAATCAAACAAAATATTTTGCAAACCCACATCCTGCCAGACCGGAAGGAAATTTAATCTCATTCTCAGCCTACAAGTCAGTCCTGAATCTAACTGGATGGTTTGGAAAGCTATTAAGAAGTAAAGTGTCTATGATAAGTAACACTGTGTGATTAACACAAAGAAATACTGTATACTTAAACACAAATCCTGTGTTGTAGGAATTAGTAATTGCATTAGGGATCCAAAAAATATACATGTAGGAACAATATAAGAATGGAAACATAATTTGTAACACAAAGGGATGGATGTTTAAATATTACAGGTGTGCTACTGGTTAAGAGGGGGAGGGTGCCACTGTGTGTTGGAATGGCCAGGGATCACAGTCAGATGGAACTTTTTATCTGGCCCTTAAACATAATTAAGATTTTAATAAGTGAGGAGGGGATTCCAAGTGGGGGGAAAAGCCTAAGCAAAGTTTGGAAGTAAGAAGACAAAAGCTGAATTCAAGGCCCAGCAAACTGGCCCGGCTAGAACAGCATGTTCACGTTGGGGAATTGTGTAAGAGCCACAAGGAGTTTGGATCCTATCCTGTAATGAATGGCAAATCATTGAAAGGCTATGAGCAGGACCAGTTACAGCGTAAGTCTGAGGAATCAGACTTTAGAAAGACACCAAAACGCAAGTGTGAAAAAGAAAAGGGTAGGGAGTGAAAACCAATGACCTTCTCAAGAGAAAAAAAAGTCTAACATGCTGACAAGGCCCCCAGATTTGCAGCCTCTGTGATGATTAAATATGTGACCAAAAAGGGAAATTCTGTAGTGGAGGACAATATTTGGAACACAACTATGATTTCAGAAAAGAAGTTGAATTATGACACCAGCTAGTGATAATTATAATCATTAAAATTTTACAAGATCACTGCAGGAAACAGGGTGAAGAGAAAAAAAGCAAAGGGTAGCAACTACCGGGCAAGCAACTACCATTATAGATCAGAATGTAGTCACTGTAAGAGAGAGAGGGAAGAAAAAAGAAAAATAGGAGAACTAGTTAGGTGTCATGGGGGCCTCTGAGAGAACATACTCACAGACTCATGATTCCTGGCTGGGATAAAAAGGCCATGTTGAGAAAATGAAAGAGGCCAAAACCTTCAGTGTTTCTTATTTTAATGGGAAGATATTACTAAATCAAACTTTTATAAATACAAAAAAAAAAAAAAAGAACTTTAACATATACATACAGTTCCATCTGAACCATTATAAAAACAAATCCTACTCTAAATACTGGATGTACACACTGCCGTATGTTACAAATTATTCTATTCTAGAAATAGCAGATTTGACCTGGTCCAAATTCAGCTCTTTAAAAAGTATCCTCTTTCCAAATACAGTTCTTATGTAACATTTAATTTTTCTGCTTGTCCTATGTTGTTTTCAACGACACATCTAGTTTCTGTTTTTCTACACACTGTTCCCTACATTTTTTTAAAGCATATTTTATTTCAGAGTGCAACAGAAACTAGCTTTTGACCTAGGAAGCCATTAGGAAGGTAAGCCACTAGGGAAGAGCATCACTGATGACACTGCGTGCCTCCTGGGACTGTCGGTCACTGACCTCTTGTCTGCTGTCCAAAACTGGGATGAGGCACAGCAGTTTGATTCTGTCTCAACAAGTACCAGACTGAAAGTCAGACGGCTTGACAATGCATTCTGACTTTGGTTACCAATTTTAAATATTGGTCAAGGATTCCTGACAGACGTCAAGCTAATGAGCAAGATTAAACTATTGGAGGCGGGTATAATTGCATTTTCTCTTTTACAAGCCTAAAAGCATCATGGTGTGTTTCAGAGCTGCTTCCTCTACAAATTTTGCATCCACATTGTCATGTCCTTCAAAAGCATATAGGGCTGGGAAAAAAACAAAAAGAGAGAGAGAGAAAGAGAGAGGAGAAAAGAGTTACTATGAAGCCATGGAACTTCTATAACATTGTGCTCGCAGCTCGTTGAAATTGTAATTCTTTTATATTTTGGTAATACACATTATTCTGAAAATGTGTGGTTAAAATTTATCAAACCTCAGCCCTAAGGAAGGTCATTTGCAGCAACCAAATGGGTTGTGAATCTCTTAAATCCTTTTAAAACCTCAAAGGTGATTATCCCTTTGGTAATTTACTCTAAGAACTAAATTGTACATTACAAACCAAGACCAACTGCAGAAAGGACTAAGTTGTAAGTAAGGGGTATTCTGGAAAGAAAAGGCTACACAGAAATGAATAGGGACTGATGTGTCAAGAGAACAGCAGGGAAATGCTAAGAGTGGAGGAGTGAAATTACCTTGATTGGAGCATTCTATGTCTGTCAGTATTTCAACGAAGTAGTTCAGAGGCAGAAATTCCACACTGAATGACGACTTGTGAATCACGGAACTTGGGGGCTAAAAGAGAAACCACTTCTGGTATCAGTTGAATCTCCCCAACAAGCACAAACTTACAAAAAGGGCACAGAATGACAATTGCTGCCTATACGGATACATTGAAGTGGGCAGACAGGCTCCAAAGAACATTTAGTGGGGCTGTGCTTTCCCACGGACTCACCTTTTTCTTATAGTTCTGCAGCAGTCTCTTCACGTGGTTCCGGGAAATAATGTTAGAGCTCATAGGATGATCCCAAAGTCGACAGATCTTCTGACCAATAAGCTTTTAGGCAAATTGAAAAATATGTAGAGGGGGAGTTTTAGGGCAGTGGAAACACTGTATGATACTATAATGATGGACCCATTGCATCATACACTTGTCCAAACTCACAGAATGAACAACACCAAGAGTGAACCCTAATGTTAACCATGGACTTTGGGTGATTGTGATGTGTCAGTGTAGGTTCATCAGTTGTAACAAATGGACCCCTCTGGTGGGGGATGTTGATAATGAGGGAGGCTATGCGCATGTAGGGGCAGGGGGCATATGGGGAATCTCTGCACCTTCCACTGAATTTTCCTGTGAACCTAAAACTACTCTAAAAAAATTAAGTCAATAATAACAATAAAAGAACGGAAAAAATATAGAGAGGAGAATATAGCTTACAGTGCATTAAGTAAATGTACCTTGTATCTATTTATAATTTAAAAAGAATGGGGGCGCCTGGGTGGCTCAGTCGGTTAAGCAGCCGACTTCGGCTCAGGTCATGATCTCGCGGTCCGTGAGTTCGAGCCCCGCGTCGGGCTCTGTGCTGACAGCTCAGAGCCTGGAGCCTGTTTCAGATTCTGTGTCTCCCTCTCTCTGACCCTCCCCCATTCATGCTTTGTCTCTCTCTGTCTCAAAAATAAATAAACGTTAAAAAAATTTTTTTTAAAATAATAATTTAAAAAGAATTATTCAAAAGTAGCTAGTCTCGGGTGCCTGGGTGGCTTAGTTTGTTAAGCATCCAACTTCAGCTCAGGTCATGATCTTGCAGTATGTGGGTTCTAGCCCCACATAAGGCTCTGTGCTGACAGCTCAGAGCCTGGAGCCTGCTTCGGATTCTGTGTCTCCCTCTCTCTCTGCCCCTTCCCCACTCACACTCTGTCTCTCTCTCTCTCTCTCTCGAAAATAAACATTAAAAAAATGAAAAAAATTTAAAAACAAGTAACTAGTCTAAAAGAGAGGCCCTTTACACTGATGTTGCCAAATTCTTTTTCTAAAATGGAGTTCATCTGCTACTCTTCAAAATCGGGTACCTGCAACTCTAAGTGATACCTTGATAGGAAACAAAAGTCTGTAGCCATGTTTCTCTGCCAATGTCTTGCCCAGAAAATTATAATTCCCTAAGAGTTTGAGGCAAAAAAAAAAAAAAAAAAAAAAAAAAAAATTAGAGACCAAACTAAATGTTCAGAGACCTTCCCCAGAGAGATATAGCCATGGAAAGTATGCTTTGTTTTCTACCCTCGCCTTTGCTTCACTAAGCTGTGAGGAGGAGAGGGTGTTACAAAGGAAGATGATTAGGTCCAGAAAGGCAACGGACATCCCTTTGTGGGAGGACTGTGCCAGAGATACGAGTGTTCAAGGTATGCAAACAGAGCAGAGAGCTGGCCGAGGCTCTCAGGGTCAGGAAGTTTGTGGAGTCCGAGGCTCTGAAGACCTTGCTGTGGAATTTCATATTTTCTTAGTATTTCTGACTCAGAGAGCTAATATCCTCCATAAAAATAAGGAGCGTCTGGATAACCCTTTCTCTCACGTTCCTCATTCTTCCTTCGACCTGGGAATGTTTTCCTGCTGTGGTGGAAATGGCAGTGGGAGGAAATGCAGTTCCAGAACCTTCTGACCTCACCTGTATTTAAATTTCTTATCAGTTTAAATGCCAAAAGCACATGTTTCCCCTGTCCCTCCCCTCAGACTCACAGACGTAAATATTAGCGTGGTTTCCTAAGAGGGGAAAATGGCTCAGTGCTTCAGGCAGGCTGTGCCAGGCTGTACAAAGCCAGAGGAATAAGCCCTTTGTGGGCGCAGCAGGGAACGGCCGACGGGTGGGGATGGATGGGATTTCTTGGAAAGGACTGAAAAGTGAAACAATTCAGTTGACTTTAGCCCAAAACAAGTAAATGCTCCCTTTACAAGAAGAAACTGAAGGACGTTCATACCAAGGCTTATGGAGAGAATAAAATTTAATTCAGGATTACCGGGGAAGCCGCACAATGATGCTGAATTTTAGTTTTTCATTTTTCTCTGTATTGTCCAGATCTACAAGAAAGGTAGATTGGCAAATAAAACAAACCTCCACTTTAATATCTGAGCAAGCCAAATACTACTTCAGTGGTTCATTCTGATAACACACATTCCAACCTTGTATTCTCATGTTAAGTCTAACAATACCTTGAAAATTTTAGTTTGTGTCTCTGAATAAAAGGGCTTTGTTTTTATTGAAGCTGTTTCTATATGGCGTGGAACATGGCTGCCAGCCACAGAACAATTTTACTAACTTAAAACAGAAGGCACCTTGAGGAATGGCAAATACTTTAACACACATTAACAAAACTCATCTATAAAATACCACAATGAGTAATTTCAGCAAGTGATTATACTAGGGGCTGTCGAATGCAAATTCATGTAAGCCCTGCATCTCTTAACTTTTCTTGCATTTCAAGCCTAAGTCTGAGATGACAGAGTTAATCAGCTGAAAGTAAGCCATTTCATGACATTTTCTCGAGAAACAAGCCTTCAGAGTCTCCTATCCTCAAGTGCCCCCGTGTACAGAGAAGGAATGTAATAGCTGTGTGTGGACTGAGAAGCCCCTTTGGGGCCTCTTGAAGGTCTAAGGCACTTCAAATGAGCCCAAAGGCTGGTTACAGGAAATGAACAGGACCAACTGCATATTACGTGGAATCCATTGCAAAAGGCCAATGAGGATCCCCTTGTTCCACTACTAAGAATTTCAAGATTTAACGCAGAGCATTCAACAGGGCACAGGGCACTCCTGAGTGCCCGGTAATCCCCCTGCACTCCTGAGTGCAGCGGGGCCCCGTGTGACCCCACAGGCTCACACCCGCGAAGCCAGCCTGATGGTGCTCAGCCTGGAGCTGGCACTCTGGCAGACTCAGAGCCTCGTACCTTTCATGAGCCTTGTGACAGCTGTTTCGGTGAGAAGCAACACTCCGCTATCAATGTAATGCAGCAGGTTGTGCAAAGGGAGACAGTGGACACCCAGGATCGTGTGCAGAGTGTGAAAACCTAGTAGAGAGATCAGGAGGGTAAACACAGTCGGCCAGCATCCCAGCCTTCCAGAGGAAAGGAATTCGGTAATGTAGATAAAGCACTTAGCTTGGTCCCTTGGCACCTAGAGTCAAATAAACGCTGCTAGAAGACAAGGTCCAAGTTTCCTTCTTTGTGTTATCACGACCAAGTAGTGCTCTGGGTACATAGTAAGTTCCCAACAAGAATGTACTGCCTTCACCTCATGTCCCTTCCTAGGCAAACAGACAAAATGCAAGGCCTGCCCAATGAAAAATAGTTTTACAGTTTAATAGGTTTGCGATTCTACAGTAAGATGGCAAAAGAGAACAATTAACAGAACTTCAAACCCCATATGGCCAGGCCAAAAGGCTGATAGATGGGGACCACATTGTTGAAGAGGAAACATTTTGGACCAGAAGAGGACAGTCTATATGCCTGATCTCTGGGTATGCCCTAAAGAAAGGCTTTGGGGGTCTACTTGAAGTAAATTATAAAAAAGAAAAATGTAAATAATATGGTCAGATAGCATATCTATAGGAATTCAACAGAGAGGATGGCCCACCCTCATACCTAAGTCCTGTGGGGAGGGTTACTCAAACACTCAGAAACCTAGAGTTCTAAGTACACTGTTAACAACACACAATAAAAACAGGGGCGCCAGATGGCTCAGTCGATTAAGCGTCTGACTCTTGGTTTCAGCTCAGGTCATGATCTCACGGTTTGTGAGTTCGAGCCCCGCATGGGGCTCTGCGCTGACAGCACTGGAGCCTTTTCGGGATCCTCTCTCTTTCCTGTCTCTGCCTCTCTCAAAATAAATAAATAAACTTTAATAATAATAATAATAATAATAATAATAATGATAATAAATAAAAACAACATCCATGGGAGAAGAAGATAGCACTCCAGCAGATAATCAGAAAAGCCCTCTTGGAAAAGACAGCATAGAAGGGGACCTTTGAAGGGTAAATGTGATTCCTGTGTGTGGAAATGAGGCCAGAGAACATACAGAGTGGAGACAGTTAAAAAAAAAAAAAAAAAAAAAAAAAGCCAGGCTTGTCATGAGCAGACCAAAGCTAGAATCCTGCCATGTTGCTTACTCACCATAGGTAACTAAGCCCCTATGAGCCTGTTTCTTCATCCCTAAAATGGAGCCACCAGTACGGTTCCCACAGTGTGGCTTTGAGAACTAGAGCAAAGTCTATGAAGCACAGAGCACATGGTAGAACAACAGTGACAAATAACAAACACGTATTGAGGCCTTCAGTCTAGGCACCAGCCAACTTGATCCTCATACAACACTATTAGGTGGGAACTACCTGATTCCCATTTTATAAATGGGGAAACCAAGATCCATAGGCACTAAGAAGGTTGCCTAGAATCATACCATTAGTAAGTGGCAGAGCTAAATTTGAAGGCGGGCTATGGAATTTTAGCCTATAACATTACCCCGCACCAATAGCTGGCAGCTGGGTTAACGGGACAACAGGAACAGAGGCCCAAAAGTGAGAAAGTACAGGGCATGTTCAGAAAGCATTAAATGACCCAGCTGAGTTGGAATCAGGTGTATGAGAGGAATGGTAGGAGGTAAGGCTGGAATGGTTAGTTTATTTAACAAATCAGATGCCTTCCAGACACCAGGCAAGGAGCTGGGTGCACGATAATGAGCAAAACAGACGTCACTGCTGCTCCCATCCACCTTCCGGTCTGATGGGAAGACAATCAGATAGTCACAAAACATACATTCTTAAAAATGTGACCAGTTCCATGAAGGAAAAGTGCAGGGTGCCCTGAGTATTGGCAGGGACTGAATGCTGAATGACGGCAAGGAATATCTTATTTATTAGACTCTGGAGAGGGATACTGAAAGTTTCTGAGCAAGATGGAAAAAGGATTTCAGTTTTACTCTTGGAATATTAAAACGGCAACAGGCAAAGAATGGACTGGAGTACCAACACTTTGCTACAAGAGGTATGGAGACTTACAGGAGGCTACTTCATGAACCTGCAGCAGAGGTGATGAGGGCATTGACCCTGAAAGAGGAAGGGAGGGATTGGGGGAGACACGTGGCAACAGGTAGAGAATTGGAAACTGAGGGGGTGTGGATAGGGAATAACAAAGGATCACAGCCTAATCTTAGGAATTTACATGACAAGGAAATGATGCCCAAAGAGCAGGAACTTGAATTCAGAGCCGTCATGGAGTTTTCTGTCTCTGAGCACATGAATCATGAGCAATGAGGGACTGAGTCCGAAGTTCTGGCCACATCAAGGGTCAGATAAAGTGCAGACTCTGCCCACAAACAGATGTTAATGGGCTGACAGCTGGAGGAGTCCACTGGCTTCTCTGAATCCAAAAAAAAAAAAAAAAAAAGTGACTTTTACTAACTAATCAACAACATGAGATTTTTCACATGGAATTGGACATTCTTCCTAAGATTAAAAACTGTTGTGAAATTAGTTCTGAAGAAAAGTTTACATAAGCGTCCTATAGGTTTCCTGGATTCAAAATCCCTTCTCCAGCCCTGTGTCTGTGTCCTGGAAACCCCTGATGACGCTTCATTCTCTATCCCTAGGGCACAGCCCCACATCCAACAGTCCTTTCTTGGCTCCCTCCACACATCAGCTCCAAGTAACACAGCCAACTGGCTCCAAGTAGGCATCAGTTCCAAGGCAGAGCTTTTGCAGCCCCCGTCCGCATCCTCCGAGGCTCCTGGCCTCAGGTAGCCAGTGAGGGGAACCCAGGCTCCCTTCAAACTGCAAATGCTCCAGCTATGGTTAAACCATGACTTCCTTTTCGGGGTCCTTGTTGCCTTTTCCTCTTTAACCAAATGGATTACAAGTTTCTGACCCTTGGAACTCAAACAGTTCTCACTAATCCAGGAGGCTTGGAAAGCAAGCACACAAACACAGGGACATGGGAAAACACCGGTGTTTACACACACATGCACACCCACGTGATCCAACCTCACTTCACCTCTATTTCCACGTCAAATGAGGGAAACAAAGATTTAAAAGAAGAGGAGAGAGGGATACTGCTCTTACTTGACCCATGGACACAAACCATTAAGTGTACTCCTAATTATTCTCAGCCACTATGGATAACACTTTTCCACCATGTTTCCCCTCCTTACACATGCCTGTGGAAGAATGTGATGTTCCACAGAAGGTAAAGTCTTCTGATCTCCCAAGTATAATGTTTTCCCCATGAGTCACGTTCATTTATTTACAAAAGAGGCTTGAACATCCACGGTGAACAAATCTGAAAGTGTCAATCATTCCTCTAACAAGTCTTTTGTGTTCATGACAAATAATTAAGAGCTTAAGGCAGAGAGCTATAATATAGTTTTCATGAAATCCCTTCAGTCTTTCTAGAGGGCATCTTGCAATTCAGATTCCATCAGGATCATTTAAAGCCATCTATAATGTTCATGAATGGTCACTTTCAGATCCCTACAAAATCAAAAGAAACTCTTTTTGTACCTCCACTACAAGCAGCTCTTCTAAGATAAGGTGTATGGATAGAGAAAGCATGAAGGATTCCAAAGCATGAAGGATGTATCACAAATGCTGACAAGCCAAGACTGCTGTGGGGATTCCTGGGCCCATAAATAGTCAATGTTTCAGTATCAACTAATTCAAATGGAATATAAAATTCAAGAGACAGCACAGAATAGTAGCTAAAAGCACAGATTCTAGAGCCAGACTGCCTGGCTTTGAATACTGGCTCTGTTGCTTAATAGCTGTGTGACTTTTAGGCAAGTTGCTTAGCCTTTCTGTGCTTCAATTTCATCATCATAAAAGGGGAAGAATCATAAGTGGAACCCTATGAAAGTGCCATTTTTGTTGGTCAAAAACTGGTTGGATATTGACAATTTAATGTGGTTCAATTTAAGTTCCTACCATTTAGGACTGTTATGAAGATTAAACGTGCTTATTTATATAAAGTACTTAGAACAGTAACGGGCATAAAATGGGCACCATACTCATACTGGTTTAAATTTTTTTCAATGTTTATTTTTTTTGAAAGACAGAATGTGAGCGGGGGAGGAGCAGAGTCAGAGAGGGAGACACAGAATCTGAAGCAGCCTCCAGGCTCTGAGCAGTCAGCACAGAACCTGACTCAGGGCTCAAACCCCTGGACTGTGAGATCATGACCTGAGCCAAAGTCAGACACTTAACCTACTGAGCCACCTAGGCTCCCCGGTCCTGGTTTAAAATGAATAAATAAAAGAATGAATTACTGGTATATTATTGGATAGATGTATGTGTATAAATAAACAAAACTGGCTGATAAACATTATGTAGTGATAGTTATCATAAAGCTTAACACTTGTCAGAACTTAGATGTAATGAACACAAAGCCGATGGGAGCTTATTTGTTTTGTATAAAGGATACTGATTTATATACACCTGTTCCCAACTGGACTTCTGTTAATTTTTGTAACTGCTCTAATTTCTAGCACAGTACATGGAATGGAATTTAAAAAATCAACAAATTGTTTACTGAATGAACAAATGACCAATTAAATGAATGACTGCATACGCACATGCCAAGGTTGTTTTGAGGCCTGACTTGCTCCTGTTTCAAAGTCCTAAGGGCAATTTTTAGCTTCCAAGCACATAAGAATCAGCTCAAGTTCTGACACCCAGCCAGACCCACTTCCTTCTGAGTGTTAACTTTCTCAATCAGATAAACTAAGCCTGGAGACATCAGAGAAAGATCTCCATGAATCATCTTCACTGGTTCAAAGTATCTTAGCAAGCTGCATGGGGACCAGCCTAGGCTCCCTAAAGTTAGTGACAAGGCATAGCATAGTTTAATAATTGGAGAGATCTGGTCTGCAGAGAACCAATGTCAGGCCCATCTCTCACGGTGATGCCAGATACCCAATTTCTCAGACACAGGAGATCACATCCTTAAACTCATAATGTGCCAAGACTGGGACCACGTGAAGAAGAAAAAACAAATTTCTTACAACAAAAGACAAAAGAGCCAAGACTTACCGGGAGGCAGCGGTAAAAACAAACTCTTGGTAGCTTCCAGAATCCTGGTCATGATGTGAAAGACTTTAAATTCAGCTGCACTGGCCCTCCCACTGCTGGGTAAAACAACACAGCCACAGTCAGCCAAGGGTTAATCTCTAAAACCCTGTTTGTAGGGGCACCTGCGTGACTCAGTCAGTTAAGCCTCTGACGCTTGATTTTGGCTCAGGTCATGATCTCACGGGTTCGTGAGATCGAGCCCCGTGGGGCTCTGTGCTGACAGTGTGGAGCCTGCTTGGGATTCTATCCTTCCCTCTCTCTCTGCCCTTGCTCCACTCATGTGCACTCTCGCTCTCTCAAAATAAACAAACATACATTAAAAAAAAATCTGTTTTTCTAAGCAGTGGCTCTGAGTACCTAACAGAGATGGAATTCATGCTAATGGTGAAAGGCTAGGCCCTGCTGAAAGCCTCATAAGTATGATGGCGACCATCAGTCTAAAGCCTAGAATCTAACCAGACAGAAGGCACATAAATGATAAATGGTATTAATTGAAATTCCCCTTCCTAGCAGTCCTGAGCTCACACGTCCCTCCCTCCTCATCAACCACGTGTCAGGGAAAGAGGATGGGTGAAGTAACAGGGCGATTCCCTAAATACTGAGTATAGAATTAAGATAGACAGTGTCAGGGCTGGTGACAACTGCTGTCAACTGTTAACTTCCAAAAAAGCTTTGCCCAAACAGGCAGCAATTACGGTTGTTTTAACTCTTTGCACACCTTGATAAGAGAGAGCAAGAGATACTTGCGTACAAGTGGGGAACACAGGGGTGAAGACTGTGTTTTCTCCAACCGGTTTCCATTATCTGGCAGACGAGATCCAGCTGGAGGATAAAGACAGCCTGTTAGCCTTTGCCCCTACCCTCTCCCTCAGGGGTCCCTATAGCTAGCCCTCTGCAGGCCTGATGGGCACGTTCAGGGCAGCTGGCATGTGGCCTGTGCCCAGACACAGAACCAGCCTTTCTGCAGTCCGTTCTGAGGCACTGGAATCCAAAATGGAAAGACTGAAAATGCACACCCGAGTCTAACAGAGACCCTTCTGTCTATGCAGGCAGTGCCCCAACTGAGCTTCCCCAGCCTGGTTAACAGGCCCTCAATCATAGGCCCTCTGCCACCAGCGAAGGTCAAGTCCAACTGGATTTGTTCTAGGCCTGGTACATGACAAAGGTCAGTGGCTGACAGTGAGAAGAAAGGAGACACAGAAGAGAATGGAGGTCCTGAGTGTCGACTGTGGAGTAAGACTGCTTTCAAGTCCAGGTCATACATTTGACTAGTTTGTCAGCAACAGAGCAGTCTCCATGGGGCTGTTGCCAGCCATGAGTCCATGCACTACACGTGTAGGCTTAAGGACGGGGGGCACAGGGGGCAAATCAGAAAGGATCTCCATACAGGCACAGGCATAAGAGTTTATTCTCAGTGACAGAGATTCTCAGTTTCTCTTTGGCTGAAATCAGGTAAGATAACTCATAAGCAATATAGTCTGGTTCTGCAGCAACTTCCTCCATTTGTTTTAGAAAGCCTGTTCAGCCACCCTCCTGAGAGGATTAGGAGACAAGGCTGTTTGCTGCTGGGCAGGAGCAGGTGGATTTGGCCTCCCTCAGTGGCAGCCAAGTCAGAAAGTCACGGGTATTGAGTTTTCTGAGGCTACAGCTCTACCACTTCTGGTCCTATTAGTTCTGGTGGTTGTTAACACAAACTGCTGTTAAAAGTTTTATGTGGGGGCGCCTGGGTGGCTCAGTCGGTTGAGTGTCCGACTGCAGCTCAGGTCACGATCTCACGATCTGTGGGTTCGAGCCCCATGTCGGGCTCTATGCTGACGGCTCAGAGCCTGGAGCCTTTCCGATCCTGTGTCTCCCTCTTCTCTGCCCCTCCTCCACTCTCACTTTGTCTCACCCTGTCTCTCAAAAATAAATAAATGTAAAAAAAAATTTAAAAAAAAGTTGTATGTGATTAACTGCAAGGAAGCATGACGCCTGAACAAAAATCTTTTAACACATTGGAAGGTGAAATTTAAAGTCAACAGAAGGAATGATGACAGATGGACATGTTAAATAATTGTGTTATTAAAGGACAAAGAAAGCAAGTTAATGTCAGCATGGGAAGATCAAGAACACGTTCATAAATTGAGTTCCTGGGTATAGTTTTACTACAAAGAATTATTATTTAAGAAAGTTTCAATGCCGGAGAACCAGAGCTACTCAGTTGGTTAAGCGTCTGATTCTTGATTTCAGCTCAGGTCATGACCTCACGGTTCATGAGTTTGAGCCCTGCATTGGGCTTTGTGCTGACTGTGTGGAGCCTGCTTGGGATTCTCATTCTCTCTCTCTCTCTCTCTCCACCAACTCCCCCCCCCCCCCCCCACCAGCCACACACACACTGCTTGTGCTCTCTTTCAAAATAAACAAACAAATTTGGGGGAAAAAAAAGACGAAGAAAGTTTCAATGCCCTGCTTGTAAATATCAATATATGAGGATTCCAACCTCACCTAATGTATTAAAAACTGTGAAATTCAAAGATACTATTTAAAAAGACACTGGTGAGGGGCGCCTGGGTGGCTCAGTCAGTTGAGCATCCGACTTCTGCTCAGGTCATGATCTCGTGGTCTGTGAGTTCAAGCCCCGCATCAGGCTCTGTGTTGACAGCTCAGAGCCTGGAGCCTGTTTCGGATTCTGTGTCTCCCTCTCTCTCTCTCTGCCCCTCCCCTGTTCATGCTCTGTCTCTCTCTGTCTCAAAAATAAATAAAACATTTTAAAAAATTAAAAAAAAATAAAAAGACACTGGTGATTGTAATAAAGGCAGAAAACTATAAAAGGTAATAAAATTAAACAAGAAATTCAATCAGGGCTATATCTAATACATATATGCAAACATATATGTTCACACACTGGTCATTTGCATACTGTTCTTACCCAAACTTGGAGAAATGGAGTGTTCTTTCTCTTTATGTGAATTTAAATACTTCAAGAAACTGGTCTACCACACTATTTCTATGTTCTTAGTAGGGTCACGCCTGAACTCCATACACTTTCTGAGAGACTCAAGATTGCCTCAAAATTCAAACTGGTCACATCACTTCTATTTACACATGGACTGGTGTTATTAATTTGGATCACACAACTTCAGTGAGTGACTACTGGCTACTGAGTAGATAAGCTACCAATCCCACCAGCAGATTCTAATGTGGGAGTATTTACACAACTGAGCTAGAATCTGGCCT
Source organism: Panthera tigris (assembly GCF_018350195.1). Classification (NCBI taxonomy): domain Eukaryota; kingdom Metazoa; phylum Chordata; class Mammalia; order Carnivora; family Felidae; genus Panthera; species Panthera tigris. Next base: position 81,070,824 of record NC_056661.1, read on the forward strand.
AATTGAGCTGTTAGGCACTCATTAAGAATTTAAATTCAAGTTCTCTCATGTCTTCATAAACCTCCATGTACAGAAATCATTACCTATGGTTTAATAAGGAGCTAGAAGATGCCAAGATGACATATGACATATGAACATTTGGCAACTATGCCAAGTTCCTTCCATGAACATAAAAATCACCATTTGAAGGAACTGCAATAAACTACTTTCATAACATTGCTTTTTTGGTTCTTTTTTCCCTTTATTCAATCTCCAGCGCCAAATATACTGGTTTGAGGACAGGAAATCTGTAAAAAACCTAATCTGAAAAACTGAACCATATACTGGGAGCTACATACTGGGAGACCAGGGTGGAAGGAGCATGATAGAGAACAAAAAAGCAAAACTAACCAGTTTTGAAACATAGTCCAGAACCATCTGTTCAATTTTCTTCTTTTCTACACCCTGTAGGTGTCTCAGAAGATGGTCTTTTAGCTCAGACACCATCTGAAAACAGGATACAGATTAGATAAGTCACAACCTGCCCACTCACACCTGCTACTGGTTTAAACTAGATCCATTTATTAACACTTTACCAGTATGAAAAATACTGGGTCTGAAGGTCCCACCAGCAGGAATGTACAAACCCATAGTGTTACTTCAACAGGCATAAGTCAAGGGCACCAATGTTCTCCTCAAGAGGAACTACTGATGATTCCCTCAGTGAGCAGCCAAGAATCAGATTCCCAGCCTTAATTAGAATTCTCCAGAGAAGCTGGGCAAAACCATTAACTTAGAAGTCTTTGGGATGTACCAGATGGTTGAAGTCTAGTGCTCCCAGCCCTGGAGAACTAAAAGGAACTACTCTAATCATAGAACAACTGGGAGTTGGAGGGGGGGAGGTATGGTGTGGGACCTTTGGAAGGACACAGGCAGGAGTAAAAAGGAAATGCATCAGGTACCTTCCTCTGCGCAGTGGTTACAGACACTGAATAAAGCCCCTACATGGAAAAGTAATGAACTTATTGATTCTATTGCCTCCAAACAGGCTTGTATACCTACTCTGTTCTTGGAGCTCACCAATCAGTGTGGCATCCCAGCCCTCCCCACCTTTTGTTTTTCTGTCTCCTTCCTTTCTTTTCCCCTCCCTTTTGCCTAGATGCCCTACTCAGCTAGATGCCCTCCTGGCTAGAGAGATTTTTGCATGAATAAACACCATGAGAATCGTACAATTGACATTATATGTGTACATATCTTCTGTTTTAGCAGATTTGCATGTATAACATCCTAAGCAAAACTTAGCCTGTGGCATTCTGGGCCATGTGTTCATCAATTAGGCTTAAAATTTTTTGATTCATGACTACTGCATGCTTTTTTGCGCTTTTCAATTTTTCTATAATAGCCATAAACATGAAAATTTAAGTCACCCATAATCCTATCATCTATGTTAACATTTTGAATTTTTTATTTTCCTTTTCTCTAGTGTGCACATTCATTCTAATGTTTCCTAATTTGTTTTTTCTTCATATAATAGTTTATGTCACTAAATATTCTTAACCACACAGGTTGTGATGGCTGCACAGTATTCAATTTTAGGAAAGTACTAGAATTATTTATTCCCTTCTTACACATTATGAGATGCTTCTTATGCAAGTGTTAATAGTACTGAAAAAAATCCTTATACAATATTTGTTTGCCATATCCCCAATTATTTTCTCAGGCTAAATTACTAGAAATGGAATTTGTTGGGTCACATACTTAAGGTTTGTAGAGACACTGCCGAAAGACACAGAGACACTGTGGTTATACTAATTTTTAGCCACATCACATGAGACTGCCCAATTTCCCATACGCTGAACTTTGTAATTTTTAAATTTTTGACAATTTGATACACACATACATAAATTTTTTATATTAGATTCTTTAATCTATCTAATATTTTTGTTGGTTTATGCTATAAAGTAGTGGTATTTGGGATAGGGGGACTTCAATGGTCTTTTCCAAATAGCCAGTCATTGATTGAAAATTCTTTCTTTCCATGGTGATTTTTAAATGCCTCATTTATCATACACTGAACATTCAGATTAAAACTAGAGTCTCCTGATGGTCTATTTTGTACAAGCACCACATTGTTTCAATTATCGTAGCTCAACAACATACTTAGCTATCTGGCAATGCTAGTTCCAGTCCTCTTTGTCAAGTGAGTCACTTGGTCAACTGTCAGAGAAATTTCATTGGCTTGTTAGTTGTAATTTTATTAAACCTAGAAGCTAAGGATTTGGAAATGGAATAATGTTTTTCATTTACTTTTCTAACTGGTTAATCCTAATAAAAAAGAAAATAAATTTAGAATCACCAGCTTATTAACTTTTTCCTTATTATTCCCCATTTCCCCACTTGATTATTTTATTTGTTTGTTGCACTGGACAATCATAGCATCTTCTTTTACTTTTGTTTCTTATTGCACTGTATAGAATTTCTAGAACAATATAAAATTTTAGTGAAAATAGCAAGGATCCTTAACTTCCTTCTGATTTTAACAGGAATGCCCCCAACATTCCATTAAGAAGGGTGTTAACCATTAGTATTAGAATATTTTTTTGCCTAATTGATGTATTACAGGAGTGGGATTTTACTTTTATCAATTTTAAGCACCTATAAAGATGATCTTTTTTTCCCCTCTTTGAACTAGTGATATGATGAATTACATTAATGTATTTGCTAATATTAAGCCTTCCTAGAAAAAAGCCCACCTGACCATGCCATATTTTTCAAATGGACAACTGGAAAATATTTTAATTAAGCTTGTGGTATCTATGTTTATAAGTAAAAGTGGTCACTGTTAGATTTTGGTTTTAAGGTTATGCTAGCTTTCTAAAGTGACTGAGAAGCTTCCCATTTTTTTTCCCCCCAAAAATAATTTACATAGCATGGGGATGATCTAGATCCTTAAGCCAGTTTGAAAGAACTGACTCATTAAATAATTTGGTGACTTTTTTGGAGATAATTTTTGACAATTTTTTCAAATTATTTATGGTTATTGTGCTTTCAAGGACTTCTATTTCTTCTTGGCTCAAGTTTGGTATTTCTCTTTATTAAGGAAAATTTAACTGGAATTTTCAAATGTGTTTTTCTCATATTTTAAAATTTTCCGTAATTTAACGTGATGGATTACCCCATTCCTAAGCCTGTACAGTATTAAAAATATTTTATTAAACTTTTCAGATGTCTCTTTAATCATTTTTTAAAACATATTTTGGATTTATTTCCCAATTCCGCTCTTACAGTAATTTATATAACTCTCTTTGGTCTTCCTACAGTAGGACTTCTTGAGAAAGAATACTTTATTCTGTTGTGTTTTAAACCCCAAATACAAATGCCACAGAGACATTGTTCTTCCCTTGTTTCAAAAACTCAGTGGAGTACATTTCCTTATGATGTTCCGTAATTATATATTTTGGGGGTGACTGATTTATGTATGTCTCTCCCACTAAACTATAAATTCTAAAAGTGCAGGGGTGCCTAGGTGGCTCAGTTGGTTAAACGTCTGACTCCAGATTTCAGCTTCAGGACCTCATGGTTCATGAGCCCAGAGTTAGGCTCTGTGCTGACAGTGTGGATCCTGCTTGGAATTCTCTCTCTCTCTCTCTCTCTCTCTCTCTCTCTCTCTCTCTCTCTCTCTCTCTCTCTCTCCACCCCCCGCCACTTGCACATGCTCTCTCTCTCTCTCTCTCAAAATAAATAATTAAACCTTAAAAAAAATTCTAAAAGTGCAGAAATCTTATCTGTGTTGCTTAACCACTGACCACACAGGGCCTACAGGGCTGATAACACCAAATGTTAAAAGAATGAATGAATGAATGAATGAATGAATGAAAAGAATGAATGAAAGATAAGGTTAGCATGAGAAGTACAATCTAGCCCTTTCCCCTTTTCTTGAAGCCTATCATTTCCCAGCACCCAAATGGCCCACAGACCGCTTACCAGACCCATAAGCAGTCTCTGGTGGTTGTCCTCCTCCTGGAAGAGGGGTGTTAATCTTGGCTCTGAAATTAAACAGAGCACGAGTCAAGCAGAGTGGTTTTCAGAAAATGGGCTAGAAGAAGAGAAATCAGCCTGGGTTTCCCTTCTCTGACTTTTTGGGAAAACTGAACACTTTGTTGATAGGATGAAATTTTTCATTACATGTGTGACCTATTCCTACAAGCTGAACTTATCACTCAGGTGATACGCAGCTCTATTCTAACAGAGGTAGAGACTAGGAAAGAAAGAAAATGAGGAACACATTTCCCAACACCAATAGGATCTGGCTTTGATTCCTCTTCAACATGAAAACTCACCACTAAGAACCTCTGCTTCACTGGTGTCAGGGAGACTTGCGTCCTCTCTTACTGCCAAGGAGGGCACAACTCAGAGACAGGGACTTGGTGAAAGGATCGCATGACTCCCTTCTTTGTGACCCCCTGTAGTTTAGTGACCTTGAGAGTCACAGAACTGAGGGGACCTGTTAATTCCTGTATCAAATAATACTAACTGAAACAAGTTATCCAACTAAAAGGTAACTAGATCAAGATGGGAAAGTGACAGGGAAGGGGCAGGCAAGCACAGTCTCACTAGATGTGCCCTCACACTCCTCTAACAGCACCTGGGTGCCCTGCTCCTCCTCTCCTGCAGCACCTGAGCCACAGCACCTGTCAAGAGAGCAGAACTTCCCCGCTCAGCAGGCTGGTGACCCTATGTGGGATGGCACAGAGGCCTCTTGACCCCTTTGGATAAATTCTACTGGATCCTACACAATCTTCCTGATTTAGATGAAGTCATTCCAAACTTGACTCCAGCAGTCCTGAATTTCACACAGATTGTTCTGTTTCTGTTAGCAATGACGTTCTTCCTAGGAAACTAGTACAAACTAAGCACGTGAGAGGAAGGGACAAGTCCCTAATGTGCTCTCAAAAAGGATACTGGTCACAGGATGCAAACTGGCCAAAAGTACAGGGGCAGGAGTGACGGACACGACAAAATCCTGGACAACCAGCAACACTTCCCAGATTGCAACATTCCCAGCAGTACGTGGAGGGTGAGCATGAATCAGACACATTCACACCCTGGCCGCTGGGCAGGACTCTGGCTAGTGGCAGAACCCCCTGGCTTCAGGCACGGATGGCCTGGTAACACAGGCTGAGGATGGTTCCCTTGGGGCTGTTCAGTGAGCACAGGCTCTGTCGGCCTGGGCTGGATGACAAGTTCACTATCATGGTTCACATGGGCTGTGCACACAGCTGCAGGATGTACCCCAACACACTATATAAAATATTTTCTGTTAGCGCCACCCAATATGTACCTAAACACCCGAGCCTATAAAACAACAGTGGGATGTAAAAATAACAGCTTTTCAAATGGAGGCTGGCCTCTATGAGGCATGAAAGAGTTCCAGGGGCAAAACCACAGAAAACTTGTACCTGGGTATGCTTAACATTCTCTTCCCCCAGTTTCACCTGGACAAACACCTGTTCATCAAGACTTACCTCAGACATTGCTCCCTCTGGGAAGGCTTTTCTAACCTCGCTCTCTTCCGCAATCACCCCCACTCCTGACCCACTCCCTCCCCCACTATGGTTCTATAACACCTGTCACCTGGTTTAGAAACCATGTGTTAGCACCTCTTCCTCACACATTCATGACAAAGCAGCCACCTCAGGTATCCCCTGCACCAAGCACTGTGTTGTATGAGGCACTATAAACACCAGCCCATTCACTCTCATTTTCTCCTCACCTTGCCCTGAAAAGGATAGCGCACAAAATGAATAGACGGCTTGCCCAGGAGCACACTGAGAGCGCTGTGGACAAACTGGAAGTCAAGCCAAGTTCTGTCCAGGTCCAAGCCTGTGCTCTTCCCCCATAACCACACAGCTCACCCAGAGACTCCTCATCTTTGTACCCCTATGGCCTAGCCTAGTGAGTGCCCAAGTGTTAACCAAGTCACAGACTCTCGCATGATCAGCCTGCTGGAAAGAAATCAGCTCTAGGCCAGGGGAACTGCCCAAGTGCATCCTGTGGGTACAGCCACAGGGCATGGTAATTAGATCAAGTCCATGAAGAAAAATAATGAAAACCACAAGGCTAACAGTGAAGGACTGGCCCAGCTAAAGTACATTCAGCAGCTGCCCCTGCAGGTCCTGGTGCCAAGACAGACAGGGAAGGAGCTGGGTGGTCCCTCTAACAGGAAGATATTCAAGGGTACTGCCTTCATTACACTATTGGGTGTGATTTTCTTGCCAACTCACAGTGGTACGAAAGACAGTGTTACAAACCAAACACTGACATCCAGAAGGCTTTATTATAGGTCTTTTCTTACCCAAATTCCTTGCTTCTAGGTTAGAAATCACCCTACAAAGAAATTAGCCAATGTTATTCACATATAAAGATTAAAAAAAAAAAAGCCACAATACCATACAAAGACATCCTCCATAAAAACCACTGCAGAAACTGTTCTCAGGTCGCTGAAAACCTCAAACACTTTAATCAACTTGGCAAAAGCCACATTAGGCAATTATAAGATCTCAAAACCCTTTAGTGCAAACAATGACAATAATTCAGAACAATCGCAGCTCTCAGTTATTGGAAATAATGGGAACAGAAAATAGAACAGGGCTGGAATGGGGCCTACACTTGTAGCACTCTGAGATGACTCATCTATCCAGAAAATGTGCTTTCAAAATAAGAGCCAGTTCGTCAGTCCACTGACACTTTTTAAATGAACCTACTGTCTCTACCCACCTTAAAGTGCTCAGTTAGTAAGAGCTTTATCACTTATAATTCATCCATCCTCTTGATGAAAGTCTACAAGGTTTAACACATACAATTTTCCCACTAGAAACTCCAGCACTGAACTCAAGAATAGGGCCCAGGTGGCTGCATTCATTTAAGTTGACAGCATCATCTGAGGGTACTCAACAAAAGTAAGCTACTTCCATGAAAGTTACCCAAAAAAGGAATCGCAAAAGATAGCCATCTTATAGGAACACCAATCCCTAATTTTACTTACTTCGTTGCATTATCAAGAATATTCTTCACATACACCATGGACCTTCTTCTTCCTGTTTTCTAGAAGGGAGAACATGTCAGAAGTGTGGAAGGTAGAGGTTTTGTGGGTGACATTTTTCACACTAAGGACATAATGCAATATAGGAAAGAAGTATAATTTTAGCAAAAAAGAAATATACTTTCCAAGTAACCAAAATACCTAGGTTCTTAAAAATTAGTTTAGAAAACATTGTAGTCTGAAATTATTAGATTTATAGGAAGGTGCAAGTCAACTATACACTGTTGTGTTATACACAACAAAACTACAATTATATACAATGCTAAAGAGAGATTTCATGTACTCTCCACCCGGTCTCCCCCAGCGTCTCCATCTTCTATAAACAGCTATAGTACAATATCAAAATCGGGAAACCGATGTTGGTAAGATGAGGGTATAGTTCGATGTCATTTCATCATATATGCAGATTCATGTACCATAGTGTACCACCTCAATCAAGCTACGTAACTGTTCCATCTTTCCAAAGATCTCCCTTGTGCTGCCCGCTTTGTAGTCAGTCCCAGCCACTCTTGTTTCAACTATCCCTAATCCCTAGCAACCACTAATTTGGGAACACCTAGATTTTTAAATCAAATTTTAACTATACAAGTACCGCAAGAACCCGTGTTAAGACCTGGAGGTTAATCCCATTTCTACTATGAATATGCTGTGTGTGTCCCTTAACCTCTGTGCACTTGATTTTCCTCCTCAAGAGAATAGAGAGCAGAGAAGCACTTTGGTCTTCCTGCAACAATGCAAAAGGACCTGGCAACTGGAGAGACCTGCAAATTTAAGCCAGCCTCAAGACTTAAGGGCATCACCTCATCAAATGTACTATGCTTTTGCTTTTTGCTTTATTCTTATGAATCCACACAAACCTCTTCTGAGATCAGGCTGTGCCATTCTCTCCTGACCATGCTGTTGTTATAGTGCAAGTGTGGCTTGGAGTACTTAACATATTCCAGGTTGGAGTTCAGTTTTTCCCAGTAGCCCTTAAAACTATGCACCTGTAGGAGACAAAAACATTGGTGAGCTTGAGAAGCAGGGCCTGTGGCCCAAACTACCCGGTAAGGATCGCTGGAGCCTTGCTGCAAAGCTGGGCTTGCTTTACTTCCTCAGCTCTCATAGGGTAGCATTTATGAGTGAATTCTTCCCATGAAAGATGGCATTTCCCTCCTGAAAGAAATTCTAAATTGGAGAGACTTGGGGTGCCTGGGTGGCTCAGTCGATTAAGCATCTGACTCTTGATTTCGGCTCAGGTAATAGTAATACATTTTTTTAATGTTGAAGGATATATTGACACAAATTGCTTTTAAAGTTTTAAATTTTAAATTTAAGTATAATTAACATACAGTGCTATATTAGCTTCGGGAGTGCAACACAATGATTCAAGACTTCTATATATGAATCAGTGCTCACCATGGTAAGTGTAGTCACCATCTGTCATCAAACAACATTATTACAATCTTATTGACTAGATTCCCTATGCTTTCTTGGTGTTGAGCTGTAGAAGTTCTTTATATATTTTGAATATTAACCTCTTATTGGACATATTCAGTAGATCGCCTTTTTGTTTTGTTGGTTTCTTTTGCTGTGCAAAAGCTTTTTATTTTTATATTGTTCTAATAGTTTATTTTTGCTTTTGTTTCCCTTGCCTAAGGAGACATATCTGGAAAAATGTTTCTGTGGCTGAGGTCAAAGTATATACTGACACAAACTGTTTTCTTAAATCAATGAAGATAGATTTATGATACACTTTCTTGCCAAAATATACATGTTTATAAAAGATAGGACTGGAGCCAAAGGTGCAATGTGTAGCCATAAAACAAAGTGAGCTAATGCCTAGTGTGGTGACAGACTTGGCTGCATTGCAAGAAAAAAAAAGAGAATTTATACAAAATATGTCTCAACCAAGAAAAATGCCCTTACGTTAAATAATAGCACATTATCCAAATTCTTATTGGAAGTCCATTGGTTCAAAATGAATTTTGGAGTATCAGTAAATTACATAATAATATTAACTTACTGTTTTAGAAGGCTGAAAGGCCCATCCAGCCAACATCCCTTCTCACAGAGACAAGAAAAACTATGTTCAAGAAAAGGGCATTTCTAGGGGAAACCGGCACACTGGTCAAGTCACACCACCAACTTGACCTACCTACCTCACCTTTTCTTCCCCTTTCAATTTATTTAAAATTAATATACCTTTATCCACCCTTTGGTCTTCCTTCTATTTAAAAAAATAATAATGAAAGCAAATACTGCCAACATTTGGCAGTATTCAGTCCCTGACAGGAAGTCAGTACAGCTTTCTTGCTATTCTACCCCTGGGTTCAGGCACTCTAGGGCCAAAGCCCAAAAACTAATTGGTGTTGTGGTGACACCTAGTGGTCAGTTAAGATACTAACTCTGCCTGCTTTGCCACCACAGTCCCACCCCTCTGATCTTGTGAGGAACACGGATGCCCTTTTATCTGTCATGGGGCCTCTTCCCCTCAAGCCAAACACCACTGTCCTGTCTGAAGACCCCACTCACACACTGTAACTCCTAAGACAAGATCTCTCCCAAGCTACCTTCCTTCTCCTTCCTCCCCCATTAAAAAATCCCTGTTCTCAGCTGAGAATAAACAGATAAAACAAGTCCATAGATAGGTTTCCAAGAGGGTTATGAACCCACTGATTGTATGTAAAATGGAGTGACTTGTAGGAACAATTTTCTGGGGACAAGGTCTACAGCCTGCACCAGATGTTCAAAGGAATTCATAACCTAAAATAGTTCAAAACCACTGGGTTAGAAGGAAAAGGATCTAAGTTTTAAAAATAAACAAACAAAAAACACTTTAAATAAGAAACAACTGTTAATCAGAAGTCCCAGAAATATTTTACTTAAACCGGTGGGTCTTTCAAGAATGTCACCGGGCTGCATGCCATAACATAAGTGAAAACAATTAGTGGCCGATGTGACTACATGGTATTTACAAGGTAAGTGATGTAATTTTTTAAGTTATGAAAATTCTCAGGGATCACTGTAATTGGAAGGTCTTTTTGAAGGCCTAAGTAACAGATAAGACCCAGAGTTTGAAAATAGATTTGAGTACGTAAAAGACAAGGGGAGGATGTTCCAGATGGGGCATGTAGGGAGTGAGCAAAGACTGAATGAAAGACTGGAGTGATCCGGGGTTTAGATCAGAGAGCATTAGAGAAAGCAGAGAAAGCAAACAATAGCACTTGGTTCTCTGTGGCAAAGATTGCTGCCTCTAGCACGTCACTCCCAACCTCAGTAAACACCTGGCTTGCATCCCCTAGACATTTAACTGGTGGGGGGTGTGACCTGAGCTTCCTGAGTTTTAGAAGCTCCCTGGGAAACCCCAATGCACAGCCAGGGCAGAGAACCCTGCTTAAGCATGCCTGCCCAGGTAATCCCAGTCTCCCACCCAGCCTCGCATATTTGCCTCATCTACACCCCTGGTTTACAGGCTGATGAAGAACCAGCTGTCTGAAGACTCATGATTGTGTTGTTAAATAGTAGGAGAAAGGGTCAAAGAGAAGGTCAGCCAATCTAGGACAGATTTCGAACGTCAATGAAAAACAAGCATACTCATTAACCCAGAGAATTCAAGCAGTTCCAAGATAAAATTTTAGATGCTTTAACACAGAAAGAGGGGGGAAGAGGGAGTGAAAGCTACACAGTCACATCCTAACAGTCAACCTGGGAGCACAGAAAACCACTCCTGTGTTGCTCAATTAGCACTTATGGAACCAGTTGTGAACTCAACATTGTGTTCATCAGAAACAACAGCATCAACACAAAGTAAAAGCCACAACAGCCCAGAAAGAACATTGCAGGCTACTTCAGAAGAGCTCAAAACTTTAAAATACACAAAAATACTTTGTAAAAAAAATATTCATGAATTTAACTACTTCTGGGAGATGCTAGTGTTAGAAGCCATCAGATCCTCAGGGAAGCCCCAGAAGTATTTTCTTGCACAAGAAGGAGTTTTAAAGTTTGATTCTGAAAGAAGGCAAATTATCCCAGGTCTCCTCTTGAAAAATAATCTCCTTTTATCTCTTAGGAGGACATGAAATAATTATTAAAGGAAGCCCATCAAAACTATTAATTGGGGGCGCCTGGGTGGCGCAGTCGGTTAAGCGTCCGACTTCAGCCAGGTCACGATCTCGCGGTCCGTGAGTTCGAGCCCCGCGTCAGGCTCTGGGCTGATGGCTCGGAGCCTGGAGCCTGTTTCCGATTCTGTGTCTCCCTCTCTCTCTGCCCCTCCCCCGTTCATGCTCTGTCTCTCTCTGTCCCAAAAATAAATAAAAAACGTTGAAAAAAAAATTAAAAAAAAAAAAAAAAAAAAACTATTAATTGAACCAAAGGACCAAAGAATTACATTAAGGGACTGTTCCCCGTTAATGATTTGGGTTGCCAGTTGATTTTAGGAGGAAAAAAAAATCCCTGTGGTACTGGCTCATCTGCAAATTACTGCCAGGAAAAACAAAAAACAAAACAAAACAAAATCTGCCTTTTATTTCTAAAAGTCCCTCTGGCTTTGGTTCTACATCTGATTAACCATCATCTTCTTAGAGGAGAAGAAGCCACCTCAGAGACCTTTACTCTTCATGCCAGGGCTCAACTAGCAGAACTAAAGCATCAATCCAATTTGTTCAGTAGATACCATCTCAGTATCAACTTCTATTTGTAGCCCAGAGAAACACAGTGACCCACTACCTCTAGTGCAGATAGAACATAGAAACACCTGTGTGTCCATAAACCCAGCAAAGCACCATATTAAGCCAAAATGCTCTAAACAGACCATCAGATCCATACAGAGGACCAGTGACTAGATCTCCTGAAGCTTCCCACAAAGGGGACTGCATGTTGTAAGTGCCAGTTCTCCTACTTATAAATTAACTTCCTCTTTCTTCTCACCACCTAGGAAAAAATCTCTCTTCTTTGCCCAGCCAGGTGGCTCCCTTAGCCATTTTTAATGGGCTGCATTTTAATGTAATCACTAAATATGACTCTAAACTATTCCATGTCACAATCAGCATATACCCTGAGGAAGCCAATGCTATTTCCCTCCTTTCAACCTTAAGCATTCAACAGAACATCTCCAACCAAACCTGTGAATAACAGCAGCACAGCCTAGTGACTCAATCTGTTCCTCAGTTTCATCATCTGAGATATAAACTGAAGATACCCCATCTCTGTAGATATAATAGAAATGAATATACCAGCCTAGTGCTCCATTTCTAATAGGTAGCACTTCTTTGTAGCATCATAAAATTATGTTTGACAATATTCACTGAACTTGTCATAACTCACTGCCCCGGAAAATATGTTGTACAGGAAAAAACTTTTCTACAACAGTCTGTTCACAGAAGACTTCACTTCTGCTGTCACTAAATGTGTGAACTCCACCCCTGCCCCCATCCATTAATTCTCCAACACCAGCTGGGTGTCCCATAGTTTAACTCAGTTCTGACACTACCTGAAGACAGCATCAAATCCCACAGGCTGCCTATAAATTGGAGGTTCCCAACACCCCCTGGGGTTTGATAATTCACTGGAGTAGCCCACAGAAGTAAAAAAACAAAACAAAACAAAACAAAACAAAACCAGTTTACTTACTATATATTGGTTTATTGTAAAAGGATACAACTAAGGAAAACCAGGGGCACTTGGGTGGCTCAGTCGGTTAAGAGTCCAACTCTTGATTTCAGCATAAGTCAAGATTTCACGGTTCTGACACTGAGCCCCTTTTTGGGCTCCCCACCAAGCATGGAGCCTGTTTGGGATTCTCTCACTCTCTCACTGCCCCTCCCAAGCTCACTCATACACAGTGCCCATGTCCTCATTCCCTCTCTCCCTCTCAAAATAAAGAAACATTAGTGGTACCTGGGTGGTTCAGTTGGTTAAGTGACTGACTTTGGCTCAGGCCACAATCTCATGGTTAGTGGGTTTGAGCCCTGCATGGGGCTCTGTGTTGACAGCTCAGAGCCTGGAGCCTGCTTCGGATTCCGTGTCTCCCTCTCTCTCTGCCCCTCCCCCACTCACACACACACACACACACACACACACACACACTCTCTCTCTCTCTCTCTCTCTCTCTCTCAAAAATAAACTTAAACAAATAAATAAACAAACATTTAAAACAACTACAACAACAACTAAGGAACCACCAGATGGAAGAGATGAATAAGACAAGGCATGGGGGAAAGGGCTCAGAGTTTCCATGCATTCTTCAGGCACACCACCCTCCCACAACTTCACCTGTTCATCCATCTCAGAAACTCTTCAAACTCCTTCAGTAAAGGTTCTTTATGGAGGCTCCATTACATAGGCAGGATTGATTAAATCATTGGTCATTGGGGACTGAACTCAATCTCTGGCTACTCTCTCTTACCTCTGGAAGTGAGGAGGGAATGGGCTTAAATTTCCAACTTTCTAATCACGTGTTTGGTTCTTTAGACAACCAGCTCCTAGTCTTAGGTGCTTTCGAAAAATCACCTTATTAACATAACTCCGGTGTAGCTGAAAGGAGCTTGCTATGAATAAAAAAAAAAGACATTCTTTACACCTTTGTGCCCTGGGGTGATTTCAGGCACTGGGAACAAACACTAAATATAACACAAGATGTCCCTGTAGTTCTTACCACTTAAGAAATTATAAGGAACTCTCTGTCAGGAATCATGGATGAAGACCAAAAGTGTATTTCTAGTTTTACCATAGTATCACATATATACAGACTGATCTTTGGAAAAATCACTATTTGTCACATAACCAATTGACATTTCTGGTAATGCTACATTGTTATCAAAGCAACAATCCTCATTTTTAAAATTGTAAGCTATTACGTTGTAATTTTGTTGCTACTTCGGATCTCTAACCAACCTTTTATTTAAATGATGGTGGTTGTCTGTACTGGGAGGGTCAAGGGAAAAAGTGTTGTATTTCACCAAGCACTTAATGACACCCATGCTCTACCCAATTAAAACAGTATTCTTAAAACACTTTTTAAGTGAAGAAGCATAATTAAATAAACAAGCCTCTACACGGAGAAGAGCCCAGGTGCCAATAATTGTTTTCCCAATTGCTCAGGGGTACTGAGACCCCAAATAGGCATTTGACATAACACCCTCGCTTCTGAGTGGAAGTGGGAAGGGGATTTAAGTCTCTGACTTTCCCAGTCTCTGGGTCAGACAGTTAATCTCTAATCAAATGACAAAAAGGTTTCCTTACTTTATAAAATGAAAATAGAGATGTCTGGCTTAAAAAATACTTTGGTAGGGGCGCCTGGGTGGCTTAGTCAGTTGGGCGTCCGACTTTGACTCAGGTCATGATCTCATCATGGTTGGTGGGTTCGAGCCCCGTGTTGGATCTGTGCTGACAGCTCAGAGCCCGGAGCCTGCTTGGATCCTGTGTCTCCCCCTCTCTCAAAAAATGAACAAAATGTTAAAAAAAAACAAAACAAAAACCCAAAAAAAACCTTTGGTAAAAATTCCCCATTTCTCCATCTGTGATATGCTTGTTCACCTTTTATCTTTATATTCAAGTAGGTGGTTTATATATTTTAATCCTTAGGTGCTCTTGTGGTTGGACAGTTTTAATAGTTTCTCTTCTCACCATAAAATCAAAGGTAATTTTGGGGCGCCTGGGTGACTCAGTCAGTTGAGCGTCCGACTTTGGCTCAGGTCATGATCTCTCAGTTCGTGAGCAGCCCCGTGTCAGGCTCTGGGCAGACAGCTCAGGGCCTGGAGCCTGCTTCGGATTCTGTGTCTCCCTCTCTCTCTCTGCTCCTCCCCTGCTCACACACTGTCTCTCTCTCAAAAATAAATAAAGATTAAAAAAAACTTTTTTTAATCAAGGGTAATTTTAAACCTTTCACAAAAATAGCCACTTCCCCAGAAAAAACCATGTTTTATGAAGGGGTAAAATCATTCATAGGAAGGTCACTCTTGATAACACTGCTTTTAAGGCAAGGACCTTGTTCCAATATACTTATTAATTGTTTAAAATCTTTTGGAAACCATTTTATAAAGCAAGGAAGCCACTTGTCTTTCAGGTGATAAACTTCTAATGTAACTGGTTTATGCTAGTTAAATTACATATTCATATGTTAAACATTTGTAAAGTACTCCACAGGAGAATTATTTGCAGAGAGAGCAGGAAGAAAGTGCTTATCTAGTTTCACTTTGCCTTTCCCTCTCCTGACTCCTTATCAGGGCAGTCATCTACCAAGGAGAATGGAAGCAAGTGTGGTCAGAGTAAATAGGGGTCCCTTGGGCCTCATGGAAATTCCGGCAGCAAGCATGCATTCAAAAGGTAACTTGTGATTCAGGTCATAGGTACTCAGAGCCAAGTCCTGTAGCTGAATAAGCATGGCAAGAACAGTCATATAGCTGGGACCGGGGAGGGAGGAGCGGGATGGGGGTGGTGGGGGTTGAGCCGCTGCAAGCAGGTCCATCGCAATATAATTAAGCTGGGACTTGGGGTAGAAGAAGTAGGTCAAAGGCAGCGGCTTATAGTGAGGGGTATTGTGCAAGCAGAAATGAGGAAACGTGAGACAGATCAGAGCCAGGTGTCCTGTGAGCTGGGAGATTCTGATTAGGGTCTCCCATGCTGAGTGATTGGGGTGGGGGCTGGGGAGCTGGCGGAACCAAATTTAGTACCATCTCCTCCTGAGCCCAAAGCCCATCCCAGCAGTGTACCTTCAACTTCCCAGACAGATCTTGTCTGTGAGGACAAGGTCAGGTCGTGAAGAGATCTATAGTTGGAACCTGTGCTATTGTAACCCTTCCTGCCAGCGTGTAGATACATGTAGAGCAGTGGGAGAGCTCCTCAGCAGGTTTGGAAGACAGCTGTCTGCAAGGCCAAATGCTAAAGATAATTAGGGGAGAGGAGAAATTAGTGAGAAGGCAGAGGGAATATCAAGGGAGAGAAAACACGAACAAGATAAAAACGCATCATTTTACACACAAATAAGCAAATAGAAAAAAGAAGAAAGAAAAAGTGCAAAAACAAGCCACTTTGTTCCTAAGCAAAGCAAATCATATTCTTAGCATTAAGCCAACGGGTAAAAAATGAAGAGAACCTTCACATCACTCTTCTATACTTAATTTTTTAAATGAAAATATACGACAGTGATAAGGTTATAGTAAAACTGATGAACTTGTACATTCCTTGTAAGTTAATCACAACTTTTTTTTAAAGTTTATTCATTTTGAGAGAGAGAACGAGAGGTGGAGAGTCAGAGAGAGAGGGAAAGAGATCATCCCAAACAGGCTCCATGCTGTATGCATACAGCCCGACACAGGGCTTGAACCCACAAACTGTGAGATCACTTACCTGAGCAGAAATCAAGAGTCAGATGCTCCACCGACTGAGCCACCAGGCTCACCTGCAACTTCTTTTTAAAATACCAATTTGGCAATAAGAATCAAAAGCTATCAAAACTGTCAGTCTTTCACCCAGTAATACTCCTGGACATTTAACTTTGGGGGGAATAAATCAAAGGAAAAACTGTCTATATAAAAATATTCACTGAGACGTTATTTTTAATAGCAATTTTTTAAAAGGGGGGGCTGAAGACAAAGTAAATATTTCAAAACAGAAAAATGATTAATGAGGACACAACAACCCAGCAGAATTCTATGGAGCCATTAGAGATCATAATCATGACATCACGTGGCAGCATGAAAACTGTTTGATATGATTTGCCATCTTTATTCAGTATCTCTAGATGGCCACTACTACTAGGTAATAAATGCATACCTAGGACAGAGACCAGGAGGAGGTGGGGGGGGGGGTGAGGGGGACCGACAGTTGATATGTTAGGACCTGTAGAGTTGTGGGTGACACTGGTTTCTTTTTAAAATTTTCCATTGTGTGGTTTATTGTGTGTCCACTAAACGCATTATGGGTTTGGTAGGACTAGTGATAAAAGCAGAAAAAAAATGAAAGGAGAGAGGGTCTTAAGAACCTTTTAAGCTATTAATCAAACCTTTCTTTCCCCTCCATCTTCCTCCCTTTGTCGAGCTTCCCAGTGGTCTCAGGCTGTGGCCGAGAACCATCACTTGTTGGTCTCCTTGAAGGACCCTTCTTAGGACCAAAACCCAGAACCACTACACCTGCCCCCATTGGCCCTCTCTCACTCTCAGGGCATCACCGTAACCTCAGACCTCATGGCTTTCCCCCCAGCTGCCCAGGCCTGGCCTGCCCTTCATGAACCCACAAGAATCAAGTGTAAATGAAAGGGCACAGCACAGTGAGCTGCCTGCTGGCAAAACTTGAGATTTCCCACTACACACCAAACTACAATTAACAGGAAGCAATGCCAAAAACAACAAAAGAGCTTCAAGAATACTGCTAAAATACTCTCCAGTTTTTAACTACATACACATTCTTTTCTGCTCACCCCACCCCATTCTCCCTATTGTACTCAGAAACTCTTCTGAAACCACCAAACTGCAGAAAGACACTAATAGCTACCACTTCATGGCAGGAAGGGGGTGTGCAGAAGCTTCACAGAGACCACATACAGAGCCACTACAGATCACTTTTGAGAAACAGAAAAGCAGTTCTTAGAACCAGAAGGAAATTAGATAATCCCAGTCCAGGTTACTTAATGGGTGTGTGTGTGAGTGTGCGTGTGTGTGTGTGTGTGTGTGTACGCGCGCACATATGATGAGGAGGTGGGAGCACAGATGAAGTAAAGAAACAGCTACCAGGTCCTCCAAGGACAGTTTACAAGAAAGAACTCCTCCAGTGTGAACTGATTTGAGGTGCGGTGGAAAGGACCAGTTCTATACGGTTTCCGTTGAGCCCTGTAATTCTCTATCTTCAGAAAACTGCCCTCTCCGAAGAGTATTCTTAAGAATTGCCATAATATCACTATCAGTGACTACTCAACCCCTTAGAATGGATTTTCTAGAGAACTAACCCCTACCCACATCCTCCCCCAACAGCTTACAAGCCCCCCTGGGAACCACCTTAATACTTGGGGCAGCAGGGACGGGACTCCAGTTGGGCGTAGAGACCAGCAAGGAAGCCGTGCACAGCCGTGGTCTCGCCTCTGCCTATAAGGACTTACCTTCATGAAAGGCAACGCGATCTCTTCTGTCACAAGGGTTATTCCAGGAATTTCCTATCGTGGGGAAAAAACATACACACAACTGCTAAACCTATCAACCACCACAAGCTTGAGCCTTCAGGAAGTGTTTTCTGCACAGACAGAAGCTGAGGGCAGCTCCCAGTTTGCTAACCTCTACTTTAAATAAACCTTGGGGTTTATAAATAACAGTGAACACAGCCCATCTTTTGCCTCGGGAAGGGAAATGTTCTTCAAAGTTATGATTACAATAGATGACAGGGTTTCTGAAGGAAAGGAGAAGACTATTAGGAATACAGAGTAAATAGTTTAATATTTACACATTCCCATTTAAGAACAAATTAGGCAAATTACATCTGCACCATGAAGTGTAATAATCAGGGGGACATGTTCCTTCTTTTTTTTATTGCTTTTTCGTCCCTCTTCTTCTCTTTTGCTTAAATGTATTACATTATAGTTAGCCCCTGCCTCACTAGGAGGAACCAAGATTAATGGGGTTCTTTTTTGACTTTAGCAGAAGATTTTTCTTTACCTCATCCTCCACCATAATTTCAGAAATAAAAAAATCTCCATGAAGAGTTTATACAGCAGTATCACCATGACAAATATGAAAGATATACAATTCACACCTGGAAGACCAAATTATAACATTCTGCTACCTAGTGAGCATTAAAACAAAAATTTCAGGGCACCTGGGTGGCTCAGTTGGTTAAGTATCTGACTTTGGCTCAGGTCATGATCTCACGGTTTGTGAGTTCGAGCCCCGTGTCGGGCTCTGTGTTGACAGCTTGAAGCCTGCTTGGGATTCTCTGTCTCCCCCTCTCTCTGCCCCTTTCCAGCTCACGCTTTGTCTCTCTCAATCTCTCCCTCAAAAATAAACATTAAAAAAATTAAACAAAAATTTCAATAAAAATATAAACTTCCAAGATTGCCTTTCATTCAGTTATTTTGGAAGTGTGTTTCTATAATAATTATGTAGGTTAGACTCTCAACTAGTGAATTCACCTTTTATTTTCTAAAAAAAAAAAAAATGATATACTAGAAATTAATTTAGAAGGTGTTATGTAGAAATAAAATCTGGTATTTATTTAAAACTTAAATGTCCTGGATTTTTACTGACCTACAACATTCCTGTGGAAAGGGGCATCATAGCAATGGAGAAATAAATTTCCAGAATATTCAAGCAACTGAGTTGTCTGCTATGACCACTGAAAGCCAGTGATAAGAATATATTTTGTGTTTCACTTATCACTACTCAGTAGAGAAGACACTTTAAAAAAGCATTAAAATTTTACTACAGGTTTAGGTTATAAATGGCATCTTAAAATAGGTAGAACAAGGATAATTGTTTGCAAAGCACAATTCAGGATTATCTATGTATAAGAGCATCGTATGTTCTAGTAACTTAAATCCAATTCAGTTATTTACAGAAATAATCTGTCTCCATACAGATGCATGAAATTAATATCTCCTACTGTGGCAACTGTTTATTAAGGTGTAGGATTAAGAGCATTTGCAGATTAGAAAAAGCAAAAGTAAATGATTTACATCAGTGCTAAAGATATGCATACACTTAGAAATTTAGGATTAGAAGAGACCTTTAAGGCGACCTGCTCTCACCACTGGAAGTTTAGGGCAATGTGGAAAACGCTAAAACAAGCTCAGTAGATGGTGATTACAACTGGGGGTTTTTTACACTGTACTGCTCACAGGACTTGCTGCCATCATTCTATGTGTCTACAAGAGCTCCTCTGCCCCCACAAAGTCATGAGAAATGCAAAGGTGAAGAATTGCCTGTCAAGATGAGCCTGTCATGGGTCATCCAATGAACACATGCTCCATCCTTAAACACAACTCTGGGAATTAGAGGGGTTCCCGGTCCCCACCTGTCAGAGACTGAACACAAGAGGATGACAGGGTTGGGTGGAGGGGAAAGGAGGCAGAGACGTGTATTTCCTGACTCCCTGTGGTTTAACCTGCAAACTTCCTGCTGCATCACTTACAGTCTGCATGTCTATTCACAAGGGTTCTCAAAGGAAACAGTGAGGGCCTGGTGAAGGAACAAGCTCATCTTTTCTTTGTTTTTCTACAGTGAGGCAGGAAAATTTAATAACTCTTTACAGTAAAAGATGGAAGGGCCTTTAGGAAAACACTACCACTGTGCATACAGAAAATTTAGGAATGAATCAAACACACCTGATTATATTTAGATAGTCTAAATACAAAATGGGCAAGTATCACAATTTATGCCAGTACTTATTTTCCTATGTCTGTGTTACCTAAAGTAAATTTATTTTTCTAAATGCCTTTTTGATACAAACCACTGCCTTGAGACTAAGCATATAGTTCTAACATCTAAATACGAAAGAAGAAACCTTTTTCAGGGGCAGCCTATACATGGTTTTTGCTTTAAAAAAAAATGTTCATTTATTTTTGAGAGAGAGAGAGAGACAGAGCACAAGCTGGGGAGGGGCAGAGACAGAGGGAGACACAGAATCCGAACAAGGCTCCAGGCTCTGAGCTGTCAGCACAGAGTCCCATGTGGGGCTCGAATTCATGGACCGTGAGATCATGACCTGAGACGAAGTCGAAGTCAGACACTTAACCGACTGAGCCATCCAGGCACCCCATGGTTTTTGCTTTCTGATCCAACAAAAACTCAGTTTACTGCCCCATGTTTAGGGGAAAAGAAACAATATTTTATCTCAGCACTTCCCAACTGAAAAGTAGAGAGGAAGGACAAAGAGGAAGAAAAGGTTGAATGGAGTGAATTTTCTCAGGATTACTAACTTCTACTGATCTTGAAGCTCTACACTTATTACAAATTGTCCTTATGAGGCTGGGAAGAGGTCTTAGTAAATCTACTTAGTAAACAGAGCAGCTTACAAACAATAGCATTGGCCCAGCCCTTCCTCATTAATAAAAACCTAAGAAATATTTTAATCCACCCTAGTTGCTAAAAAAAATTAAAATACCATTTGAAGATGACAGAGGCTTAATTCTTAGTAGTAAGAAGAGTAACACATATTCTATACCTTCACCTTCAATTCCATTTTATATAAATACTTTGGCTAACAGCAAGTATTTACTATTATTTTTCTGCCAGAAAACTCCAACTCAGATCCTTATCAGTCAAAAGACAAATGAAATCACAGCCATGGTTACTGTGACAGGGATGTCCTACAAATGACCCATGACGGTGAATCAATTTTAATTACATAAAGAACACAAAGGGTTAACTTACTGTATTCCAAGTGAGCACTGAGGAATATGGCAAAAGTTTATCCATGTTACTGGTTTCTGGACATATGCTCCAATATGAAGAAGCTGAACAGATTTGTGAAAGGAAAGGAAAAAAAAAAAAGACATGGTTCAATAAGAATAAGGCAGTAGACACTGTCATTCACCACAACAAGCAAACCCAAAAGTGTTTTTATTGCCTTATCCTTACCCTGGAAAGCCTAGCTATTATGGTTTCACTTTCACTAAATGTTCAGGTTCTGCTCTTTACAAGGAGAATAATAATAATAAAACTTATTTGGTACATCTATCTATCCCAGTGATGTTATACCACTTCACATGGAACTGGCCAACACAAAACTGAACTAAGAAAGTTACATCTCACAGGGGAGAAAAAAATCACTAATAAGGTTATAGAATGAAGATCATATATCCTATCAGTCTCTGAATGGCTGCAACTTCTCACAGACCATAAGAGAATGAAATTTAATTAGCTGCTGACTGAAATAGAGTTAAAAAAAAAAAAAAAAAAAAGCTCCTAACCAACATTTTGACAGATTGAGCCATTATCAATTTACTGTTCTCCCTCCAGTAAAAGGGTCAAGGATTCAACTTAATATGCACCATCAGCAACACCTACCAATTATAAATTCCTGAATGAGGTCAAATGAATGGCAGGCAGAGATATTCTCAGAAATCCACTGAATAATCTTTAAGAAGTGAGAAGATAATTCTGTTAGTATTTACATCTGCACCCTGCCCCCACCACCAAAGAAATACAAAATATATGCAAATCTTTGGGGCGCCTGGGTGGCTCAGCAACTTTGGCTCAGGTCATGATCTCGTGGTTCATGAGTTTGAGCCCGCATCAGGCTCTCTGCTGTCAGCACAGAGCCTGTTTCAGATCCTCTGTTTCCCTCTC
The DNA here is from genome assembly GCF_018350195.1 of Panthera tigris. Taxonomy (NCBI): domain Eukaryota; kingdom Metazoa; phylum Chordata; class Mammalia; order Carnivora; family Felidae; genus Panthera; species Panthera tigris. Next base: position 81,093,156 of record NC_056661.1, read on the forward strand.
TCTGCCCCTCCCTTGCTTGCTCTCTCTCAAAAATAAACATTAAAAAAGGATATATATATATATATGTATACACACACATATGCATATACATACATATATACATACATATATATACATACATATATACACATATATATACATACATATATATATATATATACATATATATATATACATATATATATGAATCTTTTAAAATTCTCTATTTTGGTACTGCCAAAGAACACACTCACTTCTACGTTCTCTTCAAGACACATAATGCAAGACTGTGGCTTAAGTAGTATTATAAATCAGGTCCATTTTACACATCTTTTTTACTAAATGTCCTTGGTTGGAATCCAAGTAAGGCTTCTTCGACCCCATGTTTGTTTTTGCTAGGGTACATCTCGTTACAGCAAAATACCAGTGTGAAGGGCTGTGAGATACAGGAGAAAATCAAACCAAACCACACCACTAAGCTTGGAAGCAGCAGACCTGGGTTTGAATCCAGCTAAGCCATCAGTGTGAACATTGTCACACCATCTAACCTTTGTGAGCATCACTGTATGGTCCTCCCAAGGGCATGCTGCATCAACAACTCCCTCAGTCTCCACAACCATCCTTTCCTGCTGGAGGACTGAAACTCCTTGTTCCCAGCCTTCCAGTGAAAGGATACTATCAGGCTTACCTAGCCACAGAGCACTCTCACGTTTCTGCTCCTACCAATAAGTTGCTGTTTTTATTTCCAAACGCATTCATGCTAGTTACACTTATTTTCACAATTAGGTAATTTAATAAAATATTACCATAGATGAGTGAAATATGGATGCAAAAAGAGTGTTGTTTGGTCAATAAGAGCTGAATGCTTTGTGGGTTTTTTTTTTAATGTTTATTTATTTTGAGAGAGAGACAGCAAGAGAGAGCGAGCATGCATGCATGAACAAACAGGGGAGGAGCAGAGAGAAGGGGAGAGAGAGAATCCCAAGCAAGGTCCACGCCCTGTGCAGAGCCCCATGCAGGGCTCCATCTCATGACCTTGAGACCATGACCTGAGCCAAAATCAAGAGTCAGATGCTCAATGGACTGAGCCTCCCATGCCATCCCAAAAGTTGAATGCTTTGGAAAGACTCAAAGGCATGTCTAAAACACTTACTAAAAAAAAATTAGGTATGAGATAACTAGAAAGGATTAGAAAAAAATGGCCCAATATACACAGATTGTTTTGAAAGATCTTCAAAAACTTGCCCTCCTTAGATTAAAAAAAGAAAAAGAAAGTAAGGTTAAAAAAAAAAAGGGGAAAAAAAAAGCAAGAAGTAACAGGAAGTCAGAGACAACACATTACTAGTGGTTTTATGTAAGAAAAATAATTGTGAACTCTAACCACTAATATACAAAGAAAGGGTCTTAGTCTACCTCAAAAGACAGGTGAATAAGTGCACATTTTTTTGGTTTAGGTTAAAATGTTTCAGACATCTTTTCTTCAATTACCCAACAACCTGTTGGTCCCAGTCAAGTCTAAATGGGCAGGGGGGGTTCTCCCAACTTCAAAGGATAGCTGTACAATTAAATGACAAAGTGTGTGAAAGTCCTTCTTCAATTATATCATGCAGTGTAAATATATGCTATCTTTATTACAATATGATAAATATATGCCATCAGATTTAGTTGTTTTGACACTATATATCATATAGAGACCAGGAGGAAAAGTAGATATTTGAGAAACTATTTACTGTTCACTGAGCACTTTCTTGGAATGTTACTGATATAGCTACCATTTTTCACAGTATGGAAAAGAGAGTAGTCAAAAGAACAGACATGCTCACAGTCTGAGGTGTATTTGGGGGGTCTATAAAAAAGCACAAGAAAAGATATTCAAGTTAGGATGGAAACCATAAACTTCAATTAATTGTTACAAACAAAAATGACTTCCATCCATTTCAACCACAAATATATACAGTTGGTGTTGTCCATTTGCCAGTTTTTAAACTTAAGCTACATAACCACCTTGGCTTCCAGGAACCGGCGGTCTCCACCACAGGAGAGCACACAGTGCAACACGGCCATCTTCTCACAGTCTAGCCGAGCGTTCCATAGGAACTGTAATAAATATGACTGGTTGAGGAGTGCCCTATAGAGCTTTCCAGAACACCAATCCAGTACCAGGGACCCTGACAGTGACTGTAAAGGACTATGAGGTAGCATATCAACAACTTCGCTGTTTCCTGGTCAAAAAACAAAAAACAAAAATTACATCAGCAAATAAAAGAAACTCTTCTCACCCAAATGTAAATGTTGCCAAGACAAACCCAAATGGATCATGTTAATGAATGAAAAATTACAGCCATATCACCATACCTGTCAGAAACAAACTGTGGCAGATTAGGTCTGGATGTTGAATGTTAAGTAGATGAAAAAAATGACCAGGTAAGTAAACAGCCAAGTAATAGTCTGTAGAAGAGAAAGATTTATGTTATCTGCATGTGGCAAGAGCTACATAGGCAAAGATAAAGCCCAGAAGTTCACAGTAGCCCTCTTTGTGCCTCTTAAAAACACAAACGTTTTGACCAGTATAATAATAAGCTGTCTTATATCAGTACATTTCATCTCACTAGCCAGATCTCATTTATTTCTACCTGTGGCTAATTTTCTTCATACATTTAGTCACGGTTATCTTAATTGACATCTGTAATTCCGTTTCTAAGTGAATTGTGGCTTTATATGAACCTAAATGACCTCTGAAAACAAATTAGAAAAAAAAAATCAAGCAAGATGAATTCTTCCTTTATCTGATAGTCTGGGAACAGCTTAAAATGGGAATTTCCTTCCTAGTTTCTGCCAGCTTGGGGATGCTCTAAAATTTAGTTTCCTGTGTTTGCCCACTCATTGTCATCATCACTATCATTATCGTCATTTTGTTTAGAGAAACTTTAAATTGATATTCATCAAAACAATCTCTGCAGGCATTCTGATGCTTTGTGAAATATTAATACATTTCCTTGCATAGCTAACTGCTGAGAATTCACACCTTCACAGTCCCTGCATTAGATAATTTTGTACCAAGAACATTTGTACACAGATTGAAGGAAGGTATAAAAATAGGTTTCTGGGGAATGGGAAGGTGGAAGTAGCCCTTGCCAATAATTTTTCTAGGACCTTAGAAAAACAGAAAAATTCATGCAATAGCAGTGAATTTCACATAGAAGACACATTTAGATTTTAAGTGAGCCAGCTGGACTCTTTTTTTTTTTTTTTCCCTAAGAAGCAAAAAAAAAAAAAAAAAAAAAAATCATTTGCATAGAAGGCATTCAGTGGAAAGGAAGGGAAAGAGGATGTAAAACTTGAATGATTTGACTTAGAAGTGCCCTCTCAGTCACAGGGGATTAAGTGATGTTCAAGTCTATAGCACAAATGGTTGCAATAATGTTCTTATTATGGTAACATTTAAGTAGAAAGACACAAATAATGATATAGTAGCATACAGTGGAAAGGGTCTAGGCATCAAATGATCTAAGTTAACTCCTAGTTGTAGCATTTAACCAGTTAATTAGGGTGGTAATTTTGTCCCTGGGAGACAAGGCATTTGGAAATATGTCAGGGTGTTTTGAGTTGTCCCAGTCATTGGCGTGGTAGGGAGTAAAGGTTATTAAATCGCTCTATGTGCAGGACACTCTCACACAAAAAGTATTGTTTCATCAAAAATGTCAACAGTACCTGTGGTAGGCCAAATGTTGACCCCCAAAGATGTTCAGGTGCTAATCCCAGAGCCTGTGAATATGTTACCTTAAGTGATAAAAGGCACCTTGCAGATGGGATCAAGGATCTTGAAATGGGGAGAGTATACTGGAACATCCAAGTGGACCCAATGGAACCACAAATGTGTTCACAGGAGGGAGGCAGAGGGAGACCAGACTACAGAGAAAATCATGTGAGGATGAAAGAGATGGGAGTCATGTCGGTCACAAGTCAAGAAATGCTGGCCTCAAGATGCTGCGGGAGGCCAAGGATGAATTCTTCTCCAGAATCTCCAGAAGGAACCATTTCTACCTACACTTTGGCTTAGCCCCTCAAGACTCCAGATTTTAGAATTTTGACTTCCAGATCCCTAAGACAACATTTATGTTGTTTTAAGCCCTAAATTTGTGATAATTTCTTATAGCAGCCATAAGAAACTAACACAGTGCCCCTGACATGAGACACTAAAAGAAGACTGGGTGCACATCTCAGCCTTTCTGAGCCTCACTTTCATTATCTGTAAAATGGGGATAACATCACCAAACAGAATTGTTTTAAGGATCAAGATAATTTAAATAACAAACTTAGTATATAGTATTCATTTTTCAAAATGATAGCTTTTTATTTACCAATGTATCTTTCTTATATAGAGGTGTTTGGGATTTATAGAAAACGTCCCAAAGCCCAATCCTTTAGTATTTTAATCAATATAAGCCCCCTTTTAATAGGGTAGCAATCAGGAAAATTGCATGCAATTTATAGGAAAAAATACATCACTCACAAAGCAATACTGTTGTCATAAAAATTACTCCTGGAATAGTTTTAATCCTGGGTATAATTTTGTGCCTATGAGATAAAATGTGTTTAAGAAGGAAAGATAACTTATGTAAGATGGCCTATTTTTACAAAGCTCTAGTATTTCTGCTGGCTCCACGGTCTGAAGACCATAGATTAAATCATGCCTGCCCTTTTTTAAAGTCACTCTCTGGGGAAAAAAAGGAAGGCTACCTTTGACCTCACAAAATGCTAAGGTTATTTTTAGTGGAAAGTTTCCCCTATCACTCTTAGATGGGATGTTGATGTAGCATTCGCTACTTGATAATAATCAAGTCTCAGACCAAGGAAACCTTATATTTATCTCTCTTACCACAGGAAGCAGTAGAATCAGGCCTCTCTAAAGTAATTTCCCACAGGTTCAAAGCTCATGTTAACATTTGCCACATACTAGCCCACTCAGCCTTAGATACCTTACCAACAGTATCATTCAAAAGAAAAATATTTTTATGTACTTTCTTATCATTTTCATTCTCATTTTGCCAAGTTCCCTCACATCACACCTTCCTAAGCCTTTGTCATGATAGTAGAAGGACTGGGGAACAGGAATAGGGGAATACATCAAAGAATCATGTGCTGTAAAGCTGAAGCTTTTCTTTTTAAATATTGTCATGTCCCTTGGGTAGGCAAGCAATACTTCTGTTACTTAGTTCTGTGCTAACCTGTTTGTGACCCTCACCCCAAATGACATGCAAAAGCAGCTTTCAGGAGGTTGGTACAATAAACTCCTTCTTTATTTTCTTCATTATAGATTCCATTAATACGTTCCAACCTAACACTCAAGTTCCCTTACCATATTTACTCAATGAAAATCAACACATTCAAGCTGATCCGTAAATCATTTACAGCTTGGAAGGCTCTAGCAACAGGAAATGGACGATTTTTCAAAGACCTTTGTCCTCTCTACAATCAATAATGAAACTGAGGCTCAGAAGGGCTGAGATGTGTGCCCAGGCTTCTTTCCTACTAAAAACACAGGAAAGCTCACAGCCTGTGTTCTCTAAAAAGGGAGATGCATCCCCCTCCCAAAAAAAAGCTGATCTGGATGGGGGGACACAAATACGTCCTTTAGGGTTGGTCTATAAGCCTTGAAAAAGACATAGGTCAGGAAAAAATATATTATAAAAATTCTAACTAACTTAATACAGTTGACTATTGAACAACAGACAAATTACGGGTGCTAATGTGTCCAGAGAAAACCTTCCCCTATCAGGTTTCAGAGAGGTCAGTGATTGTCCTCACAATCCGAGTCCTGAAGAGGTAGGAGAAAATGGGGTGCACAGATGAGAAAATGAGATATAAAAGGCTGAGTATCACATGTACTAGAAAGGAGTGTCAGAGCAGAGAGACCCATCTCCCTCTCACTCACCAAGGTTGAGAAAAGTAAGGCCCTTTGTCACATGTGAGTCAACACTCCCAAGAGCAGCAGTGAAGGTCTTGCCGTGCCCTGTGGGTAGAGAACAGGAAACCAAGAAAAGAATGGTAAGAAACAAAGAGCCGGAATCCCACCCAAGGCTATTACTCTATGTGATACTCTCAACATTTAGGAGCTGTGAAACTGACAAAGCATGTGTCTGACTTCTGGATTTCGTGGTTCCCCATCATTCTCCAAAAACCAGCAGAGAAAATGGATCACAAGTGCAATCACCATCTAGTACTTGTTCTGGGCTTGGAGTATAATATTAGACTTTATAAGATGGGTTGTGCTCAGATAGAAGGATCTGAAGCATTTTGTTGTAATGTTTATCACTTAACATTTATCATAAACAGTCAACACATATATGTTATGTGTATTCTACATTGTACTCTAACAGCAAAGAAAAAATATTAAGAAAAATTGTAAGGAAGAGAAAATACATTTATAGAACTCTACTGTGTTTATCGAAAAAGCCCTGCATGTAAGTGGATCTGTGCACTTCAAATCCACGTTGTTCAAGGGTTAACTGTATTCATCATTAATGAATTTATTCAGGAAACATGTATTATATAGGTATAAAGGTATAGAATGTACTGATAAAATTCATTACAAGGTAATAAGTCTTTAAAATTTATCTAACTTGCTACCATTTGGAAAAAGTGATTATGTAAAAGTAAAAAAAAAAATAAGAATAAATGGCATGTACCTTTATGAAAGTAAAACACTGAATATGTGAATTTTTCCCAAGAGTCAAACTTCGGACTGTAACACACACATAAACTTCCTAGAAGTAAGAAGGTATTTAGTAGAGCTGAAAAGAATAGGAGACAAATAAAAAGTTTCCTAAGTCACTTAACCTGGCTTCTATTCCTTTAGACGTTCTGCCTCAACTTAATACAGAGATTATTTCCCAAATCTAGAAATGGTCTATTAATAAGTTAACAAGTTGCTAATTCCACAGTTACTCAGCACACACATAAGCAATGTATTGTGATGAGCTACTAAAGAATAGGAAAATGAATAGAGATACACTCCTACATATGAAATCATGAGTGTCTAGAGAAATTTACAAAGCTTCATAAGATTCTCCTAATATACATATACTGCCCTGCTCTCTTATTTAGCTTGCCTTCCAGGCCATTACTAATAGCTATAGACCCCAGTTTAACAAAAATGTACCTCTTCTTTACAGAAAGTTTCCAGTCTTCTTTGTTATCTGGAATGGAAGGCAAACTGGGCCAATAAAAGCAAATGTGTGTTGGACCATACCCAAACATATTTGGGTCACCAAGAGCCTTGGTCCAAGGGCAAAGAAGAGTTTGTGGCACAAAGCAGTCCTCCCAGATGAGCCCTGACTGCCTTTACTTACCCCATCACTCCAGAACACCCTCAGCCTTCACCCCTCCTTCAGTGTGTAATATGTCCATCATCTCTAGCAGCTGTTGCTATGTGGATAGACTAGATATTCTCATCAAAGACCTACCATTGAGGGCATTATACAGAAACTGATACTTCCAATGCTAATGTTTATGTGATTACCCAAAATAGGAGATTTCCAGGTAGAAAGGAACTTAATTAACAAGGAATCTGGAAACCTGGGTTCTGGTCCCAGAACTACAATTAGCTAGCCATGTAAATTCAATCATTACTTCAGTGAATAGTAGTATTTCCTCTGTTATACTTCACTAGGTCCTTTGTCAAAGAATCAGGGTGGCAAAAAAAAAAAAAAAAAAAAAAGCGCCAATTTTCTCTAAGAAGGCTATTCAAAGACATATATGAGAATTTTGTTATAATATTTATCATTTGTGACTATTTTTAATGACATTTAAAACCGCACCATATTGTTAGAAGTACATTTTATTGCAATATCTTAAGTACAAAAGAATTTAAAAGAGTAATTTTATCAGATAAAAATAGTAACAATTCTACTAGATGTAAAATTACTGTTATGGCTACTGAGTATACAATAATAACTTTTCTTTAAAATTACAGCAGACTAAGAAACCAAGTAACACTATACTAAAGCTTAAACAAAAATAGTAATTATAACAGTTAAAAAAGTTCTATGTACCACTTGGACTATTTTTATAAAGTAAAGATACTACCAGCAAAAAACTACTGGTTTACCCTGTCCTTTTATGTTCTATGATCACAAGGAGAAAGAAATTTTCAGCAAACATAGTTAAAAATTTAGCCTCTCTAGTAATTACAAAATAAAATCTTTTTTAAAGGCACCATATTTTTTCTTTCAAATTAGCAAAGTTTTTAAAATGATAATCAATTCTGTCAAGGGAGCAGTAGGAAAAACATTCTCAAATAAGAAGGAAGTTGCTACAACCTCTCTGAAACACAGTTTGGCAGAGGATTAAATATATTCACACCTGTCGACCCAAATTCTTCTTGTAGGAATCTATCCTGTAGCATGAACATGAAATGTCCACAATAAAGAAGATGATATCCCCCCCCTTCTAGCAAAATCCTCCACACCATCCTTTAGAGAATGGAGGTCATCATTTTTCTTGTTTTGCAGAAAGTTGAAGTGAGATGTAAAATAAATGTACCCAATTACATTCACCAGGAGCCATCTTCAGATCTCATAAGCAAACGTTTCCAAATAGTTACTAGGTTGTGGCTTAGTTACCCTTCCCTAGCCCAAAGGTGGGAAAAATAATAAAGACACAGCAAGGTGACACGGGTGTGCACCGACTCTGTGAAGCTTGTCCCATGGATAGAACTTTCTTTGATAATGGAAATGCTTTATATCTGTTGTCCAAATTGGTTGCCACTAGCCACATGTGGCTATCGAGCACTTAAAATGTACCTACATAAAAACAAGGATATCAGAAAATTTTTGGATGGTATCTATGTTTCTGAAAAAGGAACAGTTCAGCAGGCTGATGAATAAAATCTAACTTGTCTAGCTACAGAAATACCAAGATGCCAGACAATTTATCAGACTTGTTTGTGAATTTTAAAGATGCAATAAAAGCTGTATTGATTTGGGGAAAATTTTTTTAAATAAAATGTAGCTACTGTGACTCTTTTCTGTTTAACTTTAATAAATGTAAATAGCATGTGGCTAGTGGCTGCCATACTGGACAACACAGCAATGGAGCACTGGTTCTCAACCTGGAAAGCATATTAAACTCACCTGGGGCTTACAGATTCTCAAACCTCCCCTTCAATCAACTGAGAAAGAATCTCTGAAGGTGAGACCCAGGCATCAGTATTTTTAAAATGTGCCTGGGGCACATTAAGTTCTCTAAACCTCAGTTTCCTCACCTATAAAAGAAAATATAGAACCTACTTCATATAGTTCTTACATAGGAATTAAATGAGATGTATGTATAAAGCTCTGCCAAAGAAGTTATGTCTGGCTATAAAGGTTAGCTGCGATTATGATTATTCCAGAATGATTCTGCTGCTATTTACAAGTTGGGGGAACTCACTTGGGGGAAGTCAGAGTTTCAAAAAAAAAAAAAAAAAAAACACAACAAAGCATGCTCTTAATGGTGTATCCAGAAAGAGATGTTTAATAAATATTCATCAATGATGAAGATAAAATCTCAGAGTTGGCTAGCCTTTGGGAAACTATTTGGACAATGAAAGCTATTATGGGCAAAGTTTTCCAAGGGAAATTATCTCATTGTAAAAGGCTCTATAAAATGCTAAAACACAAGACTAATTCTGGGAACTTGTGAAGGGCAACTCTTGCAATTATATGAACAGGAAAAGAGAATTTACACTTTTCACCCCTCACTACCTCCCAGTAGGTGGTGCACAAGAAAGAATACAGCCACTGACTGAAGTACAGCTATAGAGTGGACTATTAGGAAAAGAATATTTTCCTTCCTTCACTGCTTTAGGAAGTCTCTGATTTACCCTCCTGCTATAAACTATCTTTAAAAATCTGCATTAATTATGGGGTGCCTGGGTGGCTCAGTCGGTTGAACATCCAACTTTGGCTCAGGTCATGATCTCACAGTTCGTGAGTTCAAGCCCCACCTCAGGCTCTATGCTGATAGTTTGTGCCTGGAGCCTGCTTCGGATTCTGTGTCTCCCTCTGTCTCTGCCCCTACCTTGCTTGCACTCTGTTTCTCAAAAATAAACAAACATTAAAAACATTTTTAAAAAATCTGCATGAACTCAATCTTAATACATAAGTGGCAGCACTTTTGCCCACCATCACCGCTCATGAGCACCCCCATCATCCAGATTTTCAGCTCTAATTCCTTGGAAGGTAGTGGATTTCATTTCTTAGGGCAGGAAAATTCAGGACATAGATGCTTTTGAGCATGTAACAAGCAATGTTGAAAGGACAGAGTAGCTCTTAATGACCAATATGGGACAAATGAACACCAAATATTATTATGGCATCAGTGACGTAAGATCAGGTTTGTTTACAACCCTGAGTCTGATCAGCATTCACTGCATGAACCCTGTTCTCTGGTCTCCACACCCGAGGAAAATTAAGCTCTCTGGTACAGAGGGAGCCATATAGGGATTAGACTATCTGTTCCCTTCTCCATTCCTACTTCACTGAACTAGGCTTTTGTTTGGTAACTGCAAAGGTGAAAAATCATTTTTACAAGAGAAATTTGGGAAATACATGAGGTGACAGCTTGAGTTAAAAACTAAAAGGATGCTTCCTGGCTTGTTTGCATCTTACATCAGGACGTATCCCATTTGAAACAGGCTTATTTGTATTTAGAAGCTGACTGTGAAGAACAAGGCTCATTTTCTACTGTCCTAGACATTGCTGGGAAAGGAAAAAAAGCAGACTCTTCCCCTTCTGGTGCAGATAAACCCAACATTTTATTGAATAAGAAACATCATAGATCACCCATCTGTAAGTTATAGCTGCTACTGTTCATGAGAAATTCCTATGGGAATAAAATGAAAAGGAATAAAAGCTTCAAAGAATGAAAGCCTAAAATGATTGTTTATATTTGGCAGATTTAAAATAAAGCACCAGGGAAGAGCCTACCCAGGTCCCTCCACACGAGCTCAGGATCCCGTTACCTCCCACCTTCCGAGCAAATTCATTCTACCAAAGATTCCTCTCTGCTGTGTGTTGTCATCTTTTCTCTTGCCACTAAATACCATGTAAGCATTCAAACATACTGGAGTCTCTACCATCCTCAAAAATAATACTCCCTAAATCTTGCTACCCCTTCTAGCTGCTGCCCCTCTCATGTCTATACCTGCTATGATTTTTTTCACCTCCCATGTGCCACTACCCAGCACAACCAGGATTTCACTGCAATCACCCACAGTAACCTCCATGCTGCCAGACCACACGGACTCCACCGCTCACTGCCTAGTAACAGTTAGCCAATTTCCCCTTTGTAAAACCCTCTGCCTTTGGCTGCTATAGTAAAACAACTGCTTTTCCCCTTCTCTCTCCAGACCTTCTTTTTCCTTTTTCTTTGGATATTCCACCCAATCTTTATATATTTTGCTTTTCAGATCTTATTCCTAAACTTCTTCCCTTTTGACCCTATACCCCTCCCATGACTTCAAATGCCAACTGCAGACTTAATGACTTCCACATTTATTCATGTCCAGTCCCGACCTCTCTTCTAAGTCCCAGATCTCTTAGTTAACATGTCCAAAACAACCCTCACAATCTCTCTTTCTAAGCCTGACCCAAACCACTATACCTCAGTAAATGGCACCACTGTTCACCCATGTGAGAAACCTGAGAACCATTCCTTTCCAGCTAATTGATAGCAAGTCTTCTCAGTTCCATCTCCAAATGCATCTCAAACCCACCAAATTACCACCTCTGCCATCCTAGTTCAAGCCATCCCCCTCCCAAATGTACGACCATAACCTCATCCTAACTGCTCATCTCCCTACTTTTTCTCTTGCCTCCTATCCATTCTTCACACAGCAGCAAGCGATCTTTTAAAAATACATACCTAATCACATCACTGCCTGCTTAAAACACTTCAGTGAAGGGGCACCTAAGTGGCTCAGTCGGTTACGTGTCCGACTTTGGCTTAGGTCCTGATCTCATGGTATGTGAGTTCAGGCCCCACGTTGGGCTCTATGCTGACAGTGCAGAGCCTGCTTGGAATTCTCTCTCTCTCTCTCTCTCTCTCTCTCTTAAAATAAATAAATAAAAACTTAAAAACCACAACATTCAGTGAAGGAGCATCAAGGAGTGCCAAGTAAAAAGCTGTTGGGGACTAAGGCAGTCGCATGATACTACAATAGCTCACAGGTTACTCCTGCAAAGATTAAAATGTACCTTTTAAGGGAGACAGGCAGTGGTTACCACGTGACCAAATGACCAAACTTAGCATCACAAGTAGTAGGACATCCTGACATTATGTGCCTCCCGATCTGGTGCGAGTAAATTTCACAATATTACCCATGAAGTATTCTTATGAAAAAATTTTAACTTATGTGTAATGATGCCTTTCAGTCTAATTATCAACATACAGGGAATGTGGAAGACAGAGGAAGAAGTTAAATACTTCCACAAGGAAACAGAAAAATCCAGAATGCAGGGTAACTGGTCTGGACACTTCAAAATATCAATGTTGTAGGGGAAAAAAAATACAAAAAAAACAGGGGGTGGGGACAGAGGATAGGAGGAGGGGAGTGGTCTACATTAAAAGAGACTACAAAGACATAACCAAATATAATAACAAATCTTGATGGGATCCTGACTTTAAAAATTATGCACACAACATATATTCATTTTTATACATACACACAAATATATAACACATATACAAACATATATAGAAATCTCAACACATATAGAACTTTTCTGAAATAATTATGGAAATTTGAATATGAAATTATTACTGATTAGTGTAATTCATTTTTTTCAGTGATAATGGAACTGAGGTTATGTTAAAGAGTGTCCTTAACCTAAGGAGATACATGCTAAATAATGTACTGGTAAACTGTCAGGGTGTCTGCAACTTACTTTTGAATGGCTTAGTCAAAAGGAAGAAAATGGTACCTGTGTTTGGGGAGAGTGATCAAGCAAATACTGTAAATGATACAATTAAGTAAAAGGTACATGAATGTTCATTCTGTCCTTGAGACTTGCTGTAATGTTTGGGCATTCTCAAAATAAAATGTCAAAAGAAGAAAAAAAAACCTTTAATGACTTTAGACTCAGAATAAAAATATGAAGTCGTTCATGGTCTGCAAGGCCCTACGTAACCTGGCTCAAGCCACCTCTCCGCCACAGTTCTCTCCCCCTTGCTCCCTCTACTTCAGTCACACTGTTCTTAGCTCATTTACACCCTCCAAGTCTCACGTGAAATATCCTTGCCTTCCTAAACTCTCAAGACTGGTTTATGGAGGGACTTTGTGCCTGAGACCTGGGATGAACAGGAAAAACTGGGAGAGACTAAGAAAGAGTGAGGTGGGAAAGCAGACACTTTTCAGGACTAAGACAGAACGTGCTGGAGGGTAAGAGCACAGGGACAGACTAGCTGAACTAGAACATATTTGAAGATATTAGTACCTTCTATCATACACTCTCATGACTTCCTAATTCCTACAGTTTATCAAGATTCTATTGAAATACTCTGTGTGCACTTATTTAATGTCTAAAATTCAAATAGTGGATTTTACTAATGAAAATTAGGTCATTTTTTCTCATCATCATTTCTCCAATACCTAGCATACGGTAAGTCTCCATAAACATTGGCTTAGTGAATACCACATAATCTGGTTTTAAAGGAATACAGTTTTATTCCAAGTGCTACTTAACTCAGTGGTAACTGTCTACTCAAGCTAGGGTATTAAAAATGGCTATCAAATTTAGTTATTAGTGTTGACTTTGTAGAGGCTTACAGTACACTAAACTTTATGTCAAGCTTTGATTGCTAGCTCAGTAAGTTCTAGAACGGCTCTTAAAGCAGCCTGGTACATAGGTTTAGAGTCCAAATATATTAGTAGGCCTGACACAAAAAGCATCCTCATAATTGTATGACATTTGTTAAAAGACGGAACAGGTGAGAAAATGTAGATTGATTACATACGAATCCATCCCTTCTATTAAAAAGCACAAAAAAATAACCCTGCTGACTGTGGCTTCCTTTATGCAGACAACAGATGTATAAAATTGGAGTGGAGAAGATAATTTGATACACTGTATAAATATCCATAGGATCACTTATGTAAGATTGTGGCTCTATTATATTTTAAGGATCCATATATCTAAACAATGACTAAATTTTTTGTAGAACTCAAGTATAATTGAATAAATTGATAAATATAATCCTGGTTCTACCTGTATGGTTGGTAAAAACGCACAGGGTCAGGTGTTTCGATAAGTTCTCTTGGTCTTGAAGATCATCACATCCAAAGTTTACAAGTCTAAAAACATAAAGCATAAGAAACTGTGAATGCCTTTAAAAATTAGTTCTCTTGGGGTGCCTGGGTGGCTCAGTTAGTTAAGCAACAGACTCTTGGTTTTGGCTCAGGTCATGATCTCACAGTTTGTGAGTTCAAGCCCCATGTTAGGCTCTGTAGTTGGCAGTGTGGAACCTGTGTGGGATTCTCTCCCTCTTTTCTCCGCCCCTCCCCTGCTCTCTCTCTCTCCCTCAAAATAAATAAATAAACTTAAAAAAAAACTAGTTTCCTCTTTCACTTAACGCAGGGAGCATTGAATAATGGACTATGTTGTAAACTTGAAACTAACATAACATTGTGTGTCAACTACACTTGAATAAGAATCTTTTAATTGCTTCATATTTATTTGCTTTCTTATTTATTTATTTATTTATTTATTTATTTATGAGAGAGAGGGAGGAAGAAGGGAGGGAGAGATGGGCAAAGAGAGTTAGAGAATCCCCAGCAGGCTCTACATTGTCAGCACAGAGCCTGATGCAAGGCTTGATCCCACAAACCATGATATTGTGACCTGAGCTGAAATCAAGAGTTCATGCTTAACTGACTGAGCCACCCAGACACCCTTAATAGGAAGAATTTTTTAAAAATAAAAAATAGGGGCGCCTGGGTGGCTCAGTCGGTTGAGTGGTCGACTTCGGCCCAGGTCATGATCTCGCGGTTCGTGGGTTTGAGCCCCGCGTCGGGCTCTGTGCTGACAGCTCAGAGCCTGGAGCCTGTTTCAGATTCTGTGTCTCCCTCTCTCTGACCCTCCCCCATTCATGCTTTGTCTCTCTCTGTCTCAAAAATAAATAAACGTTAAAAAAAAATTAAAAATAAATAAATAAAAATAAAAAATAAAGTTCCCTCATAAAGGATAGTAACTGCTATAACATACCCACCAAGGTAGAGACTTGTTCCTGAGAAATTTAAGTAGATAATGTGGGCCTTTTTGTTTAAAAGTTCTATAAAACTGGGAATGCAAGCTGGTGCAGCCACTCTGGAAAACAGTATGGAAGTTCCTCCAAAAATTAAAAATAGAACTACCTTACGACCCAGCAATTGCACTACCAGGTATTTATCCAAGGGATACAGGTGTGCTGTTTCCAAGGGGCACATGCATCCCCATGTTTATAGCAGCACTATCGACAATAGCCAAAGTTTGGAAAGAGCCCAAATGTCCATTGATGGATGAATGGATAAAGAAGATGTGGTATATGTACACAACGGAGTATTACTCAGCAATCGAAAAGAATGAAATCTTGCCATTTGCAACTACATGGATGGAACTGGGGGGTATTATGCTAAGTGAAATTTGTCAGTCAGTGAAAGACAAATATCATATGACTTCACTCATATGAGGACTTTAAGAGACAAAACAGATGAACATGAGGGAAGGGAAACAAAAATAATATAAAAACAGGGAGGGGGACAAAACAGAAGAGACTCAAATATGGAGAACAAACTGAGGGTTACTGAAGGGGTTGTGGGAGGGGGGATGGGCTAAATGGGTAAGGGGCACTAAGGAATCTACTCCTGAAATCATTGTTGCACTATATGCTAGTTAATTTGGATGTAAATTTACAAAAATAAAAAATAAAATTAAAAGAAAAAAAAGTTCTTTAAAAACGTGATAAAAAAAAAACAAACAAACAACCAAACAAAGAAACCCAGGAGGCACCTGGGTGGGTCAGTTAAGTGTCCGACTTCAGCTCAGGTCATGATCTCACAGTTCCTGGGTTCAAATGCCTCATCAGGCTCTGTGCTGATGAGATTCTGTGTCTTCGGACCAGACATCGGATTCTGTGTCTCCCTCTCTCTCTCTGCCCCTCCCCCACTCACGCTCTGTCTCTCTCTCAAAAATAAACAAACATTTAAAAAAGAAAAAAAAAAACCTACCATACAGAAATGGCATGGTGCTGGCAATAGAGAAAAAAATACATAAAAACAGAAGTTGAAAGTGATGTAACTTTTTTCTAATAAGAGTGCTGCATATACTGTTTCAAAATAAGTACAACTGAGTGTTCCTATGTGATGAAATAAAGCTACTGAAATATAGAACAGTTTAGGGTTATCAGTAGTCTAATTCAAGACAACTTTCATTTCTTCTGTGCACTAGTGGGCTTCTGCCTATTTTTTCAAAAGTGTTCATGTTTTTACTATGTGTAAATAGTCTGGGGGGAAAAAAGCTCACCTTTTGTGTAAAAAGGAAAACAAATAGCAACACAACAGATAAAACTGAGCTACAATCCTCTTTGATGGCAACAAGGAAAGGGTTTTGATGTTGGATTCTAAATGCAGCCCTCCCTGATTCATCAAATCCTTTTATTGAATCACAGGGAGAAGAGCACTTCCACAGATCAAAATAAATGGAAACATCCTACAGAAATAAGTGGCTACAAAAATCAATATGATTGACTTTACATGAAAAACCCTGTGTTTGTGCTTGATAAAGTCGTTTATGTTCCCTATAGAGGACAGAAATCTAAAAAATCACACACACACACACACACACACACACACACACACACACACACGGAATACTGAACTGTCCTTTTATCTGTATACCACAGATTAAATATAAGTATAAACATTCTGCCCACAAGTGTCTATAAAAATTAGTTGTAAACTATGAATAACTTACTTAAATCCTGAGTCACTTAATGTTATATCCAAGGGTGCTTCAAACTGTCAAAAAAATCATGAGAAAATAAACCAAAAAACAACATTAAGCGTTGATAGTTCTGAGCCCAGAGCAAGTCTGACAATGCTGTGCTTGCCTTTTGATGAAGAACCTATTTATTTAACCATCATTATCTTCAGAGATTATCTCCTAAATCCACAGCACAGGAAGTCCACTGGAAATATTCTGGCGTTTACATACAATCACAAGCTTGGTGTATATTTATTTCTTAAAGGGCTAATACTTGGCAAACTTTGCCTTGGATCTGAGTATCATAAATAGGTTATATAATAAGCCAGTCAGTAGGGGTAGACTTTTACAAGACACAGATGACCATGTACGGAGGGAAAGACTGGGTGTCTTTAGAAGGAGAATGAGTTTAAAAAAAAAAAAAAGGCAGGAGGAGTAAATGAAATTCTTGTAACAGTATGATATCAATCTATATTAGACACCAATATTAATCCTAGGGAAGAAGAATAACATTCTATCCATCACAGGTAAAAGATACTTATAATTCCTCCTCATGAGACTAGCATTCCAAATGGCTTTGCCAAGAGTGATGCTAGATTTTTACTAATCAGACTATACACTCTCATTGACATTTTACTCCATACTCAAATTCACTATCCTCACAAGTCTTTTGGGGTCAAATGACTTGTAATTATTTAAAGCTATCTACTATAGATAATTCCTATTACCTTCTACTAGACCTCACTTATATACTTGTTTCTTTAATGAGAGACATTCAGTTAGCAGAAATTTCCTATGTGCTCTTCTAATCACCTATATTGATTGTATATATTATAGAGTTGAAGCCTTAAGAGGCAAGAAATGTGCTACTTGCTCATACAAGTGACTAATGCAACAAGAAGTCTAAGATGCTCTTTCTGATAACAGCTCTCTTTAAAAGGAGGCCATGCGTTATAAAATTTCCTATAGTCCCATCATTCTCTAGACTTACCATTAAGTTAAACTTCTCATCAGCAGAAAACTGGAGGCATTTTAAAATACTCCTTGACTTCTAGAAGAAAAAAACAGGATAAATGACAAATCACAATTTAAAAAAACAATAAAAACACTAGTAAAAAAAAGAAAAAGAGAGAGGGAGAGTGAAAAGGAAGCAACCAAGAAGCAAACAGTGATGAAAACCTTTTCACGTTTTTAATAAACCTTCGTTGACTTCCCCATTAATGAAAATGCAGTAATTATAACAATGATAATGTCAAAATTAAATTGTTCCTGTGAAAGGAGGCCAGTGGACTCATTTTTACCTTTAGGTCAATGTAGTATAATCTCTGCTCTGACATATCCCATTGAGCCCAAACAAAATCCTCAGCTACTCTCTCTCTCGGGAGATGACCAGAGTCTTTAATTACCTAAAGAGGCAAAGAGATTTTAGAAATAAGTAACTATTTTAAAGGAGACTATATCTGGATTTCATTATTATTCTGCATATTCTATCTTTATAATACATACAGATATTGCCACGGTTTATTTTTCGCAGTCCCTGATCCCCAACACATATACATGGAAAGCCTTTCCAGAAAAGATTTAAGGCACTATTTCATTACTTATTCTTTCCAACCATTTTATAATAAGCAATATTACTCTTGTCCCTAGTTTGCCAGATAGGCCAGGGATGTTGAAGGCAAGGCCACACCTACCACAAATCAATACCTAGGCTAACAGAAGGTTCAGAGTTTCCCACTCTGCACCTAATCCACTCAGGTATCTGCAGACAAAAGGACTTTACTACCAAAGGCAGCAGCTATGAGGCCAAGGAAAGAACTCAGGCCTAGGGCTGAGGGGTATTGGGCAACAATCCCAGATCGGCCATAAAGTATTCATGCCATGCTTCTTACCTTTATCTCTTCCACAATGAGTATGGTGATACTGCCCATCCTTCAAGCAATACTTTACTACACATCCTTCAAGGCCTAACTTAGGCACTGCCTCCTGTACAAAGCCCTCCTTCACCTGTCCCCAAAACCAAGGCAAAACTCACTACCTCTGTATTTCTATGGTACTCTGGCATATTTCTTTTTTTTTTTTTTTTAGTTTTTAATCTTCAAGTTAGTTAACACAGAGTGTGGTCTTGGCTTCAGGAGTAGAATCCAGTGATTCATTCCTTTCATACAACACCCAGTGCTCATCCCAATAAGTGCCCTCCTTAATGCCCATCACCCATTTTCTCCACCCCCATCAACCCTCAATTTGTTCTCTGTATTTAAGAGTCTCCTATGGTTTGCCTCCCTCTGTGTTTTTATCTTATTTTTCCTACCTTCCCCTATCTGTTAAGTTCCTCAGATTCCACATGAGTGAAACCATGTGATATCTGTCTTTCTCTGCCTTATTTTGCTTAGCATAATACCCTCCAGTTCCATCCACATTGTTGCAAATGGCAAGATTGCATTCTTTTTCATCACCAAATTGTATTCCTGTGTGCGTGTATATGTGTATGTATACACACCACATCTTCTTAATCCATTCATCAGTTGATGGACTTCTGGGCTCTTTCCATAATTTGGCTATTGTTGATAGCACTGCTGTAAACATTGGGGTGCATGTGCCCCTTCGAATCAGCACTCCTGTATCCCTTGGGTAAATTCCTAGCAGTGCTACTGCTGGGTCATAGGGTAGGTCTATTTTTAATTTTTTGAGGAACCTCCACACTGTTTTCCAGAGTGGCTGCACCAGTTTGCATTCCACCAACAGTGCAAGACAGTTCTCCTTTCTCCACATCCTTGTACTTTGGCATATTTCTATTACAGTTACATTTAACTACTCCTATAAGTCTACCCCAATGAGTATGCACTCCCCTTCAACACCTTTATATTTTCAACAAGATTCTTAACTTTGGGGAGCCCATCTTATTTCCATTTTTTCTGAAATTTGTTAAATTAGGAGAGATTTGGGGACTCACAGAGGAATATACTGGCAAGAAAATGATCATCAGAGTGTGGCAACCCAAGTTCACATCTCAATTTTGCCCCTCTCTGGAGTTACCTCACCTCTGTGAGCCTTGGCTGTATTCTCTGTAAACATGGGGATAATTACAACACTGCCTACCTATTGCAGGGTGTGATGAATGCATGGAACTGCACAGTGCCTTAAGACGCTGTCATCCAAGCCTTTAAAGAATAAGGGCAATGATGCTTCACAGAAGGGCACAAAAGGATGGAGTGCTGAGGCCATACTGTGTTGGCTGCTGACAGAGGCCCTCACTCTGCAGTGTCTCTCGTGGTTCTCAGCCCCTCTTCTAACCAGCCAGTCCTCTGTCTATACCCACTTCTAGTCTTGTTTATTTCACTGACCTGTAAATCCTAGAAGATGCTCTCCTCTAAACTCACATTGCTGGCTTTCAGATTCTACCTTCACCTTTCCTCTCTGGTCTCTTTTCTGACCACTAGCCCTGTCCATGCCCTGTCATCCATGCCACTGGTGGCCCAGAGCTCCAACCACTTTCTATGGTTGTCTCTGACTACTTTCTAGTCATTTTCCAGCCAGCCTCTTGAGTTGAGATTTCAATCATAGATACATAATTAATAAATGACATTTTTCATTTCAATGTTGTTCATATAACTTTAAAATCAAAATCTTCAGAGAAGATTATTTTGATGAAGACTATTTAAATATTGAAGGAAATAATTTCTAATACCAATAATATATTATTATGTTACATTAATTGTCAAGAAAAAGACAGCTCAATAAAAAAACAGACAAGGATATAATTAGGCAATTTTCAGAAAAACAAATTCACATAGCCAGTAACATTAAGGGAAATACAAATTAAAATAATGATATGAACTTAAACCCATCAAATTGGAAAAAAATTTTTAAATCTTTATTTATTTTTGAGACAGTGCAACAGGGGAGGGGCACAGAGAGAGGGACAGAAGGTTTGAAGTGGGCTCTGTGCTGATAGGCTGACAGCAGCAAGCCTGATGTAGGGTTCGAACTCATGAACCACAAGATCATGACCTAAGCAGAAGTCTGATGCTCAACCAACTGACCCACCCAGGTACCCCTGGAAATTTTTTTAAAAGACAAATGCAGGTGCACCTGGGTGGCTCAGTTGGTTAGCCATCTGATCTTGATTTCAGCTCAGGTCATGATCTCCTGGTTCCTGGGCTCGGGCCCCACATCAGGCTCTGCCCTATCAGCATTGAGCCTGCTTGGGATTCTCTCTCTCCCTCTCTCTCTGCCCCTCGCCTGCTTGCACTCTCTCTCTCAAAATAAACGTAAAAAAATAAAAATAATAAATAAAAGGCAAATGTGGCTATGATTGGTATGGGTAGAGGGAAAGCATTCTCTTACACATTGCTTGTAAAACTGTGAATTGTTACAAGGTGTTTTGGAAAGCAATCTTAGCAAAATCTGTTGAAATATATTAAATGCGTACATCCATCAACCCAATTATCCCTCCCTGAGAATTTAACCCAAAGAAATATGTGTACCATATATATATATATATAGCTATAAAAAACATTTGAGATGATTTATAAAACAGATTTTAAAAAACGTTTTATAACGTACATTTTTTTTATTTTTATTTTTTTTTGTATATTTATTTTTGAGACAGGGAGAGACAGAGCATGAACAGGGAAGGGTCAGAGAGAGGGAGACACAGAATCTGAAACAGGTTCCAGGCTCTGAGCTGTCAGCACAGAGCCCAATGCAGGGCTCGAACTCACAGACCGCAAGATCATGACCTGAGCCGAAGTCAGACGCTTAACCGACCGAGCCACCCAGGCGCCCCTAAAACAGATTTTGAAAAAGTGGCCATCCAACAGAGCTCAGTTTGGCGAGGAACAAAGGCGCTCGCCAGCGCCATCTCCCTCGCCCATCCCCCAGCCAAAATCCCAAAGGGAACCAGTTACTGCCAGGGAACTTGCTCGATCTGCGCAAACACCCAACGCTGTGCTTCTGCGGAGCCACCCCTCCGGCAGCGGGTCTGACTCCCTCCGCTGCCACAGGGCCCCTCCTGAAGTGGATCACCGAAGGAGAAGCGAGCTAAGCCTGCCCCTCCTGCCCCTGTGCACCTTGCCTACCCACCCCAGCTAATATGCCAGATCCCCAGCACCACAAGCCTGGCAGTGTGCAAGTAGCCCAGACGGGCCACGGCCACCCCACAGTGAATCCCGCCCCTAGGAGAGGGGAAGAGAAGGCACACACCAGTCTGACTGTAGCCCCAGCGGTGGGCTGGGGGCAGACATCACGTCTGATTGCGGCCACGCCCACCAACTCCAGTTATACACTACAGCACAGGGGAAGTGCCCTGCAGGTCCGCACCACTCCAGGGACTATCCAAAAAGACCAAACGGAAAAATTCCCCTCACAAGAATCTCCAGGAAATAACAACAGCTAATGAACTGATCAAAAAGGATTTAAATAATATAACAGAAAGTGAATTTAGAATAATAGTCATAAAATTAATCACTGGACTTGAAAACAGTATAGAGGACAGCAGAGAATCTATTGCTACAGAGATCAAGGGACTAAGGAATAGTCAGGAGGAGCTGAAAAATGCTATAAACGATATGCAAAATAAAATGGAAACGACCACTGCTCGGATTGAAGAGGCAGAGGAGAGAATAGGTGAACTAGAAGATAAAATTATGGAAAAAGAGGAAGCTGAGAAAAAGAGAGATAAAAAAATCCAGGAGTATGAGGGGAAAATTAGAGAACTAAGTGATGCACTAAAAAGAAATAATATATGCATAATTGGTATCCCAGAGGAGGAAGAGAGACGGAAAGGTGCTGAAAGGTGTACTTGAAGAAATAGTAGCTGAGAACTTCCCTGAACTGGGGAAGGAAAAAGGCATTGAAATCCAAGAGGCACAGAGAACTCCCTTCAGACGTAACTTGAATCGATCTTCTGCACGACATATCATAGTGAAACTGGCAAAATACAAGGATAAAGAGAAAATTCTGAAAGCAGCAAGGGATAAACGTGCCCTCACATATAAAGGGAGACCTATAAGACTCGTGACTGATCTCTCTTTTGAAACTTGGCAGGCCAGAAAGGCATGGCAGGAGATCTTCAATGTGATGAACAGAAAAAAATATGCAGCCGAGAATCCTTTATCCAGCAAGTCTGTCATTTAGAATAGAAGGAGAGATAAACATCTTCCCAAACAAACAAAAACTGAGGGAAGTTGTCACCACTAAACCAGCCCTACAAGAGATCCTAAGGGGGGGTCCTGTGAGACAAAGTACCAGAGACATCGCTACAAGCATGAAACATACAGACATCACAATGACTCTAAACCCGTATCTTTCTATAATAACACTGAATGTAAATGGACTAAATGCGCCAACCAAAAGACATAGGGTATCAGAATGGATAAAAAAACAAGACCCATCTATTTGCTGTCTACAAGAGACTCATTTTAGACCTGAGGACACCTTCAGATTGAGAGTGAGGGGATGGAGAACTATTTATCATGTTACTGGAAGCCAAAAGAAAGTTGGAGTAGCCATACTTATATCAGACAAACTAGACTTTAAATTAAAGGCTGTAACAAGAGATGATGAAGGGCATTATATAATAATCACAGGGTCTATCCATCAGGAAGAGCTAACAATTATAAATGTCTATGTGCCGAATACCAGAGCCCCTAGATATATAAAACAATTACTCATAAACATAAGCAACCTTATTGATAAGAATGTGGTAATTTCAGGGGACTTTAACACTCCACTTACAGAAATGGATAGATCATCTAGACACACGGTCAATAAAGAAACAAGGGCCTGAATGATACATTGGATCAGATGGACTTGACAGATATATTTAGAACTCTGCATCCCAAAGCAACAGAATATACTTTCTTCTCGAGTGCACATGGAACCTTCTCCAAGATAGATCATATACTGGGTCACAAAACAGCCCTTCATAAGTATACAAGAATAGAAATTATACCATGCATACTTTCAGGCCACAATGCTATGAAGCTTGAAATCAACCACAGGAAAAAGTCTGGAAAACCTCCAAAAGCATGGAGGTTAAAGAACACCCTACTAAAGAATGAGTGGGTCAACCAGGCAATTAGAGAAGAAATTTAAAAATATATGGAAACAAACGAAAATGAAAATACAACAATCCAAACGGCTTTGGGATGCAGTGAAGGCAGTCCTGAGAGGAAAATATATTGCAATCCAGGCCTATCTCAAGAAACAAGAAAAATCCCAAATACAAAAATCTAACAGCACACCTAAAGGAAATAGAAGCAGAACAGCAAAGGCAGCCTAAACCCAGCAGAAGAAGAGAAATAATAAAGATCAGAGCAGAAATAAACAATATAGAATCTAAAAAAACTGCAGAGCAGATCAACGAAACCAAGAGTTGGTTTTTTGAAAAAATAAACAAAATTGACAAACCTCTAGCCAGGCTTCTCAAAAAGAAAAGGGAGATGGCCCAAATAGATAAAATCATGAATGAAAATGGAATTAATACAACCAATCCCTCAGAGATACAAACAATTATCAGGGAATACTATGAAAAATTATATGCCAACAAATTGGACAACCTGGAAGAAATGGACAAATTCCTAAACACCCACACTCTTCCAAAACTCAATCAGGAGGAAACAGAAAGCTTGAACAGACCCATAACCAGCGAAGAAATTGAATCGGTTATCAAAAATCTCCCAACAAATAAGAGTCCAGGACCAGATGACTTCCCAGGGGAGTTCTACCAGACATTTAAAGCAGAGATAATACCTATCCTTCTCAAGCTATTCCAAGAAATATAAAGGGAAGGAAAACTTCCAGACTCATTCTATGAAGCCAGTATTACTTTGATTCCTAAACCAGAGACCCAGTAAAAAAAGAGAACTACAGGCCAATATCCCTGATGAATATGGATGCAAAAATTCTAAGATACTAGCAAATCGAATTCAACAGCATATAAAAAGAATTATTCACCATGATCAAGTGGGATTCATTCCTGGGATGCAGGGCTGGTTCAATATTCTCAAATCAATCAACGTGATACATCACATTAATAAAAGAAAAGAACCATATGATCCTGTCAATCGATGCAGAAAAGGCCTTTGACAAAATTCAGCACCCTTTCTTAATAAAAACCCTTGAGAAAGTCGGGATAGAAGGAACACACTTAACATCATAAAAGCCATTTATGAAAAGCCCACAGCTAACATCATCCTCAATGGGGAAAAACTGAGAGCTTTTTCCCTGAGATCAGGAACACGACAGGGATGCCCACTCTCACTGCTGTTGTTTAACACAGTGTTGGAAGTTCTAGCATCAGCAATCAGACAACAAAAGGAAATCAAAGGCATCCAAATTGGCAAAGATGAAGGCAAGCTTTCACTTTTTGCAGATGACATGATACTATACATGGAAAATCTGATAGACTCCACCAGAAGTCTGCTAGAACTGATACATGAATTCAGCAAAGTTGCAGGATACAAAATCAATGTACAGAAATCAGTTGCATTCTTATACACTAACAATGAAGCAACAGAAAGACAAATAAAGAAACTGATCCCATTCACAATTGCACCAAGAAGCATAAAATACCTAGGAATAAATCTAACCAAGGATGTAAAAGATTTGTATGCTGAAAGCTATAGAAAGCTTATGAAGGTAATTGAAGAAGATATGAAGAAATGGAAAGACATTCCCTGCTCATGGATTGGAAGAATAAATATTGTTAAAATGTCAATACCACCCAAAACTATCTACACATTCAATGCAATCCCAATCAAAATTGGACCAGCATTCTTCTCAAAACTAGAACAAGCAATCCTAAAATTCATACGGAACCACAAAAGGCCCCGAATAGCCAAAGTAATTTTGAAGAAGAAGACCAAAGCAGGAGGCATCACAATCCCAGACTTTAGCCTCTACTACAAAGCTGTAATCATCAAGACAGCATGGTATTGGCACAAAAACAGACACATAGACCAATGGAATAGAATAGAAACCCCAGAACTAAACCCACAAACGTATGGCCAACTCATCTTTGACAAAGCAGGAAAGAACATCCAATGGAAAAAAGACAGTCTCTTTAACAAATGGTGCTGGGAGAACTGGACAGCAACATGCAGAAGGTTGAAACTAGACCACTTTCTCACACCATTCACAAAAATAAACTCAAAATGGATAAAGGACCTGAATGTGAGACAGGAAACCATCAAAACCTTAGAGGAGAAAGCAGGAAAAGACCTCTCTGACCTCAGCCGTAGCAATCTCTTACTCGGCACATCCCCAAAGGCAAGGGAATTAAAAGCAAAAATGAATTACTGGGACCTTATGAAGATAAAAAGCTTCTGCACAGAAAAGGAAACAACCAACAAAACTAAAAGGCAACCAACGGAATGGGAAAAGATATTTGCAAATGACATATCAGACAAAGGGCTAGTATCCAAAATCTATAAAGAGCTCACCAAACTCCACACCCGAAAAACAAATAACCCAGTGAAGAAATGGGCAGAAAAATGAATAGACATTTCTCTAAAGAAGACATCCGGATGGCCAACAGGCACATGAAAAGATGCTCAATGTTACTCCTCATCAGGGAAATACAAATCAAAACCACACTCAGATATCACCTCACGCCAGTCAGAGTGGCCAAAATGAACAAATCAGGAGACTATAGATGCTGGAGAGGATGTGGAGAAACGGGAACCCTCTTGCACTGTTGGTGGGAATGCAAATTGGTGCAGCCGCTCTGGAAAACAGTGTGGAGGTTCCTCAGAAAATTAAAAATAGACCTACCCTATGACCCAGCAATAGCACTGCTAGGAATTTACCCAAGGGATACAGGAGTACTGATGCATAGGGGCACTTGTACCCCAATGTTTATAGCAGCACTCTCAACAATAGCCAAATTATGGAAAGAGCCTAAATGTCCATCAACTGATGAATGGATAAAGAAATTGTGGTTTATATACACAATGGGGTACTACATGGCAATGAGAAAGAATGAAATATGGCCTTTTGTAGCAACGTGGATGGAACTGGAGAGTGTGATGCTAAGTGAAATAAGCCATACAGAGAAAGACAGATACCACATGTTTTCACTCTTATGTGGATCCTGAGAAACTTAACGGAAACCCATGGGGGAGGAAGAGGAAAAAAAAAAAAAGAGGTTAGAGTGGGAGAGAGCCAAAGCATAAGAGACTCTTAAAAACTGAGAACAAACTGAGGGTTGATGGGGGTGGGAGGGAGGGGAGGGTGGGTGATGGGTATTGAGGAGGGCACCTTTTGGGATGAGCACTGGGTGTTGTATGGAAAGCAATTTGACAATAAATTTCATATATTGAAAAAATAAATAAATAAAAGATATTTATTTACTCAAAAAAAAAAAAAAGTGGCCATCCATGGGAGAATGATTGAAGTTGCGTACATCCACGCCGGGGACTATTATGTGTTTCTAAAAAGAATGAATTGACATATTCAGGTTGACTTGTAGGCAATGCCACAAAGTTGTAGGAGGAAGGAGTGGTTAATAAACAAACCTCTGGGTGTGTCAGGGGTGGGGATGAGATATATACACGTATGAAGAGCAGCATGAAAGGACACCTAATAGGCTGTAGACAAAAGTTAGAGGAGAAAACACAAGGGAGAAGTAGCATACAAGCAAAAAAAAAAAAAAAAAGAAAAAGAAAAAGAAAAAAGGAAAAAAAAATTTGAACTGTATTATCCCCCAGCATATATGTTATGATCCCATTTATTCTATGTATGCATAAAAATTAGTGGAAAAGGTTACATTCCTAATTAAAAACCTACGGGGATAGCCCTGATATACTAAGTAAAAAGCAAAAACAAAAATGGCAAATTAATAGATTCTCTTTTGGTAAAAACAACTGAATTCCTGCATATGTGTACGTTTGTATGAGCAAGGTAAAGGTGTGGGAAGAGTCACACAGGCTGTCATGAGTTATCTCAGGAGACTGAGATTGGACAGTGAGGTCAAGATAAAGGAGATAATTAACTCCTTCATAGATCTCACATTATTTCACATGTTACAACAGCAAGTCTGTCATCTGAAAGACGTCGAATAAAGAAATGGTCTGTGTCTGTAACATTACTCTACCCTTAACAGTCTAGAAATGTCACTCTGTGGGAAAAAACTGTGAAGCAAGAGAAATTTCAAATATTTACCACTCTACTTCCATCTTCTTGGATGACTTGGATATGAAACTTTTCGATATCTTTAAAAAGATAAACAAAAGAAAGACAGTTTAACCTTTATGAAAATTATGAGCACCTTTTTACACCTAACAGTGGTGAACGTTTATTTATAAAAGCAATGCAGATGAATCAACTGGCTGGAAAAATAGTATTATCACAGAGAGCAATTTCATAATATAAGTGCAAAACAAAACCCACCTTTCTCCAGCCTCTCTCCATAGTCTATTGCAAATCTAGCATTTACTCTGCTCCTCAATGTCAACAATGGATGAGACATTTAACCCTTCTGCTCCCCTGGGTTTCCTCAAATGTTGGCCTCCCCTGCACCATCAGTCTTATTTGGAGCTAACAGGGGTTCCTTTGGCAGGGTTTATCCCCAATTTCCAAATATCATATGAAAATATCATACGAAAATAATGGGGAGAAAACTCATTATACAAGATATTGGGGGGTATTTTTACAGGGATCAGTTTCACAATAAGAGAACTCTCAGCAATTTAGGTAGATTTGTGGATGGTCCCTTTCTCTCAGGAAGCAATCTAGAATTAGCCATACTTAACCTTCTGCCAGACTAGGTACAAAAATGGGAGACAGATAATTGGTCAAGAGCATAGAAAGTGAACATGAACCTAACGCCCCCAGGCCTGTTCTTCCCATTATCAATCAGCAATTTCATTTTATAACATGAAAGATGGCTTACTAGGTAAGATCCACGAGTGGATTTTGTCCCTTCTCTGCTACCCTCCCCATCCAAAGTGAAAAAAACTTCATTAGAGGATGTCCCAATCTTATTTCAGGTAGAATGTGACCAAGTATGTGTCCTCAAATTCTACTATCAAATTCTACTGGCTTCTAATACCTTCCTCCTTCTCCATCCAAGGTGACAGATACCCTGAAGAAGGATGAACTAAAGAAGGTAAAAGTGACCTCCACAACTGGTCTACACTCTACCATGTGACAAACATGGAAATCCATGCATATAGGAGCCCATCATTCCTGGGATGGGAAACAGAGCAGAGCCTAAGGGGACAAGTGGGGCGAAAAGGAAAAGCCCTTCCACAGGAGTGCTAGATCTGAAATGAACATCAAAGGTCAGTTGGACCTTCAGCACTGGTGAGTGAACATCTAGAAGATTCAGTCAAGTCCCATACTTCACTAGGAGATGTGCCCTTCATGAAGTTTGTATATATCATCTAAAGATACACTTACATTTCTCTTCTGAAACCAGTAACAGATGGTTCTCTGGAAGGGGGTGACTTTCCACATGGGGGTAGAGAAACTATAAAAAGGAAATGAACCAAAATCATAAGCAAAGACTATCTTACTTACACAAATATTCCAAAAGTGTTTGATCACTGTACTACTACACAGCCTAGAAGGTACTGGGAACCACCGAATAGTTTACAGACACACATTACAAATGGAAGCAAGGAGGAAAAAGAAACACTTTCAGGAGCTCAGTTTTCCAGAGGGAAATTGATGGCAGGCCAACATAATTCATTTAAACAGTAAGGCTAACGTATAAGCTTATTTCTAGAGATGGTGCTTCCTATTTTGGAACGTGATTCTGAAGCTAATCAGAAACAATATAAACATCAGTACAGAAAGTTCTGTTTTGCAAGCACACAAAAAAGGGGTCAATACATCTGTTGTGCAATTAAATGTAGTATTTAATTTGACAACCAAGTAAATGTAGGCTCTCCTGCAACTTCCAAAGTCCCGCATCCAAAAGACAAAGCACAACGTAACGCGGGACTTTCCAATGCAGAAGAGTGAGTCACGATGTGGCATGTGGTGGAGGATTTGCAAGCCTCAAATAATAGAATGACTGCCGTTGGGAAGAAAAGGCTCCATCCACCCTACTCCTCCTTCTCTATGCTCTCCCATATGGGTCAGCCCACAGGACAAAGCAGCCAGCCAGAAACAGCCTGATGTCATCAGCAGTGATAATGAAGGAAAAGGGGCCCTGGGAGGACTCCAGTGACTTAATTCTTTCATCATCAAAAGGGTGACTATAAATCAGCAGTTTCATTTTGTAACATGAAAAACAGCTTACTAGATAGGATCCACCCGTGAATTTTGTTGTTTCCCTCCACAGTTCAAAGCATTATGAAAGAACATAGCCTTTTTATGTCCTTATTTTATAATCGGCAGCCTTTCTAAAGACTAGGAACATTTTTGACAAAATGTATTACCTGGTGTTCTAACTTTTCATGATGACAAAATGAAAATAGAACTGGCAATTTTTTTTTAAGTTTATTTGTTTACTTTTGAGAGAAAGAGCACAAGCAGAGGAGGGTCAGGGAGAGAGGAAGACACAGAATCTGAAGCAGGCTCCAGGCTCCGAGCTCTCAGCTGAGAGTTCGATGCGGAGATGGAACTCACCAAAGGTGAGATCATGACCTGAGCCGAAGTTGGACACCTAATCAACTGAGCCACCCAGGCACCCCTAGAACTGGCAAAATTTTTTTAATTGTCCATAGTCAAGTTTCCTTTTTAGAATTGAAAAACAGAACATTAACGATACACCATTTTTCATGGCAAATCTTCAAAATTATAAAATAGTACTGTAGAATTCAGCTATGAAAATAATGTAGAACTTACTATGTCCTGATTTGTGAAATTGTGCACCTCAAACAGGAAACTGCCTGTCCTGGGGTTGAGGAGAAGCAAAGCTGAGTGACACCATACAGATAGCGGAAGAGCCAACACTCGGTGCCTCAAAACAAGGAAATATTCCTAGAGAAGATGATTCGGCCTCCCTTGGGACTACAGAGGTGGCCAAGGCGTACTTGCCTAGGGCTGTGACCTGGAGTATGATGCTGACAAGTTCTAAGCCTTTGCCTGGTGTTTGTGCCGCAATCAGTGAGAACATGATTTTAAAAGTTCCATTTAGGTGGTGGTGGTTTTCCTTTCTATTATGAGGCAGCCTTAGAGCAAGGCCTAGAAATGAGAATATAAATAGACTTCAGGGCACCTGGGGGGGCTCAGTCAGTTGAGCGTCTGCCTCTTGATTTCAGCTCAGGTCATGACTTCACAGTCTGAGACTGAGCTCCCGTGTCAGGCTCTGTGCTGGGCACGGAGCCTGCTTGAGATTCTCTCTCTCTCTCTTCCTCTGCCCCTCCCCTGCTTGCATGTGTGCTCATTCTCAAAAATAAAAAGAGACAGACAGACAGGTTTTAGACACAGCTCTATAAAAGCATGCAAGGTTTTTGTTTTCTTGCAGTTTGAGTAGAGGTCTATATAGATTACATCGTATTAGGGAAATATTTATCTTCACAGATATGGAGCTAGACTCTGATTATTAATACTCAGTTGGAAGATATGCACTATAGGTGGATATCTGGAGCCATTTGGAAGATGCAGGTCATGCTGGTAGGCGATTCTCCAAAGGTACCGGGTTGGGATCCAAACCCTAACCACTACTGTCCTGCTCAAGTTTCCCTGTGAAGGAGCTCAAGGCTGCACATACAGACTTGGGGAAATGTACTATCAGAGATCACCATGAATGTTTTGGTAAGGAAAGGGAGACAGATTTCAGGGCAAGACCAAATTCAGTGGACAATGAATGGCATTTCTCTAAAGGGGAGAAGGAGGGAGAAAGGGAGGTGGGGGGGTTGTCCTGGATGGAGGTTTGGAGGATTTTCTCCCTCCAGAAGCATAAGAATGAGGAGCAGGGAGCAGGGCTAGGCACAGAGATGGGTCCTCAAGACAAGTACGAGTTTTACCTCATTTGGGTGGGGACTTCCCCTTTGGCCTATGGATGCAGTCATGCATCATGTACTATTAATTGCTTTTAATTAAGATAAAATTTACATAACAGAAAAATCACCTTTTTAACTGTTTTAAAGTATACAGTTCAGTAGTTGTTAATACATTCACAATGCTGTGCAACTACATACTTATAAAAATCCTTTCCCTCCTGTGCTCTAATTCCCTTTAGCTGCCCTAATCCTTCATTAGTATCTCCATTGCCTACTCAGCCCTGAGTGGACATGCTAAGGAAGCCAAGAACAGACCAAAAAAGGGAAGTGTGGTCTGCCCCATAGTCACCCCTGTACTGATGACAGTGTAAACATAGCAGCTTCCTGACGGAGGAGGAATACAGCCTAGGAGCTGGAAACAGGCAGTGGCCCCCAGTGAAGGACCTGGGGGGGTGGGGATGGGAGAGAGGTCCCTCTCCTGACACATTGCAAGAGGGAGACCCAGTGGCTTGAGGCTGGGAGTAGGCAGGGGTGGGGGGGAGCAACGAGAAGCAGAGAGTTCAGGTTACACGAGGAAGTTATGCTATAGCACTGCATGAACATGTACAGTCCACTGTCATCTGTGGTAGTCAGATCGCATGGAGTCACCACAAACACCGTATACTGAATGCTGAACCATTACTCCTAGGGGACATACAAGGACAGGCTCCTGCCTGGTCACAACATTTTTGTCAACGAATTAATACATAATTTTGTTTCGTGTGTATTCCTGTTTTTATAAAACACATTTAATATATATTGTTGATCCATTAGCATTAAACTCATGGTCAACAGCACTCATGACCTAATGAAGCTAACCTAACCCACATATTCTCTCTATAAAGCATATGGCAGCCTTCTTGAGCTTAGGGACAGTAGCCAGCACTTTAGCACTATGCATGGGGGACATTTGAAAAGTGAAATCACCAACAAAAAGCTCAAAAATGTGAAAATCATGGCGCTAAATAGATCGTAAAAATGACATTCATTTATAGGATAAGAACTCAATCAAGAAGGCAGTGTCTCGTTGTTCAACCTCAGCTGAGTGACAAATTTTTCACCACTTTCCACATGTCTGTAGATAACTGTGACGGCACCAAGAGTATTGACTTTGATGTCACAAATAGATTTTAGTGAGTAGGACAACTCACAAATTCAGAATGTGCTTGTAATGAATGTTGACTAGATCTGGTCCATCCACACTGTACCTACAGTGCTTCTGTACCATTTCATGGAGCTGACAAATTCAGTGATTTAGCCATTTAATCATGTGTACTCTGTCAACTATATGAATACACCAAACAAACTTTTCTTTAAACTTACCTTAAATGTGTGTTGAGAGTATTTTATCATGTAAAAACATTATAAACCATGACATAACAGAGACAGAGGAACTAGGTTTGAGTTTTGATTTCCGTGTTTGCAAAAGGTGAGCTGATAATTCCAACCATACCCATCTACCAGATTGCTTTGAGGACTGAATGTGATAATGGGTGTGAAAACACTTGGTAAGCACCACTGCCTCTAGGTTTCACACCTTCTGATTAGTGAGATGAGTGATAAATGGACATGCTCGCTTACCTGCACCCAAATATAGCTATCCACTGCTTTTAGAACCTTCACATTGTTAACAGGATGGATTTCAACCAACAAAGTTAAACACTTTGATCCTACAAAGGAAAGGAGGCTTTTAGTAAGAAGATGAGAATGTCATTCATGATCTTCTCCATGTACGTCTGAACTTGGAAAATATAAACACGTTACCTGTTGTATTAGCTATTCAACCAGGAAAAGTAATTTTCTTAAAATTTACATTGACAGTTCTTAAAACCCACAACAGATAAAGAAAACCTCATGAAAGAGAAAGCAATACGCATTCATGAACAAGTGAGGAACAAGTTCTTGCCCACTCCTCAGCCACTTGGCACAGCTTCATAGGCCCTCTGAGTTTCTAAGTCTAAGCAAACACAACTCAATTCTCTATCACTCCAATTCTGCAGCCCACTGGCAAATACTGCTTGTGTATGAAAATGTAAAGATCTTTCTGAAGCATGAACATGTTACAGTTGAGAGTGCCTATTAAGAGGACAGGGGCTTGGCTTCCCTTGGGAAAGGTACTGGAACTGCCCTGATAAAGACCCACTTACTTCCTCAGTGTCACATTGTAGCAAATGTCCTAAAAGATAGCAATTAAAAGGGAAGTCCTTGGACACAGGCTACAATGGGATTACCACAGATATCTACATTTAGGCCAAAAGTTCCCCTCCCCTAAGACTAAACCTCAGAGAAGAAGGAGTTGTCTTATATCTGAGTTCTTATAAAGACTTAACTATTCTCTGATGCTTTTTCAATGACTTTATTTTGAAAAATAATATACAACTTGGAGACAGCACAGCAACCTGGAATTGAATCAGTGCCAGTTTTCACTATTTAAGTAACTAACCTGATAGCATTGCTTAGGAAAAACAACAACAACAAAAACAAAAAAAAACAAACAAAAAAAACACCCAAAACCCAAAAAGTCTTAGGTAGGGCGCCTGGGTGGCTCAGTTGGCTAGGTTAAGTGTCTGACTCTTGATTTCGGTTCAGGTCATGACCTCACGGTTCCTGGGGATCAAGCCCCGTGATGGGCTCTGCACTGACAGCCCAGGGCCTGCTTGGGATTTTCTCTCACCCTCTCTCTCTCTGCCCCTCTCCCACTCCCGCTCTTTCTCTCTCAAAAATAAATAAGTAAACATTTTTATTTTAAGGGAAAGAATGTAAAACAATTCCTGGGATATGGCCTCACAATTGCAAGGACTGGATATCTCTATAAACATGCTTTTTAAAGATTACTGAGAAAGCAAGACAGTGAGTTATTATGTGGGATCTGAAATATACAAGGACAGAACAAATGAAAATCAAATACTGTTTGGTCAATGGTACTTACAGCTTGGGATAAAAATTCCAGTGACACTGCGGCACCTGGGTGGCTTAGTCGGTTGGGCATCCGACTGCGGCTCAGGTCATGATCTCATGGCTTGTGGGTTCGAACCCCACATTGGGCTCTGTGCAGCACAGAGCCTGAAGCCTGCTTCAGATTCTGTGTCTCCCTCTCTCTCTGCCTCTCCCCTGCTCGCACTCTCTCACTCAAGAATAAATAAATATATAAAAAACAAAACAAACAAAAATCCCAGTGAGACGATCATACACCAGTTCGAAAGAACTATACTTCTTTTTTTTTTTTTAATTTTTTTTAACGTTTATTTATTTTTGAGACAGAGAGAGACAGAGCATGAGCAGGGGAGGGTCAGAGAGAGAGGGAGACACAGAATCTGAAACGGGCTCCAGGCTCTGAGCTGTCAGCACAGAGCCCGACGCGGGGCTCGAACTCACGAACCATGAGATCATGACCTGAGCCGAAGTCGGCGGCTTAACCGACTGAGCCACCCAGGTGCACCGAAAGAACTATACTTCTAATAACTGGGACAGAGGTAAAGCTCAGGAGCTTTGGGAATCTGCTTGATCACTCAAAAAGAAAAAGAAAAAGGGGGTTCTAGGAATAAGAAAAACATTGGTGCCAACGATACTTAAGAAAAATAGAAATGTTTTGTGAAATGTGACAATGAGAAAAAAACTATTTTCCTTATTATTTTATACGAAGTATGTATAACTAAGTAAATAAAGTAGTATAAGTTGACATTTGGCTATTTTATCTCTTGTCCTAAAAGTCTATATATTCCAATTTGGGGAACAAAAAAACCCCACCTTTTAAGGGGACATGTAGAGGATCCTACTCATTGCAAAAGTAAAGAATCACCTCACATTTGGATTTTTTGGCAGTGAATTTGATAACCAGCTATCAGCTAAATTCACTTGATTTTAAAATGGGAGGATTTTCAAGGACAGAAACTATCTTCCTACACGAATCTTTCCCTTCTTTAGGGCAGCCCAGACACTTAACTAATATAATCAGCATAATCATAAGAGTAATCGTGGAAAAGGAATTTCTCTCAATAACATACCATGTGCTTTCATGGTGTGATATGATGCACTCTGGATCAGGATTCTAGAGACATCAGCTCTAGTGTCAACTAGAAAGGATGAAGCTTTCAAGGCTTTAGTGCCTTGGTATTAAAAAAAAAAAAAAAACTACAGAATCAGATCATTTCCACAATCACTTTCAGTCATGAAATCCCATGATTCCATGAAGTACTTACAGTTGTCTTAAGAAGTTAGAGAATACCGATCTCAGGGGAGACTGGGAGGGCATCACTGAAGGGCAAGATGGATCCAGGCAGGATGTAGATATCACAGAAAGTAGAGACAGCAAGATCAAAAGTGACAACTTGGATGGACCTTGAGGGCGTTGTGTTAAGTGAAATCAGTCAGAAAAAGACACTGTATGGTATCTGTTATGTGTGGACTCTTGGAAAGAGAGAAAAAGAAACATGCGCATAGATACAGAGAACAAATTAGCAGTTACAAGAGGTGGGGGGTTGGGGTGGAGAATGGGAGAAATAAGTGAACTGTTCTGTCTTTTTAGCTTAAATAAATTGAACAAAAATTGAAAAAAAAATAAAAGCATAGGGATAGGCATGGCATGGGGAGGATAGAGTGGGCAAAAGAACCTGGTGAAGACACATGCTGTGAAAATTCTAGTATTTTTAAAGATGTGATCATTTAACTTCACTAGAGGTGCACCAAACTTTAAAGACTGACAAGGTTGGTAAAGGCCAGTAGGGCATGGTTCTGAAGCAGCTCTGGTTACTGGAGCTCTTGAACCAAAGCACAGCTCCAGGGAACATCCACAGCACTCAACTATCTATAATGACGCAGGGGACCCCAGGAGAGTCTCAGTGGCCAACACATGTGGACACCCCAATAGCTGCCCAGGGGGAATCTACTGTGCCTTGGGGCAAATGCAATTCCACAGGGGAGGGTGAAGGGGGGAGCCAGGCCCTTTAATTCTTTTCTTTCCCTAAATCTTTTTTATTTATTATTTTTTTAATGTTTGTTTATTTTTGAGAGAGACACACACACAGTGTGAGTGGGGAAGGGGCAGAGAAAGAGAAAGAGAGAAAGAGAGAGACAGAATCCGAAGCAGGCTCCAGGCTCTGAGCTGATGGAACAAAGCCCGATGCGGGGCTCAAACCCATGAACGGTGAGATCATGACCTGAGCCAAAGTCAGAAGCTCAACCACCTGAGCCACTCAGGCTCCCTATCTTCTTCTTCTTCTTCTTCTTTTTTTTTTTTCAAGTAAGCTTGACCCAACATGGGCCTTGAATTCATGACCCTGAGATCAGAAGTCACATGTTCTACTGACTGCCAGGCATCTCTTTTTTCCCTCTTTTCCAAACAAAACATTAACTCTGCCATGGCCACAGCCAACAAGAGAAGCACTATTGATAAAAACTGTGCTGTAAAATATGTGGACCAAAGAACCCTGTATTGTTCATAGGAAAGATGTGACAGTTTGTCTCACTTACAATGGAAAAAATCCCATAAGCAACAGAGTGTTAAACAACACCTCCAGGCAAACCACATTTTATAATTGAATGGCTTATCAGGTCATTCATGGACAAATAAAATAAGGCTTTCCAAAATAACTGTTCAAAGGGCAAAACATTATAATAGATTCTACAGTGCTTTCTGGTTACATCATTTCCAAACTCTTAACTGAACGAAGATCTCATAAGGGTCTCCATGATCTGTCTGTACTTTGGCCCCGTTTTCCTCTGGCCTTAGTTCCTAATGATTTGCCCCTTTTCATTCAGCCTCACTGACCTCACTATCCTTTTTTTTTTTTTTCTCCCCTTTTAACCTCCTCACTGTCCTTGATCAGCAAATCCATCAAGTACACTCTGGCCTCAGGACCTTTGTGCTGGCTGTGGTCACAGCCAGAAGTGTGCTTTCCCCACAGCCATGTGCTTGCTCCCTCCCTTCTTTCAGATCTCCGCTTAAATACTCATCTAATAGTATTTCCTAGCATCATCCCTCAAATAAACTAATTTCATTCAAATACTTGCCTCAGACTCTACTTTGGGGGGAAAACCCAAACCAAGACAAGAAATAATTTCCGGGGCCAGGATCACTTTAGCCCTGAGGGCTGGCGTGAGGGAGTGGGCAGCATGAAACAGGAAGAAGAGTCTACCACTGTAAGGAACCCAATCCAATTTGTGACCACTGTGGGATTTGAGCTGCATGCAGCGTGCCCTCAGAATAATCCACTTAAGGGATGGAAAGAAGAGTATTTATCCTTCAGCTCCTTGGCCCCTGGTTGGTCATGGCTTATGCTACTGGGAATCCTTTCCAGCCATGCTTCCAGGTGGCACACATGTAGGTAGCAAACAGAATTTCCCAAGGGCTCTGGGCACAAAGCAAGAAGCAGGTAGAGCAGCAGAGTTAAGGCACTGTCTGTCGAATTACTTTTGCGGGGAGCTGGTTCTTACCATGGCAGCTGGCATGAAAGGTGAGCTGAGAAGATATAAAGCATGAGGTAGCCAATACAATAACTAACAACGTTCATTTTAGTATTTTTAAAGATGCAATCAGATGATCTCACCAGAAGTGCACCAAACTTCAAGAGTAAGCGTATCTGAATAGGATTTAATTTAATAAAATTTACAGTAAAGTTGGTCTGAAAGTGCATTTTGTAATGTACATAATCGCCACTGTTCTGCATGACAATCAAGCACAGATGGTAAACATCAAGTGAAGAATATAGGTTCTACTGGTTTACCAGCATAATAAAGAATTCCAGAGGCAAATAGGAATAGGGGCCAAAAAGAACAGGGAGGCACAGGGAGCTAATCGAAGGATGTGTAGAGATGCCCAGGCTTGTGATTGGGAGAAGCACAAGAGAGGAGGCCTTTCTCTTCTTAAGTAAAGGAGATTGAGGTCATATGCCCTTGTTTTAGGGTCAGGACACCAATGTCTTAGATCCTATTTCACTTAAACTAGTCCAGTTCCATCAGTTCTGAAGTGAGCATTGCACTTCATTCTAAGAGGAGCAGAGGATGTGAAGAGGGGGACATGGCACTCAAGAGGGAAGGTGGCTGCTGTGGTTCTCCGTGTAACACGGCAGGAGGGAAGGCAAGGATGGTATAGATCATCAGATAGATGATGAGGTTTCCAGGTGAGCCTCCTGCCCAGCAGCATCTCCCATAATCTCTCTGCCAAGGTCCCTGAGAAGATCCCATCCAGACTTGACTCTGCTTCCCTTGACCCTCTAAGCTGACTCTGTGGGAACCCAGGACTGCCTCATAAGCCCCACGGGGAAGGAAGGTGCAAGAAGTTTTTCCATCACATACAACCACAGAAGAACACATCTGAGTGGGAACTATGCTAACAAAAGGAGCTTAAGCCCCAAATAAACACAACAGATGGGAAGCGCTGCAGGATGGGAATAGTAAGGGACTGAAATGAGAACTTGACCAGAGATTGAAAAATGGTGGTAGTCCATGGGCTACATCAGCCACAGGTGGTTATCACTGCCTGAGCAGAATTTTTAAAAAAATATTTGAGCCAAAATTTAAAATAAAATTTTAGGGGCACCTGGGTGGCTCAGTCAGTTAAATGTTCAACTTTGGCTCAGGTCATGATCTCGCGGTTCATGAATTGGAGCCCTGCGTCTGGCTCTGTGCTGACAGCTCAGAGCCTGAAGCCTGCTTCAGGTTCTGTGTCTCCCTCTCTCTCTGCCCCTCCCCTGCTCATGCTCTGTCTCTCAAACATGAATAAACGTTAAAATTTTTTTGATTAAATTAAAATTTTACATAAAGGTCCATACTTCTCTTGATAAATTGAAAAGCTGCTCCCACAGGGATTACTGCCGTCTTTGAAGATGAGACCCGTGCCCCAGGGGGCACTCCACCCACCATTAGTCTCTATAGCTCACCCTGGCAATTGCCACACCTCTCTTGCATAACATTGCGTTCTCAGCATCAAACACAGTGCCTGACCCACTGCAGGCACTTCTTTGTTGAGTTCTGGACAGATGGATGACACATAATGTTAAAAAGAAGGGGGGAGTATCACATAGATAATAAACTACAAAGTGACCTTGGCAAATGGGAATTTTTATTTAGAATTGGTGGACTACTCATAGTGTATTATGTACTGCTCAATAGTTCACCAGATGTTAAGAACAAAAATGCATTCTTGAAGGAATATCAACCCTTTAAAAGCCCAGCCATTTACACCAGCTTCTGAACCATAGCATTCTAGTGTGTCCTCAGTGTTTATTTAGTCTGCAGGTACTAAATGCCTTTTTAATACTTCTACTATTCACTGTTACATTATTTTCTGTACTTTCTTGTTCTCTTGAAAAAAGTAAAAAAAAAACATTTTCATGACCTTTGCCTTTTCATTCTGAGATAAAGCTATTTGTAAAGATGTTTGAAATTTGACTTAGTTAATAAATCTTCATCTTTCAATAGACACTAAAAACTATGTCATACCTGGTTGAAGCTCATTCTTTCTTCCTTCTTTAGTAGAATGAACTAAACTCGCAGCTAATGGAAAAAGAAAAAAATAATCCATTAGCAAGTGATCCATGCAGTGGCTGGTTAAAGTTTACCATTTTAGACCTGAAATAAGTGAAGGCTCAAAAAATCTGTCAGTGGATGATAAAGGTAATGCAGAATGAAGTCTTTTTTTTTCTTTTTTTTTGTAGGTGGATTCCACAGATTTTTTATATCAAAATTAATCTCCCAGTAGCATCTCCTCCCAGAAAATCATTGTTATAGAATAGTCAAATATAGCAAAAGTCCAATACTTTGAAACTCAACAAATGTAGTTTAGTTCTTGACATGTAGCAATAAAAGAGTCCAACTTACCCAGCAAAGTTCTATCACTATTGACAGAACAGCTGACAACGTGCAAGTCTTTTTCAAATGTATAGAGATGCTGTTAAAACAAAATTATTTTTTAATTTGGAGTTTTGTGTTAAATAACAATTATAGCAATTATAATAACAATTATAAATTCCCATTTAGCTCTGAAACAGGTATCATGGTGGCAAGACCTTTTATTAAAGAACCATCAGTGAACCAGTTTATCCATACTGAGAAGCTTCAGATTATTTTTTTTTAACTTTTTATTTATTTTTGAGAGACAGAGAGGGACAGAGTGAGAGAGGGGGAAAGGTAGGGAGGGAGAGAGACACAGAATCCCAGGCAGGCTCTAGGCTCTGAGCTGTCAGCACAGAGCCTGATGCAGGGCTCAAACTCACAGACCGCGAGATCATGACCTGAGACAAAGTCGGACGCTTAACTGACTGAGCCACCCAGGTGCCCCTCAGATTATTTTTTAAGAAAAAGTCTGCAATCATAGACCAGAGTTGGCACTGAAGCTTAACCATGAGGCAACATGGCCAAGTGGTTAAGAGTTTAAACCTTGGAGCCAGGTTAAACACAGGATCAAATTCTGACTGTGCCACTTACTAGCTGTGTGACTTTGGACAATCTCTATCAGTAAAATAAAAATCATAATACCTATTTCATGAAATCCTTAGAAGGATCAAGTGAGATGATCCATTCAAAGCACTTATTATAATGTCTGCCACCCATAATAAGCATTCAGATATCAGCTCTTATAATTATTGAGACAAGTAAAGTTTTAACCAAATTGCCTAACTATGATATCATTAACTATGGCTAAGACACAATCTCAAGAGCATCTCCTCTAAGACTCTCATATTCAGAGCCTTGGCAAAGTAATCTTCTGTTTTTATTTAATCTTTATTTTTTAAAAAATTTTCTTGCTGTTTGAACAAGCAAGATTCCATTTCCTTATTAAATATTAAAGAAAATGAAAATGGTCATACAGGAGGAGGATATGACATGCAGATTTAGGAAATAAAGACAATTGTAGTTATATTAGGCAAACTCTCTTACAATACACTGAGAAGGTAAGAAAAGATCAAGAGTCTTAGACCTCAGGAGAGAACAGGCTAAGAGAAACAACACATGGCAGGAGTACTAGGAAAGTAATTAGTACCTATAGATACAAAAAGTACCAAGAATACACTAAAATCCTATGGCCAGAAGTTGAAAAATGCTGAGAAGTCACTAAACGCTTGATTAGAAAAAGTGGACTTTGAGTGAATAAGAAGGCTCTCAATTCATTTCAGACATTTTGGTCTCTTTTGAGTCTTGCTCTGAGGGATTCTAAGTTATAAGTAAGAAGAATTATGGTTGTACACACTTAATTTTTAGTGTTTTACCTTTTTAATTATAAAATAACACGAGTATAGTCTCAGTGTTTAAAACACACAGACACCATCAAATAAAAAGTCAAAGCTCCCTGCTATGCTCACCCAGTACGAACTACCTTCCAAAAGGAAACATGTTTTTATTTACTCGCTAGGCTTGCAGATCTTTTTAAATGAATATATGTTTATGCATATGTATTCATACTTTCTTGAAAGTTTTTTTTAAACATAAATGAAATGTATTATTCTGGCAATTTGCTTTTTTCAGGTAATAGTATGTTTAGAGAACCTTCTGTGCCAGGGTACATTTCTAGACTTCCTGGTCCCTTAATATTTGTAAGTTGCTTTTACATAGGCACAAAGGGACCCCATTGTATTTACACTGAGAGTTAGGTAAGCCTGTCACGTCAACCATTGCTCTAGGTGGGTGGTTTGGGGAAAAATTAAGAAAAGGAGGCTGCGTTCTATACCTGGATGTTTAAGAAGTAAGAGAAGTGAAGGTTAAGGAGAAGAACACAGAGCCAGAGGTCAATATGAGATCCTAAACTTGTGAGAGCACACACACAAATCTCAGGAAGGCATTGGACTTCCTACATTCCTATGGAATATTGGATAATTGATTTGAGCCAATTTTGCTTAAATCTCAAAGGACTAAGAAACCTCAGGTAATGTTTTGGTCCAGGAGTTCTTGCACTTCATTCATTCATTCATTCATTCATTTCTCAAGATAATGGTCCAAGAGATGGTAAAAGGGAGGAGGCAAAAAAATTTTTTTAGAAAATGAAATGAGAATATGTATCTAGAAAAAGGAGGCAGAAGGAAGTAAAAATCTCTAAAAACAATAAAGTAACTAATGAGTTATCTATGAATTATAGTAATTTTTACCTCATTTTGTCTGGTCTGGCAGTCATATAATCCAAAGAAGACATTTCCCTTATTGTCCTTAAAAAAATTAACCAGATATTTATTATATACCATTGTTCAGGAAGTTAGGATGTTGTTAGTCTTAAACCTGCAATAATTCAATCAATATTAGCAATTAGCACTCTAAAGGTAGCATGTCAGAAAGGGACCAAACCTGTTTCAACTAGTAATAGGGGCTCAAAGAGTGAAATGAATGAACAGTGTACAGTTTGGTGAGTCTGGGGGACCCAGACTGGGGGGACCCTGGCTAGTAGGACAGAGCATAGTAAAGGAGTGAATCTTTTTATACTTCCTTTTATTTAATATAATATATATGATAGAGATTGGGAGTGGCTAAAACAAGTCTATGATATTCCTATAAATAAAACTTTTTGAATCATACAGTTTCCTTAAATGCAGCATACTTATAGACATGACTTAAAATAACTATTTTTTTTTAAAGATT
This sequence comes from Panthera tigris, assembly GCF_018350195.1. Taxonomy (NCBI): domain Eukaryota; kingdom Metazoa; phylum Chordata; class Mammalia; order Carnivora; family Felidae; genus Panthera; species Panthera tigris. The sequence continues at coordinate 81,136,636 of NC_056661.1, forward strand.
TTATTTTTAAGTAGTCTCTACACCCAACATGGGGCTCGAATTCACAACCCTGAGATCAAGAGTTGCATGCTACACTGACTGGGTCAGTCAGGTGCCCCAACTTAAAATAACTTTTAAGCAAATAAAAAAAAATAAAACAAAAAGCAAGCAAACAAAAAAACAGTAATACATCTATGCAAAGCAAACTGGCCACTAAAATTATTCTTTCGTGTTTCCCTACTATAGTAATCAGTAAAGTTAAATTTTCATTCCTGATAACACTGAACATTGAAAAAATGTTAAATAATGCCTCAAAACAGATGATACCTAAACAGATTATGTAATCATATTTAATATGTTTCAAAGATCAAAACTTTACATATTAATTAGGTTTAAACGTCTTTCACTTAGCATTTGTTCCTCTGAAGAATGGAACTTCATTTATTCAAAAAATTTGAGTGCTGGGTCAGATATTGTGTGTAATTTTTGTTTAAAAAAATATTTCCTAAGACTCAATTTCAATTAGTTTGTTGAATCTCATAAAATAAAAGTCATGTTAAAAGTTAAATGCCAGCACTTATTCTTACCCCTCAGTAAGATATAGCATAAAATTCTGTGAAAAAACATAAATGGTTAAAATAGTAAATTATATGTCATGCATATCATACCACAATAAAAAAGCATACATACCTTATAGGTATAAATAACATTTCCATTTCTTTCAACATTTAGTATACGTAAGCTCTCATAATTATTTTCTAAAACACCTAAAATGATAATAGCAGCAAGTTAATATTTAACAGGGAATGTTTAAAAACATATCTAACAAATATTAGTGAAAAGCCAAATACAAAAGAGTACATACTGATGATTCTGTTATATAGAGTTTAAAAATAGGCAAAACTAATCTACTTAGTGACCTTTAGGGAAGAGGAAAGATCTAGTGATTGGGAGGTATCTCAAGGGAGCCTTCTGAGGTGCTGGTAATGCAGTATGTGTTGGGTATACTGATATACTCGCTTAGCAATAACTCACTGAGCTGTACACTCTTAACCTAAATACTTTTCTGTATGTTATACTTCAATACATTTTAAGTAGCTATTAGTTTGTGCTTTATGTATTTTGAAACTATGTTACTAGAGGTATAAAAATTTGGTGCTGTTATAGCTTCCTGGTGGATTAACATTTAGGAACTCAGCAGAGTTATCAGATGAAAGCAACAAGATAAAAAGCAAGTAATAGTCAAGTCTTTTCTCACTGGCTATGATAGTATAAGGAAGAGTCTATACCAGAGAAAGCATCAACTTCTCAGTTTATTTTCTCCCATGGAATGACATGTGGTGGAGGGTCAGGTAGATCAATAGAGAGGTGGGGAATCTCTCACTGCTGAAGGAGACCTCAACAAAAGGCTCCGGCAGTGTTGTGAACCCCAGGGTTCTCAGGGCAGAGAGAGGGAGAAGAGCTAACATGGACAAGTACTGAGTCAGTGTGGAGAAAGAGTATCTTCAAGGTTCCCCTCCTTTTCCTGGGGTGGTTTCAGCACAGGTACCTAAAGAAGGTCTGTGTTGATAGCTCCTGATAAAGAGGCCTCTGAATGAAGGCACCCCAGCTGAGAACGCAGCTATGGATAAGATGATGGCCACCCAGAGGGGGCCTGAGTCGATTGCAACTCCCTTGGAGAACTGCAGTGCACTGGCTATGCACCAAGTCTGGTTGGGGGGCGGGGGCAGCTTTCCCCCCATGAGGGCTGCCAGGTAAAACTTCTTTATTTATTTGGGGGGGGGGGCAGGGTGAGAAACACACAGAGAGAGAGAGAGAGATAGAGGGAGAGAGGGAGAGAGGGAGAGAGGGTGAGAGGGAGAGAGGGAGAGAGGGAGAGAGGGAGAGAGGGAGAGAGGGAGAGAGAGAGAGAGAGAAAAAGAGAGAGAGAGAGAATTCCAAGCAGGCTCTGTGCTATCAGCACACAGCCCGATGCTGAAATCCAGAACTGGATGCTTAACCAACGGAGCCACCCAGGCATCCCTAAGCTTTTGCAATTGCATACGGTTGTGCCTGAAAAATCACACATAGCTTTTTAACCAGGAGCTGGACTAGTTAATCCCTTTTTTCACCATAAAATGCCCTTTTTCATGAATACATTCTTTTTGCTTTTAAAGTTTACTTTGATTACAGTATAGCAACGTCAGCTGTCTTCTGATTAGTGCTTACATAACATTTTTTATCCTTTTATTATGAATCTTCCTGTGTCCTTACACCTAAGATATGTCTTACAAGCAACATCCTTTAGAGTATGTGGTCCATTTACATTTAATCACTGATATATTGGGTTTGTATCAACGATATTACTATTTATTTTCTATACGACTCAATTGTTTTTTCTTGCCTTCTTCTGGATTAATCAAAAGACTTATTTAATTCTCCTACTTATTAATTTGTTATACAATCTTTTAGTATTACTACTTATCCTAAAGATTACAATACTAGTCCTTAACTAATTATGTTTTCATATTACGGGATGGCAAAAAATGTGAAGCAAGTGAAATGTCATACACTGCTAACAGGAATATATATTGGAAAACTGGCAGTAGCTATTAAAGCCGAACATACATGGCTCAGCAACTGTACTTGTACATATATCGCAATGGAAATATACACTTATTTCAGCAAATGACACATGTAATTTCTATAGCACTATGGTTCATAATAGCCCAAGCTGGAAACCCAAAATATCCATCAGGCAAAGAATGAATAAATTGTAGGATACCCAAACAATGGCCTATTGTACAATAGTCATAATAACTTGTTATGATGTACAACATAAATAACTGAGCAAAAGAAGCCAAGATCCTGCCCCCTCCCAAGAAAGATTCAAACTATATGATTTAATTTATACACAAGTTTCGAAAACAGGCAAAATGAACGTACGGTGCTAGTTGAGTGATTGCTGGAAAGGGGTATGTGAGACCTTTGTGGTTCTATTAATGTTCTCTTTCCTGCTCTGAGTGCTAGTTACAAGGGTCTGTTTCATTTTGTGAATATTAACTGAGCTGTACACTTATGATCTGTGTACCTTTCTGCATGAAAGCCATATTTTGATGAAAGATAGAAAGGTCCTTTATACAAAACATTTAACTTGTAACTTAACTGACCATCATATTTTGGTCAAAATTTTAGTATATTCCTCTCAATTCTACAATTAAGGGATTAAAATTTTTTTAATGTTTATTTATTTTTTTGAGAGAGAGAGAGAGACAGGGTGTGAGCAGGGGAGGGCAGAGAGAGAGAGAGAGGCAAATCCAAAGCAGGCTCCAGGCTCTGAGCTGTCAGTACAGAGCCTAAATGAACTGTGAGATCATGACCTGAGCCGAAGGAGGACACTTAACCGACTGAGCCACCCAGGTGCCCCTACAATTAAGGGATTTAAACATTAGTAGATACAGCTTTGATAATTATCATTAATTGGAGAGAAATACATATTTCCCTAATTTCCACAAAATCGCTTCAACTTGACTCATTTTCCCCACACATGAATAGTGTTTTAGATGTTAAATTATGTTGATCATGACAAGTTTCAATATTCAGACAAGACATATGACAAATATTCTCCAACTCAGAGCAAATTTCAGGTTGTATTCCTGATTTAAAAAGAAAAACAAAACAAAACAGGATAACTGGTGACCTGGAGCCCTGTACTGGAACTGGAGGTGGGAAACATTTCAAAAGACAAAGAGCAGGTTTTGTAGAAAATGTGGGAATCATCCTGGCATCTCTCTTCCCCATCCCTCACAGGAAGAAGCTGCCTGGATCTTCTAAGAGCAAGGTAAAGGCAGGGGGCGAAGTGCTGTTTTTGTTTTAACGTGGGCACATCCATTTTTCAATGTATAATGAGCTATCAGACTCACTTCCCACTGATTTAAAAATAAGGATAATCACCTAGTCTTCTTAGGAGAATAGTATGATTCAATAGCTCGCCGATAAATAGCACTTTACAATTTACTGAGTTATTTTTAGCTCAGCCACACTGTGTCAGCTTTTACAGGCTCACTGTACTAATGAAACATTTGAATTTCAATGAGGTTCAGATACTTGGCCAATATATCAAAAAAGTGGCACAGACTAATCTCAAACTCAGAAAAAAGGTAAACAGAATAAACTAAGTTTCCTGTATCATGCTTACAATAGGCAAATGGATAATTACCAAAAAAATCCTTTAAGGTAGATTTTGTAGACATCTAAAGAGAATTTCAGGGAGTTTTTTTTTTTCATCCTGCACATGACTCAAAACTTCTGGAATGTAATGTGTCAATATTTTGAGAAGTACTTTTTTTCTTTCAAGATTATAAGGATGCTGGGAGAGACCCTCTCCAAAGTACACTTAAAAGGTTTCAGCTAAGATAAGAAACTCCTTTACAAGAAATCTCGCTAAGAAAATTCAATTTACTTACAAAAGCACATCTATTTCCAAAACACTAAACAATTTTTAAAAATCCCCATACAGATTACAACAAATGATATATGCTTGTTCCATTAAATTGGTGGTTCTCAACTCTGGCTTTGGGTTAGAATGATTAGGGGAGCTTTTATTTTTTTATTAAAAATAATTTTTTAAATGTTTATTTATTTTTGAGTGACAGAAAGACAGAGCATGAGCACGGGAAGGGCAGAGAGAGAGAGAAAGACAAAGAATCTGAGCTGTCAGCACAGAGCCTGACGTAGAGCCCGAACCCAACGACCACGAAATCATGATCTGGGCTGAAGTCAGACGCTTAACCAACTGAGCCACCCAGGTGCCCCTGATTAGGGGAGCTTTTAAAAGAACATGGATGCCCAAGCCCTACCCGAACTATCCTGACTTTATTGGGCTGGTGAGGAGCCCAGTCTCTGGTGTGTGTGTGTTTAAACTCCCCATCTGATTCTAATGTGCAGCCAGGGTTGAGAATCACTGAATCACATATTTGTATTATATATTAAACAATATTCATTAAATAACATAACTAGGACCAACTTATAATGTAGTCATGATAGAGTTGAAAAATAATAAAAATAATGCCTTTGTGGATCTGTTACGTAGTAATAACTGCAGTCTTAAAATAATCCTGTAGTTAATAAGTTCATGGTTCTCATCTCAAAAACATCTGAATTAGACAAATTTGGCAATGTTGGAAATCCAGACACCAGTGTCTCACCACACACTATTAACCCATCCTCCCCGGATTAGTTGCTCATGGTTTAGACACACCCTTTTAAAAAAGAAGTAGTCAATAGCCTCTTTGCTTATTCATTCTGACTCTTCTCCCAGTAGTTCATCACTGGAAAGTCCAGAAGAGGAAGTTTAGCAATTCAAATGAGGAAATGTGGTTTAATTTTACAGTTCAATGTCCTCAGAGCTCATGAAGCAAAAATGTAGATACTTGCATAAGTGAACCTACTGAAGAAAAGGAGAGTACCTCCACACTAAAAGGTGTTGGCAAGGCACAGTTCACGTGAAATCAAAGCTGGTTTGTCAGATACTCTCATGCGTTGCAAGCTCTTCTTTGCCAAACACAAGTGATTTCCTTTTATAGGAAGATGTTTGCCAGATGTGTAAATTTTGTTCCCAGCTGCATTCAGACAAAAATCAGATGAAAGTATTTGTCTTCCAACGAGGGGTCTCACAGTGTTACACAAAAATTTGAATTGCTCCTATATAGATCAGGAGGTGCTAAGATAGGATTATACCTACAACACGTGTATGCTGTAAATAATTCATATAAGTATTTGTCTCAACGTGCCGAGATATTATAATTCCTAAACTTATAAAGTAAACATCATTATGTGGTTTATACCCATATTCTGAATGAAATGAAAAAGAAAAAAAAAGGATGGGGTGCTTTAGTTAAGAAGCAATAAGAAAAGTATGACAATTAGAAAAGGAGGCTAGGAAGGTAGGGGAAGGAAAAGCGAAAAGGATAGTATCAATACTGGCGTGCAGCGCTGGTGGTATAGTGGTGAGCACAGCTGCCTTCCAAGAGAATACTGGAACAATAAAAAAAAAACAATGTGGCTAAGCCAGACCTCTGGCCCCCAAATCTGTCTGGGGGTATATAGGAGGCAACAAAAAGACATTACTCTTGAATCAGTCATCTGGTAAAATATATCACTTCTCTGGTAAAGATGAATGATTACAGTATTTGAAAGATGAATCAATCTGTGTATCAGATCTAAGAATATCAAAGAAGGCAAGAATATATACGCAAAGAAGCCTACATTCTTTCTGGTCTTAAATATAGATGACATTTAAACCTTCAGAAATATGCATACCATATACACTTTCTTAGTTTCTTGAAAGTGATACATGGCAAGAGGGGATTAAGCATTGGATAAAAAATTAATAACCTAAGATCTGTTGTATTGCAATATACCAATAGGTAGAACATGTGATTTTTAAGTGTGCCAATTATGGAAGCAACATAAAATAACAACCTAGAAATAAATCTAGGAAAAAGTGTGCAGAACTTCCATGAAGAAAATTTTAAGACTTATTAAGATCATAAAGAGAATCTAAATAAATAGGAAATTATACTTGGTTCATAGTTGGAAGATTTAATACTGTAAAGATGCCAATTCTCCCAAAGCTGATGTACAGATTCAATGCAACTCAAATCAGAATTCCAACAGATGTTTTGGTGAAATCTGGTAAGCGGATTCCAAATTATATATATATAAGATATCAAAGGACTTTGAATAGCCCAGATGGTCCTTAAGACTGCCGAGGTGAGGGGGCTTACTCCACCAGGTATCAAGACTTATCATAAAGACAGTTATTAACACGTCTTCATCTTAAGTTGACAGAAGGAACAAAACTAAGAAGCCAGGAAGGGAGACCCATACATATGTGGAAACTTGATATGTCACGGAAGTGGTTTTGCTGTCAATGAGAAGAGGTAGGTTTATTTGGTTAGTGTCACTAGAACGATTAATACAGAAAACCAAGACAATTTACAAAAGAACATTTTAACACATGTAAGCTATAAATAACAAAACCAAACCATTTACCCACCACCCAGCTTAAAAATAGAACATTATCAAGACTTCTGAAGGCTCTTGTGTCCCCTCGTCAGATTCCTACATCGTATCATGTACAAAAATAAATTCCAGATGGATTAGAAAACAAAATGCAAAGAGCAAAACCCTGAAAATTTAAAAACGTCTTCGTAACTTCTAAATAGGAGAGGATTTCTTTACAATATCCAAAAAGGCACAAACCAAAAAGGAAAAGACTCATAAATTAGACTACACTAAAACTAAAAACTCTCAATTATCAACGGCACCCCATAGCAAACTGAAAAAAACAGGATGAGAGAAAATATTTGCAACATATGATGATGAACCAAGGATTGGAAACCAGAATAAAGAACTCTTAGAAGTATGAAAAAAAAAACATGATAGAAAAATGGACAGGATGAACAGACATCTCATAAAAGGGAAACTTGAATCGTCAATAAATAGAGAAAGATGCTCAACTTCAGACCACAATGACATAACATTTAGACTCACCCATTTGACAAAAAAGTACAAATCTGGAAATACCAAGAGTACCAAAAACATTTCTACACTGCAAATGGGGTTGTTAATAAGAACAACTACTTTGGAAAACAATTTGGCACTACCCAGGAAAAATGAAGAGGTACATAGCCTGTGACTCAGCAACTCCAGTTAGATATCCACCTTGGAGAAACCTGTGCATGCCTGCACCGGGAGACATGCATAAGAAAGTGAGTAAAAGCATTGATTGTAATAGCAAACCCCAGAAACTTCCCAAATGTCACCAATAGAAAAAGCATAAGCAAAGCTAGGAAGCACCCTGAGATGGATTAGTATCCATGATACTTACCAGTGAGTGTTCAGGGATGTGGGATTAACACCCGTAGGAGGAAGGAGAAGGAAGGAGGTCCACAAAGTGGGGAGAAGACAAGCTACCATAGCCTCAGGTAATCTCAGAATCCCCTATTGGAGAAGCTCTCAAACTGAAATGGATTGTCAAAGTTGTCCTGTGTTGAGTCAAAATGGTCAGGACTTTATATCCCACTTTAGTCCCTAACTAAAAGTGGGCCACACCCAACACGTCCTGACTTTGGGTGAGGAAGGAAACCTTCTGTGGAGGCAATCCCTGAAGGGGCTGACAGAAGATTATCTGCTAACTACCCTCAGCACCTGGGACAAGCCCTTCCTTGAAAGGAAGATCTAAGCAGGGCACCTCCATGTCCACCATAGCATTGTGTATTCCCACAATGGAATACTATACAGCAGTGAAAAATAATGACCTATAGCACTGTGAATATAAGAAGAAAAAAAAAAGCAAAAAATACATATAATATTCTTTCATTTAAAGTTCACAAACAAGCAAAATGAAATGATATTTTGCATAGGGAGATCTATACCTATTTATATAGCTTAAAACTACAAATAAGATAAAAGTTTAAGTAGTTATTACCTCCAAGAGGTGAAGGATAGAGAAATAGGATCAGATAGACACAAGAGCCTTCCAAAGTCTTGATATTATCCTATTTTAAGGTGGGTACATGGTTTTTGTTATGTATAGCTTATATGTGTTAAAATATTTTGTATAATTGTTTTAATTTTTAAAAGAAACATTTTTTCTATTTATTTCAGGAAAGACCGTTTTCCCAAATTCAACCCAGAACCAGGAGCGTACGTAGTAACCAAATCTGATCTCCCTACTCTGTAACCCCTGGTTGACTAAAATACTATCACACAGGCACTTAATTTCCATGGCTAACTTAGTCCAGCTCCCTGGCTATTTTGCCAGGAATATGTCATACTTAGAGAGTATTACTTAGCACCACTAAGAAATCTTTAATTGTATTTGTTGATGTAAAAATATTAAGGCTTCAAATCTAGGAAGCAAGTGTGTAGAGACATTACAATGGTATAATTACTTATAATTTACATTTGAAAAGCTGAGACTTTGAAAGGAAAATAATTTGTCAAATGTGTGGAGTAATAACCATGCTAGAAATAAATCAGAATCCCAGATTCCCTTGCCAGTACTACAAATTATGGAAGAGGAATTAACTGTGTTTTTTTTTTTTTTTGAGCTACCACCCACTGGTGATCCTTAGGAGTAACAATTCTGGGGGTGCCTGAGTGGCTCAGTCGGTTAAGCGTCTGACTTCGGCTCAGGTCATGATCTCACGGATTGTGGGTTCGAGCCCCGCATCGGGCTCTGTGCTGACAGCTCAGAACCTGGAGCCTGCTTGGGATTCTGTGTCTCCCTCTCTCTCTGCCCCTCCCCTGTACACACTCCATCTCTCTCTCCTTCAAAAATAAATAAACATTTTTTAAAAAAAGAAAGGAGTAACAATTCTGTTAGCATAACAGAGCTACTAATCTTGCCAAGGTGCTCTGCAAGAGGGAAATACTACCAATATCAGAAAAAGCTGGTATTTCTAGTAGGTTTACCTTCTGAGAACCCAAGTGCATCTGTTCAGCGGAATGTCAATACACAAGTTTATATTTCTTCACAGATGAGTGAAAGGCACAGGAAGCTAAAGCTGAACTGGCTCACATAGAGCTTTTCAATCACAACACACATTACTGAAACACAAGACTGGCATTTCACACTTCGCGTAACTTCTCATTTGCAGACACCTGCCATTTAGCTATAGGAGGTGAAGGCTCAGAGAAAAAACTACTTTGTGGTGGAAAGCAGACTTGGGGCTGCCTATTGTATTTTAAAAAGTTAAAGCTTCCAAAACTCTTTAGGAGACGAATTTTTTTTTTTTCCAAAAAAAGCTACACGTTACTAATAATGACACTACAACAAACTCAAGCGTTAAGCTACAGGAAGATGACTCCTTATTTGGAACTAACAACCAACAGGCCAAGACAAGCTACCCTACAAATAATTCTGTTAAAGACATAGGATGGTGTGAAGACAGAAGGCAGGGAGAGAAAACTTTCACCAGAGTTAAGGAGAAAGAAATTGTAGATACGAGATAACCCTTCCAAAACAACACCCTCCAGCAGTCTATAGCGTGTAAGGAAAAACAAGGGCAGGGGCAAACACACTGAAAAGCTCCTGTGAACAAGATGGGATCCAGGGTAGCATAGCTTTTGAAGCTGAAGTTAAGCCTTGAGAATGGATCATTATTTGCAGCAATCTTCTTAAAAAGAAAAAAAAAAATCTGAGAAATCAGAGTTCCCCTTTTTTTAAAGTTTTGACTGATTAATGCTGGAAAGGCTCAAAAGTCACTTTTCTCTCCCTCATCAAAACCAAAACAAAAGATTTTTTGCGACAGATGAAAACCAAAGCCTCAACTGTGAAGGAAGTGTTCTCATTCACCCTGAGGAAGTAGAACAGCAAACCTGACTGTCACTGTCTCACACTCCTCTTGCTAGCCCGCACAGGCTAGTGTTCTGGGCTGGTGGCGATGGGCTTGGAGCTTCTTTGGAAAACCGGAGGCTCGAGTTCACTGCTCACATCCTGCAGGCAGGCCCCTGCCCTCTCGCGCTTCACATCTGAAGAGGCACGTCCACTTCGCTCAGAAACACACCTCACCAATGTGAGGAAAAACTGTGCAACTGTTAAGTATTTCTATGGTGGCCTTCTTGGTGGCCTTGATTCATCTTTTCTCATAACGCAAGAACTTCCAGGAGCCCCCAGTCTTGGCAGAGCCCCTACAAGGGTGATGAACCTTCCCAGGCAGGTGAGATGCCAATGAAGCACGCAGAAGACCCTGTCCCACTCCCTGCAGACTTGGACCGGAGGATCGTGCTCCTCCACGCCCTGCCCTGATGAGGTGATGCTGAGGTATCACTAGTGTCCTCGGCCTTTCTATTAAAGGTGAGTGACTAGGCAACAAGTGAACCAGAAGCTGGAGGACTCGCTAGAATAAGCAGTGCAGTACGGCCGCGACCTTGCCCGGGGCTTGCCCCTCCGACCTGCACCAGTGCCCGGGGGTGAGGGTGGCAAAGCCCAGACTCCAAAGAGGGAAGCTCACCCCTTCCGCACCAACCTTCTCAGGTTGGCGGGGGCTGCAGGCAGCTCCCCCTCTGGTCAACGCCCCCTACCCCCTCCGGTCCTGGGAACCCCCTCGGCAGGAACCACTCAGACTTCACCCCTCGCCGGCCCGCACCTGCCCCCCGCCCCTGGCCCGGACGCGCGCCTCCAGCACCTGGGCCGCCGCCTCGGGCCCCGGCGGCCGCTGACGCCACCCGCTGCGCCCGCAGCCACGGTAGCACGTCCTTCCGGAGGTCGAAATCGGAGACCAGACGGAGAGCCATTGCCCGGACGCGGCCAGCGGGCGGCTCGGGCCCCGCGCCGCGGGCATTCCCGGCCCTCCGCTCCGCGCGCCACCTCGCCCTTCTCCCCAGCGGCGCCCGCCCCTCCTTCCTCTCCCCCGCCTCCCCGCGCCAGCCGCTTTCGGTTCTGCTGCGGCCCGGCCCGGGGAGCCCGGGGCGCCGCCTCCTGCAGGCCTGCGCCGAGCCCGGAGCCTCGAGCTCGGCACCGCGGACTAGGAGGAAAGGGGACTGGGGCACGGCGACCAAGCCTACCCGGCGCGAACCCTCTACGTGCGCCCTTCGGGCGGAGGGCAGATGAGTGGAGGGATTTAAGGGCCATGGAGATGTCGCTGAACCGATGGTTTTTATTTATATTTATTTATTATTTATATAGTTCAGATGTCGCTGAACTATGCTGCGCGTTAGAGGAGGCTCTAGGCTTATTTTTCTTTTCTTTTTAAATCCTCAGGTGCTTCCTCTGCAGCAAAGTTGGAAACCACTTGACAAGAGAGAGAGGCATTTTAGCGGGATCACCTGAGAAGGTTCTAGTTCATCGCGGGGCTCGAAGCCTGCAGTATCCCGGGCCTACTGACCCAGCTGCAGGGAGATAAGGTTTCATTAGCAGTATTTAGGTAACATCGGGGAGCTTGTGAAGAAGATAGTTCTATTTTGAGGGAGATACTGAGACCCTGGAAAGGGTTAACAACCTTAACATAAACAGGTCCTCTGCCAGTTCAAGAGGTTCCCTTTTTACAAAAGGAATTGTTTAGGATTTTATGAACTGGCTTTTACAAAGCTGAATTGTTGACTTGTTTAGGATTCCCGCTGTGACTAAGTGCTCTCATTCTTCTATCTTGGGCAGGACACCTTCTCATCCCCACCCCTACAAATAAATCTGGTGTTTTCTTAGTCTCACCACTTTGCTTTTTATATATACGTATTATATATATAGTGTGTGTGTGTGATCTGATTTTTTAACTTCATTTACCCATTTTGAGGGAGAGTGCACATGAGAGTGGGAGAGGCAGAGGGAGAGAGAGAATCCCAGGCAGGTTCCACGCTGCCAGCACTGAGCCCAACACGGGGCTCTATCCCACCAACCCAGATATCATGACCTGAGTGGAAATCAAGAATCAGTCTCTAAACTGAGCCACCCAAGTGCCCCTAGCTTTCTTCTGTTTCCCATGAATGCACCCTCAGTAAGTTTAATGGGTGTTGTGACTTTGGCACTGACAGATTCAATCCTGAACATCAACACCCAGTTATTACTCCCTAAAACAAGGCTACCCTCATGTCCCTAGGCAGAAGACCTTGAGTAACAGCTGATGGCCCTAGGATAAAGTGCCTACACTTTAAGGGACTTTCCAGCCTTTGCACCTAGAACTTCACCTCCAGACTGCTCTAATTTCCAGAAGCTGATTCCTCTGAAAAACAACAAAAAAAAAAAGAAAACAAAAATCAAGTCCTTCCAATCTGGATCCACAAAGCCTTCTCACAGCTTCAGCCCACAGCAATCTTCCCAACCCTGAACTCCTAGAGAGATACTGCCAGTGTGCCTCATTTCATAGTCATATACTGCCTCAAGACGTGAATACCGAATCTTGAGTCTTGGCACATCCCTCTGCCCTTTTGCCTCCTATCAGGGGCACCTACCAGAGCACCTGAAAAGTGCTCAACAGTTATTGAAGAATAAAGAAATACAGTAATAGATGGAAGAAAGCCTTATCAGATGTTTCTCAAAGTTAGGCTCTGAAAACTGCCTGCCATGCAATCATCTAGGAAGTTGTTTTACAATTCTTAGGCTCTAGTATAGACCTGGGTGAGGCTCAGAAATGAGCATTTTAGCCAGAACCTCAGGTGATTCTTAGGCTAAGGTTTGAAAATTATCCTAAATCAAGGTAAAAGAAGCTATTGATTTTGCCCTAGAGACATGCGTCTCCACCTGAGGTAGTGGATGATTTCAGGTAGAACCCCACTACTTCCCACCACATACCTGGGGAAATCTTCCCACCTGTAAAGTGCATGCAGGTTTAACAGAAATGTTTAAGGAGGCTACTGATAATTCTGCTGCACAAAAGGAAGACCACTGAAGTCATGGGGAGCTACTACAACAAATGCTTCATACCAAATGAAGCTTGTTGCTTTTGTCATAAAGTCTTTCCTTGTCTATTTTAAAATTCAGTTAAGTTTCTGGGTTTTTTTCCCCCTATAGTTAACCTCTATTTTTGCCAAGCAAGACTGATATTATCCTCATACATAACCCTCATCAAGCAGTGATTATATAAAAATTCTCTTCAAAATTAAGTAAAAAGGAATATAGAGAACATAAAAACCAAGATAGCAGAAAGATGAGGCCCAAACTATGGAGGAGTACATGAATGGCTGAGCTCTGAAGATCATTTGCTAGGGAAAAAAGACTGGTGAATGGTGACTTACTGGTTTAAGATTTGTGAAGGGTTAATAGAAGAATCCTAGAGGATTATCCTTCAACTCTAGAGAAGACAGAACTGGAGACAGTGCTATCCTCTTTATTTAAAAAGCTGCCTCATTGATGGATGTGTTGACTTGATTATGGTTCTCATTTCGCAATGTATATGTGTATTAAGTCATACTGTACACTTTATATATAATTTCATTTGCCATTTATACATCAGTAAAGCTGGAAACAAAAGAAAGCTGCCTTACATAATCATCAGGCACTGGAACTGACTTTTGGGGAGAGAAGAAATATTTCTGCTTCTTGAGGATTTTAGAAATAAGCCACTGTCTTCCTTAAAATCCACACATAGCACAGAATTGGAGACTTAAAGATCTTGTAATCAAGGCCTTTATTTTATAGAAGAAACTGAGGCTCAAAAAGGTGAAGTGAGTGTCTGGTATAAAACAGCAAAGTTAATTAAGCACAAAGTTGGGGGCTCAGAACAACAAGTCTCCTGCTACTGGTGTTTGTGTTAATACATCCAGTGAACTGAACTAAAGTACTCTTACCTTACACCCTGACGATTTCTAGTCATCCAAATACCACACCCCGACTGGGGGTGGAATTCTCGGACCACAGTGAGAAATTGCAGAACTTACAATCGGTTACACTTCTGGCTCTTTTGATTTTGGCTCGGGTCATGATTTTGAGGTTCATGGGATCAAGCCCCACGTGGGGCCCTGCAGTCAGTGCAAAGCCAGTTTGGGATTCTCTCTCCCTCTCTTCCTGCCCCTCCCTTGCTTGCACGCCATGTGCTCTCTCTCAAAATCAATAAATAAACTTAAAAAAAAGTAAAAGTGAATCAGCTCAAAACCAAAGCCTGCATTTTGGAGGCTAATCCTTTGAAAGCACAGCTGAGAATTTTTTCATGAAAATGAATAGAAGTTACCAGAATGTCCATTAGAATCTAAATGAAGGTAAAGTTCCTCTGCCCTTCACAGGAAATAATCATTAAAGTTCAGTAACTAAGATGCTCACTCACAACAAGGTAGATATATGTAGATATTGAGAAGGCTGCTTCCCTATAATAATTTATTTTTTAATGGAAATATTTAATATGTACTTAAGTAAATAAATATTTAATGTGGTGATCATTTGACTTCCCCCAAATCCACTTGCCACCAGTCAGGTGGTAACACATCCTCTGGCCGGTGATTGATTTGGGAATGGGCAAGTGCATCAGTCAGGATTAAGTTCACCGGAGGTTAATGAAAACCTAAATTAAAAGTGAATCAAACATACAAGCTTTTATTTTCTTACATAACTGGAGGTGGGCAGTACAATACTTGTGAGGGCAAGTCCCTAAAGTTATCAGGGAGCCAAGCTTCTTCCAGCTTTTTGTTCTACCAGCTCTTTGAGTGTATCCTCATCCTCATGATCTAAGATGACCGTAAAAGCTTCAACCTTTTTTGTTTGCGTTCCGGAAATCAGAATGGAAGACAGATAAAAGAGGATGCTGCTTCTCTTTTTAAGGGTACTTCCTGGAAGTTCTACCTAACATTTTTATTACATTTAATTGACTAAAACTTAGTTATATGGCCAAATATAGATGCAAGGGAAGCAAGGGAATCTAGTCTTTAGCTGGCGAGCCATATGTCCAGATAAAATCAGAATAATATTACTGAAGAGAGCAGAGAGAATGGATGCTCACAAGTAATTAGAGGTCTCTATCATGAGCCTGAAACCTAATCCTAGACAATGGGCTATAAGGAAACCTATGCGATGTTATTTCTGGGAAAGATTTATCTACTCCTTAAAAAGGAGACATGGGAAAAGGTCTTTTTCAGCCTTTATGTATTTGAAGGCCTGCATATGATTCCTGGAACTTCACCAGTCTAGCTCTGGTCTGAAGATGGAATCCACGGATGGAATTGGGCAGAGCCCAGAGAAGTGCAAAGAAAGGGAGCCCTGGCATGTCATTCTTGGCACCCGCCCTACCTTTGGCCTTTCTGAGATTAAAGATAACAAACTTTCTACTGTTTAACAAAATTGAGTCAGGCTTTTATTTTACTTGCAGCCAAGGGTCTCAGCTTTAAAGGGCTATCATTTCAAAGTTCTGGTAGCTTCCACCAAAGAGTGGTATGATCATAACAAGTTTTTTATTTTAACAGTTACATTGTCCTGTATCTTTGTATTATTAACATAAAATGAAATAATGTGAATGGGGTTGGCATGGAGGGAAAAAAGCCCAGATAAGCAAAAAGAGTTCCGGAGCCCTAAAGACTTAAGAACCCCTGGATTGGGGCGCCTGGGTGGTTCAGCCGGTTGAGCGTCCGACTTCAGCTCAGGTCACGATCTCGCGGTCCGTGAGTTCGAGCCCCGCGTCGGGCTCTGGGCTGATGGCTCAGAGCCTGGAGCCTGCTTCCCATTCTGTGTCTCCCTCTCTCTCTGCCCCTCCCCCATTCATGCTCTGTCTCTCTCTGTCTCAAAAATAAATAAACATTAAAAAAAAAAATTAAAAAAAAAAAAAAAAGAACCCCTGGATCTGATCACCCTTGAAACTCATTCTATCAGCACATTTTTCAATTACAGGAGCCACAGATTTCCTTTACTGTGTTAAGCCAGTTTGAATTGGATTTTCAGTTACTTTTGCTAACCGCACGTCAAATCAGGGATTCTCAAACTTGAATAAGCATGCAAATCACCTGAGGATCTTGTTAAACTGTAGATTCTGAGTGGGCAGTCTGGGTTCGACACTTTAACAACCTCCCAGGTGATGCTGCCACTGCTGGTCCACAGATGACACCATGAATTGTAAAGCTCTGCTGCTTATTGCAATGATCTTTCCACCTGTGTATTCCTACTTTCCTTTCACCCCAAGGAGGGGCCGGTGAGGATAGGCTGGGATGTGCTAGGTGTGGAGACACCCCAGAGTCCAGAGAGAAGTCTAACATGGGGGTGAGTACAGATTATGTAAGTTAGAACCAGGCCATGGGCCACCAGTTCCAGTGGCAGACCACAGAAAATCAGGAACTGAAGGCAGGATGGTTTAGAAAAAAGGAAAAGGCTGGTAGTCCAGGACTTCCAGAAAGTACAGCCTGGTAAAAATTAAAGTGCCAACACTTTTTAGGGGAGGTGCAAACACAAGGCAAGAAAGAGGTGAAGCAAGGCAGTGAATCAGAGTCTGCAATTTATCTTCTTTAATGTTTACTTATTTTGAAAGAAAGAGAGAGACAGAGAGCAAGCAAGTTGGGGAGTGGCAGAGAGAGAGGGAATACCAAGCAGGCTCCATGCCATCAGTGCAGAGCCTGATGTGGGGCTGGAACTCACAAACTGTGAGATCGTGACCTGAGCCAATATCAAGAGTTGGATGTTCAACCAGCTGAGCCACCCAGGTGCCCCCAGAGTCTGCATTTTAACAGATTCCTGGATGATTCATGTGCACATTAAAGTTTGAGAAGAACAGTTCTAATACTATATATGAAAAAAAAAGAGTTGTCTTCTTCCTTTTCTGTTTGTTTGTGTCTGAATTATTGGTTTCAAACCTGTTTTGATATGGTGCAGAGCAGAAACCTCACTCCAAGATTCATGAGTACAAGAGTCCTCCAAAAAAATAGCCTGCTCTGTGCACATCAGAACACAGTGATCCTAATAAAATAAATGGACATCTAAGTCAAGATCTTCTTTACCTATGTTCAGACTTCTCAGTGTTTTATTTAATGTAACTCTAGTAACAGTATTAGAGATCTAAACAACTGGAGATGGAAAAAATATGACATCTTTCTAGAGAATTTTTAAAAACCTACAAAATGTTCAAGGTGGGTAATCCATATGTCCCTAATCACCAATTCCAAGTTCTGTTATGATAAGGATGTTTTTACAGTCATTTTTTAGTATTTTTAAATTCTGTCCTAAAAATTAAAATGAATCACATAACATCCCACACACTTTCTTCATCTAAGAAAGGAATCATACTTAGATATGCTTAAAAATAGAAGATATAGTCCTATTTCTTACCAGCTACAAATGGAAGTCCAAAGACTGTCTCAGCTGTTAACAATAGTTATCTCTGAGAAATGTAATTATGTGAAGGTTTTTAAAACTTTAATTTTTTAATTTTGAAAGTAGCTTTATATATATATATATATATGTATATATATATATATACATATATATATATATATATACACACACACACACACACACACACACATCTTCACTCTGATTTTGATAATAACAGTATTGTTCAAGTTTTAAGGAACCATGTTTGTGCCAATTTTTGCCCCGTGTTGTTGTGGAGATGGCTGAATGCTAAGGGATATCATATGGTTTTGGTTTTTTTTTTAATGTTTATTTATTTTTGAGAGAGACTGAGACAGAATATGAGTGGGTTAGGGGCAGAGAGAGAGGGAGACACAGAATCCGAAGCAGGCTCCAGGTTCCGAGCTGTCAGCACAGAGCCCGACGCAGGGCTCTAACTTACCAGCTGTGAGATCGTGACCTGAGCCGAAGTCAGACGCTCAACCGACTGAGCCACCCAGGCGCCCATCATATGTTGTTTTTACATGTTTCCATAGAGAGCTGACACTGTATTTAGCAGTGACTGATTGAATAACTTTAAATCTGCTTACTTATCATTTGTGATGTTAGTATGAGAGCCTCTCCCTGTAATTTGTTGAAAAGAAGACTGACGTAGATCTTTTAAGAAAATGTTATAAAGAATGATAGCCTTATGATTTTGAGGGAAATAAAGCACTGAACTTGAACAAGATGGACCAGACAACAGTCTGAATCCATTCTAAAGGAATTATGTCTGATTTAATCATGGGATAGGGAAGAAGTGGGATGAAACAGAAAGGGTACTGAACATTTCTGGCAGCAAGAATGCTTCACCAAGTTCCTGGGAAATTTACTGATGAGTAAATACTAAAACTGGGTGGAATTACTGTATCTCAAATAGGAAGAACAATAGATATACAAAATATGAAAAGATCATCCACAAAACATATAATCATGTGAAAGTTGGGCTGCCACCTGTAATACATGGATTTTGTCAAGATCAGGAAAAAAAGTATTACATTCTATGTCAGAAAGCACTCCATTTCTAAGTGCTTCTTAGATTCTTTGTATTTAAACCATATCACATTAACAAAAACTTAATCTGCTTACTTGTGATCTATTTCAACATAAGTGTTGTTCTTTCTCCTTCCTTGTTCTCCTTCCTCTTTTTTTTTTTTTTTTTTTTTTTGCCCCTAATTCCCTATACTCCCTTTCCTCTTCTGTTTCTAAACAATTACATCCTTAAGCCATCAGATGGGGCAAAGGCAGGTAAGCATCTACACAGTGGGGTTGAGGGCAGGGTGTCTGCCAAAATTTGGATTTCAGAGCCCAAGAAGGGTGGATAAAGTGTTTGTGGGGTGGGAGGAGTCACCCAGTAGGAGGTATCAGAATCCAGTCCAATACAAACATTGCAGGCATCCATGTAGGTAGCAGAGGGGTGGGGGTTGTCCAGCATGAGGTATCACATTTCAAATGGCTTGGGAGGGCATCTGTAGGAGGATGAGAATGGCAGCTGAGATGAGAGTTTGGCTACTTACAGGAGGATTGATCAGTTAAGTAAATATATTAAGAATAATGTAAGTTGTGTTACTCACTGTTAGGCCAGGGTGTCACAAAAAAAGAGAAAAAAAGCTAAAATAAACTACATAGTGTTGGATTGGAATAGGAGGTACTGGTGTAAACTTATAGTTTCCACTAGACAGAGAGATGATGATGACAGAGATAGACAGAAATGTAGATGTAACATAAATGTGTATATGGGTAAATGCGTATACATATATATTCCCTAGTTCTGTCCACTGAAAGCCTGGGAACAGCAATACCTCCAATATCAGTTAACACACCTGGCACAAGAAAAAAACAAGATGCACGTGAAACATCTCACAGTGCCAGAAAGCAAGAACATTATTCAAGTATGATTAAGACATGTCAGGACACAGAAGTCAGTGTGAAGGGGCTCCCAAATGGCCAAATCTGGAATAATCTGAGTATCAAAATAAACAATTACAACAAAGGATTATGAACTTAAAAAAAATAGGTATATTAAAATTTAACATTTTATTTGAACAAAAATCCATTTGAAACCAGGCAGCACCAAACTGGAAATGGTTAGAAGTGCTCTTCTGGGGGAAAATTTTTATAGAGAAAAGGAGAAAGCAGAGTAAGGAAATTACTGATTGGCTATAGCTTAAAGCTTGGTTGACTGTGATTGGTTTTCGTTGGGTTTTGATTTCATAACATTGAGTCATTTATAGACCTAGATTTTGATTTGCTTACAAAAGCCACCATGGCATTAGAGCCACTTCGGTCTAATGGCCTCCTTGTTAAATTGAATTAATTTAACAAACATGTTAAATAAAAAAGAAAACCATAGGAACACACACACACACACACACACACACACACACACACACACACACAATCTGATGTGGAACAGGATATCTAGATAATTTCCAAGTACTATCCCACAAAATACTTATTAAGCTTGGTATACATCACCTAAATCAAGGGATCAAAGTAAACAACATCAGTAATGGAACAAATGGAAATTATAGTATATAATCACTCCCCAAAATGATAACCTTAATCTAATCATGAGGAAACATCAGACAAACCCAAGTGAAGAATATTCTACAAAATTATTGGACTGTTATTTTTGAAAGTGTCAAGGTCATGAAAGCCACTGAAAGACAAAGCATTTCAGACAGAAGGAGACTGAAGAAACATGGCAGTTAAATTCTCCCCATGATCACGACCTGGATATTTTGCTATAAAATTCATCTTTGGGTCAACTGAATAAACTTGAATGGGTCTGAGGGTTAGATGGTAATGATGTTTTGAGGTTAGTTTCCCGATTTTGATTGTTCTACTGTGTTTATGTAAGAGAATGTTCTTGCTTGTAGAAAATATATACTAAAGTTTTAGAGGATATTGGAACATCAGATTGGCAGTTACTCTCAAATGGTTCAGAAAAAAAGTTATTTATAGGATACTTCCAACTTTTCTGTAAGCTTGTGATTGTTTCAAGATGTGAAAAATATTTTTAAAACAAAAATATTTTCATGGGGTGTCTGGGTTGCTTGGACGGTTGAGCGTCTGACTCTTGATTTCGACTCAGGTCATGATCTTGAGGTTCATGGGATCTGTACTAACAGTGTAGACAGAGCCTGCTTGGGGTTATCTCGCTCACTCTCTGCCCCTCCCCAGCCATCTCTCTCTCAAAATAAATAGATACATGTAAAAAAAATGTGTAAACAAAAATAAAAAATAAAAACAAAAAGATTTTCAAAATGACTGGTGTTTCAGAAGCTTTATAAAGTATTTTTTTTTCGTTGAGGTCCCTGGGTGGCTCAGTCGGTTAAGTGGCTGACTGGACTCTTGATTTCAGCTCAGGTCATGATCTCATGGTTTGTGAGACCCAGCCGTGTGTCAGGCTCTGCACTGACTGCTCTAGCCTGTTTGAGACTTTTTTTCTCTCTCTCTGTCCTCTCTCTCTGCCTCTCTGCCCAATTCCCCCCACCCCGCTCTCTCTCAAAATAAATAAATAAACTTTTATTTTTTTCCCAGAGAAAAAACTATTATTTTTGTGTTAAGAGCAAACTTTAAATAATGACATGGGTGGGTGGATTTAAAACATCAAATTATCAGAAGATGTAAAGGCTTTAAATTAGATTACATTTAAAGAAATGCAAAGAAAGTTTCTGAACTTATTAACCTTGTGCTTTAAGAAGTATAGTCTCCCTTAGGGCCCCTGGGTGGCTCAGTTGGTTGAGCGTCCAACTTTGGCTCAGGTCATAACCTCTACTGTTCCTGACTTTGGGCCCCATAATGGGCGGGCTCTCCACAGTCAGCACAGAGCCTGTTTGGGATCCTCTGTCCTCCTCTTTCTGCCCTTCCCCTGCTTGTGCTTTCTCAAAAATAAATAAACATTAAAAAAAAAAAGAAGTGAATACTCCCAACTGACTGAAAATAAGCCATAGTCGAATAAAAGCAGAAGCATGATGGAACACTGTATTTTTTCACCTCTTCAATGACTTTTTTCCCTAATAGGAATCTTCCATTAACTGGCCTCAGGAAAAAAAATTACTAAAATGAAACATTTTTTTTCAGAGCCATCATATGACTTTATTTCATAGGGAAATAGATGGAAA
The DNA here is from genome assembly GCF_018350195.1 of Panthera tigris. Taxonomy (NCBI): domain Eukaryota; kingdom Metazoa; phylum Chordata; class Mammalia; order Carnivora; family Felidae; genus Panthera; species Panthera tigris. Next base: position 81,158,527 of record NC_056661.1, read on the forward strand.
AAGATTAAATAATAACTATTACAGAAACACTTTCATTAAAAAATGTACACATTTTTTAAATGGCACTTAGCCATTTAAAAAGAAATATGTAACAGGTATTTGTGTGTGCAGCAACTTCTATGTCCAACTGCCATGTGTTTTGTATGCAGATTTATTATTTTTCTTTCAGATTTCTGAACACAGTGGAAGCCATGAGAGAGAATATCTGAAGCAATTCATTAAAATCTTGGCAGCCTGACCCTGAGCTCCTGCTTTCCCTGAAAGCTGCCTTTACTGAAGCTGAACGCTCTCCCAGCAGTCCCCTCCACAGAAGACCTATTGTCAGAGCCTTTGGAGGGGCAATTCCTGGAGGAACCACATCAGTCAATCTAGGTCGTGAATAAACAAAACCTACATAAATAAATTACCATCCCGAAAGCGGTGGGTTAGTGTGTGTTTTCAATCCTCCTAGGAAAATACATTCAATTAAAATTAAATGTTTTGTTGTAAGATGTAATGCTCCGATGCAGAAGATTCTGGTGTCCCTCCAGTGAGTGTCAGCTGTTGGGGGAGGGGGGAATGACAGGCTGTCCTTCAGCTGTTGAATCAAATGAACCTCTTTTCTTGGGCAAGACTGTACACTGAAAATATGTAGGTAATCTAAAATAAAAGGTGTTTCTCCTTGCTAAGAATTGCATTTTTCACCTGTTTGTGGTTCCGAATTTTTTCCAGCTGCTCTCCCCTGCACTTGGCTTTGGTTATTAGGGCTGGGAATTTCCTGATTCCAGTGTTGCATGGTAGCCTTTTCACTCCCTCCAGTTTCCTCCCAGTGGCCCTATCTCTTTGGTGTCTTTGTTCTCAGCACAAAATAGTCCCTGCAAGCACTGATCAAAGTTCTATGAATACACACTGACTCATTAGCTACTTAAAGATCTTCCTTAAGTAGCTTCTTTTCAAATTTCAGTGGTGGTTTATTTATCTTACCATGAATCACCATATACAAAGGGAACATGAATTGACCTGAAGTATTAAAAAAAATCTGTATCATAGAAAATCTTTTTGAAAAAGATTTTACCGTGCCAAAAAAAGAAAGAAAAAAAAACCCCAAAAACGTAAACCTCTGACCCTTTCTCTAGGTGCATGCTAATACAGACTACTTCAGAGAAATAACTAGCTCAGTGCATTTCAAGAGGATCCAAGCGGTTAGTAGCCAAAATGACTATGCGTTTGTAGGTGATTTTTTTCAAGTTTAATTGAGGATTCCATTAATGTTCCCCCTTCAGTTCATTTAATTTTTGGAACCATATTAAATTTAAACCCTCCTCATTCTCAAAAATCCAAGATATTTATGTTAATTAAGACTGGTCTCTGGGTCTGTTGAAAGAATGGAAGAGGAATCAGATCTCTTGCTCTTAAAGAGAAATCAGAATACCATCAGAACACTTAGTCCTAATGGCAGCCTAAAGCCTGCAATGTGTCACCTTTCTCTCCAGCTTTCCAAATGTTCATCTAATCTGTGTCCACCCTTGGGAGCAGTTCCCCATGTAGGTGTTCTTTGATAGTATCAAATCCTCCTTGCTTAAGAAAAAGCCTGATATTCACACCATACTGGCAAAATGCTCCAGGAATCTCAAGAGGGTAAAGAATTTCGGGTATTAAAACAAACAAACAAACAAAAACAAACTAGCAAAGTAACAGGGCGATGTACTCAGTCCTTGACTGTGAGTTAAGAAGTTTGAATTCTTGGGGTGCCTGGCTGGCTCAGTCTGTAGAGCATGCGACTCTTGATCTTGAGGTTGTGAGTTCAAACCCCACATTGGGCACAGCACTTACTTTAAAAAAAGAAGGGGGGCGCCTGGGTGGCGCAGTCGGTTAAGCGTCCGACTTCAGCCAGGTCACGATCTCGCGGTCCGTGAGTTCGAGCCCCGCGTCAGGCTCTGGGCTGATGGCTCAGAGCTTGGAGCCTGTTTCCGATTCTGTGTCTCCCTCTCTCTCTGACCCTCCCCCGTTCATGCTCTGTCTCTCTCTGTCCCAAAAATAAAATAAAAAAATAAAAAAAAAAAAAAAAAAAAGAAGAAAAAAAAAAAAGGCCAGAATTCTTGTCTCAGCACTAGCATCTAGTTCTGTGACCTTGGGCAAGTCACTCAAACTTTCTGGACTTGGTTTCCTTGTTTGTAAGATAACAGAAGTTGGACTATAATCTTCGAAGTCCCTTTTAGTTATAAACAGTTCTATGATTCTGAACAGTAAGTTCTGTCAGTAAGTTCATATGTCAATAGAGGCTTCGGAGAAAAATTGCAACTCTAGTAACCAAAGAAACACCAGAATTTTAACAGATACCCTATATAGATATGCTGTACAAAGAAACGCAGAAAAATGGAATTGAGGATTAAGGAATATTAGGGACTTTTTAAAAACCAATTTACTTCTAACCCTCAATCCCCCCCGCACCACCACCCCCCCCCCCCACCGCCGCCTCAAAAAGCACACTGTAGGTTTATCCACAGTCCACTGGATAAATGCCTGATAGTTCTTTGGGGATAGTTAAACCCCTCTAGTTAATCTAAGATTCAAGCAATGTTGCTAGTATTTGCTTTAAAACGACTTAGTTGAGGTTTTTTTAGTGTTAGACAAATCTATCTCCTTGCATATGGATTATATGGAACCCAGATAAACCAACCCTTCTGTCTTCTGTCCTTCGGTCATTAGTCTCTTTCAATGTATGTAGCTGAGTAGTCATCTTGCAAAAAAATTGATTTTGAAATAAAGACTCAGATGTCTAGTGACTGAGTCCACTCAGTTTCCCCTCTTTCATATATTTACATATTAATTTTAAGCCATAAGTAAAAATTAAAGACTGCTCTCTCCCAGTCTCTTTGATGATGCAAAGATCAAAAATTTCCAAAAGGAAAGCTTTCTTGTTGGGAATACTGATTCCAAGCATGACTGGTCCCTAAATCTGACTACTGAGACGGTGTGTGGAGGAGTGACAAGCTCTGTGCCCCTCAGGAAGTTGGGAAGCAGTCAGGCACTCTCAGCCAAGGACTAGTGTAGGGACGGGCTGGCCTTCCTATTGAGGGCTGGGTCACCAACAGCTGACATTGGAATGTACATCAGAGTTACATCCTGTTGAAGTGAAAGACAAGTTCTATTTCCAGGAATTGCTTTCCGCACCCCCCCCCCAAAAAAAAAAGCAAAAGGAAGTGGGGTTGAATACTCTTACAGCTCTGGTTAGTGAAGGTGCAACATGCCCTTGGAATCAGAATCTTGTTGGTTAAAGGGTGAGGCAGGGACTGGCCTGGGGCATCCTCCCTCTCTACACCATCTCTAGTACATAGCTCCCCTTCACTGTTTCAGCTCTCCCAAAATTCACTGGAGAGCATGCCGGACCCAGGGAGGTCAAGAGGTAAATGGGGAAAGAGTTGTGGGACAGGGTAGTGGAAAGGAGACGTGGTAATGGTAGGGATCAAATCTTTTTCGGGCCCTCTTGTCCCCTTTCACTCCTTCTTAGGTCCCTCCTCATGCTCCATAAGCGAATGTCATGACAGCAATAGAGAACAGCTTTGTTTTCCCGGCACACAGTATTAACCACAAATTGGAATATCTCCCATTTGAGCATTTTATCTGGAATGAGATCTGACTCCCAGAGAAGAATGATTCTCCTCCCCAAATGCAAGTCCTGAGGTGGCGAGAGGTGCACCCCCTGAGGAGTCAGAGGAATGAGCTCTGCACTCAGCCACTATCCCATGCTGCCCACAGGATGCCCAGCCCAGTCCCCACCTCACCATTACCCTGTGAAATTCCAGTTCTAAATGACACCTTTAACATGTATGGGAATCTCCTGGAGGGCTTGTTAAAACACGGATTGCTGGGCTCCAATCCCAAAGCTTCCTATTTGAATTTCTAACAAGCTCTCAGGTGATGCTGATGTCGCTAGTCTAGGAAAACGACTATTCCCACACATGGCAGGCATTTAACAAACATTTGTTGTTCATTTTCATAATGGGAGATCAGGGTTGAGTGCTGTGGAACAGAAAAAAAAACAGGAATCAGTTCATTTGCATTTGGGAGTTTATAGTTATTTGTTGTACTTTTCCTCACTCTGTTTCCCATGCTGTTGATGCAATTTTAGCAATTTTCAGGAAACAGCTGTTACTCACCTCCTTGAAAGACAATGAAAATTTAATAATAGGTAAATTGATATTTTGGAAGAAACTAGTGTTTCCTATATATCTGTGATAGCCATGCCTCTAACATAATTGACAATTGAAATTTTAGGGGTGATGTCAATTGACATTAAAAAAAAATAAAGTATATGTGTCAACTGACTTTTCAAATCTCTAGGAAAACTTATCATTTAAAAAGGTCCAGGTGTAGGGCGCCTGGGTGGCTCAGTCGGTTGAGGGTCTGACTTCGGCTCAGGTCATGATCTCACGGTCTGTGAGTTTGAACCCCGCGTAGGCTCTGTGCTGACCGCTCAGAGCCTGGAGCCTGCTTCAGATTCTGTGTCTCCCCCTCTCTCTGCCCCTCCCCCACTCATGCTCTGTCTCTCTGTCAAAAATAAATAAACATTAAAAAAAATTTTTAAAAAAGGTTCAGGTGAATTTAAGATACAAAACAGATGAACATAAGGGAAGGGAAACAAAAATAATATAAAAGCAAGGAGGAGGACAAAACATAAGAGCCCCTTAAATACAGAGAGCAAACTGAGGGTTGCTGGAGGGGTTGTGGGTAGGGGGGAATGGGCTAAATGGGTAAGGGGCATTAAGGAAGACACTTGTTTGGATGAACAATGGGTGTTATACATAGGGGATGAATCACCAGAATTTACTCCTGAAATCATTATTGCAATATATGCTAAGTTGGATGTAAATTAAAAAATAAACAAATACAAAATAAAATAAAATAAAAAATTACAAAAAAATAAGAAGCTTCTGCACAGCAAAGGAAACAATCAACAAAATTAAAAGGCAATCTACAGAATGGGAGAAAATATTCGCAAATGACATATCTGATAAAGGGTTAGTATCCAAAATATATAAAGAACTTATAAAACTCAACACCCCAAAACCAAATAATCCAATTAAAAAATAGGCAGAAGACATTAACAGACATTTCTCTGAAGAGGACTTTTAGGTGGCCAACAGATGCATAAAGAGATATTCAATATCACTCATCATCAGGGAAATACAAATCAAAACTACAATGAGATATCACCTCAGACCTGTCAGAATGGCTAAAATCAAAAACTGAAGAAACAAGTGTTGACAAGGATGTGGAGAAAAGGGAACACTCACACATTGTTAGTGGGAATGCAAACTGGTGCAGCCACTCTAGAAAGAGAGAGAGGGAGAGAGAGAAACCAAGAAACAGACTCTTAACTATAGAGAACTGAGGGTCACCAGAGTAGAGTTGGGTCGGGGGATGGGGTTGGGGATAGGTGATGGGGATTAAAGGATACACTTATGATGAGCACTGAGTAATGTATATAATTGTTGAATCACTATATTGTATACCTGAAGCTAATAAGACACTGTATGTTAACTATACTGGAATTAAAATAAAAAACTTAATTAAAAAATTAAAAATAAAAATAAAAAAATAAATAAGGTCCAGATGAATTAAGAGTACACTTACCATGAGGAGCAGTGAGTAATGTATAGAATTGTTGAATCACTATTTGTACACCTAAAACTAATGTAACACTGTTAACTATATTAGAATTAAAATAAAAACTTAATAAAAAAAGGTCCAGGTGATTTGCAAAGATTTACACCAGAACTTAGACAAAACAAAACAAAACAAAACAAAACAAAACAGAAAGAAGCATTTCTGACCTGAAGAAATCTTTTCTGACTCAGATGGTCATTTTTTATTATAGGCCAGAAAAATATTAGAGTCTGCACAGTGCAGCTGAGGATTGCTGGGTTTTTTTTCATGTCATTTCTTTGGCTCATCTCCTTTAGCTTCAAGCCTGAACACAGTTACTTAAAAGAAAGTGGATTATTTAAAACTTACCTTTGTGGCTGATGATCTGTTCTCCGAACTCTCTCCTCTTAGACATATACACCTTGGGAAAAAACACACAGAGTATGTGAAAAATGTGTATTCCTCTCTACATTGATGACTGAAATCACTTTCAGTGATTCAGATTAAGTGATTTCAGATATTTGTCAGGACCACTGACACGACAATATATTTTTTTATAACTCTTTCGTGCTCAAAAACCTTTACAGACTTTTTAAATGAATCTTTGTACCATCCCTCTGAGGCAAATGAGGAACAGGTGTAATTATCCCCTCTTCACAGATGGATAGGCAGACACAAAGGAAGGGACTGAAATCCAGCCCAGAAGGAAATCCAGCTAAGGGCCCAAATAATTCTAATACAATCTGCTTCTCCTATCAATGCCATGTTCCTTTGATTCATGAAAATGTGGGAAACTCTGAAGGCATTATTTTTCCATTCTTCAGTGATGTCCCAAACTCTGTAGGGACATCTGAAGAGAGGAAATGATGACAGTGGTAAATGTGGGCAGCAGCAGTGTGAGTCTATGAAACCAAAATTTAACCTTCCTGAATAATATGATCAAGGTCTATGCTGCATTCCATTGGTACCTGATCAGCCCGCACCATGCTGTTATTTGCATAAAAGCAGACAGGGTGTAGGGTGCGGGCGGAGTAGTATTAAACTAATAGTCATAATTGCACAGCTGCAAACCTCTAAAAGTACCCAACATTTGGGAAGTACTAAGGTACCGGGAATTTTTCTGAATGACAATAGCTTTCAGTGCAACAGGCTTAGAAAATATGCTGTCCCTGACCAGAAGCCAGACTGCTGACATGAAAGTGGAGAGAATACAAGGGCCTTAAACCCTGCACTATGCAACGCCTTTCACATGGTACTGTTTTCTTAAGAGATTCCTATTGGGGTACCTGGGTGGCTCAGTCAGTTAAGCATCTGACTCTTGATTTCGGCTCAAGTCATGATCTCATGATTTGTGAGATCAAGCACTGCGTTGAGCTCTGCGCTGACACTGTGGAGCCTGCTTGCAATTCTCTCTTTCCCTCTCTGTCTGCCCTGCCCCACCTCTCAAAATAAATAAATAACTTTAAAAAAAAAGAGAAGAGATTCCTATTACAGAAACTGTGACTTTAGGAATTACTGGTTTTAATAATCTCACCGTCTAAGCAATGGACACTATGACAGGAAGTCTCCAGACTGTCAGCTTCCACAAGGCCCTCACATATCCCTAGCATCTGAGGTCTTCCAGAAGCAGCAGCCCATCCCAGCGTCCCAGTTCCCCCAATCTCATCCCTGCCCTTCATACCTGCCAACCTCCCTGGAGGCTCTCCTCCCCACAAGCTCCCTCCCAGTGAACCTGAGACTGTAGGGAATGAAGGGTGACGGAGCCCTCAGAGGGTGGAGCTCTCAAAGGACAAAACTTCAGGGTTTCCCTGGGTTTCCCTTCCTGTAAGTGCTGTTCTTCACCAAGTGGAGTAACTTTTGAAGTGTGGAATTCTATTCAAGAAGGGGATGGAGCAGAAAAGAACAAAATTCTCAAAAGATACAGACTATAAAGTGGGTGACTTACTGATCCAACAGGGGTTTGCCTGAAATTTCAGAAAATAAGAATAAAGAAAGATCTTATCTATGCACTGTTCCTTCTAATATTTTAAAATCGAGAAGGTAACATGCTCATACATGAGAACCTACGAAGATGGCATATATAAAGATACAAATAGGTATTCAGAGGGAGGCAAGTTACTGTTCTAATCAAATTAAAACTTACAGCTTACTTAATCGGACACATTTGATGTTATACCTAATTGTGCAGCAAGATAATAAGATACAACAGTAAGGAGATCATTGAAAAGAAAAGTAATTGGTACTACTTGACACAGCTTGACCAACATTTTCGGTTTATTTTTTTAACTTTGATAGTTCAGTATAATTTGCCACCATCGATCTTTCCATAATGCCATGAGTGCTTTTGATTATCAGCATTCACACAGATATATTCATACTGAGAAAAGAAAAAAGAGTGTGTGGGCACCTGGCTGGCTCAGTCAGTAGAGCATGTGACTCTTGATCATGGGGTCATGAGTTTGAGCCTCATGTTGGGGGTAAAGTTTACTAAAAACAACCCCAAAAAACGAACAAAAAAACCTCAGAAACAAAAAAAACAAACTGTTAAAAAAAAACCCTACTGAATCAAATTCCTTTTCACTCAGAAAGGTCTCTGTCCCTCCCCACAAACTTATGTCCCTATTCCTCATGAGTTTTCATCCTCCCTATCCCTGCTACATTGGCGATTTTTATTCAAGTTATCAAATCAAATGAAAAGAATTACCTAAAGCATAAGAAAAAAAAAATCAGGCCCACTCAATCAGTCTTGAGGGGAAGAGCTGAGGAAATCTGTATTTAACAAGCAGCAACGTAATTCTTCTTTTTTTTAAATCTTTATTTATTTTTGAGAGAGAGAGAGAGACAGAGCATAAGCAGGGGAGGGACAGAGAGAGAGAGGGAGACACAGAATCCAAAGCAGGCTCCAGGCTCTGAGCTGTCAACACAGAGCCCAACACGGGGCTCGAACTCACAGACTGCAAGATCATGACCTGAGCCGAAGTTGGATGCTTAACCGACTGAGCCACCCAGATGCCCCAGCAGCAAGGTAATTCTTACCAGGCAAGTTCAGGAAATACTGGACTGTGGGGTCCCTATTTTCCAAGTCAAAAATCAGAGCTCACAGATTTTTTTTACTTGTTAGTGAATTTACAACACATGTTTTATTAAGATATATTTACTTACCTCAAATACTTTTATAAATAAAGTGGAATACAAATTAATGGTTTAAAGATATAGATAATCAATTGCACATTGACATCTTTTAATAAAATTCCCTTTTGGTTTTTCCAGAGATGACTCTACGTGAAATGAGAACCATCCAAAACATATGGCTGCTGGCTGGCTAGGTAGGAGTTCTGCCCTGAGAGGGGTGAAGATCAGGGGTGTGAATGGGGAAGGGCAGACAAGAGCGTTGGCACAGAAAAAGGAGAGGCGAATGAGAACAGACTGAATCTGAGGCTGGGAAGCAAAAGGAGAGAGTGTTTTGGAATCAAGGGGCCAGGACTGTGTGGGTGGTGGGGCAATCACTACTATCAGCATCTTCCACATAATAACCCTGAGCATCTGCAGGTATGGCTACTGCTGTATCCAATATACCCTTTGGATACAGAATAAGGTCAGAGAAGACAAACACTAGGACGTCATTTTCTTAAATAGCTCCCATAAAAAACAACATAGCTGATTTACCTTCAGAGCCATTCAAGTTAGAACTGGATTTCAACAGAAAGATAGACTGTCCCCAAAGAAATATATATTCCTTTAGGAACGAAGGGAAAAGATCATCTATCATGAGCTTGCTCTGTATTAAGTACTGTGGAAGTAGCTCTGGCGTGTGGGTCCAATATTCATTCAACAACTCCTTCTTCAGTGTCTGTCAAGGCTAATCACTGGGTTAGGTGTTAAGAATACACAACACAAAAGAAATGGTCTGTGCCCTCATGAAACTTTAAAAAAAAATTTTTTTTTAACGTTTATTTTTGAGACAGAGAGACAGAGCATGAACGGGGGAGGGTCAGAGAGAGGGAGACACAGAATCCGAAACAGGCTCCAGGCTCTGAGCTGTCAGCACAGAGCCCGACGTGGGGCTCGAACTCACAGACCGCAAGATCATGACCTGAGCCGAAGTTGGATGCTTAACCAACTGAGCCACCCAGGCACCCCTCATGAAACTTTTAATACAGTGCACACAGACATTTAAAAATAAACACATAAATGTGGGTTGTGTAGTGAGTTTAAAATTTATAGTCACAGCCCAGATGTGCTGGAATGTGCCTTTATCTTTTTCTGCTGGAATTCAAACTTAGCTCTTGAGTCCCCTTTCTGCTGATGGAAGGAAAATGAGCTCAGTCTTGCCACTTGAAGATAACTCAGTATCTTTCCATTTAAAACTAGTAAATATTCATTCTGATTCAAAGTTTTCCTTCGCCTTCTGTTTCCCTTTTTTTTTGAGGATTAGCAACTTCCCCAGGAACCCTAACTACCCTGCAGCATCGGTGCATGAGGGGCCTCTGTAGTGTGGTTGTCCACATGGTCGTTGGTGGGTCACATACATGAGCTGAGGTACAGTTTATTGCAAGTGGTATATGGCATCCACTGGTGGTGTCCATGGTCCCCACCATTGCTTCCAGCCTCAAGGTTCGCACACACAGTCTCCCCTGGTTGCATGGGCAATTTGCCACCACTCTCAAATCCTTCAGGGGCTTAAAACCTCTCAGCAATTTCCTCACACCACTCTGACATGTGTAGTGTTCTAGAATGCTGCCCTCACTCAGACCATCTGCCAGAACTTACTCAGTCCTTGTTACCCAGGCGTCCTATTGGCTGGGTGCTATTCCAAACTTGAGATTCATCTAAGTAAATCTGGATATTGCAATGACCTCCCTTGGTTTTGCCCCGTAGGGGACAGGGTGCCAGTGCTTCTTCTTGGCACCCGTTGGCATCTGTGCTCCACTCTTGGCTCCTCTCAATCTCCTCTCCTTGTCTGTTTGGAGGATAGATGGGGCACAAAGATTTTACAGATCTGTGAAATCAGGATGAATGCAAAACGAAGACATAGCCTCAGCCTCTCAGTTACAGGTGAGGGCTGAGTAAAGAACCGCATATATACAGGATGACCTTGGCCCAGGAGCTTCGTCCTCCCCAGGGAGAAAAGAAGGGGAAGAAAAATTAAATGTAACTTGGTGTTTAGTCACAAGAGACAAAGTTCCAATGTGGAAATGATTATCACGAACTGTCAAGTCTGTGTCATCCCGTTCCTAGCTGGAAACCATGGTTTACGTGTTCTTCAGAATTCAAAGTCACATTCATGCACTCCTGACTTTTCGGAATATAAACTGGGGAAGCCCACTACATTTACAAATTGTTACCCGCTCCTTGAAGGAAAAGTAGAGGATGGTCTGACACTGTATCCGTAACAAGAGGCCCAATGGAGTTTAGAGAGCAGGAAGGGCCTGAGGCGGGAGACAAGCTTTCTCAGCCTGACAAGCACACCTCAGCCAGTCACAGGGTGCTCACAGCCAGCTGGGATCCACTAGCAAGGCCGCCTCCCCTGACCTCTAGCTGTTATCACCAGGGCCCAAAATAATACCACCACTTTGGGTGAAACCTGACCATAATGTGCATGAACACTCTCTTTAATATTTAAATCTGACTTGGAACTACGCTACAGCAATGTAAGCAGCAGAATCCAGACTATGAGGAAAGCTACAGGTCAAAAATAATCTGTCTTCTTAAATCTGAATAAAGAGAAAAGTAATATACAGATTGAAGGAGAAATAATCACAATGTGAGAGGATTAGATCCCAATTCAAAAAAGGAACTAAAAAAGCTGATGTATACACAGCAACAGGAAAATTGAATACCAACTGCCTATTTAATTATATTAACAAATTTTAGGTGTGATGATCCGGTGATTATTTTGTGAGACGTTTGTTTCTTCTAGGGAAATATGCTTCAGGTACCTAAAGATGACATGATATGATGTAATGTGCTTCAAAGTAATACAAAAGGGGGAGTGAATGAGGGAAAGAATAGAATAGGACTGGCTTTAGGTTAATGGACATTGGGACTGAGTGATGGGTACATAAGGATTCATTGTACTATTCTCTCTATTCTGTGTATATTTAAAAATTTCCATAGCAAAAGTAAAAAACAAACAAACAAACAAACAAACAAAAAACTACTTAGAACCTGTCTTGCAACTCTACCCTTCATATATAACTGTGTGTGACTACATAGGTACTACTCGGTAAACCGTGCCAGGGAACTTTTTTAAGAACACATTTGCAATGTATTCTTCACACACAGAAAGTGAAATGCAACTGGATTATATTCAATTTAAGAAGAATAATATTGTTGGGGCACCTGGGTGGCTCAGTCGGTTCAGCATCTGACTTCAGCTCAGGTCATGATCTCACTGTTCGTGAGTTCGAGCCCCACGTCGGGCTCTGTGTTGGTAGTTCAGAGCCTGGAGCCTGCTTCAGATTCTGTGTCTCCCTCTCTCTCTGCCCATTCCTCACTCATGTTCTCTCTGTCAAAAATAAACATTAAAAAATATTAAAAAAAAATTTTTTTTAACGTTTATTTATTTTTGAGACAGAGAGAGACAGAGCATGAACGGGGGAGGGTCAGAGAGAGGGAGACACAGAATCTGAAACAGGCTCCAGGCTCCGAGCTATCAGCACAGAGCCCGACGCGGGGCTCGAACTCACGGGTCAGATCATGACCTGAGCCGAAGTCAGCCGCCTAACCGATTGAGCCACCCAGGCGCCCCAAAAAATATTTTTAATAAAATAAAATATTTTAGTTGGTGCACCTCGTTTCTCTTGCTCTTCCTAAACCTTTTCTGTTATAGAAAAATTGACGTATACACAAAAAATAGGGTGAATATTTGTAATGAAATCCCATGTACATATCTCCTGGCTTCAACAATGACTGATTCATGACCAGTTTTGTTTCATCCATATGCCTCACTTCTCTCTCATTTGTGAAACTAAACACAAATGTCCTCTTGTTTCACATGTAAATATTTCCATTTGTATTGCTAATAAAAAAGGCCTAAAAAACTCCACAGTACTGTATCTCACTTAAGTAATAAGTTATTTCTTGTTATCATTAAATAATCCAGTTAGTAAACAAGTTTCTCCCATTTTAAAAAACAATTCGTTTGTTCAAATCAAGATCCAAACACTACAGTTTAGACATATCTCTTAATTTTTTTTAAGTTTGTTTATTTTGAGACAGACAGCTGGGAAGGGGCAGAGAAAGAGGGAGAGAGAGAATTTTAAGCAGGCTCCACACTGTCATGCAGAGGCCAATGTGGGGCTTGATCCCATGAACTGTGAGATCATGACCTGACCCAAAGTAACTCTGGGAGCTTTGTATTAAAGATGGCAGAGCCTTGGGGCACCTGGGTGGCTCAGTTGGGCAAGCGTCCCACTCTTGATCTCTGCTCAAGTCTGGGTCTCAGGTTGTGAGTTCAAGCCCCACGTTGAATAAAATATGAATGAATTTAAAAAAGAACGAATAAAATAAAAAAACTAAAAATACATAAATAAAGAGAGCAGAGGCTCCATCACCCTTGGCTCCTAAATGGCTGTAACAAGCATAGTGCTCCCATCACCACCATCAACAATACACAAATACTTACAATACACAAATACACTATCATCACTGAACAAGAAGTTTACTTTTATGATGTTAAGCCACTGAGATTTGGGGTTTTATCTCTCATGGAGGCTAGTGCACAGGTCAATTGCTAGGTGGGATGTTGCAGTGTATATTCATGGGTGAGAAATCATTGCAGTTGTGAAATTAGAAAATGTTTCATGGGGAAGGCGGATGGAGCTTGAGCTGTATTTTGAACTATGAGCTGTATGTCAGTGACTAACTGGAGAGAAGGGGTGGGAGTGGGAGTTACCAGAATAGGAGACTAAGAAAGGAACCACAATAGGAGTTCACATGCAGCCAGGGAATGGGGAGACCACCCTGATGAGCAGGTGCAGGTTGGGGAGACTGGGAAATAAGGATGAAGAGAAGAGTGGGAGTAGGGTATGAAAGATCCTTGAGAATTTAGGACCTGATTCAACAGCAGCCGCTGAAGTTTCTGAAGAGTGCCTGTTGAAAGGTCTATATTAGGAAAGTCAGTGAGACAAAAGAGTGCAGGATGGACCTAAAGGAAATAGATTAAATGAGTGACAATCCAGTTTAGATAAAATTAGAGATTATATTGGTAAAGGCAGTAGAAAAGAAGGGGTAAATGCAAGTGTCATCTTAAAGCAAAAACCCATAGGGCTGGACAACAGAAGAAAAAACATGAAACTAAAAGATTATTCAATCAGTAGATCTATGTCTAGTCCTATGTATAATAGTAACTCCTCAAACTGTTCAAAGTTCTATTGTTTGAGACATAATATTTAATATCTGTAAAATGAAGGGATAGAACCAGATGATCCCAAAGTTATTTCCATCTATAGAGCCCTTTGGTTATGAAATCATAAAGGAAAACATAAAACAACACAGGTGACACATCCAGTAGGAGGTAGAGAAGGGGTAAGTGTTCCACTGGATGGCTGAAACAGTTTGTTTGAATTGTTGCCAATCTTTTGTATTACAATGTAGCAATGCATGATGCAAAAGTACTTACAGTCTCCAAGATTTTCACTAACATCTTGCCTTTTTTTTTTTAAGTTTATTTATTTATTTAGAGAGTTTGAGCACGTGTGAGCAGGGGAGGGGCAGAGGGAGAGAGAGAGAGAGAGAGGGAGAGAGAGAATCCCAAGCAGGTTCCACACTGTCAGCGTAGAGCTCACTGCGGAACTCGTGAACTGTAAGATCATGACCTGAGTTGAAATGAAGTCAGATGCTTAACCGAGCACCCAGGCACTGCTGGAAGTTTGTACCTTTTAATCCCCCTTATCTATTTCTCCCACCCATCTCTCACCACCTCCCCTCTAGCAACCACCAGTTTTGTTTTATTTTGTTTTGTTTTTTCTGTATTTAAGAGTCTGTTTCTTTGTTTCCTTGTTTTGGCTCTTAGATTCCACATATAAGTGAAATCACATGGTATTCGTCTTTCTCTTTCCCTTAGCATAATATCCTCTAGGTCTATTCATGTCACTGCAAATAGCAAGATCTCATTCCTTTTGATGGCAGAGCAACGTTCCATTATATGTATGTGTGCCACTTCTTCATGCATTCATCTATTGATAGGCACTTGAGTTGTTTCCATATCTAGGTTATTGTAAATAATGCTCCAGTAGGGGTGCATTTATCTTTTCAATTTAGTGGGTTTTTTTCCCTTTGGGTAAACACCCAGTAGAATTACTGGATCATAGAGTATTTCTACTTTTAATTTTCTGAGGAACCTCCATACTGTTTTCTTCAGTGGTTGCCATAAATTTACATCTCACCAACAACGCATGAGTGTTCGCTTTTCTCCACATGCCCACCAACACCTGTTATTTCTTGTCTTTTTGATACTGGCTTCTGACAGGTGTGAAGTGGTACCTCATTGTTGTTTTGATTTGTATTTCCCTGATGATTAGTGATGTTAAGAATCTTTTCATGTCTGTTGGTCATTTGTATGTCTTTTTTGGAAAAATGTCTATTGAGGTCCTCTGCCCATTTTTTCATTGGATTGCTTGTTTTTTTTTTGTTTTTTTTTTTTTTTTTGGTGTTGACATGTGTAAGTTCCTTATATATTTTGAATGATAACCCCTAATCAGATATATCACTTGCAAATATCTTCTCTCATTTATTAGGTTGCTTTTTGTTTTGTTGATGGTTTCCTCTGCTATGGGGGGAAAAAAACAAAAAATAAAAAACAAAAAAAACCCCACGACTTTTATTTTGGTGTAGTCCCAATAGTTTATTTTTGGTTTTGTTTCTCTTGCCTGAGGAGACATATCCATAAACATGTTTCTAAGGATAATGTGTCTTTTCTTTCTTTTAGGAGTTTAATGGTTTCAGGTCTCACATTTAGATTTATCATCCATTTTGAGTTTATTATTGTGTATGGTGTAAGAAAGTGGTCTAGTTTCATTCTTTTGTATGTAGTTGTACAATTTTCCCAGCAGCATTTATTAAATATTCTTTTTCCCATTGAATATTCTTGCCTCCATTGTCATAGATTAATTGACCATATATGAGTGGGTTTATTTTTGGGCTCTCTATCCTGTTCCATTGCTGTTTTGTTTTCTTAGATTTATAATTATTCATAGATTTGTTTCATTTTGTATCACTTTATAAATAGGAAGGTTACTAGATGAAACTATTTTTTATTTTTTTTTATTTCTTTAAATAATCTTCACTTTCTATATGGGGCTCAAACTCATGACCCCAAGATTAAGAGTCACATGCTCTTCCAACTGAGCCAGCCAGGCGCCCCTGAAACTATTTTTCAAAGTAAACTAAGAAAGTGCTAATTTCCATCCTGAAAATAAGCCACTGAAGGACAAATAGAAAAACTAGTTCCTGACATTCAACAGTTTTCAGGAGTCCACCATTGCCTTCCTATGGCATTAAAGAAAAATATAGCAGGTATTTATTTTAAAAACTTGTAAGGGTCTTGGACAAGCTATGGAGACAATATACCGGTTCAATTATGCTACAGCATGGACACCAAGATGGATGAAATCAAAGAAGAAATGGGTTCACAAACATATATGACAAAAGACTGGTATCCAGGTTACGCACAGAACTACGGCTCAAAAATAAATAAATAAATAAACCACCTAATTAAAAAGCGGACAAAGATTTAAACAGACATTTCACAAAGATAGGGCTATAAATGGCCAGTAAGCATGTCAAAAGTACTGAACATCATTAGTCATCAGGAAATGCCAATGAATACCACAATGGGTTCATTGTGTACCCACCAAAATAGGTAAAATTCCGAAGACTGACAACACTAAATGTTGGCAAGAACGTGGAGCAACCAAACCTTATACGTTGCTGACAGAAGTGTGAAATGGCACAATTTTAGAAATGGGTCTGGTAGTTGCTTATAATATTAAGTATACACCTATGGCTCAGCAATTACATTCCTAAATACTTACCCAAGGCAAAGAAAAATAATATTCACAACACTTGTACAAAAGTGCTCATAGCAGCTTTATTCATCATGGTCAAATGTGAAAAACACTCAGGTTTCATCAATAGAAGAACGGATAAACCAACTGGTACAGTCATATAGCAGAATACCATTCAGCAGTAAAAAGGAACTAATTATTGGTTCACACAATAATTAAAAAATGGGTGAATCTTGGGGCGCCTGGGTGGCTCAGTCGGTTAAGTGGCCGACTTCGGCTCAGGTCACGATCTCGCGTTCCATGAGTTCGAGCCCCGCGTCCGGCTCTGTGCTGACAGCTCAGAGCCTGGAGCCTGTTTCAGATTCTGTGTCTCCCTCTCTCTCTGCCCCTCCCCTGTTCATGCTCTGTCTCTCTCTCTGTCTCAAAAATAAATAAACGTTAAAAAAATAAATAAAAAAAAAATGGGTGAATCTCAACACTATGCTGAGTAAAAGAAATCTTGCCCATAAAGGCATATACTTTATAATTCCATCTATATGAAGTTCTAAAACAGGTTAAACTAATTTGTGGTGGTAAAATATTAGCACAGTGGTTGCCTGGGGGAAGGGGCAAGGTGAGTGAGGATCACCTGGAAAGAAGCATGAGGAAATTTTCTGGAGTGACAGTAATGTTCTCTGTTTTAATAGGGGTTTAGGTTACACAGGTATCTACATTTGTCCAAATGCAGCAAATGGCAACCTAATATTCGTACATCTCATTACATGGACATACCGCTTGAAAAAAAAAATTGTAAACGAATATAGAACTCTAGTTAATGATATGCAGGCTGAAGTACACTGGTATCTGTAACTTACTTCATCAAAAACTTAAGATGGACTGATGGACAGATGCATGGAAAAATGGATCAAATGCACAGCTGGGTGGTAAAGCAAATATAGTAAAATGTTCATAATAGAATATGTATATGTGGGCATACGGATATTCACTATACAATTATTTCAACCTTTCTGTCTGTTTGAAGTTTATCCAAATAAGATGTTGGGTGGTGAAAGAAAAAAAATGAAAGAAAAAATCACATTTCTTATCATGATGCTTGATCAAAAGATAATAATTATTGATAAAATAAATGTTAGAGCAACAGGAAAAGAGGGATTTAGACATAAAATGAGGCTAAGTGAACATTTAGTAAGCTCCTGATTCCCTAAGGTGTGCCTGGGTT
The DNA here is from genome assembly GCF_018350195.1 of Panthera tigris. Classification (NCBI taxonomy): domain Eukaryota; kingdom Metazoa; phylum Chordata; class Mammalia; order Carnivora; family Felidae; genus Panthera; species Panthera tigris. The sequence continues at coordinate 81,176,383 of NC_056661.1, forward strand.
TTTATGAAAGATATTAGATTTAATAAAAGTGTTAAAACTGTGGACACGGATGTCAGTATCCATCATTGAAAGGATTTGCAGAAAGAAAATCAGTGTGGGGAAGAGGGAGACTACAAAGAACAAAGGAAATAAAACTGAATTAAAGAGAATTAGGGAAAACTGAATGAACAGAACAAAATGTACATTTTCATTTTGACCAATTTCGTAAGAAAACAAAATGGTCAATTTTGAACTCTACAGAATCATGGTAGTGGCTTTTGTACACACATTTTTAGGTTCTGAATTAAATGCTTCAGTGAGATTTTACATACTATTTGAATACTTATTGTTCAAAATGGTTGCAACAGAAAAATAGGCACATTGATCTTGGTTTTAGTATCTGTCAAAGCAGTAATTAAAGTAAATGTGACTGGAGTCCCCACTTCAAAAACCAAAGGGAAGGGCAGAAAAATTCAGCTGACAAATTGAGATTGGTGGGGCAAAGAAGTGTTAATACCCTAACAGAGAGATGATGCTTCCAGAACTGAAGATAAAAGGTATCGTCATTAATGGGATACAAATCTGTCCATAATGAAGTATACGACTCATGTCTTTCTCAAAATAGATTTTCCTTGAGCCTTAAACCCTGAACTGTGCTGTGTCCCTGAAGATATCACAAAATGGCCTATTTTCACTTGTTAATCCCAGACCTAAATACTAATCTTTTACCTCACCTATTAGAGGATAGTTTAAATTAGCTTTATTGATCGCAGAACTAGACACCCATTACAATGTCTTTTATAGTTCCTGACCTAGCAGAGCATGAGAAGTATTTGAAGTATGAAATAAACACAGAGTGGTGTTGGTAGGGGGTTATATTTTAAATTGCAAGCACAACACTGATTTAGTTTCTGTTTTGTACATTCTTTTAATTCTACAGAGAAGAAAATTACTTGCAATATTGAACCACAATTGTCTGCAGGAGGTAAACATAAAGAATCTTAAATCAATTGACTTAATCAGTTTAGCATGTTTCATGTCTCTTCCAAGATAGAATAGAAATTAAATATCTTGCCACGACAAGAACCTTGACTGTAGTCTTGACACACTGGTTACAATGTTTTAGAAAATAATACTAGAATTTCACCTAGTTAACCTCATTTTAATGTAAGAACTTTAAAAACCTGTTAATTTAAGGATTAAATAATTTGTTTTGCTGTTATTAAACACTGTCAAGCTGTATTTATGAAATCAGATTCTGCAAAATAATTATTAATCCAGAAAAGCCTTAGACTTGAAGGCATTTTGAAAAGTGATTTTACTTGCCACTTAAAGCATAATATAACTTGCTTTCTGCAGTTTTGCTGGGGTGATTTGGTCATGCACGGTGACTCTGAGGCTGGGGAGCTATAGGGTACCTGGTTTGGCTAGTGGGTGGCTCACAGGTCCTGTGCACACATGCACATGTGGGCTTATGGAGGGGCACTTCCACGGATGTGCAGTAGTGACAGCCAGTGGACCAGAGACTTCAAATACTCAGGAGCAGAGCATATGGCTTCCTTCCAATGCCTCTATCCTTAGAATCTGCCTTAAAATTACTGAGCCAGTTGGTGTGGGCCACATAGGAGGTACAGTACAAGGAAGTAAGAACCATCAGGAAGGGCTCTATCATATATGTACAGATACAAAGAGATAAATATAGAGAGAGATGCAGATATCTCACTTAATCCTCACAAACAGTTGAATGAAATAGTTACTATTATTACCTCTTTTGCACAGATAAGGAAATTAAATGTCAGAGAAATTAAGCAATTTGTCTAGAACCACGAGGTGGTCAGGAATGGAACCTGCACTCAAACTCAGGACTCCAAGACCCTGCATTTAACCACTGCACTACAGAAACAGACCTGAGCCTCACTGCCCAGGGTAGCTTCCCAGACGAATAAGAAGAGGAGATGGGCAATACAGATTGCAGGGATTGGATAAACGGAAAAGGAGAGGCCTTTCTAGGATGGGGAGAGCAGAAGCAAAAAGACAGATATGGGAATGCCTATTGATGGAACAGGCCTGACTGGGTTAAGGGATTCTTTTTTTTGTGAATAAAATCATAGTATTTTACTACTTTAAAGCACATTCATACCCATCTAAAGGGTCCTTGAAATAATTCTTTTAGTAAAGGAGAAGGTATTATAATCCATCTCTGCATATATATAGAAATTAAAGACCAAGAAGGTTATACCTCCATCACATGCCCTACCCATCACAGGGCTTTTGTACATGTTGCTCCTTCTGCCTGGAGAGCAATTCTTCTCCTCTTCACCTTGGTAACTATTACCCATCCATCAGTTCAGTTCAACACTGACCTCCTAAGAAAGGCTTAGCTGACTTCCCCTGCCTTGGTCAAGTCCCTCCTTACTGTATGAACTCACTGAGCCAAGCACTTCGCCCTGTTAGGATGTATCATACTTATTCTACTTACTGGTGGGAACAAATGCAAAAAGAGGAAGTAACTGAATAAAAACAAATCAAGAGCGCCCAGGTCTGCCTAGGCTGGTTGCTCATACATTTTTCACTTTAGTACACTATTTATAAAAGGTCCAATTGGAAGATCTGAGGCTATTTTACCTGGCAAAGAGGATTTAGGGGAGAGGATCTGACAGCTGTCTTCAAATGTCTGAAGAACTATCATGTTGAAGGAGGATCAGACATATTCTGCATAGCTCCAGAGGGCAAAACAAAGACAAATGAGGTGAAAGACCAGGGAGGCATATTTCATTACACTATGAGGAAGTTAAATATGTAACAATGAGACCTGTCCAAATATGAAGCAGGCTATCTGTGAAGGAGGTGAGTATTCAAACAAAGGCTGGAGGAACGCATGTCAGGGCTGTTGCAGTAGAAATTTCTGGTAGGGAAATTTTTAGCCGCTTAGGCTTTTCTGAGACTAATGTGCTTCTACAGGTCTGGGAGGGACTTGAAGGCAAAACTGAACTTGATTTAAACTGACCTCAAGGAAGGAGAGTTGCAATGAGTTCTTATGATGCCGGACTAATACTGGGCTCTGTAAGTAATACATCTGCGTTTGTGGGTGGCACTTAGGTGCCATTGACGTCTTTGAGAGCCAGCATTCCAACCGTAGCTAGGGCCTTGCAGCTGCCCCTGTGACTGAACAGCAGGGAACACTCCAGTGTACAAGGGACTGATTCCAGGGTCACCCCTCCTCCTCTGAGTAGAATATGTCTCTCTTCCTTTTCCACCCCACCTGCAATCCACATATACACAAATACATTTCTACAGTGGAAGCTGTCACGGGATGCTGACAGATCTCTTCCAAATACTCTTGGAAGATGTTCTTTTTCCCAGCTTCTTAAGGCCACCTCTAATGCTGAGCACACTTTGACAGTAATGCTTCTCTCTCCTTATGCAAACACTCCAATAATGAAAGAGCCCCTGAGAGAAAATAAACTAAAAATCATCTTTTTAAGGCACCATTTCTATCTTAATTTCACAACAACAAAGGCCTCAAAAACTATGTGGAGGCTAAAAACTAGGAACCCTGATTTGGAAACTGAAGTCTAAGGACACCAATATTCGGAATGGAGGTGAATGGATCTCTAATTGTTATTCTTGGCAGATGCAGGCCTGGACCAACGATGACAGCTTTTCTATAGAGAAATGTAATCTGTCAAATAACCAGTTTGCAGATTCTGGAACTAAACTCATTTGGGAACAATCAAATTCAATACACTGTAATGTTAGAATTTCAGGATAAATGATCATTTATAAATCAAACCACAGTGTCTATTTTGCTGTGTGACAAGACATTTGGTAATCCAGTCATGAAATATTTATTGAGCCCTGTTACCTGCCAGGTAGTGTGCCAGGCACTGGCTCTGGAGAGGTAAACAAAATGGACGTGATCTGTGATGTTACAGGGTTTATTCTCTAATTTAGACTATAAAATAATAAGCACCAAATCAATTCATAACTACAAACTGATAATGTATATGAAGGGAAAGGGTCAGCAGACTCCTAAAGCCACAGTAGGCTTTCCTGAGGAAGAGAACTTTCAGTGAGAAATTAAGAATAAACGAGAATTAACTGGGTGAGAGGTAGGGGAAAGGACATTCCTGGCAAAGGGCGCACCCCGAAGCCCTAGGGTATGAAAGAATGTGGCTTCTTTAAGAAATGGGGAGAAAGCCAATATAAGCAAGGGGGAAAAGCCTGGAGACGACACCAAGGAAGAATGCAGGGGCAGATCCTGTAGTGTCTCAGCAGCAACTAAGTGCATTCGGAAGCCCCACAAGAGGAGAGTGATGCAATTTATATTTTTAAAATGATTATTCAAAAGGTCAGACATGTGGAGAATGGATTAAGTGAAGGGAAGAACCGTGTCTCTTTTTACATAAACTCTCCATTCACAAAAATGACAACTTCCGATTTATAGCCATATTAATGTAGCATATTTAGAGTCACTTCTTTTAAGTGATTATAAGAGCCTAACATCCCACACATTTTTTTTTGTTTACTAGGCAACTCTCTCCCAAGGAAACATACTATTGCTAAATGGATGAAAATTGAAATATTTTTTATTCAGGCATTATAAATTCTAACTCACATTGAGATGAAGACAAATTACTGTCTCCATGCAGAGGAGGGAGTAAAAATAAATGTGTTTTTATGTAATGTTGCATTTAGAATTTATCTCTATTTTATAATCAAGGGAAACTATGCACACTGAGGATGCTGGGATAGAAACAGAGCCAGAATTAGACATTGTCTATTCTTGACTATTTCTCTCTGTTTTTGTTGCCTGGTACTATTTCTTTCTGTGAAGCACTGTAGGAGTAGGCAGCTGGTCCTCTTCATCATTCTCATCAAATTTAAGTGTAGACTGGGGCGCCTGGGTGGCTCAGTTGACTAAGCATCCAACTTTGGCTCAGGTTGTGATCTCACGGTTCGTGAGTTCGAGCCCTGCATCAGGCTCTGTGCTGACAGCTCAGAGCCTGGAACCTGCTTCGGATTCTGTCTCCCTCTCTCTCTGCTCCTCCCCAACTCACCCTCTGTCTATCTAAAAAATAAAATAAACACTAAATTTTTTTAAAAAAATGTAAGTGTAGACTTCTAACAAAAGTGAATAGATGTAATTGGGTGATACAATACTGTGGAAAATGTGCTCCTCTCTTCCTGGTCTGAAAACAGTATCCTTGGCAGAATCCATTAGTCAGATCCATCAGGAAAAGGGCTGGAAATTAGTATTATATTAAAGGAATGCAAAGACAAAATAGTTTCTGGCATTCAAAATAGGATCATGCAGCAATCCAGGCTATTTTCCAAATACCTATTATTCCCTCTCCTCTCCCCAACAAAGCCCAAAGGACCCATTCTTTTTTTTTTTTTTTTAAGTTTATTTATTTATTTTGAGAGAGAGAAAGAGCCCCAGTGGGGTAGGGACAGAGAGAGATGGAGAGAGAATTCCAGGCAGGCTCTGCACTGCCAGCACAGAGTCCCATGTGGGGCTGGAACTCATGAACTGCGAGATCATGACTTGAGCCGAGATCAAGAGTCTGATGCTTAACAGACTGAGCCAACCAGGTGCCTCCAAAGGGCCCATTCTTATGGTTTGGTTAGTTTAGTTTGTTAGTTGCTTGTTTTCTTAAGTGAGGTTGATATGAAAGTGGATGCTTTATCGAAGTAGGATATTAGGAGAAGTAAATGAAAGCTCACTGTTTTTTAGTCCCAGGGAATTATAGAAGGAATAGAGAAAGAAACCAAGAGAGAAAGAGAATCAGTCAATTAAATATGTATTCTGACACCTCCTTTTAGTGAGTTGCATTAAATCCATGGTTCGCCAACTTAACATGCCTCAAATCACCTAGAAGGCTTGTTCAAACATAGTTGTGGGGCTCCACCCCCAGAGTTTCTGATTCAGTAGGTCAGAGGTAGGACTTGAGAGTTTGCACAAGTTCCTAGGTGATGGTGATACTGCTGATCCAGCGACTACACTTTGAGAACCAGTGTTGAATAAATGAAAGTAATACCAATGGCATCAAAGTTTGTCTTTGATTTTCATGTAGTGCCCTGGAAAGATCATTTCTGTGGCTGACCCTTGCTGAATGCTGGTGTGCAGCCAAACCTTTCTAATTCACCCCAATAGGGAAACAATAAACCACATCCCTCTTCCCATTATAACAGGGCATCTCCTTAAGAAGAGAAACAGAACAGGTGGGGGTACCCCGGAGATTGACCAGTTTTTCCTAGAAAGACATAATGTTACCTAAGGGACATAATGCTACCTAAATTTCCAAATCAATCTTCTCTTAAATCATACTGGACACATGGTCAGGTTCCTTTCTCTTTCATTTCCCTTTCTAATAATCATTTCAGGCTTCATAAGACCATCTGGTTCCCCCTTTCCTTTTCCCACTGGATAGAATGTGGGCCCAGTTGGGATGGTGGTGAACCATCTTCTGCAGTGTGAATGATAAAAGCAACATCTTCAAGGATGGCCAAGCCACAAGACAGAAGGAGCCTTGGTCCTAGACACTGAGAAGCCACCTTATAGACTCTGGATTTTCCTTGTTTAACTCATTATATGTTGGGCCCCTTTGATACAGTGGTCTATCTAATCTGCATCCCAACCAATACAAATGGAATGAGAGGTAGGAGTTTGTGTGGGAATACACACATTAATTCCAACACGGTGCTTAAATTGTGCAAACATGTTGTTCCTATGCCCCACTCTTCCCCTTGACTGTCAGTGACTCATCCAGGGCTACAGTTAGATCATTCCTTCAATGCTTCACTCTTCTCATTTCCAGTTTTCCCTCTCCTTGACTGTTCTTTGTCTATCATCATTGCATTTATTCAAGTTTAGCAATCTATGTAATTACACCTCATGCTTTATTAGTATTTCTTCCATAGCTGCTTTAAAGTTGTTATAAATGTCTCAGGAATTTTTAAACTTCATAAGAACTTGTGAGTATCTGAGTAAGTAAATAAATACCCAAAAGAATATAATTGTTTTAGGTTGTCATTATCAACCTTTCACTTTTTTAAACAAAATTTTTTAATGTTTATTTATTTTTGAGAGAGAGACAGAGTGTGAGTGGGGGAGGGGCAGAGAGAGAGGGAGACACAGAATCTGAAGCAGGCTCCAGGCTGCTGTGAAAATTATATCCAGCTGAAACTTAGCACAATATACCTAAGAATATATATATAGTCATGATTTACTTATATGTACATATTTATTTATATATATTTACATATATATTCCCCTGGACTTTGATTTATATATAACACATAGATAGTTTCTATTGAATAAAAAAATCCTATAAAATACACCAAATCCATGTTCACTTAGTAGTCAAATAGTTTAATCAAGTTTGTCTCTTTGTAAATTCAACAGGTATTCATATAATGTTAAATATTTTTGAATTTGTTTTTCCCCCCAAATAATGAATTATTTGTTAAAAAAGAAAAAAGACTTCCCATTATATTGGCACTCAGACAGTAGGGCATATATCAATGCTAAGGTCCTATTCCTTAAGTCCTGATTGTATACCAATTTTGAAATTTGTTGGTATTTACAGAAGTCACAATTCTTCAGAATCAATTGCTCAAAGCAGCCAGTAAGTACTCTTTGAATTCCTTTCTGAACTGTCACTTCACTGACCTGGTTTGGCCAAGATTAAACAATGGAAAAGCAAATATACATTACAGTTCATCTTCCTCTTGGGCTGACTAATATAACACTGTTTTGTACTTCCCTCCATTCAAAGCATCAACAGTTAGGCAGTCCTCTTTCCAAAGAAACAAACAAAATAGAACTGTAAATAGTATAATAAGTACTCAGAGCATTATCAATACAAAATTATGGCAAATTTTATTTAAAACATTTTAGAGTACTTTTAAATATAGTTTCCTAAGAAGGGAATTAAGTGTATATATTCTACAGCTCTAATGCCTCAGGAAACTATTTTATCACCTGAGCCAGCTACTGATCAGAGATAGAGATGGGGTTAGAAGCCATGATTAAGAGACTGAGACATTGAACATTTGTGACCAGGCGCAGGAATACAGCAAACCCAGAGACATATGCATCACCTGGGAATCAGTGCTTAAGACAGAGCCCATAGTCACATGTCTGGAGAGCCACTGGGAGTTAAGGAGCATACATACACAGGGTTTAAAGCAAGTCTTGAATCACATAGAAAACAAAGGCCAAAGCAAGGCAGAGAATCAAGAATCAAAACAAGAATTGAGAATTATATACATGGAACATCACACTGTTCTGTCCATTGGTCATTTGAGTGGATCTAGTCACAACAAGAATTGTGTGTGTGGTTGCTACAGGTAAATCAGTTCCAGCCATTTCTTCCACCACAGTGGCCTCCCAGAGACTGCTAACCATGCCATTCGTTTCACCACTATCCATCAGTTGGGGCTTCAGAAAAGCCAGACTTGTTATAGACTAAATAAAGAACTTATATTTTCTCTTTGTGTCTGGGTTGTAGTGTGAGTTAAATTTCCACCCTGCCACATTAGCTATTGGCTGGACTTCAGGAAGAATCAAAGGGCAAAATGAGTTTGAAATTAGGCATGGGAACGTCCAGCTAGCCACAGAAGTACAAGAAGACAAAATTAAATGAAAAAGACACAAAACCCCTATTCTCTTTCTTTTTTTAAAAGTTTATTTATTTATTTTGAGACACAGGGCATGCATGAGTGGGGAAAGGGCAGAGAGAGAGAGAGAGAGAGAGAGAGAGAGAGAGAGAGAGAAAGAGAGAATCCTAAGCAGGTTCTGTGCGATCAGCACAGAGCTCGATGTGGGGCTCAATCTCTGGACTGTGAGATCATAACCTGAGCTGAAATCAAGAGTCGGACGCTTAACTGACAGAGCCACCCAAATGCCCCCCTCTTTTCTTTTTTTTCAGCTTTACTGACATAAATTCACATACAATATAATTTGCCCATTTAAAGTGTATGACCCAACAGCATTTAGTATGTTCATAGACTTATACATCCATTACCACAATCAATTTTAGCACACGTTCATTACCCCAAAGAGAACACCCACACCCCTACCCTCTGCCATCACTCTAGGCAACCACTAATCTACTTTCTCTCAGTACAGATTTGCCTATTTAGAAATCTCATATAAATAGAATCATAAATATATGGTCCTTTATGACTGTTTTCTCTCACTTAGCATGTTTTTAATATTCATCCATGTTGTAGCATGTATCAGTACTTCATTTCTTTTAATTGATAAACAATATTCCATTTAATGGACTTACCACATTTTATTTATCCATTCACCAGCTAATGGACATTTTGCCTGTTTCTATTCTTTGGATGTTATGATTAATGCTGCATGAACATTCATGTACCAGCTCCTGTGTGGACATATCTTTTCATTTTTCTTGGGTATAACTAAAAGCAGAATTGCTGAATCATATGGCAACTCTATGTTTGACTATTTGAAGAAATGCCAGACTGTCTTCCAAAGTGGCTACACCATTTTCCATTCCCATCAACAGTGTATGAGGGTTCCAATTTCTCCACATTCTTACCATTTAGTTGCTATTATCTTTTTCATTATAACCTCCCACCCCCTATTTAAAAATCTCAAACAGATCTTCTGGATCTTTGGATCTGGAAAACTGAACCAGTTCCCTGGTTAGCAAAGAAAGGCAAAATTCTGAGCACACACATGCCTAATGAGCAAGCAGGAAGAAAAGACCAAAGATGTCTGGATGTCTGGGGGTCATGGGGGAGCCAGGGCATCCAGTCCCTTCAGGCTGTAAACAAAAGGAGGCCTGGATTGAGATTGCTTCTACCTGCACTTGTTTGAAGCATGACTAGGGCATGATATGTAGGTAAGAGAAGATGAGTAAGGGTTGTAATTTCTCTTGAAAATTAACTGGAGAGAGGAATATGGAGCCAGTGCTAAAGTGAAACTATTATCTTTTCTCCTCCATTCCTACTTGGAATTTTTCCACCAGAGTACATACTGAAAACCTTGGGGATATCCTCTACCTTTAAAGTTCTATGATTCCATGACTTTCTTCCTGTAAGTGCAATTTAAATTGATCGTGCAACTCATCATCAGGGAAATACAAATCAAAACCACAATGAGATACCACCTCACACCTGTCAGAATGGCTAAAATTAACAACTCAGGAAACAACAGATGTTGGTGAGGATGCAGAGAAAGCGGAACACTTTTGCACTGCTGGTAGGAGTGAAAACTGGTGTAGTCACTCTGGAAAACAGTATGGAGGTTCCTCAAAAAATTAAAAATAGAACTACCCTACGACCCAGAAATTGTACTACTAGGTATTTATACAAAAATGCTGATTCAAAGGGGCACATGCACCCTAATGTTTATAGCAGCACTATCAACAATAGCCAAATTACGGAAAGAGCCCAAATGTCCACCAACTGATGAATGGATAAGGAAGATGCAGTGTATATATATATACATATATATGTATATATATATACACATGCCGTGTATATATATACCCGTGTATATATATACATATATATATATGTATATATATACACACACAATGGAATATTACTCAGCGATCGAAAAGAAAAACATTTTGCCATTTGCAACAACATGGATGGAAACAGAATGTGTTATGCTAAGCGAAATAAGTCAGTCCGAGAAAGGCAAATATCATAGGATTTCACTCATATGTGGAATTTAAGAAACAAAACAGATGAACATAGGGGAAGGGAATAAAAAATAAGATAAAAACAGAGAAGGAGGCAAACCATAGGAGACTCTTAAATACAGAGAACAAACTGAGGATTGCTGGAGGGGAGGTTAGGGGGGATGGGCTAAATGGGTGATGGGCATTAAGGAGGAGGGCACTTTTTGGCATGAACACTGGGTGTTATGTAAGTGTTGAATCACTAAATTCTACTCCTAAACCATTATCATACTATATGTTAACTAACGTGGACTTAAATTAAAAAAAAATAAATTGATCGTTCGATGTTATCTTTTATAAATAGAGGCTTTACCTTAATAAGATTCAGTTTAAGTGTTTTTAATGGTTTTAAAAAATATTTTTACTTTTTGTAAACCCGAAACTAACATAATATTGTATGTCAACTACACTTTAATTAAAGAAAATTCTACTTTTAATGTTTCCTGAAGCTTGTTGAAATACAACTCTATCTATAGCATTAGTGCTTCCTGGAAGTCACTAAAAGTTCCTAAAAGTCTACCTAAGAAAAAAGATGAATATAGTTAAAAGGAAAAAAGTACATTTATTCCTTGGAAAGTACACTGATTACTATACAGTTAGTTAGAGAATTGTGTTCTTTCACCCTTGAGAACTGTGCCATGGAATAAATTAATTTCTTTGAACTGAAATATAACTACCACATCTGAAAATAGGAAAAAATGAATTAAATTGAGGGAGGATTCAAAATAAGAAGGGCCAATGCCAAACAAAATACCAACCAAGCAAATTAGAAGACATTACACATACTCTTCCTTACTTAACATGGAAGGAAATTGCAATTATTATTTGGTTAATAAGGCACTTCCTGGGCCTGAAAGTTACTAGCTCTTCCCTTCAACATATATTTGCTGTGCAACTGCTGTGAGCCAGAAACCTTGTTAGCTTTGTTAACTGCCAAAATAAATAAGAGAGTCTCTGCTGGCAAAGAGCAGCAGAGGGCCTGGCCTCTGCCAGGCAGATGCAAACTCATTATCCAGCTGCAATCCATTCTACGGCTATGATAGGCAAGAAGCAGAGTGGAGATGGTGAAGAGGAGTTATTTACAGTTACCTAAACTGGGGTAAGAAGGGGAAGAGGAATGTGATGGCAAAGGAATAGAGGGGTAGGGGATGACCAGTGAACCTGGCTTCATAAGGAAAGGGAAGGATTTCACCAAGCAGAGAGAGACCAAGACATTTGTGAAAACATTCTAGTGGGAAAGCAAATGTTTTGGAGATTTATAAAATTTAACCATATGAAAATGTCAACGGTCAACCATTTTTGGCCGATAAAAATAGCACATTCATACAGTTTCAACTCATACAAAACAAAATAATCTCCAGGATGTGTAGGGTGGATTCTTAGGACTTATAGGAGAATTAGATAGACAAGAAGTTGGGGTCAGAGTAGAAAGAACCTAGAATTGTCTTCTAAGGTTTCAACTTTATCCCATAGGTGATGGAACAGTCAATTCACAAAAGAACTTTTGACAAATGACCAACACATATATTTTTAAATGTTTAAAGAAGTTCAGGCCTAAATGAAAACTGTCTATCATTTTCAATATTACAAAGAAAAAAATTTTAATGACAATATTCAATGCTATTAACACCTGAGAGAAACAGGATGCTCCCTCACACTACTGTGTGTGTAAACTGGAATAATCTTTCTGGAAAGCAATCAGAATACCCTTTGACTAAGCATTCTACTTTTAGGACTTTATCCCAAGGAGAGTCATGGCTATTAAAAACAAAAACAAAAACAAAAACAAAAACAAAAACAAAAACAAAAACAGTTTATGGGTGCCTGGGTGGCTCAATCAGTTAAGCATCTGACTTCGGCTCAGGTTATGATCACACGGTTCGTGAGCACGAGCCCCACTTTGGGTAAGCCCCACTTCTCTCTCTGCCTCTTGTGGGATTCTCTGTCTTTCTGTCCCTCACTCACTTGCACCCTCTCTCTCTCCCAAACAAACAAACAAAAAGTTTAGGCGACAGGATATTCTTAATGTCCAAAAATAGCAAGTTAAACAAATCAGGAATCATCCTTATAATTGAACACTATGCAGCTACATTAAATATTTAGATGAATATTTAATAACATGGCAATGCTCATGAAATTTTGTCTTATGAAAAAATCAGGTTATGAAACAGTACATGTATCAGATAGGGCTCTTAAGAACTAGGTCAGACTGACCAGATTTGAATTTCAAGACCATTTAAAGTCCTGTGACCTTGAGCAAGTAACTTAACCTCTTTGTGGCTCAGTATCATCATCTGTAAAATGGGGATAACACTAGTACATACACAATGAGTTGCTATAAATATTAAATGAATTAATATACATAAAGCATACTTTACATGTAAATATACTTTGAAATTTGCCTGGCACATAATTAGCACTAAGAGTTAGTTATTGTTAATATCATTAGTATGTGTTGCCAGTAAATTAAGTCAACTTTTAAGCTAATTTAAGAAGTAAAGGTGGAAAGATAAACCATTGGGCAAGAACCACACCCAAAGCACTCTGAAAAACTGGTTTTGTGAAGTCATTACCACAGCTGCCAAGCACCGACCTCGTAATTTGCAATGCCAAGTCCTTGGATGCTGGACACTGCACACTGCCACAGAACAGCTGTCTCTCCCGCCACTGGAAACCGGATGCAGCTGCCATTGCTGCTATGCCCTGGCCAGAACGGATTCTGCGTCATCCCTGCTGCTTTGAGTCACCAGTTCTTGAATCAAAGTCTAGAGAGGATGCATCTGCTTGGCTGCACCAAGTCCCAAGTTCCCAGATGTAAGAGAGGTCAAGAAACAGAGCAGTGAGCATTTTTATCACATAGAGAAGGCAGATTCCACTTTTTAAGACAGGGGATTCAACACGCTTAGCATATTTACACATTGGGCAACTAAAGGAAGAATGATTCCTCTATGGTTTTAAAAATATAAATGTAACTTAAATATATTTATAGACAAAGAAATAAAGGACTAAAAGGATATATCTAAATGTTAATGATTAATTGTGAACTGACCTTTATGGCTGATTTGAATTTTTTACCTTCTGTCTCTGTAATTTTCTAAATCTTCTATGACATAGAAAAGACATTTTCTCTTTTAAAGCAAGACCAGGCAATATCAGATCTCTATTTCTGAAAGAGAATTAAGTATTTCTTAGATATGGCCATGGACCAGGAAATGAAAGACTGTGTTCAAACGGCCACTGTTAACCTATAGCAGGCCTTTGTTACTCCAAGTGTGGTGAACAGACCAAAAACCAGCTTGACTCAGAAGCATATTAGAAATGCCGAATCTCAGGCCACATTCCTGACCTACTTAAAGCAAAGAAGAGGATGAATCAGGAAATATTCTAGAGATACAAGCAAGAAGGGTTGACAATTGACAACAAGGAAAAAGTCATAAACGATTACAAACCTTGGAAACATTTCCAAACTTGGAAGAAGATGAAGTTATTAACAGAAATGGACTCCTGGAACAGGAGCCAGTTTTAAAGGAGAAAGATAAATGTGGTTTTAGATATGTAAGGTTTGAGAACTTGAAAGGTGGCCAGATGGATATGGTCAGTCTGGGACATGCAGAACTGAGAGCCAATAAGAAATATCAAGATTGGGTTTACAAATTAAGAGTCATCTAAGAAAAGGAGATGATAGAAGCCAGAAAAGTGGTTAAGAATACACAAAGCAAGAGAAGAAATCCAAGCAAGATCCTCTGGTGGTGCCTGCATTTTGGAAACATGGGAGAAAGAGAAGTCAGAAAATGGGTTGCCAAAACTAAGATCATCATTAGTTTTGATGGGCACCTGGGTCGCTCAGTCAGTTAAGTGTCTGACTGGCTTGGGTCATGATCTCGCAGTTTGTGGGTTCGAGCCCTACATCGGGCTCTGTGCTGGAAGCTCAGAGTCTAGAGCCTGCTTCAGATTCTGTCTCCCTCCCTGTCTGTCCTTCCCTGGCTCATGCTCTGTATCTCTCTCAAAAATGAATAAACGTTAAAAAAAAATTTTAAACAAAGCTAAGATCATCAGAATATAGTGTCAAAAAAAGCAAAGGACAGATATTTCATTACTATTCAATTCTCTCCTCCTTTCATGACAAACTGGGAGTGATTTATACAATTACACTTAGATTAAACAGGACAGTGATGGATTAATGGAGATCTTAATTCTTGAGACATAAAATGGCCAAAGTATTTGGAGGGGGTAGAAGAGGAGAACACATATACCTTAGATTTTTCATCACCAGAAACCATCCAAAGTTATCTGGCTTTTGAAAAAAGTTTTGATGAAAATTTTATAATTTTTACATGTTGCAAATCAAACAAGACCATGACTTGTCTTTGTTTTATTCATTCATTTATTCATTCAGCAAACATTTTTTGAGAACTTAACTATGAGCCAGGCATTGAGGATACAGCAGATAACAAAACAAACAAAACCCTTTGACCTCATGGTGCTTACATTCGAATGGGAGACAGATAATAAACAGAAGAAATAAATAAACATATTGTATGTTAGATGGTGATAAGCATTATGGAAGGAAGGGATGAAGGAGTGGGGTGAAAGTTGAAATTTTAGAAGAGGCGAAAGAGAAGATCCCACTGAGAAGATGAAGAGACCTGAAGGAGGTCAGGCAGCCACTCTTGGAGATTTCTGAGGGAAGCACTTTCCAGGGCAAAGCTGCACTGGACCTTGTGTGGTCAAGGAGGCCTGTGTGGCTGGCCGGACAGTGAGGGGGTGGGTAGGAAAAGAGGACTGGGTAGGAAAGGTCATTGGAGGTTTTTGAGCATATAAATGACATTACTGGGGCACCCAGATGGCTCAGTTGGTTGAGCCTGACTTAGGCTTAGGTCAAGATCTCATGGTTCGTGAGTTTGAGCCCTGCATCGGGCTCTCTGCTGCCAGCTCGGGGCCTGCTTTGGATCCTCTGTCTCCCTCTCCCTCTGCCTCTCCCCCATGCTCTCTCTCTCTCTCTCTCTCTAAGATAAATAAACATTAAAAAATAAATAAAATGATATTATCTGACTTGGATTTTAACAGAATCGTCCTGGCTGCTATTTTAAGGACATACTGAAGTAGAAAAACCAGATGGGTAGCTACTGTAAATATCTAAGCAAGAATAATGGCGACTTGGGCCAGGTACCTTTGACAGTTTTATCTCTCTTCAGATAACTACCTCTTATATCCTTCTACTGTATCATACTGAAGTGGATGGGAGGGAGGAGAGACTATGTACGTAGCAGAGAAAGGAGCACAAAACTCTCAACCCTTCTATTTCTATAAATCTACGTACTTTCACATTTATCTTCAGCTACACAGAACAAAATGTGTAAGCAATTTAAATACTTAAATTTTATGTAAATATTTAATATGTTTAAATAGTATGTTTGAATCTTCTACATTATTACAGCCTCAAAGAAATGTTTTAAAAACCACTAAAAACCATTATCATCACCATGTCAATAAATTTATATTTAGGCCAAGGTAACAATAAAAGAACCTGATAATTTATTTTAAAGACATGAGCAATATTTTTGAAACACAGAGTCAGTGAATAATGACTAGTTCTGAAAGGTGTAATTTTAAACCTTCTACTCTTTCAATGCTATAATTAAAACAAAAATGAAAGTGAGATCAGAGAGTACACACACAGACCTGGGTCACACTGGGACATGTAATTTGCTTTTTCTATGGCTATGAGACCAAAGGCTCCATTTATTTGCTAAAGATTAAAAGGATAAACTGATTTATTTCTTATTTTAAAATACAAAAGATACTAAGTCAAGTTAAATATTGATCGAGAGAAAAAGTTGTCAACATTGTATTAATATTACCCTACATCCGCAGAGGTTTACTGTTTACAAAGCACTTTCACTAGCATTACTAGTTTGAGCCTCACAATAGACCCATTAATATCATTGTTCTTAATTTACAGAGCGCTTAAGGGACTTATCCAAAGGCACTCAACTATCTAGCAAGTGCCAGAGCTGGGAAGAGAACCCTAACATCCTGGACAACTATTCTTTATACTATACCAAACCGTATTCTTTTCCAGATACAGATTTGGGCATGTTTTTCTCATGCAGGGACCATCTGGGTCAGCAGGACCACGGGTGGAGAGCGGCACCTATGGAAAGGTGCCACCACGGTAAATGGTGTTATCTCCATTTAATGTTAGAAAAACCAAGAAACAGAGGTTTGTTAAGTCAAACTCTGGCTCTGCAATTAGTCAACGGCTGGTGTCATTTGCACTTACCCTGGTCTTTTTCACAACTTCTAGTTCCCTTATGGCTTGCTTGATCTCCAGGCCTGCTCTTTAACACCTCCACCAGAGGGCAGGCAGGGCAGGAAGAAGAGCATTGGTAACTGGTTTGCTCAAAAAGTTGGAAGAAGAACACTTAGGACATTATCTTAATTTAGATTTTTAGAGGCTTTCTAGATTTCATTATTAATGCAAAATTTGCCAACATTCTTCTATGTAGACCTAGAATAAATAATGCAGTAAAATGATTTCAGAACTAGAGAATAGAGTTTTGTTATACATCTTCATATTTCCACTGCTGATTTTTCTAAATGATAAATATAAAATGTTAGATCTTTAAAAATATAACACTTGGGAAATAGGTGGGCAATGAACAAGAACAATTCACAAAGAAGAAATTCAACTGGCAGTGAACATGGAAAAATGTTCCACTTCACAGGCAGTTAAAGAGATAACATTTCAAACAAGAAACTGCCATGCTTCATCTGTCAAATTAATAAACATTATAAATGAGAATTACTGGTGAGGGTGTGGTGATATGGGCACTTTTATATATTTTTAGTGGAAATGTAAATTGCTACCATCTTTCTGGAGAGAAATCTAACCCTTTAGACAGATGAATTCTGACAGAAGAAAATGGGAGTAATTTCCTACTACCTAAGTTGGAACTAAAATCTGGTTCTTTTTTCTCTAATCAAGAGAGCCCTTACACAGAGAACATGGATGTATGACACATGACAGAAAGAAACACAAGCTTTATGCCACCTCCTGCCCTCTGCAGACTCACTGAGATGGAAAGATGAGGGCCCCTAACCCCAGGAGAGAGTAAGGGCTATAACTCCGACCACTCCAGGGAAGAGGCAGAGTGTACTGGCAATGGAGAGAAATGGGAGTATCTGAAAGCCTGTGGGTCTCCCAAGATCACAGGGTCTGCTTCATAACCACAGGAGAGAAAAGTAATGCTTTCTGCAGGTTCCAGCAGGTGTAACACATCACAGTAACCAACATCTTACTATGCCAGGTTGTCCGAGAGAGAGAGAGAGAGAGAGAGAGAGAGACAGACAGACAGACAGACAGGGAGAGAGTCAGAGGGCTCTAACGTTTATGGGACTATTCAGATATACATGTGTGTCTTTTCAGTAAAGGTCAGGCTTGCCTGCTCTGGACCACCCATGCACCCTCAATTACACTGCTATCAGTCTTACAGGTCAAATACATTTGCCCCTAAATTCAAACTACTGGACTATGGATAGAGTTGCTTGATCTTGCTTATAACTTAACAACTACTAGCTTCAGCTAATTTAAAAGACAGTCTAGTGGTGAAGAGTCTCACTGTAACAGGAATTTGTTTGGAAGGCCCAGGCCCCCACAGAAAGAGAGACTCCCCTGTGTTCTAACTATGAACTCATCACAATTTATAATAGGGAGAAACTGGAAACAACCTAAACGTCCAATCAAGAGTGTGGTATGCACCCATTAACTGTTTCATCAAAATGGAAAATGCTTATTCTACGATAAGAAGTTAAGATACAGAATACAGAGGTTCCATTTCGACGTAAGCTGACTCTATCCTGTCCCACCCACTGAATGCAGACATAAAAGGGGCAGAATACATAAGTACTCTAAAATGAAATGGTAGCAGGCAGATAGGGAAAGAAGAAAATTGAAGTCCTGCTGAACCAGAAGGGAGTTTCCCATTTTCTTTTCTCTCCAGGGTCTCCTAGCCGGGACTCAGGATAGCCCAAAACCAGAAGTGGAAACCAGGCCTAGACAGAGAGAATTCCAGAAGAAGGCTCTAGTTCTGGTCCAATGAGCAAGAAAGGAGATCTCTAATGCTCCTAGAAAACAGAAAAAAAATCACTTAGGTTTTTTTGTTGTTGTTTTTAATCTTTTTTTTTCCCCCTTTTCTTATTTTTTCATCCTCCACACTCCGGACAGCCACAGTAATGAGAGCATGGGGGCCGCGGTACCTAAAACTCTAAGGGAAGGGACATTTATTGAGAAGGGAAACCAGTGTGAGGTTCTGGGAGGGGAATTACAGCCTCAGAATTGGAACAGCAGACATGGTTGGGCAAACTGCCTGTCAGAGATGCCATGTGGACTTGTGTCAGGTAGGTGGAAATGTACATCTAGAACGGAGAGGAAAGGTCTGGGTGAAAACTTTAAGTTTGTGAATCATCTGCAGTCAGAAGTTATTTAAAGCTAAATACTCTAGATGTTTTCTCCTTATTACTGAGTAACAGCTAATTACTGAGATTTTCTTACAGCTTTTTTTTTTTAACCACTGAAGAAGGAAATAAAGTGATTATTATAATTCTAAAGATGGAGTCTATATTACCACTGGGAAAAATAGATTTGATTCAGTCCTAGGCCCTGGCTCCTAAATGAGTCGTCGTTAGGCTCTGCTTCTATGCTCCCTAAAATAATTTCGGAAAACTTTATAGTCCCTCACACATTTTAAAATTTGCATCTAAACTTTTTCATCATAAATTTAAATAGTGGCAAAGGATGTGTACCATAACTATTGACATTATTATACAATTATATATCTGGTGTATTATAACTATTGACATATTGTTTAAAAAACTATTATGTGATTCTTAAATATAATCCAGGAATGTAAACACCAGAGATGTTTAATTCCCACATCATTAAAAAAATACATAGGAACAAATTCTTTTATGTCAGAAATTTCACATCATGTTTTCTCCTTAACTCGTATTTCCATTCCATTTTCCCCACAAAATTTTATTCTAATATGACATATTTTTGATGCTTGAAATCCATGATTGGTCATTCTATCATAATTCTTTACAATAAAAATACACATACAAATCAAAATGTTCTCTGGTTCTATAATGCTGGCATTTCTTTCTTTTGTCGTTACCATTATAGTTATTTAATGACAACACTGATCAACCACCACGAATGACACATTTACATAAATGTTAAATATAGGTTAACATTTTACTGTCAGCATATGTTTTAATGAGATAACGGGGCCTTTTTTTCAATGAGCTTTTGTATCTGTGGGTTAATATTACTTATGCTAGAATTAGACTTACATGTAACTTTCTTTTTTAATGTTCAAGTGCCGAAAAACTTAGTCACATACGTAAGAACACGAGACTGAAAGTTTTATTACAGCAATGACCTACAATTATTTGAACCCCTTCAGAGTTATATAATTGAAATCACATAGTAATGAATCATAAAAATTATTTTTTAATGAATCACCAGCTGACCGCTCAATTAGTTTCCCCTTTAATTCTGTTCAAAGAACTGAAAACCTCCTGAGTTTCAAAAGGATTATTATAATTATTCCCCCCTCTCACCATCCAAGCCAATAATTTGAATTGTCTTCTTGTCTGCCACTTTAGAGGTTCTTCCACCCCAGGGCAATGGGCTGCAGTAACCTCTCCAGGGGGAGGGAGGCCCTTTCATAATGAGGGAGGTGGAGGGGAGGGGGATTATGCAAGAGGCAGTGACAAAGGAAACAGCACCACACCTCAAGGATATCTTCAGGCAGATCAGTTTTAAGGACAGTGAAGGAAGCTGAAGATCCAGAAACTGGATTCCATCCAGGAAATCTTTCTTTAGGCTCTTGTGCTTTATAGAAATCTTGTGCACCCTCAGTGGGTTTAAACTAACTAGCATTTCCTCTTGCATCATGCCCTATTTGGGGGGGGGGGTGGTTGGAGGGAAGGAGACGTAAGAAAGAAAAATAAGTCCAAGAGTATTTTCTGAGGGTTGTAGGAAAAGCCAGTATGATTCCTAAGGATAAGTTAAATTCCTCAGGGAAAGGGATCTGGGGGTGGAGGGAAGAGAAAGGAGTGGTAGGTGTCCATAGAGTAATTCAGGGAATGTACCTACCCTCTATCCCCAAAAAGTGGTAGAACCTTGAGGTAAGGCCTCTTCTTCCTGAATCAGCACCCTGGGACCGCACTTCATTTATTCAACAAACATTTGCTAGGCACTTTCTCTGTTAGCCTCTGCACCAGGGCCCAGGGACACAAAGACCTTTATAGTCCTGGTCTGCAAGGAGCTCACACAAGTTGATTAGGATTCAGGCTCTTGACTGAGGTGCCCCAGCCCAGACAGCCACCCTCCCTGCTTCCTGCCACATGCTCTCTGCATCCTGGGATTTCTCCCCATAACCTTGTTCCCTATTCCACCACCACCGAAAGCCATGTTCATTTCATTTCCTCCACACTTTCAGGTAGAGTGGGCCATACCATAGTGGGTGATGCAAATGCATTATGGTGAGTTATAGGGATGTCCGAGATAGCTCTTCAGCTCCTCAATAAGTCAGGGTGGGCCGGGGTAGGAGAGGGGATGAGACCTAGGCATTAGGAGGCCACAGTTCAGATATCTCCAGGCAACAAGAAGCTCCTTTCAGTGTGCTGTACGAACGTTATCATATCTTTATGTGTGCTCTGGTCTCAAATATGTTGGGAAGCACTGTAAATTAATTTATCAAACTATGGACCAATAGGTCTGAGCAGAAAAGTCCAGATACACTCTCCGGAAGCTACATTTGTCCTACAGACATCTTTGGTGTGGCAGATACAGTGCTTCACAATTAAAAACTAATTTACTTCCAACATCAAAAAATTTCACACAAAAATCTAGATATCTGGCTTCTCATGAAAAGTTGCTATGAGCTATGCAGCAGTCAGCTGGCAATGAGTACCCTTTGAGATAGGGTTTGCCCTTCCACTGTACCTGCTTTTTCTCATCCACACTCTGTATGCCCTCCCCAATTTCATCATCACTTAAGCTTATTTCTACTGCCTAGAATACAGTCGGCCCTCATGCTACCTTCACACTCACCATGGGTGCACATGAGCAGACACACATACCTCTGTCTCAGTAATAATACCCTCAAAAGTAGAATACAGAAATGCAATTTAATTATTTTTATTCTAGAAATGATAATGTGTATTAAAGAAAATTTAGAAAATCACAAAAATGAAAGGCGAAATTATTAAATCATCAGAGATCCTGCTGTTCTGAAATAACTAATGTTACACCTTAGAATGCATTTTTCTGATTTTTTTTGTATTGTTACATACATAAGGCTGCACAGATATGTATGAAGTTCCAAGTGGGCTTATATTTTCGTGTACTTCGAAGACATTATTATTTTCCTATGTGTTTGAAACCACGGGATTTGTTTCATGGTCATGATTTCCTATTGATAAAAATCACCCACTTCTCACGATATTGTTCAGCATATCACATACACTGAACCTTATATAATATTTTAATTATATAGATGTAGAACTCTATATAATTGATGTAGAACTCATTATACCCATTAACCTTACATAACATTTTAAACTTATCTGAAGTTGCTTTGAGCTTCTCAGAGCTTAGTTAATAAAATCTATCACTTGGTTCTGGTGGAGAGCAGTATGCTATCACTTTTGTTTTCACGAGCTCAGATGTCTACAATAGCCAATGGGGTACAGCCTGTAATTTTACCATGTCACTTGTTTCATGTGTGTGTTGAGATGTAGCTGGTTAAAGGATGAAACTAAGGACCAAAGACCCCTTCTCCCTGCCCCTCTGATGCCCAGAAACTAAATCAGTCCCTAGACTTCAAGAAGAAAAGAGAAGTCCAAATTGAGCTTAAGTTTCTGTCACCTCTCATTCTGGCCTTCCTACTTGGCCTGGTATAGAAATTAACAGGCACATAGAAAAGTGAGGACGTACTTCCTGGTCGCCCAAGCTTATGGAGATTTACCCTTGTTTCACCTGTTGCTTCTCCCTATGAAAGCATACTATTTGGGGGCTTGCATTTTTTACAGAATTACATTGTGAATATATAAATAAAATTTCTAATAACTTTACAGAAGTGGTTGAAGAGTTACAATTAATAGTTACCTCTTCTGTTTTAATTAGAATAAATGAAGTTTCAGAGATTTTAAATGCCACTGATAACTATAGCTTGAGAGAGGGGAAATCATGAATTTATGAAATTATGATGAGGGGAGAAGGCTTCCTTTTCTTTTCAAGTAAAATAAAAAAGTATCAGGAAAGATTGTTGATGTTTTAATGTTCTTTTTAGTCAAGTAGAAAATAATGTTTACTGTGAGTTTTCGGTACTGTTTTGGGCCACTTTTCTGTTGTATATCGTAGCAGCTTCAATAGTATTAAAAATAATGTGAATCAGTGTCCTAATTAATCCCATTTTAAAGTGGCTCCATGTTCAGGGGCACCTGGGTGGCTCAGTCAGGTAAGCATCCAACTCTGGCTCAGGTCATGATCTCGCGGTTCATGGGTTCGAGCATCACTTTGAGCTCTGTGCTGACAGTAAGGAGATTGCTTCAGATCCTCTATCCCCCCACCCCCCACCCCACCGGTCTCTGCCCCACTCATGCTTTCTCTGTGTCTCAAAATAAATAAGCTTAAATAAATACAGTTGCTCCATGTTGAACTTTTCCTTCCTGGATTATTTATGCATTGGTTATTTTAACATACATTTATAGAATGCCTGCTCTGTGCCAGACACTATATTAAGTGTTGAGAGAAAAGAACGAACAAGGTAGTCCTTCCCTTCCAGAGTCTCAGTGTAGGGCGATGGACAATTGCACTATGGTGCAGTGATGAAGTGCCATTTAGAGTAGAATGAAGCATGCGATCGGGCACGCATGGGAACACACTGGTGTAACACCGACCTGAAAGAGTGATTAAAGATGGAAAAAGGGAATGGTGGTGGAGTCATAAAGGATGAGCAAGAGTTTCCCAGATGAAGACATGGGGAAGGTCTTTCCAAGCAAGAGGGGCAGTATGTGCAGAGAAGTGTGGTGAGAAAGCAAGGTGAATTAAGGGAACTAAAATCTGTTTCAGCACGACCAAGAAATTAAGTTGGGAGAGAGGAAGACTTTGTTGGCAGGTGAAGCTAAACAGAAGGGCAGACCATAATGAATCTTTTATGTCATGCTGAAGGTTTGCATTTTATTCTCAAGGAAATGGGAATTTGCTGATGGCTTTTTAACAGTGGAGGGCCAGACTCACGTTTGAGAAGGTCAGGGCTTGTTGACAGAATGGAGAATTAATGTTGGGAACAGGGAGCTGGTGCAGTTGTCGGGTAAGACAGGATAATGGCAGGAGCCTATGTAGTGATGATGAAGACACAGAGAAGAGGAGGCAACTGAAGATATTTAGGACATAAAGTCAGGGACACCTGATAACTTCCCAGATGTGTGAAATGAAGGACTTCCTGGTCAGAGACATTAAAAATGCTTGTGGAAATGTTTGATCTCCTTTATGGATCCATATTCAGATGAAAAGAAATAATACTTGTTTTTGCGTCCTGAAGTTTTACATTAAAACCTTTTCATCCTCTTGAACAAAAAAGACTCTGATGGTCTCGTTTCAACATTCAGTACATCTTTTTTCGAATCATAAAACCACCATTTACTGAGAAGGTGACAGAGAAAATGGGGATGTGGTTCTTTAGAATAGCCAGCAATTTCACATCTCTGTCACCACAATCTACTACACCTGTTCATACACCCACCTCATGTCATTATTAATAGCCTTTTGCTTTCTTCATTTTCCATTCAAACCTAATATTTAAAAAAACAGGTTGATTACCAAATTGGGTGAGTCACTTTTAAAGTCATTCTTATGGTTAGTGGAGTTTCGGTTCTCAAATTTGTTTTAAATAATGAGAGTTATCCTAAATGTCCAAAAATGTGGTCGAGTAATATCAATGTATCTTAAATGTATCAGAAGAAGGCAATGGAATTGAAATCCAATATGAACTTAAATTTAGGACTCGAGTCATGAACTCTAGGTGTGATTTGAAAAAAAAAATGTAATCACTAATATGAACATGCATAAATTTGAATCAAAGGGGAAATGCACTGCTTAATGGACTTTATAGATACAAGTTGTAAAACATAATACTGCATTAGTTAGAAACTTTGCAAGCTTTTGAATAAGCTCATTATCTTATGAGATATATTAGTATGCTTTTTACGTGAACTACTTTCTCTCCATATGCCCTTGAATTTAAATTGCTGTTGTTATAATAAAATATTTAGAATTCTACTACCAGTGACACTTAATAGTAGAACTAAGGAATTATGGGAAACAGAATTTGGGAAATTTCTGACTCTACTAACAATTATATAAGAAACTCAGAATGTCCAAGACAGAAATTTGGGCCTTGGTTTACACAACAGATGAGTTCCTGTAACTTGAATTTACAGAAATAACTATGGAGATTATCTTGCTTAACCCCCTGATACTAAGGAACTGAGCACCAGAGGATTATTTGATACAACAAATGAGACAAAACTGGTTGGTAATGGCCCTAGAACCTAGACCAGAGCTCCCCCCAAGCATCCCTGCCTGTCTTTTCCATTACCTTACCACTGACTTAGATGAAGCAGAGAATTTCCGACTAGAAAAGGAAATCTTTCTCATAAAGTTAATAATCAGCCTCTAAATTACACTATATTTTATTTAAGTTCTGATTTTCATATCTGTATTCAGTATGATGAAAGGAAAAATAATTCAAATAATTATAGATGTCAAATTTGAAGTAGAAGAGGATGGAGATTGTGCGGAAACACAGCCTAAATTAATGAAAAGAATAAAGTTTTTTTCATTCAGAAAAAAAAATTTTTCTTTGGAGAAAAAAATAGCAGTAAGTCTAAACTGACTATGTCTTGCTCACAGAGATTAATTAGAAAGTCTGTTTTAATAACTAGATATGGATGATAGGTGATCAGTATTTGACAAGTCTAAGCTGAGTTGTTCCACACAACCCTACATTAACGGGGTCTAAAGCCCAGCCAACTTTTTTTTTCTTTTTTAAAAGTTTATTTATTTATTTGGAGAGAGAGAAAGAGAGAGAGAGCGCACGAGCATGCGCACGCACAAGTTGGGGAGGGGCAGAGAGAGAGAACCCCAAGTAGGCTCCACACTGTCAGTACAGAGCCCAACTCGGGGCTGTATCCCACAAACTGTGAGATCATTACCTGAGCTGAAATTAAGAGTCAAGATGCTTAACCGACTGAGCTACCCAGGCACCCCAAGCCCAGCCAGCTTTTATTTAATTTGTGATTTTCAGACCTTCTAATGATGATGTAACTGTAATTGTGAAAAATCTCCAGCAAAGAGAAAGTGGACGCCTGGCAAGAAACTGCATCAGAGGCTTTCGATGGAGCCTCAAACAGGTACATTCTCTTTCTACCTCCTTGCTTCTTCCTATCATCATGGACTACCAAAAAAAAAAAAAAAAAAAAAAAAAAAAAAAAAAAAAAAAAAAAAAAAAATGAGAGAGAGAGTCATGCTAAGGACATGACAAGTAAGAGTCCTGGGATGTACTAGGAATCCTGGTCTTCCTATGCAATATTCAGTTGTAGTTATTTGATTTTTGGCAATTAAATTCTTTTTACAAATTTGTGTTGAGAGTGCTAACAATTGAGGAACACTAGGCTGCTCAGTGGTATTCATTTTCACATGGGTTGGGTGGGGCCCTGGGCCAAAGGAAGTTCAAAGCAATAAAACAATTACTCAAGCCCTTGTGGCTGAGCCATTGTTATCCAAGAATAAGGCTATCCATTAGAGAACTTACCTTCCCACTCCATACCGAGTGACACTGACCACTCCTTTCATAAAGTGGTGCCTACTCCTAGTCAGTAAGGAAAGGGGGCTGACATTTGAGCACCTGCAATGTTTTACATGTTTCCGCATTCTCAACAGCCCTGTAAGAAATGTATTACCCCATTTCACAAATAAGGGAACAAATTCTGAGAAACGAAGAAAGTTACTCAAGGCCACAGAACCAGGCGATTGGTCTGTTTAAACTCAAAGTTCAAGTCTACTCCATCATGCTCTGCTTTGTTCCCAGTCTAAGAAGAGGTGCAAGGTCCCTGAATCTCCATTCAGAGCAAAAATATATTGTAAAATCCAATGTCCTGTGTAAATGAAGAGAGTTGGCCTTGTTGGGACACCATATATATACCTCTGTGCGTTTTATCTGAAAAATCTGCTGGCTCTCTTTCACTTCAGATAGCCAGAATGTATCTCTATGATTAACTCTAGGGTGGGTGTTTATGAGATGCAATTTGATGATGACTGTGGGAACATTTGCTTCACAGCCATCAAACCAGACCTAGTCCTGGCTTCAGTGCATGGAGACTGTAGGTGCCAAAACAAGCGATGACAGGGGGCCATGGCAGAGGTTATAACCAATTAACAAGGGAGACTGTAGGCCAGGAAAGAGTCTTAAAAGTGTTTGAAGCATACGCTGAAGTATACTTTCAAGTCATCTAACATCGCTGACTGAAAGAGGCTGTCAGAAAAGTAACACGATTTTGACTGAAACAGCCATAGAGACAAGACAGCTGAGCTCCCAGCAGGATCTGGTTTTGTCATCAGTAGCTTCACTGCTGCCTAACTAAGCATTTGGGCTGGCTTTCACATGCAGTGGGATGGTGTAAGAAGGAACATGAGGTCATGGCCAGTTTGTCAGAGCCAGTCAAGTGTGTTCTAATTTAGAGAAGAGAAAGAATTTCTGGGCCTCAGCCCCTTTAAAAGGCCATGGGAGAACCTAGTGTCAATCAGAACAACCAGGTCTTGGTTTTACTTACCCTAAACACACACATGGAAACTAACTGTAGCACCATTTAGGCCTCATTTTTATGTTATTCAACTTGAAAAAGTATCAGTAGCAGAGTATTTTCATCATATTGACAAAGGTGAATATTAAAGACCTGCCTAATTCTTTCAACTCACATGCATTAGGGTACATTTCATCAGTGCAAATTATCTCCCAAATATGCTGGTCACAAAATACAATGGTGTACCGAAGGGGCCAAAGAATATATGTGTTAAAATATAAATATGTAAAAACAAAAGGGTTTTTACCAAAAACCAAAGGACGTGCAAACAGCATTTTAAAAATGTGAAAAAGAAGCGGCACCTGCGTGGCTCAGTTGGTTGAGTGTCCGACTCTTGATTTCGGCTCAGGTCAGGATGCCAGGGTCGTGGGATTGAGCCCTACATTGGGCTCCATGCTGAGCGTGGACCCCGATTGAGATTCTCTTTCTCTTGCCATTTGCCCCTCCCCCCAACTCGTGTTTTCTCTCTGGAACGAAAGAAAGGAAGAAAGAAAGAAAGAAAGAAAGAAAGAAAGAAATGAAAGTATTCTTTTAAAAAAGATAAACAAAAAATAAAATGTGAAAAAATGTTTACCATCACAGATAACCATCGATGTGCAACATAAAATTGCAATGAGTTTACTTTTTTGTCTTTAGTATTAAAAAAATTACAATATTCAATGCAATAAAGGGTACAGTTAGATGGGCTTTGTTATACTCATCTGATAAAAATATAAATTGCTATGAGCTCTCCGAAAAGCAATTTACCAGTATATTTCAAGAGCTGTAAAATATTCATATGCTGCTGAAAGTACAGTGATATCAGAAATTCTGGGGGTAGGGCCAAGCAATCTGTGTTTTAACAAGCTATCCAAGTGATTCTGATGCAAATTTCAGTTTGAGAACCACTACCCTATGGACTCTCCTCCACTCCTATAGTGAACAACCATCTATAGGCAGATGAGCCCTACAACTACATCTGTATCCCAGATGTCTTTTCTGAATTCCAGGCCCATATGACCAACTACCCACTTGCCATTTCCTATTGATATCTCATAGTACTTCAAAATAAACAAGTTAAACATTAGGCTTAGATATTTCTCCCTAAAATGTTCTCTACCTCCAGTGAGCCCAATCTCCATAAATAGCACCATTATTTTTAAGTTCATCCTTGACTCCCCTACCCTCTTCCACCTCATCCTCACATTAAATCAAGGACTATTTCCTAAAGATATAATATATTGCTACAGACTGCACTGTGTTCCCTAAATTCAAATACTGACGCCCTAACCTACAGTGTGATATAACTGGAAACGGGGCTTTAGGAAGTAATTAAAGTTAAATGAGGTCATTTGTAAGAAGAGGAAGACAGAAAGAGATCCCTCTCTGTCATGTGAAGACACAATGCAAGCCATCTGCAAGCTAGGCTGAGAAATCACCAGAAACCAACGCTGGTAGACCTTGATCTGGGACGACTAGCCTCCACAACTGTGAGAAAATAAATTTCTGCTGTTTAAGCTCTCATCTTTATTATACATTTTATTATATGGCAGCCTGAGCAGATAAAGATATCAATAAACTGTCCATTTCCTATTATCTCCACTGCTACTGTCCTTATCATCTCTTGCCTAGATAGACTACTGCAATATCCTTCTAACAGTTTTCCCTTGAAATCAGTTTCACATACTTCAAACCATTCTCTGTACCCAGCTAGAGGGATATCATCAAGTCAGGTTTCCATTTAAAATCCCCCAGTGGCTTTCTACTACCTTTCAAATAATGCCCAAGACTTAACATAGATATCTCAGGATGATAAGAAATATTAACTTATGGACTCCAACCCACCCCAAGGTACTAATCCCTTGTGCCTCCCCCACTAAACACTCGCTGCTCTCAGTGTTTGCATTGCCTCACAAGCAACTTCCTGGTCAGCCTACCTTTTAGTGTGACTTTCTGGTCACACTGGAAAATATTGGTCTGCTCCCCACAGCCCACTGGGGATCACCTTTATCTGTGAAGCTGTGCTCAGGTTCTTTTCTCAGGTACCCTATGCAGGCCCTATACTATATTCCACCTCAGCAAGCATATTGCCCCATTTTTTTCTAATGCCCAGCCTGTTATTTTTTTGGTTTAGACTTAGCAAAAAAATTAAAAATTTTTAATGTTTATTTTATTATTTTTGAGAGAGAGAGAGACAGTATGAGAGGGGTAAGAGCAGAGAGAGAGACAGACAGACAGACAGACAGACAGAATCTGAAACAGGCTCCAGGCTCTGAGCTGTCAGCATAGAGCCTGATGTGGGGCCTGAACTTGGGAACTGTGAGATCATGACCTGAGCCCAAGTCAGATGCTCAACCAACTGAACCACCCAGGCACTCCCCCTGCCTTAAAATTTTTTTAAAATGTTTATTTTATTATTTTTGAGAGAGAGACAGAACATAAGTGGGGGAAGGGCAGAGAGAGAGAGAGAGAGAGAGAGAGAGAGAGAGAGAGAGACAGAATCTGAAATAAGACTTGAAACAAGACTTAGCAAAAAATTTAAAGTTTCTGTTATTGGTTTTCTTTGTGGCACTCCGTCTACCTCTTGGGAGAATAACTCTTGGCTTACAGCCCAAGTGATGGAGGGTTCAAGGTTAATAATAATACCAGCATTGAAAACCATCAATTAATACCTTACAAATTACCCCAATGCATTGGCTAGAAAGTCTTATACTATTTGGTTTCTATCAATAGCTCACTAGTCAGTCTCTCCAGCTCTGTTGGGGAAAAGCCATACTGACTTTCAGTTTCTCAAATAGCTCATGCCCTCTCCCACCTTTGGGCCTTTGCACATAGTGGCCCATCAACCTGGAACATTTTTTTTTTTTTTGCCCTTCCCTTTGCCTATTCACCTTTTATGTCTCAATTTAACATCATTCCCTTAGAAAGAACATCCTTGACCACTTTTACACAAGGTAAGGTCTCCTGTCATACATTCCTGGCATACTTAGAATTTTTTTCAACTTATAAATTATGCACTTGTAAATTACTTACATTTTTTTTTTTTTTTTAGGGTCTACTTTCCCTTCTAGGCCATAAATTCCAGGTGTCTGATCTCTCTAATACAACCTCAGCATATCTAGAACATACTAAGTGTTCAATGAATATTTATGACTGACCAACTGACAAAGTTAAATAATTACAGGGTAGATCTCAGAACTAGGGCTCTGGTACCGTGTCAGTTTACTTATAATATGCCACAATTGCAAAAACGTTGTTGTTTTTAAAGTGTTCATTTGCAATTACTTTTCTGAATTAATCAGGATTTTATCAGTATAAATCTGGAAAGAAATTTGTTTGCTCACATACAACCACTGTCCACATGCCCTAGCCTTTGAACTTTTATCTCCATCAAAATACCCTCATTGTTCTCATAGAACCTCAGCTACAATTTTAGAATGAATAAATGGTATATATTTGAACTTAATCAAGTACAGTTACATTTCTGAAATCCTTTTTCTGTATAAGATTTCACTTGAAGAGAACTTGTAAACCACTCCTAAACACTTGGTAAGTCCTAGAGAAGAAACAGAACTTTTACAACAGGCTGGAAGACAACTCAAGAATTCTCCTTTACACAAAGACCCATGAGACATTTACATGTATAATAATACCTGTAGTTTTGGTTTTTATTCTTTTCTTTTACATTTATCCTACATAATCTTTCCTTCCCCAATTTACATACCTAATGTATATTGGTCAGTAGGCTGGAGGAAAGGGAAGGAAGGACTGAGGGAGAGAAGGGGAGATCTAAGGGAAAGAGCTGGATCTTAGGCATCTCCCAGGAAACTCTAACATGGTTATCCTACTATGAATCTTCTCACTTTTCCTCTTACACAGTTCAGCAAAAATACAAAATATATTTGATTCCATGTCATACTGAGAAAGACACCGATAGATGTATGTCATCTTCAGGACAATCATGGATGTACCACATTAAAGAAATAATTTAGCTACAACAGTGATTCTCTGAAGTCCACACAACAAAGAATCCATCCCACTAATCATAACCTCCAGACCTGAGTCATCAATGCATCACAAGCTGCCAACAATATATCATCTCCATTTGGATGTCAAACCCAGCATGTCTCAAATGGAACTCACTATCTCCTCCACAAACTGGTTTCCCTTCTTATTTTCCCTGTTTGAACCAGTGCTATAATCGTAATCGTAATCATCCAAGTTTACAACCTAGGTGCTACCTTTATCCTCTCTCTTTTCTCATCCTTCACAGTACAGGGAAAAAGGAAGGAGTTAGGACCCACTCTCTGTCCTAATCACTAAAGTGGTTTACACACTGACATCACAGAGTTGTTAAGGTTTAGTACAAGGCCCAAGTGGGTCAGAATGCCCTGTTGCAGTTGTTAAAAATGTATTCTTCCAGGTATACCTCAGACCTAATATCAGGGTTGAGTTGGGGAATCTGCATTTTAAATAAATTCTTCAGAGGACTTCTGAGGCCAAATAAACAGAATCAATGCTCTAAAGGAAATGACCCAATTATAGAAAGACACACTGTGGAGGAGCAGCTAGGTGGGTAAGATACCCTGTCCAAAGGACAAAGAAGGGAGTAATGGGGTCCCAAGCAGGTGAACGGAACACAGAGGCAGAAAAACAGAATGTAAGGGTTCAACACTTCTGGAGCCACCATTTAGATCTGTTTATGAATAGTCTTCACCAGGGTAGGGCATTAGAGACTCCAGTTCAACAAAAAGAGGACCTATCAGAATATGCCAGAGACTAGTTCTGAAAATTAAAGCACACAGAGGAGAAACCGTAGCAACTAAAGTAGTAATGTACCATTCCAGGGTTATCACTGGCCCAGAGAATAACAACTGTTTGAAAATAAAAGAGACCTAGGGAATAACAAGTGGCTGGTTAGGAGGCTGGTAGGAATGATGGGCTTCATCTGTATTAGGCAGGATTTGGTTTCCAATAAAAAAAAAAGCCATTCTAGCTAATTTAAACTCAAAAGGATTTAACATAATGAATTAAATGTTTAGAAAATGGTTAGAAAGTCTGGAGAAACAGGCTCCAGGATGAGCTTCTAGGAGCAATCACCAGACGTGCCAGCCAGAGTACCTAGCCTGTGCCATGGTCAGAGAATTGGAATGACCAGAAAGTTGAGGAATAAGGAAATGGCAGCCTTGACTCCTGGCTCCAGGCACGCTGCCTCAGTGCAGACCCATGCCATTAAAATAGATGTCCCTGGCACCCACAGAAATAGGTACCAGACACCGGGGCCCCTGCTACATTGCCACAGAAAAACCAGAGCTTCCGTATCCTTGCTTGTTAGTGGAAACAGCAGAAGAACCACCTCTGTCTCACTTCTGTCTTCCAAATATAACATTCATATGTCTGCTTTGGCAAAAGCTGGGTCACATATGGAATCTGAAGAAGTCTGGGAAATGGAAGCCTTAGCTCCCTGTCCTCTAGCATGTTAGAAGGGAAGAGAGGATATATATGGGCCATATATATCTCTCTTGGCATCATACTTAGCTGTAAGCTTCTCTACTAAACTGGAAGCTATCAGAGGCTAGGAACCTGATGTTAACTGTTTTAGAAGTCACAGCACTTAGCAGAATATCTGATGAACAGGAGGAGAAGGAAGGAAGGAAGGAAGGAAGGAAGGAAGGAAGGAAGGAAGGAAGGAAGAAAGGAAGGGAGGAGGGAAGGGAGGGAGGGAGGGAGGAAGGGAGGGAAAGTGGGTAGCAAGGAACTCAAGACTAAATCTATCTGTCTACAGATAGAAAACATTGGAAAATTCTGTTTTGACAGTATTTAAAATTTAAGATGAAATGAAGACCAACATGAATAATTCTTATTTCTTAGCAGCTTTTGATTTCAGTCTGCTTCTCTTCATTTCCATGACTATGAACTTAATACAGTTCAAATTCCTTACATCTGGAAAAAATCAATTGTCTCCTAACTGGTGCCCTGCCCAATTTCTCCCCATTCCTCCCCATTCTACACACTGATCTCTGACTGGGTTTCTTAAAATAGTGGTCTTGAAACTTTTTACTTGCAAACACTTCCAAAATAATTTTGTAAAGCTTTGTATCCTCTTGTACATTATTAAGCTGACATCTAAAACTTTTCATCCCATGTTAAAATACTTGCAAAGGATGTCACTTCCAGTGCACTATAAATACTATCATTAATATATATATGTAATATTAATATATACTCATTTATTATATATTATATTATATTATATTATATTATATTATATTATATTATATTATATATTATATTATGTTATATTATATTTATAATAGAATCTAAATACCACATCATCTGTTTTCAAAAAAAACATGAACAAGTTGTTCTTTAATAATCAGAGATTTAGCATCTTTATTTCTTCTTGAACTCATATTTCTATTCTGCTTCTACCAAAAAATTTCAACCTAATATAACATATTTTTATTCTTCTAAGACTTTGGTCAATTATCTTACCACAACAAAAGGCATATATGTTGAAATGATATATTTTTTTATTTCCGGTAACTATGAAGTTGTGTTTAAAAATTATTCTGATTGACTTTGGGGCGCTTGGGTGGCTCAGTCGGTTGGGCATCCGACTTCAGCTCATTATCTCACAGTCCATGAGTTTGAGACCCGCGTCAGGCTCTGTGCTGACAGCTCAGAGCCTGAAGCCTGTTTGAGATTCTGTGTCTCCTTCTCTCTCTGCCCCTCCCCCACTCATGTTGTCTCTGTCTCTCTCAAAAATAAACATTAAAAAAAAAATTAAAACAAATTATTCTGGTTGACTTATTTCAATTACTATTAGCATACTATTGGTGAAAACAACATGGATTATAAATTTTGCTAAGTTATTAGAAAGAAAATTCCAATTTTTATTTTACATGTATCTTAATGAGCTGGATGGAGACTGGCTGGTTTTGCTAAAATTAGGCCGAGTATCTAATTTTTGCTAAAATTGGGTCAGGTATCAATTTAGCCATAATTACTTATTACTTGTGGCTAAATTAAGACAAGGTTCAACTTTAGTTTTATCTCCCCAACCTTTTTGCGTTTTGAAAATGTTGAGAAAAAAAACCTGTTTATGTAAATAAGTAGATGGGAACAGAAGTTTTGTTACAGCAATGCCCTCAGTTCTTTGCACTTTCAGTCATACACCAAAATCATGGGGAAACCAAGCACCAAAATTTGTTTTCAATAATCAGTTGACAACTGATTGTAGATCTTCCTGCAATTGTACTGAAAGCAAAGTAGGAAACCATCTAATTGCAAAAGAACTTGTTACTCATTTGTTAGTATAACTCCCTTTCTCAACACCCATACCAATACCTACACTATGTTTCTAATTATATCAGTGGGCTACAGAGGTTTTTCTACTGCAGGAAAATAAGCTATAGAAAGATTACCGTGAGAAGGGGACCTTTCTTCTTTAAAACATGAGATAATAGGGAAGGGACGGGTGGAAGAAGAGCTGGAAATATATCCTCAGGCTGATCAGGCTTTTTAAAATTATTTTTTCCAGCTTTATTGGTGTATAATTGACAAATTAAATTACTAGATATTTAAAGTGTACAAGGTGGTGATTGGATGTATTATATACACTGTTAAAGGATTCACCCCACTGAATTAACACATCCATCATGTTACTTTTTGTGTGTGAGAGAATATTTAAGTTCTTGTCTAAGCAAGTCTCAATTATACAATGCAGTTATCAACCACAGTCATCATATTATACATTAGATCCTCAGACCTTATTCATCTTACAACTGAAAGTTTGTGCCCTTTTACCAACTTCTTCCTGCTTCCCTCACCTCCCACACATTGTAAACCACTTTTCCACTTTCTGTTTCTATGAATTTACCTTATTTTTTTAAATCCCACATGTAAGTGTTGCCAGGCAGTATTTCCTTTCTCTGTCTGGCTTATGTCACTTAGCATAATGCCCTCCAGTTTCATCTACACTGTTGTATATGACAGGATTTCCTTCTTTTTAAAGGCCAAATAATAATCCACTGTATACATATCCCACATTTTCTTTTCTTTTTTTTTAATATAATTGTCAAATTGGCTTATATACAATACCCAGTGCTCATTCCAACAAGTGCCCTCCTCAATGTCCATCACCCACTACCTCACCTTTTCTTGATGCATTCACCCAATGATGGACACTTAAACTGTTTTCACACCTTGGCTATTGTAAGTAATGCTGCAATAAACATGGGAGTACACATATCTGTTCAAAACAGTTATTTCCTTTCCTTCTGATATATACCCAGAAGTGGAACTGTTGGATCAGATGGTAGTTCTACCTTTAATGTTTTGAGAAATCTCCAAATTTTCCACAGTGACTACATCAATTTCCATTTCCACCACCAATGCACAAGCATTAAGCATTCCCTTTTCTCCACATCCTCACCAACACTTGTTACCTCTTCTCTTTCAGACGACAGCCATTATGACAGGTGTGAGGTGATATCTCAATATGGTTTTGATTTCCATTTCCCTGATGATTAGTGATGTGGAGCACCTTTTCAGGTACATGGTAGCCATCTCTATTCTGTTTTTCTTCCTTGGAAAAATGTGTATTCAGGTCTTTTACCTATTTTTTAATTGGGTTATTTCCTTTGCTTACTATTAAGTTGTATGAATGTCTTATTTATTTTGCATATTAACCCTTTACTGGGTATGTGGTTTGCAAATATTTTCTCCCACTCCATAGGTAGTCTTTTCATTTTGTTGATGGTTTCCTTTGCTGTGTAGAAGATTTTTAGTTTGATGTAGTCTCAGTTGTTTACTTTTGCTTTTGTTGTCAAATTTAAAAAATCATTGCCAGGGCCCCTGGGTGGCTCAATCGGTTAAGCATCTGACTTTTAGTTTCTGCTCGGGTCATGAACTCATGGTTCATGAATTGGAGCTCCACACTGGGCTCTGTGCTGACAGCTGCGGAGTCTGCTGGAGATTCTCTGTTTTCCTCTCTCTCTGCTCCTCCTCCACTCACTCTCTACCTCTCTCTCGAAATAAATAAACAAATAAACATTAAAAAGAATCATTGCCAAGGACGGTTTGAAAGAGCTTACCCCTCTGAGTTTTCTTCCAGGAGTTTTACAGTTTCAGGCCTTAGATCCAAGTCTTTAACCCACTTTGAGGCAGTTTTGTGTATGATGTAAGACAGGGGTCTAGTTTCATTCTTTTGCATGCAGCTGGCAAGTTTTCCCAACACCATTTACTGATGATGCTATTTTTTTGGCTATGGTCTTGTGGGTCTTGTGCATGCAAGCTCCAATGGCTTTC
This sequence comes from Panthera tigris, assembly GCF_018350195.1. Taxonomy (NCBI): domain Eukaryota; kingdom Metazoa; phylum Chordata; class Mammalia; order Carnivora; family Felidae; genus Panthera; species Panthera tigris. The sequence goes on from NC_056661.1 coordinate 81,213,315, forward strand.
AAAGCTAGGTGTTTTGGGGGCCAGTGGGTCAAGTGGGACACTCGATGGGGCACTAAATGTGGGGTCCAAACCCCTTGTTCCTCAGGGAGAAGCTGGGAATTAGGAGTGCTGTTTGGGGGGGGGTTGTTTATGGCAAGAGTGTGGGTCTCAGACTTTCCTATCTGATGTATTTTCTTTTTTAAAAATATTTATTTATTGAGAAAGAGAGAGTGTGTGTGAGAGAGCACATGCAAGTGGGGGGGGGGAGGGGGCAGAGAGAGAGGGGGGTAAGAGAATCCCAAGCAGGTTCCTCACTGTCAACCAAGAGCCCAATGCACATATCAATCTCACAAACTGTGAAATCATGACCTGAGCTGAAATTAAGAGTTGGATGCTTGGGGCACCTGGGTGGCTCAGTCTGTTAAGCGACCAATTTCGGCTCAGGTCATGATCTTGCAGTCTGTGGGTTCAAGCCCTGCATCAGGCTCTGTGTTGGCAGCTCAGAGCCTGGAGCCTGCTTCACAGTCTGTCTGTCTGTCTCTCTCTCTCTCTCTGCCTCTTCCCTGCTCATGCTCTGTCTCTCTCAAGAATAAACATTAAAAAAAAAAAAAAAAGAGTTGGGTGCTTAATCCACTGAGCTACCCAGGGGCCCCTGATATGAGTATTTTCTTATTCAACCTATGTGTAGAGTTGCTTGGCTAGGTTCTGGGTTTCTTTCAGTGAGAATCACTTGAGGGGCAGCTGCACTTTCATGTGTCCATGGGACAAGGGGAGCTGAAGAGCCTCCTATGTCACCATCTTGGTCATCTCTCCAGTAAGTATTTTTTAGATCAATTTTAAGGAGTGGAAAGGGAAGTGGAATATCCAGAATCTTGATTCCCTTGAAGTTCTCCTGACCTTTATATCTTTTGTAACATCTTCCTACACCATAGTATAGGTATAGGTATAATTTGAAGACTGCTACCCTAAAACAACTTGCCTAAGTAGTATCTCCTCGTTGGCATAAAATACAATTTGGAAAAAAAAAAAAAACATAAAAGGATGAGAATGACTAACCACTTAAGTCTGTATTTTAAAAGAGCTTACTATTAAGTGACCTGACAACTAGTAAATGTATCTGCAATGTTATTGTTCTTAGAACTGATGGATATTTTTGCATTTAATATTTCTAAAATTTTGGCAAAAATGTAGGATTTTTTTTTTGCACCAGAAGCTGTTGTTAAATCAACAGTGCATTTTACAACTTGAGGTAATACACTTAATTTTTTATTTTTATTTTTTTAGAGGAAGAGAAGGGGCAGAGGGAGTGGGAGAGAGAATCTCAACGTGGGGCTTGATCCCATGACCCTGGAATCATGACCTTAGCCAAAATCAAGAGTCAGATGCTAAACCGACTGAGTCACACAGATGCCCCAGAAAATACACTTCTAAAGAAGGTGGTGGGCAGGAGTGGAGCGCTGGTTTATTGTTTTTGGTCCTACTATCCCATAGCCAAATGGAAACCTCCTCTAAAGCTTAGTTGTCACTGTTACCATTACTGGAGCCCTGTGCCCCTGCCTTGCCTCCAGTGATTTGCTCTAGAACGTCTGTGGTGGGGGACAGCACTCCAAGCATTCCAAGCAATTTGGGTGTGACTGAACCTTTGTCACACTTTGGGAGACTTTCACCTAAAGGGAAAGTGTCCTAGAAAATGTATACATTGAAATTTATAGAGGTGGTTTATGAAATGAAAAAGGTAAGAACTAGGGGTGTGTTAACTAAAGTGAATCTGGAGCAAGGAGACCACTACAAACTGCATGTATTATAAGTTCAGGATTGATTTGAATAGGAAGAGCACGACCTTGCCTTAACTGTTCATCTTCAGTGGCTCTTTGCGGTCAGCAGGTGAGCTCAGACTGGGGAGCTCACTCTGTGCTCTGGAGCCTGTGGGCTCTCCCAGGGAAGAAGAGTACCTAATGAGTCTCCATACCATTCCTGTAAGCAAACATTCTACATGCTGGAGAGGGCCTGAAGACACCCCACTGTATAAGCTACTTTACAGGCTCAACAATTTGAATTAAAGAGAGACCTGACTTCCACAAGATCTTTATTGTCCAAGAATGCCTGGAGTTCTTAAAAATTTTTTTCAATAGGTGGAGGTGGGCAGTATAAAGAGGACAAATAAAATTGCTGTAACTTGATATATTGTAACAGAGAGAAAAATACCTCTACATTTACATCTGACAATATTTATTCATTAGTGTTCGTAGTGCAGAGGTGGTACAAAAATTAAAAAAAAATGACAAGCTAAAATTAGAAGTCTGGCATTCTTTGGGTTAAAAGGTAGAATTTTTAGTATATGTTAATTTGTTAGTTTTAGAATATACATTTAGCTGTCTACTTAGTTATCTTCAGAAATACTAAAAGATTATTTATCTACATATGAATATATATATTAAAATTCTTTTTTAAACTTTTTAAAAAAGTTTACTTATTTTGAGACAGAGACAGTACAAGTTGGGGAGGGGCAGAGAGAGAGGGAGAGGGCGAGAATCTCAAGCAGGCTCTGCACTGTCAGCACAGAGCCCAACGTGAGACTCAAACCTACAAAACCATGAGATCATGATCTTAGCCGAAAACCAGGAGTCAGACGCTCAACTGACTGAGCCATCCAGGCGCCCCATATTAAAATTCTTTATAGCAGGTGCGCCTGGGTGGCTCATTCAGTTGAGCACCTGACTTCAGTTCAGGTTATGATCTCACGGTTCGTGGGTTCAAGTCCCGCATAGGGCTTGCTGCTGTCACCTGGGATCCTCTGTCTTCCTCTCTCTGCCCCTCTCGCACTGGTGTGCTCTCTCTCCAAAATAAACATTTAAAATTCCTTATAGCAAAAGGTAGTAGAGGTCCTTAAAAAGAACTCAGACTCTCTCAATATATGGAGAGAGTAATGAACTGATGACATTGAAGTAAACATGGATCTTCATATTTGTGAAAATGATTATTCTTTCCTACCTACAAGCACAAGATGAAGGGTGACTAAATGTGACTTAAAAAAAAAAAAAACCTTTTTATTATTGAAACTTTCAAACATGTACAAAGAAACATGTGCAAGACCAAGTACAATAACCCTTATATAGCTATCCACTAATTCAGCTGTACTCCCCACACTGCCTGCCCTCTCCTCCCACCACTGAATTATTTTAAAGCAAATCTCACATTTCACCTTATTATTTCAGTATGTATCTCTAAAAAGTGACTTTTTTAAAGATACAACCACAATATCATTTTCACACCTAAAAATGAACAATATGTGACTATTTTAAAATATACTATAATTTGCATATCCAAAGGAGTGTTCTCTGAGAATCACCTTAAAAGGCTATAAAGTGATGCCAGCACTTTTCAAAACATTTTTGGAATATTTCTCAGGATTATTTTCAGAATGTGCAACATATTCCTTAATTATCCTAAATGATGACAAATCTTTACTCTTCAAGGATAGACTTGACTTGAAAACAGTCAAAAGTCTTTGGGAACAAACCCCAATAAACAGGAGGAGTAATCAGACCAGGCAAGATTGGTGTTGTTAGAGAGTAATATACACAACAGAGGCACAAGGTGTGGCCCTTTCATGAAAGGAGTCTGACGCTCATAAACTAGAAATTGCCTACCCGGTGGCCAGAGATGCTGGGTGAGAAAAAGAGCGCTGTTGTATTGGGGGCTGAAGCAGGAATGAAACTAAGAGGAGAATGTGAGAGGCAGCTGAGAGCAAGCCAACTGGTGAAAGGAAGTTATGCTTAATCTTTGTACCCTAAATTCCAGTGATTCCAGGCCACTTTCAGGATTTATCTTGCATTTCAGGCCTCTGTGCTTTTGCAAACAATGTTCCCTGTGATTGGAATGCCTACTCCCACTGGGTGAACCCACTGAGTGAATCTCTAGTCATCCTTTAAGACCTTGATCAAATATTACCACATTCCTTGACTCTCTCTGGCACAATTAGTGGTTCCATTGTCTGGTCTTAGTTGTACTTTGTAAGTATTTCCTTAACACCTCTGTGACTACTTCATAATTATTTAGATATATATAAATTTCGCAATTAAAGTGTGAGCATCATTATTGTATCTTGGGCACACAACAGTGACTGGCACATAGTAAGCTCTTAGTAATCATTTGTTTAGAACATAGGCACAATTAATAACCTGTGCATCTTTACACGGTTTAGACCCTGAAATGTCCTCAGAATGCAGTAAAGTAGTTGCAGGCCCAAAACATTATAAAATAAAGCAAAGGAGAAAAACCTTATGCAAGAGCAGTTTTTGTAACAGTAACCCTGGAAGTTTCAGATGTCGGCAGTGGAAAGTTACAACACAGAACTGCCCAAAGAAATGTTAGCAATTTCTTTTCTTCTTTTTTAAAAATAAAATTTCTAAATCTAGTTTTTGGGGGCTCATAATTATTGTATTTTTTTTTTCTCCAGGGATTAATACCTGAGGAGTTAACAAATTAAGTACCAGTTAAAATTGAGTTCAAACTTAGCTAATCCACATTTTTTCTCAAAATAAATTCGGAAGGCAGAACACAAAGCATAAAAAATGAATCATCTACTTCAAAGAAAATAGATGACTGACTCTTAAGGTCATCATGTAAAAACTAAAGAAATTTGGAATGATTGAAACTAGGACTTAATATGTTCTCTTGTCAGGACAATTCATACACCCCTCTGGCTTTCTCTCCTCCTTTCTGCCCCAGAACAAGAACAAACCCATCCATTTTTATACCAGTGACTTGGTGTTGGGCCTGAGTGGGAAGAAGGAGCATCTCTTCCAGTATTATGCCAATGGCAGTGCCACACCTACTCCACCTGTGGTATAGTTCTAGGATGAGAAATAAAGAGTTTGCGCATAGCCCAGGTGGGTAGAAAGAAGAAAGGGAGAGCCACCCATAAAGAACAATTGCATCTGATGTCACCTGTTCTTGGTTGAACCTGAATTCTACACAGACATTGTTTCTTCAGAGTGCCTTCCAAGCCCCAGTGGGCTCATGGCATACTTTCAAACTATTTTTTTTTAATCCACTAAGTCCACAGAAATTTTTACAACCCTTCTTGTCTAGTGGTAAATATCCTATTGAACCACGTTTGTATGGGAATAACCTGATTTGGATACAGAAGAAACAGGATTGAAGTAGTTGAACAGGTTTGCTTGGTTTTGATGGTTACATTGCACAACCAGGGCAAGGCATCCCATGATATCAAAGGTTGTTCTAACTCAACCCGGAAATCCGGCCAGACTACCCAGGGACTCAAAAAAATCCTGGGGCTCCACAACACAGAAACGATTTCACTGACCTCATGACACATGGACTCTTGCAATTCTGTGACCATTCTCAACTGGAGAACATATTAAATAAATCAGCACTTCCTTTTTTGCTAGTTTTATAAAGAAAATGTATGTTTTTAAATAGAAATGGAATCCAAAGTTATACTCTAAAATGAATTCACACAAAGTTGAAAATATACATATGATGCAAATCCAAAAAACAGTATTATTTTCATGCTGTTGAAAACAGCATATTTTGATGGTTACCTATAAAGAATCTCACAATCCTAATAAGGAGGGAAAAAGTGAAATATTTGACACCCCCTTTTATCCTTTGAAATACCAAAAAGTAAGATTTAATCTTGTTTCTAGATTTCAGAGAGTTATATTAGCAATACTTTCTTAAATTCTAAGAGAAAATAAATCTAAAATATTTCAAATGATTTTTCAAAACGTACATATAAACAGTTTTCTCTGAAGATTAATGTGCTGAATTGAGATTTTTCCTAAAGAAGGCTTAATTTTTATGTGGTTGATACAACTTTTATATATGGGAGCTCAAAACTGTTCACTGTAACTATTGCTTTCTAGTTAATCATCAATTCAGTTCCCATCAATAATGCAAACTTTTACATGCAGATCTATATATGACATTGTACTTGCCCAGAAGAACCACATAATAAAATTATGGCAGAGAGCTCATCACTCTCATTACTTCTTTTAAGCACATTCATGAGAATAAGGCATCAATTATGGTAAATAAATCTCAATAGGCTGCCAGAGCAGACTTGGGCCTGATTTAAGCTTATAAAACCTTTCCTCACTAAATTCTACTTAAAAAGTCAACTAGCTGCATCAGAAAATCAGTTGCTCTCTATAAAACAAGATAAATTCATTCTGAACTTTTTATTTTAAAATAATTTCAAACTTACAAAAGAACTGCACTAGGACATAGAATTTCTGGATATTCCTCACCCAGATTCACCAACTGTTAACAGTTTGTCACATTTGCTTTAGTGCTTGCTTTGTCTCTGTTTCTCTCTGCTTATCTATCTATACATGTGTGTATGTATGTATTTATATTTACAGACATTCTCTTACATAATCAGAAATTTAAATTATATTTTTATTTTATTTTTTTTAAAGTAGGCTCCACACCCTACACGGGGCTTGAACTCAGGACCCTGAGATGAAGACCTGAGATCAAGAGTCATGTGCTCCACTGAGTCACCCAGGTGCCCCAGAAATTTAAACTTTAATACAATATTATATTATTATCTACTATACTGTCCTTATTCAAACTTCACCTATTTCTCAATATTGATCTTTATGGCAAATTTCCCCCTAATCCAGGACCCAATCCAGGATAACCCATCTCCTTTAATCTGGCAAGTTCCCCTGGCTTCTTCTGTCTTTTGTGACACTGACATTTTTTTTTTTTATAGCATACCATCCATTTGTGTTTTTTATAGTTTATTTATTTAAAGAGACAGAGAGAGAGAGAGGCAGACAGAGAGGGAGAGAAAGAACCCCAAGCAGGCTCCATGTTGTCAGTACAGAGCCTGATGCGGGGCTTGATCTCATGAACTGTGAGATCATGACCTGAGCCAAAATCAAGAGTTGGGCACTTAACTGACTAAGCCACCCAGGTGTCCCCAGTCTATTTGCTTTTATGGAATATCCTCCAATTTGGATTTCTCTGAGGTCTCCTCATAATTAAATCAATATATATACTTTTGGCAAGAATGCTTAATAAGTGTGATGTGGTGTCTTCTTCAGTGCATCACTTCAGGGGGCACATGATGAAGAGTTTTTCTCACTAGTGACATTACCTTGGTCACTAGGTTAAGGTAGTGCCCATTAGCAAAACAAGATTACTGGTTGCAATAAAGAAATAATTAGGGACTCCTGAGTGGCTCAGTTGGTTAAATGTCTGACTCTTTATTTCTGCTCATGTCATGTCATGATCTCAAGTTTGTGAGTTTGAACCCCACATCCAGCTCTGTGCTGCCAGTGTAGAGCCTGCTTGGGATTCTTTCTCTCTCTGTTCCTCCTTTGCTTGCTTTCTCTCTCTCTCTCTCTCAAAATAAATTAAAAAAACTAAAAAAAAAAGAAAGAATTAGATGACATTTTAGAGTTCTTTTGTGTAGGTTATTTTTAGAATATTAAAATTTCATATTTAATGACAAAATACTAAGCTCACAAAATAAGAAAATACACAGGCCTGCTATTAAATGAAATGCCAGGGAACAAGGCAAGAAATATTACTTATATCAATGACTAATTGGACTGTATGATCTAATAAAAATAGGTTTGACTTGTTTTATGCATACTACCTGCAAAACATTTTATGTACATGATTTCTAAACTTTATTACAGGTCTGAAAGTCTTTAATTTCAGTTCCATTTTACAGATGAGGAAACTCAGGCAAGAGAATTCAGTGATTCTTTGGGGTTGGTTAACAAGAAAAGATAATGTTTGAATTCAAATCTACCTGGATCTCAAACCCCTGCTTGTTCCATAGCATATCATGTTGCAATTCTCTTAAATGAAAAATCTCTTTCCATATGTTAGCCAAAACCAAAAAGAAATGTTATTAATTTTTCTCCATATAAAAAGCTGACCTTTTGAAGAGAATTTTTTAAAATGGTAATGGTAAATTTAAAGAATTATCTTAAGAGTATATTTTAAAATAGACACTAGAAATAATGGACAGCTGGTGTGGCAGCTTTAAGCAAGATTTGCTGTACATGTTAAACTTCTGCTTACTTATCCACTTACTGAACTTTATTTATCATATGTCTCTCTGTTGCAGACTTGTTTTCCTTTTTCATGTTCTCCCATTTAGCCTTATTACTCATCTGTATCTTTTTTTCTGAATATTTGGATCTCTAGGTCTCTCTCATTCTGCCCTCTTTCCTTTCCACACATTTCTCCATCTTTTCAATGTTTCCTTCTTTCCGATATACCACAGCTAATTAGGACTTGGGCACTGAAGATTGCCTTACAGGATCAGTCCTGAACCCTGTGCCACGTTGCACTTCCATTAATAATTTGAATGATGATAATTAAGAGTAATTCCAAAGTGGCTGGCATGGGTACAACCTAGGAAAAGTGCATTAAAACTAAAATTTCTAACAAAACAGGAAAACACATGGGTAAGACCAGAAGATGCTTTGCAGGGTACCAGTAGCATACTTTTTTTTTTTTTTTTAATGTTTACTTATTTTTGAGAGAGAGAGAGAGCCTGCGTGCAAGAGCAGGGGCAGGGCAGAAAGTGAGGGGGAGAGAGATCTGAAGTGGGCTCTGTGGTAAAATAATCTGCTTAAGCACAAGGTGGTATAGGATGGGTTTTATGTGTATCAGGAGAGAACAGAGAAGAATAGAGAATTAGAGTGATTCTCATTCTAAATATGAGTCAGGAAAGGAGCATATTTGAAAATATGCCTGATATCATTATGTATGAACAATATTACAAGATCTACTACCACGAGGTTATCCTTCCCTAGTTCTCAACATTGTTTAGGTCTTAGTGGCAATAGTGTTTCTATTTTGGCTGCTCACATTTTAAAATGTATGCACCTTACAGACATTTTGGAAAAGTAGATATTTATAGATATATTATAATGAGAGATTCTAAGGAAAAATAACTAAAAGCTTTAAAGGATATACAATCAGACCTATAAGGACAAATTTAAGAAACTGAGCTTATTAGTCAACTCTAATTAAAAATTATTAATATGGACTGTATTAAAGCAGCAAACTCTTCAGCTAAGGCCATAGAAATATTATTTATAGGATCAAAGACTATTTGGACTATAGGATCTAATAATAGTAGACACTATTTGCTGTATGGGTATAATCTACTAAGCACTTTATTATTACTATTTCTAAACTTTAAACATGCCTGAGAGGAAGTAATATTAGCTCCAACTTCTAAATATCTTTCAGTGATAAGCATTTTATTCCTTTTTTTTTGTTTTGTTTATTTATTTTTGAGAGCATGAGAGTGAGCGGGGGAGGGACGGAGAAAAAGAGAGACAGAAGATCCAAAACGGGCTGTGTGCTGATGATTAACCAACTGAGCCACCCAGGTGCCCCTATTCCTTAATCAATAGGTGCTTGCTTTAAAAAATAAATACCTGCTGGAGAAAAAAAGTCTTTTCAATGATTCATATTTAAATGAAAAATACTTCATCAGGTAATACTTTGCTCTACTCAATACCTATTAAGTAGCTGTTTTGAAGGGGGAAGGGAGAGAGACAGAATAATATAGGGATACTGAGACTTACTGGGCAGCCAGTTTGAGCTGAGCATCAGACTAGGATTACTGTCACTAACGGGCATGGTGGGCACATTGTAATTTGTTCTACAGCTCCCTAGCCAACAACCATTCCTTCCTGTGTTCTCTGCCTGAGAGTTTGAGAATGCTCCCCGGTGAGTATATTTCTGTCCAGCTTGCTGCCATCGGCACAGAAGGCAGAGCCAGACAAAGTTGCAGGAGGAAACATATATGGTAGATGCAGTAAAGATGAACTTCCTGACTATAAGGACGAGTAAACACTGGAACCAGCTACCCAGAGAGAGTGAATTTGAGGAATCTCCATCCCCAAAGAAGCAGATATGTCATGGGAAAAGTTCTCTAAAGGAAAGAAGCTCTCTGGACAACACACCCCCGACTAGACATGATAGGAGATACTGAGGGAGGACAAAGCCTTGTTTCGAATGAGAGGCAAAGGAGTTGTTGTGGTTTTAAAAATTCAATGCCATGAGTAAAGTATTCTGTCCAAAGCAAAAATAGATACTTATCACATCACACAATAAAATTTTTATTCTGCACGAAATCTAGTAAATAGACCATCTGGAGAACTTTAGGTTCAGGCTTTCAGAACCGATTTTGTATTTTTATTTTTAAATAAACCACCAGTCTTAATTTTTTTAGATAATGGAAATACTTTCAATTAGAAACTGGTAGAGGGTAAGCTAATTTGGGAGAACTTCATACACCTAAAATATGCTCTTATGATTTCTCTAAACTCCCATGTTCCCCCAAATTTATGAGCATGTGACAGGAAAACAGGGGGTAAGCAAGGGGAGGGATTGGTGGGGAGCACAGAAAACTCAAGCACTGGATTTTGTTCACTTAGTTCACTGAGTTTGTTCTCCTGCCAACCACATCCTTCTCTCCACAAAAAGTTAACAATCATCACAGTGTCCTCTTGTTTACTTACAAAAAGTGCCTATGATGTATTAGGAAAGAATTAAACTGGTCCCATAATTTCATGCCTTATTCTGCCACTTCCTTAATGTGGGACTTTGGGTAGGTTACCCAATCCCCTTTGGAGCAAGCCTCCTCACATTATTGCCATCCTTACAATCCTCACGTGGTGCATTTTGTTCATCAAGTTACTTAACCCAACTCTGTTCTCTCATGTACGAGATGCCAAGGACAGGATCTGAAAACACAGAATACCTATAAAAGATGCCTAGCATAATGCCTTACAATGTCTCTCTCATGGGAGAGCCTCAGTGAAGTTAATCCTATCCTTTCTGCTATCTTTGGAAAGGCTCTTCACCCATGTCAAACTAATGTCACACATAATTTCCCACAAAAACCAAGGACAGAAGTAGAGAAAATTGTTAGCTTTATGCTTTGGAGTTTTGACACAGGGTTTGCATTTCAATATTTTATCACCCATTATGATCAAAATCATCTGGCATGTATATTAGCTGTCTGTGTTCCCAAAGCCGAGGCTCAAAATAAATGCATATAGGAGAACTTGACCAGAAACACTTGATTTTTATCAGAAATACAAATGGCTAGATCAGAGCCAAATAAAAGTTGGAGGGTCTGAAACTTCTGGTTATTTTTAATCCCTTGCCTATTATTATTTTAATTGTTTGTATTGTTAATTGATTGTTAATACAATTGATTGTATTGTTAATAATTTTAAACATTCTGTCCAAACTAGATCCATGGAATGAATGATTTTCTTGAAATTTTTTCCATTTACTGTGGGTAAAAATTAACTATCTATAGATCTCATGAAAACAGAAGTTGAATATAACCTTTAATATGTATATACCTCAGAGACTGAGCTGACAGTAAGTACAATGTTTCCTTAGAACCAAGTGGATGTACACATCATATATACATACTTAAGGACCATCTAATGATGAGATATTCATGAACATTCTAGAGCATATACAGAACAAGCACATATGTAGTGACATCAATAAATACGTGCTGAATTAATGAAAATAAAAGATCTCAGAAGGTTTGTGAGTCTTGAAACGTGTTTTCTTCAATATGGTTCATGCAGTGGACGTTCTAAGAGGCATAGTAATTATTGAGTCTATACTTGTTCATGTTACAATTACTCCCCAAATTACAAAATTAATCTATATTTCTTCAGTTTTCATAGAAACGTATGTAACGTAACATTCTTGGACTTCTGCCAAAAGCCTACACTGAAACAACCACCTAAGGACTATTTTGACATCTTTCATAAAATTGTAATTTGATGACACTTTTGTTTGTCCTCCATATAATAAGATCTGTGTGGACAATTTTTCTTTGAGTTTAATGCTCGGCAATATTTGTTTCTTTTGATCAACTAGTATGTTTCATTTTGGTTGCGACTTATATTTCCCTTTTTACCAAGAAGTGCAGAGTTAAGTTTTCTACTTGATTGTAACATCTACTCATTCTTTTCAGATTAATTATTCGCCATCCCTACACCTTCTACTCCTACCACCCTGTTGTAAAGTGACTTTTGTTCTTTTACTCTTGGGTTTTTTTAATGCCTCTGAACTTCATTACACGTTACTTCAAATATTTTTAGAAAGAATCAGATAAATAATTATATACTGTCAAATTAAACATATTTTTTTCATAATTTAGCAATTATTTTGATTAAAGCTAACATTATGTCTGGGTACATAATGTTAAAGGTTAAATTTGACTCTTGATAAGTAATATTGTTCACAAGAGCCAAATGCTAGGGATGCGTGTTTATTTGGATGTAATCTACTGACACACTGTAGCAGCAGATGTGGTTACCTCCAAACATGTCAAACAGTTCCAAACAGATTTATTACATTATTAATGTAATGCCAGGTACTCAAAATACTCTAAAAACTTCCTTTAATTAATAGTATTAATCATATGGCTTTATATATTAGTTTTTAAAACATCTCAATCATTCCCTGGATTTATAGTCCCAAAAGAAACATGTCTGACATATTTCCAGATGTGGTCTCTAAAATTTTTATTCCCTTTGACTTAGCTGAATATTTGAGGTCATCTTGAAACGTGAACCTTGCCGGTCCAGGAGCTATGTACATTTTATACGTGTCCTTGAGAAGATGCTAATGAAGATCACTGTATTAGAGCATTGTCCTGGACTTAGCCTGGTGATATGCACTCATCGGAAAGGCTGAGCTGTGGAACCACTGTATAAGAACTGGACACCCACGAATCAATATACTGACATTTCGATAGTACTCTTTGGTTCTAATAAAATTAGGGGTCAAGCCTTCTAGTCACCATCATGTACGAACACTGAATTGGCTACCTACGAGTAAGAGAACATCAACACTAGTATCAGTGGTGGGAGGTGCCAATAGAAGAACATAAATGAGGAGGGAGTGCTTCCTGGATGTTTCCACCAGGTCATTTTTGGCCCCTGTGTAACAAGCTAGGCGTCTTCTGGATGAGTTCCAAGTGTACCCTGGAAGAAGACTGGCTAGCTTTGAAATCAACATTCTGCTGATTATTGATCATTTCATGAAAACTGAGAAGGAAAGTATTACTTTCTCTCCCTTTTTGGCCTCTTTTTCAGGAATGCCTGTCATTTAAGCAACTCTATTCTTGCAAGAGGAAGCTGATCATAATAACTCCAACTCACAACAACAACAACAACAAGAAACTAGAACAAATATATGTGTAAAAAGAAGCACATTCATGGAGATTATCTGAGGGTATGAAATCAGTTCATTCCTCTAGATAACCATCCACAAAATAAGATCAATTTATCCCACAGAAATACTTTCTCTGGCCCAAACTGTATCTTCAAAAATTTAAGCCGACATTGAAAAATTGTGAGATTTCAAATATAGAAGGACTGGCAACACTGTACTAGTGTCCCCACATGGCAACATCTGCTGGAGCTGAGAAAGGGCAGCTGTGTTCCTTTTAATCAGGGCAGGGCTCTCCAGGTGGTCACAGTCCACACATATCTGCATTTGCAAAGCCTGCAAATATTTTAAGATCAGTGAGACCGGCAGAGAACTGAATGCTAGGATTATATCACACATTGCTGTTTTAGAGTCAGTATTGCTTTTACTGATTTTAATTTTGGTGGCTGTCATCAGCCTACATTTAGGGATACTATAAAACAGCCCTAGAAACTGTATTCAGCTATAGTCAAGAGTATGGCTTCCATGTTCTTTACAAAGTGGAATCTTCTGTGAGGACCGTTAGGAGAGATTTTCTTCTGCCTCTATTAAGAGGTCTACGTATGCTTATCCTAAGCAGTTGGTTCACTTTCTTCTCATATTGTATCTTGTGTATCTCACCAGCTTACTCTCTTATTGGTTACTATAAAGTCTAAAGACAAATCTGTAGCCCGTTCTTGACAACAATATAGGGTCCAAAGGTATATGTGCACCCTTACTGCATCTTACAATTATCTTGTCTTTGGTCTCAGTCTTCATTCTTGTTTTACGTAAAAAGTAATACTTATTATATTTTAATAGAGGAAAATAAAAAGGACATAGCAAAAGTGGAATACATAGAGAACGCCTCTTGATATTGGTTTTTAAACAAAATATATAGTCACAGTTAGAAAATTCAAATAGTATAGAGAATAAGTTAAAAAAAATCTCCTGGGGTGCTTGGCTGGCTCAGTTGGTGGAGCATGTGACTCTTGATCTCAGGGTTGTGAGTTCAAGCCTCACATTGTATGTGGAGCCTATTAAAAAAAAAATCTCCCTTCTCACCTCCATCCACAGACACATACATATATTTAAGTATCAGGGTAAAGATATATCATCAAGGTGGCAGGAAGAAGTTTCCTTTCTTCCTTTCAGATACTTATTTTTTTATGGGAAATAGTTTAGATGTCATTTTTAAAGAATTCTACTTTCTTGGGGCACCCAGGTGGCTCAGTTGTTGGGCATCAGGCTCTTGATTTTGGCTCAGGTCGTGATCTCATGATTCGTAGGTTCAGGCCCTGAGTCAGGTTCTACACTGGCAGTATGGAGCCTGCTTGGGATTCTCTCTCTCCTTCTTTCTCTGCTCTTCCCGTGCTCATGCACTGTTTCTCTCCCTCTCAAAATAAAAAATAAACTTTAAAAATAAAAGAATTTCACTTTCTTGCTCTGAATACTGTAATTATTTTATTTTTTAAATATTTATTTATTTTCGAGAGAGAAACAGAATGTGTGTGGGGGAGGGGCAGAGAGAGAGGGAGACACAGAATCTGAAGCAGGCTCCAGGCTCTGAGCTGTCAGCGCAGAGCCCAATGTGGGGCTTGAACTCATGAACCACGAGATCATGACCTGAGCTGAAGTCAGATGCTCAACCAACTGAGCCACCCAGGCGCCCCTGTAATTCTTTTACAATAATTTATAGTACTAGATTTTTTTCAAGTTAAAAAGATATTATTTATAGGACAACTAGGAAAAGAAAAATATTAACTGGATAGCTGATGATACTAAAAAGTTAGCATTGTTTTTGGATCTCTAATAGCAATTTTGTGATTATATTTAAATGGTAGAGTTATTACTTTTAGATAGGTGTACTAAATATTTACAAATATTTACAAAATACACTTAGGATGTCAAATAATTTGGGGTATAGTAGAAAACAAAATTGGGGAGGCGCCTGGGTGGCTCAGTTAGTTAAGCATCTGACTTCAGCTCAGGTCGTGATCTTGCAGTTCATGGGTTCAAGCCCTGTGTCGGGCTCTGTAATGACAGCTTGGAACCTGGAGCCTGCTTTGGATTCTGTGTCTCCTCTCTCTCTCTGCCCCTCCCCTGCTCACGCTCTGTCTCTCTTTCTCTTAAAAGTAAATAAACACTAAAAAACATTAAAAAAAAGGAAACAAAATTGGTGAGTTGATAATTGTTAAAACTGGGTGATGGGTATATGGACTTTATAATACTGTGTTATTATTATACATATTTTAAATTTTCTATAGTACAAAGCTTAAAGATTTCATAAGTACTATTATATTTATTTAAAATGTTATAAAACTGAGTTTTAAAAATACCACCTAATACCTCTTTGAATGTTTTTTAACATTACCCAAGAAAAATATAAAGTTCCTTAAATTATCGAGGGCATTACTTTACAGTTTCAGCATACAAGTATTTTTTTTATCACAGTAATTTGTTGAAATATAATTCACATACCATAAAATGCACCCTTTTAAGGTATACCCTTCGGTGGGTTTTCATATTTTCACAAAGTTGTGCAACTATCATCACTAATTTTAGAGCATTTTTATCACCCCCCCCAAAAGAAACCCTATGCTGTTAGCAATCCAGCATGAGATCTGATTGCAGACTCACCCCACTGTAATCTGGCTCTTTCTTTCAAGATGTCAATACCAGTAAAGCCTCCACTCTTCTGCACAGAGGCCTAATAATTCTAGGCACCTTTCCTTTCCTATCAGAAGAATACAATCTCAATTGTAGCACTTTTTCTCATCTCCTCATCACACCCACATCATAAAAAATACAGTCATCTTCTACAGGGGACTGTGGGTACAGGCTTCCTGAAAGAGGGATTATGTACCTCCAGTCACAGATGATGGGTCTGGCCAATGGAATACGAGCAGATATGATACACATAATATCTGAGCAAAAGCTTTAAAAGACATTGTGTTTCTAAGAGTCATCTCCACAACCATCCCCCCCACTCCCACCCCAATCCGGCCACGAGAAGGGAATGTCTCACAAAGGGAGTGCTTCTTCAGCCCAGGTCCTAAATGAGGAGACATGTGATGCCTACCAGAAGGCTGAACAGAGATACAAAATGACCCACAACCTGCCTGTAACGTGAGCAAGCTACTGAGATAACGCTGTAAAACTAATCTATCTTCATGTGGCAGAAAAATTCATAATAAATACCCAAAATTCATATTTCTGAGTGTACACAGAGAAAATGAGCCACTAATGGAGAACCATGGAACAAGGCAGAAGATTTCCTACCTTCTAAGAGCTTACAATTTTGTAACATCATAAGAACAGTGGCATCTGGAGACATTTTGACTTTTTAGAAAGCCCACTCCATCTCGGTTCTGGTACCATCAGAGATAAGAAAACTCCTGCTTAGAAACACACAAAGGCAACAGATATGGGGATAAGAACAATGCTTCAGAAACTAAGAGAAAAATCCTTGCCTTGGTCAGAAAGTGAATTTTCCTGAAGCCCTTGACTGTGCCAGGTACTATAGATGGTTCCTACATGGGACAGGAGAGGTATCTCTAACAACTGTTGTCAGTGAGTATGAATGAAAAAACAGTATCTTCTTAAAATGTTGTTTAAAGAAAATGGGCTAATTTTAAAATAAAGGCTTCAATTACTCTAATTATGGGATCATATTCAGAATTCATATGAGAAAACAGATGTTTACAGAATGAAAAAATACACTGAGATTGATTTGCCATAAAGTTCATTTAAGAACTGAACCCTCTTTGTAAATGTGACATACTGTTCCATTTAAAAAAGCTCATTTTACACACAGCTACTTGGGACAGTTATTGTATATACAAACTGAGGTGGCCTCAGTGGCATATGTCCTTATACACAGGGATCCCATTTTAGTTTGGGGCTGGCTTTCATTTGATTAAAATGTCAACCTTAATTTTACTTGTGAATGTGGCTATCTATAGGCGGCAGCCTGTTTATTTAGTTGCTTGATTCTTTGTGTGTGTGGGGGGGGGGGTGGGGAGTGGAGAGGGGGACGCTGTAGGGGGATGGGTGTTTGTTCTGCTTTTCTCATTGAAAATGGAGGAAGTCATGTTTTTATCCTGGTTCTACTTCCTGTTTATAGGCTAAAGATGGAATTGTCATTATGCTGTGGAAACACCTTATATATTCTTTTCCTCCCACTCTTTTATGAACAGGATATAACACGGAGGAATTTTTCCTTAGTCCTGGGATGTTCAAATGTTTATGTATAAACTATGACCAAAAATTAATTTCAGGGTAAATTGGTATAGCTTTGGGAAAGGCAATTTTGTGGTACCTTTAATTTAAAAAACTTTTTAAAAAATGCTTATTTTTGAGAAAGAGGGACAGAGAGAGAGAGAGAGAACGAGAGAGGGAGGGAGGGGCAGAGAGAGAGGGAGACAGATGATCTGAAGCAGGCTCCATGCTGACAGCAGAGAGCCCAATGTGGGGCTTGAACTCAGGAGCCATGAAATCATGACCTGAGTCAAAGTTGGATGCTTAACCAACTGAGCCACTCAGGCACCCCCCTGAAAAATTTTTTTTTAAGTAGGCTCCATATCCAATGTGGGGCTTGAACTCATAACCCTGAGATAAAGAGTCGCATGCTCTACCAACTGACCCAGCCAGGCACCCCTTAGTGGTACCTTAAAAAAAAAAACAACACAAATTATAGAATTTTATCCTATAGAAACACTTTTACATATATTCAAAGATCTTTAAAGAAGGATGATCTAAATGAAAAGAGAAAAGATCTAAATGTCTTTCCATAAGAGTATGATTAAATAAGTTATAGTACATTCATACCGTGAAATACCGTGCAGCCTTTAAATAGTATGAGGCGGTCTTCCAGTTAAAGATGACGCATCGATTATACAAAATCTCATTTAAGTGATAGGAAAGGAATAAAACAGCATATAAACCCCTAATGACAAAGACAATAGAAAATGAGAAGCAGCAGCAAGACATTTTAACAAATTTCTAAAGAAGATGGAGAGGGAACCAGTGTCTCAGCACATGAGCCATCTTGAGGCCCTGCCCCCAGTCCACCCTGCAGACCAGGCTGAGTGCTTATCTGCAACCTCACAAGACCTTGAGCCAGAATCGCCCAGTTATGCCACTCTCAAAGTACTAACCCACAGAAACCATGAAATAATAAATGTGTCTTAAGCCTTTAAGTTTTTGGGTAATTTGTTACACAGTAATAGATAACTAATACAAAGTATTAAACTAATAAAGTAAGAAATAGCATTATAAGCATGTTGAAGTGATTTTAGTATTTAAAATTTTTTTAAAAGACGTAGATTTATATATGTTGAAAAAATTTTAAACTGTATATATTTACACACACACAGATGTGTGCATATGTATCTGTACACATATGTACATGTATAGATATATACAGATACATATAAATGCACATATATGTATAACACTTATAAATGTATCTTTGAAAACAGACTCAACGGTATTGGCAAAAATCCAATCAGAACAGAACTGGAGGCAAAGTTAAGGGAGATTTTCACTAGAGAAAGGCAAATATCATAAGATTTCACTCTTTTGTGGAAATTAAGAAACAAAACAGATGAACCTAGGGGAAGGGAAGGGAAAATAAGATAAAAAACATAGAAAGAGGCAAACCATAAGAGACTCTTAAGTACAGAGAACAAACTTAGGGTTGCTGGCGGGGTGTTGGGTGGGGGGATGGGCTACTGGGTGATGGGCATTAAGGAGGGAACTTGTTGGGATGAGCACTGGGTGTCATAAGTAAGTAATGAATCACTAAATCCTACTCCTGAAACCATTATTACACTATATGTTAGGTAACTTGGATTTAAATTAAAAAATAATAAAGATGAGGGAAAAGAACAACAAAACTACAAAAAAGATTTTCATTTTCTATACATTTTATTTCATTAATTTTTTTTTTTTTTTTAATTTTAGAGAGAGAGAGGGAGAGTGTGTGAGTGGGGGAGAAGGGCAGAGGGAGAGAAAGAATCCTAAGCAGACTCCATGTTCAATGCAGAGCCCGACATGGGGCTTGATCCCATGAGGCAAAGTCAAGAGTTGGACACTCAACTGACTGAGCCACCCAACACCCCATGTTTAAGTTATTTTAAAATGAGTAGATTTTACTTTCGCTATTTTGTTAATTGAAAATGTATGTGGAAAGCGAATGACTAGTGGCATAATCCAAAGGGGTTAACAGCACTAATAAAGAAGAACTCTTTTGCCTAAAACAAAAGAGTTAATTATGGGGGTGACTGGGTAGCCAACACTTCACGGTAATTAAGAGCATGAACTTTCCTTTCAGGTACCTGAACTTGCTTTGTATAAATTATTTAAGTTCCTTGAGGGGTGCCTGGGTGGCTCAGTCTGTTAAGCATCGGACTTCAGCTCAGGTCATGATCTTGCGGTTCGTGAGTTCGAACCCCATGTCGGGCTCTGTGCTGACAGCTCAGAGCCTAAAGCCTGCTTCAGATTCTGTGTCTCCCTCTCTCTCTCTCTGTCCCTCCCCTTCTTGCACTCTGTCTCTGTCTCTCTCTCAAGAAGAAAAAACATTAAAAAAAAAAAGCTCTTTGAACCTGTTTCCCCATCTATAAAATGGAAAATAAAAAAATAGTATCTACTTTATAGTAGGTGTGTGAGGGTTAAATGAGATAATACAAGTAAAGCACACAGTACAGTGCCTAGCATATCGTAGTTGCTCAAAACAGTTGACTTCGTTCCTTTTTTTGCCTTCAAATACCATATTTACTCAACCCTTTGCTTACTTTCAAATAATATGCCAGTACATTATTTATTATGTTATAACTGGAAGCATCACAGACTTGTGGTTAAGAGTTCAGATTCTAAAATTTAAATGCCTGTGTTTAAATGCCAACCCTGCCAATTATATGCTGTGTAACTTTAAGAATCTGTAAAATTAAAATAAAAGATAATTCATAGTGTTGTTTGGAGGCTAAAATGAATTAGTATACTAAGGATCAAAAATTGTTAGCTACTATTATTATTCACAAAGCTACAGATATCAATCATCTAAATAAATACAACTATTTAGTGGTGGACCAACACTGTGGAAGAGGCACTGTTCCCTTCCTACTTTGTCATTGCCCCTGCCTTATTTCAGTCTGCAAGAAGTCAGAAGGTGAAGAATACCTTCATTAGGCCATGGGATTCTTTCTTTGAAGGGACTTTAACAAGGGTCTTCGAAGAAACATCTATGAAGCTAACTTTATTACAATAACTTTTTGTTTGTTTAAGCAATTACCCCACAGATATTTGTTTTGCTGCTTAAAAAAAAAGATCTAGGGGTGCCTGGGTGGCTCAGTCGGTTAACCCTCCGACTTCGGCTCAGGTCATGATCTCACGCTTTGTGAGTTCGAGCCCCGCATCAAGCTCTGTGCTGATAGCTTGGAGCTTGGAGCCTGCTTCGGATTCTGTGTCTCTCCATCTCTCGGCCCCTCCCCTGCTCATGCTCTGTGTCGCTCTGTCTCTCAATAATAAATAAACGTTAAAATTTTTTAAAAAATCTAGTATGTTTACCTGTAGCAAACGGAAACACAAAGAACTAGCCAAAGGATGCCAAAAGTAACTTCTAAACAGGAAAATCTTTATTACTATTTATTTTTTGTTTTTTTAAAGTAAGCTCTATGCCCAACGGGGGCCTTGAACTCATGACCCCAAGATCACGAGTCACATGCTCTTCCAACTAAGCCAACCAAGTGCCCCATCAACAGGAAAATCATGACAACACTAATACCAACTGTCTTCATTACTCCTTTTATTATCACATTGGCAACATGTTTTTCCCCCCACAAATGATGACCTTTATTATATCCAATACAAGAAAATCCATTCATTTATTATTGTTGCCCTAAAACTTGTACTGTTAGCAGACTCCTTCCCATTTTTCATAGTGCAGCTAAAATATTACCTCCTCTGTGAGGCCGGCACTGAGATTTCTCCTATTTCCCAGACAAAAGCAATCTTTCCTTCCATTTTTGCTTCCAGAGTACCTTGGAGTTAGCAGTAGCCAACATTTATTTATCATCAACAATCACAATTTTTTATTACTTTGTTTTTCTCCTGTTAGAACAGAGCTTACAAAGGATGTCTTATTCTGCAGTGTGCTCTTTGAATTTGGTTTGGGTCCAGCTGATTTCTATTTTGTACTTGGCTTGCTCTCCTTTGTGGAGTCTGCTTTTCTCACCTGAGACATCTTTCCCTTTTTTTTGAAAGAGACAGACTACAACTTGGCTTCTTTGCCTCATGCCAATTATATGGCTTACTTATTTTCTGAAGGCATCTTCTTGCTTCTTAGCACACATTTATTTTGGGCAGTCACATTAGAAAAGCCTTTAGGCTTTCTTAAGTTTAGAGACTGTGCAAAAGACAGTTAGCTGGTCCCTATATGTATTCTCCCTCCTTTCTATGACAATAGAGACCCCAATTTACACGGAGTACATGGTGGCCCAAAGAAAAGACTACACTTCTCAGCAACCCCACAACTGAGTGTGGTCCTATAACTAATTTATTGCAAATGACAGGTGTCCATAACCTTCATCCTAAGACCACAGAAATAAGCCAGTAGTTGAAGAAGTTGGGTTTATTGCTTGTTGCGATGAGGGAGAACGCAAACCATCGGGAACCTAGGTGTCTCACTCAGTGAGAAGGTGTTACACTTTAGTACAGAATTCGGCTTATATTAGGCCATTTTAGGGAAGGCTGAAGAATGCAGGGCTTTGCTCTGGAATGCATGCTATCGGGAAGCAGGGGCAATTCTATAATTAGGTGTCTTAAAATATTATCAGGAGGCATGACACACGACCAAAGCTGTAACTGGTAACAAAGCAGCAGTCGTTTATATTAGGCAGAATAAGGAGATGTTTGGTCACTTTGCAGTTTAGACAATGTTCATTATTTTTGTCTGTGTTCAGGCATAATTATGGAGTTTTGTTTCTATGGCCTGATGCTGGTGTTCTTTGAAATTGCCATGTGCTTAACAGAATACCAAGGCCCTGCTGTGAGTGCCAGAGAGGCTCTGGATGTCAGGGGCTGCTTTTCTCTTTCTTAGAGGTGAGCGCAATGTGGCACTGAAACCTTCTCTAAAAGATAGCTGGCATGTATCCTTTGCCCCTGATTCTTTCTTCCTCCTCCAGATTGGAATGTGGTTGTGATGGCTGTGAGTAGCCCAGTTAGAACATGAAGTGTTCTGGGAATAAAGCTACAACAGCCCTGGACCACCTTAGCTCCAGACTTTTATATGGGAAAGAAACAAAAGACTGTCTTGTTTAAGCCATTGTCATTTGGGGTCTTTTACTCACACCTAAAGTTATTCCGAACAGATACAGGGATGGAATGATTAGTTCTCTTTTCAGTGTTTCAGGTTGTTTTCGCTTCAAGTTGTAGAAATTGACATGTCAGAAGTGATTTAAGAACCAGAACTAATTACTTTTGTACAAATGGAAAAACATTATAAATCTGTACTGTTGTGAGTTGAAATACTATGATAGAAGTCTCCCAAGCTAGTGTACCGAGCCCTGGTTTATCTCAAATTTACCTTTACCACAAAGGTGTATTGTTTTTGAGTTTCACCTAACTGTGTGAGTCCATATTGCCTACTGACTCTGCTGTGTGGGCCAAGCCCTTTGATTTCTGTGCCCTGGCCCCATAAGGCTATCAAAATGAAAGCCGAAATTTGCTAGAGATCAGCAAGTGTTTTTAGCAAACGGCTTCTGTGCTCACCAACGTGAGTTTGTTTTCCCATACCTTCAATGCTTTAAAACTATTTATATTTTTTCTAGCATTTTTAGTGACTTTTATCAGGAAGATTGGTCCAAATAACCTAGGCTACCATTGCTAGTCAAATTATTTACTTTATAATATTAGAACTCATTACTAATTAGAACTCATTTGCTTATTTTTACATAAGCTTTCTGCATGCACATGTATGACTTTTGGGATAAGAAAAAATACAAGTTACTATAAAAGCTATAATGCTAAAAACAATAATTTGCTTTATATCTTTAAAATCTATTATCTGCAATTGATAAAAGACTTTATTGTGAGCAATATTTGACTTTCTTATGAACTGCTGACTTTTTGGTCAAGAATTTGGTAATACAGGGGTGCCTGGGTGGCTCAGTCGGTTGGGTGTCCGACTTTGGCTCAGGTCATGATCTCACAGTTTGTGGGTTCAAGCCCTACATCAGGCTCTGTGCTGACAGCTCAGAGCCTGGAAACTGTTTTGGATTCTGTGTCTCCCTCTCTCTCTGCCCCTCCCCTGCTCATGCTCGGTCTCTATCTCTATTTGTCAAAAAATGAGTAAACATTAAAAAAATTAAAATATTTTATGTAAGTGATGAATCACGGGAATCTACCTCCAAAAACCAAGAGCACACTGTATGCACTGAATGTTAGCCAACTTAACGGTAAATTATATTCAAAAAAATTAAAATAGAATTTGGTAATACAGTATTTTATTTATTTAAAAAAACTTAGACTACCTTCCATTGTCATTATTTGAATGTCATGAGCATATTATTGTACTGACTAGTAAAGTTTCCTGAGTATTAGCATGTTATTTGCTGTAAATAGCCTAAGTCCCTGTTACTGACAAATCCTATTTGGGCCCCTTTCATTAAAAAAAAATATGACTTCCTTATCATTTGTACTATTTGTCATGTTTTTTGTAAAGTGTGTACTTATCATTAGAAGTATTTGTTTGACAACATATAGTAGCTTATGTTATTATTTTTCCATAAATGTGTCTTATTGCCTCTGTTAAACTCCAGGAAGAAATCATGTCTTATACATTTTTGCATTCTATGTAGTTAACTCACTATTTTTGGTAGGTTTATTGTGTTTTGAAAATTTGTGATGTAATTACTTCTAATGTAAAATGAGGTTTAACCAAAGTTATAAAATTATAATATACTAACATGTACGGAATAACAGGGATACATTGCTGCAGTGTGGTTTTCCTTTTTATATCTACCTTGTACTTTGAGTGCTAGACACTTTATAGATTATGGAAGAGATTTCTGTGGATTTAAGATTCCTCAGTACCTGAGTATCCAGTTTGAAGATTTACCCATGTCTTTCCTGCTTCCTGTGTTTTAGACATTATATTTCTCATTAACATCTCCAGTGAATGTGAGCTAGAGAAAAAGAGAGGAAAGTCAAGTAAGCTGATGGGGTTGGCTACCCATTTATAGCTGTAGGGAAAAGTATGATAGAAAGGAGTTTTAAGTTATTTGAGATGAGAATAAGGAAATACAGTAGTCCTCCCTTATCCACAGGGGATAAGACCCTTAATGAATGCCTGAAAATGCAGGTGGTACTGAGCCCTACATATATGTGTATATATATATATATATATATATATATATATATATATATATGCTGTTTATATAATACTATATTATATATATGTTTTTTATACATACCTATGGTTAATCTGTAAATTTGGCATAGTAAGAGGTAACAATAAAGTAGAGCAATTATAACAATATACTATAACAAAAGTTATGTGAATGTGGTCTCTCTCACTCAAAATATCTTCTCATCCTGTAACTTGCCCTTCATCTTGTGATATGAGATGATAAAATGCCTACAGGATGAGATGAAGAGACGTGAATGATGCAGGCATCGTGACGTAGTATTAGGTCACTACTGACCTTCTGACAACAGGATCATATGCTTCTGGAGTGTAGTTTGCCTTGGGTAACTGAAACCACAAATGGGGGAGGGGGCGACTGTAGCTGACTGACTAGCTGTACTTAAGACATGATCATTTAAACATGCACATTCTAATGGTGGTCAATATTTTCATTAACTGAGAACTTTGACCAAGAGGAAGCCCGAATGAGACAACAAAGTAATTCTTATATACAGTGACCACAGGCCCCAGATTTTTTCAGAACAGTTCCCATTTTTCAACATTGTGTCTCATTGTTACAACTGATACATACCAACATGTCCTACATGTATCCTGATTGGTGGCATAAATATGTCACAATATTTACAGGCACATTTAATATACTTCTGAAAAGCCTCCTGGTAAATTTCATCTAGGTATTCCTGTTGTCCATTATATGGACTCTTCCCACGTGCTCCGGAACACTTTTATGACTTTATATAATGTATAGAGTAAGACCTGTTTTCTCCATTTGGGGAAAATGGCACCATGCTTCATCTAGTGGGAGCCTAGGAATCATGACTCTTCCCTATCCCCAGGCTCCCTGGGTTTCTTAATCTTGCACTGCATTTCACCCCTTACCATGCGGCCTCACTGTTCATCCTCCACAGTAAAGACAGACCAAAATGGAGCAAATGCATTCATGTTATCTCTGCCTTAAAATACCCTCAGCTAACTCCCCATTGCTATAGCAAAAGAAATGAACTCAAATGTCTGCAGGGATAGATAGGAAACCTAACTATGTGATTAGTTAGGTCAAATATAATATGAAGAGGTGGCCCCGGGTAGACAGGAAACTGGAGGATGGCCTGCTGAAAGGCATTCAAAAAAAAACAACCCCCCCCCCCAAAAAAACCCTACACCAAACAAAGAATATCTGTAGAAAAGATTCTAGCTGTGAGGTGAGAGTCTTAATCCTTCTAATTTGTTCGTGTGGCAAAACAAACCTCTTTGTTATCTCGTTTACAAGCATCCGCTGTGCTTTTCAATTATTCTCAACTATGTGGTTGCTTAACCAAATGAAATTGTCTGATTCAGTATTTTAGAAGTGCAGTGTTAAAATTTTCAAGTGCACAGAGTAGGTCTGCCTGTCAGAAATGTTTTTTTTTTTTTTCATTTAATGTTTATTTATGAGAGAGAGAGAGAGAGAGAGAGAAAGAGAGACAGTGTGAGCATAGGAGGGGCAGAGAGAGAGCGAGACACAGGATCTGAAGCAGGCTCCAGGCTCTGAGTTGTCGGCACAGAGCCGGACGTGGGGCTCGAACCCATGAACTATGAGACCATGACGTGAGCCGAAGTCAGACGCTTAACTGACTGAGCCACTCAGGCGCTCCCAGAAATGTTTTAATAAACAGATAAATATTAGCTCCGATTGGCATACTCGTTTATGTGAACAAATGACGTCAAAGGGGAGAATCCTTAGATCCACCCTCTCCCGTCCTCACCAAAAAACTGCATGGTAATGGTCAAAAGCCTGAACTCTAAACCTGAGACTCCTGTTTGTAAAATGAGTGGAACTAATAGTATTTCTTTCATAGCTTACTGTAAAGATTCAGTGAGATAAAATATCTAAACCATTCAGTATGGTGTCTGGTGCATATAAGCACTCAACACATATTGATAACTGTAGTAGCATATATTTTGAGATATCTACCTATGATTTTTCGTCCCTCCATTTTCCTCTTCCCTTCTGCACGGCCCCAAATTTAAAGTGATAGCTATGTGTTCACTGTCTCAGGGAAGGGATTATAACATGGTAGAAAAGTTAAGCCAGAAAGTGCTTTGACTTTTATTTCCAAAAGTCCTGGAAATGATGAGAAGATTGAAGAACAAGATACTATGGCCATAAAGGTGGGTAAGGATTCCTTGAAGACAGAAACAAAATGTCCCCGGCTGTGAATGAAGAACAGGGGGTCCGCAAATAGGTCTGTGTTTCAAGGAAAAGGGGGAACTTGGGCCTTGCTTCCTGAGCAGAGAAACTAGGAAGGTACAATCCCAGTGAAAGAATAATTACATGGTGTGTTGGGACAAACAGGGCCATAGACAAGCCCACAATAATTTCCATACTCCAAGCACCTCATGAAAAAGCAGGAGAATTCCTAAGTTCCTGGGGTGTCATGTAAGCAAAAGACAACGTTAATATCTGAATGAGCCATGCTGCATTAGGTAGGTGTTGTTGTATAGCAAATTACCTCTCCAAAACTTAGTGGGTTAAAAGAACAACATTTGTCTTACATAGTTTCTGTGGGTGGGGAATTCAGCAACGGCTTAGCTGGGTGCTTCTGGCTCAGGGTCTCCCATGAGGTTGTAGTCAAAATATCAGCCGTGGCTGTGGTCATCTGAAGACTTGACTAGGGCTAGAGAATCCACTTCCAAAACGGCTCAATTCATGGCTGGTAAGTTGATGCTGGCTGCTGGCAGGCAGCCTGGTCTTCACCATATGGATCTCTCCCAGGGCTGCCTGAGTATTCTTGGGTCATGGTGGCTAGCTTCACCCAGAATGAGACATCCAAGAGGGGTAGTCAGAGGTAGCCACGTCTCCTTTTTGACCTAATCTCACAAGTCACAGGCTATCATTACCCCTATATTCTATTTGTCACATAGACCAACCCTGATATGATGGGGCAGGGGGGCGTAAGTCAGGAGGTAAGAATCACTGGAAGCTGGCTACCACATGGACAACCGGGGTGGTAACTGTGTCAGCAGCAAGCTGCACTGCTTCATTACCCGATCAAGATGCCAATACCTGACAACCTGACAATGTGTAAGATACCAGGACCTGGCAAAATTGGGGGATGAGGAGGGCTTAAAGGATTGCTCTTAAATTTTCTGTCAGCCTAAGAGACTCTTAAAAACTGAGAACAAACTGAGGGTTGATGAAGGGGTGGGAGGGAGGGAAGGGTAGGTGATGGGCATTGAAGAGGGCATCTTTTGGGATGAGCACTGGGTGTTGTATGGAAACCAACTTGACAATAAATTTCATATATTAAAAAAAAAATTTCTGTCAGCCTATTGGGATTGGAGGCACAAAAGTGAATTTAGACTATTATAGAAGGTAAAAAAATGTATTTTTCTTCTACAATTTATGAATAATAATAGCAATCGCCATTATTGTAAATATGGGAATAACTGTACTTTTGTATCTTTTTCCCCAAGCAGTTCAAGGTGACTCCAGTTCCACAAGGTCACTAATTCTCAAATTTAGAAATCAACTGTGTAATCAACTGGGAAGTTTTAAGAAAATACCTGCCCATAGATGTCCTGATTTAATGGATCTGGAGTAGAGCTAGGGCAACAGTATTTTTAAAAGCCCCTCAGATGATTCTAATATGTAACTAGAGTGGAGACCCAATGGCTTATGCAAATCTCAGGCCTTACTGCTATTTCAAACGTCTATGATTCTATCAGAAGCTCACCATCTAGGAAGTTGGTTAATTCTTCCTGCTAATGGCCTATGGCAGTTTCTTCAGAAACACCAGAATAACTTCTCTATAATATTCTACTGGAGAGAAGAGCAAAGGCTAATGTTTGCTAAAATCAAAACAGGACCAAGGGGATCTCAGTTGGCATTGTATTCTCAAAAACAGTCAATGCAACTCTGCTTGTTATGTCTATTATCTTCAGCAATTGGTCAAAATTTAATCCTCACTCATCAACTATAATCTCTCTCTCTCTCTCACACACACACACCCACCCACCCACACAATCTTATTTGAGTACTTCAAGAAATTTAACACTTTTAAAATATATTCAACTCTCTGATCTTGAGGGACATAATTGATCTCCAGTTCTTTTCACACTTCTGTGACAATTTCCTCTTCTTGTCTTTTGCTAGCTGCCTTTCTTCATCTGCCTCTTAAATGACAGTGTTCTCTAAGATTCTATTCTTGGCTCCCTTTTCATCTCATTTATACACTGTTTTCCATAAGCAAATCCACTTCCTTCAGGAGTTTCACCCACCTTCTATTTACCTACATTTAACTCCCAGGTCTTTATTTTCCAGTTCTGGCTTTTGTGTTTCAGACCTGCATTCAGTTGAGCCACCTCAAACTTGAATGTTCAAAATGTAATCCTCATTACATTTATGTCTTCCCCACATCACCTCCCAGGCTGCTTTTCTTCCTCCCTTTCCTATCTTACTGAATGGTGCCATACTTTTCTACTCATTCAAAATGAAAAACAGGAGTCATTCTGAAGAGAGGCTGCAACCTATCTGCTTATGTGCTGAAGTTGATTTTATTTGGTTCAGACAGAACTTTAGAAAACTTTGAACCAACATTTCAGATTTGGGACATTTCACATAAAAATAGAGATACAGCTTCTCTTTAAAAATCAGAAGAGGAGGCAACATCAGGCTCTATCTACATGGAACAATCAGCTAGAGCTGAGTAACAGATGTCCCATTTAGACTCAGATAAGCTCCTAGGTCATGCAGTAATTTTAATGGCAACAATGGATGCTGAAGCTCCTTTTATTGATCTGTATCATCTGTCTGGCTCTCAAGGCATCTGAGATTGTAACTCTTGTCCTAAATCCTTCCTCTCCCCATTCCTCTCCAATCAATCATCAAGTCCTATCGATTCCAGCATTTCTCCAATCTGTCTCCCTTCCCTTCATCTTGATTACTACATTCCTACTTCAGGATCTCAATCATTGCTTACCTGGACTACGTAACAGTTTAACCACTCCTAGCTCCACCTGTCTAATCCATTGCTGACACATCAGTGAAATAAGCTGATGTTATTATCCTACTGAAAGGACTTCACTGGCTCTCCACTACCTACAAGATAAAGTTCAAATTCCTTTAGTCCATGGTACCAGGCCATCCATGCCTTGACCGCCACCCACCACTCCAGCTTTACCTCACTTTACTCCCTCAGGAGTAGTATATGCTCTAAACCCGCCAGACAATTCTGCTAACCAGGTGGATTTTTGCAAACCTCTGGATCGTGCTGCTCTTTATGCCTAGAATAGCTTCATCTCATCCATTCAGTCCACACAACCACATTCTTCACTCCAGAGAGTCAGTTCAAGCACTATCTTCATTTTGAAGACTTTTCTGCCTCATTCCCAGTACTGCAGTTAGATGTGACCACCGCACTCCCACCTCTATCACTTTCTGTCCTCCATCAGACTGCTATCTTGGCAACTGTGATATTTTATTGTACCTCTTTGTTTACTTGCTTGTATTCTCATCTATTTACAATATCAGTTCCTTAAAAGCTGGGATTCTACCTTATTTGTCCTTATATTTCCAGACCCATGCTTGGTCCAGTAATTGTAATATGGAGTTGCTTAATAAATACTGGCTGAATGAATAAATGATTACTTGAAATGATTACTTACAAGTAAGGTTGTTCTCTTAAATAGGTTGATCATTTTCCTATAATTGTCCTTAAACCACTGATTGGCTTTTGTTCAGGGGTTAGGCAAGGGTTAAAAATGTTAGCTCAGTTCAAGCAAATTAACTCAATATCTGAAACAGTAGGGGCCCAAATCAATGAGGTATATTTGTATTAACAATGTTTCCCCAGTTTTATTCTTAAGACACCATATATTGCCTCTGACACCTGGGGGCAAATGATTGATAAGTAATTTATGAGTCAGGTTAATTATACCATATGTAGGACACACTTCAATGTGCCTATGGGTATAGCTTATAAATAACATTAGGTTATAGCTGTCAATCCTCTTAATGAGGAAAAGAATACAATAGGACCTCTAAAGAACCAATTATGCATCAACCAACTTTTACAGCACAAGGGAGTGTAAATGGCAGTTCTCCAGGTAATATACTTTGTGTTGCTCTCTAGAAACGCATATTAATATAAAAGTAAAAATATTTAAATCTTCAAACTTTAAGATAAAATCATACAAAAACACTCCTCTTAGAGTTCTAAAGACATTCATTCATTCAGGAAATATTTATCAAGGACCTACTATGTGCTGGGTACCATTCTAAACTCCAGGAACACTGTTGCCTTTATAAAACAGGAATAAGGGATGGGGGAAGCCAGTATAATATGCCAGGCTGCAAGATAAGAAGGGAGCCCCAGGCTGACTATGTAATATATCAAAACAGATGCCACTTTCCTGGGGAACTGAATACTTTTTTTTCACCAGCACCAACCTACATTTTGTAGCTGGTCCTAATGAAGTTTATATTTTAGTGTGGTGGAGGAGGGGGGGAGACAAAAAATAAGTAAAATATAAAGTCTGTCCAGAGACTAGTAAGTTCTACAAGAGAAATACAGCAGGGAAGAAACATGAGGCATACTGGACGGTAGAAGTACAATTTTAAATGGAATGGTCAGGGGAAGCCTTACTGAGAAGGTGGCATTGAAGCAAAGAGCTAAACGTAAGGGAGGGAATGAATCATGTGGATACCTGTAGAAGAGCATTCCAGCAGAGGAAAGAAGCAGCAAATGCAGACAGAGGCTCAGGGGTGGCCATGTGCCTCGGGCTTCCATGGAACAGCAGGGAAGCCAGTGGCCAGTGTGGCTGCAGCAAGGGGGCACAGAGAACAGTGAATAAATCTCATTGGAGGTATTCCAGGGGAGGGAAGGGACAGGATGAGAATACACAGGCCCAATGCTCTCCTTCTATAACATTTTTTACCTTTCTTTTACTATCCTGAAATTGACCTCACGGATGATACAACCTACCTAAACACCTAACTTACAAAGGAACCAATATAAATGAGAAATAAATGAAAAAAACCATAATATAAATGAGAAGTAAATGAAAGTAACTTAAAATAATATATTTCAATATGTAAATGTTCACACATGAACACTATAAAAGATATAATGAAATATGTCACCTTTATGTAGAATCACTATAAATGTGACAGCTACAAAAGCAGACTGACAGAGGAATGTATTCTTGGGAAACTCAAAGGCCACAATTGATGGCGCTGATGCAGTTTCTAATGTGGTTTTGCCAAAATGGCAAACCTCTGGTAAAATTCTGAACAGAGTATCATCTTCCCTCAATTTACATGATAGCTGTGTTTCTGGAAAAGCAAGTGCACACTAAAACCATGCAAAAAATATTTTGTAGTTATATATACGTGGAGTTAGGTTCCAGGCTCAGATCATTATAAACAGGTTTTTTTTACCTTCAGAAATGTCCAGAGGACATCTAGAATTCATGCAGAAGACACACGAGGGGACTTTCTGTGGTGATGGGAATGTTTTATACCTTGATTGTTGCGGTGGTCACCTGCGTGTATATATTTATCAAAACTCCTCTAACTGTACACTCCAAATGGTGTCTTTTATACTGTTGTACCTCAAAAATTATATTTCTAAATTGTATCTCAAAAACTGATTTTAAAAAATGTCATGCACGATTGAAGAAAATTATTTAAAGTTAGGGAATCTGTGGGCTGGACCAGCAGCCTAGGAGCGCCCACACTAAATGCCACTCAATCATGGTTATATCCAAAAACATTTGCCACAGATTTCCAAAATATACCCTACTGAGCAATACCAGCCCCACTGTGAATATTTCCTGCTGTCTCTTAGTGGGATGGGAAGACACTAGAGGTTTTGAGCAGAGGAGGGATGTGACCTGACACGTCTGAAAAGGATTGTTCTAACCTTTGGGGCAGAGGTAGGCAAAGATCATAAAAGGCAGGTCAGAGATGACGGCGGCTTGGCCAAGGACAGTACCAAAGTGGGACTATGAGATGTACCAGGAAAGCCCTTCATAAGTTTCAGAGTACCTAAAGGGCATGTAAATAAAGAAAGAACTCAAAAAATGTTTGTTAAATTAAAAGAAGTAAAGAGTAGTAATTTTCAATATTCTTAACAATACTCATATCACATTACTTCATTATTTGATGCAACTAAAAAACACCCTGCGGTTTTAGCTGTGTCATTTTATATCTAAATACAATGACACATTATTTTCTGTTGAAATAAGATTCAACAAAAAGGTTTTTTTTCAAGTTTTTTTTTTTTAAACTGCCACAAAAAACATATTTCTTGCTTAAGTAAAATATTTTATTTTGGCTACTTCTTTGATAATTTAGTTTTCAATACCTTAAGTTCAGTGTAGTGAATATCAGTCTGTCGTATGAGTTTTGCTAAGTGTGGAAATTCATTAGATTATGCTGGAATTGTTTTAAGACTAGAATCTACTAAGTTGAATAGTTTAAACTCTGAGATTGCAGATAATTTCTTATGATTTGTCGTGTTCTCTTAAAACTGAGGAAAAACTAATTGAAGATTCTGTTTGGTTGACCACAGGTACACCGGTTTTATATTTAATGTCCCAATTTTTCCCTTGAAAATGCAGAAAAGTATTTATGAATGAAATGACTTTTGAAGTTTGCTTTAAAATAATCCTGTAGGGAGAGAGAATTAAGGGGATTCAGTGAAATAAGACTAGCCCTATGTTGATAACCGTCAAAGCTGGTTAATGAAGAATGGTGATTCATTTCACTATTCTCTTTACTGTTGTATAAAATTATAATTTCTCACAATAAAAAGTTTTTAAAATCCAGGGCCTAATAATTCATTTAATATTTTTTGAATAACTGCTACGGCCAGACTTTTACTAGGGACTTGGGAAAGATTTATTAGCTATGAGGCTAACACATGTTAAGGAGTTCATATCTACATATATAAAAAAACAATTATAAAGCAATGTAAGGGTTATAATATTGTGTTAAATGCATAAAGTGCTGTAAGAGCTATGAAGGAGTGATTGATTCTGCCTGGTGAAATCACAGAATCTTCTCAGAGGACTGATGTTCAGATTGGGTCCTGTAGGTTAAATAGGCTTTTTCTGTAACAAAATGAAGGTGGGAAGCCTCCACAGAGAAGGCAACATAACTACAGAAAATCATCATATTCAGGCATTAAGAGGAATACAGAAGACAGTGAAAGAAATAAAAAGGTGTCAGATAGTAAATATTTGTATTTTTTACTGCCAGTATATAAAACAGTGACTAACAATATACTGGGAGATCAAAATTTTCCTCCTGAATAAAGTTAATGTTTGAAAAAGCATTAAGAGGAAAACAGCAGAGAGTAGTGTTTTAAAACCCAAAAGGAGACAGCCTATAGAATGGGAAAAAATATTTACAAATCATATAATTGGTAAGGGTTTAGTATCTAGAATATATAAAGAACTCTTGCAACTCAACAATAAAAAGACAAAGAACTCAACTAAAACTTGTCAAAGAATTTGAATACACATTTCTCCAAAAAAGATACACAAATGGCCAACAGTTGTACAAAAAGATGCTCAACATCATAGTCATTTGGAAAACACAATTCAAAACCACTATGAGGTACCACTCAACACCCACAAAGATGACTAAAAATTAAGGATATGAAGAAATTAGGACTCTTACTAGGAAGAATGTAAAATAGTGCAGACCACTTTGGAAAACAGTGTGATGGTTCCTTAAAAAGTTAAACATAGAATTACCATACGACCTACTGCTCCAAATACATGTACATGTATGTTCATAGCAGCACTACTGTCAAAGCCAAAAGATAGAAACAATGTCCATCAATGAAAAATGGACGTGGTTGAGGGAAAAATGGAGGAGTAATTGCTTAATGGACACAGGGTTTCGTGTTTCCTATAAAACATGAAAATGTTTTATAACTAGAGGTGGCAGTTACACAATATTGTGAATATACCTTGAGGATATTATGCTAAGCGAAATAAGCCAGTGAGAAAAAAGACAAACACTGTATGATTCCACTTACATGAGGTACCTAAAGCAATCAGATGCATAGATACAGAGAGTAGAATGGTGATTCTCTGGGGCCGGGGGTAAGGGGAAAAGGTGAGTTGTTATTTAATGGATATAGCTTTTCAATTTCTCAAGATTAAAACGTTCTGGATATCTGTTTCACCAAAATGTGAATATACTCAACACTACTGAACTGTACATTTTTAAATAGTGAAGATAATAAATTCTGTGTTATATTTTTTACCATAATTATTTTATTAAGACATTTTTTAAGTTTATTTATTTTGACAGAGAGAGAGAGAGCAGAAGGGGCAGAGAGAGGGAGAGAGAGAGAATCCCAGGCAGGCTCCACCACTGTCCGCGCAGAGCTCAATGTGAGGCTCGAACTCATGAACCGTGAGATCATGAAGTCAGATGCTTAACCAACTGAGCTGAAGTTTCTCTCCAACTGAGCCACCTAGGTATCCTGTACCATAATTTTTTTTTAAAAGGCAAGACACCACTCAATCTAACACTGAACATTGGAACAATAAAAATTCTAAATCTGAGACAATAATTATTTCTGGGGAAGGAGGAAAGGGAAGGGCTAAAAAGAGATCTCAGTTCTTCTATCTGTCATGTTTAAATCTGAAGCAAATATGACAAAACATTAGAATTTAAGATAAGCAAAAAATTCCACTAAATGAAAGACACCAGGCACAAGGAGTCACATATTATATGGTCTCCTTTGTATGAAATACCAAGAATAATAAATAGAGACAGATGTGGGGAGCCTGGGTGGCTCAGTCGGTTAAGCGTCCGACTTCAGCTCAGGTCACGATCTCGCGGTCTGTGAGTTCGAGCCCCACGTCAGGCTCTGGGCTGATGGCTCAGAGCCTGGAGCCTGCTTCCGATTCTGTGTCTCCCTCTCTCTCTGCCCCTCCCCCATTCATGCTCTGTCTCTCTCTGTCTCAAACATAAATAAAGGTTAAAAAAAAAAATTAAAAAAAAAATAGAGACAGATGAGAGCCACCCCTGGTGGCTGCCAGGGGTTGACAGAAAAATGGAGGAGTAGGAAGTAATTGCTTAACAGGCACAGGGTTTCATTTTAGGTCATGAAAATGTCTTGGAAATAAACAAAGGTGGCAGTTACACAACACTGTGAATATACTAAATGCCACTGAATTGTTCACTTAAAAGTGGTCAATTTTATGCTATGTCAATGTCATGTCACATTAAAAATAACACTAAGTAAGGGGAGAAGTTCAAGGAAGGAAGGATACTTATTGAAAAGGGTCAGATGCCCCACATGAGTGGAAGAGGATGTACACTAAGAGGTCATTAGACCTGGCAAGTAGGAAGTCCATTTAGGAGAAGTGTGCTAGTAGTCAGATTGTTGGGGTTGCAATAGATGGGCCAGTGTAGTAGTTCATGGGAATCTTGAGTATTTTGTAGAATAAGGGGAGTCAGTGGAGAGGGAAAGACTGGAGACAGATAAAAGAGATATTTGTACAGCACAACTAGGAAGAGATAAAAGAAGGCAGAGAAGGTTTAACAGGGAGAGAGGTTAGCCTTGGAAAGGACTAAGAATCCTAACAATGGAGAGAAACAAGTAAGTATGAGGTAAATTTATGATTTCCAAATTTTACTTGGAAAGCAGAGAGAGGGAATGGGTTTAAACTTGGTAATTCCTATTTTTTCTAGGAATGAGGAAGCAGGGTATAGGGCTTGGACAGCCACGGGGGTACCAAGAATGAATAAGAAGACTGCCTTTATTTTCTTAAAATTTTTTTTTAATGTTTATTTATTTTTGAGAAAGACAGAGAGAGAGAGAGCACGAGTAGGGGAGGCACAGAGAAATAGGGAGACACAGAATCTGAAGCAGGCTCTAGGCTCTGGGCTGTCAGCACACAGCAATGTGGGGCTCGAACTCATGAACCTTGAGACCATGACCTGAACCGAAGTTGGACGCTTAACCAACTGAACCATGCAGGAGCCCCAGAGGACTGCCTTTCAAGAAGAGTTAACACATATTCTTCTCAAGCTATTACAAAAAATAGAAAAGGAAGGAAAACTTTCAGATTCATTTTATGAGGCTTGCATTACCCTGATACCAAAACTAAATAAAGACACCACAAAAAAAGAGAACCGCAGGCCAATATCTCCAATGAACATAGATACAAAAATCCTAAACAAAATACTAGCAAATCAAATCCAACAATACCTTAAAATAATCATTCACAGGGAGCCTGGCTGGCTCAGTCAGAGGAGCATGCAACTCTTGATGGTGGAGTTGGGGTCGAGCCCCATGTTGCGTGTGGAGATTACTTAAAAAAGAAAGAAAGAAAGAAAGAAAGTTCTTAAAAAAAAATCATTCACCATGATCAAGTGGGATTTATTTCTGGGTTGGAAGTGCTGTTCATGACATCGATGAGAGAAAGGATAAGAACCATATGATCATTTCAATAGATGCAGAAAAAGCATTTGACAAAGTACAGCATCCTTCACCATACACAAAAGTAAACTCAAAATGGATTAAAGACCTAAATGTAAGACCTGAAATCACAAAATCCCTAGAAGAGAGCACAGGCAGTAATATCTCTGACATCAGCCATAGCAACATTTTTCTAGATAGGTCCCCTGGGACAAGAGAAACAAAAGCAAAAATAAACTATTGGGACACATCAAAATAAAAAGCTTCTGCACAGCAAAAGAAACAATGAACAAAACTAAAAGACAAACTACTGAATTGGAGAAGATATTTGCAAGTGACATATCCAATAAAGGGATAGCATCCAAAATGCATAAAGAACTAATACAACTCAACACCTCCAAAAACAAATAATCCAATTAAAAAATAAGAAGTCATGAACAGACATTTCTCCAAAGACATCCAGATGGCTAACAGACACGTGAGAAGATGCTCAACATCACTAATCATCAGGGAAATTCAAATCAATACTACTAAGAGATATCATCTCATACCTGTCAGAATGGCTAAAATCAAAAACATGAGAAACAAGTGTTGGTGAGGATGTAGAGAAAAAGGAACCCCTGTGCACTGTTGATGGGAATGCGAACTGGTGCAGCCACTCTGGAAAACAGTATGGAGATTCCTCAAAAAGTTAAAAATAGAGCTACCGTACAATGCAGGAATCACACTACTGGGTATCTACACCCAAAATACAAAAACACTAATTCACCAGGATACATACACCCCTATGCTTCCAGCAGCATTATTCACAACAGCCAAGATATGGAGGCAGCCCAAGTGTCCCTCAAATGATGAATGGATAAAGAAGAAGAAGTATATATACATACACAATGGAATGTTACTTAGCCATAAAAAAGAATGAAATCTTGCCATTTGCAACAACATGGATGGATCTAAAGAGTATAATGTTAAGTGAAATAAGTCAGAAAGACAAATACTATATGATTTCACAAGTATGTGGAATTTAAGAAATAAACAAGCAACAGAAAAAAAAAAAAAAAGAGAGAGAGACACACACAAACCAAGAAAAAAACTCTTAACTATGGAGAACAAATTGATGGTCACCAAAGAGCAGCTGGGGGAAGGGTGGGTAAAATGGGTGATTAGGATTAAGGAGTGGACTTGTGATGAGCACCAGATAATTAAAATAAAAACTTAAAAACAGATAAAGAGATAGATAAATAAATGACTGGGCAGCTTTAAGGGCTTTGGTGGAAATCATAAATATCTTGTGTATACACATACACACAGACACACAAATCCACAATTAAAAACTTTAACTGTTAAAAGCATTGCATAATTAATATTATACCTCATAAATTGCTCATCAGAAATAAAACCACTATACTGTACCATCTGTATGACACGTTATTGGATTTGTGACATATTATACATATACTTAAAAGTAGTCTTTACGTAACATGCAAGAGAAAGATCAGTCAAGAATAAACTGAGAGAGCAAATTGGTATCTACTGAAGCAACATCAGATGTCAAACATTCAACTAGGAAAAGGAAATGAAAGATCTCTAGGGGACAAGTTAGGATTAAAGAAACATACAAATATCTCACTAAAATTTTGAAATGAGACTACTTAACTATTGACAAGGAGAGGGTAGATAATAATTGCTTTGATAAATTACATAGCTCATTTCTTTGAAATGAAGGAAATACATACCTTAAAGTTTAAAATAAACTATTTTTAAGGTTTGTTTTTCAAACAAAAGTAACTGGCAGAACATAATACAAGAAAATTTTACAATTATTTTAATGCACTGAATGCTTATAGTTCAAAGTTAAGAAAAATGAGCTATCTATGAACAGTAAGTGCCTTTAAACAACTTTTAAACTACTAGATGAACTTGAATATGGCTACAAAATGGGCAGCTTGAAATATGATAGTCACTGACGAGGCAAGGTAATCATCTAGTGATTTCACTGAATGAAACATAATATGCATGTAAGGTGCCTTGTGGAATTCCATGGGCATTAAAATTTTTTTACACAGTGTTATGATACGTTCTGGAAATGAAATTTCCCCCTATAGAGTTTAGGGTTTAGGTTTAGAGTTTAGAAATTTCCCTCTATAGAGTTGAATAGCTCCCTAACAACACCAATTATGTATGTTTGACTACAGGCTGAATAACCGAGAAGCTCAAAGAAATCTCAGCTTTAACAGTGGTCTACACAGAAACATGAAATGAAAAATTTTTCACAGAATAATGAAAGTTATAGATAAAAAGAGAAAATCACATTGGTACTTTTTAAAAAAGATTTTATTGAAAAAAAATTTTAAGTTTATTTATTTTGCAAGAGACAGCGTAAACGGGAGGCAAGGGAGGACCAGTGCAGAGCCAGATGTGGGGCTCAAACTCATGAAACTGTGAGATCATGATCTGAGACAAAACCAAGAGTTGGATGCTCAACTGACTGAGCCACCCAGGTACCCCTTAAGGATTTTATTTTTAAGGAATCTCTACACCCAATGTGGGTCTTGGAACTTACAACCCCAAAAGCAAGAGTCACATGCTCCACTAACTGAGCCTGCCAGGTGTCTCCACATTGGTACGTTAAACAAAATTTACTTTTTACTGTGGCAAAACATACCTAACATAAAATTTACTATTTTAAGGTTTTTAAAGTATATGGTTCAAGCAATGAAACTGAATTAGTTATCAAAAATTCCCAACAAACAAAAGTCCAGGACCAGACAGCTTCACAGGTGAATTAAAGAAAAGTTAATATCTATTTTTCTCAAATTATTCCAAAAACTAGAAGAGGGAGGAAAGTTTCCTGATTCATTCTATGAGGCCAAAACCAGATAAAGACACCACAGAAAAAGAGAACTACAGGCCAGTATTTCTGGTGAACACAGATGCAAAAAATCTTCAACAAAATATTAGCGAACAAAATCCAGCAATATATTAAAAAATATCATTCACCACAACCAAGCGGGATTTAGTCCCAGGATGCAAAGATAACTCAATATTTGAAAATCAATTAACATAAAAAAATCACATCAACAAGAGAAAGGACAAAACCGTATGATCATTTCAATAGATGCAGAAAAAGAATTTGACAAAGTACACCATCCATTCATGATGAAAACCCTCAACAAAGTACATACCTCAACATAATAAAGGCCATATATGAAAAACCGACAGGTAACATCATCTTTTAAATGGTAAAAAACTGAGAGCCTTTCCCCTAAGGTCAGGAACAAGACAAAGATATCCACTCTCACCACTTTTATTCAACAAAGTACTGGAAATCCTAGCCAAAGCAGTAACAAAAAGAAATAAAAGGCATCCAAATTGGTAAAACTTTAAATATTTGCAGATGACATGATATTCTATATAGAAAATCCTAAAGATTTTACCAAAAAACTACTAGAACTGTTAATGAATTCAGTAAAGTCACAGGATACAAATTGAAGATACAGAAATCCATGACATTTCTATAGAGTAATAATGAAGTAGCAGAAAGAGAAATTAAGAAAACAGTCCCATTTACAAATGCACCCAAAATAATAAAATACCTAGAATAAATTTAACCAAGAAGGTGAAAGATTTGTACTCTGAAAACTATAAAACACTGATTAAAAAAAATGAAGATGACATAAGGAGATGGGAAGATATTCCAGACTCATAGATTGGAAGAACAAATGCTGTTAAAATGTCCATACTACCCAAATTAATCTACAGATTTAATGCAATCCCTATCAAAATACCAACTGCATTTTTTGCAGAACTAGAATAAATAATGCCAAAATTTGTATGGAACTGCAAAAAGACCCTAGCCAAAATAATATTAAAAAAGAAAAATAAGGGCCATCTGGGTGCTCTGGCAGTTAAGCATCTGACTCTTGATTTTGGCTTAGGTCATGATCTCGTGGATGTTGAGTTTGAGCCCTGCGTCATGTCAGAGCTCGCTACTAGCAGTGAGGAGCCTGCTTGAGATTCTCTCTTTCTCCTTTTCTCTCTCTCTCTGTCTCTCTCTCTCTCTCTCTCTCTCTCTCTCTCTCTCTCTGCTCCTCCCCAGCTTGGGCTCTCTCTCTCTCAAAATAAATAAATAAACTAAAAAAAAAAAGGAGAAACAAAACTGGAGATATCACAATCCCAGATTTCAAGATATACTACAAAGCTGTAGTGAAGAAAACATGTAGTACTGGCACAAAAATAGACACATAGATCAACATAATGAATAGAAAATCCAGAAATAAACCTATGATTATAAGGTCAATTAATCTTCGACAAAGGAAGCAAGAATACGCATTTGGAAAGAGTCTCCTCAACAAATGATGTTGGGAAGAAGAGACAGTTACATGTCTAAGAATGAAATTGGCCCACTTTCTTATACCATACACAAAAATAAATTCAATATGGATTAAGGACCTACGTGTGAGACCTGAAACCATAAAACTCCTAGAAGGGAGCACAGGCAGTAATTTCTCTGACATGGAACACAGCAACATTTTTCTAGGTATGGCTCCTGAGGCAAGGGACACAAAAGCTGAACTGTTGGCACTGTACCTAAATAAAAAGTGTCTTCATAGCAAAGGAAACAACGAACAAAAATTCCCTGAAAGACAACCTACTGAATGGGAGAAGATATTTGCAAGTTACATATCCAATAAAGGTTTAGTATCCAAAATATATAAAGAAGTGATACAACTCAACACCCAAAAAACAAATAATTAAAATAGTTAAAATTAAAATAGCTAAAAAATGGGCAGAAGACATGAACAGATAATTCTCCAAAGAAGACATCCAGATGGCCAAAAGACATATGAAAAAATGTTCAACGTCACTTATCATCAGGGAAATGCAAATCAAAACCACACACCTGTCAGAATGGCTAAATTCAAAAACATGAGAAACAACAAGTGTTGGCAAGGATGTAGAGAAAAAGGAACCCTCACGCACTGTTGGTGGGAATGCAAACTGGTGCAGCCACTATGTAAAACAGTATGGAGGTTCCTCAAAAAATTAAAAATACCATATGATGCAGTAATTCCACTACCTGCTATTTACCCAAAGAATATGAAAACACTGATCTGAAAAGATACACACCCCCAAGTTTATAGCAGCATTATTTGCAATAGCCAAATTATGGTAGCAGCCTAAGTGTCCATGGATTGATAAATGGATAAAAGGTGATATATATATACACGTATATGTGTGTATATATACGTGTATATATACACATATATATACACGTATATACGTGTATATATACGTGTGTGTGT
This sequence comes from Panthera tigris, assembly GCF_018350195.1. Taxonomy (NCBI): domain Eukaryota; kingdom Metazoa; phylum Chordata; class Mammalia; order Carnivora; family Felidae; genus Panthera; species Panthera tigris. The sequence continues at coordinate 81,255,695 of NC_056661.1, forward strand.
ATACACACACACGTATATATACACACACATGTCATTAAAAAGAATGAAATCTTGCCAAATAAGTCAGTCAGAGAAAGACAAATACCAACTGATTTCAGTCATATGTGGAAATAAGAGACAAAACAAATGATCAAGGGAAAAAAAGAGGCTAACCAAAAAACAGACTCTGAACTATAGAGAACAAACTTGAGGTTACCAGAGGGGGAGGTAGAAGAACAGATGGGTGAAATAGGTGAAGGGGATTAAGAGTACACTTTTCATGATGAGCACTGACTAATGTGTAGAACTGTTGCATCACTGTATTGTACACCTGGAACTAATATAAACTACACTGGAATTAAAAAAACAAAAAAAAGAAAAAAAAAAAGATCCACAACTGCTCTATTCCCCCTACCCTCAGTCCCTGGTAAATACCAATATACTTAATGTTTCTATGAATTTGAATGCTTTAGATACCTCATATAAGTGGAATCACAATTTATTTTTTTTTAATTTTATTGAGAAATAATTGACATGTATCACTGTGTAAGTTTAATGCATACATCATGATGTTCTGACTTATATATATTGTGAAATGATTACCACAATTGGTTCACCTAATCTCCATTATCGCGAATAAAAGAAGGAAAAAAAACCCTTTCTCTTTGTGATGTGAACTCTTAGGATTTACTCTCTTAACAACTTTCCTATACATTATATAGCAGTGTTAACTATAATCATCATGTTGCATATTACATCCCCAGTACTTAATCTTATTAAGTGGAAGTTTGTACTTTTTGACCATCTTCCTCCAAATCCTCCTCTCCCCCACCGTTTACTGCTAGTAACCAAAAGTCTGATCTCTTTTTTTATGAGTGTGGTTTATTTTTTTCTTTTTTAGATTCTACATATAAGTGAGACCATTCAGCATTTTTCTCTGTCTACAATTTATTTTTAATCCAAAATATTAGCAGTCACTGAATGAAAGGGATTTTTCCTTGTTTTATTTTGGGGCTTTCTGTTGCTAATTGGGCCTGAGCCCAGTAAATACACTGGATGGATTTTATATGGTACAATCATATTTCACAGCCCCTGCTAATGATCCATTCCTGAATATAGAAATTAAATGTCATTATGTTGAAAGATCACTAATTAGATACTAAGGTAGTACTTGACTTTGAAGTTATTTATAAAATTTTAATTTTTCTTTGGATGTTAAATGAAATGGATGTTTTAACATCTTTGGAAGTTAAAAGAAAAGTTAGAGGGTAGATTTAATTACTGCATTCACCTGCAGTTAGTATTTATTACTATACTCTTTAACCTTTGTTATACAACACTGGGAAATTTTCATTGAGTGGAGAATTGCCTGGGTTTTGGTTCCAGTTCTGCCATCTATATGACCTTGGGCAAATCATTTAATTCCTTTAAGCTTAGGCATTATTATCCCCAGTAGTATTCTAATCCATAAAGATGGATGGAGATAATCATACTTGGCTTACCTACCTTGGGGTAGAGTTATGGGAATAAATGGAGAGTATTATGTCAAAAAGCTCTGAAATATTAGCTTTGGAAATACATATTAAGGATTAAAGAAATCTCATCCTTTCCCAAACTTCTCTTCATTTTTATGTGCCTTTTTCTACAAATGTTATGCCATACTAGACTAAAAAGTTACGCTGCTTTTTCCCCAGTTCCCTATCTATTGGACTATATGCTTCAAAAGTAAACTCACATTAAAAATGGTCAGCAGCTTTACAGCTTTTTTTTTTTTTTTTTTGTGGTGACTAGGCCTAGGAATAAGGGAGTAAGGGATACCAGAAATAAATTAGAGAAGAATTCCCCTCCCTTCTTCCGTATTCACTCTCCTGTAACTTCCTAGTTAGGAGACCTTTAGTTTGAAAATGTAGACACGACTAAGAGGTGTTTATACATGACAAGTGAATATTACAAGTGCTACTTTGGGGGAATCTCAGGAATGGTTTGAATCCTCATCTGCAGTTTCACTTAAATTACACCAGATATTAAAGCATTGTGACTCAGTGGTTTGTGCAACAAGCTGGAAACTCAGGACCTGTGGGTTCTGGCCATGCGTCTGACATTTGTATTTTACAAGTGAGCTAGTCATGCCCACTCCCATGTTTTATTTAGTTTTCATCTATTAATGAGGGCAATGATGCGAAATTACATCCCAGAGTTGTTAAAAAAGAACAAAGAACAACTTGCAAAGAGTCACAATGCCATGAAAGCCATAACAAAGGTAATTTTCATGAAAGAATATACATAAAAATACTCCAAAAGTTAAAATTTCTATACAGATATAAAGCATTACTTTTACCTGAGTGAGGGGGGAAGGGTACACTGTGAATATGAAACAGGTAGATAATCCTGAAACCCATTTTGAATTATTGGTTTCAAACTCCACCCCCTCCCCCAACCTTCACAAAAGTAGTAAGAAGATAAATTTTGAAAGCGGTATTTTGGTTTTCCTTTCATCCCTCATGTCTTTACCCAGAGTGAAGGTGGCGAGTGAGTAGGGCAAGAGCCCAAAGAAGGGCTCTTTTACAGGAGGTAAAAAAGTAAAAGGTTCAGAAATCATTCACTGTTTGTTTTCTTAACCAGTTTCTTATTTTGTGTTTTTGGTGAGCGAGGGTAATGTGTGTAGCACACTAATTCTGAAACATACCTCCTAGAAGACGAAACCACGGCTTAGAGAGCTTAAGTGACACCCTGGGTAAGAAATGGAGTGGGCGTTTGAAACTTCATCTCTCTCACTTCACACACAGCCCATGCTCTTTCTTGTTGCCCTGTTCTGTTTCAGGAAAAGCAGAATTTCTTTTTGGAATAAATGCCAAACAGTCCTGTCCTGAAAAGTTATTAAGTCAAGTTGTTCCAGGGATTCTCCCCACCTCTCTCATGGCCACATGGGTTGTATCGTGACATCTCTACACATCTCTATATGCCTGCTTAATGTTTCTTTCTTGACTAACTGGATTCTTTATAATTTCTATTCTTACAAGGCCTGCCCTAATTGTACCCCATGGCATTCAGCTTCTATCCTTGCTGTTTAACGCTCTCTAGGTTTCTAAGTTCGGATTCTGAACAGTGAGAACTGCTTGGCCAACATGATGTTTCTACACCAGGTCACAGGATGCTGGCCAGTTTTACATGGGGATTAGTTAACTTGGGTCAAGTGCGGCTGAGGATGAGCAAGATAGTCAAGTTTCTTGAGAACTGTTGTAGGTCGGTATTTTGAAACTTAGCCTGTGCTACTTAAAAAATTCTCTCAAATAAGATCTGCTTTCATTTTTCTTCATTTGTATGTTTTTATTAACGATATTGCAGGGACACCGGGGTGGCTCAGCTGGTTAAGTATCAGACTAGACTTTGGCTCAGGTAATGATCTCACAGTTTGTCAGATCAAGCCCCACAGTGGGCTCCGTGCTTGGGATTCTCTCTCTCTCTCTCTCTCTCTCTTTCTCTCCCCATCTCCCGCATGTTCTCTCTCTCTCTCCCAAAATAAACTTAAAAAAAAAAAAGAATTATAAAGAAGATATTGCCATTCTTCTTATCACCTAGATTGGAAGTCTAAAAAATTTTAAATAGATTTAATTTTGTTGGAAAAGTAATGCACACAGAGTAAAATATTTGGAATATAAAAGGGTATACACACTGGAAGTTGTCTCCTTTCTACCAAAGATTCTCAAAGCCCTCCTAGAGGCCAACACAAGCGAACAGTTTTTGAAGTATTTTTTGCAAAGTTCTATGTTCAAGCATTTTATCCACATTCTATTTTACATAAAAGTAAATAAATACCATAAATACAATGCCTACCTTGTCTCATTTAGTAAGTACATCTTGGGGCCTATTCCACATAAAAATATAAAGATTATTTTTTTCATATTTTGAATCGCTTCAAAAAACTTAATTATGTGTATGTGATTTTGTTTTTTAACTAGTCCCTTTTGGTATGAAGGTATATTGTTTCCACTTTTACTACAAATAGGGTTGCAATAAGTATATATGTTTGTATACAGCTGTAAATATTATCTATAAATTTTTCAGCCAAAGCATGCATAACGTTTCCATTTTTATACATTTATGGACAAATTGCCTCTCATCATCTGTGCATGAAAGTTTCCATTTGCCCATACCATGCATAGCCCTGTGTACTGTGAACCTTTCTGATCTCTTCTAATTTGGTAATTTCAGTCATTTGTAATTCTACCTTCTTTCTTGTTCACTAAGTCAGTCAGTCATCTAGTTCTCTGAGTTCTTTGTCTCTCTCAATTCCAATTCCATCTGTGTCTTTTTTTTTCCTTAATTTTTATTTTAGAGAGAGTGAGAAAGAGCAGGGGAGAGAGAGGCAGAGGTTGGGGGAAGAGAGAGAGAGGGTGAGAGAGAAAATTCCAAGCAGACTCTACATTCAGCGTGGATCCCCACTTGAGGCTTGATCCCATGACCCTGGGGTCATGACCTGAGCCGAAATCAAGAGTCAGTGCTCAACCAACTGAGCCACCCAGGCGCCCCATCCATGTCTTTGTAATTGAAGTACTATGACCTTAGTTACAGCTTTTGTTGCTTCATGTATTGGCTCCTAATACCTCATTTCATTCTTTCCACTTATTAAGTCATGATTTATCTAAAAAGTGCCAGATTGCTATTTTCCTAATTCTACTTCTATTCTCAAAATCCTTTGGTGACTTCCACTGACAATATGAAGTGCGCATCATTCTCCAGGCATTCAACATCCTCCAGAATCCAATCCCTATCCACTTTAGCGCCTTCACACATATATAAAAATTCTGCTACAAACTTCTGTTTTACTGTCTTCATGCTTTTTGTTTCATCACTTCTCTTACGTGGAAGCTCTTCTTTCCGTTCAAATCCAATTTCACATATCCTTCAAGGATAGGACCACTGCATCGTGATAACCAATTCACAATTGTCTCTTCTCAGAACTGTTAAACGACTCAACATCTGTATCACTCATTTGGTATCACTCATGGTATAACTAACCGCTTATTGTTTTTCCTCCAGGCTATGCAGTCTAAGAAGCCATCCCTAAAAACACTGATGTATCTTGCATATGCGTGCGCACACACACACACACACACACACACACACACAGCATAATCTCTCATATTTACAACCCTTCATATTTTGAGGTAGACAAGAAATATCTGTAGATTGAAACATGACTAAGTATGTTAAAATGAGGAAGGTACTGCCAAGCCCTTGCAAAAGAGTTTAAATACATAGAGGTACATTTGTTCTCCCTAACCTACATCAGATGCCACAGGTAGCTGCTAAGAACTCAAAAAACACACAGTGTTACAGGAAAGAGAGAGAAGCATGCCAGTTAAGAGGAAAAGTAAAAAAATTGCAAAAACACTAGTCAAAATAGACTCAGTAACTCAAAACAAGTAACACTTCCCATCAGACTGTCCCTAGACCGTTAGACAACTTGTCTAGCATATAGTCTTTATAAATCACCCTCTGGTTTGTACATTCTTTTGATATATCAAAAGTAGAAGTACTCTTGATCATCTGCCCATTTCTTTGCTGAGAGTCTAATTTCTTTTCCAGTTCTGGAGGAAAAGGGGTACCTACAGCAAGCTATCTTAGTAGGTGATCAAGTCCAGATCCTGACCTTTCCATCCAGTGAAATGGAGTCTCAGTAACTGATTAAAGTAAAATACTCCAGACCCTTGTTTCAGATAAAGCTTACCTTAGAAACTGAACTGTTCCTCTAAGTGAATTTTTAAATATGGAACAAACCTGTATCATTTTACACTGGATATATATATATATTATATATATATATAAATATATATATTATATATTTAAATATAAATATAAATATAATATATAATAATATATAATAATTTATAATATAATATAAATATAAATATATATAAATATATATAATGTAAAATGTATATTTTTATATGTAAATGCATAGTTAGAGATTTAGAAAGGCACACCTGCAAGTGCCTATTTCTGAGAGGAGGAGTGGATTAGTACACACTAATTGTATTATTAAAAAAATTTTTTTTATCTGCGACTCATACCTATTCTCTTGAAGGAGTTTATTCCATAGTAGTTCTAAACATTCATCTGGGAAAAGGGGGCTATCACTTATATTTTCTATTTAACCAAATTCCTTGACCAAGCAGTGTATCTGTAAAAAATGCTTGTGGGTATAAGTGACCAAAAAAAAAGTCTATGAATAAAATCCTTCACTTCTGTCACATTACCACATGTTTACCTTCCTTAGAGGAAATATAACCGTTGTACTGAAAACAAGATTTGCGTTCTAGTTTTGGCTCTGCTAAGAATATGCTGAGGGAACTTAGGCGAATCACTTTCTTTGTAAAATGGTTAATTAGACTAGGACGGATATTCTGATCACTAGATTTACAAAGATGTATAAAGATTTATACAATCCATTCAATGGAGAAAAATCTATTACTCATTTTGGAAGGGCTGCGAATCTAAGCGCTAGACAAATTCCCTTTCATTCAGCAATCACAACCCCCAACACAAGCGTGTTGGATGCACTCCAACTAGGAGCTCACTCGTCAGGGTTTGGACGGATTTGCAAAAAAGCAAAAGTCCTTTCACTCAAGAAACGTTTCCTTTTTCTTGACCGTAGCCATTCCCCAAAGTGCCAATGTCTAATTGCCGTCAATAGTCACCAAACCACTAGTAAGATGAAGACATACCTGCTGTGAACGTGGAGGTGACACAACTACAGTTCCCAGCATGCCTCTCTATCCCACCGCCGCCCTCTCCCGCCCCCGCTCCTGGACTCCCGCGGGTCGGGACTTGTAGTCCTAGCCCACAGTTGTGGGCGGCGCAGAAGCGCTCTAGAACGATGCTTTTCCCACTAGCAGGCCGTGAGCCCGCAAGTTCCAACTAAAATCTTACTCGACTGACTAGGATTTACTCTGCTCAGAGGCGGACTCCCTCCTTCCAGACCTCCTCAGACCTACTAGCAGGCGGGGCGGAACCACGCCCCGGAAGTAGAGTCAAGTAGCCCAGCCGACAGCTAAAAGCCTTCCAGCCACTCCGAGAGGGGCTAGCACCGGCAGGGCGGGCTTGGGAGAGTAGCCCGGAGGCGGGGTGGGCGGGGTGGGGTGGGGTGAAATCGGCGCGTCCTAGCGCCTTGGGCGGAGCTACGGCGCGGGGCCGCGCGTCTGGGTGGCGGCGGGGCCGCGCCCGTGGGGAGAGGCGGCTGCGGGTGCTGGTGGAGGTGGGGGGGGGGAGGAGGAACCGGGAAGGGGGGGGCAGGGAGAGCGGAGAGCCGTGTTCCTGAGGCGGTGGCGGCGTCTCCCAACGAAGGAGGAGGAGGGCGGGGAAGGAGGATGGAGCAAGCTGGGGGTTGGGGTTGGCGCTAGCCGCAGCGGCTCGCCTCGTACTGTGGGAGAGCGGCCGCTGCTCCTGGAAGTTGTGGGGTCGGGAACCGGGCCGGTGCTGCCGCTGCCGCCGCCTTAAGCGGTGAGGAGCCGAAAGGAGTGGCGAGGCTAGGCGGGGGTCGGGAGGGAGGGGAAGGGCCGGGAAAGCGAGCTGGGGAAGACTGAGCGAGCTCTGCGCCGGGCGGGCGGGCGGCGGGGGGGCCAGCCACCGCAGCCGGGGGGACGCGGGAGGATGGAGCAAGTGGAAATCCTGAGGAAATTTATCCAGAGGGTTCAGGCCATGAAGAGTCCGGACCACAATGGGGAGGACAACTTCGCCCGGGACTTCATGGTGAGTCCTTCTCCTTGCTGTCGCCTCCTTTCGCCGGCACCGGAGCCCACCACCGCCTCGCCCAGCCGGCCCGGGCAGCCAGCGCTTTGTGTGCAGCTGAGAGGAGAGGGGCGGAGTGGCGCGCACCAACTCCTTAGGGCCGGGTGGTCTCGAAGGCCGGCGGGAGGTGAGACCGCCTCCGCCCCTCGGCCGCCTTCCCTCCCATCCCGCTTTCGCGGCCCCCACCGCGGGCACCAGGGGCGCGAAAGGAGCGGCCCCGGCGGAGCCCGCACTCTGCACCGCCGCCGGCGACCACCTATTGTTTCTCGGGCCGGGAATCGAAGCCGAAGGAGGTGCAGACCCGGGGCGGGAGGGGGGGCTCGTCCCTCCACCCCCACTCCCTAACCAGCCTGCCCCTCCTGGGAGGGTCGAGGCAAGGTGTCTACCCTGGGTGGAGAGCAGATCGCAGCTGATGGAGGGACGGGGGTGTTGAGGTTGGCATTAACTCCTGGGGTCCTTTTGCTCAGGCTGGTCTCAGAAGTGGGCAAGGGAGGAGTTCTGCCGTTTTTTGGGTTCGCAGTTATTATTCCAAGGCTTGGGAAAGGATTGTCCGTAAGGAATCCCTTGGTTTGCCCAATTCCATCTACCCTCGTCCGGTCTCTTGTCTCTGGAGACCCAGGTTTGAGATGGGGTTGGGGTCATCGTGACTTTAGGTTGACGGGGTAAGTGTGTGTGTGTGTGTGTGTGTGTGTGTGTGTGTGTGTGTGTATGTGTAGGGGGTAAGTGTGTGTGTGTGTGGAGGGGGTGATTATCCTGAAGGAAGCCTACTTCGGACTCCCTAGGGGATATTGTCGAAGGCGGAGGGGATGTGACTATCACTTCCTATCCGGGGTGGGGGTGGGGAACTTGGGAACAATAGTCCTGGTGGGGCGGAGGCAACGAAACGGGCTGAAGCCCTGAACTGGGAGATAACCTTCTCAGCCTCCCCCCGCCCCCCTCTTTCCGCCCTCTGCTTGGTCTGGCTGGCTGGAGAGGAGGTTAAAAGTCTTGTTCGTGAAATTGCTCTAGATACATCACTTATTGAGGGGTCAGATACAAAGGCGTGGGACCAGAAGTCGACTTCCTACATTGTCCCTCCGGCCCCCCTTTTATTTTTCTGCTGGACAATGTTCCCTTTAGGGTTGTTTCTCGGCTTAGGAGGCGGTGGTTGCGGCTGCTGCTCCTACGGATATTGCGCAAGACTGGGGCGTTGGAAACTCTGGAGGTCTGGGGAATGGAAAAGGAAGTGGGACTTTGGGAAGAGGTTGCTCCTTAGCCTTGGCGGGGTTTGAGAATGGGAAATAAGCTAGGGAAAATTTTGCTCCTGGGCAAGATACAACTCCAAGAATAAGCACTTAACTCCGAAATTCTCGATTGTAAAAAGGATACACAGTTAATGTCTATAAAAATGAATGAGCAGCAAACGCTGGCTAGTTTTTGTTTCAAAGTACAGTTTAATTGTTTACAAGGTGCAGGTGATATGACTTTTAGTACTGAAATGCTTTTTCACATTTTAAAGCGACTCCAGTCTAGTAAAGCTTTAGCATTAAAATTGTTAACAGCTTATAAAATAGATCGTTGACCTTACTCAATATAATAATAATATTGTTGAGCTTTGTGATTCCCGCCTTCCTAGACCAATAATAGAGGATAGGAGTAAGATTTTGTTAGTATCTTTTCAGAACAGAAAAATATAAATAATCTATGACTTATTTTAAACATTTTCTGTTGATATTTAGCCTATGTATTTTTGAAAAATTAATTTTTGGTCGAAGTAAAGGTAAGGAACATTTTCTTGTCTTACATTGAGAATTTTGATTGTGTTCGTATCTTTTGGGTAGTGTCACCAATAATTGGATGGAGTCCCTTTTTTCTATATTTTTAGCAAAAATAGAAAATACTTACTTAAGATATTTTAAAAGTTTAAAATTAGTCTATTGCAGCCTTATTTTGGTTATGGAAGAAGAGGTGGTGTGGTCCTTGGTCACTTCTCCTTTGCATGCTAGTCATCTGGTTATCCCTGGGCACATCCTGTCAGGAAAGAGCATTGTTTGGTGATGAAGGCCATCAGGACAGGTGCCCAGTCTCTGAACTACAGGGGAAGTAGCCTTGGGGTTTGTGCTTTGGGGATGAGTCAGGGATTCCTATTGGAGATTTCATTTCTGAAGGACTAAATGAGTTTCTTTTTTTTCCATAATACCTAGGGATACTAGGTGAGTCTACATTCAAGATTTGATGACTAAGGCTATTCTTTTATAGTGCTTGCTTTTTTTATTCCATGACTTGATAAGCAATAGCTATAATTAAGACTGCTAGATTGTGCTTTTTCCCTTGGGTGGTATGCTGGTGGGAAACCATGCCCTTCTACCATGGAAAGAGAATAGAAAATCAGCTAATAATTTTAAGTGTTCTGTTATTCTTCAAATCTTATGTGGGCTAAAAATGCATTTTTAAATTTTAGCATTTTAGAACTGAGCCTTAGAGATAATCTAGCTGTTATAATCTTGTTCAAGTATAAAGTACTAATGTTCATTGTTTCAAATTTGGAAATTATAGACTAATTAATAATGCCTTACTCTTAGGAAGTGGGTGGACATCCAAAATGTTTTCTTTCCATTGTTGTATCCAGCCTACCTAGTCCCATCACTCAAAGGCTGTCTCTGTTTAATGCATCTGTGTGACCATACGATATATTCCATTTTACATATATATATTTTTTCCATTTTGTGTATATATATACATATATATAGTCCATTATATATATAAATATATATATGTATTTTAAATGTTTATTTATTTTGAGAGAGAGAGAGCACGCATACGCATGTGAGCAGGCGGAGGAGGGTAGAGAGGGAGACAGAGCGTCCCAAGCAGGCTCTGCATGGTCAGCAGTGAGCCTGTCGCAGGGCCTAACTTACAAACCGGGAGATCATGACCTGAGCTGAAGTCGGATGCTTAACCTACTGAGCCACCCAGGTGCCCCAATATCGTTGTTGTTGTTTTTTAACTTAACATTTTGATAAGTGTTTTTCACTTACAAAAGTCATTTTCAGTGGCTATATAATATATTTCACCTGGCAACCATTTTATAGCTTAACCATTTGCTTGTGGTTGAATGTTTAGGCCATTTATTTTCTGTTATTACAATGTCATAATTTTGGAATGAACACTTGTGTGTAAAGATTCCTTATTTTGGAGTATTGCATAAGATATATTCCAGTAGTGGAAGTACTAGGTAAAAGGATATAAACATTTAATACAGATCTATAAATAACCTTTTGAAGAAGTATCAATGTATACAACTGTCAGTAATGCATGAGTGTTCATTTAATTATCTTGCTCTTTGATAATTTGATGATCGGAAAATAGTATCTTGTTTTAATTTGAAAATTTTCCACCTGTCATTAACTATTCTTTGAGTTTTCTATTTTTGGCCTTGGTGTGTTGAGTCCTCCCCAGCCCAACCCTAGAAAGGAGAAAACTAAGATACTGAGATGGTGTAAACTGTAGTACCAAGATGATTACTTGCATGTTGAAGGTTAAACATCTGATTTGTGGCAGGTCCGGAACTTGGTTTCTCCTATCTTGACTGCAAGTCTTCTTTTTTATTAAAAAAAAATTTTTTTTTTAATGTTTATTTATTTTTGAGAGAGAGAGACAGACAGACAGAGTGTGAGTGGAGGAGGGGCAGATAGAGAGGGAGACACAGAATCCCAAGCAGGCTCCAGGCTCTGAGCTTTCAGCACAGAGCCTGATGCGGGGCTCGAACCCACAAACCGCGAAATCATGACCTGAGCTGAAGTGGGACGCTTAACTGACTGAGCCACCCAGGCGCCCCATTGACTATAAGTCTTCTTTGCAAGATGGCAGACAGTGATCATGACAAGTAAACAAACGTATAAGGTAGAGTGGTGTGCATTCGTGTTTGACAGACCTGGGTTTTACTCCCATCTCTTTCATTGGCTAGCTGTCTGACCATGAGCAGGCCACTTAAAATAGGATGACTGATCTTTTTTTTTTTTTTTTTTTTTTAACGTTTATTTATTTTTGAGACAGAGAGAGACAGAGCATGAACAGGGGAGGGGCAGAGAGAGAGGGAGACATAGAATCTGAAACAGGCTCCAGGCTCTGAGCGGTCAGCACAGAGCCCGACGCGGGGCTCCAACTCACGGACTGTGAGATCATGACCTGAGCCGAAGTCGGACGCTTAACTGACTGAGCCACCCAGGCGCCCCAGATGACTGATCTTTTAAAGAAGAAAAATGCTACTTCACAGGGCTGAGGTCTGGGACTGACGTTTAGGGTCATCATCTAACAAATTATTGTGCTAAGGTCTGTGTATTCTCATATGGCTAATTCATATAGTCAGTTACAGATAACTAGACATAGAAAGAAAGAAGTATCTGGGCTTTGTTTTCAATCATTTTCTTGTGCGTTTTAAAGCTTTGTAATGTCTAAAACATTAAAACAAGAAGTAGATTTCTTCTGATCAGGCTAAAGTTTATCTAATTTACATTACACAGTTGTATATGAAAAAAATCACAAAAGACACTTAAGCTACAAACAAATATGGCAGCTTCAGCTTAAAAGCCAGCTTTCTCTACATTTATGAAGGTGAAAACAAAAATATAATAAGTGAATTCAGTGGAGTATTTAAAATATAGAATGCAACAGAGGTGTGAATTCTAGTACTTTTTTGTGAAATATTGGGAGGAGAGGATTTAAGGACATTTTTCTGAGGCTGAACTGGGTATAATAGCAAGCCATCCTATATTAATATGCTATTTAAAATAACTTTGATGTTTTAAACTAATCTGAACTTAATTTATCAAAGATACCCAAGAACTACCATAGAAGTTATTTATTTCAGGGGATTTATTATATAAAACCATTTGTTCTACAAGTGGTAATCCTGACAGAACTGCTCAAAATGACCAGCCTATTTGCTTTGTTATGATTAAATAATTGTTATACGGTTTTTATTTTACTATGGTAACATTAGTGACTTTATAAGTTATTTTAAGTAGGAAAGAACTTAACATTTTTCATCTCTATTATATACTAAACACTGCGCCAGATACTTTACACCCTTTCTTACTAACTCAACAGTTAATGAGGTAGATATAACCTGTATTTTACACATGAGGAAGCATACTCTGAGAGTTAAGTATCTTGCTTGACTTCAAAACCTCTGTTCTATTTGTGTATATAGGTATGTATGTAATCTCTATACATACATACATATATACAGCACAGGTGTAGACCCCAAGATCAAGAGTCACATTCTCCTCCAACTGAGCCAGCCAGGTACCCCCAAACCTCTGTTCTTTTTGTTCTGTTTCTCCAGGATACATCTGAGGTCTCTTAGGACCTAGCTGGGACTAGGCTAGTGGTGGAGGGAGGGCACATCACCATGCAAAAGGATGGAAGTTTTAAAGTGGAACATGTTTAGGGAAGTGGTAAATAATCTGCCATAATTTATGGAAACCAATTTGACAATAAGTTATATTTTAAAAAAAGGAAAAGATAATCTGCTATAACTAATGCAGCAGTTCACATCTTTTGATCTCAAGAGTCCTTTACATTCTTAAAAATTACTGAAGGCCCCCAAAAAGCTTTTGTTTATTTATTATACTACAAATTAAAACATATTTTAAAAAATAGTACACTTTAAGATAATGATAATAAACTCATTCCATATTAACTATGTGATAGATAATTATTCAGAACAAAAGGTAGTGAGAAACAGCATTATTTGTATATTTTGCAAATTTCTACGTCTGGCTTAATAGAAGCCCCTCCCCTGCTTCACTCATACCATTGCAATGTTACATTTCACATAGCATCACATGTCATGTACTCTAGAAAACTCTACTGTATACTCCTCAGAGAATGAAACTGATTTTTAAAAATTATTGTGCGAAAGTCTGTGCGTTATCATATTTATAGGTGAGGAAACATGACTTAATATTATTAGGAAAAGAGTTTTAACTTCATGGACTCTGAAATGATCTGGGGGTGGGCTGTCCCTGAACCATACTTTGAGAACCAATGAGGTAATGCATGGTAAGGACTAATAACGATGCTGAGTAAGTTAGGTAGGGGTTAGATTGTGAAAGTTCTTATATCTATGCTATAATTTATTCTGTAGTTCAATGATAATAATTTTGAACAGTTCTACACTAAACTCACATGGATAGTGGGCAGGTGTTAAGAAAATACACATAGTAGCTGAGCATTCTAGCAGTGTTTCCTCCACCTTCAACCACTCACCCCCACCCTCTGGCTCTAGCCTGCTTTAGTATGAGCCTTCATTTCTGTCATTCAGATAGGTGCTAGTAGAAAAGCTAAGAATCACTACTGTTGGTCTCTGGAGAGCCACTTCATGCTTTAAGAAGGGTAAGCAGTGATTGGGCTCCTTGGTGGCTCAGTCTGCTAAGCGTCCTACTTAGGCTCATGTCATGTTCTCACATTAGTGAGTTGAGGCTCACATCAGGCTGTCTGCTGCCAGCACAAAACCCACTTCAGATCCTGTGACCCTCTCTCTTCCCCTGTCTCTGCCCCTCCCCTTCTCATTCTCTCTCTCTCTCTCTCTCTCTAAAGAAAAAAAAAAAAAGAGGAAGCAGTTATTTGACAGATTTGTGTTGTAGAAAGTTGATTCTGATGGCAGTATTAAGGGTGGAATTAGTGATGGAGGAGAACATTTTGGAAGCTGTTGAAATATAAGAAGACTAAGACAGTAGAAAGAGTATAAAAAGGATCTGATAAGGATTAAGAAAGAAGATTTAACACTTCACTAGATGTGGGTAGTAAAGGAGAAAGAAATATTTGCAGTATGACTCCAAGGTTCCTGGTTTGGTATACTATCACCCAATAGAAGATATCATTTGGTAGGGTTAGGAGTATGGGAGGAGAAACAGGTAGAGGGGATCAAGCAGAAGACGGTTGGAGGAGATTTCAAGGTAGGGGAGAATTTAGTTTTAAATGTGTTAAACTGAGGTGCGTGAAACATTGAGTAGAAATGTAGGGCTCAAGAGAGCTGACAGGATGGAGTTAAAATTTTGAAACTTGTCATATAAGCATGTAAGAGGTAGTTGCAAGTATGGGAGCAAATGAGTGTGTTCAGATAAACATATAAAGTGACCAGTTTTAGGTTGGAAAGCAACAGCATTTAAAGAGCAGTCCGAAAAACAATGAGTAAGTAAGTAAATAAATAAATAAATAAATAGCAGTCCGAAAAGGAGGTTAGTGACTGTTCCTGAGAAGGTATGCTCGGAAAGAAGCGAAGAGAACCCAGAAGCTGTCAGAAAAGTCTGGGAGAGTTTCAGGAAAGGAGTAGTTAGCAAAATCAAACACTTCTAGGAGGACTGGTAAGGTAAGGTTGAGAAAGTACCCATTTTGTTTGCCAAATAGGAGTGATTTGGTCACCACAAATAGCAGCTTGGGGTGGAACATAGGAAGAATCTAGATTATAGTTGAGGAGAAAATAGGTAAAATGAGTATAAATTTTTTTTCCTTTTTCTTTTTTAAATGTTTATTTTTGAGAGAGAGAGAGTGAGTGCGGGAGGGACAGAGAGAGAGCGAGAATCTCAAGCAGGTTCCATGCTGTTAGTGCAGAGCCCGATGTGGGGCTCGAACTCACGAATTGTGAGATCATAACCTGAGCTGAAACCAAAAGTTGGACACTTAACCAACTGAGGCCACCCAGGCGCCCCAAGTATAAATTCTTAACATTTACTCTAACATTCTGAAAGCAGACAGTAGAAACTAGAGGAAGACAGATTGAAGGGGAACTCCCCTTCCACATTCTGCCTTTTTTTTTTTTTTTTTAGATAAGATAGATGCGGTATTTTTCATGTTTTTTAACTATCTGTATGCCCTCTTTTGTGAAATGATTGCTGTTTAAATATGATTTTCTTTTTTTTTTTTTTTTGAGAAAGAGAAACAGAGTGCGAGCGGGGGAAGGGCAGAGAGAGAGGGAGACATAGAAGCTGAAGCAGGCTCCAGCTGTCAGCACAGAGCCCGATGTGGGGCTCAAACTCATGGACCACAAGATCATGACCTGAGCCGAAGTCAGATGCTCAACCAACAGCCACCCAGGTGCCCCTAAATACGATTTTAAAAGACAGATAATGAGAACTTGTCTTTTGGTTAAATGAGACCTCTGAAGTTTTTTATTTAAAGTTTGGATTTGAAATGTTAGAAAACAGGAGGGGAGAAAAGACTGAAAGCCTGGAAGGTCTCATGCTGCACAGCCAAAATATGTATACACATTTTCATTGTTTGTTAAATTGTTTAATACCATGGCTTGTAGGTGTTTTAAAAATCAGTAACAGCTTTATGGAGAGATACTTCACCTACAATAAAATTTATCCATTTAAGCTGTGTAATTTAATAGTTTTTAGTATATTCACAAAAATGTGCAGTCATCATTACAATCAATTTTTATCACCCCCAGAAGACACCCCCCCCCCTCCATTAGCAGTCATTCTTCATCCCTTACCTCCCCGCTAGCCCCAGGCAACTGCTAATCTACCTGCTGTCTCCATGGATTTGCCTCTCCTGGACATTTCATGTAAATGGAATCATACAATATGTGATGTTTTGTGGCGAAGTCCTTTGACTTAATATATATAATGTTTTCAAGGTTCATCTATGTGTTGTAGGACTCAGAAATACTTCATTTCTTTTTATGACTGAATAATATTCCATTTTATGGATATACTACACTTTGTTTATCCATTCATCCGTTGATAGACATTTGAGTTGTTTCCACTTTTTGAAATCTTTTCTTTATATAACAATAGATAAAATATATTTTATGAATAAACATTTATGTACAAATTTTTGTTAGGATATATGTTTTCCTTTATCTTGGGTATATACTTAGGAATAGAATTAAAGGGTGATATGGTAACTGTTGAACATTTTGAGGAACTGCTAGATTGTTATACAAAGCTGCTGTACATTTTACATTCCTACCAATTTCTCTACATCTTCACCAACACTTGTTATTGTCTGTCTTTTTGATTATAGCCATCCTTGTGGGTGTGAAGTAGGTTATCTTGTAGCTTGTAGGTTTTTAAAATATCTTAGTAAGTTTATATAACTGGTGCTGTATGTATGTCTAACGTGTCTTTCAAAGCTAGAGTGATAGGAAGTATTTTCCACGTTTTTCCATTTGAGCTAATTTTAGGGTTTTCCCATCGCAATTGGTTCAGTTTCTTATTCAGCCTTTGATGGGTATGTAGCCAAACACACTTGTATTCTAACTTTGCAAGTGGAAGTAAACTTTTAAGTAACTCTCCTGATATGGCTCACTGGAGACAGCATCCTATTACAAGTGTTAAATTCGCAAGAATGTTTGATTGTCCGTATTTACTTTTAGAATACCGTTAGCTTTTTTCCCTTCAATATTTGACATTTAGTTTGGAAAAGGTTTGACAGTTTGAAACTGAAAGTAAGACCTTAACATTTAGACAGGTTAAATTTTTTTGTTCATGTGTTAAACACTTCTGTGTTTCTATAGCACTCAGTTCATTAGATTCATAAACATTTACATTTCTGACTTCCCGGACTGAAAGCCTCCAGGGCTAGCGACTTAATTATCTGTGTATCCTTCTTGCCTAATATAGTACTTGGCACTTAATAGGCATTAGTGGCCATTGCATGAGCAGAAATTGTAGTGAGCTTAAAATTCTGAGATGGAGAGGGGTGCCTGGGTAGCTCAGTCCACTGAGTGTTTGACTTACGGCTCAGGTCATCATCACGGTTTGGATATCCAAGCACCACATTGGGCTCACTGCTATAGGCATAGATACTGCTTTGGATCCTCTGTCCTCTTCTTTCTGCTCCCCACCCCTTAAAAATAAATAAACATTAAAAAAAATTGTAAGAGATTTATTCTTCAAGTGGATTCTTCAAATGGTCCGAAGAGCTTGTCTCTTAGATGAGCTTGAGAACTGCTTTTCCCCTTTATATGCATAAAGATGTACTTATACAACTGTGGTTGTATTTCATTATCCACTGAAAAAGAAAATATGAGACAAAGTACTAGACTGAATTCAAGAAAACATTTAGATAAATAGGATTTTATTAATTGTAATATCTTCTGCCTAAATATGAAAAATAGAACGGTACATATTTTTTTCTGGATGCTGTCTGATATACATAAGGATTCAGGGAAACACTTAATGTATCTCCCATCCCATGAATCATACTTTGGGGACACTATCTTAGAATATTAATTTTAATAAAATATCTACGTTTAACTTTTGATTTTAGATTTCATTAATAAAATCTACATACCATGTCACTGGCGTTTCTGCAAAAATAATATCCTTGTAACTTGTGGGTGATTTAAGAGTGATTACAGCAATAGCTGTTCTCTTCTTGCCTCTAGTTTCTTGCCTCATCCAATCCATTCTGCATATTGTACTCACTTTCCTAAAATACCATTTTCAAGTGTTGGCATCTGTGGAATAATAGAAAGCATGCTGATTATAAAATCAGGATGTGTGAATTTTAGTCCCAGTGTTGCTACTTAGTTCTGTTTACTAATACATTTATGTAGGACCATATTGGAAACATGTTTTTATTTTTGTTATCAAAACACGTAAGTTCAAAAACAAATCAAAGCTCCCTTTGATCACCATTAAAATTATTAGAATTTTGGATGCCTATGCCAAATTGAAGCATCAGATCAAAGCTGTGCTTATTTTCAAACTGTAATTATATGCTGTCTTCCCAGTTTCCCTTTCTCCTGTCCTCCCAGTTTTGTAACTTTTGCCCCAGTTTAATATCACAAGGCAAGAGGATAAAGTCTGTACTTCTTAACTTGGCATTCCAGAGCCTTTTAAATATAGTTTTACATTACCTTGGCAGTATTAAACTCCTGTATTCTGTAGTATGTATCCTCTTCCCTCTAGAATAAGCCATTTCTTGTCCTTGAGCGTACCCACTGAATGAATGAAATCTTATCTGTGGTTGTACTATTAAATTAAACATACTTTTTCCATTTCTTAGCAAACTTTCCTTATAGGCCAGTACTCTGAAGGTCAAAACACTAAAAATTTAGAATGGCTTTACCATGTTCACCCCGAACTCAGAAACAAAAATTAATTCTCATTTTCTGGGATAAATATTTTAGCTCAGTTTATCTAAAGTATTCTCCATTGTAAATTTATCTCATTGTAATGATATCTCCACTGTAAAATTCAATTTTTAATGTCATGGAAAAAAGCCTTGCATTAAATTTGAGTTCAAGACTCGTTTAAAGCAAGCCCAGTGATATGCAGTTATTCTAACCCTTAAGACCCTAAGTCTCATCCAAATAGTTGAATTTTTCTCCCAACATTTTGTATTTCCTGTCATATATTTACATTTTAGATTCTTTAGAGTCTAAAAAATTTTTTAGATTCATGCAGTCATACCTTGACAATTACTTCCTTTCCTCTGAAATACACAAAAGTCTTGTTTCCATTTGTAAAATATTATAGTGTCTATGAATTGGCTTATGGCAGATATAAGTAGTTTGTCCCTTGGTTTTTCCTGGAGAATGTGGAACGTGGATCATGTTAATCTCAGAGGCTTTGGGATGTTTACTAATATCTACATTTCCTTTAATAACTGTTCTTATATGTACTCTGCATTTGAAAAGCTATTTAACAACATTGAGTAGCTACCCTGGTAGACTCTGGAGGAATGCAAAAATGTGTCCCTATCATCCTTCTATGGTTCTTGCCATCCACCATTCATACAAAAGATATTCCTTAAGTGCCCACTATGCCTAAGCACTGTGTTTACAATTACCAGTTGAAAATAGGACATTTTCCTCAAGAAGTTTACCAACTGTGGATAGACTTGTGAGAACAGCAGAAAGTTTTCCTGGGGGTGTTGGATGAGCTTCAGGAGGCCTGTGAACTTTTTCAAGTTGTACATAATATTTTGTGTGTAAGTTTGTTATTGGGGAGGTGGTAGAGAAAGTTCATAGCTCATAGATTCTCAAGGGTCTTGGGTTCCAAAAACCTTAATACCTCCAGACTAGTAGAAAGACAACAAGGTTTGGAGCCACACAGGAATTTTTATCTTGGCTGTGCTATGATTATGAGCAGGTTATCTAGGGAAATTGTGGATATAATACCTACCTGATTGACCAAGATAAAGATAATATGTATGTAAAGCTACTAGCATACTATGTAGAGAGTACTCAATAGTAATTCAAGATGTCATATTATTCTAATGGAAGTGTGTTTAAGATTTAAACCTACGAGGCAGGCGAGCCTAAATCTGCTTGTTTGTCAGGTAGACTAGCATAAAAGGCATTTCAGAGATAGAAAACTAACAGCGCTTGCAGACACACAGAGATAAGAACTGTGGGTTTGAGATGAGAGGAACAGAGTGGCTGGCAAAGGATAAAATAAGAAAAGCCTGTATACTGAAATAATAGGAGGGTATTCCCACAGCGAGAACAACTTAAATGCGGAGTACGAAATGAATATGAAGTTGGCCTTTGCATTCTTGAATGTTTTGGTGAGGAGTATTTTGATGTCTTATTATTATGGCATAGTTGTTTACCCTTACAATGTATTATTTGGTTAGTATGAAAAATCTTTTTAAAACTGAGTTTCAACCACATGGTCAGTATTCTCAAATCTGGTAATTTTACTTTATCCCAGATAGATAAAATAGTACCCTGTTTATATGATTCTTAGATGTTTAGATCAGTATTTTTCGCTGGCTTCTGTTAAAAGTGCCCTGTAAAAAAATTACACTAAAAAGTCTGTAGGACCTAGGCATGTCATTTATAGTGGCTGGCCTCTTGCTTAGTTTGGATTTTTTTTTTTAACAAATTTGAGTTTTGCATAAAATAACTCTCGAGTTTTTGAGACTACATATTTGGGACCAGAACCAAAGAAAGAAAGGAAAATAGTTCTAGATTCCATAATACAAAACAGTAAAGAATAGCTTTTCTGGATACCTTCTTCCCACATTATACACAACGGGTTTACTCATAAGTTATAGACATTAAACCTGTTTAGAAATTTAGAAATTAAAGAACTTCATACAGATTTTGCCATTAGAAGTTGGCAGAGCTGAATTTGTCCCCAGTTATCAAAGCAGATGCTTTTTCTATGACATGATGTTGCTTTGGCCAACAATTGCATTCTTACTATTTACGGGAAAAGTCAATAAAAAAAAAGCGGGGCATGAGAAATACAGAAAAATTCTTTGTTGGGGCGCCTAGGCAGTTCAATTGGTTGAGCGTCCAACTTTGGCTCAGGTCATGACCTTGCAGTTCATGAGTTTGGACCCCAATTGACGTTTGGGCTTGCTGCTGTCAGCTCAGAGCCTGCTTTGGATCCTCTGTCCTTCTCTTTCTGTCTCTCCCCCACTTGCGGGTACGCGCATGCACTCTCTCTCTCTCTCTCTCTCTCTCTCTCTCTCTCTCTCTCTGTGTCTCTCTCTCAAAAAATAAATAAACATTAAAAAAAAATAATTAAAAAAAATTCTTTGTTGGTGTGCCTGAGTGACTCAGTCGGTTAAGCGTCCGACTTTGGCTCAGGTCATGGTCATGCTGTTCGTGAGTCCGAACCCCAGGTCTGGCTCCTTGCTGACAGCTCAGAGACTGGAGCCTGCTTCAGTGTGTCTCCCTCTCTCCCTGCCCCTTCCCTGCTCACAGTCTGTCTGTCTCTCTCAAAGATAAATAAACATTAAAAAAAAAAAAATTCTTTGCCGGTATAGATTTTTATTTGCAGCCTACTTCCCAACTAGCTTAAGTGAAAAAAAAAAAAAAAAAAAGATTATTGCAACAGAATACTGCCGTTGAGCTACTTGAAGCACAGGAACCAAGGAATGGAGAGCGATCTATAAAGCTAGGCACTTCTCTTCTTCCTTTTCTCTTCATAGCCCCTCTATGATTTATTAGTTTCTCTGTCTCTAGATGACTGGATACTTGGCTTTGCTTCTTTGCACCTGCTTTACTGTTCTCTTTGTGCAGTTTGGCTTTCACTGTTTGGGACTGCATAGTCTGAATAAAGACAATCCTTTTGGTGTTTAATCTCTCTCATTCACTTTATTTCAGTTTGGGGTAAGAGATCAGAATGACTATAATTGCTATATCTCCTTTTTACATTACTTAAAGAGTCATTCAGCTTGCCAGTGACATGAGTATTGTGTGAGTTGAACAAGGTGTGGAGCTTGTTCATACATATGGAAGGGAAAGGACTTTTCCTATGGAAAGAGAGTGATAGTTCACTAACAAGGCAGGTAGTGCAAAGAGTAGTAAAAAAATCCTTGAAGCAAAACTGAAAAAAAAATATTAACTATTAAGGTTTCAGCCCCAAATAAACCCTACCCACTTTGCTTCAGAGAAGGGAAAAAGAAAGATAAAGAGTTGTTATGTCTTGAGGGGCACTGGGTGGCTCAATTGGTTAAACGTCCAACTTATAGTTTCAACTCAGGTTATGATCTCCTGGTCCGTGAGTTTGAGCCCCATGTTGGGCTCTGTGCTAACAGCATGGAGCCTGCTTGAGATTCTCTCACTCTCTCTGCTTATCCCTCACACGCACTCTCTCTTAAATAAACTTAAAAAAAAAAAAGTCATTATGACTTGAGATAACATTCTTTTGGCTCTGGTAGAGTGTTATTTTGCATATAACAATACATATTAAAAGGCAAATTTTTGTGTGTGTGAAAACTATAAAATTAAAGTAGTCTGTATGCTGCATGTTTATGGTATCTAAAATTTAAATTGTAATTTCTCAGAGTTCAAATATTAGAACCAGAACATTACCTTTTTGCAAGCAAATATTATTCTAAAGATCTATTTTATTGAAGCATTGTGTCTGGTCATTCTTTGTTCACTCCCTGAATATATATCTGAAATATAGCATTATCTGAAAGACTAATATATTTTCTTCACAACAGATTTCTCATCAATAAAATAAATCTATAGTACCTTTAGTCCTGAGTCATCTAAAAATTAAGTACTGTGATGTATTGCCTGGTTGTCACTCTTCCTGTCCTCTGTATCTGTCTGCTTTTGCGCCTCTGCTACCTTTTGTCTAGTTTTCTTTATCTACTTTGTCCATTGACCTGTTTGTGTTTAAGATTTGTTAATGTGTGTTGGAAATGGGTGTTAGAAATAGATTCGGATGTACTGTGTAATTGAGAAATTTCCTGTAATTTATGCCCAGTGTCTGTAATTCTTTACCTTTTTTAAAAAGTAAGCTCTACTCTCAACATGGGGCTTGAACTCACAACCCCAAGATCAAGAGTCACATGCTCTACTGACTGAGCCACTGAGGCACCGCTGTAATTCTTTTCTTTTAATACTGTAAATAGATTATACATAAATGCCAAGGAAGAACATAGAGTAGATGGATATCAGTAATAGGATTCTCAACTGAAATAACTGGGTATGTCCAAGTATTTATCGTTAAACCTACTCACTGGCATTATTATATGTTTAAAATTTTTTTCTTATTTAATTTATAATATGGATAGCAGAAGATTATTAAAGTAAGAGAAATATGGTTTTAATGCTTAATATATGCTTTGGTCTTTTATGGAAAAGTAAAGAGGATGGGTACCTGGGTGCCTCAGCTGGTTGGGCCTCCAACTTCAGCTCAGGTCATGATCTCATAGTTGGTGAGTTCGAGGCCACCTTGGTTCTATGCTGACAACCCAGAGTCTAGACCCTGCTTTGGATTCTGTGTCTCCCTCTCTATCTGCCCCTTCCCTGCTTGTACTTTCTCTCAAATATAAATAAATAAACTTTAAAAAAAAGTTTAATAATTCAAAAACTTGAAACAAAAATTTTTATTTGTGAAAATCAACATTCATAGGAACTATTATTTCCTTTCTTGATTGAGTAGTCAGGCAGGCATTGGCTAGGTTCACTTCCTCAGCCTCTTATTTGTTCCTTTAACCCCCATTGTAATTTGATTTCAAGGTCTACCATTTTGCTGAAATTGCATTTACTATGGTTGCCCCAGATCTTCTGGACACATCTAGTACATCCTTTATAGTAATGTGTATCTTTGTTGATGCCTCTTTAGCATTCAGCACTGTTGACTGTCTTTTTTTCTTTTCTTTCCTTTTTCTTTTCTTTAATTTTCTTCTCTTTTCTTTAACTTCCTTGCCTTGCCTTGCCTTGCCTTTCCTTTCCTTTCCTTTCCTTTCCTTTCCTTTCCTTTCCTTTCCTTTCCTTTCCTTTCCTTTCCTTTTTTAAGTCCTTGCCTTGATGTTGAAGCATCATTTATACCTACCTCTTTAGTCTCTGTCTCTAATAGTGGCTCAGATGCAACATACTTTTCTGTTTTTTACCCTGGTATGTCCTAAGGGAAATATAATGGAATACTTGAATATTTAGAAATCTTACTAATCTTGTAAAACTGACTATAGTGACATGGATTATTCTAATGTTGGTAAAGAGTCTCAAAGAATAATAAAATACTAATATTTTCTCATACTCTACAATCTTTTTTTTAATCTTCTTAAAAAAAGTTTATTTATTTTGAAAGAGAGTGTGCATGACTGCAAGGAGGCAGGGGAGAGGCAGAGAGCGAGAATCCCAAGCAGGCTCTGCACTGTCAGCATGGAGCCTGATGTGGGGCTTGAACTTAGAAATCATGAGGTCATGACCTGAGCCAAAATCAAGAGTCAGATGCTTAACCAAATGAGCCACCCAGATACCCCCATACTCTACATTCTTGTGATGACTAGCAAATTATTTTTATTTTTGGAAAATGCAACTTAATCTAAACTAGAAGTATAGGACGAATATTTAACCAATACATTTAATTTTCTGTTACTACTTTATTATATGTCAGTTTTTATATTGGTTGCAAACCATATATTGTTTATGCCATATCTAATACTATGCCATATCTAAGTATATTCCAGAATTATCATATCACTTATTTTTCTTGTTAAAGAAGGGTTAGAAAATTTTATTAAAAAAAGAAAAAATTTTATTTTAAAATAGACTGTAGATTGAATATATATATAAATTGTCACTCTTTTATCTTTAAGATATGTTGTAACTAGAAGAGGGAAGAAAAGTAATCTTTCATACTAGTAGGAGGGAATTTAATCATAGGAGGTTAAGGAAGGAATGAGTAGATGTCAAGACAGAAAGGACCAGACAAAAGTAGCATATCTTTATGATATATTTGATTTTAGCAATTTGAGTGCCTGGTGTTGTTATATTGGGTATTCCAGCAGTGGTAGATCACAAGTTTTATCTGGATTAAACTTAGCCATTTTTACTGTATGTAATTTTGAGTACATTACTTAAACTACTCTGAATCTGAGTTTCCTTATCCACAAAACAGGAGTATTTTGCAGTGTGAGAATTAGTTGAAATGTGAATAATATGTGTTAGATGTTATTCTAAATAAATGATAGTTAGGAATGAAAAGTGATAAATGGCATTGAGAAGTAAAATAAATGTGAAAGAAAAAGGCAACCCCTTGCTCTTTTTCTCTTTTGGACTCTCTTGGATGATAGAGAAAAAAATAATGTGTATCATGTAATTATCTGAAGATATCATTGATAGTAACCGGAGTTTTGATTTTATCCTCTAAGCCAGTGATGTCTAAACTTTTTATTTTTATGTATGTATGTATGTATGTATGTATGTATGTATTTATTTATTTATGGTGCAAAAAGGTTATTTTATTAAAGCATGGGGACAGGGCCCATGGGCAGAAAGAGCTGCCTAAACTTGAGTTTTAAAATTTTTAGGTGTGCACCTTCTTGATATAGTTTCATTAACTTATAATTTTATACATTACTTATACAACTGTGTAAAATTTATTATTGTAAAATACATATTAAAAATTAGGATGAGATGAAGCCTAAACAAATAATATATGTAAATTTAAAAAATATTTACTAATGACAAAGTATAATTTTTAGTAAAATTATAATACTTTGTAAAAATCTTGATTTTAACACTTTGTGATATAGTGATTTGAAAGACTAGCTCTGAATATAATGGCTTCCCTGGATTGAAAAGATACCTGGGTGCCTGGGTGGCTTAGTCGGTTAAGCATACTGCTTTTGGTTTCAGCTCAGGTCATGATCTCATGGTTTCATGAGTTCAAGCCCCATATGAGGCTCTGCTCTGTCAACTGGGAGCCTGCTTGAAATTCTCTCTCTCCCTCTCTGCCCTTCCACCACTTGTACTGTCTCTGTCTCTTTCAAAATAAATAAATAAACTTAAAAAAAAAAAAAAAAAAGATACCTGACAAGGATACATAGATCCAAATGGTTTATTAAATCATCATGCTTATTATTTTTTTTATTTTTAATGTTTATTTATTTTGGGGGGGGAGCATTGGCAGGGGAAGGGCAGAGAGAGAATCTCAAGCAGCCTCCATGTTGTTAACACAGGCCTGATGTAGGGCTCGAACCCACAAACCATGAGATCATGACCTAAGCCAAAATCAAGAGTCAGATGCTCACCCAACTGAGCCACCCAGGCGTCCCTCATCATGCTTATTTTTATTTATTCATTTAATAATTATTGAATGCCTACTGTTACCAGGTATTATCCTAGACCCTGAAGACTACAACTCCTCATTGAACATACATTCTATTGGTAAGAGAAAATAACATCGTACACAAGTAAATATAACTAGGTCAGATATTAAGTGCTACAGAGGCCAGTAAACAGTAAGGAGGAAAAAAAGTAGAGTATATCAGTTATCTGTTATCACAATAATGTTGTATATCAACCACAAAACCTTAGTGGCATATAATAATATTCTTGGGGCACCTGGGTGGCTCAGTTGGCTGAGCATCTGACTGTTGATTTTGGCTCAGGTCATGATCCCAGGGTCCTGGGATAGAGTCCTGCATTGGGCTCCATGCTGAGCATGGAGCCTGCCTAAGACTCCCTCACTCCCCTCCCTGCTCTTCCCTCCTACTTGCGTGCATGCTCGCGCACACACACACACTCTCTCTCAAAAAAAAAAAAAAATACGTGTATATATGTGTGTGTGTGTATATATACGTACATATATATACATATATATACATATATATGTACGTATATATACATATTTTACATGCCATTGGTTTGTCAGCTAAGCAATTTTGCTGCTCTTGTCTGAGTTCATTCGTATTTCTGAGGGTTGGCTGGCTGTCAGCACACCTAGCCTGGCTGTGGCTGGGATGACTAGGATTGCTTGGCACTGTACTATATGTTTCTTATTCCCCAGTAGGCTATCGGCTGTGGCACGTGGCTGTTGCAGAGGTGCAGCTGAGGGGGAAAGTACGCAAGTTAGAACTGGCACACTGTAACTTCCATCACATTCTGTTGACCAAAGCCAGTTACAATACCATTTCCACCTCAGAGGGTGGGGGAATAGATTCTATCTTGTAGGTCAAAAGAACTGCAAAGTCAAATGTGGGTTTAAAATATGGAAGGATGAAAAATAGGCTTTGAATAGGATCAATCTACCATTATCACAGGTATAGGAGATACTATTAAAAAAGGTGGTGAAGACATTGAACCAAAACTTGAAATGAGGTTATCTGCGAGGAGAACATTCCAGGTAGAGCATTAAAGGTCCCATGGACCTAAGTTAAGAGTGTTGAAGGAATTCTGTGTTTGAGCAGAATAGGTGACAGAGAAGTAGATTTGTGGTAGGGTTGGAAGTTACGGCTGACTAGGTTCTTGTAGGTCATTGTAAGAATGGCTTTTACTCAGGGCACCTGGGTGGCTCAGTTGATTAAGCATACGACTCTTGGTTTCATCTCAGGTCATGATCTCATAGTTGGTGAGTTTGAGCCCTGCATCAGACTCTGTGCTGACAGATTATCTCCTTCACTCTCTGCCCCTTTCCTGCTTGCACTTTCTTTCTCTCTCTCTCAAAATAAATAAATAAACATAAAAAAAAAAAAAGAAGAAGAATGGCTTTTACTCTAAGTAAGATGAGAACCTTACTCTTGGGTTTTACTCTTAGGTGTTATGTTAACTTTAACAGGATCATGTGGCTGCTGTATGGAGAATAAAATGTAGAAGAGTAAGGACAGAAGGAGAGACCACTTAAAGCTTTCCACTAGTTGAAGCAGAAGGGCCTGAAGACAATGAAAAGGGATAAATTCAGAAGGCATTCTGAGGTTGCATTCACAAGACTTGGTCATATTGGAAGGTGAGGAAGAACTCATCTAAGCCAACTTGGACACTAAGTGATAGTAATGAGATAGGGAATACAGGACGAAAGATGAATCTGAAGAGTTGGTTCAGTGGTAGATGTACTGAGTTTAGGTCTCAGGTCAGTGTCATGGTTGGCCCTCTAGATTGTAATTTTTTGTGTGTGTATGGGTTGATTGTGGAACTCATGGAAGAAGATGAGATTTCTGAGGTAAAGAATATATACTGAGAGGGGTGCCTGGGTGACTCCGTTGGTTAAGTGTCTGCCTTTGCCCCAGGTCATGATCTCAGAGTTTGTGAGTTCGAACCTTGTGTTGGTCTCTGCTGTCCGCGCAGAGCCCACCATCCCCCCCCTCCACTCCTCCCCCCACTCACGCTCTCTCTCTCTCTCTCTCAAAACACACACACACACATTACACACAGAAAGAGAGAGAGAGAGAGAGAGAGAGAGAAAATAAAGAGAAAGGAATACAGAATGTTAGAGACACTTAAGTGCCTGTTTGAGGTTGATAAACTCTCAGTGCTTGCTAGAGTTAGGAGCAGAACCTGGAAGGTGGTGTAGAGGCCAAATGGATTGAGGATTTTCAAAGAGAATTTGAATTTAAACCTGGATTTGGTGATTAGGAGTCCTGGGTTACCTTGTCAAAAGCACTGAGAAGAAGGTGTGACAGATTTGCGTTAAAAACTTTTTTTCTTTTTTTTTTGAGAAATGGAAGATATTAAGGGAGTTTTAGGCAGTTGTTAATAGGAAAGAATAGATTTTATTTTATTTTTCAAAGCAGTGGGAGAATTGCCCTGTTTGTGAAATCCCATCATACATAGGAGTTGTCCTGAAAGGTAAACCTCCTATAGTCATTTCAGGGAAAAAAACTGGGGAAGGGAGTGATTACAAGTCAAAAAGCTAATCTGTTGATTTTGTTTATTTTCTCTCCTCATTTAACCCTGGATCCCTTCTTCCGTTTCTATCCTCTGTGCTGCCACTGTTGTGCTGCTGTTTACATGGCATTCTATCACAAAAGCAAATGGTCTTCCATTGCAACCAGAGCTGGCTTAAAGCCCAGAGATTATGGAATCCAGAAAATGATTTTAAAGCCCTACAAATGTTGAGGTGGTGCCAGTTTGTGCTTAATGAACTCTCATACTTCTCACTACAACCAAACGAGCAAGATATTATGTCCATTTTGTAGACGAGGAAACAGATGGCCAACGTTGTCCTTCAGCATGGTAAGAGCAGTGGGAGAAGTAGACCTCAAATAGTAGGTAATGCCATGCAGAAGTTTCCTCTTTTAAGGTGCATCAGTGTATATGATATGGCAGAAAACTGTTGATGAAATAAACAGGGTTTGACAAAGTAAAGGTTTTCTCCTTGTTTGCTCCCATAGCACTTCGCATCTATCTCGATTATAATTCACCATATGATATTGCAGTTATATATTTATTTTCTGTTTCTATTACTAGGTTGTAAGGACTTCAGTGACCAGAGATCCAGAATCAGAGATTCTGAGATCCAGTGGCCTGAGTCTGTCTTGTCTTTATACTTTGGTACCTAGCCAATGGCTGTATGATAGGTGCTTGGTAAATCTTGTTAGATAAATTAGTCATTACAATATACTTACAAAGTATGTTTATCAGATAACACAATGACGTGTGTGTGTGTGTGTATATATATATATATGTATATATATACATATATATACATATATATGTATATATATATAATGCTATATGTCTTGTTTATATGATAAACTCTGCAGTAAATGTCACTAGGTCCTTTACATTGGATCCTCAGACTAATCCAAGTCCTATTTTTACAGATGAGGAATCTGAACTTGCCCAAGGTCACATGGGTAGTGAGTGGAAGCACTATTCCAACTATAAAACTTATGCTATTCACTATTATGTTTTATTGCCTCTTTCAGTGTAGTCATGGATGGCACCAGCAGCATGATCATCCATCCCTAATTTGAGAAAGTGACTGGCAGAACTTTTGAAATAAGTGTTTGCCTGACACCTAGAATTTGTTAACATATCTGCTGGCTGTCAACTATTTGTTGACATTCTTCACCTTAAATACACTTGAATGTGGATTAAACATGTTAGTGTCCCATGTCTCTTACCATGGAATTCTTTTTTAAGTTTATTAATTTATTTTGAGAGAGGGAGAGAGAGAATCCCAAGTAGGTTCTGTACCACCAGCGCCAAGCCTGACATGGGGCTTGATATGTGAACCATGAGATCATGACCTGAGCTAAAATCAAGAGCCAGATGCTTAACTGATTGATCCACCTAGGTGTGCCACATGTGAACCATTTTTAAAAATTTTTAATTAATTTTTTTAATTTACATCCAAGTTAGCATATAGTGCACCACTGATTTCAGGAGTGGATTCCTTAATGCCCCTTACCCATTTAGCCCACTCCCCTTCTCACAACCCCTACAATAACCCTCTGTTTGTTCTCCATATTTAAGAGTCTCGTACGTTTTGTCCTCCTCCCAGTCTTTATATTATTTTTGCTTCCCTTCCCTTATGTTCATCTGTTTTGTATCTTAAAGTCCTCATATGAGTGAAGTCCTATGATATTTGTCTTTCTCTGACTAATTTCGCTTAGCATAATAACCTCCAGTTCCATCCACATAGTTGCAAATATGTATATATATATACCACATCTTTATCCATTCATCCATCAATGGATATACATGTGAATCATTTTTAATCACACATGGGAGGTGACTTCATCTCTGCAAACTTATCAATCAAAGCATTTCTGTTCATGTGCCTTTAGTACTCTACTATTTAGTGTATATTTTGATAAATAATATTTAATCTACTGATAATATGATCGTATGTTTTTAAAGTCTCTTATCAATGTAACAACTTCGCTGAAAGATAAAATCGTATTGAAAGTAGAGTGTAGCATTCATTGAGTATGTAAAAGTAAGGCAAATAGGCTCATTTTCAGTAGAGATGGGGAAATAATGAAGTACACAAATAACTAATGCAAAACTGAGGACAATACTACAGGACAAAGTGCCAGGAGGATTCCCTTTTTTTTGCAGCTTTGTTTTACTGTGGTAAAATGTACACCATTTTAAACACTTGTAAAAGTATACAGTTCAGTGGCATTAAGTACATTGACATTTTTGTACAGTGAGGATTCCTAAAAGAGAAAAGTCATATACTGTTAGGACAGTCATGGAATGCTTTATAAGAAAGGATTTTTAAAATGAATCCATAAGGATAGGTGAATTGTGGTGGAGAGACTTTACAAGTACAGGGAACTCTGTGTAAACAAATGAGAGTGGGAATAATAAATGGACTTTAGGAAACAGCAATTAATAGCAGCATTAACTAAATAAGAGCAGTAGAAAAAATAGCACTTACAGAAATAGCTAATATAGTAGAGTGGTTGGTGAATTTATAAGTATTTTCTTTAAATTTTTTTAAAATGTTTATTTATTTTTGAGAGACAGCGTGGGCGGGGGAGGGGCAGAGAGAGAGGGAGACACAGAATCTGAAGCAGGCTCCAGGCTCTGAGCTCTCAGCACAGAGTCTGATATGGGGCTTGAACTCACAAGCAGTGAGATCATGACCTGAACCAAAGTCGGATGCTCAACTGACTGAGCCACTCAGGTGCCCCTATAAGTATTTTCTAAGACAACAAACAAGGAATAGGTTAAAATACTGTGAATTTTAAGAATAAATGTTAGGTCAGTTTTCCACAGATAAAAGTAGATTTGGTCTGTGTTCATGAAATGTTCTGGTCAGCAAAAGATTTATAATTAAAGCAATCAATGTTATTTGGTTATAGGGGATATGATCTAAAATAATTTAACCCCAGAGATTGCCAGTGTACCCACACTACACATTGAATATTAAGTGTTGTATGTCCCAAAGAAGTCAAGCTGATGGTGTAGTATTGAGTCACACTTATGTCCTCATCCTATTAGAAATTAGCTGGATACCTAAGAATTGTTACCTCACAGAGTAATGCAGAAACATACCACTTTGCCTAAGACTACTTTTTTTAGTATAAAAAATAGCTGAATCATCAGATTTCTTCATTTTATTTTATTTTTTTTATTTTCTTCAATTTATTTTAAAATAAGCAAGTTCAAAAAACTACCTTAGTTGGATAAAAATTTTTTTAATGTAATAAATAGTTGCTTAGAGGGAGTCATTATGTTGATGTAAAGAGATTGATGAAAACATCATTTAGGGGCAAAGCTGATTCTGAATTAGAATGCTTTTTCTCCTGACTTACCTTTAAAGCACAAATACAATAAAGATCAGATTTGACCTCATTAAAAAAAATCTGTAATATAAAAGGTAAGCATATAGATTTAGGTAAAATATTTTCAACACATCTATCAGTTGATGGATTATATAAAACATGAGTAGCTTCTATATATTGATAAAAACACTCCCAATAGAAGAATGAGCATATATTATGAATGGTAATTAACAGAAGAAAAATGCAAATAATTACTGAACATGGGGAAAAGTCACCAAACTCTCTAATAATTCAAGAAATATTTAATCAACATTAAATTTTGTGGGGGTTCACTAGATTCCACCAAATTTGGTAAAATTCAAAAATTGATCATAGCAATTGTTGGTAAAGATAATAGAAAAACTAGCATTCTTGATCTGTTGACAGAAAGGTGAAGTGGTGAAATATTTTTCACAAGGCAGTTTGGCTACTTCTAATAGAATTGATGTGTATATTCTGACCCAGCATGTCAACCTCTAGGAATCTTTTCTTTACAATATTTGCATCTGTGCATAAAATCATATGTCCAAGTATGTTCATTGTAGCAGTTTCGTGAAACAAAATATCTATTAATAAAGAAGTTTAACATGGTTGACTAGTTATAAGGAAAGAAATACGGAGGAGAGGGAGTTTGTTTTTTATTTTCCAATTGTGTGCAAAATTTAACATAGCAAACCTAAAACTGCTATCCTTAGAATGGCATGCTTGCAAGATTGGCTCTTGGCTAATCTCTGGGAATTTACACCTTTGGGAGAGTTCCCATCATTCCATGATAAGAGTAGCTTACCATACCTTTACTGTATGTGTATGTTTATGCTGAACACCTGATTTGCTTTTGGGAGTCTGGAATTTTAGTCCGCGCAAGGCAGTGACTAGCCCCCAATAAAAACACGTGGGACTAACTCTCTAATGAGCTTCCCAGGAAGACAGCATTTCACAAGTGTTACCATTACTCATTACTGGAGGAATTAAATGGGTCCTATGTGACTGCATTAGGAGAGGACACTGAAAGCTTGTCCCTAGTTTCTTCTGGACTTTGCCTTATGCATCTTTCCTTTTGCTGCTTTGGCTTTGTGTCCTTTAGCTGTAATAAATCATAGCTGTGAATATGATTGTATATAGTCCTAGGACTCTTCCTCATGAATCATTGACTCTGAGGGTGGTCTTGGGAATCCATGACACAACTTGTCAGTATGGTTTCAGTGTTTCAGCATCTGCATGTATTGAGTGTATATATTTTAAGAAGTTAAATTTAATGTATTACATGTTTAGATTATATATGTATATGTATATACGTAAGGCATACACACATATATACACACACACGCACATCTCATCTCTAAGGATATGTTGATGAGTTTTTTTAAATGTGTGTATTATGTGACCCATTTATTCTGCACATTTTTTCCCTGGTGATAAAAGATTGAAAGCTTTCCTTGGTGACATTGTAGGTAATATAAGAAAGAACCGAATAAAAGGGGTTTAAGTGTGTATCTCCACTTATATAGACTATATTATTTCAACTTAGTGAACTAAATATGTTATAACTATCATAGTAGAATGCCAATTTTATTGATTATGTGATGTTCTGAATGTGGTTATCAGTTACCATTATGTCTAAAAAACTTGCCATGCTTGGGGTGCCAGGGTGGCTCTGTTGGTTAAGCGTCTGACTTCAGCTCAGGTCATGATCTCACCGTTCGTGAGCTCGAGCTCCACGTCAGGCTCTGTGCTGACAGAGCGGAGCCTGGAGCCTGCTTCGGATTCTGTGTCTTCCTGCCTCTCTGCCCCTCACCTGCTCACGCTCTCTCTCTCTCTCTCTCTCTCTCTCTCAACTAAACATTAAAAAAATTTTTTTGTTTTAAATTCTTGCCGGCTTTGTTTAATATATAGTACATGGAAGACACTAGGCACTTTGAGGAAATAAAGAGAAGTATAAAAGATTGTCTCTGACAGACAGGAAATTGTAATCTTTTTTGATAGCAGCTGTGGTAAGGATGGGTTAAAACATGTAAACAAATGATGGATATAAAAGGCAGAAATAATAAATGCTACACAACCAGGATATACTTTTGGAATGTATGCTATATGAGGTAGGGATTTTGTCCCATTTACCACTATATTTGTAGCACCTAAAAGAAAATCTGGCACATAGGATAGGTTAGGAGAAAATGATGTGAGATCATTCATTCTAATGAGGGTGATAATTGAATCTCACTCTTTACTTTTACGATAAATGTCTGAATCTAGTATGTCAGCAAACTGGAAAAGTAGATTTTTTTTTTTTTTTTTGAAAACTGTAACTGGTCATTCATCAGAGCTATCTAATGTTCTATGAATGTTGTGTGGCCTGGTAATCTGAGATACTCAATGACATTACCCACAACCGGCTTGTACCCTTTCTATAACTGGATTGGACATTTATTTTTTAAGCAAATAAGAAAGGGTTACTTTTCATTACAATTTTTTTTAAGTGTGGTAAAATTCAAATATAAAGCTTAGCATCTTAACCATTTATAAGTGTACAGTTCACTAATGTTAAGTGCATTCACGTTGTTGGGCAACCAATGTGTATAACTCTCTTCATCTTGCAAAATGAAAACTCTGTCCTCAGAAGTCCCATTCTCCTCCTTTCCCTGTCCCTGGCAACCACCATTCCACTTTTTATTTTTAAGACTTTGTAAGTACCTTATTTACTTACAATATTCTCGTTATTTCAACTAGAATAATGTTCTCAAAGTTCATCCATGTTTTAGCATGTGTTGAAATTTCCTTCCCTTTTAAGGCTGAATAATATTCCTTTGTAGATGTGTACCACACTTTGTTTATCCATTTGTCCATCAGTGGACATTTGGTTTACTTCCATCTCTTGGCTATCATGAATAATGTTGCTAAGAACATGAGTGTACACGTTTCTGTTCAAGACTCTGCTTGTAATTCTTTTGGATATATCCCCAGAGGTGGAAATAGTGGACCATCTGATAATGTCAAGTTACAGTTTTTTGAGGGACTGCCATACTGTGTTCCGTAATGGCTGTACCATTTTACACTTCCAGTAGTCATAAGGATTCCAGTTTCTCCACAGTCCCCCTACACTTACTTTATTTTTTTGATAGTAGCCATTGTAATGGGTTGTCAGATAATATGTCATTGTGTTTTGATTTGCATTTCCCTGCTGATTAGTGGTGTTGAGCATCTAATCACATTCGTGTTGGTTATTTGTATATTTTCTTTGGAGAAGTATCTACCCAGTGCTTTGCCCATTTTTTAATTATGGTGTTTGGTTTTTTTGTTGTTGAGTTGTGGGAGTTCTTTATATCAAGATATTTCTATATATCCATCTTTAGCAGAGAGAAGCATCAGTTTATAAAAGTTACCAATTATAATAAAACAAAATTTATGATTCATTTTTAAAGTAAAACGCTCTTATGCAGGATAGTTATGTGGCATCATATTTCTAGTTTAATTAATAGTTCTTATAATCAGCTGAAGTTTCAGTTATTTATCATTTTTCCTCATAGGACTGTTAAACAGGTTGACATATCTTCTGCTTGACTCAGTAAAGTTTCGTCTTTTTTTTTTTTTTTTTTAATGTTTATTTATTTTTGAGACAGAGAGAGACAGAGCATGAACGGGGGAGGGTCAGAGAGAGAGGGAGACACAGAATCTGAAGCAGGCTCCAGGCTCTGAGCTGTCAACACAGAGCCCAACGCGGGGCTCGAACTCACGGACCGTGAGATCATGACCTGAGCTGAAGTCGGACGCTTAACCGACTGAGCCACCCAGGCACCCCAGTAAAGTTTCTTCTTAAAGTATATTCTCTTCAGTGACTTTGACCCCAGTTTCAAAAGCTGTCAAAATATTGCATCTTTTATTTAAAATTTTTGCTTCTTTTGTATGTTTTTCTTAAAAAAGTTAAGAAACCTGGGGCACCTGGGTGGTGGTGCAGTTGGTTAAGTGTCCAACTCTTGATATTGGCTCAGGTCATGATCTCACAGTTTGTGAATTTGAACCCCACATCAGGCTCTGTGTTGACAATGCAGAGCCTGCTTGGTATTCTCTTTCTCGCCCTCCCTCCCTCCCTCCCTCTCTCTCTCTCTCTGCCCCTCCCCGCTGTGCTCATGCACATGCACACGCTCTTTCTCTATCTCAAAATAAATAAATAAACTCAAAAAAAGTTAAGAAACCCATTCTAGATTATATTTTTAAGTTATTTTTAGTCATGTATTTCCTCTATAGCATAAGTTTGTATATTTATGTAAGATATTATTTGTGTTGGGTTTTACATGTTGGAAGAAAGAGGAACACTGTTTATCATTATTACAAAGAGATATTTGAAGATCAAATCATGCCCTTGGTAACTTGGGGTGCACATATCTTCATTAGTAGGGTGGTCTGGCCTTCAGGACTAAGTCTAAAACAATGTCAGAATCAAATACTTTTTGCAAGGAATCTGAATGTTTAGTATAAAAAATAATCTCCAATTTATTTCTGCAGAGAAATAAACTGAAACTTTAAGAACAATGTATTTGTTTAATTACCCAGGTTTAGGTTTAAATTTTTATTTGAGTCTTTCTTGACCTTGGGTTAGAGTTATAGAAGTGATAGAGTTTAGACTTTAACTCTAATCTTAGCTTACTAATTATTCCCTCTCTCCCTCACCATTTTCTGCTTACTGTCTTCCTCTCTTAAATATCCAGTCTTCCACATTCATTGGCTAGCTTCATTAGTGTGGTTTGGACATCAAGTCATGTTAAAAACTCCATTTTTTATCTTTTTTTAAAAAGTATTTCATGTTTATTTTTGAGAGAGAGAGAGAGAGAGAGAGAGAGAGAGAGAGAGAGAGACAGAGCATGAGTGAGGAAGGGGCAGAGAGAGAGAGAGAGAGAGAAAGACAGAATCTGAAACAAGCTCCACGCTCCGAGCTGTCAGCACAGAGCCTGATGTGGGGCTTGGACTCGGCAACGGTGAGATCATGACCTAGGCTGAAGTAGGACCCTTAACCAACTGAGCCCACCCAGGTGCCCCCATTTTTATCTTTCTTATTCATCATACTTACCTATCCTTCCCTGAAAGAGTTGTGTGCTAAGTTCACTGGCACAAGTTTCTAGTAGACCTGATTGTGATTTTTTTGTGTTACCCTGTGTAGACCAGATTCTGCAGTCTTGTTATGCTTGACTCTGTCAAATTAATGTTCTAATGAGAATGTCTGTAGTGAAGAACAGAGGCTGAGTAAGACTCATTTTGAGGAGGATGGATATTCCTTACTACTGGATGGGACTGGATGCCTTGGTTAGCGTGCTCTGATGCTGCTAATAATTCCTATTAACCTCCTTTTAAGGATTTTTTATAACTTTTTAATAAATTTTTTATAAATTTTTTTATAGCTTTGTTGAGGCAAATTCACATATATTGAGATTAATTCGTATATACCATAAAAATGCACGTCTTTAAAATGCATATTTTGGTGGTTTTTAGTATAGTCACAAAGCTGGCATCTGTCATTACTATCTAGTTTCAGAACATTTCATCAAGAGAAACCCCATTCCCATTACCAGTAACATCTTATTTCCCCCTCTCTCCAATACTGTGGTAACCACTAATCTACTTTCTGCCTCTATTGATTTTCCTATTCTGAACATTTCATATAAATGGAATCATATATGCTTTTTGTATATCTTAATATAATGTTTTCAAGATTGATCTGTTGAGTATGTTATCAGTACTTCATTCCTTTTTATGGCTAAACAATATTCCATTGTATGAATATACCATATTTTGTTTATTCATCATTTGACAGACATTTGAGCTGTTTCCCATTTTGGCTTTTATGAATAATGCTGTTTTGAACGTTTGTGTACAAGTTTTTATGCAGAGTTATGTTTTCAGTTCTCTTGGGCATATACCTAGGAGTGGAGTTGCTGGGTTATATGTTAACTCTATATTTAACCTTTTGAGGAGTTGCCAAACTGTGCTTCTATTACAAATTTAAAACCTAATAGTACAGACAAAAGTTTGGCAATCTAACGTGACTTTATCTCTGCTTAGTCTCTCCTTTTTGAAAAATGGTAATGATTGTGTTAAAGTAGATCCTTCATTACACTTAATTTTTTATATCTTAAAACATAAATACCTTTTATTAAACAAGAACATTTTTATGCATTGATAGGAAAAATTGGCACAACAGATCCTTCAATAGTAATGCTTTAGTTATTACTAGACTTGGGGAGTTGAAATGAGAAGGTGCAAAAATACAGCTTGTAAACTTACTCTGGTTTGCTAGGTAATTTTCAAGCTTTTGGATATATATATATATATATATATATATATATATATATAACAATTAGGGCTTATGTGGTTTCTGTGTAGATTAATAATGGAAGAATTAGAACGTCGATGACAGTTTATTCTACCATTTTAGAATTTGGCTTATGATTTGTCTAATGGGTCTAAATAGACTTGCAATGTACAGTTAAAAATTGCTTTCTGAGTTTTTTAAACAGGAACTGGAGCTGGTAATGAGCACTGTGATCTCAAATATCTCACTCCAGTGTGGCACCAAATCTTAGGGTACACACAAAATTTGACTAAATTGCTTTTTTTTTTTGCTATATTTTTTAATGTTTATTTATTTTGAGAGAGGGGAGGGGAGGGGCAGAGAGAAAGAAGGAGAGAGAAAATCCCAAGCAGCTCTGTCTGCACTGTCAGCGCAGAGCCCAATGTGGGGCTTGAACTCACGAACTGTGAGCTGAAATCAAGAGTCAGACACTTAACTGACTGACCCACCCAGGTGCCCCTTAAATTGCTTTTTAAGAATAAAAATTTGGCAGTATATTTGAATATACAAATAAACATAATTTGGTGTCTGCCAATTCAGCCAATCTGAAGCAGCTAATGAAAATTTTCTGTTAAATTCCTCATTTATTAATAAATCTTACATACTCATGTCAGTTTTTCTGTATTTAATTTTTTTTTTAACGTTTATTCATTTTTGAGAGACAGAGATGGAGTGCAAGTGGGGAAGGGGCAGAGAGAGAGAGGCAATTTGGTGCCATACTGGAGTGAGATATTTGAGATCACAGTGCTCATTATCAGCTCCAGTTCCTGTTTAAAAAACTCAGAATCCAAAGCAGGGTCCAGGCTCTGAGCTGTCAGCACAGAGCTCAACGTGGGCCTCGAATTCATGAACCACGAGATCATGACCTGAGCCAAAGTCAGATGCTTAACTAACTGAGCCATGCAAGCACCCCTCAATTTTTCTGTATTTAAAGGTATGCTCTATGCTAGGTGCTATGTAGGGTGCTTTACATGCATGGTTAAAAAATGCATTTCTTCTGCCTTTACTCCTTGACATGTATTAATTAATGTAATTAGTTTATCATATTCAAAAAGTAATTATTACATAAATAATGTTAATTATAGTATTTATTTTGTTATGCCCACTAAGTTTGTTCTTTTCCCTCATTCAAAGGATTTCTTAAATCTTTTTATTTTTAATTGAAACAGTGTAATTAAAGGAAAGAAAATTAAGTAACCTGTATCCTATATGAAAACAACTTTTTGTCTCCATCCTAGAAAGTAAAGGCCAGGTTTAGGAGATACTTACTGAGGTGGATTCTTCAGAAATTGAAATTGATGGGGTGTGAGAGGAAACAAGTCAGATAGATAAGGGTTCCGGGGAAAGCCCAAAACTACTAGGAGTTCTTAAGGCTGAAGAGGTAAGGAGGGTAGAGGTGCCATGAAAAGAAAGAGACATAGAAGCATTTGAAAAGTCAGGTAGATTTCTTTTTATCTAGTTAGGTTTGAATTGCTTTGGGGGATGTTCAATAAGCAGTTTGAATATGGAACTAGAACTGAAGAGAAAAGTCAGGATAGAAATAGAAATTTTTGGATCTTCATAAATGTACTTGTTAAAGTCACAATAGGTAGGGGATAACCTCGCTAAAAGATGAAATCTGAGGAGAGAACAGTTCCCTAAGAGAACACAACATTTAGGATTTGGGAAGCAGAGGAACCAGAAAGGCGTAATTAGCAGGGTAAAAGGAAAATCAAGGGACCCTTGCTTCATGGATCTAAGAAAGGAGTTTTTAAAAGGGGAGGATCATCTTTGTTAAATACTTAATAGGAATTAAGGCTTTGAGATTTTGGTGTCATTTGGATATTTTTGGTGACTTCATAAAAGTTTCAGTAGAAGTGGTAAAGGGAAGAATGAAAATTTTAAGGGGTTCAGGAGTTAATGGTTCACTAGGAAGTGCCAGTTTCTCTTTAAAACTGTGGTCTGTTGACCACAGCTTTGAAGCAGTGTAGCCTAGCAAAAAATAATTTATTTCCATATAGTGGTAAATATGTATTGAACTCTGTTAAACTTCTAAGGTGACTCTTCCTGTGCTGTATTTGTTTTGGCAAAGATAAGTAAAAATTCTGTAATCATGCTATTAATTTGGGGGTCTTCCTTAATTTTTTAGTTGGACAGTTGGTATTATTATGGCTTAATGTGTTAAAGCTGGAGCTCAGTATTCTCAATTTTACTGTATGGTTCATAGTCTATGTTATGGAATATAGAGGTTGGTGATAGATTGCTTTGGAACACTTTAAGAGTCTGAGCTTGGCAAAGTATTTTCCAGTGTAAACTAAAGGGTAATGGGGACTGAAGTGACAGTGTTTGCTTAAATCAAGACACATTACCAGATAGATGAAGGGTGGCATGGTCAGAGGCCATAGGTTTAATACCCCAATTTTGGAATTTTTGAGCAATTTGCTGTGGAGACAATGGAACAAAACACTTGAATTTGGGATTGACCTGTAAAATCTGGAGCCAACAGTTTCATGAGTTAAATGGTTAGAGGACCAGAATGATTGAGGAAGAGATGAAAGAAAAGGTAAGAACTTGTGTGTAGAAACAAAGTAATCAAACCTGGGAACTCTTTTCTTTTCCATTTGTTGTATTAAATATCTTCATTTCAGTAACATTAGTATATATCACAAAACTATTGTCCTCGTCATTCAAATGGACTTCTACTTTATTTCCACAAGAATATAATTTGGAGGTAGAGAGAGGATAAACTTGCATACATCCTCCTAACTTACTTCCATCTTGAGAAAGCACTGTATTTTCTCTTCTGACCCAAGAGCAGGAGGCTTTCCTTTAAGGAAAATTTTTGCTTGCTGTCTAGGCTGTGCAAAAAACGATTATAGACTATTGTGAATTTTCTATAACTTTTATTTTCTTTTAGTTTTTATGCTTGCCATATTTATTATTTTAAAATATAAGTCTGTAGTGCAGAGGTTTATTTTAAAACAAGTTCTCAAAATTAAGGTCTACTGCTTACCCCTTCAGAAAGTGTTATAAAGGTGCTACGTTGAGTTCTCCTTTGCTAGTAATTGATGGATATAGGAATTGAATCCCAGCTTCTCTGACTCAAAGCTGTCCCATTGTGAAGTGATAATGAAGTGTAAGAGGGCAGAGAAATTTGTTTCGTAAGTATACTGGTCAATTCTAATTTGTATTCATTTTCTTTGGACATTAACACTGGAGAAGATCTAAATTACTACTATTTGTCATGGGTTATGCTGGTAGTAGCTGGTATTAATAGAATAAGAAGACAGGGTGTGCATTTTCAGGGAATCCATGTTCTGATGGCATATTAACTGTTGTAGATTGTGCTATGTTCTAGATTAGACGCGTATATAAAGGGCTGTGGGTAGCGATGAGGAAGCACTTTGGGAGGAAGTGGAAGATGGAGGTTGGTGCCAGGAGTAGTCTCAGGAAATGTTTTAGCAAGACAATTTCTGTAGTGATCTAGAAGAAAGCAAGGAGTTTGTTTGGTGTATACTACGAGGGAAATAACTGAAGCATTGAAATCAACAAGAACAAAGAATAAAATCTTTTTGTTACCTAAAGACCCATATGATTGGCCCCTACTTCACAATGTGCCCTTTACTATCAATCCTAACTTAGCTTCAAATGAGAAGGCATAGCTTTGGTATCTGAAAAAGAATGGCAGACAATTTAGTCTGTTATACAGCAGCAGGTAAAGCATGAGCAAAGATAGGAAGATGAATTTTGAAAGGCAGAGTTGCATATTTTACACTTAAAGGTAGGCATTGCAGATGTATAGTTTAAAGACCTTTTGGTTTTTTTAGTTGCTTGTAACAGGTATTAGTAATATGCATATTTTTATATAAATAGGTTTGTAAAGATTTAAGAAAAGTTGGTTAGAGATGGTATAGTTTTAGTGGAAAATCCTATGATTTTACTACTTGTTGCTGTTACTTTGTATTTGGGCTTAAAAAATATTTTGACTTAATGATCATACAACTTGTAGTAACAGGACAGTTAAATATTTCAGGTATAAAACCAGGTGAATCTCTTCATTTAACAGTTATTATTTAGTTCCAACTGTTTGCCAAGTTCCATACCTTTTAAAATTCAGATAGATTCTCCAGTAATTGCTTCAGAAATTTTTCAGAATAGTGGCAAATGTACTACTATTTTATGTGTTAGGTATTCTTGTATTTTGCTACAATATAACTTTTAAGCTTAAAGTATGATTTCATTTTGATTTCACCTTGAAGTACAGTTTTATGATTTGTATATTCTTGTGTGCATATTTACTAAAATTATTGTCTTTTGGAACTCATACTGTTTTTTAAGTGTTGACATTGAGGAATTTGGCACCATAGTGTGTGGCCTGGTAATAGCAAGAGAAGTCTTGAGCTCCAATATTTAATTTATTTATATTCCATTTTATTCCCAAAATAATTTGAGTTAGCTTAATTTCCATTTTAGCTCTATTACTTTTTGTGTCCATTTTTTTTCTTAATTGTCCTGATATAAAATCCAGCCAACAATTAAGTTTAATACTTTTCTTGTCTCAATGTATTATGAATTCTAAGTGTTC
Source organism: Panthera tigris (assembly GCF_018350195.1). Classification (NCBI taxonomy): domain Eukaryota; kingdom Metazoa; phylum Chordata; class Mammalia; order Carnivora; family Felidae; genus Panthera; species Panthera tigris. The sequence continues at coordinate 81,298,786 of NC_056661.1, forward strand.
AGTGAATCTGAAGAGAATTAGATATTTTTTAGACCTGAAGGTAACACAATTTGATGATGGATTGGATGTTGTAGGAGAGAGTAAAGGAAGGAATCAAGGATGATTCCTAGCTTTTAGGCTTGAACAACTGTTGAATGGTAGTGCCATTTGGACATGTTTGTAATGCTCATGAGACACCCAGTGGACAGTCCGGTATACAGCTGTTTGACTGGACAGATACAACAAACAGCACACAACACATACTCATTAGCTTAAAGTCTTTGATAAGCAGTGAAACTGTTCTACTTTGTTAAGGAACTCAAATCTTGACACACAAATGGATATCTAAAAAGAGCATAGTTCTATTGCATGTGACTTTTAGAAGCCTTTGAGAATAAGTTTATTGATTTAGGATTAAGGAAATAAAATTTTTGTGTTTTAAGAAATAGAGGAGTGCCTGGGTGGCTCAGTCGTTTAAGTGTCTGACTCTTGCTTTCAGCTCAAGCCATGATTTCACAGCTTGTTGGGTTTGAGTCCCGCATTGGGCTCTGGGCTGACAGTGTGGAGCCTGCTTGGGATTCTCTCTCCCTCTCTCTCTGCCGCTCCTCGACTTACGCTGTCTCTGTCTCTCTCAAAATAAGTAAAAAAAAACTTAAAAAGAAAAAAAGAAAAAAAAGATCTGTTCTCACAAAAAGGTAACTGAGTGAGAAGACATTCAAGTATTTTCTTTCTTATGAAAGTGTGCCCTGGTGTGGGGGGTGGTGGGGGGTGAGGGAGGAGGCAGTGCCTGTGTAGTGGGATATGAGGGGCAGGGAGGAAGGTAGGACTCCACCAAGGTCCTACAGAGCCCCAAACCTCACTATTAAAATGTTCATAGGATGGGGCACCTGGGTGGCTCAGTTGGTTAAGCGTTGGACTTCGGCTCAGGCCATGATCTCACGGCTCATGAGTTCAAGCCCTGCATTGGGTTCTGTGATGGCAGCTCAGAGCCTGGAGCCTGCTTTTGATTCTGTGTCTCCCTCTGTCTGCCCTTCCCCCACTCATGTTCTGTCTCTCTCTGTCTCTCAAAAATTAACATTAAAAATAAAAAATTTTTAAATGTCAAAAAAAAAAAAAAGAAAAAAGAAGGAAAGAGAAAATAATTTGGAACTTTAAAACAAAGTGAATATTAAATTTGGGTTTTGTTTGTGTTAAAAATTATAATGTATTAGAGGGGCTCCTGGGTGGCTCAGGACAATTAAGCGTCTGACTTTGGCTCAGGTCATGATCTCACGGTTTGTGAGTTTGAACCCTGTGTCAGCCTCTGTGCTAATAGCTCAGAGCCTGGAGCCTGCTTCAGAGTCTGTGTCTCCCCCTGTCTCTGCCCCTCCCATGCTCATGCTCTGTCTCTCTCTGTCTCAATAATAAATAAATGTTAAAAAAAATTTTTTTTAATTATAATGTATTAGAGACATCTGTATGACTTGTCTAAGAAAGCTCAATAAAGAAATGAATTACCCATTTTTAATGTTATTTGCATTAGATCATGGTCATATACATAATTCATTGATCTCTAAAGTCCAATAAGATAGTCTAGTGTCTGCCTTCAGTTTTATAGTTCAGTGGATGAGACATATAAGATTGAATCTCACAAGTGGTAATAGGGTAATGTATTGTTGACTATTCAGTGCTGGAAGCTGAGGAGCTGTTAAGGAAAGGTTTGAGAAAGCTCCACAAAGGAAATGACACTTTAGCCAGAGTCCTACTATTAACTCACCAGCAAGAGTAAAAATTGTCAAACTGTGATGTTGAGGAGTGAAGGGTTGCTTGTGGCAACGGTGGTGGTAAGTGATTCTACATGGCTGAAGCATCAAACTCTAAGAGAGTGTTCTAAAAAGAAGCTAGGAAACTGGACAGGCAGCATTCAAAATGTGTTATAATTAAAAAAGGAATTGGTAGTTTCTCTTGGAGCTAATAGACCCACTGGAGGATTTTTAAGTGAGGGACTAAAATTTAAATGATCAGATTTGCCTTTTAGGACAGTAATTCTGAGATAAGAAATTATTTAAAAGAATTTATTTTGTGACTTTTTCAAGATGTGTAAGGATAGACAATTGGAAATCTTTCTTAAAGGCCTTTAGTTTTGTTTGCATAAAGAAAAGAAAATATGACACAAGGTTTGGTATTTATAAGCCTATGTAAATATGCCAATTAGCTATATTTTCGCCCAATTAGGATAGTCAATGATTCAAAGTACTTTCTTGCTTTAGGATTATATTAAATAATTATTAAGCTTAATGAATGAATTATTTTATTAGTGTTTTCCTTAATGCTATTTTCACACAGTCTGTCACATGCACTCTACTTACGAATAAGATGCCTTAGTATTTACAACATGTTTCTCAATTAATTAATTTCCTAGTAATTAATTTCACTTAGAGAAAATGGAATTGGTGGTCAGGAAGTTAAAATGAAATTGCATGTGTAGATACTTCCATTTCATGTAGTTAAATGAGGTTTGGTGCTATCTCTACTTCAAGCACTATTTGGATGTTAATTATGATATATTAAAAGAACAAAATTTTTTGTCTAGGCCAGCATTCAAATCTTATTCTAAATTTAATTTATTTAACATGTAAGCATTTAATATGTTCTAGGGGTACAGGGCCTTAAATATCAATGTGACTATAATCTTGTACTCACAGAGCTTACAGTTTGGTAGGGGAAGTAAAGTGTATTCTCTTTATATATTTATCATAAAGAGAAGGAAGTGGTGTTTTAAGAATGTGTATAGTCTAAACAGAACTCAGAAGGGAAAGATTATTTTTGCACGAGAGACATAAGAAACTTTGATGGAGCCAGGACTTAAAAGATGGATAAGATTTGGAGGCTTGTTTTCTGAGTGTGGGTATTATCCTCATATTAACTTTGTTTTTAATGTTTATTTATCTTTGAGAGAGAGGAATACAGAGCGCGAGCAGGGAAGGGGCAGAGAGAGAGAGACACACACACACACACAGAATCCAAAGCAGGCTCCAGGCTCTGAGCTGTCAGCACATGAACTGTGAGAACCCATGAACTGTGAGATCATGACCTAGCCTAAGTTGGACGCTTAACCAACTGAGCCACCCAGGCGCCCTGATACCTTTTTGATACATTTGGGTAGAATTTTTTTGATGTTGATTTTTTTTTTAATGTACAAAGTTTTTATGTTTAACAGATCATCTTTGTTTTATTTATACTACACCAGAGATGAGTATTTCTGATGTGTATGAAACTTTTTAAGTACACTACTTCTGTAGGCTTATTTTAATAGAACATTCTTCATGGGAAGCTTGAAGTAGAAAGCATTCCATGTTGTGCTAGGCTTCAAGAAAACTGGATATATAAAAATTCGGACTCAAATGAGATACTTATTTGTACACAAAAGTGTTAAGTTTTATTATATGAAAAAGGAAGTCATTTCACATAAAATCTTTATTTTGCCCATTTCTCAATAACATAATTCATCAGGTGAAAAAAGAAATGCTTGGAGTGATTGCAGCAGATATTCCAGAAGTGTATTCATATTTTATAATTAAATACATCCCCTCTTCCTTTTCTTTGTAGTTCTATAATTTTTTTCAGTGATTATTACCTAAGTTACATTCCTTTTCCCCTGGTGTTTCTGCAAATATTTAGATTGATATCCTTCTGTAGGTCACATTCACATACAATATTTTGATGTATTAAGATACTATAACAAAATTAAAATCTTTGAACAAAAAAACATTATAGAGTCTAATTATATATGTAAGATGTATATGTGCATAACTGGGAAGATCTTTGTTAATGTGGATTAAGAAAATCATGAGCAATCTTTTCTATTTTCCTTTAATTTTTGTAGCATTTTTATTTTTTTAAGTTTTATTTACTTAAGTAATCTCTACACCCAACTTGAGGCTTGAACTGATGACCCTGAGATCAAAAGTCTCATGTTCCTCTGACTGAGCCAACCAGGCCCCCCTTAACATTTAATTTTTTGAATAGGCAATACATTTATATAATCTAATAAGTATGAAATGGCATATAGTAATGTTTCTTTCTCATCCATTTCCTATAGCTATTCATTTTTCTTCTCCATAGACAACAACCTTGTTAATAGTTTCTCTTCTAGAGATATTTTATGCACATGTACAAAGACATGCAAATAATATTTTTATTCTTAACACCAACAGTAGTATATTATATACACTGTAGTGTTCCATGCTTTTTACACTTAATATGTATTTTGAAGTATTTCCATATCACTATATATAAAGAACTTTCTTAATGGTTTTCAGTCATTATCATATTTACTTGTATAAATGAAATGAATCTATTTAGTCAGTCTTCTATTTATAGACATTTTTGATTGTAGTCCTTTGCTGTTTTAAAACAATGCTGCAATAAATAACTTTGTGCATGATATATCATTTCACCTGTGCAGTTCCTGGGTTAAGGGGATATATGTATTTAAAATTGCCAAATTACCCTCATTAGGGGTTGTGTTAATGTTTTCTTCTGCCAGCATTGTATTAAAGTTCTGGTTTTCCCACATCCTCACCAACAGCCCATTTACTTTCAAATATAATTTTTCCCCTATCCTACTTTGAGAACTTTATTACCATAGAAAATAGCATCATAAATGTGGGGAATTTAACTTCAGTGTTGTGCCAGTGCAGAACAGGATTCTAATAAGTCTTTTCATCTTACTGAAAAAAATGTGTATTCCTGATTTAGGTCTCTAAGAATTGTCATGATAAAGTTTAGTGGTTTTTCAAAGAAACAGAAGACTCACTATTCTATGTATAATCTATCTGTGATTTAAAAAAATGTTTCACTGCTTAAATATCAGCATCACAAGTTGTAAAAGTAAAATGGTGAAAAAGTTAAATGTTACCAGACTTTGTTCATTTCATTTGTATTCAATAATTTGTTGAATAGTAAAACCAAAATGCCTTCAATATGTCTTTAAGCCTGGAAGAAAGTAGGCTCCTTTGAAATTAAATTTCAGCAATGTAGTTGAGTAGTGAATTTAAACAATTCACAATGCTGACTTTCAGTGCTTCTGAAAGCAGGAAGTGTATTACTGACACGCAGAAATATTCCAGCCCAAAGAACATCCCTACTGCCATATGTGGTAAGAATTTGTCACTAACTCACAAACCACTTCTGTAATGCAGTGAATAAGCAGAATTGGTCTTTGTTAGACATTTCCAATTCAATATGAAAGAACTTTGTTTTGTAGTGTCTTATAAGTAATTATTAGCTTATGCCTTGGAAGGAGCCTGGCACATCATGGGTGCCCAAGGTTTATTGAGGGAAGGAATAAAGAAACTTGTACATAATCTTTTACGCATTATTTACTTGGTTTTAGGGACCCATAGTTAAACACTAAAATTACTTGAGTAAGTTAAGGACTGAGTTAAATATTCTGACTTAGCTTATTAATGATGTCTTTAAACAAATTTCTTACTTTTATTTTAGTGTCCCCTTTGAGTGCTGTTTGGAGTATTAATTTTATGTTTGCACTTAGGGTAAAAAACAATTATCCTTAGGGTTAATTATTAAGAGATAGGGAAATACTGTGAGCTTGGAAAAATAGGAAAATGAGTTATAAGGAATTGGGGTTAGCAAAATTCAATAAAGAGCTATTTGTAAATCATTAAAATTTTGAAAATATTAACGTTTGTATAAACTTAAATTTTTTTGTTTGTATTTTAAGCGATTAAGAAGATTGTCTACCAAATATAGAACAGAAAAGATTTATCCTACAGCCACTGGAGAAAAAGAAGAAAATGTTAAAAAGAACAGATATAAGGACATACTGCCATGTAAGTTTGAAATGCCCTTCATAGAACAAATGGAAATGTTAATAAGTTTGTATCCTAAACTAGTTTTATTCTTCCTAATGAGTTTGATTGTTAAGGAGTTAGTACCTCTTTTGTAAGGTACACTATAAGATAATAATTTGTGATTGTGCTTCTTGTTCTTCCTTCTGAAAGTAGTTTTTGTTGTTTGCTTTTTTTTTCTTTAAGCATCACAATTATTCTGATACTTACTTTTAAATACAAAAAAAATCCAAGTAAGAATATCTTTTGTGGACTCCTGTTCAAAGAAGTTTTTTTGTTAAAATAAAATAGATAATTCAGTAAGTATAATGGAATAAATTTTATAAAATGCCAAAAATATTAACTCTTATCTATTCCCTGTTCACAATCAGAACATTAATTATGCATGAAAAAGTGAACCATAAGGTGGTTCATGCCTGCATGTCGGCTGTACTCAGTAGTCTAAATATGTATCTCTGAGAGTATAAATTAGACTGATAGCATTATATTATAATAATGTAACTGTATTCTTAAATAGCATGGTTTTCGGCAGAATACCTTTAACTCTAAAAGCATGCATACTTCCATGTGTCCTATTTTACAGAATAAAAACTTTACATCATGCATGCTGTCCCTTAAAGCTGCCACTAGTCTTTTTCTTTCCCTTCAACTGTCTTAAAACAGCTCCATTCCATGACACCATTCCCTCAACTCTAATTCATTGTTTTCTCCAGCCTTATTGAGATATACTTGAAAAATTTGTTTTTGCTTTTTTTTAAGCTTGTTCTCTCTAAAATGTCTTTGAAAAAATTTCCAGTGATTTTCTTCATGCTGGATTTGGTGACTTTGTTCAGTGTTTACCCCTTTCTGTTAACTATTTTGATGCCATTGACTAGTCCCTATTTCTGAAATTTTCTTCTTCCGTGATCTCTTTCTTTCAAATGACCTCTTCCCTCTCTTGTCTGCTTCCCTCTCTTTCTCATGGTCTTCTTTGCATACATTTAATCCTTCATCTTTTTCTTGTTGTTGTTCAACTGTATTCTCAGCTGTGGGATCTGTGGGTGGCCAGTATTAGCAGAATTACTAAGTGGCAAGTTTACATAGTATAATGGTGAAGAGTTTTGACTCTGAAGTTCAAATCCTGCTTCTACCACCTGCTATTTATATGACTTTGGGGGCGCCTGGGTGGCTCAGTCGGTTTAGCGTCCGACTCTTGGTTTCGGCTCTGGTCATGATCTCAGTTTTGTGGGTTTGAGCCCCGCGTCAGACTGCACTGGCAGTGCAAAGCCTGCTTGGGATTCTCTCTCTCTCCCTCTCTCTCTGCCCTTCCCCATTCACACTGTCTCTATCTCTCTCAAAATAAATAAACCTCAAAAGAATTTTTAAAATATATGACTTTGGACTCACCCTCTTTGTGCCTTTTTCCCTGCATCTGCAAAATAGAGATAAAGATTATAATCCTTTTTATGATTATTTTGATCATTAGATAAGTTAATTCATGTTAAAACGCTTAGGATTGTACCTAGCACATAGTAACTACTCATTAAGCTTTTTGAAAATACACTCTACTTTCTTACCAGTCTTCCTCAGAATGGTGGATGGTATGGGTTTCTGGATAGTTTTTATTAAGCACGATAATCTCGAGGTACTCTTTTTTTTTTTTTTTCTGTTGAGACAGAGAAAGAGAGTGCGAGCAGGGTAGGGGCAGAGAGAGGGAGACAGAGAATCCCAAGCTGCCAGCACAGAGCCCAATGCAGGGCATGATCCCATGAACCTTTAGATCATGACCAGAGCCAAAATCCAGAGTCAGACGCTTAACCCGACTGAGCCACCCCAGGTACCCCAATCTCGAGATACTTTTTTTAAAATTTTTTAATGTTTGTTTATTTTTGAGAGACAGAGCATGAGCAGGGGAGGGGCAGAGAGAGAGAGGGAGACACAGAATCCAAAGCAAGCTCCAGGTTCTGAGCTGTCAGCACAGAGCCCAACATGGGGCTCGAACCCACGAACCGTGAGATCATGACCTGAGCCGAAGTCAGACGTTTAACTGACTGAGCCACTCAGGTACCCCTTGAGATACTCTTAATGTACTCTGGAATTAATGCACATTGTCTCTCTCTCTCTTTCTCTGTCTCTCTCTCTTTTTTTTTAGAGGGATGCTATTTTATTTATTTATTTTTGGGAGAGTGAGCAAGGGGCAGAGAGAGAGGGAGAGAGAATGCAGAGCCTGAAGCAGGGCTCAAGCTCCCTTGAAGCGGGCTCGAGCTCCTGATGTGGGGCTTGAACTCACGAACTGCAAGATCATAGTCTGAGCCAAAATCAGATGCTTAACCAACCGAGCCACCCAGGAGTCCCAATGCACATTCTTTTAAAAACACATTTTCTCTTCTTTCTTTTTCTGGCATCTGGGCAAATGAGTCTTAAACAGCTCTAGGTTTCTATTTTCTTAAGTTATATTTTATTTATTCATTCCACAAAAAAATTTGAGCATATACTATATGCTAGAGATTCCGTAGAAAACAAACTGGCAGTAATCCCTGCCCTTGTGGTGTTTATATTCTAGTTAAGGTAATGTACAGTGAATACAAATAACATACATGATCTGTCATATGGTGATTAGCGGTATTGAGGATAATACAGTGGGGATTAGGCATGTAGAGAAAACTGAGAATAGAAAGCTTAACAATTTTAAATAGAGGTAGCAGGGGAAGTTCACTGGTGTGCTTCTAAATTGCCCCTCTAAAAAATAGGAACCCTGATTTGTATTGTCAGTTTCTGTAGTAAATGTATTATTTGCCATAATCACAAAACTTTGAGGTGTAGGTATTATGTGCCACTTTGCAGATGGGAAACTGAGACATAGATTAAATAGCTTGTGACACAGCTAACAGAGTCAATGAGAATTTATATTCAGAGCACTGGTTCTCCACTAGGGTGATTTTGCCCCTAAAAGAGACATTTAGCAAGTCTGGAAACATTTTGGTTGTCACAACTGGGATACGGAATGGGCATGCTGCTACTGGCATCTAGTGGGTAGAGGCTAAGGATGCTCCTGCATCCTATATAACACAGAGGCTACACCCTCTCCACAGCAAAGAATTATTCAAGGCCAAAATGTCAGGGGTGTTGAGGTTGAGACACCTTGCTCTGAATCCTGAGCTCTTATTCATTGTGCTATATAGTCAAACTAGCAGTGTCTTTTTTTCCTTTTAAATTATTGAAGGATTGATAAGTCAGTTTCCAATAAATTTCTAGTCATTTTAATTTGGAAAATGTTATTAAAAGCAATTGCACTTAGAGATGTATATTTACTTGCTGTCATAAAAATAATGTAAGTTGTCAATTTCCTTTGTATGTTTAGCATGTTCAGTGTTTGGATACCAGTATTTTTTTAAATAGCTTTATTGAGGTATAATTTACATACCATAAAATTTACCCACTTTAAATATACAATTCAGTTATTTTTAGTAAATTTATAGAGTCATCAACATAGTAAAGTTTTAGAGCATTTCCATCAACCTAAAATAATCATTTAGGCCATTTTTCAGTCTTTAGCCCCAGGCCACCACTAATGCTTTCTGTCTCTAGATTTTCCTAAGCATGTTTTTGAGATTCATCTGTGTTGTAGCATATATGAGTTCATTCCTTTTTAGTCAGTAATATTTCATTGTATGGGTATATCACATATTGTTTATCCATTCACCAGTTGATGAACATTATGAATAATCCTACCATGAACATTTCCATACAAATCTTTGTGTGGACACATGGCTCTCTTTCTTTTGGGTAGATACCCAGGAATGGAATTTCTAGATCTATGGTAGCTTATGTTTAACTTTATAAGAAACTGCTAAACTGTTTAAAGTATCTGTGTACCATTTTATTTTCCCACCAGCAATATATGAGCATTCCAGTTTCTCCACGTTCCTTTTTATTGTCAGTCTTTTTGATTACAGTTATTCTAGTTGGGTGTGTAGAGGTATCTCATTGTGGTTCTGACTTGCATTTCCCTAATGACTAACTAAACATCTTTTCATGTTCTATTAGCCACTTATATATCCTCTGATGAAAAGTCTTTTCAAATCATTTGTCCTTTTGTTAGATTTGATTTTATTTTCTTGAGTTGTTTCAGTTCTTTAGCTGTTGTTCTAAATACAGGTCTTTATTCATTTTTTCCCCCAGTTTATGGCTTGTCTTTTCATTTTCTTAAGGTGTCTTTTAAGGTATGCAAGCCTTTAATTTTGATGAAGTCCAACCTATCAGTTTTATGGATCATGCTTTTGATACTCTGAGTAAGAATTCTGCCTAAGTCAAGGTCACAAAGATTTTCTTTGTTTTTTAAAATTTTTCTTCTAGAAGTATTGTAGCTTTAGCTTTAACATTCAGGTCTGTAATCCATTTTCAGTTAATCATCTGAAATAATCTGTGTATGTAAGATTGTTCTTGTACCAATTGTTGAAAAAGACTATCTTCTTCTCCACTGAATTGCCTTGGTATCTTTGTTGGAAATCACTGGAGCATAAATACAAGGTTTTTTTTCCCCTGGACCCTTAATTCTACTACATGGTTTCCCTTTTTCATTTTCTTTCTTTCTTTCTTTCTTTCTTTCTTTCTTTCTTTCTTTCTTTCTTTCTTTCTTTCTTTCTTTCTTTCACAGTAGGTAAAGAACTTTATTAACCTTGTTTCAAACTTTATTTCCAGGCTTCTTCAGCTTAATTAGCTGCAAAGAATGAATTGTGTATAAGCAAAAACTGAAAAGAGCTGTAGTGTCCAAGGGGCCTGGGCTTAAAAATATTACAGATCTAGATTTTATCAGCTCTATGAACACAATTTTAAAAGGCAGTCATAATATAAAATAGCAGCTCCCAGTAACTTCTTCAAGTTTTATCTTCTTCAGAAGTTGACTCAATCCAGTCTGCTTCATTCTTGGAAGCTTCATCAAAATTCTCCACAAGATCTGGAACTTCATCATCATCATCCTCTCCAGTAGCAAGTAGTGCTTTCCCATCCACGGATTGTTTGGGCAGAACTTCAGCCAGTCTCCCTAAACTAGTCAGACTGTCTGCACCAAGTTGTTTTAAGATAGTAGCATTTCTGTCAGATGCTTTGTCTCAGTATGGCTTGTAATGGTGAAAGTGTTTGCTGCCAGAGATGCCTGAACTTGAGGGTTGTTAAAGTGGATCATTCTTCCTTGGTTTGTGAACATAGCCACTTCTTCAGTACCAGAGATATTTTTTACCTCTAATTTCTTTAAGGAGAACTGAAATTTTTATCATCTGCTGTAGTCATTCTATGAACTACCTTCTTTCAGCAAGCAGTTCCTTTCCCACCAATGTGCACTTGTGCTTGCAGTTTGGTGAGTTTCTCCTGGTTCATGATAGTTTCTTTAGTCTTGTTGGAGCAGAAATGGTACTGCGCAGGTGACTAGGATTGGTGCTCAGGGGGTCTCAGGCAGACCAGCTGAGATCAGGTGCACACACACCTACAGTGTCTTATTTTTAAGCCAGTGTCATACTGTCTTCATTACAGTAGCTTTGTGTAGTAAGTTTTGAAAGCAAGAAGTCCTCCAGCCATGTTCTTACTTTTTAAAATTTGTTTGGTTCTTTTTTAGTTCTTACATATAAATTGTAAGATCAGCTTGTCAATTTCTGCAAAAAATCCTAATAGGCTTTTGATAAGGGTTGCATTGAATCTGTAGAGCACTTTGGGGGAGAATTGCCATTTTAAACCATAATGATTCTTCCAATCTATGAACATGAAATGTCTCTCTCCGTTTATTTAGATCTTTAATTTCTCTCCGCAATGTTTTACGGTTTTCAGTGTATAAGTCTTGTATTTACTCTTTAAATTCTTCTATCTGAATGAAATATTTTCAAGTTCTTTATTATTAGCACATAGAAATCTAGTTTCTATTCATGTATTGATTTTTTTAATCCAATGACCTTCCTGAGCTCATTTATTAGTTTAGTAATTTTTTGTGGATCCTTTAGGATTTTTCACATACTGAGTCATTTTATCTGCAAATAATGACAGTTTTACTACTTCCTTTCTTATCTGAATGTGTCTTTTGCGTTATTGTATTAGTTAGAACCTCTAATACAATGTTGACTTGAAGTGGCAAGAGCAGACATTTTTGCCTGTGATCCATTAAAAGTAGTATCATTATTGTCCAAAGTTTATGTAGGTTTTTCTGGAGCTGTCTTGGAGATTTGGTTTATTTTATACTAGAATACTGAGGTCAGGGGCACCTGGGTGGCTCAGTCAGTTGGGCGTCCGACTTCGGCTCAGGTCATGATCTCGCGGTCCATGAGTTCGAGCCCCGCATCGGGCTCTGTGCTGACAGCTCAGAGCCTGGAGCCTGTTTCAGATTCTGTGTCTCCCTCTCTCTCTGACCTTCCCCCATTCATGCTCTGTCTCTCTCTGTCTCAAAAATGAATAAACGTTAAAAAAAAAATACTGAGGCCAATTTCAGAGTTAAGAAATATCTAGATACTCTTGTGTCAAGAATGATCTGTGCTTTGTCTGCTGAGAGGGCTAAAACCGAGCTGCTAGCTGTTTTTACAAGTAATGGATCAGTGTACTACGTGTATTGTAATGTTAATTATTAAGATTATTTTTTTTCTCCTGAGACATAGTATTTAGCCAGTAGGAAATTTCAGTTTCTTTGGAGGTAACGATATTCAAATACTTTTCTTTTTGTTGCCATAGGTTGTTGATGTTTGTTTGACCAAAAAAAAAAAAAAAAAAAAAAAAAAAAAAAAAAAAAGTTGCTGCTTGAAGAGTCTCCTGTGTGGCCAATCTTGGTTTCATCTGTTTGGAATTGGATTGTTGGGAGATTGTAGTGGCAGTCAGCAAAAAACAAAACAAAACAAAAACATGGAGAGGATTGCTTGTTTTCATTTCTTTAATATTCTTTAAGTTCTATATATGTTTATACTTACTAGGAGCACCAGTGAAGAATTGAAGCACCAACGTGATGACACGTTATCTAACCAACCTAATGTTGATTTTTTTTTTTTTTAACGTTTATTCACTTTTTGATAGATACAGAGCGTGTGTGGGGGAGGGACAGAGAGAGAGGGAGACACAGAATCTGAAGCAAGCTCCAGGCTCTGAACTGACAGCACAGAGCCCGACGCGGGGCTCGAACTCACGGACCGTGAGATCATGACCTGAGCTGAAGTTGGACACTCAACTGACTGAGCCACCCAGGAGCCCCTGTTGATTTTTAAAATTGGCAGTAATATCCTATGATTGTGTAGTATAAAGCACTGACTACAAAATTTGCTTGTGCTTTAGACTAAGCCATTTTTCTGCCCCATCTTGAACTTACTGAATCAAACTTACTGAAGAATATGGTACTTAGAAATTTTGTATTTTAATTAACTTTCCCTAGCCCCTAAATGTTATATGACTAGAGATAGATGAAATAAGTTCGGCAAAGTGTTGAGATTATTTGTTTGTTTGTTTCTTAAGTTGATTTTATTTTGAGAGAGTGGGAGGGGCACCGAAAGAGAGGGAGAGAGAGAAAGAAGCCCAAGCAGGCTTTGCACTGTCAGCACACAGTCCGATGTGGGGCTCAAACTCACGAACTGTGAGATCATGACCTGAGGCAAAATCAGTAGTTGGACACTTGACTGAGCCACCCAGGCGTGCCAAGTGTGGAAATTATTTAATATTACACTGTGTGTTAACTAACTGGAATTTAAGTAAAAACTTTTAAAAATGTTGAAATTATTAATAATTTCTTAATTACTTGGTAATTGCTATATGGGGATTCATTATACCATTATTTTCCTGTATATGCATACAGTTTTCCATTATAGAATATTTTTAAAAAATTACCAGCTTGCATGTAGCAGCCTGAAACCAGTTTTGACTGTTATTTGGGAGCCACTGTTGTCATTTGGATTCACAATCCCCAGACACATTTACTGAGGATCCAGTGGTAAACCAATTATTGTACAAAGTCCTATGTTTGAGATACTTTGACTAGAGGCTAATATGCCACATGATTAAGGGTAATTAATTGGGACCCCTCATTACTGGCAGACATGGGGAGAGGAAGTGTGTGTAGTTACTTAACTGTCATTATCCAAACTAGTGAATATTTATCAGAACATCAAGTGAAATGATAAACATATTCTCTTTCCTGGAATCATAGAAAAGAGAGAAATAATTTGAATTGGAGGCTAGTATGTCTTTCTTAGATATCTCTTCCTACAGATTTCCAAAGATTTCACCAAAAATTAATAAACTCAGCAGAACTGGGCTTTTAGTACTGATAGATAAAATTTGAGTCATTGAGAAATTAGTTATTCATTAGCTGACTTTTAAGAGTTTTGTTAAGAAGTCTTATTCATATCTTATTACCATTTTTGTATTCGTCATTTTGTATTTTAATTGCCTTTAATATTCATTGTCTCTGGATAAGGAAGGACTGTAATGTGATGGTGGCATTTTACATATTACATGTTGTGGTTCTTTCTAATCTAGAGACTCATGAATATTAGGCATTCCTACTACTTTAGGATTTCGTAGGCTCAAAGTATCTCCCCCCAAATATTTATTGCTACAAACAGAAAGATATTAACTTTATAGTGGAGACAACCAGGTCACACCTATTAACCAAGTAACCAAGGTTGACATCACAAGTAATAGGACATTGACATCATAAACCCCTTGGTGTGTCTTCTCACTGAGAAGGACACATCATCGTTCTCTGGTGTTCTTACCAAAATGCAAAACCTCATTCCAAACATAGGAAAAAAATTAGTCAAAGGAACTATTATAGATTGGAAGAAACTAAGGAGAAGTAACAACTAAATGTGGGATCCTAGTAAGAAAAATATTGTTTTTAATTGGTGAAATTTGTATGCAGTCTGTTGTTTAATTACTAGTTGTGTGACAATGTTAATTTTCTGATTTTGATAACTGATAGTTATGTAAGATATTAACATTAAGGGAAGCTGAGTGAGGGATATAGGAATTTTCTCTACTATTTTTGCGATTTTTCTTTAATTCTAAAATTAGTTCTAAATAAAAAGGGTGCTGTTTGCTTGTTTTTTTTTTTTAAAGAGAGAATGTGAGCTGGGGTAAGGGGCAGAAGGAGGGAGAGAGAATCTTAAGCAGGCTCCATATTCAATGCAGAGCCCAGTGTAGAGCTCGAAGCAGAGCTTGATCCCACAACCTTGGGATCATGACCTGAGCTGAAAACAAGAGTCAGACTTTCAACAGACTGAGTCACCCAGGCACCTCTAAATAAAGAGTTTTTAAGAATCAACACAAACTAGAACAAAACTATTTGCACTACATGTACTAAAGACTAATTTTTCATATACATCAGTAGGAAAACATAGACATAGATAAAAATGTGCAGAGGATATAAACAAGAACTTATGGTAAAATAAATATAACCAATAACTGTATGAAAATGTACAACCATTTGCATAGTTCAAGAAATACAAGTCTGAGTTTTTTACTTTTTAGAAGTTAACTATTAAAAGGTATAACATCCTGTCACTCTCACATATAGCATCTGAATTGTCTAAGTCTGTATATACCTTTTAGAAAATAAGTTTTTTTCTTCTGTTAGAAACTTACCCTATACCACTTATAGCAGTGAGTTCATTGTGGTAGTGTTTCTAATAGGAAAAAATGGCCCAGCAGTAGTGTAGCTGGTTAAATAAATAATGAGATATCTATTTATAATGGATTTCATATAACATTGAGCAAGATAGATCTGTATTAGCTCTGGGAAGAGTTCCAGGTTATACAATTAACTGAAAAGTGAGATACAGAACATGTATATGTTATGAACGCATTTGCGTAGTTTTTCTAAGTATGTAGGTATATGCATAAAAATTACTTTTGGAAGGAAAAAAGAACCTTAGAAGTGTCTTTGTTGGGAAGGAGAGACCTGGACTTTATGGATGGGGGAAGATTACTTTTTATTTTATACTTTTTTCTTAAATCTCATTTTAAAAAATCAGATACATGTATTATTTAAAAAATAAAATTGCAGCACAGAAACAAACACTCAGATCACTGGAACAGAACACAGAACCTACAAAAGGACCCACAAACATATGGCCAACTAATCTTTGACAAAGCAGGAAAGAATATCCAATGGAATAAGACAATCTCTTCAGCAAATGGTGCTGGGAAAACTGGACAGCGACATGCAGAAAAATGAACTGGATCACTTTCTTACACCAAATACAAAAATACACTCAAAATGGATGAAAGACCTAAACCTAAGACAGGAAGCTATCAAAATCCTAGAGGAGAGAAAGCAGGCAAAAACCTCTTTGACCTCGGCCACAGCATCTTCTTACTCAACATGTCTCTGGAGATAAGGGAAACCAAAATAAAAATGAACTACTGGGACCTCATCACAATAAAGAGCTTCTGCACAGTGATGGAAACAATCAAGAAAACTAAAAGGCAACCAATGGAATGGGAGAAGGTATTTGCAAACAACATATCAGATAAAGGGTTGGTATCCAAAATTTATAAAGAACTTATCAAACTCAACACCCAAAAAACAAACAATCCAGTGAAGAAATGGGCAAAAGACATGAACAGACACTTCTCCGAAGAAGACATCTAGATGGCCAACTGACACATGATAAAATGCTCAACATCCCTCATCATCTCGGAAATTTAAATCAAACCACAGTGAGATACAACCTCACACCCATCAGAATGGCTAACATTAACAACTCAGGCAACAACAGATGTTTGCGAGGATGTGGAGAAAGAGGATCTCTTAGGATCTCTTTTGCATTGCTGGTGGGAATGCAAGCTGATACAGCCACTCTGGAAAACAGTATGGGGGTTCCTCAAACAATTAAAAATAGAACTACCCAAAAAAAAAAAATAGAACTACCCTACGACCCAGCAATTACACTACTAGGTATTTATCCAAGGGGTTATAGGTATGCTGTTTCAAAGGCACACATGCACCCCAATGTTTATAGCAGCGCTATTAACAATGCCAAAGTATGAAAGAGCCCAAATGTTCATCGATGGATGAATGGATAAAGAAGATGTGGTGTGTGTGTGTGTGTGTGTGTGTATACATATATATATGTGTATATATATATATATATGTATATGTATATATACAATGGAGTATTACTCGGCGATCAAAAAGAATGAAATCTTGCCATTTGCAACTATGTGGATAGAACTGGAGGGTATTATGCTAAGTGAAATTAGAGAAAGACAAAAACTATATGACTTCATTCATATGAGGACTTTAAGACAGATGAACATAAAGGAAGGGAAGCAAAAATAATATAAAAAAAGGGAGGGGGACAAAACAAAAGACTCTTAAATATAGAGAGCAAACAGAGGGTTGCTGGAAAGATTGTGGGAGGGGGATGGGCTAAATGGGTAAGGGGCTTAAGGAATCTACTCCTGAAATCTTTGTTGCACCGTGTGCTAAGTTGTATGTAAATTATGAAAAATAAATAATTTATTAGATAAAAAAATAAAATTGCAGGGGCACCTAGGTAGCTCAGTTGAGCGTCTGACTCTTGATTTCAGCTCAGGTCATGATCCCAGTGTTGTGGGATTGAGCCCCATGTCTAGCTCGGCAGAGCGTGGAGCCTGCTTTAGATTCTCTCTCTCTCTCCCTCTGTCCCACTCATAGCGCTCACTCTCTCTCTCTCAAAAATTATAAAAAATAAAGTAACAATTTTATAAAAGTAATAAAGTTTACACTTTTGAACTTTATTGTAAACTGTTTTTTACCTTAAGTTTGCATTACTTAATAATATTATTGCCAACTGCATTATTGAACACTTTACTTATTTATTAATTTTTTAAAGATGGTTTTATTTTATTTTTGAGAGAGAGAGGGAGGGGGAGAGAGAGAGGGAGACACAGAATCCAAAGCAGGCTCCAGGCTCTGAGCTGTCAGCACAGAGCCCAATGCTGGGTTTGAACCCACAAACTGTGAGATCATGACCTGAGCTGAAGTCTGACACTTAACCAACTGAGCCATCCAGGTACCCCTTGAGCACTTTTTATGCATCATCATAATTCATTTATTTATCATAGTTAATTAATTTTTATAATTTCTTGTGAAATATGAAAGCTACATTTCCTAATAAGAATTTTGGCAAATGAGCTTGTGCATCACTGGTTAGTGTTCACTACCTCATAATGCTTGTTAAAAACTGCAGAGGCTTCACCCTGGGCTCTTGTCTAGCAAATGTGGGATGATGCCCAGGAGTTTGTATTTTAAAAGAGTTCCTGAGATTATTTTGATTACAGCTTTAAAACACAACTTTACATCATCATATTTTTGTTACTATAGACTTATTTTCTATAAATATGATGTTAGAAATTACCCTGCTGGTATCTAGAGTCAATTTTCATTAATTGTTTTTTAAAGACAATATTTTGAATTACTTATTTAATCTTACTTGTGGCTTATTAGAAAACACCTGTCTACCAACAGGACATAATTTACGAAATCCTTTTTCTTTTCCTTGTAGTTGATCACAGCCGAGTTAAGTTGACTTTAAAGACTCCTTCTCAAGATTCAGACTATATCAATGCAAATTTTATTAAGGTATGTATTAACTTCAAATGGTGTTTCTCTGCCCTACTTAATGTCTTCCTGCATAATAGTTTTATAAAAATTTTTTAAATTTCCTAAATACCAAGAGCAAAAAAAAAAGGAAGAAAACGAAGAAAAATAAAATCACACTTTTATGTGATTTCCTTTTTTTTTAAATTTTATTTTTTATTTTTTAAAATTTACATCCAAATTAGTTAGCATATAGTGCAACAATGATTTCAGGAGTAGATTCCTTAGTGCCCCTTACCCATTTAGCCCATCCCCCCTCCCACAACCCTTCCACTAACCCTCAGTTTCTTCTCCATATTTATGAGTCTCTTCTGTTTTGTCCCCCTCAATGTTTTTATATTATTTTTGTTTCCCTTCCCTTATGTTCATCGGTTTTGTCTCTTAAAGTCCTCATACGAGTTAAATCATATGATTTTTGTTTTCTCTGACTGACTCATTTCACTTAGTATAATACCCTCCAGTTCCATCCACATAGTTGCAAATGGCAAGATTTCATTCTTTTTGATTGCCGAGTAATACTCCATTGTACGTGTATAAACACACCACATCACATATGTGATTTCCTTCTAACCTTACTCATAAAGTTAGAGTTTTGCTCAGTTTCATGAAAGTTGAGATGGTTTTCTATTTTGTTTCTTTTTTTTTTTACATTTAAAGCTTATAAACAGTTTACTGGTTACTAAATTATCTTCTCCATTGTCCCTTTGACAAAGTTTATGTACACAAATGTACAGAAATGCACATACATGGTTGTTCCCTGTTGTTGAACTATATAGGTTGTTTCCAATTTTTCTTGTTGGTAATATTGCAGTGAACATTGTTATTCTTTTGAATCATTTCTTAGGATAAATTATCAGGGCTAGATAGAATTACTGGGTAATACTGATTTAAAATTACAGAATATAAACTTAGATGAAAACCTTTTGGCAACTGTTTCAAGTGGCAATACAAGTGAATATAAGATTAAATACAGTCTTATAAAAATAGAGATGAAGGCAAACCATTAGACTCTTAAATACAGAGAACAAACTGAGGGTTGCTAGTGGAGGGTCAGGGTTGGAGGGGATGGACTAAATGGGTGATGGGCATTAAGGAGGGCACTTGTTGGGATTAGCACAGGGTGTTAGGTAAGTGATGAACCACTAAATTCTACTCCTGAAATCATTATTACACTATATGTTAACTAACTTGGATTTAAATAAAATTTAAAAAAGATTAAATACAATCCTTATGTAGAGAACCTTTTTTAGATACTCTTAGGTGAAAAGTAGTCATGTTCATACATAGCTGTCAATAGACCAGTGCAAACTACTACTTGAGGTGCTTGGGTCATGATCTCACAGTTTGGTGTGTTCATGAGTTTGAGCCCTGTGTTGGGCTCTGTGCTAACAGTGTGGAGCCTGCTTGGAATTCTCTCTCTGCCCCTCCCCCCCCCCAAATAAATAAACTTAAAAAAAATGCAAAATGCTACTTGATTAAATAAAAGACTACTTTTTTCCATTAGCTGTTCTTTGTTTTTGAATGACAGTATAATAATTACTTATTTTATATTTGGTATTTATAGATATAAAAAATATTTTGTTGATCAAAATATTATGGTGGTACAAGGTATATGGTAATATTAATATTACCTGTGTCAACAATAAACTGTCATGGTTTAAAATAAAAACTTTTTTCCCCCCAAAAAATTAGTTTTATTAAAATTATGGCAAAACCCAAAACTAATCTGTAGGTGGTTTGCTGTTTCAGATGTTGTTATGTTGATACTGTTTTGTAAGGACATTTGTTAAAAGTTCTAGCTTTTCAGGGCCCCTGGCTGGCTCAGTCGGTGGAACATCTGACTCTTGATCTCAGGATTGTAAGTTCAAGCCCCATGTTGAGTGTAGAGGTTACTTAAATATAAAATATTTAAAAACAAAAAAAGTTGTAGTTTTTAATTCCACTTAGTAACACTGATTTATCGTGTGATTCAACTATGTGCTGCTTTAGTATTTTAGTCCACTGTTTTATTTGGTATATTCCCAGGTTTGTTGTTAGATATATATATAATAGGCACACAATAAATCTTTTAAATTGAGTAGATAATTGAAGGTATCTATGGACGAATGTGGCTAAGAAGGAACTATTAGGTAGTTTTACTCTTGTTTTTAGAATCAAAGCATGCTTTTTATGTTTCTGTACAGTTAGCTTTATGGACTATGTATTGGGGTATTAGGCACTTTTTGAAGAGACAGGTAAATAATAATTTGTAAATTAGCATAAAGCAGTTTAATTATTAATTCTGTGTGTCAGGTCTAATACATACATAAAAATAGTACTTCACAAAAAGCTGAAATGAATTGAATATATTTTGTCATGCTTTTATGTGCTAAAATTATTTGGAAATACTTCCAGTGAAAAGAGGAGTATTACTAAGAAAATTTAAACATTAAAATTTAGGTAAGGAAATATTTTTGGTAACTATAATAAATATGAAATTTACTTTTAACCATTTTAGGGTGTTTATGGGCCAAAAGCGTATGTGGCAACCCAAGGACCGTTAGCAAATACAGTAATAGATTTTTGGAGGATGATATGGGAGTACAATGTTGTAGTAAGTAATTTACTTTTCATAATCTATTTTGAGAAGTATTACATGTAATGACATAAGATGTTTTACTGAATATGGAATGAGAAGACCTTCTAGCCATAAGGATATGTTACTTATTGCTAATGTTTACTAAAAAGACAGAAACTGAAGTCTAGGATGTCTCATTCAACACTGACAAGTTAGTCAAAATATTTTAAGAAGAGTGTGATAATACTTTCTTTTCTAAAGTCAGCAACTAATAAGACAGCTACCAACTAAGATGGATTTATATAGATGGATAGAGGGATAGCTATGTGATAGAACAAATACGGTGAAATGTTAAATGGTAGACTACAGATGGTGGCTATACAGTATTTACCGTAAAATTATTTCAACTTCGCTATATGTTTGAAACATTGTCAAATGTTGGGATGGGGAAGCAAATCCAGTAACATTTATGTTTAAAGACAGTATTAAATGCATTAAACCTTCAGATAATTTTATTAAATATGTTTAAAATATTTCATGGTGCTTTTTGGTTGGGTAAGTAAATACCCTAAAAGTGATATTTTAATATAATTTCAAGTCGGAGGTAGATCTATAAAAGTCCTAAAATTTAATTCATATATAATGCTAATTGAAGCCAATTTAATTTGTTGCTATATAGTTATCCCTTGTTTGGAAGGTGTGATTTTGGGGCACCTGGGTGGTTCAGTCGGTTAAGCATCTGACTTTGGCTCAGGTCATGATCTCATGGTTTGTGAGTTCAAGCCTCATGTCGGGCATTGTGCTGACAGCTCAGAGCCTGGAGCCTGCTTCAGATTCTGAGTCTCCTTCTCTCTCTGCCCCTCCCCAACTCGTGCTATCTGTCTCTCCTTCTCTCATAAATAAACAAACTTCAGGGGCGCTTGGGTGGCTTGGTCGGTTAAGCATCCGACTTCGGCTCACGTCATGATCTCATGGTTTGTGAGTTCGAGCCCCGCGTCGGGCTCTGTGCTGACAGCTCAGAGCCTGGAGCCTGTTTCAGATTCTGTGTTTCCCTCTCTCTCTGCCCTCCCCTGTTCATGCTCTGTCTCTCTCTGTCTCAAAAATAAATAAACGTTAAAAAAAAAAAAAAACTTAAACAAACTTCAAAAAAAAAAATAGAAGGTGTGATTTTGAACATTGCTTTAATGCCTACTTTTAATGTTAAAACTACTTAATTTTGATGGGTGCCTGGGTGGCTCAGTCAGTTAAATGCCCAACTTCAGCTCAAGTTATGATCTCATGCTCCATGGGTTCGAGCCCCACGTTGGGCTCTGTGCTGACGGCTTAGAGCCTGGAGGCTGCTTCAGATTTGTGTCTCCCTCTCTCTCTGCCCCTCCCCTACTCACGTTCTGTCTGTCTCTCTCTCTCAAAGATAAATAAACACTAAAAAAAAAATTTAAAAACCTACTTATTTTGACAGGCCAGGTATAATTTTGTTCGGAATAAAAGGTAATTCTTGGAATTTGTATTTTATTTAAAAAAGTAAAATTGTGTTTAGCTGATACATTCTTCATCTCATCCCATCCCCCACTTCTTTTTAGATCATTGTAATGGCCTGTCGAGAATTTGAGATGGGAAGGGTATGTATACCTGTTAACACTTAAAATAACTGTGGAGTGTCCGTTTCATCATTTCTAGGGATATATGTTCCTGGTCCTTTATTATATTCTAAGTAGATACTTCTTTTTTGTGTTCTGCCATTGGTTTTATTTGATACAAGGAACATAATAATCTCTAAAAGGCACATAAACCTTTTTTTTTACATTTTTACATTTCATTTTATGATACACTTAACAGATACCATATTATTACTTAGTCTTCAGATGTTTAATGGTGTTGTAAGTAGAATATTATTTATGGACTGAAATAGAGACGTAATTTAAAACAGGAATAAAATTGAGCAAATGAAAATGAGTTCAATAAAATAATTTTTATTAATTATCATCAGGTTACAGCTTGAATATTCTGATTTCTGTCAGATAATACCACTACATTTTTTTGTTTTTGTTCATACTATCTTCAGAAGGAAAGAGAACAAAATTCTTAATATGAAGTTTTCAACATGGGTGTTTTTTATACTGTGTCCAAGTGAAATTAGTTTTAAAACCATTGTGATCCCCTCCAGCATCAATTCCAAAGACTTCAATGTTGGAGGTGCTAATATATTTACAGAGAATAAATATTAAGTAAAACTTAAGTGTGGTCTTCTATAATTATGACACGTACATCAAACTCAGAAAACAAATTATGTGGTGATTTGAATTTTCCTTATACTAATATGGTACATGAGTTAAAGTAAACTTTTTTTTAATCTGATGTCAGTTTCTGTGTTTTCTGGGAAGGGCAAGAAGCTGAATAATTGGGCACAAAATATTTGTAAAAGTTCAAGAAAAATTCTATCATATGGATTAACTTACTTCTTTTTGTTTGAATAACAGAAAAAATGTGAACGCTATTGGCCTTTGTATGGAGAAGAACCTATAACATTTGCACCATTTAAAATTTCTTGTGTAAGTACCTATTTATATACATATTATTTAATCAGAAATTTGGGATGCTAGACTGAAGAATATAATATGGAATGAACCTAGTTTTACATAAGCCAAGCATTCAGTATTTCCACATAAATCTGTACTTAATTATAATAAATGTTAATAATAATGTTTGTTTTTATACAGCTTTAAATTTAACTTTGAAAATGACTTCATAAATGTGTAATTTCCTAGTAACTTATTATGTTAATTTAGTGTTAGTCTTTGTATATAAGCTGATGATAAGTGTTACATATATAAGAGTAAACAGGGGCGCCTGGGTGGCTCAGTCAGTTAAGCATCTGACTTCTTATCAGGTCATGATCTCACGGTTCATGGGTTGAAGCCCTTTGTCGGGCTCTGCGCTCATAGCTCAGAGCTTGGAGCCTTTTTTGGATTCTGTGTCTCCATCTCTGCCCCTCCCCTGCTCTCTTTGTCTCTCTCTCTCTCTCTCAAAAATGAACATTAATTAAAAAAGTAAACAGTAACTTAACTGTCCTTTGAGTGATCTATTTTTTAACTTTTCAGTTCATTTATTTACTTTGAGAGGGAGAGGGTGTGGGAGGGGCAGAGAGAGGGAGAAAGAGAGAAGCCCAAGTAGACTCCACATGGTCAGCACAGAGCCCGATGTAGGGCTTGAACTCACCAACCAGGAGACCATGACCCTAGCCAAAACTAAGAGTTGGACGCTTAAGTGACTGAGCCACCCAGGCACCCCTTGAGTGCTCTATTTGAATACTGGTATAAAGGTGGGGCAACTGGCTGGCTCAGTCAGTGAACCACGTCTTAATCTCAGGCTTGTGAGTTCAAGCCCCATGTTGGGTGTAGAGATTACTTAAAAGTAAGATCTTAAAAAGAAAAAAGAAAAATTGGTGTAAAGTAGTTTCAAACTGAAATGGGAAGGACCCTTGATGACTGAAGTATAGTTTTGTGTGATAATCTTTCATACGTTCGTTATGCTATCCAGAATTGTTATAATTATATACAAAGATGGGTTTGAGAACTGCTATCCTAGAAGGAAAGATTGATCCTATATGGCAGATAATTTATTATGAAACTTAAAACATATACCTAATATGTTAACTCTGGAAATGAGTTAATAAATTTAAGATCTAAAACACAGCAGAAATCTAAGTAAATGAATTTAAAGGAAAAAGAATGAAGGGAAACATTTTTTAAAAAGGAAGTAAAATATACGTGAACTTTAGAATAGAACCAACAATTTGCTTTTTGGTTACACCCAATGGCATCTTTCTTAATCACCTGAAAGAAATATGTTGTCTTATTTACTCATACTCAAAGACCATGACTGAACATAGATGAGAATTAAATAACTTCCCTGTATTGGTTAGGGTTTCCCAGAGAAATAGAACCAGTAGGATATGCATATATACAGAGAAAAAGATTTATTATATGGAACTGGCTCACAGGATCATGGAAGCTGGCAAGTCCAAAATCTGTAGGGTGGTCAGCCAGGCTGCAGACTCAGGAGAGTTGTGCTTTAGATCTAGTCTGGAGGCCAAGAGAGCTAAAAGGTAGGCAAGGCGGAGACCCAGAAGAGCTGATATTCAGTTCTAGTGTAAAGACAGTCTGCTGTAGAACTGAAGAGCCATCCTTGCCCATGAAAGTAGGCTAGTGGAGAATTTCACTCGGGCGAGGTTGGTCTTTTTGTTCTGTTCAGGCCCTAACTGGATGGAGGGCCACCCATACATACTATAGAGGGCAGTCTGCTTTACTCAGAGTCCACTGATTTAAATGTTAATCTCACCCAAAGACACTTTTACAGGAACACAAGGAATAATGTTTGACCAAACATCTAGGCGCTCTGTGACCCAGCCACATTGACACATGGAATTAACTGTTACATTCTCCAACTGAGAATTGCTGGTTTGTAACTATGTTTTCCATGGTTAAGTAAAATATAATTTCTGTGATTTTATTTTCACTGGTGAGTTCAAGAAGTCCATGGTTTTATGAATTATTTCTACTTAATGACTTTTAAATTCCATACAAAGTTTATTGCTTTCTAGGTTGCTCTACTGTAGAAAGGACTTGAGGTGTGTGGACAGTCTGCTTTATAAATACAATGCGATTTTTGTAATGTTAACTATAACACATAGTTGAACTGCCTGGATTTAATAAGCAGCCAGTATTCTTAAGTCCTGGTTAGAATTAACTGTTTGTGGATTAAATATAATTTTAAATCCTACTGCATGTCATGTTATTTGGAATGGATAAAAACCAATACATACCACATTATGTATTTCTGTGAGAGAACACCTCCCCTCTCACCAATCTATAAAGTATTCTACAATATTATGCCCTTGAACTGTTCAGGAAATCTATTTTCTGTGCAATGTAGTTGTGTTGAACATTTGTAAGTTTGAATACAATAAGATATCTGTACTAAATGTTACAATTCAAGTGAAAATGTATAGTGCTTAACATTCAACAGCTAAATGAGTTGAAATTTTTGAAGAGTTGGGGATCAAGAATAGTAAACAACATTTAAAATAATGAGTAGAGGAGGGTCTCAGTTAGTTAAACATCCTTCTCCTGATTTTGGCTCAGGTCATGACCTCACAGTTAGTATGTCTGAGCTCCACATTGGGCTCTGCAGTGTCAGCATGGAGCCTGTTTGGGATTCTCTCTCTTCCTCTCTCTGCCCCTCCCCTGCTCGCGCATGCATATTTTCTCTCACTCTCTTGCTCTTTCTCAAAAATAAATAAATAAAAATTAAAAGACTTTAATGAGTAAAGAAATGGATTATAATTTGGAAAACTATGACCTTTTTTGGATGACTTTTCAGAGTGAACGAAATGATAATTTAATCATCTTTTGAATAAGTTTGATTTGATTAGCGATAGCTGGTTTGATTTGTCAATATTGGGACTGATCCATACTGAAGAAGCAAATTTCTTCTTTCAAGATTTCAGATGGAAAGTAATTTGTATGTCTTGTGGTTGTTTCCAGCAACTCAGGACTTGTTATTACTGATGTAAATAAAAATCAAGTTTGTAATTAGAAAGCAAGCTGGTGAAAATAACCATAGTACATGACTTGACTTCTTGACAATCAGTTTTTGAGACTGAGAAAAGACAGTATCAGGAGCACTTTTGATTTGGGGATGAGAAAGAGGGTAAAGTGTTGGGACACGGAGGACTAGCCAGGAGGAACTTGGTTGCATGTCGCTGCATGTAACCACTTAGACCAGACGTGGGCACGCTATGCATAGGTCAGTCTAGTCTACTGCCTGTTTTGTAAATAAAGATTTACTAGAATATTGCCTTGCCCATTAATTTACCTGTTTGCCCATCAGAACAGCAAAGTTGAGTAGACAAATCAGTGACTTTTAGAATGGTTGTTTTTGTAATTACTAGATATATTTGGAATTTCAAAGGTTAATTTTATATTGTAGACTTTAAATACGTGGTTTTTGTTTGTTTTGGTGTGTGGATGTTTTGGTTTCAATGTTCTCACTGACTCACTTTTCCTGTATTTAGGAAGCTGAACAAGCAAGAACAGACTACTTCATTAGGACACTCTTACTTGAATTTCAAAATGTAAGTATTTTCCATTTAGAGACCGTTTCTAAGGAAATTTTTGA
This sequence comes from Panthera tigris, assembly GCF_018350195.1. Lineage (NCBI taxonomy): Eukaryota > Metazoa > Chordata > Mammalia > Carnivora > Felidae > Panthera > Panthera tigris. The sequence goes on from NC_056661.1 coordinate 81,325,934, forward strand.
AGAGAAGGTATATAAATTGCATGCTATCTGGTCTTACATAGTTAACTAAAATAATTAGCAAATTTCCTTATGTAAAATAGTGAAGAAAATCAAAGTGTAATTTTTATTTAGTGTCTTGAGCCTTGAGCTTATCAAATTAAAGTAATATAAATCTTGACTTACTTAAAACAATTTTCCCTAAATTAAATTTATTGTATCTATTTGCCATAAATATTTTTTTCTCTATTACATTAAGCAGATTATAGCATTCTTTCCAAATTATTTACCCACTTTTGCTAGTTTACAACTTTTTAGACATAGATGAACCACCATCAAAGCTAAATCTTCATTTTGATATATATTGCTTTCACTTGAGGCCCTTGACTTCTGTGTTTCAGAACTATATAAAATGATAATTGCTTGGGGCGGCTGGGTGGCTGAGTCAGTTAAGCATTCGCCTCTTGATTTGGGCTCAGATCATGATCTTGCAGTTCATAAGAATGAGCCCCTGCGTTGGGTTCTACACTGACAATGTGGAGCCTGCTTGGGATTCTCTCTCTCCCTCTGTCTCAAAATAAATAAATAAACGTTAAAAAAAAATGATAAATGATAATTTTTCTAGGAAATCAAAAATTTGATGGACATTAGAAAATGCTATCAGCTTCTTCCAAGATCTCTGTATTTTTATTATCTTAATTTTTCAAGCCATTATGAACAATTAAGCATGGCCATCAAGTGCACAGTTGTTCCTCAACTGGTACATTTGAAACACACTTCCACAGCCTACCTTCCTTTTTACAAGTAGACATGGTTCCAGCACTCCATACTTTGAGAACCACTCATCTAAAATAAGGAAGTGGGTTTGGCATTGGACAAGTTTGTTTCTAATTTTCTTTTTCAGTTTAAATATCCTATTAGTTTTCTAATTACAATAGATTCAAACACTGTGCTTATGGTATATTGCTCATCCCTTTACTGTGGATTACCAAATAATATACATAGTGTTAGAGTTAACATGCATGCTCTGGAGATAAGAGTGCCTGAGTTCAGATCCTACATTTGTCACTTGCTGTGAAACATTAGGCACGTTATGTAATCTTTCTGTCTCAGTTTCCTTACCTATAAATCGTGGATACTATTAACAGTACCTTCCTCATAAAATTACATGGGGAATAAATAAATTGTTACATGTGAAGCCCTTAGATTAAGACTTGATGTATGATAGTCAATAAATATAGCCTATCATTTACTTTTTTAGGGCAGTGTTAAATACCACATAAAAACTTCAGAAATGACAGTAAAGTCAGATGTGCAGCTTTTCTGCATGCTTTAAAATTTGTAATGTCTTTTTATAATTGTTGAATTTCTGTTTTTTCTTGAAGGAATCTCGTAGGCTGTATCAGTTTCATTACGTGAACTGGCCAGATCATGATGTTCCCTCATCGTTTGATTCCATTCTGGACATGATAAGCTTAATGAGGAAATACCAAGAACATGAAGATGTGCCTATTTGTATTCATTGCAGGTACAAAAAATTTTTCCAAATATTTAAGTACTTTGGAATATAAGTGGCATTATTATATGGGTGATGTATGGTATTTTGAAACCTAATTTTTGGAATTACCAAATGAGATAGATCATTATATGGGTTTCCAAATAGTAAAAGCTGTCTGAATCAGAGTTTTTCTTCTCTGAATTTTTATTTTACATTAGATTCTTCTAAAACACTTAGAATCCTACTACTTATTTCATAAAACTGCTATCAGTTTATCTCTTGAAGTGACTTTATCTGTATTCACATTTGTTATAAAGAGTAAATGAAATTTCCCAGACTCAGAAATTTACAGGTTAATTAAATAGTTCAAAGGTTTTTTTTTTTTTTGTTTTTTTTTTAGTGTAGACAGAACACCAAAGGTAGTTTTTCTTATCCAGTAGGTCTGATTGTAATGCCTATTAGTGTGTTGAAAAGGCTGCTGTGGGCCAGAAAAGGGACTTGCTGATGGGACATGTGGGAATCAATTAACAACTTGGTTAATTAAAAAAATATTTTTCTATAGTTAATTCAGTGGTTAGCTGACCATTCAGTTAAGTAGTTGAGTGTTTAAGAAGAAAAAAAAGTCCATTTAATTGTAGAAATTAAATTTGACTTGATTTCTTACAAGTTAGTTGAAATTATTTCTTGTGCTGTCATCGTTGCCCAGTGTATACAGCTCATGAATCCAATTTGATGTGAAGGTTTTCCTTTAAAAAAATAAATACACCATTTAATATTTTAATAGTCAAAATAGTATGTTAACTGTAGTGACTTAGAAAACAGACATAAGAAAGAAAGAAAGAAAGAAAGAAAGAAAGAAAGAAAGAAAGAAAGAAAGAAAGAAAGAAAGAAAGAAAGAAAGAAAGAAAGAAAGAAAGAAAGAAAGAAAGAAAGAAAGAAAGAAAGAAAACACATACATAAAAGCAAGGAAATCACAATTCCAGTTGAGGTGAATTTCCTTTCCATGTATGTGCTGTATTTGTTACAGAATGTTTCTCCATGTAATTTGTCATGTACATTTTTCTAAATCATATAACTATTCTCTCTACAATTCATTATGACTGTGCTCTACTTTATATTTAACCTCCATTCCTTTATTATGCCCACCCCCATCCTTTTTCATGTATTTTAAACAGTAGTTTAAATGTCCACATGGCTAGTCTTCATGGCAAAATCTTTGAGCATATCGGTAATTACTTCATTAAGATAGATCTCTATAAATGAGATTTCTAAGTCAAAGGGCATGAACATTTTTATGCTTTTAATACATATTTTATATTCTGTTATCCATAAAGTTGATGCTAATTATAATTAGCTAGTTTGTGGGAGTGCCTATTTTCCTATATTCTTCCCAGTACTATTAATTTTTTGTTTGTTTGATTTAATGCCTGTATGACAGGCAAGATTTTTGTTCATTTTTTTTGTCTTGGTAGTTTATATTCTTTTGTGAATTTATTTGTATACTTTGCCAATTGTTTTAAAGCAGGCATTCATCTCTTAGTTATGTGATAAATTCTTTACATATCTTTATATATTGAGATTGTTAGCTCTTAGTCATGTTGTAAGTAGCATGGTTTTTCATGGTTTTTATTCTGCTTATATTTTGCCACACATAAGTTTCAAATTGTTATGTAGTCAGAGTTGTGAGTCTTCATTTATGATTTCTGTCCATTGAGATATGCTTAGAAAAAGTCCATCTGTAACAGTAGTGCATAAACTACCCTTTTAGCACTTCTGTAGGTTTTTTTATAAACATATTTTTAATCTATCTGGAATTTTTTTAATAATTAAGGTATGAGGTAAGAATCTAGCTTTTGCTGTTGTTAGGCTCACTTTCCCTCTACCATTTATTGAATGGTCTAATCTTTCCCGTTTCATGGGAGAATCCACCACTATGTAATACCTACATATACTCAGATCTGTTTCTAAATTTTGTATTGTGTTTCATCAGTCTGGTTGTGTGTATCTTTGTAAGGTTACACTTTTAACCATAAAGTTTTAAATATATGTCATTTAGCCCCTAGTAATTCTTAACTTAAAATTCTAGAAATATTTTGCTATGAAGAATTGATAAATGTATCAACAGTTAAAAATTAGTATTATTGATGTCTTTTAAGAGCTTTTTAAAAATCATACTAAGTTGTTTATAAATTTACTTTATCAGGAATTTTCACATGACATGTTTGACAAACTACTGATATTTCTAAAGGTTTCAAAATTTAAATGCTGCCTAACTTTTTTCCTGCCTAAAAATGATTCTGGTGATGTTAGTAATGTCTTTAATTACTCAGAGTGATTCTCAGTCCTAAGATGCATGTCTCCTGTCTCCCTCTAGTTGAGAATCAATTGCTGTAAAGTACTCTTGTCATGTTTTAAAATGTAAAAACCTGCAGAATTTTACTTACGTTCTCCAGGTTCTGTTAGTTCCGTAGAAGATGAAAGTACATCACTGGCCTTTTGTTATTTTGGTCACTTTGTTCTTTTGTTGAAATCACTGCTGGAGTTCAAACCAGTTTCTAGGGCTTGTATTCTTCGTCTTTCCTATACCTTTTGCAGATTGAAATGATGTGTTGTTTCTTCCTCTACTGTAAGGCATCAGAACCATGTTGGACATAAAATAAAATTATCTCTGTGAGTTATTATGTTAGCTAGACAAGATTTTCTGAGTTAGAATTAGACTTACAAAATGAAGGCTGCTGGGTCATCTGTGAATCACATAGGTAATTTTTGAATCTTGGAAGTTCCCCAAATTTAATAAAAACCAGGTATAAATGCTAATGTTAAAGATGTTAAGTTGTAGTCTGTTTACTAAAATGGTAGAATTTTGTCATATTTCTAAATGATTTTTTTGCTTCTGAAAACTAACATGTTCATCCACATTTAGTTTCTAATTCTTTTATAACAAAAATGAAATTGTTCTTTCAAACTTTACAGTGCAGGCTGTGGAAGAACAGGTGCCATTTGTGCCATAGATTATACATGGAATTTACTAAAAGCTGGGGTAAGAATAATTTTTATATAGCATTATGTCCAATTGATCTATTATTATTTTCAAACTTAATGATTAATTTCTGTAAATTATAGATTGTGTTGTTATACATGTTGCTTTTTTAGAAGTAGCTTTACTATGTAAGAAATAAAGGTAATGGAACTGAAAAAGGAAGGCATAAATGATGCATATTACCTTGAGATAATGCACAGGGCAGAAAGGTAGACATGTTGCCTCCTGGTTGATCTATGTGAATTGATACCTACATTAAGAGTGTAAACTCTGCGTTGACTTTTCCAAATACAGAATCTTCATTGCCTTTTATATTCTAGGTATAAATGTAACCAATTTTATAAATATTTATGCCTAAGTGGATACACAGTATAGTGGTTAAGGATGCTGACTCTGGAGCCAAATTGCCCAGATTAAAATTCCTGCTCTGTCATTTACTAGCTTTGGGATTTTGGTCAAATTACTTCATTCATTGTGCCTCCATGTTTTCAACTGAAAAATGGGGTCATAATATTAATAACTCATAAGGAATAAGTTAACCTTTCTAAAATTCTTTAGAACTGTGGGTGTCTTGGGACACCTGGGTAGCTCAGTTGGTTAAGCGTCAGACTTTAGCTCAGGTCATGATCTCAGGGTTCGTGAATTAAAGCCCCGCATCAGGCTTTCTGCTGTCAGCACAGAGCCTGCTTTAGATCCTCTGTTCCCCTCTCTGCCCGACCCCCGCTTGTGCTCTCTCTCTCTCAAAAATAAACAAACAAATAAAAAAGAACGTGGGTGTCCTGTAGTACGTGCTCATTTCAGTGTTAGTTTTCATTACAATTGCTGTTACTGTTTTACTACCACTACTCATTCTGAGAAACTGTGTTTAATACTTTGGAGGATATACAGGTAAATAAAACACAGCCCTTATTACAGATTTGAAAAACTTAAGTTGTCCCTATTGTATGTAGATTTGGTTCCTTTGCTGGTTCTATAGTATGTTCATTTTCTATGCATTAGGGAGAGGTTTTTAATTCTTTATAGCTTTTTAAAAAATTATTTTTGGGAGCCTGTCTGGGTGGCTCAGTCAGTTAAGCCTCCAACTTTGGCTCAGGTCAGGATCTCATGGTTCATGGGTTCAAGCGCCGTGTCGGGCTCTGCTGACAGCTCAGAGCCTGAAGCCTGCTTCAGATTCTCTCTCTCTCTCTCTCTCTCTCTCTCTCTCAGTCTCTCTTTCTCTCTCTCTCTCTCTTTCTCTCTCTCTCTCCACCTGCTCCTTCCCTGCTGGTTCTCGGTCTCTGTCTCTCAAAAATAAATAAATGTTAAAAAAATTTTTTTGTATTGTTTTTTTAAGTAAATGCTGTACCCAACATGGGGCTTGAACTTAGAACCCCAAGATCAAGGGTTGTATGTTCCATCAACTAAGCCAGACCCCCCCCCCCCCCCAAATTTTTTTAAATTTTATATTTTAGGTAATCTCTATACCCAACATGGGGCTTGAACTCACAACCTTGAGATCAAGAGTCACATACTCCACTGATTGAGCCAGCCAGGCACCCCCCTTTATAGCTTTATAGTGTATGTTTCTGTGAATATTTCCATCTGTATCTTGTATAAAATAGGATTAATAAAATATTTAGGTTTTTTTTCCTTCTTTCTGCCCTCTATTCTTTCTCTTTTTCCTCCTGCCTTCTTTCCATTTTAAACTCTTGCTTAGGGAATATTTAAATTTAAAATTTTCCTCAAAAGCTGTCTAGGATTAAATTTTATTTTTGTATTCCTCAAAAATTGTAATCATCTCCTGATAGTCGAAATGAAGATTTTTAAATGAACAAAATTTAACTAGGATTCTAACCCATTTTAACATAAAAGTGAAAGATTAAAATTGAGATGGAAACAGGCATATAGATAAATGCCAGTAAGCAAAATAAATAACTGGTCATCTCAGAAGTTGTGTATTTTGAACATAGTCCTCATTTGACTGTGTTTGGCTTAACATAGGGTAAATCTTCTGTCTTAGGTTAGGACTTGATGTAAAAATCTTCTGATGTTATATAAAGACTCTCAAGCAGTAAGCCTGGGAATTTTTTTTTTTAGTTTTTTTTTTTTTTTAATGTTTATTCATTTTTGAGAGACAGAGTGTAAGTGGGGCAGAGAGAGAGGGAGACACAGAATCTGAAGCAGGTTCCAGGGTTTGGGCTGTCAGCTCAGAGCCCGACGCAGGGCTTGAACCCAGGAACTGTGAGATCATGGCCTGAGCTGAAGTCAGATGCTTAACCAACTGAGCCACTCAGGCGCCCCATGCCTGGGAATCATTTTTAATTCTTTTTCCTTATCACTTCAAAATATTCTTGGTGATTACCAAGTTCTAATAGTTCTACCTCAGAAATGTGCCTCAAATCTGCTTTTTTAAAACTCCTTCAGTAAACTACTACCAGTTTGTCCCCTTTTCAGACTCTTGTCCTCCATGCTGCAAAAGTAGACTGTATATCAAATCTCCTCATGTCTGTGCTACCTATTATAGTTCTAATTCCAGGTGTACCAAGAATTGTCTGGGATATTTCAGTCTCCAGAGACACAGCTGAGGGATCTGTATTTTTACCAAATTTCTTAGCTGGTCCTTATGTAGCCAGCACAGGGAACAGTGGCCTGTAGAATGAGTTCAAATTTTATTGTTTACAGTCTGATCCCAGGTAGCCTTACCTTCTTTCCTCCTTGAATACTTCTCCTTCTTTCACTTTTAGGCTATCTCCACATCAAGCTTCTCAATTCCTGAAATAGAGTATATATTTAATCTGCTGTGCTTATGTATATTTCCTTCACTTTTCATTCCACACACCAATCAGAGTTAGTTACAGCATTTTTATTCCCACTGAACTATGATTTTGCCTTGGCTGGATATTTATTTGTTCACATATCTCACCAGCTTGACTGCCGAGGGTCAAGATTAGCTTTGTATCCACAATGCCAAGAAGAGTTGTCTGAAGGATGGTAGGTAGTTCTCAGTACATGTTTTCACTCATCCAGTATGTATATAAGGTCTGTTTGAAAAGTTGAAGGTCTATATGAAAGAGAGTTGATGTATTAAATTCTTTGTTTCAGAAAATACCAGAGGAATTCAATGTATTTAATTTAATACAAGAAATGAGAACACAAAGGCATTCTGCAGTACAAACTAAGGTATAGTTTTTTGTTTTACTTTTATAAACTGTATTTTTATAAATGTCTTCTTGTTTTGTTTTTTGTTTTTTAACATCTTTTCCCTTGTTTAATATTTCATCTCCATAATAGGAGCAGTATGAGCTTGTTCACAGAGCAATTGCCCAACTGTTTGAAAAACAGCTACAACTGTATGAAATTCATGGAGCCCAGAAAATTGCTGATGGAGTGGTAGGTGTTCTTGGCCTATTAAATTTAGAAAACTTTTCTTTATATTTTTCAGCTTTCTTTTTTTAGGGTAATCTCTACACCCAGCATAGGCTCAAACTTAGAAACTCCGAGATCAAGAGTTGCATGCTCTATGGACTGAGCCATCCAGGTGCCCCAAAAACTTTTACTTTTTAACCAAGATGTAATGCTTAGCTTTTTAATTGTCATCTTGTGTTTTATCTAACATAATATCCATGACAATTATTTTCATTTTTTTGTTAACTCCTTTCCTTCTTCCTATTTGAATCTCTCTATTGTAATGGATATTTATGGACTCCATAACCAGCTAAATAATTTTCTGTAGAATATAGCTAGGAAAGTTGATCTTATATCAAAAATCATTACTGTTTCAAGTATAAATTACTTTTAAGAAGTTAACTAGGGGCACCTGGGTGGCTCAGTCACTTGCATGTCCGACTCTTGATTTTGGCTCAGGTCATGATCCCAGGGTTGTGGAATCAAGCCCTATGTCAGGTTCTGCAATGAGCATGGAGCCTACTTAAGAACCTCAGTGTCTGTCTGTCTCTCTCTCTCTGCCTCTCTCTCCCTCTGTCCTTCTCTCTTTCCCTCTGCCCCTCTCTCCCACTCATGCTCTAAAAAATAAAAATAAAAAAATTTTTAAATTAACTATTGTTCTCCTTTTCTACCCCCACCTAAGTAATTATAAGTTGATTCTACATGAATTGTATTTTGTTCTTGGTCATAATATATAGTTTTATAGTTAATTTTGTACAGGCTTTTTAATGAAGTAGAATTGGAGTGCTACAATTAAGTCCCTTTTTGGCATGTGTTTATTCGATGTCATTTTAGCTTTTTTTTTTAAACCTAAATATTAAAGTTTTATTTTTTTATTTTTTTTAATTTTTAATTTTTATTTTTCTAATATATGAAATTTATTGTCAAATTGGTTTCCATACAACACCCAGTGCTCATCCCAAAAGATGACCTCTTCAATGCCCATCACCTACCCTTCCCTCCCTCCCACCCCCCCCATCAACCCTCAGTTTGTTCTCAGTTTTTAAGAGTCTCTTATGCTTTGGCTCTCTCCCACTCTAACATTTTTTTTTTCTTCCCCTCCCCCATGGGATTCTGTTAAGTTTTTCAGGATCCACATAAGAGTGAAAACATATGGTATCTGTCTTTCTCTGTATGGCTTATTTCACTTAGCATCACACTCTCCAGTTCCATCCACATTGCTACAAAGGGCCATATTTCGTTCTTTCTCATTGCCACGTAGTACTCCATTGTGTATATAAACTACAATTTCTTTATCCATTCATCAGTTGATGGACATTTAGGCTTTTTGCACAATTTGGCTATTGCTGAGAGTGCTGCTATAAACACTGGGGTACAAGTGCCCCTATGCATCAGTACTCCTGTATCCCTTGGGTCAATTCCTAGCAGTGCTATTGCTGGGTCATAGGGTAGGTCTATTTTTTTTTGAGGAACCTCCACACTGTTTTCCAGAGTGGCTGCACCAGTTTGCATTCCCACCAATAGTGCAAGAGGGTTCCCGTTTCTCCACATCCTCTCCAGCATCTATAGTCTCCTGATTTGTTCATTTTGGCCACTCTGACTGGCGTGAGGTGATATCGGAGTGTGGTTTTGATTTGTATTTCCCTGATGAGGAGCGATGTTGAGCATCATTTTATGTGCCTGTTGGCCATCTGGATGTCTTCTTTAGAGAAATGTCTATTCATGTTTTCTTCCCATTTCTTCACTGGATTATTTGTTTCTCGGGTGTGGAGTTTGGTGAGCTCTTTATAGATTTTGGATACTAGCCCTTTGTCCGATATGTCATTTGCAAATATCTTTTGTTGGTTGCCTTTTAGTTTTGTTGGTTGTTTCCTTTGCTGTGCAGAAGCTTTTTATCTTCATGAGGTCCCAGTAGTTCATTTTTGCTTTTAATTTCCTTGCCTTTGGGGATGTGTCAAGTAAGAAATTACTGCGGCTGAGGTCAGAGAGGTCTTTTCCTGCTTTCTTCTCTAGGGTTTTGATGGTTTCCTGTCTCACATTCAGATCCTTTATCCATTTTGAGTTTATTTTTGTGAATGGTGTAAGAAAGTGGTCTAGTTTCATTCTTCTGCATGTTGCTGTCCAGTTCTCCCAGCACCATTTGTTAAAGAGACTGTCTTTTTTCCATTGGATATTCTTTCCTGCTTTGTCAAAGATGAGTTGGCCATACTTTTGTGGATCTAGTTCTGGGGTTTCTATTGTATTCCATTGGTATATGTGTCTGTTTTTGTGCCAATACCATGCTGTCTTGATGATTACAGCTTTGTAGTAGAGGCTAAAGTCTGGGATTGTGATGCCTCCTACTTTGGTCTTCTTCTTCAAAATTACTTTGGCTATTCGGGACCTTTTGTGGTTCCATATGAATTTTAGGATTCCGTGTTCTAGCTTCAATTTTGATTGGGATTGCATTAAATGTGTAGATAGTTTTGGGTAGTATTGACATTTTGACAATATTTATTCTTCCAATCCATGAGCACAGATTGTTTTCCCATTTCTTTATATCTTCTTCAATTTCCTTCATAAGCTTTCTATAGTTTTCAGCATACAGATCTTTTACATCTTTGGTTACATATTCCTAGGTATTTTATGCTTCTTGGTGCAACTGTGAATGGGATCAGTTTCTTTATTTGTCTTTCTGTTGCTTCATTATTAGTGTATAAGAATGCAACTGATTTCTGTACATTGATTTTGTATCCTGCGACTTTGCTGAATTCATGTATCAGTTCTAGCAGACTTTTGGTGGAGTCTATCGGATTTTCCATGTATAATATCATGTCATCTGCAAAAAGCGAAAGCTTGACTTCATCTTTGCCAATTTTGATGCCTTTGATTTCCTTTTGTTGTCTGATTGCTGATGCTAGCACTTCCAACACTATGTTAAACAACAGCGGCGAGAGTGGACATCCCTGTCGTGTTCCTGATCTCAGGGGGAAAGCTCTCACTTTTTCCCTGTTGAGGATGATATTAGCTGTGGGCTTTTCATAAATGGCTTTTACGATGTTTAAGTATGTTCCTTCTGTCCCGACTTTCTCGAGGGTTTTTATTAAGAAAGGATGCTGAATTTTGTTAAATGCCTTTTCTGTATTGACTGACAGGATCATATGGTTCTTACCTTTTCTTTTATTAATGTGATGTATCACGTTGATTGATTTGTGAATGTTGAACCAGCCCTGCATCCCAGGAATGAATCCCACTTGATCATGGTGAATAATTCTTTTTATAAGCTGTTGAATTCGATTTGCTAGTATCTTATTGAGAATTTTTGCATCCATATTCATCAGGGATATTGGCCTGTAGTTCTCTTTTTTTTTTACTGGGTCTCTGTCTGGTTTAGGAATCAAGGTAATACTGGCTTCAGAGAATGAGTCTGGAAGTTTTCCTTCCCTTTCTATTTTTTGGAATAGCTTGAGAAGGATAGGTATTATCTCTGCTTTAAATGTCTGGTAGAATTCCCCAGGGAAGCCATCTGGTCCTGGACTCTTATTGGGAGATTTTTGATAACTGATTCAATTTCTTCGCTGGTTATGGGTCTGTTCAAGCTTTCTGTTCCCTCCTGTTTGAGTTTTGGAAGTGTGTGGGTGTTTAGGAATTTGTCCATTTCTTCCAGGTTGTCCAGGTTGTTGGCATATAATTTTTCATGGTATTCCCTGAGAATTGCTTGTATTTCTGAGCGATTGGTTGTAATAATTCCATTTTAATTCATGATTTTATTTGGGTCATCTCCCTTTTCTTTTTGAGAAGCCTGGCTAGAGGTTTGTCAATTTTATTTATTTTTTCAAGAAACGAACTCTTGGTTTCATTGATCTGCTCTACAGTTTTTTTAGATTCTATATTGTTTATTTCTGCTCTGATCTTTATGATTTCTCTTCTTCTGCTGGGTTTGGGGTGTCTTTGCTGCTCTGCTTCTATTTCCTTTAGGTGTGCTGTTAGATTTTGTATTTGGGATTTTTCTTGTTTCTTGAGATAGGCCTGGATTGCAATGTATTTTCCTCTCAGGACTGCCTTTGCTGCATCCCAAAGCCATTTGGATTGTTGTATTTTCATTTTCGTTTGTTTCCATATATTTTTTAATTTCTTCTCTAATTGCCTGGTTGACCCACTCATTCGTTAGTAGGGTGTTCTTTAACCTCCATGCTTTTGGAGGTTTTCCAGACTTTTTCCTGTGGTTGATTTCAAGCTTCATTGCATTGTGGTCCAAAAGTATGCATGGTATGTATGATCTCAATTCTTGTATACTTATGAAGGGCTGTTTTGTGACCCAGTATGTGATCTATCTTGGAGAATGTTCCATGTGCACTCGAGAAGAAAGTATATTCTGTTGCTTTGGGATGCAGAGTTCTAAATATATCTGTCAAGTCCATCTGATCCAATGTATCATTCAGGGCCCTTGTTTCTTTATTGACCTTGTGTCTAGATGATCTATCCATTGTTGTAAGTGGGGTATTAAAGTCCCCTGAAATTACCACATTCTTGTCAATAAGTTTGCTTATGTTTGTGAGTAATTGTTTTATATATTTGGGCATCCCGTATTCGGCGCATAGACATTTATAATTGTTAATTCTTCTTGATGGGTAGACCCTGTAATTATTATATAATGCCCTTCTTTATCTCTTGTTACAGCCTTTAATTTAAAGTCTAGTTTGTCTAAGTATGGCTACTCCAGCTCTCTTTTGACTTCCGTTAGCATGATAAATAGTTCTCCATCTCCTCACTTTCAATCTGAAAGTGTCCTCAGGTCTAAAATGAGTCTCTTGTAGACAGCAAATAGATGGGTCTTGTTTTTTTTATCCATTCTGATACCCTATATCTTTTGGTTGGCGCGTTTAGTCCATTTACATTCAGTGTTATTATAGAAAGGTATGGGTTTAGAGTCATTGTGACGTCTGTATGTTTCATACTTGTAGCGATGTCTCTGGTACTTTGTCTCACAGGATCCCCCTTAGGATCTCTTGTAGGGCTGGTTTAGTGGTGATGAATCCTTCAGTTTTGGTTTGTTTGGGAAGACCTTTATGTCTCCCATTCTAAATGACAGATTTGCTGGATAGAGGATTCTCGGCTGCATATTTTTTTTTTCTGTTCATCACATTGAAGATTTCCTGCCATTCCTTTCTGGCCTGCCAAGTTTCAGTAGAGAGATTGGTCACGAGTCTTATCGGTCTCCCTTTATATGTTAGAGCACGTTTATCCCTAGCTGCTTTCAGAATTTTTCTTTATCCTTGTATTTTGCCAGTTTCACTATGATATGTCGTGCAGAAGATCGATTCAAGTTACGTCTGAAGGGAGTTCTCTGTGCCTCTTGGATATCAATGCCTTTTTCCTTCCCCAGTTCATGGAAGTTCTCAGCTATTATTTCTTCAAGTATACCTTCAGCACCTTTCCCTCTCTCTTCCTCCTCTGGAATACCAATTATACGTAGATTATTTCTCTTTAGTGCATCCCTTATTTCTCTAATTTTCCCCTCATGCTCCTGGATTTTTTTTATCTTTTTCTCAGCTTCTTTTTCCATAATTTTATCTTCTAGTTCACCTATTCTCTCCTCTGCCTCTTCAATCCGAGCTGTGGTCATCTCCATTTTATTTTGCAGCTCATTTATAGCATTTTTTAGCTCCTCCTGGCTGTTCCTTAGTCTCTTGATCTCTGTAGCAATAAATTCTCTGCTGTCCTCTATACTGTTTTCAAGCCCAACGATTAATTTTATGATTATTATTCTAAATTCACTTTCTGTTATATTGTTTAAATCGTTTTTGATCAGTTCGTTAGCTGTCGTTATTTCCTGGAGGTTTTTTTGAGGGGAATTCTTCTGTTTTGTCATTTTGGATAGTCCCTGGAGTGGTGCGGAACTGCCTGCCGGGCACTTCCCCTGTGCTGCCTTGAATAACTTGTGTTGGTGGGCAGGGCCGCAGTCAGACCTGATGTCTGCCCCCAGCCCACTGCTGGGTCTATAGTCAGACTGGTGGATACCTTCTCTTCCCCTCTCCTAGGGGTGGGATTCACTGTGGGGTGGTGTGGCCCGTCTGGGCTACTTGCACACTGCCAGGCTTGTGGTGCTGGGGATCTGGTAGTAGCTGGGGTGGATTGGCAAGGTGCACAGGGGCGGGAGGGGCAGGCTCAGCTCGCTTTTCCTTTGGAGATCCGCTTCCGGAGGGGCCCTGCAGCACCGGGAGTGATTCAGACCCGCTGGAGGGATGGATCCGCAGAAGCACAGCGTTGGGTGTTTGCCCGGTGCAAGCAAGTTCCGTGACGGGAACTGGTTCCCTTTGGGATTTTAGCTGGGGGATGGGCGAGGAGGATGGCACTGGCGAGTGCCTTTGTTCCCCGCCAAGCTGAGCTCTGTCGTCCGGGGCTCAACAACTCTCCCTCCCGTTGTCCTCCAGCCCTCCTGCTCTCCGAGCAGAGCTGTTTAACCTTCCAGATGTTAAGTCCCACTCACTGTCAGAACACACTGTCCGGCCCCTCCGCTTTTGCAAGCCAGACTAGGGGCCTCTGCTCAGCCGGCGGGCCGTCCCTCCGCCTTGGCTCCCTCCTGCCAGTCCGTGTAGCGCACACCGCCTCTACGGACTTCCTACCCTCCGTACCCTCTTCCGCGGACCTCTCATCTTCGCTTGGCTCTGGAGAATCCATTCTGCTAGTCTTCTGGCGATTTTCTGGGTTATTTAGGCAGGTGTGGGTGGAATCTAAGTGATCAGCAGGAGGCGGTGAGCCCAGCGTCCTCCTACGCAGCCATCTTCCCATTTTAGCTTTAAAAGATCTTATTGGATATTCAAACTTTTGACCTGACAAAAATACTGTATTCTCATAGTGTTCTCATGTCTGCCTCTGTTTTCTAATTAGGTCTTTTTTTGCTGTATGTACATAATGACCTTGTCCTTGAAGGTATTGTGCTATTTTTTTAAATAAAATTTCTTTATGTTTTTATCACTGAAACTAACATAGCTATCACATAATAAATTGAACTTAGCCTCGATAACTGAAGTAAAATGAGGCGCAAAATTTATAACCTTTATTTTCCTTTTCTTTTGCACATTGTTTTTGGCACTTTCCCAGACTATTTGTTTAAATTTCTTGGTTTTACATATGAGAAATTTGTTACCAAATGCTTGTCTCAATGTCTTAAAATAATATAGTATTGATTATTTTGACAATATGGATTATCCATGAGCTTTAGGGGCTATGTATTTCCTTTATTAGCCAAATGATAATGTAAATTTTTAAGATTAATGTATGTGACCTCATTTTTATTTCCTGTATTAACCTAGGAATCATTGTGCAACTAGGCCTTATACATGGCCATCTTTTTCCCCCTTGGTTTAATTAAAGCCTGTTATAATCTGTACTGAATATAGTCAAATATTTTCTAATACAGAATAGAATGTTTATATATTACTATGTAGAATATTTAAATTGAGATTCAGTTAATGCTTCAGAAAGCTAAATAGGCTATGCTTTTTTTTTCTTTAAACTGTAATGGGAAAATATTTGTTTTTATAAAAGCAAGATTTAATTTTAAAGTTTTGATACTTCAGAAATATAGATGCTTTAGACTACCATTTCCTTAGTATATACAAGTGAAAAATATTCTATTACATTTTTTAAATGTATAGAACATTCTTATTTTAATTTTTTATTGAGATATAATTGGCAGATAACATTATATTGGTTTTAGGTGTACAGTGTGGTGATTTGATATTTGTATATATTGTGAAATGATCACCACAATAAGTCTAGTTTAACATCCATTACCATACACAGGTACATTTTTTTTTTCTTGTGATGAGAACTTTTAATATTTACTCTCTTATGAACTTTGAAATATGCAATATAGTATTATTTAGTCACCATGCTGTACATTATATCCCCTGACTTTTTAATTTTATAATTGGAAGTTTGTATAGTTTGACCTCGGCCGTTTGACTTCCTTTACCCATTTCACCCACCTCTGGCAAGCACCAATCTGTTCTCTGTATATGAATTCAGTTTTTTGTTTTTAGATTCCACATATAAGTGAGATTATATAGTATTTGTCTTTCTCTGACTTATTTCACTTAGTATAATGCCCTCAAGATCCATCCACGTTGTTGCACATGGCAAGAGTTCCTTCTGTTTTATGGCTAAATGATATTCCATCATGTGCATATACCACGTTTTCTTTATCCATTCTTCCATCAATGGACATTTGGGTTGCTTTCTTGTCTTGACTATCATAACTAAGGCTGCAGTGAACATGGGGGTGCATATATTTTTGAGTTTGTGTTTTCACTTCCTTTGGATAAATACCCAGAAATGGGATTACTGGATTGTTTGGTATTTCTATTTTTAATTTTTTAGGAACTTCCATATTGTTTCCATAATGGCTGCATCAATTTACATTCCCACCAAGTATACACAAGGGTTTCCTTTTCTCCACATCCTCTCCAACACTTATTATTTCTGTCTTTTTGATGCTAGCCATTCTAATAGGTGTGAGGTCTCATTGTGGTTCTGATTTGCATTTTTCTAATGATTAGTGATGGTTGAGTATTTTTTCACATATTCCTGATGGCCATGTGTATGTCTTCTTTAAAGAAATGTCTATTCAGGTCCTCTGCCATTTATAATCAGTTTTTTTGTTTGTTTGTTTGGTTTTTTTTGGCTATTCAGTTGTGTGAATTCCATATATATTCTGGATATCAACACCTTATCAAATATATGATTTGCAAATATTTTCTCTTATTTCATAGATTGCCTTTTCATTTTGTTGATGGTTTCCTTTGCTGTGTGGAAGCTTTTTAGTTTGATGTAGTCCCACTTGTTTTTTGTTGTTGTTGTTGTTGTTGCCTTTGCTCAAAAATATTTTTAATGCAATATTCAATGTTATATATTTAAAGCTTTTAAGTATATTTAAGTAATCTCCAGAAACTGATATGTGGTAAATACTGCATTGCTCTCTCATCTCTGTTTTCTTATTACCTTGATTTTTTTTTTAGGTTTTATTTCATAAATTAAACTTTCATTTTATTAGTCTGAACTTCACACTAGGATTTAATTTTGTTATAGATTGTTTCTGTCTAATGGCTCAGAGGTTTATAAATAGCTAAGGAATACAAGAAGGATCATACAGTGTATGGGATGAGATGAAATATCACCTAATAGCAGATTAATGGTTATTTCAAACCTACTTTCTCATATCATTGATTGATACATAGGAGACACCCACTAAATGTTTGCTAACTGAACTTAAAATGTTAGATTATGTCCTTGCATTTTAAAGCTGACACGGCGACTGCTGGATTTACCTTTTGGGCAAGATGGCAATTTCTATTCTGTAAAAAGGAAAAATCATTCTCTATAGAATCCATTCTGAGAAAGCTGTATTTGGTGAGAAAAAATACTTTGCCAAAGGTAGTAACTAATACTGTATTAACTATATAACTCAATGGGTGAATGGATTTAAAAAGTGGAAGGAGGAATGGATAGAAGAAAGACAGCTTATCATTCTGTGTAATTTTTTTATCTTGTCCTGTTAAGAAATCTTGCTTTCTGGGTGACTTGTTTTTATAGCAGGTTTATATGTGGTTAGAAACCATAAATGCCATTTAGAAAAAATGTGGAATGTAAAAAACCGGGGAAAATTATTTTAGAACTGTATGGTTGAATAAAATGATTTGAAATATTTTCCTTACCTCTCTGAACCTATGCTCTGAGAAACATTTATAAATCTGTTTATTATTTCTCCGACAATTTATAGGCGAAGTTAAAAAACAAAACAACTCTCAAATTGTATGTTCTAGAATTATTTTCATAGAAATTTTGGTTGGAATGCTGACCAACAATATAAGACTCTATAATAAATGATATTTGTGGGGCGCCTGGGTGGCTCATTAGGTTACACAGCCGACTTTCACTCAGGTCATGATCTTGCAGTTCGTGAGTTCCAGCCCAGTGTCGGGCTCTGTGCTGACAGCTCAGAGCCTGGAGCCTGCTTCAGATTCTGTGTTTCCGTCTCTCTGCCCCTCCCCTGCTCACGTTCTGTCTCTCTCTCTCAAAAATAAGTAAACATTAAAAAATGTTATTTGTTAGAGGTATTTACAACTAAGATGACTTTCCGGAGTAAGAGATCCAAAGCGAAAATTCATTCTAGAATGGAGTAGCCTACTGATTTGGAATTTAGAAATACATAAGTAAGCAAACATCTGTAAGATACGCTTGCATGCTTTTTTATGTTGTATATAAAAGACCAGTTATCTACACCAGGTTTTTCAATTCTAGGATGATTGAGTAATAGCAATAGTTTGTGTTATGGTCCTTCTGTTGTGTTGTACATTTAAAAAAAATTTTTTATATGTTTATTTATTTTTGAGAGAGAGGGAGAGACAGAGCTTGAGCAGGGGAGGGGCAGAGAGAAAAGGAGACACAATCTGAAGCAGGCTCCAGGCTCTGAGCTGTCAGCCCAGAGCCCAGCACGGGGCTCGAACTCACGAACCATGAGATCATGACCTGACCTGAAGTCGGACGCTCAGCTGACTGAGCCACCCAGGTGCCCCTGTTGTGGTGTACATTTTAGATGTGATACTGAGTTTTTAATAATTTTTCCTCAAATATAATGTCTTTTATTTTTAAATCACCTTGTTTTAATATTTGATTTTACAGCTGATAATATATCTGTAATTATTTGATAGTTAGGTTCTGATTTTTTTTGTGTGGCCTTTCACATGGCTGTTATGTAGTAAATATAAGACACAAAATTACTTCAGTGAAATGGGTGAAGGTGGTCAAAAAGGTAAAAAATAATAACTTTAGCTCTTCTTGAAACAAGGATACACTAGAACCTAATTACCAATGGATTACCTTATTTCTAAAGTTGGAATCACCAAGTTGGTGATTGTTTCAGGTAATAAAAGCAGCTTAAGAGAGCTATCTACATTAGGACAAATATGGGGACAAAAGCTGTAGTTAAGAGTGTCAGAAGATATGAGTAGAGCAAACATTATTGTAGGTAAAACAGGAATCCAAGAACATTGTCCTTTTGTGAAGTCCAGTAACTGAGAGGATTTGTTCATGCTGTGTAGGCAGTGGTTCTCTTGAGTTACATTTCTGTATTGGCAACATTCATTTCTTTCTTAAGATGAAACTCAACATGTTCAAAAGTCTTAACCTCCCCCAAAGTTACTTTTCTTCTTTTGGCCCTTTCTATTAATGGCTCCACCATTCTCTCATTTATTCAGAATGAGGAATTCTTCATGACATTTTCTTTCCTTTATCATATTTGTTGTCATTTGCTTGCAGATGCCCTTTGTTTCTCTTCTTGTTCCCTTCCCACCTATTCCCTTCCATACTCTGTTGTGTGTAGCAATATCTTATCTATCCTTTAAGGCCATTCAACATACTGCCTTAATATTCTCAACTTCTTAATATTTCTCAACTATATTCTTAATATCCACACCTTCATATAACATCTCCTTTCTCTGATTTCATCACTTTATGGTTTTATGATTACCCCTTTACTTTTTAATTTGATTATTACTAGACTATACACTTCTTGGAGTTAAGTACTATGTTGTTTACATTTTTGTATCCTCTGCAGTGCTTACTCTTCAGTGCATTTCACATATTGAGCTATTCCAAAATCCAAAATGCTCTGAAAACCTGAAGTTGTGGGGAGGGAGAAGGGAAGAGAGAGTGAGAGTGTTGGTTTGGTATTATACCCATTTGGAAGCAAGATCTAAGTTGGCATGACTTGAGGCTTTCACATTGTACTATAAAAAATTGCTGAGTTTTGTAGGTTAGAAGCAGTTTCATATGGTTCCCCCTTAACCTTTATTTAACCTATTTAATGTGAATATTTACAGATTTTGATACAAAAATATTGAATGTTATTATGGGAATATGTTTATAAGCATATGAATTAATATGTCGGAGGTATCTTTAATATTTGTCTAGGTGTAATAATTACTAGTGCCCCCACTTTCATTCTTAACGAGCCCTGATTTGGACAATAAATTATATGGCTACATTGCCTTAGCAGATATCCCTGCAACAGATGCTTTGTTATGGTAGGTGGCTTTAATTTAAGGATGAAAACATCCATTCTCATGATGTAATTGTTGTTTTGGTCAGAGTACGATGCAGAGTTAGGATGCATAAAACTCTTCTGATACATCTCATTATATGTTAGGACACAGTGCACTAAAAATTGTTGCAAAGTGGAGATCTCTTTTTCTTGGTTAGGCCTACTTAGTGAAAAAACAACAAAAAAACTCATTGGCAAGAAACAGTTATAAAGGCAAAAAAGGTGCTATGATGAACCCAGCAAAAGTACATTTTGATTAAAAAAAAAGGCAATTACAGTTTCAGAGTTCCTTAATCATAGTTTATATAAAGATGGCTTTTTTTCTAAAATTAATCTGAGATGTAGCAATGAAAATCATTCTTGTCTTCCGACCCATTAACATATGCCTAGCTGGATAAAAATGAAGTACTTCCTTGAGGCTGAAACTAATTCAAGGCAGTGTTTTATATAATAATTTCAGAACTCTTCTATTCACAATCCTAAACACAACCTAAGATTCTTATAACTACTGACTCTGGAACATCCATGTTAATGAATATTACTGGTCCTTATGACCAGCGAGAACAAGGATATCTCTGGATGGGCTCTCTCTGCCTTTTTTGGGTTTATTTGGTTAGAGAATGATATAATAGTTATATATGCTTATGGAGTTTAAGGGCACTCCATGGTGATAAAGGGTAGGGCAAAGATTGATTAAAATGAATTCTGGGACCTGTTTAAAAGTACTAAGTAGCAGTAGGAATCTTGAAAAAGATTGGGAAAAGTGGAAGATATAAGCCTTATTTTACTGGCTTTTTTTTTTCTTCTCTGCACATGTTAAGCTTCTAGTAGTAGTGATGCCTGAAAAAAAATCTTTGATCTTTATTTTCTTGGGAAATCTGTTTCTTTATGGAAACATTTGAAATGTGTTGAAATGCCATGGTACACAATTGGATTTTCAGTAACTGGAAATAGATTGTGGTGGTGGTGGTGTTTTTTTCTTTTTAAGTTTATTTTTTAGTAATCTCTACACCCAGCGTGGGGCTTGAACCATGACCCCAAGATCAAGAGCTGCACACTCTTCCAACTGAGCCGGCAAGGCACCCCTAGACTTTTTTTGATATGAATGTCTCCCATTGAAGTTTGGCCCTTTCAGCTAAAATAATAGAGAATGTAAACCCCATTTTGGGAAAGTGTCATTGTTTTACAAATTCAAAAGCCAAGAAACCGCTTATGTGAGGGGCACCTGGGTAGCTCAGTTGGTTTAAGTGTCTTGATTTCCGCTCAGGTCGTGATCTAATGGTTTGTGGGTTTGAGCCCTGTGTTGGGCTCTCTGCTGTCAGCTTGGAGCCTGCTTCAGATTCTCTGCTCCCCCTGTGCCCTGTGCTTGCTCTCTCTTTCAAAAATAAACATTAGAAACAGCTATGTGAAACATGAGGAAGGAAAATTATTTTTCTCCTAACTTTAATGAAGCTTTTTTTTTCTCGGCAGAATGAAATTAACACTGAAAATATGGTCAGCTCCATGGATCCTGACAAACAAGATTCTCCTCCTCCAAAACCACCAAGGACCCGCAGGTATTGTATGTCACGTTTTATTTGAAAGGATATTTTTCTTTTACTTACTCTTAATTAAAATAACAAATTCTGAATATTTCCAAGTTGTTTTTATAACTTGTATCATTCTTTTTTTTAGGATATAGCATATGTATTTGATTTGTTACTAGTGTACTAAAAATTTTCACTTTAGATAAAATTTCAGTAGTACACTGTACATTAACAGTGAACATCCCCTTGAACTGACAGTAGTTCATGTTTTGGTATGTGGTATAATTACAATTTTAAATTTTCTAAAAGATGTCCACTTTTGCATAATGACTGAAAAAGTGATAATGATTGTCAAAAATTGTGTGCACACTGAAAAAGTTATTTGAAGATGTTTAGTAACATTACTAGCAAAATGAGCTTATTTCTGTCCGGATTTTATTACTTTCATACCAAGCTCATTTATAATAAAGTCAAGATATTCTTGTACCCTTTTTTATTTCTTTTTTTCTTTCAGGGTAGCTGCTAGGTCAGTTATGTGGTAGTATGGAAAGAATATAGATAGAATCAGAAAGATTTAGTTTCAAGTCCTTTCACCCATGTACTAGCTTTGAAGTTCTAATTAAGCCACTTATTTAATCCTTGGTTCATTTTGTTTTTAAGTAGTGTCCTAGGAATGAAATGAAATAAAGTATGTGAAAATGCTACCTATAGGACTTGGCACATTATTAGGTTTCCATTACATGTTAGTTTTCCCATTACAATTACTATACAATTATTAACTATTACAATGACTTATATAGGGTCTTGTCTTGAGCAAATATCTGCCCAAATGAATTGGCCTTCCCTGAAAGTAGGACTTCTTTTATATACGATTCATCAATTTTTTTTTTTTTTTCCTTAAAAGTTGAATAGAAGTTGACTGAAGTTAAGTGGGGTTTGGTCTTGGCATTGAGTTGCTACACCTTAATGACATTATTCCTCAATACAAAAGAAGAATACAATTTTCCTTGATAAGTAAGGCAAGATATCATACTTACTGTAGTCTCTGGAATACTTTTATGTTATGTGCTTCTCTGTGGAACAGTAGAAAGCCTATGAAGGTGGGTTTACAATCTCAGCATTTAAATGCTCAGGATGTGGTTAACTGTGCACTAACAAAACTTCCCAGTAGTAGTTTCTTGTTTGATTTCCACTTTGGTATCTATACTGAAATTGGAATCTTAGCCTCCTGGGAAGGTATCTAGTTAAAATCTATAAACTGTTAGCTAACTTCTTTGTCCCACATATGAGTCCTTTGGGATCCTAAAAGAAACTGTACTCTAGCTATAAAGGTAATAAATCAAGAAACATTTTTGCTACCCCAATATCTTTTAATTTTTTTGAGACTGAGCCAATGTAGAGGTTCTCAAAGTGTACACTGATATTTGTGATGTACATAGTCCTCTACTTCCAACAACAAACAGTGGTAATATCTTCCTAATTTTGAAGGGAAAAAATGAATAGAATGTTGTGAATTTTAAGTCTTTTTGAAAGTTTGACTCCTGTTATTCTTTAATAAACAAAAAGGATAATAAAGAAGTAGCAAATGAGAATTAATAGAACAGTGTTCATTCAGCTTAAGACAGGATTTTATTTAGGGATATGTGAAGTTACCTTTTTCTTATACATGCAGTGGAGTCAAATGGCAGAATTTCCTCATGTTCCACAAAGGCATACCCTGTGAGTTCCAGGTTGAGATGAGTTTTAGAACTAGTGTAAATTGTTAACTGAAAATAAAATCACAACAGTGTAAGACTGATTAAAAAGTAATAATGGTATACTTTCTTTTTCAGTATGGCTACAGAAAGCAAATAAATGAATTGGTTGTTTAAAGTACATGTTCTTAGAGAAAGATCTAGAGAGGAAGGCTTATGTTTGTTGTATTAGATTTAATCAGTCATATAATTCTGGTTTATACATACTTAAAGAGTATTGTAGATTTTTGAACAGCAGATTTCATTTTCTATTTTCACTAACTCCAGCACTCTGTAAGTGTACCTTGTTAGCTGTTTCTATAAATTGTCAACAGGTTTACTACAGAGACACAAATGGGTGTGTGCCATAGTAAAATTTTCTTTATTTAATATTTCAGAGACAGTGACAGTATACTTGATGCTTTCTTCTAATGCCTCTCAATTCAGTTTTAAGTGGGATTAGAATTGGAAGGAATATGGAATGTGGTTGTTTCAGACATTTTGTTATCGAGGCGAGAGGTAAAGATTTATTGAGGGTTTTGTATTTGGAAGACTTGCACAGAAATAAAGTCTTTCATATTGTAGATATAATATAACAAAGTACCAAGGAGAGAACCCTGATAAGCACCATAATTTGTGAGGAGCAGACTAAAAGAAAGCTGTAGAAAAGGAAAACCACCAAGGGTAAAACCAGGAAAACAGTGGCATTCTACAAGCCGTGAAGGAATTTCGTATCTGCCAGAAATACATGAATATCAACCTCTTTGAGGGTTGCCTGGGAGAATGAATAGACTTTCAGACATCTGTGGCTCTTAGAATATCCTGAATAGGTGAGGGCATTTGTGGGGTCAAAACAGGAGTTAAGGTCTACTCATTGGAGGCTTTTGAAGTTACCTGATTTGAACCCTCATCTAGCAAAGAATGTGGTTTTTTGGTGAGGATTTTGGTGACCAAGAACTCTGGGAAAATGGCAACTGGAAAAAGTAGGTGATGGAGAAACCTGTATTTCACAAAACAGTTGTTGTTCTTCTGCACTGTTTTCTTCTGTTAAAAAAAAAAGTCTTCGGCTCTTTTTTGAAATGCTATTTTCCTTTTGTTGATTCTTTTTTTTAACAAGTATATTAAACAAATGTATTGCCTTGAAGTGGCTAATTTTTAAGAAAGGAGCAAAGTGATTGAATAAAAGTAGGAAATGGTCCTATAGGTCAGCCAAATAAGAAGTGATTAAAAGAGGTCCCTTTCAAAATACTAAATATCTGGAAATAGCCTTATGTAGAAAGTGGAACCTTAGGTAGAATTATTTTCATTTGTATTATTGAAAAAAAATTAAGTGTTCTTGATTGGAAAAGTTAAATGTAATTGAGCTTTCGCAGTGATACTTAAAATATCATTTATTTTCATATTTGATGCAATTTTCACTAAAATACTAACCGGATCTTTTCTGAACTTGACAATATAATGTTAACTTGGATGAGCAAAGACAAATAACAGAAAACTTTGGATGAAAATAGTGATAAGCAAGGACCAACTCTTTTAAAAACTAGAAAACTGTAATAGTTAAGATAGTCTGTCAGTGGTATAAGAATATACTAGTTAATGGAGTTGAACCAACAACTAGGGAATAGATCTTGTTAGGAATTAATATATACTAAATAGGGAGAAGGAAAAGGTTTCGTTATTTATAAAGTCATAATATAATATTACTAATCATCTGAAGAAAAATATATTTAGATCCTTATACCAAATACCAAGGCAATCTTCAGGTGATTAAATACAGAAAGTCAAATTATTGAAACAAAATATAATGTTTGACCTAAAAAATAATAATGTTTGACAAACTTGTAGAAGGGAATATAATAGAAGGATAAAGGAAATCATAAAGGACAAAAGTGATTTATTTGACTGATTAAAATTTTAAAGTTCTAATTGAATTATTCATTCCCAATTTGCATTCTTTAAGATAAATAAGGGTAGATTTTGGCAAAATGCAAAAATATGCATGCTTACTATAGTTCTCTAATTCTTGTGTTATTTCTTTTCACTTTAGAAATACTTTTGATCTCAGGCATAATTTTAAAAAGTTATTGATAGGGGTCAGAATATATAATAAAACCAAGAAATAAAGGATAAACACAAGTAGAACATCTTTCTCAATTACAAAGTTTAAGCTATATAGAATATAAAGTAACCATTATATTGGGGTGCCTGGGGGCTCAGTCAGTTAAGAGTCTGACTTCGCTTCAGGTCATTATCTCAAGGTTGGTGAGTTTGAGCTCTGCCTCAGGCTCTGTGCTGACAGCTTAGAGCCTGGAGCCTGGTTTGGATTCTGTGTCTCTTGTCTCTCTCTGCCCCTCCCCTGCTAGCACTCTCTCTGTCTCTCTGTCAAAAGTAAAGACATCAAAAAAACCTTTTTTTATTAAGTTAATCATTATATCAAAAGTAATCATTAGCATTGATACAACACCTATATTTATGTTTTCTCATCTTCCTTTTTTAGATTGCCATGTATTCTCTATTCATTCTGTAGATAGTCAGTGATATGTCAGAGTGGTAAGTGATGTCATGAACACAGTGACTTTTACAGTAATCTTGATCACAGGGATATTAATAGCTGTTTCCCAAAAGAACTGATGTGAATAGGCTAGCTGAGTTCAACCAAGAACACAAGTCTCCTATCTTCTAGTCCAGTAATGTTTTCTTCATTATATGGTATTACCTCCCTAAAAAAAGAGAGTAGTGAAAGTTTTTGTTTTGAAAGTGTTCTGTTCTAATTTTTTGGTAGTCATTTTCTTCACTCCCTTACTGTTTCCACCCCATATGGAATCCAGCCTAAATTACTGTAAGAAAAGTAATTTTCTGATTTTATGTAACATAACAAATTATAGAGTCACTCATTTTAAGACTTGGTCAAACAAATTAAATATAATTTATTATTATTATAAAGTCCAAATGTCTTAGTGTGAAGTTCTGAGCCTTCACAGTATAGCTTCAATCTACCTTTTTAGTTTTATTTTTCACTGTTTTTCCGAACCGTTGTGTTCATTGTTCTGTCCTCTTCTGGTACTGGTATAATGCCTAGCATGTGGTAGGTCCTGAATGGTTTGCTTTGTTTTTGAGAAGTGAAATCTATGCCTTCCTCAAAACAGAGGATATTAAAACCAGTATTTACAATAAGAATTATGCAAGTCATATATCAGAGTATCTAGTAAAAACATGAGTGTCGGTTACTATAGTGGAAAGTCCATTTGTAGCATATATATTTTTGTGGTTGGGCTTCCAATTTTTGTGTACATGAAAGTGCTATTTAAGTGTTTTAAGCCTTGTTCCAACCAACCTTAAATCAAAGAAGCATAGGAAGAAATCTGTTAGTGTAATTACCAAATTTGAGTAGCCACAAAAACCCACAAAGGGACACAAGGAAACTTTTGGAGGTGATGATGTATGTTTATTACCTTGATTGTGGTGATGGTATCATGGGTATATGCATATGTCCAAACTCATCAGATTTTATACATGAAATATGTATAGTTTTTTTGTACATCAACTCTACCTCAGTAAAGCTTTTTAAAAATATGAGTAGCTAAGAATGTGTTTATTGTATATTTTCAACATCCTGCACACTGTTTCCAAAAGTACTTAACAAGATTATTGGTTAAATAAGGCTGTTTGAACACATTTAACTCTGGTCCCTCCCTAAACTTCCTAAAATTATTGTGAAGGAATATAAAAATGTATGAAGATTTTAAAAACAAAATTGGAGAGGGATGGCAGCAGAAGGATGATGACAGAACTGTGGAAAGTAGAAAGCTTATCAACCAATGTAAAGGGACTAACAGAACAGGGAAAGCTAAAACTTGCTTTCCAGTAGGTGGGGGAAGCCCACAAGAATCAACATGATTCTCCAAAGAACTCTCAGAAAACCTCAGAAATTGGAGGTCCCCCTTAAGACTAGTGTGTAGGATGGGACTAAAAACAAGGAGACTTGAGTGTTTCTATTAAGAGTATTTAGAACCCCAGATTCCTTACATTAAATTGAGCAAATGACTGCCTCTCTTACATTTGGACACACAGGAAGGATTTACTCTGGAGTGGCTGAACCAGGGGGGTCTTTGGATTCAAGGACATCAGATCCAACTGATGGTGGTGTTGTAGTGCCTTACTGAAAACAGGAATTTGTATGCTGAATGGTCACATCCTCCAGGTCCTTTGCTCCCAGATTGCTGGTGGGAGAACCTCCCTTTTGAAAAACTAGCTCAAGAGATGAAATGTACACTTTACTCGTTGTGGCCCACCAGTATTGTTGCAAAGGCTGTACTCAGTCCACATGACCTCTAAGCCACAAGCTTCAAGACCTCCCTCTTACATAATGTGTATAGATCTTCCAGTCATTTATAATACTCCATTCTTTAAGAACAGAACCAGGATGATCAGGCATTTGACAACGTCTCTAACGTGAAAGATAGACCTAAATAAGCAGGAAAAAAAGGAACCTAGATGAAATAGAGATAATACAAAGTAGAAAAAAGATAGTAAGATAAATTTCCAGTATTAAAGAACATGAATTTTTATTTTTTTTAAGTTTTTACTTATTTATTTTGAGACAGAATCCCAAGCAGGCTCCTCACTGACAGTGTGGAGCTCGAACTCACGAACCTGAGCTGAAATCAAGAGTTGGACACTTAACTGACTGAGCCACCCAGGGACCCAACCTTCGACTCTTGATTTCAGCTCAGGTCACGATCTCACGGTTTGTGAGTTTGAGCCCCATATGGGGCTCTGCGCTGACAGTGCAGAGCCTGCTTGTCATTTTCTCTGCTCCTCCCCCGCTTATGTGTGTGCGCTATCTCAAAACAAATAAACTTAAAAAGAAAGTTTCCAATCTGATAGATAAAAAAATTTATAATACAATGGATTCTGAAAGTTCCATGGTGAAACTGTAGAACCTCAAGAACAAAAAAGAACCTAATAGCTCCAAGAGAGGGAAAAAACACAGTTCACATTCAAAGGAGCAGGAATCAGAATTACATAATTGTGAAGGAAAATTATTTCTAATCTAAAATTATGTATATTTTCAAAAAATCAATAACTTTGAAAATATAATACTCAAATATAAAAAGCCTCAAGAAATTTGCCTCCCATATGTAGTTCTTAAGAAGAAATTGCAGGATACAACCACCAAAACAAGGAAGTGTACCTTATGTATGGGACCTGGAAAATAGGAGAGTCCTACTGGAGAGAACGTCAGCTCTGTGGGGCCTAGGTAGTCAGTGGTACACACTGGAGCTCGAGCACCAAGGACCTAAAAGCCTAAGAGGGACGTGTGTGGTATTGATAATTACCTATAGTGTGTTTCATGACCAACTGAGAAGAGGTGTATAAATGTGGAAGAAAAAAGAAGGGCTAAATTATTGATGATGCATAGAGAACTGAGCCATCAGAAACATATGGCAATTATTAGAGAAAAATAAGAGGTTGTATAAGAAAAGATAGGAAATCATAGTGTCATGGGTAAGAATGATATCGATATTGATAAGATTGAACTAGCTAAAAGTTGTAACAGTATTGGGAAGATAGAAAAGATACCTAGTAGGAAGATAATGGAGAATGTGTGAAATAGATCAAGAAATAACAATTTATGGAAAAAAGATAATTTATGAATTTTGAAATATTTTGAAATAATGGAGGTGAATCTTAGAAGCAGCTGTTAAAAAGGCTGAAAGTTGATGTCTCTGGGTAACTGAAGGGCTGTGGGAGGAGACCTGTTTTTCATGAAAATTCTTGTATTTGTAAACAGTATATATTGCCTCACTAAACATTAAATTTTGACAGTTTATAATTTTTTATTCATGAAAGGATGAGCATTCTTATGATGCCCTTTTATTAATGTTTTCAGTTGCCTTGTTGAAGGGGATGCCAAGGAAGAAATACTTCAGCCACCAGAACCTCATCCAGTGCCACCCATCTTGACACCTTCTCCCCCGTCAGCGTTTCCAACAGTCACTACTGTGTGGCAGGACAATGACAGATACCATCCAAAGCCAGTGTTGCACATGGTTTCATCAGAACAACATTCAACAGACCTCAACAGAAACTATAATAAGTCAGCAGAACTTCCAGGGAAAAATGAATCAGCTGTTGAACAGATGGATAAAAAATTGGAGCGAAATTTAAGTTTTGAGATTAAGAAGGTCCCCCTCCAAGAGGGACCAAAAAGTTTTGATGGGAACACACTCTTGAATAGGGGACATGCAATTAAAATTAAATCGACTCCACCTTGTATAACTGATAAAACCTCTAAGTCCCAGGAATTGAGTTCAGGGGATCTTAAAGTAGATGATATTTCTCAGAATTCTTGTGTGGACTGCAGCGCAACACAGTCAAATAAAGTTCCGGGTGTTCCACCAGAAGAATCACAGAAGAATTCAGGCACACCTCCAAGGCCAGACCGCTTGCCTCTTGATGAGAAAGGACATGTAATGTGGTCTTTTCATGGACCTGAAAATACCCTACCCATGCCTGAGTCATCTGAAGGCAAACCCTCAGATCTCCACTGTCAAACGATGAAAACTGTGAGTTTAACACCAAGCCCCACAACACCAGTTGACACCCATGATCCTGCAGGTCATCATAACAGCTCGCCTCTCTTTAGAGCACCCCTCAGTTTTACTAATCCTCTTCACTCTGATGACTCGGACTCAGATGAAAGGAACTCTGACGGTGCCATGACCAAGAATAAAACTAGTATTTCAACAGCAAGTGCCACAGTTTCTGCTGCCACTAGTACTGAAAGCATTTCTACAAGGAAAGTATTGCCAATGTCCATTGCTAGACATGATATAGCAGGAACAATACATTCAGGTGCTGAAAAAGGTAATAACAGTATCTAACACTTAAATATTTTTACTGTGTTACAGTCACTGTTCTAAGCACTATATCAATTAATTGTTTTGTTCCACATTTCACTGTAGAATCTACAGCACAGTTTCATTATTTTAGATACTTTTTTAAAGGTTTCTATTAAGAACTAATAATAAAGTAAGCTCTGTTACCTTAATTTGATTAATTGCATGACTAGATTTTGTGTTTGCAAGGTATTTCAATTGTTGTGACTGAAAATTTTTTTGCTCTTTAGTTTTCCCTCCTATGTTAATAGTTTTTAGTATTTTATGTGGGTCAAAAATTTATCTGACTGAATAATTAGAAATAATTTAGGGAAGATAGAACTGCTTCAAGTAACAAATATTGTCAGACAGCTTCATTGGGCATTTAATTTCATCCATGTTTATCACAAATACTAGTTTATCATCGTTTAATGCTTTTTTAACTATACAGCACCTTTTATACTTGCACGTGAGGTTGCTTTTACCTCTAAGATGAACCAAGAAGCAAAACTGTAACTACTCAGCAGAATATGGGAAATTTAATTCAGTTAGTAGTGAGTGGGATATATCCTTATCTACGTCATTGATACTATTATTTAATTGACTTTTTTTTAAACTGTGTTAGCTTTTGAGGATGTGTGCACTTGGTTCCCAAGATGTATTACTGGTTCTTAAAATTCATCTTTGATCCACTAAAATAATCCTGGCTGCCTTCTTAAACAGACCATAAAGTTGAGAGCAAATGTAATAAACACGAAAGCTATTTACTGGTAGATTGATTATCAGTGGTCATTTACTTGTCAGTGGACTCTGGTCATGACCAAAGGTCATGGTATTTAGGCTGGTATTTACAATGTGCAACCAAATAAGTACTGTGAACTTAAATGATAATTTTTTCTGTTCCTGACCTAATAAGTACTACCCGTACTATGGTGCCTTTATTTTCCCCAGCTGACACATACTGTGTTTTTTAATCTTGAGAATGTATCTGGTAGAGTAAATGAGAATCTAAGGTAGTTTCCTAAATTTACATTATAATCTGTAGTCTTGATTCTTCTGTTATTTGAAGGATCTTCAGAAGATAATGGTTACCACAGTAAATATTACTTTACCAGTTTGCCATAATTTAAGACTGTTAATATCTTTTTCTTCCTCAAATTCAGAGCTTGAAAAATAACTGCCAAGTTGTAACTACACAAGAAAATGGGTTGATGAGAAATTTTCATTTTGGGCTTTTGAAGTATATCAAGCATGCATCTATCTTGTACCTAGGAAATACATTTTTTTTTAACCATTGGTAGAAATAGAATTTTGGTGTGAGGGCAGGAAGGATGCAAGATATGATATGCTCATTAAAAGTTATTGCCACCTGACCAGTCTTTCGGTGATAATAGAAAAATTTCCTTCAGAATACAAAATACTGGGACGCCTGGGTGGCTCAGTCGGTTAGGCATCCAAATTTGGCTCAGGTCATGATCTCATGATTCCTGAGTTTGGAACCCCGCATGGGGCTCTGTGTTGACAGCTCAGAGCCTGGAGCCTGTTTCAGATTCTGTGTCTCCCTCTCTCTGCCCCTCCCCTACTCGCACTGTGTGTGTGTGTATGTCTCAAAAATAAACATTAAAAAATAATGCAAAGTACTGTATAAGGATATTTAAGTCATCCTACTGTATACTAGCTCACTTCTCTGCATTTTATTTGTATCTCAAAGCAAAGATAGTTCTAAATGTGACTTGATTTCTTTTTGCCCTATCCAAACTATGCTAAATGAATTTGGTATTAACTGAAGATTTTCCTGTGTTAGTGTTCTGTGCTGCAAGCAGTCCTGTTTTTGATGTTACTAGTTACTTTGTAGATGAACCATTGGCACAAGAATTAGATTTTTGTTTCCTTGTTTGTTTTAGAACTTGTTAGGGAGTTAGAACAATTTTATTTTGATACCTAAAAACCTTTTGCGTAAGTTACTGCCTGGCAAAAATTACTGGCTATGAATTTTGATTTTAATATTGACTTCAGCCTCCTGAAAGATTTCTCAAACTTGGCTACACTGAGTCCCCATTTAGTGTTATGATTTGCAAAAACCTGTGTAAAATGTGCAGTCTCTGTTTTTGATAACCTCTAAAATAGAAGTTTATAACTTAAAGGTGGTCCAGAGATTGAAAGAAAAACATGAAGCTGAAAAGCATGAGCCACAGTTAGAAATTAAAAGTGTTAAAGAATAAAGACTGCCATGAAAAAAAGAGGTATAGAATTTCTGAAAGATACTTAATGTAACCAAGCAAGACTGTCCTTCCTGATTTGTTCACTTAATTATGAAATGGCACCAGAGTGCCAAAATTATGCATCCTTTCCTTCCAACAGCTATCTTTTTTTTGTGAGCTGTTAATAATAAAAGGGCAAGGGGAAGAATGACGATGGCTCAGATTATTACTACTGGATAAGTGGATGGTTCTTTAATGGTTTCACTTTATATGCAAGAGAGAGTTCCAGTACTAGTGACTGACATACAAAATACTGGACTGGAATTCTTAGTAGGACCCAGAGGCTGTATTTTCTTGGGTCTTTGGCTAAATAAATGTAGGAAGGACAAGAGCAATCATACCTGGCTCATGCTAGTTGAAAACTGAAAAGGCTTTGATTTTCAGTCTCTTTAATGCATAGCCTATCAGATATGGTTAAATAGCAAAGTATTATGGCAAGATTGTTCATTTTTTAAAAAGAGAACAGTTGTCAAAGCCCAGACAAAATAATACAGGATTCTTACATTCCCTTTCTTCACTCCATCCTCTCTAACCGGAGAACCCACGCACGGAATTGTATCCTCATATTTTCCTTCTTTACCTCCAATGAAACTGCATTTACCCTATGCAGAAAGGCTAACTGATGAGGCTTACTTAGTGCATTATCTTTTCCAAGAGCTAATTTTGTTTTAGCTCTGGTGAAAAGCTTTAATATGGCTTCAGTCAGTATTCTCAGAGTAGGTCATATGCCACTGTTCACAAGATTTTAAGCATTAAATGAACATTCAAAAAATGTAATACTTTTAAGCATATTAGAAAACAGACACTTCAGATTTGCCATTTTAGTCATTACTGTTTAAAGTATGACCAAAGGACACAGTTAAATTAAAAATGAATGGGACTTAAAAAGTAAATAGTACAGGGGCGCTTGAATGGCTCAGTCGGTTAAGTGTCTGACTTTGGCTCAGGTCATGATCTCCGGGTTTGTGGGTTTGAGACCCACATTGGGCTCTGTGCTGACAGCTCAGAATCTGGAGCCTGCTTCAGATCCTGTGCCTTCCTGTCTGTGTGCCCCTCCACCACTCGTGCTGTTTCTCAAAAATGAGTATTAAAAAAAAGAAATTAAAAAAAATAGAGGACAGATGGTGGTATGGTGGTATGGCAAAACTCATGAAGAGAGTTAAGCAATTGATTCCAGTTTGGGAAACACTGGCTTGAGTCAAATGACCAAAGGTTTCCTTTGTGTACTCAAAACATCATCTGCAAGCCCAAACGAGATGTCCCTTGCCCACTGGCTTTTCTACTGAAGGCTGTCTTCAGACTGAGAGGACAGTGATGTCTGCAGGGTATCAGGAAAGTCAGGAATCATTTTCTCTGCGCAGCAGTGAATGAGTT
This sequence comes from Panthera tigris, assembly GCF_018350195.1. Lineage (NCBI taxonomy): Eukaryota > Metazoa > Chordata > Mammalia > Carnivora > Felidae > Panthera > Panthera tigris. Next base: position 81,359,692 of record NC_056661.1, read on the forward strand.
CATTCCGCTTTGCTCGTTAAATAATACTTGGTAACAAGTTGAGTAGTGAGGATTTCTTGTTTGTTATTTGCATTTTTAAAAACTGATTTCTCTTAGGGGCACATGGGTGGCTCAGTTGGTTAAGTGTCCAGTTTTGGCTCAGGTCCCGATCTCATGGTTCAGGAGTTCGAGCCCTGCATTGGGCTCTCTGCTGTCAGCATAGAGTCTGCTTCAGATCCTCTATCTCCCTCTCTCTGCCCCTCCCCCACTCGTGCGTTCTCTCTCAAAAATAAACATTTTTTAAAAATAAACACTAAAAACTGGTTCTTAGATAATTGTGGAAATGACTTTTCTCTCTTATATTAGTTTAGATAACAAGTTCATTTTTAATGAGTTAATATTCTTTAACAAGTTCATAATTTGTCTGAATTTTATGTATTTAATATAGATGTTGATGTTAGTGAAGATTCACCTCCTCCCCTACCTGAAAGAACTCCTGAATCCTTTGTGTTAGCAAGTGAACATAGTGAGTGTCTCTTCTGCTTTTTTATTATTGTACTGTAATAATAAACTCTGAAAAACATGGCTTATTTTAGTCTAGTTGCTATTGAGCTGCATAATTAAATTCAAAAAAAGGTTTGACTTGATATTGACAAATGTTTTTAACTCCTTGAATGAAAAATACTTATTTTTTTGAAAAATACTTTAAAATATTTTTTGTTTGCTAAGATTGCTAAAATGGCTGCATTTATATTAGATACTATAATTTACTTAAATGTATTTATAACTGTATTTGTAAGTTGGTGTCTTTTCATTCATTAAAAATAGCATTTATTAAAAGACATTAATTGCTTCACTGGGTGCCAGTTTAGGTAAGTAAATATTTAATTTGGGTTGTAGTTGGGCGTCAACTCAGTTGGTGTTAACTGAAGGACACTTAAGGCCACATGAGTATCACTGAGAACTGGGAGAAAGTGATATTTCAAAGTCTTGATAATATATTTCTTCTCTGTCTCTTCTTAAAAAAAAAGAGTACAGAAACAGCTTAATATATTTACAATGTCTCGTGCTTGGTGGGGTCCTCCCTAATTTTACCTAAGTTACCTTTTACCAATATTTTATTAATTTTAACTCATTTCAAGAATGTGGAAAGTGAAGCCGTATACTTCAATACTACTAAATACATCTAAGTCTGCCACATGTATACATTACCATGAGCTTATAACAGTAAACTATATTTTCTTAAATTAATAGAAATAAAATATTTTATGGAAGTGATCGTTTCTAAAAATCTATAGGGTCTGTTTTTGCATCTTTAATGCAAGAAATTCAGGAATTAAAGATGTTAATTGTAAGATTTTATTTTTCTCAGATACACCTATGAGATCTGAATGGAGTGAACCTCAAAGTCAGGAACAGTCCGAACAAAAAATATCTGAAGTGAGTCCTTTTGGGATTGGAACAGCTATAACTAAGTATTTTTGTTCTTTTGTTAATTTATCTTATAGTTGTTTAATAACTGTCACCTTAAGACTATTAAATATAACTTTTGATCAGCATTTTTTATGGTAAGATTTCAGATGAAAACCCTACATAAAATGTGAGATCTGAAATTTTTAAAAAGGGCAACATGATCTACATATGGCCATCACAGAGTATTATTTTCCTAGACTGCTTTTAAAATCTGTAAATTACTCCGTGTTTTAAGTCATTTTGGAAGTGTGAATGGAATAGGAGTTAACATTTTCAGGGTCACAGTACTTTCTTAGAATTTGTTCCTTCCATTATAACACTAAGTACATAGTCCCATCCTTTGGTTTGTCTGGTTACATGAGGTTTCCTTTTCACATTCAGCAAATGTTTGACAGCTAAATATATTAGCCATGTTTCCATACCATTTTTCATCAATATTAACATTTTTCATATTTCCCCCATATTTTAATATCCCCCAAATTAGGGCACATCTTACAATGATTAAGAAACAATATACTTTACTTGGCATATATAAAATAGTGGTAACCTGTAATAATGATGTTATTTATGTGTTACAATGTATATCATAATTCGTAGAATATGGGCAAAATGGGAGTTGTGTGTATGTTCCTTTGTGTAGTTGCTCCTGCATTTCAGTTTCCATCCACAAGGAAAAAGTAATTCCCCTATCTTTTTATTCCCAGTATAAAATACCTTAACACTTAAAAATTTTAAGCCTAATTGAAAACACCATTGTTTTCTTTCCCTTTAACACTGAAAATTTTGGTAGATCTTGACTTCTTGGGATATATAGTCATAACAGACCACATTTTCTATTATTTCTTCTAAAAGAGATATATTGTAATAGTTATTAAAATGTCTTCCTTTTAGGGCTTGACAACCCCTGGAAGTGAAAAATGTGGTAAGTTAGATTTTGTTTCTTTCTGTTATAGAGAGAGAGATTAATCTCCATAAAATAGCATGCCTCATGGTGTGTGTTATTTACTTGGTTATTTCTGTATGTGAGAATATGTAGGACACTTCTAGAACCTGAACTGTGTATTATAATTATTTCAAATTAATTATTGTATCAGATATTATTATTAATCTGGAAAGTAACAGCATTTATTATTGGTAGTTACAGGCTAATAGGAAAAAAATTATTTTTAAAATATTTTTATTTTCTGTTGTTTATAAAAACATTTAGAATCTAGATCTGACAGTGGTTTGAATAGATGTCCCAAATTAACCTAGATTATTGAACTGGAGCTCTAAAAACTGTTTTGGAATTCTTCCTTGTAGGACTTCCGCATTTATGAAGATCAATAAGATTATGTAGCTCAACCCACTGTTCCAATGCCAAGTTAGAATATTTTTCTGCCACATTACTTGTACTATCATAGTAAAATACATCAAGTTATTATTAATTCTTATAAATCAGTGACCATGAAAGCAGCTTATCAGACGTCCTAGCCTAGGGGCACCTGGTGGCTCAGTTGGTTGACCGTCCACATCTGACTCTTGGTTTCAGTTCAGGTCATGATCCCAGGGTTGTGGGATCGAGCCCTGCATCCGGCTCCATGCTGAGTGTGGAGCCTGCTTGAGATTCTCTCTCTTTCTCCCTCTGCCCTTCTGCCCCACTTACGTGCTCTCTTTCTCTCTCTCTAAAATAAAAATTAAAAACAGCAGCAACAACAAAACATCCTAGCCTATACAATTCCCTCAGTTTATCTATCATCTGCCCTTACCCTCCATTCTGCTTCAGTTGCTCTCTCCCTGCATCTTTGACTAATGGGGCTCCATTCCATCTTACACATTTTTAATACTCTGTCTACTAGCTGAGGCAACATAAGGAAAAGAACAGAATAGGGCTTTAGAGTCAAGTCTACCTGGTTTACAATTTCATTTTTACCATTCTACTTACTATATGACTTCAGGCAAGTTACCTTATCTTAGCCTCAGTTTTTTTTCTCTGTGAAATGGAAATAATAGTACCTACCCTAAAAAACTGTTGTGAGGACTTATTTAAATCACATATATGGGCTATCAAACACTGTGGTTGGCACATGATAGGCACTCAAAATGGAAGCAATAGTATTACTACTATCTTTATTATATTAATACTGCTATTGTGGATCATTGAATTCTTTTTTTTCCTAATATATGTTAACTACTTTCTGGTTTCTCTTCTTTATCCAATCTAGATACTATTCCTCCATTACTCTAGTCCTACTCTAAATTATCCTCTAGTTTCTTTCCCCTAACTCCTGTGCCATTTTATTTTATCCCTCAAGATTCCTGAGTACTGCTGGGGAACATTATTCCGTTTTCCAGATGAGCCTACAGTTCTGGATCTTCATCCACAGTTGGGCCCCCAGCTTTGCTTGGTTATCTTATCCGCTCTAGCTGGCACACTTTCTATTTTCCTTGAGTTTTCCTATCTTTACTTTCTTCTGAAATCAATCCTACTGACTCTTGTTCAGTAGATGACCTTTTATTTAACTGAGAAAACTGAGGCCTTTTGACTAGGTCATCATTTCTTCCTAGAAGCCAGTCCTTGAATAGCTCACCACCACTGGGTTTCACCTCCATACCTCTTATGTCTGTTCCATTGCACTCTGCATCATTTTACTGTAAAACTTACCACACTACAACAATAATACGCTTGTCAGTCTCTCCTACTAGCCTAGGCCTTGACTTGTTTTTATTCTGACCTTGAGCTGAACAAATAACTTTTGCATTAAAAAAAATTTTTTTAATGTTATTTTGAGAGGGATAGAGAGCGAAGAAGGGAGGGGCAGAGAGGGAAGGAGACTGAGAATCCCAAGTACACTGTCAGCGTGGAGTCAGACACAGGCTCGAACTCATGAACTGCAAGATGATGACCTGAGCTGAAATCAACAGTCACATGCTCAACCAACTGAGCCACCCAGGAGCCCCATAACTTTTACATTTTTAAAGAACTGTTTAGGGGCTTTGGCTGGCTCATTCAGTAGAGCATGCGACTCTTGATCTCAGGCTCATGAGCTCAAGCCCCACATTGGGTGTAGTACTTACTAAAAAAAAAACAACTTAAAAGCAAAAATCAATGAAGAAGAGGTGACAGAAACTATATGCTGCTTATAAGGCCTAAAATTTATTTTCTAGTCCTTTATAGAAAAAGTTTGCTGAACTCTGTTTAAACTACAAGCACCAAAGGACAAGGGTCATGTATTATTTGACTTGAATTCCAAGTTTCCATAAGTTTCTTAGAGAGTTATAGAGGATATGATAATGGTTGTGAAAGAATAAATCATAGTAGTTAATTTCTTTTGTTGCTAATCTTATGCATTGGGGATTAAGTAAGTAAACTAAAATTTAATTGATGTAAAACTTTCAAAGAATTACTACTGTTAGAAGCCAGTAGTCCATCAATTAACTATGAACTTGATTGCCATTGATTTCCATATAAAAGCAGTTCACTTGCTATTATTGCCTTAGGACATCGGCACGTAGTATGAGTACTGTAAGGAAATATAATACAGCAAGATTGAAGTTTATTAAATAAAATTTTAAGAGCATAAGGAGAATCCATACGTTGCAGAACTACTCACTGAAGATGTCTAAGTGCCCTTGAGAACACCTAACATGATTTCCTGTGTTCGTCACTGCATTTATATTTATCTGGGCCTCTGAAATTATGATGTCCAAGAGAGAAAACTTGCTCTTTTAATTTAATACACACATTAAAATCATTAGAGGATTCTATATATGATGCTACAAATGATGGTGATTAACAATCTTTATTTTGCATTTTAGATCATCCAGCAGGAGGTATTCACATAGAGACTTGTACAGAATGTCCACCTATTTTCAGTAACAAGAAAGACCAACTATCAGAAAGTCCAACAGAGGCCACAGATATTGGTAATTTGTTTACTAAATAATTTAAAAACTTTATGTAGTTAATGCTGGCAAGAATGAGAAAAGGGTATTTGCCATCGTTTCAGGCTTTCCTTAGAAAGGCAAAGTTTATCAAACTTTGTGCTATGATTTATTCAGGTTCGTAAATAAACTACCCAAAGCAAATTAAGAGTTTTTAGTAAATTAAAATACATTTCTGAACACTAATCACTATGGCATTTTGATTATAGGTTTTCGTAATCGCTGTGGAAAACCCAAAGGACCAAGAGATCCACCTTCAGAATGGACATGATTCAGGGAGCTAACAGACACTTTAGACTGGAAAAATTCAAGTGCCACTGAAAGCCAGATTTATAGTATTCCATCTTAAAAACGTGGGACTAACAGCAGTGTAGATTGTTGCCTTAGTATTTTTTTTTGCTAGGACCATCTACCTGCCTTATACTACACTTAGGAAAAAGTATTACATATGGTTTATTTTGTAACTTCAAGTATTATTGCCTTAATGTCTCTTAACCCTGTTACACGCTGCTTGTAGACATGTTAATATAGTAATACTTTTATGATAAATTGAGTTTAAGGACTACTCTTTTGCTAATGTTTTATCATGTATGCATTATTTTGTATATGTACAGGGCAAGTAGGTATATAATTTGATAAAGTTGCAGTCATAAAATATTATTAACAGAAGATGTAAGAAATTTCTGCATGGTCTAAATCTTTGTGTACCTTATTTGTAAATTATTTGCCCTGAAGTTTTAGAAAATAGTTTCTGAATTTTAAAATTGCTGGATTCATGCAGCCAGCGTTGCAGGTTATCAGAGATCAAAGATTGTAATAATAATACATTTTGTAAATTGTAAGCAAAAAGTTATTTTTATATTATATACTGTCTAATTGTCCATCCTAATTGTCCTTGTTTTCATCTAGTCATGGAGATTCAGTAAGTGCCTTGGAACAATATTGAATTCTCTTAGCTCGTGAGTGTGTGTGTGTGTGTGTGTGTGTGTGTTACTTTAATATTTGAACTCAAGTGGGATTAGAAGACTATCAAAATATATGTATGTTTCAGGATATTTGACCTGCCATTAAAAAAAAAACAGAAACAATTTTACAGTGCCTACTTGTCTTGGTTTTTCATTCCTTATTCCAAGGGAATTAGAGTTAGTATCTACCTTCCAGTGTTTAAGTCATGAGTGTGAATGGAGTTTAATCTCTTAATTAAAGAATTCCAATACTTCTACTAATTCTAATGCTTATCCTTGTGTCAGCCCTAGGCATCCTTCTCATTATTGCCTAATAAGATCCAGTAAAACACCAAACAGAGGTAAGGTTAGGAAGGGGGAACTGGTTTCTTCCCATCCTACAACTGGAGCATAGATCCCATCCAGGTGTCCCAAGTTTGAATTCTAACACCAGGGATTAAAGTTAATGGATGTCTATATTTTCCCTCTGCATACGAAAGAGATAAAAGGGGCGCCTGGGTGGCTCTCTCAGTTAAGCCACTGACTCTTGATTTCGGTTCTGGTCATGATCTTATGGTCCTTAAGTTCAAGCCTCACTGTTAGCGCAGAGCCTGATTAGGATTCTCTCCCTCTCTCTCTGCCCCTCCTGGGTTCCCCCCTCTCTCTCAAAATAAATAAACTTTTGAAAAAATTATACAAAGAGAGAAGAAATTATAAGACTAAAGTAAGAGAGTGACCATATCTGAGTAGAAGGATTATTGCAGAGGAGAAAATAAAACTATCATTTCACGTCAATTTTTTTTAAAGCTCATTGGTCTTTGTGTTTGCTCCTTAGGATTTCAAATTTTTCCCATATGTTTTGGTCATAAGGAAATATGAATACAGTGGACCCTTGACATTCACAAGACACAGACACCTCTATAGCATATCATTTTCCTAAAAAAAATTAAACTAAAAGTATAACATTTATTTTTTTTTTTATTTTTGAGACAGAGAGTGACAGAAAATGAACGGGGGAGAGCCAGAGAGAGAGGGAGACACAGAATGTGAAACAGGGTCCAGGCTCTGAGCTGTCAGCACAGAGCCCGACGTAGGGCTCGAACTCACGAATAGCGAGATCATGACCTGAGCCGAAGTCAGATGCTTAACCGACTGAGCCACCCAGGCGCCCTAAACTGAAAGTGTAACTGTAAAACGAATTTAGCTCCTTCATGTACTTGATGATTTGTATAATATGGTACTAAAATAATTTATAAACATTTTTATGTTGGGAAGGAATTGCTTGGAACATCTTCATTGAAAAATAATAGGGCACCTGGGTGGCTCCGTTAAGTGTGCAAATTTTGATTTTGGCTCAGGTTATGATCTCACAGTTCATGAGTTTGAGCTGAAGTCAGGCTCTGCTGACAGGGCAGAGCCTTCTTGGGATTCTCTCTTTCCCTCCCCTGCGCTCTCACTCTCTCTCAAAATAAGCAAACATTTAAAAAAATATATAACGTATTCAGAAGAGTGCAAAAATCATACTAATAATCATAAAGTTTATACCCATTTGAGTGTGACTACCACCTAGATGCAGCAATAAAATAGGATCAGCCACTGAGAACCTTTCCCCTTGGGATTCTGAGATTTCTTCATTACCATATGAGTAGCTGTTACTTCTTTTTCATTGCTATAGAGTTATGCATTGTATGAATGTACCACAGTGTGTCCATTCTGCCATTAACAAACATTTTGATGGCTTGGGTTTGGGAATATTACAGATTATGCCACTATGAACATTTTTTAATGTGTTATTTGGTACATGTAGTACATACATCTGTTGGCAGAATATCGAGGAGTGGAATTTTGGGATCATAGGGTACACATACATATCTGCCTTTAGTAAGTAGATACTGCCAGTTGTCCTAAGTGGTTGTTCCAATTGTTATATATTTCTTGGTAGTGCCCTTAATTTTCATTTTAGCCTTTCTAATGGGTACAAAGTGGTGTTGGTTGTGATCGGAGTACGTATTTCTATCTAATGTTCCATTTTTTTGTTCAGGGAATGATTTTTTTTCCCCCATTGGCCAATCACCATTTAATGTCCTTGCTCCACTGTTACAGTTTTGTCAGGTATCCATTGATACCAGTTATGTATCCATTGATCTGTGAGTCAGTTTCTAGATTTTTCTTTCTATTCTATTGCCTATCCTCAGGATGATTTTAAATTGTCTTTTTCTAGCTTTAGCTTTCTCCCAAGGATTAGTTTTTATACTGGTTGGAACTGTGAGTAGAACAGTTACTCATTTTTCTTTTTCTGTGTAAAGCATATGGTAAGCTCATTTGTATCTGAGATAAACCACTGCCAAATTCATCCTGCTGCTTTATCCAAAACCTCTACCTTATATAACTAAGGGTACAAAGGCTTTTAAATCTTTCTATTTCCTTCATAACACTATCAGTTAGCTTTCCTTTGGGAGCAATTTTTCATAAATAGTACTTTTCACTCTAATACTTTTCACTTTATGGACATTTTCTCCATAAACAGATAAACAGAGAGCAATAAAGCCATAGTTATGTCAGTGCTGAGCCAGGCTCAGTCATTAGCTGAGTAACTTAGTTAAGTATAACAGCCTCGTGGGGGTCTGTGGTTAAGATTTTTGCCTGAGGGAAATTTCAGAACTATATGTTCTGAATCCCTGGGGTCACTTGAAATCATTGAAACTATGAACATTAAATTCTTGAATGTGAAGAGTTTACTGAATATCAATTTGTCTTTATCTTCTGAGCTTGAATTTATAACAGGGAGTTCCTATTCCTATTTAGATAACTAGATGGGTATGAGGGATAGGGAAGGTCTCTTAAATTCCCAGGATTCTGGCTGGGAAAGGAAAAAGCTCAATTTTGAATGTTGAGTTTGAGATAACCGCCAGGAGGTAGATAGTCCATAGGTAGATTCGAAGTTCATAAGAAATGTCCAGACTGGATATCAGTAAGAGGGAATTAATATAGCCAGGAATGAAACCATGACAGCACAGAAACCTCAGGAAGAATTTGCTATTTAAACGAACTTTTGCAGTAATATGGTAAATCTTCATATTTGTATTTGTTGAAACTTGATTTAGGTTAAACATGTTCCTTACCTTGGTGAATGGCATCCTCTCCCTCCCATTACCCATCCTAGTCATCTGGTGTATTCTGCACTCTAGGTTCTCATCTCTTCAATCCAGCTTCCTCACTACCACCACCAGACTCATCTTAAAAGGCCAGTCTGACCTGCTGGTGACCTCTTCTAATTGTTACCTTTTCCCTAAAAAATCTTTAATGGTTCTTCACTGTCTATGGTAATACTTCTTCAAAATGTGGCCCAGGTTCTCCTGCATTAGAATATTTGAGAGAGTGCCCTTAAAATTCAGGTTCCAGGGTCCTACCCTAGAGCTGAATTAGAATGGGGATAAGTAATGTGCATTTTAAACAAGCACCATAGGTGATTCTAGTGCATAATGAAATCCAGTGACTTGGATGCAAGACCCCATCCAAGATCTACCTGCTGCTGCCCTTTGGAGCCTTTTCTCTGTATCTGTGCTCTGGCCACAATGAATTACAGCTGCCCCTTGAACAACAAGGGTTTGAACTGCAAGGGTCCACTTACACATGATTTTTTTCAATAAGTGTAGTATAGTACTGTAATTAAATTTTCCTTGTGATTTTCTTTGTTAAAAACTTAAAAATAATTTTTTTATTGAAGTGTACTTCAATATTGAAGTGACATACAATGTTACATTAGTTTCAGGTGTATGACATACTGATTCAACAACTCTATGTTTATGCTATGTTCACCATAAGTTGTAGCTACCATCTTCACTGTACAATGAATGCTATTACATTACCAATGACTATATTCCCTATGCTATACCTTTCATCCCCATGACTTATTCATTGTATAACTGGAAGCCTGTACCTCCCACTCCCCTTCACCCATTTTACCCATCCCTCCATCTCTCTCCCCTGTGGCACGCACCAGTTTGTTCTCTGTATTTATGGGTCTGTTTCTGCTTTATTCATTTTTTTAAGATTACACATATAAGGGAAAGCATACGGTATTTGTCTTTCTTCTGACTTATTTCATTTAGCATAATACCCTCTACATCTATCCATGTTGTTGCAAATGGCAAGACCTCATTCTTTTTTGTGGCTGAGTAGTATTCCACTATTTATGATTTTCTTAATATATTTTTTCTCTAGCTTACTTTATTATAAGAACACTGTATTTAATACATACAATATACAAAATATGTATCAATAGACTGTTATCAGTAAGGCTTCCAACAGTAGGCTATTAGCAGTTAAGTCAAAAGTCAATACACAGATTTCTGATTGCATAGGGGTCCCTAATCTTTGTGTTGTACAAAGGTCAGCTGTACTTAGAGTTTCCTGAGCCCCTACACCTGACTCATGCCAAACCCTCTGTCTTGAATACCCCACTTTGTCCTTGTTCTGGTGAGCCCTCCTCATCTATCAAGTCTAATTCAGCTGTTGTATCTTGTTAAGTCCTTCATTTCATCCTATTTCTCATCAAGTCCATGAACCATTCTCTTTGTCTATACTGCACCCTATTTATTTACCAATGTACTTAGACTTTCTGCTCTACTAAACTAGCCCCTTGAGAGAAAGGACTATGATATTTAGTAAAAAGTTGGCATGTATGTGTGTGTACACACACACACACACACACACTTTAAAAACAGCTAAATGTACAAAGGAGAACTGATTTTGAATATATGTATTTTCTTAAACATTGTCCTGACATAGAGTAAAAAATAAATGTCAGCTGAATAGGTGAACTGAATCCAAAACCATAGCACATGTTAAGATAGTCCACACCTGGTTCTGATTTACATTCCCAAGCACTCTTCTATTCAGTCTTTATATTTTCAAACTTAATACCTCTTGACATATGATTTAAAGCACCCACATCAATACACTCATTGAATGGAGCTTAATAATATGTTGCTTATATACTTGTCCCTGCTCCTGGAGCCAGCTCGAAAGTACAGAGTGGTCAAAAACATTATCCACTAACTGGGAGTACTTTCCCAAGAATATATCCATGGTTTCCAAACTGAATAGTTGGCTCTGTTCTGAAAACATGTATACATATATATTAAGGGCTTTTTAATAATTAAACTAAAAAAAGTGTTAAATGTGAAGGGAAGCAATAAAAAGAATGATTGCAGTTTGCAATCTGAAGCTTTTGAGAGAAACTCAAGAATGCCACTTTAATTATATTTTAGCCCTAAAATGTATTCTGATTGTAATACGTATTAGGCATTTTTTTAAATGTTTATTTACTTTTGAGAGATGGAGAGTGAGGGGGGAGGGGCAGAGATAGAGGGAGACAGAATCTGAAGCAAGCTCTAGGCTCTGAACTGTCAGCACAGAGCCTGATGCAGGGCTCAAATCCATGAACCATGAGATCACGACCTGAGCCGAAGTTGGACACTTCACCGACTGAGCCACCCACGAGCCCCTGTATTTGGTATTCTTGACTGCAATTATAAAATCGTTCTAGTTTAATTCTAAATATAGGATTAAATTGAATTAAATCACTATTGTGCTAGTTTTGGAAAAGGTTTTGCTGCCTTTGTTTCCTTACACAGTATCTCCTAATTACCTGCTTTTAGTCATATTAGATACCAAAATTCAGATTCTATTAATAGCTTTCTTTTTTAATTTTTTTTTTTAAGTAAGCTCTATATCCAACATAGGGCTTGAACTCACAATCTCAAGATCAAGAGTTGCACATTATACTGACTGAGCCAGCCAGGAACCCCAAGATTCTATTAATAGCTTTCTAAATAATGAAATGTGAATTAATTTCAGTTTTTAAATACTCTCTTTTCTCTAATACTGGATCTTTGTTACACAGCTCTTCAAGGCCAGAAGCTCAAATTTTCATTCTGGCAGATGGAGAATTGCAAAAGCTTTAACTAAGATTTTGGCACATATCCACTCAATAAGCAGCCCTTGCATATTATGCCAAAAGTGCAAAGTAGATATAGTTTTGAATATAAATTGTATTTTCTTAACAGACTTCCTCCACTTGGTTTCCTCAGTTATTTGTCTTTAAGGTGCACAAATCACGTAAGATGTGCAAATGACCGGTATATTTAGACAATTTAACCAGTGAAAAGCAGTCGTGCCTGGGTAGCTCCAGGAAGTGTGCCTCTGTTCTATACTACCACAAATCTGGGCTTTGTTGAATTAATGGGGGCAGGGAATTCTAAAGATTCCAGTCATTTTACATTTTTTAGAGATAGCATGGCAGAGGTACTGTTACCACGACTTAATGTAGTAGCATTTGTGACTTGAGAATGTGCTTGCCAAAATGTCAACAAGAACATATTCTTTAGCTACTACAGATTGATGCCCAAATAGCCAAACAGGAAACAGGAAAGTAGTTCTAGATTTCTTAAACTATTATCTTTTATAAGTAATTCTTTTATTTTTTTCCCACAGTTACTTTTTTGTGTGATGAGACCTTTCAACATCCATTCTCTTAGCAACTTTCAAATATATAATATAGTATTATTAAATATAGTCACTGTGCATTATATCCCCATGACTTATTTATTTTATAACTGGGAGTATGTACTTTTGATCCCCTTCACCCATTTTGCCCACCTCACCCTCCAATATTATGTTTTTCTGATTGAAAACTTCTTCAGGGGCACCTGGGTGGTCAGTTAAGCAACCAACTCTTGATTTCGGCTCAGGTCATGATCACACTGTGATATCAAGCTCCACACTGGGCTCTGCCCTGACAGCACGGAGTCTGCTTGAGATTCTCTCTCTCCTTTCTCTCTGCTCCCCTGCTCATGCTCTCTTTCTCTCAAATAGATAAACATTAAAAATTCTTCAGCAGGACTGTTTAGTAAGTACACAAATGTACAGATCATCTACACTTCTGTGACATTTTATTTATTTATTTAATGTTTATTTATTTATTTTTGAGAGAGAGAGAGAGAGAGCGTGCGCGCATGAGCAGGGGAGGAACAGAGAGAGAGGGAGACACAGAATCCAAAACAGGCTCCAGGCTCCGAGCTGTCAGCACAGAGTCTGACGGAGGGCTCGAACTCACAAACCGTGAGATCATGACCTGAGCCGAAGCCAGACGCTCAACCGACTGAGCCACCCAGGCACCCCAGCACTTCTGTGGCATTTTAAAGTATTGTGCCTTCTAAATTTTAGCTTTATGTACATATATATAACCTATTAGAATATTTCCAATGTCTTCTAATACTAAAATGTGAAAAAACATTTAAATAATATACTGTATTAAATATAAAATCTAAGTATTTAGCGTTTCTGATTGTATTTGAAGTAAGCACACATTTTCACGCAGCTTCTATGCAAAAAATTTTAAATGCCAATCTAAGGTTACTACAATGTCATAATTTGAAATGTACACATTAGCTGATACATTAGAAAAATATTTTTGAAAATCAAAACTCTATATATACACATTTAATTGTTTCAGAAAAGTGAAATGCAGATTATAGGGAGCTTCCTATTGCTATTAAGCATAACAAAGTACTCTGCTTATCTTTTAAGCCTAAAGTGAGCTGTCCATTTTAATGTCATTGTTCTATCTGTCACTATTGATTTCCCTGTAACAGAAATAAATTGAAATTTACATGTAGAAGTTTTATGTTTACACTTTACTTTCATTTGAATCTACTTATAAACTTAGGACCAAAAATTTTTCAAAGTTATATTCTTTGATAAAGGCTTCCAAATAGAGCTTTTATTCTGGATGTAGGCGTTGGAACATCATGGAACTCTTCTCTATTCTACCAGAAGGGGGCAGCAAAACAAACCAAAAGGAAATTTATGGATCCAAAAAAAATCAGGAACGGCACTCAAGAAAATTCACAAAACTAACAACCCAGAAGCTTCTGTGAGTGGCTTCACTGTTTGAGAATGTTTATGAAGGCCCTAATACCAAGTGCCCCTCTTTGCAAGACCTTAAGGCATCAACAGTCTTCATGCAGACTCAGGCCTATCTAATAAAAATTATTAACCTTGCTAAATTCTTACCATATGCCAGGTACCCTGATAATCTCTGAACCCTGAATACATATTATCTTAATCATCACAAAATCCTTGCCAGGTAAATATTCCTGTTTAATGGATGAACCTGAAGAATATAGACTTCAGGTAATTTTAAGTCACACAAAGTAGCAAAGTCAGAATTTAAGCCTAGTTCCTATTCCCAAATGCTTACTCCTAACTACTAACCTTACCTTACTATATGCCTCTAGATTTCAGAGAAACTAGGTGTGTAGGCTTTAGCAGATAAGAAATGTTTGTTTGTTAACTGACTAGAAAAAGGGCTAGTTACTTAAGTCAAATGTTATCCGTAAGCTTTAAAACATACAGCCTGAAAACTGGCGAATGCTGGAATCATGGCCACAATATTTGCAGCTTCTCCCATAAAGGTGGAGTCTGTTTTCTCACCTCTAGTATCTAGGTTGACCTCATGCCTTGCTTTGACCAATAGAATGCAGCACGTGTGTTTCTGGGCTGATTCTGTTTCTGGACCTTAAGAGGCCAGGTTACTTTGGTTTCCAGTCTCCTGAGCCCTGGTGGCACGTAAAGAAGCTCAGGCTTAACCATAGAACCCATGAAAGGTGATGTGGAGACTCAGTCCCAGCCAATACCACGTGGAAGAGAAGCATCCAGCCTAGCACTCCTGTTCCCGAGAACTGTGAGAAATAATGTGTTGTTTTGAAACCATTATGTTTTATGGTGGTTTATTCTGCAGCAATATGGAAGTGAAACAACAATGGAAAACCAAAAATGACCTAAGTCTACAAATATTTAATATAGATTCCACTCTTCCTATCTACTATCGCTTTTCCACTGTCCATAGGTATATGAAATAGCTGTGTGTCCTTTCTCCTTTTTGCAACATATAGTTGGTAATGAATACCAAAAATGTCAAAAGGCTGTTAGCTCAAAGCCAAGGAATTTCCAAAGTTTTAAGTCAAGCCTTAATTAGAAATGTATCTATCTACACACACACACACACACACACACACACACACACACACACACACACATTTAAGTTTATTTATTTATTTTTAAATAACCTCTACACCCATCATGGGGCTCGAATTCATGACTCCAAGATCAAGAACTTTCTGCTCACTAGCCAGGAGCCTCAAAATGTACCCATCTATTTATTTTTAAAATTTTTTTTTTTTTTAACGTTTATTTATTTTTGAGACAGAGAGAGACAGAGCCTGAACGGGGGAGGGTCAGAGAGAGAGGGAGACACAGAATCGGAAGCAGGCTCCAGGCTCCGAGTCATCAGCCCAGAACCCGACGCGGGGCTCGAACTCACGGACCACAAGATCGTGACCTGAGCTGAAGTCGGACGCTTAACCGACTGAGCCACCCAGGCGCCCCAGTACCCATTTATTTAATGACACTCTCTAAGCAGCTCCTAGGGCTGGAAAAACATTTATATGAGCTCTAAAATAAAGGCATAAAAGTCCTTTTAGCAATTACACTAAGGCTGTGATATACATAATTTTTACTGTTAAAAGTCTTCAGCCCATGGTTGGGAGTTAGCATAGATCTAAACAGATCTAAACTCCTTCTTTTTTTCTATGCCTCAAAACAATTATTTGAGAATTTTTGATAACTTACGTATATAACACTCATACAATGCCTCCTATATCCACATACTGTTGTGACTCATTTAATGAGGTAGGCACTATCTTTAATCACCATTTTATAAAAGAGGAAGTTAAGGTATAGACAGAGGTTAACTAGCTTGTCCAAAATCACAATGCAGCAAATTCTGATCCTTTTCTACTGGATGAAGGCGGTGGGGGTGGAGACAGATAAGGAGTTAGGTGATACTATGTGTTCAAATAACATCTCCAAATAACCCTTGGGACTAACCATGACAGCAGAAGGCCTCTGCATGTTATTTGAGATCAATGATATGTCTCTAACCTTTCCAGCTTTGTCTGCCACCACTGACTCTCCACCCTGACCTTCAGCTGTAGAAATGTACACCCCACATATACCTTGGAATTTTTTTTTACCTCTGTGCTTTGCTCTTTTGGTCCCACTCAACAGCCACCCCCCGCTTGGAATGCCTTCATCACCTTCTTCCAATGTGAAAGTGCAGTTACATACCTTTCAAAGTCCACCAACAGCACTCTCTTCATAAACTTTCCTACTTTTCAATATATCACTCCCTTGACTTCTGGCCAAATCAACTGCTCTTCCATGAAGTTCCCTTAGCTCTAGTATTCTAAGCAATTTTTTCCACATCATTTCAAATTAGCTGTTTTAAAAATACATCTTCCACATTACCCTTCAAGGCTCTTGAGTGCCTAACCCAATTTTCTCCATACAGTGTGAACACATTAGTTGCAATAAATTCATGTGAACAGAGGTGGGATTCAGTCAGGGTGAAGAGGGCATCTTTTTCAGACCCAATCCTGTTATATGAACTTTAGAGACAAGCAGAGTGACATTTCTGGTATTGCCTCAGGGCAGTGCCAGTTTTAAGGGTAAGGAATAACAATTTCATGTCTTTGGTTCAAACTAGAAAATTCTATAGCAGTTCCATATAAGCAACAGTAGGGGCTGAAATCCAGAGGTATTGGACACTAACTCTAAATGGTTACCTACCAACAGGTTTTAAGACTGTTTACGAAGCACAAAGTTCAGCAGAGACCAACAACTACCAGTTAATAAGCTCACTGTAACAACAGCTCAAGTCAACTAGGCCTGCAGTTCCAACCATTGACATCTCCTTAACCAACTAATTACCAATTTTCCATCAGGTGGAGATGCCACAATTTTCCTTGAAAAAAGTGGCAACAGGGGGATCATTTTTAGAAAAACAAGGTAGCATTTGGATTTTAAAAACCATTTGAAATCTGGGAAAAAAGGATGTAAGTCATTAAGAAAAAAAAAATGTTTTTGGAGGAGGAGGAGCCAAGATGTTGGAACAGCATCGAAGTTTTTTTGCAACTCTCATCCCTGAAATACAGCCAGATCAACACTAACCCATCTTGCACACCTAGAAAACTGATTTGAGGATTAACACAACAATCTGCACAACCTGAACCACAGAACTTGGCAGGTACGCAGAGCGGAGAGGTGAACTGGGGGAGACAGAAGCTGTGGAGGGCAGGGAGCTGTTTTTGTTTGTGGAGAGAGGATGGAGATGGGGAGAGAGCATGGGAAAAGCACCACCCCTCCCCCCACCACACACACAAAAGCAGCTGGAGATAAAGTGGAAAAGTGGAAACAACCGCAGGGACTGAACAAAAAAGGGACAGAGGAGAAAGGAGAGGGTTTAAATTCCATTAAGATTCTATAAACAGGGGAAGCGCAGAGTCTGAAACTCTGCACCTCAATACCTTGCAGTGCTCTGGTGGGAAGGGCGAATCGCCAGAAGCAAAGCAGGGTCCGGGAGGTTCTCGGGCCACACGGGGAGAAGCAGTTCCACTGTTGTAAGGACATTTGGTAGAAGCAGTGCTGCCACTTGGTCCCAGCAGACCCCAGAGAACAATCACAGTCGCTAGTGATGGAACAGGACGTTAAGAGTGAAGCCTGGTGCGAGATGTGTGTTGCGATTTTCCATAAACCCTGAAACGCTGCTGCTACAAGATCGTATGAACCTTTTCTGGGGCGGGCTCACACCCAGCTGCAATCTGTGGGCATCAGCAGCAGCGCGATCTCGCGAACATTCCTGGGGGCGGGCCGGCACCTGGCCATTTCTCAGAAAGACCCTCTTCCAGAGGCCTGAGAGGATAAAAGCTACAGTCCCTCAGAAGTGAGGGGTTGGAAAACACAGCCATATTAGAGATAAAACTCAGAAGGGAGGTGCCGCCTGGCAACCTGACGGCTTGGTCACAGACAGTGTAGAAACAGGGAGTGGATGGAAACTGAAGACAAAGGAGGGGTGTTTGATTACCAATGGTGAGAGCACAGAGTTCTGATACTACTGGGTAACTGGGTGACGCCATTTCACCTCTCTCGTGCATGCGCATAAACGCCTACACACACCACAGCAATCCACCCCAGTAAGCTAAGCAGCTCCATCTAGTGGAGAACGGAGCCATTACACTAAACCTCACCCAACTGGGCCAACAGCACTCTTGACAACACAAATCTCCCGCTTGCTTAGCTTCAGAACTATGAAGTGCTTCACAGCTTGACTTTTATGGGAAACCAGATGTAATTTCAACCTTACTTCATATTGTTCACTGGTCCTTTTATTCAGTTTTTTTTTCTTTTTCTTTTCTCATTCTTGAATACAGGAAGAGAAAAAATTTATTTTTATTTTCCATTTTTATTAAAAAGAAAATTTTTTCTACTATATATTTTACTTTTTTGTAAATTTTAAAAAATCTATTTTACTTTCATCATTTTATTTGATTCTATTTTATTGTATTCATTTTTTCAAATTTTCAAACATTTTCCTTTTTTCTTTTCTTATCTTTCCCTTTTTTCTCTAATCTCTCAAGCTTCTTTGAACAACCAGGCCAAAATACACCAACGACCTAGCATTGTTTATTTGATTTCTTTGTGTTGTTTTTAACTTTTTAAATTTAAGTGTTTTTTGTTTTTGTTTTACTTTATTAATTCCTCTTCTTCCTTCAAAATGACGAAATGAAGGAATTCACCCCAAAAGAAAGAACAGGAAGAAATGACAGCCAGGGACTTAATCAACACAGATACAAGCAAGATGTCTGAACCAGAATTTAGAATCACGATAATAAGAATACTAGTTGGGGTCAAAAATAGATTAGAATCCCTTTCTGCAGAGATAAAAGAAGTAAAAGCTAGTCAGGATGAAATAAATAATGCTATAACTGAGCTGCAATCTTGAATGTATGTCATGGCGAGAAGGAAGGATGAGGCAGAGTGGAAAATCAGTAATATAGAGGACAAATTTATGGAGAATAATGAAGCAGAAAAAAAGAGGGAGACTAAGGAAAAAGAGCACAAAATAAAAATTAAAGAACTCAGTGACTCATTAAAAAAAGGAATAACATCTGAATCATAGGGGTCCCAGAAAATGAAGAGAGAGAAAAAGGGGTAGAAAATTTATCTGAGCAAATCATAGTGGAAAAGTTTCCTAACCTGGGGAAAGACACAGACATCAAAATCCAGGAAGTACAGAGGAAGTACTCCCATTAGATTCAACATAAACCAACTATCAACAAGGCATATCATAGTCAAATGCACAAAATACTCAGGCAAGGAAAGAATCATGAAAGCAGCAAGGGAAAAAAAGTCCTTAACCTACAAGGGAAGACAGATCAGGTTTGCAGCAGACCTATCCACAGAAACTTGGCAGGCCAGAAAGGAGTGGTAGGATATATTCAATGTGCTGAATTGGAAAAATACGCAGCCAAGAATTCTTTATCCAACAAGGCTGTCATTCAAAATAGGAGAGAAAAAAAGTTTCCCAAACAAAACTTAAAGGAGTTTGTGACCACTAAACGAGCACTGCAAGAAATTTTAAGGGGGACTCTCTGAAGGGAGAAAAGACAGGGAAACAAAATAAAACAAAACAAAACAAAAACAAACAGACCAAAAGCAACAAAAACTAGAAAGGATCAGAGAACACCACCAGAAACGCCAACTCTACAGGTGACATAATGGCAATAAATTCATATCTTTCAGTACTCACTCTAAATGTCGGTCTAAACGCTCCAATCAAAAGACATAGGGTAACAGAATGGATAAGAAAACAAGACCTATCTATATGCTCTTTACAAGAGACCCATTTTAGACCTAAGGATACCTTCACATTGGAAATAGGAGGATGGAGAATCATCTATCATGCTAATGGTCACCAAAAGAAAGCTAGACTAGATTAGTCATACTTATATCAGACAATATAGATTTTAAAATAATGACTATAACAAGGATGAAGAAGGGTATTATATTATAATTAAGGGATGTATCCACCAAGAAGACCTAACAACTGTAAACATTTATGCTCCAAACATGGAAGCACCCAAATACATAAATCATTTAATCACAAACATAAAGAAACTCATTGGTAATAACACCATAATAGTAGGGGACTTCAACATGCCACTTACAGCAATGGACAGATCATCTAAACAGATAATCAAGGAAACAATGGCTTTGAATGACACAGTGGACTTCTCAAAGTCAACACCCAAAACACAAATACTCGAGTGAAGAAATGGACAAAAGACATGAATAGACACTTCTCCAAAGAAGACATCCAGATGGCCAACTGACACACAAAAAAATGCTCAACATCACTCATCATCATGGAAATACAAATCAAAACCACAATGAGTACCACCTTACACCTGTCAGAATGGCTAACACGAACAACTCAGGCAACAACAGATGTTGGTGAGGATGCGGAGAAAGAGGATCTCTTTTGCATTGTTGGTGGGAATGCAAACTGGTGCAGCCACTCTGGAAAATAGTATGGAGGTTCCTCAAACAATTAAAAATAGAATTACCCTATGACCCAGCAATTGCACTACTAGGTATTTATCCAAGGGATACAGGTGTGCTGTCTTAAAGGCACACATGCACCCCAATGTTTATAGCAGTGCTATTAACACTAGCCAAAGTATGAAAGAGCCCAAATGTCCATCGACGGATGAATGGATAAAGAAAAGTGGTATATGTGTGTGTGTGTGTGTGTGTGTGTATATATATAATACACAATGGAGTATTACTCGACAATCAGAATAAAATCTTGCCATTTGCAACAACGTGGATGGAACTGGAGGATATTATTATGCTAAGCAAAATTAGTCAGAGAAAGACAAGTATCATATGACTTCACTCATAAGTTTAAGATGAACATAAGGCAAGGGAAGCAAAAATAATATAAAATCAGGGAGAGGGGATGGCCTAAATGGGTAAGGGGCATTAAGGAATCTGCTCCTGAAATCATTGTTGTACCATATGCTAACTTGGATGTAAATTAAACAATAAATAAATTTTAAAAAGATTTTTTTAAATGTTTTTAAAATTAATTAAATTTAAAAAGTAAAAGTGATGATGTTCATTTCCAAGAATGTGAAAACATGATTTAGAAATCACTGTATTCTAGGGGTGTCTGGCTGGCTCTATTGCAACAGCATGCAACTTTTGATCTTAGGATCATGAGTTTGAGCCCCATGTTTGGTGTAGAGATTAGTCAAATAAATAAATATATACATACATAAATATTTAAAAAGAGAGAAATCACCATATTCTACATAAAACATCTTTTGGCCTAAGTCAGTGTTTCTGAAATTTTTTTTTCATTATAGGCTTCTCACCCCGACAAGGAAAAACTCTAGATTTAAATTCTCCCTAGTGAGAGAAATAGGAATAATATTTTGTTGAGTACTGTTGAGCTTTGGAGGTACACAGACCACTCTAATGTCTAAGATTGTTTTTGTCCCTTATGACAGAATTTTAGAGTTTATGGCCTAAGCCCATTAACAGAGCGAACTTCAAGACTGCAACCAAACAGGGAGCACTGATGGCCACGGTATCATACTTGGATGTGTCTCATAAGACAGACTCTCAGTGTGCTTCTCACATGCATCTTGGCCAGCTAGGGGTGTGCTTTGGGTTTTTCTTCATGAGATAAGAGATGCCCTCTCATACTTTCAGAGATAAAAGAACATTTTTAAAGTACTTTATTTTATTTTTAATTTCCATGTATTTTTGAGAGAGAGAGCAGGAGGCAGGAGCAGGGGAGGGGCAGAGAGAGAGAGGGGGCCAGAGGATCCAAAGTGGGCTCTGCACTGACAGCAGAGAGCTTGATGCAGGGCTCAAATTCACAAACCTCAAGATCATGACCTGAGCCAAAGATGGATGCTTAACCAACTGAGCAACCCAGAAAATACTTTAAACATCAAATCTAATGTTTACTTTATAAAAAGTAACAAATCTTGAAAAGAGATATTATCTGATAATTTACCTTGCCTAGTAGTTCCTAGCCTTCTCTGAAAGGCTGCCTGCCTCCCTCTTTGTTCCTAGACATACTAAGTGTACTTTAAAATAGACATTTTTTGGCACCTTAGTGGCTGAGTCAGTTGAGTGTCTGTCTTCCATTCAGGTCATGATCTCATGGTTCATGAGTTCGAGCCCTGCATCAGGCTCTGTGTGGACAGCTCAGAGCCTGGAGCCTACATCAGATTCTGTGTCTCCCTCTCACTCTGCCCTCTATGCCTCGTGCTCTCTCTCTCTCTCAAAAATATATAAAGATTAAAAAAAAATTAAAATAGACATTTGTCTTTATCTACTTCCAGAAAGGCTATGATAGATATTTCTCTTAATGAACACAATAATTTACCTTCATCACAGCACTGTTACAAGGATTAAATTATTTAACATGTAAAATTGCCTAGCACAATAAGCTTTCTGGCATAAAACACACAGCCATAAATTAATTATGAAAGAAACAATGTGTAACAATCTGAAAAAACAAAGAGGTTATTGTGAAAGCGATTGGAGTGATTGTTGACATTAACTACAATACTGTCATGCATCTAAAAAATTAACAATAATTCTTTAACACAATCAATTATTCAAATATGTGTTCAGATTTCTGAGTCTCATAAAATGTTTTGGCCACTGGTTCGTTTGAATCAAGTTCCATACAAAATTCCCATGCTGCATTTACTTGATATATTTCCTAAATCTCTTTAAATTTTAGGTTCCCTTTGCTTTCTTTCCTTGCCATGTATCTGTTGAGGAATCTGTGTCACTTGTCCTATAGAGTTTCCCACACTATGGATTTCACTGGTTGCCTTCCTCTGGTGGTGTTAACATGTGCCTGTATCCCTCTATTTCTTGTAAACTTGGTGCTAGGATTGGGAGGCTCTCAGAGTCAGGATTGATGGTTTGGGCAAGAATGCTTCATAGACGTTGTCACTGACTTACACTACATGTGTCAGAAGGGTCATAATGTCTGGTAGTCTCAGTGGTGATGCTGATCAGTGTGTTCAGATACTGTCAGCCTGTTCATTATGATCTGTTCACTAAAGTTTCCAACAGCCTTTCATCTCATGCCATCCTCCTCCTTACAGCTCTTCTTAGACTTTAGTGTTGGGAAAGCTAAAAATATATTTCTCAAAGTCCTTTGCAGCTAGAGTTATGGATGTAATTTAAATTCCACCAACTAGAGGCACTTGTGTACAGTGAAGAATCTAGAATGCAGAGGGGAGGACAAAGTTAGGAGGAATCCTTCTTAACGGGGCATATTATCATGAAGGTGACGTGACTGTGGAAACCAGTAAGGGTGGCTTCCACATTCAGCAAGTGGCTTCCTGATCATGACATGAGCAGCAGTCCTTTGCCAGCCCAGTTCTAAAGCGTGGATTTGTGACGCACTCCTGAAGCTCAGTTTACACTCCTGCTATTTGTAATATAACATGCAGTAAATAATCCCTTTTGGCTTAAATTACTTAAGAGTGGATTTTATTCTCTGCAGTGAATCCTGAGGAATGCACCTCCTCTACAAAAAGGTATTGTCAGAAATTGTCAAACAATTGCCTCTCTGATTTAAAAAAAAAAAAAAAGTGTATCTAGTTAACTTGCTAACAATTTCCTGAGTGTGTAAAATAGATATTCTAGGAAGATGAACATTTATTTTATTTATTTTTGAAATTCCAGTATAATTAACTTATAGTGTTATATTAGTTTCAGGTACACAACATAGTGATTCAGCAATTCTATACATTACTCCCTGCTCATCATGATACATGTACTCTTAATCCCCCTCACCTATTTCACCCATGCCCATCACCATGGTCTCCTCTGGTAACCACCAGTTTGTTCTCTATATTTAAGAATCTGTGTTTTTGTCTATTTTTTGTTCATTTGTTTTGTTTCTTAAATTCCACATACGAGTGAAATCATATGGTAAATTTTCTCTCTCTGACTGACTTATCTCAACTTAGTATTATATCCTCTAGATACATCCATGTTGTTGCAAATGGCAAGATTTCATTTTTTATGACTGAGTAATATTCCACTGTATATATATTCCATATATTCTTTTTTTTTTAATGTTTACTTATTTTTGAGAAAGAGAGAGCAAGCAGGGGAGGGCGGAGAGAGAGAAAATCCCAAGCAGGCTCTGCACTGACAATACGAAGCCTGACACAGGGCTTGAACTCACAAACTATGAGATTGTGACCAGAACTCAGACATTTAACTGACTGAGCCACCCAGCTGCCTGCCACATATCCTTTATCCATTCATGTATCGATGGATACTTGGGTTCCTTCCATAGTTTGGCTATTGTAAATAATGCTGCAATGAACACAGGGGTGCATATATATTTTGAATTAGTGTTTTCATGTTCTTTGGGTAACTACCAGAATTGGATCATTAGGTAATTAAACAAATATTTTCTGAGGAACTTCCATACTGTTTTCTAGTTTCCAGTTTGCATTTCCTTCCACCAATGGCGTATGAAACTTCCTTTTTCTCCACATCCTCAGCAATATTTGTTTCTGGTGTTTTTAATTTTAGCCATTCTGACAAGCATGAGGTGTGTATCTCATTGTGGTATCTCACTTCTTTAAATAAGAAAATCATATAGCTATTTCATATTCCCATTGTATAAACTTTCTTTTAAAAACCCAGAAGTGCTTTTTAAACATTTAGAAATTAATCATGTTAAGAAAATTTAATCCATATCCATTTATGAAGACAATTTTACTAAAAAATGTTTAAATGTCTAAAAATTTAAATTCAATAATGTCAACTACAATGTATAAGTCTTTGGAGTTTAGCAAAGAGATCTCTATTCAACTTTATATAATGTTCCAACACAGATAAGTTGAAAAGAATTCTACAGCGACCCATATACCTCTCACCTGGATTCTACAATTAACATTGTTATTTTGCTTGATCACATATCTACCCATCTATGCATCCTTCTATTCATACATTAATTCATCTTATTTTTTGATACATTACAAAGTAAGTTGCAAACGTGAGTACATTTCACACCTAAACATTTAAGCACAGCAGGTTTTGTTTTGTTTTGTTTTGTTTTTTTAGGTATAGTATTTGGCCACTGGAGGGCTTCCAAATACCATAAAATGCCCTAGAAAGTTAATCTACAGCATTCTACAGTATCAGAAGGTTTACAGAAGGGGTTGCATGGAGTATAAATGCCATCAATTAGAGTGAGGGACTCAATCCAAAATCTAGCAAGAGATTGCAGCACCTTTCATCTTTACTCTCCTCTTTTTACAGCTACTTTCATTATAAAAGAGAAAATATAAAACCAAATGATTTGTGCTGTTGAGGTAGCCAATTCTTTAGCTCAGAATCTCAGAAAACTGGATGGAAACAAGATGTTACATTTGCAGAAATGAGCTGGTATCATGGACTCCAATTAACTGGTTGATTGATACTCTCTACAAAAGCAGGGGGGCTGTTTGTTTTCATCATTCATCCCAGCTTGTAGAACATAGCCCCCGCACATGCTAAGGTTCAATGAACAATTACTGCAGCAATGAGTGAATGCAAGTGCTTGATTCCAAATATAATCTTCACATGTTTAATGTCATTACTAACCAAAGAAGTTGTGTTGTTTCTTTTTTAAATGACAATAAGCCTTAACATAAAACTAACAGCATAGGTTGGTTATCCTACCACTGGGACTGCAACTATAGATATAACCATGTTTTCCACACATACTTCAGTAATTCAGCATAAACCCACATTGCATCCCCCCCAGAGCGCAGGTGGCTCTGCTGTGGCAGGTGCTGTAGAAGCCTAAAGCTGGGGCAGAAGCAGGGCTGTCGGGGCCACAGGAAAGCTGCCCACAATTGAGGGCAGAGCAGGGACCACTTTGCCCTGGGGCTTCCCAGAAATAAATGTGAAGTTTTGAAATGGGACTGATGTCTTCTGTGAATCACTAGAGGCAAGAGTCGGTGGAATTCAAATCATTACTGTCAATGTTACTTCCCTTTTGTACCTTTACACCCATCATGGGGCCTGAACTCACGACCCTAAGATCAAGAGTCACATGCTCAGGGCGCCTGGGTGGCGCAGTCGGTTAAGCGTCCGACTTCAGCCAGGGTCACGATCTCACGGTCCGTGAGTTCGAGCCCCGCGTCAGGCTCTGGGCTGATGGCTCAGAGCCTGGAGCCTGTTTCCGATTCTGTGTCTCCCTCTCTCTCTGTCCCTCCCCCGTTCATGCTCTGTCTCTCTCTGTCCCAAAAAATAAAATAAACGTTGAAAAAAAAAAAATTAAAAAAAAAAAAAAAAGAGTCACATGCTCTCCTAACTGAGCCAGCCAGGTACCCCTACGCTACCATTTTTAAATTACTTTTTCAATGTGATAATTTTCTTTGCTACTTCCTTGGCCTTTGAAAGGGCATTTCCATATTCAGTACAACTTCATCAAGTTAGCACACATCTATCTCAACAGCTACTATGAGATTTTTTTTTAATAATGTTTTTGTCTCTGCAGGAGAATGAGAGGCAAAGTGTTTTCTGACTGTGACTATAGAGAACAACACAAATAATAATTTCAAATCCATCAGTTTTCCTGTTAGGGATCACAAATGGGAATCAAGACAGGGACAACTGTGAGATTTAAAAACCATAAAATCACCTTGTATTTTGTGATAACAAAGGCAAGAGAAATGTAGTTTAAATTAAATCTCCTTACAGCTTGCAGCCCACAGACAGACACCTGAAACGGACAGAGTGTGACCATCCCCAAGGAACTCATGGCTGTCTTACTGCATTAGTGTTTTTGTTTTTTCAGAGACTGTAAGTATCTGTATCTTAACAGCATTTAGCCCCTCAAGGTCCTGAAAGCCTTGCTTCCAAATTCCTTAGAGACTTACACTATCCCTATCCGTCACTAATTAAAAAGTATAAAACCAGCACTCCTCACAATCCCAGTGCAGCTCTTTCTGCCCACGGTCCTGCCCGTGCTATAATAAAACCACCTTTTTGCACCAAAAACTTCTCGAGAATTCTTTCTTAGCCATTTGCTCATGAGCCCTACCTCACAATTTCATCATTTTATACTCAAAATAGGTATTTGAAGAAATTTTAGGACATAAACTGTAAAAGGTTAAAGGTGTAAGTAATCTCTTGCCCCAGCTAGTGCTGCCCTCTCACTAAAGAAATGTAAGATGTGTAGGCTCCCAAAGACTTTCAAATGGCCCAGAGATACCTTTGTTAAAGTATACTTGGAGAAAATACACTTTTCTAGTGGAGCCGCGCGAGGCTCCCTGCCACATGGTGGGATGAGATACACTCCCAGCATTGAATCCTGGCAGAAGGTGGTTGACTGAGACCAAATATTCACTTGTTCTTTCTCAGAACACTACTTTTCTATGTCAAAGTTTCCACCAGTCATGGGTACATCCCTCCAAATAAAAACATGCAGTGAATGACATTTTCATAATGGCAATTTTATCCAATTAAATTAAATGTCTTTTTTTTCCTCCTGTAATGACTTTTCTATTTATTTTGGTGTTAAGATGTCCTTTTACGAGTAGTGGTGATGAACAACAGGTTTTTCTTTTCCCATGGTATTTACCTTGGCCAAACTAAAAGTAAAAAACTCCAAACCGGGGCGCCTGGGTGGCTCAGTCTGTTAAGCGTCTGACTTTGGCTCAGGTCATGATGTCATGGTTTGTGAATTTGAGTCCCACGTCAGGCTCTGTGTTGACAGCTTGGAGCCTTGAGCCTGCTTCAGATTCTCTGTCTCCCTCTGTGTCTGCCCCTACACCACTTTTATACGTACCCTCTTTCTCTCTCTCTCAAAAATAAATAAAACATTTTAAAAAAACCCAAAAAACTCCAAGCTAGTCTCCAAAGACATTTTGGAAATTTTACTATACAAAAAAGTCTAATGCCTAGAAAGCCTAAAATGTCTCTCCCGAATTAAGATTCTATAATGCAAAATATAAATAAAATAATCAACAATTCTAGGAATTCATTTTTCCTATGCAGGTACTGGGCATGAAACGAAACAAATAGAAAACTATTGATTGGTAGAACAGGAATTCCCTGTTTTCAGCCACCCCAAGCATCCCAAATTCTCTCACAGGATATAATTAAATTAACTGATAGAAGACAGCTTCTAGGGGTGCCTGGGTCACTAGTTGGTTAAGAGTTGGACTCTTGGTTTTGGCTCAGGTCACGATCTCACAGTTCATGACTTTGAGTCCCGGTTCATGAGTTTGAGTCCCGTGGGTTGAGCCCCATGTGGGGCTATGCACTGACAGCAGGGAGCCTGCCCTGGGATTTTCTCTCTCTTCTCTCTCGGCCCCTCCCCTGCTGGTGCTCGTGCTTTCTCTCACTCTCTCTCAAAACAAATAAATAAACATTAAAAAAAACTTTTTTAAGATGTAAAAAACTTTTTTAAGATGTAAAAAAACTTTTTTAATGTTTATTTAGTTTTGAGAGAGAAGGAGACAGAGTATGAGCAGGGGAAGAGCAGAGAGAGAGGAACACACAGATTCCGAAGCAGGCTCCAGGCTCTGAGCTGTCAGCACACAGCCTGACACAGGGCTTGAACCCACGAACTGCGAGATCATGACCTGAGCCAAAGTTGGATGCTTAACTGACTGAGTCACCCAGGTGCCCAATAAATGAACATTTTTCTAAGACAGTTCTAAAGCCAACTGCCTATGATTAATTCCTAGTTCTGCCATTCACTAGCTGCTTTATCTTGGTCAAATTACTTAACTCACTCTGTGTCTCAATTTCCTTATTCACAGAACGGGGATAATAATAGTGACTAGATCATAGGTCTGTGGTCAGGATTAAATCGGATAATCCACATAAGGAGCTAAATACACTGAGTGACACCTAAGTGCAAATTTACTGTTAGCCATATTAGCTAATGTCTAAGCTAAGGTGCTGTAACAAAGATCCTGAAATACATTGTTTTAAATAAGATATGTTTATTTCTCCCTCTTCTACAGTGTGGCATAGGAAGACAGACTACTCCATGAATTTATCCAAGGATCCAGTTGACAATGTGTCTCTACTAGCCTCAGTATATGGATTCTATTTAACATCAGAGTAAAAAGCAACTGCTTCAGTTGTCTTTTCTTCTTTGAGTAAGCTCCAGGTCCAATGTGGGGCTGGACCTGGCAGCCCTGAGATCAAGTCACATGCTCTTCTGACTGAGCCAGCCAGGGGCCTCTCAGTTGTCTTCATCCACATGGGCTGAGGTAGCTCACCAGTACCATGTCTGCAATCTAGCCCATGAGTAAGGAAAAAGAATGTGTTAAGAGTGAGCATTTCAGTTTCAAGAACGCCGAAGCAGAAACTACACCTATCATTTCTATTCATATTTATCAGTCAAAACCTAGTTTACATGGCCACATTGAGTTGCAAGGGAAGCTGGGAAATGTCCCTGGCTAGGCAGCCAGGTGCTCACCTCTCATCCAGTGTACAGTGGGGAGGGTGTCATAAGAATGGTTACTCAGAGGGGCGCCTGGATGGCGCAGTCGGTTAAGCGTCCGACTTCAGCCAGGTCACGATCTCACGGTCCGTGAGTTCGAGCCCCGCATCAGGCTCTGGGCTGATGGCTCGGAGCCTGGAGCCTGTTTCCGATTCTGTGTCTCCCTCTCTCTCTGTCCCTCCCCCGTTCATGCTCTGTCTCTCTCTGTCCCAAAAATAAATAAAAAACGTTGAAAAAAAATTAAAAAAAAAAAAAAAAGAATGGATACTCAGAGATCTTAATAGTCTCCCACATTACATATTTTTTCTTCTTTTATTGTGGCAAAATATCCATTTTAACCATTCTTAAGTGTACAGTTCAGTGACATCAAGTACATTCACACGATTGTGCAGCCATCACTACCATCCATCTCCCAAACTTTTCCATCACCTGACCTAAAACTCTTTACCTATTAAACAATAACTGCCTATTACCCTTTTCCTGGAGCCCCTGATAACTACCATTCTATTTTCACCTGTGTGAATTTGACTAATCTAGTCACTTTCTATAAATGATATTACACAGGGGCACCTGGGTCGCTCAGTTGGTTAAATGTCTGACTTCGGCATAGGTCGTGATTTTGCCGTTCCCGAGTTCAAACCCCACATTGGGCTCTGTGCTGACAGCTCAGAGCCTAGAGCCTGCTTCAGATTCTGTGTCTCCTTCTCTCTCTCTGCCCCTCACCCACTCACACTCTGCCTCTGTCTCTCTCTGTCTCAAAAATAAATAAATATTAAAAATAAATAAATAAATGATATCACACAATATGTGTTCTTTGAGTCTGGCTTGTTTTACTTAGTATAAAGTTTCCAAGGTTTATCCATGTTGTAGCATGTATCAGGACTTCACTCCCTTTTAAGGCCAGTAATATCACATTGCATGGATTTACCACATTTTGTTCATCCATTACTTACGAATGGGAATTTATGCTATTTCCTCCTTTTGGCTATTGTTACATTTCATATTCTGAATAATTACCTGAATTATTTTTTAAATTATAATTTACTACTTGTAGGAGGATCTTATATACAAGCCACAAAATCAAACAAGGATTGACTCTGAGGTTCACATCCCACCATCCCCAAATAAATGGACTGTGCTAATAAAATTATTGTAATATCTGCCAGTAATTAATCTTTATGCAATATCAGTGCAAGTCATTTGAGTGCTCTCAATTTCATAATTTGTAGAATAAGGATACCAAAAGTAAAAGCAACAAAAGCAAAAATAAACCAATAAGACTACATTAAACTAAAAAAAGCTTCTGCACAACAAAGGAAACTATCAACAAAATGAAAAGGCAACATACTGAATGCAAGAACATATTTGCAAATCAGATATCTCTTAAGAGGCCAATATCCAAAATATATAAAGAACTCATACAACTCAATAGCAAAATAACAACCATATTAAAAATGGGCAGAAGGGGCACCTGGGTGGCTCAGTCGGTCAAGCGGCCGACTTCAGCTCAGGTCATGATCTCGTGGTCCGTGAGTTCGAGCCCTGCGTCAGGCTCTGTGCCGACAGCTCAGAGCCTGGAGCCTGTTTCAGATTCTGTGTCTCCCTCTCTCTCTGACCCTCCCCCGTTCATTCTCTGTCTCTCTCTGTCTCAAAAATAAAATAAAAAATGTTAAAAAAAAAATGGGCAGAAAATCTGAAAAGACCTTTTTCCAAAAACATACAGATGGCCAACAGGTACATAGAAAGATGTTCAACATCAGTAATCATCAAGGAAATGTAAGTCAAAATCACAGTGAGATATCACTTCACACACGTTAGAATGACTCTTATCAAAAAGACTAGAAATAACAAGTGTTGGCAAGAATGTGGAGTAAAGGAAACCCTCGTGCACTATTGGCAGAAATAAAAATTGGTGCAGCTACTATGGACAACAGTATGGAGCTTCCTCCAAAAATTAAAAATGAAACTACCATATGATCCAGCATTCCACTTCTAGGCATTTACCCAAAGAAAGCAAAAACATTAATTTTAAAAGATATATGCACCCCTATGTTTATTGCAGCATCATTTGCAATATCCAAGATATGGAAACAACTTAGGTTTCAATCAGTGGATGAATAAAGAATATGTGATATATCTACAGTAAAACCTTGGCTTATGAGTAACTTGTTCTGTCAATGTTCCTCAAGATGAGCAAACATTTCTAATAAATTTTGATAATTTATTATAAATCACTGATAAATGAGTGATGTCTTGCAATACAAGCAGTATGTGACACAGAATATCACATGATCACAACTAAGTCAGTGGTTCTTGAAATTGATATATGAGTGCTTTGAATTACTCTCAAAAATCAAGGTTTTACTGTATATGTATACACACAACACACACACACACACACACACACACACACACACACACACACATATGCATACAATGGAATATTGTTTGGCCATGGAAAGGAATGAAATCTTGCCATTTGTGACAAAATGAATGGATGGACCTTGAGGACAATATACTAAGTGAAATGAATCAGACAAATGCTGTATAATCTCTCCTATATGTGGAATCTAATATATATATTAGATATGTGTTATATATATATCATAGACACAGAGAACTGATTGGTGGTTGCCAGAGGCGGAGGTGAGAGGGTGGGGGAAATGGGAGAATTGCTTTTGTTTTTTGTTTTACTGTTTAAATTGAAATTAAAAAAAAGAACAATAGGGGCACCTGGCTGGCTCAATTGGAAGTGCATGCTACTCTCGATTTGGGGTCATGAGTTCAAGTTCCATGTTGGGTACAGAAATTACTTAAATAAGTATAATTGTTAAAAAAAAAAAAAGAACACTAAAGGTATCTATCTTACATGCTATTTATAACACATAAAATTAATCTAGAATAGTAAGTGCTATATAAACATCATTTTTTTAAATTATCAATTTGTCAGAACAGCATTTTGGGTACAACGGACAATGTTGGTTGGACACCGAGTATCTATTTTCCTCTTCCTCCTAACAGATCCTTTGTCCAGGTATCTATCCCTTGCCCTTGTAGCCTATGAGACTTACAGATGCTACTAGTCAAATTCCTAGCTCCAGGGATGGGCTCTAAATGGACTAACACCACTATATTCATTTATTCCTTCCTGCTAAGAATAGGCAAATAATCCAATACTTGTTAATTCGATTCCAGAAGAGGTTTGCTGGAAACTTCTGGAAAAGATCCTCCTTATTTTTAAAGATAGTGATTGAAAACCAGTCTTTCTTGCTAGACATGAGCCATGTTAAGATTTGCCTGCTAATGCTAAGGACTTGCAGTGGCATGATGGGGTAATCTGCTGGAAATGGAATCATCAAGAAGAGTGACTCATTGTACCCTTCAAAGAATTTGTAATTTAAAGGGTCTGCTGAATTGAATATTGACATGTGAACACAGAGGAAATAGAAGGTCCCAGGGAAGGGTAGGGTGCAAACAGCAAGACTGAATGCATAGCTGATGGGAAGGGGTAGGTGTGTTAGTTTGGTAGGGCTGCTATACAAAGTACCACAGACTGGGTGGCTTACAAAACCAGAAATCTATTTTCTTACAGTTCTGGAGGCTAGAAGTCCAAATTCAAGGTGTTGGCAAGTTGGGTTCTTCTGAGGCCCCTCTCCTTGGCTTGTGGATGGCCGTCTTTATGTTCACATGGTGTTCCCCCTGTGTGTCTGTCCAAATTTCCTCTAAGGGCACCAGTCATATTTTACTAGGGTCCACAATAATGACTTCATTTTCAACTCAATCACCTCTCTAAAGACTCTATCCCCTAGTCACATTCTGTGGTGCTGGGGATTAGGTAGGATTTCAACATCTGAGTTTTTGAGGGGAAATAATTCAGCCCACAACTGGGGTTAGAGAAAGTGGGAATAATATTTGGAAGAAGAAGGGGGGAGAGGAAAATGGTAATTTGTAGAAGGAAAGATTCTGAGTTGTTCCTAAGGGAAAGGGTAAGGAGGAAATATGAAGGAGGTACAATGGGCCTCAGGAGAATTGCTTTAGGCACTGCCCCAGAAATTAATACACTCTTAAGCCCCTTCTATTACAGGCTTATGTTCTTCAGAATTCTAATGATAAGAATGTTCTTTGGATTATTAGTAAATAGATGTTTTGGTTTTATATTTATGTCTGAACTTCATAAGTTTCCATTTCAAGCCAGGAAATAAACTCATATATGCTATATATGTTATTTTTTTTGAATCAAAGAAATTAGCTTTGAGAATATAGGGATAAGCAGACCAAGTAATGAATGTGTTCATGAGTAGCTACTGGTCATTAGCTAATGCCTAGTCCTTAATCAGGAGTTCAAGTTCTGTTGAATGCAATGGGATCAGATCTAACACAGCAGGGGTACTCAGAAAAAGCTTCATGAACACATGCAATATAAAGTGGCAGAATAAAGCAGAAGTATATTTCAAGGAAGAGGCATGATATGAGCATAATAAGAGTCTGACTTATTAACAATTCACACTTAAAGAGATGTGTAGGGGTCCAATATTGAGCCTGAGCTCTGTACACTCTAAGATTAAGCCATGGAAGTTCTATCTGGAGCACTGTGGAGCCAATTACCTGAGGATATATTTACATGAGGGACTAAAAAGGCTTTTAGGGTTCAAAGCTCATGCATTTGGGAGCTCCTGGGTGGCTCAGTCAGTTGGGCGTCCAACTCCAACTCAGGTCATGATCTCAGTTTGTGAGTTCAAGCCTGGTGTCAGGCTCTGTGCTGACAGCTCATAGCCTGGAGCCTGCCTCAGATTCTGTGTCTCCTTTTCTCTCTGCCCCTCCCCACTCACACTCTGTCTCTCTCTGCTTGTCTCTCTCTCAAAAATAAATAAACACTAAAAAAAAAAAAAGCACATGCATTTGGTTTAAGGCAACATCAAGAACTGTAAGCAATCTTTTTCTGTAAGAGATTTTACCCTGATTGCAAACCAAAAAGTTAGCCTGCCACATGGATATTGGTACAAGACATAAGACTCTTGATTTAGAGAGAAAGGAGGGTTTACTACAGCAATAGCACTATCCAGAATATCAGCTTTTGAGGTGGGGGAGGAGGACACTAGTTTTGAGTCCCAATTCCCTGCACACGCAGGGGCTTGCATTATAGGAGAGGAACCTTCAGCCTAGGGAATCTGAACCTTTTATAATGGACAGTAAAAGCTTGTTTGTTCTTTGCTCCAGGTGATACCATTTCTATCTTCTCAGGTTGTTTGCTATACAAACCTCTTGAAGAGACAGCCCAGAACAAGGGGCAGTCAATGCTTCATCCACCTTATGTGCAGAAATGCAAACTTCATGAAGAATTATCTCCAAAAAACTGGCCTAGTGTTTGAGGGAAATGACATGTTCTTCGAGAGTCATGCCAGGGTTCTAATCCAAGAGGGCTCTGATAGAAGAAGAAAAACTAAAGGGACCATTTCCCTAAAATCTCGTTGAATCATTGAGAGTGCAAGGAATTCTTGGCATGGATATAGTTACTTTGACAGAACTGATGAACTTGACTTTGGTACCAAGAGGAGGCATTACCGCATCTATACAAATATTACCGCAGTAGCCTGAAGAGCAGAGGAAGAGAATAGAAGACGCTACCTAGTAACCCAAATGATGTGTTCATAGATGCTTGTGGTATTCCAATAGTAGCCTGGATTTTAAGTCTCTAAGAAATTTAAAATTATAGGGGCGCCTGAGTGGCTCAGTCAGTTAAGCATCAGATTCTTCATTTCTTCTCAGGTCATGATCTCACATTTGGTGAGATCAAGACATAAGCCAGGCTCTTCAGGGGGTGTTTGGGATTCTCTCTCTCCCTCTCTCTCTGCCCCACCCCCACTTATGCTATCTCTCAAAATAAAAAACATTAAACATTTTTTAATTATAAAGTTCTGTCAACATGTAGTGAGTTCTGAACTATCCCAAAGACCTTGAGAGTATTAAGGAGCATAGCATTGTTTCTTTAAGAAAAAAATTTTTTTCTTACTGTTTACATTTGAGAGAGAAAGAGTACAAGTGGGGGAGAGCCAGAGAGGGAGAGGGAGACACAGAACCTGAATGAAACAGGCTCCAGGCTCTGAGCTGTCAGCACAGAGCATGACGCAGGGCTTGAACTCATGAACCGTAAGATGATGACCTAAACCGAAGTCAGATGCTCAACCACCGACTTAACAATTCAAAACTTTGGTGCCTTATTATGGGTAAATTCTTTGTGACCACTTCCTATCATGACACACCCAGGCACCCTGCATAGCATTGTTTCTTAATCATTATGCCACATTAACACAAAGGATGGATGATATTTATCTATGTGACATACTTCCATGGATGCATTCAGATTTCAAAAAAAAAAAAAATGCAAAAAAAAAAAAAAAAAAAAAAGAAAAACCCAAAACAATTTTGCATATAAATGAAGAAAACTGCACTACAAAATACTTTGTTAAATGTTCATCTAATAATGTTACAAATACAATAATAATAAAATTGGTCAAGTAAGGGTCAACAAGATACAGCTTATGTCTTTTTTAAGATATCATGATTCTCCCCTAACCTCTACTCTATATTGACATTAATAAAACAAGTTCACACTATTGAAAACCATATAAATTAACCTTATTTTATTGCTAAAATAAAAACATGTAATTGGTAGATTCCCCCCACCCTTGTTACTAATGTAAGGAGGATTTTTATATTATTACTTTGAGAGCTCTCATTTGGCCATCATAGTTATTAGGTGTCAACTAATAATAATGCTCATAGACATTTTATTTTTGTGTAGTATAGATGCTGATGCATTCATTTGTAATTTCCTCTTCTATCTAGTCATAGGCAAAAATTTGAAAAGTGAACTCAAAAAAAATGAAAATAATTCAAAATGGCCACAAAGATAGGCTGTGGATTATGTATAACTCCCTGCAGGTCAGCTGTAATTTTACCCTTCTCTCTCAGGAAATCATATCGGATCAAAGTGATATTTATGTCACTCATAAATGTGTGTGTGTATGTGTGTGTACACATACATGTATATACATAAATAACTCAAAACTGTGGTGCCTTATTATGGGTAAGTTCTTTGTGATCACTTCATATCAAAACATGATACACAAATGTGTTCTCTCACTGAGGCTGCAAAAAACCAAAAAAACCCTCAGAATCATTCAAGTCTTAGTTCTTGAGACCCTTACCATTACATTCACATTTATACCAACTGTTTATGGAACAATCTTTGAAGTAAGAATATGTGGAAGAAATCATTTTATAGACTTAACAATTAACTTTTAATATGCCAGTGACTTGCAACAAACATGTGGAAATACCGGCTAGGACAGCCATAGATGAAACAAAGTGAAGTGAGATCCAACAATTATGGTTGGTGTTAAATTGGATGAGTCTTCTCTATGTCGAAATAAGAGACAAATGCTTTATAGGATTGCATTAAGGCATATGTGTGAAAAAAAAGGAAGCAATTATTTTTGCTTTATTTGGCATTGGGCAGGCTTCAGTTGGAACAAACCATATTTAATTTTCATGTCATGCTGTACAAAGAGAAAAAACTTGGAGCATATTCAGAGGAGAACAGCAACTGATTAAAGGTTTATAAAATTAGACCTATGAGAAATTGTTAAAAGAACTAGGCATGTTCAGTCAAATGCAAGACATTCAGGCAGGATGAACAATTACTTACAAATATGTGAAGAAATGGTTCCCAAGCCTGAGGTTTAGGCTAAACAGAAAGTTAAATCATAGGATTAAGAACACAAAACAAAACAAAACAAAAACCAGAGCAATGAAAGTTAGAAACTAAATATTATAAAAACAAACTAAAAAGCTTTTCAGAAATTGATGAATGGAGCTACCTATAATTTGGAATTTTGCATATATGATTATTAAAACAACTAAATTCAATTCTGTACTTAAATAGAAATAATGTAGGAAACAAAAAGTATTTGATGGATTGCATTGAAAAGTAAAGATCACTAAGTGAAATAAGTCAGAGGAAGAAGAATCCTATGATTTTGCTTATATGTAGAATCTAAAAAACACACAAAAAATGAACAAAACAGAAACAGATTCAGATACAGGAAACATAACTGCTGGTTACCAAAGTGGGGAGAGGCTGGTGAGGGAGCCAAGCAAAACAGGTGAAAGGGATTAAGAGATACAAACTTCCAGTTATAAAATAAGTAAGCCATGGAGTGTAATGTATAGCATAGGAAATATAGTCAAAAGTACTGTAATAACTTTGTATGGTGACAGATGGTAACCAGATTTATCATGCGGATCCTTTTGTAATGTATAAAAATATCGAATCACTATGATGCACATCTGAAACTTATAGGATATTGTCATGTCAATTACACTTTATTTATTTTTAATCTTTATTTTTGAGAGAGAGACAGAGTGTGAGCAGGGGAGGAGTAGAGAACTAGGGAGACACAGAATCCGAAGCAGGCTCCAGGCCCTGAGCTGTCAGCACAGAGCCTGATGTGGGGCTCAAACTCACGAACTGTGAGATCACAACCTGAGTGGAAGTCGGACGCTCAACCGACTGAGCCACTCAGGCACTCCGTCAATTACACTTTAATTAAAAAAAAGTAAAAATCATTAGATCAAGTATGATGAATATCTTAAGAAAAAAATATGGTATATTTGGTGGCTTTCTTTGGGATCCAGGACAGCAAAAACAGAAAGGAGCTCTGATAGTAAATCTTTGAGCTTCTGTATAAGGGCAGGAAGGCAGTGTGGTGAGCAGCTTTTCGGACTTATTCAGGGGGTTCACCATGAATCCCTACCATGATTCTCCCTAGAGTGGTCCTCAACTGTTAATTATTCTTTCTGTTATTTCCAGGGAAAATAGTTATTTCTCTGAAGTATCTTCTGCTTTTTGGAAATCTTGTTGGGCAAAGCATGTAGACAAAAATTCTCCAGTTTACACTCTTTACCTCTCATGCAGAAGGGGGGCTGCTGAGATGAAACTACAAAGTCTGTACCATTTTCTTTTACTTTAAAGCTGTTCTATTAGCCTCATGATAATTTGTTTTTTTAACTTAGAAATGCAGATAATCTAACAATAATCTCCTTTAAGTGTTCTAGTTCCTTCTCTGTTTGGCACCTGAACCCTGCGTTTAATACGATTCCAACAGCAATTACAATGTATGTGTTTTTCACCATGCTAAACAATTCTCAGACCCCAGCTGGGTATTCTACACTTCAACCTAATTCTGACACTATCTACCTGGGATAGCATCACATCCCAGTTAACGATTCTAACTGGCAATACTGCCCCGCCTCTGCCCCCCCCCCCCCTCCCGCCACACACTTCAGGTCCAATCCCAAGTCCAGCTTGTTGTTACCTGTGCTCTTCACCCACTGCCTAGAACCAGTAAGTTCCCACAAACCCCTCGCTGGGTTCGATTAATTTGCTAGAGTGGTTCACACTCACAAACATATTATTTACTAGATCACCAGTTTATTATAAATGGATATAACTCCTCCAAGGAGCCCTAATTCTTCCCTTCCCTTATGCCAGTTCCACAGGACCTCCCTATAACACACCTGACAACAGTTAATGATTAATTCAGTTAATGCTGAGTTCTCTTGATTAAACATAAAAGGGCCCAGATCCAAGTTGTAAAAGCAGGTAACACCCTCAGGTCTGCAGTATCTTTGAGGATACCACACCAGCAGCTCTGGTGATGGGAGAATAATATGCTATAGGGTTTCACAGGACAAAGTCCTATCAGGACATTCTGATGAAACTGTTAACAAGATCAGACAAAGTCCCAGACAGCTCGGTGTCTGTTGGGTCTACTGAAGACCAAAACAGATTAGTGATAAAGCAAATATGGTATTTGTAACATATTTAACTACTGGTGGATTTATTTTAAAAATAAAAAGTTGGGGGGCGCCTGGGTGGCTTGGTCGGTTAAGCGTCTGACTTCGGCTCAGGTCATGATCTCACGGTCTGTGAATTCGAGCCCCGCGTCGGGCTCTGTGCTGACGGCTCAGAGCCTGGAGCCTGTTTCGTATTCTGTGTCTCCCTCTCTCTCTGCTCCTCCCCTGTTCATGCTCTGTCTCTCTCTGTCTCAAAAATAAATAAACGTTAAAAAAAATTAAAATAAATAAATAAATAAATAAATAAAAAGTTGGGATACTTTGAGTCTTAGTTTCTTGCTTGGGCCCCTGTTTGCTAATCTGGCTTCATTAATCTGTTTTGATGTCTTCCTACCAGTAATTTTTTGTTGCCATTATGTTATTACAGTGCATACTGGTGGACAAATCTTCAAGAACTAGAGAAATGTTTTAATGATTGAAAACCAAAAGAAATACATCTTACTACAATTCTGGCAAGCAAAGTCTTTTTTTTTTTTTAAGTTATTACATAATTAGTTAACTCTTATTTTTTAAATTGTATTTTAAGTTTGAATACGCAATTCACATGGCTTAGAATTCAATAGACACAAGAGGACAGACAACGGGAATTTTCTTCCCACACCAGTGCCAGCTACTCAGTTTCCTTTCCTAGAGGCAACTAATGCTGTCAGTTTTCTGTGGATCCATCTTTCCAGAGAC
The DNA here is from genome assembly GCF_018350195.1 of Panthera tigris. NCBI lineage: Eukaryota > Metazoa > Chordata > Mammalia > Carnivora > Felidae > Panthera > Panthera tigris. The sequence goes on from NC_056661.1 coordinate 81,400,084, forward strand.
AAAGGAACTTGTTCTAAATGTAATAAAAAAAATTTGGAAAGGGCCAAAGGTGATGAAGGAGAGACTGTTTTCAATGTTATGCCATCAGCATTTTAAATTTCAGCTAACCTAGAGGCACCTGGGTGGCTCAGTCGGTTAAGCGTTCGACTCTTGGATTTCAGCTTAGGTCATGATCTCACAGTTCGTGAGTTAGAGCCCCGCATTGGGCTCCACTCTGTCAGTGTGCAGCCTGCTTGGGATTCTCTCTCCCTCTCTCTCTCTCTGCCCCTCCCATCACACTTTCAAAATAAATAAATAAAAAATATTCAGCTAATGGATATAGATAACACCTGTGTTATTTTTCACTAGCAAAATATGGTCAAAACATTCCTGTTCACAAAAGATGCTATACAACACTGGACATCTGATTTTTAAACTCCATACAATTAGTTATGGATAAACTATGGATAAACTATGGATATTCGCTCTATGGATATAGAGCGAATAAGCTCTACTGCTGGGGTACAGCTTGCAGCTAACACATCTTGCAAGCACAGAGTGCACAGGGCTCAGACTGCCCTTGTCATTATGGTTCAGGCCAGTATCAGATAATAGTAGCCTTTAAGAATGTACAAAAAAAAAATCATCTCATTCATACAGCATGGCGAAGAATGGTCTCACCATATGCTTGTTTAAATACTTAAGCAGATTCAAAGTTTTCTGAGAAAAATACAGGCCAAATAATAACCCTGTCTGGTGGCACCTCCCACGCTTAAATCCATAGCAAAGAGGGGTAGAATTTATCTGAAAATACTGCAGATTTAAAAAAAAGGACTAATGTAACAGTTTATTTTAAATATCAATATTTATAATAAGTTAGAAATTATATCCTTAGAAAATATTTAAACTCTGACTCTGCAGGGCACACTGAGTGCTCCATTCTGGGTTTTAAAGGGGATGGATGATTGATAGGCAGGGTGAGACTGGGGAAGCTGGGCAGAATCATTCCAGAGATGAGCATCTGGTGAGGCCTCTGCTTGATGTGGCCACATGAGTACCCTCTCCTGGTGTCTGGGCCTGGTGCTGCTGTCCTTTGTTACAATTCACCAGAAGGTCAATAGAGGATGAGGGAGCCAGTGAAGCTCAGGGACCTTCAACTTCCAACTAAATTATTCCCAAGTGACCTGAGCAGTTCAGTTGTGAATCATGACTGACAAAGTTAGAGACTCCTAGGGACATCTTTGCTTTTTCCTTTTTTTTTTTTTTTGGTCCTCTTGCCTTTAAGTCTATTAGAGTGAGCATGGGCATTTGCTATGTTCTGCTGATTTTCACCCATATATAGGTGAAGGAAGGAATTAAGGAAGTTGTTAAACTCATCTGCCATGGATAGAGACTCTGGTGTAAAGGGCATTTTTCCATCCCTGGTAAGCTGTATGTACATTTTCTCCTCAGGCAGACATCAGGGGGCCAAGAGCTTGGTTTACAACAAAGATGCTAAACCTCTCTGTCATTTCACTCTCTTATTCTGAGGAACAATCTTAAGCAGTAATGCAACACGCTTCATTTCTATGCAGAATGCCTGATTTTATTTTTTGGAGGGGCTTCTTACACCCTATTGGTTTTATTTTAATCACCTCCATTTGTGTTCCATGTTTCATATTAGCATCTGTATCAGTCTCTATGCAGTTGGCCACTTCTCCGCAGCCAGGACTCTAGAGGCAGACCGTCTGAGGTCTCTGAAGCTTGCTCTGTATGTAGTGTTTGCACCGGTCTTGTCTTGGAATGGTGTAGTTCTATAGAGTCCGTTGGGTCTGGCCTGGCTGCTTTTGGCTCAGTCTATGGGTGAAATTAATTGGCCCTCCTTGCTCTCTTCTTTCTTCTTGAAGTAGTTATAACTTTAGGAGAGTATTTTTTTCTTAAACTCATGTGAAGTGATCTTTTCATCTTCTTGTATGTCTTTAGCACCTGGTAAGGCAACAAGGTGAGCCCAGAGACTGGGTTGGGACAAGGGAATGGGGGCTGGGTGGAAAGTGGAGAGCTAAGGAGGAGGTTTGTGCCAGGCAGAGGCAGGATTATCTGGGAAGGGGACTGGTGGGGTGGGGGGAACATAAATGGGGAAAAGGAAGAGAAGCTTGGGTAGGGTCATCTGACCTTGCTAATGCCTCTTGATCTGGGTTGAGAGGTGGTCTTCCTCTTCTTCCACCGCTTGGTGCTTGTGGTTTGTGGTTTCCATGATTTCTTCACCACTTTTGCCATCTTGCAGCCTCTCAGTTGTCTAACCCCAGGAGTTTGTCCTCTGTATATATACCTCTCCCAGAACAATGGGGAGTCACACCCCTTCTGCTCTGTTTAGTCAGCAGGGCACTCACTGCAGCCAATGGTGGTTAAGGGGAGCTTAGACATCACAAAGGACCACTCTGGAGGGGTGGGGATGCTAGGTAGGCCAAGATGCTCTAGCTGGAAAAGATAACTGCTGAAGAGCCTTCTCATACTGCCCTGCCACCCCTCTTTGTCTCTCCCTGGTCAATTCTAATTGTATACACAGCAGACAGGGGTGTTTCCCCCAAGTCATTCCCCATGGTTCATTCTACTGACTCCCACTCTTTACTGTTACTTAGTATTGTGAGATATCTAAAAGTCACCAAGATATAAGTATGGCAGCCTGATTTGGAAAACCTAGGAATCAGGAAATTAGGGGACAGTGTTTGAGGCATGATGCCCTTCATTGTCTGGCTTTGTCTGGCTTTGAAGAAGGCTTTGAAATATAGGGGCCAGGTGAGTGTGTGTGCATGTGTGTGCACTAGGATCACTCATTCACAAGAAATAAGATCAAACTTATGAAATAAGAGTACATTTAGGAATATATTTATGTTTACAGATATTATGTATAATTATCTTTTGGAGATCAGATGGAAATCTTTGGAAGAACATCTTCAAAGAGGCAAGGAGTTTTATTTAACTTCAAGTTTGGGGGATGGCAGATAAGCAGAAATCAGAAGCAGAAGCTCACTTCTGAACCAGAGCTCACCTTTCTCCCCATCTGCACTTATCCTCTCTACCAACAGTAGAAATGACAGATTACAGAGACAGAAAATAGACGAGTGGTTAATTAGGGCTGGCAGAAGAGTAAGGGAAATGAAGAGTGACAGCTAATGGATGTGTGGTTTCTTACTGAGGTGATGAAAAAGTTCTTAAATTAGATTGCGGTGATGGTCGCACAACTTTGTGAATATGCTAAAAACCACTGAATTGTAAAAAAAAAAAAATAATAGGGTATGACTTAGTTATATTAAAATATGATTCTAACTACAAAGAGAGCAGAAACCAGGCAAGGGCTAAAGCTACAGACCCCAAATGGACACCTGAGGCTATGAAATTTGTAAGACTAATATACTGCTAGAGAAAATGAAGCAGTGGCTAGAATTAAACTTATAAGATGCAGAGGACAAAGTGCCCCACGTGAAGGTAAGTTTTGTCTTAAGATTTGCCAGTCACTGCCGCCTTTTTAATGAGGTAACTGAATCTGTAGCTATCTAGCCAAAAAAAGTGAAAAACAGATCATTGCCCTATTCCCTCCCCCTTCTCTATTCCTGAGAGTAAAACTACAAGAAGAAATCAAATGAACTAGGCCTTCACTTTTTCCATGTGGAGAGGTGGCATTCCAGAAAAAAAACAAGTAGTCTTTTGTGAAAATCTGGGAGGAGAAAAGGTAAAAGAATAAGACTGTAGGAGGAAGGAAGGATGGAAGGAAGGAAGGAAGGAAGGAAGGAAGGAAGGAAGGAAGGGGGAAGGAAGGAAGGAATAAAGGAAGAAGAGTCGAGGCAAGAGATGAGAAAACATCCACAGGATCACTGTCTTATGGTTCAAGTCGTGAGACCTCTATCATCCGCATGCATGCTGATCTGTAAGGAACTGAAATAGCTGGCCCAGGGCTGATTCTCTTCACAGACTGATGCCTATTCTGCCCCAGCCTCCAATTAAATAAGAGTGAGCTCAACTGGCACCCTTATTGAAGACTGCTGGGCAGTGAGAAGTACCTATCTACCCAAAGCTCACCCAGTTATAAGGTGGACAAACAGTATAGCTAGAGATAGGCTCTGTGAAGCAGACCAGGAGCAGGGCCTGCTATATGAACTGCAGACTCAGGTTAAAAATAATAGGATCTTGGGGTGTCTGGGTGGCTCAGTCAGTTGAGTGACTGACTTCGGCTCAGGTCATGATCTTACGGTTTGTGAGTTCAAGCCCCGCATCAGGCTCTGTGCTGATAGCTCAGAGCTTGGAGCCTGCTTCGGATTCTGTGTCTCCCTCTCTCTCTCTGTCCCTCCCCCACTTATGCTCTGTCTCTGCCTCAAAAATAAATAAACATTAAAAAAAAAATAATAGGATCTTATTCCTGACAGGCAAAAATATTGAATAAATAGTTTTGCCCCTCTCTTGTCATGTGCTGTAAGTTAAAAAGTAGAATAAAGCATGCAAGACTGTATAGACTGTATAATTGCAATGTATTAGAAAAACTGTAAGATTAAGATCCAATAAAAATATACCGAAACAGTGGTATTTTAGTGGTTGTTTCTACTTAGCTACAGTTCCCTTACCAGAACATAATTCCCTACAAGGCATGGCAGTTACTACCATAATAGGTAGTCAGTAAATATCTGGTGACTTGAATGAATGAATAAGCGTATAAATAAACAGATGAATGGATTTGTGTTAGTATGGTATGATTATAGATGTTTACTTTTCCCTGTTTTCCAAACTTAACATGTTTGTACAGTTGACTATACATGTTGTATTACTGTTTCTGGTACAAACTGACTGAGGGACAGTGCGTATTTCTCTGTTCTCCAAGAGGCCCAGATACAATGAAGATACAGGAATTTTTTTCTTAAAAAGGGGTTAAACTACAAGATGACGAGTATGGCACAAAGGTTACATTTCTGGAAGAGGCAAAATGGGTGGAGGAATAGCTGCTGAAGAAGGAGGGCAGGAGACCGAATAGAATACACAGAGGGAGAGTGCTGCGAAAGGGACAGCCAAAGTCAAGGCCGTGGAAGGATGGTACCTTACAACTCAATGGGGGATCTTGGTAATTTTCTACCAGTTATGTAAGTGGCTTAGGAATGGAGGAGGGGAAGGGAATAGGGCAATGATCTGTTTTTTACTTATTTTGGCTAGACAGATGTAGACTGAGTTGCCTCATTAAAAGGGCTGCATGGACTGGCAAATCTTAAGACAAAATTTACCTTCACAGGCGGCACTTTGTCCTCTGCATCTTGTAAGCTTAATTCTTGCCACTGATTCATTTTCTCTTGCAATATACTAGAGGATTAAAAGTAGCCCAGGCAGCCGTTCCAAAATAAATTAAATCTTAAAATTCCAACAAAAGCGATCAGCCTTATTTGCTAGAGATTGAGAGAGTAAAACTACATACAACAGGTGGGAATAAAGGTGGAAAAGCCTTGGCTCAATGAAAGAAGTAACTCTAATGACTAGATCAATACAAAAGTGAAACAGGCTACTTAACCCTGTGAGGTAGCAAATCCTGATTCACTGAGAACCTATGTGCTAATCAATGTTATAAAACAACTGTCAGCCTCACAGCTCTGGTCAAGGTTATTTTTAGTATATGTTGGGGGAAAAGAGGCTTTGTCTTAATGTCCTTCTAAGTTACCCACCAAGCAATTGCTCCTTAGCATCCCAGACACTTCTCTGCCAGTCCCTAGGCACAATTCTATTGGCCACTGACTAGAACAACAGGTAGAGTCTCCATGAAAACAACTATTTCCTTGCAACATTGCCACAGGAAGTGTGAGAGAGGCAAGCCTTTTCTAAGAATAACCATTAGTTTAGTATCATGGCTTTATTTAGTTTAGCACTATTTTTTAAACTTTCTTATGTTTATTTATTTTTTGAGAGAGAGGGAGAGAAAGGGAGGGGCAGAGAAACTCTAAGACTCTGTTCAGCGCAGAGCCCAATGTGGGGCTCGAAATCACAAATGGTGAGATCATGACCTGACCCAAAACCAAGAGTCAGACACTTAACCGACTGAGACACCCAGGGGCCCCTAACTTAGCACTATTTCAGAAATGATTGTACCTTGCTTTTGCTTCTGTATGTGTGGTAAAATCTCTTCAAAAGAAATACTCATTGGGCATAAACCAAGGCAGTTATAAAATAATCTATATTCTTGATCGTCCTTGTGACTTCATTTAAGATGGTCATTCCCTTAATTACACAAAGACTCAGGAGAAACTCTGAAATTACTTTCTTTAAGGGCTTGATTAAATTCTCAGCTAAAGGTTAATTTCTTTCCAGGCTTGGTCTGGGGGTTGAAGGGCTATGGGAGTTCCAGGGGTATAAAGATCTATATTGGACACAATCACTTTGCTAAGCTGCTGAAGTGGGCAGGAAGTTAAACCCATTGACCTTGGCTCTAACATAGTTGTTTACTGATTTCTTTGGTCCACTGTCTCTACCTCCACTGCATCATGAACCTGGGTTTCCCTTCTTCTACCAAACAGTTCCTCTCACAGTTGTGAGTGACCTTTATAAAATGTGAATTAGGTCCCTCAATTTTTAACAAGGCTTGGCATAGCTGATCTTTGCCTACCTCTTCAACCTCAACTTGTACTCACTAAATCCTAGGTATACAGATATTCATTCAGTTATACACAAATATTTCTTTAGTGATTGTTACATAACATATGTTGTTTTAGACAAAAGAAAAATATCTTTTCCTCATGAAACTTAAGGTCTTGTTCCTTGAATAAGCCCAGTACTTTAGTGGGCCTCAAGGCCTTTGCACAAGCTATTTTCTGCTTAGAATGCTTTCTTTTCACTTCACATTCCTGTTTTGACTGTTTTATTTAAAGTAACTTCTTTTACTCCCATTGAAGAACTCTGTTTATTTCCTTTGGAACTTGTATCAGAGTATTATATTATACTTATTATATTAGTATATTTTTGTGTGTGTGTATATATGTGTATTTGTAATATATCTATGCCATGAGGCCAGGATCATGTTCATTTAATTTGCCACTGTATACTGAATCTGACTTCTTGCTGTCCACCTCCCAAGGCTTAGCGTAATGAGCACATGGTAGGGTCTCAATAAACATTATTTGATATAAGACTCTGGGCTGTAATGTATAGAACTGTGGAATCATAGTGTATACCTGAAACTAATGTAACACTGTATGTTGATTATACTTCAATAACAACAACAAAAAAAGAACAAAGACTCTGGGTATATTTTTATTGAAAAGATTCACTGATGATCAAATTATACCCCGTTTCTATCTTTTTATATGTACATTTTAGACAAAAGTGGAAAAGTCTGAATTGCAATTTACTGGCAGTCAGATTGGCTACCTGACTTATTTTGTTCTTTAAAAATAGCCATGTGATAAATACCATGAAGGCAAAAACTCTTAATTCTGAAAGACTCCACTGCTAATGCCCAACTTCTCCATATGGTACCAGTTTTTATAACAATCTAAACATACAAAAAGTATATACAGTTCCAAATATTTATGAGCTTACAATAATATAAGTCATGAATGAGAGAGAGAGAAAAAAAAAAAAAACATTTATTGAACTGGACAAACAGGTTTTTGAGTCCAAAGGTGGCAAAGGTGTAGCTGAATAGAGCAAAAACAGAAACTGTTAAAAGAACAGTAGTGGAAGCACAAAAAGGAAGTTCCTTAATGAGAAATGTGTTTCTAGGGATAGTAGACATTATATTCTGGACCAAGTAGCTATAGGTCACAGACTGCAGTGCTGGTTACAAAGGGGTCCAAACTAGAGATGATGGATGTATTCTTACAAATCTAGTTCCACTACTGGATAGCAACTCCAAGCACAGGTTCTATGATCATAGGTCAGTAGCATATTTATTATCCTCTTCTATATAATTTCTTTTTCATTCTGTTAAATTATAGTGAATATAGAAAATATATCCACAAAGTACAGAATTTCCAGACTAGATATAAGAAACAAGATTTAAAACATGAGGATATATTTCTACAAATGGCCAGTCCTCTATAATGGGTATACTGCTAATGCAGTTATGAGCATACTGGGCTTCCACACAAGAGTTTATTTGAAGAAATGATTCTATTACTTTAAAAAGTCTAAAGGATGGCACAGCTATTATAAATACACTTGAATTTTTTAAAAAGTAGGACTTCAAAATGTTTTCACTGACTTGCATAAATAAGGCCAAAAATGATCAAATATTCCATGGCCAACAAAGACCTAAAATAACAAAATATTTATATATATGTTAAATTCATTAATGTGTAAATACATTTTGTATTACTATAGAAACATAATAATTAGCTAATATATTAATTAATATCTACTAACCTGGGTTTTATATTAATAGATTAGTTACTATTAAATAATATGCTATTTAATTAATGTACTGCTGACTTCCAGATTTTGCTGACCCACACACAGGTTCTAAAGAGATACATTTGAGTTTAAGGTGTTACCCCTGTCCTTGAAAACTGTCTCAATCATACTATTTTGGAATCTCACACACATGACTAATGTATAACTTGTATAAAAAGGACAGGTTGTCTTTAGCACTTGAAAATTACACAGCTAGAATAATATATGCTTTGCCTACAGTCCTCTCAGCACTGATGATAAACTCTCAGACTGTTCACAGGTATGCCCTCTGTTGGTAGGACCCTATTTCTGATTTTGGCTCCACTTCTGCCTAATGGGGTTCTTAAATATAAGTTTTTTCCCTAAAACTGGCCTGTTTTGAACTAAAGTATACTAAGTCAAGTATTTCCTAATTCCTCCTTCCTTTGACATAAACTACACCAAACACAAAGATGAACACATTGTTTTCTACTATAGTGCCTTTAATAGAAGTACTGATAAGCTAAGAAATCTCTTCAATTTAGTTATTTACTTTTTACAGTTTTTTTTTTTAATGTTTATTTATTTTTGAGAGAGAGACACACAACTTGAGCGGGGAAAGGGGCAGAGAGAGACAGAGATACAGAATCAGAAGCAGGCTCCAGGCTTTGAGCTGTCAGCACAGAGTCTAATGCAGGGCTCAAACTCATGAGCTGTGAGATGATGACATGAATGAAGTCAGATGCTTAACCAACTGAGCCACCTAGATGCCCTAAAATAAGTTATTAAATATAGAAAATGAATAAAGACAGGACATATATAGTTTGGACTCTTAAACATATACCAATTCTTCCATGGCTCTCATTCTCTAACTGGGGTCTCCAAACTTTTCGACCATGCACCATGTATTAGTTTCAAAGGCCACCATAACAAAGTACCATAAACTAGATGGCTTAAACAAGAGAAAATTGTCTCACAGTTTTGGAGGCTAGAATCCGAGATCAAGGTGTCAGCACCACCTGTTCCTTCTGAGGGCAGTGAGGGAAAGATCTGTTTCATGCCTCTCCCATAGCTTCTGATGATATGCTGGACACCTTGGAGTTCTCTGGCTTGTAGAAGCATCAGTCCAACATCTGCCTCCATCTTCATGTGGCGTGATCTATTTTATAAGGACACCAGTTATACTGGATTAGAGGCCCACACTACTCTGGTGTGATCTTAACTAATTATATCTGCAAGTACCCTATTTCCAAACAAAGTCATATTCTGAGATACTAGGGGTTAGAACTTCAACATGAATTTTGGGGAACACAATTCAGTCTGTAACACACCATAATACATGTACATTTATTTATACACTATTCACATCCAGTACTGCATTAAGAATTATATACATTATAACCCCTATTTTTTTAAGTTTATTTATTTACTATTTTGAGAGAGAGAGCAGTGGAGGGGCAGAGAGAGAGGGAGAGAGAGAGAAAATCACAAAAAGGCTCCATGCTGTCAGCACAGAGCCTGATGTGGGCCTTAAACTCACGAACTGAGATCATGACTTGAGCTGAAACCGAGAGTCAGATGCTTAATCAACTGAGCCACCCAGGCGCCCCCTATAACCCCTATTTAATTGGAAATTTGAAAAAGATAAGGCAAAGGTAAATATACATGAAGTAGAGGCACCTGGGTGGCTCAGCTGGTTGCGTGTCTGACTCTTGGTTTTGGTTCAGGTCACAATCTCACGGTTTCAGGAGTTCACACCCCATGTTGGGCTCTGTGCTGGCATGATGGAGCCTGCTTGGGCTTCTCTCTCTCTCCCTCTCTCTGCCCTCCCCTGCTCCTGCTGTTTCTGTTTCTCTCAAAATAAATAAGTAAACTTAAAAATATATACATATAACTAGTAATATTTTCTTTCTGACTCCTGACAGATTGCCTTGCACACTCCCTAGATTACAGACATCTCACCAATTTCAAGGATAAAATCAAGCTCTTTGGCTTAAAACATCCAACCTTCCACCATCTGCCCTCTGCTTACTTCACCTGCCTCGTCTCCTGTCACCCCCAACATATCTGGCATTGCAACCAGTCTGAACTATGTGCAATTTCCCACATGCGCTAGGCTCATTCTCGCTTCAACAACTCTGCACATGCTGTTTCCTATTTCTGGAATGCCCTCATTCTCTTCGCTTCCTGTAAACACACAGTGAACTCCCAATCATTTTCTAAAACTCAGCTCAAATGTCATCTCCTTTGGGAAGCTTTCACTGAATGCTCTAGGCAGCATGAAGCACTCTCTCAGTGTGTGTAGTACCTCGTTCCCATCTCTATCATGGAAAATCTGTTTACATATACATGTTAGGCTGAACTGGTATTTGACCATTTTTGACCTAAAAAAAGCAATTTCATATGGTTCAACTTAACATTTCAGTAGATGACAAGTCCATTGAGAGCAGGAAACATGTTTTACTCATATTTATATTTTTAGTGACTAAAATCAAGTTTGGCATAGAGTAAGTACTTAATATATGTTTCCTGAACTTAAGGAAAGACTTACTTTAAAACCACAAACATCCTGCATTCAGATATTTCTTCTCAAGAATGGGATAAGTATTGACTTGGTGCCTCCCATAAGAATAACCATTGGTTTAAGCTTCATTGCCTTTATTTAGTTTAACAGTATTTTATTTTTTAAAAAAAATTTCTTTTAAACGTTTATTTATTTTTGAGAGACAAGAGAGACAGAGCACGAGGAGGGGGAGGGGCAGAGAGAGAGGGAGACACAGAATCCGAAGCAGGGTCCAGGCTCTGAGCTGTCAGCATAGAGCCTGACACGGGGCACGAACCCACGAACTGTGAGATCATGACCTGAGCAGAAGTCAGTTGCTTAACCGATGGAGCCACCCAGGCGCCCCTAGTTTAACGGTATTTTAAACCATTTTCCCCTGCTTTGGCATTTATATGTGTGGCAAAAATCTCTTCAAAATAGACTTTTAACTTAAAAAAAAATAGAGAAATAGCAGGAAGAAGCTACCTGAGTATTGTTTTATAACCAACATCAAAGTATTTAATGATTTTACTTTCAAAGTATTTGCATGCTAAATGAAGAGATTAGTTGTGTGAAATGAATGTATCATTTTAAAGTCAAACAATTTATTAGTGAGAACAAAAGTAAATCTAATTTCAAATTTCAAATTGTGCCTATTATTACTTGGTTTGTGAGAAAGCTGTGATAACTGCAATAGTGTTTAAGTATTACATGATAGTTAAAATGCAAACGAGTCTTGTATGGCAAGCAGAACTATTCAGTTAAAGTCAGGAAGAAGCACCTGGTGAAACCCATGAGCAATTAGAAGGAAGTGAAACACAGTTACATGAACATTTTTCATTCTTCCTCATTTAAGCCCTTAAGTTAATAAGATGTGTTCAATGACTCCAACATGCCAAGGCAGTCGTGAGCAAAACCTTTCACAATCTGGCTCTAGCTCATTTGAGAGACTCCTCTCCTTTTATGGCACTTTGTGTCCTTTATACTTAACTACAATGAAGTTCTTACAGAGAATAGCATATTGAACATGTCATTCCTTATCTTTTTCCAAATGCTCGTTCCTCAGCCTCAAGAGTCCTTCTCCGTCTTCTTTGCTTACTAATCTTTAATTCTGCTTGAATATTCTCTTTTCCATCCAGAGCTGTTGATCTGCCTTTTCTATTTTCAATGTATATACTTCATGCTACCACTGCATTACTTTAACGACAGTGCTATAATTTAGGTTATGTCTGTTTTCTCAATTATATCGTCATGGTGTCCTGGGTCCATACAGATACTCACTACTGTTTGTTGTATGAATAAATAAGTAAGAAATGAGAGAAGAGTCTTGAATAATTAAGCATCAACGAAAGGCTCATTGGAAACAGATCTTGTGACTAGATAGTAAGGTTTGCTCCATGAGGACAGGGACCATGTCTGCCTTGCCTACTGCTATATTCCCAGAACTTAGCCTACTGTTGGGTACCAAGTGGATGTTCAGTAAGTATTTGCTAACTTGGGGCACCTGGCGACTCTTGATCTTGGGTTGTGAGTTTGAGCCTCATGTTGGGTATAGAGATTACTTAAACAAAAACAGAAAAAAATAAGTACCTGCTAACTACTTAATGCATATGGACAATAAAAAGCAGGCTATCTAATAATTAATTGAAAATAAACTGAAAAGGGGAATTCATAATAGGTAGTAAGAAAAGCAAGCACCTCTAGCATAAGTCGTAGTATATCAAGGAATAAAGAAACTGTAGAAAGTAATAACATCACTGAATCGCAAAAAAATTTTGGGGGTCCCTGGGTGGCTCTGTTGGTTAAACGGCCAACTGCAGCTCAGGTCATGATCTTGGGGTCCATGAGTTCGAGCCCTGCATCAGGCTCTGTGCTGACAGCTTGGAGGCTGGAGCCTGCTTTGGATTCTGTGTCTCCCTCTCTCTCTCTGCTCCTCCCCTGCTTGTGCTCTATCTCTGTCTCTCAAAAATAAATGTTAAAAAACTTAGAAAAAAAATTTTTAATTACTAAAATCTCTCATCATAAACATGAGAGATTATCCTGGGAGGCAGAAGAGTTAATGTGAGTTGAGATAAATATGATTTGTATTTTCAATTATCTATACAGCGGTAATTGGCATTATTAGTATCCCAATAGAAATAAAAATAATGATGTCCTCCGCATCTTTAAAAAATCTGTATCATTTGCCACTAATGTATTTATATTTTTCTGTTTAATGCCTCTACCTGGAGTATCAGAAATAGTATTTAATCCCCAAACTAAGTTATTTATTGATTTATAAGCACTACACATTATGACTGTATACCTGTAGTTATATTGATGCTGCATTACTTTAGGCTTATTTTCCTATGATAATCATTGAAGCACTTCCCTTGGTATTTAGACCTTTTATGCCTCTAATAGCTATGCCTATGTGCTGACAGTTCACGGTGAAGAAGAGACTCAACATCTATACTCCCCACGCTTGTGACCTGTATCAAAGTGATGAGCCAGGCACACTGCTAGTATTTGTGAACTCAAATGGCAAGATTAAGACTTCAAGACAAATTCCACCCAAGTTACAATAACTTTACAAAAAGAAAGTTTATCCACTTTGGCCGTTGGACTTGTTCATCTCTGTTGGCAAGGATGGATATGGCAAACTTTGACCCGAGGCTTTGTGCCTTGGTATTCAAGGTTTCCAGGTACCAGATTTGTACCTTTTTTTCCCATCCTCTTCACTAATAGATGTTAAAACTCCGAGTGACAATAGTGTAGAACTTAGTATTTTTTAGGCATTAAAATCGAATATAGAGAAAAGACCAACATTAAAATCCTAAGAATAGGAATTACAGGGGTGCCTGACCGGTTCAGTCAGTGGAGTGGGAGACTTGATGTAAGCGTTATGAGTTTGAGTCCAATGTTGGGTGTGGAGATTACTTAAAAATCAGTTCTTAAAAAAAAAAAAAAAAATAGGAATTACAATACAGCTTGAGTTAGATTTAAAAGTTAACTTAAAAAGTGGTTATTTATTTGATGGTTCTTTAGTATAGCTGTTTAATTATACATCTATTTTTGAATCAAATGGTATAGAGATAGTTATTCATCTGATGAGAATCAAGAGCCAGCACTTGAATCTAAGGCAAGATACATGTTACTTCATGGCTCTGTACAAATTATACAAAAAAGCTTTTCAAAGTAAAATCTGTAAAGCTAAAATAATGAAATGATAACTTTGTGACAGTCATAGCTTCATAATGCCCTGGTTCTAGGGGCAGTGTTTGCACAAAACTGTTGTCTTCTAACTGTGGGTCATCCCCCTTGCCCCTTGGAATCTGTTAGACTTGTTTCACGATGTTCAGGTTACCCAGACTTTCTCTGGGCAACTGAATTATAAATTTTCTCTAAAAGCTGGAGCCAGGGGTGCCTGGGTACTGAGTCAGTTAAGCATCTGACTTCAGATCAGGTCATGATCCCATGGTTTGTGAGTTCGAGACCCATGTCAGGCTCTGTGCTGACAGTTTGGAGCCTGGAGACTGCTTCAGATTCTATGTCTCCTTCTCTCTCTGACTCATCCCCTGCTCATGCTCTGTGTGTGTGTGTGTGTCTCTCTCTCTCAAAAATAAACAAACATTAGTAAATAAGTAAATAAATAAATAAAATAAAAGCTGAGGCCACTGTTTCCATAGGTCTGTTGGTCTTTCCTACTTTCTCCCACTCTCACTCCTTCCCCTAGTAGTAATGCTGGCCTATTCTTTTCTGGGAGATAAAAAAGCACCAGTGCCCTAAGAAACATGGTACCTTTTTTGAATGCCCATTTTCAGAATATAGGAATTTAATTAACTGAAACTTCTAAAAAGGTCTGGTAAATGTTTGAATTTAAAATCTGATGCTTTAGGAGCACGTAGGTGGCTCAGTCAGTTAGGTGGCCGACTTTGGTCAGGTCATTATCTCACAGTTCCTGAATTCATGGGGCTCTTTGCTGTCAGGACAGAGGCTGCTTTGGATCCTCTTTCCCCACCCCCTGCCCCTCAAAATAAATAAAATTAAAAACAATTTTTTTTTTTTGATGCTTTAAAGTTCTGCTCTCCCCTGCAAGACAGGACACATTAGAAAGAAAACTGCTTTAGAGTCAGAATGAATGTGCCATTCAAGCTCAGTTTTGAAAATTGCCTTGGAAAACTTTTTTGAAAGCACGGGATAAAGTGAAATGTCCACAAATATGAGGCTTACATGAGGCACTCAGTAAATATTATCCTTCTACCCATAGTAATGGTCAGATAGTGTGGCTAAAGCTACAAAGCAGAGAACAATTATTCTGGAGGTGAAGTTTTCCTGTTCGAAAAGAAAGGAAAGGGTATGTAGTAAAGAAAATTCACAAACTGGGTATAGGATTGGTTTTTCAATCCAGATATTCTATGAGTTTATCATTTTTCTTTACACCTCTTTGCCATACCTAGGTTTCATGGTTATATTTTACCCTCTACCCACCAGTCATCAACTAAAATAGTTCCTTCTTCCCAGAGAATTGAGTGGAACGACAAAACATGCTTTTAAGAGCTTTACAACATTGAATAAGGTTCCTGTCATACATTTTATAGGCTTCCTATCCTTTTCTAAAATGATCTGATGTCCTCCCATATTAAAATTCTGGCAGCAAAATTAACTCCAGAAGAGACATATTTATAGATGGTTTCTATTTACTTTATTGGCCCCTTTTACTCTTTATACCTTCTTTCTGCTTTGTGGTTCCTTTTGGCTCTTCAATGAAGCCTTTAAACAGTGGGCTACTCCCTCACTTACACTTTTCAACTTCACTTTCCTCTACTTTGCTCTCTTTCTGCTGAACTTGAGTGCATATTCAAACTGGAAAGAAGATTGTGGTTGAGCAAGTGGTTGGCTTATATTTGTTGGAAAATGATACTACAGGTTGAGAGGTGAGAATTCAACTCATCTAAAATGTTGAATAAAAAAATATATGGATTGGAAGCTTTCAATCTTGACCATTTACTGCCCTTTTTTTTTCCCTTTATCCAAGTTCCAGGCAGGAGAGAAAGGGGAAAGGGAAAATAGGCTAAGTGTCTCTTCCCACCCTTAAAAGGCCTTCCTGAAAACCTCACCCAAAGACATCCCATATTATTGCCATCTCCAAGAGGAAGGGAGGTTGGGAAGGCTATTTTTTCTTGTTAACCTAGGCACATTGCAAACGAAATGAAATAAAGGTTCCGGTAGTAAGGAAGAAGGGGGCAAACAAATACTAGCCATCTCTGCCACAGAAATGTTGAGTTTGAGGTGTTTTTGACATATCCATGGAAGATGCTGATTAGATAGGTCATAAACACACAGGAACAGTCAGGTCTAGAGATGTCCATTGGGGAGCTGTAACTATAAAACTAATTTATTAAAGTTATGGCATGTTTGAGATTGGCCAGGAAAAATAACGTGAGAGGGAAAAAAGTGTCCTTGAATTGAAATTTCAGCGCCTCTACTATTTAATGCTTGAGAAGAAGAGGAACCTGTAAAATATTGTGAGAAGGAGCTGCATGATAAATCCGAAAAGTTTTGGAGATATCCAACTGAACTGAAAGTGGCTGCTGAATTTAACAGATAATCCTCTTCCAGTGTCCCAAATTCATCTTTTATTTTTTAAATTATTTATTTATTTGTTTTTTAAGCAATCTCTATACCCAAAGTGGGGCTTGAACTTACAACTCTAAGATCAAGAGTCACATGTTCCACTGACTGAGCCAGCCGGGCGCCCCCATCTTTTATTTAGTTATTTATTTATTTTTTTTGTTTTTTGAGAGAGAGAGACAGAGCATGCAAGCAGAAGAGGGGCAGATAGAGAGGGAGACACAGAATCCAAAGCAGGCTCTAGGCCCTGAGCTGTCAGCTCAGAGCCCGATGCAGGGCTTGAACCCACGAACTGTGAGATCATGACCTCAGCCGAAGTTGGATGCTTAACTGACTGAGCCACCCAGGTGCCCCAGATCCTTTCTTTTAATTTTTTATAAAAAAAAAAAATTAATGTTTATTTTTGAGAGAGAAAGAGAGCGCGCGTGCACAAGTGGGGCAGTGAGATAGGGAGACAAAGAATCCAAAGCAGGCTCCAGCTGTCAGCACAGAGCCCGACATGGGGCTTGAACCCAAGAACCGTGAGATCATGACTTGATCCAAAGTCAGACACTTAACCAACTGAGCCACCCAGGCACACACCTAGATCCTTTATTTTTTAAAAAACATTTTATGTTGGATACTATTTGGTTAATAAATGCTATTTGGGTACTTTAATTTTTTCTCGTATCTCATAATAATTGAATGCCTCTTATTTATTTCTGTATGAAACACTTCTATTTACAACATATAGTATGCTTCAACCCTGGGATCTCAAATAGCTTCTTTTCTACTTCGTAAGTTCAGTGATTACAATTAGGGTGAGGGAAAGGATTTACATAATTATTACAGAGCCCAGTGTCGGTATACCAAAGAAATTGATGATGTATCTATGGTTCAGTGGGTTCTTGCCATATATGTATACATGGACTTCAAACTTGATAGAAATCTTATTTGCCAGTAGAAAGGGCAATAATGTAATATATGCAGCTTCATAAGTTTCCTTTTCTGAAGGTAAGTCCAATAGTTCTTTTAACAGGTTAGGTGTGGATAGATGCAATGTTGATCTAAAGGTTTTTTACTCCACTAATACAACAAAAGGTTTTCAGATACATACAAAGAGACTAAGTAGCCTTAGATACTATGTTTTGTTCTAATTTAATAGAGTTCTTTTTGAAATTTATTTAGTTGCTTAACTCTATAATTCTGAAGACAGCTACCAAAGAATCAAAATTGACCCTCTTACTCCTGTCACTATTTCATCTATTATCTAAACATACCTTTCTTCCTAAAGGACAGAATTATAATCAGTGTTTTTCTTATAGCCTTGAACGTCCCTGTAGGAGATATAATGCCACATAAAATCTCATGCTATAACTTGGTGTTGTTTTACTTATTCAGCTGGAGCCATTCTGTCTGTACCTTTGGGAAAAAAGTTATATAGAATGGCATTTTAGTTGTATGAATTTTCAGTGCATGAATGTACAAATATATTAGGAAACAATTATTATGACTGAAACCCGTATGTGGACATAACTGGATTCATCAGAAAGCTAAAATTTTGACTTTTTTTGGTGGTTTTACCTTTAGACTACTATAGAACTATTCTATCATTTTCTGGTGAAAACAATTACATTGGCAAATCATAATTCAGACTGACTCACTGACTGATTTATCTATACTGATATATCTAATAAACATTTGTTGAGTGTTTAATGTATACAAGACATTTTGTTAGATTCTACAGATACACCGGTGAATTGGAATGAATAAAAAAAAGATATGATCTGTGTCCTATGGAGCTTACTGTTTACTGAGGGAGATGATAAAAAGTAAAGAAATAATTGTAAAGTAATTATAAACTGTGATAGGTGCTCTGAAACAGAGAATACTGTGATAAAGAATAATGAAAAGAGAGCCACCTTCAATTGAATGGTCAAAGAAAGCCTTTAGGACACCTGCAAGAATAGAGAGTTGGGGGTGGGAGGGAGGAAGCATTCCAGGCAGGGGAAACAGACTGGGCAAAGGGTCTCAGATAGGAATGGGCATGATCAAGGAAAAGAGAGAAAGCTAGTGTGGCTAATGCAGCATGAGTGGAGTGTGGCATGCGATCTTCAACCATCTTTTCACATGGTATAAAGGTAGAAATCAAAATCCTAAAACAACAGTCAGCAAACTATCTCTTGCAGTCAAATCTAGCCTGCTTCCTAATTTTATATAGTTTTACTGAAACATAATCACACCCATTCATTTACATGCTATCTATGGCTGTTTTTGTGCAACAAACAATATTTGCTACAAAGACCATGTGGTCTGCAAACCCTAAAATATTTATTACTGGACTCTTTGAAAACAAATTTGCTGGCCCCTGTACTAGACGTAGACTAAATTAGAACTGACAACATGGTAGCTGAAAAGGTCAGGCTTTCTTAAAGCACAGAACCACTCTTTACAAGCAATAACTCAAGTCAGAAAGACACATAAAGATGAGCAGGTCAATGTGGTAGAAGCAGGGCTTTGAGATGTCCAAGCCAGACTGGTAGAAGAGATGTCTTTAAGGTTAATATGGGGTTTTATAAAGCACAAAGACCTTTAGCCAAGGGTGTCAGGACAACGCCAGAGGATAGTGTACTGGCACAGTGAAAATATAGTTCAGCTCAGGAATACTGGGAGGGCATCATGTATACAGAAACCAGATTCTAAGAGGTGCAGCAGGCAGCTCTAAGCTCTGCTAACAAACATTATGGCTGGAAACCTGAGTATAAGTTGACTCCTGAACAATACGGGGACTAGAGGTCCTAACTGTTACCTTTGCAGTCAAAAATCCACATACAACCTTGACTCCCCAAAAACTTAACTACTAGTAGCCTACTATTGACTAGAAACCTTAACAATACCAGTAAATTAATACATATTTGGTATGTTGTTTATATTATATACTGTAATCTTATAATAAAGTAAGCTAGAAAAAATGTTACTAATAAGGAAAATATTTGTAGCACTGTACTATGGTTATTGAAAAAAATCCACACATAAGTGTACCCATGTAGTTGACATTTATGTCATTCAAGGGCCAAATGCATTTACTTAGCATCTATTTCAGCAACTGACAAAGGTAGGGTTGTGGATTAACAAATGAAACTCTCAAAAGCTACCTTACCCAAACTAAGCTGTTCTTTTCTAGATAAGAAGTCACACTGGGTTACACGCCTGATAAGTTTTGTTTGGCTCACACAGCTTCTTAGGAAATTTCACTTTAAAAAAATCTAGATATCTAGCAAGTAGGCCCACTGCATTTCCATACGGAAATAATCAGTTAGAGCTGAGAAGCAAATGTACCTTGTAGATAAGGCAAGTATTCTTAGTTTTCCACAGTCCTCCCCACTTCTTACTAGATAACATTCAGCTTGCCTTATTTTTATTATTTTTGAATGCACCAAGACCATCTGGCATTCATGTTTGTAGCCCCAGGTCCCCATCTTACCATAAAGATCACAAACCTGCACTTTACACAGGTCTTTTCAATATACATTTATTGAGCACTGACCATCCCAGATACTATGCACACAAATATAAATACTGCATTATCTCTGCCAAAGAGGAGCTCACAGGCTAAAAGCAGAGACCAATGATCCTATGTAGAATGATGATGGCACAAAGGGATGCTCAATTCTCACTGACCAGTCAGGAAGCACCGCCAAGGGAGATATTTAAACTAAATCTGAAAGGGCAAGCAGAGCTTTATTACTGTATTCCAGGCAGAGGAAACAGAATGCACATGGCGACAGGGAGTGCAACTCTTTTAGCAATTACACATAGTTCAGAATAGATGAAAGAGAGGGAAGCTGTAAGAGAGTTAGAAAGATAGTGGTGGGGTTATATATCAAGAATGGCTTGGGGCGCCCGGGTGGCTCAGTCGGTTAAGCAGCCGACTTCGGCTCAGGTCACGATCTCGCGGTCCGTGAGTTCGAGCCCCACGTCGGGCTCTGTGCTGACAGCTCGGAGCCTGGAGCCTGTTTCAGATTCTGTGTCTCCCTCTCTCTGACCCTCCCCCGTTCATGCTCTGTCTCTCTCTGTCTCAAAAATAAATAAACGTTAATTTAAAAAAAAAAAAAAAAAAAAAAAAAAAAGAATGGCTCATATCTATACTAAAAACTGACTTTTATTCCATATGCAAAAGGGAATTCCTGAAGAGACTGAAGGATAATTGAGTTTACATTTTAAAGGTTTTTTTTTTTTTTTTTTTTAATTTACTTATTCTTGAGAGAGAGAGCGAGAGAGAGCGAGCGGATGAGCAGGGGAGGGGCAGAGAGAGAGACGGAGGGAGAGAATCCCAAGCAGGCTCTGCACTGTCAGCATGGAGCCCAACGCAGGGTTCCAACTCACAAACCATGAGATCATGACCTGGGGCAAAATCAAGAGTCGGACATTTAATTAACTGAGCCACCCAGGCACCTCCAGATTTACATTTTAGAAATACAATTTGGTAGCAACATGGAGCATAGTTTAGAAGATGCAAGACTGAACGCAGACAGACCAGTTCGTAAGGAAATCATTGACAAAACCCAAGATGGCTTGAGGCCTGAAGGCAAGAAGCAGCAGCAAGAATGAAGAGGAACTGGCTAGAGACAGTGACCCACTGAATGTGGAGGAGGAGGGAAAAAAGAAGTCAAAGATTCCCAAGTTTGTAGCTTGAATGGTAAGGAATGTAGGAAATGACACAGGGGAGGATGGGAATGGGTGGTATGAACTCGGAGGTATTTGTGGCCACACTGGTGGCAATGTCCGCTTGGCATCTGGGTAAGAGTCAGTAATCAGATACAAGGTTAAGGCAGGTGGGAAGTTGGGAACTGTCAGCATTTGTGAGCTATCAGAAGACACTGTGATGCATACTATCACAAAGAAGTGTGCAAAGTGAGATCGAGAGCAGGGACATATGCCAAACATTTAAACGGAAAAGAGGGAACCATGCTCAGGCCGGCTACAGAAGAGCAGGTATAGACGTTGCCAGCAGCATGGAGAGGAAAAGAATTACAGTGTGAGGAACTGAGGTGTTAGTAAACGTATGCTACCAATTACATACTATAGACTCTAGGCTGGAGAGTGAAGAAAGTATAGAAAGGATGGATTACTATAGGGCTTCCAGATTTACTGAGAAAATTAAAAAGGGGCATCTAGTTAAGCTTGAATTTCAGATAAATAAAGATTATTTTTGGGGTGCCTGGGTGGCTCAGTCGGTTAAGCATCTGACTTCAGCTCATTTCATGATCACACAGTTCATGGGTTTGAGTCCCGTGTTGGGCTCTGTGCTGACAGCGTGGAGCCTGGAGCCCGCTTCAGATTTTGTGTCTCCCTCTCTCTTCGACCCTCCCCTGCTCGTACTCTGTATCTCTCTCTCTCAAAAATAAATAAACATTAAGAAAAAAAATTAGGGGCACCAGGATGGCTCAGTGGGTTAAACATCTAACTTCAGCTCAGGTCATGATCTCATGGTTCATGAGCTTAAGCCCTGTGTTGGGCTCTGTGTGGAAAGCTCAGGGCCTGGAGCTTGCTTCAGATTCTGTGTCTCCCTCTCTCTCTGCCCCTCCCCTTGCACTCTCTCTCTCAAAAATAAATAAACATTAAAAAAAATTTTTTTTAATTAAAAAAAGATGATCTTTTTAGTATAAATACATTCCAAATTCTGTAGGGGGATACTTATATTAAAAATTTATTCATTGTTTACCTGAAATCCAAATTTAACTGGGTGTCCTATATTTTATTTGGCAATCATAATTAGGTAAAAAAGAAAGATCTAGAGTCTGGGAGTACTGCTGAGGTCAAAGTGAAGGGTATGGTATAGAGGAATGAGGAACCTGAATATTAAAACACTATAGTTTAGGATTTCAGAGATGGAAGAGTGATGAAAAGGATCAGGAAAGGGCTATTTTGTGACTGAAACAGGATGGAAATGCAAGTCCTAGAAGAAACACTGAGGCAAGAATATTGGATGGCTCATAAGTGTGGACGCTGAGGTCAGTTAAAATGTTGGCTGAAGGGTACAGGGCATGAACATAAGCAAAATATCAAAATCTTCATTAAGTGTGGCAAAATGACCAGGAAGTCAGTGAAGGATGATACAGCCATACCACAAAATCTGATAGAAGGGAGGGATTTTGACATGACTTTGAAAGAGTACTAACAACCTGAAATTCTGTGAGAGGGACAGAGAGAATTTTAAGCAGGCTCAAGACCAGTGTGGAGTCTTGATGTGAGATCATGACCTGAGTTGAAATTAAGAGTCGGACACTTAACTGACTGAGCCACTCAGGCGCCCTGAGAAGAAACAACTTTCAAATGTACAGGCTGTGTCCTCAAGGTTTCAAACAAGATGGAGAAGCAGGGTATATGGGGTATGTTTTCAACAGAGCTTGTTATAGAGGAGAGAATGAAAAGGTGTGGGAAAGATTATCAGTGAGTTGATAACAACAATGAAAAGCAGAAGAAATGGGGATAAAAAGAACAGGAACAAACAAGGAATCTAGTCTTGATGGGGAAGAAAAGGTAGGCTTTCTAAACAAGTGAGAATTGGCTTAAGTTGAGATCCAAAGGAAGTGATTTCTCACCAGCATCTCATGTTCATCAGGTCCAAGGTCAGGAAGTAGTCCAAACTTGTCCCTTTTCCAATGTTTCCTAGCTCAGTGAATGGTACCACTGTCCATCAAGTCATGCAGGTTAGAAATAATGGAGGTATTCATGATATCTGCCTCCATTATGCTCATTATCCAAACCATCACAGAAGCATCAGGTAAGGAGAAAAGCTTTCCACACAGTGGAAACATATGTGATATTCTTAGGTTGAAAGATAGCATGGTGCATTCTAGAAACTAAAGAGCTTTTACCTTGATACAGAAGAAAGTACTAGATCATGATGTGTGTAGGTCACATTAAGGATTTGCTCTTTATCCTAAAAGCAATGGAAGCCACTGGCAGGTGTGAAGCAAGGAAAGAGACATTACCAAATTTAGGTTTTGAAAAGAGCATTCTGGGTAGAATGGAGAACAGATTTGAGAAAACAAGAATATAGGGAAATCACAACAAAGGTCAGTGTAGTTACCCTGGTGCGAGGGGGCAGTACTTTGAATAGGGTGCCAACAATGGGCATGGAGAAAAGTGGATGGTTTCAGCAAGGCAGCAGAGATTAAGCCAACAGGAATTGGTGACAGTGATGGGAATTCTCTCCTAATATTATAAGGAATGATCTAGTTGAAAGAGAATGGTTGATTACACAGGAAAGAAAACAGTTAATTGAACCCTGATAACGGTAATAGTGCAAACTGAATTACCTGGAAGGATCTTCCTCCAATTGCAAAGTGTAAGGAGTCCATAAGATCAGGGGACCATGTGTGCCCAGATCAGGGGGCAGACAGAGCTGTGCTGATTAGACATCACTATTTGCAGGAAGTGAAGGATGTGGACATAAGCTTGGACATGTTGAATGCACACGTGCAAGGTTTCCTCTGGTGTGGTAAGTGAAGAAGCTGGGAATGGGAAGAGAATGGGATGCATCTGAGAATGCTAGAAATCTGAGAGTTCTAAATTTAAACCTGGCCTTCCAGATCATTATTTCAGTAGATACATCATGTATTAGAATAGAATACATTTTTTTTTAAGATTTTATTTTTTAGATAATCTCTACACCCAATGTGGGGCTCGAACTTAAAACCCTGAGATCAAGAGTTGCATGCTGCACTGAGTCAGCCAGGTGCCCCAGAATATTTTTTTTATAATAGTTTGTTATCTTGATTTATAACTTAAATGTTTAGACACATGGCACGTGAGCCTCTGAGCCACATTTGCCCAGGCTCTGCAAATTTAAGGTTAGGACTGATAAGAGTGCATAATAGTATAAAAGACTATATATAGTGCAAGCAGAAAAAAATTCCTGAAGGTGAGAGTACATTGTAGCTGGGCCCTTACAAAGTTAGACATCCTAGACTTCTATGTGGGAGATGAGAAAATAAATGGCACAAGTTTCCAATTACCATATTACCATACACAAGGGACACATTTATGCGCTTGGAAGGTCAACAATTAAGAAGCTACTCTAGGGCGCCTGGGTGGCTCAGTCAGTTAAGCATCTGACTTCAGGTCATGATCTCACAGTTTGTGAGTTCAAGCCCCGTGTCAGGTTCCTGTGCTGACAGCTCAGAGCCTGGAGCCTGCTTCGGATTCTGTGTCTTCTCCTGTCTCTGCCCCTCCCATGCTCATGCTCTGTCTCTCAATAATAAATAAACACTAAAAAAAAATTTTTTTTAAATAAAAAAAAGAAGCTACTCTAATTGTAATGGTTTCAGTGTGACTTTGTAAAGCTTCTTGCATATAGCAGAAGTTTAGAGCATGGAAGAGACCTTAGTGATCATATAACTGAATTTATTCCGCTAAAACAGAGGCTCTGACAGATGAAGAATTGTGACGGAGGTCTCAAAGCTAGTTAGTAGCTGATGATTTCCAGCCCCATCCTCTTAGTCTGCTTTTCCACCAATGTTCCTTTTCGTGAATACATATGCTGACAATCAATTGCAACCACTAAGTTTTCACTTTCTTTCACTGATATGTATTAAAGGAAGTAAATACTTTGATTATTTTAAAAATCTGAGGCACCTAAAAAAAGGACCACTATTAAATTTTGACTCCAAAGTATTCTAAACAAACAAAAAAGGGAAAACAAAAAATTCCAATTTCATATGGTCACAAGAAATGATAATCCTGGAAAGTTACTTTTAACTGTTTTCCAAAAAGTTACAGGTAACTTGGGGCTCCTTTTAAGACTTAAGAATATTCTCCGACTGCTCATTTCCTGATTTGACTTTTATTTTTGCGTCTGTTCCTTTGACTTGTTAATCTCCTGTGAAACCTCAAAGTGAAATTAAAATCTTACTCCTCGCCTCGGTTGCAACTGTACTACTGTACCTCATCTCCCCCAATTCCTTATCTTCTAAGCTAGAAATCAAAACACACGCTTATAAAACATGGAACACTCAGGATGCTAACCACTATTTCACAGTTAAAAAAATTTTTTTTGCCTTTCAAACATCAATAAATATCGCTAACGGATTTTTCTTAGCAAGGTTCATTTATAACAACTGCAATAAAATTAAGATCTTTACGGGTGTATCATAAAAGTTTAAAAGAAAAATTCTCCAGGGGGTCTTACCTTCGAGCTCGGAAGAAATCCGAAAGTTCTGGGTTTGCAGGAAGTTATCTCCCTCAAAGCATTAGAGCTGACGATCTTAGCAACTGTAACAAATCTTGTCAGGACACCAAGTGATTTTTGGTCCCTCCCATTCAACTGCCTAACAGAAGGAAGGACTTAATTCCGCACAAAATTTTCTCCTCTGAGCTAAGCATCTGCGAAACTCGGATTTCTGAGAGCGAAGAGAAAGGGAGGGACCAAAGGGACCCCAAGGCAAAAAGGAAGAGAAAGTGATACAAAAAAAGTCGTCGAAACAGAGTCGAGTGCGACCTGGCGGGGGCAGATTTGGGGGTCCATTCCGAACACTCACGGGGCACCAGAGTTCACGCTGGCGACAAGTGGAAGACCCTCCCCTCACGGCAAGCTCCGCCACTAAGCCGCGCCCAGAGGAGCTGTGACCTCCAAAACGGGTCCGCTTGGCGATCCTGCCTCTTCGGCTCCAGATTCGCGCCTTTGGTTGGCTCCCAGAGGGATCCCTCAGCATGGTTCGTCCAATGGAGGGCTTCGCCGGTGGCCCGTCCGCTCCGCCCCTCCCCCGCCCCTCGCCCGCCCCTCGCTGAGGGCCCGCCCCTGCCCCGCGCCCGGGAGCCGAGGAGAGTAAATACAACAGGAGCGCAAAATGGCGGAACCGCCGAGCCCCGTGCACGGCGCTGCCGCTGCCGTCTCGGAGAAAGAACCGTTTGGCAAATTGCAGCCCCCATTCCGGGACCCACCAGGTCCTCTGTCGGCCAAGAAGGTCCGGACTGAGGAGAAGAAGGCGCCGAGGAGACTGAACGGAGAAGGGAGCAGCGGCGGGAACAGCAGGCAGCTGCAGCCGCTGGCGGCACCTTCGCCTCAGAGCTATGGCAGCCCTGCGTCTTGGAGCTTTCCCGGTCTGTCTGCTGCCCCCTCCCCGTCCTCTGCTCGGAGCAGTTTCTCTTTTTCCGCTGGCGCGGTCCCTTCGTCAGCCTCTGCTTCCTCATCTCAGCCGGTGCCGCGCAAACTGCTGGTCCCTCCTACGCTGCTGCACGCTCAGCCTCACCATCTCTTGCTCCCGGCCGCCACCTCCTCGGCCAACGCCAAGCCGCGCCGACCCAAGGAGAAACGAGAGAAGGAAAGGAGGAGGCACGGCCTCGGCGGGGCAGGCGAGGCCAGCGGGGCCGCCCGGGAGGAGAACGGGGAGGTGAAGCCGCTGCCGCGAGGTGGGTGCCGGCGCTGGGAGGGGGAGGGGAGGGCGCTCGGGTCCCCGCGTCCCCGCCACCTCCTCGCGCCCGCGGGGCCCGGGCAGGGGGAGTGTGGCGGTCGCGGGCGCCAGCCTGGAGGGGGCGGGAGGCGTCCCGTTCTCAGCGGACGATTTTGCAGTCCCTTTGGGGACAGGAAATGGAGCCTGTAATTTCAGTTGCAGCGAGGGGAATGCCCGAAACTCTCATTTTTAAATATTGTTTCTATCTCCCAGTTAATGCGCTGAAAGATTTGTAGAATTCGGTCTAGAGTACCCGCTTAGGTGTGCTGGACTACGGAGGGAGATGGGAGGTGATGGGATCGCGAAGGGTTTGGTCTGGTAAAGATTCTTGATTATTTAGACCGTTTAGACGTGATCGCGGAATTCGTATTTGTGAACACAGGCTCCAGCGCCAGAAAATCCTGTCAAAAAAGGGGTGTGGAGAGCATTGGCGTCAGCTGGAAGCTACCAGAGGCCCGAGCTTTTCATCCCTATTAGGGAAATGAGGTAGTGTGCAGGGCCCGAAGTGTGCTGTTTCATAAGGTACCTTCCGCACCGCTCCGTATTCTCAAGTGTTTTCTGGGGTCCTCTTTGGAATGCCACCACCCTTCGGAGAGAATTTTCAGCCATATTCTTTTTTCCTGCAGCAAATGATAAAATCAGGAGCGTTGACGTTTTTTGGTCAGATCAAGTGACTGCAAAATGTTTTAACATCAGAAAATGGCAAATTCACGAGCGTCCGTTTCAGACAGGGCTAGGCAGTTTTCTTTTAAAATGTAGGCTAGCCATATAATTTTCCGAAAGTGTTTATTTAAAATAGATGGTCCTACTTATTTCGTTATTGATATATAGTGATCTGACGGTGGCACAACATGGAGACTGGTTAAAAAGTAGATTTTTATGTGATCAAAAGACTAAAGCATATAATGACGTTTATTACAAATATACATTGAAAATGTACTGTGAAAGTATCATTGTTTCTTAGGAAAAACGACATGTCAAGCAGTTTTAGCATTGCTGATCTAATTGTAGCTTAAATCATGAATAATTCTGGTTGAGTGGCAGTTTTCACAGTTTTTAAAAATGCTGCACAGGAGTATGTAGTAACAGGGTTACTTCTTCCCTGCTGTTTTGCTTATAGCAAAGCCTCGACATCTAAGCATAGCCATCAGGAACTCTGGCACTGAGTAAAGTTCTCTCAGTTTTGGACTGTGTTGCTTCTAGGAAAGTGGTTTTGAGGATGGAATTTATACTATTAGCTCTGGAATTTTAATATGATTAGTATTTTAAAGCCATTTTGTTTTAGTGGTTACCTTGAAAAGTTATAAGTGCCTGAAAGTCTGTGCATTTGCAGTTTGGTATTAGTTTTATTTGTGGTATGTAAACAGTGTATTTGTTCTTCTGAATTCTTTGAATGAGGAAGTGAATGTGGGGTATAACATTTGTCAGTGTATTGGAATGGCTGAAAATAAAGAAGTAAACATTCTTTCACAAGTCTAACTTAAAATATGGAGCATAAAAATGGCCCTTAAAATGAATGGCTGTTAAAGAGAAATTTCTGTAGTCTTTTACGTTTAGGCTCCTCCTTTTGAAGGTCACAGCTTATATTATGCTTTAATATGAGGAATGATAGCTGCTACATTAAAATGTGGGGAACATGTTTTTCCATGATTTATGTAGGGTTTTTACGTATGACTAGATGTAAACACTATTGTACGATTTTCATTTTTTTTTTTTTTGAGAGAGAAATGCTGCCATTTTACTGAGAAAAAACTAAAAATCAAAGAGAAGAATTTTTTTCAGTGTCTTGATAAATTTAATGGTGGAAATCTTTCCCTTTTAATTTAAGAAGTACTCTTATCCTTCTAAAGTTCAGATTTAACTAAATCAAATTTATTTTAATTAAGAAAACTCTTAAGCAACTGTTATTAAAATAGCAAGATTACATACATCAATTCAATATAAATATAATTGCAAATATGAAAATCCTAATTTGTAATCCAATTCTCATTTCTGTGGGCTTTAATATAAGAATCTTAGTGAGTGGATGGCGCGGGGGGGGGTGGGGGGGGGACGCCTGGTTGCCTCAGTCGGTGGAGCATGTGATGCATGATCTCAGGACCTTGAGTTCAAGCCCCAGGTTGGGCTTAGAGTTTACTTTAGAAAAATCTTAGTGAGTGGTTAGGTCTGTTGTGTTGTATATATATATATATATATATATATATATATATATAACTCTTTCTAGTGTTGCTCTAAGTTGGATAGTTAATGGATAGCACATAGGATAGTTCAGTGACCCCAATTATCCCATAGCTTCATGATTGAACAATCTGAATCAGAACAGGAAATGAGCTATAAAGACATCTAAGCAAAGAAAATAGAATGAATCTTCCCTGAAAAAGCAAACAACAACAAAAATCCAAAAAATCTAGCCCACTACCCCATTTACCAGTTAAGTTCCTGTACTGTAGTAGGTTTGGTTTTGGGGTGTTTTTTTGTTTTTTTTTTTTAAGTCTTTAGTGAGAACTAATTTTTTTTATTGGCTACCATTCTAACAGGAATTACATGGATTAAATGAAACTGTGTATGAAAAGCCTTGGCAGGCCACTTAGTCAATGTTATTTGAGTCAGAAACATGATGATTTTTTAACCCCATAGCAAATTAAAAAGTGGATTAGTCCAGACACAGTAAGGATCATTGACAGTGGATTTGAAAGTTAAGAGTGATAAACAACAGAATAACAAAAATGTGGCAGTTCAAGCCCATTTAGCATAAAGGTTGATGCCTTATGCACCTAAAACCTGTGAGGCCATCTGGTCATAGTGCGGTAGCTGATTTCCATGATAGCCTGAGTCATCATGTGAAAGTTAAATTTATTTCTTATAAAAAGGAGATGTGCAAAACATTTAAAATTTTTAAAACTAGAAAATAACCAGATTTGGTTATAGAGGTAATCTGCTGAAGAATTCACATTCCATCTTCCTGTAGGAGTGAATAAATTTTTGAATTGGTAAAATTTTTGAATTGGTAAATGTGGAAGGTAAAAAATGGACATGTGCTGGAAGTGTCTGACATTTAGAATTATATTCTAGCAAAGAGCAAAACAAACGTATTATTAGATAACAAAGTGCTTTAATGATTCAAGTAAGCAGTAAAACTTGTATAGATCTTCTAATTTTTGTTAGTGTTTTTGCTTTGCATTTATTAACTTTTTTTTTCCTTAGAATGATTCTGTAAAGTATCTCAAGATAAAACCAGAGCATTTCACAGAATGTTTGCCTTGAAAGTATACAGAATTTAACTCTAATGAAAATAGAGACTCTTAAAGAATTGAATAATAGTTATTTTTCTTTTTATCTTAATTCCAGTTAACATACAGTGTTCTATTTATTTAAGGTATACGATGTAGTGATTCAACAATTTCATACATCACTCAGTGTTCATCACAAGTGCCCTCCTTAAGCTTTTAACCCCTCTCCCCTCCCCTTTGATAACCGTCAGTTTGTTCTTTATAGTCAGGAGTCTGTTAGAAATGAATAATTTAAGGTATGTAAATGTCAGTGATGTTGGAAGACTTTTCAAACTATACTTTCCCCTATCTTTCTAATATTGTTAATTCCACAGTTTTACCTTAAATTCAGTTTTAGAGTTTTCATCATTATGGCCAAATATTTGTCACTGCTGGCATAGTTTACTGTAATTTCATTTTCTTGTATAACATTTTTTCATGCCTTGTTTTTTCATTTGTTTAGTTTTGTCTAGCAAAATCTTTCTATACCCTCCAGCAGCTCCATAAAATGCTTCTCAGTACAATTTTCCACATGGTCAGATCTGTCAGATAAACTTACCAGTTCTATTTGTTCTTGTAGTCATCTCTTCTGTAGCTGTCTTTCTTCCTGCTTTAGTCTGGTTTTCTCTTTAGGCCTGCTGCAAAGCTGTCATCTTGGGACTTCCCTTAGCTGATACTCTGAGAATTTCTTTCACTTTTGTTGAGTCCCTTTTTTCTGGATCCTATGTGTTCCTTTTGGTTTATTCCTTCATTTTGGTTTCCTCTACTATTACTGTGGAAGTGTATGTTGGAAATAATTTTTTTGGGGGGGGGGGATTTTATTTTTACCCTCACAGTTGACTGGCCATTGAGAGGTTTGTATATTGGAAATCATTTTCCCTCAAAAGTTTGGAGGTGTTCCCGAATTGCCTAGCTTCCAGTGTTGATGTTGAGAAATTTGATCTCAAAAAGTTGCTGTGATCTGGGAGATTTCAACCTTTTCATTGAATTTTTAAATTTTAGCTCTCTTTTAAAACCATGTTTTATGAACTCTTGTTCTTTGATCCTGTATTGTAGCATCTTGTTCTTTTTTCATGGGTGTAGCACTTCTGTTACCTCTTCAAGAATATTAATTATAATTTCTTTGTTTCTTGTATTATTTTTGGTTCCTCTAAAAATTTTTTGTTGTTGTTGGTTTTGGTCTTTTTCTTTTTGTTGGAGGCTTTCTGCAGCTCTCCGTGATCCTTAGCCATTCCTTCATACTCAAGGAACATTCAAAGCTGATTTGAAAGCTCACTGGGCATGCATGAGCATGGCTTAGTGACTAATGAACTCCCATGTTTTATCTTGTTTTTCAAGATTTTATTTTTAAGTAATCTCTACACCCAAAGTGGCGCTCAAACTTAACCTTGCTGAGATCAAGAGTCACATGCTCTACTGACTGAGCCAGCTGGACACCCCTCCCATATTTTATCTTCTTTTCCCTGGGTAGTAGGTGACAAGGTTTTCAATTTCTTCAGATAAAGGTCCTTCATTTTTCTGTCCATCTGTATAACTGGAATAATGGAGATGAGGGGATTGGCAGAGGTAATAAGTTTAGATGGTAAGACTCTAATGCTGGATCAAGGAAGAAAACTGTAAGTTTCACCATTCAGTTTCTGGATTTTCATTTAGTCTTCCTGTTTTCATATGAATATGTCACTTCTTCCTTTTTCTGTGTGGGATGCACCTGAACCTGGAGCCATTCTGATTCAGTTTTGCTGGAGATCATACCTCTCATTCCCTTAGGAGAGACAGAGAGGGAGGAGGGTGAGAGTGTGTGTGTGTATGGGAGGGGTGGGGGTTGAGTCTGCTCTCCTGCTTCTCCTAGCAACTCCAGTTTTTCTTTCTTTCTGTCTTTCTTTCTTTCTTTCTTTCTGTCTTTCTTTCTGTCTTTCTTTCCTTCCTTCCTTCCTTCCTTCCTTCCTTCCTTCCTTCCTTCCTTCCTTCCTTCCTTCTTTTCTCATTATTTTAGAGAGACAGAGTGCAAGTGGGGGAGAGGGGCAGAGGGAGAAAGAATCTCAGGCAGGCTTCAGGGGAGAATCCTGACTCAGGGCTCAATCCCATGACCCTGGGATCATGATCTGAGCCGGATGCTCAACTGACTGAAACCACCCAGGCACCCCTAGCAACTCCAATTTCTAAGCCTTTCTAAGGGTACTGCATGGTAAATAGGATTGTTTGCTATTATCTCTGTAGGACTTAACATTAACCTTCTTCCATTATGCTAAATTGTTTACCATTCTACCATCAGCTGGTTTTCTGCCTTTATACATTGTATTTCAGGTTACAGTTACAGTATCTCCTCGTTACATGAAAGATGGAATTTCTGTTTCTGTTTCTCTCTATTGTTTGGTTATGTTTTTTAAAACTAGATCTTAAATTTTAGCCTTATTTTGATGTGTTCCTATTTTTGGAACATTGATGAAATCACTTAATCTCTTTGAGCCCAACTTATCTGTTTTCTAGAGATACCTTTTTCACGGTGTGGTTGTTAGAGTTACATGAATCTAGCACATAGCACCCATTTATAACAGATGTTAGCTCCTAACTCTTCTTTCCTATCTAACACAACAGAGACATTTCATGTCACTGAACTTACAGATAGGTATAACCTGTATAGTTTTTCTACTGGTATCCTGGTTTCTGGGAATTTCTGGTATTTAGTATGGCCTATACTAACTTTTTGAAAGAAATTTTTATTTTCGAGGTGTAGTTATTTTGGTAATTGCTATTTTTCACCATCCTTAAATGAATTAAACTTCCAAGTTACGCATAAACTACTTAAAATAGAGTATTGAAAAAATAAGGATGCTTATTTTGTGCTAGAGTAAAAAGAATTATGAAATATTGTAGCTTACATAAAATCTTTGTGTATGAGATTAGGAGAATCAGTGGTAAAAGTGCATTCTTAACTAAACTAATATTTTTATAACTTCAGACATTTTTATTTTTCAAGGTACATTAATGTGTTGTACATATTATTTACTCTTGAACTGTAGATTGAAAAAATTTAATTTTTTCCTCATGAAAAATTTTTAATTAATACAAAAGAAACCATAACAATATAATGAATTCTGAGTCTACCTTTCACACTGCTTTGACAGTTAACATTTAACACTTCAAGTTTCGTTTCCTTTCCTCCACTTATTTTTATTTTTTGAACTGGTATTTTAAAGCATATTCCCAGCATCTGTCATTTCACCCCAAAATAAGTAGGATAGAAACTTTTTGCATTATGGAACTAATAATGCCTGTAAAGTTTCACCAATGCCTATATGTATGCTTTTAAAGAGTGAAAATCTGCCGTAGTCCCAAACTCATTAATGATTTGGTATATCTCCTTTTGGAGTAGATGTGCGCATATAGATATATATACATATATATACATATTGCTTAACTCCTTTTAAAAAATACTTCTTAAAAAGTTATGGTAAAATATACCTAAAACGTACCATGTTAGTCATTTTTAAGTGTACAACTCAGTGGCATTAAGTACATTCACATTGTTGTGCAACCATCACCACCATTCATCTTCAGAACTTTTTTTATCTTCCCAAAATGAAACTGCATACCCATTAAAGAATAACTACCCTTTTTCTCCTCCCCACTAGCCCCAACAGCCCCTGGCAACCACCATTCTACTTTCTGCCTCTGAATTTGACTAAGCATTTCCTCGTATGAGTGGAATCATAAAGTATTTGTCCATTTGTGGCAGGTTTATTTCACTTAACATAGTGTCTTCAAGATTCATTCATGGTGTCAGAATTTCCTTTTTAAAGCCGAATATTCCATTATAGGTATATACCACATTTTGTTTAAACATTCATCCCTTGATGGACACCTGGTTTCTTCTACCTTTTGGCTTTTGTGAATAATGCTGTGATAAACATGGGTACAAATATCTGTTTGAGTCTCTACTTTCAGTTCTTTTGGGTATGTGCCCTGAAGTAGAACTGCTGGATCATATGGTAATCTTCCAGTTTTTTAAAGGAACTGCCATACTGTTTTCCATAGCAGTTGTACCATTTTATATTCCCACCAGCTGTGCCCCAGGGTTGGGTTAACTATTTAGTATCATCAAAGTAAACCTAAGCAGACAAGGGGCACCTGGGTGGCTCAGTCAGTTGAGCGTCTCTTAATTTCAGCCCAGGCGGTGAGATTGAGCCCCTCCTCGGGCTCTCTGCTGAGTGTGGAATCTGCTTAATAGTCTCTCTCCCTCTGCCACTCTCCCTTGTTTGTGTGTGCTCTCTTCTTCCCCTCATAAATAAATAAATAAATAAATAAATAAATAAAAAATAAATACACACATAAATACATAAATAAATAAGCAAGCAAGCAAGCAGACAAAAAACTCCCAATAACATTTATTTTGGAGCAGATACTTGTGAAGTCAGTGTGCAGTCAGCCACAACAGCTTAGGAAATAAAATTTGAGGGTTTGGTGGGAGAAAGGAAAGGCATTTGTCGAGTGCTTGTCATGTGCCATGGTATTATCTCAATATTTTTAGATTAAAACTCTGAGTTTTTCTTAGCTCACTCAGAGTTGCATGGCTAATGTGTAAAGAATTTGGATCAACCCCATCTCTGCAAGAGTCTGAGCCTAACTACACAGTGCTACAGTTAACTTAATTTTTTTCCCTTTAGACTGTGATAAACAGGAAGAAGAAAGTGAAGATGAACTTTAAAACTTTTTCCAACTTTTTCTTTTTTCCTGAATTTTTATTATAAAAAAATTTAAGCATACAGAAAAGCTGAGAGAATAACAATGATCTTATGTTGATTTTCCTCCTAGATTCGACAGTTGTTAATATTTTATCATATGTAAGAACGGACTTATTTAAAAGACATGATAGTTCATTTTTTTAAATTTTTTTTAATGTTTGTTTATTTTTGAGACAGAGAGAGACAGAGTATGAGTGGAGGAGGGTAGAGAGAGAGAGGGGGACACAGAATCCGAAACAGGCTCCAGGCTCTGAGCTGTCAGCACAGAGCCTGATGCAGGGCTCAAACTCACGAGCTGTGAGATCATGACCTGAGCTGAAGTCGGACACCCAACCAACTGAGACACCCAGGTGCCCCATGATACTTCATTCTTAAATAGTTCAGCCTTCATCTTCTAAAAGTAACCACATAACTAAAATAACATTAAAACATTCAAGAAAATAATCATACAGCGTGTATTCAAAGTCTTCCAATAACCCGCAATTTCCCCATTGTACCACAAACACACTACATCCGTTTATCTTAATCTAGAACCGTCCCACTCACATTTTTTTCTTCATGTGACGTTGACTTTTTGTAAAATTTATTTATTTTGAGAGAGAGCGAAAGTGCACGTGCTCACAGGCCAGCGGGGAAGGACAGAGAGAGAGAGAGAGGGAGAGAGAGAGAATCTCAAGCAGGCCCTGTGGTCTCAGCACAGAGTCCTTCTTGGGGATTGATCTCAAGAACCATGAGATCATGAGCTGAGTCAAAACCGAGTCAGAGGCTTAACCGATTTAGCCACCCAGGTGCCTGAGATTGGCTTTTTGAAGATACTAGTTCAACATACCTGTTACCTTGTAGATTTTTTTTTTTTATATATTCATGATTTTTAAACATTTCATTCTGGTATTTTATTTATTTATTTTTAAAGATTTTATTTTTAATATCTACACCCATGTTGTGGTGGTATTTAACTTGATTCTTTTTATTTATTATAACCTGGAAGTTAGGTATCAAGATCAAGGCTGATTAAATTCAGATTAACTAGTTTTGGTGAGAATATTTCATAGGCATATTTCATATTATATCCCATCAGGATGCATATAATATCTAGGTTGTGCCATTAGTAAATTGGTTGAGGTGCCCATTGTCCCCATTATTATAGTTCATTTTTTGTTTGCATTTAGTTTGTAATCTGTGTGTTGATGCTTTGTGAATATCCAGTTTCTCAGTTATTTTTTACCTCATGGCTTCAGTATCAATGATTTCTGCCTGAGTTACCCATTCCGTTGGGACTTAAAGAATGTTGCCAAACTATTTCTAACTAAAAAATGAATTAGATTTGGGAATGAGGAATTCATAATAAATCGCTACTCTTATATGTCGATTAACATTTGGCAATCTATTTTGATTTGGAGTACCAAAGTAAATAAGTTCATTGGTCTGACTAGAATTTCATGGTAAACACGTTTCTTGAATTCTTAATTCACCATAGTTTGAATTTTGGAAAACTACTTGCAGAATGCTTATAGTTAAAGATTGAGTGTAGTAGTCTAGTTACAATTGGTGATCTGTTACAATATTGGTAACACAGGCCAAAAATAAGAAATTCCTACCAGTCTTTTTTTTTTTTTTCAATTTTTTTTTTTTTTTAACGTTTATTTATTTTTGAGACAGAGAGAGACAGAGCATGAATGGGGGAGGGTCAGAGAGAGGGAGACACAGAATCCGAAACAGGCTCCAGGCTCTGAGCTGTCAGCACAGAGCCCGACGCAGGGCTCGAACTCACAGACCGGAAGATCACGACCTGAGCCGAAGTCGGACACTTAACCGACTGAGCCACCCAGGTGCCCCCTACCAGTCTTTTTAATATAGTAAATATATAATAGTATAGCATGTTAGAAACTATATATATTTCAAAATTATAATCTCTATTACATAACGTCCTCTGTCGACTGTTATAAATTAGCCATATACCTATATGAATTCCTGTTTAACTACATTATATCAATGCCTTCAGAACAGGCATCGTTATAGTCATCATTTTATGATCTTTGCCTTGTTCTCAGTGATTGAAGGAAAAAAAAATACCTCTACCATGAGAGGTAGAGGGAGAGAGAGAGAATCTTAAGCAGGCTCCATGCGCAGCACAGGTGGGGTTGATCTCATGACCCTGTGAGATCATGACCTGAGCAAAATTCAAGAGTCAGATGCGCAACCAACTGAGCCATGCAGGTGCCCCTTAAGAAATTAATTTTATCTGTCCTCTTTGCATTGCAAATTTGAGTAGCTACACTTGTTAGCTTTTTTATAGAAAGGGTATACACTTTCTTTAGATATTACTTAAATCAGAACCACTTCAGTGGTTTGACATGAGGAACAATATTCTGAAAAATGGATGTCTCCAGACATTCATTTTCTGGCTAAATCACTGATGAACTTTATACCTTAAGAGGGAGCAAATAGCCACCATTTTTCAATTTTCTGCTTTGAGGATGATGAAAATATCAGAATTAGTAAATTCTGTCAGGCTGAGTTGGGCCACAAGCTGATACAATGAGTAATTGGATGCAGCTTGAGCTAGAATTTAAGCTTCTTGAGGACAGAAACAATAACAATAATACCAATAGGTAACATTTACAGAACTGTACTCAGCACTTTTATGTGTTTCTATCTAATTTTAACAACTTCTTTAAAGTTTAGTCAGATATTAGCCTTTTTTAAGTATTGTATGGAAGCTCAGAAAATTTAAGTAACCTGCCAAGGATATTAAATAAACAGGCAATCTAAGTTTTAGATCATTATGTAGTTTGACTTCAGAGCCCCAGCTCTACGCTATTGTGCAAACTGGGTTAATGTTTTTAAATCTCCTTCATCCAGAATTGCACCTTACATTGTGAGCTAGTTTACCAAATAACCAGACTTTGAAAGAAGAATAGGCCTTAGGTAAATGGAGATGATGGAGACAGGCTTATTAGGGGGAATGGTATGAGTAAGATCGTAGAGACAGAAGCAGAAGTGTGGATGGCATGTTCAGTAGTCTGTGAATAGAACCATTCAGCTGGGATTGGTGATTTTGTACAAAGTTGGGAAATAACACAGCATGCCAGTTGAAAGTTTGCCATGATATGCCTTCTATTTGCCAGGATAAGGAGTTCAGACTTCATTCTGTGGGCAACAGCAAGGCACAGTTTTTTGGGTTTTTTTAATAGAGTGATAATTTATTCAAATTCGTATTTTAGGAATATTGATTTGTTAGCACTATGTAGGATGAATTGGCTGAGAGAAAAATTAGAGACAGGGATATTGGAGACTACTTTAGTAGTAAAGTGAAGTGATTTTAGTAGTAAGATGATTGGAACTCCTGGACATGGAAAGGAAAAGGTGTGTGTGTGTGTGTGTGTGTGTGTGTGTGTGTGTGTGTGTGTGTGTGTTGTAAGTTTATTTATTTATTTTGAGAGAGTGCTAGCAGGGCAGGGGCAGAGAGAGTAGGGAGAGAGAATCCCAAGCAGGCTCCTTGTTGTCAGCGCAGAGCCTGACACAGGGCTCCATCTCACAAATTGTGAGATCATGATCTGAGCTGAAATCAAGAGTCAGACACTTAATTGACTGAGTCACACACCCCAGAAAAGATTTTGAAAGGGAATGTATGGTAGGGCTTCATAAATACAAATATATAGCAACAAAGGATTTATGTATTTAATTTTATTGTTTCAGATGGAGAAAATAAGCATATCATTGAAAAAATGTGGGTAAGCTTGCAGGAGACCTGGTTGGAAACGATGTATATAAGTTTGAGACACAATCAAGTACCTTATGTTAAAGTTCTTATCACATGAAGCTCCAGTTAGTGGTGAGTCAATGTGTAAAGTTTAAAAATTAAAAAGAATTTTTTTTAATGTTTATTTTTGAGAGAGAGACAGACAAAGCATGAGCAGGGGAGGGACAGAGAGAATGAGAGACAAAGAATCCACAGCAGGCTCCAGGCTCTGAGCTGTCAGCACAGAGCTCTGGCGCAGGGCTCAAACCCATGAACTGTGAGATCATGACCAGAGCCAAAGTCGGATGCCCAACCGACTGAACCACCCAGGCTCCCCTAAAGTTTTAAAATGTTTAGGAGATTCTGTTCAGTGAGTGTGTGTATGTTTCAGTATTGTGTATGTGGAGGGGACCATTTTAAAAGTCACTGATAGTAGCAGGTAACAACCACTGTTTTTTTTGTGAGGAACAAATAATTTCAGATCCTGTCTTAGTTCTTAGGTAACCAGCTGTTCACAGCCTTTAAAAGGGCTCTAAAAAAAAATCAAGATTAGACATGGCCTAACAATTTAACAATTTATCTCACATTTGTCCTCCGTCTTCCGGCCTCCCCCACCATTTTTCTTATCTCTTTCCTTATCTTAGTATTTGGTTTAGTTTGGGGCTCTTTTACATTACTCTTCTCTCTGACTTTGCTAATCTCCTTGTTGGTTTTCTAATGTCTGTTGTTAGCACTCCCCAAATCTTAGTTTAGTTTGGAGTTTTAGATCCATAGATTCAACTGCCTCCTTGACATAATCCCTATTAGATATTCCGTAGAGCTGTAAAATTAATATGTTCAAAACCCATAGCCTTCCTTACTCAAATTTGTCTTGCTGTGTATGTTCTTTATCTCAATGCCATCATATATCTAGTAGCTCAAGCTTTAAAACTGGATTCTACACTTTACCTTTGTCTAACCTGTAGCCAAGTCTTGTCAGTTCTAATCACTATCTTTCATATCTGTGTCCTTTCACTGTCCGTCCTAGTCTTAGTTCAAATTACCATTATCTCTACCCTAGATCATTATATAACTGCCTCTTTATTGGAATCCCTACTTCAGGTCTGTGATCTTTCAATTCGTTCTTCATGCTACAGCCTTAAGTGATAACTAGAGATCTGAATGCATATGTGATCATGTCACTTTTCTCTTTATGACATGATGTTCAAATCCCAAAATGTCCTCCAACTCTCTGAATGATCATATTCTTGTTTAGCTCTTCAGCTTCTCCTCAGTGCTCCTTGCTGCCTAGGACTTTCTGTACCCATTATTCTACCCTCCCTAGTTCCACATTTCTACTGCACCTAGCTAATGACTACACTCATCTATCAGGACTCCACATGAAAGGAAGGCCTTTGCTATTCTCTAGATTAGGTTAGGTCCCCTTGCTGTCTCTTCCCACGTCACCTTGCACTTCTTCTATCTTCTTCACTTCATTTTAATCAATTAATTGTCTTCTTCACTAGACATAACCTGTGAAAACTGGGGGCTGTGGTTCTCTTCTTTTTAGGTCAGGGTACCTCTGGGTCCTCAATAACTATTTCGGAAATGAATGAGTAATACTACGTGTCAGCCCTTTCTGCCTGCTCAGAAGAGATGTCTGCCTGTTATTCAGGAAAGTTTGGGCACGTATTTCCAACTAAGAACGGCAGAAAAGTGATAACGGGATGAGATGTTGACCAGCAACTCACAGACGATGGTAAAATTGTCAAGTGAGTACAAAAGGCAGGTATTAAGGGCACAGGAACTAGAAAGACTCTGTAGATGATACTAATTGTATTGTGTTTGACTCAGCTTGAGTTACCAGAATTGACATTTTATATACTCTAATGTCAAACAAATGAAGCTTATCAATACATTACACAAAGAGGATATTTTACGGTTTTAATCTGCATGTGTTTACCATATCTGTAATGGCATTATAAATGGAAATCCTTTTCCAGATTGTCAAAAAAGTTGAATCCTACACTGTCTTTTTCATGTTTGGTGTCTTTCATTTAGGATATTCCTTTTTTGAGGTTTATCAATGTTGTTGCAGTAATCAATTCATTCCTTTTTTTTTATTTTTTATTTATTTATTTTTTTAGAGAAAGAGTGAGTGTGAGCAGGGGAGGGACAGAGGGAGAGAATCTTAAGCAGATTCCACACTCAACATGGAGAACATTGGGCTCCATCTCATTCATGACCCCAGGGATCATGATCTGAGCCAAAATCAAATTTGGACACTTAACCGACTAAGCCACCCAGGCACCCCTCATTTCTTTTATTTCTGAGTAGTTCATTGCATAGAGATACCACAGGTTTGTTTTTTCATTTCACCATTGATGGACATTTAGATTGTTTCTGGTTTTTGGGTTTTGTTTCTGCTACAATTGTTCACAGACGAATCTTGTAGTAGATGTATTTTTCATTCTCTTGAGCAAATATCTAGAAATGGGATCACTGGGTTGTATGGTAAGTTTATGTTTAACTTCATAAAAAACTGCCATACTTTTCTAAAGTTGCTGTACTTTTTTTCATACCCACCAACTTTTGATGTCGGTTTACTAAATCTTAGTCATCCTAGTGGGTGTAGCAGTATTTCATTGCAGTTTTAATTTGCAGTTCCCTAATGACTACTGATGTTGAACATCGTTTATGTACTTATTTTCCATCCTTGTCTCTTGTTTGGTGAAGTATCTGTTCAGATTATCTGTTATTCTTATTTTCAAATTGTGAGTGTTCTTTATTCTGTGTACAAGTTCTTTATCAGATATGTATTTCATGAATGTATTCTCCCATTCTGTGAATTTTCAGTCTCTTAATGTTGTCCTTCACACTTTTTTCATAGCAGAAAAATTTAATTTGATGAAGTCCACTTTATAATTTATTTATTTTTTGTATGGAATGTGCTTTTTGTGTCTTAACTGAGAGGGCTTTGCCTAACCCAGGATCACAAGGGTTTTTCTCCTATGTTTCCTTTTAGATACTTTATAGTTTTAGGTTTTACCTTTAGGACTATAGTGCATTTTGAAAACTTCTGTATTTGAGGTTTGGATCAAAGTGCCCTTATTCTTACTTTTCCTTCTTGCTTAACTTGAGAATTATTTTGTAAAGTCCACTCTCCCAACCCACTAATCACTTAGGGTGTTTCATTAAATTTGTTGATTAAATTAAGGGCAGATTTTAATTACAGAATTTTCTTTATATTCAAAAGTTACATGTATGTTTTGGGGCACCTAGGTGGCTCAGTTGGTTAAGCATCCACCTTCGGCTCAGGTCATGATCTTGTGGTTCATGACTTCGAGCCCTGTGTTGGGCTCTGTGCTGATACCTCAGCCTGGAGCCTGCTTTGGATTCTATGCCTCCCTCTCTCTCTGCCCCTTTCCTACTCATGCTCTGTCGCTCAAAAATAAACGTTTAAAATTAAAAAAAGGGGGGGGGCACCTGGGTGGCTCAGTCATTTTGAGCATCTGACTTCGGCTCGGGTCATGATCTTAGGGCTTATGGGTCAAGCCCCGTGTCGAGCTCTGTGCTGACAGCTTGGAGCCTGGAGCCTGGAGCCTGCTTCAGATCTGTGACTCCTCTCTGTCCCTCCCGGGCTCACACTCTGTCTCTCAAAAATAAATATTAAAAAAAAAAAAAATTTAAAAAGTTACATGTATGTCTTTACCTACCCTTATATTCTTTTTTTTTTCTTTTAATATTTATCTCTGAGTGAGAGAGATAGAGGTGTGAGTGGGGGAGGGGCAGAGAGAGAGGGAGACACAGAATCTGAAGCAGGCTCCAGGCTCTGAACTGTCAGCACAGAGTCCAATGCGGGGCCCAAACTCACAAACCGTGAGATTATGACCTGAGCCAAAGTCAGATGCTTAATCAACTCCACCACCCAGGTACCCTGACCTACCCTTGTATTGTTATATGTCTCCATAAAGTGTACTGATTTTTAATACAGATTATGAGTTTTCATCTGGCATTTTATTTTATTTTGGGGAGTTTCTTCCAGATTGTTACTGGTATATAAGAAAGCTTTTGGGTTTTCTACATACACTTAGTAGTTGGGTATGTAATTATATAATAGTGAAAGGCTACCAATTCTTCATAATCAGGAATAGTTGAATTACAGTATGATACTTAGTAATACTCAGGAAGTTATGGTACTCCTTGTGGTACTTCAAGCATTGTGTTTGTCTTTGAAATCTGAGATCTCTATTAGCACGGTATAACTATTCAGCTTGACAAATATTTTTAGTGCTTAGGTGCTGTGGTAGGTTTTAATAAAATGACAAAAACAACAATATAAAGCTTCTGCCTTCAAGTACCTTAATCTAGCAGGATACTAGAAAAAGTAATTATTAGTGCAGTAAGTTGAATACCACAAGACAAATGGAAAGTAGAGGTGGTACTTGTGGAAATGCAGGTAGGCAGGGAGGATGGGATTTTTGAGCGAATCTTTGAAGGATAGTGTGGTAGGATTTCAGTAAAGAGATGAAGGAATTTAGGTGGAGAGCTTTATTTGAAGTGTAACATTCATAGAATTGGATAGGAATTGGATAGGAAAACACGTATACAATGTCATAAAACAAAGAAGGAAATAATTTCTAGATATTTGATTCTCTTTGTAGCTCTGACATTATATATTGCTAAACATCTTTATTTTAGCTCTTGACTCTTATTTTTGAGAGAGAACGTGTGTGTGCATGCACAAGTGGCAGAGGGGTGGGGGGGGGGAGAGAAAGAAAGAATAGAAAGAAAAGAAAAGAAAATCTTAAGTAGGCTCCATGCCCAGTATCGAGTCTGACATG
Organism: Panthera tigris; assembly: GCF_018350195.1. Lineage (NCBI taxonomy): Eukaryota > Metazoa > Chordata > Mammalia > Carnivora > Felidae > Panthera > Panthera tigris. Next base: position 81,443,603 of record NC_056661.1, read on the forward strand.
GGGCTCTATTTCACAACTGTAGATCATGACCTGAGCCCAAGTCAAGAGTCCGACGCTCAACTGACTGAGCCACCCAGGTGCCCCATAACTTTTTAAAATTTAGAACTTTAATTGGTTGCATGAAAAAACATAAGCATATATAATAAAAGCAATGATTCTCATATATGCTGTTATCATTATACAAAAAGAACTATATAGTTTACTGTTTGCATTATAGAATATAGTTTTAATTAAAGTAATTGTGTAATGTTGACTTAGAGGTCTAGAATGCCCCTGGTTGTATGTGGGTCACATTTTATATGACAGCTGTAGTATAAAATTCAATGAATACAATCTAGATACCAAATCTAGATACCAAATATAATGTCTCGCTACTTTATATCTTTCTTTTATAATATATAGAGAGGAGAGGAAGTATTTACTTCTGTTTTAGAAGCAGGTCTTCCTGGTAGATTAGTGAAGAAAACCTGACCTGAAATTTTTAATTATGGTACAGGAAGGCGCCCAGACCACTGTTTCATGTTATGCCTGGTTAGGCTTTCATGTAGGTACATCTATATTAATTTTTTTGTTCTCCTTTTAGGGATTGTATTCTTGTGATTATTACTATACTATTACTATACTATTATTATTTTGTCAGTGTATGCATATTACTAAATGCTTTCCTAATAATCTATATTTAATGATGATAGCTTCTTTTGTCAAGTGCCTGCAATATAAACTGGGGATAGTTGGAAATAATGCATATGTTGCCTTTAATCCTCATAAAAAGTCTAAAAAGATAAGTGCTGTGATCTTTAACAATTAATACTGAGGCACAACGTGATTAGTAAGTAATTTGTGTCAGTGAGTGGCAGAACTGGAAATTAAATATGTCTAATTACAAAGCCTGAGTTATTTCCAACATATTACAGTATATTTAGAGTTTCTTAATACACAGCTGTCTTAAACTATATCATTTTCAACATTCTCTTCCTTGTTTTTTTGGTCTCAATATGTTAGCCAAAGCAGCCTGCCTTTCCCTGAATAGTAAGAGATAAGTATTGTACAGTCTGAACTTCCTCATAATATGTTCAGGCAGAAACATTTTTTGCATTACTGTACAAAATATAGGACATTGTTGCTGTATGAGTCATTATACTAAGTTTTTTCCCCTTCATAAGAAAATAGAAGCACAGAATTGGGAAACACTAGAAGAGAAAGGGTCATCAGAGCTCAGTGAGCAGAAGCCCCTGATTTGCAAGTACAAGCAGCAGAAGCTTGCAGCCCTCTCACAGGTTAGCAGTTCCCAAGTCCTTCGGTTCTTACTTACTGGAACTGCACAAGTCTTTCACATCTCAGGGTTCATGACATGTAGCAGTTTTTACAATTAGGTCCATGAAGACCTTTCACTCTTTTAGCATTTTCCCCTCACTATGGATGAGCAGACAACTCCAGAGGAGGCATCAGGTATTTTAAATACCATCTGCCTCATGCCTGTCACATCTCAGCCGTCCTTTAATTGGAAAGGAAGGTTTTCTTCTTTGCCTTCCAAGTTTCTGAAACCCATTTCTATGTTATTCCTTCCCCTGTAATGTTACTATATCCTTATGAAGATGTAGTGCGGAAGAGGTAGAAATGGTGCTGCTTCCGTGTGCAGGTTTAAGTTAGGAACTATCTACGATTAGCTAAATTCAATGAAACATTTGTGGTCCAAAGAATTATATGTTTTTGGTTTTCTTTCCTATAGTGTAGTAATAGGAGCTTTTAACTCCTATTGGACCTGTTTGGGAGTTTTCCTAGTTCTGCCACTTAGTCTCTGTGCATGAGAACATCTTATCTGCTCTGAGCCCTGACTTTTATTCTCTATAAAATGAGGAGAATAAGTGAAATCTTTAATTTTTTCCTATGAAAAAAACTAATTTTGTGGAAGACTTTCTGGCAACTGTCCCGCTTCAACACTATCTTATTGATTTTTGTCAGAGCTCTATTTTTTTATTACTTATTTTTAGAGTCATATAAAATACTGATAAAAGCATTTACTTTCTTAAATTATATCACAGTTTCTCTAATTTGTCCTCTGCTTCTTTCTTAAATGATTCAACAAACACTGCCTGCCATATGTTTGGTATTGTGTAGGGGAATGCAGAGAGAAAAGTTGTTTGTATTTCTTTCCTTCAAGATGTATAATTTAATTGGAAAGATTATTAGCTGCAATGTAAGAGGCACTTTGTATTGTTACTCATCTTGTTTCTGTTTCTGCGTGTTGCTTTTTTTGGGGGGCTGTCTTCTCTGATTGCTGACCCTTCAGATGATTATTGGTAATAATTTGCTCCTACTTATATTAACCCTTTTTCTTTTGCCCTCTGGAATCCTCATTCATTTTTAGCATCAATTATGTGCAAAACACTATTCTGGGTTCTATAGAAGACAACAAAGATACATTAGATATAATAACCAAGAAAGAGTTTATAATCCAACAGAGCAGATAAAAAAGGTACACAAACAATTCAAATCATAAGAGAGGGAGAAGAAGGCAGTGGTCATTTCAAGTTGAAGGGACCAAAGAGTCCTTAATGGAAAGCTGAATTTCAGGTAGATTCTTGCAGAATGTGTAGGATTTTGGTCAACAAGAATTGGGATGGGCAAAGGCATCCTAACTAAATGGTATTAACAAAAATATTGGAGTAAGTTGTACTAATGAATCAGTCTGGAATCTTGTGTAGATATACATGTGGTTGAAGAGTAGAAGAAATTAAAATGTGTCTTGAATATGTAGATTCTTGAATGGCATACTGTGGGAATTTTCTCTTTTTATGTAGGGTGGTTTTGTTCATTTGTTTAAAGTAGAAGAGAGTGACATGATCAACTATATTTTCAAGGAATATTTTTTGGTCACTGCTGAGTGGATTGGTGGAGAGAGAAACTGTAAGTAGGAAGATCACTTGTTTCAAAAGATAAGTAATCAGTTATGGAAAGGGAAAGGAAGATAGACATATTTCAATGGAAAAATAGACTGAACTGAGAAAGTGATTTAATGTTAGGGAAAGTTATTATATATAATATATATGTTATTATATTATATATAATATGTTATTGTATATAATATTATAACGTTAAGGAAGTATTATAAAGGTTTTTGAGAATTTTTTGAATTTGGATGTTGGAGGATGTTGTGCCATTAACATAAACAAGGAATTAAAAGGAGAGCTTGAACTTTATTTATATGAGAAAGATGGTAATTTTAATGTTAAGTATTTCTTTTTTTTTTTTTTTTTAAGATTTAAAAACATTAAGTAATCTCTTTACCCAGTGTAAGGCTCAATCTAACTCACAACCTTGAGATTAAGAGTCACATGCTCTGCTAACTGAACCAGCCAGGCATCCCAAGTTGTTAAATACTTCTTTTTTTTCTTTTAATAGTTTTATTTTATTTTATTTTTATTTTTATTTTTTTATTTTTATTTTTATTTTGAGAGAGCGCCAGCAGGGAAGAGGGGCAGAGGGAGAGAATCTCAAGCAGGCCCCATGCTTAGCATGGAGCCCAGTGTGGGGCTTGATCACATGACCCTGGGATCATGACTTGAGCTGAAATCAAGAGTCTAGTGCTCAACCTGCTGAGCCACCCAGGCACCCCCCAAGGTGTTAAATATTTCTTATGGAAATAAGTGGTAGAGCTTGGCCAAGAGGCTGAGTTGAGATATTAGTCTGAGGATTCATTTACCTAACGGTTATAGTTTGAATCATAGGAATGCATTTTCTTCAATGGAAAAAGAAGAGAGAAAGAAGCATGCCCAAGGTAGATCCTAATGAGAATGTGCAAGTTTTGATGGTAGGATCGTGAGTTACTGAGTAGACAGGATAGTGCAGTACCACTGAGACTTAGGGAGGAATTTTGAAGAAGAGGTTAGTAATGTCTTTTGCAGTAAGGACCAAGAAAAAAGGGCTGAGAAGGCATTGCTCCCCTTTTTACTATATCCTTTATCTTTCTCTTTCCATTTTTGTAATGTTACCTTCCCTTCTACTTCCCCACTTAAATTCTGTATTATTTCTCTTTTTCTTCTATTTATTGCTTATTTTCAGATCTATTTCTAGCTATACTTACTCCTATCTGGGGAAGGTGTTTAAGGAGATCAGTGTTGTTGTTCAGACTAACTGATTTCATAGACTGTATTATTACAGTGTGAATCATGGCACATACCCAAAGCAGGAAAAACTCATAGCGTGAAGCCTATTTGAGGTTTGTGGTACAAGAATGTATTGTAACTGAAGTCTTCAGTAGAAAATTCTACCAACACTCCTTAAGAACAGGTAGTGTGGAGGGGCTCCTGGGTGACTTAGTCGGTTAAGCGGCCGACTTTGGCTCAGGTCATGATCTCACAGTCCGTGAGAGCCGCGTCGGGCTCTGTGCTGACTGCTCAGAGCCTGGAGCCTGCTTCAGATTCTGTGTCTCCCTCTCTCTCTGACCCTCCCTCGTACATGCTTTGTCTCTCTCTGTCTCAAAAATATAAATAAACATTAAAAAAAAAAAGAACAGGTAGTGTGGATTTTTATGACACTTTATTTTTTTTATTTTATTAATTTTTATTTATTTATTCATTCATTTATTTATTTATTTTGAGAGAGAGAAAGAGTGCAAGTGAGGGAGGGGCAGACACACACACACACACACACACACACACACACACAGAATCTGAAGCAGGCTTCAGGCTCTGAGCTGCTAGCACAGAGACTGATGCAGGGCTCGAATTCAGGGACCACAAGATCATTAAACTGAGCTGAAGTCGGATGCTTACCTGAACCACCCAATGCCCCTATTTTATTTACTTTTTTAATGTTTGTTTATTTTTGAGAGAGAGAGAGCGTGAGCGGGAAGGGGACAGAGAGGGAGACACAGAACTTGGAGTGGGCTCTAGGCTACACGCTATTAGCATAGAGCATGACACTGGGCTCAAACTCCCAAACCATGAGATCATGACCAAAGCCGAAGTCAGGTGCTTAACCGACTGAGCCACACAGGTGCCCCTGTTTTTTACTTTTAATTATTATTTGTTAATGTAAGCTCTATGCCCATGGGAGGAGTTGAACTCAAGACCCTGAGATCAAGAGTTTACTGAGTAAGCCAGCCAGGCACCCCTCTGACAACATCTTTTAAAAAAAAAAATCTAATGAATCTACATGAAGATCCTTCTTTATACAGAATTCTGTGGTTTAATGAGTCATTTATGGATTTCTCTCTTTTCCTTAAAAGCTATTAAATCTAACAAGTAGTACATGCATATATACATATTGAGAATAGATGTATAATTGCATCATATTTTCTCCTTTTGTTCTTTTTGTTAACTATAACATAACCTTGAGATAATGTATATAAAAGTGAAGTAGAAATACACTTGAACAATTTTAATGAAGTAAGGAATTTGGAAAAAGTAACATTATTTTCATGTGTGTTTGTGTGTTAGGTTACATATTCACTCTTTTATTTTGAAGTGGTTTGTTTTTTTTTTCTTATTTCTTTCCTTCTGATGCACCTTGAGTGATTCTAAATCTTTAAAAAAAAATTTTTTTTTTAATGTTAATTTATTTTTGAGAAAGAAAGAGACACAGAATGCAAGCAGGGGAGGGACAAAGAGAGAGGGAGACACAATGCAAAGAAGGCTCCATCCAGGCTGTGAGCTGTCAGCACAGAGCTCAACACAGGGCTCAAACCCACAAGCCATGAGATCAGGACCTGAGTCAAAGTTGGATGCTTAACTGACTGAGCCATCCAGGTGCTCAACTGTAAATCTAGTTAAAAAAAATTTGTCTAAACATGAAATTATCAGTTCTTCTTTCAGGAAAGAGATGTATGCTAACAACTTAATTACATAAGTATAAATATGAATCCCTTTCTGTTGTAGAAATTTCAGATAATTTAGAATTACCTAAAATAAGAATCAGTAGTTCCTTTTGGAGCACCTGGGTGGCTCAGTTGATTAAGCGTCTGACTCTTGATCTCAGCTCGGGTCATGATCTCACGGTTTGTGAGTTCAAGCCCCGCATCAGGCTCTGCACCGTGCAGAGCCTACTTGGGATTCTGTTTCTTCTTCTTTCTGCCATCCCCCGCTTGTGCGTGCATGCATTCTCTCTCTCTCTCTCTCTCTCTCTCTCTCTCTCTCTCTCACTCTCTCTCTCTCTCTCTCACTCTCTCTCTCTCTCTCTCACTCTCTCTCTCTCACTCTCTCTCTCTCTCTCACTCTCTCTCTCTCTCACTCTCTCTCTCTCACTCTCTCTCTCTCACTCTCTCTCTCTCACTCTCTCACTCTCTCAAAATAAATAAGTAAATAAAAAAATTTTTTAAAGTTCTTTTGTTCCTTCCATAGGAGCAAACCTGTTAGGTATTTTGTGTTCTTCCTTCCAGATTTTTTTCAATGCATTTACATATGTACATGTGTACATATACATGCACAGAAAAGAATATGTAGCCTATTTTCAAAAGCCTAAATATTCTACCACTTTTGTGCAACTTGCTGTTTTTATTTAACAGTGTCTTGGAACTCTGTCCATTACATAGAGTGAAATTTATCTACACATGCACACAAACTGCATGTGTCTGTGTTACGTATGCATGTATAGTTGACACACAATGTCACATTAGCCTCATGCACAAACCTGTGTGTGTCTGTGTATTTGACTATGGTTGACATACAATGGCACTTTGGCCTCAGGTGTACAAAATAGTGATTTGACAGTTTATACATATGCTGTGATCACCACAAGTACAGCCACTGTCTGTCCCATAAATATGGAATGCTTCATGAATTTGCATGTCATTCTTGCTTGGGGGCCATGCTAATCTTCTCTGTATCATTCCAATTTTAGTATATGTGCTGCTGAGGCAAGCAAGCACTGTATTTCTTTCTTACAATTAAGTTTTTCCTTTATAAATTTAGATAAATATAAGTTTTATTAAGCTTTCAATTTTGGAATAGCTTTACATTTATAGAAAAATTTTCTCTTGAAATTTTCTTTCTCTTGTTCTTGAAATTTTATATTTGTATGATACATTTGTCACAATTAATGAACGAATATTGATATATTATCATTAACCAAAGTACATACTTTATTCAGGTTTCCTTAGTTTTTACCCAGTGTCCTTTTTTAAAAAAGTTTATTGGGGCACCTGGGTGGCTCAGTTGGTTAAGCGTCTGACTCTTGATTTTGGCTCAGGTCATGATCTCGCATTTCGTGGGTCCAAGCCCTGCATTGACAGCTCAGAACCTGGAGCCTGGTTCAGATTCTGTGTCTCCTTCTCTCTCTGCCCCTCCCCCACTGGCACTGTCTCTGTCTCTCAAAAATAAATGTTAAAGAAAAAATTTTTTAAGTTTATTTTTGAGAGAGGGAGGGAGAGTGAGTGGGTGAGGGGGAGAGGGAGAGAGAGAATCCCAAGCAGGCTCTGTACTGTCAGCATAGAGCTGGCATAGGGCCAGATCTCATGAATTGTGAGATCATGACCTGAGCCAAAATCAGAAGTCATATGTTAAACTGACTGAGCCACCCAGATGCCCCCCATAATGTCTTTTTTTCTGTTCAGGGATCCCCCACCCAGGGTACCACGTTACATTTAGTCATTATGTCTGTTTAGGCTCTTCTTGGCTACAGCAATTGCTTAGATTTTTCTTGCTTTTGATTATCTTGATAGTTTCAGGAGTACTGGTCAGGCATTTTATAAAATGTCCCTCAATTGGGATCTGTCTGATGGTTTTCTCACGACTGGAATGGGGAGATGGGTTTTTGAAAGGAAGGCCATGACTTTGTAAATTTTAAAAATAAAATTTAATCTAAAAAATCAAATCGGGATGCTTTGGTGGCTCAGTTGGTTAAGTATTCAACTCTTGATTTCTGCTGAGGTCATGATTTCACAGTTTATGGGATCGAGCCCCACATTGGGCTCTGTGCGGGTGTGGAGGCTGCTTAAGATTCTCTCTCTCTCTCTCTCTCTCTCTCTCTGCCCATCCTCTGCTCTTGTTGTCTCTCTGTTTCTCAAAAAATAAAATTTTTAAAAATTAAATACTGAAAGGTTTATAATGAGAAATGGCCCTAACTCTTTGCATTCCCTACCCCTACCCCCAGTTGTTAACTCTTTTAGTTCTCATCGTTTAATTCCAAATTTCTGAATAAAATGCTCATAGTGGCTTTTATTTTTTGACTGATCGGTTTTAGACACACTATATTGCATTCTTGTTAAGGGTAATAAGAATTTAGCACTTTTATAACCTAGCTTCTTTCCTAACCAGTGATTTCATAAAACTTAGTTAAAGTGCAATAATCAGTGCCTATTATGACTTTGCAAATACTGTTCAATGCAAATCAGAGATCCTTTTCTGTATGGCCTTCTGGATTTTCGTAATAGTTAAAAATGGCCTTTCTTTTCATACATATTGGTCCCTGACTTACAGTGACTTGGAATTTTTTGACTAGATGATAGTGCAAAAGTGATATAATTCAGTAAAAACTATATTTTTGAATTTTGATCTTTTCCCAGGGCTAGTAATATGTGGTAGGGTACTCTCTGGTGATGCTGGGTGTGGCAGTGAGGTGAACTCCCCATCAACCATGGAGTCATGAGGGTTAACAACCCATATGCTTACAACCATTCTGTCTCCATACAGCCATTGTGTTTTTCACTTTCAGTGAAATATTCAATAAATTACTTGAGATATCCAACACTTTATTATAAAATAGGCTTTGTGTTGGATGATTTTGTCCAACTGTAGGCTAATGTAAGGGTTCTGAGCATGTTTGTTAAATTAGGTGTATTAAATGCATTTCTGACTTAATGAAAAAAAATGTTTCTTTGGTTTTTTTTTTTTTAACATTTATTTATTTTTGCAAGAGTGAGAGAGCAGGAACAGGGTACGGGCAAAGAGAGAGAGGTAGATACAGAATCTGAAGCAGGTTCCAGGTTCTGAGCTGTCAGCACAGAGCCCTCTGTGAGGCTCAAACCCATGAATTATGAGATCATGACCTGAGGCCAAAGTCGGACACTTAACTGTGAACCATGGTTGGTGAACCACCGACACCCCAGTATTTTCAATTTACAATGAAAGGGTTTATTGGGACGAAATCCCATTATAAGTCCAGGAAGTTCTATTTATATGTATTGGCATCTTCATTTTCTGCCCTATTCTTTGTGTTCTGTAGTAAGAGATAATCTGGCAATTCCCTTTTATTCTTGGAGGTGGTTTGTGCAGTGCTCTATACCTGAACTGGTTATCCTTTAAGCCAACTACACAGTTTTCGTACTGATACTTTCTTGTGTGCCTTCCTGTGGTGGGTCTCCTGTTTCCTTGGTCTCATGCCGTTTTCCTTTTCCTTCTTTGTTTACTCCTTAAATTACTTAAGCGTATCCTAAGAAAGGGGGTGTGTGTGGTAACAATGTTTGAATTTTTGCTTGTGTGATCATGTCTTCCATTGTACTTGGTTGATAGTTTGACAGATCCTATAATTCTAGGTTAAACATTACTTTCATTCAGCATTCTGAAGGCACTTGTCGTCCTATTGCTCTCTACCATCTACTATTGTGTTGAGTTCCACACTGTTATCTGATCTTTTATGTGAGATCTGGTTTTTTGTGTTTTTTTTTAATTCCTCAGGAGGCTTTTAGGATCTTCTCTTGAAACCAAAATTTCATGATGATGTGCTTGGTGTGTATGTGGAGAGGGGGGCTACCACTGTGAATTCCATTCTTTGTTCTCCTCTCTCTCTCTCTTTTTTTTTTTTTTTTTTTTTAATTTAAGTAATCTCTGCACCCTGCAGGGGGCTCAAACTCATGACCCTGAGGTCGAGTTCCATGCTCTTCCAACTGAGCTCCTGTGCTCATCCCGTAAAGTTTGGTGACTCATTTTTTCTGATAAAATTTCTCATTTATTCATTTTGATATTTTCCTTCCCTGTAAAATTCTATTTTTCTTTTCTGAAATTTCAGTTAATTTGATATTGGATCTCCTGAAGAGATCCTTTAGGTAACCTTTTTTCCTGCTGTTTTCCACTTTGTCTTGTTGCTCTCTTTTTGGAAGATTATCTCAATTTTACCTTCATGTTTTTAGCTTTTCAGTTTTGCTATTGTATTTTTCTTAAGATTTTATTTTATTTTTAAAGTATTCTCTACACCCAGCATGGGACTCAAACTCCCAACCCTGAGATCAAAGAGTCATATGCTCCACTGACTGGACCAGACAGGCACCCCTTTGCTACTGTGTTTTTATTTTATTTTTTATTCAAAAAAATTTTTAATGTTTATTTATTTTTAAGAGACAGAGCACAAGTGGGGGAGGACACTCAACTGCCTGAGCCACCCAGGCACCACAGTTTTATATTGTTTTGTGTTCCTTTGAACACTGGTAAGGTTGAAATTTTTTTATGTCCTTTGCACCTTTTTCTATTTTCTCTTTTTTATTAAAAATTTTTTTATTTCTTTTTATTTTTATTTATTTATTTATTTATTTTAATTTTTTTTTTTTTTTAATGTTTATTTATTTTTGAGACAGAGAGAGACAGAGCATGAACAGGGGAGGGTCAGAGAGAGAGGGAGACACAGAATCCGAAACAGGTTCCGGGCTCCGAGCTGTCAGCACAGAGCCTGATGTGGGGCTCGAACCCACGTGGGTTTTTATTTATTTATTTATTTATTTATTTATTTATTTATTTTAATTTTTTTTTTTTTAATGTTTATTTATTTTTGAGACAGAGAGAGACAGAGCATGAACAGGGGAGGGTCAGAGAGAGAGGGAGACACAGAATCCGAAACAGGCTCCGGGCTCCGAGCTGTCAGCACAGAGCCTGATGTGGGGCTCGAACCCCCGTGGGTCGAACCCACGGACCGCGAGATCATGACCTGGGCTGAAGTCGGACGCTCAACCGACTGAGCCACCCAGGCACCACAGTTTTATATTGTTTTGTGTTCCTTTGAACACTGGTAAGGTTGAAATTTTTTTATGTCCTTTGCACCTTTTTCTATTTTCTCTTTTTTATTAAATTTTTTTTTTATTTCTTTTTAAAATTCTTTATTGTTTTATTCATCTGTACACTCAACATGGGGTTCAAACTTATGACCCCAAGATTGAGAGTCACATGCTTTTCCTACTGTTACTTTCTTTTTCTTAGTTTTTTAGATGTTATGTTGTAAGAATTCTTCATAAAAGAGAAATTACCCCATTGTCTTTCAGGGAAGATTATTAGCCTTTATTGAGACTTAGAAAAATTGTGGAACCCTAATGTTTTTGGAGGAGCAACTTCATAAATCTCAGGATTTTTTGTCAGAAACAACCAGGGTAGTTAGAAGGGGAAATAAATTTGAGGAACTACTCCTGGATGGCTTTAAGGGCTAAGAATTTCCTTCCTTGCTGTGGTATGGCTAGGAAAAGAAGGAAGAATTAATAAAGATCAACGTAGAGCACATAAAAGGAAAGTCACAATGTGCTTCAGAAAATAACAGTAATTTACTATATCACAGGACCTGTTTTGTGTATCAAACAAGCATTTATTGAGGTAGAGTCTTTTCTACTCTCAAGGATAAACTATATACTGGTGGGGGAGGATTGATTATAAGGAGAAAGATAAGTTTATAACTAGAAAGAATACAGTGTGAAACTTGTTTTAATAGGGCTAGAGATAGAGAACCTGCATACTGTTGTATACAGTATAGTATTGATGGACCTGGTCTAATTTCTTAGGACAGAGCAGATGAGAATGAGCCTATTGGTGACTGCCAGAAGTTATAGCTGTCACCTCTTGTATGTGGAATGATAAATGACAGCTAAGACAATAAAAATTAAATGATACTCAAATACTGTTTTTTAGTTTTGAACAGGTAAATTTTGTTTTGATTTGTTTTTGAGTTCATCAATATGAGTGTGATAGTGAGAGTTTAAATTTTTGTCATAATGAAAAGACTATATTTCCTAGATTTTTGAAAGCAGGGAAGTATAATACATTTTTGAAAATTATTAGAATGATTAAAAAACAGTGGCAGTCTTCTGTTATGTAGGAACTGTGAATTTATTCTGAAGATTCCAGATAAATGGATTGTTGGTGTATTAGAAATCTCTCAAAAGGATTCTCTAACAATGCTTTTTATAAGTTCTACTTCCTTTATACTGGACCGATTCACCTAATATTTGTTTATGTGTGTGTGCGTTTTCATTCTATATTATAATGACTGTAATACTGGTGGAGACTAGTAAATTTTATAACAAGATGAAAACAATGATTTTATTATTTAAGAACCGGTCTTTTTTTGTTTGTTTGTTTTAAGAACTGGTTTTCCATAGTGGTACCAACAGTAAGAATCAACCAATATCAACTGATATCGTTGATTGTAAGATTCTTTAGTACAGCACTATTACTCTTTTTATCTCTTGCACATAAGTGCTCAATAGAAATATATTGGGTGCATTCAATCTGAAATATACTGGTAATTCAATAAATTGAATATATGTTTGAAAATCCCATTTATATTATTTGAAATTATTTTAATCAATTTTATTTTTTATATCTTAACTTTTACATATGGTATATGTCTTTAGCAAATGTTTATTTTTCCAACTTTGTAATTTACAGCTTGTTCTAGTTTGATAATGCTTAGTCATTTATTCCTTCTCTTTTCCTCCATTCTTATATTTGTTTTGCTTCTGGGTTCAAATTCTTATCATGGGTCTGTTTGTATCGCTTTTCTTCAGTCCTTTACCACCCTTTTTATTTTTTATTTATTTTTTAATGTTTGTTCATTTTTGAGAGAGAGAGAGAGAGACAGCACAAGTGGGAGAGGGGCAGAGAGAATCCTAAGCAGGCTTCACACTGGCAGTCAGCGCAGAGCAGGGAGTGAGGCTCAAACCTACCAACCTTGAGATCATGAGCTGAGCTGGAACCCAAGAGTCAGACACTCAACCCACTGAGCCACCCAGGTGCCACCAAAAATAATAGCTTTTAATAATTTGAACTGTTATTTTTCAGTCTTTTGAATGTGTGTACATTATAATTTTTTTAAAATTGGGATGTATAGGGGTATCAGTTCTATATGGAAAATCTGTATATACTTGCTGTTTAGTTTTGCTGAGAACCTAAAACTGCTCTTAAAGTCTATACTGTCTATAAATAAATATATTTATAAGTATATAAATTAAGTTTACTAAAAAATTGGGTCATAACCATATTATAATTTTATTTTCTGAGAAGCTAGTTTAATTTTATTCTGAAAAATATATTTTGTGACTGTGGTAAGTTTATATTATATCATAGTCTTTGTATACATATATGCCATTAAAATTCTGTAGTTATTTCCATCTGTGTGGTTAGCAGTTAGGATCTTGGTTACTCTTAGGGGTACTGGAAGGGAAGACGGGGATCCTTGAGGTGCTGTTCATTTTTGTGAAAATTGAACTGTATACTTACATGTTTTTCTCTGTGTGTATATTATACTTTAATAAACTTTAAAAGTTCAATAGTTATTGAAATAACACTTTTAGGTTAATAAACTAACAGGGATGATTGGGAAAATAAATGCAGAGACAGATTATTTTCTTCAGTTGTGATTTTTAAATGATGCATAAATAGTTCATTAAAAATGTATGTTTACTTAGGAAATATTAATTTATATATGTGTCTAAGCTCTAGCTAGTTGGAGTAAACACTTAATAGCTGGATGACAGCCTATGACAGGATCTCAAGGACTTTAAGCATCAAAAAGTAAACTAATCTGAAGTGTGAGAACAGCTTAATGTATTTCTAGAATTTAAGTTATATGTGAACAGATGAGGACCTTACTTACTTGTATTTCCCTAACCCTTTTCTTATACTCAGCAATGCATATTTTTTAAGTCGGTCCCTGTTTTGGTTTGTTCTACCATCACCTGTCCTCTCCTCTGTTTTGAGTATTATCATTTTTGCAAAAGCACTTTGTCAGTTTGATCGGTAGAAGATGTTATTTGAATTTTTTTTTTTATTAATGAATGTAAGTTTTAAATTGTTAAGTGCATTAATTTATTTTTCTAAGAATTTTCTGTTTAAGTAGTCTAGACCTGAGCTGTTCAGTGTGGTAGTCACTAGTGTCACTCATGTGGCTGTTGAATACTTTGAATTGAGATATGCTGTTAAGTATAAAATATACACTGGATTTTGAAGTCTTACTGTGGAAAAAAAAATAATGTAAAATGTCTCAGTAATTTGTTAATATTGGTTTCATTTTGAAATGACCATGTTTTAGATTCATTAGCTAAATAAAACGTATTATTAAAATTAGTTTCACCTGTTAGTTTTTGTTTCTAATGTGACTACTAGAAAACTCAAATTTACATATCAGGTAAGCATTATATTTCTACTGGGCAGTACTGATATAGATGGTAATCTAATCATAAGGTGGTTATGGCCTCAGGATAATATTTATAGAAAGGACAGTAAGGGGGGATTTTAAGAAATTCTGCAGTCTGGGGGCGCCTGGGTGGCTCAGTCAGTTAAGCGGCTGACTTCAGCTCAGGTCTTGATCTTGCGGTCCGTGAGTTCGAGCCCCGTGTCGGGCTCTGTGCTGACAGCTCAGAGCCTGGAGCCTGTTCCAGAGTCTGTGTCTCCCTCTCAGTGACCCTCCCCTGTTCATGCTCTGTCTCTCTCTGTCTCAAAAATAAATAAACGTTAAAAAAAAAAATTAAAAAAAAAATTCTGTAGTCTGTGTATATACACTATATAATCTCTGTTACATTAGAAGATATTTTATAGATTTTATGTGCTTCAATCATGACTTTGTAATCAATGGGAAGCATTTTGAGAACAGAAACTACATCACTATTTTAAAATTCTCTAGATCTTCTCTTTTGCTGGGGGCATTGGAGCTTGATTGAACAAGAATAGGGCAATAAATCTTACAAACTCAAATTTAAATTTTTAGAATGCAGATCAATGATTCCTAGAGTTTTTACACCTTTTATTTAAAAAAAATTTTTTTTTAATGTTTATTTTTGAGAGAGAGGGAGATAGAGTGGGGGAGGGACTGAGAGAGAGGGAGACACAGAATCTGAAGCAGCCTCCAGCTCTGAGCTCTCAGCCCAAAGCTCAATGCGGGGCTCCAACCCACAAACCGCAAGATCGAGACCTGAGCTGAAGTTGGACGCTCAACAACCGAGCCACCAGGCGCCCCTATACCTTTTATCTTAATATCCTAATATCACCAGCTAGCCAGATCAGTCATATCCTTTTTAAAAGATGCAAGCAAAGGTAGGGGAACTCACATTTAGTCTTATATAAACCAGGCTCTGGGTAGTCATTTTATAAATTGATTTATTTAATCCTTACAGTAACCTGTGAGAAAGATATTAACCGCCATTTTATAGTTTAAGAAACTGTGATTGTTTTTTCATTGTTAAGGTATTAATTCAGATATAGCCAACCTCAAAGCTAGCACTTTTTCCATTGTAGTTTACTATCTCAATTAGCCAGTTATTTTAAGTGATTTGAAGGTAGTCTAATAATATGGTTGACATGAAATAAATGAAGAATAATCTTTAGAATGAAGATTTTTCTTTAGAATCTCTACAAATCTTCATAATGATAAATTTTGACAATATATGATGTGTATATTATGTGTTCCATGTTAATTTATGACAGGAAATTCAGAAATCTATTTCCCCCAAACCTGAGAGGAAGAACAAAAGGCATGATTGTTTTTCATTCCGATTTTTCATGGTATATTGTAACTCTAGAAATTGCCCTATGGTTCATGGGGAAAAATTATAAAATGATTTTATTTATTTATTTATTTTTAAATGATTTTAAATATTTCCTTTGTTTTGTCTTTCAGATAAAATCAAAGACAAAATCAAAGAGAGAGATAAAGAGAGAGAGAAAAAGAAGCATAAAGTAATGAATGAGATCAAGAAAGAAAATGGAGAAATAAAGATTTTGCTGAAAAGTAAGTTTATATTTAGTGATGTAAGTTGTACTATATTATATTGCTCATTGTACTTTCAGACTTAGTGATTTAATGTTTGTTGCCAAATTTTGCTGAGAGCAAACTTTAATGGTTAGAATATGGAAAGTTATTGTAATAGTAGGGAGTTCTAATCCATAATGTTGTTAGTAGTATATTTCTTCAGTATACTTTATGAAGAAGTAGTAAAGGTTGAGCTTCATCAAACTATTAGTTTCCTTAAATATAGGTTATTTAATTCTGTGTTTGCATTACTAGTATTTACCCATGTTTAGATCATCTAAAGAGCTAAAACAATTTTAGTACAAGAGGGATGGATGGTAGAAGAAGTGATCTTAAAAATATTTGACAGTAATCACCATCTCAAAGTCTGGTATCATACAGGGATCATTTACTCTGAGCTGAATTAGAAGGTATACTCTTACTGTGTGTTGCTTGCATACCTAGAGAATATCCTGTTTTTGTTTCCTGCCTTTTCTCTGTTAATGTTTGTTTTCAGTTGCTGTTTATACATGGGGCTGGGTGGTTGCGTAATAATACTAATCCTATCAATAAATCTAAACCCTTCCAGGAAATATGTGGTAGAAGAGAAGTAAGAACAGTCTTAAATTCAGTCAGATAGCAAGAAGAATCCATGGCAATTTGGTTGCTAGACAGCTAACAAATTCATTTGCTGCCCCTATTAAGTCGAGAATTTATGGATCAGAATACATTGACTTTGATTAATTTGATGTTGAACTCATGTGTTAATAAACCATTATATACATTAGGAAGAAAAGCCTATAGCATTGTATGTGTAATGAAGTAACTGGTTAATTTATATTATTTAAGATAAACAGAATATTAGATTCTGTATTTTCATTTCATTCTTTGTCATATTTCCAGATGTTCTTGGGCTATTTTCTACTTGTCAGAACTTCATTTTTAATAAAATTCTTTTGACCTTGGAAGAAACAGGTCAGAGCTTAAGTTGATGGTTAGTTAATGTTCGTGGTCCTTTTATTCTATTTCTTTTGACAGCGTGTGTTAGCTGTGTTGTCTAATTAGATTGCAAGCCTTTGAGGCGGGACTCAAATCTGACCACTCTAGTGCTAATGATTAATGCTTGAAGTGTTTACTTAACTTTACCCTGCTGGTTTAGTCAAATAGTCATTTTTTACTGGTTTAGTCAGATAGTCATTTTCTTATCCAATGGAATGTACAGTGATGGAAATTCCTGTCACTTGGGTGAATGTTGGATTCCTTACATACCATTCATATGAAATACGTGAATCTAGAGATTATATATACAAACAAAATTTAAAATAGCCTAAGAAAATGGAGATTTTTCAGTAGTATGCAGTAGTAACCTTGACTTTGAAGTACATGAAAAATTTAGGAAAAATTTTGAATTGAACTAAACTGAAACCTAGTAATGATAAAGGGGAAGAATGAGATAGTTTTAGAAATGAATCTTAGTGACCTCTGAGATGACCATGGGAAAATGTACTTAATTATAGAATGAAGGTAAATAATAATGTAATTACTGCTTTACAGGGTTGTGAAGATTAAATCAGGTAAAGTATGGTGGAAGTGCCAACCATGGTGTCTGGCCCACAGATTAAGTGGATATGAATCTTTTTTGTAAACATGTATGAAAGATTAACTCTTGCGATTGAAAAACAACAAAATTATCTCCTCCCTAGGTAAAATATAGATAATTAAGTGAATAAAACATGATTCATTTTGGAAATAGTGCCTGTCCCATTGTAAGCACCAAGTAAGTGTTAGCTTTTGTTATTATCCAGTGGAAACAATTTGCCCTGCTAGTCTATGATCAGGGAGAGGTGATGTCCTGGAGCAACAACAGAATCTGTTGGTGGGGACAGTGTGCTGGTATTTACTACTGTGTGCCCTTTGTGCCCTGTTTTCCTTTCAGCCTTTCTTCTCTCTGTATTATTTTCTCCTGATAATGTTACAAAGTATGGCACACACAGGCATTGATTGTTTAATGACAGTGTTTGACATCTAAAATAGATCCTAACTCTTAACTCTGCACCAGTCTCATTTCCTCCAGGTTTTCATCAAAAACTGCATGAGATTGAGTATGACTAGATTATGTACATAATTATATACATGCTAAAAAATCTTTATTAGTGCATAAATCTTGTAAATGTTTTTCATTGACAAAATAGGATTATTTGCTTTATGAGAAATAGTTTAAAGGAATAAGCTGATTTAGCTTATCCTTTTATGTTTAACATCTACCACCTACTTTTTCTGAGCATACTTATATGTTTCAGCCATTTTTATGTTGTGAAAAGTTGTAAGAACAGAGGTGTTACGATTATAGTATTTTTGAGAGTGATATTTATCATTATAGCACATAAAAGAAGCTTGCTGGTGAGCAAGGGGAATGAGGGTTAAAAGAAGCCAATATCCAAGATTATTACTAGTATACCAAAGGTCACAGGTAGGTAATTCATGTCAGGAAGAGTGAAAATATTGCCATGCAAAACAAGCAAAGTCATTCCCCTAAGACCCAGAGGTTGAAAATAGCTAATTACTACTTTTTTTCTATGTATGGTAATGAGTTATATGTAAATATTAATTCCCATATTAGATACGAAATCAGATCCAATTTTTCTGGACAGCCCTTATTTTTTCTTTTGTTAACACTAATATACTAACTCTAGTGGTAGAAATTAATGCCAGTAGATTTGTGATTTTTTAAAGTTTTTGTTTAATTAGTTATTAACAATACATGCTGTTTTTGTATCTGTTTCGGTGTGTGTTTATTTCTGTATTTAAGTGAGGGTCTCTTTCCTCTCTGGCAGTGTGTGTGTGTGTGTGTGTGTGTGTGTGTGTGTGTCCGTCCACCTCTCTCTGATTGAATCTTTCTTTGGCTCTCGTTGCGTGTGTGTGTCTGTGGTGCTCTGTGTATGTGTGTGTGTCTGGGGTCCACTATGTTCATGGATCTATGGATCTGTGGAGGGAAGGTCCCTTATCAATCCTATTCTTTTATACTTTTTGAGGGTTCAAATTGACAACCCTTTTTGTTATGGGTACGTATCACGATCCTTTAAAAAAAAAGCATACACGATCCTCTAAAAAAAAGCATAGGTCTGATTTGAAGAATCATAGGATTTAGAGAAATGTTGCTTTAAATACTTTTAGTGTAAGAGAAGAACATTGATAATCAAAATGGTCTAATTTCCTTAAAGTATTTAAAGATTGTCTACCTATATGTCTACTGCATTTCACGTGTCTTTCTAACAAAGGAAATGAGTGACAGATTATATAAAACCTTAAAAATCTATCTAGTGAATGTAAAAATACGTCTAGTGAATGTTAGTGCCTCAGTTTGTAAAGAATGCATGTTACCTGTGTCCATCAGAGGTCCCCAACACTACCCCCAGGTTTGATGATTTGCTGAGAGGACTCGTAGGACTCAGCATATAGATGTATTCATGGCTATGATTTACCGTAGTGGAGGATACAAAGTAAAATCAGTAGAGAGAAAAGGCACATGGGGTAATTAATGTCTGGAGGAAATCAGGCACAAGCTTCCAAGAGTCCTCTCCAAGTGGAATCACAGAGGATGCGCTTAATTCTTTGAACAATGAATTGTGACAAACACATGTGAAATGTTGTTTATCAGAAAACTCAAGACTTGATGCTGAAGGTTTCTATTGGGGGTTGGTTACATAGGCATCTTTTGTCTAGCATGTACAATTCCAGGCTCCCAAAAGGAAAAAGGTGTCAACATAAACCATATTGTTTGCACGGAAAGTTTAGATACAGTGAGCCACTCTTACCAAGGAATTGTGGGGACATTCCCAAAGTACCAGTTTCTCAGATACCAGCCCAGGGCCACCCCTGTAAGCAGGCCTTTCTAAGACCAGCAGTCTCAGCCATGTTATGTTAACTCTCTTCTGCATACTGTGCTCGCTTTAGTGTTTAATTACAGAGTACTTTGTCTTGGGAATTTAATTCCTTGTTGCTCATTATAAGACTCTCTTAACTGATTTCTTATTATTTTGCATTTTTCAGTTTCTGACCATTTAATACTGTTACTACTTTCATTCATCCTTGTGAATAGAAAATAGACTGTTGTGCCTAATTCATTTCAAAGTAACATGTGATTCTAATGGCTGGATATTTTCTATTTTACTTTTTAAACATGTGGTAGGTATAAATATAATAGGATATGAAGCTTATATTTTCATTGAAATGAAATTCTTTATTTTGGCAGCCCATTTAATTTGTGCAACTTTATATATATTTTCCATTTAGTTACTGTACTTAGGCCTTTTAAACTTTAAGTTCTGTTTTTGGAGCTCGCTGCAGCAGCACATAGTACTAAGTTCTGTTTTTGTTTTGTTTTTTTTTTTTTTTTAAGTGGGTTCCACACGCAATGTGGAGCCCAACTCAGGGCTTGAACTCAGGACCCTGAGATCAAGAAGTGAGCTGAGAGCAGGAGTCAAACACTTACTGACTGAAACCACGCAGACGCCCCTTAAGTTATAATTTTTTAATTCACTGCTTTTTTCTTTGACGCATTTGGATTTTGCTTATGTATATATACCTATTTTATCTTTTCATGCTGATTAACTCCCTGTTTAAATTTTTTTCATTATTAATTTTGTTCTTAAAATATTAAATCTAATGTTTTGATCATTCCTAGGTAGCAAGTATGAGTTTATTAGTATATTCATTTATTTACGTGTAGACATTAGAGAATTAACACTTTGCATTTTATGACTCTACAAACCTATGTAATCAGTAATGTTGAAAGATTTTTATTTTTGCTTTACATAATTATACCAATTTGGTCTTCGTTGTATATTTATAAATTTTTAGAAGTAATGAATTTTTACAAGTTAACATTAAATTTCCCTTTTTTAGAATTGCTATTAACTTAAGAGAATTTTTATGTTCGTTGTTTCCAAGATTAGGATTTAGTGGTATTTATATTGTGGAAAACTTTGGCTGAAGGAGGGACAAGGAAAAAACCCACAGACCTCAGTTAGTTTATTGGTGAGAGAAATCTCTTCATTTATGGATTTATTAAATGTTCATCCGTAGCAATGTATTAAATGTCATGAGGAATACAATGCCTGGCTAGGGGGGGAAAGTATCACTTAACTCTTTCTTATAATTCATATAAAAGTTACTTGTTTCACTCATATAGTATGTGGAAGGACGTGATATACAGGTATCCTATGAGTGAAAAAAATATATGAATTTATTTTTTTTTAATTTTTATTTTTTTTTATTTTTTTATTTATTTTTATTTATTTTTTTTACGTTTATTTATTTTTGAGACAGAGAGAGACAGAGCATGAACGGGGGAGGGTCAGAGAGAGAGAGGGAGACACAGAACCCGAAACAGGCTCCAGGCTCCGAGCAGTCAGCACAGAGCCGGATGCGGGGCTCGAACTCATGGACCGCAAGATCGTGACCTGAGCCGAAGTCGGCCACTCAACCGACTGAGCCACCCAGGCGCCCCTATATGAATTTATTTATTTTAAAGTTTTTATTTATTTTGAGGGAGAGAGAGAACTGAGGAGGGGCAGAGAGAGAGAATCCCAAGCAGGCTCCACACTGTCAGTGCAGAGCCTGATGTGGGTCTTGAACTCATGAGCCGTAAAGATCATGACCTGAACTGACACCAAGAGTGAGGCAGAAAGAGCCAGGAACCTGAGCCACCCAAGTGCCCCTATATGAATTTAGAATGAAGTGATTCCAGTTCCAACTAGAGAGGGAAAGCAAAATGAAGAAAATGACATGAGTTGTCTTTAAAGAATGGTAAGAAAGAAGTCAGATGTGCTGGGTAGGACAAGGGTATTTTCGGAAGAGGAGATGTCTTTGCAAGTAGTAGAAAGATAACACAGGCTGTTTTATAAGAAATTGTAAGTAGTACACATTGACTAGAGAATGAAGTACTTGAGAGCATTGTCTGTTTTTTTTGTTTTTGTTTTTTGTTTTTTATTTTGAGACATAGTACATGCTTGCGAGCAAGCCGGGAAGGGGCAGAGAGACAAGGAGAGAGAAAATCCCAAGCAGGCTTCACGCACAGAGCCCAAGACAGGGCTTGATCTTACCAACTGTGAGAGAGATCATGAGCTGAGCTAGAACCAAGAGTCGTACACTTAACCAACTGAGCTGTCCAGTTGTCCTGAGAGCATTTTCTTTGGATTCCATATTGAGGAGGTTGTATTTTATTTGGTAGGCATTGAGAACCCTTCAAAGCAGTTTACTTAAAGGATAAATATGATCCAACAATATATAAAATTTATAGAAAGGTTAATATGACTCCAGCATTCAGGATGAAAGACAGTCATGAGGCTTTTAAACTAAAAATTAGCAAGGAAGTAATGTCAAGCAAAAAATCAAGGATGAACTGGATAATTCTGTTAAAGCTTGGAGAGATCAGGAAGAATGAATTGAGAGAATATCATTGGATTTAGTATTTGAACATTCTGGGAAAGTAAATTTGAGTAGACTGAAGGAGACTTAGAATTTAAGGGATAAGAATAAGGTAATAAATGGAAGGACCTCAGCATGGATGGTTGCTTTGAGAAGTTTGATCAAAAGAAGAGGATAGGGAACTATTTTTGTAAGGGTTTTTGGAGTTGGTGGGAAGGACTTATTTTTTAAAAGTAGGCAGGACATCTCGCTCACTGGAGACAGAAAGGAATAAAAGCTATATGTGCATATGGAAAAATTTAGGTAAGGAAACAGATTGGGAAGGTTTAATTTATAACAGGTTATCTATAAAAGTGAAGTAACAGGTAGAAACAGTGAATGCTTTTTCTTCTTAACTCTTACCATATGGCTTTCTCATACTATCTTAGGAAGCATAGTATGTTTTTTAAGTTTATTTATTTTTGAGAGAAAGAAAAGAGCACAAATGAGGGAGGGGCAGAGAGAGAGGGCTCAGTGTAGAGCCTGCCACGGGGCTCAATCTCAGGACTGTGAGATCATGACCTAAGCATATATAAAGAGTCTGGCACTTAACCTATTGGGCCACCCAGATGCCCCAGCATAATACTTTCTTGTGAAGATGTTTGCTTTCTCCTATTTTTCTTGCTGTACAGAAATAAATATATTGTGATAAAATTACACATTTATATGTACACTTAGTCTATAGCTGTATAGCCTCTGTGCATTACTCTTGTATTTTTTGGAGTTCTAAATTTCTAGACCCAGAATCTACCTGACTTTAGTTACAGAAGCTTATTAATGTATATGGTTATAATCCCTAAATGTTTTACTTTTTTATTCATCTCTTTACTAGTACATGGGTATCATTTATGCTTAGGACATGTGAAATTATTCTAATTTTGTCATCTCCTTTATGCTGCCTTATTGGGTCTTCATTGGGGACTTTGCAAAATCTAGTGGACCTCTAAAATAGTCCATTTTATTTTTTTTTTAATTTTTTTTTTTAACGTTTTATTTATTTTTGAGACAGGGAGAGACAGAGCAAGAACAGGGGAGGGTAAGAGAGAGGGAGACACAGAATCTGAAACAGGCTCCAGGCTCGGAGCTGTCAGCACAGAGCCCGATGCGGGGCTCGAACTCTCGGACCGAGAGATCATGACCTGAGCCGAAGTCGGCCGCTTAACCGACTGAGCCACCCAGGCGTCCCTAAAGTAGTCCATTTTAGATGCAAGAATAGTTTAGTAAGGAGGAAATATGGTAAACAGCTAAGGAATTGCTGTGTTTGTTGCTGCTCATACAATGCAAGTAGTTCTCTCCCTTTGTGATTTATAAGTCTTTTGACTACATGCAATTTTTAAATAACTTAGATGCATTAAAATGATGATATGTGTCAGTGGGAAACATCTGACTGATCTCTGTTCAACTTCCCATTTCTGATTTTTTACATTTAAATTTGAAGATTATGCTTTCTAAAATATCCATTCATTACTTCAGTAAACACTGATTGAACGTCTGCTGCATGTCAGAATGGTACCATGCGCGATAGGTACAAATTTGTCGTAGGCCTTCGTGTGTGTGTGTGTGTGTGTGTGTGTGTGTGTGTGTGTAGAGAGGGAAGGAGATTGACTAAATTATGTTTATCAATATTGTGTAAAACAAGTCCCAGATACAAACTCAAATCTGAGTAAACTTTGCTTATTTATTGTACAATAGTTCCTTAAGCATGATTTTTAAGTAACTAAAATATGGAGTGAAAAAAATTTTTTTCTCAACAGGTGGGAAGGAGAAACCAAAAACAAATGCAGAAGACTTACAAATTAAAAAAGTAAAGAAGAAAAAGAAAAAGAAACACAAAGAGAATGAAAAACGGAAGCGTCCAAAAATGTATAGCAAATCTATTCAAACCATCTGCTCAGGATTGCTATCTGATGTTGAAGATCAAGAAGCCAAAGGCATCCTAAATGATAATGTAAAGGATTACAGTGGAAAGAATTTGGATACCAAGAACTATGATTCCAAAATTCCAGAGAACAGTGAGTTTCCATTTGTCTCATTAAAGGAGCCACGGGTTCAGAATAACCTCAAAAGGTTGGACACGTTGGAGTTCAAACAGCTCATTCATATTGAGCACCAGCCTAATGGAGGCGCATCTGTTATCCACGCCTACAGTAATGAACTCTCCCACCTGTCTCCTGTGGAGATGGAGAGGTTTGCAGAAGAGTTTGTGGGTCTAGTGTTCAGTGAAAATGAAAACTCTGCAGCTTTCTATGTAATGGGTATTGTTCATGGGGCAGCTACTTATTTACCTGACTTTTTAGACTACTTTTCATTTAATTTTCCCAATTCACCAGTGAAAATGGAGATATTAGGAAAGAAGGATATAGAGACAACGACTATGTCCAATTTTCATGCTCAGGTAAGAGGTTTTTAGGTTTTGGGTTTTTTTTAACTTTTAGTTACATGTTTTAGACAAGTTTCTGTTTTTTATTTTGCTGTGGGTTTGAAATAAAAAGGTAAGACTATAATGACAATTTTGGGAATATTAAGAATAAATTACTGTCCTGATGTGAACATAAGAGTTTAAATTTCAGATTCTGGGGTGCCTGGGCGACTTAGTTGAGTGTCTCACTCTTGATTTCATCATTGGTCATGATCCCAGGGTTGGGGGATTGAGTCCTGCGTCAGACTCTGTGCTGAGCATGGAGCCTGCTTAAGATTCTGTCTCTCTCCCTCTGCCTCTCCTCCCCTTCCATGCTCTCTCTCTCTCAAAAAAAAAAAAAAAAAAAAAAGTAATATAAAAAAATAAATTTCAGATTCTACTTAATCTCTTTTTTCTTAGAGATAATGAAATAAGATTCTGTTGTCCTTTTTTGCAAGGATTTATCTTGGAAATGAAAGAAATGTGATGGATGTAGCCATGTATTTTCCAGCCCTTACAGCAGTACTCTTACCTAAAGATCACTTAAAATTATCTTGTTTTCTATCTTAAAAGTGCTTACCAGTGGATCCATCACATAGTAGGTGCTGAGTAAATGTTGGCTGTTAAATATATTTTAGTACAAAGGAATCAGTTAATTCTGCAATTAAGTGAGAAGGTTAGTGTATCAGTGCATTTATTGAGCTAATTTCCTTTTCCTGCCCTTCTCTATGGTATAGAATGTACATTATTTTAGAAAGCAGAGGCAAAATCAAATCCACTGGCTCTTGAAAGTGAATGTGGGCTCATCTAAAAGGTCATTGCCAGGGTGCCTGGGTGGCTCAATTAGGTGAGCATCTGACTCTTGATTTCGGCTCAGGTCATGATCTCATGGTTCGTGGGATCAAGCCCCACATTGGGCTCTATGCTGACAGTGAGGAGCCTGCTTGGGATTCTCTCACCTTCCCTCTCTCTCTCCCCTCCCCTGCTCTCTCTCTCTCTCTCTCAATAAATAAATAAACAAACATTAAAAAAATAATAAAAGGCCATTGCAATTTGCACCCACTCTCAGATCAGGGACTGCTTGCTTAGGCCAGGAGATCAGCCAATTTTTCAAATTTATGGGTGCTAAAGTTCCCAGTTTTCTAAGTAATAATTGACATTATGCTAGTTTGGAAAGAAGGAAAAAAGTGAAAAAAGTCCCAAAGAGATCTTAGTGATCATGTATTGCAACCTTTCTCACCTTACAGATAAGCAAACAAACATAGATAGGAGTAATTTACTATTTTAAGTTTGGTAGCAGTGTCAGGAGTAGAACACAATCTCCTCAATCTTCATCCAGAACTGTTTTACTTATTCTATTTCTTTTTGCGATATGTGTTTAAGTTACAGTCTTTTACCTTAAATGATAGTCTGGATGTCCAGTCATATCCACATGTCCAAGCCCCCTTCCCCCACTGTCTGTTTGGTATATATTCTGTAATACACTATTGTCTGGAAAATACAGTAGTACTTAAAGTTTTAATGTGCCTGTGGGAAGATACTCCTTAATGTAACATGTTTGAGAATCAGAATGTAAATATTCTTTTAGAGCTGAAGGGGAGCTATAGAGCATCTATTATTAGCACTGTCATTTTATAGAATTCTAGAATGGTTAGTAACTTGTCTGAGATTACACCTCTGTCTCGTGGTGGAACTAGTGATAGTATCGATTAGTATCTAGTAATAGTATCTACTATTTAGTCAATAAATAGTTCTGTGCCAAGAACTGCTCTAAACACAAATGTAATAACTCATTTAAGCCTTATTACAATCTAATTTTAGAAATAGGGAGAGAAGAAATAACTTGTCCATAGTCCTTTGGTACTAGATCATTCATTTGTCATTTATTATACGTCTAAGTGCTAGGTTTTATGCTCGGCCTCTTGACTTCCAATCCCACTTATTTTCATTATATCACAAACTTTCTTGCTGCCATGCTATGCAAGTTTATTTCAGTAATCTTTCAAATGTCATAATACATTTGCTTTTCAAATAGCTCCCAATACATTTTCTTTCAAATTAGGAATTTTTTATTAAACAAGAATTTTCATGTTATTGTGTAATAAGTGCTTTTGTTATGAATTAAAATGAGATACTGGGACTCATTAATTGTTCTACTGTGTGGCCAGGTTGTGGGTTGCGGGTCCTTGAAGAGCCACCTACCATTCATTTCCTATCCAGGGTTTTGGTATAATACATGTTACATAGAGGAAACGCTAGGCAGATGCTAGAGTTCTTGGTTACCAGCTGTGGCTCTCGCCCCTATATGATCTGTCAGCTGCAAGGACAGGTTTTACCTCTTTAGCTTTATAGTTACTAGCAGGAAGCTGCCTATGCAAGGTCCATGTTTCACTGCCCCAAGATGCTCCAGATTGAGTCATTCCTGTGGTGTGGGGAAGAATATCCAGCAAAGAGCTACTTTGAACTACTCATTTGGTATTTCTTGTTTTTTTAAGAACGAGGTATCTGAGGAGCGCCTGGGTGGCCCAGTTTTGGTTAAATGTCTGACTTCAGCTCAGGTTATGATTTCATGGTCCGTGGTTTGAACCCTGCATCAGGCTCTGTGCTGACAGCTTGGAGCCTGGACCCTGCTTCATATTCTGTGTCTTCCTCTCTCTCTGCCCCTCCCAGGCTCATGCTCTGTCTCTCTCTCTCACTCAAAAATAAATAAAAACATTATTAAAAACAACAAAATGAGGAAACCAAGGAAGAAGTTGTTTGCTGCCGACTGGGGCAGGTAGCCTTGTGTTTGTTCTTAGGCGCTAGCTATCTGAAACTGAATGGAATCCAAAAGAGAGCAAATAGGAGAGAAATGAGTATACTTTTTGTAGCTTATTTTTATTTCTGGTTTCTTGATTCTTCCCAGTAAACCCCCATCTCTTAACCTAATTTGTGGTATCCCTCCAGGAAATTATTTAACCATTTGTATAGGTTTTTATTTGGGAAAATGCTTTATGAATTACAGAGACTAAGTTATAAACATGTATTTAGAGCTAAACCAGTTTATAACTTGAGCCTTTTCTTGTCCTGAATGTGAGAACCTCTCTTCAAAATTTAATTTGTAGTAATATCTTATAGTCATTGTAGTGAGTTGTGACTGGGTTAGTGTGAATAGCTGCTTGAGCTCTGATGTGGGGTGGATGGAAAGAGAAGGGGTCTAGTCAGGGTCTTGCCATTTACCCACTGTGACACTAGCCTGCTACTTCAGCTCTTTGTCTCCGATTTCTCACCTACAAAATAAGGATAATATTATTTAATTCACAAGGCTGTTGTTAGCAGTATTTCATAGACTACTAACAGGTTATACAAAGAGAGTTGTTATAGTGACTTAGTGCGATATTAAAATTTTCCATTTTGTTGAATAGGTGACAACTGACTTCTGGGTGAGGATTCTTAAAAGTGTGTTAATTTATGGTAGGGAGTTCAGCAAGTACTGAAGGTCAAAAATTACCACAAATGCTTTATATACAAATAAGGAGTTCACTGAATTATGATATATGCACACAATGGGATATTATTGAACCATAAAAAGGAATGAAATACAGATACTGTTACATAGTGTGGGTGAACCTTTAAAACATCATGCTGAGTGAAAGAAGCCAGTCACAAAAGGTCACATATTGTATGACTTCACTTACATGAAATACCCAGAGTAGGTAAATCTATAGAAACAGCAGATTGGTAGCTGCCAAGACCTGGGGGAAAGGGAAAATTGGGAGTAACTGCTTAATGGACATGAGGTTTTCTTCCTCCCTCTCTCTCTCTTTCTCTCTCTCTCTCTTTCTCTCTCTTTCTTTCTTGCCTTTCCTTTATTGAGATTTTCAAAACTTTTTTTCTTAACTTTAATTTTTTTTTTTTTTTTTTTTTTTAAGTAATCTCTGTGCCCAGTATGGGGCTTGAACTCACAACTCCAAGATCAAGAGTCACATGTTCCACTGACTGAACCAGCCAGGCACCCCTTTTATTGAGAATTTTAATTGCAATAATTGAGGTAGAACATTATGTTAGTTTTAGTGTATAACTTAATGATTCAATATCTGTATATATTGCAAAATGATGACCACAATAAATTAACAACCATCACACATAGTTGCAGATTTTTTTCTTGTGATGAGTGCTTTTAAGCTCTATTCTCTTAGCAACTTTTAAACATAAAATACAGTATTATTAATTACAGTCACCATGCTGAACATTGCATGCCGGTGACTTACTACTTATCTTATAATTGGCTTGCACCTTTTGACCACCTTCACCCTCTCTTACCCCCTCCCACCCCACTTCTGACAACCACCAATCTTTTATCTGGATCTATCAGCTTGGTTTTGTGTTTTGTTTTAAGATTCCACATATAAGTGAGATCATACAGTATTTGTCTTTCTTTGTCTGAACTTATTTCAATATATAATACCTGCAAGGTCCATCTGTGTTGCTGGAATCAGCAGGATTTCCTTCTTTGTTTAATGGCTAATACTCCATTGTATGCTTATATACACCTCATTTTCTTTATCCATTTATCCACAAATGGACACTTACATTGTGTCTTTTTCTGTGTCTTGGCTATTATAAATAATGCTGCAGTAACCATAGGGGTGCATCTGTCTACTCAAGACAGTAATTTCATTTCCATGAGATAAATACCCAGAAGTGAAATTGCTGAATCATATGATAGTTTTATTTTCCGTTTTTCATTAAAATGTTTGTAAAAGATAAACTTCTTTAAGCTTTTGTTAAATTGATTTTTTAAATAAACTTTTTATTGAAGTATATATATATACACAGAATGCACACATTATAAATGCATAGCTTGATGAATCTTTACTAAATGAACACACCGAGATTTTAAAAAGTAGAATATTACTAGTAGCCAGAGCTTTCTCCAAATCCCTCTTTATCACTACTTTGCACCCCACCACCAGCACATACACAAGCACCCAGGCAACTACCTCCTGACTTCAAATATCACAGATAAATTTTGCCAGTTTTTGAACATTTCTGTGACAGAATCAAATAGTATGTGTGTTGTTCCGTGTGGCTTCCTTCCTTTTATCTTTATGTTTGTGAGATTCATCTATCTTGTGTGTAGCAACAGTTTATTTTCTCATTGCTGTATGATATTCTGTTGCATGACCATACCACAATTTATTTGTTCTTTTTAATATGGATGAATATTTGAATTGTTTCCAGTTTGTGGCTATTACAGTAGGGGTGCTATGAATATTTTTGTACATGTGTTTTTGTGAGCATATGTATTTGTTTTTGTTGGCTCTGTATATAAAATTAGAATTTCAGGATCAAAAAGTATGCACATGTTCAGCTTTACTAGATACTGCAGGTTTTCCAAAGTCATTGTACCAATGTACATTCCCACCAGCAGTGTACCACATCTTTGGCTACACTCAGTGGTGTCTGTCTTCCTCATTTTAGCCATTCTGGTGGCTGTGTAGTAGTATCTTATTGTAGTTTTAATTTGTATTTTCCTGATGACTAAGGAAGTCAAGTTCCTTTTTATCTAATTATTGTCCAATTGGATATCCTCTTTTTAAAAGTAACTAGTTTACTCTTTTGCACATTTCCCTACTGGCTTTTTTTTTCTTCATTGAGTTGTTGGAGTTTTTAATATATTGCGGATAGGATAAGAATCTTGTCAATTATATGTATTGCACATATATCCTCTTACTCGAAAAGGCTTGCCTTTTCACTCTTAAGAGTGCTTTGATGACTAGAAGTTCTTAATTTAATGTAATCTAATTTATAAAGGTTTTTTGTTTTTTTTTTTCCCATTTATGATTAGTGCTTTTTGTGTCCTGCTTAAGAAATCTCTGCCTAACCCAGGTCATTAATGTATTCTCTGAAGTTTTCTTCTGGAAGCTTTTATTCTTTTATCTTTTGCATTTAAATTTACAGTTCTTCTGAATAGATTTTTGTATATGATATGAGGTCACCATCAGGGTTCATATTTTTTCATATAAGTACTCAATGGACATGATCATTTATCGAAAAGGCACCCATTCCATGCTACATTGCAATGTCCTCTTAGCCATAAATCAGCTGAATCGTATATATGGTGTGCATTTCTGGGCTCTTTCCGATTTCCTTATCTTTTTGTCTTAGTTGCTATAACTTTATAATATTTCTTGATATCTAGTAGAGTAAGTATTAATTTTGCTGTTCTTCAAGATTTTCTTGGCTCTTTAGATTTGCGTATAAACTCTATAGTTGTCAGATTCCACAAAAAATCTGCTTAGGATATTGATTGGGATTACATTGAAGTTGTAATTAAGTTTGGGTACAATTGATGTCTTTACAATTTTGAATCTTTCAGTCTGTGATCATGGTATTTTCCTTCATTAGTTTTTTATTTTCTCTCAATAATATTTTTTGGTTTTCATCCTACAGATCTTACACATCTTTTGAGATTCATTCCTAGGTATTTGAGGACTTCATTTTATTTATCACTGTTTTTGAGAACTTGGAAGTTCTGAGTACCTCTTAGAATATGACATTAACACTCATCTTGAGAAACTGAAAATATGTCTTGTACCTTATTTCTCTTTCAGCACCTTTCTTCCCTTTACCTATGGCATTATTGTGCAGCATGCTTATTAGTAGAATCATATAGTGAGGCTATATATTTTGGTGATGTCAAATGAATTAGCCTACATCCTGCCATGTGCATTTGTCTTCACCAAAAGAATTGGTTGAGATAACATTATTGGACTCATGCATGGTAGTATTCTACGGGAGGAAGAAAATGAGGTATCAGTGTTGGAATGTAGTTTCACTTAATATCAACCATAACAAAGACAGGGTGTGGGAAACAAAGCCAAATTCATGTTCTAGTTTGATGATTTGATCACGACCTCTCATTAACTAAGTTCAATAGGTTAGGTTTACTAGAACCTGGTATAGTTGAGAGATAATACTTTTTACAGAGCGGAGGAAAGAAAATCTATAGAGAAGTTTTGAATTTTAAAATTTTGTAATTCACTATCCTTTAATTCCTCTTTCTGCCTTTTATATTCTGAAAAACCTCAGATTTAGTCAAAACCAGTCCAAAAAGCAGTATTCAAAAGATCTAGAAACATGCGAGAAGAGATAATTGAATGAGTTCATAGAGAGGAAGTGTGCAAATCTAACCTTTACTGTTTTTCTTTAATCTTAGTTTGGCAAATGCACTTAGCAGCATTAAAGAAATTGTTGATAGGGATGCCTAGGTGGCTCAGTCATTTAAAGTGTCTGACTCTTGATTTTGACTCAGTTCATGATCTCACGGTTCATGAGATTGAGCCCCACATTGGGCTTTGCCCTTCAGTGCAGAGCCTGCTTGGGATTCTTTTTCTCTCCCTCTCTCTCTGCCCTACCCTGCTTGTGCTATGTGCGTGTGCGCTCTCTCACAAATAAATAAACTTTAAAAAATTTTAACAAAAGAAAAATTCATGATAATGAGTATCTGTAATGAATTAGCACTATTTTTTAGTGGATAAAACAGTTTAATAATGTTAAAATATGTATTTTATGTTTCCTTTATTTGTAGTATTGTACTGTGTGCAAATATTGAAGCTTAAAATGTAAATAAAACCTCATCTGTTTCAACTTAAAATAGGTCCTCATATGCCCAAGTTTAGATCAGACCCAGAGAATTAATACTACCAGCAGGGCTGCTGTATATGCTGACATAAAATTGTTACTGCACCTATTCATAGTGCAACCTGATGGTCCTGACTACCAGTGGCTTGTGGAACCCAAACTAAGTCCATCCTCATGAGACTAGTTTGTTTCCTTATCTCCCTCCTTTCCTTCCCTCCCTTCTTCCTAATTTCCTTCCTCCCTGATTAAAATCTGATCAACCAAAATTCATTTGTCCTCAATTCTGTGGAAAGTAAAAGATGACAAATTATGTAACCGTTCCTATGATCTTTATAGTGTTTATCTTTGTAATATTACTCTGTAGTTTTCACAAAAACTCATTTTTGCACCTGTTCAGCCTTTATCCTTGAAACGTGTTAATTTGAAATTTTTTGTGTATATGTGTGTGTGTATACACACAGTGCGCACGCACACACACACACACGGCAGTGACAGATGATCGAGACCTCCTAGTCTTTGAATTCTTTTGGTTTTAGAATTCTTTTTACTTGTGTAATTATGTTTTCTATCTTCATCTGTATCCTTGCAGGTTGCCTGAAAATTTTAAAGACCATGTAGAATTATAATGTTGTTTTAGTAGGTCATGTCATGTCAGTAGTGTTGTGGCTCTGAGGTTAGTGATATAATGTCAGTCAAAGTGTATGATAAAAGTCTTTTTGAGAACAGAAACATATATACATGGATTTTTGTTGTAAGTTAATAGCCTGTCAGTTCTTTTGCTGCAGCAAACAAAACCTTCAAAACTTAATGGCTTAAAGTGATTTCTCACAATTCTTTGGGCTGTCTGGAGAGTTCTTAAGGTCTTTGTTGGGTTGGCTGGGGCTGAATGGCTTCATTCACGTGTCTGGTGATTGGCAGGTCAGTTGGTCTTAAGAGATCTTGCTTGAATGTCCAGTGGTTGTTGTGCTGTCACCTGGAGTGATGATCCCATTTCTCTCATCATCTAGCAGGTTAGCCTAGGCTCATACACATGGTGGCAGGTGCAGGACTCCACAGAGCAGAAAGAGGGCAATCCCTAGTGCACAAACCTCTGCTTCTGTTGGGTTTGCTAATGTCTGTTGGCCAAAGGAAGTGAAATAGCCAGGCCCAGATTCACTTCTTGATGATAGGACTGGTGCAGTCATGTTGCTTAGAAGTGGGCACACAGGGGCGCCTGCGTGGCTCAGTGGGGTGAGTGTCCAACTTCGGCTCAGGTCGTGATCTCGAGATTCGTGAGTTTGAGCCCGGTGTTGGGTTCTGTGCTGACATTTCAGAGCCTGGAGCCTGTTTTGGGATTCTGTGTCTACCTGTCTGCCCCTCCCCCGCTTGCACTCTGTCTCTCCCTCAAAAATAAACATTTAAAAAAAAGTTTAGGGGCGCCTGGGTGGCTTGGTCGGTTAAGCGTCCGACTTCAGCTCAGGTCATGATCTCACGGTCCGTGAGTTCGAGCCCCGCGTCGGGCTCTGTGCTGACCGCTCAGAGCCTGGAGCCTGTTTCAGATTCTGTGTCTCCCTCTCTCTCTGCCCCTCCTCTGTTCATGCTCTGTCTCTCTCTCTCTGGCTCAAAAATAAATAAACATTAAAAAAAAAAAAGTTTAAAAAAGTGAGCATACATGCTTGGGAAGAATTTTTGGCCATCATTTGCAATCTCCACATTTGTCCTAGTTTTTCTACCATCTCCATTTTGTTCAAATATTCATTTGATAGTAGGAAGACAAAAAGGCAAGTAAGACAGGAGTTTTATCTGTTAAGGTATAAATGAGGTTTCTTTCTTGTCACTCAGTATTTAATCAGCACATACTCTGAACACTGTAGTTGGAGCTGTGAGAATATGAAAACCAGAGCACTTATCTTCTGACCACCTTTCCCCTCCCCAAACTCTGAATCCTGGTTTTATTTCATCTTGGTTCTGAGTTGTTTGTATCAAATAACTTAGGTCACGATGTTAACTCATGATTAAATGGCTGGTACCTTAATAGTGAAAGTTATTAAATCTGATCTGATTTGTTAAGCTTTGTCCCTCTGCAGAATGAGACAGTTAACATTTGTTGGCTTCTTGCTGGGGTCATTCACTGTTTTAGGCCAGTAAAAATGATTAGATATGCCATCTTTGAACCATTGGCTGCATTTGTATTAAAATTTTATTTTGACCATTTGTGCCTGTCCCATCTTCCTTGAATGCTTAGGAGCAGATCTATGCAAAACATTACTGTAGCAAGTGCCAGGTGCTCTAAATGAGAAAGGGGACTTTTTCCTTTATTGTACTGTTTTAAAAATGAATAATGATATTTTTATCCTAATTTTAGTTGAAGTTACATGGATATTTTTGAAATAGAATGTTGACTAAATGTCATTACCTGTTAGATTTTGATTTGAAAGGATATGCCAGATGTGATGGGGAATGGCTCCCCCTTGTGGCACACTCATTTATGTTAGATTTTAGATTTGCCTCAGTAAGAATGGGATGAGCTTTTTTTTTTTTTTAAATAAGACTTTCCCTCTCCTTCCCCCTCTCCCCTCAAAACACCCAGCAGAATTGACAGCCTCTTCTGCCCTCACCCCCTAAATTTTTGGTTCTGATAACTATCCTGTTTTTGTGTTTTCTTCAGATTGATGATGATACTAGCTAGCTAGGAACATCTGTAATATCTTCTGTATTTATTATGGCTCACTATTATTCTGTGGAACCATTACTATCTCAGGATGTTGGTAGGCATGCTGAAACAAGTATGAGAAAAACTGGTTTTGAAGCCAGAATAGTTTGTGTAAGGCTGGGTCAAATAAGTTATGTTTACCTTGAGACCTCACAGAAATGCTAATAGTCCCTGTGTGTGGTAAACCTCCCACATGGAAGAGTTTCCGAAATTTATTGGACTGTATAGAATCCTCTTTGCAGGGGCTGGCATATCAAGAAACATATTTTAGGAAGCAGCAAGTTGTTTCACATGAGTCATTCTTCATGTTTTTTTTTTTAATTACTTATTACCATATTTGCTTCTTCCCTTGTAGCCATATTTATACATAAAATAAAACAGTTTTGAGTCCTACGTATTTATTTTTGGCTGCGTTTTTCTTGTCAGAAAGTCTACTTTTTTTCTTTTTGTAAGCAGGCCGACCTCAGAATCATAAGGTCTTCTTTTTGTTCATTTATTTTAAAGATTACTTTTCATGAGGAATGATGAATAGGATTTCGGTTTAAACATGATTTAATTAAACAGTTCATTTCTTGTTAACCAGAACTTCTTAGATTTTGTTTTTGACACTTAAACAGGCATTGGGTACAAGAAGTTTCCTATTCCTGATTTTTTTTTCCCTTTATAACATTTATAAAGAATATGAGAGGGGAAAGGTAAACATGCAATCATGATGGTGGTAGGTTTTGCGGGGGGGGGGGGGGGGGCGGTGGTGAAGGGAGCTATAGGGAGGAGATTTAGATTAAAAATATTCCATCTGCTTCTAACAGGCACTTTTTAAAGATGAGCTTAATTTAACTATTTAAATATAAGCAAAAATGTCATTTCTATCTTTTATTGTGTTGTCTTTTGAGTGTACCTAAATTGAGAGGAAAAATATGTGTACTCTTTGTAACAATGCATTTTTCTTTCAGCATATAGGATTTGTTTTAAAGCAGTGACACGTTTTGATATTTTCTAGTAAACTTTTTAACTGCATCAGAAAACTGATGGCTTGACTACTGTTTACTGAAGTGAGTCAAAGCAAATAAAGTAATCTCATATCCAGTGTCATCAGGATGTGATATTTTTCAGATAGGTGGTTTTTCTAGATAATGGAAGCCCATAGTTTTAGGTACCAAGATTTTAATGAAAATACCCTTTTTAAAAGCATATGCAATACAATTTAACTCTGTTTTCAGTCTAGGTTTGTCATTCTGATGCTCTAATGCATGCTAGGGGAGTTGCAAATATGTATGCCTGCTTCTTGTCACCACTCCCCACTTCACATTTGTGATTTCTTATCCTTTATGATTTTAGAGTTTAGTTAGGATTGTGCCTAATGTAGAAACATACGTCAGAAGAGACCCTTTTATGAGTCATGGTTTTATGGCATTTATTTTGGCTCTCCAGAGATTCTTTAGAACCTTACCTGTTTCCTCCCCCTCAACTCCCACTGCCCTTTAGTTACAATTGTTAAATAGATGATTTTTGGAGAGTTGAAGCTTTTTATCTTATGATATTGTAGGTTTAATTTCATTCCATGTAAGAATAGATATTTGCTATGTAGTATTGCAGTAAAATAGGTGTCCTCTAAATCAAGAGGTACTTACATTTTTTTGTGAAAGGTGTGTGGATCATATTCTTACATTTTGTTGTAACCACTTAAGTGCCATCTGTATATTTTATCAAGAGATACATACTTTTTGAATTTGAATGCATTATAATGTGTAATATGCCATGTTTAAAACATTAAATTAGTGATTCCGACTAATTTAGTCTATGTTTGAATATTGGGTTATGAAATTACAAAGTTAAGTGGTATATAATTAAAAGTTATATTACAGTGTATTTTAAAAGATTGCTTTCACAAAATTACTTTTGTGAAATTTTGTAAGTAAGATTTTGATGACTTCAGTTTAATTTTTAAAATGTAGTTTTAAATTTAAATATATTTGTATCCATCGTATTGAGTTATCAGAGTATTATCTTTAATATTTGGAGAATAAATGTTTTAGAAGAAAATTACTGTTTTGTTTTTGAACATGATAGATAAGTATACATAGTTTATATAAAGACCATACTTTTAGTAGAATTTACCTGTGTGGTTTTTTTTTTTTTTTCCAATGTTTTTTATTTATTTTTGGGACAGAGAGAGAGACAGAGCATGAACGGGGGAGGGGCAGAGAGAGAGGGAGACACAGAATCCGAAACAGGCTCCAGGCTCCGAGCCATCAGCCCAGAGCCCGACGCGGGGCTCGAACTCACGGACCACGAGATCGTGACCTGGCTGAAGTCGGACGCTTAACCGACTGCGCTACCCAAGCGCCCCTACCTGTGTGGTTTTAATAGTAGACAAATAGGATGTATTTTACAGTTTTAGCACATTTTGGTGAAAAGGAGAGAGACCTGTACTTTTATTATAGCAAATTATGTATATAAGTAAATTTCATATATAATATATATGTATTTTGCCATGAGGTGACAAGAACTATAAAGATTCAAATACAATATTTAAGATTATAAGCTGACGACTAGAGTCTATATTACTTTACTCTTGAAAATTTAGTTTTTCCCAATTATCTTTTGAAATATTTATGACTTATAATAGGACCATATTTTAAAACATCATCAAAAGATATAGCCTCTTTTTAGGTGGCCTCAAAATAGAAATGGTGGGAGGGGGACTCAAGTTTGTTCTAATTTATTTAATGTATTATGTTAAAGTTTTTAATAGTTTTTAATTAGTCTGTACTAATTTAGATGTGTTTCGTTTTAGTATATGTGCTGCCAAAGCGAGCACGTTTCATTTTAGTTTTAAACAAACAACAACGTTTATAACTTAGAAATTAATGTAAAGGTAATTTGAAATGAGATGACTAGGTCAATATGTTCCTTTCAATTAATAATCATTCTAGGCTAAGATAACATCTGGTTAACATCTGGTTAAGTCAGTTAGTGAAGTACTTAAGTTATAAGATAAGACATTATCATTTGTCTTTAATATTATCATCCAAGAAGCTTTACCCATTTTTTCAGTTACTAAATGATACATTTTTACTTAACATTTAAACACAGAAATTATACTCTTAAGAGGGCTGAATGTTAAATTTGTTAGTAATTAGTTCTGGTTTTCTGATTACTGTATTTATCTCATCTTCTCTATAGTTTAATAATGCTTTTAGTAGGTTTTTGTTTTTTGTAGGATGGAAGCAATTTGAATTGCATGGCAACTGCTAGGTAGAACTCAGAAAACTACCTCAGTTATTTGCGAAAAAAATTATTTCAAGTATAGTAAGACCTGTTCTTACCTATTACATAAATTGTTATGATTTCATATTTACATTTCCTCAGAGAAGATTATCTTTGATTCCTAACATTCACATTAAAGAGCATTCTTTCTTGGTGTTATCTTTTATATGCACACATTTAATTTTTGCACTTGGAAAGAAAGTCCAGTGGACCACCACCCATTTGACTTTTCTTGAAAAGTATGTTCAAAGTGCCTATTTCTTTAGGAGAGCTCATAAATTGAGTTGTGCTTAGTATTTTAGAAGAATTTGATTGTTGAAGATTCCTCCTTCCCAAATTATTTAGTTGATCATTGAGTCACTGCCCCAATTATTCAGTTGATTGTTGTTGATATTGTGATGTCGTAGAATGAACAAGCTGGGTGGCAAAGACTTCCTTGATTTTGGCTTTGTTAGTACTAGTTAATAATTAGAAAAGTTTTTTTAATGTTTTATTTATTTTTGAGAGAGACAGAGGGAGACAGAGGGCGAGTAGGGGAGGGGCAGAGAGAGAGGGAGACACAGAATCCAAAGCAGGCTCCAGGCTCTGTGCTTATCAGCACAGAGCCCGAGGAGGGACTTGAACTCACAAACTGTGAGATCATGACCTGAGCCGAAGTCAGACGCTTAACCTAAGACTTAGCCACCCAGGCGCCCCAGAACTAGTTAATGATTTAGATGAGTTATCTGAGTTAAACAAATTAAGGAGATTTGAGGCACAGAACTTTGGTTTGAAGTGGAAATATTATTATCTTACTGTGACTTTTACAGGTCAAATAATGTATTTCAAAGCACTTGGAAAACTTGAGTTTTGCACTGTAGGTCTGATTTCACTGAATGGCCATGAGGTCTGTTAATACAATCATATGCAGATCCAAAACTCAAGCCACAAACTCAGAATCACCTAATAGAATTAATGTTATGTCCGTTCTGGTAAATTTGCTTAATTTTGAATTGATAATAACCTTTAGCTTTGTTAGACTACATTACAGAATGCACACTGATGACTAATTTTCTTGTGGTACTGTTAGTACATGTAACCATCTAGAACCTCTAGAGTACAGTCAGATCTTAACATTTAGCTCTCTCAGTATTGAAGATGCTAAGAACTTTTGGGATACAGGAAAAAAGATGAAGTCATGAGTACAAAATGGGGACACAGAACTTCCAATTTTTTTTTTTAACTTGAGGATTGGAAGAGTGTGTTACGGTTCTAAGAAGTGACTTTTTGACAGTTAATCAAAACTTAAACTTGGAATTCTGGTAAATAAACTTATTAAGGAATTAACGTATCATTGTTAATTGCTTTTGCTGATTATAATAAAAATGAAGTGAAATTCTCTAGTATTTGAGTCAAATTAATCTATTGTGATGGAATTTTTGTCATCTTTTTTTTTTTT
The DNA here is from genome assembly GCF_018350195.1 of Panthera tigris. NCBI lineage: Eukaryota > Metazoa > Chordata > Mammalia > Carnivora > Felidae > Panthera > Panthera tigris. The sequence goes on from NC_056661.1 coordinate 81,483,410, forward strand.
TTTAATATGGGGGTGGAGGGCTTACATTCTTGGGTATATAAGACTATCTGTGCCATCTGTGATAATAGGAATTTGATTTGTGATGTGAGTATCTTTTAAGAGTGTATCCATGATGTGACAAAAGCCTAACCATTCCAGGTTTGCCTCTTGAGATATATAGGACTTTGAATTTTAAAACTGCCATAGACCCAGGCAAAGTGAGATACTTTGATCTCCCTAAATTTAGTGCCCACCAAAGCTAATCCAGAGATGAAAAAGATAATTAGGATTTTGCTTAAAGTTTATGAAAGGAAGTTGTTTTGCCTTATAAAGATTTTTGTTTACTTCCATTAGGATATGAAACGGCATAGATTTCTTTGCAGGATTTAAATGTGCTTGTTAGAATTCAAGTACCAAGATTCTTGAGGTGTGGGTTGTTTTACTTCACTTGATACTCGAATGCCGCCCATTTGCTAGCATTGTGTAGGTGGCTTTATAGCTTTATATAATTGTTAAGTGTTCTTCGGCAATCTGAGGTAAATCATTCCACTTAAGGAAACTAAAACTCAAGGAATTTATGTGATTTCTGACGGTCACATAGCTGGTAGATAGCAAAGGTAGAGTTGGAACCTAGGACTCCAGATTCTCAATCTCTAGTAGTTTTTATCAGAGTTAATCATAAAAATAAACTGGATCCTAGGTAATAATGTATGATCTAGAAGGGAAAATCATTCCTGGTGGCCTTTCAGACATATAAACCACTGGTATCGGATAAATGTAACATTTCAGGGGGAAATTCCAATAAAAAGATATGAGGTATTTAGGAAAAACTGGTATACAACTTTTTAATATAATTTAATTGGCCTTATAGATCATATAATTAACTGCATTGTGAGAAGTTAGTGTCTAGAATTATGCTGTTGATCTCATCTGTGGTTTTATAAGCAGTGTGTAGAAATAGCTAGAGAAGGTAAAATAGCTTGCCTTAGTATGGATTTTTTTTCATGCTTTTTTTTTTCTTTAACTGTTTGTAAAGGCTTTTGTTTTGTTTTGCTTACCTCACATTATGTTCTTATGTTCTCAGACAGTATAATTTAGTGTTACAGAATGATAGTAAACATTATCTTATGTGTAACTTTTAATTAAATTCATATCCTTCAGGTAAAAAGAACATATTCTCACGGTACTTACAGAGCTGGCCCAATGCGACAGATCAGCTTGGTGGGAGCAGTTGATGAAGAAGTGGGAGATTACTTCCCTGAGTTCCTTGACATGTTGGAAGATTCACCATTTTTAAAAGTAAGAGAAAACAGTATCAAGCAGTCTAAATCGTGGGTGTCACTTTCACACTATGGGTGACACAAATCATGGTTGTTTCAGAAATAGAATTCTTGTGTAGTGTGTGTGCACGTGACCTCTCAGGTACTGATTATAATGGCAGAGCTAAGTGGTGGACCAGAGTAACATTTGCCTGTTGCTCCCACTTGAGGAAATTAGGTTCCATCCGTTTGTCAGCTTTGTATCAACTGAGTACCAGAGGATTTAAAGTACAGGAAGGATGCCTACAAATTAAGTGTTTAGGACAAAGTAATGGCAGTTTGGCATTGTGGAAAACTGGCTTGGGAGATTATAGCTCTGTATTTCAATCTTGGCTCTACTTGCCTGGGATGGGCAAGCCATTTAAACTTTCTGGACTTCAGTTTCCTCATCCATAAAACATTGCATTTAGACTATGTGGCTTTAAGGCCCTTTTAAATTTTTTAAATGATTACTAGCCAGATTTATTTTTTCAATAATCTCTGCATTCTAGAAAATATTTCTTCTTGTGGGCTGTTGGGACTGTCCCACCGAGAGAGAAATTTCTGAGCTGTGTAGTTCTTTCATCAGTAATTTAAAGGTCAGAATATGACAGGATCCCTTTATCTCTAATATTTGCTACATAATTCGCTGTAGATAGCTTCTTTTTTCACTTTCTTGTTCCATTTTCTAATCTATGTGTGTATGCATATCTTTTCTAGCTTTTTCACTCCATTCCATTCCCCTTATATTTTTTTTATTCCTTTACTAGTGAAATCATGGAATTTGATTGCATTTATTTTGAGTGGTATTTTTAAAATGCGTAATTTAGGGGTGCCCAGGTGGCTTACTTGCTTGAGCATCCGACTCAGTTTTAGCCCAGTTCGTGATCTCACAGGTCGTGAGTTTGAGCCCCGTGTCAGGCTGTGTGCTGAGCTTGGAGCCTGCTTGGAATTCTCTCTCTCTCCCTCTCTACTCTCCTTCTCTCGTTCTGTCTCAAAATAAACTGTAAATTAAAAAATATATATACCATTATTTAAACATCATTGTTTCAGATTTTAATTTTAAAGGCAAATGAACTAAATGCATTCTTTCAGGGGAAATTTCATGTGACAATCCTCCCCTTTCTTGGAAATGATAGGATAAATGTTTGTTGTTTTTTTTTTTTAAATACCATTTTCACCATTCCCAGGACAATGGCCCTTAGACATTTTTTTTCTCTCTTTTCTTTAAAAAAAAAAAAAAAAAAGTTGCTTTTAGACCAGCAACCTCTTCAAGCAACTACTAAACAGAAATAAGTTTTGACTTTGGTTTGGTTTTCCTTTTCGTTTTGTTAGGTTTTGATGATAATTATTCATAGAGGTATCTTTTTTTTTTTTTTTTTTTTTTGAGATGCCTAGTTTTTATAACTCAGTTCATTTTTATGGATTCTCATGGAGAACACTTGCTTATTTTGCCGGCTTATTAACATCATATGACCCTTTTATTTGGTAGAAGGAGGAATAACAGATGATGAATGTAGTAAATCATATTCTGCCAGGGTTAGAGGAGAGAACCATCTGAGAATAATTACTCTTGATATGTTTGAAATAGAATTTTTTGAAGGAAAATGTATAAATACATAGGAATATATTCAATATAGGTATGTGTTTCAAATGTATAAGTATAAAGGTATATATGAAAGTTTGTCAAGGGGGCAGTATTCTTTAATGTATGTTGGAAGATGCATTTTGAAAATAATTGGTTTCTGTGTAACTCTTTGCCTCTAGTGTACACTGCCATGGGGGACACTATCTAGTCTAAAATTAGAGAGTCGAAAAGACAGTGATGATGGTCCCATCATGTGGGTGCGCCCAGGAGAACAAATGATCCCTGTGGCCGATATGCCAAAGTCACCTTTCAAAAGGAAAAGGTATGTTGAATACAAATTTTTATTGCCAGGGATAGATGTCTGTACACTGGGTGTGTGTGTGTGTGTGTGTGTGTGTGTGTGTGTGTGTGTGTGTGTGTGTGTGTTTGTTGGAAATTGGAGAAAGAAGGAAGGGAAGGTTTAGAGCATACTTTAAATGTAAATTCAAAAATGGCTACACGTGCTGATTAATTTTTTTTTATAAAATATCAAATATAAATGAGGCTTGAGTAATGTAGGCAAATTACAATAAATTGTAAGTAGGAATGGGAAAAAATGTCATTCACAACAAAGACATTATAAACTATTTTGGAATAAATTTAATAAGAAATATTCAGAACCCATATTAAGAAAACTAAAACATCTCCTGGAGGATATAAAATAATAACCTAAATAAATGGAAAACCCTACTGTGTTCTAGATTGGATAAAAATGAGTGTCTTTTGAAATTTTTAGCATTCCAGTTGGACTCACACTTCCAGCACTGGATTTAATGATTTTAAAGTTCAGAAGGAAGGATAAGTAAAGTCAACAAATTTCCAAGAAAACTGTGAAAGAGAAGATAAGTGAGGGGGCCTTGTATTACTCGATATTAAAAATTATTGTAAAGCTCAAAAACATCACTGGAATACAATAGAGTATCCAAATAGATCAAAATATGTTGAGACCTTAATGTATGAGATGGATGGGAAAAGGAAGATTTATTTAATGAGTAATGCTGGCATAATTGAAGTCCATTTGAAAGAAAACAAAACCATAGCCCTTATCTCAAACCCTTATCAAGAAGTCAGAGATTTGAACATAATAGATAAAAAATTAAAATAAAAGAATAAAAACTTTAAACCTAGGAGTAGGTTTAAGTAAGATAGAATAAGATAGAAAATAAGAAAGAAAAGATAGAAATAAGATAGAAATAAGATAGAAAATAAGATAGAAATAAGATAGAAATACTATCTAGTATTATCTAGTATAATAGTAATACTATTTGTGAGAAAAAAGACATGAACAACAAAGTTCAAAACCATGATAGACTGGACTAAAACATTTATATTGTGTGCCAGACTAAAGTTAATATACAAAAAGCATTCCCAAATTCACAACAAAAATGTAACACAACCCAGTAGAAAAATAGGCTTCAGCCAGTTACATTAAAAGAATCATGAGATACTATTTCTACCTATTACATTTGCAAAAAAAAAGTATTAGAGGCTGGGAGGTATGAGGAAACAGAACCATTTATATATTGTTGGTAGAAAGGTGAGCTGCTATAATCATTCTGTGAAAGTAATTTAACAATAGCTCATGAAGTTTAATGCATATATACTATTTGATCCAGCACTACTACTTTTGGGAATCTGTCCTAAGAAATGAAATCACCAAAGGTAAATGTATAAGAATGTTAATTTCAGCATTCTTTGTAGTGAGAAATAGACTGTGAAAGCCTCTCCCCAGAACAGTGCAGATATACACAGAATTTTACATGTGATTTAAGGGAGTTCACCAGCCCTCTGAGGAAACTGCCTGCCCTCAGGGATTAGAATCCATGTATATGTGATGATTGTATATCACGTAGTAGTCTGACCAACTAATAACAATATTGCCCAAGGCACTGTGCTAAATGTTTCATATAAAGTTTTAATTCATTAGAATGTGGTGTTAATGACACTAGAATTGTAGGCTTGAAAGCCTGTTAGCTTTCCACAGGAATTATCATCTAGCTTTCTGGCACCTGTAGAACATAGTCACAAAAGGCAAAAAAGTATGTTGTAGCATCACGTGTGTGTGTGTGTGTGTTGTAATACAAGAGTGCACAAAGAGCAGTGGTAGTAGAGATGGACAGTGGGAAATTAGAGAACTAATAAGAAAGAGTGATTCTAGGGGTTAAGTCTAGGATGAGAGGAGAAAATTATGGGGGCAATCTGGATTTGTCTCTGAAAGCAACAGAAAACCACATAGGAAGATAAACAAGATGATGACTCCCAAAGAAATTGTTCTCACCCTTTTCCCCTTTTGCAGCAAAATTAGAGGGTTTTTGCATTGAATGAGACTAAGTAGCAGCTTCTGTATGCTTATCTAGGTGAGCCATAGGGGAATGCAGGTGGATGTCCTTTAAGAGGGAGCTAAGGTTTTCCTTTCTGCCTCCAATAAATCATGCATGTTTTGTGGAAGTACTTACTACTTGGTATTTTCTTCCTATTTATTTGTTAGTCTTTCTCCACTGGAATATCAACTCCTATGAAAGTAGGGAACTTGTCTGTTTTATTCACTACTGTCTTGTTCACTAGCTGCAGTGCCTAGATAGCACCTAATATACAATAGGTATTCTATTAATATTAATTAACCCATTTTTGAAAGTTACCTGTTTGTTCCAGATAATATATCTTACATTAGCCACGTGATTTGAATGAGGGGCATGGTTCTACAGATAAGACCCAAACCTCAGGTAAAGATTCTGGAAGGGAACCTGGGTAAACCACAACATCTATGATTTAGTTGTTTATCCACCTTACAGTGGCCACTTTTGTGAAGACTGTTAGAAAAAGGAGGGGATTATATGCATTTTTGTTTGTACTTGTTCATTTTAAAAATAGAACTTGATTTGGGAACAGGTGATGTAAAATTTCCTTTTGTCTGAATTATGTAATTACTAAATCCTTGATGGCAGTTAAGCCTCAGGACATCAATACAAATGTTTGAAGGCGATTAAGCTTTAATACGTAGGCCAGCCTCTTTCCCCACCTCCTCTATTTATCTTCCTTCCTTCCTTCCTTCCTTCCTTCCTTCCTTCCTTCCTTCCTCCCTCCCTCCCTCCCTCCCTCCCTCCCTCCCTCCCTCCCTCCCTTCCTTCCTTCCTTCCTTCCTTCCTTCCTTCCTTCCTACCTTCCTTCCTTCCTTCCTACCTGTCTATCTTTGATTTTATTTTAACAGAACTACCAATGAAATAAAAAACCTGCAGTACCTACCTCGAACCAGTGAGCCCCGTGAGATGCTCTTTGAAGACAGGACAAGAGCCCATGCAGATCATATAGGACAAGGTTTTGAACGACAGACTACAGCTGCTGTTGGAGTGTTGAAGGCTGTGCACTGTGGAGAGTGGTATGTATTAACTACTGCTTTTTCTTTTCTTTTTCTTTTTTTTTGACTGCTGCTATTTTAATGAAAGGTTTTTGGGTTCTAAAATTTTTCTTGGGAAGTTTCTCAGTAATTCTCCTTCCTGTGGGGAAAGAAAGTTCCATTTTTCTCTGTATTTGTATGACTAATTGTATGACTGCACTAAAATTTTTTAATTGTTAGAATGTGCTTTTACTCTTTTGGGTTGGACCATAATAATTTGATTTTCTAAGTGATGAGAAGTAAAAACAATTGCCTTAACTAAGGTTAAAGAAAAACTAAGGTTCACTTGGTGCTTACTGTGTCATCATTGTCCCTGATGATCTTACCCTACTTTCCCTGTGTATCAGTGTAATGTATAAGTTGTAGATTTTCTCTTTATCACTGGTTTTTAAAAATCTGTTTATGATTTGCCCTGGTATGATTGTTTTGTAGTTCTGTTGCTTGGAATTTCATTTCAAAATCCATTTTTTAGCATGTTCTATAAAAATGTATTTGTATATTGCTACTTAATTGACGAATTTGGGGATTTTTTAGAATTATAAAGACACTGTTAATCCTCCGCAAATAGAGTGGTAATAGTTTAGTAGCACTTTTCTAGTGAATGTCTCTTAATTTATTGAGTGACTTAGGAATTTTACACATAATTGCGGTTATATATGTCTTTATTGAAAGTATTCTCTTCTCATATTTACCTCTAATTTTTATTTAGTAATTTCGTCTTTAGCATTTAATTTGCTGAAGTATTAACCTTCAAGATAATCCCTTACTTTTTTGATTTCTATAATTAACCAATTCAAATTATTTTACTTTTTCAAAATACGGTTATACATAGCTATAATAAAATGAAGCGAGTTGTTCTACTTATGTTTAAGCCAAAACTCATGGTTTTATCCCTTTGTTTAAATATGTAAAGTGGTCTTTACATATTTAAACATTTTGACTTTATTTCTAAGTACTTTTGTTTTGACCATAAAATTTAATAAGGACTTAACTGAGTGAAACATTAATGGAAGATTCTTCATTGTTTCATGTTTTTGTAGGCCTGCTCAACCCCGAATAACCAAAGATGTAATTTGTTTTCATGCTGAAGATTTCTTAGAAGTAGTTCAACGAATGCAGTTAGATTTACATGAACCTCCACTGTCCCAGGTATATCTTTAACCATTATTGTCTTCAGTTTAATTTTTATTGTGGAAAAGACTTACTGGTATTTCTGTCTCTTTTTTTAGTGTGTCCAGTGGGTTGATGATGCAAAACTTAATCAACTGAGGAGGGAAGGCATCCGTTATGCCAGAATTCAGCTGTATGATAATGACATTTATTTTATTCCAAGGAATGTTGTTCATCAGTTCAAGACAGTTTCAGCTGTATGCAGTTTAGCATGGCATGTTCGGCTCAAGTTATATCACTTAGAGGAGGACACTGTACAGAATACAGCTACTCATGAAACAGGCACATCACCAGATACCACATCATCAGTTCTTGGACCTCACACTGACCACATGCTTTGTGCTATAAGCAAAACCTCCTTGGATTCTAATTTTTCAGACAAACTTCATTCTAAATCTGAACTGCAGCAGATTAAACATGAACCTATTCCATCTGTAAGAATCAAGGAAGAACCTGTGAATGTTTATATTCCTGAAAAGACTAGAGCACCGAATATGGATGGCAAGAATGTTAAAGCAAAATTGGATCATGTTCAATTTACAGAATTTAAGATTGACGTGGACTCTAAATTTGAAAATACCAACAAAGATTTAAAGGAAGAATTATGTCCTGGAAGTCACATAAGTCTAGTTGATACAAGACAACCTAGTTCAGCACATTCAAATCAAGATAGAAAAGATGATGACATTTTGTGCTGAATTTGTACATACCATTTACAATTCTTTTTTTTTTTTAAGTTAATAATGTAATAAAGATTCATGAATTCTGAAAGCAAGCCAAGGACTTGCTCCTAAGTCTGTTACAAAATAGAGTTTATGTAGCTTTGTAACATTCCTCAGTGCCTGTCCATAACTGTGAAGTATCAAAGCACTTAGGGCCAGATGCACTGTAAACATTACAGGTTTAAACAAAAGGAGTCTTTAAAAAAATCATTTGATTTGGAATTGTAGGTTTTAGAATAGAGCTGACATTAACATATATATATATATAACATATATATATATGTTACATATATATATGTATACATATGTATGTATATATATGTGTATATATATGTATTAACATATATATATATATATTTTGTAATATGAGCCAGAATTCTTTTTTGACAATTTAAAGGCTTTTCCATAGAGCTTATTTATACCAATTTTTTTTTTCATTTTACTGTGTCAGCACTGTAGTGTAAATAGCTTTTAAAAAATCTTTTTAGTGTGATTTATACTGAAATGTGAGCCACTTAATAAAGGTTCATAATAATAAATATGTTTTCTGTTGGGTCTGCAAAAAGACAAACTGACAATTCAGTTAAATCATTTGATCTATTATGTTTCTGCTGGTGTATGCATTTAGAGTGGTAATGGAGTGCAATGTACGTATTCAAATCTAGTGAATATTTAAATTCTCCACACTGTGTAAGCATTTTTAAAACCAAGGTTCAGTTATGAAAGCATATTTATATACGTGTGTATGTATGGGAATATATATATATGTATATCATATTTTGCATAACTTCTTAAATTGCTGAATAAGATGAATATGTGAAACTTCCTAGCCTCACTCCCTGGAATATGTTTTAAAATATTTATATTCAACATTAAGAAAGCAGTTTAGGTAATAGAAACAGTTTTATAAAGTTGGGAGAAACAAGGTCTGTTAGTGATATCTAACTCTTCTAACTAATGAAGTTTTGTGGCCAGATTGCATAGCCCTAAGGTAAATTTTCTCTGTAGTGTGTGGAATAAGTTGAGAAAATTTTCTTACTAATCAGCATCTGTACTATATATACTTCATAGAAGCTGAGTAAAAATCTTTAGTTACAGAATGTTTAGTTGTGAGCAGTTAAAATCCTTTTTTACATTTTTCTTGCAGACCAGGAGGAAAATACGACAAATACAAAATCGTAAGGGCAATGACTCAGCTGCCATACAGAGATAGAACTAACAAAATAAGATGTGTTACCTCATTTTTCTAAGGATCCTTCTCCCTACCTTAGCAGGTAAACAACTTAGAGTACTTTTTTTCCCCCCAAAAAAGCTCTAGAAAGTAAAATTAGGGTAGAAACACGATTGCCAGTGCCTACCTAAAGCTTAAAACAAATCTCTTCAGTGATGGACTTCAGCACTATTTGAGACTGCTTCCACTACTGTAATTGAAAGTCAAACAAATGTCTTTAATGTATGCTTTGATATAAGGAATTCTACTCATTGCAGATCAATTTTATTTACCTTTGGTATTTTTCTGGGCTCTTACTTTGGTTGATGACTTTTAACTGTGGTTCTTTTGGGCTAGTGTTGCTATTTAAATTGTTTCTGTCCCAGCCTTATTTGTGGTACCCATAAAACTGCTTATCTTTCTGGTTAGGGAGAAAAAATAATTGCAGCAGTGATATTTCTGGCTCACAGTTTAAAAGGGTAGGCAAATATTGTAGGAAATCTCAGTGGTTTACAGGAAATCAGTATGTTTGTAACATAGGAATTTTCATGGGATAAGGAAGGTATAAATCATGATAATGTAAATAGGGATTTTGTTTTATACGTTACTGCCTTAGCCTGCTCTTCACCACTTAAATCTTCTCTTTTAAGCTAAATTTATCGTTTGCATCTACCTTTTGGATACAAAAGTTAGTAACAAACCAGTATTGAGAAGTAGGAGAGCATGTGGTTAAAATGTTTTTCTGTTTTTCTTTTTTTAATTGAAGGGTGATATATTTAACAACGTTTTCGTTTCAGTTTTCCAGTAGTATACACATAGATGCATGAGATCATACAGTAATAAAATGTCTTTAGGGTATCCGTCCAAAACATTATGAGCCTTAAACTTTTAACTAAAAGACGTATCTAAAACAACCACAGTGGTTGCTTTTAGGTATAGTTTCTTTTATAAATACTCAAAACTTGTCCATATTTTGAAAACGTAATGTTTTGTAAAATGCATACATTTCTCTGGAAGTGAAATACAAATCACTGGGCTCAGATTTCAAGATATAGCCTTGTCACCTTGAATAATGCTATGTTCCTTGTCTTACGGGTTATAATTTTAAAATCCTCTTCAGATGCAATCTGAGAACTTTCTGACTACCTTTGTTACACACAAATAACTTCTATTTCAATATTGCATTATATTAATGGTTTCCTAGTTAGTACATTCCAGTTCTTTATCTGAACACAAGTTTGTTAGGTTTTTTTGTTGTTGTTTTGTTTTGGTTACTTCCAGTTTGTTGGACCAGAATAATAAAGCACTTAAGATGTAGTTTCTATATGATCTTATGCTATATAAACAGTGATTATGTAAATTATTAAATTGATACACAGACCTTTAAAAAAATAACTAAGGTACCTCAGTGGTGTCTGCTACAGTGCTTTTTTTGTTTGTTTGTTTGTTTCAATTACTTTTGTTCATACCCTTTTAGCTAAGAAGTAGTATCTTTTCCATACTCAGGTTAGCTGGTTAGCTAGCAAAAGAATTAAACATTTGTGATATTTAGTTGAAAACTTTACTAAAGCCATATTCATTTTCTCCCTTGTCCCTAAAGCTGTTGACCTTAAATAAAGATTAGGTTGATCTAGCACAACACTGTGTATGTGTGTGTATGTGTGTGTATGCATGTGTGTAAGATTATTGGAAATATTATGTTTATTCCCACATATATCCATTTTTAATCCATTATATAACTTGGGAGTTGGGGCCAGGGAAGGTAGGAAAAATTTTATTTCTTTTGTTAGGTCTTCAAGGTATTTCATTAGTGTTCCTGAGTGAAACAGTTTTTTCCCCAAATACTTATGGCAGGTAAGATCATGTTTGTAAATAATAGATTAGCACTGTTTTGGTAAATTTGCATTCAGGTATTTTGTTGGACAAGTTCATTGTCATGTAAAGCAAATATCTAAAAATTCATTTTACATTTAGCAAAGATGCAAGATTTGTTTTTAGAGTTTGAGAGGAATTTTCCTTGTCTTCCACCTTTCAATAAATACTAAAATTGATAACTGTAATCTTTTTACCTTTGTTTTGTAATTATTTTCTTATATTTGACATTTTATTTTCATCTTGTCATCTTTAAAAGTTCTTGTTTCTCTGTCTTTAGCCAAAACCATAAGATCTTGAATTGCAATTTGAAAATCTTTTTTTTTCCTCTTAAAACTTAATTATCAAAAGTTGATTCATGCCAACTTTAGAATACTGAGGATTACTTTAAGACTGCTAAACTAGTTAGGTATGGGTGACAGGATGATGGGCTAAATTACTTCCGTTCCCTCTAGACTCTCTTTCCCCTGAGTGGAGGTCAAAAGTGCCATTGTTTTCCAAATACTTTTAAGCTGGTAAAAACTGACATGTTGGGTTTTAGATCTTCAGAGTGGTAGTAGAGCTCTTGCTTAATCTTTCTCCCGCCTGATGTAACTAATTTGATATGTAAACAGAATTTTGGTTTTTAGAATGCCTTGTCTATTTCATGAAAGACTTATGTTTGGCACTGACAGTGTATCTCAGATAAGATAATTAAGAGGACAACTAGGGAGAAGTGTAAATCTCTATCTCTGCTCTGGCTTTTCTGTTCTGTGACATACTGCATAATGCAGATGGAATGATTGCTTTTTAGAATGTCAAGCACAAGAGGCTAAAAGCAGTGATGTCTTTTCTTTTTTAAGTTTACAGAGGTTGTATATCATATCTCTACTAGGTTGTATATCATATCATATTCTCTACCAGGGAAAGGAGGGGGAAAAAAAAACATTCTGCATTTCAGGTTATCTTCCCTTCTAGGACTTTAGACCCAATCAGGAAATGCGAATGAGCCAAGAATAAAATGTGGGCATATAGAATATATGTTAACTAGAAACGAAGAGGACAACAAAGACATACTACTTCTATGTTTTTTACTATTATCTGCCTTCCAAGAACTGCACTATCAAAATAAGAGAACTCTGGATCCTTCTACACATTTTAAAATTTAGGATTTATACATCTTGTGTGTTTTTAAAATGTTAAATCTATATAGTTTCCTATAAAGTTCATTGCTTTTGTATTACTTAACACTACTAGGCAGATTCAGAGACAAGTCAGTATAGCTGCAAATATTTTGCATAATGTAGTGTTTAAAATTTTATTTGGACAGGCAGTTCCACATCTTCCCTCTACACCCCAAGTGTCTTCTTTCTTTGAAATTTTGTTTTTAACTGAGCCAGACATTTATGTGAAAAATCTCATCTGCCTTCTTAAAAAAAAAAAACAACAAAAAAAACCCACACACTTTTCAGTCTGGCTTTTGTTTATACTATTGTTCCATCTTCCTGACAGTTCTTGGAAATCTCTGTCTGCCTTCATTTCCTCATTTCACTCCAATTTTGTTTTAAGCCTCAGATTTAATCACCCTGCTGAAGTGGTTCTCTCAAAGGTCACCGTTTGACTGCCAGATTCAGTGGCTTCACTTAATACTTCTGTTTAATCCTTGAAGCACTTGTAAACAATCATTTACTCCTTAAAACTCCGTACTTTTGACCTAACTGTTCTGCTTTGCTTTTCCATTCCTTTGGATGTCTTCTTTTGCCTATTCACTATTTAAAGCAGTCTCCGGTTCCTCAGGTCTCTATACTCTGTCCCTGAATTATCTTCATGACCCCATGACTTCACTCAGCCTTGGATTCTCACTGCAGCTCTAATGATCCCTGTAATCAAATCTAAATTCTTCTCCCTTGCCCCCAAGCATTAGCTGTTCCATCCCTCCTAATTTGGTTATTGGCGTCACTATCTCTCTACCTAGTCATCTCACAGTAATCAGAATTCTCTATCTTTTCTTCTAACTATATACAATGTATTGTGAGATTTTGTCTTGGTCCCAGAAGTAGTTTTATAATTTGTCTACTTCTCTTGTTACAGTAGATATTTAGCCATAGTAGATGTTCATCTCACCTGGACTCTTAAAATAGCCTAAAATGTTCTAGGCTGACTGCAGTCTTCTGCCCTTATCCCCATTCCAATCCATTCTTTCTTACTACCAGATCAATCTTTGTAAGACAAACAATGATTGTTACTCTTTTGCTTAGAAATATTCCATAGCTCCTTTCCTAAATAGAAGCCAAATGCTCATCATTGTACCAAAAAGCCTTCATGATATGGCCCTTCCTTTCCAACTTCATCTGTTGTCACCTTCCATTAACGTGTGTGCCCAATTTTCAGATTTATCTGGTGCCAGTACTTGCCATTTCCCTTGTGTACTTTTAAAATTCTTTGCCTTTGCTGGGGAAATCTCTGCTTGGAATATAACACAGTGAAATTTTACTTATTTTTTTCGAAATTCTAGTTAAACATCTCTTCCACATGTCATGAATTTGTTCCATTTGTGCCCTTATCCCAAAGTCGGTGTAGAACCATTTCTTCCCTCTGCTTCTTGTGTTCCTTTGTGCATATTATTTAGTGTACATATTAGTTAAGTACATGTTGGGCTCTGGCTAAACCATAAGCTAGAAGTTACATTTTCTTTTCCTTCTGTATCCTCAACATCCAATATATACACTTGGTATTCAATAAATATTTGAAGGAACCTTAACTGTTGTACCTTTACTGGGAGTGGGAAAAACAAATTATGTAGATTTCTACTAAAAAGTCTGTCTCTGACTAATTCATAATGTAACTCCAGAATTGCAATAGAAAGAAAAGTGAGGAAAATTAGATCAGCAGGCACTATAAAGAGACCAAGTTTCTATTTTGTACTATGGTCTTACAAATAAAGTGTAAGAAGCGACCTGTTAAATATCTGGGCCCATTGAGCAATGTGGAGGAAGTAAATATTGTAAAGATCATTAAACCTGTAAAATCCAACTTTTTTCCTTCAACCAGACATACATTCATTACAAATTAAGGATAGATTTTAACTAGACCTAAAATGATTAAAATTGCAAATCATATAAGAAGCAGTCTGAAGCAGATTTTTAACTGTTGCTAAGTCTTGCTTGGCAAGATAAAGTCTCCCTATTGATACTGTAAATATTCAAAAATTGAAAATTTTGAAGGTGATAACATGCACTAGTGTTTTTATTCTGTTGCAGGAGTGGGGCAAGGACAAAAAGGTGGCACGTTTTCACAGACCCTCTGTGAACCCACTTCACTAGTATGATACTATGCTGAGGGCATTTGAGCAGTACAGCTATCAAGGGGGAATAATACACTTGTATAATGTTGAGAAATTTCTTAGTTTGTATTTTTCATATGTAAAATGGCAGAGTGGGGAGAAATACCTTTTCTGTTAATTTGTGGTGAGAATTAAATGACAACATGCCAAATGTTTACGTAGCACATTGATTTATATATTGTAGACACTACAAGTGTTAGCTTCTGATCCTGGAATTAACATAGTAAAAAGAATAGAAGAGCTATGTTCTGGGTCAGCCTAATCATTTCACGCCTTTCTCACTAATGATCTCTTCTCTGTATACCGCTCTCTAATTTTGGGCAAATGATAGGTATCTGGGAAGAGGAAAAAGTTTATCAAGGGATCAAGGTGAGGTTGTGGCAGAGGTTAGGGAGATACAAAACAAACTTCTTCCTAGTTCACTATTTTGCCCAGAGCCAGAAATTCAAAATCATGTCTTGTCACAGACTGCTTTTTCTGTCTTGTCACAGACTGCCTTTTCCTGATTAGAAATTTGTGTTTGTGGTATCTACATGATAGTGGTAGTAAATTTACTTTGAGGTATAAGATTACCAGTATGATTATAGTATGGTAACTTGAACATAGGGCAAGC
The DNA here is from genome assembly GCF_018350195.1 of Panthera tigris. Taxonomy (NCBI): domain Eukaryota; kingdom Metazoa; phylum Chordata; class Mammalia; order Carnivora; family Felidae; genus Panthera; species Panthera tigris. The sequence continues at coordinate 81,498,617 of NC_056661.1, forward strand.
AAAATGAGAGTAAAACATTAAAGTGTAAAGTAGATCCCTCTCATAAAAGCTTTTAACCCAGGGTTACCTTACCTAGCAGTTGATAACTGGTATGCATCTTCCACTGATAACTTTCTATTTTTTTTCAATAGCAAACCTATTTGTGGAAATAGCATTTGGAGTTAGACGTCTCCATTTATCAATGACCATGGTCTGATTTACATTTCATTCATCTGTGCTTTAGTTTTTCTGTCATTGTAATGAGGTGGTTTTTTTCTTGGTTCTAACACTGTAATTCCTGTGTACCTTCACTATCTATGTCACGAATTATAGGAACACCAACAATACTTTGAGATCGACTGACATTTACTGTGCAAACGTGACCAATCAAGATGAGAGGAAACTCCTTTTGTAGTTTGTGGCTTCTTAATATAATACTAAAAGCACTCTGATTGTCTTCAGGAAGGGAGAAATGACTATTCTTTTCTTGATGACACAGGTGTATAGTAACCTGCCTGCCCCATATGAAAATGGTTCTATGGTTTCCTCTTCTTTTTTGACCATTACTTCTGTTAATTAATCGACATCAGTTTCTCTTACTTGCTGCACTGTGAAAAAGCAGAATGGAAAACAGCCTAATTCATAAGGTTAATAACTTTTAAAATTACAGTAAACTTTAGCGCACGGACGGATCTCTACTTCTCAAAGCTTTGCACAACTATTTTTCTTGGTGCGTGAAAGCCCTCCATTGGTGGGCTCATGTTTCATGTGGTAAGTTGATTGTACCACCATACCCATCCTCTGTGTTAATGAAATATTGCTGAATTAAGTTGTGCGTTCTTTCATATTTTCTACTTTTTCTATTTCCAAGTCTTATAAAAAGTTATTTTGTTCACAAGTTGCTTTTACTCAGAATTTTTGATAAATCTTTCACCCCAAATCAGATTAAGTTACTTCTTGTCCATGCTGACCTGGAAAATACTGACTTCACGAAGAAACTTCATGTTGCATACTTTCATGTTTAAGTTTCTTTCTTAAGGCAGAGTGTGTTCTTTTTATAAACACCATTAGTAAACAACTTTATATTATAAAGGTAATAGCCTATAATTAAAAAGAAATGGGAAGGTATTTTTCTTATTATTTATTATTCCATTAGTTTTGCTTTTTCTGTGAGCATAGTTTCTATCCTATCTTTAATTAATATTTTAAATGTATCCCAACCACTGAGGCTGTGATACTGTGATTTATAAGAAATACATATTTGATCTTCATCCTTATTCCAGGCACAGGAATTTTAACACCCTTGGAACTTAAATGTTAAGTGTAATAAGGTGTCTGTTGAACTAAATGAGGTGACTTCTGGAAAACTCCTAGGTAACCTAAGAATAGGGGCTGGTTGCCAGGGGAAACAACCGTGTGATTAAAGGGTTGGAACTTCCAGTCCCCCTGTCCTTATACTCCAGGGGAGAGGAACTGGAGATTGACTTCTGTCACCATTGGCCATTGATTTTCTTAATATGCTATGTAATCAAGCCTCCATAAAATCCCCAAAGGACAGGGTTCAGAGAGCTTCTGGGGTGGTGAACACAAGGAGATGGGGGAAGAGTGGTGTGCCCAGAGAGCATGGAAATTCCTTGCCCCTTCCCCATACCTTGCCTTACCATTTCATCTCGCTGTTCCTCAGTTACATCCTTTTATAATAAACTGGTAATCTAATAAGTAAAATGTTTCTTTGAGTTGTGAGCTGCTGTAGCAAAATTATCGAGAGAGTCATGTGAACATCCAATCCAATGCTGGTAGGTCAGAAGCACAGGAAACAACCTGGATTTGTAATTGGTATCTGAAGTTTGAGAGAAGGAGGCATCTGCTGGAATTGGACCCTTAGCCTGTGAGATGAGATACTATTTCCAAGTAGTGTCAGAACTGAATTAATTCCTTGGTGGTATGGAGATAAAGCACATCTGAATTGGTGCCAGAATCAAGGAGGCATACATCAATAACTTACTATGCTGCTTCAAGTTGTTCATTTATGGTGTCAGTATACCAAGTTAAGAAAGTTCTACTTTCTGGGAACCTTTCAGATACAATTACTTGATCCTCATGGGTCAACAGGTTGGTTATTACATGGCCTTTTAGATATATTTCTTACCTAGTTTCTCATCCTCTGAGACTTGTCCCATATTTTTCTTTTAGAAAATCTCATACAGAGATTTGCTTGTTTCATGGCCTAGCTTAGGGGTCTGTTTTTTGAATGGCTGTGAGGCAAGAATGGATAGTTTTGAGTAAGTGGAACAAAAGTCAAAAGAATAATAACTTTGTGATATGTGGAAATTTTACAAAATTTAAATTTCATTGTCCATAAAGTTTTATTGGAACATAGCCATGGTTTATGGCTGCTTGCTTGCCACAGAGCTGATTTGAATTGTTGAGACAGACCCACATAGCCCACAAAGCTTAAAATATTTACTATATAGCCCTTTAGAGAAAAATTTTGCTGACTCCTGACCTAGCTAATTGTTTGCATGTGGTGCTGTCCTTTTCCTTTTCCCTGTGAGAGATTATACTGAGAGATAATACATGCACAAATACAGCTTTTGCCGAATTTCAAAATCCTATCTGGTTTCTCAAAGAGATGAAAACTTTTTTCTCCTTTGAATCTATCATTAGAGAGACCAAATGGTTTGGATCTCTCAGTTGAATTAGAAATATCTGATCAATTCTGGAACATTATGTTCCCCATATTAACTATCCCTCTCCATCCTATTTTTTGATGCTCAAAATAGAATATATACCAATTATAAGACAGCAAAATGCTTGTAATTGATAATTTTTATTTAGCTTAGCTCTGTAGTTTCATAAGCTACATTAATTTGTGGTGTTATAACTTAAACTGTCATCTGCTTTACAAAGGAGAACTAGACCAAAATGCTATATTCAAAGCAATCCTCTCAAGTATTAGCAGCCAGGAATCACTTTGTGTGTTAGATATTTTTTAAGACAAATAAAATACTACTTTAGGTTCTTTCTGAAGCTAAAAATGAAGGCTGTATAGGGCGAGAACAATCACCTGCTTTAGGGTTATAATACACTTAAGACTGTTGGGAATTCTTCTAAGTAATGTCACCTAGGCTTCACTGGAATGGGTTAAGTGCCTTGGTAGGATGATCTATAAATTCTTAAGCCAGGATATTCTAAGAGTGAAAGGGGCACTAAATTCCTGAGACTGAGGACAGCAGGCATAAATGAGGCCTGTCCTGATTTAACCAGGATAAAAGGCCCCTCTAAATTTAAAAAGAGGCAAGCCTCTGCTCTAATATGCCACCTCTAATTCATGGATCATAAACAGGAGAGAGAGTTAATGCAGTTAGCCTAGATAAAAATCTCTCAAACTCTGATTCTGAATGTAAACATGAAAGTGGCACACGTAAGTATTTCATTAACTAGGTTTCTTTGTTCATAATTACAAGCACAAATGACCATTTACATTGGTCATAATGGGGCCATGATATATTAAACTCCTACCCAAATAATGTACATTAAAGACTTTGTGTTTACTTACTTTAAGAATTGACCACATACTTATAACAGATTATTCAAGAGTCAAGTATAAAAATAAGGTCAAAAACAAACTTTATTTATATAGGGATAATAAGGATATTAGTAACTCAAATACTGAATAATTAAGCTTTGGATTGACTAGAAGTCCATGATTCACAAAGACTATTTTATGGAAGCAGTATAAAACTACATTTGGTTATTTTTCTCAGTTCTCTGGTATTTCTTCAAGCTTGCAAAGATTCAGAACACTTTAATGACAGCTTGTTGAACAGCAATAAAATGAGATGATGTCCTTAGAAGTCAGTCTCTCACAAAAAAGACGTTATATCCAAGTTCTATCAAAGCCCCAGCCAGTAAGGCCCATAAAGGAATGAAGACATAGGACAGATTCATTGTAGTAAACTGTTCCAGTTTAGCACAGAGTGCAAGGCAGAAGGCTAATTTAAGTAACATTGCAATGAGGTACCAGGCTTTTTTTTTAATATTGTGTGATCCATGTCGAGGGTCAAAACCAGACTTACATCGCCCAGCCATTTTCACAATCAGCATGACAAGAAGGATAGTATCAAATATCCAGACTGGAATAAATATGAGGAACCAGTTCCAAGGTGCCTTCTCATCCAGTTTCAACACCAACATGATCAAGAAGAGTAATGTGAAAAGCCAGGTGAGTAGTACTCTCTGAGCCAAGGACATTCTCATTTAAACAGTTTAAAGAGGCTGTTGCAGAGTCGAAAAAAGGGAAATATACCCTAAGAGAAGGAAAAAAAGTCAAGATTGTTTTGATACCAGAAAAAAAATCACTTCCATTCCTGGTGAACAAAGCTGGTTCTTCCCCCACTCACAGATTTCCTAATTTTGAAAAATCCTATTCTGCCTTTCAAAACCTGTAAAATTTTGTAGCCATCTTTGACAACATTATATCCATCATTCCTTAAAGCCTATGACAAAATACAATAAAATTTTTAGTATATCAACTGGGCATAAGCTCTATACAAAAGTCTCAAGAATAGTCTGTTCCTTTTCATTTGCAGTCACTCAATTCCAAGTACTCATGACTTTATTCCTGCATCTCAGGGATATTCTTAACCTCTTTTTTATACATTTGTACATCTATAAATTTTCATTCAATTTGGAGATGTACTAAGAAAAAGCTTTCAAAATCAAAGTAGTGAAAAAGGAGGAAGTGGTATCAGGCTAAGGGAGGAGAGTTTTAATAAAGAGGGAATGATAAAAAGATATTAAGTAGAATTACTTAAGTAAAGAGGTCATTGGGCTAAAATAATACAGAACACATTAATACTGGGTTTTCACATAGTTTAGTCTCTGGGTCTTATATTTTTAAATTAAACTTTCTCATTGCAATTCTTAATAAATAGCTATTAGTCTGAATTTTTCTTTTTAATACTAATTATATATTGTTTGGTTTGTGGTATAGATCATGATTTTTTATCATTTGCTATCCAATAATCAAGACCACTTAAACTTTTGACATTTTGTTACCAATAGATGCCAAATTATTCAATAATTTAGTCCCTTCTTTCCTTTCTTAGAGTAAGCTCTATGCCCGTTGTGGGGCTTGAACTCAGAACTCGGACAGGCAACCTGAAGCTATTTCTTATACTTCTATTTTGTCTTACTGGTCTATATTTGTTTTGCACTAGAACTATATGACTATGATTGGATATGTTCCAGGATATATGCTCTAATATCTGGGAAGCTTAGTACCTACTCATGGGATTTCTTTTCCAGAATATTTTGCCCTTTCATTTTTTCACTACTAAAATCACTAATTCTTTAAAAATTGGAATTTTGATTGGGATTCATTAATCTATAATATGGTATAAGCATTTAGTCTTCACATACAAGTTTACAGTATGTTCTATACTTAAATTGTGACCATTTGGAGAAAGAGTAAGTAGAATGGAAATCAGAAGCCAGATTGCATGCAGTTGGGTAAGCAGTTAACAGAAGATAACGAAATGCAAATAGCTGACAACATTTTATTCTTTTGAAACATTTGGAGAAAAAAGATGAAAGATAAGACAAATAATGAGCCTGAGAAAGGGTTAAGAAGAAATTTTTCAGTAAAGGAATAATCTATGATTATAAGCTGAGGGAAATAAGCTACAGAGGAGTGATTGAGAGAGGATACTTGGTGGAAAGAGGAAAGGATCAGAAGGTGGTGGGGTAGATAGCAAAAGCATGAGAGCTAGGAGTAAAAATGCAGAAGATAAGAAAAATGCAGGAAAATAAGATAAATGCCCTAAACTAGCATGTTTAATTAATTATATTTTAGAACTTTGATATTCTTTGCTACATCTCTACTACTTTAAACAATGGGTGGCTATCATAGGGCAAGAACATATATCTGTTTTATTACAATAATGACTTAATGGATCTCCAAACACCCCTCTTCCCCTTATACCCATCTTTTGGCACTCATTTACTTAGCTGGCAGATGCTTCATACTGCAGTATGAAAAGCAGATGCTTTTACTCCGAGGAAGGCATTTTCTCTAGGTCTCATTTCCTGACCAGAGGCTGCCATAGTGGGATATGGGCTGAATTTGGAAGAGGTGTGAAGGGTGTGTACTGATTATTAACTACAAATGGATTTCATGCTGTAAAGGAAGTTTTTCTCAATCCTGATTCCCAGTCTATCTGAACATTTTTGTGAACCTTTAAAAAGTTTACAATACACTTGCTTAAACACACTTTTCCACTAGCCATTGGATGAGTCAGGGTTCATATTTTTGCATGTTAAGACTGAGTAAGCACCTGGTCAAAGGGTAGCTGCACTCAACACAGGCACGTTAGGATTGGAGGTGGAAAAATACAGCACAGTCTTAAGGCTTCCAGTTTTATAATGTGGGATGCAACAAAAGCTCTGTATGCACTTATACTAAAATGCCCTCAACTGAGAAGCGCTATGTCGATATTTAAATGATGCTTTAAGAATTCTGGATGCTGAGCTACAACGTTAATTTTACTTTATTCGTAAATCTTCACTAATTGAAGCAATCGTTGTTTCCTACTACTACTCTTCTTTCTCCTCAAGGGAGGGGGTTGCCTTCTCCAAAAATTTGCTCTACTGAAGTCCCATTTTAGGTGGTTACTTCTGGTACTAGGAAGATAATTATTAGTTCATATGCTTCCTCATTCATTGTCAAAACGTTCTGCATCGCCCCAAAATGGAAATCGAAAGGGCTCTGCCCACAGTTCCAGCGTCTATCAGTTGTGTGTGCAGGCATTGATTTGCCCACGGTGCTTCCCACACCACCCCCGTTTCCTTCTCTCGCTACCGCCAATCCTCTTCCAAATGAACTCGCCTCATCCCAAAAGACAGTTTTGCTTATGAGCCCACAACACAGAATTCCTCTAAATAACGAGTAGCTTTTGAAAGGCCCCTGCTGCAACAGCCTTGGAAAACTTAACCTTCCTTCAGAGGAACAGCGTTTTGCTTACAACTTACATGGTTTTCGGGCCTACTTGTTCCTATAACTTCAGGATGTTCCTAAACTCTCCTCGCCCTTAGTCTTCAAACACTGACGGTCCGCCCTATCCGGACTGTTCCCATTCTGCGCTTTGGGCGGCCCCGTACATTTTGAGAGTTGAACGAGGTTTCCTGCACAAGATCCAAAACGCACGCAGAAGCCCGGTGCCAAGCAGGTGTCAGTCCTTTTGGCTGGGAGTGGGAGGGGGTGGGAGGTAGAGACAAACCCCCCGAGGCTTCGGGAAGCCAGCACCGGGGCACCGGCAGGGCAAAGGCACCTCGGGAGACCGCTGGCCCGGCCCATTGGAGCCCGGGACTCACCTGGCAGCGCCGCTGGCCGGAGAGCGGAATGGGGCGCGAAGATCAGAAAACTCGCCAGTTTGGATCCTTGGCCTTTTCCAAGCTTTCTCCTCCATTAAATCCAGAACCCGTCACATGATAATCAAGAAAAAGATCTCAGTTCCGCCTCCCCAAACCACCGCGGCGGAGGCTCTATGTTCTACCTCAGGGCCACGCCCACATCCGGGGCAGGTTCTCACCACCCCTGGGACTACCCTCTCTACCTATAGGTAGAGAGGATGCCAATCTAAGTTCAGAGGCCTTTTTTCCTGTGGTAATTGGACCATTTGGCCGCCAGTGCGAACCAACCGATCTTTTCTTACGTTCGGGTTTGTCAAAAAGGCGGCTATAAGAGAAGCCACTAGGCCCGCCTCTCTACCGCTACGGGCTAGGAGGGAAGTCAGTCTAAGCACAGCCTGGAGTGTCCGTAGTCCCATTGGGCCCACAAGTGCCAATCAGACCAGCCAGCTCTCGGCTTCGCCCCCGAGGGCGCCCCGCCCCTTCTCTCCCCCTCCGCGCCAGCGCGCGGAGACTGCAGGCTCCGGCGCAAAATCCTGCGGGAGAGGGGGTGGGGCGACAGCTCTGGAGGCAGCGCTCCCGCCGGCAGCCTCGTTGTGACTCCTCCGGCTCCCGCAGCGGCGGCGGCGCTCGCTTCGGAGTCTCCCGCGCGCACCCCAGCCGCCTCCTAGCGGCGCGGCGCCCGCTCCTACGGTAAGAGCCGGCATCACCTCTGTGCTTGGGCGGGCCGTGTGGAGGTCGTTGGGTTCTGACAGAATCCTGGGGATGGAGCAGGACGAAAGAGGAAAGCGGCGGGCAGGATGGAGGTGGGGGCTCCGGGCCAACGCATCGCCCTCTGCCGCTGGTGACTTCCCCGGCAGCCGCTGGCACCTGCGCGCCGGGGTCAGCCGCGGTCCCCTCCCATCATTTGACCGGTGGCAGAGGCTCAGCTTCCCTCCTCTCGAGCCCGTGCAGTCCTCGAGCCTCGATAGTGAAGGGCCAAAGCCCAGCGCCGCCTCCCGCCCCTCCGCCCCCTCTCGCGGCCCCTTTCCTTCGCTTCCTTCCCCTGGCGCTGTGTTGGGGGCGCGTCGGGTCCTGGAGGGCGTGTAGGGGCATCGGCATCGGGTGGCCGAGCCTGGGCTGGCGGGAGAGGTCAGCTAGCGGCCGGAGGAGCGGGCTCGGGCGGAGAGGGCGACTGTGCGCGCGCTGGACGCAGGTTGGAGGAAGGGTCGCTGCCCTGCACCCGCTGAGCAGGCAACAGTTTAGTTTTCTGATTCCAGCACTGACTACGGAGCGGGTGCTGAAACCTCTCAGGGGCCTTAAGGGCTGTTTCCCCTCTGGAAACAATACTGCGGTCCACCAGCTTGCTTTACCTTTTCTTATTTTTATCTAATGTTGACAGCCAGTATTTTGGTATTCCTTCGTGTCATGACTTTTAAACTCAACACCTTCCTTGTGTAACTTTGGAGATCATTCTGTCACAGATCCATCACTATTTTTAGCCTGACCAAAGGAAAAAAAAAAAAAAAAGGAACTGCTTTATATCATCATATACTGACTAGGGGAGTGCAGAATATGGACAGTTTATTAATGTCAGCATTTACATACCAAGTAATTTTTAAATTCGTGAATGTATTAAACATTTTTTAATTTACACTCGCTGTCTTTGTTTATGGTATATCCTGCTTACTTTGAGGTTATTTTGTTGTGTGCTTTGATTTTATAGTTTTTGGTTAGCTTTAGCCAACTAGCCATTTTAAGATTTTTCTTTTCTCCAAGACTTTCCGTATAGACATGGTGTTTGCTCTTGTTTTTAGAGATCATGTATTTTTTAAAAATTTGTTTCCTCCCAAACTGGATTTTTTTCATAACGTTTTTAAAGTTGTAAGGGGGAATTCTGAGAATTTGGAAACTATGCACTTTAGCCTAAAGAACTGTAAATTATCACAACAATTTGAAATTCTAGCTTCTTGGAGTAAACATTGCTAAGTTGAAGAGAGGGAAATGGGTGTCCCCTGTCAGTTGTAGTGGCTCAGTCTCCAGATACCAGAGGAAAGGAATCTAGAGGTCTGAGGAGAATGAGCCATGCCTGAGTCCAGACACAAGGTAGTTCCAGGAAAAATTCTTGGTGGGGAAATAGCTTGCCTCCCACACAGGTTAGTTGTGTGCATGCATGGGATAGTATTAAGTTAGATGTTAGGTAGGAAATGTCTTTTCTAATTTTTACCACTTTCTGATAGGGCATGAAAATGTAATAAGAGGAAAAAGTATAATGTACAATGGAGGTCTGGCATAGTCAAACCTCCCAGAATAAACTTTTTTTGAGTCCAAACTGGCACTGGACAGTTGGCCCTAAAAATGGAGTAGGTGGCCTGAGCAATTTTTTATTTTTTAATTTAATTTTGTTATTTTAAAATTGTTATTTATTTACTTACTTGTTTATTTTAAATAAGCTCTAGACCCAGTGTGGGGCTTGAATTCACAACCATGAGATCAAGAGGCACATGCTGTATTGACTGAGCCAGCCAGACATCATGGCCTGGCAATTTTTAAACCACCAACCTTTTTACTAGCCCATTTGATACAAAGTTGCAAGGAATTTGTAATGAAAAAGGCTTCACTAAACTAAGCCAAAGAAAATTTAGAGTGGCATGTAGAAAAATTGAGGATAGAAAAATAGTCGGATTGCTTACATACTATCTCATTTAATCTTTATAATGCTATAAGGTATGTATGGGATTATTGTTCTGTGTTATAGATGAGTTAACCATAACTTAGGTTAATTCATTTGTTCAAGATTTCTCAGCTAATAAGTTGGTGGAGTTGGAATTCAAATCTGTGCAATCATTACAAAGCCTACATTCCAAGCCAATAAGTTTCACCACCACGGGGGCTTATTAGAGACCTGATACAAGGAGACTAATCAGTGGAAAATAATGCTCCAGAATCATAAACTGAATAAGAATATTGTAGGTGTTCAGTAACACTTTGAGTCATTGTATAGTACGGACTGTTGAGTGTTGCTGGGGATATAAGGATGGAGTCATCTTCCCTGGCCATAGTGGGGGAGAGAAATATTTAAACAGGTAATGATAATAAAATACAACATGTACTATAAGAAGAGTGATATAAATCTGTGATTTAATGGAAGAGAAATCAGTTGAAGTTTAGACATACCACCATTTTAATTCCTATTTGGCTTTATGACCTTTAACATGATGGCAAACCTTTTTGAGCTTCAGCTTCTTTAGCTGTTAAGTGGAGAGAATATTACTTCAAAGGGGAATATTAAGTATTAAACAGAATATATAAAGTACTGACACATTGGTAAGCACTGAATAAAGAAGACGGAATAATTTTCAGAGAGAGTAGAGAAGGGGTTGGAGGTTTAGCAGGGAGCTATCTCTGGAGCCTTAAAGGGTGAGTAGTAGTTTTCATTATTGGGGAAGGAGGGCATTCTACACAGACAGAACAGGAGGCAGCGTCCTGGAACAGGAATGTGGATTGTTGAAGGAATGGCAAGTAATTGTAGCTTTGTATAAAAAGTATTTGCGAAGGCCAAATTTAAATGATAATTGTATATAAATGTGGCTGGGCAAGGTGAGTACTACCCAATTTTGGTGGTTGGAAATTGCATACTTAGATATTTAAGTCGTTGGAAATTATTTGTGCATTGTTGTATTTTTATTTAATATTTACCTTTTAATACTTATTTTCCCCACTGTCAGTTAAAACTTCATTTCCAAACATGTCCAGCTAAGCGCTTTCATTATTTCATTGTGATATTTCACTCTAAACTGTAAAGGAAGATTTAACACCACTAGAGGCATTTGCACTTAATTTGTGGGATGTATTTTGGGAGTATTTAAAAAAGAAGAATCTTAAAGTGACTGTTGCCTTCCCTTAACCCCTTTATCTAGTATGTAGCCACATAGAGCCAATATTGCAAACTACCCTTTGCATATGTTGACTGCTTTTTCTGAATCCAAATTTGAGACATGGGAGTGGGACAGAACGTTTCAAATTGGGACTGTTCTTAAAAACCTGAGAAAAAGTCCCATGTGTGTATCTTCCCTTCAGGTTAGCACAGAACCATAAATGTTCCCATTGGATTGATAAATGTAGATCACTTCGTGACCAGAATTATTTGACAAAATTGAAGATATTAAATGACATTTAGGAAAGCTGCATTTTTATTCCAACGTGTTAGCCTCATACAGATTGCCAAAAATGACACAAAATACAGAGATCAGATTTCAGATGAGAAAAACCAACTGCTTCCTAGAACAGGTAGGTTTAGAGCACAAGGAAAGAGTGCTGGACTTCATTCTGAGTAGTGAACAGGAACTGGGCAGGAAATGGCTGTGGCTGCACCACTACCTGATAATAATCATAACATGATTGAATCTGACATTTAATGAGAGGAAGTAAAGGGGGGAAAAAGTGCACTGTATGCAGCTTTCCAGTTTCAGAAACAGTAGGGGAAAGGAGCTGTTAAAAGCATTTCAACAGAAGTTTTGAAGATATGTCGTGGGCACGCCTCTATATTTACATGAATGAAAGCACCTTAGTAAAACATTCAGTAAAACATCTGTTACAGATAGCAGAAAACGTTTTGCTAAGTTATGCGGCACAAGTTTTGATGCTCTATAGACCTAGGTTCAAGTCTCAGTTCTTCAGTCTGTCAGTTATGTGACCTTGGGCTCATTATGAAATCTTTTTAAGGTTCAGGTTTATTTAATCATAAAATGGAGATATTTATTCTGAAAATTATGTTTGCTAATGTATGTAAAGCACTTGACACATTGCCTGGCTTATAAGACATGTTAAAAAAATGGTTGTTGCCGTTAAAGTTAAGTTAAACAGTTGTGTTTTTATTTTAAAAATACAGTTCTCAAATAGAGTATGGGAAAGTCAGAAAATGGCAAACAGATAAAACCTTAAAGGGAGGCAGTAGGATGTCATACAGGCAACAGGCAAAGTTGAATAAAAAAATTGAGTTATTGCAGCCACATAGAAAACAAAGGAAAAGATGGGGAGAGGGTTTCATATTCTGAAGTGTTTTTTTTTGAAGATAGTATGTCAGACTCATTAAACCAGATAGAGTAAATAAATAAGGTTTTGCTATTCTAAATGACAATAAAAAGGTCACTGAAATTGGGTCTCTTGTACTGTGAATTTAGTATGTACAGAAAGGGACTTTCTTTTCTCAGACTCCTTAACCACTTTCTTATCTCTAAAATTCTTTTAACAGATAGAAGCCATTAATTTTACAGTTATAGAGAAGGCTTTAATTGCAGGGACTCCTAGGAGAGCAAATTAACTACATGTATTTCCTAAGTGTTGGTTCCATATATCCCATTGCCTGCTATATATCTTTTGGACACTGAATGTCTAAGTATATCGTATGTTGAAAAATAAACATATCTTGTTCCCAAATCTGTTTCTCCTCTATATTCCCTGTCGTAATGAATGGTTTTTCTAGTGTTTAAGCCAAGAATCACGGAGTATCCTTACTCTTTCTTCACTCTCCATACCTTTCATGTCCAGTCAGTCATTCTATCTGATCTTTCCTTTTATTAGCTGTCTTTTAATCATGCCCGGTCCGAATACTCACTCCTCATTGCCACTGATTTATTTCAGACCTACATTGTTTCTTGCCCAGATTATTGTTACTAGTTTTCTTGGTTTTAAATTAGCCTCATATTAATTAGTTCATATGTTGAAAAATAAACATATATTCTTGTTCCCAAATCTGTCTCTCTATATTCCCTATCCTAATGAGTGGTTTTTCAGTGTTTAAGCCGAGAATCATGGAGTATCCTTACTCTTTACTCTCCATACCTTTCATGTCCAGTCAGTCATTATATCTGATCTTTCTTTCTACTAGCTATCCATCTTTTCATCATGCCCTGTCTGAACACTCACGCCTCATTGCCATGGATTTATTTCAGACCTTCGTCGTTTCTTTCCCAGATTGTTATTAGTTTTCTTGGTTTTGATGTAGCCTCATATTAATCAGTTCTTCCCACAGCTCCCTTCCAGAATGATTTTGCTGAATAATAACATAAACATATTAAAATATATCCTTAGTGCCAGCACAAGATGATAATTAATAAATACTAGATCCCTCCATGTATCTTAAACTTAATACTAAATGACTTACATACCTGTGTCTAGAGTTTTCTTTGTGGGAAAGATTTTAATAATTAATTTCAATAGAGAGCTATTTAGTTTATTTATTTGTTTGTTTTTGAATGAGCAATAATAGTTTGAATCTTTCAAAGAGTTCGTCTACTTAATCTAAGTTGTTAAATTGGCATAAAATTGTCCATAATATTCTCTTACTATCTTTTAATGTTTTAAGATCTGCAACTATGTCCCCTCTCTCATTCCTGACCGTTAATTTCTGTATTTTTTTCATTGTTTCCTTTTCACTTTGGCTAGAGGCTTCTGTTTTATTGATATTCAGAGCAGCTTTTGCTTTTATTTATTGATTTTCTGTTCTCAATTTCATTGATTTTTTTTTAAGTTTTTCATTTATTTATTTATTTTGGGAAAGAGGGAGAGAGGCGAAGAGAGAGAGAGACAATCGTAAACAGGCTTCACACTGTCAGCACAGAGCCTGATGAAGGGCTTGATCTCACAAATTGTGAGATTAGGACCTGAGCCAAAATTAAGGGTGGGGCGCTTAACCAACTGAGCCACTCAGGTGTCCTTGATTTGTATTCTTTATTATATTCTTTTTGCCATTTCATTTCCATTTTATTTGCTCTTGGTATGCTTGAATTTTAAAAATAAAATCTTAGCTCATTAATTTATTGTCTTCTGATATAAATGTTTAATGTTGTAAAATTTGTCTCTAAATAGTGTTTGGCTGCATCCCATGAATTTTGATAGGTTGTATTTTCATTTTTATTCAGTTCAGAAATCTTGCTGATTTTATTTGTGATTTCTTCTTTGACCCCATTGGTTATAAATGAGTATGTACATAAGTTTCCAAATATTGGGGGATTTTTCAGATATTGATGTCTGATTTAATTTTACTGTGGTCAAAGAACATACATTATAAGATTTGAATCATTTTACTGATTTTTATTTGTTTAAAGTTTGTTTTGAGAGAGAAAGCATGTGTATGTGTGCATGGAAGTGGAAGAGGGGCAGACAGAGAGGGAGAGAGAGAATCCCAAGCAGGCTCCATGCTATATCAGCAAAGAGCCCCATGCAGGCAAGATTTCACGAACCAGGAGATTAGGATCTGAGCCAAAATCAAGAGTCAGACACTTAACCAACCTAGCCACCCAGGCGCCCCAAGATTTGAATCATTTTAAATTTATTGAGACTGTTTTATTGCCCAAAATATGGCCCATATTGGTAAATGATTCATGTGCACTTGAAAAGAAAGTTGGGTGGAGTGGGCTATAAATGTCAGATCAAGTTGATTGATAGAATTTCTCAAGTCTTTTCTAATTGTGGACTTGCCAATTTCTGCTTGTACTTCCATCAGTTTGGCTTCATATATTTTGAAGTTCTGTTATGAGATGCATGCATGTTTAGGATTGTTGTGATTTCTTGACAGATTGGATCCCTTTATCATTGTGAAATGGCTCTCTATTTCTGGTAATATGCTTTGCTCTGAAATCTACTTTGTCAGTATTGATTTTCCAGCTTTCTTTTTTCTCCCAGCTTTCTTTTGATTGGTATTAGCATGGTGGCTCTTTTTCCATCCTTTTATTTTTATCTATTGATGTGTTTATATTTGTAGTAGATTTCTGGTAGATAGCATATAGTTCAGTCTTTTTTTTTTTTTTTTTTTTTACCCAATTTCCCAATCTTTGCTTTTTAATTTAGACCATTTATATTTAATATGATTATTGATATTGTTGGGTTTAAATCTGCTGTCTTGCTGCTTGTGTTTTATTGCCCCATCTGTGTTTTGGTTTTTCTCTTTGCCTTCTTTTGTAGTACTTGAGTATTTTTTATGACTCTCCTTTATCTCTTTTTTTGGCTTGTTTATTATCTGTAGCTTTTTTGCTGTATTTTTGTTTTGGGGGTTTTGTTTGTAGTATGCATATATATCTTTACCTTATTACAGACTCTTTTTGGATAAAATACTACTTCACATATTATATAAGAACTTTATAATACTATGCTTCCATTTCTCCCTCTCATTCTTGTGTTGTCATACATTGTAGTTCTACATATGTTTAAATTGCACAATATATTTTTAGTTTTTTAGCTTTAAATGGTCAATTCTCTTTTAAGGATTTAAAAATAGTTTTTTGGAAAAAGGTTCTTATATCTACCCACATCTGTCCCATTTTCAAGGCTCTTCATTCCTTTCAAATTCCTTTTCCATCTGGTATCATTTTCCTTCTGCCTGAATGACTTCCTTTAGCATGTACTGTAAGCTGAACTGCTGATGAATTCTTTCCGCTTTCATATGTCTGAAAAATCTTTTTTTTTTTTTTTTTTTGTACTTCAGTTTTCAAATATATTTTTGCTGGGTATAGAATTCTAGATTGACAGTTTCTTTGTTTCAGGACTTTAATGATAGGACTTTAATGATGCTCCACTGTCTTCTCATTTGCATTTTTCTGACCTGAAATCTACTGTTCCCCCTATTTCTTTATACTAAGAGTGTCTTTTTTCTCTGGCTACCTTTTTTTTTTTTTTTTTTTAAGTTTATTCATTTATTTTGAGAGAGAGAGAGAGAGAGAGCACAAGTTGGGTAGGGGCAGATAGAGACACAGAGAGAGAGAATCCCAAGCAGCCAATGTGATGTTAGCACAGAGCCCAGTGGGGGACTCAGTCTCACAAACCGTGAGATCATGACTTGAGCTGAAATCGAGTCAGATGCGCAACCAACTGAGCCACCCAGGTGTCCCCTCTGGCTACTTTTAAAATGATGTCTTTAGTTTGTGGGTTTATCATTTTAATCAAATTTAGAAAAGTTGTGGCCATTATTTTTTCAAATAGTTTTTCTCTCTTCCCTTCACTCTCTCCTCCCATTCTGGTATTCCATTTAATATTGTCCCACAGCTAACTGATACTGTTTTGTTTTGTTTTGTTTTGTTTTTAGTTCTTTTTTTGCCTTCTTGTCTCAATTTGGATACTGTCAATTATTATGTTTTCAAAATTACTAACCTTTCTTCTGCCGATTTCTAATCTGCTGTTAATCTTATCCATTGTATGTTTCTTATTAGATAGTGTATTTTTTATATCTAGAAGTTTGATTTGAATCATGTTTATAACTTCCATGTCTCTCCTTAACAGTGCTCATGCATTCGTCTTCTACTTTTTTGAATAAATGGAGTTTATAGTAGATGGATTTTTTTTAGGTCGTGGTTAAAAATACATAACATAAAATTTACCATCTTAATCATTTCGCCATTTTTACTTAACCAGTTCAAGAGTGTTAACTATATTAACGTTGTGAAACAACTCTCTGGAACTTTTTGATCTTACAAATCTAAAACTCTATACCCATTAAACAACTCCTCTTCTCTCCTTCCCCCGACCCAGGTAACTACCCTTCTACTTTCTGTCTCTATGAATTTGGCTATGCTAGATACCTTATATGAATGAAATTATGCAGTATTTGTCTTTTGTGATTAGTTTATTTTACTTAGCAAAATGTCCTCAAGATTCATCCATCTGTAGTTTATAACAGGATTTCCTTTAAGGCTGAATAATATCGTAATGTATGTATTTACCATATTTTCTTTATCCAGTGATCCCTAGATTTGGGGATCTTTACTTATACCTCTTGATTATTGTGTATTAGTGCTGCTCTGAACATGGGTATGCAAATATGTCTTCAAAAACTAAGCTTTCACTCTTTTTGAATATATACCCAGAAGTGGGATTGCTGGATCATATGGTAATTCTACTTCTGAGTTTTTGAGGAGCCTCCATACTGCTTTCCATAGCGATCGCACCTTTCTACCATTTCACTAACAGTACACAGGGCTCCCAATTTTTCTACATCATTGCTAACACTTGTTATTTTCTGTTTTATTGATAGTAGTCATCCTGATGGTTGTGAGGTGATATGTCATGGTTTTGATTTGTATTTCCCTAATGATTAGTGATGTTGATTAGCTTTTCATATGCTTCTTGGCCATTTGTACATTATCTTTGGAGAAATGTCCATTTGAGTCCTTTGCCCATTTTTTAATTGAGTTATTTGGTTTTTTGTTGTTAAGGAGTTGTTCTTTATATATTCTGGTTATTAACCCCTTATCAGATATATAACTTGCAAATATCTTCTCCCATTCTATAGGTTTTTTTCTCTGTTGATTGTATCCTTTGATGCACAACAGTTTTTCAAGTTTGATATAGTCCCACATACTTGTTTTTGCTTTTGTTGTCTGTGCTTTTGGTGTCATAGCTAAAAAATCATTGTCAAGTCCAAAATCATGAAATTTTTCCTCTAAGTTTTCTTCTAGGATTTTTATAGTTTCAGGTCTTAGGTTTAGGTCTTTATCCATTTTGTGTTAATTTCTGTATGTGGTATAAGATAAAGGGCCACCTTCATTCTTTTGCATGTGACTATCCAGTTCTCCCAGCATCAGTTGTTAATGAGTCTGTCTTTTCCCCATTGAGTGATCTTGGCATTCTTGTTAAAGATCATTTGACCATATATGTGACCATACACGTTTATTTCTGGACTCTGTTCTATTCCATTGGTCTTTTTGTATGCATTTATGCCAGAACTACACTGTTTTGAATGTTTTGAAATAAATGGTGAGTCCTTCAACTTTGTTCTTTTTTAAAATTATTTTGGTATTTGGTGTCCTTTGAGATTCCATAGGAATTTCAGGATGGATTTTTCTATTTTTGCAAAAAAAATATCATGGAATTTTGATAGAGATTGCATTTAATCTGTAGATCACTTTGGATAGTGTGGACTTCTTAATAATCCTAAGTCTTCCAATCCATGACATAAGGTTGGTTTGCATTTATTTTTGTCTCATTTAATTTTTTTCAGCAGTGTTTTGTACATAATAGCTGTAATGTCCTTCCTTAACTAATCCTATCACTTTTGTCATTTTTGGGTCCATTTTTAAAACTGGTTTTTCTCCTTATTATGTATTGTATTTTCCTATTTTGTATGCTTGCTAATTTTTGTTTGAATGTTAAACATTGTGAATTTTGTTGTTTGGAAATACCTTTCCTTTGTATTACATTTTTGAGGTTTCTTCTGGGACACAGTTAAGTTACTTAGAAACAGTTTAATCTTCCAAGGCTTGCTTTTTAAGCTTTGTTAGGTGAGACCTGAGCATCCTTTAGTGTAAGGTTAATTTGTTCCTAGTACTGGTATAATCCTCTTCTGAATGCTCTAGCTGTTGCCCCTTGTTACAGGATTTCTTCACTTTGTGAACTCTTATCATTCCTTTGTGAACTTTGGTAATTGTTCTGATTGCTTCTGTCTCTGGCTTTCTTACATACATGTGCTGATCAGTATTCAGCCGGAGACTTGTGGGGGGATGTACTGCAGAACTCCAGAGGGTTTTTTTTGCTGCTTTTTCCTCTCTGGTACTTTGTCCTTGGAACTCCATCTATCTTGGTATCACTGAACTTTCTTTCCTTTTTTAAGTAGGTTCCACGCCCAGTGTGAAGCTCAAACTCATGTCCCTGAGATCAAGAGTCATGTGCCCTACCAACTGAGCCAACCAGGTGCCCAATTGTTTTCTCAATTTGGGGAGTCTCTCTGGCTCTGGTTTTCCCATCTTAGTGCTGCGTCCTGGAAACTCTATGGACAGAACACTAGAGAAATTAGAGGGCTTACTTTTGTTTCCTCTTTCAGAGATTGTGCTGCCTGTTGTACAGTATCTGAAAACTTTTTACTCTTTTGTCCATGTTTTTGGTATTTAAGATGGGAAGATTAATGTGGCCCCTGATATTCTCATCATGGTTAGAAATGAAAGTCTCTGTTGGGGCGCCTGGGTGGCTCAATCTGTTAAGCATTCGACTTCGGCTTAGGTCTTGATCTTGTGAGTTTGAGCTCTGTGTCAGGCTCTGTGTTGACAGGCCCAGAGCCTGGAGCCTGCTTCAGATTCTTTGTCTGTCTGTCTGTCTGTCTCTCTCTTTCTCTCTGCCCCTTCCCTGCTAGTGTACTCGCTGTCTCTCTCTCTCTCTCTCTCTCTCAAAGCATAAATAAACATTAGAAAAAAAATTTTTTAAAGAAATGGGAGTCCCTGTATATTTTTATAGTCATAATTTAAATGTAAAGTACCACTTTTTAATTGTTTTAATTAAATCCCATGATTTCATAATGTATTAGCTTTGCATAGCCAGAACCAAAGGATACCGTATGTTTTGATTGGATAAATGTATTTATGTTCATGTTCCTCAGCATTCCTATTTCCTTTAAAACAAATGTAGGAATGTATGATGAGTTAAAAGGTGAGCAATTAGTTGCATTTGCTTCTTTTATAAATCCAGTTTTTATGACAAAAATTGTGTGAGTGTGAAACATATGACTAGAATATTACTAGGGTCAATAGTGAGAAGTGTTTATTTCTCTAAGTATAATAATTCAATTTTTATCATCATTGGAAAATATTTGCAACGATGACTAAAAATACTGGTATGATCCAGAGTTATCTTTTATATTTTGAGCAGTCATTATAACTTAACCTTTGAAGTAATAAGTATTAAATGGTGTTAAAAATCTCTGGAGGAAATGGGCTTTAAGATATTAGAAGAGGAGCAGCTGGGTGGCTCAGTCATTAAGCATCTGACTCTTACTTTCAGCTCAGATCGTGATCTCACAGTTTGTGAGTTCTATCCCCACATTGGGCTCTCTGCTGTCAGCATGGAGCCCACTTGGGAACCTCTCACCGCCCCCCGCCCCCACCCCCGCCGGCCCTTCCTTTGTCTCTCTCACTCTCTCAAAAATAAACATTAAAAAAAAAAAGATATTAGAAGAGTATCTAAAAATCTGTCTCCTCATTGATCATAGGCAACTGAAGTGACCTTTTTCTTTTGATGGAGGTGGATTTGTAAATTTGTTAAATTAAAACACAGGGATAGTTTTCTTGTGCTTATCCTATTCTGTACCACTGCAACCACACTAATGAGAAAATAAACTTAATTATAAGAGGAAGGCTTTGGGGTGCATGAGTGGCTCAGTCAGCTGGGCGTCTGACTCCTGATACCGCCTCAGGTCATGGTCTCATGGGTTCATGAGTTAAGAGTCTCGCATCGGACTGTGTGCTGACAGCATGGAGCCTTTTTGGGATTCTCTCTCTCTCTCTCTCTCTCTCTCTCTCTGCTCCTCCTCTGCTCATGCTCTCTCTCAAAATGAATAAAAATTAACTTAAAAAAAATAAAAGGAAGCATTATGTATATTTAGTTGATAGTTTGTGTGTAGAAAATTAACATAAAAAGGTATTTTAAAACTGAATTAAAGCTTATTGTAGCTTTTTTCTTTTTTGACATAATTTCAGGTTTGAAGGAAAAGTTGTAAGAACAGTATAAAGAATTTCTGTGTATCCTTAGCCAAAATTAACTGTATATTACAATTTTCCTATATTTGCTTTATCCTTTTTATCTATGTTGATAGATACACGTGTATTACTTTTTCCTGACTTATTAGAATCCTGATACTCCTTTTCTCTATATGCCTCAGTTTTGTTTCCTAAAAACCAGGTGATTCTCCAACATAAGCAAAGTGCAATGATCAAAAATCAGGAAATTAACATGGATACAATACTATTATCTAGCTGCCAGTATTATTCACATTTCACCAATTGTCACAGTAGTATCCACTTAGCAAAAGAAAATCCCGGATCATATGCCGCATTTAGTGTCATGTCTCTTAAGTTTCCTTTAAGCTGGAATATTTCTTAAGCCTATGTTTGTATTTCTTGATATTGACGTTTTTTTTAAGTGTTGAGATGTCATTTTGTTGAATATCCTTCCATTTTAATTTGATTGATTTTTCTCCAAAAATTAGATTCTGGTTCTATAAGGGCAGGAATACCACAGATGTAATGGTGTGTTCTTCATAGTGCATTATATCAAGAAGCAAATGCTGCAATTTCTCCTTTTACTGATGATGATAACTTTGGTTATTTAGTTAAGGTGATACCTGCCAGGTTTCTCCAAGGTAAAGTCACTCTTTGTAGCTAATAAAATACCTGTGGAGAGAACCTTTGTGTAAATATCCTATTACTCACAGATTTGCCCATTAGCTTTAATATTTATTGATGATTCTTGCATGAATCAGCTATTAAGATGGTTACTTAAAAGTTCTCTTTACAGAGATACCTGTCTGGCTCAGTCAGTAGAGCATGCGATTCTTGATCCGGGGTTGTGAGTTCATGTTGGGTATAGAGCTTACTAAAAAAAAAGTGTGTGGGGGGGGGGGGTGGGGGGGGGCGGTGCCTGGGTGGCTCATTTGGTTAGCATCTGACTTCGGCTCAGGTTTTGATCTCGGCTCAGGTTTTTGATGAGTTCGAGCCCCACATCGGACTCTGTGCTGACAGCTCAGAGCCTGGAGACTGCTTCACATTCTGTGTCTCCCTCTCTCACTGCCCCTTCCCTGCTTGCACTCTGTCCCTCTCTCTCTCAAAAATAAACATTTAAAAAAAAAAAGGGAAGTCATTTAGGTGACTTAGTCAATGAAGCATCCGACTTCAGCTCAAGTCATGATCTCACAGTTTGTGAGTTCGAGCCCCACATCTCTGTGCTGACAGCTCAGAGCATGGAGCCTGCTTCAGATTCTGTGTCTCCCTCTGTCTGCCCTTCCGCTGCTCGTGCTCTGTCTCTCTCTCAAAAATAAATAAACATTAAAAAACATTTTAAAAAACATTTAAAAAAAGTTCTCATCACAAAGGAAAAAATTATAACTGAGGTGATATATGTTAACTGAACTTATTGTGGTAATCACTTCACATTATATCAAATCATGTACAACTTAAACTTATGCAATGTTCTGTATCAATTACATCTCAGTAAGATTGTTGCCAAATGGTAACTTTGTTTTTGTAATTCTCTAATTTCTTCTGTGTTAGCTGGCTCCCTGCTATAAAGAGAAGTTTCCCTCTTATTCATTCATTCATTCATACCAGTATATTCTTTTTTTTTTTTTTTTTTTTTTTTACATTTATTTATTTTTTGAGAGACACAGAGAGAGCACAAGTTGGGGAGGGGCAGAGAGAGAAGGAGACACAGAATCTGAAGCAGGCTCCAGGCTCTGAGCTGTCAGCACAGAGCCCGATGCAGGGCTTGAACTTACAAACCATGAGATCATGACCTGAGCCGAAGTCCGATGCCCAACCGACTGAGCCACCTAGGCGCCCCATACCAGTATATTCTTACTTTAATTTTTGACAATGTCCCTATCATTCTTTGAGCACCTTCTTAATTTCTGACTCCACAAGATGTTCCAGAATCACCTTGTACTGTCTCTGTGCCAACTGGAATCAGACATTTCTCTAAGGAACCTTGGTTTCTTTTAGTGTAGAATGGTGTTTAGAGATTTGGTTGCTAGATATGCTTATTGCTACTAAGGAATCGCTGCTTCTAAGCCTTCTCAGTGGACATAGCTAAATGTATTGTATACGTATGTGTATGTATATGTGTGGATGTGTATAATACACCTTTATTTTCAGAAATGATTATTGAGTCAACCAGTGTCGTGGCTGCTAAGAAAAGTGAATATATTCTTATGCCGCGTGACCAAATGATCATGTCCCAATTAGTAGAAGTTATAAGTCTACTGTATTTTGTACTCTTGGGATAAATAAATTATTTTCTTGGCCAACTACATTTTAGGAATTATTTAGATCTTATCTGGTGAGGAAGATGCCTTGGATCATGAGAGGTATGGAAATCATGTTATATGGAGAACATTGAAGGAGCTGGGCACATTTAATCTGGAAAATGATTAACAACAGCATATACTTATTACATTATTTTATTTGAAGGCTGAAGATGTGATAAATAAGTTTTGTGCTCATTTAAAGTAGGTAACTAATACAGGTGAATGGAACTTAAGAAAGACACAGTTTCTCTCTGCATAAGGAAAATTTTGAGGCAAACTCTCTTCTAATGGAGTGAGCTGCCTTGAAAACTTCAAACTCAGTCATTACCTCTTCAGAGGGAAATTTTGCCCATTTTTATATAATTAATTTGTGCTGTGAAAAGTTGGAACTACTTGAAAGATAGCTTAGTATGGTATATTTAGTGGCTTAGTTAATTGTATATCTCACAAGATGCGTCATGAGGAAAGGATTCTGTTCTAAATAAGTATAAGACATATTGTGTACATACTCTTCTCTTGGATATTTATAATGCACAGTAATATATTAAAGGCTCTGAGAAGTCCTTAGGTAAGGAAATTTATCTGACTTTTTCTAAACTAGTGGATTTAGGGGACAGGTGAGGCTGCAGCTGTAATCTACATACATGGTATTTAAACCAAGATACCTGAAGTGATCGTCAAGGGACTAAACAAAGCCAGAGAAGATGTCTAAGTACTGAGCTTAGGGAGAAGAAGAGAGCCAGCAAAAAAGGTGAGAAGGAATAGCCAGAAAGTTAAGAGCAAACCCAAGACAGGTTTCCTAGAAGCTAAGTGAATAAAGTCTTCCAAGAGGAGGGAACATAATTGGCTGCATTGTATACTGCTGGTATGTTGAGTATGATGAGCAACTGAGACCTGATCATTGGATTTATTATTTTTTTTATCTTTTAATGTTTATTAATTTGAGAGAGAGAGAGCACAAGTGAGAGGGGGCAGAGAAAGAGGGGGACAGAGAATCCTAAGCAGGCTCTGTGCTGCCAGTGCAGAGCCTGACACGGGGCTTGAACCCACGAACCATGAGATCATGACCTGAGCCGAAACCAAGAGTTGGACGCTCAACCAACTGAGCCTCCAGGTGCCCCAAGACCTGATCATTGGATTTGGCAACTAGAGTAGAAGTCATTGGTATCCTTAAGGAGAGTTTTCAATAGAGTGTGGGGAGTAAAAGCATGATTGGATTGAAGAGAGAAGGTAGAGAAATTGGAGAAGATAGCAAAACTTTGCTGTGAAGGAGAGAAGAGAAATGGAATAGTTGTAGTGATTGAGCACCTACTGTGGTCTTTTTTAAAAAATTTTATTTATTTTTAAGAGAGAGAGAGAACATGTGCGAGCAGAGGAGGAGCAGAAAGAGACAGAGAGAGAGAGAGGGAAAGAGAGAAAAGAGAGAGAATCCCAAGGAGGCTCCACGCTGTCAGTGTAGAGCCCGACACAGGACTCACAACTGTGAGATCATGACCTGAGCCAAAATCAAGAGTCAGATGCTCAACCAGCTGAGCCACCCAGGTGCCCCCCTACTATGGTTTTTATTGTTGAAAAGATTAGGCAAAAATGAAAAGCTCATGAAATTGAGCTCATGATTCTGGTTTAAGTAGTAGTTGTAGCATGTTTATAAAGTACTTTTCTCTGTGATACAGATTTGAATGGGCTAGAAATTGAAGTATTTGTTTTTTCCTGATATGTAGGAATTTCCCTCAGATTAGAAGAATGTAAGTTTAGTGGCTGTGAAATTGTGTTGCATTCCTGAATTTCCAGGCAGATTAGGCCTCTTGGTGTGGTAGTTAGTAGTAATATGGAGCAAAGCCCCCAAATTTTATTTTTATTAATCTGAAGTGATGATCTGGACATATTAATAACGGTTTTACCTAAAATAGATTTGCAGACCAGCAATATGTTCATCATTTTAAAAATGACTTGGTTTCCCTGAATAGTTCACTTGCCCCTAAAAAGTACTCTGGTTACATTTAAAGCCATAAATACTAATTTTAAATTGGCCACTGTAACTATAGGACAAAGAAGCCCAGGAACACAAATTGGTTCTCATTTCTACTTCACCATATTAACCCTCCATCTGCCTTCTTAGAATGAGCCCAGTCAGTAACTCCAATTACAGTTGATTCCTGTTATTCATAGTAGTTGTGTTCTATAAGGTGGCAGCAAACACTGAATTAGTGAACATTGAAGCAAAGCTCCTATGGAAATACAAGGTTAAGCTCCTATGAGCCACTGGTCACAGCATTTTCATCAGCTGATCAGTACCTAACCTTGTTTCATATGTGTTGCTGTTTACAGACACCTTATTTACTTAGTGTTGGTTTGCTAACATTGAATTCATGGCCAATAGCCCTGTAACTAATATGAAAATGAAACTTACCTAACACACATTTTCTTCATAAGGCACATCAAAGCCTTCTTGCATTAGGAACACTAGACAGCACTTCAACACTACCCTTGGGGGCCATTTTAAATAAAAAAAATCAATAAAAAGCAAAACATGCAAAAAAAGGTCACAAAATAGTCCACAAAAAAGGTTTAAAAAAGATTAAAAAAAGATAGTGTGAAAGCTGTCTTAAGAAGACAGACCATCATCTTGTTTGACCTCTTCTGGAAACCTTCACATCAGACATCTCAAGTTTTTTGCTAGTCTCTGTGTGTCTGGAAATGATTAGGGAAAGTACTATGAGTATTTTGACCTTGCAAGTAACAATTAACTAGCAGGCAAATTTGCAAATAACAGAATCTGAGAATAATTAAGACTATTAGGTAAGAAAGAGGTGGCTGTCTGATATGTTAAATGAATGTTTTGGAATATACTTACATAATTGAATCATGTTTATGAATACTAGGATTCCAGTTTACTGAAGCTATAACTTTGGAAATTGAAATCTAAAACTTGGTTCAAGTTGTAATTTTTATCAGAGTTCCACAGATACATGTCTTAAGAGTATAATTCTGGTACCAATTCCAATGTGTGTGTTTTTCCCCCGCCACCAAGCAATTCTCCAGCATCAGCTGGGTGTCCTATAATTCAACTCAATTCTGACACTATCTTTCTGGAGATAACATCACATCCTACCAGGTAAGGACTCAGTCATGCAAGACTGCCCCTCCCCCTGCCTCAGATGTCATTCACAAGTCCAGACAATCCCCTGGGCTTTTGACTTAACATATAGATTGGAGGTTCCCACCACCCCCTCCTGGAGGTCAGTTAATTTGCTAGAGCAGTTCACACTACTCAGAGAAACATTTTACCTACTAGATTACTGGTTTATTACAAAAAGATGTAACTTAGAAGAGACAGATACAGCAGATTCATAGAGGACATGATACGGGGAAAGGGACCTAGAGCTTCCATGCTGTCTGCGCACACTTAACTGTCCCCAGATCTCCACATGGTCTCCAACCTGGAAGCTTTCCAAATCCTGAACTTTTGTTTTTTATGGAGGCTTTATTATATAGACACAGTTGACTGAATCACTGAACTCCATCTCCAGCTGTTCTCTGCCCCCAGGAGGTTGAGGGAAGGGTAGGGAGTACTAGGACTGAAAGTTCCAATCTCTTTGACTCCACTGGCAAAGAGTGTCCTTGTTCAGGTGCTTTCCGAAAGTCACCTTATTAACATAACAAAAGACCCCTTTAGCATTCTCCCCATAGGAAATTCAGAGGGTTTTAGGAGCTCTGTGTCTGTAATAAGAATGAAGACCAAACATGGTTGACCTTTCAAAAACAGGGGTTTGAGCGCTGTGAGTCCAGTTATATGCAGATTTTTTTCCCATAAGTACAGTGTAGTACTGCAGATGTATTTTTTTCTTCCTTATCATTTTCTTAATAACATTTTCTTTCTCTAGCTTACTTTACTGTAGGGTAATAATACATAATAATACATATACAAGATATGTGTTAATTGGCTGTTTATGTTATCAGTAAGGCTTCTAGTCAACAATAGCCTATTAGTAGTTGAGTTTTAGGGAAGTCAGAAGTTACGTGTGGATTTTTGACTTTGCAGGGGGGTCTGTACTCCAACCGCTGAGTTCAAGGGTCAACTACATTTCTTACTATGAATCAAAATATCACAAAGAGATGGTTATACAAAGTTTAGGAAAAATAACAACCCTAGAACACCTTCCCCACATTTTCCCTTTCCCAGGGGCAAATACTTTCAACATTTTTAGTTGATATTGTATTTACCTGTCTTTAGATACACATGTGACTTGGTGATCTACAGGGGCATGGAGAAATAGTCACTATTACAGTATGGAGTGAGAATGCACATCTGCTGCTTTAATAGCTTTTAACTAGACCTCCTTTCAGCCCCACCTTTACTCCTACTTCCAGTGGAACCTGGGCCACAGTCCTTGAAGCTTTTGTTGATTTTTATGGTATAAATTGGGTTGATGTTCTCTTTTGTCCACTATCATGTTCTGCTTTCTCAGATCTGCAAGGTTAGTTACTAGTCATACATCTTATTTAAAGCTTCATTTTTATTTTTGTTTTCTATTTACCTGTGCATATATATGTATGCCTTTGCTGTAATTTCCCTTATATATTATATATTTTTTAAGTTTATTTATTTTGAGAGAGAAAGAGTGTGCACACAGGAGCATGAGTGAGGGAGAGGCAGAGAGAGGAGAGAGAGAATCCCAAGTAGGCTCTGTGCTGTCAGAGCAGAGCCCAGGTTGGGGCTCAAACTCACAAACTGTGAGGTCATGACCTGAGCCAAAATCAAGAGTTGACCCTTAACTGACTGAGCTCCCAGGCACCCCTCAGTTACATAGCGTAAAGGAGTAAAGTTCAATGCCGTGTTTAATTAGCCTTTTTTTTTTTCTAGTAGTTTAAAATACGTAACTATAAAATTACTCTCTAACTAAGTCATTTGAATGCTACTGCTTGTATGTTCTCAAAATTTAATTTCCTGATGAACTTGGCCTAGAAGAATCCAATGTGTCTTGTCAAATAGGTCAGAACAGGGATAAAGTTATTTTATTTTATTTTTAATTAAAAAAAATGTTTATTTTGAGAGAGAGAGAGAATGGGAGAGAGGCAAAGAGAGAGAATACCAAGTAAGCTTGGTATTGTCAGCTCAGAGCCCGATTCGGGGCTCAACCTCATGAACTGTGAGATCATAACCTGAGCCGAAATCAAGAATCGGACACTTAACCAACTGAGCCACCCAAGCTCCCTGATAAAAATTATTTTATACAGAGGAAATATGACCAGGACTGGAAGGCAAGCATGAAAATGTATGGTACATTCAGAAACCCACATGGCTAGATTGTAGGATATGTATATGAATGGTAAATTGGAGAGGGTAGCTGAGAGGTCGTGTGTGGAAGAAGATAGCTGCTACTGATTGTAAAGGCAATAAATCTATGATCAGGTTGTGAAAAAGGGGGGGGTTGTCTACTATACTAATTAAGCTTTTTTTTTTTTTTAAGTTTATTTATTTATTTATTTTGAGAAAGAGCACGTGAGCAAGGGAAGGGCAGAGAGAGAGAAGGAGAGAGGGAGAATCCTGAGCAGCTCAACACTGTCAGTGCAGAGCCTGATGTGGGGCTCAAAACTGCAAAACATGAGATCATGACCTGAGCCGAAACTGGTCATGCCTGAGTCAGATGCTTAACCAACTGAGCCACCCAGACGCCCCTGATTAAACTCTTTTCTTAGGCAATGGGAAATCATTAGATATTTTTGAAGAGGAGATAGACATGAGGAGGTCAGGAGTTCAGAAAATGAAGAAGTAGTGGGGCACCTGGGTGTCTCAGTCAGTTAAGCGTCCAACTTCGGCTCAGGTCATGATCTCGCAGTCCATGGGTTCGAGCTCCGTGTCGGGCTCTGTGCTGACAGCTCAGAGCCTGGAGCCTGCTTCTGCTTCTGTGTCTCCCTCTCTCTCTGCCCCTAACCCACTCGCATTCTTTCTCTGTCTCTCTCAAAAATAAATAAACATTAAAAAAAATTTTTTTTAATAAAAAAAAAGAAAATGAAGAAGTAGTAAGAGACTGTTAGAGTGTTCTTGGTAATAGATGATGGTGACTTACTTGCACCAGACCTGATAATGGGCCCGGAAGGGTTATAGGAGAGATGTGTTGGCAGCATGACAAAGTAGACTATATTTATTTACTCCTTCATGTTTACTGAATGGTTCCTATGTGTCACATATAAAAAACTAGTGGTGGTGGGAAAGGGAGAAGGCAAAAAAGTTTCTAGCGTTCCTTGTGTGCATAGGAGATTGAATAGATGGTAAAAGAGGAGTCAATTTGAGAAGGGAAAATGCATTTTATTTTTTTTTCTTGGAGGTACTTATTACATGTTCACAGAAAAGCTTAATTTATGGTCCCATATTTTCTGTTGAGTGTCTTGAATTGAAAAGAAGAAGTGAAACTGGGTGTCTTCTCTGTACTTCCTTCTGTTAGGAATAACAGAAGTAAAAATGCAGCTGTTGTTAGTTTTATTAAAAAATAAAATACAACCGAGTAAATTTAAAGATCCATTTGGCTTTATTCAATAATTCATGAATTGGGCAGCATCCCGTTTAGCAAATAGAAAGGAGCTCCAAAAAGCTGAACAAAATGGAACACTTTTATAGGCAGAAGGAGTAGGGACAAGGAAAGAGCAGATTAATTCATCTTTCTTTGGGGGTCAGAAGGGGTCTGTTAGACAGACTACCTCACTAGTGCTGACCAGGAAATTCCAGATTCACTGGTTTAAGATGACATTCCTGGGAAGAGTTGAAGCTGCAGTTAGGTTAGGTATTAAGTCTTGGTTTGCTGACATGGGGTTTAGCACAAGTGACTCTATTTGGAGTCTGTTGTCTTTTATTTATTTTTTTTACATTTAACAACTCTATCTTAGAATAATTAAATTTTACTTTTCAGTTGTGTCAGTAACTTAAAAGATTACGTTTAGTACTTAAAACATAAATGTTGAAAAAAAGTAAGGGTAGAGTTTCTGAATAAAAATGAAGTAGGATCACAGACCTTTTCTTCACTAAAACCAAAAAAAGAAGGAAAAAGTGGGTGGGAAGAGGAGAGGGCAAAAATTGAAATAGAAGAGGACAAAAGAGGGGTATGTGTGAACTTATGCCAAATACTTAAAAAAACTAGAGGCCAAGGAAAGAATGAGAAGCTAAAAGGTGTGTCAGATGAGGTTGGTAATTCCCGCTGCAAATCCCAGAAGCCAGACTAAGGAAGACAAGGCCTACAAAACAGTAAGCAAGCTCAATAATACTGCCCCTGGAGGCAGAGCTAAGAGGTGCGTAGGGAGCGAAAAGTCAAGGAAGAATCTTCATACTGATGCTGAGCCTCACAGAGTCAGGGAACATTGCCATTTTAATTACGCTTTGGTAAAGGACAAGAGCCAAAGCCCACGAAGGTGTAATAGCCTTCTGACTGGAGGGATAGATCCTCATACAAGATACCTAATGAAATTTCAGCATTCAGAAGTACCCCATTTCCTGCATCTTTGGGTTATAGAAAAATAGATGAAAAGCAGTATCCAGTTCTCAAATTGAAGACTGTGTGTGTGTGTGTGTGTGTGTGTGTCTGTGCGTGCATGCGTGTGTGTGTGTCTGTCTGTCTGTCTATGCCTGCATATGTCAACACAGAAATAAAAATGATCCCAGCTACAGTGAGAACGGTGTTGAAGTTGTTAAGCAGAACCTATTGGATATCAGAATAAGTAGGAGCTTAGCACAGCCCTCCCCATGTTAAACACCATCAAGATTTAAAAAAAAAAAAAAAAAAAAAAAGGCATGGCAGCTCTACAGATATGCCACAGGAAAGAAATAAAGGAAAGAAATGACCACGAAAAGACTGTCCTGGATAAGAATAGCGTGTATCCCTGACAGAGATTACAACAAATGGAAAAGAAACAATTACTCAGAAATATTCTGAAATAAAACCTGCATTTTCAGGTTGAACGACACTGAATTCCAGGGGGGAGAATTTATGAAATGATTAAAATTGACTGTACCTTAGAAATAACTAACTTTAAAAATGAGAGAATTATTTTGGCATCCTGGACAAAAAGAGAACATGACCTATAGAAGCAGGGACAAAAATTTAGCTGACTGCAGACTCCTCAATTGCAGTCAATAGCCAGAAGACACCAGAGCAGTGTTTACAAAGTTTTGTTGGAAAAGAAGAGTGAACCAAAAGTATGCCCAACAGTATCCATTAGATTTGGTTTGGCTGCTAATAACAGTGGCTGTTATAAGTCAGTCACATGATCTATATTGAAGTGATCTTTGAAAGGCACATCTTTCAATTAAGTATGCATTTGTTCACTTTTGACAAATGCATATATCTGTATAATCCACCTCTGATTTTAAATATTGACAATGTGTTTATGGTTCCCAAATCCATATCTCTATCCTTCTTGGTCTCCTCCAGCTTCAGACCCATCTCTCCAACTACCTGTTTGACTTCTTTATTTTAATGTCTAGTCACTTTAACAGGTCTGAAATTTTTGTATTTACTCTCATAAACTTTTTTTTAGTGTGTGTCCATCTCAGAAAATGGTTCAAGGCAAAAATCTAGATTCTTCTTTCTAATCCCTTTCCCCAACCTGCTTCATCCTAGTCCGTTTCCAGGTCTTGTAGATTTTACCCATAAATAAAACTCAGAACTGCCCACTTAGTGCCATCTCTCCTGATTGCACCTGAGCCCAATATGTTGTTATCTTCTACATGGGATTAAGACTTTCTTAACTAGCATCTAACTAGCATCACTGCTTCCACTCTAGCTCTTCAGTCCAGTCTGTTCTCTATAGAGTTGTCAGAGTGGTCTTTGCAAAATAGAATATTACTGCATTCTCAAATCACTTCAGTGACTTCCTATCTTTGTAATAAAATTATTTGCTATGGTGCCTGGGATCCCATGACCCCTACCTCCCTTTAATACATCATCTTGAATCACTGTCACTTGTGTCACATTGGCTTCCTTTCTGTTCCTTAGAAATACCAAGCTCATTCCCACCTCAAGGTCTTTGTGTTTGCTCCTCCCTCTGCTCAGGGTGTCCTCCCTCAATTCTTCATATAGTTGGCTGTTATCGTCCCTAAGATCTCAATTCACATGTCATCTCACTGGGATTTCTTGACCATTCTTTTCAAAAGTTTCCCACCCTGTCCCAATCATATTTCCCTGTTCATTTCTTTTATGGCACTTCTTCAACACCACGTTATCTTGTTTGTTCATTTTCTGTCTTTTCTCTTTGCAGTGTAAGTTTAATCAGGGCAGAGACCTTGTTTGGTGTTCACTTTTGTATCCTCAGTGCCTAGAATAGTACAGTATTAGTAGTAGGTATTCAGTAAATAAGTATTTTTATTAAATGATCAGATTAAATATCTCTAATGATTTTCAAATTGTATTCATAGCATTTTTGATGAGGTATAGTTAACTATTTTAATCTCTAAGTAAAATCATTTTTAAGATCTATTAAATCTTTAAACCATTTGAATATCATTTAGTGCATTATTATTTTGATAAAGAGTACCTGGGCCATTTATTTAGTGAATGTTTCTACTAGAGGCCAGTAATAACATATCTATATTTAAAATTTTTTTTTAATGTTTATTTATTTTTGAAGGAGAGATAGAGACAGAGTGTGAGCGGGGGAGGGGCAGAAGAGAGGGAGACACAGAATCCGAAGCAGCTCCAGGCTCTGAGCGGGCAGCACAGAGCCCAATGCGGGGCTGGAACTCACAAAGCACTACTAGATCATGACCTGAGCTGAAGTCAGATGCTTAACTGACTAAGACACCCAGGCACCCCAACATGTCTATATTTGAGTGGCGCCTGATTGCTTGATGGTAAAAATTTCTTGTGAGTAAATGAGGAAGTTAAGCCATTTAGACTGTATCTCATTGATTTTTTCTAAGTGGCACAACAGTCAAAAATATTAAGTACTTTAAAAAAAAAAAAAGAAAAGCCCCCCAAATGCTCAAGAAATAGAGATGATGTGGGTATATGCTAAGGTTAAGAAACCCTGAAATTTACAATGTTGCATTAAGGGACATACAGGGTGGGTTGGTTGTACCCATCAGGAAGTTCCAAAGAGGTCTTTGTGGGTAGTATTAAAACTATCACTCTAGGGATTCTCTTGGATTTCACAGTAGCACAAAATGTTTTTGTAAATACAGATTTAGAGAGTTACATGCTTAAAATTTTCCTTCTTAGATTAGGTGTTATCTTCCAGCCTCAAATATACAGACTATGCACTGGTTCCATGCAGGGAAATAAGAATTACAAATATTCTTTTTAGGGGCACCTGGGTGGCTCAGTTGGTTAAGTATCGACTTCAGCTCAGGTCATGATCTCACGGTCCGTGAGTTCGAGCCCCACGTCAGGCTCTGTGCTGACAGCTCAGAGCCTGGATCCTGTTTCAGATTCTGTGTCGCCCTCTCTCTCTGACCTTCCCCCTGTTCATGGTGTCTCTGTCTCAAAAATAAATAAATGTTAAAAAAATTAAAAAAAAAAAAACAAATATTCTTTTTATGAACTGGTAAAAGAGGAAATGTATAGCCCTTTTTATTAGACCTTATTTTCCATTTCATTTTTCTGTCCTAAGATTGAAAACAACTTTAAACATGTAGTGTGTGGTATTTATTCTTCACAACATTTCTTTGAAATCGTATCCTCATTCCAGATTTAAAATTTTGCAGGAAATTTTAACAATCTGTGGGTCCCATGATTAGAAAGTAGCTGCCTTGAAGCTGGTAGATTTCCTTCAGCCCATACCATGTTCCTTCTACCAGAGTTTCATTGTCTTCCCAACTTTGCTACCAGTGTAGCAAATTTTGACTTGAACTTTAGCATTCATTGCCTTTCTAAGGTCAGAACAGCTTTGTTCCTAGTTTCTGAAGCAAAAAAAAAAAAAAAAAAAAAAAGGCTTATTTTAGCTGTGGAGGAAGTCACTGAGTTATATTTAATTTTAGCATTTAAGAATGAAGTTAGACTAGAGTTGGCAGGTTTGACTTTAACTCCTTTACTTTATACTTTTTAAATCTACAAATATTTATATATTTGTTGATTGAGTGATATGTCAGTAAATAAGCCATATTTATTATACTTCACAATATTTTTATACCTCTTAGTGTTAGGAAAGAGTATGTTTCTGTATTTATGCACGTGTCACAGTAGTGCAGGAGTTTGATGGGTAGAATTTTCAATTGTGGTCCTTAAATGGACTCATCTGTGGGTGTGCTTTCATTAGCAGTTTTTACATTTGGTTGGTAAACATTGTGTTTAATATATACAAAAAAGCTATTATGAGAATTCAGAGATAATGACAACATTGGACTGCTCTCAAAAAATTTATAGATGGGACGGGGCCACATATCAGCAAGTACACAGAGTATACACTAAGTATAATGGGAACACAGAACAGGATGAGAAATCTTTAGTGGAGAAATTTGGGAGAAACTTGTAGAGAAAGTGGAATTTAGGATGCCTTCTGGAAATCCCCCTTGTTTTGTAAAGAGAAGTGTTAATTTTGACACAGAGGTGGAAAAGTGTAGGAAAATATGGTATGGTTGAAACAAGATGTATGAAAACAGATGAACATAAGGGAAGCAAAAATAATATAAAAACAGAGAGGGCGACAAAACATAAGAGACTCTTTTTTAAGTTTATTTGTTTGTTTTGAGAGAGAGAGGAAGAATAAGCAGGGGAGAGCAGAGAGAGAGAGGATCCCAAGCAAGCTTCATACTGTCAGTTTGGAGCCCAACACGGGGCTCGATCCCTCAAGCGGTGAGATCATGACCTGAGCTGAAATCGAGAGTCTGACACTTAACCGACTGAGCCACCCAGGTGCCCCATGTAAAAGACTCTTAAATATGGAGAACAGACAGAGTTGCTGGAGGGGTTGTGGGTGAGAGGATGGGCTAAATGGGCAAGGGGCATTAAGGAGGACACTTGTGATGAGCACTGGGTGTTATATGTAGGGGATGAATCACTGGATTCTACTCCTGAAATCATTATTGCACTATATGCTAACCAACCTGGTTGTAAATAAATAAATGAGTGCATGAATAAAGGAATGAATGAATGAAATAGGGTGTATGAGAAGATGATAGCAGTAATGTTGGTAAGTTGGTTAGGGTGAGATTTTAAAAAGTCTAATTCTAAAGGGTAGAGGGTCTAGATAGGTTTATAAAGGCAGTAGACAGTGATACAAGGTTGTTGAACAGACTAATAATGAAATCAGGGTCTGAGGAGATTTGCATAAACTGCCTTTTAAAAATAACCCATGTTCCATTTTGTCTAAAGGTTTTATTACGTTAAGTTCCATTTATGTAACACTGGTTTAACTAATGGTCGTGTTTTGGGGTGAGTTAGTAAAGGAATGCAGAGAAACTCCTGTACATTATTAGAATTGTTAGTTGTTTAGTTTTTATTGAGTTGTGGAATGTTTGGCTAGATGGCACTAGTGAGAAACTAAGGCCCAGAGAACTCAGTAACTAATTCAAAAGCACATCTCATTTAGCGTCAGAACTTGGATCTAGAACCCAATTCTCCTGATGCTTAGTCATTGCTTTTTCTCTGCTCTACTTCCTCTACGCCTATTTTAAAGTACTGGGTATTTAGAGACACAAAGGAAGAAAGATGCATCTGTTTTTTTCCTTTACAGTGTTTACATGTAATCAAATGACATGTGGCTATACTGCTTTTCATTTTTATTTAAATACCAGATTTATTAGTACAGACCAGTCTGAAAGAGACATCAAGCTTCAGCACTTTTTGTCCAAGTGAACACTTGTAAGAAGCTTCATTTTAGAGTAAGTAGGATTCTAACTGATTGAAGAGGATGGTTGAGTGGAGAAAAGGAATGAGAATAACAGCACAGGCGAAGCGTCAGGGGTGGGCATGAATGAGTTGTTTTGGAGCATGGTGAGAACCATGGTAAAGCAGAGAAGTTTGTTTCAGAATAATGAGAGAAGTTCCTTATAACATTTGTAGTGTTTGATAGACTGGGTTTTTTTTTTTTTTTTTTTAACATTTTTTTAATGTTTATTTTTGAGAGAGAGAAAGACAGAGTGTGAGCCAGAGGGGCACACAGAGGGGCAAAGAGAGAGAGAGGAAGACACAGAATCCAAAGCAGGCTCCAGGCTCTTAGCTGTCAGCACAGAGTCCAACACGGGGCTCAACTCTCCAACCATGAGATCATGACCTAAGCTGAAGTCAGACGCTTAACTGACTGGGCCACCCAGGCGCCCCTAGTCTTTGATAGATTGGGTTTTGTTCTAACATAGGGAATGGTTAAAAACCTCCCCCCCCCCTTTTTTTTAAGCTACAAAGAATACCCTTGGGCATTACTATATTTGTGATAGTGAGATTTTATAAAGGTGTACTCAACATACGATCTCTTTGTAGTCGTCCTTTTTCTCTACCCTGGGCATTAGCATCATAAATGCATTTTGCGTTGTCCTTGACATAGTAAAGTATTTTCAGGTGTTTTGACAAGGTATAATGATTAAAGCAGTGTTAAGGAGAGAATTAGCTCAGAGTAACTGTCTATACTGATATTTAAATGTTATGTCTGCAGTTAGCTCTGTGGTTTATAATTGGATTATTTCTATATCTTAATACCCATCCTTCTCTGAGATCAGTTGATCAAAAAAGATTAAGATTCTCAATTCAAGGTACCCAGTAAGCTTTCTATGCCCCTCTTTTTGTCTGTAAATTAACTTTAGTGTCATAATGTAGCATTAAAAACAGCATGAACTATCAATATGATAGAGACTGTAAACCTGTGTTTCTGGACTGTTAGAATCATCTTAATTATTCATGAAATCGTTTGTTGACTTATTCTTGTTGTATGAAATTTGGGTGTCTCTGAGTGAGTGTACTTTTTCAGATGTCCAATTCAGAAATCTATCTCAGCATGCTGTAAAACCTGTTTTAAAAATAGGTATGAGCCACTTGTGTCACTGAAAGGCTGTTGACACAATGGAAAAACTATTAAATGAGTTTGCAGAACAAACCTTGCCATTACTGAGGAAAGGCTTGTTTAAAAAAAAAAAAGTAGATTGACTTTTTATTTCTGTAGATCCAAAGAAATACAAATAAAATGTTTATAACATTTCATATACTTTGTGTCCTGTTATAAATGATTTTCAAAATTTATTTCTAAGTGTAGCTTGGTGTAAACCAAAGTATATTAAAAAATAATCTTTTAGATCATTTTATTTGAAGCAGGCAATGTTTTCCTCACTTTCATTGAAGCTTTTTTAAAAAAAGTTATTACTGTTTATATGTAACCACTTAAAGATTCCCCAAATGTATTAAATATCTCATACATTTAATAGATGGAGTGAATAAAAAATCCTTTCACATTTTGTATATGAAATGCATATTATTTGCACTCCTGGAGGATTAGGAGAGAGGATCTTTTATCTTGGTAGATAACCTGGAATTTTTGTCAATAAAGATTAGGTAAAGAGAAAGGAGGTTAAAGTGAAATGTTGAGATTCTCATAGTTTTTGTACCATTTTTTCTGCTTTTGCATTTGGCAAAGGTGAAGGGCAGGAGAGGGGAGAATGAGTGGAAAAAACTTCTAGGATGAAATGTGTTGAAGCTAATGAACTACTCTCAGAGATGTCTAGGAAAAAAAATGGGAGATTTTATTTATTTTATTTTATTTTATTTTATTTTATTTTATTTTATTTTATTTTTTAGTGTTTATTCATTTTTGAGAGAGAGAGAGAGAGAGAGAGAGAGAGAGAGAGAGGATGAGAGCATGAGTGGGGGAGGGGCAGAAAGCGAGGGAGACACAGAATCCTAAGCAGGCTCCAGACTCTGAGCTGTCAGCACAGAGCCCAATGTGGGGCTCAAACCCACAAACTCTGAGATCATGACCTGAGCCTAAGTTGGACGCTTTAACTGACTGAGCCACCTAGGCACCCTGATTTTATTTTTTTTAATTTTTTTAATTTTAGTTTTTTTAATTAGGGAAAGAGAGAGTGAGAGAGAGAGAGAGAACGAATGGAGAAAAGGGGCAGAGGGAGAGAGAGAATCCCAAGCAGGCTCCATGCCCAGCACAGAGCCCGACTCAAGGCTAGATCCCATAACCCTGGGATCAATCATGACCTGAGGCTAAATCAAGAGTCAGACAATCAAATGACTGAGCTACCTAGACGCCCCCAAAATGAGAGATTTTAAATCAGTAGTAAGGGAAAGCTTCCCCAAAAACCCTGGTGAGAAAAATGGAAGTAGCCATACCTGACTAACTTCAATGGCGGTGAACTTTGAAATCTCTAAATACTCCCATGTGCATGTAGTTGGAAATTGACATTGTGATTTTATGATAGTCTGGTAGCTATTTTTACTTTAAATGTCAACAAAAACTGATTACAGGTATTCCTTCTCTAAACCTTTTGCCATGTTTAAAAAAGGAAATATAAACACTTCCCAGTTCTTGGCTTGCAGGATTTTTAAATATAAAATTAATAATAAAAATAATCATAATTAACATCTGTTCTACGTACTGGACTCTGGTAGGCATTTTATGTATATCATCTTATCAGTCACAAAACCCTCCAAGGGATGAACAGATAGTCATTCCTATTGTACTAGTGAAAGAAACAGGTTAGAGAGATTAAGTTGCTTTTTCAATATTACATACCAGATAGTGGAAGACAGTATTTGAATCCAGGTCTTTAGACTCTATGCTCCTCCGTTTGTCCAGAATTTCAAAACATAGTTTGGTTGAATTTGGTCAGTTAAAGATGGAATTATTATTATCATAGGAAAGGTAATAAAACAATCTGGTTTATAACACTGTCAAAAATACACACATCAAGTAAATTCTGCCTTAAATTTTATTTAGAGACTGATCATCTGAACATTTGAACTTGTGGATAGTAATTTTCTTTATATTTGAATCCTCATATGCTTCCAAGAATGATTTGTAAACCTGGTATTTTGTTTACTCTGGGCAGACTCTGTAGCAGTAGCATCTCTAAAGTTGCAGACCTGCATGTGCTCACTAGGGTACTTTACTCCCAGGATTTCCCTGACATCCTCTGTAGCCTTAGATGATCTTGGTTTGTAATGAGTTCTGGGGCAAGTGTTTGTGTTTGAACCTGTTTAGGCTCATCCTTAACACCATACCCTCCATGCCAGCCTGGTCTTATGACTAAAGAAGTATTCCAGAGTTAACTGGAATCAGCCTGGAATTAATTCTCTCCAGGGCTAAGGAACCATTAAGTTTTGAATCCAGAACTCTTTTAGACAAACACACACAATATGCTTATGAAATGGTCTGTGGTAAATTTCTGAAGATTAGCAGACTGATATCTGGGAAGTGTTTAATATTAATTATTCCTCTGTAACTAACCCTGATATCAATTTAGTATTTAACATAAATTAGTTAAGTTTCTCCAGTTATTTGATTTTAGTTCGAAGTTCTGTTTAACTGAGTACCAGAGAGCATTAAATATGATTATAAACTTTGGCATCTTTATCAAGCCATCCTTTAGCAACAGTAATTGGCACTAGTTCCTAGATAGGAACTGTAGCAAAACTGATCTGTTACTGAGTGAATGAATGGATTTCTACTTTTAAATGAAGAAGTTCCAGTATAACCTGGGAAATTCTGAAATTTATTTAAAAGGCTTATTTAAAAAAATCCATCTTGTTAGAAAATTCAAGTGTTACATTCTCTTAGAAAGATCCTTTTATTATGGCAACTGATTTTTGTTTACTTAAGAGAACCTGTTGCTAAAATAGTAATGAGGAAGGGTGTAATACAAGTATAGTCATACACCCCTTGCTCTGCAAGTAACCAGAGTGCTATGTTCGCGTGTTGTTTAGTCTCATTTTGGACGTTGGAAATAAAGTCGTCTGTGTGTTTTTCTCTCTTGCACAGCCTAAAATGACGAATGTGTGATTTCAGTGGAATAAATGGCGTCCAAAGTCACAGATGCTATAGTCTGGTATCAAAAGAAGGTAAGTTGATCGTCAAAGCTTTCAACCTTTTAAATATTTTTATTCTAAAAATGCATGCTTTTTCTTAAGGTGCTATGGGTTTATGTCAAATATTACCTGAAATAATGACATATAGATTTCAGGATCTTTTGAGTGGAATGGGAGCATTTTGGTTTTTCTTGTGCTAATTTTATTTCTAAAGAAATTAGAAAGATGATGCTTCACAGTGTTTTTCTCCACTGTTTACTCCACATTATTAAAGTAGCTAGATTAATTATTTTCAGTTATAATATAAGCCAGATTTCCAGGACTTTGAATATAATTAGCATTTTATAAAAGCATTAAATTTTTCTTGCATTAACTTCTTTTAAAGCTAGGTTAGCAGAAGTCTTGTAATTTTATAACTTTTTATATCTAGAAAATATAGTCTTAATCTGTTTCTTGTAAGTTCAACTCAACAGTTGAATCTTTTCAATAAAATAAAATAAACCTTTGAGGTCTGTGTTTTTCAAACCAAAATAGTAAAATGTTTATTTTGATGTTTTAGGATTAATTGTCCTAACTACTAAACTAGCTGTGTCCTCTGTATATTTCAAAATAAGCTTTCAATGTAATATTTTTATGAAGTGCAAGAGAATAAACGTCTTTTTTGAAAATAAAGTGTTTTTTCCTGAAGAGTGTTGTTTAGACTCTTTAAAATGTATGTTGTTATATGTAGTATTTTAGATTTTTAGTGTATATAGTGAGTTATGTTTGTTTTCATAGTTTAAAACATTTTTGATGCCTTATTCTTCAAGTCCCTATTAACAAAATATAATTATATATTTAAAGCTTTTCTCATATGGGGTAAAATCAGACAATTTGTAAGTTTACTTGAATTGAAATGGTAATTAGAGTGCTTTCAAGATTAAGCAAACCTGAGAATACAGTCTGTCTTTGGATGTGTTTCTCTTCTGTGTAGAACATGCCACAGATACACAGGATCACATGTTTCATATAAGGTACTGAATTGGAAGTATTGACATTGATCATACTATTAATTCTGTCTTTTGTAGTTCTGTATTCATGTCATCTTTACCTTTAAACTTCCATTCAACTTAAAACTGAATAATGAAACTAAAACAAAATTATTTTTTATTTTTTTTTATTTCCTACATAAATCCTTGAAAGCTTTTCTGTTAATGCCTACTTATTATGAGAGTTAGTAATGTTTACTAAGCATTTTATCTATCTGGTTTTTTATGTTAAACATTTCAAACTTCACTGAAGATCATTTGTAGAACATGCTAGATTTACTGTCCTTTCTTGGTAACGGAGGGTTTGAAATATTACACTCGCATTCAGTTAGCTCACTAATACCCTTCTTATCTGCGGGTCATTTACCTAGCAGCTTTAGATATGTGCAACCAAAAAATTCTCCAGAGCAACCATAACAGATGTCACAAATTATATCTAGCAAATGTAATCACACATTTTATGTTACTGAGTCACCAGAACCATTAACCAGATTTTATTTGCTCTATTTTTAAATTTTGCTTTTAAATTTAATTGTCTTGAAGAAATACATGTGACTACTTTGAAAAATTAATGTTTCTGGGCTAATTGGGAAAAAAAAAAAATAGCCACCAGTACTACCTTTCCCTGTCCTTACCCAACTTCTGAGCTTTGCTCCCCAGAGGCAATGATTTTACATTCTTTATAGCTGAAACCAAAGTTCTACTACTCCTCATCACTGGTAGGGAGTTAGGAAGGATGGGTTACAAATGTGGGGTGTGAAGTTTTGGTTTTCTTAATTACTTTTGGGAGAATGCTGATATTTGTGGGTTAGAAATCACAGATACTAAATGTCATGCAATACTCTAAACAAGGGTTGGCAGACTTTTTCTGTAAAGGGCCATATAGTAAATATTTTAGGCTTTGAGAGTCATACGTATCTGTGACAGCTATTCAGTTCTGCTGTTCTATGGTACAAAAGCAGCCATAGACAGTACATAAATGAATGAATGAATGAGTATGGCTGTTTTCCAATAAAAATTAATTTACAAAAACAGGCAGTGGGTTAGATTTGGTCCACAGGCCTTAGTTTGCTTATCTGTACTGTAACATAGCCCAATACAACAAATAATTGTCCTATTCAAAATGCATTAGTGCCCTATTAAATTACACTGCTTTTTTTTCTAATGGTATTTGTGTTTTAAACTTGGCCCTTTCTTGATTATTTCATTATAGATGTTACTTGTTGATTTCTGACTGTATGATAAAGATTTAGCTTTTTTATGAGTCCCTCTTCAACCAGTATTCCTTACCCGAATCCTCCCAATGACTACAAATTTTGGTGAAATCACTATGCAGAGCTTCTGTTTGTGTATGTGTTGTTTAGAGCTATGTCATGCCATATACTCTGATATTTTCTGTCTGTGCAACTTTTTCCTCCTTTTGCTTAATTTTCCTAATTCTCCAAAGTCTCTGATAGAACTATAAAACTCCTTTTGTTGTAGTCAGTCATATTCAAATATTCTAGTAGTTCTTTGCCTCCCCCCACAAATCCCCCTTTGGGAATGACCTCCTAGAATTCTCTGTCCTTCTCTTCCATTCTGGGGGGATTGTTCTCATGTCACACCTCTCATCTGCCCTCTTGGTGTTTTGTTTTGTTTTGTTTTGTTTTGTTTTGTTTTGTTTTGTTTTGTTTTAAATATGAAATTTATTGTCAAATTGGTTTCCGTACAACACCCAGTGCTCATCCCAGCAGGTGCCCTCCTCACTACCCATCATCCACCCTCCCCTTCCTCCCACCCCCCATCAACCCTCAGTTTGTTCTCAGTTTTTAAGAGTCTCTTATGTTTTGGCTCCCTCCCTCTCTAACCTCTTTTTTTTTTTCCTTCACCCCTCCCCATGAGATTCTGTTAAGTTTCTCAGGATCCCCATAAGAGTGAAAGCATATGGTATCTGTCTTTCTCTGTATGACTTATTTCACTTAGCATAACACTCTCGAGTTCTATCCACATTGCTACAAAAGGCCATATTTCATTCTTTCTCATTGCCACGTAGTATTCCATTGTGTATATAAACCACAATTGCTTTATCCATTCATCAGTTGAAGGACATTTAGGCTCTTTCCATAATTTGGCTGTTGTTGAGAGTGCTGCTATAAACATTGGGGTACAAGTGCCCCTATGCATCAGTACTTCTGTATCCCTTGGGTAAATTCCTAGCAGTGCTATTGCTGGGTCATAGGGTAGATCTATTTTTAATTTTTTGAGGAACCTCCACAGTTTTCCAGAGCGGCTGCACCAGTTTGCATTCCCACCAACAGTGCGAGAGGGTTCCCGTTTCTCCACATCCTCGCCAGCATCTAGAGTCTCCTGATTTGTTCATTTTAGCCACTCTGACTGGTGTGATATCTGAGTGTGGTTTTGATTTGTATTTCCCTGATGAGGAGCGATGTTGAGCATCTTTTCATGTGTCTGTTGACCATCCAGATGTCTTCTTTAGAGAAGTGTCTATTCATGTTTTCTGCCCATTTCTTCACTGGATTATTTGTTTTTCGGGTGTGGAGTTTGGTGAGGTCTTTATAGGTTTTGGATACTAGCCCTTTGTCCGATATGTCATTTGCAAATATCTTTTCCCATTCCGTTGGTTGCCTTTTAGTTTTGTTGATTGTTTCCTTTGCAGTGCAGAAGCTTTTTATCTTCATGAGGTCCCAGTAGTTCATATTTGCTTTTAATTCTCTTGCCTTTGGGGATGTATCAAGTAAGAAATTGCTGCGGCTGAGGTCAGACAGGTTTTTTCCTGCTTTCTCTTCTAGGGTTTTGATGGTTTCCTGTCTCACATTCAGGTCCTTTATCCATTTTGAGTTTTCTTTTACCATC
The DNA here is from genome assembly GCF_018350195.1 of Panthera tigris. Classification (NCBI taxonomy): domain Eukaryota; kingdom Metazoa; phylum Chordata; class Mammalia; order Carnivora; family Felidae; genus Panthera; species Panthera tigris. Next base: position 81,542,590 of record NC_056661.1, read on the forward strand.
CGCCTGAGAGTTCCCTTCACTCCTCTTAGGTCATACAGATTTGTTTTTTTCTTAAATACGTATTTATTTAAAAAGTCCTTTTACAGGTGTTTAAGTTTCAGTGAAAAGAAGGCTTGACTGCTGATGCTGATATGATACTTGCTGATTATATGACCATGGGCAAATAACTTCATTTGAGTTTCGCTTACCACTCACTACATTAACTTGATAATCATTCTCAGCTGCTTTTCAGTCATCCCTTTGAAATTGTGATGAACTTTCCAAATTCTCAGGATCTTATTGCCAGAAAAGTGTATATAATATAGAAACACAATAAAATTTTCGCATCTGATTTGAACCCTCTAAGTCTTCAATTAGATAATTTTTAGAACATTAGTATTTTAACATTCTTTAATTTTTGTGACCTATCATTCAGTGGTATTCAGCTTATAGTAGGAAGTATTGCTATAAATAAAACCAAGAAATGTTCAGGGGCACCTGGGTAACTGAGTTGGTTAAGTGTCTGACTTCAGCTCAGGTCATGATCTCGCCGTCCATGAGTTTGAGCCCTGCCTGTTGGGCTCTGTGCTGACAGCTCAGAGCCTGGAGCCTGCTTTGGTTTCTGTGTCTCCCTCTCTCTCTGCCCCTCCCCCACTTGCGTGCGTGCGTGCGTGTGTTTGTGTGTGTGTGTGTGTGTGTGTGTGTGCACGTGCGCTCTCTCTCTCTCAAAAATAAATAAACATTAAAAAAAGTTTCTTTTAAAAAAAGAAATGTTCAGCTTCATTTTCTTGAACATATGTATGTTTAGTTGTAGCTCACTTTAGTGTCACCTTTTCCACTTAAAAATGGTGACATCTTTATATTTTTGTTTTGAGTACTGAGCACTAGCTAACCCCAAAGACCGTGACTTGATCTGTGGACTGTTGTGAACATGAACTCTAATATCAGATGTGAAATTTCGAGGAGAAAATAAAAACAAAAGTTTTAAAGTATTAAATCTAATTAGATGATGTCAGGGTACCTTTAAATAAATTATTCTCTGCATGATTTATTTTGAAATTTTTAAAAGTTCTTTTAACATCTTATTTTAAACTTCATTTGGTACTATTGTAGCCATCCATAGTCATGAATAATTTGAAAGTCCCTATTGAAAAAAATAATCTTCAGTCACTAATTCAGAAGAAAAATTAATGCCTCAAGAATGGTGATTGGAGAAACCAGAATAGATTTCCATTAGTATTAGGCTGTTAAATTGAAGTACTGAGCCTCAGACAAATGGGTTTATTACTTTTTCTCTTCTAAGTTTTTTTTTCCTGAACCATATTCTCATATGTACCATTAAATATTTAATGTAATTTTACTTACTTATTTTTTAAAATGTATTTATTTTTGAGGGAGAGAGAGAGTGAGTGCGAGCACGTACACATGTAAGCTGGGGAGGGGCAGAGAGAGAAGGAGAGAGAATCCCAAGCAGGCTCTGTGCTGTTATAGCACAGATGAGGGTCTTGAACTCAGGAGATAAGGGATCATGACCTGAACCAAAATCAAGAGGTTGAGCCACCCAGGCTCCCCCAAACCTTTTATTTTTAACTAGAGGTGATGAAAAAGACCCTGTTGCTTCTTTCAAGGCACTAGAAGGATTGAAAGTCTGCAGCAGGCAGAAGACAATGAGACAGCACCAGAGCAGGTCAGAAATAGGGAAAAAAAGAGACAACCACAGGCCAGCATAGCGCTCTAGTCCCTGGATTCACTTCACCCCAAGATTAACTTCACTCCAAACTTGGAGTTGTTTACCCATGTCAGCCAATAACCCCTCCCCCCCTTTTTGCTGATGCTAGTGTGAATTGGATTTTTACTTGCAAAACAGAAAGTTCTGACTAATGCAAAGGCAATATATATACATTTTATTGAGGTGTAACATACTCAGAAGACCACACAGATTTTAAGTGTTCAGCTTCATGAATTTTTACAAACTGAACACCTGTTTGTGTTTAGGACTGTTTGTGTCTTGTTTATGAAACAACTCAGATCAAGAAACAGAATGTTAACCAGCTCTACAAAACTTTCATCCCTCCCTCTCAGTCACAACCTGCCCTTGTTGAGGGTGACCACTGTGCAAAGCTGTGTATCTTAATGGGTAACAAGAACATAGATTTTGGGATTAGAAAGCTGAGATTTGAATCCTTGTTCTTGAAAGCCAGTATGATTTTGGACAGGTTGCTTAATTGTCTCTGAATTTCACTTTCTTCATGTACATAAATACCATTTTTTGTATTTATTTTAGGAGTAACTGATGATATATGTAAAATGTTAAGCAAAGTGCTCCACACAGGGTAAACCTTCAATAAATGAGAATTATTTCTATTATTATTACTTCATATTCACCATACTTATCAGATGAATTGTTCTCCAAACTTATCAGAGTGCTTTATTTCATGGATTCTAAAAATTCTCATGAGGCTAAAAAAAGATTCTTACTTGTAAATGAGAAATGTAAAATGTCAGGCTTCTAATATTCAATGTTAAAACAGTGGGTATTTGTTGACGTTTGTTGTCTAACCCTCATACCATAAAATCATGATTAAGTGTAACTTATAAACTTCAACTGTCCTTGCTTCAGTCACTGATCATGTTTTCCACTTCTTCCTTTTTAATATCACTTACTTGCCAAAAATAAGACTTGTCCTACCAGAAATAGATTGGTTAGTTTAGTTGCTCAAATATTTGCCTTTTCACTTAAGGTTTTTCTCCCCGTTTTAGTCATGAAGTCCTTGATTTTCCACCTTTATCCATTTCCATTTCGGGTATTTATAGCATAAATAATTTGAGTTTTAGTTTTAGTTATAAGGAAGAAAGAAACTATGCTGTGCAGTAGTCATGATAGTTTGACTTTAGAGATCATCTGGTTTCTGTTAAACTTTTTGCTTTATAGGTAAGAAACCTGATGCCTGTAGATCTAATAACTTGATCATAGTCATGAATTAGTTATAAAACCAAAACTCAGGTCTACTGACTTTCAGGTCACTCATCCTTCTGTACTAACGTAGCTTTGAAAAACAGACTGAAGAAACTTTTACTATAAAATTTTCTTGTTTAATTTGAGAGTTTATTTTTAGATGACTTCTAATGCGAAAGTGAGGAGATACACTTTTTTTTTAAAAAGATGGTTAGTATTATACATATATATCTGTTGATTTAACAACAGTAATGATAGTGATGATGATGATGGTGGTGGTGATGTGATAGCACTGCCTCACATTTAAAAGCATTTATTTTTCAGAGTGCTTCTGTTTCTGTTTTCATGGTTTCATTTATTGTGATAATGAAGTGGATTAACTCAGTGGTTATTATATCAAGATACTGTAAGAAGTTTTATAAGTTTCCTGGGGCTTTTGTAACAAAGGACCACAAACTGGGTTGCTTAAAACAACAGAAGTTATTTTTTTTCACAGTTCAGGAGGCCGGAAGTCCAAAATCAAAGTGTCAGCAGGGTTGGTTCCCTCTGTAGGGAGGCTTGAGGGAGAAATTGTCCCATGGGCCTCTTCTAGCTTTTTTTTTTTTTAAGTTTATTTATTTTGAGAGAGAGCACACAAATGGGGGAGGGACAGAGAGAAAGAGGGAGAGAGAATCCTAAGCAGGCTCCACACTGTCAGTGCAGAGCCCGATGTAGGGCTCAAACTCATGAACCATGAGATCGTGACCTGGGCCAAAGTTGGCTGTTTAACTGGCTGAGCCACCCAGGTGTCCCTCTTCTAGCTTCTAATGAACACAATCCTTAGTTTTCTGATGCATCATTCCAATCTCTCCCTCCATCTTCATGTTGTCTTCTTGACTCTTCTTATAAGGACACCAGTCAATGGATTTAGATCTGCTCTAAATTCAGAATGATTTCATCTTGAGATCCTTAATCAATTACACCTGCAAAGACCCTATTTTGAAGTGAGGTAACATTCCAAAGTTCTGGGAAGACATGTGGTTTTTTTCCCCACTACAGAAGTATGTCTAAAGCATATGATTGGTTTGAGTGGATTCAGTGTGGAGATGTGTAGCTTTATTTATGTCCTTTTGTTTAGCTGTGTCCTAGACCACCAGTATTGTACTGAGTAGAAGAAGATCAGGATCCTCACTATTTTCTTTATATTCTTAAAAGTTAAGATTGTGATCACTTAGCTCCTCCCATATGAAATGTTAAGGAAGAAGTTTCTATAGAATTCAACACAATTTTCTGTTTCCAGTTCTTAATAATACATAGATATTTGTGTTCTTTATTTAATCTAATTATATGAGGTTTATTGTCTTAATTATCATAGATAATAATAACATTCTTTCCCTTTAAAACTGCATGTAAGTTAAACCACAGTGTATATTTTTCAATGTTCTAATCTTTAAGGGTCATCAGATCTACTTTTTGATAAATTTTGACTGTTTCTTAAAATGCCAATTGTTTATATTAGAACCAAACAATTTTATATATAAAAGTAAATATTTAAATGTGTTTAAAATATTAATCTGTTGTTTCAGATATAAAACTGTGTCAGTTGAGTTAAAGTATGGAGTTTTATTTATTTCTTATTTCAAAGCTTATTTCTTTTGAAAGAGAGAGCATGCACACATGTACATGGGAGCAGGGAAGGGCAGAAAGTGAGGGGAGGAGAGAGAGAGAGAGAGAGAGAGAGAGAGAGAGAGAGAGAGAGAGAATCCCAAGCAGGCTCCTCACTGTCAGCTCAGAGCCCTACATGGGGCTCAATCTTGTGAGATCATGACCTGAGCTGAAATCAAGAGTAGGACACTTAACCAACAGAGCCACACCAGGTGCCCCCAAACTATGAAGTTTTAAAAATTTAAACTCTTATTGAATTTAATGTATGAGAACATTTTTTTTTCTATTTTTTTCTATATTTGCTACAGACTTTTGAACAATTATCAATCTCTTTGATGCTTCAGGAACTTGTATTTGGGGCTAATTATGTACAACACTAGTTTCTTTTTTTTTTTTTTTTTTAATTTTTTAACGTTTTATTTATTTTTGAGACAGAGAGAGAGACAGAGAATGAATGGGGGAGGGTCAGAGAGAGAGGGAGACACAGAATCTGAAACAGGCTCCAGGCTCTGAGCAGTCAGCACAAAGCCCGACGCGGGGCTCGAACTCACGGACCGTGAGATCATGACCTGAGCTGAAGTCGGCCGCTTAACCAACTGAGCCACCCAGGTGCCCCAACACTAGTTTCTTAACTTTACTGAGTTTTAGTTTCTTTGTCTATAATACTGAGATGAGAATCCTTAAAGATTGCTATGATGATTAAATGAGATAATATGTAAACACCAGGTACAGTGTTGGTGTATAGTAGGTATTCAGTAAATATTGCTAAATACCAGTTCCTGTGCCTTATGTTCTCTTTCACTAAATATGGAGTGTTGTTAATAATATATTTGGTTAATTAAAGGTTTTGGTTAGTAGTTCTTGTAAACTGAACATTTTGTATCTATTAAAATAGAAAAACATTAAAAGAAGTGGTCAATCTTTTGTGTGTTTTTGTATTCTGTACTTGCATTTAATTGCTGTCTCCTTTATCCTTTGCTGTAATTTCTAGCACAAATAGTTTTTTTCTCAGCATATGTCATTATTTATCTGAGATCATTTTCTTCTTTTTTGGCAAGAGGTGTTTGGGGAATAAACAAAACAAATGATACATTAAAAAGTGGATAGATAGATTGGGGCACCTGGGTGGCTTAGTCAGTTGAGCATCTGACTCTTGATTTCAGCTCAGGTCGTGATCCCAGGATCTTGGGATCTAGCCCTGAGTTGGGCTTCTTGCTGAGCATGGAGCCTACTTAGGACTGACTCTCTCTCTCTCTCTCTTTCTTCCTCCCTCCCTCTACCCCTTTCCCCTACTTGTATTTTCTCTCTCTCTCTAAAAAAAATAAAGTGGATAGATTAAATAAATAGAAGGATAGATACAGTTTCTTACATTTAATGCCACCTAACTTTACATGGTATTTGCAGGCACATACTACACTGCTGGGTGAACTTTCTGGGTACCTTTTTTTAAATGACCAAACTTTGTTTTATTTTTGACTCTTTATAAAAAGTTCTTTTTTTTTTTTATTTTCTTTTTTCTTTTTTAAATTTTACATCCAAATTAGCATATAGTGCAACAATGATTTCAGGAATTGATTCCTTAGTGCCCCTTACCCATTTAGCCCATCCCCCTCCCACAGCCCCTCCAGTAACCTCCAGTTTGTTCTCCATATTTATGAGTCTCTTCTGTTTTGTCCCCCTCCCTGTTTTTATATTATTTTTGTTTCCCTTCCCTTATGTTCATCTGTTTTGTCTCTTAACGTCCTTGTATGAGTGAAGTCATATGATTTTTGTCTTTCTGTGACTGACTAATTTCAATTAGCATAATACCCTTCAGTTCCATCCGCGTAGTTACAAATGGCAAGATTTCATTCTTTTTGATTGCCGAGTAATACTCCATTGTGTGTGTGTGTGTGTGTGTGTGTGTGTGTGTGTGTGTGTGTGTATACATACATACCACATCTTCTTTATCCATTCATCCATCGATGGACATTTGGGCTGTTTCTATACTTTGGCTATTGTTGATAGTGCTGCTATAAACATGGGGGTGCATGTGTCCATTCGAAACAGCACACCTGTATCCCATGGGTAAATGCCTAGTAGTGCAATTGCTGGATCATATAGTAGTTCTATTTTTAGTTTTTTGAGGAACTTCCATACTGTTTTCCAGAGTGGCTGCACTAGCTTGCATTCCCAACAAAAAGTTCTTTAACTTCAACTGCAAATTGAATAGAAATAGCCATTTCTAATATTTTTCTGAGCAGTGGTTGTTTTCGTCTATTAATTTCAGCTTTGATCTAGAATGCATTGTAATTTATCTCTCTTCCTTTCCTGTGAATTTTTACTTCTATAAACTTCTCTCCATTTGTTGTTTAATCAGTTAGTGGAACTGAAGGTAAATTAATTACATTGCTCTGAAGCAAAACCTGATGGAAGGCTCAAGGGAATTTCTCCTTGGGTAAAAAGTCAAGTATTCCAGTGAACTGATTTTGCAGACAGATCTCTAAGGTTCAGAAATCTCCAGTTTGCTTGCTTGCTTCTTGCCTGCTTGCTTGCTTTCTCTCTTTCTCTTCTCTCTCTTCTCTTTCTTTTCTCTCTCTTTCTTCCTTCTTTTCCTTTCCTTCCTTCCTTCCTTCCTTCCTTCCTTCCTTCCTTCCTTCGTTCTTTCCTTCATGTGTGTTTGCCTGAGGCTATCCCTGAGGTTGCCGTGTGCTAGAATCTAACTTCTTACTAAGGAATCAGGAAGTAGAGATGGGAAGGACCTTAAAATTAACCATTCTAATATTTTTATTTTACAGATGAGGAAACTGAGACACTGAGAGATAAGGGAACAAGGTTTTGTTTTGTTTTTTAAATCTAGTCTAGAGATCTTGTCAGCTGTACCATGACTTACAGAATTTCACTTTTTGAACAAGCAGAACCTGTACTTAGTTGAGATAGCAGCTTCACCTCCCATGGGTAAAGAAAATGGAAAAAATCGGAGAAAAAAAAAAAAAGAAAGAAACCTTTCACTATTCCCTAGCAATATCCTTCTGGGCTACCCAGTAATGTTTACAGACTCCAAGGGGACCTATATTCAGTACTCCTGAGTATAGAAGTACTGGTTTCACAAAAACACTTTCAGTAGAAAATTCTTTATCTATTTTTAAAGTTTTTGCAACATCTTTTTAAACTGTGAAGACATAAACACCTAAATGGTTAGTATTTATGTTTGTCCTCTTTAGAAACTGAGTGTTTGGAAATAGAAGGTTTTGTTTTTGTTTTGCAAATACATTGATGTGTCAGAAATAGGAATTTCTACATAGTACATAACCTCTTTGAAATGCTGTGGTTCTCTTACTTATTTGCTTATGAATTTTTTTTTTTCTTTTGGATAAATGTAATAGTTATTCCATTAAAAGGAAACATCTATGTGCCTACAGCAGTTGCCAGTAACAGTGCGTAATAATTAAAGTAGTTGTTTACACAGGTATGAGGAGATTCAAGAAACAGTATTATTTGACTAGAGTTGAAATTTTTAATGAATAAAGCTTCTTATGCCTCTTGGGAGTTGGGAAGAAAATTATTTTATGGCATACTGGAAAACTAGTTTCTAACCATTTTCATTTTCTGATGAATAGATTTAAAATAGAAATGTTAGCCAAGGATAGAATGTTTGCCAGTTATATTCCAAATATCTTGGAGTTTATCTTTAACCATGGTAACAGACATAGTGGTGAAATAAGTTGGTAGGTTGCCGTTGGCTGCCTAAAATTAAGCAAATGTACCAGCTTTGAAAAGGCCTGAGAGTGTCTAAAACACTGGTGTTAACCTGCTGAATGTTTATAGTTGCACGATGAATAACATTTATAAATGCTGTTTAACAGAGTAACTTAGAAGCTAAATTGCTCTTTGCCATATGGCCCCTAGAGTTTATTCAAATGAAAGCTGTTAATTCAATACCAGGGACTGATTCACAAGAAGGAAATGCTGAAGAAGCTATGAAACTTAAAAATTTCTCATTCTAGTTTTTGCCTAAAATTAATATCCTTATTAGGATATGTTATATTCACTTAAAGTGGAATCTTGTTTTAGTTTGCTTTCTGTTTTTAATGTCTTCCCCCACCCAACCCCATGAGGGAATTAGAAGTACAGATAAAGAGTTCTGGTTTACCTTGTTTATGGAGAAATGGGTTGGTATGTGGCTCTAACCAGGTAAAAGACAGTATGTAAAGAGAAAGTCAGGTGGCCTTATTAAAATTTAAGTCTTTTCAAACATTAGGGAACAAGAAGATAAGATCTTATTTTTCTAATCTCAAAATGGTAGACAGCAGGATATATTTTAATTACCGCTTTATGGACACTGTAACACTTTGCTGTGTGGTTTATTTTTATTTACTGGTAGAAAACAAAGGAAAATTGCTAGGTGAAGCCTTATTACATTGACTTCAATTAGGGAAAATTCAGTACATTTAGTTTTACTAGTACAGTTTGACTTTTAACACTAAAGACTTTTATGACCAAGACTATCTCTGTCTCTCTGTCTCTCCAAAAAAATAATGTCATGGTAGAATTTGCATCTGTCTACCTTTAAATAACATTTATGATGGACCTACTATGTATAAGGCACTGAGCGCTTATCTTAATACAACTCTGCATCATGGAGGAACCAAAATGCAAATAACTATTATACTTTATGGTAAATGCTACAGTGGAATTGTCTTTAAAGCATTATGGTAAGTCACATAAATTTCCATCTAAGTTTGTTTTTCCAGTCACCATTCTGTCACTACTTTTATCTCCCAGATATTTTTCAGATTTCCTATGATCTCCCTTCCTTCATTGTTTTCTTCATTCTTATTTTCAGTCAAATATTTTCTCTTCACAACCCCCCAGGGTGACTTGTCTTAAATAAAAATTTGACCTTGTCATTTACCTACTGAATAACACTCTTCCAAGATTTCCTCTTACGTGTGGTATAATCTTCTTCCCGAGGCCTTTAAGGAATTTTTTTAACATCCAGTTTCAGTTGGCTTTCTAGCCCCATCCAGCCTTCAGCTTTTATTCATTAACTCCATCCTCCACCAAATACAACTTTTTGAAGTCTCTCCATGCTGCTTTTCACCTTACTGCTTGGGATGCCCACATCTGCTTTTTTTTTAAATCTCACTCAAATTGGTCCTTAAAACTCAAAGCTAGTATCTTCTTCAAGGACATCTTTCCTAACCCCATGGGGACTGGATTAGGTGTCCCAAGCTACTTCTCCTATACAAAGGTTATGTGTGCTGTTTTCATGGCAGTAGTATTTTTTATTTCTTGATTCTTCTTCTTTTTTACAAGTATACCAAGTAACATGGTAGTTACATACCATCCTTCAAAAGTCAGCACTGTTGTTTGTTTTTAAATATCATTGTGAACTCTTGGTTTAAAGATACTTTACATGCTTCAAACTGTTGCAGTTATTCATGCTTAGATTGTTCTGTTTTGCCATTGGGAGCTTCTTTAGATGGCTTCTGAGTGTCTAGTTGTATTTGACTGTGTTCCTTTGAAGAAGCAAATTTGAAATGGGAGCGATCCTTTCTGCATAGGGACAAGGAAAACTACAGAGAGATCTTGATCCTTTTTTAATCATCCTAGATATAAACATGTTGAGATGGTGGTATAGTTATAGACTGAATTACTTCTGCTCCATCTAAGAGCAATTACAGGGAAATTTTTCTATAAATTCAATTTTTCTTTTATCTCTGTGTTACAGTGGTATTTGTGTATTCTAGCATTTATCACAGCTTGACTTGCATTATAATTAATTCCCCCCCTGCTAATCTGTAAGGGTAGGAATCATTATGTTTGTATCTACATCATTTATTCCAGTGCTTTACCTTATAGTTGGTACTTGGTAAATGTTTGCTGCTTTGAGAACAGTGCTCTCAGGAGACAATACTTACCTTAAACTTTTATTTAGTTCATGTAGTTCTTCGTTATATTGAGTGCTTAGGATGTGCCATGCACCAAGTTAGACACTAATTCAAGTAACTTATTTAATGGTAATGTGTGAAATTCTGTCTGTATGCTGAATATCTATTACATTAAGTGCTAAACATAATGCTTTAACCTATAGCAATATTTCCCAAAGTGCATACTGAATAATGTCAGTAGGCATTAGCAAAATTAGAGGGATTTTGTGATCAAAGAGTTTGGGAGATACTGAGCTAGACAAAGATAAACAAGTTTCTGATTACAGGATTTTATTATGCAAATACGTGTAATGTTATTTACTACCTAAGAGGCAAAGAAGATATCATTTCTCAATTTGTTTGACTTAGGTTTTTTTTCCCCAAGTATTTGTGGAACATTCTTAGGAAAATGCTGACCAAGTTACATAAAAGAATGTGGTTCAGCAGAAAGGACGTGGGGTTGTAAGTCAGAACTTGGGTTCTGCCCCTAAATACTAGGTATAGAACTTTCTGACCCTTCTTAAAGCCTCAGTTGTCTTCTTAATACAAGAAGTTAATACAGGTCTATACAGCATAAGACTGCAAATCCTTTACAAACCACTTGACAAAAATTAGTACTTTTGTACAGTCTTAGTATCTAGATAAATAGTTCATTATAAAGTTAAAATCTGTAAGTGAATATTTTATTTCTTCTTCTGCAGAGTTTTTCCTTAATTCTCCATACTAAAGATTAAAGGTATAACTTCTGTAGGCATACTTGAGTCAGTAGCAGTTTTATAGCCACCTGGATTCTTACAATTACAGCATAACTTTTCTTGACCAATGATGACAGTGGACTAGCTCCCTTAGATTGTAATTCTGAGGAATCTGGACTAAGCACCCAGGAGCAATTTATCTTAAGTTTTTTCTCCATAGTAATGTTACCCTATATAGATAAATGGAAGGAAGCCAAACAAATTAATGTTTTGATTTTGAATAATTGAACAGATTTAGATCTGTTTCAGGGTCTCGTTTTTTATTTCAAATGAATGAATGAACAGCAATAATGTTAGTTATTTTCTAAAATACAAATGTATTTTAAGTAACCAAGATATGGTAATACTCTTGGCATTTAAATTGCCTTAAAAATATGATACACATTTTTATGCTATTTATAGTACACTATTAGAAATATGCAAACAAGGAAGGTACTGTAGTCTTGATTCATATTACTTATATGTGGTTTAGTCAGGTTATGTTTTAGAATAACAAACGAGAATATATCCTATGATAAAAACTGAAAGAATGTAGATAAGGCATATGCATTCCTTCCTTGTTTCATGCTGCAGTATGAGGGAAAAGGAAGCATTGGGTAATTCATCCAATGACATAATAGATAACTTTTTTGAGTTCTTATGTGTCTGTTACTGTTGTTAGCTCAGTATGTGTTAGCACATTTAATCCTCAAAGTGGTACTGTGATTAATATATTAACTGTTTTACATATTTTTAGGGCTGAATAAGTTGGACTTCATGAAGTTTCGTGTATTTTCATTTGCTCTTTTAACAGGGTCTGATAGCTTCCCTGCTAGGAAGGCAACCAGGGAGAGACATGAGAGACAGAAGTCTCTGACAGCAGTTAGGGGTTAACTGCCACTCTTCAGACACCTCTTAGTGATCAGAGCCAAGACAAGAAAGAGAACATGGGTGGGTTTTGTTAAGAATGTGAATGAAATCACTGGTGGGTAACTACTGGCTCAGCTGTGGAGCCAGTCACTTGGATTTGAATTCCTGTATTTTGCTGCTTACGTTTAGCTTTGTACAATTTAAGGTTTTGTTAACTGTGCAACAGGGATGCGGTAATGTCTATTTCATAGAGTTATAAGGATTAAATGAGCTAATACATGGAACATGTGTTTGGTACTTGATAAATAATAAATGCTAACTCATTATTGTTACTGTTACTACTATTATTAACAATATCAATTGCCTTGACTGACAAGGGAGTGAAAACCAGAGACCTTAATATCTTCCTCAACCAGTGGTGGGACCTTCCATCCAAGCTGGGTCCCAGTCAGTCCATGGTTATTTTAGACATAGCCTCGTATTGCCATCTTGGGTAGTGTTTAAGTTGTTTGTTTTCAATGATTATCACCCACTACCAACACTTTTTTCTACATTTATTTTCAAGTTATGCATAATTTTTATATATACTGTTTCTCAAACAAAACTCCTAATAAATATGTTATTATTATTTGATTTCTTGAGGGGGAAGGTTAGGGGAGAGATTTTGAAAAAATGGGAAATTTCTTCTGAAATGTCTCTCTACTATCATAAATGAGAAAACCCAGAGAACTCAAAGTAATTTGACTGAACTCATTGAGCTGGTAAGTAATGAGGCTGGAGTTTAAATATAGGAATTTAATTCTGTGCCCTTACTAATTAGTTCTCCTGCCTTTTTTTTTTTTTTTTTTTTTTGCAAAGAAATAATAAAACAAATTATTTTAGAGTGAATATATATTTTCTAATTTACTTTCTTTTTGTAAAGACGGTAATGTCTTAAGTTAGACATGTAATAAGACTGGGTTCCATTTTTTAAAAATTGCTTTCATTTCTAATATAGAATGATTTTTTTTTCCCTGAAAGTAAATACTATGGTGTCAACAGACTGTAGTTTGATATGATTGGATTTTTAAAATCAAATCAAAATGGAGATAAATATTAAGTCTGATGTGTACAGTATCCTTGGTTGATGTCTTTGATGCAAATTAGCACAAGACTCCCTTTTTATTCACTTGGAGATACATTACAAATTCCTGTGAATGAGGAAAATCTTCATTTATGTAACCCCAAGCAAAAGTGACTGCATAGAAATGCAGACAATGAGAAATAAGAAGTTGAGGGATTCTTGGAGTGTTTGAAAAATGTTCATAGGGCACCTGGATGGCTCAGTTGGTTAAGCATCCAACTTTGGCTCAGATCATGATCTCACAGTCTGTGAGTTCGAGCCCCATGTCGTGCTCTATGCTCACAGCTCAGAGTCTGGAGCCTGCTTTGGATTCCATCTCCTTCATGTTCTCTCTCTCTCTCTCTCTCTCTCTCTCTCTCTCTCTCTCAGAAATAAACATTTAAAAAAATTGAAAAAAAAAACAATGTTTAGATACAGGTATTCAGGTTTAATTTGTTTTCACAGTATGTTGACTCCATCTCCTGATGTTTTGTTCTTTGGAAATTTCCTTTATTGAAATTGTTTTTGTACCTGTGATGCTTAGAGAAATGCCCTGCTGAACTAATCAAAATTGAAGGCTAAGAGAGCTTGGTTTTCCAATGAATACTTCAATTTAATAATTGCTGTTGTCTAATATAAGCATTCAAATCCTTCCTTCATAGCTTAAACTGTTCCTAATTACTTATCATTTCTATTTGCAAGTTCATACCACAGTTCAACGTATCTAAAAATCAGAAATTAACTCAGCTCTCCATTGTATTTGAAATACTATGTCATGGAATCAAGAACTCATACTTTTATTTCAGTGTTGATCCAAAAATTCAGGAGAGATCACTTTGATGAAGTCCACTTACACAGATTCTCTCCAAATTATATGATATTTTTGTGTAATTCTAGACCTGGCTGGGGTTAAAAACAAAATTTAAACACCTAGTGTATACCAAGTGTTGTGCTCAATGAATTACACATCATGGTCCAGTTTCCCAAACATTACTGAAGAAACAGGCTCAGAAGTTTTTTTCATTTGTTTTATTTTTTTTTTAAGTGCTCCAGTCACTATATAAATGGCCTGCCCAGATGTTCAGTCTGCTTACAGCCTTGCCTTTAAAAAACATTCTCAGGGCACCTGGGTGGCTCAGTCGATTAAATGTCCAACTCTTGGTTTCAGCTCAGGTCATGATCTCATGGTTCATGAGTTCAGGCCCAGCATCGGGCTCCACATTGCTGGTGCCGAGCCTATTTGGGATTCTCTCTCTCTCCTTCTCTCTCTGTTCCTCCCCCACTCACTTGCACTCTCTCTCTCTCTCCCTCTCAAAATAAATAAATAAACTTAAAAAAAAATTCTCATTCTCACCCTTTATTATTGTAGCAATTACCTGGTCATCCAAGCAAAAATTATCTATTTAATAATTTCAATTATTTGAAATGTCACGTAATTTTAATTTTTATTTGAAAATTTGCATATTTTCAAATAAACCTTAAAATTCCAAATAATGCAAATTTAGCAACTATTTGTACAGCATAGACAATTTTTAAATATTTTTTTAAAGTTTGTTTAGTTTTAGTGATCTCTATACCCAGTGTGGGGCTTGAACTCATGACCCTGAGATCAAGAGTCACACACTCCTCCAACTGAGCCAACAGTTTCTTTATATTGACAACTTATTTTCTCAGTTGCAATGAACTGTAATTTACACCACATAGCGTTTAAATATCTCAAATCCTTTGGGAAGTAAATCTTACCAATATGCAAATGAATGTTAGGCCAAGATTAACATTAATTAATAATAATCTAGCATAGGCACCAAAAAAAAAAACAAAAACAAAAAACAGAAGTAGTCTTCTGGATAGAGAGGAATAGCCTGCTAGGAGTCAAAACTTGATGAAAAAGTTTTTTCATTCCAAATTCCCCTAAGATCTAAGGCCTGTGTGTGTGTGTGTGTGTGTGTGTGTGTGTGTGTTTATCACTTTAAATGTTTGTCATGTTAAAGAAATCTTACAGAAATATAGCTATTTCTTCTTTTACAAAACAGCTTTATTGATATATAAATAAATGCCATAAAATTCGGTTGTTTTAAGTATCTAACTCACTAATTCTTACTAAATTTATAGAGTTGTGCAGCCATTACCACAATCTAATTTCAGAACATTTCCATCATTCTAAAAAGAAACTTCTTTCTTGTTTGTAGTCACTCATTCCCACCTTGAGGCAGCCACTAGTCTACTTTTTGTCTCTATAGATTTGCCTCTTTTGTACATTTTATATAAATGGAATGATACTATACATGGTCTTTTGTGTCTGGCTTCTTAACATGATGATTCTGAATTTCACCCAAGTTGTAGCATGTTTGAGTACTTCTTTTTTTTTAATTTTTTTATTGCCGAGTAGAATCCCATTGTGCCACATTTTTTTATCTGTTCACAATCAATGGACATTTGCATTGTTTCCACTTTTTGACTAATATGAATAATGCAGACATAAACAATTATGTACAGATCTTTGTACGGACATTGAGTTTCATTTCTCTTGGGTAAATAAGTAGGAGTGGAATTATCAGGTCATCACTGTCAAATTATTTTCCAGAGTGGCTGCTTCATTTAACAGTCCCACAATATATGAGGATTTTAATTTCTCCACATCCTTGCCAACATGTTATTGTCTGTCCTTTTGATTTATGGCCACGTTAGTAGGTGTGAAGTAGTGTCTCTGTGGTTTAATTTGCCTGGCTACTTCTTTTCATTAATTGTTTATTGTCTATATTGAATGACATTTCTATAGCTTTGGAAATCCTGCAAGAGACTTAAACTGGCATGGTCCTTGCCATGTGAAGTATTGGTTTCCTCGAAGATTCTGACTGTATCCTGTAAAATAAAGTCTTTGAATTGTGATTTAAAATTTAGGCCTTTTCAGGTAAAATCAAAAGGAAAAGAGATTAATTACTTGTCACACAAAAAATAATCAATCTTAGCTGATTGGCATATTACTGGTCATTTCCTGCTTTAACTCTGCTATTACTAGTTGAGTTGTAGGAGGTTTTTTGGGGTTTTTTTGTTTGTTTTTTTGTTTTTGTCTTGATCTTACCTATTATCATGAACTATTATTCCATTTTCCTCAAAGTGTGATGATAATTGATGAAGTAGTCCTGGAATTTTCTTTCCCTTTTCTGGACCATCTAAGAAAACATGTCAAATAATAGATGTCAGTCGGCAAAAAAATATTTTCATTTTTTTCATCATTGTAGGTTGGGCAATAAAAGGTGTAAAATAAATATTTAATCTACAGTTTGATGCAGTAAGACATTTATGGAATTTTCCTTTTGGTTTTATTAGACTGATGAAACCCTGTTTAAGGAATTTACAAGGTGGGCTGAACTTTAAAACAAGTTGCATTTTTGTGTTAAAGCATGCCCAATACCTGTTATAGTTAAACAGTATAGGTGAGAGGACAATATAAATATATATTCATTTTAAGGAAATGTTTCTTTTTGTTCTTCCCCCTCAGTCTACCTGAAGTGCCTTGGTGGGAACTTTTCCCACTCTTCCAGGATGGCATTTAGCCTATTCTTTGCAAAAGAAGTAATAATATTGGACTTTTAATTATAATCATGAATACAAAGAAAAAGTGATAGCTGTTCTTGGGTGTGTGGTTATTAAAAAAACAAGTCTTGGCAAGTTGAAGGATGGATATGTCTGAAATAGGTGATGTATTTACTTAATTCTTTTCTAAAAAAAATATTTGAAATGGTTTCTGCTATTAAGGCATAGCAGTTTCTACAGACTGCTATTATTTTGAGAAAAGACAATTAAGATTTATCTTAGGAAGGTAAGACTGCGTAATGGCCAGCCAGCCAATGGGCAACTGTGTCTGTAGATGGGGTCCAAATTCTATGTCTTAAAAGCTGTCCGACCATGGGCAAGTTGTTTCAATCTCTCTGAGACTCAATTTTTTTATCTTTAAAATTGGAGTGAAAATGTTGACTTATGAATAGTTTGTAAGAAAGTTCTAGCACAGTATCTGAGAGCTTTTGAAGTAAACATTATGTTGACTCAATTTGTATTTGTACCACACATGGATACACTGTGAGTCTTATAACTTAAAAATCAATCAGGAAAAAAAACAAAACAAAAAATAAGGCCCTTGGAGCCAGCGCATCTTGTGTTTGAATCTGGTTTGGTCATTTGCTGTCTTTCTGACTTTGGGCAAGTTATAGAACTTCTCTATCTCTGTTCAGCTTTCTTTAAAATTGGAACACTATCTGGGGCTCCTGGGTGGCTCAGTCGGTGAAGCAGCCGACTTCGGCTTAGGTCATGATCTCTCGGTCCGTGAGTTCGAGCCCCGCATCGGGCTCTGTGCTGACAGCTCAGAGCCTGGAGCCTGCTTCAGATTCTGTGTCTCCCTCTCTCTCTGACCCTCCCCCCGTTCATGCTCTGTCTCTCTCTGTCTCAAAAATAAAATAAACGTTAAAAAAAAAAATTGGAACACTATCTATTTCAAGGATTGTTATGAGAATCGAATGACATTGTGTAAGTAAAGTAGTTGGCCCAGAGCTTCCTCTGTCATGGTTGTTGTGCTGGTTGAATAACAACAGGTGGTATTTATTGAACAGTTACTGTGTGCTGCACACTTTCCTAAGTCTTTACATGCATTTAGTCATCACAGCAACCCCATGAAATAGGCATTACACTCGTACATACACTGACTAGCTTGGTTTTGGTCATTATTATTTAACTGAGTTAATTAATTTTTATAAATGCATATTTGGCTAAGAGAATTGTGACCTTTGTTGTCAGTGAAAGCCCTTTCTTGGACTAGGTGGGAGGATGAAGTTCATGTCTTTTTGAAGTTTTTTTCCCCTTAAGTTTGACATATAAATATGAACAGCGCTGTTAGTGGTAAAATCAAGAGAGAATAAAGTTTGTTATTTGGTCTTCCACTGTGTTTCAATGATTTAGAAGCTAAAGAACTGAAACCTTATTTTTTTTAACTAACCTGTTTGTTTTAAGTAGTAAATAGCTTTTAAAAAGCCATTTTAATTCGTTTTAATAATTATTTTAACTATTTTTAATAAAATTACATTTTTATTTAATAAACGAATTGTTGAGATAACACTTAATGAAAAGCCCAGATAATTATTAATTAAATTAAACTTTAAGGGTTTGTCTATATAAAAGGTTTAAAACCTGGGGAGATGTGTTACAAGTTTGTTAAATAGAACTTTAGTATTTACCCTGGATAATGTGTCTTGACCCTCTGCTTAATTGATGAAGTAAGGCATATTTGAATTATTTCATGTGATTAATATAAAAACCAGTGATG
Organism: Panthera tigris; assembly: GCF_018350195.1. Taxonomy (NCBI): domain Eukaryota; kingdom Metazoa; phylum Chordata; class Mammalia; order Carnivora; family Felidae; genus Panthera; species Panthera tigris. The sequence continues at coordinate 81,561,104 of NC_056661.1, forward strand.
ATCTTTTTTCTGTCATTAGCGGGGTCTGCACAATTCATGATGCAAGGTTTGGTTAAGTAGAAAAGCAGAAGTTAAACGGTCTTTGCCAAGATGACTTCTTGGGAAAGGTTATTAATTGGGCAGTACCTTGATTAATAAATCTACTGAGAATGTACTGCCATGTACCAGCAAGTTGGAAAATAAACAATCTTTGTAAATTATGCAGAGTGGTGTTGGTTTGCATTAGCAGCAATGTTCTCATTAAAGTTGGGCCAGGAAAAAACACCACTGTGTTCTGCTTCTACTTTTCACTACGCATGTAAACTACGCCAACAGCAACAGCCAACACCTGGGAAAGAAAGGCAAACCAGCCCTATGTTGGGCCCCTTAGCAGCAGAATTTCTAGCAACTTGTCTGTAGGACTTTGTTGTTTAATTTTATTCTCCTCTATTAGCCATCCAAGTGTTTCTCTTGATGATCTGACGTTTGAATCGGGAGAGAATCTGATTGGCTCAGCTTGGGTCAGCTCTCTAGCTTTGGATTACCGTGGAGAAGGGTTTCTTGCAGGATCAAATAACAGTGACCTGGTCCTGGAGAGTGCCCCTCACACACAGTATAGCAGGTTCTTAGTTCTTTACGCTTAGTGATTTAATGATTTTACTTAAGTATACATGAGAGATAGGTATTGAATCAACTAAGTACTTGCTTTTTTTAATCTTAAAGAATTAGTTTCTTATTAAAGATGGGGCTTGGCATTTGAGGACCATTGAGGGACCCCTGAAATCTGCACTGTGTCTAGTAAATCTCACTGGCTCTGAGGGTTAATTTTAATCTCTTGAGAACTGAGGGGGAACAGAGAACAGGAGTCAGATGAGACAGTCCATGGCCAGTCCCTGCTGGTTGCTATAGAGGCCAAAAAGCTGATGATGGCCTTCTCTCCTTGGCTCCCAGAACTTGGAGTTCTCCCAGTTCTACCATGTAGCCGTTTATTGGGCTCCCTTCCCTCCATTGCCTCCCTTTCCTGTGTGAACCATTTGAATTCCTTCCCTTACCACCTAATGCAATTTAAGTTACCCTTCTGCCACAAGAGTCCCTTATGGAATGTTGTTTTCTGGGGTAGTATATATTTTAGCATTTTGGTTCTTTAACCCATTTTTCCCCTTTATATCCTAGCTAGGATATTGGTGTCTGTCTGCCCTTTTATAGTACTCAACTTTGACAGTTTTATTGTTAAGGTATAACTTTTTTTTTTTTAACTTTTTCTTTTTTTATTAAGGTAGAACTTATTAGGTGAAATTTCCATTCTGTAACTCATAGGAAAAACCTTATTTATTTTCACAGTGAGACTTAATTAAATTGATTTTGTGCAGTGGCAATTCCTTTCTTAACAACTTGCCCCTCTTAACAGTATTTTTCCATGAGAAAATGTGTTCAAGAGCATCTAGTCCAGTGCCTAACAGTTGTTATTACTGTGATTAGCTTTCATTTTCTCTTGATGTTTTTAAATGAGATTTTATTATGATTTAAAAGTTATACATGTCTATCATAGGAAAATTGGAAAATGCAGGTAAACATAGTAAAATCACACAATTGCCCTACTGTTAACCTTGTGAAATTTCCCCCAAAAATATTAGGATCATATTGTATCTAGTTTTTCTATTATCCTGTTTTCATGTAACATACCAAAAGTATTTTCTCACATTACTGAATATCCTTTTACTTTTTAAAGTTTATTTATTTATTTTGAGAGAGAGAGCGAGCGAAAGAGAGAGTACACATGTGATTGGGGGATGGACAGAAAGGGAGAGAGAAAGAATCCCAAGCAGGTTCCCCACACTGTCAGCGCAGTGAGAACTCACGAACCGTGAAATCCTGGCCTGAGCCAAAATCAATAGTCAGATGCTTAACTGACTGAGCCACCCAGGTGCCCCTGAATAACCTTTAAAACATAATTTTAATGAGCATAATATTCTATTGTATAAATATGCCGTAATTTATTTTTTAAGCCTTTCCCCTGACTACATATAGCATTCACGTCGTTGAGATAATCTCTTACTGGGACGCCTGGGTGTCTCAGTTGATTGAGCGTCTGGCTTCAGCTCAGGTCCTGATCTCACAGTTCGTGGGTTTGAGCCCCACATCAGGCTCTGTGCTGACAGCTTGGAGAGCTTGCTTTGGATTCTGTCTCTCTCTCTTTCACTGCCCCTCCCCCACTTGTGCTCTGTCTCTTCTTTCTCTCAAAAATAAACAAACGTTTTTTTAAAATTTTAAAAAGTAAACTCTTATTTCCTTTTTTTTAAAGGTGTTTTTTTTTTAAGTTTATTCATTTATTTTTGAGAGAGAGAGAGAGAGAACAGGGGAAGGGCAGACAGAGAGGGAGACAGGGAGAATCCCGAGCAGGCTCCACACCAGCAGCGCTGAGCCTGATGTAGGGCTCAAACTCACAAACCCTGAGATCATGACCTGAGCCGAAACCAAGAGTCAGATGCTCAACTGACTGAGCCACCCAGGTACTCCTCTCTTATTTCTTTAATAGGTTTTTTATAGGTAGAGATTTCTGAATAAACACAGTGAACATTTTCAGTCTATTGAGCCCTCAGTCTCCACATATGTAACCAGTCTCCCATTGTAGCTGCCATCTCATTCTGTATATGGATACCTTTCTCATCCCATTCAAACTTTTTATTGTAGACCTCTTTATCTTTCTTGGGCTCTGACACCCCACATTAGGATAGATGTTCTCCAAGTGAGGATCTTCCTCACCCTGCATGGGTTTTAACACCCTGTCTGTGCTGGGTAACCCCAAAATATGGTCATCTTCATGACCCTGCTCAGGCTCTGAGTTCCCTGACACCACAAAGCCCCTGCTCTACACCCCACTTGGGCTGGTACCCCACACCTAGCCACACCTGTGTGTTAGACCTGGCTTTGGGCTCCCAGGGCTCTGCCCTATTTAATGATGTTGACACTGAATTGTTCAGGAAAGGCATGGGGAAAGGGAAATGATGCCATACCGTTTGAAGACTTACTGAGGGGTGTTGCCAGGTGATAGCATCATGCCTGGCGTACTGTAGGTATTTGGTGGCAGGGTGTGCATACGTGTGTTTAATTCTTCCCCTCCTGATCCTGGAGTGTTGAGTCTTGGTGGTAAAAGGAATGATTGCTGTTTACCTTTTTTATTGACCCCCATTTTCCAAACTCCAAGCGTCTATATCTTGGCTAATGACTTTGCCTACTATTTAAATGAGATCAAGATTATTTGAGATGAACATGTTTAACTGCCTAACCACCTCAGAACATTTCAATATTTTCAGCTCTTCTTATTTTACCTTCTTTCTTGAAACTCTTTCCTCTTTTGGCTTTTATTATAGTGTATTGTCCCACTTTTCTTCTTGCCTGACTAATTTTTCTAAATCTCCTTACCTGACTTTGATACGTCTACCCCCCCAGCTGGATATTTATCTTTCTTAATATTTTGTTATTGATCTCCTTAAGCCATTCTGTTTCCCTAGATTATTATTAGCCATAAATTGTCCCAACACCTAGGTTTTGCTGCTGAATTCTGGATTTTATTTTTAGTTTATTTTTATTATTTTTTTAATATTTATTTTTGAGAGAGAGAGAGAGAGACAGAGACAAAGCATGGGCAGGGGAGGGGCAGAGACAGAGGGAAACATAGAATCTGAAGCAGGCTCCAGGCTCTGAGCTGTTAGCATAGCGCCCCACTCGGGGCTCAAACTCACAAACTGTGAGATCATGACCTGAGCCAAAGTCGGACACTTAACTGACTGAGCCACCCAGGTGCCCCCTGAGTTCTGGATTTTATACCTTCCCAACTCTAGCTCAGATTTTATACTGACTCTAGCCATAATTCCTAGTAGGTTTATAGCTCCCAACAGTGTTTTTTTTTTTTTATTCTTTTTCTTCTCTTTGCTATTCTTTTATTTCCTTTTTAAATGTTTATTTATTTTGAGAGAGAGAGAGTGTGCAAGCAGGGTGAGGGGCAGAGAGAGAGGAGAGAGAGAATCCTAAGCAGGCTCCATGCTTGGGGAGTGAGATCATGACTTGTGTTGAAATTGAGAGTCAGATGTTTAACCAACTGAGCGACCCAGGCACCCCTGCCCCCAATTTTTTTAAACATGGGAGAGGGAGAAAGAGAGAGAGAGAACATTTTAAGCAGGCTTCACATCCCGCACGGAATCTTTTGTGGGGCTCTATCTCCCTGCCATGAGATCATGACCTGAACCAAAATCAAGAGTTGAAAGCTTAACTGACTGAGTTACCCATCCCGTAAGTTTCCTGTTGTACATTTTACCTTACAAATACTGCTATTTTTCAGACTATCTCTCATTTGTGTATAGTACAATAGTACTTACTTGATTATGCTTTGAATTATAACTAATTCTCTGAGTATTTTTCTTTGGATTTGTAACTTCTTCGAGGCAAGTTCTACTATAATCATTTCTTTTTGTTGAATTAATGAACACTCTTAAAGACATTTTTTCTAAACTTGAGTCAGTGTTTTACTGTATCAGTAACTGGTTTTCCCTAGGCAATAGGAAATTGGTCATGATTTGATTATATGTATGTGGCCTGTAATACACTATTCTTAGGGTTAATGCAGGAAAGGGTGTGATTTTAAGATGATGCATAAATTGACAAAATATGTGGGAAGATTTTAAATAGCTTTAACTACTATTATAATGAATAGAATCTTTGCTAATTACCTAGATTCTAGCATCTCCAGATGAGAATGTGTTTTCGGACTTTGATGTTTACGTCTGAATGTCAGAGGCTACCTAGAAATGTATTTCATAATTGATTGGATTCTAGAAATCTGTTTTCTTTCTTGAAAAGTTGTATTCTCCCCCCCACCAAAGATTTTAATCTTTTTAAAAGTTTTATTTTTTTATTTGCTTTTCTACTCAAGCAGCTTTTCTTTACTGTACTTAAACTATTAATTATATGATTCTGCTAATAACTAATAGCAGAAGAAATAAAGGACAGTTGAAGCAAAGGTTACAAAGAAACTCTTTGCTTATAATTATTCATATTTATTCCATGATTTAGAATTCTTTCCCCAATTAAGATATCTTAACTCTGAATACTTACCCATGTCTTCCCTTTCCCAAATAACACTAGAATTGTGGTGAAATATTTTAATGATTGGATTTAAAGACTTCTGTGATTTGGCTTTTCATGTTTTTTAGAGCTCTAAGAAAAGGTTGATTCAGAAGAATTAAAGATTTGGTAAAAAATTTGGTACTTGTTTTACATTTGGAAGGGTTACTAGCTCTTTCCATATCCTCAGACCACACCTTTTTGTCTGACATCATCCTCATTCATAGTTCATATTGTGTAATTAAATGATTCAACTTCCTCATATTTCCTCATTATTAAAGTCACCTGAGTGTCTGACCTCTCTAGGTATTGGGGGCGGGGGGGGGGGGGGCAGTGCATGTGCACGCATGCAGTGGGCAATCAGAAACATTGGCAGTATCTTGATTAAAATAGGACATTGTGGGGGCACCTGGGTGGCTCAGTCAGTTAAACGTCCAACTTCAGCTCAGCTCATAATCTCACTTTTTGTGAGTTCTAGCCCTGCATCAGGCTCTGTGCTGACAGCTCTCTCTCTGACCCTCCCCGACTGGCATGTGTACGCTCTCTCTCTCTCTCTCTCTCTCTTAAAAATAAACATTAAAAAAATAGGACATTGTGAAGAATTAAGAGAATAGAACAAGAGAGCACGAAAATGGAGAAGTAATGGGAATTGCTGCGCAATATAGTAGATTAGAAACAAGGTTCTTCAGGAGCAGTTATAAAGACTCAGAGATAGGGGCGTTTGGGTGGCTCAGTTGGTTGAGTGTCCAATTTCAGCTCAGGTCATAATCACACAGTTCCTGGGTTTGAGCCCTGTGTTGGGCTCTGTGCTGACAATTCAAAGCCTGGAACCTGCTTCACATTCTGTGTCTCCCTCTGTCTCTGCCCCTCCCCCACTCGCGCGCGCGCGCGCGCGCGCGCGCGCGCTCTCTCTCTCTCTCTCTCTCTCTCCGTCAACAATAAATAAACATTAAAAAAAGAGAGAGAGAGAGAGAGATATTGCCAGGCATTCAGTAAAGAAATTTGTTTGAAAGTCAGTAGTTATGATCAAAGAACGGTGAAAACCTATTTGATAAGCCCTGAAAGCTATACTTGGAAATTAAAAGTTATAAGAAGTCTAAAAAATCAGTTTCTACTAATACCAGGTATGGATTTATCTCAAGGTTAATCAACAATTCTGATGGAAGTGGCCCTAATCGTTTTGTTAGTATGGTTTAGTGATATGAGCACAAGTATTAAGTCTAATTTCAGAATGTCCGTAGTAATTTTAATTTTGTTATATTGCTCAATGCTTCAATTTATTTTTTACCAAATTTATGAAAATGCAAGTTATATATAGTTTAGATATCTGGGCAGATTAGATTGTGAGTGTTGACAGCCCTGTTTTAATTTATAAGTTGTAAACAATTCTTTAAAAAGTGTAACATTGACTTTTTAATTGTCAAAATGACATTTATCTCCACAGCTTATTTCTGCTTTATTCTTTGTTCCTTTTGCCCAGGCATTTATAGCTACTTTTATTGGTTCTTTCTTTTTTCATAGTTGTAATGAGTCTTTTCTCCCCACATACTCATACATTAAAAAATTATGGCCATCCAAATCCTCATTAGTGAATATAAATATTGTTATAAATTAATTTAAGTATAGTTCCACCTTATCAATTTAAAAATGAGATATTGAAGCCTAGAGAAATTGATTTACCAAGAAAGGAAAGAACTAATATTTAAGGAGCACCAACTATATACCAGACACTCTTTTTACATTCTAGTTCTGTGAAGTATGTTTTGTTGTCCCCATTTTACAGATGTTCAGAGGTCAAGAAACTTGCCAAGACCATAAGACTTGTCATGGTGGAGGCAGGATGATAATCCACTTCTGGTGCACAGTCTGGGGTCCTTGCTACTCCTGTCAGCAAACATTAAAAGTCAATCAGCTAAGGCAGTGAGAGAACAAAGGATTAAAAACAAACACTCCAAATATAACAAAGGGTATTTTCTGATTGATAATTTTGTTTTTATTAAAAAAAAAAAGACTCAAAGGTAAAAATTATCTTTGGTTGTGTAGCTATTTAAATCACTATTGGGGCACCTGAATAGCTCAGTTCGTTAAGTGTCTGACTCTTGATTTCAGTTCAGGTCATGATCTCATGGTTTGTTAGATCAAGTCCTGGGTCAGGCTCCATGCTCATGGCAAGGAGTCTGCTTGGGATTCTCTTCTCTTCTCTTCTCTTCTCTTCTCTTCTCTTCTCTTCTCTTCTCTTCTCTTCTCTCCTCTCCTCTCCTCTCCTCTCCTCTCCTCTCCTCTCCTCTCCTCTCCTCTCCTCTCTCTCTCCCCCTCCCCTGCTCTCTCTCTCTTCCTCTCTCTCTCTCTAAATAAGTAAACATTAAAAAAAAAATAAATCCCTATTAAAATATGAGACTTGTAGGTATAAAAGCAACATGACCTTTACCTATTTGGGTCTTCTAGTTGATGATGTATGTACAAAAATATAGTCACAGAAAAAACTAGAATATATTTACTATCAGTATAGAGATGGAAAGAACCACGAAGGTCACAGGCATCTTTCCTTTTATTTTCTTTTTGAGAAGTGGTCTCAAGAGATTCTTTAGCTTCTTGCCCTGAGGGTATCCTTGTCATGTTCTTAACACACACACACACACACACACACACACACACACACACACACACAATGGAGTACTACGTGGCAATGAGAAAGAATGAAATATGGCCATTTGTAGCAACGTGGATGGAACTGGAGAGTGTGATGCTAAGTAAAATAAGCCATACAGAGAAAGACAGATACCATATGTTGTCACTCTTATGTGGATCCTGAGAAACTTAACAGAAACCCATGGGGGAGGGGAAGGGAAAAAAAAATGAGGTTAGAGTGGGAGAGAGCCAAAGCATAAGAGACTCTTAAAAACTGAGAACAAACTGAGGGTTGATGGTGGGGGTGGGTGGGAGGGAGGGAAGGGTTGGTGATGGGCATTGAGGAGGGCTTCTTTTAGGATGAGCACTGGGTGTTGTATGGAAACCAATTTGACAATAAATTTCATATATTAACACACACACACACACACACGCACACACACTTTTGCTATCAAAGGTTCATTTGTCCTGGCACATGATTGGCCTCTGATTAAGTTTATTGAGTGGACCAAACTCAGAAGGGATTTGGGTTCTGTGTTAACTTTTTGAATTAAATTTGATGTTTGTGAGAATTAATAGGTTGCTTTTCAGAGTTTTTGAAATGAGATTCCAAAAACCGAAACTGAGCATGATAGAAGTAGGAAAAAGTAGGACTTTGATATATAGTATTATGGTGTATCTGTTCATTTTCTAAGGAAAGGAGGTGCTTAAAATATGTGTGCAAATCTGGGCCTCCATTTGCCCTGCTTATGTCTATTTGTTAACTCTAAATCTTTTATCTAAGCACTTAATCTAATTAAACTATTGGTAACTACCTTTTTGAAGCAAGACACCTTCTCTTTAGTCTCTTGATATTTGAGCCACTGCCATTCTGAATGTGATGACCTAAGGGGTAATCAGATCACCTAAGAGTAGCTTTTCAAATTGTTTTTCAAACATTTCTTTTCTAGAATTCCTTAGTGATGTGTGTTTCCCATTTCATCATCATCTAGGTTTTAACATTTGTACTCTTGATACCATCATATTCATTACAATTTTTTTTTTCCCTTAGAAGCCAGAGCTGATTCTGGCAGACACCTAGACAACGATACTCTTTTTCTCCACCCACCAATCCTCCCCTTCCTTATCCCTGTCTATCCCTGACTTCCCCTCATTGTCCTCCCCTCTTTTTCTCCTTCTCCATTTTGTTTTGTTTCAGTGTACAGGAAGATAAAAAAATTAGATTGATGATAGGTAGAGGTAGGTGATTCCCTGTAGACATACTATTTAGTGGTAGAAACATTAATTTCTTAGTTACTTCAAATTACTTTGGGTTAGAATCTTACTTTACAAAAGTAGTACATATCTATTATGAGGGGGAATATGATGTAAAGAAAAAAATAAAAGTATTCTCCTATACTTCTTTTAGATAATCTCTATTAATAATGGCTTTCATGTATCTTTCTAAATATCTACTATATATATTTAGGGATATACTTAATGTAACATTAGCCACATTAGTTTCAGATTTATAACATGTACATTTTCTTTTTATTTTCTTTTTAAATTTTTTTTTAACATTTATTTATTTTTGAGAGACAGAGAGAGAGAGAACATGAGCAGGGGAGGGGGAGAGAGAGAGGGAGATTCAGAATTCAAAGTAGGCTCCAGGCTCTGAGCTGTCAGCACAGAGCCCAACGCAGGGCTCGAACCCACAAACCGTGAGATCATGACCTGAATTGAAGTCAGACGCTTAACTGACTGAGCCACCCAGGCACCCTACATTTTCATTTTATGATAGTCTTCTGTAGGTCAGAAAGTATATATAGTATTCATTTGATTCAATTTTAATTCACTTGATATTACTATAGTATCTCAATTTCTTCTTTTTTTAATCAGTCAACCTCTGTAAAGGCTCAAAGTTTATCAAAATAGGAGGAAAGAAAATAATACTAGAAGTAATAGATGAGAACACGGATACTAGAGATGGAGAAGACAGGAAATGAAGACATTTGCATCTTATGACTTCAATCTTAGTAATTGGAGTGGTTAGCTATATGTTCTGCCAGGAGAGGTAATGCTCACAGTAATTAGGAATTAAAGCCTGTAGGAAGAAAGTTTAGAGCTCCCCTTACTGTCATGGGAAGTATTGTAACAAATCAATACAGGATTGCCAGACCTGTTGTTACAGACACAGAATGTTACAGATATAGAATGTTACAGATACAGAATGATTTGTAGAGGGCAAAGTGTTTGGTCTGGAACCAGGTGAGAAAAAAGCTAACTGTAGGTCAGCTCTGGTTGGGTAAGAGTACACCGGAGGCCTAGGTGTTCATGGAATCTGTGGGAGTAATAACCAGAGTGTTAATAAAATTGCTTATCATAGCCAGGCACCAGATAATGAACTTTCTTAATGGTTGCCTGCACATCAAATGTAAATCAGGATTTCAACGTAGTCTCTCATAATTTGAGAGAAAGTGTTTTTGCCTCCTTGAAATAGATGGTTGGTTATGAAGAATATTGTTTGAAAGCCATATAACTACTCATACATTAATTACGTTGGTATTTTGTAAGGTACCTTACAGAAGGTTGGTCTGTTTACCAACAAAGCATTATTTGTATGTATATCCCTTTGTTTCCATAGAATATGGGGCACTTTTCTAAACATCCAAACAGTGGAGGGCAGGGGAGAACAGAAAGGAAGTAACTGAAATTTGGAAGTAGCCAAAATATTACATAACATTCTTCTCTCAGTGGGAAAACATATTATCTTTTTTTTTTTTTAAGAACATATTATCTGATTAAATTTCTTTTCTGTTGGACAAATGCTACTGCTGAGATTCCTTTAACTTTTTGTATGGCATTTAAAAAATAATGTAATTTTTTTGTCCTGATCTTTTGCAGAGAACTATAATTGAACTCAGCTTTGTGACTTAATTTTATGTAGAAGAAATACAGAAACAACAACAACAGTTATTAAGGTTAGGTGACTTAGTCAAGTCTGCCAAGTGTTTGTGTGTAGAATAGAACCTTTGGAAAGTGTATTGAATTATTTGTTTTTTAATTTTGTTAGCATAGCTCTGCAGCTTATTCTTCATCCCTGACCCTAAGTCTTGAGAAGATGGTTCTTCTGTTTTTCAGTCTGAGTTTCACTTCTTTTCTTGCTCTGTGATGATTGACCATAAGATCATGTTTCTTTCAGGGGAAAAGCTTGAACTCAGCCACTGGGGTTCTGATTTATCGTGACAGATTGCAGCGTGGAATTAAATGAGGCTTTAGACCAGAAGGGGTCTTGAGAATTCCTTCCCTGCCCTTCTGGTATCCTGTCACCACCCTTATTTCACGATACTTCTGATGTGCTACACACATATCCCAAAAAACCAAGCAATTTTCAGACGCAATTAGGTCTGAATGTCTATTTAAGAGTAATTTGTTAATGGCATATGCATTGCTAAGCAGAGCCACGAACATCTAAAGCACCTGCATTTAGGTTCACAGCACCCTCACAATTTTTTTCAGAGAAGTAGTCTATTTGCTTATGTAACTAAAGGGTCCATTCTGGTGGTATTTTTTAAAACAAAAAATGTCTACTGCAAAGGAAAACTGATGTTTCCACTTGGATAGACATTTAATTGCTTGTAATTGAAAGTGATGCTTCTCTAGTTTTTTTGTTCTTTGTTTTAAGATCCCACATTCTGTTACAGTAAAAGTTGTTCTTCCTCTAACCCATTAAATCTTTGGGAGAAAAATGGACTCCCCAGTAAAATAAGCCATCTTTATCCTCTTTATATCCTTTTTATAGGAATATCCCTCACCACCACTGCCCTTTTTTTAGGATTACATGATGCTATTTACAAGTGCCTCAGCCTTCAAAAAGCTTTTCGCCTTTTAGCCACTGCTTCACCTCAAGATTTATTAGACTTTCCTAACCTTTTTAAGCCTGGAGCTACTGAGTACTGTACTGGGATTGTATCAAACCTAGTTAGGCCAACAATTAACATGTATTTCTGATTTGGTCTTTTGCATATACATTATTTTATCTTCCTGATTTTAAGATGGTGGGACATATATTTCCATGTCCATATTCTTGAGTCATCTTGAAATAAAAAATATAGTTCTTTTTAAAATTCTCTTTAGAATTTAGTACATTCTTTTGTACATGCAAACAAATACTGCCAATATAATCATTAAAACAAATTAGTGCCTATGGGGCGCCTGGGTGGAGCAGCCAGGTCACGATCTCGCGGTCCGTGAGTTTGAGCCCCGCGTCAGGCTCTGGGCTGATGGCTCGGAGCCTGGAGCCTGCTTCCGATTCTCTGTCTCCCTCTCTCTCTGACCCTCCCCCGTTCATGCTCTGTCTCTCTCTCTGTCCCAAAAATAAATTAAAAAAAAAAAAAATTAGTGCCTATTCCTTATTAGTTTTGGTTATTGTTTCACTAAAAAATATACAGTACCATTGAAATAGTTACACATTTTAAAGGTAAGTTTTGATTAATCCCAGTCATTCTGAATTATCAAGTTAGAGCAGAATTACTCTTGTGGAATCTATGTCCCCATACTTACCTCTTCTGATTTTAAAGAAGATGATTGTTTGATTGAATTCAGAATTTAAGAGGGTAAAGGACATCTGGTCACTGCAGGTCAGCTCTGCCACTAAGTCCAACCAGTTGGTTACTGATTATCTACCCTGCTTTAGAGACATTCATGGCAGATTCGGTTACATATAAGTGAGTTGTTCAGTCCATGTGGCTTGGTCTAGGTGTTCTAAGATTTTAATTTGCAGGGTATATTATATCACACAGTGATTTTAAAAATAAGAAAGGAGTCACAGGAAAGCAGTGAAAAAGAGAAAAGGATTTAAAGGACCAGAGAAATTAGTATGAATAAGATAATGTCTGAGAGAGAATAATCAAAATGAACGGCTCTTACAGAATCATGTAATCATTTTTTTTTTCAGAATCATGTAATCATTTTATTGTACCTCCTTCATGTCTGTCTTTAAACCATTCCTGTATTCTCGATTTCTCATTCCTTGAAACAAGATTTTTATTTGAGTGTTTATTTGTTTTGAGAGACAGACAGAGAGAGAGCGTGCGCATGTGTGCGTGCGAGCAGGGGGAGGGGCAGAGAGAGAGAGGGAGAGAGAACATCTCAAGCAGGCTCCGCCCCATCAGCACAGAGTCTGATGTGGGGCTGTATCCCACAAAATGTGAGATCGTGATCTGAGCCAAAATCAAGAGTGAGACACTTAACTGACTGAGCCACCCAGGCACCCCTTGAAACAAGATTTTTTTTTAATGTGTAAATAAGAGGACTTTTAGAATGATGTTGTGAGTCAGAAAGTGCTCTCTCCTGAATTTCCTCATAATATCTCTGCCTGTTTCTGGTATCCATTTCGTCTCTTAATTGTAATTATTTGAAATAATTTTAATTTCTCAGGATTCTAATTTTCAATCAATGCTAAAAGCGAAAATCCTTAGTTAAAACTATAAGTTATTGACCCATTTCAGTGTCCTGTTGGATATTGGGAACTAAGGGGAAACTTAGTTTCTTAGTATTTAGTTTCTTAATACTGAGATGGACCATAAGAGTGGTTTCTTCATGCTGCCCCGCTGAAGGTGTACTTCAGAGAACTTTCCAGCATCTGAGAATGATGGGCATAGAAGCTAAAAGGAATTCTACTACTTGATGTTTACCCTGTGTCTTCAATTGCTTTCAAGACTTTATTTTTCAGTTTAAACCGTAACCCACATGGTAATTGTGATCTACATGTTTATGAATTTTTAATTCTGTAAAACATTGACATTTTGTTCTTTAAAAATAACTCCATAAAGAATTTATTATTGGTAGTTTTTTCTTGAAGGTACTAGAGGTGTAGCAATTGTGTTTATTTAAAATAAAGATTCCCAGTGCCGCGCTAGTCTCAGTCTGGTGAAGCTTTTCCGTCGCTTGCAGAGATTCGCCGGGTCATGGTGCCAGCCTGACTGAGAAAGGGACGCTCCTGGGAGACGAATGAGGAACCACCTCCTCCTGCTGTTCAAGTACAGGGGCCTGGTCCACAAAAGAAAGAAAAGCAAAAGACAAGAATGGCTAAATTCGTCATCTGCCCAGCCCCTGCCACCCACTGCAGTGACATCCTGCGGCTGATCAAGGAACTGGCCAAATAAGAATATATGGAAGAGCAAGTAGCATTAACTGAAAAAGATCTATTAGAGGATGGTTTCGGAGAGCACCCTTTCTACCACTATCTGGTTGCAGAAGTGCCCAAGGAGCACCGGCTTCTGGAAGGACGCAGCGTTGTTGGTGTTGCCATGTACTAGTTTACGTATGACCTGCGGATTGGCACACTGTTGTATCTTGAGGATTTATTCATAATGAGTGATTACAGAGGCTTTGGCATAGGATCACAGATTCTGAAGAACCTAAGCCAGGTTGCGATGAAATGTCGCTGCAGCAGCGTGCACTTCTTGGTAGCAGAATGGAACGAACCATCTATCAATTTCTACAAAAGAAGAGGTGCTTCTCATCTGTACAGCAAAGAGGGATGGAGACCCTTCAAGATAGACAAAGAGTATTTGCTAAAAATGGCAGGAGAGGAGTGAGGAATGCTGATGCAGAAAATGACAGCTTCCATTCTATTTTAGATTAAATTCTCAACTGATCTTGCTTTCTATCCTGTTTGTGGTCAAATAATAGAATGAACACCCATTCCAAAGCTTTATTACCAGTGGCGTAGTTTGCATATTTGAAATGCAGTCTGTTTAAGATGGTAGTCTTGTATGCCGTTTGGAGTCTCCTTGAACATCTTTTGATAAACAACAAGATGGTGTGATCTTGATGTATATGAAAAAGACTTCATTCTTGTGAGTCATTTAAGTGTGTACAATGTACACACTGGTACTTAAGAGTTTCTGTTTTAATTTGTTTTTAATAAACTCCCCTTTGATTTAAAAATAAAATAAAAACATAAAAAGGTTCCCTAGAGTAGTGGTTCTCAAACTTTAGTAGTGTGTCTGAGTCATCTAGAGGAATTTTTAAAACACAGAGTGTTGGGTGCTATTAGTCATATTACTGATTCAGCAACCGTGGGATGAGGCCAGAGACTTTGCATTTCCAACAAGTTCCCAGGTGGTGCTAAAACTGCTGGTCCTGAAACCATACTTTGAGAGGCACTGAGTACAGTATTGATTGCAGAAGTCTGAGACAAAGCTGAATCTCATCTGTGCTGAATGAATGCTGAGTTGCTTGTAATGCAAGCAGAGTCATTCTACCTATTGGATGAGTACCAACGATGAGCATTTAATGCAGTGTCATATTTTATTTATTTTCATAGATTGGAGCATATGATCAACAAATATGGGAAAAATCTGTTGAGCAAAGAGAAATCAAGGTAACAAGTTTATTTCATTTTGTATATTCTAAAACATAGTTCTATAAGTTGATTATTAACCACATTTTAATTTATATCTTTCCATATACTTTTAATTAAAGTACTTTTAAATAACGAGATAAACTCCAAAGTTTTAAATAAAGAGGTAAACTCTTATGCTGGCATAATCATGTGTCTTTACCTCTGATGATTTATTTATTTATTGTTTTTGCTTTTTAGCATCTTTCTGTTCTTTTAAAATTTAATTTCTTATGATTATTTTTTTATCAGCTGTCTGTCTTCCCCTTTCACTTGTCACCTTATACTTCTAGTTTGCTTTTCCTCCCTTTTGATGCTGTCATTGCTCTGTACAGTTTATTAAACTGGTAAGTGTTTCAGGACTTTTCCCGCCTGAGTGATCCTGTCAAATGCCGCTCTGCTTCATTGAGATCTGCTTTTGGTGCTACTAACAAGAATGACTTGGACGCAAATAGTTTCGCTGAAAAGTTAGTTATTTTTTAAAAGAACTTAGGAAAATAAGGCATTAATTAAAGTGTTTTTGTGTTAG
Organism: Panthera tigris; assembly: GCF_018350195.1. NCBI lineage: Eukaryota > Metazoa > Chordata > Mammalia > Carnivora > Felidae > Panthera > Panthera tigris. The sequence continues at coordinate 81,576,748 of NC_056661.1, forward strand.
GTGGTTTTCATGTAATCACTTATGCTGATAAGACATTGTCATAGGCTCCTTGCTAGCATGAAAACTATTTTTTAACCAAATTTATTCTGTTTCTCAGCAGTTGCTCTTTTTTGATAATATTTATATTTTTCATTTGCATAGATAATACTAATCTGTGTGTTCCTGCACGAGCTAAATTTAATCTGAGCCCAGAGAATGTTACTTTAGCTGCTTGACATTTTCTATCTTGTATAGAAAGATGTATATTAGACTGGAAACCAGTTTTAATAGTTACTTAAAAAAAATCTCAGTGTTTAGACAATTTAGTCATCTATGATAAAGGGCAAGGTTCTTTGCCATTGGTCATTTTTAATCTTTAAACTTTTCATGAAGAATTAAAGTTGGTGTAAACACCTAGTATGTTAAATATAGGATTAAATCATGGGGACAAAAAGATGGAATGGATTTTATTTTTGTAGTAAGATACATAATTACAAATGTGATCAGTTCAGTTAGGCAAGGGAGGTGTAGGTCTGTGATGGGGAGTGCAGGGGGAGGCATCCCTGGGGAGGTTAAGAAAGACTGCATAGAGGAAGTGACTCATGAGCCGAGTTTGACAGACGTTAGGGAGAATGAGGAAAACATTCCAGACAGAATGGAGAGCATATGAAAATAAATATGCAAGAAGGAAGGAACATGACTGACTGAGGAATCCTCAAGAGCTTGGTTGATAATAGGGTGGATGGAGGAAGGAAATTGGAACGGTTAGGCACGAAACTAGAAAGGAAAATGGGAGTCAGATCATGGAGGGGCTTGACTGCCTTACCTGCCAAGTTTGAATATAATCTGGAATACAGTGAGGGAGACATGGATGGATTTTATTTTATTTTATTTTATTATTTTTTTAAAAAGAGAACTTTTTATAACTTTGATGTGCAGCAAATTCAGCAGCATACATTTAGCCCAGTTTGGTGGCCAATTCTTTAGCCTTTGCCTTTTCTAACTTGACAGTGTGAGCCACTGCCTTTGGACCCAGGACCCAGGATAGTGGATCTCCTCATCATATCTGTCATTGTAACTGGTCCTAATAGCTTCCACCTGCTTAGCCAGAGCTTCTTTGTCTTCCCAGTTAACCTGTGTGAAGGCAACAGTGGTGCAGATCTTCCTATGGACCAGACACCCTAGCCTGGCCTTTCCCTTGATGATGCAGTAGGGAACCCCCCTCTTGATGACACAGGGCAGGCAGGAAGACAACCAGCTCAGTGGGATCCACATGATTTGCAGTCACCACTGGCTGAGCTTTCTTATTTTCCACCAAGGTGGTGACAGTATTAACCCCAGCTCAAAGGACAAGCGACCTCTTAGAGGGGACATCACCTTTGCTGGCAGCTTTCTTCTCAGCCTAGGGCATCAGTCTCTGCTTCTTCTCTTGCTTTGTCTCTGTTGTGTGTCGGGGGTGGGGGTGGGCAGTATAAGTAGTTGAGCAGCTATTTGATGGTCGAGGGCCCGGGAGAGCTGGTTAATTGTGGGAGGCACTTTTAGACATTTATAGAGAATGGCCCTTTGCCATTACAGCTGGATGTAGTGGGGCCATTTAACAAAGCAGATGAGGTCTCTTTTGGTCTGGATATCCTGTCCAGTGCCAAAATTCTTGGGCCTTTTCTCACATAGGGGATTGACCACCTTCTTGACCTCCTGCTTCTGCATGACAGCAGGAGGGGGCGGGGGCAACTAGCCTCCCCTTAGCCTTTTTTCCTTTCAGCATCTTGGATGGCTGGAGCTGTGCTACTTTGATTTTTAAAAATTTTATTTGAGTATAGTTGACATGCACTGTTACATTAACTTAAGGTGCATCATATTTTAGTGACTTGGCAAATTCATATGTTGTGCTATGTTCACCACAAGTATAGCTACCATCTGTCCCATTGCATCACTGTTACAGTAGCACTGACTGTATTCCTTATGCTCTGCTTTTTATTCCCATGACTTACTCATTCCATACTGGAGGCCTGTATCTCCCTTTCCTCTTTACCTGTTTTGTCCAACTCTCCCTACTCCTTACCCCTGCCCCCCCCACCCCAGCAATCATTAGTTTGTTCTCTGCGTTTATAGGTCTGGTTCTGCTTTTTTATTCTTTTTTTTTTTTTTTTTTAAGATTCCATTTATAAGTAGAATCATATGGTATTTCCTTTTTTTAATTTAAAGTCAAGTTAGTTAACACATAGTGTAATAGTGGTTTCAAGAGTAGAATTTAATGATTCATCATTTACATATAACACCCACCCAGTGCTCATCCCAACAAGTGCCCTCCTTAATGCCTATCACCCATTTAACCCATCCCCCCCCCCACCTACCTCCCCACCAGCAACCCTGTTTGTTCTCTCTTATGGTTTGCCTCCCTATCTGTTTTTAGACATTGAAGGATTTTAAGCCGAAAAAGTTGCCTGATTAAATTTATGTTTTAGAAACTTGGCTTAGGCAGCACTGAGTGTGATGGGAAATACTACAAGAGGAGCAGATTTAAAATTGTGCTTTAGAAATATCCAGGTGGTACTTGAGAGAGAGATTTGGGAGTCCTTGGTATGAATGTGTGTATATCTAGGAATGTGTATATGTATGCTATGTGTATTATATAACATATCATATAATACAGCTATAGGAGTGAGGGGATTTCCATTGGATGATGAGAGGAAAAGGCTGAGAATAGAACACAGGGAAACATCAACATGTAATAGGTAAAGAGGGAGATATAAGTGGAGAGTAAGAGATCCATGACACAATAGTCTGGCAAGACTATCAGGAAAAGTAGGAATAGTCAAGCAAGTAATGAGCAGCATACAGGTTTAGTAAGATGCCTTGAAACCTCTTAAGCTGCTCAGTACAAATAACTGCATTCCTCATTTTTAGAACTATTTTAATGCCTAAGCAGAGGTTAGGGTAAAGGAGGGTTACTTATTTATTCCTTTGTGCACTGACAGGATGAACTTGGAGAAGACTAAGAACTATAACTTTTTTTCTGGAATATGTCTCCCTTTAAAGATAGTACTTTATAATTGAAGAATTAAAAATGGTATTAAAACTTACTCTTGTTATTTTGAATTAAATAAAGGGGCCAATTTGTTGACAAGTCTAAAATATTCCATTCTTGCTAAACATTTTAGTGGAGGCAAATTGTTTGTAGTGTAAAATAATTTTGCATTTACTCTAAGGAAGGTAGAGAAATAGCTGCTGTGTATTAATATAATATTTGATTTAAAGCACCTGGTGCTTCGAAAACATTGTACGGAATGTGTTGAGTTTGTCCTCTGTAATCGATTGTCTCTCTGTCATGGCAGTGAGCAGCAACTAAAGAAACCAAAGAAAGCCATAAAAGTAAATTCTTTGGAAATGTTTATTTTTTTAATTGAGACCTTTAGTTGATATTGCCAAAGTTTTTTGTAAGTTGCAGATTATTTTTTTCTTAAACATTTTAGAAATTATAACTGAAAACTTACATTTTCTGATCACCTTAACCCAAATTTAAAAGTTAATGTGGAATTTCTCCCAGCTTTACGGCTTACTAGAGTTTCAAAACTTCAATAAAAAGAACCATGCTATTTAAAGTCATTATAGAGGAAAAACAGGATGGGGAAAACTAAATAGGATTTCTGGAAAGTGAAACTGATGGTTACGTCCTTTGGTGGAGTCTAAGTATTATAATAGTTCCATGCATGGGAAGTCTGCATCATTGAACAGAAGTACTTTCTAAATTTAAGCAGCTGTTTTAAGCTTTTTGGCTCAACATTATCTGTGTGTACTTACAGATTTAAAAAAATTCAAAACTTCATATAATTTGTGTCATTGTACCTTAGGAAGGTACTATGAGAGTTTAAGTATTCAATAAAGAATATATTATTTGGATTCTTAGAGATTAATTATATTTCTAATACTTAGTTGTTTCTACTTTCTAGTTTGATCAGTAAACTAGAAAATCTTATTAATTAATTTTAATAAAAATTATTAACATCTTTTATTTTAAACTAACTTGGTTTTTATTTTTTGTTCATTTAAACTTTTGGTGGTCCATAATTATAGTTAGTACCTGAAAGCTATGCTATTTTGTTTGAATATAGTCTACTCTAAACCAATTAAAAATTTTTCCAACTTAAAATATCTACTTAATTAAAATCAGATTTTTTGAATGCTCACCTGTGGGTGCTAATATCTTTTATTTTTGTGATTGAAATAATTAATGTTAGAAGATTTATCAGTGAAATTTTTCTTTGTTTTTCTTTTTTTAACACTAAATAGTCTGATAGGTTACCTTGAAGGGGAGTTTTATCAAAACTGGCAATTATGCTATGATTCTACAATGTAGCTCAAAATAAATATTTTAATAAAATATAAAATAAGAAATGAACCACATAAAAAAGGTCAAGAAGAATGAATCTTGTGTTGTTGAAAAACAACATAATTGCAGAAATCAAGATAATTTACTGTTCCACTCAAAGGACTTTAAGTTCTTAAAACAATCTTTAGAAATTATAGGTACATAGCAGTAAATTAAGCTTCAGGTTTGCCATAAAACATTGGCAATAAGATTATTTTCAAATTATCAGGAAAATAATGTGTAAAAGAAGTAAATCAAAGTATGTTACTGTTTTCAAATTTGTTGGCACTAATAAAGATTAAATCTCAAACTTTTTTCTACATCTAGTGCTCTATTAAAGAAATTTTGTTTTTCCGTATGTGTATTGTTAGAATTGTTTTCCCAATTTGCAAAATGTTGGGAGTGATTTATAGTTCTGCTAGCCACTCGATCATGACGTTAGAATGGGAATACAGATGGAGTCAGTTCTCGTTATTTGCAGGAGTTGTGTAAAGTCACCACAAACACTGAACTAGCAGATACTGACCGTTGCTCCATCTCTAGTCACAACTCTTTTGTCAACCAATCAGTACTTATACTTGGTTTTTGTATGTTTCTGTTGAAAGGCATCTTATTTAATATATATTGTTGATTCACTAACACTGAACTCATGGCCAACGACAGTATGACTCATGTCCGAACAAAGCTTATGGAGCACATGTTTTCTCAGTGAGGCACCTCTCAGCCTTCTTATACTCACTTCAGCACTGTGCTTGAGGGCAATTTTAAACAACAAAAATACCAACAAGAAGCATAAAAAAAGCAAAAACCAGCACTTTGTGAAAACAGACTGTGAAAGGATGCATATTTACAGCATGAGAACTGAAATAAGAAGGCAGATTGTTGCCTTGTTTGACTTCAGATGGGAATGTGCACATTGGGTGACTCAAATTTTTTGCCAGTCTTACTTTATGCATGTCTGCAAATGACTGCAAAAGCACAGCAAGTATTGATTTGGGGTTACAAATAAATTCTGTGAGCAGGTAAATCTGCAAATACAGAATCTATGAATATGAAGATTGACTATATATATAAAATTACCATGGCTGTGTCTTCAGTCCTGACTCTTTTGTTTTTGTACCTGCCAGTGGTTTTCAGCTTCACATGGACAACTATTCGAAGGGGTTCTAAGGTTAATTGCTTCTTGATTTCAGGGTACATTTTTGATTTAAACATCTCCGTTAATTCTGAGCTCAAATAGTCTCCTTTTCTATGTTTCAGATGCAAACAGTACTTAACTAAACGATTACCTTACGGGTCATTGTTATTTGGATTAGGACCAAACAGAATTTATTACAAAGTTACCTGATTAACTGAATGAATAGTAAACAAATTACCTACACACTGTGTCATATTTCAGCACTTGACTCCTAAAGAATTTAGTCTAAGCTCTTCCAATTCTTAACATCCCTTTTTAAGTTATAAAGTGTGATTTTTTTTTTTTCAGTGATTTTGATCTCTGCCTCTGCTCCTGCTCCATACACTGATGGCAGAAACTTAATCTTAGTGTTCAGTAATTCTGGGTTTAAACTAATTCAATTCATGATTCCTGCTTTCCCTCCTCTTCCTCCTGGGCATGGCATCTAAGTTCTAAGGTGATTAGGTGGCATTGTGGTCTCATTGGTGGTTGGCATGTGAACGTAGTGGCGACCCTGAGATCTGCATCATCCTCTCCGGGTCTCAGCTAGTATCACCCCCACATGCTGGCATCTGCTGAGAAGTCTGCATCCCTGTCTGTCCCCAGCTTTGTGATCTTCTGCTTCCTGCAGCCACGCCCCCAACATCACACCTTGAGGGCTTTTCAGGGCCACTGCTCTCCCAGCCAGCCCCACCCAGTATACTCTCCTGTGCAGATCTGGGGCCAACACAGTCTCCTGGACCGTCTCAGGCTTTACATCCAAATTGAGTTCTGGTTGTGATAGTCTTTGTTTTAGAATTTTACTTTTAGTAATAAACAGACCTCACATGTTACACACATCCCTAAATGTATCCTTTTGGAAAGTAATAAAATTTATTACAATACTACAGTTATGTTCCAATGGTAACAAATATGTGATGTGTTATATTTTTGTCCAGTGTATTACTTACAGGGTTTTTTTAATTGAAATCTTTAGAATTTGATTATTTTCTGTTGTTCTGGATTTAAAAATATGTAAATTGAATTCTACTTTTTTATTGAGGTATAATTGACATATAAGATTATATTCTAAGTGTACAACATAATGATTCAATATTTTTATATATTGAGAAATATATGTATTGAGAAATGATACCACAATAAGTAGTTAACATCCATCCCCATACATATTTCCAAAGATTTTTTTTTTCTTATGATGAGAACTTTAAGATCTACTCCCTTACCAATCCTACTTTTAATATATTATAGGGTTTAAGGAATAAACCAAAGAAAACAGCGCATGTGAAACCAGACCTCATAGATGTTGATCTTGTAAGAGGTGAGTCTTGAATAAATAACAGCTTAACGCAATTAGAAATTGACCCTGAAGAAACATTATTCAAAGTGGGTTAAATATATATGTAGAGATAAAAGAAATGTGAGCTGAAATGAAGGTGGGAATAGTACAAGAAAGACATAGTGGAAGTATTTAAATACCATTGACTAGTCTTTCTCCCCACTAAAGATCAGTCCAAGAAATAAAAGAAAAGCAGCTTGTGTTTGCCTAGCCAACTATATGGCTTGTTTATAAAAATTTAAGTGGTAACTTTTAATTTCTAATTGGAACTGACCTTTGAACATTGTCTTGTATTTATAAAATATCTGGGAGAAATTCTGCTGTTATTTCAGTTAAAATGGTTTCTTTCAGAGTACCTAAGTTAATAAGATAGCACTAAGAATGTTTTTAGAAGTGCCTACCACCCAAAATTGGGCATTTCTCACTCATAGTATAGTGCAAACTAAAATTATACATGGTTTTCTCTGTCCTTCAAATGTTGAAATATTTTCTCTAAGGAAAGTAAAGAATGATGCATGTATTTTGTCATTTTATTTTGTCATTTACTTTTTTCAGGGTCTGCATTTGCTAAGGCAAAACCTGAAAGTCCTTGGACTTCTCTGACTAGAAAGGGAATTGTTCGAGTTGTGTTTTTTCCCTTTTTCTTCCGGTGGTGGTTACAAGTAACATCAAAAGTCATCTTTTTCTGGCTTCTTGTCCTTTATCTTCTTCAAGGTATAGTTAAGTGATAGAAATTCATTTTGCTTTTAACTTTCAGAATGTTATGTTTTTAGGCTTACTAAGGCTTTTGAGAAAACATATACTAATTATATGGAGTATGAAGATACACATTTGTTGTGATATTTCATTTAATAAGACACAGCTGGTTTGGTGTTAAAAATGTTTGAGAAAACAGTTATGTTCCATTATAATTTTTATGAAAACTTGAATTTGCAAATGGCTAAAGAAAAACACAAATTGAGAGTAATTTAACAATTAGAAAGTCTCTTCAAAATGCACATACATATCACATGTACCTACCACACCAGTCTTTTTTTTTTTCTTAAGTTTATTTATTTTGAGAGAGGGAGAGTGTGTGTGCACGTGGGCACACAGTGGGGGAGGGGCAAAGAGAGAGGAAGACAGAGAATCCCAAGCAGACTCCATGCTGTCAGCCCAGATCACCACATGGGGCTCAGTCTCACAAACAGGGAGATCATGACCTGAGTCAAAATCCAGAATCAGACTCTTAACCAACTCAGCCATCCAGGCACTCCCACACCAGTCTTTTTGTATACAAGCTATGTGAGTTCATTTTTCCTGTATCAGCTATAGTTTCTCTTTTCTTCTAACCACCATATTTGGAGACTGTCCTCATTCTGTATTGAGAGTCTGTGTGCCAGGCAGTATTCTGAGTGCTTTTCAGAGTCTCACTTAATTCTAACAACCGCACAGTGAAGTGTTGGTACCAGTAGTTTGCCTAGCTTATAGAGATGGGACCCGAAGGACCTGAGGGCCCCAAGTCACACAGTCCCCAGGGGCAGTAGAATCCAGGTTCGAGTCTAAGCCATCTGACTACCAAGCCACATGCTTAACACAACTCCATTACGCTGCCTCCCAGCGCAGCAGCACTCTGGTGCCCAGTCAGAGCAGCAGCACACAAGGCATAATACGTGATGCTCTATAGAGTGTTTGGAGGCTTGAAGAAGACACCACTCGCATCCCAGCACTGTAACAAAAGCAGTGGTTTTAATTCAGTGGGCACCCTTTCAGTCTTTTTAATGTCTTGCTTTTTTAAAAAGACATGATAGTAATCCTGAATGATTATTTAAATACGTTTCATCAACAAACTCTAAGTAAAAGATTAAGTATCTTTTTTTTTTTTTTCAGATAAGTATCTTCTAAGTAAATGAAAATACAATAAAGCCTTCAGACTTTTATTTAGGTAAAGTTGTTTCTTTTGAGCCAAGGTACATCATATATACCTAAGAGAGAGTAAATTATGAAGATTCTGTGATTTTTATCAATAGAGAGATTTGTGTGTTTTTCTGATTAAAGAAATGATAAATTTTAATTGAAGAAAATTTGGAAAATATAGGAAAAAAATTTTAAAAACCTGCCTGTAATCTGGCCCTTCAGTTTACTTTGTAACATTTTTTATGTAGTTTTGATTATTCTGTATAAACAATTGTATTTTTTTGCCTTATGTAATCACAAGTATCATAGTCTTTATAATTATATTTTTAAATTATTATATACTGTCCTACATCAGTATTGAGCATTTAAGCTTTTTGCTGTCTTTTGCTATTAGAATTACTGCTGAAGTGAATGTATTTGTGAAGTTTTTCTTATATTTTGAATTATTTTCCTATGATAAATTCCTAGAATGCCTGCAATGGGGTGTAATAACATGTCCAAGGATTTTCATATGCAATTTTTAATCACTTTCAAGAATTTGACCTTTATTGTTATTGTTAAGTAATGCTATTATATGGTAGTTCTTCTAACTGTATTTTTATCAGCTATTTTCTAGGTGTAGTAATCCCAATTTTTATTGAGTTACCATCTTGTGTTTGCTGTCCTCCCCAAAAGATTTAAGAGAACTTAATCTAAATGTAGCTATCTTCTAATGCTTTCTAGTTTAACTACAGGAGAAAGCTTTATTCTAAAGTAGTCAGAAACTGTAATTGCTAATGAGAGTAATGAGTAATCAGTACCATTGATTGTAATCTCTGTGCATTGTGCTTTCTACTATTGGAGGGCAAGGAAGTTTCCACTGTAACTAGATGTTCACATGTTGTGTCTGAAATTCACTTACTGGCTTGCCAAAGTTAAATAAGAAACACAGGTTAGAACAGACATGAAGTAGATCTTTTTCAGTTCAGAACCAAAGTTTAACATTATAAGTGTTCATAAGTGATAAACACTGAATATTCTCCTAGTAAAGCTTAAAGAAGTGACTTAACCCACTTCAAGTCACACAGCCAGTGACAAAGTGTTGATATGACCCTTAATGACCCTCAAAAATCTGTTGGCACCTTAGAAACCCCTGTGCCTCCATTTTTTTTGAATTAAAAGTTGTGTCCTCATTCTCTATCCCATCCCTAGCTCCTGAAAGGTAGAAAGAATCACATGCAGTCAGACTTGGTTTTGTACAACTACATATAGTTTTTCACTTCAGTTACAGAAGTATCTCAACTGTGTATCCTCAACTACATTTATGCGTTTTGCTTATATCATTTCTCACCCAGATTTTTGCCAAGAGCCCTTATATCTTCTACCTTCTATTCATTTATTTATTTATTTACAGAGAGAGATAGAGAAAGCACCAGCAGGGGAGAGGGGCAGAGAGAGAGAGAATTTTTTTTTTAATTTTTATTTATTTTTGAGAGAGAAAGAGACAGAGTGTGAGTGGGGGAGGGGCAGAGAGAGAGGGAGACACAGAATCTGAAGCAGGCCCCAGGCTCTGAGCGGTCAACACACAGCCCGACACGGGGACCGAACCCACGAACTGTGAGATCATGATCTGAGCTGATGTTGGACATTCAACCGACTGAGCCACCCTTGCGCCCCAGAGAGAGAGAGAGAGAGAGAGAGAGAGAGAGAGAGAGAGAGAATCTTAAGCAGACTCCATGCTCATTAGAGAGCCTGACATGGGGCTCTATCCCACAACGCTGGGGTCATGACCTGAGTGGAAATCAAGAGTTGGACCCTCAACTGACTGAACCACCCAGGCAGCCCTGTCCATTTACCTTTTAAATTGCAAATCCAAACCAGCCACTTAAGGTCTAAATCTCTTTTTAGTTACCATTGCCTTCAAAGTGAAAGCCAAGTTTTTAGTCAATCCTTTGTTGAATCTTTCCCCAGGTTTAACCAGACTAAATTAGCTCTTCGCTGTTTCTTCAGCATTTTGCGGGTGTTTTTGTTTGTTTGTTTTTTTAATGTTCTCTGCCTTTGGACACACAACTGTCTTTGCTTGGGTAACCCTTTTTCCTTATAGTTACCTGGTCAGCAGCGTCTTCTTGTTCTCTCAGTTAGATTAGGCATCAGATGCCCCCTTCTTTGAGAATCCTTTCATAACCCCCCAATTTAGTTATAGGTCTTTCCAGTATATATTACAGCACTCTTTGTAGGTACTGCTCGAGCTGCCATAACAAAATAGCACAGACTGTGTGGCTTAAGTGACAGAGATTTATTTTCTCACAGTTCTAGAGGCTAGAAGTCTTAAGATCAATGTGCCATCAGGATGGTGTCTGGTGAGGTTTCTCTTATGGACTTGTAAATGGCTACCTTCTCACTTGTTCTCACATGGTCTTTCTTTTGTGTGTGAGCAGAGAAAATTCTCTGGTGTCTCTTCTTAGAAGTATACCAGCTCTATTGGATTAATGCTCCATGCTTACAACTTCATTCAACCTTTGCTCTATGCATTTGGCCGTTTAGGGCTTCAACATATGAACAGGGCAGAGGGTACAATTCAGTCCATTACTGGTATCTTGTTTCTTTCTTTTTTTTTTTTTTTAATTTTTTTAATGTTTATTTATTGGGGGGGGGGGGGAGGGAGAGAGAGAGACTACAAGCAGGGGAAGGGCAGAGAGGGAGACACAGAATCCGAAGCAGGCTCCAGGCTCTGAGCTGTCACAGAGCCCGATGTGGGGCTCGAACCCACGGATTGCGAGATCATGACCTGAGCCAAAGTTGGCCACTCAACCAACTTAGCCACTGAAGTGCCCCACTTGATTCTTTATATGTCCCCCTTTTCCTCTAAATTGAGGAGGGGCAGGGAAAGAGACTATGCCTTATTTGTCTTTCTACTCCCAGTGGCTCACATATGTCACTAAATCTCAAAGACTGACAGACCTAAAAATTGACCTTTAGATGGTTTTTTGTTTCTAATGATTATCCCTAGAGTTCTGCTTGGCCAGTATGTGAATCTTTGGAACTTTTGTGCCTAATAAACATTTTGTCATAGTTGAGCTCTTAGAGGAATCTGTAGAAGTTCTGTCTAACAAAAATCTCCAGTAGTTCTGTCTAGTTCACAGGACTTCATTACATGATCAAAAAGTATAACTTAGCATTATGTAAGAGAAGTGAATGCTTTCTTCTTAACCCCTCACTTGAAGGGGAACAATAGGATGGAGGTGATACCAGAACTGTGGATACAGGAACCACTGTCTCAGGAACTGAGGCCCTGGGAGGGACATGGACACTTAGGCACAGCCAGAAGAAAGAAAGAGGGATAAAGTTGGTTCCCAGCCCCACCAGAGAGGATGGTAGTCACAGGGCTGAAAGAATACAGATAAATAACCAGCAAGAGGTTATATAAAATCTGAAGTTCTTTAAGATGTTCTTCTTTGTGCCTGAAACTCTGAACCTCATAAGTAGCGTTTGCATCCCCCTTCTTTTTATTTTTTATTTTATTTTTTTAATTTATTTGTTTAGTAGTCCCTACACCCAACCTGGGGCTCGAACTTATGACCAAGAGATCAAGAGTCACATGCTCTTCCAACTGAGCCAATTGGGCAGCCTGTGTCCCCCTTCTTTTTAAAGATAATTTAGTGTTAGTGAATAGAAGTACTATCACTAATGTTAGATACACACTATGTAAGGAGCTTTTCAGAGTGTTTTACTTGAATTTCTAGTACCTATCTCCGATTTTATTTTACAAAAAAATAAATAAATAAACCAAGGCTCAGAAAGGTAAAGGGACTTAATAAGCGTCACATTAGAGTTCATGTTAAAAACATCAAAAACTATACTTTTCAAAATTTCAGCTTTGTTATAAAACAACTAGACACTTTGAGTTAAATTCCAGGGTAGTTCATAAAGATGATTGGTATTTAAAAAAAAAATTTAAGTCTCTTTTTTCTTTTTAAAGAAACTTATTACTTAGGAGATTATAAAGCTGAAATTTGTTTTTATGGGACCTCTTTAAATACATATTAGGAGGTAAAGTGGTATGTTAAGCTTCCATCTTGGTGTGCTAGACCAGGATTCTTTCGGTTGCACGTGGCAAAAACCAAATGCAAACTAGCTTTTGCAAAAAGTGTTGTTTTTGTTTTTGTTTTTTTGCTGCTTATTATAAAAATTAAAAACAAAAACAAAAAAACCAGGAAACTAGATAGACTGGTCAGTAACAATAGCCCGATGGCTGTATGTTCCAGTTTGCCTGGGACTGTGCAACCGTCCAAGTCTACTTGTGTTGTCCTGAGGCTTTTATTTCACAGCTCTTCTTTCACTCTCAAAAGAGTCCTGATTTACATGATAAGTTGCATAGTCATTCAAAACAGCATATGCCCATCTCTTTGATTAAATAATTATTGATATTTTAGAATATTCACTTAATATATTTTGTTGAAGTAAATTATATACATCATGACATTTTACCCCAGTATACATCAACATGCATCTCTTCAAAATAGGCACATTACACGACATTACAACAATCACACCTAACAGAATGAGCAAAAATCTCCTAACTTTCAGATTCTCCAGTTGTTCCAAAACAGAATTAGAAACTCCTAGGCCCTGCATTAAAGCATTGCTGGATCTAGAGGCTCAGGTGATGTCTTTTTGTGTTGTTGATTCTGTTCTCATCATGCTGGTCTCATTCTTAAGAAGGCTTTTTTCTGAGTGGTGGCTGAGGTGGTATGGTAATTTTGTATTTCCATAGTAGTACTTGTGATCTAGGAGAAGGGCCTTCTTTCAAGTACTTATATTAATCCCTGAAAAAGATTCTGATTGGCCCCACTTAGGCACATGCCCATCTTTTTATTTAAAAAAAAAAACAAACAAAAACAATTTTTTTAAGTGTTTATTTTTTAGAGAGAGACAGAGACATAATGTGAGTGGGGGAGGAACAGAGAGAGAGGGAGACACAGAATCTGAAGCAGGCTCCAGCCTCTGAGCTGTCAGCACAGAGCCTGATGCAGGGGTTGAACCCATGAACCGTGGGATCATGACCTGAGCTGAAGTCAGACGCTCAACCAACTGAGCCATGCAGGTGCCCCGCCCATCTTTTTATTAATTCCTGTGCCCAAAATTAAGACTGTGGCAAGACTAGCATACATTTCTATCCCTGAAGTCAGAGAAATAAGACCATTTGATTGACAGATAAAAGGGGCAGACTCCCAAAAGGTAGACACTTTTATGTCTAGAAAGTATAAAGGATGCTGAGCAGGCAAAAGCAAGATTTCTTCTTCGTATGACAGTGCTTAGTATTGGTGAGTGTTTAGAGGTTTTCCTGAAAAATACACCCAAGTAAATTTATGTTACTTTTTCTGAGTGGATAAACTTCTATTGAAAAGAAGCTCTTTATAGCCTTATTACACATATCATAGACTTACTTCCTTGTTTGGAAAACAAAGAAATAAGAGCACTAGAAGTTAGTGGTTCTTTTGATTGTGATCTTACTAGGAATGCCCTTAGATTTATATGCAGCTGGTTTTCACTATAGCGTTAAAGTGTGTACTTTAGAGACTGTGTTGGATGTTATCTTGTTCCAGGAGTTTATTACTGAATACTGTGGGTAGCCAGTGGCAAAGAAAAAATAGTCTGAAAGAGCTTGTCTGGAGTAACATCTTAAACTCATTTAAAATTAGAAAAATAATCTGCCAAGAAGCAGTGTTAGAACAATTTTTAAAGTTTTGAAGAAGTGACTATCAGATCTATAATTAAACATATTTTCTTTCCCTTTTTGTAGTTGCTGCAATAGTGTTATTCTGTTCCGCTTCTAGCCCACATAGCATACCTCTGACTGAAGTGATTGGGCCAGTATGGCTGATGCTGCTCCTGGGAACTGTGCATTGCCAGATTGTGTCAACAAGAACACCGAAACCTCCTCTGAGCACAGGGGGTAAAAGAAGGAGGTACTCTGTTATAAGTGATCTTTTTGTGTATGTCTGTAACTTGAATCTAAGATTGTTCTTGACTTGAATAAAATGTCATCTTGTAAAGTCACTCTTTCAAATAAAGCAGGGAGTTTCAGAGTAAACTGCCAGGAGATTTAGGTTGTGCATTTGCTTCAAGGCCATTGTGAGACCACATACCTACTTTTGTTGTTTTTGCTTTCTTTTCTGAAGCTCATCTGCAAGGCACCTAATATCATTGCAGGGAATATATTAGCTGGAATTGCTGATAATTCTCTCTGTTTACAAAATCTTGTACTTATACTTTGACAATAAGAGCCAAGAAAAAATTTCAGTCAAATTCTATTTATTAAATGCTATTTGAAGCTGTTTCATATTGCCCCTTGATTAAGTAAACGTAGCAAGTCTCACTGGCCACTCAGCACAATGGAGTTCTGTTTAAAGGGTCTTTTGGAGCAATTCCTCTTTTGAATATCGTTGCTAAGAGATTGTGACATTTGCAGTATGGGGATGTTGAGATTTAAGCCCTTTTTGTTTTGAAAAGATAATACCTTCATTAGATAAATAGCATTATTGATCAGTTAGATTATAATTCTTTCCAATCTAAATTTTCTTCTTTCTTCTTCCTTCTTCTGCAGATAAGTGGCATTCAAGTAGGGAAGAAATGCTTTTGTAAAAATCTGTCCAGTGTTATCCTTACAACCTAATGTCCACTGACCTGTCATTAAGAGCAAGAAACAATACCTAACATTTATAGAAATTGTTCTCAAATATGTACCTTAACATTTGGATTAACTTCTATCCAGTTTATTTGAATTTTATTGTGTACTGAAGTTCCTGTGTTTATGTTTTATCAAAATTTTGAATGTACTGCCAAGAAAGTGGTTGTTAAAATTTTAAAGTTAATCGGCTCTTAACCTCTTCTGATGAAGGAAATTAAGAAAAGCAGCCCATTTGGAAGTACACAGGGAAGGAGATGGTTCTAGTACCACAGACAACACACAGGAGGGAGCAGTTCAGAGCCACGGAACCAGCACCTCTTATGGCGTCGGCGCTGTCTTCAGAGACCTCTGGCACGCGGCTTTCTTTTTATCAGGGTTTGTATTTATTCAAGGCTTTATATGGCATAGAGATGCACTATCCCTTTTCTGGGACTCAGTCTCAGTTAATGATTATTAATGACTTTAAATATGACAGTTCTGGGGGGTGCCTGGGTGGCTCAGTTGGTTAAGCATCTGACTCTTGACTTCGGCTCAGGTCAGATCTCACAGTTCGTGAGTCAAGCCCCACTTTAGGTTCAGTTGAGGCCCTGGAGCCTGCCTGCTTCAGATTCTATGTCTCCCTTTCTCTCTGCTCCTCCCGCATTCATGCTCTTTCTCTCTCTCTCTCAAAAATAAATAAACATTTTAAAAAAATAAAGAAAGAAAGAAAGAAAGAAAGAAAGAAAGAAAGAAAGAAAGAAAAAGAAAGAGAGAAAGAAAGAGAGAAAGAAAGGAAAGGAAGGAAAGAAGGAAAGGAAGAAAGGAAGTAAGGAAGGAGAGGAGAGAGAGAGGGAAAGAGAGAAAGAAAAAGAAAGAAAGAAAGAAAGAAAGAAAGAAAGAAAGAAAGAAAGAAAGAAAGAAAGAAAGAAAGAGAGGAAGGAAGGAAGGAAGGAAGGAAGGAAGGAAGGAAGGAAGGAAGGAAGACACAATATTATAATTGGGCACCTGGGTGGCTCAGTTGGTCCCACTTCGGCTCAGGTTATGATCTCGTAGTTCGTGATTTCGAGCCCTGTGTCAGGCTCTGTGCTGAAGAGCTCAGAGCTTGAACCCTGCCTTGGATTTTGTGTCTCCCTCTCTCTCTGCCCCTCCCCTGCTCAGAGTCTGTCTTTCTTTCTCTTTCTCTCAAAAATAAATAAACATTTAAAAATTTTTTTTAAATATGGCAGTTCTGGTATGGATTTTGTTTTGATAAATTATAATGCTACAGATGATGGAAAAACAGAGACCATAAAGTTTACTTTGGGATATGTGTAAATACATCTATATGAGAATGAGTATATACCATCACAGTATGTTTAGTTGGGATTTCTTGATTTTGGTTTATTTAATGATTTTTCAAATACTGTTTGACTTCTATTGAATTGGTCATTTTATTTTTATCAGCACTATTAGTCAAAGTGACTATTAATGCCATGTGAGTTGTACATTTTTCTCTAATCCGTGCTTCAATTATGTAAAATTATCTGAAGTAAAACATATAGGCATTATTATTTAAAATAATAAAATGTATACCATAGCATGAAATTCTGGTTTTATACATTGGGCTTTTTGTATAGTTTGTATCACAGCAAAGATTTACCAAATAGGGAAATATAATTACAGCAAACTTCAAAAATAAACCTAATTCAATCTTGTATTGTCATTTTTAATGGTTGATTCAAAACATGTAAGGGTTATATTAATAGTTTACATAGACATAATAAGTTTGAAAAAAGTTAAAAAGCTATGATCAAAACACAGAATTGATAAAACTTGCCAAGTTAATAAATCAAGGGATACTGCACGTAACTGTTTTTGAGCACTTTTGTTAACTCCTTCACTAGTATCATTGTTTCCTCAACTTGTGTTTGTGCTCTTAATGATAAAGTTTATCATACGTTACACAATTAAGCCATGGTATCCTGGGAGTATTTTCAAGTGCTTGTAATTTTGAGGGAAATTGTACCAAAGCCTAAGTTTGAAGTAACATGAAATTAAGTTGGATCCCCTGACCATTCCAACCACCTGTTCTTTGTCCAGAAAAGATACAGGCTTTGGTTTTATTTTGAATTTGACTTTCATTGTCTTTGTTAGTTTTTTGTTGTTGTTGTTTGTTTTTTAATAAATAGCTGTCCTTTCCAACAGTAGGATGTGAAAGTTTTATCACTGTGAAGTCAGTTTCTTAAGACCTTCTGATGAGCACTTATAAATAGCATAGTATATATGTTTTGCTTTTGGGGAATCATTTAGTTGTTTGGGTTGTCCAAAACTAAAATTGTATTACATAGTATTCAAAATCCCCCTAGATCAATAGGTTAGTGCCTTTGGAATTCTACCATGTTTCTCTAGTCAAATGAGATTCAGACTTCAATTTTCTTCCTTTTGGACTATAGAATGACCTTGACTACCAGTCACTGATATTATAATGGCTAAATCCCTTTGGATTTATATCTTTAAAATGACAACTTTGTAATCTAAATGTTTTTATTTTTTAAAAAAAAAATTTTTTTAACGTTTATTTATTTTTGAGACAGAGAAAGACAGAGCATGAACGGGGGAGGGGCAGAGAAAGAGGGAGACACAGAATCGGAAGCAGGCTCCAGGCTCTGAGCCATCGGCCCAGAGCCCGATGCGGGGCTTGAACTCACGGATCGCGAGATCGCGACCTGAGCTGAAGTCGGATGCTTAACCGACTGAGCCACCCAGGCGCCCCTCTAAATGTTTTTAAAGATGTACTATTTTAATCTGTCTCATTTTGGAACGGGTTTGTTAGCATATGAATGAATGTTTTAAATATTAGGTACAAAAAGATCTTAAGAAAAATGTTAATTTTGGAATTTCTAAACTGAGTTCTGAAATCTTGATGATGTCTTGTTCTTTCAAGCTTTGATAAATCAGAAAGGCCTTAAACTGAAATACCAACTGAGACTTAAAATTGTTTCTGGTGATAATAAATTGAAAAGCTAGATACCTCCATTAAGGTATCTGAATTAACATAACTAGGAAAATAAATGTATGACCACACAAATGTTTAAGCTTCATGTAGAGTGTCTGTTGGTTTTGTAGATGTTAGGATGAAAACTACTGTTTATTTTTATATCCTGAATTTGTAAGTTGGGAAGGCCCTATTTATCATTTCTAAGTACATTTCATTTTCAGGATTAAACAATTTTTTAGATAAGGCATAATATTTCTCATTTGAAAAAAAATTAGGAATTATTGTAAAAGAATTCCATGAACCTAAGAAAACAAAGCCAACGAAAGTAGCAATTTAAAAAGATGTAGAAATCAACTATACTTCCTAAGTATTTAGTACTTTAATTTCAAAGAATTATAGTCATAAATTAGCATAATTATAAGTTTTAGTAAGAATATTGAATAGGAAGAATTACATCTAGCTAGTATATCTCTTCAGCATAATACCTTCTTCAGAATTCAGATACTAAGGTTTCTTACCTGTCCTTTAATTTACTATCACAATATCACTGAAAAACAGTCAATATAAATTGACTTGGTGGATGAGAGACAGATGCCAGAGTAAAACTGGTCATACGTTAATTCAGATGGCTGACCTCCATATTGACTATTTTTAACACCTAAAGATTTAATAAATTGATTTTTTTCACATAATGTAGTATACTGCATAATGAATTAAAGTGGTACGCAGTCCCACCATAAATTTTTGGTATAAGGATTAAAATTTTATTTTTAATTTAAGTCATTTAAGCTATGAACTGGGTGAAGCGTGTCTTCCACAGACAAGGATGAAGACCATGTAAATATCAGTATATCACAGATTTTTCAAAAATATCTTAGGCCAAGGGCGCCTGGGTGGCTCAGTCAGTTAAGTGTTCAACTTCGGCTCAGGTCATGATCTCGCAGTTCGTGAGTTCAAGCCCTACGTCGGGCTCTGTGCTGAAAGCTCAGAGCCTGGAGCCTGCTTTGGATTCTGTGTCTCCCTTTCTCTCTTCCCCTCCCCTGCTCTTGCTCTGTCTCTCCCTCTCTCTCAAAAAGTGAATAAATGTTAAAAAATTTTTTCTATATCTTAGGTCACAGATTAACTCATTAAGCTCTGCTAGAGCCACTCTGTTTTGGAGTAGTCCTAGAAAAATTACAGGTACCATACATAAACCTGGTACATAATACATAATTTGGTACACACCTCTCAAATTTGCATGTTACAAAGGATACCTAGGGAAACAGGGGCCCAAAAGTCTTTGAAGGGCTATGTTAGCATATCATGAAGGTATATGCATAGCTGTGCACACAGTAGAGGTAATATGTAGGCTTCTGTGTCATTTTCTAATGTCTGAGATTTTATGCATTCTGTCTCTCTAGCTTCCTTTCCCTCTGGATTCTTAACCTTGTAGAAATGACAGCAGGACTAGAAATTTCATACCATGTTCTAGAATAAGAGTTATTTGCTACTGTTAACTTTCCCCATAGGAACATCTCTCGAATATCCTTTAGTACTGGAAGGATAATCTTCAGTTGGGTCTATTTATATACCTCTAAATGTTTTCAAGAGCACCAACAAACATTTCCAACTTTTTTTTTCCCTATAGCAGTACAGAGTACCATGAATGTTATGATTACCTGATGAGGTTTTTCAAATAGAAACACACTGGTTTTCATGTTTGGTACAGTAGATCTGAAATTTC
The DNA here is from genome assembly GCF_018350195.1 of Panthera tigris. Taxonomy (NCBI): domain Eukaryota; kingdom Metazoa; phylum Chordata; class Mammalia; order Carnivora; family Felidae; genus Panthera; species Panthera tigris. The sequence goes on from NC_056661.1 coordinate 81,596,854, forward strand.
ATAAGCTAGTAAATTCTTTAAAAGTTGTGTTACATTTTTGGTTAAAGTTTTCAGTGTTGAAAAACGCAACCATTTTCATGATTTATTTATGGCATAGGCTGTACATTTATTTGCATTTTTTCAGACAAGACCAAAATCATCATTCATCTCACAAAGGAACTAAGCTAATTACACTGCTTACATTTTTGAAAGTCATTTCCTCCTCAGAGTATTTTTGACATAGAGTTATCCTTCTTGACTTGTCAAGCATAAGACTTTTAAAACAATTCTACACAGGTCATGCCATTCAAAGATTAATGTAGTAGGCTAGTTACAAAATTAACTATAAAGTTATAAAACATGGTAAGCCTTGACCATGGCAGTGGAATTGCACATTGTTTCTTTGCAAATGCTTTTTGTTCAAAATCCAACGCATGAAATACTGTTTCTATCACAGAAATAACTAAGAGCAGTATGGCCTAGTATGTCTCCTGTTTTCACCGCACTGCTAACCTCATTGCCCACATGCCTGTGACTCATGGTATTTGGGTTGATCTAAGAAAAAAATTGTTAACTCTGGTTTTTACCAAGTTAGTGTATTATATGCATTAAATGTGGCTGTCAAAAGGTAGATTTTTTTTGTGGATAATATGAAAAAAAGTACCATTTCTTTCTATACTACAGTACTTTAATTCCTAATACCAGCTTTTTTTGTACTGTGTGTTTTATTTTTGGTAGAGAACGATGATTTAGATACATATGTTTGTTTTAAAATCAAAATGCTATTCACTTACTCTTATTTTTGTACATATTTTAAAGTTGACTTGAATGAAGTACCCATCCCTTTAAAAACTAGTCTAAGTAGAATTTTACAATATTAGTATTTTAAATATATCTCTCAGTCCTACTCCCTTTCTCTAGTATCTTTACTCCCTAAAACAATGGAATGTAGTAATAAAGCATCTGAGTCTTGGTAACCTGTGTTCCTTTTGAGAAACTAATATTATTCTCTGAGGTTCTTACTTTCAGCTCTTAATGGCACTATGAACGACACAGCAGTCAGTGGTGGAACTAAACATCACCTGGAGCAGCCAGTTTTTGACCCTCTTTACCTCCATTAATTGGAATTTAGCTTTCCTACTCTCTCTTTCCTTTCCGCATTTTTGTGATGCTCAAACCAAGAATACCCTAATCAGGGTACAAATCAGCTTGTACTTTTTAAAAGATGTAATTTTATTTTGAAACAATTTCAAACTTCTAGAAGAGTTGAGAGAACAGCACAAAGAACTCCCATATATCTTTCACCCAGAGACCCCATTTAAATTCTGATGGTCTCTGTTAATAGCTTTGTTCCTTCCCGCAGAAGCTCTAATCTGGGTCATGTCTCTCTAGTCTCCTTCAGTCTGGAACAGACATCAGTCTTTCCTCAACTTTCACGTTTTTAACATTTCTGAAGACTTACAAGGAAGTCATTTTGTACAAAGTCACTTAATTTAGGTTTTGCCTCTGGTTGGGATCTGACTCCAAATGACTTGTGAGTGCCAAATATGTGTATCTTTTCCTAACTCCAAGGTCAGCATTATCAGTTGGTTGGTACTTGAAACTGGCCATGGTGGGATTACTTACACCATGGAAATCAGGAAACACTACAAACAAGGACTGTAGAGCTGGTTGTTTAACATTTAGCAGCATAATACTGAGTTAGTAGTGTGATGTTTCTTCATGATTAAACCCAAGTTATGCATTTTTGGCAGGAATATCAGAGAAGTGATACTTAGTTCTTATTGCATCCTATCAGATGGAAAACAAAGTAAATTTGTTCCTTTACTGCTGATATTGATGTTAATCACTTAATATAATATCTACCAGATTTCTCCATTGTATATTTACTTTTCCCTTTATAATCAACAAATCTCCTGTGTGGAGACACATGAAGATTATAAAAATAACTTCTTTCTCATCCCACCTTCACCTTCTAGTTTTAGCATCTATTTGATGATTATTGCCTGAATTATGGTGGTTGCCGAATGGTGATTTTTCTTTCTCTGTCATTTCTTCTGCATTTATTAGTTGACATTCTGCTTTAAGGATAAGCTTTCCCTTATTTATTCCTAGATTTTCATTTTATTCAATTGGTTAATGTCATTATTCATTTTGATGATCAGATTGGCCTAAATTTGGCCAGTGGAGCCCCTTTGAGCAGTTTGTCTTTTTCATATTTCCCTATCATTCCTTGATCACTTTCTTACTTTCTAGAACAACAAAATGTTTTAGGTTCGGCTTGTACTTCCTCTGTCTCAGCCCTCGAGTCATCCATTTCTTCGAGGAGGGTGGTATATAGAAAGCAAGATCTGAGTTCTAAAAGTGCTCATTGCTGTTGTGGTGTTAAAACTCCCAGACCTTCTTAGTGGGCAGAGCTGGAAAGTGGTGTGTGTGTGTGTGTGTGTGTGTGTGTGTGTGTGTATCCCTCTACTTTTATTTCTATATTTAGATGTATTATAAACCATGACTTTGCAATGATAGCTCCAATTCAAATATGGTACCTCAAAGTTTATCTTTTCTTTATATTCACATGTTCCTTCTCTATCACTGAAAAATCTGATTCCCATTGTCCTCAGTATACTTATTTATTCAGTTAGTCTCCATTTGTAGCCCATTCCCAAAACCCCATTGGGCTACACCTGACACCTTGCCCCAGAATTGTCCTTGAATGGGGTGCTATTATTGGCTGCCACCGGTCTGCCCTGCTGCCCCACTGCAGCACTTCTCAAGCAAGAGCCCTTACTACCAGCCACTGCCAAGCTGCCTGTTTGTATTTTGAGCTACTTTGTAAACTCTGAGGGTGGTACTTATATTTGCTATTTTCTTTGTCCTTTCAGCTTGGTTTGCAACTTCTCTGCATTTAGTTTGTGAGAAACATCAGAAAGCTGCTATAGCTTAGTAACTTACTGTTGATGTCTCCTGAGGGTGTTCCATGTACTTTGAGGAGATAGTGGGGAAAGAAACAACCCAGAGAAGATTGGAAGTAGAGATAAAGAAGAGAGGAAGGGAGATAGCAGAAAGGTATGTGGAATGGGTTACTGCTAGTACTTCCATCCTCCCCTCCACCAAGAGTACATTCCCCTCAGAAAAATCCCAGAGGCAGCAGTTACTACTGATTCAAAGCCCTTTTCCCTAGGCCTTTATCTTTTTGCCCTTTAGGGTTCTGGTTCACTCTTCAGGTTTTCAGCTATTTTTTCTACTTTGACTATAGACCTCCAGGCCTGTGTTTTCAACTGCCTAGTGATCTTTCTAAGGATATTCCTAGGCCCTTGAGGGCCAGCATTTCCATCTTCTAAGATAAATTTCTCCTCTTGCATATCCTGTCTGATTAATAGTTCTACCAATTTTCCAGTCTTCTTTCATCCCATTCATCTCCTTTTCCCCGTTTTTCCACCCCAGTGTAATTTCTAAGAACCTTCATAGATCCCTTTCCAGCACACTGGTCTAGCTTTTCAATTCTCACATTTTTGAAATATCAAGACTTTATTTCCCTAGGTCTTTTTCTATATCCACATGTTGCGCAATGTTTAAGGGAGAGATGTGAAGGGAACAATTAATAACTGATGATTTTATCACTTTATTCCTGAGGCAGAGAGGGTCACACATTTTCTCTGCATCTTTTATCTTCTGTTTTGCCCTTTCTCCTCTCTACTTTAATCCATTTTCCTCCTTCCCTCTGTAACTCTTAAGTGATCTTTGTTCAATGGTTCATTCCCTTGGTCTCTCCATCTCTTAGGGTCATATAGAAAGAAAAGGGTCAGGAGATTGGGCTTCTGAGTCTTGCAACTCTGGAGATGTGTTCTGAATGACTAGAAGGCATCAGACATCTGCGAAGCTTATGGGAAGTGTGGTCTGTACCATTTAGTAACCTTGCAGGAGAAGATCAGGAAGAAGAGAGGCCTGTTTGTATAAAACAAAAGCTTTTTAGGCTTTGATGAGTGTGTTAAGAAATCCCATCAGGCAATTTCCCCAAGAGGAGGCACTTGGAGGTAGTGTGGAGAATATAGTTACCTTCATAGTCAGAAGGTCTGTATTCTAATGCTGGCTTTACCTCTAACTAGTTCTGTCACCTTATATAAGTTACTTAGATTACTTAGATCTCTTTATATCTCTGATCCATTGTTTCCAAAATGAGCATTTAGAATAGGTGAGTTCTAAGGTCCTACAAAGTTCTAAAAGATTCCAATACGACTGAGTTAATTATAGTATTAAAGATATGTTTTTTGTGTGCATTTTTAAAAAATTTTGGTTTTTGGCCTTTAAAAAAGCAATATAATTTTTTTTTTCCTGCAAGTCTGATACTCTGCAGAAAATTCAAGGGGATTTATTTAAATAAAGTTAAATGCAATTGCTTTTTAATAATACAGGCTTAATAATTTAGGCTTAATCTGCATTGAGCACATTTTAATTTTGTGTGGGACTTCCACTGTATTTCTGCTATTTCTTTTGGATAGCTATTCTTTCACCCTCTGTAGTCTCTGAGAGTCTCTGAAAAAGACTCCTCAAGCATTGGCCTGTTAATCAAAAAGTCTTGTTTATTATTTTACATGTTGTATTTTATGTATTGAAAATAATTAAATTCCTATAAGTGAAGAATTTCAGTGGTAGCCTTTTAGGTAATTAATGGCTACATGATGCTAATATTTTTTCCAGAGTATTTCTAGTGGGTGAAAGAGGTTACTTCTTTATTTTCTTTGCGTTGTTCATGTCTACTTCTTCCATTATTTATATTTCTTTCTAATTTTTTTAAATGTTTATTTACTTTTGAGAGAGAGAGAAAGAGAGCAGAGGCAGGGGCAGAGAGAGAGAGGAAGACACAGAATCTGAAACAGGCTCCAGGCTCTGAGCTGTCAGCACAGAGCCCGATGCAGGGCTCTAACTTGTGAACTGCAAGATCATGACCTGAGCCGAAGTCAGATGCTTAACTGACTGAGCCACCCAGGTGCCCAGAAACTTGTATTATAAAGTTTTCCCTTTCTTAACATATTTTTATGCTACAAAAGGTTATATGGCTCCTTTGTATACTACAATGAATTTATCAGAGATATTTATTTATATATACTAATAGTAAAGTATTGGGGTAAGCAAAAGTATTAAAACCAAGATAAACCACCAGTCACAATTTAATCTAATAATTATAGAAACAGTTTTTTTGTTTTTTGTTTTTAAATTTATTTTTTGAGAGAGAGCACATGCACTCACAAGTTGGGGAGGGGCAGAGAGAGAAGGAGAGAGAGAATCCTAAGCAGTCTCCGTGCTGTCGGTGCAAAGCCCAACTTGGGGCTCGATCTCACAACCCTGAGATCATGACCTGAGCTGAAATCAAGAGTCAACACTTAACTAACTGAACCACCCAAGCACCCTTAGAAACAGTTTTTAAACAAAAATTTAAAATATATTATTAACTGTAATAAAAAGGGCAAAGTTTTGATCATAGATTTTTCATAAAGACCAAGTGATTTTAATCAAGAATCATTTGATAAGTTAGGGCATGTCTCTTAGAATTGATATTTGTTAAGACCTCAAAACCAATCAAGTAAGCTAAATTAGGACATTGATTGACAATTATTGACTTACTTTTTATGATAGGTATTCTATTTCTAAATTATTTATTGTAAAAAATAAGATAGCCATTAAAATTCTGAAAAATAACTACCAGATTTAATTTTTAACAGAGCATAATTTCTATCAGTAACCCATGAAAATAAGCTAGGTCTACATAACATGCTTCTGCAATTTCTTCTTTTTAGATCAAAGAAAGCAAAGAATTCAATTGATAAATCAACTGAGACTGACAATGGCTATGTATCCCTTGAAGGGAAAAAAACTGTTAAAAGCAGTGAGGAGGGAATACAAAGCCATGAACCTCAGTGTGAAACTGTTGGACCAGAAGAGACAACGTGGCACACAGGAACACTGAGGAACATTTCCAGCAAAGTAAGTGTGATTTTTAAAATTGTTTGTTTGTGTGATCTTTTATCAGCTGATGGAAAGTGACTTAGACAATCGGAATCACCTTTGAAGTATGTATTTTTTCCAGAATTTATTCTGTAGCCTTTACAAATCACACTGATAAAGCTGAAAATAAAGTTACTTGATTAAATTTGATTGCTAGTGTAACTTGGTGCCTTCTGAATTGATTGATGGCTCCAATTTTTCCAAAATGTTAAAGCACTTGGGGTTGCCTCGGTGGCTCAGTCGGCTGGGCGTCTGACTTCAGCTCAGGTCATGATCTCACAGTCCGTGAGTTCGAGCCGCACGTTGGGCTCTGTGCTGGCAGCTCAGAGCCTGGAGCCTGTTTCAGATTCTGTGTCTCCCTCTCTCTCTGCCCCTCCCCTGCTCATGTTCTGTCTCTGTCTCAAAAATAAATTAAAAAACATTAAAAAAATTTTAAATGTTAAAGCACTTTATAATTTATAACTGATGTTTGTTAAACCTACCTTCTCTTTCCTCGTTTCTCTGTGTGTGTGAGAATTTGTTTTAAATGGAACATTTAAATTATTTTAGAAACTGAACTAGGAATGTGGCTTTCCATCCATGTTCTCCATAAGAAAATATCACCTGTTTTTCATTTCATTACCTTTGGTGTCAGCACATTTGTTCTGTTTTGTTTTGTTTCGTTTTGTTTTGTTTTTAATTTGAAAAAAAATTCTTATTGATGACATTTGTTAAGGATAGCAATTGTTTGTTTACTTTTCCAAAATAATAAAGAAATCCAGCATTTATTGTAACAAAGCCTATGGTAATATTATATATCTCTTTGTTTCTTTCAGGTTTTTTTGTTAAGTAATTTTTTCTTTAAAAAACTGTTACAATAAAACAGTATGGCCAAATTAAAAGATGTTTGCTTCTGTTACATATAGAATGTGAGCATGAACATTTATGTTGCTTCTTTAGGTTTGAGTGAAATATGTGTTACCACTTGACAATACATGTATTTTCAGTACCAGTAGCATACAATAAATACCATGGGGTGCAGTGAAATAGAGTCCCTTACTCTGATTTTAGATTTTGGAAGCATTTAGCTCTTTAATACTGTGAGCTTCACATCACTATCATCATTCACCAGATAAGTTTTTAGTCCTACCGCTTTCACATTTTTAGCTGTGTATTACCTACTAAAGTTATATGAGTTTATTGAGAAAATCAAAACTAAAGCTCTGGAGTCTCCCAGTTTCAGAATTTCCAAACTCTGGATGTCTCTTACAAATTGGTATGGACATAACGTTGTCTGTCTGATATGCACATACATACAACTGCCATTCACTTCCCCCTGCCTCATAAGCCATTATTAAACCAGTAATGGGCTTGTAACTGACCGCATTTTGGGTTTGTAGAAATAGTATAATAAGTTCATCTCGGTTTTCTCAGTTCCTCTTAAATAAATGGTCTCTGTTCTTCTTTTATCCTATTTTATATTTCTTAATTTTCAAATCTATTTCTCATCCTTTTGTGAGCAGAAATTTTATAGGACAGTATTTGACAAATAGCTGTTGAATTACTCTTAAAATTGAAATAACAGTATAGTCACTAACTTAAGACATTTTTAAAGAAAATCAGGTAATACTAATCAATCACTTTTAGGTTTTTGAAGACATATGTGTATGTATGTATAATTTAAACTCTTACAGTTTTAAAGTAACAAATTCAGTCATAAATTACCAATAAGTCTCTTCCTGTACTCTCAACTTAGGATACTCAAAGGACAATAACAAATGTTTCTGATGAAGTCTCCAGTGAAGAAGGCCCTGAAACAGGATATCCGTTACGCCGTCATGTGGACAGGACTTCTGAGAACATTCTTCGAAACAGAAAATCACACCATTATAAGAAACATTACCCTAATGAGGTATATACTTTGTCCTTATGTATATGTATACATACTTACTTATATGTTACTAATTTACAGCTTCTTTTCAACAATTGAATAAAATTACTGAAATAAATATATCCCATCAGTATGAATACCTTGTTATATGACCTGGGTTTATAGAGTAGCAGTTTTGGATTTGTGTATTCCACACATGATAGATAGCTACACATTTGTTCTCGTTTTGTGCATTTTCTCCAAAGACTCTCATACATTCAGTTCATTGTTTGCTTTTAAAGACAACCATCCTAGAGAGAGAGAATCTGTGAACGCCTGTGTTAGTCTTTTTCACAGTATGAAAGGCTTTATAGCTTCTTGATTGTAGTAGAGTTATCATTCCAAGTGACTTTCATGTTACTATTACTAGTTATTGAGTTTCCTATAGTATAAAATTCAATTATTTTTTCTTCTTTGATTCTTTCTTTTTAATATTTGGTTTTCTCTAAACCCTTTTCCAGCTTTTTCACATCTCTTGAAACTATTTAAATAGAAAAAGAATTTCATTCAATTGTATTTTTAGTTTTTATTCTAAGGACAGAAAATTTCATTACCTGACTTCAAGGCAGATGTCACTTATGTCACTTTTTGATAAACATTGCCTTCTCCTCTTTTGAGACTATACTAGAATTTTTTCCTGGATGATTTAGGGCTATACTTTTGAAAAATCACACATTATGCTTGCTGTGAGTGTGAATACCTTGATTGTTTTAAGCTTAGAAGAGTTACTTCTTTGTACATTCTTCTCTGTGGTTGTAGCTCTGTTTAATCTTGCTGGTAACTGTGGCTATGTTTCTTCTCTCAGTGGCTGCCATTAGGCAGACACTAATGCCAGTGTGTCTGCTCATTGCCTGTTCACCTGGATCATCTGATATACTTGTGAAATTCAGTCTCGTTAATTTCTCAGTGTTACACTAGGTATCGTTAGAAGTCAGTTGGTACTAGAAGGGATTTCAGGACCTCTTATAGAAAGAAGTCTCCACTCTCTAAGAGAATAAATTATTTGGCTTTGGAGGTACTTTTTTTACCCCATAATCTTTGCTTTTCTTGATTTGCAGCTATATTTTGAACTATTGAGATTCTTGAAGGGCAGACCAATATTCTACTGATCTTAACTTTTAAATAAATATGTTGCTTAAAATCTTCCAGGTTTCAGGTTAAATAAGGCTGATAAGTAGCAAATCGGCATTGATTGTTTTCAATCTTTTTTTAATGATGTAAAAGATTACCTAAAAATAAAATCTTGTCTTCAGATTCTTTATTTGTAAAGTGAGGAGCTTTAGACTAGAACATATTTTAAAAACTGCATTTCAGGGGCACTGGGATGGCTCAGTCGGTTGAGCGTCTGACTTTGGCTCAGGTCATGATCTTGCAGTTCATGAATTTGAGCTCAGCATTGGACTCTGCTGTTAGCATGGAGCCAGCTTCAGATCCTCTGTCTCCCTCTCTCTTTGCCCCTCTTCTGCTTGGGCTCAGTCTCTCTCTCTCTCTCAAAATTAAATAAACACTTAAAAAAAATCTCTTTAAAAACTACATTTCAGTTCAAGAAAATTTTGACTCTCAAATCAACCTCACAAGGTATTTTAAAAAAGCAAAACAAGGGCTCCTGGGTGGCTCAGTTGGTTAAGCATCTGATTTTGGCTCAGGTCATGATCTCACGGCTTGCGAGTTTGAGCCCTGCATCTGGCTCTGTGCTGACAGCTCAGAGCCTGGAGCCTGCTTTGAATTCTTTGTCTCCTGCTCTCTCTGCACCTCCCCCATTTGCACTCTTTTTCTCTCTCTCTCTCTCTTAAAAACAAACAAACATTAAAAAAAAAAAAAAAAGCAAAATGAAACCTCCTTTGAATAAGTAAAATTGAGACAGATAGCCATAGTGTTGTAATATTGTTTTACTTCTTTATGTATATATTATTCTGTTCTTTTCAAATTACTGGTGATATTTTTTTCTTTCAGGTTGAGGCACAAAGGAATCATTTTGGGAAGCACTTTGTGCTTGGGTGGAACTGGTGGTCTTCACTATAAAATGAGTGGTTAGGGATACAGCCATTTGTTATAAGGCTCTCGAATGTCAATATCTATAGATACACTTTTTAGGGGATTTTAGTTTTTCAGGAAGAATCATCCAATCTTTGGTGGTTTGGGTGGTAGATATTATATTAGGCTGCCGTAATGTTTGGCATCAAGGAGATTGGGAATGAGGTGGTCTTGTCATTCAATATGTAGACTTTCACTTAACCTTCTTTCCTCCCACCCCTCAACTCTCCCATCCCCACTTCTGCCCCAGTTTTTTTGCCTTTTTCTACTATCCACTATGTATATCTGGTTGTCTTCTTCTAGTCTCCTGTTGGGAAGATGGTGGTAGAGTTACTTGATTATCTGGCATAGGGGATGTCCTGTGGAATTGATACCTTCTTTTAGGCATTTGCCCAGTTGCCTGCCCCATCCTGCTTTGTTTAACTCTACAAATACCTTTCAGTTTTTATTCCCTATTGAAAATTAGGTTTCAGTTTTGATGGCAGTCATAATAAAGAAACTGTGGGCTTGGACTCAGAATATTTAAGTGACTTTGGAAAAGTTATTTAACTTCTCTGAGTCTCAGTTTCTGCATTTGTACAGTGGAGAGAGACAAGCCTCATTGGATTGTTAGGATTAAATAAGATTTGCACAATTACCTGGCACAAAGCATTTATGTTATAAATTCTTATTCCTTTCAAATAAATATTTTTTCTCCCCTTAATTTGATTATATGCTCAGTTTTAGCTAAATGTCTAAAATGATTTAAAATGAGCAGAGCAAACCAAATTAAATGAGCTATTAACTTGAGCTGCTTTCTTCAATTCAGAAATTTCTAATTTTTAGCCCTTATTCAGCAATTTGTAGTGGAATCCAAAGTGGCCATTAATCACCTAAATATTGCAGGCAAAATTCTGTTTGGCATGTAATCAGTTATAGACCATAATTTTTAGATTTTACATTTGTAAAGTAGCCCACTTATTAATCAGTATTTGGCAAAATGCATCTGTAAAGAATTAGAGATATTTTCTTATCCCTAAAATCACCCATTAGTTTCAGTTAAATAATCATCAGGGCTTTAATCCTGTTACTCATTTCTGTATCTGATTAGCAAATCTACATCAGAAATTAATGATAGATAATTAGCTAGTTTTATCAAAAAATTTAAACTAGCCATTACTGGTTTCCTAATGCATTCTGTGCCTTGCTAGCTAATGAAAACAGTTGTAATGAAAACTGCTTATGCTTCAAGTATTCTGGTTGGCATTAGTGAATCATATATTTTTGGAGTGCTTTTTATAAGACAAAGCAGACTGATTTTTACCTTTTTTCTTTCTGTATTTTTTTATTTTGATTTCTTTACTTACTTTCCTGCTCAACTCTTTCAAAACACTTTTACTTCTCCTTCAAACATATAATTCTCCCACAAATCCGTAATCAGCACACTAAATGTGTTTTCATGGTGCTCCATTCTAATATCAGTAAATTAATTATCAATAACCTGTCTCATTCATTCAAGATATTTTGTTAACTTGTGGTGAGGGTGGCAAAAAAATGGTTTTTGTCTTTCATTGACTTACAGTATAATTGAGAGTTATGACTTATTTGAGCATATGAAGTACATGAACATTTAATAACAGACAATATTATAGATGCTGAATAGGAATGTAAAATTTATTGTCGTGAAAATAAATAATAATACCTCACTTCAGGGACAAAGGGATCACTCTAAATAGAAGGCTCCAGGGGCGCCTGGGTGGCTCAGTCGGTTAAGCGTCCAACTTCGGCTCAGGTCATGATCTCACAGTTCGTGGGTTTGAGCCCCGCATCAGGCTCTGTGCTGACAGCTCAGAGCCTGGAGCCTGTTTCATATTCTGTGTCTCCCTCCCTCTGTCTCTGACCCACCCCTGTTCATGCTCTGTCTCTCTCTGTCTAAAAATCAATAAACGTTAAAAAAAAAATTAGAAGGCTCCAGAACTAACATTTGTGGAGCCCCTGCTTTGTACCTGGTTTGTCTTAAAAGCTACAGTGCTCATTTAATTTTCAGTGTCTCTTTAATTAAGATAGGTGGTTTTATTCCCCCTTGGTAGAAGACTAAACTAAGGGTCAGAAACAAGGTAAGCCACCTAGAAAGGGATACAGATGGCATTTTCCAGACGCTTGGTTGAGTAGGTTGTAAAGGAGAGTAGGATACAAGGTAGGAACATAATTAGAGACTAGAGTGGCAAAGAACAAACAGGTTTAGGGGCTGGGGAGTAGCCCCTTGTCACTGGAGGAGAAGGTTGTGGTAGGGACAAGTGGAGAACCAAAGTCCAAAGAATAGCACATTTGAAGACAATCATGCTGGTGAAGGAATTTGAACTTTATCCAGGAGAGCAGTGTGAAGTCACAGAAGGACTTTGGTCAGAGGAATGGAAAAAAGCTGCACTTTTGGAAGATTAATCTGGAAAGTGGGGAAGGCCTTTCGGATAGGGGTCAGTTAGGAGCCTCTTTATAGCAAACAAAGTGTAGATGATAAAAGCTGGTGATAGCATGAGAAGGAGAAAGAGATACACATAAAACACTTTAGAGGTTAAATTGACAGTCTTAGTGACGACATAGGATAGCTAAAAATAAATGTGAAAATTTCAGCATACTTGGCTGTAAGGATTACCATTCTTTATTCAGTAAAAGTTATTTTGAATTATTTTTTAAGCTTATTTATTTTGAGAGAGAGAGAATGTGAGCAGGAGAGGGGCAGAGAGAGAGGAAGAGAAAAAATCCCAAGCAGGCTTCGTGCTGTCAGTGCAGAGCCCAATGTGGGGCTCCATCTCACAAACCATAAGGTCATGACTGGAGCCAAAACCAAGAGTCAGATGCTTAACCAACTGAGCTACTCAGGCACTCCGTTTTCAATTATTAAATCAAACTTTTACTCAGAATATTTATTTTATACAATAACAATTCCTAGGAAAAGAAGTAAATTGATTAGAAATTATGTAACTTGTACCTTTTAGGTTTCACTTTTGTACCATAGATGACCTCAAAAACATGAGTTGGCAGTTATCTTCCTGGTATAGATTATTTACCAGTTTTACATCAGTTTCTTGAACTTCTGTTTGAAAAACAAAAACAGTAGGTATATGAGATCCACTGTTGCTAAAAAAAAAAATGAGAGTAAGAAAATACTCTTAATACTCAAAATACGTTAAACACATCGGTTAAAGTTGGTTAATATTCATTGACTATACAGTTCATATGAACTTAGGCTGGTCTCTGCTTGCCTGAATTCTGAACTTTGTATAAAAATTTAAGAGAAAACAAGCACAACCTTTGCATGCAAAATAACACGAGCTGAGATGTGAAATCAAATAGATTTTTGATAATAAAAAAATTCTGTTACTCCTTAAACACTAATATATATCTTTAATGTTTTGCTATTTCACTGTCATTTGACAGTGTACTTGTCATTGCAGCAAAAAGTAGCAAAGTATGGTTCTGATAGAATCCTTTGATTTGGAAAGGGTACATAAATTGTATTAATGTCAAAGAATATCTTGATTTCAGGATGCCCCTAAATCGGGTACTAGTTGCAGCTCTCGCTGTTCAAGTTCCAGACAGGATTCTGAGAGTACAAGGCCAGAATCTGAAACAGAAGATGTATTATGGGAAGACTTGTTACACTGTGCAGAGTGCCGGTCATCTTGTACCAGTGAGACAGATATGGAAAATCCTCAAATTAATCCAAGTGTGAAAAAAGAATATAGAGACGACCCTTTTCATCAGGTTAGTTTACAGCATTGGGTTATTTGGGGCTCTCAGTCCAGCTCTTTTGAATGTATGTACAAATTTTATAGAGGTAAAGAAAAAGCTTACATTCAATTAAAGTAATATTCCTGTGATTTTTTTTTTTTCCTTTTTATGTGAGCTGTGGTCTGGCTTCATTGGAACATAGAATCTCAGTATTTATATTATGGTTGTGTCTCTGATGTTGCTACTGAGAGGTTGTTGGTAAATGGAGTTTTGTAAGTCAAATTGTGTTTTAGATGCATTAGTCCTTTTCTCCCTCAGCATACTTCATGGTCAGACCAGCACTCATGGCCTTAACTCCACCTATAAGGTTATAATTCACAAATCTATATCTCAGTACCAGATTTATATCTCCTAAGAGCCCATATAATGAGAATCACATATGTAATTTTAAATTTTCAGGTAGCCTCATTTAAAATGTTTAAAAAGGTGAAATTAATTTTAATATGTTTTACTTAGCCCAGTTTATTCAAAATATTTTCACTTCAACTTACAACCAATGTGAAAAATACTAATGAAATATTTTGCTTTTTTTATACTAAGTCTTCACAATCTATTGTAAACCCTGACAGGCACAACTTATTTAGACTAGCCACTTCAAGTACTGAATAGCCACATGTGAATAGGGTACCATATTGGACAGCACACCTCTATAGCATATCTTCTTTTGAATGTTCCACCAGTATCTCAAATTTAACCAAACACCCCATCTTCCCTTATAAATCTGTTTTTCTTCTGGGACTCAAAATCTTAGTGAGTGACATCTCCATCCATCCACTCACCAGTCCAGAAACACGGTGGTTATTTAAAATTTTCACTCTTCCTCTTCTTTCTCTTATTTAACTTTTCATCAAATCCTAAAAATAAAACCAACAACTAAACTCTTAGAAAATTAGAGGTAGAAGGGAACTTCCTTAATCCACTAAAAGGTAGCTATCAAAGAGCTATAGCTTCTAAAAACCTATAATGATGAGATTTTAGAAGTGTTTCTATTAAAGGCAGAAACACTCAGAGATGTCCATTATCACTGCTTTTTCTATCAAAATTACACCAGTTATGTTTGTTTGCCTGTCTGGTTGAACTTAGACTGATTTAAAGTCCACATTGAAGAGCAAAATGTCAAGAATAACTGAAGCAGTTTTGAAGAACAACAGGGAGACTTTCCCTGCCAGATATAAAAACTTACTTAGAAAGTACATACAGTAATAAAGATAGTATGCTATGGGCGTCTGCTATAGACTGAATGTTTATGCCCTCCCCCTCCCACTCACCAGTTCCTTTGGTGAAACCTAAAGCCCAAGGTGATGGTATTTGGAGATAGGGCCTTTAGGAGGTGATTAGGTTATATGGGTGGAGCCCTCATGAATATGTAGAGTGCCCTATGAAAGAGACCCCAGAGAGCTCCCTTGCCCCTTCTACCATTATGAGGTTACAGCAAAAAGAAGGCAGTCTCTGAGCCAGGAAGTGGGATTTCATCAGACACCAAAACTGCCAGCACCTTGATCTTGGACTTCGAGCCTCCAGAACTGTGAGAAATAGACTTCTATTGTTTCTAAGCCATAGAAATTCTGTGGTATTTTCTTATATCAGCCCAAGCAGACCAAGACAGTGTATAAACAAATAGACCAATGGGACAGAATAAAAAACCCTGAAGTAGTGCATGTTACATGGGTCTCTAATATATGACGTAAGTGGCATTACAACCATTGGGAGAAGAATGAACTCTTCAGTATATAGTTATAGATCAAATGATTATTCATATACAAAAATATATTCCAGATAGTTCCTAAATGTGAAGAAACAAAACCTTAAAATGTTTACAAGAAAATATAGGAGAAAAATCTTTGTTACTTTTGGTAAGAGAAGAATTTTTTAAAGAACACAAGAAACACATTCAAATATCAAAATGAGGCAATCAATAATTCAAATATCCTAAAATTTAAAACTTTGGGCTACAAATTAAGCCATAAACATTGTTAAAAGATGGAGAAATAGAATTGAGGGAATGTTTTGACTCCACCCCCCTCTCTCCCCCCCCCCCCCCAAGATGTGAGATATTTGAGCACCTGTGTACATAGGGGAAACCCAGGAGGGAAGGACTGAAGAGATACAGGAGAAGAAGTTGTTGAATGAGATTTCTTAGGATTCTAGAGGGGAACCATAATTAGGAAGTTTTGCCTTTGATAGGAAGGGGATCACATCTTCTGCTGAAATAGGAGGAGGAGTAAGTGCACAGAGAAAAATTAGTAAGATGATGAAAGGATTATTGCCTAATGTAGTGCAGGAGGCCAGGAGGTCTGTTAACAACAAGTGAGATGATAGGATTGGTGGTGACGGCTCACAGTTATCATTTGTGAAAAGTGAAGAGAGTTTGTTTGTGCATGTATTCAAGCCAATGAACACATTAAGAGTCACACTGCCATATTGTTGAGGGTCCAGATGGTATCTGAAACCATGAATTTGTGATTGCTCAATCCACACAGTTGTGTGATAGTCTCTGAAATACAGTTGTGGTAATCAATAAAGCAAACATTTAAAAAGCATTCACTACATGCCAGGCACTGTGCATAGTAATCTAGAAGCATTATGTCATATAATTTTCACAACCTACAACAGTGTAGTGTATCTTTTATATATATGGTTATATATTCATTTCATAGATGAGAAAATTGAGGCTCAGAATTAAATAACACACCCAAAGTCATACAATGTAGGTGCTCAGTAAATAGTTGTTATTCAAGGAACAGGAGAGACCATGAAATAATGGAAATGCTAAGAGTCCAAACAATGTTAGATAGAGAAGAAAATGAAACCAAGAAGGGGATAGACTGAAGGATAGGTGTGTTCAGAAGTGTTTTAGAATTGAAGGTTTGTGAGACCTGGTAAGATGAGAAGTCGAGCATTTCAGTCCAAGGCCCAGACTATGGCCATGGGAGTAGCTGAAGGTCCTTGGAATTTAAGAAGCAAAAAATAAGAAACAATCCATGAGAACAGGTTGTTGGATGAGTCACCTGGATATTCATCTAAGTCACTGGGCAGAGAGCTGAAATTGAAGTTTAGGAAAATGCCTGTGAGCTATTTTCCCAGTGACACCATCAGAGGCATAGAAACAGGGACTGTGTGTTCTTTTGCTCATAGTTGTATCACACAGTGCTTGGTACTTAGTAGGTGTTTAACAAAAATTGAGTAAATGAATGAAAGGAAATACAGGTTTTTCAAAGCATTCCAAATTGTTTTTAAAGGATGCTGTACAGAATTAGTTGGCCCTAAATCTATCCCACTACTCTGCTCCTTTTGGTATGATTTTTAATGTTCTACTCTGCATATTAATTACAGTATCACAGACTTACATTGGTTTTGCTTGCGGATTAAAGACTTGATTTTACACACATTTCTTATTCTCAGGCTTCTAAAAAATGAGCTCATATCTTCAGTTTTAATAGTAGCCATGTAATGGAAATTAGCTCCCTTTAATGAAAAGCTACCAGTTTTTTCTTATTAGACTAAGATCTGTATTGGGTTTATTGGGTTTGGAGGACCGTTTTCTGCCCACCATAAAAACTGAAAAATACCTCCTTACGAAGAAACAATGAGCATCTGAATCTGTGTGTTCTAGGCAGGATGTCACCAAATCTGTAGTTTTGTTTTATTGTTTGTTTTATTTTCTTTGGAAATAGTAACTGAAACATTTCTACAGCAGAAAACTTCTCTCCCCCAGTCGTGGCTGAGTATATAATAAAGTATGAGGCCATATTCAAGTGAAATTCATTTTGCAGTAGGTGAAGCCAGATTTTAATGGGTACAGTTCCCACAGGTAGAAACTGCAGTAAAGCGGTTGTCATGGTGAATTTACTTGAAATAAAACATGGAACCAATTAAGTGTTAATGTTTTCAGGCAGTTTTGAATGAACATGAAACAAAGCAGTTGAGATTTTGAATGAGGATCCAGATTTTAGTCTGAAAAATATACCAAGAAGAACCTATATGATAAAATTATGAAATGGAATTATTCAGTTTTCCTTGAGCCTTTCTGAAAAAGCATTTCATGTAATGCTGCTCTTCATACACTGTAGACAGCACATGTTGCAACAAGACTGTGGTTTCAGAATATATTTCACACACACAGATACAGGGTTGGGTTGGGTTTTTCTTTCTTTTTTTTTTTTTTTTCCAGTTAAGTCTTTTTAAATTCACCAGTTTCTAGTTGCTCTCTTTCTCCTACCTGTTGGCTTTCTAGAAATAGGAAGATGATATCAAATGCTAAGTAAAGTAACTGCAAAGGTGACTGGGCAAAATGAATACTTTTGGAGGGTGAACTTCTTGAATTCCTATTTCTGTCCTAGATAGACCTTGATATGCCTTGCTTCATGTAATTGGGAAGGCTTTAATTCACTGTTAACAGACTGAGAGTTTAAGAAGATTAGAAGCCTGTAAATCAGTGGTTGAAATCTTGTCTCTCCAGGCTTTACACTCTGCATTCAGCTTCTAGCTCTTCTTCCTAGCCTTTGAGCCCATGTTGTTTCATAATGATTAAATTTCCGTGGAAAGTTTGATACATATTTCGGTACAAATAACTTTTATCCTAGTTAGAATATTTTGTGGAATTTTCATTTGTGGAATTAAGTGGATAGTTAATAACTAATGTCTTAACAGTTTTGAAGGCTCTCCAATAATGAAATATATACTATGATGGTTAGTGTATATTAAAATACCATATCTTTGGAAAAGATAAATTTTTAGAGAAAACTTCTTCATAGTCAAGTAAACTAAATGTAAAAGAACTTTGCTAATAATATGGCTAGTGGCATTACGGTTTGCCTGTAATTATTCATCAATTTTTATTCTGCTTATAGTAAACCTGGTATATATAGCTTTACATGCAGAAAATTAATGTTCGACTCAGAATGATAATAACTTCCCATATCTGTTTTCTTACGTATTATTAATGACTATTTTATATCTTTAATCAAAACAAATCAATGCAATTTTATTCTCCCTACAGGAAAACAATTCCTTAAGTTTTCAAAAAACTTACCTTTACCATATTTTAATCACATTTCTGTTCTTCAGAGAATAACTATAACTATAGTAGATTCTTCTACTCATTGTTAGAAGTTATTTTAATGAAATATGTTATAAAAATAAGTTAGTAATACTGTAATGTAAATTCATGCCATTTTGGGTCTAATCTTTTAATGTTTTAACTTCTCATGAATATCTGATAAGGTAAAGATTAGTGTTGAATTTTGTTGCTGTCTTTAATCCCCAACATCCTATTTTGAAGTTTTATTTATTTATTTATTTATTTATTTATTTATTTATTTAAAGATTTTATTAAAAAAAATTTTTAATGTTTTATCTGTTTTTGAGAGAGAGGGAGACATAGAATCTGAAGCAGGCTCCAGGCTTCAAGCTGTCAGTGCAGAGCCCAACACGGGACTCAAACCCACGAACCATGAGATCATGACCTGAGCCGAAGTCAGACACTTAACCGACTGAGCCACCCAGGCGCCCCTAAAGATTTTATTTTTAAGTAATCTCTACAGCTAATGTGGGGCTCATACTCACAACCGCAATATCAAGAGGCACATCTTCTGACTGAGCCAGCTAGGCACCCCAAAGTTTTATTATTTTAATTATCTAAAACAAACAAAAAAAACAAACTTAAGCATCTGATCCTTTGTATTAAGGCTTTCAATTTTTCTTTTTTTTCTTTTTTTTTTTTTTTTTTTTTGCCTTTTTCTATTTCTTGAAACATTGAGAGAGTACTTTTAGTATCATGTGCTTCCATTAGCAATATATACTCAAAGGAACAAAAAAAAGTTAATCCTTTGGGGAAATGCTAGATTAAAATACAGAAAAGTAACTAAATTAAATAATGAGGGTAAGGGCATGCGGAAGAGTCTCTTCCAGGATGAGATTGTATCACTGTTTAGTATTTCAGAGAGGTTTAAATCTTAGCTGTCATGTGCTTTGTATTGAACAACCGTAAGTTGGAGAGTCAGTAATATGAACAATTTGATATCCATTTGTTTTTGAACACTACTATATTAGTAGCTATGTAGCTATGTAGACAATTGACAACTAAGGGCTTTTGCTGACACATTTTAGAGGATTTTTGAATAGTAGCTTGCCTAACACCTATTAGAGGAAGTTCTTAATGTACACATTTTTATAACTGTAATTTTTATGCCATCTGTTCAATGTATATGCTAATTAATGTTAAGATAGAATTTTAGTGTCTTTGAAATTGGGTGTATGTACATACAGGTATACCCGTGTTCAGACATACATATGTTCTGTTTTATAAAATACGATAAATGCATTCACCAATTTGTTTTTTAGTGTATTTTATATATATACACACGTTTTATTTATGAAATGTGACAAATGTATTCACCAATTTCTGTTTATTTTTTATAGAGTCATTTGCCCTGGCTCCATAATTCCCACCCGGGATTAGAGAAAATAAGTGCTATAGTATGGGAAGGCAATGACTGCAAGAAAGCAGACATGTCTGTGCTTGAAATCAGTGGAATGATAATGAACAGAGTGAGTGCTTAAATATTATTCTTTTAGTTCAGGAATAAGACAGCAATTATTAATATAATAAATAATTACTAGGATGTTATGTTTACAACTTATCTCATTTCTTCAACATGAAAAAAAAGTATTTGTATTTGGTCCTGTCTGTGATTTATACAGTGATTTGTCACCAAACCACTGTCATGCTTTAGTGTTTCAATTCTTCTGACTAAGAACAGATGATGCAATTTAAAATTTTCTTCTTTTATGTTATTCTTTCTTTTGCTTTTCATGGATCAAATTGTGCTAGACATACACAAGTGTTGATGAAGGCTTATTTTCCTGTGTCCTCCCTCCTGCTTCATTTATTATTTAAAAAAATCAAAATAGAATATTTATATTGATACTTGCTTGCCCACTTAAATATATAGAAGTAAATGCAGCTAGGGGTAACAGGTTTTGAGTAGTTTCAGGAGGTAGAGTACAAATACTATGGGTTTTAATTTCAGTTATGAAATTGTGTCTTTTATGAAATCATTACTACTTATTAAATTTTATCTGATTCCTCTTGGGCAACTAGGCATGATTTAACTTGGACTTTTTTTTAAATTTTTTAAAATGTTTATTTATTTTTGAGAGACAGAGAGACAGTGTGAGCGAGGGAGGGGCAGAGAGAGGAGACACAGAATCTGAAGCAGGCTCCATGCTCTGAACTGTCAGCACAGAGCCAGACTCCGGGCTCAAACTCAAGAGCGTGAGATCATGACCTGAGCCGAAGTCAGAAGCTTAATCGACTGAGCCACCCAGGCACCCCAATTTTACTTACACTTCTAAATTTCCATGCATTGTTCATTATGTAAGAACTATTATGCATACTTTACGGAGGACAGAAATTAAAGTAACTGCTCTAGAAATTGATTTCCATCCTATAACATACTCCTAAGGAATCTCTGGAGATGTGGATCTAGTTGGTGCTCCATACCTTAGCTGTCTGTGAACTAGCAGGTTGTTTCCAGAATGTATAATATGATGATAGAAAGTTAGCTAGATCCCTCCCAGTCCTACCAGTCTTATATTTCCCATTATTTCATTTTCAGTTTCCTTTTTCATAATTCTCCCTTTTTCCCCTTTTTTATTTAATTTTCCCCCCTCTAACACATTTTCTTTTAAAATGGTTTTAAAGTATAAGGAGATATCCATTTGTATACTGAGCTCTTTGAAGGAAAACACAGATTGCAAATTTATCAAATAAGTGTAATTCTAGATTTTTCTTTTTATGTACTGAACTTAAGTGGTTATGAGATCTCATTCTTTTTAATATGGAAGTATTTGTGAATATTTCTAACTTTTGAAATAGTGAGATCTATAGAATTTTTTCCCCAGACCTAGGTAAGACCAAAATAGTTCATCCTTTTGCATCTACTTAGTGAATTAGAAATCTGATAATGAACTGTTTTTAAAAACTGAACATATAATGACTTACAATCTACCTGTAATATGCTCTCAAACTTTGAGTCAATTTAAATTTCATTATTTGTGTATTAAAACTCATATATTTTAACAAAATGATTTTATACCGCTATAAATAAAATAATGCCTAATAGAATTCATTTTACTGTAGATAAAATTTATGTACAGTTGGGTTTCTTTCTGTCTCTCTCTCTCTCTCTCTCTCTCTCAATATAGGTGAACAGCCATATACCAGGAATAGGATACCAGATTTTTGGAAATGCAATCTCTCTAATCCTGGGTTTAACTCCATTTGTTTTCCGACTCTCCCAAGCTACAGACTTGGAACAACTCACAACACACTCTGCTTCAGAACTTTATGTGATTGCATTTGGTTCTAATGAAGATGTCATAGTTCTTTCTATGGTTATAATAAGTTTCGTGGTTCGTGTGTCTCTTGTGTGGATTTTCTTTTTTTTGCTCTGTGTAGCAGAAAGAACTTACAAACAGGTGAGTATAATATAGAATTTTGAATAGAGAATATTTTATCCTTTTCATAATAGATAATTTGTGAAGTATTTTAGTATTTCATTAAATTATTTTGACCCGCTAATTATTTTCCTGTTTTGTTTTTGTAGTACTTAAGCAAATACAATCCTATAACAAGCCATATTTTGTTGATTTTTGTTTTTCTATGGTAATCTACTTGAAAATTAATCCTATCCTAATCTGTTTTTAGCGATTACTTTTTGCAAAACTGTTTGGACATTTAACATCTGCAAGGAGGGCTCGAAAATCTGAGGTTCCTCATTTCCGGTTGAAGAAAGTACAGAATATAAAAATGTGGCTATCTCTCCGGTCCTATCTTAAGGTAGAATGGTAGTGATAAAAGTACTCTTAACATGCTGCCTTCCTCTCAGAGTTTCTCTTTTTTCAATATGGATATATGTCTAAATGTATAGTCACCTGTGTACTCAACATGCTGCTGCGTGGTCATACTTAGTGTTCTTTTCAATCCATATTCAGAAATTGAAAATAAATGTTTAACTGGTTCTTTAGATAAAACACCTGAGGTCTGAAAGGCTTACATACATTTTTATGTAGATCATTCAAGATCAGATTGTCAAGATTTATATTTTATTTTTAATTTTTTAATTTTTTTAATTTTAATTTTTAATTTTTTTTAATCGAAGCATAGTTGACACACAGTGTTACATTAGTTTCAGGTGTACAACATAGTCATTCACCTCTGTGTGCTATGCTATGCTATGCTTACCACTACATGTAGCTACCGTCTGTCACCTTACAGCACTGATACAATACCATTGATTATATTCCCTAACCTGTGCCTTTTATTCCTGCGACTTACTCATTCCATAACTGGAAGCCTGTACCTCCTACTCCACTTTGCCCATTTTGCCTATCCGCTCACCCCCTTCCCTCTGGCAATCATCAGTTTGTTCTTTGTATTTATAGGTCTGATTCTGCTTTTTGTTTGTTTATTCATAGGTTTTGTTTTTTAGACTTGACATTAATCTTTTTTTCATAAATCTCACCAACTTCTACTCATTCAGAAGCTTAAAGATTTTATTCGTACCTAGAATGGTTATCAGAAGCCAGCAGAGGGAGCCCACTGCTTAAAAAAGAATTTAAAAAACTAATCAGTGAGTATCCTCACTGAAGTGGCCTATTACTATTTAAAAATATTAGCTTGCAGTTCTAAGCCATTCTCTTCATGCTGTTCTTTTCCCTTAATCTTTTAAAATAACTTTCCTAATTATGGCAGTAAGATATAAAAACTCAGGAGGGAAATGGGAAACTTCTGAATTAAGTTTAGGAAAGCACTTCTTCTGAGGATTATTTCTTTGCTACGTTAAGATGCAGTGATTTTCATTATGCATGGAGTAATCAGGCCTTAAATAAAGCTGGCCAGAAGATCAGAAGCCCTCTGATATACCTAGATCTTTAATGCTTTTTATTTTGAAGTAACAATGAAAGAAGTGGAAAAAAGTTTGCACTATTGTCTACCCTTCTATTTAAAAAATTCATTGTTCTGTTCATTGATTTAATTTGTTAGTCTCCATGGGGAAATGCTAAAAATTGGCATGGATTATTTTTGCTCACTGTGAATTTTTTGTTATGTGGAGGGATGAATATGATCTTTGTTACGTGGCTTAGTGAGAAGCCATCTGTAATTCGTCCTCATTATCAATCTGTTATATAAGTAGATGTTGTATTCTTTTGTACATTGTTTGTTTCATTCAATAAACATGTATTTAATGCTAACCACTTAACATCCACTACTGATGACATGCAAGGCCTTACCTTTCGGAGCTTAAAATTTAGCGAGGAAAATCTGTAGCCCCAGACCTAGGAATTATCCTTGGTATTTATTACTTCCCTCTCTTGCATTTCCAACATCCAACTCATCACCATTTTCCACCCTTTCTACTTCCAAAATATATCTTGGATCCATTTACTTCTTTGTTTCCATGTCTGCAACCTGAATGAAACCTTCAATCATCTGCTTTGGGCTACTGTAGATGCCTGTTAACTGGCCTCCCTCCATTCAGGTTTCCTCCTTCCAATACATTCCTCAGTCTGCCACCAGAGATCTTTTTAAAATTTAGATTTCATTATATGATTCTTTAAAAAAATTTTTTTTGAATGTTTTTATTTATTTTTGAGACAGAGAGAGACAGAGCATGAGCAGGGGAGTGGCAGAGAGAGAGGGAGACACAGATTCTGAATCAGGCTCCAGGCTCTGAGCTGTCAGCACAGAGCTCAACACGGGGCTTGAACTCACAGACTGTGAGATCATGACCTGAGCCGAAGTCGGATGCTTAACCGACTGAGCCACCCAGGTGCCCTTCATTATGTGATTCTTAAAACTTTCTGAGGGTTCTCCATTGCTCTTAAAGGACAAAATCTGAACAGGGCTTATCAATGCCCTTCGTGACCTAGCCCCTGAGGATATCCTGTCTCCCTTGTCTCATTTTGAAACACTTTCCTCTCTGCATTCCAGCCATACCAGACTGCTTCAGTTCTTTGAATGCAATATTATTTTTACTGTTTTGTGCTCTTGCACTTGTCCTTCCTTCTGCCAGGAACACTGCCATGTGCTATCATACCTGAGCACCCTATTCTGGTATAAATATCACAGTATCAGGAAGATCTTCCCAGGTTATCTTCCTAACTTGCCTGTAAGAGTTAGGAGTGTGGGCCTGGGAAAGATCTCCTTAAGGAAGTGATACTTAAACCAAATTCTCTACCAGTTTTCTCCGAGCATCCTTTACCTTTCCTTTATAGCACTTATTACAACTGATCACATATATCTGTGGCTATAAGCTTGATGTCCGACTTCCTGCTACTTCCTGTGAAGGTAGGGACCGTGTGTGTTTTGTTCTGTGCTGTATTTTCAGTGCCCAGCACAGCGCCTCATTCTGAGAAGGTGCTCAAGAAATATCTGTTGAATAAATGATTAGTGTTTGACAAAATATTTGGAATGAAAGGAAATGAAAAATGTGGAAGTTATGCTAAGAATTTTATGCTATGTATTCACCATGTTTACTGTATTGCAAATCCTCAGGAAATAGTAACACTTTGTAATTAAAATTCATCCAACAAATTAGGTATATTTTCAACATTGTAAGCTATGATCAACCTGCAGGGAGGGATCAACACTTTAATTGAAAGCATGGAATTAGCTGCTAATTAGTAAATATATTTAAAAGCATTTTTCCTCTTTTTCCCCAGCGTCGAGGTCCTCAGCGATCAGTTGATGTTATAGTTTCATCTGCTTTCTTGTTGACTATATCAGTTGTATTTATCTGTTGTGCCCAGGTGAGTTGACTTGTTCTGTGTAGAAAGTAGATAATCATATCTATAATTATTAGGCTCCAGAAGGCTTTCTAATAATAAACAACCACAGTAATAATATTATAAGGAAGCCTAGTTGTACAAGTTTTGAAATTGACCTTTTGCAGGTTTTTTTTCAGTAGAATAAATAAATGTGTCTTATTCATCTCTGTGTCATGAACAGTGGCTAGCATAGTCTCAGATGTCTATTGATTGAATATATAGTAATTACTTTTTCTCAGTCACTTACCTGGTTATCTTTATTTCCCAAAACAAACTTATTAGTGGCTAGAATTGCAATATTGTTTCAGACTGTTTTTCACAAATCTCTGCTTTATTCACATGTAGTATTCTTTCATTTTATATCTGAATCGTCGCTGTGACATGACTGCCTCAGGCTCTGAGAAAGAACTCTCGTTGTCCAAGACTAGTCAGGAAGCACAGAAGTATCTCAGGATATTCTGCGTTATAAAATTAAACTTCCATTTCAAGTACTGTGACATACTAGATTACCTGAAGATTCTTCTGCTTTAAAATACTGTATAGTCCAGAGGGTGGGTGGAAACTTAGCTGTTTAATATTCATATATAAGCTCTTCTATGTACATATTACATGCATATCTGAGTTTATAAGACAGTAAGGGGCCAAAAATGAAGATAAAGCTAAAAAACAGTAAAAAACAGAGCAGTTAAGTATATGTGTTAATGCTGTGAGAGCGCTAGGATGAGGAGGTGAGGTACACTGTCAATCTTCGTATCCTAGAGACTTGAGATTTAGGCCCACAAGAGGACAGAAGATGAGGCCTCAGCCTGCATACACCCTTATACATGCTCCCCCCCGTAAACCAGACCTCTTACAGGACTATGGTCTCCATGAAAAGGTAGAATAAGAAAAACAACCTGTCCACCAGCCCAGGAGGATAATAAGAAAGCTCATCTAACTCTGCCTGGACTCTGACTAGAATGGGGGGATAAGTCTCTGCCCTAAGAATATGTAACTGTAGGTCTGCCCTTATTAGAGGTTCAGGGTTTAAAATGTGCATTACAGATCTTGTCCTGTTATCTCCATGTCAAGAAGTTAATATAAAAAGCGGTCCTAGGATATTTGGCAGAAGCAAAACCAAGATTGGTTCTTGGGGAATGTGACTTCAGCCTAGGCCTCAGGATGTCCACAGATGAAGCCTCTTGAGGTTTCAAAACACTGAAGAAACCATCCATGTTGAGCCAGTCAGTGAACCAACAAGCAGGAGATTAGGTCTCCAGCTGCCTCAGATGATAAACTGATCAGATAAGAACTATAAGATAAAGACACAGATAACACTATGAAAAAAGAACAGAGAGATTTGAAAAAGAACTGACAGCACTTCAGAGAAACGAAAAATTCAGTTATTGACATTAACAACACAATAAAAAATAGCAGATTGAAGACAGCTAAAAATAGTGAATGGGAAATGGAAGAAGCTACCCAAAATATAGGACAGAGATAAAGAGATGGAAATATGAAAAGGAGATTGAGACATGGGAGAGCCAACATATATCCATAGGAATTCCAGATGGAAAGGAGAAGGAGAGCAATATTTGGAGAGATAATGGCTAACAGTTTTTCTGTGTTGCTAAGACCTTAACTTCGGATTTAGGAAGCACAACAAGAATAAGAAGGAGCAATAAATATAAATCTACACTCAAGACACATTGTGGAAGAACTACAGAACACCAAAACAGAGAGAAAAATCGTAAAAGCAACCAGGAGGAAAAGACTGATTTCTTTACTTACAGTTCCTTATTGCATGTTAGCCTTTTGTTCCAAGTTTAATTTCCATGTTCCTGAAGTACATCCTGTAGTAGTTCTGTCTCTTATGAAGAGGCAGGCAAATACTAGCTATAAGAAAGCTGGTGAGTTCATATTAATATCAGATGAAATGACTGTAATCTAAGTTCAATGGGGTTTAGATAAAGGGAAGCGTGACAAAAATTAAAAGAATAATTCATCAAGGTCTTATAATTCTCAGCTTGTATGCATGTAATCCAGTAACTTCAAAATATATGTACAGATAGCCAAAATCAATAACACTAAGAAGTTATTTTTAAAAACCTCATTGGAAGGTTTTTTTTTAAATTTTTTTTTTAATGTTTATTTATTTTTGATACAGAGAGAGACAGAGCATGAATGGGGGAGGGTCAGAGAGAGGGAGACACAGAATCTGAAACAGGCTCCAGGCTCTGAGCTGTCAGCACAGAGCCCGACACGGGGCTTGAACTCATGGACCACGAGATCATGACCTGAGCCAAAGTCGGCCGCTTAACCGACTGAGCCACCCAGGCGCCCCAGTCATTGGAAGGTTTTAACACATTTCTTTCAGTAATTGATAGATTAAACAGACAAAAAACAAACAAACAAAAAACAATGAAGATATGTACCTAAACAAGATAGTTTAAATTTTGTTCTAAAATTAGAGAATACATATTCTTTTCAAACACAAGGACAGTTTACAAAACTTTCCTATGTACTTGGACACAAAGTAATTCTCAGCTGAGACAATGTAGACCACTTAATCTAACAGTAATGCAGTTACGGTAGAAAACAATGACAGCAGCAAAAAAAACTCATACATTTGGAAATTTTAAAGCATGTAAATAACAAATATTTAGAAAGCATAGTGTATTAAACTGTAAGCTACTGACACAGTTGAGAAATTGTTTAAAGAATGCTAGTATAAATTACTTTATATCATTAAAGTTGAAAACCTAGGTGGACAATTTGTACAAATGCATAATGTACTAAATCTGACTCAAAAACTGAAAACCTGAGGAGACCTGTAACTACAAAGTAGTATTGGTTCAATAGTTTAAAACTTTGCCACCAGCAAAAATCCTCTAGACCCATGTGGTTTTACAGTTGAATTTTGCCAATTATTCAAATAAACAGTAATTCTAATCTTACACAAAACACCTCGAGAGTAGAAAAAAGGGACTATTCCCCAACTCATTTTGTGTGACTAATAGAATCTTGATACCAATTGACTGGAGAGACAGTATAAAAATGGAAAACTGTGAGCTAATTTTCCTTAGTAACTTCAATGCAAAATACTAGGAAGATGAAGCCAGCAACTTAATAACAATAAATATGCCATGACCAATATAGTTTATACCCGGAATGCAAAGATTTTCAACTCACAAATCTGGTTTGAGCTCCTGTAGTTGATTAAAAAGGGAAAAAACATATGATCATCTTAACAGATGCAGAAAACAAATTGGTGAATTTCAGTGGAGATTCATAATACAATGACTGGAAAGTACTATTCTTAATCTTAAAGTATATCTTTAAAAATTTAAAGCAGACGTTGTACATACGATATTTAGTACCTTAGGGGTATTTACTTTAAATTTGGGAGTAAGGCAGTTACCCTCTCTACCTTCTCGTCATGGGTTTTGATTACATTATTGATGTGTTTGAAATATTTCATAATAAATGTGGAATGTTTTTAAAATAAAAATACTATATTTGTGATCAATTTGTATGAAATAAAATGTTATTTCCTTTAAAAAAGAAATTGTTTCAATCACATTGCTGCTTCATGTTGCCTTTTTCGTACACTTTTAGTTGCTTCACGTGCATGAGATCTTCCTTGATTGTCACTACAATTGGGAACTAGTAATCTGGTGCATCTCGTTAACACTTTTTCTCCTAAGATTTGTTACCCTTGGATCAGAGACAAGTAAAAAATATAGCAATACCTCAATATTACTTACTGAACAGGTGAGAATGCATGTTTATTATAAGTTAATGCCTATAATCTACATATTAAACTAAAAATCTTTTCATTTACTTGAGGTTTTTTAGGAACCTGTTTTTAGATTGCTTTTGTGTTACAAAGAAAAACTTGACATTTGATAGGACATGAGCCTTTCTTCAATGTTCCTGCCTTGATATGGCTTTCAAATCTGACCTGTTGTTTTTCTGTTTCACTTTGATTTGACAAGAAGCAAGTACTATTTATAGAAGTGATGAACTTTAAACCATTAGTGGGATATGTTTGCTTGGCAGTCTAGCAGAGCCATATTTGAAGAAGTAGGAATTTTTATTCAGTAGGAAGGATAAAGCATAAGAGTTTTGATGGTTGACTTTGTTGTGTATTAATTTGTTTAATATTTTCCTTACCATTCCATAGGAATTACTCAAAGAAACTTACTGCAAGTGAAAATGTTTTGAGTAGTTTTGCCAGGGAAAGTATGATTTTTAAAAATCAGTAATCCTGTCACATGAGCTCAATTAAAGGGAAAGGGGAGAACAGCAAACAAACCAATTGATCTACTTTAGTTATTACTTACTCTTTTGTTTTGGCTCTAGGAGTAAAGTATTTCACCTATTAAATAATGAAATCGAGTTTTCCTTTCTTGTGTCAGCTTTAATCTGAAAAGTTTAAAATTTTATTATAAAATGTTTACTGTAAGAAATTTGGAATATACAGTAAAGTATGAAGGAGAATATTAATGTCATCTATAATCTCAATACCCGGAGAAGCACCATGAATGTTTTAGTGACTGTCTTTCAGTTCCTTTTAAAAATGAATATTTGTTGTAATTTTAAGTATTTTTAACTATTCATTCCTCGTTTTCATTCCTTTTTTTATAAAAGATAAACCTCTACTTGAAAATGGAGAAGAAACCTAACAAAAAAGAGGAACTGACACTAGTGAATAATGTTTTAAAGCTGGCTACTAAACTGCTAAAGGTAAAAATAAAACTGAAAATGGATATAACGTGGAATATGCTGTTCTGACATTTTATCTTAGTCTTTTGTTTGCAGATCCTATCTTATGTTTGGTTTTTATGATTATCCAAATTGTTTCCAAATTATATTTGAACACATTCATGTCATGTACATTTTACTTATTGTAAAACTAACCAGTGTGATCCAAATCATATCATTTTGAAATTTTAATAACTTTTGAAAATCTAAGACTTTAATGTTTAAAGTATTTAGAGGTTGGTATCTTTGGAAATTTTGCCTCCTAGTACTTAAAATAGGTTTCAAAAAGGGAGATTTGGTGTTAATTTGGAAATTTTCTCATTTTGTATTTCTCAGAGCAGTCTTCTGCGTGGCCTGAGTTAGCTTAAAAATTAGTAATACAGAGTAATTATAATAAATATATATCACCAATAAACCTTTAAATTTTCGAATCATTTTTGGTAACAAAAAATATAATTTCAAAATATTTGATGTCATAATAATACTCTTTGGAGGTAATTTGATAAAATATTTCTAGCATTGCTTTGCAGTGTTAGTAATGTTTTTCTTTCTTAAAAGGAAAATGTTTTTTAAAATCTCAATTTCTGTAACAAATTGAATATAATGTTTTCAGAGAATGGTGTAAAATTAGTAGTTTCTCAGTATTACGTTTAATTCTTCAGTCAATTAAAAAGTCTTAATTAGGTACTGCCTCACAGTATATAATAGGCCTTGACAAGCAAGGTTCAGAAGAGAGGCGGGTGGGCTTGTCTGGTACATATGTGTTGAATATCTTCAGAGTGTAGGCACTATGCTAGACAGGATGAGACTTACAAGCAGCTTCAATCCCAGAGTAGAGGGAAATTTGAGAAACTAAAGTACAAAGCACAACAATGTGATCCTTTTTGATCACACACAGTCATATACAATCTTCTACTCAGAAACCTGGGAGTTAATATAGATTGGTTTTTCTCTGTCACTCTTCACTGCCAAGAAATTCTCAGGCCCATTGATTTAACCTCTCCAATATCCTCTAGTTCATCTCCGTTTCCCTATCAGTACTATCCTAGGTCAGGCCCTCATTGTCTCTCACTTGAGCTTTGATCCATTGAACAAAGCAGGCCTTCCTGCTTCTAGTCTCACTGTTCTCCAGCACGTTTTCCACAGTGCTTCCCTACTGCCTGTGACCTTTCTCATGTGCACATCTGATACACTCTTCCTGATTAAATTCAGTCTGTTAGTACGATTTGTGTAAAGAATGACCCTTACCTAAGTAGCCCGTTTTACAAATTTGAAGGATTTCTTTCCTTGCAGTTGGCCCCTAACAATGCTGGGCAACCTGTAGCCATTCAAAGATGCCATGTTTTCATGTGTCTTATGGAATATCTATTACCTCCTCCCACTAAGTTTTAGGAGCACCTTCCTCTAGGACCCACTGCGTTTTTAATACATAGCTCTTTTATGGGAGACACAATTAATTATTTGTATGTCTATTCAACTGTAAGGTCTGTCAGCACAGGGACTAAATCCTGACTTCCTAGAGCTTAACACAGGGCCTGCCATATAACTTTGAATCTGAGAATAAATAAATCATAGAATTTTAAATCTTTGAATCAATTAATTCTTATATTTGAAAAGTAATTGTCTTAAAGGGAATTTTGTGTATGTATTAATAATAGCAGAAAATTTGGCTACTTTTCTAATTCTTGTGCAAAAAGGTATTATTCTCTTACATTTTTTGTTCTTATACTAGAAAATGTTTCCATACCTCTTGGTAATTATTAGACCAGTACTTTACTAGTCATTCATTTGAGACAGAAATTGCAGTTACAAATTTAGATCACAGAGTTCTTTTAATGGAAGTCACTTCTAAGAAAAAGAAAAACCTGAAAGTATATATATATATAATATACATATATATATATAGTTTAAGTTTAACCAAGTTTATCCTTTCTAAAACTATCCACAATTTGTAACTGTTTTATGAAAGTTTTTTTCAAAAATTCTCATTGTATATTGCCCTGAATTAGTTTAACTCTTGATTCTTAATGTATTTCTGGGCTCATGTTTTTTGTTTTATGTTTTTTCTTTTGCTAGGAATTGGACAGTCCCTTTAGATTATATGGGCTTACAATGAATCCACTGCTTTATAACATCACCCAGGTTGTCATCCTGTCCGCTGTTTCTGGCGTTATCAGTGACTTGCTTGGATTTAATTTAAAGGTAAGAGTTTCCAAGTTTTTGTGTTGTTTTTTCTTTTTAGAGAGAGAGAGAGAAAGAGAATCTTAAGCAGGCTCCACATGCAGCATGGAGCCTGAGGTGGGGCTCGATCTCACAACTGTGAGATCATGACCTGAGCCACAATCAAGAGTCAGACACTCAACTGACTGAGTCACCCAGGTGCCCCTTCCAGGTATATTTTTATTTCTTAGTGCCCTGTGACACCTTGTGACATTTATTTTACCCTGTCCGTCTTTTGAGATCTCGAATGCACACTGGTGAAATCATTTTCATAATATTGTGCACAAAGAATGAATAATTTTCTTGGTTTATAATGCTCATGGAACTCCTAATTTGGAACAGTATTCATACAAATAGGATTCTTGTATAGAATAAGGTATTCATTTTTTACTCATAATCTGAATCTAATTTAGGTGATAAAAAAGGAAAAGAAGAGCCTTATTTCTTTTTTTGGCCAAAAGTTATTTATTATACAGCAATGCATATATCCCCCAGCATATGCACAACTCTTAGTGAGTAAGGTGTAGATTATTCATATTAAACAAGTGGTATATGTATATTGCTACTTCCCAGTAAAAGAAAGCAAGGGAAATCTGATTTTTACTTTTTTATTTAAGGTGAGTTACTCTTGAAAATGCAAGGATAAAAGAGTTTAAAATAGTAGAACCTATACTTGTTTATGAATGAAATTTAGATAATAGCATTATGTAATATAATTTATAAGTTACAGTATTAAAACTGACTCTAGGGGTGCCCAGATGGCTAAGTTGTTTGAGCGTCCAGCTTCTGCTCAGGTAATGATCTCGTGGTACATGAGTTGGAGCCCTGCATTGGGCTTGTTGCTGTTGCCGTGAAGCCTGCTTTAGATCCTCTGTCCCCCTCCCTCTCCCTGCCCTGCCCTCCGCTCAAGCGCACACTCTCTCTCTCTGTCTCCAAAATAAATAAAAAACATTTAAAAACATTTAAAAAAAAAAAACTGACTCTAATGGTTACTACTTCTATTATTTTTTCACTAGCTGTGGAAGATTAAATCATGACAATGCAGAGAAAAGAAGATGTAGCCTCTTTTCCAGAATAAGAGTACCAACTAAGCTGCCTGAAAGCAGTCACTGACTCTTTGCTTCAGGAGTCTCAGCTGGGAAATCGAAGTGTTTACATCAGACTGTCTTGTGCAATTCTTATATTTATTTTACTTGTTCACTGTTTTTTACATTTATTTTAGTCTTTATATTTTATTTTTAGCATTGATGTACTTAGTTGTCGAAAGGGTGATAAAACTGATATCCAGATACTTGAGATCCTGGTAATTGTTCATAAATAATTGACAAAATAACAAATCGTGAGAATAGAAGCCATTGCTAAGCCCCGTTTCTCCATCAATGCCGTGAACTTGCCTTACTTGAGGAAAACTTCTTTAACTTGGAATATTGCATTGGACTCAGCTAAACACATAAAGTGTGTTCTTTGGTGAATCAAGATCCAGTCAGGGTTTCTCTTGAATTATTTTGGAACAATGCCAGGATCTGAACTGATTAAGCTGCAGTTACACACCCTTCAGTATTAATATATATGGTATTACATAACAGGTCAACAAGTGCTCTTTGATGATAAAACTCTTAATAGAGCAATAATTGTAAATGGTTACCATACTGTAAGATATTTTGATAAAAATTAACTAGTAATAATTGTATTTATTTGAAACACTGGGCTGTTTGCACAGCTCCAACTGTGCATGCTCAAAATGTGCACTTTTTAAAATTGTTACTTTTAATGCGTATCTTTATATGGGGTATGTTATAGTGTACTAGGGCATGATATGGTATCCTTTTGAGTGAGGTATACACTCATCTCACAAGTGAAGTGCCTATTGATATTACTAAAGTACATTATTATGTTTACTCAAGTAAAATAATTTTCTCCCCATGGTACACTATAGTGTATACACACTCAAATGAACAACTTAAGAACAAGGTTAAGAACCAATAAAATATTCCTTTGATTGCTAGTTATAAAACTATATCCAAATTTTCAGAAAAGAGCTTCAGTTTGCAAATTCTATCCTCTAAACTTAACCTGGTGCATCCCCCTCACCTCCAATTTTATAAGGGCTATTTTAGATGCTTTTAACCTGGAAAGTTACCTACTCCCCCCACATACACATGCACACACAATTTGCCAAGTGTCCAAATGAGAACATATCATGTTGGCATGTTAGGTAGATAGGGCAAATATGGTGATATCTTACATTGGACCTTGATTTTAAGTTGTTACATTTGTACAATCAAGAATATATTAGGAATTACATAAAACATGAAATGTTTTTGCAATTTTTTTTTAACTGGGTATCTAGTTTCTAAAACAAAGAATTTATTTGAAACAGTATAGAATTTTCTTGGTGCAAGGTATATCATGTTGAATATCCTCACATTTTTTACCATGTTTTAGGGAATTTATTAAAATAATTAATTGTAAATGATTTATTTGATTGGTGCAGTTTTAATCCCCAAATCATAATCTTAAGATCAGGAATGTGTAGAGAACAGAGCCATGTCATAATATCACTTTGCTCTTACCATTCCTTTTGATCAGCCTCATTGTGTAGTATATTTTCTTTATGTAGAAAACAACAAAAGCAATTTGTTTTATTACCTATGTTCTCCTATGTTTAATAATGACCAAAGTGCATTCTGAGTTCTTTCAAGGAATGTATTACTGGAGCTTTAAGAACATACTTATTTTCTCATGTGGAAACTTAGGCTTTGTTTGATATGTTTCTTCTTCCTCTATTGTCTAATGTTGAGGTTGTTTTTAGGAATTATATTTTATAAACTTTTTCAGAATAAGGTACATACCTATACAGAACTTAACATTTTGCACAGAATATATCAAATATATTTTGAGAAAAAAAAGTACAGCATGAGTTCTGTTAGGAATAAAAGATGAAACTATTGTATCTCACAAAAAAAAAACCTTATTTCAGAATGGAAATATTTTTGAGAAAGGTAGCTGAGTATACTGATTTAGGAAAATGCTTGTTTTGGATTGAAGTTCATTTTAACTTAGAGTTGGGAGTTGATTTATTGAGTACAGTATACCTCTCAACAACCTATAAATACTATGAATTATGTCTCTAATGTGGGCAGCAATAGAATACCAAAAGGAAAAAGTTGTCATTTTAAGCAATTTCAAAATATTAATGGAATTGTTTTCAAAGCAGAAAAAATAGACATTTGCTGCCTTTAAGAATACCATGAATGTAAGAAATTGAAAGAAATTGTAACATATCACATAATATAGAAAAGGCAGTTCAGAGATAGAATTGTGGCAGATGTTGTGTGTTAACTGTTGTTTCTTTGCCACATGTGTTGTAATTGAACGTTTGAACAACAAGTTTAAAATAAAATATTCTATGCTGACAGTGTTAAACTGAAGGTTTTCTGTTGTTTTCTTTTCATTTTAAATTCATATATATTTCTATGGTAATGTTGTATTTACTATAGCATAAACTTTAGTTATCACTCTTAGATTTCAGACGAGTGGAAATAAATTTTTTAAAACTTCCCGACATTTAAGATTTTGTTATGATTCTCAACATGAAAGAATATCTTCCGCCACCAAAATGCTATGATGTCATTAATTTTTTTTTTTTTTTTGCTTATTTGTTTGTATTTAAATACAGAAAACTGGCCATGGCCTGGGATATTAAAGCTCATTGTCAGAAGGATAGTGGTATTTTTAATCAAACAGTTTGCCACATGAGTTCAGCATGAGAGATCATGGCCAAAAATAAGATGGGTAAGCATTCTAATATTTCTGTTGATTGGTACAAGTGTTCATAGGACTTTAATTAATCAGGGACTTTTAATTCAATTGCACTTTGCAACTTACCTTAAGCTTGGAATTGGCTCTTTCAATGAGTCTCCCTTCAGAATGCAAAATAGAGCATATGGCTGGCATGTCTTTGAATTGCCGTATCATTTAGAACACTGATTCTCAACCCTTTTTCTGCCAAGTCTGTACAAAGGATACCTCAAATGCTTATCAATAGCACTGGCTCCTCACAGAGCCTACCTACTGGGGGTGAGACTGTGGATCTAGGAGGCAGTATATTTTTTAAAAAGTGTTCCCCAGGTGACTTGGAAAATTTGTCCCACCTGTCACTCCTCACCACCTTGAGAATTACTACCTTATGATCAGGAATTTTGTAGAATGTAAATTCCATGAGATTTTAACTGCATTCACCACTGTATTCCTAGCACATAAAATGGTACCTGATACATAGAAAAATCTCAGTCTATTGAATGAATGAATGAATGAGTCACATAGGCCCTTAGACACCACCTAGTCCAACGTCCTTATCAGATAAAAAACCTGTTAGGAAGCTTGCCCAAGGTTGGTATGCTTTGTTAATGATAAAACCCACATTTTCTTTTATTCCCTTTGAAAGTATATTCTATAGAGACAAAGAAGATGGAAGAGTAGGAGGACCCTAGGCTTGTCTCATCCCATGAATACAATTAGATAACTGTCAAATCATCCTAAATACCCCAGAAATTGACCTAAAGACTGGCAGAACAAATTCCATAACTGAAGGTCGAGAAGAGGCCACATTGAAGAAGGTAGGAAGTTCAGAGAAATGGATTTTGGATGTTGCAGAGGGGAGACAGCCATAGTCACACAGAAGGGCGAGAGGGAGAGGAATGCACAGGGGAACACACAAGAAGAATGTTTCCCCATAGCCATTGGATTGGAAAGTGAGAGGGGCTGAATTTTGTGAGTTCTTGCAACCAGTGGGGCTTAAGGCCTGAAGTTTTAAAGATGAGCAGGCTTGGCTGGGATAGAGCCTGGAGAGCACTGTGCTGCTCCTAGAGAGAAGGCAAGCAAACAATACAGGGGTATATACAGTGTGGAAACTGACCTGAAGAACACCGGGAGCACATGGTGTGAAGACTATTTGGAGCATATCCCTGAGTGGCAGTGTTCATGGGGACACCTCTCCTGGAAGAAAAATTGGCCAGCACCATTTCTCCTCCCCTGCCCTTCAGCATAAACACAGAGTTACCTGTGGGACGCAAAACATTGTGGACACTGGCTGCCTAACTTGCTTATCTAAGGCCCACCCCCTGTACTCTGGTGGAACTGCCATTCTCAGTCACATTTACCTCAGTCCCAGTACAGCGAGCCCCTCCTTAAGAAGACCAACACAAACCCCTGCCTGCACATCTCCTGACCAGAGAGTTTTGCAGGGCCTCATTTACAGTGGAGGTGGTGACAGGTCTCATTTCACAAGCAGACCAGATCACACCTAGTTGAAGCTCACCACATTCAGGCCAGGGACCAAATAGTGCCCACAGCAAACAAGGAGAGCCTCAGCAGACAACTGGCCTGAAGGATAGAGCATCCAGAACACAACAGGAGAGAGCACATGGCACATACTAGAGACACTCCTAAAGTGCCAGGCCCTGGGCACTACATGACTTCGTCATAAGGCCATTACTTTCAGGAGTAGGAGACACAACTGGCTTTTCTAACATAGAGAAGCAGGTGGAAACTAGACAAAATGAGAAGACAGAGGAATTTATCCCAAGTGAAAGAACAAGATAAGGCCACGGCCAGAGATCTAAATGAAACAGATATAAGTAACATGCCCAATGGGGAATTTAAAGCAATGATAATAAGTATACTCACTGGACTTGAGAAAAGGATGGAAGGCATCAATAAGACCCTTACCACAGAGATAAAAAAGTTAAAAAAGAATCAGAGATGAAGAGTGAAATAAATGAGATTAGAAACACACGTGATGCCATGAACAGTGGGTTGGAAGAAGCAGAGGAACGAATTAATGATCTAGAAGACAAAGTAATGGAAAGCAATGAAGCTGAGTAAGAGAAAGAATTATGCAACATGAGAATAGACTTAGGGAACTGACTCCATCGAATATAATAATATCTGTATTATAGGAGTCCCAGAAGAGGAAGAGAGAAAAGAGGGCAGAAAATTTATTTGAAGAAATAATAGCTGAAAACTTCCCTAATCTGGGGAAGGGAACAGACATCCATATCCAGGAGGCACAGAGAACTCCCATCAAAATGAACAAAAGCAGGCCCACATGAAGACATAGTGTAATTAAATTTGCAGAATATAGTGATAAAGAAAAATCTTAAAAGCAGTAAGACAAAAGAAGATAGTGATTTATAAAGGAAAACCCATAAAGATAGCAGATTTTTCTACAGAAACTTGTTAAGGCACAAGGGAGTGGCATGATATATTCAAACTGCTTAATGGGAAAAATCACAGCCAAGAATACTCTATTCAGCAAGGCTGTCATTAAAAATAGAAGGAGGGGCGCCTGGGTTGGGCTCAGTCGGTTAGTGTCCGACTTCAGCTGAGGTTGTGATCTCACGGTTCATGGTTTCCAGCCCAGCGTTAGGCTTTGTGCTGACAGCTCAGAGCATGGAACCTGCTTCAGATTCTGTGTCTCCCTCTCTCTCTACTTCTCCCCCACTCATGCTCTGTCTCTCAAAAATAAATAAACATTTTTTTAAAATCAAAATAAGAGAGTTTCCCAGACAAACAAAAACTAGTTTGTGACCACTAACCCAGCCCTGCAAGGAATATTAAAGGGGACTCTTGGAATGGAAAGAGGAGACCAAAAGTGACAACATAACAGTAGGAAACACAAGAGCAGTAAAAATGAGTATTTCTGTAAAAAATCAGTCAGAAATTCTCACACACAAACACACACGCATAAAGGATGTAAAATGTAACATATATCTAAAACATGGGGAGGAAAGAAGAAAAGAATGGGTTCAAACCTAAACAGCCATCAACTTAATATACACTGCTATATAAAGAAAAGGTTATATACAAATCTAATAGTAATCATATATCAAAAACCACTAATAAACATGGAAAGAATAAAGGGAAAGAAATCCAAATATGTCACTAAAGAAAATTAGCAAAACGTGAAAGATAGAAAGACAAGAAAGGATCAAAGAAAATCTCCAGAGACCACCACAAAACAAGTAATAAGATGATAATAAATACATATGTATATCAATAATTACTTTGAATGTAAATGGACTAAACACTTCAATCAAAAAACAGGGTGTCAGGAAGCCATCAAGATCCTCAAGGAGAAAGCAGGCAAAAACCTCTTTGATCTTGGCCACAGCAACTTCTTAACATGTCTCCAGAGGCAAAGGAAACAAAAGCAAAAATGAACTATTGGGACCTCATCAAAATAAAAACTTCTTCACAGCAAAGGAAACAATCAGCAAAACTAAAAGGCAACCGACAAAATGAGAGAAGATATTTGCAAATGACATATCAGATAAAGGGTTAGTATCCAAAATCTATAAAGAACTTCTTAAACTCAACACCCAAAAAACAAATAATCCAGTGAAGAAATGGGCAAAAGACATGAACAGACACTTCTCCAAAGAAGACATCCAGATGGCCAACTGACACATGAAAAAATGCTCAACATCACTCATCATTTGGGAAATACAAATCAAAACCACAATGAGATACCACCTTACACCTGTCAGAATGGCTAACATTAACAACTCAGGCAACAACAGAGGTTGGTGAGGATGCGGAGAAAGAGGATCTCTTTTGCATTGCTGGTGGGAATGCAAGCTGGTGCAGCCACTCTGGAAAACAGTATGGAGGTTCCTCAAAAATTTAAAAATAGAAGTACCCTACGACCCCAGCAATTGCACTACTAGGTATTTATCCGAGGGATACAGGTATGCTGTTTCGAAGGGACACATGCACCCCCACGTTTATAGCAGCACTATCAACAATAGCCAAAATATGGAAAGAGCCCAAATGTCCATCGAAGGATGAATGGATGAAGAAGTGGTGTATATATACAATGGAGTATTACTCGGCAATCAAAAAGAATGAAATCTTGCCATTTGCAACTACATGGATGGAACTGGGGGGTATTATGCTAAGTGAAATGAGTCAGTCAGAGAAAGACAAAAATCGTATGACTTTACTCATATGAGGACTTTAAGAGACAAAACAGATGAACATAAGGGAAGGGAAACAAAAATAATATAAAAACAGGGAGGGGGACAAACCAGAAGAGAATCAAATATGGAGAACAAATTGAGAGTTACTGGAGGGGTTGTGGAAGGGGGGGTGGGCTATTTGAGCAAGGGGCACTAAGGAACCTACTCCTGAAATCGTTTCACTACATGCTAATTTGGATGTAAATTTTAAAAAATAAAAAATAAAAAAAAAACAGGGTGTCAGAATGGATTAAAAAAAAAAAAACCCTATGTATATGCTGCCTACAAGAGACTCATTTTAGACCTAAAGACACCTGCATATTAAAAGTAAGGGGATATGGGGACATCTGGCTGCCTCAGCTGGAAGAACATGTGACTCTTGATCTTGGGGTCATGAATTTGAGCCCCATGTTGGGTGTAAAGATTACTTAAATAAAATTTTAAAAAGAATAATAAAAGTGAGGGGATAGAGAAACATTTATCATGCAAATCGATGTCCAAAGAAAACCAGAGTAGCAATACTTATATCAGACAAACTAGACATTGAAACAGACTGTAACAAGAGACACAGAAGGGCACTATGTAATAATAAAGAGGGTAATCCACCAAGCAGATACGATGATTGTAAATATTTATACACCCAACATGGAAGTACCCAAATACATAAAACAATAACAAAGGAAGTAATTGATAATAATACAATAATAGCATGGGACTTGAACATGCCACTTACATCAACGGAAAGATCATCTAAACAAAATAAACAAGGAAACAATGACTTTGAATGACACACTGAACCAGATGGACTTAACAGATATACGCAGAACATTTCATCCTACAGCAGAATACACATTCTTTTCAAGTGCACATGGAACATTTTCTATAATATCACATATTAGGCCACAGAACAGGCCTCAACAAATTCAAGAAGATCAAAATCATACCATGTGCCTTTCTGACCACAACACTATGAAACTAGAAGTCAACTACAAGAAAACATCTGGAAAGACTGCATATACATTAAGTTAAATAACATGCTACTAAACAATGAATGGTCAACCAAGAAATCAAAGAAGTTATTTAAAAATACATGGAAACAAAATGAAAATACAACAGTCCAAAACCTTTGGGATTTGGCAAAAGTGGTTCTAAGAGAGAAGTATATAGCAATACAGGCATACCTCAAGAAGCAAGAAAAACCTCAAATAATCTAACCTTACACCTAAAGGAACTAGAAAAACAACAACAAAGCCTAAAGCCAATAGAAGAAAGGAAATAATAAAGATTAGAGAAGAAATAAATGATATAGAAACTTAAAAAAACAAACAAACAAACAATAGAACAGATCAGTGAAACTGGAGCTTTGGAAAAGTTATTTGAAAAAGTAACGTTGATAACTCTCTAGCCGGGCTTATCAAAAAGAAAAGAGAAAGGACCCACATAAAATCACAAATGAGAGAAGAGAAATAAACAACCAACACCACAGATATACAAAGGATTATAAGGGAATATTATGAAAAACTATATGCCAACAAATTGGATAACCAGAAAAAACGGATAAATTCCTAGAAACATATAAATTACCAAAACTAAAACAGGAAGAAATAGAAAATTTGACCAGACCAATAACCAGCAATGAAATTGAATCCATAATCAAAAGCCTCCCAAAAAACAAAAGTCCAGGACCAGATGGCTTCACAGGCAAATTCTACCAAATATTTAAAGAAAAGTGAATCCCTATTCTCAAATTATTCCAATTATTTTGGAATATTCCTTATTCTCTCAATTGTTCCAAGTATTTTGGTTGAATACAACCAAATACAACATCCATTCATGATAAAAATCCTCAACAAAGTAGGTTTAGAGGGAACATACCTCAACATCCTAAGGGCCTTAAATGAAAAATGCACACTAACGTCATCCTCAATGGAGGAAAACTGAGCTTTTCCTGTATGGTCAGGAATGAGACGGG
Source organism: Panthera tigris (assembly GCF_018350195.1). Taxonomy (NCBI): domain Eukaryota; kingdom Metazoa; phylum Chordata; class Mammalia; order Carnivora; family Felidae; genus Panthera; species Panthera tigris. Next base: position 81,639,338 of record NC_056661.1, read on the forward strand.
TGTCCACTCTCACCACTTCTATTCAACATGGTACTGGAAGTCCTAGCCACAGCAATCAGACAACAAAAAGAAAGAAAAGGCATCCAAATTGGCAAGAAAGAAGTAAACTTTAACAGTATTTACAGGTGACAGGATTCTACATATAGAAGACCTTAAAGGCTGGGGCGCCTGGGTGTCAGTTGGTTCAGTGTCCAACTTTAGCTCAGGTCATGGTCTTGTGGTCCATGAGTTCAAGTCCCACGTCGGGCCCTGTGCTAATAGCTCAGAGCCTGGAGCCTCCTTCAGACTCTGTGTCTCCCTCCCTCTTTGCCCCTCCCTCACTCACAACGTCTCTCTCTCAAAAATAAATATACATTAAAAAAATTTAAAAAAAGAAAACCTTAACAGCTTCACCAAAAATCCTGCTAGAACTGATACACCAATTCAGTAAAGTTGCTGGATACAAAATCATTGTACAGAAATATCTGCATTTATATGCATCAATAATGAAGCAGCAAAAAGAGAAATTAAGGAATCAACCCCATTTACAATTGTACCAAAAATAATGAGATACCTAGGAATAAACCTAACCAAAGAAGTGAAAGACCTATACTCTGAAAACTATAAAACATTGATGAAAGAAATTGAAGATGACACAAAAAAATGGAAAGAACTTCCATGCTCATGGGTTGGAAGAACAAATATTGTTAAAATGTCTATATTATACAAAACAATCTACACATTAAATGCAACCCCTATCAAAATACCATAAGCATTTTTCACAGAGCTAGAACAAACAATCCTAAAATTTGTATGGAAACACAAAAATCCTGAATAGCCAAAGCAATATTAGAAAAGCAAAGCTGTAGACATCAGAATTCCGGACTTCTAAGTTAATATTACAAAGCTGTAGTTATCAAAACAGCATGGTACTGGCACAAAAACAAATACATAGATCAATGGAACAAATAGAAAGCCCAGAAATGAACCCACAATTATATGATCAATTAATCTTCAACAAAGCAGGAAAGAAGAGCCAATCGGAAAAAGACTGTCTCTGTTCAACAAATGGTGTTGGGGAAAGTGGACAGCAACATGCAAAAGAATGAAACTGGACCATTCTCTTTCACCATACACAAAAATAAACTCAAAATGGATTAAAGACCTAAATGTGGAACCTGAAACCATAAAAAGTCCTTGAAGAAAGCACAGGCAGAAATTTCTCTGACATTATCTGTATTAACTTTTTTCTAGATAGGTCTTCTAAGGCAAGGGAAACAAAAGCAAAAATACACTGTCAAGACTATATCAAAATAACAAGCTTTTGCACAGCAATGGAAACAGTCAACTAAAAGGCAACCTACTATATATGGGAGAAGATATTTGCAAATGACATATCCAATAAAGGGTTAGTATCCAAAATACATAAAGAACTTACAAAACCTAACACCCAAAAAATGAATAATCCAATTAATAAACGGGTAGAATACATGAATAGACATTTTTCCAAAGACATACAGATGGCTAGCAGACACATGAAAAGATGCTCAGGGACACCTGGGTGGCTCAGTTGGTTAAGTGTCCAACTTTGGCTCAGGTAATGATCTCATGGTACATAAGTTCAAGGCCCACATCGGGCTCTGTGCTGACAGCATGGAGCCTGTCTGTGATTCTCTCTCTCCCTTTTTCTCTCTTACCCTCCCCAGCTCTCTCAAAAAATAAAAGAGATGCACAATCAACATCACTCATCATCAGGGAAATGCAGATCAATGCTACAATAAAGATATCATCTCACATCTGTCAGAATGGCTAAAGTCAACAACACAAGAAACAGCAGGTTTGGGGGAGGATGTGGAGAAAGAGGAACCCTCTTGCCCTGTTGGTAGGAATGCAAACTTATGCAGCCAGGGTGGAAAATAGTACAGTTTCCTCAAAAAGATAAAATTACAACTACCCTAGGATCCTGCAATTGCAGTACTAGGTATTTACTCAAAAAATACAAAAATACATGCACCCTGATGTCTATAGCAGCATTATCTACAACAGCCCAAGTGCCCATCCACTGATGAATGAATAAAGAAAAAATATGTGTGTGTGTGTGTGTGTGTGTGTATATATATATATACATATATATATATATATACACATATATACACATATATACATACATATATATGAATATTACTCAGCCATGAAAAATTAAAATCTTGCCATTTGCAATGACATGGATGGAACTAGAGAATATTACGCTAAGCAAAATAAGTCATTCAAAGAAAGAGAAATACCATATGATTTCACTCATATGGAATTTAAGAAACAAAACAAGCAAAGAGGAAAAAGAGAGAGAGAGGCAAACCAAGAAACAGACTTAACTATGGAGAACAAACTGATGGCTACCAGGAGGTAGGCGAGGGGATGGGTCAAATAGGTGATGGAGATTAAGGAGTGCGTTTGTCATGAGTACTGGGTGATGTATGGATTTGTTGAATCAGTATATCATATACCTGAAATGAATATTACACTATGTTAAATTAAAAAATAATTAAAATACTTAATCATGGGAAAATATTCTGGAGAGAACAAAGATACTGATAAGTTATCTGTCCATATTTGTAGTGAGGTAATAATATAAAGTAATAGGCCTTGGCAGTAGGAAAAAATCAGAAGTCATTTGACATCTGCCTGTTCAACTCTCTGCAGTGTGGTTTGTTGGAAAGTACATATGCTTTGGAGTCAAACTTGTTTTACAGTCTTGGGCAAATTACTTACCCATTTGTGAGTTTTGGTTTTCTCAGCTATAAATTACTGACAGTGATACTAATATCTATCCTGCAGGGCTACTAGGAGGATTAATGAGACAGCATATGGAAAGCACCTAGCTTAGGAACTGACATGTATGGGTTATGCAGAAAGGTCAGTTCTTTTTCCTCTTCAAATAAGTAATGGCTTAGGACAATTAACAAGGATTTCCAAGGTAAACCATTCATATTTCATATGGTGTCATGTGCATATCTGTCAAATATGATACATAATTAATAATTATGCTTCATATAAATGATCATACACAAAGAGTTCTTTTCAAGGATTCAACATTTAATTCCTTCTCTTTATAAGCAGGCATACTAAAATATGGAAGGGAAGTTTTCTCATTCTTATGTAAGCCTACATGTTATATCCAATTATGAACAATTTTGCTTAATTCTCAGGAGTATATTCTATTCATATCTTTCCATTGTTAGATCTATGTTTCATTTATATATGGATTCTCTCATTAATAACACCCTGGAGCTTTTTTATCTTCTGCCTTGTCTCAACCCTCAACCTTAAGTTGTCTGCTCACTGTTCATGCTCTGAGTTGCGAGAACATCTGACTTGACTTTTGACAAATTGCACTTATCAAGATTTTACTGGAACCTTTGAGTTGTATATTTGACAGGTTGTTTGTTTTGTTTTAATCAGTCTCTTATACATTTGTATGTTCTCTACAATGGCTCTTCCAAACTTCCTCTGTCATCCCCCAGCTCCTAAATCCCTCTCATCCTATAACTATCAGCAATTGACATCATCATGTGCGAATTGTATCACTTTCCTCCTTTGTCACCTCTGCGGAACAAGTGTTGCTCTGTGAGGCCATCTGTCCATCAGTGCTCAGGATTCTGTCCCTGCCCTTCTATATAATACTTCTTGGTTTTGCCCTGCCATCATCATTAATCTTTTCCTTGTCTGATGTTGTAAGCTATTTGGATTTCAGTGAGAACTGCTTTGATCTAGAGTGTGAGAACACTGTTTCAGGTTTATAGGTTGGCTGGAACCATGGTATACTGGATGGCACTGTGAGGGCTCGCCATACCCTCAGCCCTTGTCTAAACAAAGCAGGAAGTTGTTTCTTCATGTTCATCAAGCTTTGTTGGACTATACAGGTATTCCCTGCTTTTTGAAAGTTTGTGTGACGCCACTTTGCTCTTATGAAAGACCTACATTAGTACCTGTTTCCTCTAACCAAAAGAAATCAAAGAGGATTTTGGCTATTATGAGAAAAGGCGAAAAGTGAAAGTGCCTTCAACATTTGTTTTGCAGCCGTTATAGAAGGAGTAGGCACCCTGAGCCCCAAGAGTATTACTCCCAATCTCCTTCCAGGGGACCACACTCAGTATCTCAGCATCAAGCTGCCGTAGTTTTGAACTGTGTCCTCAATTTATTGTGTGCATCCATTAGCAAGATGAGCCCTAAGATGTCTGAAAAGCCTAAAACAGGTTATTTTTTTGGGTCTGGGAACACTAAAAAAAAGTAATGGTAATTGCTTCTTCACTTTATGCTATTCAGTTTATGAAATAGGAATGCTGTTCTTTCAGATAGCAAGAGTAAACTATTAACTTTTCCCTCAGATGCAGCTGATTGGTGCCCGGCCCTAAAGCAGCCAGCCGTTTTATGGGCCTGTGAGTAACCTGTGAAACCAGCTGGCACAAGAGCTGTGCCCAGTGGAGGCACTTCTATCCTTGATGGTGACTTGCTGACCCAGTGTCTCTCTTTTACCGCAAGTTTGAGTCAGAATACTGTGTTAAGCAGGGAGAGTTGCTAGAAAAGCAGAGACCCAAGAGAAGTCATGAATTAATCAGCAGAACCATAAAGTAGAAAGGAGGTACTTATAGTGGAGAAGGGAGAAGCAACTAACAGAAATTACCCCAAACTGGCAGAGAACTGAGTGATAGCTTGGTAGACTGTGTTATTGGGTCATTAGTCTCGGACTGTGGGAGCTTCATTCTATGTCCCGAATCATGAGGCCACATGTCCTGTTTATCTTATGATAAATTCATCACCTGAAGTAACAGAATGATGATTCTCATCCTGAATAAGACTTACACATTTGGCTGCCTGTTCAATCTTGAGCCTTTTTTCTTCTCTAATTAGTTCTCACTCTTTCTACCCATATCGAGTTAAGTGTACTGCTTGGCAACCTACCCTTTCAGCATATTTAGGCATCCTCTCTGTCTATAAAATAATTGTCAAACTCAGTGCCAAGAGTTGTGCTTGCTGCTTAGTTTATAGAAAGTTATTTAGTTCTGTGTATTCAACAGTGACCTGAAATTCAAATTAGTGGCTTGTTTTCTTTATTGTCTTTTAAAGCTAATCCAACTCTTACTGCCAAATTTAATCATTGACTTTCTGAAGTTATTTAATAATCTCCTTGACAGATAGGTTTTCAGGAGTTCAGGGTTGTTTTAGTCAAATTCTCTTACAAGTTTTGATCAATTATTTATATATGAGAATTTGTATTTTTCCCAACCTTGGTACTAAGAGGTATGCTTTAAGGCAAACTAGACTTGTTGCCAAAGGCTATAACCAGTTTGCATCCCTTGGGATATATGCCCAGTGTTAGCAAATGCATTTACTTGTTTTTGCCCAGAAATGCAGACTTGGAGCTAGCAGCTATTCTGCCTTCTATTTATATCCTTCCTATTGCTCTCAGCCAGAACTGCTGGGTCAGATTAGTGGTACTGGAAGATTCTAACAACATGAATTGTGCTGTTTGGGAGAAGACATTGGGGTAAGATGTTAGCCTTGGAAATGTGGGAAACAGACCAAGTATTTTTATTTGTTCATTCATTCATTCATTCACATTTATTTATTTATTTATTTATTTATTTATTTATTTATTTATTTATTTTAAGAGAGAGAAAGACAGCATAAGTGGGAGAGGGGCAGAGAGAGGGAGAGACGGAATCCCAAGCAGGCTCCATGCTGTCAGCACTAAGCCTGATGCAGGGCTCAATCCCCAAAACCACGAGATGATAACCTGAGCTGAAATCAAGTGTCGGATACTTAACCAACTTAACCACCCAGGTGTCCCCAGGCCAAGTACTTTAAAATTCCAATTGTATTCAGTTTCTCTTTCATCCATTCCATGAATAGTTTTTGAATATTATGTGCTAGACAGTGAGCTAGGTACTAGATATATGGAAATTAAAATATAGTCCATCCTTTCATTTAACTTGGATGTTAGATGAAAGTATAATATTTATTTGGTATAGTCATCCAAATAAATTAGTTTGAAGGAGGTACATGCTATAATGGATTTGCTAGTGTAAATAAGTGTCATAAGCAAGCAGTAGTATGGCTAGAAGATGAGTTTGTGAAGCCAAGGAATTTGAATTTTGTCCTCAAAGATGAGGACAGCCTCCTACAGTATTGGCATGTCATAGTTGCTTGCTGAATACTAAATTGAGATATCACATTCTTCACTGGGACACATAGTCCCCAGCTCCAGGCTGAGAATTAATTTTGTTAACTTAAAATTTTAGTACATGTTAAGGACTCTGTCGGAATTTTTATGTAATTAAAAAAAAAAAAACTGGGGCATCTGGGTGGCTCTTTTGGCTAAGCGTTTGACTCTTGATCTCGGCTCAGGTCGTGATCTCACGGTTTGTGAGTTCGAGCCCTGCGTTGGGGCTCTGCCCTGACAGTACAGAGCCGACTTGGGATTCTGTCTCTCCCTCTCTCTGCCCCTCCCCTGCAGACTCTCTCTCTCTCTGTCTCTCTCTCTCTCAAAATAAATAAACTTAAAAAAAAAAACTGACAGGAACACCTGGGTCATTCAATTGGTTAAGCATCTGACTCTTAATATTGGCTCAGGTCATGATCTCACAGTCATGGGATTGAGCCCCGTGTGGGGCTCCATGCTGAGAACGGAGCCTGCTTGGGATTCTGTCCCTCCCTCTCTCTCTCTGCCTCTCCCCACCTCTCTCTTTCTCAAAATAAATAAATAAACGTTTTAAAAAAAAAAAAAAACAACCCTGACATGTCACAAATCTGTATCCAAGAATGTGTATAATTAAATTAACCTCAGTTGGATGACAGAGTTAATTTATAATTATTTGCAAAATGATTTTTTTTTAATTATAGAATAACCCAAGTCATGGGCACTATGATAAAGATTATGGATTCTGGAATCAGGCAGAGCTGTGATTCTTTGCATGTGTATGACCTTGGCCAAGTTACCTTACTTCCCTGATTGTCTTCTGTAAAATGTGGTGGGGAGATGCTAATGTTGGAGCCTCATGCAGTTCTTGCAAGTATGAAATCAGAGAGGGTTTGTGTAATGGGCATAAACTTGCTCTACAACACTCCTGTACAGCAAAACATCATTTTTTTTGTCCTCAATTAAACTATATCTGGCACTGAGCTCCTGCTCAAAAGACTATCAAGAATTCAGTCTGTTAAGTTTGGAGGAACCCCTCCTCCCTGGATTGATACAGAAATCCAGTGGATTCAGCCAGTGCCTAGAAAGTATGGAAATGGCCTGGTCCTTATTCTCTGATAGTAGCTTTTCCTCTATCCTGCCGCTTCTGCCTGGCTGACAGCCTCTTGTGTGTGTTGGGCATGGGTGCCCTCGCCAACTCAGAGATGTTTCCCATAGATATCCTCCCTGGCTGACTCCAGACTCAGCCTCACAATCCTCACCTGTGCTTCAAAGCCTTAAGATCTCAGTGCCTGTCTCCTTCCACACACACCCCTCAGCCGTGCTCCGTTGGGCACATCTGCAACCTCTCTGGAGGACGAGCCCCTCTCCCAGCAACTCCCACCCCATGTTTCCATGAGCTGCTTTCCATCCACCGGACTCCCAAGCCAAAGTCTGGCTGAGGAGTTGTCTTCTGGGACCTGACAACTTCTACTGTCAGCCCAGAGCTCCAATAGCAGTGGTCCCCATGGAGGGAAGGGAATCCAGCTCAAAATAGGGTTGTGTGATGATCTTCTTGGAACAGTGGAAGGACGCTGCTTATTCTTCTAAGTCTTTCAGCAGCACATATCCCAAGTTCTCATGCCACTTAGGGAACATGCTTAGTCACCTCACAATAATTATTCAGCATTATTATTTTTATTAGCATCCCTTATGGAAAATAGGCAAGGATTCAGAGAGATCTCAGTAAATTAAAGAAATTATCCAACTAGAAAATGAAGTGGAGAACCTGAAGCTGTCCAAAGAAAGAAATCTAAGTTATTAAAGGGAAGAAAATAAGGCTTTGGGAGAAAGCACTAGTATTACTCAGTGTGGAAAATAAAACAAGTAGAAGGCTTACATTTGTCTTTAAGCATGTTACAGCTTGCAGCCAAGGTCCCCATCCTCTGTTCTTCATCAACCCTGAGGTTTAAAGCAACAGACAGTAATTTGAATTGCATTGTGAGATTTTGGCTGGTCACACACAAAGTACTTACTCAATGCAGAATGGTAATTTGTGGATGCCACGCCCCCAGGGATGCTGGTGGAGTTCACCTGCAGGGAAATGAGGACTGGCTTACTTGATACATTGGGTCCTCCTCAACACTGCGATTCTAGATATGCTTTTGTTACTTAGTGGGTGATCCTGAAAGTTATATTTACTCACGTACAGTTAAAATACAAAGTGAGATATGGCATAGATAGAAGGTCTTACTCTGAGTATCTGGAACCTAGGCTTGTATCTGCTCTTAGACTGATTTCTTGTGTGACCTGGAGTGGCTGTTTACCCTGGAACCTGAATAGAGGTGGTTTTAGAATTAGCATTAGTTGATCTATCTTTCCTCCTTTAGCTTTACCATTCTGAGATGTTGTTCTCCATATTTTCTTTATCTGCTAATGAGCAGGAGAATTAAGAGTACTTTTATTTTCAGAGAGTTGACTGTGGTTGTAATTTCCCAAGGTAATTATTTAATTTATAAACGTCTAGTTTCTAAAAGAAAATTAAAAGGTTTCCTTGTGGAGAAATTTAGCTGCCTCGTTATTCCAACAAAATATGTTTTTATCAGTTGTTTTAATTTGAGGGAACTGATTTTCCATGGGCCGGGTAATTTAGTATAGTTTTGTTTCTTACCATGACCCATCTCTTTGGCAAATTGTGCTTTTTCACCATTCTCAAGTGAGCTTTCATTTGTTTTGGGTTGGTGGGATCAAGCACTCCCACTTTTTTTTTTTTAATTTTTTTTTTTAACATTTATTTATTTTTGAGACAGAGAGAGACAGAGCATGAACCGGGGAGGGGCAGAGAGAGAGGGAGACACAGAATCTGAAATAGGCTCCAGGCTCTGAGCCGTCAGCACAGAGCCCGACGCGGGGCTCGAACCCACGGACAGTGAGATCGTGACCTGAGCCGAAGTTGGACGCTTAGCCGACCGAGCCACCCAGGTGCCCCCAAGCACTCCCACTTTTAAACAGAGCCATGGTGTTAACACAAGCCCCTCTTCAGTTTCATGTTTTTCTGATTCCCTGAAACCAGTCTGTCTTAATTAAGCCATTTTACGCCTGACCATGGCATTAATCAGATGACATCTCATTAATAGTTTTATTTTAAAACTCTGGAAACAAAGTTTCTTCTCCCATTGCTTTTCCACCCATATCTAAAATGCAGCTCTTGGTGGCAACTCTTTTTTTAATTTTCTACAGGTTTGTCTCATTGCAAATAGGTGAATTACAGGATTGGAACGAGGCATCCTTAACTGATATCCATTTCATTCTTCCCTCCTTGCTTCAGTACCTAGCAGGTATTCGACTGTGAGTGCCACCTTGCTAGCCGGTGACAGAACCGCTGCACTTAGTTCTTTGTGCATTGTGCAGTTGGACTTTGTGTTTACAACTTACTTTTCCTATCTTCTCTAAGCATCTTATTAGAAGGTAAGGTAGTTTATAATGTAAACCAGCCTAATTCTGCCTCCATAATGGTGAATAAACATCTATGTAGCTAGGTTATAAGATGCTCTTCAAAACAAAGTCTATGTCGTAACTATTTTTATGTATTCCAAAAAAATGTATTGCAGGTCTTTGAACATAGGTACCCACTGAGGGGAGAATAAGGGGGGAACAGCAGATGGAGACCAAAACGTTTACTAAGAATGTGGTGTCTTCATAATGGACTCAATACTGGCTGCCTGTTACAATGGCTTGGACTCAAAAAATAAAATACAATACTGATACCTTTGTTCCACTCCTAGAGATTCTGAGAGGAGGATTTTTTTTTACTCCCCACCAAGTTGTTCTTGGGGAGCAAGAATTGTCATTATTAAAACACTGGTCTACATTGTCAAAGGCATTTAGACAGTGATGAAGACAATTGTCAGTGAGTACATGAACAAAGATGCTAGAACAAATGTATCTACTATGCTGACAACTTAAAATTTTGTGCCCTAAATAATGTATCACTGTTTTCCATTTTTTTATTTATTGGTGGGGTGGGGGGTACTTCTCTTGCCCGGAGACCTGATCCTTGTCACATGCTGACAGCACACCCAAGTGATAACTGTGCCTGCTTCAAGGGCTTAAAGATAAATGATATGTTCAGATAGTATATGTCAGCTGAGTAGTGGCAGTGACATTTAGCCCTTCTGTGTTCCCCTGGGTGCTCATCAGTGGTACACAGGTACTGCAGATCTTTTAGGAACTTTGTTTCAAGAGGATATTTAAAGAGGACAGAGTAGCAATTTGTTGCCGAAATTGAACTAATCCAAACTACCTACTAAATCTAGTCTTTAAATCAGCATGAACCCTGCCTTCCTCTCTTTGTCACAGATCCTTTGTTGTTGGCTCAGTTGCAAGAATTGCCTTCATATTAGTTGGTAATTTAAGCCTTTTTTTTTTTTTTTGACAAATTGAATAGTTTTGGGGCATCTGGGTGGCTCAGTCAGTTAACTGTCTGACTCTTGATTTCAGCTCAGGTCCTGATCTCAGGGTTCATGAGATTGAGCCTGTGTAGGGCTCTGCTCACTGACAGCATGGTGCCTGCTTGAGATTCTCTCTCCTCTCTCTCTCTGTCCCTCCCCCTGCTCACATGCGTGAGGTCTGTTTTTCAAAATAAATGAATAAACATTTAAAAAATTGAATAATTTGAATCAGTGGTTGTCGAAGTGTGGTTCCAGGAACTCTGGGGGTTCCCAAGATTATTTCAGGGGTCTGCAAGGTTAAAATCATGTACAGGTAAGAGATCTATAAAAGTATAATACGGACCAATGGATTTCAATGAAACAGTATAAAATGTGCATGATATGGTTTCACATTCTACCCTGTGACTTACCTTTAAGAAAATATGCCAAGTTTGGGTGTAGTAGCAAAGGAGAGTATCTATAATTATCAGAAAAGTCTAAGAAAATATCTCTCTTTTCTAGTAACATATCTGTGCCAAGATGAGTTTTCTTTTTTCATTTTTTAAGATTTTATTTTTAAGTAGTCTCTACACTCAATGTGGCTCTTGAGCTTAGAACCCTAATATCAAGAATTACATGCTCTACTGACTGAGCCAGCCAGGCACACCCCTGAGTTTTTGGGTTTTTTTAATGGAAGTTTTTAAATTTTATTTTATTTTATTTTATTTTATTTTATTTTATTTTATTTTATTTGTTTGTTTTTAGAGAGAGGTAGTGCGAGCAGGGGAGATGGGCAGAGGGCGAGAGAGAGAATCTTTTTCTTTTTTTTTTTTTTTTTTCACTGTTTATTTATTTTTCAGAGAGAAAGAAAGACAGAGTGTGAGCGGGGAGGAGCAGAGAGAGAGAGAGAGGGAGACACAGAATCCGAAGCAGGCTCCAAGCTCTGAGCTGTCAGAACAGAGCTCGACATGGGGCTCAAACCCATGGACCACGAGATCATGACCTGAGCCAAAGTCGGATTCTGACTTCAATGATGACCAACTGAGCCATCCAGGTGCCCTTTGAGTTTTCCTCACACACATAATCAAACAACACATCAAAGCAAATCAAATAAAGACACACTTCAGAGAGTATAGCTATCTTCTTCCTTTTCTAACATCTTTGTTGAAGCCTAGTTGACATTCAATAAACTACACGTTTAAAGTGTACAATTTGATAGATTTGGGCATACATGCATATCACAAAACTGCAGCATAATCACTTTCATGCAGGTATCTGTCATCTCTAAGTTTGCTCTGGCCCCTTTGTATTCACTCACTCTTGCACCTCTCACTCCCTACCCCTGCCATCCTCAGACAACCACTGCTCTGCTCTCTGTCATGATAAATCAGTTTACCCTTTCTAGAATTTTATATATATGAGACTGCATTTGGTTTTTTTCCTCAGGATTCTCTTTCACTTAGCTTACTTATTTTGATATTCATCAATATTATAGCATGTATCAGTGGTTCATTCTTGTGTGTGTGTGTGTGTGTGTGTGTGTGTGTGTGTAAATAGTATTTCATTGTATTATGCCAGAGTTTGTTTATCTGTTCACCTTTTGAACATTTGGGTTATTTCTGTTTGGGGCTGTTACAAATAAAGCTGTTTTGACCATGCATGTATGATTCTTTGTGTAGACATAAGCTTTCATTTCTCATAGTAAATACTAAGAAGTGAAATGACTGGGTTATATAGTAGGTGTATGTTTAATTTTTTAAGGAACTGCCAAACTGTTTTCCAAAATGGTTATACCACTGGATATTCCTCCCCGCAGTGTATGAGAGGTCCAGGGGCTCTGGACCAACACTGGTCCAACACTCTGAACGGTCAGTCTGTTTTAGATATTCTAGTAAGTGGATGGTGTATCTCATTGTGGTTTTGACTTTCATTTTCCTAATGACTAATGATGCTGAGCATCACTCCTTTATATTTTTATGCCTTTATAGAGATATGTTTCACATATTGAAATTCATCCAGTTAAAGGGTACAGTTCAGTGGTTTTTAGTGTATTCACAGAGTTGTGCAACCATTACCACAGTGTATTTTTAGAGTATTTTTTGAGCATTTCTAGCATCCCAAGGAGAAATCCCATGTGCATCCAGTGATCATTTCCCATTCTTGCTCCCCTAAACTCCACCTCAGCCCCTTGCAAATTCTAATTTACTTTCTGTCTCTGTGAACTTTCCTATTCTGGGCATTTGTCATATAAATGGAATCATATAATATGTGGTCTGTTGTGTGACTGGTTTCTTTCACTGAGCATAATGTGTTCAGAGTTGATCTATGCTGTAGTATAACTTCATTCCTGTTTATTGCCAAATAATATTCCATGTATAGATATATCACATTTTGTTTATTCATTGGTTTGATGGATATTTACATTGTTTATACTTTTTGAATTTTATAAATATTGCTACTATGAATATTTGTCTATTTATTTTCTATATATATGTTATAATTTTTCTTTTTTAAGTCAGCTCCATGCCATGCCCACTGCAGAGCCCAACATGGGGCTTAGATTCATGACCCTGAGATCAAGAGTTGAGCTGAGATCAAGAGTCAGACACTTAACAGGCTGAGCCACCCAGGAGCCCCTATCCTTTCTTTTATTGATGTGATGTATTACATTTTGTGAATATTAAACCACCCTTGCATCCTGGGGATCAATCCCACTTGATCATGATGTGTGATTTTTTTAATGTATTGTTGGATTCAATTTGCTTGTATTTTGTTGAGAATTTTTGCATCTATATTCATGAGAGATATTGGCCTGTAGTTGTCTTTTTTGTGTGGTGTTTTTATCTGGTTTTGGTGTCATGGTTATGCTGGCCTCATAGAATGAATTAGGAAGTTTTCCTTCCTCTTGTATTTTTTGGAATTGTTTGAGAAGAATAGGTACTAGCTCTTCTTTAAATGTTTGGTAAAATTTGCCTGTGAAGCTGTCTGGTCCTGGACTTTTGTTTGGAGGGTGGGGGGTAGGGAGCTGTTCTTTGATTACTGATTCAACTTCATTGCTGGTTGTTGGGCTGTTCACATCTTCTATTTCATCCTGCTTTAGTTTAGGTAGGTTACATGTTTCTAGGAATTTATCCATTTCCTCTAAGCTGTCCAATTTGTTGGCATTTACATTTTCATAATATTCTGTTACAATTATTTCTCTTCTGTTTATATTGATAGACTCAATTTGCTAACATTTTGTCAAAATTCTGTATCTGTGTTCATGAGAAATATTGGACCATAGTTTTCTTTACTCATTATATCTTGTCTGGTTTTGTCATGCTGGTCTCATAAAATAAGTTGGGAAGTATTTCCTCCTCTTCACTTTTTTTCCAGAGGAGCCCTGTATAGAATTGTGTTATTTCTTCCTTGAAGGTTTGGCAGAACTCCCCAGTGAAGCCATCCGGACTCTGATTCTTCTGTGGAGAAGATTTTTAAACTACAAATTAAATTTCTTTAGTAGGGGTGATCTTTAGTAGTTTGTGTCTTTCAAGGAATTTTTCCATGATCGGTAGTAGTTTGTGCCTTTTAAGGAATTTGTTAATTTCATCTAAGATGTTCAATTTATTGGCATAAAATTTATTCATTATCCCCCTTATTTTTCTTATATCTATGGAATTTTTAGTGATATCACCACCCTCATCCCTGATATTAAAAATTTATATATTCCATTTTTACCCTGATGAGTATAGCTAGAGGTTTATAAATTTTATTAAAATTCTTTAAGAATCAATTTTTTATTTTATTAATTCTCCCTATTGTTTTGTTTTGTTTTCAGTTTCATTGATAAATATTTTGATTTTTAATTCCATTCTGTTTTTTTCCTCTCAAGCCTCGAAAGGTGGTAGCTGAGGTCATGGATTTTAAACCTTTCTTTTTTTTTCTAATATAGACATTTAGTACTACAAGTTTTTGTTGAATACTGCTTTATTTTCATCCCACAAATTTTCATATGATTTGTTTTCAGTTTCATTTTGTTCAAAATACTTTCTAATTTCCCTTTTGGTTTGTTATTTGATCCATCAGCTGTTTACAAGTGTGCTATGTAGTTTCGGAATTTTAGAGATTTTTCAGATAATCTTTCTGTTACTGATTTTAAATTTAATTCCACTGTGGTCAGTGAACATGCTTTGCATGATGTGGATCCTTTTATTTATTGAGACTTGTTTTACAATCATGAATATGGCCTGTCTTGGTAAATGGTTTATGTACACTTGAAAAGAAAGTGTATTGCTATTTGTTGGAGTATATGACAAATTTCAGTCAGGTCAAATTGGTCAGCAGTGTTGTTCAAGTTTTCTATACATTTATGAATTATCTGTATGTATTTTCTATCAGTTATTGAAGAAGCAGTATTGAAATCCCCAACTATAATTATTGATTTAGCTATTTCTCTTTTCAGTTCTGTCAGATTTTGCTTCATTTATTTTGAAGTCTTTTTTTTTTTTAATGTTTATTTTTGAGAGAGAGAGAGAGGGACAGAACACAAGCAGGCGGGGCAGAGAGAGAGGGAGACACAGAATCCGAAGCAGGCTCCAGGCTCTGAGCTGTCAGCACAGAGCCCGATGTGGGGCTCGAACACATGGACCATGAGGTCATGACCTGAGCCAAAGTCAGACACTTAACCGACTGAACCACCTCGGTGCCCTATTTTGAAGTCTTATTATTAGGTGCCTACATGTTTAGCATTCTTGTGAACTCTTGATAAATTGATTCCTTTATCATTATGAAATGACCATCTTTATCCCTGGTAATATACTCTGTTATGAAACCTACTTTGTCTAATATTAATATAGCCATCTCAGCTTTCTTTTGATTAGTGTTAGCATGATATATATTTTGTCCATTTTTTTCACTGTTAGCCAAGTTGTGTCTTCATATTTAAAGTGAGAGGGTTTTTTTTGTTTTTTGTTTTTTGTTTTTTTTTGTAGTTGGGTCTTTTCTAGCCAGTCTTCTAATCTCTGTGTTTTAATTGGGATATTTAGACCATTTACATAAAATGTGATTATTAATATAGCTGGGTGTAAGTCTACCATGTTGGTATTTGTTTTCTATTTGTCCCTTTAGTTCTTTATTCTCTTTTCTCTTTTTTCTGCTTGCTTTTGGAGTGAGCATTTTTTATAATTCGTTTTTTATCATTTTTGTTGGCTTGTTAAGCTATAGCTATTTGTTTGGTTTGGTTTGGTTTCACTGATTGCTTTAGGGTTTGTTTTAAACTTACCACATTCTACTTTGAATTGATGTTATATTACTTCACATGTAGTAAAAGAACTTTATACTTCTATACTTCCATTTCTTCTGAGAATTCGTTTTGTTCTTACCAAACATTTTGTTTCTACATGTATTATAAATTCCACGATGTATCATAATTGCTTTTACTTGAATAATTGGTTATATTTTTAAAGTATTTAAACAATGCAAAGAAATATTTATAATTATTGACATAATTACCAGTTCTGGTCTGCTTTATCCCTTTGTGTAGATGAAGTTGTTGTTGTTGTTGTTGTTGTTGTTAAGATTTCTATCTACTGACCTTTTTCTTTTACTTGAAGGACTTCCTTTAATATTTCTTTTTGTGTAGATCTGCTGGGAATAGATTCTTTCAGCTTTTGTATGTCTAAAAAAGTCTTTATTTTGCCTTTGTTTTTGAAAGATATTTTCATGGAAAAAGAACTTACAGGTTGTAGGAATTTTTCCCCCCAGCTCCATTTGTCTTCTGCCTTGTATTGTGTTCATGACAAAATCTACCTTCATCCTTGTCTCTTTTTCTGTATAAATTATGTGTCTTTTTTTTCTGGTTTCTTTTAAGATTTTCCTTTTTACAACTGGATTTAGGCACTTTGATTATGAAGTGATTTGATGTAGTTTTCTTCATGTTTCCTGTGCTTGGAATTTATTGAGATTCTTCAATCTGTGGATTTATAGTTTCATCAAATTTGGTTTCATTAAAATATTGGTCATTATTTCTTAAAATTTTTTTTTTCTGGGACGCCTGGGTGGCTCAGTCAGTTAGGCTTCCAACTTCAACTCAGGTCATGATCTTGCAATCTGTGAGTTTAAGCCCCATGTTGGGCTCTGTGCTGACAGCTCAGAGCCTGGAGCCTGCTTTGGATTCTGTGTTTCCCTCTTTCTGTCCCTCCCCAGCTCATGCATTCATGTATACACTCACTGTATAATAAATAAATATTTTAAAAAATTTGTTTTTTTCTGATGGTGCCTGTATGGCTTAGTCAGTTAAGCATCTGACTCTTGATTTCAGTTCAGGTCATGATCTTGTGGTTTATGGAATCGGGCCCTGTGTCAGACTCCACACTGACAGCATGGAGCCTGCTTGGGATTCTCTCTCTCCCTCTTTCTCTGCCCCTTATCCACTTGTATGCATTCTCTCTGTCTGTCTCTCAAAATAAATAAACTTTTTAAAAAAATTAAATTTTTTTTATCTCCTAACCTGCTTCAGAGTATCCAGAAACATGAATATTAGGCTGTTCAACACTTTGATTTTCTTTTCTTTTTAATCTTTTTTCAACTTTTGTTTCTCTGTATTTCATTTTGTATGGTTTCAACTGTGGTATCTTCAAGTTTACTAATCTTTTCCTCTTCAGTGTCTAATCTTCCATTAATCCCCAGTATATTTTACATTAGAGACATTGTAGTTTTCCTATTTGGAATTTCAAGTTGGGTCTTCTTTATGAACCCATGTCTCTACTTAACCTGTTCATTCTTTCACCTTATTTCTTAAACATATGGAATATAGTTAGAATAACTGTTTTAATTTCTTTTTTACTAATTCGATTATCTGTATCATTTCTGTTTCAGTTTCAGCTGGTTATTTCTCATTTGTGGTTATATTTTCCTGCTTATTTGCATGCCTGATTATTTGTTGGATGCCAGACATTGTGTATTTTACTTTGTTGGGTGCTGGATATTTTTATATTCCTATAAATATTCTTGAACTTTGTTCTGGGAAGTGAATAAGTTAGTTGGGAACAGTTTGATCCTTTTGGGTCTTGCTTTTTAAGCTTTTAAAAGCAGAGCCAGAGCAGTGTTTATAATTAGTTTCAGATTAATCTTTCCCCATAACTGAGGCATTATTTTCTGAGTGCTCTACTTTGATACCTCATGAATGATGATGTTTTCCACTCTGGCCTGTGGGAATAGACAATATTTTCAAACTTGTGTGCATTTCCCAATCTTTTTGGGTGACTCATTAACTTCAGGTAGTTCTCTTACATGGATTCTCCAATCACTTCTTGCCTGAATACTTTACAGGTGCTCTCTGGGACCTCTGGAATTCTCTCTTTACATGGCTCTCTCTTTTGGTATTCTGCCCTACATACTCTATTCAATTTGACTTACCCACACTCCAGCTCCATCTCAACTCACGAAGACCACAGAACTTTTACTGGGTTCCCTTCCTGGCATTGTCCCCTGGAAATTCTCCCAAGGCAGTAAGCTTCAGCAAGTTTAGGACTCATTTCATTTGTTTTCCATGTCTCAGAGATTAGTGTCTTTCACTGCCAAATGTCTTGAGAATTAACTTTTTATACATTTTGTCCAGTTGCTTAGATGTTGCAAGAAAGAGGGTAAACCTGATTCCTGTTACTCTGTCTTATTTGGAAGTATTAAACAGACTTGCAAAGATTTAAGACAATTCTACTCTTTAAGTTGTTTTATTTGTTTTGGAAAATACAGTTTTTATAAAAAACATTTAGTTAACATGTAATTGGTTTATTATCACTATCTTTAAATGAATTAACAAATACTTAAATTTTTTTCTATTTTATTTTTTAACTTAGTAACTGTCAATAGAAATAACCCATGTAAACAAAATGTCTTTGGATTACTCAATAATTTTTAAGAGTATAAAGGGGTTCTAAGACTAAAAGGTCTGAGAACAGTTGATCTAAATGTATTGAAGTAGTTATTGTTGGATGCCTGAAACTTAAAGTTGGATAACCCTCATGCTGGGGAAGGGCATGGGTACAAAGATGAGAAAATCCATAAACAGAGAAAAGAAAGAAGAAGAACAATAAAAGGAAGTTAAGAATCCATTTGGCTCCCAAGAGACACAGAGAGTAGCATAAATTCCTCATTTTCCAGTTGTTGTCTACACATTCGCAAGGCTCTCTTGCCCTTGGATTCTTTGAAATAATACTAAAAATAAATCCTTTTTTTTTCCCCTTAGAAAAAAGAAACAGGGGCAGGAGGATTAAAATACTACGTAGGCTTGAAAGGAGGACATTTGGAGAGTCCAGGGTCCTTTTGGAGTCTAGAAATCACAATGCTAATGACAAAGGCTGATACTCATGATCATGAGCTCAAGCATAGACTAACAAATCACATTCTGGAGTGTGGGGAAAGAATCTAAGTTCTGTGATTTTATGGCTATTTATGCTGGTTAGTCTGTTAGCACTATACTGTGTGGAGAACCAGGACTGTCCCTCATCTTACAGTCTAATCTTGACTGACACCACTCTGGAACTTACTTTCTCCACATTAAAAAATGAGAGTCAGAAGACTTTCTAAGTCTTTGTTTGCAAGTGACAAAACCTACGGCAAATTAGCGTAAGTACAGTAGAGTGTTTATTGACTCCTATAACTATGGGAAACCAACCTGAGCTAGTGCTGGCTCTGACATCCAGGTGTTCAATGTCTTCATGTCTTCACTCTATTTTCTCTCCCCTCCTATTCCTTCCCATTTTCTGCACATTCCCTTTTGCTTTCCTGTTTGCTTTGCTCTCCATTCAACCACAGAATAATCCCCAGAAACTCTAATCATTTATGGACCTTTGAGATCATGAGTCCAGATATAGAAACAAAGATTAACTCTCTCCCAGCATCCACAGGCCCAATCCCTTGGAGACTTTATTGTTGGCTGTACTTGGGTCACCTGACCATCCTTTATTTATTTTTTTTTTTATTTTATTTTTTAGTTTTTAAAATTTACATCCAAATTAGTTAGCATATAGTGAAACAATGATTTCAGGAGTAGATTCCTTAGTGCCACTTACCCATTTAGCCCATCCCCCCTCCCACAACCCCTCCAGTAACCCTCAGTTTCTTCTCCATATTTTTGAGTCTCTTCTGTTTTGTCCCCCTCCCTGTTTTCATATCAGTTTTGCCTCCCTTCGCTTATGTTCATCTGCTCTGTGTCTTAAAGTCCTCATATGAGTGAAGTCATAGGATACTTGTCTTTCTCTGACTGACTCATTTCACTTAGCATAATACCCTCCAGTTCCATCCATGTAGGTACAAATGGCAAGATTTCATTCTTTTTGATTGCCGAGTAATACTCCATTGTATGTATACACCACACTTTCTTTATCTATTCATCCTTCGATGGACATTTGGGCTCTTTCCATACTTTTGCTATTGTTGATAGTGCTAAATAAACATGGGGGTGCATGTGTCCCTTTGAAACAGCATACCTATATCCCGTGGATAAATGCCTAGTAGTGCAATTGCTGGGTCATAGGGTAGTTCTATTTTTAGTTTTTTGAGGAGCCTCCATACTGTTTTCCAGAGTGGCTGCACCAGCTTGCATTCCCACTAGCAATGCAAAAGAGATCCTCTTTCTCCGCATCCTCACCAACCTCTGTTGTTGCCTAAGTTGTTAATGTTAACCATTCTGACAGGCGTAAGGTGGTATCTCATTGTGGTTTTGATTTGTATTTCCCAGATGATGAGTGATGTTGAGCATTTTTTCATGTGTCGGTTGGCCATCTGGATGTCTTCCTTGGAGAAGTGTCCATTCATGTCTTTTGCCCATTTCTTCACTGTATTATTTCTTTTTAGGTGTTGAGTTTGAGAAGTTCTTTATAGATTTTGGATACTAACCCTTTATCTGATATGTCATTTGCAAATACCTTCTCCCATTCTGTCGGTTGCCTTTTAGTTTTGCCGATTGTTTCCTTCACTGTGAAGAAGTTTTTATTCTGATGAGGTCCCAGTAGTTCATTTTTGCTTTTGTTTCCTTTGCCTCTGGAGACATGTTAAGAAGTTGCTGTGGCCTAGATCAAAGAGGTTTTTGCCTGCTTTTTTCCTTGAGGATTTTGATGGCTTCCTGTCTTACAGTGAGGTCTTTCATCCATTTTGAGTTTATTTTTGTGTATGGTGTAAGAAAGTGCATGACCAACCATCCTTTAAATCAATGACCTTGGACAGGACCATGAAGAACCAAGAATAGCTGGACTGGGTTCTGCACCTGCTCCTTTGACAGGGAGTGGAGGACGAATTGGTACTGGCAGTCCCATCAGAACGCATCTAGAATGTGGGGCAGCTCAGTGGGGTGCTTATCAGACTGCAATCAGCACTCTTAAAGTGAAACAAACTCTGTATGTTCTGTGTTTATGATTTTAAAAAGAAATACAACCAAGTGGTTATTGCAGCATTACTGGGAGTTTGGCAATTTCTTCCGAGTCCCCAATTCTCTTCTTAGGGACAGTTTCATCTTCTCCTATTGCTTTTCAGGTATTTTATTTACATGGTTTAAATTTCATCTTTGTTCTGAAACCTTTTACCAACTTTCTTTATGTCAAGAACAGAGTTAGCTGCACCCAGAGCATTCCCAGTGATTCCAATTCCTGCCAACACATTCATGCTTCCTTTCAAATCTAACTTTCTTCTACCTGAATCTTTTCTTAAACCTGATGTGTAACAGAGATGTAGAGTCAGGGTTGATACAAAAAGACTATAAATCAATAAAAAGCAAAGAGGATGATCTCTTGATATGGAGCCCTCATCAGATTTAACATTTAGTTGAATAATCACTTCCAAGCTCCTTGGGAGTACAAAGTAGAGTGAACACACAGGTGAGGGATTTATTCACTGCACCAGAAATGCTTAGTATGCAAGACAGAGTCTCTTCTCCCTGAAGTAGCAGCCTCTAGTAAGAAGCTCTCTACACTAACTGACTTTGGAACTCATTCCTGTGTTTTTCCCTTCTGTTCAGAAGGACTGAATGAAAATGTAGAGTCTGAAACTGTTTACTCAGAAAAATAAGATCTATGAATAGTGTGATTTTAGGCATAGTTTCTGAATGCAGCTTAACACCTACATGCTATATTTAGATCGGTACTATCAAAATGAAAAGGCAACATGCCAGGTGGTTATTATGTTCTAGAATATTCAAGCAAAGAAATTTGTGTTTGGAATTAAATATAAAGTCCTTGCTCTCCTATAGATCCAGCTAATGCTTGTGGTAAGAGACAATCACTGTTGTGTGCTCTTAAATGGGTGAGCTGCTAGAGAGAAACACTTGAAATAGTCAGCAAAAGTTATTTCTGGAGGTGAAAATATATGTGATATTAACTTTCCTTTGTCCACTCTTCTCTGCTGTTCAGATTTTCTGCAATGGATACATACCATTTTATTTCACAATAAATACAATTCTAAAAATTCCATTTATGCTAAATTGTGAACGTTTTTGGTATACGCCAAATTAAGCAACATACACCTACTAAATGAAACTGACTGGTACCCAACTCCTTGGCTTGAACCATGTTCTAGAAACTCGGATTCTACCTTGACTTTGCGGCAAGAGTCCCAGTGGGGTCTGGCATGTGTACCCACCTCAGGACCCTTTGCTGTGCCATTAGGTCTACAGGAGTCCTGTCTGCATGAGCATTATGAGGCCTCTTAG
Organism: Panthera tigris; assembly: GCF_018350195.1. Classification (NCBI taxonomy): domain Eukaryota; kingdom Metazoa; phylum Chordata; class Mammalia; order Carnivora; family Felidae; genus Panthera; species Panthera tigris. Next base: position 81,661,602 of record NC_056661.1, read on the forward strand.
GACAGACCCAGAGAGGACTCTGGAGCTTAAGTTCAGGTCTCCAGTTCCCAAGCTTTCAGACTGAGTCAAAAAGAGGAGACTTTCCCCCCAACCTCTGGGAGTGAGGGGCAAGGTGGAGAGTGAGAGCATATCCCTATCAGTATGTGTGCTGCAGGGGGAACCACTGGCAAACTTCCCTGAGAAGACCCTTCACGCCTAAGCCTTCTCCTCAAGCGCTTAACTAGTCTACGTGCACCATGTGCCAGCAGAACCCTGGCTCATCTCTTCTGAACACCTGCAGGCTGAGGTGTCAGGTTTGGATAGCATCCGCTTGGCACACAGAGAGAGCCCTGTGGATAAAGAGTGCTCCCGAGAACAGCGTAGTGTGGTAGCACTCAAATCTCTGACCTAGCCTGTGGAAGCTGCTCTTTCTGATTCACAGTCTACTTGTTCAAGAACAAAGTCACAATTTGGAGCCTATGAAGAGCCGAAGAGCTGTGAGCACCCACCAGTAGCATCAGGTCCCAGTTAAGAGTGTGAATGGGCCCTGGAGACAGAGCTGAGTCTGGCTCTTCCCCAGGAATGGTGAGATCTGGGGGAAGCACTTCTCCCCTCTGAGACTTGATTTCTCCACATGTAGAAGGTGGTGGTTTATTTAGTTACCAGAAATAAAATGGGGGTGAAATGTTGACAATAGAAATTACTCAATAAATGACAAACATCATTGGAATTACATGTTAAATCATGGAATACAAAGTAAGCTCAGTCTGCTCCCAGTCATTTCTGTCAGACTCAAAACCCCATTCTTCAAGTTTCCCATTGAACTTCTTAGTAAAATCAGCAACCAGCAACCGTTTGTTGCTCATCTCTGAACCAGCTGTGAATGTCTTTTTCATGTTTCAGCTACAATACAGAAGCTGAAAACAACTTGGCATTCATCTTTTGGATTCTAGGGATGACTTTTATCACCTTGGGAGGCTTGAATGTGTTTACTCATAGGAAGTGCTAATAGCAGGGAAGATCATCATCACTACTGTTGAAATTGAAACATATCAGAGTGGTTTCTTTCTTCTTTCTTTCTTTCTTTTAGATAAAAGGAGAAAGAAGGGGGAAAAAAGAAACAACATTACTGAATCTGCTGATCCTATGGTTGAAGTTAGGGCCTTACTCTTTTGTATATTCATCTATCACTAGGTTAGCTTTCATATTTTACTTTTTTTTCTGGTTAATAAGGCCATATTTGACAAAGCAATAGTCACCAAATCAGTCTGTTTCTCTAGTAGAGTGAGATGTGTTAACGATAATGGAAGTCTTCGAGCATCTGGTCTTGGCAGAGAGTAAATGGAAGGTGGGCCACAGTGGACTGAAGCAAAGGAAAGTATAATCCTTGGAACTGTCATTGTGCCACAGACACTATGGATAATCATACTTTTCGCATGCAAATGTTAGTATAACATTTCTATCTTTTCCCCAAATCACCCAATAATTTCACATGAACAAATATTTTGCCAGTGTTTTATTGAAACTAAGATACCATCTATTTTAAAATATATCATTATTCTGTGTATTGCTAAGAAAGCAAAGGCCTTGCTATTGACGGAGATGTTAAATGTGAAAAAAAAGAATCTAGAAATCATCAGAGATGGATGGTACATCCTTCTGTTTGATGAGCTCATTTTAACATCCTTTGTGTCTCTCTCCTTCCCACTATACTAAAGACATTGGTTGACTAGTTTGAGAGCATTGATCACAATTCAAATAGATGTTCTACTTTATGCAACACAAATAACAACCATTCACCACTGAATGCCTAAAACTTAATGGCATTTTAAGCACTAATGAAATGAAGCTAGTTTATGTTTCTTGAATTAAATAAATAAGGGCTCAGTCATTAGGCAAATCATGACAGACCTCACTAGGAGGACTGGCTGGATCTTACAGTGTTCAAAGGATTTGAAAATGGAAATGTCACTTTGTCTTACTCCTACTTTCTTGAACATTTGTTCCTAACAAATTCTTGAGATAACACCAGAAAGATCTGATGTTTTCTTTTCTTTTTTGTTTTGTTTTTTCTTTTTTCTTTTCTTTTCTTTTCTTTTCTTTTCTTTTCTTTTCTTTTCGTTTTCTTTCTTTCTCTTTCTTCCTTTTTCTTTCTTTTTCTTTCTTTCTTTCTTTCTTTCTTTCTTTCTTTCTTTCTTTCTTTTCCTCCCTCCCTCTCTCTCTTTCTTTCTTTCCTTCTTTTTCTTTCTTTCTTTTCCTTCCTTCCTTCCTCCTTCCTTCCTTCCTCTTTCTTTCTTTCTTTCTTTCTTTCTTTCTTTCTTTCTTTCTTTTCCTTCCTTCCTTCCTTCCTTCCTTCCTTCCTTCCTTCCTTCTTTCCTCCTTCCTTCCTCTTTCTTTCTTTCTTTCTTTTTCCAGAACCAGTCACAGAAGAGCTCCAGATTTTGGCTAATATTAATCAGTTCACCTCAGGCAGTTATGGAATATTCTTCAGGAGTATAACAGACAGAATTGTTTAAGAAACTTCCCTAGCGGAAGGTTAAGAAACAACTCAGCAAGGAAAATGGTAGATGGAAAATGTCAGGAGAGAGACTGGGTTTCTATTTTGAGGATGGTAAAACCATTATGTTTTAATGCAGCCAAGTTCAGACTGAGTCATAGCCAATGACCACTCAAGTTAAAGCCAGAGGTTGCACACTTCCAAGATGCAGTGAATTCAGACTCTGCCTCTCAGATTGGAGGATAGGAGGTAGGAGCTTGATCTCTGGAAGCTTCAGTTTCCTCATCCAGACTGATGGTCTCCAAACTCCTTTCAGTCTATAGTGCTGTGGTCTAGCCAGAAGTCATGAGCCATGGGACAGCCTCCTCTAGAAAGAGATTAGGTCTGAGTAACTGTGCCATGGTGCCAAAGACTTCTGGCTTTGGACTGACATGCAAGGCTTTAGACTTTAGGTTCCTAGACCTTGCAGAGTGGCTCCTAAGATTGTGTTTGGCTGCCTAGTATCCAAACACCTTTCCTATTGGGGGACAGCCCCAAATTAGGGAGAGCACAGGGCCAGCCACCTGTCACAGAAGCTCCAGGGCAGCCAGGACATGGGCATGTGCCAGGCCTAGCCAAGCAGAGCCACAGACAAAAAACACAGGGAGAGGCTGAACTTTCCAGGCTGGGCTCAGCAGTAGGAGGTGAGCCTTGAACAATGTCATCCAGCATCCAGGGCGTGGTTCTGGCAAGATGGTTCTGGGACCATAGTCTGGCTGTGTTCTTGCTGTATAGTCTCCCTTTGTCCCTGCCTGTTCTTGGAGCCTCTTTCCAACTTTTATGAAAATTCTCTTTGATGTCCATGATTTCCTGCCCTTTGCCACAAAGAAGTCTGACTCTCTGATGTCTGTGAAGGGCATGTCTGTACTAAGCTCTGGAAAGCCAGAGATAAGGGCCTAAGCAAAAAGGTGGCCAGATGGGTGCTATTGGGAAAGGCAGCATGGGAGGACATCTGGAGTGGCATTGTCAGCTTGTCTGACTGCTTAGGAGGCTCCCCACAAGGCACCATGCCACCTGGTAGATTGTCCACGTTCCATGTCTGACCATCGGCCTCTTTTCTCTGATCTCCTGTCCCCTGTTCATAAACCACTTCTGATGCCCTGGGCATGCAATTAAATACTTTTTTTTTTTAAATCAACTTTATCTATGCTCCTTATGGGTTATCTCTGCTCCCACAGAAGTGCTGGAAACTGACAGCACAATAATTACACCCAACTTGATAGAGTCAGCCTGGGGAGTTGAGATGTATGGGGCAGCTCTATTCTTGGCCTGCCTCTCTTGTGGGTTTCAATACTTATCTCTTAAGTCACTGAGATTTTTGTTGCAGTTTCCCTCATGGTATAGAGAGTGCCTGACATCACAGTGCTGAGGTAAGATGGATTTCTTTCTTTAAAAAAAAAAAATCCTGCTTTTTCAAGCACTGGGAATATAGTTCCTGGCATTTAAGAGAATGTGACTGTTAAACTCTGAATAAGGCCATTTCCTCTGCAATTAGAGACTTTTGGCTCAAAAAAGATCTTTTCCGAGAAACCATATAAGCCTATATTCTGGTATTTCAACATTTTATCCCTCTTCCTCCCCTCACTCCTCACTAGGGTTCTTAATGTCCCAGAAATTGAACATCACCACAAAGCAATCACCCAAACTGATGCTTCTACTTTGTAAGCTTAAGAAAAGGAAGTTAAAAACACACAGAGAGACCCAAAAACCTTTAGTAGGGCTTTAGACCTAATATATGTGACTGGCTGTTTTCAGAAGGAATAATAACTAGAAGGCACAAATAAAGCACTGAAGTAAAATCCCCCTTTGAATTATGCATAAGCAAAGTAAATTAGTAAAATCCAAATGTACTTTAAGAATAGATATTTGCCATTTGCTGGGACTGGAATTTATTTTGTTACTGAAGAGGAAGGGGGAAAACAGAAATAATAAAGTTAGTTGTACCTCATGTCAGTGGCAAATGTGCTTTACATTTTGATGGTCTTCTGTTGGGTCCATAAATATATTGTTTGAGCTGTACATGGGTTAAAATTGTCTTTATGAGGAGAACTGTTTTTTATTTTATTTTTTTTTAAGTTTATTTATTTCTGGGGCACCTGCGTGGCTCAGTCGGTTGGGTGTTTGACTCTTGGTTTTGGCTCAGGTCATGATCTCATGATTCATGAGATGGAGCCCTGCGTGGGACTCTGTGCTGACAGAATGGAGCCTGTTTAGGATTATGTCTCTCCCTCTCTCTCTCTCTCCTCCCCTGCTCATGCAATCTCTTTCTCTCTCTCTCTCTCTCTCTCTCTCTCTCTCAAAATAAATAAACTTTTTTTTAAATCTCAGTCAGGCTCCATGCTGTCAGCACAGAGCCCAATGCTGGGCCCAACCCCACGAACCATGAGATCATGACCTGAGCAAAACCAAGAGTAAAATGCCTAACCAACTGAGCCGCCTGGGTGCCCTAAGAGCTATTTTTTTTAAGGGTTAATAGTCTTTTGAAAAACATGAAGGTTGGATTTGTCTTTTGTTTGTTCATTTTTTCATTCATTCATTCATTTATCCATTTGTTCATTATGAAGCCCCTTCTCTGTTCTCAGTACTAAGAGGGGATATTAACTCAATACAGGACTCCTATTCTTCAGGGGCTTCCCAGTCTCCTTCAGTATTTAAAAATGGAGCCTCTTGTCCTATGTATTCCTCATTAGATACTATAGAAGTTGTGTAACCAGTGACTCTTTCTGAGTTTCAAAGGAGAACCGCCACTTCCTGTTTGGGGTGATCTGGGATGGATTCATGGAGAACAGTGGTTTGAACTGGGTTTTCAAGGATAAGCAGAATTTTGACAGGTAGAAACAGGCAGCACAATGGAACTTGTGGGGAGAGGGGACAATGGGGATTAACATATCTGGGAGATGCTAGTAATATTCATTCAGAATGAGAATCCCCTGGGCACCTGGGTGGCTCAGTTGGTTAAGCATCTGACTTCAGCTCAGGTCATGATTTCATGGTTCGTGAGTTCAGGTCCCACATCAGGTGAGCTTAAGCCCTGCTTCAGGTGAGCCCCACTTCCTTCTCTCTCTCTGCCCCTCGCTCACTTGTGCCCTCTCTCTCTTTCTCTAAAAAAGCGCATGCGTGCGTGCTAGAGAGAATTCCCTGGCATAAGATGACAGGAGTAGTTTGGAGCCACTCAGTGGGATGGCTTTGAATGGAGAACAGAGTTTTGTTCTGGGGTACGTTTTGAGCAAGGAAGCTCTAGTTTCTTTTCTGTCCTTGACCCTTCCTGTAGGAATTGATCCTCTGCTTTCCATTTAATGGGCCTGGTTAAAAAAAAAAAAAAAAAAAAAAAAAGGAAAAAAACTGGAAGGCTTGCTGTTGGGTTCTCCCCTTTCACCTTCCCAGCTATTGAGGAATTCTGGCAACTTTGATCCTAGGGAGTCTGAAGAGCCGGGAGTCCCTGAAGGGAGGCTTCCTGTGCTGAGAGCTTGTGTGGTTGAGGTGTGACCACACCGCAACCAATGCTGCTCATCAATGTGGGTCAACTATCGGGGAGAAACAATGGTGCAGAAAGAAACATGAGCCAGGGGCTGAAGTTGCTCTCAACCTTTCTGTAAAATGAGAATGGGACTTCCTCATCTCGAAGATGACTTCTTGTCATGCTTCAGTCTACCCTGAATTTGTCATTTTCATGAGGAGCCCCCTGTCTCATTTTGGCACAAGATTTATGGATCTACAGGCTATGGTTTTTCTGAGCTCCCTTGATAATATTAAAATTACATTTCTTTCTTTCTTTCTTTCTTTCTTTCTTTCTTTCTTTCTCTTTTCTTTTTTTTTTTTTTTTGTTTCTTTGGTTGCTTAAACTTTTAAAGTTTAGAAGTTTTTTAAATAGTAAGATTTAAAGTCTCAAGTCATCTTAGAGGCTGTAATTCTCCTGTGATTTCAGCTCCCAAGCTGTTCGTGACTTTGATCAGGTCTCCTATTGTGATGGATGATTAAAGGCATGGGGACGTCAGGGGAAGAGCATCCTGGGAGTGACATTTGAAGGGCTCGATTAGTCTTCTGTGTAGATCAGGTAAGGTCAGGCACAAGATATTGTTAAAACTCTAAATTCTGGTCGTTTGTTGCTGAACACAGGCACTCTAACATTCAGAGGGCTTTGCTGCCTTTGAAAACGGTCGAACTAATAATCTCATGAAGATAATACTAATAATAGTGATACCAGCCAAATTTTACTGTGTGCACTATGCTAACCCATCTACAGGCATTAGTTCATGTTATCACCAAAAGAGCCCTATAAATTAGCCCATTTCACCCAAGGAAACTGCAGTTAGGAAGATTACCTATGTGTCCTAGGCACAGATGAGGGGCAGAGCCAGGTCAGGAACTCTGGGTTTGCTCTTAACCCTTACATAATCCTACCTTTCTCAGAAAAGCGCGGGACTTCATCCTTCCTACTTTATGTGTGAGGGTTAAACTTTCCTGAACCAACCCTGTAGAAAAGGAAGTTAGGCCTACTTGGGATCTCTCAGCAAAGGAAGGACTTAGGCAGGGAGATGAGTGGGGGAAGATGATAGGTGAGAAAAACTAGTCTTTTTCTATTCCTATTGTACATTATGAAATTTAAACAACTCTTTGATTTTGTTTTCTGTAAATTTTTTTCTTATTTGAAACTATGAAGAAGAAAACTACAATTATCTTTTGTCTCCTAAACAGGAAGAAACCCTATGAATTTTTTTGTGTGTCTTTTCTATCTTATTTCAATGCATGTGCATATGTATGTGTGTAAACTAAACTGGGATTATATATATATTTGTTACAGTACCCATTTATTACTGAAACCACTTTTGTTTCTACAGCACTAGAAAGATTGCACACGAGGCAAACCAAATCACAATACAAAGTATTTTTGTTAAATAGCTATATATGGCATATTTGACTTTTCATTCTTTCTTGTACCAAGGAAAGATCTTATCTCTTGCCACATCTTGCTGATTTATCCCCTGCCATATGTCTTGCGTTCTCTCTATGCCCATTACCATTTCCATATACAACCCTTGTTACCTTTCTCGCCTTCCTTTCCTCCAAAACAACTTTCATCAAGGTCACCAGAGTCCTGCCCAGTAATAAGCCAGTTCAATTTATCTCTTTCTTTGGTTGCTTGTGCTTTTGTTATTATACTTAAGAAACCATTGCCTAATCTAAGGTCACATAGATTTGTGCCTATGTTCTTTTTAAAGAATTTTATAGTTTTAATTCTTACATTTAGGTCTTGATCCATTTTTAGTTTATTTTAATATACAGTGTGAGGTAAGGGTCCAACCTCATCCTTTTGCATGAGGATTTCCAGTTGTCTGAGTACCATTTGCTGAAAAGACTATTCTTTCCCTAGTGAATTTCCTAGGCACCCTTTTTGAAAATCAATTGACCATAACTGGGTGGGTCTATTTCTGGACTCTCAATTCTATTCCATTTATCTATATGTCTACCATTATTCCAGTACTACACTGTCTTAATTATTGTAGCTTTGTAGTAATTTTTGAAATTGGGAAGCGTGGGTCTTCTAACTTTCTGTCTTTTGAGATAGTTTTAGCTCTTCCAGGTCCCTTGAATTGCCATATAAATTTAGGATCAGCTTGTCCATTTCTGCAAAGAAGCCAGCTGAGATTTTGATAAACATTGTATTTAAAATATAAATCAATTTGGGAAGTGTTGCCATCTTAACCATATCATATTTCTTTCTATTTATTTAAATTTTCTTAACTTCTTTCAACAGTGTTTTGTAGTTTTCATAGTATGTTTTACACTTTTCTGTTAAAATTAACATAAATATTTTATTATTTTTGAATTGCAAATGAAATTTTGTTAATTTCACTTTAGTTTATTACTACTGTATAATATACAATTGATTTTTGTATATTGATCTTATATCTTATAACCTTGGTGAACTTGTTTATCAGTTCCAATAGATTTTTAATGGATTCCTTAAGATTTTCTATTCACAAGATCATGTCATCTGCAAATAGAGATAGTTTTATTTCTTCTTTTCCAACTTGGATTTTTTTTTCCTTTTCTTACCTAATTTCCCCAGCTACAACTTCTAGTACAACCTCTGCATCAAAAAGCAGACGTCTTTGTTTTGTACTTGGTCTTAGGTGGAAAGCATTCAGTTTTTTTGTCATTAATATGAGGATAGTTGTGTTCTTTTTCATAGATACCCTTTATTAGATTGAGGATGTTTCCTTACATTCCTAGTTTGTTGATTTTTTTAATGTAGTGGGTTTTTAATTTAATTTTTTTAATGTTTTAATGTTCATTTATTCTTGAGAGAGAGAGAAACAGAGTGTGAGGTGGGGGGTGGTCAGAGAGACGGAGACACCGAGTCTGAAGCAGGCTCCAGGTTCCAAGTTGTCAGCACAGAGCCCGATCTCACAAACTGTGAGATCATGACCTGAAGCAAAGTCGGATGCTTAATCAACTGAGCCACTCAGGCACCCCTGTAGTTTTGTTGTTGTTGTTGTTATCCTGAGCAGTTTTGAATTTTCTCATTTTTTTTCTATCTATTGAGTTGATCATGTGTTTTTTCCCCTTTATTCTATTGATGTGGTATATTACAGTAATTGATGTTTTTCAGATGTTAAAATACTCTTGCATTCTTGGGATAAATCTCACTTAGCCCTGAGGTATACTTTCTATATATTGCAGATTCTATTTGCTAGTTTTGTTGATACAAAATTAGTCTATAAGACAAATTAGTCTGTAATTTTGTTTTGATACTTTTGTCTAGTATGATTTCAGTCTCATAGAATAGCTGACAGTTGTTTCATCTTCTGTGTTTTGTAGGAGTTTGTGAAGAATTGGTAGTAATTATTCTTTAAATATTTGGTAGAAGTCACCAGTGAAGCCATCTGGGTCAGGACTTTCTTTGTAGGTAGTTTTTAAATTTCTAATTTAATCTCTTCTTATTATAGATCTATTCAGATTTTCTATTTCTTTTTGAGTCAATTTCAGCAGTTTTTGTCTTTGTAGAAATTTATCCATTTCATCTAAGCAAATAGAATTCTTTTATAGTCCTTTTCATTTCTGTAAGGTTCGTAGTAATATTTCTCTTTCATTCTGATTTTAGTAATTGGAATTTTCTCTCTTTTTGCTAGATCAGCTTAGTTAAAACTCTGTCAATTATGTTGATCTTATCAATAGAACCAAGTTTTAGTTTAATTGATGTCCTCTATGGCATGTCTATTCTCTATTCCATTAATTTCTGTTCTAATCCTTATTATTTCCTTCCTTCTGCTTGCTTTGGATTTCATTTCTCAGTACATATTTGTTGAATTACAAAATAAATGATAAATATATTTATGTCTCTATTAACAAAATTACACAGGAAGAGCCAAGAAATAACCTCTAAATAATAGTCATGTGTGTGCCCCGCAGAATAACCGACTTCACTGATAGCCCTCCATCATACTGATCCTGCCTGAAAGAGTGACTTCATTTTGAAATTAGCAGACACTGCATGTAGGACCCGGATCACTTCAGGATTTGATGCCACACTCAATTTGCTCTAATTCCTCTTTTTCAGTAAGGTTTCTTGGTTTCTTCAAATAGAGAGGCCAATCTAATGAACCAAATTGAGGTTTGAGGAGAAGAGGGCTGGAGTCATGGTGGTTATGTTTGCGATTCAGATTAAAATTCTTAATTCTTAAAACGCAATAATAAGGGATGTGTAGTCTAATTAGAAACTGTCTTTACCTTGGGAACCAAAAGGAAAACCTACATATGAAGATGCAGTGGCAGTGTTCAAGTTTAAAATGAAGGAAGCTTACCACCCAGTGCCACTTGAGATTGCAGAGGGTCTCCAAGGCTCTTGGCTTAGATGCTATGACCCAAATCAGTGACCATACCCTTAGGGGGAATGGCAGCAGAGAGGATCTGGAGATAGTCCTTGTGTACGCCAATCCTGCCACTTAACCCTTTTGGGTTTTTTTTTAATTTTTAATTTTATTTTTGAGAGAGAGTGCATGCAAACAGGAGTAGGGGAGGGACAGAGAGGGGGGTGGAACAGAAGATCCAAAGCAGGCTCTGCACTAACAGCAGCAAGCTCCGTGCGGGACTCAAACTCACAAAGTGCAAGGTCATGACCTGAGCCAAAGTTAGACGCTTGACCGACTGAGCCACCCAGGTACCCTCCTGTGGACTCTGAGTTTGGAGAGACTATGCATTTGCTAATTGAACAATTTGAGGTGGGCTTTCTGATATTTGGAGTTGAAAACAACATAACTGACATACCTCCTGCTAACTCTGTCTTTAGTTCTCCCTTAAGTCCCTGGAGGTCTGTGTCTGGGAGATGAGATCAATATCTAAGCTCCAAATGCATTGCTTTGGCCCTCCTCTCACCTCTCGTGGTTGGCAGAGGTGACATTTCCAGCTCTATAGCTGAAACATTATCTTCACATGCAGCAAATAATATGCAGTTTCTCAAACTAGTATGGTTAAGAACTGCTTGGGTATTGAGGGGGGAGTGGCCTCTTAAAAAGGGATTATGTGTGTCTTAGGTGGGGCACAAGAATCTTCTTGTTAAATAAGTTTCCAGTTAATTGTAGTGTGAGATATCTGAAGACCACATTTTGAAAACATCCCTCCCTACTCTGACCATCTTCTTCCCTCTCAGTGTATTTACTGACCTTACCAGGTCAATTTCCTTCCCACTTCTGGCCTTCATTCAGGACTTTATTATTGCTTATTCTCTCTCTAGACTTTTTCCTGGAATAAACACATGTTTCTCCACTGGGGCTCTCTAGGAGTTTACAGGAGATGTCCATATGCGTCCTCCATCTCTGCCGCACTCAGTAACTGCTCTGTGTGTGGCACTGTGGTGGATTTTGTCACTCATTCATTCATTTATTCATTCAATATATTTATTAAGTGCTGGCCACATTGTAGCCACTCTAGTTCTAGGCCCAGGGGGATCTTAAGGAGGACAAGACAGAGTTTCTAGATACCAAGTTGAACAAGACTATGTGCTCTTCTCAAGGGAGCGTAGGTATGATGTTTCCAAATGACTATAGTAAGGAGGACAGATAATTAAACCTGACATAGTAATATATGCAATGTAATAGAGAATATTAATATTATCTTAAATATAGCTCTCTCTTTTCCCTGATGACTTCAAAATATCTTATGATCTGTTATTTTATTTTCAGTGCCCTTTATTATTCTCTCCAATTTTCCCTTATCCTGCTACTAGCCATATTTTACACCATCTTTTCTGCCAGTCCTTTATTGCCAGATTGTAATTTAGTTCTGACACCTGAAACACATCCGCTAGCTAGGGTTCTCAGTTGCAGAAAACAGAATCCATCAGAGCTACTTTATGCACGTTTATTGAGGGAAGTACTTACAGAATTAGGAGAATTTGAAGAGATAGACTCTACGTCAAGCTTCTAGGAGCAACCTTCTGGACCACATAAGAGAACAGTTATTGTCTTAACCTTGACCAGGAAGTTGCCGAACCCCTTTGGCTCCAGGACCACCTCACTTCTGTTGCAGTCTGCACCATTAGAACAGGTGCCATGTGCCTAACACTCTCCCCACACAGCTCAGAGCCTCAATCTCCTCATTTATAAACCGTGAGTAGCATCTATCTCCAGGTCACATTTAATACATTTCACAGCTGATGTGGCATAGGCACAGACCGACGAGAATGGATATATATTATAAATCACTCATTAGGACTTACTGGTGCCAACCAGCTGAATATCAAACCTCTTGGCAGTACTACAAGTATTAAATGGGCTTGCCACAGTAATGCCAAGTGGCAAGGGCTGGTCAAATGGCACTGGGTGCATAGCACATGAGTGGTTTGATTGAGATCATACAAGGTGCCAGTGGTCAGACTAACGTGGTAATTCTGTGAACACCCCCAAGATGTTAGAGAGAATTCTCTCACAGATCTGGAGAAGAAACCAGGGTGGTAGAGGTGAGAGGTTAGCATCCTAGTCTCAGACTCTGAATAGTGAGGCACCTGGGCCATCCATCGGAGCACAACACCCACACACAAGGAAGATGGCTGGTAGGGGGTGGAGTGGGGGGTGGGAGTCAAGGAGGAGGCTGCTTCTTTCCTCAACTGTTGTTCTAGTGAAACAGATGGATGACTTGAAGTGTGGGAGGTAATAAGTAAGGGGAAGGACCAGGGAGTATTAGGCTTTGGGGTGCCCTCTGCATGAGAATGATGAGCACTAAACCTGTCTGAGTGAAAGGTGTGGACAGGATTAAACACACCAGAGACTGGAGTCTAGCACCTTGAAAGTTTAATGAGGACAGTCTGTGAAGCAATACTCTGTGATTAATCACATCAAAAGCATCACTTAAATCAAGTAGCATCATGGTGGACAACGACCATTTAATTTAGCTACTGAAAGGTCATTTGGAACTCTTAATAGTGCACTGTCAGTAGGACTTGGCTTCTATATCCAGGCAGATAAAGGTCCATTAGGTCCCTGGAGTGAGGGACTTAAGATCTGAGCCATCTGGACGGGTGATGCACCTGAATATGTAAGAAAAGGCAATAGGAGATACATCAAAGTGAGGCAGAGTCACTGAGGGTTTCTGGTTTGTTTGTTTTTTGTTTTTACCTTTTTTATTTTTAATTTTTAAAGATCTTCCTACTTGAGGTCCCAGAAAAGTGATATTAAGAAAGGCAAAAACTGAACACAAGGCTATAAGAGGGAGTATTGCTGTTGTGTTTTGTAGGCAAATGAACACATTATATAAGCATCAAGTTATAAGGGCCATGCACAAAGAGCAGAGTTTAATATTGTCAGAAAATCAAGCTTACAACTGATTGTATCTGATGCATATTTAATGATGAACATAATGGAGGGCTATGAGAGCTGTAAAGGACCTGGCCGATTGTTTGGTTCAACCTCCTCATTTGCACAGACCAGGAAAATGAATGCAGAGATGATACCCATGTCCTGAGTTTACACAGTCACAAGGGGTGCAGCAGGGATTAGCACTCAGGCCACTGGACTCTGTCCAGGCCCATCCACCTCACCCTAATTGTGCCGCAGGAGCCCCAGCTGTAAACAGACATTTCCTGTTACTGCATTGCACCTAAACAAAGACTTTGGGGAGACAGCTGGGAGAGGGAGAATCCAGCTGTGCCAGAGTCACTCAGGAGATCCTGACAGGCTGTGGATTTAGAACCCAAAGGGCAGAACCTCCATCTTCTCTCAGAAGGGGTGTCTAGAGCTTGGGCACCCCCTGCCCACTCACCTGCCAGGAGGCTCCTGAGCTCGGAGACAGCCAGGCTTGTGGGGGACAGAAGGGTGCCTATGCACAGGTCAAGGGAAAGAATACTTTTGCAGATGCCCCAAATCAGTCCCTTCCTTCTGGTGTCCATCTTTAATTTCACCATTGAAATACACAGCTCCTTTTTCTCACCTTTCTTACCTTCTTTGTAATGGATTGCTGTAACTCGCTTACTTTTCTTATTCCATCTCCCCCTCTTTACTGGCTAGGAAGTTATACCCTCTATTTCCATTTTTTTTACTGTTAGTCCTCGAAACTTCAACATGTATACTTCACTTATCAAGCTACTATTTAATCATATCATAATTCGTTTTACGTCGTTATAAAGACATTCGACCTCTTTCACTCAGATCCCCGTCCTTACTTTCAAGCTATTGTTGAGGGTTTTTTAACCCTAAAGATTAGATATTGCTATTTTTTAATACAGTTAATGTTCATTTTACTTCCATGTTTACCAATTTCTTTACTCACAGTCCTTTTTCAGACCTGCCTTTTTTCCTGAAGTATACCCTTCCCTTAGTGCGGGTCTTATCGATGCAAGTCTCTCATTTTTTTTTTTTTTTTTTTAATTTCATCCCTCTTCCTAAAAGACATTTTGCCAGATACGTGATTCTGTACTGATTCTGTGCTGTGCATGATTCTTATTTTCTCTCAAAAGAGATTTTCCCACCCTTCTGTGGCTTCCTGTGTAGCTGTAGCCAGTGGGCTATTGGTCTAATTGCCATCGCTTGTAACCAAGTTATCTGTTTCCTGTGCCGGCCTTGGGGATCATCTTTATCTTTCTTGTGTTGTAGAGTTACTACAACATGCTCAAGTGGGGATTTCTTTTTATTTATCTATGTGCTTCTTATCTGTGTATTAATGCCCCGTGACTTTTCAGAACTCTCAGCTGCTGTGTCTTTACACTTCTCTACTCTCTCTGCTCCAAGTGGACATTAGTTAAACCTGCTCCTTCTATCTTTCGTCTCTTTTTACTTTGAGATTTTCTGTTTCCATGACTCTGTGTGCTTAATTTTGGGTAATGCCCTTGGACTGGTCTTCCAGTTTGCTGCTGCTTTTTTTCAGTACCTCTAATCTTCTGTTTAACCCACTCCTCATTTTTAGTTTTAATAATATTTTTCCTTTCTAACATTTTCTTATGAATCATTTTTAAATCTTCCTGGTTCTCTATTTCTTGATCCTTTTCTGATTTTGTCTTTTCCTTTAAACATTTCACGTGTCAGGGAGCCTAGGTGGCTCAGTCTGTTAGCGTCCAACTTCAGCTCAGGTCAGGATCTCACGGTTCTCGAGTTCAAACCCCGCTCACTCTGCCCCTTCCCTGCTTGTTCTCTCTCTCAAAAATAAATAAACATTAAAATAAATAAATAAACATTTCATGTGTCATAATTTTGTTTCCAGTAGCTCTGAGGTTCTTCTGGATGTAAATTTTTTGTGTATTGTTACTCCTGACTTCCACCATGTTGACTTATTTCTGTCTGTATTTGGTAAGTTTTACTTCAGGGATTCTTTTTTTTTTTTTTTTTTTTTTTAACATTTATTTATTTTTAGAGACAGAACACTTGCTTGTGGGGAAGGGGCAAAGAGAGGAATACAGGATCCAAGACAGGCTCTGGGGCCCCCCTTTGAGGTTCAAATTCACAAACTGTGAGATCATGACCTAAAACCAAAATCAAGAATCTGATGCTTAACCAACTGAGCCACCCAGGTGCCCTACTTGAGGGATTCTGTTTGAGCTTAATTTGTTCTTCCAGAGAATTGTGTTTGCTTCTGTTTGGGCATTATATAATGCTACTAACATGGCACCACTTAGTTTTAATTTTTTTTTTTTTTTTTTTTTTTTTTTTTTTTTTTTTTACTTTTACAGTCCCTAAGGGGAGGGAGAGGGAATAAGGAAAGAGAAGAGACCAGTCTTTTAGGAACACACACAGAGCACATTTGGGTGAGTCCCTCCTGCGCTTAAAGAGTTTGTGTGCTGTGTGTATTTAACCATGTAAGCAGGTTATTGATGCTTGGGGAGGAAGAGTAGAATAGAAAAATAAAAAACAGGGGCGCCTGGGTGGCTCAGTCGGTTAAGCATCTGACTTCAACTCAGGTCATGATCTCCCGGTTTGTGGGTACAAGCCCCGCATCGGGCTCTGTGCTGACAGCTCAGAGCCTGGAGCCTGCTTCAGATTCTGTGTCTCCCTCTCTCTGACCCTCCCCTGTTCATGCTCTGTCTCTCCCTGTCTCAAAAATAAATAAACGTTAAAAAAAATTTAAAAAAAAAGAAAGAAAAAGAAAAAAACAAAATCTGGAGCTCTTAATATTGCATTTGTTTTGTTTTTCAAAGGGGAGGGGATACTGTGAGCTGCAAAATAGCTCAGGGGAGTGGGTTTGAAATGAGAGGGGTAGTGGAAGCCAGGTGATCCAGCTACTTTTTGAGCATTTCTCCATACTCTGTTGGATTTCAAGGGGTAGTGATGAAACCATCTGTAGGAGGTCCTTGCAGCAGGTGGAGGGGGTATGAAAGAGGCCTGAAAGGAAGTGCACCTGTGCAAGATTGGAAGGCTTTGGAGTAATTGTGCCCACCCGGAGGAGCCACAGATTGTTCTAGAGAAAAGCAGGGTCACAGCCATAGTAGCATGAGTTGGGAGAAGGAGCACTACATGCGATTAGTAAGAAGGGGAGCCTGGGTGGCTCAGTCAGTTAAGTGTCCAACTTCGTATCAGGTCATGATCTCATGGTTCGTGGGTTTGAGCCCTGTGTATCTGTACTGATAGCTTACAGCCTGGAGCCTGCTTCAGATTACATGTCTCCCTCTCTCTCTCTCTGCCCCTCCCCCTGCTCACACTCTGTCTCTCTCTCTCAAAACATAAATACACATTTAAAAAAATGTACATGCGATTAGTAAGAAAATACTCATTATGAAAAGGGGAATGTTAGCCAAATGAAAATACTAGTCTGCCTCGAGGGAGAGCTGATTTCATCCTTTGCTTTCAGGTCCTTCAGAAAGCCTTCCAGGATAGTACCCCTTTCCCCCAGGTCCCAGGCAACCTTCACTTGGCTTGTTCTTGGCTTTTGGTCTTGCTCTGACTGAGGGCGCAGGCCCAGGAGACAGAGTGCCAATAGCCAGGCAGGGGTCCCTGCGGCCTCAGGAGGTGATGGCTGCATGGGTTCTAGTCTGAAGGAGGGAACCGGGCAGGAACAGCTCAAGGGGGAAAGGAGAGCACAGAGTGACCTCTGTGACTGTCTCCAGCAGATCCACTTGTTTTAATTTTTATCCTACAGCTTGATAGCATGGGTTATGTAAATGTGTTCTCCACACCAGGGCGAAATAAGGCCTAAGGATGCAAATTCTGAGAAAATATTATTCAACTTTTTTCCATCTACAGTTTGAAAAGAGATAGTTCAAATTCTGGGCTATATTTGGTTTTATTATCTATTGACTTTTACTGACCTGGCTTTAGCTCACTGTGGATATTTTACCCCTTGAATCCAAGTGACTTCCCATATTTTCATTTTAGCTAATCAATACTTTATTTCTACCCTGTTTTATTGAGATATAATTGACATATAACATTGCATAAGTTTAAGGTGTACAACATAACGGTTTGATATATGTTTATATTATGGAATGTTTGTCACACTAAGTTTAATTGACATCCATCACCTCACATAGTTACAAAGATTTTTTTTTCTCTCTGATGAGAACTTTTAAGATATACTCTTAGCAATGTTCAAATATACAAAACAGTATTGATGACTATGGTCACCAAGCTGTACATTCGTCCCCCAGAACTTACTTATTTTATAACTGGAAGTCTGTACCTTTTGACTACCTCCAGCCATCTTCATCCCGTACCCTCCCATCTGTTGGCAACCACCAACCCAGTCTCTGTTTCTATGAGTTTGGTTTTTTTAGACTTCACATAGAAGTGAGATCATGCAGTATTTGTCTTTCTCTGTCTGACTTAAAACCTTCAAGATCCATCCATGTTGTTGCAGATGGCAAGATGTCCTTCTTTTCTATGGCTGAATAATATTCCATTGTTTATATTTACCACGTTTTCTCTATCCATTCATTTGTCAACGGACACTTAGATTACTTCCATGTCATGGCTCTTATAAATAATTCAGCAATACTTTAAAAAGCATATTTGTTGTCATTAATCCAGGACCTGGATTAATCACAGAAGGATTTTATAATAGCAATCCATAATCCTGCCCTAAGAGGAATCCCTACAAGTGTGTTGATCTACTCATTTTTCATACCTACCTAGTTCAAAATTATTTTAGCTGGCTTACAGACGGTGCATGCTAGAGTCATCTTGTACTGGCTAAGGAGAAATTGATTGTTAAATTTCTAGGGATCTTGCAAGTCCCTAGTTAAACACAGTCATTATTAAACACAGCCATTATTAAAAATTAAAATACAGAAACTTACAATTAAATAAGTTATATTAAAAATAAAATAAATACTCACATTCATCACTTCCTAATTCTGTGTCACTGCTCCTCATACTGTTGAGTTTGTTTATGTCCATTGTTTCTGCATGACAACAATGCTACAGAATGGTGTCCCTACCACACATCTCTTCCTAAATCCACATTCAGCACCCTCATGCTGGCAGCTTGAAATTGGTGGTACTTGGAGTATTTACACCATGAAAATGAGCAAACACTATAAATCAAGGTTTCATTTACTGCTTTATTGATTGTCTACGCGTCTTAAAGGATAATAAGCAAATAATGGTAAAACACACAATACTCTTTATTGTAAATTCTGCACAACCATGTGATTTTTGTACAATAAGGGTTAGACATCATTTATGGAAGCAAAATTTGTAATAAATTTATGTTTATAAATATGCATTTTCCCCCCAGAGAACCAGTTGTGAGACATTCACCAGCTCACCTCTGCTTGCAGAGATCTACAAATACAACAAGGTAACGCAGATTTGAAGCAGATGAGAAAGAGCAAGGAACAGCAAGGAGAGGGATGTATTAGAGCTGGAAATGATGTTAATACAAAATTTCATATTGTAGAGTTTAGGTACATGCCGTGATTGGCCACAGATTTGTCTTTAAGCTTCCTAGCATGTTTTGTATAAAGAAAAATGTGATCTCATGTGCTGAGTTTTCAGCGTTCCGATGAGGAATTGTGGAGTTTCTCCTGAACTAAACCCAGAAGGAATTTTATTCTGATGGTTTATATAGAGCAACATATTTTTATAAATGTCAATAATGTCCTTAGAGAAAATTGTCATTTAGAGTCATGGGGTGTTCCCAGCAGAGCCGCTGTTGGAAGGCTGAAAACTTCTTGCCAAAGTGCATTTCTGGAAGAAATACATACTGAAGTATTTATGGGTGAAATAATACGAACTCTGGGTTTTGCTTTAAAATCCTTCATGAAACAAACAAACAAGCAATCGAAGTGAATAGCTGAAGCAAGAAGAACAAAATATTGATGAATGTTGAAGCTGGGTGAAGAGCAGTTGGAAATTTATTGTACTCTTGTGTCTACTTTGAGACAAAATTAAGCCTGATGCATAATGTCTCTTATCTCTTTTATCTTAAAATTATTTTTTTAGGTTTGTTTATTTATTTATTTTTGATAGAGAGAAAGAGAGAGAGAGAGCGTGCGCAGGGGAGGGGCAGAGAGAGAAAGAGAGGAAGAGAATACCAAGCGGGCTTTGCGCTGTCAGCACGACGCGTTGCTCCAACTCACAAACTGTGAGATCATAACCTGAGCCGAAATTAAGAGTCAGACGCTCAACCAAGGGAGCATCCAGGCATCCCGCTTATCTGTTTTATCTTATAATAATTCCTCTTCCTTTCTTCCCAGCACAAGTTTATGCCCCTATTCCTACCTGCCCCCATGACATTCATATGGTAGAAAAATCGGGTAATTTGCTCTATAGAATTTCCCACGTTGTGAATTTGTCTGTTGCATTCTTATGGTGACAGAAAGTGTTACCTTAGCAGAGAAATCCTTTAAAGTTAAATATTATCCCACAGGAGTGAGAAACAGGGCAGGAATGCTTTATTGGAGACAAAGTGAAGAGAGATGAGGCCATCTGACCCTAGGGAAGGAATCACAGTAAACAGGGGTAAAGCCTACAGGAGAATAAGAGAGGGGACCCAAAAAGAAACCCTTTAGAAAGCCTTCATTTACTCCTGAGCTCTGTGTATTCTTCGTCTTCTAGCACCTTCCCTTTCTTAACCTTGGCGCCTTAACCCTCAAGCAGAGTGGTAGGGACAGGGCAGCAAAGGAAAAAAGTATCAAGGGCATTTTCTTTCTTCTGGCTGCCCTCTTGAGCTACTTAAGAAGAGATTAAAAAAAAAAAAGGATTAAAAAATGTTCTCTAGAACAATTTCTACTTAAACAAAAGGACTAATACATTTAAAACCAAGTTGGTCTTGAAGGGGCAGCATATTTATCATCTACCCATGCTGGGTCTTCATTTCATATCCAAATAAATAGAAAACTACTTACAAAAAGGCAAATGAGACCCAGATTTACCTGCAGGTGGCATTTTATGCCATAATTTAATGGCACTTCATCAACATCAGCTTTTCTGGGCTCATGGATTAGTTCATGCTACATGAAAAGAGCTTTTGCTTCATTAGCTTCACGAGTTATGCCATTTGAAACCATGTAAAATGGCTAATGTTTTAATGATTTTAAATCATTAAATAAAATAAAGTTTAAATTTAAACTTTATAATCAGAAGTTCAAGAACCAAATGCCAGTGACTCAGGGACCATTTAGACATCTGAGACATGACCATGATGGAAGGTTAGTTGTAACAGTTATTTAGATTTTATAGAGTCTTTGAAATGTTTGAGCACTCATACAAACATGATGATGAGCATCAGCCCTGGGGTATTCCTGTGGCTCAGCTGCAGGCAGAGAGAGGTCAGTATCAACTCAGGCACACTGATTTTCAGTTCCACAGGAAAAATGCCATCCCTGTCCCTCAGCTCTCCTATCTGCTAAGGCACATGGGTCAGCTTTCCAGGCAGCACAGAAGATGCCCTCACCATTCTCACCTGGAAGAACTATTTCAAACCCATTGCAGTCCAAACCTGGGAGATGCTTGACCACACAGAGGACTGGTTTTCATGGAGAACTGCCTGGAAGGTTTCAGTGGGTTTTATCCAGTTTTTTAAAAATGGAGTACAACAGCATGAAGTGGATTGGGGAACCGTCAGAGCACGGTATAAGGGTAAGTACTATTTTGTGAAACTTTTGTTTCTGTTATTTATTTGGGTATATGTGTATACTAAGACATAATGTGAAATGTATTGCTTTATTTTAATTTTAAGTAATCTCTACACCCAACTTGGGGCTCAAACTCATAACCCCAAGATCAAGAGTCACATGCTCCACTGACTGAGCCAGCCAGGAGCATCATGAAATGTATTTTTTTTTAATTTTTTTTAATGTTTATTTATTTTTGAGGCAGAGAGAGACAGAGCATGAACGGGGGAGGGTCAGAGAGAGGGAGACACAGAATGTGAAACAGGCTCCAGGCTCTGAGCGGTCAGCACAGAGCCCGACGCGGGGCTCGAACTCACGGACTGTGAGATCATGACCTGAGCCGAAGTCGGACGCTTAACCGACTGAGCCACGCAGGCGCCCCCATGAAATGTATTTTTTAACGTGAGTCAAGTCAAAAGGTTGAAGAATGCTGCTCTAAGAATGTATAATTTACCCCTGGAATAAGCCAGGCTAGTAAGAAGCTATTACTTGAACATATCACGTGCAACCAATGGTTGAAATTTCCATAATAACATGTTAAAAATAATACATGCCTTTCCTCTCACGTCTTACCTCTCTGAGATATATGTGACCTTAATGAATTCCTCTGCCCAGGTAATAAGACTTAGCATTTAATTCATTTATTCATTCAGTCAACAAACATTTTTTGGATTGTTCAAGCCACTGAGAATGTAACAGTAGGAAAAAAATTGACAAAAATCCCTATCTCAGTGGAACTTATATTCAAGAGTAGAGGGGGAAGCACAGACAATAAGCAAGGTAAATAAGTAAAGTAGAAAATGTTAAATGGCTGTAAGTGCTAAGATAAAAGAATAAACAGAATAGGGTAACAGAGGGTGTTTGGGGATGTATTAGTTTTCTGTTCTTCTGCATAGCAAATTACTGCCAACTTAGCAGGTTATCTCTTAGTTTCTGGGGGTCCCAGAGTCTGGGCATGGCTTAACTGGGTCCTCGGTTCATAGTCTGGAGAGGTTGCAGTAAGGTGACAGCTGGGATGAATTCTCATGTGGAGAATTAACTGGAGAATAGTCCTCATCCAGGCTCATTCAGGCTGTGGCAGAATTTAGTTCCTTATGGTTGTATGACCAAGAGCACCAGCTTTATATATATATATATATATGTATAAATTTTCTTTTTAATGTTTATTTAGTTTTGAGAGAGAGACAGAAAGAGACAGAGCATGAGTGGGGGAAGGGTAGAGAGAGTGGGAGACACAGAATCTGAAGCAGGCTCCAGGCTCTGAGCTTTCAGCATACAGCCCGATGCGGGTCTTGAACCCATGAACTGTGAGATCATAACCTGAGCTGAAGTCGATGCTTAACCAACTGGCACCCCACCTTGGCTTTTTGATGGCTGTCCACTGGAGGTGCCCTCAGATCCTCAAGGTCTCTTAGTTCTAGCAGACCTCTCACAATATGGCAATTTACTTCTTCAAGCCAGTAAGGAAGTGGTCCTGCTCTAGTCTGCTAAAATGGAGTCTTATGTAATGTAACATAAATATGGGGCCCAACACTTTGCCATATAACATAATATAGTCAAGAAAGTGACACCTCCTTACCTTTGATACATTTTATTTGTTAGAAGCAAGTAACAGGTTCTGCCCTCAGCCACTAGGAGTGGGATTCTACAAGGGCATGGCTCATTGGAAGTCACCCTAAGCTATGTCTACCATAGGGAGTTGCAATTTTAGACAGGTGGCTATAGAAGGTATCCCTGGGAAGTATCATGTACATAAGGGCCTGGGAAGAAGAAGGAGTCATGTGGCTATCTTGGTGAACAGCATCTGTCCTAGAGGATAAATCAAATGCAGGGCTCCAAGGAGTAAAATGTCTGCTATTTTAAGAAGAAACAGCCTATGTGCTGATGAAGGGGATCAAAGAGAGGGACAAATGGATGATGCAGGAGAGTTGCTGGACCACTGAGTAAGTAAGAAGGATCTAGTATATAAGTGAAGGGGTTGGCATTTGCTACTGGCACAGACAAGCAATTCATGATAAAAGGCCTGGAGATAGAGTGTATGGGCACAAATACAAGTGTAAATATGGTAATGGGAATTTCTACTTTCTCAGTGAACTAGGAAGTGAGGCCATCTGCAGAGGGTAAGGGTTAGGGGGGGAGGTGTTAGCGATTTGAGGAGAAATGAGAAGGTATGAAACAGCCATTCATGAGAGTGGAATGGAAATAGGTCCATCCCTGAGAATGGACCAAGGAATGTTTGTCTTTTGGCTTAGCAACATACTAGGCCCACTTGAGGTTATAGGTCATGAATTTTAAGAGAGACCAGTCAGTAGGAGTGGGTGTTTTTCTCCAACCATAGTCAGCATGTGTGGAGACAGGAAAGGTATATGCAGAGAGCTGGATTAAGCCAGGGTTGTGGTTTAGGTAAGGGAATGCACAGAAACAGAGAGGGGCAAGGTGCAATGGAGGGAGTATGGTGAATGGCCATGGAATTTAAGTGAGGTCAGATCCAGCAAGGAGAAAATTACTAAGGACATAGTTGAACTGAACAGCACCATCAACCAACTGGATCTAATTAACATTGATAGAATACTCCATCTAGTTATAGCAGAATACTCATTCTTTACACACTTACATGGAAGACTTAACCAAGACAGAACACAGTCTGGACCACAAAAACGTACCTTAACAAATCCAAAAGAATAAAAATCTTACAAAACATATTTTCAGACCACATGGAATTGAGCTAGAAATCAATAGCAGAAGGATATCTGGAAAATCTCAAAATATTTGGAGGTTAAACAACACACTTCTATATAACACATGGGTCAAAGATGATGCCACAAGAGGAACTTTTAAAAATATTTTGAAGTAAGTGAAAAAGAAAATATAATTCAAAACGTATGTGGTACTGCAAAAGCAGTATTTAGAGGGAAATTTATAGCAATGAATGTGTATTTTGGAAAAGAAGAGATGATCCCTATGGTTGAGTCAGATGACAAGAGATTCAAGGCTAGCCATTTTAGGGAGGAGGATGGAGAAGGGGCTGAGAGTGGCAAGGAGATGCAGGAAAGAGATTCTCATGGAACAAGAGACATGGGAGAGAAAACAGCTACCACTGGAGAGGCTCCAGGGGAAACACTATCTGAAGGAGAAGTCAGGTTCCAGTGATAGCACAATGATTCAGTAAAGTTCAGAGAAGAAGTGATGGCTATGGAGATTTTGCTGCTGATTTTCAGGGGGCTCTGGTGGAAGGGCTTCAGGGAAAAGGATAAGACAAAGGAATGTCAGAATGAGGTGGGGATAAAAGTTTGGAGGATAAAGGAAGTCCAATCAAAGCAAGGTTAAAGGGCATGATGAGACAAGTCGTTCCAGTGTAGGGGCTGCTGTCGGAGTGTCCTCGGGGCACAGAATTCTGTTGTCACACTGCTTTGAGGCCGGCAGAAGAGTGTCTTTACTCTTCTGACTCCTACCCATGGAGACCTGCATAGGGCACCCTTTTTCTAGAAGGGAAAACCATGGATGCCTTAATCTACCACAAAGAGTGTGGGATGAGTGGTGGGTGGTTAGGATCTTTTTTTTTCTTTTTTAACTTCATTTATTTATTTTGAGAGAGACAGAGACAGTGTGAGTGGCGGAGGGGCAGAAAGAGGGAGAGAGAGAGAATCCCAAGTAGGCTCTGCACTGTCAGTGCATAGCACGCTGTGGGGTTTGAACTCATGAACTATGAGATTATGACTTGAGCCGGAACCAAGAGTTGGATGCTTAACCGACTGAGCCACCCAGGCGCCCCAGTTAGGATCTTGGAGTGAGTGACACATGCAGGGTGTCTTAGTCTAAGGGGGTTTGTTGTAGGGATACTCAAGGAAGTAAAGAAGACAGAGAAGAGGAGACTCAGGTGAAGGAGACTGCAGTTTCAGATTGTGATATGTTTGTTTATCATATGCATGCTATTATCATATGCAGCTATTCTGGTGACTCACCAGTACTTCAGAAAAGCAAGTAGCTGTGGCTTCTGATTTAGCGTTTCATCTTTTCAGTAAATCAGTTCCTCTTGTGTCTGTTTTTACTGTTACAGTGGTTGCTCACTCTCATTTCATGTTTTCTATTCAAATTCTCTAAGAGAGAGCATCTAATCAATCAATATCCAACCAATCCACCACCCATTCCACCCATTCCTTCCTCTCTCCCTTCCTTTCTCACTCCCTGGCTCCCTCTGTCCCTCTCTCCATCCCTGCACCCATTCATCCCTTTATGCATTCATTCAACCAGAGTTTAGAAACACCGTGTTTCAGGACCTGTCTTAGGAGACTGAAGCGATAAAAGCAGACAAAGATGAAATTTACATTCTTGGGCATGCAAACAGAAAATAAATAAAAATAAATGCATGAGAAGTGTTATGGAGAAAAAATAGAGCAGAGTAAGGGGGAGAGGGAATATTGAGAGAGACAGAGAGAGACAGAGAGAGAGAGAGATCAGGAAAGATCTCTGTGATAAAGTGACATTGCACAAGGGCCATGAAGGCAGTGAGGGAGGAAGCCATGCAGATATCAGAAGAAAAAGCATTCAAATAAAAGAAAATGATAATGTTTCAGGAAGAGCAAGGAAACCAGTGTGGTTCCTGTGAAGAGAGAAGAGTAGAAGGAAATAAAGTCAGGTGTGTGAGGGGATGATGGGTGCCAAGTTTCAGCAGGGAATGACAGGATTGGATTGGATTTTCTTGTAATCATAGCATTTTATTCAAGTTCTTAGGTGATTAATTTTTTTTTTCTGAAAGTCTAAGTACAGGGGTGCCTGGGTGGCTCAGTTGGTTAAATATCTTACTTTGGCTCAGGTTGTGATTTCACGGTTTGTGAGTTTGAACCTCACGTTGGCCCAGAGACCTCTTTGGATCCTCTGTCCCCCTCTCTGTCTGCCCCTTCCCAACTCACATGCACTCTCTCTCTCGCTCTCTCTCAAAAATAAATAAAAACATTTAAAAATAAATAAATAAAAGGTCTGAGTAGAAATCTTACTCCTATATAATTGTTTGAGGTACAATTCACATCAGTGAATGCACCCATTTTAGTGTATAGTTCTGTGCATTTTGACAAATGCACGGAGTCATGGAACTGTCACCACAGTCAGTTTCGCTACCCAGAAAGTCCCCTTTGGGGTCAACACCTCCCCCACCCATAGCCTCTGACCACCACTGTCCTCTTTTTTGGCCCTTTAGTTTTCTGTCCCCAGAGTCATAAACGTGGAGCCATACATTAGGTAGCCTTTTGAGCCTGGATTTGTCGACCTGGCAGCATGTGTCAGACGTTGCTGTGTGCAACGGTAGTTTGGTCTTTATTGCTGATTGCTGAGTAGTATTCCAGTGTGTGGATTTCACCACCATATGCTTATCCATTCACAAGTTGAAGGGTGTTGAGTTGTTTTCCAGTTTTGGTTTTATTTGGAAGATAGGAATAAAGTCACTATAAAAATTCACATACAGACTTTTATGTGAACATAGGTTTCATTTCACTTGGGTAGGTGACTCGGAGGGGGATTTCAGGGTCATATGGCAAATGTATTTTAACTGTATGAGAAACTACCAAACTGTTTTGCAGAATGTTGTATCATTTTGCATTTTCGCTATTAATGCATGTCAATTTTAAAATTTTGGTCATTTTAGTAGGTGTGCAGTGATATTTCTTTGAGGTTATAATTTGCATTTCCCTAGTGATTAATAATGTTGCACATATTGTTATATGATTATTTGCCTTCTGTATATCTTCTTTTGTGAAGTGTCTACAAATATTATGCGCCTTTTATAAATTGAAGTATTTATTTTTTACTACTGGATTTTCATGCTTTTAAAAATATATATTCAGTAT
Organism: Panthera tigris; assembly: GCF_018350195.1. NCBI lineage: Eukaryota > Metazoa > Chordata > Mammalia > Carnivora > Felidae > Panthera > Panthera tigris. Next base: position 81,688,492 of record NC_056661.1, read on the forward strand.
ATAACTCCTTTATGAAATTTTTGTTTTACTAATATTTTTGATGAGTCTGTGACTCTTTATTTTTCTGTTTTTTAAAGTATCTCTTAAAGTTTTAGATTTTACATTTAGATCTATGATCCATTTAAAAAATATATATTTATTTATTTATTTTGAGAGAGAGAGAGCACGAGCAGGGGTAGGGTCAGAGAGAGGGAGAGAGAGAATCCTAAGCAGGCTTCTTGCTGTCAGTGCAGAGCCCAACGTGGGGCTTGATCTCACAACCATGAGATCATGACCTGAGTCGAAATCAAGAGTTGGATGCTCAACCAACTGAGCCACCCAGGCACCCCTGGATTTTCAGACTTAAAAATATATATATATTCAGTATAGAGGTGCCTGGGTGGCTCAGTTGGTTACGTGTCCAACTCTTGATTTTGGCTCTGGTCATGATCTTACAATTTGTGAGATTGAGTCCCTCGTTGGACTCTGCACTGACAAGGAGAAGCCTTCTTGGGATTCTCTCTCCCTCGCACTCCCCACTCACCTTCTCTCTCTCTCAAAAGAAAGACAGAAAGAAAGAAAGAAAGAAAGAAAGAAAGAAAGAAAGAAAGAAAGAAAAAAACATTTTTTAAAATCTGAAAATCCAATAATAAAAAAAAATAAATAGGGATGCCTGGGAGACTCATTCAGTTGAGCATCTGACTTGATTTCGGCTCAGGTCATGATCTCACAGGTTCACGGGTTCAAGCCCCACATTGGGGTCCTTGAGCTGACAGTGCAGAACCTGCTTGGGATTCACTCTTTCTCCCTCTCTCTCTGCCCCTCCCATGCACACTCTCTCTCTCAAATAAACTTAAAAAAAACTTTAAAAAACATATATTCAGTATACAACTCCTTTATGAAATTTTTGTTTTACAACTATTTTCTACCAATCTGTGACTTTTTTTTTCTATTTTTAAAATGTCTTTTAAATTTTTAGATTTTACAGTTAGATCTATGATCCATTTTGAGTTAAATTCTGTATACAGTGTGAGGTATGCTTTAAAGTACAGTATTTTTTTGCATGTGACTGTTGAAAAGACTATTCAGTCTCCTTTAAATTGCCATTGAGCCTTTGCTGAAAATTAATTGATTGTATATGTGTGGATGTATTGTTGGACTCTCTAGTCTGTTTCATTCATCTATTTGTCTGTCATTTGCCAATACCTTACTGTTTTGATTATTGTAGCTCAGCGGTTCTCAAGTGGGGACAATTTTGTTCCTGCCGGCTGTCCCACCATGCCCCAGGGTATTTGACAGTGTCTGGAAACAATTTTTTTTGTCATAATTGGTGGGGAGAGGTCAGGGATGTTCCTAAGCATCCTACAATGCACAGGACAGCCTCCCACCACAAAAAATTATCCAGTCCAAAATATTAATTGTGCCAAAGTTGAGACATGCTGCCTACCTTTACAGTATGTCTTGGAATGAGATAGTGTGCCTTTTTTTTTTTTTTCTTCCTTTTTCTTTTTTTTTTAATTTAAACTTTAGTTAACATACAGTGCAATATTGGTTTCAGGAGTAGAATTCAGTGATTCATTACTTGGGTTCAACACCCAGTGCCCTCCTTGGTATCCATCACCCAAGTAGCCCATCCCCTCCTTACCTCCCCCACCCTCTACCAACCCATATTTTGTTTTCAAGATAGTGTGGCCTTAACAAGAGCAGTTTTGTAGAAGTGGGGAGATTATGAACATACAATGTTACTGTAAGGATAAAACTGGACAATATATGCAAAAGTGCTGGGCACACAGCTCATGCTAACTAAATGCTAATTTCCTCATTATTTGTTACTGCTCCTCTTTGCAGTCCCTTCATTGTGACTTCTGCACTTGTGAGGGCCTACATATTCACTTTTGAAACTCCCACCATCATGAGTTCTCCCTTAATAGAGACCTGCTTGCTTCTCCTCTGCCTATACATGTGGTACGTGGCCTGATGTAGGCCCCGGTATCTGCTGTCAAAGTAGTGTTTCCCCTTTGGCCACCTGCTCATTGAAGAGGTATGAGCATCAGAGATGTCTGTTTGTCCACCAATATCTATCTTTCCCATTCCATGATGTGGAGTGGTAGCTGCCAGATAGCTGCCCAGTCAGGAACTATATTTCCCTTGTGTCCAGCTGTGGCCATGTGACTAGGTCTCACCAATGGAATGGGATTTGGAGTGACTTGTCATTTGTAGGCTGAGACTTTAAGCAAAGGACAGGCTGTATTCACTCCATGCCCTCTTTCCCTTTTTGCTTTCTGGTGCAGAGGGCTCTGAAGTTCCAGAGAAGGGCTTCTCAAACTTCTGTGCACATGATTCACCCACACCTGGGGATCTGCTGAAAATGCAGGGCTAGTAGAGTAGATCTATAGCAGGGCCCGAGATCTTGCATTTCTAACAGGCCCCTAGAGATGGCAGTGCTGCTGATGCTCAGACTACTTTTCAGAAGCGAGGCTTTAGGGGATGGTGGAACCATAGAATAAAAGGAACATGGGTCTCCAAATCACTAAATAAAGAAAATCTACTTCTTCAGTCAGCAACTCCTGACTTATTACCTGTGTGACAGGTGCCTTTTTGGACAGCAGTTGGTCTTCTGGAAATGGTTCACACAATTCACTGCTTCTGTTTGAAAACATCTTGGCCAACTAGTTCAGAACAAAATCACCCCCAGCTGTCCCCACCCCTCCTTGGTATATGTGTGTGTGTGTTCCAGATGACTCCTTCATGTTTTAAGAGATCCCTACCTAACTCTACTTTAAAACACTACCAAGCCCTCGTACCATTAGCTCCTTGAAAATAGCAATGGTTAAGAAAAAAAAAACAAAACAAAAAAAGTCTTGGTTTTTGTATTTGTTGGCTCAGATTAAAATCGGAGAGCAAAAGTAAGGTTTGGGATGGTTGTGGACGACCACCTTCTGGAGGAAAGGTTAGTGGAGAGTAGACCAAGAGGGTCTTTAATCCTGAGGGGTCAGTATAGGGATCTCAGGTAGAGTCTATTAAACAAGGGGCCAGTGGGTGAGTATCAGGGCCCTGGTGTAGGCTGAAGGGCCAAGGTTGGCTGGACCAGCTCAGCTGAAAGTGCAGTCACTCAAAGGTTGCTAGACATGAATAACAGGAACCTTGGCAGGTAGTCAAATGGGATTGGTGGTGGTGGTGGTGGTGGTGGTTTGTGTGTGTGTGTGTGTGTGTGTGTGTGTGTGTGTGTGTGTGATTGTGAAGAGCTAGAATTGGAGCAGAGAGGCAGAGGGAGTCTGGACCAGTACAAGGCCAAAATCCACAGGGGCCTTTTGCATGCTTCCAGCAAACATTTACAGTGAGGAGGCCAAGTTCATCTAAAGAACGCTGACCAGCTGGACACATTGTGCTAGAGTTTAGCCAAGGATATTAGTGGAAAGTCCCTCCCTGCATTTTGAGCAAGGATGGCTGGAACAAGAAGGCCTGCCATATCATTGTTGCTCTGGCCCTGACCTGACTTTCCGGAAATAACAGCTACAGCCAGGTCCTGCTCAAGCCTTGCTGGCTTTGGGATGAGTCTGGGCCTGAACTGAGCAAGAGAAAGTCAAGGGGAAATAGTTACATCAACTTATTTTGAATACATCACTTGGGTGAGTTGCAGAGGCTAGCCTTTATCCCAAGTGGTGCTCAAATAACATCATCAAGCCATTCTATCAGTATTTTGTAGAAACAGCAGCAAAAAAATGTGAGATAAATTGCAAACTGTCCACTCTGACTAGTCAGGGCCAGTTACTATGTTGACAGCCGTTCTTATTCAAGATAAACTATATTGGATTTAGAGATGAGGCCAATTTTTAAAAAATATATCCAATTTTCAGCAACTATTCTGAGTGCCTATTCTATGTTAGGCATCATGAGGATTAATTATAGAAACATGAGCTGAATCTTCAGTCCACACTTTGATGATGGAGGAAACAATGGAGGACCTATAAGGTAAGAGTTGTGAGTCTGTGTACTGATCATACAGGAAAGTTCTTGTCAGATTTGCAAATGCACCGGCAAGGACTCCTGAGTCCTCCAAGAAAGGCTGGCATCATCTGCCTGAGACAGAAGTTCCAGAAGACTGAGCTCAGTGTCAGCAGCCTGGGGGTGGGGATGGGGGGTGAAACCTCCTGCAGAGGATAGAAAGGAAGGGACAGAGAATTAAAAGTCAAGGGAGAGAGCAGGAAGTAGGGAGCACAGGGTGGTCTCCACTCCAGACCAGCATGTTATGTACAGGAACAGGTTGTTCTGCCCAGTGAAAACCCAAAAGTAGCCTCCTGCTGCCTTTGGAATGGAGGCTCAAATCCTGACTAAGGCCTATTAGGCCCTGGGAGTTCTGGATTCCATGGCTCTCTGGCCTCCTGTTGGCCGGTTCTCGTCCTCCCCGGTACTTCATGTGACTGGCTCCTGTAGGACCCTCAGATTTGTCAGCCCTGGCCACATGACCTTCCATCCTGGCTTGCTGGGCCTGAGGGGTTTGCTTGGATACTGACTCACAGTTTTAAAACCAGGACCATAGGTGCCTGGGTGGCTCAGTCAGTTAAGTGGCCGACTCTATTTCGGCTCAGGTCATGATTTCACGGGTCATGGGTTCAAGCCCCTCATAGGGCTCTGTGCTGACAGTGTGGAGCCTACTTGGGATTCTCTCCCTTTCTCTCTCTCTGCCCCTCCCCTGCTCACACACACATGCACGCACACTCTCTCTCAAAATAAATAAACAAACTTAAAAAAAATTAAAACCAGGACCGTCCTTGGCAAACTGGGACAAATTGGTCACCTTGTTCCCTGAGACTCAGACTCTTCTGTGCAGCTCCTGCCACCACTGTTCCCATCTGACACCCGAGCCCACTCACACTCTTAGCTCAGCAGCCATTTTCCAGGCCACCCCTCTCAGCCAGCACACCTCCCACCCCTGCCCCCCACTGGACCTGCCTCTGGCCCCTTCCCTGCTTCTTTGTAGCTCTTACTACATGAAACTAGCCTTTATCCAGAGTGGTGCTCAAGTAACATCAAGCCAGTCTGATGGAGTATCTCCATCTTTAGTCTATGATTATTGGCTGGAGGAATATTTGCTTCTGGGTGACCTGAGAGCCCCTCACACTTTGCATGTGAAACGCTTAGCTTCCTGGTGGTTAAAACACTGTAAGCTTTCTGTGGGGTGGGTAGTGCCTGCCTAGTTCCTGGTTACAGTCTCAGACCTCTGCACTGTGCCTGGCACATGGCTAACACCTAATAACTATTGAATGAGAATCCCAGAACACCACTGAAAATGTTTACATATCCCTCAATTAATAATAACACGAGTAAAAAAGTGTATGTTTAGCAAATATTTACTGTATGCCAGGCTCAAGTCAGAGTCCCTGACTCTTTCTCAGCCTTGAGATGATTAAGCATGTGCCTGCTTTAAAATTGAGTAAGCTATTAATAGGTTTTTATGTATTTTGGGGTGTATAAGTTATTTTGTCACAATAAAAATATTGAAATTGGAGGTCCTGGGTATATGTCTGTGTATGCCTGTGTTCATATGCAAGTCTGTATGTGTGTGTACATGTGTGAGTGTATCTATATATATTATCTACCTATCTATCTACCTATCTTCTTTGTCTTGTAGCTGCTCCTTTGCCCACATTAGCCTGCTTTGAGTTACAGCTAAGGGCATCTCAGAGTTGCTAATCCAGATCAAGAAGCAAGAATCCAGGGATTCCTATTAATAAGACATAACACAGAAGTAATTGGAAGTATGCCGCTGAGTTCTATGACCCCTGCTAATCTTTCACATGTGAAAAGTGTGGCATACAGGACTATTGGTTTTGAAGTATCTCTTCTGTGATTTTCTCCATGTTCTGTGCAGCTGAACGGCCTGCAGCTCACTTTCATTCTCTTGTTAAGGACTGGAAGCATAAATTGATTCATATCTTTCCCGGTGGCTCCTGGACTTTAGACAGAAGTCAAATCTTTCCAGAATCCTTGCTTTCTGTAACAAGGCATTCTTTGCATCTGACAGTTATGTGGCTGTATTTATAATGCATAGGACGTTTTCCCTCCCAAATGGTCCCATCCTAGCCAATTACATCAGAATCTCTGGGAATCAGTCCCAGCAAGGGACTCCCCAGAGTTGGTCCCCAAATGTTTATCCTAGTCTCAGTCTCTCATCTGAACTTTATTCTCTTTGGAGCATGTCCATCTTTTTGGTCTATGATTATCGGCTGGGTAAGTATTTCCATCTGGGTGACCTGAGAGCCCCTCACAGTTTACATATCAAAAAAATGTAATGATGTCCCTTCTAGATCTAGTCCTCCTCTCATTTTCTTTTTCACTCAGGCTTGGAGCCTGTGACTGTCCCTGACTTTGTATCCAATAATTCTGAGGTCTGTTTGTTCTCCCTCCTCTAGAGCCCTATCTCTCCCCTCCATTCTGGGTGCTCAGGGCTTCTTATCTCTCACCTGATATTAGTGCCTGCCAGTGTCCCTCATCTCTGCTTCACCCTGGACAGGACTGCCAGGACCTCCTTCCATAGCCAGGTGCTGGTTTTATCTTTTCTCTGCCCAGAAACCTTTAATAATTCCCCACTGTTCCTAATGGCATTTGTTATCTGCTTGAACCTACCTCTGTTTAATCTCTTCCCTTCCTCCCTCCCTTCCTCTGTTTCTCTCTCTCTCTCTCTCTCTCTCTCTCTCTCAAACACACACACACATACACACACACACACACCCCACAGTCTTGGTCAAAATAAACAGTTCATGGTTTCTCTAACGTATCTCAAAGTTTCTTAACTCTGACTTTGCTCATGTTGATCTCTCCCTTCCACCGCATCTGCCTCTTGAAATCCTATCCACCCTCAAACCCAACTAAAATGCCACATATCCAGGATGACTTCTTCCTCCTACTATTCCCACATCCTACTGGATCCGGCATTCCCATGTCACACACCCATTTCGTCTTGTGTTAATAGTCTTGGTCTCCTAACTAGATGACAGGCAACATGAGAATAGAGGCTGTGTTCTGTTCACCGGTAGTGTTTTATATATAGTAGACACTCCACGCTATTTATAAACTTTTGTGAAACGGAGTTAAGTAGGTTTGTCTTAAGGAGGGCCCCTTTTAGCACATGTAGCTCCCGAAATAATTTTATAAAATTCTACATCCCATTTCATTTTAAAGTTAACAGCCACATTTTTTCACAAATTATTGCAAAGGCTGTATGTTCTCTTGTTTGCATGCGTTATAGATGTTTATTTAAACCTTGCATTTGCATATTCAACTCATTAATTTATGGAAAATACCTGCCACATAATCCAAGGGGCAAAGCCAGTCATTGTGGTCAAGCCAGACAAATAGCCATCACACGTTCAATCAGAAAAAGTCCGACTTTATTTTAAAATTCAAATAAATGTGAGTGCTAAGTTTGTTTTTGTTTTTGTTTTTGTTTTTGTTTTTTTGAGTGCTAAGTTTTAGATAGGAACCCTACCAGGGCTTCTGGATGAAGGAAGCCATTGCCCACTTGAATATTTCTTACCGAGGCTCTCTACTTTGATCTCTCGATTCTTCTTCAGGAGGGCTGCTTTCTCCAATTGTCTCTTTGTTTCTACACCCCTAGGTAATGTACCAGAGTGAAAGGCGAGGCAGATGACAGGCTCATCCTGCTTCTCTAATTCAAAGGGTCCTTGCACTGGGCAGGTGGCAATGGGGAACTGGCCATCCTCAGGTTTGAAATGCATAAAAATAGAAGTTGAATATCTGAAAATGAATTTCACTTAAGCTGTCCCTGCCTACGTACCCCCTAAAAAGTCTCTTTGTATCCCAGGAATGTGTGCTTCTCCACGTGAAGGCAGTTGACCTGGGATGAAACCACAGAGGGGGTTCAATTTCCCTTCACACAGATACACCTTGTTAGGGTTTTAGTAAATTTACCTTCCACTGAAGAAAGAAAGTCAAAGGTCACTTTGTTGCATCACAAGATTGCCAGGTTTTTCCAAATGAAATCACTCTTGGAGAGGCAGTTTCATCAGAAGCAAAGATCCCACCAAGCTATTAGAAAACACAGATGATGCCCATGTGTGGTCGCCAGTTCCCCTCCCCTGAGTGGCAGGACACACTTAAGTTTTTATGAAATCCCTGATAACTGAGCTGTTTAGGTGAAATATGCCACCAAATGCCCAGCAAGGGGTCGGCTTAATTCTGCGATGTTGCTCCGTTGTTTATACTCAAATGCTTTCCACCCAGCTTTTACCACCAATATCATAACCATAATCTTTACACATTTAATTGGTGCCCCAAATGAACTAGACACAATGCAGAACTCATCATTAGACTTAGGGCCCTTACTATTCTTAGCCTCAGAAAGCACTCTTGTGATTTTACAGGCATCCTGTCTGGCACTGTGGTTGTCTGAAAAAGAATCTTGGTTAAGTCCAAGTTCTTCAGCAATTAGGTCATTTGATTTTGCCATGAGTTTGACCTGAAAAAGAGTAATATCACTAGGGTGGGGGAGATTCACCTTTGGATAGCCCCCAGCTTACATGGTTTGGGGCAAACTCACCAAGAAAGAATAGAAAATTTCAAATGGCTTCAGGGCTCTTGCAAGCTCTAGTTTCTTCACAGCAAATCCACCTCCAGTGCAAGAACAGCTATCAGGTTTCTGGCGGAGGGCCTCATGCTTTGAATACACATTTGAAGCTATTCCAGGCACGTACGGACTTACGAGCCACACGCTTTTCCATCCCTGGGGTCTGTATGATGCACTGCTTGGAAGGTGAATCAGACCCTGATAAAAGCAAGCGAGGGGTTCTCTGCTGAAAGTCTGGCCGTTCTTCCAAGAAAGAGGCTGCAAATTGGTGGGCTGTGGGCCAGACTGGGTCTGCAGATGGCCTATTGTGGTAGTGTTTTGTCTTCTGGTTCAGTGTTTCTTAAAAATGTGCATTAAACTTGTCAAACTATAAAAACCACAAAATTGCAAATAAATAGCTGATTTTTTTTTTCTTTCCTTAAGAAACCAAAAGGCTATTCTACAGTGGACTTAGACCTGACAAAAGTGACAGCTTTAGAGGAGGGACATGTTTGTCCATTGGCCCAGTCCCCACCTGGCTCTCTTCATTTTTTCATATTTCCTGCCTGACCTTGGAGCCATTTGATTCATGGTAAGGCCCTTGTCCAGGCCTGGTGCCTTACCTCTCAATGTCGTCCTGCTCTGTCCCTGTCCTAATCCCTTTGGTCTCTGATTTCTAATCTTTCCAATGTCCTAATTACTTCTAATGACTTTTGTATTTTTTTTCTTTTAAAATGGTAATTAGCTGTGTATCATTAATACGTGCAACCTGTTTTGTTAACTACATTGTTTTAGACGTCTTTTGATTTTTCAGCTTGTGCTTGCCTTCTTAGATTCGTTCATTTTATGAATGACACATATTTATTACAAATGCCTTAACTTTTGTGCTTGATTTCACACTTGGTGTCAGCTTCTTCCCTTTTCTAAAAGTGACACGTTTAATTTTTAAAAAATTAACAGTGAAGTAAAAGCAGTCAGTTTGGGAGTTTTAGGCCTCCTAGTGACATCACTGGGAGGTCCCAACAGGATTGGGATTGCTAACTGCTTCTCTGGATTGTGATCTCTGTGGTGGCCGCGTTGCAGTCCTCCCATAACCCCGTAGACGTCTCTCCCTAGCGTATGCTCTGCAATAAACTGCAGAGGGCATCTGGACTTCTACACTACTGTTCACTAAATGTTGACTTCTACATAAACTTCTCTGGATTTTACATGAAAAAATTTCAGAATTAAAAGGAAAACATGTGATGGGATATATTGTTGATTGATACCTGACATCCTTTTTGAAAAAAAAAGGGCTCAGTATCAATCAGTGTAGCAAGCAACGGAAACATACTGCCAGTTCACAGATGGTGTAGTTAGCTGACAGACAAGTACCAACTAGAGAGTCTTTGAGAAAACTCTCCATTTACTTGGGCAAATAAAGTCAACAGTTTTTTTCTTTTTTTTTTTCTGTATAATTCCACTACATTTACGTTCAGGTTTGAAAAAGGAGTCCTGTTTGGGGGCATTAAAATTACACTCTAAAAAAATCTATGAAAACTGCAGTTTAAAAAAAAATTAACCCCCAGTAATTACTGACTTAAAATTAACACACAGCCTACATAGTTGGAAAAAGAAAAGATTTTTGGATATATATTTTATTTGACAGTGTTTTAGAATATCATACAGTAAACAAGATTTCTGTAAAAGTTAATTTATCCATAGTGGTGCGTTTCATAAAAATAGTTGCTCACTTACAGTCTTTCTGTGACTATTAATACATGGAATTATATTTATAGAGATACAGCTGTACAGGGTAAATTCACAGCTAACACTACACAGATATATTATTTGGAATGGGATTTAGATGATGTGCTGTCTTCACAGGTTATGGATTACAGCCGCATAAAGCAATTACTGCACGAGTAGTAGCTGTGAACTGTGCAAATTAGAATTTATGCAAGCGTAATCTCAACTTTTTTTATCCTTTTGTAACACATGAAAAATAAAGGTCAGAGGATACAGTACTGGGACGTGCAGCTACACTACAGAAGCATTGTCCAAAACCAGATTCAATAAATTAATGGCAAACTATACTGGATTTCTAGTCCAGGGGAGAAAGACTAATTGAGATTAAACCCAAAGTATTGTAAACTGCTACATGTGTTTGTGCTTTTGTTTATGTTGAATGGATTCCATTTTTGGAAATTGCTTTTACAAGCTGCAAGATTCTTCACTTGAGGCTTTCAACCATATTCTCTTCTTGTCAAACAACGAAACTACTCCTATGCCTGATGGAAATTAAATGGCTAGTGCTCAGGTTACTGCAATTTACAGAGACGGAAAGAGTCAGCTGAGGGAGGCTATTATGTGTGACCCCGTGTGATGGACCTGATCTCCTGTTTTACTTATTTGACTACAAGTGCAGGGAGGTGAGGCTTATTTGCATTTGAACTCCTGTAAGGGGCAGAATATGGGAAGGATGCAGCCTCATTCATTCAGGACAAATTAAAGAGAAACTGCCCTCAGAAACATTTTGCCTTTTTAATATGTGTAGCTACAAATCAGTACCAATGGATAATTAACTGAGGGTAACATTTTACAAAGAAATATTAAAACGGCAGGGAAGAAAGAATTTTACTAGGGAATCAACCATAGATTGATGAAGATAAACGGAAACACCTAGAGGTTGCTAAAGAAATTAAAAAATGACAAAGAATACAAAGACAAGAAAGCAAACCAAATGAAAATAAAAGGAGAAAGACTAAAGAACAATAAGCAGAAAAGAATGCTAAAAGGTTCACATTCTTTGATGAAAATAAATTGGTCATAATGATTTTTTAATATCAGGGATTCATTATAATCTGAGAAATACAGGAGAAACACTTTGTCTCTGCTCTATCAAAGTGAAAATGAAGCAATGGAAAGAGGATTAAAAAGACAATAAAATAAGTGAAAAATAACACTGCTGTCAAAGAAGCTACTATCTCTGCTAGCCTGAGACAATATGAAAGCCTTTTCATAAAGGAACTGCAGCGTTGCCAATCTTGATTAAACAAATTGTGGTCCTTCAATTATAAAATGCGTATTTTAGATGAAAACCAATTAAGATCTCTGAGCTAAACTGCAAAATTCTGACTTATGGCAATCTGTTCCCTAAGATACAATTTTCAAACCTTTTTTTTCCTACCACTGAAAATGTACAGAAATATGATTTGATCACAGAAATGGCAGTAAAAATGGCATCACACCAATGAATTCACTAGATTTCTAACTCGTCCTGCAGTACGCAGGGAACGTTGCAGCTAATACCGGTGATGGATGCCACGAGTGAGCCATGGAAACAGGTCATGGGTGAACAGTTCTGAATGTTTCAAAGAAACCTTTTAACCCCTGTCTAGATATGTCGAGAACAATTTATTTACAACTCTTTAGATCAATTAAAAGATATAATCTTGTCTCAGTTTCAGCTTGCTCCGTGCAGTTTGATTTTTAAGGCGATATTCCAGTTTGTGATTGCTCTTAACTTGTCCAGTTTCTTGATATAAAGTTTGGATGGCATCCAAATCCTTCATGCAGTGGGGGTAATTTTTTTTTTCTTTTTTTCTTTTTACTAAAGCTACACTGCACTGTCTCTCTGTGATGTTCTTCACGTTATTTTGGTTCTTCCATAGCTGCCAAAGCCCCCAAAATGGAACCAGGGGCTTTAGGATCAGTTTAGGTCTGCGCGTGGACGCTGTACGGCCCATGCTCGTTGGACACGTGGGACTTCACGTCGATGCTCCCAGGCCTTGGTGCCTCGTGGATCTATGCGTGTGACAGTGAAAATAAATTAAAACGCCGTGAGACGGAACCTAAGAAGAAAGGCCTGCAGGCGTCGAGGCGGGGCGGCGGGCTGCTGCCGCGCGGCTCATCTGCCCGCAGCCGAGGCGCCGGGCTTCAGGACGCCCGGCAGCTTGTCGGAGCCGGGCACTTTCCAAGGCCCCGGCGCGACGGCGGCTTTGCGCGCGGGGGCGCCCCCCGGGGGCCGCGCGCCCTGCCGGGGCCCCGCGCGCGCGCCCGCCCTGCCCTCGGCCTCCCGCGCGCCCGGGCGCTCCGCGCCACCGCCACGGCCCGGGCCCGCGAACGCGGGCGCAGCCCCGGGGCCTTCGCGCCGGCCGAGCTCGGGGCCCACCGCGGCGCGGGGCCCCTCCTTCCCGCCGGCCCGCGCCGCGTCCGCCGCGTCCGCCGCCGCGGGCCCGGGCGCCCTGGCCTCCGAGGAGGGCCTGCCGGCCTCGGGCCGCCCCTGGCCGCCTGGCGCCTCCTCGAGCCTCGGCCGAGCGGCCCTCTGCGGGCTGGCCGAGCGCTCCCTCTGCTCCCCGAGGCGCTGCTTCTTCTGGCCGCCGGCTGAAAGCTCCTTTGGTTTCCTAACGTCGTGTTCCCTTTTGATATCCCAAGTTGGGTCTGGGCCTATCTGGTGGGAAGGGTCGGAGGGTGGGGCTGGATGTGATGGAGAGAATGGAGAGAGGACGTCTTCGAGGGAGACGCCTACTTCCGGCAGACCTGGGGAGGCGGCAGCGGGAGAACTCCAGCAGTTGGGTTCGTCTGTGGGACAGGAAGCACAGGCGTTAGGAGGCGCGCCTCGCAGCCTTTCCACGCTCCCGCGACCTCTCTCTCTCTCTCTCTCTCTACCTTAGGGACGAGAGCAGGCGGCCAGGGGCGACTGCTTTCAAGGTCCCAAGCCACCGCCGTTCCCACCCTCACTGCCAACGGGGCAGCCGGCCGTATCCCCGGGGGTTCTGTGTTCCCCGACTCATCTACCCCACCTCCTTCCCTCATTGATGGATCAGGGAGGTCATTGCTAACTAAGGTCGGGCCTGATCCGTCCCTCCGCCTTGGCCCCTTCTAGCTTCCTGGGGTGCCTTCAGGTCTGACAGCCCCGTGTGGATATCTGGCTTGGCAACTAGAGTATCAGTGGTTCTCAAACTCGAGTTACACATCTGAATCACCTGGGGTAGTTGTGAAAAATACAGATTCCCAGGTGGCTAGTCCCAGAGAATTCCGTAGCTTGGGGCCCAGTAATTTCTCTGCATTTTTAACAGGCACCGGATGATTCTGAAGATGGTCTGAGAACCAAGCTTTGAGAAACACTGCTCTGAATCCTCTGGAAGAAGTTGGGACAGTGACTTTCAACCGTTAGGTGTCACTCAAAGCATAATTAGCTACCACCAGATGCTCTTGGAATTTGGATAAATTCATCAAAAAAAATTTACTGTTGTCTTTTGGAAATCACAGTCCTTAATTCTTTCGAGTAATCCTGACATTATAGCAGGGCCAGATTTAGAGAAATTCTTTCTTTCTAGGAAGCCTAGTTTCAACATTTATTTGGGGTTTAAGATCTCCCTACTTTGAGAAAGGACTTGAGACATTTATAACAACACACATACAAAATAGAATGATAAAAATGAGAAACGATTTTTTTTTTAAAGGTCAGAGGCCAAGTAGGAGGACAGATGTGTTAGGAATCTGGGATGAGTTAGTTACTACTATGAGCACTAAAGTTTCTGGCCACTAAAGCAAAATTAAAACAGGAAAATCCAATACAGTGATCCTTGGATGTTTGTTAGGAGTATGTCCCTCAAACCTTTGGAAATCCTCAGATTTTGGACTGTCTTTCTAGGGCGTAAGTTTTCTCCACAGAACAGGTACACCGTCATGAGTGGGAACAAGGAGACCACATTGAAATCTGAATGCTGGGTGGCAGGAGAGGCTCTTCACTAGCCCCAGAGATTCTGTCCCACATACCAGCCTCAGTGCCTGTGGGTCAGATTCCCACCACTGGAACATTATGTGTCACAGACAATTAGAGGCTCTTATTCAGACTTAATCTGTGAATGTCAAGGGTCTACTTTAAAATTTGAGAATTCTTATCTGGTATCTTTGATGCTGATTTATAAAGAGATAAGGAGAAGATAAAGGCAGTGGGGTTGAAAGTTCCAGAAATTCTGGTCACCTGTACAATATCAAGTCAGTTATAAAAAGTTTCTCCTTTGATGTGAAATTTGAATGGAGTATTTTAGGGCATAATATTCTCTTCCTTCTTTTCACAGACATATCCATTATCATGTTCACATGAGTAAAAAGTAAAAAGTCCTGGAAAAGCATGGGAAAACCTGGAATCTAATCCTGCCTCTGGCATTTACCAAGATGGGGTTTGAGATCAACTACTTGATCTCTCTGAGCCTCATTTTCTCCCTTTATAAGGTAAGGATGAAATGTTTACCTCACAGAGATGAGACTTGCACTTTCAAAGGGAAAATCACTTTGCAATGGGAGGACTATAACGATTTTATACACATAGTTGAGTCAGATTTTTCTTAGATGTCCCAGTTGTGACCCACTTACAAACTGGGCCGCATTAACTAGTATACTAGCAGGTGACATTTTGAGTAAGTGCCAGTAAATCAGCCATTCCCATATGCTGTGATTCCCATGTGCTGTGTTGCTCTACCCCGGGTAGACTTGGCTACCTTGAGGAATATTCTAAAATCCTCAAATGCAAATGTTTTCATTGAAAATTGGAGTATGTTCTGATTCTGTCTGGGGTAGCGTCTGAAAATGAAACCGTTAGAGCAAATGATAGTCCGTGGCAATTCCATCATACAGGAAGATATTGCCTGAAAGAGTTAAAAGTGGTTTCCAAAAGGCCTAACTAGAGTGTCGTTGTGCAATAGTAATCTCTAGCTTGGACCGTGATAATGATAGTTCACTTTTAATATCTTTCTCCACCATTCCTCCCACCCCCACCTGGGCCAATTCCATCACTGTGGCAGAGTCAATTAGCTGGCCTTGAATTACTGTGAGATACAGGGAGGCTGATATTATTCACAGCATTTCCTGAAGGAGGAATTGGAGCAGAGAGAGGTTAAGTAATTTGACCAAGATGACAAAATGGGTCAGCCAAGAGTAAAATGTTGGGTTTCTTTCCTTTTTTGCACTTACTGAGAAAATTTTCCTAACATCTTGCCTTGCAAATAGGATCAAAGCATGTGAAATGGACATGCTCAATGGCCACTGCTGACCAACAGGGACCAGACCCCCTCACTGAACAGAATACTTAGCATTTATTTCTGAACATCTTACTTGTGATAATAAACTAGAAGGTGAAATCATTCAAAATACAAAGCACAAAAGAATACCTCTTATGATAAAAAGATTTCTCAAGTGTTTGTTTATAGATCGTTAAATTCTTAGTGGGAGAAACTACATGCTAAAATATTCCAAGCTACTACTGACTGCGAGTATTAGTCAGAAATTAAAATGAACTAGATCTTAACATAAAATGACTTAAAGGATGGACATTTGTATAAGTGGCTTAATAGTTTTCATTTTTCTGGACAAGAATTCTCCATCTGAATACTAGCCATGAGGTGTCTGCACGAGGCAGGAGCCTTCAAAGCTGTGTATAAGCGCCAAGGGCAGCAGACAGCCCCTCCCCCACCCTGCCCTTTCACCGGCCTCATCCGGGTGACAGGAACCCTGGTGGTCAGGAAGAGTCCTACTCTAACATTTCAAACTCCAGTTTTCATGAAATCTTGATACACAATAACCAGAAGAAGCAACCATATTTTGTTCTGCTTCCTTCAAACCTTATTTTCCTCCTGGCTCCTTCCCCCTTCTTTTTTTTTCTCCAACCCGGCCACCGCCTAAAGCATGTGATTGTGTTCATTTGCTGAGTCGTTGCCCAGGAAGATGAGCTGCCCACATTCTTCCTGTCTGAGATGTTCTAACCAGAACTGGAAATAACAGAGATGCATCCTAGGAAGACAAAATCAGCCATGTGGGCCTGCGGGAGTTTCTGCAGCCCCATTGTCCAAACAGTGTTCCCAGCCCAATGGTCTGAAATCAGAAAGGAAAAAGCCTCTTATTCCAACCTGACTTCCTCTACCTGCTCTTGTCCAGGTCACCAGTGATCTTTCTATTGGCAAGTTCAGAGGCCATCTCTCTGTACTCATCTTAATGCTTTATCTCACCACATTTCACTGCCAGAAACAAAGCCAACTCTGGGCTCCCATGACACTCTGTTCTCCTGTTGTTTAGACTCTCTCTTTGGCAGTTCCTTCTCAATTTCCTCTTCTTTTACTTGACCTCTAAATGTTGGCATTCCTCAGGGGTTGGTCTTAGGTCATTTTCTTTCTTTATAGTGTCTCCTAGCTATTCTCCTCTATTCATGTGGCTTTTATACAACAGCAATACTCCTGAATGTTTCTGCTGAGCTCTATGCTACGAGCTCTGGGCTGGTGTGTCCACCTGTCTATTTGCTGTCTCCACTCGGATCATTCACTGGCATCTTCATTTAACAGGTCAAAAGTGGAAATCTTTTCTCCCCAAGCCTATTCTGCACTCTTTCCTCATTTCCCCATCTTGGTGAGTGGCACAACTATCCTCTGGAGTCATGCTTGATTCCTTTCTCTCCCTCACCTCACAAATACAATCCACCCACAAGTCTTATCAGTCTTATCTTCAAGTATACTTGGACTCTCACCACCTGAGGTCAAGATTTAGGGCACTCCCTAGAAGGACTGCAACCAGTGTGGGCTGCCCAAGATAAACACAGTTAAAAACAGCCATGGGCGTGCCTGGGTAGCTCAGTCGGTTAAGTGCCCGACTTTGGCTCAGGTCATGATTTCATGGTTCGTGGGTTCCAGCCCTGCATCAGTCTCTGTGCTGACAGCTCAGACCCTCGAGCCTGTTTTGGATTCTGTGTCTCCCTTTCTCTCTGCCCCTCCCCCATTCACACTCTGTCTCTCAAAAATAAATAAACATTAACAAGAACTTAAAAAAAAAAAAAAAGACCGTAGTGTGGACCTCTTTCATAACCCCTTGGCAATACTGTTGAAGACAGAGAATTCAAAAATGAATTTCAGTGCTGTTCAGACAAGAGAAGTGTAGGATACACACCCTCTCCTGAGCTCAGAGCTCAGGACAACTAACCTAGTTCCCATAACCAAGGATGTACGTTCCAAGCCACTGTTTCTCACAGGGCTACTCCTGTAATCCACTCTTCTCTTTACTTCCAGTCTCGCCTACTACTAATTATTCTCCATACAGCACCCACAAGAATCTCTTTGCGACACAAAGTAGACCATGTCATTCCTTTGCTTAAAACTTCAGTGGATTCTCAATGCTGTTAGATGAAAATGCAAAATTAATATCATAACCCACAAAAGCCTGCGTGATCTGGCCCCTGCCAGACTCCTCAGCTTCATCCCCATTTATTTTCTATTCTCCACCCACACTGGTCTTCGTTCAGTTCCTAAATGCACCAAGCGCCTTCTCTATTCTGGGATATCATTACTGATTCTTCTGCCCAGAAGGTTCTCCCCCAACTATTCACATGGTGAGTTCTTTTTTATTCTTTAGGTCACTTAAATATCACCCTAGAGGACCCAATCCAAGGTAGATATTGTGCTGTCCTCAAGAGGATCTTGCTTTTATTTCCTAATAGTAATTATAATTTGTAATTATATATCTGCCTGCTTATTTGATTAATATCAGTTTCAACTACTAGGTGGCAAATCTTCACGAGGGCAATGGCCACCTTGGTCTTGTTTATCACAGTGGGAATTACTAGTGTTTGACACAGTGATAAAGGCTCAGTGAATATTTGATGAACAAATCAACCTGTTCCACACACAGAAATGGAAGACTTGAAACCAGATGCCTACTTGAGCAAATACTTCAGAGAAGATCTTCATTTAGAGGATAATCAGCAAAAAAAGGTTTGTGTCTATGACTTTTATCAGTTTTCAGAGGGGGAGGATGGTGGTGAATTGCTAGTGTGTATTTGAAGTGGGAAGGGAAATCAGTAAGTTTGGGGCAGGAGTGCAGAGGGAGGACGGCAGCCACAGAAAGGGCACTAGGAAGAGTTCTTGGCTTTCATCAGTGGTCCCTGGGATGGAGAGAGATAGAGAAGCTCTATCTCAGTTTAGTTCTAAACTAAAGAGACATAGAGAAGCTCTGGATGGAGAACAGGCAGTTTAGTTCTCCTGACTTTTAACAGATGTTCTTTCCCTTGTTAATCTTCTCAGCCATGATGATGTTGCTTAAAGGAGCTTTATCTCTGGGGAGTCACTCACTACTCACTATGCCAGTGAATGTTCAGATGAACCACAGGCAAGACGGACCCTCAATAGCTCACACTCTATTGGGGGGCATATGCAGGTCCCCATCCTAAGTTAGGATTAAGTTTCTTCCCCTTATTGTTGGTTCCAGTCACTTTGGATCTCTCCTAGAATATAGACTGATTAGGGGTGCCTGTGTGGCTCAGTTGGTTAAGCAGACTGACTCTTGATTTTGGCTCAGGTTCTGATTTTGTGCTTCATGAGATCGAGCCCCGTGTGGGCTTTGGATTCTCTCTCTCTTTCTTTCTCTTTCTCTCTGCCCCTCCCCCACTCTTTCTCTCTCACTCTAATAAATAAATACTTAACAAAATAGACTGATTAATATGTAATTACATATTATTAGTATATATGTACACAAATCATACACACACTCATACACATACTGTTATCTTTGAGTTAAAAGATGTGTGATCTCTTGACTTTATCTTGTAGGAACCCAGCAATATTGACAAATAAAATGTTGTATTGCACTTCATGTGCCTGAGATTAAAAAAACAAGCAAACAAAAAAACCTCATCTACTGTGTTTCAACAGCTTGTTTCTTTTATGGAATATAACTCAAGTGACGGTAACCAGAGAAGTGACCCACTAGGAAGAGACTACTTATTGCCATAAATAAGTATCTGCAGGGGTGCCTGGGTGGCTCAGTCAGTTGAGTGACCGACTTCAGCTCAGGTCATGATCTCACGGTTTGTGAGTTGGAGTCCCATGTTGGGCTCTGTGCTGACAGCTCAGAGCCTGGAGCCTGCTTCTGATTCTGTGTCTCCCTCTCTCTCTGCCCCTCCCTGACTCATGCTCTGTCTCTGTCTCAGAAATAAACATTAAAAAAATAAGTATCTGCACTACTGGTTTTCCTAGGTGGTGCTTATCTCCAGCAAAAAAAAAAAAAAAAAAAAAAAAAAAAAAATTGTGCAGGAGAAGAAAATGTAAGGAAATCAAGGAAGAGTTAATTTTATCCTGTGCAGAAGGGTGAGGGAGACACTATAGAAAGGAGCCAGGGATTGCTGCAGAGGAAGGAGGGCTTGTCTCCTGCCCCACACCTCACCTAATAGCCCTAGTGTTTCCAGCTTTGGGCTGATTGGTTCCCACACTTCTCTCCTCCTTCCAACACAGGGCAGGTATGCAGAGCTAATGGCTGCCTTTTGGATTAGTGTTCAGGAAAGTCACAATAGTATTACCACTATTGTATAACTCATAACAGCAACAGGGAACATTGAGTGAGGTGCTTCCTAGATACATCACTCTTCTAATATATTTACCCACATGCAAACTTGTATGTTTTACATACAAGTAAACATACAAGCCTGTTCCAGGCTACCTAGCTGGTCAGGAATGGAGCAGGTTGTTGAATGACTTTCTCAGTTGGGTGGTAGTCTACAAACTCAGCTGAAACACTATCACTAGACTCCTTTGCTATCCTCTATTTTGATTGTGAAATGGGGCTCATCTCTTCTTCTGGGGCAATAGCAGAGAAACTTCTATCTCAGATGAGTCTGTCAGAGGCAAATCCATCGTTCTTCCAAATGGAGACTCTGAAATGTCATTTGTGTTTGAACCTTGGACACAGAAGGGTGGGCACCATAGTTAAGGTGTTGATTTGTGGAAATGCTGGAAATATGAGCTAGAATTGGAAGATAATGAAATTAGATTTCTTAAGAGCAGGGATAATACTACATACTTCAAAAAAGACCCTCACAGTGTCACACTTTGACCTGGACTGAATTGAAAATACTCCCACTAGATATTGGAAAACACTGGGTCAGTTTGAGACATACTTTTACTGCTCAAATGAATAAAATCATTTTGCAAAGAGATCCATGGATTTGGTAAGTGTTCCTTCTTCTTATGAAAACCTTTCCTATTGCAACCTACAGTTGGCTGGGTTAGAGGATACTGATGTGGCTATACTGAACTACAGTCTCTTGTATTTTAGAATATTATAGGAAAATATAAAAAATGATTACAGTAGATCAAAGGACAGTAATGTGAAGTCATTTGGTGTTCAAAAGAAAAATCTTTTAAAGATGTGTCCAAACCATAATGGTTCATTTGGATCTGTTCAACCATCACTAAGGCGATTGCTTTTTGTAACAAAATACAAAGAAAAATGTGCCTTTAAAAAACTTCTGAACACATTAATTATTTTACTTTGCTTCTGCTCTTTCTGAAGCATTGCTTCCTGAGGCATTGTTAATGGCATTCAAACATGTATTTGTTTCATCTTTCTTACCAGAGAGATGCAAACGAGGTGTTAAAAACATCAATAACTTTAAAAATCGTGACCCTATTTGGTTACTGCTGCTTCACATTTATACTCACTTTAAGAGCAGCAGTACACCTGTGGCAAACTTGACCTCCAGGGCTGAAGGGGCTATTGATAATGGAGCTACTGTTTACTGAGTGCTTCGTCTGTAACAGGAACTGTGCCCTGTGTGCCACATACAGTATCTTTTCATCCTCACAATGGTCCTGCGCAATATGGTGCTATTATCCCCACTTTACAGATGAGGAAACTGAGGTTTAGATACCTTAGTCAATTTTCCAGGACCACTCAGCTGGTAAGTGAGAATCAGGACACCTGACTACATAACTCCAGAGCCCAAGCCCAAGCCACTATTCTATTTTGGTGCTTTCTAACTTTTTCCACATCAGGACACACGTAGAAAAATATATTATTTAGTGCATTAGAGTAAACAGATGGAAATGATCAAGGTCTGAAAACACCAGCCAAGCCCTTCTATATGCCCCCAGGGCCAAAAGGAGTTGATATCTTGATGTAACCTATCAGAAGTGTGTCATGGAGAACAGATTAGGAAACTCAGTTCTGTTTTTCAATGAGGGAAAATCTTGATGACTCACATTGACCTGGGAATGTGGGGATGCTCAGGAATCACTCTCAATTAGTAAAATATCTGCATTCCAGGATATATGAAAAATATGTTGGTTTGTTTATTTTATGGATGTTTTGGAGAGCAACACATTCTTCTTTTCAAATAAAATCTTAAATGAAACCCACTATGTAAACAAATAAAAATGGAACCACTTTGGTTAGGTGAGGTGGATCCAAAGCCTCTTGCCATTCACCCACCTCCCACCTGTGCTGGGCTATTTGTTTTTGTGGGGTTTCTTGGTAATAAAACCCTCTTCTGCACTCCTTAATCCCCATCCCCTATTCCACCCATCCCCCACCCACCTGCCCTCTGGTAACTATCACACCTGAACTGGTCTTTAGGCCCTTTCTTGGGAAACTTGAAGCTCCAATAGACAGTTTGAAAATCACTACATGAAGAAGAGGTGTCTCCCAAAGCCACTGTTAAAATGCAAAACTCCCCAAGCAGGAGTGGGAAGAGGAGAGAGTCAGGGAAGATTTCTGTGATAGATTTTTTTTTTTTTCTACATGTTAGTAGCTGGGAGTTGGACTCCAGAGAAGGGAGACAAAGCACAGGGAAGTTTTGCTGGAGAAAGGGGATGGAAGTGTCTGTACCACAGCTGGCAAGCACAAACTACCTTTCCATAATTTGGCTGGTGCTGGTTTACTCAGCCAGAGCCTCAGCTGACAGTTCACAGTCCCGCTGAGCCAGCAGTGGCCCTCCCAGCTCTCAGGAAGGATAAGTCAGCAGTTAGTGGAGGAAGGAGTATCAGTGACAGGCCAGGCTCAAACCCTCGTACTGCCACTTGGTGTGAACTTGGGCAAGTCATTTAACCATTCTAGCCTCAATTTCTCAGGGAACTGGAAAACTGAGAGTTAAGGAATAACATCTGCCCTGCTTCCCTCCCAGGGCTGTGATCAAAGGAAACAATACACATATGGATGTTTATATACATATCGGCCATTGTATTAATAGTTAAACCCAATTTTTAGAAAGGGCAAAAGATTTGAATTTTCACTTCACTAAAGGTGATATTTGAATGGCAAATCAGCACATAGGATGATGCTCAACATCCCCAATAGCAAAATGCAAATTAAAACTACGGTGAAATACCACTACACATCTATTAACATGGCTAAAGTGAAAACCAAAACCAAACAACAACCTGAAAATAACTGGCAAGGACGTGGAGCCACCAGAACCGTCACATGATTCTGTTGGAAATGAGAAGTGGAACAGTGCCACTTGGGAAAACAGCTTAGCAGTTTCTTAAAAAGTGAAACATTTAGTTACCCTACCACTCCGCAATCCTGCTCTGAGGTATCCACACAAGTGAAATAAAAACTTAGGTCCACACAAAAACCTGTATGTGAATTTGCCTAGTGGCTTTATTCTTATTCACCAAAAACTAGAAACAACCTGAAGGTCCATCATCTGGTGAACGGATGAACACACTGTGGCACGATGGATAGTCTCAGCCATGAAATGGAACAAACTATTTATCTGCCCAACAGCACGAGTGAATCCTAGTTGTGTCAATGCCAAATGAAAGATGTCAGCTCCAAAATTTTACATTCTGTATGATCCCCTTTATATGACATTCTCAAATATTAAAACTAAAGGGGCAGAAAACTGATGAGAGGTTTCTAGAAGTTTGGGGTGGGGAGAGGCTACCACGGAAAGAATGGGAAAATTGTGGGGGGATGCTGGAACTGCTCTGTATCTTGCTTATGATAGTGATTATATAGCCGTATGGATTTTTCAAAACGAGTGGAACTGTATACTGAAAAGGGCAAATTTTACTGTATGTAAATTATACCTCAATTTTTTTAAGGATCTTTTTTTTTCTTTCCTTTTCTTTCTTTCATTCTTTCTTTCTTCCTTTCTTTCTTAATGTATTTTTTAAATTTACATCCAAGTTAGTTAACATATAGTGCAACAATGATTTCAGGAGTAGATTCCTTAATGCCTCTTACCCATTTAGCCCATCCCCCCTCCCACAACCCCTCCAGTAACCCTCTGTTTTTTCTCCATATTTATGAGTCGCTTACGTTTGTCTCCCTCCTTGTTTTTATATTATTTTTGCTTCCCTTCCCTTATGTTCATCTGTTCTGTGCCTTAAAGTCCTCATATGAGTGAAGTCATATGATATTTGTCTTTCTCTAATTTCACTTAGCATAATACCCTCTTGTTCCATCCACGTAGTTGCAAATGGCAAGATTTCATTCTTTTTGATTGCCAAGTAATACTCCATTGTGTGTATATATCTATATCTATATCTATATCTATATCTATATCTATATCTATACCACATCTTCTTTATCCATTCATCCATTGATGGACATTTGTCCTCTTTCCATACTTTGGCTACTGTTGATAATCCTGCTACAAACTTTGGGGTGCATGTGTCCCTTCGAAACAGCATACCTGTATCCCTCGGATAAATACCTAGTAGTGCAATTGCTGGGTCTGTAGGGTAGTTCTGTTTTTAATTTCTTAATATACCTCAATTTTTAAATGTGAAAAAATTAATAGTGTTGAGAAACTGTTTTTAAGCCTGGTGGGAAGAAGTCTTTTTAAATTGGTTACACCGTTTGCAAATAATGTCACCACTACTAGTTTGCTTAGTAACCTCCCTGTTTTCCTCATCATTGCACTAAAGTAAGTCTTAGCCTGATGAAACTGATGAATTCTGAGCAGAATCCAAATTGAAGAGTTTTTTTTTAAATTTTTATTAAAAAAAATTTTTTTTAACATTTATTTATTATTGAGAGACAGAGACAGAGCATGAGCATGGGAGGGGCAAAGAGAGGAGGAGACACGGAATCTGAAGCAGGCTCCAGGCTCTGAGCTGTTAGCACAGAGCCCAACGCGGGGCTCCAACTCATAAACCGCAAGATCATGACCTGAGCCGAAGCCAGATGCTTAACCAACTGAGCCACCCAGGCACCCTGAATTGAAGAGGTTTTACACTAATCTTTAGAAAGCATCTTTAATCTTAAAGCTTTTTTAGATCATTTTCTTCATCACAGAAATACATCCCTGTCTGAAGTGGGAGACAGTGGAAATAGGAATGAGAATAATCAATCATAAGGTACCCATTTCATGGGAGAAATGATGGAAACTGATAATAGCCACCTCTTGCCAAAGACAGAAGTGGAAACAGGCTATTCAGAGGATACTCTTGAACTCCAGCTAAACCCATGCCTCTGTGGTACCCAGACGAGATTTTCACACCCCCTTCATCTGCCTCTATAAGCCATTCATTCATGGGCAAGACTCAGGCATCAGATTAACTCACTTCTGGACTGAGGCCCTACAAATGATGTGCAACTATATCCCCATTAATATGTTCCCAGGGAACAAAGTGCCCCCCCCCCCGCCTTTTTAAAAACAATTCTTGCTGTTTAAAAAGGAAAATGTATTAGTAGAAGCAAAGGTCTTGTGTCTGGAGTCCTCTGATTTTGTCGTTATCATATTTCATCAAGGCTATCCTCAGACAATTTTTTTTCTGTATCCAGTTTTATTTCTCAAAACACTGCCCTCTCATCCATCTCTCTCTCTCTCTCTTTATATATATATATATATATATATATATATATATAACCCAGAAATGGACCCACAAACATATGGCCAACTGATCTTTGACAAAGCAGGAAAGAATATCCAATGGAATAAAGACAGTCTCTTTAGCAAGTCGTGATGGGAAAACTGGACAACGACATGCAGAACAATGAACCTGGACCACTTTCTTACACCATAAACAAAAATAAACTCAAAATGGATGAAATGGACCTAAATGTAAGACAGGAAGCCATCAAAATCCTCGAGGAGAAAGCAGACAAAAACCTCTTTGATCTTGGCTGCAGCAACTTGTTACTCAACATGTCTCCAGAGGCCAGGGAAACAAAAGCAAAAATGAACTATTGGGACCTCATCAAAATAAAAATCTTCTTCACAGTAAAGGAAACAATCAGCAAAACTAAAATGGGAGAAGAATCCCGACAGAATGGGAAAAGATATTCGCAAACGACATATCAGATAAAGGGTTAGTATCCAAAATCTATAAAGAACTTATCAAACTCAACAGACATGAAAAGGCACTTCTCCAAAGAAGACATCCAGATGGCCAACCGACACATGAAAAAATGCTCAGCATCACTCATCAAATCAAATCAATACAAATACAAATACAAATCAAAACCACAATGAGATACCACCTTAAACCTGTCAGAATGGCTAACATTAACAACTCAGGCAACAACAGATGTTGGTGAGGATGCAGAGAAAGAGGATCTCTTTTGCATCGTTGGTGGGAATGCAAGCTGGTGCAGCCACTCTGGAAAACAGAATGGAGGTTCCTCAAAAAATTAAAAATAGAACTACGTTACGACCCAGCGATTGCACTAGTATTTATCCAAGGGATACAGATATGCTGTTTCAAAGGGACACGTGCACCCCCATGTTTATGGCAGCACTGTCAACAATAGCCAAAGTATGAAAAGAACACAAATGTCCATTGATGGATGAATGGATAAAGAAGACATGGTACATATATACAATGGAGTATTACTCGGCAATCAGAAAGAATGAAAGCTTGTCATTTGCAACTACGTGGATGGAACTAGGGGGTATTATGTTAAGCGAAATTAGTCAGAGAAAGACAAATATCATATGGCTTCACTCATATGAGGACTTTAAGACACAGAGCAGATGAACATAAGGGAAGGGAGGCAAAAATGATATGAAAACAGGGAGGGGGACAAAACAGAAGAGACTCATAAATATGGAGAACAAACAGAGGGTTACTGGAGGGGTTGTGGGAGGGGGGGTGGGCTAAATGGGTAAAGGGCATTAAGGAATTTACTCCTGAAATCATTGTTGCACTATCTGCTAATTTGGATGTAAATTAAAAAAATAAAATTTAAATTAAAAAAAAAGAAAATTATGAAAAAAACCCAACTTACTCATTTCTGATCACAAAATACAGGGAAGCAGCAAGGGCAATGCTTGTAGCCTCTTGGTTCTAGGTCTTCCCAGCCTATGCACGATGATGAATACCTTTGGACCACACCAGGCTTACACTCCCCCGCAAGCACCTTCCCATATTCTAGCAGCTGCAGAGTATTGTGTACAACCACTTGAGAAGTTAGTTTCAAACAGATGCCTCACTCACAATGCAGAGTCCCCTCCAATTACAGTTTTCCAGCTCATGTTTGCAAATACTGAAACTGAAGTAACTATGGTTGTTCCTGCTATTGATCTTCTAAAACTCTCTCATAAACAAGCAGGTCGCAGACAAATTATGCCTTCACAGATCTTACAGATGTGTAAAGTGACTTTTTAAAGAGAGGTCTTTCTTACATAGGAGTGGTGACTAAGCCCTTTCTGTGTCCCCAGCCTTCTAAACCCTGGATGGCAGCTCTTGGATCCCCCACATCCCAGGGTGGTAATGGAGGAAGGGCAGGTCAGGCCCAGCATGAAGAATAAACAATCTTTACTGTGTTCAGACTGGGAGTCATAGGGTTTTGAGGGTCTCTGTAGATTGGTCATGTTTCTTCTCCATCTTCTTTTTGGTTTGTTTCCATAACCTCATGAGCTGTTGTAACGAATCTTGGCCTTCTCCTTCCTCTCCTCGTCCAGGGTGGCTGTCACCTCTTGGTACTTCCAGCCAATGTTGTGAGCCAGGCATCCCAGATGGACAAACTTTTATGGACAAGACACAGTCTCCAGGGCAGCAGTAAACATCAACTGACTTTTTCTTGTCAGAGGGTGGTGGGCTCCCATCCAACAGCCTGAGGTGGTCAGAGCCACCTGGCCTTCTTCATCTGGTGGGCAGAGGTCTCTACTGTTCGCCCAAAGATGTGGTAGGGGCCCAGGACCAGTTGGTGTCCGTACACTTGCTGAGGAAGGCCAGGTATTTTAACTTGTTTCTATAGAAATTTCCAGAAAAGCTCATTGTCCTCACAGTGGACAACCACCACCTTCCAAGCCAGCAGTACCTGCTTGACAATGATGAGCCATGACGGGTACCTAGAGGCCCAGGAGGTAGCCTCAGTCATCAAGCATGAGACCTGCCTTTCTGCCATTTTTGGAAGATGCCTCCATTTGGATGCCTCCAAATTTTTTAAAAACTTCCATTCAACATACTTTTGTTGACACCTACTACTTACATTATAGAGGAGGTCTAGGCACTGAAAAGGCAGGTGTGAAGATGGCAATATTTCTATCTTCATGGATCTTACTATCATAGTGAAAGAGACAGAAAATTAATATATAAATAGGTAATAATAAGCCTGATAATAAGTACAACACAAGAAAATAAGGTAGCGTGAGAAGGTAGAGAGATATGGGGTACTATTTTATTTTATTTATTTATTTTTAATTTTTTTGATGTTTATTTATTTTCGAGAGAGAGAGAGAGTGCAAGCAGGGCAGGGCAGAGAGAGAGGGGGACACAGAATCTGAAGCAGGCTCCAGGTTCTGAGCACAGAGCCCAACGCAGGGCTTGAACTCACAGATCACAAGATCATGACCTGAGCTGAAGTCAGACACTTAATGGACTGAGCCACCCAAGTCCCCTGGGGTACTGTTTTAGATAAGGTGGTCAGGGAAAGCCTATCTGATGAGCTGACACTGAGAGGGGAATTGAATGTTGGGTAGCAAGTCATGTGGGGACAGATGGAACATGTGCAAAGACAAGGCTTGGCATGTTGGCAGAATGGTAAGTAGGATGTGGAGGCAGAGGGGGCAAAGGCAAGATCAACTGGGGCTTCAGTGAGGAGTTTGAATTTTATTCTAAGTGTTCTGGAGGCCATTGGATGGTCTCATGAAGGGGGATATTTTATTCTATTTATTTATTTTTATTTATTTATTTTTTAAAGTTTATTTATTTTGAGAGACAGAGAGAGAGCATGAGCGGGGGGAGATGCAGAGAGAGAGAATTCCAAGCAGACTCCATGCTGACAGCACAAAGCCTGACATGGCACTAGATCCCATGAACTGTGAGATCATGACCTGAGCTGAAATCAAGAGTTGGACACTTAACCAACTGAGCCTCCCTGGCAACCCTAGGGAACATTTTAAAAGGCTAACATGGCTGCTGTGTGCAAAATAAATTGCAGGCAGAAGCCAGACATCAGTCAGGAGGCTATTGTGGTCGCCCAGGCAGGACATGATGGTGGCCTAGGCTAGGCAGGTGGTGAGAAGGGGCTAGATTCATGAAATGTTTTGAAGACAGAGTAGGCTGGACCTGCTGACGGAGTGGATATAGGGTGTGAGGGAAAAGGAACAGTCAAGGAGGACCTGAGGTTTTCTTTTGTCTTTATTCATCAGAATATGTGCTGACCTTCAGGCAGGCGTGTGCTAGGCACTGGAGATGTGAAGATGAACAAGACATGATTAGTGACTCCAGGAACTCATCGTGTACAATTTCAGAATTCTGGACTTCCAGGGGCAAGTACGGAGTGCTGTGGGGTGGGCACATGAGAATCAATTGTTCTGTATTTGGGACGTGGAGAGGGCTTTAGTTTGAGTTTAAAGGGAGCATAGACACAGAAATAGAGAAGACTATCCCAGAAAGTGGGATCAGCAAGTGCTGGGTGGATTGTGGGAATGGTGAGGGGTGTCTGGGATAGCAGAAGAAGAGATAGCTGGGAGAACAGGTTGGGGAGAACTTCACCGGAAAGAGAGTTGGGAAGCTTTTAAGCAGGAGGGTGATAGGGAGGATCTTCCTCCTTATCTAACAGGTTGAGTCATTCACTGATACTGACAAAGGAATTATACTTGAACTAACACTTAACTAACTGCATGTTGCTTCGATCAGAGGATCATGTTGTTTTAGATTCTTTTATAAGTAAATCAAATTTCCTTTTCTCTTATTGGTATTGGCAAGCAGAAGCATGATCACTCTTTGGCTGAGAAATACTATTAATCTTGCTGTAAATGAATATTTATTCAATTATCTACTCTGTGCCAAGCAACTGTGTCGACTGCTGGGAATTCAGCATGAACAAGATGACATTCTTGCCCTTACAAAGCTTGTTATACGAAGTAGATATAGAACAAATGATTTCAAATGTGATGGATCATCAAAAGAAAAGTTTTTTAAAAAGTAAAGGGTGCTACAGAAGCATTTAATGGGGTGCTAACCTCATTTAGGAGTTCAGGGAGGCGTCCCTGAGCAAATGGTCTTGAAGTGAAAACTAGATCGATTAAAATTTTATTATTAGCAGCAATGTCATCCCCTATTTCTTCAATAATTAGCCTTTTTTTTCAAGTCGTTGCTTCTCTTCTGCTTTGAATCATGCCTACTTCTTGCCTAATGTGAAGAGAGAGAAAACCCAAATCTTTCACTTTTACATACCCCAAATTAAACTTTTCAGTATATTCCAGAGTGAGCCCCACAATTTGGACTTCCCTGCATTCACACATTCACACCCTCATTCCTGTGTGCTTGGCACTGGAGGGGACTCCAGATAGACTCCCACGGTGCAAACCCAGGACGTGAGCTGTAGGGTGACCTGAGATGAAGTGACAATGAGCTTCCTCATTTGAAGGACATGCAGAGGAACATGGAGTTCATTCAGCAGGTGTTGGAGACTCACTGGAGAGTCTGAGTCGGACTTTGTAATGTCAGGATTCATGAACATGGGAGACAGGAAAGAGAATTGAAATCTAGAGTTGAGGCAGCATAGATTTGTATTTTAGCTTTACTACTGACTAGCCGTGTAGCTTTGGGCAAATGACCCAACTTCTCTGCGCCCAAATGATACATTATCTACCTTAGACATCTGTTGTGAAAATTAAAATCACCCAAACTTTTGTAAAAGCTAAGTGAGTATCTACCATTTTGGGGCACATAGTAAGCACTTGTAAATAATAGCGATAATAATAAACAAACAAAACAAACAAAAAATCCAGCTAACATTTGCTGGGCATTTACTCTTAATGCTAAATGTCGTGCATGCATTCTGTCATTCAAATTGCACAACAAAGCACCTGAGAAAGGACCAGAGCCCAGGAGGCATTCGGATAAAAGGAACTGTCATGAAGGATCCCTGCTGGGATCACAGGCCTGACCCTGAACTTAGGACCCCAAGGGCTGCTGTAAGCTTAGCAGCATGTCCCCAGTTATTGCACCCTTTTTTCCCCATCAGGCAGCTGATAACGCCAGAGAACTCTTACTCCCTACCTATTGGTTTGTGAAAGCCTCCTGCATCTCCTCTGCTCTGATAGTCAAGAACAAATGATGATACTATTTGAAACCATCTGAGCCCTCATTCATGTTCATGTTATAGTTCCCAAGGAGTGTGGGGGGGCAAGGGTCTGTGTGGCACAGGGCATGGATTGGTGGGAAGGGAGGGAGTGACAGGAGCCTGGGCTTGACAACATTAGAGAGACCAGCTGAAGACAGAAGGCGGTCTGGGTGGGAGGGAGATGGGTGGGGCTGTGGGAAGTAGTGAGTCCGCCTCATCTTAATTTTTTTTTTTTAACATTTATTCATTTTTGAGAGAGAGACAGAGTGTGAGCAGGGAAGGGCAGAGAGAGAGAGGGAGACACAGAATCTGAAGCAGGCTCCAGGCTCTGAGTTGTCAGCACAGAGCCCAATGCAGGGACTGTGAGATCATGACCTGAGGCGAAGTCAGAGGCTTAACTGACTGAGCCACCCAAGCGCCCAGAGTCTGCCTCACCTTGAAAAGGAGAGTTTGGGCTGGGTTTTCATTAATGCTGCCTATGAATTTTCATTTTTGCAAATAAAGTCTTAGAACTTCCTAGAAACAAACCAATGGGTATCAATTTCTGTAGCACTTAGGGCTCATACAAAATGTCCTATTTCACACGGGTTTAATTTCATTTTAGCAAAAGGTAAGGCTGTTTATTGAAGACATTTCTCCAGAAATAAAGATGAACGGAGGAAAAAAACCCGACACTCTATTGAACTATCACTGCAGATGATGGTTCATCAGGGCCTGGGATTTGTACAGGTCTGTGCACTTGCAGAAAAACCCTACTGTGCCAGCTTGCTCCGCCTAGTGCTCGGGTAGCAGCCTAAACAAGGGGCTGCAGACAGGCAGGGGAGCCAAAGGCTGGCTTGGGAGGAGGATATTGGCAATTGGGTGCAGAGGGTGAATTGTTGGCAGCAGTGCAGACTCAGACATGAAGGCCAAAATTGTGCAGCAGGCTCCCTTCTGAACAATACACATCTGCTGAAAGAGGAGGACCCAGTTCCTGGGCTGTGTGCACATTTGCAGCCTAAACGCTTGGCTCTTTGTCTCTTCAGCTTCAGTATCACCTCCTCCGAGGTCTCACTCACCACCTTGTCCAAAGTGGTTATTTTCTGGTGCAGCTCCTTAGTCTCGTTCACAACATTGACTACAATTTATTTGTGTGTCTCTCTTGCTAGAATATAAATCCTATTTGACACAGACTGTGATCTGTCTTGTTTGCTGTTGCAACTTAAGTCTCTGACAGTACTGGGTGCATACTACCAAGTGTTCAATAAATATCAGTTGGATGAAAAATAAATAGATCAGTCAGAGATCACTCATTCCCCTTTCTTGAAAGTGGCATAGCAGCCAACTCTAGTAATTTCCAGAAATGTGGAGAAACCTGGTATATTTGTAGTAAATGAATGTGAATTGCAGGGGAGCAAGATTTACCACCCCAAAATGTGTTTCTTTGGCATGAGGATTATTTTAGGGTGACTATTTTTGAGAAACAAAGACTCAAGAAGTTTTTCTTTCTACCTGCCCCCCTAAACTGCCCCAAAACATTTAGACAGGGGAGGCTGCAACAAAAAGAGAGCTATCACCAGAGATGCGGTTCTTTTATATCAGAAAGACTTCTCAGTGTGTCATGGCAAACATCTGCTCTTGCTGTCTTTCTGTGAATTGTCTTCATCTCCCAACCCCTCTACCCTCTTCTCCTTAGCTCAGGTAGCATATAAGCCTCATTTGCCTGGCTGCCTGTGGATCTCGTGTTCTCTGGGACCCCCTACATATATGATTGAATGTGTTTTTCTCCTGTTAATCTGTCTCATGTCAATCTGATTAGACCACCAGAAGAATCTAGAAGGGTAGAGAAAAAATTTTCCCTCCCTGACAGTTGGCAGGATTTACTTCATGGTGTGGACACTGCTCGTTCTGAGGCTGCTATAGCTGACACCTCGGACAAACAGCATCAGAAGGTAAGAATTCTTACCACAAGGGCTTCCTGGATCTCTGCTGACAGGGTCTGTTGGAAGCAAGCATGATGAGAGTCCCCGCCCCCCTTTTCCCCACCCCCTAAATTTAGCTTAGCAGGATAAAGTATTTGTGGAACTAGTTCCTTGGACATAGGCACTGTAGTTAAAATTTGGTAATGAGTACCCTTGACTTTTACCCATTGTTTTCCTCCCAAAGATGGTCCCTGTTTTTGTCTCTGCCTTTTGTGTAGTTTGTCATAAGGAGGAAGAGCCATAGGGCAGAACACAGGCATAGGCACCATAAGCCCGCTATTCGAGCGTGGCTCACAGACCATGGTTACCAGACAGGCATCTGTGCAAACAAACTTGGCCGTGAGTCCCCTATGTAAAAACTGGATGGGGTTTTTCCTTTTGTCTTATTCCATGTCCTGAGAATTTGGCTTTACGACTAGTGAGAATATTCTCTTTGGTCTCTGCCATGCGGAAGGTACACTTACCAGGGTGCACCAGCTGAATAGAGTGGGGTTCCATGGCATGGACTCCCAAACAGCACTCTCTTCATCCAACCATGCCAGCTCTCAGGGGAGTTTGCCATAAAGGGTCCCAGTCCATAAGGAGCCCTTGTAGCCTCAACCTTCCTTTCTTTGTTAGTGCTGGGAAAGTCTCATTCCAATAACACCTGCCTGGTGTCACAGATTAGCAGGTTTGTGACTGGAGGCATCTCGAGTTCTTGTGGGAAACCAGAGACACTGTATTCACTCCACCGTCCTTACCACCTGTGCAACAAAGGCTTTTGCTTTCCTAGGCAATCTTTGGGAATGAACTTGCTGGATCTTGTGAGGGCTGCATATTTTGTATTCTCTTGCGGGATGCTTCTTACATCCTTGGTCAAGCCGTAAAAAAGCTTATTAGTTTGAGTTGCTATTGAGATTGATAGATCCTACTTGTCAATGGCCAGAGGATGGATTTTTGAATTGAAAACTTCTATAGTTGAAAAATTTTGGAGAGCTCTCATCCTAAACTATTGTCTTACTGGCGTCTGTGGAAAAGACCAAATTAAAAAGTGGATACAAAGAATTTTAATGGCTAGCCTTAGGGACTCCTTTTTACAAGATGAAAGAACAGAAATTAAAACTCCACATTCAATGTAAATTCCTCCTTCCTAAAATCCAAAGAATTAAGCATGCCACCTTCCAGCACACCTGCTTATTTGATGTCTAAGAACTGCTGTTCCAGAAACTGTAGATACAAAAAAAAAAAAAAAAAGGTACAATCTTACTAAACTTGTTCTATGCATGGCTTGGGCTTTCTGTGTGCCTGAGATTTGCAGGCTCTCGGTTCTTTTGACTGTCTTTGGGACTGACTTTGGGTCTTGAGAAGGTAGTATCCTTTGCACCCTTTTTAAAGACGCCTCTTTCATGCATGAAGTTTTTTCCATATTGCCCAAATATATATTGTTTGTCCAAGCTAAAAACTGACAAGATATTTAAATGCCGTTTTTTGTGGGGGAAGGGTAGTAGTATTTTGGTTAAAAGTTGATTAGAAGTTGGAAGCTGATCTTCAAAGCCTGATAGGATTTTTTAAAGTCTCTTCCCCAAACCTAAAACTTATGGGCCCAGAGGGAGAGAAGCAAATGGAGAGACAATGTAACTGGACGGTGGATCAACCCTTTAATATCATTTAGGCTGCAACCTAACTCTTTGGGGAAAAAAAATTGAGAGCAACTGTTCTTATCTTATAAACCTTTGCAAAATGAAAAATAAAATGTAGTTCTGGAGGCAATACAAGGTCCCATCTATTCCTTTAAAAGATTTTTTTTTTTCATGTTTATTTATTTTTGAGAGAGAAAGAAAGAGAGAGACAGAGCGCAAAGCTGGGGAGGAGCAGAGAGAGAGGGAGACACAGAATCCAAAGCAGGCTCCATCCAGACTCTGAGCTGTCAGCACAGAGCTAGACACGGAGCTGAAACTCACCTGAGCCACCCAGGTGCCCCATCATCTATTCCTTTTTACCAATCTTAAAACCTCCCCAATTTATCTCAAAAGGCTTGTGAGTTGTTGGCCTTAGGAAACCAAAGTCCTTCTTGAAGGAACTTCCATTCTTTCTTTGTCCCTTGAAGATGTAAATCTTACTATATCTTTGAAAAGTAAACACCCCAGGAGGTACCTAAAACAATGCCCACATTTGCCTAAAACTAAAGGGGAAAAAAAGAAGAAAAGAAAAGAAAAGAAAAGAAAAGAAAAGAAAAGAAAAGAAAAGAAAAGAAAAGAAAAGAAAAAGAGGCCTAAATTTTAAAAAATACAAACTGCCGAGGCACCTGGGTGGCTCAGTCAGTTAAGCAGCCGACTTCGGCTCAGGTCATGATCTTGCAGTGGGTTTGAGCCCCTTGGCGGGCTCCGTGCTAACTCTGGCTCTGCTTCTCTCTCTCAAAAATAAATAAACATTAAAAAAATTAAAAAAAAAAAACACAACAAAACTGCTCTACAACGTCCATAAGATTACTTGTCAAGGACAAGCACAAATCAGGCATCCTCACCAATATTACTAGTAAAAAGCTTCAGCCATTTGAGCAGATAAACTTACAAACTAGTGAGTTTTATATTGTTGTATCTGATTCATAGCTAAATTTTCAAAATTCAAAGCTATAAGATCTTTTTGTGTTTATGTATGTCCGTATATGTACAATATAGAAACGGTATTTTTCTACCTCCACTTGCCATTGCCAAAATTAATTTGTAAAAGAGCTCTATTTCATGATTAGTTTCAAGTTAAGTGCTTATAAATCAAGCATTTCTAAATCTCAGAAAGATGATAGAAACTAACCCAAATGTTCTCAAGTTTATGTGATCTAGGATAGTTTTCAGTAAATTAAAGGTAGTTTAAGTTTGTTGGTCTAATTAATATGGGCATATCTTTAGAGTTTCCACATTAAGTGTAATACCATATTTTACTTAAAGTCAAATAAATTCATGTTATTTTTGTTACAAAATTTGTCAGCAAAAAAACAACCAACCAACCAACCAAATGAAAGAAAATCTTAAGATGATAGCTAAGGGCTTTGCTGTCTCATGAAATTTTCACGTGTAATCTAAGTATGACTGTTAAGAACAAATGAATTAAGATGTGATTGAGGTAAGACTTTTTAGGTGAACTTTTTAGCAATGATTGTTTTTTGAAAGGTTTCCGTAGTTTCCGAAATCTCTTTGGTAACTTCCACCCTTAGAATTTTGCTAAGTTAAATTAAATGATGAGAATTCATTGACCGTCTAGATAATTTCCAAAGAAAATAAAATACTGAAACATTAATTGCTAAACAAGTCTAAGTTTACCTGTTTTTGTCTTCTCATCACAGGGAAACTAAAGGTGTTCGGGTGTGTTAGTAAACGTGTCTTGTGCCACATTTAAAGACTACATATACTATTAACAGGGGGCATAGGCCTGTGTGCTGTGGGGTCTCTGGGATGGTTTTCTGACATTGCAGCATAGCGCCTTCATTTCCTGGATGTTTTCTATGTGGGCTTTTTTTTTTTTTTAACATTCTTTTTTTTTTTTAATTTTTTGATGGTTATTTATTTTTGAGAGAGAGAGAGAGACAGCGTTTGAGAGGGGAAGGGGCAGAGAGAGAGGGAGACACAGAATCTGTAGCAGGCTCCAGGCTTTGAGCTGTCAGCACAGAGTCCAATATGGCGCTCAAACTCACAAGCCGTGAGATCATGACCCGAGCTGAAGTCGGACGCTTAACCAACTGAGCCACCCAGGGGCCCTTAAAAAAAATTTGTTTTTAATGTTATTTTTAAGAGAGAAAATGAGAGAGAGAGAGAGAGTGTGTGTGTGTATGTGTGTGTGTGTGTGAGGAGAGAAAGAGGGGCAGAGAAAGAGGGGGACAGAGGATCAGAAGCAGACTCTGTGCTGACAGCAGAGAGCCCAATGCAGGTCTCGAACTCACAAACCATGAGATCATGACCTGAGCGGAACTCGGATGCTTAACTGACTGAGCTTCCCAGGTGCCCCTTTCCATGTGGGTTATGCTCTACTTGGTTCTATGCTCTTCTTGGATTGTGCCCCCCACAATGACCTCATCTGAACATGATCGCATCTGCAGAGACCCTCTTTCCATGTAAGGTCTCATGCACAGGTCCCCATCAGTGTCAGGCCATGCACCCTGAAGTGTCTAAACTCTGGGAATAATCCAAGGAGACTACCTGTGGATTCAGAGGAGCTGGCTCATGTGCACAGTCTCACCACACCTCCTGCCCTCATGTCTTTAGCAGCTCTAGGCCTTTTCCAAGGTAGATGGGAAAGAGAGAGTAGAACCAAGGAGAGCAGTGACTAAGCAACTCTCCAGCACAAGGATGGCAAGAGTTGGAGAGTCACCCATGAAGAAGGTCACTCAACCTGCTGTTACTTAGTTCCTTTGTGATCACTAAAGAGATGTTGCTGGGTGAACTGGGCAGACGCTGGGCCCCAGGGCCTTGACCCAGCCAGAGCCAAAGGATTTGCTGAAGGTTCGTGGTTTTTGTCATGAGAATGAATTTAAGGACAGGCATGCAGCACAATGGATGAATAACAGAAGCATGAAAGTTTATTAAACTAAAAAGTGCATTCTTGAGATCTGAGAGCAGCTGAGCCCGGGAGAGAGGGAGAGAGAGAAAGAGCAAGAGAGAGAGCTGCACACCCTGAGTGTTGGGTTTGCATCTTTTATTGACAGTTATTAACCAGGGGGCAGAATATTTATTTTTGGGAGTGAGAAATAGGGTTTGGTACTTTTTCTTGACTCCAGTGTATTAGGAGGCAGCCCAAGATGGAATCCTTTGGGATCAAGGAAACTGATCCCATAGTTAATTCCTACAAAATGAGGACAGTACATTAACTAACTAGGTGTTCATTACCAAAATCCTCCTTGGCTTCTGAAATGGTGTCCCATTAGGAAATTGCTGAAAGTTCCTGGGGTTCAGAGTGGCAGGAGGCATCCCTCTTCTTGACTGCTCTGATACCATTGTACTACTTGAGAGGGGATGTTGATCTCCCTACACTTCCCTATTGCATTCTAGACTACAGTGGGTGCCAGTGAATGGACTGAAATGCTGTAGAGATTAGAGTTGCTTCTTTCCATTTGAGGGGAGTCAATATTATTGGTGACCAATAATAATATCCTTTGTAAGCCTCTAGCACTAGTATTAATGGTTAGGGTAGAGGTTCTGGCCTTTTTTAAGAAGGAGAAGCTACCTGGATTGGAAGAACAAATATTGTTAAAATGTTGACACTACCGAAAGCAGTCTGCACATTCAATGCAATCCCAATCAAAATAGCACCAGCATTCTTCACAGAGCTACAATAAACAATCCTAAAATTTGTACGGAACCACAAAAGACCTTAAATAGCCAAAGTAATGTTGAAAAAGAAAACCAAAGCTGGAGGCATCACAATCCCAGACTTTATCCTGTATTACAAAGCTGTAATCCTGAAGACAATACGGTATTGGCACAAAAACAGACACAGAGATCACAATGGAATAAAACAGAGAACCCAGAAATGGACCCACGAATATATGGCCAACTAATCTTTGACAAAGCAGGAAAGAATATCCAATAGAAAAAAGACAGTCTCTTTAGCAAATGGTGCTAAAGAATTGGACAGCGACATGCAGAAGAATGAAACTGAACCACTTTCTTACACCACACACAAAAATAAATGCAAAATGGGTAAAAGAGCTAAATGTAAGACAGGAAACCATCAAAATCCTACAAGAGAAAATAGGCAGCAACCTCTTTGACCTCAGCCACAGTAACTTCTTACTTGACATGTCTCCAAAGGCAAGGGAAATAAAAGCAAAAAGGAATGATTGGGACCTCATCAAGAAAAAAACTTCTGTACAGCAAAGGAAACAATCAACAAAACTAAAAGGCAACCAATGGAATGGGAGAAGATATTTGCAAATGACATATCTGATAAAGGGTTAGTATCCAAAATCTATGAAGAACTTACCAACCTCAACACCCAAAAAACAAATAATCCAGTGAAGAAATGGGCAGAAGACATGAATAGACACTTTTCCAAAGAAGATATCCAGATGACCAACAGACATATGAAAATATGCTCAATGTCATTCATCATCAGGGAAATACAAATCAAAACCACAATGAGATACCACCTCACAGTGGTCAGAGTGGCTAAAATTAACAACTCATGAAACAGATGTTGGTGAGGATGTGGAGAAAGGGGAACCTTTTGCACCATTGGTGCAATGCAAACTGGTGCAGCTACTCTGGAAAACAGTATGGAGTTTCCTCAAAAAAATTACAAATAGAATTATCCTGTGGCCCAGCAATTGCACTACTTTATCCAAAGGATATAGGAGTGCTGATTCGAAGGGCACATGCACCTCAATGTTTATAGCAGTGGTATCAACGATAGCTACATTATGGAAAGAACACAAATGTCCATCGACTGATGAATGGATTAAGAAGACATGGTATATATATACAATGGAATACTAGTTGGCTATGAAAAATAATGGAATCTTGCCATTTGCAACAATGTGGATGGAACTGGAGGGTATTATGCTAAGTGAAATAAGTCAATCAGAGAAAGACAAATATCACATGATTTTACTCATATGTGGAATTTGAGAAACTTAACAGATGACCATAGGGGAAGGGAAGGAAAAATAAGATAAAAACATAGAAGGAGGCAAACCATAAGAGACTTTTACATACAGAGAACAAACTGAGGTTGATGGAGGTGGGGAAAATGGGCGATGGGCATTAAGGAGGGCACTTGTTGGGATGAGCACTACGTATTGTATGTGTAATCAGTTTGCTGAACACTGGATTCTCCTCTTGAAGCCAAGACTACACTGCATGTTATCTAATGTGAGAATTAAAAAAAAAAAAAAAGAAGGGGCAGCTATTTTATATTGTATTAAATGTCATATATCTAAGCTAGAAGTACTTTCGATCTGAGAGCAGGACAGAGAATGCCAAACAGTCCATGGGAAAGGACAAATGAGAAACAGGAAAAAACAAAAGTATGGAACTCCTATCTAATCCAGGCAACTTTCTGCGAACTTTATCCATGATTTAGTCCCCAGGGAGGGGCTTACCACTGAGTGAATGTCCCAATAGGTAATAACTCCAGCTTGTCCCTTTTGGGAAGCACACGGTCAGACATATCTTGGATGTTATGCTCATTGAAGGATCACACCAGGTTATTTAGAGACCTTAGACAGGAGTCTTAAGATTGGTGGCTGTCCTATTGACGTTTATGGGCCACCCTGTGCCTGATGAGAACATATTTGTCAAAAGAACAGGAAAAATAAGGACCGTCTGACTTCTGAGCCCAATGCCATTACAGCCAAGGTAATAGTGTCCATCAGAGAGGCAGGAGTCCATCCCTCTCCCTGGTGTACCTATGGGCAAGAGGTTTTTTCCTGAGCGCTCAGACAAGGCACATTCCAAGGGTCATGCTATTCAGGACATCTCCAGAAAACAACAAGCAAGAAGTAACTAGAGGGGCTGGGGGAATAAAAGAGACTTACCAAGTAGCAGGAAAAAAAAAAAGCATATACTTTTAGAAATTATGAAATGTATTCATAAATTTACCAATCTAAAGAATGCTGGTTTCACAGACAATTCACAATTGCTTACTTCTTAGTGTAAGCAGGCAGAAAGAAGTGTAAGCAGGCAGAGTTAGAGGTCCCCAGAAAAAGAAAGACAGATATAACTTTCCTGGCATAAGAAAAATTATTTTGGGCCCCTGCCATCTTGTGAAAATGTAAAAAACAAATAACCATTATCAGGCCAGGAGATTACCTAATCATATCGAGGACAGTTAATCAAGTGGTAAAACTGCCAGTGATGGTTCAAATATTGACCTGATGCACATTCTTGAGGTATCTTTGCAAGATCTAACCCCCTTTGAGCCAGATATTGGACCAACTGGAGCCAGAGAATTGATGATGTTGGCCTTTGCTGGCTCCATGACTTTGACATGGACTCAGTCACCTTAAGACAACGTTTGCCCAATTCCATGTGGATTCCCCATTATGCAAGCCCCTTCATCAATATGTATGCACCCTCAGCTTAAAACTTCCTCAGTTTTATTATTCAGGAAGACACTGCTTTGGAAAAGATTCCTGGTGTTCTCATTACTTGTTGCAAGTAAAACCCTTCCTTTTCCTATTCATTGGTGTGGTTGTGTCTTTTAGCTCGAGACTCATCAACAGGTGAACCCAGTTTTGGGTAATGGTAGTTCTCACTAGAAATTAAAGTTTCTTTCTTTTCTTTTGTCTTTTCTTTTCTTTTCTTTTCTTCCTTCTTTCCCTTCCTTTTCTTTTTTTTTTTTTTTTTTTTTTTTTTTTAAGTAATCTCTATGTTTAGCATGGGGCTGGAACTCACAGTCCCGATATCAAGAGTCACATGCTGTACTGACTGAGACAGCAGGCACCTGTAGTAATTAAGGTTTCTAAGAATTCTAATATATATAATTAAAGCTCATAGAAATAATAAGGGAAACATCTTGAAAGAGGACTTTACTTCCATTTT
The DNA here is from genome assembly GCF_018350195.1 of Panthera tigris. Taxonomy (NCBI): domain Eukaryota; kingdom Metazoa; phylum Chordata; class Mammalia; order Carnivora; family Felidae; genus Panthera; species Panthera tigris. The sequence goes on from NC_056661.1 coordinate 81,729,777, forward strand.
GACCATAGTCTGTACATTCTAAGCGATTAAGTTCTTCTTTCCAGTTTATCTTTTAACTCAGGCAAAAGATCCCTGATGGGAACTGAAACTACCCCTCAAGAAAAGATGACTGCCCTGATGCCAGCAAGACCCCGTATGACTTACCCCAAGACAGTGATGGACTTGATCTTTACTGCCCACCTGCATGTACCCACTGACATTTTCCGACATTTTCCTAATATAAACCTAGAAGTATTTTCAGTACTTTGGAGACAGTCTTTGAGATGTTAGTCTGCTGGTTTCTTGATGTTGTCCTCTATAAAATAAATTCCTTTCTTGTTTCACCTCCCTCGTCTCTCCAGCTTTTGAATTTTGTCAGCGGCGAGTGGCTGAACCTGGTCTGTTTAGGACTCCTGAGTGTGCTCTTGCATACTTGGGCCCCAATTACAATCTCTGTAGGCAAGTAAAATGTGTGTTGAGGAAAAAGAAAGTTGTAAAAGGTCTATGGAAAAGGAGTCTTTGGAAAGGAATTATTTTGCACAGTCAGGGCTGGCTACGACTGGAATTTATTTATTTATTTTTAATATATGAAATTTACTGTCAAATTGGTTTCCATACAACACCCAGTGCTCATCCCAAAAGATGCCCTCTTCAATACCCATCACCCACCTCCCTGGAATGAATTTAACTAAGTGAATGAGCTTTAATATCAAAAGTCAGCTGGTACAAAATTAAAATTTGGTTTTCTCTCTTTTGATAGTCTTTTGGACTATTGGTATGCCCTTGATAACATAAGATTGTGAAGAGTTTTTCATTACCCTTAATGTAATCTCCCCTGAAAACAAATTCTGTGTTTTATCAATATAATGTCCTATGCTTCCTGTTATCTTAATCCAGTCTTTTCATTACTGAAGAAAACTGAATCTTCTCAACATTAAACGAATTAAGTTTGCTCACAAATATGTAACCATTTCTATTTACCTTTTAAATCTTTTACTGTCATTTTAATTACGTAGGCAATTAAGTATTGTTTCATAGTTATCTGTGATCTGTTGGAGAGGAATAATTTCCTCTGTCCCTCAACATTCTTCTAGGTGTTCTGAGTCACATTAACATGAGACAGATTAGCAGGAGAAAATTAAATTTAATAGGGTATATATAGAGAATCCACACAGGCATGGAAATTCCAAAGACAGGCAACATAATGCTTATATGAGCTAAGGAGCGGGTAGAGGGTCAGAGGATACAAAGGGGAGGAAGATCATTAGCAGGAAGGTAAGAGGAAGTATTTAGAAAACAAAATTTGCCCTATAATGCAGATAAGTTTCTTAGGTAAAGAAGAATTTCTATTAATAGCTCTCCTCCTGGCACAAGCAGGCAGTTGAGGGGGAGATAAATAGCTTTTCCTGAATCTACTGGTCTTGATTACTTTTAACTCAAAGTAATGTTCTGCCAAAGCAGTCAATCTTGGGGTGGCCTATGCTTGGCTCCTATAATTCCTATTTAATCAAATATTCAAACCTTTGGATATTGTTGACAAACTTCCCACAATTCAAATTCTAAATGAAATCTTTTTAACTTAAAAATAACTGTGAGGGGCGCTTGAGTGGCTCAGCTGGTTGAGCATCCAACTCTTGATTTTGGGTTCAGGTCATGATCCCAGGATCATGAAGCCTGCTTGAGATTTTTTCTCTCTCTCCCTCTGCCCCTCTCCCCTGCTTGCACATACTCTCTCTCTCTCTCTCTCTCAAATAATTAAAAAAAAACACAAACTTTGAGATGTGAGATATTCCATCCTTGGAATATTTCAAAAGATTTGCTCTCTCTCCTTATAAAAGAGAGCTATTAAACTAGGCTTGTTTGCTTTGTTAAATTACACGAGAAGCATTGTCAAATAAGTGATGATAAACCTTAGATTATATTGTATATGTCAATATTATTAATATAAGTGGTCTAGAAATTGTATAAAATTCTTAAGATTATGATAGGTCTAGTATAACATTATCAGTCATAATTCTAGTTATTATTTACAATTTTTTAAATGTTTATTTATTTTTGACACAGAGACAGAGCATGAGCAGGGGAGGGGCGGAGAGAGAGGGAGACACAGAGTCCGAAACAGGCTCCAGGCTCTGACCTGTCAGCACAGAGCCCGACGTGGGGCTCGAACTCACAGACCGCGAGATCATGACCTGAGCCGAAGTCAACCGACTGAGACACACAGGTGCCCCAACTAGTTATTATTTTAAGTGTATGTCACAGAAATAACCAAATTTCCTAGTCAATTTCATTGTAACTCTAATAAGACCTTTAACCAAGCCATTTTTAAGTCTTTTATCATTTATAGACAGTATTCTTTTACTCAGATGCTTTTACAAAAGTGTTCCTGCTAAAATGCTTTATTTTCAACAAGATTCATGGAAATGACTGCAGAATACAGTTTTCTGATAACTTTAAGATCACAAAACTGGACTGGGTAAGAATTTGCAGAACTAAAGGAAAAACTGAATTCAAATGAACAAGAATTAATTACATGGGACTAAATGAACTGATGAAGATGATTATAATTTTAACAACTTTTTATTTAAAATATTCTTTAATTTTCTGTTTCCTAGGTGTAAGGAAGCCTTTCCTCTTAAGCTAAGTACAGTTTACAGCAATTTGGTAAATTATAATTTTGTGAGCAAAATTGAAACATTTATTTTTTCTCTCTACCTGATCCCTCCAGAATTCAGAAAGTCTCAGTGAATATTCTTTTATTATTATTATTATTTTTAATATGAAATTTATTGTCAAATTGGTTTCCATACAACACCCAGTGCTCATCCCAACAGGTGCCCTCCTCAATGCTCATCACCCTCAGTGAATATTCTTTAATTTTCATGGCAATATAGTTATTTGTATAAGTTCAGTAAGAATCCATTCTTCTTGTAACAGGACACCATTGGAAACATTGGTTATATGACCAAGGTTTTGACTGGAATGTCATACTGGAGAGAGACATGCATAGATTCAGATATGACCAGACAGCACTAAGGAATTAAGGTTGAATTTATGAAGTCAATAAAGCCCCTTTGAAATATCAGCCTGGTACTTTGGATAAGCCTTACTAGATGAATAAGGAAAGTCACTTCCTGGTAGGTGCAGGAACCTCAGAATATTTTAGGGACTTTGAGAAGAGAGGAATTAACCCAAATCTATAGCTCTGGCAAGCAAAGTCTGATAGCAAGTATTTGGTTTAGCTCCTTAGCTTTGAGAGGCTGTTCAAGCTGGAAATTTCTTATGAAAAGTTCCAGCAAAGTAGATTTAAAAGAGCCTATGTGATCACTTGCTATTCTTGCTTTACTTACACAAAAAAATCAGGCCAAATTTATTGAAACTAGGCTTATTTTTCAAAAAAGTTAATCCTAATTTGGCTATCTTTGGTAGTTATGAAGGTGATTATAGAGAGAAAAATTATGTTCCAACAGCACTTTTGTGTCTAGAAGATTCTAATAGTGTCCATTGTAAACTGGACTGACTCCTGAGTTCTTCTAGTTACAGATCTCCAAACTTACATTTCCAATTTGTCTCCCATCATTCTGACTTGGAATTATTAAGAATTAAAACTGCTCTTTTTCCAAAGCCACGTAACTTACAGTTGGACAACTTGGTATTATCTTCAGAGAAATCAATCCAATAGCTCATGTACAGACAATCTTTGTGTCTGTTGTATGGGCCACCAGAAAGATCACGGGAGACAGTCATATAGCAAAGTAGGAAAATCTGTCAGATTGCCACTGTTTGCCCTTTGAACCAGACCTCTAGAAACCTTGACCTGCTAACTTCAGAACTCAGAAATAAGTTTATAATCTCCTTCAAATATTAACCATTGTTTTTTCTTTGATTTTCACAGAAATACCTCTTATTAAATACTTGATTGCTTGAATAATATAGACCAAACTTTGTAAGCCCATTTGTATCACCACCCTCTGAAACGAATTTCACTAAACTGACCTATATTGTCAGGACTGAGACTGGTTGTGTGAGATGGAATAATCTACCAACTCAACTTCTGGACAGTGAAACTTCTCGGGAGCATATTTACCTCATTTGCCAGACTGCCGGTGAATGTCATATCCTTATGGGGTCCCTGTATGTACATAAATTTTTCTTTTCATGTTAATCTGTCTCATGTCAATCTGATTAGAGCTGTCAGAAAAATCTAGAAGGGTAAATAAAATTTTCTTCTCTCCAGCAGTATTGGTATATGCATCTATGTCTGTATTTATATGTAACATCACTTGATATTATAAACTCTTATTTGGTTAAATTTTATTGTATCTTATTACTGTATTGCTAAATAAAAAGATTTTACACACCCTATGTAAAATCTATAGGGGAAAAACTGTCTGAATTGCTAAAACCTTACTGCTCAAAGTGTCATCCATGGACCAGCAGCACAGGCATCACCTAGGAGCTTGCTAGAAATATAGAATCTCAGGCTTCAATCCCAGACCCATTGAATCAGAATCTGCATTCTATTGAGCTCTCCACTATTGTGCTCTAAAAGATTCACAGTTTAGCATGTGGGATCATTTTGTGAACTGTAGGGGGTAGTTTACTAAAGTTGAGGAAAGAAACAATAGTTTTTTTTTCCCCAATGTTTATTTTTGAGAGAGAGCATGTGCGTGCTAGTGGGGGAGGGGTAGAGAGAGAGGGGGGACAGAGGTTCCAAAGCCGGCTCTGTGCTGACAGCAGGAGCCCAACACAGGACACAAACCCACAAACTGTGAGATCATGACCTGAACAGAAGTTGGATGCCCAACTGACTGAGCTACGCAGGCACCCCGAAAAAATAGTTTTGATCAAGGCGCAGAAGTGAATGGTAGTTCCAGGAGGAATAGATCCTATGCTTCACAGATTGGGTTTTGTTTTTAAATTTTAAAGAAAGGCTGTTGGTTAATTGAGTTAGTGGGTGTTTTAAGTAAGTATAACTCATGCCATGTTACTGTCAGACTTAACACCATGGAACCATTCAGAATTTCACTGAGGACAGGACAGTAACCATCCTTGTCTGAATGGAAAGTGAGTATTTGAAAGACATGTTAATAGTGCTTCTTAATTTTTACAAATGATTCTAATTGATGTTTAATATTCATTTATTATAGATTTTTTTTTTTTTTTTTTTACAAAAAATTAGTTAGCTGCAGTTAAAAAGAGCACCTTGGAGCCTCCTTCTGCAGTGGACACACTCCTGAGACTGACAGTGGTTCAGAAACTGCAGCCCATCATCATCAAGACAGCATGGTATTGGCACAAAAACAGACACATAGACCAATGGAATAGAATAGAAACCCCAGAACTAGACCCACAAACGTATGGCCAACTCATCTTTGACAAAGCAGGAAAGAACATCCAATGGAAAAAAGACAGTCTCTTTAACAAATGGTGCTGGGAGAACTGGACAGCAACATGCAGAAGGTTGAAACTAGACCACTTTCTCACACCATTCACAAAAGTAAACTCAAAATGAATAAAGGACCTGAATGTGAGACAGGAAACCATCAAAACCTTAGAGGAGAAAGCAGGAAAAGACCTCTCTGACCTCAGCCATAGCAATCTCTTACTCAACACATCCCCAAAGGCAAGGGAATTAAAAGCAAAAGTGAATTACTGGGACCTTATGAAGATAAAAAGCTTCTGCACAGCAAAGGAAACAACCAACAAAACTAAAAGGCAACCAACGGAATGGGAAAAGATATTTGCAAATGACATATCGGACAAAGGGCTAGTATCCAAAATCTATAAAGAGCTCACCAAACTCCACACCTGAAAAACAAATAACCCAGTGAAGAAATGGGCAGAAAACATGAATAGACACTTCTCTAAAGAAGACATCCGGATGGCCAACAGGCACATGAAAAGATGTCCAACGTCGCTCCTTATCAGGGAAATACAAATCAAAACCACACTCAGATATCACCTCACGCCAGTCAGAGTGGCCAAAATGAAGAAATCAGGAGACTATAGATGCTGGAGAGGATGTGGAGAAATGGGAACCCTCTTGCACTGTTGGTGGGAATGCAAATTGGTGCAGCCGCTCTGGAAAGCAGCGTGGAGGTTCCTCAGAAAATTAAAAATAGACCTACCCTATGACCCAGCAATAGCACTGCTAGGAATTTATCCAAGGGATACAGGAGTACTGATGCATAGGGGCACTTGTACCCCAATGTTTATAGCAGTACTCTCAACAATAGCCAAATTATGGAAAGAGCCTAAATGACCATCAACTGATGAATGGATAAAGAAATTGTGGTTTATATACACAATGGAATACTACGTGGCAATGAGAAAGAACGAAATATGGCCCTTTGTAGCAACGTGGATGGAACTGGAGAGTGTGATGCTAAGTGAAATAAGCCATACAGAGAAAGACAGATACCATATGTTTTCACTCTTACGTGGATCCTGAGAAACTTAACAGAAACCCATGGGGGAGGGGAAGGAAAAAAAAAAAAAGAGGTTAGAGTGGGAGAGAGCCAAAGCATAAGAGACTGTTAAAAACTGAGAACAAACTGAGGGTTGATGGGGGGTGGGAGGGAAGGGAGGGTGGGTGATGGGTATTGAGGAGGGCACCTTTTGGGATGAGTACTGGGTGTTGTATGGAAACCAATTTGACAATAAATTTCATATATTAAAAAAAAAAAAAAAAAAAAAGAAAAGAAACTGTAGCCCAGTACCCGGTTCCTACGCTTTTTTCCTGGCTACAACCTGTGGGAAGAATTAAAATGATAACAGGCTCTTGCCTGAAAGGCTGAGTTACAAAAAAATCCCAGTTCCCTAAATTGAACATATCATTAGTGATGGAAAAAATAAGCGGTCTGATCTCTCACACTTGAATTAATCAATTAACTAAGCATTTATTCAGTGCCTGAAGGTGCCAGCATGGAGCTGGGCTCAAAGACTAATAATGCCAGATTCCTGCCTTCAATGGGATTATGTGACTTTACTTTATCCATGACAGATCTCTTTCTTCCTGGTCTGCTGAAAAACTGGGAATTCTCTTTCGCTTTAATCAATTTATTCTGTGCTCTAGGTCAATAGGAGGATCAATGGCAATGAGAAAGTCTTGTTCTTTTTCATCTGGAAAATTAAACTTCCTTCCCCAAATGTCCTTAGTCACTGATCCCCATCAGTGAGGATAATCTTTCCTTTACTCTGAGCAGGTTGTTTTTATTCTGTGGGCCTCCAGAGCAGAAAGAAAAATCATTTTCAAAGCTTCCTCTTCTGTTGAATGTGCCTTGCACATTGGTGCTAAACAGGCGATAAATCATAATAAATGGAAATAGTCGCCCATGGCATGATCTGATTGAGTCGTTTAAACAATCACTTTGTGTTGACAAAGGGTACGGTGATTATGCCAGAGGAATTCAAAGGTGCTTGAAACAAATGAACTGGAGAAATTGCTTGAAATATGTAGGGGGTTCTTCCAGGGCAACAGACTTCCTTCATTCCAGCTCAGCCTTGAAGCTTATAGACCCCAGCAGATGAGTAATTAAAATGCTGCTAATTCTTCAGCCTTACCTTCTGTGGTGGGGGTCCGACAGCACAGCTGCCTCCTGAGACTTGCCTTTTAAGTATACAGTTTTGAGAGATGAACCTCATAGTGACCTGCTAATACCATTCTGCAGGTTGGGAGATTAATCCTCACCTTAACGTGTGGGTAGAGTCACTTAGAGGGCAGCTCCCAGCACACATACAACCATTCTAATACAGACATTAGACTTCAGCAAGGAAGTCATTGTTAATAATAGTTCACGCAAATAGGCTACCTTTGTTGGTGCATTCCCCAGACATCCCCAGACGTCTTGGGGCACCCCTCTAGGGCTTGTGGGTAAGAGCTATATTTGCATATATTTTCCAAAAGAAATTGCTGGATGGTAAGCAACTTCCTTTGGGTCACTTTGCATATGGGGAGGGGTTAAAGCATAATTTTAGACCTTTCCCATGCTGTCCCCTATAGGAGCTCAGGACGGGCTCAGCTCCAGGCATGGATTGGGGGAAGGCAGAACACCCCTTGGTGGCCTCCTTCCTGGGCCACAGCCTCCTCTTCCCTGTGTTTGCAGAGCCCTCCCTTCCAGAAGAGGGGTCCCCATTCCACCCTTTTCTCAACTTTACCTGGATTGGGAAGGTCACACCACATGTGTTCAGATGGCAGTCCCCATACTGGGAATGAGGGGATCCTCCTCAGCCTGCACTCCAAATAGACATGATGCAGGGGGTCTCAGCCTTGAACGCACACTAGAATCCCCTGCGGAGAGGCATCCAACCCAATCACCTTGGACTCTAGCAATGGGGCTCAGATGCCGGTTCTTTATGAAGCGTGGCAAGTGATTCCAATGTGCAGGCAGGGTGAAGACCCACAGCCTTAGAAACAGCTGTGACTGGAATAGTTAACCAGTAATAGAAATCACATGAAACACTTCATCTGAGAAGTGTAAGCGCTCTTCAGATTTGCCTGTTACATCACTCTCTGCCCATTATGGTTGAACTCAGGAATGGCTGGTGATTAGCACTGAAATGAACGACTTACTGCTAAGAGGCTGACTGGGAAAGTGTTAATCCTTTGAGAGATCTTTCAGTAGGTCATGCATCTAAGATTATTATATAATTCTGGAGGATCCTCAAGATATGTCTGCTGCTGCCATTGTATCCAACCAAGGTGGGGGTGAGCAGCTGGAGAGAAAGCTCACTGTCCTCATTTAATTCCTCCATCAGCTACTTCGCTGAATGTTCATGGTATGTCGGTGGGGGAAAGATAGAAACATAACTCTTTTGTTTTAGCATGTCCAACTCTCATTTGAAGCTTGTGCACTTTAATGTGAGACCCTGAGGAAAGAAAATTCCACAACGACGTTCACTTAGGGCCAGTTGTCTGAGATTACAGCATGATGCTGGAAGGATCTTTTACCTCAGACACTGAACATGAAGTCTCTTGAGGCGTCCTAGACTAGGAGCACTTAGATAGCAAGACGCAAAACACAGGAAGGGCACTTTCAAAATACAGAAGCAAATTTGGCTGAGTGAGAAACATAATAGGCAATTCTGGATGCCAGGAGCTTCTCAACCTCCAGCCAGCACACTACAAAGCTCCTCATTAAAGCTTCCATCAAGTTGGAAACTTAGCACCTAGAATCCTAGCTGACAGGCTGAGGTCAGAATCTGCCAGACTCCAAACATGCTGTCTCTCTGAGTAGTTCATATAATAGGGCCTCTTTAAATAAGCTTTCCTGAACGAAACCCCTCACAGAACCCTCTCCTCAGGGTGAGGCTGCTGCCTGGGGGAAGAGGTTTGACATGGAGGGAATAAATGGCAGCTGTGGGGCCTTCCCACAGGCACAGGGATCTGAAGCATCTTGGGCTGGTCAGAAAGCAGCAGGCAGGGGTATTCTTTCACCAGGAGCTGTTTTCAAAGGCTGAAGCATGACTCCATTAAAGTGAATACTCAAGGGGCTCCCGGGTGGCTCAGTTGGTTAAGCATCTGAGTTTGGCTCAGGTCACAATCTCATGACTCATGAATTCAAGTCCCAAGTAGGGCTCTGTCCTGACAGTTAAGAGCCTGGAGCCTGCCTTGGATTCTGTGTCTCTGTCTTTCTCTGCCCTTCCCCTGCTTGTGCTCTGTGTGTGTGTGTGTGTGTGTGTCTCAAAAATAAACACATAAATAAGTAAAGTGAATATTCAAGGCATTTGTGAGCAAAGGAGATATAGGCCCTAAATGGTTCCTTCTGATCTCAGATCAGTAGTTTTATTTCCTTTCTTTATCCTTTCTTCTTCTGTTAACATCTTTGAAGAGTTTTGCTCTTGACCCCCAAAGAGTCAGGGTCATGGAGTCTTTGTTCAGGTTCCCAGTGGTTGAGGAATATGTTGTCTGGCTACATTTACATGCTTTGATAAATTCTCCAGAGAGGAACGACATGATAGTTTTATAGTGCTAAAATGGCAGTTCTTTCCTGTTCTGGCAAATGTTACAGGCCCTGAGCCAATGGGAGTTGGCTACTGCTTTGTAAGACAGTATTCTCTGTAATAGCTTAGAGTCTGGGTGAATTTTGGGAGTCGGTGGAGAGTTACAGGCTAATCAAGAGGGCATGAACTCCTCTGGGTTGTCGTAGTATAGGTTTTAAAAGTCTGGGCTGTAGAGTCAAATTGCCTTGGTTCCAGTTTCTGATTATTTTCCCTGATCAAGGCCACCCTAAAGCTTGGTCTTCTTATTAATAAATTGAGAGTGATTGTAGTGCCTACCCCACAGAGCTGTTATGAGGTCTGAGTGAGCTCAGTAGTCACCCAGTAGAGTGTCTGGCACACAGCCAACATGAACTAAATGCAAACTGAAGTAAATGGTGTTACTATCATTGGTCGACCAAAGAAGACCTTGTCCCCTTGAGGCTCCCTAGAGGCCTCAAATTTGAATCTCCTGGCGTTACTGTGAGTGAGTCACCTTTATCCAGATCCAGATCAGGAGAATCCAAATGCAGCTGACCGACACGACTGCCAGACTGCCAAGATCTAGGAATTCACTGAAAATCAATATATACAATACGCAGGACTGTACTAGCCTCCCCTTAAACAAGCTGAGCAAAGCCTTTGAATCTGGTCAGCAGGGCACAATGTAATGGAAAGAGCACTATCTTTTGGAGTCAGAAGACAGTTTGTGTCCATCGTCCATTGCTTACTAGCTGTGTGACCTTAGGCAAACTACTTGACTTCTCTGGACCTCATTTTTCATAACTGTTCAATACAAAATACTTCCTTTCTTCACAAAGTTGCCTTGTATGAACAAATTAGATGAAGACACTACAAAATACAGAGTAGGATATTATTTTTCTTACCTACATTACCTGACAAGAACTCTTTAAAAACAGAGTTTTGCTTTGTTTTGGTTTTGGCTGCCTTTTAGTGACTGAGATTGATAGAAAAAGCTTTGGATAGCCCCAGGTGAGCTGGATGGGCCCTATTTTTTGTGTGTGTGGCAGGCTGAAGTATGCGATGGGGACCATCTGTGTGGGGAGTTTATACTCTGGAGCCTCGTATCAGCCTTGAAGATCAAGGGAAAGTTGCACTGCGAACTTAAGTTTTAGATTAATTTTTAGAAATACTGCTGCTCTCTTGACCTCTGGGAGTGGAAAGGATTGGCCAAAATCTCTGCTTATATCCACTCGAAAAAACTGACAAAACTGGATTAGGGTTCTGGGTTCAGAGAGTCCTAGACAATGGTCTGTCAGCACCTTTCTCTTTTTTTAGCGTTTACGTTATTGTTTGGGAAAGAGTGAAGGTGAATCAGTCTTGCACTTTATTTTTGGTAATGTCTTTCCCTAGGATACAGGAATCTACAACTTACTGAGAGGAAAATATTACAAACTTTAAGGGGTGTAAGTTTCAGTTTCAAAAATTTAAAAACCGAGAACTGATGTGCTTTTGGTATAACTACTCATTTTACGAAGTTTGATTTTTGCCAGACTCTAACCTAAAACAATGCAAAAATAAAAATGACAATGAATGGATCTGGTCAATCACTTGGGTATAAATCTTATCTCTTTCAAGTTCAAGCTCAATTCTCTTTACTCTTTCATCTTCCCACAGTAGCTTGATTAAAGGTAAGTGGGGAAAAAAAGGGTAATTTGTGTGATAACGTGTACTTCCATTTGAATTACCTTCAACAGGACAAGTTGTGTCTTCCAACTTGTACAAATGGAAGAATGTACTTCCTTCCATTTGAGGAGGATAGCTTTATTTCATTATTTTATGAGAAATATTCATGAAAATCATAGATTTCTACACCTCACCCCCAAACTTACAACACTGTTAATTACAGCACTATTAATATTCCTTTTTCAGAATCCAGACTTCCCAGGGCATTCTTTCTCTTTGTAAGATTGTCATCAATTGTTTCTAGGTGGAAATATTGTTGCCTTAAGTAGATATGTGTACGTGTGTGGGTGTGTGTGGGCATATGTATGTGTGAGTGAGTATAGGGCTAGAGTAGAGACATTTTCTTCCTTTCCCAACATAGCCATGAGGAAAACACGTCAGCTGTTATCATTGCCAATCCAAGGACAGAATGACAGAGGTGTAAGAGTCACCCACAGTCTCATTAGCATATCCTTAGACTCCAGCTTCAACTTTTGCTGAATACTAGCGAACCACTCAATCTTAACACAGACTTTTAGTGTAGTTTTTTTTTATTTCTGTCTTATTTTTTCACAGCAGTACAGAAGACTGGTTGGTTTGGCAGTACATTGAGGAAACTTTAATTCATTTTCTCATTTGACAAATGCCTTTGGAGAGACTATTTGGGTGGTAGGCACTTAAGATGGTCAACAAGACAACTGTCAGTGCCCTTGTGGAGCTAACATACCATTTGTGTGTGTGTGGGGGGGGCAGGTAGTGTGTGGCAAATAGAGGCTCCCACTGAGAGATACAGTCAGAGAATCAATGGCAAAGTCAACTTCATTCAAAGGACCTCAGTGTCTTCATTTGCTAAAAGTGAAAATAAAGGTTGAATGTAAATGGAAGCATAAGATTCAAGAGAGATGTCATCTGAGAAGCCTCCCTCAGAAGCTTGAGGACATATCTGAGTGATGAACATATAGGAATATAGGACAGCAACAACAGTATAATGATCTTTGGTTGGGAGTGGGGGAGTCTCTGTCTCTAGTTCCTTTCTTTACTCATCCATTCATTCCATCAAATATTGAGTGCCCTCTTCATATCCCTAAGGCTGAGCAATGTGCTGGCCATGGGGAATATGAAAACGAATTGAAAAACTTCTCTTTCTGACCTTGTGGAGCTCATATTCTAATGAAGGCAGAAGGACACCTAAATAAACATGATACAGTTTGTTAAGTACTTTAATAGAGTTATACTGACTGATACGAAGACACAGAAAAATTCCTTAACATTTTTTTTGAGAGATATTATCTGAACAATAATGACGTTTTCACGAGCCTTTTCAGTTCCTGTCAGCAATTTTATGCTTACGTATGTCTCTGGGATAAACCCTCCTTGCCTTCACCTGAGATGGAGAATTCTTTTCATCAGAGTGCATGTCATTTACAACCACATGCAGATCTCTTGGTAAAGAGATGCGAGCATAAGCATGCTTTAGCAGATGAGTTAGAAATGACTTAACTTTTCAATACCACTTGATCTTCCTGCTTTACCATTTCTCTGGCCAATTACCCTTAAGACACAGGCTGGTTTGAAGCTTCTTTAAAAGTAAAGAGCTATATGGGGTGCCTGGGTGGCTCAGTTGGTTGAACATCTGACTTTGGCTCAGGTCATAATCTCACAGTCTTCGAGTTCGAGACCCACGTCGGGCTCTGTGCTAATGGCTCAGAACCTGGAGCCTGCTTCTGATTATGTGTTTCCTCTTCTCTCTGCCCCTCCCATGCTCATGCTCTGTCTCTCAATAATAAATAAACATTGAAAAAAAATTTTTTTTAAAGTAAAGGTCTGTAGTAGTGTCGTATTCTTATTTCTCAATACCTTTCCATTTTCTGCTAACTTTAATACATGAACCACTGTGAGGGGAAAACTCAGTTGCTCTCTTGGCAGCTATACATCTAATTATATTATTATTATTGTATTAATTGTATTGTAATTGTATTATTATTATTATTATCATTGGCTTCAAAAGCTTCCCAGGGCTAGGTCAGAATATAGGGTTTTTTGGTCTCTGTGTGTGTGTGAGTGTGTGTGTGATGGATGCTTTTTGGCTTAACTCTGAAACAAGCTGGCTTTTCCTGTAAATGAAAACATTTGGTGACTATGGCAACACCCCATTAGCCACAAGGGAGTACTCATTTGTTGGTGAATGGACAGCCTCCTGTCTTCCCCTTTTGAGCTTTGTTTTCAGGCAAGCAGCAAGCCCCTCTAGGTATATTCAGGGTGCTTTGCAGCCTTATCCTAAGGAACTTAAAATCTAGATAGGGGATGTGTCTTCTCCATTCCCTCCTCAGCTCTTCCCTGCCAGCAGCCATTGTATACTGAGTTCTAATACATAAGCCTTATGATACTTGCTCTATTGGACACTCAATAGCTTTATATGCTGCCTGTGAACTCAGCCAAGGTCAAGAACCCAGAGCTGGCAGAACCTGAATGGTGAGCACATAGTTGGAAAATTGAGGAGTTGGGAACTTAATACCAAAGTAAGGCATCCCACATTCTCTGGGTTAGACAATAGGGCCAGAAATGGGAATGACTCCAGTATCAGGCTCAGTGAAGATATGGCTGAGATGATGTGGGTCATCATAGTCGGGGGGGTGGGGGTGTTGACTGCTCAGTTTGAATTACCTTCAACAGGACTCCTGTGACCTAAAGATTGTGACCATGGAAGAGAATTAGCTAACAGCTGCATCTGAGGCTAGATATCTGTCCAGAGTCCTGACAAGGTGAGCCATGGCCAATCATGGGGCCACATAGGGAGCTCTGAGGGTGTTGCTTTTAATCAACTTCCCCCAACAAATAACTCATGATAGCTCTAGCAACAAAATTAGCTATGGACCAACTGCACGAGAGCTATAGTTACCCTTATTCGCAGAGCAGGGAAGAACTAAATCAAAAGCTGTAATTAAAAAAGATAATGATTTTTAAATTAGTTTTTATTAATAGAATTAAGCCATATTAAGTCTTGAGATGGTATCATAAACATGCTAATGAAAATGTTCTTCCCAAATGAAAACATATATGGGCTGAGTAATGTAAAAGTCATATATTACATGTTGGTTTACAACATTAACTATTAAATATATTAACTGGCAATACAAAGTAGCTGAAGGACATTTTGTATCATTAGCTAAATAACCAGGTAACTGTGTTATCAGTCTTTATATAACATATATCAGTCTTTATATAATAAATAGGCGAAACCCCTGGTGACAGGATATAAAGTTGCAATACCGACTAGTCACAGAACGGCTATTTCTTATGAAGAACCACAGAATAAGGGTGAGTGTTATGCGCTCTGTGTGTATCACCTTTATAGGCAAGGAAGAAAGATGGGGGCAGGATGGGTTAGATTATCGACATATAACAAATTCTCCTGTGAAGGCTATTAAAATGGGGGAGGGGGCAGTGGAATCTCCTTTCTCGGATATCTATGTGTCTTGCTCAGCTGTCTGAGGGAGCTCTGGTGTGCAACTGCCTGAGGAGAAGAAAATGAACAGGATTATCTCCTGGGGAGCCTCTAATTGCGCCAGCCTAGATTTTGTGTGGCAGCGTGTTGTCTTTTAGAAGGCTGCTGAGCCTTCTTGGATTCTCTCATGATGAACTTGTCATTTGCCCTAAACCTACTGCCATCTTGACTCCCCCCACTTCTTTCTTCTGCCAGTCAGTCACTGGGGCACCAGGCCTCGCCTGAAGTCCCTTCCTGAGGTAACTGGCAGTTCCTTGTGTCTAGGCCTCCCTCTCCATTCCCACCCTGCTTGAGGCCCTTGTTTCTAGTCATGTACAATATTGTAGTGGTTGTCATTGCTGCCTCCACCTCCAGCCTCTCTCTCTCTCTCTCTCTTCTTAAAAATATTTTATTTATTTATTTATTTAGAGTGCACAAGTGGGTGAAGGGCAGAGAGAAAGAAAGGCAGAATCCCAAGCAGGCTCCATGTCATAAACGCATATCCTGATGCGGGTCTCAGACTCATGAACCTTAAGATCATGACCTGAGCCGAGATCAAGAATTGGATGCTTAACCGACTGAGCCACCCAGGCGCCTCCTTTCCAGCCTCTCTTTTGCCACCCTCCTGCTCTGTTGTCTCCACTGTGTTGCCCTTGGTGGCAAAGGCTGAGTCCAAACTGTAGGCCTGACCACCGTTTCTCCTTCTCTGGCAAAGTACCTAACCTTCCAGTCAAATTGCCTTCTGTCTTAACCTCAAGCCCTCACTTTCACTGGTTTTGCATATGACTGGATTGCCCCACAGCGTCTCTGCTTCCTAAAAGCCTGCCTGCTGTTCAAGGCTCTGTTTAAATGCCAGCACATTCTCGAAGTCTTCTTTGATAAGCTCACAAAAGATGTACTTTGTGCATCTCTTTTGAGCACGTGTTGGCTGATATTTACTTACAGATAGATTTGTATGGGCTTCGCCTACTGGATAAAAACCACTGTTTATTCATCTTTCTCTTCCTCAAAGTGATAAAGAAAGTGTCTTGCACCAGAAACTTTGTTGACTCGAGGAATGAATCAACTCAAAAAAAAATCTTGCCCAGCTGATATTTTGGAATGAAGTCTCTAAAATTAAGTGGACATTATGATGTCCTCACCGGAATGTCTCCTATACCTTAAAGAATTGCATTTTAGAAAGAAGTCTGGGTGGAGAAAATAGTGATTCCCCAGAAGTTGCCTGAAAGTGCTTGTGTATATAATTTATATTCTCATATATGTACATATCTATATGAGCTTATAAAGATGAATGTGTCAGCTGGAGTCACTCTCTCATTTTCATATTAATTAGAGACAATTTGGATAATATATAAGTGCATTATCTGAGTGGTATTCCTCATTTTCCAGAAAAAAAAAACTATTAAAAATTTGGATCTCCCTCTAGTTTTTTTTTCTTCCTATAACATTTCTCCTCTCTGCCCTCATAGTTATGTAACCTGGATTTTCATTCTACAGTGTTTTGGGGTCAGGGGGAATGGCTTGTCCCAGGCCCTCTGTTCAAGGATGGGACTCTTATAATAATAGTTCTGTTGATTTCTTTTTTCTTTTCTTTTCTCTTTTCTTTCTTCTTTTCTCTTTTCTCTTGCTTTCCTTTCTTTTCCTTTCCCTTTTCTTTTCTTTTCTAGTTTATTTATTTTTGAGAGAAAGAGATAGAGTGTGAGTAGGGTAGGGGTAGAGAGAGAGGGAGACACAGAATCTGAAACAGGCTCCAGGCTCTGAGCTGTAGGCACAGCCCTGTTGACAAAGGGCTTGAACTCCACATGGGGGCGGGAGGGCGTGGGGCTCCACTTTTGATGCGGGGCTCAAAAACGAATGTGAGATGATGACCGGAGTGGGAGTTGATGCTTAACTGACTGAGCCACCGAGGCGCCCCTTTATTTAATTTTTTTTCTATATTTATTTATTTTGAGAGAGAGAGGGAGAGAGAGAAAGTGCGCGTGTGCAAGTGGGGAAGGGGCAGAGAGAGGGAGAGACAGAATCCCAAGCAAGCTCTGTGTTGTCAGCACAGAGTCTGACATGGGGCTCTATCCCACCATCTCACCAACACTGATATCATGCCCTGAGCTGAAGTCAAGAGTTGGACGCTTAACCAAGTCCCCTAGGTGCCCCCTGTTGATTTCTTTTTTTTTTTTAATTTTTATTTATTTATTTTTAATTTTGTTTTTAATGTTATTTATTTTGAGACAGAGAGAGAGAGCAGGGGAGGGGAAGAGAGAGGGAGGGAGAAGAGACACAGAATCCGAAGCAGGCTCCAGGCTCGGAGCTGTTAGCACAGAGCCCTGAACCGAGGGACCATGAGATCATGACCTGAGCGGAAGTCAGCCACTTAACTGGCTGAGCCGCCCAGGCGCCCCTCCCCCTGTTGATTTCTTTTCTGAGTTTTAAGGCATTCTGAAGAATTTCCAGTGAACATAAAGAAAGCTGAGAAATTTTTAAAAATGGCTTCAAAATTAAATTTGAATTTATACTGTCCTCTCCCCATCAGACTTACTGCTTTTGTGTAAAGGACAAGACAGGCTGAGAAGGAGACACTGTGAAATAAAACAGGAGATATGATCTCATGATTGCCACCACATTACCAGTCTGCTCAGTAAAGTGCTTCTCCCTGGCAATGGTCATTGCAAACTGGAAACAAGTGCAAAGATGAAGAATGAGAAGAGCTTAAATTCATCTTTGGCTCAGGGCATGTAGGGCTAAGGCCCGTGGCCGAAGTTTCTTCCTTCTAGAAATTTCACTTAGTGCTCTAGTGCTCACACCTTGGGCTGCACAGCCATTCCTACTTGACGGAAATGCTCTCTGAGCTGTTCTTCCACCATAAATCATGGCTGAGGGCTCCGTACTGGCTCCTGTAATCTGCTCTAGCCTGTAACAAATGGTTGCAGACAGAATTGCAATTCCATGATGTTTTAGGGGTTTGCAGTAAAGCACCTAACAGCCTTTAAAACTGCCTCCTCTCCACCCCCCATTGTGAATGTGGGTGGGGGGATCTATTTGAACTTGATAAACAAAACCCATCCATTCCAAGGATACACTTTGCCAGACTCTGCCAGATGACATCCTCTAACAATAAACCTGGCAGAGCGAAACCATCGGTGCAATGCTTCTTTTAAAACATTTCAGGGATGTCTCAATGTTTTCTTATTTAGTTCAGAAGAGGAAAATGAGAACTCTATGCATTCAGGGTCTCACTGAACATCGATGTACTTCAGAATTTATATCTGTAATTTTCCACACATTTGTGCTCTTGGCAATGAGATGCTCACTCTAAGATCTTATGGTCTTTTGGCCTATGAAAAATAGTACTATTTCTCTTTTCAAATACCATTTTATACATTGAGACTGATAATGAAGGCTCTATGATGCCTATGTAAAAGGTCAACTAATCGTTCACAATAGAGAAAATTCCTTATATTGCCACATATAAGTTGTCTAGATTTTCCATTTTTCCCCATCTTAAGAAATTTCCTCAACTCTCTCTTTGCTCCATATGGGATAGGTAGTAAGTGCTACAGCTGTGTTTGTATAACACATTTTCATACTCAGTTTTGTCCTTGAACAGTTTTTACCCTTGGCTAGAAACCTGTCTGAACTTAGGGAGCTCATATTTAAACTGCCTGATGGTTTTAGATCAATGTTATTGACCAGTATTCTTATTCATTTAGTCTCTTTTTTCCACACAAGAGGCTGTTGAGTCGGTCTTACTAAAGATTTAAGGATGGCTATTCAAAGAGAAGGTTGAATACAAAGGAATATTCTCAGCTCATTCACGGTGGTCACACAAGACAAGACAGCTCTTTCTGAAAGTGCCAAGGATGTCTGCTTTGGATAGCACTTGAATGACACAGGAGGCCACTGCTATTCAGCAGGGAATACTGTTGGAATGAGTGCAGAGAAGGCAAGGAAACTGAAATGTTTGTTTCTACATCAGTCTTGTGGGTTGGTGTGGTCAGAAATTCCTTTTGTGTCTTAGATTTCTGAACTACAATGTGGAGATAACCCTCCCATGTTATGATCTGTCTTTTATCTGTTTCTCAGAGGCCTGCTAGTTGAAAACACCTCATAAGAATCTTCTCAATGTAACAGCACACAGGTAAAGGTAAGGCACTGTTACCAGGATGAATAATAACTAGTTAACATGGGCTCTACCAGTTCCCTCAAGTATTACCAACTTAGCATGTTGTTCAAATGGAAACACTGTTACACTCATGTTAACAGAAACGAACCTCAAAATTCTGCTTTGCTGGGTGTGATACCTCTGAAGCCAGAAGCCAAGGGCCTCCTGGTGATGGCCAATCCCCATCTTGAACATCAGCTTGCTTTGGGTCTGTGGCTAAGCCAGTGTTTAGTGTGCTATAGGTCAGTTCTGCCATTGGCAAATGAAGCCCGCCCAACATCCATTCTGGAAGTGTCTGAAAAGGTCTTATTGCCCAGAACACTTTGGAAGAAAGCCATGGTAAGTAATGTCAGTGGTGTCATGGGCTTGGGCCTCTTCCCCAGAGAAATACAGCACACAGATGCAGGAAACTTCTGAGTGATCGGAGAAGGTCTACGATTTTTAAACTGTCAAGAAACTATTAGGAGATTGCACACAGCCTTCTGCTTCTTTGAGAAATATTGTTAGTGCTGTTTAAAAACAAACTAAACAAAATGGAAGGGACAGTATAAAAGTAAAACAAACTGTACATCCTAATAAATATGATGCAACTGTTAGTCTGTGCTCTCCCAATTTTGAAGGGAGTCCTTTTGTGCTTGGGCAGAGGGATGGTCAGCCCTTTCACTCTGTTATAAACGAGGTGCGGGAGCCCCAGAGAGCTGAGGCCAGGGCCTGACGTGTGTGGGGCAGGCCGGCCTTCTGCTGCCACGCTCTCAAGTCTCTATACTTTTTATTAGACCACATGGCCTCTGCCAGAGCTCATAGCCTCTGACTATTGGAAAAGACACTTTAATAACAATTTTACTTCCTCACTCAAGGGTAGGTCCCAAAGATGACTACCCTGACTTTGACCATCTTCCCATGAGAATGCAGATCCTCTTCGACCCTGCGTTTTTGCTTTTCAAAGGTTTCCCTAAGGAAATGATCAAAGATATAGGGGAAGATATACAGACAAGGATATTTTTTTGTAGCATTTTTCATAATAGTGGAAAAATCACAAAAATAAGAGAAGTCTAAATAGGGGATAGGTTAAATGATAGGTCTATATAACAATGTACTAGGGAGTCATGCAAAATGATGTATAGAAGGATATTTAATTTCCCAGCAGTCTAAAAATATTGTCAAATAAAAAAAAGCAGGTTCCAAAATAAAATGGTTACATTTTCCTTCTTGATTATTTCTGTTTTTGAGATCTTCTATAACATGTATTAATTTGTTAAACTCAGTACAAGTTATCTCAAAAAAGAGCTCCCATTAGGGCATCATTTGAGAACCAATGCAGCCACAGAATGACAGTAGGAACATTGTCAAAACTGAGATTTAAGATACATTCTTTCTTAATTCTTGTTTGGGGAGCTCATTCCAGAACTTTAGCCTTTCAGACAGCTCTCTGAGCAGTTGATGAGGAGACCCTTAATACAGAAGGTGTCCCAGGTTTGCAGCATCCTCTGACTGAGGTTACTGGCGGGAGGGGTCCCTTCTCTGTCCTTCCTTCCCCTTTCCTTGTCATGTTGGCCTTCAAAGGGGGTTGGGACCCATGAGGACGGACAGGCCATGTACCTGCCAGGAGAATGTGTATCTATTGGGAGATCTAAGAGTGAGGCTAAGGCCCCTAAATACTTTCTCTCAGGAGGAATCTGCTAAGCAGGAATTCAGGAAAATCTAATCAATCCTTATATTTTCTCCTCTCAGGTGTCTGGCAGGAACTGATGTTTAAGGCTGTTCTCCCTCACTCTCATGGGCTCCCTTCCCCTGCTGTGTGTTCTTTCCTTGTTTCAAGGTGGAGGCATCCATTTTCTGGGGTCAGTGGATTGCAGAAAGATCAGATGGAGGAGAAGAATGATAAAAAGGCTAAATCAGAAAAAAATTCAGCTGAAAATTGTTTACTCTTTGCTAGGAAATAGAGGTGAAAATAATTGACCGGATTTTGTTGCCTTCTGTTCAGCAGTCCAAACTGAACTTGGAGCTTGCTGTGAGGCATTAAAGGCTTAGTTCTAGCTTTGTGATTTTCAAGCACGCTCCTACTCCCGTGAGACCTACCTCAGAATCAGCTGGATCCAATACCACTTTCTTTTATGAACTGAATTTATTTTGCACCTTCTCTTAAATGGAGCAAACCAGGTCTACTCATTGAATATGGTGGTGCATTCTTAGAATGCAATTTACACAGTAAATATACATATTTAAATGAAGCAGTTCAATATAGATCGAGGCAAAAGATGCTGTGGTTGGTTAAAAGAAGTTAATTTTCATCCTGCAATGCTGAAGACTGGAAGGGTAGGAATTCTTTCTTAAAGAAGTCTCCTCCACTCCTCTGCCCAGCCTCAGCTTACTCTACCGGTGCCCCTCTTCATTTGAGTGTATCTACTGTGTTCTATGTGCTGCAATTATTTTTTAAAAAATTTTTAATGTTTTATTTATTTTTGAGAGAGAGAGAGCAAGCGAGCATGAATGGGAGACACAGAATCCGGAGCAGGCTTTGAGCTGTCAGCACAGAGCCTGATGTGGGGCTTGAACTCACAAACTGTGAGACCATGACCTGAGCCGAAGTTGGTCGCCCAACCAACTGAGCCACCCAGGCGCCCCTGTGCCGCAATTATTTTTAAGTTCCTTCAGTCACAGGTTTTCTTTTTCTCTTTTTCCTAGTACACCATAACCTTTTGGAGGGCAGGTCTTGACTCTGCTATTTCCTTTCTATCCATCCATCCATTCATCCATCCATCCACTTGCTCATACAATGCAGTCCAAGGCACCACTGGGTGTAAAGCTTGTGACACCTGAGCTGGCAGACATGGTGTCTGTCCTCAGGAGG
Source organism: Panthera tigris (assembly GCF_018350195.1). Classification (NCBI taxonomy): domain Eukaryota; kingdom Metazoa; phylum Chordata; class Mammalia; order Carnivora; family Felidae; genus Panthera; species Panthera tigris. Next base: position 81,751,914 of record NC_056661.1, read on the forward strand.
CAAACAGTTCTCTCAGGGGGTTAGTATGTGGCTCTGGGCTTGATAAGTGATCTACTAGCTAAAGAACTATGAGACAGGTAAAGACAGATAAATCCAGCAAATTTTTGCATAAGAAACAAGATCACAGGAAGGCACAAAGAATATTATGGTCTTCACATCACATTTTGCAATACTAAATAACCCGGTAACACGTCTCCATTTACACCCCCTGTCACCTGAGCACCACCACCTGCCACCTGAGGCCTCTGATGAAAACAAAGGGGGACACTTTTCTCTTGTCAGTGAACTTCTTGCAGGGGTGGGGGGGTGGGGAGGGGTCAGGATTGTGTTCTCATAGTATTTGTCTGTTTTGCAAGCTCCTACTTAGCTCAGCTGGGGGGACAACTGATATTCCTCCTCCCCGCAGAACCTGACCAACTGTCTCAAAGAAGCCTTTGTGAAAAGAGGTGGGATACAAAGGAATATAAATAAGTAAACCATCACCAGATTCAGGAACTGCCTTTCTAACATATGCAGTCCTACTTCTTTACTCCCTGGTGGGACTCCAAAGCCAAGTCCTCATTCCAAAATCAACCAAACAAAGGCAAGAACCTAAACAGCAACTTTAGAGCAAACAGAACCCCGGTCAGAGAGAAGGATGCTAACGTCAAGCTTCTGGTAATGAGCACCTCTCTCCTACTGCTTGCTCCTTTAAGAAGCTCATCACCTGTCATCCAATTGCCCTAAGGGCTGTCTAACATCAGTGCAATTTACAAAATAAAGCTCAGGAGGTGCTTTGAACTCCAAAGCTTTAGAACTGCTGGCTCTCCTAATGTCGGGTGGCATTTTCTTCTCTTTTGAGGTGGTAAAAAGCACATAAAATTGAGTATCTTAACCACTTTAAGTGTACTGTACAGTGGTGTTAACTATATGCACGTCGTTGTACAAAAGATCTCTATAACTTTCGCATCTTGCACAACCAAAACCCCTACAGCTATTACACAACTCCCTTTCTCCCTTACTCCCAAACCCTGGAAACCACCATTCTGTTTTTTGCTTCTAAGACTTGACTACTTAGATACCTCACAGAAGTGGAATCATGTCTTTTTGTGACAGGCTTATTCCACTTAGCATAATGTCCTGAAGGTTAATTCATGTTGTAGCATACAACATGTCGAAGGTCTTTCTTCTTTCTTTCTTTCTTTCTTTCTTTCTTTCTTTCTTTCTTTTTTCTTCCTTTTTTACATTTTTATTTATTTTTGAGAGAGAGAGACAGAGCACAAGTCGGGGAGGGGCAGAGAGAGAAGGAGACAGAATCTGAAGCAGGCTCCAGGCTCCTAGCTGTCAGCACAGAGCCCGACTCAGGGCTCGAACCCACAAACTATGAGATCATGACCTGAGCCGAAGTCGGATGCTCAACCGACTGAGCCACCCAGGCACCCCAAAGAAGGTCTTTCTTTTTAAGATTGAATAATATTCACGGTGTGTGTGTGACAGATTTTCTTTACCCATTCACCTGATGGGCATTTAGTTGCTTCCACCTCTTGGCTATTGTGAAGATTGCTGCAAAGAGCATGGGTGTGTGGAGGGAGCCAAAGGAAAGCTAAGAGCAAAGCACAGGCTTAGCAACTTCCTCTCCACCCCCAGGTGGGATCTGTGTGACATTCCTGGCACTCCTAGTTGCCCAAGAACAAAGGAAAGGGAAAACCAATGGTTAACCGATAGAGATCACAGTCATGCAGGACATGAGTCTCCATCAGTTTGCAACTGTTTTAATGATTTACAAGAAAAAAGGCAATTTCCAGAAACCTATAGACTCAGTTTCCTGGAGCCCTAACATCACCCTCCCCTCCATAGTGGTATGGGGAACAAAAGCAAGAAGAAAATGTAAATAAAATTAAATTCTTTAGAACCTGCAGCCCATTGACAAATACTTGAGACAGGCCGGAGTATAATGTTTCTCCAGGTCTCCCTACTGTCTTAACATTAATGCTTTGCCAGAAGGAAAAACAACCTTCGCTTGACAATAGCTAGGCCTCCTATTAGACAATAGCTAAAGTCTTCTTTAGCATATAAAAGTCCTTTTGGAAACCTCCCTTTTGCCTTAGCCTCCCCCAACTCCATAGTATGTTATCAGTCACTCCTCACAACCCCAGTGCAGCTCTTTCTGCCTAGGGATACTGTCCCTGTGCTTTAATAAAATCACCTTTTTGCACCAAACACATCTCAATAATTCCTTCTTGGCCATTGGCTCCGGACCCCCACCGGCCCTCCAAAACCACATCAGATGTGCAAATATCTCTTCAAGATCCCATTTTCAATACTTTTGGATATATATACCCAGAAGTAAGATTGCTGGGTCATATGGTAGTTCTGTTTTTAATTTTATTGAGGAATCTCCACACCATTTTCCATAGTGGCGGCACATTTTACATTCCCACCAACAGAATGAGGGTTCTAATTTTTCTACCTTTTTGCCAACGCTTACTCTTTTCCTTTCTTTTTCATAGTGGCCATCAGACAGGTGTGAGGTGATATTGCATTGTGGTTTTGATTTGCATTCCCCTGCTGATGAGTGATGTTAAGCATCTTACCATATGCTCGTGGGCCATTTGTACATCTCTGTAGCCCAACCATAGTAGCACCAGGGGTTTCTAGCTAGAGGTTGTAGGTGCCCTATGGCTTTGGCTGTAGAAAGACTGGGACTCAATTTTACTGTATTTGACATTCTGAAGGCAACCAACAATCACTTACAAGCTGAGTAAGCAGTGAGATTTTTTTGGTGTGGACATCCCCTGATATTTCACTTTGAAAACAAGCTACTGTATTGATTGCTGTGTGCCCAGGGATAATAAGCTATTGATGGAAATAATGGGAAAGGCCAACTGAACAGATGTATTTCACTTGGAAAAGATAATTTTTCTCCCTTCTGGCATTTTATATGAAAAAAAGGGGGTATCTTGAATATAGAAAGAGATATTAAGAATTCCTGCTACTTGCTTTCTCTGTTAGTGACTTTTCAAAATGAATGAGAAAATGACCCAATTTATTTTTTGAAGGCCCTATGTTAACAAGAGACAGTCTTTCTCCAGAAAAATCCAGTGTATGAAAACAACTCCAAGTACTCTTATAAAAGATGACTGTGTCCATATGTTAATGTTGGGGTTATGAGGGACAGTGGCCACTGTGTCACTGCCTACCTGTCACAAGGTAGCAGGGAGGCGATACAGAGCCTGGAGCAGGCAATGAGGAAAATTCTGTATTCTTATTCTCTTCTCCTTTCGTGGCCTTCCTCTCACCCCCAATTTTCTGTGCTCTTCCCTGGGGACTCCCACTGCCCTTTGGGTTTCACATGCTAGAGATGCACTATCCTGATGCAATTGCTTGTTATGAATCACTATTTGAATCTCTTAAAAATCCCACATGCCTCCCCCACTCCTCAGATTAGTTCACTCACATTACTTTCAATGCTAGTACTTGAAGATGCCATGTAACAGGACCCTGTCATTGTGCAGATAAGAAAACTGAGGCCCTGAGAAGTTAAGTAATTCTTGAAAGCTCACCTGTCTTGTTAATGGCATCATTTCTGAATTTTCCTATTTCTTTTTCCTCACAGCTGCTCTTCCATCTTCCCAAATACTTAGGCTCCTAACTTGGGATGACTTTTGAAGCCTCCCCAGTTCTTATTCCCTTTATGCTATCAGTCACCAAGTCTTAATGATTCTTCTTTCAAGGTTCTTTATATTGTCAACCCTCCTATATTTCATTTCAACTGTTTTCAGCACCTCATTGACCCATTCCTGCATTTCTAAGTTGCTGTGATAGCCTCTTTATCTGATTTACTTTCTTATCTGGTCCACCAGTGATTCACAACTCTGGCTGCTCATTGTGTTGACCGGGGACACACTTAAAAAAAATTACATCGTACCTGAGCCTGTACTCACACCCACGGCCATCATTCCTCACCTTCATGGGTTAATTGGTCTGAGGAGAAGCCTCTACTGGTAATTTTTAAATACAAGTTCCCCAGTTGTTTCTAATAGGTAGCCATGAGTTTGAAAAGTATTTTCAAAAAAAAAAAAAAAAAGAAAGAAAGAAAGAAAGAAAAAAGAAAAAGAAAACCTTTTCCAAAAATGTTCCCCACCACCCCTAAGATACTTCTTTGGTCCCCTCAGTGTGATGCTCAAGAATCTTCTGTGCCTCCTCATTGCCACTGGTTTATAGATATTGGCCTCTTCTACACATTCACAATTCTTGCACTTCTACTCCCTCTGCTTTTCAGAAGGTTACCCTGTACTCTCCTCGTTTGTGATGTGGGAAACAAAGGCAAGCTGAGGACAAAGCATATTCTAACAGCCACCTCCACCCCCACCAAGGTGAGATATGTGACATTCCTCATGCACTCCTGGCTGCCCAAGAACAAAGGAAAAGGAAAAACAAATGGTTAACTGATAGACTCATGTCCCACAGGACTGTGTTCTCTTATCAGTTTGTAACTATCTTGATAATTTACAAGAAAAAAAAAAAAACTTCTATCAATAGTTAGGCCTCCAGGATCCTATAAGTCTACTTTAGCAAATGAAAGTCCTTTTGAGGGGCACCTGGGTGGCTCAGTCAGTTGAGCATCCTACTCTTGGTTTTGGCTCAGGTCATGATCTCAGGGCTTCATGGGTTTGAACCCGGCATCGGGCCCTGCGCTGGCAGTGTGGAGCCTGCTTGGGATTCTCTCTCTCCTTCTCTCTCTCTGCCCCTCCCCCACTCATGCTGTCTCTGTCTCTCTCAAAATAAATAAACTTAAAAAAAAAGTCCTTTTGAAAACTTCCCCTAGTCTTTACCTCCCCCAACTCCCGAGTATATAATCAAACACTCCTCACAACCCCAGTGCAGCTCTTTCTGCCCATGAGTCCTGTCCCTGTGCTTTAATAAAACCACCATTTTGCACTGAAGACATCTCAAGGATTCCTTCTTAGCTGTTGGCTAGAACCCCAACACTTCAAAGCACATCAGTTTGCTTCTTAGCATCAAAATCATCTCCTACAGTTTCTATTTGTAGTGTCCTTTGCCCTCCACTCTGTTCATCCCAAACCTTCTGGTTCTTCAAGGGTTATCTCAAGACTGGCTTCCTTCAAGGATCCCTTCTGACTATTCTGGTCATTATTCCCCCTCCCCCCCACCCCCCGCCCCATCTCAAACTCCCTTGTCATTTGGGTTTGCACTGTCTTGTATTTGTTCCAGAGAGTATTTTCAGCTATCCCACGAGATAGAGAACTCCTGGAGGTGAGGGAGGGACAATGCCACATTTTTTTTCTCTGTAGCCCCAACAGCATCAAACAATGTCTGATGCATATCATAAAATAAATCAATTTGGTTGAAAAAAATAGATCCAGGAGACTAGACAAAGAGCTAGAGAATTTTCCAGAGTGGCTCCCTTTTTACAGGAAGGTAGGTACATGATCCCGCACAGACCTTACATTAGCTTTTGTTTCACAGTTTTTTTTTGTTTACACAGCTTTTGTTTCAACTTTCCCGTAGGAGACAATTATACATGGCACTTCCATAGCAAAGAAGCAACTCTGGCATGTTAAGCTACAATTTGTAATGCCAACATAGGGCAGAACTACAGTTTGAGAGAAAACACCTTACAGAAACATTATAACTTAGATTAACCAAAAATAATTGCCTGGAACATTCAATCAGCCAGATTTCCTCCACTCCACTCTTAACAGAGAATTAACTCCGTGCTTAACTCCACTCTTGTTTTCTATAAGAAAATAGACAAGCGGGAATTTATGAAAACAACAACCAAAGTGCTACTTCTGGTTTAGGTTGAGACAGTCAGTGGAAAGTTGGGACACCATCCTATGCCTTCTGCAACCACCTACAAAAGCTTACATTGAGATCTGCTGTCAGAATAATGACTTTGTGATACTGCGAGACTTACAGTCATTCATGCACTCACTTGTTCACTCTATAAAGCACCATATTAATAATCCAGGGTGATGAGCAGTATTTGAATTCCAGAAAGGGGAGGAAGTAGGTGGATATTGATAATTATGTTGCAAAACAGAGAGTAAGAGGGAACAGGGGAGATATAAAGGGCTATGGGATTTCAGAGGACTGGGATGTTACTTCTGATTGGTGGACATGGGGAAGGATTCATGGAGGGGGCAGCCTTTGATGTGGTTCTTAAAGGAGGACATGATTTGGAAAAAGGGTTTCTCAAACATGGGATCAGCATGTGCCCACCCATGAAGGTGGGAATATAGGGCAATGGCAAATACTCCAGTGTAGCTGGGGCACAGATAGGAAATAGGATATTGTGGGAGATAAGAGACAAGACTGATTTGGATGGGGCCAAACCAGGGATGGTTCTGGCCCTAATTTAAGGGTGTCTGTGTGTGTGTGTGTGTGTGTGTGTGTGTGTGTTTGTGGAAAAGGTCTTTGGGCGGGGTGGGGGGGGGAAGTCCTTAAGGACAACAAATTGCTCTATTGCTCTGGTATCAATGAGCTGGGAAGATTGGCCAGAGCAATACAGAAAACAGGTAGGCTATTTAACCTTGTGGAGTGGCCCTAAACAATAGGAATGGAGAGAAAGCCATTGTGAGAAATGAGAGACATAAAATCACTCCCTCTTGGGAACTCTTTATACATATAGGGAAGGCAGTCAAGATGGTTTTGAGGTGGGTGATGAGGAGGATTGATGATCCCTTAATTAATAAGTGATTCAAGAGGAGGAGTATTTTTAGGAGGAAAGATCATAAATATAATTTTGAATACACAAATGTGGGGTATCTGGCTAGAAATGTCTAGCAGGCAGTGGGAAATCTCAGGGTGGAGCTGTGGAATGAAGCCAGACATGACAAAACAGAAATGAGTCATCTGCACAGTCTTGACAGGTGGAACCCTGGGGGAGAGTGAGATCCTGAGGGAAAATCTGGGGAGGGGCCTTGCTGGATGGGAAGAGTGTTGAAGGACACCCTGGAGAGGCAATCAGAGCAGCAAGAGAAAATCCAGCTAATATACTGATCAGTAGTGTTAACTACTCCAGGGAGTCCCAGGGGAATAAAGGATTGAATTAGTCATTGGACTTCATTACCATGGTAAGACTGGTGATCATTGAGGGGACACTTTCATTGGAAACTTGATGATGGAATCCAGATTTCAAAGGGCAAATGTGTCCCTGGAAAGGGGAATTAAGCAGATCATGCTTGTTTTCAAAATGTTTTGTACATCAATCCAGGAACGTAATACATTTGAGAGTGACTTTAATGAGTGCCAGTACAGAGTATTTTTTTTAAGTAGGCTTCACCCCCAGCATAGAGCCCAACACAGGGCTTGAACTCACAACCCTAAAATTAAGATCTGAGCTGAGATCAAGGGTCAGATGCTTAACTGGCTGAGGCACCCAGGCGCCCAAAGAATATTTTTTTGTGAACAGTGAGCACCATGTTTTCCTTAAACATGCTCTATATACATAGTTCCCTTAGGGGAGAAATGGTGTCATTCATCTTTGTGCCCTGCCTATCCCTGCCCTCTGAAAAAACAAACCAGACAAACCAGGCCTTAAACCCATGACTGGATCTAAGTAGGAGCTCTAGTTATTTGCCATCTCACTCGTGGATTCCCATTGTGGCCAAGAATGTGGGGAACCCTGTGGGGAAGTCCCGTGGTGAGGTCCATGGAGAGTAGTGCATGAAGGCGTTTCCTACCCACAACCCTCAAAATCACTACCATTTATTGAATGCTATGCACCCAGCATTGTGTTAAACCAGGCAGTAAAGTGGATTCTAGTCCCTGCCTCCTCCTCCTCCTTCTCCTTCCCACTCCTTTCCTAACCCTGCTCCCAGCCCATCTTGGGGCAGAGCAACCACTTTTTCATCAAGAAAATGGGTCATTCTCCCTGTAGCTTTCCTGAAACCCTCTCTCTGGCTCCCACCACTCTTCTCTTTGGTTCTCTTCTTGCTTTTTGGATTGTCCTCTCCTGATCTCTTACTTACCACATGGATGTGACCATGTCCCATGGACTCTCCTCTCTGTACACAGAGGGGCCTCTGAGAGAGGCCCATTTGCGGCCCTCACTGTCCTCTTAAGGACTCCCCCAGTGCTCCGGCCCTTGAGTGCCTTATCCAACTACCCTGTTGGTAAGAGTCCTCTGGGCATCCAGAATTCAGCAAGTCCAAAATTAACCTCGTTATCTTTCTTTTTAAATTTCCTCCTTCACCTGTAGGTGTCATCTTCCAGTGAGCCCTGGGCCACAAGCCTCCTCCCTGAGCCCCTTCTTTCATATTCATCGTTCACCAGTTTTGTTACTTCCATCAACGGAATGGCTGGAGTATCTCCAGAATCTATTCACAATGTGCTATTTCCACTATCACTCCCCCAAGTCCGGTCTTCTTATCATGTGTTTCAACCTCCACAATAGCATTTTAACTGTCTCCAGTTTCTTATAAAATCCAGTATCGAAGAATATTTCCAAATACGGATATTTTCGCCATTTCATTCAAACAATTTTTCAGTGACATCTGATTATATAAAATCCAAATTCCTCTGCTTGGCATACAAGGCCCTTTCTCATTGAACCCACCTTTGTGTTCTTTTATTTAGGGCCCCCCTTTCTCATTTAGCCTATGTGATAGCTGTTCTCAACATGACTCCCTGACTTCGGTCAAACTGTTTCCTTTGCCTGGAACAGCCTTACGTCTTGCCCACACTGGTGAAATCATACTTGTCACTCAGGTCCCGGCTAAAATGTAAAGTAGAACCTTCTATGACTCTGCTAAGCAGATTTAGTATATTGCCTTCTTTGAACTCTTATCACTCCTTTGCCAATACTACTCATACTTGCCCCTCTGCCTGGTTTTCTCCCTGTCACTCCTACTTACTTGTGAATGCATATAGGCAGAGGCTCTCTTATTAATCTTTACATCCCAGCATTAAGAGCCTGACAGATGTTGGTGGGACTGGACAGAAACCACAAAGAGCCTTCTTGTGTTTTTGTTTTTGGCTGGTGACACTGGTTAATTGGTTGATTCAGGTCTCCTCACCTCCATGGATTACAGACTAGGTAAAGTAAATTAAATGGTAAGCATATACCTTTCTTTTGTCAGAAACACAAATCTATACCTATTTAAACCATAGTCAATGGACTGGACTTCCCTATAATTGTTCCATGGCTTTACACCTTTTCCAGTAAATTGGAGCTTTCTCCTTTATGCTCTGACTCAGGCTTCCCCTGATCATAACATCCTTGAGAGACAGACACTTTAGAGAAATGATACATTTAAAACATCTGTTTTTTAAGACATCCTCAAAGAATAATTGCAATTGTGTGTGTGTGTGTGTGTGTGTGTGTGTGTGTAATACTTATATGGACATAAAAGTATTTGGTAAGGAATTGTTTAGCATTAGGCCAAATAACTCACTTAGTGAGTAAATATTATCTTTCATGTTAAGAGTTATACCAATCCCAATGGCAATCTGCAGGGCCCTTAACAGTTGGAAAATATGTTTCAGGAAAAATTCAGAGAGCTAGCTTAAAAGACTTTGGTGGAGAGATGCTTAACCATGGCTGTGACAGTGTCAGTGGGGTCACATCAAGCCTGAATTGAGAAACGTGTCAGTCTGATTCATGCTTCCATGCCTAACCATGGGGACTGAGCATGGTATCAATTTCTGCTGAAAAGTCAAACTGATGTTTTAAAATTCCAGTCCTACCTATTAAAATGTGGCAGTAGCCACCTGCCCATTGCAGGATTTCACAGTGGAAACGTGGGACACCCTCGGGGTGTGTTTGAGGGGTGAAAAGTTGCTTGAACCCTATTTGCAAGGCTATCATCTATATTCTGCTTTATTTATGTATGGGATTTTTTTCCCCTTAAGCCTTTTTCCAAGTGCTGGCTCAAATACAGCCAACACTTAAGAATATTCATTTTGAAATAGTGGTGAATCATGTTCAGATACAAAGTTATGCCTACTTTTTAAAAAGTCACAACTATCCCCCCCCCCCCAAATTTGGTGTATCTTTGAGCACAAGGAAGGAAAGTGAGAAGCTCCAGTCCTGTGTGGACAGTGACCACAGGGTGGGTGAGGGACATACCGTGATGCCAGGGGATGTTCAGAGATCCTAGGGCTAGAATGTTTGGCAATGCGGCTCTCCTTCTGTCTGTGCCAAAGGGGTGCCCTGGGTTAGAGCTGTCTGAACTTGGGTTGAGGGGAAACCAACTTGATCATTTGCATCGAAGCCTGGGGAGGATTTTTGGAAGTGTGTGGAGCAGAACTCTGCCAGTGCGGTCTGCTGTACCCTCCCTCCCTTTCCTTCCTGCTGGGGCCATTCTGGACCAGACCCCTGGAATTTGGTGCATCTCAAGTTTTCAGGAACCCACAAATTCTATCCTTATAAGGATAGCATATCCTTATAAGGATAATGTAAGGTCTCAGCTACATGTATTTTCCAGAGCTCTAGCAGTAATTAGACAAGCTACTATGAAAGAAAAAGCATTATACATCAGTTACAAACAATGCAAAACCAAAGCTCATTAGAGAAAGATAATATTCATGCAGATTTTACAAACCGTGTCTTTAGGGTGGCCCAATAAGTAGAAATATGGGGACCCATGCTTGTCACTTTTCATGCACATGGAGAGACTGGAAGGTACCATTCCTAAAGGAAGGGGAGGAACAGCCTAGGACCAATCATTAGAATTAACAGAACCAGTGACAAAGATATATTATTACTGTTAGAGTCAAGATTGCTTAGTATGTTTAGAGCAGCCGAATACAAATTATCTAGGCAGTAAGAATAAAGACTTTAAGTAGAGCTACCCCTGTCGAGCATGCAGCATGAAATTAGTGCAAGACTGAGCTACATGTGTATTCCAAAAGTAGATTTTTCTCAAAATATTGAGGGCATCCTGAGGCGCTTTTAGGGAGGCACAGATGTTAAAAATTTTTTGAAATGGTCATATCACAGTTTTTGTAGAATTGTCTCACAAAAATGGGATGTTTAGCGATAGCCGCTGTCATTTGAGAATCAGTCACAGTAATCAGTTCCAAACTATGAACAACTGAAAAAATGAAAACGTGGTGTGCCCATGTTTATATCTCTCTTTTTGCTAATAATCTCACATGTTCTTATAGCTTCCCTCACCTCTGACAATTTGTTTATTTATAGTCAAAGTGCACAGTTGACTTGCTGAGTGTAATTGTTTTCTGGAAAAAAATAAAGCAGGGAAAAGAAACGCAGCCCCACCCTGCCTGCTCTCCTCTGAGGTACTCACCTGTCCCAGGGCCATGCTATGAAGCTACCCTCTCGGTGGCTCTCTTGCTTTGTCTTTTTCTCAGCTCTTGGGCTACAGGTCTTTATCTACACGTAGATGGGTACTAGACACTCTAGAATATCCAAATCAATAGTCTCCAAGGGACAGGACCCAGGAGGTGCACCAACGGCCACCCCCCCACCCCCACCCCTTGCCCGCTACTGTGTTTTCTCAGCTCCGTGCAGCCCCGGGGGAAAGGAAGGTGAATGTGAGGTTAATGTGATCGGAACAACTTAAGCCGTGCAGCTCAGACATTTTGAGCCTGATGTACTCCTTGCTGGCATTACTGATGGTGTTCCCCATCTAAATACCTAACTTGCTCCAAACGGGGTGCTATGTCTGCATGGCTTCAGTATGCAGAATGGAACAGCGCTCCACGTAGATTTCTGATTATGCCACATGGAGTGCTTTTCACAGCATGGCGTGCGTCTGAGGGAAGGGAGACCAAGGGTGAGCACTAGCACCTTGAGGTTAAATGGAAAGCGGAACCTCTCTGTGGTAAGAAAACTAATGCTTAACTACGGATGTTAGAAATGGAAATTACATTTCAGGACTTATTAATTGAGTTTACCATTTAGCCCTGCCAAGATGCAAGTAATTTTGTACCAAAAGAATCAAGCTGTTTTAGTGTCACACAGAGAGAAGGCTCTCATCTTGTTTTAAATGTGACCTTTACTGGACTTGAAAGATACATGTGCGAGGAAACCTCATGGACAGAAGTTCAAAGAAAAAACCCAGAACATGGTGGAAATAAATTGCTGTGAAGGCTGGGGTAGAAATTGCAGTGAAATGTGAAAAATGGAGTTGTATGCTGGCATATTCAATGCACATGTTATGAGTGTGTATGTTCGGCCTTAACACCTAGGGTCCTGATGAGGCCAGAATCACTAGGTGTTACAGAGCACATGCTGAGAAAATCAGAGACCTTTGTTCAGTAGTGTAAAAGCAAGTTATTCTGTAAGCAAATGTCTGAGCCACATTATAGTTAACAGCTCTTTAGTCAGGACTAAGTGTGCATTCATTCTATGAAAAAAATAACAAGAACTGAGCCCAAATAGCACATTGAAAAATGTGTGTGATTCTCAAAGTTTAGAGATTTTGCTATAATTAGAGTGCATCATTCAAGCCTGGAGTAAGGCATTATAGAATTTCATCTTTGGTCCTGACTGAGGGAATTAAGTTAAAAAGAAATATTAAGAAGCCTTTATCAGGATAGGAACGTTGCCACAATCCTATCTTGGAGCAAGGCTGTATGCAGATTTCTCAAAAAACAAAAATCTGGCTTCATGGACTCATTATTTCTTCCATTAGAAATGAAAAGTTTAGAGGGCCTTAGTTAAAAAATGAAAGCTTGAAAGTGACTTGGAGACTCCACGGTTGCTGGTTATGGCAGTTGGCTGGACCTACCCAAGAGTTTGTCTTAAGGAACTGATATACTGCTTTGAGCACCTGGAGAGCAGAGTTTGGTTGGCTGACCGCTTCGCAGGGATCAAAACCTTTTCTGTATCAGCCCTACTTTGAGACAAGAAAAAAATCAGACAGCGGGGAAAATGATTTTGGCATTTAGCACCCTCTTCCCAATGAGTGCAGCTGAGGGGTTAGAAGCTTATCTCGAATCAACTCTTGAACCCCAAGGTCAGCCTGTCCTCTGTGAGGAGGGTGGGAGCTGAGCTTGGATGGTCAAAAAAGGCCAGAGATGGAAAATGGGAGGACAATGGGAGGAAGATCTAGTCTCCTTTCTTTAAGTTGTAATGCTGTGAGTCTCAGGACAAAAACCATTTAGACTAGACGGCCTGCAGAGCGGGGGAGGCACACCTGACAGTGGGGGCCAAGGAGAAGTAAAAACTCCTATGCGCCCGGCCTTTACAGCAGAGCCAGAGAAGATACACCCCGTAATCTTGGGAGCATGGCATTCCCTGAGATGGAGATTTAAAAATACAGAGTCCTGGGCCAGATCCACACATCATGTTCACGCGTGCATGTGCACACAGCTTGAAAACCAGGCTGCCCGCTTTCTTGTCTCTTAACTTTTATCCTTGCTCTCCCCTTTCCCCTCCGCTCCTTGTAAAAAACATTCTCTTAAATGTGTGACTTCCTGGGGATCCATGTTGATGTTCTTACGGCATTCAGTAGTGCTTTCTCTAAGAAAATTCCTTCTCCCTGGACTTTTGAGGAAGCAGTCCTCCGTGGGAGAGCCCAGCTTCATGCTGGGGGAAGGAAGGGAATGTTCTATCAGAGCCTAAACTCTGACTCTCCAGGATGGGTTACTGGAAGCGCTGGGATATTTAGGTTTTCTAAGATGCACGTGGCCAACAACTTACGTATTTGGAAAATGAGGGTGGTTGGACCTCAAAGGCCAAATTGGTTCTTCTTGGTAGATTTCTTGGGTACTATGTAGTCTAATATATTTTACCAGAGTCTTAAATGCCTAACAAGTGAGGACTTGGGGAAGGGGGTCATTTAGTATATCCTTAAAAGAGAAAAATGCACGTTGGAAATCATGTAAGGGTATCCAAAAAGAGCAAATATTCATTATAGTCCTTGGGCCCCAATAAAACAATGTGAAGAAATGAGATTTCATCCTTCTCCTAAAATCACTTAAAATAACAAATGAGTTTTTTGCTGAACAGTGGGGAAACGGAATCTCAAAGTTGTGTGTGTTTTTTAAGGAAGCTTTTGCCTCTGACTCCATGAAATGGGAACTTATTGGGAGCTTCACAGAGCATTTGCTGGGCTCACCTACATGCTGCAGAGAGCAGTCACGAGCCTTTTTAGGCAGGACGAACCCTGTCCTCTGCATGATGCGGCCCGGAGTTCTGCCGGACAGCCTGAGCTCTTCCCTGGGTCTGACTCAGTAGAGGTGTACTGGAGTGATTTGTGGAACCTCTCATGGAAAAGGAAGATACACTCAACCATGAATGTCAGAAGCTGAAATTAAATTTCAGAATTTATTATTGAAGCAAGCTGCCTTTTGCCCTATTAAAAATGCAGGTGAATTAGTGCAGAGCCTACTGAACGTGGTCTCTGAGGAAGAAGCCAAGACAATGGAGACTCTCTCCTTTTATCGTGGGGGCACAGCAGCACACCCACAAACCCTCCGGTTATGAGGTCATAGTGCTCCAGGCTTCTTGGGGCTGACAGCCACAGGAGGGGAACATCGGTGATTAGCAAATTTGCCAGATGAAGTTTTGGTCTACTGACTTAGAATTTAGAATAATTCAGACAAGGTCTAAGCAGAAATTTACGTATACTCAGCGAGTCCTTTCTTCAGAAAATGTACAAAGCATTGGTATAAATATTACAAAGGCAATGTTTAACAAACTAAAGAAGCCAAGTGCTTTTCAAGGATCCTTAATACTCTAGAAGTATGTATTAAATCCCACAAATAATTAATAAAACCCACTTAAATTTTTTACTAGAGCAGATCTGTGAAGACCTTTTAATCAGTCACCACTGATTCTGTTAGATTCTGTTAGAATCAGTGGTTACATATATCCTCATTCTTAGATTGTTAGCTCACCCAGGGCCAGGATCGTATCTTGTGTTCAGTGCCAGCAAAGTGCCTTGCACATCGTTAGTGCCCAGAAAAATCCTGATTTAGTTAAGGGAACAGTAATGATGTGAACTGATGATATTAATTACAAGATTTGTCTTGTATTAATATTTAGTAGGGGTATACTGTCTGCATTTATCTTCGTATGGTCAGAGGGACGAAAGCTCTTGCTGAACAAATAACTATAAAAAAGATAAGAGTATGCTTATAATGTTCACTTGTAATATATATTCTTGTCAATATATATTCTCTTTTTTTTTAATCTTTTATTGTAATCACCTAGTGCTCATCATGACAAGTGAAATCCTTAATCCCCATCACCTGCTTTAACCCATTGCCACCATGCCCACCTTCCCTCTGGTAACTATCAGTTTCTTCTCTATATTTAAGAGTCTGTTTCTTGGTTTCTCTCTCTCTCTTATTTCCCGCTTTGTCATTTGTTTTGTCTCTTAAGTTCCACATGAGTGAAATCATTTGGTATTTGTCTTTCTCTGACTGACATATTTCACTTAGTATTATACTCGAGCTCCATCCATGTTGTTGCAAATGGCCAATGGATATTCTTGGAAAAAAAACCCCAAATAAACATTGCCTATTGCCATACAAGTAGAGACCAGTACTGCTTAATCTGGTGCTCTAATAAATTGTAAATCATGTGTATTTCCTGATGAAAGGCAGTACTATTTGGCCTATTCATTTCTTTAGCTATAGTTACTGACTCCTATCTTTTCTCTACTTCCTTAATGCAGTTTTATTGTGCTTACAAAATGAAAACAATTCCATTTACCAAAGACCTGTAATCAAGTCCAAACCCATTAAAGACATAATTCACTTTCAAAATTGAAGGGTAGGCAGAAGTCAAATTCAGATTGACTCTTTCTTTTTCCCTTTGCGTGGGCATTTGGTGTTCGTTGTCCCTGGGCCACCGATACTAAGAAAATTTCACTTCATCCTTCTGACCCTGCCTGGTCTCCTAAGACTACCCTCTCCATTTGCAACAGGACTCCCTTCACCTTGGTAGTCATAAAGACATGCTCTGTTGCCTCTTCAGAGAATAAACAGGCTAGACCACTAAGACTAGAAAGCATATTTCTCTTTTGTTTTATTTTGAATTTAATCAGATTTGAACAGCAAATATCACCAGGGGAAAGGCCCAAGTTGGTCCGAACTGGTTGATTTTTATTTCATCCAGTGGCACCTCTATTTACCCTGACCCTGGCTCTGTGGCTCAGCATCTAAATCAAGTAAGTGTTCACATCGATTCCTTGAATGCTAATGAAGGACACCTGTATTTCAAGGCAGGGAGCTAATTTGTATAATTTATTCCTGTGCAGCTTTCCAACCATGATACATGCTTTCTTCTCTCTTAACCTTTTAAGATTTAATTCAAATAGCAACAACCAGTGTCAAGGAGGGCATTACTTTGGAGGCATCATCTTCGGATTCTTTTTCTCAGTATGGTGGAGTGAAATTTCCTTATTCTTGCCAGTTGTTGAGATGTGTGTCAGGGGAGGGGGGAGCTCGCGCTTCCCGTGGAGTTTATAATCAACAAATTCTTATCCTGAGGACTAAAGTAGAGTTGAAGTATCCATCTCCTTCAAGGACTTAGCCATAAAAGCAACTTCTTCAAAGCCCTTATCGCTTGCTGACTCCCCCTGCAGCAGCTCGACAGCCTGTGTGCAGCTCCTACCTCCGCGGCCGCATTTACTGATTTATGCCTGTGACTTGGCTGGGGTGTCGTCTGCCGATTAGTCTTGCGGTAATTATGGATGGCATATTTGCAGCATATTTATTCCTCTCCTCAGCTCACTTGGATTCACACTGATTTTGTTTAGTCAACAATCTGACAGATTACCCTTGGTATTTTTTTTTTCCTTCAATTGTACCTGCGCTTATCTCTCTGTCACAGATCACCTTAGGAACTCAGAGCAAGAGTTCTGTATTTCTCTTGACTGAAATCAGCTTTTCCTTGACGTGGCCAAATGTCCAGATAAGGGTCTTGCTTCAGAGCTGTTGTGAATTCAGAATTCTGCAGGTATCTGAGGGAGGGCTGGTAGATATCACTTAAAACCCTGCCACAGGCTGTTGGTTGTCGATCTACTCTTCAAAGTTCACTCTCCCAGGCTGGGTTAAATCCGCACACCTCCCTAGCAGGTTATGTATCCTACAGATTCTGATAACCCCCTTTAACTATCTTTAAGGATGAATTTTTGCTAAGTTTAGGATCTTAAAAGTCAAACAAAGGAAGCAAACACAGGATTAAGCTCATAGTTGATGGAAAATTCAGTGTTCCTGTGATGAGGGTGCCATTTGGACAAAGTGGATTATATTCTTGGTTATATCTACTGGCTAACTCAAGCATTTTCTTTCATTGTCCTTGTTTCTGTTATTCGGTTTTGTTACCTCCCCCATCTTGTGTTCAGACGTTGGACAAAAAATTCTGCTTCATGATACAGTCTACTTAACTGGTGATGAAGGAATTATGATGTTCCTTAGCTGTGAGCAGTCCTTTTATGCTGGGGTCATTTGTAAAATGACTGTGGCTGCTTCTTTGGCTTGCTCCTGGTACAGGAGTTCACATGACAGCCTTGAGACTGTTATCCTTAAAGGGACCTGCTTGCAAGGTTGGCCATTGGCTGGCCTCTGGGTCTGTAACAGGTAAGTTGTCTCCTACACTAATATAAACCCTTCCCTAAATGATAAGGGTGTCTCATGGATAACCGTGCAAACAACACAATTTATGCTGAACACCTGCTTTTCTTATAGGAGTCTAGAATTTTGGTATGTGCTAGGCAGAGAGTGGTCTGCATGACCAGCACCCAGTATAAGCCCTGGGTGCCAAATCTTTAATGAATTGCTCTGGGTAACAGTATCACACCTTTATTGCTGAATTTTTATTGCTGGGGGAAGAGTGATCTCTGGGTGACCCAGAGAGAGAGAGAGAGAAACAATAAAGAAGCCTGTACCTAGATTCCTCCAGACTTTGCCTGTTTCTCCCCCTTATGATCCCACTGTGTATCCTTACTATGTCATTATGATAAATCTTACCTGTGAGTACAACTATATTCTGTGTCCCAGGAATCTTTCCAGCAGATTTTTGAATGTGTGTGTGGTCTTAGAGATGCCTGAAACACCCTCCTCATTAGTTGCTATGACTCCAGAAATATCACTTGATGGCATTATCCTCAAAGATCTGGTCTGATCCCTACCTTCTCGGTTTGTCATGCAAAACCAGGCATCTTTCAGCTTAGATTTTCCTGAAGTGCTAATGTTTACTTAGTTTGTGATTTTTCTTTTACTTCTCTAAAGGAGAAGATCTTGCTCTTCTCTATTAAATTGGTTACTCTGTGGGCGCCTGGGTGGTGAGGTCATGATCTCACAGTTTGTGAGTTCAAGTCTCACATCGGCCTTTGTGCTGAGGTGTGGGGAGCCCGCCTGTGATTCTGTCTCTCCTTTTCTCTGCCCCTCCCCCACTTGTGTGTGTGTGTGTGTGTGTGTGTGTGTGCGTGCGTTCTCTCTCTCTCTCAAAAATAAATAAATACAAAAAATTTAAATTGCTTATTTTGTGACATAATCTCGAAAGCTAATTTACAATCAAAATCTAGGTCATTCTAACATCAACAGTAGCTGACAAACTCTAACCATTGGCAAGTATGATTTAATGTTACATTTTAGGGGAATATATTTAGAAGAACTCTGCAGTACTTCTGGAGTTAACCATATTGACAATTGGTCCCTCTAAACTGTGTCCAGATGTTTGACAAACCCTGTTGGTTAATTTTAGAATTTAACCTTAACCATATATTTCCAGATGATGGATGAATTAATGGGATCATGGTGACATGATCCTGAATTTTTGTCTTGTTCAAAAACATGTTTTTATTTTTTCTTTAAAGATGCTTTGAGACAGCGTCATACGTAGGCATTATAAGCTGAGTCATGCTGCCAGCTGGGCAGTGGTACTGTTGTAACTGCTCACCATAGACACTATAGTGTCTATAGCTCACTATAGACAAGCTGCTGAAAATGTGAACCAAATAGTGATTTTATAAAAGAAAAGAAAGCTCGGGATAGCCATGTTGTTCAGATTAACTTCTTAAAGTTTAATTTGTTAGTAAAATAAGAACAATATTAACTCTATGGAAATTCCTTGGTATAGATAATGGGTCTTGCCATGGAATGAAACATACCTTTGAAATAAGGTATTTTTTAGAAGTGATTAATTCACACAGGTCAGTTTGGTCTTATTGAATCATGTATTGCTCTGGAGTGCAAAAAGTTACCCTATTCCAAGAGTAAGAGTCTTTACAAAAGGATTAGTGCTGGTGCCATTTAACAGGATCAGGCCTGAGCTTGTTGCTAATACTCATATTTAAAAATATTTTATTAGATCCAAACATTAAGGATGGGACCTGGGATGAAATCTTTCCATGGGCACAGAGCCAGCCCTACAGAAACTTCTCAATGCTTTCTTTGAGTATTTGCCAGTCCTTTTGGGGTTTCAAGACCACGAAAACAAAAATTTTAAGGGCATTTGATTTCAGATATTTCAACTGAACTCAGGACTATACTGCCTGCTAACTAAGGAAGTGTTCAGCTCATTATTAGGTAACTTAGGCAAGTTACCCATAATTAAGGTAAGCATAATTTGAGAGGGAAAAGCGTTATTTAGAATTTGTGTGTGTGTGTGAGGGGGGGGGTGGTAGGGGATGAATGGATGAAAATGAGAATCAATTTTTCTAGATCAACAATTTGAGCTAATTATTCAGACCATGGTTAAATCCCATTGCCCCCTGCGCCTGTTTTCACTGATATCTGTCCGTCTTTCTGTCACTCCCTGAGATTAATTACAGCCAGTTCAGGGTGTGATGCTTCTCATGTAATGACCACCCGGCAGTTTCTTAGTAAAACTGTCAGTGATGTCTTAAATGGGCTGCTGAAAAATAACACCATTAAAGACTTCTGAAGCCAAATCTAATGTACTTCAATTCCTTCCTGAAAAGCACAGAGATACACATTAGAGTGAATTTTTGAGCTATCCCTAAATGCCAAGAAAATGCAATCACTGCATGAAGTTTACATTCTAATCTCCCCACCTGAAGATCTGTTCTTTTTTGTTCCCTGGTCCCAGTCACATACCCTACAGGGCAGTTGTGATTCATGAGCAATTTTAGGAAATAAGTGATAAATTACTGTGGACTCAAATGAACAGAAGACTATTAGTCAAATTGCAAAAGTTCTAACATATAAGTGGTGGCTGGATCTCCCTGCACGCTCAGAGATGCCCTGAAAGGTCCTCTATTTGCTATTTTAAACATCACTTAACCAAGGGAGCAAAAGAAAGAGCTCACACGCATATAAATCTTCGGCTTAAATGTACATATGCATGTATATATCTATTGATAGCCAAGTCTATATTTAGGTAGAATTAGAGAACTGATACAGTTTTACAAATAAGCATAGGCATTTACAGTACACAGAAGAAACAGAAAACAGGTGAATCAAAACATGAAACGTACCATACTCCGGGACCTGCCCCGTCCCGCGCTTCAGCAGCAAACGGACCCTTCTTCCTCCCGACTTGATGAGCTCTATTGCTCTGGCGTGTGTCATGTCTCTTGTGCTTTCCCCATTGATTTCAATGATTTGATCTCCTACCTGTTAATTAAGGAAACATTAACTCAGCCAAGGATGGTTCTACTCACCTTGCATTTCCAACAGATTAGAAAAGCATCCCTTAAAGAATACTGGTTTCCAGAGAGCATCTGAACAATTTGATTGCAGCCCGCTGCTTCTCAGAAGCAGCTAATTCCTGGCTACATCTTGAATCTGACCACCAAACTTAATTTACCTTTACAGAAATTAAAATATCAGGCCATAAAGTTGGGGTGATATGTTACTTATTTTCAGTCAGTGTGGCAGAGGCTTTAATTAAACTTTTAGCATTTTTTTTTTAAATTAGGGAATATGTTTGAAGTCACAATTCCAAACAAACCTGGCACCTTTGCTTTGAAACAAGAAGTAAATATTTTAAGGCCTTTTCATTGAACACAGTGCCAGCTTTGGACTTAGTGCAGCATTTAATTCAGCATGCTGGATGAGATGATCGGTTTTTGGGCTTCTCTGAGAATTTTTATCATGCATCATTTAAATTCCCCTGGGTGCTATTGTGATATCGCCTTCTTTGTAAATATGGTTGGTTGATATTCAAGTTTGATGATGAGTTTTCCATCACAGTTGTTTGAATTAAAAATGAGATCTTCCATTCTCCACACATGACTAATGCCCTTGCTAAATCTTTGCCATGCTCGCAACTGATTGCCAGAACTGTTTGGTTAAATACCAGTCCCTCTTGAATTGTAAGAAATGCCCAGGCTTCATAAGCAATTCCCATTTAGCCTCTGTGAATAGTTAGATGGAATAAAAGAGGTTCAACCATGAGCACATCAGGTAACTCCCACAGTACCATTACTGTCAGGAACCTTTGAATTAAAATATATTTCATTTCAGTGGAAGTCACTTAAGATAAATTGGCCAGGGAAAGCACCATGAGTTGCTTTGCAAAAATGTTATTTTAGTTGGGTCCCTAAAAGCAGACCTCAACCTAAACTCTATAACGCAGACAGAATCGTGAATAAACTCTCCATAGCAGAGCATTATCAAGATGGGTGCCGGGCAAGAAGTGGAATAAAAAGTTGCCATCACAATGGCAAGACAGCACTAAAATAAGACCACTCCCCACCCCCAAAATGAGGGGAAAGAACAAACACATGTTTGTAGTAGCAAGAGAGTAATATCTCTGTTTAAAGAGGATTTTCTAGGGGTAAGGACTTCAGTGCAATGAAGGAAAAGACTTCTCCTTCCACTTTGTGTATGGTGGTCTTTGAAAGTACGGCTTTTGGGCAGTGGCAGAAGTTTACCCCACTGGTATGACTTCCACATTTCAGAGAAGAATGATGAATGACAGGACTAAATTAATCTGTTTTAGGGGCAATGTTTGCAACATTTTTGTTCAGTTCTCCTTGTCTCCTTTCCCATAAGGCACAGGCACAGCCTGAATTCGAGTAGCTTACCGGAGGCCACTGTATCCAAGCCAGAGGCAGAGATGGGACCAATTATTGCTCTCCCAGCAGTTCCCACCCATGACTGAAACCTCATGGCACAGTATTAAATTGTAGAAGTAAAATGAAAGCTCCAGTGAAGTTATAACAGAATCTTCATTCTCAGCCAGACTTTTCCTCTGAGCTTCATGCTCATGCATCCCCTTGAACACTACACATCTTTACCTGGATGTCCAATAGGCACCTCCAATTCAACACCAGCAGACTGGGCTTAGCATTTTTCTCCCAAAGCACTTTTTTTCTCTAAATCTGGTTAACGGTACTACCACTCACTCAAGTGAGAAATCTGAGGGGCATGCTGGGTTCACTTCCTCTCTCTGACCTCATTTGTAACCCATTGCTAACTAGTGCAATTCAGGTATCTACCTGGATTATTCCAATATTCTCCTGTCGCTCTCCCACCAATATCTTCTTCTTATTGTCACTGGAGTCATTCTTCTAAGAGAAGTCTCCCCAAGGCTTCATGACTATTGAGGCATCCAGGGTTTTCCATATGCTACTGTTCTCTTTGCATTCTCTTCCCTATAGACCTGTTGATCTCCCACTCTTCCTCAAAGCCAGTCCAAGCATCTTCTCTGGGATTCCTTCCTTGACCCTGTCTTCTTTACAAGCAGATGTTTCTAATATTTACATTCATTTGTCACTGTATCCCACTCTAGTATTTATCACACCTTGTTACAGTTATGCTTTTCTATCTTCCCTCCTAGATGTGGACCTTCTTCACTCATCAAATGATTTCTGGGCACCTACCATGTGCTAGACAGTCTACTAGGGTGATAGATAAAGATAGAGATAAATGGTATAGTATCTAGTTGTCAGTCTAACTGGAGAGGAAGTAGGTAAATAAGGTTATTATTCAATATACCTTTGCTATGATGGAGATATTAACAAAGTGCTAAGAGAATAGAAATGAGGGACATCTAACTCAGAATGGGTGAATTGGTAGTCATGGAGAGCTTTTTGGAGGTGGTGACATCTCAACTGAGTTTTGAAGTATCAGTAAGAGTTCCCCAGATAAAGGAGGAGGATGAGCATTCTAGGTAGAGAGAGCAGCAGATGCAAAGACCCTGAGCCTTGAGATCATCGTATATTTGGAGAACTGTCAGTTAGTTTATTCTGCTACTCAGGAGTTCAGG
Organism: Panthera tigris; assembly: GCF_018350195.1. Classification (NCBI taxonomy): domain Eukaryota; kingdom Metazoa; phylum Chordata; class Mammalia; order Carnivora; family Felidae; genus Panthera; species Panthera tigris. The sequence goes on from NC_056661.1 coordinate 81,775,018, forward strand.
CTTTATTTTTAAGGCAACAGTAAGGCACTAAAGATTTTATTTATTTTTTGATGTTTATTTTTGAGAGAGACAGACAGAATGCGAGTGGGTTGGGGCAGAGAGAGAGGGAGGCACAGAATCTGAAGCAGGCTGTCAGCTGTCAGCACAGAGCCTGACGTGGGGCTCGAACTCATGAGCTGTGAGATCATGACCATAGCCAAAGTCGGACGCTCAACCGACTGAAACACCCAGGTGTGCCAGCCACTGAAAACTTTAATCAGCCGGTAACCTGACCCGGGAAGCAAAGTGGTATCTAGAAATCTCCCTGAGTCATCAGTATGGAGACTGGACTGGAGAGAAAGTGGGAGATTAAAGAAGGGTGCTGAAGTCTGTGAGGTTATCACATTGTCTATCAAGTGGGAAACTGGGAGGCTGTGGGGAAAGAGACAGAGACCAAACATACCATGGTCTCAAGAAGCAAATGAGGGCAGAGACTGTGTCCTTTTTAATGATGTATCTCATATGAGATGCACTGTAAGTATTTGTGAATGAATGAAGCATTTACACATGGCTTATCTTGAAAATCATGGGAGAAGGGGTTATAAACACTCTTGGCCCCCAAAACAACCGTGACAGCCACCTCTGCCTGAGGACACTTCTGTCTTGAGACTGACAGTGCGAGAGTCATGTAGAGGGCAAAAGGAATCTCTTGGTGTGATAGAAATAGTCATACATCATCTGCATTCTGGTCCCATACTTGAGAGACTTAGAAAATTTGATGTTTTCATTCTCTTGTGCATTTGTTATGTTTCCTTTTCCCTCCTAAGATCTCAGGAAGACCAAGGGAACAAAACTTAGCATGGGAGGGAGAGGTGGTGGGTTGGAAGACTACAGGGGTGGTTGAGAAGTAGAGGGGTACAAGGGCTGCACAAGGGCTGGACTGACGTCTCCCGTGCAGGAGTTTCAGGGACGGGGCTCCGGGAAGAGTCAGGGGTATTACTTTTATTGAGTTCCCAGGAGCATGACCTGACCTTTTGGCTTGGCAGATTTCCATACTTTTAGATTTGATGCAGGGTCCCCTCAGAGGGAGAAGAGGATGCCTCTGGTGCTGGTTGGATCAAGGATCCTTAGTTTTCATCTAAGACTTTCTGTCTCTCCCAAGCCCCTCCCCAGACAGGACACCGGAGGATGTAGTATGTTGATTTTCTGCCTCACTGGAAGCAATGGAAGTTTTTGAATAGTCCAGGATCTTACCAAATTCGGAACAAAAATTTTTGGTGTGTGTGGAGGGGATGCTGGTCAGGTAAAATGATGGTAATGCTGTCACTGTCACAAAGTGAATCTTACAAGGTGTTCTGGGCAGATTATAAAAGTGGGCCAAGTCATTTGGACCTACTGTCAAGGGTAACAACAAATCCAACAGACTCAAGAACTGTTTCTCTTTGTGAAATGACAGAAATTATAAAAAAGGTTTAATTATTATTTTTACTCCACTACTAGTATTATGCATAGTTTTTTCTTTTTTTAAAAAATGTTTATTTATTTTGAGAGAGAGAAAGAGAGAGAGAGTGTGCGTGAGAGAGAATGTGTGCAAGTGGGGGAGGGGCAGAAAGAGAGGGAGAGAGAATCCCAAGCAGGTTCTGTGCTGACAGCACAGGGGCTCATTCTCATGAACTGAGAGATCATGAACTGAGCCAAAATCAAGAGTCGGATGCTTAACTGACCGAGTATCCCAGGTGTCCCTGAATAGTCGCTTTAAATGGGACTCTTTAAATAAATTTCAAATGTGAATCCTTTTGCTTTCATCCTTAGTATCTGGATGTATAAGGAGTTGAATATGTCAGGGGCAGAGAGGTTCTCTGGTTACCTTCCCACATTGTGGCCAAGGGGTGGCCAGTTGAAAAGCATCACTTTCCTACCTCACATGCAAATCAACTGAGGGAATTAATTTGATAAAATCAATGGAAAATTTGCAGTCCTTTAAGGGATGAAGAAAAAAAGACCAGTTGTGATTCTGATACAGTCTTCTCTTTCCATACTTTGTTACAGAGCTATCTTTAGCTGAGCTACTTACTAAAGTGGAACTTTACAAATGTCCTCCACTTGTTCTTAATGAATTTTTAAAATATTAAGTTCTAATTAGAATTGAGAGAGAGATGGGAGAAGGAGGGGTGTGGGGTGGAGGGAAGAGGGAGAGAAAAAAAGAAGTGGGGAGAGAGAGGGAGACTCAAAGTTCATAGATGTGTGTGTGTCAAGGAGATGTCAAATTTAGGAAACTAACCAAAAGACTTAGAATAAAATTCCAGGCATTAATTTTTTTTTCCCCATGGAAGAAATATTTATATCTGTAGTCCTGTATCTTGGGGCAACTAACAACCCTACATCAATGTCTTAGGGGCAACAAATGAGATGAGACTGCCCCCTCTCACAAACTGATGACTGGCAGAGGGGATGGCGGGAGTGGGAAGATGGCCAAAAGGGGTGAAGGGGAGTGGGAGGGACAGGCTTCCGATAATGGAATGAATAAGTCACAGGGATGAAAGGCACAACATATTGTAATACTGTTGGATGGTGACAGATGGCAGCTACACTTGTGGTGAGCATATAGCACATTGACTTGTTGAATCACTATGTTGTATGTTGTACCCCTGTAGCTAATGTAATATTGTGTGTCAACTATATTTCAACTGAAGATAAAAGTCACTTTACTGAAAAAAAGAAAAGAAAGGAAAAGAACAGAAAAGAAAAGGCTGCCCACTCTCGGCATAGCCTAGTAAGTTCTGCATTTCTACTCCTACATTTCTGCTCATATATCATGGCAGATGTTTCGTTAACAAAGCTATTACCAAATCCTTGAAGTTGCCAGGGGCCCTGCGGGTAAAGCTTTTTCTCTTCTTATTGGAAAACCAAGGCAGGTAAAGGTAAAAGTTTCAATATTTCTTAAGCAGTTAATAGTTCAAGATGTAAGAAAAAAATGTAAACTCTGTACCGTATGCACTTTTGTAACCAAGTTGTATAGAATGTATTTGGTTTGGCTCAATGAAATCTTTAGAAGAACTTGATTAATCCTGGACTTACTTTAGCCCTGAGTCACAGATGTTCCCACTCAAGTCTTACTCCGACACCGCACAAACATGCTTAGCTGGCTGTAATCAGTTAACCCCCCTCTTACTACTACTGCACCACAAGAACCTATTTTGTATGATCATACATGACTGAAACCCTAGATTATAATTAGGTGTGAGGATTTGAACTCTTTGAGAATTTTATACCAACAAATAATGGATATCTCTATTCTTTATTTCATGGAAGATTTAGCTGTGGACTATTTTTGTGGCTATTGATCTGAGGCCTGAGGTTAGTGAAATTCTTCGCTTATAGTCTGGCCTTTCTTGTCGACTCCAGACCCTTCATGGGCAGGGAAAGTACCTACTGTCTTTGTGTCATCTACACAGTTCTTGACAAGTAGGCCCTTGATTACTTGCAGGTGAGCAAAGGCTTTGCTTTTCAGTTACAGTAGCCGTCTCTATTCTCACAACATAGTTCAGCTTTTGTACGTCTCAGCATACCTTACTGAAAGCTTTCTTGAGATGCTGCCTTAAGCACTTCCAGCAACACCATAACAATTTCAACAGTACTTAGAGGAGGCCACATGAAGTTTGAGTAATGGTGACCTACAAAAATTGTAGAGACAGGTAAAGTAATGGGAAACAAATGCTAAAGGATTGAGAGAAAGTAGAATGGAGGCTGAGTCTGAACGAAAAAATCATAACGTGCTGGGAAGAAAATCCGACTGAGGGTGTTTGCCGCTGCCTGCCACAGGCATCATCACCAGGTGCTCTGACAACAGGACACATGGGCATTGATGGCCCCGCTGGAGCAAAGGGACAGGCTGATTTTCAACTTGATGGTGACCTTTAATACGTAATGACTGTTTTCACGATTAACTTTTGTTAGATATTATTTATTTATTTAAAAAACATTTTTCAATGTTTATTTTGAGAGAGAGAGAGAGAGAGAGCAAGCAGGGGAAGGACGGAGAGAGAGGACACAGAATCTGAAGCAGGCTTTAAGCTCCGAGCTGTCAGCACAGAGCCTGACACGGCTCAAACTCATGAACTGTGAGATCATGACCTGAGCCGAAGTTGGACGCTTAACCCACTGAGCCACCCAGGCACCCCTGTTAGACACTATTTAATAACCATTGCAGTAAAGTTTTCAAGGGATTATGCTGAGTGTTTTGGCTAACCTTCCTGTTTCTTCCACTAGACTGGTGATTGAAATAGATGATATCCAAGTGCCTATTATAGGACCTGGCTCTTGTTACAAACCGTCGTGCACGGCTGCCTCGGCAAAGGCACAGGAGCCCATCAAGTCAGCAGGTTTTTCCAGAGGGAAAGCTTCCAACCCAGTTGGAAACTGAAGCACATGTTTGAGAGCACCAAAGTGCTGTGACTTTTATTTGCTTCAGGTAAGGTGTATGTTGAAAACAGAAACTCTCTTTCTACTATGCTCTACAAAATAATCACTAAAAAGAAAACATCCCAACATCTCTCAAGAAACTTCATCTAAACACAAGTGTGAAATAGCCCTTATTGATTTGCAGAAGGATCCTTAATCAAGGTGATGCCGGAGCATATTCTCGCTGAGAAGGAAAGTGAGGGGAACAAGTGGGAAATAAGAAGTTAGGGGCGCTGCAGAATTCTGAGGGTTATCCCTTGAGGCGAGGGATGTACCCTATTTCATATTCACCCTTTAGAACAGACTTAGTCACAGCTCAAGAAATACTTCATCTTTGACCTGGGTGTACTGCTCGGGGGCAGGGGAGTGCCTTGGCTGGTCTTTCAAATCAGGGGGTCACGCTTGGTGGATATTCAGGGTGAGCCCTTCATTCGGGAGCCTCCATTCCTCATTCTTACTTTTCAAATCCTCTAAACTAAAACATGTAAATATATGTGAAATTTAAGGATGATGCAGTGCCCAGTTGTAGAGGTCAAGTCTAAATTACAATTTGGTATCTGTCTCAGCAAACCTTTCTTTTTTCCTTGTCAAATATTACCAATACTAATCTTATACAGAGAACTTTATTAGATTGCTTCTTTCTAAATCTCCTTACTCTTCTAGGGCTTTTCATGGATGTTGATGTTCCATTCTTCAAGTCTCTTGCTCCCCTGCTCCATGCATGCTCTCTGATGATCTCTTCCTGCTTGCCTAAAGTAGTTCTCTTTCTGTATCCATTGTCTAGAATCTGCCCTCCACCCTGAAAGTAGCAGAATCCTACTCATTCCTTCAGACACACCTCAGGTGTGACCTCATCCAGGAAGCCTTCCATGGTCCCTTCAGTCTGGGCTGGGTGCCTTTCCTTAGCATTTCTTTCAAAATGTTGAGTTGTGGGACACCTGGGTGGCTCAACTGGTTGAGAGTCTGACTCTCAATTTTGGGTTAGGTCATGATCCTGGAGTTGTGGGATAGAACCCTGTGTGGGCCTCCACGCTGAGTGTGGAGTCTGCTCAGGATTCTCTTTCTCTCTCCCTCTGCTCCTCTCCCCTGTTTGTGTGTTCTCTCTCTCTCTTTCACTAAAAAAAGAAAAAAAAAAGTGAAAATCTTGGGGTGTGCCTACCCATACATATTTGTTCAATAGAGGGATGTATCATTGAAAGAAAAACATTTTCAGAAGATTTTTTTTTAACTCTTTGCTCCTTATTGTGTAAACCAAATTTAAACAAGATCCATAAAAACATTAAACTTGCTTTCATAATATATGTCAACCAGGTTTGACCATGATCAAATAATATGAAAGGTATGTAAGTGCCTTGTAAACTCTAAACTATACAAATACAAACCTGGATTATTAATTGTCATACTTATCACCATCATTGTCATTGTAATGGCAGAGGAGAGAGAAAATGAAACACAGTGGTAAGCTTTTAATAATGAAACTAGGAGAGATGGAGCTGAGCTACTGGGGCTATTTAATGGGAAAAATGAGGTGAATGTTTTTCCTAAAATATCACTGAGAAGTAAAAAACACACAAAAAATCTTCTGTTCATTTGGTAAGTTCTGAATTTTAGGAATTCCTATAGAATGTTGATGCCATTTTTCTATTTTTATTCTATCATTTTTAGATATATAGCTCTTAGAAAAAGAATCTCATTGAATGTTAGACAGCTAATCCAAACCCTAAGCCAAGACAGAGGGATAACTTCTATTGTGCTGACAGACATGAATACAAAGAAAGATTTTAAAGACAAGCTGGTTGAAACAAAATATTTTCTATGAAGGAAAAAATAACCACAACCTTTCCACTTTCATATGACCGTTTGACTGCTCAGGCAAGAAGAAGAGACTGGGGAAATATCTTGAAATTATCCGCCTGAGCAAGAATAGAAAGCTATCATTGGCAGTTCAGCTAGTGGCTCATCCAACTGCCCAGAAATCACTTACATTAGGTCATGAAGTCAGTTTCCCTATTTGATTGAAAAGCAACCAAAACGAAATCAAAGAGGAAACTTTCTATTGTGGACGCCTGTGTAGGCTGTCATTTCCCTTCCCTGGATGTAACTGAGAGAAAATGAGGGATTATTATTCCCCATATTTCTAATCAGATGCAAGCATTAGGCTCTGTACTATGACTGTGATATTGGCACAGGGTAATAATCCTTGGTTTTTCTGAAGCCAACCTTCTTGCATATTGTGTTACATTCACTTTCTGTGTGTGCCACTTCCAGACCTGACACATTAACAGTGTCAACGAGAGTGTGCTAAGGCATACCAAGATGGGCATATCAGTTAGCTGGGATTTTAGAAGACAATGTAGTGACAGGTGTGGGCAGGGCTTAGGTGTGGGCAGAGGTGTGGGCAGGGCTTAGGAAGCAAAGAGGGCTGTGGAGCCTCTGAAGGTGGGGACTGTTACCAACTTTGTCTGGAAAAGCCTGGGAGAGGAAGGAAAGTTTCAGGGACCTAGTGAGAGCTGGGACCATGAAAGAGCCTGACGAGAGCTGCTATCATAGAGGGATGAACATTTCCAGGCCCAGAGCATGGAGGCTGGGAGCAACAGGGGAAAGAAATACCTCTGTGTGGCAGACAGAATAATGTCCCGCCAAAAGATGTCCACATCTAGTCTCTGGAGTCTATGAATATGTTACCTTACATGGCAAAAGGGACTTTGCAGATGCAACTAAGTTAAGGACATTGAGATAGGATGATCATCCTATTCTGTGTTATCTTGGTGGTCCCAATCACAAGGGTCAAAATCAGAAAGAGAAGATTTAAAGATATAAACAGAGGTAAGAAATGAGAAAAGATGCCCCACTGCTGGTACTGAAGATGGAGGAAGAGGCTATATATAAGCCAAGGTGTATAGGTGGCTCAGAAGCGGGGGGAGGCAAGGGGGTGGGTTCTCCCCTAGAGCCAACAGAAAGAACCAGCCTTGAATTTAACCCACTGAAGCCACTTTAGAATTCTGACCTCCAGAACTATAAGAGAATATATTGGTGTTGCTTTAAGCTACAAAGTTTGTGATCATTTGTTAGAAAACGATTACACTTTCTTTCTTCCTGCCCTCTGATCTTCTGCTCTGCTTCTCATCAGTGAAATCCAACAGGAAACAATGGGCAAAAGAGTATGTGTGATGCAGGCAGGAATCAGTTCCCCAGGATACAGAATCGAGAGAGAAGGAAAGGCAGTGAATTCGAGAGGAAGAGCAACAGAAGAATAGATTTTAAAACAATGGATGAATATGACATATGAAGGCTGCTGTGATCTGAATGTTTGTATCCCATCAAAATTCGTACGTTTAGATCCTAACCCCCAAGGTGATGGTATTAGGAGGTGGGGCCTTTGGGAGGTGATTAGGTCATGAAGACGGAGCCATCATGGTGGGATTAGTGCCCTCATAAAAGAGACCCCAGAGGGATTCCTCACCTCTTCCACCATATGAGGACACAGGGCCAGTTAGCAGGCTCTCACCAGACACTGAATCTGCCTGTAACTTGATCTTGGACTTCTGGCCTCCATAACAGTGAGGACTAAATCTCTGTTTATAAACCACCCAATGTGTGGCATTTTGTTATAGCAGCCTGAACAGATTCAGACAAAAGCTTTAAGCAATAATTCAAGAATAAGACATAAAAATCAGGTGGTGGTAACCTTGCCCATATTAGAGAAGCTAGTTTTGGAAACCTTTATTCGTTTAAATATTTCACTTTTATACAAATACTCTCTTAAGATAGCATTATAGGTTAGTGACTTGAATGTGCTTTTTAAAACTGCTCAAGATTTCAGAGTTGCCTTTGCCTCTAGTCGGCTTCCAGACCCATCAATTTTATTTCCACTCTGTTGTCAGCAGCAGCTGCTAATTTCCTATTTCTCTTCCCTGTGTTTTCCATTCCCTATTTCTCTCTTCTCCCTCTTCTTTTGGTCCATATGGTTGCCACAAGTATCTTCTATTTTTATTTATTTATATATTTTTAACATTTATTTATTTTTGAGAGAGAGAGAGAGAGCGTGCATGAGCATGTGTGAACAGGGGAGGGCAGAGAGAGAAAGAGAGAGAGAGACCAAAACAGAGGTGAGCTTTAAAAAAATGTTTTAATGTTTATTTATTTTTGAGAGAGAGAGCAAGTGTAAGTGGGGGAGGGGCAGAGAGAGAGGGAGACACACAACCCGAAGTAGGCTCCAGGCCCCCAGCTGTCAACACAGAGCCTGATACGGGGCTTGAACCTATTAACTGTGAGATCCTGACCTGAGACAAAGTCAGACCCTCAGCTGACTGAGAAGAGCTGAGCTTTAAAAGTTGCTAATGGGGGCACCTGGGTGGCTCAGCTGGTTAAGCGTACAACTCTTGATTTGGGCTCAGGTCATGATGTCACAGTTTGTGAGTTTGAGCCCTGCATGGGGCTCTGTACTGACAGTGTGCCCCCATTAAAACATTTTTTTTAAAGCTCACCTCTGTTTTGGTCTCTCTCCCCTTCAAACACCTCCCCACCTCATTCCCTTCTTGGACAGAATCTAAGCTCCTTGGCCCGGTGTGACGATCCTTCAGGACATTGTTTCCTCCTTCTTCCAGAGTATCCCCGCCATTCTCCTGGGTTTAATCTGGCTGGCTTCTCATTCTTCCATTCTTCATTGGGTTCTCTCACGCCTGCATTTTTGCTCTTGCCTCACCCCTGCTAGTCATTCTTACTGTTCCCCTGACGCCTCCAATCTCATCCTATAGTCATGCCCGTTCTTCAAGTTTCCTCTCAAATTGTCCACAAAGCGGTCTCCAGTCACTCCAGGGGAAAGCCGCCCTCCTTTCTCTCCACATCAGCTGTGCTTTAGCTATGCCACTCTTGCAGCACTCCCTGCAACCCTGCCTCTCATTCTAGCTGTTTGTGTATTTATTCATTCCACCACCATTTCTCACTTCCGCCCTTACTGAATTATAAACTCCTAGAAACATGGATGGTATCTTTGCACCTTCTAGTAATAACTAACACATTGCTTTAAAAATAATAGATAATAAAAACTTAACTTGTAGTGGGGACCAAAATTGGTACCGTGTAAGATACAGCATGATTAATGGAGGAAAGAGTCTTCGGAGGGAGTTGAGGGTGTGTGTGTGGGGACACTGAGAGAGTGAGGGCTTTAGGTCAGAACGCTTTGTGGTGTCTGTGACTTGTTCACTATTGTTTTTCTACTGTTGACTAAGGTGCCTAAGCGCAGGATAAAAGTTTCATAAACATTTCTTAAATGCTAGCTACTTCATTTTGGCCAAGGCTAACCTTGAATTCCAGGAGAGGAAGGGCTTCACAGAAGTCCCTGATACACGTTACAGTATGAAGATGAAGAAGTGTATGAAAGTTAACATAATACAATCTTTTAACTTGCAATAAGAAATAAGCTTAAAAATAGCAATGCTTCCCAGCTGAAGAAGACCCAGCCACAAGGTGGAGGCATCTCTTTTCTTTTTGGTGTAACCATGGCTTTGCTGGCATAACTGGACAAAAGCAGACATATTAATTTTTGTATTTCCCAAGTCCTGTGAGAAGCACTGGGAAATACATTCATATGAGACTTATAATTATACTTCCCAGTGTATAGCTCCAGGGCAAAGATCACATTTTACTCTTCTAGAATATCCTTTGTAGCAGCTAGCACAATACTGTGTGTGTGTGCGTGTGTTTGTGTGTGTGTGTGTGAGAGAGAGAGAGAGAGAGAGAGAGAGAGAGACGGAGCACAAGTGGGGGAGGAGCAAACACAGAATCTGTAGCAGGCTCCAGGCTCTGAACTATCAGCACAAAGCCCAATATGGGGCTTGAACCCAGGAACCATGAGATCATGACCTGAGCTGAAGTTGGGACGCTTAACCAACTAAGCCACCCAGGAGCCCCTATCTCTGGTTTGTATTATCTTTACTTAAAGGTGAAGACTCTGCACTTTAGGGGACAAAAGAAATTTGCAAAAGCCCCCAAGCTTACAGGTGGAGGTAACAAGACAAGATGCATGTTGTCTAATGCCCAAACCCAGAGCTCCTCACTCTTTATGAGGGTGCTTCAGCATTGTTGAGAAAGACACAAGGGTAGGTTTTTACTTAGTTCAGAGTTAAAGGTTCCTTCTACATGAAGATGTACAAAATGTTTGTGATTATTATTAACCTTTGGGATATTGTTTAAGAATACATCCATAATCTTGTGTCACAAACAGCTTTGTAGCCTAGGTTCACTCAAGCATGAGTAGAAGAAGGAAGGTTTGATTAAAGGTGTAATGAAAATGCCTATAATTGTGAATAAATCTAGCTCTGAGTTGGTAGGTCTGAACTTCCCTGATCACTTGAACATCTTCTCCTTGAATACATGTTATTTCCGTAGCGTCAAAGTTTCAGATCAACAGAATAATGGGTGTCCTTGTGTCCGATTTTAACATGCATAAGCAGTATGTCAACAAGGCAGCAAAACTCCCATCTCTAGGGGCGGCTATTTTTGTTTCATCATGATGAAAAAAAACCAGTCTTTTTTAATAGCTTAATTTTAAGACAGCTCTCCAGAGTGTCTTTACTCATTGCCACGATCTTCAGTTGTACTGGCAGTGAATGCGTGGATTACAATAATTTTTCTACCGACATGCTAACACTGAATAAATAGAAAGTTGGACTAACATTGTATCACTATCATTTTGATGCACAAAATAAACATTATCCACTTTATTTTCTTTTACTATTTGAAGTCACATTTTAATTACTTAGATTTTACAACTAGGAATGTAGCCGAGTGTCTAAAAATCTTGTTTCTGTTCAAGTTAATTCAGATTGTCCATCCATGCATGAGAACAGCTGAGCTATGAAATTGGGCAGCATGTTTTCTGGCAATAATGAGGAGATAATATTCCTTAGGAGTATTTAAGTGACATCACTATTGATAGGTTAATTGGAAATAAAAATGTAAAGCTTTCTTAAATCACTAGAATAAAAAGCCTCTGGTTTATCGTAGCTTCGAAATGCACCTTTTGAACTCTCCCCACTTTTCAGTTGAGGCTAATAACTGTCTGATTAATGTAAATATGGCTATTCTCAGAGTTCCACATACATCCCGTGGCAAATTAGCCACTGTCAAAAGGAGACTTTCCCACTTAAATCTTGATTCACAGTCATTTTGTTCCCTCTACTCCTTTACCAAATAACTTGAGAGGCAACTCCTCATCCAGTGAAATGCATGGGCAGATGGGTGGAGAAAAGACATGCAGTTTGAAGGGAGGTCATGAGACTTGAATGTAGTTGGGCATCTGATATATGAGACACCCTCCATGTTCAGAGACCAGAGTACCCCTTACTGAAAGTTACTGAGTTTCATAACTAATTATTTTGAAAAAAGACAGCTAAAGTGATATTAGTCTGCCATGTATCCTAACTAGACTCAAATTATCTTCAGCTCTGTGTGAACATTCACACTTCTGCTACTATACATGCATTTAGATTTCTGTCCCTTTACTAAACTCTCAATTACCCAGGAGCTTATTAAGCAGTTGTGAACTGCCCAGATGAAAAGGTTGACCCTTCACAGTAATTAGCGCTTATTAAGCATAGTTTTATGCCAAGTATTTTTCAGGCATGTCAGAAACACTATCTCATTTAATTCTCAAACAAACAAACAGGTGAGCAAACATAAACTCTACTCTACGAAGAAAAATTCAAATTAACTTTGGGAAGTGAAATTCTAGCTAATACAAAAATATATATGTATATATATTTTTATACTAGGAGGCGATGAATTTATGAATAATGCATAGTGGGTGCCATGAGCACTAAGGTATCAGGTTAATCTTTGCATGGTTAGTTACTTTGAGCTGTTCCACACCACTGGCTGTACCCTTTAATTTGGGTTAGCAGGTACCTTTAACACTTGGTGTAGGTGGACATCCAAAAATGACTTGGATCCACTTCATGATGCTTCCCTGATCCTTCCACTTCCTTGAATGTATTTTCTGGTTTTCTGTCCTTGGTTCTTGCCATGAGTGATGGCCCTCATCATCTCTTCCATTCAGCTTGCTTTCACTTCCAAGTAATCTTTGGGTATCTCTAGTGTGGCCTCTCCAATCTGCCTAAGTTCACCGCTTTATCACTATTTATTTATTTATCTATTTATTTTTAAAATATTTTATTTTTAAGTAATCTCTACACCCTACATGTGGCTCAAACTCACAACCCTGAGATCAAGAGTTGAATGTTCTACTGACTGAGCCAGCCAGGTACTCCATCACTACTTTTTTTTTTTTTTTTAAATTTTATTTATTTATTTTGAGAGAGAGAGAGAGAGCACTCATAAGCAGGGGAGGGGCAGAGAGAGAGGGAGAGTCATTCTTATGTAGGCTTCGAGTGCTGTCAGTGCAGAGCCCAAGGTGGGGCTCAATCCCAAGAACTGTGAGATAATGACCTGAGCTGAAATCAAGAGTCAGACGCTCAACCTACTGAGTCACCGAGGTGTGCTACCATCACTACATTTAAAGGCTGACCCCTCCTATATTGTCTCTGTACAGTATTGCATTGTTTTTGGTGTGATGCTGTCTACTCATTTTACAAATATAGGCCACTTGGCATGAAAAAAACCTCGATATAAATGTGTGAATTGAAACTTTCAAATTCACCATCATTTCTAGAAAAACAGTTCTGCGGGCTATTCTGATGGAGAATCTTTGGTTTCTGATCACCTTTGTTTTCTAAGGATATCATATGGCAAATGTCACTTGTTTGATTGAAGTGCTTCTAGTCACTGAGGTAAAAATGTGTGATTGATTTATTTTTCCAATAACTGCTACCAGCTGTGCTCTGTTGACCTCCCTCCACCCCTTTCCTGCTGGGCAGTATTCCAATTCCATTATCTTTTAACACTTTCGGCTATTAAAAAAGTATAGTGCAGCTAGCATTGCAACCTTCCTTTCAATTAAAAGCTCCCCCTTCCACAGCAGACTAGGCTGAAGGCTTGAACCACTCACATGGGAAAAGGGGCTTATTCTCTCTTTCCCAACCCCTCCTTCTGTCTCCTCCCTCAGTCTGCTAGAGAAGCTCTGAGAGTGGGTAGTGAAGAGGACCAGTATTCACTTGGGGGATGGAGAATTACTAGTGGCCAGTCGGTCTTTCTCTTTATGTTGCTGTTCTGTGTGCCAGTTCTTGGTCATGTGTTCACTCTGTGCCATGGACTGCCTTAGGTGCTGTGGATATTATGGGAATCAAAGAAGATAAGATTTCTGACCTCGGAATTTAAACTCAGCAGATATCCAAATGCTGCCTCTCTCCTAAGGATGCCATGGGCCATTTCTTTGGAAGACCTGATGTGGAGTTTGTCTCTATGTTAGGAGACATAGATGAGGTTGGCCTCCTCCTCATCCATTTGGGACCCCTTCCTCCACTATGGGTAATGCAATCTACAGCCTCTTTCAGCAGGAGTCCCACTGGCCAGAAAATATCCCACCAGAAAGGTGGTTTAAGCCCCAAATCACCTTCTATAGTGTCTACTCAACCCATGGGTGATGGTGGAGTGCAGGCTGCCCCAGAACTCCTGCTGCTTGCTTTCCTCTTTCTCTCCCTTTCCCAGCTCATCAATATCTCTACTGATTCAGTAGCTAACAATCATCAGCCTCCCATGGGGTAGAAGGCAAGGGTGGATCAAACACTCCCAATCTTGAAGGAGGAGAAAGTCTAATACCTCTTTTCCTCATGGGGGTTGGGGTGGGGAGAAGGGATGGTTAGTTCTTCACAAACTGTTTTCTCCCAAAGAGAAACAGGTACATTGGGAGAGTGTAGGGAAAGACAAATCAGTAGGACTAGTTCTGTGAGACAGCAGTTCCCAGCAGGCCACCCAGGGAAGTAGCTGGCCTTGCTATTGATGATTCTCTAAATCAGGAAGGATCTTACGTTATCATACTGCATGGAGAGGAACAGCAGGATAACAACAGGGAGTTGAATGAAGCATGTGGGTTACCTATTAATTTTATTATCAGTGAGACTTATCAGTCTCACTTTGGATAATTGAAAAGTCCTTCATGGCCAAATTTTTCTAAAAAAGTGGGTTACTGACTAAAATGTGCATAAATGTGTTTATTATTAGAACCTAATATACCAGGTTCTATTCTGACACAATTTGATTTTTTATTTTAATCAATCAATTAATTAAAATATTTTATTTTATTTTACTATTTTATTTTATTTTATTTTATTATTTTATTTTATTTTATTTTATCTTATATAGGAAGAGTGTGTGAGTGGGGGAGAGGGGCAGAGGAAGAGAGGGCGAGAATCTTAAGCAGGTTCCACGCTCAGCATGGAGCCCAACATGGGGCTAGACCCTACGACTCTTGGGATCATGACCTGAATTAAAATCAAGAGTCAGATGTTCAACCAATTGAGCCACCCAGGTGACCCAATAATTGGATTTTAACAATTGTGATTGGTTGTATTAGATAACTTATTCTGTCACAACACGAAGGACAATGCAGTGTAGCAATATGATTAACAGCATGGGCTTTGTTGGGATCAGGAATCCTGGGCTTTCATCCTATGACAAACATCATTTGTTAACTCAGAGATGTTAGACAAGTTATTTAACGTCTGTAAATGCCAGTTTCTTCATCTGAAGATGGGGATGATGATGGTGTCTGTCTCATAAGATTGTTGAGATCATTTGAGATATACATATAAACTTAGCAAAGCACCTGACACATGGTAAGCATTCAATAATTGTTAGTTATGTTACATTTTATTCAATAGGAGACTTTCAAACTCACTTTAATCTTGAATATATAATTTACTAATGACAAGGGTTATATTCTGGACTGAAAGGTAACATTTGGAATTTGGGGCTCTCTGAATTTAGAGTAGGGCTTGGTAAACCATGGCCCACAGGCCAGATCCAGCCCACGATTTGCTTTTTAAGTAACATTTTATTAAAACAATCATATTCATTCATTTACATATTGCCCTGTGGCTGCTTTTGTACTGCTACAGGAGAGCTGAGTAGCTGTGACAGAGACTGTGTGGTACACAAAGCCACAAATATTTACCATCTGGCCCCTTATAGAAAAATTTGCCAACCCCCAGTCTAGAGCTTTAAGTTTGGTCAGGACGTCTACTTCTCCTGGATAACTTGTGCACTAATGGATCTGTAGGTAGGGTGCAGTTCACACTTGACTTTTTGAGAACCATTATCATATTAATAAATCTATTGAAAAATTTCATTTGTTTTCATTTAAATTGTGTAATATTTAAAAATATTTACAGGGCACCTGTCTGGCTCAGTCAGTGGAACATGTGGCTCTTGATCTAGGAATCATGAATTTAAACCCCATGTTGGGTTCAGAGATTACTTAAATAAATGAACTTTTAAAAATGCTAAAAATATTTAAGAGTTAAGAGTTACAAAGCATTCATCCTTGCTCTTATCAACCAGATTTCCATTAGGTTAATATTGTGTGATATTTGCTTCAAAGTATTTTGCATATAAAGTAATTTTGAAGAAGACCAAAGCAGGAGGCATCACAATCCCAGACTTTAGCCTCTACTACAAAGCTGTCATCATCAAGACAGCATGGTATTGGCACAAAAACAGACACATAGACCAATGGAATAGAATAGAAACCCCAGAACTAGACCCACAAACGTATGGCCAACTCATCTTTGACAAAGCAGGAAAGAACATCCAATGGAAAAAAGACAGTCTCTTTAACAAATGGTGCTGGGAGAACTGGACAGCAACATGCAGAAGGTTGAAACTAGACCACTTTCTTACACCATTCACAAAAATAAACTCAAAATGGATAAAGGACCTGAATGTGAGACAGGAAACCATCAAAACCTAGAGGAGAAAGCAGGAAAAGACCTCTCTGACCTCAGCCGCAGCAATTTCTTACTTGACACATCCCCAAAGGCAAGGGAATTAAAAGCAGAAATGAACTATTGGGACCTCATAAAGATAAAAAGCTTCTGCACAGCAAAGGAAACAATCAACAAAACTAAAAGGCAACCAACAAAATGGGAAAAGATATTTGCAAATGACATATCAGACAAAGGGCTAGTATCCAAAATCTATAAAGAGCTCACCAAACTCCACACCCAAAAAACAAATAATCCTGTGGAGAAATAGGCAGAAAACATGAATAGACACTTCTCTAAAGAAGACATCCGGATGGCCAACAGGCACATGAAAAGATGCTCAACATCACTCCTCATCAGGGAAATACAAATCAAAACCACACTCAGGTATTACCTCACACCAGTCAGAGTGGCCAAAATGAACAAATCAGGAGACTATAGATGCTGGCGAGGATGTGGAGAAACGGGAACCCTCTTGCACTGTTGGTGGGAATGCAAACTGGTGCAGCCGCTCTGGAAAACTGTGGAGGTTCCTCAAAAAAATTAAAAATTTTTTGACATGCTACCCTATGACCCAGCAGTAGCACTGCTAGGAATTTACCCAAGGGATACAGGAGTACTGATGCATAGGGGCACTTGTACCCCAATGTTTATAGCAGCACTCTCCACAATAGCCAAATTATGGAAAGAGCCTAAATGTCCATCAACTGATGAATGGATAAAGAAATTGTGGTTTATATACACAATGGAGTACTATGTGGCAATGAGAAAGAATGAAATATGGCCATTTGTAGCAACGTGGATGGAACTGGAGAGTGTTATGCTAAGTGAAATAAGCCATACAGAGAAAGACAGATACCATATGTTTTCACTCTTAGGTGGATCCTGAGAAACTTAACAGAAACCCATGGGGGAGGGGAAGGAAAAAAAAAAAAGAGGTTAGAGTGGGAGAGAGCCAAAGCATAAGAGACTCTTAAAAACTGAAAACAAACTGAGGGTTGGTGGGGGGTGGGAGGGAGGGAAGGGTGGGTGATGGGTATAGAAGAGGGCACCTTTTGGGATGAGCACTGGGTGTTGTATGGAAACCAATTTGACAATAAATTTCATATATTAAAAAAAACAAAACAACCCCCAAAAACCCCAAAGCATTTTGCATACAAAATAAAATCTTATGGATAGAGCTTGATTCCCTGAATGCTTTCTGAATTCATTCCTTTCCCCCACAAAAGTAACCACTATTCTGTAGTTCATGCTTTCTTTTTTTTATGACTTTTTCTTCATAGGTATATATCCATAAATAATACGTATCTGCACTTTATGTAAATAGCATTACATATATGAATCTGTAATGGTTTTTCTCGCAATAAATTGTTTTCATGAGTGAATTATGTTGTTGAAATTTGTTTTTGTAGAGGATATAGTTCATTCATGTTAACCACTACATAATACTCCATGCTACAATAAATATTGTCGAAAATGTCTCTTGGTGAATAAGAGCAAGAACAAGGCATACACAGCAGATGGGTGCTGATGTGCAGGGTGAATGCGCATCTTAAAACTTATATCATAGTGGCGAATTGCTCTGCAAAGTGGTAGCACTGATTTACTTTATCACAAGCAGGAGTAAGAGTTCCTAGCAGTGACTAAGAGTTCCCAGTTCCCCACATCCTTGCCAGTGTTTGGAACTGTCACACTTAACTTTTGCCAATTTAATGGATGTAAAATGCCATCTTCTTGCTTTAATTTTCTTTTTCCTGATATTGAGTATCATTGCAGATGTTTACCAGCTGTCTGGCTTTCTTCATAGGTAAATTTCTTCATCATACACTTTGTCCATTTTCCCCATTGTTTCTTTGTTATTAATTCATAAGAGCTCTTTATTATTTACATGTTCCAGGCAGCAAGGCTTTGTCCATTTTATGTATTGCAAATACACTCTTTTAATGTGAGGCTTGTCTTTTTACTCGGTTCATGGTGTTCGGTCATAGAGACATTTAAGATTTTAATGGAATTACATTTATCAGTAACGTTCTTTTACTGTGGCTTGGGCTTTTTGTGACTTGTTTAAAAAAATCCCTCCCAATACAAATAAAATAAACACAATTTAAAATATTTTCTTCTAAAAGTTTTAATGGTTTCACCCTTGATCTTTAATCCACCTGGAGCTGATTTTTGTGTGTGGTATGAAATAGAGGTTTATTTTTACCTGTATGGATAACCACTTCTCTGAGCATCAGTTATGGAAAAGCTGCCCTCCACCCCTGATTTGTGATGCTGCCTCAATAGCACATCAGGGCTCCATACCTGTCAGTCTTTTTCTGGGTTTCCCAAAGAGTCCCACAGGTCACCCCAGGGCCAACATTCCTATCATTTTGATTACTAGAGCTCTATACATGAATCAGGAAATCTTGTAAGTCTGGAGATTTTTACAATCTCATTTTTACTCTCATTTTCAAATACAAATAATTTCTAAAATCTTTAGGTTACATACAGTGAATAATTATCTGAATTTTGGGATTAAGAACAATCTCTCCACTTCACTTGTGAAGTATCATGAAATGCATTAAATACCAATTACTAACTCAAATATTTTAATTGTAAATTGCAGACAAAGGTTTTATTAGAAGTAAATCCATTAGCTGTTTAAGAGGTCTTTAGAAAATGAAAAGTATTTTTTCCCAAAGAATTAAATTAATCATATAAATGAAAGTGGAATTATTTTAACCATCCTGTCATTTTTTTAGTGACATATTTAGGAAATGACTGAGTTATAAAGGATTAACTATTTTTCCTTGGCCTCATATTGTATATTTTATAATAGTGGTCCATTTGATGCCCAATTGCTTATTCTAGCCTATTCAGGAGTTGGTTTTACCCAAGAATATGCATCAGAACTACCTAGGGAGCTTTAAAAACCATTTGGTCCATTTTCAAATTTAGATATTCTCAAAAAAGTTTTGAAAGCAATAATACATCACTAAAAAGGTAAGACTTTTGCCTCTCTACTAGAAGAACACTGCCATCTATTATCATGATCCATATAAAACTGTAAAGTATGAGTTCTCCCAAGCTCTTATTCCATAAGTTGCCTTGTTGCATCAAGAAGCGGTATCTTTGTTAGCAGAGATAGCTGTGATATACTTCTTTGCCCTGTTCTCTTGGTCATTTCCAATGTATTTCTATTTTCTAGTTTTCCTTTTCTAAATGTAAGCTTTATTGGATCCCTGGGAGCTAAATGGAAAATCTACATGTGTTCATTTCATTCCAAGACATGTTGATGTGCCAAGGATAATGGGGTGGCCAATTTAAAAAGGCCAGCACAAATGAGTGTAAATACAAACAACCAAAAGTTAAAAAAAACTCTACAACTCACTGATTCCTACACTCTTCTTACAATGGATGACAACATTCTGTGTTGTTTCCCATATGACAATCAGAGTCATTTTTTTCCTCAAGAGGCCTACTTTACCTTGAGAAACTCAAGGAACTTGGGCATGTGACATACCTATCCCAAAGGAGCATGCCTGTTTAGTACCTTCCTCTAGGGTCCAGGCTGGGGGGTCACTGTGTTGCACTATGCATGCCTCCCAACAGTGCTCCTCTTAGGGTATCCAACATCTACCGTTCAAGATCACTATCTCCACTTCCAGTTGACATGCTTCCTTTTCCCTAAGAGTCTGAACCATGATCTGAATCATACAACTGTGCTTTCTGGGCTGGGTTGTGCTTGCTCCACATCTTCTTGGGCCACCTTTCTTTAAAACGGATTCCCAGACCTGAGTGACATCCCACAACGCTGTTGACCTCTGTCCCACGTAGGACCCAGACACTTTTGTAGGACAGGTAACCAAAGCAAAAATCATCACAGGGTCACCAAAAGGGCCACAGGGATTAGTTACAGAAAACAAGGCAAGGACTAAAGCACACTACCCAAGTGTGTGTGTGTGCGTATACCTTTTCACTAAGCAGTGGAAAGTCTTTTGTAAATTAAACTTCTTCACTTAAGAAAGGCAATAAATGAAACATAAGAGCAGAGCCGCTTTGACTGAAATAGGGTGGGTACGGGGTAGTACTCCGGTTTCTGCTAACTTTATCCCCATCTTATTTCCTGGCTTCCATTCCTACCCCAGGAAGATTCATTGGAGTCCTAGGGATTACCTTTTCTTTTGAAAAAAAAAAAAATTTTTTTAATGTTTATTTTTGAGAGACAGAGAGTGAGTGGGGGAGGGGGAGAGAGAGAGAAGGAGACACAGAATCCAGGCTCCGAGCTGTCAGCACAGAGCCTGATGTGGGGCTCAAACTCACAAACTGTGAGATCAGGACTTGAGCGGAAGTCAGACACTCCTGACTGAGCCACCAGGATCCCCCTGGGGATTACCTTTTCTATATGATAAAAAGTCATGTGGGGAAAGGGCCCCGTCTTACATGTCTCTGTCCTGTTCTATGACACTCCCTGTGCTATCTGGAATTCTTCCTGTCTTTCTTCACATCTATGTGTTGAAGGCACATCAGGACCTCACTCAACTATTACATCCTCTAAGGACTCTCTCCAAGACAAAATTGATCTTCCCTATGGCAAATGGTCGGTGCTTCTATTATAGCCATAGGGACTGCATGTCTTAAATACGCTGGGACAATCCCAACCTCTAATATTAGATCTTAATACATCCTTGGACTCATTTTTTTGGGTCAGATCACATTTCAAGTTTTGTTTTACAAATATGGTTATGATCATTATAGCTCCTGTTTCAGTCAGCCTTATTTCTGAGTTATTGATAGATGCAGACATCATAAAGGATATATTTCTAAAGAGTAGGGATTGGGTCATTTCATCATAATCGTCATCCTCCCCCTTCATCATCGTCATCCTTAAAAAGACTGATGACCTAGAACACTTTAGGCAGTGTTGTGAACTTATACTAATTACCTTATTTAATTATTATAAAAACTCTGTAAGGTAGATAAGTCTTGATATTTATTTTGTGATGAGGAAGCTGAGGGCACCCAGCTAGGAAGTGAGTAAGCTGAAATCTGCCCAAACCAGGCTCTTCCCCTTATGCTACTCTGCTGCCCACGGTGCTTCAGAGTCTTTCTCTATATATTCCAGAAAGGTTTATTCTTGTAAATACTGAATATATACGTGCTCAATTGCTCCGAACTGAAAGCACACATGAATATATCTAGGCTGTGAATTGAAATATTTCTCTTTCATGCTTGCATGATTCAGAAAAGAATTTTATATTTGTATTTAGTGCCATCTTAACTCATTCTGGTGGTTGAAAAGCAAAGTGAATCATTGGGATTTTTAATTTACTGGCAGTCTGTGGCTAAGGAAACTGGCACCCCCAAAAACACAACAGATACTTCCCTGTGATTTGTGATGTCTGAGCCATGCTGGATTATCTGAATGCTGTCTGGGATCGGTTCCCCACACTGCTGAGGCCTGTACCTTGCTTCCTAGAACAGTGCCAGGTGGTGTACTATTAGGCTATTGCAGGAAAAAAGAAAATAAACTGGCTGGTAGGTTCCCATATTTCCTGACGTCTAGGATTTTTTTCCCTGTCTGTGCTTATGAAGAATGGAGCAGGGGAGCAGCTTAGGAGAGCATCTGTGGAAGATGGGATGAGGGAGCGGAGGTGCCCAGCAAGATGAAGAAATAAGCCATTATGCTTCTTGCCTGTGTTGTCAGAAGCAGGAGGTGTTCAGTTGCAATGACATTACAGCATCTGTGGGGGGCTAGGTGGCAAGGGTTGTGCTAAGACAGTGGAGGACATGGGGATGATTATGACACACTATCACATATTAAAGCCTTTACAAAATATCGTATTAAATTTTACTACAAACGAAATGTCATGTTTAAACATTTTTTTAGGATGAATCTCTACCTCATACCATATACAAAAACCAATTCCTGATGGATTGTGGATTTACATATAAAAGGCCCATCTTTCAAAGTTATTTAAAAATACTACTTTAAGATAGCAAAGGATGTCTTAAAGCATAAAAATGCAAATATTATAAAATATTGATATTTTTGATTATACACAAATTAAGAATTTGATCTCATCAAAAGAGATTATAAAGAGAAAAAGAGCTGCCACAAACTAGGAAAAGATTTGTGCCATACATATAACCAACAAAGATACAATATCCATTATGTGTAAAAATCAATAAGGAAAAGACAACAATAACAACAGAAATGTGGGCAAGAGACATCAACTTAAGTATCAGAGAAGAGGAAAATGAATAACTTGAACATAGAGAAAGATGTTCGTTAATAGGAAGAAAATTAAAACCATAATGATAGAGCATTTCACACCCACTATACTAACAGAAATTTAGCATCCATTTCATATGAAATGCCAATAAGGATATAAAGCAGCAGGGACTCATATAGTGAATGTAAGAGTATATATACTGTTACAAACACTTTGGAAAATTTTCTGGTATTATTCAGTCAATTTCAATTTGTTCCTGGGGCACGCAAATCCTCCTAGGAATAGATTCAGGAATTGTCCCCAAGAGAAAATCTTGCACATGCATTCCAGGAGAACTTTACAAGAATGTCTGTAATGGTGATGTTTCTAATAGTAAGAAATTGGAAACTACCCTAAAGCTCATCAACAGGAAAATGGATACATAAATTCATATTTATATTATAAAGAACTATGCATTAGTGAAAATGAATAAACTACAGTAATACACATCCACTCAGTGACTTTTGTCACAATGTTGAGCTCAAAAAGTCAAGAAAATACAAAAATAATAGTTCTGTGTCTATAAAGTTCAAAGACATGTGAAACTGAACAATATCTTGTTGAGGGGTATATCTAAACATGGTAAACAATAAAGAAAAGCAAAGGGATGATAAATGCAGAATTCAGGGGAGGAGTTACCTCTGGCAGATGGGAAGCCTTCAAATATATTGGCATTGTGGTTTCTTAAGCTGGGTAGAGGCTGTATGGGTACTGTATTTTTGTTGTTTAAACTGAGCATATATTTCTATAATCTCTTTTTTACTTTGCTGTATTTTATAATAAGATATATATTCAAAAGTGTGCTTTGAGGGTGCCAGTAAGGGAGCCCTTCATCTGAAGGTGGGTGGCAGTGACAGGTGTGGTGGGAATTTGCGACAGCTTCATGGGGTAGTCAGAACTAGGCCTTGAAAGATGAGTAGGGTTTTGAGGACAGAGATGGACAGGGAGGAAATTCCACATGGAAAGTGAAAGATGAGGAAAAAGGGAAGTGTGAAATGGCAGCGCATGTCCTGGAAGCAGCAACGGTTGGAGTATAAACTGTGGAAAGATGGGTAGATAAGGACAGAAAGCTGCTTTGGGTCAGACTGTAGAGAGACTTTTTTTTTTTTTAAACCAAACCAAACCAAAGCCAGGGTCAAAGCCTTAACACATTTATTTTTTTTAATTTTTTTAACGTTTATTTATTTTTGAGACAGAGAGAGACAGAGCATGAACCGGGGAGGGTCAGAGAGAGAGGGAGACACAGAATCTGAAACAGGTTCCAAGCTCTGAGCTGTCAGCACAGAGCCCGACGTGGGGCTTGAACTCACGGACTGCGAGATCATGACCTGAGCCGAAGTTGGACGCTTAACCAACTGAGCCACCCAGGTGCCCCATCAACACATTTAGATCTTATCCTGCAAGCAAAGGCGGGTTGTTGAAAACTTTTGAGGAACTGAGAACAAACTGAGGGTTGATGGGGGGTGGGAGGGAGGGGAGGGGGGCGATGGGTATTGAGGAGGGCACCTTTGGGGATGAGCACTGGGTGTTGTATGGAAACCAATTTGACAATAAGTTTCATATACTGAAAAAAGAAAAAAAAAGAAAACTTTTGAGGAGACAGCAGATTTGATTTCACTTGTGATTTAGTATATAATTTTCGTGGTGGTATGAAGCATGAACGGGAGAAATTAGACACCAGTGGGACATACCTGCCTACGGGAATAGTTGAGGATAACAAAGAGGAAGGTCTGCACTGTGGCAGCCACAATGGAATGAAAGGAGGAAATGCCTAATTTGGGGTCTGACTTAAGTTTCCTTTGTGTCTGTTTCCAGAAAGACACAGACCGAAGCAGTGTGTACTCAGGGCGGAGCTACCTAACACTCCCAAGTCAGGTAGCTAATTGCAAGCACTGACTCAGCCACTTACTCCCCAATTCCCTTTGATACACCTCCCAGCTTTCCCTTTGGTCCTAGGAAGGCAATATTTGAAAATGACCCAATATTCAATATTCATTAATCCTTCTCTTTGCTTACTTACGTTTGACCTTAACTTCCCTTTCTGGGCTCAATCATTCTTCTCTCAAGGTCTCCTACAAAGCAAAGTAACACTAATAGGTTGTGGAGTCTCCTTTTCTTCCCACAAGAAGACTAATATTGCTGACAGTGTCCTAAAGACTGGTGGTATATCATCCTTTTGGCAGATAATTACACAGAGACATGAGACACTGAGATGGCATAATGTCAGGAACTCGTGGCTGGTTTGAAATGGAAAATGAGTGTATTGGACATCCAACAGGCAGCCAGAAATTTTAGCTCGGTGTTGAGGAAGGGTGTCAGCCCATACATCCCAAAGTTGGCCAAATAATTAGACAAGCCTGCCTTGGGGGTTGGTTGTGCTGTTTTATACAGGATCAAGAAGAGGTGATGGGAAGTACTTATTGGAAAACAAGTATCTTGTCAAGTTGAAGCACTCCGGAGTCATCCTGGTAGGGGAGGCAGCAATGTTCCACTGGTAAGAGAAGAAGCCATGTCTGTGTTCAATAGTGCAGGTGCTGGGAAATGGCGGCAGGGAAAGAAGGGACCACGGCCTAAGGATGGTGTATTGCCAAGGCAGCAATACTCCATGGGCACCCGGAAGAAGAAACATGAATGGCCTGGGAATCACATCTGAAGAACAGAGTATGCGGCTCTCAGCATCTTGTGAATCACTCTGCTGTGCAAACCAAATCCTGCGTGAGTCGGGAGCAAGTTGTATTTCATGTCCACTTTTCTGACTAAAGCAGAGAAGTGAATGGTAGACTGCGTGGACCGAGTGACTCCCTGCCCACCCACCAGAAGATCTTTAGGTCTTGGGGGAGAGATGGAATGACAAAGGATCACAGGCAGATGGCTAATTTGCATAAACACTGGAAAGACATTTTTATAAAAATGAAGAGGGAAGAAATTTTGATGTTTTTCTCAGATAAAGACAGAGAGATGATGGCTTAACATAAAAAGAGGAAACCGTACTCAACGAGTCCTCCCCTCACTGAAGAGGCAAGTAAGTGTGTTTTTTCAGATCACAGCAGTGATTTGTAAACTTTCTCATTCTTTTCTACAGGCAAAACCAAAACTCCAAACAAAACAAAACCCATGAATAATTAAAATACGAAGATTCTCCTCACTTCTAATTTATTCAGATATCTTCACTCTTTCCCCACCAAGATGCAATCCTAACACTAACCCTTTGATTCCTTACCAAACCTTTAACTAGCCCTCATGCGAAGCTGCTTTTGAAATGGTTCAAAGTTGGGCATCCTGTAGAAGAAGAAACAGGGCAGAGAACTGGAGCCCTCCCCACGTGGGATAACGAACCCTGAATAATTGACAAGGGAGTCTAACGCCACTCTGCTCCCTATGGCTTCCTTCTCTAATCAAGACAAAGCTCTCCCTCACTCCTGAAAGGGGCTCGTGCAACTCATTTAACACAGTGTTCACAGGTCAGGCTCTGAAAAGAAAAAGGTAATGGATTTGATCTTTGTGAAAGGTTTTTTCTTTTTCTTCGCAAGACACGAGGAGCAGAACCAAACAATAAAGGAAAACCTCACATTCGCAGATGGATCTGAAGGATGAGTCACAGTGATGGCTGACAGATGCCTGGGTGGCTCAGGGACAGGCTGTGTGGTGACATGGAAAGGCTAACACTTATGCAGAGATGAGCTTCCTGTGTTTACTGAGTGTCAGCACTCAATGGCAATGAAAGACTGGGTGGGTGAACTTTTGCAATGCAGGGCCCCAGAAACCATCTACCCAAGCCCAGACAATTGTTTCATTTCTCCAGTTGGACTGCTCTTTCCTCTCTTAAGCACTTGGTTATCCCTTTTCTCTCATGCGCTCGATTTCATCAGCCTCCTTAGCTCATCTATCTGCATTGAACTGACGGGCTCAGCTCTGCAGGGTTCGAAAATTCTGCTAAGCTCTGGCTTTCCTATCACTCGACCGATTGCCCTGCTCTCCGGTGTATTTTTTCTAATAGGCTGTGGCACACCTGTCTTGTAACCCTTCATTCTATCATGTTTTGCATACCTCATGCTTTTGATGTTCTTCATTATTTCCAGCTTGACCTTATTTTGCTTTGTTTCTATTCCTTCTGTGTCATTCACATTTGGTGATGGGGAGTTTACATATGAGGAAAACAAGATGTGAGATGTCACATAGTTTAAGATTAAAGGCGCTTAAAAAACGTTAGGCACTATAACTACACTACCTCACTGATACTGCAAAATCTGTAATAATTAAATGTACTCTGAAAAGGATGGTGGATTTACAGGGAGGCGCTAGGGCATAAAAAGCAGACAGTGAGTTAGACTGAATTTGACACACATATGTCATATACTCAGTTATCTACAAAATCCCACATCCTGGTTCATCAGGTGCCTTTGTGGCCATGTACTTAGTGAGCACAGCAGTTAACTTCCAGAGCCAGAAGACACACCTGTGGTGTTCTGCACTTTGAAGCCTTCTGTTCACATATTCATTCAGCAGGTCAGTATTTCCTGAGTGGCACCATGTGCCGGGCACAGTGCTGAGCACTGGGTACAGTGGGGAGAGCAGAGCAACAAGGCTCCTTTCTCACAGAGTTTCTACTATGGAGAGGCAGATTTCATAACATCATCACACACGTGAATGTAAAATTAGCATCGTGACGAAAGCTACAGAGAAGTGGCAGGCAGTGACAGGCGGATGTGACGTGACTGGAGAGAGAAGAGAAACCTTGTCTGAGGACCAGATGCTTGAGTTGGCATGAGAAGGATGAAGAGGAGTTAACCAGGTGAAAGGGGGAGGGAGGAGCTTTGTGGGAGGAGGGGCCAACATGGGCAAAACTCCATGGGTAGGAGGGACCATGGGGATCTGACTAAGGGGCTGGAAGGCAAGAGGAGCCCGGCTGAGATGAGTCAGGAGAGAGGCAGGGGCCAGAACATGCAGGGCATCCACAGCTGTGTCAGGGCTCTGGTCTTTACTTCGAAAGAAATGGAGTGCCAATGAAGGGTTTTAAGCAATGGGCAGAGAGATCAAATTTGTGTTTTGAGAAAGAGCCCACTTTATCTAACAGACTAGGGGAAGGCAAATACAAAGTGATGGATATTTGAAAGCTTTCAGGGGCGCCTGGGTGGCTCAGTCGGTTGGGCGTCCGACTATGGCTCAGGACATGATCTCACAGTCTGTGAGTTCGAGCCCCGCATCAGGCTCTATGCTGACAGCTCGGAGCCTGGAGCCTGCTTCAGATTCTGTGTCTCCCTCTCTCTCTGTCCCTCCCCTGCTCATGCTGTCTCTCTCTGTCTCAAAAATAAATAAAAACATTTAAAAAAAAAGAAAGCTTTCAAAACCTCTTAACATACACACTTAAAAATGTAGCTCTGGGCTTAGAGTATTGCATATTTTGTAGCTCTGGGCTCAGAGTATTGCACATTCTGTAGCTCTGGGCTTAGAGTATTGCATATAAAAGTACAGGTGTTGGTGGGAAGGAGGGGGAAGAAGAATAGGAAGAAACTCAGGAATATTGAAGTAGGCACTTTGTCCTTCCTGGAAACTATTATTCCCATTTTACAGAAGAGTAAACTGGACTCTGCTAAATAACTTGCGTGAGATGAAGACATGTTGTCATTCTTTGAGTTGCTAGGGCTGATTCGACTGGTCCTATTGGCTAGGAGGACACTTTCTCTTTCCCGCCCAGTGTGCATGCCCTTGAAACTGTCCAGAGGAGGCTGGTATTTGAGTCTCTATAGAAGCTGTAGGCTCTTGACGGGGCAACTTGTCGAAGGTCAGAGCTAGGGAGCCAGTGAGTTGGTGAGCCAGTATATGAATATCAGGTCTTCTAGGCTCTTGCTCTTTTTACTGTCCCATATTTCCTTACAAGGAAGAAACAGGTTGTGGAAAAAGAAAAGGGGACAAGGAATGGATTAGAAAGCCAATAAGACAGGTAAAAACTTCCCTCTAAGGGTTGTCAGGGTAAGGAAGAAACTGAGTGAGTTGGAGACAATGAAAATGTCTTGGATGAGCTGATTGAAAACAAATGAAGTGAATGCAGTTCTTTAATATTTGTCAATGATCAGAGGCTTCAAACTGAGATAGACCCACTGATGGGTGTATATTGCTATTTGTGTCAACTTTTTTGCTGGGAAATTGTGTGTGAGGGAGTCTCTCGTTGCTAAGGGAGACAGACTTGCTGCTTTGTTTCCCTGGATCCAAGCAAGGGCATATTAATTCAAGACACTATGTCATGCCATTCAAGCTCAATGGCAGAATATGAGCAAGACGTGAAGAGGGCTCCTCCCTAAATTCAGGAAGAGTCTCCAGCTGGGGAGGTCCACATT
Source organism: Panthera tigris (assembly GCF_018350195.1). NCBI lineage: Eukaryota > Metazoa > Chordata > Mammalia > Carnivora > Felidae > Panthera > Panthera tigris. The sequence continues at coordinate 81,803,929 of NC_056661.1, forward strand.
TTTCTGGCCCAGACAAGCACCCTTAGCCCTGGGGAAGATAAGGCAGGATTCTTCTGAGCATTCGCCAGGAATCTGCGTACTCCTAAATGTGTCCCCTTCCAGAGAAAACTTCGCTTACATCTGGCTGGAGAGGAGAAGCATAAAGGAATCTGAGAAATCAAAATAAGTTTCCTGGGAATGAAAACCATCTTCAAAATTTCAAATATAAAGATGAGGCATAAGAGCAGCGGTTTATGCAGGTTTTTCTCAGCATGCCTATTTCTAAGGCATTTCAAACACTTCCACAGTAGTGTCTTCTAACATCACACAGGGCATGCTGGAACTGTTTTGACTGGCTGCACTGGGACCCACACCTGCTGGTGCAGGAACTGCTTCAGACTCCCTGCCCACAGCCCCTCTACCTTCCTCTTGCCTTAGTATCTGCTTACAACAGTGAGAAAAATAGGGTAGCTGGGATCCACACATTGCCTGCCTTATTTTGTTTGGCATGCACAGCTTTTTTTAAATTACAAAAGAATATTTTTTCAAGTCTGGTTGATTCTTAAAAATGTGGATTTTTGCTTTCTCTTGGAAGTTCTAAGACTTAGAAGGAGGGAGCCAGCATCCCCTCTGATCAACAGTTGGCCTGGGCTAGTAGTGGCTGCTCTTCAGAAGGGGCAAGGGCTCTCCATGCTTCACACATCCATGTTCCCTGCCTGGTCCATGCATGCATGTGAATGTAAGACCATCCCTCCCTCTTTCTGAGACTGTGGGCCCAAGCAGAGCTTCTCCAGTGCTGAGGCAGCAAAGTGGGGCAGAGGGATAGGAGGACATCATGCTTCTTTCTGCCCAGAATCCAGGAGTGTGTGCATAATGAGGGCCTTGGGATCATGCAGACTTAGCCTCTTGGCTATGGGGTTCTCTGATAAGGCTGTAGCAGGGGCACAGACTCACTAGAAATCAAGAATAAACAACGAACAAGAAAATCCTCATACATTAAAAAAAACCTTCTAAATAATCCATAAGTCAAAGAATAAATAACAATAGAAATTAAAATGTATTTAGAACTTAAAATCGTAAACATACTACATATCAAAACTACAGCCTTAAAGTCATACATTAATAGAAATGAAGAAAAATGGAGTTACTGATCTAAGTGTCCAACTTAAGGAGCAATAAAAATAACAACAGAGTAAACCCAAAGAAAATGAAGGGAGAGAAATATTAAATATAAAAACAGAAATGAATAAGCAAGAGAACAAATGTGTAAGCTGGTTCTGTAAAAGAATAAAAAAAGGGACAAATCTCTGGTATGAGTAATAAAGAAAAAACAGAATGCACAAATAAACAGGAGTCAAATAAGTGAGATGAGCACATAAAAACAAATCCTTCAGACATTAAAAATATAATAAGATAATATTATAAACACTTTGAAAACTAAGATGGGATAGACAGACTATTAGAAAAAAATAAATTTATTAGAATTGACTCAAAAAGAAATAGAAAATGTGAAGAATACCCTAATTATTATAGAAATGTAATTAGTGATTTAAAATTTTCACATGAAGAAAGCACACCAGGTTTGGGTGGATTTATAGGTGTGTTCTACCAAACATTCAAGGACAATTCTCAACTTACATAAACTTTCCCAGAGAGCAACAGCAATGACAACAACAGAAAGGATTATTCCTTCTCACTTTATAAGACTAAAATAACATTAATATCAAAATCATTCACAACACTACAAGAAAAGAAGATTTCAGGCCAACCTTGCTCAAGAACAAATACAAATATCCTAAAGGAATTGCCAGAAACTCAATTGAGCAGTGCATAAAAAGATCATTATGAATAAGTAGGGCTTATTAGAGGACATCAAGAGAGATAATAACATAAAAACCCATTAATATGATTAATCATATTAATTAGCATGTTAAAGAAAAAAGATCATATGATACTTTCCATGGATATAGAAATAGTACATAAAATTCAACACGAATTCCTAATAAACTCTCTAGCAAACTGGTGATAGAAGGGAACATTCTTACTCTGATAAAGGTTATCTATATAGCCTTTGTTTATAACTAACATTGTGTTTAATGGTGAAACGTTAAAATTATTCCCTTTAAGATGAGAAATGGAACAAGAGTGCTTGTTTTGACCACTTCTATTTAGAATCACAGAAGTTGAACACATGCAGTAAAATAAGAAAAAAAAAAAGGGTGTAAAAAAGACACAGAACTCTCCTTATTTGCAGAAAATGTGTTTATCTAGGTAGAAAATCCAGAGGCAGCTACTGAGAAATTACCTGAATTAATAAAAGAGTTTAGTAATTTTGCTGGATACAATTGACCAACACACAAAAATCAATTCTTTTTCTTTTCACTGGTAACAGTTTACCTTAATATTACATTAAAAATACTATATATAACCAAAGACAGTAAGATACCTAGGAATAAACCTAACCAAAGAGGTATAAAGTCTGTATGCTGAAAACTATACAATGCTTATGAAAGAAATTAAAGAAGACACAAAGAAATGGAAAAACATTCCATGCTCATGGATTGGAAGAACAAACTTTGTTAAAATGTCGATACTACCCAAAGCAATCTAAGCATTCAATGCAATCCCTATCAAAATAACACCAGCATTCTTCACAGAGCCAGAACAAATAATTCTAAAATTTGTATGGAACCATAAAAGACCCCAATAGCCAAAGTAATGTTGAAAAAGAAAATCAAAGCTGGAGATATCACAGTACAGGACTTCAATCTGTATTACAAAGCTGTAATCATCAAGGCACAAACATACTGATACAAAAAGAGACACATAGATTAATGGAATAGAAAAAAGAACCCAGAAGTAGACACACAAATGTATGGCCAACTAATCTTTGACAAAACAGGGAAGAGTATCCAATGGAAAAAATACAGTCTCTTCAGCAAATGGTGCTGGGAAAACTGGACAGTGACATGCAGAAGAATGAAACTGAGCCACTTTATTACACCACACACAAAAATAAATGCAAAATGGGTGAAAGACCTAAATGTGAGACAAGAAACCATCAAAATCCTACAGGAAAACACAGGTGTCAACCTCTTTGACCTTGACTGTAGCGACTTCTTTTTTTTTTTTTTTAAATTTTTTAATGTTTATTTATTTTTGAGAGAGAGAGAGAGAGAGAGAGAGACCGATGAATGAACAAAGAAGATGTGATACACACACAACCACACACACACACACACACACATACACAATGGAATATTGGTGATCAAAAAGAATGAAATTTTGCCATGTGGATGTAAACAGAATGTATTACGCTAAACAAAATAAGTCAGTCAGGGAAAGACAAATATCATATGATTTCACTCATAGTAGAATTTAAGAAACAAAACAGATGCACACAGGGGAAGGGAAGGAAAAATAAGATAAAGAGAGAGGGAAGCAAACTATAAGAAAAAATACAGAGAACAAACTGAGGGTTGCTGGAGGAGAGGAGGGTGGGAATATGGGCTAAATGGGTGAAGGGCATCAAGGAGGGCACTTTTTAGGATCCACACTGGGTGTTTTTAAATTAAAAACATTTTTTTTTAATATTGATTCATTTTTGAGAGATAGAGACATAGTGCGAGCGGGGCGGGAGCAGAGAGAGAGGGAGACACAGAATCCGAAGCAGGCTCCAGGCTCTGAGCTGTCAGCACAGAGCCCGATGCAGGGCTCAAACTCTCAAGCTGTGACACCATGATCTGAGCTGAAGTTGGACGTCTAACCGACTGAGCCACCCAGACGCCCCTGCACTGGGTGTTATATGTAAGTGATGAATCACTAAATTCTACTCCTGAAAGCAATACTACACTATATGTTAACTAATTTGAATTTAAACAAAAATAAAAATACTATATATAAGAGCAAAAATAAAACAAAATCCCTACAATCAATTTAGCAAAATATCTGCAGGTATGTTATGGGAAAAAAAAATATAAAACTTTGAGCAGTTTATGGAATACCTAAATAAATGGATTATATCACGTTCATGGATAGAAAGATTCAATATTATGAAGATTATAAATATTATAAAGTTTTCCCACATTTATTTATAGATTCTAAACAATTCAAATAAAAATCCTAATAGGACAAGCAAATTCTAAAAATTTATATGAAAGGACAAAGATCCAAGAGCATCTAAACACTTCTGGAGAATTAAGATATGAATCTGGGGATGAAGGGATGGGCAGTTTCTCTATCAAAAGTCAAGACCTATTGAAAGGTAGATAAGTATAGTATCAATGTAGGCATAGACAAACAGACCAGCAGAACAGTGTAAATAATCTATAAACAGACTATTGCATATAGAAATTTTATTTATTATAGGGCTGCCATTGCAGATTGGGGGAAAATGAGAAGACATTCAACAAATGATGCTGTGACAAGTGCTTATCCATATGGAAAAAGCTGAAATTAAATTTCTTCCTTATCCTACTACAGAGAAATCAATTTTAGGTGATTAAAGATTTAGAAATGATAAGCAAAACTATAAAAACTTTTAGAAAAAGATATAGGAGAACTTTAAAAATATGAGTTAGGGAGTAATTTTTTAAAGATGACACAGAAAGTAGAAACTATAAAGGAAATGGTTAATTAAATCAATTATATGCCAAAATTAAGGGTTTCTGTTTATCAAACTGCAACATAAAGAAAGTGAAACTACAAGTCATAAACTGGAGTAAGATATTTGCAACATAGCAATCGATGAAAAATCATCACTAAGAACATACAAACACTTTCACAATCAATATCAGAGGAAGAAACAATTCAACAGAAAATAGAGAAAATATATGAATAGGCATTTTTATCCAAGAGAAAACACAAAAGCCCAATAAACATAAGAAAAGATGATGAACACCATTTGTAATCAAGAAATGATATGCCATTTTCTACCCACCAGAATGAGAATTTGAAAGCTTGAAATACAAGTTTAATGAGGATGTATATATAGTAGGGGAAACTCTTTTATACTGTTAGTATGTGTATAAATTTGTAAAACCACTTAGGAAAATATTTTTGTGTTATTTAGTTAAGTTAAATATGTGCCCACCTAGGTATGTAGTCTAGTCTAGAGAAATTCTTGCATACGTGCAGCAGGAAATATATACAAGGATTGTGTTAGTTACAAAAAGCTGGAAACAACTCATATGTCCATTGACATGGAAAATCTCAAATCTCCATGGATAGCTACTATAGACTGTAGCATATTTATACAATGGAATGATTTACAACAGTGAAAATAAATGAACAATAGCTTCATGCATCAACTTGGCTGACTCTAATGAGTATAAGGTATAAAAAGCAAACCACAGAGAAGGATATGTGTAATATGATTCATTTATATAAAGTTCACAAAGTGAAAAACTAAACAATATAGTTGAGAGATACACACATATGTAGCAAAACTAGAAGGAATGGTAAGTGTTTGTTTAGAGTGGTGGTTCTTCTGGGGGCTGGAGCGTGCAGGGCGGTTTAGTCATTGGAGATTGGTCATATTCTGTTTTTTAAGCACACAAGGGTGCTTGAATCATTGCTGGTATTTATACCTGCTAAATATGTTAGAAATCTTCTAAATGGTTTTATGTTTAATAAAAACAATATGTAAAATAGAATACTTTTACATTCTGGGCCACAGAAAGAGAGATGATACATTAAAAACAGCTATCAGGGAAAGATGCAGAGAAAGGGAAATCCTCAACACTGCTGGTGGGAATGCAAACTGGTGCAGACACTGTGGAAAACAGTGTGGAGATTCCTCAAAAATAGAACTACCCTACAATCCAGCTATTGTTCTACTAGGTATTTACCCAAAGGATACAAAAATACTGATTCGAAGGGGCACATGCACCCCGATATGTACAGCAGCATTATTAACAATAGCCAAACTATGGAAAGAGCTCAAGTGTTCATCAACTGATGAATGGATAAAGAAGATATGGTATATATACAATGGAATATTACTTAGCCATAAAAAAGAACAAAATCTTGCCATTTCCAACTCACTGGATGGAGCTAGAGAGTGTTATGCTACATGAAATAAATCAGTTAGAGAAAGACTAATACCATATGATTTCACTCATATGTGGAATTTAAGAAACAAAACAATCTCACAGAGGGAAAAAGAGAGGCAAACCAAGAAACAGACTCTTAACTACAGGGAAAAAACTGATGGTCACCAGAAAGGAGGTGGGGGGAGGAATGGGTGAAATACATGATAGGGATTAAGGAGCGCATTTGTTGTGTTGAGCACTGGGGTGTTGAATGTTACGTACTGAATCGCTAAAGTGTACCCCTGAAACTAATATTACACTGTATGTTAACTAACTGGAATTTAAATAAAAACTAAAAAAAAAAAGATATTGCTTAATATCTTTTTTGCACATTGTTCAGTCTGTCAAGATATTTTAGGTTACCCTGAGGCCCCTTGCAGGTGGACATGTGTCATATGAGTTTCAAGAAGAAGCTTGAAAAAAAGCTTATGCAGTGCAAAAAGGCATATACAATTGTTATACTGCTGTTAAGGTGATGAAGCTAAAAAAATGATGTTCTTTTTTATAATAGAAAGTATGTTTTATGGAAACGGGGAATATGCTACATTTTATAGAAACAGTAAAATATTTTACCTTTTCTAGAGCAAACTAGGTCTACTTTCAGATTCTCTTTTAACTCGACTCTCAGACTTTATTTATGTGATGATTAGAAGCACTTTCCTTTCCTCCAAATGTCTCTTGATTTCTTAAGATTCCCTGCTTCACCCATAAATTATTTTTATATTCATTATTCTTTGCCTGTGTTTCCTATTTATTTTCAGTTTTTAATTAGATTGTATCCCTAAGAGCTTGGTATCAGAGACACAAAAATTTTCATCAGTTACAAAAATTTTATTCCTCTCAACTTTATTAGACTATTTTACAAACTTAAAAACACTCTTATTTTTTATAACATACCCACTAATGGTTTCTAATAATTTCTTACACTTTTCCTTAAAATTTGAATGTCATTCGTGTTTCTTTTACCACATTAGCCTGAAGAAAAGCAATCAGACATGATGGTTATGTTTCTATTTTCTATTCCCCGTATTTTCTTCATTTACAGATTATGTTTTGTTTCCTCAACTTTTAATACATGAATATTAATTGGTGTTGGAAATCCATCTAGTAATTATTGTCAAAACTTGTTACTCTTCACTTTTTTTTGTTAAAGTGAATATTTCACATAATTATGATCCACATGGTTTTTCTTGGTATTTATTCTCATGGCACTATTTTCCTCAAATTCTATTCCATGATATATCTTACTGTTTAAATTCCTCTCTCTTTCCACAAACTAAAACTTCACTCTTTGCCTTAAAAAAAAAAATCATGGCGGCACCTGGGTGGCTCAGTCAGTTAAGGGTCTGACTTTGTTTCAAGTCATGATCTCACAGTTTGAGGGTTCAAGCCCTGCATCGGGCTCTGCACTGACAGTGAGGAGCCTGCTTGGGATTCTCTCTCCCTCTCTCTCTCTGTCCTTTCTCTGCTCATGCTCTCTCTCAAAATAAATAAATAAAAAACTTAAAAAAAATATGACTACCTCCTGATATGTTTTCAAAACTCTCTCAACAACTCTATAAAGTAGATATCATCTTCCTATTTTATAGGAACTGAGGTTTAACAAAATGAATTGATGTTTCTAAGTTTAATAAGGCAAATATACCATGTTTGCATATTTGGGTGGTTGAGAATAAGGCTGAGGGTTTAGAAACGCTCTAAATAGTCATATTTTTAGTAAATCTTTAGGCCCTTATTTATTTTGTTACTCTTATATGTTTCATATACCGGGTCCTAGAACCTCTCTTTTAAATTAGCATCTGGGGCACCTGGGTGGCTCAGTTGGTTAAGCGTCCGACCTGGGCTCAGGTCATGATCTCACAGTTCATGAGTTCGAGCCCCGTGTCAGGCTCTGTGCTGACAGCTCAGAGCCTGGAGCCTGCTTCGGATTCTGTGTCTCCCTCTCTCTCTGCCTCTCCCCCCACTCATGCTCTGTCTCTCTGTGCCTCTCAAAAATAAAGAAATGTAATAAAAAATTTTAAATTAGCATCTAATTGATCTTCTGAAAAAGAGTTTCTTATCGTCTCTCCTTTATGTAGATTTTGGCTTGTAAATCTGACCCTCAGAAGGAACCATTCATTTTCCCCACTACTTCCTGATCATGGTTTGCTGTTGGTATGTTCTCATACTTTGAGGAAAGCCGTTGACCTTGTACATTATCAGGATTCTTGCCTGATCTGACTCTTATTTCATCAAGTGGAAAAAAATATTTATTTGACAAAAAAAGTAAACACATAATGCTTTCTAAGGAGGAAAAACAAATCTCTTATATGGGAGTACTCATTAATCAATTTCAAAGTCAAATAGTTTAATTTGCCAAGGATTCTCTACTAAGATATTTCTCACTGCTACAGGTGCCCAGAAAGACTGGAGTGAGATCATTCACCTGGGACTCACTTTTGGGATATGTCTACCTATCTTTCACCAGGTTCATGAAAGAACCTCTGAGTGGGAAGGTCACTGGCACTTCTCTTGGATGCCCAGGATATCGCTTGGATGCCTAAGGACATACTTTAAAAATATGTACCCGTGCCACCATTTCTTAGAATCCCCAGTGTGAGAAGGATGCCCGTACACCCGTGCTCCCCACCTCCTCTGGCCCCTACCATACCTGGCTTTCCTGTACTACTAAACAAGCACACACCACCACTGTCCTGCAACTAAGGTGAGGTAAAAGACCCAGGAAAAGTCTCAGGTTCAGAGACTAACATCTGGGGCATTAACTAAGAGTTCAAAAGCACTATTTACATCCCTAACCCAAAGGCCCAGTAATTCATTAGTTGTTACATGAAATGATTTTCCAGGATCATCTAGCTCTTTCACAAAAGCAATTTTGATTTCAGCAATTCCACTATGGTGCGTTTAATCTAAGATACCCAGCTATTATCAGATCATTGCCTGGCTTTTTCCTTTATGTTTCTGATCATGAAAAAGGGGGGAAACCTCATCTTTTCCAAACTTATCGGATCATGAAGTGGGTGTATGTTTAGTTTGTGAATAGAGGAAATGATGCATTAAGACTGAAGGTGAGGGAATCACGTTAATGAGGCAAAATATGCCTGAGTGTTTTAAAGGCTGGGAAGAACCTGGTGCTAGCTTCTCTTCTTCTTGAGCTTATTTTTAATAATAGCCCATGAATGTCTAGTCCAGCTACTTTTCTCAGGAGTCTTGGCACTTTACAAGCAAACCATAATCCCCATGGAGTGAAGTCCTGCCTTATAAGCATCACCTGCACAGATAATTAAGATCTGTATATGTATCTGGGTCCCAGTGGTATCAAGGGGGAATTTTATAGTTAGATGAAAAATGGTCCCTAATGAATTTTACTGTAAAATTTCCAAATTGGTAACCAATATGTTATCCCATTTATGCATTGGTTTAAAATAATGAGACCACTGAGTCATGCAAATATTGATCAATCCCGGTGCTTGCCAAAGTAATTTAAACGCAACCGTGAATTACAAGTTATTGCCAATTACTGACATGCACAAATGAAGGTAGAAAACATTACCTTAAATGATTAAAATTTTATAAGAAACATTAAAATAAGATCTGAATTAATTATGTGCTATGATCAAGAACAACTATGAAGATACAAAGATTTACCTCATTCTGACAGTAGATAATATGAGCACCTTTGAACTTATATGATAAAGCTGTCCCTCTTCCTGACATGCAGTTTGTCACCATGGACAAATTTTCCCCTGGTGCCATAAGACTCCATGAGTGAGAAAAACTCAAAACATTTGAGTAGCGAATATAATCTGTAAAGAGCAGAAAAAAGCCTTCCATCCATCCCTGCCAAGTTCCCAGCCTTAATTTGAAGATTGGAAATAAAATCAACCAGTAAAATTTTATCCCTGGAATTTCTATGACTCCCAAGTGGCTCCTTTTCTTTGAGAATTAAATGCTAGAAGTATGTATATTATGGTTCCAAATAAACTAACCCATATTATCTAAAACTGGCCATCATAATTCCTTTTACATAGCTGTACACAGAAGGAACAGTTTGCTCTATAAAACTGGCATGGAAAATTACAAAATATTGCTTATGTTTATAATCTTTGAAAAGAAGGGAAAATATCATTTTCTGAAACCCAGGTAGAGGACTCATTTTTATCACCTGCCAGAAGAAAAGGCATCTTTCATAAAATTTAGCACCTGCCTACAGAATTCTAAATCTGTGTTTACATGGGTTTAAAAACCCCAGGTAAACTGTTGGGACGGGATAGAAATCCCCTTAGACAGGATCTAAGGGGGATTAACAAAACCTGAGCCACACACCTCCTATCTTTGCCATACGTGTGTCAGGTCAACTTCCCTCTGGCTCAGTTAGAAGTCCTCGAACTGCAGCTTATATCACATTCACAGGGGAATGAATCACAACACAGCCTGGTGACCCCAATCCTAGAGTATCTGATTCAGTGGGTTTGTGGTGGGGCTCAGAATTTGCATTTCTAACATGTTCCCAGGTGATGCTGATGCCAGGGACCACGCTGGCAACTACCACTCTGGCTTGAATTCTCTAAGAAAGAATATTCTTTTTACATAAAAGTACTTCTATATTTAGGCTCCCATGCTTTGGGAGTGCTGTACATATCGAGCAGCCATTTAGACCACTTGTTAAAAAGTGTGGCCACTGTTTGGAAGTCACACAGGCCACCTCTGAAGTGCACTGTGGGGGCGGGTGGGCTATCCTCTCTCATAGGGCTCTGGTGGCTTCGCCCATGGTCCTTGTGTTGTGTTGCTTTTACGTGCACCAGGAAGATTTTGTTTTACTTAACCACTTGTGAGTTGGCTTTGCAATATGTTAAAAAAGTGCCCTTCTGTTTTTAGGGAAGCTGGGAGCCAAGAAACCATGTGGAGGCCTCTCCTAAAACCATATGTGGATGGGGTACACGGAGGCTGGTGTTGGATCAGGGCAGGAGCCGTCAGTCTCCAGAGTCAGCCAAATTCCAGTCAGTTCAAATTCCAACTTGGATACTTCCTAGTTGTCAAAGAATTGTGAAGGGAGGGAGGAACATTGACATGACTTATGTTCTTTCTACTTTTGCACTGTGGATGATTCAGTGACTTGGGAATGAAAATCACAGGAGTGGGCAGTAGGAATAACAGATTCATTCAGTTATCTGGGAGCAAGTGGTTGGTGCAGCTCTGCACAAGAACCGGAAGTGCGAGAAGCCAAGGACCACAGCTCTTCTGTATTAATTTAAAGGGCAAGGAGGGAAAGCAAGAATGAATTCCAGATTGTATTTATAATAACTAACCTTTTATGTGCTTACTAATGGCCATTTTACAGAAAGAGAGGGAGAGAGAAAAAGAGAGACACAGACTAATATTCTACATTGTTATCAAGGGTTTTTTTTGTACCTTTAGATGAATAGTCAGTTACCCATCAATCAGATGCCTCAAAATCACTATTACATTAAAAAATCCACCTCAACTTACACTCTAATTGGAAAATTTCTAACTGCCATCATTTTTAAGGACAACACGTATCTAAGAAGTCTAGTCCTCCTCTTTCCAATATCGAAGCCAAAAGACCAGTCAACACAAAGGAAGTATTTCCAAAGAAACACAGAACCATTTGATTAATAAACCTGGAGGAAAAAAATCGCATAAAACAAATAAAAAAATTTCAAAAGATTTATTCCAAATAAAAACTAAACCAAGCCATAGAAAAAATTATGGATCCATGTTTCCATTTCAAACTATTTCTTAGCTTACTTTGTACATTTTCTTTAGCTCGCTCTTTAGAGAAACTATATATATAAAGCACTTCAATGAGATCTGCCAGTTGGAAGGGTGTAAGCAGGAGAATGAGAGCTAATATGATTCTTGAATCACGTTTGACCAAACCTTCAGGAAACTGAGTCATGCAATGGAAAGAAGGCAAAGCCCATGCTGAGACTGTTTGCTTAATCACATTGAGTCAGCATTCCGATACCACTGTGGGGTCTTTCAGTATTACGCAATTCTATACAAAGAGACTGTTCTTACCCTCATCCTTCCGTTTCTTATTGCTGGCCCATCTTCCGCCAATCTCAACACGTACAAATCCATTTTGTATTCCCTTCCTCCACGAATGCTGAATCCAAACCCTTTGGCGCCCTTCTCCATGTCCACAGTGAAATAATCAAAATCCTGTAGAGTTGGCGAGAGAATGGAATAAACAGGTGTTTGATATCAGAGAAGCTTCTGTGGTCAGTCTCTCTGTTCTTCTCCCTTACAGTTAATGTGTCCCAAATGACATGATATTGTGAGAACAAGTAATCTCACTTCGCAATCTAGCAAAATGAGAGACAAAATTCCAAAAGTTCAAGCAGATCTGAATGCAGTTTCCTTGGTCATTAAAAGAACTACTGTGTAGCTTGATTACTTTCGTATCCATGTTTACTTGGCAAACAAAATGACTGCATATAGGTCTGAGCGATACTATCACTCCTTTGTGTTTCCTCATTCACTGCTGTTGGGCACCATAAATAAATGTATCAGAGTCGTGTGTGTCTGTGTCTCTGTGTGTACATGTGTGTCTGTGTGTGCACATGTGTGTACATGTATCTCTGTGTGTTCACGTGTGTATGTGTGTCTATATGTGTGTCTCTGTGTATACGTGTGTGTTTGTGTGTGTCTGTGTGTACATTTGTATCTGTGTGTACACGTGTCTGTGTGTACATGTGTGTCTGTGTATATGTGTGTATGTGTGTGTACATGTGTGTCTCTGTGTACATATGTGTGTCTGTGTGTATCTATATGTATGTGTGTGCACGTGTGTGTCTATATGTGTGTCTCTGTGTGTACGTGTGTGTACATGTATGTACATTTGTATCTCTGTGTGTGTACATGTGTCTGTGTGTACATGTGTATTTGTGTGTACACGTGTGTCTGTGTGTACATGTGTCTGTGTGTATGTGTGCATGTATGTCTGTGTGTACGTGTGTGTATACGTGTGTGTCTGTGTGTATGTGTGTGTACATGTGTGTCTATGTGTACATGTTTGTACATGTGTGTCAATGTGTCTGTGTTTGTGTCTGTGCGTACATGTGTGTCTCTATGTGTACATGTGTGTCTGTGTGTGTACGTGTATATCTGTGTGTCTGTCTGTGTGTGTACATGGGTGTCTCAGTGTGTATCTGTGTGTAGGTGTGTGTGTATGTATGTGTGTCAATTATAGGTTTGCCCATTAGGAAAATGAAATTTAATGGGGTCCTGGGGGTACCTGGGGCTGCCTGTAGTCTGCCAGAGGGTACTGCCTGGTGTCAGGGGAGTGCTGCCTGTAGTCCAGCAGGGGAGGCTGCCTGTAGTCCAAGGGTGGGGGTTGCTGGTAGTCCCCTCCTGGGGGCTGCCTGTAGTCCAGCGGTGGCTGCCTGTAGTCTGTGAATGGAGGCTGTCGGATGTCTGGTTTCACATCTTGCCTCGCTTTCACTTCCGACCTGTAACTAAATAAATGGACATGGGATTTGTTTTGAGGTCTCAGCATTCTAAGGAGATTAGAATGATCACATGACCTCTAGGCACATGTGGGCCACACTTCCTAGAGGTCCTTTTGCATGTTTAGGAATTTGAGAAAATCATAGATGATAAGCACTATTTTAAAATTTTTGACAAATGCCATATTGTCTACTTTTCATTTGGCTCCTTGAGAAATCAAGGTAAACATGATGGCCCAACCAGAACTTTGTGGAAAAGGACTTATGGATATCCCTCTTTGACTTTGGCTATTTACAAACTTGTACAACTGTAGCAAATCTAGGGAGTTAAACTATACATCCGAAACTATACATCCCAAAATATCAGTTTGTCTCAACACCAGTAAACCAACTCTCTCAACCACTCTCTCTCGCCCACACACTATTCATTACTTTATGAAAGCACAACCAAAGTAATCTCTAAATACTTTATAAATATATAATTAAAGGCAATATTTTAACCTGCTAGGTTTGGTCTTTTTGAATATCTTACAGAGGTTAAAGGAGTGATAGCAAAGCATAATCATGAGCTGTAAGTCAAGGAGAAAGTCACTGGGTCATTGCTAAGGTAGAAACATATTACATAGTTTTAATACTAGACTATAACTATCAGATTAGTATCAGATGCTATTATCAGATACTCTCATGGCCGTAAGATAAAAGGGAAGGCAAAAATGTGTATGTCCAACGTTTGTCTCTTTCTTGTTTCTAGATGTTATACTTACAGTAGCCTTCCACCCCACCCATGGGGGTTACATTTCTAGACCTCAGTGGTTGTCTAAAACTGCAGACAGTCCTGAACCCTATATACACTATGCTTTTTCCTATATCACAAACCTATGAGAAAGTTTAATTTATAAATTAGGCACAGTGAGAGATTAACCCAGCACTGGGCTCGATCTCACAACCGTGAGAACATGACCTAAGCCAAAATCAAGAGTGGGACACTTAACCAACTGAGTCACCCAGGAGCCCCACTACTATTTTTAAAAATCACTCACCTGAACAATTGCCATTAGGGCAATCTAATATTTGGTGAGGATACACTAAAAATGTACAGTAATAGATGTATTTATTTGGAGTGTTTGAAAGGATGTTATTTTAATCAACACTTTGAGCAGGTCCCATTTGTTACTTAAATGGGAAGTAAGTGCAGAAATGACACATTCCTCTTGTGAACTGCAGAATTTAGGCTTTGTTTCCTACCTCGGCAAGTTGTCCACTCACCTACTGGAATTGTGAATACTGAGAACAGAATTATTTAAATATGCTTCGAATAAGATGCTTAACCACACAAATGAATGAATTAAACAAAAGAACTGAACTGGCTGCCATTCGTTGGCATGTGTTGATTCCTTCCTAGAAACTGTTTGGTAGATTAGATGTCAAGTTGCTTTGAGTTACAACACAAATCACTTTATTTTCGTGATCTGTGTGGTAGTGGTATGCGATATCCATTATGTGCCCCATTTCCAACCAGATGTGTCACGAGGTATAGCCAAAGAGGGTGAAATGTAAAGTCTCCCCAAAGATTACACAACAGCCTAGAATAGGAACCGTTAAAATGCAACAGCTGTCATCCAAGCCTACCTTCTGGCATTCAGACTGCATTTGAACCAGTGCTGTCTGTCAGGATTTTACATTGAACTGTACATTGAAGAGTCTTTAATGAGGAAAATATACTTAAGTTTTTATGAGTGTTGCTAACTGTTCAGTGAATGATACAGCGGCTTGGGCAAAAACTATGTTGCTTTGTTTCACAAACGAATTTGTGAAATACGTTAAGGAAAACTCAGTATTATTTAAAAAAATACAGCCTCTTTAAAATTCCTTCACTCATGAAAGAAAGTCATCAGTATAACTCTTTGTTGCTATTAATTCCATTATTAAAGAGACTGTAAAGATAAAAACAACAACAACAACAACAACAACAACCAGATTTCTAGTGATAAAATCTAGCAGAATTTTATGGTATGAACAAGTTCCAGAACCAAGAAACAATGCCCATGTGGTATAGGATCTTGTAGTGGGCTTTTGCCTCATGTGGACCTTTTAAGAATTCCTTCCAGCTTAAACATCTAGGGTTCAAAGTATGTAAAAAAAGAAGTAAATTTCCAGTGTTTTTCTACTGACTTTGCTGTTTAAAATGCAGTCAAGGGGCACCTGGGTGGCTCAGTTGGTTAAGCATCCAACTTCGGCTCAGGTCATGATCTCACAGCTTATGGGTTTGAACCCCGTGTCAGGCTTTGTGCTGACAGCTCAGAGCCTGGAGCCTGCTTAGGATTCTGTGTTTCCCTCTCTCTCTGCTGCTCCTCCCCTCATGCTTTGTCTCTCTCTCTCTCTCTCTCTCTCTCTCTCTCAGAAATAAATAAGCATTAAAAAATTAAAAATAAGTAAATAAAATGCAGTCAAATATTAATTTCCCTTGCTGGGGAAGGTGAGCTCTGCTATTTATACTTAGTTTTGAAATATATTATATAATGGTTCTTTTGTTGTTTCCAATGAATGCTTCTCCTTGAATACTGTTTTGCTTATGTCCATATTAAAACAATTTTGTTTCCAGAGTATATATCAAAAGGTTGTTAAGGGATAGAGACATAAGTAGAGGTGTGCAGGGTGTCAGTAGGAAGCCAAAGTGAAAGTAAATAAGACAGGATAAAATATTCAGTCATTTTAATTCATAAAATAAAAATGTGGAAGCAGATCGTCATTTAATTTTATCCCATTTTAACATGGAAACTGGCTCAGTTTGACATGGAGTTAGGTGGGCATTTCTTGCATAGATGAACCACTAGAAAATGCGTACGGGGTATTTGGCATAAAAGCTGTCTTGGAGACATCTCTAGCCTCATCTAGAGAAAGACAAAGAGCTCTTGATACCATGACCATGTTTAAATGAAGCTAGGAAAATGATCTGGTATCTGTAGAATTATTAATCTCTTCATTCATATGTAAAAGAGCCAGTTAAGCCAGGAAACCCCAGTGCCAAGGAAGGGCTCTCTGAAAGCAGGCACTTGCCAGGCTTTTAATATGAGTGCGGGAAAGTTCACTGGGAAAATTTGTTGGTGATTTATACAAATTTGAATCAGGTCAATTGGTTAATCCCAGAGTTGGGAAATATTTTATTCCGTGAAGTCAGGACAAAAAGACATTCCAAAGACTGTTGCTTCTCTGGTCAGGGCCAACGAGTTCCAGTTGTGGGCTAGTAGCAGTTGAAGCATGATAGTGGCCTTGCCCAAATGTTATTCTCCCCACTGAATTATAACACGACAGGGATGAGATTACCCACGCCGAAGCCAGAAGCAAGAGCCCATGTCTGGGGGAGTCTGACTCTGGAAAGGTGAGATAGAACTGTGGCTGGGAGATTAATAGACGGAGGCAGAGCCATAAGAGGAGTCTGAGGCTGGCCCAGGAATTGCATGCGCTCAGCCCCTTCCTCCTGAGTCCGAAATGAATCCTGGGGGGAAAGCCAGTGTGATCTGTTAAAACAGCTCACGGCGAAAGCAAACACATCAGTGGCTTATTACTGAGATACCCAGGCTTACTCCTCTTACGGGTTGTCAAATTCTTACCCCCCTATCGTTTGCTTTATGGTCTTTAGTCTTTTTTCTTCCGTGGAATATATTAAAACCATAAACAGCTGAGGATAACAGACATTTACTTTTCTGTGAAAGCAAATGGGGGAACTCCTGAGAAGAACAGGGCTTTATGGAAATAGCACCTGTGGCACAGGGAAAATATTTGCTTTGCAACTGCGTGAGTGCTGGACCTACAGAGTTCTGGGACTTGGAAACTGAGTCTCACTTCATCTTTCCCAACATATGAGGCGGGAGCTAGGAAGCAGATGTTCAGAAAACATTAGAATTATGGAAAAGACCGGTGAGGGTTTTGTACACAGAAATGTTCCTGTGGGTTGTTCTGTTTTTCTCCTTCAAAAGAGGGAAAACAGCATGGGAACATGTCTTCATCTCTTTCCTTTATGGCTCAACCTAACGCAGGCTCCCTGTTACACACAAGTTCATTGTAAGAAGACAATGCTGTTTTTACATGACATCCTTTTTTCTGGAAATTCGAAGTGTCTTATTCATATTAGTTTATGATATGGAATGGAAGAACCTCATTAGATCATGGGTAGGGGATATAGGCAAAATGCAGTAAAAAATGCTAACGTTTATTACTGCTTACAAGTTTTGCCACACTTCCCTCTCTCCACACCACCATTGTTCTCTGAGCCACCACCTTCATTGATCCAAGGATATCAGCAGCCATCTCTAATTGCTTAATCTACATCCAACCCTCACCAGCTCCCAGTCAGCTCTCTGTGTGGCCCACTGGGCGGCCTTGAAAAGGAAATCCAGTGATGTCAGTCTTCAGCGTAAAACCTTCCAATGACTTGTCATTACACTGAAGCTCAAAATCTTTGGTGTGCCTGGTGGTTCATTCGGTTGAGCATCCAACTTCGGCCTGGGTCATGATCTCGTGTTTGTGGGTTCGAGCCCTGAGTCGGGCTCTGTACTGACAGCTCAGAGCCTGGAGCCTGCTTGGATTCTGTGTCTCCCTCTCTCTCTGCCCCTCCCCTGCTTGCTCTCTGTGTCTCTTTATCTCTCAAAAAATAAAATAAAACATTAAAAAAAATTAAAAAAAATCTTTAACATGCTTACAGGCCCCAAAGTGGATCCCTATCACTCTCATTGCTACATCTTGAACCATGCTCCCTGACCTCTTCCCTCACTACACTGACCTTATTTATTTCCATGCCTTTCAAGGTTGCATGCTCCCTCCTGCCAAAGGGTCTACATCTATGTTCTTCAGTTTGGAGTCTCTTCAGTGTGGTCTTCATCTAGTTAATCCCTACTGATCATCTACTGATCATCTACCTACTAACTGCTCATCATTTCTTGAGGAAAGGTTCTCTTTTTGTGAAGAACAGACCCCTGTATTTGCTAATAAAACCGCATGTGTGACACCCACAGAATCTCTAAATCACAGAAAGGAGCACCTGACAATTTCTACTTTATGAAACTTTCTCTTCTGTGTCCTGTTGTGTCCTGTCCCAAACTCTCCCTCTCCCCACCTCCTTCACCTCTCAGCATCAGAAAAACCAGGGGAAACTTTACCTATTTTCATGTCCTTGCAGCTGAAGTGGCTGAGGAGGAGCTGGTTGGGCAACAGGGCTGTTGGGAGTGGCTGGGCTCGGCTGGGCCAGAGGACTCTGCTGGGCCATGGGGCTCTGCTTCTCTGAGCTGGGTGCCGATGCTGGGCTGCTGAGCTCTGCAAAGGGGAGCCAAAGTGGCAGGTGCAGTCAGGTTGGCATCTGATAAAGGGCAAGAGGTGGCCAGAGGTGGTAACTCTTTGCCTCCTCAGATGACTCAAGGCTTCAGTTTTCTCAGTTTCTGTTAGGCTTTAAGACAGCAGGTTAAACTTATCAATTATCCAATCAAGTTCCAATACCATTCACAGAATTAGTATTATTTCATGAATTACAAGTGTTGCTGAACAAAGTTAAACAGAGTCTCTTGTCATTTTCCTAGCAGAAAAGATTACAATCAAAAAAACCCTGTTAAGACAATGAAAAAATAATCCAGAGGAGTAAGCTCTAAAACATATTCTATTTTTCCAGTGCTGCCCACTGAGAGAAAACATTTGAGCTGCTACTTTTTGGTTGTAAAGACAAATCCTACCAGTATTCCCAAGTTTGGACAAGGAAGTAACCATAATAGAAATAAATGCTTTTCATAATATTCTCTCTAGCTCCTTGTTGGTTTTATTGCTCAATCACCCCCTGTACTCCATGGTTTTTCAGAAAGAAAAAGAACATTGGACAGAAGAATGTTCATAAAATTGTGCTTTGTTAACACAGCTTCTTGGATTTTCCTGTAATAGCATTACCGTCTCAACTGAAATTATCTGTATACGATGCAATACAAATAAGACAGACATATTTCAGACTGGGGAAAACTGAAAAGCGAGTCAGATTTTTAGTGAGCAATCTTGCTTAGAGTTCATTTGAATATTTTACACATAATGATGTCTGCAAGTAACAGGTTAAAAACACCGCGTCATTTTCTGTTCTGTTCTTTGTATTTGGTTGGGTGATAAAAGGGAGGTGATCTATTCTTTATTAAGCCATTCTTCCCCTTTCTTGTCTGGCAGCCCAGATTTTGAAAAATTCTTTCCACTTGCGGGCTTTCTCATCTTCAGCACTGTTGACATTTTGGGCAAGACAATTCTTTGCTGGGGGGGGGGGGCTGTCCTGTGCATTGTTGGATGGCTGGCGGTATCCTTGCCCTCTACCCGCTAGATGCCGGTAGCATTCCCATCCTAATTGTGACAGTCAAAAACGTTGTCAGACCTTGCTGAACATCCCCCAGGGGGACAAAATCACCTCAGTTGAGAACCACTGTTTTATATGGAAAGTCAGGTGACTGTTTAGTGCCTGCTTGCCAGATAGCCCCAAGACGGAATCAGGAGACTGAGGAAAACAGAGGGGACCAAGGTGAGTGGACCTATCACTCTCCATGTGGTATTCTACACTCCACTCACAGGTGAGCTCTGGGGACTGAAATCTCGAGCATCATTCATGAGTCAGCAGCTACAAACCAGTAATGAACCAGTGTCTGGAAATGGTGACTTGTGGCCCTCAAGGCATGGCAATAAGCTGTAACTCACTACTCTTCAAGCCTCAGGGGGAGTCCTTATACAGAGAAATTCAAAAGATTAAGTGGGAATTTAAAATTCTTATCAGATGCAACGTTTTCTAAATGAGCTCTCTTTATACCACAAAACTTCCTCAAGCTTTTCAAAATCAATCTGACTTTGAAGAATCCTCCAGAGCTTAACTGTTAACATGAATACACTTTTTTTTTTCTGCTTCAGATTTGTAACTCTATCATCTCTGTCGAATGGGTTCTGGTTTAATATAAGCATAAAAACAGTACTCCCCAGACCACAGGGAATGATTGAATAACCCAGTGTCTTGAGATTCACACTATTTATCTATAATGTCACACAGCTTGATCTCTGAATGAAACTGGTACTAAGTAAACAGGATATGGGTTGCAAGAGAGAGTGGATTTCTGCAAAAGTAGAAATAGGAATCAACCTCAGGCGCTCTGGCACCACTATGATGGTGGCCAGGCTCAGGCACTCACCCTCCTGAGGGATGATGCGGAGGGTGACACTAAGACCAGCATCCTTGATGAGCTTCACAATGTCTGCATGAGGCATGTTGATGATGGACTGGCCGTTCACTGCTAAGATCCGGTCTCCCACTTTCAGTTTTGCACAGCGGTCTGCAGGACTCCCATCGATGATGCGGCCGATTTTATGGGGCACAGCTAAAACAATCCCCAACAGAATCAGATATCAGGAGTGTTCCCAGCACTGTTCTTTTTTTTTTTTTTTTTTAATATTTTTATTTATTTTTGAGAAAGCACAAGTGGGGGAGGGATAGGAGGAGGGAGACAGAGGATCTGAAGTGGGCTTGGAGCTGACTGAAATGAGCCCGATGTGGGGCTTGAACTCACCAATCGTGAGATCGTGACCTGAGCCAAAGTTGGAAGCTTCACCAACTGAGGCCCCTAGGCCCCCCCCCCCCCGCCCAGCACTGTTCTATCTTTGAGTCCAGCCCCACAGAAAAAAATGCGATGTCAGAATTCTTTTTTCCATCAGTAAATTTGCCTTTTGAAATCATAATCATGCCTATTAAGTGTGGTCCTGTGCATTCCACTGAGATCAGAATTTCTAAATTCAAGTTCTGTGCAATGACAGACCAATTCCAAACACATGGACCAGGGGTCCTCAAATTCTGGTGTATCATAATCACTCTAGGATTAAAAATACAGCTCTTTGGGCCTTAACCTGATCTTGTGCATCAAAATGTCCAGGAGCAGGTGAGAATCACAATTTTTTTTTTTTTTTTTGAGAATCACAATTTTTTAAGAAGCTCCTCAAGACATTCTAATACACACAAAATTTTGAGAACCACAGGCATACGTTATTGTGAGACCATACTGTAGAGATAATAATACAGTTTCAGAAGGATACAATAAATGTCAAGAATTCAATTTCTACCCTTGTCTATTTTGCTGAGAGAAGAGATCAGGGAAGGAGAGAAATCTATATTAACATGGGCTGTCACAGCAGGTGAATAAGCTATGCTCAACTTCCTATCATCCACTAATCTTCGGTTTCAAGGTTGATGCAGGTTTCAAATCTTACCTCTTCTTTCTGATTTAATTTATAAGTGGTGCTGATAATTTATTAAGTGATGCATAATATATTGCATCAAATCTAAGATGCCATTATGACAAACTTCTGTTTTAGGTATCACAAGAAAGAAGGAAAGAAAGAAAGAAAGAAAGAAAGGAGGAAAGAAACTCTGCCAATTAAACAATGACAGTCCATCGACTGTAAGATGCTGTATAATTTTTTAGATATTTAAATTATGAAAACGTGTATTAGAATTGATCAAATATGGCATATGTCTCTTTAAAACAATGAAAGCTTATGTATGTATGTATGTATGTATGTATGGAGAGCCAGGTGCATGAGGATAAAGATTTTTTAGCAGGTTGACTTCTATTCAATGTAAGTGTTTGAGTGCCTACCAGGATAACTATTTCTGGGGTCAGATACCACTGGCACACCTCTTCCTTCCCCAAGGAGGTTAGAATCTAGAAACCTGTTCTTTTTCCTTTCACCTTTGTAGGTAGGGAACCACAGCCAAGAAATCACCTGTCAATTACTCTGTGTTGTTTCTTTCTTCATGGAAGTCAGATACTGATTTATCTGTGTAAAGAGGCAGAGATACTCCACCATTTGTTATGCTTCAGGAGTGTCCGTTCCTTGAACTCTCAATCTTATGTATGTGTTACAGTGAAAGGCAGAACATCAGCTAATAACCACGTAAGGAAGGACAATCAGTGAGTTAATGAACCAGAGCCTTGATCATATTTCCATTGTGACAGGTTATAGATAGCATATGAAAATACTGGCTGAGCCGATGTTTCTGAAGTAAAACTCATGTTGAGTTTTTATTTACAGGCAGTAATGGCTTTAATTAAGAACATCTTACTTAAAGCATACTAAAGATCATCTTAGACTCTCAGGACAATGCACTTATTAAGCAGAAATGTAATAAGAACTCATTCATTTAGTTATTTAAAAAAAGAAGGCATTGCAAATTCTTTGGTCTTCTACCATAATTAGAGTGAACATTTGTTCCTGTTTTTGCCCCCTTTCATGTTCAATACTGTCCTTGAACAGTCCATACATGGCACGGTCTCCCTGGTTTCCAATGTGTCTATTGCTATCCATCATGTGATCCTTGGAAAGCTACCTGACCTCTCTGAGTTTGTTTTTCAATAGTAAAATTGGGATAATAATATCCCTGACTTTACAGGAAGGCTCTGAGAAACAAATGGGTTGGCACATGTGAAGTGACTAGAACAGTGCCTGGTGTAAGAACTGATCTATAACTATTAACTTTTCTTTCATTCTCTTTATTACTATTATCTTTTTAATGTTTCTGATATCACTATTGATATGCACATGTGCTTGTATATAGGTACCAGCTTGAATTCTTCCTACATGGGGTAAACCTGTATTACTGTTAAAACTGAAGAAATGTTTTGCTTATGACACAACAGTATCTCCTAAGTATCAACACTGGAAAACAGCTTCACTTGGGAAAAAGAAATGTGTTTTGGGGATTATACAGATGCTAGATGAGGCCAAGCATCCTGTTTGTTTTTCTCTGGTTTTACAAAAAAGATGTTGCATGTCTGTGTAGGAAAATGCCAACTCATAAGTAAGACTTTATTATTTAAAGGGAAATTAGTATAATACAGATGTCCTCATTATCCGCATTGAGCCTTAAACACACACAATTACAACTACATTAAAATATATATAATTTAATCCTTAAGAAATCATGTGAGATACTGGATAGAATTACCATTACATGTTTAGAGTGGAAGAAACCGAGCTACAAAGTCATTAGCGATTGCCCAACTCAGAAAGTCCAAGCAAGATTTAGAATCCCAGTCTGCTTGATTCCAGAGGCTTTGCTCTTAACCACGGCGCTACACTGTACTGTATCTCTTGACTTTGTGGTTCCTTTCCTCCACCCAAGCACTTGTTTCATGGGCACCTGGTACTTTTATTTGGTGAGTGCAGCTTGCCTCTAATCAGGCAGTCACAAACACTTCACCAGTGGCCCTCATCCAGGGGAGAGTGGAAGGCAGAAACTCTGCTTGAAGCTGGTTCTTTGTGGCAGCTGTCTTTTGACAGGCAGGACATGAGGAAGAAGGGAGAGGAAAGGGGAGGAAGGAAGGCAAGGGGGAGGAGAGGAAGGGAGAGGAAAATTGGACAGCTCCTCAGATCCCTTTTGGTTGGGACTTCACATCATGGTGTCATTCCTTTATTTGAAGTCATTTCTTTGGGTATTAGAAATACATTTCAAATTAAATTTAAAAATACACTTTAAAACACATACAGCTGGTATTTGGATGATTTGCTGCTTTGAATTATTCATGCCTATACTCCCCTCCATTACCGTGCATCATTTAGAATCTCCTGGGCATAAAGCCACAAATGTTTCAAAACATAGATTTCACACACACACACACACACACACACACACACACACACACTTTTATGAGCTCAATAACAATAAAAACAAAACAATAAGTTATCATTTGTTAATTTCCAGGCACTGGGCTAAGCACTTATTTTAAATCCTGACAGCAGCAGTGTGAAGTAGCTGTAAAAGTATAATAATCACGTTTAGTTTATTGTTAAGAAGACAAAGAAATGTCAAAGCCAGGATTCAAACCTATGCCTGTGGCTTCAAACCTTAGGGTTACTCCCTCCTTTTTTTGATATATGCCAGGTTGGAAGCAATTTGAATTATGAGAACTGAGGGCATGGCTCAGCTTAGGAACAGCTTAGGAAAGCATGCTGCTTGAGATTTTGAGATGAAAGTTTCATTGTAAACAGATTTATTTGCTTATGATGATAACTCTTAGTTTCAAGGCCATTTTCACTTTACTGTGGCAGACAGAATAACAACTAAACTAAAATAATAAAAACTAAAATGAAATAATGAAAACTGAAATAAATTCTATGGTAGCCACACAGAATGACTGAGTGGCTTACATAAAATGGGAGTGAGTACACAATTTAAAAAGGTGTGCCCATAACTGGAAGCATCTGACATAGTTTTGTTAAAATTGTTTCTATTGGCATGTGCTTTAATAAAAACAGTGCTTGAAACTCTTGGCAGCTGAACACAGCTTCACTTTTTTTTCACCAGCAATTTCCCTACACATGTAAGTACATTGAATGTTGATGTGCAACAACTCACTGACAAGAGGTGGGCTCAGAGAGGATTCTCCCTGAAAACAAGATGCAGTTCCATTTGCTCAGTTAGGAAGTCTACAGAACTAATGACCTAAGTGCTTTCTGTGCATTGCTAATGGAATTACAGAGCATGGAAGAGGCCATGACCTTGGTTTCTATTATTGGGATGAATGGTACTCGTTAATTCTCTGGGAATTGATGACTAAGGTAACTGCTGGAGCACAGTCCATTTAGACAGCATGCCTTCCAGACATCATCTGTCAGGCAGCAGCATAAATCAAGTCTTCAGACCAGTCTTCTTGACACAGTGTGCTTAGGATACACAGGTATTTGGAAAAGTTGCAATACGTCATGAGGCTTTGAACATGCTAACATTTGGGAAGGAGACAATGTATCACTACTTAGAAATTTCCCTTTAACTTCAAATCACATAAGCTATGGAAAAAGAAACCCATCTTTTTCCCCTTTATTTCTTTGTGGGGAAAACACCACTATATATTCATATTTTATATTATAAAATTTAGTATTTTCAATTTTATATTTTCCTGTACATGAATTAACCCTTTGACGCCTGCTCAAGCACAGCATCCTTGTTTCAGTAGGGCTATTCAGACACAGTTGGACTGGATCCTAAATTTGTTCTAAAGCCCTGGATTCTTTGGGTCTTTGGCCCCACTACTACAGGAGGCAATGGTCCTCCTCCCTTTTTGCTGTTTGGTTCTCTTCAGGGAGCTTTGTGTGGTCTATCCAGGCTCCTTCAGCCACTGGTTAACCAATGAACTCTTCTTGAGTTCTACCTTAGGTTCATTCCCATAAAGAAGATGACACAGTTGCCTGGATGACTTTTTTTTTTTTTTTTTTTTTTTTTGCTTTGGCAATAGAATCTTCCTGAAATTTTTGGTGATGGATTCTTCCTGAAATTCTCAGCTGCACCTGAGGGAAGGGGTAGTAGTTCCCTCTCCCTCCACTTTTTTTTTTCATGTTTCCTTGTTTTTTATGTGCTTTATTTCAGAAAAGGAAAACTCGTGACTCATATTTACATTTAATTATCTTCTTGTTAATAGATCCACAAAGTGGAATTGTATGTGGAAGCGGAGGAAAGCATTAGATAGGGAAAGTGGATTCTGCATCAATCATGTCAAATTTATAAGCAAGAAGTTTCTGAAATGAGTGTGACAATAGTAAATACTTCAAAGGCAATCAATAACATAAACTCTCATTAGCTCACAATTCTATTAATCTGTGAAGGTTAAACAACATGCCATTAGTTTAAGGAGGCAAGGAAAATTAGTTTGGATTTAAAATCTGTGACCTGATATGGAAAGAAGTATGTGTGTGTGTGTGTGTGTGTGTGTGTGTGTGTGTTCAGTTGGATGATTATAGTTTCTTTTCTTAAAATAATCTGTGACAGGGGCACCTGGGTAGCTCAGTCGGTTAAGCGGCTGACTTTGGCTCAGGTCATGATCTCACGATTCATGAGTTTGAGCCCTCTGTCTGTGCTGACAGCTCAGAGCCTGAAGTCTGCTTTGGATTCTGTGTCTTCCTCTCTTTCTGTCCCTCCCCCGCTCATGCTCTGTCTCTGTCTCTCAAAAATAAATATACATTAAAAAACTTAAAATAATTTGTGACAATGATTTACTGTCTAGTTTCAGAATTGTGGGTTAGAGCAGGGGGATCAGCTACTCCATCAACAACACATTTCTGCATAGCATCATCTTACTAACAGCTCCAGTGCTCGGCACAGTGTGAGAGATAGTAATGAAACAACACATGCTATCTGGCCTTAAGAAACTCACAGCCAAGTTGGGGAGATTCATATACAAATACTTATAACACAAATTGGCAACTCCATGGTAAAGGTAGCAAGGGTACCCTCAACAAGGGTAGAGAGGAGGGGTGAATCATTGGGTTCAGGTGCGGACTCAGAGAGTGGTAAGGAAAAAGGAAGTTCATTCTGGGGAAGAGGGCACATAGTGTTCTACGCTAAATGGCAGCTCCCTTGCTGAAAAAGTCATGGTGGTACACAGGGACCTATCAAATCCATGGAGGAAGAAGCAAAGAGAGATGTTTTGAAGTTGGGGTCCCTCCTGCCTTCAAAATTCTTGTTTCCCTCACTGAGATCCCTGATACAATAACTTTACCCAGATCCTCTAGATGGACCCTGAATATATAGGAACAACAGAAAAGTAATTGTCTCAGAGCGTTCCTATCACTTTAACTCACAGTGAAGAATCCTGTTTTCCTGCCTTTAGAAACCCAGGCTTAGTATTAATTGCTGATTTTCCGTATCTCCTTCCTAGAAGTCCTGGATAAGCATGTTCTACTGTAACAAATCCATTTAGCTCAATGTTGTTCCTTCCTGGAGTGTGACAGTGTCCTTCGAAAGAGTTTTTCTTGGTCATCAGGGAGTGGAAATGTGGCAAAAACATGTGTTTGGTATTTTTTAAAAATTTGCAGAAAAATTAAGAAAAAACAGCATGACTCGTTTTCCTCTAAAAGTCTGTGGAATTTGCTTTCCAAAAATGAAAAGGTCTTCCCTGACATTCATAGCCAACTGAGTTGCAAGACCCAAAATCGAGCAGCTGGTGTTTTAAGGATTGCATATTCCAAAAGTGCACTTTTCCCCTCTCAGCACCATTAGTCATTCTCTTGTGGTTGAACGGTTGAGTTACCCTATAGTTGGTAATAAGCAGACGGTCAGATGGGAGAATGGGAAGAGGAGCCCATCAATGGCTACTGGGAAGTCCAGCCAAACTCATGTTTCCAAGGGCAGAAAGCACCATACAGAAAGTATTTAACTATATGCCTGGATAGAAAGAAACACTTGTTAGCTATATTTTACCCTGTATGCTTTTATTTTGCACCAATTAAAATCTCATAGCCAAGTACTGAGAGTGAATTGGTAATCTAAAGAAACCTCATTTTATTAAGAACTGTAATTAGCTATAACTTGACTGTTCCATCCCAGAACATGAGGCTGGGTTAAAATGGTTTTTTGTTTGCAAAGATTTGGTGGGCTTATAGTACAGGACCGTTTCATGGTTGTATAACCTGTGCAGTCACACAGGTTCCATGCTCAAAAGGGCCTTGTGTTTAGTTTAATGTCTATTGTCATCATTTTGACATTCTTTTTTTTTTTAAGTTTATTTATTTATTTTGAGAAAGAGAGAGAGAGAGAGAGGATAGGAGAAGCCAGAGAGCGAGGGAGAAAGACCATTCCAAGCAGGCTCCACGCTGTCAGTGCAGAGCCCGACCTGGGACTCCATCTTACTAACCACGAAATCATGACCTGAGCTGAAATCAAGAGTCCGATGCTTAACTGACTGAGCCACCCAGACACCCCACCATCTTGACATTCTTAATAATGCTTGAATGAGGACTCCACATTTTCATTTTGCACTGGGCCCTGAAAATTATGTAGTTGATCTTATGTAGATACAACCATATCAGTCCATTGTTTTAATGTCTGCCCTGGAAGATGTAAATGAAAATATGTTATAGCTACCCAGGAAAATTATCACAAAGGTGGGTGGTAGGGGAGGAGCAAAAATAACTCCTTTTTCTTGTGGCTGCATTTCTTATCCCCATACATATCACTAGAAGAAGTAGTCCAGAGAATTTCTGTTAATTATACTGAAGATCCTTAATTCTTCACATTTTGATGCAAGAACCCTAAAGTATTACCTCAGTTCTGTTGTGGAAATTATCTTTATATAATTAGTCACTCATTATTTAGTCATCTACAGAGCAAATGTTCTTTATCTGTCTTTAAATAGACTTTAATAAACACCACCATATTTCAAGGAATTTGTGTTTTTGATATGATTTATTTCCCTCATAATCTGGCAAAATGTCTAGACATTAGAATGACAGGAACCAAAGAAACTTCAGAATAGTTATGATCCCCAAATCTATCATTGGCTAAGAGGGTAAGCATGTGCGGGAATGAGGAGCTGAACAGAATGGAAAAAGAGTTCCACTTTTAGATATTTAAACCTTAATTTTCTGTTGAGGTACTTTCCATTTTATGGACTATCTTAAAAGCTCACTTTTTACTTTGCTAATTTCTAGGTAGCTAGGATTTTCTTTTTGATCTGTTTTGGTCTGAAAGTTGCTATAAAAAAATTTGATCCCCTAAGTCAAATACCAACCCTATTCAGCATTTTTGTGTAAGCCCCTTCCTGGCCCCCCAAAACCCTGACAAAGAAACACATTCCACCACTCAGTAAAATCAACAACCCAGGAGTCTCTAGTCAAGGAGTAGACAGGGACCTTCTGTGTGGCTCAACTTGAATAATTTTAGTGAGTAAAACTGGATAGCTTTTAGCAAGTTTTTCTTACAAATAACCAAACAACAACCTGATATAGTAATAATGAAAAAGTTTAGAGAGTTACTAATATTAAAATATGATAAAGGGTTTCATTTCCTGCAAAGCATAAAAATAAGTTGTTTTACTCCTTTATAAAAACGGTCACAGGGTTGAGAGGCAGTATAACACTCTCATCCCAAACAAGCAACTTTCCCTGTCAAAGGGTTAGTCGCTGTCTTTATGACAAATTTAGTTCCTGAATAAGAGGTTCCTTTTATTTACGATTTAATTGTGGAGGCTTTATCAAGTCATTACCAGAAAATGCTGGATTATTCTATAAAATGAGAAAATCATATAAAAATGTCAAAACTCATATCATGATGTAAAAGGGACAAAATAATCAGAATAATTGTCTTCTAATGGTTGGAGATGTCTTATAATTAAAACAATTTAAATAATACATGCACAAATTAAAACAAAATAAAGGACAACCTAAATGCTTATAATGAAGAACCACAGTCTCCTGCCCTAATCCTCCAACACCCTCTCCAGTTCTGTGATCCAAAGGCAAACGTTTAAAATCTTTCAGGTGTTTCTTCTTCACACTTCTAAATTATATTCTTACATGGCTATTTCTTTCTTTTTTTTTTTTAATTTTTTTTAATGTTTATTTATTTTTGAGACAGAGAGAGACAGAGCCTGAACGGGGGAGGGGCAGAGAGCGAGGGAGACACAGAATCGGAAGCAGGCTCCAGGCTCTGAGCCATCAGCCCAGAGCCCGACGCGGGGCTCGAACTCGCGGACCGCGAGATCGTGACCCGGGCTGAAGTCGGACGCTTAACCGACTGAGCCACCCAGGCGCCCCATTACATGGCTATTTCTTAATTTGTCAACTGGAGTCATATCTATTGACTTCCTATAATGCTAGAGGATTTGGCCTTCTTATCCAGTGGCCCACCTCCTCTCCTTAACCACGTACAGTTTTATCATTAGTTTCAGTTAAACCAGTTATCATTGCTGAAAGTCTCACCATGTAACTATTGCTCACCGTAGTGTACTGGGATTTCATTTCTTTTCTTGTACAGTTTGCCTCCCCTCCCACCCTGAATCAAGTTTCTGACTGTGTCATTCCCCCTGCCCCCACTTCTGCAATACCCTTTCTCTTTCCTCATTATCCCCCCAAAGCTGCTCAAGTCATCTGTTCAGTTGAGCCTGGGGTCGAGGGACCTCCTTCCCATAGGTAGGTAAGTTTGTCTCAAGTTCTGCTGCTCAGTGACACTCGGGGCTTTCCTGTTGTGCTCCAACATGGGATGCACAGTTCCGTAAACCCTGGGACATCTTTTTTGACTCACTCTCTCATTTTGCTAGAAGATATCTTACAGTATCTTCCTAAGTAAACATGCATGGGAGAAAAATAATTTTTCAATATTTAATGTTTGAAAATGTCTTCATTTTTACCTTCTCAATTGATTGGATTCTAACTAAAATTCTAGATTGTTATGAAATTAAAGATTGAAAAAAATCATTTTTCTTCAGAATTACAGGCATTACTCCACTGTTTTCTAGTATCCAGTGTTGCTACTGAGAAGTCTGAATCCATTAGGATTTTTTGTTTCCTTTATGTGATCTATTTATTTCACCTTTTCCTTTTGGAAATGTTTACGATTGTCCCGGTGATTTTTGGGTTCTAAAGTCCACATGAATGCATCATGCTGTGGTTCTTTTCAGTCTGGAGACTTGTTTTTTTTAGTTTTGGGGTTGGGAACTTCCATTATAGTCTTTTTTTTTTTGATAACTTCCATTCTGTTCCTTTGGTCTCTCTTTCTGGAACTCTTATTGGCTGGCTATTGGTTTCCCAGATTGATCTGTCAGTTATCACTCCTCTCTTACTTTCTCTTTCTTTTTATCTTACTTGTGTGATTTCCTTTACTTTTCTTTTCAATCCTTCTATTGGATTAAAAAAATGTTTTTTAATGTTTACTTTTTGAGAGAGAGAGAGAGAGAGGATGAGTGAGTGAGGGGCAGAGAGAGAGGGAGACACAGAATCCGAAGCAGGCTCCAGGCTCTGAGCTGTCAGCACAGAGCCCGACGCAGAGCTCGAACTCATGAACTGTGACATCATGAGCTGAGCTGAAGTCAGATGTAACCAACTGAGCCACCCAGGTGCCCATCAACCATTCTATCGAATTTTTAATTTCAGTTATGATGTTTTCAATTTCTAATAATTCTTTCGTTAATCATAGTATTCTTTTTTTTATAACATTCCACTTTTATTATAAAATAAAAAATCACGAGGTTTTAATATCTATGTATGTAAGTGAGACATTTTTGAAACTTTCTTTTGTGCCCTCAATTATCTCCATTTCTTCTAGTATTCTTTCATTATTCTTGGTTTGCTTGTTTGTTTTTCCATTTTAAAAATGAGCATTTCATATCTGGAATTCACGATTGTTGTGTTCCATTCTGTTCCAAGCTTTTTTTTTTTTTTAAGTTTGTTTATTTATTTTGAGAGAGACAGAGACAGCATGAAAGGAGGGGCACTGAAAGAGAGACACAGAGAATTCCAAGCAGGCTCTGCGCTGCCAGCACAGAGCCCAATGCAGGGCTCAAACTCCTGAAACCACGAGATCATGACCCAAGCTGAAACTGAGAGCAGACACTTAACTGAATGAGCTACTTCGACACCCCTCTATCCCAAGCTTTTTAAGTTTTGAGCTGCTCTGAATTTCTAAAGAAATAATATCTTTGCTGTCCATTTCTGTTTTTCAGTTTCCTCTCTCCTGCAAAATGTGTTGCCACTTTTTTTGTCTGTAGAATATCTTCCCCACTCATGTTTGTTGCATTCTTGCTCATTTACTCCCATTTTATTGGTGTCTAAGAAATGGGAGGAGATAAGCATGTTACAATTTTACCACCATTAATTAGAAACTGGAAATATTTTTTGTAAATTTAAACCAGTTGTTGCCATTAGTATTTCAGTATACAGATAGAGATTTGCAATCTATTTGGAAAATAAAAAATGTCAACAATTTATGTGACCAAACTTTAAAAGTCCTGCTGTCTCCTGTATCCCTGACAGATAAAAATACAGAAACAAACAAACAAAAACAACCAAACAAACAAAAGAAACAAACCTGCAACTTTTCAAGAGTTCAGAAAATGTCATAAAATTACATTTCGTCAGCCCCAGGTATTGGGTTAAAAGTGTTCCATAAAACCACATTTTTTTTCCTCTGTATTTTTTGACTGCCTTTTGAGACTTCACACCCATTAGTGTACTTGGCTTTCAGTGATTTCTCAGCAGGCCCAGTAGAAATGGTTATAGTTACAAGCAGGTGTTGCTGACAAGTCATGTTTCTCATTTTTACAGATGCAGTGTATTCTATCTCTGCCATCTCCTTTTTCCTTTTATAGCTTCTGAAATTGTGTTTTGTAAAAACTCACTTGGCTATCTTCACACGGTTTCCCTGTTACAATAGGTA
The DNA here is from genome assembly GCF_018350195.1 of Panthera tigris. Classification (NCBI taxonomy): domain Eukaryota; kingdom Metazoa; phylum Chordata; class Mammalia; order Carnivora; family Felidae; genus Panthera; species Panthera tigris. The sequence continues at coordinate 81,836,664 of NC_056661.1, forward strand.
AATGTCAAAAGCAATCAGGTACAGTATCAGCTTTTCATTGTATTCCCCTAAGCCCTCTGGTAGATAATAACTTCTTGCAATATTTTCTTAATGTAAACGGAAACAGATACTAACCCAGGCAAATGATCCCTCCTGAGCCAGCTGTCCTTTTCAATATGTTATCCAGAAGATTACATGAATATTTATTGGGTCTTCAGTTTCCCACAGAAGCCAAAGTTCCACTAACAGGGTATATCATGTTTTAACTTGAAATAATGCAATTTTGCATGACTGGATAAAACTAAATATGAAAAGGCCCTCAAGCAAAGTGCTCCGGATCTAGAAGATCTTGATCATATATATATTTTGCAAGCAACTTCAGTGTGACCTGTGAGTGGCCAAATAAATCATGCCAGAGTTTCCTTATTTGCAAAGGAACTGTCACTCATAGTCTTTCTTTCTTAGCCTTCTCTTTCTTATCCAAATACTGTAGACCTTAACTTCATTCAGATTTCTGCTTACATGCATTTTCTCTCATCCCTTGCTTTCTAAAGCATAGTGACTGTATGTGTTTTTGGTTTTACCAAGCAGACATATGTCTCCATAATTAATTTCACCTGAGATCATCATCATAAAATGAGTTTTATTACTCTAACATGAGAAATGAGTGAGAAATGAAAAATGGAAGGCTAAAGAGCCTGAAAATGTATTTTGTTGTCCACAGTGAAATACCAATTACACGCTAGAGGGAAGAGACCAAGAGTGGAAAAACACATCACTGAAGAAGATATAAGGAAAGCACAAAAACACATGAAAAGCCCTGCAACATCATTAGTCCTTAGGGAAGTAATGCAAATGCAAACCGAAATGAGACATCACCAGACACCTACTGGAATGGCTAAAATGGAAACAACAACAACAAGAAAGCCTGAAAATAAGCACTCACACAGGACGTAAACCATCTGGAACCCTCATAGAGGGGAATACAAAATGGTACAGCCACTTCAGAAACCACATGAACCAGCAAGCCCACTTTTCCGTGCTTACTCAAATGAAATGAAAACTATTCTCACACAAAAACCTAAGTGAAAAGTTTCATAGCAGTTTTATTCATAATCACCAAACAATAAACAATCTGAATATCTTTCAACAGGGGAATGGATAAACAAACTATGGTACATCTACACAAAGGAATATTTTTTTTCCAGGAACCAATGTGGAGGCATGAAGCAACATGGATGAATATAAACTGTATCATGCTGAGTGGGGGAAGCCAGACTCAAAAAGCTACCTAGGGCATGATTCCATTTATATGGGAAAAGGCAAAACTAGAACAGAAAACAAGTATGTGGTTGCCAGGGCTGGGAGTGGATGGAGGGGTTGACTTCACTGTGGCGGTATATAACTAAACACATTTGCTAAAACCCACAGATTATAGCTAAAAGGGGTAAAATTAACTATATCTGACTAAACCTTAAAAATGGGAGAAAGAGTAGGGTGCTGGGGTGGCTCAGCCAGGTTAAGCATCCGACTCTCAATTCTGGCTCAGGTCATGATCTCACAGTTTATGAGTTCCATCCCCACACAGGGCTCTGTGCTGGCTGCTTGGAATTCTCTCTCTCCCTCTCTCTCCCTGCTTGTGCTCTCTCTCTCTCAAAATAAATAAATAAACTTTTAAAAAAAATTTAATGTTTATTTATTTGCTTTTTTGATAGAGAGAGCACAAGTGGTGGAAGGACAGAGAAAGAGAGACACCGAATCTGAAGCAGGCTCCAGGCTCTTAGATGTCAGCACAGAGCCAGATGTGGGGCCCGAACCCACAAACGGAGAGATCATGACCTGAGCCGAAGTCAGACAGTTAACCAACCGAGCCACCCAGGTGCCCCTAAATAAATAAACTTTTTAAAAAATGGGGGAAAGAGTGAAAAAGCAGGGGGGAGGTGAAGAGAAGGTTTTGGATGGAAATGAATAGACATAAGTAAAAAAGAACTGCTCTCAAATAAGTAGGAGGGAGATAAGGAGGTAGCAAGGGGAGATTGGGGGGGTGCTGCCTAGGAAGCCTTCAGAAAGGAAACACTGTCTAGTCTGCATTTAAAATTTTTTTTTCAACGTTTATTTATTTTTGAGACAGAGAGAGACAGAGCATGAACAGGGAAGGGTCAGAGAGAGGGAGACACAGAATCTGAAACAGGCTCCAGGCTCTGAGCAGTCAGCACAGAGCCCGACGCGGGGCTCGAACCCACAAGCTGTGAGATCATGACCTGAGCCGAAGTCGGACGCTCAACCGACTGAGCCACCCAGGTGCCCCTAGTCTGCATTTTAAAGATGAATCGGACTTTTCCAGGTGGGCATCACAGTCCTAGGTGATGTGACCTGGCAAAGGCATTGGGCTGGTGGATTAGCAGGGTCTGTACTGGGGAATGTGGACATGCCAATGAGCACAAACAGTGAGACCCAACAGAGGAAGGAAGGGACAGACTGCGAAAGGACTTATTGGTTATGCTGAGGGTTTGGAATTTATTTTACAGCCACATGAGAAGCCACCAATGGATCAGGAAAGGTAAGTGATATCATCAGACTAGTCATTTTAGACAGAAATGCCATGGTAGCTGTGTGGAGGGTGGGTAGGAGGGTGTCAAGAAGGCTAGTGGCAGGGAGGGCACCTACAGGCCACTACAATGCTCCAGTGCATTACTGCAGTGTTTGATGTGCAGTCCAATGTGTGGCTGCTAGCTGCATGGGACTATTTAAATGAATGGAACTGAAAAGGCAATTAAAAATTTAATTCCTGAGCCACACTAACCTTATTTCAAGTGCTCCATAGCCACATGAGGCTGGTGGATGCAGTACTGTGTAGTGCAGCATAGAACATTGCCATCATCCAAGAAAGTTCCACTGCACAATCTAATCTAGAACCTCAACTAAGGCATTAGCAGTGGTAGGCCAGAGGGCCTGATGTAACTAAGTTTTGCATCTGGAAAGCATTTTTGGGTAACAGCTCACCTTAGTCTCTCAAGAGTGGAAATGCAGTCATGCATAATTTCAGCTAAGACACAAACTTAGGTACCTGGGGGCATGCTTTAAATCTTGTGATCTTATATACTGTTAGTTTTCTGTTGTCCACTTAGCATGAGGGAGCATCAGTATCAGTGGCCAATGTGCTGCTTTTATTGTGTTTTAATTTCATCAAGTATCTACAGGAATATGAGCTATTTTTCATCCAGGTTTTATTGTGTTTTAATTTAATAAATTAAATTTAATTTAAATAAATTATTTAAATAAATTATTTAAATAAATTATTTAAATAAATTTAAATAAATTAAATTTAATAAATCCAGGTTTTATTGTGTTTTAATTTCATCAAGTATCTACAGGAATATGAGCTATTTTTCATCTTGCTGTTCATCTAGCAAGTCTGTAACACATTTGAATGAAGAATTCTAAGTCGGAATATTCTTCTATTTCATGTTATCTCAATTGTTCTGTGTCAGAGAACCATAAGGGCCCATCTTTTAAATGATGTGCTCTTCCTTGATTTCTGAAAGACCCTCCTTTCATGACAAATCCATATATATATATATATATATATATATATATATATATATATATATATATCTCTTTATGATGAACAGCCTCTTAACAGAAGGTTTTGGGCACTTCACCCCTGAAAGCAGATGGGTTCATTGGTTGCCCAACATCTGGGCATATTTGTGAAACAAACCCTACAGAAATAAGGTCTGGAAGAGATAAAACTGGAGAATTAAAATGGCAATAGCAGGCCCCACTATTTAGTAAATTTTCTTTAACACTGTACACCTTCGGAATGCCTAGTGATCATCACCCAGAAGAGGCTGACTAATTAGTCTCTAGAAGTGATTCCAAGCGAAATATTGGCAATAGTTTGGTTGGGAACAAACCCATCTTATAAAGCAAAATGGTAGTGAAATGAACAAATAAAAAAAGTATTTACCAGGATTTGGTGTGACAGAAATTAGTTTGGGTACAGGTACTCCCTGAGCCCTTGGTGAAAGGAGGGGATCAAAAAAAAATGCTACTCATCCAAGACCAAATGGGAGAAATATCCCTTCACAACACTCTTTCAACATAGCTGAAAAATGGTGACAAATAACAATACTGTGTTCACTTAACAACATGTTTTAACACAATTGTGTATATGAAACCAGCTTTTCTTATGTGGTTGAGTGTTGGAAAAAAGAAGAAAAATAAAATTACAGAGAATTTAATTCAGTGGGGTCCTGAATAGATTATAAAGAGAAAGTGCCTTCTTCAAAAGTGACCTGCAGCCTTGGAATTCATTTAAACCCCATGGAGAGTGATAGACATTTTGCACTGGTAGAGGGTGATCCTGTCCCTGAGGTCTGGGCTCTCTTCGTAGTTACGATCTACCTGCACTAACAAGGAACTGCAGGATATAAGCCCTGAAGAAACAGCTACTGTTTTGCCAGCTTTTAAGACAACCAAAAAGCTGAAGGTAAGAAGACATCCACACATCCACTTTCTGCTGCTGCCTGGAGAGTCCGGACACAATAATAAAAACTCTCCTGAAAAATGATTTCCTGGAGGGGAAAACTCATGATTTATGAGCTCCATTCAAACGATAAGAAAAATGGCCTGGTATTTAAAAAAATGCACTGCGAGCACTCACAGATTCTTTGATAGGTTGCATTGCTCCTCTATTTGAAAATAAATAAGAATGATGGTGTTTCTCTGTGGACTTACTCTTACAATTAAATGATCTTTAAATCTGTTAGTGCTAAGAGAGTGAAATCTTTATAATCGTCTTTCCATTTTAGTTAATAGATGCTTCAATGTTCAGATATCAGAGTACTCAGAATTTGACATAAAATCTTTTTGTGTTTGCTTGTCTGCCTCCTGGTAGGACCTACGCAGCTAGGTTTTAACTTGAGATCAAAAGTAGTCATGCTCAGGATTGAGACAATGAAGTTTGATCAATAGGTCCTATTCATCCTGGTTGTAGCTGGGTAAGATCCTCTAAAGAAGTAATGTGATTGAGAAGCTGTTCACTTGGAACTGAAATGGGTTGTTTGTTAATGACGATTGTGAAATGAATAACTAACCTGAAGGAATACTTTTTCCAAGGCGCTTGGGATGCCATCCAAACCCTCCTGTGTAGGACAATATAATTATCGCTAAGGTGGTGTTCGCACAAATGGATGGCGATTCCAGGAACAGCCAGTGCCAGGAGGAGGTAAATCAGAGAGCATGCTGAGGCTACAGCCTGGTCCTTCAGAGGACAAGGGCTTCACAACCCAGATGCTTGAGACTACAGGGGCTTCCCAGAGACACAGAGGTGGCTCCCTTGAGACTGATTTCTTAGAGGGCTCTCTTATCTGAGACTTTGCCAGGCTCTGAGCTGGCTGTTGAATCATTTACTCAGGCTGAAAACAACTGATGGGAAACCTGTAGTCTGGGACATTGTTCTAGTTCCACTTTATTATAGTGTAATTTCTCATGCTGGGCAAGGACCAGCTTGCACACAATTTCTCCCCCTAAGTGATCCTCTGCTGCTTTGCCTGTTCTCAGAGATAGGTCTTGCTGCCTTGGAGGGACAGAGTGGCTAGGTTTAGGTGCAGGGAAAGTTAGAGCAGAGCACATTCCCACTTTTATTTTGATGAGACAGCACTGGATTATTATTGGAGAATCCAATCCAATCCCTCCAACATAAATTACGTGACAAATCCTTGAAACACATGCTACCAGGAACTGTGAGAGATTCAAAGAAATGCCATCATTTCTTGCCCTTAAGGAACTTATAATCTGTTTAGGGAAAGCAAACCATGAACACATGAAAAATACAATGACAATATTAGATAGCTAATCACAGGCATAATAACAGAAACGAAGTCAAGGAGTAGTGAACAATTAAAGAGTTTACAGGCAAAAATTCCAATTAAGAGTTAGAGAAAACACTTCAAGGAGAAGGGTAAGGGGTCAGGCAGAGTCTTAGTAAGACATTAAGTGTTTTTTGAGCTGCTTATGAGAGATGTTTACTATTTGGGCAGTAGTCTACCTCACAGGGTTACTATGAAATTAAACACAATGTAAGATTTTTAGCATGGTGCCTTGGAGAGAGTTTGATAACATTTATTATTGGTAAAGAGGAGCCGTCATTCCAAGTGGCAGCAGGGCAAAACATGGGCACTGGGATGGAAAAGCAAACGTTGTCTCTCAGGGGTAACTAAGCCAGCTTTGATGGAGTAGAATCACAAAGAGTTGTGGATAAATTGCGGTTGTGTCCATGTCATGTAGGGTTTTGGATGTAAGAACAGTGTGTTGGAACTTTACCTTGTAGATATTTCTATCATGGGTGTTATGATCAGGGCCATGTTATAGGAAGACTGGACTGTCCATCACAAGTGACATCTTTGTTGATGCATCCCTTCCTACCTTAGCCTCCTGACTACCTCCTAAAGTGTTAAGTAAATCACACTAATAAATGAGATTGATTTGAATTAAAACATATGTACATCAGCACAGACTATGAAGACATCTTATCTTTTTTGTATATGTAGATTTTTTATAATAGCGTGAAGACATTTGCTTATCTTATGGTCTCATGAGTTCTATTTAGAAGCCAGATATTTGGAGGAAAACTGGCATTTTATGTGGTGTCCCAAATTGCCCCCCTCCACCATATTTCTTCTGTTACAGCAGCACTCATGTTAACGGTGTGGGTGACACCATTACGCCTCCTGAGTGAGCTGTCGTCGGCATCAAGCTCCAGGTGAAAGCACTGTGTCACTGAAGGAACCCAAAGCAGAGGGTTCATTTAAGGATTAGGCAAATGCAGTGTTATATGTTACAATGCTGATTAAGAACTATGAAGGGAAATTTGCCTTGTAAAACAATGAGAAATAGAGGAATGAGGCTCATTTTCTAATTCCCATGTTCAACTGCATGGGTAGGACTTAAGAAACTTTGCAGCAGTGACTCTTAGGGCTGGAACATTGGTTGGTCAACACTTACAGTGATTTAGAGAGGGTCAAGGTCCTAACGTTGGCAAGAGTCCCACAAGGTACCTGTGCTTTTAAGGCGATCCATTGAACATGGGGCGCCTGGGTGGCTCAGTCAGTTCAGCATCTGACTCTTGGTTTCAGCTCTGGTCATGATCTCACGGTTCGAGAGTTCGAGCCCCCACATCGGGCTCTGTGCTGACAGCCCTCTCCCTCTCTCTCTGCCTCTCTCCAGCACTCTCTCTCTCTCTCTCTCTCTCTCAAAATAAATAAATGCACTTAAAAGAAAATAAGATGATCAATGAACAGACCTAAATATGGAGGTGTGAAGAAGATCCACTGCTATAACCTAAACCAATAAAATATAAGACAAGGCACTTATCAGTTACCGATATTTAGAGACTTCATTTAGGGCAAGGCTTTGTAACCATAGGGTATTACAAGAAGTGTGCCACATTACTTTCGAGGATAGTAGGGTAAAGTGTGGGGTAGAGCTGCCTGGGGGCCTCCAGCAGCCTATGACCCAGCAATAGCACTGCTAGGAATTCACCCAAGGGACACAGTAGTGCTGATGCATAGGGGCACTTGTACCCCAATGTTTATAGCAGCACTTTCAACAATAGCCAAATTATGGAAAGAGCCTAAATGTGCATCCACTGATGAATGGATAAGGAAATTGTGGTTTATGTACACAATGGAATACTACGTGGCAATGAGAAAGAATGAAATATGGCCCTTTGTAGCAACATGGATGGAACTGGAGAGTGTTATGCTAAGTGAAATAAGTCATACAGAGAAACACAGATACCAAATGTTTTCACTCTTATGTGGATCCTGAGAAACTTAACAGAAGACCATGGGGGAGGGGAAGGAAAAAAAAAGTTAGAGAAGGAGGGAGCCAAACCATAAGAGACTCTTGAAAATTGAGAACAATCTGAGGGTTGATGGGGGTGGGAGGGAGTGGAGGGTGGGTGATGGGTATTGAGGAGGGCACCTGTTGGGATGAGCGCTGGGTGTTGTATGGAAACCAATTTGACAATAAATTTCGTATTAAAAAAATAAATAAAATGATAGCCTGTGCCAATGAAAAATACGATCCAGGCCTCAGTTTTACCCAAGACTTTTTACACAAGAGCTGTCTGCACAGAGCCTGACTCGGGGCTCCGGCCCACAAAACCATGAGATCATGACCTGAGCTGAAGTCGGACGCTTAATCGACTGAGCCACCCAGGCGCCCTGGCTTTTGGTTTTAATTTGTACTTCCCTAAGTTCAAATGACTATTCAGTGGCTGCATGGTCTGTGGGATGAGTTTTGGTGGGAAAAATCCCAAACCGTTTCACTGCTTTGTTCACTTTTATTTCACCGTTTTTAGGAAACTATGCTTTAAAATGTCATAAGACACCCACTAGGTAAGCCTTTGCATTTCTAGAAAAAATTTTAAACTCCAAACCCTATGGATATCATCAAAGATACTGAGAAAAATCATCAGGGCGTTTTACCAAAGATAACGAACTCATTCTAGAATGTCAGATTGCAGTAGGCCTTAGGGAAAGTTAACAATGACCATGTCTGTACTCCAACCTGTGCCAGAGAATGCACACATGTGGAAACAAAGATTTTTCGCACCGGCACAGAGCTGAAAGATTGTTCATTAGCCGGCAGTATGCTAACGGGTGATATGCTTGCATTTTTTTTTTCTTTTGACTCCTCCATAAGCCAAGAGTGGCTTGAAGGGTGTGCAGAGCTTTCTGATGTACAAAGTAAGGCCAATGGCCAGGTGTGTGTGTGTGTGGAAAGGGGCTCCTGGCTCATCCTCCTAGGATGGGAACTCTGGCCTGCTTGGGGAGGGGGGTGGCTCTCTGAGGGCCCTAGCCTTTACTAGCCACTTACCTTGCAACAGTGTCTGCCTATGACCCAGCACTTTGGGACAGGTAAGAGCACCCCCATGCTTCCAGAATTATCACGAAATCCTCCCCTCATTGTGAGTCTTCATCCATTCATCTTGCCTTTCTCATGCACCCCAATATTTGGTGCCCACTTCATATTCACCCTCCACTAGAAAGGTCCAGCACTTGATTCTGTAGCCCCTGAGGCCCCACCCCCACCCCCAAAGAAAACAGAGTCCCTGCTGTTAGGACAATACCAATGAAGGCAGGAAGGGCCATGATGACCATGCCCCTACTGTGACTGCTTGGATTGTTGCTGTGGCTGCTGTCCTGAATATGTTCTCCCTCTCAGCTTGTCATCGGCCTGCATCTAAATTCATAAATTCTCTCAACAAGCTGCCCACCTCTCCCACTGATGTGGAAGCTGCCTGTGTACGTCTACCCCATAAATGCCCACATAACTTTCCTGAACAGCAGGAGACTGAGGGTTTACTTTGATTTTATCATTTGTGCCAAAGCCCTTCTTGGGAACCTCTGGTAGGAAAGCAGGTTTGGGGAAAGTAACAGGAAGCATGTACAAAGACAGGTGATAGCTCTTCAGTGAAACCTGGATGTCAGGGCTCAGCCTTGGGCTGGGAAGCCCCAACCTGTCAACCCCAGTGCAGATGACCACAGGGGTATCTTCACAGAGCAAGCACTTGCTCCGCTTGGAGTCAGACAGTGACCTGAGTCTCCTGTATCCTGTGCACACAGACCTCAGTGAGAGTCACAACAGAGCTAGACAAAGGCAGGAAATGCCTTGAACTTCCCAAATATACCAAAGTCTCCAGTTTTTGAGAAGTTTCTAACATGGTTTCCAATATTCCATGTTTATCAATAACATGGCAACAAACATCTTTGTATACAAATATTTGTTAGAATCTTTTAAAGAATTTAAAATTCAATTGCCTGTTACAGATTACTGTCCCAGGCTCTGGTCTGCAAACCATTTTGTTTTCTTGGTTCCAATTTTAGGGTCTGAAAAAAAAGTACTTAATATTTTGGACAATGGGACAAAATGCTCAGGAAATTTGCTTATTCCTGCTTTAAATCAGGAAGGATATTGCTGGACCTCAGATAGAGGCTTCTAGGTTCTATCTCCTTCCAAGCAATGTTTGGCCTCCTGGGTCACTGGCTTTGGAAGGAAATGGCATTCCTTAATTACATTAACTAATATAAAGGAAATTTCTTCTTAAATTTTGGGGAACAATATTTTGGAAAAAAGAAATGTGGGCCAGACTAAAGGCCAGGGAATAAATAATCCAGGAACCCTACTTCCCAAGTTCTCAACTGGTTGAACATCCAGCATCCAGAAAGTAACTCTTTTTTCCACCTTCAGGGTGGTGAAATTTACATTTGTTTTCTCCATCTCTCCTGTCTTCTCTGATAAATTCAATAGAGACATCATATTTGTAGGAGATTGTAAAAGGCACAGCTTCGGGCCTGAATTTTGATGTTTCCCATGACGTTTCTAGTTTATTGGCTAGAGAATTCTGGGGACACTTCCAGCCTGAAGCCTCAGCAAAAAAAGGGCATACTCAGCTGGATTCGTGTGGCTTCCGCTGCTTTAATCCCAACCCCCAACCCCCAACCCAGGCTGCAGGGTGGCTGGGGGAGAAGACTGTGCTCCCAGAAGGTCAGCACGTGGGGATGAGGAGCTGGACCTCAGAGCTGTTCATTGGCTGCTCATATCTAGCTGTTCTGGGAGAGTGGGGGTGCTGACTCATGTCTGATGGAACAGACAGCCCATGTGAGTTCTGAGCAGCTAATGGAATGGAAAGATGACAGAGGTCTAGACAGCAACAGTGACATACTTAGTGCTTATTCTGAGCCAGGGCTGGTCTGAGCACTTCCATGTACTAATTCATTTAACATTCAGAGCAGCCTATCAGCATGGGGACTAACATTATCTTCTCTTTACTGCCAAGGAAACTGTGGCCCAAAGGGTCATGTAACGTCCTCAAGGTCATACAGGTGGGCATTGATGAAGCCAGGTTTTGAATCCAGGCATATACTTTAGGTGGTTCACCTCTCAACGGCATAACAAAACAGCACTCTGTCTGCCAATGAAAAAGGCTCAGGAGCCATGAGAAAAACCATGATCATGTTCCTGGTCTTTGGGCTCAGGTAAGACACGAAGAGAAGAGTGACCCAAGCCCCATGATTGATTGTGACTCTTGAGTACCTGATCGTATCATGCTCTCCAGACTCATAGAGCCAAGGACCCTTGATATTCTGACAATGATATGTGACATGAGTGTGGCTCTTTACTATTCATGAGGCATTTAGCATTTCTGTTCAAAATTAGAGCTCAAAATTGTAACAGAAGTTAAGTATGAAGCAGCATTAGGTCCAGAAAGCTTTCAGGTGCATGCTGCAAATTATATATTGTAAACGCTGCAGGCCATCAGTGTAATAACTGCTCTTCCCACAAAACATGGGGACAACTTGCATTTCAAACTCTTTAAATTGAAAGAAATAAATATGTGAGAAAAGAGGCCAGGAAGCATTATGAATATATTTCCACTCTCTAGGGTGATATAAAATAATATACCATTTTGAAAATGGTTAGAATTATTCTTTTGAGGTCAGTCTAATGTCACTTGGTAGGAGGAAAAATTCACATTAATTTTAAGCACTTGTACCTGTTGTTTTCCAAATCTACCTATGCATGGGTTTATTTGCAATAGAAAAAGCATTTGTGGTTTCTCTATGTAATGAGTGCATGTGTGTGCACACACACATGCACACACACACACACACACACACACACACACACACACTTCCCTCTACATTTAGCAATAATGCTGTCACACTTCGAATAAAGCTGAGACCTTAAATACATGTTTAACACTTTAACTGTGGCGGTACACTTTTTATTTTTATTCCAGTCCTTTAGGTTTCCTTCCCCAGTAAACAATCTGACTGACTGGAATAGCTACAAAAGCTCTCTGTGAACATTTTCCCCAAGTATAAATTATTAGAACGCTGTTTATATAATTCACGAAAATCTTTAGTCTTACGTCCTTTTAATCTTGGTGAATCTATTGTACTGACAGTATCCTGTTTTACTCTCTGCTTAAAGATTGGATTTATTTCTTCATTTTGTCATGAAGGGAAAGAGAAATAAAATTGCACTTTCAAATGTATATAATTTAGCTTCTGCAACATATTCGCTGAGGTTCAACACTTTTATAGTTTTCACTCCTGAATTTGTCAAAGGTAATTGTTTCTATTCAGTCCTGGTGGTGTTTTGATAACATTAACTTTATCATATAAAGTTCTTATCCATTCTCGGGGTGCATGGGGGGCTCAGTCGGTTAAGGGTCCAACTTAGGCTCAGGTCACCATCTTGCAGTCCATGAGTTCGAGCTCCACGTCAGACTCTGTGCTGACAGCTTGGAGCCTGGAGCCTGCTTTGAATTCTGTGTCTTCCTCTATTTCTGCCCCTCCTTTACTTGTGCTCTATCTCTCTTTCTCTCTCTCAAAAATAAGTAAACATTAAAAAAAAGAAAGTTCTTATTCATTCTCAATGATTTAATTTTTTGAGTATTGTTTGACAACTCCCCCTCCCCCATGTGCTGGAAACAACCACAGTTTGTAAGAATTTTAAGACTGCAACATGATTCAATTATTTTTTGTCTAAATGCTCTTGGTTTTGGTATTTCTATGTATAATATTTCAGACTAAATCACTTCAATATGAAAAAGAAGCAAATTTTCCTATTGTTTCTTCTGTCCTATCACCTGCCAGTGGCCGAGTGACTTCTGGAATGTGTTCCTAAAAGGAAAACCACCAAGAAGACTCAGAATCTATAAGATGACTGATTGCAAGAGAAATACAACCTCTGACTGTCACCTGTTGTACAGACCCACAGATTTGGAGGAACCCCAGGTGAAGTCACGTACAACTCCCTTTTCCACTGCTACTACCCTAGGAGAAGGTTCCAGTATCTCTGCACCCACAGGGCTGTTTACATGACCTTCTAACTGTGTCTCATGCTTTCACTCTTGCTCTCTTCCCCTGATTTCATTTTGCACAAAAGCAGACTTAAAAAATATAAATCGGATTCCTGTCCATTGCTTAACCCCCTCCAGGGTTCCCATGACTTGGGTTACAATCCAGACTTCTTCCCATGGGTGTGTGAAGCCCTGTGCAGCCTGGCCCCTGTCTTGGTCTCATGCCGTGCTCCCCTGTCCACTCCATCACAGCCACACTGGACTTCTACAGAGTTCTGGAATGCTGAACTCCTTCTAACCTCAAGGTTCCCTCCTGGACTGCTTTCCTCACAGATCTTTTGCATATCTAATTTCATCCTATCAAACAGGAGGCAGCTCCCTTCCCCTCACACCAACATCCCACACCACTTGGTTTGACTTTCTTCCCAGTTTAAAATGAATGAATGAGGGTTTTTATGGGAGTTGTGGGGTCAGGGGAACATCAGGTATGATCTTGTATTCTTCCTGAGCCAAAGGTTCAGCAATGTTTGGCTAATCATGTGTTAAGATGCCTTATTTGTGCTCACAGCCCGTAACTTTCCCACTGCACAAGACGCCTATGACAGTCCTCTGATCTGCACGTCCAGTATCCCCACCACCAGAACAAATGAACACAAGACCCTCTGTGCAAAGGCAAGTGAAGCCATCACTCACTGATAGTGGATCCGGACTCAGGTCTGTTCAGGGAGCTGATGATGACAAAGCCGAAGCCTTCGTTCTCTTTGCGGTGAATGACCACATCACTGGTCTGCAGGCTGTGGGAGGAGAAGCCTTCGGGCGGAGAGGCATTGCCACTGGGGGCGGCATGGTTGCTGTTGGTGTAGGCTGCGTAGTCACTGCGTGGAGAGCTGTGGTGGGTTGATACGGAGCCTGGACTCCTCCCGTTCTCTGGGCAGGGCTCCCCTGCAATACACATTGTACCCAAGTACTCGGTTATTTCACAAGGGTCTTGGAGAGTGCCTCTGCTATACTAGGTGCAGTTCTAGACATTAGCATTGTTACAAGACTGGTTGGTTGATTGCCTTCTAGCCCCAAGAGTGCAGGGCATGTGAAGGGCTACAAACTTAGCTACAAACCTAGCTGTGGAGCACCCAGGTCTAAGCCCCATTCCACCCTTGACAGCAAACACAGCTAACCCCCTCACTGGCTTCCTTTGTGCTGCTTGTAGTTTATATCTTCCTCTTGTTAAATCTGCAACCCTCCAAGACAATGCCTGGTTTTATATATTAAGGTTCTTAGTTGCATAATAATAACTGATCAAAGAAGATTATACAACAAGTGGACAGTATTTTAAACTGAAGTATGCATAAGAATTACTTAAAGAACTTGTAACAACTGTGCATCTTCAGGGTCCACCTGTGGAAAGTGTTTTCAGTAAATTTAGGAAGATTGGGCACAGGAATCCAGATGAAGCTTCCAAGCCACCATTGAGCAAAGCTGCTGTAGGATATGGTAAGTGGGGCTTACAGCCCAGGATGTCCATGTAAAGGAACCCATCATAATTTTACTAAAGAGCCACGGTTTTATTTGATTTTGTGATACTCTGTTAGCCTATAAGTGTTAATTCACTCCGTGCAGGTGGGAAACATCCTTCTTAAAGGGTCCTTCCCATACTTCACTTGCTCTAGGATCAATGTAACGATGATGTTACATTGATAACAATAAGGGACAATGAATTTTGAATTTCTCAGGGAGGTGCTGGCGACGTTGTTCATTTATATTCTGTAGATACACTATTATCAGGCAGATAAACCAAACCAATATTTCCATGAGAAAACAAGCTTATTTACAGGGAGAAATGATGGAAAGTTGGAAGCCAAGAGAACCTACTTTTTAAAAATGAAAGTTCATCTGTCATCCAGAAAGAATTTTGTCATTTTAATTTAAGACCTAGGATTTGGTATTCTGACGAAAACAACCGAAGAAGGTACTTAGAATTTTGTAATTAGAAATAGTATGGTTTCATCCCCATCTTACAATTTGATTAGTGTGCTCAAAAGATGTTTACGGAACAGAGAAATAGTAAGAAGGAAAGTAATCACAATTAATGATTCCTTTTTGGATCTCTAGATATGGTTTCCGTCTTAGGACTCTGGTAGGTGTCTCATATGGCAAGTTAAAAATAATAAGCAAAAGTTCCAGTGAAGGCTTTTAACTTCATAAGCTGTGATTCCATTCTGAAAAGAAAAATAATTTCATTTCAAAAATCAAAATCACTTCAAAAATCAGGGAGAAGGAACACAGACTCTAAGAGATTTTTCATTATACTGTAAAGAAAAAGGAGCTGCCTTTATTCATATACTCGGATTAAAAACAGCCTTACAAAAATGCATTCATTTCTTGTTTGTATTTGCAGAATGATTAAGACCTAGGCTGCTGCTTATTACCATTTGATATATTTGAATTTTTCTGTAAGATTTAATTAATCAGGTTTTAATTAAAGAAAACAAATGGATACTTTACATCTGGAAGAAATGTACTGAGGTGATAAAATAACGAAATGTCAACATCAAAGTCTTTCCCTCTTTTCTACCAGAATTTAAAAGTGCCTGTAAGATGTACCCTCCCCACCAGAAAATATCATCCAAAGACAAGCTGTTATTGTCTTGGTAAAGCACATGTCCTTTATCAGTCCTTGTGCAAGTTGGAAATAAAGTGATTAGAGATAGTCAGGAAGAAGAAAAACAATTATTAGGCTGCAACATTAAATTGAAAATCTCCTCGAGTTATTGGACCAAATCAGTAACTAAATGTCATAGGCAGTGACAAAAGAGATCTCATTTTCTGGCTGTCATATTTTTAGGGGGTTGAGGGCTGTACTTGTCAGGAGAGCGGCAACGAAGGAAAATGATCTGTCTTTGTAGTAAGTGGCTGGGAGTGGCTCTGCCATAGGGTCTAGAAGAACATCATGCACTAAGTCAGCATGATGGTCCCTGAGTAAGTGAAAAGGCCAATCCATTAATAGAATACGGTTCTATTGCTTTTGGACTTCTCTTTCAACCTCTAAAACAAAGTTCTTTGTCTTTAACAACATGAGCACATTTAAAGCCAGGAAGTTAAGAAGATTTCCAATGGTAGATTTTGAAGGATAGAATTGATTCTGTGTTATTTTTCTACTCAGCTGGTTCTAGATCCAAATGAGACTGTCTTCTTGCCAACAATCCTTTCTGGTATAGGGCATGGATAGCATTGTTTTAGAATAATACAGTGAATGTCACAAAGTGACCAAATACCATGTGCATTTTTTTTTAATTCACTCACTTCCAGCATCTCTGACTCATCCTTCTGGCCCACACACAAATGGGTATACAGAATTCAGTCAATTAGTATCTACTCAAGCCAAATAATTAATTTTTAGCTTGAGCTTTGGTCATACTGGAAATCATCACTGAGCTGACTGGAAGAGGTCCCCTTTGGGAAGGCAGCAATTGTTGGCAACGTCTTCCAGGTGAGGCAGTTTCCATGCGAACAGTCAACTGCTGGCCAGGGACTGCTCCTGGCCTCCAGACCCATCTGTTATTTGGGTTCAGTGCTGGTCTATCCTTTGCTTAGTAATTGTTAAAACTGGTTGCCAATGTTTTCAAAAAGAGAGATTTTTACAGAAATACAGATTTCTGGTTTCTCTTGAAATATCTAACAATTATCAGCTAGCGCTGGGTAGTGGTGGCTGCCTTCACAGGGTCTGCGTTTGCAAGTCGCCCCAGTGCCGACCACCTCCCCCCTACCCCCCAGTGTCTCCTGCAGATTCCTGAGTTACTCATTTACTCGTAGAGTGAGGAGTATGCAGAGCCAAAGGGACTTGTTCAACTGGAGCCCTTGTTCCCCTTCCAGATCACACTCTGGGTACCAGGACTCTAGGGTTCTGTAACCAATTGACCTTGTCTGATTCCAGAATGTGCCTGGGCCTCTTCTCAGGACCTCAGAAGGATGGCAGCACTGTACACGTCTTGTCTTGTCTTGTCTTGTCTTGTCTTGAAATGTGGCTGAGGCATGGGGTATGCTTGCACAGGCTGGAGTGTCCCCATGTATGTGTACCCTATGGGGCCTGCTGGAGCAGGGGGGCTGTGCCCTGTCAATGCTAGGGGCGGGCCTGCCTGCAGACATTTCAGTTTGTGCACTCCTCCTCTATACTCTTCAAAGCAGACAACTTATTTAAACGGTGACATGCTCATAGACAAAGAAGAAGCAAATGCATTTAGAATTCACAAAAAGTGTAGTAACCATGACCGGGGAATCCATTGGCATCCTAAACAATGGCTAAACTTTTCACCCAGCTTCCAAGGAAACCTTCCTTTTCTCGGCATTAAGCCAAACATTAGACTTTGCCTTGGATGTTAGAGAAAAGAGACTGATGGATAGCTTTAAGACGGACTCTAACATGTTTTGATTAAGTCATAAAACGTTCTTTCACATCAATTCTAGAGTGACACGTTAGGAAATTCCTCAGAGACACCCTTCTCTCAGACGAATAATGTGTATTCAAAATAATTTGTCATTAGGTTGAACGTCTCAAAGCGGAGCTACTAAACATATAAATATTTGTACTTCCAGTGTAATAAAGCCACTCTTCTACTATCCTTGGAAAAAAACACAACAGCTAAACACCGGAGCTGGTGGCATAGACAAGATATCTTTCAAAACTAGTTTAAAGTGCAAGATCTGTGGTATAATTGTCTGGTAAATAAAACTGGATGCATTACTGGATGTTTCTTCATTTACTCCACAATTTCTCCTTTTTGAGGCTCTAGCTCATTGAAAACTCTGCCTTTCTATCTTTCGTGTGTACACTTTAAATATATTTTAATATGTGCTGCAGGTTTTTTGTTACTTTAATTTCTGGCCAATGTCATTAACCAGTTGGTGTCTCTCCAAATAGATGTGGTTTTCTCTTGAGCGTGAACTTGGAGCCAGGGCCCGGCATCTTCTGAGGAGGGGCAGGACATTTGTATAAGCCGAGGCAAGCATAACGCTAAAGGCTTTAACCCTTATGACCTCTCCTCTTCCTAGCCCCTGATACCTCCACTTTCTTTAGGCAGGAAGGGAAAAATCCGCCCCTCTTCTCATTCACTCATCTGTCTCTTCACAAGCTGATTGCTCACTTCCCTTCAGCTCTGAAGGGAAAGCCAGGCTTGCACCTCCCACTGCTTTTGCTTAGGAAAGCATAATAATAATGATAACAGCCCTTGAAAAGGCATCTCCACTGTCATATCCATTTGTAGCTGTCCCTTCTTACTGTTGGAGAAACAACAGCTCTGAGGAAAGGCTGTCTTCCTATGCTTTTAAAAAATCTGTTCCAACCTATTTCTAGGCGTTTACTTTACTATCAGAGTATCCTTTCCTGAACTTAATCATTTTCAATACTGATGAAGCTTTCAAGGAAGAGTGAGCCAAATTAACTTGCAAACTCTCCTGGTGTGAATGAGCAGTCTGCAGCAGAGCATTTTCAAAAATTAAATGCACTTGAAATGCACTCGAAAGCCTAATGAGTAGAGTTGGTAAGAACTGCAGCAAGGAGCATCTTCACAAAAGTCACATGATCTGCAAATTGCAAGAATACATTTTTGCAGCATTTGGCATACACTCCAATAGCTTGGGTTGATTAGAACAAAATTTAATTTGCCACAATCAGCTGGTGGCAAGGGGAGCATGAAATTATGTTGGTGCATCAGTTTTGCACTTTGCAGTATATTTCCTTGTAAATCAGGTATCTTTTAAATTTATCTTTGGGTCACAGAACATATAGCTCAGCAAACTTTTTATTAAAAATCACTCTTAGTGAGAGAGACAGTTAAATGTTAACCAAGCAAACACTGTCATCCTCCTGGCATCTTGCCCAAGGATACGGCATAATTCAAGGTGTTTTACTTCTTTGGGTCAAGTGGTATGCCATGAATTTCTGAAGATGAATGTCATTTCGTAGCAAAACTTCCATACCATACAAGATATATAGCAGTCTCTACTGGTGAGGGCTGACAATTCTTCTGACTTGCCCTTTTAAATGATTGCCCTTGATCAAAGTCTAGTTTTTAGAAGACTCGAATAGAAACGGGGACTTTTAGTTCAATTACTGTCTTATCTTCCCTAGTCATTCACAGCTTGTGATTAGTTGGTGTCCCCCACCACTTTTTAAAATTCAGATGTGTTATAGTAATAACACAAATGGAAGACTCCTTATGTTACCGAGTGCCATTTGCTAAAGGTTGGTCTCGCGTCTTTGAATTCACTGGGGGTGGGCTGGGCGGGGGCCTGAGGTGGCAACAAGCACTGGCTGGGGAGCTAAGAGCCTCTGCATTATCACTGACTCGCTGAAGACTTCGGGGAAGCTACTGAACCTCTGGGCCTCGGTTTCCTCATCTGTAAACATGAGTGAGCTCACGCCACTCAGGTCCCTCCTAATCTCTCTGAGGAGGGCCAAGGGGCTGAGCAGAGAGGCCGGTGGCCACGAGAGCAGAAGGTGACAGAACATCGTCGGTGCTGTTCCTCTTGCAATTCACAGGACAAAGCACAGGCAATTTGGGACCCCATTCCCAACAGTACTGAGTGCTTAGATTACAGAAAATAGTTGATGTTTGTAACAGACATATTCATAAAAATATAAATCTTTTTTGGGGGGACTGAGATGGTGGAGAGAGATGAACGGAATCCTGTTATGAGTGTGAAGAGTGACTGTTGAAAGTTAAGTCTTTGGTGTGTTCTTTTATGAAGCTGAGACATGGTTGTAAAGGGAATAACTGCTTCTGATTGATCGGTTTCATAAGTTTGGAATTAAATGAATTGCGTTTTCTAAGAGTGACGTACCACTGTATTTTTGTCATAGTTTTATTGTTACCTTTTATCAGGCTCTACAACGGAGGCTAATTTTCCATCCTAGTTGCCTTATTATGGTATCAAAATGGTGTGGTTCTTCGTTTGTAAACACAATGAGGAACATTTTCAAAAGCTGTGTTTTTTCACTGCTGTAATGTTCCTTTCATAACGAGCATCCACCAAAGAGCAAAGAGCATACACATCTCAAATTAGCCCCAGGCTTTGCTAGAAATTTTTAATGACTACACTGAAAACATAGGCTTGAAAGACTGCTTGGAATTATACTACTGGGGTGAAAATCTGCACTTTCAAAATCACAGTTACATTTGGAATATCTAGGGTGACTTTTTTCCGTGTGTAAAATAGACACTGACTTAAAATTTGGTTTCAAGTGTCCTTACCCTGTCCCACAAAAGCATTTCAGCACCTAATCCCCAACCCTAACCGCTGGCTTCAGTCACACACCTCCACATAGCACCTTCCTTCTCACAGTGAGGTTGACCTGCCCGTTCCGAGCTGCATGGTGCATAAGGTCGATGACATAGCGGTGGGTCTTGCCAGCCACTGGAATCCCGTCGACATAGACCAGCTCGTCTCCTGGGTGTAGGCGGCCGTCTCTGTCGGCTGAACCCATGGCAATGACAGCGCCAATCAAAATCTAGAGACGCGGTGAGAAGGGAAGGATATTTACATTTCAACTTTTCCTCCCATATCTATGTATATATAATTTCTTTATGTAAATACATAGTAATAATAGACAATAGATGATAGTAACTGATAGTAATTATAGTAATAGGTAATAATATCATTTATAGATCTAATTTCTTTATATATATATGTACAACTTGGTGTAAAGTTTTATTTCCACCTTCTACCCCTTACTCCAAACCTGAGCATGTACTTGAAAACTGAAAAATGAGGGGCTGCAGGGTTTCTTTCTTACTCTTCCAGTTTGCTAACTCCTTCTAGAGAAATTAACATTTTGAACTTGCTGCATTTGCTTCCTGGCCCACTAGTCATCACCCTTAAGGAAAATTCTAACCCCAAATAACCCGATGTTATTAGCTACCGTTCATGAAACAAGTTGGGGATTGAATCTTGGTTCCACTTCTTATTTGTGTGGCCTTGGGCAAGTCTTAACCTCTGTGAGCCTCAGTTTCTTCACATGCAAAATGGGGAAGTAAAGTAATGGGGGCTACTTTACAGAGTTGTTGGGAGAATTGAATGAAATGATGCACATGACGCATTTAACTTTGCTTGAGGCAGATACTGAGTGCTCCAAAAATGTCAGGGAAACTAGCTGCTTGTGCATATTATGAAACTGATACAGGTTCAAAATGTTTTTGTTTTTTGCTTTGCTTTGAAAGGCTGGAGATAAGGGGAAAATAAAATAAAAACAAAGCAAAACTCGTAGTTGGCTTTTCTGGCCATTTGATTTTAGAAAAGTCTCAGTCAAACCTCCTCCCAGTTTTTGCTCCATTCCTTTGAATACTTCCTTAGAGCATTGTCCCCTGCACAAAGAACACCCCGGGTTCTGCCTGTCACTGGAAATACTTCTGATGTTTAGGTGACTATCATACCCGGAAATGGGGAGGTACATATCTGGGAAACGTGTGAATTGTAATTCCCTGAACGAGTAATCATAATAAAAGGCATAACATAAGGTTTCCCTCTTCCCATTTGAAACATTTAGGTTAGTATCCATCAGCAAGGCTTTATTTTCTCTGTCATTGAAAAGGCATAGTACTAAATATTTTAGTTTTGCTATTTAACCTACAGATAAATTTTCCAATACATGGACAATGGACATCCTTTTTCTTTTTCCAAGTGGCTTAGCCATACAGCTCTGAAGGCAGTTGTTACCCTTAGCCTGATAATATTACAGAGACTGTAGTCTAAGTTTTAATTTAAGTCTTTATAAAATGATCCCTTGCTCATAGACTATTTCTTTCAGGCACAATGATTTCTTCCAGATTGCTGATCTGTGGATCCCAGCTAATTTGGAGAGTTGCTGTTACGTGATCTGTAGGCTTACAGGTCTTCAGGTGTGGAAGCAGTTCTTACTTGGTCACACTGCTCAGTGTGGCCTGTTAACATGGCAACCAGGTCTGAATGCCCAGGACTTCTCAGGTATATGGAAAATTAGAGTCTGAAGAGTATTCTCTTTTCCCTGAGGACTTCACAGCCTTCGTACACTGAATTTTATCCATAGGAATAAAAAGTCCTTTATGACTACAGCTGCTTTTCCCCTATTCCTGGGGAGGGGGTGGGGGTAGATTTGCTTCCATGTGGAATAATTTGTGCTCTGATCAGTGATTCATTAGTGCTATCACAAGGAAAACCACACATATCCTGCCTTAGATTGGCTGCATAGTGTGGTTCCTCCCCTAGGACACTCTGCACCCATTTGCTATAGGCCAGTAGTCGGGCACGCTTCTGACATTCTCCATTTCCCTTATTGTCATGCCAACCTGAATTTAGGAGTTTCTTTCTAAAGATGTTCCAATCTATTCTTCATAAGACTCAACCTGTTAAGAAGCCCTTCAAAGATTTGCTAAGTGCTTTGTGCAAAAGCCAGTTAAAATGAATGTTTATGTTTGTCCACAGCCCCTTGAAAAGCTGCATTTAGCTGGGTTAGTCCCTCAAAATGCTTCAACCTTTAGATTTCCTACATGCCTTAGTGAGAGAGTTTATAGCTAGTTACAGAGAAAAAATGGCTCATGAACTCCTTGGCTGGTAATTATCAACTTTAAGCTATAGTTCTGATTCTAACTGATGAAAGTGAGCCAAAATATAGGTTACAACTGAGAGATCCAGGGCTGCAATTGGGCCCTCGACAAAAATAGTAAAAACAAAATTTCACTTTGGAAAAAAAAAAAAAAAACCAACCCAAAATGTCACATTGGAAAATTCCCATTCCTCCCTTGCTGTAAGCAGACAGCAAAGATATAAAGATACTCTTGAAGTTATCTTCTGTGTTACTAGGTGATACTAGTATAGTAACATCCATTAAAAGGACAATCCCAGTAGGGGCGCCGGGGTGCCTCAGTCGGTTAAGCATTAAAGTGTCCGACTTCGGCTCAAGTCATGATCTCATGGTTCACGAATTTGAGCCCTGCATCTGGCTTTCTGCTGTCGGCACAGAGACTGCTGGGGATCCTGTTCCACCCCCACCCCTCCCCCACTCGTGCTCTCTCTCTTTCAAAAAATAAACATTAAAAAAAAAGAAAAATCCCAGTAAAACATATGCTTTTCAGCTGCATTTTTGTGATATGAGTACCCTTCTTACTAATTAATTTATCTACCAAATATTAATTGAACCCATGGGCCCTTCTAGGTGTTAGGAATTCATCAGTGAACAATAAATACAAATCCCTACCATATAGAACTTCTTTTTTTATGGTTAGACAATGAGAAGTGTGTGTAGTAAGTGTGTAAATTATGTTGCATGCTAGCAGGCACGTCCCGTGGAAAAAAGAGAGCAGGTTGGGATGGTAGATGGGTGTCAGTCATGTGGCCGTGGTGGTGTGAGAGCTGGCTAGGGCAGGCGTCCCTGAGAAGTCGACATTTGAGCAAAGACATTTTATCAAGTCTTACATGGTTATTTCCAAATAAGTGGTATATTCAACATAATACTTCAATATAATTTATTGTATAGTATTATGTTGTTATTATATACATATATACTATTACATAACTACATTATATAATCCATCCTCTACCTTGTTTCAAACAGAGGTTGACATAAACTATTAAACAAGCTTGAATTGCACTGAGCGTGGTGTGCTGGAGCAGGCACTGAGTCGCATGCCCATTAGCTATATACATTAGTCACATTCGCTCCATTCATCAGTAACTGCTGCCTTTGCCGGGAGAGACTGACCACACACACTGTCACTGCTTCCGGCTCTCATGGGGCTGTTGTTCCTTCGCCTTTGGCCGTTTTGCACCTTTGTGCATTATATTTCACTGCAGATACAGAGCTAGCTCTATGTATCTCTATTTAGGAAAACAACAAACACAACTTATTTTTTTTTCCTTTTAATTCAAATATGTTTTGTATGCTCCAGCCATTCTATTAGTTTATTTCCTGTCTGCCACTGTCACTGCAGGGACTAGATGATCTATGATTCCTTCTTGCACTGTAGTTCATACTAGCTTTTCAATGTATAGACATTCTAACGTATGCTTAGGCTGTCGAGAACATGCCTTGGGACATCTGATCCTTTAATCAAGTAGTTCTAACATTTTAGGGTGCATACCGATTACCTGGTGAGCTTATTAAAACACAGAGTTGGGACCTACCCACAAGAGTCTGACTCTGCAGGCCTGGGGTGGAACCTGAGATTCCACATGTTTAACAAGCTCCCAAGAGAGGCTGGAAGCTTCGGTTTGTAGCTCTGTCACACTCCTACTAACGAGATTCTGAGTATTCTCACTTGGTCCAATGGCTATGGGATCTATGGTCTCACTGGTCACTTCTAAGTCTGCTGAAGGACTCTCCTGCCAGTGCCTGGCCTGAGCTCCTTGACACATCACACTGATCACTCTGCAGGTCTATTGAGGGACTCCCTCACCCCAAGCACATGGTCTGGGCTCACCGGCCCATCAGGCTACATTTTGTTTCCAGTCTTGCTTTCCAAGGGCTACACTGGCCCCTGAGCCTTCCCAACCAACACTGGTCTCACACCACGCACACCTCTGTTGAGCCTCACTGGATCCTTCAGCCTGTGTAGACCCACTCATCAGTTTTCTCATTGCACTTGGAGGAGTTCTTTATCTTGTCTCTAGTGCTTTGGCCCTGAAGGAAGAGCCTTGTGGCCAAAGAGCTCGAAAAAGATTGCCCCCTGACCCCATAAACAACTGACCCATGGTCTTATCTAAGTGACTTCTCTAAAGAACAAAAGAATCACAATAATAACTCCATAACTCTACTTTATCTTACAGGCTATGAGGGCATGGAACAAAACAGAGTATTTGATATGAAATAATAGCGGTTCACATTCAAGTGGCTGAAATCCCAGTGAGCCAGGGGAAAACACACACACACACACACACACACACACACACACGAAAATGCAAGCAAATAACTAAGAAACAAACAAAACCAAAATCATATGTGCAGGCCTTTTAATTCCTTTAATTCTTTCCTGCTCTACCTAATGCAAGTCCAGCCCCAGTAGGTCTGATCTGCAATAATTATAGCCTGGGACAACTTGACAATGTGGCCAGAAGATTTCAGGCTCTTGCCTTCCAAAACTTCTCCACAAGTTTGCACAGACTCCCTGACCAAGGAGTATGTCTAGCATTACCTCTTTCTTTCTACGAACAGTTTTTCTCCATTGCAGCATTTTCTAAGTCTTTCCACCTTGATGCCTTCCCATCTCTTTTCAGCTCACAGCTGGAAATCTCATTTTTGTTCCTTTCTGGCAATTTTTCATTTCTTTCTATTTCTATTGTTATTTAACTGTGAAACGTATTTCCTCTTGCAGGAAAAAATGCCCATATGCTTTGTTGGAGCTGGACTCCTGCTGTTCATTATTTGCCAAAAGCTATGTTGTCGTGTTTAATGTGCACCCTGAGATGTCAGTACCATTTCATATATATGGAGGCAGAAACCTGTTTGATGTAATTTATGAGACCTCCTGTGGCTGGGGACCAAGTCACCTCATGAGTCTCTTCTTTTGTAGCACATCAGCAATTAAATGAGGCCAGCACATTTTGTTTATATATTATCTCTGGGCTTAACCATGGAGGAAAGCAGGAAGGAAAGGCTTATGGGAAATCTTTACAGTAGAGTCACTCTTCCTGACATGATCTTTCTGAGGTGCAACATTCTGGTTTTTTAGGACATTACTTTCTGGCTTTGCTTGCTTTAGGAAGCTTTAGGCTTCTACTTTAATGGCTTAAATGTCAAAATTGTAACTCGCAGCCTGTGTGTGTCTTAAATCATTCAAGTGAAAGAATAAACCAGAATAGATCTAAATAAACCCAATGGGGATAACAGGCAATCTATGTCATCTGAGGAGGCTTATCACAGATCCTGGATGCCTGCCCACTGGATGGGAGAGAGGACTCTGGAGTCAAAGCCAATGTTCAGAAGGGTTGAGAATCTGGGAGCCAGTGCACTGACTAGGTGGAAAGCTGTCCTGATGGGGCGCCTGGGTGGCGCAGTCGGTTAAGCGTCCGACTTCAGCCAGGTCACGATCTCGCGGTCCGTGAGTTCGAGCCCCGCGTCAGGCTCTGGGCTGATGGCTCGGAGCCTGGAGCCTGTTTCCGATTCTGTGTCTCCCTCTCTCTCTGACCCTCCCCCGTTCATGCTCTGTCTCTCTCTGTCCCAAAAATAAATAAAAAACGTTGAAAAAAAATTAAAAAAAAAAAAAAAAAAAAAAAAAGAAAGCTGTCCTGAGGCCAGGTGGTGACCATGGCTGCATTAACACACCTGAGTTTCATTTTGAGCAACATGTGTTCCATTTGGGCAACAATTCTATTGCTTCCGTGCCAGGCAAATTTCAGCCAGACTCTTCCCTTCTTGAGCCAGCTGAGACCAGGCCTTCCCTGTGAACTGTCATGCAGTCCTTTCTCCCCCCGGGGAGGCAGAGACTGTTGAGGAAAATATTTCCTGAGTGTGGTGCTAGTTTACCTGCAAAGCAGACAAAGCATGAGCCTGTGTGTGTGCAGGGGGAGGGGTTCGAGCAAAGTGAGAATTTTACATTTCAAAGACTGTATTGAAGTAAGTAAAGATCATGGAAAGAGCTGGAACTTTATTTCCCTTACATTCATTTCATAGTTTAATCTCTTATTTGTATTTATATATAAAGGAAGGAAACTGATTACATGTTCAATGCTTAGGGCTTGTAAAAACCATGATCTGGCCCTGACTGAAGATTCCTTTGGTACAAAATATTCACCTTTAAATCCAGTCCTCTGGGGTTGGGAATCTCAAAGACAATAGACTAAATGAGCAACACAGGCAAAAGGGGGTCTTGGGAGCTGTGGCCATGTTCAGTCTAAAAGGGACCACGACATAGCTCCAGCCAGTTGTTGTTGTGGAGAAAGATAAGCCTAACGTTGCTAGATCTATCTTTCAAGGAATTATGGAAATCTGAATTTTTAAAAATGTGAAATTAGCTGTTTTTCTACAATTTTAAAGCACTGGGTTGAACAAAGCACGTTGTAGGGTTACCAGGACACCATCCCTGGACTAGGCTGTTTTAATTCTACAGAGCCCATAGGATCTAGAGGCCTCAGAAAATATAAATTCCAGATTTTTTTTTCTGAGACATTCAGGTGATGATTTGGCTGGGTGAAGAGGGCTCTCTTCAGTTTCATTTAGCAAATATCTATTATACCAGGCTCTGTGCTAGGCTTGGAAGACATAGACACATCAAAACATGGTCCTTGCCTTCAAGGAATTCCCAGATTGGTAAGTGGAAAAAAGTATGTTAGTCAGTGCATTCTGGAACAAATATGAACCTCGTCTTTCTGGCAGAGACCCCTTGGGTTGGTAAGTTTGAAGCATTATGTTAGAAAAAGTATAATGAATTCTAATGGATTTACCCTTAAATGCTCTACAAAAGTCTCAGTATCCCTCACAATGCTATAAAGATCAACTTAAAGTGCCATTACTTCCTTAATTTAGTATCTTTTAAACATATGGGTGTACAATAAAGAATTTAGTCTGAGCCCAAACAGAGGTCTGGCCTTTCCTGAAATGTAACCTTCAGACTGTTGCAACAGGAGTATCTTTGTTGTTCATGGTGAACCCCTTGTACTGAACCTGAGAGTTTATGCTAATGAGGAGACTCATGGTGAGTACCTGTTACTTTATGCTAAAGGAGATGATTCAGGGTGGAGCCAGCCACACCTACAGTCTTAGGGTGGGGGCTCACTATACCAGAATGAATAGCCACATAATTAGAGGACCCGGGCCTTTGAATCTTGTGACATCGACCTGATCTCTGGGAAGGAGACGGGCTAGAGATTGAGCTCAATCACCTCAATGACTCAGTCACTCCTACTCCAATAAAAACTCTGGACACCAAAACTTGGGTGAGCATCCCTGGTTGGCAATCCTCTGTGCATCCATGCTGGGAGGATAACCTGTCCTTGAGGATGATGGAGGTTTTGCATGTGGAACCCTTCCAGACTTTGTCTTATGTGCCCCCCCCCCCTTTTTTTTCTGGTTGGTCCTAATATGTACACTTTCACTATAAAACTAATCATAAGTACAGTACTTTCCTGAGTTCTATGAGTTATTCTAGTGAATTATCAAATCTGAAGGAGGCCATGGGACCCTTAAATTTGCAGCTATTGTCTGAAGTGAGGGACATTCTTCCCTCAGATTTTTTAGTTATTGCAGTTGTTGTCAGGCATATGGGGCAGATTTGGCTTTCTTGAGGACTGTGACCTTGACCTGCAGTTTGGCTAATGGCACACCATTCATCTATAGGGCACTAGTGGAGAATAAAAAGGGGAAGATGAAGTCCCTGCTTAGGAGGAATTTTAAATCCTGTTGATCAAACTAAATAGGGAGACATATGAGCAGGTTAGAGAATAATCCTGAAGGAAGCTAAGTCAGACAAATACCCTGTGGAAGCGAGGAGGCTAAATATTTACATATGTGAAGGAACTGGACACTATTGTTGGTTCTGTCTATATAAAGCAAGATGAATTATAGAGAAGAGTGAGGATGTCTCCTGACCAGATGACTGAGGATCCCTCAGAAACTGAGAACCACGTGGCAAATAGAAGGAGAACAAGTCTGTGAAAGGGAGCAGAATGTAAGTGAGATTTGTTCTTTCTACCCATGATATGAGATCCTTAACTTAATCTCTGGATAAATAAAAGTCCAAAATTATTTGAGCCCTGTATTTTACCGTGGCACTCTCTTCCTTCAAAACACTAGTAGGGAAGTCCAGATAACCCTCATTGGTAAATTCACTTTCACATCTTTTCTCATAAAGCTTTCTCTCTATTGAGAGAGCACTATAATCCTCATTTTACAGATGAGGAAACTGAGGCTTACAGCTTAACTCCCTTTCATGAGCTGGGATCGGGTTAAGGCACTTGAGCTGGAATGGGGTGTTATTTATTCAAACCTCTCATGAATCTGACTTAGTCATATTGGGTACCATTTAAGACACATCTTTTACAATGAATATTTTATGGCTGATATTTTGATACATGTTCATTAATCTAGCTTTGCAATGTTTTCTGTATATTATTTTCTGCTTTTACTCTGGTGTATAATGACTGTGTGTGTGTGTGTGTGTGTGTGTGTGTGTAATTTCTCCAGAGCCCTCCCCAAATTCCCAATGTTGTGCCAACATTGAAGTTCACTTTGTGAACATCTCACGGGAATCCCTTAGTTTGAATCTGCCTGAGATTTTGCAGCATTGAGCCTGGTTTTGCTTCTGTTTATCCCTGTGTTTTCTCTCCTGTGCAGTCCGGATTGCAAACATACATAATTCTGCTGGTCCAAGGCACCTCTTCACATGTACCTTCTGTCATACTATGGCTTACCTATGGGGTGCTGTCCAGAGTGACCAGGGGTCCAATACAATTAAATAATTGAAATATCCAAGAGGAATTCAATCCCTTCTAAGGAGAGTAATGTCCCCTCTTAATGTATGTACATTAACTTATGAGGATTTATTGGCATGAAAACACTGACATGTTTTGAGAACTTAAACAGCAAGAAAAAAACACACCAAACCTCAAACTCTTCTTGAGTCCTCGAAGATTTTCTTTTAGATGTCATAGTGGGTGGTATTTCCCCTGATGCACAAACACATAAAATATATAGCCCACAGTGTGGAAATAAAGAAGTTTCAACTTACCGGCTGCCCAGGCTCATCCCCCCCGAGGATTCTGAAGCCAAATCCAGACTCCATCCTGCGAAGGTGAACATCCAGTTCCTTATAATCTGGACCTGGCATAAAGGAGATCCCATTGAGTGATGAATCCTGTCCCCTCCCCACTCCCTGAGAAACTGAACACACTGATGATAAATTAATTTCATGGATGTGATTAATGAGAGTGCTGTTAGAGTTGGTGGAGAGCATTGAGGATAAAAAGAAATATGGTGACAAAATGTTCCCAAATTAGGTAGTCTCTGGATTAACAGTGACCAAACAAGAGTATTACCATAGGCAGAAAGAACACACAAATTTCCTGACTGAAAAAAAAAAATGATCGTCTTATAATTCCTTATTTTCCTGAGAGCATTCAGATTGCTCTCAGAAAGATTGGCTGTCACTCTGAGGATGTTGACTCTGACTAGAATGATCGTTTCAGAAATCCGAGAGAGCAGAAGATAATATCCTAGAGCTACCTGGTACAGTCTTGCCTAGTGATCTACTAATATCTGCTCATGTCTTGATACATCCAATTTAGTATGTGTTGGGGATGGGGAGATACAAACATATGCCTATTTGTCTTTTTTTAAATGGTAAAAATTAGAAAAGATAGAATTTAAACTTTTCTGTATTGGGCATTTGAGTGAACTCGTATCTCCCCAAACATTTTAAGATGTGGAAGCCACGAAGAGATTCACTACTGACTTCACTATTACTACTACACTAATATATCCACAATAAACTGGAAGAGAGATACTTCTCTGCAGTTAGTTGAAAGAACAGAAATGCACTTAAAAATAAGCTGGGACACTCTGGATGTCAATTTTTTCAAGTTTAGAGTAAATATAAAGTAAAACAATAAGAACTCTTCTGATTTTTTAAGAAGGATGTGATTTATGCTTACCCTTTACCCTTGGGCCTTTGAATCCTTCTCAAGGGGGTAAAGTCTCCATCATGACTGAGTTGCGCATACTTTTGTGGCCATTGTTAGGATGCCAATGAATGATTAGCAACTTTGGGAAATACTTATTAATGCCATCCTTTGCTTAAGAAGTATTCAGTGATCCTGGGGCGCCTGTGTGGCTCAGTCGGTTAAGCAGCCGACTCTTGATTTTGGCCCAGGTCATGATCTCACAGTTTGTGGGACTGAGCCCCACACTGGGCTCTGTGCTGACAGCACGGAGCCTGCTGGATTCTCTCTCTCCCTTGCTCTCTGTCCCTCCCCCCACTCTTGCTTGCATGCTCTCTCTCTCTCAAAATAAATAAATAAAATTTAAAAAAATAAAAAAAAGTAGTATTTAGTGATCCTAGGCCTTAATGGTTTAAAGGAAGTATTATAACTTACAGAATCAAGTATTAAGTTAAATTGCTTACACAGGATGGTTTTGAAAATTGGGATGGGATTTCAGAGAAGGATCCTCGTGGCACAGGAAGCTGTGTCTGACCTACTTGGATATATAGTAATAGTCAGAGTTGAGAGAGAGAGACTCAGTGAATGATGGCCAGGCAAATCTTTCCTAGGCTCTATAGTAAGTGGGGCTGCTGCAGTGATCCAGTAAACAAGGCACAATGATATTGGGCTTGCCCTGGTGTCCTCCAGTATGGGCTATGCATTCCCAGTTATATACAAAAGGAAATTCATTCATTTCTGAAATGTAAGCATAAGCTGATTGTGCTAGTGTTCTCAAAAAACAAAACAAAACTGAGTCAAGCCCAAAGTACATTTGTATATATGTATATACTGTGCAAGAATCCATGACCATTCCTTCCCTCTCATGAGCAGATGCACATATAACCAAAGTCCTTTCCATTCAATGACTAATATAAAACTCAAAAAAGATGAACCAATTGGACCTCCACATCCATTAGTCATCTTTTATAAATTGTATTATCATTCATATTTGAAAGATGAGAACTTAGAAGAATTCAGCTGGGTGGCAAAAGGAAGATGAAAACTTTGCCCTATACTCTACAAGTCACAATTGGCTTTTGAATTTAGTTTATTCCTGGGGTCTGCAACATCATGTATGAAATCTCATATTGGGAGTGTGTGCTCCTTTGGGGCTTTGGGACTCCAGGCAGGTGGAATAGCCCTCTAAAATCACAGCAAGCATGGGTACTCCTCCCAAGGGAGGATAAAGGCAAGGGGAGATGGGAAGATGACAGATAGTGCCCAAGATTTTAGAAATCTTTAGTTGTTTATGATGCGATTGTTCACAGTAATCTCTTCTCTAGGTAACTTTACACTTACAGGACTCTAGATCATATGAAAGATAAATAGAGACCATAAAAAATACAAAGAGAACACACACACTATATAATCAGAATGTTCCACCTACTCTTATAAATATTTTCATTTTTGCATCATTGGTGAGTAAGGTAAGTGGGAAATTGTTCTTCCAATGGCTTCAGCATCAATCCATATTGCACGAGGAACTCTAAAAGCAGTTTACTATGCAATCCATTTTATTTGCTAAATAAAACTCCCCCCCCCTCCCTGCCCAAAGTGCCGAAATTATGGCAATCCCAGGAACAGAATTTTGAGACATGCCAGGGGACAAGGGGGTTGTCTTGTGTCAGAGGATGCTGTAAGTCCTGAAGGAATCAGAAAGCTTTTCTTTAATGAATGACTCAGGACTCTTATTTTTAGTAGAAAAAATATAGATTTTAGCTGGTTAATTTTATTTAACTTTGAAGAACAGATGAGAGACCGGCATTTATCCTCCTCCCCCTATTCTCTGTGTGCAGTTTGGTGACATTACGATCTCCTGACTATTGCTCTGACTGCTCTGATTTCAAATGTGGGGTGCTATGTGCCAGCTGTATCATCTGCACCTTCCATTCTTACAGACAGAGATGGCTAGCTTCATGGTACATGAACATGTAGACACAGGCAGAGAGACCCATTAGAGACGTATGCCAGCAGACATGATTTTTAAAAATTTCTTTGTTAATTTTGAACATAGACTGAGAGGCTGCAGGACATAGAAACTTTAGAGAAAGAGTCAAGTGGAAAAAAAGTTTAAATGATAGATTGTGCCTTAAGGCAATAGTACTTTTTTTTTTTTTTTTTTTTTTTTTTTTTTTTTTTTTTGGAAAATAAGAGCTTTTAGAAAGGTAATTTTTCTTTGGCTTCTTCCCCTGCCTTCCCCATCCTTTTAAGTCTGGTTTTAAAAAATAACTAAAATTATAAACACAAAGCTGAGAGACATTATTCTTTTATTCCCCCTACTTTTTTAGCTCTCTTATAAGATTATGATGTTTCTGATACTTTCCTTTAGCTGCTCTTCTGGCCAGATGGCACATTTAAAATTACTGTGTCATGATTTACCTTTCCTCCTGTTAATGCAAGAACTTAAAGCAGAGAAATCCAGGGACCAGCTCTTCACCTCATTGTGACAGAATTTAAAAATCATCGCCTCTCTCTTCTGTTGGTTTGCTAACCATGCACCTGGAAGGTTGTTTGATGAAGGAGTCTGGTAGACACCTGGTGGGACCTGGGTCACTTTGGATGTCACTCAAACATGGCCCCACTGACATCTTTTTTTTTTCTTTCTGCTTTCTTGTTTATTTTATTCCTGTGCTCTTTGTTTACCTTCTTTTTCCTCAGCCCCTTTTGCAGAACTGTCAGGGGTATTCTCAGGCATTGCTTAGACTGGGGAGAGGCAGAATACTCTTTGGCTATGTGTGTTCAATGGCCATTTCTGGCCACTGTTGCTTTTCCCTTAGAAGCTGGGTCCCAGGATCTTCAGGCATTATGAAGTAAATCATCTTAAGACATTTGTCCCAGATGTAACTTTCCATTGACCACTGTGGCAAACTACCCAGATGGAATTTACAAGTCCTAACTTATCCTGGGATCCCACTAATATTGAAAAAACTAATAGTACTAAAAGTAGCAAATGGTGGCCACATCCAGGTATATGGACAAACTCCCTCATAATAGGGAAAAGCAGAATTTCAAAAACTGCTTTTCTTATTTTTCACTAAGACTCCAGAAGCTTCACAGCTGTATGTATCCTTGGTCTAGCTTTGGAAAGACATGACTTTGTGCACAGTTTTAGGGAAAAGGATGGGTAACTGAACACAACTGATTAATTTTATGAATGGATTCAAGCTTCAAAAATGCAAAGAATGGCATTTTTTAAGGATTGATTTGGCACATGGGATGCTGCAAACATGTCAATTAAATTTTGGTACTTGAATCCCCTTTCATGTTTTAATTAAAATGTAAATACCATGGGCTTATTATCAGTTTGGCACAGAGAATGAATTCATTCAATTTTTCCTGCTGGAAAGAGCATTAGTTGTTTGGCTTTTCCTTGTAAAGAGACCTAGGAAAGAGGTTGAGGAAGGAATCAGGAATCAAAGATGGTTGTTAAATATGTCCCTGGCTTCTGAACTCTCAATACACTCCAGATACAGAATGAGTTAAATAGGAATTAAGTCGTTTCTATCGCTTGAATCTAATATTACCAGATAGGTAGCTAATACATTTTTGCTTTAAAAGAATGCCTTCTCTTTACTGTTTTCCTTTATACCTTTGGTAATGTAAAAGTGGCCAGACACATTTTAGCTCTAGTAGAAGTCAACTCCGACTCGGTTTGGTTTTCTCCTTCAGCTGTAAAATAAACTCAGATTTCCCCATACCAAACACCTCCTCGTCCCACCCATTTCTGTTTTGGATGAGTAGTCTCTAGTGGGGTCTTACTTCCCCATCTTCAGTCTCTCATTTGTGACTTACTCCTGCCAGTCTGGCTCCAGCTGTGTTGGCATTTCTGAAACTGCTCTCGCTAAGGTCATTGATGACATCCTAATGACCAAATCAAATGGTCATTTTCTCTTTCCACATTCCTACTGATTTCTGTGCCTCATTTGACACTGTTGACACATCCCTTATGCCCCCTGATTTCTTTTGTTTCTAAACAGGGAAAGTTCTCCTGGAAGTGATTTCTGTGATACTCCACACCCTGGTTCTCTTGGCTTTGGGAGAAGTCCATTCAAAAGTCCTGACTACGGGTGCATTGTTTCTCATGATCATTTTTCTTTGATGATGGCATAATTACATTTATCATCTACTGTATTTCATTATGCACAGCCTGTAGGAGTTGCTAAATAAATGTTTCTTGAATTTAATTGTTTTAAGATACTCACCAATCTAGTATACTCGATAAACCACAGCATTACTCTACTATGGAGTTAGCACTTAGTTTCATAATTACATTGTTTAGGACTTCCAACTATCAATTTTGCCTCTGTACCTAAGCATCATAGGCAGCTAAAGTTAATAAAAATACCTTATAATTAAGCTAAATATATCTGAGTCAAAAATCATGACACATAATTTCATAAAGGACATATTTTAAATGTGAGAAGTGGTATGGGAGATCCATTTATTTTGGATGTAGTCATGATTTTCCAGAATATTTTGATACCTTGTATGCACATTTAGCAAAATATTTGGATTGGTTCTTTCCCTGAAAATTTGGACTGCATGGTGGCAAACTGTATTATGCCTTTTCTCTTTTAACTAATGTGTATTTTTTGAAATGTAGAAATACTGTGCAGATATATCAAGGTAATCTATGCTTTTACGTGGTTCTTCTCTTTCTTCTTTTGTTTTTAAGTAAAGTACATTCGGAAGTTGAGATTTTCAAGAAATGTACTTGCTGTGGCCAATAAACAGAGATTTAGAATTTCAAATTAAATCCTACTTTCATTTTGCAACTGTAATTACTAGGTCTCATTTTCCTTCTGGGCAAAAGATATTCTTTCAAAATTACAAGGACCTTATAGTCAATATATAAGAATAATCATAGAAAAAATTTCAGACCAAGCTAAACAAATACTTTATACATTATTTGAGGACAAAGTGCTAAGCAACATCTTCCATATTTTCTACATACCCCCCAAAAATGACATGGAAACTTACAGAATGAAATGATCTCAAGCACATATATTCTCCAAGGGGTGTTAGAACATGCTGAGATGGATAATGAGCTGTCATCATGGAAATACTCTAGAGATGTATGCTGTGAGCCCACAGACCTGAAATAGTACTATTATTATGAAACACTCTTTTCTGCAATTGTTTCAGTGTTCTGGCTTTCAATCCAGTGGTCTAAGCAGCTGTTCAAACCACTTCCTAAAAGTAAAAAAATCTGAATCTTCCTTTTCCTCCTTCATTTCCATAGCAACATTAAATATTTTAGTCTAAACCAAAATTGGTATGTATTTTCAGAACCATTAGATTGAAAAAAATGTCCCTCTTTTTAAGTAAATTATTACTGAAAGCTCTTGAATTATGATATTCTATTCTAACTTAAAATTCCATTGAAATGTAGCATTTTGTAATTGGCATGGTTTAAAACAATTAAATTGATATAGCTATTTAGTTTATGTGAAAATAATTTCATCTACATTAGCAAAATTTCCAATAAATTCTTTGGAAATATGTAAATTGCAAATCTTTTCAGATACTCTACATTATTTCTATTTATCTAGTCCAGCATGGTCCAATATAAATAAAATGCAAGCTACATAAGTAATTTAAACTTTCCCAGTAGCCCATTTTAAAAAGCAAATACGATCTGCTTTAAAAAGCAGATATAGTCAACTTTAATAATGGATTTTAAGCTGGTGTATCAAAAACATTTAAGCACTCATCAATATAAAAAAGTAATGAGATATTATATGTTTCTATTTTTTCTTTTTATATTAAGTTTTGGAATCCAGTATGGATTTTTACATACATCCAAATTCAGAGTAGCCACATTTCAAGTGCCAGAAGCTTCCTGTGGCCAGAAGCTACTGTATCAGCATGATCTAGTCAGTCTAGTGGCTTTTGTTGGCACCTGGTTTTTAGTCTAGTCTTTTATTAAAGCATTTTATGAAAGTAATGAACAGATGTGACTCTTTTCCTTTGTCTTTTGTTTGTTTCTTTGGCAGCCAGTGAGACCCACCTTGATGGGACTTGTCCTCTACCTTCAATACTTGTGTATGTGGGTGACTAAAATTAGCACAGTGATTATATACTAATAAACTGATACTACTCAGAGGAATGGTTTGTTACACAGAATGGAAGACGTTTCACTCACAGGACTGTGAGTACTGAAGAATACTTGCCAGAGGAATCCATTCGGAAACTGGTCCTTGGTGGCACTTGTTCTGGATGGGAAAATGGGGAATTAAAATCGAAATTCATTTATGGCAATTTAAAATTCATCTTTACTTTTTTGTTGTTGTTGCTGTTATAACTCACCCCCAACCTTGTGCTCAAATTTAATGATTTTGTTTCTCTAAGATCCATGGAAGTTAGTGGACAGGACATACCCTGTTTTATGTATATGAATATATCTATAAATGTATTTCTTTTATGTGCATGCAAAATAGAAAAATTTGAATTCTTTTAGATCAGAATGAAAAAAAATCCTCATTTTCAAAAACTAAGCTTTGATTCTCATCATAAGAATGCTTATAGGAAAGTAAAGTCGGGGCACCTGGGTGACTCAGTGGATTAAGCATCTGACTCTTGATTTCCGTTCAGGTCATGATCTCATGGTTGGTGAGATTGAGCCCTGTGTTGGGCTCTGCGCTGACAGTATGGAGCCTGTTTGGGATTCTCTCCCTCCCTTTCTCTCTGCCTCTCCCCTGCTCATGCTCTCTCTCTCAAAAATAAATTAAAAAACTTAAAAAAAAAAGTAAAGTCAATCCAGAACCTGAACTATACACAAACTGAAGAAGTCTTTTAAAATCAGGTTAAGATATTGTGTCATCAAATTACTGAAATGGAAAGTGGAAAATTCTATCAATGAGTGTGTTGACTTACGTCCATCAGTCCAAATATTTTGATACTTACAATTATTTGGATAGCTGAAGTTATGTATAAGCAGTTGAGTTAAACTGGTTTATGTTAGCAATATAAATCCTTCATGAGAATTATGATGTTATCTCTGCTACATATGACATAAAATTTGTGGACATGAATGTAAAATACTATACACATAATTAAAAACGGGGCACTATAAAAATGTGTATTTTATTATTACATTAATAAAAATTAAAATAGACCAAATTCTGATTGCTTTCTTATTGAGCTTTGTTTCAAAGACAGAATTCTACACTCTTCAACAATAAAAATGAACGAGAAGCCTGTTGAGGGCAATGACAAGGCCTAGTGTCACTACCTTCTGGGTTTGACAGGTGCTCCCCACTGCATCCTGCACAGCTAATCGTACTCATTCCAGGCAGAATGACCATCCCTGCCATGTAACCTGTGTCTTCTAGTAAAGGTAAATTAGTTTTCCAGGAGAATCATTATTTCTTAAAAATCCTCCATGTGTAATGGGACTGCTTAGCATTATAAATTGAGAACTGTCCTTTCATTAGAAAGACAGAGCTGTATCACGGATAGAAGGCTGCTACCTTCCAAGAGCTTCCATTGGTTGTAAAACTGGCATTTTATATTATCATAATCTCACTAGGACCTACTTGCCATTCAGCGATTACATTGAGTTTACTGCAGTCCTGATGGTCTCATATTTATTCATGAAAGTTCTGTGGATTGCATTGTTCACTTGTGCTACCAGCAAAATGCTTTGACGTACTAAATAACTTTCAGTCAAGGACTGATTTTAGAGTTTACTTCTCCCCTCCCCTCCTCCACTTTTATCCTCTGCCTGATTCTAGGAACATTAAGTTTTAAACTGATGAATGAAATAAATTTATTATCTATCAGACTGGATCTACTTTCTAAAATACATGGGAAAAACGTGTCCCTAACCTAACTTTTATTTCCCTTTCTTTATTACTTGGCTCATGTCATGGTAACTTTCTTTATTAAAAGGGACCTGTTAGAAATATAAATGTTCCCATAATTGTTTACAAAGATACCTAAATATACCTAAATTAGATTTCCAAATTAAAAAGCACACATTAAAAATGGCAAACACAGCTTAACTGGAATTACTAATCTCCTTTATCAATATATTATAACTGCAAAGTGACACGTAATGTGATATACTAGAACTGCAGCTGAAAGGCAATTTTTTTTCACAGATTAAGCCATAACATAAATTATACTAAGGACAGCAATAATGGTTTTACCATGGGAAAAAGGTGCAGGAAATTAACCTTCAGAGTACAGTCGAGGACATTTTAAATGATAATGTTATTAATTTTTTTCTAGTCTTTTATGATTCTAATGCTAAAGTCATTGATAAAAAGTGTCTTAACATTTACATATCATCTTATTTTAATATTTCGCTAAAATAAGATAGTGCACCAGAGAACATTTGTTAAGAACATTAAGGCCATTGGACAACAGCAATGGCCAAGCAAATGAGGCCAGGGCTTGGTCTAGCAGTGTTCAGATGTGGGGGTGTTCTCTAGGAAGGCAAGGTGGCCTTTCAGGATGACTTAACAGCTGCCTGCAGCTATGGCATTCATGATGTATCAGAACCTTTCCTAAACCTATTGACATTTCCAGCTTGACTGTATCAGGTGTGTAATCACATTGGCAAGGGGGACTGGAGGCCAGAAGACTGAAGTGGGAGCACTTGCACAGGCTTTGGAGCTCTGGATATTGTGCATCTACCTTGTGTGATGTGGCTTCCACCATGTTTCCATTTAGAGTCTCAACCCATGCGGTGCACTGAGTGGATAATATTTTTACACTACCCTATCTTTCCAAGTGGCTCTCATGTTAGGATGGAAGACAGTGCCAACTACAGCCCTTGCTGACTAATAACATGGAGAAAGCAGCAGAAAAACCATTATTTAGAAATACAACCACTCATTTGTGATTAGCCATAAGTTATACGTGCATTATAATGCTGAACAATGAAAGAATTCCACAATGAACAATGAACAACAAAACGGTAGGATAAAAGCCATGGATGTGAAAAATACAGCCGTCCGTTTTTGACTGGCTACAAAGTATAATTTCCTCTCAAGTATAGTGCTAAAAACCAGTTTGTTCTTCCATTATGCTCTAACTCTTGTGGTTCCTTCTGATTGCTACCCTCGCTGCAATACTCACTGCTTATTGTGAGTTAGTTCTTCCTAATTTCCAGAAAGAAAAATTGATCGTGTGAGTTTTTTGAAGAAATTTCAGAGGAATTTGTGTTCTAAAGAGGTTCCACCATAAGGCACATTACAACATATGGATCCCTGACACTTTTATGATCCTACATTTGAGTGATGTCTTACTGCAAAGAAGCCAGACATTGTAACTCATAAATTGTTTATTTATAATAAACAAGGTTTAATGTGAAGAGAAAAAAGTTTGGATAACTTCCATCATAATTCAACTTGGGTTCACACCAAAGGACAGAATCACGAGGAAAGAGTTTCAAAGAACAGGGATTTTTCTTCTCTGTCTCTTCCTGTTTTCATCTGCTTCTTGCTCTGGCTTCTGAGGCTGCAGTAGGGTGTCTGTTCAAGAAATGGCCCCATGAGGGGCAACTGGGTGGCTAGTCTGTGGTTAAGCATCCAACTCTTGATTTCAGCTCAGGTCATGATCTCATGGTTCATGAGTGTGAGCTCTGCACTGAACTCTGTGCTGACGATGAGAAGCCTGCTTGGGATTCTCTCTCTCCCAATCTCTCTCTGCCCCTACCTCACTTGCTCTCTCTTTCTCTCTCAAAATAAATAAACTTAAAAAAAATTCTCCTTTAAGAAAGAAATGGCCCTGTGAACCAAGGATGATGAGACAAACCTTTGCAATAAGTCTGGCTTAAATCAAAGTGAAGCAACAAGACAGAGCCCTCATTCCTAAATCACCAAGTTCTTGAGCATGACCAGAACTTTATTTTATAAGATTCCAAAGGAAGCCATACCCCGTTTCTTGGGAAGCACTTTGTATTGCCCTGCTTGGCATCAAAAGGAGGAGTCATGACAGCTGTTGTTCTGCAGTTATGTAAGCATGATCTCTCCTAGGAGCTGGAAGACAGACAAAATTCTCTCCCTTTTGGTCCTGTGATGATGGCGATGTTGCATCTGATTTACTACCTGTGATGAAAACTAGAACTCCATGGCAGAATACTTACATGAGTGAAGCCTTGCTACCTTTTCTTAGTACTAAGTTTATCATGCTTTAGATTTATATATAAGTGTAATTTTCTGAGTATGGAGGGAGTTTTCTGGGAGTCTGGCTAGATAAGCTACCACATACGTCTTTACCTCAAATGAGGAATAAAACATGTATGGGCAAGAATTCAGTCAGCCAAATAAATTAACTTGAAAGAAATTATTTATCTGACTGGGTATTAAAATTTTTATTCATGGTCTGTACGTTTAGATATATACTTTTCTTAGACAGTAATGATGACTATTTCGTTAATAGATTATGTAGTAAAGGAAAACCATATAATTCATCATTCAAAGGAGGTCAAACTGGAGAGTGAAAAAGAAGCTATTAATAATTATGCCAGGATGACACAGAGCAGGACTGTCTCAAGCAAACAGGCATGTGCAGTCACCCTACGTAGTCTCATGGGGATGTAGGCTGTTAAAAAATTGTTTCTTACCATGTCGGAAATACGTGACACCATCACATATCAAGAAAGAATGGCAGAAGATGGGAGGAGGGAAAAGCAGTGAGCGCCTTTAGAAGTAGTTGCTTTTCAAGGTTAGAAATGGTAAACAATAGTTTTTTTTTTTTTAAGATTAGCAGACAAAATGAGAAAATGTAAGCCCTTCCTCTTGATTGCAAAGAATCCCTTCTTTCATGAGTGTCATGAGAAAAGGACAGAGAAGGAAAAAGTAAGAGATAGCCTGGTTTATCCCACTATGAAATGGTGCTTTCAATAAAAAAAAAAAATGCAAGTAGGGGCACCTGGGTGGCTCAGTCGGTTAAGTGTCTGACTTCGGCTCAGGTCATAATCTTGTGGTAACTGGTCGGTTTGAGCCCTGAATGTGGCTCTGTGCTGACAGTGTGGAGCCTGCTTGGGATTCTCTCTTTCTCTCTCTCTCTCCCCCTCCCCCCAAAATAAATAAATAAACCTAAAAATGCAAGTAATGGGGACAGAGGCTATTATACAATGAGAAACATGAACATTATTGAAAACTGTTGAGTAGAGTTGGGGATGGGGAGACTTTTGTTTTTTTTCTGGCAGTTGCTGGTAATGACAGAGGGTCAATGCTTAAATACTTAATATGGAAACCCCAAAAAGCCCATTGGTCAAAACCTCTTTTGGGATTTTTGGGCGGCATGTTTCATATATATATATATATATATATATATATATATATATATATATGAAAGCTTACATGGAATTAAGTTAGAAAAAAAATTTCTTTCTGCACAGAATTTTCCAATAAGGGTGAATGGGATTTTTTGGTAATTAGAAGATATTTAACACATGACATTCTCCTGATTAAGCATCAATTTTGCCCATGGAGTGAGAAACTGTAGGTCTAATTGTCTAATTACACTTAAACTGTTGTCTATATTTACTGTACAATTTCCCATGATAAAATGCTGATATTATTTGCTGGGGTGTGCCATCAGGTCTCACTGAGGAACTGTTTTTCGTATGTTTTTGTGTCCTCAATTTCAGTGTAAGTTTTGTACAATTGGAATTTGTTTCTCACGATCTTTCTCTCATGGGGTCCCCAGCGGAGTTCTAGACACGTGTTGAGTGTTCCATACACCCTTGTTGGCTGCTGTTGATTGATGTTGTTGACGATGAACCTGGAGGTGCCACCTGTGGGCACTCTGCCTGTTGCTCTGAAATTGGAAGCCCTGCCCGGCCTGCTGGAAGAATCTTCCTTCTCTCTTTCTTCGGTTCCATGGCCTCATAAGAAGATCTCATGAAGATGGGAGGCATTTCCAGCTTTCCCCTCATAAGCATGTACCTGTCATGTTCAGTTTCATTTGGCTCTAGTACCCAACGGTTGTCTTTGTTTGTTTAAAATCATTACATTTTTTTTTCAGGGATACATCTTTATTAAGATGTCCTGTGCGTGCACATTAAAATGTCAGCATAATCTAATTATGAGCCAAATGAGGCACAGCAGCATTTACATCATTTGATAAATTTCCATCATTTGCAGGGGACTGGTGACTTGAATCCAAATACTTCTTGACAGCCGTGCTATAACAAACATTCTGTAGCTCCGGACAGCAGAGGCTTGTGGGTGGAGGTACATCCTTTCTTCTTCGGCTACTGCAACCCAGTTTTGAATGTGAATGCAAAACATCTCTTTACTTTCATACCTGGTTGTAAGGGAAGATACCATGAAATTGCTACAGGCCAGGGAAAATGTCAAAGGGCTTGGTTTAGACAGCTCTGGTTGGGATTCCCTTACATACTTTTGCTGATCCCCATGGAATTTTCTCCCAGGAAAAAGTTCAGGGAACACAAGGATAAACAGAGTCAAACCTAAATGTAATGCATGAGATTCAAATGAATAAGGCATGGTTCACAATCAAAATCTTGAATATGGGTCTTTTGTATGGATGCACACATTTCATGATCATTAAAAAATCCTATTTCAAGATGATGGGAAATACACTGAGTTTTCCCCCAACTCATTAAAAAAATATTTCCGGGTGTTCTAAAAATTCAAGTGAGAGAATGAAACTTTTTCATAATTGGAAACAGGGAACATGTAGAGGGCCAAGGGCAGCTTTGTTCTTTCTAGATACTTGCGTGTCCAGGAGCAGAGTGAACTGATCAGTTATCCAGAGACCTGAGAAAGTAGCGCTGTGATTTTTTTGGTTTCCTAAATCTTCAGGGTAGAGCTTTGCTTACCCTGATGTGATTTCCCTGCTTCTTTCACACTCCATTTAGTGTTATGAAATAACATGACAGAAACGCGAAGCATGGGAAAGAAAATGAGCTTGCCTTCTTTTGGCTTCCTAAGACTTGTGACCCTGAAAACATTGCTGTGACCTCAGAAACATTAGAGAGCTGACAAAAACATGAAGGCTGGGGGGGACACCATTAGGGAAGAGGCAGCAGTGGCATCAGCGGGGCACTGACGGGGCAGAGGGGGCTGGGGCGAGAGTCAGACTGTTGGTTATTGGTGTGGCTGCCAGAAGCAAAGGGAGAAAGAGCTCCCAGGGGAGGTTAAGGTGGACTGGTTTGCTGGGATTGTTACAGGTGAGGAGCGGAAAGGCAATGAACGGAAACAGCATTGCAAGGGCTGGATAAAGAAATCAAAATTCTTTTAGGGTTGAAAAGAAGGTCACACACAATTCCTGCTCAGAAACTGAGGGCACCACAGTATCAGACACCATGAAGGAAGACAGAATAAATGGCAACACTGCCTTTGTCCTGAATAATAAAGGCTTGCATTGGGTCAGGAAACTTAGAAGAATGAGAGCAAATAATTAATGAAGGGACAGAAACAGAA
This sequence comes from Panthera tigris, assembly GCF_018350195.1. NCBI lineage: Eukaryota > Metazoa > Chordata > Mammalia > Carnivora > Felidae > Panthera > Panthera tigris. Next base: position 81,880,590 of record NC_056661.1, read on the forward strand.
GGAAGCATCTCCTGAAGCTCCCTAAAAGTACCAAAAATTAAACAAGCCAAGGATGTGATGATGATATTTTAATCCTGCATTGCATTTCCATTTCCATCCTCCAAGTTAGAACTTCTACTGTATCTTGATCTCCACCCGTTTGTACATTCTTACTTCCCTAGTTAAATTTGTGGGAACAACACATAATACTTGTCTTGGGTATCTCTCCATGGTACTGAGAGTAAAGTGGGTATTCAATAAATACTTGGATAGTGAAGCAGAAAAGGTACAAACTGTGTTGTATTTCAACTGTGTTGAAATCTTTTCAATTTTTTTTTATTTTAATGACCATTAATACCTTGATTTCATACTCTGTATTATACAGCTAAATATACTACTTTGTTCTTATTCTATCACAGCAAAAAAATTCTAACTACACAATCCTTTAAAGACTTTCAGTTGTTCATCCAGAAGGGGAACAATGAAATATGGGAACCCTGTCATAGCTGATTATTTAAAATAAAGGTACGTGTGTGTGTGTGTGTGGGGGGGGGTTCATTTCTCAATGCATGCCCTGCTGTCCCAACTATTTTATCAATGAAAATTGCTTTTAACTGAGAGTTGTAGAGGATGAGGAAAAGGTATTATGTCAACTCTTCCCCTTACCAGTTGGGTGCATAATTCTCAGCCCCTGAGCTTGTAAAGAATAAACAGATTTCAGATTCTCTAAGGTCATACACCATCTAAAACTTGTGATTCATGTTTCAGGTGATAAAGTTGGGGAGAAGACATTGGTGGAACACAGAGACAAAGGAAATCAATTTATGGTAGACTGTGAAAGGAAGTGCCTGGGACCATAACCTTCTCACTAGGCTAGGTTTCTTGATCCATTCATATGGATCATATTATACTGTGTATTTCTCTCATAGATTATACATTCATGACGTTCATATTCCTGTCCTCTAACATTTGGAAGAGAAGACCTGTCAGATGGTGGAAAGAGGCACAATGAATGCATATGCAATATTAAAAACCTTTGTTTTCTAATATTTATAAAGTACAATGAAATAATTTTAGAGGACCTTCAAATAGGATGACAAGCACATACCCGATATTTTATGACTACATGGGCCCCACTGCAGTAAAGAGGCCCCACTGTGTTAAATGAGAAGGAGAAGTTTTGGAGGTAGAAATGATTGGCATGCAGATCTGTGCTATTTACAGAACCATTACTTTCATGACTGTGAACTGGAAGATTTGGCTAACATGTACTCATGGCCCTAAATTCTTTGGTGATTGCATTCAAGGCTCTGAGAAAAAAAATCTAAGCTTCAGACTCAAGACCAGATTACACATAAAAATCCCAAACATTTATCTTACTATTTGGTGACTTAAACAAAATTGTCCACATCCTCTGACTCCCATCCTTCCCACCAAATACATTCCTCATTTTCCTCAGGGGCTTAGAGGTAAAACAGTAGAAAATAAACTATAAACCCAAAAGGTATAAGCTATTTTTAAAGAAAAGTTTAGATCAGTTGGCTCTACTTTTGAGATACTTTTTGAACCACAGAATATAAAATTATGCCAGATCATCTCAGCTTCAATATATCTCCTGGCAAGGCTTCAGCTATTATTAATGTACCCTTGGTTTACGTGGCTTTCACTTACGCCTACTTTCATAAATCGCTCTAGATTTCTCGTAGAGCTCGTATGGGTCAGGCTTCCTTGGGTCAAAGGCCTCTGTTGAGTCAGGAAAGGAAGTCCTGTGAAGGGCGGGTGGGAAGGGCAGGTTCTGCGGTATGGCCGGAGCAGATAAACTCGTTTGAGGACTGCCTTGATTTTCCCATCGGTCCATTATCTGGAAAGTGAAAGAGAACAGAAAATAGCTAAGAATGAATTTTTTCTTGCTATTTCCCTTGTCACATACTGCAACCCTCACCTTTACATTAGACTTTCTTGCCCTGTGGACTTTTCTTCCATGGAACATTTCAAACTCTGGAATAAGTGTGAGAAAAGATTCTATTTCTCTATATTAAAGTACCATAGACTGTACCAAATACAAGTGGTATCTGACTTTTGAATGCAAGCTTATATAACCTTGTTACCTACTAGCTGGTAATCTTCAGCCAATCACTTAATCTCTCTGAGTCTGTTTTTTTTCCCCCCTCTTATACAATAAAGATAACATGTATCTCAAGATAACTTTCCGTGTCTGTGTGTAGAAAATGGTATTGGCCCTGATATATTACACCATTTTTACTGAGACAGAAGAGAATAAAGTAGTCTACATGTATCCTTTTGACACCTATGCATATTCCGATAATCTCCTATACCTGAACATTTGGTCACTTTCCTTACAACTTAAACTAATATTACAACCATCTGGGATTTATGAATTGTTCAAAGTCTTCTGTGAAGCTTCATTTACTGCTGATGTGGCAGTTTCTTCCCCCAAATGCTACTCTGATATTGCTAATACTATAATTTATTAAAGATCTAAAGGACACTTCCCAGTTTACCATGTTTTTTTCACACATGTTACCTTCTTTGGTCTGCACCATGGCCCCCTGAGGTAGATAAGGCAGAGGCCAATACCCTTTTGTTGAAGAGAAAGCCAGTTAACTGAGATCACCTGTTTGCAATGCTAACTTCACCTTCATTCAATAATCAACTGATTCAAACTCAACTTAGACTTTTTTGCTTTGAATAAACCCGCGTTGTGTAAAACTCAGATTAGATTAGCCTTTGTCTAAAATTTTGCATTGGGTCAGTGTGTTCTTCAGGCTAAAGGCTAACCTCCTCCAGGGGCAGTAGTGGCTCCTCATGAACTAGTTTCTGCTCTTTGTTCTCATACTCTCTAATGGTCTCTCCTCTCATTCCGTAGGATCCATCAGATTCTCTCCTGCCTCTGAATCTTGCACACTTTCTTAATTTCTCCTTCTACCTGCAAAGTTTAGTCATTTTCTACTTTTTCACCTCCCATCCTCACTTTACCTGGCTACTAGATTCAGATGAGATGTCTCTTCTAGAAAGCCTTTGATGACCATTCCTGAACTGGTTACATGTCCCTCCTGGATGTTCCCACAGCACCTCTACCTACAAGTCACACCCAAAATTCATGATGCTCAACTATAATGGCAAGTCTACCTATGTCTCCTCAAATAGATCATGATGGGGACAGATCCTACAGGGGACATAGTCTTTCTCATTGTTGTATTACCAACACAAAATAAGTGCTCAGAAAATGTTAATTTAATGAATGAATTAAATCATCAATAAAATATAGTCAGCTGTTCTTTTTTTCCAAATCTGGTTGACTCATAACTGTTCTTTTTTTTTTTTTTTTTTTCAAAACACAAACAAACTAGCTTTGATACACACTGTTCTGAACTTGGCAGGATTAAAACTTTCTGTCCCTTACTGCACTGCCCTGCTTTTGTTTCCATACTGGCTACATCTTGGTCAGGGCTCCTACATGAGCTCTGATTTATCAATTATAAATATTTAAAAGTTGGAGGGGATGTGAGGTCCCACATACTGTGCATATCACTGTGACTTGCAAAGTTCCCCATGACTTGCTCACCTACCTGAGACTATGTCAGGTGTTGAGTGAGTCATCAGACTATGAAAGAAATGGGTCACTGACCTTCCTCTCAAAAAGATTGGTGCTATGGTCTGAATGTTTGTGTTCCCTGCCCCCCAAATTTATATGTCAAAATTCTAACACCCAAGGTGGCACCTTTGGGAGGCAATAAGGGTGGAGCCCTTGTGAATGGGATGAATGCCTTAATAAAGGAGATTCAGAGTCTAGAAGACCCTTCTGTCAGGTGACATAACAGAGAAAATATGGCCGCCTCAGAAGAGGCCTCTCACCAGACACTGAATATGGCAGCAGCTGGATCTTGGGCTTCTAGCCTCCAGAACTCTGGGGAATAAATTGCTATTGTTTATAAGCTATCCAGTCTATGGCACAGCAGTCTGAAGGGACTAAAACATATGGCTTCATTTTAATTTGTTTTCTATATGGGCTACTGACCAAGATTTCATTTAAACAAAATTTCTCTACCTAACGAGGCTGGAAAAGCCCTAGTTGAGTTCATTTCCCTAATATTAAACATAATCTCAAGAGCGCAAAGAAGTCCAGCTGCTGTTAGCGACAGACCCTGGGTCAAACCAATTTGTAACTATAATGGGAGTGCTGTTTACATAATAATACATGGAATAAGTGGCAAATTTGCTTAGAATTTTAGCTAATATTCTGCTCAGTAGGTCTTTTGGTCCCACTTCATAAAAATCTTTAAATATGTATGCCATTAATTAATTTTATGGTAAAATTCATCTAGGAAGCCATCCTAGGTTTCTTTGTTCATCTATTCTCCATGTCTTTGCTATGATGGGAAGTCTCACATTTGTAGCTAAAGTCATATTCTTTTTTTTTTTTTTTTCCAGTTAAAATGACTGGCCATAGGTATCATGTGATGGGATTCTGGCTGTGACTTTCTCCCTTCTGTTTCTGAACATAAGATACTAAATTCTAAAAAGTAAATAAATTAGATATATGGACTGAGTAGCTGTAGAATCCCACTTGTCATCATAGGGCTTCAGCAAATGTCGATTTCTTTCTCCTGTCTTCTACTGAGGTTGAACTGATACTCACATAGGTCTTGTGGTATATGTATCACTTGTGTGAAGTCATGGGAGCAAACATGTTTCAGGTGAAATATTAGTGTTTCTAGAAAACGTTTTTAAAACTACAGAACAAATAATGGTTTGGGCACTGCTGGGAAGGTTACTTGGGCAGATTGACAAATTCTACAATTTTTGTAGCACAGAAACAGGGGAATTAGTCAAGAGTCTGGTTTATGCTTAGTAAAGTGTTCACATCTTGCTGTGACATTTATCAATCCTTGAGCCACTCTGTCAGGGTTTCTCAAGAGACTGTAGAGCAGAAAATTACTGTGCCCATGAAATTACTGAAGAAGCAAACTCACAGTCTTTATAGCTCCCCACCCCTGGATTGTTATTTGTTGGCTCTGACGCAAAAGACCATGGAGCAGACCACCCTCCCTGGAATTAGAGGCCACCCCCCTGCTCACTGGGGCTGATGTGCTGGTCTGACAGCATCTTCTGAAGGGTGCACTCTGTTGACTTCTTTCTCAGACAACTTAGTCTCTGGACTTCTGCTTTCTAGCTGGGATGCTCGGCTCATTTGTTCTTCTCAACCTTCTTGAACACCCTAGGTTCTGACCCTGTCCCATTGCCCAGACCCTTGGGCATCACTTGCTCTACCTAGTGTTTTCCTGACCTTGACCTTTCTAGAGTTGTGCTACCTGCCAGGCATTTACCTCTCACAGGCTTCTGGCCTTGTGTAGTCCCAGTGGTGTCCATAGCTAGGCAGGTATTTATAAATATCTCACTAGAGTAAGGAAAATGGAAATGAAGTTGCTTTCAGTATCTGGGAGAAACCTTGTATCTCTGCAGGCCTTGGTAAATGAATGAATCCTCGACTGTTTGAAGGTACAGTCATTGAATTAGCAGTGGACATATAGTCCATGACAGGGCCTCAAATGGTAAAATAGGATAAACTAATCATGATGCAGTTAGTATTTTGATCCCCACTTCTGATCTGGGGTGCACAGTGAGAGTGTGAATAAGGCAGCCTCTCACCTCACATGAAGTAATCTATTTAGAAACTGTTTGCTTCATATAGAAGCTGGTGTAGTCTAAACACCTCCCTTCACTATTTTAGGGCAAGGATGGGATGTGAAGGCATTTGGCTTGATTCTGTCCTTGAAGAATGAACTTGGATCCCTTCCAGATGGAAAGCAGGAGAACTCACTATAATTAGTGTATTACTTGTTACAAAGAAAATGACTATCTCAATGTGGATTAGTTTATAATGTAGAGTTATAGAATAGAAGAGGGTAGGCAAGTGACACAAGACCAGAAGGAGGAGAGATCTCACTCAGAATAACATTTCCTTAATCTGAGTACAGATGGTGTTAATCCTTCTCAGAGGAGAGAGTCTATAAATCCATATACTGTGGGCATATATTTATATATTTGTTTAAAGGAATACCTTAGCAAACTATGTTCATTTTATAGAGTCATTAATTTATTAAGGTTTTATGCATGGAGGGTCTGCTTCTAGGATGACAGTACTTTATATTTTTGAGCTCAATATGTAGAGGCACTGTTTTAAGCACTTTACATGGATTAGCTGATAGACTCTTAACAATAACTATAGGAGTGGGTACTCTTATTGTCCCCATCTTACAGACAGAACTTGAGATACTGATGACTTAAGCGGTTAGTTGAAAGTCACACAGCTAGTAAGGAGAAGAAGCAAAGTTCGAACCCAGGAAGTGTGCCTTCAGAGCCTGCACCCTAAAACGTATATCGCACTGCCTCTCATTATAGTCCTTAGTCTAAAGAACTTCTGGCAGATACATGGAGGACATTAATTCAACAGTCTTATATCCTCACTCAGCCTTGAACCTGGAAGTCCAAGCCTTAGCTTTCGTAGGGATGTATGGACTCAAGATTAATTGTAAATTGAATTCTATAAAATGTTTTTTGGAATTATTGACTATGGATGTCATTACTGTAATGACAGCAAATGCTGTAATTATGTCAAATGGCATTATTTGTATAAACATGGTACATATAAGGAAATCATTAAATTGCATAATTGTAGCACCATGATGAAGTTTCAAGGTTCCTTGTTAAATTAGATAAAGATGTATCTAGACACAGAGCACAGATTAACTTTGGTGATGAAAGGAAATTATTTAAATTTTGGCCATGATAAAACAAATTTCATTTAAAACATTTTAAAAACACCTCTTTCCAAACCATGTGCATCATGAAATGGTTTGCTAAACCCAGATAGGTCTACTTTCCCCATCTGGTATTTTCTGTGGCCACATGAGCCCAATCCTAAATGAGGACATGTCTGGTGAGGATATTTTGCAGCCCTGACACATCAGTTCTTTGTCTCCAGCTCTTGGTTGGCCCATGTCTCTTTGAGAGAAACCTGGAGCTCAGACATATTACAGGGCTTTCCTTTCACATCTTCAAACCATTTTAAGGCATGATATTTAATGAAACCAATTATTATACTTGAGAAGTATGCAAAATTATATTAACCTCCATTTCTAAAATGAGAATATCAAGCAGTTAAAGATTCCCTCAATAAAAGAAATAAGAGAAGCATAAATTAATTCAAGAATTCCCTGCTCACTGGCCAGACTTGGGGCCACATTCATCTGAGCTGCTTAATTTGAGATGGAAGAAAAGAAGTAGGTGGGAGACAGGATTCCCCAAGTTTTATTTCTGGATTTGAATCATCACTTTGCTACAGTTCTGCTCTAGTTGTGGGTTTTAGGCATTCCAGGTAGAGTACTGTATTCTAGCATACCATGAAATGGGATCCCAGAAAACCACCCCAGCTCTTGGGACTTGGGCAGTTACAAGCTCCAATCTAACGGCAAATAAAAAACCCTTCTAATTGTGAAACTGACTTGGCTGACCTAGCCACACAAAAAGATAATTTAAACTTCCTATGTTGGCATCAAATTTCAGGATGATTCATGAGGCAACTAGGCCCAGAGAGATTAGGTGATGGCGGAGATGACCAGTTTCTGAAGGAGATTCAGAAGTTGAGTGATTGCCAGGTTTGGTAGAACATATATGTCTCTGGAATATTCACACACACATATTTAGCTCTGCATACATTAAAATGTAAATATAAATATAAAAATGTATAAATGTATACAGAGCTAAATTTCTTATGTACCAGATTTAATTTGTAGGTCAAGTTTGCATTGTTTCTAAAAATTTCATGTTATAAAGACTATATAGTTATTTCTGACAGGGGAAAAAACAAAAGGTTTCTGCAGTACACCATACTGAATAGGGTTAATGCTCATTTTCTAAGTATATTAAAAAACAGGCAGAAGTGCCTTTACAGGAAAGTAAGACAAGTTATTTTTGTATTTGTGTGACAAGCACAAGACAAAGGGACACATGATTTGTTCTTTTGACATCGCAGAATCTCAGAGGTAAAAGATTTTGAGATCACCCAATTATATCTTATTTAATGGGATTGCATTAATAACTAGAAATAAAGAAAGAAGCATAAGAATTCCAACTTACAGGCTTTGGAGTTTTCCATGGAGAAAAGAAACCTGTAATAAAGAAAACAATATTTGAACTTTGAAAATATAACTTGCTACCACTTATGGGTGGCATGATATTCAAATGATTGCAAGTTACTTTAATTAGTTAATAGCAAACAATAACGATAAAATATGCTGCCTGGTTGTATAGTTTTCTGTAAGGAACCCAAATAATTTCATTGGAATTGTATTAATGATTCCAAGAACATTACTTTTTGGCATCTGAGGATTCTGAGGCACAGAGAAGGTAACTGTATGGGAGTCAGCTGCTTAAAGACCTAATATGGAGTCATCCTTAGGGATTTCTGTGTCCCAGCCACAGCTAGAGAATGGTAGTGGGGTGGGAGGAGGAGGAAGGGAGGAACAGAGAGAATAGAGGCAGACATTAAACTTTTTAAAAGTAAATAACTTCTCTTAGTATAAAAAATAATTCTTCTTTGTGTACCTACTTTAGGTGGTGAAAAGGCAATCAACAAGGTTTCATTAGTCCTAAATTTAAAAATAATGTATATACCAGGGCACCTACATGGTTCAATCAGAGCCTGGAACTTGCTTCAGATTCTGTGTCTCCTGCTTTCTGCCCCTCCCCTGCTCATGCTCTGTCTCCCTCTCTCTCTCTCAAAAAGTAAATGAACATTAAAAAAATTAAAAAAATTAACCTATATTATGAATCAAATTCTAGTGTATAAAAGAATAACTCTTTGGGGACTGTTTTCCCATGGAGACCTTCTCTGAGCAGTTATCTATTTATTATGCTAGTGCCAGCCATGATGTGCATGAAGAAACAGTGCAAAATGTTTGTTAGTTGAATGACTCATGTATCAACAAAGCCATGTTTGTTTTTTTTCAATTTATTGAGCAATTTCTATTATCACAAATGGTATGCAGACTGGGCTGTTTCTGTTGTGATCCAAATGACCATTAAGATAATGAAAAGCAGAAGATAGATTACTTTTTTTCTTCTATTATTATTTCATTATTATTTTATCATATGGTATCAGTTTTTTTTAAAAGTACTGAAAACAAACTTAAAAATAATGGTGGGAGGTAGGGGCGGCTGATGTATACTGGCCTTAGTAAGCCAAAACATAACAATTTTGCTCATGTTAATGTTAGCTGGTATCTGAAAAATGCCCAATAAAAATGAAATCTTGAAAATAAGCCACATACTGTGTGTTTATCACCTTAATTTTTTTTTTAATGTTTATTCATTATTGAGAGATAGAGAGAGACTGAGCATGAGCAGGGGAGGGGCAGAGAGAGGGGGAGACACAGAATCCGAAGCAGCCTCCAGGCTCTGAGCTGTCAGCACATAGCCTGACGCGGGGCTCAAACTCATAGACTGCAAGATCATGACCTGAGCCGAAGTCTGACGCTCAACCGACTGAGCCACCCAGGCCCCTGTTTATCACCTTTAAAACTGGGACTTCATAAGAGACTCTTAAAAAACTGAGAACAAACTGAGGGTTGATGGGGGGTGGGAGGGAGGGGAGGGTGGGTGATGGGTATTGAGGAGGGCACCTTTTGGGATGAGCACTGGGTGTTGTCTGGAAACCAATTTGACAATAAACTTCATATATTGAAAAAAAATAAAACTGGGACTTCTATAAAATGGTAATAGTTGAATTGTAACCCATTTATAGGAAATATCTGCAGAAATCCGGACACATAATTATGTAGATGCTTAAGCAATCCAACTCAGGCCTGGAATAAATACTAACTGCACCTCAATGCACGTTGTGAAGAATTGATGTTTCATTTTATGGAAAGAGGGAATGTGTGTGATCTATCATGTTTCTCAGCTTTGCTTGGAACCCAGAGTTAAATTTAATGTTCAAGTGTAAGAACCATCCTGCCTAAGGAGATTAGTAGAATTAGCTCATCTTCTTACATACCCTATAAGTTCTTATCTATCTTTCCAACTAATGAAGAAAAGTTTGACATGTGGTTTGATTATAACTTAATTATATGGATCTAATCACATCTTTTTCTGGAAGCAGCTGAGAGTGAAAAATTACAGATAAATACATTTATCTCCTTGACTTACTCTGTAAAATGCCAACAAAACTAAATTGACCACTAATTATACAATGAAAAAAATTGTAACCTATTGGCTCATTAACCATTATTTTCAGTGAAGGGTAAAATTTATTTGTTGATTATGGAATTGCCAGCAACAGTTCTTCTGAAAAGATGTCATGTATATGTTCTCACAATGTCAAAACACTTAATTATTTCTTCTACTTTCTTTGTGTCATCACCTTCTTCCCGGAGTACTGTGACAGATTTTGAGTATTTGCTGTTTTACACTTGTTAGGTGCTGGGAGTTGCTTAGACTTTGATACAAATGTATTGAAAATGGTCCCTGTTATGGAGCTCTCACCTCCACTTGGGACATTATACTAAAAGATGATTATTCCTCCTAGGGAAAATGGGTAATCACCTGACCTTTCAGCAGTTATGGTGCTGGAGCTAAAATGGCATAAGAGGGACACTGGTCAAGATCAGACAAGGAGAGAAGAAGATTTAATCTGACCACCTTTCTTCAGAGGTAGTTTGGTTTCCCATTCTTTTAAGGCTGTTTCATTTAGTCTGACCTCAGACCACTGGCATGATCCAAGACTTCTTTCTCCTCCTATTATGGCAGTTTCTGGAATATTTCTAATGCTGAGTGCTGCAGAACCTTCAGTCTAAAGCAATAGTTACCTTTTCTGAGACATTGTCAAAAACGAAGTTGCTCCCTATGGAGTAAGTAATTTCAGGGAGTAAGAAATAGTATCAGAAGAGATTTCCCTACATATAAATAACTTTTACAGAAATGCTATAGTTGTGTGGGACAAACTATTATATATTATAAATTACAATATTGTTTTGTAGGATGACCCCTCCTGGGAACCTAGTTTATTCCAATGAATATTTAAATAAAAACACCAAAAACAAAGAAAAAACTTTAATACCCTTATTTCTGCAATTTTTCTTTTTCTGGAATCGTTCTCATTGGAGATAGATTACAGAAGGGAGATAGAATTGGTTTGCTGAGGGTATGACTTTTGCGTTTTTCACCAAGCATCTCCATAGGGAAACAGAACAGGGAATCTAGATAACTTTCTTAACCATTTCAGAGCTATGAACCTAGTTCATAGAAAAAGAACATTTCTTTAAAATAATAATAATAATAATATTAGTTTATTTCTGGCCTTTATTTCCCCTACTTTTATAGAAAGTGGCATATTATATTCCCTAGTGGGATTAAAGTTTCTTTATAATGACCCATGTTTCTGTACTGATTTATCAGTATGCGTTTGTGTGCACACAAATGCAAACATACTTATTTAATCCTCGCTCTTAAGACAACAAAAGTGTGGGAATGCAAGCTGGTGCAGCCACTCTGGAAAACAATATGGAGGTTCCTCAAAAAACTAAAAATAGAACTACCCTACGACCCAGCAATCGCACTACTAGGCATTTATCCATGGGATACAGGTGTGCTGTTTTGAAGGGACACATGCACCCCCATGTTTATAGCAGTACTATCAACAGTAGCCAAAGTATGGAAAGAGCCCAAATGTCCATCGATGGATGAATGGATAAAGATGTGGTATATATATACAATGGAGTATTACTTGGCAATCAAAAAGAGTGAAATCTTGCCATTTGCAACTACGTGGATGGAACTGGAGGGTATTATGCTAAGTGAAATTAGTCATTCAGAAAGACAAAAAACATATGACTTCACTCATATGAGGACTTTAAGAGACAAAACCGATGAACATAAGGGAAGGGAAACAAAAATAATATAAAAACAGGGAGGGGGACAAAACAGAAGAGATTCATAAATATGGAGAACAAACTGAGGGTTACTGAAGGGGTTGTGGGGGGGGTGGGCTAAATGGGTAAGGGGCACTAAGGAATCTACTCTGAAATCATTGTTGCACTATATGCTAACTAATTTGGATGTAAATTTTAAAAAATAAAAAATAAAATAAAAAAAAAGTCAAACTAATAGAATCAGAGAGTAGAATGGTACTTGACATGGTCTGGAAGTAGGGGGAAATGGAGACATTAATCAAAGTTTCAGTTATACATTATAAATAAATCTTAGAGATCTGTATAGCATTAACACCGATAGTTACCAATGCTGTATTATATGCTTAAAAATTTGCTAGTAGGATAGATCTTACGTTTAGTGTTCTTATCAACCAACCAACAAACAAATAAATAGAAGGGCAGGAAGAAACTTTTGGAAGTGATGAATATGCTTATATTCATGGACTATGGTAATGGTTTCATGGATGAACACAATGCCAAACTCATCAAGTTGTATACATTAAACATGTACAACTTTTTCTATGTCAATAATACCTCAATAAACTGGTTTTAAAAAATAAAATGAAATAAAACAAATTAAATTAAATCAAATTAAGTTAAATTTTAAAAAAAGACAACAAAAGTGAAAGAATTTACGGTGCAGTTATAAACTATCTGCAACATGAATAGGGACATAAGAGAGCAAAGGGGAAAATTTAGATGCAGCTAGTAAGAAAATTTAGATGCATTTAATATGAAGCCCAAAATAGAATTATTTTTCTAAAATCTGTCTTTTTTAGAACAGAAATAAAACTAAAATGGATTTTTAATTCTGCACCTAAAAGCACAGTGAGATGGGCAAAGAAACAGAAGCCCAGTGCAAATACCTAGATGAGAAATTCTGGTACTTTAAAATGGAAGAGAGGACAACATTGACTTCATATTGAAATTTAAATTGGTGGCGCCTGGGTGGCTCAGTTGGTTGAGTGTCCAGCTTCGGCTCAGGTCATGATCTCATGGTTTGTGGATGCAAGCCCTGTGTCGGGCTCTGTGCTGACAGCTCAGAGCGTGGAGCCTGCTTCAGATTCTATCTCTCTCTCTCTCTCTCTGCCCCTCCCCTGCTCACGCTCTGTCTCTCAAAAATGAATAAATGTGAGAAAAAAAAGAATTATATAAAAAGAAATTTAAATTGAATTCTACATGTCAACAAATGCAACTGGAATATGTTTGCCAGATAAAATACAATAAGCCCAGTTAAATTTGAATTTCAGATAGAGAATGAATGATTTTGTTTTTAGTATAATATGTCCTATATATTGTAGGACATAGTTACAGTAAAAAAAAAATTTGTTGTGTATCTGAAATTCAATTTAAATGGGACATTTAGGGTCTGAACACCCTAAAAACGGACCATTTTATATAAGTCCATTTATAAACAAAACCACAGTAGTAACGTGTACTGAAGATAATATCTGTTCAATTAAGTAAAAAAAAGAAAAGAAAAAGAAAAGAGAGAGAAAATAGGTAAGATCTTCTTTTCCTGCACCCGCCCCCCCCCCCCCAATGTTTTATTGCTTGAAATCTTGCTTTAGAGGAACCTCAGAACATTCCATTGGCTGTGCAGATCATCGGCTTGTGTTGGTTGTTTGACCATCAGCAGCCTCGACGGAAGCTTCCCCTCACGTGATTCAGAACTCTGTGGCCAATGTTCGTGTCACAAAGGACCATTTTCAAATTGTTTGATGACTGGTTAGCAACACTGCCTTGTCCCAAGTGGTATGTTCCACAAAATGGCTCTTTTCAAAACCTACTTCAGACATATGATACACAGAATGAAAGCCTATCAATATATTTACAGTAGGTCTGAAGGGAGAGCCCCTTTCTTGTGTGTGTTTGTGAGTTGTTTGTTAAGATTTTTTATTATTTATTTTCACACGGCAACAAGATGATGAACTTTAAAAAATCATCTCAATTTGAATAAGAGATCAAAATACAATGAAGAACAACAGATCAGAGAGTCTCAGCATGATATCTTCAATTTGGAATAATGCCAAGGCAATTTTTCCAGATTTCTAGAAATTTCCTGAAAGAGAACTAAATCTTTCAATATATCTTTATACTCCATTTGATATACTGAACTCCCATTTGCAAAATATGAAATGGATTCTTCTTCAACTGAAGTACATATGACTCTGGTTTTGAAGATTGCCATTACAGTCTCATGTATTTTATAGGGGATTCTGCAGATGATAGAGATGCAGGGGGAACATTTTATATTTTTGCTTTAAGCGATAGAAAAGAAGTAGGAACTACTTTGAATTAAAAACCTGCTTCGCTGCAGTTGTCCATGCCCTGGTTTATTAAAAGTTGTGTTCTGTTTTGCTTAAATAAGAAGGAAAATACAACAATGTGAATGTCCTTGGCACTACTGAACTTGTACACTTAAATATGACTAACATGGCAAATATTATGTTATGTATATTTCATCCTAATTTTTTAAAAATGAAAAATAAGGCAATAAAAGACGAAAGAGAAGAAAGGCAGAACAAAAGTATGTGCGTATTGCATTAGTGTGAGAGAGAATGAAAGAGTAAGGAAGAGAATTTCTTTTTCAGTTTCTGTGGTGTCCTGCTGGAGTACAGGAAGCTCATCTGGACACCCACACAAATCCTTCCACCTCTAAAGTTATCTTTTCTCCTAAAAGATTATAGGCAATAAAGGAAGCTCATGTTCTTACTACATTGCTGAAAATATTTCAGGGACTGTTAGAAAGTCTTCCAATTGAGGAAATCATTTTTTTGAAGTTTCCTAAAGGGGTAAGAAGCCCCAGGGACTTTAGAATCTCCAGTTAGGGCTAATTTGAGGGAGAAAAATACCACTAATAAAGTTAATCTTTAATTTAAAGATCCTCCCATTATCCCACAGCCTGGCAAATTTCCCATCAAAAATTCAGCCTTTGGTAAATGTAAGCCAGCAGGGTAATGAGCTAATTTCCATTAAAACTAGTTCAATGTTAGTCACTTTTTTCCCCCTGGCTTTTGACTGATTCACGTCTGTCTTATTAAAATTCATTAAATGGGTTAAACCCTGCAGTTCCTTTAGATAATTTGTTTAAGCTATCTGAAGTCAGAAAAGGGCTTTTTTTTTTTTAAATGAAAGTGTCCTGGGCCAAAAAACCAACCTTTCCATTACACAAACATGGAAGATACACTGCTGGTGGTGGTACCCAAACCTCATGTCACCAAGTTTCAATCAAGCACGGGATATAATTTACAAAGAAAAATTCAAGTTGGTTGCCATCTTTGGCCAGAATCTGTTCTTATGTGGTAAGCTGAAGCTTTCTCTGCAATGCTTTAAAAATGATCCTTTCTGCATCTTCTAAATAAAAGTGTTTTTCTTATAAACACTATAAAGCTGTTTTTCAAACAGCATTTTCCCCCTGGCTTTGTTCCTTGTGGAGAGTGCAGTCTGACCATTTAAAGTAATCCCAGTGAGCATCTAGAAAGGATAAGCCTGCACATGTTGTCTTCTGATAAACTCAGCTACATAAAGGATGTGTTCAAAATAAAGCAGGCCAGGTGAATAGCCTTGAACAGGAATAAAGGAATGCACAGGAAGAGGAAGAAGTGTGTCAGGGAGGCTAAAACTCAGAGTGAGGTGAAGCTTGCAGAAAATATGAACCACTACAAAGGGTTTTTCTTTATGTTCTGAACAGGACCAAGAGCAATGAAGAGATAAATGCTCTGTATGTTTATAGCATGCTGTAAACAACTGGCAGAGAAAATGTGGAAGGATATCAATACTTGCAATAGGAAATTTCAATTCTGAGAGTAATATTTTTTTTTAATGATGCATGAATAGCATCCAAAATCTTTTTTTTTTTTTTTTTTAGAAACGCATCTAGGAACATCTTTTAGTAATTTAAGGAAGATTAAATGTCTGTTTCACTTTACATCAACATTAAATATTTATTGAGTTGTGGGTGTCTCACAAGCACCATAAATTCAACATGGTGATCATGGAAACCTTGATCTTTTTTCCCCAAATCTTCACTTCTGTGTTCCTCATTTTGGTAAATTTCACTCACCCTTCCAAGTTTCAAAGACAGGAACCTGAAAGTCATTCTTAATGTCTCCTTTTCCGTCACTTCCTTATCATCAAATTCTATTTTTACCTCCAAAATCTATTTCAGATGCACTTTTTTCCATCTCCACAGTCACCACTGTAATCTACACCCACCATCATCTACTGTCTGAATCAAAGCAACAGCAAATTTACTGATTCTACATAATCTGGTTATGCTTAAAATCCTACAATGGATTCCCACTGAATTTAGGATAAAACGCAAAACCTGTCAATTGGTCCATTCTTACCCCAGAGGCCTCCTAGGAGGCTGAATTTCCTTGAGTAAGCCAGACTTCTCTAACCACAGGGGCTTTGCACAGGCTCCTTCATTTGCCCACCCTTTCTCATTCTCCACACAGCTATCTCTAAGTCTTTCTTTCTGTGTCAGCTTAAACAATACCTCCCCAGGGAAGATGTCCCTGACGTTTCAT
This sequence comes from Panthera tigris, assembly GCF_018350195.1. Lineage (NCBI taxonomy): Eukaryota > Metazoa > Chordata > Mammalia > Carnivora > Felidae > Panthera > Panthera tigris. The sequence continues at coordinate 81,897,115 of NC_056661.1, forward strand.
TTGAAATCAAAGTTCTGTATTATAATTTTTCATTGCATCCTGCAGTTTTCCTTTATGCGGCACTCATCACCATTTGCAATTGTAGTTATGAAATTGTATTCACGTAATTATATTTGTGAAATTATTAGTTTCACGCCCATATCCCCAATGCAAATATAATTTCCATCAGAGATAGTATCTATTTTGTTCACAATGTATTCCTAGCACTTTACACAATGCCTGACGCATAGTAGATACTTGAATAGACACATTTGAATGAATTGAAAATGGTAGTGAAGGGTGGGTGAGGAGGGCAGAAAGGAAGAGACAGAGTTATAAGATGCTCAGGAAAACTGATGAGACATGGTGATCAGCAGGGGTAGAGGATGACATAAAGGAGAAGATGAAACCTATTGTGACCTGTAGCTGGGGAACCTGGATAGATGATAGTGTCATTAGCTAAAGTAAGAAATACAGGAAAAGAAGCTTCTGTGAGTGGAATATAGTGAAACGAGTTTGGGTGAAATGAGTTTGAAGTGCCTTTGTGAGCTTGGGTTCAGGTGAAGGAGTCGTGAGTAGTGAGCCCTATTGTCTGGTGATTAGTAGAAGACTCAGGATTAGAAATATAATGTGTCAGGGGGCTCAGTTGGTTGAGCATCTTATTCTTAATTTGGGCTCAGGTGATGATTTCATGGTTAGTGAGTTCCAGCACCACCTTGGGCTCTGCACTATGAGCACAGAAATTCTCTGCGATGCTTGGGATTCTCTCTGTCTCCCTCTCTCTCTGCCCCTTCCCTGCTCGTGCTCTCTCTCTCTCTAAATAAATAAATAACCTTAAAAAAAAGAAAGATGATGTGCTAGGTTAAACTAAAAATACTGTGCAGCATGAATGAAAACTCCTTACGGTGTGCAGAAGAATGAATGATGTATCTGAGAAGTAACAGAGAGCCAAGTAAAGAGAAAGTTTCAAGAAGTAATACATGGAAATACTCATATAACAAGGTTTTAAGTGGATTCTCAAATAGGAAGTTCACCGATGACCTCTGTGAAAGCAGTTCAATTGCTACCAGAGGGGCAGAAATCAGATTTCAGAGGGTTTGAATGAATGAGAAGTGAGGAACTGGAGCTGAGAAATGACTATGGGGTTGAAGGGACAATGTCATACGGCCCCACCCCCACCCTATCGAGGAAAGATTTGGGAAAAGCATGCTTACGTTTAAATGAGAAGGTATCTAAAAATAAATAAATAAATAAATAAATAAATAAATAAATAAGAAGGTATCTGAACAGAGAGAGTCTAAAGACTCAAAACAAAAGGGGATAATTGGTGAAAGTATTTCATGAGGAGAGAGGATGGGATCTAGAGCACAAAAGGATAAATTAACTTTAACTGAGAGAGAAGGAGCATCCAAGTCCTCATCAAAAGGCTCGAGCAGATTGTGTGTGCCCTGTGTGTGAGTGAGTGAGTGTGTGTGTGTGTATGTGTGTGTGTGAAATTCCTCCAGGGTCTGCCCTTTGGGCAGGGGAAGGCACTGGATGAGAGAGATTACTCGCAGTGGCTGAAAGTGGCAAAATCCATGGAGGTTTTTAGGGGTGCTGGTTAAGCAGGGAGACTGGAGGAGAGAACACAAATAACCTGTGTCAAAATGTTTGATTCAGGGGATGAGGCAAAGACGGAAACAGAAAAACAATTCCTGGAAGCAGTGTAGCAGAGAAGTTACGCACACAGAATATGAGATAACACCGACTGGGTTGCCACTGACTGCTCCACCTTTTACTGTAATGTGGTCTCCTATGTACATGGGAGACCATCTACTACGAGGATTGACTCCTGGGCTCTGAGTGAGACCCACCTGGATCCACTCATTTTTTGCTTAGTGGCTCACACTGGGGTGACCGTGAGCACTCCTCTAATCTCTTTAAGGCTCAGATTCCTTATATGTAACAAAGTAAAGAAAATAATAGGAATTATTTTAGGGAGAACTCAATGATGCATTTTACATGTTATCAGTACAAAGCGGTGCACAGTTCCATTTAATGCTTTTGATGCATTTAAAATTATTTTTCAACAAAATAGAGGTCTGCTTTTCTAAAAAGTGCTCAACAATTTATTGTCACAACAGATGCATATTATTTTCTTAGTTATTTTAGGCTTTTGCTCTTTTAAGCTTCCTTTTAAGTTCTTTTAAGCTGCCTTTTGCTATGTGGAATATGGCTTGCTTTGATTTGCTTTAAAGACATTTTTTACTTTTTTTTTTTTTAATTTTTTTTTCAACGTTTTTTATTTATTTTGGGACAGAGAGAGACAGAGCATGAACGGGGGAGGGGCAGAGAGAGAGGGAGACACAGAATCGGAAACAGGCTCCAGGCTCCGAGCCATCAGCCCAGAGCCTGACGCGGGGCTCGAACCCACGGACCGCGAGATCGTGACCTGGCTGAAGTCGGACGCTTAACCGACTGCGCCACCCAGGCGCCCCAAAGACATTTTTTACTTTAAACAAAGCAAATTGTTGTTCTCATCCCATTAGTTTTCCATCAAGTTTCTACCAGTTCTAGCTAGAGGAGTAAGGTAGTCCACATTAAACTCACTCAACAGTCCTTGTGCTCTAGTATAAACTATACCCTCAGTTTGTGATGATTATTATATTATATTATATTATATTATATTATATTATATTATATATCATATCATATCATATCATATCATATCATATCATATCATATCATATCACATTATTTTTCCCTTATCAATTGTTTCTAACTTTGCATTTTCCTATAACTATTTATATAATGGTTACTTAGGCTTAACCAATAAACCAATTTTAATGCTTACTACAATTCATTTTGTTCCACTATTTCTGCATTTGTGGATTCTGAATTTCAGTCCTCTGTTAGTAGATGTCCTTAAATTTCTCAGAAATAGTACGTTTGATGCCATAGTTAGAGTAAATGGTCTTTTAAACAGGTCTACACCCTAATCCTTCAAACCTGTGTATCTGTTCCTTTACATGGCAATAAAGATTTTGTACATGTGATTAAGGTGAAGGACCTTGAGACTGGGAGAGTATCTTGGATTATCAGGGTGGGCCCAATCCTGTCACATAAGTCCTTAAAAATGGAGAAATGTTCTGGCTGCAGGTGGTGAGAGATGGTGGGGTGAGGAGGACTCAACTTGCCTTTGGCTTTGAAGATGGGAAAAGGGCCACAGGTTGTGGAATACATGAGGCCTTTAGAAACTGGAAAAGACAAGGAAATGGGTTTTCCCCTACAGACTCCAGAAAAGAACACCACCGTGCTGACATGCTGATTTTAGCCCAGTGAGACCCACATTGGATTTCTGAGCTATAGTGCTATCAGATAGTCTGTGTTGTTTAAGCTATGAAGTTTGTACTAATTTTTTGTGGCAGCAATAGAAAACCTAAATATGTGGTATCTTTTCTAAGCATATGAATTCTAGTTTCATTAATGAATTCTTATATCACAATTTCTTTCTTTCAAACTCTATCAGATTTTTTTCTGTTGTTCTCTGACATTTAGTAATGCCGAGGACAAGCCTGGATCCACTCAGTGTTTGTTTATTTGCAAGTAATGTTTCATTTTCTTATATGAATAATTGCATAATATTTTCTTTATTATTTTAAATTCTTCATAAATTACTAGAATATGTTTAGGTGTAAGTTTGTTTTAATTCTTTCCAGCATATAGTGAGTGCATTTGCTTCAGGTTTTCTCTTAAGTCTTTCTACTTAAGATCTGATAACTGGGGACTGGATAGAAATGCAGACTCTCAGACCCCAGACCACTGAATCAGATCTGTAATTTAACAAGATTCCCAGTTGATTCATATGCACATGTGAGAAGTACTGCTCAGAGGATATTCTATGAGTAGATTTGATCTTGACTTCTTCATTTTTTCAGTTTCTCTTTAACTTGTCAGTTAACATGTATTAAAAGGTCATGACAAACAACAACAAAACAAAACAAAACAAAAAGACAAAAAAAGTAGGTCATAGGGTGGCTGAGTGTCCAACTTCTGCTCAGGTCATGATCTCACAGCTCATGAGTTCGAGTCTGGTGTTGGGGTCTGCTTCGGATTCTGTCTCTCTCTCTCTCTCTCTGCCCCTCCTTTGTTTGTGCTCTGTCTGTCTTTCTCAAAAATAAATAAACATTAAAATAGAATTAGGTCATGCCCCTCCTTTTCTTCCAAGGGGTTATAATCAAAGCTCATGGTTCACACTTCATTTCCTTTCCCCCTCTCCTGATAACTCTGACAAAGTTAGACTTGACCTTGTAACTGAGACTCCATGTCAACAGCAGCATGACTAATAGCAGAGTGTTGTGCATGTGGCTGTTGTTGAGATGGAACAAAGCTTGACATCTGCTCTGTAACTGGAGAGTTCTTCATGTTAGTCTCTACGTCACTACTTTCTTGTTTCACCTTTTACCTTTTACTAACTCTAATGAACATTTTAATTTTCAGAGGTAATCCTAAACCCTGAGATGCATTTATGACAGCCTTTTCACTTGGTCAAGCATCACTCTGCCTGTTTTTTACATTTGAGCTCGCTCTGCCCATTTCTGTTAATTTTAAATGTTATATCTACTAGCATCTGAGGATTCCAAGCATGTTCTCTTTCAGTTTCTTCTGTTTTCTGCAGTAATTTTGTTCAATGTCCAGCTGTTCCTCCTAATCTTTATGGCTAATTATAATGATATCATATATCTCCATGCTGACCTTTAGAACTTCTGTTCATTTAAAAAGGAAAGATTTGGGACACCTGGGTGGCTCAGTTGGTTAAGCACCTGACTTCAGCTCAGGTCATGATCTCATGGTTTGTGGGTTCGAACCCTGCATTGGGCTCTGTGCTGATGGCTCAGAGCCTGGAGCCTGCTTCAGATTGTGTCTCCCTCTCTCTCTGCCTCTCCCCAACTAGCACTCTTTCTGTCTCTGTCTCTCAAAAAATAAAATAAAAAATGTTAAAAAAAAGTAAATAAAAAGGGAAGATTTATCCAGATTGAGGCTCATGAACTCCACTGTTGCCCACTTAAGTGACTGTATGAAATTGCATCCACTTTGGATTTCATATGGCCGTGAACATGTGCACAGCTTGCAGCCAGATTTCCATCAGGAACTTGTTCTATAACTCTGCTGGACTGTGGGGAGACAATCTCTCAACATGGCTTCCTAATTTTGTTTGCTTGTTTTGGGGAGAAACGTTTCTGTTGTAAAAAATTTGAGATGGTCTCTATCCACTACCCTAAGGCCTCTTATAGCTCTGTCTCCATCCATGATGCTTGATGTAATAGTGCCACATGCCCCAGGCAGCGATTGGTCACCACCCTCTTTCTTCTACTTTCTGTTATGCTGTGCTTTGGGATTTGAGATTTAAGAGTTAGTTAAAAAAGAGTAGTTGGTGAAAGAGAGCGACTGATTACTCAGTGGCAAGGAGGTTTAAACACAACACTTACTGCCCTATAAAGCAAAACCTAAACAGTCTTATCATTGCTAGAATCTGTGAATCCTGACATTCTCTATGTCTTTTTGGTGCTTTATTGGGATGTTGGGAGAAACATACAGGAGATTCTTTGGCCTGATGTCATTTCCTTCCTTCCTTCCTTCCTTCCTTTCCATTTTATTTATTTATTTTTATTAAAAAATTTTTAATGTTTATTCATTTTTGAGAGACAGAGTGTGAGTGGGGGAGGGGCAGAAAGAGAGGGAGACAGAATCTGAGCTGAGCTCTGAGCTGTCAGCCTAGAGCCTGACACAGGGCTCGAGCTCACGAACCGTGAGATCGTGACCTGAGCTGAAGTCAGACACTTAACTGACCGAGCCACCCAGGAACCCCTATTTATTTTAATTTTAAACAGAACTTCTTAGTAGCATAGTCTGTTAATGTAAAGAACATTTTTAAGTCTTGTGTATATGTTATATATACATCATATGCACATTATTTATAAACTAAGGTCTGATATATAGGCAGAATTGACATTTGCTTTTTTCCTGTTTTGACTAACTTAACCAGTTAAATAAAGCTTGAAATAGATCTTCATTTAAGTTTCTGGCATCCCTGATTAGCATCACTTAGGCATGGCTGGTAGAGATTCAGTACAAATAGCATCATAGGATTGTCCCTAGAATGTATTTTTCAATCAAAATCACAAAACAGAAATAAAAATAAATTTGGTTTGTGGTGGGAATTCTTGGTACTATTGAGTTTCTTTCTCATATCCCCCTTTCTTATCCCCTAAGTTTTCCTGTGGGACTTCCCACAGAGAAAGGAAAGATGATTCTAACAGGTCTGCTGTGGAGTAGAAGGTCATAGCTCATATCACAGTACAGGGTCATCAGGAGGAACTTCACTGACTGTAGTTTGTGAATAAAAGTTTTGCGAAACATGAGGACAAAAGATGCTGTTTTAGTTTGGGTTCTCCCAAAAGCAGACCCTGAGATGGTGACTTGAGTGATCTAGGAAGCACGAACGAGGAAAGTGAATCAGGGAAGTGAAACACACTAATGAGCAGGAATTCACTGTGAGCATCTGGGACTTAGTTCCTCTATGGATCTTCTCAGAAACCTTAGGGAACACACATCAGAACCTTCCTGCTGTGGAATGAGGAGGCCTGGACATTTTTCCCCTGACTCTCCCTTCCCTTCTGGAGGATAAGGGTTGCTCCTCACTGTGTCTTTCTCTCCAGAGTTCTAATTCTCCCACATTTTTGGGTTGTCCCTGCTTAAGGCTGAGGAAGCCTCTGCAGTGCCAGAGGAAGTTCTTCAAGAATAAGAGACCCCAGTGTTTGAGGCAGGACCCTGTCAGTTTGCTGGAAACGCCCACAGCTGCCTGTGCTCAGGTGAGTGGAGAAGATATGAAGTTGCAGACATTGTTGACAAAAACAGGCAAACCCTATCTGTGGTGGGCAAAAAACCTAAGTAAGTATGCACTCACAGTGATTATTTTGGGGCATGAAGGATTTACGTGGTGTTAAAGTGGAGATGGCAAATGAGTTTCATCTGTCATGCCAGCTTTGATCAACTGGCTGCCTAGAGTGCTATGTTGAGGAGGGTTCTCAAAAGGCTCAGTAAGAAATGGCATCCCTATCATTTAGCATCCCGGACATGGAAACGGAAGGACAGAAGGGTGGCATGTGGGCCATGTATCTGCCACCCTGCTTTGAAGTGGAGACGATTTCTTTATGAATATAAGTGCTCAGTGAGACATCTTTAGTGAAATACAATAAATTCTTCCACAGATTTGACCTTTCAAAATGCACAGCATGTGGAGTATCTTTGGTTAATGGGAGAATTCTCCAATTAATGTTACGAATGAGACAGGGATAAACTTCAAAGGCACAGCAGTTACAATAGGTATTAGCTTTGTCATTTTGCTACATGTTTCAAGTAAACATGCTAATTTATTTTCTCACAGGTATATAAAAATGAAATGGGGTCATGGTATTAATGGAAAATATAAAAGGGATCAAAGGCAGACAGTGTTCAGTAGTGTCAGTGCCTAGTCATAGCATCAATGTTGAGACAAATGTAATTCATTTTGGTGATGGGGAGGTGGTCAGAACATTTAAGTTCTACTCTCTTAGCAAATTTGAATGATACCATACAGTGCTAACAACTATGAATATGTTAATTAACTAGATGGCAGGGATCCTTTCACTGTGTGTATCAAATCACAATGTAAATTTTTATTTGTCAATTTTACTTCAATAACACTGAAAAAAAAAGGCCTTGGAGGAAGAAAATAGTCATTAAATTCAAGTGGGGGAGAAAGTAATTCATCCGTCATAATGTCTTAATGAGGAAAATATTGCCATTTACCCTGGAATATGATTTTAACTGCTGAGTCCAAGAATAAGTACAATAGCAAATCCCAATAACTTGTACCATTGCAGTTCAAACTGATTTCAAGTCTTGTGGTTATTACTTCCTAAATATTCCTCCATATTCTCATCTCCAGTGATGCATCTGAGTCCAGACCAGCATCAGGCTCTGCCTGAACCATTACAGCCAATCAATTTTCTTCCATCTGTTCTTCACACTGTAGTCACAGTGATCTTTCCAGAGCATAAATCTGATCACGCTGCTCCTCTACTTAAATCCCTGTAATCAGCTTCCCACTGCTTATAAGAACAGAGTGAAAATCCTTTAGAGAACCTTAATCTGTTCCCCATCCATCTTTCTAGCCTCATCTTTCTCTGGAGGCCCACCTGCTTTGCTTTCTCTACTCCAGGGTCAGGAACCCTCTTTCCCTCCTTCAGACCCCTCAGGCTTTGTCTCACCATGAGGCCTTGGAATCTGCTTCCCCACCTGCATCACCACGCTAACTCCTGTCTACTGTTTAGATCTTCGTTCCAGGGTCATTTCTGCAGGGAAGTCTTTCTGGACCTTTCTGAGCCAAATCCCATGAACCTCTCCTCAACACTCCTTCCCATTTCCACAGCCGAGACCACTTATTCGTAAAGGTACAAATCCTTGTGATTAATTTTTCTCTTTGTCATGAGTCTAAAATGTTCCCAGATGGCAGGGGTCATATCTGTATATGTGTTCATTATTGATTCTCTAGCTCCTAGAACTGTACCTAGCATATAGCAAGTGCTCCCTAAGTATTTGTTGAATGAATAAAAGAAAGGTCAAAATGTATTTTTACCCATACTCAAAATTTTAATTTCTCTCTGAGGAAAATCTCACATTTATTTAGCAGTTTATCATTTAAATGGCAGTTTTGGGCATATTGTTATATATTCCTTGTGAAATTCCTGTGAAGGAGGTGGGGAAGGAGTGATTACACACGTCTTAACAGAAGAAACCAAGTTTCTGATGGTGTCCTGCCTACAGGCATGCAAGAAGGAGGTGGCAGAACCAGGACTCAGCCTACATCCTCTCTGGCTCCCAGTCTAAAATTCCTTTCCCACAAACAGTCTGTCATAGCAGGATGACAGGTTATTATGCAATTAGCAGACTCGTTAATTGCTATGATCTTGTCCTAAGATCTTTCAGAATCTTGCAGTATCAACTTGGGTTATTGCTTGTTGGTTTTACATTCTGTGGAACAGAAATGGCTAGCAGCAGTGACCACCTGGTGGCCCATGACACTGGGGGCTGTAGCAGCAGAAGATGAGTCACTAGGTGCATCATGATCTATTATGTATTTATCTGCTCCTTAGAGACACCCCTGGAAGGCACATTATATCAAGGTGCTATTCTACTTAGGAAAGCAAGTTAACTCTTAGAGAACCTGCGAAGTCTCACATGAGCAGAACTGGATCACTGGAAAAGCAGTGCAGACATAGACATGGACGGCTGAAGGATCCAGATGTGCTGGGCATAAAACAAAGCCCTCCACAACTCAAAAGTTCTTCCAAAATGTCATTGTATTGCCTTGTTTCATAGGCAACAGAATGAAGGGAAGTCTCCTGAGCTGTCAGCAATATGCCACGGTTGGGCCCTGACACAACACGATCAGAAACCTTCTAGCCACCCGATTTCACTTTACAGATACAGACACAGTGTTGTCTCAGCAAATCGTCACAGAGCTGATGACTTAACCCTAGATGTGCAGGAGCATCAGAAGTGATGTGACCCTTTGGGAGAAGAGGGTAAAATCAGCTCCTACACTCTCCTCCTACTGGTTGACCTCTAAGCTAAATAAAACCTTGTTTTAATCTTAAAATTAGTGAAGGCATGGATCACGTTTTTCACTGGCAGAACTATCTTTACCGTTAACAATGAACTCTTAGTCCACAATACATACTTTTCAGTGAAATTAAATTCCACTAAGTTGTAGCTTATTTTTGACTGATTTCCCATTATCTTTAAGTCCCTTAAAAGAAACCCATTAAAACGGCTTTTAGACTTCTAATGACCTCACTGACTTTCTAAAGATAAGCAGGGCTTGAAAAAGTGTGAGCCACCTTCTGTCACAGCACATGACAAAGTGTGTCTTATGTCGCTTAGACTGGCCTGGAACTCTCCGGATCTGTTTGCTTTCTGAAGCCACGTTAGTGCTGAGGGGCTCATTCTCACCTTGGACTGTACACATAGCCTCAGTTGGGGATTAGGCAGGCTGCATCTAGGTTTTTTCCGAATGGAATTAATCAGTGAAAAACCAAACTTTATGGTAAGAGGTAGCAGATTACAGCCCAACAGGTGTGTCCCCACAAATGGCATCCTGCTCAGACCGAAACTGGTACTTCATCACAGTTGATATTTCATGCCTCCTCTGTCCTCATCTGCTCCCACATGAAGGGGAACTGGAACGTTACCTTCCTTCTGTATGGATGAAGGTCAAACTGTGACTCTAGCCACTGTTCCTGCTGACAGGCTGCTCTGACTAATGATGACTAATGTTTTACGGAGAAGCATGGAGAAACTGCTGCATCTACCTTTTTAATGAGATCAGGGTGCACTCCTAAGTCCTTATTTTCTCACTTTACTCTTGTTCCCTTGGGGTCTCCTTCGCTCTCTGGCTTTAGTTTCTGTCTGTGTGAAAATAATTTGTAGTGTTGTCTTTCTAATTTTGACCTCTGCTATTTACACTCCTCAGCCCTGCCTGCCCTTCACTTCTCACGTACCCCTTCACTCACTTGTTCATTTATTTTTTTCATTGTTAAACAAATATTACCAAATGACTACCTCAGGCCCAGCAGTCTATCTGGACAGCTTAGCTTACTCGCTAAGACAAAGGTATTGCTTGGTTTTGCTGAATCAGCGACACCTGCTTCCTCTGTCCTCACCCCCTTTCCTCCTCTCACTGACACCCTCTCTGGGATGAGCTAGTTTATCCCCAGGGCTTCTCCTGTTGATTAAGACTTCTAAACCTGCTTCTAAATCACCCCATTCCTCCTGAGGTGGAGCCTGAGTATCCGTCTGTATGCTGACTGTTACACAGGGCTCATGTCCAATAATGAATGCAGTCTCCTTCTCCTCCAGCTTGCTCTACCTTCAACAGACCCTGAGTCTATAAATGGTACCAGCAACTACCCAGTCCTCTAAGCTGAAACCTGGGGCTCCTTGAAACTTTGTCCACTCCACCACTCCACATTCCTTCAGGCCTGTACGTTCTGCTTCCTGGGTATCTCTTGTACCGACATCTCCTCTGTCCTCACGGGACCTTCAGAACTCCAGAACTTCATAACTTCTTGTCTACATTGTTATAAATAACCTCCAACTAACTAGCCACTCCTTTCCTCTATTCTTGCCCTCTGTGACCATTTTTCCTATCCATGCTAGAGTAGTCTTTTTTAAGGCATAAGTTTGAGCACATTACTTCTCTTTTCTTCTACGCTCGTGTCCCATTTGCTGCAGAATGAAGTCTAAACCCTTAGCATGCAAGCTGCTCCATGAGCTGGCTTTTGGCATGTGCAACCTCATTGATCATGGAGTCTCACCTCACATCCCTTGCTCCATCTGTCCTACTGCACTCCTAGATCTCAGAATACCAGGATGTTTAACAACTCTATCTTTGCTCTGTTTCTATCAGCAATTCCCTCCTCACCCTGTCTTCCTGGCAACAGATGACTTCTTTTGAGCTCTTGGCCCACTTCCTCTGTGAAATGGTCTCACTACTCTCTCTTTCAGCTAGAATTGACCAGTCTAATCTCTGTGTCCCCAGTGGCATCCTGGCTGCACCCATATCACAGCACCTGGAATACATCAGGGCACTGTTTTTTTTTTTTTTTTTAATTCAAAGATTATAAAATTGGTTTATTATAAAAGCAATTCAAGAATACCCTTTTAAAATCTTATACAAAAGCTACCTAATACAACCAAGAAACAGTTAAACACTTTCACTTTAGGAATAAAGACATAAAACAAGAAAGACCACATCAAGGCTGTGATTCAAACTCAGAAGGAGAAAGGTTTCTTAGGTCTCCTTCAGGTCAGAATGGAGGATATGATAAGATCTGATACATGTGTTTATCGTGTGCCACAGTCTAGACTGTGCTGACTAGAATATAAGTCTGTTGTTTTTTTTTTTTAATTTTTAATGTTTATTTTTGAGAGGAACAGAGTGTGAGCAGGGTAGGGGCAGAGAGAGAGAGAGGGAGACACAGAACGGAAGCAGGCTCCAGGCTCTGAGCTGTCAGCACAGAGCCCGATGTGGGGCTTGAACTCACAAGCTGTGAGATCATGACCTGAGCCAAAGCTGGATGCTCAACCAACTATCTCACCCAGGTGCTCCAAGAATATAAGTCTCTTGAAGGCAGGGATACTATTGTATTCATCTTTGCATCCCCAGTGCCTACAAAACCAGTACATATTTAATGGATACTTTCAAGCATTTAATGAATATTTGCCAAATGAATATTTATTTATTATAAAAAAAGGATTCTATAGTTTGGTAAGTTGTCTCTTTTTAAAATTATTTAAAAATAAATTTTAGTTATTAAAATTTTAAACAACTGTTATTGTTAGTTATAATTAGTTATTCTTAATTAAAATATTTTGTTATTTTATTGTTAATGGCTCATGTCATCCATTTTCCTTCAATGGAAGATCAGAACAAGGGAAAGTGAGATTATATTTCAAAATGAGACATATATTAACTTAAACAACTTGACTATAAGACTGTAAAAGAATAGAATTGCAGAATTTTAGAACTAGAATGGACTGAAGCAAACATTTTCTCTAACCCTTTCATTTTACAGATGTACCATGAGGTCACATGATAATTAATGGCAGAACTGGGATAGAGAAGTAGCTTTTATTGAGCTTTGATTATGTGCCAGGCACTGCAGTGGGTCACATATAGATTTTTACCCCGTGGTCTCAGCAGATAGACACAGCTGCCAAGGTTATGACCCATATACTGTATTTGGCCCTCCTACCTCTCTAGTGCTACCATACCTGTGCTGAAAATGCACATTTCTTTCTTGGGTCATTCTGACATGGTGCTATGTTGCTTCTCTGATCTTGAGCATCTCCTGAAATGCCTAACAAGCCTTCCTTTGTTCTTGACCTTTACTACATTAACTCTCCTCAGAATTGTCCTCTGCCCCATCAATGGCTCCATCAGACTTAAATTCCTAAGACAGGTCAACAGTTCTCTTATTGCTCCTTGCTAGTTGTTCTTCAGGCCTCTCCAATGGCTTTTTAAAAAAATTAGGCTGACTACTCCCTACATGACTTACCCTTAGCCTTAGCCCCCCATTATCCAATTTCCCTATTTACTCATGAAGTACCATATGCCCAGGCACGTCTTTCTCTTCCAATTCTACCAAAGTGTTTATCATCTACCAAAGTGCTTATTGTCTCTCATTTATTACTTAGGTTATGAGGTTTCCAAAGTGTTTGGTTTGGTTAGAGAATTAGACTAAATTCATTGGTAAGAGTGAACAGATAGTTATTTAGCATGATGCTGTGAGAAGCTGAGTGTGGCCAAAATCATGCCCGAAGGTGACATAAAAACATGGAATCGAGAGAGTAAAAGCGTACATATGCAGTGACCAATGAGATAATTACAAGGATGTAAGGAAAGCTCAGGTTGTTTTTTATTAGTCATTTCCTATCTTCCACACATTCTGGAAGATGTGGAAGTTAGAATATAATTACAAAGGATTTCAATGATGGTTGATAAAAATTCAATTAAAAATAAAAATACAAAAATAGCTTTTTCAAAAGCCCTGGATATTTGCGAGAGGAGAGAGGTTTGTGCTGAGTATTCACATGTTGGGTGTGCACATCCTGTGTCTACTTATGCAAGTGCATTTCTCTGAAATATGCCCAAATTCTAGATGGTTTGAGTCACATACACCATGTGTTCTATGGGATGGCAAATAATTGTTGTTGATTTCTTTTTCTCTTCAGCAGCTGTTTCAGCTCATATACACAATCTATCATTAAGTTTCCTAGCTTGCCAGCTTCACTAGCTCTACAGAGAGAAATAACACAAAACAAGGAAAAGTGGAAAATTTCAAACAAGCCCATCTTCCGAGTTCTTACTCTGTGCTAGACAATGTGCTGAACAGTTCACATTATACCATTTGGTCTTTACAACAACCCTGTGTGGTGGATTCTCTTCCCATTCTATTTTACAAATGAAGTAACAGAAGATGCAGAGAGATGAAAAATAACCTCTGAAGCCATACAGTTACTGAGTGGCAGAACTGGGATTTTAAACTTAGCTCTCAACCCAATACTCTTAATCACTGTTTATTTTGTTGTGTACAAACACAATATGGTTGAAAATGGCTGACGTGAGGGGCGCCTGGGTGGCTCGGTGGGTTAAGCGTCCGACTTCAGCTCAGGTCATGATCTCACGTCCGTGAGCTCGAGCCCCGCGTCGGGCTCTGTGCTGACAGCTCAGAGCCTGGAGCCTGTTTCAGATTCTGTGTCTCCCTCTCTCTCTGCCCCTCCCCTGTTCATGCTCTGTCTCTCTCTGTCTCAAAAATAAATAAACGTTAAAAAAAAAAAAAAAAAGGAAATGGCTGACGTGACACTATGATGTTACATCTCTATTTGACTGTTAGAAGAAAACTAATAGTAGTGTGATGCGGAGTCTGACTTTTGCCATTTCATACTTTCTAATGCATGAGGCTTCTTTTGCTGTCAGAAGCTTAATGAACTAATGTATGAAAAGAAAGAAAAGAGAATCTCCTTGGATTAAGTGGGAATTGGTTCCCAAAGCACGGATATTCCCCATACCATAAAAAAAAATTGGGTAATAAACATTAATTGAAAAGCACTTTTGGAAAAAGGCAAAAATCAAACCCAGCCCAATCCATGAAGCTGACTTAATGCTGAAGAAATAATCAGAAAATAATTAGAAGAAGAAAAAAAAAACCTACTCAAAAATAAATTAAAAACATTTAAAAAAATTTAAAAAGGGGCGCCTGGGTGTCTCAGTCGGTTAAGTTTCCAACTTTGGCTTAGGACATAATTTGGCAGTTCATGGGTTCAAGCCCCGCATCAGGCTCTGTGCTGAAAGCTCAGAGCCTGGACCTGCTTCAAAGTCTGCGGCTTCCTCTCTCTGCCCCTGCTCTGCTCACGCTCTGTCTCTGTCTCTGAAAAATAAATTTTAAAAAGTTAAAAAAAAGCCTACCCCTTGACACATGATCACAAGGAGATACCCCAAATAGCACAAATGTCCAGATATGTACAGATCTTATATAACTTAATTATTGCGTGGATTATTCAAGGAGGTGAAGCAGAAGATTCTCTCCCTTCTCTGCCTGCTCCATACCAGTCTCTGGTGGGCCTTCTTCTTTCAGGACTTGTGACCCCCAAGCCTGTATTTTGTTCCATTACCTCATTCTTTTAGGAAGATTAGAAAAACATGTATGTTCTCTCACTCTGTTCCCTAGATCATTTGTTCTTTCATCTTTGGTAAAATGCTCTTCACTTTCAAGAGCCTTTTGCACTGTAGAAGAAAAAGTGCTCTCATATACTTGACCTGTAAGTCTGGAGAACCATTCAGAGATGTTTTTTTTTTTTTAAGAGTCAGCTTTGAGATTTCTGGAAATAGGAATTGTTTTCTGTAAGTACTTATGAAGAGTGAAGTCTTAAGTGGTGGTACTGCATGCAACCCAATAGGGAGAAGAGAATAACTTTCAAAAGTTCTGAGACTTTAAAGAAATATTAACAGATGTTTTAAAAAATATATTATCAAATAGTTTAAAGAAATATTAATCTATCTTGAAAAACCATTTTAGTAAATATGCTAAATAATCAAAGATCACCATCAAATGTTGATAAGGACCCACAGTGAGATAATTTATTTCACCAAGACCATTTAGTGTTAATGCCACTAGTCTCTTTTTTATGATTTATGGCCACTATTTTATATTATTATTATTACTCTTTGCATTATGATGAGAACAGAGAAATTTATGGTATAAAATCCAGTAGCTACCTAGCACAGACAATGTACATTTTTGAATCCATAACCGGCAAGGGACCAGATATGTACAAAATATCACTGCTATATTAATCATATTATGAAATCTATTTTTATCAGAGCCACTGCTTTTTCCAGGCACTTAGAACACTATTTTAAAACAAAATTGTTCCCACACCTTTTCAGCTTACAAAGAGTCAGTACAATTGACTTGCGGAAGCAATTGCTCTCCTATACATTTACTACCTTTGAGATTAAAATCATGGAAAGCCCTGAACTGCTTGAGTCAAAGGCAAGGGTTACGCTAACACTCTTTCATTCTCGATTACTGCAGAGTATGCGGATTTCATTGTGGAACTGGAGAGTCTGTTCAATTGGTATGTTTATGCTTTTGGATTGGTCTGCTTCATCTAGGGGTTGAAGTACAGGAGCAATGAACGGTGTGGTTTATGCAGGAACAAAAGAAATTATTACTCTGCCAGAATAGTTCAAAGCAAAGGTTTCTTTTTTTACCCACAGATGACTTCTGAGGTGAGTTATTAGGTTGTGTGGGCCAGAAAGAAAGCTCGCCACCCATTTTTCTTCATAATCATTTACATTTTGCAGAGTGAGTCATAAAATGCTCTTTTTTGGCTTTGTTTCATCAAACATGTTTTTCGGGTAAGAAGTGTATTGGCAAAAAATAGACAGCTCTTCTACTTTGCCTTATTTCAAGAGCCTCAATTTCAAAAAGGGAAAGTCTCTTGGTGAGTGAGAGTCTCTGGAAATTTACTATCTCTTGGCCCATCACTCAGGTGCAAGTCACCAAGGCTGCCAGTCATGCCTGCGTGTTCTCCTGATCCCAGTGTGACATCCCCAGCTGGGTAACAGGCCCTCTAGACCCAGTTCCTTCTCTCCTCTTTCTCTCCCACTTTAACTTACTCAGAAGTGGCTCAACTGACCCAGAACAAGCAAATACCTGAAAAAAATGACCTGCCAGCTTGTACTTCTGAGCGCTGTGTCCGTGGAGTCTGTTTTTGGAACATTTCACTTCTACCCTATGACCCAATGCTGACCACTCACCCAGAGACTGGTTGTCAGACCATGGTAGGCTTTCAACTTGAATTGTAACCCACTTATTTTCTGAGATTTCAAGTTTTTATTTACCCACACAAGCAGGCTTGCCTGTCAGTCCATTGTTAAGAACACTATGCCTCTATTTGTTACCATCAATAGAATCAACCTAGATGGCTGTCTAGTGTGGGTCCTTTCCCCACTTAATTTATAAAAGCTGTACCCACTTAATTTATAAAAGCTGTACTCACAAAAAAATATTTTTGGGCATTTACTATATGTTTTGGCTTGAAGTGTTCATCTTTCTGCACTTCAGAGTTTCGGCAGTAGAGCTATGTTAGGACACAATTCCAAAAGCAAAGTAGCTTGAATATTGGTTGGGGTAAGACAGCTTCAAAATCAAATCCACATTTGACAAGAGCTGGCCAGAGAGAAGCCAATTTCTTCCTGTACACCCCTATCTATGAAGCATTCTGGGCAAGGGCTTCATTTCTCTATAGTCTGCTTCCCTCCACATGATTAAAATATTGCTAAGTGAATTAAAATTCGTCTTTTAGTCCTTTGAGTGTCCAATGGCAGGTCTTGGTTTCTATAGTTCTTTGAGCCTCTGGCTGGTCACACTGCACAATTTCAGCGGCACTGTTCACATGAGAGATGGTTTACAACACGGCAGTGCTTCTCAAATTATCGTTTGCACAAGACCAGTTTAGTTTTGTTTTAAATTTCTAATCTATTAAGAGAAAACACTTTGGAAAAATAATTATTATAAAATTAAAATAAAAATATAAACCTCAATTAAAAATTATTTAATTTAACAGACATAACATTACTCAAAGTAGTTTGCTATCAGATTTTTAAGTGCTTCCTCTCAATTTCTTGCTTTTTTTTTTTTTTTTTGAGCACTGGCGACATCAGGTTCTAAACAATACTGGTCCATGAGCTATACTCCAAGGGACCCTCACAGGTCTGGGGCATAGATTCTATGGAATGGTGCTCCCTAGCATTTCCCAGTGCAAGGTCCTGCCTGAGCCCCAGGCTCTTGGCAGTTTAACTATATGTCAGAGAACAAGTGGGGGAAGTATAAACATATATAAAAAAAGAGAAGGGGCAGCAGGGAATTGTCATGGAGACTTTGATATGATAGGCAAATTAATTGGTGATAGATAAAATACAAGACATCACTGTCTTTATTCAAACCTTATACCTGAACTTTAAACCAACTTGGAGTTGGAACTTCATATCTATGCTCATTAGTGATCCGATGCCACTGGCAGCAAATGAGACTTTTTCCAGTTAAATCGGGTTTTCTGGCCAAAGTCCAATTTGGGCAATTGCCTCTGCCTACACGGATGCTTCCCACCACTGAAATTACAGTTCTTCTCTTAAACTATGGTATAATATCACAGTCTGCCTTTGAATAGCTGCCATTATAAATTTTGGAGGTAACAACCTTTTTCTGCCAGGTGAAACAATTTTAAAAAAGTGTGTGTGTGTGTGTATGTGTGTGTGTGTGTCTGTGTGTGTGTCCTCCTCTGCGAGGTTTATGAACACACAAATGGCTTCTCAAGAGGGAAAAAAAACTATTAGCTAAATATACAATCAGGATGATACTTTTATCAGAAGAGGAATTTTACTGGGCATTTATACAAGGCAGCAGGACCTCGGAAGGGAGTCTTCTGTAAATAAGATGTAAATAAGAAGATGCAAATGCCAATAATTGTAGGGCCTAGAAAAGCCTGGTTAAAATCAGACTTTAGTTTGATTATAGATATTTTGTGGGATAGTATTATTAAAAAGAGAGGCTTAAAAAAGATCTTTAAGAAAAGTTTAGGATGCAAGTCTATTTAAGGCTTCCACCTCTCTGCATAATTTTGGTGTTCCTATTCTTTTCTTGTACAGTTGGTGTAAAAAGGGTGATAAAAGTATAACTCTCTGAATATTCATTTAAAAATAAAAATAGACTTCTTAGCTACTTTTTCCCCTTTTTCTGAATCTAATTCCACATTGTTGCCAGAGTCATTTTCCTAACACATGTTCATCACAGAATTCCTTTATGAAGCATCTACATTTGTTCTTTGCTCCCTATCAGAGAAAATCTTAACTCTCCTGCTGGGCCTGTAAGGCCCTACAAGATCTGTCTCTATTTCACTGAGCCAACATTATGTCCAGTTATTTCCCAGCATGAACTTTCACTGGAGTTGGGCGGCTCTCCAAAGAATCCCTTGAACTGGTCCTAGGTTTTCTCATCTCTAAGTTCCCACGGCTCATATATCTGTTCAAAGTGGGAAGTCCTTTTCCCCATTCTCTACCCTTTGAACCTTAAATCCTTGCCCATCTTGAGTCTCCCCTTCAGGTATATCTTTTTCCCAAAGTCTTCTCTCTTTTATTTGTATTACTGGATTTATACTTTAAATATATTCTCTCTTCTATTATTTCCAGGTTGTTCATGGGCATTAACTCCATCTCCTTAATGAAACGATATACTCTTCCCAGGTAGATATCCTGGTCTCTTTCATGTTGAATGGAAAGCCTGGCCAATTCTCCCTCTGCCTCCCTTTTGGCGCTTCTCCTTCTCCCTTGTCACCAAGGGAAGGTGTGTCACAGGGGCACAATAGTGACTTCTTACTCAGGTAGTTTTACAAAATCCTTAAGAAGCATCAACAGTCATTGTGAATACCTAAAGATGAGGCTGGCCAACTTTGTTGGTAGAGGGCCAGATAGTAAATATTTCACACTTTGTAGACTCTCTGGTCTTTGTCGCAGTGATTCAGCTCAGCCACTATAGCAGAAAAGTGGCCATAGACAGTACATAAATGAATGACTGTGACTGTATTCCAATAAAAACTTATGGGCAGTGAAATCTGAATTTCATGAAATTTTCCCATGTCAAAAAATAGTATTCTTCCTTTGATATTTTTAAGCATATAAAAATGCAAAAATTGTATATTAACTAACCTTACTGCAGTAATCACTTTGTAACATATACATACATAAAATCATAACATTGTACACCTTAAACTTACACAATGTTACATGTCAATTATAATTCAATAAGCTGAAACATATTCAAAAACTATTCTTAGCTCAAGAGGCATACAGAAGCAGGTGGTGGACTGAACTTGGCTGGTGGGGCATAGTTTGCTGACCCCTGTCCTAGATCATTGTTCCTAAAGTTGTGGCCTCTAGACCATCTGCATCAGAATCACCTAGGGTTGGGAGTTATAGAGAATATAAATCCTGGGCCCAGCGAAGCAGAATTTCTGAGCACATTCAGGATACTAACAAACAGCTGTGAATCCCCACCTCTAGAATGGTTGTGATGCTTTCATTTTGTGAGTTAGTATTGGGGAGCCAGGAAGCAAGGTTCTAACAAGATGGGACAATAACAGAGCAGGCTCCTTAGGGACCTATTTTATAAGACTTATAGGTACCGGAAGAACATCAACAATAGGACTCCATGCTTTCAGTGATCATTTTTGAAATTTTTTTAGAAGTAAAAAGAAAAAAAGTAAAACCTGGGAATTCTGAATGTTTGCATTTAAAATACATGTTATTTGGAATATCAGGAGGTGTGGCATGTCTTTATTTAACTTAAATTCTATAAAAATAGAAATGTATTCATGGAGAAGGAAAGAAACTCATATTCCTTCTTAAATATAATGTATGCAAGACTAAAAATATAAAAAGGAAACCATTGTTATGTTTCTGCTCCAAATGAAACTGTAGCTGAGTCTTTTGTATCCATGGCAAATTCAAAACAAATGATTTATTTCATTATGAGCAAACACTTCTGAAGGGCAGATATAATGTATTTCTAAAGATCCTATATAAACTCATTTACCTAATACACTGAATTATAAAAAATCATCTCTAGGACGAAGAGTCATCTGGAATGCTGTGCCCTTTGGCCAATGTGGATCAAGAGAAGCTGGAATCTGAATGGATCTGGTAGTTTCTGATCCACAAACCATCATCACATGCATTTTCCAAATCATTCCCAAAGTCTTAAGGAAAGGAGTGGAGCAGGGGACAAACGAGGGCTTGACTCTAATGTCCAACACTAGCCAAGACTTACTGAGAAACTCCTCTATATCAGGCACTGTGATCAGTGCTTTACATGGATGTTCAGGTTTAATCCTCTTAACAAAAACACAAGTAGTTTTACATTTTACAGGTGAGGAAACTGAGTTTTTGAGATCATAAAGAACAAGTCTAAGATCTCATGGGTCAAGTCAGGACACAAATTTGAGCTCAGGGATGGTGCCCCTAACCACTACACCGGCCTCCCAACACCATCACATTGAAAGGAAACCAGGCCTTGGAGGGTTTTCTTTCACTTAAGTTGGGGAAGAAACCAGAGACTGGATGCTGGGTAGACTTGAGAAAAATGGGTTGAGTTTCATGGCAAAGAGGCTATCACTCTGGGGTGACATTGTGCTGGGTCAGGAGGAGGCACCCCTATTGTCTGCTAGGACACAGGGCCTACCATGGACAACTGTGGATCACCCTACCAGGAAGAGATACAATATTTTTTCCTTGTATGGTAATGATCGTTTGGGAACCAGTGAGCCAGGTTCCTAATAGGAAGGGATAATGACAGAGCAGGCTCCTTAGGAGTAAACCTATTTTACAAAACCTCCACCCAAAGAGGGGGACATCAATAGGGGCCACCACAGACTTCGTTAGAGAGGGCACCTGGGCTCTGGCAGAAGTGGACAAGGGCATCAGATGAAAGGTCAGATTCCAGACACAGATTCAGAGGACACCCAACCATTCTGGGTGAAGGGATCCACCAATACCTAGTGAACAGGGATTGGTAATCCAAAGAAAAACCACTTATTTGAGCATGTGTTAAATGTGCTTAAACTAACTGCTAATAAACTGCATATATTTGAATCAATGCTTTTTTTGGTCCTTATTAATTTCCCAAGTTAAAGAACACCTTCAAGTATGGCTCAGCAGAATAACAGTGGGACTAATTAGACCATGCCTGATGAAGTACAGATGAGTTCTCCCCAAAACTTTGAGAGTGCTGTTTTGAATTAAAGTACTTTCAGACATTCTGGAGTCAAAGTATAATGCAACCTTTATGATATAATAATGACAATTTAAAGTCTAAGTACGTTTAGTAGATAGAGTCATTTTTATAGCATAATATAATATTTTTAAAGGGCAGGAGTGATAAACACAATCTCTGGTCATTTCTGGTAGGAATGAGGTTTTATTTCCCTGTAAGAATTTGTGTTGTTTAAATATGGTATAAGAGGTGAATATAAGCTTTTAAAACCTGTATTTTGCTATTACTTTTTAGCAAATATGCAACATATAAAGAACTTTTACATCACATATGTGAACTAAAGTTCACATTTTCCACCTATCACTCTGATTACGGTTGTTAACCAGTCATTCCCTGTATTTCTGAAGCAGTCAATTTAAACTCTAGGCTGTCATGCAAAAATACCAAAAAGGACCTCCTTATACACGGATACTTTCAAAGACAGCTTGGGTGATTCATTCTTCTGAGAAAAAATAAAGGGGGAATAATTAGGAGGTCTCTGATCCCTTCTTCTGATGCCAGATCAGATTTTGGGCATCCACAGGTTTCTGTGAAAACCCAGAAACATGACCATCCTTCCATGTATCTGGCTGTCTCAAAAGTCTTCTTGTTCACCATTTCTTTCTGTGCCTTCCCTGGACAGGTTTTCAGTGTGTTAAGACACATGCCTCACAAGGGTCATTATTTTTATAAAGGATGAAAATTTTTATAAACTTCTATAGTTTAGAGAAATTTGTTGAAGTAAGTTTCTTAGGAGCCTTAGGGGAGGTCGTTATTAATTTGGTATAAATCTCTTCTATTAAATTAGAAGATTCTGTCATTAGGCCAGGGTCAACCACTCCACAGACCAAGTGCATTTTTGAATATGCAGACTTTAATTTGAATACAAATCACCTGGTAGATGTTGTTAAAATGCAGATTATGATTCAGTAGGTCTGAGGTGGGATGCCAAGATTACCTCGTCTCACAGGTCATGAGGATGGCCTTGAGAAGCAAGGTGCTGCTATAAGGTTACCTGAGAAGGCAGCAAGCTTTGCCAGCAGAGAAAGAAAAGGAACCGAAGCAACAAGGGCAGGGAAAATCCCTGGTCATTGATGTCAGAATATTCTTCAGTGAAGACACAACTACTTGAAATTTTGGACATGTGTGTCTGTCCCTTGAAGCAAGATGTTTTAGCATTCCTGGCTCTGGGCACTAAATGTCGGTAAGAACCCCTTCATTATGACAACCGATGAAGAAAAATGGGCTTAATAACAAACAGAAATTCAAGTCATGCATTCTTGAAGTTAAAATTAAAACTAAGAAACAGATTCTTAAAGTTTCATTCCATCAGACAAGCATTGTAACACTTTCACACATGCGGAAGGTTTACTAGACAAATATGGTAACTTCTCCCACCGTAAGGCACCAACTGTCTTCAAATAGCCTTCCTCAAGTTTGCTAATTTATGACAAAAAATCCCCCCTCCCTCTCCTGTCCTGAAGGTCTCCTTTCCCTTACTTGATCGTTTCCCTTTTGTTGAAAACAGAGCAATTCTTTGAAGGGTCCTTAGGCTGAGGAAAGCCTGTCATTGAGAAGTACAGGTTGAGAGGCACAATGTGGTCATCCAGCTATTGACTAATAAGCACTTGCCCCCTTTGAGTCTGAAATGCAGGTCTTATAAAGAAAATTTTTAAAAAGTTTTATTTCAGACTCTGATCTTGAGATTTTTTTTTCTTTTCTTTCATAATATAACCTGAAAATTCCCTGGAGTGGGGAATGGGGTTAGAATGAGATGGACTTCAGTTAGGAACCATTATTAGAAGGAAAAATCCACATAGGAGAAAGGAGGGAAAAATAAATCAAATATTTTTAAAGTATATTGTTGGAGAGTATGTGGCTCCCAAAACAAAATTGGTAAGCAAACTGATGAATTTGCTCTTCTGATAAGAGCAAATGGCTAAACACTATTTGTTAAATGTTAAAAGATAGAGATGCCAAAAAATGTGATTTTGTGTCTTCTGTTAAAAGAATGATCCTTAGTTTATGGACAAATAGAAGTTAAAAGTAGAGTATGGTTGTGTTGCTGAGTTTGTACACATTTTTATAACCTCATTATAATTAAACTGATAGCAGAGTTTTAACACATAAGATTATATTAAATCTATTCATTTTTCCCAATACACGTGAGCAAGGCTGTTTGTTCTTTCAATTGTACCAGGAAATTGTCGCATGGACTCTTAACTATCAGAGATCTACTGACCACTTGGTGAGATAGCAGTGCATTTATAATTGATTAAAGGTCCAGGGATCTTTCAGTTTGAAAGGTACAGTGTGTCTTGTGCAGATTCTCTTGATAAATTCTGAAGTGGGATAATGGTAACTCCACTGCTAAGACTTCACAGGAAATCTTGATCTGAAGAAATGACAAGAGTATTTATGAGCCTTCTCGGGGAAATGTGGACTGTTGGGAGAATCTTCCTGCAAGAAGTAACATTTGACCTCAAGGGTGCTTAGGAGTTTGCCAAAAACTATGAGAGGTTTTTTTCATGCAGAAATAAATACATTTCTATGACAATGGAGCCTAAAACAACAGTTGTGTGTTGCTAGGAGAATACAAGTTTCATGAAGGTAGGGATTTTTAATCTGTTTTACTCACTGCTATACTGTAGAACTTGAAGTGGTGTATGACACATGGCAGATGCTCAAGAAATATTTGTGAAACGAGGAATGCGACATGAAGTTAAAGAGGCTGGTGTGGACTAGATGATGAAGGATTTGGTTGTAAGATAGAAAATTGGTCTTGGTGTTCTCTAGAGGCCATGGAAAAGTACATAGACCATGTGGATGATCATGGTAGTGGTGGTGAGCCTACAGAGTCATAAAACAAAAGTTACAGCAACCAAATCTAGGAAATTTCAGTTTTGGAAAAATGGACAAAGAAAAGGATTCATTACAGCAGTCTGAGAAGAAACAGAGAACCGTAAGACCACTAGAAGCAATAGCTGTCTTGGAAGCCAAGGGAAGAGAGATTCTGGAAGAAACGAGAGATATTCATTTGACAAATAGGAAGCCATTGCGAACATCAGAGAGAGCATTTGCCATAGCATGATGGGCACACAAACCAGACAGCTGTAAGTTGTGAGGTGCAAGACAAGTAAAAAAAAGCACAGATGTTAAGTAGAGTTTATTCTTCCAAGAATAGTGGTCTTAAATAAATTATGAAATAAAGTGGGATATATGTAGGCACATACATGGATAATATTTCAAGAAAGTTGTCTGAGAATGAAAGAAAAGTGAAAGAGCATGGCTGTAAGGTAATGAAGAATCAAGAAAACATTTTTAATGTATGGGGTAAAGTTCAGGAATTTTATAGGTTAAGGGTAAGGGTGCCCAAAGAAAAAGGAAGTTATAACAGTACCCATGGTAAGAGAATATTGATGAAGCAGTTCCCTGAGTGGACAGGAGTGGCTTCCTTCCAGAGCAAGATAAAGTTGGTGTCTGAATAGAACACCTACAAGTCTTCCTCTGAATCTAGAAGAAAAGAAGAAAGGATGGGCCTCTACAAGCTGGTTTCTAAGGCATGAGGTAGAGGAACTTAACTATAAGCACTTGGGATGATGGTATTAGATTAGCTTCACCTAATGTGGATCTAATGAATGTATTTAGTAGTACGGATATTTTAATTTCATTTTGATTATTTTTAAATACAGAAGTGGGGACTTATGCATCAAATATCAGGTATTCAATGAGATATTGAGCAGGCTCCCAAACTCATTTCTGATTGCTGGCATATGTGGTTTGGGCATAGGAAAAAAATACTAGCTAAAATGTTAACATTCTTCTCAAATTTAGAACCATTTAACTGAAATGGATTCATCTATGCTTCCCTCACTAAATTTCATTCTAAATTTTAGGTGAAAGCATCACTTTGGTGCAATGTTTTCCAATCTACCAGTAGAAGGTGCTTTGTAACATAAAACTGTTGCTGAAATGAAATACATTATAATGCTCATTAAAACACACTCTCCTGGAAATGTAAAACTGATTTATCTAATGCACTACACAATTCTCCATAAATGTACCACACATTGTGAAATAACGTTAATTAGGAGGAGAGGCAAAACAATACATTTTCTTTAAGTTTTAGGGCAATTAGCATAACTTTCATTAATATGGCATAATAACTGCAATTATTTTCATTTGCACTTTTGGTAGAATTTATATTCATTATAAGCCTACAGTTTCATATTCCGCAATTTGAAAAAATGAACATGACTTTGTATTTTATAGCAAGATAATGCTGTAGGTGATTTCATTCATTTATTCAACAAGTAAGAGCCTACATGGAGGTGCTGTGATTCAATAGTTTTTGTGGCAAGATTTTCTAAGTTTACCATCTGGAAATCTCTTGCACATAACTTTAATTGCACTCATCCATTTAATTTTCTGCTCTTATGTGTAAGCAGCTAGCACATTGGAGGCAGAGCACATTTTTAAAAAATGTTTATTATTTATTTTTTGAGAGAGACAGAGACAGAGCACGAGTGGGGGAGGGGCAGAGAAAGAGAGGGAGGCACAGAAGCCAAAGCAGGTTCTAGGCTCTGAGCTGTCAGCACAGAGCCTGATGCATGGCTTGAACCCACAAATCATGAAATCATGACCTGGGCCAAAGTCAGACGCTTAACTGACTGAGCTACCCCGGTGCCCCAAGAGCACATTTTTGTATATGACCAGCATAGTTTCCTAAATACAATGTATTACACAATAGTGGCAGATAGTGAGGAATGTGGTTTGGTTTTTGTTTTTTGGGGGAGGGCTACTAAAGTTTTAAGATTTATAGAACTAGGGGAATTTGAAACTTTCTTGGTAAATTTACTGTATACTGGTCATTATTAGATTTGAACTTATAACTTTTTTTTAAAGTCTTAATGAAAAGACACTAAGATTCTCTCTCCCCACATAAAAACAATTTGTATGAATTGATTGAACATATTTTACGTAAGAGTAAATTTGATCATCTTCCTGTAGCTTCAGAATTGTTGGCTATAACCATCATTGCTTTTTTTCCTTTTTCCCTCTGAAATCTCTTGATTTTGCTACTGTCAAATTTGGTAGAAGATTAGTAAACTTCTAGGCTGTGAGCTCAAGGAAATTACCATTGTGGATTAGAAGGGAGCAGGATATATGTTTCAAAGGTAACAGATGAAAAACAAACTACTCTTTACAACTCCTTTGTCCTGGGGTCCCTAACTAATGAGTGTATATAATGTAATGAATGTAAATAAGCCCATGGTTTAGAAACATTGAGAACTACAGAGGTTTTGAGACATATGAATATTACAGTTGTTTTCAATTTGCAGATGGGGAGCTAGTGGCCAGAGAACCTAAGTGACACACTCAAAGTGGCCATGTGAATTAGGAGCCTACGTTATACTAGAAACCTGGTATGCTGATTCTAGTTAAATGCGTTGTTCATCATCATCTCATGCCAATAAACCTATATAATTTTCCCAAGTGAAGACATTGTATGGCAGGTTTTATAGCCATATAACTGGCACAGTTGACGGATTAATTTACAAGATCAATCTGTTATTACCCATTACATTTAAAGTAAACTCCGTAAGGGGCGCCTGGGTGGCTCAGTCGGTTAAGCGGCCGACTTCGGCTCAGGTCACGATCTCGCGGTCCGTGAGTTCGAGCCCCGCGGCGGGCTCTGTGCTAACAGCTCAGAGCCTGGAGCCTGTTTCAGATTCTGTGTCTCCCTCTCTCTGACCCTCCCCTGTTCATGCTCTGTCTCTCTCTGTCTCAAAAATAAATAAACGTTAAAAAAAAAAATTAAAAAAAAAAGTAAAGTAAACTCCGTAAGAACAAGGACTTATTTTGTTTACTGGATATCCCTGTGTTTAGATCAGCATCTGGGACATTTTTGAAATGAAGGGAGAGGAAGAAGACAGACAACTTAGGCAAAAATTTGGTATATGACCAGAGAGAAAGGAGGGCCCAGGTTACTTTAAAAGCCCATACAGAAGAACATCACTAGAAAAAGAGTTTTGCCCGTTTTTGTACACTCGGCTGCATTATGCGACTCATGCATGCATTTTCCTGATTTTTGTTTTGTGACCACCCTTCTCCTCCTAATGTTACAACATAATAAACTAATTTCACAAGTATACATGCCAAACTCTGAAGACAAATAAGAAATAAGACACAGACTTTGCTTCTGAGGGAAACTGGCTAGCATTTAAAGAACCAATAGTTTCTTCTAGCTGACATTTTTGTACATATCCACTAGAACAATTATTTACACATATTGATGACTATGGAAATGTAAATATTGACATGCCCTTTTTGTTTTGCATTTAAGACATCCTCAAATTAGTAAACAGGGTAAATAAAGAGTAAATACCAAATCAATAATTAACAGTTATATCTTGTCACATGCAGATCAGATTTACCATCTAATAAGACACTTCTATTCACTCTTCCTCTAATATTTAGAAATGGCCAACAGATATATATTTAAACAAAAAAAACACCTGATATATTAACTCAACTATTTAAGTGATACGTGTGTTGGGGGGAGGTTGTGGTAGAGTGGGTATTTTCTGGGTTAAAGAGAGTCTGCAGTTTAAAAATTTTTTACTTTTATGTTAAAGAATTGAAGAAGTTACTTGTCTCCAAGAATCTCTTGGATACAATGGATGGCATTCCCTGTCCCCCACCCTATCAGCCCTGAAATGAGGTCTGAAATGAAGAGGTATAAGGTCCAAAAGGACCCTAACACAGAATAACCTTTTACTAACTTAGCCATGAGAACAAATATGAATGTTAGTTGGTGATAAGAAGTTGATCTGACATGAGTTGACTGGCAGAAAATAAGATAATCTAGTATAATTATGAAAGGGGAAAGTGTACTTTCGTTGTCAGATTATATATAAAATCACAGTACATGTAAATAAATGTGCTCTATAGGTTCAAATATGAAAGAGGCTTTGTTTTCAAGTGACCAAAACACTGATGTCAACTCCTTTCCAATTGGTTAACTAAATTTTAAAAAAATGAATTTTTTTTTCAATTGTTAAATCCAGTGTTAAATTCTCAGCCTATCTTACTCAGCACTTGGCATAATTGTTCACACCTTCCATCTTGAAACATTTTCCTACATAAGGCTCCCAGTACCCTCCTCTTATTTATCCTCCTTCTTCACAAGTCATGCTTTCTTAGCCTTTTGTTGCTCATTCTTTTTCTTCTTGATCGCCAAAGTTGGAGGTTCTCAGTCCTCAGTCCTCAGAATGTTTCTCTCCTTTATTTATGCTCACTCCCTGAATGTCTTGCTCAGTCGTAAGCTTTAAATACCCTCCACATGCCAGCCATCACCACTTGCACAGCTGAAATGTACCTCAAGCTTGGCCTGTCCCTAACTGGACTCCTGATCTCCCCACAGTCCCCCACAAGCATATCCATCCATCATATTCATCCTATCAGGAAAATGCAATTCTGTTCTTACAGTTTTTTAGGTCAAAATTTGCAGTCTTTGATTCCTTTCCTTCTCCTTTATCTTACATCCCATCCATCAGCAAATCTTGCTGTTTTTCCTTTGAGATATATTTAGAATCCATTTCTTAACCACCTCCATTCCTACCATCCTTCTCCAATCTCCCTCTTCATCTCTCATTCGGATTGCTGTGAAATCCGACTCACTCGTCTGCCTGTTTCCATCCTTGGCTACCCACAGTTTATTCTCAACACAGCAGCCACAGTGAGCCCTTTCAAATGTTGGATCTTCTCGCTACTCTGCTCAAACACTCCAAAGGCTTCCCATTTCACTTGAAAGTAAAATCTAAAGTCATTTCCATGGCCCATGGCTACATAAGACTTTACATTCTCTGTCTCCCTACAGCACCGACAATCTCTCTGACTTCATCTGTCATTCCATCCCTTCCTCACTCAGCCACAGGAGCTTCCCTCTTGTTACTTGTCTACATCAAGAACAGTCCTGCCTCAGGGCCTTTGCCCTGCTTATTTTTTTTTTTAATTATTATTTTTTTTAATGTTTATTTATTTTTGAGACAGAGAGAGACAGAGCATGAACAGGGGAGGGTCAGAGAGAGGGAGACACAGGATCTGAAACAGGCTCCAGGCTCTGAGCGGTTATCACAGAGCCCGACGCAGGGCTCGAACCCACGGACTGCGAGATCATGACCTGGGCCGAAGTCGGATGCTCAACCGACTGAGCCACCCAGGCGTCCCTGCCCTGCTTAAAATGCTCTTCCCTGGATATCCCAAACAGCTTGCTCCCTCTTTCTCCTGCCCTTTACCCTGTTGCTCAGTTTTTCTTCACTGCTATCTCTAATGTATTTCTTTGTTTTTTTACCTAATTTTCCCCTAGAAAGTAAGCTCCCAGCACATAAACCAGTGCTGAGCACACAGTAGGTCCTCAACAAATACTTATGAAATGAATAAACAAATGGATGAATAAACCTTATATATCCAAGCAAAACCCATCAAAAATTTCTTTTCATAAAATTTGGGGAAACTGACATAACGTAAAACTCTAATATTAGAGTCAGAAGATAGAGATTTGAGTTCTGTTTCTGCTACTTCTAAGTGGTATGACAACAACTCTACAAGTAATCCTAGCATCCTGTCTCTCTTACCTTACCGGTCATCTGTGCAACAACTTCCCCATTTGGTGTACACCTTGTGAGATCCATGGCATTTTCCATTTTTCATTGATGATTATTCACACCTCTTATATTTGGGGACCATAAATTGTCCATCCCCTTACCTAGATACACATTCATTGAATTTGGGCCAAGTACTGAACCTTGAATTTAACTTTCTTTATCCATGAAAGTTGGGTTGAGAGAGAAAATGTGAAGCGAACATGTGAGTTTAAAAACATATACCATTGGCCCGAGTGTACCTCAAAAGCCTACAATGAATCATATTACAATATCATGTTACAAAAAACATTTCATCTCACAGTTTCACATAATCAGTGGTTATATATCCCTGATGTGCAGTTCAAGGTGCAGATAGCATATAAGAAATATCAGAAGCAGAGTAGCTACTACATAGCTGACCCCAAACCATTCCCTCATTTCTGGGCAGACAGGGATACTATATTTCCAAGCCTCTTATGGTTAATGGGATCTAGAGCTGAGTTCTGGCCAATGGAATGTGGGAGGAAGTGATGTACACCCCTCCCAGGACTGACCCCTAAACCATTTTATCTGCCAGCTGGTTAGAGAGGACTCAGTGGGGGACTTCAAGACCTTAGGGCATGGAGATCCACCAGAGAGAAGAAGCCTTGTTTCCTGAGCCATCATGTAGAGGAGAGTTGCTCAGGAAATCTGCTATTCAGGAAAACATGAATTGGAAACCATACGAGTGAGAAATAGACTTTTATTTGAAACTTTAAGACTTAGTTGTTAATATAGCAGCCAGTATGCCATGGTTGTTCACCCTCATGGTGTGGATTTATTACTTGGCTTGCTGTGTCATATATACTCTTTTCTGCTGACATCAAGTGGAAAGTTGGATTACATAATGGTGATTGTGGGATATCCACTGTGATTTTTGCTTAATTTCTTTGGATAGCATTCTTTTCAAATAACAAGTGCTTTTTCTCTCCCAGAAAGAGTCTTATATCAGATCCTTGTTACTGGTGAATGTCAACTCTCTTTCAACAATTTCTAAAGTCTTTTGTTGTGGTGGTAATGAGTTTTAAAATTCGATGTGCTTTTTAAAAAGTATCTTTTATAACTATAACTAACTAGCTGTGTATACATTTGTCCAAACAAGTAGTGACCTAAAATAAATATTAAAATATTTGGTGTGAAAGGGTATGGCGTATGCAACTTAGTCTTAAGTGGTCCAGAAACACACACACACACACACACACACACACACACACATTATTGAGCAAATGGGGCAAAATGTTAACAGCAATGTAGGTAAATGGTATATGGTGTTCTGTGTACTATACTTGCAATTTTTATGTGAATTTGAAACTTTATCAGCAAAAAAATTTAGAAAAACTGTTAGCAACATTAAAAATATTAATACTTCTTATAGCTTTGCTTTTAATATTTTCCCTGTGCAGTTTTAAGTTTGTGATACAATGCTTTTGTGTGATATGGTTTTTAAAAATTTAAAGCAGGAATTCTCTACATATACACAATTCACTGTGTCCCTAATTGTTATGCTTTGTCCTCAAACATAGCTCTGATATAGTGTATGCTACTTCTCAAATACTCTGAATTCTGTTTGAACGTAAAAGAAAGAGAAGATGTGCATTACTGATACTTATTAATTATTATACATTGTGAGCATATGAAGGGAATATTCTGATCTAGTGAAAACCTTTGGGATCATGTTTTTCAGAGATAAGAAGGGAAATTTTCAAATACTGATCAGCTGCGATTTATGGGAGTTTCACAAATTAAGTAGGGGACTTTGTTGCATTTTAATATAAATAAGAGTACAATACGTGACAAGGATTGATTACAGTAATCACTCTGGAATTGCTTTACTCCAGATATCAAATCACAGCCTCCTTGGGCAGAAAGCATAATGTTTCCCTATACCATACTAGGTTGAGCATCAGCCAACAAATTATTTATAAAATAAACTATATGTTTCTTGAGCCATTAATATAGAAAAAGTGTTAGTCAAACTAATCAAGAAAATAGCACCACTACGAAATGAGAATAGGAATACTCTTAGGTAAAGTGGACATAGAAGACACAATTGGAAAATACTTGATTCAATTCTGTTTAAATACATTTGAAAACATGAATGAAAGAGACAATGTTTAGGATAATATAAATTATAAAAACTGAGTCCAGCCAAGAAACTCTAAGAAAAATAGAAACTCTAAGATTATTTACTGTGGAAGAATTTGAGAAAGTTGCAAAAGGTATCCCTCTCCTCCACAAACCAAACCAAACACAGAAGCCAACCCACTAGACCCTGATAATTTCAAAGGTGTATTATATCCTCAAAAAATAGATACCTTCAAGGTTACTTAATTATGTTAGAGCAGAGATGGATGAAAAGTTATTGGTTGCTTATATGACATCAGCATCACGTTGATAGCAAACTTTGACAGTAAAAAGTAAGCCAAAACAAAACAAACCCCCAAAAGAAAACTTCAGACCTATCTCATACATGAAGGTTGGTACTAAATAAATACATAAATAAATAAATAAATAAATAAATAAATAAATAAATAAATTTTTATTTACTCTGAGAGGGAGTGTGAGCTGGGGAGGAGTAGAGAGAGAAAGAATCTCAAGCAGGCTCCAACACTGCCAATGCAGAGCCCAGTGCGGGGCTTGAACCCACAAAATGCAAGATCATGACCCAAGCCAAAATCTAGTCTGTTGCTTAACCGACTGAGCCACCCAGGCACCCTGGTGCAAAATTATTTATAAAGAAATAGGATCTAGGAGTACATTGTAAGCATAATATAGCTTACTTCAATAATGAAAGGATAGTTCAATACTAAAAAATTTCTTAATTCAATTCATCACAGTAATAAATCAAAGGGGAAAATACTGATCATCTCTGTAGATGGTTTTTTTTTTTTTTGGTTTTTGATAAAATTCATTATCCATTTTTGATATAAGATTCTTTTTTTTAAATTTTTTTTTTTAAGTTTACTTATTTTTGGGACAGAGAGAGACAGAGCATGAATGGGGGAGGGTCAGAGAGAGAGAGACACAGAATCTGAAACAGGCTCCAGGCTCTGAGCTGTCAGCACAGAGCCTGACGCAGGGCTCGAACTCACAGACAGCAAGATCATGACCTGAGCCAAAGTCAGAGGCTCAACCGACTGAGCCACCCAGGCGCCCCGATATAAGATTCTCAATGAAATGGGAATTGAGGGGATATTTCTTTCTCATCTCAATTAAAAGGCCAGTATTGTGTTAACTGTGTAAAATGAGACAGCTTCCATTTAAGCCAGGAATAAGATAGGAATTTCCATAATCTCCATTACTAAACAACAGTATTCATGAAGTAACAGTCAGCTGTGTTAAATAAGATAAATCACAGGTATGCAAATAGGAAAGGAGAAGACAGTGATTGCTATTTGTAGGTGGTGTGACTGTATGCCTCCAAATCCCATGAAATGAACGGAAAAATATATGAGAAACAATAAGATAACTCAGTAAAGTAACTGGTTATGAAATTAATATTTAAGAATAAAACCTAGGGGGATATGAAATATGCAATAAATAAATAAAAAGCATATTTATGTGGCATTTCATTTGCCTCCCTCCAATGGAATGTCAACTCCATGAGAAAAAGAGTGTGGTTAGCTTTGTTTACTGCTTTATCCCTAGTGCCAAAAAAGTGCCTAGTACATAGTAGGCACTCAAGAAATTTTTGTTGAAAGAAAGAATACATCGACATTATAGATTTACTTTTGTGTAGAGATAGATGTGCAAAGATACATAAATTTTTTTATAACAGTAAAAGACTAAAAGCAACCAAAATATCCATTAGTGGGTATCCAATTAAATATGCTATTAAAAATAATGAGATATATTTTTGAACTAATAGGTGAAGTTCTCTAAGAGAAATTTTTATGTTAAAAAAAGCAAGGAGCTAGGCCATAATACAAGTCTCAACACATTGAAAAGGACTGAAATAATACAAAACATGTTCTTCTCCAAGTAGACATTATTTGCAATTAATGGAAAAGAATTGGGAAATATTAAATGTTTGAAAAATAAACTACACATTTCTAAGTAACCTATGGGTCAAAAAAGAAATCGTCAGGGAAATAAAAAATAAATACCTTGAACTGGATGAAAAGGAAAACAGAGCCTATCAAAATTTACGAAACTAAGCTAAAGAAATGCATACTGTGAAGTTTATAGCTTTAATGCTTTTATTAGAAAGAGAGAACTAGAATCATTAATCTAAACTTGAAGACAGAAAGGCAAAGTAAATCAATCACAAAATAAGTAGAGGAGAGGAAATTATAAAGATTAGAGTGGAGCACACTGAAATAGAAAACTGAAAAACAATGAATCTAAAAGCTGGGTTTTAGGAAGGAATGTTATAAAATTTTGTTAAAAACTTTACGCTAACAAATTTGACAACTTAGATGAATTGTAAAAATTCCTAGAAAGAAATAAATTACCAAAAAATGATTCAAGGATGTTGAAAAATTGGAACAGGCCTAAATCAAGAAAATAAATTTAATTAGCAAACAATCTTTCTACAAATAAAAGCCCAGCCCAAAGGGCTTCACTGGTGAATTCTATCAAACTTTTATGGAGGAATTAACATCAATCCTACACAAACTTTCAGAAAGAAAGAGAAGGAACACTTTGCAACTCATGTTATAAAGCCAGTATTATCAATACACAAAAGCCAGACAATGACATCACATGAAAAGAAAACTATAGAAAACCTCTCCCCAAATAGGTTCAAAAATTCTTAATAAAATATAAGCAAACAAAATTCAGCAACACACACACAAAAAAAGAATTATACGCAAATGGGATCATCCCAGGAATGCAAAATTAGTTTAACATAAAAACAAATCATGTAATATATAACACTGTATTAATAAAGTGTAAAAAACACTCAATCATCTCAATAGTTTCAGGAAAAAAAAACACCTGTTTAAAGTCAAGGTACATTTATTAAAATTCTCAACAAACTAAGAATAGAAGGGAACTTCCTCAACCTGATAAAGGGCATACAAAAGCCCTACATCTAAAATCATACTTAATGGTGAAAAACTAATGCTTTTCCCCTAAAACTGATAATAAGACAAGGATGTCTGCTTATATTCACTCACATGAAATATCACAACAGAGGTTCTAGCTAGTGTAATAAGGCAAGGTAAAGGAATCAAAGGCATACAAATTGGAAAGGGGGAAATTAAACTTTATCATCAGATAACATAATAATCTCTGTAGGCAGTTTTATGAAATTTGTAAAAAACCTCCAGAACTAATGAAGTGTAACAGGGTTGCAATGTA
Source organism: Panthera tigris (assembly GCF_018350195.1). Taxonomy (NCBI): domain Eukaryota; kingdom Metazoa; phylum Chordata; class Mammalia; order Carnivora; family Felidae; genus Panthera; species Panthera tigris. The sequence continues at coordinate 81,933,041 of NC_056661.1, forward strand.
TGAGATCCAAAACAAAAATCAAATTCATTTCTATATATTAGTGACTGACAGTCTGAAAATGACATTAAGAAAACAATTCTAGTCACAATAATGGCAAAAGGAATAAAATAGATAGGAATAAGTTTAACAGAAGAAGTATAAGATCTGTATATTGAAAACTACAAACCATTGCTGAGAAATTAAATGGGATTCAAATAAATGAAGAGATATACCATACTTATGAATTGAGAGATTCAGTGTTAGGTTGGCAATTCTTCACAAATTGTTCTACGTATTTGATGTAACACCAAAATCTCAACAGGTCTTTTATTTAAAAAAAAAATAAAAAGGAAAATCATAAAATTTATACGAAAATGGAGTGTTGTATGGAAACCAATCTGACAATAAATTTCATATATTGAAAAAAAATTTATATGAAAATGGAAAGAATCTAGAATAGCCAAAATAACTGTGAAAAGGGAATAAAAAGTTAAAGGATTCACACTACCTGATTTCAAGACTTAATATAAAGCTAAAGTAATCTAAAAAGTATGGCATAACCATATGGGTAAACATACAGAGAATGGAGTCTAGAAATAAAACCTCACATTCATGCTAGTTCATATTTTATTAAGGTGCCAAAGCAATCCAAGAGGAATGGGTAGTTTTTTTTTTTTTTTTTCAACAAATGGTTCTAGGACAATACAATATACATATGCAGCAAAATGCATTTAGACCCTTACCTCACACTGTGCACATATGTGATCTTAAAGTGGTCTAAATGCAAGAGCTGAAACCATATCTTTTAAAGGAAGTAGGAAAAAGTTTGTGACCTCAGGTCAGGCAGAGATTACATAGATATAACACCAAAATAATAATCCACATAAGAAAACGTTGATAAATTGGACTTCATCAAAATCTAAAACTTTTGTGCATCAGAAGGAACCATCAAGAAAGTGAAAGGACAAGCCACAGACTGGGAGAAAATATTTGCAAACGATATTATCTTATGAAAGACTTGTAATCATAACTTCTACAACTTAATAAGAAGATAAATAGCCCAGCAAATATTCAGATGGACAAACTATTGAGTAGTCATGCCTTCGAAGAAGATATATGAATACTAACAAACACATGAAAACATGGTAAACACATAAAAAGATCAGAGAAATGTAAATTAAAATCACAAGAAAGGTATCATTATACAGACACTAGAATGACTATAATCAAAAAGCTTGACTATACCAACTAAGGGCAACAATGGGTAGAAACTGGAAACCTCATAAATTGCTAGTGGGAATGTAAAATGGTATAGTCATTTTGGAAAACATTCTGGCAATTTCTTAACAATTTAAACATATACTTGTCATATAACCCAGCAGTATCACTCTTAGGTATCTACTCAAGAAAAATGAGAGTATATGCACACACAAATGCTTTTATCTAAATGTTAACAGCAGAACACCTGAATGGCTCAGTCAATTAAGCGTCTGATTCTTGGTTTCAGCTCAGGTCATGATCTCACAATTAGTGAGTTTTAGCACCATGTTGGGCTCTGCACTGACAGCACAGAACCTGCTTGGGATTCTTTCTCTCCCTCTCTCCCTCTCTCCCTCTGCACCGCACCCCCCAGAATAAATAAACATTAAAAAATAAATGTTCACAACAACATTATAAGTGTTGAAAACTGAAAACAACTCTTTATGTTCATCCACTTGTGAATGGATTTAAAAAATGATAGATCCATACAATGGAATACTGTTCAGTGATAAAAACAAACTACTTACACATGCACCAGTGTGGGTAAACCACAGCAGCATTATGTTGTATAAGAGACTACATTTATAAAAAATTTACAGAAAGGCAAAACTATCCAGAAAGCATATTAGTTAGTGATTTTCTGGGGCTGAGGGAGCTTGAGATGATGTATATTCTAAGGATTACAGTGATTGTTACACAACGTATCATTTTAGCACTTAAAGTGGGTGAATTTTATATTATATGAATTACACAACAATGGTGTGTGTTAAAAATGAATTATACCCTAATAGCCAAGATATTTAGAGCAAGACATTTATATTAAACATACTACAGATATTCATGGATATGCTAGTTATGTATACAAAATTTCTGAAAGTTTCTATTCAAAAAACATGTTTGCCTCTGAGAAAAGAACTGAAAGTCTGGCACAGGAAAGAGAATTACTTTCCATTGTATACCCTCCAACACTGTTAAAAAAAATTACACCATGTATATTATTGCTTTAGAAACTAAAAATCCTAGTAAATGATTAAAACAAACAACCACAGTTCTGATCTAAGGACACAGGCATGCAAATTTGCTCTTTAAGGTCTATACTTATCTGAATGAGGCTATAAGCACTTATGAGTAGCCTATAATAAGATAAAGCCAATTTCATCACAAAACATGGTGTTAGTTCCTAATAATTTCAGACAGCTGAGTGCAAATTGTGGGAATTTGGGGAAACACGAGAGGTTTCTGACTAGAAATACTTTAAGCATCCCTGGGTACTGCATTCCATAAGTGATTGTAGGGGCCACAAAATAAAAAAAAATTCCTCACCCCCAAACACAAACAAAATGCAAGTAGAATGTAACATGCTGGAGGACTAAATGAGAGGTGAAGAAAATAGGGGGAAAGAAAGAGCAAGAATAGGGTTGTCTAGCAGGGAGCGGGCATTTATACATACATAGATGATTTCAAAATACTTCCTCCTGCTATGCCAAGTCTTTAAAAAAAGTCAGTACTTAATGATTTGTACACAAACTTGTTTCTATAAATCATATGCTGGATATAGTGCACAGTGATTTTCAGTATACCTTTTAATATCAAGAACCTGTTACAAAGATTTGCTTTTCAATTGCACGCTATGAAGATACGGCTATTTAATTAAGAATATTGGTTATAATCTTACACAAGCAGTGGTAGAAATGAAAATACACTGTCAATATTTAATTATCAAGATTCAAGTGCTATTTTGTAACAATGCCTTAGGAAGGTCAAATTTAAGACTTCTGCTACCATAATTTCCCTTTTTTAATATAGGAACATAATACTTTGCATACCGTCGCTCAAAAATGCTTAGTATTTGATCTCCATTTTCACACAAGGAATCAATAATGTAAATATTTCCTTGAAGTGGAAACACCTGCAGAGAGGGCCAAATAAATCATAAAAGGTGCTTCTTTTCAAGCTTTGACTGCTTTCATTTGCATTTCAAACCGACAGGGCTTTCATGCTGTTTTTAGTGCTCTGAATAGACAATCACATATGTTTGCCACACATGTGTTCTTCACGCATGAGTTCCTTGCAGTACTGCCCCTTCTGACCCACCCTTGCTGTAGCTTTGAAGCTCATTTACACTCAACAGACATTTCATGAACACCTATTGTGGGTCATTCGACATGAAGAGCAGGACCACCATTGTATTTTCATCACAATATAACAGATGAGGCTTCTGAGGCTCCTGGACATTAAGTATCCTAAATCCCAGAATTGGTAAGTGGAAAACCAGGACTTAGCTTGAGACTTTTCTTTTATACTCTATTTTCAAGAATCCTCCCTGTCTGTAGCCCCTCCCTTCTTTCTCTCCCTAGTGTGACTGATAATTAAGAGCAAAGTAGCACAGAAATGAAGGAGGGGCCTTCTGCGTGGCCCCATTCTCTCCTCCAGAAGGTAGAAAAGAAGAAACACCCAGGGCTCAGAGCTCCTACCATGCTCCTCACTGCTCCGATGTTCATACTTCACCTAGAACACCCAGCCCAGAACTCCAGCTCTAACCCTGTTCCATAACTTTCTTCCCAGGTCATGGAGGGCACCATGAGTAATTATCCATGTGGTAGTGAAAGAAGTGTGCTAAGCATCCCAATTCACAACTCTAAAAAGATTTTTCTGCAACAATCAGTTTCCAATGGTTCTTATGGGGATTATCAAGACTATACTTGAACTTGGAAAGGGTTGCACTAGCTAGCCTAGAATCCTACGCACAATACAGAATATTGGTTTGGTTGGAAGACTCAGATTTCTTAATTAAGTCAATGGAAACCCAGCCTGAGATTTCTACAGTCGGTACGTTAATGAACTTTTGGAATACAGCCCACTCATATTTGGGGATTCAATCTTTACCCTCCAAATTCATATTAAGGTAGATTTGTAAGACTGCAAGCACTACGTTTATTGTGTTTAATGTAAAATAGGAGAATACATATTCTAAAAATTAAAAAAAACCCCATAGCTTCCTGGACTCTTTTCTCTTTTACTTTCTTAGAGTGTGTTCTCATTCAGCTCCAGAGAAACTTCCACTTTTATGATATTATTGTAAAGGTCTTACTATTTTACCTGAATATTTTATTGATGAGCCAGTGTTATCTTACCTCCTCGATGGATAATCAAAGAAGTCTCGCTTCCAATGGGACAGTCCTTAAGTATATCCACTACTTCTGTATGGCTCAGGTTCTGTACATTCTGCTGGTTGATCTCAACAATGAGGTCGCCTTCACACAGGCCAGGGCATCCCTGAATGTCAAGTATTTGTTTCACCCGCTGTCCTGTAGGACTATCGGCAATAGTGAAGCCAAAGCCCTGGGCACCTTTCACAATGGTTAAGGTCATAAGTTCAGCTTGGGTGGCCCCAGATGAAGCCATAGACACATTGTCATCATGGACGGGTGGTGGATACGTGCCATCTAGTTGACCATCCGCTGGCATTGAGTGCAAAGAATGAGGTGGCCGATCTGTTATATCTGGAACTGACTGTGAGGTCCGAGAAATGTATTCCAAATATGTTTCATAGTTATGTCTTCCGTTGACCATCACTGGAGGTGGCCTCTCCATTATTGCAAGGGGTGGCACCATGCTGTTAGCAGGATCTTCAGGATCAAAGGGCAAAGGGTAGCCACGACACAACACCAGGTTGACACTTTGACCGATAGGAACAGACTGGAAAAGTTTGACTACATCTGCATGAGTGTGTCCAAGGACACAAACTTCATTAATATAGACAATGACATCACCTGCAAGGAAAAAAGAAAGAGATTGACAACATGAGGTAAGTTCAATGTTCAATTAAAGTTGACATAGAGAAATGGAATTATTTATGAGACTAGTAAAAGAGGCACTGTGTTTCTCAGTAAGCAGTGAGAAAATCAATTAGAATAATATTTAAATTCACCGTAGGTGACTCAAGGTTACAACAGGTCTGCCAACAAATACAATGATCAAATGACGAAAAAAAATCCTATTTGGTTATTCTTGGAGTTCAGAAACAGCTTTGTATTCAGAAAGAAAGGCTCAGGAAGAAAAGTTTAGATGAATTTGTGCCTTGAGGAAGCACACATTCTGTGCTTCTTTTCCATCATTTCCATCTTCAGTGCAATTCAGTTAATAGAATTTTCAAACTACTGAGAAGTGGTAGTTGTAAGTTTTGGATGAAAAAGAAAGCCCCAGTATATATAGAGATAGAGACAGAGACAGAGACAGAGACAGAGACAGAGATAGAGATAGAGATAGAGATAGACATATAACTTGTCTCAGTCAACTATTTTTCTTTTTTGTGAAAGAGGAAAATATTTTGCCCACTTACTTTCTCCATCTACAGCAAGATGTAATTACAAAGGTTCATGTATACAAGCAAGGTCAAGAACACAGGTTTTGGGACCAGGGATCTGGGTCCGTATCCTGGCTCTAGCTACTTAGCTGATATGTGATATTGGGCAAGGGACTTGCCTGCTTTGAACCACAGTTCTGCGTTTGTAAAGTTGTTGTGAGGAGAAAATAAGATAATGCAGGAAAAGTGCTTGGCATAGTGCCTGACACATGGTGAGTGCCCAAAAATGTGGACCACTATTAATATCACTGTTGCTAAAAAAGGATGGAGGGGATTGGGGACCCTGGCTTTCAAACAGGAGGCTGCCACAGGCTCATCCTTTGATGTTAGATTAATTATATTTCTGTAGATCATTTTTTTAAAAGGCATTTGTCCTCTCTCCCCAGTGAACTATAATAGAGTTACAAAAGTCCACTGGTTAGAAGTTAACTTTATGATATTCAAATGCCCTAAATGTTAATTATTCATTATAATGAACTCACTATTCACTATAATGAATAACTCTGGAAAACAATATTTCCTCCTTAAAATGCAGAAAAACATGCTTGTTTGAGATAACTGTTTAAATTTTCAATTATGTATGAATAACAGTTTTATATTTAGACAACTGTTCTATTATGGATTGATATTTTTATCCTTAAAAACCATAATATTTGAGAATTGAACTTGCAAACTGAGATTATGCCTGACTATGCTGAGGAGTATATGAGGGATAAAAAGACATGTTTTCATGGACTGTCAAATGAGTAACTCAGCAGACATTAATTTATCAGGATAATTCTGAAAGGGATAGTGTAAATGGCTAAGGATTTCATTCTGAGATATTCTTGCCCATCAAAATTACAAACATCAAAAATGAAAAACACAGAGTTGAGTTTTCAGAGTTAAATACTTTTCTAGATTTTTTTAGTATCTGATATAAAATTACTCCACTAGGGGCGCCTGGGTGGCGCAGTCGGTTAAGCGTCCGACTTCAGCCAGGTCACGATCTCGCACTCTGTGAGTTCGAGCCCCGCGTCAGGCTCTGGGCTGATGGCTCCGAGCCTGGAGCCTGCTTCCGATTCTGTGTCTCCCTCTCTCTCTGCCCCTCCCCCGTTCATGCTCTGTCTCTCTCTGTCCCAAAAATAAATAAAAAACGTTGAAAAAAAATTAAAAAAAAAAAATAAAATTACTCCACTATATGCATTCTCAAATAAATAATTCTATGAATAAAACATTCCTGAGTAAAATACTAACAGCAACATAGACTCAGTTAACACTCCCTCTTCCCGAATGCTAGAGAACTGTGTGAAAGTGCTAAAGATATAAAGACAGAAAAGCCATTTTCTGGGGATCCAGGTTAGGTGTGATTCTAGAAAATGTCACAGACTCTGTGACTGGTGAGATGGAACTTCACTCTTCAAATTATGTCTATCAGAAAGGGTGTTGGTAATGGCTGGGATTTTGGAGCATGATACAGGGCTGAGTTGGGATGATCCTCCTCCCCCTGCTGCTATGACTCCTCATTAGACCAGGGTGGCCGGGGACCCTGTGACATCATTTTCAACTGGCCTGGTCATCCCAGAGTCCCAGAGAGGTGTCTAATCCAGACAAACTTTTTTTCTTCTCTTTCCTGCCTCTTTGATTTTTAAGTTTTGATAATCTATTTTACACATTAGAAGGTTGAAAGAATAATAACTACCTGTGTACCACCATCCAACTTAATGAAGACAGCACTGCACATATTAGTTATGGCCCTCCAGGTAGCACCCCCCTCCCACTTGTATTCACTTCTTGCCCTTTCCAAAGGTAGTCACTGTCCTGCTTTATTCACATGTACTTTATGCTTTTATGACATATCCAGGTACCTGTAAATAATATTCCTAAATAATATTTAATCCCTAAATAATAATATACCCCCAAATATGGCTTTTCACATTCTAAAAATCATTGGAAATGGAATACATATTAATCTTCTATAATTTCCTTCCAAATGTATTTCTGATGTTTATCTATTTAATACCTTTACCTCTAGTTCATTACTCTTCATTGCAATAGAGGATTGGATGGCTATATCACTCTTTTATTAACATTTATCCATTTTTCTGTTAATGGATGCTGGGGTTTTTGTGAATTTTTGGCTATTTAAGATAATTCTGCTAATAATCTCTTTCCATGGCCCTTGTGAATATAGAGTTTTTCTGAGATATGGACCTTGCCACAGAATTGCTGGGCATAGACCACATGCTTTTTCAACTTCGTTACACAATGGCAAATGGCTCGCAAAATAGGTCAAATAGCTGCACACTCCCATTTTTAGTATATCAAAATTTTCATTGCTCCCTATCTGATGCAATACTTGGCATTCTCAGGCTTAACTTTCATTGATCTAATGGGTGTGATCATGGTTTTAATTTGCATTTCCCAGACTGCTAGTAAGGGTGAGAATTTTTTATATGTTTATTGGCCATTTGGGTTTCCTCTTTAGTACATATCATTTCCTCATTTTTTTCCTATTTGGTTAGTCTTTTACATTTTTTTGTTTTAACACATTGACCGCTCTTCTGCCCATCTCCATTCTGGATCCAGTGTTTTCGGTAGGTTTGGGGGGCTGCACGGTATAGATGACATTATATGGGGTAGGGTGTCAGAAGACTTTGGTCTGATTTCCAGCTCCCTCACTTAAAATTAGCTGTGTGACTTCCAAAACCAACTTAAATCCTCTGTGACTCAGATTCTTCACAAGTAATGAGGAATAAGAGTAATAGCAACTTCTTGTTCTATGGGAAATAACAAATGAGATCATGCAGGTGACAGGGTTTGTAAGTTGTTATGCAAAGGATGATTGCCATTCCAGTAATTATTATCTGTCCTTGGTTACATCCTTCTCTAAAATCAGGACAGTCCCACCAAGATATTCCCACCATAGTCATAATCAAGACTGAGTATGAGTTTCTGAGTAGGCAGATCAAAGGTAGGAAGGTAACAAATGCCTCTAAGGCTTTCCCTAACTTTAATCACTGTTAACAACTCCCCAGCCCCCCAGCATGCTGTGCCAGAAATTCATAGGAGGAAAGAACTAAACTCTGACGGTTCCCTGCCAGGTCTAGAGAGTAGTTATTTGAATTATAGTGATTAATGTTATCTATTTTTGAGTTTTAATGTGATCTTGCTATTTAGAAGCAGAATAAGAACTATTTGTGGTTCTTGGTAAGACTGCCTTTTAAAATTTATGGATCTTTTCCGCTCAGAGCAATTTTTCAAGTCATCAAGCAAGCAGTGATAAAGTGATATCTTTACGGCGCTACACAGAAGCTTTCTGAATGTAAAAGATGAGAGGTCAGTTATCACAGGATAAAACTAACAACTTGACAGTACTCAGCTGCTCACTTTAAAAAAATGTACATAGATGCCTAGACATTGTGTCATGCCAAAATTGTTGTAGATGGATTTGTAAGCAAACATTTGCCTGTTCAGATAGAACTAATTGGGTAGGATATTTATAGACTTGCTGTATGAATGTCATTTACATGTTGTGAAATGAAAATATGAGCCACCTGGTATATGCCATCCGATGGTGCCATGCCAAATCCTGGGATAGACTGGGCTTCAGAGCACAGAAAGAGACGTCATTAGGAAAATTGGCTCTAGCTCAAGCCCCGTTGGCCTATTTAAGAGGGAGAATTGGAAAAGAGTCGCTTGATTTCTCCCTCTCTCAATTCATTCTTTTATAAAATGGGAATCAAAATATCTCCTCCATTTCCTTTTTGCCATGGCTACTGTGAGAATGAGATCACCCTTGTGAAAACACTTTTAATTTTACCAAAAAAAGGTTCTTCACAAAAATAAAATGATGCATTTCTTTTGGCAGCCAAGCATGCATTTTCATTGCCATGTTGCCTGCAATGTTACGTTGTTTCTTATATGGCCATTTACTTTAGGCCCTATTGAGGCCAGAGGTCTTAGGGCTACTGACCTGGGGCCTATGGGTCAAATTTGATGTGACTGATGAGTTTGGTGTCCCAAATAGGGCTGGTCTCATAAAGACCTGATTCTCAGTTATGAGATTTCAAAGTACAAGTGAAGGAGAATCAGGCTGATGAAGCAGAAGTTTAAAATTGCTGGCCTGTATAAGAATATGTTCCAAGATAACTGGTCTCTCTCTTAGTCATGGAAACCAAAATACAATATTGGATATCTCTTGGGTTCTTCATCATTTTGGATAAAATAGGGCACTTTTCATAGAGCATTGCTTAAAATGGAATTATTTTTGTACCTCTTTCTTCTGCTCCCACATTCGTTGAGTCACTGTAGTATGCCGAAACTTCCTTTTTAGCCTCTGTCACTTACCACCTGCTGTCTACCTTCCTTAACCACCATCTTGGACCAGACCAGACTAACTTACTTCACATTCCATTCACATCCTGTAGTCGTGGAAGTTCAAAATACTCAATCTTTAAACGTGTTGGTTAACACTCTTGACCAGTAGGCTTTCCAATTTATTTTTGTTTTCACTACCCTATAAACTTCCATTCTGTGATGCTGGTGTCTTTGCTGCCTACAATCTACAACTTGCTCTATGCCTTTTAGTTGAAGTCTGCTATTCCTCTACCCTCAGGGGCACTTCCTTTCTGTGTGTAACTCCATCTCATCTGATTCATTCCTTCCTCACCTCTTCAAAAATATCTTTCATTATTTTGCTCCGATTGTTACTATCTCATGTTACAATTTCATCTCTTGACTTTATTCTTCTGTGGGAGTTTTCTACCTGTTCTACGTTTCCCCCCACAAAATAAATAGAGTAATATTACTATGTTGAGAACTCTTTAGGTATTTAGGATAAATTCCTATTGAATAAAGGATAGAAAGGTTTAGTCAGAGGAAAACTGGAGTAGGTTTATTTGCTAACTTTGGAGCCTTCATTGTTTCTAACTTCTGTTTTTCCCAAGTCATCTAAATTTTTGCTGAAAGACAATTCTCACCCACTACTCCCATCCCACCAATTACATGAATTCTGTATTGAAAACTTATTATTTTTTTGAGGTTCCTCTCCAGCTAATAAGATTTAACTGGACTTCCTTTTCTGAATCTTGTGTGTTTGTGTTTTTTATAATAAAAATATATAATTTTACTGTAAGAGGAAATTTTATTATAATATTGAAATTCATTTTCATTCTATTCTACAACCCTCCAAAACATAATACATTCTGAAATGTACTTTTGAGGGTGTGATACTCAACACTTCAATTAAATTGTAAATACTCGCCCTTGATATTGTTTATTCTCCCAAATGAAGCATTGTGGTATGTCAGATGGGCAAACGGAATTGAAGCTGGGTCTCCTTGGGTCACTCTTTGAGCAAGTCATTCAACATCTGTTTCCTCATCTATGAAATGGAGATAATGACAGCTGTTCTACCCTACCCTACAGAAAAGAGATGTCTGTGAAAATGTCCTATAAATGGTACAGAACTATTATGATGTTACATATATAAATACATATGTTAAACTTTTAAACAAATAACTGATAACGAGTGGAAAATAAAAACATCTTAAGGATGAGAATAATACAATAGTTCGAATCTTTAAAAGGAACCTGCTGAGGGGGGACTGGGTGGCTTAGTCGGTTGGGCATCCGACTTTGCTCAGGTCATGATCTCGCGGTCCGTGAGTTCCAGTCCCTCATCGGGCTCTGTGCTGACAGCTCAGGGCCTGGAGCCTGCTTCGGATTCTGTGTCTCCCTCTCTCTCTGCCCTTCCCCTGCTCATGCTCTCTCTCTCTCAAAAATAAATAAATGTTAAAAAATTTTAAAAGGAACCTGCTGAATTTTATTAAAGTATTTGATAGTTTTTTTGCAGAAATTTGAGAGGACAGATATGTTCATCCATGTGACTGAATACACCATTTCCCATCAAGGAAGACCAGTGACTCATGAAAGTATCCTTGGATTCCTCATTCTTTTCTGGAATATAAATACAATGTGCTGCGGGTGTAGGGATCAGATAGTCTGAACTGTGTGGCAGTGGTGAGAGGTGAGGTGGTAGGTGCAACTTACTACATCCACATGTGTCGGTCTTGGCATAGTCTTAGTAATGTCACAAAGTGAGAAACATCTAGAGAGAAATACCCAAGGAAATAAATGGGCCTTTGTCTTATTTTCTCAGGTTCCTTGATGAATCTGTTATAGGGTTCTATGTCTCTTATTGCCCCAAAGTTTTTCCTTATACCTAAATCTCTCTCTCTCTCTCTCTTTTTTTTTTTTTTGCTTAAAATAAAGACTATTTCCCAGATTTCTGTTGTCATAAGGCAGAAACACCATTCTCTTGGAATAATTTAAAGCAGTTTCTAAAATTCCCAAATGGTCTCTTTAGAGTGATAGTTATAAAAATAGCCATTAATTGGAGGAGATCCCACCTTGGAAATTCTGAACCTTCCATGCTTCTATTGACTTTAAACATCTGTCTTGTAGATAGCATTACTGCAGGAATCCTCCCATTATGCAGAAATGCAAAACAGAAATATTTAGGTTATGAAGGTATGAGAGTCAGTACAAAATGCCTTCATCAGAAAAGGATAGTTTATTAAATCTGTATGCTACATTTTAAATCACATTGTGAATGAAAATGAGGTGAATTTAGCTATAGCACTAACATAAGTCTCCAATAATGAATGTATGAATGTATGTATGTCTGTATGTATGTATGTATTTATGTTTTACATTATAAAACCAAGTGTGGCATATGGAGAGAGCACTGACTTAGGAATCAGGAGATTTATGTTCTTATGCCAGTGATGTTAATAATTAGTGGTGTCAGCACATTTCCGGGTCTTAGCCCTCATTTATTCATTAATTTGTTCAGCAAATATTTACTATACTCAACGACTACTATGACTCAGGCACCATGTTATTAAAGGGGAGACTGAACCAGATGATCTCTAAGGTATTTTCTTCATTCTGGAATTCTAAGACACAGGGTCTGGATCTCCCTCTTAGCTAAGTCTGCAGTTGGTTCCTTTCTTTGTTTTCCTACTTCCACCACCTGAGGTCAGGGCTTACCATCTCTTGAATGAACTTCTGCAACAGTCTCTTGGCTGGTCTTCCTGATGTCAGCAGGAAAGACAAGAGAAGGAGGAGAGGGAAGCCTAGCATATGCATAATTCAGTGAACCTGTGGGATTACGGAGTTCCCTAATCCCACCCTGTACAGATTTCTAGGAGTACAGGGGATTCCTAATTAACTCCCCCTTCTGGTCAGTATTGGCTCAGGAACCAAGAGAATGTGAATATTCTGCAGGTCAAGGACACTAGTGTCAGTGGCTGCAAAGCTCAGCTCCTCCTCTATACTTTATTCTCTGATGTTTTTTCTATTTCACGTCCTTCAGTGCCTGTTCACAGGAAGATAATAGAGTCCAAATTCTGTAGCATAGCATATAAGGATCTTATACGTTTTCACCATCTCCTGTCTCTTCCCAACCTATACTGTGTTTCACTTGCCCAAGCTCACAGCCATGCCCCTATACATCCTCTGTTCTTTCCAGCCTCCTGCTTCTCTCCATGCCTTGTCCCCACTAACAAATTCCTAATCACCCTTTGAGGACAGCTTCACCTTTTTGACCATCTTTCTGGCCACCTCCTATTGTGTTGGCTGTTAATTACTTCTCCCTGTGTGGCATTCCTCCTGACAGCTTAGTTCTTCAATCCATTTTAACCACATTAACAGCGCCACGAATTTCTCTGACCATAGTGACTACCATTTTAATACATATAATATTTATCTGGCACTTACAAACCCCACCTTACCCAATTCTTCCATAATCTGTATAAAATAGGCATTGTGACCTATACTTTCTTTATACATATGAAAACTGAGCTGAGAAGTTACATAACTTCTCTAAAGTCACACTAATAATTAGGTGAGATTTAGACATTGAATTCAAGACTTCCACACAAATGTTAAGAATTTCAAATCATCTGGGACAAGTGTTGACTCAGGCATTCTTTTGTGTACCTCAAATCATATCAGTAGGAACACTGGGTAAAATATCTTTAATTCCTGAATATGAAAATTGAGAAATGAACTGCAATATTCTTTTAATTAGTTAAGTTAATGGAGGAAAGCGGTGAAGCAAATAATTGCAAACAGGGGAATCTATCGCAATCGCTCAGTCAGCTTCCTGTGGTCCCTTCAAAAAAGCTGCCTGGAAGAAGGCTTTGAGGATGCTGAGGCCGAGGGGTGATAGGGCACTGAAACTCCCCAAACTCAGTAACCATCGTGAAACATAAGCTCTACTAGAAATTATTTCAATAGCTGTGTGACCTTGAGCAAGCAGTTTCACTTTCTTTTCTTTCCTTTTTTTTTAAGGTTTACTTATTCTTGAGAGAGAGAGACAGAGTGCGAGCCCAGAGGGGGCGGGGGAGGAAGGGGGCAGGGTTGGGGGAGGAAGGGGGCAGGGTTGGGGGAGGATGGGCACAGAGAGAGGGAGACACAGAATCTGAAGCAGGCTCCAGGCTCTGAACTGTCAGCACAGAGCCCGATGTGGAGCTCAAACTCACAAACCACAAGATCATGACCTGAGCTGAAGTCCGTCACTTAACCTACTGAGCTACCCAGGCGCCGGAGCAGTTTCACTTTCTGTAGTCTAGTTTCTGTTCATGTTAAATGTAAAAGTCAGAAAGCATCATGTCGAAGGTGCAGCCTGGGGATTATCTACATCTTGTGAGAATATGAAAAGCTCTCCTACTGCCCTCCCATAAGGCACTGGGAAACTTCTGTGGCACCATTAAACAGGTAAATGACAAGCTTCTGGGGGCCTACCCCAAGGTTCCAACAGCAGCCAGTGATTCCAACACTCTAACTATAGGCAGAAGGATACCAAGATGTTAGCATGGCCACTTATTTCTCAAAAGAATGAAAGACTTCTTAATCCACATTTTATAATGTCATCTGTGTGACCCGGTGCAGATGCCTAATTAAAAGCTTGGTTGAAAAAAAATTATGCCTAATCAGCACACATCCAACAATTATTCCCTGGCAGATGTGAATTAGTCCAGCGAGCTATTTACATTTCCTTTGTGTTTGGCATTGTGTGGTAAGATCTATTTAAATACTTGCATTTTACTTTGTTAGAGAGGAGAAAGAAAAGAGAAATTTAAAAGCATTGATTATTTGCTGATTTGGCAAAGATGAAACAACTCTTCAGATTAAAACTATAAGTAAAGGCACAAAAAGAAAGCACAAAAGACTGGTTTTTGCAAAGCTCCAAAGAGCAGAGGCTTTCTAAATAGCTTTCTCACTTTAATTCAGTAACATGAAATGGTCAATGAATCTGTCATTTCTCTAAAACAATGTAATGAATTTTAAACAAACACAAAAAAGACCAAGATGTTATCAGAGGAATCCTGTAAAATGAAAATTGGTTCTTGCATTGAAAGGGAACTTACGATTTCACTGAAGAAAATAAAAATGAAAGAATTTAAAAATCTATATTAAAACCTTGGCAAGATGAAAGTTTATGAAAGCAAGATAAAAATGAAGTTTCCTTGTCCTCTCCTGTGTGTTATAGATACAGATGAGGGCAGAGGCATCAAAGAAATATGCTCAATCAACACACAACCCTCCATGAAAACTCAAACTACAGAAGTACCTTGAAAAGAAGAGCAATTTTATATGAATGGCAAGCAACTCGCATGCTTACTTTCAAATAGCATTAACCATAGACCTCAAAGAGTATGGTTCTTTTTTACATAAGTGGCTCCTAGGGGCCAACATGGCATGATCATCACTACCTTCTGAACTTACTCCAACACAGTATCAAATGGCTGTAAAGCTTCCCCTGAACTGATGGGGGACAGCTGGCTGGGGGGAGCCAGGAACTGTTTGTGGACCTGTTTTCCAACAGTTTACTCAACCCACGATTGTGGATTGCAAGCCATTCTGACTGAGCAAGAAAAATGAACATCAAGGAGAGATGAAAAGGACCAGTGGATCCATTTCATTCAGACCACTGCCTCCTGCCCAACGGTTTCTAAGTGTTTGCTACCAACATGCACTTTTAAGAAAGGTAGAAGCAGTGTTTTTTTAGTTGGAGGAAAGTGGAATTTAGTTTTTGATACTGTGAAATTGGTACTAGAATAGGGGGGAATAACTATTTCAAGATGCCAGAGAACATTTTGCAAACTTGTTCCCTTGAATTACTTTTGGAAAAAAAAAAAAGACTATCTGTTCCTGTGTGAGCTGGGTACTGTCTTGAGCATCCAGACTGAAGATAGAGGATGTCAATTTTGGGGCTGCTCGGCCAAGGAACTCTCACCCCTAGATCTTTATCACCCTGTATGGTATTTCTGGAAAGTGCTCTGACTGGTGCTTCCACTGCAAGCCAATCAACAATCCCTAACTGATACTGTAACATTAGATTATGTTGATCTACTCCTTCACTCCCTTCACGTGAACAATTGCAGAGCCCCTGCTGCCTTGCTGAAATGAGGGCTGCCAGAATATTCCTCCCATATGGACTTCTGAACTGGTGCAGCATTAAGTTGCCGAGCTTCATAAAATGGCTGGCAGAAAGAACAAATGTGCCATGCTAAAAATGTGACTGTATATTGCATACACACGGGTCCAAGGCTTGGTGAGAGAGCCTTCTAACTTGTTAAGAGGAAAACAGACTTGGCAGATGTGAATCTTCACTGACAGACTCTGATCGTTCAAACTTGGACACTTTTATTTCCAATTTCAGTTTCTGAAAGAGCAATATTTTATACAAGTATCAAAAAGTCAGTCTGCTCATCGGGCCATATACACCAAAGACTGTCAATTGAAAACCCTCAAACACATGGAAAAGGGGAAGAAACATTTTTCTCTTGGCTGCACTAAAATTTTGGAATCCAGAGAAAGATGGTTACTATCTCTTTGATTTAGGAGAAGAGAAAGGGAAATCAATATGGTCTTTTATAATATCAGACATCCAAGACTTCCTCCATAAGGGTATGTACCTTCCCACGACCCCCTCTACGCCATACATTGTACACAGATTGTTTTGGGGATGAATAATGTCACTAGTCTATGAGTTTCAGGGAAATATGCAGCAATTTCCCTGCAGATAATGGAGATTATTCTATTCTCAGATGCAGCAGACAAATGCACAGAGAAAAACAATATAATCCCCTGCTGTTCCCAATGTTACAATTATTATACTAAAACTGATTGGAATAAGTTAGTGGAGAATCATCCTGGAAGATCTTAAACTGTCCCTCCTTCTATCACTCCCACTGAACATATATCTACATGAATAGATCCACGTGTCTATGTTATATCACTCATCACTCACTGAAGGGTTACAGTACATTTTGTATTCCAGCCAAATATAATTAACAATAAAGACAAAACAATGAAAATTTCTTGCTTTCTAAACCCAAATCTAGTAATAATTTTATAATTATACTATCAGCACTTTATATTTCAAGTTCTTGCAAACCAGACTAAAATGCAAGAGTCATAACCATATAGTCCCAGATTAATCAATCGAAAAGTAAAAGTTTTACATAGTCTCTTGATTTTTTTTTTTTTTTGGTTTAGATAATGCAAAAATAGTCCATTAAATCCTTTCTACTGAAAATATGCATGGTTGGAAGTCACAGAGCAATGACTAAATTGGCTAATAACAATAGCTACTATTTATGTGCTAAGAATAATAAAACCGTGTGCCCCAAATTCCACCAAGCACTTTAGAGACTTAGTCTCATTTAATCCTTGAAATAACCTGGTGGAGAATATACTAACTTTGTTTTGTAGAAGAAGTCGTCATAGCTTAGCAAAACTAAGTACCACAGTTGCAAAATATCAGAGCTGCCTCAGTCTCTATCATGTTTGGTGTTACTTTCAGGCCAGTGTGCTAACTATATGCATTCTCGGTTATATAAATTTATGAAATTTCAAGATTCATTTCATCGATTTATTTGGCATTTCTTAAGACTTAGACTACAAGTTAATCATTTGGAATTTTGTTTACCCAATTTCACATTTTGACTGCCTGAATTGAACACCTATTTTGGCATAATGTAAACATATGCGATATTTTATCATGACATACCAGTCCAGTTTTTATGCACAACTTGTAGCCTACACGAAAATCAAAATGATAGAATTATCTATATCTGAATGGGCTGACCAGGTGCCCAAGGGTAAAGGAAGTAAATCAAAACAAAATGTGGACAAAATGCCAAGCTACAAAAGAGCACCATTGGGAATACAACTTTGAGGTCATAAACATCTAATAAATACAGGAAAAAAAAAAAAGAACAAAAAATAGTATATGAGATGCTTAAGCTTTGAAAATCTGGCTGTCATAAATCCTAAAAGGCTGAACTACTAGGAACAGGACTATGTATTCCAATTAACTGAAATCAGGGTTGATAATTTGAATGGACCCAAGTATGGGAGGGGCAATTAGCTCATTAGCTAACCATAAAGCATCAGTTTCCTTAGGTCTAGAACACAGGGAACAGATATTTAGTTGTTATTTTTTTTGTACATTGTATTTTCAATTTTAGTTACACAGACATGCTAACTTTTCTACATAAACAATAATCAATGATGGCTGAAGGCATGTAATTGTAAACCATTTCCATTTTGACTTCTACTCAGGAAACTGACACAGAGAAAGCATGAAGTTACACTTGATATCCATAATTACTGGCTTATGGAAGCAAGAGATCTAAGGATTTAGTCAATGAATAATATAAAAATACAGTCAGGAGATCATAAATATTTATTACTACATCAAAAGTCTGCTAGTCAATCTTTCAATAATTCCTTCAGCATAAAATACTTGAGTCAGGATATTGGAAAAAATATTAATTAAAATTCAGACTTAGCTCTGAAAAGATGGGAAATAAGAACTATATAAAATATTTTCTGCTACAAACTGTTTTATCTAATTTTTGTCTTGGTTTTATTTTTCCCTATGGGTTTGATTGTAGGTTCTTAAGTTTATTCACCTATTAAATTTGCAATTATCATGTTAAGTCTGACAAGACATTTACCTGCTTTGTGAAGAAGGATTAAAGCTAAGAGGCAGAATTTTGTTTTTTGTAAAGGCAAATTGAATACAAAAATAAACTTCAGTACCTATTTTACTTAATTAAATGCTTTTCTTTGTTCAGCAAAAATGTTCTCATAAATTCTTTACTATTTTTTTTTAAGTCTGGAAAGATGCACTAACACTATTTTTAACTGTAACTTTACTAATTATGGTTGATTAAATCAGTATGTGAAGAACATAATTATAGTTATGACATATCTTGCATATTTTACATATACAAAATATCTTTATTTTTGATATCTTAAAAACTAGAGAAATGTTTAAAATGTTAGCTTTGTTATCTGTAAGAATCATTGGCATAAGTGAAAATTCATGGTAGGAGGAAGGTAAGTAATGATTTGTAAATTCTAGTAGATGGGGATGCTTGCAAACACAGAGGTGAGAGGCTACAGATAAAAGTTTTGGAGCCATGATCATAGGAACCTAGGTCCTAAGCTTTCACTTCTGATTTCTTTTGTTATTTCTCTATGGATTTTGTATTTAAAATGATTTCCAACCTCAATTCTTTAAAAATTTTTTTTTAATGTTTACTTATTTTTTGGGAGAGAGAGAGAGAGAGCGAGTGGGGAGGGGCAGAGAGAGAGGGAGACACAGAATCTGAAGCAGGCTCCAGGCTTTGAGCTTTCAGCACAGAACCCGATGTGGGCTCGAACCTGTGAACCATGAGATCATGACCTGTGCCAAAGTCACTGCTCAACTGACTGAGCCACTCAGGTGCCCAAATCTCAATTCTTTTATTCGGCAGCAATTAGTTAGTTCTTCTATTTTCAGTAACTTAACTATTAATTAGAGTTTTACATCAGCATGGGTTAACCAGTGTAACTCACATCAGGTTAATGTATTTTTAATCATAATACAATAATTTTGACATTTTAGTATGCATTCAATAAATATTTATGTGGTCCCTACTATGTGCTCTGAGAAGGGCCCAGCAGATACAAAGATGCATAAGACTTAGTCCCTAACCTTAAAATACTATTAACTGTAACTCAAAGTGGCAAGGAAAACTAGCATATAGTTACTACGGATAAATGCATGATTCTTTTTCAGTATTTCAGTGAAATTTTAAAAATAAGTGGTGCTTATTAATAAGCAGTGCTCACCAAGGTACCAAACAAAACAAAATTTAAAAAAATGAGAAAAATGCATATCCTTTCTCTTTGGAGTAATGTAGAAAACAGCTATCCTCATTTCTCATTTATCTAGTGGGCATCTAGTACAGCATCGACACAGAATAAGGGATCAAGGACATTTGCTGAAGGCAAAGATTTGTAGCCATGCAATATCTTAAACTATGAGCTATCCAAAGAAGAGCTATCTAAAAGTGCAGTGAATTTGGGAAACAGTGTTAGATGGGGAGGGGTACTTTCAGGGAAGTACCGACTGAGGAGGATGAAGATTGGGGTGGTGGTCAGTGACTGGGACAAGGAAAGACAAGGGAAGTGGTCTCATACTTATTAGTTGACTTTTGCTCTTTTACTTACTTAATACAGCATAAACCTTGCACAAAAATCACATTCTTTGGATTGATCATAGTTCTTCAGTTGTGGGATTATTTTCCTATGGATTCAAATTGCGCCCTCACACATCTCGGTTAAACACAAAGATACAGCTCAGGTCAGGATAATTTAGATTAGATACACCCAAAAAGTATTTGCCTAGGGGATGGTTACAGGCATCTCAAATAGATAAACTGGTTTGTAAGGCTTTGTGGGTAAATTGTGACAGACCATGCTGTATACTATGTGTGTATGTGTGCATATTTATATTTGAATTCTCTTATTCTCTCACTGTTTTAGACACAGTCTTAATTACCTGTTAAATGTTACACATTTATTGCATTGTGCAATCGAGACATTTATTTAATGTTGGGTTAACCTGGTTATTTTCCGATGAAAGATGAAAAATCATTGTTCCTGAGTTTTAGCATGAAGAAAAGGTTATATTTTTCATTAATTTCCCCTATTTATGGTCTGCTAACATGAATTAAATACAATAACTAGTCATTGGCTTTTAAAATATCACTTTAACTGAAGTCTTTTGGGTTACTCTGTTGAAACAGATTTATTGCTATTAGGTCTATTACAGATGCTATGAGCTATATATAGCAATAACCACTTTGGAAGAGACATGTATTCCATAGAAGACTCTGATCCATTATTTAATCAATTATGTCAGTAAAGCTCAACCTGGACCATGATTCTATAAAATAATTGCATAGCCATTCTTTCCCCTGCGAACAGGAGGGTATTGCTTTTATACAATTTAAAATATCCTGTCAGAGAAAATACAAAATTTAAAGTCATTTATTACAGACATGACATGCTAATGAGAACCTTTAAAAGCAGTGGTCAGGCAACTCAGCCACCATGCACTTCATAATTTATAGGTATATTTTATTTATTCAGGTTAATAAAGGATGTGTTTGACATATTATCAGACTGACCTTGTTTCTTGGCAAATACCGTCTTAAAGTCTCCAGAGCTAATTCCATTGCCAGACATTCCTTTCAAGGACGGCTTGTTATTATTCTCTTGGAAACAATTAACAGACTGTCGTGCAGAATAACATGTACTTTGTCCTGAAATTCTTTATTGAAAAAGGCCCCCCAAACAAAGTGGTTTCAAACTTTGACTCTTGAGACTCTTAATTTGAGAACTTTTTTCTGTACTTAAGTTTTAGAATATTCAAATATTGTGCTGACACATTGGGCTGAGCAAGCCATTTTAAAAGGAAATGTAGATCGTATCTTAAGTTAGAGCTAAGATTCAGCTTAACTTTCTACATTATTTCCATTGATGTCTACTTTACTGGACAATGAGATCTGATGCTCAATTTGACATGAGTATCAGTGCAATCATCATAAAAGATGCACTTTGTTTAATATTTAGGATTTATTAAGGCTGCAAATCAAACAGAGGTATTACAGATTTTCATTTTTTTTTATCAACAAGGCTTAAAATCAACAGGATTTTCTAGCTAACTATTCTAATTGATCTAGTTTTATCAAATCATTATACATTATTTTATTTTAGAATATAATTTCATTTAGGTCATAAAATCCTATTAAAGGGATTATTATAAAATGAATTTATTTAGTACTTAAGCACAGAGCTTGATTAGGAATTGTGTACAGAAAATTATATATCGCAAAGTCCCTCTTTTCTAAAGTGTGTAGTCAAAGGCAAAGGTCAGCAAACATTTTTCTGGGAAAAGCCAGAAAGTAAATATTTCTGGCTTAAAAGCTATGTGATCTCTGTAGCAGCTACTCAGCTCTGCCATTATAGCACAAAACCAGTCACAGACAATATATAAACAAATGAGTTTGGTTGTTGCCATAAAACTTACAAAAACAGGCAGTGGGCAGAATTGCCCAGGTTGTCATAGATTGCCAAACTTTATCCCAAGGGAAGGTCATGGCACAGTACAGCATTACTCACTGGCCTTTGGAAACAGTTTGCGTACTCCAGGTGGTATCAGAATCAAGACAGGGAAAATTAAAGCTAGAGAGTGTCAACTACTAAATAGGTTTAAGTCTCCAGGACACTAATTTTATTATACAGTTGTTCCAGCACCATCATATACACTCTGTTTAATACTTTTCCACATACTATATTTTATAAGGATAATTATTATGCCTATTTGATAGAATAGATATTTTATAGAATAGGTAAATTGTTTTGAGGAATTATTGTTGCTCAAAGCAGTTAAATGGTACCAGACTCATATCTTGTGATTCCAAGTATTCCAAATTTATTCTTCTGAAAGAACTCACCATGAGAATTCTTTAAGAAATGAGAGTGAATGGGAGAAATCTTGGAAAATGAAGGCCAGGCAGTTGGCCCATTTTTTTTAAAAGGAAAAAGTGTTTCTAGAAATCATAAATAGGCAAGTAAAATTTGTTGCTCGTTTAGAACAGATTATTAGAAAAACTGTGCATGAGCCTTAGAAAAGAAATGGATAATTGCTAGCAGCCAGGATGGGTTGACTAAAAATTAGTTTTCTTTTTTTTTTTTAATTTTTAATGTTTATTTGAGAGAGAGTAGAGAAAGAGAGACAGAGAGACAGAGAGACAGAGAGAGACAGCAGGGGAGGGGCAGAGAGGGAGACACAGAATCAGAAGCAAGCTCCAGACTCTGAGCTGTCAGCACAGAGCCCCATGCGGGGCTTGAACTCACAAACCGTGAGATCATGACCTAGCCGAAGTTGGAGGCTTGACCAACTGAGCCAACCAGGTGCCCTAGTTATTCTCATATAACCTGATTTCTTCTATGATATGAAGTTATTAGGACAGTTCCACAGACATGGAGCATTGTGAGTTAGTAAGACATTTAACAAAAAATCGACGGAAATAAGTTGGAGAAATATAGCCTGGAAAATACCTCAGGATAGTCTATGCTTGTTGATTTTTAAAAACACTTTATTGAGGTACAACTGACATATAAAAAGTGGTACATATTTAATGTATACAAGTTGATAAGTTTGGAGATAACGATGCATCTGTGAAACCATCCTCACAATCTGTGCCATAGACATATTCATCATCTCCAAAAGTTTTCTCCTTATTTTTTTTGTGTACAGAAAATTATTTGTTATTATTTCTTTTGTGATAAGAACATTTAACATAAGTTCTACTCTTTCAGCAAATTTTAAGTATATAATATGGTATTGTTAATTATAGGTTCTATGCTCTATAGTAGACCTCATTTGGTATAACTAGAACTTTGAATGCTTTGACTAATACGTCTCCATTTTCCCCTCTCTCCAGCCCTGACAACCACCATTTCTAGTTTTTGAATAGCAGAACCCACATAAATTGATAAATGGATTAACATTGCCATGCCATTGGATGGACTCTAAGTGTGACTGAATTTAATACGTGTGTGTATCTCTCTCTCTATCAACATATCATACATGAATGAATAATAAGAAATATGTCCATTAAATATATAAATTATAAACCTGGGAGAAATCAATAAAAATTAGAAAGGATCTTAGATTTGACAATGCAGACTAAAACTGGCAGATAAAATTTTATAGTTATAGGTATAAAAAAGTTGAGTTTATATTCCAAAAAAAATGAAAAGGAGTAGAAAAAATGACACCCTCGAAGGATGTCAGATAAAGGTCACAAGGAAGAAGATTTTGATTTAATTTAAGAAAGAACATTGACCAGTCATGACTCTGCCATTTTGGGAGAAACTGTCTCAAGTAGCAGAATGGTGGGAAAAACCTCAGAGCTTTAGAGCAGTGCTTCTCAACCTTTAAAGTTCACACAAATCACCTGGAGATCTTGTTAAAAAGCAAATTGTGATCCAGTCATTCTGGAGGTGGGACTTGAGATTCTGTATTTTTTAAGTTTGTTTGTTTATTTACTTATTTATTTTTGAGAGAGAGAAAAAGAGAGACAGAGAGAATTCTAAGCAGGTTCTGCACTGTCAGCACAGACCCCAATGCAGGGCTTGATCCCACAAACCGCAAGATTTTGACTGAGCCAAGATCAAAAGTTGGACGCTTAGTTGACTGAGCCACCCAGGCACCCTGGAATTCTGTTTTTCTAACAAGCTCCAGAGATGCCGCTGTTGTGGTCCCTGACTGTCCACATTTTGCATATGGCATAAGGCTTTTAGGAATGGACTTCGGAGTCCTACAGACCTGGATCCACCACCTGCTGCTGAATGTCCTTGGAACTTATTCAATGTCCCAATCAAATCTTTGTAATCTATTTAAGTGGAGATAATAATACCTATATCTCACAGGACTCTTGTGAGGATTAACTAAGACTATACATGTTGGCACACAGTGAGTACTTAATAGGTTTCAATATCCTTTCCGCCATCACTTCCTCATTATTAGTGATATATGAACTGAGGTGGGACGACCACCTTTCAAGAGTTCTGAAAGATATTCCTACATTTTGCAGTCTCTTATAGACAATATATTATAAGTTATAAAAGTTGAAGTTCAGTGGCTCTTCCCTGTTCTTTTCTGGCTTTAGCTCTAAAGAAGACATACACAAATTTGGTCTCCACTATTAACTGCCACTTCACTCACCACCACCTCCCCATTCCCCTACCTCACTGAAATTTGTCTTTGTGAAGGGGGTATCTGAGAATTGACCATAAGGCAATGGCCTCTGGTTTAACTAGAGGAGCTATTTCCCTCTCTACAAAGGAGATAGCTACCCCCAAATCACGTCGACTAACTGCTCCTGCTGCATCATGTATTGGAGCTACCCAAGAGATCATTCTGCTTCCAGCTTAGATTCCCAGAAGCCACTCTGAAGCCTGCCAAGTCACCATTTTTCAGCTGGTGTTTAGAACTGCTGTTGGGTTTGATGTCTCCTTCAGGTGTCCTGCTTTCCAGTATTTAATCTCTCTATTGATAGTAGTTAAGCACTGTCTCAGATAATGACAGCTTCTGCCATTGGAGCCAACAGAGCAAGAAATTTTGTCTGTATCGTGTTTGTGCTCACTTAAACTACAACCATAGCCTCGGTGGAACATTCTGGACATGGACACACACACACACACACACACACACACACACACACAGTGACTGACTTTTTACCCACTCAAAGGGATGCACAAGGGTCAGGGACTGTGGGTCAGGCTCCCTTTGGCTGCCTCATGCCTATCAATTTGGGTTCATCAGCTCCTACCTGGCTTCTCTCTTCTTCCTTTCCTAGCTGCAGCTAAGATGCCCTGAAGTCATTTAATTTAGGCTATAACTCACCTGGTTGCTGCGGTTTCAAGCCTGATGTTCATCCTGGACTCTCCTGCTGACTAAATGTCCTTTTTAAGAACCAGTTTCTAGTTCTCTTTTGACATTTTAAAACTGAAAAACAGCCAATTCTATTTTAAAATAATTAGATAACTGTGCAGTTTTATCTTTAAATTGCTATCCAGTCTAGGCTGCTCTATTACTAGGAACTTTTGACAAACACTCCTTTATTCATGTGTCTCCCTCTCCCTGCATCCCCTGCTCAGTGTTTGGGCTAGGGCAAGTGCACCTCCCCTTTTCCTGACAATCCTTCATTTCCTGTCTGGAAAAGCTTGTCAGGCTTATTTGGCCAGAAGTCAATGAAATGTATTTGTCAGTCTTTAGCTGAACTTCCAAAATGGTGTAGTCTCTCGATGTATCCTTTCTCCAGTGGATTCATGCATGGTTTTATAGGGAAAGGGGATAACACAGTTTCCTGAGCTATGATCACTAGCTCAGGACATGAGTTATAATTTGACTCAAATTGTGGTTTGGTCATCAGTGGAGAAATGTGGCTGCTTGTCATCAAAATGGGAGCAGAAGAAATCATATGTTTGTGCACTAACTATAGGACCTTGGTTATATGGTAGAAGGATCTTCTTACTTCCCCCCAAAACTACTATTGCTTGAATTAATGGCCAGGAATGTATGGTTCTGAATTCCACTGCGGAAATAAGTACAGAAAATACACACTAAGAATAAAATGGTTTACAATTTTCAAAAGCACACTTTGCAGTTTAAATTCTGATAGATATGCGCTAGATGCTGGAGAAATAAACAAGTTTTGACCAACTGGCTACGGACACTCATAAGGGTTTAATAGTTTGCAAGTAACTCTGACAATTTACAAGATAGCTTTTATGAGCGAGGGCAAAATTAACTCACTGAAACCATTCTTTCCAGTGCATGATTCTACACAGAGATGTTTAGTGACACTTGGATTCCAACAATATCAAAACCTTGCAAGTTAGAAACTGTTAGCCATAGGGGCAGAATAGAACTTTTAATTTATTCTTAGAATGTTTTTTGGATCCTTAGATTTTTGGTAAACTGGTTTTGTAATCTTGGTGAATTATTTCACCTTTCTGAGTCTCCATTTCAATAAAAGAACAGCACAATTTTTTGAGGGCCTACTATTTGCCAGTCATTTTGCTGGTACTGACGATAACAAAAATAGATGATGCTTCCTTTATCCTTGTTATATGTTAGGCATTGTACAGAATCTTTAATATGAATTATCTGATTTGACCCTCATAAGAATCTTATGGATAGAATACTGTTACTCTTCCTGGAAATAATGCTATGTTCTTGTATAGGAGAGGTGGAAACTGAAGCCTGGGGAAGTCAGTAACTTGTCCATTCTCGACACAGCCTGTATTCCTAGTGATTACATAGAACTGCCTCCTGGTACTCTTAAGTTGAGGAGTGCTACTTAAACTTTAATATGCTTGCAAATCACCAGGTTATCTTGTTAAAATGCAGTTTCTTTTCTTTTAATGTCAACAAGAATGTTTATAATAGTCTTATTCAATATACAAACTGTGGCATAGTCATATAACTGAATATTATTCAGCAGTATAAAATAATAAACTACTGATACATATATCAACATAGATTCATATATTTTTTTAAACTTTTTAACAATTTTTTGAGAGAGAGAGAGAGAAAGTGCATGACTGAGGGAAATGGGCAGGGAAGAGATGGGCAGAGAGAGAGAGAGAGATAAAGAATCCCAAGCAGGCTTCATGTTGAGCATGAGTCCCAATGCGGGGCTCAATCCCATGACCCTGGGGTCATGACCTGAGCTGAAATCAAGAGTCCAATGCTTAACCCACTCAGTCACCCGGGCACCCCTCATTTATATATCTAGATTCCATTGATAAGAAGTTTCAGACCAGGCAAATTGAATCTATGGCGATCAAAACCAGAGAAGGATTTGCCTGTGTGAGATGAAGATTACTAGCAGATGGCACAGAAACACTTTTCAGAGGTGGGAAACATGTAATATCTTGATTTTGGTTGATTTTGGTGGTCATATATAGGTGTATAGATTTCTCTAGATTGATCAATGGCATATTCAAGTTATATACATTTCACTGCATGTACTTTTTCTCTATTTAAAAAATAAATTGGGAAAATGAAGCATTTTTAAAAGGCAAAAAATATTTCTTTTTAAAATTTAAATTATATTACTACTAGTAGTCAAAAATATATTGGGCCCTAAATGAGCTGTTTTCCCCCCTTTACACTACACCATCAAATCAGAAGTATGTTGTTTTTAGTGTTAAAATATGTTCCATCTCCAGGGAATCCACACTTGAGTCAAATATTGACCTTGAATTTTAAGCACTTTTACAAATACTGAAAATTATAAGCAACCACACCAAAAAAGGCAACCATGTGAGGAAAGGATATGTTAATTAGCTTGACTTTAGTAATCATTTCACTATATATACCTAAAACAAAATCTTAAGTTGTGTAACTTAAATATATACAACTGTTCTGATTTATAAGATAAGATGGAATCAGGGCATCTGGGGTGAGGTCCAAAATTCCGCATTTTGACTCCTGTCAAAGTCCAAGAGGGTGTCATTCCCCTGTTCATGGGTCATAGTTTGAGTAGCAAGGTCCCAGACCTGCAGTTCATACCCTAACTCACACAGTAGAAATACCTGGAAGGCTTTTAAAGATTTCTATATGTAGGCCATATTTTACACCAATTCGATCAGAACCTCTGGGGCTGGAACTCAGGCATGAATACATATTTTAAAGATCCCTAAGTAATTCCACTGCTTGTAGAAATCAATTTAGCAACTCAATATTAGTGTTAAAAATAATAAAATACAGTGCACTGCATTTGTAAGCTAAGTGAGCTTAACTCAATATAAAAAGTGAAACTTTTAATATCAGCTTTGTGTGTGTGGGTGCACATGTGTGTGTATCTGTGTGTGTACTGAGTTCACGGTATAAAATGTATTCCTCATTACAGGTCCAAGTAAAAAAAATACATATTTGAAAGCTACTCTCTATAGGAATATGATTTCCTTCTTTTTTTCCCTTCCTTTCCCTTTCTCTCTTCCTCCTTACTACCTCCAGATTTTGCCTTATTCTTAAAAGGATTTAAGGGAGACGACAAATAGACAAACTTTATTAACATATCAGTCTTGGGTGCCTGGGTGGCTCAGTCAGTTAAGCATCTGACTCTTGGTTTCAGCTAAGATCATGATCTCACGTTTCTTGAGTTTGAGCCCCATATCAGGCTCTGCGCTGATAGTATGGAGCCTTCTTGGGATTCTCTCTCTCTCTCTCTCTCTCTCTCTGCCCTTACTCCGCTGGTGCTGTCTCTGTTTCTCTCAAAATAAATAAATAAACTTAAAAGAAAAAAGATATGCCCAGTAGGGCTGTCAGGTAGTCCACAATCCAAAGGGGTAGGTGCTCTATAGGATATATGATGAGATTTCTTGGGAGCCCACATAAAGAATATGGTGAATTGCTACCCAGGAGATTCAGGTGTCATAGAAAAACTGGCATATGATCTGTGTCCTGAATAGAGATGTGGCAAGTTACAAAGGAAGGAAAGGAATTCTAAAAATAGGCATTCCTTGTGCCTCAGGCAAAGTCAAGGCATGGTCTGCATTTCACCTGTAGGATTAGGGTAAATCTGGAGATGGTGGCAGTAATGAAAATCTGTGCTGAGATGAAGTGTTGTGGGGTGTGGAGAAGGTATTTACAGGAAAACATATGCTGGAATGGCCAAGAAAAGGAAGAAGCCAGAGCTCAAAGCTGGAGAAGCAACACCAAGTATTGGTTTCTAAAGTGAAGGAGGAAGAGAAGGAGGAGGGTTAGAATAAGAAATGAAATCAGGTACTGGTGATGAAGAGAAGTATAAAATCGGCTGACATGGATGCTTTTAGAATAAAAACCAGGCAGAATTCATGAACATCAGAGCTTTGTGGGGTTTATACCCAAGTGGACAGTTTTCATGAGAGGGAAGTTGAGAGAGTTAATTGTAGCAGGGATGTAGTCAGTGCTGCGATAGAAGTTGTGACTTTATAGTGGAAGACACAGTATGCAAAACTAAGGAATTGTTCTCATTTGTTTTATAATCCCACGTAATCCTCAGAGGTTTACATGAGGGAAGTGGCCTGATCAGGCTTCTTTTTTCTTTTAAAGATTAAAACAATCTGGAGGTGAAGTTGGTGTCTGACTGCAGCACAGAATGCCTACTTGTGGGCACACACAATTAGGTCCTGAGGCAGGAGCTAAGGAAGGAGAAGAGGATTGTTTTTTTTAAAATACGTCCAATATGGGGCTTGAATTCATGTCCTCGACCGGGATCAAGAGTCGTGTGCTCTACTGACTGCGCCAGCCAGGCACCCCAAGAGGAGGATTTCTGAAGAAGAATTGTCAGGATTTACTGAATGTGGAGTTAAGACAGAAAGGGAAGTTACGGGAACCAGTGTTTAGGTTCTAGCTTGGGAAACAGGGTGGATATACATGCCAATAGCCCAGACCAAGATTTCAGGGAGCCGAGAAGTTGGGGAGAGGGCAGGCTAGGTGTAAGGTACTGTGGGTACTAGGTGTAAGGTGGAGTGTCTAGGACATGGTGGGAAATTTCGGGTCTATTGGAAGAAGACTATACCAGGTAGATTAACAAAGAATGAGGGGGCTGGAATAGATAATCTCTAAGATGAGGTCAAGCCTGCCATATTAGACAAGCAACATGAAAAGATGTGCTTAAAACAGCAATGAGAAATTTTAGTTTTCAAAAATCTATATTCTCAAGTCATAAGGAGAACTGGTATAAATGAATTAAGATAGTTCTCAAAAGTCACCTGAGTGATTTTCTACCAATACAGTTTCTAAGGACACAAGGCAGGACTGTAGTGTGGACTATAGCTATAAAGTTTCATCCTGTAATCACACTTTAGGCTAGAATACTAATTATGGTTCTACTGAAATTATTTAAAAGTGTTATTTTATTTATTTTTTTCACAGAGAATGTTTTATATGTGTTATGTGTCTTGTTATTTAAGAAACTAATCTATATTGAGTGGATGTGACTACTAATTGACAACTTTTATAGATTCAGCATCAAAAAAACCTCAGTTATCTACTTTATTTTTACAATTTGGGGATCTGAGAGAAGTTGTCTAAAACATCTTACTATCAGTATGTGCTCTAGATTCAACAAAACCCAAAATACCTAATTATCATTTAGACAAGAGAAAGGGGGGGGAACCTACTATAAATACCATCATCTTCTCTTCCATGAAGTAAATGTTGAAGATAAATCCCAGTGCTGAATGTTCAGTGTGAGGATATTGTCCCAAATGCATGAAACCACTAAATAAACAGAAGAGGAATCATTGCCAGGACTGTAAATTCAGCAATGCTTTGCTCATTTCATGGGACAGATAATTTCAGTGGGAATTCTTCTACCATGAGACAGGGAGATTCAATACATAAATTTAACATGACAATGTAATAATAGGCTACATGAAAAATAGTGTTGAAATAATAAGATCATGCCTTGTTCCAAATTTATCCATTATTCATATTTTCCCATTAAACATCAATGTAAACAGAATAATAATGTTAATTCAAAATTAAAGTAATTATGTACTGCTTAAGTTCTATTTAATAATACACACATCTCTCTTTTTTTAATGCTTTATCTTTTTCCTGGTTCCTTGTTTTAATTCTCTAGGCAACATTTGCCATTTTCTCTGTTTTACTAGTACTTTGTGAATATCTCAATTCTGTGTCATTCTTATTACACTGTCCTTTAATTTTAACACTTGTGTTTCTTTCACTAAACTATGAACTGCTAGAGGAATGATTCTGTGCCATTATTGCTGAATGAATCAATAGACTAAGCACAGCACCTTGGACATAAAATTTTAGAAGAAAGAATTTGATTTTCAGTGTATTCCAAATAAGAGGGAACCTCAAAATAGTAATCAGGGAAAAAACAAGAACTTTGTTAGGGTATTCTCATCCTGGTTTTGTTACTTAGCATGATTTCTATGTTGATTTCCATATGAGGGCCACTATATTCTCAATGCCTTGATGTCTTAACATCTTAATTCTGTGCTGTGTTTCATATTCATTTTTGCATCAGAGTCCAACACTATAAGGGACCTATGTTTGTTGGATGAATAAACTTCACATTTGGAAATGTTTTCTGCCCAAGGAAGATCTCAGGTTAAGTTTGGAAACTCTTAGCAGATACAGTTTTTCTCTTCTTAACTTCTTACTAGTGTGCTGAAATCTTGCCTCACTGCCATCAATCAGCTAACCAGTCAACCAAGTAGCTAACCAACCAACCAACCAACCAACCAATCAACCAACCAATTAATATGTATTTATCAAACCTCTACTATATGCTTAGCACTGTGCTAAGTACTATGAGGGGTATGAGGCATGGTTCTCCCCATTAAGCAACTTAGACTTTTCAGTTATATGGTGGGCAAACTGAAAAGGTTGAATTGTGTTTAATGAAGTTTTCTGGTACTTAAAATTTTTTTTAATGTTTATTTATTTTTTAGATAGAAAGAGAGACAGAGCATGTGAAAGGAAGAGGCAGAAAGAGAGGGAGTCCACAGAATCTGAAGCAGGCTCCAGGCTCTGATCTGTCAGCACAGAGCCCAATGTGGGGCTCAGACTCATGAATCACAAGATCATGATCTGAGCCCAAGTTGGACTCAAGTTGAGCCCAAGTTGGCTCAACTGACTGAGCCACCCAGGCACCTGTTTTCTGGTTCTTTAATTAGTGAGATCAACTGGATAGATATTTTCATCAAATACTGGTTGATAATAAACAAGGTCCTATAATAACATTTCTGCATGAGATATATGCATTTTCAACTTCTCTAACTCATCCAAATAGAACACATTATTATTTTTTAAAGATAGGCAGTCACCCATTTTACTTCTGTTATATTATCTTGTATTTGTCAAAGACAAAAAGAAAGTAACCCTCATGTTGCTTTATCTTTCTACCTGTACCCTTTCTACTCTATGGCTTTTAGTTTTTGTACAGTATTTTAATACTTATGTAAGCATAGTTGGCTATGCTATTTGATAATGCAACAACTAGTTCAAGGATAGTATCCATGCTGCTGGTTTAGAGAAAGTGAGAGTATCAGAAAGATCATGTTGACAAATCTCTTTATTTTTTTCTTTTCCAGCTGCTTCCACCTCTGTATGTCCTTGTCTACTTTGTAACGATAAGAATGACTAGACTATGTGAATATACCTCTATATGTGCCTCTGTTTGTCTCCTAGGACCATGTGGGGAAAAATGCAAATTTGATATCAGAATGTTCAC
The DNA here is from genome assembly GCF_018350195.1 of Panthera tigris. Classification (NCBI taxonomy): domain Eukaryota; kingdom Metazoa; phylum Chordata; class Mammalia; order Carnivora; family Felidae; genus Panthera; species Panthera tigris. The sequence continues at coordinate 81,965,819 of NC_056661.1, forward strand.
CTACTGAAGACATGATGACTTCCACCCAAATTAAGAAAATTTCACATGACCACTCAGAGTGTCTTATTCCCCCTCCTTAGCTTCATCTCATATGGTTATCACTATCTCCCTCAAGCAAGTTCTTCACTTGGTTTCCAAGACACTGCATTCTCCTGGCTTGCTATCTCAATGATAGCTCTTTAAGTCCCCTTTTCTGTATCCTTTTTCTTGGGACATTTTATCTTTTCTGTTGTACTTGTTCCATGGATTATCCCATCCATTCTCATGGATTTCAACATCATCTGTCAATGAGTCTCCCCCAGATCAATATCTCTAGGCACAGCCTCTCCTATAAATTTCAAGCTCAACTATTTAGTCAATACCGGCATGTCCCATAAGTCATCTCAAACTTAATGCGCTTATCCTTGAGTTTTCTCCATGTCTGTAATTGGTACGACCATTTAGAACAAAACTTCTGAGTCATCTTTGAATTCTCCCCCTTTTTTACTCCCAGTGTCCAAAAAGCCATCAGCCAATCCTGTCATGGCTACCTCCTAAATATATACTTAACTTACCACTCCTCCTGATCACCACTGCCATTCCCCTAGTCCCAGCTAGCATGGTTTCTTTCCTGGACTACTCTAAGAGCATCCTAACTGTTCTCTGCTTTTCCTACCCCCCACCGCCCACCCAACAGTCTACTCTCAACACAGGAGCCAGAATGCCAATCTTATCACTTTATCCTTCCTCTAAATGGTTATGCATCATATTTAGAACAAAATTCAGAAGCTTTACGGTAGCCCACGAAATCTTCCATGACCAGCCTTAACTACACAGGCCTCCCTGCTGTGTTTCTATCAGACCAAGCATAGTTCCTCTTGAGGCCCTTGGAAATTCCTGTTCCCTCTGCCTGGTATGCCTTGCCTCATATCACTTTGGTTTCTGTTCAAATGCCCTGCCCTCAAAGAGGCCTTCCTTCAGCATTTTAGTCCCTTATTCTGCTTTAGTTGTTATCACACCACCTCTGACATACTATAAACATATAACATACATACTATATGCTCTCTCTACCACTAAAACATTCCATGAAGCAGGGACTTCATTCTCTGTGGTTTTCCTCATGTCTAGAATAGTGTTTGGTACATACACATTTTTTTTTCAGTCAACAAGTTGAGATAAGTAGGATATCATTTATCATGGCAGGAACTGGTTCAGTCTTTTTTTCTCTCTCATCCTGCTCCAAACTTGAGTAACTTCTGGTGGTTTTGGAAATGGTTGCTTAGACATTAGAGGGAACATCATATTTCCAGTGAACACATGATATTTGCAGGATGAAAACCTGTCTCCTAAAATGGGCCAAAACAGGAACTGCTGCTTAACGGCCACAAATAGCCCAGTCAGCTTGGGAAGGGTTCACCTAGAAAAGCACAGCCAGGTCTATTTATGGAAGGAATGGTTTTCTACAGGTGCTACGCAGAACAGGTAAAAGTATAGAAGGCTATGCAACTTGGGCTAGTTCCTCAAACTTGCCAAGCCATAGTTCTCTCACACATTAAAGGAGGCTGTGACAAATACCCCATGCAGGAGAACTACAAGTAGTTTATGTAGTCATGTGAGGTGGTGAAGCACAGCTCTTCACTCCATTAAGCATGAGCTACACAAAATGACTTCCATTCAAAGAGTACAGTATGGAAATGGGGAAGGAATATTTTCTAGTGGAGAAATTGGCAAACATGACACTAGCCAGGTGATAAAGATTAACATCAACAAATGAAATATGGCTCGTTAAGTGTCGATAGTATATACTTCTGACAAGATATGATGAGAATGGTGCATTCCTTTTGTGGGCTTCCTCAAAAAAAATCCATAACCCCAGTATAATCATGAGAACAACTTCAAAACAAATTCTAGTTGAGGGACATTGTGCAAAATACCTAACCAGTACTCGTCAAAACTGTCAAGGTCCTCAGAAGCAAAAAAAAAAGTCTAAAAACCTGACAGCCAAGAGAAACCCAAGGTGGCATGACATGAGGACTAAATGTGATGTGGTATCCTCAGTGGGATCCTGGGACAGAAAAAGGACATCAGATCAAAGCTAAGGAAATCTGAATAAAAATAGACTTTAGTTAGTCATACTGTGTCAATATTGGCTCGTTAAGTGTAACAAGTGTATCATACTGTAAGATGTTAATAATAAGGGCAATTAGGTGTGAGGTAAAAGGGTACCGTCTTCACAATTTTTCTACAAATCTAAAACTGTTCTGAAATAAAAAGCTTATTTAAAAACGAGGCTCATTTGTGATGATTAAAGTGGGATAACATATAGTAAGTTCTAAAACTTTAATACATCTTTATAACTTTTTGTCGTTTGCTTACTTTAAAAGAATTAATCATATTTAAATATCAACATAAAGAAAGTTCAAGGAGCGCCCATTACGTGAAATGTACCACTCCCAACAGCAACAACATTGCTCTACACTAAGGGTGTAGCTAAGTGAGAAAAGACATATGGCACAACCATGAAAACTAATGGTTGTGAACATTATAAACAACATGGAAAGTGCTCACGATACCGTGTTTGGTTTACACAAGATTTACACGCACAATATAATTATGGCAGTTACAAAATGATTGATAAGAAGGTGTAAAACCCTAGCAGAGAATATGTTACATAGGTGGTTCTTCTCATTCTTTCTGGTTTCCTGTATTTCTACAATGTGGGGATAGTATTTTATTTTATTAAAAAAATTTTTTTTAATGTTTATTCATTTTTGAGACACAGGGAGACAGAGGGCAAACCGGGAAGGGGCAGAGAAACAGAGAGAGGGAGACCACAGAGTCTGAAGCAGGCTCCAGGCTCAGAGCTGGCAGCACAGAGCCCATGCAGAGCTGGAAACCACAAAAGCTGAGATCATGACCTGAGCTGAAGTCGGATGCTTAAGCAACTAAGCCACCCAGGCACCCCTACAATGTGGGTATAGTATTTTAAATGACAAAGATAAATGTAATACGATTCAGATGTCTATTAAAACAACAGCAATGACTTAAAAAAGTGTAGCAGCTCTGCATTTCAGTATATTCAACACAAAGCATCAGGAGATCTTTATCTGGGGTTCTGGATAAAATTCAGCGTCGGGGGGTATCTGTGAACTTGGATAAGAAAAAAAAATAAGATCTTTATTTTGAGTTACTTGTAACAAATATAGCGGTTCATTTTATAATAAATGCTTGCAGCAAACAACAGTGGTATAGTACCCAAAGGAATCACAGATAGTTTCATATTATATTACAGGTTCTGCAGATATCTTGAAATAATTTTTATGTCCATTACTACTGAGATTACGATAGTTATTAGATGTGCTGCTAGATCTTATATTTATATTTTTATTTATTTTATTATTATTTTTTAATACAATTATTGTTAAATTGGCTAACATACAGTGTGTAAAGTGTGCTCTTGGTTTTTGGGGTGATGGGCATTGAGATCTTATGTTTTTAGATTAATAAAGAATACAAATGTTACCGTATCACAAATTTGTGTTTTAAAAATATTTGGTTAACAATATATCAATACCATTGTTTTCCTATGTATTCCTATGATTTAATTTTATGTATTTGAAAACATTACCCCCAGAAGAATCCATAGGCTTTACCACACTGCCAAAGACAATCACGGCTCAAAAAGTATAGGGGTCTCTGACTGAAAAAAAGGCTGAAAACATCACCATAAGGTAATTTGGAATTTCATGTTGTATCTCTGAATAGATTTTTATGAGTGAAATGCAAGCTTAGGAGATGTCCTCCACAACCTCTGGTCACAACAGGTAATTAATATCTAGCCTAACCACAGGTAGAAATCAATACTCACAGAATAAAGACATCAAAAATGGATGGAAAAGTTGATACACATAAGCTATTTTCTATACTTTCCAAATTTAAACCATGGTGAACACTGAATATCAAGAAAAGAATGAATTCCCTGGCGACTATAGCAGAAATATTTTATATGGAAATGCCACAGACCTGACAGCAACTGCATTACAAACCTGCCACCTGTTTTGCTTTGCATTTACAGATTTTCTTCACTAAAAGCACATAATCTAAAGTCACTTGGAAAATAGTAATAAAACTCAACTTCCTGCTTTTTAATGGGCTTTGTCTGCTCTCAGTTGGGAGGTGTGCTTATCACAAATGATCAGGTTAGGACGATGACAGCTAAAATGTTTTGTGTCAGTGTACGTAGCACTTTGTAAGAACTAATTCTTCACAACAACCCTATAAGGTAGGAATTAGTGTTATGTCCATTTCAAAGATGAGGAAACTGAGCCTCAAGTAGTTCATAAAATGAGGGATTGGGTTAGGGGTCAAACCGGTCATTGTGACTCCAGACACCCAGCATGTAATGACTATGCTGTATTTTTATGGATGCTAATATTAAAAAAAATATACCTAGAACATAGAACAGTTCTGGGTTCTGTAGCTTTAAGATGCCAGACATGAAAGCAATGCATAAGAAAAATCTGGAGCTGGAACAGAAGTCAATGAAAGAAATATGGAGCTTTCAAGAAAGATCAGTGAATTTCAGAGAAGACTTCCAAAGCACAGTCAGGCAGTGAATCCCCAACAAAGCGTCTCTGACACAAATGCTCTTAAGACACTCACAGCACAAATGTATTCCCCAGAAGAACACTGTGCTGAAAATTCATTGATACACATGGTGGGTCCAGGAATGCTAGTGACTCAGGCAACACGAGAGCTACCCAAAGACTCACAATGCAAAACCATTCCTCTTATGCTTTCCCTTTGGAAGGCAGGAAATTTCTGCTCCAGACATAATTTGAAGGTTAATGTGAAACAAATCTTTCACACTTGAGTTTGGTTTTTCTTTCTCTCCTTGTTTCCTATTCATTCTTATATTTAGGCTCATTAGTTGGGATCTTTTCATTTCTTTCTTTTGCTTTGTGAAATCTTCTACTAACTCCCTGAGCATTCACTTCCAATATCAACCTTATCAACTTTATGCTTCATTCTTACATTGCAAAATATATTTATGCTATATATCTATATCTATATACATATGTATTCTCTCTCTATATATATATATCTATATACACACACACAAACACAATTATGCTATTATACAATAGCATACAAACCTACCATATACAGGTTTTATATATACATTATATTTATATATACGTATATATACGTATATATATATACACATGTATATATACATGTATATGGTAGGTTATATATATGTATATATATATGTATATATATTTATATATTTATATATATAAATTAATATATATTATATATAATATATATAATATAAATTTATATTATATATAATATATATAATATAAATTTATATATATATATGGTGTAGTGCTTAAGACCATGAGTTCCAGAGTCACACCACATGAATTCCAGTCCTAGCCTCATTGCTCTCAGGCTGGGTGAATTGGGCAAGTTATTCAAACTCCCAATACTTAAGTATCCCCATCTGTAAAATGGGGATAATACCAGCCTACCTATTCATAGGGCTATCATGGAGACTAAATGATCCAATATGTCTGGCACATGTGAGAGCTACCTAAGTATAAGCTGTTATTACTATCATATTTATTGGGCTACAAGCTCCATTAGGGAGGAGAGCATTTATAAGGGGAATAAATTAGTCAGAGAAAGACAAACACCATATGATTTCACTCTTATGTGAAATGTAAGAAATATAACAAATGAACATAGGGGGAAAAGAAAGAAGCAAACCAGGAAACAGATTATTAACTATAGAGAACAAAGTGATGGCTAATAAAGGGGAGGTGGGTGGAGGGGATGGGTAAAACAGTGATAGGGATTAAGGAGGGCACTTGTGATGAGCACTGTGTATTTTATTGAGTGTTGAATCACTACATTCTACACCTGAAGCTAATATTATCCTGTATGTTAACTAACTGGAATTTAAATAAAAATTGGGGGAGGAGAACATTTATATTTTCACAATTCTTGTATTCATAGCATCAAACATAGTGCCTGATACAAAATAGGTGTTCAATAAAAATTTAATATCGTTAAATATTAAGCTTATTCATCTATTCCTTCCTATTTATTCCACCTTATTGTTCTATTTTTAATTTTTATTAAAAAATATTTGACATATAAATTGTATAAATTTGTGTACAACATGTTAATTTGATTCATTTATATATTGTATATGGTTGCCCTTATAGTGATAATTAGCATCTCTATCATGTCACGTAATTATTTCTTTTTAGTGGTTGGAATAATTAAGATCTAGTCTCTTAGCAAGTTGGACGATCATCATACAATGTTGTTGTCTGCTCTATTTTTTTTTTTCTGGGATCCAGATAACCACACTGATTTACTTTAGTGTAAACTAACGTAAACAGATTCAGTCTGATTCTCACTGCTGCCATCCATCCATCCATCCATTCATTCGTCCATATTCACGAGAACCAATAGATCTCAGGCACTGTCCAAGGTGGAGGGCACAGACATGAAAGGGAAAATCCCTCTCTTTAAGGAGCTAAGTGGGACACAGGCAAGTAAACAGGCAGTCCTAAATGTGCAATAGAAGCTATGATGAGATAGGGTGAACCCTAATTCAGACCAAGGAGACTAGGAGGGTGAGACTTTGTGGCAGAAATGATGTCTGAACTGAGTCTTGAAGCGTAAGTAGGGCTTGGCCTTGTTAAAGAGCTCCCTTCTCTATCATCTAGATGTCCTTAAAGCACTGGAAACTCATCATATTAAAAATAATACTTATCATCATCTCTCTTCATGCACCCTCCCCACCCCCACATATTTACAGTCTCTCAGATGAGAAGAACAGAAATATCTTTATCAACTTCGTCTTCTAAATACGATTGTTTGTAAAAGTGTTGTGCAGTTAGCATTGTTTTCATAATACTCTTAGTATTTCATTCACTTCTATTTTTCAAGGCCAACTGAGATTTTCAATCCTAACTCTCACAATTTTCCAGTCTTTTTTTTTTTTTTTTTTTTTTTCTTATTTTATTTTTGGGACAGAGAGAGACAGAGCATGAACGGGGGAGGGGCAGAGAGAGAGGGAGACACAGAATCGGAAACAGGCTCCAGGCTCCGAGCCATCAGCCCAGAGCCTGACGCGGGGCTCGAACTCACGGACCGTGAGATCGTGACCTGGCTGAAGTCGGATGCTTAACCGACTGCGCCACCCAGGCGCCCCCACAATTTTCCAGTCTTTGTGGAGGCACTTGGTAAGTGATAAAACTACGCAAATGTTAGTGGATTTTATTCTAATTAACACTAATTCTCTTAGTGATATGATCTACTCCCATGGATTAAAATACCTTCTATACCCTGATAAGTTCCAAATTTATATTTCTAGCTCTGACCTTTCTCTTGAGATTCAGACCAAAGATCCCTCTACTTACCCAATACCTCTACTTGGATATCTAAAAGGCATTCAAATTTATCACCTCCCAAACTAACTCCTAATTCCTACCTTTCCTCCCCTTGTCCAATCTGCCCCTTTCACAGCCTTCCCCATCTCAGATGGTGGAAGCTCCATTTATATAGTTGCTCTGGTTTAAATCCCTGAATTCTTCCTTGACATCTCCCTTTTGCCACAGCCATCTATTCCATTAGCAAATCCTGCTTTCTCTAACTTCAAAAAACTGTCTTGAATCTTACATCTCCTCTGCTCTCCCATCAGTCTAACACTTGGATGACTGCTTTCCTACCTGTGTTGATCTGTTTCTGCTTTGCTATAGTCCATTCTACACACTATAGCCTGGTGATGCTTTACAAAAGTAAGTCTAATTGTGTCATTATTCTGCCACAAACAACAAACAAACAAACCTCTGCAGCTTCCCCTTTCACTCAGAATAAAATCCAGATCCTTAGCAGGGCTCATGCTCTCTTTCTGACAAATTCTATCCCTTTCCTCCTTAGCTTCTTCTATTTCAGCCAAGGATGCACCTGTTTCCGTGCCCTACCCCCCCCCCCCCCCCGCCGCTGTTCCCTCTGACTGAACAGCTCTTCTTCATAGTTGTATGGCTTGCTCCTTCCTTTTATTCAGGTTTTAATTTAAATGTCTCCTCCTTGGTGAGGTCCCTTCCTGCCTCTCCATAAAACAGCAACACGTCATTCATTTAACCACCTTGACACTACTTTATTTTTCATTATATTTCTTCGTGCTACAGATATTTTCTTGAATATGTTAGATATTGTCCTTGGTACTGAGAGTATAGCAGTAAACAAGATAGGCAAATCCTTGCCTTTCATGGTGCTTGCTTACCATGGGGGAGAGAGACAATAAACAAATTAAATAGCATATCAGATGAAAATATGTTCTATGGTGAAAATCAAAGCAGAGAAGGGGGATAGGATGCAATAGGGGAGAATGGTGGTTGCTACTTAATAAGGAAGTCTTCCCTGATGGGGGCTATTTGAACAGAGATCTGAAGGAGGTAAGGGAAGTGAGCCTTGTGAATGTTTTGAAAATGAATGTTCCAGGCAGAGGGAATGACAATGCAAAGTCCTGAGGCAAGATCATGCTTGATGAGTTCCAGGAGAACATCAGTAAGGAGAATGTGGCTGGAATAGAGTAGCACTTCTACTACTGTATTATAGATCTGTTTGTAGTTTTATTGCCTACCTCTGACCATCAGATTGTTAGTCCCTTTAGTGCAGGAACCAACATTTTATTTTAAACTGTTTTATCCCAAGAGTCCAGGTAGAGACTCGTTCATAATAGGGACTAAATAAATATTTATTAGATAAATTGTCATGCACTAAAGACGAACCTGACTATTCACAATCTTTTAACAAGCTAATGCCTTTTTATCTTTCTTGTTTATTTCCTCCATCAAGGATGTGAGGAAAGACTATCCAAAAGACTTCCAAAAGACTATCCTTCAAGACACAACTCCAATGGTACAGCTTTAATGCCACCTCAGCTGATCGGCCACCAGCTAAATGTCATTTCTGCCTCCTCTGATGACTCTGTGCTGTCACTGCTGCTGAACAGAAGTCTCCATGGGGGTAGTGAGCATGGCTCCACACTTGGTAGAGCACATGTGTAGCCTGGTGCCTGATCACATGTGCCAGGCGCTCAGTAAATAATGAGATAAATGAGTATCTGTCAAAGGAAGTGAGTGGCTTCATGATCTACCTTCTCCAATTAAAACTGCTACCAAGTTCTGTGGTAGTTTACAAAGTAACTCAAGACCCTTAGAAACTGGTCAGTATCTCAGAATTTGAAACGCCTTTTCCAAGTAGCAGAGTACCATGGGCTCTGACCTCTTTTGCAAGGAGGAATTAGGAAAAAGGGAATCCTTCTGAAGGGCTCTCCTTTGCATTCTCCATGGCACTGTATACGTGGGGGAGAAACCAGTTCCTTTCCTGGCCATTCTGTCCATAGTCCCCTCCCCCCACCGCTTTCTTTTTAAGCATTCCAGATTGGTAATACAGTCATTTCAAAACTAAGGGAACTGCGAGCTTTAGGCTAAAATACTGTTTTCAATGTGTAATACCTTTCTGATTATTTACAAATAAATGTAATATAAAGGAAGAACTAATACTTATTTGTACCAGAAACAGTATGGCATAACCTTTGTTAACCACTCATCACCTTAAATGACCTGGCTTTATCAGAGAACTGATAGTTCTGGTTAAAAAAAAAAAATCACATTTTGGACAAATTGAATCAGAAAGTGAAAACACCCAACTGCAAATAGACTGGTGTGGTAACAAAATGAAGACTATGTATGTTGCCGACCAGAGCTGAAGTAAATGTGCTAATGTAGTTCCATTTCATTGTTACCGAAGACTTGAAAGGCTTCCCTTTACTTAATTGGAAGGCTAATTAGCAGGTCTTTCTAAGGACAAGCAAGCCCACGTCAGGTTTTCTTTTATATCCTCCTCTCCCTCTAATCATTGGCAATGTGAATGATGAACTCAAGTAAAGTATGTCACATGACAGAATATGGGTTGCATTATGTACTTTTCCTAGAGGGCGGATTTAAATAACAGCCCTTTGATAAACTTATAGTTTCTTCAGTTGAAGTCCATTTTCACTTGGCTACCGCTTCCCCAGTCGACACTGGTTTCTTGTCCACATTCCAACTACGAGCGTAAAATAAAATGCTATACAGAACGTCCTTGCCTTTGAAACTGTCATCACGTCATTTAAATAAAAGATACATTGCCAAATATTAATGAAGCTTATTAGTAAAATGCTATGATGCAGAAGATTCCCCAGGATATAGAATTAGGGTTTTATGCACTAATTCCAGCACCAAATGACTGTATTCTTTTTTTGCTGCAATCTGCAATGAGACTCTGAATGTTGGGGGTTCCAGGAAAGTGGAAAGAGTTAGCTACCCATTTGCCACATATTCCCATGTTCACAGTGACCGTTTCATACAGGTCATTAAGGCCAGCTCTATCTTGAATCAACAATTCATGCCATGGTCCTGACAACCGTTGGCATGGTTTCGGGAATAATGTTTACATAAGATTAGCAGATTAATAGTCAGTGCCAAGTAATTTGCAACTGAGAAATTTCTAAATAATTTCACCGAAGTGTTTTAAATCCTATTTAAAAGAGCTAAGTGAATAGAGAGATACATATGTCTGGTTCAGGTTCAAATGCTTTAAACTATATCATTAGCATTCCTCCAAGGGCATAAAGTATATCCAGGGAAATGAAATTTTGTTTCATCTTTATAATTTCTGTAATCATTAGGCAATGTCAGTTGAACTACCTGAATATTAATCCTGTGTGAAGAAGAGAAAGAGGACGTTTACATTGAAGTGTTGTAGGCTCATCTTTGTCAACTCTATAATTTTAGATTATTTTATATTCAAAAGACAACATTTGTAAAATAAAGGCTGATTTTATTTACACTTGTAAAAATATTTAGTATATTTTCACCTATATCATTACTATACAAACTGTTAATTATGAAGACAGTTATTAGAAAAATGAGAAATGATTGCTCATCCTTTGGCTAATTAATTTAAAAGTGGATACAGATACTTTGTAATACTAAAGTGATGATATTATTTACTCATTCCAGATACTATACTCCTTTTTTGCCACATAGTTAATAAGGTAACTCATGAGGTTTACTTTTTAAATTACCTATTGTGGAACTCATGCTATATTAGGTGTGATCTACATAGGAAATGTATACAGCACTTCCCTGTAGACCCGGAGAGCTTATACTAGGGAATAGTAACAAGAAAAAAAAAAACTGTCAGACAATAAAATGTGAAACACTAATACTGTCCAATAAAAGGTGAGAAAGGCAATAGATCAAATTTGGGATGGAATAATTAGAGGGGAAGGTCATTATAGAACACAGAATTTGAGATAGACCTTGACGAATTTAAGCACTGGGGAGGAGAAAATATTCTTCCAGATTGGCTAAGAGTTAATAACCTGACTGATGGGTACATAGAGATTTATTGTACTATTTTCTCTACTTCTGTATATGATTAAAATTTTCCATAATAGAAACTCTGAAAAATCCTTTCAGGAGTGACTAGAATAAGCAACGATGACAAGCCTTTGAAGAGAGGGGCTCAGGTTGGCTAAAGCAGGTAATAAGGTATTTGAAACAGCTAAATAAGGTAATAAGAGACAGTTAAAATGGCATCATATTTTGAATAAGAGATATTTTAGATAAGAGACTTAAAGACGAATTTGAATCAACTCACTGGGAATCAGGTTCCTGAATCAAACAGAATCAAGCCTCACTTTAAGTTACCAGTAATTTCGTGTAATAAATTTCTAATAGTCAGCATTTTTTTTCCACTATGCCAATGGTGAAATTCATTGACAATGGTATTCTAATAGGAATGTTATATAAGGGAGCTTGACTGTTGCTGCTAAGATTTCTTTGGGAAGGCAATACCTAAGTTGAGTCACTGTGATCTAAGTAGCTGGTTCTCAGCCCTTCTGGACATTCTTAGGACACCCTGAAATGGTCTGACTTTTAGTGATACTTAGACAACAAGAGAGATCAATGTAAAACCAGATTGGCAGCTCATTCATTTATATACCATTTTTGGTGAGGAGGACTCTCTATACATATCAAGGTATCTGGGAAAACAAATTAAAAGGCTGCTTAGCGAGTATGGGTCTAGAACAAGGGATGTGGATAATCTTTTAAGGACAAAGATATCTAGACCAGGGTGAAGCCAGTTCCATCCATGTTTTGGACATATTATCTTTCTGGATAGGGATGGATACATAGGAGGCTATTTCTCTACACCCTATTGTCTATGCTCACCATTTTCCTTCTGTACACAACTTTCCTTCTTAGAAATTTGATGACTACTAGAGTCATGCTGAAGTCCATGAAAGCCTGAGAGGCAAGGCATTTTGTGGGTAGCAATTTTCTTGATCTATTCTTAAAGTCCTAAATGCTCTCTTTGAAAGTCAATAGTCAGTGGAGTTAGGCATCCCTTATTCAGGGAATTGTTCTAGGTTTTCTTCATATTATGTGCCCTTATCTTAAAATATTTAAATAATAAGCTTTAGATTTATTATAATCTAATTCATTGGGTACTATTATTAAGTTTTAAAAATGTAGTGAGTTGTTAAAAAGTAATTATTGAGGTCTTTCAACAGTGCAGTGAAACTTGACCTGAGGTCAAGTTCTGTCTCCATCACTTTCTGGCTGCACGCTCTCTGGTAAGCTGCTTAACTATGTGAGCCTCAGTTTTTAATTCTGTAAAATGGGTTAATATTAATACCTTTTCATTGAATTAAATGTGAAAAGTAAATGAAATATTTTATGTCAAAATATTTTGTAAAGTGTAATGCAGATAACAAATGTCCATTATTATTATCATTATTATAATTACAGCAGTAGTAGAGGTTGTAACATTGGCCCTACTGTATCATCCATTTGTATTTTCTGGAGCATTTCTATGATCCTTCTTGCTTATTTTATTAATCTTCTATAAAAATTAAAAAAATGTACTTCTCAGATTTTAAGTAATTGAAATCAGTCTTCAGTTTATAAACTTAAATTTTCAATATGTATTTTAAAAGCGACATCAGCTCTGCCATTTTCAATTGTTTAATAATTATTGCTATAGTTTGATTTTTTTGATTCCAACTTCTCGAGTAGAAGAACACTGAGCAGAACCTGACACATTAAATGTGGTATTTATAAGATCTTATTTGGTTGGAATAAAGATGCTGGGAGTAAAAATGTGAGTGACAAGGATCTGGATCAAGATAGAACACTGAACAGTAACAAAATTTAATGAATTCAAAATAAACTACAAAATCTGAGAAGCTTAGTGACGAGATTAAATTAGATGATGAGAAACCAATGTTAAATTACCAGGTAATGCTGATTACCTGAAGAATGGTAATATCAGTGATAGAAGCAGGGCATTTGAAAAAAATAAATCATTTTGAGAAGGGGGTATGGTCCAAGAAATAGACTTTTGTTTACGACATGTTGCTGTTTGAGATGATGTTGATGGAATATTCTGTTGATCATATCTTAAAAGCCATTGGAAATATGGAAACATAAATCAAAGATGAAGATATAGCTTTAAGTATGATAAAATGATAAATAATGATCATGGCTAATAACAAATGACTTACTATGTGACAGGAATTGTTTTAAGTGCTTTCAACTCATTTGATTTTCACATCAAATAGTATCTCCAATGTGCTGATGAGAAATGTAAGGCACAGAGAGGCTCAATAACTTGCCTTACGGTACACAGCTGACAAGTAGCCAAGGAAGAGAATGGGTGAACTCTTCCAGGAAATAAAATAAAGAAAGAAAAACAGAAGTCTGAATGAATGGCAATATCCACGGCCAGTGAGAAGATGACAAAGGAAACCAGATTCCCGGAGCAATTGAAAAGGTAGAAAAGGAGGGTCAGCTGAGCAATGTCACAGAACAAGGTAAGGCAGCATTTCAAGGAGGAGGATGTGGTCTGCAATGTTAAGTACTTCTGAGAGTTCACGAACAATGAATCAAGGTCTCTGGATTTGGCAGTACTGATGAGACAGGAATTTGGGTCGAGTGGTGGTTTGGGAAGCCAAGCTATAGAGGATCACGGGGATGGATGTGAGGAAAGGAAAGTAGTAGGTACCAAATCATTTTTCATGGTATTTGCCTAGGAAAGGTCATGATAGGATGACTGAGATAAAAGGGACAACTGAAGCTGTTAAAATCTGAACTTCATCCTTTGCCTGAGAACATGCCGAAAAGAGGCAAAGATGCCGTATCTCTGCCTGATGATAACTCCAGAGGTAGAATACTTTTGTGAGTGCTCATATACTGAGAAGACATTTTGGCTTTCTTTCTAATTTTAAAAAAGTCACTATGCAAAGTCTTGACACTTTTTACAAATTCTTAATTTGTTAAAGGAACAGAGGGGACCTCTTAATCCGAACACAATACTACATGAAATAGGCATTTCCATACTGGCAAGCAAAGCAAATTTAGCTGGAATGGAAGTTGTGGGAGCAAATCCCACACAAATAAAAAGTTGTAAGTTTTGCTCTCAAGAGTTCATGTTTTTTCTAAGTTTAAAAAAACAGAAACATTTACCGTGGATGTAGAGATACTAAGGTCAAGAGTGAAATTTAGACATTTTAAGAATGGACATTAAGCCTAAATTTCTTATGTACCAGAAACATTTAATCCTGCAATGACTACAGGTAAATTGTAAATTCCAGCTGCTTCCAAAAGTACCATAAAAATTATTTGACCATGGACAAAATGTAACATAAAAAAATTCAAGTTCTATCAATGCAGTTGTTAGTTCAAAACATCAAACATGTATCTTGCAACTTGAATAATAAAGAATAGAAACAAGGGTGCCTGAGTGGCTCAGGTCTTGATCTTACTGTTAGTAAGACGGAGTCCGTGTCAGGCTTTATGCTGACAGCGTGGAGCCAGCTTGGATTCTCTCTCTCTTAAATTTTTTTTTAACATATATTTATTTTTGAAACAGAGAGAGACAGAGCACGAGCAGGGGAGGGGCAGAGAGAAAGGGAGACACAGAATCCAAAGCAGGTTCCAGGCTCTGAGCTGTCAGCACAGAGGCTGACTCAGGGCTCAAACTCATGGACCACAAGATCATGACCTGAGTTGAAGTAGGATGCTCAACTGACTGAGCCATCCAGGTGCCCATAAATAAAGAAACATTAAAAAATATTAAAATATAATTACTTAGGTATGCAAAAAAGTTGTAAATAATAGAAAAAAGTCATACAATTTAGGTTTTTGGTATATAGAAATGGGACGTTCTGCTACTGATGCAAAAAAAATTGTCAAGATGAAATCAGTGGAAGAAAAAGTGATGGGTTTTTTTTTGGTGAATTATGCAAAATGGCGGATAGAGTATTTTGTTTAAGTTTCTTCATTTAAGGCTGTACCCACATATCCTAAGCAATAATTTTTTCAGACAAAAAAATCATATGCTCATTTGCTATTATATAGATTTAAAGTCCTCTGATACCACAATGATTTTTTTTAGAATGACTTTTTATAAAAAATTATTGCATTTATGATCTAAAATGAATTACAGAAAGAAAGTTATGGGACTTGGGGCTCTAGAGACATGAGTTAGCATGAGGACATAGACCAGCCTACACTAAATTAACCCATGCTAAGATGCTGTTCACTTTGAAAAAACTCTCATTCTCCATTTGTGTTTGAAAGATCAACTGAACTTCATATTTCTGTACCATGTGTCATGCAAACGAAGTCTTGGTGCATAATAGTGAAAGAATCAATTGCTTTTATAAGTGACAAGTAATGAATTGCACATTGCCTTAGATGGCATTAGCTCAGTGGAAGACTTCAAAAGGTAGCTTAGGAGTCACATAGTATGTTCTCAGAATGATTATTATGCTACGGACATTTTGTTATATAACATGTATTTTATAATGACATGTGAATAGCACATAATGCATAGTAAGTATTTACTAATGTGTTTTTATTGCTTTTTCACAACCTCAATGGCATTAGCCTTACAGCTCTCTAGAAGAGATCAAAAGAAAGGAAGTTATATTATGGGATTGAGAAGGCAGACCAATGTGGAATGTTCATTTTCTAGAAAAATAATTTATGACTTGGCATTGGCTTATTACCAATCAAATTAAAAAATACCTTGGAGCCAGCATTAATTTGATTCTAAAACCAGACAAAGACCCCACTACAAAGGAGAACTACAGACCAATTTCCATGATGAACATGGATGCAGAAATTCCCAACAAGATACTAGCAAACTGGATCCAACAATACATGAAAAGAATTATTCACCACAATCAAGTGGGACTTATTCCTGGGATGCAGGGCTGGTTCAATATCCACAAATCAATCAATGTGATACATCACATTAATAAAAGAAAGGGCAAGAACCACATGATCCTCTCAATAGCTGCTGAAAAAGCATGTGACAAAACACAGCATCCTTTCTTGATAAAAACCTTCAAGAAAGTAGGGATAGATAGAAGGATCATACCTCAAGACCACAGAGACCATATATGAAAGACCCATCACTAATATTATCCACAATGGATAAAAACTGAGAGTTTTCCCCCTAAGGCCAGGAACACAACAAGGATGTCCACTCTCACTACTGTTATTTAACATACTGTTGGAAGTCCTAGCCTCAGCAATCAGACAACAAAGAAGTAATAGGCATCCAAATCGGCAAGAAGGAAGTCAAACTTTCACTCTTCACAGACGACATGATACTTTGTGTGGGAACCCCAAAAGATTCCACCAAAAAACTGTTAGAACTTATACATGAATCCAGCAAAGTCACAGAATGTAAAATCAATGTACAGAAATCGACTGCATTTCTATACACCAATAATGAAGCAGCAGAAAGAGAAATCAAGGAATTGATCCTATTTACAATTATACCAAAACCCATAAAATACCTAGGAATAAACCTAACCAAATAGGTGAAAAATCTATATGCTGAAAACTATAGAAAGCTTATGAAAGACATTGAAGAAGACACACAAAAAAATGGAAAAACATTCCATGCTCATGGACTGGAAGAACAAATATTGTTAAAATGTCAATACTACCCAAAGTTATCTACATATTCAATATAATCCCTACCAAAATAACACCAGCATTCTTCACAGAGCTAGAACAAACAATCCTAAAATTTGTATGCAAACAGAAAAGACCCCGAATAGCCAAAGCAATCCTGAAAAAGAAAACCAAAACTGGAGGCATCACAATCCTGGACTTCAAGCTATACTACAAAGCTGCAATCATCAAGACAGTATGGTACTGGCACAAGAACAGACACTCAGATCAATGGAACAGAATAGAGAACCCAGAAATGGACTCACAAATGTATGGCCAACTAATCTTTGACAAAGCAGGAAAGAATATCCAATGAAATAAAGACAGTCTCTTCAGCAAATGGTGTTGGGAAAACTGGACAGCGACATGCAGAAGAATGAACCTGAACCACTTTCTTACACCATACACAAAAATAAACTCAAAATGGATGAAAGACCTAAACATAAGACAGGAAGCCATCAAAATCCTGGAGGAGAACACAGGCAACAACCTCTTTGACCTTGGCTGCAGCAGCTTCTTACTTGACACATCTCCAAAGGCAAGGGGAACAAAAGCAAAAATGAACTACTGGGGCCTCATCAAGATAAAAAGCTTCTGCACAGCGAAGGAAACAATCAGCAAAACTAAAAGGCTACTGATAGAACGGGAGAAGATATCTGCAAATGATATATCAGATAAAGGGTTAGTACCCCAAATCTGTAAGGAACTTTTCAAATTCACCATCCCAAAAACAAATAATCCAGTGAAGAAATGGGCAAAAGACATTAATAGATGCTTCTCCAAAGAAGACATCCAGATGGCTAACAGATACATGAAAAAATGCTCAACACCACTCATCATCAGGGAAATACAAATCAAAACCACAATTAGATACCACCTCACACCTGTCAGAATGGCTAAAATTAACAGGCAACAGCAGATGTTGGTGAGGATGCCGAGAAAGAGGAATCCTTTTGCATTGCAGTAGGAATGTAAACTGGTGCAGCCACTGTGGAAAACAGTATGGAGGTTTCTCCAAATATTAAAAATAGAACTACCTTATGAACCAGCAACTGCACTACTGGGTATTTATCCAAAGGATACAGGAGTGCTGATTTGAAGGGACACATACACCCCAATGCTTACAGCAGCACTATTGACAATAGCCAAAGTATGGAAAGAGCCCAAATGTCCATCAACAGATGAATGGATAAAGAAGATGTGTTGTGTGTATATATATACACACACACACATACATATATACATATATGTACATATACACATATATATATATGTGTGTATATATATAATGGAATATTACTCAGCGATCAAAAAGAATGCAATCTTGCCATTTGCAACTATGTGGATGGAACTAGAGTGTATTATGCTAACTGAAATAAGTTGGTCATTGTAATATTTTGCTCATATGTAGAATTAAAAAAAAAAACAAAACATATGAACACAGGGAAGGAAAGCAAAAATAATATAAAACCGAAAGTGAGACAAACCATAAGGAACTCTTAAATACAGAGAACAAACCGAGTGTTGCTGGTGGGGTGTTGGGTGGGGGGAAGAGCTAATGGTAACAGGCATTAAAGGAGGACACTTGTTGGGATGAGCACTGGGTGTTATATGTAAGTGATGAATCAGTAAATTCTATTCCACCCCCAAAAATATAAATATAATATAAGATGTAAAAAAAAAGTGGTGCCTACCTGGCTCAGTTGGTAGAGCATATGATGCCTGATCTTGGGGTCATGAGTTTAAGCCTTACATTGGGCATAGAGATTACTTAACATATAAGAAAAGTGAAATTAAAATAAGAAAATACTTTGTAGGGGTGTCTCAGTGGCTCAGTTGATTAAGCCTCTAACTCTTGGTTTCATCTCGGGTCATGATCTCATGGTTCGTGAGATTGAGCCCTGTGTCGGGTTCTACTTTGACAGCATAGAGCCTGCTTGGGATTCGCTCTCTCCCTCTCTCTCTCTCTCTCTGCCCCTCCCTTGCTCTCTCTTTCTCTATCTTTCCCTCTCAAAGTAAATAAATAAACTTAAAAAATATCTTGGAAGCAACAGCTTTGATTTACTGCATATGTTTGTGTGGTGGTGATGGGAGACAGAGGAAACAGGATGGACAGAAGGAGAACGGAACTTTGTAGGACAGAGGATTTGTTACTGAATTATCATACTATCAGGAAAAGAAAAGCACAAAGAGAAAGAAGGCCCAGTATGAAGATGGACTTCAGTTATAACACAAATTGACGACAGCTAGCCCTGGGGAGCAATGATCTGTAACTTCAAAAGTTTAAAATTGGCTCTGTTAGTAACAGTTTATCAGTGTTAACAAGGGGCATATCCATACATGGCCCCCTGGCCTCTTCTGAGTTGACTTTTTTCATTCTACCACCTTTTGTTTGGTAACTTTAGCTATCATTCTTTGCTCAGTCAATTATAGTGATTGTGTAGTGTGTCTAAGTTATGCTCCAGGATAATTAAATATTTTATGTCATTTTTGGCTGTATGGTTTCTTATGCATGTATTCGTTAGAAATCATGAAATGAGCTGACTGTGCCTTTGTTGGTACTTATGTTTTGATTCTATTAGATTGTATTCAACATACTGTGGCTGTTTCTATTAGAGAACAGGACATTGATTCTCAGAATTAATTGTTGGGCATATCCTTTTATCATGGACGAACTTTATCCAGTTTGCTGATTTAAGCATGCCACTTAAAGGCCACAGTTTTATACTGTTATTAAATGAATATTTGTGATTTTGTGGTTCACAATTGGCCATTTATATGATGTCAGAGCTGGAGAGGACCTAAGACATAATCTAATGATCATTCTATTGGGCAGAGGACACAGACAAGAAAGTAAGATGTTACTTTCCCATGTTTCCAAGTCAACTGTTCTGTTACCACTTTCTGTCATCTCTCTCTTGGAATTCAGTGTTTTGCATTTTGATTTCACACAACTAAGTGAAATCATTAACAAATAGGAGCCAGTATTAAGTAAGAAACATCATCTGGGATCTGGACATCTGTGTGCTAAAGTGTTAACTCATATCCAAAATGAATCACATTAACTGGCATATACTTGGCAAGGTTACACATTTTGCCATTTTCCCAGAAAGAAGAGTTGCTGGTGGAGTTCATATATTCTGTTATCCTTTTTATTTCTTATAAGCACTACTTTCTATAGAATTTAGTCATGCTATTCATACAGGGTACTTCCTTGGAGGATTTCAAACACTGATCAGGGGTATTATTACTAGCCCATTGAGCCCAACTAAATCACATAGTTTCTTGCTCACATACACATCAGTAATTATAGGCCTAGAGAAGACTGGACATTATGCCAGAGGCTAGTTTTAAAGGATATTATCATTCTCAGCCAATTAGCTCAGACTCTATTATATTCAAAATTATAAACTATTCAAATAAGGATTAAATGTATATTAAGATGCTACAAAATTAAGTCTTCAAAATTAGGGCTTTTTTTTTTTTTTCCTGTTCTGACCCTACTTCATTTCTACTTATTCATTCTATTTTAGTAAGTTTTTAATTTTGGAATTTCAGGTATACAAACATGCTTTCCATTTACTGGAAGACGTGTTTACCTTTCTCTCCCTATCTCCTCCTTCCTCTTCTGCCTTCTCAGTATTGATTTTGCTTTGCTTCAACTAGTTCCCATACTTTCCTTGACTCACTCCAAGACATATTCTTCTTTGAAACCTTTTCCATGATGGAGGATTTTCTATTTCTACAATCAATTACAGAAGATATTTTGTCACATCACTATTTTTTAGGTTTGTGCACTTCCATAAGTATGTCCCAGGATGTCGACTGGGAAGTTTCTTAGCCGTCCATCTGTGTTATGAGTGATAAGGAATTATCTACAATATGTTGCTGTCTCTTTCTTTCTTTCTTTCTTTCTTTCTTTCTTTCTTTCTTTCTTTCTTTCTTTCTCTTTTTTCTTCTTTCTTTCTTTCTTTCTTTCTTTCTTTCTTTCTTTCTTTCTTTCTTCTTTCTTGTTTTCAAAGTCAATATTTATCATGAAAGTCTTAGAGTGGCATTAATAAATATATATACATAATTAATATATCAATCACATAAGATTTCACTGAGTATTTAAGTATATTTAAAAATAGATACTCAGAAATGGACAATATATTCAAATTACATTCCTTGTTCATATTGCTAACAGCGAGATCTCTTTTACAAAGTGTCCCATTATCCCCTATAGCTATTACTTTGGATGGAAATGATTTCAGATACAAAGGTGTCTCTACTTCCTTACATTTTTCAAGGTGCATTGCAAGCAATGACTAAAAGCTTATATTCCTTTGTCTTTCATCAAATTTTAGCCCAGTAATGAAACTGGGTGCATTAAAATAATTCATTTTTTACATTGCATTTTAGTGTTGATACAGATGTAGTGAGTTCCTGCCCTTTCTTTCCCTTGACATTGAGGGGATTATAGAAAAAGCTCTTTAAATATTCTGAGATCCTTAAGTTGGTTTCTACATGAACTCCAAGTGGTGTTAATGATATTTTCAGAAAGGATGCCTTACTTAGCTGGCAAGACAAAGAACTCCGTAATCCTTTGTGTGTATATATATATATATATATATGTATATGTTTGTGCATGTATTTATACCATAAAATAGAGTTGCTTAAACATTTCTACTATTAACCTATTAGTAAACTCTTATAGAATCCATGTATCAGTAGGAAGTGAATAATTTTGTTTTCTCTGCCTTTGCTTTAGCAGACACTGTCAATTAAGCTAAATAAAGCTCCAGAAAAAGCCATGGTAAACTTGGTTACAAACCAACAGGGATTTGACTAAGATGAAAATGTGAAACTCTTTTTATTAAGATTTTCAACAGAACTTAAGTTCTAACCCCAGAGTGAGTAGATACTGTCAAATCCCTATAGATTTTACAAACTATATCAGATAGCAGATGAGCAATCAGGGATTCTGGCCCCAGAATTGATAAACTGAATCCTAGAGCTTTGTTGAATGTTTTTTCCTTACCTATATACTAGGTAAATTAATACTTTCCCTTCTCTTGCTTTACCCTTGATTCTCCAAGGAATACTAAGTTACCTTCCCTTAAACAGTTTTGAGATATTTATAAAAGTTCCACATACAAATTATCTGCTTTACTTTTTCCCCAAATGGCACAACACAACTTGTTTTTTTGTTTTGTTTTGTTTTGTTTCCACAAACTGTCAGCTCTTTTGGAATTGAACAGTGCTGTATAAAACAACTACTGCATATTGATTTTTTTCTTTTACATTTATTCAGGCTGATTTTCCATTCTATAGGTTAGTGGCTTAACTATTATACTCTCGTAAAAAGAGGAACTCTTTGAGAGTTAAATGAAAATTCATTTGTCCTTCTTGCTTTCTTCTCACCCTCTGCAGGGGAATTTTCACTCTAGTGAGCTTTCAGAAGATGTATTGTTATACCCTGCTGAGCCAGAACAGGAGACTATGGATGATTAAATACCAACAGTATACTGTTTCTGTACTAAACATGGAATTAGCCATTGGCCTCCACCTAATGAGCCTATAATCTAATTAGACAGATTGACAACACCCAGGAGGGAAAAGATAAGAATGCACATCAGCATAGTAAGTTGAAATAGAGAAAGTGGCATATTAAGATATTTAAGGATGTAAATGAACTTACAATTGAAGCATATTTTGCAGTTTCCAAAATGTTTTTGTAGTCACCATGTTATTTATCCCATATTTTGACCCCAGAGGTTTACTGGGCAAGGATATTCCGTACGTAGTTGGATCTTAGACACCAACAGAGTATGATGTGAATTCTCAGTATTAAACAGTAATGAACCTCTTCCTGTAATTAATTTTTCTCTGAGGACCTCATTGCTCACTTTGACATCTTATGCATGAGAACGAAAAGACATTCAGACTTTTTCCTTTAAGTAAAAGAGATACAATGTGTTTGGATTGGTGTAAAAACCTCAAAGATGTTTCAACATCCTCTGTTGTCTTGAGACAACATCAAGTCTCTTGGGATCACTTTTTAGGTACTACTACACTCCTTCATCTGTCCCATACTTTAAATGAGGTCCCAAAGTGCTTATCTAGGGGAAGTAGTTTGGAATGAGGAGCCTCAGAGACCTGCCTTGGAATCCTACTTCATTACACGTCAGTCTAACTATGTCTATTTTATGTGTTCATGGTTTTCCTGCACAAAACAGTTTCATTTGAACCTCACTGATCGTGTGAATTCTTAGCACTGTAAATTCTCTGTTTATATAACTTGGTTACTTAATGACATATTTAGAAAAATTACTTCATAGGTCTTGTTCCAAGAAATTTTGAAATACCTTTAATTCAATATTTCTTAATAGCAAAAGATACTATTTATTGATAAAAAAAAAAAGAAACAGCTTTTATATATATTTGCTGCCTTTCTTCCCCTCCAAAATCAGTGAGGGCTGGGGACAAAAAAAAAACTGAGTCATATGGCAAGGGAAAACACATGCTATTGTAAAATATTATTCATTCTGTGTATTGGCCTTGAAATATCCTTTTAAGCAGCCAGATAGAGGTATATAAGATATGTATACAGGGGTATATGAACTAGTGAAAAAGGAACAGATTTTTTTCCTTATAACTAGTACTTTTCCTCAATGTCTTTCTTCATTAAAAAAATATAGAATATTTTATAGACTGAATTCAACACACACACAGAGTTCATGAAAAGTGAGGTGGGGGGTGGTGGGAAGAAAGAGAAGACAGAAGAGTATCATGATATTACACCTTAGAGATGGTGACTTTAAGAGTCAAATAGTTCAACCTCCAGCCAGAGCAAAAATACTTGAGAAGTGATTAATCAGGCTCTGATTAGACTTCCAATTCTGGGGAGCTGACTATTCTCCTGGAAAGTAGTAGCACGGTCAAATAAGGGTTTGGGTCTCGGCCTTACCATATACTAGTGGTGTGAGCTTGGGCTAGTTTCTCAACTTTTCTGAACTTAAGTTTCCTTGTTTATAAAATAAAAATAATTATCTCTATCCCACAGGGTTATTATAGATTAAATCAGACACCACGTATTAAGAGGTTCGCCCAGTGCCATTAAACTCAATGAATGAATATTATTATTAGGCAATCCCGCTCTGTCATTAAGCTATTTTTTATAATGAATCAAAATCTGTCTCTGTATAACTTTCAGCCATTTGTGGTCGTTCTCCCATCTGGAAAAACCTAGAAGAATCTGATGGAAAACAAGGCTGCTTCCCTTTTCCTTTTGGCAGCTTTCAATGACTGAAGCACTTTGCATTCCCTATGTTGTGGATTTTAGCATATAATTCTTTCCCTCTCCCACCCCACTGAGTTGTTAACAAGTATGAACTTTGCTGACAATATAAAATAAATCTTATTGCTACCGCTTGTTGGAAAAAAATAAAAAGGGAATCATAAAACACTCAACAAAGAAAATACAAATTATGAAATTGAGAACTTAATTGTCTTTGAAGGGAAACTGTATATAGAGGTTGACTCTTACAAACATAAGCCTTATATAAGCCTTGTTCACATATAACCTAACTTAGCCTCAATTCCTTACGACTTAAGAGTTATTGAAACAGTCTTATTAGGTTAAAACACTCCTAACTTGCTTCTCCTTCTGCATTAAAGGCACCATAGTCCACCTCACTGCTCAAGCGTGAAACCCAAAGAAGCACCCAAAGACTTAAGTCTTTCTTCACTCATCTCTCTCACTCAGACAACAGGGAACACTGATTCCAGTGTCCACGGATTTGCCATTTAATTTCCTCTTTCTTCTCCGGTGGTTGTTAGAGCAGAGCTTCCAGAAGATGGATGCCCAGCACACAGCAAGCTGGCAGCAAGTAAACTAAGGAAGTAAGTGCCAGCGCCTCACTCTCATACGGCCCTCTGATTGCCAGCTGCTTCTTCTCACTCACTGAGCCCATCTGGGAGCTCTACAGCAAGGGAGCCACTTGGTGGAGTCCATAGAGGGAACCGGAGAAGGTGGGTTCAGAGAGGGAAACGGAAGAGATGCTGAACATTTCCGACCATGTCCTCTGATTCCTGTCTGTTTTTCCACAATTCATATTTTATACTGACTCCAGATTTATATCCCTAAAATGCACACTTGATGAAGTTGGCAGCCCGGCTTGTAAGCCCTCCATGTCTCCTAAGTGTGTTTGATAGTTCCCTTCCCTGTTAAGTTCCTGGCAGCCTTTCACCTCAACTTCTGTTTCTGTCTTCCTTCTGCGCTGCCTCCTAGGTTCCAGGCATAACAAACAGCCCGTGGTTTTCTATGTCCCCTACATGTGGATCCATGCAAGGATCATGGTGTTTTCATCTTAGAAGCCAAGATCCTACCTGGCACAGCTCGTGGCTCATAGTAAAAGCTCCAGTATATGTCTCCTGAATGAATGGATGTCTGCACTTTTGCACACAATACTCCCCATACCTGGAATGCTTAATAAATTCATAATCTCCCTTCAGGTCTCTGAATCACACTTCATCTGTGAAATCTTTCCTGGCCTCTTCCCATGCCATCTCCCTCCATGACAGACTTATTCCTCTGTCTCCCTCGGGAAGTCTGTACACATCTCTTCTAGTGTTTACCTCCAGGTGTCATTTAAAATTTGTTCACATACCTCTGTTGCTTTGCCGGACTGTACATTCCTTTAAGATAAAGTCTGTATTATTTGGCCATGAGTCCCCAGACCTGAAAGGATGGCTGATGTGTGGTGGGCACTCAATGTACACACAACAAGTGTATTGAGCAGTCTCATCTAGGGGGGTGAGTGGTAAAAATGTAAAGTAGTTTTTTCCCTACAGTCACTATTTTCAACCTCCAAAAGTTCCCAGTCCTTAATGATAGCTTGGGAAAATTCTTAACTTTGAAGTCACCTTTGGCTATAATATGCCCAGCCTTGTTAAAGCCTCAACTTTAAACTTGATTTAAATCACTTTCCTTGTATGCTCTGCATGGGCTCGTTTGTAGTGGGACCCTGACAGCCTTGAAGTGGGTGAGGCATGGTCTGCCCCTAGGTCACTGCTTCTTCCTTCCCTTACTCCTCAAGGTCTAGTTCTTCCAGAGAGGAAGTCTTTTTTATTGAGTTGGCTGCAATGGTGTTGGTCGTGGCTGCTTGTCTGATGAATGGTAACTGACCACTGAAGTGGCAGGTACCTAGGGGCTGGCTCTCTCATGGGATGGGTCTGCACATCCATCCCAGGGTCAGTGCAGTATTTGATTCAAGCTTGACCTCTTTCATATCCATCAGCTGCTGCCATATTGGAACGCCGCCCAGCCTGTTCTTGTTGGGTTTTCTTTGCCCAGTAGGCAGCTCTCTTGAGTGTATATGAAATATGGCAGGCTCAAGTTTTCCCACAGAAAACTCATATAGCCTTGCCATGCCAGATCCTGGGTTGCAGTGGCTTCACTGTCGTGTTTTCTCTTTATCTTTCCATCTCTGTCCAATTCACTTCTCTCTTCTTCTGATGGCAAGGGAAGCAAGTCCACTCACTGCCTGAATAAATGTCCAATTCAGAAATCAAAATGCCATCTCTCCTTGTTTTAGACAACCTCAATTTCAGTGAGGGATTATTCCCTTAGGACCTCCCTCCTCATGTGGGTTGAGGTGGAGATGGGAAGCAACACTCCCTTTCTCGTGGGGACAACTGGATTACCTGTCAACGCCTGCACTGCATCCCACATGAGGAAAACTACATTGAGGAAAAATTTTCCTTCTCCAGCTTCTTTTTATATAGAGGGGGGTAGGGGGGCAGTTTATTGTTGTAGGGCAAGTCCACAGTAGCCCTGGGGGAGGGTGACAGGACCTAGAGCCACTTCTATGCAAAGCAACCACTCAACATCCTATTATGAAGTTTGCTGAATAAATGAATGAGCAAATGCATACATCTGTTTTGAGTAATTATTAATAGATAGGAACACTGATGCTGTGCAGTGGGGCACTAGGTGGATTGTGAAACAGAACAAGATTAGTCAGTGATAGAAATCCAATGTGAAGTAATGGACTTCTAGCTCAGGGCTCAGTCCCCAGTCTGCCATCTTTGTATAAACTCTCCTTGTCTCAGCATGGCACGTGTTCACAACATTAATTAGTAATGCCACTGCACACATCAATAAGAGACCAGAACTACCACCCAAAAGTCAGTTTTGTATTTTTTAGAATTTGCAACCCTGAATAGGGGGGAAAATGTCATTTCTGCCAGAGGCACAGCATCTTACTCTGCTCTTATGTAAACTCACTGTCAGGCAATCCCAGAAATTGCCTCCACTCGCCTCTGGGCAAAATGTCTCCTTTTCATAGAAAAATGTCACCTTTTCTCTAGGAAATGGCAGATGGTTATTTTTTTCCAAAGGAAAAATGACCTTTGCATTTTTGTTAAAAATATCTCAAGGACCCACCTTGATGAAAGACAATGGAAACAATTATATGTCCTTTAGTTTGCACTCGAGGTTCTACTTTATAAATTCTGAGATTACACCTGTCATCACTAATGTAGCCTGTAGGCAAATGTCAATGACCAGAAAATCCTGGCACCTTATTTTCTAGGAATGTTCACTGCACACAGGATGGATTCTTATAATTCCAGCTCTTGCTACATCTTGCACCAACTTCATTATTCTAACACTTCAAAGCTTTTATGTCCCAATCCAGGAACACAATCTTATACAAGTCCATGAGAAACTGTTCTGAAAACATGCCAGTTCTGCTACATAGTGTGTCTATCCATCACCACGCTTGAAAGTATGTTAAGTGCTTCACATTAAATTTAGAGATGTGGCAATCTAAGTCAGTTTTTTTTCAGGCCCAAAATTTCATTCTCTCGTGAGAAAACTGGAGAAAATAGATCCAGTTTTTTTTCCAGTTTTTTCCCCCAGGCAAATGAGAAAATAGGAAAAAAGAACAACAAAGAAGCAAGAGGAGTGCAAATTTCAGGACCCAACACTTTAAAACAAAGAGGGAAGGAATACAAAGGTGATAATATGGAGAAAGACAGTTCTAGGCTATTAATCTTGGTTTCACAAAACAAAGTTCCCACTTTATTTTCTTTTTGGTCAATATCTCATATATGTGGTGAAACGTTTTCCTTTCTGACAATAGTTCTCGCCATTAAAAAATGCACACTTCACCTTGCAGAGTTGGATTTTTGAACAAAGTAGTAAATTAGATGATGACACAAGATTTACCGTGTGTGCTCTAGTCAGTTCATGCAAATCCTCAGCTGGCGCATGTGAGAGGCACATTAATTACATTGGATACGGGAATAATGTTTCTGCAGCTGCAGCGGTTTTGGTATGTGCAGTCTCCAGCGTGCTCCATCTCTAATTTCACTGGCAGCTTGCAAAAACCAGCAGAATTACACTTATAAACAAAGGTCTGCATGGCAATTTATCTCCTATTGACTTCCATGAAGACTTCTTGTTTAGAATGCTAAGAGATTTATAATTATGAACTAAGATCTAAGACTTAGCTGATGAAACAGTAAAGACATATTTCTTGCCTCTTTTTCTCATTTATACTGCACACATCTATAGATTATAATATATATGTGTGTATCTATGAAATTAAACTATTCAACGACCACTTACAAGCTCACAATCTGTAGGAATATGCACCAATATCCTATATAGATATTTGATTCAGGGAGTATTATTTCTTTTAACAGAAACATTTTTTTTTTGCCTCATACATTTTCCAACCATCTTACCCTCCCTAGACTTTTCTTTTTGTTTGTTATGATTCAGGATCGGCATGCTTTTATTTTGGACAGGGTTATAATACCAAAAAGTGAGGAACTTCAGTAAACATCTTAAGATTAGGTTACTGATGTCTCTAACATGTGTCTAGTAAACAGGAGTTAGAATCCAATGGCTACCTGAATGGCACCCAGCCCAATGTCAGTGGTATATGCACACAAAAGAGGTTGAGCGTTCTACTTCATCTGACAGTCTGCCAACAGAATAAGAGTTGTCAACATGGCACCATCATTCTAAAAATTTTCTGGTTGCCTCCTTTAAAATCAAAAACTATTTTAAGAAGTTAAGAGCTGTTTTGTTGTTAAGTGTTCCATGTAGAATCATTTAATTCCCAGGGTCCAAATGGTGAACATCCTAAGCTGTTCATAAATCTTTTCATGGATCTATCACTCCCAGAATACTAAAGCTTCCTTCAATTTATTGGAAGGTAGTCTTATAAATATTAATCATGGTAACCAATTTTGAATGATTCCATATGTCATGCCCTATTCTAAGAACTTTATATGTCATAATTCATCTAACGAAATGTTTGGTTAAATTAGACGAAGAAAAACCTTAAATAATTCTCTAAGGGAGCATAAATAATCATAGAAAAATCTGTGATTATTATAGCACATCTTATGCCTCCATAGTAATCCATGTAAGCAAATCAGTGCTGCACAGATAGATCCCTTCAACTGTGCAATCACCAAATTGAATGTATGTCATATATCTGGTAGTAAATAAGCCTTGGGAATTTATTAATGATGAAGTCAGATATAGGCCCTGGTGTCAGAGAGCTTACAGTGAGGGGTTGGGGAGGGAGGATTGAAAATAACAAGAGTTCACAAGTCAGCTGAAGGAGGGGACAAGTGAAAATAAGCACCTTTTCTAAAAAATATTGTTTCCTGATGAACGGAAGGTGTAGTTCCATTAGTGATGGGAGGGAGAGGAACAAGAATGAGATGAATTTAACATTGTCTATAAAAAAGCACATATGACAATCCAGACACCAGAATCTGGTAAGCTTTGTACCTATTTGGAGACTTTTGTTTCATTCCTAAGTGAGGGATTTGGTGATCTTGGCCCCAGATCTAAGAAGTTAAAATGCTAAAAACTTCTTAAATGCTTTTAGATAATACCATTATTTCAAATATGTGTAATTTAAACTGAAACCTTTCACTAGTATAATGACAACCAACCACTTCCTCCATAGAGTAGGTAAGAAAAAGACAGCATTAATCCCATAATCTCCAATCCATTTCCATTAAACTTAAATAATAAGCTTTCATATTTTTAAAATGCCAACTTCATGTCCAGTAAGGTTACTTTAATGTAACATCCCTGGTGTTATAACACCTAGCACCGTTCTGAGCTCTGTTCTTAGGCTGAGTAAAGCCCCCACCTCCTTTCTTATTTAGCTCCTAGGAAGGCCAGTGAACCTGTACTGCAAATTAATGTAAAGCTTTTATGCAGAGTAACATAAAAATAATAGTGCTAAAAGTACATTTAAGTGCATTGACTTCCGTGATGTTACAGGGGTCATGAATATTGTAACTCAGTTACTGTGTGACTTGCCCAAATGGACACCAACACTGAAACTAGAAACAAAATTAAAGTAACAAACTTTGCTATATTTATGCTAAAATGGAAATAAAGCTCTGAAGCCTAGGGCAGAGAGGAGAACTAGACAGGACTTGTGTAGTATTTAATCCTTCTCAAGTGAGCTTTTCTCTAGACTGTGATTTTACATGAAGAGGTCATAACTAGCATCGTGCAAGGTATTTACCAAATGAGATAAGGCAGAAATGTGCCAAAAAAGAGGTACTGCAACAGCATTTATTTGGGTTACAAAGACCTCTTTTCAAAAACTAAATGTATTATTGAAATTATTGAATGATTTTAAGAATTGTTGCAACAATTTAAAACAAAATTTTAATGCTTATTTATTTTTTGTGAGAGAGACAGAGTGTGAGTGGGGAAGGGGCAGAGAGAGAGAGAGAGAGAATCTGAAGCAGGCTCCAGGCTCTGAGCTGTCAGCACAGAGCCTGACGTGGGGCTTGAACCCACAAACTGTGAGATCATGACCTGAGCTGAAGTCAGATGCCCAACCGACTGAGCCACCCAGGCACCCCATTGCAACAATTTTTAATCCTTTCAAGTGGTTTGGTTTGCAGCCAAATCAAGTATTGTGCCAATGATGGCATTTGCATTCCCTCTATATCCTCTTAAAAAGAGCACAGAAGATAGAAAGTGTTTAGTGTGTCTCTTGCCTTCTTTGCAAGATGTCCTGTGATCGATCCAAAAGGCATATTACTTGCAGGGGAGATGTTAGGTATTTGAACAACATGAAGTGAGGTTTTCAAAGTTAGGTGTGTTTGGAAAGAATCAAGAGTAGATATATTGAAAAGCTAAACAAAAACAGTTTATTTCTTTTTTACTGGAGATATTAGTTTTGGTCAGTTGGCTAGAAATTCAATTGTATTTTCTGGCTTTTGCAGAGCACAAGATTTTTTTTTGCTTTTTTTTTTTTTGCAGCATAATAGTTCATAGTTTTGTAGTTCATAAATGCCTAAAAAGGCACAAATGATGTTAATATCAAGGGGTTATTTAGAAAAGTATCTAACATAGATCTGAATCTGAATATTTTGCTAGATCTTACAAACTGAATTGCTGCAACCACTTCCTCTTTTTTATTAGAAATATAGAGCTGGAGATCTGGTGATTTTACTGCTTGTAATCCCTGGACGTGGTATTATGATTCACTGTTATTTATTCGTAGCACAATGAAAACTGGAAGGTAAAACATTAGCAATGCTTCTGTACCACAAAGGTAAAAAGATAGACTGTCCATGAAAGTAAAAGATCATTTTCTCAGGGAAGTTTGAACAAAGTCAGGTAATTTAGAAACAAGAAAGTCACAGGAAGGATACTGCAGTAGACGAAAGATTACTAGAAATGTTTTGCCACTTCTCCTACCAAAACATGGGGCCTACTTTCCCTGCCCTTGAATACAGGCAAACCTGTGACTTGCTTTGATCAGTAGAAGAGGTAGAAGGGATACTGTGCTGTTTGCAGGCTAGGCTGTGAGAGGCCTGCCAGTTTTCCTTTCTCTCTTAGAGCCCTAAGCCATCATGGAAACTGGACCAGAAACCTTGTGGCTGGGACCACGTGGAGAAAGAGGTGCCTTACCTCAGGAGTCCCATCCATCCCAGCTGAGGCATCAACTACAAGTGAAGCCACCTAGCACATCCTAGCCCCAGGAGAGCTTCTAGATTACTGTGGCCACATGCAAGTCCCAAAGTGAGCCTAGCAGATGAGAACCACCTAGGCAAGAATGTGCAATCACGAGGAAACGTTTGATTGTGTTGTAGACTCTGAGTCTAAAGTTTTTTCTTAGTAGCAAGAAAGTGGGATGCAGGATTAAAATGTGAGAGACTGCTAATGTCCGGGAGAAGACAAGAGCCCCGATTAAGGTTCCTTGCTCCATTTTTATTATTGCAAGTCCCAAAGTGAGCCTAGCAGATGCGAACCACCCAGGCAAGAATGTGGAATCATGAGTAAACATTTGATTGTTCCTTAAGTCACTGAGTTTTGGTGTGGATTTCAATAGAAAACTAAATAGATACTTCAAATAGAACAATTACATTTCCCCGATTCATTCATCTGCTTCTGGATATTGACAGTACCATCTAAATGTGAACATTTGAGGTGGAGGTGGGTGGTGATGAAGAACTGGCTGATTCACTAAGACGTTTTATAAAGCAATCCAATCAGTAAGATAGCAGTTGGGACAGACCAACACAGCGTGTGCTCAAAATTCAAAAGGGAGGCTGCTCTGGTTACAAGTTATGAGGTAGAGGGAAAATGGGACACAGAAAACATTTTTTAATTACTTCCTGGGCTTTCTCAATACATATAGCTCTTTCTCAGGAGATATTTAGTTAATAACTGTGGAATTTTATTAAACCATTGAGCTAAAACTGGCTAGGAAAGATTAAATGGTTAGGAAAAATCAAATGGTTAGGGGCGGAGCAGGGTGGGAAACCACTGCATGACCATTAACTGGAGAATCAGTACCCAAGGGCCAGCCTTAAGAGGAGCAATGACTGTCCTGTTGAGAGCCAAGCAGTCACCTGCTCATCTAGCACTCACAACCTCAGGTTAGTCTTTACTGTCCCCTAGAAAGCAAAAGAATAACTAAGATTTCAGAAAATGTGAATTATGGGATAAAGTATTAACAGGGGTTAAAATCCCCAAAGAATGAGAAATTGCTCTTGATTCAATGTCCTAGACTGATACGAAAGATAAACATAAGGATTAATTGGCTTTGTTCTATTGGGTAGATGGCCATAGACTCTATCCCAAAAGTTGGCACCAAGGAATATTCATAAACACTCCTTAAAAGTAATGCTGAGCATAGGCTCTATTGACAGGCAGTCAGGGTAGGATGGAGAATGTTTAAGTTGTACAGTAGATGGGAAAGGAGTCTTCTTGTACCACTATGTTCAGTCATTCTCAAACTTCAGTGGGTGTAAAAATGCAGATTCTAAGACTTCTAGTTCCAGATGGCAGACTGAATCCACATGGCTATCTTCTTTAACAAGGACTTTAAAATGCATAAACCCACTGCAGTGAAGAGAACTTGAGAGAAGCCATTTATCTGACAGAGGGGCTGTTATATGACATGACAGTTGAAGAGAATCTTAGCATATGGAATAAAAATAAAGGCATGATAACTAATTTATCATGGCTTTGGAAGGTCTGTTCTAGAGTTGGGGTTGGCAAACTATGGCTCATGGTGCCAAACCTCCTGCTTGTTTTTGTAAATACAATTTTACTGCAACACAGCCATATCCATTTGTTTGTGTGTTGTCTAAGGCTGCTTTCATGATGACAGACTTAAATAGTTGTGACAGAGACTACCTGGACCCTAAAGCCTAAAATATATACATTTGGCCCTTTACAGAAAGCATTTGTGCATTCCTGTTCTAATGTGTGTGTGTGTGTGTGTGTGTGTGTGTGTGTGTGTGTGTGTGTTTATGTTTATTTTGACAGAGAGAGACAACACAAGCAGGGGGAGGGGGAGGGAGAAAAAGGAGAGAGAGAGAGAGAGAGAGAGAATGAGAGAGAGAGAATCCTAAACAGGCTCTGCACCGTCAGTACAGAGCCTGATGTGGGACTTGATCCCACAAACCATGAGATCATGACCTGAGCTAAAATCAAGAGTTAGGCGCTTAACCGAATGACCCACCCAGGAGGCCCATATTTAGTGTGTTCTTGGAGGGGAAGGTGACACAGACAAGAAGGGCTCTCAGTTGCTCTACAGAATCCAAGAAAGGCTTGGGATTGGGAGACATCTGATACAAGTATATAGAAGATCCTCCTGGCGGCATTGCATGGAGAGCGCCCATCACCTGCCCCAAGTTGAAAACTAAGGGTGTCTCCAAAAAAATGGCCTTATTTAACAGACTTTCATATTCTGCCCCTGGCTAAGAACCCTAGAGAAACTTTTCAGTTTCACTTTTAAATATGGACAACTGAGGATCACAACACATATGAGGACTGTGCTCTTAGTAAAATGAGCTTCCATAAAAAAGAGGTACAATGTGGATAATGGGGGACTCTGCAGGGGGAGAGACACAATGGAAGATCCCCAAGGGTCAGATATACAATTGGCCTCAGACAGGAACCGGAAAAGAGATCCTCTAGAGGGTCTAATATGATGGTGCTTTTGGAGGAAAAAAAAATAGTTTTAAGAAAGATGTTGCAAGTAAGAGAGAAAGACAAAGTGAAACTTCACAAAGCTGTTTAAGGGGGAAAATGTATTAATATATGCCACTGGGGTCAGTGAACAAATTTACAAAGCCATGGTAATGCAAAAACTGTACAAATCTGACTAAAATTAGTTGTAAAATTCAACTGGGAAAATGTAAGAAGGCAGATGGGAGACAAGAGAGCTAACGCTTCATTTCTTTCTAAGAGGAAGTAAATATAGGCCATGTCTAAATCTGTTAAATCAACAACAGTATAAACACATTAATTGGAGGTGTGAAGATATTTACCATCTATAAGAATACAAACTGATTGAGTGCCTCTGGGATATGGGCCTGGAGGGTGGGGAGGGGCAGGACAGACGTTTTATGCATTACAAATATTTGGATGCTATTTTTTCACATGCATATATTGATTTGACAATTTTTAAAAGTCTATAAAGGCACATTCCCAAAAACCACTTGCTGAAATTTGGAATCAGTAGACCCAGGGGTACAGGAATCTGCATCTTTAAAAAGCTCCTCAAGTGATTCTGACAAAATTAATCTTGTGCCTCTGCTTTCAGAAACTCAAATAAAGAGGTAGCAACCAGTAAAAGGATAGTAACAGTGATCTGCTGAAACGGAAAAATGCCAGGAGGTAGAGATGTCAAGATGTTTGTCTCCCAGTCTCTTGCCATTTACTAATAACATGGATAAACTTTAGAAGAGGGCCAATAAAATCTAATAGATTGTGAGTGACCTCATAATTCAACCCCTATCTGTAGAAGAACTTCACAGACAGGCCAGCTTTCCTGACTCTTACATTTGTTGAAAACCTCAAGCCTTGATTCAAAAATTAGCCTGGGGAAAAAACATGAAACATCATGTAACGAGAGAAGCTTTCTCAGGAAGGATGTTAGGTAAATAACTATCAAGACTCTGCAGTTTCTATGTAAGCCTTAGTATATCAATCTTGCTTTTTAAAATAGTTTAAAGAACATTATCAGGATCTCTGGTGCCAACACATGATTGCCAGGACATGTAGAATATTTAATAATCAGAAGTTGGATGGTTCCTGGGCACTGTGGTAATTTCTTCTAAGAAAGCTTCTTCTGGAACATGACAGGACCATGGAGGATTGGCTCAATTAGTTGTCAAAAAGCAGCCAGAGGCACAATGTCCTCATTTTCTCCTGTTCTCTACCCCTTCCCATGAGTCAGTGCTGTCTGAGAAAGAAAGAATTCCCACCCTACCCTTGTGTTTATTGTGTAGGACCCTTGGTCACCCTTTTAGTATGGTGGATCTTTCTTTGCATCCACACAAACTATTGACATTTCTTTGCCTAAATTAGAGATAACCTAGAGCTAGAAAAATTGATTCAAATATTTTCTTGCTTATTTCATCAATGTCGAATGAGACCATTCACCTTTTAAATACAAAGCATTTCCTGTTATATCTGTAGTGTCTATTTAAAAACAATTCTTTTTTAAAGTCTATTAATTTATTTTCAGAGAGAGAAACAGAAAAGGTGCACACATGCGTGGGGGAGGGGTAGAGAAGGAGGGCGAGAGAGAATCCCAAACAGGCACCGCATTGTTAGCATGGAGCCTGACGTGGGGCTCGAACTCATGAACTGTCAGACCATGACCTGAGCCAAAATCAAGAGTCAGATGCTAAACTGACTGAGCTGCCCTGGTGCTCCGGTATCTATGTTTTGTATTTGAGGATATATGACTATATATTATTTGATGTTTGCTGTGAGTCATAGTAGTTCATCTTTACCAGTTATGATTATCATTTTATTTGATACTTCACATGAATGTCTACTGAAGTTGGAATATTGGCATACACTGTAAATCATTATCTAAGGCATTCTCTACTACTGTGCCTTTGCACGTGTTATTTCCTCTTTCTAGGGCTTTCCTTATTTGTCCACCTAGCAAGCAGCTATTCATCACTAGAAACTTTGTCAGGCATCATCTTCTCTATGAGGCCCTCCCTAAGCATCTCCCAATGGATTTGATTTCCTATTTCTCTGTACTATTTCTGGACTTTGTACATATATTTTTCTATTAATTTTTTAAAAATTTTTATTCATTTTTGAGAGACAGAGAGAGACAGAGAGTGAGAGGGGGAGGGACAGAGAGAGAGGGAGACACAGAATCTGAAGCAGGCTCCAGGCTCTGAGCTGTCAGCACACAGCCCAACATGGGGCTTGAACTCATGGACTGCGAGATCATGACCTGAGCCAAAGTCAGATGCTCAACCGACTGAGCCACCCAGGTGCCCCTGTACATATTATTATTATTATTATTATTATTATTATTATTATGTTGATATAAATATTCATTAACATGTCACTCATTATTTCTATAGCGTAAGATCTTTTTTTAAAATTTTTAAAAATGTTTTTATTTTTGAGACAGAGAGAGACACAGCATAAGCAGGGGAGGGGCAGAGAGAGAGGGAGACACAGAATCCGAAGCAGGCTCCAGGCTCTGAGCTGTCAGCACAGAGCATGATGTGGGGCTCTAACTCACAAACCGCGAGATCATGACCTGAGCCCAAGTTGGAGGCTTAACCAACTGAGCCACCCAGGCGCCCCATATAGTGTAAGATCCTTAAGGAGAGAAACAGTCATCTCTTAATTTTTGCATCCTTAATAATTAGCAGCATGGCTAGGACATATGGCTATTCATAAAATATTAGCTGAATGAACTGAGGAGTCATTCCTAATATAACTTGTGCAATGTCACTGAAGTGTGTTTACATTTTATTTCAAATTATCTCACAATTAACAATGAACATGTAAATTGTTTGAGTATTTTATCATTCCTATAAAAGTCTAATAAGATTATATGGTTAGGAATACCCTTTTCTTTTAAAAAATTTCTGTTGCTTCCTCCTCCCACTCGCTTGACTTTGTGTCAACATCATGGTTATGACAGATTTATCCTACACATATTGTGTTACAACTACTTGTTCATGTATCTGAACAAGCTCCTAGATGTAAACTCCTTGAGAGTCGGGCCTTGTTATATCCATCTTTGTGACCCTCTTGTCTGTAATGGCTGTGAAAGTGAGGAACTGAACATGTGTTCTTGAATTAATGAATAGGAATAAATAGGAGACAGTGAATAGAATTAAATCCTAGGTTCTTCTTTCTCTGTTGGGACCTGTTTTGTGATTACTTTAAATGAAGAAAGTCTGCTCAATTATAAATAAAAGCTTTGACTTTGTTGTTGAATGAGGCTGGCTTGGACTGTGTGACTATAGCAAACTAGCACAATGAGTAAGAAGGGAAAAAGCTTTGCTGTGCAAATGTCTTATTTTGTCTTTTAAGTTTACACTGAAAAAACTCTTTTCTAGTTTTGAAACATGGAATAGTGGGTTGGATCAGAGAAAAAAATAACTATTCTTTATTATGAAAAGAAATAGGCTTATTAAGTCTTTCACTGAAGTTCAAAAGCTTTGAGGATCACATTTCCTCTACTAGGACGCTATTAATTCCATAATTTCCTCTTATTCTAATTGTAAGCAATAAGATGATTTTTAGTTGAGTCATTTGATATTTCTCCGTGATTTTTTGACCATGAAGGTGTGGCTGCTTAATAAAATAACACTAGATGAGCAGTGGAATTGGACACTCTTTAAACTTAACTCTTACAGAAAATTATGTGCACATGATTTTTACAACTGTAGTGTTTACAAAATGTGGTGAGTTAGTTTTAAAACTTCACTCAACTTTTAAGGAGATATAACACGTATTAAATGGATTATTACTCACTAGTGAGTGGCAGTGACAAATATATTCATTAGGTGACACTGAAAAGAAGTAATTTCTGGAGGAACCATTTAATAAATGGTAATATTCACCATTTGTTGAATGGTAAATTCACAAACATATAGACCATACAGATGTGATAACTTTCCCTCAAAAGTAATTCTCTAATTTGTGTTTCTACTAGGACCATTAACTTTGGTGAGTTAATACCACAAATTAAATCAACCTTGTGGAAAATGTGAAATGGCAATATAGTTGTTGGAGATATAGTTACAGCACTTTGTATACTCTTTCTAATGTATTTCAAAAACTACAGTACAAAATTCTTCAACCAGTATTTTAAGTACGTAAGATAAAATCTGATTTTTTCTGGGGCACCTGGGTGGCTCAGTTGGTTAAGCGACAGACTCTTGATTTCGACTCAAGTCATGATTTCACGGTTCACGAGATGGAGTCCCACATCAGGCTCTGAGCTGACAGTGTGAGGCCTGTTTGGGATTCTCTCTCACCCTCTCTCTTTGTGCCTCCCCTGGCTTGCACTTTCTCTCTCAAAAACATGTCTTTTAATTTCTTCTTCCATTTTTTTTTCCAGATAAGGAAACTAGCATTTATAAATTATGGGATTAATCCAAGGTCATGGGCCAGGTGGGAGAATTCAAAATCAGACTTGAAAACCAGACTTAGTTCATTACGTTTTTTCTCTACCTCTGTACACCTTTCATATTTTACATTTTCTTGACCTTCATAGTTTGCTTCTGCATCTCCATGTTAAATGAATTTTGATTCTAATTTGATAGACATCCAAGTAACTGCATGTGAAAATGGATTCGTAACAACTACAGGAAAAAAACCCCTATATATTAAAATATTGATAGGGACATATAAAGATGAATACCATTCAACATTTTTTTCTATGAGATGAACATACATATTTAAATATCTAACCTGGGCCAATTCAGCATGAGACTCTCACAAGATTAATGCAGATTTTAAAATATCAATGGTTGAATATAAGGTAGAATAGTATGAAATGTTAATCACATCTCTAAGAAGGAACTCTAAAAATAAGTTAGAAAAGTGTCAATCTCAAGAGTCCATTAAATCCAGCAAATAGAAGGGGCAGTGGGAAAAATGAGACAAAAGTGATACTTGGAGCTATTTCCTAAATACTTCAATTTGATACTCTTAAACTTAGGAGAAACATAATTTCTAGTTTCCCTAAAGTGAAGTGATCTTTGACCTTCAAATGAGAAACACAAAGAAACTCCGCCTATTTGCTTTAGGAAAAAAAAAAGAAAGAAAAAAGAAAGAAAGATATTGTAAAGCAAATTTCCGAAGTAGTAAGGAACTCACCTGTTTCCATTTTCCCATCCTGTGCTGCAGGCCCATCGGGAATGACACTTTTCACCTGCAGAAACTCATCAGGCTCGTCTCCACCAATGATGGTGAATCCAAAACCCATGTTGCTCTTTTTTAGGGTGGTGCTGAGGAACGTTCCCTTCAACTGGGATGCATCCCGGGTGAAGAGTGGTTTTTCTACATTGGCCAATATAAGTTAAAAAAGAAAAAGCATGTTTAAGGCAAGTTCTCATGCAGAGGAAACCCCCTACTGCGCAGCAATCCCAGGGGTAGGTGTGGGGTCTCCTGTAGTAACGCAAGCAGGGGGTGGGGAATGACCTGCTGACACAGAGCAGTCCCACGAATCCAGGAAAGTGCAAAAGCTGCCTGGTTTGTGGAAAGATTTTCTGTCGGTCAATATTTCCATTCACCAAAGTAGCCCTCCTTGGGCTTTTTAAAAAGGGCCGAATCAACAGGCTGTCAACACCTGCAGATAAAGAAGAGCCCAAATCATCCAGACACATCTGGATACATTTCTCTTGTTCTAAAGGACTCCGAGCAGGAGGTATGTGTGAGTGGCTGATAAATCCTTTAAGGGGTAAAACTAGAAAGCCAAAATGGACTATTTTATTTTTAAAAGAATAGCAGCCATGGTATGCTACCATCTTTTCAAAGGTCTCAATTGTTCAGAAGGACTGCCCGGATGTGGGAACTGAGTTAACTTTTGTTTATATTGTAAGATGCTATAAAATAACCAGATAAAGTTCTACTGACCTTGTTGTCTTTAGTATACTCTGAAAAGTGAGCAAAAGGCAAGCTGATATTTCTCTATATAATTATGAATGTAAAGGTAACACATTTTGTAACAATATTGTTGATACATTCAAATCATATCCCTAAATAATCTGAACAAAACTTGACCCCACTCATCTAGGTTTGACCACTAATTTGTTATAGAATATGCTTTTCCAGCTATGATCTGTACTAAACATATTCCTAAGCATATTAAAGCTTAAAAATAACAGGCTGGGAAATAGAATTAATATCTGCTTTAAATGCTACCTCAAATATGTGTGTGTATATATATGTGTGTCTGTATATATATAGGTACATATACACACACTTTGGGTGATATGGTTTGATATTTGCAACAGTCACCCTATATATAGTAACTTAGCTAACTATTTTGGTGCTTTTGCTGCTGTTACATTTTGGGTGATATGCAATAGATATAATGAGTCATCATATTGGAATTTTAATTTATGTATTTATACATCACATATATCTTTTAAAATATTAAATATAATTCTCTATTTTACATTTAAGCTTATTTTACACCTCTCTACTATATTTTTTATTATGTTTTTAATATGAAATTTATTGTCACGTTGGTTTCCATACAACACCCAGTGCTCATCCCAACAGGTGTCCTCCTCAATGCCCATCACTGACTTTCCCCTCCCTCCCAGCCCCCATCAACCTTCAGTTTATTCTCAGTTTTTAAGAGTCTTTAATGGTTTGGCCCTTCTCTCTCTAACTTTTATTTTTCCTTCCCCTCTCCCATGGTCTTCTGTTAAGTTTCTCAGGATCCACATAAGAGTGAAAACATATGGTATCTGTCTTTCTCCGTATGACTTATTTCACTTAGCATAACACTCTCCAGTTCCATCCACATTGCTACAAAAGGCCAGATTTCATTCTTTCTCATTACATCTCTCTTCTTTAAAATGCAAATGAAACAAGCATGTAACTTTGCCATCTACGTTTCCTTTATAAATGTAACATGTACAATTGGAGAGAAGCTTTAGTGAGACCTTTACATTCATTGTGATTGTGCAGTAGTGGTAAGGTGTTCATGCTTTTGTTGACGAGCAAGAGCCCACAAGATGTGAAAAGTTTGTGCAGCACTCATCCCACTACATGGTTCCAAGTGTGGTCAAGTGCAGTGAGCAGCCTCGGACATACCAAAGGGCCAGGGCCTCCCTGTGCGGTTGCGCAGACAGTAAGACAAGTCAGTCACGCTGCGCGACCTCTCCAGCACAGCGCGGGGGCGGGCAGATTTGGGCCTGGGTAATGTCGATGAGGAGCCGTCTACTGTCACAGAGGAGAACAAGCCTTATTCTTGTGCGTGGTCTTTGAGGACAAACCTATGAGTCTCTATGAATCTGCAGTGCACAGTACCACTGTCAAAACCCATTAATCTCCACCTGGCAACATGCTGTACATTTCTACAAGGTACTGCCGGAGGCTTTAACTTAATCCATGGTTGCTAAGTGCATCCGTTTAGAAACAGAGCTACCACCCAGCTAAAGCTAATAGCGGGGTTTGGGGAAAGCACATCGATTATTTGAAACAGTCCAAGCTAAAGGCATATTTGGAAGAACGGGAAGTTTGATAGATGATTTTTCCCCTTGAAACGTTGCACGTTGACATGGTACTTACCTCGGAAACCTGGGGCCTGCAGGGGCTTTGTTCCAAGTTCTGTGTGGGGCATGTTATGCTGCTGTAGCTTCCTTTTTGCTTCCAGGACAGGGTTTTCAAACTGTGTTCTTCTATTTATGTGGCTAAAAAATAAAATTTCAAATTAGGATAACAGTGGGGCAAAGTCATTTAAGAGAACATATGTATAGCTCTACAGAGAGCAGGCAATTAAGAGACACCTTATGTGATTAGTCAAGTCCCACCACCCCCCCCCCCACTCCCCCGCATGAGGTCAGGCCTCTGCTGGGACTGGCCTGTGGACAACTCACATTTCTGTGACAGAGGCAGAGTTCTCAATAGCTCAATCATATATTATTGTATTTAAATCATGCATGATTCAGCCAAAGAACTAGAATGTGCACTTGCTTTCTGGTCTGCTGTGAGATGAGTTTGATGCATTAAAACAAATGGTCAGGGGTGCCTGGGTGGCTCAGTCGGTTAAGCGTCCGACTTCAGCTCAGGTCATGATCTCACGGTTTGTGGGTTCGAGCCTTGTGTTGGGCTCTGTGCTGACAGGGTGGAGCCTGCTTGGTATTCTCTGTCTCCCTCTCTCTCTCTGCTCCTTCCCCTCTCGTGCTCTGTCCCTCAAAAATAAATAAATGTTCAAAAACATTAAAAAAATAAAACAAATGGTCAGCAAAGGAAATGTATACCAAATGGTGTTGAGAAGAGTATCATCTCAGCTTTGCAAAGGCCCCATATCTAACAAGATAAGTTAAATTCACTGATCACTAGTGACCAGCGTTCACACTTTTTAGAGTCAGACAGACCTGGATTGAAGGGCTGGGATATAGAAGGAAAGATTCCCAAATATATTTATGGAAGTTGTAGAAATGCCCGTAGGAGGGCTGATGCTTAGATAAATCAAAAGTAGAGTATTTACATTGGATATGATGAGATGATAAACTCATAGATATCAGACTCATAGCTGTGGATCAGCTAACTTGAGTCTTCTAGTATAAGAATCCCTTATAGTCTGCTTACAGTTTAATGAATTCTTGTATGAAATTTAGAGCTCCTTGTCCATGAAGAGGGTAGGAACCAACAACTCTGCCTCATGGCAGCACCACACAGCTCTTTCTGTAGGATATAAATGCCCCCACAAGAAGGCTGACATATACACTGGTTTTGGTTCTTTGTACAAACAGAAATAGGATTATGGTATGAAAGCCTGAAGAGCAAAGAGAAGGTAGAAGACGAACGAACAGGTCTGAGTACTTAACTCTGTTTTAAGTGTAGTAGATACATTTTGTCAATGTAGTTAAGCAACAGTCCTGAATTTGAATCATTGCTGTTTTAAAGGCAATGAGACTGACACATGGGAGGTCAGATAACTTATTCTAAATCTCCTGCCTACAAAGTGGCAAGGCTGGGATCTGACCATGCCTATTTCTGAAAGGCAATTCTTACCTACGTACCTTCTCTTTCTGATGTATGAGTTCACACTGGCAAGTGCACCCCCCCCCCCCGCCACAGAATCCTCTCGTTATGTCTTCTAGAAGTACATATTAGAAAGAAAAGGAGGCAAAAGAAGTGAAGTCTCAACAACCAATTTTCTATTATTATAAATCAGATACTTCCTAGTGAGACAGAAAAGCAGTTGTCAGAAACGTGATTCCATGGCTGCAGTATCTAATTACTTCCTCACGGGGGTCGGGGAAGGGTAGCTGCCTGCCACACAGGCTCTTGAATCAATTGGCCCTGGATTCAAAAATCTAGCTCCACCACATGAATAGTTGTGTGATTAAACCTTCATCTGTCGTATGGACATGATATTGCCTTCCTCCTGGGCAGGTTGTGAGGGTTTGATGAAATAGTGAGTGCTGGTGCAGAGGATCAAACACAGACAGCTCAGTAACTAGCAGCAGCTGTTACCGCCCTGACACCAGCATCACCATCCCATCCTTACCATCACTGTCAGCATTTTGAGTCCATAGGCTTTATGGGATTGGGGGGAGGAATTTAAAAGCCCTAGGCCTTTCTCTCATATTGCTTCTGGTACTATTTAGGAAGAGGGTGCTTTATAGCAATGTTTTGGTAATGGAAGTCACCAGTACGGAGTCCAAAGTAAGTCTGCCTTATGTAAAATTCTTTCCAATTGGAGGTAAATACTACTGTAATGCTCTTGTGCACAAAGGAGTCACCGTGATCTGTGGCGTGTAGTGAGCTATGGCGTGTGATCTTTCAAAGCTTCTTCACCCTGGCAACTCTGATACCCCCACTCCATTGCAGAAGGATCAGAGTTTGAGGTTTCTCTTCCATTTTCTCCACTTTTCACGTAACCTGCTTGTTAAAATCCCCTGAAGTCTTCCTATTACCCAAAGAAATATCATTCCTGACTTTGCCTTTCCTTATC
The DNA here is from genome assembly GCF_018350195.1 of Panthera tigris. NCBI lineage: Eukaryota > Metazoa > Chordata > Mammalia > Carnivora > Felidae > Panthera > Panthera tigris. The sequence goes on from NC_056661.1 coordinate 82,010,388, forward strand.
TCTGTGGCTTCACCTTTGCTGCATCACCACATGCCCGTTTTGCTTTGACACACTTGGAGCTACTCTCTCAATGACAACACTAGGCCAGTGCTCTTATCTTTTCATGTGAGATTCAGTGATCAATACTGCAGCGCTTGAAGCAAGACGACCTGGGTGTGATGTGGCATCTTGGACAAATTACTAAACTCCAGAAGCATCAATATTCTCGTGTGCGAAATGGGGACATAACTATCTGCTTCTTGGGATTGCTGTGAAGATCAGAGAAATAAGGTTTGCAAAGCACAGATACATGGGGAGAACCCCACAATTGTCAGGTCTTAGTTACTGTTTATTCTTCAAGGCCTAGCTAGTCTTTATCCCTATTATAAGTAAGTGCTGCTGTCAGGGTCATTATCATCACGATGCTTTTCCCATCTGGGCTTTAACTCCTTCCCTAGCTTCCCCTAGCAACACTGCCAACCTGTGTTCCACTCTTCCCCTTGGCTCTCATAAAACCTTGAACAGAATTCTCTTGTTCCAGTTTGTTTGTTTGTTTGTTTATTTTTTTGTTTATTTTCTTTAAAACTGTCTCATCATTAAGAGGATTTGGGAGCACTTTTAAGGCACAAAGTCAACAAAGTAAACAAAATCAGGCTGATGTTAGTTGAATCTAGGTAGAAGATCCATCAACAAACTTGATAATATAGGATCCTACTTGTTTACCCGTGTTATGTGACAAATGAGCTTTGAGCTTTCAGGCTGCTAATTCCACTGGAGAGAGAATCTAGTTATATTCCTCTGAGTATTTATGTTAAACCCAACATGTTCAGAGGACATAGTTACCGTTCCTGTTACCGTTATCTAGGTTTTGGATTAAAGAGGTTTTCGTGATGTGATATACAATATTCTAATGATAGTTTCACAATAATGAATTTCACGAACTATCATAACCATATCATACAGTAGTTTAATAATTGATTTTTGTGTGTATTTCCTTCCCTCTTTTTTTTTTTTTAAGTTCTTTAGTAGTCGCCACTTAATTGGTTTATTGGTTGTTAATAAATTTGCAACACAAGGAGAGGCCAAGGGTATGCCCCTAGCCAGGCTCCTGTGTGTGTGGGCTCAGGTAGGAGACACTACCCTGGGGCAGGGCACAGTCCCCTGGTGTCCCAAGGGATGGAAGGAAAAGGCCTTCACTTCTGAGGAATCTCCTGGATGAACACAGTGGCCAGTGAGCAAACAGAACCAGAGGAGCTAAATGAAAACAAGGGGGGGAGGGACAGATGAGCAGGGGTGGGGGAAGGCAGCATCCTCTGGTAGCCCCCACCCCTGCCCATGGGGGCTCATTAGCCTGTGCCTGGGTCCAAATTGTGCACACCTGTGTACATGTGCCATGTGTTCATCTTTGTATGCTAAGCAGTGGGCACAGTGAAAGACATTATTTTTTGGTTAAATAACTAAATGATGAGTGTGTGTTTTAAAACTTGTTTACAAATATATGTTAGTAATTTTGAGAAACCAAGAAGCTGCTTTGAAGTGTACTGAAGTATCAGCTTTCTTCATTTCCTGTCTGTTCTATTTCTGTTCTGCTAGGTCACTGTTCATCACACGAGGAAACTTATCCTCAGAAAATACATTATAAGAGCATTCTGGGATACATTTCTATATACAGTTGGGTTCCTCCAACTGCCACCTGCATGTAATTATTTCCTTAGCAAAATCAATGTGTGGCCACCTGCTTTATGGACACTATTTTGAAAATACTCCATTCATCATCAAAGTGAATTTCTAGAGTTCACAGAGAATGAAAATATCAATGAACCAGTCTGGCATGCCTTGTACCCCACAAATAGTGGAAGCTGGGTATGGCTTTAGTATCCTGAACTAATTGCTACAGAACATTCACATCATCATAAATGAAGTCATTCATTTAAAAGTTAAAATGCTCCCAAGCTTGAAAAGGCCTATCACAAAGAAATATGATTGTAGCTGAGTAAGAAAGCTTTGTCTTCCTTGTGCTTCCAAAATGAATAGTTTCAAGTCCTTTCAGCAAGGATTTGGGGGTCTTACAATGTGTACAAAGGATGTGAATGATAAATTCCACCATCCTTCTCATTGTTTAGGCTCTGTGAGATCATTGCTAGCTATTTCATCTTGCTTCCATATAGACCAGGAACCTGGGGTGCTACCAAGAGTTCTTGCCCTTTAATTATATCTAGCCTATTGTCATTGGTACTAATAGAATCTTTAGGTGGTATCTGCTAAGGGGATAAAAGCCATATTCTAAAGTGGGTATATTCTAACAACCTAATTTTCTTTTCACAAGAACTGCTGACATGAGATGCTTCCATGTTGGAATGGCAAAGGGATCAGGGTGTTCAAGGATGAGGTTCGTCTTTGCCTTTGTGCTCACTCATTTGCAGCCTAACTGCCTCCTTTCACTATGGAAGGGAAACTTAAAATAAGTTCATCTGTGGCAGTGCTTTGTAGTTCTGAACAAACCTGAGGAGCTTAAAAACAAGCAAACCAACAAAAACACAAAGAGAGAAGACTCAAGCCCATGCTAAATCAACAGAGCCTTAATATCAGAATGAGCTATAGGCATTGGCATTAACAAAACTTCCCAGATAGCACTAGTGTGCAACTAGGGTTGCAATCTCCTCTGGAGTTAGACGCTGAGAAGGTGTGAAAAGGTAGTCGAATAAGGAATTTCTTGCCTGATAAGATTGATGTGGAAGTCTCCTTTTCTCTATGTGGCCTTGGGGAGTACTAGGAAATGCTATATTGGCTCCAGAGGAGAGGACTTATGATATCACAAGTTTCACAACGTGCACGGAGTTGGGGGGGGGGGATAATATTTGCAACTGATTGGATGATATGCTACTCAAAGTAGTCCCAGGTCAGGTTCCTGTTTGACTGCCACCTCCTTCACTGAGGGAATAGGAGAAACAGGAGTAAAGTTGGACATCCTAAGCCCATCAGTACACACAGGACAGGTCAGCTGAGGGTCATCAAGGCCATCATCTGACCCTCACTACCAGTGCTGCCTCCATTTTCCAGTCTCTTCATGCCCCGCCTTGCTTCTCCTGGGCTTTTGGAGATTAGTTCACAGTCACAAATGACATCTTCTGTACCCACTGGCTACTCTCCCACCATCTTGACTAAAATTGAAACTTTAGAAATAGACCTTTGGGTTGATGTGAGAGAGACAAGAGAATAGCTTTCAAGTAGAGACTGTACCGCAGCTGAAATATTTACAAGGTGGTCAAGGTGGTTACACGAATTACTTTAAGGTAATGATGAGGTGGCCAGCACTCAATAAATATTTGTTGAGTAAGTGCATGGATGGGAGGCAGGCATCCATGAAAGATAGATCTCATTGGTTTTTCCAGTTTAACTGTCTCGTGAAATATATCTTGTGACAGAACTTTATGTGAAGTTTAGGGCCAGGTCACGTGATAGAACCAATCTGCATTTGGTTGAAGACTCATAAAACCCCTCAAAACAGAAAATCTTCCAAGACACTCTTGTGATAGGTGAAAATGTCAGCCTACTATGAAGATGGAAGATTTGGATCTGAGAGGCTCATTACTAGTAGCTGCTACCTTGTGTTACCCTAGAAATGTGCTCATATGGAAAAGCACTATGTTAGGGACAAAATGAGGGAGCCCACAGAGGCAGCCACTCAGCATTGAGTGTGGAAGATTGGTTTGGGATTTTGGGTTGCAGCTTAGTATATCATTCCTTGTATGTAATCTTGCTTCTTTAGGGGTTTCCCAAAATGTATTTCACTTGGAGCATTTAAAAAAATATAAAATAATTCCTGAATGGAATTGGAGTGTGAATCTCCTGGTTCCTTGGAATTCCCTAGGTTTTCTGTGACCCCAATTCGGATTCCCATGCTTCTGGGTGGTCAGAAAAGTCTGCATATTACCTCCTCACATCTGAACCCCTAGACTGTAGCTGCATTGGTGAACACATACATTGTATCCTCCCTATGCATAGTTTATTCATTTTATAACAAGCCTTGAAAAGACTCCATAAAGTTTTCTCTACTATGAAGTTTCAAGTAGTAAAAACTACTTCATGCCTTGGAAACTAAGAGAAGATAATAACCCTATGGGGATCTCCTGGGGCCAACCCTCTTCCCAGAAGGCAGGGTAGGATATTAACACCTTAATCACTATAGACATGTTGCTGGGATTCCCATCCAAGCTCTACTAGGTGTGTGACCTTGGAGACATCATTTACCCTCTTTGTGTTTCAGAATTTTTCATGTGTAGAGTTGGGATAAAAGTAATATCCACCTCATAGAGTACGCATATTAAATGAATTTAAGTGAATAAATCACTTCAGACCAGTACCTGGATATAAGTAGTCAATAAATGCTATCATGATTCATCAAATATTTGTTTCTCAAATACTCTTTGCTCAGCACTATGGAAGAAGGTGCAGGGAGGGGTAAAGATCAACCAGACATGTAGTATAGTAGGAGAGATAAAACAGGAACAAAAATAATTATAAAATAGGGCTTACATAATACAAAATATGCCTTACAGAGCTTTGAAATGCTAATTTTTAAAAGTACTAGTCTAAAGACAAATGTTTTAAATATATTTTATTTTAAAATAGGAGCTTCGGATAAATGGAAGAATTGAATCTATTTTACTAGGAGCATTTTTTTTTTAAAAAACAGAATAATTGAATCCCACCTCTGGAAAGATTTCTTCCCAATTCTAACACTTAAGTGATAATTTTCTTCCTATAAATGTCCATTCATTATGCCCTACTGTACCTGAGGGTAATGTGAGTTTGCTTTGTGAATGTGGGTGGGAAGATTGAGTTATTCACATATTACTTGCTCCTTCTTTTCCTGGACAAAAGGGTGTCTGACCTGGGGATATAGTGTACAGGTGGGAGGCAGAATCATAGCTAACTGAGAAGAGTATCCACATATTAGCACTGAAATTCTCACAGCTGAGGAGTCTGTCCTCCATTTTTCATGAGTCTGAACTTACCAAATGTGGATATATTTTCAGATAAATGAACTCTCTCCCCCTTCTCCAGCAGTAGTGTTAAGTTACTTAGTTAAGACATTGACCTGCAATGTGTATTTTATATATAAGGGGCATTCATCTCTTATCCATTACTACTTACCAATTACACAGAAAACTTGATATTTTACTCCTAGCAGAAATAGCACTGTGCACTGTCAATCATGTCATGAAGCCCCCGGGATGTACAAGATACATAGACTCATTTTCAAAAATTTCAGAGCCACTGGGCATGCATTTAAAAATATTTTCTATCCATCCCCTTCTTGTTCCCATAAAACATCTCTTTTAAATGTTATTGCTGGGTGCAATGTTATTATCAAAGGTATTTCTAAACTCACTTCTCAATTGAGCAAAAAAAAGTGAATTATAAATTTAAAGGTAAGATAGAGCTTATCTAGAAGGAAACTAGAAGACTGCACTATTCCAGGATCTTTCTGTATTAAGAGCCAAGACTAATACATCATCTTCCACTGGTATCTGCCAACAATGATTGAATGGCTTTGTCCTTCAAGTCTCATATTTAAGTTCATTAATTTATCAGTGTGCCAGGCGCTGGGGACACAAACATGACTATGACACAATTCCTTCACCGACAGGGCACATTACTCCACTGGGGAGACAAACAAGTCAGGTGACCAGCCACCTCAGTTCCTAGGACTAAGGGATTTCTCAGGGCATGAGACTTTAAGTTTTAAAACTGGGACAGTCCTGGGTAAATTGGGACAAGAAGAAAAGGTGACTTTTCTGCTGGTTCAGAGAAAGCCTCAGAAAAAGGGGACACTGGAGGAGGCTCTAGAATGCATTTTGCCAGATGGAGAGGGGGCATTTGAGAAGGAGAGTAGGGGACACAAAAGCGTTTAGGAATATTCACTTTTGCTTAACTAGAGTAGAAGACAAGTGAATACACAGATGCACATGATTGCCTGTGGCTGGTGTGGGAGCCGGAAGTAGAGCAAGAGGATGAAAGCTACAAGACTGGAAAACCAGTTCCAAGTCATGGTATGGGGCTTGGTTTTGTCAGCAAGTCTCCCTACTTCCATTATGACTTAAGTCTAATGGATAGCTGTAGCTCTGAAAGTCTTCATCATGGAGGATATGCCTTATTCCTGAACTTGGGGGGGGGGCATTATGAGTTTTACCATATCAGCCAGATTGGAAAATTGTGGTGCTCCCTAGAATTCTCAGTCCTTTCAGCACCATTTTACTGGTCACCTCCAATGCACTAGGTATTGTTCTTTCCTGGATGAATAAGAGGTGCTCCAGGACTATGAAGAATAACTTTGTCCAGGGAACTAGACATTATCATGTGCTGGGAGGTATGAGAATAACCTGACCTGTAATATACTCTGTGTGTTGAACTGGATTGTTATTGATTAATAAATTATTTATGTGCTGTTAAAATGTGAAGTCACGCTATAGTGTTAAGTCCTCTGAACTGCATACATCACTCACATATAATGATAGACATACAAAGCCATGGATACAGGAACACTTTGGAGCCTGATTCCAAGGACAGTCAAAGAATTAGCAAAGACACTCAGAATAGTGAGGAATCATGCAGACAACATCACCAATATCTGCAATTAACCAGGAAGGAGGAAGACAGGGAAAGAGTGCTAATAAATGGGGGATGGACAAGACTGGGGGCAGTATTGTGGCCGATTCTCACAGTCAACTGGACATGAAGATAATTCCAATTCCATCTGGTACCAAAACTCCCAACATTTCCAGGTCCAATAACCATAGTGAGAAAGATATTAAAACACATTATGTTTGACTATTGGGTCTTTATTACTGCCTGGATCGGGGGAAATCAAATATATAGCTCTTCCTTTTACACACTGGAAAGTGATGCAGGAGGAACTAGAAAGCCAACCAACAAACAAAAGAACACTCTTATTTTGATACTTGGCATAAACTTTTACTATGATACCATGGGGCCTGAGTGTGGGCAGAAGGCTCTCGTTCTGGGAAGGTAAGGACCCTGGGAAGAAAGGCATGGGAAAAAAAAGAAAGAAAGTAGTGGGAATAGAGAATAAAGGTTTAGCAGAACTAAGAGCAAAGAAAGGTGGAAATGAATTACTCCATGGTTGTTTTCAATAGGTTGTTTTTTGCAGGACAAGTATTGTTGCAGAGTTTCACATAATTAGCATACAACTTTTAAAATTATGCCATTACTGTAAGAGCAAAGCTTCATACAGATTAGATGATAGTTCCATGTAGCTGTAATGGGGTATGTATTTTCACATAACGTGTTTGTTCCTTTTCATAATACGCACCAGGAAGGCGAATTTAGGCTCCCACATCGGGCTGAGTTTATATTTTTCATTCTGAATCGTTAAATAAAGATGAAAGGTGTGATGTTGAATATTTCAGAAGCGCATTCCATTTTGCAGTTTTAAAGTTACTTAGTTCCTGTTCTGATTTAAATTATTTAATAGATGCCACAATTTGGGGAGAAAACAATTGTTTGAAGAAAGAATGTCAGCCTTGTAAACAAAGGAGAAAATAAAGGGAGAATGGTGAATGGTAGAGGGAGTGGGAACTATTATTCATTGAACAAACACTATATGCCAAACCCTCAGCTAAACAGGCTCCATACTTTTAATTCATGTGGTCTTCAAAGTGGGTAAATGATTTTCTGCAGATCTCACAGCAAGGGGCAGGTGTGTGATTCAAGCCCAGCTCTGTGTAGTGCCAAATCCAACAATACTGATTTATGTGGTTCTGACACAAATACACACTTACTTTTCAAATGACATAATTTACATATATACAGGCATGGACTATGTTTGTAATCTTTAATATACTTTATCCAGGCGATTTTCAACTTCTTTTCACCAGAATTCATTGTGAAACTGGTAACTTTCACAGTATTGTAAATTACAACAGGGAAATGGATGCAAAAAGGGCAAAAAATTTTAAAATATGGCACATTATTTTGATTATGAAATGATTTTTTTTTAGACCACCCATAGATTATGTACATAGAAATGGGGACTTAGGTTTCATAAGAAAACGTGTGTGTGTGTGTGTGTGTGTGTGTGTTTTGCATACTGTGAAAAATGAAATGGTAATGAGAATATGGGTGAGGAACTAGGAGACCTGGCTTTGCATAATGCGGTTTTTAAACCAGAAAAGTCTCCTTCAAGGATTGCCTTTCAGATTCACTGAGGGTTAATCTTAACTCAATTTACTTGAACTCTGCTCTTTAAACTGTGGAAGTCGAACATAAGTCATGTCTCTGGCAATTATGATATCGATCATAAGATGATTCGGCACTAATATTTATGAACAGGTTAAGGTTGTATGTGAGTGAGAATGAGGGAGTCAATAATAACACAAATATGCATATCTTGTCTCAAATTTGATAAGGGCATGTGAGGTCCTACTGAGGTCCAGTGATACAATAAGAAATGAAAATGAGATACTTACTCAGCAGGAAATTTCTTACATGGTAACACAGTGGAATCTAGAGAACTGCTCAACTCTCTCCCTGGCACATAAAGGTTATCTGTGAGCTGTGGACTCATGAGGAAGAACAGGGGTGAGGGGCGCCATCTGCACTCTCTGCTGTCCTCAATCTCACGTGTGCATCTAGGGTTTCACTAACATGAAAGCCACTTACAATGAGTCTGAGTTGTCATTCTCTCCTAGTTTTGAGACCCAATCAGTATTCAGAGTTTAAGCTACATTTGAAGGTGGAATCCACCACTCACTACCTTTGTGAAGTTCCCCTGATACCTCTGAACTGCAATGGCCCATCTGTAAATATCCTACTTTCCTCATGGGACTATTTTGAGGAGCACACAGAAAAACTGTATGAAAGCATTTAAAGATGGAACATTATGGAAATTTAAGTTGATTTTAATGTTATTTTATATTTAGAGTATGAGAGTTAACTAGAGCTTAAATATGGACAACATAAAGTCTCTAAATTCCTGTCCTGGGCTGTAATTCTATTCTCACCTTGTAGTTTGATGGCTTGACTTCTAGAAGTTTCTCCATCCATGAAACATGAATAATAGCATCTAACATAAAGTTTTGTGGTGATGATTTAATGAGTTACATAAAATACCAACTATCTACCAAGTAGGTAGGTACCAACTTAATAGATGCTAGCTATTAATATTACTTTTCTGGGTTGACTAATAGTTACTAAGTATTTACACATTAAGTCAATGTCACAAAGTAAACTACTAAGTAATGTTACAGAAAAAAAAAGAAAATAATTCCTATCACTTTATCTATCTGAAAATATATTCACCTTTTTTTTTTTTGCACCTAATTAAAATGGAAGAAAGGGAAGTAAGAACTGGATGAGGGGACTTTGTCAGCCTCCATACGTGAGTGTTGTGCTTAATGGAAATCTGAACTAATGTTTTAACATTATGATGAACTTAACAAATGGTGCTTAATAAGCTGTCAGAAACTACATACCTAATGGTGAGTTTCTTCTAGACTACATTAGTGCAAAACTAATTTCACTGGTTCATCACAGCAAATTGACTTTCTTTTGCCTGTATGCAGTAGAGCTGGCTAACCTTCTAAGCCACAGAGTATTTTTTTTTCCCCTGACAATTTTGAAGTTCATCTTATGTAGCTAGATTGAATTTAAATGTGAAATCTTATAATACAGATCTTTTTTAATCCACCCGTTTTTAGTATACAATTAGCTGGATCTATTTTAATATCATTTGGTCTAATTAAATGCAAAGTCACCTGTTAAACACTAGTAATAAATAATGTTTAACAATATCGCTTCACATCATAAGAAAGGGGAAAACAACATTCCCTTCGAATGTATTCAGCTTTGATAATAGTTCTTACCCTGACTTTTTGTTTATAAGCTTATATTTATCTTTCTGCCCTTTTAATGACAATTGTAACCACCATCTCATGTCTGTAGATATGAAGTACATTTATATTTTTTCCATAGCTTTGTGAGGAGATTCTATTATAATAATCCACCCTTTTTGGAAGCCTTCTTTCCATAACACTCATGTGATGGGATGGTTAAAACCATTAAAATAAAATTCAAAAAGTGGTAATGTATATGTTATTGTCTAGCCAAATAACAAGTGGAAATTGAAAGAAAATGCTTTCAGATTTTAAGTATTCTTTGATCAGCAGTTATAATGAGAAAATAATGAGGCTCACACAGGAAAATGGCCAAAATTATCCTTGTTAACACAAGGTACAGTAGATATTCCTTGAACTAGCAGAGACCTTAGCAATCACCTAATCCAAACCGCTCATTTGACAGATAAAAGCCAGGGAGGTTAAGTATAATTTTGCACTTGCCTGTGAATTCAAAATCATGGATGCAAAAAGGACAAGTATTACTAACATCATGGTCTGTGACACAGCATGAATTTTGAACACCATTATCTGCATACTGAAAAAGACGAGACTTAAGTTCTCATGTGGGGGTGGAGGGGCATTACATTTTACCCATTTAGGGTGACCATCCTCTATTTTATTCAATAATAGGCTGCCCAAAGGATGACATCAATAGGCCACTTCCTGGGTTTGACTAAGTTCCCTCATCCCTGACAGTACTAACATCTCTCTGAGCTGAATGTGATTCTAGTTATGTATCCATTAAAGATCTAAAAAGGCCTAAATGCTAGCCAAGTACTTTAATTCCAGAAAGAATTCTTTTCTAACACTGGGGGAAAAAATGGCTGTGTTGTTTCAGTATGCTAGTTTTCTACTTGCTGTGATCCTGAGGGATTTTTAGGATAATTTTGACTCCATGGAATTTTCACTTTATGTACTAACTTTAGAACTTAGTCTAAGATAGGATTCCAAAGTATGTGATGATACGGATTGGTAGCATGAGACAACAATCTGCAGTTTACCCACAAGAAGCCTAGCATATTTAATCCAGAGAGAGAATAGCTAAACTATAGAAGCTAACTGTTCTACAAATTATAGAATAATAACAGTGATCTTGGGGTGCCTGGGTTGGTCAGTCGGTTAAGTGTCTGACTTCAGCTCAGGTCATGATCTCATGGTTCATAGTGAGATAGCTCAGAGCCTGGAGCCTGCTTTGGATTCTGTGTCTCCCTCTCTCTCTGTCCACCCCCCTCCTCTCTCTCTCTCAAAAATAAATAAACATTAAAAATTTTAAAAAGAAAAAATAATAGCAATGATCTCTTTATGTGTTATATAACATTGCCTTGGCTTGGCAAGAGGCAAACAGGATTGTCCAGTTGAAGATAGTAGCAGCTTTCTGATGTGTTGCCTTGCTATGAACCCCATTGGACTGGAGTCCCCTCCTCCAATGGCAGGAACAGCAATTCCCACAAGGCTGTAGGTCTTCTCAGTGCAGGAATAATATCCTCCACACAGCTCATATCCAGCTCAAAGGGTTGTCTGCAACTGCCTTGAACAGCAGGTCCCCCAAATGCAGACTGTCTTCCCTGCTGTTCCCAAGGCTATTTTCGAGTTCTCATGGTCCTATAAAAATGGTGGAGAAGGAAGAAGCATGATCTTTCCTCAGGAGCACACAGCATGGTGTTTCTGGTTGTGACTACTCCTGTCCTCTTTCTCCCTGTAATGCTGAGGGCTCAGGGACTGTGTCCCTCACACTGCTGCCTCCATGACAAGTTCCTCTGCTCTGTTCTACCTGGTGTGCTACTGGGCTATATGCCTATGCTTCACCTCTGCAGGAGCACCTAACAAGAGCCTGATTTAATTTGCTAGATTCATAAAAAAATGCCTAAAGACAAAAAAACCCCAAAGTTTTACAAATATATTCATAAATATATTCATAAATATATTCTCAAAGAAAAGTTGATGCTGGAGTAATAATTCCCCTGTCTTTCATTACTGACTTCAAGACAAAGAAAATAATTCATTAGAATTGTAAAAATTGTCTTAAAAAACATTTATATGTAACTCTGATGCCAAGGGTGAATAATTCATTGTTATTTCTAAAATTCCATTTGCAATTAAACCAATTTAAACTTCTGGATGCTCAGAACATTCTTTATTTGGAACCTGAAGGTTTGTTAAATAAGGTGGTTTATGAGATCAAAGAGTTTCTAATAAGAGTGTTTTTAATTAGAAGTTTTCTTTCCTTCATTTGAAAAGACATTCAGGGGAGGAGAAGGTAACTAGAATACAGAACACATTTTGATCATATTAGAATGAAGCAGCAGTGGTGAAGGGCCTCACAGCATGACAAATTATCTCTGATCTCAGGTGAGGGATGGATGAGGGGTGTGCATTCAGATCCCGACTGGATGGTAGTGGTAAGAAGAAAGATTGGACACGGGACTTCACTTTGGTTGAAAGGATCATAGTTTAAAAATATTTGAGGGAATCTGGCATAAAGAGTAAAAGGAAGCCATAAGCCTTTCTTCTGATCTGTGGTTGAACTGTAGTGTTAGGAAAGTAAATTAATAGCCAGTTGAAATTTATATAATATGAGTGAGTAGTACAGAGGAGGTAAGTAGGAATCGCCAATTACATACTATCAGAAATGCTAATGTAGGGTGCCTGGGTGGCTCAGTCAGTTAAGTGTTCAACTCTTGATCTCGACTCAGGTCATGATCTCATGACTTGTGAGATCGAGCCCCATATTGGGCTCTGTGCTGACAGCATGGAGCCTGCTTGGGATTCTCTCTCCCTGTCTCTCTGCCCCTTCCCTGCTCATGCGTGTGCATTCTCTCTCTCTCTCTCTCTCTCTCTCTCTCTCTCTCTCTCTCTCTCTCTCTCAAAAATAAGTAAATAAACATTTATCTATATATCTATATATCTATAGCTATATATATTTTTTTAAAGAAATGCTAGTGTAAAATGCAAAGAGGATGTGTATGAAGCTAGGGTGTCCCTCACTTGTAAGACCAGATTGCTTGTTTCTTCCAGGCTGAAAGGAGTGACAGCACAAAGGAAGAAACTGGCCTGGCTCAGAGCAGAGGAGGTAAAAATATAAAGCTGCTGACTTAGCAAAACAGTTACTTGTAGTTCAGAAGAGATCAAGTGCCCCACATTTATTTCAATAGACCTGTTCCCTTTGTTCAGCTGTGAAATGAGCTGATTTATATTTGTTTAATGAATATGAGAAAATATTTTGTCAGGTAAAGACATTTTATATTAGTATAGAAATACAGCTACTCTACTGAACAGTCTCTCTTTGCTACATAGGGCATCAGACTTCATCAAACTTCAGCCTAACTGGCCAGATGTCCTTGGAGAACTCAGTGAAGTCTTCAGAGGATTCGTCCCCTTGTTTGTAAATGTTGTGACTGTCATTTGGGATAATGGATGTGAAAGCACATTAAAAGTTAAAATAATGCCTTGTATGGAAACCAATTTGACAATAAATTTCATATATTAAAAAAAAATAAAATAAAATAATGCCTTAAACATTACTATTTCTACTATTACTTTCACAAATCCCAGCTATATGAGATTACATATACAGTAGATAATTATGACCAGAATAATGTCCTTAGGAAATAGTCTGAAGCCTCAATCCCTTTGGAAGCCATAGAAGCATCATACTCTGCAGTCCTTGCTTTATGATTTCAATGGGCTTACAGAATGATCACTAATTCTAAAGAAACACCGTTCTTTATTCCATGTGGCATGCTCTCACCATGAAATTAAATGGCATCTTCCTTACAAATCAAATCATTTCCCTTAGAGTTGTTCACTTTTGGGGGTATAGTGTAATCATGAACGAGCTGCAGAAGTAATGCCATAAGGAGAAGCCTTATCCATGTTATTGGGACACACAAAATAAAAATAACTAACATTTATTAAGCACTTGCTCAATACGTGTCAATTGCTAAGCACCAACTGTGGCATGAGACTATCCAGGTTCAAATTCTGGCTCTATTATTTAGCACCTGTAAAACTATCTGTACCGCAGTTTCTTTCTAAAGTGAGGATAACAATACAGACTTCAAAGGTTTTTTTGTTTTTGTTTTTTGCGAGGATTAAATGAGCTAGTATGTGTAAAGCGCTTTGAATACCACTTGGCATGTGGTAAGCTCACAATAAAAGGTCTTCCTCTCCTCTCCTCTGTCCCTTCCCTCTCCTCCTCCCCCTCTTCATCCTCCTCCTCCATGATGTGTCTACTCAAGATCTCCCAGCTGGGAAGCTGCAGGACTGGCATCCTGTGAGACTCTGTAGCCCATACTCTTGGCTACTAACTGATAGTAATTGATATTACCAAATGCTATTGACAAGATTTGGAGTTCACCATAGCATAGAACATCACGGAGCAAGTGCATGGTACTTCAGTTTAACGTCTTCTCTTGCATACATTTGTAAGTTGGGGAAAGGATTTCTTTGTTAAACAGCTGTTTTGATAGCATTAAGAAAAGTTTGCCATTGTTTGACAGAAAAAAACTGAAAGTTTGAAAAAGTAACTTTCAGTATAGGAAAAAAAAGTCTCTAAGGACAAACAAGATTTTAAAAGGGTACTCTTATCTGTTTATTTCTAATTGGAAATGTTTTACCTTCATGCTGACTTTTAAAAAAGTCTAAAGTTGGGAAGTTTTTTCTTGGAAAATTTAGAAAACTACTCAAAGGCATGAAGGAGGGAAACATTCTTAAGATATGGTATTGAGTTAAAATCCTCCCTAACCGCTTTCCAACTTGCAACATCATGACGAATACTCACCATTAACCATGAAATGAATGTGATTTTCCTTTTACATTTAATGTTACATTGAGGATATTATGCAGTATCTTTCAGACTTTCTGGAATTGTGTACAAGTAACATTTTATGGTAGCAGATGCGTGACATCACATGAAAAACTTATAAAACCTTTACATGAAAATCACATCTGTCAGTCCCCACTATCATTTTAACTGTGGTTATATGGTGTGCTTCTCCGTCTGTGACAGAGGAGGCAGCTTTGCCTGAAAGCTGTTCCAGGAAATTGTGTCTTCTGGACTAGCTAGTTAAGCAAATTGTGTAACTGCCATTGAAACCAAAATGTACCCAGCAGACATAATTTCACAAAAGAGGAGAAAAAAACCACATTTGTACAAAAGTCACAGCTGTTCAACTCTACATTTTGCACTTTTCTCATTGAAAAATTTTTTTCTCTTCTGTATGAACAGTGACAGTTACATTTCTAGTTAGCAACTGTAGGCCTTCTTAATACATTGCCAAGTACTGTGCTATCATGGATTTGGTGTCTGTCAGAAGAAATTGGGCTAACTTCTGCCTGCTGCTCCATAGAATAGAAACTTGGTCCATCTGCCCTGTCTACAGATGAAATAAGGGAAGATGTTGAGTAGGGCCCATTGTTCTCTAAAATGCAGAGCTGTGTGGCTGCCTCTGCTGCTCCAAACTAGTGCCAACATCCCATGTTAAGGTCCACACAATATGAACTCTTCTTCTTTCAGGTCTTACAAATCTTAGTCCTGGTGGTCACCTTGTCCAGAGTCACTCTCAAGTCATTGCTAATGGAGCTAAAGGCTCAGAATGCTTGGGTCAGGAGATGGTCTCAGGATGCCTGGGTGGCTCAGTTGGTTAAGTGTGCAGCTCTTGATCTCGGCTCAGGTTCCTGGGATCGAGCCCTGAGTTGGGCTCTGTGCAGATGGCGAGGAGCCTGCTTGGGATTCTCTCTCCCTCTCTCTCTGCCCCTTCTCTGCTTATGCATGTGCTTTCTCTCTCTCAAAATAAATAAATGAACTTTAAGAAATGTAAAAAAAAAACGTCTCGCAGGCTGTGTGCGACATGACCTCCCCTTGTTGGACACCTTCCTTTCACTGTGAACCTGTACTAGAGGTAGGCCAGGGAGATGTTCTCTAGGGACCCCTCATTCTTCTTAGTGATGAGTTTCAGAGGCTTGTTCAGACCATTACAGGCTTATGCTAAA
This sequence comes from Panthera tigris, assembly GCF_018350195.1. Classification (NCBI taxonomy): domain Eukaryota; kingdom Metazoa; phylum Chordata; class Mammalia; order Carnivora; family Felidae; genus Panthera; species Panthera tigris. The sequence continues at coordinate 82,026,278 of NC_056661.1, forward strand.
TTTATTGGATGCATTTCGAGCAAAAGCTTGGAGTCTAGGCTCTACAGTCAGAGTGCCTGGGTCTAAATTACAGCCATTCCTCTCAATAATGTGTGATACTGGTTAAGTTACATAACTTCATCAGCTGGGATTTTCCTATCTCTACACTTCAGACAATCTACCTCCTTATCACTATAGTGAGAATTATAAATGTGGTAAATAAAGGCTGTTGAGCACTTAACCCAGTTCATGGCACATACTAGGCACTCATTAATGTCAACTATCCTGATGATATGGTAAGGATGATGGTGGTGATAATTTTTCTGACTTTTGAATATAATAAACCTAAAATCTTAAAAGTGATTTTGCACAGGACAGAACTGTGGCATAGAAGGGTAAAATCGGTAATAGTGGTCAAAACCTATTCAATTCAGGTTTTTCAGTTTCGAGTTGTATGAACACTTTCCTCCTATAGATCGCTGGAATTGCTATCTGCTTGTCTGAGGCTGACAAGGAGTATGAGTGCTTGTGTAACTGGGCCAGAGGCACAGGCTCATTTCAATCCAACATGCCCTGCTGATGACAGAGGGTCCACTCTGAAACTTCTGCTCCCAGACACTGGTCTATTTGAACAGAGTGACAGGCTGCTAAGTTAGACTTCTAGTGTCCCTGCACAGGCTTTTTTGGCCACTAGGTGGGAAGGTGGAATGTTTGCCATATTTTGTAACCATACCTCTAATTGTGTGAGTGTGTAATTAAACACCAAAAAAATGATAGCTCTACAGAAAACCCGCTGTCCATCATTATTAATAGAATTCGTGAATCAACATTTTCTGGACTACAGATTTACAATGAAGACCATCTTGCTCTGTTTCATTAGCTGAATATTAATGTTACAAACGTATATGATTCCAAGATATTGATACCAATGTTATCACTACAATTATAAACAGTGTCTTAATCTAGGTATATTGTATCTTATATATAATGATAATCTGTAATGAAAAGTTGACATAACAACTTAAATTAGACATTTATTATTTTTTGGTATAACTGTATGAAATTAGGTGGCCTTTATTCAACAAAAATACTTTATGGGCTGAAAGTGATGAATAACCACTACACTCAATATGCAGTGTTTCCACTTCATACAGTTTCCACCAATAAGACTACTTTAGAACCAATACATACCTTGTGAAAATAAAAGTGTAATAGTGATGCAATTCACATTTTTTTGGAACAGTTAAAACAAACCACATAAATAGATATATTCCAGTTAAAATGGACAAGTTGTCTTTGTTGTGACAGGAGATATCCCTGATTTTAAGTAATGTTTATATTATATAGGATAAATGGCGGTATTTTAATTATTTTGATAATTTTTTTCAAAGGACATTTCTAAGAAATATTGGTATATAATTATACTTAAAAATTATCTTCAGATTTGAATTATCTGTCTCAATTTTCTGGTTGGTCAGATACACCCCACACATCTACTAATTGGTGTTGGTATGTGTCACGGAATCATGTAATGGAGAAAAAGCCATGACAAGTGGTAGAACTGGATGCAACCTAAAGGAAGTTAAAACAATCTGACTCACTAAGACCTGTGTGTATGATGTCACGTTCACTTGAAATCCAAAACTACTAAATATGGTGGTCTGATCTAATGATATAAGATGTGACAGGGTAAATTATGAATAATTTTCTGACTATGGTGGTGATACATGAAAAATTAAGTGGAGACATATAGACAGAAATATAATTTAAGCAAAAGCAAATAAGAAAAGACAATCATTTGGAGTATAAAGGTAATTAGGACAATTGTCTTTTAGGGTTACAGCTAGTGTCCAATTCAATAATTAATTACAAGGGGTCTACCACGGCAGATCTTTACTTGAACAACACGAACTTCAATGATTAAGAAGGTAGGAAGCATTACTTTCTGATGTGTTGGGTGTCTCACCTCTATGACAGACAATTAAGACAGGGAAGAAAAGTTTGAGTTAAGTATTATTTTCCACATTGAAGCCAGCTTGCAAGCAGTTGAAGGCATGGGAGAACAACCTAAAGAATTAGAACAGGGTGGGGGCCAGAAAACTATGTCCAGCAGGACAAATTTGGCCAGCTGCCTATTTTTGTAAATAAAGTTTTATTGGATGATAGCTATACCCCTTCATTTAAGTGTTGCCTATGGTTGCGTTCAAGCTACAGTGGCAGAGCAGAATAGTTATGACAGAAGTCATATGCCCCACCCCCCGCAAAAAAAAAAAAATTGCTATCTGGTTCTTACTGGAGTTTGCTAATATTTGGACTAAAGAAAAAAATTCTTATTCAATGAATTCTGTAAGGAAGTGTATTAAACATGAGATCTGGTTTCTCACATACCTCAGTTTTCTTTCCTTACATGGAGTTATCTTGGATTTCAGATGTAATATCTTGGATTCAGATTTAGTGAATTAAGACCAGCTAGCATTTATTGGAGACCTATAATGTTGATAAATTAATCCAGAAGCTGCAGCTATATTATTATTAAAATATGTGTATCTTAATTGATTAACAATATAGTAGAACTAAGGGGGAGGCTTATAAGTATACGCAAGTGATGTCCCTTTATTTTTGCAATTAGTGATACCTCCAGGAATTCATTTTACTTTTTGCATCTATTGAGTATCCCCTGACATTAGAGCACTAGATATTATGTAAGAAAATGGCACGTGGTAAATGAGGTGAATTCATCTTGACTTGAAATGACTGACAGTGATGCCAAATTTGGGGGTTTTCTAGATGAAGATGAAGGAGATACTCAAGGGCAGGAAGCTTACAGATCTTACTCATCATCACCTCCCCAGCACAAAGAAGGGCTTGACACTTAGTAAAAGCTTAGTAACTGAATATTATTACCAGAACAATTTAGCAATAATGCCATTGATCACTAACCCTTCACCATCTAGATTATTATTGTTAAAAAGAATGTGATTAGAGAAAACAGAGTTAGATCTTGATAAATAATGTGAACACCTCTAGTTTTTCAGTCCTTGCATCTCTTGGGTAGTAAACTTCTCATAAGCAACATGTAGGCTTTGCTATTCACCCAAGAACATTAACAACATTACACACTAGAAAGAATAAAAAAAATTCTCTACCAGAAGAGGGGGTTCTAGAAAAGTAAGTTGCATATTTAACTTTTGGAAGTTATGAATATTACTTGATTTTCCTTAATATATATAAAGCCCTAATAGGGGCTTTATTTGAAATAAAACAATGTATGGAGGGGGTAACTCACATTATACCATACATATACATTACATTATACATGTACATATACTATACATTAAAGCAATGCAACCTCCATTAGACAACATAAAAGTCCAATCTGCAGAAAGAATACTATTAATTGGAAATGGGGCCTTAAAAGAGAAAAAAAATTCTAAATTTTATTTCATCCTTCAGCTGGAAAATATGGCTGCTTTATTTAATTGGTTTCAAAATCTATTTTAATAGAAAATCTCTTTTGCACAACTAACCAGCTCCCAACATTTTGATTGCAAAATGAAGGGCACTTACTTTGATAACTTTAATTATCACTCACTTAGAGGACAGTGTGAAACACTTTTCCAATTGGTGTTTCAGAATCATGAGTCAAAGGAAAAGAATGACAAATTAGCCAGCTGGAGAAGGAAAATACAGCTAGCTGGTGATGCTTGAGTCTTTGTGGATATTTCAAAGTAAGATGAAAGAGAAACAAAAGGGCTGTTAGCCACACATGCTCAAGAAATGAAATACTAACACAATTTCACAACATGTTAATAACAAGTTAATAGCAAACTTAAAGACTTACTCAACATAATAAGTGCCATATATGGGATCATCAATTTTTTCCCAGCCATATGGAAGCTCTGAAAAATAAAGAGTTATTTCTTTCAGTAAATAAGCAACAGATATCACAATTTCTAATAAAAAGTAATATAATTTAATTGTTCACGTATTGCAGAAGCAGTCTACCAAAGTGGAGGAAAGCATTCAGAGTCAGCACTAACATTCTGACACGTATTGTAGGAACTATAAGAAGCACTGACTTGAAAATTGGCAGTTAAAACACAGAGCTCTCTTCTCTGCAGATATACTGCTGGGGCTAGCTGTTGATGCCACGCCAAGCGGTAGGATGGCACGTCATCACGTTATCACCACTCAGGGCAATACAGAAGGCAGATTGCTTTCCTGACAGTGCATACCATTTTCTTATTTATTTGTATTGTTAAAAGGAGCACTTCAGGATAAAGATCATATTTTCAAAATACCTTTCTGAGGATAGCAAATAGTTTCTGATGACTGAAACAAAGGCATTATAAGTTCTCAGTTGACATTCCACAATTCAAGATGGTTAGCTGGCTGTTCTCTCCACACAGGCCAGATTTTGAATGCTGCCAATATACTCTCTGGGCATGGTTTTCAAAGTCTAAAATTTTGAACCCCCTTTCCTTGGCAATATGATTCATATTTTCTATTCTTCATGGTTAATTTTAATATACACATTTAAAAATATCAATAATACTGTACATGCTTCTATAGGCAAAAACATGCTATTTGAAAACAAGATTTATTTTATGACACTGTTTTCCAAATACATTGGAGCCTTTATGATTATTAACACCTATAAATATGAAGAGTATTATATTTTTCTTTGTAGATATTAATTATACACGCATAGCACTTAGAAGCTAAGGAAGATATATTGGCATGCTTTCAATGGTATGTTTAAATGAAATTTAAAAGTTTTATTATTACAGTAATAACACATGTTCACTGTAAGCACGGCACAGTTATAAACAGAAAATTAGAATTATCTGCAGTGTTGCCATCCAGAGATAATCACTGCTAATATTTTGGTGGATATCCTTTAACTATTTTCATACGTAGGTATTTGTGACTCATTTTTTCAGAGATCAGATCACAGAGTGCACATCATTTTCATAACCTGTTATTCCTACTTGACAGAGTATCAAGGGCATCTTCAATGTGAATGAGCATTACTGCAGAATGCCACTTTTAGTGGCAGGTGGTGGTCTGCAGTATGGCTAGGGTCTGTACAACACTACCTCTTCTGTTATTGAACATTTGGGACTTTCCGGTTTTTACCTGTTATATGTCACCTGTGTTGGACTCACTAAACCTAAGTCTTCCATCATTTTCCCGGTAACTTAGTCATAATAAATTCCTATAGGTGGGATTTTGGATTAAAGGGCATCTACCCTTTTATGGCCTTTGATCTAAATTGACAGATTAGCACTGTGCTACTCACGAGATAGAACAATTTATAATCTCACTGGGGGTGTATGAATAATTTTGTTTTTCTGTACTATCGAATCAAATGCAGGTCCACGATTCTTCATCCAAAACTTTTATGGACAGTTAGGTTTTAGAATTAAGAAGTTTTCTGATTTTCAGACGTTAACACGATGCAAATGTCTTCTGTCCCATAACACTCCAAGCAGAGTCTGGGGAAGCAGTTTTTAATCAAATACATGAGCATTTATGCAGCCAAAATTATGTGATCTGTACCAAGAGGCACACATAAGGACTACTTCATATCAGTGAGCACTGTTTTGTTTCCAGAGTGTCCAGGTCAGGTCACATTTTGCTGCCAAATGAGTTACAAAAGACAGTTTTAAGAGCTTTTGAATTTTTGGATATTCAGATAAAGTATTGTGTATCATTATTTTAAAAACCAACCACACTGATTTTAAAATGGCAACTTGTGGTTGGTTTAAGTTACCTTCCTTGGGTTGCTAGCTAGTTAGAACAGTTTTTGTAGGTTTATCCTCAGGCAATTGTGTTTTCTTTTGCACATTTCTCATTTTTAAAAGTCAATCCCTAAGAGTTTTTTATGTATTAAGGATATTAATCCTTTGTCACATGTTGCATATGTGTTTTTGAGTTTGTTTAGATTTAATTTTGAACATTTTCTTTTACACATAGATGTTTTAAATTTTATTTGGTAAATTTCTCAGCGTTTTCACTTAGGTTTTGTCATTGGAGCCTACTTAAATACTGAAGATATTTTTCTAGTGTTTCTTTATCTTGTTTTAACATAAAGTCTAAGCTATGCTTTATTTATATCTCTTAGATTAGTCATATCTGAATGAATATATAACACTAAATTGTGGGGTACCTTAAGAAATTTTTTTTCAAAATGATCATGATAGCATTACTGAATATTCACTACAATCAAGGTACTGATGGACTTACCATGTGTTAACTCATTTATCCTAAAGAACTCAGAATTGAAAATCCTTGTATTCTGCTTCCAGTGATCTTAACCAATTTAGATATCAATTTAGACACTCTGTTTAGCACAGCATAAACACACTTAATTTAGATTAAGGACAATAACAGTCCAGATGGTTTTCACCAAATCCCCCTAGCTATTGGAGAATTTGCCTATTAAAAAGAAGAATCTGTTTGACAGATATCTACTGGGTGCCCTTGACAAGCAGCAAAAGTAAAAGAATATACAGAGGATAGCAACTGATATGACAATTTACTAATATGGCTGAATACATGGATTCATATTTATAATAGGTTTATTATCTCATGAATACAATAATATGTAAAGTAATCACATTCAATAATATATAGAGTAAAGAGCTAACATGCTTAATTTTATGGATACTAGTTTTGTGTCTTAATGGTATTGTTATATGGAAGCATATGATGGTCGAATTTTTAAAATTATATTTTATAATGTAAACTGTTTCTTCACTTATTCCTTATCTTTGACTCATTCTTTGAGTAAGTTACTAATTCTAAGCAATGCATCCCCAAAGTACAGAGTTAATTGATTCCTTATCTTTGTAGATTTGCAATGCAAAGGTTCTGGAACTATTTATTTAGTATCCTGCGTCACTTGCCATCATGAAGTATTCATCAGAATTTACAGGGAATCTGATTTGCTTTGCCTAACATATCAATGTATTTTGTTTGTTTGCTTGATTGTTCTACATTTCCAAAATAACTTATTAATTCGTTCAAAAACAAAATTATACATTACAAACATTTATACTCTAAAAATTGAAGTATTTTCATTATTAGTGATTCTTGACTCACAATTTTTTTGGGGGGAGGAAGTAATTTTTATTAAACATTTTATTTCAGGTAAATGAATTATAATCTCATTTTTTTAATATATATTTTTTACCACATTTGACCCAAGGTGAGAAGAGATAAAAAAACATAATGAGAGCTAAATGCTATGTGCTAGGCATTGTTTATGTACATTGTAAAAAACAAATAACTTAATCCTCAAAATTAACTTGTAAGGTACATTATTATCACACTCAATTACAAGAAGAGGAAATGAAGATACCAAAAGATTCTGACAGTTAATTGTTCAAGTTTTAAACTCCTGTGTCCCAATCCAGAGCCTGCATTTTAATTAATTTATTAATTTTTCATTTACTTATTTTGAGACAAGATGATACACTAACCCTCTGTTATAAAAGCTATTATTCATTTTATTTTAAATATCTACAAGGGGTTCAGTAATAGATACATTCATCAGTTCATATATAAATGTGGCACAATGGGTATAAAAATCTACAACCAATGTTTAAATGCTCTGTATGTGTGTATATGAGTGTGTGTGTGTGCATGTGTGTGTGCACATGTATGTATGTGTACATTCCCCTTAATGACATTTGCTTGAGTAGTAAAGAAAGGTCTAGGCTAGAATGTCAATGAAAAAACACAAGTTTTTCTTCACTCATAAAAAGACAACTCATAAAATAAACTTCTTAGGATTATAAGCTGAATAGTGTGTATCTAGATGATGAAAAGTTAAAGTTAAGAATCATCTTTCACTGTGAAAATGAGCTATTTGGACTTGTGAATTAGTTTTTAAAAATGAATTGCTTCTCTTTAAAATTATGCTAATGATTGAGAAAAAGAATTTCCAATTTTGTACTGTTTGCCCAATTAGGCAAGCATGTAGCTTGGAGCTCTTGGGTCCTGGGTTATTTAGAGTACTCTATTCAACAATACCCGACACATTTGAGAATGATTAAGGTCACACTAATGAAAGAATAACATATACAATGAAACAAGGGAAAATAAACACTTGAGATCAACAAGGTTAATTCTGCATTAAAAACTGTTTTAATTGAGATTTTCCTCAGGCCATGGAACCATGGAGCAAATTCAGTGACTAGATATTCGTATCATGATCCACTCTGCAAAAGTCTGTGTTAAGGTCTACATTAACTTGTAGTAAGTCTAGCCTGTAAGAAGATCAAGAGATGAAAGGGGCATCCAGTTATGTCTGGATTCTGCCATAGCCACCATGATATATATTTTTTGCTTATTTGTTTTACTCCAATTTATTTATTTGTTTATATTTATTTGTTATGTCCATTTTCATTGCCAAAAAACCAAGACTCCTTTATGCTAGCACACAAGAAGCAGTTTTCAGGCTGCAACTGCAAAACTTGTAGAATCCAAGGACAGTATTTCTTTTGGAAATGGGACTCAAATACTGGACAGATGTAAAAAAGCTAGCTAGGATATAAAACCTTAGGGTATCTCAGAAAGGTCCTGTTTGTCTCACTCACTTTGTCTTTTAAACTGTGCCTCTTTTCTCTATGTCTCTCTTTCTTTCTTTCAGTTCCAATTCCACTGTGTACATCTCCTTCTTTCTTTTCTACCGTCTACTTCTCTGGCTCATCTTGCATATGTCCTGGAAAGGTCACCCCATACTTGACTCTATGTTATTTTTTAATCTCAAGCACTGCTATCACTACTTGATCTCTGAGTTTTTCAATTCCGTGACCTATCTCCCAAAGGATTCATGAATCCAGCTCATTTTCTTCAAAATAGATTCAAGTGACTTGACTTGGAAGATCAATGTAATGGTTGCCCTCAGGTGAAGAATCCACTCACAAAATAATAGGGTATGGCTGTGGCTTGTGCCCTTTTGGTAGATACAAAGCCACATCTGGCAAAATCAAATAGAGAGACACCCTATAAAATAACCAGTCAATACTCTTCAAATGTGTCAAGGTCATGAAACAGAGAAATAGATTGAGGTTCTGTCACAGTGTGAAGGAAACTATTGAGACAGGGAAACTAAATGGATTGTAGGATTGGGTCCCAGACCAGAAAAAGGACATTAGTAGGATGACTGGTAAAATTCAAGTAAGATTTGTAGATTAGTTGATAGTCTACATTAATGTTAATTTCCTGGCTTCAGTAATTATACTCCTGACAGATGTTAACATTAGGGGAAAGCTAGGTGAGAGATACATGGGAACATTATAGTATTTTTTGCAAATTTTGGAAATCTAAAATACCTTCTCGATAAAAACACCGAAAAAAGCTATTTTACAACTCTCACTATCAGAGGACCTCTACCCACACTTCATTAATGTTCAATATGATAATGATGTTAATTTTTTATACAAAATAAGAATGTAGGATTTTGTATTTATATTCTTTTATAATATGTTGATTTCTTTCAATAGACAATTCAAAGAGACTTTCAATTTTGTTATTTTACCTTTTTTTTTCTGTTGCCTATCTTTCTGCTCATTGGAGAAACAAGGTAAATACATTTATGTTGAAGTGTTACTGCATCTTGAATCTTAGAACATACAGATTGAATAATATGAGTTTAAAATCTGGAGTCAGGCTTTGTTCCTTTTCTGGGGTCACTGTCCTGTATGAGCCACAACATGGTTATGTTAATTCATACAAGGTTGTATGGAGGCCCATCCTTCTGGGTAGCTTAAAATTCTCTCCAAAGCCAGAAAGGCAGACAAATTTAGAAAGTAATAAAATACTGGAAACAAGGAAAAGGACCAGAATGGGAAACTATTTCCATTAACTCTATATTACATTTTCGGACTAACTTTTTTTTTTAATTTAGGCTCTTGCTGTTGTGTTTTAGAGGTAATAACATTACAACAGAACATAAGAAACATACAAAGTTTCCTTAGTTCAAATAATACAGTGCGTAGCAAACAATGTGGTAATAGCTAATACTAATGTTAAAATATTTTCCTCCAGTCTTTTTTAAAAAATTTACTTATTTATTTTTAGAGAGAGAGAGAATGAGCAGGGCAGGGGCAGAGAGAGAGAGGAAGAGAGAGAATCCCAAGCAGGCTCCATACTGTCAGCACAGAGACCAATGCAGGACTTGATCCCATGAAGAATGAAATCATGACTTGAACTGAAATCAAGAGTCAGATGCTTAACTGACTAAGCCCCTTCCTCCAATCTTTATTACATTTTTTCTGTATACATAGTATACAAATTAGGAATGATATTAAATTTTTTCTGGAAAAGTGATATAACCTGCTTCCAAGTAGTTCTTAGGGGTTTTAGTAGTTATTAGGAGTGTAAGTGAGTTTAAACAAGAGTCCTCAGCATGAGTTTTTATAAGAAATACATTTTTAGAATTAAAGAGAAAAAAGAAGGAAGAGAAGGATACTATGCCAGAATAAAATATACAAAAGATGAATTTTTCTTATTAATACACTTTATTATATTTTTGTCTCTTCCTGTATTCAAAAATGCATTTGTAATTATAAAAGTAAATTCTGAATACATTCTGGTTTTTAAAAAAATTCATTTAATATTGATGTATGAAGAAATGTGCACTCAATAAAATTTTGATCATTCAGGGGCCATTTTCTGCCTGGAAAAAAGTTAGCAAATACAGATGCAAACTTTTGCAATGTTAACTTAAAGATGGCAGAGTACTGTAATCTATTTGAGATAGTGATAAGGAGTGGAGGCTCAAAGGCATGGCACAAAATAAGGATATTGTCTGGTAAAGACTCAGAAAAAGTCATACTTGGTTTAAGTTTGCAAAATTCATTTGAAGTTCATAACGTGATGAACCCAGTGTTTTTCTCTATGTTCCTAGAGCTTTGGAGAAGGTCTGGCTATAAAGTAAGATTCAGGAAGCAAATACATGCTGAAGATTTGAAATATACATCTCCAGTTTCCTCTTAACCTCTGTAAGTCTATGTTAATCCATTCATCGATCTATCTATTTATCATCATCATCCACTTAAAATTATTTATGGAAGGATACTGGGCTTCTATAGTGTAAAGGCTGACATGTAAATTTTAACCTCTCTATTTACCCTGAAAAGCCATAAATATCCACTAAGAGAGCAATAAAACCACCCATAATGCATATCTACAGCATAATTAGAAGAAAGAAAATACTGTAAACTCAAAAGTTATATGTAAGTAGAGATTTAAATGCCTCAAACCAGCAGAGTCAGCTCAGAAGCCCATTCCAGATCAGAAAGGTGGATAGTGTGCAGTAAAAAGGAGAGCACTCCAGGAGCCATGAGTGAAAACAAAAAGACAAAATCACCCTCAGAAAGATAAATTCCCATCTGGAGTGGTGAAATGCTGATAGCAGACCTGTTGATCAGAACATAGCTTCTGGGGAATTAAGTGCAGGGAGTTTGGAAGTGAGCAGAATGAGAAGTGGAGTCTTAGGAAGGCACTGCTTAAGTAGAAGAGGGAGCTGGGGTGCCTGGGTGGCTCAGTGGTTTAATTGTCAGACTTCTGCTTAGGTCATGATCTCCTGGTTTGTGAGTTCAAGGCCAGAGTCGAGCTCTGGGCTGACAGCTCACAGTCTGGATCCCACTTCAGATTCTGTGTCTCCCTCTTTCTCTGCCCTTCTAGTTGTGCTCTGTCTCTGTCTGTCTGTCTGTCTGTCTCTCTCTCTCTCCCTCTCTGTCTCAAAAATAAATAAACATTAAAAGAATTACAAAAAACAACAAAAGAAGAGGAGAGAGCTAATATCAATGGAGGAAACGACCCTTAGAAATTTGGTTTTGATAGAAAAAGCATGAAGTAGAAATTATGCATCACAGAAACAAAACATAATTCTAGGATCATAAGACATACCAACTACTCCCTCTGCAAAAAGTCTTTCACTAAAGAATCAGTACTTCACAAAAGAAACAGAAGAGGGTGCTCCTGAACTAAGAATGTAGTATGCTTATATAAAACTTAATGCTTATATAAAACTGTTACTGCTGGTCTATGAAAAAAAAAAGTTCAAAATCAATAGAAAATAGCAGATAGCATTCATACATTACGAAATAAGAAACAAGAGTTAAAATGATGCAGCTAATGATAGTTTGCTATCCTCCCTCAGAAGAAAATTAAAACAAAAACCCAAATGAGAAAAGTGTATTGAAATCTCAAGATATTTTGAAACAAGTATCTATATACACAGAACAACTTTTTGAATAAAAATTTTAAAAGCTCTGAGTAGATAAAAATCAGAAAGATAGTAGAGTTGACCAAAATGAGAAAATACATTAAAAAAAATTCTTTAAATTGAAACTAAATTATGAGCTGTCCAAGAGGAAATAGATTCAATTGAAAATATAATAGGCATCATTAAGAAAAAACATGACAATACTCAAGAGAACAAAATGAAACAAACAAAAGGTGAAAAGAATCAAAAAACAGTCATTAATATAAAAGATAAAGATGATCCAGTACATGTATAAGTGGAATGAATGAAGAAAACAATAGAACTAATACTTGAAACTATAATCCAAAAATAAAATAACTATATATGCTGAAATGTCTCCCCATGTATTTGGAACATTGTCCCAGAACAGTCAATTTCAAGATATATACCAGTTAGCCATTAGACAAAAAAAATCAAGGAAAAACTGGGTAAAATATAAGTTCCTTACAATGGGAAAAAAATATCAAGTTGATATCACATTTCAGGAACAACATACATAGACAACAGTGAAGTAGTATTGTAAAGAATCTCAAAGAAATGGTGAGCCAATTTTATATCCAGCCAACTTATCTTTCAAATACACACACACACACACACACACACACACACACACGAGTTTAAAATATGCAAGAACTTGGGGAATACTGTATCTAAGAAACCTTCCTGAAGTACTACTTAATTAAACCAACCTTAATTCAACCAAGAAATGACTGGAGAAAAGGAATGATAGTAATCATTATACAGTTTATTGTAGATATAAGTGTAGGACAAAGGGTGGGAACAAGGATTAATTGTTGCTTTGTTACAAGGTGAGAGCCAGAGTATCACTTAAAGCTAGCAAGTGAACAGGGCCTTATAAAAAGGTATCAGAATAAAGGTAAATATTACAACACAAATACAGACTATTCTAACTACCAAAACAAACAAAACCCCAAAGAAAACAGACCACACAGAGAAAGGGCCGCAATCAATAGAACATGATATGGTCAATAAATATAACATAAAATAATATGACCATTAAAACATAGAAATGAATGCAGTTTATTTTTCTCAAGATTTTCTGATTAGCTCATAAAGAAAAAACCCACTCTATGCTGTAAAGAATAGGCACATTTAAATAAAGTAACTCAAAAAAGCTAAACATAAAGACTTGGGCAAAGATATACCAGACAGATAGAAAAAAAGAAAACAGCAGGATTATAGTCTTGCTATCAGATTTAGAGTTCAAGTTAAGAGCATTAACCAGAATAAGGAACATTACTTTATAACAATAAAGGTCGCAATTTATAATGAAGATATAATAGTAAATATCTGTATGATAAATAATACAAACTAATTTTATAAAACAGTAACTACAGGAGCTGCAAGAAGAAATAGAAATACATTAATGACAAATATTTAAGACAGCTCTCAGTCTAAGATAGATCAAGTTGACAAAATGACAGATATAGAGCAACTAAATAGAGTATAATTAATTAGACAAATCTTATAGTTCTCCCTTCCTATTTCTTTTTCTAGTTTTATACCTCAGTAATAGAGAATATATATTCTTCTCAAGTGCTCACTGAACATTCTTCAAAATTGTTTATATATTACAAAAGTTTTAATAAATTCCACAAAGCAGAAATAACACAAACATGAATCTTTGACCATAAGGTAATAAAATCTAGACATTAATAATAAAATCATAATCAAAAGAATTCTTGTCTAGATATTAAAAACTCTAAATAAACAACTTGTGTGTCAAAAAGAAAATGTAAACTGAAATTGCAGAATTTCTAGAAGCAACGAGAAAACATTAAGTAGCAAAATCTGTTGGGTATAATTAAAATTGATCAGGGAAAATTTTATGCCATATATATATTATTCCATATATCTATCTATCTATCTATCTATCTATCTATCTATCTATAAAAGAAATAACAAAGGGATTCCTCCCCCCCCCCAAAAAAAGGAATACAAATGATAAAAGAAAAAAGTCATATGGTAGATAACTGAAAAATAGTAACACTAATCAAAATGTTGTTTCATTTTATTTAAAATAAAATTTTCTTTTAATGGTTATTTATTTTTGAGAAAGAGAGAGAGAGAGACAGAGTGTGAGCGGGGTAGGGGCAGAGAGAGAGGGAGATACAGAATCTGAAGCAGGCTCCAGGCTCTGAGCTGTCAGTACAGAGCCTGACGTGGGGCTCAAACTCACGGCCTGTGAGATCATGACCTGAGCCAAAGTCGAATGCTTAACCAACTGAGCCACCCAGGTGCCCCTATTTTTTTTATTAATTTTTTTTTAACATTTATTTATTTTTTGAGAGACAGAGAGACAGAGCATGAGCAGGGGAAGGGCAGAGAGAGAGGAAGTCACAGATTCCAAAGCAGACTCCAGGCTCTGAGCTGTCAGCACAGAGCCCCACAGGGGGCTCAAACTCATGAACTACGAGATCATGACCTGAGGTGAAGTCAGATGCTTAACCAACTAAGCCACCCAGGCACCCCTATTTCATTTTAAAAATTAGCAAAATAAATACTAATTTAAGATTAAAAAATGATAAGTCACATATAACAACATAAGAAAGGAAAAAAGGGAAGCAATCATAAAAATTGTAGAATATGTTGCACAAACATATGTTAACAAAATAAAAAATCTAAATGAAATGGATAATTTCTTAGGAAAATATAATTTATCATGATTGGCCCCAATAAAGATAGAGAAGCTTAAATAGACAGGTTTTAGTCAATGTACAATACTAAACTCTAAATGGAGAAGAAACAAATGAAACAATATGAATATTAGAGATAAATTCCTTTATAAACTGGGTGTGAGGAAAGGCTTTCTTATGACTCAAACTTGACAAATTTGACTACATAGAAGTGAACAAGAATCTTTGCACACTCCAAAACACCAAAGTTAACATTAAAAGATAAACGACAAACTGAGACAAAAAGATGTGTAACATCTATCAATGATAGAAGGCTGCTCTCCTTCATACAAAAACTCTTAAAAAGTGAAGGGAAAAAAAGAAAAAAGAGACTAAAAACTTGATAGAAAAATGTACAAGAGGTAGGAATAGACAGTTTACAAAAAGTATTCACATGTTGTCACGTGTGAAAAGATGCCCAATTCCTTCATCACAAGAGAACTGCAAATTAACACTATATTGAGATACCACTGCTTACCTATCAGATTGGCAAAAATTCAAAAGCTTGAGGACAGGGGTATCTGGGTGGCTCAGTCGGTTAAGCTCCTACTCTGGATTTTGGCTCAGGTCATGATCTCACAGCTGGTGAGATTGAGCCCCTTGTGGGATTTTCTCTCTCTCCCTCTCTTCTGTCCTTCCCCCTGGTCACACTCTCTCTCACATAATAAATAAATAAACATTAAAAAAAAAAAAAACTCGAGGACACACCCTTTTGGCAGGGTTGTGGAAGAACTGGTCTCCCTCATATCTTGCTGATAGCTGGTCAATATGAACACAACCTCTCTTGAGGGGAATTTGGCATAAAATGGACACATTTTACCTTTCGATCCAACAACAGTCATTCCTCTAAAAAATTTCTCTAAAGTTTAATCTTTAACAATATGAAAAACCTCAGAAATGTACAAGGTTATTCACTGCAGTACTGTTTTACTAGCAAACCATGGAAACAACCTCAATATCCAATCAGGGATAACAGTTTAAATAAACACAGCATATGCACACGGAGCTGCAAAACCTATGGGAAAAATCTCTATGATCTGATATAGTGATTTGTGGGAGAGATTGCTAAACCAAAACCTTCCTATGCTCATTCTTGGGAAAAAAAAAAAAGGTATACAAAAAAGAGCCGGAAACTAAAGAAACTGCTTAATTAAAGGAGGTGGGCCTGAACAATAAAGTCAAAGGGATAGGAAAGGAGGCTTCTTTGTACTTCTTTACAAACCTCATCAATGTGCTTCTATTCGAAAAAACAAAACTGAATAAAATAAGATGGAAAAAAAAATACCCTAAAATTGAATATAAACAAAAGAAAATGAACCTAACTGTATATGAAATTGCTAACCACTCAGGATAAGAAAAAGGCAAGTATAAGAGAAATTACAGATTTGGGGGTCAGGGTTTCATTATACAAAGACTCAGAAGATAAAAGCATTGAGGAAATATCACTGAGGTTGGAGAATAACTGTATTTATAATGCTGCACAATTTTGGTAGGCTTTCCTGACAGTGCGGTTCAGGATACTGGTTTCTGAAGCTTGGGGTTAATTTACGTTAGTTCTTATGCCTTTTACACTGGGAAGCCCTGTGGGTCTGGCATTTAGGATCCTCTTGAACAAAAAGTTGCAATAACAAAAGTTTTAAGGGTTTGGGGGTGGGGCAAACATTAATTTTAGTGATTTAGACCTAAGGCCAGACTAGAATTTAATAATTCAGAGAGGAGGCACAGGTCCCTAGAAAGGATAGGTTTGATGAAATTCTCTCTGACTGACACTTGTTCTTAAGCTGATAGTGACCTTAGAGAGCTGATAGGTTCTTTGGGCATTATGGAGGCTGCAGAGGTGGACTCCATTCATTATGAGAATCTGCCTTTCTAAGTAAACACAACAACCTCAGAACTATTATAGATACTGGGCATTTGGCTTTCAATGGAATGTAAGGCATAAAGTTATTACAGCAGGAAACTTACAAAAGCCTGGTAATTCAAAGCAGGTATCTCTTTAGGGAGGGTCTATCAGAGTTCTGCCACCTGTGTGGGACCAGGAATGGCATTTTGGCTTCAGGATGCAAGGTCTTATTTAGAGATGAAGTAATACATGAATCTTGGCCTGTAAAGCTTCTAAGAGGGAAAACTTAGGGAAGAGGTCGGGCCCAGAGCAGGAGACTGGAGACTGATGGCCTTCTTTCTCCTTAGTTGTCAAATTTTCCCCTACAGGGGGATCAGTCTATTCTACAGGCTGCTGAGTGGATTACACAGCTCCAACTGGGGAGTGCAGACAGGTGAGAGGTCTGGAAGTTAACTAGCTCCTAGCATGCTCTCCCATGCTAGAACAGTCTATATTTTAATTATTGACTCAGACTGAACATTGACAGATAATGAGGGCTTTAGGAATTGTTTAGCCACCATCTTCCAGGGAGCCAAGATAAAGACTGGGATAGGTTATGAGAAAGAAAAAATAAATAAAAAATTTTGCTTTAATTCTTCACTTTACCTTATCAGTGAAGATTTTAAAGATGTAGAAAAAAAAATAGCTCAGAGAAATGGCCACATTTTACCATGGTTTTGGTGATGGCTATGATTGCTGTTTTCTTTTTATGTCCCTGAAATAACACTTTCAATGGAATGTTCAATGGTTTTGTGGTTCAAAGTGTTCTTGATAAGATCTGGATGTGTTAGTCCAAGTGAAATCTGCAGTTAACTGTTGATGACATCACTTAACACAGCTCTCATAATGTAACATATTTTCTGAGGCCCTTTTTCATTCAAGAAATATTTATTGCTCATCTACTTTGAGGGAAGCAGTGGGCTAAGCTGGAAGGGATAGGAATAAGTCTCAATATCCATGGAACTGACAGTTTTGGTCAGAGCCAGTCTGTAAACAAATACTTTCACTAATTATTAATTCATTATAATTTATGGTATACGCTACCAGGAGAAGTGTATGTATATTTTACTCTACCTAAACCCTCAGGTAATTTTTGAAGAGCTTGGAATCACAGGTTGTTACATTTCATGGGTATAATTCATTACAATTGATTTAAATAAACCTAATGCAATAAGTCAGCGACACACTTGTCAATTGGGTATTTTGGGGTGAATTCACACAATGGATGTCATTTTTCTAGTGAAGCAGTCTTTTTAAATTGAATGAACTTGATATATACAAGAAAATTCTAACTATTTAAAATCTCTGGGGACAACTAAGTATTGAACATCAGTGCAGTTAAGGGCTTGGAAAAATGAAATTTAAAATTTACTTATGTTTATTATATTAGATGAGCTGAATTCTACTTAGGAATATGCCCTAATTTCATTTTCTATTTAATATGCAGCCTCAGAGCATTGTTTAATTAAAATGCCACTTAGACCAGTGAAATGGATCAGACTGAGCACAAATCTAGGGCTGCTAACCAATGTGCAGAAGGATGAGCTCGCTCTCTTAGTGGTGCCGTCTGAGCCACTGCCCACAATGCTGGGTCAGAGAAGCACCATGACACTTCTGCATGCCATTAAATAGTAACATCAGTTTTGCTTTTGCCATGACACTCATGGATCCTAAGAGACTTGCATGCTTCATAAAGAAGCAAGCTGGACATCTATCAAATTGGGGTGATGTGGGGTTGTCATAGAGCCTCTACTTTATCTGGTCTACTGAGTTTTGGGTCTTTCTGCCAGAACAAAGAAGGAGTTCATAGACATTTTTGAAAAGGACGCTGAAAAAAAATCCATAAAAATACCAATTGTCAACAGTCTCCAGGGAGAGGAAGGAAAAGAGGATAGCTTCCGTATTTTCCATCTGTGTTGTGGAATGTTTTTAAACATTAACAGAATAGGCAGGCTGACCAAGCTCACAGTGCTCTGTTTTATACTTGTTCTGGGTGGAGAAAACACCTACTTGTCAGCAGTACCTGTCACAGATAGATCACAGGGTGTCAAAGGTAGTGAGAGTTGAGACACAAGATAGGGAAAGGCTTTTCCCATAGTGTGAAAAGAGGAGGTTGAGTATTCAGAGTGTAACTGTAACAATGAGATTTCTGATTCCCCACCTGGTATTAATCTAAGGCATTACTGCTGCCTTTTAAAATTTAATGATGGGAATGTCCACATGCAGACATTAAATTATATTCATATAGCCAGATGTGTGTGTGCGTGGGATTGTCCCAATGTTCTCTTCCAAAATAATTTCCTGTCTATATGATTTTAGCTAGATCCCTAGGTAGAGATATTGGAATCATAGTCCCCACCCCATACCCCATCTTGGCAATATAGTGTAGTGAATGGTGACTTCACAGGACATAAGCATCTTTACATTTGAGGTGGATGAATGGTATAAATATGACAAATACACCTTCAGTTACGTTACAATTAATTAAATCATCATAATACCAGCCAGTATAAAAAAGCACCAAAGTGTCCATTAATATAGATTGTGCTGGCATCTACCTTCAAATATGAGTATTCACTTCAAATATGGGGCTTTACTGACGGGGAAGTGGTGCAGTTTTAATACAAATCCTAAATTTCCTGTTCCACATACAAACAGAGTGATGCTTTCCATTAGTAAGTTCCTAGCACAAAAGAGGGCAGAACATTTTTCCCAATGATATGGTCACTGTGATTTACATGAATGTTCACCTATTTAGCTCTGTCCCATATCTGCAGTGTTCCAGGACAGAAGGACTGGATTAGATGTAGGAATAGGGAAATGAAATCTCATCCTAATAAAACCCAGAATCCTTTTTGATAAAATTAATAATATGGTAGTGAGGTATGATGTAGTAATGTAAAAAAAAAAATAGAGGATTTGGAATTAACAGCATGTACTGCATCACTGCTTTGCATTATGGTAGAAAGAAACAGAAAAACATAAAGAGCTGAGGGTGGGATTTCCTAATGCTATCTGCAGGAAAAGACCTGGAATAGGAAACACGATGCCTGATGTGTCTGCAAGGTATCCAATGCCTAAAACACTGGGAAAATCTTGGAGAGCACTTCACCCCAGTGAAAAATATTGTTCTTATAAAGCTGTCAGAGTCCGTCTGAGCTGGGGTTACCTGGCATGTAAGAGCCAGTCATTCCCACAAATTAGGCTGCCCTGCAGGCGTGTCTAACTTACATGCCAGCCTTTCAGGAAATGTTAAAGGCCCAAGCAGAGCTGTGATTTGTACCTGTGGTAACAACTAGACTGTGTGTAAATCATACAAGCAGTGACAGTGTGCTATGATGTAGCATTCAGCAACTTTGCGAGAGTCGACATGTAGAAATCCAAACTTTCCACAGCAGTGGCACTGTGCAGACAAAGCACACAGACTGTTTGGGAGGGTTACCTGGTCCAATAGAGGGAATCAATAATTTTTATCTGTAAAGGCCTTTTGAGGCAAAAATCACTGGAAATATTGATTTGTACACAGAACATCACTAGCTGAAATATTAATTGATATGATAAAGGGGTCAAGGTCATAGGCTACATTTTCTTTTTTTAAAAAAATTGTTTAATGTTTATTTTTAGAGAGAGAGAGAGAAAGCGGGGCAGGGACAGAGAGTGAGGGAGACACAGAATCAGAAGCAGGCTCCAGGCTCAGAGCTGTCAACACAGAGTCCTAAGTGGGGATCAAACACATGAACCAGGAGTTCATGACCTGAGCTGAAGTCAGACGCTTAACCAACTGTGCCACCTAGGCACCCCTAGGCTCCATTTTTAATGTAGTCTCAGATTCTTCTCTAAGTTTGCATTTTCAGAATGCAAATGTGTATCAGCTCTGATACAGGGCATATAGTCCAGACTGGAAGTATAATTAACAATGATAGTTTTTTTTTTTTTTAACATTTATTATTTTTTTTGAGAGACAGAGTGTAAGGGGGGGAGGGGCAGAGAAGGAGGGACACACAGAATCCGAAGCAGGCTTCAGGCTCTGAGCTGTCAGCACAGAGACTGACACTGGGCTCAAACCCATGAACTGCAAGATCGTGACCTGAATTGAATGCTCAACTGACTGAACCACCCAGGTGCCCCAACGACAATAGTTTTCAAAACATGTTAACACACTTTTTTTTTTTTCACATTTCTCTGTGGGTGACTCTCCCTTTATTTAAGCACTCACTTATTTTAGGAAATTTAGGCCTGCTTAAGTGGGGATATCAAGAGGAGTAGTCAAGAATCGATGTCTGACTTCCATGGGAAGCCATGGATGGGAGTAGAAACTGGAGGTGCAAAGTCCTGGGAGACAGGACACAGGATGCGGAGTCCTTACAACTCTGGTCAAGGGCAAGAACCATAACGTGAGCAGGTATAAGCCATTCTGCAGCACAACAGCAACGACAAAGAACAGCTGGCTGACCCCAGACCCACCCTCATTACCATAGGGATACCTGCTCATCGACTATATGTACATCTTACATGTAGGAGGAGAGAAGAAACCCACTGCAGAAAAAATCTGATACAGCATTTGAGCTTTAATGTTGACACACTATTACCCTCCTCCATCCCCCACCCTCAATAAGGCTGTTTTCAACTTAAAAAACAGCAGAAAAAAGCCCTTAGTTGGCAGATTCAAATTTTCTTATCCTCCATCAAAGTAACCAAAGGTCCAAAGCAAATGATTAATTATATAAAATTAAAGTCTATAAAATTTTCTTACATATGAGTTGTAGTTTACAAATACCAACCTGGCTGTAATAGCATTAAGTCAAAATTAAGCATTTATTTAAGTAACTATATTTGACAGAGATACTATAGGCTTCGGCAACAAATTTGATTTGAATTTTGGCTTTCCTTGGATAAGTCTCAGTTTTTTTTTTATCCTGCACTGTGTTACAGAGAATAGAAATGTAGACTGGCTAACATGCTTGGCACTCACTAAATGTTAGACACTACCATGACTCCTACTACCGCTGTTGCTGCTCTGTCATCATCATCATCATCATCATCGTTGACAGCAGGAATTGTAAAAGCAGCAATGGTAGGACCTGATGGAGTAATGGGTGCCGAGGGAACTTAGGGTCCATACTTGGAGGGTGGGCAGGTAAAAATCATTAGTGGTTTGCCTCATTACTGGAAGAAGAAGAAGGTTTCCTAGAATTATCTGAAATGTGGAAAAGAGATGATAAAAGTGGGTGTGGAAAGTGGGGACTGGAAAATTACTAAGTAGGTGGATCCTTTTCATTCTATTCTTCCTGTGTGAACTTGGCTTGAAGGCTTCAAAATAAGTAGACTAACATTTGGGAGTGAAGCTTCAGCTGTGTGAGGAGAGGCCTGGATTATAAAAAAGATACTCTGGTACAAAGGGATGCCACCAGAATTCATAAGGAAGATTTTCTGAAGACCAATACAATTATGTATGATTATAATTTTCTATTTAATATACATGTAAGTGACTCCATTACAGGGAAATATTAGGCTCTGGCTTTTTATCTGAAAAAAGCAAAGTAACAAGCATATTTAAATTATTTCTTTAGTTCACAAATCAAAATCGCACCAGTACTACAAATCCAGCCCTTGAACTAACAACGATAATTAAGATAAGAATGATATTTTCGTTACAACATTCTTTTTTGTGTGATTTGGCAACATTTTCTTTTAGTAAAATTTTAAGTGATTGAAAAATCTATTTCTGTTCAAAAACCAATCAATTATTGTCACTCAGAGATAATACTTAAAAGTAAACGATAAAATCTGTGGTTTAGAATTACAGTGTTAGAAAAAGAAAGATTTTTTTCCACTGGAAAATAAATAAAAGGTGACGCAGAACCCGAAAGTTACTTTATGGGTGTTAAAAATTAGCATACTATATACTCAGCAACCTGATAGATACACAAATGAGTCCTAAATCTGCTGTGATGTAGGGTGTTCCACAGCGAGAGGGGAGGGCTGGAAAACTCAGGAAGCCCAGATGTCACAAGACAGACTGAGAAAGACTCCGTGGGCAGCGAAGAAAAAGAAGCAACAAAGAGAGGGAAAGAATATGGTATATTATTGAGGAAAGGGACTTCTACTGAGTTCCAAAGACTGTGTCATAACCATCTGCTTTGCCTCCTTCATGGTGAGAAACTTTAAAGACAGGCAGCATATCTTACTCATCTTTGTATTTCCCAAATCTAGTATTAAATGTTCAGCACAGGCATTTGTTAAAGGAATAGATGAGATCCTGTACCCATGGTGATGCTGGGAAAGATAAAATGTCTCATACCTGCATTTGAAGAGCAACCTCAGATTGGGTAGCACAAAAAATTTTGGCTTTCTATGACATTAATATCTTAGTTGTGTTATGTTATGTTATGTTCTTTTTTTTCAAAGTATTAATTCAATTTTTAGTTAGGTATTCTTGTGGTGAGAGTGTTTGCCCCATATTTCAAATATTTCCAGATGTGCTGGGTTAGGGCAGAAAGGCAGAAGAAAAAGTTGATATTGGCCATGCCCCATAAAGCTAACTTCCTACCTAGTCGTTACCCCAACACAGGTATTAGAGAAGCACATATGGGTTAAAGAAAATGTTTTAGTAAAGAATATGAAAAATAGTCATTAAATTTTTAGTCACACTGGTTTTGGTAACAGGTTTTGCTAACTACTGGTTTTAGTAGTTTTTATTTTCCCTTTATGGACATTGCTTTTAACAAACAGACTAATAGTATTATGTTTTTACATTTTACAATAACATGGATGAAGTAGCACTGTGCAAGACTTTTATGTTTTCTTAGTTCAATTTTGCAAACCATTGTACACTTCCAAATTTATTCTTTTATATTTGAGACCTAGACACAATTTTTTATTGAGGCAGATCCCAAATTTCTCTCAAACTCTTTCTAGGGGCGATATATTTAAACTCTTGTTAGACATAGAATTCATTGTAAGTGAAGATGCCTAATATCATAAAATACTTAAGAAAATCATAGGAATGAAAGAAATTTTCAGATATCACTAGGTTCATTTCCATTTCTTCTATTGGCTTTATATTTACCACAGTGGACAGAGAGATGGATCAATGCCTTTTATTTCATTTTATTCACAGATTATTTTTTATTTGAACATTACAAAACTCACTACTCATTTATTCAAGTTTTACTGAATACTGTGCTAATAGCTAGAGATTAAAATTTTTCTGGGTGGCTCAGTTGGTTAAGTTTCTGACTCTTGACTTCAGCTCAGGTCATGGTCTCACAGTTCATGAGATCGAGCCCCACATTCTCTCTCTCTCTCTCTCCCTCTCTCTCTGAGCCTCCCCTGCTCACCGGCTCTTTTTCACTCTCTCTTGAAATAAAAACATAAAAACTTAAAAAAAACTTCTGTGTAAAGGGATTCACTGTACCAGTATACTTTAGAGATATTGTGGGTTTGTTCCAGACCACCACCATAAAGCAAATAAGCAAGACAAATGAATTTTTTGGTTTCCCAATGCATATAAAAGTTGCAGTACGTTATACTGTAGTCTATTAAAATGTGCAATAGCATTACGTCTAAAAAATGATGCATATATCTTAATTAAAAAGTTCTAAAAAACGCTATCATCCCAGTAATAATCACCGATCACAGATCACCATAACAAATAAAATAATAATGAAAATGTTGGAAATACTGTGGGAATTACCAAGTTGTGACATAGAAACACAAAATGAGCACTTGCCATTTGGAAAATGGCACCAACAGACCCTCAGTGCAAGGGTGGTACAAATTTGTACAAAACTCAATTTGTACAAAAAACTCACTAAGTGCATTAAAGAGAAGCGCAATAAAGTGAGGAGATATTCTATAAATCGGGAAATGTCAAGGTAGAAGTATGTGCAAGTGTTCAAGTGAAGGGATGACTATTTATGGGAGGAACTGTAGTGGACAGCAGATGCTTTATAGGGAAGTTTCCCTAGAGCTCTGTCATAAAATATGAGTCAATATTTACCTGGCAACTCTTCTTACTGAGGGCAGTTTATTCTATGATGAAAAAAAAAGGCATTTAATCTCAATAAATGCTATTTGTGTTCCTGTCCCAATGTACCCAGGAGGTTATCTTTTAAATTCTTCATGGTCAAAATTATACCCCTTCCTGCCTCACTTCAGTTATTTAGCACCATGGAAACACTAAAATCAGCTATAATCGATCAATACTATATATTGGGTGCTGTGGAGTGCTTTACATGAATCCTCTCATTTGATCCTCAAAGCAACTCTGTGGGGGAGGGGATTATTTTACTGTGCTAAGTAGTTAAATAATTTGCCCAATGTCACAAATAGAATTAGTTTTGACAAGGGTTGTGAGGGGCAGTGCTGGAATCCTTTTGAAGAGGGGATTCCTTTTTGGACTGTCCCTTCTTAGAATTCCCGTTGTCTTGAATATTGGTATGAGAATGTGGATACATCCCTCATTTATGAAAAATGCCCCAAAACTCTGAAATAATGTCCACCTTATTCTTCAGTAGGGGTCCAAATTCAATATTTTTAAACCCCGTTATATTACATTTCCTTGTTCTGCAATAGATGTAGTGGATATCTGCTTTGGTTGTACAGAAAGATATCAACATAATCTCAGCTAACATCAGAGTCATAATGTAATCATCAGTATTTATGCAATAACACAGGTTATATTTATGAGGACACTCAGAAACATTAGAAACTAAAAATTCTTCTGGCATTTATATGACAAGAAAATATGGATGTACTTGGAAGTCTATTTCATTTTATTTGAATTGTAATGCCATCTGCCAAAACTCTCAAAAACTACTGCTCTGACAGCATCAGAAAGGAACTTTGTGTGAGAAATCGGCATCTGTTTTTTTACTTAATTTACAAAAGACACATTTTGTTTGCATTCATAAGAGCATTTTGCAAATTTACTACCCAATTAATATGTCATTCTGTGACACTGACAAAATAATCAGATTCTTAAATGAGTCTCATTTCTTTTGTTTTAACTCTACAAAGCATGAAAAGATTATATGGTGTAGCACAGAAATTTACTGTTTCAATTTATAATAATGCCATCTTTCCTCTATGAAGATGACATGACTAGCATCACCTGGGCATTGGCTTCAGGTAATTTCTAATAATGACAGTGAATTTGTGCCCAGTCATCCTTGCCTGGTTCCTACTGTGATATGAAGGTTGTGCATTTGTGAAATGATGAATAGTATTTACCTAGAGTTAGAGACTGTAAAAGAGAATGAAATTAAGTTTCAGAAGAACGGACTCCAAAATCATAAATTCTTTGGAAGTGTCTGTTGAGAGCTGAAACTGGCCAGATATCTGTCCACATGTTTCACAGATACATGATGGAGTAGACTTTGTATTTAACATGCTAGATATGGCAGAGGGGTATACTAACAGATGAGATCCTTACCTCTGAATAATTTATAATCTACTTAGAGAGGTAAGAGCATCCAATGTAAAAATAGATCCATAAAGAGTATTTATGAATGAAGATGCAGGTATGACTTAGTAATATACATAGATACTGTATGATTTCACACACAGTAAGTATGCCATTAATTTTTCAATAGCTTCAAGACCTACTGATTTTCAAGGAGAATCACGAAGGAAGCAAAGAATGCAAGTAGGACACTACTTGGGGAAAAAAATAAGATGAGTTCAGGGGCACCTGGGTGGCCCAGTCAGTTAAGCCTCTGATTCTTGGTTTCAGCTCAGGTCATAATCTCACGGTTCCGTGGGTTCAAGCCCTGCATCGGGCTCTGTCCTGGCAGTATGAAGCCTACTTGGGATTTTCTCTTCCCCTCTCTCTGCCCCTCCCCCACCTGTCTCTGTCTCTCTCAAAATAAATAAATAAACTTAAAAAAAATAAGATGAGTTCAGGTATGGGTTAGGGAGAAGTAGGTGAGAAAGATGGATAGTTTTGCAGAGAACACAGGAATGTATGTGAATTGTAAGATAATCACCTATTTAGAGAAGAGAATTTATGTTAGAAAACAATAAAGGGAAAGTCTGTATGTGTAATGTAGATCAATTGATGGAATTTTTTAAAAGTAAACTCTACCCTCAATGTGGGGCTCAAACTCATGACTCTGAAATCAAGAATAGCATACTCTACTGACTGAGACAGCCACGTGCCCCCGATGTAATGTTTTTGAATAGCAGGTTGAAGACCCTTAAGTAATTGGTAACTATTGTAGTGTCAGAATAAAAAAAAAAAACAACATCATAGATATATTTGGGGAAAACCTTAATCAGGTACTTGCATTCTTGATATTTATACCATTAGCATATAGCACATGTCCAGAACAGTGCTTAGAATAAAACAGATAAATGAACAAGGGGGTAATAAGTTGGTTACTCAAGGGGACAGCTGCATTTCTGTGGCTGTCCTGATTCAAACCCTCTTTCCTATATATTTCTTGTATTTTACTATATTATCCTCTACAGCATCAGTCTTAGTGGGAGGTGTCCAACCATAGAAGTTGAAAAGCCCAGATACTTGATTTCTCCAGAAACTTGAAAACTAGGGCATGGACCTATTTCCAATCCAGACTTGGACAATCAGACACAACCACCTGAAATTTTGAATCTGGAGTCAGTGATGCAAAGAAGCAGTAACTGAAGAATTTATTGTAGTGGTGGAAGAGACTGCCACAGCTGTTTCTGGGGGCAGCCGTGGCAGTCTGGCTAGAAACAGCAGTATCTTCCTTGGCCTGTCCCTGTGGGATGACTCTGGCTGAGATTCTGGCTAGGAAAACTCCCTTTGTTTTTCCTTATTTTCCAAGTCTGTCTTTTTCCCGTACCTTCTTCATGATTCTCTAAGCTTCCCAAAACCTTTCAAAAACTTCATTTTCTGCATTAAAGAATCAGAATCAGTTTCCCTTGCTTGTACTTAAGAACTCTGATAAAGGTGTTCAAGGCAGGAGATGACTAGGATCCTATTTGGGGATAATCATGATGGGCAGAGTGAAGAAAGGACACCAGTGAGAGACACTGACAAGGAAGAATCTACAGATCTGGTAACTAGCAACACATTGCTATTCTGTTCTTGCTTCACTACACTGTTTGCTGGAATATGTGCATGACATTGCCTAAGGGGTAAAACAGAGTGAAACAAAATATTTGCAAGTATATACCCTAACGGATTCATAATAAAGTGTTTGCGGAACATGCAGATATAATGTCTGTAAGTGTGATATTTCTTCAGAAGATAGAGCAAACTGGGGGAGTAGTGGTAAACAGAAATGAATTTTTAAAATAAAATGTCTTTCTATAGAATGAAAGAGTGAAGCTTTCATGAGTCAGTATACTTTTCTGACTCTGTATATGCTTATGAGAACCATCTAATTGTTTTCATGGACTTTTTAGTCTTGTATCCAGTCTTTTTAGTCTTGTATCCAGTCTTGTTGCCTAAATCAACATGGCTGAAACTGAATCACAGTCTTTACCCCCAACAGGTCTTCCATTAACTTGTTCTGTCCTAGTTATCAGCATTGCAGCTGCCAGATGTCCAAACCAGAATGACAGCCACCATGAATTTCTTCCTCCTTCTGATTATTTAAGAACTCCTTTACTCCACTCCTTAATCATCTCTCACATAATTCCTCTCCTCTCCATTCCTATGATTGTTGCTAAAATCTCATTTCTTATCCAGAATTTTGAAATTGTTTCCTAATTTTTCCCTTTGCCTCTACCTTGTCCCTTCCAATCCACCCTATTTCCTACCACCAGAGTAAATATTCAACAAATGCAGATTCACTCATTCATTTTCCCTTCTAGAAATCCCTTGGTCCTTTTCTATGTGCTTGCAAGTGAGAATGGCACACTAGGTCTGTCACGATCTGTCACTATCACATCTTTGCAAGTGTATCTCCTTTCTCACATTAACATTTTGTGCTCAGACTTTTCTTCATGCTCAGACTCTACCACAGTCCCTTGATTCTTGGCTTTTGCATATGTTGTTTCCTCTGCTTCTTACTTCCCTTTCCCAGCTAAATTCTGTCTTCTATGACTTAGCTAAGTGTTACCCTTCTTAGAAGTGTCCCCTGACCATCATTCTTAGCAACATAGTCATGGCTATACTTCATAACCTTGGTTCAAATGTTATAGCTCTTCTCATTTGTAATATAATAGTTGATTTTATCATCTTTCTCCACCATTAGATAGTGGGGACTATGGGGACCACATAGTTCATTGATTTTTGTATCCTTATATCTCAATGAGCTTTGAATTTCTAGTATCTAGGCTTTGCCCAAAGTAAGTCCTTTTGTTGTAGGAATGAAAAGAGCACATATTCCTTATGAAATCTGAAAGATTTCTATAACCACACTTTAGTTAATTTTATAATCAATAAACAGTTCTTTTTATAAAGTGAGAGAAGGTCTAAGGTATATTCATTAAATAGCACTTAGTCTACAATAAAGCTTGATCTGTAAGACACAATATACAATTGTTTCCAAAATGTTCAATAGTCAAAATGCTAGTTCTTTTGAAAGAGGAGAATAATTTATTAACAACATTCTTACCCCAAGGGGAAAGAAAGTTCAGAAAGCTGTCTTGCCTTTTCCTCCAACTTCAAAATAGATTTTCACAGACAGGGTCCTTTAGTAACTCTTGTTTAATGCAAATATCTCTTGTGTTGTGGGAAAAACAGGAAAGAAAATGGGAGGTGGAATACAGATAAAATAGAATAAGAGATTATGAGATAAATAGACGAAGAAAAATCCTTAAAATTTTAAAGTCCACTGAAAAGAGAAGGAAGAGGGAAGTCAAGGCAAACAGTCAAAAGTGCACAGAAAGCCCCAGCTCCATGCTTCCTGAGATTGAATCTTAACAGGAAACTGGTATTGCCTTCAGCTTTTGGTTTCTTTCCCAAGGTTCTGCTCAAAGTATTCCCTCATCTTCATCACCCAGCTCTTCAAGGTCAAAAACATCCACAAATAATCAGGCATTCGATTGTCAGTCTGTGGGGCAATTTGCACCCTCTGCACTTTTGCAGTTCAAGAGGTGAGGGGATAGAAATGACCCAACACAGTAACTATGATCTAGTGTTACAGAAACTATGATCTAGTGTTACAGGTATTTTCCTAGTTACTTAATATATTTTCAAGCTCAAATTAACTTGGAATACCACTCTAAAGAGAAGAAGTTCTACACAGGTGCTATTATTTTTCAATTTTTTACCATGAATGAAGTTTTCCTGCTAAGAAGAACTTGGAAGACATCATGAAATTGAAAAAAAAAATGCTAGGAACATGATTCAAATGCAAATACATTCTCTTTTTTTTAACTGGAGGTTTTTTTTTTAAACTGAGGTATAATTGGCATCATATTATTTCAGATGTACAATATAATGATTCGATATTTGTATATAGCATGAAATGATCAGCATAAGTCCAGTTAATATCCATCACTGTATGTAGTGACATTTTTTTCTTGTGAAGGAACTTTTAAGATCTATTTTCTCAACAGTTGTCAAATATGCAAAACAATATTATTAACTGTGGTCGCCGTGCTGTACATTATATCCTCATCACTTATTTATTTTATAACCGGAACTTTGTACCTTTTAACTCCTTCAGCCATTTTTCCCACCTCCCACTCTGACTCTGGCAACGACCAATCTGTTCTCTGCATCTATGAACTGGTTTTGCTTTGTTTTGTTTTAGATTACACATGGAAGTGGCATTATGCAGTATTTGTTCTCTGGCAATTATATTCTTAAACATTTTTTCTGCATAAAATGGATATAGAAACATAGTATGGGGCTAAAAGTAGATATTATCCAAGATCCAGAAAAAAAGTTCATGGAAAGTCCTGTTGATTTTAATAAGAATGCATAGAACATGGACAATAATAATTGTCTATGGAAAACATAGCAAAACCTTTTTCTATGAGGGTGTGTGTTTTTGGGTGCTGGAACCACCTCCTGATCATTGTTGAATTTCCAGGTCTAGTCCAATGCCAGGACCATAGTAGGTACTCAAGAAACATGAATGAATAAAATAGACTACAGGACAATTTGGATAGATATACCAATAGTTTTAAAATGATTCCTTGAATTTAAAAATAATCAATATAAAATATAATCTCCACACAGCAAAGTGATTAAGAAAAGAACAAGTCCAATAAAATCATACTCCATTATTAAAAAAAATATTCCAATGTGATTTAGCAAAAAATCCAAACTCCACGCCAGAGCCTACAAGGCCTTTCATTCCTGCCAAACTCTCTGATTTCATGTCTTAGTGCTTTCCTTTTTGTTCTCTGTACACCAGCCACATTGGTGGTTTTGGTTTATTTTGTTGTTGCTGTTGTTATTTTCTCTCGATTTTCTCTGGATGTATGAAGACAAATTCTACTTTAAGACTTTTACCGTTGTCCTTTCCTTTACCCAGAATATCCTTCCTTAGATACTTTCATAATTCACTCTTCATCAGTCATGTCTCCTCAAATATCCCATGCTTACGGAGGAACTAACTGTACTATCTAAAATAGCTACCACCTTCCCTTCACTCTACCCAATATCCTGCTTTATTTTATTAGCATTTTTTACCATATGAAATTTTACTGTTTATTTTCTGGTTTACTTGATCTACACTCCACTTGAGCTCCACAGTATCTTGATATAACGCAAATGGTCTCACTGAATAAGTGAACAAACGAATGAATGAATGTGAGAAATGTAAAATATTATGAAAGTATGTTGAAGTCCAAAGTTGATGTAATGTCAGATAGGATTATGGCTTATGGAATCCAGAAAAGAACAGGGGGTTAAATCTTTGTTCTTGGCCCTAAGAGAGAGGGCTCTATTAATTATGTTTCTTGATTAGCTCAGTATCGAGCAAAGGGATACCCTAAATAAATGATACATATTTCACTTAGCTTCCTAGCTAGGAATTCAGCTTTTGGGTACAATTAATTTGATGTGACCCTGGAGCATGTTGAGCATGACATCTCAGAACATGATAACCCTCGGATATAAAATGATCCAGAGAGATGGAAATCATTATTTTAATAGCTGGCAACAGATTCCTTTTCCATGAGAATGTTTATATATAGGAAAATACCTGAATAATTTTGTTTGGTTATAAAAAGTAAGGCCCTGTGAGTTTTATCTTTTTAAAGAAAATCATGAAAAAAGAAGGGAAAACTAAATCGTTCTGCATGAGGAATGAAGAGAAATTTAAGGAAGGGAAAGAAGAAGTGGAAGATAATCGAACCTATGAAAACATACTGATGTCGAAGTAGCCAAAGTAGTTGTAAAAAGTAAAAAAAAAAATTTCCAAAGGAAAGGAAAAGTGAGCTGTGACCATGTGCTTTAGTGCAACTTATATCATTCTGAAGACCCCTGACTCTTCTACTTTCCTTCAGTTCAGTTTCTTACAACCCCTGTCAATTCCTTCCCAGGAACCAAACAGGACAGCCGAGTCCTTCTGAATTACTCTCCTAGTCCTTAAATAGAAGCTGTAGCAGCCCAGAGTTGAGGTTTACCCTTCCTTTATGGAAGGTGTGCATGCAAAGATCTTGTGCTTTTGAGGTTTTTTTTTTAAATTAATTAATTTATTTTGAGAGACAGTGAGTGAGTGTGGGGAAGGGCCAGAAAGAGAGGGAGAGAGAATCCCAAGCAGGCTTAGTGCTGTCAGTGCAGAGCCCGACGTTGGGCTAGATCCCATGAACCATGAGATCATGACCTGAACCCAAATGAAGAGTTGGATGGCTAACCTACTGAGCCACCCAAGCACCCCAAATTAGGAGGTTTGGAGCAGAGGGGTGAGTGAGATATTTATGTGTTCAAGTGTGGTCCAGCCACTCTGCCTTCATGGGGGCCTCACAAGTATGGATGTCCACAGGGTGTCTGCACTCCTTGTACTGCACCACATGGCACCAGTGGAATGTGCACTCACACCAAGTGCGGCAGGTGACTTGAGTTGTGTCATACTCTCGGCCACAGACATGATTTCACAACCGTCTGTCCCCTTTAGATGTTTTGCTGCAGACATGGCCTGCAGTGTCTAGGGAACCTACAACCTTGCCCAAGACAAGGTAGTCTGGAGAGTTGTCAAAGTAGATATGGTCAGTCTGGGTGCCATGGCAATAGCCTTGGTGGGCTGCTGTAGAGTTGATGCCATCCTGGGTCACTGTCACCCACACAGCCCCATCATAGCACCGCTGCAGGTAATCACCTGTGTGGCATCAGCAGGTGCGCAGAGTACAGGAGCCACTTACACCATGGCAATGACACTCAAGCTTCAGAAACCACTGCACAGCTGTGCAACCAAAAAAAATTTAAATTTCTTCACACACACACACACACACACACACACACACACACATGCATTTGCTCAAACCATCAGTAAATTCTGTTCACCTGGTAATGTGTTATGTGACACATTTCTAAGAAGATCAAGCAAGCAGCATTGAGCTCCACATTTCGGTTGGTCTGGAGAGAACAGCCATAGAAGGTGCAATGTGAGAACAAGAGAATGGTGGGCAGGAACTCAGAGCTAAAACATGATCTTAAGAATATAATTCTCCAGAAACTCACAGAAACCTTGGTTAGGACTCAGACACTGGAATAAGACTAACATTTTTTTTTGAACATTTACTAACTTCCAAGGTTATAAAAAATAAGACAGGGATTCCAGTATTATCTATCAGATGACTTCACTTCCACTTAAAGACTGACAATGGTGTTCTTTCTATCTCCACAGCAGGAAGGGGCTCTATCCAGTTTCAGGTAAGTTTCGAAATAAATTTCCAACATATTAAATTGTAATGTCTTCTTTAATTCTAATTTAAAGAGGATTGGGGTTATTATATTCATCTTTAGTAACAATGTTGGTGAGCATAATAAAATTAAACACTGTCTACAGAATTTAGGCTTTAACTACATATCAGAAAGGAGGAGGAGAAAGAAAGATATAAATCCTCCATGAAGCAGAAGTGTGTGTGTGCGTGAGTATGATGTTTGAGAAAGAGCCAAGAATAGAAATTGGCTATCTACATGCTGTAATCAGATACACGATTCTTCAAAGGAATGTCACATCAAATCAAGCAATCATGATCAAAAATAAATCAGACTGAAACAACAGTGTTGACTCAGTTGACCAACTTACTAAGAGAACACTGAAATGACTTGATGGTGTTACTGCTGATTTCATGTCTGGGTCTGGAGGCTGCTTATTAAAGTTGCACACCTGAACCTGATTTTACTCTTGATATTAACTGTGCCTCACAACATCGCTCTTCCAGAAAATCCCTTCCTAACTATTAGTTTTCTTTCTCCTGTTTGATTATCTGTACCTTTTGTAATATCATGGTGACCAAAATGGCCTTAACATTCTCCTCAGCTTGATTTAACTTTAGACAGTTTTCTTCCTGACTATGGGCCTCTGGCTTCCCATTTCTTAGAGTATTTGCTTTAGAAAGTTGCAGCTGTAAATTCTTTCTCTGCCTCTGAGATGTAAATCTTCCATGACCCAGAAATGTCTTTCTCTAGAACTTGGGAGACATCCCTTCCAAATGTAATCACCAAAAAGATACCACCTCTATTTCCCAGTCTCTGTAGGAGGATAGGACCCTAATTAGATAACTGCCAATTAGCAGGCATAAGTGAATGGCTTAATCATTTTGGCCAAACTTCCCCTTCCCCCAGCCCCACAGTCCTCCAAAGATTTTCCATGAGCCTACCCCAGCATTTAAAAATCTTTTTTTTTTTTTCAGGTAAGTTGAGTTCCATCTCCTCCCCTATTGTAATAGTCTTGAATAAAGTTTTCCTTGCCTATTTAACTGTTAACTCTGCCCAGTGCAAATATTTTTTTTGACATTGGACTGGTCCATTTTCTCATCTTCGTAAATTGTTTACCCTCTTGATATCAGGCAATACTTTTCAGTTACTATTAAATCAGTAAAATATTTTTCTTTTAAATATGAGATTTAGAATCAATGTAACTGAAATGGATATTCATGACAGAGGCAGTGAAGGAGACAGACCCTGAAGAGCAAAAATAATCACAGTCTAAGATATGAAAATTTAGATAATTGAATAATACCAAGGAATAATTCAATGAAAAAGTACTCTCCCACACTTCCCCCTGAAAACACAACACACACACAGACACACACACACACACAGGCACACAAAGAAATATTAAGACATTTTAACCTAATATCACACAAACAAAATGCTCAAGGTTGATTTCTCTGCCAAGTGCAGAAATCTTACTGATATCTGATGTGAAATGCATGAGAATATCTTTAAACATAACAGCAGGATTTCAACTAGAATGCGAAGTGTTGATATTCTAGGAGGAAGCATAGCTCACATCAATGTAGCTACTAGTTTATGATGGGAGGAAAGCCAGTCTTTACAATGGACAAATCCCAAATACATGTAGAAAGTTTGATTATTGTTCATCAGATAAGTAGTTGTTTAAGAACCAGAATTCTTAAGGATAAACAAACAACCCCCCCCCCAAACAATACACAAAAAAGACATCTGAGGAACACATTGGGTTTGCTAGCTTTTCTCCTGTAAGTACAAAAGAATGTAACATTTACATTTTGTTCATAAAGATATGCCTGACTGCATTTGGTTTGCTCAGTTTTCTGACTTACCATTGTTCTTCTGATGACAAAACCTAACTGTAAAATAGAATGTATTGACCAATATCATCTAGTTTATTTGGAAACAGCAGATTGTCTAAGATTCTCCAGAGAAAATCTTCTGCTCCTTTTTCTTCTGTTAATAAGGGTAATTAGAAACATAATGGTCCGTTGTGACTGGCGGCTTCCTAGTTAGAACTTCTCAGCAGCAGCTGAAAGCTTCTCTACCTGGGTTTCTCTTCCAGCAAAGATAAATACTTCATTATCTACTTACTTCAGTCAGTTTAACTAAATTCAGCTCGAATGATCTCTCATAAAATTGATTATAAAATGTTGTCAAGTCTTTATTGAACTAAAATTAGTTATTTAGCGTGCAGGTCTGATGTTTTAATCAGTTGTTATTAGGGCAGTGAAGAGGAGTGGAGTAAAATGAAAAAAAAAAAAAAGACAAACCCAAATGTATAATCAGATCTTGTGTTTTTACTCACACAATTTCTTAATAAAAGAAAGAACATTCTAGAGACAATTAGGTTGCTGGAGTGGTTTAATTAAATCATTCAGACTGTGCCAACATTCTGTTGGCAATATTTGATGACGAGTAGCCTTAGTTTGAGGTAAATTTAGTCTTTTAATGAGATATGGACTGATCATGCTATTTTTAGGTTGGAATGGCACATGACATCATCATCCACACACGATTGGGAGAAATATTTCATGGTAATAGAACTAAAATTATTGGGAATTCATGTTTAAATAGTCTTCAGGGCATTTCTGTGGTTTAGAGAAACAAGATTTAAACTGATGGATGTTATTTCCCCTATACTCCCAAATAATATGTTCATCATTCTGCTTGATGTCCTATTGCTTAACATGACTTGAGCCATTCCTTTCTGGGGGCATTTTCTTTTTTATTGTCATAGGCAAATGTAAACCAGAGCATTGTGACTAAGAAAAGCAGACTTCTTTTTTCTGTATATTTATCTTATAACTATAAATTCTTACATAGCAATTCCTAAGTCAGCCTTCATCCAGAGTGGTTTTTCATTTTTATTCACTTAAAAAACAACATCCTGTCTAATTCTCAGGAGCCTTTGTATTGTGAAGCCTTAGTGTGCTTTTAATCCCCTCAAGGAATAGTAACAAAATGCTTTAGAAACTACAAGCAACAACAACAACAAGGACAACAACAATGAAATCACTACATTTTAGGATAGATCTGTAGTATGGGGGAAAATAAAAAAGAAAGAATAGATTGATCCCCAAGCACTTGGGAATCCTCAGTATACATCTGCAACCTTGGCATACTCAGAGGTACTGAAGATTGCAGTCTTTCAACTCCTTGCAAACCTAAAGTGAAATGTCTCAGTGTTTTACTTTGCATTTCTTTGATAACAGCTCAGTTAAATATTTTTCATGTTTATTATATTTAAATTCTTTTTTTATTGTTGTTGAATTAACTGCTGTGTCTTTTGCCCATATATTTTAGTGTTGTCTTTTTAGATAGTCTTTCCTCTTATATTATTTTAAAGATTTTATTTTTAAGTAATCTCTACATCCAACGTGGGGCTCCAACTCACAACCCTGAGATCAAGAGTCCTGTGCTCTACCGACTGAGCCAGCAGGCACCCCTAGATAGTCTTTTTTTATGTAACTTCTTCTATGCTTTCTGTTTTAATCTCTTATTTTTATCCTTGTAGATGTCTTGCTTCACTTTTAACTTGAGGAAGATATTGTCCACATACTTACACTTCCTGCTACTTCTTTCAAGGGGTAAAATTTATTACAAAATAAATCAATGACAAAAACAGATAGTTTATTTTAGATTTTATAGAATTTAAGATGCAAAACTACTTCCTCATCTATAAAAATGGGAGCAATAATACCTATAGCACAGGACTGGGGTAAGTATAACACATAGTAGGGGGGTAAAAGGGGATAAGTAGTTATAACAGATTTTCTCCATCCCTCCTTTCTAGATAGAAGGTGTAAAAAACTGCTGTTTTCTGCTTCTTCCCTTATCTTGAGTCCTGTTCATCTCTTGTACTGCAAATGTTCCTTTCTTCTCTACCTTTATTCTGACTCCAATCCTCCCATATTTGATAGAAATATTGCCTCTGCTCTCATGACATGTTTTATAATGAAGATTCTATTATATTAATTTTATTACCTACCTGTCTCTACCACTAGTGCACATTCCTTTGAGAAGTCTAGCACAGTGCTTTACATGTAGTTGTGTGGTATGGGGTGTGTGTGTGTGTGTGTGTGTGTGTGTGTGTAAGACTAGTTTTTTCCTTTATGTGTTCGGAATCTTCAACTAATATCATGCTATACAATGTTTTATTCCCTATCATGTTACAAAGTTTGCAATTATAGTATATATTTCATGTTGCAAAGCTCACATTTCAGTAGTGGTGGGTGTTATCCTAGACTTTTAATGTGTATAGCTAAGGCCAGATAAATAAATAAAAAATTACAATTGTAAGCCAATCAATTAATCTCACAATTTAAGTAACCAATTATGTAGTAATTATAAATATATATTGGTAACTGCATGAATTATTAATGTTTAAGCAGATAAATAAGTTTACTGTTCAAATACTTATATAAATAGGGGTGCCTGGGTAGCTCAGTTGGTTAAGCATCTGAATTTGGCTCAGGTTATAATCTCATGGTTCTTGAGTTTGAGTCCTGCATTGGGCTCTGTGCTGACAGCATAGAGCCTGGAGCCTGCTTCAGATTCTATGTCTCCTCTCTCTGCCCCTCCCCCACTCTCTCTCTCTCTCTTCCTCTCTCTCTCTTTCTCTCTCAAAAATAAATGAACATTAAAAAATTTTCAAATACTTATATATCTATATATACTTATATAAATGTGATATGTGCATACGAATATATTGTGATTTATATATAAATAGATAATAGATGGGAAAATATCATTAAAAGGAAGTTTTAAAAATATCATAGTAGAGTTTAATACATTATATAATTATGTAAGTAATGTATTACTTAATCAAATTTGATGTGACTTTATTATTGTTTAATTTGATTCTTTTGTTATGATATATTTTTCAAAGATCAACTTAACATGTAAACGATTCCTTTCCTCACTTGGTAACTGCAAAGAATTGGGAAGTTTTTGACCACTGAGGTCATGCTGTCCAGAAACAGGATTTTTTCCCTAAAATTTAAAATAATTTCCACAACTTTCTTCAGTTTGAAGAAGTGGAATATAGATGTAAAGGTAGCAGGATAGGCCATCCAAAATACGCCACTTGGTCTGAAGGATTATTGTGAGCTGATGACAATTAAGAAGAGGCAGATACAAGAAAAGCTCTCTGCTCTGTGTCCACCCATTTTCCTGAGGCAAGACATATATTTGTATATGGACTCTCCCCTCTTTACCAGGTACCACACAAGTTAATAACTTCAGACAACTCCGGGCCTTTTATCAGCCCAGAAACCAGAGGATTCTATACAAGAAACCTTGCTAAAACTAGCCCTTATCTACCATTTGTTTCCCCATATATTTGCCTTCCCATAGTTTGCTTAAAATCCTAGAAACTTTTAAGTCTTGTCCTTGGTCTTGTCACTTCTCTGCAAAATTATTGTTCTTTGCTAAAATGGTATATAAATTCAAGTTCTAACCACTCCTTAGAATTCCTCATCAGTGAGTACTCCACATAAATGCAGGATGCACCTATTAATAAACATCTGTTAGTTTCTCTTTTGTTAATCTTTTGCCAGTCTAATTTGCAAGGCCCCAGTCAATAAACCTAGATGGGTAGAGGAAAAAGCATTTTTTTCTTTCAGAGATTCACCTTATAACTTATATAGGCTCGGTTTCACTTTAAGTTAAAAAGTATTACTTATTAATTATACTACTTTCAGTGCCAAAAGTTACAGTAGATAGTTTCTGAGGCAAAATCCAAAATAATTCTATTCTGAAAGAAAATTGTTTTCGGTTCTGATAGTTATTTCAATAGGGACAACATCAGTCAATTAAGTATAATCTTTTTTTTAATGTTTATTTATTTTTGAGATGGGGAGAGAGAGAGAGAGAGAGAGAGAGGGAGAGAGAATGAGCAGGGGAGGGGCAGAGAGAGACAGAGACACAGAATCTGAAGCAGGCTCCAGGCTCTGAGTTGTTAGCACAGAGCCTGACATGGGGCTCAAACCCGTGGACCGTGAGATCATGGCCTGAGCTGAAGTCAGATGCTTAACCAACTGAACCACCCAGGCGCCCCTCACTTAAATACAATCTTAAAATATATGAAACTGAATACATAGTTCATAAGCCTAAGATGTGGATGGTAGTGTACTATATCTTGATCAGTTTCTCTATGAAATAAAGTAAGCTCTTTTTGTTTTATACTGAACTCCTATTCAGAACTTACCCAAGACTATTTCAAAATACACAAAGTAATTCTCATTTAAAACTACAGGAATTTAGCTGCTTTTTCAAATTGTATACTAAATGTGTCAAACACAGTTATGCAATATTAAGGAAGCATAACAATGGTAGAAAATATTTCAACATTACTTGTTAGAGTTTATCTTAAACATAATACTATTTTAGCTTTTTTAAAACAAAATATTCTTGTTTAAAAACAATCATCTTAATATGCTTTTGAAATAATTAAGCATAACACTTCATAAACCCATATTTTTACACATTAAAAAATTCTTAACAATTGTTAATTAGCCTTGCAAATGGACTTTTTTCATTTGCATATTTGACTTCCAAAAGTTTACTTAAAAACAATATGTAGACGATTGTCTATAAAAGATAATAAGACTTATTTTTAAAAAAATGTTTACTTATTTATTTTGAGAGAGAGAGAGAGAGAGAGAGAGAGCATGTAAGCATGAATGGAGGAGGGGCAGAGAGAGAGGGAGAGAGAGAATCCCAAGCAGGCTCCACACTGTCAGCTCAGAGCCTGATATGAGGCTCAACACCATGAACCATGAGATCATGACCTGAGCTGAAATCAAGAGTCAGAAGCATAACTGACTGACCACCCAGTTGCCCCAATAAGCCTTATTTTAAGATAATATCTACACAATGTGCCTGGAAAATACTTGCAATTTTTTGTTAAGTAAAATACTGTAATACACAGAGATATTAGGAATTGGTGAATAATTTCATGACACTGAAATTTAGAATCACCGTTAGTCAGAGGGTCATAGATAAAAAGTATTTGTCTAATTATTAGCTTGCTATATGTAAACTTTGAAAAATTATGTAAGTTTAAATAATTTTGGTTGATAGCTGGTTATATGAACCTGGAAATAGAGTGTAATAGTATATTAATTAACAAGAAAAAAAATGAGAGTTTTCATAAATACATTTTAATTCTCATTTATGAACAGAAGAGTTCATGACCCAGCCTCTGGATTTCTCTTACCTCCAGCTCTATTCTAACATAGATGGTAGGAACTTCCTCCAAAGAGAAAACAGGATTTAACTTTAACTTTCGTAACTAGCAGCTAGATATTTTCAATCTTGATTCATGGACAGTTGATATGTAAGTTTGATTTCAAATGTTTATAAACTGTAAATACAAACACAGAACTCACATTTTTCTTTTAAAACATGGGCATATATTAATTCCATATTTTTCTTTCTGGACTAGTAAAATATAATAAAGCAAAACACTTTTTGTTGGAAAAAATATGATTTTAAACTGTCACTGCTGGCTAATACATAGTGATTTATGAGTTTCCCATGAAGAGGAAAGATAGAATTTCATTTTCCTCAGGAAACTTGATATTAACCATTCTTATAGATTTTATGTGTTTGTATTATAACAATTAACATTTCTTTCATTTCCTACATTATATAAACAAAATTTTATACTAAGCTATTATGATATATTCATGCTTTCTTTCTCTCAGAAGAACCATTTTCTCTCATGACACACATTTTGTACTGTTATGAATTTATTGTAGCTATGGTAAGGAGAAAACTACGAGCTCTAACATAAACTTTAAGAGTAAAAGGGTATTCAAATGCCCATTTACACATAATACTACATAGCTTCCTACATTCATGACTATGTCATAATATTCATTACCACTAGGTAAAATTATACATGCTACAGGAGTTTTCTAAGTGTTTCCTTATTACGTTGTAAATTATCAGCATAGAGCACAGAAAAAAAGTCCATTAAATCCTCTTCAGAAGATGCAATGATGACTTCTTAAACATTCAGATCTAGCAATATTTTATACATTGCTTTTACAAATATACTTTAAGAAGCAGCCATTAAGGCAAAACAATGGTGCAAATTTATTTGGAAATAAATATTCTATACGCTCATTGCAGGTAGGAATTCTGTGCTCTTGAGAAAAAAGGATCTGGAGAAGACATCTAGCTTTTCACCTCCTTAAGGCCAAATTAGCATCACATGATACTCCACACACTGAGTTCAGTTAAGTAAAGGCATCTGTCAAAGGACAGTGTGCTAGAGTGAAAATAGGGGTTTGGTGGACATTTTTACTTTTATTTATTTGATTTGCCATAGGTACACAAACCTTGAAAAAGATCGAATGGATAGTAAGTCAGCTTTTGTTGAAAGGCATTTATACCTCTTTAAGTCTAAGTGATTTAGAAAATGAGTAGAGTCTTTAAGGGTTTTCTTTTTTTAACTTTTTTAAAAAGTTTATTTATTTTTTAGAGAGATGGAGATAGCATGAGTGGGGGAGGGGCAGAGAGAGAGGGAGAAAGAATCCCAAGCAGGCTCCACACCACCACCACAGAGCCCGAAAACTCATGAAACTGTGAGATCATAACCTGATCTGAAACCAAGAGTCGGACGCCGAACCAACTGAGGCATCCCAAAAGAGTCTT
Organism: Panthera tigris; assembly: GCF_018350195.1. NCBI lineage: Eukaryota > Metazoa > Chordata > Mammalia > Carnivora > Felidae > Panthera > Panthera tigris. Next base: position 82,068,598 of record NC_056661.1, read on the forward strand.
TAAGAGTTTTCTTATATGAACTTTACAATGCTAGAAAATTCCTCTCATGTCTTTGGGTCACAACATGAGGCTGACAGGCTCTATGGGGATGAAGTAGATTTTCCATAAGCTTTCCATAGTAGTTGAGTAGACAGTCAAGTCACTAACAATAAGTAGGTTTGGGTTGGCAAGAAAATTGAGCTATTGCATCTAACCATCCTTTGAAAAAAGATTTGCATACTGACAAAAAATATGGGACAAGTCCACTCCAACTGACTGGACCAGATAGGAAATAAAATGAAGTGCAGCTGTGTGTTTTATTGAGGTGCATTTGTGTTTTTATGTCTAATGACAGCAGTTTGGGAGCCGGTTTTCCTCCAGTATGTCACACATCACTAGTGTGATCAGAGAGGCCCCTGCTGGGAACCTTGCACTTTTGCCAGAAATGAGCTAGGACGCATATTCTTTACGGAAGCAGGGAACCTGATATGACCTGGATAGTCTGACTTTTGTGCTTTAAGTGCTTGGTGCAGACCATTGCAAACATCTCCAGGTGACTCTTTCCTCTGTCCTTACCATCTAATTCCATACACATTTAATCTCCTTTACAGCAATTATACTATACTGTAAGTATCTATTCTGCTTTTTTCTCCTTCACTATATTGGGAGTTGGGGACTGGAATTGAGGGCAAGATCCACAGCTTCTAATTTATCTTTGATACCTAGTGCCTGAGGAAAGGAGAGAGGGAGGAAGGGTGGAAATGATACTGGGTTTACTAATTAAAATCCTATTATATGCTTACTACCTACAGTGCACTGCCTCTCAAGAAGCTTAATCCTGGTCAATTAGAAAGTATAGACTTGTGTCATCCAATTTGGTAGCCATTAGTCACATGTGGCTATTGAGTATCTGAAGTGTAGCTAGTTCAAATTGAGATGTGCTATAAGTAAAATATAATCATGGAATTTTGAGGACACTAATATATATATATATATTTTTTTTTTGAGGACACTAATATATATATATATATATATGTATACATATATATATAGTAAAATTATTAAAAAATCTTTATGTTGATTACATGTTGATATAATATTTTAGATGTATTAAGTTAAATCAAATATATTAAAATTGATTTCATGTTTCTTCCTACTTCTTTTTTTTTAATTTTTAAAAAGTTTATTTATTTATTTTGAGAGAGAGAGAGAGAGAGTGCGAGTAGGGTAGGGAGAAAGAGAGAGGAGGGAGAAAATCCCAAGCAGGGCACAGAGCCCAATGCAGGGCTCAAACTTGCGAACCATGAGATCATGACCTGAGCCAAAATCAAGAGTTGGATGCTTAACTGACTGAGCCACCTGGGCACCCCTCTACTTTTTCTAATGTGGCTACTAAAAAGTTTAAAATTATATATGTAGCTCATGTTGTATTTCTATGGGAAAATACTAGTATAGACCATCTATGGATTTACTTTATAGTTAGAAACTAGGAGGGTAAAGGATGAAGATAAAATATCAACAATAATATTATTGAGTATCTACTAAGACAGGAACTGCTAGGCACACTATATATACATTATCTTATTTAATTCTCATAATTTTTTACCTTTCTTATATTTTTATTTTTTTGAGAGAGAAAATATGTGTGTGCACACACGCGCACAAGTGGGGAGGGGCAGAGGGAAAGGGAAAGAGAGCATCTTAAGCAGCCTCCATACTCAGAGTGGAGCCTGGTGCATGGCTCTGTCTCACAATAGATCAATTGTGAGATCAAGATCTGAGCTGAAATTAAGAGATAGAGCTTAACCGACTGAGCCACCCAGGTGCCCCTTATGTGTTTATAGTACCTCCCAACGATAATACTTATCATAATGTATTGTCTACAGTTTGTCTACATCTGTCCATATCCTCAACTAGACTACAGGCACCATGAGAACTGAGATCCTGTTGTTTGTTTTTCTTTTTTTTCTTCTTGATGTTATAACCTTAGCATTCAGCATGATTTCTAGTACATAGAATACTCAAAAAATTTCCTTTGAACCAGTAAACAGATACCTGAAAGAATGTGGGAAAAGTTAATCTTGTTTTATAAATGAGGAAGCTAAGGCCCGTAGAAGTTAAGAAACTTGTCTTCACTCACACAGCAGTAATTTAAATCCAAGACCACTGGATTCCAAAGCCTGTACTTTCCCACTGTATTTCAGGAGCATCAGAAAAAGATCAATTAACTCAAAGTAAATTAACTTTGAAGAACTAAGAGGGAGGTCAGTGAAGAAGATAAAACCATCAAGCCTAATCCATTTACTTTTTGGATAAAGACCTTTATTAAACATGAGTGGTTCTCAACCTTTCCGTGCATATGACTTTCTTTTTTCTTTTTTCTTTTTTCTTTTTCTTAGGATCAAACACTTTCTTAATGTCATGTTACAAGTTTTATTTTTAATATCTGTTAAGTGAGAAAATATATGCCAGAAAGCTATAATAAAAAGAGTAGTATGTATATGAATAAGACATACAGACTTAGCTACTTATTTCTTAAAAAATTCTTTTGCATGTGCTCCATCATCCTGCTCTGACCCCAGTGTATGGACCATTACTATTGAAAGAACTAAATTTTCTTGTATGTTTTACAAATTTATTATCTCTGTTGCACTGGGATCCTGGAAGGAGAATTACCAGTTAATGGAACATGTATTAAATGCAGAGGGGAAGCTGATGAACTGAGTCCAAGATCCACAAGACAGCAAAAAGAACCGCAAGAGAACTCAGTGGTGCTTCCATTTTGTGTTCACACAGCCTGCTGCTTCCACAATTTAAAAACACAAAATTATTAAAATGTGTGATGTAGATATAAGTGCAATAGGAATTGAAATATAAGAAAGAGTATTTGGAGAAGTCTTTACAGAATAAGTGAAATTAAAACTGGACCTTGCTATATTAAAACCAATAGTAAAATTGATACAAAAACAAAATTTAAAATCTGCAATGCAAAGCCACCAGAATAAATGTCTTGGTTCTCCGTGGCAGTGTTTACATTTGTCAACATATCTTTCCCCTCTTGATTAAATGATGGTGGAAGGCAAGGACTAAGTTTCATCATCAGTGTTCCCATAATAGCATTTGTTGTTGTCTTTTTTAATTCCCCAGAGTGTGGATTCTAAGTATGTTTGCTTTAAAAAAATTTAGTCTTATGTATACACTTCCATTTGATTCCTGTCTCTTGTTGGCACATAGATGATGCTCAATAGTCACTTGTTGAATAATTACATAAATAAATCCAGAATAAGTAAAAAAGGCATGGATAGAATGGAAGGATGAATTGCCCTTCTGTGAAGCAGACAGGATGCAAAGTCAGGGAAAGAAGAATAGGATTGGAAGGTATCAATGCATGAGGAAAAGTGAATAAACTGAGTAAAAGTGGATAAAGAAAATGGCAGATTCTGTGGGACAGAAGATGACATGGGCTAATGATTAGGAAGTATTTGATCAAATACTCAGTATTATTTGATAATAATACTCAGTATGCAAGGGGAATATAACATATTTGAGTTTTGGTATTTACTGGGGAAGGAAATTACAGATATAAATATAAATAACATTATTGTTAGCATAATTAAAAATGTTAACAATGATGGTCAACAACATGCAGTAAACAGATGCATGATATTGAACAAATAATGCAGAAAAAATGATCTCTCAATAGTATACATTTTTGTTATTAAACAGCATGTTACATAGAAAGCATTTCAGCAGAGATTTTGGCCATTTACTCATTGTGAGAATGGATATGGGGCAGGGCATGAAAAAATAAGCCCTATGTAACAGTACCTTTCCAAAGCTAATCAAAGGAAGGTTGAGTGATACTCTCCAGAACTTAACTGGAATAGCATATAGCATTGCACATTGCATTATGCATTAAAATGACACTGTATATCATATAAATTGAATTCACTTTAAAAAGACAACCTGGTAAACCTTGGTTCTTGAGCTTTTTTTAATTTTATCTTTGAATTTCCCAGTGTTAAAAAACATGGAATGATCAAATGTAAGGATCATCTTTTCTTGGTACTTGGAATGGTTTTGTGTGCCAACACTAAGACAGTATATATGTTAAAGCTAAAGTTTGAGAGTAGGATAGTAACTAACAATGGCTGATGGACCAACTGTGATTTACTATAAATCATAGCTCAAAGGAAAAAAAATAAATGTAAGCATTTTTATAAGTATATATTTTCTGATTAAAGTGCCAACTAATCACTTGGAGGGTGTTTTCTTGTGTTGGGTTTATATGGACCAACAAATAGCCTTAGTCTCAATTAGTATTTTCCTGTGGGGCTTTACTGACATATAAATTAGAACTTGGATAAATTTAAATATATTATGGCCATTTAATCGTCCTATAATAGAAATAGATCTTAAGATATGTATGAGGCTTTTATATATAATTATACACATCCAGCAAACCCTGATTCATGGCTTTATGTAAATGAGTGGGGGAAAGGAGCTAATATCCCAGGTAAGACTAGGCACTCTCATGATACACACTGTTATCATTATACTGGGCTGCAAATTATATCATATTTTAAAATTGTAATCTAAGTCTTGGTCCTAAGATTGGGATTTTAAAATTATTTTCTATTTTGTAATAAAATCTTAAATTAACTGGGGATAAGTCATCGTCAAGTGTGACTTCAAGGCACTGTGAGAGAACAATACATTTATCACAAGTCTACAAAATTATTGGAACTAAACTAAGTGGTATCTAAGAAGGCCTCTCTTTTATGCATTGATGAAATAAACTTTGTATATTCAGAGAAGGTCCCATTTCAGCATTCCTTGAACAATCTGTCCTTCGAGAAGGGTTATGGGTTAGTTTTCCCCAGGTGCTAGAGTAAGGGCAAAGAAGACCCAACAGCTCCTCCCTGAAGAGCTTCAACAGCCTATGGTCAAGGTGTATGGGCATTAGGGAGACTGTCCAGCAACTGTCTTTAATAAAGTTGACAGGAATGGTCAGGGTGCTTGGGGATCACAGGAGGGAGGGATTCATTTCATGTGGAACACTCTGGAGGCTTCACAGGAGGAAGTAATAGGTGACACTGGAGCTACAGTATCCAGAATGAGTTGGAGTTTGGTTATCACGGAGGAGGGATGGGAATGGGAAGGAAGGGAATTTAAAATAAAGAAAACAGCATGACAAGCATTAGTGGGGTGTGAAATGTTATTCTGGGGAATGACATAGCACTTAATGTGACTGAAGTGGGCTCCCAGAGGAGTAAACAGAAGATGAAACCACAACAGTGGATTAGGGGTGGATGGAAGGTGTTTTGTATGTGGTTGAGAGCTTAGACTTAATCTTACAGGCACCTGGGAACTATCAAAGGTATGCTATCCAAAAAAGCAATTCCAAAATATTTGAGAACAGTCTATTTGAGATTGAAAACATTGTTTTCAGGCTTTTACGCCTAAATTGTTTTTGAAGACCTCCTATTTACAGAAATACAACTAATGTGAACTTCAGTTCCATGTTTCTCTTGATTATCACAAATTTCCAATTTCTAAAGCCTAAAATATGAGCATACAAATGTATTTTTTTAAGTTGTTAATCACCATCTCCACTTTCCATTTTCCCTTAGGTTCCAAAAACCTCCTCAATCAATGAGAACATTTTAATATCTCAATAATGTTATTCTGCACATGGAGGGGGGCAGGGTTTAAAGAAAAAATCATGTTATCTAAGCCAGGACACATCTAGTCTGGGGCGAGATTGCCATCAGTTAGCTGTATTATTTTGAAAAAAATCAGTTTTCATCTTTGGGCCTCAATTGTCTTATTCGTGAAATGAGAAAAGACTAGATTGTTTTTTAAGGGTCCTCTCCAAGGTTAGCACTTAAACATTTTAAGATAATAATCTGTGTAAGGACCAATTTACATTTACAAATAACTCTGAACTGATACATAATTTAGGTCAACTGAATCTGACAAAAGATTCAATCCATTAGTGGAAGAAAATTGTGTCTGAAATCATCCAGATTCATTTATAGTTCACAAAGATGCAGACTTGGATTTAGAACATTATTCAATCATAACAGCATTACAGGGACATTAGAGGCTTGGGTGAAATACAGTGGAACAGAGTTCAGTCCAGCTCTGCATATACTGACTTTGAGATGCCACCAGTGGAAATGCCTAATGAGTTGCAAGTGTGATTCTGAAATTCAAAAATAATTTTTCTCTGGGAACATAAATTTGAAAGTCATTGTGGAAGGGGTAGCTGAGGCAGCAGGAGTGGCTGGAAAAGCCCGGGAGGGAATGTGTAGCTTAAAAGAGAGGGCAAGGAGGGGCATCTGGGTGGCTCAGGAGGTTAAAGGTCAGACTTCAGATGAGGTCATGATCCCACCGCTCGTGAGTTTGAGCCCAGTGTCAGGCTCTATGCTGACAGCTCAGAGCCTGGAGCCTGCTTCCGATTCTGTGTCTCCCGTTCTCTCTGCTCCTCTCTTGCTCACGCTCTGTCTCTTTCTCTCAAAAATAAATAAATGTTAAGTAATTATTATTATTTTTTTTAATAAAAGAGAGGGCAAGGGAAGTTGATCAAGCAAAGAAACGTGAGACTATTCAGAGGTAGGAAGAACACCAGGAGAGTATGTCTTTGGGAGTTTTCAAGGAAGGTGTTGGTTGCAGGATCAACATTGTCACATGCGACACACAGGGCAAGGAAGAGAAGAAATCTTTGCATGTTGCAGCTCCAGAAGGCCAATAAAGGTTTGGTGGAATGTGAAGAAAGCAAGAATGCAGAAGGCAGAGGATTTATTTTAACTTTTACTCAGAATCTGCATTGTACATAGACACAGCCAAAATTGTCTGGCTACTATGAAAAGTGAATTTATATAGCACTTTTCAAAGTCGATGGGAACATACTCCAGCCATTATAAACTTTTAGTAAGAAGCTATACAAATAATAGTGAGGTATTGCCCAGAGATGCAAACTGGAGTGTCTTCTGCTTTAGTATTCCATTTCTAGAAGGCAACTGATGTGTGGAAAGATTGATGCCCAAGAGTGAAGCATTAATTTTAATAAGTTGGAAACCACATGGGCACCTGGGTGACTTGGTCAACTGAGCGTGCGACTCTTGATTTCAATTCAGGTCATGATTCCAGGGTTGTGGGATCGAGCCCCAAGTCAGGCTCTGCCTTGAGCCTGGAGCCTGCTTATGATTCTCTCTCTTTCTCTCTCCCTTTGTTCCTCTCCCCAGCTCTCTGCCTCTCTTTCTCTAAAATTAAAAAAAAAAGAAGTTGGAAACCACATAATGCCCATAAATAATGGAATGGTTAAATTGAATATAAAATATGACTCACATTACACAAAGTATTTAGTAGCATGGTGCAAAAGAATAAGATATAATATGTAAATATATATTATTATATTAAAAAAGCAGAATATCAAACAGTATATCCAGAATAATTGTCTAATTTTGTCTAACAAAACACCAGAAAGTTTGCAGATAGAAAGAAGACTGAAAGGAAATACCCCCAAATTTGAGTTTTCTCTGAATAATAATATTGTGGTTGAGTTTAATTTCATTCTTTGTATTTTTTTATTTTCTAAATTTCAAATAAAACATGTATTATTTTTATTAACAGAAAAAACTTCATTAACTTCTAACTTTAAAAGACTAAAGGAGAGAGCAAATGAAATAAAACAAGTTTTTTTTTTTTTTTCTGAAAACACACACATGCATTTAGCTACTCACATCAGACATATACATGTACTCACAACACACACATATACACACCTTTACCTCTAGCATAGAAATATATTCTACCTGCTATTTATGGAATTGGGGCAGCCCTGCACCCCAGGTTGGCAAGTAAGTGACCTGCATCTGGCTTCAGAACAAAAGGTTAAATAGGTTTAACAAATATTTTGTACTAATGTTTAAGCATGCTTTTAATAGTACTCCAGTGCAAAATACACAAAGTAGGTAAATATTAGGAGTTGGTAAGATATCTATTCAGAAATTTAAACTGGTAATTATTTTAGACATTTAAATAATGAGGTTTTGTGGCTTCTGTTATCTGAAAAATACATGCCCCAATTTAACCTAAGTGAGGCAGGGATAGAGTTAAGTGATGAAAGATTTCATAAAAAGGTCAAACTTAGGAAATCATAAAACTACATGCAGATCTTTTAAAAACTGTAAAAACTACTTACCAATCTTAAAAATTGGTAATAATATATTTTATTATATACATCCAGGATTGATTTTAAGGCTTCATATAAAGCCTGTGCCTCATATTCTTCTAGTTTTCAGCTAATAATAAACCAGAATAAGATTAAATTATATCTTCACGCTGTTAATTAATTTTGTACTAAGCAGGGGATCTGAAGAGCTATAGAACTGTATAAATTCTCAGTGACCTTCATTCCATCTAAATGTGCTAAGTTGTGCTGCTGGATGAAACACTGAAGTCAGAGACAAGGTATTGGAATAGGGTGCAGTCTTCAAAAATAGGTAGACTGCATTTCAAAAGGTTTATAAAATATTCAAAAATGAGGGGCACCTGCGTGGCTCAGTTGGTTAAGCATCTGACTTCATTTAGGTCATGATCTCATGACTTGGGGGTTCAAGCCCTGCATTGGGCTCTGTGCTGACAGCTCAGAGTCTGGAGCCTGCTTTGGATTCTGTGTCTCCCTCTCTCTCTGCCCCTCCCCCACTCATACTCTGTCTCTCTCTGTCTCTCAAAAATAAATAAACATTAAAAAAATTTAAAAAATGAAACAAAGACATTATTTACTAGCTCTGAATACAGAATATGTTAAGCAGAGAAGTTTTAAGAACATTCTTTCTATGTGCACTGGATGTAGGTACTAGGTGATAAAACATAATGGCCAAGTTCAAAATAACAAGGCTAGTTCAATGGAAGAAAAATATTATGTAATTTGGCATGAAATATATTTCCTCTGCTCCCATTTTCTGACTCTAAAGTATAAAATGGAAAGAAGTATTTCTGGCAAATGTCTCACGGAGTCCCAAAGCATCTCTGGGTACTATAAAGAAGACATGCTCAGCCCCACAAATAGGAGCAAGTAGATCTGTCAGTGGTGATAGTAATGGTTTACAGGTCTGTAAACATGTAACCAGATGTTCTGTAAGACTTTGAACATGAGCACCAATTACTCTCACAACTATAAAGTGAAGTTTAAATGTTTTTAGCTTTTAAATGTGAATGTTTCATCTTTTGGAGCTGGGATACCGACCAATCCTTTGTATGTTGATGAAGTATCAAGGCTCCAAGACAGGTAGAGATTTCTGGGAGGCAGGGCTATTGCTTGGAGTGGGTGGTGGGGGCAACTCTCAGCCCTACGGAGCAGAATAGACAAGAATGGAAGCCTGCAAACTGGGTAAGAGTGAGTATGGATGCCAGCTGCTAGATGCAGCAATGGGACAATGTACAAGGGCAAAGAAATGTCAAGTAACAACATCAAGGCAGTTGTTGACAAGGTATAACATGGTCTGAAATGAAGTGAATATGCTGGAAAAATAAAGATTAGCTGGTGGAATTCTTTTTTTAATGTTTAGTTTTGAGAGACAGAGAGCATATGAGCAGGGCAGGGTAAGAGAGAGAGGGAGACAGGATCTGAAGGAGCTCACAATGCAGAGCCCAACACGGGGCTCAAACCCATGAACCTTGAGATCATGACCTGAGCCGAAGTTGGATACCTAACTGACTGAGTCAGCCAGGTGCTCCTAGCTGATGGAATTCTTAAGGAAAGATACAAAAGAATGCAAAAGATTCCCACACACAATAACAATGATGTGGGGGTGAGGAAGGATGGGTAAGTGAAACACTCATGTGGTAAGCCAGGGCTGAGTCCAAGAATGTAGAGGATACCTGCTACAAAAGAAGAACTCTGCATTAAAGATTAATATTAAATATTTATCATTTATGTTACACACATAATTTGAAATAAATATTGTCACTTTTAATTTAATTAAATGTTTTGAACATTATATAAATTATTTATATCAAGTCATTTTACTCTAAGGCTCATTATGGTTAAGAAGAGTGATTTATTCTCTGTAGGTTTCTTAAGTTATATTAGGCATGGTTTAGAAGGGCATATTCTAAATACTTTTTGTCTCTTAAAATAACTTTAGACTAGTAAGGATTAAAAAAGGGCTGTGTGTGTGTGTGTGTGTGTGTGTGTGTGTGTGTGTGTGTGTGTATATAGCAGTGAATGGTGGTCACTGAAATACCATTCTTATTTTTCTTGCAATAAAGGATAAAACCTTAAGAAAAGAAAGTGAAAAGATCAGGAAATATAAATCCATTCTCTATTATTTTAGGTAAGTAACTAAATATAGCCACTTTGGGGGCAGGACAGTATGAAGATTTTGCTATCCATCATTCCAATTCTCGAGACCAATATACTGAAAGGCTGTTATTTTATTTTGAAGCAAACTAAAACTCCTGAAATGACCCATTCTTGGTCCTGACAAGCCATAAAAATGAACAAATTTCTTAACAAAAACATTCATTGCTTCTGCTCTGAGACATTTACTCATGATTGAAGGAGGGAAGGGATTCACATTCACAGACCTCTCTGAAAGCTTCCTCCTTCCTGCCTTTCCTCCTGTCTCTACCTCCATCTCCACAAGTTTATCATTCCATCCTTCCTTAATGCCACATCTCCCGTCTTTCACTTAGTCACTATAATACTTATAATTCTACAGTATATTTCTGATGTTCATGTTTGTTTCCCATCCTAGACTGTGAGTTTTTAAAAAAAATTTAAGTTTATTTATTTTGAGAGAGAGAGAGAGAGACAGCGCACACAAGTGGGGAAAGGGCAGAGAGATGGAGGGACAGAATCCTAAACAGGCTCTACACCATCAGCACAGAGCCTGATGTGAAATCATGACTCGAGCCAACATCAAGAGTTGGATGCTTAACCACTATGCCACCCAGGCACCCCCTAGATTGTAACTTAATTTTTTTTTTTATTTATGCTTATTCATTTTTGAAAGACAGAGAGACAGAGCACAAGCAGGGGTGGGGTGGGTGGTACACAGAATCTGAAGCAGGCTCCAGGCTCCGAGCTGTCAGCACAGAGCCCGACATGCTCGAACTCATAAACCATGAGATCATGACCTGAGCCAAAGTCGGATTCTCAACCGACTGAGCCACCCAGGCACCCCAAGATTGTGACTTTTTAAAGAACAAGACCAAATCTTATTTGTCCATGTTTCCAAATGATAGCAAATACTTTGTACCTAACAGGTGCTTAGTAAGTGCTGAGTCATTTACAAATATTTCGTTTGGCTAACACAATCATCCTGTGGGGGCAGACATTGTGCTTGTTTTATTGATTAGGAAACAAGTTTGAAGAAGTTGGATAAATTGTCTGTAGTTACACAAACTTCAGTGGAAGAGTTTCTATTCAGAGCTTTTACTTTTTATAAACTCTGATATGAACTTTAATTTTCATACTTAAACGCTCAGAAATTAAGATGTGTTTCACCATTTATGGCAAGTTTTAATCACTGTCATCCAGGCAGCTGTTGTCACTTTTGTGTGTTTGAGGACCTTTGAGTTAGGGCCATGGTTGAACACATGATGAGCTCAGGTGCTGTTTAAAATGTCTTCCAAAAGAGTATACGATGATTCATCCTGAAACAAAATTTATTGCAAATGCAGAAAGAAATGGCAACAGAAGAGCAAAGCATAAATTGTACACTAGGGAAGCAAATATTCATAATTGGAAGAATGATTGCAACTCCATATTTTTTTGCTAAACAATAACCAAATAATCTATCAAAGGAAGATCTACTTACAAATAGATAAAGCTATCCCAACAGTGAGTAAAACAGAAGGACACTAGAAGGCAGAGAAGATGAAGGTGGGGGTCAGCACACTGATGCTTTCATTAATGAAAAAAGGTTGGGGCAGTGGTGAGAGAGAATGATCATTGTTTTTCAACAGAACATTCTATGATGAAGGAAATACTCTATAATCTGTATTGTCCAATATGGTAGCCACTAACATATGCAGGTACTGAGCTTGTGGCATATGGCCAGTGTGACTGAGAAAATGAATTTTAGTTTCATTTAAGTGAATTTAAATATAAATAGTCACATGTTGCTAGTGGCTACCCTACTGAACAGTGAAGAACTGGATGGTGCCATATCAACCAATCTCCCTTGCTAAAAATAAAAACATAGGCCGAAAATAGTGTCACTTCGGCCAACTCCCAAAACTGGGGCTTAATACCTGATCTAGTTACACTTTCAACCTCCCTCAGAAACATAGTCTTAACTTGCAGTCAGGAATTTTCTGATCAGCACCAATGAAGTAATTGGCCACATAGGTCCTCTCCATTTCCCAAAGGAAGATGAGATCATCTACATGATAAGACTCCCTGATCTTCTCCCTATGGGAAAGTTACTTTGCTTGGGTCCTTTTCTTTTGTAATAACTTTCTCATCCCACGCTCCTTCCTATAAACACCTTCCATTTTGTACAAGTCCTTGGAGCTGCCTTCTACTTGCTAGATGCTGCCCCATTAATGAACTTTTTAATAAAGTCAATTAGATCTTCAAATTTATTCAGTTGAATTTTGTTTTTTAACACCCTCCTTAGGAAAGTTGGCTCTCTAGGGAAGTTAAATTTGATGGTACAGTGAGTTTCAGTGTTCTCATCTGGAAAGTGAAAATATAATCTTGTTTCAAAATGTTGTTGCGGGGGTTTAATGTGATGCTATAACGGACTGTATTTAGCATAAATCCTGGCCCATGGTAAATGAGAAGAAATGAAGGTAGTAGTAATAGGGATAGTTGGACTAGTAGTAGTTATGGTAATGATATCATTTTATCTTTGCTGACAAATAGCAAGTAAGTTTTGAACATTGCAATTAGCAGGAGGTCAGAAAGGAATACCTTCTCTGTTTCTCCCCAAAATAAGGTTAGTTGCCTAGCAATTAGAAAATTCATTACAGAAAGTAGTTAGGCGATGCATAATCTCAATAAATATTGGTCAGCCTGAAATTTCTAGAACGTGAATTAGTGCACAAGCAATGCTTCTGGATATGTATCTGCATTTTGGAAATCCAAGTTCTAGTGTCTTGAGCCCACCTCTAATTTTTAAAGTGACACCAGGTCATTCCTAGCATTTATGAGAATTTTAAAAAGAATAAAGTCTTTTTATTAATCCAAAAAGGAACATTGTATTTGCCAAGGAGAACCCTAGATAAATGGCAATAAGAAGCACATCCTTGGTGAGCCCATACTAAGGACTAGGTTGCTTTTAGAACTGGTGGGTAAGCATTCTGGGAATCTTTTGGTCTATGTTCTTTAGTTAGTTGCTATAGGTGTGTGTGTGTGTGTGTGTGTGTGTGTGTGTGTGTGTGTGTAAGGAGACACAAGACTAACAGGGATAATGATGATTGGAATGATGGTAACATCTTGGCACCTATTCCCACCCAAATACTTGATCTGGTTTAAAGCCACTAAAGGCAGGAAGGTTAAGAAGAGAAGCTGAAAGAGCTGATTTTAGGAATGATGTCATTCTCTGGGATTGAGTCTGGGATTGAGCAATGCTGCTTTTCAAAGAAGGTCTAGGAGATCTAACCATTTTTTCAATCCTTACAGAGAATCCAATTATACTTTAACGTCTGGGAGACCGGCAGCTTTGACAGCTCCCTGTTCATGTAAGTTAGTAGTGTTATGAACACAGAAAAGGCTGTGGTGAAGCTTCTCCAAGCCACTTTCTGAGTACAGGACAATGACAATGGGTCAGTCAAGTAGCATAGGAAGAACTACCCTGAGCTTGAATGGGAACTGACAGACCACACTGTTTATAGCGTCCCAAAAACACTTGTAGGAAGGTCTCAGAAAAGGGGTTAGGTCCTTCCAATCAGACAGAGCCTCGCATAAGCAGGCATTAATGTTAAAGTGACCTAATTTGTCCTCAGTGGATGGTGATGCCAGAGGACACTAGGGTACACTAGCTGTTTTGTTACTTTGGAGTTCCTGTTATTATTCAAACCCTTTTGAGTTTCTAAGTTGTATGCCACAACGATTTAGGGTGGAGTTAGTCCAGGATAGTTTGGGCCCCAATAAAGAACTGTTTGTTGAAAGCCCGCTCATCATTTGCCTTTTTATTGCTACCAGAACAATAGTAACTAGAATCACTAAATCTAACACTTGAATAAAGGCCCTTCAGAGGGCTAAACAGTGGCAATTACCAAACAGTACACACCAATGGTTCTTGGCAGGAAGTGAGGAACAAGGAGTAAAGAATTACTCCATGAACTGAAAAATTTGGGGAGTGCTTCAAATAGAAAATGTGTAAATTTTTAAAATCAAAAGGGCATCAGAACAAAAAAGCTGTTTTCTTGAGAAATAAAAAACCAAATAAAGTTTAAGTATATACTCAGTCTCTTTTAGGAACACTCCATTCAAAACAAACCATTAAATCACACTGGGAGATAACAACCTACATACTCATCTGCATTGTTTAACTCAACCTACGAAGGCTTACGTGAAAATTTTTGCCTTTCCTAGCAAAGGTCTTATTGATAGAAAGTTCTATTTCATTGACTTTTTCCTATTCTCTGGGAATGTTTATTATAATAGATAGTCTAGGTGACATTTATTTCTTCCATTCTTTGATTCTGATGTCTGACTTATACCAAAATTTTATCTAGCAATGCTGTTCATACCTTGGCCAAATAACTTGAATAACAAAAATGAAATACTTAGCTTGGCCATGTAATTTAAGGAACAAAAATGAAATATGACTCTACATAGTATTTTAAGAAAAGTTCATGACATGGGGAAGCTTATTTTAGCATGATGATATTTTGAGCAATAAAAAAAAAAAAGATCTAATGAGGATCTAACCAAATAGAAATAAGAGAGAAAGAAGGGAAGGTGGAATCAAACAAGTCAGAGGTAATAGATCAAAAGGTGAGGAGTACATAAGGTGCTCCAAGTCTAGTTGACAAATTGGACATAAATAAATCACTGGGGCCAGATGGCATTCACCCAAGAGTTTTGAAGGAACTCAAGGGTGAAATTGTGGAACTGTTGGCCAAATGTGTAAACTGTTGTTGCAAACAGTCACCTTGCCAGGGGACTGGGAGATTGCTGATGTGATTCCCATCTATAAGCAGGACTCTTGAGAAAACCTTGGAAAAAAGATATAGATCAGCAAGATTGGGTTTCCAGGCAAAAAAAAAGACGAGGAGGATAATAAAAAAGTCAATTCCACTGAACATCTTTGTGTATTTAGCTTATTGAGGCAAGAGCTGCATAGTTTTGGTAAAAGAAAGTCATACCAGTATGGCCTCCTTTGAGGTATTAAATAACTGTGTGGCCAAGAGACACAAGTAACTTTTTTCCTAAAGGGCCTTTAAAAAGATTTACTTATAATGGCTGTTTACAAAACACACCTGAGTTTGCATGGAGTTGGAGATATCTTTTGGTCACATATTAAAAACCATCAATGAGGGGTGCCTGGGTGGCTCAGTCAGTTAAGTGGCCAACTTCAGCCCAGGTCATGATCTCACAGTTCATGGGTTTGAGCTCCGTGTTGAGCTATGTGCTGACAGCTCAGAGCCTGGAGACTGCTTCAGATTCTGTGTCTCCCTCCCTCTTTGCCTCTCCCCCCACTCACATTCCTCCCTCTCTCTCTCAAAAATAAACATTAAAAAATATTTTTAAATAAATATAAAAGCCATCAATGATAGAAAACACAGACAAGGCTCATAGGAGCACTCTTTGATGTAGCCTGCAGGAGTTGTGAGAAACAGTCTTATTTCCATAAACAAACTTCCATGGAAATTTAGACTAGATATTTTAAATTTATATATTATCCTAAGTTCTAGTCAGCAGGGAAATATAGAACCAACAGGCCCAAAGTAGGTAATTTCAAAAGGATGTTTGAATAGTGAGAGATACATGAGGTCAATTTCAATGTGTACTTCAAAAGTGTACTCATAAGTTGACCCTCAACTTGTAAGTAGTCTGTAGCTCTGGTAGTCTCTAATAGAACAGGATCTCATCATGGACAAAGTCTTAAATAAATTAAAGCATCAGCTGCAGAGCACAGGGTCTTACACACAATGTGGAGCGGAAATTAACCCGTACAGACAGCCTATTACACCAATTGCTGTAAATATATATTCTCATTTATCACAATGACTCTGTAAAGTTGATATCATAAAACTTTGGAGCCTATAATTAATAATACTGTATTGTACACTTAAAACATTATAAGAGGGTAGATCTCATGTTAAGTGTTTTTTTTTTTTTTTAAATTTTTTTTTAACATTTATTTATTTTTGAGACAGAGAGAGACAGAGCATGAACGGGGGAGGGTCAGAGAGAGGGGGAGACACAGAATCAGAAGCAGGCTCCAGGCTCTGAGCTGTCAGCACAGAGCCCGACGCGGGGCTCGAACCCACAGACTGTGAGATCATGACCTGAGCCGAAGTCAGCCGCTTAACCGACTGAGCCACTCAGGTGCCCCTCATGTTAAGTGTTTTTACAACATTAAAAAAAACCCTTGGCAATACACTTCATGATTTCAGATATTATACATATTTCTACAACAGCAGGCAAAATATAATATTAACCTGATTATATACAAGTGATTTTTGTGACAACATGAATCTGGGCGTAATTTCTTTTCTCACTTACCAATTGACCTCATTATTTTCTCTCTGCTTAAGATAATTTTGTTTCCTATTTCTACTAGGTGAATGTATAAAGACATGAAAAAAATCCACTCATTCGGGAGATGTGTATTATCTTTTGTTATATATTTAAGAAAGTCAAAGTGAAAAGAAATAAACTTTCTTGAATTCAAACAGCTTTGAGGGGTAGAACTAAGATAAAAACCAATGTCAGTTTTACACTAAATTCTGCATTCCTGATAGGTGGTCATCAATATCTAATTACTTGATTTAAATTCATTCTTATTAAAAAATGTAGTCATGTACAAAGTAGATTCTTGCTTAATAGCCGAAATAGTTCAGCTATTAGTACTTAGTCATTGTGTTCTCCTACTTCCTTTTCTCTCAAAGAATCATTAACCATTTCCCAGTTAGGTTTCCTTTATGTCAATTCTAATGGGTTTAAATGTACCTAGGTTGAAGACAGATATCAACAATTTAGTTTTTTATATATTGTTATTATTTATTAAAATAAATTAATTTTTTTTGTTTTCTTTTATTTTGAATAAGGATGGAATGTTAGAAAAATTTCAGTCCAAATTTAAAAATATGTGGAAGAAAAGGGTACAAATGTATTTGTGAAATGTGTTTGCTTGAGGTCACAGAATTTACACATGGTAGAGTCAGGAATGGTGGAAAGAGGTAAAAAAATCTATATATGTACTAACTGGGGGTCCTTCTCTGAGGACTGGTCTGCTCACATGCGGGTGAGAATCTGTAAGGCCTAGCAGAGATCACCTGCTTCAAGGTTAAGAGTGATTCTCTGGTATCACAGTGCCGGAAGGCTTTGTAGTTCTAATTCAGAATGGAAAGACCTCAAAGAGTACGTTTGGCATTCAAGATATTTGAGGCCTCTAGAACTCACAGTTTAGAAAAAAGATAATGCCTTAAAATAAGAGGCACATTTTTGAATTGGATTCACAGTCAAACTAGACTGCCTTAGCAAAAATCAATCAAGCAAGCAAGCCAAATCTCACTGGGCCAATGATCTACCAGTAACTTAACTACCTGCCCCAAGCCCCTCATAACTCTTCAAAGACAACACAGCCATCTATTATATAATTTTAAAAATTACATATGAAAAAAATTGACCTATCGTCAAGAGAATAAATGTCAACAGAAATTGACCCCAAGATGACCAGATGTTAGAATTAATAGATAAGGACTTTCAAGCAGCTCAGAGAAAATATGGTCATAATGAAGAAACAAATGAGGAATCTCACATGAGCAGTAAAAATTTTGAAAAAGAGCAAATGTGATTTCAGAGTTAAAAATAATACTATTTGAAATGAAAAATTCACTAAATGGAATTAACAGTAGACTACAGATAGTATAAAGAAAGGAACAATAAACTTGAAGACAAATATATATAAAGTGTTCTATCTCAATTACATTGAGAAAAATTATTTTAAGAAATGAACAGAGCTTCAATGATCTATGGGAAACATCAAATAGTTATACACACATGTAACTGAATTTCCAGAAAATGAAGAAAGAATATTTCCAAATAATCCAAATCTGGTGCAAAACCTTCTTACAGTTCCAAGAGTTTATTATACTCCAAGCAGGATAAATATCAAGAAAGCCTGACCTAGCCTAGGTACATAGTAGTTGGATGAATGAAAAACAAATAAAAAAATAAAATATGAAAGCAGCCAGAGAAAAGTAACATATTAGACACACAAAAAAATAAATTTATGGGATTTATATGCTTATAGATATATATATGAAAACCATAGCACAAAGAATTGGGGGATGGTAAGTAGAAGTATACTGTTTCAAGTTCTTAACATTTTACATGGAAGAATACATTAACTCTCAGTAGATTGTGATAACTTAGGGATGCATATTGTGATGATTGATTGATTGATTGATTGATTGATGTATTTATTTATTTATTTAGTTTATTTTTTAATATTTACTTTTGAGAGAGAGAGAAAGAACGGGTCAGGGGGGTGGGGGCAGAAAGAGAGAGAGAGACACAGAATCCAAAGCAGGCTTCAGGCTCCAAGCTATCAGCACCACAAAGCCCGATGAGGGGATTGAACTGACAAACCACAAGACCATGACTTGAGCAGAAGTTGGATGATTAACCAACAGTTACCCAGGCACCCCTGTGATATTTTATTTTAAATAAAATAAAGTAGAATAGAATAGAATAGAATAGAATAAAATAAAATAAAATAAAATAAAATAAAATAAAATAAAATAAAATAAAACTGTAAGGAAGTAGACAAAATATGTCTCCGTTCCACAGGGATTTTATTATTTTTGTCATGTTCTGTGGACTTTCAGCCACTATTCAAATGTGAACATGAGAAGTTCCATGTCACAGACCTCCTTTTACTCCCAGAAAACAGGTATGCATTGTAACAAAGTCTTCTGGAGGCAATGAAGTTATTATTTAAAAGTATGCTTACAAAAATAAAATAAATGCAGTTTATATATAAAATTTGTTAAATAGAAATATTTAGCTTGAAAATAAGAATTTGGCTTATTGTCTGTTACAGTTATGAACTGACTTTATTATTAATGATCTTATTAGGATAATTTCAGTTTCTTGGATGTAGAAAGTAATCATAAGAAAAATACTAAGAAAAGAAAAAAACTCTTCTTATGACTAACATGCAATTTCCCCGATAAATTGTAATTTCATAGTTTGTCAAAAGTCAAGTCCAAAAGTTCATGTTAGAATTCTATTTCCCCGGCTTCTGTTGTCTCTACCTAAAACCTACAAGCACACACTATGCATTTAGTATTGGTGCTTTCCTTGCTCACTGCCTGCCTTGACCAAGCCAGACTCATTCTCTCATCTTCCTCTTAAAATTACTTCTATTTTCTAGTCCCCTTGGTTTCCCATTCATTAGTTCCATGCCTGTATTTCCCTTCTCTCCTTAGGCACATCTTTTGACAAAGGCTCACAACACTCAAGAGCTTTGCTTCTCACACTGTCAGACAACTACAGTCCTTCACCAGGTGATAAGTGATTCAGAGATACAGTAGTCCAACTTAGCCTCTGTATTTCTATGTCTCTAGGACAGGGTAACACACACATATTCATTTTATAGTAAAATGGCAGATATAATGGTTGTGTAATTAACAAAAGCTACATCTCTTAGAAAAAGGGGGTAAAGTATAGAAGCACTAAAGTGATACTTTAGAGCACAATCATACATATTAAGGTATCTAGAGAATGCATTCCAAATAAAAGACATGAACCTTACCATGTTTTAAACTCATTGTCAAATCTGATTTAAAATTTGGTTTCTATAATGAGTGTTTCAGTAGGAGGTCATTCTGTTCCAAAATACAAATTGGAAAAGGTCCTTCAAAAACACAGGTGGCTGCAAAACTGTTGATAAATGACTGTGATAAGCTTTTATAACTGACCCAAACAATATCAGAACATTCTGCCAGTCCTACCCCCTCACTGTTTTTCTGGTCTTTCTTTGGTTTTGTGCCTGAGTTTTCTTTTTCTCCTTTCCTCCCTTCCTCCCTTCCTCCCTCCCTCCCTCCTCCTTCCTTCCTTCCTTCCTTCCTTCCTTCCTTCCTTCCTTCCTTCCATTCTTCCTTACTTCTTTTCTTTCTTCTTTTTCCTCCCTTCCTTCCTCTCTTTCTCTCTTTCTTAACCTCATATGCACTTTGAGCCAATTCCAAGCATTTGTGAGATGGCTTCCTGGGGTTGAGGCAGGGGTTTCAGCCGGGGGTAGGGGAAGGAGTTTCCCAACTGGAAACTCCAATGGAAAAATGGATTTTGTTCTGTGTTTTGTTGTTGTTTTTCCATGAGAAGCTAGTGGATTGACAAGGAGATTAAATCCACAGTCTTGGCCTCATTAGCACCATGCAATTAAAATAAAAATAGAATAAAAATGCACCTTTTGTTCTAGAACTCCTGCTATTTTCTTAGTAATTTAGATGTCATTTATTCAAGACATTTTATCAAAAAGAAAAGAGCAAAAAGGCTTCCCCTTGTTAATAATAGTGATATTAATTATTATATTTAATAGTAATATAATAAAATATAATAATCATTTTAATAATAAGTGACTAAAACAAATAGTACTTCTTATGTGCCAGCACTTTGGTGTTTTACATATGTTTATTCATTTTATCCTCACAAGAATCCAAAGATATGGGTACTATAAGTATTCTCATTTTATGGATTAAGAAATTGAGGCATTGAGAGATTAAGAAAATTTCCCAGGTCCAGATGGCTACTAAGCAGTGGAGCTGGGATTTGAATTGGGCATTTCAAATCCAGGACCTTCCTAACCAGTACGTTACACAGCCTCTCTTAAAGCATACTGTACAGCAGCATTTCCCAAACTTTCATGTACAGGCATGAAGCATCTGGTGATTTTGCTGAAATGCAGATTCTGATTCATTAGACCTGGGCTGAGGGGCCTGAGATTCTGAATTTTTCACAAGTTCCTAGATGAATCTGGTCTTTGAGATATTATGATGTTCAAGCTGTCTTGAAAAAACATTTTGTGCTGTGGGGGAGTGGCTAGGATTGATGAGAAAGAACACATACATAGAAATTAAGAACATTCATGTAAATGTACATGTATATTCTACAGTTAGAATATTCTAGAGGGTAGATGTCATTTCAGAATGGTCTAAATACAATAATAAAATGATCTTAGATGTCTGAGTGAGATACTAATGTAAAAAGTGTTAAAAAGAAAGCCACAGGCCCAAAACGACTTAGACTGAGTCCCCAAACTGGGGCTTAATACCTAATCTAACTTCAGTTTCAACCTCTCACAGAAATGTAGTCTTATTTTCTGATCAGGGCCAATGAAGTAATCTGCCACTTGGGCCCCCACCATCCCCCAAAGGAAGATGTGGTCATCTGCGTGATAAGACCCTCTGTTCTTCCCATTAAGGGAAAGTGAACTTATGTGGAATAATCCTTTTCTTCTTTTAATAACTTTCTTGCCTGACCCTCTTTCCTATAAAGACCTTCCATTTTGTACAAGTCTTTGGAGCTCCCTTCTACTTCTTAGATGGGATACTGCCCAACTGATTCATAAATCATTTAATAAAGCCAATTAGATCTTTGAATTTTCTAGGTTGAAGGTTTTTTTTTTTTAAACAAAAGTTAAATATTATTCCAGGAAGCTTATAACGATTGGAGAAAATATCTCTCTACTTCTGAATATATTTAGTTTTCAGATTTTAAGCTTTTTTTTTCTGATGAAATTCATTAGTTCCTTCTTCTCTTATATTATGATAAAATAATATAAGATGATATATAAGAAATGATATAAAACTTTCCAACTTTCTGAAACACTTTTGAAGAGGGAAGCAGGCACAGATGTGCCCCTGAAGTGTTCTGATTGGTTTATTTCCTGAGATTCTCCACAATAGACCACCAGTCATTCAGGTCTTAACATCTTTTAGGCTTTAGTGTTCTCTGTGAAAACACAAATTCATGTGCTATAGTAAACAGCAATGTGTTCATGGTTGACACCTCAAATGAGATGGCTTGCCAGCCAAGACCACCCGTTGACAAAGTTCTCTCAGGTTCCATAGGAGATGTTACTCAGGAAAGGCAGGGAAAGGCAGAAATCCCAAAGAGAAGGCTCCACAAAGTTCAATATGCCAGACTTAACACTTTTGTCTAGGTTTGCTTGATCCCGCTCACCTGAGTCAGGTATATAGAGTCACAGCTTCTTTCTGCGCTGAATTTCCCTCTTGGAATCAGTGAGATATGTCCTTTTTTTTTTTTTTTTTTCAAAAGAAAATACTTATTTGATTTATGAATACTTTTATTGCACCCCCTGCTGATCCAATGAACTTTTGATTATTCTCCATGATTATTACTAATTTCATTTAGGGCAATATGTGCGTGAGTGTTTCAGTAATTATTTGAGACACTTGCAAACAGGAGGATTTTCAAAAGCAGACTGAGTAAAGGCAGATCACAGTTTGCCTGTTTTCTTTTTGACTTTCTTTAAATGCCAATAACTGCTAATTATAGAGAGCAAGGCAAGCAGTGGTTGGTAACTCACTTCTAAAATTCAATCTGGTTATAATATAGAAACAGACTGTTCCTTCTCAAAGGCTAAATGAAAGCAGTTCTATTTATTAGGTATTTCATTGGCTTTGCAAATCATATTAATAGTTTTACATTTAGGTGTTTAATCAAAAGGGTTTTTTTTTTCAAGTTATTTTTACAAGTGGTCAGTCAAAGCAAGAAAAACAAAATCTTGAATGTGAAGGAACTGAAGCCAACATCTATCTTGTCAGTTCAGATGGAAGAATGAACACCAGAGGTCACATCACCCCCAGGCTGGCTGGACCAGCTGAGGAACACCTAGGCCCAGGCTCTAGGGATAGGAATGCTTGGTTATCATTCAAAGAAACCTATATGACAAGTCATTACTCAGCACTAATGAAATCTTAACATATAGAACACAGTTATTGTTTAGAGTTCAAATCTCGAGATTCACACTTCATGTAAGAGAGGAGGTTTAAAAATATAAATTGTGAATTTATTAAAATTAATATTAAGACATTACATCATCTTTCTCTGACACCTCACAAATTTGGCTGAATCCAGCTAAATAATGTGTGCATTTGTAGAAAAAATAATCCAGCATAAGGTCTCCAAAAAATGTCAGGTAGAAGTAGTTTCTCCTTTTGCCAAAAAAACTCTTATACTTGGCCTAACAAAAACAGAAGCATGATAATTTTGAAATTAATGAATGTTATTAACTCCTTTGTTATTTAGATTGTAATAATAACAAGATTATACAATTAAAACATTTTTATATTCTAATTCTAACCATATGCAAATAGAAGTAAACAAACCCCCCATATTTTATTTATTTATTTTTCTCTCCCATATTTCATTTCTAAGTCAGTGAAACCAAGTATAAGAGGGTTGTGTAATGATCACAGTTCTCAAGAATACAAGTTTGCTGTTGATTTCTTTGAATGTCCTGAAACACACATTTCTTCACTGTTCATTCATGTGATAATTATGCTTTGTAGATTTTTTTTTTAAAGAACTATTAATATTCTGTATCTAATTAATAGATTGAGTGGTCAATTATCTTTGGTGCAACTACTCAGTATTCCTCAAATAGTAAAAATTTAGTGTGTAAACAGACAAAGTCTTCCAATTGCTACAACCATTTCCAGTATAGTCTGTTAGCCTCCTATTGATATTATTGTATTATAACATAGTTTAAAATATCCTATAATAAAATAGACTGAAAATTTATCTTACATTATGAAATAAAAAATAATCTATTTAATTTGCATATACAAAATACTAATTTCCATTTTATTAATGATATTAGCATGGTGGTAAATAGGAACATGCTGTAAAAAATATCTAATCCCAGAAAATGCTAAAAAATTTCATTTCAGTGAGAAATTTTAACTCCTCCCCTAAGGCCATCCCTACTAAGCAAACTAATTATGTAATAAAATAATGTGGTTGGTGTTTTATTTCCTTGTAATTCCCACGTTCACTCTTTAGTAAAGTTGCTTATGAATAATACAAAGATCTAAAGATAGAAGGAGGCCAAAATAAGGATTATTATTATAAAGCTATTAAAATCACAGATCTGAAATATATCTATGTCCTCCTTTTCTTTAACTATTCCAATATCAGCTTAACTGTCTAAATAAGTATTTTTAATCAACAGGATCAACGTCAGAAATCTTTTGCAGAAACAAATTTTTATTGTGTTTACTACTCCTCAATTGTATAACGTTTACCTTTCAAGCATGAAAGGACCACCCCTAATGTTGTATCCCAGGATTAGATGATTCAGTCAGTGCTTACCTTGCCAAATGCACCTTGGTTTTTACAGGTTTCAATTTATTTTCTTTTAACCTTCAAACTTTCAGACTGATCTTTTCTTTTATATATATATATATATATCTTTTCTTTTATATATGTGTATATATATATATATATATATATATATAAATGTTTATTTATTTTTGAGAGAGACAGAGACAAAATGCAAAATGCGAGTGGGTTGGGGCAGAGAGAGGGAGGCACAGAATCCAAAGCAGGTTCCAGGCTCCAAGCTGTCTGTCAGCACAGAGCCTGATGCGGGGCTCAAACCCATGAGCTGTGAGATCATGACCGGAGCCGATGTTGGACGTTCAACCGATTGAGCCACCCAGGTGCCCCCAGACTGATCTTTTTATTGAGTAACTTTCCTATTCCTTTGGTAATTTAAAAAATGTTCCTCCTCTGAACTTTCTCCATTTATATTTAATCTGTCCCAATCAGAATAGCATAAAGTGGTCTCTTTCCATGAGAGCATCTCACAGTTTTGCAGTGAAATGTTTTCTGTCTTATTTTCAATCCTTTCTGGATGATACCAGGATTGACGGATTTTCTCAGCTGCTACAGCTCAACAGCGCAAGGTGTGAAAAAGCACAGAACAACTGTTTAAAAAGAGAGGTAAAGTTTCTTTTTCTTTTCCTGTTTAAAAAAAAATTCTTGTTCTTTTTATACCAGTTTTAAACCCAGAATACAACTGATTTAGACTCTATGCATACATTTTTCCTACAATGTAAAATGTGAAGATTTTCACTTGATTGGTTTCTAGTTGACCAATTAATTGGTCTTTACACTGTAGTTAGCCAATCACTGAATAAATGATGGGAGCATTTGTGTCACAGCTTTAGCTAGGTAAATATTATCATCAAATTATTATTATATCATAGGAGGAAAATATGGGTTAATACAAAATATTTCTCCCAGATGTCAGTTGCTTTAAGATACTGCCTACAATTAAAAAATATATATATCTAGATTTAAAGACTGGACTGTGACAAGACCAAAAGCCTAACTATTTAGCTCTTTAAAAGCTCAGAAAGTTCGATTAAATCCATGTAGGTATTTTGTGCATTAGTAGAAAAAAAATACTAGGTCAGTGAAGAAGAGCAGAATTTGCCACCCCAAAATGCTTCTTTGGCATAAGGATTATGTCAGGCTGATTATTTTTAAGAATAACTGTAGGAAAAGAAAAGTTCTGAAAACCTAATAAAAGTTACCCAGTAAGAGACATTTACTTTTATAAAGGAAATCTCTATTTGTGTCTCTCTTTCTGTATCAGGAAGAGGAGGACGACAAAATCTCTAGAAACTCTTACCAATGGAAAAGGCAAAGGACTTAAATCTGCATAACAGCCTTACCATGTTCGCTGTGTTTTTCTTGGTGACCTCCCCAAGCCCTTTCCTGGGCTTCCCTCCCCTCACCACTTATTCTTTTGTCTTGGGCCAGAGATGGTGTTTAAGATGGTGGCTTGAGGCATTTTGGGGAGTTAATCAGTCTTCCTGGGTATTTCCCATCTCTACAGGAGATATACATGCTATTAAACTTTGTTGTTTTTCCTATTAATCTATCTTTTATTACAGGATAATCTCAGCCAGGGACCTCGAAGGATAAAGGGAAAATTACATCAGAACTATGGTGTAGATTATGTTAACAAA
The DNA here is from genome assembly GCF_018350195.1 of Panthera tigris. Classification (NCBI taxonomy): domain Eukaryota; kingdom Metazoa; phylum Chordata; class Mammalia; order Carnivora; family Felidae; genus Panthera; species Panthera tigris. Next base: position 82,094,782 of record NC_056661.1, read on the forward strand.
GCAAATTATAAGAATTGTATGCTAGTGGGATTCTGGAAAATCACATAAAAAAGGTCTTATTATGGAAAGTCATATCCATACACTCAAACCTAATGGTTACAGAAAAGTTCGAGGGCACCAGGAAGACAAAAAATGCTTCCAGCTTTCAGAGAAGACATGGCAGATGGTTAGTGTAACTTACTACAAGTAAAGAGATGCATGGAAACAGAGGATAGATGTTCCATAGCTTGGGCAGCTGCATCTGGAAAAGGGACAAGAAACAAGTCAGGTCTTTCCTCTCTTTCATGGGAGGTGGAATGTTTCTCCATTTCCTTTTGGCAAGGGAATGAAAGAGGAGGGAAGGGACTCCTATATTGTCTCCTTCCTTCACATATAAGGAGAAACTGGGTTGCAGAGTAGGGCAATGAATGAGTCATTACAGACCAGAACCAAGAAAGATGGTGGGATATAAAAGGGTAAAAGCTTAAAAATCTTGGAGATGCAGAAAAATTCCTGAAACGAATGGAAGGAAAGATATATCAACTCTTGCAGGAAGAGGAAGAAACGAAAGTAAGAAAAGGCAAGAAAAACAATCTTTAAAGTACAAAGGAAATATAAGGCCAGCTGGCTGAAAACTCACTCTCCCACCAAGAAGTTGCTGGCTATATTATGATTTTCACTAATTCCCTAGTGGTCCTGTGTCTCCTACCCCCAACTTGGACCTGCCTAAGACCTAAACTCAATCATCAGGTGCATCCAAAGTTTTAAAGCTTGAATTCTGGAGTCTGGCTTGGGTTTTCATCCAAACTCTGCAACTTTGCTACCTGTGTCATTTTGGATAATTTATTTATCTTTCTCTGCTTGCTTCCTGATCTAAAAAATGGGGTAATTAAAGCCTCTAGCACATAGGCACTGTTATGAGAATTAAAATGAGATAATGTGGTAAGAAGTCTTGGCTGAGTTTCTGGCTTCTAATACATGCTAATAAAAGCCCGCCCATGTTATGTTCTTCGTCATACAGTTTAAGAAAAATTATTCCCCCCATACCTTGAATTCTTAGTGGTAGAGCTATTGGTTTGAAACTCAAGTTGTTAACCTCACTCTTAACTGCTCAGAAGGACACTGCTTTCCTACACCGAAGACGAAAGGAATTTCAGTTGTACCCGCCTCTCACCAGTGGACAGCTCTCTCTGCCAGTTTCCTCAAGATTTCCTTTTAGTCATCTCCAGCTGAGCCTATCCTGGTACATTCTGTGCTACTTTTAAAATTCTATAAGCCAAGAAAACAAAACACAAACAAGTGGCTTCACAAGCTGAGAACTGCAAAGCTGAAGTGCCAGGAACCCACACGCCTGCAGGCACTAAAGCTGCAAACACCACCTTGTTCTAAAGTTGTGCCCGAGGTCAGAGAGCCCCAAGAAACATTTCTGCTTCAGCCAGAAAGCATCCAGTGCTCATACATACCCTCAGATACTTAGGTGTGTTTGCTTCAACCAGCAGATTGAAAATCCAGAGCTCAGAAAACAAATAGCTCCTTGCTAAAGGCAAAATAAATTCCTTTTGGAAAGGGGACTTTCTCCTCATCTCTTTGCTGTGAAGATAGAGTTTACTTTCCTCTTGTCTAAAACTCCATCCGAGTTTGGTAAGTCCTATGGACAGATGTCAGTATACTTTCCTTAGGAGTTTTGCACATTCTCAAAGCAGAGGACCAGGTGACATGGGAAGGAGAGGAATGCCATTTTGAACAAATTGTTCAAATAAACAGGTCCCCTGAGACTTTTTCTTTTTTTCAGGGAAAGATCCCTCACGAATATAAAGCTCATCAGTCTTTTTAATTCAAGAGGTTTTCTATTTTTAAAAAAGTATACAGGTAAAGGAGCTGGCCCAGAATCAAGTTTATGTTAATACAAAGGGTCAGATGGTCAAGGGGCTGCATTTGCCTATTAAGCCCACTCAGGGTTAGAGAAGAAGACCCTGCTTTAGAAACAAGTCCCTTCTGTAGGTTTCTGCCAGTGAGACAATAGTAACCAAATTAAACAATTCTTGAGAAAGCCAAGAGCAATGAAGTGAAAACCAATGAGGTGAAAGCCACTTGGATCGCTTCTGGATGAGGCTGCCAAATCAGTCACAGAGAACCTGAAGAGAGGAAATTTTAATGAGGAAAAAGTCCTTGCAACAGACCTTGGTCTTCAATCTCAGTTCCACCTGGGATCATCACCAGGCAAGTAGGTTGAGAGATTTACAAAATTTGAAGAGTTTGAGACTCCCTACATGGGAACTCAATCCAAGCTTTCATGAGTATGGTCAAACAAACAAAACCTTCAGAACAAACAAACAACAACAACACGAACCAAAAAAGTTTTCTGCTTATCCCCTTTTCAGTGTTTTCATCATTGGCTTTCACTATTTGATTTTTCAGTTGAACCCATCTGGCAGCACAGGTTGCTCTGTACATCCTACTTCTCTGCTAACAGACCCTGTCTACACACAACGCTGCTGTTGAAGCTGACCATGTTCCCCTGACACTGCACCTCACAATTCCCAGCCACATCCCAGAGCTGGCCAATCCTCAAAGGCCACCCAGATGCCATTCAATTTTCAAATACCAATATTTGAGACATGCATGGGATCTACACATTTCAACTGGTTCATACCAGGGGGATGGAAATGGCTGTCAGTAACCTGTTATTATATTGGTGTGCCACAGGCATACAAAGATCCCAGCAGCTCTTGCCAGGGCTGATACCAGCAGAATCAGAGTGAAACAACAGGATTACACAAGAAAGGTGTTTGGGCAACAGCTTGGAGAACACAAATTTCCTATAATACTGAAAAACAATGTAACTTGATGCAAATGGTGCCAAGAGTGTTACTGCTCTGTGCCAGTGAGAACAGTCAGATGCTCATGGTATGTGGGGCAACCCACGAAGTATCATGGTTGCCTTTCAGCAGCTTAGTTGTCGGTTTCTACAATGCCTCCATCAGAGGAGAGGCAGATTTCAGATGATCAGGGGCTCCTTTGAATGTACAACACACTCCTTTCAAAATGTAAAGTCACGCTCTTTCTATTTTTTACAAATTGACCTATAAAAGCGTTCTGGAATTCGGGGAAGAAATCAAGCAAAAGGAGCTGATATTTTGCTACAGTTTCTTTTCCCAGGGCATAACAGATTCTAAACAGAAAGCAACGGTACAAAGGAGGGCAAAGGCTGTTTACCTGAAAAGACACAGCTTGAAAATGAAGTTTGGCTTCCACTCACACACAGGAAATGTGCCCTGATATTTCATTCACCTTTTCACCCAGCCTCCGCACGCATGTCTTGACAGCAGATGGCAGTAATGGGTATATGATGTGACAATATCAGCACAAGGCAGCAATACTGGAGAAATGCATCGGCATAAATTCTATTACAAGTGGTTATTACAGCACTAATACTACATTTTAAGGAGATAATGGTGTGGCTTGCCCACTGCGTGTTCTCTTAGCATTTGTTTTACGTTCCCAAGTGACCTGTCATGGCCCACAACATTTACTATGGCATTAAAAAAAGAGCAGTTGTGAATGTTTGTAATTTGATAATGGGTAGAAAAAAGTCTGCAAATACAAGTTTTCGAGATGGTAATTCCAGCTTTCACCATCACTGACCTCATGAAAATTCCACCTTATGAAAATTCTTCTTCATAATTCATGAAAAGTTTCAGAACAGCAAATGAAGTAATAAAATGTCAAAAATGATCCAGGAGCAACATCAAAAACTGACAGTTTTGTTATTGGCTGCTATTTATGTCACTTGCAATGGCACTTTGTTTCCTTGATTCTTGGTGGCACTAGACATATGATACTATAAGACACAAGGTAATTGGTGAGAATAAAGCAAACAGATAACTAAATGACATTTTTGAGATTCTCTGACATATATATTTCTCTTTATTCTGATAGACTCTGATAGGGATCCTTTTCTAAAAGCATAAACTCATTATTAAAAAGTTAATTAATGGGGCACGTGGGTGGTTCAGTCAGTTGAGCATCCAATTCTTGATTTTGGCTCAGGTCATGATCTCACAGTTCATAAGATTGAGCCCAGCATCAGGCTCTGTGCTGACAGCGTGGAGCCTGCTTGGGATTCTTTTTCTCTTCCTCTCTCTGCTCTGCCCCCACCCCCTCTCTAAAAATAAATAAATAAACTTTAAAAAAATAAATGAAAAGTGGATTCATGTTATATGTAAAAAGAAGCTTGTTCCTCTGATACCTTTACCAAATTCCTCTTTGTTCTGATATGACTGCACAGGAGTCTTTTTCTAAAAGAATAAACTAGTCACACACACAAATAATATAGGAATATGATTTTTTTTGTTTTAGAATTTATAATATGAATTAATTTTTTTAAGTGACTGGTTTACTCTTTAACATGCTCTACATCGTATCCCAAGTCAGCCAATAAAGGTTTAAGGTATAAACCTACAATGAGTTTCCTGGTTAAGTACTAATGCCTGCCAGAACATTATCACTAAGTAACCTCACCATAATATGGACGGAGACTAGCTCTGACATCCAGCCTTTGTATGCTGCATTCTCTTTGTGAGTATGCTATTCCATGGAGGAGATGCTAGAATTGGGGCCAAAGTCATGAAAACTCCGCTGCTGTCCTCTCTGTGATTTTGTACTACCTCCAAACCTGGGTTTGGTCTTTAATTTCTCTTCAAGAAACCAGAGCCAAGGAGCAGCTGGTACTGTTTACTCACTTGCTGCACCTGTAGTTCTGCTTTGCAAGGCATAGAAATGGATTTTCTCCATGAAACATGAATTTCTAGAGCTGGAGTTTGCCCCATCAGTCACGGGTCCACAATACATCAAAAGCAGGAAATGGGAAAATGGCAACATTAGTGGACTGTTTAGGCTCTTCTCCTTTGTTTGCCTTTAAATTAATCTCCTCCTGTTCATGACTCAGCGAGGAAAACATCTTCCTTTGAAGACGAATTAACTGAAAAGTGCATTGAGGGATTTCAGATTCATAACATAACCACCTTGAACCCTCTGCTCTTGGTGAACCTAAAGAATAGCCACAGGCAGACACTGCACATTCCTGGTTCCTCAATTTATGTCAAAATGGTTTCCCGAGCCTACCATTCCTAACTCCTACATGCAACTGGAAGCAGTTTGACCATTAGCACGGAGTTAAAAAAAACAATGTTCTTGAATTTTTCATTCCTTGGGTGGGCTCTGATAATTTTAGGAGCTAAAGCTTGAATGTTGCCTAAGTCAGTCATTGTTCAAAAATCCCTTATTGAGCAGAGTCCTCAACAGTAAAGACTGTAGACACAGGAACTCTCCCTGCCGTCAAGAAGCTTATAGTTCAGCTAGAAAGATAAAGTCAGTGCACAAGTACTTAAAGTGGAGTGCCTAATTGTGTAACAATAATTTTATGTGAAGCTCTCCACAGACCTTCTTAAGGTTTCCTCTTGCTGGTTTGACATTACTATTCAACAATGTAATAAACTCCAGAGCTGTTCTACCCAGTAATGGGAGTCCAGCCACCAGTCACATGTAGCTATTGAGCACTTGATGTGTGGCTAGTGCCACAAGCTAGAAAGATGATATTTTGGATATGTTGAGTTAAATAAATATTATTACTAAATTAATTCAACCTGTTGATCTTTACCTTTTTTTATCAAAATATTTAGAGTTCCATGTATTGCTCCCATTATTTTCCTATCTGATAGCGCTGTCCTGCTGTTTGACTCCCTGTATTCATATCCAGATAAAATTAAGACATATATAATTTCTTTCTTGTTCCTTCTATCATTCATCATTCATTCATTCATTCATTCATGGTAGGTGCTTTATTTCCCCCATTTTACAGATGAGGAAACTGAAGCAGGTAGAAAGGTATGAGGTGTGGTGTAGGATTTGAATTCAGGCACTCTGACTCACCTAGCATGTTCTACTCTAGTAATCCAGATGAGAAACCATGAGGGTCAGAACCAAATGAGGGGTGATGGGTTGGAAAAGAAAAGATGAACTAAAGTGATATCCTCAAGGCCATATGAACACACACAGTGACCAGTTTGTTGTATGGCATAAGGGAAATAGAGATAGAGCTGACTCCCAGATTCCTGGCTAAGAAGACAGCGCCACCAAACAAAATAAGAGACATGGAGAGAAGTATATATAAGTGAGATGATGAATTCAGTCAAATTGAAGCACCCATGAGAAATACAAGTGGAAATGTCTAATAGGCAGCTGTACATATAGATGTGGGCCTCAAAGGAGATATTTAGGTTGGGTATATTAATTCGTTTTCATTTGTCTCCCCCTCAACTTCTCCCCATTACCCTCCAATAGCCTTTGCCTTTTGAATTACAAGGGAGCTTCATGGTTGAATGAAATACGGTTCCTGACTTAAACATTCAAACTTCTGCACAATGGGACTCCAAGCTCTCTACTAAGCTCTCTCCTCTGTGTAACACACACTTTGCCCCAGACAAACCGGATTACATATGTAACCTTGACATTAGTTGTGCTCTCTACACACTTGAAGATGGTGGTTTAAAGGGATCTGAGCTACCAATGACACCAAATGCTGGATCTAATGTTTTCTCTAAGATTTATAGGAATTTGTGGGGTAGTGGGAATAAAGAAGAAAATTCCACTATCAGAATCACTTCAATTATTAAAAACTTTCAATTGCCATAGACAAAGACAGTTCTTCCAGCCATTAACAGATGGTAATAGCAATTGCTCATGTGGGATCACTTTGGATTTATGCACAATTAGAGTTTTTTGTGACCCGAGTGTTTTGTAACCAGAGGAGAGTCTGTGATGAGTTTATAGCTCTACTCACCTTCCTGCCACTGTGGTCTCTCTTTTATATTAACCAGTCATGGAAGTCAGTCCTCTTCCTTAGTTTCAAGGGGAAAAACCCCACAAAAACCCGAAACCAAAACCAAAACCCAATAGCAAAGTAAAACCAGACTAAATAAAAAAATATCACAAACACCTAAACCACACCCACATAAAACATTTGTTGGAAGAGATGAAATACAGAAGTCTGAAGAGATGAGAGGAATTACAGCAGAAGAATGAAATAATTAACAATGCATGTTAGATACTCTGGTTGCAGAAATTCCCTCCATTTTAGCTTTAGTCTCCTTTTCCAACCTTGACCTTTCTCTCCTCTTTCCTCATCCTCTCAGCAGCAAACCTCTGACCTCTCATTTTCTTAAGCAAATCTCTCTAGCCTCTACCCCACAGAAGTTTTAGGCCCCCTCCTACATACCTCTGCTCATCAAGATCCTCAGCTTGGGGTGCTTGGGTAGCTCAGTCGGTTAAGCATCTGACTCTTGGTTTCAGTTCAGGTCATGACTCATGGTTCATGAGTTCTAGCCCCATGTTGGGCTCTTCACTGTCAGCATGGAGGCTGCTTGGAATTCTGTGTCTCCCTCTCTCTCTACCCCTCCCCTCTCTGGCTTGGGCTCTCTCTTCCTCTCTCAAAATAAATAAATAAGCTAAAAAAAAAAAAGATCCTCTGCTAAAGGAAAGGAATGCTCCTGCCCTGGAAGGCAGATGTGCCCATGATCCTTGGTTACACAAATTCTTCTTCCCAAGTCTTTGCTTCTCCTCTGGTTCCTGTTAAACTCCTAATCAATTCAAGGCCCAATTCAGTTCACAGAAGCAGGACTCCTGCTCCCCTTCCCCATCCAAACACCTTCTCTCCACCACCCCCAGCTCTCATACTGCTACAGGAACCTTCATTCCTCTAGGTGGAGAGTTTCCAGCACTAACTTCATATACTCCCTATTTGACTGCATTTCATTTGAGGATGGGTTCTATCTATGCGGCTCACACCAATCATCTTCTTGGTACAAACTGGTTAAACTGACCTCCAAATCAGTACACACAGAAATGATTAATAAAAAACCTGATATATTCTTCTCTTATTTCATTTTGGGTAAACCTACAAGGTAATCCTTAGAATGACCTTGTTTGGAAATGAAAATGGTGAATTAATAATTCTCCTGTAATCATATATTTGAAATCTCATCTACACCCTGTTATGCCTGGTAAGTGGATTTCAGATTTGCATGGGAAACATATTGTGCTTTGCCGTTGCATTTACCCAGTGGATTTGCTAATAATTTAGGAAGTTTAGCAAATATGATGCAGTGTAACTTGTAATATTTATTTGCTCTCTCAGCTGTGATTTTAATCCCCAAAATAACAAGCTCAGACAACAAATTATTGATATGCTTTGTGCTGTTTATCAATATTTACTTAGATTTATTTTGGAAAAAAAATCCAGAGGGGGGCTATTTAACATAATTGGGCATTAAACTGTTTGATTTGGTACTCACTGTTTTTGAACATACATAATAAACACACGGAAGTTATTGATGCAAACCTGTTTGTTCCTGTCTACAATAGGAGATTAGAGAGGGTAGGTTTTTTTTTGCATTCAGGAAAAAGTAAGTTAGTTGAGATACAATTTGTTTTGCTTCTTTTATTTGAAAGCACATTTTAAATGAGCCAAATGGATATCATATGGTCTAACTGTCACTTGACTTGACATTTAAGGACAATACATGGTTTGCATCCTATTTTCAGTTACTATAGAGTGAGTGTATGACCCTGCATCTCCCTTCATGACAAATTCTCACTTTATGCAGCTTTAGGAAACTACTAAGCAGGGCTATGTTAACGAAAATAGATTAGTCACTTGAGCTCTGTAAAATGTGTTTGGGAAGAACATTTTTGAGAACATTTCCAAAATCCTTGTGGGCTTATTATGACAGATGAATAAAGATAAGAAGGCAGTGATAAGATTTACATTTGACAATAACAGGTGGGGGTAGTACTGGAGGAGCGGGGCTCTGTCTTGGGCTTGCAACAGCAGTAATAAGCAGTATCTGAAGTTCAAGATCCTGCTTCCAGGTTGGCACACCTGGTTTTTCTTCTTGCCTATAAGCATCACAAGAGCACAGTCCGATTTTTTTTTTGTTTCACTCTTATATTCCTAGTCTCTAGAACAGTGCTGTAGTATAATAAGCCCACCATATGTATTTTCTGAGTGAATGAAATCTAGTGGACTCATTCCTCCATTATTCTTTGATTATTCTTCTATTATAACTAATCCTGTATTATTAAAGCCATGTCACTAATTTTCCTCTTTTCTAGATACAAATCACCTGACTCTTCTACTCTTTATTCATCTGTCATAATAACCACACTGGGATTTCTAAAACATCCAATAATTTCTATCTATGTTTTTAACTAATCTGCATACTAGGACTATGCTTTCAAAAAAAAAAATTGAGTGAATTTGAACCAGCTTTGGAGTAGAGACATCAAGGATGTCTCAAAGTTAGTGCCCTGCCCTTCAGTTTGACCAAACAGAGAATGTGACGCGCTGTTCTTCTCACCCTTTCCTTAGGAGGTGCACGTAGATGCACATAGAAGGGCTAGTGATGAGAAGAGAAGATTCTTCAGGGGAGATCTGCTTTTTATTTTGAAATAAAATTGGATACTATTGGAGATAGCACTGAATGGAGATGCTATTTACTTGAGCTATACTTTGCAGCCTCTTGAATGTTTTTGACTAAGGCCATTTAGGTGGGATTAAAAACTGCAGCTCACCTACTATTCTAGTTCCTGTCTTCCCAGGGAACTTCAAATTACACCTTTCTGTTCCAGTGCTGAGCTGCAGTCAGAACACTGAATGAAAATCATTGGAAAATGGGTGTAAATGTTAGTTTAGGAACTACGTAATCATTAATAACACATTTAGTTAGCTCTCCATACAGAGCCTTAAATCATAAGTGAAAACTAAAGAAACAAAGACTTTCAATTCTGGATCCCTTCTTAGTCTATCAGTAGGATCCTCACATTCACCAATGGGCCTAAGGCCACATGTTAAGAATCCCTTCTCTAGAGGAGGAAGAAATCCAAACTCATACCCAACAGTCTTTTCCTGTTGCTATGGCTGGGCAGAAAGAGGAAATAACACTTGTTATGTAATTATATTTATCATTAAGGATAAATGTTTCATTGGCCTAAAGATTTAGATTCATAAGATGAACTTATCAGCATTATTGTATTGGGGACTAGTGACGCCCCAAACAAAACCTGGTTAAATAAGGAATTAAAAATTGTTCCGTTAATATTCCTTATGCAATTTACTTGATATGTAGCATCTATCTCTTAAGATTTTAACTTCAGTCTTTCTACTATTCTATTTTTCTGGCTCTTCCTCAATTTACATACACACATATCTTAGTGTGTATATGTATGTATAGTATATCGTATATAGTATTATGCGTGTATATATATACTTTACAAAATTATTAGTGACCACGGTCATTCTCTCCTTCATCTTCCCTTCTGCTCTCATTGTCATCCTGGCTGCACATTTTTCCCGATCCAGCCTGGCTGTCAGAGCCCATCATATAAACTTCTCTTTCATAAATCTGCTTTTACTCCATGGTCATTCTATCCCACTCAGGTGGCAGAATTCACAACCATGGATCAATCTAAATGTTTAATCTTTAGATCTACCCCTGGTGACCCATCCTTAACACTGGTGAAAAATCACAGTTGCACAGACTAAGATCACTATATGTTTGTGGTATCAGACATCAACTTGGTTCTTAAAACTGCCCTGAAAACTCTATCTTGGGTTGGGATTCCTTGAAGCAATTCCCATGACAGGAATTCTTGCCCAGGATTTGTTGAGACAGTGCTCTCAGGAAAATGGGAGTGAGAAAAGCAGGATAGGGAAGAAGGGGAAACAAAAAGCTATACAATGCTGCCATTGTAAGTGGAAGGTCTGGGGCAGGCTTTTTGAACTCCCAGGCTAGTCAATCATAGATGTGGGCTGCTGCCTCCCACCCAGGGAGTGAGGGTGAGGCTAGGGGAGTAAAGGCTTAATCTCCTAGGTGAAGCCATTTTCAGCCTCCAGAAGGGAAGGGCTGAAGCCATGAGCAGCACCAGCACAGAATGGTTCTGGGCAAGTGCTACATCTTTACAGTTTCTTTAGTAAGCTTTCCCAATTATTCTTCATACAAGTACTCTAAACCTCTTTTTTTCCTCCCATCTCTGGCCCCATCATTTCCCTCATCACTCTCAGCCCAGAAACATACCTCTGTTTCCCCAGAAAATATAGAAGCCCAGTTTGGAGTCCTACAGTGGCTTCTCACTGCTCTTAGGAAAATGTCTAAATTCCCTTAATGTGATTTCAAGCCCAGACTGACCTGACCTTTTGTTACGTTAGTAGCTTCTACCTTACTCAAATCCTTCACTGCGTTAGCCATAACAAACCTCTTAAGTGCTTTGAAAGCACACATCAGACCATGTGCCCTCCTCTACTTAGAATTTTTATTTGATTTCAAAATGTTCAAATTATCAAGAATTATGTTTACATACTGTTTATTCACCATAATTCACACAAAGGTGACATTTATTGGTGATGATAACGATGTCAGATTTTTAAAGAAGGGACCCATGTGCTACATACCTGCTTGCTAGAGAATGTCTATTGGTTGGCTTAAATTTTCCATACGTACTTATAAAATACCTTGAGCTGACTGTGAAATTCTTGGCTCAAACGTTCTTTACCTCAGAATTTAGTAGACATTATCTAACTTCTGATATTGAGCATTGCTACCAAAAAGTATAAGGCTCACCTGCATTTATTCCCTACACATAAAATGCTTTTTAAAAAAAGCCTTAGATGTATATATGATTGTATATTTTTGAAAATTATAGTAACTTATCAGGATTCACTTTGATGTTGATTATTTTACATCAGCTTTTCTGATGATCCCATATTTTCCAAGACCCAGATCCATTTATAAACTCACACTTGATAATTTCAGGAGAGTTTCCTACTATTTTATTTATTAATACATTTTCTTCTTTAGAAACATCAATTATGCATATGTGAGGTTTACCTTTTCTCTCTCATATATATCATCTTCTGTATACTCTTTTAAAATATTTCTTTAAGGTATTTCTTTCTTCATGCCTATCTTCTCTGTTTCTTGATTTTTAAAAATCATGTTTATGCTCTTTTTGTTGCTTTTAATGTAACTTTTATATACTTAATACTTTTTTCTTGTTTCTTTCTTTCTCAACCCCTGCCAGTTTCTATTTCATGTTTTTTTGTCTTCGTCTTTTAATTTTTCTTTGAACTCTAATATGTATTTTTATTTTGTAAAACTTTTTAAATGTTTATTTATTTCTGAGAGAGAGAGAAAGAGAGAGAGAGAGGGAGTGGGGGAGGGACAGAGAGAGAGGGAGACACAGAATCTGAAGCAGGCTCCAGGCTCTGAGCTATCAGCACAGAGCCCGATGTGGGGCTTAGCTCACTAACCATGAGATCATGACCTGAGCTGAAGTTGGACCCTCAACTGACTGAGCCACCCAGGCTCCCCTCTAATATGTATTTAATTTTTTTTTTTTTTTTTTTTTACGAATCAGGTTTTCAGGGTGCCTGGGTAGCTCTGTCAGTTAAGTATTGGACTCTTGATTTCGGCTCAGGTCATGACCTCATGGTTCATGAGGTGGAGCCCCATGTGGGGCTCTGCACTGTCAGTGCTTGGGATTCTCTCTCTCCCTCTCTCTCTGCCCTTCCCCTGCTCACGTGTCCTCTCTCTTAAAATAAGTAAACATTTTTTTAAAAGTCATGTTTTTGTCCCAACAGAAAGCAGTTTAGAGTGCAAATAAGCTATATACACTCTTAAAGGCAAGTATGTGAAACAGAACCGAAGCAAAGATAAGCACAAAAACGGAAGACGCATTTAAACCCAAATATGCCAGCTATCACATGTAATAAATACAGAATAAAGGTTTCAGTTAGTAGTCAGGTTTTTTTTTTTTTCGTTTGTGTGTGTGTGTGTGTGTGTGTGTGTGTGTGTGTGTGTGTTTTGAAAGGTAGACTGCCACGTGCAGCACCTCATTTGGATGTGTCTAAAGTGCTGTAGGCTTGACCACCCTATGTTCTCCTACAAATGGACCTTGAGACCTTGCATGGAGGTTCTAGTAGGGGAGAACAGCTACTTGTATACCCTTGAAAAAGAATGGCCCTTCCTCTGTTAGGGAAGGTCATCCTCTCTGACCAAGCACGTAGCATCAGGAAGGACGTACATGGAGCGGTGAGGGAGGAAGGAGACACCTGCCGAGCCAGCCACATCACTCGAATCAACCCTGGTGTTCAGTGGGGTGACAGATGTCATAGCCAGATCACCCTCACATCCAGTTGTCAGTAATTTTGGGTGGGTTGAAAAATATCCCACAACATTCAGTTTACGAGTCATGCTTCTAAGATATGATGTTACACAAATAGATGAAGTAAAATTTGGAAAATATATACCTTATGATCATGAAATGAAAGCACACAAAAATGTGTGTTTGTATCTGAAAATAGATATAAGGGCGAGAACATCAGCTGCAAGATATACTTTAAAATTTTTGTGCAGTTCCTCACTTCAGTTCAAACTACATATAACAACAATTTTACAATAGGAATAAAGAGTTAAATCTAAAAATCAAAAAATAAAAAAAATGTTTTTCTAAATTTTCAAAACTAAAAAGATTCTATAGGTTTGGCTTCTTTAAGATGATATTACTGTTCTCCTTTGTATATATTTATTTATGGTGATTTTTAATGGGCTTTGAGGGAGGACGGTGAAGTAAAAATATTTTTACTCAGGCACACTTAAGCAGACGCTCTCGACACTGAATTCTTAAAATGTTTAAAATTTTCTATGAGAGAACTGACTAATTTCAACTGGGATAAATATGATGTGGGACTCTCAAAAAAATCAACAGATCCTGGATGAACATATAAAATTGAGGAATCTGAATGGAACAGAGGAGTCTAGCTGACTTAAGGGATTCAGTGGTTCTTCAAGAAAAGGAACGAGACCTAATACCAGGAAATTACTGATGCAAATAACTAGGAGTTACCTCAAAGCAAAATAGATACATCATCAGCTCCGTCTTTTTGTTGTCTTCCTGAAGTACCAACGAAACAATGCTTCCAGATTTTGTTACCAATTAAGACCTATGCCAGATGGGTCCTGCAGCACAGCTCTGATGCTCAGAGTGGGCAAGCAGAGAAGCAGCACTCTTTATGAAATGTCACTTTAGCAAGGCTCATTATATACTCACACATGAACTAGAAATACTAAGTTTTTAGTTTTCCCAGAGTTCACACTTGAAATAGGGCTGCAGCACTTTTGTCTTATTTTAGGTGTCCCAATTATGCTCATAAGCATGAAACAACCGGGCTGTGACTATATACTCATCAGCAGAAGAGTTACAAAACCCATGTAAATTGTGACTTTTGTACCTAATTTCAGGTCAAACCAATCAGCTGTGGGCCTTTTACAGAAAGCACACTTGGCAGTCTCTCAGAAGACTCAGTCATTTTGATTATCCTATGTGGATGACAGTTGATCAGTTACAACAAATTTGTCATCCGAATGATTCTGGAAAGATCGTGGTACTCCCCATAGAGACATTGTCTATATTTTCAAATAGAGGACAATATTTGGTGTTAATAACACTGATAGATGTTAGCTGAAAGAATGCAGCGAGGGCACCTGATTTACCAATAGGCATCTGGAAAATAAGCTAATCTGAGCAAGAATGTACCAAGTCTAAACTTAACTTACCATTCTAAACTCCACGGCTAACACTCCCATCATGCAGACCCACATTCAAATAGGTCTTGACATAGTCCGATGTAGCTTTCAAAAACAAGGTGACATTTCAAAAACCTTGTTCTAGCATAAACGCTGGTGCTCAAAACAAGACTGTTATGTTAGCCCCATGCTTCATATTTCAAACAGTAACTTAAATATGTGTGCATGTGTGTGTATATATTTTTGTATGTGTTTATATGTGCATAGTAAGATACACACAGATACCCATACTCACGTCTGCTAGCAAATTGCTGATGATATACAATGCTAAGATTAAACACGCGAGAAGTTAGGACAAGATAACTAAAGATGAGCCTTATCAAAGGGTCAGTGATTGAATAAAATAATACACAATTTCTTGTAGAAGAAAATCTTTTACCATGCCATTTAACAGTGTGAGTGGCTCAGTAGGTAAATATACAAGTGACCCTTGAACAGCACGGGTTTGAACTTCATGGGTCCACTTACATGTGGATTTTTTTGATAAATACAGGACAATACTGTAAATGTATTTTCTCTTCTTTATGATTTTTTTCATAACATATTCTTTTCTCTAGCTTACTTTCTTGTAAGAATACAGTATATAATAATATAACATACAAAATATATGTTAATCGACTGTTGATTTATTGAGGCTTCTGGTCACAGTGTGCCATTAGCAGTTAAGTTTTGGAGGAGTTAAAAGTGGTACATGGATTTTTGACCAAGTGGGGCAGCAAGTGGGTCAGCACCTATAATCCTGGTGTTTAGGTCAAACATCTGGCATCTGATACAACTTTAAAACAGTCACTCAACTCTGTGATAAATGGAAGCTATCAGACACAAATGTTCTCTTGCAATCCTTTTCACAATCCTGTAATTTCATTCTGCTACCTTAGCACTTCTTCCCATCACTATCATTGACAGGCTGCTTTCATGGCTAACGATACTGATAAGCAACTATGGAGACAAATGTCAGGAGTTAGAAAAGAGATTGTATGTTTGAACTTAAAAGAACAATGGTTCCCAAACTTTGGTCATTAATACACCACTGCCAGAAATTTTGGCACATCAGTGCTTTTGTTTACTTAATATTTTTCCTTAAATTGACGCACAATTAAGGTTAAAAAATGTAAGCTAGAAACTTTGTGCCACTGCATATAAAGAAAACCAGCTTGCCCCAACATAAATAGAAAATAATAGTAAATATAAATAGAATGGAGATAAAACAATCTCATTCTATTTTGACTAGATCCCATTATCTTCTGAAAGTTCTCAGTGGGATCTCTCTTGTATTAGTTTTTACTTGCGCCTTGGGAAAGTTCCAGTGTTAAATACTGATTTTATGCCCAATAAGTACCTATTTTTGGGAAACTTTCTGTTCCCAGAAATTTTTGGGAACCTTCATATCCAAATCTATGTGACCTCAGAAATCTTTTGAGGAGCTTATTAGCCTAAAGAATATACATTTCTGATACTACATTAAAATGAAGGGGTCCATTTGCTAAAAACAGCCATTGGTGTGTGTTTAAAAGGTGATATAGACATACTATCTCCAAACTAAAATTTTCATACTTGAAGTTTGGTATAATCAGGTAATCAGAAGAGAATTAAAAGTAACTTTTTCACTTGCGATTTTATTTAATCTAAAACTGTATTTTCTTCACGCTTAAAATCTCTCTCATAGTAACACTGAATTGGGAGATTATGCTTATAGTAGCTACCACAAATAATGAATCTTCATACCTTTCTTGAATAATTATGGACATATATAATTCATTCGGAAATGTATTATGTATATAAGTTAGTGGAAAATTTTCTTTGGAAGAATGTGAGATTATCACCTAATTTTAACTTTTCCATGACTTTCTTCATAATATCTTCACAATATCTTATCATTTGCTCCTCCTGTGTTATCAAACTGTACTATCAAGAAGACTGCATTTTCATGAATAATACAAAATACTGATGCATAATATTCAAGTGATTTAAACAATATTAAAGACTTTTTGGTAATTCAATTTTGGGAATTCATTAAAATGCAAAACATTTTAGGAAATATTATTTTATTTATAACCTTTGCATACCCTCAGGGTATGAATAAGGGGGAAGAAGAATGTCTAGTTAGAAATATAAAAGATGGAAAGTTAATCATATCTTGAAATTGCCCCATTTAGGGATCATTTAATCAACTGAAATAAATGTTCTCTAATTTTGCTTTCATTAATGAGATGACTAAGTTGGATACAGCATGTACAAAGCACATGCTTCATTGTGATGAAAGTGTTTTTCAGACAGGATGCTGAGGCCTGTGTAAGTTTAAAAAAAAAAAACATTCTTAGAGAGATTGTGTCTGTGTGATTAAAACAGGTCTTTATTAACTTAAGAGTGACAGGAACATTTCTCATTTTCTCCAATTTTTTCCCTTGTACTTTTTGTCACTTTTGTTGGCACAGATGGCAAATAGAGTTGAAAGGGGAGTAATTTCCACAAGGTGACAAAGTGATTAGTGATGCGGCTGGGACTAGAACTAAGGTCATTCCAACTTCCCACCTACTGTGTTTTCCGCCATGGGTGGCCATTCATCCATCCGTTATTCATTTATTCATTCACCACCTGGTCTGGCTTAAGGGTAGGTTCAGGCAATAGTGAGATGAGCAGGGGCCTGGAGCTTCATGCTCTGATTGTTGTACCTTGATCAATAGTGATAAGATTTTCACATAGCGATAGATTAAGACAAGTAAGTAAAAGACGAAAAGTAATTCTTTCGGTGGTGAGTAGCAGTGGTGAAATGTTGACGTCAAGGTCATTTCTAGAAGTGTTTCTTCATGCACTAGCCACATGCGACCCATTCAGAGTTGCAGTGAACTCATCGCTTTGGTGGACTTCTCTCCGTTACTTTAGCTCCCACCAAATGACATGGAAGTGTCCCAGTGTTAAATATTGACTCTGTGCAGAATAAGTACCTATTTTTTTGTGGCCTTCCTGTCCTTCGTATCTGAATGTGTGCAGCTTCAGAAATTTTCTGCGGGGCTTACTGGCCTAAAGAACATACATTTCTAACATTGCATCAGATGAAGGGGTTCCTCTTAATGTTCAGAATGGGAAATGTTCAGAGGGAAATTTAAAAAAGGAATTGTTTTAGAACTGACTTAAACACTTATTGAGTGTATTAAAATAATGCAGTGTCAGTCTCTGAAGGAGTTTACAGTTTCCAAAGGTGGGCCTTGAGCATGAAACTACTTAATTCCTAAAAGTCCTGGAGGAAGACAGAGGTACCACGTGGAGTCTAAGTTAGGACAGCAGCTCCTATCCTGACTGTATGGATTCTAATCCCGAGATTGCCTCTTAAGTACTTGAGAGGTCTTGGGTATGCTCTAGCCTGTTTCCTAATCTGTAAAATGGGGATGAGGATGGTATCTGCCTTACAGGCATATTGTGAGGATCACATTAATTTCTGTGTAAAAACCTCAGAACCATCTGGCATAGAATATGTGCTGTGTGAGTGAGGTACTTTTTGGCAACGTTGATGGTAAAGTTTCTTTGCTGAATCAGCGCTTTTAATACACTGATGCACACTGTGAATCATCAAGAGGGGGATGTGCTGCAAAGCTTCCCACAGTATTTGGGCTTTTGCTGAGGAGCACTGTTATTAGACTAATGAATGTACCCTTAGGATATGTGCTTGGGAAATATAGGGCATTTAAAAATATTTGGGGGTGTCTGGCTGGCTCAGTCAGTAGAGCATGCCACTCCTGATCTTGGGGTCATGAGTTCAAGCCCAGTGTTGACTATAGAGATTACTTAAAAGGAATTTTTTAAATGTTTGCATAATTAACGATGTTAAGAGTTTTGCTTCATTTCCAAGATCCAACATCTGGGTGAATCTTTAGGGTTGTTGATATAACAATATCATCGTAACCTGTTAATGTTGAGGATGAGCATGAAAACTAACATTGTTTAGTATCGATCTGTGCCAGGCACTGTGCTGAGTGTGGACCCTGTACTAACTTGTTTACTCCTTAACAGCAACTCTATGAGGTATTATTAAAAATAAAGAAACTGAGACTTAGAATATTAAATAAGATCACAAACTAAGTTGGAGAATCAGGGAGCAATTCCTGTTCTATATGATTCCAAAGCCCATATCTGCAACCAGGAAGTGGCATTGTCTCTCTGATTTTGATGATAATAGTCACGATCTGGATAGTAAGAGTGACACACATCTTCAGAGCTTTGAAAACTATAAAGCACAGAATGAATAAAGGGTATCATCAGTAATATTAAAAGTATGCTTTTGATGTGTCTGTTGTTGTTTATTTCTGGGATTAAAACATTGTACTACCTGTGTGCTAATGACTTGAAAAGTCCTCAAGTAAGCAATTGAAAATGTGAAACCCACAGTGTTAAACTATAAAAAACGTATTTTTTTTCTGGGAAAACCACCAAATAAGTAGTTATCTGATTAATTTGATAAGGAAGATATAATCTTTCATTGAATACTTAACTGTATGCACAACAAGGAAAGCAATCACCCTTTAAGGACATATGGAGAAAAATTTAGTTTAAACACATGTGCCAGAGTGCCAGGCACCAGAAAAACAGTATAAAAGTATCTAGTAATTTGAAAGTGACTTTTAAATCAGTACTAAAGTTACTGAAGATCAATTCCCAAATCATATAAATCCAATGTGAACATTCAAATGTAAAAATTTGCATTGTTTGTTAGCATATTTCTAAATTTTAGAAAATAAGGTCATGATTTCAATCCCATTGCATATCAATATCTGACTGGGTTTCTTCTTTTTTAAAAAAAAATTTTAAAAATGTTTATTTTTGAGACAGAAAGAGACAGAGCATGAACGGGGGAGGGTCAGAGAGAGAGGGAGACACAGAATCCGAAGCAGTCTCCAGGCTCTGAGCTGTCAGCACAGAGCCCGATGCGGGGCTTGAACTCACAGACTGTGAGATCATGACCCGAGCCGAAGTCGGACGCTTAACCGACTGAGCCACCCAGGCACCCTTCACTGACTGGGTTTCTTTTAAAAAAAACATTTGTTTTCAACATGAAAACTCAATAAATATTTTTTTAAAGTATTCTTTTTACTTGTAATAGAAAAATGTCATGTTTACTGTCAGCTGAATGTTTATAGCCTCTTTCCTCTGTTCTTTGTAGTCTCTAAGGTTTTACTTTAGTTTTGAACGGGTAATCTTACAATGTCACAGTGTTCTCCTGACTGCCCATCCAGACAGCTAGACAGAAATCTGCCGGATCTCCTTTGCATCATGAACACATGTAAACCTTTCCTTACACGTGCAGCAGATAAGCGCCCAGGTACCAGGTGCAATGCGAATACACAGATGGAGAAGCTGAAATACTTCATTAATGCCATACAATCTCACTAATGATTGACTCTTTTATGAGGGACTCTTTCTTCAGGGCTAAAAGGAGAGAAAGGATTTGAAGCAAATCTGTATAAAGAAATTACTGTTTCCCCAGGCTCTTGGCTTCAGATATATACCTGAAGCCAAGAACCACAAAAACTCTATCTGTTCATTTCTTTCTTGCAGTAATGTCCTTGGCTAGTTACTCTTCCTCCTGTTCTTCTCAGACACGGTCTTGGTCCTCTTCTCTTTTGCTCTATATGCATCCCTGGTGAGCTAGTCAACTGGTCTAAATAGTACTTCACTTCAGGCATCGCTCACATGCTTCCTAGCCAGGATCTCTCTCCTGACCTCTGGATCTGCGTATCTGACCCAGCGATGAACATTTATCATGTGTCAGGCAATATGCTAAGCCCTCTATAGACATTATCTCATATAATCTACCAAAAAAAAATCTCTGGGGACTAGTAGAATTATCCCCATTTTCTATCTGACAATAGGGAAACCTTTTCTTAGGAATCTGGAAACTCACAAAAATGCAATTCCTTTAGCATGACATTTGCTCAAATATTTTGGTAGAATTTTGGTATTTCTCCTTCTTCTGCTCTTCCCTTTTACTGTTTTTAAAAATATTTTAATGTTTATTTTTCAGAGAGAGAGAGACAGAGAGACAGAATGAGTGGAGGGGGCGCAGAGAGAGAAGGAGACACAGAACCCAAAGCAGGCTCCAGGTTCCAAGCTGTCAATGCACAGCCTGATGTGGGGCTCGAACTCACGAACTGTGAGATCATGACCTGAGCTGAAGTCAGAAGCTTGACCAACAGAGCCACCCAGGTGCCCCACTTTGACAGCTTTTTGACTGACATCATATCTGCATCCTGGATGAAGATGTCCAAGCTGTCAGTATACCTTGTGCCCCAAGCTGACCTGTCCACCATACCCCACATGTGCCCTGACCTTCAGAGCATAATGTGACTATTATTTCACGTGAACAGACAGCTGGTACAACTAACACATCTCAATAACATGCAAGGTATTTGTTTTCATTTGTTTTTAGTAAGTGCATAAAACTCTATATATTGACTGTATGATTCACAGAATCAACCAAGGATTATATTTTTTTCTGTTTCAACCATTTCTTAAGCAAATCTCCTCCTTTCACTACATGTGAAACTGATTTTAAAAACAGATTTCAGTACTACTACATGCCTATTAGAATGGTCAAAATCCAGAATACTGACAACATCACCTGCTGGTAAAGATGTGGAGTAAAAGCAACTGAGTCATTGCTGGTAAAACTGCAAAATTATACAACCATTTTGGAAAACAGGTTGGCAGTGACATGTAAAGCTGAATATAGTATTATCACTCAATTCTGCAATCCTACTCCTAAGTGTTTACCTAAATGAGTTGAGAACTTATGTCCATGCAGAAACCTGCACACAAATGTTTACAGCAGCTGCATTCATAATTGCCCAAATCTGGAAGAAACTAAGATACCCTTCAATAAGTGAATAGATAAACTGTGGTATCTCCTTAAACTTGAACATTATTCAGAAATAAAAAAAAGAAATTAGTTGTCAAGACACAAAAAGACATAAAGGAACTGTAAAGGCATACCACTAAGTGAAAGAAACCAGCCTGAAAAGGTTACATACTGCATGACTCCAAGAGTAATGACATTCTGGAAAAGGCAAACCTATAGAGACAGTGAAAAGATGAGTGGTTGCTAGGGACAAGGGGTGAATAGGTGGACAAGGGGATCTTTAGGGCAGTGAAACTAATCTGTATGCTGCTGTAATGGCATATATGTGGCATTATGCATTTATCAAAACCCACAGAACTACACAACACAAAGAGCGAGCCCTAATGGAAACTAGAGATTTGAGTTAATAATAATATGACAATAACAGTTCATCAATTGCAACAAATGTACCGCACTAATGCAAGATGTTACTAAAAGGAGAAAGTGTGTGTGTTGGTGGTGTGGACCGTGAGGTGGGTATATGGAACTCTGCACATTCTTATCAATTTTTCTACAAACTTAATACTCTTCCTCAAACCAAAGTGTATTAATAAAAATTAAAAAAAAAAACAAAAACCTCTGAATTCAGAAATTTATATTGATCTGTTAAAATACTGATCTCTTAGTAGTTTCACACTGAATGGTTGGGAAACACTGATTTTGTCATTTTATCCAATTAGTTATCATTCCCTGCTTTGAGCCACTTACTACTACCATCAGTATACCTTGCTTCTAATACTAATGCAATATGACAATGTGGATAGCAAAAGAACCTTTCCCTGCAGACTACCAAGTCTTTAGGTAATTTTTTCAACTACCTTATACTAAGATAGTCTGAGAGATTATGTTACCGTCTTAATGAAAATTAAAACAGGGGCACCTGGGTGGCTCAGTCATTTAAGCGTCCGACTTTGGGTCAGGTCATGATCTCACAGCTCATGAGTTTAAGCCCCACATCAGGCTCTGTGCTGACCGCTCAGAGCCTGGAGCCTGTTTCGGATTCTGTGTCTCCCTCTCCCTGCCTCTCCCCTGCTCATACTGTGTGTGTCACTCTGCCTCTCAAAAAATGAATAAATGTTAAATTTTTTTTAAAAAAAAGAAAAAGAAAATTAAAACATATTATGCTGAACATGGAGTCTGGCACATAGCTGTCAATTTAATAAAAGTGGTATTATTAGTATTCTCTTGCCATAATCCGGTGGTCCTACTGAAAAATAATTGGTATTCCTTATTTTTAGTGATGTCATTCTGGCTTGTAAGAAGCCCCACATGCTTTCCTAAGTGCTTAAAAATAATCTTATTCCCTTTAAAATTTGATAGTAAGTCTACCTACTTTTCATGTATAAAACCTGCTCCTTTGGTCTTTTGGAAAACAGTAATATTCTGCTGGAAGCTGAGCTATCCTACCAGCTGAAGGCAGGGCTTGGGTGGTGGACGGATCAGGACTGCAGGGTGGCCCAGTGGAGCTTCTTGTCCTCCCGCTTTTATGTAATTTGGCCTTAATAAAAGTACCTGGGGAATTGTCTGTTGGGGAATTGCCCTCGACAGGCCCCCTGGGAAAAGAACCACTGAGAACGAAAGAAGGTTCTGCAAGAAAATTCTGCGGCCCTACATCTAGCCCTTGCCACCCCCTATAAAGACTCCTCTACCCAAAGGAAGGATAGCCCCACATATTTTTCAGCCAAGGAAGGAAGAAATGGATTTGAAAGCCCCACTCTGGCAACAAAGGAGTGTATCCATGGGTACAAGTTACTCCAACCCTAGGCCCACTTGGCCCCCAGGAGGCGTTCCAGATGACGACTGAACCTAGTCGGTTAAGGTACAGAATGGTTCATTAGTTCCTAGGTGCGTTATCTCTCTGAGAATGCATAAGACATGGGTCCCTAAGGCCCTCTTGCCCCCTCCTGGCACCTCGGACTGAGGCAAACACTTTTGTTCCTCAAACCACAAATGGTTCAGGGAAACAACTAAGAGGTCATGTCCCTGTAACTGTTCCACCTGAGGTGTTGAGAGATAGATGACCTTTCACGAAAACAACAAAGCAAATGCTTTATAGATTATAGATACACGTAGATACATAATGAAAATAATGAAAATAATATGAAGAAATTAATCAATAAGCAAAGGGCAGGAGGGAACGTTATGAGAAAATAACCACGTTATTCCTTAAAGGGTGATTACACATAGGAACATTTTTAGAATTAGATAATGCCAGAAAACATAGATGATGTACGCTACAAGGAAATTGCTAACAAATATAATGTGACGTTTGCCACAATAAAGCACCCAGTTCAACACACTGCTGTTGTCTGTGTCCATTTTCTTTCTTTCTTTTTTTTTTTTTTTCACTTTTTTGCCGACGCCATTCATCCTTTGGGAACCCCTGGACCTGCTGGAGCTGGACTCTGGCAATATTTCTCATATTCCTCCACTGTAATTACTTCTGGCATCTTGGTCTGGAAGTTTGAACTACTTTAAGGAGACCCACTAGAAATATTATTAAAGTTCTCAGGCCACCTTTGTAACCGTGAGACTAACACACTCACTTGGACAACTTGAGTTTTAATTTCTTCTATGTGATATACTTTTTCCCTAGTCTTTTTCCCTTGGAAGATAGTCCATCTTAAAGGAGAAGATGTAACAATCCAGAAGTCACACAGTTCTGTGCTCTATTTTACCCCTTACCAGGGGTGCTCAGTCTCTCTTTATACATAATACAAAGAGATGTTTTGTTATTGTTATTGATGATATGACATTTGTTGTCAGTTCAGCTTATGCTGAACTTTGAGGCTTTTTACAAATTTGTGCTGTTCTATAAATCCTGGGACAGATTCCACTTTTCATCTCCTTCAAACATTATTTTTTCCCAGCTTTATTGAGGTATAATTAACAATTATAAATGATTAATATATATAATAGATATTAATATTCACTATAATCAAGGTAATTAACATATTCCTCACCCTACATAGTTATCATTTTTTCTTTCTTTTACATTTTTTTTGTAATAACACTTAAGATCTACCCTCTCAGTAAATTTCAAGTATACAATATTCTTTACTATAGTCACATTGTTGTACATGTGATCTCTAGAACGTATTCATCTTGCATAACTGAACCTTTGTACCCCTGACCAACATCTCCCCATTTCCCCCCTCCCACAGCCCCTGGTCACTTCTATTCCATCTCCCATCTCCCCTAAATGTCCTTTTTTTTTAACATGTTCATTTTTTTTAAGTTTATTTATTTTTAAGGTTGAGAGAAAGAGAGAGAGACAGAGAGAGAGACAGCGACATAGAGAATCCCAATGCAACACTGGGTTCAAGTTCACAAACCCTGAGAGCACAACCTGAGCCAAAGCCAAGAGTTGGATGCTTAGCTGACTGAGCCATGCAGGTGCTCCCTAAATGTCCTTTTAAGATGGCAACTCTAATTCTGTTTAAGAAGCCTTCAATCTCCAATAAACTGGAGAGAGTGGTATTTCTCAGAGTCTGTCACAGTCGGCATTCATTTGGTTATTTAAAAAAACAATTACTGAGCATATATTCTGAGCCAAGCACAGTGCCTGGCATTGCTAACAGTGAGATTACTGAGACTCAGTCTCTATTTTCAGGGATTTCACTGTCTAATCAACATTCAACAAACATTTTTTGAACATCTACTATATGCTAGCACAAAGAGACTTGTGAAAAGGTGTGGTAACTGTACCACTGGAAAGATGTACAAACTATATAAGTCTCAGAGAGGAGAGTATGATGGACTTCATAAAGGTAGGGGTGTAAACAAACCAGAGAAATCTTCCAGAAGGATTAAATATTCAGACTTGGTTTTAAAGATGAGAAGTTCACAGATAGGAAGAAATGGGAAGGGAGTCTGGCAGAGGGTATGAATGAGGCAGACAAATGCTTAAAACACGAGGATGGGCCATTTGCTTGCCGAATGACCTTTTTGCAGTGCTCTGAAAAAAAGGAGATGGTTCACCTTTTCCTGCAGCAGATATCAACCAACATGAGCATGAACACATTTGCAAGAGACATAAATTTAGAAATAATCTACAGGTTAATGCAAATGTTTTCTTGGAGGTTAGATTTCTAGAATTAGAAGATTATTGCCTTTCCGAGCAGCTCCCAGAGGTCCCTGTGAACTGCAATGGACAGCATTTTTCCTCTCAGTTCACTGTGCCTGGGGACTTCCCGAAGAGTTCCTTTCAGCCTACCAGCCCTGCCCTCTTTAGGTGTTAACAAACTACTCAGTTATGACTGGCCACTGGCAAATGGTTGGCTCCGACAGCCTCTGACACAACCTTCCCTCCCAAACTCTCTTAGATCCTCCAAATTTACTCACTTACCATGGTGAGGATGCTTTTGGAATCAAACTCTCCAGCTTCCAGAATTAGATTAAGAAGTCAGATTCTCCTACATTCAAATCTAGACTCTGCCATTTACTAGCTGATCGATGCTCGAACAAGACATTTCATCCCTTAAGTCTGTTTCATTACCTTCTAAATTGCGACCATAATATCTACTTATTGGGTTTTTGTGAGGATTGCGTGATATATGTAGTGAAAATGTTTAGCAGACTTTTGGACACACGATACGCCCTTAAAATAGGATAGTCCATGTTCTTTTAATAAGAATAATAATGAAAAGGGGAGAAAAAGACCACACTGTCCAGACTCTACAGAGGGATCAGAGAGTATACTATATGTTTTATATGGCATCTCACTTAATCCTCACAACAACCATTCAAGGTAAAAATAATCACTTTTTAAAAAATAAATAAAGGGGGCGCTTGGGTGGCTCAGTTGGTTGAGCGTCCGACTTTGGCTCAGGTCATGATCTCACGGTTCATGAGTTCGAGCCCCGCATCAGGCTCTGTACTGACAGCTCAGAGCCTGGAGCCTGCTTCGGATTCTGTGTCTCCCTCTCTCTCTGCTCCTCCCCTGCTCACACACTGTCTCTCTCTCAAAAATAAATAAAGATTAAAAAAAAATTTTTAAATAAAAAAATAAAAAATAAATTAAAATATGGCCTATAACAATGTATAAGAGTTGGTAATCAAGTCCACTTCTGTATCTCTAAAGCCTAAATATTCTTTTCGATACATCATACTTTGAAAAAGATTTTTGTACAAGTATATCCATTAATCTCTAAAGCCTTGAACAGTATGACCAAACTGAGTTGAAATATTTTCATATTTGGCAATGTTAATTTTATAATTTACATATAGCTTTAAAAGAATGAAAGAATACATTTGGATCAAACATCTTACGTCCTTCTTATAAACACGATGTACTAATATTTTCAACAAAACAGGCATGAAGAACAATCACAAAGTAAAGTTACTAATTGCTGTTATTGTCAAAATGAATGGGAAGCAGTGCTTTATGAATGCCCTCTTTATTCTGAAGAATATGCGTGTTTCTATGTATGTGGTCTTAAAAAAGTCTATTGAAATTCAAGTTAGTTAACATACTCTGTACCATTGGTTTCAAGAGTAGAACCCTGAAACCAATTCATTTATATTATATTCATATATATTATACATATTTATGTTATATTCATCCATATAATACCCAGTGCTCATCCCAACAAGTGCCCTCCTTAATGCCCATCACCCATTTAGCCCATCTTCCCACCTACCTCCCCTCCACCAACCCTTAGTTTGTTCTCTGTATTTCAGTCTCTTATGGTTTGCCTCCCTCTCTGTTTTTTTTTTTTTAAGTCTATTTATTTATTTTTGAAAGAGAGAGAGAGAGAGAGAACACAAGTGGGTGGAGGGACAGAGAGAGAGAGAGAGATAGAGAGAGAGAGAGAGAGAGAGAGAGAGAGAATCCAAAGCAGGCTTGAGGCTCTGAGCTGTCAGTGCATGGGTCTCAAACCCATAAGCTGTGAGATTATGACCTGAGTTGAAGTTGGATGCTTAACTGAGCCACCCACATGTCCCTCCCTCTCTGTCTTTATCTTATTTTTCCTTCCCTTTCTCTATGTTCATCAGTTGTGTTTACTAAACTTCCCATGTGAGTGAAATCATATATTTGTCTTTCTCTGACTGACTTATTTCGCTTTGCATAATACCGTCTAGTTCCATCCATGTTGCTGCAAATGGCAAGATTTCATTCTTTTTGATTGTCGAGTAATACTCCATTGTATATATATAATCTATGCACATGTTTTTATATGTGTGTTTGTGTGTATGGATGCATATATAGTGCTTGTGTATATGTATAAACATATCCACATCTATCTACATCTCTCTCCTTTTCCATTTTCCATTGTTCCATAGGAAAAACTGAGTAATAATAAAGGTAAAAGGCAAATCTTCTCCTGTTCAGTGTGTGTGTGTATGTGTGTGTGTGTATACATACATATATGTGTGTATATATATATATATATATATATATATATTTACTTGTATATAAATATATATTTGTATTTATGTTTTTATATCTTTTGGGAAGCAATCTGTCAGTGTTATGTTTTTTTGTTTTTCTGAGAAGTAGAAAAGAAACTGTTAGGATCAATGATTCATTCTTTTTTTCTGGTTTTCTGTATTCAGAGGGAAAAAAGTAAAAGTTCAAATATAAGAGAATTGAGATTATAATCCTGTCTTTAATTTAGAAACTATTGATTGGTTATAGATATCCAGTTTGATTAAAGAACATGCAAAGTATGCATTTTTTACATATGAATTATAACGAAGACTTTTTATATTTTTTTAAAGCTTCTTTTGTTAAAGAAATAAACTTGTTAAAAGTTCATTTATTTTGGGAGGGGGGGCAAAGAGAGAGAAACAGAGACAGAGACAGAGAGAGAGAGAGAGAATCCCAAGCCGGCTCCACACCGTCAGTGCAGAGCCTGACATGGGGCTCAAACTTACAAACTATGAGATCATGACGTGAGCTCCAAGAGTAGGCTCTTAACTGACTGAGCAACCCAGGCACCCCAAGAATCTTTTTATATTTTATAAGTAAAAATAGAAACTGCTTTTCCACTTCTACCAATCTTCCATGTTTTAAATATATGTACCACATTGATAATTAAAATCTTTGAGCTATGGCAAGGCAATTTTTGAACTTGATCAATATAAAGCATTTCATTAGGAGTTGTGTAGTAACCTGCAGAGGGAGGAAAAACAATTAGATTCAAAATCTTTGCTTTCTTGTGATTACCTAGTTGCACTCTGCATAAACTCTGGTGAGCAGGTAGTCCTGAGCAATGGGTAGTATTAACAGTTATGGCTCATTTCCCTTTTTAGTCACATCTACGAGGGTTCTAAAAATGAAGTCTTTAATTACAAATGCAGAGGCCAAATATTTAAAACCTCTTAAGAGCAAAGGTGTTTTCAATTACTTCTAACTGACACATTATGTAAAATATACTGATATGAGACATATTCCGCTAATTTGATATTCCTCTATTTTCCTGTTAAGTGAGCACTGTGAGAGGTAGAGATAAAGATTACTTTAATTAAGTGTGCAATGAATCCCATAAGACGTAATTGAACACTTTATTTTCACATATATATTTTCTCTTACTCAAATGTTTTTCAGCCATGCTGTATACAACTATTTTAAAGCTAATCTTTCAAAGAATAAGCAAGAATTTTAAGACAATTCAGGGCTTTCAAATTCCCTATGGCATTTCAGAATGACCTTTAGATTCTGAAAAGGTGAATGCTTTACATTTCTTTAAGCTGACAAGATAAACATAGAAGGACATTGAACACAAATCAGTGTTTAAAATAGTCTCAGCCATCTTGGTGAATGCAGAAATAAGGCCTGCTACAAATTTTGTAAACAATGAATTACTTTTCACCAATGGTCATCCATAGGTTGCTCCCCAGGACATCTAACTTTGTCTCAATTCTCTATTTTCACAGAGACAACACAACATAAGTATTTGATAGCTAACCCAGCTGCCCTTCACTTTACCAATCATTTTGATATGGCACCATGTGAGTACACTTATTCTTCCAAACAAAGTATTCAGACACGCCCAGAAGTAAATCCTATAGTTGTCTGAGAGTTGGTTGGCCAGTGAAAAAGTTTACTGGCATGTGATAGAATCAGAGGGTGTGAGCACAACTACTGTGTAGCTTCACACCTTCTCCCTCAGACTTAGCAATTAGAAAAAGAATTCTCCACTTAAACACATATATATTACATCCAGATGAAAACAAAAATCCTGGTTAACAAAGTCTGTCGTTTCAAACTGATGGTTAGTTATTTTCAAAATTTTAATTTAAAGAGATTTTTATATTGTTAATGATATATACTGGTGTCCCAAATACTGTCATTTAAATTGCCAACACATGATATGCATGGTGCCTGTAAGCGTGCATGCACGCATGCACGTGCACACACACACACACACACACACACACACACGGCAACCTACCCTTCTACCTCTTTATTTTTCTTGCCTCTTTGTCTCTCTTCATTGTAACAACCTTTCTGTGTACCTTTCCTCTTGTCATCCCCCCATTCAATTTTTCTATCTCTTCTACCCATCTTTCACCCATCTTTCATGCTACATGTCTGTCCATTTAGCTATTTATCATTCCTACATTCAATACATAGTTGAGTATTTACTCTTTGTGAGGAGGTTGGCATATTAGTTGTGGTAGGTCAAAAAAGAAATTGTTGTTAACTCTCAAATGGCTTTGTAAGTGAACACCATTCTAAGAGAGGATTTGTTTCCCTGTTGGTTTACACTTGGGTGAATAGTGTAAGTGAGAGAGGGGACCTTAAAAAAAATTAGATACCAAGACACTTTTTCTATGTTATGTAATCTATTCCTCTTGGTTGGAAGAATTATAGTTATTCAATTTTCAAAACACATTTTCATATTTTGTGTTTATGTATCTTTAATTTCTGAATTAACCAGTGTAGATTATGTAACATAATAATTTTATGTTGTTGGTACACCCTAAAACAAAGATTTTTCCTAATTTTGGATTTAGAGCTTTTCAAAATCTCACTGAAGCAAAATAATAAAAAAGGAAACAAAATTTAAATGATTATAATGTAAAAATAAATGATTGTAATGTGACGTATGGTTTGAACCTGATTCCCAAGCACCTGTGATCCAAATTTGTGACAAAAGAAATCCCTGTGGCACAAGTCCATAGAACAGTCTAATTATTTTGCCTGAGAGACTTTTGCTTGTGTGAACGTATTTGGTTTAAATCAAATCTATGAATTTATGGTGCAGTGTGGGTGGAGTATTCATCGTATAATTTTATTTAACACTCAATTTTTTAAAAAAAATTTACCCAAGTGAATGACATATTGTTGGGCTTTGATAACATGATTTCCATGGATTCATCATCTTTTCTCACTCACAAATTTCTTCCTGTGTCCCTTTGCTCATTCTTTGCTATAAGTCTAGGAAGAAAACTATGCTTATCAGACAAAAACCAGTATGAAAAAGTTAAGTTACAGAAATGAAGAATGATAGTGGCCAAAGATGAATAGAACATTAAAACAAGTAGCAGGATGAATGCACTAAAAATAGAGACAATGGAAAATGTATCATTATTTTGAGATAAATTTCTTGATCTAAGGAACCGTGGATGCAGGATTTTAAAATATATCAGATATCATGATAAAAAAAACCTTCAAGGCATTTTTTAATATTGAAAGTTTGTTGCCACATCTAAGAGAATTGTAACGGATACATTAAAATCACTGTACATTCTATTAAATCGGAAGAAAATACCTCTGATTTCAGTATCTGATTTGACGGGAACAAATCAATGGACATCATTTTAACAGAAATATTTTCCCAAAATGTAATTAAAAACCTTTACCAATTTGTTTATCAAGTGAATGATGAATGCTTTTGAAAACAGGCAAAATCAAAGTCTTTCTTGATTCTTTGCATAAAACTGTAAAGCTGTTGCATGAAGTCTATATTCAAAGTCACAGAATGCAGGGACGAGGGACTAAAAAGTCTCCTGCCTGTATAATTTCTGAAAATGTAGTCTTTGGTGGGCTGATGGCAGAATTTCAAAGGTAACACAAGCACATTCTGCCATCATTCAACATACACACAAAATGGTGCTTGGTTATAACTTTCTAAGGTTTCTTCTACTTAGAATCAGAGATGCAGTCAATGGGGTGTAGGATACTTAGAGAAATAGGGCTAGAGTTCAATACCAGCTTATAAAACAGTTATCTGGGGCTCACTTTGGACCTTTGAGGAAAAAGAGATGGGTCTTCGTGTCATTTACCCAGAGGGCCTTCCCCCGTGGTCTGCTTTGAGAGGGAGGGGCTGTGCCCAGAGATGTCCAAGGCTACTGGCAGCCATCACTAGGATGGATGGGAAGACTGCACGTAGGAAACAAGATTACAGCAATGAGGCATTTGCAACATTATGGTGTCTGCTGAGGGTTTCTTGTGGCAGAAAAGACAGATAGGGGAGAAATATACAGAAGAAGAAAAAGACTTAAGAACAGACTTCACAAATTAAGGTAGCAATATTTAAAGAAGATTTTGAAGTTCTTGGGTGGGGATGTTAGAAGAACTAGTCCAGAGGGAGACAGTTGCAAAAAACTTTGCCTTTACCACTTTCATCTGGTTGTGTTCTAATCAGAGACACCCCAAGGCCAGCCCTGTACATTACACACAGCGGTTTTGTGGAGCTCATTGTATGTGCTAACTCTATGACCATCATAGAAAATGAAACATGGGGGAGTAGATGCTGCTATGCAAAACCCTAGCATGTAAGAAGGAGAGTGAAGAAGTAAGAATAGCAGTCTGAGAACCCCCCTCAGCAAGAGGAGGTGGTTTGATATGGAGAAAATATGGGTTAACAAAATTGAAAGTAAACAAGAAAAGGCTTTTTTGTTCAGGAAACAAAGAATAGACTGCCATTACTTCTCATGTCTGCTATCTATACTAAGAGTGTCTTAGTCACTGTTGTATTTCTTGCATATAGCAAAATACCTATAATCTAAAAAATGTTAGATAAATGTTTGCTAGAGATACCAGGAAGGAAAGAAGGTAAGAAGGAAAAAAGGAGAGAAGCAAGCAAGGAAGGAAGAAAGCCAGGCAGCAAGGAGGGGAAACAAGAAACTAGAGTGAGTTAACCTATTAATATCTCACTTATATGTAAAATGGGGATTTTGAAGGTTGTTAAGAGATAATACATGCAAAGTGCTTATTGTAGTGTTAGGCATAATGGAGGTGCTCCAGAAATGCTAAATATCATCGTCTTTGTCATCTTCCTCATCATCACCATTGTCACTATCATTATCCCCTGCAGTGCTTTTAACAAGGGAATGGCAGAATGCTTTGGCTAGCCATGACTTACTAACACATCTTGATAATCCTTCCACTCACATTGCAACCCACTTCCATAAACTTCTAACTCTTGACCCTCCAAGAATCCACTCCTGCCAAATTTACTCATAACACCTTTGTTGAAAAATCCAGTGAACATAACATTTTTTTTTCCTATCTTACCTGACTTCACTTCAGTATTTATCATTATTGACAAATTCTTAACTTTTGGAAGCCCTCTGCCTCTCTGGCTTTTGTTCCTCCTATGCCTTCAGCCATTACTCAGTGTCCTTCCTGAGCTTCTTACCCTGACCCCACAACTTGAGGGATGGAATTCTCCAGGTTCAAGAACAGACAAAATTCAAAAGTGTTCTTAAATTTTAATTCATTTTCAAGAGAATAGAGAAACTAAAATAATAGCAAATATTAGCCTGCAGACCAGACTGTAGAAAAAAAATTATTTTGCATATGTTACTGGCCCATATAGAAAGCATAGTTTATTTTCCATCCTGGATCAAATGTATTTTTCACAAAATGAAATGATAAGAATTTATTTTCTCCTCAAGTGATACATCAAAGTAATAGCTTTCTCAATCAGGTATAGACAGTCATTTTGGATGGTACTTGAACTTTTCAAATGACCAAGTTATTCCTTACAGCTTTAAGAAATACTTGATGATGAGATAGAGGCAAGTATATGCATCTTATTCTGAGTTTTAATACCATTACTATCAACCCTCAGGGATAATTCTATAAATTCTAGAATACTTCCATAGTGCCTATTTTAACTTTGCTGTTATAGTCAGTTTTCCCCATATTATTATTTCAGAATACTAATTGGAAAAATTACCTAATGTAAAATATCTAAAAAGACTATAGTTAAACTAGGGGGAAATGCAAGAGATTTATCACGTAAAGAAGTATGTATTCAGCATCCTCGGTGTTAATCCAATAAAACTCAGTGAGTCTAGGCTTCAAATGCATACACATATGGCACTAGTGAACTAACCCAATTTGTACTGACAGGAGCAGGTGTCTGTAGGTAGGTCACTGAAAGTCATCATAAACTGGAACACGGATACTAGCACATAAATCTTCATTTGTAGACACTTGTTTTACAAGATAGCAATAGGCACATATAGACTCTATGTATAAATGGGGAACTTGTTCATGTTTCTGAACTATAGGGCATGGGGTTCACCTTGCACATTACAGTTTATCAAGCCGTTAACACATGCATTTCATTTATGAGAAATCCTTAGGCTGTTTTCTGGAGAAGTTGCCATTTCAAATATTTATAGGTATTCCATATGGCATAGATAGAGAGATAATTATGAAAGGATGTAGATTATCATAGGAAAAAAATTCCTTTAAGTTATTTTACCTAAATCTAGAAAATCTGAGTTTACTCCTAGACCACCAGAGCCTGGGAAATTCAGTCTCCTTTCAGAAAGAGAATTAAAAAACTCCTTATGAAAAGGGCTCTATGTGCAAGGCATAAAATGAAAGAAAAATGTATGTCATCTTTTGTTGATGATTTCTCTGCTTAACTTGCACAAACAAAATGTCAGCCAGCCCCATTATCATCCAGTCAAATCTTCAAACCACGCCCCTTCCTCCTTGCTATCTCTCACTTCAGGTTCCTGATGTCTTGAGTGCCACCCCCCACCCCCTCCACCACCACCCCCACCGACATCTTATCTCTGCCGAGCTTAGTCTCTGTAGCTCAGCCATAAAATTACACTCTAAAATGCAGTTTTAGATAGATAAACTTTCAGCCCAAATTATTTAAATGGTTCTCTCTTATTTACAGGATCAACTTCTAAGTATTTATCCTGGCCTCTTTCGATACTCACTCGAACATGGCTTTAATCACTTTCTTAACTTCCTCCCTAAGACTCAAATAAACGAACAAAAAACAGAATCAGACCTACTGATACAGAAAATAAACTGCCAGTTGCCGGTGGGGGGTGGGGGGTGGGAGATGTACAAAATGGGAGAAGGAGATGAGGGATATAGGTTTCCAGTTATGGGATGAGTAAGTGAAGGGAATAAAGGCACAGCATAGGAAATATAGTCAATGGTACTGTAATAGCCGTATGGTGACAGATGGTGGCTATGCTTGTGGAGAGCAGAGTAGAATGTAGAGAAGTTGAATCACTTTGTTGTACCTCTGAAACTAATGTAACATTGCATGTCAACGATACTCAAATAAAAAAAAAGAATTTAGAAACAAACAAACCACCAAAGCCTCTGACCCAGTGAAATGAAATTGGCTAGCCTATGTATGCCTTTTAACCAGCCTGAACTTCCCTTTTCTGATTTTTTCCCTTACTTTTGTGAACAACTCCAGCATCATATCTTATAGAAATCTTTTCTGATTTCTGCCTAATCAGCCCTTACTCTGTGCTTCTTCCCACTCTGGGCCTAAACTGACCTGTAATCAACGATTTTATTTCTCTTGAAAGAGATCTGATTCTGGTCCCATTCAACTTTGCATTGGAAGTGTCTCCCTCATGCCCAGGGGTGCACACAAACTGGGAATTCAGCAGATGTTTTTGAGATCAGTGATCAGGTCAATTCAAACTTGCCCCCAAAAAGGAAAAAAAAAAATTTTGCGTGTGAGTGTGTGTGCATTCACACACATGTACCTAGATAATTTAATTAAGTTATTTGCATTACACTGGATAGAAGTAGTCTTTACAAATAATTAAAATAGGTGGTGACCATAAAAAAGAGGTATTAAAACAACTCTACGTGTTTTTTGGGTTTTAAAATGAGATGGTGCTGTACTGGTGGCACTGGGGATACCTGGTTGGGAAAGAAACTGTGAGAAGGGCTAAGTGGGAGAATAGTCAGTGTTTACTGAGGACATACTATGTGCGGAACATGGTTCTAAATGTTTTACAAGTATTAACTCCTTTATTACACACAATTATCCTACAGTGTAGACATATCATGGTGTAGGTTTATGCTATTGGACTGCATTAAGGCACATGGCAGAGAGTGGGTATCCCCCTGTAACTCAGTACATCTTTTCCTTGCCCTGGCATGGGAATGAAGGGGCTCCATTTCTTCACACAAAGACCTTTAGGTTGCAAAATTAATGGGCAGCTGTCTTTTTCCAAATTCACACAAAGGGACAGCATAAACAAGTGGCATCACTGGGGGTAGGCTCTATTATTATTCCCATTTTACAGATGAGGCAATTGGGACACAAAGACCTTAAGAAATCTGCCAAAGGTACACAATGAATAGGCGACAGCGATGAGATACAAACCCGGGCTCCTGGCCCCAGGGTCTGTACATGTTACCACTGGGATATGCTGCTTCTCTGTTACGCATTTGGAATGCTTTCTTCATTGTGGTTGACATTCTTGAATTTTACATTAATTCACTTAATCCTCACAATAACCCCTAAGGAACTGGCCTGTGAGGACACACAGCTATGCCTCAGCCTCTAATCTTAAGAGATGGTCCTTTGTGAGCATGGTGGTATCTTGGTGGAAACATAGCCAAAGAGCCACTTCACTGGTCAGAAGTAATTGGCTAATCGATATGCTTCAGACATCTTGCCAAGCAAAAGAGAGTTTAATTAAAACAAAATATTATCGGTAGCACTGGGAGCTAAGCTGGTGGGGCCTGAAAAATGTAAGTTAAAACTGAAATTAATAGAGATCTAGAAAGCTCCAACAACATAGTTATACGTTATTGTTATTGGCAGGGAGGTACACTACATAAAACAAAGTCACAAAGAGCTGGATTTGAGTTGAGTATAAGATTACAGGTAGCATCTCATGTAAGAAGGGGAAGGGAGGATTTCTCAACAGATAATATTGAGACAGCTGGAATGACATTAAAAAATAGAACTGAATTCTCATATATGTATGAAATGACTTACATACTAGATTATTCACTGTAGTAAAAATTTTAATAACAGAATTCGGACATAACCTAAATGCGTAGACAAGGTATGCTATAATCTTACAATGACCACTTTAATTTAAAATTCTGTGTTTAATTTTTTAAGCTATTTGCATATAAAATACTTTTCCAAGTTTTATTGAGGTATAACTGACAAATAAAAATTGTATATATTTAAGGTTTACAATGTGATGATTTCATATACCTGTATCTATCACTACAAACACATTGTTTTTAAAGTTAATTAACTAATTAAAATGTTTATTTTTTAGAAAGAGAGAGCACGCACATGAGCAGAGGACGGGCAGAGAGAGAGGGGGACAGAATCCCAAGCATGCTCTGCTGTCAGTACAGAGCCTGATGCTGGGCTCAAACCCACAAACTGTGAGATCACATGACCTGAGCTGAAATCAAGAGTCAGAGGACTAACCAAGAGAGCAACCCAGGTGCCCCCACATTGTTTTATTTTAAAACAAAATAAAAATCAAGACAGCTCTATATAAATTGACTTTGAATATTTTTATTGTGCTTGTTTATGAAAGAACTATATCTCTAGAAGAATATATAACACGCCAACAAATTTGGTGACTTCTAGGAAAGGGAGCTGGGTAGCAAAGGGACAGAAGTGGGGAGAAAGCTTTTCACTGTTCTACCTACTTTGGACCATGTACTATATTGCCTATTCACACAATTAAACTAAAAATATAAAACAAAACAAAAAAGATCTTGGTTTTATTCCCAGAGCTTGTACTTAGGGTGACTTTGAGCCAGTTTATTAAGTTTTCAGAGACTCATTATCTTATTTATAAAATGGTGATTATAATCCTTGCCTTACAGAGTTTTATGAGATTTAAATAAAAGAATATATGAAAGGTCCCTACTACAGAACCTGACACACAGCATACAAATACTAGATCTTTTCTCCATCACTTCCCTTTTTCAGAGGACACAAACTCCAATGGCTACTGATTCACACAGGTAATACAAATGTGTGACATGGGTTGGATGTGGGAGATTAGGGAGTGTAAGACTGTGATAAGTTATTCTATGTGTGTACATTGAAGTATGACTTATACATAGATATGTACATTATATATGTATATAAAGTCTGCTGGCTACTCATTTTGCTTTTTGTGTATCTGCATTTTACAAAATTATGTCACACAGAATGTGTTTCAAGACACTGAAAAGTCATTTCAACTATATCACGGTGCCATTTGAATGAAAACAATTACTTTCCAAGTAGGTCTCAGATAATAACTTTCTCTAAGTTGAGTTATTTAATATTATAAAGCTCTAGCTTTTCACAGAAAAAAAGCCCATGGAAATACACAGCTACTGACTGCCAGAACCCAACTAGGAGGTTAAAGCAAAGGATGCCTTTGACAAAACTTGACTATTTCTGCCTGTGACAGCCTTGATGGAGAGAGAACTTCTGCTTGTAGCTAATAAATCTGATGGAGGTAGGAGTCAGGCAGAGGTGACACAGTGAAGCCAAGTCAGAAGGTTAACAATAGCAAAATCACTCACAGGTGGGTGGGATAATGGTCAAGAACAATAAGAGAAGAATTTCAGGTACCATGTTCAGATTTACAGTAGTGATAACTCACTACTACTTCTTGCCTAACAAACTTACTGTTTTGAATCAGTCAAGGTTAAATAAACAACAGAGTGGGAAACAAATTAGCACTAATCTTCAATTCTCTGGAGAACTGCAGATTCTCAGGGATACATTTAGATACTATTTGTGATATATACACATTTATTGTCTTACACAAATACATATACACTCTGAAAATTAGGCACATCATCTATTAATTTCTATATAAAACTAAATTAAGACCTGCACAGGCTAAAGTATTAGTATTTGGGAACTGGTCTAGAATTAGAACCAGAGACATAGACCAAATGGAAAACAAAGCATTGCATGACATTATTTTTATTACTTATTCGGTGTAAACACCTTCCTAAACTCGAGATAGTAGAACGTGTCTCACAAATGATACAAGGTCCTGGGCCTTGTGGTATTGAAAGTAACTTCCATTTTACGTCTTGTTTCTTTAGTCAAGAAGAACTCTTGCTACATAAATGTACACATACTTGCCTAACTGAAAAACTATCCTAAGACCATCCTAATGGGATGGCATTTCTTTTCTTTTCTCTCTTTGGAATCAACCCAAAAAGAGACAGTCTGATCATGACACATGCAAAAGTTCTCATACCTTCCTAATTTAAAAAACTTCACTTTAAAAAGCAGTTGACTTTGTTTCTCCCAATTACCTTTCCATAAGAGTTTCTATTTCCAATAATAGTGCTAGTCTAGAGGCTATTTGGCTCCTACCTGGGAAAAACTGCTTTATATTATAGCTTTAACCTCTGGGATAGGATTCCCAGTGCTCCAATTTGCCTCATGATAATGGATCACTCTAAAACATTCCTGATTTCATTTCTCCCTCACATCTTTCCTGTAACCTTTTTCTTAGTGATTTTTGGGCATACAGTTTCTTCTACCTCTCACCTACCATGGTGCTTTTAAACCAAGGAGCAGTCAATAAAAGTTATGCAGAAAATACAAAATGCTCTTGATACATTCAGTCTTGGTCCTCTGTGTTCCCTAAGCTCTTGTGGAAAGCAGCCTCTACCATTTTGCATTGACAAACTCCAAACATATGTTTGTCTCATTATCAGGATGTAAAACCACCTTGAGGACCATTTTTTTCATCTCTCTAGCCCAAGTCTTTAGCTCTGTGCTTGACATAATGCAGGTAGAAAAATCATTTTTGATCCAAAGGGAACTGAACTTAAAACGAAATTGTTGCTCTCTTTTAAAAAATATATATATTTTCTATCTTTTTACTCAACCACTGTGGAATTTGTCACTTACATCTAGAACATTTATTTAAAAAATAGAAACTATGTTTAATCAAGCACTGTGTAACTTAAAAAAAATAAAATGAATGGAAACTGGCACAGAATTAATAATGGAAAATTGGTTGGAACATATTAATATGCATTAATGCATTGTTTCTCCTTTATTTAGGGGTAGGGATTATGAATGACTACAGAAAGGTATTTAAAAGACTGTTTTCTTTTTTTCTTAATGGAATAAATTTGGTCAACATAATTCACCTTTTCTTTTCATAATTCACTTGCTATGCGATATAATCAGAGCTCTAGATTACTTTGGGCACGTGATGATCAAAAAACAATATAAATTTTCTGCTTTCAGGATGTTATAAAATATACATGGAACTGTGGAGCAATCTGAGTCAGCCACTAAAATTACTGCTTCCGCAGAATATAAGCACAGAGAAATAATAATTTGTTCCTGTTTATAAGAATAAACTTCTAAATAGAAAGAAGATCCCAATCTACTGGTTGAACACAAAAGGCCTGTTAAGTGGGGACTGGTATGATTAAGACAAAAGTTGTCACTTTTTTGGGATAAGATGCTTTACATTAATGCCAGCTTTACTGCCAAGCTCACAATATATAAAATTGGTATAAGATATATGTTAACATGTTTTTGAGATAAGTCTCTAAAGTATGACCAAAAGAAAAGGAAAAATGAAATAATTCTCAGAAAAATTAAACAACCAAGTGTTTCTTTGTAAAGGCTCTACCATTCATTAGCTAACCCTTTGTGCACTAACAAATTAGCAAGGTTCTCTGTGTTCCGTAACAGTAAATTGTAGTGATTGTCCCAAACCGTTCCACAAGGCAACACATATCTTGCACTTGCCTAAGAAGGGAAAACTTATTTTGTTTCTTAATCATTTCATGGCCAGAGTGAGCTAGAGTACTGATTATATTGCATCAGAAGTGAATTAACAACAACAAAAAAAGATGAATTATGCTTATCAACTTTGTTTCATTAAGAAGACCACATTTAGTATGATGCCACCTGTTGTTCTTTTATAAAAGTGAGCATAATGTGCTAATTCACTGCTACTACCAAAACAATTAAAATGGAGTGAGAAACGAGAAAAAAGGCTGACATAAATGGAGCTATATTTGCCTAGATTTTATTTTCTTAGTCTTATTTTCTAAGTTTACTAGAAGAATGAACTGACCATAAATTTCTTTCTCTGCAAAATGGGGAAAATGATATTATATGTCTAACTGGGCTATTAAATGACATAAAACATGTAACACTTAGACACACTACTCAATACTTGGTAGCTACTAATATTAAAAATAATAACATAAAAGCAATGGTTAAGTAGATAACAGGAATGTGTTATAATCACCTCTACAGGCTTTAGTTATGATTAAACATATTAAAAAATTACTTCAGCTTATTTTCATCCATAGTGGAGTCTGAGGAAGGCTGTTAAAAATAAAATCATATATCTGACTTCATCATCATCGTCGCCATCATCATGAATTACTTCTACAGTATTTATTATATGCCAGGCATTTTTTAAGCACTTTAAATAAATATATTAATCCATTCAATTTTCACTATAATGACCAAGATTAATTTTATCTTTATTTGTAGATGTGGAAACTGAGGTACCTAGAGGTTCAGTAACTTGCCCAGGTTCATGCAGCCAGTAGATGGCAGAACCAGTAGATGGATCTGAACCCAATCAGTATGGCTTCAGAGAGAGCCCACATTATTACTGACTATCCCAGGTTTCCTTTATGTAGTCACATGGCTAAGAGGTATCTGGATAGTATTAAATTATGACAATAACTAAGTTCAAAATGATCCTCTCTTTACCCTTTGAAATTTTTTATCATCAATTTTGCTGTAATAACAAATTTGCTTTCCTTATAAAATGTTGTTCGCCAGTCTACTTTCACATCTTAAAACTGCTACTTCACACTTAGTTAGAAAAAATAATGGTTATTTGTTTACTAGATTTGTCTATGATTTTATATACATACACAGCATGAAAACACCCTTTGAATAAAAGGTAACAACATTCAAGACAAGACCAAAATAGACAATAAGGACGATGGGCAGGCTAAGGATTAAAAAAATTTTAAGACAGCTTTCCCCATTCTTGAGGAAATGCTGTATTTCTAAGAATGGCAGGTACCATGTGTGCTGACTAATGTACTAACAACGGTAACTGCAATACCATTCCACTTAATGGGATGTTAGAAACCCAACGGAATGTTGGGAGAGTACTCTAGCATTCTTCGAAACATGAATTCCCAAGTTGTACAATAATGCTAAGTTAGCATCATCCTAAACATGCTGTTGTTCTTGTTCTCAGTTTCTGCTTATGAAGGCTACAATGGCACTGATGCTTGGCATCTTCTAGGAGAAGTAGTGAGCATCATAAATCTCACACTCTTTATAGTTGTTTATCCCTGGGCTTTGCCCCATGCTTACTGGCAGTATAATATGGGGAAAGGTCACTAACTGAACAATCACAAGGGAAGGACTCTAATTGCAGATCAACCGGCAACGGGTTTGGACAAACCATTGTTTTCTCAGGCCTTGCCCTCTTAATGTGAATATTAATTTTTAATATGTCATGGAATGCTGATTAGGATAAAATTTGACATCTGCATAAACGCTTTAGAAAATAAATAGGTTTTGTAAACAATGAATACACACAAAAGCAGCTGAGGTGGAAGATCACAGAGCCTGTAACAGGAACTCACTTAAGTGTTTTTGGGTTGCTACCATTTGGTGCCATTTCTTAGGTATTCCTCAACTAAACTGTAAGGTTCTTGGTTGAGGTCATGACTATACCTTCTTTAGCTTAAGACTATTGTCTCTAGAATAATGAAATTTATCTGTTGATTCTTTTTTGTGCCATATAAGTACTTGACCCCAATATCCTACAATTTTATGTTTTTTTAAAATATAACCTATTATCAAATTGGCTTTCATACAACATTCAGTGCTCATCCCAAGAAGTGCCTTTTACTTCAATATACTCATCTACTTTCATACTTACATATGACTATGCTTGTTTCAATCCCAGCTTTAGTCAGGAAAACTAATTGTTCTCTCATACACAAAATCACCCTCAGGTCAATCCACATGTATAACACATTTTGTTTTTCCTCTCTCTGTCATGGCAGAGACATGTCTTCAGTCTTTTTAAAAACTTAGCACAAGGGGTGGCTGGGTGGCTCAGTCCAACTCTTGATTTCAGCTCAGGTCATGACCTCACAGTCATGAGATTGAGCCCCATGTCAAGAGAGATTCTCTCTCCCTCTCCTTCCGCCCCTCCCCTGCTTGTTCTCTGTAAATAAATAAATAAATAAATAAATAAATAAATAAATAAATACTTAGCACAAAATTCCATTTGGTAAAAGAAGTCCTCCCTAATTAAACCGGATGTATTTATTATGCCGTATTTTTCTCTGTGCCCAATGATATACAAGACTGCAGACACACAGAAACGCACACTATATTTATTTCTCTTGTAATCATATATGGATACCATGGTTACCTTTTGGGGGATCTAAACACAGTACCTCCTCAACTGCCTTCACTCCAAATAAACTTGCAAAAAGAACGCTCTAAGTCAGAAGCTCTTAAATGAAAGGGCTCAGAGGTGAGGAGAGAAGAGAGGGAAGAAAGGAGTGAGGACAGATGTTAAATGAGCTCTTTGATCAGATACATATAAAAGGTAAAGTGGCCATGAAAGAGCTACAAACTGCTCAAACTCAGTGCTTTGGTTTTTCATTACCATCTGAGCCCCTCTCATCACTAGGGAACAGCCTCTAGCATATATTAATTTATACACCGCATACTACCACTATAGCAATATCAACATCCATGCTTTAGTGCTTTACAGTTACGAAAATTTTCTTACATACCATCCCATACACTTGTATTAATGTGAGAATAAACCTATAGGAATGCTATCCTATTTGAGAAAAAGATTAAACTATCACATT
Organism: Panthera tigris; assembly: GCF_018350195.1. Lineage (NCBI taxonomy): Eukaryota > Metazoa > Chordata > Mammalia > Carnivora > Felidae > Panthera > Panthera tigris. The sequence continues at coordinate 82,138,433 of NC_056661.1, forward strand.
TATCTATTAATTTACCTGCAAATTGGGTTTTTCTCCTGACAAATTTTGTGAAGGTACCCACTGCTTTTATAGTATCAGGTATATGGTGAGTTGTGAGTTCTGAGTTCTGTGAAGATGATAAAAAATCTGTCTGATAGTACATCTGTTTAGGAAATAGGATTATTGTTCAGTTACACTCTCAAAAAAAACATAAAGTTGAGTTGCAGACTAGTGGAAAAGGTAATTTTAAAATTATGCTGGAAAAAGAGCTAACAGGATACAGCTTCAGGCACTAGGATTCTAATTAAATTAAATATAAACAGTTATTGAGGGCTGCCAAGCCCCAATTTTTAGACAAAGTAAGAGGCAACACACATTCAAAATTCAGAGTGAGAAGTATAAATTTTGAATAAGCCTCAACCAAGCTTCCAATTCCATGAGGCCAGAATTTTGTACAAAATCACGTTCTTGGTGGAATCTGAATCACAAGTGGACAAATAAAATGAGGAGGATGTCAACCCATATAGATAATAAGGAAGACATATAATCTCCCATCCATAGAAGCTAATGGTAATTTCTCCATTTAAAGGGGAAAACACAAATGTAACAGATTTTTTTTTCAGAAAATATAGATTTTTCTGAATAAATAATAAGATTTATTAAACTTAATATGTGTTCACATAGACATACAGAGCTCACTTCAAGGGAGAAAACCTTGATGTTCTTGTTTAAAACTTGTTTTAAACTTTTGGAAGCTGAATTTTTTGTTGTTGTAAAATAAAACATACTATGAAGTCCATAATGCTCATGGTATTTCAAATTACATACTCATCTATCCCTTTCTTGAATCATAATTTTATCAGGTGCTCCCTCAGTATTTAGGGGTCAAATCCATGAGCTGTCAATATGCCAAGTTGGTACTTACACCTTTTTGAACTGTAGTCTTAAGGAGATCCAAGAATGTTTAAATCTGATTTTTTTTAAATAAAACATTAGTAATCATAATGGAATCGAGAAAGCAGTAACAATATCTGGCAGTGTTCCCAAGAAAAAGAAATCAAATGGAGTAAGATAGAAATCATGCAGAATCTTGAATATAAAGACACAAACCCTGGATTTACACTGACTATGAAAAGCAAGGAATGAGGGAATAGCTGGATAGTACAGTATTGTGAATAGTGAAAGGAGATACCCATTTGGAAAGGAATAATTTTATGAATACATTTCAAAATGTATAAGAAATATTTTCTTGCATGAAGGATTTCATACATGAAAGTATGGACTAAAGATTGAAAGAACACATGTAAGAATAACAGTTTAGTAATGGAAAGGACAAGTTTTATGTCCTTTAAAGAAGGACTTGAAAGAAAAGATAACATAGCAAATACAAAGGTGGCTGGAATAGGAGTGGAAGATGAAGCTATTGAAAGTTACCTAGCAACATAACATAATAGAAATAAAATCTAATGGAATAAAGAGAAATGGATAGAGCATTTGTGCATATTAATAATAGCAGGCAGAATTAATCAGGATTGAAAGGAAAAACTGAGTCATCAGCATATACATGAGAAAGGGAGGAACACCTAGGGAGGAGTAGACAGGAAAGAGAAGGTCACCTAATGAAATAATTCAACAGAAGCCATTTAAGAATGGCTGTAAATCCAAATCATCTTTAAAATTCTTGGGACACCTGGTGAGCATGTGACTCTTAATCTTTGGGTTGTAAGTTAGAGTTCAATATTGGGTGTAGTTATTAAAAACAAAATCTGATAAAATAAAATAAAATACAATAATTCTTTTCAAATTCCATGTGTTTTGAAACTAGCCTTCCTTGAACACCCTTGTTCATGGTCAGTTGTTCTTTATTTTCCTCTTGTGTGATGGATCACACCATTATTTAACTTACCTCATTACTTTGGAGAGCTTAGTATATTATCTTGTCAATTATACTGCTCTTTGAAGAACAGGTTGCATTTATATAAATGTTTCTCAGGGCATAGCTCAATTCTACAAGCAGAGTGGATTTTCAACAAATATTTCTCACATGGACAGGTGGATCAACTTGCTTCGTTTGCAGGTAAATAACCAACATTAAAAGGAGAAAAATGACTTACGATATATAAGAATTGAGTACCAGAATCAAAGGGAAAAGGCCACTTTTATGGTAGCCTCAAAGGAGGAGTGACTAAAACAACTTCAAATAAAAGATTAAGGTTAAGCAAACAAATATAAGACAAAGAGGAAGGACACAAATTAGAATAAACTGAAAAGACAATGTGCAAGAAAAGAGATAAGACTCTTAAAAAAAATGAAAGCAAATAATGGGAAACCAATACAAATTGTTGAGTTTAATTTTATGGGTCAAAAAAGTGATGGTAATATAATTTCCATGACTTATTACTTACTAGTAAGAAGCTCAAGAACAAATACAGTCAATAAAATCTCCCATTGGTTTTGTATTGCTGATTTGTAGTGGTGCCTTGGAAATAATGGCTCTAAACCTATCCAGGTTCCTTACATAGTTTTGGTATCAAAACATCAAATGGTGTTTGCCCCTTTTTCCTAAAACTTTTAAAATTCAAATTTTTCCCATAAAGAGCACATAAAATCTTGATCTCTTGTAAATATAATTTCCTGAAGGCACAGTTTTTAATAGTAACATGGATAGTCCCTTAACTATAGCTATGTGAGTGGCCTCATTGAACATGTATTATACCAGGCATTTTGAGATGCTTCGTGGTTAGGCCACAATCATGCATTGGATTATATCATAAATGCCCATATTTCATTTTAATTAGTAAAAAAAATGCTTTTTTAAAATAGTCATCAGCTTTGGAAAGCACTGTTTTATAATGCATAGTATTTAGGAAACCTTAAAATTACATGTACCAAGAGGGAAATCAGATCATCTCTCCTCAGTGACTAAAATTAAGCCTCCTTAGGGGTGCCTGGGTGACTCAGTCGGTTAAGCAACAGACTTCTGCTCAGGTCATGATCTCAGTCTGTGAGTTCAAGCTTCTCATTGGGCTCTGTGTTGACAGCTTAGAGCCTGGAGCCTGTTTTGGATTCTGTCTCTCCCTCTCCCTCTCTCTCTCTCTCTCTCTGCCCCTCCCCTGCTCATGCTCTGTCTCTCTTGCTCTCAAATATAAATAAAAGATAAAAAAAAATTTTTTTAATAAAAAAAATAAAATTAAGCCTCCTTTTTTTTTTTTGCCCTCCCTCCCCCCGACTACAATCCATAGTTAATGTTCATTGCTTGGCTTTGGGATAATGATCTGGATCTGTTTCTCCCACTTTTGAAAGAACTTGTCTGTAATATTCAGATCAGTGCTTCACCTTTCTGTTTTGCTTTCTGCATTGATGAACAGATCTAACCACCGAGAGACACATAACACTGTGTCTCACCGTATGATTGACAGAGACCCGCATTTAGCTCTTAGAAAAATTGTTCCAACATTATGTGGACTGTAGTGAACATGTTTAGCAATTGTGAAGGCATAAAAAGCAACAAAAGCTTGTTCATTTTTTAAAATTGAGAAACATCAAATATAAATCAATACTTACATAAAAATGTCTTTCAGAGAGCTAAATTCAGTATGTTAATTTAAGAACATAAATCAGATGACAAATTATTCAATCATAAAATTTCCCTATTTGCCTAGGGAAAATATTAAGAATATATGAAAAAGTTCCTTTTTATTTTTTTAAATATGAAATTGTAAAGTAAAAATATTTTAAACCTGTGTTCTTTAACATATTTTTTATAGGATTAGTGTCTCCAGCTAAAACATATTTTGATATTGTATGATGGACATAACATTGAGATTTATCTTAGAATTAGGTGGCCTAGGATTCAGCCCTATTTTTAAATTAACTTTTGTTGGATAAGGCCCTTAAAAATCTTCGGAATGCTGCATCAGTAACTGAAAAAAAGGGAGTTAAATATCTGTACCTACCTCACAGAGTGTGGATAGATGGAAAAGAAAGAGTGTATGTAGAACTATATTCTTAAAATTTAAAGTATTGTTATCATTTAGTATCAAAAGTAATATTTAGATGTCTGGTCCCAGAGAAGATGGTATAGGCTCACTTTTCCCTGTCTCTCCCCTCTAGATGCCCTGGAAATAATTCAACAAATAATCATAAAAAGACAATAACTTTCATTAAAAGACTGTAATCATAAAAAAAGACTTTTCAACAAAGAAAAGCCCAGAACCAGATGTCTTCACTGGTGAATTCTACCGAACGTTTAAAGAAAAATTAATGCCAATCCTTCTACAGCTCTTCCAAAAAACTGAAGAGAAGGGAACTTTCCCAAAGTCATTTTATGAGGCCAGTATTATCCTGATACTAACATAGACAAAGAAAATTATAAGAAAATAAAATTAATAATATCTCTGATAAATACAGATGTAAAATTTTTCAACAAAATATAAGCAAATTGAATGCAATAGCACATCAAAGAATCATACACTATGATCAAGTCAGATTTATCACTAGGATGCAAAGATGGTTCAACATATATAAATCAACAAGTATGACACACCATATTAATGAAATAAAAGATAAAAATCATATGATCATCTCAATAGATGCACAAACACACACGTACACATAAAAACACTTGAAAAACCTCATTCTTTCATGATAAAAGGTCTTAACAATTTGGGCATAGAAGAAATGGACCTCAACATAACTGACAAGTCTTCAGTGACTTAATGATGAATGGTTGAAAATTTTTTCTGTCAGATCAGGAATAAAACAAGGGTGCTGTTCCCATTACTTCAATTAACATCATAATAGAAGTTGTAGCCAGAACAATTAGGCAAGAAAAATAAATGAAAGGCATTCAAATCAGAAAAGAAAAAAAACTGTCTCTCTTTGCAGATGATATAACCTTATATAGTGAAAACCCTAAAGATTGCACCAAAAATATGGTTATAACTAATCAACAATTCTGTAAAGTTGCAGGATACAGAAATAACAAATAGGAATCAGTTGCATTTCTATACACTAACAATGAATTATCTGAAAAAGAAATAAAGAAAATAATCCCATTTACAATAGAATCAAAAACAATGAAATTCTAAAGAATAAATTTAAGAAGATGAAAGTTGTGTATACTGGAAATATAAGACTTTGATGGAAAAAGAATTGAAGAAGACACATAAAAATGGAAATATATCCTGTGTTTATGTATCAGAAGAACTAATATTGTTAAAATGCGCATACTACCCAAAGTTATCTATAGATTCAATGCAATTGCTATCAAAATTCCAATGTCATTTTTCACAGACTAGAAAAACAATCCCAAAATTCATATGAAATCCTAATGACTTTGAATAGCAAAAACAATCCAGAGAGAAAGAAAAACAAACAAAAAACAAAAAAATCATATTTACTGATATCAGACTAAATTACAAAGCTAACGCAATCAAAACAGAGTGGTACTGGCATAAAAAGAGACACACAGACCAATGGGATAGAATCCAGAGTCCAGAAATACACCCATACACTTACTGTCAACTAACATTTAATTAGAGAGCTAAGAGTACTTAATGAGGCATGTACAGCTTCCTCAATAAGTGATATTGAGAAAACTGGATATTCATATGCAGAAAAGTGAAATAGGACCTCCACCTTACACCACTCACAAAAATTAACTTGAAATAAATTAAAGACTTAAATGTAGGATCTAAAACCATAAAATTACTAGAAGAAAACATAGGAAAAACAGTTCACCTTGATCTTGGCAATGATTTTTTTGATTTAACACTAAAGCACATGCAACAAAATAAAATATAAACTAAGGGGACTATACCAAACTGAGCTTCTACATAGCAAAAGAAACAATGAATAAAATAAAAAAGGCAATCTACAGAATGGTAGAAAATATTTGGAAACCATTTATATGAAAAGGAGTTAACTTTCAAAATGTATTTAAGAAAAAGGAAAAGAAATGAGAAAAATTCAGTTAATAAATGGGCAAAGGATCTGAATAGACATTTTTCAAAAGATGACATACAAATGACTAACAGGTACATGAAAAGGTACATCAGCTTTACATCATTCATCATAAGCACATGGATCAGAACCACAAGGATATATCATCTCATACCTGTTAGAATGTTTATTACTAAAAATATAAAAGATATCAAGTGTTGGCAAAGATGTAGAAAAAAGAGAACCTTTGAGCACTGTTGTTAGGGATATAAATTGGTACAGCCACTATGGAAAACATATGGAGGCTCCTCAAAAAAATTAAAAAAAGAACCACCATATGATCTTGCGATTCCATTTTTGGATATATATCCGAAGGAAAATGAATCACTACTGAAAGAGGTATCTGCACTCCTATGTTCCTTGCAGCTTTATTCGCAATCACCAACAAATGGAAACAATATGTCCATCTGTTTGTCCATCAATGGATGAAGGGATAAAGAAAATGTACATACACCATGGCATATTTTTTCAGCTATAAGGACATTCTGCAATAGATGGACCTTGAGGGCATTATGTATAAGCTAGACAGAAAGACACAAATACTGTATGATCTCATATATGAAATCTAAAACCTTCTCTTCCCCCAAACTTATAGAAACAGAGTAGAATGGAAGGCTAGGTAATGGAGGAAATGGTAAGATGCTGGCCAAAAGGAAAAAAAACTTCTAGTTATAAGATGAATTAGCAATTGTAAATAGGATTTACAATTGCACCAAAACCCATAAGATACTTAGGAATAAACCTAATCAAAGAGGTAAAATATCCATATGCTAAAAACTATAGAAAGCTTATGAAAGAAACTGAAGAAGATACAAAGGGAAAAACATTTCATGGTCATGGATTGGAAGAACAAATATTGCCAAAATGTTGATACTACCCAAAGTAATCTACACATTCAATGTACCCCCTACCAAAACAACACCAGCATTCTTCACAGAGCTAGAACAAACAATCCTAAAATTTGTATGAAACTAGAAAAGACCCTGAATAGCCAAAGCAATCCTGAAAAAGAAAACCAAAGCTGGAGGCATCACAATTCTGGACTTCAAGTTGTATTACAAAGCTGTAATCATTGAGGCAGTATGGTATGGGCACCAAAACAGATGCATAGATCAATGGAATACAATAGAGAACCCAGAAATGGGCCCACAAATATATGGTCAACTAATCTTTGACAAAACAGGAAAGAGCATCCAATGGAAAAAAGAGTTATCTTCAGCAAATGGTGCTGAGAAAAGTAGACAGCAATATGCAGAAGAATGAACCTAGACCACTTTCTTACACCATACACAAAAATAAATTCAAAATGGGTGAAAGATCTACATGTAAGACAGGAAACCATCAAAATCCTACAGGAGAAAATAGCAACCTCTTTGACCTCAGCCACAACAACTTCTTACTTGACATGTCTCCAAAGGCAAGGGAAATAAAATAAAAAAATAAACTACTGGGACCTCATCAAGATAAAAAGCTTCTGCATAGTGAAGGAAACAATCCACAAAACAAAAGGCAATCGACGGAATGGGAGAAGATATTTGCAAAGGACATATCGGATAAAGGGTTAGCATCCAAGATCTATAAATATGTACCAAAGTTAACTGCCCCCAAAATAATTAATCCAGTAAAGCAACAGACACTTTTCCAAGGACTTCCAGATGGCTAACAGAGAGATGAAAAGATGCTCAATGTCACTCATCATCAGGGAAATACAAATCAAAACCACAATGAGATACTATCGCACACCTGTCAGAATGGCTAAAATTAACTCAAGCAACAACAGATGTTGGCGAGGATGTGTAGAGAGGGGAACCCTTTTGCACTGTTGGTAGGAATGCAACCTAGTGCAGCTACACTGGAAAACAGTATGGAGGTTCCTCAAAAAAATTAAAAATAGAACTACCATATGACCCAGCAATTGCACTACTAGGTATTTATCCAAAGGTTAAAAAAATGCTGATTCAAAGGGGCACATGCACCCCAATGTTTATAGCAGTGCTATCAACAAAACCAAATTATGGAAAGAGCCCAAATGTCCATTGACTGATGAATGGATAAAGAAGATGTGGTATATATATATACAATGGAATACTACTTGGTGATAAAAAAGAACGAAATCTTGCCATTTGCAACAACGTGGATGGAACTAGAGTGTATTATGCTAAGTGAAATAAGTCAGTTGGAGAAAGACAAATATATGATTTCACTCATATCTGTAATTTAAGAAACAAAACAGATGAACATAGGGGAAGGGAAGAAAAAATAAGATAAAGAGAGGGAGGCAAAACATAAGAGACTCTTAAATACAGAGAACAAACTGAAGGTTGCTGGAGGGGAGGTGGGTGGGGGGGGATAGGTTAAATGGGTGATGGGCATTAAGGAAGGCACTTTTAAGGATGAGCACTGGGTGTCATATGTAAGAGATGATTCACTGGGTTCTACTCATGAAACCAAAACTACACTGTATGGTAACTAACTTGAATGTAAGTAAAAAAATAAGATGAATTAGCACTGGAGATATAATGTACAACATGGTGATTATAGGTAATAGTATTATTATATGTTATACTTGAAAGTTGCTAAGAGAGTAAATCTTAATGTTCTCATCCTCACATCCCCCACACAAGGTAATTATATGAGTTGTCAGATGTATTAGCTGAGTTTATTGTGTTAATCATTTCACAATGTCTTTGTGCATCAAATGATCATGTTGTATATCTTAGACTTATACAATTTAATATGTCAATTATATATCAATAAATTTGGGGAAAAACACATATGTAAAATGTGTTTTTGTGTTTCCAAGCATGGAGAGTATCTTAGTTATCTTTTTTTTGATTTATAATTGAAATTTTCTGTAACATAGAAACTTCAACTTTGAAATTTGCTGAGACTTTCTCTACAGACTACCATGTACTTAATATCTGTAAAGTATTCTGTGTTCTTGAGAAGTGTATTTTCTATCTAAATGCAGTGTTTATATGAGGCTTTTGATTCAAGATTATGATTTCTGTTATTCAAATCTTTCTTCTTATTTTTTCTGTTTAATATATTGAGTAATAAGAGAGGTACATGAAGTAATACACTTAGTAAAGCTTTCAAATTTACTTTTCAGATTTGTAATTTTTTTTCTTCATATATAAGTTGAAGGTATGTTACCAAATGCATATGAATTTAGAATTGTTATATAACTTCCTCATTAGTGAAAGCTTCTATTTATATATATAATACTTATATATATATAAATTGTAATGCTTATATATAAATTTATATATAAATATTTTAAAATTAGGTAGGGAATATCAATCTACTTAATATTAAGGCTTAGTATCAGTACAGTATTCAAGTCATGATGGTTCTGTCTTGACAGATCAATGGAACCCAAAGGATTTATTGAAAACTTGCACACACAATTCAGTGGAGGAAAGATAGCCTTTTCACCAAATGGTGTTAGAGTAAGTGGATATCCATAGACAATAATAATAATAATAATAACAATAATAATTTAGAAACCTCAACCCAGCCCTTACACCTTACACAAAAATTATTTCAAAATAGATCACAGACTTAAAGGTAAAATGTTGAAGTATACAGTTTAGGAGAAAACATGAGAAAATCTTTAGCATCTAGAGCTTGGTGAAGAGTTTAGACTTGATACTGAAAGCATGTTTCACAAAAGGAAAAGCTGATAAATTAGGTAAATCAATAAAAATCGATAAATTTGTATTCATCAAAATTAAAAACATTTTCTCTGCAAAAGACCCTGTTAAGGGGATAAAAAAAAAATATTGACTAAGAGGAGTACCTGGGTGGTTCACTTGAATTTGGCTCAGGTCATGATTCCAGGGTTGTGGGATCCAGCCCCACGTCGGGCTCCATGCTGAGTGTGGAGCCTGCCTGGCATTCTCTCTCTTTCTCTCTCTCTCTCTCCCTCTCTCTCTCTCTCTCTCTCTTTCTCTCCTCTTCCTCCTCCTCCCCCCTCCCACTTGCATGTGTTCTCTCTCTTTAAACAAACAAATAATCAAACAAAAATTATTGATGGGGAGATAATGTTTGTAAACAACTTCTGATAAAGGGACATAATTATTACTTTTACTATGTGTAAATAACTCTCAAAACTGAATTTGAAAAATAATCTAATTAAAAATTGGGAAAAAGACATTATCACACATGCCACCAAAAAGGATACACCAATGACAAATAATCACATGAAAATATGTTCAATATCATTAGCCATTAGGGAAATACAAATTAAAACCAAAATGAAATATCATTACATATCTATCAAAATGACCAAAATAAAAATTAGTCCTAACACCAAATGCTGGCAAGGATATAGAGAAAACCGGTTCATTGCTCATGAGAAGTTAAAGGGTATAGCCACTCTAGAAAATAGTTTGGCTGTTTATTCTAAAACTAAAAATATTCTTTCCAAAAAACCTAACAACTGCATTCTTGAGATTTTTCCCAGAGAAGAGACCTCAGTTCATGCAAAAACCTGTGTACAAATGTTTGTAGCAGCTCTGTTCATATTAACCAAGAACTGGAATCAACCCAAATGTCCCTCAATGGGTATATGCTTAAACAAACATTGGTAAATAAAAAGTAGCAAACTATTGACCACATACTTGAATGGGTTTAAATGTAATTAAATGGAGCGGAAAAAGTCAATCTCAAAACTTTACACAATGTATGATTCTATTTATATAACATTTTTAAAAAGTTTATTGAATTATATTGAGAGAGAGAGAGAGAGAGAGAACAAGCAGGGAAGGGCAGAGATAGAAGGAGAGATAGAATCTCAAGCAGGCTCAGCTCTGTCAGCACAGAGCCCAATGCAGGGCTCGAACTCACGAACCATGAGATCATGACCTGAGCCTAAACCAAGAGTCAGATGCTTAACTGAGCCAACGAAGTGCCCCTATATAACATTTTTGAAATAACAAAGAAGTTGACATGGAGAAAAGATTAGTGGTTGTTAAGGGTTAGAGATTGTGCAGTGGGAGGGAATGGGTATGGATATAAAGTGATAGCATGAGGGAGTCTTGTGGCTTGGAAGAGTTCTGAATCTTGATTATGGCCATAGTCACATGTAACTACACATGTGATATAAGTGCGTGAAAATACACACACATACACACACACAAGTATTTGCATAATTGGTGAAATCTGAATAAGTTCTGTGGATTGTACCAATGTCAACTTCCTGATTTTGATAAAGTATTATATTTATATAAAATGTTAACATTGGGCATCCTTGTTAGGGGTGTTTAGGACCTCCCTGTACATTCCTTTGTAACTTCCTGTGAATTTACAAATATTTCAAAATAAAAAGATTTTGAAAAGTTGTATTTACAATATTTTGAGGGGCGCCTGGGTGGCTCAGTTGGTTGGGCGGCCGACTTTGGCTCAGGTCATGATCTCACTCTGTGCTGGCAGCTCAGAGCCTGCAGCCTACTTCAGATTCTGTGTCTTCCTCTCTCTCTACCCCTCCCGTGCTCATGCTCTGTGTCTCTCTGTCTCTCAATAATAAATAAATGTTAAAGAAAAAAAATAAAAAATAAATAAAAAATAAAAAAAATATTTTGAAATTATTTTGCTACTGTACAGAACAAGCAGATTTGATGATGTCAATATTATTTTCAAACTTGTATGCTTTAAGCACTAAAGATAAGGCATAACTCATTCCTAAACATAAAAGTGACTTGAGCAATCAAGAACAGAGGACAGAATTTTATAATCCTTCCATAGGTACTACTTTATAGCCATGATAAAGATTGAAGGGAGAAGGGAGAAATACATAAATAATTAGTGCAAAAATGATAGTCAAAATATTTAACAACTTTTATGGTCTGGACACTAACCAATCAGAGTAGAGTAGGATCAATTAGAACAGATGTCAGCCATAAATGGCAGAATTTGGTATCGGCGTGAAGCAGTGGAATATCCAACTGATATGACTTATTTTGGCTTGATTTTATTATTTCCTCCGCAAAAGATTTATATTCCTAAAGTGTTGGATTTCTTATACTGGAAAGGGTACTATGTCATTGGATGAAGCATACCTCAAAGTGCTGCTATAAAATATCATGACTAATATGAATAATTATCAGTTAGCAAAATAAGAACTACTTGTATTAAGATATTTGAAATTTCCTCAATTTTTTTTTTACAAAGCACCCTAAATATCAGTATAAAAACAAGTAACATTGAAATTAGTTTGCTCATAATATTTAAAGATAGGAGTTTAACATATAAATGACTTTTCAATTTTAAGTTTTTGTATCTGGATAGTTAATATATTTGGAGTCTGTTTTTCTGAACTTTTCCTAGTGGAAAAATTTCAAGGTGCTTTATAAACGTAATCTTGGCAGGTTTATCAGATTAGGAAAACAAATATTCAAAGATGAAAATGATTTGGTCCTATTTATTCTTGCGAAATTAAGATTACTAATTATCAATACAAATTCAATGAGACAACAGGCCAAAGCCACTATTTAAAAAAGAAATAAACTATGCACTCTAGAACAGAATGTGAACTATGCAAATAAAAGTATGAGTTTCTAATCTATGTGACAGTTAAGAAATTCACTTAAGAAATGACCTAAAACTACATACAGATGGCTAACAGACATGTGAAAACATGCTCAACATCACTTATCATCAGGGAAATATGAATCAAAATTACAACCAGATATCACCTCACACCTTCCAGAATGGCTAAAATTAACAACACAGGAAACAACAGATGTTGGAGAGGATGCAGAGAAAGGGGAACCCTCTTACATTGTTGGTAGGAATGCAGACTGGTGTAGCCACTCTGGAAAACAGTATGGAGGTTCCACAAAAAGTTAAAAATAGAACTACCCTACAATACAGCAATTGCACTACTAGGTAGTTACTCAAAGGATTCAAAAATACCAAATGGAAGGGACACATACACCCCGATGTTTATAGCAGTATTATCAACAATAGCCAAATTATGGAAAGAGCCCAAATGTCCATTGACTGAAGAATGGATAAAGAACTGGTGTGTGTGTGTGTGTGTGTGTGTGTGTGTATACATATATATATATATAATATGAATATATATAAATTTATTATATATAATGGAATATTATTCAGTCATAAAAAGTGAAATCTTGCCATTTGCAATGACATGGATAGCACTAGAGTATTATGCCAAATGAAATAAGTCACTCAGAGAAAGACAAATACCATATGATTTCACTCACATGTGGTATTTAAGAAACAAAACAGATGAACATAGGAGGAAAAAAAGAGAGAGGCAAACCAGAAGACAGACTCTTAACTATAGAGAATGAACTAAGGGTTTCTGGAGGGGAGGTGGGCAGGAGGATGGGTTAAGTGGATAATGGGTATTAAGGAGGTCACTTGTGATGAATATTGGGTGTTGTATGTAACTGATGAATCACTAAATTTTACACCCGGAACTAATATTACACTGTATGTTAACTGGAATTTAAATAAAAAACTTGAAAAAGAAAAAAAAAGAAATGACCTAAAACAACTTAATGTTTTCTATTATTTTAGGAGGCAACCTCCTTCTCCTGAATAAAAAATTCACTTAATAAATATTACAACACATAGCTTATGCTGTCTTCATTCATGAGCATTTTGGACACCATTTTTTTAAAGATAGATTAATATCTCAAAACTTTACTTAATGCCGATGGAAATGCAGTTCTCATGTAGGTAACCAGGTGAAGATTATGTGATTTTTGTTTTATAGTAACATGACAAAACTCCTTTATAATTTATAGACATAGAATATAAGAACTAAGCCACCCAGTTTGTACAGCTGTGATTACAACTGTGGGAGCATTTAAAGCCATTCTAACAGAATGGAGAGGGACAAGCTCCAATCTATTGATATTAGGCTGGAATTAGGTAGGTGGATAATTTTAGCTTACATGGGTTGTCTATTTCCATCTCTCCAGGACACTAGAGTACCTGAAGGCTCTTAAGGTAGACCAACTATTCTGAATTCTTCCCCTTGTCTTCTATGAGGCTAATTCATTGGCTCAGAACACACCAGAAGGAAAAGAAAGGAGCAGTTACTGGGAGCCTGTGGTTCCATAAACACTGTCCCTCTTATATGTGTAACTAAATCAGCATGAAACAGATATCCTTCCCATTTTACAGGTAAAAAAGCCTAGGCTCTCAGAAATTAAGCATGTTGCCCAAGAACCCACAGATTTGTGTTTGGAATACAGCCTTCCTAGACACCAAATTTCACATGATTTCCTCTCCTGAATGTGATAGTTTAATTACATTTCAGCTTTAAGAAAAGAATAGCCCTATAAGGTTTGAATCACTTTTGATATTTCCCCTAGTTCAGTGATTCATGGGGGATGTGTCACCACTGGGATGTCTGTGATTGGAAATGTCTCAGGAGAAACCCCTTGGTACTAATTCTGATGGCCAAGGACAAATATGATGATGTTTTATGTACACAGTTCACTGATCTTGCATCCAAATTATTTAAGAGTTAACTGCTGTTTCTGTGGTTTTGTAAAAGACTATATTGGCTTGTTAAACAGCACCCTCCCAAATACTAATATTAGTATCCAGCAGTAGGTGGAGACTTTTTTCTGCTATGTAGACTGGTGCTAAAACTCTAAAAATGCAGAGTGATGACAAATGCACAGAATGGAGTGACTTCATTATTTTCAACTGTATTGTGAAAGACAGTATGCTTTCATGTTCAGTAGCAGCATTATTCAGTAGCAGCATTATCCTTCAAATAATAATCAAAACAATTGCTTTGGTGTCAATACAGTAAGTGATTGTACAGAGCAACCTATGTTTCCCTTTCCCCCTTGATAACAATAAGAAAACATTTCCTAGTTTTTTCGTTAGCCCAAGAACAATTTAAATCAGTTGATACCTCCCTTCCATCTTTCACTCAGCTTCTTCTTTTAATAGTTGACCAGGGAATTAACTTTACACACTGATGTAAACAAACCTAAAAATGCCAACGTGTACAGGTCCCTATCTACATCCACATGTACATATGTACATTTCTAAAAGTATGCATGCATATACAACATCATGGGATTTAATTTTGAGAGAGTAAAATGTTAATTATAATAATAATAATAAAGAATTTATGGTATGCAACCCAGTAAGGTGTGAAATGTTCACTTTAAAAATTACTGCACTAAAACTTGCTTCTAGGTAGATGGAGTGAGAAGCTTATAACTCATGAGAACACATAGAAAATCTATACAAAATGCAAAAACTAAACATTTTAAAGAGAAACAACAGGTCTAAGATTCCAAAGAGGTGAAAAGTGGAGAGGCGAGGGAAGATTTTGCAGCTGATTTTGATTCTGGGCTGTGGGAATGCTCTAGACTTGGTCTAGCTAGAAGGCCAAGGCTGGAGGTTAGGGAAACGAGCAGAACATGGAGGAGTCCTGAGGGACTGGAGTGACAAAATATATTCTCGAGAGATTTTAAACACACAACCCATTATCCCATGATAACATCTGTCAGATTAAGATGCTTCAAGGTCTAGGGGCAAAAAGCTAAGCAAAAACTCCTGAAATGCACCACAGATTTTTGGCAGTCTTGCAATACTAAGGAGAAAAAATATTTTTATTTTTACTTTTTTTAAGTTTATTTATTGATAAATAAATAATTGATAATAATTGAGAGAGGGAGGGCCCAACACAGAGCTCAAACTCAAGGCATGAGATCATGACCTGAGCCAAAATCAAGAGTTGACACTTGAGCTACCCAGGCGCCCAACTGAGCTACCCAGATACCTGAAAAACATTATTTTTAAAATACTGGAATTCAAGGGGCATCTGGGTGGCACAGTCAGTTGAATGTCCGACTTTGGCTCAGGTCATGATCTCACAGCTGGTGGGTTTAAGCCCCACATCGGGCTCTGTGCTGACAGCTAGGAGTCTGGAGCTGCTTCAGATTCTGTCTCCCTCTCTCTCTGCCCCTCCTCCGCTCATGCTCAGTCTCTCTCTCTCTCAAAATAAATAAACATTAAAAAATATTTAAAAAATTGGAATTTAAGATCTGCCAAGAGGAAAGCCCCACACGAACACACTAGGTCTGGGTTTGTCTTGTGGATCAGATTCAGTCTGCCCTTATTTTCTGTATGCTCCATAAATGAGGAACAATTTATATACTTTTAAATGGCTGCAAAACAAAACAACAAGAGAAACGAATTTTGAAACTCAAATTCTGAAACTATAGGAAACTCAAATTCTCTGTTCACGAGAAAAGCTTTATCAGAATACATCCATGCCCTTTATTTATATATTGATTTTGCCTTTTTGCACAATGAGTAGTTACCAGACTGGATGACCTGCAAAGCCTAAAATACAGGCTACCTGACCCTTTACAGAAAATGCTTGCTGACCTGCAATAGGCTGTTTGTTGAAAACCCTGGGCAAACATCCTAAGAACAGGAACAAACCAGAGATAAATTGAGTCTTACCAAAACTCAACCCAACCTCCTACTGGCCCGACTCCAGACTGGATTAAGGAATCAGCCTCTACTCTATCTCACTGGCATAAGAAGGATAAATCTTTGCTGGAGAAAGATATTAGCATCTTGAGCCTCTATAATTTTTTAGACACATTTTACACACATTTCACCATTCAGAAAATGACTTTGTTTGGTCTGAGTGGAACCGTGATACATGTAAGAAGCCTGACTTCAGTGGTGAGCGCAACAAAAATGCATTAACATCCAACATTGAAACATGCAATTTTAACCCATGTTTAAAAAAAAAGAAAGAAAAAGAAAACAGAAGTAACAGTATTACCTAAAAGCACTTTTCTTGGCAAGAAAACTTAAAATATGTGTCTGGAAAATACAGTATTCTAACTAAGTAGATGTTAATTACCATTGTAAACCATTCCAATAATATATGGAATAAAACCAGAAATTATTCATCTTGTAGAGAATGAAAACAAATAGTAATTGACCAGTTATAAGTCATTGTGAACAACAAGACTGTATTCTAGGGCTTGGTTTTCAAAGATATGTACTTTATAGACGCTGGCATCATATTTTAGGTATCTACCATCCTGAGAAGGCAGACAAGTACAGATGTGGGAAAAACTGGTAACACTGGAATACTATAATTATGCAATGTCTTTATGTCTACATCTCTCCCAGAAGTTTTAAATTTCATTTTAATAGCTTTTTCTAATGAAAAGAATAACTCAAAGGAACGAGAGAGCTGAGAAGTTCAATATGTCATAGAAGTGCAAATTGTTAAACTCATTTTAGTTAGGACATACTAAGGCTTTACATCTGTGGCAAAAGTAAATAGTAACTTCCATATATAACAGATCAGGCCATTTTAATTTATAACCTATCACAATTTGCAGCACATGCCTTACTGGTGTCAATGAAATATACAACCTAATGGTGCTCGAAAATCCAGGGCACATAATAATTTTATGTGATTCAACCACCTGCAGTGGCACTATCACACAGAAGGCACACAGATATAGCTATGACTATAAAATATAACATAGACAGTGATTAAAAACTGGATATTTATGCATCAAAATATGTACACACAAATTGTATACTGTAATTTTTAATTTAACTCAGTGTATAATTAGAAATGAACAATGCCAGCATAATATTACCTGAGAGTGCCAGAATTAACATTAAAAGGAAAGGACTTTTAGAATTAGAGAATTTTTAAAAGGTGGACTTTTTAAAAACTTTTTTGAAAGTTTAAATTCTCCTCATCACTTTCTCCACCTTTAAGAACTCCTCAATGATAGATGCATCTGAACAGGGCTCTGATAGCTTGATGAGATAAAGGCTTGATTGTGGTCAAATAATAAATCATCAGGAGAGTATGCTATTTATCATTTTAGCTAAACTTGAAGTGTTCTTTTAGCATTAAACTCGATATCTTTAAAAATTATAAGTATTATCTAGAACAGACTTCATCTAAATAATTTACTAATTTCAAAACAAGGGTTACACTCATGTAATCCTCAAGATTGTTTAAAAGCATTCTTCACATACATGAGAACAGTCAATTTCTAAGCAAGTTAATATTATTACATTGCAAACTAGAAAATACTAAGGATAACCCAGGACATTCATGCAATTGGCTATTTTATTTAAATGTTTGATTAAAAGAAAGTAGCCATGTGTATGTATAGATCGTAATAACTAGCAGAATAACTAGCCTCTGAACACAAAAATCCATATCATTTATAGTTCCACAATAGTGTTTCTCTATACATCATGTTTGATTCCAGTGAAAAGATCAGAGTCCTCAGAGAGACATACTGCAAACAAAAAGTCCTTAGAAGGTGGTGGAAAGTCAGGCCAGGAGTCAAAGAGAACCAACAGAGATGACAGAGATGTGATATCCGGCACAGTCTCCTCAGAGAGAAAAAGGAAAACCACATGGCACTGTTGAAATGCCGCGTCAATTCTCTCTCCTATCTGAGCATTAAATATTACATCTTTAAAATTGGTTCCACTAGATTATTGCTTCTTTAGATGAGACCCTCCTTTAAGAAACACAAACATTCTCAAAGTGCAACGCCGAAACATCATAAAAACTTAATAACCTACCATTTTCTTTGCACTCTTCTGGAGGTTTAGCCTTTTTCGCAAGTCGTGGATCCAGCCATGATGTTGTCTTTGTGTTATGGCTGAAAAGAAAAGAGATCACTCTGAACAGACACATACTGAAAGGAATCAAGTTTATTCCTTAAAAAAAAGGTGGGGGTGTTAGTCCAACAAAATTGCAATCGATACACTTAATTTGCTTACTGGTTCTAAGTAGCCCTGAAGGAGGTGTAAGAGTAATTGTGCAAGGCAGCTGTAAATTTGGCAACCTCAGCTCCCTGTCCTCAAAGCAGCTATTTTTATTAAAATCAACTAGAATGTTGCCAAGTTAACCTCATTGAAAATGCAGAACTCATCCAGAGCAAAAGGAATTTATTACAAATACAGGATTCTCCAGTTGGAAGAGCACAGTTCGCAGGCTCTGATACTGTTTCCTCACTTTTGCAAAATAATTATTTTCATCCTAAACCTGCCCTTTTCATAAATAGTTGTTTTGTTACTCCTTAACTACCAAGCTGGCAGAGGCAGTATAAAAGTGATGAAAATTACAGCATGTTCTTGGGATGCCTACATTTTCTCAAAAAGTGATTAATAGCAATTGCATTAACCCATATTTAGCTGTCTTCCGTCTAAATACTTCCAACCCAGCTAGGAAGGTAGAGGATAAAAATGTCTGTATTCTAACATTTCTGGAATGGAATTTCTGGTAATTAATGGTCATTTTAATGACATTTTTGTTTTGAAAAAAGAAAGTTTTCTGGGAAGTCTTCTGTCAGAAATTTTAAAAACAGAGACGTTTTTAGAGCAATGTTTCTTAAAGAGGTCCTACAATCACCTGCATTGGAATCACCTGGTGATTAACAATACCTATTCTGCGTCTTCATAGAACTACCAAATCAGAATCTTATTGGCAAGCGCTCCAGGTGATTTTTATGCATACTAAAATTTGAGAACCCCTGAAAAGCTCAAAACTGCTCTTTGGAGCTAAAATCTTGACTGGGTACAGCTGTCTCAAGTGATCTCATCTACCAATGGATGGATTATCAAGGATGTGACATTTGTGAGGGCTTCAGAAAAAGAATGAACAAAGTCACAGGTGTGGAAAGTTTGAGGTTTATACAAGGAAGAGTCAAAGGGCCAAAAAATGTAACGTGAAAGAGAAAAGTAAAAAATCCTTTAGAAATAGAAATTAAAGCTGGATAATAGGAATATTTGAACACAACTGTAAGAAAGTCAGGTGATAACGATGAAAATCAAATAATAGCTTCACATATATTTTCTCTCTCTTCATTGAAATTTAACCATGTTTCTCATTGTGTCAGAGCCATAAGTGTTAGCTAGATAACCAGATGAACAAATCTCCACTTAAAGCAAAGGTCAGAAAATTCTCCCAAGCAGTTTACTTAATAGCAAACTTCTAGAGTCCAGGTGTCTATCTCATGAAGATAATTTCAAGGCAGGGAGGAAGAAAAGGAGGAGGCAAGCTGGGCAGTGGGGAAGCAAGTCCAAGGTGTTTCTGCATATAGTGGTTTTTTGGACAAACATCCTGTCTATGTACAGAGCCATCGTCTGATTTGAAAACTGAGACATTAAGATCCTTGGGTCATCAGGTCTCTGTTCTTGAAGAAGATTCCCTTTTATTTCTGACTTTCATGTGTAGTAAAGAGAAAATACTCTCCCTCACTTTCTTCACATTTAGGAACTC
Organism: Panthera tigris; assembly: GCF_018350195.1. Lineage (NCBI taxonomy): Eukaryota > Metazoa > Chordata > Mammalia > Carnivora > Felidae > Panthera > Panthera tigris. The sequence goes on from NC_056661.1 coordinate 82,158,714, forward strand.
CACCATGATTGATGCCTCTAAGCAGAGCTCTAATAATTTGATCAGATAAAGGCTGTGAATTTGGTCAAATTATAAATCATCAGGAGAGTGTGCTAGCTTCTGTTTTCTCCCAGTTTGACCTTTGTAAAGTCTGACGGTGCTTTATTATAGAGTGTCAGAAGCAACTAAAGTATTGTAGACACTTTTATCTCATTCTGGTCCTCATTTATAGTCATGTCAATACCATCTAGTCTTTTCCTCTGAACTAAAGACACACATGGAAGGATATTATGATTACCCCAAATATGATAACGGACTGAGTTCAGTGTTTGCTGCTCCCATTTTGAAAAAGACAAATTCACTTTAAAAAATATTCTTATAGAGACGCCTTCAATTCAGTGTGTGTGTGTGTGTGTGTGTGTGTGTACGCACGCGCATGCATAATGTGTAAGGTTTGCTCATGTTTGTGTGTTTATGTGTTAGGGAGAAATATTGGGAAGTGGGCAAGGAAAATAAATTTCCCTTCTTTTTCCACACATTTGCTTCTTCGAAATCCTTCCTCCATTATGGATAAAAGTCATTTATTTCTAAGTGTGTAAGACAAATTCACGAAAGCAAACACGTCTATGGTGAAGTATTAAGGAGCCATTACTAAGCCATTACAGGAAGTCAAATTACCATTTTTATATCACACCACCATCGGTCTCAAATACTGGCTAATTTTGTAGAAAACTGTGAGTTTCCTAGCTTTCCTGAGTTTCTGCAAAGCATTTCATTACAGGATGATTTCTTCGAGGTTGAACTAGCATTAATGGTATATCACTTTAATACATTTTGGCAGATGGAGTCTCTTATAGTTAACGGCATTTTTAGCTGATCGTCTGAAGTGATTCTGAAAGAAATGTGGGTAGCAGTCTTAAATATCACATGAAGATACAGTGCAGTGTTTTTCAATACTGACTCTCCCCAGCCTTGTAATTTGCGTGCTTCTTCAAGATGCCTTACAAAGGGGATATTTTTAATGCATTTGGGAGACAACAGAACAAGTGGCTTTTCTACTTCCCTTAAATTATATATTTTTAACCTCAACAATTACCTTTGAAGATAGGATTAAACATTGGACGGGAAACAGTGTACTAAATGGGATCACTGAGGGACTTTTCACAATCTACATACCACGTTTCCTCAAGTTTGAGGATATGATTTCCTTTTACTTCCACTGCTAAAGTAGATTCAAACAGGACATCAGTTTTCTGTGTCTATCAAATTGTGTGGAACACAAATGACAAGACGGTAAGAGGCTAATCTTATATAATCTTATATTCTGATACTAGTTTCTTTAACAGAGACACATACACACATATATGCTGCATTTGTAAAGAACTTTTTTTTCCCCTAGCTGGGGAATGGAACAAATATTTTCTAGGAGTGTTGAATCATAATATCCTACTACTGTATGTATTTTTATGGATATAGTTAATGTAATGATCATGAAAATTGAGAGATTAAGTGAATGCAAGTCAGTAGCTACTCAAGTTCAATCAATGCCATATTAAAAAAATCTGGATAAAAACCTTAATAAATGGTTTACCCAAACTTTTCCCTGATGTTAAACTATATAATAAATCTATCTGGAGGAGTGGAACAAGCCAGAAGTGGAATTTCATTCAACTCCGTAATTCTAGTTTAAATTTGTAACAGAATGGTCTTGAAGATGTGATAGGCTGACTTATAATGAATTAGAGATTTCTGTATTTTTTTTGTAAGTTTAACCTTTGACAAACTGACAAAAGCAGCAGGTTAAATAATAACATCTTATCTTCCTGGGGAAACATTCTTCTCACACAGAAAATGCTTCACCTCGACAGCAAAAGCCACTGACGTTATGGTGCATACACCTTGCAAAGTTATTATCGTGTAACATTTCCTGATTGTCTACTTGGTCAGGGACTGTACTAGAACTTTCATACTCATTACCTCATTTAATGCTAATGAGCCTTTTTGGCTACAGATTTTTAACTCCATTTTTATAGGCAGAGAAACAAAAGTTCAGAGAAGGTAAGCAACTTGCCCAAGGTTATGAAGCTAGTATGTGAAACCAAAAGAGGTAGCATTAAACCCAGATATATCTGATTCCCAAGTCCAAGTTCCTTTTTCTTTAAGTTTATTTATTTATTTATTAAAAATTTTTAAATGTTTATTTAATTTTGAGAGAGAGAGAGAGAGAGAGAGAGCAAGTGAAGGAGGGTCCGAGAGAGAGGGAGACACAGAATCTGAAGCAGGCTCCAGGCTCTGAGCTGTGAGCAAGAGCCCGATGCAGGGCTCGAACTCACAAGCCATGAGATCATAACCTGAGCCAAAGTTGGGTGCTTAACTGACTGAGCCACCCAGGTGCCCCTATTTATTTTTGAGAGAAAGAGTGAGTTTGAGCAGGGGAGGGGCAGAGAGACAGGGAGAGAGAGAATTCCAAGCAGGCTCTACACTATAAGCGCCAAGCCCCATGTGGGGATCAATCTCACAAATTGTGAGATTGTGATCTGAGCTGAAATCAAGAGTCAGATGCTTAACTGACTGAGCAACATAGATGTCCCCCCGAATCCAAGTTTCTTATGCTCTGAAACCAGAGGCATACTAAACCTAACATTTTGCTTTTTACACTGAATTGCTTTATCTCACTCCCTTGGAGAATAGTCAAAGATCTTTTTTTCTCAGAGCCTTTGCCAATAGTTTGGAAGTGGAGACATTTATCTCCTGTTTGAGGATAGTAATCATGACCTCAGAACCTTTGTGTTGAATGCCTTGTACTTAGTAGGTATTATATTAAATTGCAGGTGCCTAGAGATGAAAGAGAGAACTTGTGACTGAGGAGGCACAGATAATATCACTGAAAACATTTTTTTCCTTATAAACTTGAATTTTCCATTCAGATCACTTTCAAGTCAAATGTTCTCCATTCAAATATGAATATTTTTCCAGGGGGAACTAAGCTGGTGCCATAGTAAGAAGACCCTAGGCTTGTCTATCCCTCAAACGCAACTAGATAACTATCAAATAATCCTAAATACCTCAGAAATCAACCTGAATATTTTCCCTAAAGTCTTAAAATTCCTGATTTATATAATCTACATATAAATATTAGGTATTGGAAGCTATACTAAAGAATTAGGTTAACAAAACTGCTATCAAATGGGTGGAGTGTTTTCATATAGATCATGCCACACTCTGTCGTCCATTCCATTCTTTCATTGTATTTTCCCAGACTATAAGCCCTTATCAGTTTCTTATTATACATTAAGTGGGTCCTTAAGGGTGGTCCAATCTGAAAGTGTCTGTAAGACATATCCTCCTTCTATTCATCTTCTTTCTGTTTCCTTTTCCACTCCTGTGTCCTACTTTTATATTGCCACCTAGATCAAAATGTTTTCTTTCTCTCTCTGTCTTTCTTTCTTTCTTTCTCTCCTTTCTTTCTTTCTCTCTCCTTTCTTTTTCTTTCTCTCTCTCTCCTTTATTTTCTTTCTTTCTTTCTTCTTTCTTTCTCTTTTCTTTCTTTCTCTCTCTTCTTTCTTTCTTTCTTTCTTTCTTTCTTTCTTTCTTTCTTTCTCTGTTTCTTTCTTCTTTTTTATAAAGAGCACAAGAGAGAGTATGCTCAAGACAGCACAAGTGCAGAAGGGGCAGAGGAAAAGAGAGAATCTCACACAGGCTCCACAATCAGCACAGAGCCTGACGCAGTGCTTGTTCTCACCATTGTCAGATCATGATCTCAGCCAAAATCAAGACCCAGAAGCTCAACTGACTGACCCACCCAGGTGCCTCTAAAATAATGTTTTCAATACTGCACAGATGTTAGATGATGTTTCACTAACTGAAATTTTATTAGTGGAATAAAAAACTTCTATTATCAAACATACTCCTTTGTTGCATTTTCTCTAAAAATATCAACAGACTTAAAACAGTTACAAAACACTGAATTTAAAAAAAAAAAACCTCCTACAGGAGTGCCTCGGTGGCTCAGTCAATTAAGCATGTGATTCTTGGTTTTGGCTCTAGTCATGATCTCATGGTTTGTGGGACTGAGCCCCAAGTGGGACTCTGCCCTGAGCTCAGAGCCTGCTTGGTATTCTCTCTCTCACTTTCTCTCTGCCCCTCCCCCACTCATTCCTTCTCCCTCTCTTTCACTCAAAATAAGTAAATAAACATCAAAAATTTTTTTAAAAAATAAGTAAAAATTCCTCTTACAAAGCCAATTCTGAATCATAGCCTTTAACTGAATCATAACTTTAACTTTACATAGTCAAAATGTATTTTCACCTGAGGAATACTGTATCAGAAGAATAATCAGAGATTGAAGTGAATGATATTTGACTGCATGAAGCATAATCTTTTGAACAAGGTTTAAACAAGGTCCAGGTAAATATTTTATTGTCTATTGGACAGTTCAAAATGTGTTTGGATGTTAAAGTTTCAATAGCAGGTGTCATACAGGTTCAGAGACAATAATCACAGAGATTACTGACTACATTTTACATAATTTTAAAAATAAATGTTAGTTATTTTTTTTTAAGTAATCTTTACACCCAATGTGGGGCTCAAACTCATGATCCTGAGCCAATATGAAGAGTCACATGCTCCACCAGCTGAGCCAGCCATGCGCCTCTAAGTGTTAGTTCTTAAAAGTATATAAATTGATTACATTTTATATCATAGACAATGAAATCCTCAGGATGGTGACATCATTTTCCAGAAGACTTTCTCCTTTATATCATATTTCCAAAAAGAAGGTTACAGGGACTGATTGGATACATCTAATTGATACTGAACAGTAGGAGCTTTTTCATTCAAGGATCCATTTTTTCATAGTACTACTATTTTTCCTCTTTATACTTGGTAATTTACATACAAAGTTATTGTCAATGACCTCTATAATGGTTGTTTCTTAAATAATATTTTAAAATATCTTATTGATCATGTGAATGTGTGAGTTTGCCATCATATTATCTTTCATATGTTTAGAAAACATTTTTTTTTAATTTTTTTAACGTTTATTTATTTTTGAGACAGAGAGAGACAGAGCATGAATAGGGGAGGGTCAGAGCGAAAGGGAGACACAGAATCCAAAGCAAGCTCCAGGCTCTGAGCTATCAGCACAGAGCCTGACACAGGGCTCGAACCCACAAACCATGAGATCATGACCTCAGCCGAAGTCGGACGCTTAACCGACTGAGCCACCCAGGCGCCCCTAGAAAACATTTTTGAGAGGTTTTATTATAAATATAGTTTTGGATATTGTGACTGTGAGCTGCATACAGTTTTGTTTAAAACATATTATTTTCTGTCTGGGGATTGCACTGGAATCTTGTGTGGCACAAGAAAAAAGAATATGAAACAAAATCAATATCTCTACTATTTTGTAATACAAATTAGAGAGAGTAAGCACAGACCACATTTTGTGACTGGTGGGAATGTGCCGAGTTGAGGATGTGAAAGCTGGAGTTGCTGCACCCCCAAAAATTGATTTTGCTTTTCTTTCCAATAAGTTTCCCAAATATTCTCTCCACTATTTCATAAATAAAAGTTTTTAATTTGTTTGAAATGGCAATCAGTGATTTACTGAACACTTGAGGAGATACAGAAACATGAACACAGGAGGAAACAGATTATATGTGTGTCTTCCTGAGAATTGAAAAGCAAATTCATCCTGGACAGTGATTTAGGAAACCATGCGCAGCTATGACATTTTTCACAGATGTGATTTTCAGTTTCAAAAGCCTGCTTTTAAAAATCTATTATTTAAGATGACATAGCGTTCAGTGCCATTCAGGGAGATGGTAGTAAACAAATAGGTTCTTGTTGTCATTTTGTTTTTTGCCAAAGGAATAGCAGTCTCTTTTATGTCACTAACTAAACTGACTCCCAAACAAAGAAGGAATTTAATGGGATTCCCAAAGCATGTCAATACAGATTAACCCTATGGTGTCTCTGCTTTATGGAACATTTAGCCTCTGGAATGGCGAACTTCTGGCCAAGAAACCTATAAACAAATACTATTTGTAATATGAAAGTTTACTTTAATTTCAGCCAATGTTTGTTTATATGGTAGAGGTAGTATGGGATAATGGCAATAGCTGTGCAAGGTGACAGGACTACACGACCATAAGCATGTTAATTTCTCCAGGGTGCCTCAGAATCTCTATGAAGTGGGGTGTATCAAATGCTCACAAGGTGGCTATGATATAATATATACAGGCACCATGGTGAAATGATTAAGAGCAAGGATGCTGGAGAAAGACTTGTGTCCACAAAAGTATGAATCTTGTGAGTTTTGCTGATGACTTGCATTCCCAGGGTTTATTATTATTATTTTTTAAGTTATTTATTTATTTATTTTGAGAGAGGGAGAGAGAGAGAGAGAGAGAGGGAGGTGGGGAGGGGCAAAGAGAGGGAGACAGAGAATCCCAAGCAGATTCTGCACTGTCAGTGCAGAGCCCAACGCGGGGCTTGAATTCACAAACTGTGAGATCATGACCTGAGCCGAAACGGAGAGTCGGACGCTTTAACCAACTGGACCACCCAGGGTCTCTCTATTCCCACGCCAAGCATATGGTATGTGTCCTACAAAGATGTGTTGGGTAAATGGAGTCAAAGCATCTTGGCTTTGTGAATTCTGGAATATGTGACCACAAACAAATTACTTACTTCTGCAAGCCTCAGTTTCCTAAAGTGAGAATTAAATGAGCACGGCATAAATGCCTCATATATTAGCTATTACTGTTCGGGTAACCTGAACACAGCCTGAACAAAGCTGGCACTCAGTATGTGGTAACTATTGTTACTAATTTGAATTTACAATCAATATGCCGTCTATTTTAAAAGACATTATTAATGAGGGTGATATTATGAATTAAGGAAACTACTCATTTTAAACAATATTATTCATTGCAGAGTCTTTTGAAAATTGCTCAACATAAGACATTATGAATACTTTTAACCATGTTTAGAGGAGAGCATTCACTCACAGTTTAAAATTCCATTGCTTAAAAATGCTTTCTCACATTGAGGAGGGCACCTGTTGGGGTGAGCACTGGGTGTTGTATGGAAAGCAATTTGACAGTAAATTTCATATTAAAAATAAAAATAAATAAATAAATCAAAATGCTTTCTCAGATGTTAACTTTTTCTCATTAAATATCACTGTAAATAATAAAAGGAATCAGCGTTGATACATTCATCAAAGGAAGCAGTTCTGAAAAGTGTGGGAAATATAGTTGACCCATGTGTTCAGTACCAAAAACAACAAAATAACTTCTCACCTTCTAAATGTAAAACTTGTTATGTATTGAGATATATAAAGTATTTTGTAATACTGCATAAATCAATAACTATTTTAAAATATTACTGTACAGAAGACCAAAAAAAATTACTCACTATCTTAATTCAAAAACCCACAGTACATATATATATATATATATATATATATATATATATATATATATGTTTTTATTTATTTTTGAGACCGAGAGAGACAGAGCATGAGCAGGGGAAGGGCAGAGAGAGAGGGAGACACAGAATCTGAAGCAGGCTCCAGGCTCTGAGCTTTCAGCACAGAGCCCGACATGGGGCTCGAACTCACAGACTGTGAGATCATGACCTGAGCTGAAGTTGGATGCTTAACTGGCCGAGCCACCCAGGCACCCCTGTATATTTTAAATATATGTTTAAATTAACATTTCAGCAAGGTAGAGTTCCCCTCTCATATTCAGAAATATATACATATGTGTTAGGTATTTATATTTATATATTTAAATTTTATACACAGAACCACAGGGTCCTTCTGCTTTGTTTTCCTTATTTTCTGTTTTATCACAATCTTCATCTCACAAGAGACAGAATTCAGTCAAGTGTAACGAGGGGTGCTGCCTACCAAGGGAGACCTCCCTGTAAATGACTCTCACAATGTTGCCAGAGGGAAATTCTCACTGATGCCAGCTCTTCTTATTTCCCAAATCTATCTATCTTCCCTTCTGTCTGTTTTATCTTTCTCCTAACTTACTCTACTTGCCTTTCTGTCTTCTTTCTTTACCTCAACTTTGCTCCAGGATTGCAAACTTTTATATTACAAATACTATTTGTTTTCTAAGTTTCTTGGTTAAAAAATCCTGGGGCCTACCATGGGTTAGTCTCTAGATTATTGTCCCACCATGCTCCTTCTCCTGTCACTGTCTCCTGCTCTATCAGACTGTTTCCAAGGGTCTTTTATATTTACAAAAGAATTCATTGTGGTATCACTTAAAAGGCACACAAAGGTCAATTACAGCGGGCTGAAATGCTGATTTTGTCAAATGTAGTTAGGAAGGAGAGGGGCATTCCAGAACAAAGAGTGAAAGCAGTCAGGAGGGAATCAGGGAAAACTGAGGGAAAAGTAAAGCAGAGTGGGAGTGACACGCAGGCAGAGAGAAAGGAAACCACAGTGCAAGTGGTAACGGTGTGGAAATGAGGAACTAGATGAAGAAGACACCGATCCCTCCCTAGTCTGATTTTTGAGCTCATTGCACTGAGTCTTGAGATTCAAATGTAAGCGTTTCAAGAAATGAACAGATAGGGCTTGGAGTGGTCCATGGGGAGGCTGGAGTGGGGGGTGTCTTCATTCTGTGGAGAAACCTTTAAGAAGGGTATTTGCAACTGTCTTCTACAGGAATCTGCTTCCCATCACACTCCCATTTCAGTCTTAACTCAAGGCATCTTCATTTCCCTAAACTCTGGGTGGGTCTCCCCATGATCAGCTTTCTTGCCAAAATGAAATTGTCTCCTCTTTTATATCTTAATTGTCCACTTCAACCTATCTCTACTCCTCTTGCTCATTCATTCTTCCCTGAAGTAACAGGAAGAAGATAAACAAAGAAAACCCCCTGCCTGTCTTTCAAAAGCACTAATGATCTAGGAAATGGAAACAGAGCAATAATGTCACAGGATTCTCTAACGAATGCTTACTTCTCTAGTAGGGTCTTCTCACTAGCCCTGATAAACTCAGGGACTGGGTCTTTGTAACAAAAGTTCCTATACCTGGAATGCTGTGTCTACACATTGCCAACTCTATGTGACCTCACCTTCCCTATGATGACTCTTTTTATTACTTAAGTCTGTTCAGTAAGTCCTTCTCTGCATAGTATCACAAAACTCAGAAATTAGTTGTCTGCCAATTGTTTATGCCTCTCTTCCCCAAATTGAACAACAGATTTCAACACTAAATTTGAGAACACGAACAACATCTCATGAATCTTTGAATTCTGACACTGGGTGACTCACTAGAGTATTAACAGAATCATTTTGGTAGATTTTCCCAAGTCCTGACAAAGGCTCATCATTTACTACATACCATGAGCACAATTTCTGTCTTCCAAAGCCCGTTTTCTTCACAATCCCAAAAATCTGACATTATTTAAAAGAGAAAAGATCATTTTGTAATCACAAAGATTTTTATAATTGAATTATTGGAAGCCTTGTAAGGAAACAGTTCTTTAATCTACTTGTCATGCTGGTTTTCCTTTACTAATGCCACATACCCTTATTCCCCCTGTATTATATAATAAAAAGTGTATATTATCAGTCTCCTTCTTCTGAATATTAATTTTCCTGAACATCAATGCATGAACTCACATCTAGGGTTTATCCTTTGAATGATTCCATGCTGTACTTATCAATAACAAAATTATGTTTTAGATTTAAATACTTTTGAGCATTTAAAAAAATCTATATGACTTTCTCTTTCCCAATTAACTGATAAAAGATATCTTTGGGTCATTGGTTATAGCAATAAAAATAATGCAAGAGTTTTTTTTTTTTTTTAATTTACAAGATCTGTCAAAAGGTGAATAGTAGGGATTCATTCTCTGCAAATCACTGTATTTCTCATCCCATGTTGGAGTCAAGCAGAGCACCAAGTAATTACCTCATTATACATTCCCTTGGACACATGTATCAAAGTTCCCACCTTCACATGAGAATTAAATATTGGTATGTGGTAACATTTCAATTTCACAACTGAGTTCTGCCTACAGAGATCTAAGTCACAAATCACTCCAGGTTGGGTAAAGAATCCAGTTTTAATATTTTTTCTTGAATAATCAGAGTTTACACATTTTTATCTACTGTCAGCCCTGAAAACTTCAGATTCTATTAATTTTTCTGTTTGAGTCTTGTTTGAGGGAATGTGTTGAAGGAATACGTGTTGCTCATTTACAATATTTTTAGTTTTTATTTTTCCTAATTAACCTTTTGATTGTCTTATGCACATCAACAATTTAATTTTGTGCTGAGATCTTCACCTTAGGAGTTTTTTTTTTTTAAATGGTTCTACTCCTAGAAGATAAAGAAAGGAAAACTTTACTAACAGTATTGGTAATAAAATATTTTAAAAATCAGTTTGGAAAAAAAGTCCAAAAAGAAAGAAAAAGATTAGGTTGAGTCCATATCACCAGGGAGTTCAAGATTAGCATTTCGGTTCCTTTGGCCAGTCATAAAGATGGTCAGCAAAAATAGGATAAAATTAATAAAAAATGAGTGTGATGAACTATACAATACAAAACCAAACAATTTTATTGACATCTGACCTCTGCGTGAAGACCTTGCAATGTTGCCTTTTGTGACAAGTAAGAATTTTGCACTAAATAGCCGCATAATTAAATGTGATGGAGGATGTTTCCAGCAATCTGACTTAAAAATGGGATTACCTCATTTGAACTACACAGAAATCTTGACAGGGTAGAGTAAGCATTTCCCATGACAGGTAGATTATGTCTAACTCAATAGTAATGCCACATAGAGATTTACCTTTTTAGTCATGATTATAACAAATTTTACAGTGTAATTGTCTCATTTGATTTATAGCTATAATCTAGGACCCTTAATTGTATTAAGGCACTGTCCATTATTCTCTCACAAAGAAGAAAGCTAATAGCAGAAACAGTAAAATTCAGTATTTTATTTTGACCAATGTCTCTATGTGCTACATCATTCCTATACAGCTATGATCTTCATGGCAACACCCAAAGAAATGTGTGACACTCACTCTATGAAGTAGACTTCACCCTTCTCTGTATAGGCCATTTCCCAGTTATCAGGCAATGGGTCTGACTCCTCATTCTCTTCAGGTTTAGTTGGTTTTGCATCATCCATCTGCTCCTTCAGCTCTTCAGGCTGACTGTATACTGGTGCAGGATAAGGCTGGGAGGGTGTCTCCCCTGAGGGACCTGCACTCTTGTCTTCATGTTCACTGGATTCTACAAGAGAACAAGAGCATGCGGTCAGTCACTCTAGCCACAGTAACTTCTCAGTGATGTGGAGTATGATGCACCAGGGTAAATAAGCTCTAGGAATAGGAAAAGCATCATTGCGAACATCTCTGACAATGATCTCTAGGCCTATCTGAGTTCCCCTTTCACTTCTCATTCTTCTCTATCCTTCATCTAATTATTGCTGATTACTGAACTGGAGGACCATTTCACAACACAGGTGTGGTAAGCAGAATAATGACTCCTTAAAGATGTTCACATCCTACTTCCTGGAACCTGTGAATGAATGTTACCTTACATGGCAAAGGAGAATTATCAGATCTGATTAAACTAAGGGCCTTGGGATTGGGAGATTATCTTCAATTATTTAGGTGAGCTCATTGAAATGACGAGCGTCCCTAAAAGTGTAATAGGAAGACAGAAGAGGAGGGTGAAGGGGAGATGTGACACTAAAGAATGGCCAAAGAGATACAATGCTGCTGGCTTTGAAGATAGAAGGGGACCAACCAACCACAAGCCAAGAAATGTGAATGGCCTCTAGAAGCCGGCAAATTAAGGGTATAGATTCTCATCTAGAGCTTCTAGAAAGTAACACAGTCCCATTGACACTTTGATTTTAGCCCAGCAAGACCCATGTCAGAGTTCTAACCCACAGAGATGTAAGACAGTAAATCTGCATTGTTTTAAGCCATTAAGTTTTTGGTAATTTGGTATAGCAGCAAGAGAAAATTAATACAACAGAGTAAAACCTAAAAGAGATACATATATTAAAAGTAATTGGTAACAGGCTTGGAGGACAGACCCAAGAGTCTGAACATGTAGGTAGCACAAGCTCCAGAATGAGGAAAAGGAACACATAGAGAAGAAATAATAACTCAACAACAACAAAAAAAATAGAAGAAAATTTACCTAAGATGAAGAAACACTTGAGTTTGCAGACTGAAATGGTTCACTGAATCTGACGCCAGATTAATGAAGCACATAGACTCCTAAACACATCTAGGTGAAATTTCCAAACTCCGATGTTAAAAAGCAACTTTAGTAGCTCCTGCACTGAAGAAACATGATTACTTACAAAGAAAAGAGGAACAGAAGAACATGAGATCTTTCATCTGTGATACTCTAAGCTCAAAGAAAATAAGGTAACATCTATAGTAACTTGAGAAAAAAAAGTACAGCAACTAAAGTAACTTAACTCTACCAAAATATTATTCCTCTATCCAGGCAAAAGAAAGTCATTTTAAACATACAGAAGTTCTGAATAGGTCCTATCCATGCATCCTAATTAAGGACAACATTTGAGAAATTACTCTAACAGGATCATGGGGATTCAATCAAGGCAGATATCTCAAAATAGGGAGAGAAAAGGAGAAAATAAAAATTAAGAAGTAAATCCCGCATAATATACCTAAATATAAATGGACGATGATCACATTTTTGGAAATTTGTAATAGGTGTTAAAAACAAATTCGTGTAAGACAAGAAAACATTATATGGAAAATCTAATACCGGCATGGACTTTAAACTATATGTTGGTTAAGTTCAGGTTCTAGAGGGTGGAGAAAAGGTAGGGAAAGAAAGACATTTTAAAGGTCTGAAAGGGGCACACCAGAAAATGGGTAAACAGGATCATTTTAAAGTCTACCTTTCCACGGGATTAGATTATTGGGCAAGTGTTGTGGTCAAGGTGTAGACGTAATAGTATAATGAGGATATTTTTAAAATATCACCTAATGTATAGTCTCTCTGAGCTATTCAGAATTTCTTTTTCTTCCCATTTAGCTTTTCTGCCACTAACGAGAGACTATGAGTCTTATCTGTCAAAGAAGAGTAGATTTGGTGTTGTCTAGAAAAAGAAATATTTTGGGGTAAGTAAAAAGAAAGATATAATGCAGAGTAAATTCCTGCAAGATAAGATGGTGTGATTGGGAGAGAAATTCAAAGGGGGAAATATTCAGGTTTAAGACACTGCATGGTTCATTCAGGGATTCCGCACCACTATCTTCAGGTTTGGTCTGGGTGTGATGTGGTAGTGATGAGCAAAGGGAAAGCACAGAAAAGTTCAAGGGAGCCCAAAGGAGAAGAGGCCTCTGAACTGCTTTAGTTTAGCACTTTGGGAGAGATGTTTCCTGCAGAGTGGCTCCACGTCTCCACTGGTGGGTCAGAACAGAGATAGTGAATAAAAAAAATTGGCAAATACCACTCCAAGACTCCCCTGTGGTATGGATGTCACCAAAAGTCCAAGTATTCCCCAGTGGGAGATTTGGAAAACAACTCAAGAGTAGAGAACCAGAAGGCCTGCAGAGTCACTATGCCTTCCTCATCTGTGAGCTGTGGTAGAGACGGCTTAACCCAAACACTGGAAGGAGAGTCCTATTGACAGATGCCAGTGTAAGGATAGGACAGTCAACTTAAAAATATGAAAGTCTACAACCATTTGGGAACATAACCAATAACTATTAACATTAAAAATATACATATACAAATGCACATGTTCTTTGGCAAAGTAATCCCGCTTAATATATATCTCTATATATGGGAATATATCCTCAATAGATAGATAGATAGATAGATAGATAGATAGATAGATAGATAGATAGACAGAAATATATCCTCTAGAAAAAAGGTGTTATGGTATAAGAATACATATATAACAATATATATTGCAGTATATGTAATAATAAAGCCCTGAAAATGGTTTTAATGCCTAACAATGAAAATATGATTAAGTAAATTGTGGTTATCATTACCATGGAAAACTGCAGTTTAAAAACAATGAATTAGATGTGTATCTATTGAACTGAAAAAGATGCTCATAATTACTACTCAAAGAGTAATCCAAGTTGCAAAGTAATATATATTGTTAATCCTATCTTTAAAAAATAAGCAAACACCAAGTTCTCTTAGATATATGCATATAGCTTTGCATATAATTATATGAACATGAAAACAGGATGGAAGATGTACAATGTATTGCCAAATTTGATTACTTAAGGATAGTAAATTTAGATGGGGTGGAAGAAGTCGTGTTTATGTATCTCTGCATTCATTGGCTGTCTATTATATTTATAACTTTAAAAATTAATAAAGGTAATTTACAAGGAGTTAATTAAAGTTGAAAGCTACCTTTGTCTCAATCAGTTGCTTAGATCAATGTTTTCCCTACATGCATCAATCTCAGAGGGCCATATTAAGGTATCTATAAGAATTAGTAAGTATCTATAAGAATTAGTAAGCACAAGAACATGTTACCAGCTTTCATGGTTTTGCCCTTAAAAAGAAGACTTTATTGAAAGAATATGGATGCAGTCTTCCAGCTGATTCCTCATAAAGAATTGGCCTTTGTAAATATGTGGGAAAGAAGCAGCAAGAAAAGATACCATTGCTCTCTTGAGATGTTCATTGCTGTACCTTATTACATATAATTACCAATACACGAAATACACTGCTCTCAGGTGTTTCCAAATGTCATGTTGTATTTGAAAAGTTAAAATGCAAGGTCATGTTCTGAAATATTCACTCATTCAATATTCACTTAATCAATATTTATTAAGCACGCAATTGTCAGGAACTCAGGACAGAAGAATGAACAAGAGAGGCATGATCCCTGCTCTTGTGGACCTCAAAATATGTCAAGATGTGTAATCTTTAAACAATTTTAAGTGTGATGAATGCTTTCCCAGGCAAATCTGGGATATTATGCATATGCATTCACCTAATTTTATATAAAGAGTCAAGGAAAGCCTTTTTTCCCCAATGTGCTACTGACCTGAAACTTGAAAAAGAAATCAAGAGACTTTTTTCAGAGGAAGGTAATGGAGAAAAAAAAATCAATAAACAAGGGCTTAATTAGGCAAAGCCTTAGAAACCATGCTCAGAATTTGGGGCTATATCCTAAAAGCAATGAGAATACGTTGATGTGTCTTAATCAAGGAGACAACACAACCAGATTTTCATGCCCCACAAAGATTCCCCTTAACTATTCTGGGGTTTTAAGAATGGCAAGAGTAGATATTTACAGATCAGTGGGGAGTTATTTTTGTGCTCCAGATGAGAGATGATAGTGGCCTGGGCATGGAATGAGTGGACTGAAAAATATTTAGAGGGTAGATTTGCTATGATTAAAAAAAACTGGACAGATAAGAAAAAAAATGAGACGTCACGGTAAACCTGGTGGCAAAGCCATTCACTGAGATAGAAAATATGTCAGAAGGTGCAGGACTGTGTGGGGAGATAGAGGAATATGTGTATTGTTTTGGGCACATGGAGACAGAGGTCCATGCCAAACTCACAACAGACATGTCATGTCAAAGAGTGCTTGGCTGGAGAGAATCAATTCAAGAAACAACAGAATATGGCTAGACTGTATTATAATTTATGCCAGGGGAGTGAATGAAATTGCCTGGAGAGGCAGTGTAGCAAGTGGAAATCAGAATCCCTAGAGCAGCTGTCTGAGGAATTCCCACATTTAAGAGTCAATGAGAGAATGATTAGGAAAGAACAGTCAGGAAAGTAATAGGAAAACCAGTTGATCTTCATGCCATAGAAGCCAAACAAAGGGCAATGAGGAGGAAACACTTACTACCTTTGGCCAAAGCTTCTAAATAGTCCACAATATAAGGGCATCACATCTATTGAAATTAATGACACGGAGGAGGTCACTGGGGTTATTAGCTACCAGTTATGGTAGTAGTTATAGTGGAATGGTGGGTGCAGAAACCAGGTTGGAATGGACTAAAGAGTGAATGAAAATATATAATATGCTGACAGAGAATTCATTCAAGAAGCTTAGATATGAATAAATGTACTTTTTTTTTTACTTAAAGTTGAGTCTTTGGAGATGTCTACAATTATATTTATTGATGTGCCAGAGATTACGGTGACAATTTCTTTCAGTTTGTCTAACATGTGTTTAACTCACTCATTCCTTTATTCTTATCTAATGGATTAATCATTACATTAGCAAACACGAATTTAATACCTACAATGTGCAAGATACTTGAAAAGAGCTTAATAGGGGAGAGAAGAATTTTATCAGGCTGGGTTGATAGGAAGTAATCAACTAGTAATGAACTGTAATCAACTGTAAGTAATCAACCAGTAATGAACTGGGTTGATAGGAAGTAATAAGTAGCACCTACTTTCTCTATCTGAACAAAATAAGAGAAAAAAATGAGTAAGGCAAATGGAGAACTGTAACATTCCCAAATTTACTATTCATAAAGGCCAATCTATGGATGTAGTTTATGGTCAGAGTCAAGGGCTTCTGGTGAAACCCAGAATCAGGCAAATTGTATCCACAGGCAGCACAGAACCAGGGCAGGCTACCCATGCAGGGGCAGAATCTATTTTCAGAAGATGAATGTAGAACATTAAAAGGAAGAAAAAGAGGAGTTGAGTCAAGCAGGCCCAAATATCCTTCTAAGATGCATCATTCAGATAAGTCACGCCCATTCTGTCTGGGTAGCGTAGGTTAAGGTGCCAGGAGAGTGCAAATTAAGTACCTTCTTTGACATGTAAGACAACATGGTGGATAGAGAGGAAGTACCTCCCCCCAACTCTAGGTAACTACATACAGTACTATCATAATGGTTTACTAAGTGATATTCAATGACACTAAAGAGTTATATACAAATTTCTAGGATGGCAATATAGCATATGGAAATAATAATACCTAAGGCAACTGTCTGAAGAATTCCAATACTTAGCACTCAGCGAGAGAAGGAACTGGCATTCCATTTCCTATATTACTATGACAGTGTTGTTAATTAATTAATTAAACATTTGTTGAGACCCTACTAAGTGCCAGGCACTAGGTTAGGCAGTGGGTAGTCAAAGAGAATGTGGTCCAAATGGTATGCATTGTTAGTTTGCTAGGGCTGTCATAACAAATACCACAAACTGGATGCCTTAAACAATAGAAATGTGTTATCTTACAGTTCTGGAGACTAGACATCCTAAATTAAGGGTTTGGCAGGGCCATGATCCTTCTGGAGGCACTAGAGAAGGATCTATTCCAGACCTGTCTGCTAGCTTCTGGTATTTACTTGGTTTATGGCAGCAGAATTCCAGTCTTCATGTGGCGTTCTTACTGTGTACATGTCTGTGTCTCGATTTCCCCTTTTTATGAGGACACTAGTCATACTGGATCAGGGGCCGGCTTACTCTAGTATGACTTCATCTTAACTAATTGCATCTACAATGACCCTATGTCCAAATAAGTTTGCTTTCTAAGATTCTGGTGACTTGGACTTTAGTATAGAAATTGGGGAAAGGGCTCAATGCAACTACTTACATAATATATTAGGTGAGTTCAGCTTACAATTCACTGAACAGTCATGCTACCTCATAATAGTTTCCCTGCTTCATAAGAAAAATAGAAGATAACTTTACTGCATTTTGGATAATATGATTAAGTCTTTCTTCTGTGAGGCTTATTATTTTTAATCAGATATGTTGGGTAATGTATAAGTAACTGAGAATGTACCCATTAAGAACAGAATGGATTAAAAAAAATAGACTAGTTTTAAAAAAATTTTAAGTTTACAGCAAAATTAAAGAAAAGTATAGAGATTTCCCATATATTCCCTGCGTACCCTCCATGCATTGAGCCTCCCCATTACAAATATCCCCCACCAGTGTGGTACATTTGTTACAACTGATGAACCTACACTGCCACATCATTATCACCCAAAGACCATAGATTAAATTAGGGTTCACTGTGGATGATACATCTTATGGGTTTAGACAAATGTATAACGCTATGTATATGCCATTATAATATCATACCAAGTTTCACTGCCCTAAAAATCCTCTGTGCTCTGCCTATTCATCCCGGCCTCCCCCTCTAACTCCTGGCAACCACACTGATGCTTTTACTGTCTTCATAGTTTTGCCTTATCCAGAATGTCACATGGTATAGAGCCTTTTCAGATTGGCTTCTTGCACTTAGTAATGAGATGCACTTAGTAATATGTATTCAAGTTTATTGAATGTATTTTAATGGCTTAGAGCTCATTTCTCCTTAGGACTGAAAACATTCCATTATCTGTATGTACCACCCAAACTGACTTTTACTACTAAAAGGGTGGGAAAGAACAGATCTTACATGCCAACCAAGGGTGCACGTATAGCCACTCCTGTTAACATGCCTCTCTCTCCTCTCACGGACTTCAGCTTAGACAAGCATGGGTGTAGATGTGCCCACACACAGACCTCATATATGTCAGACCTACAATTTGGGAAGTCCTGGACTATTTAAATTTCGACTAAGAAGGGACCAAATAATCCAGGTATATGCTTTACTTTTATAGCACTGTGAAGCTATTTCTTGATTGGAAGTAGCCATGTAGAATTGTCCTTTTTGACTTCCAAGACAAATTTCTCAGCCTGGTCTTATTGTTAAATCTAAACATGAATTTTGGGGTATGTAAATGTAATTTTTTCCTAAGATGCTTGCTGCTGAAGTGAACAGACTTTATCAAACACTGACATTTTTTCTGAGTATTCCATTTTGCATTTCTAGGTCACTTAGATGCCTTATGAACCAGAGCAAGGCGTGTTTTGTTTTGTATCACTAACAATAGAATCAAAGAATATTTCAATAAAGAAGGAACATCTCTTTTTAAAGAATGATAATGATAAAAAAATTTCCTTTGACCAGAACTGTTGAATTTCCTAGAAGCTCTACAGAGACACTGAGACACAAAACAGACATTGACAATGCAGTCTTATAAAGGAGGACCTATAAAAAACCATATTTTACGTACACCTTTGCTGTTGTGAAGATTTAAGAAATATAATTTCTTTCCTCTTTCCTAATGTAATGGTGTTTTGTTGGATTTAGCAAATGTCTTTCTTCTTCGCATAAGAAAATAAGAAAAACTCAAATATCTGTACATTGTAGAGGGACTGCAAGTCATTTAATTGGAAGAGAATTAAATGTATGCATTTTTACATAATTCAGTCCACCTCACATAAATTCTATAGCTCTGGTCTAGTCTAAGGTGTTGAGATACAACAATATGTATTGTTGCCATTCCATTTGCTTACATGTTTATCGCCCTACAAATATCTAACACATTGCCTTTTGGACACAAGACTAAGAATAAATCAGAATGCCATTGTTTTGAATGCCCCACTCAGTTTTATTAAAGAATAATCAGAAACCAAGATAAAACCATTTCAAGAAGAATGCCTGTTTTATATGTTATCCATATTTTCACTTGACATGGTCAATGCATGTAGTTAATGTTGAAATTTATGTAATTGCCATCCTTCGAAACAAGGGAAAAACAATGTTTTTAACCTAGACAGGAAATTGTTGATTTTATTTCTTGAACTGTCATAAAATTTGAATTTCCAAAATTTGGTTTACCCTGTGAGAACTCTGGGATTTATATTTCTAATGGCTATGTGACAAATTTTAATGAATCTAATCATTTGTTTCCCTCCTGTCTTCATATTATTTCTTCAGAAATAAGCATAGCTAGAGAGCATTTGAGGGAAAAAAAAAAAGATTGTGAGGAACATATTTGTAGTTGATAAGAAAAGAGAATAGGAACAATCTGAGATAATTTTTTTCTTTTGATTTTTGTTTAGTGCTTCTAAGGTAACAACAAACACACTACACAAGAAACAGAAGAACATAATTGCTAAGGCTGGTGTCAGACTGCCTGAGTTTGAATCTGTTCTTTACAGTCTGAGGTTGGGGAAATTATTTAATCACTCTGGGCATGTCTCACTTTCCTTAAGCATACAATAGGGATAATAACATACCTCCGTATAAGCACTAGATGTGGCATGTATATAAATTGCTTAGAACAGTAGGTGTTCAGTAAATGTTATATATTATTATCAGTGAATTCTACTACTTCAAAAACACTAAGTAAATCACATAGTGAAATCAGTCAAGCAGCCTAAATAGTCTTTCCCCACAGAAACAAGAAGTGTAGTCAAGTTTGTATAATTTTAAAGATATTACTTTTTTTTTAATATCCAATTTCTGGGGCACCTGGGTGGTGCAGTTGGTTGAGCATCTGATTCTTGGTTTTGGCTCAGGTCATGATCTCGTGATTTCATGGGTTTGAGCCCCGTGTCAGGCTCTGTGCTGACAGTGCAGAGCCTGATTGGGATTCTCTCTCTCTCTCTCTCTCTCTCACTCTCTTTCCGCCCCTCCCCCATTCACATACTCTCTTCTCTCAAAATAAATAAATAAACTTTAAAAATGCAATTTCTAACAAAAGAGATACACACAAAGCTAATATTTCCTTTTAAAAAGGTGTTTACATAAATTGAGTTTTCCTTCCTTAGTTGAGACATGTTGTGTGGTTAAGTGACTTAAAGGAGGAAAATTCTGAGGATTTTCAGAATCCACACTTTTTTTTTTTTTCAAGTTCTGTATTATTCCTGTAGAGTTCTGCATTTGATTTTGCTGGGCACGAGGGGCTGCTACCGAGCAATGAACTTGGCAGCACTTTGGCACCACTGAGGGTATAGACTGAAAGCAGAATCAGAGGCTTAGCCCCCCGATTTTATATTAGCCCAATGCTTAGTCTCCTCATACATTACTAGGGCAACCTTGGTTTTCAAGTCTTTTTAGAACAGATTGCTCCTCACTTTCGTTTCTGCTCATTTGTGGTAGTGACCAAAGTGGTGGAGCATGAAGATTTACCTTGCTTTCTTGCAAACTCAGTAATCTCATCAAAAAGTGTATTTGTTATACTAATACAAGGTCTTATTGCATTTTAGTGGGGAAGGGGGCTGTCAGAGCATGGTCCTCCCTTCACTTCTAGAAGCTGAAGTTCTTAAAATTTGAACCACAGGGTCTTATAAATGAATGAACATTTCAAGGGTTGACTCTTAGATAAGAGACAAACATCATTTCAATTGATTTTCTATTATGACCATACTATAGATTATATCCTATAGTGAAAAGTGGAGAGCATTCTGTCTTCAGAAAGGAAGCAATCATGTAGTGGCCACCTGTGTTCTATGTAGCCAGTAGATTAAAAGAAGTCAAGATTATAACTTCTTGATCACAGAGTGCTCTTACCAATTTTCCTAAACCTTCTAAAATAAAAAGAAGGATTATACTATGGGTGCTAAAATGCTTGCATTTTAAATGATTAATGAATTTTTGCTCATCATTTAAAAAACTAATTACTTTTTTGATGTAGTAAAATATGCACATGGACGAAATCCAAAAGTACAAAAGGAAAACACAACGCAAAGTAGGCTTCTCTCCTGTTTATACTCCCTGTGCTGTAGCTAGCCAGTTAGCAAAGAAGATTGCTTTTCTGCTTTTTCAGAGATATTTCTATATACACTGATTACTGACTTGCAGTGTTTCTTTTTAACTTCTTAGTTCTTCTGAAGTGTTTCTAAGTTCTAAAAAAATGCATTATATAAATTCTTTTTAAAACTTTTTATTTAAATTTCAGCTAGTTAACATACAGTGCAATATTAGTTTCAAGTGTACAATGTAACGATTCATCCCTTCCATACAACACCTGGTGCTCATCACAGGTGCACTCCTTAATCCTCATCATCTCTTTAACTCATTCCCCCACTCTCCTCCCCTCTAGTCACCATCATTTTACTCTCTGTCGTTAAAAGTCTGTTTCCTGGTTTGCCTCTCTTTTTCCCATCTTTTGCTTGTTTGTTTGTTTTGTTTCTTAAATTCCACACGGGAGTGAAATCATATGGTATTTGTCTTTCTCTGACTTATTTGGCTTAGCATAACACTCTCTAGCTCCATCCATGTGGTTGCAAATGGCAAGGTTTCTTTTTTTTATGGTTGAGTAATATTCCATTGTATATATATACACCTCTTCTTTATCCATTCATCAGTTGATGAACCCTTGGGCTGTTTCCATAATCTGGCTACTGTAAATAGTGCTGCAGTAGATATAGGGTGAACATATTTCTTTGAATTAGTATTGTTTTATCCTTTGGGTAAATACTTAGTAGTGCAATTGCTGGATCATAGGACAGATATATTTTTAACTTTTTGAGGAACCTCTTTACTGTTTTCTACAGTGGCTGCAAGAGTTTTCATTCCTAACAACAGTGTATGTAAATTCTTTTCATATAAGATATGTGAAAGAGATGAGGTGAATGAGAAGAGATGGCCCTTAGACACGGTGGTAATTTATATATAATATATTTATGTAAAATTATATGTATATAAAAATAAACTTAGAATAAAATATTAGAATTAGGGAAAGTTAGGGTAATGATTAACTGAGTTTATGACCAATTGAGGAAAGAGAAATTCCCAGTCCTGTCAAGAAATGACCTTTTATCTGTAAACTTTGTAACCAAATTGCATTTCACCTATTCAGGAAGATAGGCAGGGAAATGTGAATTACTAAGAAAACATGTTCAATACCTCAAAATTATTTTTCATCTATATCTAAAACCCTCAGTTGGTTATAGTTTCTTTGAAGCACTATAAGAACAATATGTGAAATTAAGAAAATAGGAAAGTCAAGGTCTAACCACAAGCAGAAGATGACAAAGAAAAAAAATCCAAGATTTAAAAAACTAAATTGTAAAGATTTACTAGAAAGATTAGTAGAGGGAATTATTTCCCATTAATAAGGGAGAAGAGCTGCCTTAATAAGTGTATCTTCTTTCTGCAATATTTCATTTTTAACATTTTAGTAAAAGTAGACTAGAATGATGGCAATAAAATGAATCCCAATATATACATAACTTTGAAACTGTATATGTCATTTGATTTTAATAAATGTAATGAATTTGGAAGATGTTTATTATATAGAACCAAGTCCCACAAGCCCTCAACTAACTTTGGGTGAGAGAAACTGATATAAGTATTGAAAATATTCAAAGACCAAAGCAAGATACAAATGAAATATAGGATATAAATGTGCAGAATCTTTTAGATCTTGCTTTCAAAATTCTGAAAATATTCCACGAGACTAGTACTATGTAAAACATAATAGCCCCTTGTGAAGTTTTAGGAACATCAAAAGGTCTGAAAGAGAAAAAGAAGAAGACCTTATTTCATTTTGATCTTGATAATTCAAGTGCTATTCTTTGGGGCCAAATTGAAGTCAAGGTATTATTCGATGAGAGCAAGAAGTCAATTAGGAGGGAAAATATGAGGCTGCTATTCCCAGCAATGAAGCTATGTAGAAGGAATGAGTGCACACAGAGACCTTCCCTCTTCAGGAACAAAGTCCAGGCCTCACCCAGAAATAACTAGAGCACTCTTTGTCTGGCAATAAAGGAGCTGAGATTTCACACTGAAATTATCGTCACTGCTTATGAGGAGAAACGGGAGACAAGAAAATGGAACACAGAGTGAAAATCAGACCTAGAGAGAATGGATGGCTATGATTAGAAATACAATTAAGCTTTAAGGATGCCTGGAGCACATGAAGCCACTTAAATATTGCATCCTGTCCTCAGGCTTCTGCAAGTGCTATACAAACCTGAGAGTTACCCTGGTTGTTCTTGCTCTGCACTCCTTGTTCGTCTATCAAATCTCTCTCTCCTACACATCACATCCTACACAGCTCGGAGAAGTAGAAAAATGCTCTCCACAAAGGTTGAGTGCGAGATCCCTAAAATGCTGAATCAGTTTGAGGGCACGAAGAGGTTCAAATAATGCATCGTTTTTAGTTTAATAGCAAAGTGAGCTGGCCTTGACTTGAAGTGACATTCCTGAAACTACTCATGATTTCAATTTTCCCCCAGTGCTGTAGATAAAATTACTACTGTAGTTCATAACCATGAGCTCTAAAGTGATTATCTTATTACTTTATAATCACACTCAGAGCATTTTACAATTAGGGCAGTTTTAACTTTCAAGTAATCCTTTTAAGAAAAGATGCTCCCCATTTGTAAAGGGAATATCTAATTTTAGAAGGTTGATTTAAAATAGACCCAGAAATTTGCCCCTCCAATGGAAAGATAAACCCTACTACTGTGTTTGGGAACAAGATCATAAAATTAAGCCTCCTCAGAGTGAAAAAGAAAAAAAAAAGATAAAGATCTGAGTGGATACACACATCACAGTCTCTGTGAACCCACACAAAAATAAGCAGGGGATAGGCGGCGTTGGGGTGGTTTCAGAGTGGGCTATTATTCACAGGAAAACAGCGAGATTCACTACGGAGGACATAATTCTTTTGACAGTGACAGGACCTCATTCACAAAACCAGGACTGATGGTGCAGGCACAGTCAGCGTGCCAAGCGGCACAGGACCTGGATGCGGGTCCCTAATGGTGAACTGAGATCATTGCTGAGGACACTCGGTGATCACATAAGGGACACTCTGTTTGCTCTCTGGGAGATGCAGTTCATTTGCACTAATTGCGGGCTTGGGGGCCTGGAGAAGGCGGCTCTGTGTACACATACTGTATTCCCTTTGTTGGTGAAGGTAGCTCTCACGGGCCCTGTTCCTCCTGGCATTGTGTGTGTGTGTGTGTATTAACAGAGAGATTTAGCTGCCTTTAAAATATATGTGCATTTCTAATTCTTTGCACTAGACTTACTAATAGCTGGTGAGGGGAAGCTACAATATAATGGTGAATTACTTTCCGGAAAAGTTTAGCATATAATTCATGAAATAAAAGAAATCCAAGAAAGCTTAACCCAATTACTACGGTTTATAGGATTTTCTTTTCTTCAGAAAAGTTCAATCTTAAACAAAACTATGTACTTTTTATCCACCTATTTTATTTTATTTTACTTTAATTCCAGTACAGTTAACATACAGTGTTACATCAGTTTCGGGTGTAAAATATAATGATTCAACATCCACCTATCTATTTTTGGTATTTTCACAGAGAAAATGAAAAATTCTTATATCTAAGAATATACATTTAAAATATATTTCTACATAATTTTCTTTAGTTATCAAATAACTTTTGAGGGAATGGAATATCAAGAATGTCCTATCATTTGGGGCACCTGGTCGGTTAAGCAACCGCCTCAGGCGGTTAAGCAGCCAACTTATGGTTTCAGCTCAGGCCACGATCTACCAGTTTGTTTGACGGAGCCTTGAGTGGGGCTCTGTGCTGACAGCACGGAGCCTGCCTGGGATTCTCTACCTCTCTCTCTGCCCCTCCCCCACTCATGCTTTCTCTCTCTCTCTCTCTCAAAAATAAATTAAAAAAAAAGAATGTCAAATCTTTCAAACTTAGAAGGAACACATGTTGAAGACCCTCAGCAGTGTAAAATGAGCATGAAATAAAGCTAATCATGTTGATGCAGTAAAGCTTTGACATTCTCTTAGAGGTTTGGTTGACTAAAGAATAAAGATTTATGAGATCTTGAGATATTTAAAGATATATACTAATCACTGACACAGCTAAACAAAAAGTAAAATTGTCCTCATCCTGGCAGTGCTTATAATGTATGTGGGGATGCCAGACATATACATTATGAAAAGTGACCTATAAATACCAGGCTAATCAGTAGCTTCCAAATGAGTGAAGGCTATAAATAGTACTTTGATAATTCAGAGAAAGACAGACTCAATTTTTCATCCTGGGAGTCAACAAGTGATTTCTTAGGAATATCAAAAATTTTAGTATATTTTGACCAAAAGAATAGGAGGTTACAACGTGGAGAAGGCCTTCTCAAACACGTGGATGTGTTTTATGAGTGTGGGATGTGGATCAGAGAAGAGGTAGAGGAAGAGTAGGGACCAAAGCTAACAGAGATGTTTCAGTAAAATGTGGATTGTCCAGGGAGTCTGGGGCAGTAGAAACGGAAGCTCATCCAAGTTTTGGGAAGGATAGTTACGTGATCAAGTGCTGGTTCAAGAATCTTTCATTGATGGAGGAATAATAAGCAATCTGATAGGGATGGAGCCTGGAGGAATGTAGATCAGTTAGGGGACTGTGGTCCACAAATGAGGTGACACAGCAGTAATCTAGGATGGTGATACTTGGAAACAAGAGATTAAAACTACAGGTCCAGGATCTTTTATACCCAATAATATAGAACAAGCCTGGGGGAAAGAAGCATCAAAAAACCCAGAGCTATCTGGGTGAAAAGAAGAATGTGAAAAATCAAGCAAAGGCCTTTCTGAGTTAATCAGCTTGTCTCTTTTATGCGAGAAGAATTTAGGTAGAATGTTGTATTTAAGTTGCCATAGAAATTCCTAGCATGGGGAGTCCAGGGGGCAATAGTTAGAACTACAGCTCTGGAACACACCAGAAAAGTGAAGGCTGCAGGTAAATCTACAGTATTTGAAGCCATGCAGCTGGATGTCAACTCTAACACAATAAAGATGTCTAAATATAGATGAGGTTAATGTCAAGAAAGGTTTCCTGGGGATATGAATTTTAAATATCAGTTTAAAGACAGATTCTCTAAGATGATGTAAAGATATATCATCCTTGCAAGCATTAGATCTAACACCACAGCCACAAATTCAATAAAGGACAAATACAACAGAATACAATGTAATGAAATACACTGAGCTGAAAGACTGTGATTCTACTTGATGGAGGTCAGGAGTCATTTTGTCCTCAGCATGGTTAACAGCCCAGAGAAATGTGGTTGGAGAGAGGATGAGTTCAGGTGTTCCTGGGTCCAGATCTCAACTGTGTTACTAAATTAACTGTTACCTTAGTTAAGCACCTTTTAACTAAATTTCAGCATATTCTTTGTTAAGTATGCTATGATTATGAGATAAGAGATAAAATACGTACACTATGTCTAGCCCATGTCATGAATTCATTAAAGGAGGGTTGCCACTATTTATTTTATTTCATTTTTACTTTTGTAACTTTTAGTAGTAACATGCATAGAACTACATTTCTAAGGATAGAACTATATTGATTCCTATCACCAAACTGACATATGTCAGAAGAGAAACATTTCTGATCTGAGACACTGAAAGATCATTCTACGGCTTTTCTAGGTGATATGGGCTACATCCATCTGTTTGATGTAATTTTGAGCAAAACGGGAACCTAGCATAAGGTAGTTCACATAAAATATATGAATATTTATTGATAATGTTAGTAGAGCTCCATGTAGAAATTATATATTTAAAGGTGGTCACCAACTTTACATGAATATGGCCTGAAAATACAAGGAATATATCATTCTAAGTATAAGTTCAAAGGAGAAAAAAGTGAAGAAAATGAGTAACAGAAGTAAATTGAGGACTCCTCTAAAATCTATTATTATTTACATAGAGAAAATAATTCATTTTGGTAAAGTGTATAAGGATTTAAAATTGGTAGGTTTTATGTTTAAATACATACAGAATATTAATAAGAAATAGGATTTTTCTTTATATCCACAGAGCTGAATAATCCCAGTTGTAGATGACTTCAAGAAATGAAAGAAATTAGAAACTTTTGTTAGGTAGAAACTTAGAATGCCACTTTTAAAGAGGTATAAGTAAAATAGTGGTCATGTGTCTACACATTGCTGAGAAACATATTTATGCCTCTATTTGGTGCTATAAGATTCAAGATAGCATAGCCGCTAAGATCATGGGTTCTTTATATTTCTATTTGTATATAAATATATCTTATATTTATATATATTTCCTATATATAAACCCCAGTTACTGTGCAACTTACTTAACTATAGTGTACCTCGGTGTCTTAATTTGTAAAATAGTACCCAATCTGTAAAATCTATTAGGACAATTAAATGAACTAGTACATAGAATGAGGTTAGGGAGTTCCCAGCACATGGCAAGCATCCAAAAGAAGTTAAATTTTACATTACTTATTATCAGTATTTTTTGTAATGGAACAGAATTGCCTCAGTAAGCTTTTCTTATGCTCCAAATGTGCCTCATCAATGACACTATTTATGCTCTGAATTGACATCTGATATTAATTAGTATTATAAGCTCTTAGTCAAAATAGTTAGTTAGTGTTAACTAAACTTTAAGCAACAATTTTCTCGGTATTGTTTGAAGTTCTTTATATCTGGTGAATGTGTATGGAAAGAAAACAAAGGCAGGATAAAGAACCTGTGCTGGAAAAAATGTGATGAGGTTCAAAAGGTGAAAAGCTGCCCATATGTATATGAGAGGGAGGCAAAGTGAATCCTAAAATTTCTATTGGAGAAACATAAAAGAAAACAAGGTTTTCTAATAAGGGATGACAGAGCAATTCTCTGGTTTGGGGCTGTTTCCTCCATCTTTGAACACTGGGCGAAGAGCTGCCTAATTTATATGTCTCTTCTCCCATAATGGGAAAGAAAAAGACAGTATAAGAGCCACTTGCTCAGCCAGGCTTACAGAACCACTGTAAGCATCTGTAAGCATCTGTGACATCTACTGACTCTCCAGAAATCCTAGAGTTGGCCTGGGCAGTTTTTTCCTATTGTCCTCAGGCTAAGAGGTCCAAGGACAGACCAGTCAGAACTGGTTAAGAACAGTTCAAACTAACCCATTTTCTTTGTGTCTTTAAACACTGACTAGCCAGAAAAACAAAACAAAACAAAACAAAACAAAACAAAAAACAATTCCTCATGTTTAGGGTATAAATGGAAGGGAATGGTGCTTTCTAGATTCACTATGACCCCCAATTAATTTCTAGTTTACAAATCTGTGGGTCAAGAATCTTCATTTGATTTACCCTATACAGAGTAGAAATGAATTAGAAACAAATGATTCAGGCTCAACCGAGGACAAATATTTTATATTTTTAGCTATCAGGTGTTAACCATCAAGAAACTCTGTAACTGTACTTTGATCCCCAATTTCTGCTTCTTTTGTGATTATTGCTTCTACTTGGCTAAATCATTTTGTTTCTCATATCAAATATCAACTAAGAAAACTATGTACTATTAATTTAAATCTATTACATCATGAGAAGTAAATATTTTGACAAAGATATTTCAGAATTAAAAAAGAAAAAATCTAATTGCTTGAAAATTACCTGATCATTTCATAGTAAACAGGTTACATTATGTATCAATAGTGATTTTTAGCATTTGTATCCAGAAATCAGTTATTGGTAGGATCAGAGCATGTTTTTCACCATTATATTAATGGAGGAGATTGTTCTCCTTTGAGCAACCAAGATGAAACCACTTTTTACGGTTTTACACCTTGATTAGCACAGATTAGATTTTGGTTTCCTTATGTTCAAGAAAGAACATTTTTACAGGTATTATGAACAAGGAAGGTAAAAAACAAGCTTATGAAACTTTGATAAAAATAATTTGAGCATGGAAATTCAAATACTATGTCACTATAGAAACAGTACAGTGATAATTAAAAATACAGACATCAAAGTACCTTAGTTGTAGGTCATATATTATGAATAATATGTATGCAAGGTGCACGTGTTAACATTTTTTCAAGTGCTTTAACAGAGCTCTTAGATTTTCAATGCCTACTCATATGCTGTTATTAAAAAATAAATAACTAAGCTTAGAGGCTACAAGAATGCCATACTTTTGGTAACATTTAATTATGAATAATATAATGAAAAAAATTCATTTTTAGAAATAAACTATTTAGCACTCTATTAGTAATAAGCACAAGAAAATAGCAAAGCCATACCTTGCACAAACACACTTTATATCTGCCTGACATTCTTTATATATATGATATGATAGATCATATATGAAAGAGATAACAAGTTTTCCTTGTTCAAGGGCAGGTGTCTTCACAAAGTCAATGTATAAAGATGCTTTCTCCACATTGTCAGATTAGATAGTAAGGGTAGAGGGAAAACTGTATGGACACACTATAGCTGTGGTCATTTTGAGGACTGTATTCATTGAAGTTGTTAACTAAATCATATGACACAACCTCACACAGTTTACAGAACTGTGAGTATAGCAAGATTTCTAAGGATAGATTTTTATCTAACATTAGTTAACAAAGAAAGACCCCAGAACTTTCCACAATCATATTCATGACTTGTAACATTTTCTAAGATGTAGAAACCATTCATGATATTGCCATTAATACTGTGTAAGTGAAACAAAGACTGAGGAACTTGAATGAATTGCTTGATAAGTCAAAATTAAAACAATAAAATGGATACAAGAATTATGTCCTTTGCATTTGATACCATCATCTTCTCTCTGAAGATAACTATAATCATAGGTATACATGTACATACATATAAATGACTAACCTGGTGTTACTACTCCATTTCCATTGACCACAGGCCTCTCTTCCTCTTCCTCCTCAGGAGGCTCTATACTTGCTTTCTCCATGTTGCTCACTGATTTATTCCTCTTCCGTTTTCCTTCAGCACTTGGAGTGGCTCCCGGAAGTATCTGGTCTGTCACATTTAATAATAATGGTGCTGGTTCTGCTGGAGGCTTCGGCGTGCCGTAGTAATTGTCTGCAAATGATATCAAAACATGGATTTAAATATTCTCCTACTGTATGCATAATTCATAAAGATTGGAAATTATATTGATAAATATGCATCCTGTTTCTTACATACATATGTATTTTACATGCATATGATTTTTTTATCCTTTCACATTTTTATATATACCTTTATTTATTGCTTCTATTGAATTGGGCTTTAATGCTTAAATAAGGGTACAGATTTATCTTCATTCTCACCTTTTGCCAAACCAAAATATAGTCATATGTATTCGTCTCATATGGCTCATAGCAATTTCTAAATTATTTTTAAAATTTGATAACCTTTTTAAAAATAATGTCTGAATAAGGGTGCAGGTGACTTTTTTTAAAGCAAATCTCACAACATTCTGGAAAGCAAAGCACATTGTGCTTTTCTCCAGCTTTCAGAGGGCTCTGGCTGTTGTCCTTGATGCATATAGCAGCCTGCCCAGAGTGGTATCTCCATGCCAGTTTAATGGTTCACATGGCTACTGACAGTGGGCCTGCTGCCCTAATCATTCTTCAGATTACTACAGCTCTTTTTCCCATAGCTCCATGATTGGAGTGATGGAATATTTGTTTCTCCCATCAGTCTGTCAGACTTCTCAAAGAAGGAGACTAATTGTTATTTCTCTCTGTAATAACAGCCTGACACATAGTAGGCATAGAATAAATATTTACTAAGTGAGTACCTTTATATATTTAAGGCAAATTATTTATAGTGTAAAATTTTGATTGGTTAAGAACATAATGGTGTTTTATAAAATCAGTGTTATACTTTTAGCATCATCTTCGAAACCCACATTGGTGTTTTCAGTTAATTGAATAATTTATGCACATATTTGCTACTCATTCATTAAAATCTTTGTTTAGTACTGACTCTGCACCCAAACACTCCAATATATGTTTGAGAGAAAACGATGAATATAAAACAATCCTTGTCTTCCAGATGCTTAACAGTGTTGTGTGGAAGATAGGTGCATTTGACATCAAGCAGATAAGTATTATAACAGGAAATAGGACTAAGTACTGCAACTAAGGAGGCACAGAGGAAGAAGCACATCTCACTATCTGCAGAGGCCACTGAAGGCAACCGGGAAAACAGTGTTTTGCAAAAGAAACAAACTTTAACTAGAAGTCATGGGTTCTAGACTTGGCTTTTCTACATAACTACAATTCAGGGAAGTTACTTAACCTCACTAAGGCTCAATTTCTTCATCATACATTGGAAACAGCATACTTGTTATACCTAAATTCTGGGTTGCAAATAACCAAAAACCAATTCTAGTTAGACTGAACATGACAGGGATGTGCTGAGAAGATATGGGATGATTAGTTGAAGGAAGAGGCTGAAAAATCTTGGGAAAAATGAGCAAAAGCAAAGGAATTCCGTCAAAACACCAAAGTTGCCTCTGCTGGTCCCCAACTCTGAAAGCCCACAGCTCCATTGCCATGGGCACTGCCCTTGGCTGCCACTCCCTCAGCTAGAATGAATCCCAATCTCTGCTCAGGAGCTCTGATTCGCTCATTTCCAGGAAAACTCTCAGGCTGGGTTGTCTCATTGGCTAAGCCTCAGCCAGAGGGTGAGCTGACAGATTAGGGCAGGAGAATGGCTGTTCTCCTTTGATTTGGGGAGAGGGAGCTGGAGTCCCACCTTCCACCCATCTCATCGCAGGGCCCTCTCCAGGAAGGAATGGTCTTGGAGTGCTGGGTCAGCAGGAATGACCAATGTCTACTACACTTGCCCTCATCACTGGATTGCTGTGAAGAAGAAGGATGTATGAAGAAGTGCTTCATAGGCTGTAAAATTGCAATAGTCTTAATGGCAGTGTAAACGTCCTGCTGGCACTAAGTGAATATTCCAAAGGCTAGCTGGAACACTAATGCTGTTGCTCATTTTCATGGATATTCACAGTTGTAAGAGAAATACAAGGGGAAAAAATATCATCATGTAAAGTGGTTCTTATACATGTAAAACTTTTATACAGACGTCTGAAAAGTGGATGATAGACATTTTGCTAAAGGTTACTTTCTAATTTAATTTAGAGCATTTCAAATGAATCAGACGTTTGAATGTTCTTGCTGAATTCTGAGCAAACAAAAACTGCTAGTTACTTCTTAGCAGTCTATTAATTATTATTATATTTCAGCATCCCTAAGGGCTTGCACCATTCTCAGTACACTGCTATGCTTTCTATGGAATCTCAATACTTAACTGCTTATCTAATAAACACAAAGTGAAACTAATAAATCACCCCACATGTCCCAATAAATAACATACTTTTAAGTAGTATTCTGAGAACTTTAATGCTTTCAAATATATACAGTATTAAGAAAAATGGATCACGTTTCAGTGTTATTTTTCTTCCAACTTGTCTCTTATGGTTTAAATCTCCCTGAGGTAGAAACATAACCTTTTATTAATTAGAAATAAATTCATTGCTCAGGCTAAAAATAAATATTAAATAACAGATTCTGTTGAATTTATATTGCTAAGTAATTACACCTATTGGCATGTGATGTGATTATAAATTATACAGCAATATTCTATTTCTACAATTTGATTTATGAAATAAGACTACAGATTAAATTTTAGATGTAAAACTGTATGAATCATTAGTTAAAATGTTAAGATTATCTTCATTAGCAATAATAATAACAATTTAGAAGAGCCACAGAAATAACCCATATAGTTACTACACTTGAGACATATAATTTACAGAGAATATGCTATTATACCAAATCCAATGCATAGAACAAGGCAACCAGAAATACCTAAACTAAGTTGAAGAATTAATCAGGTAGTCAGGTAGCTAAGTCATTGGAACTCTGATAGAAGTCTATAGAAATCCATATACTAAGGGAAAATTGTGCCTGTTAGGTAAAATATCAACATGTTTTCAGAAGAAAATAAAAACCAAAACTGTTTTTAAATACAATTTGGAAAGTGTCCCGTTAAGAATGAAATGCCTCTATGGTACAGTGCCAACGTTTAGAGAATCTAAAATCTCAAAATATAGTAACACTATGGTGTAATGTTTAATGGCACAGATCATGCAGAAATGCACCTGTCTTTGAATCCTTGTGTCCCCTAAACTGGTAACTTCTTTACATCCTTAAATTTTTTTTGTTAAACCAGGAACATAGGGCTGTAAGATGACTATAGTCACAACAGCAACTACAATAACAATTATTAACATCACTACCACCACCACGTAATTTACTGAGCTGGATACTGTAATGACATTTAACCTATGCACTCTTGGATCAAATGAGGACTAGAATACCTCTTACTCCATAGTGCTGTTTAAGGATTAACGATAACGAAGGAATGTATAATGTGACTGGATCAGAACAGGTCTCCATATATGGTGGCTACTTTGGTTATTTATCACAAAACAGTATGAAATCATTCTGTCTCTACACTTAAAAGAAAATGGGAGGCCCCAGAAATTAATCTATTTACCAATATTATACATGGAGCCAGTGGAAAACCTGTATCTGTTTGTTTTAGGACCTCATCTCTTCAAAATACTACATTGCCTCTCAAGAGGGGGTGGGGGGGAAAAGTGTGATGAAATTTGCATTTCTGCCCTGAACTGACAGCAAGAGAAATTGATTCAAACCCACAACCAATAGGCACAAATGTATCACTTTCAAAAGGGAAAGGTGATAATTGCTACTAAATAATAAAGCTGGAGCAGTTTAGGTGATTTTTTTTCTCTCCTTGCTTCCAAAAATGTGCATATGTGTGTATGCACGTGTGCACGCATATGTGTGTTTGGGGGGGATGAGGTGGGATATTATAGGCTTTTCTAGTACGCTTTTTACTGAATACATCTTGTAAAGAATGACGTATTTATTAGCAGTTTCATGCAAATTTAATATAAAGTTGTATTTTTTAATTGAATATGATGACAAAATCAAATGATATGTAAAATTGCTCACTTAGTTCTATTATAATGACGATCATCAATACATTACATAGTCTTATTTTTAATCAATGCCTGGGGTAAAAAAGACAATTTTTTGAGGAATTTGATTTATTCCTCAGCTTTTTAAGTACTTAAAATAATGATTTTCCCCATAAAGTTATAGTTATAAAAGAGTGAAACAGGGTGGATGCACCTATTTATTGTTTTTTTTTTTGAGATTTTATTTTTTTATTTTTAATATAATTTATTGTCAAATTGGTTTCCATACAACACCCAGTGCTCATCCCAACAAGTGCCCTCCTCAATGCCCGTCACCCACTTTCCCCTCTTCCCCACTCCCCATCAACCCTCAGTTTGTTCTCAGTATTTAAGAGTCTCTTATGATTTGACCCCCCCTCTCTCTCTGTACCTTTTTTTTCCCCTTCCCCTCCCCCACGGTCTTCTGTTAAGTTTCTCAAGATCCACATATGAGTGAAAACATATGGTATTTGTCTTTCTCTGACTGACTTATTTCACTTAGCATAATGCCCTCCAATTCCATCCATGTTGCTGTAAATGGCCAGATTTCATTCTTTCTCATCACCAAGTAGTATTCCATTGTATATATAAACCACATCTTCTTTATCCATTCATCAGTTGATGGACCTTTAGGCTCTTTCCATAATTTGGCTATTGTTGAAAATGCTGCTATAAACATTGGGGTACATGTGCCCCTATGAATGCACCTATTTCTGATATAATAAACACAGAAAAGCTTTCTAGAAATCTGAATAAAAAGAATAGTCTATAAAATGTCAATAATTGCTTTTATAATGAAAAAATAAATAAATGCCCACTTGCAATGGAAGCTTTACTAATTTCTTGTGAAGGAAGAGGGACTAAAACAGATCACATCACTATGAACTAAACTTGCCTAGAGACTCCTTTGAAAATTACACACCTTATTAAAATTATTATTTAAGAAAGAGAGAGAGCACGACTGCGGGAGGGGGGCAGAACAAGAGAGAGAGAGAGAATCCTAGGCAGGCTCCACGCTCAGCATGGAGCCCTATGCGGGGCTTGACTCCACAACTCTGGGATCATGACCCAAGCCAAAATCAAGAGTTGGATGTTCAACCTACTGAGCCATCCAAATGCCCCCCATTACCCACTTTTATGCAGACCCATTCCTAAGTCTTCTAAAAGAGACAAAATAGCTTTCTAAATAACTTTTCATGTAGCTCACTTGAAGACTATCATGGAATTATCTCTCTTCTTATTAGACCAAATAATCTTTTCACAACATCTTAATTTTTTAAAAATGTTTTTGTCTTTTTTCTGACCTTTCCCAGGTGTTTGTTTATTTGTCTTTCCACACTGATTTTAATGGTGAAGCCAAGGAGTCAAAAGAAATAGGAGACTACTTCAATGAATTATAAACTATTCTCTTTTCTATACCCTAGTCTTTATTGAAAGAGAATAGACAACAAAATAGTATTTTCTAAGATGTACCATATCCTTTATGCCTTTAAGTTCTGACACTATGATAAAAAGTAGGCATTATACTAAATGTCTACTATACTAATACTAATACTATACTAATACTAATACTAATACTAATACTAATACTAATACTAATACTATACTAATTTTATGTATGAGGAAATGTAATAGTCCAAACTGAAATACTTTGAAATGCTTTTACTTATTTCCAACATGTTTTCCCTTTAAATAAGATCAATTTTCATGATGAAAACATGTGATATATTATGTAGTGCATTTGGCTTTTTAAGTAGTATTTTCAGATGCTAACTCTGTCATTTCAGTCCATTGGGTGTATAATGATAGCATGTGTAGAGTTTACATCAAATGGTCATAGTTCATTCTATATGGCACCCAAGTGGAGCTGGATTTTAGAAAGATAATATTCTTGTCTTCAAGATACCTCACATATTAAAGTCTTGACCCTCATTCCCCCCCAATATTCTCAGTGCTTTTATTCCCATTTTGGTAACCAGAAA
Organism: Panthera tigris; assembly: GCF_018350195.1. NCBI lineage: Eukaryota > Metazoa > Chordata > Mammalia > Carnivora > Felidae > Panthera > Panthera tigris. Next base: position 82,195,244 of record NC_056661.1, read on the forward strand.
GAATCAATTTCAGATAATGGTTTAGTAGAGAAGAGATGACTGCCTATGGGTCTCTGGGGCATGTACACAACACAGCCCGTCACTGAGATCCCCAGAGAGCCTGAGAATCTGTCCTTGTGTTAGAAACAATGTGTGACAAAATTTAAGAGGTTGGGCATCTCATCATTTGTGTCTTACAGTTTTATAAATAGAGCAAATAGTTTGATACTTGGCCTCCTTAATGGCACTTGCGAAATCTGACTCTTGACGTTAAGCAGAAATGAGAAATTCAGAGTTCCAGATCTACTTGCAACTAATCATGTTAGAAAACCTGCAAGATCATAAGTAAACAATTATTTTTATCCACATCAGAGGTTTAGATTTTTATTAATAGAAACAAATCATAAAAGGATTCTAAATTCAAATGTTAAGATATGCTCAACTTACTACCCAAGGGATATTAATAAGTTAAAATTAGTATCAAAAACCATCATAACTTGTCAGCCATGGCAAGAATCACAGTCATATGGCTAGAGTTAGTATTTTAGAAATTATGTAAATACAAAACAAAGTTAGTAAATGCAATATAGACAATATTCTATTTTTGTAAAATTGCACTTCCTACCAGAAAACAAGACTCAGAGTCTTGCTTTAGAATACTTTTTGCCAACTGGTTTTTGAAGTTATTTTTGTAAGCAGTTCTGATACTTAAATTTAGTCTCCCACAAAAAGGTATCATTTCCTCATCATGTCATCTGTAGTTAGTCGCCTCGAACCAAGATGCAAAAACTCTGGCCCCAATAGATAATGTCTTTTTCCCTTGTGGAGGAAAGTATTAAGCTCACATATGCCAGAGATATGACAACACGCAAAATGACATTTTGTCACTATACCTGCACTGAACAGTAATTGTTGAATTTTTTGAAAATTCAAAGTTAAATGTGACTTTCAAAATGTGCATAGTGGTGGGGTGCTTGGGTGGTTCAGTTGGTTAGGCATCCGACTTCAGCCGAGGTCATGATCTTACAGTTCGTGAGTTCAAGCCCGCGTCGGGCTCTGTGCTGACAGCTCAGAGCCTGAAGCCTGCTTCAGATTCTGTGTCTCCCTCTATCTCTGCCCCTCTCCTGCTGTACTCTGTCTCTCTGTCTCCCCAAAATAAATAAATATTAAGAAAAATTCAAAATGTGCATAGTGGTGCAAACAATGTGAAAGTTTCTGTGTTTTCATATGCCAAATTGAATTGTTTTGCAACAAAGTTCACCTAAGAATTTCAGGTTTATTTTAAATTACATAAACATTGGTTTTTACATTACTATCCCTAATGACAAACACTGAATTTTTACTGTCTTCAATTGTCCATCAGTGCTTTTCAGAAATCATAAATCATGTCAATGATTTAATCTAACATTTTCTGAAATGTGTTTGCAAGTTTTCAATAGGTTCCTTCTGGTCATTCTGACCGAATTTTCATATATTCATGTTAGCTAGTGTGGACAGGCACAAGACAAATCTTTGCTAAATGTAGCTGTCCACAGACTGGGTAGGTGGTTCACTTATTTAAAGGGAGTCAGTAACCCCTCTCTTTAGTGACTCCTCCCTTGAGGCATTATTCGAAAGAGTTCAGAATATTTCTCTCCTGTGCCAAATAGCATAAACAAACAGAAATTATTCAAGGAAATCTTTAAGAGAACAGAAGGAAGTTACACACAATTATTCAATATCAAATATACATCTATTTCCAAAGTAAAGCATTTGAACATTTATAATTCTAGCAACACCAAAAAATGCACAAGCCCTATTCACAAGCATATCATATTTAAAAAATATTAAATCCCTTAGAGCAGCACTGCCTAGTAAAAATGTAATGTGAGCCACAAATACAAGCTACACATGCAATTTAAATTTTTCTACTTATCCATGCTTCATTAAAAAAGGAAAAAAGAAAGATGAAAGTTATTGTAATAATATATTTTGCTTTGTCCAATATATCAAAAGTATTATCATTTCAGTATATGATCAATATAAAGAGTTATGAATGTAATAATTTACTTTCTTTCTTACTATGTCTTCAAAACCCAGTGTATAATTTACACTTACAGCACCTCTTGCTTTGGACAAATCCCATTTCAAGTGCTGATTAGCCATATCTGAATAGTGGCTACTAGACTGGACAGCATAGCCTTAGACAATCCATTTTATCAAATAACATTTTAGGTTACCATATTATCACCTGAGTCATTTTTCTCATATGTCATAAAGTGAAAACTGAATAAACACCAAAAACATAATAACAATTTCAGGTGACATTGGGTCAATGATATTTCTCTTGTTCAATTGCTTTGCTACACATGTGGATGGAGTACATGTAAAATACTATTAATCACCAAACAGATGTACATTTCCTAGCAGAGCTCTTTCACCCTGCTTCTCAATCTTCAATTTATCTTGTCCTACCTTGAAAAATCCACATTTGGCTTTATTACGAAGTTAAAGGTTAAAAGGAAAAAAGAATAAATGTTTCGTGTGAATAATGTAAATGTGAACTTGCAGGAGGATCCTTCTTATGTTCAAATTCTCTTTACAAACAGTCTCAACTCATAAAGGAATTGTCGACTCATGGTAATGATGTAAAAATGGATACATTATTTATATTTGTTGTCCTCTCTCTTGTTATCTCTTTAGTAGCACATTCGCATTTTGAGGATCCATAGCTCTTATTACCCAGTGCCTCACTTTGCTTTCATTTAGGCTCCTACTTTCATACCTCATGCTTATAAAAATTCCAATTTTCTTTTTCCTCTATACAGTAGATGTGTCCCATTTCCAGTTTCTCTTGGGTCTTGCTAAGTGACTGGGTTTTAACACTCTAATAGACTAATTTTAAAATATTATTATTATTTTTATTTTTATTTTTGAGAGAGAGAGAGAGAGTGAGAGAGAGAGGGAGCACATGCATGAGCAGGGGAGGGGCAGAGACAAAGGGAGACAAAGGGAGACTGAGGATCCAAAGCAGGTTCTACACTTTCAGTGAAGAGTCCAGTGTGGGGCTTGAACCCACCAGCCATGAAATCATGGCTGAGCGAGCTGAAGTCAGATGTTTAACTGACTGAGCCAGCCAGGTGCCCCCACTCTAATAAACTATTTTAAACTAAGATGCTGGTAACTAAAACTGCTTTACTACATCCCATACAATACTTACATTTTACCAGTATTTAAAACTCTAATCTAAAAGTTTAATCATGAAATTTGGGCTATAACTGGTCAATTCAGTGGTGGAACATATTTTCATAAGTGCCTTACATGCTGTGAAACCACAAAAGAAGTGTTTTCCAGGGCACCTGGGTGGCTCAGTCAGTTGAACGTCTGACTCTTGATTTCGGCTCAGGTCATGATCCCTCTGTGGTGGGATCCAGCTCTGTATATGGCTCTGTGCTGAACATGGAGACTGCTTAGGATTCTCTCTCTCTCCCTCGGTCCCTCTCCTCCACTCACGTGAGCTCTCTTTCTCTCTCTCTCTCAAATTTAAAAAAAATAAAAAATAAAGTAAGTGTTTTCCTGGGTAGTCAAGGCACTCAGTGTGGTAAAGGTGATGACCTTTGGAGAACCTAAGTAAAATCTCAAAGCAAAGATTTTTGGAAAACAACACTGAGGGGAAAAAATTATATTATATTTCCAGTTAGTAATAATTTAACATGTCTACCTTTTTGAGTGGAAACCATTTTCAATTGTGTTATTAATTGCAATTAATTGTTGAAGTTTCTAGAGTGTCTAGTCAGCTCAATGCTTAAGAGACAGTCCCTTCACGGCTTAGTAAATAAAAAAAGCAGAAGTAAAAATTTGATAAATTTTTAAATGGGCATCTGTACAAAGCTCAGTGGATGTCTGAGATAGACATCTTGATTAAATTTGCTTTTTCAAAATTGAGCAAGAAAACTGAAACTTTCAAGGACAATATTATTTTTCTCACACAACATTTATGACTTGTCATATAACTTCTTTCTCTCAATGGTGCTATTAACTGTGATACTATAAGATTACTAAGAAATTAAGAAACCTCCAAGACCTTCTTTTGTCACTGTCTTACAAATACAATACCTAGGGAAATTCTGATTAATTTTAATTTGATTGTTGGTTAATGACTAAAGAAATTAGCCAAATTTTCTAATCCTTGGTTGCTAATAAAAGTCAGAAAAACAGTATGAAAGAATTTTACTTCTGCTTGTAGAATTTGTCTGCTGGGTTTTTCCAAGGTTGGCAGAGTGGAAAGAAGTCTGCACACAGTAGAGGATCTGGGTTCTAACTGAGGTTCCTCTACTAACCCCCTACAAAACCTTGGATTAGGCATTAAACTCTTCTGAACCTTAGTTTTCTCACTTGTGAAATGACAGAATTGGGTCATAGTTCTGAAGTACTCACCTCCAAAATTCTGCAATGAAAACTTTTAAAGGATCTAATGGCACGTTATATTTCTTTGCCATTGTATCAGAAAGTCCTAGATTGAAAATAGAGAATGATAATAAAATGTAGCTAATAGTTTTAATTACTTGAGAGCCTGGACCTATTTGATTTCTTGACATAAATGTGGAGAACTGTCATTTTAGTCTCTTTTTATATTTCTTTGTGCATTCCCTTTTGGGAAGGTGGCTGTGGTTACAGAGTATTTCTATTTTTGTTCCAAGCCTTTCATTTGCATCCATACCCATTTGGTGAATTAGATAGTTGCTAAGTACACGACCACAGGATGTGAACTATGATTACTTTGTGGAAGGCCAAAGATGAAGCATTTCAACTTTGTATTTTAGTCCATGTAACGCTTTAAATTTTTCTGACTTTTAAAAGAGTCAGCGTTTTTAATGTGGTCATCTTCTGTGAGACATTCACAAACATAAATCCTAAGTGTTAGAGTATGGTTAAAGTTAGCAGATGTAATTTAGATATAAATAGAACAAATTTCTCAGCCAGGAGAACAATGAACAACCCAAAAGGCTAAAGAAAGTAAGAGTCTTTGGTATCTAACCATAAAGGCTTTGTACAATAACACAGATTTTTTTTCCCTCTAAATCGATATACACACAACCTATGAAAATCAACCTTATCGCAAAGAAAACTATCAGAACTACTGGTGCTTTATATTCCAAATGCCAGAAACCAACCATCAATTCTTAAATATGTATGTTTTATTGAGGTACACCTCTTCCAGTCCTCAAACTTTTACATTATAATGTTGCCTATCACATCATCCTTCTCATTTTGTGGTAAATTATGAAAGTACCAGAAATAAGAGTATAGTGTAGAAAAGTTGTTGCATTAATGAACAAAAAAAATAGAGGGAGAAATAAAAGTCAAAAAAAGTTCAGAAAAGAAGTGGAAAGAAAGGAAGAAAAAGACGGAGTAAGAGAGAGAGGAAAAGGTAGAAAATGAGGATGAAGAGGAGTAGATTTGGGAGGAGGAGGTGGAGGACTGTGATGTCACTTCCCATGAAGTTGTAGAGTTCTAAAATGATTCTTGAGGTGACATCCTGGCCCAAAGTCATGCATATGTGGCCATCCATCATCACCTAATAGCTGCTAACATACTAAGCAACATTGTCCAATATGGTAGCCACTTGCTACATCTGGCCATTGTGAACTTGGAATGTGACTGGTTTGCTTTGAGATTTGCTATAGTGTAAAATCCAATTTTGGATTTTACTTAATTTTAAAGACTGTCCAAAAAAATAAGCAAACAAACATACCAGTAATCATTTTTATGTTAATTACATGTCAAAATGATAATGTTTACATTGCATAATGCTGCAATCCCTAGTCTAGTTCTAAAAAAAAAAAAAAACAGGACTTAATAAATAGTCAATTACTAGTGGCAGATAATGACATCCATAACTAGTAAGAGTGGGTGAAGGTGAGGGTGAGAGCCAGGACAGTAATAGGCACTCGATGGACAAGAGGCTCAATCAGGAAGAGGGTTCAAGGATCACCACAGGGTGAGATTTTTATCAGCTAACCAAGCCAATGAGACCTGAGTGGTGGGCAGAGGGAGAGGTTATCATATATCCAATTGTTTCATCATTCATTCAGCAAATATTACTGAGACCCTTCTATGTGCTAGACATGGATTATCTCAAGGCACAATGGTGAACAAAACAAGCAAGTCCCCTTTGAAGCTTGCTTTCTATTGGGGAGACATTAATCAAATAATTAAGCAAACACAAAATTACAAACAAGGGTTATAAAGGTCAAGTAGTGGTATTTTTAAGAACTCTGAGAAAAGTTCAGATTAGGACAGTTAATTTGTGGAATTACGATTGAACACTCAGTTCCCTTTTTCCACCTAGGCCAAAATATTTCTGGATCAATACAGATCTTTAGAAAATGTAAGCGGCTTTTCTAAACAAGAAGAAATAAAATTTCTCCATCATTCCCAAAACTTGTCCCAAGGACTTCTCTGAAGGTCAAATGGCTGAACTATATGGAAGGTGATTTACATGTGAATGCGTGCGTGTGTGTGTGTGTGTGTGTGTGTGTGTGTGTGTGTATGCACACGGGCATGTGTGTTTTGTCCCAAAATGAATCAAGTTGCTTAAAAAAGTTAATTGCAAAATTTCAGCTAAGTTAGCCAAAAAGTTCCCTCTTTCTCAATTTGACTCAGGACATAATTTATGTCGTAAAATACTTCTAATATTCCACAAATCAAAGGATACGTGGTTTGAAATTTAAAGCTTGTTTTTTGATGATGTGAAATGAATTGAAGATAGAGATGATGGCACGTTCAACATGATGACTGACCATCTCCCGCATTGGTACCGCAGAAATATGATCTTTGTTTCTAGACTGATTACCAGTGTGGACAGGTCATTCCTTCCTCCTGACTGCGAGGATGAAGGTGGAGTCAGCGAGAGGACATCTTTGCCCTGGCATTGAAGTCTATACTGAGATTGGAAAGGTAAGTAGAATCAAATGAAGGCTCAAGGGGTACAGGAACAAAGAGTATCCCAGGCTGAAGAAATAAATTTGCAAAACCTTGACTCTGGAGGAGGAAGAGTTCTTACAACTAAAAGGGGAACAGTGTGGCTGGAGCCAACAACAGGGGGAGCCCTTCAGTCAGAGATCATATGGAGCCTAAAAAGCTCTGTTAAGGAACTGGATTAATTTTCAAAAAGCAAAGGGAAGCACTGCAGGTTTGAACACACATTCAAATTTGTTTTTAAAATGGATTGCTAGGTCGCAGCAAGTAGAATGGACTAGAAGCAGCAAGAGGGATAGTCTTGAAGTTAATCAGGGATGTGTTGCAGGGGTTCAATGATGGTAATGGACACATGGGAGGTGATGGACATGGGGACAAGGAGACTCAGGTTTCAGAGAAAGAAAACAAAAAAACAGAATAATGTTTGGGCAGGAATTCATATTAGCCACCTGCTTGAAGGCTTGAAGCCTTTTCATGATGACCTCCCCTCCTTTCTCTCTGAAATAAGAAATATTGGACAGAACTTCCAAATTTTCTCCCGATACTCAGGATTCCTTTCAGAGATGCTGTGAATTGGCATGACCAAAGTGCAATATAAACTTTTTAAAACATTACAGAATCCTATACATCTTTATTTTCCTTTTTATAAGTCTTCATAGACATTCAGGCACTGATTGGTGTTCCTATCAGAGTTTGGTTATAACTCTTGTTAGAGCTGTTATGTTTATGGTAATTATTTATTTAATGTCTGCAGAGCACTAAATTTTGGCTTGTTAAAAGAAGCTATTTATCATTGAGCTTTGTTTTCCCAGCATCTACAATAGCACTGACACCTAGTCAATACTGAGTAAATGAATTTGTACACTGACAGAGCACCCACATTCTGTAAAGAAGATGCAACCCTTGTTGTTCTTTCTTGATTTGGGATCTTGCAGGAACTGCAAATTCTCAGGCCCCACCCCCACACATCCTAATCTCTGGGCTTGGGTCACTGCAGCTCATTCTGATGCACATTAACCACAGCTTTTCCTCAAAAACCACTGCATTTGCCTCAAGGGGAGATAGACCAATCAAATGAGGTTTATTTTGAAAGTCAAGCCAGCATAAGAAGGATTCAAGTAGCCTATTTTAGGATCTCTCATCATTCTTTTTTCCAAATAATCTTTATAAAAAGCTTCAGGATAATGTACATGTTTTTGGTGTTAAAATTCTGGGGAACCTGGCTGGCTCAGTTGAGACAGCATGCAACTCTTGATCTCAGGGTTGTGTGTTTGAGCCCCACATTGAGTGTAGAGATTATTTAAAGAAAAGTAAAAATTCTAATATGCAAACCAGTCAATGTTAGGGGTCAGCAAATTCCTCTCTCTCTTGGTAAAGAGCAAGAGAGCAAATATTTTAGGGTTTTCAGGCATATGGTCTCTGTCATACCTAGTCAGTTTTGCTGTTGTAATGTGTAAGCAGTCACAGATAGCAAATAAATGAATGGGTGTGGCTGGGCTCCAAAAAACAGTATTCATGGATACAAAAATTAGAATTTGTGTGATTTTCATGTGACACAAAATACTATGCTCCTTTTGATTTTTTTATGGTACTTAAAATATAGAAGTCATTCTTACCTTGTGGACAGTACAAAAATAGGTGTTAGAGTAGATTTGGCCCACAGGACATGGATTGCCACCCTATGGTCTGTGTAATAATCAATTATTGGCATAATCTTCCAGGCCTACAATTCCACTCATTAAGTGATCATTTAATATGTGCCCAGCAAATAAGCAATACAGATAAAGTGCTTGCCTATGAGGAACTTAAGAGTCCAGAGGAGAAAAGATATTAAAATTAACCAAATAAAGAGATAAATAAAGGACCTGACAGAGTGCTGTAAGAAACAGTCATAGAGAAATCTACTTCAAGCAGGGTAGTAACAAAGGTCTATCTGAGGAGGTATCTGTTTAAATTGAGACCAGAAGAATGAAAATTTCTTTATTTTGTGAAAAGCCAGGAAAAGAGAGTTAATAGGCCAAAAAATAGCAGGTCACTAGGACAGGAAGGGATTACTGCATGTCTGGATTGGTAAATTAACACTGAGTTAACATCTTGGAAATAACAGGTAAGGAAGAGAAGCACAGGATTCAACTGGAAACACAAGCAGGAAGCAAATCATACAGGACCTTGTTAGCTAAGTCAAAGGATTTGGGAAAAGTTTTCCCAAGGGGAATCATGGTTTTACTTAAGGAAAGGCTATTCATTCTTGTTGCTATGTGGAAATAGATTTGAAGGGGAGTAAGAGAGATGGGAGATGGTTGGAAGACTGGAGGAAGAATGTGTGTGAGTGTGTGCGTGTGTGTGTGTGTGTGTGTGTGTGCGCGCGCGTGTGTGTGACACATACACATCAGATATTATTAAAACTGAAATACTAATAGCAGAAATAAAATGATTTCACAAGCCCAAACTGATAAGCTTAAACTGCAGAATTTAACAAAACATTCCATACTAAAGAATCTATCTGGGCAGTATTTTGGAAGTCAATGGAGTGGGAGTTGATCTAAATACAAAACCAAATCTTCTAGGAAGAGGATAGAAAGCTCCATTCAACATTTTCCAACAGCTAAAGAGTGATATTGTTTATATGAATGCAGATAAGAAAAGGAACTCTGAATAAATAGGCAGGTAGGCCTCATGAATGAATAAGCTTTGATAGTTTACTGGTATTCAATCCAGCTCAGTAATGACATTTTTTTTCTATTACCAGAGGCATTTATCTAATAACACAACCCTATTAGTAGATCTGTCTAAATTGATATTGAAAGGACAATTAAATCTAGCACTCAGGCTACAGCCACTACTCCATGTGGTAGGTTAGAAGGTATTGAACGTCATTTTTTTTTTAAAGGTATACTGTTAACATTGGGGGCATTAACGCTAATTAGAGTAATGACTTCATTCAGCAATTTCCTTTTTATGAGGCCATTTGAATCAGGCTCTCTCCTCCATATGAAAGGGCAAATCCTTATTAATTTAGATGATTACCTCATAGGAATGAATACTAAATGAAAACAATACCACAGGCCCAGGCTACCATTTCTTCTTCATTACTCCATGTCACAATTATAGTGGTAACAAGATGAGAACATTTAAAATTTGTCTTCTACAGTGATTCACACACAGGTCTCCAGTAATCTTCCCCAACAATCTCCTTATACTCAGAAAAGAAAGCTAATTTCATGTTTGGAAGTTCCATTTTAAAACATGAGTGCTGATGAAAAATATGAACTATGGGCTTTTTTAGTTCATATCTTTATTTAGAAATACTAGAGTCCATTGCCACCAACTAAGGTAAATAATCACTCACGTAAGTATTGAGTTTTGTATTAATCAATTGAAGCATCGCTTAGAAATTTAAAAAGTAACCCAAATCAAATTTTTCCATCACTCTCTTAATTTACATCATGAGCAACCAACAGCCTATGTGTAACTATGAGCTTCAAGAAACAATTGCTGTGCTTTGAGCTGGAGGCAGCATGTTGAAATTCATGAATTACAACTCGTCCGACAAGAGTCTTTGATGGCTCCAGGGACTGGAAATAGAATATGAAACTTTCACCCAAAGGTCATTGGCTCCAATTTGGCCTAAACTCGTAGTGACTAAAAGTTATTATCGATAGACAGGTGTTCAGCAAGTGCTACAAAATGAATCAGTGGTTTCAGCGTAATTTCTAAAAGACAGGTTTCTATGTCAGGAACTCATGATTACCTCATGCCCTAAGGTGGATAGTTTTAGACAGGAGTCAAGACATTGACTGAAAGGAGATAGTCCACCACCTTCTAGCCTTTACAAACGGTCTTTTTAGATGGGGATAGCCAAAAGTTTTTGGGCAACTGGCAAGAATGTTAGTTGATGTTTTTGTTGTTGTTGTTGTTGTTTTTAATTTGGAAGGTAGAGATATAAATTGATATCTAACTACAATCTCTCCAAAAATCCTTGTTTATGTTTAAACAAAATATCACAGTTTTTAGTGGGAAATGCTAAAAAAGATTTTATTAAAGACAATTTAATACTCTTGCCACCTAGAGAGTGATCTGCAGATCAGCAGCGTCAGCATCACCTAGTTTATTAGAATTGCAAACTTTCAAGCCCACTCCAGACACACTGAATCAGAATCTGCATTTTAACAAGATCTTCAGGTAATTCAGATGCACAATAAAGTTTGAAGAATACAGTATGTCTAGAGGACACATTGTACAGCTGCTCAGTGAACACAAAGTGCACTCAATAAACATATGTTGATGAAAATAAAGACCTGAATACTGTGTCTGTATGTTAATTTCAAAATCTAGTATCCTCTGCTGTTTGTATTACTTATGTTGCCACTTATAAAATTGCCTGCTTAGGGGCACCTGGATGGCTCAGTCGGTTGAGTATCCGACTTCAGCTTGGGTCACTGTCTCGCAGTTTGTTGGTTCGAGCCCCACGTGGGGCTTTGTGCAGCTACAGCTGGGAACCTGGACCCTGCTTCTGATTCTGTGTCTCCCTCTCTCTCTGACATACCCCCACTAGCACTCTGTCTCTGTCTCTCTCAAAAACAAATAAGCATTTAAAAATTTAAAAAAGTAAAATAAAATAAAATTGCCTGCTTACTTAGTCTTTTAGCATCCCCATTAGACTTTAAGCTCCTAGAGGGCAGGGATTCAACCAGACATTCATTTTTATTCCAGTTTATGTTTTATCAGTTGAATAATGAAATTACAGGTCTTCGTTACCTTATGTTAAATTAAGTCATGCTAAATAATCCTATTCTCATGCAACACTAATTTAAACAGATTCTGTTTACCTGAGAGACCTGAGGAGTTATCATGATGTCCAGGATCATTAACCAGTAGTAAATTGCTAAACCACTGTTTAATGACATTAATGGTTGAATACGTGGTAAGGTATTTTGTCCACTCTCCTAAACTTGTAGCAACTGCCAAATTAAATACTCAGACCAATTTTTAAAATGGCTTTGTGTAGAACATATTGCTATTTAATACATTTCATTAAATTTAGCCAACATGAGACTGATTAACTGGGAAATATTAAAATTTGGATTATTATTTTATTTGCATGAATGTTTATAGTCACTATCTCCCAAAGGAAAATCTAAAACACATTAACTTTATGGTACTAATAAATCATTTAGCCTGAAGTTCAGCTGCTCCCTAGTATCTGAGGCTTCTATTCTAAGAATAGACAAAAAAAAATTAGTACAGTATTGCATTTTCCCCAATATATCTTTTATTGCTCTTTTAAAATTGCCCAAACAAAAAGTTCATATACTTGGGTACCCAATGTTTTCAAAAGTGGCTCTCAAGTCAGCTAGACATGTCAGCCAGGCAAGGTCCCTAAATTCTCTGAGCCCATATTTCAACATTTGTTTGTTTAAGAAAATGGTGAAACCAACTTTATAAAACTATTCGGAGCATTTAATGAAATTAACATGAACATGTTTTTTGGCATATAAGTGCTTCAGGGATGTTTGCTACTCATTTTGGTTACTACTTCTACTGCTATTACTGCTACTTCCATTACTTTTTCTATTATGATTTCCTCCCTCCCCCTGCCCCTCTTCCTCCCTCCTCCTCCCCCTCCTCCCCCTCCTCCTACTCTTCCAAATGCTGCTGGTACTACAACTTCAATATTTGTTTTGAGATCACTGGGTTTTTTAAATAATTGAACATATAAGATCCACTCCTACACAGTTCACCAGGTAACATCAAAACATAATGCCCCAAATTAAAGAAAAACTTAAATATATTTAAGTCTGCAGGTATAATTATCTTTTCTAGAAATGCTAAAGATTCTCAATTATGGCTTAATCTGATCTTGGCCTTTCTTTAGGCTTGCAAAATTAACCATTTGATTGTGCTGATTAGGATACTGTCAACAGCTGTGGCCCCCTACACCCTTCTCCTTATAGAAAAGAATGATCTTTTTATTATGTGAGTTGTGAGAGCCTCATCTTTCCTTCTACCTAGGAGCAGTATGACCTAGGATGCAGAGCATGAGCATGACCCATGGACTCAGACAACAATGGGTTAAAATCTGGGCTCTGCCACATGGTAGCTGTGCAACCGTGAGCATGTTCTAACATTTATAAAACATATAGAGATAATAATAGCACCTTCCACATAGAGTTGTGAGGATATTAAATAAAAATCTGCATGTTTTCTTTGCATAGTGGTCCACATTGTGCAATGGCCACTGCCATTGTTAAGTAACTGATAAGTGTTATTTTTATTGCCTAGACCTGAAATATTAAAAGACTGGGGGACAGAGTTTCTGCCCAGTGGTCAGACTCACTTAATTATATCCTCAGTAGAGGACACCTCTTAATGTCCTAATTTTAGGAACTAGGGTGCCAAGATTTCCTCAAACTTTCAGGCTTTCTTTTTATCTACCTCTAGGATTGGGTTCACTGAGAACCTGGCTAATATTATGCCCTTTAACTTGCCCTAGATCATGGTAACCTACTGACCTTCTAATTCCATTCTTAAGCTCATTGTTTTTGCCTTCAGAATTGGACGGGGTCTTGACCAACCATGTAGTCCAAACACTCATTTCAGATGTTTCAGTTATGTCTGCTTATCCAGTGCTCATTCAGCTTCTGTTTCTAACACTTCCAATGTTGGCAATTCCACCATATAATTAAGCAACCCATTCCATTTCTGGATAGCTCTTGTTTGGAGACATTTCTTACTACTGCTGAACAGAAATCTTTGTTCCCTATTACATAAAACTAATAATACTGATTTTGGCTTTTGGAACAGAATAGAATAAGTTTAAAGTCTCTTCCAAATGATGCAGCTCCAGTTATTTCAAAATTGCTGTCATATTTTATTCTTAAAATACAGTGTTGAACAGAACTGGACATGGTGCTGGAGATATTGTTTTATCAGCAATGAAAACAGGACTATTACTTTCTTCTCTGATTTAGATATTATCCAATTATTAAATAAAACTTGAATGACTATCTTGGGCTGGATAAAAATAATTCACTTTTGGTCCAACTTGTAAGACAAGATGGCCGAGAAAAGTATAATGGGTTTCAAAATTTACGTGCCCTTTTACTATCCATGGATTTTTTTCCCCAAGTTTATTTTATTTATTAGAGAGACAGACACAGTGCAAGTTGGGGAATGGCAGACAGAGAGGGAGAGAGAGAATCCCAAACAGGCTCCACACTGCCAGTGGAGATCCCCACATGGGGCTCCAACCCACAAATCCACAAGATCATGACTGAACCAAAACCAAGAGTCGAACACTTAACAAATTGAGCTACTCAGGTGCCCTTCTAGGCATGGACTTTTTAAGCACCAACTAATTAAAGGGAAATGTTTCTCCTCTCATTTTCTATAAATGGTTGCTAACAACTTTTAAAATTATTTTATTAGCATCTTGTCCTACAAAAGTATTCTCCTTTTAGAGGCCCAGTTTGACAGGGTTTATTGGTAAACAAAAATTCCTGGACTGTGAGAGAGAGAAACAATAACAGATGAAAGGTTCCCTGTCAGGTCTTGCTGGTAGGAGCTGGCCTGGCACTCAGAGTGAGGCCTTGGTGTTCTCCTGACAAACACCAATAATTTCTTAGCACACCAAATTCAGAGAAGGCCACTCTGTGACTGATGATAGATCAAGAGAAAAAAACCTAAGCACCCTTTGCTGTATCTTTCCTACTGCAGCATGAGCCTCCTTTCACCTTCTAGATAAGAATTACTCAGATTCCCAGTCAGAAAATCATCCCTGCCCCTCACAGCATTCAATGTAGAAAGAAGTCTCACTTCCTTGAGCCCTCCTCAAAATCACCTCGTGTAAGACCAATTTCTAAATCTTCCTACTGAGATGTCACACAGTTCCCTGTGGTATGAGCTTTTCCTCACTGCAGAGAGGCAGTAAGCCAACCTTTGTTCAACTATAGGTGTGTTCCTGGTGATCAGGGCTGAAAGGTGCTGACATCTTGTTATGAAAGTGACATGTAAAAGGAAAAAGACTACCTAGAATTTTACCTAATGTAAACCTTACTATAAATTTCTTATGACTTATGAAACTGGGTATAATAAACCTATATACAATGATGCCAGTTTGGACATTCAATTGTTTAATAAGGGCCCACTTGCGTGTTTGTTACCATGAACTGAAAATCATTTTCTAATGGGAATCTTGCTATTGCTTTCTCTAGAGGTTCACTTTTGACTTCCCACAGAAAAGGACATGGATAACCTTTTTGTTCAGGCACCTGTCTTCTGGCACCTCGGTTCTTATAAGAGAATCAATCCTATCTTCCACGCAGCTGATAAAGCTTTTAATGCTCTACTTGACTGGCAATAGGGCACCAGTAACTCAGGTAAACGTCAGAGAGGATGATCTTGGCCTTAAGGCTGTTCAATACATTTCAAAAGCACAGCCGAGAAAACAGTATTTGTAAAGGATTACTGGAAAGATACACAGTGCATATATTCTCCTAGATACTCTAAAATATACTCCTGGAATAAGTCAAACCAATAGAAAACTGTTAATACCTGGATTTCATGATATCGATCCTGTAGATAAGAGCTTTTACCCAGCTCTTTTGTATCATTCCACTGGACTACACTGAGGAAAATATTAAGAGCTTTGTGACCCTTGATGATGCTGATATTGTCCATTACATTATTCTCCGTTCCCTCCATGCACTCATAAAAGAAAACTGTTAGCATTTAGTGCCTCCTGAGCTACCAATTTGCTTTTATTCATGACCATTGTGGATCTTGTAATGAATCATCTTTTCTGATGTCGAGTTCCCCTAGAGACAAGTTGATGATTTAACTTTAGGAATACATAAAATATGTATTGAAATTATATACATTTCCAAGTATGCATTTAGAGTATCTTTTTATATTATTTTTCTTTAAAAATTCATTTTTTTTATTGTATAGATCTTTGTAAGCTATCTTAATGCATTGCAGATTGAAATGGGGGAATAAATAAATTAAAGTTACTAATTACTTTAGTAGGTTGTTTACATGGCCCAAGTAGTTAATTGAAAATACACTCTAAATTTTTCTAGACTAATGCATACTAAGTTTACTTTTTTTTTTAAGTAGTCATGTTACATAAGCTTATAGACCATAGAAACTTCTGAGTCTCTTCCACAGATCTGTTGTCAAGACAGATGTCTTGCTTTTACATTATTTTATGGGATCTTGTTGCTTGCTCACTTAGTTAAAATGTTCCTCTTTACACCTACTTTTCATGTGAATTATATCCCCAGCATGGATCATCTGAGAGCCACATACATAAATAATACTCCCACTGCATGTCAGTCTCCAAAGGAGATAGTTCTGAGGAGACTGTCCTGGAAAGAACTTCCTAGGCTTTCATGAGACAGTAAGAGGGTTACTTCCCATCTAACTATTGTGCTTAAAGTGAACTATATGAAAGTTCTGAAGCCAAGCAGAAGTGGCTTTTGGAGATTCACCAGTTTGCACTGTCAATGATATAAAAGCCTAATTTGCTTTGAGCCGTTTGAGTTGGCATTTTGTGTTGAAGAAAAACAAACCTAAAAGTATAAAGAATATAACCACAGAGTTTTAGATACACAGTTTCCTTTTAAATAAGAAACGCATTACATAAAACCATGTAGGCCAGAATGACAATAAAAGCAGCCATATTAAGAAACTGTAAAGGTTAGGGGTGCCTGGGTGGCTCAGTCAGTTAAGCACCTGACTTTGGTTCAGGTCATGATCTCATGGTTTGTGGGTTCAAGTCCCACATCAGGCTCTGTGCTGACAGCTTGGAGCCTGGAGCCTGCTTCAGATTCTGTGTCTCCCTCTCTCTCTGCCTCTCCCCAACTCTCTCTCTCTCTTAAAAATAAACATTAAAAAAACTGTAAAGGTTAAAATGAGATGTTACACAGGCACTGTCTGTTGGTCTAGGTGACAAAAATGGTGTCTATGACTGCCATATTGTAGTTGCTTATTTTTATTTATATTTATTCTTAAAAAATTTTTAAAGATTATTTATTTTGAGAGAGAGAGAGAGCAGGGGAGGTGCAGAGAGAGGGAGAGAGAGAGAATCTGAAGTGGGCTCTGCACTGTTATTGCGGAGCCTGATGTGGGCTTGAACTCACTAACCATGAGATCATGACTTGAGCAGAAATCAAGAGTTGGATGCTTAACCAACTGAGCCACCCAGGAACCCTGCAATTGCATATTTTTAAAACTGTAGGCCTGCCTGTGATTCATCCCAGCTACAATGAGGCAGACAGAGATTACTTGTGTATGAAACATTACAGAACATAGGGGTATATCAGGATTGATTCAGCCCAGGTGCTCTGAGCCAAAGTGGAACAGAAAGCCAAAAGCTACTGGCAGGCATAAGGTTCAAATGCTGGGCACTGCAAATACAAGCAACAAATCCAAAGGGCCAAAGTAAGTTGAAAGTCATAGTGACAGGGCCAAAGGTCTAAAATTGAGTAAAGTGACAGAGCAAGTACAAATTTCCCACAAGAAAGCTGTAAGTTCTGGGCAATTTCTATGAATAGCAGTGGGTGTTTGGCTTTTAAGAGTTGTGGCTGGCATGTCATGTAGGAGGGTAAGATGGTTTCACAAACTATGAGGGGCAGAGGAGGAAAATTCAGAAGGTGGATATAAAGTTGGCTTTAGATGTAATAAAGGCCAAAGTGTGTTCCAGAAATCAGTCTTGTCCTTTCATAAAAGAGGGACAACTCAGGCTTCATAAAGTAGCAAAATGTTGTGCACATCCATCTGTTAGCCATCAGTCTAGAAATTATAATATAATTTGGCATTAGTATTATCCATAGCTTTCTTTTAATGATCACAACACAGTGAATCATTTCAAAGTTTTCCATATTATTATGTACACTATCCCAAATTTTCTCATAAATGAAAGAACTACGTTTACAGCAAGCTAGGTAAAATATTTAAAGTCACCTGGAAATGCGACTGAGTTGCCTGGTAGAACTGACGTCAACATGAAAATCAGTTCAGGTGAGTTAAGATGAATGTAACTGTCTTCCAGACAAATAAATGACTTGGAGATCTCTGTCATTAATGTGCAATTGGTGGAAGGAAAATTTACACAAACAAAATGAAACCTATTGTCTTTACACTCCTGTCCCCTACTCTAATAAGCCAGACTAAACAATCCAAAGATAAAATAGACAATTATCTCATTATAGCTACTGCATATTAAGTCCCTACCACGTTCTAGACACTGACCTGGGTGCCATTCACATGTACTAATAATTCAACAGATCCATGACACAGGCATTTCTACAGACAAGTAAACCAAAACTCAGGGAAGGTAATTATGTTGCCCCAAATCACACAGCACCAAATAGCAGAGATAGAATTTGAATTTGGAATAAATCTGAAGTTCGTATTTCTTTTTTTTTTATTAATGTCTTTTTATTTTTATTTTTGAGAGAGAGACAGAGCATGAGTGGGGGAGGAGCAGAGAGAGAGGGAGGGAGACCTAGAATCCAAAGCAGGCTCTAGGGTCTGAGCTGTTAGCAACGAGCCCAATGCAGGGCTTTAACCCATGAGATCATGACCTGAGCCAAAGTCGGACGCTCAACTGACTGAGCCACTCAGGTGCCCCTGAAGTTTGTATTTCAATTACTGTAACACATTTCTTCCTAATTATGTATATTTGTCCTACCCAAGGAAAAAGGAAAGGAAGCGGTCTGCAAGGGCAGTGAGAAGACCCCCATAGCAAGGAGAGGTGTGGTCCAAAGGCTCAACATGAGTCAGCCCAGCAGCAGTGTTGTTATCACATACTGACTGCTCTGCAAAATCAGTTGGTTGTATTTCCTTCCAATTTTTCTTCCTGATAATGTGCTCCCATTTGTTAGAAAACAGTAATGAAAGCAGTAAGTTATCATTAGTAGGACATGCATTCTGAGAGGCTCTCTTGGGAATGGAGATAGATTGGTATTGAGGCGCCCAAAGATAGTCTCTTAGTTGCTTGCATTTTTGTTAAAGGGAAAAAAATTAAAGAAAATTTAAAAATTTAGAGAATGTCATGATACACATAAAAGCTGGCTGTCTGTGAAGAGATGATTAACAGACCACTTGTGTTTGTGTAAGCTCTTGTGAAAGCGTCCCATGGGGTTTCGAGGACCATCTTGATCTTGGGCACACTTTTGAGCTAGCTAATCAAGCTTCAGTCCTATATTTGGGAACCATAAGTAAATGCACGAGTCCATTTACATCTTCCTCATTCTGGTGGACACACCTCAAAAGAACAGTGTTCTTTGCATTCAGAATTGAAAATGAACTCAACGTTTCTACAATTGTATAAACAGGCCCAACTGCATACACATTCTGGGTCAATATGACTGACACAGTTAATGGTTTCAATTAACTATTTTCATTTTGTTATATAATCATTATTTCATATTTTTTTAATAAAAAGTGCACTGTTTTAGAGATGGTATCAACCTTCAGTTGCAATAAACCCCCCTCAGATATTAGTTATGTTTAACTGAGATGCATCAATTATTAAATATTTGTATTCTCCTTAAACATAAAAGTCAAAGCAAAATTTTTCTATCTAAACATTTTTCCGTAGTTGCTTATACAATACAGTATAGTAATAGGTTGGTCTAATTCATCATTTTATACAATTTGGACCTGAAATAATGCACTGTTATCTTTCAGACTAAATCATAAAATTTCCAATTTTATGTGTAATAAATGACCAAATATTGGAAATTTCACATGAATGCATATGTATGTATATATGAATGCATTCAATGAAAACATTCATTATATATATATATATATATATATATATATATATGCATCTGCATGTATACATATACATATATGTATAGACACACACATCTAAAATTAACTACTTAGGCTGAAAAACAGTTTGTGTCCATGAAGTTGCAATGAGAAATGTGATGATATTACTATGAAATCAAAATGGCTGAAGACAATTAAAAACAAAGCTAACACAAGATCAATTAAATAATTTCTGAAGGCTTACTGTTTACATTTGGGAAGTGAGCTTATATTACCTATTTATGTTCCTACCTACTGATAAAAGCACAGCACATGGTTATTTATAGGATCTTAAAGATAAAAAAGCTTACCATTACCACATTTGAGAAAGTCAATAAACATTTTTCACTGATGGATTTTAAGTCAATGACTACTCTTAGATCTAGCATTTTACAGTACTCTGTCCCAAATACATCTATCTAAACACTCATTTCTACCTGCATATTTCTATTGCGTTATTATATATTTTTACAACCTCTTCCTCCATTTGCACCACTAACCACTGGAGGGTGGGCAGAAGCCTCAATGTAAAAGAGCACATAATAATGCAAAATGGTTTGGGAAGAGTACTGCAATAAAACGAGTAAAGTTATTACTGCATTTTAAAAAGAAAATCTAGCAACTACCATAAACCATAAATTCAATATATGTGAGCATATCTGGAAAGCTCCTCAATCATAATAATACTTTACATTGCTTAGCACTTTATATTTTTCCAAAAAGTTTCCAGATATATTAAATAGTTTATATTATGCCTCACAAGAACTGTGAGAGTCAAGGAAGACAACCTTGTCATGGGAAAAGTGGAGAAACTGAATTTCAGTGAGATTGAACAACTTACTTGAGGGCAATCTGTGGTGAGGGGCAGAACTAGATAATAGATAAATATAGGTCTTCTGATTCCTCACTCAGTGCTATGTACACTTTGTTGACAAACTTGACCCTAGCGTTCACTGAAGATGTACTAGGTTGGGCTCTTGTTGGCACCAACATGAACTGTTTCCATGGGCTTCAGCTCTGGATTCTTTCATTTGCTTTGGGCTATTGCTTATCATATCCTGAAGTTGTGATAACAGCCCCAGAATGTTTGGCTTGTAATTGTCCCAGGATGCAGACTGAAATAGGAACATGTGTGGGAGTGAGGAGAGCAAGAAGAGGCAATGCCCTCGATTTGTAATTGGAAAGCTATTTGAAGAACAGCTCTGCAGGGGATGGGGGTGTCTTCAGCCAAGGCTAAGGACAGACTGCTTTGCTCACTATGCTCCAAATAACTTTACACATTCCCATTTCCATGCCTTTCTTAAGCCGTTCCCCCTACAGAAACATACTCCCTTCTCCTTTCTGCTAGAAACGCCATCCTTCCTCTGCTGGGAACTCTCCATCCACTTCAAGAAATGTGGGCCTGGAAGACTCTAGTCCAAGCTTCTTATTTTACTGTTGAGGAGATGGAATCTAAGGATTCTGACGTGCCCAAGTACACACAAAGCAGGATTCTGGTCTCCTAACTCAGTTGGGTACGTGTTGCCCTCTGTATCGAACTGCCAGTTATCCATCTTTCCTTCTTACAGTTAGTTACGTGTTACATTTCCATATGTACTTTATATGTCTTACCAGGACAAGAAGGTTGGAAGTTCCCCCAAAGAAGCTACCTGACACATCCCTGCATTTGCCTTTCGGGACCTGGCCCAGTTTTCTGCTTATAACGTAGTGAGGTGGAATGCTTGCAAGTTGGCCATCTTTCTTCTAAAGCAATTTTAGAGGGAATGGATTTCTTGGATAGCCTCTCCCCATCCCATGTGGAATTACCCCCTTTCTTTTGTGTCTTTAGCCCCATAGCCAAGTTACCTTGCTATGAAATACATATGGAGTTTCCTACAAAACTGGCCTTCTAGCAAGCCCTCACTCCATCACTATGAAACCATGCACATGTGGTGGGTTCTGAAAACTGGAGATAAAATTAGAGGGGCATTTCTATTTGGAAACACTTTCCAGAGAAGTCAGCTACAGCTACACAGATATGGGAAAAAGTTTGCTGACTATAGCCCTCTATGTAAAAAAGCATTAATAGTTTTTTTCCTCTTAAAAATTACTCACCCAGCCCAGAGTTGAGAGAGGCACACTTGTTATCTGTTCTTGTTTGTTTGTTTGTTTGTTTATTATTTATTTATTGCTTATTTAAAACATAATTGAACATGCACATTTAAGAACAGGATTTCAATCTTTTAGCTCAAATGTTGTTGTCTCTATAAAGTCTCTCATCTTGGCAATTCCAAGTGGTCTCTCTCCAATGAACTTATCTAGAACTTTACTAAAATTCTTATGATTTTCCTCTTTAAAAAATAGTTTATTGTGTGGCATGCCTGGGTGGTTCAATCAGTTAACTGTCCAACTCTTGATTTCAGCTCTCGTCATGATCTCAGAGTTGTGAGATTGAGTACCGCATTGCACTCTACTCTGGGCATGAAACCTGCTAGGGATTCCATCTCTCCCTCTCCCTCTATCTCTCTCCCTTGCTAGTGCATGTGCGCACACACATGCACTCTCTCTCTCTCTCTTAAAAAAAAAAAAGAGTAGTTTATTGTGTATGTGACTAAATTCTCCTACTTAAATATAAATTGAGTATAGAACTTCTGTTTTTATTTGTCTGAGCATCTTCTACAAGATCATGGTATACGTGGCAAATCCTTAACATGAGTGTGTTGAATATATTAATTAAATAATTAAACTGAATCTGCAATTATTTGATGTTATAAAATTGAAATAAATGGAGGATAAGACCTTTTTGCTCTTAACATATCTCTGAATTCCCATATAAAGCCAGCCAGAGAGAATATGGAAAGAGATAAATGATAATTTAAAAATAAATATGGGTATTATATCAGGTAAGTGTGCCAAAGCAGTGTGTAGGTATCATCTGGTTCATTTGTGATCAAAACTCCTGGTAGCAAGAAAGGAAAGTATTGATTTTTATTTTGAATTCAAGTATTTTTCCCCAGCATTTTTGATATACAACTGACACATAACATTGTGTGAGTTAAGGTATACAATGTGATGATTTGCTAGATGTAATGATTACAACAATAAGGTTTATTGAGACATCCATCATCTCACATAGTTACCATTTGTGTGCACGTGCAAGTGTGTGTGTGTATGTGTGAAATTTCAAGATCTGTGCAAGTGTGTGTGTGTACATGTGAACTACTCTCTTAGCAACTTTCAAGTACATAATACAGTATTGTTAACTATAGGAGGCATATTCTATATTGTATATTAGATCCCCAGAACTTATTCATTTTATAATTAAAAGTTTATAACTTTTGACCCTCTTCACTAATTTCTCTAAACTTCTTCCCCCTAATATCACTAATCTACTCCTTGTTCCTATCGGCTTTTTTGAAAAAAATTTCACCTCTAAGTGAGATCATATAGTATTTGTCTTTTTGCACCTGACTTATTTCACTCAGTATAATGCCCTCAGAACATATCTATGTTGTCAAACATGACAGGTTTTTCTTCTTTTTTATGGCTGAATAATATTCCATTGTGGTGTGTGTGTGTGTGTGTGTGTGTGTGTGTGTGTGTGTGTGTGTATGCCACATTTTCTTTATCCACTCACTTTTTGATGGTCACTTAGGTTGTTTCCATGCCTTACCTACTATAAATAATTTTAAAATGATCATGGAAAGGCAAATATCTCTTCAAGATAGTGACTTTATTTCCTTCAGATAAATACTCAGAAGTAGAATTGCTGGATCATATGGTAGGTCTATTTTTAATTTTTTTGAAGAACCCCCATACTGTATTTCATAGTGGCTGCACCAATTTACATTTCCACCAGGAGTGCACAAGTGTTTCCTTTTGTCCACAGCCTTGATGGCACTTATAATCTTTTGTCTTTTTGATAACAGTTATTCTAACAGGTGTTCAGTGATATCTCATCATGATTTTGATTTGTGTTTGCCTGGTAATTAGTGATAACAAGCACCTTTTCATCTACCCATTGATCATTTGCTTATCTTCTTTTAAAAAATGTCTATCCAGGTCCTTTGCCCATTTTTAAATTGATGTTGTTTTTGCTGTTGTTGTTTTGTTATTGATTTGTATAAGTTCTTTACATATTTTGGATATAATTCATCAGAATATGATCTTCAGGTATTTTCTTATATTCAGTAAGTTGCTTTTGTATATTGTTTCCTTTGCTGTGCAGAAGCCTTTTAGTCTGATGTAGTCTCACTTGTTTATTTTTGCTTTTGTTGCCTGTGTTTTTGATGTTATATCCAAATAATCGTTAATTTTTTAAAAATCAAATAAATAAATCAAGACTAATGTCAAGGACTTTTCCCTATGTTTTCTTCTAAGAGTTTTATGATTTCAGGTCCTTCAAATATTTCTTCAGCATTGGGGTGCCTAGGTGGCCCAGTCCATTGAGCATCTGACTTTGACTCAGGTCATGATCTCACAATTTGTGAGTTTAAGCCCCGCATCAGGCTCTAGGCTGTCAACGCAGAGCCTGCTTTGGGTCCTCTGTCTCCCTCTCTGTCTACCCCTCTCCCATTCTCTCTCTCTCAGAAATAAACACACATTAAAAAATATTTCTTCAGCATCATTCATGACAATAATATCTTCCCTAAAAAATTTACAATGGCCAAAAAGAAGAAAGATTTTTAAGGCTCGCTTTTAGCAAACATAAAGCAGTGAAATGGTTACTCCTGACTCTGCAAGATGTTAGAAACATTGAAATCAACCTAAAGCCCTATTCTAGGAGGGCAAAATGTAGGCTCTGTGATAATTTACAACATTTCTTCCTTCGCAGAGTTTGGGTCCTATTATCACCTAAGAGGACATATGATAAGATGATCTTACAACTGTGGCAGTAATTGTAATAGTCCCAGCTGTGACTTGGTCTCAATAACTACCCAGTTGGCCCACTTGAAGGTGGTCATACAGTGCTTTTGCTGCTATTTTAACAACAGACCTTCTGGAACACTTTTCTTCTCTGCAAAGCCTTGTAGTCAACACACCAAGATGACTTTAAAGTCTCATTCATTTAATAATCAAGGTCAAGTGCAGGGTGGTGTTATGCAGTCATTTAAATATACATGATACTAATTTTAAATTCTAGGGACCCAGTTCTATTTTAGCAACTTAACAAAATGTACTGTGTTCTTTGGTAACGGAGGGACTACTTCTAGAAGTGCCCCCAAGTTATTACAGGAAATATTTGCATGATTATAACTCTGCTCTCAGGAGATTGCAATTCTAGTAGAACAAAAAAACCCCACAAAAACAAAAACAAAACAAAAGAAATAACGGTTGGGTCCAGGAGAAAGAAATTGCTTTTATTTATTGTCTTTGTTTTCAGTTGTAAGATTTACAAGTATATTTTGGAGTTTCTTCTCTCTCCCCCTAAGTTGACCTTTGTATTAGAGAGTTTATTATCTGACTAATATGAGATCACCCTTTTAACAGATTCTTCTCATTTCAGGAAGAAAAAGGAAAACAGAAGGTGTTGGTAATAAGTGTCTAGTTCAGAAAAGATTTGCTTTTTTAGAACTAATGGTGTTTCCTGTACTGCTGTGGGGCTTATTTAAAGCAGTTAGAGATTTTTAAAACATGATATCTATGAACATAAAGAATTGCCAAAGAATCTGATATGAAATAATTTTCCATGATGATGCTTATTAGTATTAAGGTCAGCTTAAGCTTGTCCTGCTTAAAGGGAATCTACTAAGTAGAAAAGTACCTGAGGATCAGTTTAAAGTGCTGTGTTCCTCTTGCACTGAGTTTTTGTACTGATTCATCTCTCTGTGGCTCAACTTTTTCATCTGCAAAATATATGTGCCTTCATGCTTACTGTCACATCTTGGTTTGAGAAATGTTTATTTATTTTTTTAATGTTTATTTTTAAGTGAGAGACGGGGGGGGAGTGGCAGAGAGAGAGAGAGAGAGAGAGAGACAGAATCCGAAGCAGGCTTCAGGCTCCGAGCTGTCAGCACAGAGCCCAATGCGGGGCTCGAATCCACAAACCGCGAGATCATGACCTGAGCCGAAGTCGGACGCTTAACCGACTGAGCCATCCAGGCACCCCGAGATGTTTATTTTTAATAAAATTGATGTGAGTGAAACCTGGAGTCATTATATATATAATTTGTACATAAAGCTGTATAATCTGTACACACACACACACACACACACACACACATAATTTGCCACCCATAGCTACCTCTGAGCGATTTCGGTAATATTGAAAACAATGTTACAAGGAAGAAAATGGAAGGAGAGCCATAAGAAAACAAGGACTCATGTAGTCCAGTAAATAAGGTATAAGTAAAGATATCTACATGAGGACTTGTAGATAAAAGGAAATATTCACCCAAGTTTGTAGCTTGAAGGATGGAAGAAGAGAGATGATATGTGCCACTCTCCACACAGAGCAGGGGCAGACAAGGGAATTCTGACTGTGAGAGCATTAACGTTGAGAACAGAACGTATAACTTTGGCATAGGAAGAAAGAAAAATGAAGATTAATATGAATGATTGAACTTGGGATATGGTATAGAAATATGGAAATCAGCAAACTGATTTGGAAGGGAATAGGAAGACAAATCCGTTTTCAACACGTTAAGTTTGAAGTGACAGTAGAATATCCATGCACAGATGTCCAACTGACATTTGGACAGTTGAGACTGAGGTTCAAAAGAGAGGTGAGAGCCACAGATTGGTTTTGGGGAGTATTCTGGAGGTGATAATTGAAGTCATGTAAGTGTATAGGGTTTCCAAGGGAGAAAGAATAAAATGACATGGAAAAAGGCCAAATGTGATGTGAACACTTAAATGGTACAAATTAATTTGTGATATAAGTGTTAATCTAGATAGTTTTCAAAGAAAAAAATTTCTGAGAGCATGAAAACACACACAAAATTCTTTTGCAGTTTCAAAGCTTTATTTTTATGTAGCACCAAAAATAATATACAACCAGAAGTTCTTCCTGGGCTTCAGATATAGACAGATCTGTGTTTGAGCCTCTGTTTTTCCATTTGATAACCTTTGTCTGCATCCTGATAGTATGCTCTTAACAATTACACAATCATCCTGCTCTTTATAAGGCTGGATTCTCTGCTGAGAGGGTCAGGATGAAAGAGAAGGCTGCTCAAGGATAATGTATAGCCAGGGCACCTGGGTGGCTCAGTCAGTTAAGCATCCAACTCTTGATTTCGGTTCAGGTCATGATTGCATGGTTTGTGGGATTGAGCCCCGCATTGGGCTCTGCGTTGACAGCAGGGAGCCTGCTTGGGATTCTCTTCTCTCATCCTTTTCTGCCTCTTCTCCTGACTTGTGTTCTCTCTCTCTCTCTCAAAATAAATAAATAAATCTTTAAAAAAAAGATAACGTATAGCCTTGTGGGGGAAGGAGCTGAGGCTCAGGATGAGCATCTTGCATTTATAAAGGTTCATTGACTTTTAACTTCTTCAGGCACTACACACTTAGTTGTTCCAGGGAAAGATAGAGGAAGCAAATAGTAGTATCAACTCATGTTTAGATGTCTGGAGTTCTAACAAGTTCAAGATCCTGGGCAGGTAACTGAGTAGCTGGAATTGAATGGGTTATGAGACTAGATTATTAGCTGGATCACTTACGTGAATGTTGAAATCTCTGAGGTTAGCATGAAGGGAGCCTGCAATTCAGACTCCAAAGTCCTTAATGAATACAGGGAGTGATCAGGAGGCAGGCAACTGTGAGAGGTAGGTGTCATGACAGGAAGGGGTACAGAACTGAGATTTTAGATCAGGATGGAGGAGCAATGCCTAGAAGAGGTGATGGGGATAAAGAAGACCAGCTCATCTTCCTTCTGGCATAGGGACCATGCAGTTTGAGGGAATGGGCAGTCATCTCTTGGAATGAATGCAGAAGAAGCAGTATCCTCAGAGGATATTCAGATTTCAATCAAGATAGGAGACTAAGAGGTCACTGTATGAATTATTAACTAAGAAATAAATATTTTGGAGAGGACAGCGAAAGGTTGCAGGGGATACTCTAAAGTAAGAGCAAAGAAATTTCGAAAAGTAAGGGCATAAAGGTAGATGAAAGGATAGAAGAAAAGGACGTGTGTGGGGGTAGGACTTGGGGCTAATGACAGAAGACCCCAGGGATGAGAGGCACACTCCCTCTAACACATACCACTGTCACTAGCCTCAGGACACATCAGCTTCCTTCTCTGGAAAGACTGGCAAAGGCCTTATTAGGTAAGTGCCACCAGGGGTTTCACTCTAGGGAAACAGGACACCCAGTCCAGAGTATCAGTGATAGACAAAGATATCCCATGTTACTGAGAGCTATACATACATATCCAACTTTGATCCTAATAGGTAAAAAAAAAAATCAATCACTATTAGAGTGTTATTTAAAATGAGTTCTATCTCTATTATTTCTCCTATTTTGTTCATTTATGTTCCTCCCTCCTTCACTTTCTATTGCTGACGTTATGTGTCTTTCTGTAGCAGACTCAATGTGGCACAGATGTCCCATACACTGCAGTGAAAAGGAAATGGTTTCCTTAGCAACAATAGCCACACAAAAGCTTGAAGAATTTTCTTTGCTACTCATGTGATGTCTTAGGGCTTTAAAGAATCCAAACAGTAGGAAACAATAATAAACATCCGATTGGAACATATTGCAATGGAGACATGCAGAGTGAACGAAAAGGCATTTGCTATTTATCGATAGTTGATGGAGAGATTTTAAGTGACCTGAACTTTAGCATCATGTTTCATTCTTTTTCTCAGTGAAACAGGTAAAATCATACCATATCTAGTTATGTGGGCTGAAATATATTCTTTCAGGACAATTTCACTGTCACCTAGATCTAATAATCATAAACAGATGAGTTTTTGAGCCATTACACAAAAATGTCCTCAGCAATAATGGGATAATGTTATATATAGAGAGAGGTTTTGAAGAAAGATATTGTTATTGTTGTTCAAAGAGCACTTCTATGAATCTATTGTTCCTAACCACATCTCCCCACCCCCCCGAAGTGATTCTTGGAATTACAACACTTCTAGGCTTCTGCTACCAAATTTTCAGTTTGTAGTTTTCCATTTTAGGAGTTCTAAAGTAGAGTTTATAGTCATCATAATTACATCTGAAAATACATCCATTTCCCCTCCAGCTATCTTTTCTGTTAAGCTTCTTTTTCTAAATTATCATTTGTTTGGGATTTCTTGCCAGAATGTTCACCTGCTGGCAATATGGTAGTTGTGGTGTTAAAAGTGTAGGAAAGAAAATGAGAGAATTTGCAAATATGTGCAAATATTAGAATTTGGTAGGAATGTTTTTAAATTCTATGAAAGTCTTATTGTTCTGTTGAGACATCCTGGCAAGATGATACAGACTGTACTAAAAAGATTTCATAATCTGACAGAGCAAAAGTTCAAAGATGATTGCTGAACATGCAAGATGATTACTAGTTTAGGGGAAATTTCACTCGGGGTGTGGGAAGGACTGCTGCCTGAGACCATTCGTGCTCTGTTCAAGCCTCTTTGAAGCCATGTGGGGCATCACACACCTTCCTGAGCCTGGCCACTGTGACAATTAGTGGAGTCTCCTCAAGCATTTGGCCGTTAGGTTTATGATGCAAAGCAACATTGATTCTAGGATTATGAGTTTTGAAAAAGTAGAAGCATGAAAAACGATAAACTAGAGCCACTCAAGAGAGTCAGGAAATGAGCCAGAGCTGAGGGTCTGAATAAAAATTAACTCGGTGCCATATGACCTCAGTCATCCACAGCCGTGTTTTAAGTCCCCAGGCAGATGGCTTTTTCTCAGAGGTAACTCTAAGAGCTGTGATAAATTCTGTTGGTAGAAGTAGTAAGTACCCCTTCAAAGGCAAAATACCCACATTCTTTTCCAGATCACACCGTTCAAATCAAACTACTCAATGCCTATGTTGAACCTCATCTCCACAGATGCAGTCATTGGAAAGAAAGTGTGTAAAGTTGATATAATGACCAAGATTATATAATTAAAATAGTAAGCAGTAGTGCATCAAGTCCACAGTATCTCACCACAAATACAACATGTGACACTGCCAACAAGTCTAAGACTGTAAGACTCAAATTCAATTCAATTCATAGAATTTGGGGTCTACATCAAGTGCTATCAGAACAAAGTAATATGTGAATAGGGAGTGGGGTTTTGTTGCCGTTGTTATTGTTTTTAATTGGTAACACTTCTATTAGCAGAACAGGATTAATTTGTATGATAAAAAGGAAACTATACATGTTTCAAGTTTTGTAGATATGGAAGATATATCACATCTAAAAGGTCACCCCTAACTATGCTGTACATAAGCAAGGTTGGTTGGGATGGAAGGACACTGCCCACTGGCCTGGTAATGTGACCAGACACTCTTCTAAGGAGAGACTTATGGAAAGACTTAGCTCAGGACAAGCTCTGCTTTCATTCTGCCTGATGTTTCAACATCACAGGAATTAATCCTATTAATCTATGGACTTGAATCAACCCTGAAAGTCAACAGCTTACATTTCCCATATGTTACTATATAAGGGGAATGTTCTGCTTTGGATCAACTTTCATTACGACTAAGTATTTGGAAGTTTTGTGATGATGACGTTCAGGAACCTTCCTTCTGTCTAATGATGCAGTAATTTATCAATTTTAACGCTGATACAGTTTCAGTTTAGCAAAGGAACTTGGATCATTTTTTAAGTTCTTCGAAGTAAACGTTATTCTTTTACATGAGGTTTTTTAATATAAGCAATTAGGAACCATGGTCCTATTGTCATTAAAAGCCCTAAGGCTATCTGCACTTATGTAAGTGTGGTTAAAACACGATCTCAAAATATGTTATCCTTTGTCTACACAATTTTTACCGTTCAGTTAAATCAGTGACAGCACACGGTGCTTCCATTTATCTCTGATTTCCAATTACGATGCTAACGCTTAACCCAGGGCAAGTTACTTCATCCCTTAGGCCGCCTTTTCTTCAACCATGAAATGCTTGTGGCAATACATAACTTGCAGAATTGGTGTAATGGCTAAATAAACATTTAATACACATAAAACATCCAAAAATATCTGCCCCACACTAAGTTTTCAACAGCTGCTCTTCCAGGTCATTTCCAGATGTTTCTTTTCTTACATTGCATCATTAAAACATAGAACTAAAAGATTAAAACATCTGTTTTTCATTCTCATTTCTTGTCACAGACACCCCAGCCTTACTGTTGGCCTTCTTTCAGAAATTCCTCATATTTTCTCATTTTTCAGCTGATGTCACTAACAATCTATTTTTTTCCTAGTCCTGCGAGACTCTTAGTGACGGAGAAGCACCATTTAGTACTTCCCAATTTTAAATTAAGAAAAATTGAAAATGACAAATCAGTTTACTTCTTTAGTCAGTCAAAAAACATTGGGGAAACAGCTGAGTGCCCTAACACAGCATGGGTTTGGCATCCCAGGCTGCCACATATTAGCTCTGTGGTGCAGACAGATCATTAAACCTCCCAGAGCCTCAGACTAGTCATCTGTAAAATGAGGATAATGCTCGGGCTGGGCACTGCTGAGACCACTGGGCAAAGGTGGTGATTCCAGTATGGGTCATGAGGTTGAAAGTGAGCTGACACGCAGGATGGCTCTTCAAGGATGAGGAAAATTTAAATAGTCAGAGATGTGGGAGTAGTTCCCCAGATTAAATCAGTAGGAAAATGTCCTTTCATCTCCAACTTGTGGTTCTATGAGCAAAGGCACGGAGGTAGCGAAGTTGAGAGCATGCCCAGGAAGTGGTAAAGAGTGAAGACCAATTTTCTTGGACATAAAAGGTGAATAGGGAATGGGGTGACAGAAAGCTGGGGCATCAGGCAGAGGAAAGAGCCTTGAAAATCTGAAAATGCTGACTTTTTCTTTCTCTTTTTTTCCTGCACAGTGTGAGAAAAGGCATGGGGGTGAAAAGGAATACATGTATGAAAAGTATAGCACCAAGACTGATCCTAACCTAGTAAGGCTAGTTTCACTGGTGACAGCAAACTAACAAAGTTTTCCAGCCAGGATGATGGAAAGGATAGTGCTATTATCAACAGCCAGAGTAGACAAAACAAGAAAAGTTGAAGTGATTTGTCCTGCAGGTACACCCAGAGGTCAGAAGAGAGGAGATTCCCAAAGTAGCAAGCTATATATCGCAGAATCTATGCAATATATAATGCCATGGACACTTTAGATGCCTTAACACTTGATTAAGAAGTCTCATCAGGTAACGTGTCTTTGCCATCTTTTTTTATAATTTAAGTGACAGAGTTGATTTTAAAATAGTTTTTCTCATAATCAATGATATATGAAACTATTGTTTGTAGCATTAAGGCCTAGAAAAATTTATGCAATCAAGAAAAAGAAGCTTCAAAATAAAGCGGAATGCCTAAAACATAAGCCCGAGATTTTACACTTCTTCTTTCATAGATTTCTTATGTTAGATAATGGAAAGTAACCGACTATTATTCTTTTTACAAGGTAAACTCACTAAGTTTTACTTAATACCAAACATAGAGTTTACAATACTACTGAAATAAAATTGATATAAAATATGAGAAAACATGTAGTTTATAAAACCAAAGAGGCTTCTCTACTACCCCTCACGTTTATTCTAGCATTTCTAAATAGTTAGCTCCTTTGAAGCAGTAAATTCATAATAGGCAACCTTGACTTTGAAGGTTTTATTTTCTCCATTTTTCTTCTATTTCCCCTTTTAGTTGGCATTTCAGAAAAGTGGAATATGGAACAGACTCTTGCATATCAGAGTGCCAATGGAATTGCTTTATTCCAGGTAATAAGTGAATGCTAGCCCAAAAAGAGATGTAGCCTGTTTTCCAAATGCCTCGAAAGCCTCAGTAACAACAAAACAGTCCATCAATACCAACCAACCACAATGCATGCCAAATGAACTGTTTATGTTTTTCCTCTTTCACAGAAATTTCTAGTTTAACTGGTAGCTTACACATCGACTATCCAATAAGACATTTAGGTTTAAAGGAAAAGAAATTGCAGAAAATCAATCCTTTAATTAGGTTGTACATACATTTGTAAGAGTAAACATTTTGTAGACATTCCTGACACCCATCTTCCTTATCTCTCCATCCTAGTCAAGAACATCACTCCAGCAAGTGCTTGTGTCTCATGGCACCAGTTTCCCCCTCCTTACGGCATCATTTCAGCCATATATAAATATATGCTAGAATGTCTGCCATCCTTTAAAAAATTTCTACTTCCACCTCACTCATCTCTCTAGCAAACACTCAATTCCTTGCTTCTTTTGGAACAAAACTCCTTAAGAGTAGTCCCTACCCTGTTTTCTCAAGTTCTGTTCTTCGGATCATTCCAGAAACCTACTCCTTGAATGAGGCTTTTGTCCACACCATTCCAACATAATTCCTCTTCTTCTGGTTACCAAAATATCTATAAACGCACATAGTCCTGGTTCTCTTCCTATTTTACTCATTACTGCTTTTCAATCTCTTTTTCTGCTTCCTTTTTATCTTCCCAAACTCTGAGTGTTTAAGGTCCCCGAGGATTGGTCCTCAGATTACTTCATTTCTTTACATTCATTTCCTATATGATCTCATTCAGTCTCACGGTTTTAAACACCATCTAGAATGTAACAACTTTCAAATTTATACCCCTAGTTCTAACCTGTCCTCGGAACTCCAGATTCATATACCCAGTTTCTGGGTTCTGCTCCGAACGTGGATATCTTACAGGCATTTCTAGCTTTACGGGCTCTGAACTGAACACTTGATTTTCCACATTCCACTTCTGCAACCTGCACATCATAGTTCCCCCCTTCACTATATAGTAGCTGCAATCTATGTAATGGTAACTCTAATCTAGTTGATCAGGCCTAAAACACTGGAGTTATCTCTGATTGTTTTTCTCATATCCAATATGTTACCAATTCTGTCATTATACCTTTGAATATGATCCCTTCGCCCCTATTACACACCACCCCTCTGAGCCAAGTTACCAAATGACTTCTCACCAGTCCCCCTGATTTCACCCTCATCTCCTAGTTTAGTCTCCACATGGAAGCAAGAGGGATCCTTGTAAACTGCCAGTCAGATTACATCACTCTTCTGCTCAAGACCTCCAAAGTCTTCCCCTGTCACCGCAAGTGAGAGCCCAGTGCCTGCCCCCATTTCCCCTGCTCTTCTTGCCCCATCTACCTTGTTTTGCTCGCTGTTACTGGAGTCATCAGCACATGCTCTATCCTCAGGCCTTTCTACTTGCTGTTTGCCTGTCTAAATTTATCTTCCTCTAGGTATGGGTCTAATAACTCTCTCACTTCATTCAGGACACTGCTCAGATATCTCCATATCAGAGGTCTTCCCCAACCATGCACCTTGATCACTGTAGGTGATCCCCTAAGACACACACACACATACACACACACAGTCACTATCCCCTTACTCTGCTTTATTTTCTTAATACCCCCATCCCTATTTGACATTTGGGTTTTTTTTTATTTCCATTTATTTGTATGGTGTTTCATTTCTCTCTCACATCCCTTAAATGAAAGCTCATGAGAGATCTGGGACTTACTCTGTTCTGTTCACACATACATTCCCAGTGTCTAGAACATTAGCTAAATGAACAAATGAATGGGTAAGTAAACTTCATCACATATTCCCATATTTTACTTGAACTTGTTTGTTATGCGTCCATACACTAACGGAAAGCCATTGTTAGGTCTAATGTCAAAGGTCTAGGCATATGGGAAATCAGACCTTTTTTCTGGGGGGGTAGATTATGTTCAATATCACTTGCATTAAAATACACTTTTTGGGGGCACAAAGGAAAGAAAAAATGCAAAGCAAATCATTCCGATAGCAATATACAAATGGTTTATTTAGGGGCACCTGGGTGGCTCAGTCCATTAAGCTTCCAACTTCAGCTCAGGTCATGATGTCGTGGTTTGTGAGTTTGAGCCCGGCATCGGGCTCTGTGCTGATAGCCAGGAGCGTGCTTCAGACTCTGTGTCTCCCTTTCTGCCCCTCCCCTGTTTGTGCTCTGTCTTTCTGTCTCTCTGTCTCTCTCTCTCTCAAAAATGAATAAATGTAAAAAAAATGGTTTATGTAAATTTTTAATTCACTTAAAACTGATTTATGCTTTGTATGCATACAGAAAATTACATAACCATTAAGTGTACAGTTTGATGGTTTTTCACAAAGCAAACACCAAGATGGAGACACAGAATTTCACAGTACTCTCAAAAGTCTTCTCTTGACCCTTCCCAGTCCAACACCCTGCCCAAGGTAAACACTACTCTGATTTCTATCACCATGGATTACTTTTGTCCATTTTAATTTTAAACCATCTAAATGGAATTATACAGTATATATTCATTGTGTCTGATGTATTTTGCTCAGAATTTTGTTTTAGGGTTTTTCATATATTTGTAGGTAGTAATTCTTCATTGTTTTCATTGTTACGTCATATTCTATTGCATGGATATTTCACAATTTTATTTTTTATTTTCTGTTGATGGATATTTGGCTTATTTGCAGTTTAAGACTACTAAGAATGGATGTGTTATGCCCATTTCTGTTCTTTGAACATACATGCATATATTCCATTCCAGGGTAGAATGGAAAAGCTGGGACACGATATGGGCATATATTCAGTGTTAGGAGATATTACCAGTTTCTCAAAGCATTTATATCATTTGTTTTCTTTGTAATTTAGTCTCATCCAATTCATTAAAATCTGATTTCTGCTACCTCTAAGTGAGTAGATCTTGTGAATCTTCTTGAAACATTAATAACTTTTTATAGCTTTGAAACTTAAAGTCATCTATACAAGCAGGGTTTCTGAAGTATAGCCAGGGGATATTAATACTGAAGACAGTAACTGGAATGTTGGGGGTGGGGGTGGGGGACAAAAGAAAGAAAATAAGCTTCATAGACAAATAAAATAGGGAAACAGGATTAGCCAAATAACACAGAAGTCTTTTCATGCACGAATCCTCAGATTTACTAATGTCTAATGTGCATTGACAGTTACAGGAGTGGACTACAGTGTGCAGTGTTGGGATAGGAACTTTATGTGTGATAGAAAACCCTTCTTCTCCATGGAGTAACTTGTCGTGCTACAGTTCCACAGAATACACTGTGAGAATCATTCTGATAGTAATATAAAAATGGTTATTACTGGGCAAGAACATTTGCTCCATGATTACCAGAAGTACCCATAATCCTTAAAGACTGTTCTGACTCAAACA
The DNA here is from genome assembly GCF_018350195.1 of Panthera tigris. Classification (NCBI taxonomy): domain Eukaryota; kingdom Metazoa; phylum Chordata; class Mammalia; order Carnivora; family Felidae; genus Panthera; species Panthera tigris. Next base: position 82,231,290 of record NC_056661.1, read on the forward strand.
CTAGCAACATATAAAATGCAGTGAAATTCTTTATTTATATATCACTCTACTTCTCTGTTTTGATTTAATTTGCCTTTGAGTTCCTTTGGTCATTGTTCTGTACCCTGAATCTATTCACATATTCAGAGTCTGTGGTGGTTTTTAGTTCTTGGTATGGCAAATTTGGTTGCAACAATTCAATATTGACCTTTATTTTTATTTTTTATTTATGTTTATTTTTGACAGAGACAGAAAGAGACAGAATGTGAATGGGGGAGGGGCAGGGAGAGAGAGAGATACAGGATCCAAAGCTCCAGGCTTTCAGCACAGAGCCCGACGTGGGGCTCAAACCCACAAAATGCGAGATCGTGACCTGAGCTGAAGTTGCACGCTTAACTGACTGAGCTGCCCAGGCACCCCAACCTTTTTTTTTAAATGAAAGATTATAGGGCTGGGGCAAAATTAGGTTACTTAAGGTATCACATATTTTAGTTTGAGTAAATAAAATTGCTAAAGATTTTATCATGTATCCGTATATAGGCTAGTCTTAAAATCAGCATTCTCTTCTTGAAGTAAAATGCTCTTAGTCATGTTGATTGGTTTAAATAAACTTGTTATCCTGGTGTGTATTGAAATTATTATCACCTTCACTCTCCAATGTGTAAATTATAGATAAAGAAGCCTCCTAAAGTTTCCCACAGAAGTAGCATCATAACTGAGAGACAAAATAATCTAATCAAATGTGATCTCCTGGATCTAATTCTTATCATTAATATAAGAAGGACTGAGGCAAGAGGCAGGGCGGGGGGGTACTTTCTGGCTCCTCAGTTAACTTGAATTCAGTGTAATATGCTTTGGAATGAATATTGGATTTCAATAAAGAACATTTGGGGAATTTGAAGCCCAGAAAGCAAGGAAGGCATCCAAATTTATGATGCCTCAAAGATGCTTGAAATAGCAATTTATGCCAGATCAAATACCATTTAAATGGGTTGTAGACTACTGGGAAAAAGTGTTTATGGAACATCTTATATTTGCAAAGTGCTTTCAGTCATTTTTAATAGTCATGTTGGGTAGATACTTATAATTGCAGCTGACAAGGACAGCTCAATATGACAACTGGCATTCAAGAGACTTATGGAAAATCAAATTATTCTAAGGTGTTTTATTTGATCTTGAAAATAATAACAATAACAGGGAAAATGATAGAAGAGGAAGAAAATAAAGAATAAAAAGAAAAAATGGAGGAAGAAATATGTACGTGAGAAAGCAAGGATAATAATTCTGGATATTGGATTTTCTATCTGGCAAAGTCCTGGCTCATAATTAATGTCTGATATATATTAGTTATTTTCACCATTAGTCCACTATTCCTCAAAATTTTTGGAAGTGTATATAGATTGCAAGTTAAAAACGACAGAAGTGTTTTAACAAATGGTTTTTAATACAACAAATCAAAAGAAAATGAGAGACATACTCCTAACGCTAAACAAGAGGTAATAACAAATGATCAATGGGAAAAGTAAATCTCTTTACTTTGCAGCTCATGGGTCATTAGCGGTTCAGTAAAGATTTTCAGTGGCTTTCATGTTGTCTCTTGCTGAGCCCCTGAGAGCTTATGGCTCATCTAATGCTGTAAAATTGATTATGGAGGGAATCTGTGTATGTGGTATCCTTTAAATTTTGCCAACTCTAAAGAATATTCAGATAAATCAAAGATGGAAAGTATTTTGAGTCTCATTAGGCAAGTTTAACTTTAATCCTTGGTGGAGAAGATAAAGCATGTTGGACTGAGGCAAAAGTCCATAAGGTGCTTTTTTGTGACATTGGTGGCCCCCAATGAACCACGTTTCCCAGTATTCATATCCTAGAACTTTCCCACACACACTCTGGTTTGGCCATGAGACTTACTCTGGCCAATAAAAGATTGGCAAGCATGTTGCAAGCAGAGGCTGGATAAGTGCTTGCACACTGGGACATGTCTTCTCAGAATGCTCTCTCTTAGAACTTAGCCATCATGCCAAAGGGAATACAAAATATCCTGTTGGACTCTAAGAAGACGTGCCTTAATGTATAGAGAGAAACCACATGAAGAAGAACTGAGGCTTCTCAGCCAATCTCCCCCGCTGGATATGATTACATGGGTGCCTTCTGCCAAACAATGCTGAGCAGAAAGAACTGTCCAATTGAGTCTAGCCAACCCACGGAATCATGAGAAATAAAATCAATGCTGCTTGAAGGCAATGGGTTTTGGAATGGTTATATTCACAGCGATTAGTACCTGAAACAATACATATTCTAGGGAAATCACAGCATCAATTTATCCTTATATATGATTCAAACTGTTTTAAATTTTTTTCTGAAAATAACATATTCACATAATTTAAACATTCAAATTGTCTTACGGTGCTAACAGAGGTGAGTAATTTCCTTATCTACTAATTCTTTTCCCTGGAGGCAATCGTTATCTCTCTGATTTTGATTTTTTTTTATTTACTTTGTGTTTCCATTTCTTACATTACTCTTGATTTGTCCATTTCAGATATTACATATAGATAGCATATTATGGCAGAATAGTTTTCATCTTTCTTATATAATTCCTCAGTATTTCTTTCACATTTCTTATTGAATTAATATTCTGTGTTTATATATTATGAGCACATAAATATTGCTCACTCCTAGGGACAGTAGTTTAATGGTATGATATTTATGACATTTCCTTTCTTGAATAAAAAAGTTTTGTTTTACCTTTTTGTTTGTCTTACTATTGTTATTGTTATTTTTTATTACTAATTGCTTTTTCCTCTCAAACCCTTTAACAATACCTTTCCATTGTTTCCAACATACTCAGACTCATCAAGTAATGCAGTTGTTCTCTTTTTTTCTCTTGGAGAATGCTTTTCTAGAACATTCTAGAAAATGCATTTCTAGAGCATATCTCTCCCTCTGTTCTGAAGTATTTTTGACCTGCTACCCAGCTGAAATCTCAGGACTTCCCTTGACAATTACCGGAGCATTTCCTGGACTCATTCCTTCATTAAAAGCCCCATTTCCTGGAACACCCGGTTCTACTTCTTTGGGTTTAAACTTCTGTTTTGGAGGATCAATCTTGCTGTAGTCTCTTACAAAATGATGTTTGGGAGGCAAATGTGAAAATGTCTTCTTCCTTTCCACTGTATAATTTTCTTTGGTATAATAATTCTAGAAAATTTATTCTTTCAGAGTTTAAAACACCTTACTTTATTGCTTTTTAATTTCCAGAACTGTTCAGAAATATGATGCCATTTTTGTCCTGAGTTTTTTGGTATATACCCAATGTTTTCCTCTCTGGAAACTTTGAGATTCTTTTCCTTTTTTACTGCCCTGAAATTTCATGATGGTATTATGTACACACGTACACTTGATGTGTAAGGTACACGTGCTTCATTCTGTTTGATGGGCAGTCAACCTTGAGGTAACTAAGGTTTTTAATTTCTTCTTTGACTATTTCTTCCTTTGATTTCTGTCTTGTCTCTGGAACTTCCAACTCAAACGTGGACCTCCTATATTATCCATTCATTTTCTACTTTTTGGTAAGCAGAACTAAATTTTATCTCATAATTATGGATTTTTAAAACTTTTAGCTTTCTAAGGTGGTGTTTAATTCCCACAATCTTTCTTATTCTAAAGCTATTGCTTCTTTTTTATTACATTAATATCATTTGTTAAAAAATTTCTTCAAAAAACCATCATTTGTTTCTAATTCTTCCGAATTTCTGTTTGGATTTGCATTTTGGTTTCTGTCTTTAAGTTTTGAGGCTTCATCATATGTTTGGTAGTCCTTGTGCTACTTAAATTTAAGATTGGATTAGATAAAAAGTTGAGTGTATAATTTGTGTGAGTGGATGGGGCTTGTCTATTGATGGTTTTCAGTGTATATTGTTTGGGTGGTGAGCTGGCTTTTCATTGGGAGGGGGGAGAATCCCCTAGTGCCAAATATATGAAACTATTTGTCATCTTCATAGAAGAATCTTCCAGTTTCCTGCATGAAATATTTAAGTCTGGCTGGAAGCTGGGCTGTAAACCTTTCCTTAAACCCATTTTCAGCCTGGCACTAAGCCTCTGACTATGGCTATGCCCGTTGTCCCCAGGCCCTGTGATTTTAATTAACTTATTTTTTCTTTTAATTTTTTGTTTAATGTTTATTTTTGAGAGAGAGACAGAGTGCAAGGCGGGGGGGGGGCAAGGAGAGAGGGAGACATAGGATTTGAAGTGGGTTCTGTGCTGACAGCACAGAGCCCAATGTGGGGCTCCAACCCACAAACCCTGAGATCATGACCTGAGCTAAAGTCAGACCCTTACTCACTAAGCTATCCAGGTGCCCATGAGCCCTGGTTTCTTAATTGAGATTGCTCCAGAGAATAACGATCTAGTATTTGGCTAGATTGGGGCTATATGTGATAGGGATAGATACCTTGGAATCAACTGATTTATTTTCTCTCTCTCTGTTTTTTAAATATTTATTATTTAAAATTATTAATTAATTATTAATTATTTTTGAGAGAGGGAGACAGAGTGTGAGTGGGGGAGGGGCAGAGAGCGAAAGGGAAACACAGAAACTGAAGTAGGCTCCAGGCTCTGAGCTGTCAGCAGAGCCTGATGCAGGACTTGAACTTGCGAACAGTGAGATCATGACCTGAGCCGAAGTCTGCCGCTTAACGGTTTGAGCCACCCAGGTGCCCCTCAACTGATTTATTTTCAAACTTTTAACAATTCCTCCTGCTTTAATCTCCAAGTTTCACCCTGTCTTCTGCAAGCCCTAGTGCCTCCAGTTTAAAAGTATTTTTTTTAACGTTTATTTATTTTTGAGACAGAGAGAGACAGAGCATGAACGGGGGGAGGGTCAGAGAGAGAGGGAGACACAGAATCCGAAGCAGGCTCCAGGCTCTGAGCCGTCAGCCCAGAGCCCCACGCGGGGCTTGAACTCACAGACCGTGAGATCATGACCTGAGCCGAAGTCCCGAAGTCGGCCGCCCAACCGACTGAGCCACCCAGGCGCCCCTAGTGCCTCCAGTTTAAATGACTCTCCAGGATTCTGTGGGAAGGCAACAGGATGGAGGAGGCTGGCTTGTTCCTCACTGGTATTCCTACCATAGGCTTTTACATTTCATTACCATTTCTTTTGCTCTTGTCAGTCAGATTCTCTCCTCTACCGGCTTTCCTGATTCTGAAAACGTATTGACCTCACCAGTCTTCTGATTCTTCTCTCATTTTCCTTTTCAACATGCGTTTATATATTTTTCCACTTATACTGTCATCTTAGTGATGTTTCAGGAGTAATAAAATTAAAACACATGTTTACTGTGTTAAATTAACTGCAAGACCTTTATTATTTTTTTTTTTAACAGGTGAAATTGCCACTGGCAAAAGTGGAGTAGTAACTGATTAGGGCTACTTAATGGAATGCTTGACTTGCTTAATCTATAGTCAAATCTTGACACTGGGTAAATACTAAACTGGCAACAACTATAGCTTGGTGAAGGAGAAAGTATTCTGTTTCAATCTGAATTCCTGCTAAAACAGAATTATAGTCCTCACCACAAGTGAAAGTGATAAATGTGATCTACAATGAAGTGTTATGAGACATGTTGATTACAGGGATGCATGTGTTTCCAGATATATTGCTGGGCACTGGTAAAAGGATGAGGGTGAATAACTGTTTTGTATGCAGAGAAGGGTTATGAATTCCAATATTCAACTTTAGTAAATATAGTAAGTGTTATTTTTTAAAAATGTTCAAAACCATGCTTAAATCACACATTCTGTATCATATCATCTCCCTAACTTATCAGCCAGAAATTTTATTACCCCCTTTTAATGAACATTTGCTATCAACACCTGTAGTTTCTAGTGTTTTTAATTTCACTGAATGAAAATGCATCTATTGGGCATTTAATTGAATTAACAACACAGGATTGCCAAAACTTTTGGCTCAGTAGGAATATTAAACAAACAAACAAACAACAAAACACAAAACAGTAATCAACCATCACCATCATTCATTTAAAAAGAGATATAGGGATGCCTAGGTGGCACAGTCAGTTAAGAATCTGACTCTTGGTTTCAGCTCAGGTCATGATCTCGCAGTTTGTGAGATTGAGCCCCACGTCTGCAGGGACTGCTTGGCTTTCTCTCTCTCCTTCTCTCTCTCTCTCTCTCTCTCTCTGTCCCTGCCCTGCTTGTGCTCTCTCTCTCTCTCTCTCAAAATAAATAAATAAACTTAAAAAAATAAGAAGAGCTATTAATTGAAACGTTTTGAATAATTAAATAAATATCTGTTTAATTATAGCCCAAAGTATGAAATAAATATCTGTGAGTCCATACTGATATAATTATTTGAATAAAATAAATGAGGCAGAAGAGACACATCTCCTGCACAAAAGAATTGTATGTGATTTGTTTAGATTCCTCTTCCTCAATGAGGTGGCGCATAACTTCCTACCCTCTAAGTATGGGCTGCACATAGCATGACTTTCTTCCAAAGACTACAGTGTGAAAAGGAGATGGGATGGGAAGGATAACGTTACAGTGGAGAAACCCAAAGAAAACCACCACTCGGTCATATGGTCAAGCATAACATCAACACTGATAAAGTTATAAGTCACATGAATTGTGTGTACCCTTGATATGATGTGATAATAACAGCACTTTCTCTATGATGTCTCCTTCCCCCAAATCCATAGCCAAAGTGTAACCATGAGAAAAACATCAGGGAACTTCAAATTGGGAGACACTGTACAAAACACTGGGCCAATACTTCTCAAAACTGTCAGTCATCAAAAATGAGGAAAGTCTAAGAAGCTATCATAGCTTAACGAGACATGACAACTAAACGTAATGAGGTATCCTGCATGGAGACTTGGAACAGAAAAATGATATCAGGTAAAAATTTTAAAAAACTGAATAAAGCATGGACTTTAGTTAATAACATGTATAGACATGGGTTCATTAGTTGTGATAAATGTACTATACCAATATCAGATCAAACCAGAAATTGGATATGGGTATGCAAGAACTTTCTGTACTATTTTTGTAACGTTTCTATAAATCTAAATCTACTCTCAATTTCTATAAGTCTAAATCTACTTTTACATAAAAGCCACCACAACAGTAGAATAAAGACAATCCTTCAAATTCAGTAGAGGGCCCATTATGAAAAACATAACAGAAAACCCTCTATCATGCATTTAATTTTGGGTAACATTTTGGCTTTTGGTACTTATTGGTCTTTATCATTCTGGGTTCCTCATCTGTGGTACTGTTGTGACATGTACAATTTTCTCCTTCCCTTGAGAAGCTTACAATTAAATGGTTTTGTTTGTTTCTTTGTTTGAATCTATCATTTTCGATATTTAATGCAGTGTCTTCCACATAATAGAATTTGAAGACATAAGATATCTTCTAAGCAACTTACTTGTATTGTTTTATCCCATTAAATTGGACAAATAAAAAACATGCAGATCAAACATAAGTAGGTGCTTTTGCTAATAGTGTGGAAAACAAAGTTCAAAATGACAGGTGTGATAAAAAGGATTCTACAACACAAGAAAGCTAGAAACACGCAGTCATTTTTTTCTGTTCAAAATATGAAAACAAAAACAACAAGGGTATGGAGTTTTAGCGTCACCCACTAGACCCAAGACCTGACCTTTACTGCTCCCCTGCTTGTACCCACCAACCTTTGTCCCACATTATTCCTTAAGCTCTTCTTTCCAGCTCATCAATTAACTCAGGCTAAAGACTCCCATCCTATGAAGGAAACTGAAACTACCCCTCCAGCAGGAAGGACTCTTCATATGAAGAACTCTAGCAGGCCCAGACCACCTAGACCAGTTTAAATTCAACCCCTGACTCATATCTGCACAGATGGTCACTCCATAGTGACCTCTGGGATGACAGACAATTACCTTTACCTCATTATAACACTAAAATCCCTGCCCAAAGAGGAGCTCGAGCCTCATTTACATAATATACAATGCATGGATACGCATGTTTCTTTAAGGGGCATGACTGACTTGTGCCCACCTCTATATCTGATGACAAGGCTCCTCTATCTAAATATTCATCCTAACCCTAAATAAAAGGAATCCATTCACTTTGCTTGGGCAGTCACAGCTTTAGAAGTTATTCCTGGTAATCTTACTTGTTACAATATAGTTTACTTTGTGTGACAACTCCACCTGGTATAGTTTTTATCTGTGACTCATCAAGGAATGAACTCACATTAGTTTGGTTATGTTAGTTGAATATAAGATTAATATGAGTCTGTAACATGCTGCTGTTATGGATTAGCAATAGGCAATATCATAAAGATTGAATTAAATTTTGAAAAGAGAGAACGACTGTTGATTTTATGGGTGTTTTCATTTTCTTCATTATACTTTATATTCTTAATTAGAAGATTTAGACTTAATTCAAGAATACAAACCTTATCACAAAGAATGTTTTAAATTGAAGTTGTTTGGAAGAGAGATTTTTTACTCTTGTTTTGGAGTTCATCAATATGATGGGAACCAGTTATCATTGTGTATAAAAAGGGCATTCAACTGTATTCTCTGTATTTGTGTATTCTGTTGGTTTTCATTTTAAGTAGGGAAAACTTGGCATATAGTGGGTAAATGTCTTAGGATGATCATAAAACATGGTTTTTACTAATCTTTATTAATGGTTATGCCTGAGACAAAAATGAAAAACTCAAAATCCATAAACCCCAAGAAAGAGGAGACTTGAGCACGTAAGAAATACTGTATGGCAAAAAGCTGTTTTGTTTTGTTCATGATAGAGAATTATGAGGATTAAAATACTGCACATAATAAAAGTGGGACATATGTATGTATATGTATATATACATATATGTTATATACAGCAAACAGAAACCAAAGTAAATGGATTATATACACACACATATATATACACACATATATATTAATATTATATACAACAAATGGAAATCAATGTAAACACATTGATATAGTAAGCAAATTAGTTCAGTGGGGAAACAGATGCAGAACGAAAAGAGAATACATTAAAAAATAGTTTTAAAAATAGAAAACTAAAAAAAATAAGAAACAGTAAATGAAAAAGAGACAAAAGGGAAGGAATTTGGGAGACAAAGTAAAATATGGAGGATTTATACCCGGAAATAGTAAGGGGAAGATACAAAGGAGAAAAGAAAAGAAAGGAAGAAAGAGGACTCCTCTGGAGATTCTAAATTGAATGTATTGTCACACTGTTTCTGGAACTGTAGATGTAGGGGTGTTAACACCTTTTATTCCTCCATTTGAAATGTTAATTAGCTCATTAACCACTGTTCCTGGCTCTCACTAGGGGAGCAGGGCATTATCCCTCTGGGCAGACTAGATACAAGAACAGAACAAGAATGCCCCCAAGCATCCAAAGAAACCTTTCCTTTCCAGATCCAATAGCCTTGTCCGCTTGGGTGGATATTTATATATTTGGTTTTCTAGAGGCTTTTCCAAGTAACTTTTTGTCCTCACTGCAGGTTGTACTGCTTGGAACATCCTCACCGGAAGACTCACAGGCAGGCTTCTGCTTATTACGCATCAAGTGTCATTTCTGTGGCTAGCTCCCTTCTGAAATGTTCCCTAGGTCCAGTAATGACAACATCCAACTTTCCTGGTAAACCATACGCTCCATGAAGACTGCAACAATGCTGATCTTGTTCACAGCTGTATTCCAGGTAGCTGATATAATAGTCACACCCGGACTGATGTGAAGGTGTTTAATACATACTGGATGAGTGAATGAATGAAAAGATGGATACATGGATAGATGGATTAATATTCTTAAATGTCTGCATGTCTGTTTCCAACTAAATTGTAATGTAGGGACCAACTACTTACCTACAAATGTCCAATATCCTATATTGTACATACAGCATATAATTAAACTTACAGGTGAGTGAATAAACAAATGATATTCTCAAAAAAATAATTTATAAAATATAATTTAGGATTAAACATTTTCAAGAAACATATTTTTGTAAGTAATACAGTGAATTATGTGTGTGATTACATAGGTGTGTGTTTTATAATGAGATGTTTCTCAAAAACTTTGAAATAAGGAAAATCAGTTTTCCTTTTGAATCTTAAAATTTAAAATCAGCACATGATAAGATCACAAACATGTATGCCACCTTAAAAAAATCACTTATAGTCCCGAGCAATATTATCATGCAACTATGTAGGAGGATAGAAATAGATTAAATAAAAAATAAGGGAGATAGTGATTACTGGCAATTCTTAACTCTCTTTTCAGTGCTTGAATAGGTCATTCAAAACAAAGTAATGATTTGCATGTTCAGTCGGAGGTTCCTCACAGAACAACCTAAAATGCTGTTTGATAATTGTTTCCCATTGTTGAATACAAGGCAATCCAGACCAACTGTCAGGACACAATAAGAAGAATCAGGATATTTCATCCCACAATTAGGGCACAGGCAGGGTTCAGAATATCAAATTTTAGCATAATCCACAGATATAATATTGGGAATGGTCTAACACCCTTCAGAGCATCCTTCCAAGCCTGGTCAAAAACCACTTTCCTTCAGCAAATGATTCTCAAAATACTTTGCAGGAATCCTAAGTGGATTCTGATGCTTACAAATAACGCATTCAGATCAGAGATAAAGAAGAAGCTGGGTTTTATCTATTTCTATCAAACATTTGATGAGGATAAACTTTAACAATATTGTTCATTCTTGATTTGAAATTATTTTTAATCAGAGACATAAAAAAGATCAGTGAGGCCTGCCTATTGATTAGAGAAACTAACATGCCACTTCCTTCCCCATCCTCACCAAGGTACATGAGTGCAGGTGGTGACAATTCACTGCTAATTTCAACAGGATTCCTAATTTACTGCCAAATTAAAAAAAAAAAATAGTTCTCAATTATAGTGTTTTTGAATTGTACTAGTGGGTGGCTAGGGATACATAATTTCAATTTCTACTTTCCAATAACGTGTTGAAGAAAACACACACAGAGATGAGGTTATAGCAGCTGGAAAACTCAAAATTTAGCAAATACTTGCCAAAAGCCAGGAGAAATATCTACTCAGAGACCCTGAGGCAGAGCTACAGGCCTAGGGCTGGAGTGTGGGAGGACATGTACAAGCACCTTGACTAAAACCACTACCTCAGGGTGCCTGGCCTTCTTCAACCAGAGAGAGCAAGGACAGTCTCTTGCTTCTCTTCAGATGGAGATCTGCAAGAAGGTTGCTTCCTGATGCTCTCAGGGGCATTGTACACATATCCACCCTCATTACCATGAGTATCCTTTTCTATCCATTCAAGATTCATGCTTCTCAGTAATGTCATACCGCCAAGAGGGTAGAGCTATACATAGCTAGTATATGGTTAGATCTTTCTTTGGCTGCAAGTCAGCAGCAGGAAGCATAGAGACAAAAGCAACTCTTTAAGAACGCAGCTCTTTAAAGAGGAGTAACTGTTCACTTAAGTATCTTTCAAGAGAAAAATTACAAGCTAACGCAGTGCTGCATTCCCTTCCTGTATTTAATGACTAGGTAGCAAAAGCTCAGGTCAGCAAAGTAAACTAGATTTTTGAAAAATGGCTTGACATTAGAAATGTAGCATGTAACTAAACCCCTCAACTAGTCTTCAGGCATAAGATATGAAAGGATTCTAAGAGCAACCAGGTAGAAAGCAAAGAACAGAAGTATTAGTAGTAGACAAACAGGTCTGAATACATCTCTCCTCACTGAACAGAAAGTCTCCAACTTGGGATCTGTAAAATGGTCCTGCAATAGTAAAAAAAGAAAACAGGCGAACCCTTAGTGTAGAGAACAAGCATCTTTTGGGAATGGAATGTGGATGGAAGTGATGTATGCTATTTCCAGGTCTTACTCTTAACAACTTTCCAAGCAATCCTTAACTCTGTTTTCCCTGAGAGCCAAACGGAGAAAACTCCAGATTAGAAGCCACATGCTGAAGGTGGTGGAGATGCAAGATGGAAGGGTTGGGTCCCTAAGTGAACACTTGAAAGAGAGCTATCTAATCAGGAACACCTGCATTATTGCTTCAGCAAGATATACATTTTTATTGTGTTAGGCCACCGAGATCTTAGGACGTCTTTACTATAGTAGTGACCATTATGTTAATATGCTACTAATATAGAAGCCTTGGAAAAAATAGGGTCAGTGATGTAGTTTGATTTTGGAGGAGGTACAGGGAGGAAATATAATACTTTAAAAAGATCTGGTTTTGAACATGGCCCTGCCATTATTTTTCTAGGACTTGAATAAGTCACTTCAAATACAGGAGTCTCTGCTTCTTATTGTCAAATAAAGTGTTTGCAAGAAGTGGCCATAAGTTAGTTTCTGCTTACCTTTCTTCAGGCTTGAAATTCTGTGGCTCTTTTATCATAAGTGAAAAGTCTAATATCAGATACCACTTAAGTCAGCAGTTAAAATGTGTGAGTATAGAGAAACAATAGGGGATATTTTCAATAGCCCATATTGAGATGATTTGCTAAAAAGCTTTGTACCAAGACACATGTGAAACAGAACTTAGCCTGATCAGAGTAAAGATAAGCCTCTCTTACCCCAACAGTTACTAAGAGAAATATAAGCATTTTTAGAAGTGGATAAACACAAAAATGTTCCTTCGAGTGTATCAATGAGCTGAAAGCACATCTCCTTGAAAACAGCAACCAAGGCACAATGTGATGAAAGACAAGGTTAGATTCAAGCTGAATCCTTCAAGGAATAGCCAAAATGTCTGAGAGTACTGACCTAATCCCCTTGGGGGAGACTGTAAATGAAGACCTGTCACTTGATTCATTTATAATTAGAATCAGTAATACTCTGGACGGTATTGAAGAGAACAATCATTTATCGGCAGGAAAGAATGAGATGATAACCTAAAGGTCACTTTCATTTCTCTTGTCTATGCTAATTGAGTCCTCATGATGGAGAATTCAGGGGGAGCCAAAAGGAGACAACTGCCCCTTTTGCACTGAGCCTCGATGCCCTTAAGGAATGAATTACACAAGTGCTTTTAAATAGCAAAGGTCACTAAGCACAGTTTTACGAGAGGAAGCTTACATAACCTGTGTGTGATGGAAAAAACAAAACAAAATATAATCACAATTAAAACAAAACAAAACAAAACAAAACAAAACAAAACAAAACAAAACAAAACATTTAAACATGAGAGTCCTAGCTCAGTTGAATAGCTTTGGAATAAACTCAGCCCTGGGGGACATTTGGTTCCTCTGGTTGGAGGCTTTTCAATTAGAGCAGGAGTCAACCTTAAGAACAGGGTGTTAGCCTAATGGATGTGGGGAGGAGTCTGCTAGTCAGCACTCAGAACGGAAAATACTATTTTCCCACATAGAACTGTGAAGGTCTGAAATGCCCTTTGCATGGCATCAGCACGGCGCAGAGCACATGAGACACGTGGGTGATGAAGATTGAATGCAATGTAGATCTAACACAGTTGTAATTTAGAGGTGGGAATAGCCATCGCCTGAGAAATAGCAGTGCTGAGCTGTGTGATTGAAGCAGGTAGCTGGTACTTTATAAGTACTGCAAGGGGCTTGGGAAGTGAGCCAGGGTGGTGATAAAGTGTCTGGGCTTTGGACATTAGCCAGACCTTGGCTCAAATCTTGATTCTGCCACTAACTAGCTGTTTTAATGTTTAATGTTAATGGCTTAGCTGTTCAATGGCAAGTTACTGAGCCACTCAATTTCCTTATCTCTAAAATATAGATAATAACATGTACCTCACAGGGTTTTTGTGAGATTTAAATGAGACCGAAAATATGCAGTGAGATACGCAGGCTGAACCTAAGCTGTGCCTGCTGCTAGGATTTAAGTATATTTGGAAAAGTCTGATAAAATGGTGAAGTAGGCTATCCAGGAAACTATTTGCATGAAGAATAAAGAACCCTCCAGAAAAAAGACTTTCTGAGGAAAGAGCTAACTTGAGCTGGTAATGGTCTCAGAACCAGTGGGGAGGAATGATTTTGCATCTAGCTTGATGTCTGCCATTCAAATCTGTCATAGGCTGGCTCCCTAGATACATGTCTGTGATTCAGGGAGACAGAGAGCTGTGGATACAACTTGAAAGGGCTCTCTCACTAAAACCTTATCGGAGCACACACAACCTCACTTTGGTATTCATCTAAAAGAGCTATTCAGAATGGAAGAGAGAATATTTCTCTACCAATTAGGCATTGCCCATCATACTCAGATATCTGAAGACTCCAGTTTCATGGTGGCTGTGCATAAAAAGAACTACAGTGCCTGATGGGATAAGGTGGCGCTTCTTATCATGGGGTCCCTGCCTAGGATTGCAGTTAAAAGTGGAAATTGCGGCAGTACAAGTACACAGAGGGGTTGTGGCACCTCGTGAAGGAAGTAAAGGCATTCACAACCAGTGGCAGAGAAGCAGGCATAGCGACAGGGGTGGCTATGGCTTGTGGTGAGGGGTGGCTAGTGGCTTGTGGTGTGTGGCAGCCGGTGGACAAATGGCCAAGGCACCAGCAGTGATGACAAGGGGCACCCAGGAAAAGCAACAACAACACTATGTGTACTGGATATCACATAACAGATTGCAGTGGTTTGTGAGCATGGATATGATACCACGTTGGCACCACCAGAAACACTGCAGAGGACAATGGGAATATGTGGAGGAAAAACGACAGGGTGGAGTTAAAGTCCTGAATGATCAGATGCAGGCAAGAGCCTAGCTCATGTAGCTTATCAGCCTTAACATTATTTGGATCCAGGAAATGGTGAGTCTGGGAAATGTGCATCAGAGATGAATACATCATAGGCACTCAATTAACAATAATCTTCTACCTCTTCACTCTGTTCTTTCTTCCATTTTAAGAGGATGACATAGATTCATCATCAAATTGTGTCTGAATGCAGCAAATTATGCAGCCTTGGTCAAGTTCTAAGTCTTTCTTGGCCTTTTACATTATTAGCAAATTGGGAGAAGTGTGATCTGCTTTGTAGCCTAGAGATGGGGTATGCAGAACAGCTTTTTTTTTTTTTAAGATTCCACACATAAGTGAGATCATATAGTATTTGTCATTCTGTTTGATTTATTTCACTTAGCGTAACACCTTCAAAGTTCATCCATGTTGTCACAAATGATAGAATTTCTTCAATACTTATGGCTGAGTAATTTTCCATTGTGTATATGTAATATACACATATGTTCTATTATATATATTATATATCACGACTTCTTTATCCATTCATCCATCAATGGACACTTAAGGTATTTCCATGTCATGGTTGTTGTAAATAATGCTGCCATAAACATGGGGGTGTAGAAATCTTTTTGAATTAGTGTTTTTGTTTTACTTAAATACATTCCCAGTAGAATTGCTGAATCATATGGTAGCTCTATTTTCAATTTTTTGAGGACTCTCCATGCTGTTTTCCACAGTGGCTGTACCCATTTACATTCCCACCAACAGTACACAAGAGTTCCCTTTTCTGCATATCCTTGCCAGCATTTGTTATCTCTCATCTTTGATGATGGCCATTCTAACAGGCTTTAGGTGATGTCTTGTGGTTTTAAATTGTATTTCTCTAATGACTAGTAATGCTGAATATTGTTTCATATACCTGTCGGCCTTTCACATATTGTTTTTGGAGATCAGGTCTTCTGCCCATTTAAAAAATGTGGTTTATTTGCTGTTGAGTTGTATGAGTTCTTTATATGTTTGGGATATTAGCCCCTTATCAGATATATGACTTGTAGTTATTTTTTCCTATTCCATAGGTTGTCTTTTCACTTTGCTGATGGTTTCTTTGGTTGTGCAAAAGCTTTTAGTTTGATGTAGTCTTACTTGTTTATTTTTTATTTTACTGCTTGTACTTTAGGTGTCATATTCAAAAAAGCATTACCTAAGTCCGTGTCAAGAAGCTTTATTCCTATGTTTTCTTCTAGGAGATTTATTCCCATATTTCTTCTAGGAGTTTAATGGTTTCAGGCCTTACATTTAAGTTTTTAATCCATTTTGAGCTCATTTTTGTGAGTAGAGTAAAAGAGGGGACCAGTTTCATTCTTTTACATGTAAATATGCAATTTTCCCAGCACTGTTTATTGAAAACAATTCTCTTTTCTCCATTTAAATATTCCTGGCTCTCTTGGTGAATATTAGTTGACCACACACATTTGGGTTTATTTTGGGGCTCTTGATTCTGTTCCATTGGTCTGTCTGTCTGTTTTTACACCAGTAACATATTGCTTTGATGACTATAGCTTTATAGTATAGCTGGAAATTGGGGAATGTAATGTCTCTTGCTTTGTTGTTCTTTTTCAGGATTCAGGGCCTTTTGTGATTCCATATAAATTTTAAGAGTATTTTTTTCTATTTCTGAAAAAAATGCCATTGCAAGCTCAATAGGGATTGTGTTGAATCTGTAGATAGCTTTTGGTAGCATTGACATCTTAATAATATTAATTCTTCCAAGCCATGAACACAGAATACTTTTCATTTATTTGTGTCTTTTTTTTAAATTTCTTTCATCAATGTCTCATAGTTTTCAAAGTAGAGATCTTTGCCTCCTTGGTTCAATTTATTCCTACATATTTTATTGTTTTTTATACTATTATCAATGGGATTGATTTTTTATTTTTATGACTCGGAAAAATCATTGTTAGTGTATAGCAACAGTATTGATTTTTGCATGTGTCAGAAGTTCCTTTATTTTTAAGGCTGAATAATTTTTCCATTGTAAGTATATAACACTTTTTTTTTTTTTTTTTTGGATCCCTTAATCTGTTGATGGACACTTGGGTTACTCCTACTTTTTGGCTATTGTGAATAATGCTGTTATAAATATGGGTGTACAAGTGCTTATTTGAGTTTGTTTTTAATTCTTTTTGGTATTTATCAAGAATACTCTTATCTATAGAGGGTGTACCAGTAGTGCACAGGGTATCAATTTCTACACATCATCACCAACACTTATATTAATTGGTTTTGTTTACTTGTTTATTTTTAAATGGTAACTGTCCTAATGAGTGTTCTGCCTAACAGGTTTTACCAATGCCTAATGAGAGCAATGATGGAAAGCTAAGAAAAGAATCACAGAATACTTATACCTGTGCTTTTGTAAATTGCTATTTATATTTAAGTTCACTTAGTCATCTAAACACAATTAATTTAAAAATGTTCAGTTCATCCTTCTTAGTATTTGTCTGTAGATTTCCAGTTAAATCCATTTCAGTCATTGTTTAAAAAACCACCTGAAATGGATGTGTTTTATGGATTGCATTTGCAAATAAAATTTAGCATCTTTCTAAAGTCAGGTAGGTAGACGCAACCAGCAAATTAAGCTCTGGCTATCTGATTACATTTTATTTGCTGGTGTCATGTATCGTTCTCTACATTTTGTCTGGATTACAACTGTAGGCAGGAAATATTTGGCAGCAGCATAAAAGAATCTTCCCCAACCTCAAAATCATAAGGATATCGCAAATTCAAACAGTGTTCTTAACAAATATGATCACCTTTTTTTAAGTTAAACGTCCAGAATTTATAATAATCCTATTGGTCTGTAAAAATATAAATTTGCATATTAAGATGGGTTCTTATAGTAATATTGTTTGCAGATAAACAAAGCAGCTTTGTTTGTTCATTCATTTTTTGTTTTTAGTTACAAGATGGGTGTCTTGAACACTTCCAGAAAACAGAATGATGCCTCTTCTGGTGATATCCCTTTCCAGTGTTCCGGTATTTACTGTCTGTGTGTGACTCCAGGCCAGGAATCGTCACAGGACTTTACAACAAAATGTAAACTAGGGAATACAATGCTTATCTTCTAACAGTAAAATAAAACAGTGCTGAGAAACATCTAGAATTAGAGGACCCCCCAAATAGGTGTTTTTTCAATGCTAATCTTCTTTTCTCCCCATCCTACACTTTAATTATCATCTTTGTTATGTGACAATTATCCAGAGGAACATCTTATCTCAATTATTATATTTCTTCCCTTTTCATTTTCTTTGGCACAGAAAAATTAAATGTTTACCTTCAAAGCACTGAATTGGAGTGTACGTATGGATTTTCCCCTAAGGAGTAAACTTAATTTAATAACTTCAAAATCCCTTAGGTAATAGAAAATATGCACAGTGATTACAAGCCAATGCCTGTGGGGTGGGGAAAGAGAGAAAGATGACTCAGTAGGAGGTTGAGGCAGATAACATATGTGCAAATGGAAGTTAGAATCTGGGCAACACTCCAGGAGTGAAGGGTGCTAAGTTAGTCTCAAACAACTTGCATTGCCCAGGTGTATTCATGTCTAGCCAAGAGAAGGCTGCAAGCTTGTAGATGGTCCAGCTCATATTAGAGCATCTTACTTCCTGCTTTGGGCATGTGTGGGATAACAACATAGGTGTGCAGGTTGTAAATATACTTGATTCTTGAACAGCCACATTTACAAGCCAGAATCAGCAGGGAGGATTTGCCATAACAAAGTGCTTTCCAGGCATCACAGTGTTTTCTTTAACGTGGCAAATTTCCTCAATGCACTTAAAATGTGATTTGATTTGGGGCGCCTGGGTGGCTCAGTTGGTTGGGCGACTGACATCTGCTCAGGTCATGATCTCACAGTTCATGAGTTCAAGCCTCACATCGGGTTCTGTGCTGACAGCTCAGAGCCTGGGGCCTACTTCAGATTCTGTCTCCCCCTCTCTCTACCCCTCCCCTGCTCACGCTCTGTGTCTCTCTGTCTCTCAATAATGAATAAATGTTAATTTTTTTAATGTGATTTGATTTGCAAACAGTTGATTAAAAAGATAGGACTTTAGTACTGAAAAGTACCTCAGAGTTCGTCTAGTACAACATCCTCATTTTACAAATAAAGAAATTGAGGCTGACAGGGGACAAATGACTTAGCCAACATCAGGAAGCTGAACAAGCTAGAATTCCCAAGCCTCCTGATTACTAGGGCAGGGCTCATCCCATAATGCCACACCAGTAATTTTTTTACAGCAAGATTCCTATGTACTTAACCTGAAAAGAATCAGTATTCTTTTCCCAAAAATCCTAACCTACCTCAGAGATGAGTTTTGATAATTTTATAGAGCTTGGCCCATAGTATTTTGAAGTGGACCCTCAAAAATACACCAAGCAAGTATTCTTCTAATCTTAATGATAATAATAATAATGAAAAAAAAAATAATGTTTCACATTTGCCTAGGGCTTACTATATGCCAGGCACTACTACAGGCATTTATATCAGTTAACTTGCAAAAAATCCTATGAGGAAAGAACTACTGTCCTCATTTTACAGCTGAAGAAACTGAGAACAGAGTAGTTAAGCAAGTTGTCCAGAATATACATGGCTGATGAGTAATGGATTTGGGATTTGGACACAGCCAACATGACTCTAGAATCTGTGCACTTAACTACAATGCTATATTTCCTCTCAAAATACTGTTATCCTACACCACTATTTCTCTATGATAAGGATAAGGAGAGTTTTCTGGTGGCCACATTAAAGTAATTTGTTGAATCTAATTTCTGTCCCTTCCCTACGGGGTCCTTATGGTGAGAGATCTGGCAGGGAAGATTAGAGAACTGAAAGATACCAGGTGTGATCTAAATTGCACTGCAAATGCTTTTTAAGTGAGACCATCTTGGAGAAGGCATATTTTAGATTTTCTACAGATTTACTATGCTTCACAAAATATAACATTCTTCGATTACTTTAAGTACAGGTCTTCAATATGGAAAGAGCAATGAACTCTAAGTAAAACTGAGCAGTTACTTTAAGTCAGGTAAAACAAGCAGGCTATTATTTCATAAATGACATTTTAATTATCACCAGGAGGCCATTAAGAATGCACCACGGCAGTTTGCTTGGTTCCTTTTAGAAAGATAATATTGACAAACTGCTATGAAATTGCAGTTCAGAAAACAGTATAAATTGAGATTGGTAATAAAACACGCATCCACTTGTGTACCCTAAAGCAATGATGAACAATTTGAAGAGAGAAGACAAAGTTAAAATTATATTTTTCTTTTTTAGGGAGAGGCAGAAGAGAAACTCATTTGCAGGAGAACTGTTAGGACTGTAAATTTATTACCTATGTGAGTTACCTGATGTGTTTAGCATAGTAATAATTTGAAGTTTCAGCCATCCAAACACAAGCTACTCAATTGTCGACTGCCCTTGAATGCCAATGCTGCCTTCTTCTCAAAAAAGTCCAGAAGATTGTTTTTAGTGACCTCCAGTCTGGAGGTTTTCAAGAGAACAGCTTAGTTTTGGATATGGTCCTGGGTCTTAGCAAGGGTGACTGGCATAACTCCAGAACCTTCAGTCATCTTTACAAATTCCACAGCTTCCTCCCTTGGTGACCACAGGACATCAGGAAAGTTTTTCACAGCTTTCATCCAAAAATTCATGTTCCTGTTTGTTATCATGACTGGTTTTCCTGATAATTAAAACCAGTGCAAATATTCTTTGCCAGTGATGTGGGTGGTTACTCTAGATACCACAGGAAAACCATTCAAGCCAATTTACCTTTTATCTCTTTACTCTAGGAAGTACTTTTTGTATTGGTTTCCTTGGTTATTAAACTACACGGGAAAAGCTGTGGTGACTGATTCCATGATAGATTAACCACATATAATAAAGTTCTTGAGACATCCTTTAGGCACAATACAAGTTACTTTTCTTTCCTTAGAATTTTTCCAAAGGTAAGGATATTGTTAGGGTCTAGGGATCATTAGTATCTCTAGGGGAAAGGTAACAATGAGTGTTCAACTGCAATTCTGTAGCCAAACAGCAGGTTCTTTTTTTTTTTCTTTAAAAGAATCCTCCCCCTTGCCTTCTTCTTTATATTCATTAATTGATTTATTCAACTATTATTATTATTATTATCATTATTTTAAGTAGGTCCCACATCCAGCATGGAATCCAATGTGGGGCTTGAACTCACAACCCTGAGATGAAGACCTGAGCTGGGATCAAGAGTCCCACACTTAACCAACTGAAAACCACCCAGGTGCCCCATTTTCAACAAATATTAAAGAGACACTTTCTAAACCTAGATTCATGTGTCTCCAAAGAGATGATGGTCTAAAGAGGAAGTAAAATGGGGCGCCTGGGTAGCTCAGTCGGTTAAGCGTATGACTTCGACTCAGGTCACGATCTCGCGGTCTGTGAGTTCGAGCCCCGCGTCGGGCTCTGGGCTGATGGCTTGGAGCCTGGAGCCCGCTTCCGATTCTGTGTCTCCCTCTCTCTCTGCCCCTCCCCCGTTCATGCTCTGTTTCTCTCTGTCTCAAAAGTAAATAAAGTTAAAAAAAATTTTTTTTAAAAAGAGGAAGTAAAATGAACACAGATAAATAGATTATGACGAAGAAAGAAATGCCATGTTCTACATGATATCAAAAGACACTCTAGCAGCAACTCTTGAACCAGCAACTCTAGCTCAAGAAAGTACATTGAGTACACGTGTGTATCCCTGCTCCCTCTTGAAACAGACCTTACTGAAAAGAGTACAAAAAATTAAAAACAAGTTTTAATCTATAACAAAAAAAGAAGACAAAAATGAGCAATTATATCTCATTAAAATTCTGGAAAGTAATGTGGATAGAGTGATAGTTAAGGTAATCACATATAGCCATGAGCTAATATATTAGGAAAGGGCTTCATTCAAGTGGAACAGTGAGTCTTAGCCCCGGACACCTCCAGAGAGGCTAGGAGCTCAGAGGACCCTGGGTGGATGAGACCAAGTTCACACAGGGTTCTAAAGGTAGAACCCTGGGGCACCTGGGTGGCTCGGTTGATTAAGTGTCCGACTTCGGTTCAGGTCACGATATCACGGTTTGTGAGTTCAAGCCCCGTGTTGGTCTCTGTGCAGACAGCTCAGAGCCTGGAGCCTGTTTCAGATTCTGTGTGTCCCTGTCTCTGTCCGCACCTCCCCCCGCCCCCGCTCATGTTCTGTTTCTCTCTCAAAAGTAAATAAACATTAAAAATTTTTAAAAAATAAAGGTAGAACCCTAACAATCACTTAAATCCTAGCCAAAGAAGGAAGTAAACAGAACTTTCTGATGAAAATTAGGAAGGAAATATAGGAGTTGGAGCATGAGTAAATTTCTCTAAAATGAGGCATCTGGGACCTGAAAGATTAAGTCTGGCTGTCTACCTGCTCTCCCTAAAATGAAGCTACAAATGTGTGGACAGAGATCATAGTCACTTCTCACTTTTAAATGTAACTAGGCAATGAAGAATAAGCCTTCTTTTCAGAAAAGCCTGAAACATAAGATGCGAAGAACAATGATGAGAACATAAGAATCAATTGGTAAAATACAACACAAAAAAGACGTTGTAAACAATAAAAATCAGAGAATAAGAAAAGATTCTTGAAAATTAAATAAACATATATATATGTATATGCATATAATTGATAAAATTTAAATATATTTAATTGGACAGTTGGGCAATATGAACAAGGAAATATCAGGGAGCAAAGAGACAAAGAGAGAGAAAATATAAGGGAAGATAAATGACTCAAAGGATCAATCCAGGAGGACCATATCTGACTAATAGGAGTTCTAGACAGAATAGTAAACATAAAGGATGAAATGTGCAAAGAAACATAAAAAAAACAAATATTTTAGAGAGCTGAAAAACGGTCTTCAAATGGAAAACATCCATTGCAGGCCTGATGAAGACACATTTTTTTTAAAGTAAGATATGTAAATCTATCATTGTGAAATTTCAGAACACCAGGACCATGGGCCAACAAACTTTCTGTTAAAGATCAAAGAATAAGTACTTTAGGTTTTGTAGACATACAGTCTCTGTCACATCCACTCTTCTCTCCTGTTACAGCATAAAAGCAGCCATAGAGAATACACAAGTGAGGGGGCATGGCTGTGTGTCATTAGAACTTCATGTGCAAAACGGGTGCTGGGCTGGGTTTGGCCTAGGGGCCATAGCTTATTGGCTCCTGACCCAAAGCAGGGAAGATGCCAAAAACATGAAAAGAATAAACAAAAATGAAAAAACAAGCAAGTAAACAGAAAACGTGTAAAGGAATAAGTATCAGAATGGTATGAACAATACTGACTGGTAAGATAGTAGAATAGTGATCAAAGTTCTGAGGAAAATAGTACCTGGGGCGCCTGGATGGGTCAGTCGGTTGAGTGTCTGACTTAGGCTTAGGTCATGATCTCATGGCTTGTGAGTTCAAGCCCTGTGTTGGGCACTGTGCTGACAGCTCATAGCCTGGAGCCTACTTTGGATTCTGTCTCCCTCTCTCTCTGCCCCTCCTCAGCTCATGAGCTTGCTCACGCTCTCTCTCTCTCTCAAAAATAAATAAACATTAAAAAAAATTTTAAAAAAGCAAAGTTCTGAGGAAAATATATAGAATTATGCACCTAGTTAGACTAGGAAATGTGAGGGCAAAACCTCAGACAAGGACTCAGAAATTTTACCTTGCAAATATCTTTTATGAAGAATTTAATTCAAGGTAAACTTCAGTAAGACCAAAGGGAAAACCAAAAAGAGAGAGATAGGAAAAACAAAACCAAAAATCAAAATAGAGCCCAGAAAAAAATTATATCCAACCTGTAATTAACCCTGAGTGAGGCAAGGCAACAGAAAGCATTGCAAGGATGGTATTTAGAAAATAAAAAAAATTTGCCTGAATATATGACATGATACGGCATTTGAAAGAGAAAAAAATAAAGGTACAAAAAAAGTCAAATAGTGACAGTAGAAAAATCAGTTGGAAAGAGAAAACATTTAAAGGCCAAATAGGAAAGGACACATAATTATAGCATTCTGCTTGTCTAAGTAATGAACAGAGGAATATTTGCAGGGATTGTCAGGAGAGGAAATCCTGGTCCATGCTTTGGAGACCTGTGAAAGCAAGCATTCTCTGGGGAATTGAAAGGACTTAAAGATGGTGAGAGCATAGGCTGCACACATTGTAAGTGGCCAAATCAGAGGGCCTTGGGTGACAAGCTAAAAATGTCTCATTTCCTTTTTTTTTTTTTTTTTTCCTCTAACTATAGGCTACTGACAGCTTTAAACACAAGTAACAAAAGTTCAGTTTCTGACATATCAGTCTGGCGTCAATAGCAGACCGGAGGCAGGTAAGAGTGAAGGCAAGGAGAACTTACGTGGGGTACATGCAACTAGGGGATTCTTTTTTTTAAGTTTATTTATTTATTTTGCATGTGTGTGAGAGAGAGCACACAAGCAAGAGAGGGGCAAAGAGAAAGGGAGACAGAGAGATTTCCAAGTAGGCTCTGCACTGTCAGCGTGGAGTGCCAGGTGGAGCTTGATGTGGGGCTCAGACTCACAAACCAGAAGACCACAATCTGAGCCAAAGTCAGAAGCTTAATCAATTGACCCACCCAGCCGCCCTGCAACTGGGAAATTCTATTGGCCTTTTTTTTTTTTCCTGCAGAACTAGATCATAGATCATGGTAACCAATAAAGGCATCAGTACTGTGCATCTTAGAGCTCTTCCATGAGCCCTCTTTTAAAGATGACCAGCTCTTGTTTATTTTCCAATGGGGAGGGGAATGCAGAAAACATTATTTTGAGCTTGATACCTCTAAGAATAACATAGAAGCAGAAGATACTTGCAATGTAATAACCAGAGGATATTTTTCAAAAGTCATGTTTTTATTATGTAGTTCCCAAACCTCCACACCTCCGGTAAATTAAATATTGTCCAAGGTCTGAGAACTTTTGCTTCTGTTTTCATTCATTATAGATTCAGAATAAATACACTAAATCTGTGATATCTAAATGATAGGGTAGCTGCTCTGGTTAAGGGTATAAATTCTCAATTTCAACCTCCAAAGAATATAGTGGATTCGGGAATTTGGGGGGGGGGGGCAGATATCTTCATTTTTGACAGATACTTGGTAGCTTTGGCTTAAACTATACTAATAGGACTGTATATACTTAATCAACCTACCTTCTTTTAATCTACCTATATCCCACTTTCCGTACATGTTCTTTGGCATTCACTCTGCTATCAGTTTGTGGAAGGAACCATGAAGCTCAGATATAAGATTGTCATTTTTAAGATAATGTCCTCACATTCTACAATATAATTCCTACCCTTTGCTACCCTGTGTTATTTAGTTTGGCATGAGACTTTGGGCAATATTTTCCATAATTTTTCTCCACCAGTTTGGTGCCATGCTGTTTGGAGTCAGAGTAAAAACAAATTATCTTAATGTGAAACTATATATAACCTGTGGAAAGGCAAATATTTAATTGTGCCTAAATTTAAAGTGGCATTTGATCTCAGTATAAAATTAGGTTCCAGAAATTGTACTGCTTTCTGAAATTATCTTTCTTTTTAAACCATCTTTGCTGGGATTTGTTTACTCTCTTATCAAGTTTAATTACTGCTTTTAAAAAGCAAAGAACTTCATGTTTCACACTCTGCTGCCTAAGCTGCTAACGAACTAGTTTCAGAAAGATTGTTGAATGTAAGTTTGACCTAGAATATAGGTATTCATTTGGTTTTTATGCTATTTTTCTCAAAAGAAAACTATGCACTCAGTTCAGATATATTTTAGCTCTTCAGTTAGTGTAATGTGAATTATTTCCATTTTATTCACTGTATAGCATTAACATTCATTGAAGAAAAAGAAAAACAAAGAGAAGGATCTGTGATGAGGTACTCAAAGCTTACTGATGGGTTAGGCAAAAATAGAATCTTGGGAAGTGGACGATCCCTTACTGTGTGTCCTGACTATATTGGTAGAGGCTGTCAGACAGGAGCACATGGAGTTACAGACATAAAGATATTCTTGAGTAGAGTGATGGGTCAGAGAGTTTATTTGTCCCTAGGATTCTTCAAATCCAGAGGAATTATGACTCTAGAGTAACTTTGTAATTCAGTTCTCCTTTGGTGGCTTATGAATAGAGATAAAAAGGAATGTGCATGAATCTAGGTCAAAACCAAGAATTTTCCTTCTTAGGAAATAAGCCTCATAAGGATAGAGACATTGCCTAGTTTACTGTTGTATCAGCGACTCATAGAACAGAACAACTGCTCAAAAAATACCTGTATTAGGAAGGAAGGAAGGTAGGAAGGTAGGAAGGAAGGAAGAAATTACACCAGTGAGTTAAGGTATTATTAAAGAAAAAGAATGAAACCCTGAAAATGAAGTATAGTTCCTTACATTTAGGTATTGACTACCAACTCAGTAGTAGATTCTGATGACACAAGAAGACCTTTATCATCTAATTTTTTTTAAATTTTCATTTATTATTTTTGAGAGAGAGACAGAATGTAAAATGCAAAGGGCAGAGAGAAAGGGAAGCACAGAATCCAAAGCAGGCTCCAGTCGAACTCATCAACTGCAATACCGTGACCTGAGCCAAAGCCAGTCGCCTAACTGACTGAGCCACCCAGGTGCCCCCCTGCAAAATTTTCTTTAGAGATAGTAATGAATAAAACTGAAAAACTAATATCTAAGTCCTCTAACTTTGAATTCTACACCCTTTACATGAAGCTTCTGATTTGTTAGGTCTATGTTAGTAGGAGGTATTATTATTTTTCACTTCCAATTGCTTCAAGTTTTAAAGCCATTTTGCAGGTGATATCTAGCATGCCTTTTAGCAAGTTACTAGGGCAGCCTATTGAGGAAGATTAGTAAATTAGCATCCTTTCTTCTTATTTACCAATAACACCCAGAACTCTGATTGTCATCCAAATGTCATCAAGAAATCCTGATCTTGGGGCGCCTGGGTGGCTCAGTTGGTTAACCGTCCAACTCTTGATTTCAGCTCAGGTCACGATCTCATCGTTCATGAGATCGAGTTCTGCATTGGGTTCTGTGCTGACAGCGCGGAGCCTGCTTGGAATTCTCTCTCCCTCTCTCTCTCTGCCCCCACCCCACACTCTCTCTCTCAAAATAAATAAAACTAGAACATTAAAAAAAAAGAAAAAGAAATCCCAATCTTGATCCAGTGTCCAATAGTGTTAACAGTGCTCAGCATAGGCATCACAACAGCCACATAGAGGGGCCTATCATATAACAGGGAATTAGAGTAGAGTATAAGTGCCTTTAGGAAATTGTACAGAGCTGTTTTAATCTATGTTGCTGCCAGAAATCTGGGTGTTTCCATGTGTGCTGGACATATGAATGTACCTCACCTGTGTATTGCAGTGGGAAAAAAAGCTGGAGAACTACCACAATAGAGAAATGCCTATTTTAGGACACCATAAAGTTTGAGACAAAATTCTTTAAGTAGGAATTGCTCTTAAGTTGTTGGTAGAGGAGAAGCTAACCAAAGAGATATACCTAAAAATGTACTGGTAGGAGAGGAAATAAGACTTTAATTCATTATGTAAGGTCCAACAAATTTATTCTGTAGCACTGAGCAATTCCTGGGCATACTTCAGTCTGTGAAGCACACATTTTGCTATTTTTATTTAACATTATGATATGTCCTAAGATTATTGATAACCTGATATATTTTTATAGTTCTTTACACAAAATAGTTAAATTAAGTGAATTGTTCTGTGGTCTAATGACTAATTTTAGAAGATCTGGACCATGATGCTGCTGGGTTCTGACTAACTTGAAATACAGTCATAGGTACAGCGTGGCTTACCAATTCAACTCCACAAACAGAAAGCTAAAACATAGCTTTCTTAACCCATAGGCTTTCAATCAAAGAATCCATGCAGTAATACAAGAAACTGAGAAATAAAGGAAAAAGTAAAGATAATTCACACATCAGTAAATGGTTTAAATATTGTTAAACTTTTGAAATTCCTAAAGCATTCTCACACTTCTCATCTGCATTTAATTGTAAATGCAGTTAATATTGGATAACTTGGTTTCTTAATGGTTACATTCACATTTACTTGAGTAGGGATTTGAGAATAAGTCTTTCAAAATATCAGGCTGTTTTGGTTTTGCTTGCATATATCTTTACAAGGTTCCCTTTGGCATCTTCAATCCAATATTCCTAGAATCTTTGTGATATCTGATACTCTGTTTTGCTCCCCCATACAGAATCATTCACTTGGTAAAATTTGCATACATCTATTTAATAATCAAATAAAAATAGGTATGTGACACTTCTTTATTTTTTAATCACCATATTAACTGACATAGAATACAATATAAAAACAGTATATTCTAAAAACCACTTCTAAATATTAAATATTTTGGATTTAACTGTCTTCTTAGGATTGTCTTCAGAGAATTGTTCAATGTTAAATAACTAAATTTGCTCACACATTAGTTAAAAATATATTTACTGAATGCCTTTTATGAATACAGTATGTTAGACTCTAGGGATATTGTGGTAAATAAAATAAACTCTATGCTCTCAAAGACTGTATAGTCCAGTGGCCATGGACTTAAATAGAGACTTGCAAAAAGGTATGGTGAATACAATAAAATAGTTAAGGATAGGGGTATCCTATAGGAATGTTGGACGGTTGGGGAGAACTGCCAGGAGAAATAGCCTCTAAGTGGAGTCCTGAAAGGTAGAAGGAATTAGTCTGGTAAAGGAACATGGTGAGGAGGTGACTATGTGAGAGGAGTCTAGAGAAAGGGAAAACAGCTATGAGAGGGTATGGCCTATTTGGGGAAATATGAGGGATTAAAACCCAATGTCTGGAGTAAAGGACATGACACTACAGAGGACAGTCAGGCCAAATAAACTGCATTAAGGAATTTCAACTTCCCTTTGAAAGCTAGGAGGAACTCTGAAGGATTTTTAAGCAAGGCAGTGAATAACTGGATTAGTGCTAGAGAAAGATCACTATGGTTATGGTGTGGAGAACGAAATTAGAAAGTGGCAAGTCTGGGAACACAGAAAACAATTGGGTGGTGTTGCTTTTGATTTGGATAAAGACTGTGATCACCTATAAAAAAAGCAAGCTGTAGGGAAGTGGGACTGGAAAGTGGACAGGTTGAAGGAATAATTTAAATAGAGCTATGAGGCTATAGTGTTTGCTTATTTGGAGGAAAGGATACACCAAAGTTGACAGACATATATTTCTGGCTTGAGATACTAGCTACCATTCTAGGTACAGATGAGTACCCCAGAATAGGTTTGGAAGAAGATGAGGAGCTACTTTCAAACATATAGAGTTGAATTTTTATGGAACATCTAAGTGGAGATGTCAAGAACACATTAGATTCACGGGTCTGGACTTTAGGAGAGAGAATGTGGGCTGAAAAATGTAAATTTGGTATAATTAAATGAATACAAATTTTACATATAACAGTTAAAGTACTGAAATATTAGTGTTTCAGGCACTTATAGGATATGACTTTGTACTTGAACACCACTAAAATCTATTCAAGTAAAAATCAAGTTTTGGAAATGAAGGCTTCTATATGGCTATTCTTTTTATGATTTGTATAAAATTTTATTCCCTACCTTTTCACTATCCATTTGTACTTTTGTATCCTTTGAAGACACATTTTCACCTTCATTAAAATTTTTTCCATATCTGTATAAAAAGCCGTTCATGATCTATCATAGAAAGTAAACCAGAATCTCCCTAATCCATTGGAGATTACCAATGGATTACCATTTCATCCTTCTCCTCAGTCTCTTTGACAAATATCCAGAGCCCAAGAGCTAAGAGAGACTAGAACGAATAAAATAGATAAGTTTGAACTAATGTAAGAATTTTATAAAGTCAATAATACTGACTTTTAACATTTTAATTTCTACCAAAGCAATGTAACTATTTCTTTCACTCTGTTCTTCCAGTGAACAACAGCACTTACTTGTAAACTCAGATGTAGTCACCTAGAACCTCTAGACTTGGAAAGAATTCTGCAATATGCCCTGTCTGGCTTCCAGTAATTCCTATACCTAGGTCTTAGGTTCACTTCTAACTTGGCATCTTGAGTCTTTCCCCAGAATGACACTGTCAGTTGCACAGACAGACCATGTTACCCACGTATACAGGGAGGAGAAGACTTCACTCCTGTTGTCACAGGGCATTTTCTGAGCCCTGCATTTCTCAGAGAAATTCTTTCATATAACTTTGAAATTGTGTCTCTTCTTGTACAGAATACAGAATTATCCACAGAAGTTGAAGAGTCAATCAGTATCCTTTAAGCAGAATACTTACATGCCCAACATTCATTCCTAACTCCTCAATGCCATAGAATATCTTTTTATAAGTATCTGGGCAACTCCTTCAAAGGTGTTATCATCCTATCTTAATAATATTTTAAATTTATCTAAATACATGGATAATTGAATATAATTTTATCTTCAATGCCCTACTACAATTAGAATAGAGGAATAAAGAAAGAAAGGGGGGAAAAAGGAAAGGAGAGAATAGCAGAACAAGGATTGCAGCACAATTTAAGAAGAAAAACAAAGATGGAGGAGAGTTAATGGACCTTAGCAGAAATAAGAAGCAGAAATTTAGAGTCTGCAAAAAATTATCAAAGAGGATCAGCCAATACATACTACAGACCCCCCGAAGGTAGCTGGGCTTAACTGAAATACACAGTTAAACAGAAGTTTGTTCAATGGAACTCTGGACTTGTCACCTTCTTTCCCTCACTTGGAGCACCCAGAATATAAGAACTAGGCATGAACTCCCAGGCAGAAGACGTTGATACTCTTTTCTGGAGAAACTGAAAGGCCATAGGGGAAGACTTACCAACACTGAAGTCTGAAGACGCTTCTCTTTCTCCTGCAAAAGCACCAGGCTACTGGCCATTCCCCCTAAACAAAGCCTACCAGTCAGCAGCCCTCTTCCCTAACAGGGAGAAGAGTAAGACCTCTAAACTATGTCTCACTGCCTCATATTGGAATACACACAACCAAGAATCACTTGGTCTGTGTAGAAACCTCCAAGATCTCGCGACCAAAACAAACAGAAAAGTAGAACCTGGGGAAGGAGAGACTGTTTTAGGAACAGAAGAAAAGTGTTTTAAAATATGGATGCTATATCCAAGAAATAAAAACATAATGCCATACAAAAGAATGATCAACAGATTGAAACAAGAAGGGGAAAAAGGAACCTATAAATCATCCTATGGGTTTGTGTCAAAAATAGTATCCACCAGCATTTTGCAAAATTATTGGTGCATTTGAAAAAGTCAGCAATATATAATTAGAAAATTAAGCAAATGGTAAAATGAGGCAATTATTAATTCATGAAAAAATATACATAAAATCAGTGTAACTCTTGTTTCAAGAGTGAATAATACTTATATAATCATAACAAAATAAATCATGAGTGAATTTAGTAAAAAAATGTCATTACCTATGAGGGGATGAGAAAGATATAGGGTATGTGGGGGGGGGGGGAGGGGTGTATGTGGTGTGTAAATGAAAAAGAGAGCTACAAATTCACACACACTAGATAAAGAATCAAAATATAATTTCTGAAATAGATAAACCAACAAAAAGGAGTACACGAACATTATTTTAAAATATGTAGTCACATATCAGATTGAATTAATAAGTAAGTTAAAAGTGATGATCTTGAAGGAGGAGAATGTAGGTTGGTGACAGGTATAGTAAAATACTCTTGTTATTAAATACTGGCCTTTTTGTGCTACTTGACTTTTAAAATATGTTCATACATTACTTTGTCAAAATAAAATAAAGTAAAATATATTTACCTAGCGATACTTTATGGCAAGATGCAAATTTAATTCTTGAATCTGATTCATCCCTCTTATATTGCAGAGTAAAGCAAATGTGTATTTCAATAAACTCTTTCATAAATATAATCCTGTCAGTGGTCTCAAAGACTTAAAAATGTGGGTTTTGGGGGCAATTATTCTTAATCGGTTTTTTCACAAGAATATTCTTGGCATTCTTTCTAAAATTCACCTGCTGAGAACCAGCATTTCATATGTTTTGCACAAAAGGTCTTAGAAGTCCTGTCTGCCTCATCTCAGGAAATTTTGAGTGTTTACTTTAAGATAATGCAAAAATCCTATTTTCTTTTAGTACTTTGGAACATCTTTAAGATAGATTCAAATTCTACAACCTTACTGGATGCTAATGTAATTTCAACTTTAAACAATTTTAATGGCTGAATGTTTTGGGCAATGATATCTCCCCTTCATCCCCTACACAATCACTTTCTCTAACTTTCCTTTTCCAAAGCAAAGAAGTCCATATCTTTACCCTTTGCAAAGTACCCTATGAAACATAGTGACAGACTTTGAAGGATTTACATTAGCAAAACAAACAAAAAAATACAACCAAAAAATATTAAGTTTGAATCGTTTATCATTTGGGCTTGTTCCTGTCCACATATAATATGGTACAAAACTGGTACAAAATATGGTACATATATAATTGGTACAAAAGCTGCCTTCTTGTATTAATAAGGCAGGTGAATCAGATTTATACCTAGCTGAATCTCTTAGATTTGAACACGAGGAATCATCAGTAGAATCTGTTCCACAATCAAAGCTACATGGGCAGTTTCACTACCCAACTCTTACAAGGATTTGAAAGGTAAATCTTTTTGAACCCAAATTCTGGAAGGCTATAATATTTTTTTTCTTCTCTCCCTCCTTTCTTTTCATATATTGTAATTGTTAGAAAATCAAAAACCTTTTCTCTCCTTCTGGAAGATTTCTTGTCTTGAATACTTTGAAGGAAGTCTTTGTGAACATTTGATTTAGTCTCCACACTCAAAACTGAGTAGAGACACTATATCTAAGGGCATTTTTGTTTAAATCTAAGAGGACATTCACAAGAATAAGACAAAAGAAAGGGATGAGGAGTACAGGCAGAGTGACATATATAAACTTGGCAACATTAGCAAAGAGCCAGAGCATATGATTGTGGGAAATGGGGAAAAAAATAACTTCCTATGGAATGCTTTTTTAACACTTATTTTGATGATTTAAATAGATAAACCTTTCTATCAAAAACATTTTTAGAAAAAAAAATAAACCTACATATAGGTTAGGAACATCATTTTTAAAAGGAAAGTCATATCACATAGATTTTGTTCACCAAATTTCATTCATTCTTTGCTTTCAGTTTTAGAAAAGGAGTTGCAATTAATTTATTAACCAAGAATTACAATAATGAAGAAAATTAATGGTGATTTTAAGAGCAATCTGATCAAAGCTTTAGCTCTCTGACTTTGAAAAGCCAGCTCCTTTAACAATAAGCAATCCCAGGCACTGGTTACTAGGTGTAGGGACTCAATCTTTCAGTCATCAAAGACCTCCTGTATTTTTTCTAATTAAACTGACAGAAACACTGAGGAGTGCCAACAAAGCCGATAATGAAAAGTACTGAATCTTTTACAAAATTTTGAACTGAACAAGGCTTAGTGTCTGGCTCAAAGGCAAAAGAAATATTAATTTTTTAACACATGATTAACTTAAATGTTTTTCTTAAAGGAGCAAGTAATGACAGGAGATGCTCTATCATAGGTTCCTCTTAATTTAAAAAATGAGTTTGCTGCCTTCCAGCTCTGTTAGATGTCTACTCTGGAGAAATCTTATCTAGGCTGGTGACTTTGATGTCATTTCTGATGAGACAATAAGACCTGTATGAAGGCCATTTTGAAAGAAAAGGGACCTCAAAATGCACTAAAAAATCCAAAAGGTGAAGCTTTTTACATTTAGGGGAATTCTGGCAGATAACATTTCTATTTTCTTAAAAAAATACAAAGAAATATATAAAACGTATGAGACTTATTCATTCAAATGGCTAATATTTATTGAATACCTACCGTGTGCCGGGTAGTGTATTAGGCACCAGGAATACAATAATGATCAAAACCAGAAACAGTTTCTGACCTTGTGCAGCTTATGGACTGCTAAGGTAGATTGGTACCAATGAAATAACACAAAAATTAATGTATAATGACATTCAATATGTAGATATATAGATATCCAGAGAAATAAGATTGATTACAGTATTCCATGGCTGCATTGTAGACTAAAAGAGTTAGGAAAGGTTACTTGAAGAAGTGACCCTTGAGTTGGTATCTAAAGGATGAGTAGAATTCAACTAGAGCCAAGAACTATTGGAGAGAGGAGAGTGTGGGTAGGAAAAGTTCTTTAGAGAAAACACTAGGTAAGATTATCCTGAGGTGTCATGCACCAGTGCATTTCAAGGAATGAAAGAAGGTGGCTGAAATATATTGGTGGGCAGGGAGAGCACTGGGAGACCAGATACTCCAGAGATAGATAGGAACTAGAATCCTAAGTAGGTTTTGGTCTCCCCTGCCCTTATTATTGATTTGTTTGATTGATTACCTTTTATCCTTATCCTGACCCCTACTATCTCACACATATACTATGGACAAATATTTTAATGTATCGAGTGGAAATTTAGTCATTGGAGTAACATTTATTGAGCATTATCTTTGTGCCAATTATCACTCAAGGAATTGAGAAAACAGTAGAGAACCAAATAGATTAAAATCCTTTATGGGGCTTACATTTATTTTATTATTTTTTTTTTTTTTACTTTTTTTTTAATTTTTTTAACGTTTATTTATTTATTTATTTATTTATTTTTTTAATATATGAAATTTACTGTCAAATTGGTTTCCATACAACACCCAGTGCTCATCCCAAAAGGTGTGGGGCTTACATTTATAATGAGGTAGACAGAGAAATAATGACATAAACAGGCAAAACCTAAGTTGGTTGGATGTTAAGTGCTAAAAATAAAAATAAAGCAGGGAATGGGAGCAGGAAGTATAAAAAACATACCTTGTGTTTGAATATATCCTTGCTGATACTCATTGTTGTTTTGTATGAATACATTTTAAGTCATGAAAACGGCATTGTGCTAGAGAACTTATTTAGTTTCTTATTTTTTCTACTTAGAGCCCTGTTGTTAAGATCCTTCATATTACTAGGAGTACATGGAATCTGTTGTTTCTGTTGCATAATATCCCCTGTGTTCCCATTACATTTTATGTATATATACTCCCAATGATGCAAAACAAGATTGCCTCCATTCCTTATTCTAAGCCGTGGACCCACAGATTTTTTTTGTGTGTGTGTCTGTGCATGTGTGTTGGTGGGGAGAGTGGCAGTGAAAGAGAAGGGGGGCTGGCTTTGCATTTTCAAAAAAAAAACACTGGGTGCAGTGTGAAAACTGGGCTGGAGAGAGTACACAATGTATGTAAGGAGACATTACAGGAATCCAGGAAGAAATAATGCATCTTAGATGAGGTGGTAATGGCGGAATTAAGAACAAATGGGAGGATTCAGATGATGTTTAGAAAGTAATGTCAATTGGCCCTGGTGATACAATGGATATGGAGGTGAGGGACAAAGATATTTCAAGAGTGACCCTTGGCATTCTAATTTAGGCAAATGAATGGATAAAGAGTTATCCACCAAGAGAGTGAACACTGTAACATGATACTTTAAAGAGAACAATTATATGGACCTAACACCGATTAATATATATAATCACATAGTGAAATATTCTTTGACCATTCTATAAAGTGACAATTCACTGAATACGTACTATATCCTATTAACTTTGCTAAGAGTTTAAAAGACAAGTAGAGAGGGGCGCTTGGGTGGCTCAATCGGTTGGGCATCCGACTTCGGCCCAGGTCATGATCTCACGGTTCGTGGGTTCAAGCCCCGTGTTGGGCTCTGTGCTGACAGCTCAGAGCCTGGAGCCTGCTTTGAATTCTGTGTCTCCCTCTCTCTCTGCCTGTTCCCTACTCATGCTCTGTCTCTCAAAAATAAACAAACATTGAAAAAAGTAAAAACAAAACAAAACAAAACAAAACAAAAGATAAGTAGAGAGACCAAAAACTGGCAGCCAAAATCTAACCCTATAATTACCATGATGAAAACCAAAAGAGGGCACAGATACAAAGCATACTAAAGTCTGTTTGGAGGTGAATAGAACTTTACCAGGCTGACCCTGGAGGAGAGCAGAGGGAAATCCAAGCATAAAAGTATATTAGTGTGGATGACTGTAACATTTTAGAGCAACTTTAAGGACTTTATGTTTTCTGGAGAGGAATTAGTGAAGTGAAGGCTGCCATGGATGAGAGGGACCATATTCTATGACATAGAAAGAATTTTATGGA
This sequence comes from Panthera tigris, assembly GCF_018350195.1. Classification (NCBI taxonomy): domain Eukaryota; kingdom Metazoa; phylum Chordata; class Mammalia; order Carnivora; family Felidae; genus Panthera; species Panthera tigris. The sequence continues at coordinate 82,267,357 of NC_056661.1, forward strand.
GAAGTTGATGGAAGCTATTTGAGCAGAGAAGTAACCCTTATAGATTTGAATATTAGATGACTCTAGCACCAAGAGAAAAAAGCCAATAAAGACATGTTTGGTGTTCTCTGAGATGGTTAGGATGTGAACAATGGCAAGGACACCGGGAATAGACAAGAGGGGACACATTACAAAGATGTTGTTTAGGGGTTAGTATTGAAAGAACCAGGTGATGGCTCGAATTTGTGGGGAATCAAGGGTGACTCCTACATTTCCGACTTGGGCAATTGTATTAATAGGTATGAAATTTACTGATATTGGGATTACAGGTGGGACAGAAGTTTTGAGGAGATGATGTTCTCAAGTTAGGAGAATTTTAGTTATGTTTCTTTGAAGGACAACCCAGATAGAGGCTATATTTATGTTCAGACCCAGGAATTAGGTCTGGGTTGGGGATACAGATTTAAGAGTAGGTGTATGTGTAGACTGAGAAGTAAAATAATCAAGACTAACCAACTTAATGAGGGACCAGGGAGAACAATAAGTGTAAGCAAAGGTGAGTAAGACAGAATGGGCAAAGATAATAAGAGAAGAGAAGAACCAGGAAGAGTAAAAGAGAAAGAGAGAGAGGGAGGGAGAGAGAGAATGAATATATGGTATTCTATATATATTCTCTAAATATATAAACATTTTCTAAAATGTTACACTGCCTTATCTCTTTTACATATGAATTCAATTTATCTTTGCATATGATGGCTTACTTTTAACAAAGAATCCAGGTTTATAGTGTTTGGATTTTATGGCATCAATAAAGTTTTAATATATAGTTTAAATGACTGCTCTATAAAATTTCCCCTTGTCTTGCAGTTTACATGCCCTTGTATTCAGCTTAACATACCCCTCCCAAAACTTCCTTCACATTTTCTGCTTTCTTTGCATCTGTTTTTCACATATATGTGGGCTGTTTGTTCTATCAAAAAAAAAAAAAGATTTTACCATTTCTAATTTAAAATTTTACTCTCTTCCTCATCCTTTATACATATTTGTAAATGTAGCACAGATTTTCCAAGGTCTGACAAGATCTTGGATACTAATGGAATTAATTATATTAACAATAATAACCCAAATACTACTGCTTTTTTAACATACCTCTACTAGGACCTTTGTCCTCTGACAAGTGCCTCTAATAGTGCAACTGGGCAGGATGTTACTTCTTGTCCATCCAGCATTTTAACCCCTTGTCTCTGTTTAAGAAGTCCATCATTGTGTGAACATTGTGTAGAATAAGGATGCTGTTTCTCATTCCAGAGGTATGAAAGAAAAATCTCTCCAAACTCTGGCAGCTAGGGTGCAGACACATGGCCTAATCTCAGTCAATCAGACACTCTTTCTGAGCATTTCAAATCTGGACAGATTAACCTAAAGAAGCAGAGAGAGATGAAAAAGTGTTCCGGTGTCCAGTGGTAGGGTCCAGTTCCAGGGTTGGCAGTGCTTGAAGCTGTCAGAAGTCAGAGATACCTAACAGGGTTCTCCCTCTGTATTAAATATCTTCTGCATGAAAACTGCATCATATACTCCATCTCATTAGTAGTCAAATGATCCTTGATGTTAAGTGACATTTAGCATTTTTTCATATACCTGTTTGCCATTTGTATGTTTTCTTTGAAGTAATGTCCTTTTAAGTCCATAGCCCATGTTTTAATTGGGCTATTAGGGTGTTTTTTTCCTTGTTTTTATCATTTGAAATTTAGGAATTCCTTATATATTTTGGAGATTAACAAAGACCTGCTTCCAGTGGCTATTTATTGATTACTCTGAGGCAGGTACTGTGGGTTCTAGGACTACAAATATAAATAAGAGACTCTCCCTGAATCAAAAGGCTTAAAGTCCAGTTGAAATGACTACAATAGAGTTTGATTAAGTTAATAAACCTGTGTTCTCTTTCTCTGGTTTCTTGTCTTCCAGAAATACTTATTGCTCATTATATAGACATTTTTTTTTTTCTTTTTACCTTTTGACCCCCTTCACCAATTCCCCCCACCCTCACCCCTGGCAACCGCCAATCTGTACTCTATTTATGAACTTGTTTGTTTTTGTTTTTGTTTTAGAGTCCATATATAAGAGAGATCATAGAGTGTTTCTCTTTCTCTTCACTTAGCATAATGCCATTGAAGTCTACCCACATTGTTGTAAATGGCAAAACTCAATTCTTTTTTTATAGCTGAATAATATTCCATTGTATATACAGCTGACCCTTGAACAACATGGGTTTGACTGCATGGGTCCACTTACATGTGGATATTTTTCAAGCAATATATTGGGAAACTCTTTGGAGGTTGTGACAATTTGAAAAAACTCTCAGATGAACTGTGTAGGCTACAAATATCAAAAAAATTAAGAGAAAATTATCTCTTTTGTAATTGGAGAAACTGCGTATCAGTCTATCATCACAGGTATTTTTTTAATATAACATTGTTTCCAACACTCTGTTAGGAATATGACTGTGATACTGCATGTCATAAAAATTTTATAATGATCCATTCATTAGTGAATAGGCTAAGCTACTGTGAAACAATTTTATTGATTACACTAGGCCACCATAAAGCAATCCTATTGTTGCTTCTTTGTTATCAATGCATGAAGCATTATACTTAGAAATAAAGGTAATTTTTTTCACATTATCTTTTTATTTTGGATATCTAGTGTCAGGAATACAAAGTGTTTTGTATTATATAAGAAAATATTGATGTAGGTACTGACAGACAATTCATTTTATAAACATGATGTCAATTTATGGTATTGATAAATACAGTACAGTACTGTAAATGCTTTTCCTCTTCCTTATGACTTTCTTAGTAACATTTTCTTTGCTCTAGAACACTTTGTTGTAATATTATGGTATGTAATACATTTGACATACAAAATATGTATTAATCAACTGTGTTATCAGTAAGTCTTCTGGTCAACAGTAAGCTATTAGTAGTTAAGGTTTTGAGGAGTCAAATGTTATATGTGAATTTTCAACTGCATGGGGGGTTGGCACTCCTAACCCCCAATTGTTGAAGGGTGAACTGTATATGCCACAATGTCTTTAGCCATTCATCTATCCACGAGCACTTAGGTTGTTTCAATATCTTGGCTACTGTAAATAATCCTGCAATAAACATGGGGGTTAATGTATCTTTTTGAGTTACTGTTTACATTTTCTTCAGAAAAATACCTAGAAGTGGAATTGCTGGATCACATAGTAATTCTATTTTTAATTTTTTTGAGGACCCTCCATACCGTTTTCCATAGTGACTTCAGTGTAACCAACAGTGCACGAAGGTTCCCTTTTCTCCACATCCTTGGCGACACTTACTATTTCTTGTCGTTTTGTTAACAGCCATTCTAGCAGGTGTTAGATGATATTTTATTGTGGTTTTAAATTGCATTTCCCTGGTGATTAGTAATGTTGAACATTTTCTTATGTGCCTGTTGACCGATTTGTATGGCTTCTTTGGAAAAGTGTCTATTCAGATATTTGCCTATGTTGTTGTTGTTGTTATTTCCTATTGAGTTGCATGAGTTCTTTATATATTTTGTATATTAGCCCCTTATCAGATATATGATTTGCAAATATTTTCTCCCATTCAGTAGATTGCCTTTTCACTCTGTTGACTGTTTCCCTTGCTGTGTAGAAGTTTTTTGTTTGGTGTAGTCCCATTTGTTTTGATTTGGTTGCCTGGCTTTTGGTGTCAGAGCCATGAAATCATTATGAAGATCAATATTATGAAGATTTCCCCCTATGTTTTCTACTAATAGCTTTATGGTTTCAGGTCTTATGTTTAAGTATTTAGCCTATTTTGAATTTACTTTTAGGTAAGGTGTAAACTAATGGTCCAAATGTATTTTTTTGCATGTGGACATCCAGTTTTCCCAGTACCACTTGTTGAAGAAGCTATTCTTTTCTCATTGTATATCTTGGCATCCTTGTTGAACATCAGTTGAACGTAGATGTATAGATTTATTTCTGGACACTCTATTCAGTTCCATTGGTCTGCATGCCTGTCTTTATGCCAATACCATACTGATTGATTATTTAACTTTGTAATATAGTTTGAAACAATGAAATGTGATGCCTCCAATTTTGTTCTTTTTTCTCAGGATTGTTCGGCTATTTGTGGTCTTCTGTGGTTCTACATGAATTATAATTATTTTTTTCTATTTTTAAAAAAATGCTACTGGAATTTTGATAAGAATTGCGTTGAATCTATAGATCACTTTGAGTAGTTTGGATGTTTTAATTATATTAAATCTTCCAAACCATGAATATGGAATATCTTTCCATTTGTTTGTGTCTTCTTTAATTTTTTTCATTAATGTTTTATAGTTTTTGGTATGTAAGTATTTACTTCATCACTTAAGTTTATTCTTGAGTATTTTATTATTTTTGGTGTTATTGTAAATAGAATTGTTTTCCTAATTTCCTTTCAGATAGTTTGTTGTTGGTATAAAAAAAACCCAACCTGGTTTTTGCATATTATTTTACCAAATTCATTTATTAGTTCTAACAGATTTTTTTTATGGAGACTTCAGAGTTTTCTGTATAAGAACATGTTGTCTCCAAACAGGGACAATTTTATTTCTTCCTTTCTATCCGGATGCCCATGCTTTTGATTTCTTAGGCTCAACATAGATACTGGTCTACTGGGTCTCCCAAACTGCAAGGAACACAGATTAAGATCTTCTTTTCATCTGAGGTAATGAGGGCTAATTACTCTTCATCCCTCCACTTTGGTGGTGGTGGAGTCATAGCATAACTTTTTCTTCACAAACCTTTTCTCTCTCTTTCTCAACCTCTTATCCTTCTCAGCCAGCTTCTTGGCACTTACTGAGAAGAATCCTACTGGTTTGGGATCCTGCTGGTTTGGGATCCAATTACTTTACTTTCCTGGGCTTCAGTGTCTTCATCTACATAATGAGAATAATAATTATGTGGTACTTTATAGAACCACGTGGTCCTACAGAACTTTATAGGTTCCGGTGATGATTAAATGATTATATATCTCTGTATCTACTTATCTACATATATTTGAATAGAGCCCAACATACAGTGAAGGTTTCTTATTGCTATTTTCATCATCATCATTATTATTGCCATTATTAGTTGCTATTGTATCTTAATGTCTCACTTGAAATTTCCAATTTCACATTCTTTAATCCCTGGTATGACTATGTTGATTTACACAATAAAATATTTTTGGTGTGTAGTTAAAGAGATGTGAGGCACTTACAGCTATGCAAAGAGAAATTTAAGAAATATTATTTTGAAATCATAGTAGGTATATAATACTAAACTTGAGGAAATAACCACTTTTTGTCCTTATTATCACCCCTGGTCTCTCCTTGCTAGTTTACTGGTTTTGAGGGAAGACATGCTGACTTGGTCAGCTTTCTAAAGGCTGAGTCCTAGTGACTACTCAGTACAGAGTTGGCTGTGTGGACAGAATACCTGTACTGCACACTGTAGGCTGGAAGAACTGTTAAAGGGCATCAAGCTCAATCACTTGAATTTCATGGCATACAATGGAGGCCCAGAGGGTTGAATGTTAGCTAGAGTTCTTGTCAAACATTTGCTCCAAAACATTGGTTCTAGGGAGGTCTTAATAGAGCTCCATTACAATTAGTTCCATAGTCTAGCAAGTTTGAAAATGGCCAGAAATACAAATTTAAACAGCTTTCTTTATTGCAGGACTTCTCAAATCTTTAAAATACAAATTTGCAGAGGCACCTGAGTGGCTCAGTCAGTTAAGCATCCGACTTTGGATTTCAGCTCAGGTGATGACCTCATGGTTTGTGGGTTCAAGCCCAGCATCAGTGTCCACACTGACAGTGTGGAGCCTGCTTGGGATTCTCTCTCTCTCTCTCTCTCTCTCTCTCTCTCTCTCTCTCTCTCTCTCTGTCTGTCTTTCTGCCTCTCCCCTGCGTATGCTATCTCTGTCTCTCTCTTAAAAAAAGCTTGTCCTTTAAAAACAATGAAATTTGTAATATAAATCTTTCAAGGAGGATATGGTAGGCAGTATTCTATATTTTCCAAACTCGTTTGACCTCAGAATGTTTCTTCCCTTTTTGTGGGTGAGGATGGAATTTTACTCTTCTGTGTTCTTTTGAGTACATGTGAGTATACACTGGTTTAGAATGATGGGATATTATGGTGGGAAGGAGCTTAATAGTCACAGAGACACAACTAGAAGAGCAGAGGCTTGGAGCCAGTCATCTAGTTATGGAAAAGAAAATGAGAGCAAAACAAGACCTTGCATTGACTGAATATGGGAAAACATTATTCCAAGCACAAACTCAGTGTCAAATAATGTTGGAAACATTTTCAAATTTTCCATTTACTATCTGAGAGACTTCCTACAAGTTACTAAACATCTTTGAGCTTCAGATGCCTCCTCTGTAAAAATGATTAAAATAATATTTTCATTAAAGAAACATTGTGAAAATTATAGTTTATGCAAAGCATGGTCCTAGTGTATTAGGGCTCTCCAGAGAAACAGAGCTAATGGAATATATAGGCCTAAGAGTCAGGAGCATCACGGGGTAGGAGAAGATCATTGTCTCAGCTCAGTAGGGTGGAAAGCATATTCAATATTCCTCAATATTTTTGTTCTACTTAGGTCTTCGATAGACTGGATGATGCCCATGCACACTGGGAAAGGCCATCAGCTAGACTTTGTTCACCAATTCAAATACTCATCTCTTCTGCAACACCTTCTTAGACGTACCCAGAAACAATGTTTAACCAGATATCTGGGCAACCCATGGCCCAATCATGTTGACACAAAAAATTAACCATCACATCTAGTATTGTTTTTGATGTTTTGATGTTGTAGTTATTTCAGTCCGAATATTTATCCATGAGTGTATCCCATTTAGAACAGCACTTCCACGAGATGCCTTAGTGCATGTTTGGCAACCTCAGCAACTATTTACCAATGCGTTCAGTTTATTTTTGCACCAGCCCTGGTTATATTAGAAATCATTTCTTTACATGAAGCCACAGTCTTTGTCTTTTTATCTATTACTTGCCCAGTTCTACTCCTTAAGGTCACTCAGAACAAGTCTCATTTCTCTATCATGTGTAACTCATCAGTCAATTAAATACAGTGCTCATGCTCTCCTAAAGCCCTCCCAGTAAAGGTCCAAACCCAAGTTCATGGCAAATCCAAGACCAGCATTTGCAGTTGCAATTCCTAGGCCTCAACTGCATACTTGGACAAATAACTCTGCCTTTTCTGGAGCACAGTGGATCCCTAGCAAGGCTTTGGTTTCCTGGAGCACTGCAATTCTTCTCTGGCTATCTTCTATATTTTAACACATTTTGAGAAACTTGTTTTTTGCTGCAAATGAGGACAGATTCTATTTCCATGTTGTTTGTCAAAATATGTGATGGACATAATGGTATGGTTCAGTTGACATCAAAGAGATCAGGAATTTCTAGAACACACAAGTGCAGCCTGGGATGCAAACAACTCTATCAGTCACTCAGTTGTGAAGATTGCACTATCGTAGTACTATTTAATTGCTTCAAGCATACTGTCAACATTTCTTGCACTTGAAAGTGGATTGCTAGCACACACAAAAAAAATCAAATGCCTGTTCTACAACTTGAAATCACCGTGCCTTGGCGAGGCCTGTCAAAGTCCATTCTCTCTCTAACAACTTGACTGTCCCCTTCCCCCAGCAGCTCCCTTCCTTACCCAAACTCTAGCTTCTCAACCTGCTGTCTCAATACTTTCATGCTCATATTTAATGCATTTTGTTACCTTTGACAAGACCTTGATCAATATTTTGTTATTTTGAGGCAGCTGTGATCTACTTTCATTCACTCTTGGGAATGCATCTTTACTGTCCTATATGATTTCTATTTTTACTCTTGTTTCTGAAACATAGATGCCATGAGGATGCATTTTTTCATTAATACTAGAATTATGTAAAATTTAAATAAAACATGAAAAGCAAAACTACTTTGAGTAATTGGAAACCCATGTTGGAGGAATATAAATAATTCTATTAAATAATATTTCTGAGTCTAATTGGATAATAGGAAGTTACCAAGAAGCAAGTGTGGACTCAAATTGTATATAATAGAATTAAATCAATGATAATTGTGAGGATACCCAAGAATAGAAAATTATAAGCAACAAGAATACAGAGGATGTGATTAACCAAAATGAGAATGAGTATTTATAGGGTATGGCTTCAAAATGAACTAAAATGTCAAATTAAAGAATAAAATAAGAAAAAAATAATAAATGAAAATAAGGTTCATGTCTTTCTGTGTTATTAATACCTTTATATACTCAGAGACTATTATTTTTATTCCCTCTCACAATAGCCTCCTAATTACTACTAAGAAGACCTGCCTAGATAAAAGGATGAGGATTGGAAGATTAAAGAACAATATAGAGGAAAATGTTATATATTATATATTGAATCATATGTATATGATTTAATTTATTAAATGATAAAGAGAATATGAGGTAAAATATTAATTGAAATTATTAGTTCCACTCAGGTAAATATTAAGTATGTAGGACCTGTTTGATAAGAGGGCAGATTCCAATATACCACTGGGCTTACTGAATTACATAGAAAAAGTGGTGAATCAGGGTAAATTACATCAGTTTTTTAGCATGTACCATGCCAAACCACACAACTTATTTCAAACAACACACTCATGTTTATGCTCATTTCTAGGGCAGAGTTGTTTCTTATACAGGACAGAGAAATCATTTTAGTTAAATTTCTGCTATATTCAACAACAAGCCATTATCTCATGGGAACATCCATAAATATTGTCTCCATTACTCTCATTGTTGTTACCTATAACTTACTGGTTTAAAAGAAAAAGAAAGTATTGAAATGTAAGAGCCAAAACCAAAAAATAAGACCAACTGAAGTATAAAATGTAGTATATTCCAACAGGGGAAGATTTTTAGAAAAAATAAAGTAGGAATATAGCAGGAATATAAGATAGCAATTGTCAGGAGAAACCAAAGGATAAATAAAGAAAGAATAAAGAAAGCAAATTCACAGTGAGTTTTTGGTAGAAACAAACCACTTGAAAGGTAAGTAAAATAATCTAAGTAATATTCCATTATATATATATATACGCACACACACACACACACACATATGCACACACACACACACACACACATACCACATCTTCTTTGTCCATTCATCAGTTGATGGACACTTGGGCTGTTTCCACAATTTGACTATTGTAGACAATGCTGCTATAAACATCGGGGTACATGTATTACTCAGCCATAAAAAAGAATGAAATCTTGCCATATACAACAACATGGATGGAGCTAGACAGTATAATCCTAAGTGAAATAAGTCAGTCAGAGAAAGATAAATACCATATGATTCATGTGGAATTCATGTGGAATTTAAGAAACAAAACAAATGAGCAGAGGAAAAAAAAAAGAGAGAGGCAAACCAAGAAACAGACTCTTCACCATGGAGAAAAAACTGATGGTTACCAGAGGAGAGGTGGGTGGGAGGTGGTGGTGGAATGGGTTAAATAGGTGATAGGGATTAAGGGATGCACTTGCTGTGATGAGCACTGGGTGATACATGGAAGTGTTGAATCACTATATTGTCACCTAAAACTAGTATTACACTGTATGTTAACCAAATGAAATTTAAATAAAAACTTAAAAAATAAATTCATAAATAAAATATCTAAATTGTGAGAAAATGAAAATATGACAGGAGCCAAATAAATGAAAAGAAAACAAACAAACAAATAAACAAGGAGAGCACTAAAATGGCAGGGCCATTAACATGAAGGAAAATGTGATAATACAATGGGGCAAGACAGTTTACCAGTGTAAAATATCTTTAACTTCTGATTAATATGTTTTGCTTCTAAGATGAGTATATATAATACTCTAAATGTCAATTTTTCATGAAAACAAACCAAGGTGTTGATATAGTATTTCCTTCCCAGATGGAGCCTTTGAGAAAGTGGCCTGTACCTATCACTCCTTAAGATCATTGGGTGACAGGTGGCTACCTCAAAGAGGTGAAAAAAAGACAACATACTATTATGCTAATATTAAAAAAATAAGTGGATGAATTTTACATTTTATTGATACATTAATTGTAACAATTTGGTAATGCACCAATAGTTTTATAGATTTATTTTAAGTCTAGCATATTTATTAGTTGCTTTACAAATATACAATGCATAGGATTTCTGACAAAAAAAATGACAAATATTAACAAAGACAAATAATATGTAGTTTCTAACTTCATTATAATTGGAAACTAGTATTTTTCCTAAGTATATTCATATACACTTAGAAAACGTTTTGGGTATATAAGAACATCATGTCTGTTTGCATTTACAGAACGTGCTTATAAATTAATTATTGAGGCAATTTAATCATGTGTAAATTTGAATATAATTTTGGATACATATTATAAATTGCTTCTAGACAGAAAATAGCTAAAATATTTCATCCCATTTGCTTGGCATTTTCAGGGAGTGTGGTATTCTGTTTAGCTGAATATTCTAGCCTTTCCCCTTCAGAAGTTCAAACTTTGAAATTTTAATCACCTTTGAAGGAAACCTTTCTCAAATATTACTTTTCTGCATATGACTTAACCTTTTATAGATAGCTCAGGGTCATTATTAGGAAAATCAATAGCTGTGTTGGGTTGCAATACTCCGCTGTCCTTTGGGAGACTGATGAGTGCTTCCACTGTAACAAATGACCCTAGATGACTCTGTTTTTTAATTTCTTCTGTACACTTTTTGTACTTTTCTCCTGTCCTCAATCACTGTCAGGCTGTCAATGTGTCGGCCTTCAGGAATCTCCATCCCCACCTCTCTCCCTCCCTTACATAAATCAGTGCACACACCCCCTTCTAATTTGCTGTTACATTTTACTGTAAAAAAGACTTACTAAATTGAGGGAGGGGATAGGAGGGAGAAAAGTAGTTAAAATTACCAAACTTGCAAATCATATTTAGAAATGAGTATTCCTGGACATCCTTGAGGGTACAAATGATAGGAATCACCATTTTTGCAACAAGTTACACTTCAATCCAAGGGGTAATAATGCTTGCTTCATCTCTAGGGAAACCAGATAGCTGCATCAGTAGATTTTTCTCTGGAAGTTTAATGGAGAACTCAGAATGGGAGCAGAAATAGGAACTATCTAATCCTCTTGGAAATAATCCTCAGGGACCTGACCTGGAGAAATCTTTCTGTTCTTTGTGGGCTCGCCCAGAGGAACAGATCTCTTTGGGGAAACAGCACCCTCCAGTATCAGGTCAGTGCCAAAGGGCAGGTGTCTTTAGTCAAATATGTGTCCGTTGCAGTAACATTCCTATATATGGAATGAAAGTAGGGGAGAAAAAGAAAGAAAACTCACTGGGAAATTTTAAATCAAGTCTTTTCCTTTTATAGACCCATCATCATAAGTTTCATCTCAGTTTGAGCTTCCTATACATTGTTTAAAACTTTTTTGGGGCGCCTGGGTTGCTCAGTGGGTTAAGTGTCCAACTCTTGATTTTGGCTCAGGTCATGATTTCATGGTTTGTGAGTTTGAGCCACACACTGGGCTCAGGGCTGACAGTGCAGAGCCTGCTTGGGATTCTCTCTCTCCCTCTTTCTGCCCCTCTCCCACTCTCTCTCTCAAAATAAATACATAAATTTAAAAAAATTAAAAAAAAAACTTTCGTTTATTGATACCTTATGTTATGGTCACTATTTGGGTTACCATTAATATTTCAATTTAAGTTATGAATTTTTCACAGGATGCCTGGATGGCTCAGTTTGCTAAGGGTCTGACTCTTGATTTTGGCTCAGGTCATGATCTTGTGGTTTTGTGAGTTCCAGCCGCAGGTAGGGCACTGCGTGCTGACTGCATGGAGCCTGCTTGGGATTCCCTATCTCCCTCTATTTCTGCCCCTCTCTGCTTACTCTCCCTCTGTCTCTCTCAAAATTAAAAAAAGTAATAAATTATGAATTTTTCAGATTTATCATTTTGTCCATTAACTATTTAGTGAATGAAACCAAACTTTCACATAGTATAAGAAAATTTAAAGTCACCCTTATGTAAAATGAAAGAAAGAGAAAGATGAGGTGGGAGTAAAGATCTTACTAGCAGTGTACAATTAATAATGGAATAAAATTTTATTTCCATTTACTTTCCATAAATTCTCTAAGAATAAAAGAATAATCAAGAAACTCATGCTCCTTTATAGTTAATTGAAAACTAATCAGAAAATGTTAGTGAAATAACCTATACATTCCAAGTACCACATGTCCCCATTAAATAAAATGCCTTTACATTTCTTTAGTGAGAGAACACACATACTAGTTTTTTTGTTTTAAAGTAACTTTTGGAATTTGCATATTTCCAATATATCCTAGGACTTTTCTAACTCTCCTATAGGTTTGGCTTCATTACTTCTGTTCTCCAACTCCTCATGGACTTTCTGTATTAGAAGTAGAAAAATCAAAAAAGTCTGTAATTCTTTTGGAAAAAATAAAGAGAACATGAACATGACAGGGATTATATGAATGGGAAATTACCCTGAGTCCAAGAAGTATTTAGCTGACACAATCAATAGAACTTGGGTGGAGAGGTGGTTTGATGGGAGATACAGTTTTGTTGACCAAGACTACTAGGTTTTGATTTTGAGTGATTTGATACACCATGAACTACTGTAGTGAAAAAAACCCAGACTATTGGGAATGGCTAAAGCAATGTAAGAACTATATTCTGGGGACAGTGTTATAGTTTGTATGGTACTGAGAGACAAACAAATATCGGAACTCAGAACAGGGACTCATGAAGTTAATGATGAGAATTAAGACAAGAGTAAAATTATTACAATTATGATACAAAGTTAATCTAGTACAAGATTCTGAGGTCAAATTGGTGTTATACAGCTCCATACTATTGACTTAGAACATTTTGAATTAGGAAGTTGATGTGTTTGTTCTAGGGTCTCAAGCTAAGGTGGATTTCTGTATGGGGTTTCTATTAAGGGGTTTCCACTATTGGGTTTGAGGAAGGAATCTAGGCATCCATTCAGTCATTCAACTCATATTCATTTAGTGCTTCCTAGGTGCCAGAGAGCACTCTAAACTTAAGAATTAGCAATGATGCAAACAAGCTACCTGACCTCCTGAAGTTTACATTCAGGTGGGTGGATACTGACAATAACCAAATAGACAAATGGGCACAAACTATATTTTCAGTTATACAGTAGCTACAGTAAAGAAAAGCAAATCAGAGAAAGGGAATGGAGAATGTTGGCAGGTGCAGTTTTGGATAAGGTTGCCAGGTAAGAGTTTCCTGAAAACTTTTAAATGAATATCTCAAAGTGAGAAAATGGGATATGTAGTTAGTTATTTGGAAGACAAGTAGCCCTGGAAAGTGAAATGACAAATTCAAGATCCCAGATGGATAGGAATGTGTTTGTTCTGTTCAAAGAACAGAAAGGAAGCCAGCATAACTAATAGAAATAGGCTGAAGACAGTATAAGTCAAACTCTCCATTTTATTGTAACTAATAATTAATATCAGTTTAGGTTTTTACTGGTCCTTTAAAATTCACATTTGTAGAGTCTTTAGAATTAACTTTCATGGAAATAGTCTCATGCAAACAAGATATGTTGACCACTTTATCCTAAATTTATCTGGTTGTTACAAACATATACAGCCTACAACAGATCTAAGAGAGCTGATTATTACATAAGGACAGATTGTTTCACTATATAAAATTTTAATACAGTGTTATGAAGGATTTTCTATAATTGCCAGAGTTTCCAAGCCTTCAACAAGGAAGAGCTTTCATATGGTGTGAATCTTCTGCAACATGATTGCTTTTTTTTTTAATTTTTTAACGTTTATTTATTTTTGAGACAGAGACAGAGCATGAACAGGGGAGGGTCAGTGAGAGGGAGACACAGAATCTGAAACAGGCTCCAGGCTCTGAGCTGTCAGCACAGAGCCCGACACGGGGCTCGAACTCACGGACCATGAGATCATGACCTGAGCCGAAGTCAGCCGCTTAACCGACTGAGCCACCCAGGCACCCCATGATTGCTTTTTTAAAACGCAAGACATCAGGGTATTTTTTAGAACTGTAACTTCATAATTGTTAGTCAGCATATACAGCATAACTGTATACTTTGCAGGATGATCAATGGAGTCCGCAAAATTTCAGATATTGTTTTGTGCATGAATGAAATTTGATGTCTATAAAAACAATTCATAAAGTGATCTTTGTGAAGATCTTTGTGAAGAATCACCAGCTTTGCTGGTGATTGATATCAATGTTTTGAAATAAAATACTTACTTAGCAATAAAACGACGGGACTATTTTTTTTTTTTTTCTAATTTTGGTGATTCCTATTCCCCCTGAGAGAAAGAACAGATCCATGGTCAATGAGATTGTAGACTCTTCTGTTATTCAGAGGAGGAATATAGAAGATATAAGGAAATAATGTCCCAGGAAGTTTTATTTTTCAGATTTGAAATTGAAATACAAAAATGACTTTTTTAGAGACGGATGTTATGTTATAGTTTTCAAGTTATTGGTCTATGACACAAGACTCTGGAAAAGAAAAAAATTGGCAGGAAGGGGACATTCAGGCACCACCTAAAATAACTGAGGTAGGTAAATCTCCTTTAAGAAGGTCTGTATGTCTAATCTAAGACTAATCAGTCAGAGAAAGACAGATATCATATGTTTTCAGTCATATGTGGATCTTGATAAACTTAACATAAGACCATGGGGGAAGGGATGGGGGAAAAATAAATAGTTACAAACAAAGAAAGATGGAGGGAGGCAAATCATAAGAGACTCTTAAATATAGAGAACAGTCTCAAGATTGATGGGGGAGAGGGGAAAATGGGTGATGGGCATTGAGGAGGGCACTTGTCGGAATGAGCACTGGGTGTTATATGCAAGCAATGAACCATGGGAATCTACCCCAAAAACCAAGATCACACTTTACACATTGTATGTTGGCCAATTTGACAAGAAATTATATTTAAAGAAATAATCTAAGACATGGCAAGAGCCATTGATCATCAGTATGTTGATAATATTTCAGAGAAACATATGCTCTCATGTACAAGACTGTTATTATCAATTTGATCAAAACTCTCTTGAGTGCCTCCTACAAAATGAGTAAATTTAAAGTAGAACAACTCAGAATGTTTAAAAATATTCATCCAATCAGGAAAGATAAATAGGTTCTGTGTGTTGAAGCAGTGGAAAGAAATGTAAGTAAAAACTTTAAAGTTATGCATTTTTTTCTTCCCACTAAATGAAGGGCATCATACTTTTTTTCAGGTGAATTCTCAATTTGTTTCAGATAAAAATTTATAGGGAGGTGGAGGGGCACCAGGGTGGTTCAGTCAGTTGAGAATCTGACTCTTGATTTTGGCTCAGGTTATGATCTCATGGTCATGGGATCAAGCCCCACATGGGGTTATGCGCGAAGCATGGAGCCTGCTTAAGAATATCTCTGTCTCTGTCTCTGTCTCTCTCTCCCTATCCACCCCTCCTTTGCTTGCTCTCTCATTCTCTCTCTCTCAAAAAATGTATAGGGAATGTTTACAAGAGTTAGAAAATCATAGTAATTATAGACATGAGCTTGAAGGAAATTAATTAAACCCTGAATATCACAGTTTTGGAATCCTAGGCTTTACCTAGTATCATCATCATTATTGGTTGTGAAAGAGCTGAAGAAGTGAGTCTTATGTTCATGAATATTGGCTTAATTTTAATGACATACTCCAAAAAGCCTGTTCCTTTTAGCTACATCTGAACAAAAATTTGTAGGGCTAACAATAAACTAGTTAATATTGTACTTTAGGTAAAAGCAAGCAAGCCATTTCATGTTCCTTGACTTTAGTCTTTAAGTTATAATTTATATGATTGTATAAAATTAGTTAATTAATTGCTTGGTTTGTTTCTTCTAGTCTCTTTTGGGAGAAAAAAATACTTGGAAATAGGCATTTTCATTATGTATTTTGGAAAAAGTTGGGTTTACAAAAGTCCCAAACCAAAAAGGAAATTTTGTCACCTTTTAAGGCACAATAATACTTCCAGTTTTAGTGCTTTACACAAGAGCATAGCAGAATGCAAAAATCATACATTGTCCATAACTCTGAATACAAACTGAATCAGAGAAAAAAATCAGAGGGAAAAAAAAAACTTGGCATTATAAGATCCCAAAGAAGTATAATACTTCACTAACGTGTTTTCCTCTATTGTTCAAATAAACATTTAGTAAGCTTATGTATTAATGTTTTGTGTTCCTCAAATGAACACCCAAATGTATGGCTTAGAATCTTCAACAGTAGGAATATTGCCAAAAGAAAGAAAAAGGAGCAAGTATCAAAATAAAAACATGTTATAATCTGGGTATATAATAACAACTGGATCCCTTAAGTGCAAGCTCCAAGAATCTACTGTTATTATAGAGGTTATTATTTGCATGGTAAAAATTTTCTCTTGTAACAGAGTACAAGGGAAAGGGAAAAACAATCACTTCTTATTTAATTTTGGTTCCTGGAATGACAACAACCTTAGCATCAATTTAAGCACTGATCTGCCCTTCAGGAAATATTATTTAGAAACTTGGACTGATAGAAGAACGGTTTTCCTCAAGATTATTTATAGTACCAGTAATAATTTTTCTTTAGTGTCAGTATCTCTTTATCATCCAATGCTCTCTTTATTGAAAACACCAATTCAAAATTTTAATAATAAATTCATCAAGGCCATGATATTTTCAAAAAAGTTGATGCTGATTTTAGTGACATGAAATGGATTTATGTAAAATTTATTGTATGTCTTCTCTCATCATGTAACTGCTTCAGTTACATTTATACAAAATTATTTGTACTTAATGTTTTTTACAGGATTTTATGTGCTACACCTAGAAGGACCAAACTTTTATGTACATATTGAAGTGAACATATTGAATTTCAAAATCCTGTAATAAAACTGTTTAAGAAAATAGGTGTGCTGTTTGTATTAGGCTCAAGTCCATATATATTAAGGCCCATGATTAGGAGAAACCACAAAATTGAGATGAAGGTAAGTGCCATATTTGCACTATATTCTGTTAGAATCCCAAATAATTTGCTCGTCTTGATTTGGTCCTCCTAAAAATTGGGGCAATATTACAATTGAGCTTATGTACATTTAAAGGAAACACTGAAGTTTAGGATCAGTGGCTTCTTCAATAGATAGAAAAATAGCATTGCTCCATTTAAAAGCACAACAGCAAAATATGGTAGTGGATGTTATGACAGAAGTGCTGCTTGGAACATGACTGTTGATGATCTAAGTAGATGAGTTAAATGAAATGAGATTCCAGGAACTGCTCAGGAGACATGGGGTTAGTTAATAATGCCATTTAGAACAAAGGTTGAGGCAGACAACTGGTAAGACTGGTCAATGAAACCATGAATGTAACATTCGAGACAACTGGAAGAAGTAGGTCAGGCAGGATTCGCTGATTTAGAGCCATGGCTAATTCAGCACTTTGGACAGTTCCCAAAGACATGTTGCCTTCCAGGCACTTCGATTATTTACCCTTTAGATTACCAGATCAACTCATTTAATCCTACCTCTTGGTGTCTCACTTATACCTGCATGTGACCTTAATCCCAAAGGAATTATCTGTATTTAACTAAAGAACTCTGTGGTCTGTTTCACATGAAGCCTACATCTTCAGTCCTGACATAAAGATTCATAGTGTTGCGTTACTTGATTTTACATCAGGCTCACCACTGGGCTTTGTTCTATTAACTTAATTTTAAACTTGATTCAATATGAAAAGATAAGGATGAGATCATCCAAGTCACGGAAAAGAGTCTGTTTACCAACACCTGATGGTCCACCAGAACCAAATCCTCTGGGCCATTTACATACAAGGGCATTCAGCAGCTGTTGTATAACAAACTGAAATGAGGTGCTCAGACAGAGTGAGGAGTTGGAGCTGCGGAGAAAAGGAATCTGCTAAAACTGTGTCTAGGATCATGGAGCATAACCGTAGATAGTAACTCACGCACATTAAGGCCTTCCTTGCAGTCTCTGGTAAATAAAAGAATTGCTCTTTTGGGGCGAGTAATTTGAGCCAATTTCTAGGAGGCAGATCTGCAATTCAAGAAAGTCTACTTTGTTTCTAATCAAAGGACAAATTTCATTTTAGCTACATCTTTAACCAAGATTAAAACTAGAATTATTGACAGTGAGACAAAAATGCATACATATCAGAAATACTTTAAAAATGTATTCTTCCTCACAACTACTTTTCAGGTAGATGTTTCCTGTTCTGAAACTGAGTAGTGGGGGTGAACGCTATAAGACTGGTTTCTTCAATGACGGGCATCTTAGCTAGACATTTTATAGAGGATTTTCTTGATCTTTGCTAATCAAAATTGAATGGGGTCCCAGTCCCTGACAACAAATGCACACGTTGGTAAGTATTTATGAGCAAGAAGAAGCAGAGACTATCTCCCTACCTCCAATTGCATTAGCAGTCTTGATATTCTTGTTTCTGGGTTGGAATCAGACCTAACATAGCCATAGCTAAAAGATCTATAACCTTAACACTGAGAGTACACCTCCCGCCAAAAAAAAAAAAAAAAAAAAAAAAAGCCGCTAAGAGTAACCCAATTTCTTCTTACTTTCTTTAGTGGAGTCACAGATATCAAAGATGAATTTTCTAGTCTGGCTGAAGGCTGTAGAGTACTGAGAAGACATGAAAATGTTTTAGCAAGGAGAAGGAAAGGGAGCAATGGTCCAAACACTGTAGAAAGGAGAATAGATAACATAGAAAAACTGGGATTTTATTGAAGAAATTTTATGAGAGATTGATGTCATGGAAGTTTGACAAATATAAAGGCTCTCAGATTTTTCTTTGTCTGGCTAAGGAGCACATTATTGTTATTCTGTATATTCTGAAAGCATCGACAGCAGAAAAGGCATTCCCCAGGTTTCCTTGACAAATAACACACTAAGTGGTAGCCCTGAGCCTTGAGTTTATGATCAGTCCTGAAGGAATAATAGTGATTTTCATTAGAATGTCAATTCTACTGGTTCCTCAGCTGTAATTGTAAGAAAATCTGAAGATCCCGAGATTTGAGAATGCTACCTAGGTGTCTGCCCAGACGGTTATGTGACCTGAAAAAGGAATATTGTTTTCAACCAAGTATACCATGTGTATTTGTAAGCAATGGTATTGATTCCACAAAGTCATATATACAAAGTCTTTTTTGTCAATGATCAGCTCTATGCATGTGGAGGCAATTAACAAGCTGGCACCAAACTTTAGCAAACTAAACTTTCAATACTGAAGAGATGTCTGAAAAAGATTCAAGACAACCCACCCTGGCTCATAAAACTTGGCTATATTGTTATGGTTTCAGGATAGTTTCCTCAAAATTTAACTGGAACCTAAAATTTACTTTATTTTAAAATATTGCTATTAAATTTCATCCTGAGAGTACTGGAGATTTAACATGAACATTTGGTTTAATTTTTTTTTCACCTTCTATACAGTTAACAAAGTTTTTATTTCTAAAAACAAAAAGAAAAGGTCATATTGTTAACGATACTACTTTTGAGATGCTCCTGCATGTTAAGCTGCTGGTTTTTTTGTTATATAAATATAATATTTATATTTGCTTTTATATTATAACATATATTTATATTTATGTATGTTATATATATAATATTAAATAAGGTAATTAAATACATTATTATTGACAGACATACAAACTAATGAATGCCACTAAATAATGTCACAAAACTCACAAGAAAATATGCTACAAAATTTATTGTTTATTTACTCTGACTTCTTTGATATAAGTACTTTCTATGATTTATACAGTTATTTTTCATATAGTTTAAGCAGCTTATATGAGCAACACAGCTTTTATATTTAAAATATTTTCAATCAACCTCCATCATTACTTATTTTTGACAACATGAACAAAAAACAATACTCATGTGTAAAACCATTTTCTTTTCCTGGGTATTTTTGCCTATTTCCTATAAATGTGGCAATAAGCAACTAAATGTCTTAGCCATAATGTAGGCACATGTCTCAGCCTAAATTGCCTTAGGAATGCAAAGTAAAAGAAGAGATTTTAATATTTCTAACAATATAAAATATTAAGTTCTTAAGTAACTCTAGTCCACTGGGCACCTACAAGTAAGTGAAGGAGGAAGTAGAGGGTCAAACTATTAATGAACCCAACTTACTTGCTAATGGGAGACCTCAAGTATTTGATTGACTAAGCAGCAATGCATATATTATTACTTTTGTTTTTAATATCACTATTACTTTTAATACAGTAAAACTGGATTCATCTTTGAACTTACTAATATATACAAATATAGTTCACACATACAATGGCTATGAAATACATAATTCCATTAGACATAAACTATATGCCTGTAGATGTCACTTAAATGTATAAATGTGATCATATCAACATGTTATTTATTTGTGCTTTTCAATGCTACCGTTCTCCTTTTACAGATAATTCTACTGAGGTTCACAGATACCAACAGAGTTATTTAGTATTTATAGTGGATAAGTAATAAAGCCAGATTTGGAACTGAGACAGATTCTGGTTCATGTTACAGTGCTCTTTCCACTGAAAGATACTTCCTACATTCAAGCTTTTAGTGTCATCTATTGTTCATGCTTGACTTGAGTACACAAGGAGACTTTTCTATTGCAGTAGAGCTTGGGAGAGCAAGCACAGATCATATTTCCTCATATTTTCCTACTTCATCATTTTGCATGAGATGCAAGTGAAGGCCAGCGAAGTGAAGGAACTAAAAAAAACCCACACATAGATAAGGACAGGACTGCAACTCAAGTCCTGTGCTCTTTGAGATGTTATCTAAAGATGAAGATAATTTATTTGGAAGATCACAGCTTAGTCTCAGGAGGCCATCACAAGTATATTTCAGTGGGCATACATATCTCTCAGCATCTTAAGAGTAGAATTATTCTAGATGTGTCCTAACTTTTTATTTGGAAAATATATTTCTAAAATTACCTTATTAAAGCTCTCAAACCAAAAGCAGTAGCTTATCAGTAATCTGGCATCCTAACGCATTTCAGCAACAGAGAAAAATGTGATGCAACAAGGAATAAATTTAGCAGACGAGCTGTGCTTACCTTCATAAGTCCCACTTTCTAAGAGAGCACCACTTTTCTCCAATTCCATAAAATCTTCAACGGTGATGAAAATATAGTCCACTCCAGGGACCTCACCCTCCTTATGTGGCCTTGTGGTGCCTGAATAAGGAAAAATTAAAAACAAAAGAAAGACTCTAAGTGATTTGTTGCTGAACTTGAGAAATACCACCATACTTCTGAATATTCAATAACACTTGTTTGTACATCCTGCGAGTTGGCAGCCTGCATTTGTCCTTCTGTTTGTTTGGAAACAGAAAATAGCATGGGTAAAGATTAAAGTAAATATACAAAGCATTCTTCTTCATCAAGCTTAAAAAGAGTTCATTGCCATGGAATGCAATTGCATACATTTCTTACAGTGGAAAATGCAGACCATTGTGCCCTTTTTTGAAGGGGCGTTTGAATATTGGGCCAGAAGTCTGCTAGCTCAGGAATTTACATATCTCACTTCTATGAATAAACCTTTATTGTTCTGTAGATTGCCTTGCTATGACATAAAATACAATGGAAAATAGGAATGTTAGCAGCATGTCAATGCATCTTTCTATTTTCATGATCTGCTCCTTTGTAAGGGTACTTTTGGTTTTCATTTGTTAACTTGGCCCCCCAAAATAACTTATATGTGATTTAAAGGAATACAAAATCTTTACTATTACTTAAAATTAATTAAATAATAATTGGAATTGGTGATAATTATAATTGAGTTAGTATTATAATTCCAGTAATAGTTTCCTTTCTTTCCCTTCCCTTCCCTTCCATTCCCTTTCCTTTATTATTGCCTTTAATTCTGACTGAACTGGGAAGTGAAATGCTCTGAGGGGTTGCTTCATGGGTCAACCGCTCTTGTTTCCTACAGGGTAAATGGGACTTCTGTGGCCAAGGTGACAGAAATATCAACCTGTGGCTCAGTGCAACTGTGCTGGAGAAGTCAGGCTTCCAGATCTGCTGTCCAGTTCATAAGGCAGGAATCAAAATAGAGACATATTAAAGGTTGTGGGTGTGTTTTCTGGTGCACTTCCCTCTCTGAACATGCCCTAAATTCTCTTCTTTTTCTATGCCACCTAATAAAACATTTTGTGTGGTCAGATTGGATTTCCATAATTCATACAGGCAAATAGTTTATAGAAATATACAAAGGGCAGATATATATAAGCAAGTATTAATACATTGGCAGGATTGTTCACATTCAAAATTTCCTCCATATTCTCCATATACTAAAAAAAGTATTTTAAACCCTTAAATTTAATTTTCAGTCTATGAAATCTTTATCAACTAGACCATGAAAATAGCCAATTGGTTCTCCTTTTGGTCTGTTAGGATCAGATTTGAACTGCAGATGAAAGGCATAAACTCATGCCAGAATATACAATGTGCTAGTGAAATTGATTTTGTATAAAAATGAATAATTTTCATTGAAAACATTTTTTGAAGAGATTTGAAAGCATTATTTTCTAAAATTAAATTTTAGAACCCTTCTTTGGAGGCTGCAAAACAATTTTTTTCCATAATCACATTTAATGACTTTCCCCTAAATTTGTTACTTCATTTGTTTAACTGAGCCATATTTTGCAATATTTCCTACTGCTTTTATGCTATACAATATAAACCTCCCACACCTAATATGCACAGTGTTGTCAAATTAATGTTTCTATGAAAACCTTAACTTTCAATATCCTGACTTTTACATGCTTAACCCTTGTGAATTAAAAGCACATTAACATAGTTTTTGGCAATCAATTTGTTTTCTGTTTATTTAGAACACACTCTAATCATTAAGAAAAATAGCATAACAAAGATTCCATTTTCCTTACTAATTTATCTGCATACTTCAGAAGCTACATGCTTTGATTAATTAAGTGCTTGCAGTGCGGTAATGCATTCCTAGCACAATATGAGCACAGGACCACATGCTTGAGGCCAGTCCCTAAGTTTGCTTCTGGACTGGAATTACTTGACTACACCAAACTCTAGTGGACATGTTTGTGGTTGTGATCTTTTGGAAGGACCATCAGTACTCTGGTTCACTGGGTAGGTTTTCCATCTCTATACTGCACCTCAGGACAATGTGACTGAACTCTTGCCTTGGGGATACAGACTCCTAATGGCTACATCAGTGTCGCCTGTTGCTACTGACCTGCTTAAAGCTATTTGGATGGGGGGCTCACCTACCTCACTGTGGCTTGAAGAAGTTCTATACTATAATTCCAAATGCTACAATTCCCATCTTTGACATTCATCTCATGTCTTCTTTTCTCATCCTCTTCATTTTTATAATTATAACCCACAGGCTCTTGTTCTCTTTTAATTTCCCTCATGTTCACCAAATATGGCTTCAATTCCCTCTCTAAATTCTAAAGACTCTAAATTCTAAACAACCTAGAATCCCATCTTTCCTTTAGCTCACCTTCACCATTTCCCCACTCCTAATAAGCTCCCAAGTTTAATATTGGCTATTTCATTCATAGACTGTTAGTTGCTCCAGAAAACAGTGGACATTCATCCACTGAGAAAGCACCCTACAAATTCAGGTTACCTAATATCAGTTTGATTCAACTGATGATTGGCAATCCTTTTATATGTCTTCCTTCTCTGTCACAATCAGACCATTTTCTAATACTCAACAGCTGTCACTTTCAACAGAAGACATTAGTGCATTCTCTTTGTGGTAAAGAAAGAGATAATCTGAAATCAAATTCCCCAAAGCTCATCTTATTTTTTAAGTTTGTTTGTTTGTTTGTTTGTTTATTCATTCATTTTAAATGTTTATTTATTTCAGAGGAAGACAAAGTGCCAACAGGGAGGGGCAGAGAGAAAGGGAGACACAGAATCCGAAACAGGCTCCAGGCTCTGAGCTGTTAGCACAGAGCTCAATGCGGGGCTTGTACGCACAAACCGGGAGATCATGACCTGAGTTGAAGTCAGATGCTTAACCGACTGAGCCACCCAGGCACTCCAAGTTTATTTATTTTGAGAGAGAGAGAGAAAGAGAGAGAGCAAGAATGAGTTGGGGAGGGGCAGAGAGAGAGAGTGAGAGAGAATCCCAAGCAGGCTCTGCATGTCAGTGCAAAGCACGACGAGGGGCTCAAACTCACAAAATGTGACATCAGGACTTGAGCTGAAATCAAGATTCTAGATTAACCAACCAAGCTACCCAGAACCCCCTTCTCAAAGTTTCTTAATTTGTACTTTCGTTATCTGCATTCTCTTCACCCTTAATTGGAATCATCCATCTATCTTGTTAAAATGAATCCTTTCTCTTCTGCTTTCTTGCAGGTTAGTTTTTTTTTTTTCTTTTTTAAAATCAGAGTTACATATGCAGATATTTTGAAGTCAACCATTCTACAGAGCTCAGTATTTGAGTAAAAGCAGACTGTCATCACCACTCCCCAAAACCTTCCCTTCATCCAGAGGCAAAGACTCAACATTTTTAGCTGATTCTTTTGTTTTTACCTCCATCCATTTAAATAATTTATTTATGATGTCCTTCTTTTTTTCTTTCTAATGTTTATTTATTTTTGAGAAAGAGAGACAGAGTATGAGCAGGAGAGGGGTAGAGAGAGAAAGAGACACAAAATCTGAAGCAGGCTCCAGGCTCTGAGATGTCAGCACAGAACCCAATGCGGGGCCCGAAGTCACCAACAGTGAGATCATGACCTGAGCTGAAATCAGACACTTAAATGACTGAGCCACCCATGTGCCCCCTCCCTTGTATCTTTGTGCATGTGTTTTACTTTAGCTATTATTTCCTGATTTCTTGGTAAAGCGAATGAGGAGTTAGCTGTTTCTTGCCCATGTTGTCTACACCTCACTTCCTCCCTCTCTCCTCCCATTCTCCCAATACCACAAACTTGTGTTTAGATGACTACTTAATGTTTACAATGACAACACTATGTAAATCTATTTCCACCTGAACCTTGTGATGTGGTAGTAGACTAATTTTCCTTTCTTGCATAACTTTTGTTTACTCTAGATTTAGTGTTTCCATTTCCAATTTCCCTTATATTAATGGAGAATTCAATTAATTAACACCTTCCTTGTTGGATAAATCAACTTTTAACATATACAAGTATACTTAATATTTCATCAGGTTTATCCTATTGAAGAAATTGCTCCTGGAGCCTCTAAGCTGCTCCAATCCAGACCTGCTGTCCCATGACACAGCTGTCATCCTGGGATCATCTTTGCCATCATCCCGGGGATTCACTTTGCCTCTTCCCTGTGTCATACTGCTCTTTTCCCAGATCCCATGTCTTTTTTGTAGTCTATTCCCTCGTTTTGGCAGAGCACATCTGCCAGAAGCTTTCTGTCAAAAGCTTTCACAGAAGCTACATTTTCTTTTCATGTCTGAAAAATACTTTATTCTATCCTTATGGTGGCAAATCGGACTCAGCATTTCAGGAAAATTTCATAATGAAAACATATTTTCTCCACCCTGTTCTTCTGTTAATGTCACCACTATTATTCTAGCCATACATGCTTTGAACCTTTCTCTCAGAGTCACAATTGGGGTGTCTGTCCCTCACTTGTTTATCCCATCTCCAAATATTTGGCAAATTCTGTGCCCTGTACCTCCACAATGTTGTCCTTCCCTTCTGTACTATCTCTGTTCTAAAATTGCCCTCCTGGACCTGGTACTGGCTATGTCACTGTTGTGACTGCCTCCCCCTCTTAGTTTATCATTGCACTCCCCAATTACCCTGGGAAAGCACGAGGCTGACCTCTAGTCAAGAGATTTGGTTGAAAACATAAGGAGAGGAAAATACTGAAAGTTTAAAAAGTCAGAAAAATCTAAGATTCTATTATTGACAATAAAAGGCGATTCTGGCATGCCAGGTTGTAGTCTCAGGATGGACTTTCCTTTATGGAACATGTGAGGAGAATAATTTGAGAAGTTTCCTCTTAAGAAATATCTTCCTTTGAGCTTGTCATGTGGCATTCTTCTTTCTGGGTACCCCAAAATTTCCACCATTAGCATTACTCTTTGGTTTAGGCCAAACAGAAACTATCTTTAAAACATAAGCTATAGTAGATGTGAATGTGAGCCAGGCAATGAAACTGCCTGGGTTTGGTGGAGCTCTGCCATTTGCTATCAGTATTACCTTGAGTAACGTATAACTCTAGTTTTCCTATCTATAAAATATGGTTAATACCAGTAGCATTTTGGTTGATTTGAAATCAAGACATTTGAAACCAAGAAATGAAAAACAATCAAGGATTCTTCAAATCAAGACAATGTCTGGAACATGTGAAGCACTCAAAAAAATTATTTATATTAAGTATTGTTGTTTGGAAGAGCAGAGATGACACCATGGATTTTTTTTCCACATGAATTCTTGCCACAAATATTAATTGAGCACTTACTATATGCCAAGTACTATTCAAGATACTGAGGATATATTTTTGAATAACACAAAGTAGGACCCTTTCTTTTGTGGAACTTATATTCTACCAAAGAGAGACAGAGAGTAAACAACAACAACAACAACAAAAAATAATTAAAAAGTAAGTTATATAATATGCTATAAATAATTAAATTCTAATAAATGACCATAAATCATTTTCACCTATGGATTATTAGCGGGTCAATTACTTAGATTTTTAACTGTTAGTTTACACAAATGGAGCAAAAGCTTGAAGAGAAGAGAAAGAGAGAGAGAGAGAGAGAGAGAGAGAGTGTGTGAGAGAGAGAGAGAGAGAGACAGAGAGAGAGAGAGAGACCAAAAGGATCTGAGGGGAAATAGAGATCTACAACAGTTGAGGGCTGCAGGCTTCCCAGGGGCGAATGCTGGCTTGGCAAAAGATCTCTGGGAGCCAGCAAGAACCTACTTATATTTTGGAAAGAATCACTAAATTCCTAAAGAGAAATTTTACTTATTTCACATATTGCTTGTTTTAGCTTAGGTCAACTGGCTTACACATTGGTGCCCAATACAGGTATTTTTGAACTTTCAAGGTTATTCTCACAGGATTGATAAATAGGACAGTGCATGATAGGCTCTGATGACTAGTGTATGTACACACACAGAGACATATATATCACCCCAAATTTTTAAAAGAGGGAAGTGTAAGCATGGTGTAGCAGAAATGTTTTCAAAGTTGGAATTCAGAACATTTGCATTCTATTTTGGTTTTAATAATTTAGGTTTGTGGTCTTGGATTAAAACATCATTGAAGTTTATTTATATATTTATTTGTAAGAAATCTCTACAATCAATGTGGGGTTCAAACTTACAACCACAGGATTAAGAGTCACACGCTCTTCCGACTGAGCCAGCCAGGTACCCCGACATATATATGGTCAACAGACACATGAAAAGATGCTCGACATCACTCATCATCAGGGAAATACAAGTCAAACCACAAGTGAGATAACATCTCACACCTGTCAGAGTGGCTAAAATGAAAAACACAAGACACAACAGGTTTTGGTGAGGATGTGGGGTAAAAGGGACCCTTGTATACTGTTGATGGGAATGCAAATTTGTGCAGCCACTCTGGGAAACAATATGGAGGTTCTTCAGAAAGTTAAAAATAGAACTACCCTATGATTCAACAATTGCACTGCTAGGTTATTTACCCAAAGAATACAAAAATGCTGATTCAAAGGAATGCATGCAACCTGATGTCTATAGCAGCATTACCTACATTAGCTAATTACAAAACAGCAAAACATTTTTATGCTGAAATAAGTATAGTTACTTTCCCAACTCAGTTACCATCCCAAAGGATTATGAGAAGTGACAGTGAAGCAAGACTCACCAGTAATAGAAAGTTATCCCCCTGTGTTAGGAATAGAGTGGAAGCTAGTAGAATAAAAGAGGAAATACAGGGGATTAATCATATAGCTAAAAGCTGAAGCTCCTCTTCTTTTAATGCTCTTCTATATTTGGTTGGAACTTTCCTAAGTGGTGTTTAGATAAGTCCAAAAGAAATTTTATTATCCAGATTATGGCTTATAGATTTCATTCTTTGTCTCCCGGACCACTCCTCCAAAGGGAAAATAAATAGAAAGGAAACGGAGGAAATGCTACTAAATTGAGTCTTTGCTTTATCTCTGATCGCTTCATTTCTTAAAAAAAAACAACGTATTGAATAATTGCCAAATTAAGTACTGTATGAATAACACCTTCTTCGTAAGTTAATAAAAGCATATAGTATTTCTGCTCAAAAGACATGTCTAAAGAGAATGAATGCTCCCAAATGGTTAGCTTATTATCGATACCTAGTGAAAGCATATCAAGGTCGCTTGTCATTTTGTTACCATGGCAACTGGGGGTGCCAAAATGGATTTTATTGTTGTTATTATTATTATTCTAGTTCGTAAATGAAGGAACATTGCTCCTTTTGCCTTAGGAAGGAAAGAGCATGATGTTTGTGGTAAATATAATTCTGAAGCACATTTTGCCTCAGCCTTCTGATATGTTCTGATTTTAGCAAAATGCTTAAAAAAACAGTCACTGGATTACAGAAAGGTATTATGATGGTCAATGCAGTTATCTATTGTAATCTATTTTGATGTGCAAAATGTTCTACAGTGTCCATTACACTATAGGCACCCTATACACATTTGCTATAGAAATGGATTTGGAATCAATCATTAATAGTCACTGTGTTCTAAGCAGATGGGTCACTGTGTGAGAATCTGAGAACTAAATTATTTTCTTATGCATGTTTCTGAATATATTCTCTCTTCACTCCTCGTGTTTCTCAACTGCAAGCTGAAGGAAATAAATCTTGACAGCTACAGTGACTTCCTCTAGATTCGACCTTTAATTAACTTACTCTAAGATTTCTGAAGACACTGCTTTAGTTTGTCAGTTACTCATTAGCAAGTGGGAACACCATCACCAGATTTGTGTGTGTGCTTCCAATAAAAACATTCAGGAGATTCCTTGGCCAATGCCCCTAATCAATTTTTACATAATCTGCTTAGATCTTAGGTTTTATTGCACTCATTTTCAATCATATAAAATCCAGAAGTATGATTTCATACAGACATAGAGTTAAGTTAGCAAGGAAAATCATTTAGTTTGGGTCACTGAGCCCTATGTGGTATAGATTATAAAACAATGTGAGCTTTATAGATTTCTTGTCAGCTGATGGGGTGGGTTGGGTTAAGGTCAAAAAGCAAAGTCTGCAATTTGGTTCAATTAATCACCTATTAGGTATAAGAACTACTTAGTGCCTCAATAAAACACTCCACATGTTTTATAAAATATTAAATATTTGACAGTTTCATGTGAAATGTATCAGTATTCAACTTAACAGTGTATTACTCTAAACCTTAATAATTATTTCAAAACTCTCTTATCCTCTAAAGTAGCAAGCTGTCAACTATTGTTTAAAGTTGCATTTGCATAGTTAATAATGTTATTCATTTTTCAGACAGAAGTTTTTGAAGAAGAAAGCTCTCCTCGAATATATCTGGATATAAAAGTTCAGACTAATGTCTCATACAGCACCAATTACTGTTTTACATCTTAACAGTTTGGATTGAGGCAGTATCATACCCAAACAAATGGCTCCTGAAATGTATGATACATCAGAATCACATGCAGAACTTGTTAAACACAGATTGAGGGGTGTCACACTCAGAGTTTCTGATTCAGTAAATATTAGGTGGTGCCTGAGAATTTAAATTTCTAACAAGTTTCCAGGTGCTGTTGATACTGCTAGTCTAGGGACAATGATTAGAGAACCACTCACTGCTCTAAACTCAGATCTCTAGAAACCCAAACTAAAAGCAATATGATATCTCATTATTAATTTAACTACAACAGGTCATAAAGTATGTAGTTTGAGACCTTAGAATTCACCCTAGAGTAATGGATAGCCATGTCCTGGGTTCAGAGGAAACAAGCCATTCTTCATTTGTTGGTATATAGGTATATCACCGCTACTGAACATTGCTTTTCCATAGTTCTCTTTGAAGTTAATTGAATTTGGAAGACAATGGACAAATCCCCACTTATGTTTGCTCATAAATAACTTTCATGATTATTGGAAGTAACATAAACGATCTTGGTTCTACATATACAACAATATGGCTTAAATTCTGAAAGACATAGGAGGTTTGAATGTAGCTCACCAGGAGTGATAAACAACAATGTGGCAAGAAAAAAAAGTATATGATGCAGACGACTTCTTGGATTAAGAAAATACTATGGTAGTGAAAAAAAGGGGACAAATATGAAAAATTTGTGGATCTCTAACAAACAAGACAAAGTAGCATCTTCTTATTTCTCCATGCCAAGGTATCTGATTCACTAAATGTTAAATTACAGCTTGTCTACAACTATACTAATCAGACTAAATCAGGGAATGGGCATGCACTGTGGAATTAGTGCCCATAAATCTCTCTGTGGGAACAAATTATTTAGAAAAACATATCTTTTCATCAATTCCATGATTTCACTTATATAATTACGTCTCTGGTGTAAACACTAGAGAAAACAAGGGGTGAAGGTGAGAAGTGTCTTTCAAAACTCAAAGTTTATCTTACTGTCCTTATCACTTGAACTGAAAAACCCATGATGCTAAGAAAGAGAGATAGGCAATTTGTATGTAACATTGTGTGTCAACTATACTCAAATAAAATATGTATATTTAAGAAAGGTAAGCAATGTTTGGGTGATTGCTTCTGAAGCTGATGCATGCATATACATTTTGACTTTTAAGGCTCCTCCACTAAATGATCCTACCTAATTATTGGCAGTACCAAGGCATCACTGACTGCTGGTACACAAGCATCTACCCACTGAGGAAAAGCTAGGGCAAAGTGAATGATTTCCTAACTGCACAGCATTTGATTTATCACTCTTTCAGCAGCAAAGAAATCACAACCTGAATCCTATCCATTCCTTCACATCAAAGCCCATCTTCTCCACCTGGTGCCTTGTTGAGAAAACTCAGTTGCACAATTACTTTCCCCATCAAAGTTTTGCCTTTACCTCACTTGCATTCATGGTCCAGAATAATCCACTGCTCTTGGATGTAAAGACACAACAAGATAAAATGACTCACCCAAGTAAAATCAGATTCCTAAACAGTTAACTTCTTGCTTTTTGATCCATTCTCACAATATCTAAAGGAACAGGATAAAGGGACACAGGACTCTCACTTGTAAAATACAGTAACAAACCATAATCTCAAGATTCTTGAGTTGATTATTAATTTCCTGAAATTTTTAACAGCGTGGAAGAAGATGAATGCCCCTTTTGTTACCAATTAATTCAGTTTGAACTTCTGATTTTAATTCTTCAATACTTAATTTAGATATGTTCTATATCGGGCATTCTATAGGATTAATAAAGAGGTTTTGATTCCCTATTTTACTACTTAATAGATAATGTCTCGAGATTACATGCCAAGCTAAAAGAAAAGAAAGATCAGTGACTTTTTATAGAAACAATATATATTTAGTTTGAAGCTTTTATACTCTCCTCATGTAAAATTAATTTGGGCCAGGACTAAACTGCATAGATACCGCCAGCTCTCTGAGCAATGCAGAAACACTCTGTTCTTTGACCTTCACTGCATAGAGGGTTTAGTGGATCATAACTTTATCATTTTATCTCTATTAGAATCTTGCAATGACATTAACTTTTACTATCACCATATGTCTCTACAGCATTCTATATTCTGAAATGCCCAAGGTAGATGACAGAATACAGAGCCTACAGAGTACCAGAAGATCCAGAAGAAGGTAAGAAGGCAGTTAACTATTCGGGGATTTCAAAACATGAAAATGCTTTTCAGATTATATGGCACAAATCACATATTTGAGTGATCAAATCTATTTGTTGAGGTTCTCAAGAATATGCACATCAAATTATCTTGGAGGGAAGACAAAAATCTTATTATCATATTATTTATAGGAGAAAGTGATAGTCACATTCACATTCTACATTTGAAAAGAAAATTATTATTATCTGGTATAAAGATTAGCATTTACATGATAAAGTTGTATATAAAAAATATACACATGCATATAAGCTTTAAATTTAGGGCCAAAAAACTAGCATAATATATGAAAATAAGACAAAGAAAAAGGGAATTATCTTGGGTTAGGCAATTCAAGTATTTGATTCTGCACTGCATTACAGTACAATATTGAAAATAACTTAGCTAGAGGGCTTTCTCTAGATGAAACAGTCTGCTGATTTTTAATATATTCAATAATACATTTTTGAAAACTTTTATTTTATACAAACGTATCATTTGCCCACATACATATGAAATGTTTAAGAATGAGTAGTATCTAATAGAAAAAAGAAAACAGGTGTGCCTGATAAATATAGCAAAGTAAGGAATTGTATGAGAAGTTTATTTGTGTAAATAACATCAGTAAGTACGAATAATTATTGAGTCCTAACCTTGGGTGAGGCACTTTTCTCTGCATTTTGCATGCATTAGCTCTTTTACTTCTCTTAACAACTCTATAAGGTGAATAGCATTCTACCCATTTTACAGCTTGAGTAACTTGCCCAAGTCACAGGATTGCTAAGTGGCCAAGTCAGGATTCAAACCCAGTCAGTGTGACTGCAGAAGCCAGGTTCCTAAGTAACAGGGTGCTCCCTTCTCCCCTATGAAATGTTCTAAATAGATTTTGTTGTGAGACATGGATGGGGGTGGCAGGTCGAAGTGGTGGGGAATATGCTTCACGGATGGTGGATGGGAGGCCATCATTCAGAGGACATTCAGATAAGTGTTCTTCCAGAAGAGCATAAGGAAATCAGGAGTCAGATATCCTTTGGAGAAGAAGGGAGAAGTAAGGCATTCTCTAAACTGTTGCTGAGTTAGGGTAAATAAGTATATCCAGGAAGATAATTCAGAATGATGAGAAAGTAGCTGAGGAGCAAAAGGAGAGATATCTTTGGAAAGAAAAGCCCAAATTTGTAAAATTGAAAAGCTACAAACATTTTAAAAGAAATGTAATAGAATTCTGAGCAGAAGAAAAAGTAGTAATTCCCTCAAACTAGAGAAATTACAAAATATAAGAAATTGGATAAAGTTTTACTTATTCATAGTATATGTCCCTTTTTACAAGTCACATTACAAGAACTTCAATGAATATTTATTTGGTGCCTACACTGGCTTGCAGAAAGATGAAAAATGAAAAAGAAAATCCATCATTAAGGAGGCTTCACGTTATCAAGATACAGACAACTGCAGCCACCAGTATAAAAATTACTTCGAAATAGCACTGAAAATGACAAATATAAAATATATTTTAATATCCTTAAAAGAGATGATTAAAGCAAAAAATAGTAACAAAACATAGTGGGGTTTATAATATACAGTGAATTAGTACAAAGACTGTGGGTGGGAATATAGTTTATGTGAAGTGGCCTATCACTTGATGGTTGACATAGAAAGTTAAAGATGTATAAATTAAATCCCAAAGCAACCTGTGAAAAAACACATACACAACTGAAAGAGATCATCAGTTTAGATTAAAGAGCAAGTCCTGACTATATGCTGCCTATGAAAACAGATTTTAAACAGAAAAACAACAAAAAGTGAAAGGTTTGAAAAAAATAAGCCAAGCGGTAATTAAATGAAAGCTGGCATGCTATAATAACATCAGAAAAAGTAGATTTCAGAGCAGAAACTATTAACAGCAATAACGGGGGTCATTTCATGATAATAAAAGGATTGATTCATTAAGAAGAAAAAAAATCCTAAATGTTTATACATCCATCACAGAGATTCAAAATTTATGATGCAGAAACATAAAACCACAAAGAGAAATTGACAATTCCACAATTATCCTCAGAGATTTTAACACCCTTCTTCAATAACTGATAGAACAAGTACACAGGAAAAGATACAGATCTGAACAACACTAGCTACAAGTTTAGTCTAACTGGCATTTATAGACTACTTCACCTACAGCAGCATAATACACATATTTTTTACATGCATATGGAAAATTTACCATGATAGACCATATCTAGGCCATATAACAAGTTTCAATATTTTAATATGGTTCAAATCACAAAAATGATGTTTTCTGATCACAGTAAAATTGAATTAGTAACCAATAACAGAAAAACATCTAGAAAAGCCCTAAATATTTGGCACTAAAAAACATGCTTCCAAATAGCCCATAGATCAAGGAAGAAATTTTAAAAAGTAATTAGAAATTATTTTGAACTAAGTAAAAATGAAAACATAATGTCCCAAAATTTGTGGGATGGTACCAAATCAAGAATTAGAAAGTTATAATCCAAAATATCTATTATTAGAAAATAAGAAAGGTCCCAAATCAATGATCTCAGGCACTAGAAAAAAGAAGAGCAAATGTTGGTTTGAAAACTGACCCCTGTTCACAGAGGTCAAGGAGAGATGGAAGAAACAGGTCACTCCAGATTCATAGGTGGCAGGTTTAATAAGCGAGGGACCTTACAAAGGAGGCTGGCCACGAAACAAGTGGATCTCTGTGCCTGCCTGCTAGAATATTAAAAATTTATATAGAAGTCTTAAACAGGTTCAGTTACATATACCATGCAAATGGTCTCAACAACACTTTGCTCTCTCAAAGGCTGCTCCTTGAAAATAGCTCCCCCTGTGGGAACCCTGGGCAGAAGGCACATTTCAAGGACAAGGGAGGGGTGAGGAGCCTCTGATTGCCTGGATTCTGCTCCCAGGTCAACCAGTGGTCACATCTTTTTGACGATTTCCTCCAACAGTAAATTAAACCCAAAGTAAGAAGAAAGGCAATAATAAAGATCAGAGTAGAAGTCAATAAAATGAACAGAAATCAATATAGAAACAATAAAACCAACAGCTGGTTCTTTGAGAAAATCAATAAAATTGATAAACATCTAGCCAGGTACCCAGGCTGATCTCAAAAAAGAAAAGAAGACACAAATTATGCAGATGAACCATGAAAGACGTAAAACAACTAAAGATTCAAGATATGAAAAGTTTATTAATGAGATCATGACCTGAGCAGAAATCAAGAGTCAGTCACCCAAACAACTGAGCCACCCAGGTGATCCCCTCTTTTTAATGTTTATTTTCTATGTCTTTTTGTTATTACTTCCAAAGACACAACAGCTATAACCTGAAATATGGCCAATTACCAGGATTTTCTTTCAATATCCTATCAGACACTTTTCATTAGTCTTTTACTTATTTCAGCTTCATCTAAGAAGGGAGCTCTTAATTCTGGCTATGCATTAGAATCACCTGGGGAGATCTGAAAATCAGTGGCTCCACCTGGGATAGATTAAATCAGAATTTTAGGGTAGGCAGCCAGTGGCTGCTTCCCAGGTAATTTTAATGTCCACAGTGTTGTGGATCTCTGGATATAATCAGTAATTTGGTTTATCATTAGAAAGCTGAATGCTTTCATTGACTTTCAATTGATTGTTATCTACTGTGAAAATTTAGGAAGAAAGGTAAATTTGTTTTGATTCCAGGAATTCTGATGCCTGCCTCTTCCATCTGCTATATAATTTTAGGTCTACTAATGTCAGTCTAAGATATTTTGCTATAGAAATTCGATACATTGCAGATTTACACAACTTTTACCCTGGGTGATCAGACCCAAGACTTTAAGAGTTCTGCAAGCTCATACTCTTACACATTTTGACTTCCTACATAAAACACTGTCAGGTTAACCCCAATGTGGTGATTAATTTCCTTTAGCTGGAACATTCTGACTCGTTGCCACTTGTTGATTTTGAGTGCCTTGTTAAACATTGTGTCTGTCTGGCAGGGGCACTTATTTCTTATAGTGGCTTGTTGAAAGAAACATTATTCTCTACTGTTCCACGCTTGGTCCTCTTTCCTGGGAGTGTATGAGTTGTAACCAAAAAGCAATAAGATTTTTTCAAATGTATTTTTATAAGATATTTTTAGCAAAACTGTCAAAGCTTGAACGTAAACATGAGTATTTACATCTTAGGAGACTATGCACTAATTCCAATGTATTACTCAAGTAATTTTTTGTTCTTAAATTATTCTGCTTTTGGAATTGCTTTTGGATTCAGTGGCACCTTTTGTGAACATCTATCATGGCAAAATTTCATTGTCTGAGGCTGAATTTGGTTTATAAAGATAGCAACTGAAAGTCCTTCAGATAGAAATCTAATGAATTTTGTGGAATGCATATTAAAGAAGTTAATACCATCTAGTTCAAAATAGAAATATGATTAAAAATAAAGAAACTACTTTCTTTGAAACTACACCTGACTCTGAGAGTAACTGACAATTTTTTTTTCCCAGCAGTTGGTAGCAACCCAGGCATCAAATTATCCCTAGGGTAATAAAGTCATGTGTTTTGGCATAGTCGTTACTCTTGTTACCGTCATAAAGTCATACAGATGGGGACGGTGGTATACAAGGAAGGGGTTAGCCTCTGGACTGGTATAAATTATTTAACTTCCCTAACTCTAATAGTCCTCATTTGTAAAATGGGAATAATGCCAAACATGTGAAAATGCCCTGAGGATTAAATTAGAGAATATTTTAAATGTTTTATCCCAACACTTGCCACATGCTGATGTGCACAAGAGTCTCCTCATGTCTCATTAAGATGAAGTCTGGGGGTGCCTGGGTGGCTCAGTAGGTTAAGCATCCGACTTGGGATCAGGTCATGATCTCGTGGTCTGTCTTGACCTCTGTGCTGACAGCTCAGAGCCTGGAGCCTGCTTTGGATTCTGCATCTCCCTCCCTTTTTGCCCCTCCCTCCCTCTCTCTTGCTCTCTCTCTCTCTCTCTCTCAAAAATAAAATAAACATTAATTTTTTTTAAAGATTAAGTCTCTGATAAGTAGGCCTGGGCATGGCCTATAATTGTACATTTCTAACAAGCTCATAGGTGATGCTGATGGGTTACCCCTGGTGTTGGAAGGCTTTAGCCCAGCCTGTACTAGGCAAATTGGTACCTTAATAAGGGCTAATTTCCCTTCCTTCCTGTAAGCCATGTCTCCATATTTGTTGCTTTAGGGGTTTGGATTTTTGTCAACAATGTAACTATTAATACTACTACATGAAAAGCCTGCATGAAAGAAAGTGACTCAGGATGAGCATAATAGTAATCAGATGAGCCCCCATGTTCATGGGCTTAATATATTCACGCAATAATAAAAGTGACCTAGGTTCCTATCTTCTGTACTTCCATTCCAAGGGGTGGATAGACAAGCATCTGGGGCTCTAAGGGGGGACCAAAGTCTCATGGTGTAGTGGTTTCCAAAAGCAAATGTCCCATGTGTCATTTCCATGAGAGGGGGCAAAGAAACTGGAACCAAAAGAACTGAAACCAGGCAAAACTGGCTTTCAGGATCAGGTATTTTCACCAGCAAATATATCTTGAGTCAACAGTAAAAGGAGAGAGAGTCTTAAATGAAGTACCTACAGGGGAGTACACAGGCGGAGAGGAAGTTGTTTTTGTTATGAAATTTATTTTATGGGCAGTTATAATGAAAATGTATCTTTATCATTCCAAGTCACTGATGATATTCAGCGGTAGTTTTTGTCCTCCCTTCACTAAGGATTGCTGCTGGCTATTAATCTTTTCAAACATAATGAAAGATACAACCAATCAAGGTATATTGAAATAAAATTAAATCCTACTCAGCCCTAAATATTCTGCTTAAGCTGACAGGACGGTGTCTGGCTAACAAGCACAGTAGACACACAATAGTCACTTTGTTTCTTTGTACCCAGATAGTGTCACCTCATGCGCCAAGCAGCTACTTGAAAACAATCAAGAAACAGATGCATTCTCAGTGGTGATTTAGGGAGTTCTTGCAAGTAGGCTTTTAGCAATCCTTGACAAGGCACCTTCATCATATTTCATGAAGCTTGAAAAACACTCTGTCATCTTTTAAGATCCTTAGTACTATCTCTCACACCATGTTATTTCAAATCAATCATTCCATATCCTGGAAACAGTTCCTCCATGAGGCTCTGAAGTAGTTTTGATCCAGCAATAGTATTTTTACTGATAATGCAGACTCTCCAGACTCTGTTGAACACTTTAAGTTGCTTTCAGATAATCCAGGCAACAACACAAACTATAAAAATAAATACAGATACATACACACACTTAAACTTTCTGCCTTTGCATTTGGCTCACTTGGGTAATAGAAACAAAATAAGAATAAAACAAAAAAAAAATTTTTCCCTGCTAAGTTAATTCCTTCGATGCTTACATTGTCCTGATTCACTGGATAGTCATCACTCCTGTGTTTCAGATTGTCCACTATAGATCCTCTATGTGCTTTGTTTTTAACTCCCTTTCTATTAAATACGTTCTAAGTATACAGACTTATTTTAAAGTATAGCCAAAGATTACTTCCTGATTAATAATAATAATAAACATATTATTACTATTATTTCCTTAATGTTTATTTATCTTTGAGAGAGACAGAGTGTGAGCAGGAGAGGGGCAGAGAGAGAGAGGGAAACACAGAATCTGAAGCAGCTCCAGGCTCTGAGCTGTCAGCACAGAGCCCGACGCAGGGCTCAAACTCACAAACTGGGAGATCATGACCTGAGCCGAAGTCAGACGCTCAACTGACTGAGTTACCCAGATGCCCCAATAATAAACGTATTATTACTAATAACACTTCAGAAACACTGATTGTAAAGTCAACTAAAAATCAGGGTTCTTCTATCTTTTGACATTTGCATAGGTGAAATGTCACAACAATGACAAAAGAGAGAGAGTGAGAGATACTACTTTTGCTAGCCAGATAAGCAACCTCACTATTTTAGGAACCTACCACAGGTATGAGCACATGTGTAAGCATTCTTATAAGACTATATGCCTGAAATCCCAAACACAAAATGCTTAATTAACAAAGACATTGTTTTTGCAGTCTAATTTTGCAAAGTAGAAAACTTACAGCCTAAAAATGGAATATATTATGGTCACTCTATATGTATGTTTATTGTGCTAATTAGGATAAACTAATGATTGGAGGCACTGATAGATCCTAAAATACTTTAACCAAAGTAATGTTGAAATTTATGTACTTTTAAGGTCAAATATGTCTTGAGCATGAGGATCCTTTTTAAAGTGGTAATTTATATATGGTGCATATTCTTGCTGTCTGGTAACCACTGCCCTGATCTGAAGTGTAAAAGTAGAGGCAAAAAGGGGCACCTGGGTGGCTCAGTTGGTGAAGTATCTGGCTCGTGATTTCGGCTCAGGTCATGATCTCATGGTTTATGAGATTGAGCCCCACATGGGGCTCTGCATGGACAGCATGGAGCCTGCTTGGGATTCTCTCTCTCCCTCTCTTTCTGCCCCTCCCCGTTCATGCATGCTCTCTTTCTCTCAAAATAAATAAATAAACATTTTGTTTTAAAGTTTATTTATTTTGAGAG
The DNA here is from genome assembly GCF_018350195.1 of Panthera tigris. NCBI lineage: Eukaryota > Metazoa > Chordata > Mammalia > Carnivora > Felidae > Panthera > Panthera tigris. Next base: position 82,306,949 of record NC_056661.1, read on the forward strand.
AGACAGAGACAACACAGGCCGGGGAGGGGCAGACAGCGAGGCAGAGAGGAAGAATCCCAAGCAGCCTCCGCACTGCACTATCAGCACAGAACCTGATGTGGGGCTGGAACGCTGTAAGTGGTGAGATCATGACCTGAGCTGAAACCAGAGTCAGTTACTTAACCAATTGAGCCACCCAGTCACCCCATAAATAAACTTTTTTTTTTTAAGTAGAGGCAAAGACAACAAAGAGCTCAGAACCTAAAAAGAGAGAGAGAGAGGAAACACATAATCATCTGTTCTATGACTAGATGAGACACTAAGGACCATTTGAAACATCAGAACTGTATGTCTTAGGGGCACCTGGGTGGCTCAGTCGGTTGAGCATCCTAAGCTTGGTTTAAGCTCAGGTCATGATCTCGGAGTTTGTGAGTGTGACCCCGCATTGGGCACTGCACTAATAGTGTGGAGCCTGCTTGGGATTCTCTGTTTCCATCTCTCTCCCCCTCCCTGGCTTGTGCTGTCTCTCTCTCAAAATAAATAAGTAAACTTAAAAAAAAAAGAACCAAAAGCCTATATGTTTAGGCAGTTTGCATATGTACATACTTTACCTGAAGAGCATTTAGAAATTTGTATTTTACTTCATAGTAGCTACATATAGTAATACAAATTTTTAGTTGCCTTTATGAAAAATCTCTTTCACTCTGTTTCAACAAACAACTGTTTAGTTTCACTAGCCATCATTTTTCCAAGTAATGGGGAAATACCTACCCTCAAGCTGTGGGAGAAACAGGAAAGCAAACAGACATTTCTGTAGGTTAGCATCCAAGACCTTCCACGTTTGAATTTTCCCACTGTATCTCCAGTTTCAACTGATTTCTTAACTTGGACCAATTGTAACAACCAAACATGTTTTTTATCTCACATTACTTTCAATTCCCTTTCCCATAATATCCTCCATCTAATATACTCTGCCCTTTTACATTCCCTTCTGTCCCCTCCCTTCTCTTCCCTTCCCATCCCTTCCCTCCCTTCTCTGCCCCTCCCTTCCTATATCTACCCATATCCATCAACTTCTTTAGGTGCTGTAAATATCTATCATAAATTCGGGTAAACTCTTAGCGAATGGGTGCTATGATAATCATTCACTTGCTGAAATTATCAGTAAACCAAATTCTTGTTTGCATCATTTTGACTTTCAGGTTGCCAATAATAAGACAACAATTTATTCAGTGGAGTACCTTCAAGGATACATAATATTGAATCCAGCTCTATCTCTATATCTTCCCCTATCTTCTGTCCATCTTCACTAGTCTCTTAGTTCTAAATTTTCTTTTTATTCATCTTTGTAGCTCCAGCATCTAACACAGAGAATTTTGGATAACTAGTTATAAAATAAATGAGGAAGAACTAGATAATGAATATTGCTCCTTAAACAGTACCCTGAAAATTATACGAAACTGTTCAGTTGAAAAGGCAACCTAATAGTTTTACAGCAACATGGTCAAAACCAGAAAAACTAATTGGTTAACCAGAAAGTTTAATTATCCAAAATTATCCTAAATCCCTAGCGTTAGGGTCAACACATGTTAGCATGTGTAGTGTATCAGGGTAGAAGTGAAATGTAGAAGTGAAGAGCATGAACTCTGGAGCCAGGTTACCTTTGTACAAATCCTGGCTTTGTCACTTGTTACCTGGGTGACCTTGGCAAGTTATTTAATCTTCCTGTACTTCAGTTTCTCCACCTGTAAAGCTGTCATAACAACATATTACTATCTTCATAATGTTGTTCTAGGGATTACATGGGAAAATATTTGTAAATTGCCTAAAACTATATCTGGCACACAGTTAATACTCTGTAATATTGTTAAATAAATAGAAAACATCAGCACCTTCCAATCTAAGTCTTGAATAAATCTGGTCTGACAAGATGCTCTATGCAATTATGCATCAAATAGGTTTTGAGAATGTTGCATTTTGTGGAGAGTCACAATATAAATTTGTAAATTCAAAGCTTTAAAAAATTTTATAAGGGTAGCCCAAGATAGTGGCATAGGAAGACCTTGAACTCCCCTATCCCCACAGAGACACAAAATCTACAGCTACATATGTTATAATTCCCGTTGAAAAAGAACCGAGAACTAGCCAAATAGCTCCCTCCACAGGGATAAAAGGGCCACACTGAGAGGGGCAAGAGAGGCAAAGACACAGTCTTGCCCAAAACCCGACTTTTGCATGGGACCTGCAATAGGGAGGGATCTCACAGCTCCAGAGCCTGTCCCCACATCAGGCCCCCAACCCTTTGTACCTGCACTGAAGATACAGGACCACAAAATGTCTGATTTTGAAACTAATGGGGCTTACGTTCAGGGTTTACAGGGGGTCTATTGGGATGTGAGATATTGCCTCTGAAGGGCAGGCATGCAGACATGTCATGGGACCCAGCATGAAGGTAGTAGTTTAAGAGGTATTATACACAAAGAAGATGGATTTGCTAATCTTAAAGCATCTGCTAGAAGGTCAGGGACTACTTGTAACTTTCTTTGGGGATATGGGTGCTGAAGAGAGCCATTCTTGCATTCTCCCTATATTTTGCTAGCATAGGTGAGCATGTGCAGACATAGCCTTACTAAAGCTGCTGACATACTCTATCCCGGGTGCTCTTTCCTTGCCTGCTAAAGCCCGACTGTCTTCTGCTCTAGTGCCTTCCCCTAGCCTTGCTAAAAAAAGCTAGTGAAAAGCAAAGTCCACACAAGAGATACTCTTTGATCACCTGGCCTTGGTAGCCACAAGGGATGCATTTCAGGGTCCCAGGGACTAAAACAATGGGAAAGACAGTTCTGGGTAGGCTATCACACCCCAGGCATTACACCGACAACAGAATGAAACACCCTCAGGCTTTATGTAAAAAAAGCTCTTATACTTCTCCTGGAACTTCAATCTGAGCAACAGGATTCAGGTTTGCCACACCTCTGGAGCCTACAAAGGGGCGCTCAGGGAAGGTAGACAGGGAGACACCATTTTTGAGCCCTCCCTTGGTCTCACCACAGCTCACTGGTACCTCCCAGAAAGGAGCCTATACATTCATCAGAAGTTCTGATTTTTGCAACTGATGCCCAGAAACATCCTCAGATCCCCTAATTTGGAGGTCAGCAGGGTTTATGATTGTGGTCCCACAGGACTCTATATATTTGTATATATTTTAAAAAGCTGCTGTCTGAGAATGTGGCTTCCAATCGTCCTGCAACTAGATGCTGACTGAGAACACTCCCTTTGGAACACTGGCAGGTCTTGGCACACCCTCAACAACTGGGACCTATCAAGAAAAATCTGGCTGCTTAGATAATCACAAAAGGTTCGAGAGACAAACAAGAGGTAGGATAAGGTTGCACGATATGGCTCCTCACCTACACAAGGGCACTCCTTCATGACTAGGAGAGGTAGCTGCTTCACCTAGTACACAGAAACAAGCACAGAGTCAAGTGAAATGAGGACACAGATAAATGTGTTACAAATGGAAGAATAAGTTACAACCTTAGAATAAGACCTCAATGAAACAGAGATAAGTGATCTACCTGATAACTCAAAGTAATGGTCATAAAGATGCTTACTGAATTTGGGAGAAGATTGGATAAACAAGAACTTGTACAGAAGTACAAGACAGAAAATATAAGAAAGTACTAAACAGAATTCACAGAGCTGAGGAATACAATAAGTGAGCTGAAAATACTCTAGAAGAATTCAACAGCAGAATAGATGAAGCAGAAGAAGGATCAGTGATGTGGAAGATAGGGTAGTGGAACTCAAACAGAGCAGCAAAAAGAAAAAAAGAGAAAAAGATAGCTCAAGGGACTTATAGGATAATATTAAGCAAAATAACATTCAGATTATAGGAGTCTCAGAAGGAGAAGAAAGATAAATGGGCAGAAAACTTTTTTTGAAGAAATGATAGCTGATAACTTGCCTAACCTAAGGAGAATCATTCAGGTGCAGGAAACACATGAGTCCCTGACAAGATGAACCCAACGAACACTGCACCAAGATATATTGTAATTAAAATGTCAAAAGTTAAAGAGAGAATCTTAAAAGCAGCACAATAAATGATTAATTAACACAAAACAAAGGAGGCAAAAATATACAACGGGGAAAGGACAGTCTGCAATAAACAGTGTTGGGAAACCTGGACAGACAATGCATAAGAATGAAACAGGCCGCTATCTTATACCATAAACAAAATGGATTAAAGACTCAAATGTAAGACCTGAAACCACAAAAAGTCCACAAAACATAGGTGATACTTTTCATGACACTAGTCTCAGTGTTGAATTTTTGGATCTGCCTAAAAAGCAAATGCGACAAAAACAAAAATAAGCAGGAGTGCCCTAAAAAGCTTCTGCATAACAAAGGAAACAATTAACAAAAGGAAAAGGCAACTTGCATGGCAGACTACATTTGCAAGTCATATAACCCATAAGGGGTTAATATCAAAAAAAGAAAAAAACCTATACAACCCAACACCAAAAACGAAATCTAATTAAGAAATGGGCAGAAGACATGAACAGACATTTCTCCATAAAAGACATCCAGATGGCCAACAGACACATGAAAAGATGCTCAACATCATTCATCATCAGGGAAATACAAATCAAAAGTACAACGAGATACCACCTCACAAGTGTCAGAATGGCTAAAATCAAAAACACAAGAAACAGTAAATGTTGGTAAGGATGTGGAGAAAGAGGAACCCTCTCTCATTGCTGGAGGTAATGCAAACTGGTACAGCCACTATAGAAAGCCGTATGGAGATGAAAATAGAATTAGTCAAAAAGTTAAAAATAAAATTACTCTATGATCTAGTAATTACACCATCGAGTATTTGCCCCCAAACTACAAAAACACTAATTCAAACAGATATATGTACCCCTATGTTTATAGTAGCATTATTTACAATAGACAAATTGTGGAAGCAGCCCAAGTGTCCATCAATTGATGAATGGATGAAGAAGATGTAGTATACAAATACAATGGAATATTATTCAGTCATAAAAAGAATAAAATCTTGCCATTTGCAACAACACGGATGAAGCTAGAGTATAATGCTAAGCAAAAGAAGTCAGTCAGAGAAAGACAAATACCGTATGACCTCACTCATATGTGGAATTTAAGAAACAAAACAAACAAGCAGAGAGAGAGAGAGAGAGAGGGAGGGAGAGAGGGAGAGAGAAACCAAGAAACAGACTCTTAACTGTAGAGAACAAATTGCTTACCAGAGGGGAGGTGGTGGGGTGAAGGGTGAAATAGGTGATGGAGATTAAAGAGTACACTTATAATGAGCACTGAGTAATGTATATAATCGTTGAATCACTATATTGTACACCTAAAACTAATATAACACTGTATGTTAACTATACAGGAATTAAAATTAAAAACTTAAAAAAAAAAGAACACTGTATGGAGTTGTTTAAGAATGCTTCATGCAAACTGTGTTTAGATCAGTGATATTTCAGTATGTGGAAGTGATATCTATTCGGTGATGGATGTAGTGAAGTTTAAGAACACTTGTAATAAAGAAATTTATAAGAAAGAAAGAAAGAAAGAAAGAAAGAAAGAAAGAAAGAAAGAAAGAAAAAGAAAGAAAGAAAGAAAGAAAGAAAGAAAGAAAGAAAGAAAGAAAGAAAGAGAAAGAAAGAAAGAAAGAAAGAAAGAAAGAAAGAAAGAAGGAAGGAAAGAAGGAAAGAAAGAAGGAAAGAAAGAAAGAAGGAAAGAAGGAAAGAGAAAGAAAGAAAGAAAGAAAGAAAGAAAAGAAAGAAAGAAAGAAAGAAAGAAAGGTTTTACAGCTACACAAACTTGCTTATAGGTGTCCATATACTTCTCAAGTCTATCACAGCATCCCTTTTCCCCTACAAAACAGATGCTACTACTCCATAGCATTAGCTCTGATGAACACATTTTGGGAAATTCTAATTATGCACCTGTTGCTGCTTTGCTCTGTAATCATTCGAATGTATTTATATTTGTATTTTTATATGCATGTAATTATATCTACTTATTTCAAGTGACAGAATGAGGATATGGGCTTTGGTTTTAATATAATTTCTATTTATTCTTCTAATGTTCCTCACTTTCTATTTTTCTGACCTAAATATAATGTCAAATGTTATTTAAAACAATAAATTCAGGACTTGTCGTTTCATATGTGTCTGACTTAAAGCTCCAGACAGAGCCTCTAGCCACACCCATAAAAATGCCCTTCAGGCAGGAAAGGCTGGGGGAAAAAAACAAAAACAAAACAAAACAAAAACAGAACAAAAGAAACAAACAAACAAATCTCAGAGCATTACAAAAAACCAAGATGGGTAAGAAACCTATTGTCATACAGTCCATGTCAACATAAAGGCAATGGAAATAAATTGATGACCTAGAACATGATTAACCTCAGCAAAAAGAGGAAAATCCTCTGCCTAAAGGGAAGTGGCTAGAAGCTTCATCTTTCCTTCCTCCTTCTTTACAGCTCAGCATGCTGACTTCTACAAAAACAAGTAACTCTCTCTTTACAGTACAGGTAATACTTCTGAAACAGTCTTTAGGGCAGCATTATCCAGAAGGCAATGAGCAATAAGCATTCCCCTCTTTCCACATAGGTACTCCAGTTTGTATTGAAATTTAAACACAATAAAGGGAGTACAAATATGTCCAATGATTTTCAACACAGGTGCAAATGCAATTAAAATGGAAGAAAGACAGCCTTTTAAACAAATGGTGCTTGGGCAATTGGGCATCCATAGGCAATGAAGAAATAACAGATAATTAAACAAAAGTGACCTTTGAACTAAAACTCACACATTTTACAAAAATTAAAAATTAGTTATAGACTTAAATGTAAAATATAAAACTATAAGCCTTTTAGAAGGAAGGAAGGAAGGAAGGAAGGAAGGAAGGAAGGAAGGAAGGAAGGAAGGAAGGAAGGAAGGAAGGAAGAGAAAGAAAGTTTTTGAGATCTGCTAGTCAAAAGTCCTTAGATTTGGCACCAAAAACATAACCCATAGAAGGGAAAAATGATAAACTGGGCTTCATAAAATTAGAACCAGTTACTCTACGAAAGACCCTAAGATCATGAAAAGACGAAGTACAGACAGAAAATATTTGCAAACCACATATTTGACAAAGATTAGCTTCTGGAATAATAACTCAAAACTCAATGTTGAAAAAACAAACAACTGAAGTATTAAATGGGCAACTTATAGATAGAGCCATTTTACCAAAAAAGATATACAGATGACAACACTCATGAAAAGATGTTAAAAATCACTACCTAGTATACAAATGCAAATTAATACAATGAGCTATTACTACATATCACAATGGCTAAAATAAAACATAGTGACAACACAGAATTGTGATGAGGATGTTGAGAAACTGGATCATTTGTAGATTTGTGGTGGAATGTAAAATGGTACAGCCACTCTGGAAAATAATTTGGCAATAATTTAAAGAATAATTTCCTTGAAAACTAATTATTTGAATACATACAACCCAGTAATTGCAATCCTGGGCATTTATCCTGGAGAAATGAAAAGTTATGTTTCACTCAAAAGTCTGCAAACAAAAGGTTTATAGCAGCTTCTTTTCTCTTTCTTTTAAAAATTTTTTTTTCAAAGTTTATTTATTATTGAGAGACAGACACAGAGTGTGAGCAGGGGAGGGGCAGAGAGAGAGAGGGAGACCCAGACTCTGAAGCAGGCTCCTGGCTCTGAGCTGTCAGCACAGAGCCCGACTCGGGGCTCGAACTCACAAACCGTGAGATCATGATCTGAGCCAAAGCTGGACGCTTAACCAACTGAGCCACCCAGGCACCCCTTCTTTTCTTTCTTTCTTTCTTTCTTTCTTTCTTTCTTTCTTTCTTTCTTTCTTTCTTCTTCTCTTTCTTTCTCTTTCTTTTTCTTTCTTTCTTTCTTTCTTTCTTTCTTTCTTTCTTTCTTTCTTTCTTTCTTTCTTTTCTTCCTTCCTTCCTTCCTTCCTTTCTTTCTTTCTTTCTTTCTTTCTTTCTTTCTTTCTTTCTTTCTTTCTTTCTTTCTTTTTTCTTTCTTTCTTTCTTTCTTTCTTTCTTTCTTTCTTTCTTTCTTTCTTTCTTTCTTTCTTTCTTTCTTTCTTTCTTTCTTTCTTTCTCTTTCCTTCCCCCTTCCTTCCTTCCTCTCTCTCTCCCTCTCTTTTCTTTCTTTCTTTCTTTCTTTCTTTCTTTCTTTCTTTCTTTCTTTCTTTCTTCTTTTCTTTCTTTCTTGAGTGCAAGTGGGATGGGCTACAGGGAGAGAGAGAGCGAGAATCTCAAGCAGGCTCCATGCTGAGCATGGAGCCCAGTGAGGGTCTGGATCCCATGACCCTGGGATCATGACCTGAGCCAAAATCAAGAGCTGGACATTCAACCAACTGAGCCACCCATGTGCCCCAGCAGCTTTATTTCTAATTTTTTTAAAAAAAAAAGTTTATCCATTTATTTTCAGAGAGAGACAGACAGAGAATGAGCAGGGGAGGGGCAGAGAGAGAGAGAGAGACAGAGAAAGAGAGAGAGAGGACCCCAAGTAGGCTCTGTGCTGTCAGCATGGAGTCCAAGGTGGGGCTCGATCCCATGAACTGCAAGATCATGACCTGAGCCAAAACAGTCCCAAACTAAAAACAATCCAGATGCCTGTCTTTCAGCAGTCAATGGCTAAACAAACTATAATACATCTATACCATGAAATACTAATTAGCAATAAAAAGGAACAAGCTATTAAAAGATGCCAACAAGCTAGAAAAATCACCACAGAATCATGGTGAGTGAAAAAAGTCAATTCCAAAATGTATGATTCCATTTATGTGCCATTTTTGAAATGGCAAAATTATAGAAATGGAGAGCATTTCTGGTTGCCAAGGATAAAAGAGGAGGTATAATTGGGAGGAAAATATTATGGCCATAAAAGAGATTCTTCTGGTGAAGGGAATGTCTGTAACTTTACTCAGTCAATATCAATATCCTGATTGTTATATTGTACTATAGTTTTGTAAGATGTTATCTTTGTGGGAAACTGAGTACAGAGCAAATGGAATCTCTATGCATTATGCCCTACAACTCCATGTAAATCTATAATTATCTCAAAATAAAAAGTTTAATTAAAAATATTAACTGAATGTTATATTCAAACAACCATTCTATTCTTTTCATTTGTGTGAGTATACCTCTTCAATATGCTAATATTGACATGTCTTAAACAATATTATTTTAAGAAAATAGGGATTATTGGGGCGCCTAGATGGCTCAGTCGGTTGAACATCCGCCTTCAGCTCAGGTCATGATTTCACAATCTGTGAGTTCAGGCCCCATATCGGGCTCTGTGCTGACAGCTCAGAGCCTGGAGCCTGCTTCAGATTCTGTGTTTCCCTCTCTCTCTCTGCCCCTCCCCGGCTCACACTCTGTCTCTCACTCTGCCTCTCAAAAATAAAGAAAACTAATAAAAAACTTTTTTTTAAAAAGAAAGAAAATAGGGATTATCCCTGAACTCATTGGAACTGATTATTTTATAGTGCTTCTCATGAAAATAAGAACTCGATTTACAGAAGACTTTTAAAGCAAAATGACTAATATCAGAGGAAATGAGGTGCTAAAAGCCCAATTAAATTAAATATTAAACAATATTCACAGAGAATTATAGATTCAAGAGTAGGTGACTGTCTCAAACAGAAAAAGCAAAAATGAAAAAAAAATAAAAGAAATTTAAGCAGTAATTAAGAGATAACATGCACACATGATGTGGTAATGTGATAATACTGAGAGCATTTTTTAGCCTACCTAAGAACAATATTCAATTTCCAAATGTTGGATGAACTTGAACAGTCTGGTTATCTAAGACATTTTTCTGTTATGAACTTACCCTAAAATATGTTAATACCCCTAATTTCCATCTCTCACTCTAATTGTCTCTCTCTTCATACAAATATATACATATATGGATGGATAGTGGATCCATGTATCTATATGGGTATATATAGATCCACTATTTCCATTTTCCAATTCCTTGTTCATTCTTGCAACCCATCTGAGTCCTAGAAGATAACTGAATTCAGTGTTTACTGAAGTAGCACTCTTGGAGGGGACTAAGGACTTGCAAATTTAACACCCAAAGGTGCTGACACTCATTTCTTGATACTCTCTTTTCGTTTGTCCTGTGTGACAGTGTCTAATCTTGCCTTTCTTCTATAGTTTCCAATTCTCTGTATCACTCATTGGATTTTCCTCTTCCATCTCCTTTTTTTTTTTAATGCTTATTTATTTATTTTGAGAGAGAGAGAGAGAGCACGTGGGGGAGGGGCAGAGAGAGAGGGAAAGAGGGAATCTCAAGCAGGCTCTGTGCTGACAATGCGACCCATAAGGAGTTCAATCTCACAAGCCGTGGGATCATGAGCTGATATCATGAGTCTGACACTTAACTGACTGAGCCACACAGGCACCCCTCCTTCTCCTTCTTAATAGCAACAATAACAAATATTTCTCAAGCCCTTTACCAACTATTTTCACATACATTATTTCATTTGTATGTGTGAAGAAAGTTTATATTCATTACATTTTTTACCGGAATGGAATAAAAGACACACAAAAGTGATCTAAGATTATACTCAGAGTCAAGTAAATACTGTTTTTCACCTCTTGTTATTTCTGTCCTTCCATCAATCTTATCTACCTTTATGGCTTTTGGTATCACCAATAGAGATATCTTTAAACTATATCAATGATATACTTATTTCATTTGTAAGAGAGATGATACACATACTTTCAAAGTCTCACATTTTACTGGCATGGAATTCATGCCAGGAGAAATTCATCAGGTCCCAGACAATACTGTCTACAGGAATCAGTGATTTTGTTTCTAAATTTACTTATTTTTAATGGCCTGACCATTTCTCTGGTCATTTAGATATAAAGCTTGACGCTAGATATAAAGTTAACACTCTCCTTCTTCACATCCTGTCCATCATCAAGTCTTAAGGATTCCATGTCTCTCAGCTTTGATTCTTTCTAGCCTGCTCTCTGCACTCTAAAATAGACTGTCACCCCACCTCAGTTAGACCATTATAATACCCTCATTGCATTCTATTCCTATATCACTGTCAGATTAATATTCCTCATTTGTAGTCTTCTGCTTAAAAGTAGTAACTCCAACTGCCTGCTCTCCCGCTGCCAGCTTCTTCTGCCAACACATATGTGCTTGATGTCAAAGTCAAAGGAAAGCTCAAAGTGTGTCAAAAGTACTTTTAAAGGTATTTTCACATGCAGTGTGTTCATGGGAGCCTACATTCAGAAATGGGCTTCCTGTACAAGGTGCAGAGCAAGTATTTAAAGAAAAGAAACAGCAGCAATAACACAAGGTCACCCGGCTAGAGTGAGGCTGTGTTGAGGTGGAAAAGCCCCTGTGACTAGTCTGCAAAGCTCATCACAAACCTGCAGACATTATTATCACAAAAAAGTCTGAAACCAAGATTTTTTGAGAAGTTATCAATTTAAATGAAAGGCCCCAATGCTTTATTTACTTGAGGGACTATAACGTACTTTTTTTTTTTTCTGAATGATATTCGTAGTGTGCATAGACATAAGTCAGCCAGATATTGGTGATGCATTCTCATCTACAATAAGGATCCATTCTAAGTTTTCACTCTTACTTACAACTTTTTCCATTTACAGTCAAGCTGGTAACTAGGTGGCTTAGCATGGTCCAAAGAACTTCCTGCTTTATTGCTTCTGTTGTTTCTGCCTCAAGTACTTTAGCAGCAATCAAAACACTAGCAATTCTTAACCATCCATATAAATTCTATCTTGATTTTCCTGATATTTCTCTACCAAAATGAATATCAACATTCCTCTTTATTTTTTTTTAATTTTTTTAAAATTTTTGTTTATTTAATGCTTGTTTATTTTTGAGACAGGGAGAGACAGAGCATGAACGGGGGAGGGTCAGAGAGAGAGGGAGACACAGAATCTGAAACAGGCTCCAGGCTCTGAGCTGTCAGCCCAGAGCCCGACGCGGGGCTTGAACTCACGGACCGCGAGATCATGAACTGAGCCGAAGTCGGACGCTTAACCGACTGAGCCACCCAGGCGCCCCTCAACATTCCTCTTTAATGAAATTCATGAAGTTTTGTTTTGTTTTGTTTTTGCTTTTCCGGACATGCATATTTTCCCTTGCATTGTAGTATGTATTATCATCTATTCACTACATATAAAGTGTGTGAAATGCACTGTATCTGTCTTTAAGAAGCTTATAATAATGATAAAGAGGGCTCAGTGAAGGTCTGTACTATGACTACCACTGCTGCCACTACAAATACATGTCCGTGTTTACTAAGTGCCCACTATATGCCAGGTGTGCATTAAGTAATAACCCTCAAAACCACCCTACAGATTAGGAATGTAGACCCAAAGTAGCAACTGGCCAAGGTTACGTAAATAACACAGGGTATATATAAAATTAGAAACTGAGGCCATCTGGTTCTAGAGCTTTAACTATTAAGTGATACTGCAAATTTGAACTGAACAAAATAAGCATACATTCTGAACCTACAAGCATGTGAGCATTTAGTCTCTTTCCACTTTCTTCCATGGTCACTGCCATTTGGCCAGAGAAGTTCATGGGCATCTCTTCTACCTTCAATGAAAGCCAAAGTTTTGTTTGTATCAACACTTTCTGGCATCATATAATGCCAGAGTCTTTTGCTGAAGTTGGAAACATGATTTTTAAACATAAATGAGATGACCATAAACTATTTCCTAATAAAAATTGAGGCTTTACTTTATTGAAGTTTCACTGTTAAGTCAATAACTGAGAGATCTTGTAACAAAAATCATGTTTACAGAATAGTACATAATACACTGATTCAGTGGTTGGAGTTAATTGATTCAATGGAAGGAAAGAGTTTACACTATTACCAACAGAATCAGTGAGTAACTTAAATACAGAAAGAAATATCCTCTATGTTTCCAAAAGTTCTATAAATGCGAATGAACCATATACTTGACTTAAATGGCTAATTTCCCTTTTAATGAATATTACCTTACATAATTTCTTCTATTTATCATAGCAAAGTTTATCATAGTAAAGCTACTACCAGCACACCTAATAGATACATTTAAACCTTTTCCTGATGCTTTCATGGAAATGATATGGCAGTAATCATCAAGTGCTACCATAAAGCGAGAAGCATATTTCTGCGATCATATTTTATAGCCTTCAGTTTGTAACACTTGGAGAGCAAAATATGCAAATGCTACTTGAGAGACTGAGTCTACCAGTCCATTGTCCTTCATTCCAAACCACGAATACTGGCATAGTAATGAGAAGCCACATTTACCCAACACCAACCAACCATTCTTTCCTTCTGTCTTCACCAGTAGTTACCAACCGCTAGTATATGGCACTAACTTTCAATTTAATTTTATGTGATTTTAATTCTCCCATTTCCTTTTTGTCTTTGACTATGCATAAATTTTACAAAATTATAATATTGACACACATAAATTATAGAATTGAATTAAAATTTGTTCTTAATGTTTATTTATTTATTTTATTTAAAAAAATATTTTTTTTAACGTTTATTTATTTTTTGAGACAGAGAGAGAGCATGAACGGGGGAGGGGCAGAGAGAGAGGGAGACACAGAATCGGAAGCAGGCTCCAGGCTCTGAGCCATTAGCCCAGAGCCCGATGCGGGGCTCGAACTCACGGACCGCAAGATTGTGACCTGAGCTGAAGTCGGACGCTTAACCGACTAAGCCACCCAGGCGCTCCAATGTTTATTTATTTTTAAGAGAGAGAGGGAGGCAGAGCATGGGCAGGGGAGGGAGAGAGAGGGAGACACAGAATCCAAAGCAAGCTCCAGGCTCTGAGCTGACAGCACAGAGCCCGACGTGGGGCTTGAAGTTACGGACCATGAGATCATGATCTGAGCCGAAGTCAAACACTTAACTGACTGAATCACCCATGCACCACAGAACTTAATTTTTAAAGCAAACGTTATAATGAAACATCCTATACTGTCAGTAGTCATAACTACCATTGCCATTGATATACATCAATTTTATTTTAGATATTCATCCATAATTTAAAGTATTTTTACTTTCAGAGATAATTCTAAGATAAACAGCTTCGGGCACTCATTTCTCTCTACTTTTGATTAATTTTTTGTTAAAAATATTGAGAACAGTATTGTTAACATTTTAAATTATCTTTAAATGATATAGGCACCATTTAAAAAATAAAATTTTACTCTGCATTGTTAGTGCCTATATTTATATATTCTTTTCAACGAAATAAAAATGCGAAGGGGCACCTTAGCACCCTAGGTCACCCACCTAATAACTATGTCAAGGCTAGAAGTGAGATCTTCAGACTCTTCACTGAGGTTAGTGATATTCCACTATTTTAAGTTTCCTTAACACCTGTGGACCGCCATTCTTTACGGAATGTGAATGATCAGAAAGATCCACTAAACATGGGAAAAAACTCTTAAACACCACGGAGACCATATTTTAAACTATAACATATTTTAGGGACAGAGTTGGACCTTTTTTTAAAAAGTTTATTTATCTATTTTGAGAGAGAGGGAGCAGGGAAGGGCAGAGAGTAAGAGGGAGAGAGAGAACCCTAAGCAGGCTCTGCACTCTTAGTGCAGAGCCCAATGCAGGGTTCAACCTCATGAACTGTGAGATTATGACCTGAGTCAAAATTGAGTCAGGCACTTAATCAACTGAGCCACCCAGCATCCCCAAAACTGAAAGCACTTTTTATTTAAAGTAATTTCTATGATTTCAAGAATATTACAGCTTCATAATGAAAAATATTAAGAGGGACATGTTCTTCCGTGATTCATTCACCCACACTTTATTCTAGGAATATAATTTGATATTTAGATATGATCAAACTATATGTAAATTCTTCAGAGGCATAAAATTTCTTCATAAGCATGATTTTGATCACTGCACACTACTAATATATTCTATTTTACCTAATCATTTCCCTCAGTATACAGTGTTGCAATGAAGAGAGTCAAATTTCTGTCCATGTTTCTGATTATTTCCTTAAATTCCTAGAATTGAAATTACTGATTATACTTGTAAGAATCTTGATATATGGTATCAAATGCTTTTCAAAAAGCTGTATTCAAACTTGAAAGAAAAACAATTTTGAAATACGAAATAAAAGCACTACTTGGAATGTGTTACAAATAGCTATTTGACATTATATGTATATAGGACAGCTCCTCTTTAACAGTGGATGAGAAAGTCCAAAAATGGGAAAAAAGTCAAAGACAGCAAAGCAGGGAAAGAAGGTAGGTAGGGCAAAGGGTGAAGAAATAGTATCTATTAAAATGCATCATGATTTGCCTGGATGTACCTTGTACATTCATGATCTGTTTGGAGCAGGGAGTTAAAAGTGACCTGAGCTTTTTAGTTCCTCCATAAACTTTATGAACATCTCAAGGTTTGGAGTTTAAGGGTTACTTGAAAACTGTGCTGTTTGGCTTGTATGAAGAATATAGGTTCTTGAAAACAAATACAAAATCTGCTTTAGAATTTTAGTAGTCTTAGAATAATCATATCAAAGTAATTATATATATTAGAATATATAATTATATATATAAAAATACATAATATATATTTGTATATACATATATATGGAGAGAGAGACAGAGAGAGAGGAACCCCATATTGTATCTGGGATTAAATATCAAGAAAGTATATGGAAAGAACCATCCTTTACCTTACTAATTCAATTATTTATTCCTATAACCAATATTTATTGAGCACCGATTAGATGCCAAGCACTGCTTTAAACTTTAAACTTTAAACATGCTGACAACATGATAATGAATCAAAGAAATATGGTCCATATCCTCTTGGAGCTCACAGTTTAGTGAGAAAGACTGACAATTAACCAAGAAGTTATAGTAGAATATGATGGCAAGCTCAGTGGGATACAGTAAACAAAACAGAGTCAAGCACTCTTATTAGGGTGATTTTAAAAAGCATCTGGGACTGGTTTTCCCAAGGAAAACTTAAAGCTAGTTGATAGAACAGAGTGGATTGAAAAATCAAAATGATAAAATGCCTTGTCTGGGTCACAAACATAATAACTGTGTCAAGGCTAGAAGTGAGATTTTCAGAATCTTAACTGAGGTTAGTGATATTCCACTATTTTAAGTTTCCTTAACACCTGTAGACTGCCATTCTTTATGGAATGTGAATGATCAGAAAGATCCACTAAAACTCTTAAACACCATGGAGACCATGCTTTAAACTACAACATATTTTAGGGACAGAGTTGGATCTTTAGAACAAGTTTGAAAAGAAAACAAACTGTGCTTTCTCAGCTATCCAACCTTTCAGTTATACTTGTCAAATAGGTATATGTCTGTGAATATTCCAATCCATTGCTAAAAATTTCATCAAATGCTTACTTAGACCAGTGGGGTTCAAAATATGTATTCAACTATTTACAACAGCACAGAATGGATGAAGTAAAAGCCAAGCCGAAAGTGCTTTCTTTTTGAACTCTATAACCCCAGAAATTTCTAATAAATTTTAATGTTGATCACTTGATCCTGATTCCATTTAGAGGACATTACAAGGTAAAAACAAATGACAGAGCATTTTTAGGGGAAGATTATCAAGTCTAATTACCATTATCACCCTCATGCATTTGATCAATTTGCTTTCTGTTATTCTGATTATGTTGACCCTCAAATTTTCATCTCCAGAAAACTACATAGCACTTTCCTATCTGTGCTTTGCTTCTTCTTTAGGCTTGCACAACAATGTTTAATTACATCTCTTTTCTTTGAAAACAGTTAATAACTAGGCTTTTTAATTTCTCTCTCTCTCTCTCCAAGGAGATACTTGCCTCAGAGCAACAAGGAAAAAAATTTAAATGGATACTGAGCAAAACAATTACAATCAAGTCTTAATTTTCTATAGGAGAAGACAGAGGTAGCATGTGTAACTGAAATCCATGGCCATGCCCCAAATTTCATTTCAAAAAGCAATTTCAACTTCTCATTTAAAGCAAAGCTATTATTTGCAGCAAGATTGGTTGATTTCCCTGTAGCCAGCCAGGGGGTAAAGGAAAGAACACATGAAACAGAAGTACCCTCAAACTTGGAAAATCAATCCCCAAGGAAATGAAAGTTAACTATAATCATTTGGCACTGCATAAAGAAGGAATTCTACAGGAAATGTAAATACAACTGAAGCCATCTGATGCTTATTGTTTTCAGATTCTAAATGCCCTATTTAGAGCCTCTATATATATATATACATATACATATGTATATGTATATATATACGTATATATATACATATACATACGTATGTATATGTATATATATATACACATATATATGTATATATGTATATATATATACACACACACATATATATATAAAGGGTTTATATATATATATATATATATATATATATATATAAACGGTTATCAGCTTTTCTTTACCCAGTCTGTGATTATTGAAAACCAAATATTGAAGCTACACATTTAGAAGTACCTCTAGGAAATATAAAAATAAAGATATCTTACTTTACCTCCATATTTCTAAGTGATGACATTAATTGGGAGGCTAAATTCAAGTTGTGCATAAAAAGCAGCTTCTCTACTTATGAACAGATTCCAAAAAGTGATTCATGATTCTAATTGTTCTTTAAGTACAAAGTGACTAAAGAGGTAAGTTTAAGTTTGCAATTCCCAAAATGCATTTTCACAATGTAGAAATATCCATTGTTCTTTCCAACCTTTAAATGCTTGAGGAATGCATTAAGAATTCAAGAGGAATGCAAGAGGAAAAAGAAGACATGGTCTTCCTTCTGTTGATTCCCATTCAACCAAGGATCTTTTTCCAAAATAGTTCCATCTATCTAAATAAAACCTGTTAAGGTATCTGACAACCATGATCGATGATACTGTTGTTTTAAGAAACACCTTAGATTGAACAGTGGCTCCAAAAGTGTGGTTTGGACAGGCCAGGAGCATCAGCTTTATCTGGGAATTTGTCAGACAAGCACAATTGTTGGGCCCCACCCCAGGCCTAATGAATCAGAAACTGGTTTGGGGCCCAACAAACAGCATTTTGAAAAGCCATTCTGGTGATTCTGGTGCACGCCAGAACTTGTGGACCATTCTTTTAAAAGATCTGACCTGTTATCACTGACTCAGAGTTGTGAGAGCATAATAAAACCAGAATTGATGGAAACACCTGAGGGTTTGCAGCAACATTCATCAACTATGCTTAATCTATGAAAGTTTGAAATGGATGTTTGGACTTCTAAATTATTTTGCTAAACATCCATTGTCAAAACCAATCTCCCGGAGTTTCTTTTTTAACTTTTACCAATCACTCTGCTTCACCACTTACTGATCACTATCAATTACAAACAGTGCAAATTTCACATGTGTGTATGTAGAAAGTATTACAATTTGTGAATAACTAATTTCATTTGTGATATTTTAAAGTTTTCAACCACTTTTGGTCATCATATTGTCAAGGGTCTCCAGGGAAACCAGATTATTTATCTATTTATTTTTTATTGTGTATGTATTTATTTATTTATTTATTTATTTATTTATGGAATTGGATCACACGATTATGGAAGTTAAGTCCTCAGATCCGCAGGTGACAAGCTGGAGACCCAGCAGAGACATGTGTAATTCCAGTCCAAGTCCAAAAGCCTCAGAACTAAAAGAGCCAGTGGTATAAATTCTAGTCTGACAGACTTAGGCTTCAGACCTAAGAAGACCTGAGGTTTCCACTCAGGAGCAAGGGCTGGAAAAGGCTGATGTCCCAGCTCCAGTCAGGCAGGGGCAGTTCTCTTTTACTTAAGAGAGAGTTACCCTTTTTTGTTTTTCTCAGATCTTCAACTGATTGGATGAGGGCTACTCAGATAAGGGAGGACAATCTGCTTTATTCATTCTACCATTCCAAAGTTAATCTCATTCAAAAACACCCTCATAGACACACTCAGAATAATGTCTGAAGAAAAATCTGGGCATCCCATGGCCCAATCGAGTTGACATGTAAAATTTACCATTACATTCATTTTTCTTTTCTTTAAGTTTATTTATTTTGAGAGAGAGAGAAAGAGAAAGAGAGAGAGAGAGAGAGAATGAGCAGGGGAGGGGCAGAGAGAGAGGGAGAGAGAATCCCAAGCAGGCTCTACACTGTAGGCATGGCTTGACACACAAACTGTGAGATCATGATCTGAACTGAAACCAAGAGTCGGATGCTTAACTGACCGAGCCACCCAGGTACCCCTATACTCATTTTTATTTTCTATTTTCATTTCCAGAATTATATAAGCCTTCTTATCAAAACTTTGAAATATTCATCATCTTGCACTTATTGGACATGATTTGGTTAACACTATACATAAAACAACTACAAATGCAGCACAAACAGTACACTGGAGGCACTAAGAAACAGCTTCCTGGTTTAAATTAAAATGGCCAATCATCACCATACAGAGCATTGTCAATGTTGGGCAGGCAATGTTCTTTTGTTCTGTTGTACCTTTTATGTATCAATAAAAATTTGTAAATTAAGAGTTAATAAGGAGAGTGGCTTTTTTGCATAGTACCAATTCAACTGGAAATAAATGAAAAATCCATTCAAACAGTAAAGCATTTTTATTATACATGGTAGTGCGGCAGAGTGTTTAGTTAATAGACCATTTGGCATCATGTAGGCTGATCCTAAATCAAAAGAGAACAGGATTTTCTCTAGGTGGAAAGAATTTCAAGTAATCTATAGCAAAAACAAATATTTATGGCATGTCTGTTATGCGTGAAATGCTAGGTGTGAGGTCCCAGATTTTCCCAAATCAATGCTACAAAACTAAACATTCCAAATTCGATAGGTAAACACATGGTAAATGCATGTATTCTCTACTTTAAAACTTTGTCTACCGCATCATTTTTTAAATGAATTAAAAATCCTCTGGTTTCACCTTTGCAATTTATGACTGAGATAATGAAGAGAGGTTATAAGTAACAGTAATAAGAAGCAGTCTGAAGTGTGCTTGTCTATGCTTTTATATAATGCAATAATTATAGTAATAGAAAACACTTACATAGTATTTGTTATGTGCCAGGAATAAAGTACTCTGTACCTGCTAACCCCCTTATCTTCACTAGCTGAAACAGAGAGTTGGGTAAGTGGTCTGTAGTCACACTGCTAGGAAGCAACAGAAGACTGATTTGTGCCCTGCAGCCTGGCTCCAGGCTCTCACTGTTAACCATGGTGCCCAGTGACTTGGTGAGCTAGAAATGAGTTACTGAGGAGACCCAGATGTCATACGAAAATGAGCAAAATTAATTTCTGTAAAGCAGTGAAATTAAGTTTGAAATGGATTCCTCCTTCCTATGACACCAAACCACAGTTATTTTGTTTTTGTTTTCCTTCAGACATAAAAAAATGTAGGAGTCTTGCTGCAGCAATTGTTATCTATGGATGCCCCTTCAGAGTTTTTACCTATATAATAGAATGAGATCATTGCAACAGCTCTGTGAAGCACTCCTCCCATTTAAGAGCTACGAAAACATGCTTACAGAGGTTCAGAAACTGATTAAGTCAGGGATTCATATATTTTTGTGCCTGAAACAGCCCAAACTCCTTCTACCACATTGCCTTACAAATGACAATTTACCACTGCGTCACATTGTATGTAGAATTTTGTCTTCAACATCCTGAAAACATAAACATATTTAATTAACTAAATTATTTTATATAAAAATGGAAACTATAAAAATTGAAACTATAATCAGGAAAGAAATTATATGTAACAAAATCAGAAAAGAGATATGCAACCACCGGATGCTAAAATCCAAGGGAACAAATTAAAAAAATAAAGATCATAGATGGTTAGCAGAGTTTATCCCATGTAGTTATTATAAGGTTAAAACAGAAGGAACCGGAATGGCATGACTGTTTAGAATTATATTTTGAATATGTACATGGAGAGCTTGGCAGGGAAAAAAGTAAATGATTTGGCATGTTTCTGAAATATGAATAGCTCCCAAGAGAATAAAGTAACCATGTGTAAAATTTGAATAAAGAAGGAAAAAATTAGGACAAAATTTGTTCTCTCCAATTAAATTGAAATGACACATCATTATCTTTATCTCTTATAGTAATTTATTTTCAGCAGTATCCAAGCCTGGGTCAAAAAAGACTCGAAACTTTAGAGGGCTGTCAGTAAGTGCATATGAGCTAGTAGTTAAATTCCATATTGCTGAGATTTACCTCAAAGAAGCAAAACACACCCATTATTTTTGTAACTAGTTCTCTTAAGAAAAATTTATCACTCAAATTGATTCCCTATCCAGACTGTGAAAAGAGCCATTGATCTTTTCATGGCCCCACAAACATTAGAATTATGAGGGGTGTTCTTGGGGATATGTGATTCTTATACAGTAGAAAAATAGTAAGAAAGTAAGAAAGTGAATGAGTAAGAGACAGCAAGTGCAAGCTAGTGCATGGAGACAGAAGGGAAGAGGAAGGAAGGAAGGAGGGAGACAAGGAATGCTATTTTAGATTGTTACAGATGTTTATCTCATCAAGATGCAGAATTTAAAAGCATCAAAGAGGGTGCCTGGGTGGCTCAGTTGGTTAAGCCTCCGACTCTTGATTTCAGCTCAGGCCATGACTTTGCCATTGTGAGATCAAGCCCCACATATGGCTCAAGATCATGAGATCAAGTTTCACAAGGAGCTCCATGCTGAGCAAGGAGCCTGCTTAAACTGTCTCTCTCACACCCTATTCCCCTCCCCCATTCACACTTGCTATCGCTCTCTCCAAACAAATAAATAAATAAACAAATAAATAAATAAATAAATGTATCAAAGAGAACTCAGAGTAGGCTTTGCTCCAGTGTCACACACACACACACACACACACACACACACACACACACACACACATATACATATACATATACATATACATATACATATACATATGCAGTAAAACCTTGGTTTGTGAGCGTAATTTGTTCTGGAAACATGCTTGTATGTCAAAATGAATTTCAAGAACCATTGGCTCAGTTGTGATCTTGTGATGTTCGAGTACTACTCGTATTGTAAGACATCACTTGTTTATCAAGTTAAAATTCATTAGAAATGTTTGCTCATCTTGCAGAACACTCGCAGAACAAATTACTTGCAATCCAAGGTTTACTATACATGTGTGTATATATACATATATATATATGTATATATACACACACACATATATATATATATCTCACCGAAGAATTTCTTGGTGTGTGTATATGTGTGTGTGTGTGTATATATATTATATATACATATATATGTATATATATTATATATGTATATATATATAATATATATACATATATATCAATGCTTCTTTACAGAGGAGGTAATATATGTGAAGTCTGTTTATAAATTGTAAGGCACTAGACATGAAAGACACACAATAAATCATGACCTCAAGAGGTTGTAAACAACCCTGGGTTTATAAACATCATCGTTCTTATTTTCCAAATGGAAATGAAGTTTAATTAGAGGTGCAGAATATATCAATGGTGTACCTGAGGACGGGATTACAGGATTCATCCAAAAGTCAAATAGTATTATACACAAATTGGCTCATTCCCTCTTCAAGCTATAGATTATTTTACAGATCAGTTCCTTACGATTTAAGAATATGGTATATTTTAGAGCACCAGTTAGAAGTTTTAGGGATACGGTTTTTGCTAGTTCTAGGTCATCCGTGACCTGCTACCTACAGGCAAGAGCAATGTCAATATCAATGCCATATATTCGGTAATAAGAAGTATATGCAATAGAATAAAAAATTAGAAAAGGGAAGTAAAATTCTCGCAAAATCCTATTATAAAGAATGAGGCAATTTCTCCTTCAGATGATTCGATAGTCTCAAAAGATATAATGCCACTACAGAAACACATTTAAGAAAACATAAAGCTAAATGAACTCATAATATGTTGTTTCTGCTAAGGCAGGATGGGATAAAAGGAGAATAAAGCAAAAAAAAATTGAAAGAAAAGAAAAGAAAAGAAAAGAAAAAAGGAAAGGAAAGGAAAGGAAAGGAAAGGAAAGGAAAGGAAAGGAAAGGAAAAAAGAAAAAAACCTAACACAAACAATGCTCTAGACTTGAACAAATAAGAATTATATTCTCATACTACTTTCTTGGTGATTCAGGCCTTTTCTAATTTAAGAAGCCACCTCATATTTCTGAGTTCTTGTTATTCTGTATACTCCAGGAATTACTCTTTTCATTTTGAAGAACTGATTTATTGGGAAAGCCAGCTTGCAAAATTAATTTTTCTCTGATACCGTCTTTTATTTTTTAAAGTATATATCTGTGTGGCCATTGTTGCTAAATGCTAAAGAAGCAAGATTTAAATGGAAGACAACAGACATTATTTCATTCCAATCCAGTGTCAAAATTTATTTTAACACATAGTCAGTATTTTATGAGTACACTTTTAAAAAATGATGTTTTGGTTTTTGTTTTTTTATAAGGCAAGGATATTGCATTATCCCTAATCATGCTTAGTACCCCTAGAGACATGTGGTTCTGTGATGAACATGGATATTATATGAATGTTAGAGTCAATGCATTTTAATTTTGTGTTAGTCCTTTTAGGATAATAACCACCCTAATAATGAGTATGTATTTAATAGTTGCTTTCTTGCCAAACATATTGAGGCATTGTCTTACTAAACAAATAGAACATTTTCTTGCTTTAAAATGTTATGCTCCATGTAGTAATTAAAGTAGGCAACTAAAAGCAATGATCGCCTTTTATTTTAGATGCTTTAATATAATTTCCCCAGGTTTGAGGCAGCAAAACTCAGTTTAGAGGATTTTTCTCAACTTTTTCATTAGCTTCCCATTACCCTTCCCTTCTTCATTCTTCTCTCTCATTTTTATCTTTTCATTAAACATAGTAGACTAAGAGGAAAATATAAGGGGAGATTTGGGAATAAATGTTCTCTTTTCCTGTGACTTCCCATTATTGGATCTTAGCTTGGATCATAGTTCTAAATAAATCATATTTGCAGTATAGTAATAAATATCAAGTCCATGCCATTCTATTATCTGTATGCTGTTGCATTGATCTGGCTCTACTATGTCTCTTCATTAATGTTATGTTATACTTTTATATAAAAGCTTTATATATGTATAACACATATAAGTGTATGGTTGGCTGTCTTTGTCTATTTTATAGTGGCAAAAGTTATATGGCAATATTAAAGCACATTTCTTATGCATTCTTACTTTTTAAATAAAGATTTTTAAAATGAAAGCATCATTTAATAAGCATAATGTTTAAGGAAATTAGCTTAAATGAGTTAGTTATGTGGTTATGTGGAGCTTGGCCCTTGGTTTCATCAGCCAAACAAGTATTTATCAACCAATTACTTTGTCTAAATGCACGACTCTGTTTAATGGTTACCACTTGCAACCTCACATAGTTTTTGAGATAGGAAATCTTCCCATGGGAGATATTATGGATTTACTGGGAATTCTTCTATTAGAAAATGAGAATACTTGGCATGTATGACATCGTCTATTCCAATCCTCTGATTTTACAAATAAGAAAGATGGCATCCAGAGGTGCTTAAAGTGAATAACGTCTGATTATCCCTCACAGTCATGCAGCGGTCCTCGTACTCTGTCTGGTACAAAGTCTGGGGACCTAGATGAGTGTTGGGAGGCAGGACTGGTCTACGCCATCAGAACACAGACATCAAAGACAGAACCAAAGTTTGCATCCTGGACATGGGCAGGCCTGAGACACATAGGCAACTTCCAAGAATGAGGCAAAAGAAAAAGTCATATTCAAGTTCAAGTACTAAAAAACTACAACTGGTCTAATGGAGCCCAAAGAGGCAGTATTGACAATATTGTTGTTCACAATACCACTCATGAATGAAAAGGCTTTCTCATTCTTCAGCCAACCAACATTTTGCCTAGTCTTCCACTCTGAATGATACTTCCAATTGTTCCAAGAGTTATTTATTATATGTATTATTCAACTGTAGAAGGAACCATACACTTTGGAGGATGACGAGGTTTGCCCAATATAGCCTTGAGATATTCCTGGTGTCCTTGTGCATTAATAAATGTAGCTTCTTCCTTCCCCAAATCCTATAGTTTGTATAATAAGTTACATAGTCAACCAATTCAATTTATGTGACATCTACTCTTTATTGACTTGCCTTTTTAGTAATTTCTTCATGTGTCTATGCCCAATAATGGTTGTGGAAATTATAAACTCCATGAAAAGAAAGATATGAGTAACATGATTAGGTTAAGTAGTTAGGGCTGTGCTTGTTTAAGATTTTAACTTCTCTTATATATAGAACAATATATAAACAAACAAACAAACAAACAAATAAATAAAAGTAAGTTAACCCATATCTTTCTCAGTACCTAGATCACAACTGCATGTAGAATGTTCTTGAATTTTTTTCTGATTGCTTGAGTGATAAGATGCCAAAGTCCTCATCAATATAAAGTCCCACCCAATCATGGGACAGTTCCAACCATCATAGTCTTTACAGGGACTCACTACAAGGATTTAACCATGTTGTCAGTATAATTATTTCTTATCAAAGTAAGAAATAAACGGCCAGAGGTTTTGAGTTATCTCATCATTTTATTGTAACCTATCATTCTAAAATACAGATAACATTGCAAGTTAGGAAAAGAGGGAGGCTTTATGCCATTTTTAAAAAGACCTCTCCTGGAGTGTCTGGGTGGCTCAGTTGGTTAAGCATCCGACTTTGGCTCAGGTCATGATCTCACTGTTCGTGGGTTTGAGCCCCGCATCAGGCTCTGTACTGACAGCTCAGAGCCTGGAGCCTGCTTCGGATTCTGTGTCTCCCTCTTTCTCTCTGCCCCTCCCTTACTCACGCTCTGTCTCTCTCTCTCAAAAATAAATAAACTTTAAAAAATATTAAAAAGACCCCTCTTCCCCCACCAAAATAAATACTCCAAGTAGCTTCTCTGATCTAATGATGTAACAGTTACATTTCCAAGCTAAAATAATTTACATTCAAAATACCACTTCATTCATGTATCCTTGCCTAACTACTAACCAATGGTGTGATTAGACTAGTAATGAAGAGTTAAATGCATCCACATTGCCCTTTCTCTGTCCTCATCCATGAAATTCTATGAAATTCTACTCTTCAAATTTCAGTTCAGATGTCACCTCCATTATTCATCATTCCCTTTTGACTTTTTTCTACTTTTCCT
Organism: Panthera tigris; assembly: GCF_018350195.1. Classification (NCBI taxonomy): domain Eukaryota; kingdom Metazoa; phylum Chordata; class Mammalia; order Carnivora; family Felidae; genus Panthera; species Panthera tigris. The sequence goes on from NC_056661.1 coordinate 82,333,261, forward strand.
CAACATCCCTTATCCCCTTAGTAGAGTCAGGTGCCCAGGTGCCCTACTTCTGTATTCTTACAGCACCTGTTATATATCGATATTATAGCAGTCACCATATTTTTCTGTAATTGTTTACATGCCTATTTGCCCCATTAGACATTAGACCAATCTCCTAGAAATCAATAACCAAATCTTTTTCATCTGTCAACTCCCAGCATCTATCTAATCCAATGCCCGGAACACGCCATGCTTTTAGTAAATATTTGTTCAATAAATGAAATCAGTGATTTGGACATTTAAAAAGATTATATCTGAATATCAAATATTTTATATATTTAAAAGAAGTTACAATATTAAATGAGCACAGCAATAACCTAATAGTGACACACATGCCATTTACAAAGTTTGTATTAAAGAGAGATCCTTGTCAAATACACAAAGTGTACATAATGACAGAGTCATTATGATGAAGTGAAGGACAAATGATTTCCAAAGAGAAAATCCTATGTTTTTGATTTACACTTACAAAAGACAGGCAGGAGGATGCACAGACAACAATCTAAAGCAATACACTAAAGCCTAAGAAGCAATACCAATGAGGGCAAAGTGTACTCTGAGATATGGCACTTTCATTTTAATGAAACCATAAGGAAGTTGGGCCCTGGATCAGGGCCTAGATGTGTCAGTTCTCTATATGTCTTGCTGAATGCAGAAGCAATCAACCAAGCAAACAACTCAGTGAGGTCAACAAGGCCAATTTAGTTAAGGAACCAGTGAGAAAATCAGTGAAACTGGTGATTAGACATTTAAGAAAACCAGATTAAAGCAAATAGTTAGATTGGGATTTTCTTTCACCTATCTTTGTATTTTAGACAGAGACATAAAACAAAAACAACTGGAAATGTGTATTTGAGTGTTTTTTCCAGCCATCCTCTCTGGATGACTGTTCCATACCACCTGAAAAATAATGAAGTGTTTATAGTTCCCTAAGGTCTTTCAACTGACAGGAATAGCCTAGGACCATTAACATGGATTAATGTTTATGTACATAATCTTCTATATATACATAATCTTCTGCAATATTATTTGGGTATTATATACAGCATGTACTGAAATTGAATATAATGAGTTATCATCATATTTTTTCCCACTAACTGAAAGCTAGGATTCTTTAGGGGGAGTACATAATATGTGTGGTCACCCTCAAGAGCAAAGTGGGCTGGCTCTCTTAGGTCCTAGTCTTGTAAACGTGGAAGGTGGAGGGTGATAAAGAGACAACAGCCAGAGAGAGAGGATTTTTTTTTTTTAATGCTATCTAGCCCCTTAGTGTTCATATATCAGTACTCCAAAGGGCCATTTGAGACCACCTTCTTATCTACTTTCTGCTTCTAGACAGGATTATATCCACAACGTTTCCAATATGAGGGGTAATCCTGCTCTTAATATCCTCCAAAGAAGATTTAAACGCGTTCATTTGTAACCTACGCCTGAGTTTTGACAACATTCATAATCAAGTCATTCTTTGTAGAGCTGACCTAAATCCCTCTTAACCCAGCAGGAATTCATTTCCTCGGTGGGCTCCTTAGAAGAGCAAGCTTATCACTTTCTTCCACATAGTCTTTCAAATACTTGGCTAATAAGTCTCAGGTCTAAGGAAGGCCTGAGAGGGCTGGGATAAGCACTAAGCTCAATGGATCTTGATGCAGGCCTAAGCTTGGAGGGTGGTCCTCAAAGTGACTTTTAATTCACAGGGTCCTCACACTGACAAGCTGTGGCTGAGGAAGCAGAACTTGATGGGATTATCTCATTGGGGGTGCTACTGGCATCCTGGGTGGGGACATTCTTTGTTAGTGGGATTATCCTGCTCATTGCAGGACATTTAAAATGCCTGCCCCTGACCCCCAGTCAGTCCCCACTAAATGCCAGTAACACACACATACCCCAGGCTCTCTGGCAACCAGATTTTCCATCTCCACATCTCCAGGTGCCCCACAGTGGGGAAATATTGCCCCTCTTTGAGACATACCAGTTAATAACCCATAGAGTCACACGCATCAATTAGGCCAGAATCAAACAGTTTGTAGATGCACAAAAGAAAAGTCAGTATTTTCCTGTGGTACATTTCAAATAGTCTTACACTTCTTTTTCTCCATATTCTAGGTCTGTTACAAGTTATAAAGGATAAAGTTAATAATAACAGTCCCTGTCACTTATTAATTACCTATCATCCATCAGATTCTTTCTGCCATTTTGTATATGTTACATTATTTAATATTTAACAAAACAGTATTTAGGTAAAAAATCAACATTCTCATTTTAAATATGAAGAAAATGAGGATCAGAGAGATACATACACCTTCTTAAAATCACCCAGATGAGAACTGATAAAACCAAACCAACATCTTGCTAACTCTAAAACCCTTCCTATTTTCAGAATGTTGGTCTGCCATAGAGGTTGCTATATATTTACATGTGGGCCCCAAGCACAGAAGGAGATCTGGGTCAAAGACAACAGTACACATGTGACAAAAGATCTCACAAACTTAAATAATGTCACTCAGACTTGATGGAGTGAGGAAAGAAGGTAGCCCGGGACAGCACCCTAGAAAAACAGCACGGAGAGTAGAGTCAGGGAAAGAAGGAAAGGAGGAATTTTCATAAGGATATTTATTACAAAAAACTTGAGATGTTAATTGAGAAACTTCAGAATCACAACCTTCATAAGATCGCTTATTTACACTAACATGTTACCACGGTGCTAAACAACTTTAAAGAGATAGTCTGTAGGGCAAAGGCAAAAATGTAAGGATCACGTAAATGTTAAAAAAAAATAACTCCTGTAATCAAAATGATTTCTTCTACTGTAACTCAAGATACAGCATTTCATTAACTAAAATGTATGTAAGACTTGTATACATCATAAATGCTGGTAAGTCTCTCCTTCTATGTCACAAGAAATAAATATTTTGTTTTAGAAAGTCAAAGTTTGCAGTCAAGATATACATGAAACTGCTTAATGCTTTAGAGACATAAACATGAAATGTTTAACCTTTCTTACTAGGAAAAACTTGAGCTTTTGAGTTTACTCATTGGTGAATGTTTAAAAGGGGTTTCTACTTTTTTACATGATATTAAAACAAAAGGAAGAAGATAACAATTAACCTAGATTTTTGAATGTTAAAACTCTTTTGTTTTGTTTGGTCACTACTACTTTTCAACTGCCTTAAGTCCTTTGTGACTGAAAATTATAAGAAAATAATAAGTAAGAATGTAATAAGTAAATGAAGACAGAAAAAGAAAAAGTAAATGATGATGACATTGGTAAAATTTGAGAGATTAAACTTGTGATAAATTTAGGAGTGAATATGTGGAAGAAAATATGGACAAGAAGGACTGATCAGGGGCACCTGGGTGGCTCAGTTGGTTACGTGTCTGACTTTGGCTCAAGTCATGAGAAGTCAGTTCACAAGTTTGAGCCCTGTGTATGTAGGGATCTGCACTGACCGTCCAGAGCCTGGAGTCTGCTTCAGATTCGGTGTCTCCCTCTTTCTCTGCCCCTCTCCTGCTCACACTTCAAAATAAAAACATTAAAAAATTAAAAAAACAAATAAGTAAGAAGGACTGATCAATTTGGCTGGCCCAGGCCATGGTGATAAAGTTTGTTGTGGAGGACTTAAAATCGGAGTCCTCAAATGTTATAGGAAGGCCACTGAGCACAGCAATGACTCTTGATAGTCTGCTCCATAGTAAAGGCTGCACCAGCAGAAGGATAGCTATTGCAGCTACATACTGCAAGAGGACACCAGGGTGAGATGAGTTAATAGAACAGAGGAGGAACAGAAAGTTTGCTTAAGAATCAGGATAGTCCTTTGCTGAGGAGTGCAAAGCGGGCCCTTGGAGAATGATCCCAAGGGTAGAGTATGAACAAATGAAAAGTAGCTGAGGAAAAGTCACTGGGTTATTGATTAAAGGGGCCAGTGGTGAGCTTGAGAAATTTCGTAAGGACTTTTGGGATATGGAGTTAGAAAAGAGATACAACTTTAGATCATCATCCAGGCACGTTGGTTCCCTAATGCTATTTTAATGAACCTAGCATTGATTCTGTGTGTTCAAATCTGCAAGCATGGACAATTTACAAATAATAAGCATGGGCGATTTACAAATGATAAAGTGATTCTACGTGTCCTCATCTTTTCCTTGTCCTACATTCTAAGTACTACAGCTACTCTCAACTCTTTGGCTATTGGAAATCCATATCCTATCCCCAATCACGAGATCACTCATTTTTAAACCTGAGCCTATTCCTCTGCACACAGTGTCCTTGCTGGGCTGTTACTGAATACTCTGATTTCATTCTCTTTGAAGGAAAATAGTACACGGCAACACTACAACTAGTACGACAGTATTACTGGTTAAAATACTGGTTACTTGACTGCCTCTTGTTTTGAGAAAAAAGTATTTAAGATCTTTAAGAGTTAAACTTAATAATAACTTTCAATGCTTAATAAGAATGATAGGGCTTTTCCTAAGGATATAATAGAGGGGGCAGAGTTCAGAGCTCTGAATCCCCTAATCATGTAAGAGTTTGTTTTTCACAGCCTTCATGCCAGATGCTCTTTCTGAGCTGGCTAAATCCAATACAATGGTTGTATAGTAAGAATCCATTATGTCATCCTCAAGATACTAAACACTGGCCAAACAAACAAAACAAAACAAAAAACAAGAAAAAAAAACACTAAAGGAAACACAAACTTGTATTTCACTCATTATCAACAGATATTCTCCAAATGCATTTCATCCCATGAAGTGTATCTTGTATTTTTTTAAAGCACAATAAATATGATAACCTTTCGAGAAAGTGTCAAATAAGGGAATAGTTACTTTCAGGCTTGCTGTGTGAAGTTAGGGCTTGCAGCCCACGATCCCTCAGTTAATACTCACTTGCAATGGATAAACCCCAAATAGAAAACAGCAACTGCTTTGGGTCACAACGAATTTCCTTTGTAGGATTAGAACAGAAGTGGGTGCTTTGATCTCTACAGAGAGCCAGTTACATATCTTAAATAAGGTCTCTTCTGGAGTTACTGGTTTGCAGTTGCATTTAAATTGTTTACATCCATAAAAGAAACACTTATGAATACAATGTGTTTGTTAGTGACAAGGTAAAATTCAAATTACGCCAAAAAAGATAAAGTTACCCTGAAGTTTCTGGTTCATATTTACTTGTGTATTTTGAAAAAGAGGTGAATGGATAGCCAAGAAATGGAATGAAAATAAAGTGCAGATGTAGAAACAAGAGTCAGCTTTTCAGGTGCTTTGAGGAAAAAAAATAAGGTTTTTGTTTTGTTTTGTTTTGTTGAAATTTTAAAGATATAGCTATGGCATACTCTGCATAACTAATATTCAGTATCTATGTGTCACACATAGGGAGGATTATTGAAAGATTCTACCTTGGCTGGACAAAGGAATTATACATGTGAATGCAAGCAGATAATTACAGTGCAAACAAAAGCCATTACTATGATATCACACTTTCAACATACAGAAGAGCCTGTGGCACCAATACAGCCATAATTTATATTCACCATCTTTCTCATACTATGTTTATGAGACTGCATATAGCAGGATTGATTTCATATTTAAAGCTTTCTATCTGCTGGATGGGTATCTCATCTCAGCCTAAAATGTTTCTGCCAAAGAAGTTTTCACAGTGGTATCCCCTGACACCTGTGTTTAATCTCTTCCTCCTTGCTTTTCTCATAGAGCAGATTAATTTTTTTTTGCTAACGTTGAGCCTCACATCATTTACTCCTTGCCGAGTTTAAGGCTGTCACCCCAAGACCTGTCCTTTTTGTTAATGAGAATAATTGATTTCTGTCCAAGTGTACATCTCATTGTGTATTTTAGATTATTCTTAGCTGTCCCTTAGGTTTTCTTCTTTTCCTTCAGACTGAACATATCTAGTTTGGTTCACCCTTTCTGACAAAACTTGTTTTCTAAACATTTTATCACGTTGTTTCTCTGCACTCCCTTCAATTTGTCATTGTCTTTTTTTTTTTTTTAATGGCCCCACATGAGTGAAATCCTCTAGAGGGCATTTTAGCAACAGTCAAAGAAGGACAAGAACACCATTTTTTATTCATTCCCAGGTTTTCTGTTGAAACGCCAAACAGAAGTGCATGGTTTTTTGAAATGAAAGCATGATACACAGGGCCTAACACATAGCAGGTGTTCAACAAAGGACTACTTTTTAATGGTATTATTTTGTCTGATAGTTGAGCAGGAGACAAAGGAGAATCGAGGGGCAAGAAGAGAGGAAAATAGGGAAGAAAAGTCCTGTGGGCAAGTGTGTTGTGATGATTATCCCTCTTCTGCTTCCTCTGGCTACTGTGAGTGCTGATGACACTCTGTCACCAAAGGATTAGGACTCACATTCAAGATTCCTCAAGGAAAAGGAAGCTTATGCATTTCTGCTTTGTTTGCTCAACAACATACTTTTACCCAGCATGCCATTCTATGATGCTTTTCCCTATTCACGCTGGAAGGTGTGTTTTTGTTTTTTTTTCTTTAGAATTTATTCTAAGTATGTCATGAAACACTGAAGATGAATGTGATTTTCAAATGAACATTAACCCATGAAGAGAAGCAATTAGGATGAAGTTAGACTCCTCTCGCATTGCCTCCCCTCCCCTTATTCTCTTTGAAATAGATTTAACTGGACACCTTTGCAAGTTAATCTTGCTTTGGTTGGTGGCTGACTGAAAGGTATCCACTCCAGTGACATATCTAAGAACTTCAAATGACTTCTGACACTTACTCATCCATGGAAGTGTGAAGTTCTTTCCTTACATACCTATCACCACGGCTACCTTCCACTGAGTCCTTCCTCATTACTTTAGCAGAGGAAGCCACCTGCGTGATACATGCCATGTTAGTGAGTTAGAAGTAGATTGTGTATTTACATGTCTTTTCAACACAGGCTTCTCCCCATCCCAAGTTATAGTTGTTAGATTCCCAAAGGAGAAGAAGGAAGAAAAAGGGGGATAAATGAAGAATCTTACAAAAGGAATTCATGGCTTAAAGGCCAGTTGTATTTATGTCTCTTTATCCATCATGAAGTGATCTGAGGCTAGTGAATTTTCAAAATAGTGTTGAAATGAGGGTACATTTCTGAGGAAGAAAAGATTTAGCTATCTATAAATTATACCTTATGGAGGGCTATAATAAAAAAAGATAAATTCATTTTATTCTGTGTAACTCTGGAAGGCAGAAGACATAATGCAGCAAACACGTATTAGCTCAGTAAAAGGAAGCATGTTGTAATCACTTAAAGGTGGTTAAAAGTGAAATGTTCTTCCTTTCAGAAGTATTAAGTTCTCCATCACTAGCAGCATTCATGCAGGGACTGGATAAGGTTCATTATTGTGAGGTGCAGACAGAATTTATATATGTATATATATACTATATATAGTATATATATATAGTATATATATAGTATATATATATAGTATATAGTATAATATATATAATAATGAAGAATGGGCTAAATTGATGGTTTCCAAATGTTGGTACTGACACCAGGTGTATCATACAGGTGCTTAGTTAAAAAAAATACTACGGGATGCAAGGATGACTCAGTCAGTTAAGCTCTTGATTTGGGCTCTTGATTTGGGCTGAGGTCACAATTTCATGATTCGTGTGTTCCAGCCCCGCACTGGGCTCTGTGCTGACAGCACAGAGCCTGCTTAGGATTCTCTCTCTCCCTGTCTCTCTGCCCATTCTCCACGTGTGAGGATTCTCCCTCTCTCTCTCTCTCAAAATAAATCAATGAGCTTAAAAAAATAAAATAAATACTGAATGTTCACCCTCAACTACTGCTTCAGAATCTTTGTAGGTGAGGCTGGGGAAATAGTATTTAACATATGCCTCTGGTGTGCAGACAGGTTTGCACCTTAGTCCTGAAATAGATTAGAGGTGACTGCTGAGGCCCCATCGACGACACAGCTTCTACTGTTATCCGATTGTACTATTAGGAGCTGAATGTATCATGTGACTCACTCTCCGTTGATTTTTGTTTCGCCAACTATTTGAGTCCCAAAGCCCTTTTGTTAAGGAGCTAAATATAGTCACACAGAGATAAATTATGGCTTAAAATACATGTGTGAAACATAGGTAGAAGATTTGTAGCTTCCTAATGAAAATGTTAATTCCTGAAAATTAGAAATGCTAGGCATAGTTTTTAAACATGTGGAAAATGGAACCCACAGGAGAAGCAGCTGCTCAGCTCTGCAGGAACTGGGCCTATACCTACATCACTTCCCAGCACCTTGTCCAACATGTAGCACAGAAACGTCCAATCAATATACGTTGAACATGTTAATAAGCAATTTAATTTAAAAGGTTACTACTATATCCAGGTGCTCTGGATGACAGTTGAAGGGAAAACTGTGAACACCGGAAAGGCAAAATGGACTTATATTTATCTACAAAAAAAGTGTGGGATGTGCAAATAACAACAATGTTTTTATCACATTTAGCACAGCAAAGAGCATGTAGCTTTGAAAAATCTCATATTTATTCAACGTCTTGCAGACTGATATATATCCAGCCTCATTTTACAAAGTCTTTTAGACAGCTAAGCTATAAAAATTACTCAATAAGATGATATAATGAGATATCACCTATTTTTTAGCCTTTGGTCAAAAGGCCAAGGGGTCATTTAAAAGTACATTACTAATCTTACTTAGCCTATGTCTGAAGGTGTCTGTCTAGTTTCATAATGAAAAAGACTAACAATTACTTTTCTTTCTACTAAAATAGATTCAATTTCTTATTAAATATTATACTTCAATTTGTTTAGCTATGGTAGATTTAACAATTTGCTCCCTTTTTATGGAGACAAAAGAAAAAGGTCCTAGATAATATTTCTGAAATATACTGCAAGGCTTTTAAAAGAAAAAAGAAATGTGTGTTAGGAGAAAGGCCCATAAATTCTTGACCTTTTATCTCTACTGAAAAGATCATTTAAATTCACTTAATCCTTGAGGTTCCTTGTATGTATAAGAACATACAACGAAAAGCGTGAACACTTTTATCAGTGAGAAGCAGGAAAGAACATGAAAAATAAGCACAGAGTCCTTTGAAGTGAGAGGTAAAGCAACATTTCATATCCTCAACATGTCTATTTCTAAGAAAAGGGTGAATAGAAATAAATGCTAGCACAAGATTTACAAGATCTTCTGCTTCACAATTTTTAGAACTATAAAGTACAACTGACAAATATCTCTCAACGACAGATAAAATATAAAGGAAGAAATAATGATATCAATAGTCTATTGTGATGCTTAGAGTTTGCCAATAGAAGCTTATGAAAATAGTCTAGGAAAGTTAGAACTGTGTTTCAGAATCCTCTTTAAAGAGAAGTGAAGAGATCAAAATTGCTTTGACACTATCAGCCAGAATTTTCTATCTAGAAATGTACTTGGAATTAACCCAGTATTCTTTGACTTTGGTCTTTCAAGTCTAGGACAACGACAACCACTCATCATGAAACTAGGGATTAAAGTTAAAATAGAGTATTAAACTGTGAGGAATTTTAAAGTTTACATATTAAGTTTTTATAAATCTTTTAAATTCTCTATCTTATATGAGACCGACCACTCTAGTTAGCAGATTATAGCCAGAGTATAATCTAATAATTCCAGAATCTTGCAGTATTATCAAAATTGAATGCTACTTTTAGAAAAAAAAAATTTTTTTTCTGAAAGTTCATCTACCATAATAGTTATTTCAAATGCTGTAAACTGATATTATCAGAAAAAAAACACTAATAATATTTGTAAAATTTTTAAAAAATCAAGGTGCAATTTAAAATACAATAAAATGCTCCAAGTTTGCTTAGAGTTTATAAATGTACACCTCTATGTAAGTACTATTCTAATCAAGATTTAGAAGATTTCCATTATCCCAAACATTCCACGCTCCTTTGCTCACAAATCTCCCCATCTCCTCATCTCCTGTACACAACCTTCAAGCAACTACTAATCTGCTTTCTGTCACTACAGATTAGTTTTGTCTGTTCTCTAAGATCTCATATAAATGGAGTTATACAATGTGTATCCTTTTGAATCTGGCTTTTTTGCTGAGCATAATGTTTTAAAAATTTATCCATGCTGTTAACATGCATCAGTAACTCGTTCCTTTTTATTGCTAAATAGCATTCCATTATGATAAGAAACCACAATTTATGTGTTTGTTTACCTGTTGTATTTGGTTTGTTTCCAGGGTTTGACTCTTATGATTATAGCTGTTATGAACATCATGTTGCTTAACCAGTTTACAATCCTAACTACATGTAAATCTTTCTAATAATTTAAAAGACACATATGAGGGATGAGCGAAATAGGGGAAGAGGATTAAGAGTACATTTATCATGACAGGCACTGAATAATATATAGAATTGTTGAAACTAGTATAACACTGAAACTAATATAACACTGTATGTTAATTATACCAGAATTTAAAAATACATACAATTTAAAAGGAAGTATAGTGATATTAAAAATTAATTAATTAATTTAAAAAGACACACATGTGGCATACAGATTTCACATGCAAGTAACATAACAGGATATGAGATAACTTTTTGCAAGAGTTATTAAATAAGAACTTTTCCTCTTTTGTGACCTTTATTTTGGTTTTAGGATTTTAAATTTTTCTTCAGAAAAAAATCCCAAGGACTTAAGAACTTGAATGTACTGCATCTTTAGTTTTTATCTTCTTATCTTTTCACTGTTGACAATTTTATGTACAATTATAATGTACATTAAAACATACCATTTAATCCTGGTCACATTCAGTAAATGTGCTAACCATTCGGTCCATAATTTGGTGAACTTGAGGAAGGTGTGATGGTCACATATGTATATTCACAGTGTCAGCATATGAGTTTTCCATAATGTCAAGAACATGTTATAACAGGAAAGGCTGACATTTTCAGCAAAGTCCCTTTCCTTTCTGACCACTGCCCCCTGCCTGACTCCCACTATAACAATAAGAAGCAAGAATATTAATAATATTTAAAGAATAGTAGACCCTAGTTTAGAAATGTGCTGCTAACCACCAGATATATTTTTGTCTTTCTTTAGACGCTTATTTTTTTTTAATTTATTTATTTAGAGAGAAAGAGAGAGAGCATGACCAGGGGAGGGTCAAAGAGACCCCAAGCAGGCTCCCCAGTGTCAGTGTGGAGCCCGATGCGGGGCTCAAACTCACAAACCATGAGATTATGACCTGAGCCAAAACCAAGAGTTGGATGCTCAACTGACTTAGCCACCCAGGTGCCCTTAAACATTTCTAACATACATCTTGGTGGTAGAAAGTCCTTCTATTACCATGTTGGGTTAACTGTTGTTTATCTTGGTGTAAAGAGAGAATACACAAAAAACATTGAATTTAGAAATTACTCATATTTTGTTTATCATCATTGCCTTAGGTTAAAGTCTGTCTTATGAAAGTCCCATTATTTCATTGATGGCAAAAAATATTCCTATTGGCCTCTCAGAAAGGTGAAGGGGAGGATAAATACTTTAATGATTGATTAAATGCAGGCCAGTAAGAAATATTTCCTGAATAATCACTTTAAATGGATCAGTCAGCATGTAAGCAATTAAAATAGAACATGATCTCTGAATTCCTCCTGGGTCTTAAATTCTGTGGATTCACATAACTATAAAATGAGAATGCAAACAAAGCTGCCCTAAACACGCACAAATTAATAGAACGTAACACTTTACCATTGTTTGCAGGGCATTTTATGATGGTCCTCACTTTCTTTTATCATATCTTTTATAATTCATTAATTTATATTTTGCCTTCCAGCTATTTTAAATGATTATTAAAACTTCACCTCTGTGACTTTGCATATGCTATTCCTTCTGCCTAGAATTCACTTCCACCTTGCTAACCTTTATTTCTTTTTCAGGTCTTTATACTAAAGACTCCACCTTATCTAAGAAGGCTTCTTTAAAGTCCCGAGCCTAGGTTAGGTACCACTCTTATATGCTTCCCTCTAGCTGCTGTTTATTTCACTTTATTATCACTGTCTCTTGACTTCTTAACATTCCCCACAAGTTGAAAGCTCTGTGAATGCAAGAACCATATATATATATGAAACTCTGTTGTATTCCTAGGGTTTGCTAAAGGGATTGACACATAGTGGGCACCCTATTTGTGAGAGAATGAATGAATACATGAATGGATGAGCTTGAATACATACATTATGGAAGAGGAAAATAACAGAGTGATTGCTTAGCTAAGATGAATTGGGGCAATCTTCCTGAACTACGTGAGCCTTGGTCTAGATTTTGAAGAGAATGGGATCTAATAACTGGCAGAGAAGAGCCTGGTGTATCCGCTTATATAAAAAGAAGTGTATAAAAGTCATATTCTAGAAATTGCAAAAAGATTAGTTTGACCAAAAAAGTAGACAAGTAGAAAACTAATGTGAAATAAAGTTGAAAAAAAATTGGTAGCAGTTGTTAAAGAATTTTAATAGCTCCAAGCTAAAGATTTACATTAAAAATAATCCATAAGTACATCTTTAAATAGGTAGATATCATGCTGAAAATGATCTCTGAGGAGAAAATACTGCTATTTAATATTTTTGCAAATCAAAATGTTAATGATAAGTATTCAAACAGGTATGTACCTAAAGACTGTAGTTATGGAAGAAAGAAAGAAAGAAAGAAAGAAAGAAAGAAAGAAAGAAAGAAAGAAAGAAAGAAAGAAGAAAGAAAAAAAGAAAGGAAAATAAAAGAAAAAGGAAAGAAAGAAAGAAAGAAGAAAAAGAAAAGAAAGAAAGAAAGAGAAAAGAAAGAAAAAAAGAAAGGAAAATAAAAGAAAAAGGAAAGAAAGAAAGAAAGAAGAAAAAGAAAAGAAAGAAAGAAAGAAAGAAAGAAAGAAAGAAAGAAAGAAAGAAAGAAAGGAAAGAAAGAAAGGAAAATAAAAGAAAAAAGAAAGAAAGAAGAAAGGCAAGAAGGAAGGAAGGAAGGAAGAAGGAAAGAAGGAAAGAAAGAAAGAGGGTGGATGACATTTACACTGCAAAAGAAAGATAAGTTTTAAGTCCTGTTTTCCATAGCTTATGTCTAGCTGGAGGTATGCGAAGCCTTGGGGGGCATCCTCAGGATGCCACTGAGATACTTCATAGCAATACAGTGTCAATTAAAATGGACACCAGTAAAGCATGGGCTAGTGGTCTGGAAAGAAACATTCTGTTCATTCAATAAAACTGCTCTCATCTCATTTTCTTAAGGCTTTAGGATTCGATTAAGTGTTAAAAGTTGTACGGGGAGAAATGTGGGTTCTGATTAGACAATCACCAGGTCATTAATTTTTCATATTTGCATATAATGTTTCTCCTACTACAGAACTAGTTTCTGAAAACTCTAAAAACCATAATGTATTCAAGGATCATATTGTGTCTAACTTAGCCTTTGTGATCAAATAATCTGGAACAAAGAAATGCATGTCTTGATCACTGAATTAAATAGCACATGTATGAAGTGTGTGGCTATGTTGTCTAAATAATTAACCACTACTCAATGATTATGCTAACTAGGGCATACTGAAGTGGGTAAGATTAATGAAGACTTTGCTTACAATTTAGCAGCTTCCCTACCAACAGTTTCTTTTGTTGAATTTTTTAAAAAAGAATCTTTGCAATTTTTATATTAATAGTCTCAAATTGGAAACATCTGGATCCTCTCCAAGACTGATGCTCAGAGGCTTTGCAAAAGATCAATATCTAGTGAGCATGCTGCACAGTGAATATTTGACAGAATGAAAAACCAAGTACACCAGGGAGGCAGGATGCTATGGTCGAAAAGTGGCCCCTGTGGAAACCCAGAGGGCTGCGCATTTATCTCATCTTTGTCATTTGCTGGCTATGAAATTTGGGCAAGGTTTTTAATTGCCATGAATCTCAATTTCTTCATCTGAGAATAATGCCCATCTCAAAATGCTTTGTGTAAAGTATTTAATACAATGCTGGGGACAAAGTCAGTGCTAAATTAATATTTAGTATTAGTAGCCATTGGATCATTATTGAAAGTGTTTTTTCACTAGTTCCTCTGAACAAAAATATACTTTGGAACTTACATTATGCTTGTATAAAGTATTACTATGACACATCATGCAATTTATGAATATGTCTGCATTGTTAGTCACTCAGAATTAAAAAGTTCCAGAGTTGGAGGAAAGCAACTAGAACATGCATTTTTCTCTACTGGCATCAGAAAGGAGGCATTTTTCTCCCAATCTAGATGTATTGCCAACTTCCCACTACTTGCCCCTCCCCAAATACAAATTTTTGGAGAGAAGTTTAAGGAAGAAAAATGGCTATGTATTACTCTCCTTTTGGTAGATTAAATCTCCCCACCCCACTGGTGGGTTGTTTTCCAAAATAATCAGCTGGTCAGAAGGCAATTCCTGAATGGGCTCATCTCAGTTACTCCCAGGTGATACTTTTTCCAGTTTAGTCTAAAATATCATGACTGCATCCCCATCCATCTTTTTAGAGAGTTGGGCAGTGCCCCATCCACTGCTGGCTCCTTGGTGAAGCTGGCTGCTTGCTACTCTTCCTTCCACCTTGTGTACCCTTAGAAAAACGTGCTGCTGCCATGATTCCACTGGCTAAAACCAAAGTTGTCATAATTCCAAGGACAAATGCTTACTGAAAGAAAAGGATTGGGCACAGTAGATACAGCTTTGGATCCAGACAGATCTAACATAAGATTCTTATTCTACAATATACAGGCTGTGTGAACACTGATGGTGTCCTACAGTCTCAGTTTCCTATGCTACGATATAACTACTTTGCAGCATTGTCATAAAGAATAAGTAAAATCACAAGCCCAAAGTATCTAGCGTAAGACTGTCTTTCTCCCTTTCTCACTCATCTAGTTTCCCTCAAAAACCATTTTAAGCTTTTGTCAGCAAATTTACAAAGGCACTTTAAGCCAAATTACACACATACACACATTCAATTGTGAAAAGATAAAACATCCTAATGTTTTAAGCTTTTTATGCTAAACCTGGTAGAATCCTTCAGTAGATGCTCTCTTGAGTCCTCTCTCATTAAAAAAGTCCTAGAAGCAAGGATTTCCTTCTCTCTAATTAAGAACACAATCTGAAGCCTTTCTCAAATGATGGATCAGAGAAATTGAGTCAGCAGTATACACACACATACGCTCATATGCACACAGGATGTGAGTTCTTCCAGTCCTTCAGCTCAACTGGTAGTGCCCAGTCTACTTCAAAGGGTTTCATGTCTTAAGTGCACATTTTTATGAAGAAATCCTTCTGTAAAAATGGAGACAATACAGTACCATATAAAAATGAGTCCCTCACACCCAAATTTAAATTCCAGATTTGCCATTTACTAACTGTGTGACTTTGAGATATAGCTAATAAATGCCAAAACCACTTTATATGTAAAAAGGAGATAATACCTACCTGCTGTTAAAATTAAATTACATCTTTATGAACCATCTCACTGTGTGGAACATAGTAGGCACTCAATAAATTGTAGGTATTTATTTTTTGTAATTATCACCAGGAACCTATTTCCCTTAAATAGTCTCCTACATTATTCATAAAAACATATAGAGACTGTATGCAAATAATCCTGTCCTGCTTCCCCATGCCCTTATCTACCAATGAGCAGGCACAAATAGTCACAAATAGTACTTCCAGGACACAACTGCTTTAAACTGAAATCCTCCTCCTTATTCTGTATCTCATGTCCAGTGGAGCAAGTTTATTCCCTTTTTCACAAGGAAGCATTTCAAACATCCAGAGGCAGCCTCCTTGGACCCCCTATGATTTGTTTTGTTCTGTTTTGTTTTTTTCCCTCAGGCTTAATACTCTCAATTCCTTCAATGTTACTCATATTTCGGGGTTTCTAGACATTTCACTACTGGTCACCCCTGTTACTGGATCTAGGTAGGGTTTAATCTCTAAATAGTGAAATACTAACTCAGGACCAAAAAAATCACCTAGGAAAAAGAAAATGTAACGGGGGGATCCCCCCACGATGCGGATAATACGCTGTCCTTTATTACAGAATGGTTTTGGCAAACAATTTTCAAAACTAAGTGGGGACATTTAAAGCCCTGTTGGCTTCTGTCTGCCGCCCTTCTCCTGCCCCATCAGGATGCTTCCAGGAGCAAGATTTCCGGCATCCTCCTGTCCTAGTTTTTCAAATACTTCTCAGTCTTTTCAGTTTATGCTCCATGATATTTCTTTTCTTTTTGGGACCACACAATCACTCATTTTTTTGCAAGTTAATTCCCTAAGCAAGATGACTTCTTTTTTTTTTTTTTTTTAATTTTTTTTTTCAACTTTTTTTTTTATTTATTTTTGGGACAGAGAGAGACAGAGCATGAACGGGGGAGGCGCAGAGAGAGAGGGAGACACAGAATCGGAAACAGGCTCCAGGCTCCGAGCCATCAGCCCAGAGCCTGACGCGGGGCTCGAACTCACAGACCGCGAGATCGTGACCTGGCTGAAGTCGGACGCTTAACCGACTGCGCCACCCAGGCGCCCCGCAAGATGACTTCTTAAAAGCAAATTTAAGCTCAACAGAATTAATGTTGCTCGTCTTACCTACTCTGGAAATGATTAAATGTAGCCTAACCCTCCTACTGTGGCAAAATTTAATATCCTTGGCTGCACTATAAATAAGGAGTCCATTAATCCTCAGTTACTATTGCTTTTTATACCTAGAGTTATATATTTAGGTTAATCAGTAAGTATGTGCCACAACTGCTTTTTTCTTCATCCTCAGGCAAAGGACAAATACGTTAGTTTACACAGATTAAACGATGCAGATCTTGCATCACCTTCTCCAACCCTTTATCATTACCAGATACATTTCAGCAAAAAAGTAAGTTTCTTTTGTTCCAAGCACTTCTTGTTACCAGGCACACTGGTGGAAAAAAAAAAAAAAAGCAAAAACAGATTTTCAATTTTTTGATAGTTAGGCTGATCAATAGGATTTTTTTTTTTTTAGCAAGAATTAACACCCCTCAGGGTCTCTTTCAAAGCCAAACAACCTTCTGTTCCTGATGTATTGCATGACTTGATGTTCTCACTATTTTATTCTTCTTTCAGATTTGCTTTCATGTAATTGAGATAGTGATCGAACCAAGCAGATTGGGATGAGACGTTCTACACAGAAGAACAAGCTCTGCAGACACCAGCCCACAGCCAGCCTTTATCTTACAGCGCTGCAACCGGCCCAGCCCTTATTTTGCTTTCATCATCGGAGACTTTTCAGTTTGCACAACTACAGTGTATACCGTGCAGATCATATATTTTTAATACCATATACTAAAATTAAACTTTTATTTGTCAACTGAACCTCTGCTCTCTTTCTTTCATTTCTACAATCTTTTCCCTCATCATTTTGATTTCATGCTTAATCTCTTTTAACATTTTCTTTTCATTCAAGGAGACTTTGGATGTCTGTCCTCTACATTGCTGAGTTGATAAGTTTGTCCTTTATTACATCCTTGGAAATACAAGCCTGCTATGCATTTGTGTTGGAATCTGTGCGTACAGAGGTGTAATCAATTTTCACCTGAACTTGCCCCTCAGTCTGCTTTCTTATTTTGATAGAAAGCAGTGTAAAATGGGTTTTAAGTGCTTAGAGTTTTGCGACTGAGCACCAGAATTTCAATTCCAGCTATAAACTTGAAAGTTTTTTTCCCTCTTAGCTGAGTTATTAAATTTATGAAAGTCTAGTTTTCTCATCTTTAAAATGGGGATAGTATTGGCATTTATCCGAAAGTTATTATAAAAATTAAATGGCATTGTGCATCTATTATACTTAGCACAAAATCTAACACATAATAGTAATACCAAAAAAAAAAAAATCCTGCCATGAATATAAATAAATCCCCATCCTCATCTCGTAGAGAAGATGTCTTTTTTAACTTCTCTGTAAAAATAAAATGGACTTTCCCTAAAATGTTCTGCTGTTTCCTATACTGAATAATTTTGTGAGCTTTGCAATTTTTTCAGGTCTTTAAGGTACTACATTTCTCTTCACTATGTCTACCCTGCCCTTCTTCTGTCCTCTCATCTTAAATGATGAATGAACTTCTTGAGACTACGAGATATAGGGTAATTATTTTTTTTCCAGCTTTAGAAAAAAATCTGTACCTATTCATTCCTCCTCATTGGGCTGTTAAAGGATTTCATCTCGTTTATGTGTACAAGTTCATTTCTTTAGTCAGTTAGGAGAGAAAGTAGTAAGTAGCTTGTCTTAATCCAGAAATGCTTTCTATGATTATCATGTACCTTTACATTTACCTTCAGAGAAGTTTAGCATTATATATATAATATTTATATTATATGTGTATGGGGAGTGCCTTCTATTCAGTGAAGTCATAGGATATTATTTTCATGTTTCCAATAAGCTACACTAGTGAAAGCAAATGAGTTTGTCGAAACTCTGTTGACATAACAAAATCTTCCTTTGATACCATATATTGGGTTCACCTTTGTATTTGGAGTTTTATTCTGCATTCTGCTACTTTATTCAGCCAGTGAGTATCAAGGTTTCTCTTAGAACTTGAAGTCAGAGTCTTATATTATTTTTATAATAATATATAACACTTGTACATCTTTTTGTTAAATTTCTTATCTTTTGTCTGAATGTCAAAAAATCCTCTATAAGAAGGCCATGAAAAGATTATGGAAATTTACAAAACTTACAAAAATATCCACATCAGTGTTCTATTAAAATAGTTAAAGTTCAGAAAATTGGGCCACCTGGAAACAAAAGAACACAAGCCCCTTGACTGAGAACAGAAACTATGAAACAAAAATTATTAATTTCTCTCTAAACAAGAAATTTCTTTTAGTTAAATAGAAAATATGAAGCAAAGCACTTGGAGCTAAAATATTTCATTTTTGTGCTGTGCAATAAATTGCCTTCTCTTACTGAGAATAAAAGCCAGGCAACAAAGAATATGCACGAACCAGTGAGCTAAGCAAAGACTCCATTAGTTTTGCTATCTAATGAGGCTGAAGGAATAGTTGCAAGTCAGATTACATTTGACTATGCTCTGTTTCTATCACATTTCTATCACATTCGCCACTTAAAGAGATAAGGATTCTCTTGTCGATAAATTGTTTTGCCCTTGAGTCCTGTTTGCCCATTTGCATTGTTACGAAACATGTGGCAAGCCATGAAATATGGTCAGGGTAGCAGATAGTTCACAAATTATACTTATTATTAATCAGTTCAGATAGGAGTCAACTTAAAAAAAATTTAGATGTTCCTTGCTTCGATATTCTTCCTGCCTAGAACTCAGCTTTTTGTTTTCCACTCCATGAAAATCTTAGGAAAATCCCTGGTGTTTGAGAGAGGGTTGATCTACAAACTCTCTCCTTTTTTAAAGTTTATTTATTTATTTTTCTTGTTGAGAGAGAGAGTGCACTCCCATATGCATGTGTGAAAGGGGAGGGGCAGAGGGAGGAAGGGAGAGAATCCCAAGTAGGCTCCACACTCTCAGTGCAGAGCCCCACACAGCTTTGATCTCACAAACCATGAGATCATGACCTGAGCTGAAACCAAGAGTCGGATGCTTAACAGAGTGAGCCACCTAGGAGTCCTGCTGCTAACTCTCTTTTATTAGGATTTTAGTAAAAGTCTATCTGACAGGGTCTTAACCTAAAACATGATTTGAAACTTGGTTTCTTCCAGTCACTTCTGTTTGACTAATATGAACAAATCAGTGCACCTACTAATAAATATATACTGGCCATTTTCTGTTTGATCAAATGATTAAATAGATCTAATCATAAGGATATACATGTGTAATGATGGAATAAACTACACAATATAAAAGGGTTATGAATGCTGTTACATATGGCCTAAAATCATGTCACTAATTTGAAGTTTCCATTTCTTATTCTAATTCCTTTCTGTATATTCCTATGACATCTTTGTGTAGACCTCATTTCCTCTCAGATCCACTTTGCCTGTCAAATGGGATGAATTTTGACCTAAACAAATGAGAGGACAATTTTAAAGCTTCAAAAATAATCCTTTTTAAAGTATATATTTTGTTTCTATCAAAAATAATCCTTTTTAAAGTATATATTTTGTTTCTATAAAACTGAAACATAAACTGACAAAAATCTAAATGTTTTTATTTCTTCAGTTTCCCATTATAAAGAGTTTATAGCGAAAAAAACCCCTGAATATTAATTATAAATTAGAGAATAGAACTAGAAGCTGCAATCTATCATCAGTAAATGATATGTTTTTGATGCTTCAATTTGTATAACATAACATCTGGCTGGTTTGATCAGTACTCTGCCATTTTGATTGAAAGCAACACTTTCGTAGGTGAATTATTTCACTGGGTAAAATTGGGAAAAATCAGAGGGAATTTGAAAATAATGTTATCCCATTCAAAATATGGAAATGTGGTTATATTTGTAATAAAAAGATAAGTTGGAGTGCCTATAAGACCACAGGTCTTCACATACTTTGATAATGATTCTCTTCCCTTTGCTCTTTGGAAGACAAGAGATGTTTAACTCTTGTTTGCAGTCTTAAATAGGATGTGGGCACACTGTCTGAGGTCAGAGATAAAGTGAAGCTTGTGCCTAGAATTTTCCTAATAAAGGTCAGTTAATGAAGGCCAAAATGGGTTGTCCTTTCTGGCCTTCCTTCCTGCCCTCCTATTTCCTTCATAAATCTTACCTTTTATGAATTAGCTTGGGCTTCACATAGGTTAATAAAATGTCAATTAAAAATAGCTATATTTTCTTTATTCCTCCAAACATCTCCAATTAAAAGGATCTCTCATAATCTTGTATTAGTGTTTCCTTGAATTGTGCTAAATTTATCCTTTATAATCCCCAATAAAACACTAGCTTTTTGGAATTTTCCTAAAGTTCTCATGAACAACAAATGCCATCAAAGGAACATGATGCATCGTATCTGTTTTAAACTTCCCAGGACTCTCCTGTTGATGAATGTTAATAATTCCAAGCAATGTTAAGGGAAGAAGGGAATTCCCCTTGAGAAGGGAATAAACATTGGAGAGCGATCTGAACACAAATGGTATGGTGTTTCTGTGCAATTAAATCTGGAGTACTCTACTGGATATCAGAACTACATCTGTCATTGGTATTCCAAAAACACTGACAGTATCCATAGTTGTTCTAAGGGGAAATAAATTATTCATTTGCCAAAGTTTGATTACCACTTGAAATAATATTCTAAAAATCACCTATGTGTATTGAAAGAAAGAGCAAGCAAGACAACAAGGCAAAAATGCAAGATTTATTTCCCTTTCAAAATAATTTATGTTGTTTCTTATGTTTTGAGTAATACCTATCAAGAACAATAACACACTAGTAAAACTTCATAACAACGGTAAGCTTTCCTAATATTTCATGGTTTACTTAGTTATTTTTCTTTTTTAAAAAAATTTAATGTTTATTTTTAAGAGGGGGGGGAGGGGCAGAGAGAGAGAGGGAGACACAGAATCTGAACCAGGCTCCAGGCTCTGAGCTGTCAGCACATAGCCTGACACGGGGCTCGAACTCACGGACCGTGAGATCATGACCTGAGCGGAAGTCGGAGGCTCAACTGACTGAGTCACCCAGGTGCCCCTAGGTATTTTCACTAAATAGAATAATGTCTCAGTTTCCTTACTATGAAATAAGGATAATAAAAGCAACTTTCTAACTACTTTGTTATGAAGGTTAAGTTACTTAATACATGTAAGATAATTATAACAACCCCAGGCATATTAAGCATTTGGTAAATAAAAACAATGAAAGTGTTATCTACCATGATCATAAAGATCATAAAGGCTGTTCATAAAAATCCAATTCTTTCTTCTTTTCACATATGATAGGATTATACTTCCCCATCCCCTTGACTTTCGGTAACTGGATTTGAAGGTGAGAAGGAAGCATCTATTCTAAATTCCAGGACTATTTCTTGGATGACAAGGTAGAGTATAAAACTTGTAAAGAAAGAGCTGGAAGATTGGTAGGTTCAGGTTTGGACACAGTGTGTTTGAATTGACAGACATGGACAGTCTGATGGGAGTATCTACCATGCAGTTGGGTAAATAAACTGGGGCTGGAGGAACATGTGGAGTCACTAGTTTGTAAGTGACTGTTAGAATCGTGGGCCTAGAGGAATCACCCAAGAAGGGTTTATAGAGAAATCCTGAAGAGTAATGTGTGAGGATCAAAGTCTGAAGAACTTCGGAACTTGAAAAGTAGTTCGTAAAGGTAACTAGTTACTTGGTGTTAAGGAGGATGAAAAAGAAGATTCAGAAGACTAAGAAAGAAGGCACAGCCATAGGTTGGGAGAAAACCAGAAGAAAGTGATACCACAGAAGTCAGTGCACAAAATAAAGTGTCAAAAATCCCATAGCCACAGAAAACACTCAGTTTCTGCCTGGGAAAACTGCATCTTTCAATGAATATGCATACTGTTCAGTTTATTCGTGCAAAAGCTTCTATTTCTTAAATTCATCCATAAGAAGACATTTTATCAATTTTGAATATGTTGCTATTTAGTACATCAGACCCTGGCTGGATTACAATTCCAGCCTGTTTCTGATGGTAGAAATAGACTGTAACACAAGTAAGAGTTAGGTTAAAAGAAGAGATTAATGGTGTAGGCTTTGCTGCAAACATTTTAGAATTGGATGTGGGAAGTTCTCAGATTTCTCATCTGCTACCGAAAGGGCTAAATCATTTTGTGTTGAATGGGTACTGATAGAGTTTTTCATCTCCATAACTCTGACTGTGAAGATGATATGGTTTGTCCTAGATGCAACAACGGGTAGTCCGTGAACCAGGGCTCCAAAAATCACTTCTGTTAGGTACCAATCACATGCCAATCATCTCAAATGTGAAGAATATGGTGAAACAAATGCATAAAATGTACATTAATAATGCCATTTTGTGGGCGATATATAACTTGTATTTTTTTTGCCTGAAACCTATTTTATTTGCCATGACTTTATTTGGTCTTTTGCTCAAATAAAATGGAATATGTAGTTTTCAAGACATTGATTATATATGTATATATATATATATATATATATATATATATATATATATATTTATATTTATATTTTCCTTTAATGAATATCTTGGGACTAAAGAAGCAAAATTAGTTAATGAATTATATTCTGTTTATAACGCTGCCAAATTGCATATCTCATTGGCTAATATATAACCATGACAGACTGTAACACACTGGTGTTCACTTGTATATGAAATTGTGTTATTATTCCACATACACACATTTATCAGAAATGGGTGTATGTCATGATTAAAGGCATGAAATTCGCAGTCAGACTGATACCAATCGCTAGGGCTGATACTAAAAACCAGGTTTACTGACTTCCAATTTTATAAATGAAAATGTGAGACTTATTAGGCAATCTGTCTCAACTCATCTAACTAGGAAATCTAGGGACAATGACTGAAAGATAGGAAACTACAGAATTTGTTTAAAAGAGATATTTTAAAACTCTTTATCCACATTTTCAATAATAACTTATTTCACAGAACTGCCATTGATGTGTGTGTGTGTGTGTGTGTTGTTGTTGTTGTTTTGTTTTTGTTGTATCACGAAATGGTCACAAAACCACTCACTCACTTGCTAAACATGTTTGAGATCATACGTGATTTAGTGATGGAGCAACAAAGATGAAAAAGATATAGATCTTATTCTCAAAGAGGAGATGAAGATAGCTGGATTGACAAAGGATGTGATGAGATCATAATAAGAGTTGTCCACAATGAAAACTGGTTTTGACTTTCTGTATGTTCCAACTCCTTTCTCTTTCTGAGTCAGAGTTTTTCAACCTAACTTAACAGAGAGTTAAGGATAGAAGGGAGAACAAAATATGGACTCCTGCCTACTGTTAAAGCTCTTAGCAAATTCTTCAATCCTGTTCATGAATTGTAAGTCCAATAGTAAGGTGAAGTGGGCTTGAATTGGCTTATATGACAATTGCTAACTATTTGGGAATTTTGTGAAATGGATATTAAAGCCACTGCGCAAGAAACACAAATGGCTTAGTTCTAGCTGGAGTCACTAGGTGATGCTGGAAAACAGATAAAAATTCCTAGTGTATGCTTTAAACCCAGTACTTCAAGTCATTTCAAGAGATTAAAAATTATATTGCCATTTGTAACAGCATAGATTGCCATTTGATTATGCTAATTGAAATATGTCAGAGAAAGACAAATACCATATTATCTCATTTCTTTGTGGAATCTAAAACAAACAAACAAACAAAAAACAAATAAAAACACACCAAAAAAGAACCTAGCTCATGGATACAGAGAACAGATTGGTGGTTACCAGAGGTGGGGGTTGGGGGGTGGGCAAATGGGGTGAAGGGGGTCAAAAGGTATAAACTTCCAGTTATAAAATAAATAATGGAATTTGGGAAACTTAACAGAAGACCATGGGGGGAAGGGATGGGGAAAAATAGTTTCAAATAGGGAGGCAAACCATAACAGACTCTTAAATACAGAGAACAAATAGGGTTGATGGTGGGGAGGGTTGGGGAAAATCGGTGATGGGCATTTGGGAGGGCATTTGTTGGGAGGAGCACTGGGTGTTGTATGTAAGCAATGAATCATAGGAATCTACTCCCAAAGCCAAGAGCACACTGTATACATTGCATGCTGGCTAACTTGATAATAAATTATATTAAAATAATAATAATAAAATAAATAAGTCATGGGATGTAATGTACAACATGGTGACTATAGTTAATAATATTATATTACATATTTGAAAGTTGCTATAAGAATAAAACTTAAAGGGAGCCTGGGTGGCTCAGTTGGTAAAGCATCTGACTTCAGCTCAGGTCATGATCTTGTAGTTTGTGAGTTTGAGCCCCACATTGGGCTCTGAGATGACAGCTCAGAGCCTGGAGCCTGCTATGGATTCTGTGTCTCCCTCTCTCTCTGCCCCTCCCCTGCTCATGCTCTGTCTCTCTCAGTCTCTCAAAAATAAATAAACGTTAAAAGCAAAGAATACATCTTAAAAGTCATCATCACAGGAAAAAAATTTTGGTAACTATGTATGATAATAGATGCTAACTAGACTGATCATTTCATAATATAGACAAATACAAAATCATTATATTGTACACCTGAAACTAATATAACATTCTGTCAATTACAGCTAAACAAAAATTTTAAAAATGTATGAAAAACTGGTTATATCTATATTACACAAATATATTTGTATCTATACTGAATAATTCCTGTCCTTAAAGAATTTATATTAATTTATGGAGACAAGGATTAATGAGTACAAAACAATTAGGCAACGATGTCAGTCAGTCATAAACTCATTAAAGTAGAACATCAATATAAGAGGCAAATGTAGATGATAGGAGACAGCTTGGTGAAGGTAGTGGAATTGGAGTCACCCCTGAAATAATACATAGGGTTGTTTTGTTTTTCCTTGAACGTCTAGGGAAGAGCATTTTAAGAAGGAAAATGGCAACAGCAAAGTAAAGACGGGCACTTATGTGAGCAAACAGACTCAGGGTCAAGGGGCCAAGAGCCAGGCCTCACCAGGCTCTCATGTACCTTGGGAGAGACAGTGACCCTGGAGGACAGTTGACCTTGGAAAGGACAGTGGGAATGATTTTGCCTGTCCAGAATACATTTTAGCCTCTTTTGCACAGAATTCTCACTTCTAGCTCTGCAACATGTCTTGTGAAATAATCAAAGATACTTGGAGTCACTGTATCTCCACCTAATATCTCAGTGCAGCTGGGTTGATCTCTTCGAAGAACCACCCACCCTGCCAAGGGAATTTGGGGAATAGGATGGCCAGTGTTTGGAAGACTGGTGGTGAATGAAATACCAAAATTAAAGAATAAAAGTAAGCTAACAAAGAAAAAAAGGACAACATGGGACTAAGGATGGAAAAAAAAACACAAAGGGAGAATGATCACACAGAGAACTATTCTCCAAAATAAGATAGAATGGTGAGTTTGAAATTATAATCATTGAATCTGCCTGAATATGACTTTTAGTGTAATTATAACCTCTGACTCTAAAATATGCTAAGTCATACCAGACAGTACTTGAAACTTTACACTTAATACTTATTTTAAATATAACATCATACCTATAGGCATTGATTCTCAAATAAACATTGTTGTCTCTCTACTTAGACATTCTTATGATTCAAATACAAATAGTTTAACAGATTGTATTTTATGTGTATGTCTTTTTATGACACAAGCAACTACATTTAAATGTGCAAAAACTCTTCTCTGGGTGATTTGCATTCTTATATCCTATTATAGAGTTTCCTATTTGAATTTCCATCTGGCCTCTAATATCTTTTTGTGTTTATTATTGCTTTAATGAGATAATCTTGTTTTTACATACCTAGATTTCATTACTATTTGGCAAAGGCAATCTCTACCCTAATTTCACTTCCATAAATACCTTAGCCTTAACCTTGGTGCTTAACGCAGTCTGGTGTGAGATACTTCCAAAATAGCAAAATGGAAA
Organism: Panthera tigris; assembly: GCF_018350195.1. Classification (NCBI taxonomy): domain Eukaryota; kingdom Metazoa; phylum Chordata; class Mammalia; order Carnivora; family Felidae; genus Panthera; species Panthera tigris. The sequence goes on from NC_056661.1 coordinate 82,359,856, forward strand.
GAAAAACTATTTAAAAGTAAAATGTAAGTAAAGGTTATCCCTTTATCTCTTAAAATCACAGCAGACTGTTTCCTTTTATAAGATTAATCTATAGTTACTTATAGAATCCCTCTTTGAAGACTTATCAAAATGAAGAAATATATTGACATATCTTGGACTGAAGCAGAATTTGACAGAATTAAATAGGTCCTATGCAGATTTTCCACTGATGGGGACCAACAGGGCTGAATGTGGATAATTCAGTTCTTATTTAACAGTTATAAATGTTATCTTCAATCTGTGCTATCAACTAAAAATTTGTTCACTCAAAAGCATCCACATTTGTGGCTTTCTTTGAAAAGACTGGAAACCATTTCTAAAACTCAGGCAGAAAGAGCTCAATGAAAAGAAATGATGATCCATATCCACTTTATATCCTGATTATTGAACTTTACAATAGGTTTAAGTCACCAATAAAATCCTCTCTAATTTGGGAACCAGTGTCTTTCAAGAAGAATTCAGAGCCTTTCAACTTCTCAGCATGACAGAGTAAACTGTCAGTGAACAGCACATAACTAGGCATTTATTTACTTATTTATTTAAATTAATGAGTAAATAGTGCTTTCTGTATGCCAGACATTCTTTTAAATGTTTTACACATGTTAATTCATTTCATCTTAGATGTCATATAACCCACTTGGGACATAATGGGGGAATATGTTTAGAAAAAGAAGTTTAAGGAAGTGTCTTTAAATACGAGCCCTCTATATGTTAAATGTATCTTTAATAATACTAACAATAACTGCTATTTATTGGATGCCTGCTAAGTGGTGAAGCATTTCCACATGTTCACTCGCCTTCACATCAGTCCTGTAAGATCAGTATTATTATTAACTCTATTTCATGAATGGGTAAACCCTATCTCATAAATAGTAATTTCCAGAGCCAGGATAAAAACCCAGGTGTCAATGTCTCCAAAGCATGTACATACACTTGGATCTCTCATATTCATACATTAAAAACAAAATTTCTAGTTCCATATTCTACTTTTCATGAAGTTACTGGGTCAAACTCTTCCCTATTATAAATATCTCTCCCACCTGTCTTCTTCTCTCTATCCCTGCTGTTAGCACTCTAGTTATGTCTTCATCACATCTCACTTCTTTTTTTCCCAAAGACTTAACTCTCCTGCTTCCAGTCCACTCACCACACCACCAACAGGTGGATCTTTAAATAACATAAATCTGATCATGTCGCTACTCTACTTAAAACTTCTCAAAACTCCCACACTTAACCACATCTTAACAACACGTACAAAACCTCTGCTCAGATGGGATCTACTGGCCACTGTAGCCTCATTTCTCCCCACAATAGCCCAGGCCCCCCTCGTCCTCCTGCAACACACACACACACACACACACACACACACACACACACACACACAGCCTGTGTTTCAACTAGATGAACTCCTTGCCATTTTGCTGTCTTTGTGCCTCTGCAAGGTATCATTTCTCTGCTGGAATGCCTTTTATCCCCTTCTTTTCTAAGCTCCTACATGCCCTTCAGTACTCACCTGAGATATCATGTGGGATATATTCTCCCACATGCCAGGGCCTAGGTTAGTTATTTCCCCAAGAGCATTCACCATACTCTTCCTATGTCTATGAACACCACTTCAGTTCACATGTATTTTCAAACTATAGCGAACAGCAAAACAAGCTAGAACACACAGTACAAATTATATTGATGATTCCAGTCCTCAATGAGTTTTGTTTTCGTACGTGTGGAGTTAAATATAGGCATGCAAAAAGATGTCAATCCAGAAGAATCTGTAAGTGTTTATTCCTTGGGTATTTCTCATCTTTAGCCGCTGTTCTGAGCTTTGTCTCCTGGTATCTATTGTGCTTGGCTTTTGGCATTTACATATGGCCTTTGGTATTGACTTTTTGCTCCAGTCTTAGTATCTTAGATTACAGATTAAATACCTTGCTCACTCATTACTTGCTAGTATTGACTTTGTACTACAGGTTTTCTCTTATGTCAATCCTATATCCAGCCTATATCCAGATGAACACAGTATTTTCATGACTCTTAGATCACAAAACTAGAATTCATAAAACCCTCATACAGAACTTTCTAAGTTATTAACATATTCAGGAGAGTGAATTCAGCCCTAAACAAGGAAAGGATCTTTCATGAGAGTGGTCTCATGTTAAATCGCCACTGCCAAAGAATGGTTATTTCTGCTAGTAAGTGCATATGACTAAATACTAAGTGTATATTATATTATTTAATCCTCACAGGAGATAAGATCACATATACTTTACAAAAGTGAAAACTGAAACTCAGAGAAGTTAGTAACTAGCCCAAATTCACATAGTGAGATAACCATCAAAATCAGGATTCTGGCTAATTTAAAAAACTACATCTGTCCTACATAATTCTCTTTGTGTGCAAGTATCTTGAGAATTTCCAGGTCCTGGTATAGGTGTGCACAGAACTCCGTATTTGGGAAGAGGGAGTAGGTAATGAATACCAAATCACACTACATTATCCACATCAAAGAACTAGGAGAGGTGTCAGAGGCAAACTGATAGTTACAGAAGAGTGAAAAAAGCAGTAATAATTAAGCAACATTAGAAATGTGAGGAACATATAGAGGTTGTAGAGACAGAGGGTCATTATTACCCGAGGAGGGTGATTTTATGATATCTGAGTTTCTTCATTTGTAAAAGTAGGAGCTGGAGTGAAATGGGTAGATTGTATTATATGTAGAGTCAGCTTCTGTCCTATGACAGCCATGTCCAGATATTTGCCAGGTTATTTCTGTCTTGTACATTTGCCTTCAAGGCCATATTTTTTTATATGACCCTTGGAAATGTTGAGTTGAAAAATTTCCACTACCAAGAACTGACATGGAGTAGTCATCATTATTCCAGCTTCTCTTCTTCCCCACTTTCCAAGTGCTTTGTAGGATGTTATTGCTTTTGAACATCTCCTCCAGAGACTGAGTAGAGAAAGGAGGTGGAATTATAATCAGTCAGTCGCACTTATTAAAGTTCTTGTGAAAGTTTGATAGAAGAGAGGGTCGGCATTTAAGGGAACACTTTTTTCATATCAGAAAGCTCTTAATTACCTGCAGTAATGGAGAGCAGTGGTGTGTATAATCCAAAATGGTGGATAATCCACACATCATTTATATTTGACTTGCAGTGCATTTTTGAACTTGCAGTTGAATAAAAATATGGGGCCAAAGACTTGAAGAGTCCTAAGCTTTCTATCTTCCTTATACACACTAGTCTTTAGAAAAAAATAGGCAACTGCATGTTTGAGTTTTAAGACTTTTTTCCACTGGAGTGCAGGTCAACTTAAAGTTAGAAGAAACAGAAAAGGTGACCGTGTCAACCAAAACAGCAAAGCAGGGCATCCCCCAAAGAAATTGAAACAAGATTCATCTAAGATGATGTAGAGTATGGCAACATATTGCTGAATTATAGATGGTTAGCTATGAACCACGTTTCCACCTAAAGTGGATCATTTAAACTGGATGTGATGCATATCATTTCAAGCTGATCGGAGATGACTAGCTACAATTGCTCAAAGTGTCTTACTCCCCCACTGAATGCCAGCCTGGCACTCAGAAGAAGCCACAGCAGGGTGCCTTAAGAAGCTATTTCCAAACAAATTTAGACTTGTCTTATACATGATGAGAGCTATTTATAAAGATTGTATAACAAATAGCTTATAATAGACACCTCTGTCAATTGCATTTATAATGAAAAATCTAACACAAGAAGGCGTTGATTCCCAGTGCAAGCTAAGGCTGCAATATCTTTCCTTTCTCATTAGCTATGCTACCTGGGAGCAGAGTCAGTGACAAAACACACTCTCCTTCAGTTTATTGAAATCTGAATTGAGACCTTTATGGGAATTAAAGTTTTCATCAAGATATACAAAAGAGTGAAAATGAATCAATTTATTTTAGCTGGTAATGTCAAATCCAAAAATCATATTGAATGACAAGATCTACATTCAGAAATGATGGGGATTATTACATGGGAATCTATAATAGTTTCTGCTGTGATCTGTTTAATCCATGGACAAAAGGCAAGAAGAGAAATTTAAAGAATTGAAAGAAAAGCAGAAGGAAACCTGTAGAAAATAACAAAAATCAAAAAGAGACTTTGAATTTTTCTATCTCCTCTAAGACAAATCGAAAGCAAAAATAAATGACCAAACAAAACAAAATCTAAATAATTTTAATATGAGTGCTTTACAACCTATCAGCAATTTCCTACCTGTGTTAGCCTAAAGAAGATGGATCTTTAAACAGGAATGCAAATTAGGCTGTATCCCCAGGGTAGGTGAAATTAGCATGTAGGAATTGTGCAAACCAGGGAGATTTTTAGCATTTCAACAATCAAAGACTGCAGCTTACAGAGGAAAAGAAATTCATTAGATCAGAATCAGAGAGAATTGAGAAGAAAACCAAAATTATTTTTCTTTATATTTTTTCAAAGAAATATATTTTTTTGCAATTTTTGAGACATGAGACTATATTTGAAAACCCGTGATTTTCCTCTTTCATACGTTTCTTCTTTTTCAATGTTGCCATATTTTTTCTTAGAATATCTAAAAATGTGAAATGCATTCTATGATTACTGGAACATGGCAATTTGAAACCCTGAATTTCATGTCCTAATTTACTCCCAATTTACAATGTTATCCTGAGCATAAAGTTATTCCTTTGGGCTAAGTTCTGCTTCATTCACTGATTCATTTTTTTAAGTAAACATTTCTTGTGTACTTATTTGGTACAGGCTCTATGCTTGGCGCGATACTTGTGAACATAAATAGGACATGGTTACAGTCTTTATGTGTTTGTTGCAACTACTAGAGCAGGGACCAAAGAGAAAATAGGACATAAAATGGCGAACACATTATAATTAAAACTGTATACAAGTGGAGACAGCACATGTAGAGAGCAGTCATTTCTCCATGGGGTGAGACATATCAAGGAATTCATTAATAAACACTTAGTCTTATGAAATCTCTACATATCAAAGGTATTTACCAATTATCTCTCTCCTCAAAGGACAAGAATAAAAAAAATCCTTATTAAAGTCTTCAATGCATGTAAATTTAAAATAAAAACAAAAATAAGTAAAAGGAAAAAATAAGAAAAATAATCAAAAAGAAATCTTCTAAAATATGTAGTAGCTCTTTTCATAGATATCATAAATATGTAAATAAATAATCATTTATGACTACTACTACTTGCTTTTGTTATATAGTTTCAGAAGTAGTAGTATCAGAAGTAGAATCAATATATATTTTGTATACAAAAAATGAGAAATATATAAGGAACTGTGTGTTTAGAATATTTTACCTCATATATTCTTAACTGATTTTCTTTCATACTTAGAAACCATCCTTCATCAAAAAGACCCAAGTGTTAAATAAACACGTGTAGAATTCACCGTGTGTACTTTCCTGTGCTTCTTCAATTTTTGTCATTTCTTTTTGGCTTTGGTGAGCAAACTATGTTATTGCCATATTCTCCCCTTGACTCTCCCCTGAGTAAAGTTTCCCATGTGTTAAACACAGCACAGTTGTGTGATGTGAGGTGTGGATGTGTGTGATGTGATGGGGGAAAGGGAGGAGAGGAAGGAAAGAGGGGAAAAGATAGCATTCTTCTGCGTATACGTACAGCATACATACGTATAATGTATGCAAGCATATATGAAGACGTGATCTTACTAGACACAGGCAGAGGAGGCAAAGAAACCCACGTATAGTCAGATACAGCCATCTTAGGGGACAAGGCTTTTCAAAGCCCAGTCTATAAAACCATTTAATTAAAAGAACATTTTAATATTTGATTCTGCTTTTCTTTGTAAGCATTTTCTCCCTTCTGTTTGTTTTCTTTACTAAAGTCACAGCAAGGGCTGTGCTGAGCCTCCAGTTGATCTAAGCTGCTCGGTGCATGCCCAGACAGCAAGAAAATGGTTTCTCTGGCAACAGGAATTATGTGAAATCTCTGTGTGTCCTCCCCCACCCTCCATCTGATTCCTATTCACTTAAGCTGTTCACATATAGGCAACAATGAAGCATTGGAACTCTAATGAGCAATTCAAATTTATTGAGCTAACTCATGGAGGCGGGTACTGTGAGCATCCTCATTTCCTGTGTCCCAAGGAGCAGGGCACGTTTGTTGTGTGTTATCTGTGTTATTCAAGAACCATGCACTGTCAGCGAACAGCCACATCAGATAAGATCAGATGAATATCTAAAATATGATGCATATATGGAATTTATTTCCACCATGCAAGAAGGGAAATACAAAGGCTTTCAGGTGCTATACACTCAGCTTTGAATTTCCCAAAGATGCTGAGGCATGGAGGTCACAATGATTTAAAACAGCTTCACATTATGTCTGGAACCCAAGAGGGAATAGCAAAAGCTTTGATTAAATTGCTTCAAATGTCAGCTTTTTTTAATTTCTAGGGACTCATACAGTTCCTCCATGATTAAAGCTCTAGAGTTTTGCATTTAGGCTTTGTTAATATTCTCTAATAATAGTTCATGATTAGACCTCCCCTACGTGTTTAGTTTTTCTCTGTAGCCTTTGTTTGGGAGGGAATTGAGTATTTAGCAATGGTGCTAAGGTTGGTATTCACTAAGAGAGTTTAATCAAGAGGGGATTGATTTGCTTGGAGGAATCAGGGCTGAGAAGCCAAATTAGCTTTGTTCTTTAGCATTGGGAGAATGTGAAGTGGGGTAAAGAAATCCATTTTTCTTCAGCTCCAACAAGGATGAAATAATAGCAAGAAATATACTCAGTAACATAAATCTGAAAATACAGTGAATATGGAATGGACTCCTGGACAGATTTCAGAATCATTGTCCTAGATATTTTTTAGGAAAAATTTACTTCTTAGCTGTCTAGATTACTATCTTAGTACTTTAGGAAGGAGGTGGATTCTCAAAACTTCCTTGGTTTCATGATCATATATTTAACCTGTTCAAAATTAAAGACTTTCTGCTGTCAAATGCAATAGGAAATGCGCCTTTGTAGAAAACTTTAGCCTCAATCTACATGTTATAGTATTAAATAATATTGAATAATAACTCATTGAAGGTCTGTTTTAAATATTTAAATTCTAACTTCCAGTTAAAGCTCTGAGGAAATAGCAGAATGATCAGCTGAATGACACAAATATAATGATTATTTGACAAAAAACATAGGGGAGTAACACTGAAATACAAAGGTGAAAGTGAAATAACAGTGGTAAGAACAATAATTACTTCATTTTTACATTCGATCCTTAGGTAATAAGAACATAGTGTCTTAGATGATAATGTAAAAAACCTGAGGGGTGCCTGGGTGGCACAGTTGGTTAAGTGTCTGACTTCAGCTCAGGTCATGATCTCACAGTTCATGAGTTCGAGCCCCGTGTTGGGCTCTGTGCTGACAGCTCAGAGCCTGGAGGCTGCTTCGGATTCTGTCTCCCTCTTTCTCTGTCCCTCCCCTGCTCATGCTCTGTCTCTCTCTTTCTCAAAAATAAATAAACATTGGGGCGCCTGGGTGGCTCAGTCGGTTAAGCGGCCGACTTTGGCTCAGGTCGTGATCTTGCGCTCGTGAGTTCGAGCCCCGCGTCGGGCTCTGTGCTGACAGCTCAGAACCTGGAGCCTGCTTCTGATTCTGTGTCTCCCCCTCTCTCTGACCCTCCCCCCGTTCATGCTCTGTCTCTCTCTGTCTCAAAAATAAATAAACGTTAAAAAAAATTAAATAAATAAATAAACATTAAAAATTTTTTTCTAATAAAAATCTGAAATAACTGCCACATTTTCCAGGGCATAAATACAGCCAATAAGTAACACCCAAACTTGGAGAATAAACTGAAAATATAAATTTTACACAGAAGGAATGTCTACTGAAGCCATCATATTTGGAAGTTTGAATTCTGTCACAAAGCTTTCAGGGATACCATATCTTAGAATCAATATTTTATTCCCGTTGGAAAACAGATTCAACACTTCTCCATAAAAACAAATTGCCCTTCACCTGATAAATCAGACAATCTGAGACCAGGGCTTTGTGTGGCTAGCCACTGCAGGATTTGGAGAAGAAAGAAACTGTCCCCCATGACTTTAAGTCTGGTGCCCCTCTGCAAGTAGCACATAGGGTAATATAGCAGGGGATACAGATGTTTTCAGAGAACTTCTGAGCTTTGATTTGGAGCTCTTTTCCCACAGAAGCATCTTCCAATTGTGGGTTTTGCTTTGTTTTATTTTCTTAATTCTATTTATTTAGTTCACCCCTTCCTTGTTGCAGGAAGAGTTGAAATAACTCGCAATTATGGTATGTTAAGTTTGTCAGTCCTTTATGAATGTTCCTCTTAAAGAGAAAATTTTCTAAGATTAGGACGATATCTTGATAAGGTACTTATAGTAGAATATAAGAGTCTGAGAATGTGTTAGGAGGAGAGAAAAACAGAATAACAGTTTCTAAATTAGAAATTAATGAGAATTAATTGGGTGGTGGGGAACTAAGAAGAAAGAAGAAAAGCATGGCATGTAAGATAGATGAAAAAATTTAAAACTGGGTACATATGATATTCAGTTTTAAGTTGGTGCTTCTGCCTCTTCCCTATAATTTAGTTAAGTGTGCTACATTCACAGTGATGAGCACAATTATTTTCATGACACTTTACATGTGGTATACACTTCAGAGAGAGACTGATTTCCCCATTTGAGTATACACCAGAGCAGGAAATAAAAAGTTGCAGCAAAAGGTGTTTGGAGACAGAGGTGACCCGGAAGATGAAAGACCCATTGGGAGTTTAGAGAAATCGGGAGACGAGTATTGGGCTTTCCATGGGGCATGGGATAGGAGTCTAAACTCGTCTTTTTAGAGCTTAAAGGATAAGAGGACTTCAGATAATATATGGGTTAAACACCACAACTCACTCACACATGCACACACATGAAATGGTGAAATAGGAAAAATACACCACTGACTAGGAGTTCAAGATCTGGGGTTAGAAAAATGCCATATGGATCAAGGGACCATGCACATTTGAGTAATGTAAGATTAGTGGGCCAGCTTCAGGACCTTACTATGGTGAATCTCTTGCTATGAGTTTCCATAATCTTTTCAAAACCACTTTGATTTGAATCATGTGCTTAATGAAGCTGTGCATGACCTTAGTTCAGTGGTGGACCAATCTGAGCTCCAATATTCTCCTTCTTTTCTGTAAAACAAGAATAGTAGTATCTCTTCAAAAAAATAATAATGGCTAATTTTGATTTAGTGCATAATATATGTCAAGCCCAGTTTTACAGGGATTTTTTAGTTTAGTTCTTCAAATAATCCTTTTAAGTATTATTACTCTCATGGTAAAAAGTCAGGAAACTAAGGTTAGCAGAAATTAAACTTTGCTGGGCACAAAGCTCATGAGTAGTGGAGCCATTAGAATGTCCCAACAGTACTATAAGCAGGAATATTAGTAAATAGAGTGAAAATCAATTTTAACTCTAAATTTTCCATTATTGACTTATTATTCCATAATGGGTGAGACCAAGATAACTCTGTGATAATGAATCCTCTGTAAAGTCTGTTGTAGTCATTCTACATATTTTTTCCCACGATTTCCTTGTTTTGTTTGATGGGGGAATAATGCTTTGCTCACTTATTATCATTAGTTTAATTCTGATCAGAGCACCAGTTAATCCATGCTGTTAATGAATAGAAATACAATGGGAACCTGATTCCTGCTTCAAGTTTATTCCTAAAATGACAAAAACTTTTTTAAGCTTATTTCTTTTTGAGAGAGAGAGAGAGAGAAAGAGAGAGAGAGAGAGAGAGAGAGAGAGAGAGAGAGAGAACACAAGTGGGGGAGGGGCAGAGAGAGGAGACAGAGAATCCCAAGCAGGCTCCACACTGTCAGCAGAGACCAATGTGGGGCTTGAACTCAGGAACTGGGAGATTTTGACCTCAGCTGAAGTCGAGTTGGACACTTAACCAACTGAGCCACCCAGGTGCCCTAAAAACTTTTAACATTGTTTCAGATTGACTTTGGATATGCAGGAAGTAATCCCACCATATATGCCCAGTGTGAGGTGAGGTTATGTTTCCAATTTAATGAACTGCTCAAGTGGCAAGAGGCACAGGCAGGAAGGAGCACACGCAGCCAGTTTTGTACTTCCACCCCTGGAGTACACAGCAGGGGCATGTAGCTGCCTGTGATACTGTCCAAGGATGGCAAGGTCTTACTAGGTCTGAAAAACTCAACCTGTAATATGCCACTGTCCTTTTATACTCTGAGTTTATGTCACCATTTGAAAAGCGCAGACCAGCAATTTAATGAGGGATCGGTTCATGTCCTGGGAAGCAGACTCAGCATCAGATACGCTGTACCTTATTTCTGCGGAGAAAGCAGAATGAATGTCTAGATATACCTAAAAAATGCCTCTGCTTCCAATTCTCCAACATTCTGGGCAGACAATTCCCCTGCACCTACTATGTCAACCAATTGATAAGAAAATGGCAAACCTCAGGGCCCCTGCTGGCTCATTTGATAGAGCATGAGGCTCTTGATTTCAGGGTCATGAATTCAAGCCCCATGTTGGGCATGGAGCTTACAATGAATAAATGAATAAAAAATAAACAAGTAAATAAATAAACAAACAAATAAAATAACAAAACTATTAAAACCAAAGATAAGATTTTGTATAAATTCAAGAATTTGACACATACTGATTCAATAAGTTCTAAATTCTAACATATTAAATACATGAAATCTTGCAATTACTTTATGTCTAAATGTGATACCCAAATACATTTTTTTCTGCTATAATAACATCAAGCTTCTCAAATTGATTTATCAAGTTCAGAAGAAAGAAATTAAGAAAAGAAAGACAATTATAACTGACCTTTATATAACATAAGCATTGTGTTGGCAGGCTTTGTATGACATGCTCTCCAAAGGTTTATAAAAGCCAAATTGTCATCAGTATCTCTTATGGAAAAGAAGGAGTGAGTGATCAAAAATATTAAGTCACACAAACTCACTTAAATAGAATTACTACAGTCAGGGTCTTGCTTGAAGAAAAGCAAGGTACACCATTCCTCTTTTTACTTTCAAAGACAAAGGTTGTGCCAAGGGCTTGGAATCTTGTTGCTGCTAATAATAGCTCTTTAAGACATGCATTGAACTTGTCTCACCAAAGCAGGTGTTTGACATATAGAGGCTTGCCTGCAGTACTATCAAGTTTTATTATAGGGGACCAATCCTCCAAAGATACCTTTCTTGTGAACAGAATTTAATTTGATCTGTCTTTTCTGGAAGGTAGATATTTGTGACCATTGTCTCAAAATAAATAAAAAGGTTAAATAAAAGTGGTAAGCAACTCTAATTAAGGGATACACTATAGTTTCACTTTGTGCAATTTATTATTTGTGATACTATTATAAACATTTAGTTAAGCCTACTCACTCAGTTATCTGTTACTAACCAAAAACTACTAATCACAAAATACATCAAGTGGTTTCATTTCCACATTTTCAAGAATCATACATCATTGCAATACTGTGGTAAGATAAGAGTATCTAAAATGGACAAATTATTTCTTGTATAAATACATCAAAATATGTCTAATTAACTATACATAAAGTCACAAATGAGTCATGCCTGCCTTAGTGCAATAAAGTTATAGAGCACCTTTGGAGAAACACAATAGTAACAGTTGATAAGTATGACTTTATTTTTCTTATTAGACTATACATGGTGATAGCTAACACTGATTGGGTGCCTCTTATGCTCCAGTCGCATATACTTTGTGGGAAATAACTCATTTAATCCTCAGAAAAAAAAAAAAAACTATGAGATGAAAATCATCACTGTCCTCACTTTATGGATAAGTTACAGAAAGTTTAATTAACTTTTCTAGACACAGCTAGTAAGGAGTGAAACTGCAATTTGAATCTGGGGAGTCTAGTTTGAGAATAAGTCCTTTCAACCACTATTTGTATAATTTATTTAGATACATAATTTAGAATTTATAGACTCTTATTCATGATATATCAGAATAATCTTTTACATTTAAATAGTGGAGACCATGCAAAATAGTTCAGTTTGTTTAAGAGGACACTGGATGCAAACAGCTCACTAATGTACAATTGTCATGGGAAAAGAAGATGTTTCTGAATCATTGTACTCTGGAGAAACTGGATGTTATTTTATTAAAAGTCCAAGGAGCTTAATTTCTAAAGGATAAGCTGAAAAACAAGTATGTGTTCCCTCATTAGAAAACCAAATAATCAAGTTTTATTTCTTAAAGATAAAGAAGATCAAAATAGCCCCCTTGGATCTAACCTGTGGTTCCAGGAAAGAGAAAAATAGCAAGTGTGATGATTAGATCATTACACTGCTCCATCCGGGAAAATTCTGTGATTTAATTCAAGGCAGTATATAAAGAGAATCACTACATTACTGGCTGAAAATCTGAAATGGAGATGTAGAGCCTAACCACTTTTTTTTTTCTGGAAGAACTAAAATGTGTTGGAAGAAAGAGTTCAATCTATTTTTAAATTGCTAACATTTGACATTATCTCTTTTTAAGCAATTATACTATTGCTTAAACCAAAGTTACATTAACCAAGAAAGAAAATGTAAAATCTTTTGTTCTGTTTACACTTTTCTCTTGTTCATACTGCACCAGAGCCTCCCCATTGCTAATTCTTTTCTGATAATAAATTGAGTTTTTGTATAATCTCTTTTAGGTCACCTAAGCAGTAATGCACAAAACTGTATAACCATGGCTGAAAGAAATAATGATGTCCCTTAATATCTAGCTGGCTATCAAAGAGTGACTAAGGTACCATAAGAATTAATCTCAAATAATCCTAGTGATATTTGTAGATCCTTTAAAAACTGATGAATATACCTGTACCTTTAAATTATCTGAAGAGCATTTTTGCCATATATTTCGGTTACTTAGCACTTTAATTTTTAAAAAGGAAAAAAAAATAGATACCTCTTACCACAGAAGTATCCCAGCTGGATGTAGGATTTGAAATGAACATTTTTAAATCTGGTTTGTATCTACCTAAAAATGAAATATATTCAGTCTTCCATTCATTCTACATTTTCCCAACTTCTTGAATTATGAGAAATCTGCAAAGAATTTATAGGGAAGATACTCTAAGGATGTCTCTAACATGATAGCTTTTTACTCAGGAACTGATTATATAGTAAGACTAGAGATTTAGACTTGTCCTAAAGCCTTCTTAGCTAGCACTCTTTAAATATTAGATTTTCCAAGTCTAATTCATAAGCACTATACATATATGTGAGGTAGAAAAAATATACATAAGCACATATACAAAAATGTGAGGTAGATTGCAATAATATTTTTCTGAAATCAGATCAAAACATTTAAATCAAATAGTTGACATTAAAAAAAACAAAACCAGATTATTTATATTTTAATAAAGTATACTATATAATCTATCATTACTTTTAGATAATAACAAACCCATAAGAGAAACTGTATTTCTAAAATAAATTTTCACCCAAGAAAATATTTACATGTAATTAATTCCACTCCAAGGTATGACTAATGTTTCCAATGAAGATTTAGTATACTTTTCTTTAACAAATATATGGCTCATTCTGCCTTAAGATATGTAGTTCATTATTTCATGTGAATGTATTTAGACCAGTGAATGTATAATGAACAGTAGTAATGACACAGAAATAAAACAATACAGTTTTATTATTATAACTAATTATCCACTAGTAAAACTAAAAATTAAACTATGGAAAGGTGAAGTAGATGGATAGATAGATGGGTACAGAGTCATGACAAAATCAGGAGAGGATAGCCCAGTGCTTTTAACTCATTGGTTGGCATATCTCTGCACTGAAACATGTTTTAAAATAAGATGGACCTAATACATAAAGACAAGAATAATCTTATAAACAGTTTTTGAGAGTATATACATAGTCAACTTTCTGTGTTCAAATGGTGCAAAATAAAGAACTTGTGCCAAAGGTACTATTTTCATTCTCACTGGAGCTTTTGATCAAGACTATAACCATAGAAATATATATTTTAGATCCCGGCTTCAGAAAAACCCAGAATGCAAGCTTAATTTGCAAGCACAAAATAATGTCACAGTGACAAACATCAGACTCGATATCAATTTAATTTATTGGTTAATAATGTAAGCAATAAGAAGAGCTAAATTTAACACATACTTAAGGCAGCCTCTGCTGAATGATTTGAATTAACATGAATGATATTAAGGATATTTAAATACATTTGTTCCTTAAACAATTTGTCTAAGAATTTTGGACTCTGTTTTGGGAGAATCCTGCAGGAAGTTTAATGCAGTTACTTTTGTTTAACAGGAGTAAGCAGAAGTAGTCTAAAATCAAGATTTGTAGCCTTGCTTAAGGTATGCAGCTTAATCATAGAATAACACAGTCACAGAATTACTCACAGTTGCCTTATCTAGTTGAGCCCTCTTATATTGAAGGTAAGAAAAGGAAGGAAAATCCAGAATCACGGAAAGAATTACCAAAGAGCCCTCAGTAAACTGGGAAAGGCAAAATTTTAAACAAAGCCCAAGTTTCCTATCAGGTCTTCCATTAAGCATTTCAGTAATCAAGGTCGTAGCCATACTTAGAAATGAATAATTAATCTTCTAAATAATTTCCTGATATTCTTTCAATTGATCTCACATTTTCCTCTTTTTTTAAAGAAAAATCAGATTCTTGTTTTCATTTGTTAACATATATGCTTATGAATTAGAATAAATTCTAATGTTCATTGGGTGCTAACTAATGAAACGTATTCATTTTCTTTCAATTGAGAATTTAATACATTCAAGGAGCATTTGTGATACAGAAGCATTTACTTTGATGTTCAAGTTATATACCCTCAGAAAACTCACATAAAATACACAAATAATGATTGTGAAAGGGAACAACTAAAAGTACCTAAAGAAAAGAAACCTTACGTGTAACTTGTGAATTCAGAACAAAGAGTTGTAGTTCTAAAAACTTGATGTGCATAAGACTCATGTAGGAAACTTGAATGTGGGTTAAAATGCAGATTTCTTGTCCTCATTTTTAGAAAACTAAATACAGTAGGCCTGGGCTGAGGCCTGGGATTTGCATATTTAATGAGAACCACAAGTGATTCTGACACAGGTAAGCTTTAGATCACACATGGTGAATCATTGCAAAGGGCCTGCTTCAAGATAAGGAGAAAGAATGACAAGATCATGAAGAACACAGTTTTAGAGATGTTTCTAGAAAAAATGGATAAAATTTGGGTATGTGAAGATGAGTGAAGGGCAATTAAGGAAGAGAAAGAGAATAAGCAAAGTCATAAGAACAAGAAGATGCAAAGTGAGTCAGGAAATGGGTAGTGGCCTAAACTGGCTAATGCTAAGACTGAAAGAGTTATATGAGAGATGGTTGTAGGTTAAGAGGAAACTGATTAGGGTCAGTAATGTCAAACCATTGACACTAATAAGTGATAGGACATTCCTAAAGGTCTCTGAGCAGGTAAAAGCTTAATTCAAAGTGTAGGGGAATGGGTTGGAGGAAATATAGTTGAAGCCATGAAAGGCGATAGGTGGCCAAGGGCATCAAAGTAGAGCAAGCTGAAGAAGGGCAAGGAAATAACACTGAGGACTGTCTATATTTGCTGTCTAGAAAAAGAGGACATAAAGGAGGAAAATAGAGGAGTGATGAGATAATTAGACAGATAACTAAGAAAAAGTGTATCAAAGACCAAAAGGTTTGGGTCAGGGGCAAAGCACTGCAGTGTACAGGAGAAGGGATAGCTCATTACACTGCCCAAGGGCATCATTTTCCCTCTCTAGGCCATGAGTAGAGGTTCAAAAAAGAGGAAAAATTGTCATATTCATATTCTGTGCAGACTGAAGACTGAAAAAAATGATGGGATTTTACTGAAGGATGGGGCTTTGATGAGAGTAGATGAAAGAGCTATCACATGTGATGGTATCATAATTGCACACAGCAGGAAAGCAAGGAGTGGAAGATTTAAAGTATAGTGCCCAATTATATTAGAGGCAAGAAGGGGCAGGAAATTGATGGAGGAGTTTACAGAACCCAACAATCTGAAAATTTGCATGAAGGTCTGGTAGCCCTTGTTCAGTTTTTAGAATCTTCCTTTCTGGTCCTTTTTTCTGTGGCTCCCATTGGGAAGGAGGGGGAAGAAAGGTAGAAGTGCCCAGTGACTGCTCCAAAATCCTTTCCTCGCACATAATATGTCTTGTAAAGCACTTCCAGCACTCTGATGTTTACACTGCAATATGCCAACACACTCCCAGCTGGTCCAGGGCAGGGCACTTAATTTTTGAGTTTCAATTTCTGCATCTGTATGAAATGTGGATCACAGTCCTTGCCACTTATGCCATATTACTTGAGGAGGATGTCACAAGAATCAGTGAGAGAGTGACTCTAGGGAACCTTAAAGCCAGGTGGGGAGAACTGCATTAAGTGTCAAATAATTTCTTCATATTAAACTAGGTTTCTTAAAAGAAATCTTAAAAGAAAAAAAAAATCTGAGAATTTAAGAAGAAAACATGGCTAGCAAGCCACTTATATTGGGTCATGGGGGGTTTAAAAAATATTTTCTCAGGGTGCCTGGTGGCTCAGTCGGTTTGAGCATCCAACTTCAGCTCAGGTCATGATCTCATGGTTCAAGAGTTTAAGCCATGCCATTGGGCTTGCTGCTGTCAGTGCAGAGCCTGCTTCAGATCCTCTGTCCCCCACCTCTCTCTGCCCCTCTCTTATTCACTCTTTGTCTCTTTCTCAAAAATAAATAAACATTAATTTTTTTAAATAAAACTAAAAAAAGTATTTTCTTAATTATACCTTTACATGAAAACAAATGTATTTTTAGTAGTATAGTTGTCTTTTAGGAAGAAAAGCTAATTAAATTTCCTAAAAAGTATGGTGGCAAGCTCATAATTTACCAGTTTTTCAGAATGTTAGTTCTTGTGGCTCATAGAACCTAAGCTACAAAAGTAATCTTTATGTGAATCCAAAGAGAAACTAACAGACCTAAAAATGGCCATGTCTGGGCATGGATTTCTGAGCACTAAAATATTACTTTAGAACTATTTCGATGTTAACTTTTGAACAAATCGGGTTTATATACTGCTCCCTTTCTAGATTCCCCATTGCTCTTTCTAAACAGTGCCTGTCATGGCACTTAACAACATTTGTTCCACAGCTGCCTACTGGGTACTAACTGCATGTTGGACACTATGCTGAATGTTGGAGAGAAGAAGTTAAAGCAGACATCCTCTGCCCTTGGAAGTTCAAAACCCAGCCCTCTGATTAGCTGCAGACCTTACCGGATCATGTTATACTCCAGGAGCTCCCTTTATATAGGGTTCTATCATTGTCTTCTATGTTTTTCCCAGGCTTGTTAGAAGATAATTTGGATATAAATCACAAACCTTTTTTTAAGGTGAGAAGCAATGTGTTCTCTCACTATCTAACAATTTTTGGTTCATTTTGGTTGATTCTTGGAATAAATATGATAATCAGCTGCTAATACCAATTAACTACTTAATTGGTGTGTACAAAACATCAACTTTACTTTCCAAAGTAAACTTATCAAGATATAAGATGAATTGGAAAAAAATATGATTCCACTATGTGTCTTGGATGTTAGGAACAATTCCACAACAATCTATCAAATCTTTTATAGAAATAACAGAGGAAGCTTTTAGTAACTACTAGTATTACAGTTTATAGTACTAGTTCATATTTTCTGTTGTCACTTCAGTTTTGTCAGTGTTTGTAAAACTAAATATAATCAAAAGGTTTGGAATGGGTTTAAGACTTTTGAGTATTATCAAGTTAATATACCTATAAATGCCACACTGGAATGTATCTTGGTCTCCATTTTGTTTAAGCTAAATAATTAGAAGTAGTTGGATTAAACATCTTTCCCATAGGGATGCCTGGGTGGCTCAGTCGATTAAGCAGCCAACTCTTAATTCTGGCTCAGGTCATGATCTCAGGATTTATGGGTTCGAGCCCTGGGTCAAGCTCTGTGCTGACAGCAATGAGCCTGCTTGGGATTGTGTCTCTCCCTCTCTGGCTGCCCCTTCTCTCAAAAAGAAATAAATAAACATGAAAAACAAATCTTTCCTATAGCCCCTATATTTGACATAACAATAATTCAAATGAATATAAGAGGTACAATAAAAATATAAGCCAAATTAGTAAACAACTCAGTACCATTTTCTTTAAGTTGAAGTTAGAAGGAAAAAGAGAAGGACCAGGTAGAGACATAATAACTGGGGGTACTGGCAACACTAAAGTCACATTTCAAAGTATAAAATGTTTTGTACCTTAAGTAATATAAAGGAAAATATTTGTCTGAAGTAATAAAGCAATCTAGAGTACAGTTTATAAAATTGATGCAGTATCATATGCTAGATCAGCTTAAACATGAATTTCAACCAATTTACAGTTGTATAAATTATAAGCTGAATGAAAATATAAAGACCCAAATAATATGTGATAACAATAGTTGATGAGAAGTATATCTTTTTAGGCATCCTTTAAAAATCCAATTTTTATTTTCTCCTTTCCTATATGATTACTAAAAATCTTAATTTGTGGGGGGGAGGGAGTGTATATGTTAATGTTAAAATAATTCTGTTATTTTAAACAAATGAAGTGCCCTTGAACATAATCCATGAAATGATCAGTGCTTTTTGTATCAGCATGTGCTAGTATACTCATGTATCAGTTCCTATTTCTTTCAGTCTGATATTGACTTACCTTGGCTGAAATAAACTGATGCTCTGACTCATCTAGCAGAAATAGTTTGACAAACCAGTAGGAAGAAGGGAAAGAAAGCAGTAGGAGGGGACAAAGAAAGATGGAGAGAATACCAGAGGCATTTTACAGTTTATAAAGATGTGAGTGGACTAACATGTGTGTGTGTGTGTGTGTGTGTGTGTGTGTGTGTGTGTGTGCATTTGCAAGAGAGAGAGCACCATGTGCTACAAGCTCTGTGATGGGGCTGGGACTGTGTCTTAAGCTACAACAGTTACCTGGACATAGAATACTTGATCCTCAGCATATGCAAATTTGTAATACTTGAGAGCAGACTTTACTACACTCTAAGTGCCCATACAGATACCTCAAAATGTAATATGATCCTATGCATTATAGTTTGCTATGACAATGAGGTCTTCCAGGGCAATTGTATGGTTCTTTATAAATAAAAATTTTTCATAGATGGCACTGTACAAGTCACAGTCTGTAAAATATAAAAAAGGAAAGGTAAATTTGCTTCCTACTTTAGGATGGAATTGAAGCATACATAGAAAATATGGGAGTCATAATATCAATGATATTGTGGAGTTTTACTTTTGATTTTAATGAAAGCCAATGCTTGGTCAAATGCTATAGAGTAGGAACTTGGCAACAGATCAAATCATGCTTACTGTCTCTAGATAGGGTAGTGAGGAAAAACCCAAGAAGATGACAGTTGAGTGAAGTTACAATTTAATGTGATCTTACTTGGTTTCTACGCTCATTCTATTCTTACATTTGTGTAAGTATAGGTCACTTGAGAATAATCTGCATTGAGAATGCTAATTTTTTGCAAGGTTCTGGCAAAGGCAGTTGATGAATTAAGCAACTTAAACATTAAAAACAAGGGGCACCTGGGTAGCTCAGTTGGTTAAGTGTCCAACTCTTGATTTTGTCTTAGGTCATGATCTCATGGTTTGTTGGATTGAGGCCCACATCGTGCTCTGCACTGACAGTGCAGAGCCTGCTTGGGATTCTCTCTCTCTCCCTCTCTCTCTTCCCCTACCCTGCTCATGCTCTCTCTCTCTCTCTCAAAATAAATAAATAAACATTTAAAAAATATTAAATACAAAAAAGCAAATCTTAGAAAGATGAAAATGATCTTAATTTGAGACTGTAAAATTAATATTAAATAGCCTCATTAAAAAAATTACCTTCAGGTAATCATTCTTTCATTTAAAAGCATTATTTCTTTCAGTACCCACCATATGTTATATTCCACAAACTAGCAGTAACAAGATACATGATGGTTCCTACCCAATAGAACTAAAATTCTATTCACATAGCTGAGATAGAGAAATCAAACACTCTTTGCCTGCTGTCACTGTAATCTGAGTTAAAGATATCAAAATTGGTTGTCTATCTTCCTCTGATCCTCTTTTACATATGAAAAAATTCACCTTACTCTTCCTTTTTGTGGCATTGCTCCTTGTACATTTCCCCAAGATATAAGTAGTTCACAGGCTTACTGAAAAGGAGTACAAAATGAGAGAATACTATAGATACGGTTTTGTAGTCCCATCAGCATTGGTCATTTGCAGGGATATTAGATGATATCTACAATGATATTGATGTATGATTCATTAAGTCTTTACAGTGTGTTAGATACTCTGTAACACTGTACCTGCAGTACTATTAACTTGTACCATGACCATGTTGATTATTTTTCATAGCTGAGTAAAATGAAGCTCAAAGAGATGAAGGTGAAGGTGAAGATCTTCAAGATTAGGTGATTCATAAGAGAGAAGTCTGAATTCAGAATCAGACCAGTCTATTGCTGATGACCAAACCACTGGGCTACAAATTAAGAAAAAAATAAACAAAATGAGATTTGCTCCCAAGGATTTGAGAAATTAAAACAAATTACAAAAGTGACATATCATAAAACAGATTAGGGTTTGAGCAAATTTCCTCAAAAGGTTAAACTGGTTCTTAGGTGGGAGCAAAATCAAAGAGAAGATATTCATCTATTTGATAAAACAAAAGGTCAATCAGGATGGAGTTAAGCTAGTATTAAAATAACATCAAAAAGAATTCCAAAAGCATATGTTGGCGTAGCCCATGCAAGCACTGTTTAAGAGAGAAGGTATCCTGGTTAACAGACTCAAAAGTATTACAGTCCAATTCATTCATTCATTCAATTATTTTTTTTAATGCCTACTATACTTTAGATGTCATATTACATGCTGAGGATACAGCACTGAAGAAGATCCACAATGGCCCCCATCTTCAAGAAACTTATTCCTAGTAGGGATTTCTATCCAGAGAGGATTCTAGATGAATGTTTCAAACTATCTTTGTCTGATACGAGGAAGTATTTGAATCACAGGCCTCTTCTTATTCTGAACATATGTAGACCTGGTAATCTTCTAACTACAATTGGATTCCTGTATAGATATTTTATAGTAGAATGTGTTTTTGTGTGTTTTGTTTTTGTTTTTGTTTTGTTTTGTTTTGTTTTGTTTTGTTTTGTTTTGCCAATCTGAGATTTCTGATCTACATTATAATGACCTATCTGGAAGAAATTAATAAATAGTTTAATTTATATGTCATGAAATCAACCAACTACAGGCAAACTGACAAAAATAAATTTAAACTTCTGAGGTTCAGAGACAGATTTGGACCCATGGTAAACTCATTAAGAGAATGCCACTTTGAGAGGCATTTTCTTGGAGGAAAGTCAAACAGACAGGTATCCCAGCCTTTTATTTGATCATTGCACTATTATTTTTTAAATTAAGCCCAATTCAAATTATAATAAATACAGAAGTTAAGGTTAAAATGTTTACTATTCAAAATAATTACAAATTATGTGATTAGAGATATTTGTAACTTTCTACTTGAGAAAAGTATTCCATGCACTCAAAAATAATTTTTAATATAGATCTTGGATTTTTATACCCATAGGTACCATCTTGTGTCATATGAACCACAATAAATAAATTTCTCCCTCTTTTGGAGCACCTGGGTGGTGCAGTTGGTTAAGCATCTGACTCTTGATTTGGGCTTAGGTCATGATCTCACAGGCTCCTGAGATTGAGCCCCATGTGGGGCTATGTGCACTGACTGCACAGAATCTGCTTGGAATTCTCTCTCTCCCTTTCTCTTTGCCCCTCTCCCACTCATGCTCTCTTTCAGAATAAACATTAACAAAAATTTCTCCTTGTTTTGATTTTCTCCAATGACTTAAAGCAAGTTAACACTTCCCTAGTCATCAGTGTTCAACAGGAACTAATTCCACAAATCTGAAATGTTGACTGGGACCTAAGTACCTTTCTTCTAAGCCACTAATATAAACAAACAAACAAACAAAAATAACCAACTAAACAAAAGGTAGAACTGGAATCATAATTATTAATTAGGAAGCTTTACAGAAGGATATCTTCATTGATTATTCATTAATGATATCTATAATTGGTTCTATTTTTATTGCTATACAATTGAAAAAGGGAGCTTTTAATATGTAGAACTTCAGAAATCATTGAGATAGTCAAGATGTATACACAAGGGCATGTTAAGTCAGTGACAAATGGTGACTTGGATGCAACCACAGGGATTCCAATTAAAGCTGATTTTTAGAGCCATACATTAAAACAAACACAATTACATATCACCATGTAGTCTTTGCATAGTAGTCTCTTTACTGAAACATAGACAAATACGTTAAATATTATTGAGATGCAGAAGTGATAAGAAAAGAAACTAGATGAGATAACAAGACTTTAGGTTTGTTAATGTTCTCTTTGGCTTCCTTCCTGTCTGGGTAGTAGAAAGATGTATTCTGCTGAAGTTTCTGAATAGCCAAAACTGTGTTAGTCGCTTCTGAAAACAACCTCAAAATCTCTAATTACACTTCAGGTTCCTCAGTAAAATAACTTTCTGTTTAATAAATATCTCCTTAAATTTTCATAAGGCAGCCAATTTTTCTCTATAAAAAATTCTTCCTTAAAAAAAAGTTCTTTGCAATGTTCTACAACCCATTCTCCCTTTAAGTCCAACTTCTCAATTCATAACAAATTACTTCCTTTTAGTGAATCAGAAGTGCTGTTGTAATCTTTTTATGTGGCATATTTTTAAGCACTTACAAATAAAGTGAGAGTGTTTTTATAGAGAATAAAAAATAAGAAGAAGAATTAGTTCAGGTAAACATGACATTAGAAACAGTAAAACAATTAGAATTATATAAACTGCTTTTGAACACTACTGCTGTATCCTACACCATCTGTGTCTACTTTGTTGATCATCAAAAGCTTATCTCTATTTGGTTTCTCCACTCTGGAATGCAGCCTGAGAATAATTTTGAATAGGAAAGCAAGCAGTGAAAACAAATAAAGGGTTACATTCATTACCAGACATTCGAAGGAAAAAATGAAATGGTGGCACAAAATTGAGCTGTGAGTGAACAACATTATAATCCCCAAATCCCTAATATCTACTAGCTGGCTGAAGGAGTAAGAGGATCACACTGAAATATTATTTTCAGTGAAAGTACTTCTTATCAAACTGGTATTAGCAGAGGCTCTGGAGGTCGTACATTTTCTAGCTTTCATATTATAGAAGGTACTCCAGAAATAATCAACTGCAGAGATCTTACACCCTTATTATAATTCCTTGCTATTACCAGCATCCGATTTTGCTCCAATGAAAATATCTAGGAGATCGTAGTGTACCTCTAAACACTGACGCTATCTTTTTTGATCCTCTGTACACCTAATTGTGGCTTTTACATGGTTATGGATTTAAGTATGTTGTTCTCCCAGTCTTTTGGGTTAGGTACCTTTTAGAATCTGATTAAAAACTATGCATCTTCTCATGCATACATGTATTCACACACAACATTTTGCATACATTTTCAGGGATTCATAGCTCTGTATAAGCTAATCCATGCATTCCAGGTCAAGAGCAGAAGCTTGAAGTTAAAAGATGAGGGAAGAATAGGTATTTTATATTGCTGAGTTGAAAAATAAATTTAAAAGCAAGGAATAAAACAAATAGAACGCACACACAATAGAAAGAAGAAAAAGAAAGAAAAAGAAAGAAAGAAAGAAAGAAAGAAAGAAAGAAAGAAAGAAAGAAAAAGAAAGGGAGAGAGAGTAAGGAAAGGAGGAAGGGAAAATCCTGAAAGTGTTCGTGTTTATATCTGGTAGGAAGCACACCTCAAATCATCTTATTCTTGCTGTCATTTATGTTGTCATCACTTAAGGATAGGTAGGTCAATGAGGAAAAAGACCCTTCTGTTTGTCTCTCTAGGATTTAGCCTGGATCAGGGACAATGGCCTGCATTCTATCACTTAAAAAACTGTGATATGTCCATATGCCCCAGATATGTCCTACAAGGACTGATTTCCAAACGAAAACTTAGGACATATGGTCTGACACCTTAAGTGTATTTATGGAAACAGTACAGTCTAGGAAAGCCTACAATGTCAGGTAGATGTGTCCATTCTCTGATGAGTCTCCTCATCTCACCTAAAACTTCTAACTAATCCATAGCTGCTCTGCAATTATGTGTACTAATGCCTACAATTTACTTTGAAATACATAAAAAATAAAATGAATTGGTGGGTGGATACAGAAGTGATGGGTTTTATATATGTGATAAAGCAAAGATAGTGAAACAATGGTAGAGTCCAGGTGTACAGATACCCACTTTAAAATTCTTGCAACTTTTCAAGATGTATGAAATTTTAATTTTGGCAAAAATACAAAGAAAAAAGAAAGGAATAAAAATATGACAAAAGAGATACTCCAAATTGTTAATAGTGGTTACAGTTGAGGGTAGAATTATGGGTGAAATTTATTTTATTATTTCTGGATATCTCATTTATCTACATTCATCCTACAAAAATGTTTTTAGGTAATACATAATAACATGCTTTATAAAGTATTTACAAATCAGACTGCTACAAATTAGACTGCTGGAGCACAGGTATTTTTGTTAAGGACTGACATGGGATGTGATTTGCAAAGCAGGTGTGGGGTTGTGTCATTCCAGGGAGTGGACTTTATCTCTGAAGGTAACTGGGTGGGAAGGAGGATTAGCCTAACAGGGCTATGTGAAGAAATGGCATAATGGGATTAAGGTTGTTTTAGTTTGTTTTTAATGAATTCTGGAAAAGAAGGAATGGAATGGGATGGAGAAAGAGGTACAGTGTATATAAGAGGTTAATGAGGAAACCCAGTATTCTATGTATCAAAATCTTCCGTAACTTTGGTCAATTACATAACACAAGCAGAACTGTTCTAAAAGACAATGATCACAGAAGCTCTGACACCAATAACCACAAAATATCTGAGAATACATCAGAGTGGGGCAATATTCTGCTGTACTAACCTACTTCACAATACTGTCTTGCCCTACTCCTCGGTGGGAAGCAGGAAAAGAGAGGGAAACCTCTTTGGGGCAGTTTCTTTTTCTAATATATGTGAATAACAGATGGATGTTCTTGAAAATATTTACAATCATGCGCACGTGTGCACACGCAAACACACACACACACACACACACACACACACACACACACAGCCATGATTGCTTTATTTGAGCCTTTTAAACACATATTAACAGTGAAAATACAGTAATAAAATTCTAGTAAAATTATTATTCTGTCTGAGTTCCATGTTACTTTCTGATTAAACAAATTCACTGAAATCAATAGTTTTTTCAAGAAAAAAACACAGAGAAGTAGCGGTAGAAAATAATTCATCTGATGTTTGCATTATAGTAAAGATTTTGGCCCCAAAATATTGTGATATATTTGTCGTTGGGAATTGGAGGACAAGATCTTTATTTATATTATGTTATAATGTCAAACCACCATTGAGACAATGATCACTTTTTTGTGCTTTTAGCGGAATATATGTAACTATAAGACCAATTTCTTACCACTAATATAAGTTTTCTTTTCATTCTACTGAAGTACAAGTATAAAGAAAGATCTTTAAAACATAAGGAAATGACAAATTTTTATTTAATACAAGGTTCCAAATGTAGTAGTCATGTACCCGAAAATGGTAATTGACTGAAAAACAAGCGGCAAAGAAAAATCCTATTTCTTTTCTAAATTCATATACTGTCTCAGTAAATGTAAAATGCACAATAAATTGTAAACATAACAACATAAATGGATTGGGCCTATTTTCCTCATATCATATAAGAACAACAATAGATGGATGATACCATCTATTGCTTATGAATGAGAATTTGGACAGAGTAATCAGAAGCAGTAAGATAAGGATGACAAAATATGTTTAACAAACTATGTTTTTTCTCTAATTCTCTCCATACAGCATCAAATACAGCATCCTATGATCACTGCAGCTGCCAGGAGGTAAATGGAAGTTGGTACCATCATCTGAATCTATTTTCCCTTGTTTTCACAATAGGTAGAAAATAGAATGTATATGGAGACATTCAAATAGCACCAGAAGAGCCTCTGAGTGCCTGGGGTTAGAAGAGAACACTAAAATCTGTCTAAGGAACCAGGAAGAAAGTAGTTGCTTGGGGAGTCTGTTTCTGACCTACCTCAGCTAGTCATGATTTGTAAGACCCAAGACAAAATGGTGTGGTATATTAACTACATTTATGGCCCAAGTTATTCATCCTTTCTGTATTCACTCATTTTGTCAAGTAAATTTTGAGTTCTTCCTGTAAGGGTGGAGTACATTTGACCACCCTGTGTAACCTGCTTTGGCCAGCCGACTGAATCAGAAGTGACAGTGTAACAATCGCAAACCTGGTCTCAAGGGGCTTTATGTGTTTCTGTTTTCCTTCTTATACTTTTGCCACTGCTATGAGAAGGCACACACTGATTAGAGGGTTGGTCCCAAGAAAAGGATGAGAAACATGTGGGACAGAGCTGTGTCAGCTAAGGTATGCCAACCAAGCCTGGTCTAGAACAGAGCCCATGGTCAACGAGCAGATATGTGAGTGACCTCAGCAGATACCAACAGAAACACTGAACCAAACCCAGCCTGCATATGTGTTAAAAAAAGTGTTCTTTGTCATATGCCACTGAAGTATTTGTGATTATTGTGTTATATATCAGTTAGATTTGCTGCATCTGTGGGCAAATTACCCGGCTATGATTTTTTTAACTGACATTCTAAATGCAGTAGAAAAATCACATTATAATGTTTATAAAAAAACCTCTATTTCTTTGTTTTACCTTTGTTAGAGAAAGTCAAGCCACTACATTATTTGATGGTATCACATATGAGCAATCTTGATGAAGCACTTTAATAAAAGTGAGTGTCTACAGAGCTCCCCTGAAGTTTTATGCCCTTTTCAAGGAAACAACATGCCAACAACTAACTGAACCATGATATGGGAGAAATAAAATACACTATAATTTCAATTTTAATTTCTTTATGCAAAACATTCAACAAGCTCTAAATAACTTGCCTGTTTTTTGCTGTGTTGGTCTGAACTGTCTTTTTCAAATATTCCATGCAATACTTTCATGATACACTTTTTAAAAACTATTCCATCATTATGCAACTTATTAGAATGCATTGATTTTCTTGGTTCCATCTTATATATAATACTTTTCAGAATTATCCAACACAGAAGACTGCAATTTTGGATGATTCACACTGTCACTGAACAAATTATTGTGAAACATGGTTACTAATGATTTCCTTTCTGTGTTGGATGAACTTCCAAGTAAATTCAGATATATTTAATTGAATTTTGATTTCTTTTTAAATTTTAAATTTAATTATGTGAAATTAACAAAGGGAGTAGCCTTTTTTATAATACCATTTCACTTAGCTTAATATTAGAAATTTTGTATTTCTAGTGTATGTAGCCAACAAACTATAGGGAAGTGGACCAAAAGTATGTGAGATAGCAGAGAGAAGATAGGCTCTTTCTAAATATAACAATGTTTACTATGTACTCTGCACAGTAGAGATTTTTTTAAATAAAATTTTGGGTCAAATGCTTAAGATTTAATATACAGAATAGATATACAAAACATTAATGAGACAAACTCATAAGTCAGTACAAAAAGAGATATGATTATGTGTGTGTGTGTGTGTGTGTGTGTGTTATATTCCCTATACTAAGGAATATCAAATGTACCAATACCTAAAAAGAATCACATACAAAGTTAAATTGATACTCTCAATACACTCCCTGGAATTCTTTGAAAGTGAGAAAATAGCCAATTAGCTTTCCAATGAGTATCTAAGGATACATGTATTATATATAAATATATATATTCTTATATAATTCTTATATAATTACATGTATATTAAAAGAAACTTGGAGATGCATTTTTCAGTAGGTTAGATATTTATTCCAAAAGTAAGAATAACTACCATAACTTTAGAAGAGCTGTAGCTGAACAAAGATTAACATTAGGGAAAAGAAGGGAACAGATATATACATTTTTGAGAATCTATTACCAGATTTCAATGTCAAAACAATCTGCAATGCATGCATTATTATCCTCATTTTTACTACTGAAGAAATTACTTCAGAGAGGTTATAAATCCTGGTTTAACAGTTCCCAACACATGGTCCCCAAAAACTTTTAGGGGGGCCCAAGAGGTCAAACTCATTTTCCTAAAAGTATTAATATGTTGTTTTCCTTTTTCTCTGTATTGATATTTGCATTCTGGTACAAAAGCAATTGTGGGTGTAAGTGCTGCTCCCTTGTCGCAAACCAAGGCAGTGGTACCAAACTACACTGATAGTGTATTCTTCAACACCAGACAGCTGGGAGAAAAAAAATGCTATCTTCTAACAATGTCCTTGACTAAACAGTAAAAATTGTATTGAATTGCAATTCTCTAGTACACATTTTTTTAATATTCTGTGTGACAAAATGGGAAATGCAAACCCCTTTCTATCTCATGTCAAAGTCTTATGGATGTCTCAAAGAAAAGCACCTGTGCAATTGTTTGAGTTGCAAGTGGAACTAGCCACTTTTTTTTTTTTAATGGAATGCTATTTTTACTTGAAAGAATGACTGACAGATAAACTATGTTACTCAGTCTTGGATATTTGGCAGACATTTTCTTGAACATAAACAAAGGAAGCCTGCCACTTCAAAACAACAACAACTGACAATGATTTTTGCCAATGACAAAATTTGAGCCTTTGAGCTAAAATTAGAATTTTGAAAAACTTTTACCAACCAATGTCAGGTTGACAGCTTCCCAATACATAAAATCTTTTCTGATGGGATTGATGGTGAAATTAACAAGGTGACTTTTATAATGAAAATTGTCAACATCGGAAAAATCTGCATTATTCAGTGAAACAATGAGCAATGCATGATGTTACAAACTCATGCATGCATAAAATATTCAAAGCGTGAGTTATACCAATGAAATTCATTTAACTTAGTATAAAAGGTTCATTGACATGGTTTCCAACTCTCCACTGCAACCAAATTTTAAGAAATTACTGCTTAGCAAGTTTTGGGATAGCATCATTGAAGAATATTCACAATTAGCTAGAAAGGTATTAAAATACTCCTTCCTTTTCCAACTACATATCTGTATCAGGGCAGATTTTCTTCATATACTTCAACCAAAATACTGTATCACAACAGATGGAATGTAGAAACAGATATGAGAATCCACCTGTCTTCTATTAAGCTAGATATTAAAGAGATTTGCAAAAATGTAAAACAATACCTACTTTATGCTATTTTTTAGATTTTTTTTTAAAAGTTTATTTCTGAGAGACAGAGAGAGAGAGAGAGAGAGAGAGAGAGAATAAGCAGAGGAGGGGCAGAGAGAGAGGGGGACAGAAGATCCAAAGTGGGCTCTGTGCTGAGAGCAGACAGCCTGATGTGAGCTGAACTCACGAACCCTGAGATCATGACCTGAGCTGATGTTGATTACTTAACCGACTGAGCTACCCAGGCACCCCTACACTATTTTTGTTTTGGAAAATATAGTTATTTTTCATCAAAAATATTTATGTTAAGCAATGGGGTTATTACTGGCATTTTAATAAAGTAATAAATATTTCTAAAATAATTCAGTTCTAATTTCAAATATAATAAGAATTGATAGATATAACTCACATTTAAAAAGCTTCTTTGGGGGGGTGTCTGGATGGCTGTCAGTTAAGCATCCAACTCTTGATTTTGGCTCAGATCATGATTTTACAGTTCTTGGGATTGAACTCCACATCAGGCTCTGTGCTGACACCATGGAGCCTGCTTGGGATTCTCTTTCCCTCTCTCTCTCTCTGCCCCTCTCCAGCTCATGCTCTCTCTCAAAATAAATAAATAAACATTTTTGTTAAAAGCCTCTTGGGTACCTCAATAATTTTTAATAGTGTTGATGACCCCTGAGACCAATGCATTTGAAAACTACTATCTTAGCAGTAATGGAAAAGATATTAAAGCCCTGCTTATTTTGACCCACAGCCTATGCTTCTTCCAGCCAACTGCAATGCATTTCATTACAGATACACTACAGAGCTTGGCATTTCCAAGAAAACAGAGGCATTATTCTCTAAACATACCACAAGAAAAAAATTTGGCACCATAATGACCTAACATTATTTTAAATACATTTCAGATTTTTATAAACCATATAACATATGCATCTCTTATTTAAAATAATTTAAATGACATTTATTACTATTATTTTAGTCATAGTTGTGAAACAGTTTCCCCTATTTGTCTGCAATGTGCTACTTAGGAGAGTGCATAATTTTTCAAAAGACTGAGAATGTAGTATTGGACCAAAAGTGAATCATGCTTTAAAACTTTGTTCAATTAAATTAAGAATTGCCATATCCTTAAAAATTTTCTACTATTTGATGCAATATTTTAAGTACCCCACTCCACCATGGTAAGACATATGCAGTTAGCCTTAATTCCACAGATATACTTTTAATTGGGGTAATTTATCTTTTTAGGTAAAAAAAAACATCTGACTTGTTAAACAAGTCACATTAGAGTAGGTTTGCTCATTTTCCCATTATCCCATTATCATATTCCCATATCCCAGAATATCTGTCTATTTAGTCTGCTAACAAGTCATTAATCTTTCTGTCTCAATAAAACGGCAGGCTAATATCAAATTTCACAGGGTGAATTTTGATATTGGTATGATTAAGGACGATCTGATAAATTTCTTTAAAAAACTGCTTAAGTTTCATACCAGTGAAATCTAAAAAATATGTTCATAATGGAAAAAGGAGGTTCCAAGTAGAAAATTTTCTTTGACTTCACCAGAGTAAGTAATAAAACTTTGATATCTAGATGACCAGTAATTTAAATATTGAGGATGAAATGGATGACCAAATGTGTTATCGAAGAATGTTTTGCATGGCTTAAATATCATTGCCTCTTAGATAAAAGAGCACATACTTCTTTGGGAAAAAAAAAAAAAAAGAAAAGAAAAAAGAAAGGAGAACCAAAGCAAATAAACAAGAAATGAGAAACTATATAAAAATACAAAAGGAGAGAAAAATAAATAACTCATTAAGAAATGTACTACGTCTACATAGGACTATGTATAGAATAAAACAAGAAGAAATTTAGATAGTACACATGTAGAGAAACCAGGAAGTAAAAACCAAATTTGGACAATGTATGGAAAGAGATACTCAGTTTAGCTGATCTAATTAATCAAGATCTATACCTCAAAGGGGCTTCAGAGAGCACTGTTTTATTTCAAGTATTAGTTTTTTTTAAAGCAGGTGAATACTTCTTTCCCTGATAAAATTATACATGGAATAATCATCAATATCACAGAAAGAAGCAGAGCTCTCTTGGCAGGCTGAAAAACACTGAATTTAAATACAGGGATGCATGGTAGTTGGGGTTGTGGGCAGGTAGCCAGCAGCATGAACACAGAGAGGGGAAAAGCAATGATAGAATCGTGTGTATGTGGTGATAGAATGTGGGGTCGCCACTGGGAAATCACTCTGGAATTGTAGAGAAGGCCAGAGCTGTGCCGTCAGACAGACCAATGATAGGGTCATAAAGTGTCGATGCAGGAGACACTGGCACCGCACACACCAGGGGCAAAATCTCTAAATCCATTGTACAAAGTATGGACTCTAGTCTTTCAAGTTTTCTAGTTTAAAGCAGCTTGTGTCTGTTTATAATTAGTACCTAAGAATAACTACTAAGGCTTACATAGCATTCTCTTTTGGAAGATCCATGAAAGCAACTTCTTAGTACTACAAGTAGGTGCATACACTGCTTTGTTCCATTTACTAGGCACCACAAAGCAGTAAAACCAACCACAAACTTCAACGGGCTTCCATCTTCATGTTGATAATTACAGTCAAATTTGCAGCCCACTCTTGTTATGCATTGTCAGAGTATATAGCAACATACAATCTCTATCTTGGTTACTGGCTTTATTCTGGGGTATATTTTATTACCTCAATTCATTTTTAGCATTTCATTAAAATTTATATTATCTCATTATGATACATATTTTGATATTTATTTTTTAATGTTTATTCATTTTGGAGAGAGAGAGAGAGCACAAGCAGGGGAGGGGCAGAGAGAGAGACACACACAGAACTGGAAGCAGGCTCCGTCCAGGCTCTGAGCTGTCAGCATAGAGCCTGATGCAAGGCTTGAACTCACAGATTGTGAGATCATGACCTGAGCCAAAGTTGGATGCTTAACTGACTGAGCCACCCAGGCGCCCCTATATTTTGATATCTTGACAAGTTCCTAAAATCTGTTTAAGAATCAAACAGGATATTAGTAAATAGATATTTTAATCTTGTTTTCTAGATAGTAACAGTGAAAGTATATATGCTCTGAAGAAGTTTTTGAATTCTAGGATTAACATTCAAAATCTCTAATCATTGTATTGTCTTCCTTCATACACAAAATGGCAGTACTTATAAAATCACTATAGACCCCTTACTCTATCAGCTTGCCATATATAAGTAATGCACTTGCATGTGAGGTGGCTGACCAGTTTTAGGTATATAATCTGTGGTCCTAGAAAAAAGCAAAACCAGCCGCCTTCTAAGGAATTATGTTCAGAAATTTGGCTCAGAGATTTGGCATCAGTGACATCCATCAATTAAGTAAATCAGGCTAGACTTCTTTTTGTTCAGTTGCTTGAACAAAGTATACTTAATTATGCTCCTTATCTGGTAAGATAAGCATCCCGAAGTTATCAAAAAGTACACTCAAGAAGAGATACAGTGAAAGCAAGCAGAGAAAGAATTTCCATAAATTTTTTGTTTAGCTATACCATAATTGTCATAATAATATTTGAAACCTGAGGATAATACATATTGTTCTTGAATATAGGTTTTGGGAATAGAAATTAAGGCAATGATGTTGATACTAGTTAATGGGGAGTGGGGGTACTTAACTAACACTGAAGAATAGCAATTTGTGGCATACTGAGTCAGGGCATGAAGATTTTAAAAAAGTAAGGAATGTGGTCATTTCCACTTGATTGAGGATTCCCTGCATATAAATTAGTAACTGACAAAATGTTCACAACTCATAGTGAAAGTAAGAGCTACAGGAAATCAGGTGAAATCTCTTCTTGTTGGGTGAGCTGCCAGGCCTTGTGGACCTCTTGAACAGATTGAAATAGTGTCCATGGACATGGGGATGTGGGGTGACAATTTCAGAAGAAAGAAGCAGTTTTCACAAAGGCATAGGAATTGTCCATTTTGTCTAGAGCAGAGGCCTTTTTTGGACAAATAAGAAAAATTATTTAAAAAATCGGGGTCTAGATCATAAATAACCTTGCAGGCCAGATAAAGAAGCACCTGGCCTATAACTCAATGACACTGAGGGATTCCAATTTACAAATTCCAAATGTGATATCATTTGTAAACATAGACTAAATTTAGAAAAGCAGAGGTAATCATTCCATTGCCATTCAATAATATGGTTTAGTACCACCTGAGTTAGGAAATCTCTAGCGTTAGCAGAATTGGGCTCAAATCTTAGCTTTGCTTCTTGATCTCAGAAAAGTTATTTAATGCCTCATTTTCATCATCTCTAATTGATAATGGGATACTAATTGTACAGCAGAGTTGTTTAGAATTCAATCAAATAATGCAGGTCAATCAAATTACTTGACATGAGATATACATATTGACACCAACACATCTACATATACAGAAATAATACCTATAATTTGTTACTTATCTTGCCAGCCATGCCAAGCAAGGATGCTCAAATTTTACCTTATCACAAAGCACTCCTTTCTAATTATTGATCAAAAGCTAGTAATTAGGACCTGGAATAAAAAAAAGTGTGCTAATTGCATCGATGAGAAAAGTCATGTAAGAAATTGCTTTTTAAGAGACAGAGTGCACAAAATAAATGAACAAGTGAATGATTAATAAATAAATAAAATAAAACAAGCCATTTCATTGACCAAAGT
This sequence comes from Panthera tigris, assembly GCF_018350195.1. NCBI lineage: Eukaryota > Metazoa > Chordata > Mammalia > Carnivora > Felidae > Panthera > Panthera tigris. The sequence goes on from NC_056661.1 coordinate 82,394,085, forward strand.
TTAAAATAGAGGAGTAAATTTTCCAAGACCTTCCCAAGGTTACTCAGGCAATCTCTCTACGCCTTACTTGTCAGCGAATATGGAGGAATATGTCACTGAAAGAGGTCTAAAAAGGTTACCCAATCCATCTCCCTCCTCCAGCTGGGACCACACTGACACAGGCAACACTCACAGAATTCCTCTATCATCGATTTTTAAAACCTTCAAGCAAACTGACTGTTCAGTTTTCTGTGGTAACCTTAGCCAAGTTTCAATGGCCTGCTTTGTCAGAAAAGCCTCCCTCATTGCCAAATTAAATCCCTCTTAGCTATCCTATCATGTTTTGATCTTAGTTTCATTGGGAAGTGTCAAGTATTGAAATTTTAAAAATCAATTTAATAAACAAATTTAATGATTAGGTAAAATTCAGTAATTTCCCTATGGCCTGGAGAATTTTCTGAAGAGTCCATGCTATCTCTCTTAAAGAAAAATAATTTATTTACTCAAAGCTTGAATGAAGATGTAGTTAAAGACTATTTTTCCAAGATGGCCACAACCATATCTCCCATTTCAGATGTTCTTCTAGAATATTGTATCTCATCCACCTGGTGGTTAAATCTAATCCCAGTCCTTTTATGTTTGTAGCTTGTTTGTAACCAATAGATTGTGGCTCAAGTGATGCAGTATGACTTACAAGGTAAGGTCAGAAAAAGCCATCAATGGGGCATCTGGGTGGCTCGATCGGTTAAGAATCCAACTCTTGATTTCAGCTCAGATCATGATCTCACAGTTCATGAGATTGAGCCCCATGTGGGGCTCCATGTTGACAGGACAGAGCGTGCTTGGGATTCTCTCTCTTCCACTCTCTCTGACCCTGCCCCCCACCCCAAAATAAATAAACATTTTTTTTAAGCCATTGGCTTCCACGTTGCAGGCAAGAGACCTTGAGCCAGCATGTAAGTGTCCTGAGTGCCTGAGGCTGCCATGCTATGTATGAATCCACATGGAATAGCCCTGAGACTGCGTGCAGACAGAGAGATGACCAACCAACTCCCAGCTGTTCCAGCCCGCTGCTATTCTAGCTCTCAGCAACATGTGGCTGTAACTGCATGAGCCATCCCAAGTCTGAATTGCCCCTCCAAACCCTTCTCAGAGTCTTGACCTGCAGAAGTCACGAGAAATACTTAATTGATTACTGCTATTTAAATCGCTATATTTGAGGATGATTTGTTATGTAGTAATAGTAACCAGAACATCATATTTACTAGAATGTTGTAAAGATAGAGGTCTAAGATATAGGTCTAGCACCTATCTGGAAAGCTAAAATTGGTAAGCTAAAGGTAACATGCAGCAAGGGGTATTACTATTAAAAAAATGTACTTTATGTGTGATAAAGCATCTGAAGGTGTTTTGTAATCTGTAAAGCAGTATACATATGCTAAATGGTTTGGTTAAATGACATGATAAATTCTGAGATATAAACACAGAGCTTCTGAAAAAGAACTTTTCTCATTCTTCAAGACTCAGGGCAGCTATCATCTCCTTTTGATGTCTTCCCTGATACTTCCAGAAAGGGTTAATTATTCCCTCTTCGGTACCTGCAATACCTCTTGCACTTTACTGCTTTAGTTAAAAGATATAATTGTTTGTTTATTTCTCTGTGTCTATCTCTTCTCCTAGACTGTAACTTCCTTGAATATAGGTCCATGTATTATTTATCTTTGTGTCTCTAAATCTTAACACAATATCTGTCACATAGTAAGCACGAATACATACGTGTGTGCTGAATGAACAAACGAATTATTATTAAAATTATTTTTAAAATTTTTAAAATGATTATTAAAATTATTTTCTGACAATGTATACAGGCATGACCATGCACCAAAAGACTTCTTAAGCATGGGTGGACAATTTGACTTGAGCTTTCTTTTTTTTTTTAATTTCTAAAAATATTCTATTTATTTTTTTAAGACAGAGAGAGAGAGCATGAGTGGGGATAGGGCAGAGAGAGAGGGAGACACAGAATCTGAAGCAGGCTCCAGGCTCTGAGCTGTCAGCACAGAGCCTGACATGGGGCTCAAACTCACGAACTGTGAGATCATGACCTGAGCTGAAGTCGGACGCTCAACCAACTGAGCCACCCAGGCGCCCCTGACTTCAGCTTTCAAAACACTCATCAGCTTCTATAAGACAATGGGAAAGAAGTCCACCTCCCCATGTATCTCCATATTGAAAAATTCCATTCAAAGAACAATTTCTGGGAAGTAATCTTCTGTCATTTAATCATTTGGTTTTGTTTGTCCTTCTACCTGAAAAGTCTCTGAAACTCTGAAGGCCATACCCCTCTCTTTGCCTCCACAATCTTTTTTACCTACCTATCTTTTGTGTATAGTCATCCTCTAATATGTGGGCAAGGCATTCCAAGACTAACTGCAGATAGAACTGAAACCTCATATACTGTGTTTTCCCTCAATACATACATACCTAGGGTGAAGTTAGACACCCTAAGAGAGTAACAACAATAACTAATAATAAAAGTTATGTGAATGTGGTCTCTCTCTCTCTCTCTCAAAACGTACTTTATTGTCCTGTACTTGCCCTTCATCTCTTGATGACATGAGATGATAAAATGCCTACATGACGATATGAAGTGGGGTGAATGATGTAGGCACTGTAATGTAGCATTAGGCTACCGTTGACCTTCTGATGATTCATCAGAAGGAGGATCATGGCTTCCAGCTCATGGTTGACCACGGGTAATTGAGAACCCTGAAAGTGAAATGGTGGATAAGGGGCAACTACTGTGCATGCTTATTTTTTGTTTATTTAAAGATAATAGTCTTTTTAAACTTAGAATATTGCAAACATTTTTCATTTTACATGAAGGAAAGTTGGAATGGCAAGGTTTAATGTTCTTATTTTTTGTGTCTTTTAAGTCACCATAATTTTATGTATATATTTTACCATGACAAGGAAGAAGCAATTGAGATGTGTTTTCAACAGGTCATAAAATCTACTGATATCCTATTCTCTCATGGAATGTATTTACAGAAGAGTCAAATTTTATCCTATGCCAATCATTTATTTATTAAAAAATTTTAATGTTTATTTATTTTTGAAAGAGACAGAGTGCAAGCAGGGAAGGGGCAGAGAGATGGAGACACAGAATCGGAAGCAGGCTCCAAGCTCTGAGCTGTCAGTACAGAGCCCAATTCGGGGCTCAAACTCATGGACCGCGAGACGATGACCTGAGTGGAAGTAGGTCACTTAACTGACTGAGCCACCCAGGAGCCTTGCCAACTTTTTAAAAAGAAAATATTGTTACTCACTATCAAATTTTCTCTTATTTGAATAGCATTCATATCCTGGTTTCATATTTTTATTTTAAATCCTATTTGAATTTTATCATCTTATCTCTTTTTTTTATTCTTACTTCACAGGCTAATTTCTGTTTTTTATTGGCATTTTTCAGGAATCTGAAAATCATATTTAGTGTCACTTGCAAATTCTCTTATTAATCTAGTTTATTCACCTTACAGAATATGAATTCAGATGTTTAAATATTAAAACATAGCATCAGTTTCTTCATTACTTACGAGTCCAACCTGTGGTAGAGAAGGTTCCCATTAATTTGTCTTTTTTGTTCATTGTGATTTGTATGAAACTATGGATGCTAGGAATTTTGCATTAGTCTAATTCTATGAAGTAAAGGGAATTTTTTTTCCCATTACAAATTTGTGTTAATGGATAACATTTTTTACTTTAAGTAATTTTTTTGTATTAGTATGCACTCTATAAAGAAAGAGTACTCTTCCTATACTTTTAAAACTAAGGCATGTGCTGGTTGTACAACTTTAAAACAATTTGGTGTTACAGACATAGTCCTTCTGGATAGGAACTAATAGTAAAAACAACCATAACAATAGTAACTTCCTTTCATTTCAAACTTAAAATGTGTTAAGTATTTTCCCAGGCACTTTTCATACTGATAATTAGAGCTAATATAGTTTGCCATGTACCAGAACCACTCTGGTGCTTAACATACATTAACAAATTTAATCATCACCACAACTCCGGAGCAAGAGACTTATATTGTCCACATTTTACCCAGGAGTAAACAAAGGCACAAAGTCAACTAATAAGTAAGCAGTTGAGCCAAGATTAAAATCCAGACTCTCTGAATCCAGATATTTAACATTATGCTCTTTTCTTCTCATGCATAACACCCTATTAGCTGGTCATTTACTTATATGTAAAATGAGGCTCAGGTAGAGTAAAGACCACTCCAAAATTCCCACAGCTCCTAAGTGCTGGAGTTCAGATTTGAATCACTGCCTGTTTGATTGCAAAGACTTTGCATTCCCTGTAATACTAGTGAAGTGATCCAATGACCAAAGGAGAGTGGAGAGGGCTAACTCTCTGGGCCTTCCAGATGAGGCAAGCTAATTCTCCACTTTTCCTGTTCTGCACCACAGCTGCTTGAAACCTACGCAATACATTCTTCACACATCACAGCAGTCAAGGTGTGTTTCCTATGAATTAAAATACAGCTGATCTGGATACAAAGAAACTTTCTTTCTAGAGGATTTGTTAAACTGTGACTCATTCAGTATTCTGTTCCTAAGTCCTGTACAGGTAAGAGTTAATGAATCAAAGCTCAGAATTGGTGGTTAATCATAATCAATCAGAACAGCAGTAATAAGAACAAGTTGTCCATTTAATAGATGGTATCTCTTCCTGTCTATGTCAGTTTCATTATTAATGAACACTTCCTAACTCCCTTCCTTCAAGAAGTGACTACCAACGTCACTTTGATACCTTGAATGTTGTTTGCTTGGTATTCTAGGCTTCTTTCGAATATTGTTTTACTCTCCCTATCCTACTTTATTAGTGATAGTGCTGGCACTTAACATGCTTTTCAAGGGATCTCTTCTGCAGTCACCTGGTGAACAGAAAGAAAATACATTCTTGTCAGGAGAAGTTCCCTGTAGCTCCTACGTTCATATGCGTTATATTAGCAGTATTTCCTCCATATACTATCTGGGCTCAGCTAGCCTGCAGAAACCAACTATCATCCCAAACCTGGCACATAACAATCAAATCTGTCGAAACAATTTTAAAGACTATGAGCTTCACTCTGTCATAGTTAAATGATCTCTTTTACCCACTGCTAAAAATATTACATGCCTCCTGACTTTGTTTAATTGTTCGCAAAGAGCAATTTCGTAGACTGTCATTGTCAGTTAAAGTTTTTGAAGAGCCAGCTCTCAAGCAGAAACTGAAATGATGAAGCTCAAAAGATTAGCATACAACCCAAAAGAGAAGTAATACTAATGAAGCTGAAGCCACATAGTGCTATTGACTTCATATCCAGCTGTGAGATTCAAACTCTAAGCTCCCTCCCCCAAGCTCCACCCTTTCTGAGAATCTTCTTCCAAGACAAAATATCATCTTCTTAGCTGTTCAGTTACAGGAGCTTACAGACCCTGAGGTTAATTTCTGCCTGGATCATGCTCTATGGCTTTACTCAGTCTAAAATTTGGTGCCAGAGAATGTTTAATGAGTTCCAAAGAGGCAATCACCAGCACAGAAGTGAATTTAAATTTCACACTAATGCCAGCTAGTGCTTCATGGGCAGAACCGCAGCCAACCAACCCACGTTTTATAGCTGTCTCTTCCTCATTTGCATTTGGATTTTCTTCTATGCCACTAGCACCTCCATTTGTTTTTGAAGCACGTTGTTCCAAAGTACAGGTTTTAATGTTCTATACAGATATTTGGTTTTGATTTGGTCTGAAGGTTTTTCTGGTTTTATATAAGCCACATTAATTCTCTGCCCCTCCTCCCTACCCCAAATTCTCTTCATGTTCACTAAGGAATTAAAAGAAGATGCAATTGAATAAACTATAATCTGGCACGGGACAACCTAATTTTTCCTGATAACAATAAAAGACAAAATAAGAACCACAGATCATTGTGTGTTATATTGCCACCATTTCCCATTATGGCATAAGGACCACTAATCAATTTTTAAGACTTTCCAAATGTCAAAAAGGGAGCTCCAAATGATAGATTAGAGGAAATGTACCAAGTGTTCATAAGTCTCACAGCCAGCCAAGTCAGCACCAGGTTGATGATAATGTTCACTGTGCTTAAATTGGGCAGTTTTCTTAATTTTCAAAGGAATCCTTACAGCTTGTATATGCCTTGCACCACCTGCAAGCTGGTAACAATGCAAAAAAAGCTACCTTTTCTAATTCTGACCTGGTATTATTGATTTCTCTCTAAAAGGGTTAAATAGTGAGATTTTATATTGTGATCCCGTAAGGCCTGGGCTAACCCTGAAAAATATTATCATTTTACTACCAGATATTTAGTTTGGATCCCTAGTAGAAGGCATCATATATGAAATTAATCATTTGAATCATTTGTTCATGTTTATTCATATACCCAATAAATATTTATTGAAAACCACTGTATACCAGACAATATGATAATCAGAGAAAATGATAAAAACCCTTAGAAACTGAGTCCATAAAGAAGGGGCTGGCAATAGGTGGGAGAGAGGACTAAACCAGAGAAAACAACATTTTCAAATAGAGGACAATTCAGGAATATCTAGTTTTGTGCTTATAAAATATCCTAACACTGGTCCTCTCCCCATCATACCAATTCTGATCTCATTAGAAGATTTGGTCTCCTCTAAGTATAGCTGCATCAGTGATGGCTGAACTAGGCTGAGCACAGAGTTGAAGGAAGCAAGTATGAATATGTGTCACTGGAAGTTAGCACAGGACCTGGTTTCCTGCCAGAGGCTCTCAGCAACATGGGAACAGGTGGAAAGGGAGTAGACTCCTGTTGTAAGCCAAGACTATAAGTTTGTACATGAAAAGTTTGGAAAGTACATTTTACTGCATACCACCATATGGCTACTCAACTGGCACATTTTAGAATTCCATGTGCTATATGTGCTCCATATCAATCATTTCTCTGAGACACATTCATTTAAGACTTGGAGCATAATTCCATCAGCATTATAATTTCTTTTAACATCACCTTTTAATCAGCTACAAGAAATAGAATATACTAGTTATTATTTCTCCAGTGAGTGAGCCCCAGTTTTGATTATATTGAAAATACTTTTATCTTGAAGATTTAGAAGGATTTAACTCCTCATCCATTGGAGGATGAAGAAAAAGGAGGAGGACGAGAAGGAGAAGGAAGAGGAGGACAAAGAAATATTTCCTTAAAAACAAGTACTAAAATCATCCCTCCTTAGGGGCATGGTGAAAAATATTGAAATTTTGAATGATGAAACTTTCATATACAAGGGGGGGGGGCGATTTTTTTTTTTTTTTTTTTTTTTTTTTAGGTAATTGACAGCAGATGTAGTAAGAGAAAGCTTTGGTATCAAATATAGTCCAATGATAGAAGCTTTTGTCTGGAATAATAAAAATAAAGAAAAAAGAACACCCACTTTTGGTCTTGCAATCTTTTATAGCACTGCCCTAGTATTCTTCCCAATCCTACTTAATATAAGGTAACTGATTAATGCCAAGACACATTATGGAAAAGTAAAGCACTCAAATGACAGTAAATTCACCTATATTGCTTGATATTAATCCTATGTTCTTTGTATCTTTAATGACATTTTTCTTAATTCTATTATGAACTATTTCAGGTACTTGACAGGGCATTAGTTTGTGAATAAACAATTTGCAAGGTACAAATGCTTTGAAAGAAGGAAAATACTGTGAAATGAAAAAGCCAATGACAGAATTTATTCCAGGCTCTGACTACAAAATCAAATATATCAAATACATTTTTTATTATTGGATATTTTCAGTCCATTGAGTTTAAGACATAATTGGATTTTTCCCAAAAATAATCAAGCTCAAAATCAAAATTCCTTTTCACAGGGGTTTTACATAATTTAAAACCTTGTTTCTATATTTGGATAGAAAGTACTATAGTAAGGATATTCAAGTGGCTCTTTATTCAACACAAATTTATCAAGCATTTACTATGTATACAGAACAAGGTACAACTGAGATTGTAAAGATTAGTTAGTGATGAAACCTGGTTTTAAGGAACAGTTGTAGGAGAGATAAGACATGCACATAAATATCCAAAATACAAGCAACAAAACATTTTTTTCAGTGATACAAAAGTGATTTCTGGTTAAATGCTACCGGAGCACCTGGGTGGCTCAGTCAGTTGGGCGTCAACTTCACCTCAGGTCATGATCTCATGGCCCGTGGGTTCAAGCCCCGCATGAAGCTCTGTGCTGTCAGTTCTGACGGAGCCTGGAGCCTGCTTCGGATCCTGTGTCTCCCTCTCTCTCTGCCCCTCCCCCACTCACACTCTGTCTCTATCAAAAAATGAATAAACATTAAAAAAAAATTTTTAAATGCTACCAATGCTCAGAAAGAAGTTATCTTCACCTGAGTTCAGGAGAGTTGGGAATTTTTCAGAAGAGTTGTCATTTAAGCAAGGCCTTGACAAATAGGTAGGTTTAGGCACATGGAGTTCATTTAAATACCTTTTGGTACATGGGAAGAGAAATTCAAATGGAAGGAAAAAGATACCCAAGCTATGGAAGCAGGGCACTATTTTAAATACTGGTGTTATTATGGAGGACACAAAAGGCACAAACCTTTGTTTTTTTATGGAGCATATGTTCTGGGGAGAAAAGAAAATAAATATAATAAGTAGGTAAATCACATGGTCCATTGAAAGGTGGTAAGTGCAATGGAGAAAATAAACTAAGTAAGGAGGATGGGGAATGTGGTTCCCATTTTAAGCAGGGTAATCAGACTAGGCCACAGCACAAAGAAGACATTTAAATGAAGCAATGACAAAGCAAGCCCAAAGATCACATCTGAAAAAGCTCAAGCAGAAGGGGAGCGTTGGTTGATAAAGTTGGCAGAAGAAGGAGAGATTGCAGAGGACCTCAAATGCCAAACGAGGGAATTTGGATTTCATTTTATAGACACTAGGGAGATGTTAACGATTTTTGAGGAAAGATTAAAAAAGATCTGGACTGAGCTTCATGTAGATGACTCTGGCAGATAGATTAAATGGAAGGGACAAAAAAAAAGTAGGGAGACCTCCTACTGCCTCCTACAAATTAGGGAGTAGAAGAGCTATATTAATAGTCCAGGAAAATTTGATTTATATAAACTAATTATTTTTATTAATTCATTATATATATATATATGAACTTATATATATATATATATGTCATATATATCATATATATATATGAACTTTTATATGCCAAATATTGCTGTAATCTCACAAGACAACTATAGTGAACAAAACAAGCAGATATCCCTACCCATGTAGACCCTGCATTCTAGAAGGAGGAGTCAGACAATACACATAAACATAACATAAACAATAAATGTAAGTAAATGCATTATAATATATAGTATAGTAGAATGTAACATGTCTTCTGGAGAAAAGATAGACTAGGCAAAGGGGACAGTGAGAGGTGTTCTGGGGAGGGAAGTGAGGGTTTTGATGCCGCAGGACATATGTCGTATTAAATGTTGGCTTGTACCAAAGGCAATATTCACATTTCCAAAAAAAAGTTATAAAAAATTTCTACACTGACATAGACAAATATAATAAAAAACAATAAATCTCTTAAATTTACCAACACATCAATATAATCCAATCGCCCAAAAGACACAAAAAGTATTCCTAAGTCCCATGTCTTGTCTATATGAATAATGATGTATGTTACTCATAAGTTACACTAGGAGAGCTTCAAAAAGTAAATAATGTTGAAGATTTGTCTCTCCAGACAGAACCCTGACATATCTATCCCATTGGAGAAACACATTGGACTTTAAATGATAGAAAAAAAGAATGTGATTCTAGAGTCCTTGATTCCCATAAGAAATAAGACAATGACTTGTTCTCTGATATATAACAAGTAAGTATAAAGCATTGTAAAATTTTTGAGAACATTAATGATCACATCAAGTTCAATTTTAAGGTATCATTGTTGTTCCAATGACAAATTCTTCTCCCCAAAGCGCTGGCTACAAGTTTTTTCAATGGTATTTTCCAGCAACATATTTATAAATCAGAACAATATACTTATTACAATAATTTCCATGCATGGTAATTTTGTATTATTTTTAAAATTAGACCTAGAAATGAACAACTCTTGGAATTGTAGTGTTTGAACAAGTCTTTTGATTCCTACCCATTTGGCCCTCTCAAGTTCCCAAATAAATCACTTTATTCATCTTGCCACTCACTGCCTACCCATTGAAATGCAATATAACAGGCACTACTAAGTTGTGATATCAGAAAAAAAGATTGCCCAATGTAGGAATAGATTACACAATACAAAGTGATATTTTCTAATATCAACAAAAAATAATTTCAGGTTTCCAGAGAGGTGAAGTAATTCACATTCATCAGAACAATCTCCTGGAAATAACAATTATACACTATCGACAAAGTATAATAAATGGCTTTCTGAAGGCGATGGAAAGCAACCCAAAGTAGGCAGAAACTACAAAAAGAGAATGGTGCTAGGTGAGTTTTCCCAGGATTTTTATTGCTACTTGCCTCAGGGCAAACACACATACCACAGTGCAAATAGGCTAAAAGTTGCATAGTTCTCTTGTATTATGGCTCAAAAAAAAAAAAAAAAATCAAAGGTCAGATTTAGGGACTACTACAGATACTGAGATGTGAAGGAACAGATTTTGTGTCATTATCCTTCAACCAAGGATCGCTAGGTAGGAGGGCACTTGGTGAACAAAATTGGGTTTATTAACTCAGAAATGAGAACACACACCAGGACAGTTTCATAGGTTCTAGCACTGGAACTTGTGTTAACCTCTTTTGGGGACAATACAAGGAGGTAGAATTTTTCTCCAGATTCTACATTTTTAGAAGTGGAGATAATTCTATAATTGAGAATTTTTTTAAATTAAAAAAAATGTAATGTTTATTTATTTTTGAGAGAGAGACAGACAGAGACAGAGAGCAAGCAGGGGAGGGCAGTGAGAGGGAGACACAGAATCTGAAGTAGGCTTCAGGCTCTGAGCTGTTTGCACAGAGCCTGACACAGGACTCGAACTGATGAACCATTAGATCATGACCTGAGCCAAAGGTGGACACTCAACTGACTGAACCACCCAGGTGCCTCTATAGTTAAGAAACTCAATATTTCTTATCTAGTAACTGCTAAAGAAGCAGCAACCACTTATATTAGCCACAGAGGGAAAGTTTAGTTATTTTTGTGGATTGGATATTTTTCTTTTAGTCTGTTTTTGGACATGATTATAGAGTGATCTCATTTTTGTTTTGACTCATCATGGTCACAGAATGGCCCTGCTTCATGTTTGTATTCTGAGTCTTGTTTTGTTTTGGGTTCAGTAATGGTATACCACAGCCTAGTGTAAGTGCCCCACTAACTCTTAGCAACACAAAGTCCCACCAGTTACTTTCAGGCTAGATCACAGTGGTCCTTTCTTTTTCTCATCTGGAAAGGAGAGTTTCAGAGGGAGGTTTCAAATCCTGCCTAAATATCTGTCTGATTCCTGAGCTACCTATGTCTGGGCAGAGTCCAAGAAACCTGGTTAAAGCTAAAAAGACCAGACTGAAATTTCAGCTGCTTGCCCATCGCAGACAAGAGTTTAAATGGTGTGTTTTTGAACACATGATATATTTTAAAATTTCAGCAGGATTAGCTATCTGCTGAAAAAAATAAATCAACACTTTTCATGGGAACATAACAGGATAGAATTAGCTGTCCAGGATAGAATTAGACATATGAAGAAAGAAAAAAAAATGCCACCCATGCTCAAGAATAAAGAAATTGATGAGAAGCACCACAGATGGCCCATGATGGAATTAGCTGACAATCATTTTAAAGTGGCTATCATATGTTCAAAGACATAAAGGAAAATAATAAGAATCAGTGATAAGATATTAAATTTCAGCAGAGGAATGGAAATAAACATAAAAGGAATTCTAGAAGTGAAAAATTCAATATCAGGAGAAAAAAAAATCACTGACCGAGCTTTCTAGTAGATTAGAGATAACAGACCAAAAGAGAGTAAACTTGAAGTGAGATTGATAGAAATAATCCAATTTCAAGTCACGAGAAAAGAAAAAAATCAAAGAAATAAAGAGAGCCTCTGTGACCTGTGGAAAGGAACAATATTAAAAGGTATAACATGTATCATGGGATTCAAAGGTGGAAAAGACAGAGTGGAACACAAAAACTATTTTCAAATATTTTAAAAATAGGCCAAATTTCCCCCAAATTTGGTAAGAGACATAAATTTACATATTTAAGCAGCTCAGAAAACTCTAAGAAGAAATTTTTAAAAATTCAAATCATAGTTGAATTATTGAAATCTCAAAATAAGAGAAAATCTTGAAAGCAACCAGGGAAAAATGACCCATTATACATAAGAATGATGTTCCAAATGATGGCTAACTTCTCATCAGAAACAACAGAGGCTAAAAATAAAAGGCTGTTAAAAGAAAAAAAGACTGTCCTCTGAGAATTTCATATCTAGTAAAAATACCCTTCAAGATTAAAGGTGAAATACAGACATTTTCAGATCAACCAAAACTAAGTGAAACCATTGCTTAGAATGTGCAGACCCACACAAGAAATGGTAGAAGTTCTTCTGCCAAAAAAACCTAAAAGTTATTAATAAAATAATATCGATAATAAACCTTAAGAAAACAAATTCTATTTCAAATGTCCATTGTGTAGTCCATGGACTTGCTGAAAATTTCCATATTAAGTAAAAACTGATGTTGAGTAGTGCAGCTTTCACTCTTCAGGATCCTTAGAGGCTCTAAAACAATGTCAAGTTTAACAGCAAGTATTAGTTTTAAGGACACTGCTTGTTAGCATTACCAAATTAGATATTCTTGACACAAATAGGGAGCACACTTGGGCAATCAATATAAAAAGCATCTCTTTTGTGAAATTAATTGGAAAATTAGATTATAAAGTTTAAATATAAATTCTAAGTGATTCACTAAAACGGATTAAAACAGTTTTCAAACTAACCTCTTCTTTGCCTGTCAGACTTCTTCACTATATGCACTTTCTTTAAAAAAAAAAAAAAAAAAAATTTAAACCGGCTAGAGAATAAAGGCAAATATCCTGATATTCCAGATTGGCTTCCTTTTACACTAGAAGTATCCATTTATATGGGGGTCACCCAGTTATTTGCTTTAATGCTCCTCCTTATTCTAACATCCCTTTCTGCATCTTGATTGATGGTCTCTATTATGAAAAATGTATTATAAAGCTCAGAATCTGCTTTTACATGTGCTGAAATTCAACCTTTGCAGGCCAAGGTAATATCTATCATTTATTCTATGTTCAACATCCTTTTATTTAGTAAGCAAAGCATTTGAAGACTGGAGGTTTAAAAATACACTGTTCCAAAAGGATAAGAATTTATCAGAGTGGAAGAGACATTAAATGACTCTGAGCTCAAGAATAACTTTCTATAAGTGTGTGTCCAGGGAAGAACAGAAAACAAAACGAACAAACAAAAAAACAGAAGCCCTGGATTCTAGTCCTGGCTTTGGTGGTAGCTAGCAATGCAACTTTGGAAAATTATTTAGTATCGTGTGTTTTTGTAAAAACATGTACTGGAGTATTTCAAATATATCTTTATATAAAGGGATAGTTTAATCTATGCTATATTTATATTGGAAAAGTTGAATTATTGAATGAATCATTTTAACTATTAAGCGTGCTTCAAAGAGTCTGCGGGCTGCAGGTCCGCATTCACTGAGGATGAGAAAAGTACCCAGAGTATGTAATAAATAAAAATCACAATTTGGGGGCTTCTGTGTATCTTCATAACAAGAAATCTTGTGCATCTACACAACAGATGAATACCTCAGAGGGTGTGATCCCATAAATACTGTAAAGAAATTAATTTATTGATTTGACAGAATAATTGCAGTTCATAGTACGTTTGGTGGAACTGGTCATACCCAGTTCTGCCATGAATATAAAAGTACCATATTACAAAGGCCTATCATGTGATGTAAAATTTTGAAGTGTGACTGCTGTGTTCTTTGGTCATTCAAATGTATGTATTCCTCTACAAGACAACCACGCAGTTCAACAAACAAGTTTGACCTTATCAAACGTCACAAATTGCATATTGTTAAAATTGTGCTGCTTGCTATGATAGCCAAGATCTTGCACCATGAACATCATAGGGTTCTGTCTTGTAGCACTCACAATCCTGCATGAATGGCAATCATGATATCTGACTAAGCAGCCTATACTAACTTTTCAGATCAAAATCCAATCGGTAAGCTTACAGAAAGAAGAGTCACTGTCATCAGAGATGATGGGACTACATTTCTCATAATATCATTTCTTTTTTATTTTGTTTATTATCCAAAATACCATATTAGTCCATGTCACAATCTTAAGATTCTTTGAAACAAATGTGATCCAACTGAAAGTGTCCCAGAGTTCTAAAGGAAGAATATGGACCCAGGAGCCTGGGGCCACGTACCTCAGCCTCAGGCATGTGAACAACATTTTCCAAACAAGATCTGTCAGGTGAATGTGCTTCTTAGCTAAAGGAGGGTATGTGAAGGAGAACCCAACTGAAAGAAACCCCTGAAAGAAAAGACTGGCCGGAGTCAGCCAGGAGATCAGAGCTCCTGCCAGCCAAATGGAAATCTAAATCTGGGATCCATTCATACATGCAAAAATTATTTCCCTTTATAATTACTATAAAGAATAAAGTCCTTCTATCAATGCAAAAGTAAACTCAGGCATCAGTCTAGTAATGTCAATGATATGGATTCACAATTCCACACTGTAAGCAACTGTTTATTCTGTCATTAACTCACATAATATTTTGTAGTGTTATTTTTTTCTCTCTTGAGACAATCGGGAACATAGGAGCAGCTGCAACATCAGCACTTGTGTTTTGCCAGTTGTTCAGAGAATAGACCAATTAGTGGGAATGTGTAGTAATACATGCATTTGGCAGCCATGTCTGTACAAAATGAGGGTAATATTTAAAATAAGACTCTTTTAATGTAACATGATGGCACCTGAGAGTATTGTGGAAAAATCTGACATCGGATACTTCTTTTTTTTTAATTTTTAAAAAATTTTTATTTATTTTTGAAGCAGAGAGAGACAGAGCATGAGCTGAGAAGGGGTAGAGAGAGAGAGGGAGACACAGAATCCTAAGCAGGCTCCAGTCTCTGAGCTGTCAGCACAGAGCCCGACGCGGGGCTCAAACTCACGAGCTGTGAGAACATGACCTGAGCTGAGGTCAGACACCTAACCGCCTAACCTAATCGCCTAACCAACTGAGCCACCCAGGCGTCCCTGACATGGGATACTTCCAAACAAGTAACTATGGAATTCCTCTTTACAGCCCTTCAGGCTTGCTGAGATCTTCAATCAGCTGACCCCACCCAGATTTCAGTCCCTTACCCTACTCCCAGGATTTCATTCCCTACCCAGCTTAAATCCCTCATTTATCAGTGCACTTTAGTGCACTCCCCTGAACTCCCTTGTTCCTCCTACTTCATCATACACACAACCCCAATTAAATACAACTCTCATTTTCTTCATGTTTTACCAATACTGCTTAAGGTGGCTAATGAAAAATGACCACTAATTTCTGGTGGACTCTTAATGCTACCCATCAATCATTTTGTATTTTTCTAGACCACTCCTTTTCTGCTCACCGAGACTTGTGGACTTCTCATTTCTCAAAGAATCTGATACCTCCTTTACCGTAATCTTGCTTCCTTTTCCACTGAAAAATTTCTGCAATCAGAAGAGGACATTTACAAATTCCCAACACCAGATCTCCCCACCAAAATCCTCTTTGTCCTTAAGTGTTATTTCCTTTTCGTACTCAAGTCCTTAGATGAACCCATTAAACACATGGCTTTGAACACCACATATGAGCAGTTGACCCCAGATGTGTGCTTTACCATGGATCTCACTCCTTAATTCTAGAACTATATGCCCAACTGCCTATTTGACTGATTCTCTTAGGTAAAAAATAAATAAGCCTCTCCAACTTACTATGTTCCAAACAAAGGTTGCTATATTTTTCTACCCCAAAGGATATCTCTCTCACTTCCACCAAGACTTGACTCAAAGTCATTTCCTTAATTTTATCTTTCCTGGATTTCCTTCCAAAATTTCTTTTTCCCATTGCCCTGAAGTTCCCCTTCCCTAATTATATATATTTTCCTCTCAGTACCTATTGCCATATAACACATTATACATTTTACTAGTTTTCTTTTTTATTGTTTGTCTCCCTCATAAAGGACAGGATATTTTTCTGTTTTGTTTATTGTTGTATCATAAGCATCTGGAACAGTGCTTGGCTTATAGTAGGCATTCAATACATATTTGCAGTATGAACAAATGGGATATGCTAGAAATACAATGCACAGTTTCCAGTAAAAAAATCTCAAAGTCTTATGTGAATAAGATTTAGTGCACTTAAAATTATTCTGTTTTTCTAGACTTCTCTTTGATTATTCTCCACACTATACGTGTTTGCATGTGCTAAGATATGCTTGAGAACAATGATATACACCAAAGTTCTTTCCAAATTATAAACTGCATGTATGTATCAATACATGCACATCTGTGTAAAAAGGAATTAACAGCTTTGTGACTTTGGAGCTTGCCATAAGAAGACTGTTTGTAACAAAAGGACTTCATTCTTTTCATTCTCTGTATTGCCCCATATCTGTATTGACTATGCCACCATTTCTGGGCAATGCTCTTTATAAATCTCATTCAATGCAGTTTCTTCTACTTGAAGTATTCTTTCTACTTTCTACAACTGAAAGATTGATTTTCATTGTTTAATATCTTACTCCCATTTCTCTATACAACTGTAAAGCCTTAAGTTACACGAGGTAGAATGACTTATTCTTTCCTTTATGTACATATTGTTATGGTAGTTAAACTGTCACACTTAGATCACTTGTTTTTATGTCTGTTTCCCACACTAAATTATGAGCTTCTCATAAGCACAGATAATCTCTGTATCTTCAGCATTTAACCAAAGTCTGGCACATAGTAGATATTGAATATTTGTTTAAGGCAATCATCAATCCATAGAATGCTAGTACAACCCTACCTATATTTTTGGGAAGTTCATTGTCAAATGAAATATTTCAAAGGATTAGCTTCAAGAAAATAACCCTATATAGTTTTTCATATTAAACAAATGATAAAAATATTAATAAGTATTTTAATATTTTACTTCAAATTTGAAATTCAGCTTATTTAAAATGATATGTATAGAAATATAAATTTAAATGGATTGCTTTAGCTTGTAATTACAAATTCATTTCTAAGTTCAGACATTTGTCAGTAAAATGATTAAACTTTAAACCAGCTAAAATTAATAAAGTCACAAGTACATATGTTTTTTTCAGGGCATAGTTGGTGCATGCTTTGTATTAGATCTTAAGGTTAGTGAAACCAAATGGAGAACTTTATAATGTTAATTAGGAGCTCTTAATTTTCTCTCTAGTTGTGAATGTTAAAATGACAAACTTAATGTGGCAATGTTCATTTCAGTGTGAGTTTAAATATCACATTGTGATAAACTCATTAGTTGTAAGAAAGAATAATCCTAATAAAAAGTTGTGACCAAAAATTGTTAATTTAACAAAACACCTGTTATATCCTTTCATATTGCTATGACAAAATAATATGGAGATTGACAAAGGTTGAGTATCTTAATGCGTAAGTTTATGTGTGAAATTTTTATCACGTGCTTTCCGTACTTTCCAAGATAGATATCTTAATTTATTTATTTATTTTATCAAGTTAGATCTTAAAGAAAATAAAAGAGATTTCATTGCACAATTTCTCCATGAACATTTTCTTTTCATAAACCTGTGTATTTTTTTCATTATGTAATATTTTAAAGAAAACATTGCCAACTGGAATGTAATAGTGGTGTAGAAGTTCCAGTATTAAAATTTCCACTGAGATTAAAAAGAATCATCGTGTAATGGCAGTTCTTAGAATTAGAAGACTGCAAATGGGTTTTAAGTCACCTGTTCCCACACTAAATTCTTTCTCTGTCCTAGCAAATGAGATGCCTATTTTCCCTAGTAAATTCGGACACTAACCTTCTTTGACAATCTTATTGGGAAGTGGCCTACATTTTCATTTATTAAAGGAAGAAAAATGATACCAGGAATATGAGCTTCTTCTTTTGTTTTGTATCTCCAGAGGCATTTTATTCCAATATGCAAGTGTGTGAGAGAGAAGCTTTAGCTTATCCTTTTGAAATCAGGTAGCAGGAAGTCAAACCAATTATCCTTAGTGCCCACTTCCAAGAGGTCCTGAGGCAAACACTTACAAGATGGGAATAGAAGGAATTATATCTCTGCTTTCACCAAGAATCCACAAGGAAACTGGGGTCAGGCAATGCTAGCTAGAGTTCCTTTTTGTTGAATGCCTACTATGTGTCAAGAATGCTACAAGGACATAATTTCTTATCCTCATCCCTAATGTCAAAGCAACCTTGCCAAGAAGTATTATAATTGCCATTTTACAGAAGAGGAAATGAAGTTAAAAGGCCTAAGGAATCTGTCCACCTTTATAAGCTAATATGTGCCAGAGGCCAAACTCAATTCTAGTTTCTCCTGCTACACTTCATTGCTCCCCAGTGTACAAAATAGAAACTGGTTTGGAAAGAAGAAGAAGGATTTTAGCTTCTAGTAAGGTTCATTTCCCTCTCTTTCCCAAGACATGTAGAGATGGGCAACTTGGAGGGAGAATTGCTTCCATTCTATAACTTGAGAAAAGAAATAATCTTTCATATTCACAATTTGTCTCTGAGTTACTAGTCTACTAGCTGTAGGCTTCAAAATTGACTAAAACTTCATAAAAGGGTTCTCTACAATAGTTTTCAAACATTAATGTGAAATTAAACCATCTGGGGTCTTGGTAAAATATGCAGATTCTGATTCTGTAGGTCGGGGTGGGGCCTGGGATTCTGCTTTCTAGCAAAGTCCCAAGTGATGCTGATGCAGATGGTCTATGGACCATCCTGGAGCAGCAAAGCTTGACGAAAATTTAAGACATCTCTCCTTACCTCTCCATTGCAATAGTGGATGGATATAAAGGAACACAGATGGAGAGGTCTCCACATCATTTTGGACAAGAAGACTAACATGATTCATGGACTCTATCCAGAGTTAATTTTTCATGTATAAAATCATTTAGCCCAATTTCTTTTAATTCTACCTTTCATTGCTCACATTTGACGATTAAACTTCACAATTTCTTTGAGGAAATATGTAGTGATTTTTTAGTATGATAAACATTAATTTTCAGCTTTAGTAAAACTGAGACTATAAAGGCAATTGATTTTTTTTTTTTAATGGAGATTTCAGAGCACCTGGGTGGCTCAGTTAGTTAAGTGTCTGACTCTTGATTTCAGCTCAGGTCATGATCTCGCAGTTCCTGAGTTCGAGCTCTGCCTCTGTGCTGACAGCACAGAGCCTGGAGCCTGCTTCAGATTCTGTGTCTCCCTCTCTCTCTCTTTGCCCCTCCCCGCCCCACTCACATTTTGTCTCTCTCTTTCTCAAAGATAAACATTAAAAATCTTTGTTTAAATGGAGATTTCGAACCATTTAATTTCATAAACACACAATACAATCTTCCTTCCACAATGTGGACAAGAGGAGCATCAGCTTCTTCAAGTCACAATTAACATATATTAATTATGTGTTATGTCCTTTATTAGACAATAGACAATGGAAGATAATTTTTTAAGAAAACTCTGTTTTGAAGTCGTATATTCTAGTGAGAGACACAGAATTATAAACAGAAAAATAGAATGTATGTGTGGGGGGGGGGCGGGAGTTATGGAGAATGACAGACTTTTCTCAGGATCTGGGAAGCAGTGATCAGAGAATACTGCATAGAAGACCTGTGTCGATAACTAGCTTTCACTTAGAGGAGAACATTCCAGACAGTGGGGAAAAATGTGCAGATACTCATAGGCATTAAGTAACATGGTATGGTTCGGTACATTTGGCTTTAATGGTTGTTGAGACTGTATGAGAGAAATCAAGACTTCAATGGTAGGCCTTAATTCAGGCAAATCCAGACAGAGAAGTCTATAATCTGAAGAGAAGGAAGCATGGGAAATGAACAGTTGATAACTTCATCAAAGGTCTGCCAGTAGTTACCAGTCATAGTTAAATGTGTCTCTCAAGTTTGGGGATATGAACTATTAATAGACATAGTAATAGTTTAATACCAATTTCTTTGTCCCCTTACTTAGACAAATGGAACTAGCCATGGATTTTCTTAAACTCTAATGTACAAATAATAAAAGACGTATGATTTCCAGAATGGCAACTGCATATCTGCATATTAGGAAATAAAAGTTAACCATATGCAGCACCATATGAAGACTTGCATGTACAATGGGAATGAGTTAGTGTAACTTGGCGATCCACACAGAGGAGAATATAATTTACTACTAGCCAATTCCAGCTTCTCTGCATTTTTTCTTAAAAAAAAGTGAAAAATTTTATTTTTCTACATGTCCCTTGAACCCAGCATATATTGAAAGAGTAATGCATATTAATGTGTAGGAGGGGCTGCCTATGATATATCACAGGGATGATTTATATTCTCTCTTTCTTCCTTTCATAGCAGTGAGGGCCCCTAACGGATGTGTGTGCAGTCTTACTCATGAAGCATTGTTATAGCATTAGGTGGCAGGGGCTCATTAGAGGGACCCCAGTCTTTAACCAGACACACACCCTGAATTACCCTAAACTATCTTCATCTAAACAAGAAAGATCCAAAAAAATAAACCTACTATTTTTTCATAGGATTTAGCAACTCTTGGACCTAACCTAAAACCCAACCATTAAAATGGAAACTGGGTTCGTTAAGCATCTGACTCTTCATCTCAGCTCAGGTCTTGATCTCAGAATTGTGGGTTCAAGCCCTGAGTTGGGTCCCACAATGGGCATGGAGCCTACTTTAATTTTTTTAAATAAAAAGTAAAAAAATAAAATAAAATGGAAACTTTATATCAATAATTTCATGAGAAGACTAGTTATAGGATACTTGCCTTACCTACAAAATCACTTTATTTAAATTCTCTCATTATTTTTCATCCACATGCAGCTTGATATTTTCTACCTTCTACCTTCTTAGCTATGTTCATTTTTTTTTTCTTTTTTTTTTTTTTTTTTAGAATTTTCCACAGGGAACCTTCAAACTGGACATACAGAGATGAACAAGGTTTATACTAGTAAGAACATACTTGAAAATGATTCTTACTCAGGTCTGTGGTTTAAGTTCAATAGAGGATCAGAGGAAAAGAACATTTCTTCCTCCTCATGGCCTGGTGTGAATGTAAGGTTTCTACAAGGTGTTAGGCTGACTGCAATGAAATGAAAACTCTACTATATATCATTAAAATGATGATGTATTTATAGGACATGAACCACAAGAGAGCTATACTGAGCACTTTCAATAAACCTCAATTAGAGGGATCAATATTGCTAAAAGAATCTTTAAAAGCACCTCTGACAGAAAACTTATTTGAGATTAGTTTTAAATGCTGAGATAAACAGACTACTTCAAGGCATAAGGAGAAGTAAATTCTAGTGTAAGTTCTAATTCTCAGGATCTCAAGGTTTATGGCTTGAATGAATGAAAGTTTGATGAATTGTTTAAAAAAAGAGGTATTTTTGCCCTTTATACTTGGGAAGTTAAATATAAAGAGTATCCTATATAGGGTCTTTAACAAACCTTGAGCTAAATCTTGTTGAACATTTTTATCCATGTTTTTCTTAAAATGTTAATATTTTCTTTTCCTTCCTCTCTGATAATTTAGGTATTACCTATCAGTCATGGTCCATGTGAAGTCCTACTTCTTCTACAAATCCTTCCTTTTATGTTCCAGTGTTATTAAAATTTGCACAAATACAGTTCTTGATTACAGACTTAGAGCAGTTGCCAATTGTTTCTGGTAAGTCTTAGCCCCACAACTGAAAAGTAAGCTCCCTAAAGGCAAGCATCATACTATATGCTTCCTTACAATACCTCATAGTAATAAGCAGAGCCTAATCAGTCAGTGACAGCTTTGTTGAAAATTAAAATACTACTAGAAGAGTTTATACCGTAGGTGAGCTTTCAGGGTTCACAAGCTAATTAGCAGCTGAGTTAGCAAGGTAGAGCCACTGTCAGATGAGACCCAGAAGGTCCTGGATACAAAGAACAAAGGAAGGTAAGAGCAGGAGAGACTAGATTTAGAAGAAAGAGATGCTTTACAGGGAGAAACAGAGAGGAAAAGACAAAGCACAATTTTGTCTAAGACTAGCCATATGAATATTTTGATGTGGATAGCAAAGTTCCTTTTGAAACATCACAATAGCAGGCACTCAAACATTCTTTCTCAGATGGAAAATACTGACAAAAAGGAGACCCTGAGAATACTCTAGTGCAGACCTAGCAGGTGCCTAAACCAGCTAACCCAGTTAAGAGAATTGTAGTTTGCTGAGCCAAAGCAGACACACTATGACTTTCCAGTAGTATTGGTGCATTAGTATTCATTTATTCCATCAATCAATCATTTAACAAATGTTTAGTGCACACCTTATATGGATTAACATGATCTGAGGGCCTAGGGATTCTATTGTGAGCAGAATGAACTTTAGAAGGTCCTGCCTCCTGGCCGAGACATTAGTCAAATAATAACACTAGTGTAAACCTAACAATTTTGTTTTAAAAAAGTAGTTAGTATATTAAAGAAAAAGCCCGGAGCATATTTGATAGAGAGAACCACTTAAATGGAGGAGCAAATAAAAAGGGACAGAAGAGTGGGGTGCCTGAGTGGCTCAGTTGGTTAAGCATCCGACTCTTGATTTTGGGTCATGTCATGATCTTAGGATTCCTGAGATAGAGCCCCACTTTGGGCTCTGTGCTGACATCACAGAGTCTGCTTGGGATTCTTTCTCCGCCCCCCCCCCCTCGCTCACTCTCTCCCTCTCTCTCAAAATAAATAAATAAACATTAAAAAATAAAAAGGACAGAATGATATTCTGGCATGTGTTAAGGCCCTGTGATGAAAATATACATCAAGCTTTCTAAGAACTGAAAGAAATTAAGAAATTAAGAAAACTAAATGATATTCTGGCATGTGTTAAGGCCCTGTGATGAAAATATACATCAAGCTTTCTAAGAACTAAAAGAAAGACTATTCTTTAAAAAGTCGTCTGAATCCAAGATTGAGAATCCTTCAACACTTGGCCAGCAATGCTCTATCTTGGCATTTGGTCTCTTGCGGCCATCTGAGTAAAAGTTCTCTACTGTGGGAGAGAAGGCTCTCATCTCTTCTGCCTTTCTTATTGGGTGGGGTTTGTGCCTTTGCAGGCAGTGCTTGGCAAGACCCCTGACTGCAACAAAACTTTGAGTGGCTTCCAGAGTCACTTGGAATCTGTTGCTAGGTAGAAAAAGTCATAGAAACTTCAGGCTGAGAGCATATTAAAAATACCTGAGCTGCTTGTAGGATTGGTCCATCTCCGAGATGGTCTTATAGCAAAGGTGATCTTTTTTTCATTTAACGTATTATTCTCCCAGCCCTAGCCCCAGGGAGAAGAGAAAGGTGAGCAAGTGGAACAGTTGGTTCTGGAATCTCAGCTGGGGTCCTATTAATATGGGAACTTCCTGACCTGCAATGCTTCAATTAGAGTCATCAATTAAGCTTGCTTCTTCTTCCCCATTGGCTGACTGCCTGGAAATGAGCCTCGTATTTCATAATACACGTCATTGTGAGTTTTCTTAAAGACTCCAAAGTTTGATTTGCTTTACTGATTTAAAGGGAAAAAATGCTATTCTGACATTATTGTTTCAGAGTAAACATTAAATTTGCAAACACCTTGACCGTGACTTTTTTTATCATTATCACTTTCATTGAATTAGATATATTTTTTGTGTAATTTGGGAGACTGGGCAGGGGATCTATGAGAGGAAACAGAATGATGCACTGCTCCCGGAAAACACACTCTTTGACAGAGATATTATTTGACAGAAATCTGTCCTTGTGATAAGCACTAGAAAAAGAACTAACCCCCATATTGTATATTTAATGTATTTTATGACTCTTAATATGCTTGAGTTATACAGTATCTGCTTTAACCTCTGGAATCTGTGAATCACTTGGACTGAGAATTCCCACCATAAGAAAGTTCTAACCTTTTTTAGGGTATTACCTAATGCAATCAAATAGTAATACATTTTTATTTTTTTAGTCATATATTAAACATCTGCCATCTTCAGACTAAGCAATTGAGGTCTTAGAAGTGAGATTGCCACATGCTGTGTGAGTTAGAGTAAAAGCTGAAGATATGACAGACTTAGAAGAGAAATGTACCTAAACTGAACAGAAAATTAAAGCATTTTAAACTCAGAGACTTGGGGTGCCTGGGTGGCTCAGTTGGTTTAGCATCTGACTCTTGATCTCAGTTCAGGTCACAATCTCATGGTTTGTGAGTCTGAGCCCTGCGTCAAGGGGATCCTCTCCCCTTCTCTCTCTGCCCCTTCCTCACTTGCTCTCTCTTTCTCTCTCTCTCTCTCAAAATAAATAAATAAACATTTTTAAAAAAAATTGAAAATGGAATTTATGGTAGTAGAGTTCTAAAAGTAATAGAGAAAATGGACCTTACAAAGGAGGCCATTACTACTTAAGATATTTTCAGAAAGTTAGAAGTTTTCTGTTCAAAAACAATCCAAGAATAATTCAGCTAGGGTAAAATATCTTTTTCAGAAATTTAATTGCTTTATTTCAGCTTTTCCTATCTATTCCACAGGAACAATATGAACAACTAATTTTACTGTCAGGAAATTTTCTATTTTCCAAACTTGAAGTTATAAGAATGTAGGCATACTGAAATTTATTTCAACATGTGGACTTTTCTGTTTTAGCCCTCATTAAGAACTTACTGGTATCCTGAGGGTCACTTAGGCATCACATGCGCCTCATTACGAAAATTTCATACTAGTCCTAGATTTTCTCAGTTCTCCCTTGATGGCTGCTGGTCTGTGAACTGCTTCTATGTTAAAGCTGTTTCTCTGCTTTTAAAACAAAATTCCATTGGTGGGAAGTTCCCAGGGTTCATGATTCTTTTGTATGTACATATTATCTGGTTTACATATTAGTGCCATCCAGCTTCTATAATAGCTGGTAAGCCATGCCCTTAGTTTTACAAACATGGTCCTCTGGTTCTAGGCATCTGAAATTTCTGTGGGTAAAATGCCCTCACCTGTAGTCATTAACAATATTTACAGAGACCCTACTAACCTTCCCACTAATGTTGACATCCATGTTTTCATTGTATTATCTATTGTTTCCTTTACTGTTCGACTACAAGTGCATCAATTTCCCCAAAGCACACTACATACCATAGTCAAATTGTCCACATGTATAAAAGCAGTAATTAGATCTGCATGCAGTGTTAAAGTTTCACTCCTGTTGTTCTACTAAAGAGGCACAGCCCATTGGCCCTGGTAAATTCTATCAAAAATATTCCAAACAAACTCCAAGAAAATCTGCGTTGTAACCCCTGTCCTATGTAAGTGTCCAAGATGCAAACCCTTAAGATATATCCTTCAGTGGTACAAGTGGTAGAATACCAAAAGCACTTACGGAACTGTTCCCATAATGCAGTTAAAATTATTGTGCTAGAAGTCTTACTTTGTCATAATATAGAGGTGACTGCATGCCATTTTCCAGGAAGTCTTGAGGTTTTTTTCCCAAATTCCTATAATTCGGGAACTACCATGCAATGTAAAGAACTACTGTTTCTGCACAGTGCACACACTCTTGTACTGTTGTGCATTCTCATGTTGTCCTCTCTAGTGGATAGTGCTGTACTTCTTACCTAAAATGTGAGAAGCCCAACAACCCCTTCCTCCTGAATCCATTCTACACTCACACGATCCTCTTAGAATGTTGTATAACAGAGAACAACCAATTTCACACACCCCCAAACGAAACATTCACTTAACCAGTTCCTCAAACATACAGGTCTCTGCTAAAGTGCATCCTGCCTCTGCTGGTTGGTTCACAAACCAAAGCCTCAATAAAGGAGTGGTGTAGCTCTGTATCACCTCCACTCCCTGCTCAGCACAGGAATTCCTTAATAAGCACATGAGTAGTACAGGACCGTAGTATATTACCTCCGTGCATTCTAACTCTGGGACATGATCCCTCTCCTTGCCCGAGTCACGATTCAAAAACGGGGGAAAAAATGGTAAGAAAGACGAGGGCAGCTTTATCTTTTCAGAGATGGCTGATGGGCAAGTATCCCTATGTTTTTACCTGTCACTTCCCATGTGGAAAGTCCAAATGTGAAGTGTCACACATGCCTGCGTCTTTCCTTGGAGAAATTGTTTACTAGCCCACTTAACAACAACAAAAAGTGCTTTATATTGTGTCCAAAGAAATATAACCTATGTTTTTAAAAATGGAAATGTGACTGCCAAGAAAATATCTTCTGTCAGCCTTGCTGGGTAGTTTGTACTCGAAGTAACACCGTCACCACCCACTCCCCATTCAAGCCGAGATCTAAAAAGGCAGGTGAACTGAAAGGAACCAAGAGCCTGTCTGTCCCTATTAGAAAACAGCCATAGGAGCAAATCACGTTGGAGGAAGGCTCAACAACTCGAAGAGACCATCTCCTCAGGACTGGGAGGAGAGATATGGAGCCATTTTTCACTAGGTTCACAAGAAAATGTCAGCTCACAGCTGCTAGTGCACTGCCAGAGCGCATCTTAATTTGGTCAAAAGGGACCCAGCCAGTCACCCTCACAGAACATTTTCTTAGAGAGTCCATTACGAATCTGATTCCCTCTCCTTTGAGCATCTTCCTGATGTAGTCTTTGGCAACTGCACGGCACAGATCTGCATCCAATTCAAAACTAAATGCCTTTCCCCATTTCCTCTAAAAATCATGTGAATTAGACACTTCGGGGCTGATAGTTTAAAAAAAAGGGGGGGGGAGGAAGAAAAAAACCACCTCTCCCCCCACTCCCCACCCTCCTCCAGCTTCTTGACTAATACCTCTGGGCAGTTTACTTCCGAATAGAGCTGATTCTTGAGTGCACAATGGCAAACTGGTATGCAAGTCTCCTATCACAGAACGCACAGGCAATGCTTTCTTTGTAAAAACACAGGAAAATACACATGCTGGAACAAAAGACACTCTATCTGCACAGCAAGAAACAAGAGAAATTATGTGTTTGTTTTACACACATCTATACCCACTTACAAAAAACGCCTTGGCATGTATTTTAATGATGACATATTGTAGTCTTTCCTCAAACCCGGTCCCAGTGAAATACATTTTAAAGCTTTGGCTCCAGTGGGAGGTAAAACATTCTCTGCCATAAGAATACCTGGTGTGTGCCTTTGTTGGTAGGGTGCCATTTCAAACTTATTATATTTGAACTCAATTATGTGGAAAATTCAGATAAGGCAAATTCAGTCAGATATCTCTGAATTACTCTGATATTACAAGAAACGCCAAGTCAGCAGATATTTGCTGTTTACATCTCACAATAACCTAATCATGCATTTGCAGCCTTCTGGAGCAAAATGCTAACTATTCTCCAAACAGCCACCTGACAATCTAAGGGCTCAAACACACATTCTGACTCAGAGGAGACATCATGACGGCTCTCCGCTGGCTGTATTGAACAAAAGCTCCGCAAGCAAAGGAGAGGCATTTGGTAATGTAGTGAGACTCAAATCAAGTTTAGGTTCACATCTGGTGAAATATGGCACTGCCTACCCAGGGGTTGGGGAGCAGGAAGGTTTGGAGGTTATAAATAGAAAACACACACACAGACACATACAGATATTTAAGCCAGACTGGGGCAGTTTCAGCTTACTAACCTAGAGCTCTGTTCAAAGGAAGCAGAGAAGCCGCACGTCCTCTCCCACCTTTCCATGGTCCTCAGTCAGTGTCTTCTCAAACCACCTGTACTGATCCAACCCATTCTCAGATAATGTAATTTTCTTGATAGAAGTAGTCTCAGCTGAGCTTTGATTTTTTCAGCATGGATGTCCAGAATTTTCCTCTTTAAGCCAGACACAGCAACAAAACTGCCGCTGAGGTCTTTTGTTTTCCCCTCCTCTCAAAGATGAAGCATGCAGCACTTCTCTCTCTCTCTCTCCCTCTCTCTCTCTCTCTCTCTCTCTCACTCCCTCCCTCCCTCCCTCCCACCCTCCCTCCCGCTCTCCCTCTCTCCCTCCCTCTCTCTCTCCCCTCGGTCGCTTTTGCACTCTCCCTCCGTTTCTCTTTCCCCAACCCCCACCAGCAACCTCACTGGATTCCGTTCAGTCGGGGTCATTTACATCTCCCAGCATGAGAACCTGTGTTCTGTAAGCGCCTGTCTCTCACTTTTGGGTTTCCTCTGCGAAAGGGAGGGGGGCGGCTCTAGGTGAAGTCAGGTGACCCCTCCGTTAAAAGCCAGAGAGATGGATGGAGTGTGTGAATTTTAATATACACACAGGCACATTTACATTACAAAGCAGCGGAGGAAAATCTAGCTTCTAGAGATTAGGCATTTTTGTTTTTGCTTTCATAGTCCCCTTTCAGCAATTAAGAGAAGCTAATATAGTATAATGAAATGTAATTAAAGTTTTCAGTGTTAATAACAAGGCTGCATAGTTTCAGAATCATCCAACTGAACAATTCTTTTAAACTTGTTTGCATGACTTTCTTTTTCTTTCAAGGGTCAAAGAATCAGTCATTTTACTATTTACACACCTTTTCTAATTGGCCTTTTCTTTGACATCTAGTTCAACTTATCTCAAAGTAAAGGACCACAAAGAAAACCAATAATAATAATAATAGTAATAACAATAGTAATAATAGTAATAATAATAATGAGGAGGAGGAGGCAGAAGAGGAGAAGAAAAGAAAAATAAGTGACAAAAACCAATGTACATAGCATGGATAGAAATCAATAGTTTCCTATTGTAGAATTAGATTTAATGAGTAATTTTTTGCTCTTAAACAAATAACTTTTCCCTTCTCTGTTTCAGTGTCTCTGTCTTAAAATAGAAAATAAATGCAAAAAATGTAGCAGCTCCCCTCCCCGCCAATCAAGCAAGCCTGGCACAGAAGGATGTCTAGGCAGATACACCACTCAGGGCACCAGGTACCGAAGCAACTGGAAAAAAGGTGTGCTAACCTCGTACAGTGTTGAAGATAAATTTATAGTCTGCAGACTTAGATCTTAATGAGTAAATTTGCTACCACCTCATTTCCTGCTGCAAAGTTTCTGAAATCCAATGCACAGAATCTCTTTCATCTCTGCCATTAAATAGGAATGAAATGCATTCTGCTCTTAGAAACACTGCGAAGAAAAACAAGATAATCTCCACAAACTATTTTGAGAATTCAAGATAAAAAGTACTTTATGAAGCCAAATGACAAGTAATTAGAAGGAGATCAACAAGTTTGGTGAGAACAAGTATCAGAAGAAGAATCTCTTATTTGGCCTTTGGTGTTTCGTGCATGGATTCTTAATTTCGAGAACATGGTGACATTGGTGACTCCACCAAAGAGAAAAATAAGAGGAGAACTGACATAGAATCGCATTAGCCCTGCCTCAAAAGATAACATTTCAAACTCTTACACAAACAGCCTCTCATTCTCTTGAGAGTGATGTCAGGAGAGCGTTGCATTTACCGCTGAGACCAGGCACTCCAGCTGAAATACACCCAGTCCCCTCCATAAACACCACTCAAGGGTAGACATGGAATGAGTAACAGCTATTCACTGTTCTTGCTTGTTTTGTATTTTAAAAGCTTTACCTTGCATGGAAAAGATCCTATTTAAGCTTTTAAAATAAATTATATGCTAACCGGCTGCAAATTTAGCTTTAGTATGTGCTACAAAAATTGGCACCAAAACATGGGACAATAAAAAAAGATCTTCCCTCAGAAAAGTAAGTTAGCTTAGGCAAATTTAGGAAGACCTAAAATTTTGTAGGATAAAAACATAAAGGATTTCATTTTACAGTCTCTGCGAAGAAAACTAGCTGTTCTTTAACCTTTATTTTTCCTTTCCAGCATTGGGTGTCTTCATTTTGCATTTGCCCTTTTTTTTCCCTCCACCTCACCCTCTGGCTTTTCTTTTTTAGCCACGGTATCACTTTCCCTGAATGTGCAAAATGTCCACATAAGAGAGAGAGCAGGAAAGGCATCTCCTATTATGTCAGATAATGCATGGGCTTTAACTCACACTCCAGTGTATGGCAACTTTGAAGCTCCATGCTATTCTAACAAAGAGGCACGGTGTAAAATGGACTCTAGACTGCATATTTTTTGTTATTAAAAATCAAAGGATCTTAATTTTAAAAGGCTTATTAAAGTTCACCAATGACAGGCCACTTCAAAAAAAAAAAAAAGATGAAAATAATTTGGCAAAAGCCCCAGTTGTCTTTCTAACAGGTCTTCCATTACTCAAGGAACAAACTAAAATACAGAGTGTGAAATGAATCTTCACTCATGCATTCAGTTATCAACCAATGTTTATTGAGCACTTCCTTTGTGTTAAGCAGTATTCTGAGCAGTGAGAGGTAGAAGGTAAATAAAACAGAGTCTGAACCCTTTCCGAAACTGATAATGTGTACCACTGACATACAAGAAATGTCAGTGCAGAATGCTATGGAAAGTCAGAAAGGCAGGGGCGGGGGTTCCTTAATGGGATGTGGGATGGTTACAATAGAACAGGTGACATTTGAACTCAGCTTTTAAGCATGTGTCATTTTTCTAGGTAAGAAAGCAGATGTGGGGGAATTCAGGCCACAGGACACAAAAAGCATGAACAGAGACCTGTGTGCAGTGTGGTATGGCTGGAAAACAGGGGCAGAGGAGAGTGGTTTTAAAAGTAGATCAGAACAGGTTGTGTACGATCTTGAATGCTCCCCCCAAGTATCTGTGCTTCATCTGAGACCCAGTGGCAAGCTATGTAAGAATCCTTGGCTGGTAAATTATTCGTTTTATAAAGATTATTTTGCCAGTGATGTGGAGGGTGGATTACAGCCTTGTTTCCGAAACTTTCCTAATGATAAAAATTACTTGCAAGTGATAGTAAATGCATAGAATCCTGGGTTCTACCCCAAATCTAGAGAAGGTCAGGGATCTGAATTTTTAACAACGGTCCCAGGTGATTAGACATATAAGGATAGTTACACAGAGAGTTAATATTCTCAGGATCATTATTAAGCCAAATGAAAGCCTTCTGCTTCTTTTACACTTAAATAAGGGATTTTTACAAAAAAAGTTGAGAACACTTATCAGAATCAAATATGATGACTGTTTATTTTGAGTCATGAAACAAAATTATATACAATAGCCCATCTCATTCCTACCTTATCTTATGTGAAACCTTTGGTCCTGTGAGGCTAAATGCATTTACCATCTCTCTCTCACATCAAGGTCTTTCTTAGGTCTGTGCCTTTGATTCCCCTTTCTGGTATAATCTTCCCTTCCTTTTTCTGTCTTCATTTTATTCTTCAAGGATTCCCTGGTACAATTGGGCACATGAATTCACCCCTTCCCTAGCGTAGTTTATATTTAAGGCATACTGATATTACAACAGCAGAACCAGAAATAATACTAATATCAAACTCTCATATTTATGCTAGGGGATTTGGCTTTTTACACTGTCACAATAATTCCATGAGGTGCTATTATCATCACTTAACTACTGAGGAAAGTGAAGGCTGGAGGCATTAAATAATTCACCAAAGGTCAGAAAATTAATAAGTTTCTGGATTAGGACCCAAGTCAGTCTCTGCTACATGATTAATATCACACCATATCTTATTCCCTAAACATCTGGAACCCAAAATTCAGCAGTGGATTAAATCAGTCAGTAATGTTATTACTCTTTTGCTTTCTATCCCTTTGCATACTAAAGGCTCAGTTTCAGGAGTTGGACTCTGTCTCTGGGTTTAAAGCCTTTCTCAGAGTGCCTGGGTGGCTCAGTTGGTTGAGTGTCCAACTCTTGCTTTCGGCTCAGGTTGCAATCTCATGGTTTGTGCGATCAAGCTGCGAGTCAGGCTCTGCGCTGACAGTGTGGTGCCTGCTTGGGATTCTCTCTCTCCCTCTCTCACTCCCTCCCTCCCTTTCTCTTTCAAAATAAATAAATAAACTTACAAAAAATATAAAGCCTTTATCTGCCACTTTCAAGACAGGGTGACCAAAGGCAAGTCATTTAGTGTCTATGTGCCTCAGTTTGCTGATCTATCTCATAGTTTTATTTGCAGCTTAAACGAGAACTCATGTTAAGTATTTAGTACCATACCTAAAACAATTAGACACTCCATGTTAATTATTATGTTTTATTATCATTATTGTTGCTGTTATTAACAAGTGAGAAGCAAATTTTCAGTTTATCCCCATATGAGTTTTCCATCTCATCCAGAGATATTTAGGGGTGAAAAAGCACTACTGACTCTGCGTATTATTAAATGTGGTTTTATAGCTTTCAGTCCAGTTTACAGACTACAAGTGATTTGATAAAATTAGGAAGATGTACCAGCTACTATTTAACTAATCATGAACTCCATATATTGCTTTATTATTAGATCTGTAATGTATGGTCTCTTGAGACATTGTGGATGGCTTCCTGTCGGGCAGAAAGTAGAAATTACACATTTTTTAAAAAGCCAGCATTTTTATTTTAGCAATAAGCTAAATATTAATTCTTCTTAAAAATCCATGATGCCTGATTTTTGTACAAACTATTGTCTCCTTTTTTTTCAAAATAAATATTTTCAATATTTCCATGGAACATTTCCTTACCTTTTTGAGGTATATTTACTAGCAAATAAAATTTCATTTAACTATGCATCATTCTTGTTAGTTAAGTGCACAATTAGTGCAGATATGGTATGATGTGTATGTGAAATCAAAACCAAATAAACAGTAGATGTCATTTGTCAGTGGGAAAAAAATCTGCATGAGAATTGTGGTTGTCATATTCTGCAAACTATAGACAAACAACCTCAAGAAAATTCTCTTCTTCTTTTTTGCAATTATATAAATTGTTGATCATGATAGGAAAAGATTCTACCATTGATGGTTTTTGTGAGTGTGGACTAAATGATTGGTGTGTTACTCTGTTGACCACTGGATGTGTGTGTAGATTACTTTTGCATTGGCAGTTACACTTAATGTTTGCAGAGTCCAGATCTCTGGAACTTCTCTCTCCCTGCCTCATAGGCTACATAACAATTTTCATCAAAAACAACTGATCTGTTTTTGAATGTTTATTCCAAATTAATGCATTTTCAGTCACTGTCAAAAGAATCCTATTCTACTTAAAGATAGTTATATGTATGTGCATGCATGCATAATTATCACAGGCAATGGTTAAAGTGTGATTATCCCATTCTAAGAGAAGAAAAGCAAAAAGCAGAAAAATTCCTGCTTTGGGTTTTTCTTTAGTCTTGACTAACCAGCCAAAGCAGGTGCTTTAAGAATGGCCTTTAAATATAGCATGCTGTCGAACACACAGAGCCTTAGCAACCCTGACTTCACCATTTCTTGGCTGTGTGATACAAGATAAGTTACTCATCTGTAAAACAGTGATGATCTCTGTTGCACAGAGTTCTCAGGCATTGAATGAAATAATGCACAGTGCCTGGCACACCATCATCACCACTATCATCATCATCAACACCACCATTACATCACATCATTATCATCATCATTGTCACCACCAGTGCTACCATCACCATCATTGTCATCATCCTCCTACTCATCATCACCAATATTTATCATGTATCAGACACTGCTGTAAATAAAACACAGTAATGGTAGCTTCCGTTCTTATTGTTATCATATTCTTTTCTTTTACTGACTTTCAGTTCATGACATTACATATTCTGAGCTTATTACACCGATGTAAAACACACTATCATGGTCCAGTAGTCCCTAATCAAAACAAAAGCTTACATTTAAATATCTTTCGGTGTATGAAGTAGAAAAAATAACAGAACACGCTTTCCCTTTCACTAGTTTTTCCTTTCTGTAAGCAAGTCCCAGGATCAAACCTGGCACAGGGAAGATCCTCCTGGGTGAGTTTTAAGCCTTCTGAAGGCAATTCATGAGGTGTTAACAATCCTCACAAGAATATTCTTCATATGACTGAAGAGACCAAAGCGCAATAGAAGTACTTTCTGTACTGAGTGGGCATAAACAGATTCTATTGTTGACAGCTGTCCTTTATGAATCTGCATTTCTGATCTCATAATGAATCATCCTACTTCTGACTTCTGAAAACCAGCTGGATTGTAATCTTTTATCTCCTCCAGAGGCTCATGCTTTTCTATAACTCTTCATCTACTTTACCTTGTGGACCCCATCAGATGGCCATAAATGGGGCATTTATGGGGCCTCTTGATCTACAAAAAGAACTTTGCCTGGGATGAGCCTAGACAAGATTGTGAAGTGAGTGCACTATGTCGTCCATGTCTTCCACTTCTCCTTCCTCTGCCTTTTAGGTTACTCCTTTTAAATGGCACTTCTCTATCACCTTCAGAATTCTTCCTGATTTTGACTCTCATCTTGTAACAAAACCAAAATTCAGTAGAATACACTGTGTAAATTTGCATGTATTACCTGAAGTAATACTTATTGTCTTAGAAATTTGGATGGCTTGTACAATCTTTTAAAATGTAAACATTACTTGGAAGTAGAAACTAAATAGGTTTCCAGAAATTTTAAAACATGGCCTGAAACATGTCTATTTAAATGGGCTGAACTCAACAAAACATATTACTTATAAAGCCCAATTTCAAATCATGAAGGAAAACGAATAGAGAGGGAACTATCAACTCTGACTCGACTAATTTAGCATGGGAACAAAGGGCAGTGGATGCCCACCTTGGTTTTGAGTCATAACTGCACCATGAATTGATTGTATGAGTTTGGGCAAGATACCTTAAGGCCACAAAAACTTAATTTCCTTATTGGTAAAAATAGCATAACATCTAAAAGTAAGTGCAATCATGAAATTGCTAGAACAAAATATGGCACATAATAAGCTCTCAGGAAATAGCATTTTCCTTCTTGTTCTTCCTACTAAATAGCTTTTTTTCCCCCCATGGGTCACCCTCCATGGGTCACCTGATCTGCTCACACCTCTTTAATTCACCTGACATTTATAGGTTTCACCATTCAAGTAAGATAAGCTTTTGCAGAGGATCTAAATTTTAGTCAAGTAATCTACCTTTCTCAAAGCAACAGAGCAACTTAGTAAAATCAAAATAAAATTATACTGAATTGAGAAAGAAGGAGAAGGAAGACATAAAGAATGAAGAAAGGGTGGACAAGAGGGAAAAGACAGAAGAAATAGTTACATGATGTACCTAGAGGTGGTGCCATAGAAGAGTAGAGAAAGTTCTACTGAACTTTATTAGAATTCGAGAGATCTGCTTTGGATTACTCACTTATATCAATGACCTTATCTGTGAAATAAAGATACTAAACTTTTCCCAAGATCTCATCCAGCTCATAGATTTTGGTTTCGTGAGATTAGAAGGTAAAACATTTCTTGAGGACCCTTTAATATCAAACCCCATTAGTCCATGATACTGGGGAGGGAGGGCTCCCATTGACTCAATTTGACTCCGCCACATACTCTACCTATCATTCAGTCTCCATAGTAGTATTACTATCCCCACTTTAAGAGGAAGAATTTTTGGCTCAGCGAGCTTTTCTAAAGTCAAAGAGGCAAAGGGATAGGGCAGGGATTAACAACACCTTCTAATACAAAGCCCCAGGTACTTTTTATTGCACCATGCTGCCACCCTCTGGGACAAAAGTTGGGAATAAAGCTATATTGAAATTAAACCTTCATTGAATTACTCTGCAATGATATTTTAGACAGATGTGAAACGTCCTGCAATGGCCATGGAAATTTGAGGAAAGCATGCCCTGTTATGGCAGTGATGTGCTGTTCAATGTTTAACCACCAGCACTTTGGAAAAATAAAAAGAAACAAACAAAAACCCCCTGATTTGCAGCATTTGTCAATTTCTGCAGACTAAATATGCCACCATAGTCAATTTCAAGCTATTAACCTCAAGTCACTGAACTGGAGATGGGGAGAGGTGTACAAAATGACTATTTCAAGGCAATGCCAACCATCTCCAGCATGCCACTGTGTGTGTGTATGTGAGTGTGTGTGACTGTGTGTGTGTGTATGTGAGTGTGTGTGCATAGGAACTTGAATTCAGATTCCAATTAATTTGCTTTAAAAAAATAATGACAACTCAAAATGTAGGTCCAAATGCTTTTCAAGTAACTCTAAGTGCCATGTGTTTCAATTATGCCCTGAAAACTTTCCTTTTTTGGTCAAATATGCAGATGACTCTCACCTACCTCTTTACCTTCAAAATATAACCGTCAACAATCCTAGCAAATAAAAGAAACCAAAATCCCAAGTTCCCAATCGTGACTTTCTTACATCTTTCCACATACTGGCTGGTTCTTATATTAAAGTTTATTTATTTATTGTGAGAGAGAGAAAAACACAGCACAAGTGGGGGAAGGGCAGAGAGAGAGAGGGAGAGAAGAGGCTCCACTCTGCCAGGGCAGAGCCCAAAGGGGCTGGAATCCACAAAGCCTTGAGACCATGACCTGAGCCAAAACCAAGAATTAGATGCTCAACTGACCCAGCCACCCAGGCGCCCCTACTTTTTAATATTTCCTGTGAGATGTGTGAAGTTTTCAGGGAACCCCCAAGGCAGGGTTCCCCTAGTAAACCAGAAGGTGACAACTGCAAGATTTGTCAGTACTGCCTTAGCAAAGGGCCATCAGGGAAGCCTGAACAGGAAAAAAAAGACAAAACTATCCTATAGCCCTGCATTCCTTATTCCTCACCTTAAAGTGCCATAACTGCTTGGATTCCTCTGGAATAAAAGCAAGGTGACTGACAAGTTGTCAGGAAATTGCATGCATAATTTACACGGCACTGTGAGCAAGGAGAAGAATTGTCATTGGTGTAGACGACTCACAAATGATATTCAGATAGATTGCTTGAGGAACGACTTCTGATTGCTCAGACAATTTACTTCATCTTATTCATTTCTTCTGATTGTGAGATACAGAAGTAAGAATATAGCAGAGGGTTAAATGTGAAGAGTAGTCTTTGAAGAAAATTTGCACAAATGCCTGAATTACTGCCTCTATAAATGTGCAGAAATTTCTCTCCACCTACTAAATAAAGAGAAAAGAGAAAGGACACTGAAAGCATCACTGTTGTTCAGAGGAAAATGAGATCTGAACTGAGAAACAGCCCACTTTTTAAAAACTATAGTAACGGGGAAAAATCCTAAAATTTCTATTGTTATCTACAGCACAAATATATACAGATATCTATCTATAGCTGAAGTTAGCCAACATAGTACAAAACAAAACAAACAAACAAAAATGATGTACTACAAAGTTAAAATAAGAAAAAAAAAACGGTTCTACAATAGAAGAAATAATGCCTAGGACTATGCAAAGGATGTTAACATCAGGAAAAATATCCTGTTAGCTTACTAGGCATCAGAACAGAAGGCTGAAAAAACAAACAAACAAACAAAAACTAGTTCTTAGACACTGAAGAGTTTTTGCTTTAAAATCTTTACAGGCACAATGCAAATATCTTTTTTCAATTGTTATTTTTTCTTATATTAAAGAGCTAAGCTAGAGTAACCCCTTGGAGTGTCTTTCTAAATGATTCTTTAAAACTCCACACAGCCCTAAGTTTTAGACAACTTCATAAATGATGAACATGATAAAAATGAAATTAAATGAAAGTATGATTCAGATTCTTCAAAATGTGAGAAGGTCTCTAAATTTCAGATTGTTAATTTAAGAAATATAATTCATATCTAGTGAGATTAAAGATAGCAGAAACTTGAGTCAATCTGAGCATCTTCCAACTCAGGAGAGAGTTATCAACAATCAGATGGTAACTTCAAATAGGACAACGGGTGTAGGAGGAGAGAGGAAGTCTTCATCCTTAGGTAGAACAAAGAGGCCTTAGTTAATAAGAGGATGTATGGTCATATAGAAAGACAATTTGAGGGTGACTAATTCCTAGCTTTTTTTTTAAGTTAATTTATTTATTTTGAGAGAGAGAGCACCATTGGTGGAGGGACAGACAGAGAGGGAGAGGGAGAGAGAGAATCCCAAGCAGGCTCCACACTGTCAGCACAGAGCCAGATTTGGGGCTTGAACTCACAAACTGTGAGATCATGACCTGAGCTGAAGGTCTCACTTCCCATTTTCCCCTGTCCCCACCTCATGTCACCTACCTAACCACCTCACATCCTACAGTCACTGAAGGATGGTTTGACCTTTGCAGATAAAATGAGTTTGATTTTGAACAATTTTGAGTCTGGAGAACCTGACAGGGATCCAACTGGAGATATGAAGAGGTCTGAGCTTACGATTGTAGGATTAGGAATCATCCAGGGCATAACTGAGTCCTGTCACTAAAGTGCAAGAATGGGGGATGTCATCCTGCAAGAGACTAGGAATAAGAAGAGGAAAAAAGGAAACATCAGTATTTGAGGTGTGAGCAAAGGATTCAGAACCATTAAACAACACTGAGGAGGGCTGTTCAGAGAGGGGGGCGGGGAACTAGGAGACAGCCATCACCTTGTAGTAGACTGCCTGTGGGTCAAGCAGGTAAGACCTGGAAAAAGGCTGATGGATGGGGCACCTATGAGATTTTTCTGTAAACTTTGAGAGCACTAAGCAGAGCCTGGAGGAGAGACTGGAAGGAGACAAAGTGGAATACCAGTAGCTTCTAAACCTGTTTATCTCTCCAAATCTTGGGAGCTTTAAAAATACATATTCTTGGGACACCTGGGTGGCTTAGTTGGTTAAGCATTCAAGTCTTGATTTCAACTCAGGTTGTGATCTCACCATGGTGATATCAAGCCCCTTATCTGACTCTAAGCTGGGTGTGAAGCTTGCTTGGGATTCTCACTCTCTCCCTCCTCCTATGCCCCTCCCCCACTCATGCATATGCTCTCTCTCTCTCTCTCTCTCTCTCTCTCAAAACAAAACAAAACAAAACAAAACAAAACAACAAAAAAAAAAATATTCTTAAGCCCCATTCTTGGATTCTGAGTCAGTAAATGAGAGTCCTTATCTCATGTCTGTTCTTGAATTTTGTCCATACTCTAATATAATTCTTAGGGTATTTCTTTTTTTTTTTTTTTTAACATTTTTATTCTCATCTTCCAACTAGTCTGTAAACACCTTGAAGGTAGGAATTATGTCTCTTGTGCTCTTATTCCCACAGCATCTAGCCTGAAAAATAATAGGTACTCACTAATGTGTGTGGGCTAATTGGTCATCTTACCACTATTCTTTAAGATAAAATCATCCAGGTAATCAATTATAATGATAATAAAGGTGTAGGGGCGCCTGGGTGGCTCAGTCATTTAAGTTTCTGACTTCAGCTCAGGTCATGATCTCACAGTTAGTGAGTTCAAGCCCTGTGTTGGGCTCTGTGCTGACAGCTCAGAGCCTGGCACCTGCTTTAAATTCTGTGTCTCCCTCTCTCTCTGCCCCTACCCTTTTCGCACTCTGTCTCTCTCTCTCTCAAAAATAAAGGTTAAAAAAAGAGATGTAGACTCATACTCAAATAATGATTGGAGAAATTTTTAATAACCAAATACAATTTTGGTGCTAAAATAAAATGTAAAAGGTATCTTAAAATGGCCAGGAGCAGGAAAAAGAATGTTTTCCAAAATGATCCATGACATGGAGCCATGTTGGCTTTATTTAGGGAAAATGTTGATTTGATTTGGAGATGGCTAAATGTGTCACTCTGAAAGTGTATGTGTTTTCACATGATGTGAAAAAAAAAAACATAATTATAGGTGTCCTTTGATAGCCTACTCATTTACAATGCTATTTTGGAAACAGTAAGTTTCAAAATTGGTTTCCAGTTTTGGAAGGAAGTTCCACTGTAAGGTAGCTCTGAAGATTTGCCCCCTATAGATTTTCTTCATTGGAATTCAATAAAATTTAATTGAATTACAAAGGTTGAATCCACAAGGTGCCAATTGCTGGCTCTCAGCTTAAGGAACTCTTTCCTCAGGCATCCACACCTACAGGGGCTGAGTCCTGGGCAAGGGTTTTCAGAGAGCAGTGCTGTACCAATGAACACCTGTATGCAGTAATAAAGAGCAAAATAACTACTGTAGTGAAATCACATTTAATTTTAGGAATTGAAGAAAAACTCACTATATTTCTATTCTAGCACACAGGATGTGACTTACTTCTTTAAAATGTCAAGCATACAGACACAGGTTTATTTAAAGAGCGTGGAAACACTGCTTTTTTTGTTGTTGTTGATTGACTCTAGGATACTGTCTTTTCCCATCCGGAAAAAGATAAGTTGACTATGTTTTCTGAATGGGCATACTAATAGCATTGTCACAGTGTATCAGGGAGCTTTCAAAGGCATTATCTCCTTTGGTCATTATAATCACCAAACAGGTAACTACAGCAAGTATGATAATTTCAGTTCTTCAGATAAGAAAACTGAAGCTCAGAAAGGTAATGATTAAGTGTAAGCCAGGTTTGTTTGTTTGTTTTCCTTTCCCTTAAATAATGCAACAGCTAACTACATTTTGTATCATTCTAAAGGTTCTAACTTAGGCAAACATGTGACTGAGTTAAGATAAACAGGCCTTTTCTTCATGCATATATGTAAAGTTATGGGGGAAAAGGATTTCTATCACCATTTACTGACATTTATTTACTTACATTTATTTATTTATTTATTACATATATGTTCATGAATGTAAAGTACACACACAAATTCAAACTAACCAAGGAAATAATAGTTTTCACCCTAGAGCTTTGTTACAACATGATTTTGAAGCTATCATTTAACTTTGGAAAATCAAAACAAAATGACAGTAATTAAAATATTTTGACAAGAGATAAAAGTCCACATAAGAGGGATGCTTTTAATTTTGCTCTACTTCAAGTTAAATTTTTTTCTAAGTTTATTTATTTATTTTGAGAGAGAGAGAGAAAGAGAGAGCGAGCAGGGGAGTGTCAGAGAGAGAGGGAGAAAGAGAGGATCCCAAGTGGGCTCCACACTGTCAGCGCAGAGCTGGACAGAAGGCTCCGACCCATGAACTGTGAGATCATGACCTGCACCAAAGTCAAGAGTCGGACACTTAACGAGCTGAGCCACCCAAGTGCCCCTCAAGTTAGGTTCTTTAAAAGTAAATTAGGTTTATGTGAGTCTGAATTTGCAAACAAAATAGACATTAAATACTTTTGTTTTAGAAACCACTTTTATACTATAGGCCAACAGTATAAAGTCATGTGTTCTGTCTTAATTTCTACAAACCTGGAAAAATCCTAAGAGGTATTAATGAGGGGGTGCCTGGGTGGTTCAGTTGGTTAATGGTCCAACTTTGGTTCAGGTCATGATCTCACAGTTCGTCGTTCAAGGCCCACGTCGGGCTCTGTGCTAACAGCTCAGAGCCTGGAGCCTGCTTTGGATTCTGTGTCTCCCTCTCTCTCTGCCCCTCGCCTACTCATGCTCTGTCTCTCTCTCTCAAAAATAAATAAACATTAAAAAAAAAGAAGAATTAATGAGAAGAAATTGCAAATTAGTATTATTTTTCAAAAAAAACTATTGAATTGAAAAACTTAACAAAAGCTTTGCAATGAATTGTCTATTTTGCCATCATGTCAAAACTACTTCATTTGCTACCACTCACTTTTCCTCTCTGGGCATATATATAACATTTTTGTTTGTACTCTGTTATTTGTTTTCTTTTTTGGGATTTAAAACTATATCATTTACTCACATAATTGCTCTTCTCATGGTCATATCTTTACTTCTTGCTTTTGAGAAAGTCATGCTATTTATTTCTCCTCCTTCCTGTCCCATAGGTGAGTCATCTAACTTATTTGAGCTAAGTGTCCACGCCTATAAAGTGAAAAGTTGGACAAGATATTCTTTATGATCTCTTCCAATTTTAAAACTTTATGTAGTTTTAGAGGAAACCTGAAGGGTCACAGAATATGGTATAACACTAAAAAATAAAGACAGGAGACTTTCTTTTTCACTTGTTGCAAATTATGCTGGAGACTTTCCTGATTAATATTTCATAATCTAGACAACTACACATTGAGAATGTGGGACAGACAGAGACAGAGAAGAGGTGAAACAGAGAGCTAGTGAGGCAGGTGGAGAGAGACAGAGAGGGGCTACTGGACATTTGTGGATCACGTAGGTATATCAGAGGTGGTAGTTAAGCACTATCACTCCCCAATCCCCCAACAGACTCTTCCCTCTTTGGTAACAGCAGCTCTAGGATCCAGGTACACAAAACAAAACAAAACAAAACAAAACAAAACAAAACAAAACACATTTGATATTACTCTTGCTTCATCTGTCTTTCACTCCCCAAAGGAAATGTCAGCTGTACCTGCAAAATAGACCCAGAATTTAACCCTTTATCACTACCCCCACTATAAACAAGTTACACTCATGTCTAATCTGGATGACAGCAGTAGCCTAACTAGTCTCATTTCTGCTCTCTTCTCAGCTATACTGATGACCTTAAAACATAAATCAAACTTATCAGTTTGTTATAACCCCAAAGGTTTCCCATCTCACTGAGAGTAAAACCAACATCATCATATGACTTAAGAAGCTATTCACAATTTGTAGGCTGCTCCCAATACCTGATGCTTCATTCATTATTCCCTGGTTCTTGCCATACTGGCCTCCTCATTACTCTCCTACACCAGCAGGCAGACTCCACTATGGGGCATTTGTTACCAGTGCTTCCTCTGCCTGGAAGGCTTTTCTCCTACATATCCGCACGGCCAGCTTCCTCATTCTTTTCCATCTTGAATCCAAACTTATCTTCTAAGCTGAGACCCTTGCTGAGCATCCCATCTCTTTCATCCCATCTCACCTTCCAATTGGGTGACACCTTGATAAAATGAAAGATTAATAAATTTAGGATATGGGTCAGTTTGGCTTACTTCTGTAATTTTTGGTGCCAAGAACAGTGCTTGACATATAATCAGTCCTCAGTAAGTACTGGTTGAATTGAATCGAATTGGATCTAACAACAGTATGAAAACCTTGAACCATGCTTTGAAGACCAGATCCGTTGCTGAATAGATGATGAGAAGTACATAGGCCATTTTTTGGTAAAGAGAAGTATAAGCCACTTGGGAA
The DNA here is from genome assembly GCF_018350195.1 of Panthera tigris. NCBI lineage: Eukaryota > Metazoa > Chordata > Mammalia > Carnivora > Felidae > Panthera > Panthera tigris. The sequence goes on from NC_056661.1 coordinate 82,437,399, forward strand.
TATGAGCCTACTTTGGGAAGTATTCCATTCAGTTGACTCAGGTTAACATAAGAAAACTGAGTCACAGAGCAGTGAAGGTCACAAGGATAGTTAGTAGAAGAGCACAAGTCTAGAAGTCTGATCCTCAAACCTTCCCAGTCTAGGACTCTTCCTAAAGATGCAGACCATTTAGTTTTCAAGTTTCATCAGCACAAAACACAAATAAGACAAAAAAGGATTGTTCTGTTCTACCTCTACAGCAATCAAATCCATCAAATTCATATGAGCCATAAATAAACTAATGTTGGATAATATCCTCTTACATAATAATATTCCATTATTAAGAATTAACATTGTATTAACACAAAAGACACATTTTAAACTCTCAAGTTACAAAAAACAATAGTGATCAAGATGGTGTGGAAAGTGGATGGAGCTATAGATCATAAAAGAATAGCAGAATGTTGACAATTGATGGAACAGGGTGATGGTTATATAGCATTCATTATACTATTCTCTTTGCTTTCCATATGCTTGACATTTCCTATAATAAAAGTTTAACACTAAAAATACACAGAAAACAAACCCCAAAGTCTCAATTTTGTTTTCTAGTTCCTTAAAAAATAGTTGTAACCAAGTCAGCTATCAGTTCCTTCATTCTCTGCCTCTTCTTTGTCTTTCCTTCATTTAAGAATACAGAAGTTGTATGTCATGTGAAGGCACTGATGCACCCTGAGGGACTCCGAATAAGCTTGTGCACTGTAGTGGTTACCTTTAGCGTAATATAATCATTAAATCTATAAAATCAGGTGTACTTACACTTCATGGAATCAAGTCATGATTCTTTACTAAAAGAAGAACCTGTACATTTCCTTCCCTATCTCATTTACACACAAAGTAGTAATGGAAATTTTATGCGGCATTGTCTGTTCTTCCTTCTTCTCTTCTCCCTACCTTCCTCCCTCCCTCCCTTCCTCCCACCCTTCCTTCCTTCCTTCCTTCCTTCCTTCCTTCCTCCCTCCCTCCCTCCCTCCCTCCCTTCCTTCCTTCCTTCCTTCCTTCCTTCCTTCCTTCCTTCCTTTTTCATACTGAGGAAGAACTTTTTCTCTGTGGATGTGTATCACCATGTATTCCTAAAACTTTACCTATTCCAGATTCTTACTTTTCATCTTTTGCTATGAGACCAATCAAAATGCACTTTCATCTTTCCTGTAGATGACTGCCCTTTCTCTGCATTGTCCTAATCTCTTCATTTCTTCATTTGCATTACCCTCAAAAAAAATCCTGAGTATAATTCAGTCTAATGTATATGACTCATAGATATATAATCCAGTTGTGACTTTCATGGTTCAGAAATAAGCTAGGAAAGTGCTACACTTCACACTTTTCTATTCAGGGATTCTCTTTTCCCTTGGGGAAGGCTTCCCACTAATAACCTCATTTAAGTCTTGTTTCCTTTTACTGTCTGAATAGAGCTATGGTGTTCCTTGAAGTATCCTTACATGATTTCACTCCCCTGATTAAAGCCCTTCAAGACCTTTCCACTGCAGTTGACATAAAATCCAACTCCTTCCTTCCAGGAAGCCATGTAATGTGCTATTTCTGCCTCTGTAGCCGTATGTGAGATCTCAGTGGCCTTTCCCTCAGTTCTTCCTGGCATCCTGTCTAGGGTAGATTCCCTGTAGGGAATCTTAGCCCTTCTCAGCCCTTTGTTGGTTTCCTTCATAACAATTGTAACAGTTTGTTTTTATATATTTTATTCACTTGTCTGCTTTCACTTAAAAAAAAAAATACTTTCACTATGTTGTAAGCTCTTGAAGGATAAAAATCTCTTAGTTGTCTACTATTCTCTCCTTAAGACTTACATAGAATAAAACTCTAGGATAAAATGGTTATGAGGAACATTAATTTAAGTTACCTAAGTCTCACAAATATATTTGATTTATTCTTTGTTCATCTTAGGGAAACAACTTAAGAAATCCTTCAATTTTGGTTAATAGCAGAATCCATTAAATTTGACTTCAATTATCTAAATAGCCAATAATTTCCTCTTACTGGCATATGCTTTCTCAGTGAAGATTTAAAATCCATGGAAGATGAATGATATTGACTGCCATCATGACTTCATTACCCTTCAAACATTTTGCATATTCTACAAGGACTCTTTCTAGCCCTTCTTGGTTAACACACAAAATCTACCTATGGTCCTTTACAAACATCAAAACATGGGCATGGTGGTCATATACAGGATCCAGTTTTGTTTTAATGAAAAATCATTATAAGTAGATCCCATATGAAAGGCAGAAATAGACACACAAACTATTTACCAATTACAAACATGGAACTATACCTAAGGAGATATATCTACATTTCTATCTCTAGATAGATAGACAGAGCTGCTGAGTGATCAAAAGATAGATAGATGATAAACAGATAGATCATTTAGGATAATATCACATATTCAGTAAAATAAATCAAGTGTATTTTCTCATTTCTGGCAATCTTAACTCTTGGCATCCTGGGTTTTGTTTATGTTTTATTTAAGTTTGTTTTGGGTACCTAAATTTGTCAAACTGATATTTCTACATGTGCTTCCAAATCTCTTAAAAATCAGAAGCTCTGCTAGGTAGTAAGATGTTATAGCTACACATATGAAACAACCATATGCACAGGCACAAGAGTGGCTGCCTTACTTGGTATTATCTGAGACATGATATAATGTCTCACTCCTTTAAAAATACCTGCTCCATTATTATTTATCTTATTAGAATCCCACCCTTGAGGTTAGGCACTATCTACGAAAAAGCAGAGTAAGAAAGCACCAAGAATGCACAAAAGTGAAAGATCCCTGATGAAGATTAGTTTACAGATCACTTTGCTTTCCTGGAGCTCAGGGCCATCATATTTAATAATACCAAGACCAACAACAATACAAAAATAACTAAACTTACTCTGAGTACTTATTATGCCAGGTAATATATACACCTGTCTCATAAGATAAAAATTATTATGCATGTTTTACAGAAACAGAAATTAAGCCTTGGGGAATAGAGTGACTTGCCTAAAGTCCCATAGCTGGCTCAGTTATTTGAGCTTGGATTCAAACCCAATATGCTGACTCCAGGTGTTATATTCTAGTGGTCTATAAAACCAGGAGATTAGATGAGCTAATCTAAGAAAAAGCTGTGATTTTCTAAATATTAATCAACCACTGTACTGGAAGGCAAAAAATGGTGTGCTGGAAGAAAATAACAGGTCTAAATAGAATGCTATTGTAGAAGCATCTGGAGAGAAGTCCTCTATAGCAGGAAAATGGGCAAAGGATAAGTAAAGCAACTCATATAGAAGGAGGTAACAGTAGTCAAAAATTAAAAAAAATAAAAAGAAAAAAAGAAAAAGGAAAACAAAAGTTAAACTTACTAGTAATCTAAAATTGGCAAATTAAAACAAAATACCATTTTCTGTTTTTCCAATTGGCAATCTTTGAAAGGAATAAAAATTAATATCCCTTATGTTGGAGAAATTGCTGAGAAACAGGCACTATCGATAGTATAATTTAGTAAACTTTTTTGTAAGATATTTTAGGACTATGTGTGAAAAATTTAAGATTACCTGTCTTTTCTTCTGGCAGTTTATCCTCAGAAAACAGAGTTGGGCATAAAACTGTATATAAGGATATCACTATAACATTACTTTTAATAGCTAACCTTTAGAAAAAATCTTGAAATGGGGTGGGAGGGAGGGGAGGGTGGGTGATGGGTATTGAGGAGGGCACCTTTTGGGATGAGCACTGGGTGTTGTATGGAAACCAATTTGACAATAAATTTCATATATTGAAAAAAAAAAGAAACAATCTTGATGTGTAAAAAAAATAAGGACTGTTAAATTACTATGGCACATTCCTAAACTGGAAAACCATGTCATTATTAAAATTATGTTTTAGAGCATGAAAAATTATCCTTATTTAATTTTTTAATATGCAAACAATTATACACCAAATGTTCACAATGACTACCTCTTCATGGACACATTTCTGCTCAATTTTTTTCTTTTTATATAATTCTGTTTTTTCTAAATATTCCATAGTGGGGTGATGGGCATTGAAGAGGGCACTTGTTGTGATGAGAACTGGGTGTTGTATGTAAGTGATGAATCACAGGAATCTAACTCCCAAAACCAAGAGCACACTGTATACACTGTATGTTAGCCTACTTGACAATTATTTATTTATTTATCTTTATATATTTAAAAAATAATAATAAAAAAATAAAATAAAGTAAAATAAAATACAGTGGAGGATATTGCTCTGAAAAAATAAATAAATATTCCACAATGAACACATATTACTAATTCACAAATTGAATAAGTATTTGTTAATTAGTATAATTTTTTAAAAAATGATAATCCTAAGGTATCTAGGGTAAAATTAGTCATTAAGAATAAGCCCAAGTCTTTACAATACCTATAAGAAATTTTAGAGAAGAAATATGGGAAACTGAACAAGTTTGGGCTAAATTTGAATGCAGATTTTATTCTTTGCTGGCTGTGCAACTTTGAGTGGCTTACTTATTTATAAAATTGTGATAACATTACATCCCTGGGATTACACAGGGAATGACTGATCACATAAAGCCTTTACATAACAATCACAAAAGAAATGTTATTTGTCTACCCCACATTTCCACTTTCCAGCGTTAAAATATTATGAAAATGTAATTACAATTGAAGGGCAGCAAAATATGCCACCCCAAAATATGCCATGCTGGCATATTGACTGTTTTGAATTAAAGTTACTTAAGAAACAGCTGGTATAAGAAAGAACACTCTGATCTTCTTTTGTCCCCCTGAAAAGAGGGGACATCTCTCATGTGAAAGGTACTCTCCCTGTACCAGGAGGAAAAAGGACATCCTTATCACCAGAGATAGGGAAATCTAGGGCCCAAAAGGCTGTATAAGCAAGCCTTGTTACTTCTTCACTAATTTACTACTGCAAGCTCAAACCCCTTTTGTCTTGTCACTTCTTCACACATTTATTTTTTCTTGGTTTAGAAGGCATGAAAGCTGCCTGTTTTAGTCACTTCTTTGAGCCTCATGTCTTTAGGGCTCCTGTACACACAAAATTAAATTTTTCTCCTGTTGATCTGTCATATGTCAACTTAATTATTAGACCACCCAAAGAACCTAGAAGGGGAGAAGGGAAAATTTCTCCTTCCCTTTACAATTTGTATACATAGATACATACATACATAGACAAGGTTACTTATTTATTTTGAGAGAGAGAGAGAAAGAGACAGCATGAGCAGCATGCTAATGACAGCATGAGAGAAAGAGACAGCAGAGAGAGAGGGACAGAGACAGAATCCCAAGGAGGTTCCATGCTGTCAGCACAGAGCCTGATGTGGGGCTTGATCTCATGAACTGTGAGATCACAACCTGAGCAGAAATCAAGAATCAGATACCTAACCGACTGAGCCACCCACATGTCCTTACAATTTATATTTTTTGTTAGCATTACTTTATATGAACAATATCTTATATAATTATCTACAGCCACACTTTTTAGTAGTAGGTGAGCTCACTACAGTGGCACAACTATAGAACTTCATCAAAGGGCAATAGAAGAAGCAAGGAGCCCCAGACTAGAAACAAGTGTGGGAAGAGGGCTGTGGTTACAGATGGTTGGAAGTCCATATTCTGCACTCTCAACCTGTCAACTTGAACTCTACATACTTAAGTGTGAAGTTATTCCATTAAGTACAGATTTAGATTTCCTTCTGATGTCTTTTTGATGATTTGTTTTTTATATCTCTTACACACATTGTTTACATAACTAAACCCACAAATATTGATATTCTACTATGAATTGCACAAGTATACATGGTTAACTGGAAAAAAAAAAGAAGTAATTCATATAGAGTGAAAGAGCAGTAAAAAAATACATCAACCCAATACAATCACCCTATAGGTCTGTAGGCATGAACAACAAAACAGACTAAATGAGAGGAATTTAGACATGCAGTGCGCTGATTACACTCTTCCTGAGAAAATAGGCCTGAGTTAGAATTTACACTTCAGAAAAGACTCTAAGGTAATATTCTAATGTTAATGTATCAGATCAGCAACATAGCTGGCTCCCCGTCTTTGTGGAAATGGTACATTTCCCAGGCCCCTTTGTTGTTGTTTTCTTTTTAATATTTACTTACTTATTTTGAGAGAGGGAGGGGCAGAGAGAAAGGGAGGGTCAGAGAGAGAGGGAAAGAGAGAATCCCAAGCAGAGTCTGCACTGTCAGTGCAGAGCCCCACCTGGGGCTTGAACCCATGACCGTGAGATCATGACATGAGCTGAAAAACTGATACTTAACTGACTGAGCCACCTAGGCACCCCTCCCAGTTCCCTTGGCATAGCCATGTGATTTGCTTTGTCCAAACTCATGAAAGTAGATTTGTCATTAATCATTTCCATGCAAAAGTTTTAAGCACTAGCATTCAACTTGTACAGCCTCTCTTTTTCCTTCCAACACTGAGTCCAGCAAAGTTTCAGACGGTGGCAGCTGTATCAGCCTGCAGCCCCAGAGAGAAGGATTTAAAGGATAGCCTCCAACTAACTTCTGATGGACATGTACTGTGAATGAAACAAAACTTCACTGTTTTAAAACCCTCAACTAGGGTCAACCCCTTCCTCTCCACACACATATGCCCCCAAAGAACATTTGGCAATGAATGTCTGGAAACATTTACAGTTACTACAACGTATATGGGGTGTGTGTTATTGGCATGTAGTAGATGGAGGCCAAAGATGCTGCTAAATATCCTAACAATGCACAGGAAAGCCCCCCACAACAAAGAATTACCCAACGCAAAAAGTCAGTGGTGCCAAGTGAGAAATCCTGTTAAATCATGGAGATGAAAGGATGTTTGTTACTACAGCATAATTTAGACTATTCTGACAGACAGATAGTTCAATATTTGGAAATCTATTAATATAATTTTACCATAAAAATAAGGCAAAGGAGAAAAATGTGATCACCTTAACAGATTTGGAAAACTCATTTGATAAAATACAACATTTATTTGAAATTAAAAAGGAAAAGATTATTATTTTCTTAATACCATATTTGAATATCACAAAAGTTTATTTCTCAAAATAAGAGCCAAAATTATGATTAATGTTGAATCAGTAGAATGAGCTTAAGGCCAAAAACTAGAATGGTACAGTTGTTTAGCTGGTAATGGTATATAAAATATATTTCCTGTTTCAGGAAATATATACTCATATTCATTAACAGGGTCAGGGAACATCTTTTGGGGACTTCTGTCTCATGCAGGAGTTTGGCCTGATGCGCTTTACCTTCTCTCTGCAGTTCTAAAGCAAGGGTTTTCAGAAGGTGAATTTATTAAAACAGCTGTGTCATATAACATAATTAGATGTTATTTGCCACAAAAAACACAAACTAAAAAACACAAAATAATAAGATGTTCTGAAATGTGGGTAGCTTCCAGTTTATTACTTGTGACCTACACATTTTATAACTTTCATGATACTGACTAGGTCTCCTTGGTAATGAGCAAAACTTGAAATTACAACTGGTTAGGAACTGGGTCCAGTGAGGACTCACAATGCTCTGCCAATTCCACTGATTATGGCTAATGCTGGGTTGATGGCTCAGCTGAGCTTGTTGGTAGTCGTATTCTAAGAATTTCATTTATTCTCAGAAGCTCAGCAATAAAGCTCTTCTTGAAGTGGAAGAGCAAGAGACATTTAAGGAAGAAGAATTACCATGGAAACAGCCCTTCCCCCCATAATTTAACATTCAAAGACTTTCATGGTCATAAAATTGTCAATGAAAATTTTTGAGACAGATAACACAAATTTTGGAAGTAGTTCAAATGTCCTTGAAAAATGAAAAATGCTTCTATTTGCCACAGAGAGATTTACTAGGTAAGAAGATGGTTTCTTCAGTCTAGATTTTACTGATCTTATTTTAAGAAGCCTTTACTGGCCCAGTTCTTGCGGGGGAAAGAAACAAAACCCCAAAATCCAAAAACCTCCCCTAAAAGAATATTTGGATTCTGTTTTTCAAGATAATTTGATTTTACATGCTTAAGAAAGTATAAACATCAGATATTTGCATTTACTTTCCTTTATGATCAATTTTTGTGTTTTATGGAATAAAATAAATTTCCCCATAATGAAGCTCTCATTTACAACTCTGAAACTATTGGAAATAAGGGGTCGCCTTATGTTGGCTATGCATGTAACTGGGGCCTAGGAGCAAATGGAGTGAAAGTTGAGGTTTATCTGGATCATATCACAATAAAAAGCAATTTATCTTGGACAATGACCAACTTAATGACTGTTTCATTTTTTTCTTTCTTTTCTTTTTTTTAAAGATTTTATTTTTTAAGTAATCTCTACACCAAGCTGGGGCTTGAATTTACAACCCCAAAACAAAGAGTCACATGCTCTACTGACTGAGCCAGCCAGACGCACCCCCCCTTTTTTTTCTTTTAATATATTATGAACAAGTTCTAGAGATCCAAAATTCCGTAAAGTAGATCAACAGGAAACCTGGAATTCAACTTCAGGAATCACACTGCTCTATTCTCAGGTATAAAAACAGAGATGTTGCTTTCTTATTTCTGTGATTTCTAGTATTTTTGTTATTTGCGTGAAAGCATTTTAAAAACTGTCATTCAAGCATTTCAGTAATATTTGCTGTATAATAATAGAAATAAAAAACTTCAAATTTGTCACTTGTATTACCCAGTGAGTTGTTATTATCAATATACAGGGAAATGTTTTTAATATTCAAATGTATTTTAGTCACCTCTATGCTTAACGTCAGACATGTTTTATCCAATTCAACTGAATAGTTTTTAGGAGACCATATCCAAATCCAATGGACTGTATATTAATGCTGGAAGGGAGGGGAGGGTGATCAGGCAAAGACAGATGTCTTAGAGAACTAGTCCAGCTGTGTTCGAAAGGAGAGTGCTCTGGATAGTTCAAATAATATTCTGGGTGAAGTAAGAGCCAGGATGCATGACAAAGAAATCTGTGACAGTTAACAATTTTCAATTGTAAATAAACATTCCAGAGGAACTTACAGAAAAATAGACATTATTTTATTAAAGGGCCAGATTCATACAATGGCACAAGATATAAAGTGCCTGTTTTATTTTTTCTGTCCAGTTTTCTTTTTAGGTAAGTGGTGAAAATATAAAAATGAACTGTAATATTTAACAGTTTGTTTGTTACAATACAGATCAAATGACCAAGGGAGAGACTTCATTCTTCACTTTTGGTAATTGTTTCCATGCCGTATTTATACAGCCTGTATTCTGGGTTAGCGGTAAACTGATAAATAGTGGTGGAAACTACTGTATGCATTTCTGTGATCATCGACTGATCTTATGGGAGAAATTACTCTGAAGAAGTTTCAGTCATCCAATTTTGTATCAACCCAGCATTATAAATGACTAGTCAATTCAGTCAATGAATTGTCTCAAACGGAAAAAAATTTCCATGAAATGAGGTATTCTTATCAGGCTGACAATAACAAAATTAAGCAAAACAGAAAAAAAAAATGAGTGGATTTATTGAATTTTTATTTCTTTGCAAATAGATTCATTAGACATTCAGTACATATAACTTCTCCTTGGGAAGTTATGGGCCTAGAATGGGCCTGATAGGCCACATGGTCTTGCTACTGCTTGTTCTTTTTTTGTTGTTGTTGTTGTTCATTTTGTTTCTTTTTTTTTCATTTTTGCCTTTGAGATTAGTCTTAGGAAACTTCAGCCTTCATAGTGGTTATTGAATAACAGACTACAGTCTTTTGGTCATATCCCAGTGGGGAAATACCTATGCCTTCCTTTGATATTTTGAGACCAAAGTTATTTAAAGAATAATTCTCTTCCTGAACTGTACCCAGTAAAATGGGCAGACATAAGGCTGTGCAAAGTGCCCTGGCTAAGCTCATGTTATTCGTTCTTACTCCAACCAGGCAAATATAAATATGGTTTGAGTAAAACCATAGATTAGATATTAACAGTATGGCCCAGCATATGAATTATGAAGAAATTTTTCAAACATCCTGTCTCCTTAGAGTTACTAGCTTACAAGAAGACCAAAAGAAAAAAGGCATAGATAATGTTATTCCAACTGGAATTTCCATGTTTTCATGAATGACTGTCAGAGTGCCAACATTAGGCCCCTTTAAAGGGGCTATAAAATTGTTGGGGGTTAATAATGGCAGTGACTTAAAATTTATTCTTTAACTGCTCAGGACAGGTCTTTATCTGTCTTTGTGCGTATCCCTTTTATATCTTGATCATGTTTTGCTGAACATGTGCCTCATGTGCTATAGTTCTGAGGACATAGTTCTGAGTGAACAACAGCTGGGCTTAGATTTGTTTGTTGATAAGAGCTGTAGAAGCAGCCATCCAGTGACTCTGCACACTGGCAGAAAGAACCATGGTAAACATAGAATTCCATAAGTATTGCCTGGTTTGGCCTTTGTTGAGACCTTTTCATACTGGAAGCAGGGGAGGGGAGGGCCCTAAATTCAGAACATAATGTGAACATCAAAACAATTTAATGAAAATGGCGGAAGTTTCACTTATTAAAGAGAATATTTTCTACATCACTGGGCACACAACAGTGTAAGTAATGCATATGGGTTATGTTATCTCTTTCTCTCTTTCTACGGAAGTGGTGAAAACGCTTAACCTATGTATCTTAGGAGAAAGATGTGTCCCAGTTTGGACTCTCTTCTGTGTATGTAATCACTGTTTTCTCTAGAGGTATAATCTGAGGAATGATGTTTGCTTCTTATGTGAGGGCACAATCTTTGCTTTGGCTCTTCTTTAAAATTCAGTCTAAAAGTAGGAAGTCTTATATTCTAGGAAATGCTTTACTCCCATATGCTTCAGGTTGCTGATTAAAGCCGTGTGGTGCTGCGGCTTTCTGCCTTTCTTACTCAAGTATTTTGGGTCTGAGCTTTTTCTGCCAGTTACTAGCTCTCTGTGGGATTAGGTTGTTTTTTTTTTTTTTTTTTTTTCCATAAAACATTTCCTGAGTATTGCAGTCTGTAAAGAATATGTGCTATGTGAAGTAGCATTCCTTCTGTATAAAAATAGTTTATTTTACTGTTTAGAACACCTGAGGGGTGCCTGGGTGGCTCTGTTGGTTGAGTCTCACTTCAGCTCAGGTCATGATCTCATGGTTCAGGAGTTTGAGACATGCATCCAGCTCTGGGCTGACAGCTCAGAGCCTGGAGCCTGCTTCAGATTCTGTGTCTCCCTCTCTCTCTGCCCCTCCCCCACGCTCACTTTCTCTCTGTCTCTCTCAAAAATAAATAAAACATTAAGAAGAAAAAAAAAAAAAGAACACCTGAAACAGATCTTCCATTACACAGAAATATGTGAAGTCTTTATTTTATTTTATTTTTTTTAATGTTTATTTATATTTGACAGAGAGAGAGAGTCAGAGCATGAGTAGGGGAGGGGCAGAGAGGGAGGGAGACACAGAATCTGAAACTGGCTCCAGGCTCTGAGCTGTCAGCACAGAGCCCGACGTGGGGCTCGAATTCACAGACCGCAAGATCATGACCTGAGCCGAAGTTGGACGCTCAACCAACCGAGCCACCCAGGTGCCCCAATATGTGAAGTCTTAACAGGTTGTATGCAATTTCACTAAACTTGTCCCTAGCAGCATTGTGGTATGATTTATCTTTTTACAATAAATATTTTGAAGGTCTCACCACTATTTAATTTATCCAGAATCCATGATCTAGAAGCTTGAATTCTCATGGATTTTGATTAAATTCAGTAATAGTATTCTCTGATTAAATTAAATTCAGTAGTATATTGGGCTTCTCAGTGTAGGCTAACTTTAATAACAAACAACCCCAAAATATCAGTGGAAATAGGCAACAGAAGCTTACTTGCCTTTGCAGTTCATTATAGCTAGGTTGGCATGAGGGGTGGCCTAGGACTAGGGTGGGGAGGAAGGATTGGTCCCTGTGGTCATTTAGGGATCCAGGCTTTCTATCTTATGTGTTCCTGTAAGTCCTTGATATTTCTCCCTATTCAGGTGGAGGTTTAATGGGACAGGCTTGAAAATGGTCATCATTTTAGCTCATAACCCATTATCCAGAATCAATTGTTCTGTGCCCAAGAAGAAAAGGAGAACATGGATATTACTGGTCACTAGCAATCTCTCACAGATAAGGAATGCTTTTATATCACTGTCCCAGGACAAAAATGGAAGGATTGTTTTACTTATTATACTTTTACTTTTTATCTTATTTATTTATTTATTTATTTTTAAAAAAATTTTTTTAACGTTTTATTTATTTTTGAGACAGGGAGAGACAGAGCATGAACAGGGGAGGGTCAGAGAGAGGGAGACACAGAATCTGAAACATGCTCCAGGCTCTGAGCTGTCAGCACAGAGCCCGACGCGGGGCTCGAACTCACGGACCGCGAGATCATGACCTGAGCCGAAGTCGGCCGCTTAACCGACTGAGCCACCCAGGTGCCCCACTTTTTATCTTATTTTTAACATGTAATGTTTTCATATTTCCATTGAAAAGTGATAATACAATAAGAACACTTCTCTGTAGCTAATACATGAAAATAGTTCCATTGTGTTTTACCCAACAGGGCTTTATGTCATTTTCTTAATAACAGTGATGAATTCACATTGAGGCATCCATACTTCCTTGCTCAGTTTTTGTGACCAATGGCAGGCATTTACAAGATGCTTGTTTAGGGTTTCAAGTTCAGACTGAAGCAACAGAAGACATTAAACTTACCTAATCATGAATGGCATTGTCTGGTTGAAGGGACTGGACTTAGCCACATTAAGGAAATAAAAATATACAAACAACCTATAAGAACATCATTTCATAGAAAGCATGGAACATATTTTGATTTTATCTAAGGGAATCAATGTTTTGTTTTTTAATAACTCAAGAGACTGGCAATGTTTGATCATATTTGGGTAATTCATTCAAGTGATCACTAAAAAATATAAATGTACCTTTCTGGGTATTTTGCTTACCATTTGGTGAGAGATTTAAACACTGACAATAATAATACCTAAATGGATTTTCTTTCAGCAACACAAATTTTCATAGCTTTATTTAGAAAGAAAATAAATAGCAATTGCCTGATGTGAAGAATAGAACTTCCTACTTCAATAATCAGAAGGCAAGGATTTCATGTCCACATATAAAACTGTTAGTGAAGCTCCCTGGGCCTTCCAGCTAACATACCAGTCTTTAAACTTTAGCAAATGCCCTTAGTCTGCATGATTGATTAACCTTCCTTTAACTATAAATCATTAATTCTTTCCTAGAAAGAAGAGAGCACTCTGGCATGTCACAAAACAGGAACCAGACCCCCTTGCACAACCACCGAGAACTAAGGAACCAGACCCCTTTGTATAACCTCTAAGCATTGAGATAACGTCTGTAGCTGGCACCATCAAGTCTGCACATCGTCAAGAAATGTTACAGACTACTACTTCGCTCTCTTTACTGATTAACTACCCTATATCCCTTCAAAACCCCTAGGCCAGGCAGAAACCTCAGAGTTGGCTTTTGGATAAGAATCTGCCTTTTCCCCAGGTGACTGGCCTCCAGAATAAAACTCAGATTCCTTTCCAATCAAAATTCATCTCTTGAGTTTTGGCCATTCAGTGAAGGGCAGCAGGACTTGGATTTCGGTAGCATCAGGTTTAGTCTTCAAGAGCAGAGCCAAGATGAATAAGTAGAGAGAGCTTCAGAACTGTATTTAAAACTAAGCTTATAATTGTTTTTTTGCTCCTAAAAATGGCACCTATTTTGATGCTCACAAGCAAAATACAGCTTTGAGGTCATCATGCATCCCAAACTATTATTGATGGTGTGCTTGTATGAGAAGGAAAACAATTTACCTCTGCCAACCATGTAGGAACCAGGGAGGAAAATACATTGGTGACATCCCATTTCAGTAATTAATAAGAATTTTGTGGTCGCACATAGGGATTGTTTCACTTAAAAGTTGTACAATTTGTCTTCCAACATTTCATGTAATAATTATTTAGAATAGTTCAAGAGAGCAAAGTAGGAAATTCAATTTTTTTTTTTTTGAAACAAGCATTTATAAAACACTTTCTATGTTCCAAGTGTTGGGAAAATAAGTAAAATTATGCACCATAAAATGGCCTAAGGGACTAACGTAAGCTCTTGTCTCTACCTTAGAGACTTCTTCCTGCTCCGCTTGCCACACATGCCAAATTACTACTAATGCAGAATATGGAAGTGACAGAGGATAAATTGACCCCCATGCTTGAATTCGGGGCTCAGATCTCTGGAGACTGATCTGCTTTGAGCCCGCCAGTGTAAAATAAAACTCTGATCCATCAAGATCTCCGAGTGCCGCTTGGTTTTTCAGCCAGAGATCCAGCCTCGTTCATAACATGAGCTCTGAGATCAGCACCTTTTATTAGTGATGTCATTTATGACTCACAATTATGTGAGGTGGCTACTATTACCCCTCACCCCTTTTAATTATTGTTGTCATTAAATTTGTGTATATAATTATTCATTAAATGTTTACTGGTCACCTAATATATACCAAACACTACAAAATGCACAGAGGAAGCACTGAGGTAAATAAAAAATGATCTCTGATTAATAAAATTGAACATACTTTACTACATGATGGTACTCATTTTGGATAAGCCATCATCAAGAGCTTTCTTCAGCTCATCAAGATATTTCCTTTCTCAGGCTGTTACACCAACTCTTCCCTCCTCCAGAAGGCTCTTCTCCCCAAACTCAGATCTTAACTCAGGTTTCCCCTGACCTAACAATCTAGTTTCAGTTCCTCAAGTTAACCTCTCTTAGAGTCCCTTTTAATGCTCCTTTGTTCGATTAACTCCACGTATAACTACATACTTAAGGGTATTTCTTTATTGCCTGAGTCCCAAACTTGACCATTGTCTCCTTGAGGGCAAGAACAGTGCCATTTAGGTCCTTATATGCAAAGTTTAAGGGTTTGCATTTTGTTTGAAATGCAAATAGAGCCATCAAAGGTGGCTTAGCAAGGTAGAGAAATGTCCCTGTTTACATCTTAAAAAGACCTTTCCTGGGCCGCCTGGGTGGCTCAGTCTGTGGAGCGTCCGACTTCAGCTCAGGCCACGATCTCGCGGTCTGTGAGTTTGAGCCCCGCGTCGGGCTCTGGGCTGATGGATCGAGCCTGGAGCCTGCTTCCGAATCTGTGTCTCCCTCTCTCTGCCCCTCCCCCGTTCATGCTCTGTCTCTCTCTGTCTCAAAAATAAATTAACCTTAAAAAATAAAAATAAAAAGACCTTTTCTGACTGCTTTTGATCCTTTTTGAATTTAGCCTGTTTTCTTGTAAACCAAATGTTTAGTTATTTTGATTTTGATTTTTAACATTAAAGGGTCTGATGATGCTCTATATCTGTACACATATATCTCCTTATTACATATACATGTAGCTACACAGAACAGATAATCTTCAATTTACACATCAATTTGAAAGTATGCTTTCTTCTTGCCCTAAATTAAGCACTACCATACTTATCAGCCAAAAAAGGTTGAGTAACTGATGTTAGGAATTCTAGCTATGTTCTACATAAAGTGTTAACTGCTAATAAGAGCAAGCCAGGAAAAGAGTATTAAATGCAATATATCTAGGGCTAACATAATTAAAGGAGGAAAAAATATCAAAGCCATAAAAATACTTTGATGTTGTATGAAATTCAGGCTCTAGCAAATATAATATTGATGGATTATTTGGCTTTTCAAAGTTTTTCATTCACAGTTAAATCCAAACCGAAAAAATCAGAGCATTAAGGTCAGAAAAAAATCAGGAGGCTTGCATTTTTTTTCAATGACCAAAGTATTTTAAAGCATCCTCTAAGTGAGCAGTTCTTTTGTCATTCAGATCCCTGCTCACTGAACCGATTTCCTGTTTGGAGACTGAACCAAGGATTAGTTAAATTTGATTTGAAAAATGTCACTAATGAAACATCAGGAAAAGAGAAAAAGGAAATGCTGAAGCATGTGTTGAATAATATTTATGGCTTATATTTATGTATTTGACTCAAATACTTTAAAGTAAATTCAACCCAAGTGAAAAAGAAAATTGCCACTTGATGTGTGACCAAAAATTTACATAACATTTGCAAATATTTGTAAAATTCTAGACTGTTCTTTAAGT
The DNA here is from genome assembly GCF_018350195.1 of Panthera tigris. Classification (NCBI taxonomy): domain Eukaryota; kingdom Metazoa; phylum Chordata; class Mammalia; order Carnivora; family Felidae; genus Panthera; species Panthera tigris. Next base: position 82,453,614 of record NC_056661.1, read on the forward strand.
TTGTCATCGATAAAAAACGTCTAGTTAATAAAAAATGACAAACCATTTAGCATTAAAATTGTGATAGCTGAGACTTGGAATAAGAAAGACATTCTTGCATCAAGCTTCAGTTATGTCATGTCCTGTTACCAATTCACATTACAGATTGAACTGAAATTGTATAAATTATCCTCATGCATATGCTAAACTCAAGAACTCCTATATCATAGTTATATTACATTACTTATTGTACTCAGTACCCTTTCTAATAATAACTAATTCATTATCATAAATGCAATATATTAAATCTATTATTTAGAAGAACAAATATCCATAGGTAAAAACTGTGGTTTCTGATATTTTCTGTAGTTTGAGTCAGTAGTAGTGTTGACTAGAAATGGCTTCTAATTGGAAAAAAAAAGGCATTAACTTTTTTTGTTGCCTTTGATACAATAGTATAAATTGAGACAGACTGCCATCTTATAATATCATAAAGCACATTAATATTATCAAGAATCAGGAAAAAAGTACTGATATCTTTTTCACATTATAAAAACAAAACAGTGAGGATTTTATCTAATTATATTTCTAAATGCCATGAGTACTGTGCAATGTAAAAATTAAAACAAAAAATCCTTGAAAAATAAACATATTACTAATTCCTTGGAGCTGCAGTAAATGTTTAGGCAGGAAGATGGGGATGATACCAATAAAAAATTTGAAATAAATACATTATATTAAATGTATTTACTAGTTAGTGTCACCTTGCATTTTTCAAAGGACCAAAACAAGAAATGATAGAGATTTGATTTGAACATGACTAATGTTTCTTGAAAAGTTATCAAAATATGGGTACTCATTTAATTCTGCCACAAGCCAGCAGCGTAAGCATAAATATCCCAATTTTATAGATCAGTAAATTGGAAAGTTAGAAATTAAGTCTGGGCCTAAAAGATTTCAAGGCCATGATCTTTCCTCTCTGCTCTCCACTAGTAATTCTGTTAATATACCTAAATAAAAGACATGAAATGAGAAGAAGAGAATAGTGAATGTAGAAGAAGAAGAAAATGGATAAAATAATAAGAGAAAATCAAGTTGCAATGTCTGACTTGACCATTACTTGAAGTTTAGCTAAAACTTATGTTTAGAAAGTATTAAAGCACAATGTGTTGGCCAGCCTCCAAGATGAGTCCCAATGATTCCTGTTCCTTAGCTTTCATGCCTTGGAGTAATTGATTCCTGCATTTAATACACTTGACTTGTGTAACCAAAAGGATATTGCAGAAATGTTAGCACGTGATCTAAAGCTAAATCCTAAGAGACATTGCAGCTTTCAGCTTGCTTTTCCTGAATCATTCACTCTGGGAGAAGCCAACTGTCTTGTCATGAGTACTATGGCGAGCTGAGGGTAAAACTCTTGGGAAGACCTCTTGTCTGGTCTTCAGCCAACAGCCATGTGAGTGAGCCATTTTAGAAGTGGATTCTGTAATTAAATATTCAGATTACAGCAGCCTTGGCCAACATCTTGACTATGAAGAGGAGCAGAAATAGTCACCCCAAAATATGCTACTTTGGCCATGAGGATGATTTTGAACTAAAGGCAATCAAAAATCAGCAGATTCAGAAAAAGCTTCTAACCTCCTGTCAATTGCCTGAATTTACATTGGAAAAGGGGTCTATACCAGAAAGAGAGCTATTACTAGAGTTAACTTTTTTTATCTAAGAAACATTTCTGTAAAACAGATGATTTCTAAGCATATCTTCTGCCTTCCCTTGAATGGCCTTCCACCCGTTTTATTCTTAGACCTTTGCCCCATTCTTTAACTCAGAATGTTATATAAGCTTCAATTACCTGGCTGCCTTTTGAGTCTTCATATCTTTATAGGGCTCCCTTACACAATTTTCTTTGTTTCCTTTTTGTTAATCTGTTTTATATCAATTGAATTATTAGACCAAAGAACCTAGAAGAGAATGGCAGAAAATTTTTGACCCCTGCAACTACAACCTCCTGAGGCCCTGACTTAGAATTATTTTTGTATTTCCATCTAAGCCATTCCTGAATTTTTGACCCAAGGAAACCATGAGAAAATACACATTTATTGTTTTAGGCCACTAAGTTTATGTTACACAGTAACTGATCAGTAATTAATACATATGAACACAAAATTAACTGGAAGCTAATTTGTTGGGCAAGATTATTCGTATCATCATGATATATAAAGTAACACATTGCTGTTATTACACATGAAGTAAAACATAAAACAAGTATTCTTGGTTTTAAAAAGTACCAGTCTGTATTTTCATAAACCTTTAAGATAGTAAACAAATAAGGGTTGGAGAAACATTCTACTTTAAGTGATAATGCTTATTGAGAAAGAGCTTTGAATCTACATGTAGACAAGGCATGGGTTCTAAAGCAAGTTTAATTTCTACCTGTGTGACCTTGGTTAAGTTTCTAAATTTATTTGGCTTCATTTTCCTCATAGACAAAATGTTAATAATAATTTAATCTACATCAAAAGATTATTGTGAAGATTAAGTGAAATAATGCATGTAATTACTTATGGCATATACCAAGTGTTTAATAAGTATCAGCCATAATACTATAATAATAATAATAATTATTATTATTAAAGGAATAATAATATTTAATAATAATTTAATAATAATAATTATTATTATTAAAGGAATCATGCCAAGCGTTAGAACATTAGATCAAAAGACTTCCTAGTTATCAATGACAGAATCCCATGATACTATGAAATATCTATATTTGTTTTGTAAGTATTTTCTTATATCTCAATTTTGATTCATGAAATTCATAATGGTTCTTTTTAAGAGGGTGAGGGGACTAGGAAATACAAGTAAAGGACCACTAAGAAAGAATAAACTTAGGAACATCAAAGAGAAATGACATATAACTACAATTCGTATTTGACACATGTATTTATTGAATCACTGTGATTATTTGGTCTATTAAAATACAGGGAGTGTCAGCTACACCAGCAGTTAAACCTTTTGGTGTCATGACTCCTTTGCAGTCTTATAAAATTACTGAAGACCACAAAGAGCTTTTGTTTATGAGGTTATGGCTGCTAATAGTTATAGTATTAAATATTATAATTGAGATATTTGAAAATACTAATTCATTGAAAAGAACAACTATAATCTTATTGTTATTATAAATACTATATTTTATGAAACCTTAAAAAATATTTTCCAAAACAAAAATATTGAATGAGAAAAGTAGCTCTGTTTTATGTTTTATAAACATCTTTAATTTCTGGGTAATAGAAAACATCTGTATTTTCAAACGTGTTCCTTCATTCAACCTATTGCAATGTCATATGTCACTAAGCCTCTGGAAAACCCCATGGTGCACTCGTGAGAGAATGATGGTGAAAAGGCAAATAATACACTATTATTAGGAAAATAGTCCTAGATTAATGGATCCATGGACTCTGCAGATCATACTTTGAGAACTACCAAACTACATCATTTTGGGATTTAAGGAATTCAGAGTCCTACTGGCTCTTCCTCAACAGTCTTATGCTTATAAGGCACTAGAGTGGTCTTGCAGGCTATATATTTCCCAAGTGAGCACTGGATATGTTTCTATAGGAAATAAAATACAGATTACTTCATCAATAAGTTCATCTTAACTATGAACATCCATCAAAAAATAATAGTAATAGTCACTAACATTATTGAATAATATGCTCCAGGTATCATGCTAAGTCCTTTGAACCATTCACCTCATCTAATCTTTATAGCAGTCTATTGGTCTCAATTTTACAGATTAAGAAACTGAGGCTTATAAGTAACTGGCTAGAAATTACACCAATAACAGGTGCCAGGGAAATGGCACTAGACTTTGGTCTGGCTGACTTCAGCATTCCTTAAGCAGTTGCCTCCTATAGTACACTCTCTAGGGAATAAAAGAAGTGTACAGTCCTCATTTTGGGCTGTTTTTGGCTTACTATAGGAATTATGATTAATACCCCCAAAATAATAGCGAAGTGGTTTAAGTGATATACCTGAGTAGAATACATGGTTTTAAACAAATGCTTTAGCATTTCTGAGAATAGATAGTTCAGTGGGCACTGAGCAGAAGCAGCGATGGGCATTTTCGAGGAGAAGCTCCAACCTGAGTTGATCTTCTTGAGAAGAAAAGCCGGCAAAAGCAGTTAAAAAGTAGCCAGCCAGAATTCCGAGGCCATACTCCCCTTGCATGCTTTTGGCTTCTATAATCTTGCTTGCCTCTTGATCAACCACTGCCCAGTAGCACAACTGATAAGTGCCCCCCTCTTTTTTTTTTCCTTGAGACCCTGCAATCCTGCCCACCTGTGCAGCTGATAGAAAGTTTCCAAGTACCCAGAATCTAGCCAGACATAAACATAGGCCAGCACCAAGGCTCAGGACTCAGATGTTGGAGATGACTCCAACAGGCCAGCACCAGTGCAGAATAAACAGTCTTTTCTGATTCTCTGAGTGTATGTAGCTTGTCTCTTCCTGTGTGCCCCGGATTTGCTGTAACATTTATGGCACAGAATACTTACAGATAATAAGAGGAAGACAGACTAGAAAAAAGGAAAAGAAGGGGAAATCCAGGGACATTAGGAAAATGCATAGCATGAGGGATACATTGAGGAAATCCACTTGATGGAAACACAAGTTTGATGTAGTGAGTAAAGGAGGATAAATTCAAATAAGCAGGGAGACCACATAGTCCTTTGCTGTTCCTGGTAGGGTGTGGGAGCACCCATTTCCATGTCAGCTGAGGCAGCCCTGCCACAGTAGAGGCTTTTCACCTAGAGAGGGGGCAGGAACTATGATGTGATAAAGCTGTGTGACCCTAACTTTTAATATACAACATGCTGGCATCTTTTTCTCAGTCCATAAACTTTATTTCTGTCAGGGGCAGAGTCTATGACTACAGTTAACTAACTGGCATCCAACATTCTCTCGTGCTCTAAAGAGTGCTATTTCTCAATCCTGAATGCCTTAAATAGGATTAAGTATAACAATATCTTTGGTGACAATACAAAAATATGTCTGTGTGTATAGGTGGTATAAGGTAGAGCAGGAAGGATGTCAGGCTATACAGTTACAATTTAACACTGAATCTAGTCATTGTATTGACTCTAGTTAAAGTTTTATGTTCTTAAGGATATGCACACTTCATGCAAATTGCACACTCCATGATCAGAGAGACTGGACAGACATTAGTATGTGGTAATTGGTCTATTTCAACATTTTTTTTTAAAGTGGGTTCCATGCCCAGCATGGAGCCCAACTGGGGGCTTGAACTCACCACCTGAGATCAAAACCTGAGCTGAGATCAAGGGTTGAACACTTAACAGACTGAGTCACCCAGGAGCCCCTCAACATTATAACCGATTAACATAGAAAGGATAAGGTTGGGCTCTATCTCTATTCCTAAAGTTTACTTCCATGTGGAGGAGTATCCATTAGCTTAGCATTATTTCCTTGAGAAGAAAGTGACTTATTTATCAGGTTGGGAAACTGGAAACAGAAACCGTATGTATGCAAACATGTCCTTTTCTCTTGTCTCTTGGAAGTGAACCACTCATAGATGACATGGTTCTATTGTACGTGAGTCTATTTAATTTTCATGCTCAGTTTTAAGAAGCCCCTTATCTACAGTTGTGAGCCACATTCTCTCATGTTACCTTTATCAGTAATGAATGTGATATTTTGGCTTCCCTTTTGCCTTACTGTATTACCCAGTTGCTTCAGATTGCAAGCAGAGAATATGGTTATTATTTATTGAGCTTCCAAAGACTGAAAAAATATTGATAATTTTTTTAAAGATGAAAACATCCTGAGAATAAAGTAACAGCAATTTCCACAATAATCAAGTGCAGTTGGCTCTAGGATATTTGACTTAATCAAACAGATTGTTTGGCACAGTGTCAGAAATGTGTTTTTTCAATCTAAAAAGAAATTGAGATTTCAGGTAACATTACTATGAAAATGGTTGATAAAGTAACTCCTAAGTCCTAATAACTAAACCTTGTTAATTACTTCAACTTTCTTATGAAATTCAAGGGGTTTCTTGAATTTCTTAAATCTCTTGAGTCAGGACCTTCTAAAAAATAAGTAGATTTGCCTACAATTTTCCAAGATATGTAAGAATTGCTGAAAGATATGCAGGTAACATAGAAGGGAAGGTTTTTTTTTTTGTTTTGTTTTGTTTTGTTTTTAAGAAAGCCTGGTAATAGAATCATGTATTGTTTTCTTGAGAAATTATAGAAAATTACTTCTCACATAACTATTCCAAGTATTGATGCTTAAGAAGCCTCAAATTCAGGGCACCTGGGTGGCTCAGTTGGTTAAACATCCGACTTCAGCTTAGGTCATGATCTCATGGTTCCTGAGTTTGAGCCCCGCATCAGGCTCTGTGCTGACAACTCAGAGCCAGGAGCCTGTTTTGGATTCTGTGTCTCCCTCTCTCTCTGCCCCTTCACTGCTCACACTCTATCTCTCTCTGTCTCTCAAAAATAAATAAAAATTTAAAAAAAAAGAAGTCTCAAATTATTTTAAAGTATTGGTATTATTTATGAGAGGTCAATTTAAAAGTATCTAAGAAGAGAGGTTAAATTACTGACCATTTTTTACCCTGGAGATTAAGAGCAAATCTCTCTACTCCAGAACATGTACAATCACTATCTATGTATTATGTTAAGAATTACAATCACAGACAATTCACTTGTGAAACTAAAATTTATGAAGACAGGTTCAGCTATTATCAGGCCAGATTTTACCAGGTGATTTGTTCCATTATTATAAACTAAGTCCTCTTACGTTATTAGAATCTCCCTTAATGCATGGGTGCAGTGACAGTATTAATGGTGATAAAGGAACTCTTGTCTGTCCAAAGAAATATTTAATTTTGAATTGTGAGTTTTGAAAACATCACAATGGTGCTAAAATGGGAAAATTGGGCTAGAAGTTCAGTATTCTCTTTATCATTCTGGATAATGACAACAGGACTACCAATGAACTTTTAGTGCTGGCTTTTTCTTATTAAAAACAAGCACTTCTTTTCCTTTTTCCTGTCAACAGGTAAAGAATTGTTTTTTTCCCCCATGCATTAAACTCATAGCAATGTCTTGTCAAAATGTAACCAGTGAAAAATAAATAACAAGTTCTCAATTAATTGAAGATATGCTGGTAATAATAATTGACAATTAAGAAGTTTTAAAATTGTGTTCGGGGAAGAAGACTTTTCTTTGCCCCATGGTCCTTAGGGGGAGGGTCTGAGTATGCGAAGGAGAGAAAAACCATCAGTGGGAAGGTTAAAAGGGATGTTTGGGGAAAAAGAAGGTTGTTCCATTATTTAGATAAATTCCTTCAGTAAAGGGGAGTCTCTGTTAATAGCTCTCTTCCTGGAACAGAGTCTCCTTTCCAAAGTAAATTTAGGCAGTTATAAGGGAGTCAGAGAGCTTTTCCTGTATCTGCTGGATTTTGATTACTTTTAACTTGAAATAATCTTTATGCCAAAATGGCACATTTTGGGGCATCTCATCCTGCACCCCTTCTATGATTAGTCATTGATTTTTCCAAAACATTTTTCAAATTCTAAGATACAAATATAAATGGAAACGTTTTAATAAACTTTATATTAATATTCTTTCTTTTTTGATTTTTATGGATGTAGCAGATAAATTCTGCACCTCACTTTTTAGGATTCATCTTTGTTATGAATTAATGGGATAGAAAGCCACAATTCTAGAACACTTAAGTGTGATTATTTAAAAAATTAATATCAAATATTGGTTAACTAAAAAACTTTCAAAAACAGTAATCTGCTTAAGTCTTTAACTTTTATAGTTAGTTGAGTAAATTGCATAATTTTAGATTGTCAATACGTTTATTCTTTTATGGAAATTGCGTGTAGCATATAAAGGACTGAATTCAGAAAACTGCATATGCTACTTGCTGCTAGTATAAGGAGAAAAAGCACCTTTTGTATTTTAAGTTTATAACATTTTGAAGAACTAGAAAGATGTTTACACAGGTAGAAAGTGATGAAAATGTTACAACATATAACAAATAAGCTAATTGTATGATTGATGTATTTATTAAAACATACCATAACAAAATGGTTTTAAAATTTTATCCAGAATCTAGCAATTCATGGGAATTTTCATAATAATTGTGAATATGCTCTCTTCTTTGAATTAAAACAAATCACATTCTCACTCTTTATAAACATGATGGATTCATTTCCCATATTACTAAGATTAAAAACAAACTTTTTCCTTATTTTCATTACATGAAGACATTTTATCATCAAGTTTCACCTATTAACACATAGACACAAAAGGAAATGGAAAATTAACAGCCCCCATCTTTGACCCTTCCCCTTTAACCAGTTGCACATTTCAGAGAAGACTAAATCTGGTCTGTGGCCTGTTTTTCTATGGCCTCTGAACTAAAAATAATTGTTTCATTTTTAGAGGGCTGTGTAGTAGACTGAATAATTTCTTCTTCTCAAAAGCTACCCATATCCTATTCCCCAGAACCTGGGGATATGCATACATTATTTTACATGACAAAAAAGATTTTGTGGATGTGATTATGTTCAGGATCCTAAAATGAAGAAATTATCTTGTATTATCTGCTTGGGTCCAATCTAATCCCACAGGTTCTTAAAACTGAAAAACCTTTCCTGTTTATGGTCAAAGGGAGATGAGAGGACAAAAGCAGGGTCAAAGAGATGCGACAGGGCTGTCTTTAAAGGAAGGGCACCATGAGCCAAGGAATGTGGGCAACCACCAGAATCTGGAAAAGGTGTGCCAACAGTTTCTCCCCTAGAACCTCTAGAAAAGAATGCAGTCCTGTCAACAACTTGACTTGTCCAGTGAGACCCATGGCAGATTTCTAATCTTTAGAACTCTAAGATACTACATTTGAGTTTTATTAAGTCACATTTTTTTTGCAATGATTTGGTATAGCAGCAATAAAAAATTAATACAGGTTGTTAGAAAACAAAGGAGAATAGGTGATAAAAATACATGTAACCTATAAAGTCTAAAATACATATTATCTGGGCCTTTAAAACTTCTGGCTTAGACACTAAAGTTTCTTAGCCTGGACTTTTCAGACATAGGACCTCCATATAACTTTTTGTCTTGCATATTTTTCAGGTATGGTTTGAAATAACACACCCTAAGTTGAAACGAGCCCAACATGGTAGTATGTGAATATTAGATCCATGTGTGTATTAGGACAATGTTTCTATCTATCTATCTATCTATCTATCTATCTATCTATCATCTATCTATCCACTGACAGCCTGGAATTTATTGCAGAACAACACCAGTACACTTGATGCTTTCAAAGTAGCAATTGTTCTAGCTCTACTCCATCAGACATTGTTGAGTAAGCATCATTAATTATAATGAAGGAACATTGGATTAACAAATCTAGTAGGAATATCACATGTCTTAATGTAGTCGAAACTGGGCTGATAAGCCTGTTGTTTGGATATGTTTTTTGGGAATAAACCACGCTAGAAAAATGTGCAACAGTTAACCAAACTAACCATTCTGTGATGTCCAGAAGAATGATTGTACTTGTACAGTTGGGAATTAAAACACATAAGAAATCACCATAAAAACAGGCTAGAAGTTCTGAATCTGGGTAAGACACAGAGGTTTATCCACCCTGAGTCTCCCACTGAATGCAGCTACAAAACCTAGACACAACGCATGGAACAGCTTTTTGAAAACTCTGAATAGTAAATAGTAGCAGTCCCAGATGGTTTCATTGGCAAATTCTCTCAAACATTAAAAAAAAAATAAATAAATAAATAAAAAATTAATGTCAATTTATTCAATCTATTCCAGAAAATATGAGGAAGGAATATTTTTCATCTCACTTTATGACACCAGCATTAACATTATAGCAACATCAGACACAAGCAGTTCTAAAAACCACAGTCTAAATATCCCTAGCTAACATAGATGCAAAAATCCTCAATATGAGTTAGAATCAGTAATACATAAAAAGCATAATGCCACAACCAAGTGAAGTTTATTCTGAGAATGCAAGGCTGGTTTAATATTTGAAAATCAATCCGTGTAATTTCCATATTAAAAGTCTAATATTTGATATAATTAATGCACTTAAAAGCAATTAGTAAAACTCAATATCAATTTGTGATTAAAACTTTCAGCAAACTAGGAATTATAGGTAATTTCCTCAACTAATGAAGCATATCTACACAATATCTACAGCTAACATCATACTTAATGGTGAAAGACTGAATGTTTTCCTTCAAAGGTTTGATACAAAGCAATGATGTATGCTGTCACCACTTATATTCTACAGCATACTGAAAGGCTTGGTTGATGCAATAAGACAAAAAAAAATGAAAAAAAAGTATACAGATGAGGGAGGAAAAAATATGATTTTCCTTATTCTTGGAGAACATGATTGTCTTCATAAAAAATATTAAGGTATCTACAAAAAAAAAAGCCAGTAACAAAAAAAGTTCAGTGATGTTATATACAACAGGTACATAGTAGAAAGATACTACCATAATACCGATTTTCTGGTATTCACGCATTTTGTAACCTTTTGCTTTTGAATATGAACGGTAAGTGTGACTTGCTTCTAACCAATTAAATATGCCAAAGATGTTGTGATATCACTCCTGTGACTATTATAATATACAAAACTCTCTTGCTAAAAGACTGTCTCTAGGGTTTCCATGTCTTTGCCTTTGAAGAAGCAAGCTGTTATGAGTCTTACAACCATAAGTCTTACAACCACTTACAACCATGAGTCTTAGAAAAGAAATAAATGTTGACAAATATCTGAAGGATCTTAGAAGCCCATCCTTTTCCAGTAGATCCCTGAGGAGGAGCTAAGTCATTTCCAGACTCTTGACTCACAGAAATAATACATGTGTGTAGTTTTAAGTTGCCAAGTTTGTTTTAATTTGGTACAGCAGCATATAAAACTAACAGAAATCTTGAAAAGAAAAGAAAACTAACACAAAGGTTAACATACATATATTTCTCTATACTAGTAAACTAGTATTACTTTACTAATTAGTTACTAATATTTGTAATACTAACAATAAATAACTGGAAATCAAATTTAAAAAAAAATTACAAAAGCTCCAAAAATACAATATGTAGGCATAAATCTAACAAAATATGTGTAGGATATGTATAGGATCTAAATGCTAATGGAAGAAATCAAATAAGACTCAAAATAAGTCAAGAGACATACTGTGTTCATAGATTGGAAGACACAAAACAGTAAATACCAATTTTCACCAAATTGTTCTACAGATTTAATAAAATTTTAATTGAAACACTTGTGTTTTTTTTAATGTTTTCATTTATTTTTGAGAGACAGACACAGCGCGAGTGGGGAAGGGTCAGAGAAAGAGGGAGACAGAATTGGAAACAGGTTCCAGGCTCTGAGCTGTCAGCCCAGAGTCTAACGTGGGGCTCAAACTCAGAAGCCACGAGATCATGACCTGAGACGAAGTCGGACGCTTAACCAACTGAGCCCCACTTGTAGTGTTTTTGTAGATACAGATAAGGTGATTCTAAAATTTATATGGAATATGAAGGAATTAATATAGCTAATTTTTTTTGTAAAGGAAGAATACATTTGATAGAGTCATACTACCTGATTTTCAGAGTAATAATTAAGGAATAGCAATAAAAAATAGTCATATGGGTGAAAAGATAGATATATAGATCATTTGAACCTAATAGAGATTGTAAAACTAGACTCACAAATATAGTCAATTGATTTTTGGCAAAAGTACAAAGGCAATTAAATGGAGTGAGGGTAATCCTTTCAACAAATGGTGTTGAAACAATTAGACATCTCTATGCAGAGAAATGGGCCTTAACCTAAACTTTATACCATATACAACTTAACTCTAACTGGAACAGAGGTATAAATGTAAAACTATAAAACTTTTAGAAGAAAACATAAAAAAAGTCTACATGACTTTTGGTTGAGCAAATATTCTTAGATATGACACCAAAAATATAATCCATAAAGAAAAATTTTTGAAAATTGTTTAATATCAAAATTAAAAAAAATTCTCCATGAAAGATGTTAAGATAACACAAAGAAAAGCTATAGACTGGGATAAATTATTTGCAAATCATACATTTGACAAAAAACTGATACTCAGAATATATTTTTAAAATCCCCAAATTCTAAAGTAATAAAATAGGTAACCCAATTTAAAAATAGGAAAAAGACTTGGAAAGACACTCTATAAAAGAAGATACAGAAAAGGCAAATAAACACATAACAATATGCTTAATATCATCAGCCATTAGGGAAATTTAAATTAAAACCATGATGCGATTCTATTACATACCTATCAGAATTGCTGTGTTGGTGAGGATGTAGGGCAAATGGAATTCTTATACACTGGTGAGAATGTGAAACAGTAAAAGCTATTTTTGAGGAAAGTTTGACAATTTTTTGTAAAGTCAAATACTTATCATATCTCTCACCTTAGAAAGATTACAACTATGCTCACACAAAAATCTGTACACAAATCCTGATAACCCAAATTGGAAGCAACTTCATTGTCTTTCAATAGATAAATGGATTAAAAAAAAACAAACAAACCTGGGATACATCATACAATGAGATACTACTCAGCAGTAAACAAAAAGAAAAACAAACCACAAAGACACAAACTATTGATCTACATAACAATTTGTATGAAGCTCAAAGGCATTACCTTAAGTGAAAGAAGTCAGTCTCTAAAAGTTACATACTGTGTGATTCAATTTATACGACATTCTCAAAAGAAATAAAGTGAAGCAATGACAAACAGATCAGTGGTTGTCAGAGGTTAAGGATGGAAGGAGCTTATGACCACAAAGTGATAGCACAAGGGAGTTTAGGAGCATGTTTCACATTCTGTTGATGGTAGTGATTGTATGAATCTGCACATGTGATAAAGTTCAAATGTACACTGAAAAATACATGCTTACATGTTAATAAAAAAATAAATTTAAAAACCATAGACTAAAAGCAAAGTGGAAAGCTGTTCAGAGAAGACAGGAGGGTGAAGTACTTGCCCTAGTAAACCATACCACAAAGCTACATGACTTATGTTCTTTACAAAACCCTGTAACCCATCTTCTCATTTCATCTTTGGCATCAGAAACACCATGAAATTATGTATAGCAATTTTCGCCTCTGACAAAAATCAAGACTGTATATGCTCATATGCCCATCCTAGGGGAAAAATAATAAAGTAATTAAGGCTCAAATAATACAAAGACTAGATAAGCCTCTAGAATTAGTATCAATTGAGAATGACAGGAAATAGGAAATATAATGTGTTTTACCTGTCATATTGGAGGGTGTTGGTTGTATAACTTCTGATTCATCAATGTGTATAAGCTACGTGCTTCTTGGATATACCACTCTATGTTAAGGTTGTAAGTACTTTAAACCATCTAATAGCAGTATTTTCTTTTGTTGAGATTCAACTTTCTTTTAGAAGACAGAGTCGACACTCATATTTACCACTAGCTAACTGGATAATTTAGGATAAGCCCTCTGAGCTTCAATTATTTATTTTTTTTAATCAATAGAACAAAAATAATGATATCTAACTTGCTACCTTAGAGAGCAGGTTTAAAGTTCAACTAAGTAAATTTACCTAAATTACTCAAAAAAATTTCAAAAATATTACTATGCTATTTTTGGTAAAAAATGAGATACAGTCTGGGGGGTGTGTGTGTGTGAAATTTAAGGATATTGTACTTCTATCCAAATCCCCCGAATAGCACTTGAATAGTAATCGTCCTTCTCCTGAAATTTTTCCATTTACTTTTCTATAATTACTGAACACATACTGTCATTAGCTGTTTGCTCATAAATTGAAGACTTCAAAAGGCAGTTTTCTTCTAATCATCAGATACTCAGTCTCCTGCATTTCCAAAATAAACAGCTTGGAAGGGACCTGACTATTAGCAGTTACTTGATAGTCAATAATTTTGCACTTTAAGTTGCTCATCTACATATATGTCATGCAGAGATAACTTTTTTTAAATAACTGCATTTTCATTTCACAATTTTTTTAAATTAAAGTTTATTTATTTTGAGAGAGAGCATGCACATGTGCACGTGCACAAGCAGGGGAAGGGCAGAGAGAGGGAAAAAGAGAATCCTACACAGGCTCTGCACTCTCAGTGCAGAGCCCAAAGGTGGGGCTTGAATTCACCAACCGTGAGATCATGACCTAAACCTAAGCCAAGAGTCAGAGGCTTAACTGACTGAGCCATCCAGGGTTCCCAATACAGACATAATTGTAATGCAGTAAGGTATATAGTCAAATGGGCCACTGAAAAATAATCGTTAAATGAGAATCTTTTTATCCTTCTCTTAAGAAGGTGTGTCTTATGATATGGCGAATAAACTAGCTTGTAGAATGACTTTACCAAGCAGAAACATAGAACTGAGGGGTTAACATTAGAATTAAGGATTTGTTTCCAAACGGTTTTTCACTGTACTATAAAACACATCAATGTGCTAGATCCTGTGTCATCCTGCTGTTCACATATATCTGCATTGTCTTCAGTTTTCTGAACTGTCATTAACATGGGCAGTGAAATCAGGAACAAATCAGCGGCCAGCTCTTTGTGAAGTTGGAAGCCCATTAGTAAGTCCCATCCTTGACATGTGTTCTATGTACTTTATACCTAGCAAACAGAGGCTTCTACTTGAAGTTTTATTTATTTTTGAAGAGACTGAATTCTGTTAATTGTATTCCACTGAGGAAAGACATATGTGTGAAAGGCTGTCTCATTCTTGACCCTTTATATTTGGTTTTCATTTGAGGGGTCGGTGAGGGCTGCTGACTTCAAACGCTCTTATTTCTGACTATGAACTGCTGAACAGGACAGTTAGAATGCCTAAGACATCGTCCAAATAATTTTCACTTACACTATTCATGTGAGTGGGATAGTTAAAACGGTTCAGAAACATAATAAAGTGATCTGACCTCATTTATTTTGATCAGATTATATTGCCAGCCTCAACTGTGTTTTTCTCTTATGACACAAATTATTCTTGAAGTAGGAAAAAAAGAGAAATACTTTTTCTGGTATGAGAATGCATGTGTATGTATATCTCCATATCATCAGCTTAGTTGATTGTCACAGAATAGGGATTTGCCTTTATTAGGCAAGATAGAATAGCTTCACCCTGTTAATTACTAGAGATTGTGATTTTTAACTCTTTGCTTACTTTTCTCTAAATCTGACCCTTTTGTAGTTATAATTCCCAAATGAATACTTTTGGAAGATCTGTTATTGAACACTTCAGGCTGAGAAACAATGTTATCACTACATATGAAGGTATGAACTACCTTCACTACATATGAACTATCAGGCAGCTTATCCTCAGAACATCAAAATTTACTATCTTTAACTTACTTAGTTTAAGATGATAGACAGATGATAGATAGATAGATAGATAGATAGACAATTAGACAAGGCAACTAAGGCAAGATGTTTACAATTGTTTAAGCTAGATGTTAACCATTTCATTATTCTTTCACTTTTCCTACACATTTGAAATAGTCATAATGGAAATCTGGGGAAAACTTCATCTTCAGGTCAATCCAGGCTGTCAGAGACCTACATATCCAGACCATACTGCTTTGGATTTTTACAGAATTGATTTTATGTTTTAGGAACTGTTGGTTGCATTTATTGTAAGGGTATATAAAATGATCTCCTATATCACATAGTGTTCCCTTCCTGAGGACCCATGGGAAAAATTTCTCATAAGTCAAAGGAACAGGAAACATCTCTTGTTTTTCTTTTGGAGACTGTGAATCTTGTAACTGAATTTGTCTTTTTCATTGTTTTCATGGTTAAGAAGTTCAGAGTCAAATTTACAACCTATCCCTAGTACTTGGTAGTCTTATGGGTATGAAATTTGTATCTTAAACTTTTTCTAGATTTATTTAGAAATATATCCCATATCCCTATTTCTCTTGTGTACTTATTTTTAAAACAAGTAATTCATGCATTTCTGTTAGATACCACCAATCATTTTTGAAAATGAGACAGGCTAAAAATAATTTTTAAAGATGTATGTGCGTGGAGAGAGACACAGACAGAGAAACTGAGGCACAGACACAGAGAGACAGGGACACAGTGTATGTATGTTGTGTGTCTGTGTGTGTGGGTGTATAAATTGGTCTGAGTCATATTTTTCAACTTATTTTCAGACGTAAAACATCTAGCACTTATATGTGTACCATGAAGATCTCAAGACATTCCTATACTATCCTGTTCCTGTCCCTCCTTAACCAATACATGAAAGATCTTTAATCATCTAAATGAACACCTACTTGTATATATAAAATTCTATCAAGCTTCCTAGTAATGAGGGTTGCTCATACAGACATGTAGACCATAGGTGTCACAGATTACATAACTTTAGATTTGATCCTAAAACACAGTAGCTCTGTAAGATAAACAACTGAAGAGCGATTATAAAGTAACATATTAGTACAGTGTTTCTGTAAGCTTTAAAGGGATATGAAATAGATAGTAAACATATTAGTTTTTTAGGGCTGCCTTCACAAAATACCACAGACTCAGTGGCTTAAGGAGTAGACAAATTTTCTCACAGTTCTGGAAGCTTAAAGTCCAATATTAAGGTGTGGGCAGGTTTGGTTTTTCTGAGAGACATACGGGTAGAATGTCCTTCATGCCCTCTCCTTGGCTTGCAGATGGCGGCCTTCTCGAGGCTGCTTTGTCTTCACGTGGTCATCCCTTTGTGCACAAACCTCTCTAGTGTCTCTCCATGTGGCCAAATGTCCTCTCCTTGTGGAAATTAGTCAGATTGGATTAGGGCCCACCCTAATGACCTCCTCTAAACTCAGTCATCTCTTTAATGGCCCTATCTCCAAATGAATTTGGGGGAGACGATATACAGCCATAACAGGAAACCTGTACGTGTGAGGAAATGGTAAGGTTGGAATGAAGGAATTATGTAACTCATGCGCAGTTGCAAGCAAAGTCCATCTCAAGAAGGCCTTACATCTATGCTTACATACACCGTGGTTCTAAAACATTAAAGGAATAGTAATGACAGGCAAAAATAAGCAAGATTCTAAGGTAAGACAATAATTGCCAAATACTTATTCCACTGATTAAATAAACAATTAAATAATTTATTTCTTAAAAAATTTCTTTTCTTGACATTTATTTATTTTTGAGAGACAGAGACAGAGCATAAGTCGGGGAGGGGCAGAGAGAGGAGACACAGAATCCAAAGCAGGCTCCAGGTTCCAAGATGTCAGAAAAGAGCCCAACGCGGGGCTCGAACAGACAAACTGTAAGATCATGACCACGAAGTCGGGTGTTTAACCGATTGAGCCACCCAGGCGACCCAAAAATGAATTTATTTTATGTAATAATGAAATGTGAGATTAAGTGTGTGATATTATGGAAACTGGTTGAGTATACCTTAGTCTTTGGAGAATGGGAAACTACATAAGTTTTCTGTGTTTCTATAGAAATAAGAACAGTATAATGACCTATTATGATACTTCAAGATTATTTTTCTGAAAAGAAATACATGTAATTTGTTAACATTTTTATTGAGATGCTACATAATGCTTCTTTAATTCATAATAGAACGATGAGATGCCATTTTTTATTTGTTTTACTCAAATATAAATACAGTATTAATCAGAAGAAAAAAAGAAGTTGAAAGCTGCAAACAAAGTATTAGAAACAGCACTTAAAGGGTCCCTGGGTGGCTCAGTCAGTTAGGTGTCTGACTGCAGCCCAGGTCATGCTCTCACAGTTCCTGAGTTTGGTTCATGAGTTTGAGCACAACGTCAAGCTCTGTACTGACAGCTCAGAGACTAGAGCCTGCTTCAGATTCTGTGTCTCCTCTCTCTGTTCCTCCCCCGCTTGCACTCTGTCTCTCTCTCTCTGTCTCTCTCAAAGATAAACATTAAAATAAAATTTAAGAAATAGCACTTAAATAGAAATAAGAAAGGATTTTAAAGGATGTATCCCTTAGTTGTGAGGTCTTGGCCAAGCTGGATAACCACTCTGACCCTCTCTTTCCTCAGTTATAAAATCAAAAGAGAAGTATGTGATATATTTATGAGTAGTAATCATTCAATCATTTATACATGTCTACTATGTGCCAGCAACTGTTTTAGGCAGTGAAGATAGAATGCTAAAGAAAAAGATCATTGTTCTCATTGGGAGAGGCAGAACATGTAATTCCACAGCAGGCTGATAAGCAAGAGAAAGAAAAATAAAGCATAGTAGGGGATAGAGAATGAGGTGCTACTTTAGAAATAGAGTAAATAAAAACATATGTGTTAAATGCACAATAGAATTACAAATTATAGAAGCAAGCATATTGTATTTACCACCAATTTTAGTCAAGTTTAAAATACCTGCCAAATTTTAATATTTTTAAAACAAATATTTGGAACTTTCATATGAAAATCATACATTTTATTATTAAATGTATAGAACTGCTGAGATAAAATGTATTAATATAAAAAGCCCCTGTTTTTCCTTTTTTTAAAAAGTGTATTTATTTTTGAGAGAGAGAGATAGAGCACAAGCAGGGGAGGGGCAGAGGGAGGGAGATACAGAATCTGAAGCAGGCTCCAGGCTCTGAGCTGCCAGCACAGAGTCTGACTTGGAGGTCAAACTCACAAACCTAGAGATGACCTAAGACGAAGTTGGATGCTCAACTGACTGAGCCACCCAGACATCCCAAAAGCCTCTTTTTTTTTTGCTATCTACAATTAATGTCAAACAGTTATTCTATTTGGGAATTTGACACTCTTTTCCATTAGAATAAAGGTGCATTACTCTCATTTTAAAATATTTAAACATTTCAATATGTTAATCAAATAATGACAGATTCAGAATAGATTTTTTTTTAAAGAGGAAGGCAAGGAAAACTCTGTAGGCCATATCATTACCATTATTGATTTGGAATATTAAATAGTTTGAGTGGAGAATGAAAGAAAGTCACCTAGTTTGATAATCACAAAATATATTTTAAATTGGCCTTGACACTCCTTTTTATACTTTATGAGCATGCATCATTGGTAGATACATGTTTTTAAAAGAACTGACCAAGTATTGAAAAGTTGGTTTAGTATTTGATTCTATCATGACTGCATAACAAAGATCTAAAAATACCAGTTTCCATGGTTTTGCTTTAATGGAAATAGACTAAGTTTTTCAAGTTACAGCCAGAATAATGGTTCCATTAATGCTAGTAAAGAAATGGTCTCAGTGAAATAAAAAATATCCAGAAAGCACATATTTTAATCATTTTTATAGTGCTATTCAAAGAGATGTATAAGTCTATAGCATTAGAATAGTAATCTTTTTTACTAGTATCTTTTAATTTTGTTATTTTTTTAATGGGAGACATTTGTTATACTATAGAAAGAATATTAATTTAACTCATCTATGGCTCCTTCAAGTACTGTATAGTGTGCAACAGTTTTACTATTAAATTGTATATTATCTTATTGTTTTTTGTTGTTGCTTTTCTAAAACTGTATTTTTCTCGTGTGGGTGGTGTTTTCTTTCTCCTGCTTTCCTTGTTTGTTCTCTATCCTCGACAGTTTTGTTTAACAGTTTTAAAAGACATTTTCCAAAGTTTCACAGACATATGCTCAACATATATAATTAACTTCTTTTTGTAGGAAAATAAGATGACAATATAAGGGTAGGTATACACTACTAAAAAGTTTTTCCCCTTCTACTGCCTGTTTTTTTAAGAAGAAGATATGCCTGAAGTATTCAGTGAACAAGAACAAAAGCAATTAAAACCAGAGATCTTATGTTCAGGAATATCACTGCTAAATTTTCTGTAACTTTGTGAGTCAATTTATAAGTTTATTACACAAGTACCTATGAAATTAGAAATATATGGATATTATCTGAATTATTTTCCAAATGGAATTATTTCCAAATATTATAAAATGTGGACATCACTCAAGTCAATATAAAATATTTTTACTGTTCAAATAAATTATTATTGCAGATCCATGAAAACCTATAATATCAAGGCAACCACTACTCCTTTGTAGGGGACCAGGGAAGGCAGGACAATTGTGAAGGCAGTCACAAAATGTGACTTATTAATCAGAATTCTCAATTTAAGATTTAAACTGTGTGAGACAATTTGAAAAGGTTATCTGTCAACATAAATATTTTAAATAAACAAGTCCATAGCACTTAGATTACTCTCTTGTAATTGTGGAATGGAACTGGTGTCTCATGAGGAAGAGAATTGAATACTCAGGAAGCACTGAGTATTAAGAAGTTAGTTTTCAATACACTAAATTTTAGTAGCAAAGTATAGAAATCGTTTTAGGCAGCAAAGAAGGAGGATGGCAGATGAAAAGGAGGGAGGACAGAGGAATGGGAACTGTTAGATATCTAAAGGAACTATCAAAAAGAACTGTTACTTTTAAAATGAAAGTTAAACCTTTCAGCATATCTTAAGAAAATTTGGAAAAAATTTCCAGTGGCAAATTATTTTAAAGTCCAACTGGTGCTCTCTGCAAATATTCATTGGTGCTACCTAATTATTACTCAGAGTTATTGGTATTGTCATCTTCTTTTATATTTTATATTCATCAACACACACACACACACACACACACACACACTCACACACACACACACACGGAGATTTAAAATGCCTTGTAAATATTGCTTAATAATGACTAAATTCTGATGAAGTTTCTCAGATTAGTCTTTTCACTTTCAAGTGATCATATTAATTAAAAGAACTAAATTCAATGTACTGTCATGTAAGATATGGGCACTTGGTTATTGGTAAACACATTTAAATAAAGATAAAAAATAAGGTGTCTTCTGAGTGTACATGTCTGTCTTAATGGTGATTGTGTGAAGAAATATAAAATATTAAAAGCAAATTAAATTAGTTACAAAACTATAATCACAGAGAAGATAAAAATGATCTGGGAGTCAAAAATAAATGTATTGTCTTTTTTAACTCTTTAGTTATGATTCAATTGTTTGTGCTAAACTGAGGGTTCTTCTTTTCTAACTAGCTAGATCCCTATTTACCTTTTCTGAAAATTATACATGTATGTGTTACTCAATATTTACTGAAGGCTTATTATCTATAAAACATTAGTATGGGCTATTATTCACATTGAGGGTGAGCTCTTGAATGATTTGAAAACTCATATAAATACACCAAAAAATGTGTGAATGTTTATAGAAACTTTGTTTAAAATAACTCAAAACTAGGGGCAACTGGGTGGCTCGGTTAATCGTCTGACTCTTGGTTTAGACTCAGGTCATGATCTCACAGTTTTGTGACTTCGAGCCCCATGTCAGGTTCTTGATAGCACAGAGCCTGCTTGGGATTCTCCCTCTCTGCCCCTCTCCTGCTCACACTCTCTCTCTCCCTCCAAAAAAATAAACTTAATAAAAAGTATCCCAAAACTGGAAGCAACCAAGATGTCCTTCAATAGGGGAATGGATAAACAAACTAGAGTACGTTCATACAATGAAATATTATTCAGGGATTAAAAGAAATAAGCTATCATGCCACAAAAAGGCACAGATGAATCCTAAATGCATATTGATAAATGAAAAGAAGCCAGTCTGTGCTGCCTGAGTGGCTTAGTCGGTTGTGCAACCAACTCTTGATTTTGGCTCAGGTCACGATCTCGTGATTGGTGAGGTCCAGCCTATGTCAGGCTCCTTGCTGATGATGCTGAGCCTGCATGGGATTCTCTCCCCTCCCCTCTCTCCCTGCCCCTCTCTTCCTCATGTTCTCTCTCTCAAAATAAATAAACTTAAAAATAATAAAGAAAAGAAGCCAGTCTGAAAAAGGTACATAATATAGGATTCCAGTTTTTGACATTCTGGAAAAGGCAAAACTAGAGGTGGCAAAAAGATCAGTGGTCATCAGGATATGGTGGGGGTAGGGACAGTGTTGAATAGGTAAAACACTGAAGACTTTTAGGGTGGTGAAACTACCCTGCATAATGCTTCAATGTTGGATACATAACACTATGCACTTGTCAAAGTCCACAGAATTTTACAGCACAAAGACTAAAATAATGTACACAGATTTTAAAAAAACATTTAGGTGGTCAGGGGAATCCCAGAATGAAATGTAGAATGTGATAAAAAAAATCTAGCTGTATTCAAATGTATGAAACAACTTCACTGATGGGGGTCAGGGGGAAAGGTGCTATCCTAAGTTAACTTTGAAATAAACAGAGTCTGTAGGACTAAAGGCAAACAAACAAAACAAAACAACACAACCAGACATTAGCACTGTACTCTAGTTGATAAAATTATGTCCCACAGGGGTACATGTTAACAATTCTGAGCTACAGATAGATATAGATTATATAGATCTACATATAAATGGACGTCTTTGAATTAAAAAAATCAAGTGAGTGGATGGTGATTGCCAGCATTCTCACTGTTAGAGCAAAACTTTAGAGACAGGATGAAGGTATGGTCTATGTGGTACAGGATTAGACTTGGAGACATCATTATGAAGTCATGTTTAGCTTAATGTAGATGCAGGTAGTTACATATAGAAATATTTACAGATATATGTATGCATACAGTTGGTATAACAAAGGTAGGCCTAAAAGAAAGAGCCTAGAAGCAGCAACACTCCAGGTACATGCAATCTTAGGGCCCAGATATTGGTTTCTCATTCTCCAATAAAAGGAACCAGGACTCCATAGTGAAATGTATGATTCTAGGGCTAGTGCAGAAAATATCAAGAGAAGCCTGACACATTTCATATTGTTAGAAAATAAGTATGAGCTAAACATACACGCACACACAAAGTGTAAAATAAATATGCATGAGTCGTACTGATATAAATAAACTATTGCATAAATAAATAAATAAATGACAACTCTCCATACAAAAGAATTCCAAATAAATTATGTAGATATTCCACCCTCAAGGGAGTGTAGAACAACTCCCTGCCCTTTCAGTATGGGTTGTGCAAAGTGACTTTCTAAAGAGTATAGCATAGGAAGTGGGGGGAAAGAGAGTAATTTTATAGTGGGAAACCTGAGAGACATCACCTCAGGTGATCAAGATCAACATCAAAAGTATAAGCCATGTTGATAGTACCTATGGCAGATATGATGTGATGAAAATAAATACCTCTGTAATTCCCACCCCCCCCATACCTAATTTTATCCTAATCATGATTGAAAAAATCAGAAAAATCCCATTTGAGGAATATTCTACAAAATATGTGACTAATACGCCTCAGAAGTATCAAGGGCATTAAAGATAGGAAAAGTAAGAAACTTTCACAGCCAAGAGGGGAGACATACATAATAACTAAATGTAATATGGTATCTTGAAGAGAATCCTAAAACAATAAAAGGATATTAGGTAAAAACCAAGTAAATCTGAATAAAGTACAGACTTTAATTAATGGTAATGTATCAACATTGGCTCATTAATTCTGACAGATGTGCCATACTAATGTATGACACAACAGGAGAGAGCGGGTGTGTAGTGTATGTGATCTCTCTGTACTGTCTTCACACATTTTTTTAAAAATCTAAAATTGTTCTAAAATTAAAAAAAACTATTAAAAATTAGTTTCACACACTCTAGTAACTGCATACAAAAATGATTCATCTTTTTTGGAAAAATATTTGACTCAAAAACAAAAGCATATCAGTTTCAAAAAACCATCTCCACCCAAATGAAGTAAATTCTCTAATCTTTATGTCAAGGCAATGACATTGAATTCAAAGGACAATTGCACATATATTAAACAGCTCTAAATTTATCAGTCTCAACCAAGCATTCTTCAAATTTCACCTGTCTTTTTTTAATGTTTATTTATTTCTGAGAAAGAGAGAGAGAGAGAGTGCAATTGGAGGAGAGGCAGAGAGAGAAGTAGAGACACAGATTCTGAAGCAGGCTCCAGGCTCTGAGCTGTAAGCACAGAGCCTGATGTAGGGCTCAAACCCATGAACCATAAGATCATGAGCTGTGCCAAAGTTGGATGCCTAAACAACTGAGCCACCCAGGGGCCCCCAAATTTCATATATCTTATGCAGCTACAAGTTGGGACACAATGCTGTTGCTAGCAATTAAGCCTGTATATTGATTAATGTTAAAAACATGTGCAAAATCATTTTTATTGATTTGTATTATGAAAAGTTTCAATTTCAACTTAAATTATTATTTTTCTCTTCCTCCTTCTGCTTCTTCTGTTTGTTTTTTGTTGTTGTTTTTTTGTTTTTTTATTTCTTAAGTAATTTCTATGCCCCATGTGAGGCTTGGACTCCCAATCCTGAGATCAAGAGTTGCATGCTTTCCTGAGTAAGCCAGCCAGGTGCCCCTCAACCTAAGTTCTTGTAAGTGTCTACATAGATCACAAATAATTTTTTTCTTTGTTTGTTTCTTGAAGCTTCAAATTTGGTTATGTGCCCTATGATATTGGTGAGACAGTATGATACATACTGCCATTTTCTGGTCTTTGTTTATTGAATTTCTGGCAAACATTTTTGTTTGTTTCACGAAAATGTTGAGATGGAGTTAACAATACAGTAAATCTTTGTGAATACTTTCCATGATTCAGTCAAAGAGCATTGGTAAAGAACACAACATCATAAAGTTCATTGTATTATATTTCTTTCAACGGTTCCATAAACTGGTGATGATTCATAGCATTAAAGTTTGTATATAAATGATTTTAGCACATATATCCATGAGAGTTGTCATAAAGTCTGCTTCAGAAAACTCAGCACAAATATTTCTGGCATATTTTTGTGTATCACATGGCAAAATAAAGCCATAAGAAAAGTATCTGTCTCTTATCTTAAAATTCCCATAAATTCAGAATTTTTATGTAACATATCTGGAGCATCAACTATCATGATGAAAATTAAGTTTTTCATATGTAGCTGAAATCCTTCTTTGATAGTTAAAAAGTCATAAATATCTATTCTTAGAACTTGATTCTTTTTAGCTCATGAACTGAATCTGTAAATTTGGAAGTCTTTTGAGTAGAAAATATCCAAGAAATTAATTGAAGAGTGTCTCTCATATTTCATGACTCATGTAAAGAAAGCTAAAGAAAAGAACTTGTGATTTTTCAAATTTTGACTCAATTGCTGTTTAAGATTGCTAGAAAGTTCTTAAATACCATGGACAATTGTTTGGTGGCAATTGAATATCTTTCACTTTTTGTAAAGAAGTCTATTAATCTTTTCTTCATAATTTCCTAACAAAATTTCCATAATTGAAAGAAATGTTTTGTTTTGTTTTACAATTTTCCCATCAAAGTGGTTTTCTTTTTTGTGTTAGAATCTAAGCCATTTTATAGCACTACAAAATTATAAGTTCAGAACCTGTTAAATATCATTTAAAAATTTTTATTGGACATGTAATTCTTATGTTAGCATCTAACTTCACTGGTCTTTGTTACTGTTGAGAGAAAACTATTAAATTCACTATGTATTATCTGAGAATGTCTCTTAATGATGACCAATTTATTATATCTAAAAATCATTTTATCAAACAAACAGCTTTTCCATTTTGCTTTGCCTTGACAAATTGCAATTGTCATTCATAATAAAATATGTAACATATGTTTATTCAGTCTTTTTTCCCTTTACTATTCCAATTGTAGTATTAGCATTTACATTTCCATTTGATTCCAACCTAGTTTATTCATTAAAAAATTTTTTTTAATGTTTATTCATTTTTGAGAGAGAGAGCACAAGCAGGGGAGGGGCAGAGAGAGAGAGGGAGACACAGAATGTGAAGCAGGCTTCAGGCTCTGAGCTGTCAGCACAGAGCCCGAGGTGGGACTTAAACCACAAGATCATGACCTGAGCCAAAGACAGATGTTTAACTGAGTCACCCAGGCGCCCTATTGCACACCTATTTTATACCTTTCTTTTAAAATTTAAAACTTGTTAATTCTTGCTTTTTAAACTAGAATTTAGTTATAATTACTTATGGTTTTCATAGCTATCACTGCAATTTAGGCTGTCAGCATAAAATATTCAAATAAATTTATTACAATGTAAAAAAAAAGGAGGTGAGGGGTAGCTTGGGACTTGGAATGGTGTTCATATACAGCTGATGGCTGGCAGGAATAAAGTAAAGACATAGCTTCTTTCCAGGCACACAAGTTCAGAAAGGGAATAAATTGTTGAGGGTACCCCTTGAGCCCCAAGTAGAAAGGGTCCAGTGGGCAATCTAGCCAGCCTTTGGATTCATTTAGAAGGCTACTATCTGATAACCACATTTCCTCTTTGGGATTTGAATACTGTATACCAATTGATATATGGGATGAAGGATTCACCCACTTCTCACTGATTTTAGGAAAAAATATGGTAGCCTGTAGAGGAAGTGGGACTAAGATAGGAGAAAGTGACATATTCCTTCTATTTATCCACTTAATAATTTACAGTGTAACATTTGGTTTGAAGTAGAAACCTCCATATCTCATTAAGTTCTATTGATTTTTTTTTCAAATACAAAGCTGAGACATAAGCCTGGAAAACACCTCAATTATACCAGCAAGAAACTGCTATATAAGGTCCATAAGTTATCAGCCAAACTGCAATTTCATTATTAGACTTCATGCCCTGTTACGCTCCATCCAAAAGCTATTGTTTTCCACTCTTTAAAATCCCTGTTGCTATGAGTGGGTTAAGTTTTTATATAGTATTGTTAGTCACTCTGAATATGAAATGTATCTAGAGTTGGTTTCACACAATAGTGCAATGAGTTACTGACTGGTCCCACTTAATTCCTGTACATCCACTTCTCCCTTTCCCCCATTATTTCAATTAACATTTTAAAGCAAACACCTCTTATAAAAACAATTTTTTTCTTCTGAAAAGTTATAGTGATATACATTTCCTACTTTCACTGTATAGCAGAATGAATTGTTTTCATTGTTAAAATGTAGTCAAGAGTCACATATTTTAAGAGTATTATATTTTTCCTATAAATTTTACCCATACTGGTGATTATTTTCACAACTGAACTTTAAAAAGGAAGAGTCCATTTGGTTGCATATGAATTGATGACATTTTTAGGCTGTCATTACCTACAGAAAGAGTGAACCAATGTCTCAACATGAATGAGTGGTAAGTGACCTTTAAAAATGTTTTTCAGAGTAAGACTTTTCTTTATTTCTCTTGCTATTTTTAAATGAAATAAACCTGGATTTGAAATATGATAAACTCTAACTGAAGTTGCTTGAAATATGCTCAGGAGTGAAAAACGCCAACCATTTTCTCTTACATATGCCTGAGGGAAAGACATTTTATAAATTAGTACTTAACATGTAAATTGTATTTGTGATTTCTGACTGCTAAGAAAAAAAAATACTAAATATGTTTTTTCATCTTGTGTTCAACTAACATTCATTGAATACTTGACCTATATACCACACTGTTTGTAAAGTATTTTTGGAAATACACAAATATATGAAATCTAATCTCTCTTTTCAAGCAAATTTTAGTTTTTTAGAAGTGATAAAATGCATGAATATAATTCAGTTCATGGTAATTTTAAAGACAGTTGGAAATAAAGTAGTTCAGGTGGCTATTTTTCCTTTGCCCCTTCAGACTCACCCCCTACCATTCTTCACTCTGTTTTGTTTCCCTGCAATCTGATCTGTGTGAGAGGCATTTACAAGCTTTGGCCTCCACTAAGTTTGACCAATGGGGAGAACCAGCATAATCTCAAAAGAGAGAGCTAGAGAAGTAGAATTGGAGTATTTAGGGGATAGTTAGTCTTTTGCTTCTTTATATGATGTCAAAGTGGGCTTGGATGTATCCCAGAGCCAAGGCCTCAATGCCTAGCAAAGTTTCTTCTTCACAGAGCCTTCACTGGGTCTAGATCCTACCAACTGATCTCTTTCAGGTCTAGAGGTGGTAACTAGTATTTCCACACAGAAGGACCCCAGGGTTCTGCAATATCCCTGCCTAAAATCCAAATTTGAGTGTATAATCTGCTTCATATCAGAATTCCAAAATGGAAGTATTTGAGAAAAAAAAATTACTTCCGTTAGGAATAATTCTGTTATCTTTGATTATGTACTGAATAATGATTAGAATGGAAAAGTAAAAGTTTTTTTTTTTCTTTCTACTTGTCTTTCTCTACTCCACAGCCAAAAATCCTTTCTCCTATTGTGAAAAAAATTACAATGTCTCTTATTTTTAAAAATTCAAATATTAAATTTACAACTCCTGGACAATAGGGACATGACTACCTCTGCTTTCCATGCTTTTTAAAAATTGAGATGTAATTAGCATACCATAAAATATATGCTTTTAAAGTATACAGTACAGTGATTTGTAAATATATTTCCCATAATGGGCAACCATCAAGACTAGATAATTCTAGAACACTTTCATCACTCCAAAATTAAACCTGACACCTCTTAGCTTTCTGTCCAATCAAATGTCTCACTTAGCACTAGGCATCCATCAACCTACTTTCTGTCACTATAGATCTGCTTATTCTATAAATTCCACATAAATGGAATCATATAATATACAGACTTTTGTGTCTGGCTTCTCTCATTTAGCAAAATATTTTCAAGGTTCATCTATGTTGTAGCATGCATCAGTTCTTCATTCCTTTTTATCACCAAATAATATTCCATTTTATGGATACACCACACTGTTTTTACCACCAGGTGATGAAGATTTGGCTTGTTACACTTTTCAGCTATTGTGAACATTTGTATACAAGTTTTTATGTGAACATATGTTTTTATTTCTCTTAGGTATATACCTAGAAGTGGAATTGCACGTTTATATAAGTAACTCTGTGTTTAACTTTTTGAGGAAGCACCAGATTACTTTCCAAAATGGCTGCCCCATTTTACCTTCTTGTCAGCAATGCATGAAGGTTCTAGTTTCTCCTAATCCCTACCAACACTTGCTATTAGTATGTTTTTTTAACTATAGCCATCCTGGTGAGTATGAAGTGGTATCTTACTATAGTTTCTCCACTGCTATATTAATTAACAAACTGATATAGCATGCAGCATGTTGAAGATGCATTGGTTTAACCCTGTGAGAATAGGAAGTAGCAATAAATTTGATGATCCAAGTTGGTATCCCAGGTTTTGACTCAAAAGGGAAATTTTACTCTCCCACAGTCGGAAAAACCAGAAATACTTCTCTCACGAAATGAATCTTTTCTTCCCAGTGAAAAGCATATGAGGTTGCTTAGGATGCTCCCAAATCATAAAAGTGTTAAGAAGAAAATGGAAAGAAATACTGACAGGAATTAGCATACCATTCCTCACACTCTGGAAGGAGAGGTCAGCATGGGTTGTATGGGTTAAAGGATGGAAATGGCAGGAGGAAAATGTGAAACCATCTCCTCAATAAGGACAGAAAATGGGGCTTGGGCTAAGAGCTCAAGGGAGACTAGGTCTTTTGGTAAGTCTTGTGGGCAGCAAGGGCCATTTCCATAGCAGACTGTCTCTAAAAGTGGCAACAGGTAGGAGAAGTAGGGAAAGTAGAGGACAGGAAATGGCAGGCAAGTACCTTGGAGGGTAGGCACCAGCACATTCCTCCTGCTTAAAGGAACAGTGTGTCAGTAAACATGTCATAAAGACATGCATTCTTGTGTAACCCTAAGAAGGGAAAAAACTTCTATCAAAATGACTGAAATTTACTTTCTCACCACCCAGGCAAAAAGGGGATTTGGTCCAATTTATTCTAATTTGGAAAAAAATAAAGTAACATGGCATTCTTATAGATAAGTATGTTGGAGTAAAATGTGTATGAACTGCTTTCTGAAATTAAGGCTCCTGTGGCAAAACCAATCATATACTATACAAGACAAGGAGGAATATCATATACTTAATATTGCCCTTGCAGTATGCTTTATGGCCATGACTCTGGCATTTTGGAAGTTCCTGGATATAGAAGTTGTAAAAGATTCTCTTGGTTTGTAAAAATCATCTAATAAAGGTGGAATAAAATTTTCTCCTTTCATGCTTATAAAAGCCTGTTCAATGCTAGGTTGGAAGGCTGTCAAACTAATCACCTACTTTGAAGGTAATATTTTGTGAAATACTCCTTGCTATTCAAAATAGTAGTTAGTATAAATATATTTTTTATCTTTTAAAGATATCATCAGAAATATTTATAATTCCATTTTATTTACAGAAATAATTTCCTATGATCAGAAGATAAATGTTTATTAGTCTGAGCAATAGAGCAGAAAACTATAATTGCTTTTTTCTTAGGAAGGTGTTGGTTATTGGTCAGCTTGGTTATTCTCTACCTAGTCATATAATAGACTTCTTTCCACAATGCAGGAGTAGCCACAAATCTTGATTTTTCTCTTTATCTTGACTTCAGTGTTTTCTAGTAAGAAATCATTGCAGTATGGTAAGAGAATAAGCTATGGATAATGCCTAGAATTTTCTTTCTTTTGGCAGCCATCCTATCAGCAGAAGTCAGTGTTTTTAATATATATGTTGGTAACTAATTCTTATAGCACACAATCAATATAAGTTCAGAAGCAGGCTACATTTCCAGTACGATGCAAGTGAACTCCATTTGCTTACTTCCACCCTTACCTTCTTTACAGAAGAGAAAAAAAAAAAAACCCAAACAAACTGAGGCATATGGAAGTCAAGGAAGTCGCCTAAAGTCATGAAATAAGTTAGTGAGAAAGTTGGGACTTGAACTGGGTTTTTAATTTTGTAGACTCCTAGTGCCTAAGCTTATATGGCAATGTCCTCATCACTCGTCCTCTACACCCTAAATGCTTTATCTTAAGGCACTTAAGGTGTTAAACTCCTCATGCTAACGCCCATGAAATCAACATTTCCAGCTCACTGTAAGCTCTATAAGTACAAGTATTTTTCTTAGAAGTTGTATCCAGTTCTCCTTTCTGTATGCTTATACAGGAGTATAGGTCACTATTAACTCATGCATGTAACAATAATTGAAATTCTTGCTGAGTTATTATCAATGCTTACTGATAGAGAAGATTGAGTAGATAAGTTCACATGAATAGAAATCAGGAGAAATATAAGTATAGTTTATCATAGGCTTTCCCATACATAAATTCACTTAATTCTTCACAATTATCACATGAGTTGGACATTGTTCTTATCTCTATTTTATAGTTGAGACACAAATTAATTAAGTGCTTGACCCAAACAACACAGTCAGGATGTGGATCCCAGTCTTGGAACTCAAAATTCCCTGCAAAAATCTCTCCGTGGTACCCTCAGCCTTTCAAATGCCACTAAACCCACCTTATTAATTTCTCACTTCATGTTTTTGCATATTGTTCCTAGTGCAAATTTTTGTCAAGGAAGTCATCTTTAATGAAGCATACCCTCATCTAACTACTTGTCATGGTATGTGCATCCAATATTTATGTTTTTTTAAGTCAATGTTCACCTGTTGACATGTTCTTTATAAATTTTCTTATGTCAATTAGGTATTAGAGACATTCAAAGTTTTCCCATTTTTATTATGGAAGATAGTTGGTCATTATGGAGATTGCAATATCAAGCGTATCTGGAGACAAGTCTAGTCTTATTATTCTCCATGGTATCCATCAGATAATTAATTTCTGTTGGAGAGCCCTGGGTGCCTCAGTCAGTTAAACATCTGAGTCTTGATTTTGGCTCAGGTCATGATCTCACGGTCCTAAGACTGAGCCCTGCATCATTCTGTTAAAAAAGATCTCATCAGGACATAAAACTTTTAATGCTCTAATAAGAGGTAACATTGAAATAAAACATATCTTTCTTAATAACAAATGTTTCTTTAGTTTTGGCCACATGTTGGCTATTTTTTCCTTTAATTCAACTATTTTATTTTATCTTATTTTATTTTTTTTAATTTTATTTTTTATTTCAAGTAAAATTAACTTAGAGTGTCATGTTAGTTTCAGATGTACAATATAATAATTCAACAATTCTATGCATTGCTCAGTGCTCATCATGATAAATGCACTCTTAATCCCCTTTATCTATTTCACCTCATGCACTGAACCCATATCCCCATCTGACAACCATCAGTTCATTCTCTGTATTTGAGTGTGTTTTTGTGTTTGTTTTTTCTTTGTTTCTTTGTGTACTAAATTCCACATGAGTGAAATCATACAGTGTATGCCTTTCTTTGATTTATTTCACTTAGCATTATACCCTCTAGGTTCATCCATGTTGTAGATGACAAGATTTCACTATTTTTTTTATGGCAGAGTAATATTCCGGTGTGTGCGTGCCTGTGTGTGCATGCCTGTATGTGTGTGTGTGTGTGTGTGTGTGTGTGTGTGTGTGTTGTTTATCCATTTTTCTACTGATGAACACTTGGTTTGCTTTCATATCTTGGCTATTGTAAATAACACTGCAGTAAAATAGGGGTCCATATATCTTTTGGAGTGTTTTAATTTTCTTTAGGTAAATATCCAGTAGTAAAATTACTGGATCATGTGGTAATTCTATTAAAAATATTTTGAGGAGCCTCCATACTGTTTTCCACAGTTGGCTGTACTAATTTTCATTCCCACCAACAATGTATAAGAATACCTTTTTCTTCACATACTTGCCAACACTTGTTATTTCTAGTGGTTTTGATTTTAGCCATCTGACAGGTGTAATGTCTCAGTGAAGTTTTAATTTGCATTTCTCTGATGATTAGTGATATTGAACATCTTTTCATGTGTCTGTTGGCCATCTGTATGTCTTCTTTGGAAAAATGTCTATTCAGGTCCCCTGCCCATTTTTAATTGGATTATTTGTTCTTGTTCTTTTAATTGGATTATTTGTTCTTGTGTTCTTCACAATTAAACATTTCTTTAGCTTTGGGGGCATGTTGGATAATATTTTAAATTAAAATATGTTTTTAACTTAAGTATTATAATGACTTCAAATTACAAAAGAAATTCTAGCCAATCTTGTAGACTAAATTTTATGATTTTAAAAATCCTTCATTTTATGTTACTACTGCCTTGATTTTTCTTACAAGAATTACCATTCCATTTTCTCTGAAATCTAAAATATGTTCCATTTAAAGTGCTTCACTAATAAAGTGGTTTTTGGAAACATCACCTAAATAAGAACTCAACATCTCAAAAATAGCCATTGTAAAAACAAATACCAAAACAAAAACAAAAACAAAAACAACTACTTTAGAATTGCAGGCTTTCAGCTGGGCACACACATTCTTTTTTTTAAAATAATTTCCCTGCTACATAACTTTGGTTTCCTTGACATTGTAGGTTGACCCTCCTCATGGATCTTCATAGCATCCATTTTTCCTGAAACTTAACCTTTGAATTATGAATGGGTAACACTTGCTACAAGAACTTGTTTGAAATAATAATCTGTGGTGGATCTAGTCAATTAAATTGACATGTCCACCTTTATCTTCAATAACCTGTTGAGTTATCCACTTGGGGATGACATTTCTTTATGTGTATAAATCCTAAGAAGCAGTTATAAATTTCAAAAACTTGAACATTGTATATATATGATAGTTACCACTGTTCCTTATAGAATCATTTAACCAAGGTCCGGTTAACTGGAGGCTGAATGTTGGTGATACAGGGTAGTTGATCCTGCACCTATAATATTAGCTGCTTAGTCAAATTCAGCAAGTCATTTATTTTCTTCTTCCATTTTTTCTTTCCAAAATAGTATGACTAAATTTTTTATAAAAATAAAAATATTATATATGTATGAGTGTGTGTGTGTGTGTCTGATTCCTAAATTATGAAACCTATCTTAGTGATATGTTATATTTATGGAAACTGCTCATTTCCAAATGTTGATCATCTATATTTAAATGTACAAATATATTTTTTTCTGATGTAGTTCATGAATACCACAAGATGTATTGAATAATGGCTGTTTTTTCTTTTAAAAGTGTTACTCCAGAAAGACTAGAAATAAAATGATAAAAAGTAGTAATCAGAATCACAATACAAATAGAATAACTTTATATATGAGAAGCACTTTTTGTATGAGAAGCAGATTCTAAGATGTTATAATATTTATATAAATGCTATGTTGTTTTCTTTTAAAATTATATATAATATAATATATATAACATAATATATATTATTATATGTAATATATAAGCATCTAGAATCAGATGCTTAATCAACTGAGCCACCGAGGCACCCAGTTTTCTAATATTTATGGTTGCAACCATATTATTAGCACCTCTTGTCTTATGGTTATATACCTTAAAAATTCATCTGAGATTTTTTTGTACAAAATTGGAAAAGAAACTAAAGGAGGAAAAGGGAATAATGTAGAATAGGAGATGAAAAAGTGACAGAGTGGGAGGAGAGGATGGAAAGAAGTGATGAAAATAGAAGCATAAAAAAAAAGAAAGCAAAGGTGGAGGCTAGAAAAATGATATGCATTTGGGGCATAGTACAACATTATAAAGGACTTTAAAGTTTAAATGAAAATGATTAAAATAAATGTAGAATAGCTGGAGGGACATGTCTAACATGACTTATTGAAAACGTGCTTGTTGGCACAGTTATTTCAGTGCATTTGACTTTAGTTGAATTGTGTTTCCTTTAAAATCTTGGTAATGCTAAATATAATAACTGTGTTGTACAGACATTCATTTTCTCAGAATGGCCAAATAATTAAGAGTGCAATGCTATAATATAGTTCATAGTCAACTTAAATCTACAGACCTATTATCTGCTCACTGACAAAGAACATGGAAAAGACAAAAATACTCTAGAGAGTCCAGTCTACTCTCAGAAACTTTACAGCACTTTAACTAGTTTATGCCATAACTACCAAAGATGTCACTAACTCTGAACATCGGGGCACCTTTCTTTTATTGCTGCTATAGTTTTTATATGCCAGCTACTGTCTTTCAACTCCAGAATAAACTGATTGTTTCTCAGAAGTTTAATTAGTGACTTTAAGTTGCAATTCCATCTATTTTTTTTTAATACTTTAGGTGTTCATAACATTTTAAGTGTACATATCAATTCAAATTGGTCCCCTAATGTTTACCATGTGGGAATTGTCTAATATAAATTAGTCCAGGATACCTTTCAACATATAATATTCTGGTTTTACTAATGCTCCTACATATGTTAGTTTTGTTTGAATTTCATTCAGTTAAATCTTAATTTAAGTATATAATTGCTTTTCTAAATGAAGTGCTTTCAAATGAACGTTCTTCTGCTGTAAGCTGTGTATGATGAAGCCATGCACTGCTCCTCAAACTTTACTGTATATCAGAGACACCTAGAGTGCCGGTTAAAATCCAGATTCTTTGACCCCACTCTCAGGGATTCTGATTCAGCAAGTCTGAAGTGGGCCTATGAATATGCATTCCTAACAAGCTCCCAGGTGACACTGACACTGTCAGTCTGCTGACCCACTTTGAGTGGAGCCAACAGCATGATACAATCTTTAGAGAAATTTCTTCAGCTTTTAATGTCTAGTTTATTCTTTAGGAGCAAATAGTGAAATCTGTATCTTAAAATAAGCCAAGACAGTTTCTCTTCTGGACTTCAGTGTTCTCTAATTTGTAAATGTTACCTACATCAGAGAACAGAGGCTTGAGGAGCAGTTCACTTGTCTGTATCATTTAGTGGTAAAAGAACATGAGATTTAGAAACAGACCTAAAAGATTTCAAATCTCACTTTTAACATTTATTAGCTGTGTGCCCTTGGGCAAATTACTAAAACTTTCTGAATCTCATTTTTAACATTTGTGCAGAAAAAAAAATAAGATCTATGTGAAAATGTTATTGTAAGCATTTAACAAATTAACCTATGTGAATAGCACTGAACGATATCCTTTCAGACCTCACTGCATTCATTATGCTCTCCATTCCCCCTAAATTTTTAATTTCTCCATTTTCACTGGCTCTGCCTCTAAGACAAGGTGTAATTTTTCCTCCAATTTGAAAATAATCCTGTACGACCCTACATAACTGACTTCTCCCCTCAGTTTCCCTCACAACCAATCTTTGAAGAAATTACCTATGCTCACTGCCTCTAGTTTCATATTGCTTCATCGTTCAACCTACCATTACGTCTGAAATTCTGCCTCCACGGTCAAAACGAAATTGTCTTCTTAATGATCATGTTGATTTGTAAGTGTACAATCAACACTATCATGAACAATGTCTCTCAGGCATGTGGCCTCTAGCCCTAGGTGGCTGGCATGGCTCACCACTCACTGGCCCTGCAAACTGTCCTCAACCTCAGCTTTAGTAATGCTTTTCTCTCTTGCTTTCCCTTTACCTCGTCCTTGCTGGTACCTCTTCCACGGCTTGCCCCTATTTTCTCTCAGTCAGCCTGCTGTCTCGGAGAGATCTCATCCTTGCTCATGCTTGTAATTCCCATCTCTGTACTTTGACACTCGTCAACCCCACATACCCAGTATAGACTTCTCTCCTTTGTCAAGGGACCATTTAACTTCCAAATGAATATCACTATCTTAATGTCCAAATTTAAATTCCACAAAACTAAACATAGACATGCCCAGAATATGCACCTATACTTCCTGTATTCCCCATGAGAATGCATGGCAATTCCATGCACCTAGTCCAAATGGCTATCTTGAAAAATTCACTCTGCCTGGAACATTCTTCACCCATTCTTTATTCGGCAAACTTCTATTCATCCTTTGAGTTAAAGCATAGACATTAGTTTCTCAGGAATCTTTCTCTGACCACCCTAGTAACCCCTCCTATGTATTTCTCCAGACCCTATACCTCACCTATAGCAGAATTCCTAACCATTTCACCCATTACACTCTCAGTCTCATGGAGGAAAAGACTAGCCGTTCTCTCTTTAACTAATAAAGCATCAGCACACAGCGGAACACACGGCACATGATAGATGCTTAAAAATATTGTTTGACTCTCTTTTCCAAAATTATTCAGTCATTCTCACTGGGCCACCCTCTTCTGCACAGTAGGTGAACCACAGTGAGCAGAATAGACAAAACTCCCTCCTCAGGTGTCAGAGTGTCAGAGACAGACAATAAACTAGACAAACAAGTAATAAATCATCACAAAATTGCAAGCATTATGAAAAAGAAACAATTACACCAAGAGGAGAATAACAGAGGGGAATCTGTATAGAGAGGTGACAGAGATGGGAGTTGTTTTTTAAACGGGATGAGCACAATATGGCCACGAAAAGAGCACACAGCATGAGAAAAGGCTCCATTGTGGGAAAGACCTGGTGTGCTTTAGGGAGGTCACCGCTTCCCCACCTGAGAGAAGAAGCATATGGAAACTCAGAGAGTGAAGGGAACTGTTGTCTAAGATGAGGCTAAAGAATTAAGCCAAGCCCACTCTTTGGTAGAGACTCACTATCGAATAAGAATAATTTACTCCTCCAACTCAAGTTCAATAAGTTTCAATGTTCTAGTTATGGTTCACATCAAATTCTCACGGAGTGTTATTTTTTATTCAGTCATCTTAATTCCATACAGCAAACAACTTTTAGTCATAATTCCATAGTGCTTAAGTCTTTCCTGAAAATAAATTTTTATATACTTTGCTAGTAGTCAGTTTATGTCATTTTTTAACACATCAAAGAGCCTTGAAGATATAGCCATGTTTTTCATTAAACAATATATCAGAATAGCTCTGTGAATATAATTTCCATATAAAATCTCTACTAGATATGTAATAAATCAGATTTATGCCATTACCTTAATAAAAAATCCTATATTCTTATAGTATCAATAAGAAACTAAGTTCAGAAATGTTATTTTTCAGAAGTAATTTATTTCAGAATAAATTTTTCATTAAACAATATTGAGTGCCAAATTCTTGAGTCCATTTTTTTCATCATAGAAACTTTAAATAATACTAGCTCTAATCTTAATAATATGTGCTTACTTAACTGCAAAATTTATAATATGAACTTATACATAGGTATCGACTTTAGATTTTAGACTACATTTTTAAACTCTGAGTCTAAGGAAAGCTTTTCAATATTTAATGATCTGCCCATTTAAGGCATCTAAGTTAATGAAATGATTGATTGTTAAATATATGGATTATCTATATTAAGGTTTCTCAACCTTGATAAATTTTGAGCTCAATAACTCTTTACTATAGGGAATTATCCTATGCATCATAGAATAATGAGCTGTATTCCTGGTCCCTGACCACTAGAAGCCATTTGCAACTCCTAGTCCCACAAGCTGTGATAACCAAAAGTCTGGTTGAGAATCATCAGTTGATATATTTTAGCAATCAGAGGCTCTGGATTTGGAATATAGCATTCCATCCGTTCCTACACAGTTGGATGTCCCTATTTTATGTCATTAATATCCAAAACAATCCTTGGTAGATCTGTTACCTCTATACATCTGAATGCTAGAGTCAGTTGATATTTTCTTGAAAATGACACAGGTTTTGTTGAGTTCACTGGTTCTTCTGATAACAAGCAAAAAAGGAACAATTTAAATTATAGTTGCTTTTTTCTAATTATATCTGTGATTCATAATAATTTTATAAAATTTAGAAAACTAAGTAAAGCGTATTAGAGAATGTAAAAGCTACTAAGGATAACCACTTAGCATTTTGAAATATTTTTGTTGTTTGGATATATACATATATTTCATAAAATTGGGAAAATGCTGTTATGCAATTTGTTTTTATAGAGTGTAGTGTTCTATTATATTCAATATCATATTGTATGCATTTGTATATGTTATTAAATATTATTTGAAAACATTAGTTTATTATATTTTTATGTACTGTTATTAAGGAAAGATAATTTATTATTCACCCTTAAGTGCTTTTCCAATTTTGTTTTAATGACTAAAATCTATAATATAAAGAAAATAGTTTAATACATAGCAATCTAATGTTGTCTTTGAATTACTATTTCTATGGCTGGTTTTTATCCTCCCATGTAAGAGACACAGATTTTCAGGCAACTTTCTTCTCTTACACTTGGTCTTTGAATATTTTCTTTTTGGTTTAGTAGTTACTACAGCTCATGGAAAAATAAAATAATATACATATGAGGTGATAGAAAGGGCTAAAAGGAAAAATCTACACACAGACATACAATCACACACTTCTCTAGTATCAAATTATTTTCTGTCTGTACAGGCAAAACAGATTGGAAATAAATTTTTCAGGGGCTTATTCACAAATCCTGAAAAGGTGACCCAAGGAGCTATTGCCTCTCTAATGAAATGGTGAGTTAATTATACTCTTCCAATAATGATATAAATGTTGAAAGATAATTTGTTTAGTTTTCTGTTTAAAACTGGCATATAAGAATAATAGATCTATTCATTTCTAGATATCTACCCAAGAGAATAGAAGACATACATCCACACAAAAACTTGCATGTGAATGCTCATAGCACTATTACTCATTAATAGCCAAAAAGGTGGAGAAGACCCAAATGATCATCAACTGATGAACGTATAAACAAAGTAGGGTGTATCAAAATAATGGGATACATTTCAACTATAAGAGAGATTGAAGTACTGATATGTGCTACAACATGGATGAATCTTGAAAACATTTTAAATGGAAAAAGCTGAATGAAAGAAGTGGTCACAAAAAGCCATATATCATATGATTTCATTTATATGGGATGTCTACAATAGTCAAACTCATAGACAAAGTAGATTAGTGATTTCCAGGACAGAGGAGTGGATGGAATGAGAAATGACTTGTAATGGGTTCAGGATTTGTTTGCGGAGCGGTGTGTGTGTGTGTGTGTGTGTGTGTGTGTGTGTGTGTGTGTGTGTAGGGGGCTATGATAACGTTCTGGAATTAGAAACTGGTGATGGTTGCACAGCATTGTAAAAGAGTAAAATTTGCTGGACTGTATGCTTTAAAGGAGTGGATTTCATGTTTTATGACTTATATCTCAAAATAGCCAAAAGAATAATCCTTCTATAATCCATTCTGCAATTGATTAGTATCTATGGTGTAGCAAAGTAGGAACAAATATAGATGGTATCTCCAAGAAAGGAGACAACTCTAGTTGATAAAAATAATTGGAAACCAATCCCTCAGTATAAATATATATATTTAAATGTTTATTTATTTTTGAGATAGACAGAGGGAGAGAGAGGATCTGAAGCAGACTGTTCTGACAGCAGTGAGCCCGATGCAGGACTTGAACTCACAAACCATGAGATCATGACCTGAGCTGAAGTCGGACACTCAACTGAGCCACCCAGGTGCCTCCAAAATAAGTGTTTTTAAAATAGTCTGAGTTTTAGCTTCCACTGCTTTAAAGTCAGCAGCTTAGAGGAATATCCAAGGTGCCTATCTGTAAATATCTTCACTTGCAAGAAACATTTATTCCCCTGAAACTCAGTGATTTAACTATAAAGTCTAGTATAAAGTTATTTCAGTAGCATCACCTTCTATTTCTTAAGAGAAGAGATTTCTATCAACAGTGAGCCTAGGAAAGTCAAATGAGCACTACCCTGTGAACGCAAAAAGAAAGCAGTGGTTTAATATTTGAATTTTACAAATCTAATTATTGGGCCATCTGCTAAAATAATTCTGGTTACTCTGGGTTAGGATCTGAACCTCTCTCCCTTATCAAGATTTATCTCCATTTTAGAGAAAGGAACAACAGTAGTTCTATCATTTTAATTAATTGTGAGGGAGAGGAGGTCAGCTCTAAACACAGCATAGCAATTAATACTCCTCTCTCAGCCTAAGGCTTTAAGATGATATAAAGTTATTTCAGTTTTTAAATCATTCTAATATATTGTTGAACAATCCCCCAAGTATTTAAATGGTGTAAGCAAAAATAACAGTATAACTTTTAAAGGATGCAAAATAAAACATAAGGCTTATATTGCTGTCAACTATTCATATGGGAAACTGCTGTGGATATCTGGAGAAAAATAAACTAATGTGAAATGTCAAAGGGAACAAATAGAAAAATCTTTGATCAACTTGTTGTTAAGTATTGAGTGTAAATATCTTCCTCAGAGCCTACTTTCGACCTAGACCTTGGTTATAACTCCTTACATTGCAATAGGTGTAATATCCATATGGGAAAAAACTAATTTGGTAAAGCATTTTGGCTGACATTTAAGAATGGATCAGGTCAGAGTGGAGCTGACCTCATTTGGAGGTGTTCAGAAGGGCAATATGGAAAATGAGACAAAGAAAGAGATTATGGAAAAGCAACAAAACTTGGCAAAGATACTTCTGAGAGTAAAATTTTAGGTCAAGTCCCCGGTGTTACAAGCAATACAAAATATCACTGAATTGTTAACAACAAACCTTATTTAACATTCAGTACCTTTTAGGTTTCTGAAGTACTGGAAAACAATGATCTTTAATACAATATGCCATTTTGACAAGGTACCGCTATTGTTTTCATTTGCAATACTATGCCCCAGTGAACATGGGGAAGTCATGTCAATCAGACCATGAAAAGGAAAAAGTTTGCACAAACAAGTGCACTATTAACCATAGAATCTGGAAAAGGGAAAAAAACATTGGAGACAAGCTGTGAACAAACATAACTTTTTCAAAAGGGACAAAATTTGGTTTTACTTCCACATTATTTCATAGGCTTAATACACTGCAATTTTCAAAACACTGTTCGTGTGTTCCAATCATGTCAGATGTGTGGGCAGCCAGTGAATCTTTATGAGAAATAGAGAATGCAAATAGTGTGGCTGTCTTCATATTTACAGTTGGCTACACTCTCTTGGCTCCCAATTTATCAGCTTTTAATTATAACAGATAATGTTTATTGCTCAAGGAATGGTTTATCTTGTGAAGATAACATTGAAGTTACCAAGAGAACATGGTAAAAAAGCACTTGACCGATTACTATGCTCTAAGACATTCTTCTTTGGCAGTGATAGTTTTCTAAAATTCATTCAGCTTATTTGTCACAGTACTACTGTTTTTTAAACTGCCACCTGGAACTAATGATCACTCTGCAAAAATAAATCAGCTGTTTGATCATAATTTACAATAAAGTCTCTCAACATTCTTTCTTCACTTGAATGATAGGGAGTATTTCTATCAACAGTGGCTCAGGAAACTAAAGAAACTCAATGCAGTTGAGGTGTAGCTCTTTCCATGTGCATATATTAGTATGCATCTGGTAGGAAAGGAGAGAGGAAAATCTGAGGAAAGCTCTCTAGGTGGGTCTTATATAAGTTGAACTCCCACCTCCCCCAATTCCTCAAGATTTCTCACTTAAAACCTTTTGTTGGAATACTTTTTCTGTTATTGATGGTTGATAGTACTATCAATGAAAGATTACAGGTAGATAAAAGTTGTACAAAAAAATCAACTTTTGAAACCATGGTAACCCTCCTTAAAACTATCTGTGCTTAACAGAATTAAAAATAAAATTAAAATATAATCTACCACTTAAAAGACTTTTCATAATTTATACAATTATTTCATGTATTGAGTATCTACTACATGCTAGGTGCTATTTTAGATGTCTTAGGGACACAGACACAGCTCAGACATGGATTATCATTTTGTGAAGATCATAATCTAAGAAGAAAGCTTATAAATGCATATAAATAAGTACGCTGTAAGTTAAAATGGCTAGTATTGGTAAAATAAAATTTCATAAGAAGGAAAGGTCATTAGTTAATAAAGGGTTACTAGTTATTTTACAGGGTGGACCTGAATTAATATATGTGTAGAATTACCTGCTACCGGTTTTAGTCTTTATCAAAATCTACTGATGAATTGACTTCATATTAAGACAAAATATGTCAAATAAGCCACTGATAACTTCAGGTAATACCAACTTTTTGGGAATGATCTGAAGTATAAGCATGAAATTATCTTTAGCTGAGAAGTTAAAGGATCTGGTACTAAAGATAAATGTATACTATTAGAAATATCTGTGATCTATGTCTCTGTACACCAGAAATTTCCCCTCTCCAGCAAGGACTTTCCTGACCATCCTGTCTAAAAGGCTCCCTGTGGCACTCTCTCGCCCTTCTTCTCACTTGTCTTGAGCATACAGGTATTATTTTTTGTATTTATTCATTTATTTGTTTCATAGCTTCCTCAAGATAATTGAAGCTCTTTGTGGATAGAGGACTTTCTCATGTTCATGGTTATTTCACCAGGATCTGGCATATGGTAAGCATTCAATAAATATTGCTGAATTATGGAATAATTTGCTAACTTACTAATAAAATAAGCACAGATTCTAAGATTCCAAAGCACCGGATACTCCAAAGGATATTACCCACACAATTTCATCTAATCCTTTGCCTTTAAAAGACATCTATAAAATGTAATTCCCAAACATTTAGTGGACTGGTTTCTGCATTTGAACTCTGTTTGACTTCTCTGGTTAACAAAAATCCCAAGTTTAATACATCAAAAACAGAAGCTTTGATTTGCCATTTGGGGCTATTCTTCCAGTGTTCTCCATCTTGGTTAATGCTATTACCATCCACCTAGTTGTTCAAGCCCCAAACCAGTCTTGATTCTTCTTGTTCTTTCACCCCCCACATCTGATCCATCACCTGCCCAGGTATATCACATATTTCTGCACCTTTGCTATCTCCGGGGCTCCTCTCCTGAACTAGCTTCTTTTTTTTTTGATTTCTTATTTTGTCCTCCCTCCATCCTTGCCTTCCTATAATCTTTTCTTTACACAGCAACCAAATGTATCTTTCAATGACTTAAATTATATTAGGTTGTTCCCTTAAAACCTGAAGGGAATTTCCCCTGCACTTAGGATAAAATCCAAGCTCTGATATGGACAAAGGATTCTTCATGATCTACTTCTACTGACTTTTTTGACTTCTTTTCTTAGAACTTTGTTTTTTTGTACCCTAAAATCTAGCACCACTGGTTTTTGT
The DNA here is from genome assembly GCF_018350195.1 of Panthera tigris. Lineage (NCBI taxonomy): Eukaryota > Metazoa > Chordata > Mammalia > Carnivora > Felidae > Panthera > Panthera tigris. The sequence continues at coordinate 82,497,508 of NC_056661.1, forward strand.
CTGTTTGTTCAATTCCAAGCTTAGTTCTGCTTCAGGACCTCTCCTCTGCTGTTTTCTCTGATTTGAAGTCTGTTGTTTCTTACTTTCACTATTTTTCAACACAAAGGTCTTAGCTAAAATATCTCTTCCACAGAGGTCTTCCCCACCACCTTATATAATGCTGTCATCTCCTACCCCCAGCCCTGTTTATCTTTTTCTTACTCCTTATCACCATATGAAATTACCTGATATGTTTATTTATTTGTTTACATTACAATGTAAACTCCATGAGAACAAGGACTCATCTGCCTTACAAATGTCAGAATGCTTGACAAATAAATGCTCACTAAATATTTGTTAAGTCAATTAGTGAAGTAATTAATTAATCATCAATCAAATGGTCATGAAATACTGCCTTTTAAGCAAATTTTAAATTTATTTAACTTTAAGGATCTCTAAACACTACTCTAATTTAGTTTCATTAATATTTATTGTGCACCTCCTATACGCAAGAGACTGAGATAAGGTCTGAATATGTAAATATGAATGGGAAATTTACTCAGCTTTTTAGATAGGGTTGGTTAGCTGGAGAGATATCAAGATAAATAATTTTAACATTGATGATCATTGTAACAATACACAGAATGCAAAAATTGTGGAGAAGATAAAGAGAGTATGATATTGTGGCTGTGGCATTGCGAGACAAAACAACACCACAGAGTTAGCAATATAAACTCTAAGAGTTCACAAACGTATAGGTAAACCCAGATGCAATTCAAACAGAGTGAATATCACGGGGAAGTAAACACATCAAGGCTACAAAAGCACCGTGAGTTCAGTTTGGATTTGGAATGTTAGAGCTCTCTTGCAGTGATTGTCAAAGAAATGATTACACAAAAGCCATGTATGCCGTATTAAGGAGTTTAAATGCCATTGTGCAAGAGATGAGAAAGAAGTGAAGAACTTCTTTAAAACATTCCCAAATGTCTATTCCTACCAATTATGAAAACGGAAGGAAACCTCTCTAATGGTGAAGTTTTTGATACTTAAGATTGATATATTACTTAATGACTCAGAGATGAATCATGGACTGGTATACAGACATGGCACTTTTCGCTTTTCTTTTAACCTTTTCCATAGCAAATTATGAAATTCTCCTTAAGAAAATTTCATTTCTATTGAAAATACATTAGTTTAGGTATCAAAATTCAGCACTAAATACTTGATATTGACTTATACTTGAACTATATAGGAAACCTAGCAGATTACCAGATTTTATTCATGTGTAGTGCCTGACTTACAGTAGATAACCAAAAATGGTTGCTGAATCATGATTAATAAATAAATTTAATTGCTTACTATGATTTTTTAACTATACAAGGAATTGTGGAGCTTTTTTGTTGTTAACAGATTTACTAAAATTTCAGCTGAGATGGTAATGTTACTGCAATATTATAACTGAATATTATATTATAACACTGCTCAACTGTTTTCTCTGTGCCATTTTACAGATGATAAGAGGGAGGCTTAAAGAGGTTGAGTTACTTGTACTTGATTGCATAGGTAGTAATGGGTGGAGCAAAAAGTCCAATGGAAGTTTCAGTCCAAAATCCTTGCTTTTTAATGATGACTATAACGTAATGTTTCTCTGTTCCAGAAGAAAATGATAAGATCCTGGTTATATATAGCAGAGATATACTGCATTAAAAAGACTTTAGATGATGATGGAGTTGTTAAAATTAAGGAGGAAGACACAGTTTTACATCTGGTTTTCTCCAAGAGTTTTGCTAAACCTAGCAGTTCACATCTGGCTGACTCTGTGTGGCAAGAAAGGGACTATTTTCTACCCTCTCAATGATGCACATTTTCCATTATAAATTCATCTTTCAATGTAGCCTAGATGTTTTCATTCTTATTTCCTCACAATTTTGAATTTTGTTCTTTTTGTTCTTTTCTGTAAAATCATGTATATTATCAGATCCAACCCCCAACCCTTCTCCTCATGAGCTATGTGCTAGGAATTATATACTGAAAGCTGGGCTTCTTTGAGTGAATCCACCCTTGTCTTGCTTGTGTAAAGTAAGTCTGTACTGTTGTCTGCCGTGTTCCTGAGATATAATCCAAAGCACTGACCAAATTTAACATTCTTAATTTTTCACTGCCAAAAAAGGAAGATTTCAAGCCAACAGGAACAAGTCTAGGAACAAACATATTGGATAAGCTGAACTTCAATTAATTCTTCCTAAGTGAATTTTAGAGAAGAAACTAGCCATTCTGCGTCATTTTTAAACACAGAATGAATATAACATAGCTAGAAATCTTTTTCCTTTTATTGTCTCTTAGGACACAGCAATGCTATATTTTAATTTTTTTTTAATTTTTAAAATTTATTTTTGAGAGAGAGTGTGAGTGGGGGAGGGACAGCGAGAGAAACACAGAATGTGAAACAGCCTCCAGGCTCTGATCTGGGGGGCCCAAACTCATGAACCACGAGATCATGACTTGAGCCAAAGTTGGCCACTTAAATGACTGAGCCACCCAGGCGCCCCTCAATGCTATTTTTTAATATAAAATTTTAAAAATTATGTTCTAACATTTATCACCTCTTTATAGTTATGGCTAAGTGCTTTATAATCTATTATTTTCTCTTATAGAATGCAGAAAAATACTCCACCAAAACTAGGAATTATAATAAAACAGTGTGGGTAAATTTCCTTTATTTAGAAATGATCTCCCAATGGAATTTTCTTGCTACCTTCACTTTTCTCATCATTAGTCTGTTTAACAAGCAAATCATGGGGCACCTGGGTGCTCAGTCGGTTAAGCATCTGACTCTTGATTTTGGCTTGGGTCATGATCTCATGGTTTATGAGATTGAGCCCCGCGTTGGGATCTATGCTGACAGTATGGAGCCTGCTTGGGATTCTCTCTCTCTCTCTCTCTCTCTCTCTCTCTCTCTCTCTCTCTCAAAATAAATACACTTAAAAAAAAAAAGCAAATCTTAAATAACCAAAATGAACAAGATCTATGTTAGAGAACACAGGTTTTAAGACTAGGACAATATTAAATCATGAGGCTCTCCTCCCCCTGGAGTGCTGTGAAGGGTACAGTGTTCTTTTGGAAACTAGAGGAAGACTAATTCTCAGACCATGAAATATGTAACATAAATGTAGTTATTCAACATAACAGTGAACAAACAGGGTAAAGCTACCATTGAGTTTGGAAAAGACTAGTCCCAATACAATAGCACCCCATGCATATTCTTCTGCGGTTACCCCCAAGGCTTGTTTCTGTATTCCCTTGCTTTTCTACATTGTACTCAGCTATGTATGTATTTCAACTATATGTGCATGTAAACAAACATTATTCAATTTTGCTCTTTTGGGATATTTATAAAAATTGTATTGCATGGTAGGAGATCTTCTGATATTGTTTTTTGCCTTCAATACAGTATCTTAGATTCATCCAGGTTGATGACTATACTTAGAGTCCATTCTCTGGTTTGTTTCTAGTTTTTTGCTATTGCAAACAATGCAGCTATGTAAACATTCTCACGTATGCCTGCAGTTCAGATGTGCAAATTTCTCCATGACCCATTATCTGTGCATTTTACATGAAAATAAGAAATGGTTTCCAAATTGTCTGTTCCAATTTAAACCCTCCCCAGTAGTGTACTAATCCTAATTATCCCACATTTGTACACTTTATATTGCCACATTTTTTTAAACTTCCAATATAATTAAGGTAAAATATTTATATTATTGAAGCCTTAATTTGCATTGTCCTTATTACTAATGAGGTTAGTAATTGAGAGAGAGAGAGAGAGAGAGAGAGAGAGAGACCAGGGAGGGGTAGACAGAGAGGGGGAGAGAGAGAATACCAAGCAGAATTCCACACTGTCAGCACATAGCTGGATGTGAGGCTCCATCTCCCAAACTATAAGATTGTGACCTGAGCCAAAGTCAAGCGTTGAATGTTCAACCAACAGATTGAGCTACCCAGGTGCCTCAACAAATAGCTTTCTAATGATGGTGTCTTTCTTTCTTTCTTTCTTTCTTTCTTTCTTTCTTTCTTTCTTTTTCTTTCTTTCTTTCTTTCTTTCTTTCTTTCTTTCTTTCTTTCCTTCTCTCTCTCTCTTTCTTTCTTTCTTTTCTTTCTTTTTCATGAACAAGAGGTCTTAATTTGGATACTTTCTAATGTCTTGTTCGTGAAATGTTTCTAAACACCAAGCTCATAGAGATAATCTATGTATTCTTCTAAGAGTTTAGAATATTGTCTTTTCTCTTTTAGAATTTGGTTCACCTAGAATTGATGTTTGCATATGATATAAAGAAGGAAGATATTTTATTTTATTTTCCATATGCATAATCACTTGCCTTAATGCCATTTATTGAAGAGCCCATCCTTTACAAACTAATCTGCAAAACCATCTCTATCAAATATTACATTTCCCTATATATATAGTAAATTTGTTCAGTTTGTGTTACTAGAGATTGGAGACTCTAAATGGATGGGCCCTGCTTACCAAGCCTTTTAATGCAATATTGGATGTGTAAAGAGCACTTAGCTGTAATTTGGGGAAGGGATGATGGGTAGAGAGTTCAATGGCTCTGCCTAAGAAATTAAAGGCATTCAGTGCTGGAGGATGGCAACTTGAAAAGATAGGAACATTGGCTTGGATCGACAGTGGGTCCCAAGAAAATGGAGAGGTATGGCCAAGAGAATATTCCTCTGGAGGCAAGATTGATGGATTTTTAGAATAGTGATGTGTAATATTCAAATCGAAGTTGCTGTTTGAATTATTCTGTTCAGTTTTCAAAGCCTTCAGAAAATGTCAGACACATAGTAATACCATGGAATTTGGGTGGTTTCCAGTGAGGAACAAATCAGCACAAAAGAAAAGGACAATCATTTTAGATGGGAAGATGCAGATCAGGGGTCAAAAATTGAGCAGGAGCAGGATCCTGGATCAAAACTGATGAAAGGAATAGAAGCTTTCTGTTCTTTGGAAACAGTGGAGGAAGGACGGGTGGCTGAGATAGGATTTTTCCTCCTATGTAGGTCCAGATCATTTTATTGGGCTGTTAAAGTAAAGGTTATATTGCTCCTCACAACCACAATCTTATTGCTCCTGTAGTTTAGAAGCTCCTACATAGAAAGCTTTATGAAGTTTTTATTCATTTCTTTTGCTTTGAACTATAATATTAAGGCCCCAACTCCATAGCACAGTATCCAGGCTATATAAAATCAGTGCAGGACATGTGTATCATGAAAACAAGCATACTGTGACATCATAGTATGAGTATAAGTATATCAGGTTTTAGAGTCATCCATGGGATCATGGCTGATGGAATCATTTCAGACAAGATAAGCAAGTTTACTGGTAAGGGAGCAGAAAAATCTACCTGTGATACAATGATCTGTATCTCTCTCTCCAATTTAGAGTTTTCAGCAAAAACAAGATAGAAATATATTCAACAGCTGGGATGCCTCATTGGAAATTCATCCACAGTATTTTCTGGAGATTAAACTGTTAGATGTATTTAGTGAAAGGAAAAAATAAATTTGTTGATAAAATCTAACAATATCATTCTATTTAAAAACTCTTCCTAAATTTGCTCCATGGAAACCATCTATACACTAGGAGAAGAAATAAATACAACAAAAATTTTAAAGTTTAAGTCAAACTTTAGATTATATTTTTACTATACTTTTAAACTTATTTCTTTAAAAGCAGTAGGTCGGTTACTAAAGTCTGTCTATAATAAATATTAAGGCATTAACTATGTATTTTATACAATAAATGGCAGGCATGACCAAAGGTGAGCCCTGTTTTAAAACAGATAAGGAGAGATTTAGGACTTTGTGTATAAGATATGCGTGAAATTAAGAAAAACCATGAATAAATGTATCCAAACATTCTTTGGATTTATTACAAGGTAGCCCTTTTATATCTCATAAAAGTAAGAAATATTGAATGTTGAGTGTAAAACAGCTATTGTAATTGATTCACATGTAAATTCCATGGTAAAGCCTTTCTCAATCCTTGCCAGATTCATTACTTTTTTTTCCCCTGGATTCTCATACTGTTGATCATAGCTTTTATATGACTCAATATATCATATTATATGATAGCCACTGGAACAAAGCAGACATTACTACTTGTTGATGAATAGACTAGCACAAACCACTGCTTAAATTAATTGAGAAGTAAAATCTCAAATAAGTTAAACAAAACAAAACAAAACACAAAACAAAACAAAACACATATGTCCTTGTCAGTGTGGTCATGGTTATTTCTATCTAAAGTATAACATGAGGTTATGGACAGAATTAATAGGAGCTCTTAAGGAAAAGAAAGGAGAAAGGAAGGAATGAGGAAGAAAGGGAAAGAAGGAAGGAAAGAAGGAAGAAGAAGGGGAAGGAAGAAGAAAGAGGGAGAAGAAAAAGAGGGAGGAGGTGAGAAAGAAAATTTAAAAAAGAACGGAAAGAGTTTTGGAGAGGCAAAACATTAATGGAGTGGCCTATTTTAAAAAATTATCTGCAAATTTAATGGAAGGAAATATTTCCAGATGAAAATTAGCATATTTTAACAAAAGAAATTTTAAATATCAATAACTACCCTAAGTAGACCATTTTAATTCTTTTATGTATAATAATAGTGATGCTATATTAATTAAGCCAGCAGTATTCTGTTTTAGGTAGTCTGTGGATCATACTTTGAGAAACACTGGATTAAAAAAAAATTGTATTAGAAAAAGAAAAGCAATAACAACAAAAAAACTCTATATGGCATGAACATTAGGTATGAAATGAAAACACTGCTTCCTGCTGACTCTACCCAGTGTAATAACACACTCTCTCATGTTATGAAGCAGTGCAAACATTCCTATAGTTACCCTGTGGGAGGCATGGAAGGGAATCTAGTGTTTGGAGAAATAAAAGGAGAGTAATTTACCCAGTTACATAGGCCCATCCTATTTCCCTTCCTTATGGTTTAACTAACTTCATCTTTAATACACTCGCTAGAAAACCAGGCTAATTATGAATAAAACCAGAAAAATATCTAAACATTTAAACCAATATCACTACCAAAAGTGGACTTTGTTTGGGTAGGAGAAACCGACTCTAATTCTTTATGGTTATGATTGATACTTACACTCAAGATGACAAGTATATACTTAAACTTGTTATATCCAGAAACAAGACTATGACTCTAAGCTTCATGGATGATCCTGATTATTCAAAAAGGATCCAGAACCATCTTCATAGTAAGAAAGACTACACAGAAGTTTAGATAGAGCACAGCCTTAGGAGTCAAATGGCCCTGGGGTTGAACAGCTATTTGCTCTTGAGCAAATTATTTCATTTCTATATCTAGGATTGCTTCTATATGAAACAGGCGATTGGGATATTTCTATCACAGGACTGTTTTAGAGTGATAAGTGGGATAATGCGTGTCTGTTACATAGCAGATTCTCAGTTAAAACGAGTTTTCTGTCCTCCAACATCTTCCATCTCCTTTTGTATTAGATGACTAACACTATTGACTGCAATTTTATTTGCAAGTTGGCCACAAATTTAAAAGGTTTAGCCAGGTTCTTCTTCTCATACGTGGAGAGATGAGCATATTTTGAAAGGTGACTTAGTCCAAATCTTGCCTCAGTCATTTCTTGCCTGGATTAAGTAGAGGAATGGGGGGCAGGGTGCTAATAGGAGAGTGGAATAGTCTCCAATGGTCAGGAAGCTGAGTCTGGAGCAACTCATTTTATCAATGGACAATCACACACATGGTCTTTTACAACTTCAGTTTGTCACCAATGCATAAACCATTCTCTTGGGATGAAAAAAATCACTCAAATAAGTTATGTCTAGCAGAAAAATCTGTTAAATGTAGTGAATTAAATTACTTATGAAAATTAAGTGTTTATCCTCAAATACCTATTCTTTCTATTATGAACATATGCAAAAAAAGCAAAAGTTAACCAGAAAGGGACACCATTTCATGCTTCTGAATTTCACAAAGTACATTTTTGGTATAAACAAAACATGAATAGCTTCATTTTATTATCAATATTTGCAAAAGGAATACTAATTTACCATACAAAATACCATTTTCTTTTAAAACCATCATCCTTATATCTTAACACTCAAAATTAATACTTTTATTTATTTATTTTATTATTGTTATATTTTTAATATGAAATTTATTGTCAAACTGGTTTCCACATAACACCCAGTGCTCATCCCAACAGGTGCCATCCTCAATGCCCATCACCCACTTTCTCCTCCCTCCCACCCCCCATCACCCCTCAGTTTATTCTCAGTTTTTAAGAGTCTCAAAATGAAGACTTTTAAATTAAATATAAGAAATGACTATTCGCCACGTCCCTTGGGTAAACCTGTGAAAATGCTCATGTAGTCTGTAAAGATCTGTACATCGGGTTCAATTTGAACCACACCTTGATTGTATTTGTGAAGGCTTAACAAAGATCTTGGCAAGAATTTTGTTTTCAACTCTGAGCAACTGAAAATGAGTTTCACTTCTCAGCAGAATCTGTACTGTGGACTCAGCAGAAGCATTAACCTTCCATTTTTTAAAAGAAAACAATCAATATCCATAACACATAGGGAGAATGGGTCATTCTCCCATCTGTTAGGGCACTGTACATGAGAAATAACATCCACATTCAGACAAAGAAAAACCTGTACCCAATTCTATAAAGGGCCAGATTCAAAGAACTCCAAATTCCATTAAACACTCAAAGCAGGCAAAAATGGTGAGAAAACATCTCTTCTAAGTTTTAATTTGGTTTCTATTTGTTTCTATAATTGTGGAAGATACCCTATTGAACAATCAAGTGTACTTCTAAAGCAAAGATAAGATGCCAGCTACACCTGAATTTGCCAGGGAACATTCTTAAACTTTGGAAAATGAATATGGATTTGAAGGAATAAATTAGTCTGAAAATGGAGTCTAATGAATAAATTAAATTATTTAAGTTATTTTCAAATTTCATTACTTTAAAGATTTTAAAGATTTCATGTATTCATGCCAAAAGAGTTGTATTTATGTCTTCATTTGAATGTGCATTTGGTTAAAATCCAAATGTCTGGTAAAATAATATTCTAAGATTATATGCCATATATGTACGGCATACACACATATATATATATATATATACATATATATATATATGCCATATATATCTGTATATTATACAAAATTATATTTTAGACTCAAAAATTTATATATATACATATTCTATATATAAGGTAAAGTTAGATTTTAGCTCCCAAATTGAAAAATAATACCTTACAATATATATATGTATACACATACATATATACTATGCATACATATACTTATACATAAAGTTAGTAAGTCAATGTGATTATGTTTTCTGAGAATGATTGAATTCCTAAACTCAATCACTTTCTTCTAGTATATTTACTTAAAATCTGAAATTCTTGAGAACTAAAAAAAAATTTTTAATGTTTATTTTTTTTGGGGGGGGAGGGGCAGAGAGATAGGGGAACACAGAATCTGAAATGGGATCCAGGCTCTGAGCTGTGAGCACAGACCCTGATATGGGGCTCGAACTCACGGACCACAAGGTCATTACTTGAGCTGAAGTTGGACACCTAACCGACTGAGCCACCCAGGAACCCCTGAAATTCTTGAGAATTTAAATAGAAATACAATGCAATTTTATTCTATTTTCTCTAAGGAGTCCATTTTAGGTATATCAAGTACAAACTCCTTATCAATGCAATTAGTGCACTGAAACGGAGCTTCAATAAAAATGTTGGGAGGGTAGGAGGAGAGAAGGCATGCAGTGAGCCCCACATGCTGTAGAATCTTTCTGCCTGAATTCATATTCCAGTTCTGCTTCTCACCATGGTGAGAAGTCATGTGAGCAAGTCACTTAAATGTCTAAGTCTCCGTTTCCTCATGAGGAAAATGGGAATAATAATTCTCCAAATTGTGGAAATCAGTACTTAACATTTATTTAATGCCTGAACTATAATGCCATTTTTTTAAAAGTGAAAATAAAGGAATAGTGTGAAGATGATGTGGATGATCTCCACTGTTAACTACAATGTTTGACCAGTAAGGAAGCCCAAGGTTTGGGCTTCTATTTCTATGCCCTTCCACCTCTCACAGACACTCACTCAATGGTGGTTTAAAAAGGGGGCCTGGTAAACTATAGTACTAGGGGCTGGGGACTTCAATATTCAAAGGGAAAAATTAAACTCTACTGTTCTGAAGCATACTGATCTTAGATTCCCTTTCTGGTTTGCTTTTCTCTCTATGAACTTGTCCTTCACACGGCTGCTATGGTAAGAGAGGGACCCTGTAACTTTCTGTTCCTCAGGATACACCTTCCTCCTTTCTGGATACACTCTTCCTTTCTTCTTGTCCCCTTCAGAACTGTCCTTTCCCTTCAGAAGGGCAGTGGGATCCAAGGTAGGTGAAGGAGAAAAAGTCAGCATGGCCCCTTTTGCTTGAGCCAGACTACAGTGTAGGAAAAGGGGTTATGCAATTCACACATGGTCTAGCCTAGTTTACCTGGGAAAGCATTCCCCATCAGAGGTTAAGGCCAAAGCAAGTTCTTACTAGTAAAATCAAAATATGCCAGGTCCCACTTAGCCTCTGGATACAAATAATATTAATATTAGTATTCAACATCCACACCCTGCTCCCTCAAGAAAGACAGAAGACTTTAGCCCCAACATAAAGTCACACTCCAAGCAGTGTCTCCTATACTACCTGGTACAAATCTACCATCTCTTGGATTTAAGTGCAGGTTTGCAGATTGCTTCCTGCTAGTCATCTGAGTGAAGCATTCCTCTGACACTGTTGCTGTTTCCTGCTACAACTGCTTTGCAGACTCAGCTGAAATGTGCCACTGTGTATTACGCATTTTATAAACTTTGGAGTCCAAGACCTAAAGTGAAAGTGGTCCTGTCCTGTGTTTCACAAGGGCTTTCCCTGCAAATGGACTAGGTGTTCTGAACAGCAGGCACCGAATGATCACACTTCTTTAACACATTCAGGGTGATGTCCAGACTGTTGACCATTAAACATCATCAATGGACATCTCTGTGTAAGGAGATTTCAGATTTTTTATTTTTACTTTATTCTTTGTACTTAACTTTATTGTTTAGCATATTGTTTCTAATTAGCTTATATCAGTTTTATAATCAGAAAGGAAATAAAGCTCTATTCATTGAATTAGAAGACTTCTAGTTGCTGTTCCCTCCCTTTTCTGGGGGAGTCAGGTGGTTTTGCAAGCCAGCTAGAGGAAAGAGGCTTTTCTGTCCTCTATTTCATCAGCTCCACTTCAAGAACTTATGGCAAACCTTCTTCATCCTTCTTTAGAAAAACAAAAGTCCCTAAATAATTCTGGACTGGAAATATACTGAACACTAGTATAATAGCTGGACTTCATGCTTATTTAGCAAAGCCCAAGAACAAAACTGAATTGCACACAAGCAGCACCAATTGTAAAGTAGGCTTATGTCCCTCAGGTCCATTAAGTCACCTTGTCTCAGGGTTCAGTTTCATATTTGTCATTTCAGTTCATCATTCTGGTCTTGTCAGGCTTCAGTCATATAACTGATTGGCTAATTATTTCTAGTTTGGAGTCAACCATAAATTTGGAATGCAGAGTCTATGTTTCCTTAAACGCTGTCAATAAAAATGTGTATCAGATTAAGTTTCTGAGTTCAATGACCCATTATTAATGGACTCACTAATTGGGTGTTGTAGCAGATACAAATCCTCATATCTTTACTATCATCCTGTGTAATTTTTTTTCCATTTATTCATGATAGAAGATCATGAGAAACTATCCTAACCACCTTGCTGAATTTATGTTAAATGAATCATTTTAGCAAGCCCTGAAATAAAGGAAAATTAATTTCATTTCTCAAAGTTTTTGTCCTAGAATACTAGCTAACCATTAGCAATTATTGATTTGTTTTATAAGTGTTCCATAGAATTTTCCAAGAGTTCAATCAAGAATATCTCCAGAGATCAAAAATTGGCTAGTGTTTTTGACATAAACTTTATTTTCTTATTTGAAACCACTAATCTATTTGCCTACCTCCACTCTCCTGACATCTCTTTGTTTACATGATTTGTAAAAAATAAATATTGGTTAAAGCAATCATAATCACCACTATAAGTTGAAATATCCAATGTATTTGGACTTGCAGACTTGACATTATTTTGAACATTAAAGGGGAGATTAAAAATGAGATATAGGGGCACCTGGGTGGCTCAGTGGGTCGAGTGTTGAGCGATTGACTTCAGCTCAGGTCATGATCTTGTGGTTCATGTGTTTGAGCCCTGTATCGGGCTCACTGCTGTCAGTGTGGAGCCTGCTTTGGATCCTCTGTCTCCCTCTCTTATGCCCCTCCTTCGTTCATGCTTTCTCTCAAAAATAAAATAAACATTAAAAAAAGGAAACTATCTATCTATCTATCTATCTATCACTTCGATTTTCATTCAATCCTGCTCATTACATAGTATTTACTTAAAGATGATTCTCTTTGAATGAGTGTACACCTAACCCTTTCAGACTCTGCTGCAAGATTACAGCTGAAGGTTGAAATATCACATGACTCAGCACCTAAATGTAAAACGGAGGTGACAGACTGTTAAATTACTATGCCAATCCCCCTACCTTCACAAATACACACAGGATAAAATTTAGAATTGCTGGACCCCTCAAAACCATATGCCAGATTCTCACCCCCAGATCCCTCTGCACCAGAGAGCTGCCTATAAACAACTCAACCCACACATGCAACATCTGTCCATACTCTCTCCCATTGCAAGCAGTCATTCCAGGGAAACTGAACCCAGGGAAGAGGCCTGAATGTGTCCTCAGTTATGCTTGGGACCATTACGTCAGAAATTTTGGAGCATGAGCAGAACAGAGGGTATGGGGTCTGTCCATGTGGCACATGGATTCCTGGCTCAGTGCAGAGAAGTCTTGTCCAGGTCTAAAGACTACCACCTTTGCAGTAGAAGACTGCATCTTCCTTTTTGGTATATATTAAATTCTATCTTTCATTCTTTTATTGCTCTTGATGATTTCCTCTAAAACCTATCTGGAAACATGTGTTTCTTTTAATTGTAAACAGTGCTTATTCTGGGCTTTTTTGGCTTGAACATTCTTATAGATTTGAGAACCTCTTCTGCATTCACCCATCATTGTATGTCTCTCTTTCCATTTTTATATATGATTACTTTGCTACTACCATACACACACAGAGATGCAGCTACCATTTACTATTTTCTAGAACAGTCAGTGAACAGGAGATTAACATTCCAGCATCTGGCTTCTAATCCTTGATCTACCAGTCACCAGCCACATCACTGCAGGATCTCTGGCTACATTTATTATTTGGTATAAAAAAAGTAATGATAATCACCATGCTATCATCACAAGATTTTTTCAAGAATGAAATAGAAAAATATATGAAAAAGTAATCTTTGAAAATCACAAAATGTCACATAAATACATGGAATTATTGTGGCTACCAAAACAGACTTGTCTTAATAATTATGAAGTATTGGTCCTCCATACTGCTCACCTACTCCCCAGTCACCTAGTATTGAAGCATAATTTCCCATTTTATTATAAAATTGATCTGTGTTTATTCTTAGAATGCACGGATATTATTAACTATTATCAACGGAAATATTGAACTAAAAGTAAATTCTGTCTTTATTGGTTCATATTAATATTCCATACAAGTTAAAATAAAACAAATGCACAAGTAACAAAAATTCACTTATAAATGAACAAAAAAGAGCAGAAATATGACTAATAGGCCTCTAGGATCTATTGTGATTTCTTCTTTGCCATATTTATCATTATAGTTTACACTAAATAATTATTTAAGTTAGTTTTATTTTCTCTATTCATATCTATAGCTACCAATCCTGAAATGCCTTCTAAGTTTCCTGGGAAAATTATTTTCCTTAATATGATCTTGCCTGACTCTACACCGTGCTCAGGATATGACTTCTTTATACATGCTGACAGAATCAAAAAGTTTAAGACACAAAGATTAACTTCAAAATGCTACAACATGGACTTTAAATTCTCTTAGCCTTGACTAAAAACATATGTAATTGAAGATGAAAATTTACATGGAAGATGTGCTTTCTAAAAGTTTGGCAAAATTTTTCTAAGTGTCCAAGGTGTTTTTGGTTATAGATTTCCTAATGGTCCTTAAACTTTTCCTATGCCTCAGTGGACCAGTGAAGTTTGTCCAGTAACATTTTCTTAGTTGCTTCTTATATTGGGTGACCTATATTTATGAATGAAGAGCTTCCACTGTGTCATCACCATAGTAACAGGGAAAAAATATCTTTATCTTCTCATTTCATTCATGAGCCTTCTGTCCTTACCAGGAACAAATTATGTTATCTCAGGAATAGAGTCCATTTGATGTTCTCAACTGACTCTGATATAATAAACATTAAGGACATTAATAATATTTGGTGTTTACATAATCACTTACACCAGGAAAAGGTGTGTGTTTTGCCATCGTCCACTACCAATTGGGACTGATAGGACTATTTTGCTAAGATACCACCCACACTGTTCCCTTTATATCACGAAGATTCCATAAAAGGTAAACAATGCTTTATTAAAAGGTGCCTAGAATAAGAGTTAATTTAATATGTTAAAAAAAAGACAGGGGTGTCTGGATGGCTCAGTATGTTGAGTGTCCAACTCTTGGCTTTGGCTCAGGTCATGACCTCGTGGTTTATGAGTTCAAGTCCCGTACCAGGTTCCAAGCTGTCAGTGTGGAGTCTGGTTGGGATTCTCTCTCCCCCTCTCTCTGGCTCTCCCTTGCTTGTATTCTCTCTCTCTCTCTCTCAAAATAAATAAATAAACTTAAAAAAAAAGACAGGCAAAATTGGATGAGACCTAAATTTAAATCACTATTAACTTTCTCGGTCAGTATAACAATGCTAGAAGAAACAAACTGAGTATAAAGTGCTTGAAATCTGAGGTATTTGAACATCTTAGCCCAATCAAGCATTAGGCAAGAGATGCAACAATATGGATGGACCTAGAGGGTATTATGATAATGAATAAGTCAGAGAAAGACAAATACCACATAATTTCACTTATACGTGGAATCTACTGGGTCTCTGTCTGGTTTAGGAATCAAAGTAATACTGGCTTCATAGAATGAGTCTGGAAGTTTTCCTTCCTTTTCTATTTTTTGGAATAGCTTGAGAAGGATAGGTATTATCTCTGCTTTAAACGTCTGGCAGAACTCCCCTGGGAAGCCATCTGGTCCTGGTTATATGTGGAATCTAAAAAATAAAACAAAAGAACAAACAGCAGAAACAGACCCATAAATACAGGGAACAAACTGATAGTTGCCAGAGGGGAGGGGGTGGGGAGATAGGCAAAAATGGTTCAAGGGGAGTGGGAGGTACAGGCTTCCAGTTATGGAATGAGTAAGTCACAAGTTCGAAAGGTAGTGCTTGTGGTGAGCACAGCTAACATATAGACTTGTCAAATCACCATGTTGTACACCTGAAACTAATGTAACACTGTGTGTCAACTATACTGCATTGAAAAAACAAAAACAACACAAAACTTCCAAAACATTAGGCAAGAGATCTCTATGTGGATCCAAATAAACTTGTGTAGAAGTGGCTATAGAGAATTTAATTAATTATCACTAACTCAAAATACAATCACAGTGCTTCCTATTTACCTTGTCCCCATAGGACTTTTGTTGTCCATTACTTAGGTGTAAAAGGAGGTGAAACAGATGGGAAGAAGCTTGGGATCCAAAGGAGAGAAGGTGTCTTTGTCCCCTAAATTCTATAAACCTCTCTCGCTAGTTGCCTGATGTAGCTGTGGACTTGGCTCACAAATGAATATGGGATCCACTGGCTGTAGCACAGGTCATTCTTTGAGCTGATGGAGGCTGCAGAGACATTTTATGTAAAGTATTTCACTAAGCACATCCTTAAGGAAATGCTCCGGGTCAGGTGTTCCTGTTTGCCCACTTTTTATCTTTAAAGAATAATATACCCTCTATGCTCCCTTTTAATTTTTCCTACTTCCAAGGCAGGATAAAATTTTCAGAACTCCTACTTTTCACAAACACTGAACTGGGTATTTGATTCCTGGAAGATGTGAGCGTTTATGTAGGAAATTGGGTGTAGAGGGGACTACAGTGTTCCATTTGACGAGGAGGTATAAAGGGCAAAAGCAAGCTTTGATTTCATCATGTTAGGTATACATTCTTGGTATTTGTCAATTACACAGTGTAGTTTTGCCTGAATAATCTCTACTTGGCATTGTGTCTTATAGATGTGATACTGTTACTAAACATTACCAGCTTTTGATAGTGTATGTTAGGATTAGCAAAGTATCACCTTTTAGGTAAAAGGCTTATTACCCTTATAACATTTTTAAGGTAAGTGAGAGAATATCTGAATTGTTTAATGTGGTTTTATATGTGGCTCTCAAATGAAGATACTTCACAATTTTACTTACACACACACACACACACACACACACACCATTTTACAGCATTAATGAGAAATTATGTTTATCATTCATACATTAAGCATTGAAAATTAATTGTGAATTTTAAATATATATTGCCAAACTAGATTGGCATCCAAATGAATGCTTAGATCATTGGTCTTATAAGAAGCCCTTTCCTCTGGTGAATGGGTTAAACTCCTGCTGTCAGGTTGAATAGAATTAGCCTTGCTGATATGCAAAGAATTGCTCTGTCAGGAAATGTCACTGTCATTGAGTGCTGTTCCTTGTCTGCATTGAATTTTCTGTCTGGCTCAGAAAATTTTAATAACAGGTTGGAATTCACATGTAAAATTTTAACCAATTTTCATAAAAATACATTATTTCTTTCTCATTTTGCTCTCATATAATTTTTGGTTGTCATAAAATAGGATACTAAACACATCTTATTTCCTTAACTTTCAGTGCCTTTTGTCCTTTCAAGATAGATACTTATAGTTCATTTCTTCCCTTAGTACTTTTCAAATTTTAATGGAAGTTTAAATTTCATTGAAAACGACAAAGAGAGAGAGAGAGTGTAGGGGCAGTGAGATGCAGAAAGCTGAAGAAGCAGATATGAGCAAAGTTACCTCTTCTACGTCTTGAAGGAAAGACTTCTCTAATCTTAGGTGTTTCAGGGACATAAAACTAATGCTCAAATTTCAAAAATTGCCTTTAATCAATAAAAATCTTGGTTTAAAGACTGATATTAATCAGGGCCCAGTGCAGTCAAGAGAGTCAGGATGATTTCATTACATACCCTACTTGAGTGTAAATCTGGAATCTGTCTCTAGTCTCTTCAAAATCTTTTATAGGAAACTCAATCTTGAGGGCAGAGGTGTTGTTTTAATCTTCCTAAGTTGAAGTATATCATTTTGGAAAGAAGAGATAAGATATGTGATTTGAAAAATCAGTTCTATAGAGTAGAAAAAGAGGAGAATTCCTCTGTTAGGCTCATGATACCAAATTAAAAACTCCTAGCCAGTGACTGTGTAAGGACAGAGAAGGTTTTGTCAAGACTCTTGGTCAAGGGGACCTTAACAGGAAATTTGACAGAAAACATGTAGTCGAAATTGAAATTGTAAACTATTGATCAATAGAAACGGAAGGGGGTAGTTGCTGATATTTGCTATTATTCTAGAAGAAATCAATATTCTTTGTAGCTTTAAATGTTTATAAAGTAATGCAAAAGAATGGATAATAAGTAAATGGCCTTAAAATTTTAACACAAGAAGAGAAATTAAGTGCAAAGTTTCACTGAGACTGAGAGGGATGTGATTGACTGGAATATAGCAAAGGGAAGATACATCTTGTTCCAAGGAAAGTGCTCTACTTGATAGGAGAGGGAGAAGAACAGCCTTTTGTTATGAAGAAATGTCCAAGACTATGAGGTTGCAGCTGGAAACCCAGAAGTGACATCATTGTGGGAACAAAGAATCACATACTTTAAAATTTTTTAGAAGGCAATTTGTCCAACTCTATTTCAAATCCTTCATATTACAGAGGATAAACTAAGGTCCAGAGAAATTCAGAATTTCCTCAAACATAAATTATTACATCCAGGATGAATTATGGTAATAGCTTTGCATAGATGACAAAGCTTCACAAAGGAGCAATATACACTAGTGAGGATCAAAATAAGAGAGGGGACAAACTTTTTAGATATTTTCCAGAAAACATGTAATGTGGTACATTCCTAATTGACCTTTCTGAAAATTTTGTTTCTTGGAAGAGAAGGAATGTAATCAGGAATACTGGTGCTCACAAGCTAATTTTGACCAAGGAAAAAAGTGAGCTGATCATTTGATTGAAATCCAGAATTCCTTAGCACAGAACATTATTATAGACTCCAGGATAACAGGGTACTTTGTTACAGGTAATTCTCAAATTCCCTGTTTGCACTATACACTGACTTCTTAGAAACTTCTCCATCTATCTTAAACTGGAGAATTGGTTGATATATCATGGTGTTATCTCCTCAGATATTCAGCAACCTGATGGAGTATAATGAAAGCCTGGATAGGGGAGCAGGACATATAACTTGGCATCTAACAGATACATTTTTTGAAAGTGAATAAGTATGTTAACCAGATGGGCATAATCCAGTCTGTCTTGAGCAAATCCAGAAATATGGTCATAAATACATTTAGGTAAGCAAGCAAAACTTTATTTTTTCTCTTATGCAAAACCAAGATCATTTAGTTGGTTTTCTTTTTCTTTCTTTTCTTTCTTTCTTTCTTTCTTTCTTTCTTTCTTTCTTTCATTCTTTTTTCTTTCTTTCTTTCTTTCTTTCTTTCTTCTCTCTCTCTTTCTCTTTCTCTTTCTTTCTTTCTTTCTTTTTTTCTTTCTTTCTTTCTTTCTTTTTCTTTCTTTCTTGAGTTTACCTATTTTGAGAGAAAGAGACCATGCCAGTGTGTAAGACTGCAAGTGGGGAAGGGGCAGAGAGAGAGAGAGGGAGAGACAGAATCCCAAGCAGGCTCTGCCCTCATTGCACAGAGCCCAACACAGGGCTCAATCTCACAAACCGTGAGATCATGACCTGAACTGAAATCAAGAGTTGGATGCTTAACTGACTGAGCCACTCTGCCTAATTGATTTTCTATATCTATTGTCCTGCTTGTTTTAGTCCCATACTAGTTGGTGGGTCCTAGACTTCTTTCTGTGTCAAATCCCTACTGTCCTTGTACTTAGCTGTTTATTGATTGCTGTGAATCCTGGAACTATACTATGCTACTGCTTTAAAATGCTGGACATTTGCAGAAATGAGGTCAAATGATGTCCTTGTCATCTGACATTTGGCTGATTATCTAAAGAGCTAGTAAAAGTTTGCACTAACCAGCCCTTTAGCTAAAGATAGGTGGAGTACATTCAACATACAGTCAACTGTACAAAAAGGGAACCAAAGAGTATCTACATGACCTAAGTATTGGTGTCTCTGTTGAAAATTGGGGGTAAAAATGGTTGGTATGGGGAGGAGGCAACAAGAGTCTGAAACACAAGAAGAAACAGGCCCTAAGATGTAGAGAAAGCAGCAAGTTTGAGAAGGATCTATGATAGCCTACAGAAATAGATTTTTGAAAGCATATGCTTTGGGCTTAAAATGTATTTAAGAATGACTTCCATGGGGAAAAACAAAAGCATGGTACGAGTGATTATAAGTGAATGGCCAAATTAGAAGGAAATAGGCTGAGAAGACAACCTATTGATATAAGAAAAACTGAAAAGTAACTGAACTTTAATAGCATAATTTCAATCTTCATGAGATGCGCTACAGATTATATACTGCAGAATTTCAATGAGTGGTGTAGAGAACAATAATGGAAAGCAAATTTTGAATGCAAAATATAACAGAATTATAAGGAATAGCATAATTAAAAGTGGATAGTAAGCTTAAAAATAGTCAGAAACAAACTGAGAAATAGGAAAATAGCTTACACTTACTGGAAGTCTACTACATACCATACACTCTGAAACGTGCTTTAACTCATCTGAACCTCACACCAAACTATTAGTTGTTACCTTACAGGTTGTATTTTATAAATGCGGAAACTGATGGACACAGAGGGTTAAGTAACATGCTCAAAGTCCCACAGTAAATAAGTGTTAGAACACAGTTTCTAATTTAGCCTGGCTCCACTGGTAAATCTAGCTGTATTCTTCAGTGAAGCCCGAGGTTTTTTCATGCAGATAGTGTTTCTAGTCAACTTTGTGGTGTTTCAGAATGCAGGATAGAAAAAAGTACTTAAATAAAAAAAATAGTTCATGACTGGGGTGCCTGGGTGGCTCAGTCGATTAAGTGTCTGGCTCTTGACTTTGGCTCAGGTCATGATCTCATGGTTTGTAGGTTTGAGCCCCACATCAGGCTCTGCACTGACAGTGTGGAGCCTGCTTGGGATTCTCTTTCTCTCCCCCTCTCTCTGCCCCTCCCCTGCTCACGTGCTCTGTCTCTCTTAGGATGAGGACATCAGAGGGGGCAATGATCCAGTGTTCTTTAGTATAAGACATTCATTAGTACCTTTTTGTGTAATATTATTACATATCTTTTCATTTTGTTATAAAAAAAAATCAATGGCATCAAACTCTCCAAAAATACAACAGCAATATTTTTTTTAAATGTCAGACAAATGAAGCAAGTTATAAGAAACATATGGAATGATTTTAATTTGTAAAAATGTATTCATAGAAATGAGGGGAAAATTTGATTAAGATATTATGCAGGTGATTTTTATTACTTTTCCTTTCTTGTACTTTCTCAATGTTGTATAAAAAATTATCTCATAAATAAAATAATGATAAGTACAATTAAAATATAATTAGCTGGACTTGACTGTAAAATTATCTACCATTCATAAAATGGATTCTGTGAAAAAAAGGTATTTTGAATTGTAAACCACCAAGTTACAAAGAAGTCTTTGTAACATTAATCCATTACAAGCTGGGGGCTCCCTATACATATATGGCCTATCAAATGAGGATGTGACCTTGCCAGAAAAGCAATGTAACTGGAAACTAGTTATATCTACATAAGAAGATGCTACATATTCATTAGCTAAGACAAACTTAGGGAACTGAGCAATTTATCATATTCATCATCAACAAAATTAAGCACTATAACTTTGCTACCAGGTGACATCTCTCTGAGCAACACACTTCTAAAATAGTCATGCTTCTAATGGGAAGTTAGCAATGTTGAGCATCTTTTCATGCCTGTTGGCTACCTGTATATCTTCTTTGGAAAGATGCCTATTTAGATCCTTTGGCATTTTAAAAAAACGTTTTAAAATTTATTTTGAGAGAGAGAAAGAGAGAGAGAACACAAGTGGGGTAGGGGCAGAGAGAGACAGGGAGAGGGAGAATCCCAAGCAGGCTCTGAGCTGTCAGCACAGAGCCCTATGCTGGGCTTGAATGCATGAACCATGAGATCATGACCTGTGTCAAAATCAAGAGTCAGAAGCTTAAATGACTGAGCCATCCAGGCACCCCTCTTTGGCATTTTTAAATCAGATTGTTTGTTTTGTTTTATATTTCTTACAAAGCATAATACTTTTGTTCAATGAACATCAATCATCACTCCTCTCAAAGAAGAAAACTGACAGTATTTATATTTGGACTTAGTTATACTTAGTAGGTTAACAGATTGTACAACTGTAGCTGGGTCAATATCCTAAAACTGTTTTTAAGTCACTATTTTGTCCACAAAGCTATAGTTCACATTATGTATAAAGATGCAAAGCCCTGAGTTGATTTGATAGACTGATTTTGTAATTCCAAAGGAAAGGGCACTCAATAGCAATTTATCTCTTTTTGCTGCTGTTGTTGACAAACATTGAATTTAAATTTAATTAAGGTTTATAGCAACAAGAAAGCAAAACCACAAGTGATAAAACAAATTCAAAAGGTGGGATATATATACAACAGACATGATCTTTTCAGCAAGCTAAAATACTATCACAAAAAAAGACCTTTGGAAAAAAAAAACAAAATGTGATACAAATATATATATCACTTGTGATCTTGGATTAATTAGATCTTACTTCATACCGATCTGTTACCAAGAACATGTTTGTGACAACTGAGGCTGAATATGACTATTAACGTTTTATAACTAAAGTCTACTCTTCAGTCAGATTTCCTCAGTTTATCTCTGATATCTTTTTTCTGCTCCTGGATACTACATTACATTCAGTCATCATGTCCTCTCAGGTTCCTCTAAACTGTAACAGTTTCTTAAATTTTCTTTGTTTCTTATGACTTTGACAGTTTTGAGGAGTATTGGTCAGGTATACTTTGGAATACCCCTCTCTTCAAGTCTGTCTGATGTTTTTCTCTTTGTTGGGCTGGAATCATGAGTTTTGGGAAAGTTGTTTATACAGAAAGGTGCCATCTGTATCACATGATATCAGTTACATGCTGTTCCATGACTTAGTACTGATGATGTTAATCATTTAGCTGAGGAGGCATTTGTCAGTTTTCTCTCCTGGAAAGCTACTCTTTTTTCCTTCTTTTTTATGCCATGTTTTTTAGAAGAAGTTGCTACATGCAGCCCATACTTTAGAAGTTTGTAATTATTCTCTCTGTCCTTGATGGTAGATTATCTACATAAATTATTTGATTTTCCTCTGTATGGAGATTTGTCTATATTTTCTCATTTATTATTTGCCCACCCATTTATTTATATAAGTATGGATTCATGGATATTTATTTTATATTTTGGGTTATATTCTAATGCCACAGTATTTATTATGTTATTCAAATTGTTCCAACTTATTGGAAGCTTTTCCAGTTAGTTCGTATGTCACTTTGACATATGCTTGCCATTGGTTTTTTGAGCGTTCCTTACTTTCTGGCACTACAAAATGATCCAGGCTTATGTGTTAATCTCATCAATTTTTTTCAGGGCCTGATATAAACATTAATTTAGAATACATGCTTTTAATACACTGGTTTATTTTAAAATTCTCTATATTCAGGGTAATGATGATCTGGTTTCTTCACTGTTCCAGGCTAATATAAAATGGTGAGAGTTTTGCTGTGTAATGTATTCTAATCAAATACAGTACTCACCTGTCAGATGTTTGACAAGTGAGGTAATTGAATGCTTATTAAGTAGAAGTCTACAACTGACATGATTCAAGTGCATCCAAGTAAATTATTTTGCAAATACTTTTTCTTATGTGTATAAGCCACAGTGTATTCATACAGCAAATCAGCACAAAAACACAACACTTGGAGGTGGTTCTGTCCTTAAGATATTAATGATGTTCCATCCTAGCAAACTTGAACCTCAACTACTGGAGAAGAGAGGAATATAATAGCACTTGAGGGAGCTCTTGAGGGGCAAGGGTTGAAGCTTGCAGTCAAGGACATTGTTGTTAATCAGGTTTGTTTTAATCCCACATCATCTTGTACAAGTGCAGCCTAAAAGGATGATTGGCTGAGTTGTCAGAAACTGGGACAATAGAACAAAAATTAAAATGTTTTAAATTATTAATTAGGTTTTTCCCACACAATGTCAAATCAAAAGTATTAGTAATTTCCCCCATCCCTACTACTGATCTACTGATAGAGTTAATTTTTTTTGGTTACCGTGATAACCAAAATTACCGTGATAACCAAAATTACCATGATAACCAAACTTATGCAACATCATAGCATTTATGAGCTGGTTTGTCTAAAAACAACTCATTGATTAAAGTAATTTTACTGAATATAACAGACATTTAGCATTTAATGCCCCATAGGTTGAGTTACAGTTTTATATATATATGTATTATGTCCTCTAAAAAAAGGCTTGTTTAGAGTCTAATCTGAAGTTAAATCCTACTGGTTATGTGACCTATTCTCTAACCTCTTTGAGCCTTTTTATTTTTTCAGTAAACTGTAAATAACAGTCACCACCCTACAAAGTCATTGTGAGGATTCAATGAGATCATTTGCAGTAAATATCTTAGCACATTACATCTATCACATAGAAATGCTAAATATGTGTTCCTGTTTGTTTCATTTAGGGCTGGCTTCGTGGGTGTGTGTAACTTGTACGATCACAAAGGGCCACTGACACTCAGAAAGTCCCCATGCTTGGTTTTATGATTTGCTGTTGCTGTCCTGAATTTCTTAATAATTTTTGAACATAGAGTCCTACATTGTTTTTTAGTCCTGGGCCCTGTAAATGATATAGCTGGTCCTGGGTTCACCCAATTAAATTGTAAGTCTTTTTTGAAGTATGAAATCTCATAGATGACTTTACACCTCTAATATTTTCTTCAGTGCTTAGCCCAGATTCCTGCATGTGGAAGAAAATAATTCACATTTATTGAAAATAATAGTAGTGGTTTATTTCAGACAGTTTCATTGGTAAGTATAGAAGATCTGCTTGGGAACCACATGCAATTATTTCATGCCTCAGCATCCAAGTGGCTTTAATTATCAGCAAAAAAAAAAAAAAGTTAAATGAAGGTAGTCTTATGAATATTATTTCAGTCACAGTGCTTATACATATCTAAAATGATACCATGATTTTAATAAAAAGCATATCTTCAAGGAGACAAAACTCTTTATAAAGTTCACCTTTAAGGTGTATATTCCTATAAATTCAAGAAGCATTATTGTTGACGTGTGAGTTATGCTTGCTGAGATGTACAAAAGGGCCCTTTCACTGCCTGCCAGATGTGTCTATAATAAAGCAGTAGGGCTTAAAGAGGCCTAGTCTCTGAGCAGTGCTACTAGTGTTCATTTTGCCAGCAATGTCCAGTTATTGGTCCTTTCTAAGTTATTCTGGCTCCCACTGGCTTCTGCATGGGGGTGGGGGTGGGGCGCAGGACTCACAGCAGCAGTAATGTAGTGGTGACTTAAAGAATGTACAGGCAATATATATGGATGAGGGTATTGGCATCCCAGAGAGGAGTAACAGCACTTAATTTTGCATATCTGGTATGGTATGAATATCCTCATAGCAGATTCAGAGCTTCCTTTTTGAATTCCAAAAACATGATCTTCATTGCTCTGATTTGGCATATATTATATATAGGTCTAGAATGTGTTTTTTGGTTGTACTTAACCAAGGCCTCAGAATTTTGAGTCAGAAAATCCATCTAAAATGAAGACATCAACATGGATGCTATACCTATTGGAATATTGCTCTCCAAGGTGGGTAAAGTCACTTACTCAGGGAGCAGTGTGCTCAGGATGACTAATTTAAAACTCCAGAGGCTCTTAAACTATCTGGAGTCTTTATGCTAGATGCTATACTGAGGTTAGACATGACAACTCCTCAGCCATTTATCTTGTATGAACTTTAAGCGGGACACCAAGATCACTTTGCAAAGAGTATGGGCCAGTGTTAGAACCAGCACCCATTTATGATAGCTCAAAGGGTATTCGTGCATCCCTTATTGCAGAGAATCTGGTGTGTGTGTGTGTGTGTGTGTGTGTGTGTGTGTGTGTGTGTATTTTGTATGACATATATTTATACTTTTCTATGTATACAAATATATATACACATACTTTAAAATTTAAATTTACCATAACATATTTTTTAAACCAGCTACCTTCCTTCTAGTAGTGGAGTAAAACTAAATTAAATCAGCATTCTTTACCATCTGCTGAGTATAAATCACTACTTGCTCAAGGAAGAGAAACTAGTTCTAAGCTCAGCACATAAAACCTTTACCAAAACACGTTTCAGCTCTTTGGCATCATAGCTGAAGGACAGACTGTGCCTGCTGATCCTCCACCAAATGATTTGACTCCAGTTGATTGATTCTGTTTAAGGGTAACAAACCAATCCACTGCTGTAGAACAGCAAAAATACAATTGCTTGAAATCTCATAAGGCAGCTTCTCCTGAGATGTGAATATAAAGGAGCAGCAGTCCATGCATTTGCATCAACAAACTGCCCAAAGCAATTCTGCATCATACCCTTGCACATCCCCTGCAGATGTATTTTACTCCACCTTAGAATATGAACAAGTTGATTTACATATTAATGAGAAACAACTGAAACTAAGCAATTAGGCAGGTGAGGCTCCAGTTAGGGGGACAAATATTTTAAATACTGTTAAGTGGAAATCCAGAACAATCTAAATAGACTTTGTATTCTTTTTCTGCTTTAACCTGGGCTGCATTAATGAGAAATTAATTGATTCTTGACAACTTTAATGAGTCTTTATTCACTGCATAATTGGAAAGAAAAATCCATGGATGTAATAATGAGCATCTTAATTTCTTGGAGCCAATGTGATTGACTGACTCAGTCATGAGAAATCCCCACAATGTGCTATGTCCATCTACCCACAAGTATCTAGGCGAGAGTACACCTGTCTGGTTCATGATTCCTCTATTTCTTTGCTTGCTTGGGTAAGAGAAATACATTGTCTGGAGACAACATCGGGAGTAGAATGAGCACTGGGTACATGATTCTAGGCCCATTTTATCAGGAACTTTTTGTGCAACTTTTATAATTGCATATTTTTTTTCAGTAATTATTTGTTACTTATCTCCTCTTGGCTTCCATTTTCTCATTTGGAAAATGATGAAGATTAACTCTAAATTCCCTTTGAACCCCAAATTGTATGTTTCTAATGGTAAATTACATGGTGACTCTGGTATTCTAAGGACCCAATCAGTAATCGTCATTCTGTCATCTAATCCAAAATAAAGTCTCCTTTCAGCAAAGTAAACGCTAGCCAAGTTTTTACACTAAATGACCAACTGGAATTTTCTAATGTTCCTCTCATTCACAGTCTAGATCAGTTATTCTCAAAATGTGGTTTCCAGAACTACATTTTGTAGTTTCAAATTCACCAGAGAATTTTCTAGAAATGTAATATCTCAGCCCCATTCTGACATATTAAATCAGAAGTTTGGGAGTGAGGCCCAGCAATTGATGTTTTAACAAGACTTCTGGTAATTCTACATGCTAAAGTTTTAGATCCACTGGCATAGATAAATATTTTCTGTTTCATATCTTTAATTCATTTGGGGAAAAATGCTTTGTGAATGGCTATATCATAGTAGGTGGCCATTATACACAGACAGACTAATCAACTGGTCCTGTTTGTATCTTCCTTCATACACATCCTTGTCCCCCCACTTCATACCCCCTGCCTGGTTTCTTCCTTCATCTTTGAAATATAATTACTATTTTATCAACTGGATTTACCCACAAAGATGTAACTGACATTTATAGAGCACTTTAAAATTTCACATCACTTTTCATAGATAGTATCTTCTCATTATCACCATCACTTTATAGAAATGGAGTCTCAAGGAGGTTAAGCGATTTTACAAGGTTAGATGGCCAGTAAATGTAAAAAAATGGATATAAAATCATTACTGAAACACCCTACCTTCAGTTTTCAAAATTCCAAACAAATTATGAGAAGGAAGAAAAACATAGGTAGACAATTAAAACAAAAACAAAAACAACTTTTGTCCTAAAAACAGAAAAAAAATGGACCTGGGATTAAAAAATAGCATTTCCTGAGGGAAAAATAATCAGTCTTGATGTTCACATATGCTTTTATTTGTAAAATTTATGTATAAATTTATAAGAATGATTGATGGTAATACAACTCATAAGAAACTCATTTCACTCACACAAATGCAAATTTTCACAAAATCTCCATGAAATCAGTTTAAACTTAAGGTTAAAAAAATAGTCTGATGAAAGATGATAAGAATATCTACATGTAAACTAAGAAAATATAAAAGTACAAATAAACCCACTGGAATATTTTAGAAAATATTCTGAACTCAAATGTCCAAAATGAGAAGTAACAGAAAGAAAATATGTTCGACAAAGGTCATGCATTAGACTTAATCTCTGCATTACTATTTAAGTCAGTATATATTTCACTACTTACACTATTAATTAGTAATTTTAACTCAAGCAACAAATCGCCAAAATTTTGAAACAGAAATCTTATGTGAATAGAAAATAGCCTGCATTCTCTCCAATTTTTCCAAGATTTTTTTCTTTTAACCAAATTTCTCAAGATTGTAATAATTAAGAACTCAAAAGACGACGCTTATTAACCGAAGTTGTTTTACAAAACATTTACGCAGCGTCTTAAAAAAAGAAAAGTAACTATACTCAGTGCAGAAGACAGCAGTGCTATAAATTAACCCCAAGGCCCACATCTCATGATTCACCTGACAGTTTATCAGTTCTAGGAAATGCATGTAGGCAATTTAGATGAAAGATGAAGGCAAAGGCTCCAAGGGCCTGCTGTTCAACTCAAAGCATTATTTGCACTAAATATCTTCATATTCCAAAGGTTGAGAGAGTATGCTCAACTCAATTCACTTGATTTCATTAACAGAAACAGCAGTATGGAAATCTCTATATTACCGAGTTAAAGGTTAATAGTTTTGTTGAAAAAAGGTGTTCAAATTAAACAAATTATTCCATTTGAATCAAATGAAATGAAGTAACTTTATAACCTTTCTAAAATACTTATGCATAATTAATTAGGAGTAAACATACCAAATTATGTAAGTATTTGGCATTTGAAAGATTTTTCAGTCAATTGTCCTTAACAAAAAGAAAAAAAAAAGAATGATTCTTTTCAACTCTGTTAGGTTTTGATTACAACTAAGTTCTCAAAATGAGGTTTAGAATAAAATTACTTATCAATCTATATAACAAATCAAGTAATTTAGAAACTCCTTCTCACTCACTCTACCTCTATTATGTTTCAGAATCGATTTCATTTTCTATATAAATTAGCACCTGATGTACTTAGAACTATCTTTAGGCTCCCATTTAGTTGTTCTATCTGGAGTTTATAGCACTCGTCTGCCCTCAAAACTTGCCAAGGCAATATAAAATATCCAAGGAAGATATATAGTGAAGTTAACATAAATGAATCTGTTGAGTTAAATAGGTAAACCTCTCTATTTTAAAATAATATAAATACATAAATATAAACATACACAGAAATAGAACAATCTTAAAATTTGTAAAGAATCACAAAAGACCCAAAATTGACAAAGCATTCTTGAGAAAGTAGAACAAAGGTAGAAGCATCATGCTCCCTGATTTCAAGCTATATTACAAAGCTATAGTAATTAAAAGAGTGTGGTATCAGAATAAAATGGACCAGAATAGAGAGTTTAGAAGTATACCCACACATATATGGCCAACTAATTTATAACAAAGGAGGCAAGAATATACAATGGGGAAAGGAGAGTCTCTTTAATAAATAGTGTTGAGAAAACTGGACAGCCACATGCAAAAAAAATGACACTGGACCACTATCTTACACCACACACAAAAATTAACTAACTTAGAATGGATTAAAGACTTAAATGTAATACCTGAAACCATAAAACTCCTGGAGGATAACATAGGCAGTATGGCCTCTGACATAGGTTTTGGTGATAATTTTTGAGCCTGACACCAAAAACAAAATAAAAATATCTTATGATTTTCTTATGAAATGAATCTATGGAAAATGGTTCACGAAACCCATTCTGTGAATGGGAAAAAATACTTATAAATGCTGTGTTTTACACCATGAATGACATATTCATGCATCCACTAAATCTATGACTTGGCTTTTACCATTTAGAGTGTACTGATCTTCACTGTGGAAGGATAAGCTATGTTATCAAAGAAGTTTATCATCTCTTTGGTATCATTTCTATTGACTATGATAAAAACAGAAAACATAATAACTAACAAAAATGGCCAACTTATGAAGTAATTTTGCTTCAAATATCCATCTCTAAGTTAAAAGCACCCAGAATATTTACTCAAAGAACCACATTTTTAAAATGGCAGTTGAGTTTCCAGATCAGTTGACCAAATCCTACTTAATTCCTAACATAAGTGTGCCAAAATACTCACAATAAATCTTCAGTGCATTTGACTAACAGTGCCATACTTTAGAACTTTTAAATTCAACTTACTTAAACATTTTTATATAGTTTTATCTACAAAGCACTCTTCTAAAGAAAAAAAACATATCTTTTTTAACATATGTTAAGGAAATATGTACTCTGTTATCCAAATTGGAGGTTCAGAAATTTGTTGATCTCCTGAGAAGTCTATGGGATCTCAGATTTGATTATCTCTATGTTGATAGTAATTCTACTTATGGTATAATGGTCACTCCTATAAATTATGTCACACATTCCCTGGAGCCTTCAGAGTCAAACAGGGTCAGAGACAGTGGTGTGCGAAAGCCAGCTCATATTGGCCTGTGAGAAGTAATCCCTAACCTTTTTAGGAATTTTGAGAACTAGAGTTAAATGCAACCATTATTAAAAATTAAATAATATAAACATAATTAAATAAGTTATATTGGGGGCACCTGGGCAGGTCAGTTGGCTAAGTGCCTGACCCTTGATTTTGAGTCAGGTCATGATCTCGTGGTTTGTGGGATCGGGCCCCTTGTTGGATTCTGCACTGGCAGCATGGAGTCTGTTTGGGATTCTCTCTCTCCATTTCTTTCTGTCCCTCCCTTGCTCACTCTCTCTCTGTCAAAAATAAATTAATAAATAAATAGTAAGAAACAAATTGTATTGAAAACAAAGATAAGTATTTAAATTCATCACATTCTACTTATTTTACACTTTACCATTAGTTATACTATTGAGGACATTTATGTCTATTGCATTGCATGACAAAACTACTACATAATGTTATGCTATTGCACATCTCTTTCTAACTCTTCTGTGATGACACGTTGGTAGCTTGAATTTGGCCATGGTGGGAGTATAAAGCATGGGTATTGGCAAACAAGATAAATTATGGCTTTTTCTTCTGGAAAGCTGATTTCTCAAAGTAACCTCTGGTTTTTATGCTATCATTTAAAACTAAAAGTGATGCTTATCCAACAGAAAGAGATTTCACATTTAAAATAGAAAACAAAACATTTCACCATGACATTTATATGATATATCTCAAAATTTTCATGTACACAAAGTAGGGGCAAAATGAACACCAAGACATATTAAAAGGATAAAAATGCTGCACGAACTATAGCACTAATTGGTGTTATGTAGGAAAGTGTTGAGAAAGAGAGAGTAAAAGTATTTTGGGTTGATTATATGTACTTAAACTGATAAATCTATGTTTTTTTAATCCTTGTGCTCTTTGAATAATGGCCAAGCAATTGGTCCCCAGACACTGAAAAGATCCCAAACTTGAAGTGATAGAAAGAACATATATAGTCATGAAGAGTAATACACCCTGGGCCGCCTGGGTGGCTCAGTTGGTGAAACGTCCGACTCTTGGTTGAGGCGCAGTTCAGGATCTCACAGTTATGAGTTTGAGGCCTACGTCGGGATTGTCTCTCTCCCTCTCTCTGCCCCTTCCCCCCCATAAGTATATTTAAACTTAAAAGGGGAGGGGCACCTGGGTGGCTCAGTCAGTTAAGCATCTGACTTCAGCTCAGGCTATGATCTCATGGTTCATGGGTGTGAATCCCAAGTCCGGCTCTGTGCTGACAGCTCAGAGCCTGGAGCCTGCTTTGGATTCTGTGTCTCCCTCTCTTTCTAACTCCTCTCTTGTTTGTGGTCTCTCTCTCTCTCTCTCTCAAAAATAAATAAACATTAAAAAATAACTTAAAAGGGGCGTCTGAGTGGCTCAGTCAGTTAAGCATCTGACTGTGGATTTCAGCTCAGGTCATGATCTCATGGGTCATGAGTTTGAACCTTGCGTTGGGATTCTCTCTCTCTCCCTCTCTCTCTGCCCCTCCTCTGCTTGTTCTCTCTCTCTCTCTCTCTCTCTCTCTCTCTCTCAAAAAGTTAAATTTAAAATAATGGAATAAAAAAGCATAATGCATTTGAATCAAATTCAAAAGTAGTCAAATCATACCTTGCAAAGTGGCATTTCAAAAATTATTTTACACCTAAATAGGGAATAAGGCAATATAAGGTAAAATAAGATAACAGAAAATGAATTCTAGTGTATGCCTTACCTGGGTACAGAGGCAGAGTGTTGCAATGTTTCCAGAATTTAGCATTTAGAACTAATCTTGCTAGATATTTTTTGATGATGATGTTCAAAGGACCTTTAGTATATGATCTTCCATTTGACTATTGATAAATATATTTATTTTTTAATTGCTCACCAAATGTATAATTCTTGATAGAAAATATGTAGAATTCTGTAAATCCTTGTTTCTGTTTTATAAATCTCAAAGTTAAAATTCTCCTGAATAGAGAATGCAGTTTGAGTGGCGGGTGATGAGAGGTGGTTGGGGGGCGGAGGGGGCAGGAAGATGACATTGGGATCACACAAGTGTTGTCCGTAGTATTGGTAATTTTCTAGTTATTTAATTATGTAGTGGGTTTGCTGCCTATTTTAATATTATGCTTTAATCATTCACATTTACTACATATTGTTTTGTATGTATCCAGTGTCACATAATAAAAATGTTTGAAAAGAAAAAAAAATCCTATGTTGCATATTTGTCAGCTGGGCATTTAGCTTTTATAAACTTAATCTACTATATAATCAAAGTAAGAGTACCTTCCTCATAAGAAGTTTGTATGTTTTAAATGACACGTATGTAAAGAAGAGGTTCTGAACCCTGACCAAACACTAGAATCACCTGGGAGTTTTGAAAAAAACAATGATGCTCAGGGTCACAATCCTAGAGATTGTAATTTAATGGATCTGTGGAGGAGCTGGGGAGTAGTATTTTAAATCACACCCCCATGCATTATGTTTTGAGAATTACTGTTAGCTATCATTATCAGTGCTTCAATCCATCATACCATGAAGTTGTCTACATAATTACCAAGGGGCAAAGGTATTGAGAAATATAGGAGAAAATGTGTTTATTAATTTGTTCACTTGCCAAAACAGCTCAGAAATTAGAAGTTTTTTTTAACTGTTCTCACTCAACCCTTCCATGAGAGTAGAGTCACAATTTAATTTTTTTTATTGCACTTGAGAGGGTCTTCTAAAAGTGGTTGTGTTCTAGAATGAAATTAGACTGCTTTCTTACACCATACACAAAAATAAACTCAAAATGGATAAAGGACCTGAATGTGAGACAGGAAACCACCAAAACCCTAGAGAAGAAAGCAGGAAAAAACCTTTTTGACCTTAGCTGCAGCAATTTCTTACTCGACATATGTCCAAAGGCAAGGGGATTAAAAGAAAAATGAACTATTGGGACCTCATCAAGATAAAAAGCTTCTGTACTGCAAAGGAAACAATCAACAAAACTGAAAGGCAACCAATGGAATGGGAGAAGGAAGATATTTGCAAATGACATATCAGATAAAGGGTTAGTATCCAAAATCTATAAAGAACTTACCAAACTCCAAACCCAAAAAACAAATAATCCAGTGAACAAATGCGCAGAAGACATGAACAGACACTTTTCGAAAGAAGACATCCAGATGGGCAACAGACACATGAAAAGATACTCAACGTCACTCATCATCAGGGAAACACAAATCAAAACTACAATGAGATATCACCTCACACCAATCAGAGTGACTAAAATGAACAAATCAGGAGATTATAGATGCTGGCGAGGATGTGGAGAAACAGGAACCCTCTTGCACTGCTGGTGGGAATGCAAACTGGTGCAGCCGCTCTGGAAAACAGCATGAAGTTTCCTCAACAAATTAAAAACAGAACTACCCTATGAGCCAGCAGTAGCACTGCTAGGAATCTATCCAAAGGATACAGGAGTGCTGATGTATAGGGGCACATGTATCCCAATGTTTATAGCAGCACTTTCAACAATAGCCAATTATGGAAAGAGCCTAAATGTCCATCAACTGACAAATGGATAAAGAAGATGTGGTTTATATATACAAGGAATACTACTTGGCAATGACAAAGAATGAAATCCAGCCATCTGTAGCAATGTGGATGGAACTGGAGGGTATTATGCTAAGTGAAATAAGCCAGGTAAAGGAAGACAGACACAATATGTTTTCACTCATATGTGGATCTTGAGAAATTTAACTGAAGACCATGGGGGAGGGGAAGGGGGAAAAAGTTACAGAGTGGGAAGGAGGCAAACCATAAGAGACTCTTAAGGACTGAGAACAAAATAAGGGTAGATGGGGGGTGGGGGAGAGGGGAAAGTGGGTGATGGGCAGGGAGGAGGGCACTTGTTGGGATGAGCACTGGGTGTTGTATGGAAACCAATTTGACAATAAATTATATTAAAAAAAATAAAAGTGGTTGTCTTAGATCCATTTTCCAGAGTGGAAGAGGCAGAAAACCTTTCTCAGCTTATTTCAAATGAATCCTTTTGCTCCTGTGTTACTTTGTGCACATAATTTAGTGAAACTCTTGAATTAATTTCCATTTCCACCAAGTTCTGTTGCAGCCACTCAAGTCCAAACACTGCCATGTCTAAATGAGGCTGCTACAAGTGCTCCCTTGCATGGCCTTCCTGTGGCCACTCATGTCCAACCTCTAATGCATACTCCTGGAACCTATCAGGGATCTCTTAAAAACACACAGCAGATTTTCTCACTCTTCTGCTCAAAACCCTCTTTTGCTGTTTTCCTGTCACCTTTACATACAAAATCCAGAGTTCATCCCTAACAAGGTTTTTTGAGCAGCTTTCCGGTTTCCTCTCTGATCTAATTGATAAGCTTCTTCTCATCCCTTACTCCACTCCAGCTTCTCTGATCCCTTTGCTAATCCTTGAACTAATACATTGGAAAAGCTTTCTCCTTAGATCTTTACACTTGCTCTGCCCTTTGCCTAGAACATTCATCTACTCCGAATGGTTTGGCTTTCCCTCCCCTTCATTTGATATCTACCCAAATGTCAATCTTTACAAAGACCTTCCTGACTGACCATCTAGCTAAGATTATAACTTCATTCTACAGCTATTGTCACTTTTCATCCATTTATTCAACTCTATTTCCCTGTATAGCACTTTAATCACGTTACTTATATTACATATTTATTTTTCATTTTATCTTTTCTCCATAGAATTTGAGCTGTATGAGAGGATGAACTTTGTACTTTGGTTTGTCACAGTATTCTCAGCATACAAACACAGGCAAATACAGAGTGGGAATTCAATAAATACTTTCTGGATAGATAAATAAACATGTAGTCAGGATTAGTTGTTTCCAAGTCCTGTATCTCCCAGAAAATTCTAGAATTCTTTTGGTTCATTGATTAAAACAGCAAGACCAATTAGCTTCACAACAGATGGCAAACCTAAAGCCAAGCAGCCATCTTGCTAATTCTGGCATCTGTCACAAGATGCATTAGACAGGAGTGTGCATAGATTAGCTTAAAATTCAGCAGCATTATGGAAGCATACCTCGAACCCTAGTCATCCCATTGTTTATATTTTCACAAAATCTAAAAGAGAGCACTTTATAATATCCTTAAAGGGCATAGATTATATCACTTTTAATTCTGTTCTGTTAAAGGCTTGAAGGAAAAGGCATCTATATTTTAACATTTAATTTGAAAAATTCAGATCAACACACTACGTAATATAATTTGGCAATGTTCTTCCTAACACGTTTACCATTTGTAAATCAAACAGTATTATAGGTGGCTCAATACACTAAGTGTAGTGAATGCAAGTGTGTGATAGAATGCTTTAATATATATATATATATATATATATATATATATATATATATAGTACTGATATCTGCTCAGAAGTTTAGAAATAGATGCCACCTAATATTAGTATTGTCATTATCTCATCTTTGTTAAGGAATAATAATGATGTTGGTGTGTTGGGGTTTTTTGTTGTTGTTGTTTTCCTTTCCTGGAAGTGGTACAACAAAATAGCCTGTTAGAAATGTTCAAGCAAGCATTTTGGCTATTTTGGTGTACAGTGATACTGAGACAGAACATTGCATGAGTTCACCAATTTTGTTTTGTGTCATATAAACACAGCCAGATTCAAACGAAATATGCTTTTGTTGAAGTAAGAGTGCTCTTATTCACAATACAGGAAATTAAACGATAAGTTCTTGTCAAACAAAAAGTAAGTTGTTTTAAAGAAAGAATTTTTCTGACATTTAGTCAAATTTTATTCTTTCAGGAAACAAGCAATTCTTTGACAGAAAAATATGTTATTGCCAGAGGATATGTACTCTTCTGTTAGATTTTGCTAGTTTTCTATTTTCTCAGCACATAAGGAACAGATGGAAATAAAGCTGATCCAATGAAATAATTTCTTTTACATCTCAGCCATAAAGAAAGCTCAATTTCAATGAAATAATCTAACCAAATTTACCATATGCATGTATATGTATTTTGGAAACCTTATAGGAAGTGTAAAACCTAGGAGAAATCATGGAAATTATTAAAATAATATTTACCTCTTCATTTCCTTTCAGACAACTTTATAGTTGTTATTTGTATCCTCCTCTAAATTCTCATTTTCCCCCAAATATGAATGCAAAAAGCTATACTACTTGCCCCAAAATGATGTTTAGCCTTCCTAGAGAGTTTTTCATACTCTGAATAAATCATACACTGTTGGGCTGGGACTTTTCATACTACTTTTTTTAAAAAAAGGAATATGGAAACTTTCATATTGCTGGCTAATAAAATAACCTTTTCCAGTGCATTTACATGGCCATGTTCACCTCATGACACT
The DNA here is from genome assembly GCF_018350195.1 of Panthera tigris. NCBI lineage: Eukaryota > Metazoa > Chordata > Mammalia > Carnivora > Felidae > Panthera > Panthera tigris. The sequence continues at coordinate 82,534,142 of NC_056661.1, forward strand.
ATGTTACTGAGATTTCAAAATATCATCATTTTACAATAAAATTATATGCTGTCAAACTGAACCATGGTACCAATTAATAGTGTCTCAGTGTAAGCAAATTATCTGGGGCAACAGTGGGAACAAATAATCTGATTCCATTTGAATCTTTAACTCACCTTGGATCATACTCACAGCAATCAAAAACAATGGCAGCCACTGACATGGGTAGAACTCTTTCAGATGACAGTGTTATTGAACCCTTAAGAACACAAGGAAACTACAAGAAAACTGGCAAGTTCCACACAGAGAAAACCAATTGAACTCTTTGGCCAGTTGTTTGTGTGAAGTATGCAAGCTCTCCTATTACCTAGGCAGGATATATTCTTTAATTGAATAATATGTTAATGATAGGAAAGGCAGAATCTCAGTTGGATCCCTGTTGGCAGAAACAAGTGCTAGGATCCGGGAAAGTTAAACATTCAGTGAAAGAGTACAAAAAATGTGTTGGAGATAATACACAACATATTTAATGATTTTGGAGACTGAGCTGTGTCCCGACATACAGCTTTCCCAACTTTAATTCCCCTAAGTCAGATCCCCCAAATCCCCATGGTTACTCCCTTGCTAGCAGACTTGAGGGAAAATGTGACAGAGGAAAGAGAGAACATCTTAACTGATTGGCTAACGTATCTTTAGCAAATTAAAAAAAACAAAACAAAACATATGAACATGTGAACACATCACTAGGCCCCCTTACTTGGGGCTCATGCAAGTAGTAGGTCCCTGAATCATTTTTTTAAGTATATTTATTTATTTTGAAAGAGAGAGAGAGAGAGAGAGAGAGAGAGAGAAAGAAAGAGAGAGAGAAAGGAGGGGCAGAAGGAGAGGGAGAATCTTATTTAAAAATTTTTTAATGTTTTTATTTATTTTTGCAACAGAGAGAGACAGAGCATGAGCAGGGGAGGGGCAGAGAGAGAGGGAGACACAGAATCGGAAGCAGGCTCCAGGCTCTGAGCTGTCAGCACAGAGCCTGATGCAGGGCTCGAACCCACAGACTGTGAGATCATGACCTGAGCCAAAGTCGGACGCTTAACCAACTGAGCCACCCAGGCACCCCAAGAGAGAGAGAATCTTAAGCAGGCTTCATGCTAACTGAGCTCAGCACAGAGCTCAATGTGGGGTTCAGTGCAGGCCTTGATCTCATCACTGTGAGATCATGACCTAAGCTGAAATAAAGAGCCAAATGCTTAGCAGACTGAGCCACCCAGGCACCCCATGGGGATTGCTGAATCTTAAGCTGTATTAAATTCATATTACATCTGTCACAATCTGTGAGACACTCCGGTAATACAAAAATATCATACAAAAAAATGGAGGAGAAAGTAAAACTAAAGCCATAACTTTCATTGTTTATGTTACTTCTAAGAATTTGATGCCATATCTTTGAAATTATATGTCCACTGATGCATATTTTTTATCAAACATTGTTTTTTGCCACCTCTCTATACATCACTACCAAAGGCAAAATGTGTGTGTATGTGTGTGAATGGACATAGGAAATTATGTGGTAATTAGTTCTGAATAAATTGTGGAATTAGCTGAACAACTTGAGATATTTAAGACTAATTACTACACATTTAAAGATGTTTAAGTATCCTCTTCTTTATCAGTGCTGCACAGTGAAGTCTAGCTATTAGTCACTCATATTCATTAGCCAATAAGGCATTTGATATGGAAACTGGGAGCTTGGGATTTGGGAATCTGGTACAAAGAAGATAGCTGAATTAACACAGTTAAATTCTGAAGTTTCAAATATGTTAAGTAGCACCAAATTATTGTTTATAAGTTTTTAAAATTTCAAAACACTTGAGGGCTGAACACCAATATATATCTTGTGTGATTTATAAACATCGTTCTTGTTTTCTTTTTTAATGACTTTTCTATAAATCCACTTCATTTGGGTTTTGTAGTAAATAGTTCAGAGACATATGGAAGAACTGACCAGAATTAAGCCAGTGGCTAAATCTCTGCTATGCTTTGCTGAGTTCTCGGCCAATGACATAACCATTATCTGACTCTAAGTGGAGGAGAAAGATGAAATCTACATACACATGGAGAAATGTGATTTGGCTAGATGAGCACAAGTTTCGAAAAGCTGCAGATAAAATAGGAAGAAATGTTCGGATGATGAGGAAAGATGAGGGAAGGAAACTTGAGAATATACGGAACACAAAAGTAGGCTAAGACTTTTAAAATTATATGAAAGCAAGCAATAATACCAGGGGATCTGAAAAATGGGAGAAAGCATTTTCTTTTTACTCAGGGGTGGATATGGTTAAAGGTAAGCTCTGTGCTCTCTGCCACTGTTATGAGATCATAAATTTGGAAGTTAATATGCTTCGCCATAACTTGTGGTTAACACTGCATTCATAGTATACAAAATAATAAAGCCATTCTTAACATTCATTGTTCCAGGAGAAATAGTGTACCCTAAGACAGAAAGAAGGTCTTCAATTCTATGCACAGTTTCCTTGTTTTTCTTGTACTTGTCAAAATACTTATTTTCTCTCTGTGATTCTCTTACCTCATTTACCCTTTGTATGGTGATGGTCCTCAAGCCTTCATCTCTGCAGTTACCATCTTCCTTTTTTATATACTCTCCATTGTAACCGCCCCACCACATCCTGTTGCATATGCTGGAGGTCCCCACAGTCTTATTCCCAGGCTCTCCAGACCTGAGTTTCAAACATTTATTTCTCACTGGCCACTTGCTATTCCCAGTTGAATATCCCACAGGAACCACATGCTCAGCATTCCATTTATCTACCCTCCAAACTGCTTCCTACTTTTCCTATCTTCAATAATGATACTATGTCACCCAACCCAAAAATATCTGGAAGCTATCTAGAATTCTTCCTGCCTTACTTTTCTTATCCTACTCCCCAAATCAGAAGCAATATGAAGCAGTGGTCAAGGGCTGAGTTCAAAGTCTGACCATGCCACTTACTAGATATATTTACTTGGATAGGTCACTTAGCCTCCCTGTGTCTGTGTCTTATCAGGTTGTTTAGATGATTAACTGAATAACATATGTTCAGTGCTTAGAGCATTGCCTGGCATTTACTAAGTGTTCAATAATTTATTATTGTTCACCTCCATGCCTTCATGCATGTTGTCTCCTCTGTTTAAAATGCCCTTTCTAGGATTTTACTATAATTTAGATGCCAGGCTGATCATATAGAGCAGAAGCATCTGGGATTCTGTCTTTGCTGATAGATGGGCTTCTGGTTGTAACAAGTGTCCTAAGAGTTATAAGCAATAAATCTCCTCTAATTTAAGGGACAGGTTATTTGGCCTGTAGATTTTACTTTTGGCAAATTAGTGAAGAGGAAAGTGAATGTAATCAGTCTGGCGTGGAAGGAATGGGTCATATACCAAATCCAATACCTAATCTCTCAGTAGAGGATTCTCTAGCCCTTACATACTTCATCTATGAGGTCATCTAAATCAAAGAAGATACTTTGAGGAACAGAAAAATATGTCTTACCTAACTTCATATATTCAACACCCAAGAGTGTTCCTTGCTTATAGCAGCAAGACCTTGATAATTATAAAAGAAAAGAAAAAAGAAAGAAAATAAAGGAGGAGAAGGAAGGCAGAAAAATGAGGGAAAAGACATGAAACATAATGCCACAACATACAGGTATGAAAAGATTTTTCTGATTATAGTTAGCTACTAGTAACATAGAAATGAGGTTTCAGAATAAAAGTCTGGAGTTGTGGCTGCTATTAAGAAACAGAAAATTCAAAGCAAGTATGCTACTTTTTTCTCACATTTTAAAGACACAAATTAGGGGGTGCCTGGGTGGCTCAGTCGGTTAAGTGTCCGACTTCAGATCAGGTCATGATCTCACAGTTTGTGAGTTCGAGCCCCACGTCGGGCATTGTACTAACAGCTCGGAGCCTGGAGCCTGCTTCAAATTCTGTGTCTCCTCCTCTCTCTGCCCCTCGCATGCTCATGCTGTGTCTGTCTCTGTCTCTCAATAATAAATAAACATTAAAGACAATTAAAAAAATAAGTAAAATAAAGACATAAAATAGGAGGAAATATCTACTTCCAAAGATAGCCACTACAACTTAGAAGTATCAAAAGGGTAATTCAAATAAATAAACCCATTTTTAAAATAAGAGAATAGATTTGTAGTTTAAATGTATTTTTTTAAAGTTTTTATTTATTTATTTTGAGCACGAGAGAAAAAGAGAGACAGAGAAAGAGAGAGAGAGAGAAAGCATGGGAGGGGAAGAGAGAGAAGGACATAGAGAATGCCAAGCAGGTTCTGTGCTACTAGTGTGGAGCCTGACATAGGGCTCAAACTCATGAACCATGTGACCATGACCTGAGCCAAAATCAAGAGTTGGACATTTAACCAACTGAGCCACCTGGGCGCCCCTAAAATATAATTTTAAGAGTAACAGAAGAAAAGGAATAGTGATTAACTATTCAAGACTGTATCCTTAATCTTCTTCTAAGTACCTACTGGCTTCCCAAGGGGAAGGAAATGTAAGCCAATGAGATTGAACTCACAATATGTATTAAAATGTCAGCTAAATCAATTCTAGAACACCTAGAAGAACAAGTACCCATTTTTTCTACTATTTAGTATGAAATATAACTCAAATAGTGACTAATATTTACAAATAAGGTAGAAATTATGGACACAGGTGAGTAGAAAGTCAAACATATATATTCTTCTGGAGTTCAGGCTTTTCAGCTCTAGGATAGAGAGCAGAAACATCATGACATAGTGGTTATTAGCTGAAAGTTCTCTCTCCTATAATTGTGGGAACCCCCTCACCACCGTGTTTCTTTTGTAAAGGTCCTGAAAGTAGCTAGCTGATTCTGTCACAGTTAGAAAAGTTGTCCTTTGGCATCTGATGTGGCTGATCTTCACTATTCATTTTCTCTTAGATTTCACTGTTTTTGTCTACTTATATTCTTGAAGATGATAGCTGAGCCTCTCACTGACTTTGCAGTTTGCAATAAATATTTATTATTACTTCTTTTTTTTTATTGCCATCAATATCCTTAAGGACTTGGATAGTGATATTGACTTCATTTTTATTACCATAGAATAATTTTAGCCACATCTCTGCTTCAATAGTTACCATCCCTGAGGGTAGAGAAGAATCTTCCTTCCAACATGCTTTATGTACAATTTTATTTATCCTTGAAACACAGTGACATTCTTGTCTTCTTCTGTAATATTCTAATGATACAAAAAATTTAGTTTATACATTCTACAAATTTGGTACTTGTCTTCTATAATTTATAAAGGAAGCTGGGTTGCACCCAAGCTAAGAGTAGTGTTAGTTTTTGGTCAGACAAAATGGTGTTATACAATTTATAGAATTTATAAACATCTCTAGAGCCAATTTCTTTTTTAAAATTAATTAATTTTGAGAGAGAGAGAGAGAGAGAGAGAGAGAGAGAGAATGAGTGGGGGAGGGGCAGAGAGAGAGGGACAAAGAGAGAATCCTAAGCAGGTTCTGTGTTTTCATCGCAAAGCCCAATGCGGGTACAGGGCTCTGTCTCACGAACTGTGAGATCATGACCCAAGGTGAAATCTGGAGTTGAACGCTTAACCGTGTAAGCCATGCTGGCACCCCTAGAGCCAGTTTCTACATGGGAGTTTCATATACACACATATGTATATATGTGTATACACAGGTACACACAAATGTACATATGTGTATACACATACACACATATATATGCATATACATATATGCATAATTAAAAGTAATTTTTAAAATGAATAATTAAAAGTAATGGCAGTAATTGCTCTGCCTTAAGCTGCATGGTGGGTTGGAGGAAAAGCCTGAGCAGGGATGAGTGTTATTGCTATGGGCAGAGTTCAGCAAAAGAGTCTAGCCAATAAGGAGTAATTGAAGAGCTGCATACATGTGTTAAGAAATCATCATTGCTATGGCGAAGGAACCAAAACATTAGGAATAGAGGTGGATATTATGAAGGAAGTGGGAAGTTGTTGAAGGCCCAGCACATGAGACAGAGCAAAACCCTGGCCAGAGATTGCTTCAAAGAGAGGACAGAAATCTATGAACCCTCTTTAAAAGGCCTGGGTTTCATTGTTTTACATAAGAGCTTGCTCAGATGAAAGGATCCCTTTGTTACCTTTGGTCTGTTTCTTTATGAGAGATGCTAAATCTTCTTTCCCTTGAGTTTGAAAAGAAGGGGGACATAGTAGAGATAATCATGTTTTCTCAATGCTTGGTAGAGATGATCACTCTGAGGTGTGTACACTATTATTTCCTTAGACCATATTAATTACTAGGTCTCACATTTTCCTAGATTAAGTTGAAATCTGGAATAGTGAGTCATCTGGGATTCTGGATTTTCCTAATAATTTTTCAAGCTTACTTGTTTAAAGAGCAATAGATTTAGCTCCCCAAAATTTTGCCTCATTATTTTCTTACTCAATTTTATTGAAACTTATATGCTAAATCCCAAGGTCAGGATTTGACAAAGAAATAAAATTAATCCCATTTTTTTCTTGGCTTCTTGATAGTTCAGAGAATCTAAACATATGCATCTATTATGGCCTTCATTTTAACTTTTCACTTATTTATAAATGACTTTTCACTTGTTCAGAATTACCTATTTCTATTTAATAATTAGGTCTGTTTCTTTTTCCCAGTAAGTTTTCAAGTACATTTTGCAAGTGGTGAGATAAACAGAGTCTGATAAACTAGAATGTTTCTTAGGTAGAGGGAGGGTTCTTTAAAAATTCTAAATTAAAACAGAACAAGACACAAGCATATGAACTAAGCTAAGGTATATTTAACCATCTAAAACACTGAATAAATTCATTATACAAACTCACAAGAGGAGAGATAAACTGGCTCTCTTAGGGATGTAAAGAGGCCTTAAAGGGAAGGAATTTTTTTAAGCTGAATGGGAAAAGATAGATAAGAATTTGCTACACAAAGAAGAGATGAAAAGACAAACTAGGTAGAAGCTACACCATCTGCAAAAATAAGATTTAGGGGAAAAGTACAGTACATTTGGGAAACTGAGCTTGGAAAGAGCATTGAGTTTATTGGTATAGCAGTGAAAAGTGAAGTTGGAGTAAAACACTATCTACACAGTCTCATGGGTCATACCACAGATGCCGGAATTACCACCAATTAATAAAGAGGGAGCCATAGGAATCTAGAATCTGTTAGGAAGGGGGCACCTGGGTGGCTCAGTTGGTGGGTGTCTGACTCTTGATGTTGGCTTGGATCATGGTCTCATGGTGGCAAGATTGACCTCCTGCATGGGTTTCTGCACTGACAGCGCAGAGCCTGCTTGGGATTCTCTCTGTCCCTCCCCCACTTATGCTCTCTCTCTAAGAAAACATTAAATAAAAAAATATATATATATAGAATCTGTTAGGAAGGACAATGATGCGCAGGTATCCTTTGCTTTCCAAAAGTTTCTGTTACACCACTTTGCTTTTATGGAAGAACTACATTATTACCTGTTTTTGCTAACTGAAAGAAATATGAAGATTTTTACTTGTACGAGAAAGTGGCATCCCCTATGCTTATTGCAGCATTGTCTACAAGAGCCAAGATCTGTAAGCAACCTAGGTGTCCATCCATAGGTGAATGGGTAGGATGATGTGGTATATATTCACAATAGAAAATTACTTAGTCATTAAAGAAAAAAGACTTCTTGCCATTTGCAACAATATGGATGGACTTAGAGGGTATTATACTAGGTGAAATAAAGCAGAAAAAGACAAATACTGTATGATTTTACTCATATGTGGAATCAAAAAAAAAAACAAAGTCATTAAGTGAATAAACAAACAAAAAACAAACAGATTCATAAATACAGAGAACACACTGGTGGTTCCCAAAGGGGGATTTGAGGGGATAGGCAAAGTAGGTGAGAGTGATTAAAAGGTACAAACTTCCATTATAAAATAAATTAGTCACTCGGATGAAAAGTGATGTATATGGAATATAGTCAGTAATATTGTAAAAACTTTGTATGGTGACCAATGGCAACTATACCTATCTTAGTAAGAAGTTCATAATGTATGTAATTGTCAAAGAGTTATTTGTACACCTGAAACTAATGCATTGTATGTCAACTGTATTCAATTAAAAAAAAAAGAAGTCAAGTGGTATAACGTAGTTTTCAGAAAGCAAAGGATACTTTTGCTTCATGCCATTTTGACTTACAAAATGTTTCATAACAATGCTGTACTCTTGGATAGTGAGGTGGATTTGTGATTAGATCTGTATTACAGAAATAAGACACTATAGTCTCCAAAACAGGAAATACACCAGCTTTTACATTCCTGCGGTTCATGGAATAATCTCTATAGTTGTCACAATTGACAGTAATTATTAACAACAGCTGGCTGTGAACTTGGGGGATCTTGCTGGACATGCAAGAAATCTTAGAGCTTTTTTCCTTTAAATTAAATTAACATGTTAAGGCTTCAGTTTTGTGATTTCAAATAATTTCATTTGTTTAACATAATTCATGTTGGTGTTTGTTTGAAAGTTAATCAATGGAGAAAGAAAATAGGCTGATATTGAAAGCACTAAGAATACCATCAGATTCAAAGAAGCAATTTCATCACTGAATGCTTTCTGAACTTTGGCAATTAGTTAAATATTTCTGGAATAAATTAACAACCTTTATTGAGAACATATTATATACCTGATTTCTGCTAGAAAATATATGTAGATAACTGCAATAGAGTGTTATTCAAAGAGAAAATAGGAAAGAATGACCCCCATCCTGCCACAGACCGGAAGGAGAACCCTCTATATGTTTGGCCATTAAATCTTGAATATAGATCCCCAAACAGTTGCAGAGTGAGGTGATTATTTGCTGCAGGGTAATTCTATCTTGGGACTTCCATACCTAAGATGCTAGTCAAGGAATATACGCTTCCCAAGAACAGAAGTGTCCTTTTCCTCAGCTTTAAACAGACAATAACTAGACTTAAAAGTGTAAAACAAGCAACTTTCCAAGGATGGGTAGGTATAATTTAGTGTCATAAAAAGACTCAGTATGTGGTGCACCTTTAAAGTGTCTAACATTGTGGGCGAATACAATACCTGATTGAAGAATGACTTGGTGGAGTCTGTATAAAAATGACTATGAATATAAATATGGGCTTTGAAATGAGGTTACTATCTCAGTAAATCTCTCAGAGTATTTGCGCTTTTTATTTCAGGATTTTTCTCTGATCAAGAGCATTCTCTCTCCTATAAACTTCCTTTCTAAATCTTTTAAGCTATGTAATTAGTAATTGTTCATAATTTTTATTAAAAAAAACTTCATTTTCTTGTTATCAGTTGAAATAATGATCCTTAAAAAGGTAGGTGTGCTAATTATAGAGCTTTTAAAGGTAACTTAATGCTATAAATGCTAGATCTCAAAGCCTTTAGATTTGTTTCTAAAAATCTTTCAACCACCCCCCTTTTCCATCAATGCATACATATTCACACACATGCTCTGAGATCCACAGGAAGTATATTTTGTATTTCACAATAGACTTTAAAATAGATGCAAATTACAACTAAGTCAAATCTTAGAATCAATCAAGTGGAAATGTTCCCCCAATTCTTCACCTGGGTTCTATTATACAGTTAAAAAACCATAGGTATTAACATAAATGTAGAATGCCCTTGGATAAACACAGGAAGGCAATAAATACCATTTGATTATAACAACTGATTAAAATTTATATATAATTTGATTCTACGAAGTAATGTGCATTTTTCAAATCTTCTTCCATAGCCACTAATAAAACAGTCATATTTTTTTTTTCTTTGACCTCCCAGGGAAAAAATTCAAGTCAGTAAAAATTCTCTTGCTTTTCTCTTGCCCAAATAAAATATTACAAGGCTCAAAACACCCTCATCTGTAATATTTTAATTTTCTAAACTGGGAAAACAGTACTGGTTATTTTGGTAACATCTTTAAGTATTTTCTAATTCTTTGCATATGAAATACTCCCCTAGAAACAGCTAAACATAATCTGGTAAGATATTTTATATTATCATAATCTGGTAAATTTATATTGAAATATTTTATATTATATTTTATATTATTGGGAAAATATTTTATATTACCATAATCTTGTAAATTTATATTATCATAATCTGGTAAAATATTTTAATTTTCTAAACTGGGAAAATCGTACTGGTTATTTTGGTAACTTATACTTATCTTTTAAGTATTTTCTAATTCTTTGCATTTGAAATACTCCCCTAGAAAGAGCTAAACATAATCTGGTAAAACATCTCTAATTCCTCAGGAATAAGGTTTATTCTTGAGCAAAGTAAAATCTTGGTTTAGTGTCTCACTAGAAAAAGAAATAGTATTTTCATTTAGCATGTTCAATATTTTAGAGTCTGACTTGGATTTATTTCTCTTGTTATGTATAAACATTCACATTCTTGACAGATAATCTCAAAGAATTTATAAATTCTATGACCTATGTTTTATAAGCTGCTTTGTAAGTCCCTTTTCAAAAGTAAATCCCTCCTAGGGGTGCCTGGGTGGCTCAGTCGGTTGGGCAGCCACTACGGCTCAGGTCATGATCTCTCGGTCTGTGAGTTCTAGCCCCGCATCGGGGCTCTGTGCTGACAGCTCAGAGCCTGGAGCCTGCTTCCGGTTCTGTGCCTCCCTCTCTCTCTGCCCCTTCCTTGCTTGGTCTCTGTCTCTCTCTCTCTCTCTCAAAAATAATAACCATTAAAAAATTTTTTTAATTCAAAAATAAACCCCTCCTAAGTTTGTAATAACTGACTTTGCTTCTCTCAGGTTTTGCTTTTCTTACCAGTTTTGGTTCATGTTTAAAATCATGTTGTACACCTTAATCAGACTTTCTGTAATATAAATACCACAAGCTCAGAATATCCCTAATTAGTGAGATACAGTAGAGTAAGTACTATATTTCTAGAAAATTCTCTGTCATTGGGGGTGACTTTGTGTCCACACAAAGTTAGTAAATATAAAAGGTCACAAATAGAATGAGCTACCAACTACACTTACATATTAAATTATAAAAAAATTAGTTTTAATTCAAAAAAATCTAAAGATTACCTATTATACTGAATTATCATATATTTTTTTAAAGTTCCAATGTTTTTTTTAAACCACAAGTTTAGTACTTTTGTACATTTCAATAAACATTAAATTAAATGTTTACTATATTCCAGAGACTATACAATTATTAGGCACTGTCATAGACCCTATATAGTTTAGAAGACAAGGCAAATGTGAAAACATAGGGTTCATATTCTGTGAACAATGACATAACATAGATGTGTAGAATGTGACTTCAAGGAGGAAGCAATCCATGTAGTTGCTTAGGGAGGGTTTGGACAGGATTTCTAGGAAGAGAGGTAGTTAAGTTGAATTTCAAAGAGAGATGGGGGCGTCTGGGTGGCTCAGTCAGTGGGGCCTCTGACTCTTGATTTTGTTTCAGGTCATGATCTCATAATTCGTAAGTTCAAATCCTATGTCAAGCTTCACTGTCAGCGCAGAGTCTACTTGGGGATTCTCTCTCTACCTCTTTGTCTGCCTCTCCCCCGCTAATGTGCTTGTCCCCCCCCCCCAAAAATAAATAAATAAACTTAAAAAAACAATAAAGATGAATTTTTCTGGGCACATCAGGAGGAAGGAAGCATTTGAAGCAGAGGAAACAGCCTGTTTGGAAGCCATGGAGGCAAGGAACAGTGCACTCAAGAGGACTGCACAGTGTTCAGGATTAAGTCATGGAGAACCTCCTGTACTGGCCTGAACACTTTGGACATTATCCAGAAGGCAATAAAGAGTTCCTCTTAGAACAGCAATAATAATAGAATATTATTCTATTTTGTCAGCCTGAAGACTGCCTGTTTTTTTTTCATCTTTTCATGTTTCTTGGCTATTTGCATTTGTCTTCTGTAAACCATCCATTGACATGTTTTATCCATTTTCTTATTTTTTTACTCTTTATTTTTTATTTAAATTTTAGTTAACATACAGTACAATATTGGTTTCAGGAGTAGAAATCAGTGATTCATCACTTTAGTACAACACCCAATGTGTCTGTTTACTCTTACCAGTTTAGTATCTAATGTTATTATAACCTGATTTGATGTAGTGTTAAATTCCATAGTACCTGACAAGTTAACATTTAATTAGCAGTAACACTTCTATCTATCCTAAGCGGGCCTAAATATTTTATAAGTAGGCAGAGAAAAAAGTTTAAAAAAGGAATGGAGAGTGAAAAAGTGCAATATGCTAGTAAATTTTTCCAACCCATAACAGTATCACCCAGGACATTTATTATTCTTATAGATTCCATGGCCCAGCATCCCCTAGACCTACCAAATCAGAATCACCACAGGAGGGCCTGGAACCTGTGTGCTCAAGATGACTTGAATGCCTGGAGAAGCAGGGGAAATACCACTTTCAGAGAGTATATTCCTTCAAAGGAAGACTAGAAAATGTGGCTGTCTCGTCTGCAAATTGAGGTCATATTAATAAAAGGTAATCAAATCATGAAATCTCAATACTTATGGTTTATTGATGATTTATGTTATCTCTTCAAAAGACTTTAAAATCCTTTTTTTTTTAAATGTTTATTTATTTTTGAGAGAGCAAGAGACAGAGCATAAGCAGGGGAGGGGCAGAGAGACAGGGGGACAGAGACCGAAGCAGGTTCCTGGCTCCAAAGTGACAGAGCTGACAGCACAGAACCGGACACGGGGCTCAAACCCACGGACCGCAGATTGTGACCTGAGCTGAAGTCAGATGCTTAACCAAGTGAGCCACCCAGGTGCCCCAAAAGACTTTAAATTCTTAAGAGAACAGGATTTATCACTAATAGAGTAAGCGCCTAACATAGATAAAGATTTGATAAACATTTGTTAATGTATGAATGAATGACAATTCAATCATTCACACTTTAAAAAAAAAATGGCTCCTCCTTGTGTGCATTACAAGATGTCCAATTATGAAACACAAAGACAATCTAGTGAGTTAACACTGAAGAGTGCCAATTAATTAGGCTTTTACCTTAGTATGAACAGTTTACTTTAAATTTTTAGTAAAGTGAAAAAAATACATTTTTTCATATCAACTATGTGTTTGTCAAATAATATAAAATGTAATGTGTTTGTGTGAAATAATTTGATCTGTCTTTTGTGCCTTGGAGTAATTACAAATGATTTTGCATTTCATATATTGCACTCCATAGAAAGAACACAGGATCAATCACACTGAAACTAAAATTAAAGACACTAGGACTAGGATCTGCTTAATAAACATTATTCTTCATTAGGAGAAGCTTCTGACTCATGAATTTTCTCATACTTGCAGAAAAATATTGTTAGAGAGGACAGGCAAAAGAGTGAAAACAATTGGATAAATATTTTAAAATTTATCTTTGTATGGAAAAGAATTTTTTTTTTCAATAATTGACATTTAAAGGACAAAAGGTAGCAAGGGCCATATTTTCCATTAACTTGACAACGCCAAAGAGACAGACAACTTTCCGATACATTGGAGCAGAACATCATGGCAATGAAGTAATTTTAGATTCTTCAATACCATCAGAATAATAGGTTGAAAATATAGGCGACATTTATAAAATATTACTTAAATACAAACAAATTTTGCTGTTTTCAAAACATACTTTGTTTTAAGAATCATTTTGAAATTATAGCTGAAGGAGTAGGAGAGAAAATGCCATGAAGAAATCTTTCTACATCATCTCCACCTCTGTAGAGCTTTATATGAGAAGGTTACTATTTGTTACTGCTGTAATGATTTCAGAGGACACTACTCATGAGAGAGAAGGCAAAGGGTCCACGGTGTGAATCTCTTGGCGATTTAATCACAGTCGTTAAAGGAAGCAGGATCATGAACACTGCCAGCCACCAGCTGCAAATACAATAACTGTGAAATTTATTTTTGCAAATACACTGGCAAATTTATACCTGTGAATGAATACTAAGGAGAGCCTATTCAGTTGGTACATTTACTGAATTAGGCTTTGAGTTCCACAGAGTGCAGTTGCTGCTAGAGTTCTATTTCAACATTCTCTTGAAAAGACGCACAGAAATAAAATGATATTTTAAGTGCCCTAGGGAATCTTTACATATAGGGAGAGCATGGTCTAAGTCCCTCTGAAAAATAAAAATTTACTCAACTGAGAGATGAACAGGATTTCTCTGTAGATTTTTTTTTATAAATTCTTATTAATCTATAATTCTCTCAAAATAAAGAGTTTTAAACTAAACTAAATAAACAAAACTAAAAAGAGAGTTTTAAACTCTCTAATTTACAGTACCATTAAGTTGGATTTTTATAATTTCTTTTAAAAGAATGTGCTTGCTTCATCTCACATGGATTGGGATACAGTATGGTGACCAGTTTTTCATTCATTCCACAATTATTTATTGTGTGGGTACTGTGTGGTAGGCTCAGTGCTAGGGCTGGGGATATGCAAAGTCTCTGCTTGCCAAGAACTTACATTATCATGGACGATGATAAAACACAAAAACAAAAACAAAGACAAAACCATAAGGAACTGCTAGGTGTTAATGCTATGAGGAAGAATGAGGACCAATAAAGCAGGGTAAGGGAAGAGATACTGACATAATAAGGAGTGGGGTTGCTATTTCACAGGGTCATCAGGGGAGAGTCTTTCTGAGAAGATGGCACGTCAGCAGAGAACTAAAGGGAATAAAGGAGAAAATTATGTGGAAATCTGGGGGAAGAAACTGACTACGTATCTCAATACACTATTTTGCATTAGGGACCCCCATTATTGTAACATATATTGTTGATTAATGTAAGAGAGATGGATTATGTATAATCTTTGATACCTAGTTCACACATGAGCATATGGTTTAGAACCACAGCTATGAAGTACAGCAGATGTCCAAATCCCCACAATTTACTATCTATAAGACATGGATTTGGTATTTAATTTCCTTTAGTTCCTCATTGTAAAACAGAGACAATAACCCCACAATATAGGGGTGCCTGACCAGCTCAGTTGGTAGGGCATGCTACTCTTGATCTTGGGGTTGTGAGTTCGAGCCCCACTTTGGGTATAGAGATTACTGGAAAAAAAATTTTAATTCTTAAAGAAAAAAACCCTCATCTTGGGGCACCTAGGTGGTTCAGTCAACCAACTGATCATCTGATTCTTAATTTTGACTCAGGTTGTGATCCCAGGGTTGTGGGATCGAGTCCTGCAGGTCAGGTTCAGCATTGAGCATGGAGCTTGCTTAAGATTCTCTCTCTCTCTCTTCCTCTGCTCCTCTCCCCTACTTGTGTACTCTCTCTCTCTCAAAACAAAACAAAAAGAAAGAAGGAGAGAAAGAAAGAAAGAAAGAAAGAAAGAAAGAAAGAAAGAAAGAAAGAGAAAGAAAGAAAGAAAGAAAGAAAGAAAGAAAGAAAGAAAGAAAGAAAGAAAGAAAAATATGTATAATGCTTGACATAAAATAGGGTGCCCAATGTAGTTGCAATTATTAATTAAGAATAACAAATAGAAGTGCCTGGTGGCTCAGTAGGTTGAGCATCCAATTTAAGCTCAGGTCATGATCTTGCAGTTCATGAGTTCGAGCCCTACATCGGGCTCGGTGCTGACATGTCAGAGCCGGAAACCTGCCTCGGATTCTGTATCTCTCTCTGCCCTTCCCCTGCTCACACTCTCTCTTTCTCTCTCTCTCTTTCTCTCAAAAATAAATAAACATTAAAACAATAATAACAAAGAAATGTAAATTAGAACTCTACTCATATCGACCCCCATAGTTTTAGGTAGCATTCACTCACTCATTCAACATTTATTAATCCCTGACTGTGGGTTATACACCATGACAAGAATACCAAAATTTAAGGAATATCAATGTATTTACTTATTAGCATTGGAGATAAACATGAAAAATCATTTATAATGTAATGCAATAATTGTCATAATAAAGAAGACGAAGTGAATGTACACTATTTGAGGACCTGATTGGAGGTTACACCAAGGGGATGCGTAACATTGACCCTTGCAGGATGACTTGGAGTCCAGCAGGTAAACGATGTGAAGAAAGCAAGGCAGCAGACAGAACAGAGAATGCAGTCAAGTCACAAAGTGACAAGCCAGGAAGAAAAAAAAAAAGACACCTTTAGAGAACTTTGACTACATCACAAGATACCTGTAAAGAAAAGAGGTGAAGTTGTAATTGAAGGCTGAAAGTAAATAATGCAGGCTCTTACACGCCTTCAGGCTTATATGCCACACCAAAGAATGTAGACTTTGTTCTGTGACATTCTGAAGGCGGTGCATGATTGTGTTTCCATTTCAAAAACCTCATTTGGCAGCAGTGTGGGGAATGGTGTGGAGGAGTTGCTAATATTGGGATCAGAAGACTTTAATTACACAGTGTTTCAGAACATCCTGGTTCAGGGTCTGGTGAGAAAGAGGCTAAGGAAGACACTGAGAGAAAGAAATGTAACAAATTTCCAATTCAGTCATTTATTCTAAAGAAAGTAGTGATCATTGACACACTACCATTCCAGGTTCTGGAACAGTGTGTCACATAGCAGATTTTTACTAATTATTAGTTAAATATAATAACTATTTAAAGTGACTGATTAGATATAGAAAAGAGGAAGAAGGTAGGACCTCTCAAATATCTGGGTTAAATGAAACTGAAAGACGGAGAAGACTAAAAGTAAGAAGATTTGGGGAGGAAAATACTGAATTCAGTTCTGTAGATAAGTAGACAGACATGTGGGCCTGGTTCACAGGAGTTTCAAGTCTAGAGAAAAAGAGACAGTAAGACTGTCACACTACTGGAAGTTTTAAAAGGTGAGGGTTGGGGGGCACTGGACTGGCTCAGTCGGTAGAGGATGTGACTCTTGATCTCAGAGTGGTAAGTTTGAGCCCCATGTTGGGTGTAGGGATTACCTGAAAATAAAGTCTTTAAAAAAAAAAGGTATGAGTTGAGTATGTTCTCACCAGGAGAGCATGCACAGTGGGAACCAAGCGAACTAGGTGGGATTGTGAAGAAAATTAAAAGCTGCAAGGTCTAGGCACAGTGAGGAAAAAATGATCTCTGTAATCTCTAGGATATCTCTTTTTCTAATGTGTTTCTCAGGGTTTCAGCCTTGGCCATATTTTCTTCTCATGTGGTACACTCTGTCTTATCCACAGCTTCCCTATTTCAATACCATTTCTATGATGGTAAGTGCTATAGTTCTATCTCCAACCGTATAAATCCAAGCACTTAGCCTTGACCTGAAGAAATTGTTCTTTAAATGGTAATCAATGTATTTAATAGCATATTCAAGTAAATGAACCAGAGAAAGGCATTTAAAACAATGACGTGTACATTTAACATACCTAACACGATGTTGTGCTCATAGTAGGCACTCAGTAAACATTTGATGATCAAACACCAACCCAGCTCTAGCCTTTATCATTTTGGCCTTAAATGAAACAGAGAACTGGAGACCAACATTTATCCCAAATGTTACACATGATATGTAGCTATCAACTTTTTTTTTTTTTTTGAAAAGTGTATTTAACTATTGGAAACAAAGTTAAAGTATTTCCAATTGAAGATGTATGTACTTGACTGTGTAAAAGATATTAATAATTAATATACTGGATTTTTTTCTTCAAACTCATAAAATCTTATTTCTTAAGCCCCATACAATTGCAAATAATTTTAAACATTAGTTATATATTTCCAGAAAACCTCATTATGGAGTTAGTTATCTGAGTGTTTGTGTGATTTTGTCTTTACCAGAAGCAACCTGTGTTCCATGTGTCTCACAAAACCCATTTTCAAATAATACTGAAACAAAGAATTAAAACATAAAGAGATGTCCCAAGGGCAGAACATTTTTTAAATGTATATCATATTCTGATGCAATAGTTGTCTTTCTTTAAAAAATTTTTGTTTTATATATTGCCTAAGTTAGGTATGTTAAATAATTTTACTTTGGAAATGAGTTGCCAATATCACATACCAGAATAGTCACATGTAAATCTACCCAAATCATTATTTCTCCATCTTAACTGTCTACCTGTAAGGTCATGTCAGTGATGAGAACAATTCTTCTCATTCATGATTTTGTCAGACAAAATGTAATAATAATGTATTCAATCTAAAAAGCAATATCAAGTCTTTAAAGATGGAGAACAGTAAGCAACTATATATGATTTCACTGGTACAGAACAATAAGTCATACCAGGAAAGATTTTCTTATTGGTAGCTCATGTTTTAAAAGGAATGGATTATACATGACTTAATAGAGATCAAATTATTATAATATGATGTGCATGTATACAATGCTTTGTCATAAATACTGCACAATGTGTTCATTTACCATGGGGGAAGAAAAGTGTCAAATAATAGTATAATGGCATTCCAACAAAGTTAAGAAAGTGTTAAATAGGTTTGAAGCTAGTAATTCAGGAATAAATAATCATATTGATTGGAAAGAGTCCATCTGAATTAGCTAAAAAATGGACTTATAAGACATTTTAATTTACATGTGGTTTTATAACGTGATAATTCAAACTACGGGACTGCTACCAAAATTACTAAATAGAGGTTTTACTGAGCTTAGGCTAAGGAAAGATGTGACTCATTTATAACAGACATTAATTATATGCAAATGCATGCTTTAAAAATTCTAAAACGTAATATGCATCTTAATGAATAAGTTAAATATTTCTTCTTAAAATTTTACTCATGCCATTCATCTACCTCCAATTCTTTCATGGCTAGTGCAAAAGTAAATGTTGGCTCCATGATTATGTATGTAACTTAAGATTTTATTTCCTAGGTAACAGGCATCATGTTTAAAGTCATTGTTCATGGTTCAGGCACCTTTATAAGAAGTTCTGTTGCTTACAACACTGGATGAGTTCATGGCCTTGAACTTTCGGTCAAACTCAGAATTCAGCTTGAAACTTTTCATTAAGCCTTCAGAGAAAATCATAAAAATGAGTCCCCATGAACCTATGGATTTCTACATCATTATTTTGATAATAGGGAGACTCCATGATAACAGGGAGTTTTGATAACTATAGTGTAGCATGGACTCTGAAATAAAAATTGGATATGAATCCATATAAAGACTGTGTGACTTTGGGCAAAATATTTAATCTGTCTGCGTGCTAGCTGAAAATGAGGAAAATAATAACAGGATTAAATGAGTTAACATATATCAATTACTTAAAATAGTTTCTTGAATGTGGAGAGTGCTCAATAAATGTTTGTAATAATTATTAGCAACATTTATTATCCTTAGCTTCAATGTACATTCTGTAAAAGCTTCCTTAATGATCTACAGTTGAATACTCATCTTTATAGCATTAAATTGGCAATTATCTTTTCTTCACTTGCACTGATGTGGTAAAGACATATTTGTTGTCTTAAGAGCAAAACTGAATTAGCTGAAATTTTAGTTTAGGGAAATATTCCCATTCATTACAATTCTCAACATCACCAGGGTGAAGAATAATTTAAAGAATACAAAAAACTTGAAAATTTTGTCTCTTAGAGAAGGACATCTCCCACTTTTTCAGTGTGTTTAGTGTTTAATTTAGAGATGAAATGTGCAGATACAATAATCCAGGATAGAGATACAGCCAAAGAGAAACTTTAAGAAGAGTCCTTACAATATTTTTCTATGGCTCATAAATGTATCCTTGCCCTAAGTAGACAATCATGTTTAGCATGGTTTCAGAATTTCTGACCTATTGAAGAATATAGGCTTCTCTGTATTCTGTTATGTACTGTACCTGGTTTAGTTCAACAAACTACTCTTTACCCCTACTGCCCTCCTCCAACTTTAAAAACTTTCCCTGGTCTAGGAATTGGACTGTATTTTTTTTACTCAGAATTTCTTTTTTGGTCCATCATAGAAATTTACTTTTATAGATTTTTCCCCCTATAATCTTTTCCCTAAATGAAAACTTTTTCTTGACGTTTTCTAAGATCAGTTACTGCCAGTAGCAACATCACTCACTTTCCACTTCATTTGAACCTACAAGGAAAATGTACACATACAGGGGATAATGAAGGGCAAAGTGTGAAGAAATTCCTCACACAATGTTGTAGACAGAAAGGACAAAGGTAAATTTAAAATTTAATTAATTAATTAATCTGCTTTGAAGGTTGACATAACTTTTTTATTTACAGTTTGTTTGTTTTTGGGACAGAGAGAGTGAGCTTGCACGCATGTGCACATGTGGGGGAGGGGCAGGAGAAAGGGAGACAGAGAATACCAAGTGGGCTTGGTGCAGGCAATGCAGAGCCTGACATGGGGCTTGAACCCATGAACTGTGAGGTCATGATCTGAACCAAAACCAAGAGTCAAATGCTCAACTAACAGAGTCACCCAAGTGATGAGGGGAAAAAGGCAAGCTGAGGGCAAAGCTTAAACTAAACCCTTCAACTCTCACCCCCTTCACTGTGACCATGGGGTATGTGTGATATTCCTCAGGCACCTCTGGCTGCCCAAGAACAAAGGAAAGTGAAACACGAATGGTTAATTGATAGAGATCACAGTCATGCAGGACATCAGTCTCCATCAGCTTACAGATGTCTTAGTAAATTCCAAGAAAAAGGTAATCCTGTCAATAGCCTAGCCTCCAGAAACCTATAGACTCAGTCCTACAGCCCTAACATCACCCTCCCCTCCATAGTGATGTGGGGAACAAATGCAAGAAGAAAATGGTAAATAAAATTAAATTTCCTTATACCTGCAGGCCATTGACAAATACTTGAGGTGGAGTATAACATTTCTCCAAGAACTCCCTACTGTCTTAATGTTAATGTTTTGCTAGAGGGGAAAGAACAACCTTAGATTGACAATAGCTAAGCTTCTGAGTCCTCTTAAGCATATAAAAGTCCTTTTGGAAACCTCCATTTTGCCTTTACCTCCTCAACATCATAGATTATATACTATAGATATATACAGTCACTCCTCACAACCCCAGTGCAGTACAGGTCCTATCCCTGCACTTTAATAAAATCATGTTTTGTGCCAAAGACGTCTCAAGAATTCTTTCTTGCTGTCAGCTCTCAACCCCCACAACCACTCCAAAACCACATCACAGGCGCCCCTTAAACTTGTTTTTAATTGAAGTATAATTGGTATACAATATTATTTTAGTTTCCAGTGTACAGCATAGTGATTCGATATTTATATACATTAGGAAATGATCATCACTATAAGTCTAGTTACCATCTGTTATCATATAAAGTTGTTACGATATTGACTATTCCCTATGGTATATGTTAGAGCTCCATGTGTTATTTATTTTATAACTGGAAGACGGTAGTTCTTAATCCCCTTCCCCTATTTTGTCCATCCCTGTGCTCTCTCTCCCTTCTGGCAACTGCCAGTTTGTTCTCTGTATCTATGAGTCTGTTTCTGTTTTATTTGTTTTGCTTTTTAGATTCCACATGTAAGTGAAATCATACAGAATTTGTCTACCTATTGTGGCTGGTTTAGTTGAACAAACTACCTTCTCTCACCCTTACTGCTCTCCACCCTTTTTTGGCTTCTTGTTTAAACAAATTAGTAACTTTCATTATGGACTTTTATTTTAAATCCCAGGTCTTTCAGTTTTCCTCTTCTCCTTAGCAAATCTTCTCATCTTCAATATTTTCAAGTCAAAGTATTAGCTTCTATTTACTTACCTCTTTACATTCAGCCTAAAATAAAATGCTATAAAGTGTAGGTAGGATGAGCTGCATCTGATGTGTCACAAAGTATTACTAAACATTAAAATATAACAATCAAGAGGCAAATCCAAAATACCATGTTGCTTAACTGTTGTATTACATAAGATTTGAAAGTTGTAAGGTGTTTGCCATTCAACTTTTCATTGTGACATGTCCCTGCAAAGCAAGAGGCTTGTTTGGTTCCCAAGCTCCTGATTTCCACCAGGCATAATATGGTATGGACTCAGGGGCAGGCTGATTGACTGTTTCTGACACTCCTGAGGGCATTTAGGTTTTAAAGTTGATTACAATGTGAAATCTTGGGTTCTTGATTCTCAGAATTCCATGTCTCTGTGTCTTCAATTTATCCTCCCCAACTCATCTCTAGGAAAGTGGAGGGTCATTAGAAAGAGGCTTAAGGGAAAACAAACAAACAAACAAATTGCTGGCTATGGGCTTCAGTTCATTCTTTTTATGCTAATATTATCTGGTCAGCGTTTATGCTACCTTTCTTCTATTCCTTGCTTCTAAAGATATGATAAAAAATGGCTTCTCTACTTTGTCATGAATAAAACCACTTGGGAGAACTTTTTAAAACACAGGTCTTCTTGTGTTCAACCTCCAAAGATTCTAATTTAGTGGGTTGGGTGGGACCTTAATTTGCATTGCCAAAAAGCTCTTCTGGAGATTCTAATGTAGGTGGTCCTTGTACGTGGTTTCTGAAACTCTGCCTTAGAAAACTTTAATCAGTAACAAGGCTTTCTGATAGCTGGTAATCAGAAACCAGCACAAATAATCATACCCAAACAGCCAATTATTATATAGGATTTGTCACTCTTCATCACATCTTAATATTCTAATACATGTGCATCCAGCCAGAGTCATAATCTTTAACTACGTTGGAAACAACGTCTTCCTTTGACCATGAAGAAATGTGACTTTTTAAAGTTAGACCAAGATAATCATTAAGGAAAAACAAGGAAGACTCTGTATCAGCTCATCACAAAGTTAAACCATGAGAATCTATCTGACTCTCCATGGTCTGTGCCTACTGTCCAGGAAAAGCCCAGTCCTATTATTATTTGTTGAATAACAGTTCCCCCTACTGGCATGCTTGCTGAAATTCCCCTTACCTTATATTTTTGGAACAAAGCTTAGTTACAGTCCAGATTCAAAGTGCAACTGTTTTTATTTCAGGGTCATGCCTTGGGATTGTGCTTTTCAGGTGGGAGGCGCCCTTTGAAAGCCAGATGGTAAAGAGTGTTTTTATTGATATGTGATTTGCCCGATGAAATTAACCTTAAAGGAAAATGAGAGTTTTGGCTTTTGGCCAAAGGTCAAATCTGGATTGGACATACTTTTTTTTCAAGTAATTCAGGGTGTTCCCTTTTAAACATTCCAAATTAGATTGGCTACAACCGCAGTGGGGAATGCAGTTGGCATTGGACTGTTCAGGATTGATCATAGTGTTTTCTCCATCCCTCTGACATGACCTTGAGGCATTTTATAAAATATAAAACAATATCTGGTATTAAGAATAAGTAAGATTGCTGTTTCCTAGATATTTACCTGCATGGTCTGGAAAGTCAGGCTATGATATCTGATGCAGTTTTAAAGTTTGGGAAATTGGTCCTATTTCTACCAATGTATGGAATTTCTATGCTTTTCTAGAAAGTTTTGTAGATAGCACTATTTTTGAACTTTCCATTCATTTCTCTCCCTACGCCTATATATTAATGCTTCCTATGTACTACTCTCTAATCAGGCAGGTCTTCAAGTGTGGTCTGGGGACCACTGCACAGTCAAAACGATTTTTATTCTAAGTTGTGTGCTTTTTTTAAAAAAGAATGTTATGTGCTTTTTAAACTTTTATGAATGTACAATGATGTTTTCCAGATATTCATGAGGTGTGATTTTTCAACAGACTGAAGGCAGAAATAAATATGACCATTCATTAATCCTGCTTCTATTAATCCAGATAATAGAGTTTAAAAAAACATTTTGCTCTGGAAAATATAGTTATTTTAAAAATGGTATATTAATTATGTTCAAATGTAATAGGTTACTAGTGTTATTTAAATAAATTAATAAATATTTTTAATTTTATTAAAAAAATTTAAATGTTTATTTATTTTTGAGAGAGACAGCACAAGAGGAGGATGGGCAGAGAGAGAAGGAGACACAGAATCTGAAGCAGGATCCAGGCTCTCAGTTGTCAACACAGAGACCGACAGGGGCTAGAACTCACAAACTGTGAGATCATTACCTGAGCTGAAGTCAATGCTTAACCAGCTAAGCCATCAGGCGCCCCAATAAATATTTTTAGAGATGATCAGTTTTAATTTCTAACACAGCAAATATTGATAAATATAACCCATAGAAAGATTTCTGGGAGCCTAAATAATTAAGAATGGTGAAAAATGTGATATATATGTATGTATATTATTGTGCCATAAAAAAAAAAAAAGGAAATCCTGCCATTTGTGCCTATGCCAATAAACCTTGAGAAGATTATGCTAAGTGAAATAAATCAGACAGAGAAAGACAAATACTGAATAATCTCACTGGCGTGTAGAATCTAGAAAACTACAAACTCCTAGAAACAGAGTGGATTGGTGGTTGCCAAGCATAGGAGTGGGGCACTGGGATATGAATGAAGGTGGTAAGAGGGTACAAAGTTTTAAGATGAATTGGTTCTGAGCATCTAATGTAAAGCTGGGTGATTATAGTTACCAATAGTGTATTGTATACCTGAAAGTTGCTAAGAGTGGTCATAAATGTTCTCACCACAAAATAAACAACAAAAAAAGGTAACTTTGTTAGGTGATCATGTAACCTTACTGTGGTATATATGCGTATCAAATCATTAGGTTGTACACCCTAAACTTACATAATGTTATATGTCAAGTATATCTCAATAAAGTTGTAAAAAAAGAGTGGAAAGGTGACCTGAGGCCAAAATATTTGAGCATTGCTCTAGTTAAACTATTGCTGTTCACTTTGTATTCTCAATACCTTTGTACTATTCTGTCTAAAACACTCAGTTGTTTTGACTGAGATATGCTTTTCCTCACACTTTCCATTTTGTGTACACAAATCTTCACCATCCTTTGAAATTCAGTTCAACTTTCATAACTGTTTTCCTCTTCACCTCTGCCCTAATTCTATTTCTCACTGGATAAGATTTCAGATGAGCTTCTCTCTCATTAATCATTAATCATTTTAACCTTTTTATTGTAATTTATTTTTCCTCATGACTTCTTTTCATATTAATTTCTAAGATCCTTGAGGAAATGAAAAGGCAGGGTCTGCTTTTTTCTCCCTCTTAGAACTCAGTATAACGCCTTGCGCAAAGTAGGAACTATACAAATATGTTTTAGGTGTGTGCTCTACATATTTGCCTCCTTAGTTCAAAGAATTCTTTGTAAACCTGCTGCAAATTTGAGGCAAATGCAAATGGCTAAAGCAATGAACAATAAGTATAGGGTCATCTTTGAGCCCAACTGTGAGCACACAGAATGGTCTGTAGTTGTGTGCAGTCTCCCCATTGCCCGTTGCCACCCATTCTGTTCCTGTCCTCCTTTACTCCTCCCTCCCCTTCCATATCCCCTTTGTCCTTCCTACTCATGCTTACTCCTAGTCACATATTCAGGAAAAAAATCTTGTTAAATAAAATTTTTAAATAATCTTCACATATAATGGACTAATAACATTTAAAGCCTCTTTATGAGCCTTTTTTTTTTAATTGAATGAGACTGGCTGTAAGGAAGTAAATATACCAACAGATGAGCAAACAATTTATTTTCCTCCCTGGTACTTACATTATAAATAGAAAAAGGAATAATTTCTTTTTGTAATTTGAATAAATAGAATGTGTATGTGTATGTGTATATATATGTATATATATATATATATATATATATATATATATATATATATATAGTGGGGGGAGCTGGCAAAAAAGAAGGGCGATTGTTTTGCAAAGGTGGATGCATCCAACCTGAGTGATATTCTGATGGTAATTTATAGTTCAGTAGTCATGCAGTGAGAATCGTGAGACAAACCCAACACTGCCTTCCCTATGTCCTTACTATTGTAACACTAAGAAAGACAACCTTGTACTAAATCTCATCCCTTAAACAGTGGTTTATAGGAAATAAGTTGTATGCCCAGGCACACTTCAAAATGGGTTTTAACATGTCATAGCTTTATGATCAAAAAGTACAAAAGTACTTTTCATTATGGGAAGCACACTATGATGATGAAAAGAGCGAGACGGGCATCAGAAAACCTAGGCTCTGGTGTCTGTCTCCTAGTACAGAGCTAAGTAGTCTTAGTTGAACTACTTAAATTCTCTAGATCTTCGTTTCTCCACCTTCACTTAGTGATTTTGAACTGAGTTCAAAACTGTTTCTATAAAATCAGGGTTCTAATCTAGATAATTTCTAATGTTTTTTTCCAGGTTCATGGGAAATAAACCAATGGCTATTCCAGATATTAAGGATGCCTAGATTACAAATGCCTGGTTCCTGTTTATCCAGGAGGTTAGTGGTAAAATCAAGGTGAAAATGCAATTACCTTGCACTTCAATTCTCTACTCTGTCCACGAGATTCTAGCCCTAATATCAACCTAGTATCAGAGAAGGGGATGGGATATGGGTAAAGACTCTTGAATGGGGGCAGAAACACAGGTAGGATTGGATTAAATGATTTCTTAACCTACCTGCCCATGAAGGGAATCTATCTTTTAAAAATATACATATTTTAAATAACTTCAAAAATATAGATGGTCTATATTAATTAAATCAACATTAAATTTGTTTACAGATCCTTTCTCCTTTCTCCAATTCTGAATCTTATCCAGAAGGCCAAGGCATTATTTTCAAAGCCAAATTTTCTGATGTATTTAAATGATAAGGAAGTTCAGAGGATTGTACTCATGTTAGTTCATAACTGTTAACTACAGCACACTGACGGCTTCTGCAATACCTAAGTGTTTTGTATGCTAACATTTTAGAAAAACGCTGAATTTACAAAGTTTTGCTAATTATACTCATAGAACAAATTTTAAACAAGTCAGAAACTTATTTATTAAAATTAATTCTGAATTATATTGTTTTTTTCCTTCCTCATGAATTTTCTTTTTTTAGAAAAAAAGAATAAATTTTTATTTATTTCTACCTATTAATAATATATACCATAGAATTTCCACATTTCAAAAAGTAAACATAGCAAATGGTTCCTTCTACTGACATTAGTTAGTAAAAGTGCCTGGGATTTTATGTGCTGCCTGAAACTCTAGAGAAAAATTATTTCAATGCATAGATGAGAGGCAGATGGGGCCTGTCACCCCACCAGCAGGAAAAATCCATCAACTGGACTATGACAACAAAGTCCCTTTTAGAACATTAATTATGGACTCATTTGACATGTGCAGTCATGAGGTTCTTTCTAGTTTTATCCAGACACTAATTAATAAAAGCTCATGAACTAGAAATACCATGTGAACTTGAAGGTTCATTCCTCTTAAAGTTAAATAGGACATTGGTTAATCAGTATTTATATACCGGCACAGTTTAGGTAACTGGCAAAGGAACATTTGAGACTGTTCCCTTGGGCTCTAGTCATGAGTAAAGTTACTTGTACTCCCCAGGAATTTGAAATATGATCAATTCAATGGAATAGAAGCAAGGTTCTTGGCTAGGTACTCAATAAACAAACACATGCTGAATGATTAAACCAAAAAATGGCATTTGATGCTTCTACCTTGAAGATTATAGATCAGAGTTTTACCATTTAAGATTTGTTTTTCAGAAAACTTCTGCTCTAATAGGAATGTACTTAGAAGAACAGTAATGGTCATTATTTATACTGAAAGAAAAATTAAACAAAGACAAAGTTTGAAGATGGAATTGACAATGAGATTCCTAAGCTCAATCAGAGATTCACTGCATGTGTTGTCCTCCCGTGTGTAGGTCATGACTGCCAGATGGTCCCTCTGATTTACAGTGAAATTAAGAGATACTATCAAATGACTATAAATTAATAAATGTTAATACTTTTCTTACTTTAAAAAAACAATGCTAATAAGCTCTCCCAGAGGTTAAAAAGACATTCTCAAAGGAATTTAAAAGAATGATTTTATAAATGCAGAATTTAATGGGAAAGCTAATTCTAAAACTTAAAATGTTTTGCATATAATGGCAGGAGACAATTAAGAATGGGGAGACATTATCTTAAGAACAAAACTTGAGATACAACTAAAAAGAATATAGAAAATAAGAAAAGTCAGAAATCAGAAAATTTAGAAACTAAGAGAAGTCAACATTTCAAAGTGGCTATGTGTAGAAGGCATTTTAAAATACTGAGTTTAAGATACTTTGGTGACAATCTAAATTACTTTACCATCATAAGTTCATTCTTATCATGATAGATTCTTATTTCAATGAGCCTGGGTGGCTCAGTCACTTAAGTGTCGAACTCTTGATTTCCATTCAGGTCGTGATCTCACAGTTTGTGAGTTCAAGCTCTACATCGGGCTCTGGGCAGACAGAGCCCAGCCTGCTTGGGATTTTCTGTCTCTCTCTCTCTCTCTCTGCCTCTCCCCTGTTTGCTCTCTTTTTCTATCTCTCAAAACAAACTTTAAAAAAATAATAGATTCTTATTTCAATTTATTATTGAGACTGCATTAATAATTTGCCATCATCGTCACAACAAATTACTAGAAACTTAGTGACTCAAAACAATGACAATTTCTTTTCTTTTTTTAAAAATTTTTTTAATGTTTATCTATTTTTGAGGGGGGGAGAGGGGCACAGAGAGAGGGAGACAAGATCTGAGCAGGCTCTGCACTGTCAGTGCAGAGCCCGATGTGGGGCTCAAACACACAAACCATGAGATCATGACCCGAGCAGAAGATGGACACTTAACCAACTGAGCCACCCAGATGGTCCGATTTTCTCATCATTCTGGTATTAGGAATCCAAAATCTGTTTTTCCTGGTCAGATTAAGGTGTCAGCAGGGCTAGTTTGTTCTGGGGACTAGGAGTTTTCAGCTTCAGGTAGCCACCTGCATTCTTTAGTTCATGGCCCCTTTCTTCCTCTTCAGAATGTGTAACTACTATTTCTACTCCCATAGTCACATAGAATACTCTGTTGATTCCTCCCAAGTCCCTTTTATAAGGACCATTATAACTACATCAGTTCCACCTCAGATAATCTAGGAAAAATTGCTCATCCCAAGATCTTTTAATTTTTCTTTAATCACATTTGTCTGCAAGCCCAAAAATTTTTAAAGTTCTTATTTATTTGTTTTTAGAGAGAAAGAGAGTGCATGTGGGAGCATGCACAAGCAGGGGAGTGGCAGAGAGAGAGGGAGAGAGAGAATTCCAAGCTGGCTCCACACTAGCAGCACAGAGTCCAATGCAGGGCTCGATCTCACAAACCACAAGACCATGATCTGAACCGAGATCCAGAGTCAGACGCTTAACCAACTGAGCCACCAAGGCACCCCAAACCCCATTTTTACTATATAAGATCATGTATTCACAGGTTCTGGGGATTAGGACATGGGCATCTTTGAGTGGCCATTATTCAGCCTCCTGCAAAGGGTAAGACCTGGAGTAGATCCTCCAACAGATGCCCACAAATTCAGGGTAAAATAAGCTTAATTTATCAAGTGAATGTGCTCATCTAAATATTAGGGCTTTCATGTGAGAACAGGCTAAATTCCTTGACATCACTTTTCTTCTCGTTTTTCTATTTCACCCATGCCCCACCACCAGACCTCACCTCTGTCAACCACTTGTTTGTCCTCTGCTATCAGTTTTAGGTCTTCTCACCAGCAGAGTGCTTGTTACTGAATAGTGTTCATTCTAATTGTTAGCTGAATATAACTGAGGCTTACTAATAAGTATGGATCAGAGAAGAAAATGTTTAAAAGTTTATGGTATTCCACAGGATTTCCATTTTCACAGACCAAAGTATCAGTCCCCAACAATGCAGAAAAGCATAAACAAACTACTTACTTTGGCTAATGAAGTTCAGTACATATTTCTTGACTATCTATAAACTTAGCACCACTGAAAAAAGGTAAAGATCTCAAAACAATTCACTAAAACCATCCAGCATGTGTGAAAGGGGTTGCTTTTCTTCAGGGTTTTCTTTGATGAACTCACAACCAGTAAGTTAGCACAGAAATTAGCTCATTAGCTTCCATACAAATAATGTTAATTAAAAATTTAAAAAGCAAACACTAGGTGCAGCTCTGTCTTTCTCTTCATGAAGACCTTCAGAAAACACAAGGATGGGCAAATTTAATGGATTAATCAACCCATTGATTACTGGGTTGAAACACGATTAATATTTTCAAATGCTGCAGGGAAGTCCAAAATGGTATTTGAAGATCTTCTGGATACAATTATAAACATGAACTCGTTGCACAGTGCTTCAAAATATAGGAAACATAAGAAAAATACATTCATTACTTTTTTAATTCATTACTTATAATTGGGTATACTATCTGGGTTTAATCATATGTCCTTATTGATTTCATACTACACATAATTTTCTCTCACAATTCTCAATGTGCATTGGAATCCTCTTAATTACATTTCCCTAATAATGGGAGATCCTAACAGGACAGCCAATCCAATCTTCTTTCCTGTTCTCCTCATTTAAATACTTAAGGTGTGAATGGTGGGGATGAATGTTTTATCTGAGCAGTTAGTAAGGAAATACAGAAATTTTCAATGGGCACTGAAGTTTATCATTGCAAAAAATGTCAGTGCAAACAAGAGTATCTATTTTGATATTGAACAAAATGAAAAAATATGGTTCTACTTGCAGATAGCAGTTGAAGAAAAAAATGACCATGAAGTATGTGTGTTATTAATGTTGAAGCAATGGTTGATTAGTAGGGAGTTGGACCCCATAAAATAAAACTAAACACAGAAATAAAGCTATGACCCACTCCAGTCATGTGTAGTTGGGACTTGTCGGTCACACTAAAAAGACCATAAAGGAAGAGTGGCAATCATTCTTGTAGGCAGTTGCAAAAACAGAGGCTCAGATTAATTGTAGATTTTTGTTGATCCAATAATTGGAATTGATTAGGAAAAAAGGGAGAGTGGCTACATTTATCATATGCAGCAGACATTACAAATGTACATGGTTTCTGATCCCTCTCCTCCTTCTCACATTAAGCAAGATCACAGTTCCTTGCTCTCTTAAAATTGCAGTCATATGATTGCTCTTGTCATTAAGTTAGTGCAAGTGGTATGTGTCACTTCTAGGAAAAAGCACTTAGGAGTCAGTGCACAAATCTCTCTGCCCTCTTCCTCTTCTGCCATGACAGGCAACATTCCAGATGGTGGGACTTCTCTGAACCTGGGGCCCCCTCATCCCCAGAGTGAGATCCGCAGTGCGATGCAGCCCCTATAGAAACACAATGGGATGTAGAGAGAGTAAGAAATAAAGGACTGCTGCTTAAAACACTGAGATTTGGGGATTGTTTATCAATCTCAGAGTAGCCCACCATATCCTACAGATAAAGAAGCTCTCGACAATTCGGATTCTCAGTTATGTTGGTAGCTTAGATTTTAGATGATGTGACAGAAAAACCAAAAGCAAGAGCTTAAACAAGGAGAATTACAGTGGGGTCACAGGGCTGTGCTCCATGCTTGTAAGCTCCTACTTCAAAGCAACCAAGCTACTGACCTTTTCTATTTTTGGCATTCTCAATTATGAATTAAGTTTTTAAAATTCAAAAGCTTAAGTTTTTTTTCATTTGTAGGTGCCTAATACGATACATTCCAATAATTGTCTAAACATTCCTGTGCCATCCATTGAACCTCTCTTTGATGAAGGTATAGTAATAGATGCTTGAGTAATCACTATATACGTTGGATTTTAACTAATTTATTTCAGGCAAAATAGTTTTAAATGACAACTAATTTATTTCAGGCCAAATAGTTTTAATGGACAAGAATCCCATTCAGGCTGACTGAAGCTCCCCATGTATTTGTTGCAGTTTAAGGAGATACTTATAAAATCGTCACAGTAAATAATTACTTGTTGCTAAAAATGGCTGTATTGGCTTATTTGAAGGGTGCCTCTCAGGTGGAAGCCCCCCCAAAAGAAACACCAAATAATTTTTAAATATCAGATTATGTGTCTGGATAGGACAGGTTTTGTTTTTAATGTTATATCACTATTGTTTTTAAGAATCTGTATTGTAATGAATAGTCTTTTTCATTTAACGAAGTTTTGCTAATATGCAAACCAACAAATCTTAGTTGGATTTACTTATGAAATTTGACTCATTTCTCTCTTCTTAAGTGTAGATTCAGTGATCACAATTCAAAAGGTTTAACTTTGAACCTAAACAACTGAAAGCCTGAGGAGAGGAAAAGACACTATATACTTTTGCTCTATATATTGTATATTTTTCTGTATATTTCTTCTCTATTTACTTATACTTCTCTAAATACTTGTACATTGTATACTTCTTTATATACTTCTGATCTGTATACTATATACTTCTCTATATATTTCTCCTCTGTATACTATATACTTCTTCTCTGTATACTATATACTTCTCTATATACTAATACTTCTCTATATACTCAAGCTGAAGCAAAAGTAGGAGTAAAAAGATGAAAGGAAATGTATGGTATTTCACAGATTTGGAGGATATATACTCTACATGTTCATCTGAAAGCTATAACTGCCAGTAATAAATCAGAAATGGAATGACTATATACAGCAAATCCTAAAGATGGTGTCCTATTATATCTTTTGGATGAGAAATTGACATAATTAGTACAGGAGGAGAAAGAACAACTAAATTAGCCACTGAATAGTTATCTCTTTTTGCCCTTTGTCAAGCCACATGTATGTGAATTTTCAAGCAATATAACCATGCAAGACAAAGGTCATTGACTCTCTGTGAGCTGTAGTTGTGCTGGTTGGTACGGAGGAGACCATTAGCTTTGAGTTTCTCTCAAATTCTCTCAGGTCTGGCTGTACATGTCATTGAGACATGTTATAATGTCCCCCAAATGCTCATTACTGCAACAACTAGGTCCAAGATAAAAGAAGAACCCAGCTGCACTGAAATTTACTGGTCATATTAAAGCTGCCTCTTCTAGAGATAATTATTTTATACACTGATTTGCAAAATGAATATATACCAAGTCTTTACTTACAGAATCCCTCAGTTGAACAAAAGTTTATGTCTACAAAATACCAGATGTTTGAATTGCATGAATATTAATTAAATATAATAGATAGAAGCCAAATGAATTAAGCATTCAACAAAGTAGGTGAAAAAAATAACAACAAAATAAAATGAAGGAAAAAAGAATTTATAATGAAAATAACAAAAATAAATTGGAAAATAGAAATGTGATGACTAATAATAATTATTTATTGAATGCTCACTATTTGGCACTGTTCTAAGTAACCATTTTGCTTGTGTTAACTCATTTTCATTACCATTAAATCTCAATGAAGTAATAATGGAAAACACCCCCCCACACTCATTCAAATAATAAGTGTAATTGCAGAAAAATTTTAAATAATATGTAGAAAAAATATATAAAATAAATCCACAAATAAATTGAAGATTGAGAAATAAGTTAAAATAATATATATGCATTTTTGGCATTAAAATTATTTTCAACTGGGGGCACCTGGGTGGCTTTGTTGGTTAAGCATCTGACTTCGGCTTAGGTCATGATCTCCTGGTTTGTGAGTTTGAGCCCTGCGTCAGGCTCTGTGCTGACAGCTCAGAGCCTGGAGCCTGTTTCGGATTCTGCGTCTCCCTCTCTCTCTACCCCTCCTCTGCTCTTGTTCTCTCTCTCTCTCTCTCAAAATAAATATACAATACAATTTTTAAAAAATTATTATCAACTGATATATTTGAAATGCTGATACTAGATATATTGATACTAACAAAACTTAAACATGATAGCAACAAAATTAACACTAAATCCATTGCTACTGATGAATACGCATATAAATATACAAATTAAATTTCAAAACAACATCATCATTATACTTCAGGAATCCCGGAACTATGTTATGCCTATACCAGGATTGAGAAATAAACATATGGTGGAGAAATAAAATCAGGTTTGTCTCTGTCAGAGAAAAGAGTTACAAATAAGAAAAGGGAGAAGGCTAGCATAATTATATGGTGTTGGATTAGAATCAGAGGTATCAATAACAACTCATGATTTTTAATATGCTT
This sequence comes from Panthera tigris, assembly GCF_018350195.1. Taxonomy (NCBI): domain Eukaryota; kingdom Metazoa; phylum Chordata; class Mammalia; order Carnivora; family Felidae; genus Panthera; species Panthera tigris. The sequence continues at coordinate 82,568,148 of NC_056661.1, forward strand.
ACAGATGGACAGGTAGAGAAATAAATATAGATGTGTATATTCACACCTGAGTATACATATATCTGCTTCCTAGTTCTCTGTACTGAGAGGCAGAGATTCCCAGCAAAAATGTGCTCATCTCAGGTTTTGGTTTCTATATCCCACTCTCCAATAAAAGAAACAGGATTCCTTAGGGGAATGGCTGCTACCAGTCCTGGAAATATTCAGTCTTAGAAGATCTTTCAGTGCCTTTAAGTATGAAAGTTCCTTCCTGAAATGGATGGGGGACATGTTGAAAGGACAGAGGAGTTAACTTGAAGGAGCTCCCTATGGCCAAATCTGGGACAATTTAAACAAGAAAATAAAGAATGAGAGTAATGGGTTATAAACCATGGAATAGAATAAATATCTGCTAGCCCATACTAATACAAATGAATCATTAAACTAAAAAAAATAATAAAGGGGGACATAGGACAGCTACTTTTTTCAGAATTCTAATTAATAAATGTAGAAGAAATGATGGAAACAAAATCACCATTAGGCAAATTACTACAGTAATAACAGCTGCATGGGCGAATTATTGAAAAATGCTAAAATTAGTGGTAAAATATTTACATAAGACATTTTCATAGTCTCCAAGTGTCTCTCCACAAGATATTAATTACAAAGAGGCAAATAGAAACTTTACAGTAGAAAATCTAGATGACATAACCTTAACAAAGTGATCAAATCACCAGTAATAAGCCACACTGACATGAGTTCCTCCTGATAAGATGTGCTAAGAAAGGCACAATATTGCTTTATGTTCTTGCCAACCCTCAACCCAAAAGAAATAAAAATCAAAGCTAAACTGATGGATATTGCACAAAGTAACCAATCAATATTCTTCAAACATGTCAAGGTCTTAACAGTAAAAGAAAAACTGAGGAACTGTCATAGACAGAACAGACTGAGGAGACATAAGAACTCAATGCAAAGTGGAATCCTGGATTCATTCTCTTTTACTAGTTCTCTAAAAGTTAATGACATTAAACCATTTTTATATTTGCCAGTTTTTTCTACTTTTCTTTCTCTTCATGTCTATGATACTTTTGACATATGCAAACTTAATTCTTTGCTAATAAAATACTCTATTTTCCTGTTGACTTCTATTGTTTCTATTTTGATTTTTACATAGAGATATCTTCACTATCTTTAGGGATTTGATATCCACTTAGATTTTTCTCTTATGGTCATAGTATTTTAGTAGAAAGGTCTTTATTTTGTCTAATACTGTATTCATGTCAACTTTTTAGTTTCCATAATTATGTTCTATTTGATGATACACTAGAAAGTTGGGATAAAGGTATAACAGGAACTCTCTGTAATATATTTGCCATTTTTCTATGTTAAAAACTATTTCAAAATAATAGCTGCAATGGCTATTTATGATTCATTCACAATTGTTGTGATAGTTTAAAATTGGCAAATTAAAAATTGTTACTACAATAAGTCTAATAGAATAAATTATAATTTCTCAATATGTTTTGGATAAAATATATTTTTTCACATATTTTCACAGTAAAAAATTCCTAAAAAAGCAGATATGATAAATAATGCAATACCTAACAAAGTACCTACAAAAAAAGTGAAATAATATTAAAATCACAAACAAAAAATGGTACTGTTTTAACACTGTTATTTAAAATTATTCTGGAGACTGGCCAAAACAATAATTTTTGAAGCAAATCAGAAAGGGACCAAGTTGTTATTAAAGAGAATCTGACTGTATACCTAGAAAGCTGAAGCAAATCTCTTAAACAAAACAAAGAAAGCTTATTAACAAGAGAGTTCAATATAGTCACTGGAAAAAATAGAAATATGTAAGCAAATATAAATAAATAAAATTGTCTATATTTATAACATAAATTTACTATATATGATGGAGGAGTAAGGATTTCATCCATAAGAATAACAGCAACATTCCTAGCAATATGCGCTTTGAATACTTGTAGGGGACATTTAGATAAAATTACTTTTCAATTCCATAGTAAAATTCTATTATTATGGAAAGTCTACATTTTATAAAGCTATAAATTCTTTAAAAAAAATCTATAGATTGACCAAAATTTAAAGTGGGTTTATTTTTTCTTAACTTGACAAAATGATTATAAATGTTATCTGAAAAGTGTAAAGGCAAGAACATCAGAATAAATTATGAAAAAAACACTTGTCTCTGTCAAATATAAAAATATGAGTCTTCAAGTAGTCAAAAGCATGAGACAAATATAGGTATCTGATCAACAGATCAATTCAACAAAACAGAGATCATCGAAACACGTTATAGTGTGTATAACTTCTTATATGATGAGGAAAAGAAAGACATTTAGTATTTGTAGTTGGGTATAGTAATTATGAACATGATCTCTGGAAATTATTCTTAACTCTGGGATTTGGGTAATCATGGCTATATTATTTAACTTTGTGCTTCAAGTTCTTTATCTATAAAATGGGGGCTAGTAATAGGATCAACTACATAAGATTTTGGTGAGAATTGAGATAACACATGTAAGACTACAAAAGTTCATGACATATAGAAAGTGTTCAATAAATGTTTACTATCTAGTATGGTTTTAGGGAAATTGGATAGAATAATATGGACAATAAATACAAAGACTAAAGCCAATATTTTCATGCATGAATATAAATTCTACATAGTTTATTTTTTAAACATTTTTTATAATTTTCTTTTAAGGTTTATTTTTATTTTTAAGAGAGAGAGAGAGAGAGAGAGAGCGCATGAGCAGGGGAGGGGCAGGGAGAGAGGGAGATACAGACTCTGCAGCAGGCTCCAGGCTCTGAGCTGTCAGCACAGAGCTTGACGTAGGGCTTGAACCCAAAACCTGAGCTGAAGTCAGACACTTAACTGGCTTAGCCACTACGCACCCCTAATTCTACATAGTTTTAAACAGAATACAGAAAATATAGCCAAAAAAAGATAAAAACTATAAGTGAATGATAAATCTCTAGAGTTGGTGAAGATAGTTCTATGTACAAAACAAGAGAAATCAAGAAGTGAAAAACTGATCTTTTGCTTAGAGAAAGAATTTGCGAAATGTCAAAAATATCAAAATAGACATGTACAAAGCAAAGCTAGTAAAAATGGCAAATACGATGATTGGTTAATGTCATTAACCTATAAGCTGTTTAAAGAGGACAATGAGATGTTATAAAGTTTTCCATTCATGAGATATTGCATAATCATTAAAAATTATGTTTTTGAAAAACAACGATGTTAAAATAGTCACAATATAGTGTCACGGTAAAAAAAAATCAGGATTCAGAATTGGTTCTATCATACCTATAATATGATGTAAATGGTTTATGGTACGTATATGGATCATCTGTATCTTTTTCTTTACATTTCTCAGAGATTCTTCCTCTAAGGTCTTCTATTATCATCAGGGGGTAAAAAGGTATATTAAAAGTGTACCAAAAGATAAAATGCCAGATGATTGGAACTGATGACAGAACAGCTACGCAGGAAGTAAAACCTTGTGATGTCTAGGCCAAGTTATTAGTACTATTACTGACTCTAAAACTTATTGAATCCAAACTGGGATGCTTAGATACCATTGAAATTTTCACTGATAGCCTGTGATCTCTTTGTTCCATGTTCAGCCTTTATTAGCATTCAGGACACATAATTCAGGCCAATTCAAGAGAACCTTGTCAAGTACCTTCTAGGTGCTCTGTATGTGCTCTGAGAATAGCAAGATGAATAGGACACTTGTTACCTTTACACAGTTTACCTTTTAGTGTGCTTGGAAGATGGGAAGATAAACACACACAAAAATAACTATAATATAAACTGTGTTTTAAAATGCTATAAACATCTGAACATTAGAAGGAAGGGAAAAACCTATTGGCGTGGTTCATTCATGTGTGCAACAAATATTTATTAAGCTCCCGGTATATACTGATTATTTTAGAAACAGATATCAGGGAAGGCTTATTTGAAGGAGGTATCTCCTCAGATTAGCTGTGAACTATGGGTAGGCTCTTTCCAGAAAAATGTGAGGCAGGAGGGAAGTTCTAATGTAAGGATCCATATGGAAACTTCGTGACTATGATGAGCAGTTTCATTTGTAAGAAGCAAGGGCTACGCATAAGAAAGAGCAAGTGATAACATTGTAAAGGCTTATTGGTCTCATATAGTGAAAGGATGTAAATGTCAGCCTTAGGCATTTGTTCTGAATTTGGTGAGCAATAATGGAGTCTTTCAAAGTTGATGAGAAAGACATGTTTTTGAATAAAATGGATGTTTGTAATTCTGAGAATCTATTACTTATGAAACTTTGTGCAACGGCAATCTTTCACTGGGTTATTTGAGACATGACAATGAGTCTGCAGTTATAATAACGAACAGTATCGTGTTTCCTGCGTTTAGGAAAAGCTCAAAAAGTTCCTCAGGATTCACGGTGGCAACAACATAAAACAAAGTGACATAGTCATTGGTGAATCGGAAGTGACAACAACAGACACCACGCTGACAGGTAGCTCATATAGATGACGATGTATGGTTAACCAAAACACTGTGTTGCCTGGAAGGCCACCAGGGAAAGCCCATGCAGTCACCCTGAGCCTCCAAGAGGAGAGGCTCCCTGTCATCTTTCAAAAAAGGTCAAGGAAAAACAATCAAAGCCCAAACAGCCTCTATTACCCACGTGTGCCACGCTAAAGCACATCTGTACATGTTTCTGTGCATATACATGTATTTTCAAACATGAAACATTGCATCATAATTATAAACATAATATATATCATCTTGAAGCAAGCACTTTTGACTACATTTGTCTTTTTTCCTAGTTTCAAGAGTTCAGCATTTATGACAATTTGCAAAGAATTTAGAATGCCAGAGATTATTCTAAAGGCTCTAGTAGAGCTGACATTGGACTTAAGATAATAATGTCTTTGCAGATTAAAAAATGCACAGTTTATCTAACTATATTTGTTGGTAAGACAAATAATTTTTGAGAGAGACTTATGTATTTCAGCAGTAATCACAGTTCAGAGGTTCAGTGATTATTTTCTCTGTTTCATTTTGGGTCACGTTTGCTCTTATATGGTAGGGGAGAGCTGACATCACAGTCACAGAAGATTTGGCAGCTCCTTTGATGGTGTTAATCAGAAAAGAATCAACCCTCTAGTATTGGGATTTCCAAATTAAGGATGATTTGAAGGAGATAAGGAGCAGCAGCAGCAACATATTTGTAACACCAAGACATCGAAATGACTCAGAACAACTCATTTAGATAAGTCATGAACCTACTCGGCTAAATTAAAGCAAGACTAGGATTTCCCATGCAGCTGGGCTCAAGGCAAGCTGTGGCACAGCTGTTTAGCCCCATGAAGAGGAAGAGCCACGGGTTAGAAGTATCCCTAAAAACATCTAATAAGAGAGGCAGGTTAATCAGCAGTGTGCTTAGCCTGAAGTCAGCCATGTTTCTTAGAGACCATTAATAGATCTTTTCGGCCAGTGGATTAGAAAGCAGTTCCCTCCATTTTTGAAAATGATTCTTCATGCTTACACAGAAGTTCAGAGACAGGAAGGAGCTTAGATATTATGTGGCAGGGCAACCCTTTCATTTTACAGTGACACTTGCTCAGGCTTTAAAGCTGGCTATTTAGCCTATTAGCTAAGACACAAATTCCAATGTCCTGAGATAATAGCTGCATACTTTGGTTGGAACCCTACTCACTTGTCCCCAGCATCATTTTGGTAGCTTTCTTGACCTCCTGGTCTTCTTCCAGTACTTTACCACTGACAGGTTCATCTATCATGTCGAAGAACTGCTATAAAACCTTCAGTAGCTTCTGCCTTCTCACAACCTAACTAGGTCTTTGCAGACAGAACCCCTCCCTCCCAAGATAATTTCTAACCTTTTACATTACTTCCCAATGAAAACCTCTCCTTCAGCCTTACTGTTTTAAAAAACGTTTCCTGAGCCTGTTTCATTACACACAACACACACACGTGTGTGCACACACGCGCGCACACAAACACACACACACACCTTTTTACTCCTGCTCCTCCACTGTTACTAAACACACTTATTACACCCTGATTTTTTGTAGACAAATCTTCACCTTTCAATATCTAGACCAAGCCTCACCTTAACAGAAAACTTTCCCCAATCACATAATCCCTCTCACTTCTCCATTCCATCCTCCACAACATATTTGCATATTAAGCTTCCAGTTGCACATTTGGGGCAAGTAATATAAAAATTGTGAAAACTAAAATAGAATTTGATGTCATGTCGGTGCACATCAATATACCATATGTCAGTGAGAAGAAAAAATGTTATATTTGTTTTTAGTTTTCTGAGTCCTGTGTATTAGCTAAAACTTCCTCCAACATAGCTTTAATCCCAATAATAGAAGCCTCCAGATTTTGTGGGCCAGTTAGCAAGATGAGATACTAAGTTTCGCCTGGCTCATATTTGGTGCTATTCTTTTTATTGGTTATGAGGGTAAACTCTCTATTTCCCACTTTGCTATTTTTAAGCTTAAACAGAATGCTTATCTCACAATTCCCTGCTGTTTAATGTTCAATAAAGTAATTCTAAGAAAAAATCAGGAAAAATACCTACAACACACAATTAGGTGAAAAAACCAGAGTATATACTTTGTTTTAACAATTCTTGCATTCCTTTACTCTGATAATTGTGACCATTTAGACATAACTGGAATATATTCATAGACTCTTGGCCACAAAAAATATAGCTGTTCTCTTCAAATTTAGTATTTCTCAAAATTCTGCAATTTCAGGAATATTGATTATTTTACCAATCATCAATAATTAATAATAATGAGAAAGGTGTGTTATAAAAATTTCTTGGTTAAGTCTTCATCATTCCAGGAATTTCAATGTTTTATTTATTTTTGCGAGAGAGAGAGACAAAGTATGAGCTGGGTAGGGGCAGAGAGAGAGGGAGACATAGAATCCACGAAGCTGGCTCCAGGCTCTGAGCTGTCAGCACAGAGCCAGATGTGGGGCTCGAACCTGTGAACCATGAGATCATGACCTGAGCCGAAGTCTGATGCTTAACCAACTGAGCCACCCAGATGCCCCAAAAAGGTTAATTTTTTTTTAATGAAAGCAATCATATGTAGAATAAGATGTAACAAGCTACACATGGTTCTAGTGAAACTGGAAACTAACTTTTCCTTTTTCCTTCTATAAAATGGCAGAACGTGTAACTGAAATGTTTAGAGAACAGTCTAGATAAATAGAAAATACATTTTTTTTGTAAAATATATTTGGTTTAATTCATCTTTGGCAATGTAAATGTGTGCACAGACTGTAAACGCATGAAAGAAGGGACCACTGTCTTGTCTTTCATTTTATTTAAGTGGATAGAGGAGAATCTAGGGTATAGTAAGTGCAAAAAAACCCCACATTTATTGGCTCTCTAAATGAATGAATATGTGAATACATAGGTATTGTTATCAGTTATTGTGCCATTTTATCAATATTAGCACACATAGCTCAAATGTAGAAACTAGTCATGGTTTGTCAGTAAAATATAAGGTAATTTGGCCATGCTGCTTGTCTGGGAGACCTACTTTATTAATTTTCAAAATGAGGTGTAGGTCTGGTCTGTTCACTTCAAAGGGTGGTTTTGAGGACCAAGTGAAAGTACTATGGAAAAGTCTCTTGGCAAACTGTAAGGCACTAAAAAAAAGTGTGAAACTTTATTTTAACACCATGGGATATTTGAAACGATATTAAATTCATACTCGAGTTGTTTACATCATTTATAAATTATTGGAGAGTAGAAAAAGTAGAACATACACGGGAGGCTTTTGCAAAAGCTTTACTCTGGAGATTTTCTTATGGGGCTATCCTTCCACACTGTCAAAGCAGATCATGCAGAAATTTAAAGATACAGAACATTTACTTAAGGGAACAAGACCTAAGGATATGATGCTAATTTTGATTAATTTCTGCATTCATAAATGGCTTGCCAAAGTAGGAGGACCAGTGAAATGGCCTCATTATACAGCTTTGTGTTCTTGCTGTTGTCCATTATTGTACTTTTCTGGTAACTGATTTGCAAAGTGTGCTTTTAATGTTTTGTTTAAAAATTCATTTTACGAAGATTAGGAATGTAGAACATTTCTTGGAACAGCTATTGGCAATGTTTAGTAGAGGAAAAAACTATCCAATTTTCCTTTGCATACTATAAAAGAATGATTTATTGCTAGCAGTATTTTGTTGCCTTAGTAGAGATAACCTCTTTTTACATTTCAAACTATAAGGGAGATGCTTGTATTCTATCCTCCCATAAAAAAAAAATCATGTTTGGAAAGAACATTAGCAAGACTAGATTCATTCATTTCACAAATATTTACTTATTACTTTGTACTAGGCACTAGGCAAAACACTAGAATTTTTTCTAATATTTTTAACTAATACATGTAATTTTACTCTATTTTCAGTGCAGACTTATGAAAATGACTGTGAAGACATCCAGAGAAAGTTTCGTACTTTATATCTACAGAGCCTGGCTTACAGTAGGTATGGCACCTAGTAGGTACTTAAATGCTCAGTAAATGAACACATGAGAATAAATAACACTAGCCTGGGAACCAGATCTTAAAACCTAAACGTTATTGTAGATTCTACCTCCATCTCTGCTCTTCATGCTTACTGTCTTTGCCTTATTTCATTTTCTCACTCACAAACTTCATACTGCATTTACTTTAAAAATGATCTCCCTGCCTCTAATCTCACCTCCTCCTTCCTACAACCTCCAAAATGCTGTCGGATCCTAAAATATAAATCTGATCATTTCACTCATCAGCAGTGTCTTTCAATCTTTTCCCCTGAGCATTCCTAATGGTAGTTTAGGATGTACATAAATCCCCAAAGTTCGAGTTTCAGGGGTCTCCTCTAAGTGGCCAGTCACAACTATGGTATTTCTTTGAAGATTAATTTTACTTTAAAATGTACGTGTTGTCTGCATTCTTCTCCATAATGTGCTTAAACCTGTTTTAATTTCAAAATTTTCTTTTCCTTTACATTGTCAAATAAAATTGCCACTTTGGGAAAACGCACTATGTAGATCTTGTCAATATTTTATACTCTGTTAACATATCTTTGTCGCTCTCATCTGCCAGCACCCAGGGGTACGTGTATGTCAGTATGAGAAAGTCCAGAGAAAAGGGTCAGTTCTTTAACAAACAAGGCTCTTCATGAGCAGCATCCTGGAAAGTTTTTGGCCTCTCTTTTTGTAACTTCCCATCCTTAACTTTAATTGCTGTTTTACCAAACCATTTATGACCCTCAGAACATGCTGTGTTTCTTACAGATTTCTTACAGATTTTTCTTACATCTTTGCAAACATGGTTTCTCCATGAAGAATGGCCCACTTAATATATTCCTCATCCTCAAAACTCCTGGATTAAATTTTACCTCATCTTGACAGCCCTCCCCACCTCTCCCAGAGTAGCCCTGAAGATGGTCCCATTTCTGTGCTTCCATGACATTTTGTGCACTTCCGGCATTTATCACGTTATAAAAATCTTTTGGGGCAAGGATTTGTTACTCAGTGTCTTACTTGGTGCCTGGTGTCTTAGGATAATAACACTTAAAATTGTAATTACTTTAATCAAAAGGACTTGAGAAGTTGGATAATTATCTGACTTGAGGGTCATAGCTTTAGAAATATTTTCAATTGTTTTGAGGTAATTTGAAAGAGAATTGTTAATCTAATAGTCAGCATCTTTAAAATACCAGAAAATAGTAAATCAGGCTCTGCTTTTTAGAATGCAGACTTCAATCTTCAAATTACCATTTTCAACAACTAAATGGATTTCTTGCTTCCTAGATACTTAATACTATGATTATTACATGGAAGAATTTGTTCTTTCATATATAAAACAAGATTTGGGACTTAAACCTATCATATGGTGAACTATTGCTCTCTTATTGGTTTATTCCAAAGAGATGAATAGTCATAATAGCTAAAAAAGTTCACCACTAAAAATAAGTATTTTTACTTATGAATATGATTGGATGGTACCTCATTTAGAAAGCCTCTAGCTTTGACAAGAGAAAAATTGAATGTTGCTAAGTGTATTGAAATTATAGTCACTGCAGCCTAAACTTGTCTTTCAGGCAGATAATTGCTTTTCATGCAACTTAGAGGTAAGTATAAATTGAAATTTCAAGTACTGATTATGGATGATGCTCATCCCCTGAAAAATGAAAGTGATAAGAAGCTTGGTAGGAAAATACCCCATGTCCTTCTTATAATGTTAGGATGCCTTTCACAGAAAACAAAATGATTGACTTGATTTTTTTGGGGGGGGGTGGTATTCAGTCTTTAGTTAAAAATTTGTTTTGTGTGTGTGCTGGAAAAAATTTCATTACACAATTATATTTCATAGCATGTGATTAGAGTAGATCGATTTGAGTCCCAGCTTCTTAAACAGAGATAATTTAGAAGATTTCATGGTCAGAATAGGGTAAGTAGGATCCTGTGAGTAATGGCATTGCTATATACTTTATTATAACCAAAGGATGAATAAAGACAATTTGTTCTATGACTATTATTAAGATGTTACTTATTGAGTAAATTGTGTTTGCATAATAGAATTGAAACAAAGGTTTGGGAACATGTTTTTTTTAGAAAAATTAAAATTTTAAATATGCAAGAATACAGTATTTTTGTATACAGATTAGATGTAGTTAGCTAATTTACCTTTCATAACTTAAGTTTTGATATTTAAACATTTTATGGAATTGACATTCAAGTATTATCAAAATCAAATATTTCATATCACCTTGAAAGTTTTCTTTATTAGCTTGTTATGCAGTAGATTGAATTAGATATTTTGTTCAAAAATGTTTGAATTATTTTGGAATAATTATATTTTCTTCTCAGGCACAAGCTACAAATGATACACAGAAAATTCTATTAGCAAATTCATTTATATGTGACTTTTTATACTCTGATTTGAAAAATGGTATGTTCTTCCCTCAGACTGCCTTGGTCTGCTAAAACTGTTAATGCTCGTTGGTAGGAAATAATGTATTTGACTCTAAATAGTAAGAATTTGTATATAATTAAAAAAGTATTTGTTGACTGAATGTTAAGTGATGCATTTCCTGGAAGAGACTCGTTTTATAGAATAACATTGTGCAGAAGATGTTCTTAAAATAATGAGTTATTATGTTTACAGTAGAATAAGAAAACTCATTAAACAACCTATAAATAGCTATTGCTAAATATGGAACTTAACTCAAAATTTTTCCTTTGCCTATAAGTTACTGCACTTTCCTATATTGTTTACAAGAATGGAACACAAGGAGATTTTGACATTTTAAAAAAGTATTAATTTGCTGTATAGGAATATATCACCTAGATAATTTATCTAGATAATTATCTAGATAATAATATATCACCTAACCCTCATCTGGTAACAAGTCTTGGCCTCCTCTGTTCTGTCCACAATCCCTGAATAAGGATCAGGAAAGTACTAAAAATATAGTAGGGTGACATTTGCCAAAACGACAGCTGATCAGAAGGGTTGCATGTAAAGAGAGCATGTTTAGAATCAGAAGTTAAAATAAAATTTCTGCATTGCAGCTGAACATAAAGAGGAGTACTGAGTTTACCATCGTTATTTAGTTCCTATACACAAAATGTCTATGATCAAATTTATTTTGGATAGTGGCATGCCCAAACTACTTGAAAATAGTTATGAAATGTACTGAAATTGGATTAAATTTCATTTCTGTTCATTGTTGCACAGACTGTTTATATGCAAAAATAAACAAGTTCTATCTGGTGGTAGCCATAAAGCCATACCTCTCAGATCTCTGATTGTAAGAATGGTAATTGAAAGAGGGCCTGGCTGTTGCACTCTGACATTCATTTTAGCATTTGTGGCAAGATCATGCTTTCTATAGGCTTCTCTAAGTCAATGACTGAGTATGGCTGGGGTATGGTGGGAGACATAGGACTCCCCTGGTAGTCAACTTTGGCTTAAGAGAAGTCCCATCAGCTTTACTGAACTTGCCTTGGAAATGATCCACCGTCTAAGACCCTTCCTCTCTCTTCTGCTCCCTCCTTCTCTTCTTCACTTGGGGTAAGACTTGCATTATGAACTGATGGCTCTCCTAATGTCCCTCCTGATCTTCCCTCCTGCCTCTTTTTTTTTAATGATTTCCCTAATACATTTGTTTCATATTTAATCCCATTTTGGTGTCTGTTGCTCAGGAGACCTGTGCTAACACATCTCTATCTACATGTTTCCTTTCATTACATAAATTTTCCCATTGTAGTTCTTGGATATTTCACCTAACTAGATTAGCTTACATTGTTATAACATACCTTGGCATTATTGTTAAAACAAAACAAAACAAACAAACAAACAAACAAAAACAAACATAAGCTAATGTCCACAACATTAATTTAAGACTTGTTAAATTTAAGACACAGATGTTGTTTTGACACTCTTAACAAAGATTACCATGAGCTGTACACATTTGTAATACTATTTTATTCTGAGAACATGTGTTTATCCATTTCCATAAACTGATTTCTCAACATGTGATGGTCTCCATTTCTCTGTCTTGTGAACTCCTGAATATCTTTCAATGTCCAGTTCCATCTTCAGCAAGAATTAGTAGTTCCTCTACCTGGAATTCCCACACACTGATAAATATCAAGGTAATACTAAAATGGAGTAGTCTTTTTTTTTAATATGAAATTTATTGTCTTTATCCTTTATCAGAAAATACAAAGACTAATTCCTTTGTAAATGTTGTGTTTTGCTTACGTAAACTCAAAACACAATTTACTAGTTCACATAAGGGAAAAGTAGCTGTGTAAAAGGCAAGGGATTTGGTGGTTCAGGTGGGGGGAAATTCTCTCATTAAAAGTTTAGAAAAGGGAAATATCTACAAATAAATAATGTGAAACAGTAAGACAATAAAAATAATAATGAAATAATTTAATAATAATTTTCATAATACAAATGAAATAATGTAAGACAGTAAAAAAGTCAATAGTGTCCTCTATTCTCAGCATAAGGAACTTACCATCCAGTCTTTGTCTCTCCTGCCTCACTGTTTTTGATCTTCTTGTGCACTTTTTAATTCTATGAACTTGCTTTAAGTTCAACACACACATAGCCAAAGCTAACTGTGTCCTCATCACTGCACCCAACCAACAACTTTCTTCTGATCGGGCTCTTTTTTCTGTGACATTAATCAGGCAGATTCTACATCTCATGGTCGCTTTTGGCCTTTTCCACTTTCGCTTTCTTACATCTACGACATTTCCAGTGAATTCTGTAATTCTACTTTGCAAGCCATCACTCCCTTTATGTTATCACAGCTCCCACCACCATTTGGGACCTTGAAAGCTCATATTTACCATACTCCTTTTCTTCTCTAAGGCCCTAACATTTCATATGCCCACAAAGTAAACCTTTCCAAAGTATCTTTAATTGTGTCCTTTTCCTGCTAAAATTATTCAGTGCTTCTCTATTTCTTCCTGAAGAAAACCTAAACCTCCTAGCCTGACATTTATATTTATAAAATCTGACCCCAAACTACCCTTCCAAATTTATCTCCCTTATGAATAAACTATATGCCCCTTTAGTTCTGAAATTGCTTAATGATGCTTAAAAATACCTGAGGAGCTGGTTAAAAGTTTGGATTTCTGGGGCGCCTGGGTGGCTCAGTTGGTTAAGCGTCTGACTTCGGCTCAGGTCATGATCTCATGGTTTGTGAGTTCGAGCCCCGCATTGGGCTCTGTGCTGTCAGTTCAGAGCCTGGGGCTTGCTTTGGATTCTGTATCTCCCTCTCACTCTGCCCCTCCCCCACTCATGTTCTGTCTCTCAAAAAAGGAAGAGATGTTAAAAAAAATAAAAAAATAATTTGGATTTCTACTCCTACATCTTCCTCCAGAGATGGTGGAACAAAAGTTCGGGGGTTGAATCAGGGACTCTACATCTTGTATGTATTCTCTAAGTGACTTTGCTGCAGGTGTTCATCATATTACATCCCGAGAAACACTGTTATATTCTGCTAAAACTAAATACTAGTTTTCCCCAGTAAGCACTCCTTTTCTTGCTGACTCTTTGAATGTGTCTACATTGTCTTCACACCAAGAAAAACTGTTTTCATTCATTCATTACTTCACTCACTCACTCAAACAAAACCTACTTCTAATTGTGCTGCAAATAACTGATCCATTCCATTTTCAAATCCACAAGAGTTCTTATTTTCTTCCCATAAACATTTGCCCAGGTAATTGAAACAAATAATTCACACCTGGTGATACTTATTATTTAGTTATGGTTTGTATGTAACCGTAAAGAAAAGACTTGAGAAACTGCCTTTTGCAAATCCTTCAACTATCTAGAAAATGCATCTGTTTCCCATATGCAAGGTTTTAGATGGATCTGGAAACTAATACTATTTTACGTTTTTTAAGATTTTATTTTTTTAATGATTTAAAAACTTGTTTATGTTTATTATTTATTTATTTTGATAGAGGGCACACACTTGTGCAAGAATGGGGGAAGAGCAGAGAGAGGGAGACAGAGAATCCCAAGTAGGATTAATGTTGTCAGCAGAGAGCCTGACATGGGGCTTGATCCCATAAACTGTGAGATCATGAAATCAAGAGGTGGTTAATTAAGCAATTGAGCCACCCAGGTGCCTCAAAAAGGTTTTATTTTATTTTTTAAAGTAATCTCTACATTCAATGTGGGGCTGAAGTCATAACTCCGAGATAAAAGTCACACTGTCCACTGACTGAGCCAGCCAGGCACCCATTTTTTTAATGTTTATTTGTATTTTGAGAGAGAGAGACAGAGAAAGAGAGAGAAAAACAGTCCATGAGTGGGGAAGGGGCAGAGAGAGACCAACAGAATCTGAAGCAGGCTCCAGGCTCTGAGCTGTCAGCACAGAACCTGACGCAGAGCTTGAACTCATGAGCCTTGAGATCATGAGGTGAGCCACTTAACCTACAGACACTTAACCTACAGAGTCACCCAGCTGCCCCACCTCTAATACTATTTTAATGCAAATTTGTCTTACACAGTTTGTAGGTTTGATATTTTAAAATTCTACTTTACTATCAAATGTGAATAGTAAGAGGTCATGCAAGAAATTAAACAGTGTACACAGGTGTGAGTATCAAGGATCTCTTAACTGTTCTACAATATAGCCCATTACAATATTTGGCAAAAATGTTTTTGGAATGCCTATTCATTGGCCACACTGAAGTAAAATATTTGCTCAGAATGGTTAATCAGCAAGTACTGTAAACGGAATAAGCCATCTGCGAGCCTGGATGTTCATTTCTGCCTTTGTAATTTCCCAATCTGAAGAACATCTGGAGGAGGCTGACAGTTATTATCTAAAACATTCTTCTCTTTTAATACCAATGCTCTTAACATATTCCCTAAACTTCTTTTCTAACCTAAAACATCTTCACCTGCCCCAAATCTGAGCTATCACAAAAACCAATTTTCTCCCTGATATCCTCATTTGGCATCTGCTATCTCTCTAAATGCACATGTGGTGAATATGTGCAATGACCCAAGAGAGAAGTAAAAAACTTACCCCAAAAGATGATAACCTTGTTTGACTTGCTCTCCATTTCAAGGTGTAAACCAAGTGTCACTCCAAAATGAGTAGTTTGCGGTAATGATGGAAATAAAGTTTCCGTGTGTGGCTTTGTGTGTGCATATGAAATAGAGCTGAGTGGCTTGAGAGTGTATAGAAATAAAACAATAAAGGAGAAATAACTTACAATAACATTATGACATTTTCCTTTCAAAATTTTTATTTAGTAATATTTAAATTATAACCTAGCAGTTTAAATTGTGAATTCTTAGATCAATATGAAACCACATAAAGAGAAAAAAATCAATTCTTGCAACAACACTGATTTTCTCTTGTCTTTGCTTAGTATCATTAATGGTGTAAGATATTGATTCCGCTTTAAAAATAACAGTTCTACAGACAGTTTCCTAGGGTTGAGATCACTGTTCATTTTAATTTTCTTTAAAGCTGATTTTGCAATCAATGTTCACTACACAAAGATGATGTTCTAAGAACCAAATGAAATTGGGTATTTCTACCTTGCCACACTTTTTTTAATCCTCCTCCTTAAAGATAATCATAGAATAATTTAAGTAAAAAAGAATGATGACCTAAGTGTTTAAGAATAAGTTGTAGTCTTGAAGGGCTATGCTAGACCTAAAATTTCCATTTGAAAATGTTAACAGATAGTTCCTTTCTATAATTAATAAATCCTTTAGACATACTATCTTTCACTTGACAAAAGAGTTTTTACACTGAATTTACATTTCTGCTCAAGGTTCTCCTTTGTCATCTTAAAATGTATCCTATTATAGACGGGGGCGGGGGGCAGGATAAGATACTTCCTCATTTAACATTCAGTCTTTCCTGAGGTTTCCAGACAATGTAAGCCACTGCCACTGCCAACCCATCCATCTCTTATGGAGAACCTCTTTCCAGCACTGAGTGACTCTTTATTTGGGATCCTTCTGTATATCTTCTGTTTCTCTCTCTTTGTAAGTCAAGGCTTCCCACTCTAGATTTTTTTTTTAGAAGATACGAGAATTGGGTAACATTCCTATCTGTGCAACTATTTGGAACTCTAAATGATCACTGGAAAAATGGTCACAGATAAGGAAATCAGCGCATGGTGAAATAAAACAGGGTAAATTATACACTAATTGAGCCTAACTGCTTGTATTATAGAACATTCATTAGTCTTCTGATGCCAAATGTCCAGCCAGATGTTGTTCTTGGTCTGACAACAGTGTGAATCTGCAATATGTTGTGCGATTGTTTTATGATGCCCTACCCCCAATTTAGCCTGGTCCTACAGTTAATGTTCATTTTTAAAGCTCTGGCAAAGGCCTTATACATAGCATTTTAAAACTAAGTTCACTGAAAATATTGAGGCTTTTTCACTGTATATTCATAGATTAGAGAGTTAAAGTGGTTGTAATGATACTTTAAAAAAAAAGTAACTTTCATTCAGCCTCTATAGAAAACAATATGGAAGTTTCTCAAAAAATTAAAAATAGGACAACTAAATAATCCAGCAATTCCACTACTGGGTATCTATTTAAAGAAAATGAAAACATTAATTTGAAAAGATATATGAACCCCTATGTTCATAGACACTGATAAAAGACCAGAGAAGAAGATATGGTGTTTATATACCATGGAATATTACTCAGCCATAAAAAAGAATAACATATTGCCATTTGCAACAACATGGATGGACCTTGAAGGTTTCATGATTCTAAGTGAAATAAGTCAGACAAAGAAGGACCAAAGAAGGAAATGCCACAATTTCACTTATATGTCGAATCTAACAAACAAAACAAAACCAAACCTAGACTCATAAGTGCAGAAAACAGATTAGTGGATGTCAGAGGGTACACAGGTGAAGAAGAAGGTGAAATGGGTGATAGGGATCAAGAAGTACAAACTTGCATTTATAAAGTAAATAAATCATGGGGATGCAATGTACAGCATGGGGAATACAGCCAATAATATTGTATTAACTTTGTATGGTGACAGATAATAACCTATGATACATACAAACATCCAATCACTATGGTGTATCCCTGAATATATATAAATATCATATGGCATGTTAGTTATACCTCACTTTAAAAAAGTAAGTTTCAAAGCATAAAGTGATTTTATTTTCATAGATTTCACTTATACTTCAGCACTAAATATAACTTGAATCAATATAAAAAGGTGAGCAAGTTATTACAGATTGCCTTTCAAGAACTTTACACAGCGCAGTCCACTATATATGGCCAAGGTAGTGGCAGTGATATGTTTCATTTAATAATAAAAATGACTTTGTAATAGAAAAATGAATCACCAACAAGAAATCCTGTTAGTGCAAAGGCACAGTAGCCTATGTCTGAAAGGAAAAAATGCACTGAATCCCTTTTTGTCCCACTATCATGCAACTCTCTAGATAGAAAACACTGAATAAGTAAGAACATTTTATAATTAAATTTACTTAGTATTTTAATAATCTAGAAATAGCCTAAGATATTCTTGCTTCATTTTAATTTTATTTTGTAGTCAAAATAAAATCTTATAGTGGGGTATACATATATGTAATAAGTCATGCCTGCACTCAAACTCTGAACTTATGTTTGTAAATTATTTACATATATTAAACAATGCCACATATTACAAAAAAGAATAAATGATGAATGAAGGAAATTGTCTTTAGAAAAAAAAAAAGAAAACTTCCCTCTATTATGAAAAACTTCTATAACTCATGGTTCAAAGTGTCCCAACTATGTAGGTATGATATACCTTAATACTTGGACCAAATTAGTTTTTTTCTTTTTTCTATTTTTTCTTGGTTCAATAGTTATTTTTTGAGGCCTCACGCTTCAAAATAATTTTTGCTGAATTGCATTCGCTTAATTTAATTACATTATAAAAATAATACATGTTCACTTTAGCATGTTTGGGAACTACTTGCTCTGTCCCAGATAGTCCGTCTTTCTTTCTTTCTTTATTATTATTATTTTTACATTTATTGACTGCCTACTATGCACAGGATACTCTGCCAGATTCTATGGATTAAGAAAAAAAGTAAAAAAGACATGGTTCCTACAGTAAGAAAAAGTATACAGTACTAATGGTGAAGTTGGACAGTTAATGAGGAAATTAAAAATCTGTGCGACAAAGGCCATACTAGGGAGTGAGGCAACAGAGGTATTAACCTTGTCTTTGAGCTCAAGGAAGAATTCCTGGAAAAAGTAACATGCAAGCTGTAGCATCTGCAGCCATGAGATGAACTTTCTCCAAGATTCTTCCCACAGGTATGGATGTGAAAACAATACGTTTGTTTAATTGTATTTTACCATATTTGCATTATATTGTAGTAAATGTGGTTTATTTAAGAAGTCCCCCTTTACCCAATTCCCCCTCCAGAAAGTGTTTCTTCCTAGGGCTCCTTGATTTCCCAAAAGGCAATGGAATATCTGTGTATCTCATAGTACTGATTGTAAGAAGTCAATTTTGGGGAAAGTAACAGGATTAGAAAGGCAAATCCAGTTTAGAGAATAAAACTATTGGAAAAAAAATCACAGAAATACTTTTTACATTATATTTTCTTCTCTTTTCTAAGTTTGCTAAGAAAGTGCCCATTCCTTCAGTCCAAAGACTACTATTTAATACACTAAGGCTGTAGCTAACAAGTGATTTGATGACACTCCTTCAAGAATGAAGCAAACAACAAAATGCTGTCAATGTCAAAGACACAGGGATAAAATGATTAAATGAGTTGCAGTGTTTTTGCTTCCCTTACTGATGGCAAAAATGAGTCATTGTGATGACTATTATTAAGGTGAAGAATTTAGGAGGGCGCCTGGGTGGTTCAGTCTATTAAGCATCCCACTTCAGCTAAGGTCATGACCTCATTGTTGTGAGTTCAAGCTCCGCATACGGCTCTGTGCTGACAGCTCAGAACCTGGAGCCTGTTTCAGATTCTGTGTCTCCCTCTCTCTGCCTGCTCCTCCCCTACTCACATTCTGTCTGTCTCTCTCTCTCACTCAAAAATAAATAAATATTAAACAAATTTTTTTAAAGGTGCAGGACTTAGGGACCCTAATGTAAAAAAATTAAAAAGGAGCCTATTTCATTCCACAAATATTTTCTAACATATTTTAGGTTTTAATCAAGCTTATTTTTTTAAAAAAAATTTTAGGGGCGCCTGGGTGGCTCAGTTGGTTAAGCAGCCGACTTTAGCTCAGGTCATGATCTCGCGGTCTGTGAGTTTGAGCCCCACGTCAGGCTCTGTGCTGACAGCTCAGAGCCTGGAGCCTGCTTCAAATTCTGTGTCTCCCTCTCTCTGACCCTCCCCTGTTCATGCTCTGTCTCTTCCTGTCTCAAAAATAAATAAAACGTTAAAAAAATTAAAAAAAAATTTTAACGTTCATTTATTTTTGAGATGGGGGGAGGGACAGAGATAGAGAGAGACACAGAATCTGAAGCAGGCTCCAGGCTTTGAGCTTTCAGTACAGAGTCTGACATGGGGCTTGAACCCATGAACCATGAGACCATTTCCTGAGCCAAAGTGGGATGCTTAATTGACTGAGCCACCTAGGTGTCCCTGAATTAAGCTTCTTTAATCTGTGATGTAATTAGCCTCAACTACCAATATATTTCTAATATAAAAATCATAATAACTCAACATGATAAATTTGGCTAAGTTTAAGTACACAATAATATGACATCTATATAATTACTGCATTCTCTTAAAATAATAAGAGCTTAACTCTTTAAAACAATAATCGGCCAAGAACTGCTTGAAACGCTTTTCAAAAGTTCATTTAGTCTTCATAAGAAATGTACACCATAACTTCAATTATTATCTCTTTTTTATAGAAGAGAGAACTAAAGCCTAGAGAAGTTAAGTAACTTCCTCAAGATCACACAGCCTGTAAATGGCGAAGTCAGGATTCAAACACAGTCAGCCTGGCTCCAGTGCTGCTGTTCCTAACAAGTGTGCCATTCCTACTTGGACACATATGTGCTTTGTTATTTGTTTTCAAATATCACTCTTCTGCTGATGTTCCCCCCCTTCATCTGTGTGTGTGTGTGTGTGTGTGTGACTCAGAAGTTGTGCAATTATCAAAGTCTTACCCACACTACATGCAAAAATTAGTACTTTAGCTGTAGTTTTACTTATGTGTCGTTGATTAGCGCAATGCTTCTAAGACCCCTGTTCTTTTTAGTACCTTTTCTCCAACTAAACCACCCAATTAAATCCGTTGCCATGATTACCTGGCAGGGGAATACAGGCCTCTGCTGTTCCCCCAGCAGTTCACAGTGATGTTCTCTTCTTTGAAGCCCTGCTTTGCCGCACATTTCCTTTGCCCTTCCTACTGGAAGTGCCTCCCTTGGCAGCTGTTTGAGGGTCCTGTTATCAGCCATTCTGCTCCTGTATCTATGCTGGGGAGGAAACAGTGTAGCAGCAGGCACCATTGTCTCACTCATGGCGGAGTACCTGAGTTGTGGGATTAGATTTCTAAATTGAGTTAGATGACACAGGCCTTCAGTTTGGAGAGGAACGTTGTGCACACTGATACTGTGGCCTCTTTCCAAGACTACCCAGATATGTTTATAGTTCATGCTATGGTTCTCACACCGTGACCCATACCATCTTGGTGTACAAATGTAAAGTATGCCATAGCATTTTCTTATAAATCATAAGGTAATGGAAATTGTGAATAATTTCCTTTTAAATATTACACAAGATTTCAATAATATTATGACCATTTTCTTAATTAGAAAATTGAATGCATAAGGTTATTATAGCTAGCTGGCCAGCAATTGTGTTTAATACTGCATCTGCCCATGGGAATGTACTGCTCATGGGAGTTAGAGCAGAGAAAAGACGAAGTGCTTCTCCATTCATTGGCCAATGAATGGGGTGGGACCAGCTGCCAGCTCTGGTGTAGCAGAACTGGTCTCCCTGAGCAAGTGGATTCCTTGGAACTCCAGCCCGAAGTGATATAATCCAACGAAGTCTGAATTTGTGCTTGACATTTGTATGGTTAATGATCATAATAAACAAAAGCTGAAAAGATCTCTGGAGATACTATTTACAAAGATGTCTGCTTTCTGGTATTTAGGGTTGATTTTATCCAGGAGAGTCCTTTGTTACATGTTGAAAGCCTCTAATAGATAGTGGGGTACATCTGAGCTTCATGCGAATCAATAAACCTACTGTGGCTGTGCAACTCAATCCAGGACTTTTTTGTAAGAACTTTCTGATGTGTCCATGCAGAACTTCCTGAAATCCTCTTTTAAATCTTCTAATAATCTTCTGATTGATGAAATTGCTTTCATATCTTCCATACATCCATAATTCTGGTTGTATAAGATATATTGAAAGATAGGAAACCCAACTTCACTCCATTGGTCATGAAGGATGAATTCTCCACTGCATGATACCTTTGGTTATAGAGTAGGGGCTTCTAGATCATGATACTTTAAAATGGTATTCTTCAGGCATTAGGGATTGCACTGTGCTGCTAAATTTCCACAATCATTTTTCTTCAAAAGACAGAGCAAATAAAAAAAAGTATAATAAATTGAAAAAATCCCCACAGAAATGTAAAATGCATCACTGAAATTTTTCCTCCCTCTAAAACGATAATAGCTTCAATGGACCATTATCATCTGAGGTAAAGGGAATGAGACACTACCTGTCAATGAGTGTTTAGGGATTGGTTACATTAATACATGGCATACATCACTGAAGCAACATTTCATAACATCCCATTTGCGATAGCAACTGTCTGAGGCATAAATGTTTACTTAGGGAATCACTGATGTATGTGTCATTACCACATTAGGAGTACCTGATATTATGTCACTGTGTGATTGATGACTTCTTAATCTCTAAACTCACTTTGACTTTTTGGGCCTGGATTGCTGGCCCTATAAATTGTTATGGCTATTTCTGAAATTGCTCTAGTAAGCTGTATGAAATTGCTTTTTGAGTTAATTACACATAATGAACATCAGGAAATACAGATACAAGCCATTCCAAGTTAGGGTATAGTTAGGGTGAATTGCTGTGTAATTTCACCTACATGACATAAATATATATGTAATTAATTATTTTAACCTAGTGTGGCTAATTCCAATATGTAACATAGAAAATGTGTGTGGTATCATATAAAATGGATGTGATGAACATAGTGAAATACCTAAGAAGGTGAGTGGTCAGCAGGCATTACCACCATTTCCAACTCTGATCTAAAGCACTATGTGGTAATTCAGAAGGCAGATGCTCATTCTAAAGGGATGGAAATAATGCATTTGAAAAGTTTAACTCAGGAAAGGTGGGGTCCGTAATGACAGCAAACACATATTTACTAACTTGCCTTGGAACTTATTTGTAAAAAAGGTTTTTTTTTTTTTTTACATACTATTTGTTTGTTATCTCTATTCATTAATTATATAGGATGTAACTTGGAACAGATAATTGTTCATGAAAAACAATGACACTATTTTACATCAGCGTAGGCTCAAGATGAGAATTGAAAAGTCAGCAGAACTATTATTTGCCTTTCCCACAATCTGCTGCTAGATTACAATAATCATGAAGATTTTTCGACTTGGTAGAGAATGAATGCTGCTAGATTCTTTCTCCAGTGGCCATGGGACATACAATTTACAGGAATCATATCCAATAAGATATAAAACAGAAATCAAAAGATGTTAATATTGGCAATAAAGCTTGAGTTTTGCTAGGTCCTGTCTTAAGTGCTTTATCTAAATGTTGCCATCATCTAATCCTATCAAACTTCATGCATGGTAAGTATTATTATGACTGTTTACATATTAAAGGGTAAGCCTAACAGAGGTAAGGTAACTTAACCAAAGTTTCAGAGTTAGTGTGTTACAGCTAGAACTTGAATCCAGGGCTGCCTGACTCCAAATTGGTGTTCTTTCCACTTTGCTCTGATTGGGTAAGGAATCTAAGAAATTCAAGGATATTTAAACCTCATTAGCCTGTATTTTAAACTAAAACATTGACTTTTGCTTTGGGGAGTGAAGAACCGGAATGATTCAATGAGACCTATATCTTTTCCAAGGCTCTCAAAAAGTAAAAGCAACTCCAGGAAAGGACACTAGGACAAAATGCCAGTTGATTCCCCTTCACCCCATCTTCCTAAGTACTGCTGGTCCTTGGCAATTATTTTAGGCCTTCGCCCTTGGGGCTTGTTTAATTTAATTAAAACTTTCCTCCCCAAAGTACTTTTGTGCTCATGCTTGTGTAGGCTTATTTTTGTGTACTTATTCGGGATCTTTATGCTTCAAATGAAAGGTAGGGCTTAGCTTCAGGCAAATTTTACTGAGAAGCTCAAATGATACCACCAATGACCTGGTTCCTCTCACTCACCTTGAAATATGTTGGAAATATCATCTTCAGGCTCCAAATGATGGCCTCCCTATCCCTGCCATACACTGCCCTTCTAGGCTCTCCAATCACTGATCTGAGCCTCATATTCTCATACTACACCATCCAAGGAAAGGAAACGATCTCTTCTGGTAGAAGAGAGGAACATTTTTTTTTCTATTCCAGAAAAACATTTTCTTATGTGTCTTTGGGTTTGATTGTATTATGTGCCCTAAACCAGTCACTGTAACTTCACAGTTAACAGGTAACAACCAGTGATATGTGGACTATCCAGTGACAAAGAAAAATTTTAATTTACATACCTAAGCAATTTACTTGAACCTCCATGCTGACAGTTTGCCATTCTAACTGATCCTCATTGTAACTGACTCTCATACCATAATGTCAGCTGATTTTTTTCAGTTGGCAAATGCAACGAGAAAAAGTGACTTCTGAAACTTTTAATATAAATACCTGTTAGTATGGTATTTGGAGCTAAGCTTTCTCTCAATTGGTAGACCCAGTTTTGTTTTCTAAATACTTTCATTAATATATATATATAAATATAAATATATATATATATATATATATAAATATATATATATATATATATATATATATATATATATATATATATATATATCTCTTTCTCATCTTATTCCCAGTTTTCTATCTGGAAACAAACCTTTGAAGTTATCAAAACTCTTCACTAGCAACATGAATTTTTAATCAATGATAAAGGGTTATTATAAAGCAATCAGACTTAAAATATAACCTACTAGCAGCAAACTTGATTTTTAGAGGTCCTGATCCAAGTCATTTTTGGCATGCTTAGTTAAAATCTTGCCTCAAATGGGAACAGTCTGATATTTTTTCCCTTTAGCCATGTCATATGACTTTTGTTTTGTTTTACTTAGATATAGTTGAAAGGAGTAGATAATCATAGAGAGACCTCATTACCATCTCTACCACCTGCTCACTCATGAATAATTTAAACTAGGCCAGCTATTCAAGGCCTGCTTCTTTTCTTATTTTTTCATAAAATACATGTTATGTTATAATGCTCCAGAAAATGTAATCTACTTTCCACAATAAAGAAACTCAACTAAAATTGATAAAACTAAAAACTAAAAATGAAAGAAAAAAGAAAAAAAATATCTATGAAGGTATCAGTCTCTTTTATCTAATAATTTCTGGATAACTTACCAGCATTGATTAATAAAACCTGACCAGAGAAGCAGTAGTCATTACTCAACTCATTTAACTAACTGGCAAAGATAGATAGCTTGAAAATTTTCACCTCATGGAGAGAAAAAAAAGTGATGAACATAGACATATGATCTTTGTTCTAATTATCGAATTAAACTCTTTTTTTGTCATGATTAAACTCTTTTAAATTAAGTGTCTTGTGATTCTCAAATGTTATCAATTTAGTGAAAAAATGGAAAAATAATCAGCTTGTACAAGATTCATATGGAAGGAAAAATATTTTTAAGTCTTTAGTTCCTTAGAAAACTAATTTTTAGTATTGATTGCTTATAAGCTTTAAATATATTTCTGCATGGAATGTGTCTTCATCTGCTCACTCAAACTTAGGAAGTTTACTTACTATCATCTAACTCAGGGGTCTGTAAATTGTGACCTATCAGTTATCCACCTATTTTTTTTTAATAAAGTTTTACTGGAATACAGCCATGCTTATTTGTTTACATTGTCTGTGGCTGCTTTCTTTTAGCACCATCAGAATTAAATGCTTATGACAGAGACCATATGGCTTGCAAGCCTAAAATATTTACTATCATGCTTATTAAGAAGTTTGTAGACCAAAAAAAAAAGTTTGCAGACAAAAATAAAAAATAAGTTTGCAGACCCTTGATCTAATTTCCCTCTAAAAATTTAATATACAGAAAGCACTTCCTTTGAAAATATTTCATTTATGAACCTTTTTGACATATCAGTTTTAAAAGAATGGTATTGTCTTAGGGTACTTAGCCTTCTTTTTTTATAATGTTAAACTTTTTTTTTTTTAATTCCAGTGTAGTTAACATACAGTGTTATATTGATTTCAGGTGCATAATATGGTGATTCAACAATTCCATATATTATTCAGAGCTCATCAAAATAAGTGTACTATTGGGGATGGGGGGAGAAGAGAAGTGTACTCTTAATCCCCTTTACCTATTTCCCCCATACTCCCACCCCTCTCCCCTCTGGTAACCATCAGTTTGTTCTCTATAGTTAAGAGTCTTGTTTCTTAGTTTGTCTCTTCTTTCCCCTTTGTTCCTTTGCTTTTTTTCCTAAATTCCATATATAAATGAAATAATATGGTATTTGTCTTTCTCTGACTTATTTTGCTTTCAGCATTAGATTCTCTAGATCCATCCATGTTATTGCAAAGGCAAGATTTCATTCTTTTTTATGGCTAAATGATATTCCTGTGTGTGTGTGTCTGTGTGTGTGTGTCTGTGTGTGTGTGTGCAAATTCTTCATCCATTAATCTATCAATGGACACTTAAGTTGCTTCCATAATTTGGCTATTGGTAAAAAAATTCTGCAGTAAATTTAGGGGCGCCTCTGTTCCTTTGAATTAGTGTTTTCATATTCTTTTGATAAATACCAAGTAGTGTGATTACTGGATCATAGGGTAGTTATTTATTTATTTATTTATTTTAATTTTTGAGAGACTTCCATATTGTCTTTCAAAGTGTCTGCACCAATTGGCATTCTGGTGCCATTCAGTGCATGATAGTTTCTATTTCTCAAAGTCCTTGCCAACACTTATTGTTTCTTGTGTTTTTGATTTTAGCCATTCTCATAAGTGTGAGGTGGTATCTCATTGTGATTTTGATTTGCATTTCCCTGATGACCAGTAAGGTTCAAATTTTTTTCATGTGTCTGTTGGCCACTTGTATGTCCTGTTTGGAGAAATGTCTGTTCATGTCTTCTGCTCATTTCTAATTGTATTAGTTGTTTTTGTGTGTGTTGAGTTATGTCAGTTCTTCATATATCATGGGATATGTCATTTATCTTCTCCCATTCAGTGGGTTCTCTTTTAGTTTGGTTGTTGTTTCCTTTGCTGTGCAGATGCTTTTTATTTTGATGTAGTCTCAACAGTTTATTTCTACTTTTGTTTCCCTTGCCTCAGAAGACATATCTAGAAAGCTGTTGCTGTGCCTGATGCCAAGGAAATTACTGCCTGTGCTCTCTTCTAGGCCTTTTATGGTTTCAGGTATCACATTTAGGTCCTCAATCCATTTTGAGTTTTCTTTTGTGTATGTGTAAGAAAGTGGTCCAACTTCATTATTTTGTATGTAGCTGTTCAGTTTTCCTAACACCATTTGAAGATGCTGTCTTCTACCTGTTGCATATTCTTGTCTTTTTTGTTGAAAATTAATTGAGCATACAATCGTGGGTTTATTTCTGGTTTTCTACTCTGTTCTGTTGATCGATATGCCTATTTTTATGATAGAACCATACTGTTTTAATTACTACAGCTTTGTAATATAACCTAAAGTCTGGAATTGTGATACCTCTAGTTTTGTTTTTTTCAAGAATGCTTTGTCTATTCAGAGTCTTCTGTGGTTCCATACAAATTTTTGGATTGTTTGTTCTAGTTCTGTGAAAAATGCTGTTGGTATTTTGTAGGGTTTGCATTAAATGTGTAGATTGCTTTGGGCAGTATAGACATTTTAACAATATTTGTTCTTCCAATCCATGAGCATAGAATGTCTTTCCATTTCTTTGTGACATCTTCTATTTCTTTTATCAAAAATTATAGTTTTCAGAATACAGGTCTTTCACTTCTTTGGTTAAGTTTATTCCTAGGAACTTTATTATTTCTGATGCAATTGTAAAGGATTGTTTTCTTAATTTCACTTCCTGCTACTTCATTATTAGTGTATAAATGCAACAGATTTCTGTACATTGGTTTTGCATCCTGTGACTTTACTGAATTCATTTATCAGTCCTACTAGTTTTTTCGTGGAATCTTCAGGTTTTCTATATATAGTATCATGTTATCTACCAATGGTGAAAGTTTTACTTCTTTCTTACCAATCTGGATGCCTTTTACTTCTTTTTGTTGTCTGACTTCAGTACTATGTTGAATAAAGTGGTGTGAGTAGACATTCTTGTCTTGTTCCCGACCTTAGAGGGAAAGCACTCAGGTTTTCACAAATTGAGTGTGATGTTAGCTGTAGGTTTTTCATGTAAGCACTTTATTTTGTTGAGGTATGTTCTTTCTAAACCTACTTTGTTGAGGGTTTTTATCATGAATGGATGTTGTACTTTGTCAAATGCTTTTTCTGCATTTATTGAAATGATCTGTGGTTGTAGTCTTTTCTCTTATTGGTGTGATGTGTCACATTGATTCATTTGTGAATATTGAACCACTCTTGCACCCCAGGAATAAATCCTGCTTGTTTGCGGTGAGTAATTTTTAAAAATGCATTGTTGGATTTGTTTTGCTAATATTTTGTTAAGGAATTTACATCTATGTTTATCAGACATATAGCCTGTAGTTCTCTTTTTTTGTGGTGTCTTTATCTGGTTTTGGAATCAAGTAATGTTGGCCTCATAGAATGAATTTGGGAGTTTCCATTCCGCATCCATTTTTTTGGAAAAGTTTAAGAAGAATAAGTATTAACTATTCTTTAAATGTTTGGTTAAATTCACCGGTGAAGGCATCTGGTCCTAGACTTCTGTTGGTTGGGAGTTGTTTGATTACTGACAACTCCATTGCTGGTAATCAGTCTGTTCAAATTTTCTCTTCCTGTTTCAGTTTAAGTAGATTACATGTTTTTAGGAAATTTATACATTTCTTCTAGGAGTTTATACATTTCTTCTAGGTTGTTTCATTTGTTGGCATATAATTTTTTATAATATTCTTTTACAATCCTTTGTATTTCTGCAGTGTTGGTTGTTATTTCTCCTCTTTCGTCTGTGATGTTGTTCATTTGAGTCCTCTCACTCTCTTTCTCTTGTTTTTTAATTAGTCTGTCTAGATGTTATCAATTTTGTTGATCTTTTCAAAGAACCAGGTCCTGGTTTCATTGATCTGTTCTATTGTTCCTTTTTGTTGTTGTTGTTTATTTTTGTTTTTGTTTTGATTTTAGTTTCTGTATCATTTGTTTCTGCTCTAATCTTTATCATTTCTTTCCTTCTGCTGGACTCAGGCTTTGTTTGCTGTTCTCTTTCTAGCCCCTTTAGGTGCAAAGTTAGGTTGTTTACTTGAGATTTTTCTTGTTCTTAAGGTAGGCCTGTATTTCTATGTATGTCCCTCTTAGAACCACTTTTGCTCATCCCAAAGATTTTGAAATGCTCTGTTTTCATTTTCATTTGTCTCCATATATTTTTATTTTCTCTTTGATTTCCTGATTGCACTATTCATTGTTTAGTAGCATGTTATTTAACCTCTATGTATTTTTGCTCTTCCAGATTTGTGTGTGTGTGTGTGTGTGTGTGTGTGTGTGTGTGTGCGTGGTTGATTTCAAATTTCATTGTGCTGTGGTTACAAAAGATGCATGATATAACTTTGATCTTTTTGAAATTGTTGAGCCTTGTTTTGTGACCTAACATGTGATCTATTCTGGAGAATGTTCCATGTGCACTTGAAAGTAATGTGTACTCTCCTGTTTTAGGATGGAAAGTTCTGAATATATCTAGTATATCCATATTAGGTCCAGTGTGTCATTCAAAGCCACTACTTGTTTGTTGATTTTCTGTTTAGATGATCTGTCAATTGATGTAAGTGTTAAAGTCCCCTACTAATATTGTATTACTACTGATTAGTTTCTTTACATTTTTTATTAACTCTTGTATATTTGGGTGCTTCCATGTTGGATGCATAAATATTTATAATTGTTAAATCTTTTTGTTGAATGTCCCCTTAATGATTATATAGGGTCCTTCTTGTCTCTTCTTACAGTCTTTGCTTTAAATTCAATTTTGTCTGATATAAGCCAGGCTGCCTTTTCACATTCATCTGCATGATAAATGCTTCACCAGTCCCTCATTTTCAGTATGCATGTGTTTTAGGTCTGAAATGAGTCTCTTGTAGGCAGCATATAGATGCGGCTTGTTTTTGTTTGTTTGTTTCCTTTGCTTTTATTTTTTTATCTTTTTTTTTTAAAGCCCAAATATCACCCTGTGTCTTTTGATTGGGCCCTTTAGTCCTTTACATTCAAAGTAATTATTAATAAACATATATTTATTGCCATTTTGTTATTTAGTTTGTTTTTGTGGATCTTCTCTGTTCCTTTCTTCCCTTGCTCTCTTATCTCACAATAAATTGGCTTTTTTTAGTGATATACTTGGATTCCTTTCCCTTTATTTTTTGCATATCAATTACTGGGTTTTGATAAGGGATTACCGTTGGATTTGTATATAGCAGGTTTGTATATCTTCTACACACAGCAGTCCACATCAAGTTGATGGTCGCTTAAATTTGTATCCACTCTTACTCCTCTCCTCCTCACATTTTAGGAATGTGGTATCATACTTTACTTCCTTTTATTTTGTAAGTCCTTTGACTGATTTTTACAGATACACTTATTTTTACTTCTTTTGTGTTTCCTATATTTCTTACACTATTTATGGTCTTTTCACTCGAAGAGTCCCCTTTAACTTTCCTAGTAGGACTGTTTTAGTTGTCATGAAATCCTTTAACTTTGCCTGGAAAACTCTTTATCTATCCTTCTATTCTGAATGATAGCTCTGCTGGATAGAGCATTTTTGGCTGCAAATTTTTTTTTTTTTCCTTTCAGCATTTTGAATATATCATGCCATCTCTTTCTGGCCCGCAAAGTGTCTGTTGAAAAATATACTGATAGCCTTATGAGGTTTCCCTTGTATGTAACTGTTCTCTTTTCTCTTGATGCTTTTAAAATTGTTTCTTTATTACTGCTTTTTGCCATTTTAATTCTATGTGTCTTGGTGTGGACCTCCTTGGGTTATGGGAGGATGGATCTCTATGCCTTCTGGATCTGAATTTCTGTCTTCTTCCCCAAATTCAGGGAATTTTCAGCTATTATTTCTTCAAATAAATTTTCTGCCCTCTTCTCTCTCTCTTCTTCTTCTGGGACCCCTATAATGCAAATGTTATTACACTGGATGGAGTCGCTGAGTTCCCTAAGTGTATTCTCATTTTGCATTATTTTTTTTCTCTCACCTGCTCAGCTTGATTGCTCTGCATCACTCTGTCCTCCATGTTGCTGATTCATCCTGCTTCTTCTAGCCTGCTATTTATTCCAACTAGTGTATTTTTAATTTCAATTATTTTGTTCTTCATCTCTGATTGGTTCTTTTTTACTTTTGTGTTAAGGGTCTCACTCATGTCCTCCACTGTTTTCTCAAGTCCCGTGTCTTTATAATCATAAATTTAAATTCCCTATCAGGCATATTACTGTTTTACTTACGTCTCTTGGTGTGATTTGTCCTGAACTTATATTTGGGACATATTCCTGTCTCCTCATTTTGCCTAACTGTCTGTGTCTGTTTCTGTGTGTTAAAAAAGTAAGTTATGTCTCTTGTTCTTGAAAGTAGTGGGTGTGGCATCCATTTTTAATAAGGTGGTGCTGGTCTTCTACAGAGGACACAAAGTTGTTGCTGAGGCCAGGTGTCTGGGTTCACTTTGCAAAGTGTGCATGGTCAAGGCCTCTGTGCCCACAAGACATGTGCACTTGTCTTCTTCGACAGAGGATGCACAGTTGCTACCACGACCAAGGCTGGTCAGGCCACTCCACAAATCACGAGTGTCCTCCACAGGAAGTGACAAGCTGCCACCAGGACTGAGGCCGCAAAAAGCACACAACTGGGAGGCCCAGTGTTGTCAAGATACGCACCAGTCTTCTGGAGGAGGTGACCTGTAGTTTGGGTCCTGGTTGGATGGGATGAGATGTGGTGTAAACAACTTAGGTGGTGAATTCTGGTGCCATGCTGGTTCCCACAGGTGGCCTGTGTGCTGAGGGGCAGGGAAGGGAAATGGTGTGCTAGCTCCTTTGTTGCAGGAGATGTCCCTCAGGGAACTCTGAGATTAGTAAATAACTCTCCCTCCAGAATGCCCCAAGTGTTTTTCAAACTGTTGCTTCAATGTTGTATCACTGCAGGCTGTTAGTCATGCTCTTTAAGGGAGGTAACTAAGCTTCCTGTCACCCTCAGGGTTTTCTCAGAGCCAAGCCTACTGATTTTTAATGTTTTTATTTTTTTTTTGAGACAGAGAGAGACAGAACATGAGCAGGGGAGGGGCAGAGGCGGGGGGGTGGGGAGACACAGAATCTGAAGTGGGTTCCAGGCTCTGAGCTGTCAGCACAGAGCCCGACGCGGGGCTTGAACTCACGGAGTGTGAGATCATGACCTGAGCTGAAGTCGGACGCTCAACTGACTGAGCCATCCAGGCGCCCCAAGCCTTCTGATTTTTAAAGTTTCAGGCTTTAAGACCTGCTGGTTATAAGAACTCATGAAATCCAGCCCCTCGGATTTTCAAAGCCAAATTCCATGGGGATTCATATTCCCCTGTGCAGGCTCCCTGGTGTGATAGTCTGTTTCTCAGCCCCCTCCCTACCCTGGGCTCCTTCCTTCAGCAGCCAGACCCATGGGTTTAGCTCCCGAGGAAGTCCCCGCCCTTCCTATCCTCTTCAAAGTGGCCTCTTTTCTGCATTTAGTTGTAGAGTTTGTTTTGCCAGTCTTCCCGGGTTATTTACACTGATGTGAGTGTTTATAGTTGTATCCATGGGATGAGATGTGTATAGCCTCCTTCTACTTTGTCATCTTCCCTGGAAGTCCCTTAGCCTTCTGTCTTAATGTTCTAAAATAAATGTCCTCAAAACATATTATAAAAACAAATGATATCTGAAAGAAAAACCATATTAAACACCATTTTTTTCTTTCAGAATTTTTCTCTTTTTTTAAATTATCTAACTATTAGGAGGTTCTAAGTACTAACAGTGCTAAGAGCTGAAAGTTGCACTTACCTGGAGGTAAATCGATCGAAAGAAGAACCTGGCACATGAAGTAACAAACTCCAAACAGGTCTCCATATTTGAGTCAAAATTCCTTTACTGTTTTTAGGCAAACAACTTAAACTAACCCCCAAAAAGCCTGGCTTGATGCAAGATACCCCATAATTCATTCATTCCCCCATTTTTAATGTATACTCGTTTATGAAGAAATAGAAATATAAATGACAGAACAATGGATTAGAACTATACGTTATGCTAAGCTCACCACAATTAGCTACCGTCTGTCACCATATCATGTTACTCAATACCACTGACTATATTCTCTATGTTGTACCTTTTACTTGCATGATTTGTTCCTTCTGTAACTGGAAGCCTGCATCTCCCACTACCCTTCACCCATTTTGTCCATGCCCCCCACTCCCCTTTGATGATTTTTCTAAATCAGTTTGCCAGTTTGTTGCACTGTTATTCCACGGAGATCGCTATGTGTTCCCTAACTCAGAAGTTATGAGTCTGTGGAGAAGTGGGGAAAGAGGTGGCTTAGTCTCCAAAGTCCTGATTTTTTAAATAACTATTGAAATTCCATAGGTCTTATTTAAGAGAAAAAGTTCATTTCTAATAAAAGTTTGAAAATCACTGCTTGTATGGTTTCATAGTCTCTTATAATCTTAAAATTTTATTTTGAGTTAGTTCAAACTGCTCAACAGAGTTAGCAAAATTACCTCTATTTGACAAAACATCCATAAACCCCTAAAATAACAAATTACAAAATTAGAAAAATGCATAGTTGATGTTATAAATCATTTGGTATTGCCTTCCTAATTTGTTTCTAATACAACTAGAATTGGGGTATCTGACATCTTTTTTATTATTAATATTTTTTCTCTACTATAATTAGATAATATATATCCTATTTTGGCAAATAGGAAAAACAATATTTGAATATAAACCCCATTATCTTAACATTAAGTTTTGAATTTTAGAGATTTTTTTCTTGTACTTTTTATAAGCATTTTAAGCAATTGTAATCAGAGAGCATATATAATTTTATATCATGCTTTTAAAAATTTAACATAGACTTTTCACATTTCATATTACTATACATCTCATAACTATGATTTTAATGGTTGTATTTTATTTTATCAATCCACTATCTGATAACTGAACATTTTGCTGAATTAATTATGTTTCCTCTTCTGATGCAGTGAAAAATATTATATGAACAGCCTCTTTCAAATAGATTAGCATTATTTCAAATAGTTAGCATTATTTACTTTGAGATAGTTTTCTTTTTCTCCAGAAATGGAAACATTGTGTCCAAGAGGATGAACGTATGGCTGAATTCTTTCTTATAGATTATGTAACGATAGATGAAGGCACAACAACATGTGACAATGTCTTGACTGATTGTTAGTATCTTCTTGACCACTTTTGGTTGCAAGAAGCACAAGATACACAAGGAGCATATACAAGCGGCAGTTACAGGTTCAGAAACAGAAATAAACCCAGTTTGCTTAAAAGTTATGATGAGTTTACTTTCTCTACAATGAAGGATCATCACTTTTATTTTTTTAAATATTCTGTTTTTGCAACAGAATTTCATATATTCTTTCAAATTTTCAGACTCTGTTTTGATTAGAGGACAACAGTTTTTTCCATAAATCAAGAAGAATCAGATAGACTGGGATACCCTTTATGATTAGAATAATTATGAAAATAGACTAGTGGTAAAAACGAAAAGCCACCATTCTTCTATAACAATTATTTAGATCTCCTTGGAATTGATATATTAAATAATGTAAAATATTATTTTGTATATACTTTTATATTAATTTATTTATCAAATATATATAGTCAGTACTTTTTATTAATGTAAATGTTATTAAAATATGCAGTATGCATAA
The DNA here is from genome assembly GCF_018350195.1 of Panthera tigris. Classification (NCBI taxonomy): domain Eukaryota; kingdom Metazoa; phylum Chordata; class Mammalia; order Carnivora; family Felidae; genus Panthera; species Panthera tigris. Next base: position 82,603,002 of record NC_056661.1, read on the forward strand.
ATAACATATAAGTAATACATGATATAATATATAATTAACTGAATAAAGTGAAACCCCATGGAGCTATGCCCACAGGGCACTAAGACAAAGGATTACCATTGAAAAATTAAGTCTGAACAAATGCAAAATGTTTTGAAAATGTCAGAAAAATTCAATGACTTTATGAAGATTGTTGGAACACATTTCTTAGAGGCAGTTAATTATGTTCTCTCTTTTCTAGTCTTAGGTGGAGCAGGAGGAAGAATGATAATAGGTGTAGGAAAGAAGATGGGCTATTTTAAATGAGAGTATAATCAGTATAAATATCTCAGTCTGTCTATACATTTTGTTAGCCTAGAGGGTTTTTTTTTTTTCATTTTTACTTAGCTATTCTTCTAGGAAATCAGATTATTTTATCTACAAACTCAGCATTGTGCCTTTTTTCAATTCACCAGAATATCAGAAACCATCCCTGTCAGAGGAGTTGAAGACATCTCTTTAGCTGTGATAATAGGGATCAATGCTCAGGTATTGAGTATGTATTACTACACATGGAGGATATTCGTTTTCTGCTGTGATTCAACCTGACTGTTGCCATAAGCAGCCTTGAGCTTCTAAAATAACTCTTTTCTGAATGTTCTCTTGGGTTTACTTACCTAGAGATCATTGCCTCTAGGTCATGACATTTTAATTCAGCTGGGACATTGTGGAATCAATGAAAAGCTTTTAGAGACAGTCTCATCCTTCACCCTTGTTTTATGAATGAAGAAACTGAAGTCTACGGAACTAAAATGACTTATCCAACCAAGCCCCTATAGAAAGTATGCAGAATAACAGATCCCAAGTTCTATCACAGAGAATGATAAAGAAAGTAGTTTCCCTAGGTACCAATGGAACTCTTTGACCATCTTTTGGCTTCTGTCCAACACCTGGCCTAGATATGCCTGAATTGGTCTACCTTGTACTTAGCAGATAGAAAAAATTATGACAATGGAAATGTAAGACTTTTTACATTTATCTGATATTCATAGGATAGCACTGTTTAGCTACTGATACATAGAGATTTCTAAAAACTATACTTCTATATTACTCTAAGCAATTATGTTAAATTCTAAAACATTTTATTAATCAACTATGAGATCACTTACATAAAATCAAGAACAACAAATCCAATTTATTTTCCCTTTCTGCTCACTTCACAATATCCTTTTCATATGAGGTTTTCTTATCTCTTTCCTTTAATTATTATGATGTAATCCATTGAGATAGGTAATATTTGTGATTTATGACATTTGAGGAACCAGGGGACAAAAAAGTTCATAAGAACATACTATTATTTTTTTTTCTAAATTCAGGTTCTACAGTATTTAGTTCCCGTATCTAGTTCAGGGATTTCTCTAGCTTTTCTTTTTGCTATGCAATTAAAGCAAAAAATCTTACCCTTAATATCCTTAATATTCACTTACTCAGGTAACCCTATCCTTTTGTTATAAATTTCCCTTTTAATCTGCTAAATTAATGATTTAGAAAAAATGGTGGAAATTACTATGTGTCTTCTTCAAAACAGTAATATGCAAAACATTACTACATTTTGGAAATTATAGTAATGATGGTAATAATAACCAACATTAATTAGTGTTTACAATGTGCTGGGTATTTTGTATGAATAAATCTTCAGAGTAAACTTCTCTGTGGATAACTACCAGTTTCCTCACTTTACAAATGAGGAAACTGAAGCATGGGTATGTTATTACCTGCCCAAGATTGCATAGTTTGGAAGTGGTAGTCTCAGGACTCAGGCCCAGGGAGACTGGCATCACTCATGAAGAAGAGCCCACATTCCACCAATTTCCTGACCAAGTTATTTGGTCATGATATCCTCTTCCAAATTCTTCCGTTGACGTTATCTTATGCTGGTATTACATGTTTTTAAAATAGCATCATAACCAAGTAGATTAGTAGGTCCCGGTAAGAAGACTGGCCTACATATATATGAGGGCTATATACCACTTAATTAATGTTTACAATGTGACAGATACTTTGCTAAGCAATTTACTCACATTATTTCATTTAGTCCTTACTACAATACCCTGAAGTATAATTATTCAACTCTGGTTTACATATATTTGTCGAGGTTTCAGCAACTTCCTGTGGCTGATTTGTTAATAAATATCTCTTGTTCATGATGAGTCTGAATCACAGTCATTCATAATATTTCAAATTGAAGTAACAGGAGTCCACATTCTTTGCCTCCATCATTTCACAGAGAAGCCTAAGAAATAAATTTGTATATGACTGTTGATCACAGTAGACCAAATATGGCTTCGCAGTTGTGGAAACTACATTTCTTTTCCTACTTGTATGTTATAAAATTTCCTTAGATAGGCAAATGAAAAAGGACATTAAAGAAATAGTTTCATAAATTTGGCAATCTGAGGAGATAGATAAAAATAAACTACTCTTTACTAACTCAAAAAATATTATGACTCTGTATCTGCTCTATCACAAAGGGCTGAATTGTCAACCAAGTTCACAGAAAATGGAAGGTTACAAGAAAGAAAGAAAGGCTAACACCACATCTATGTCTGGAAGGGCAGAAATCAGTCAGGAATAACTTCCTAAATCTTTTCCCAAAACCGTGATACATTTTGGGTTTGGAGAGAGGAATGCTAATTGCATAGCATACAACTTAGCTCACAGAAGCCTATTAATTTGGGGATCTCATATTATACATGTAGGAAATTACTTAATGAGAAGGACTATGTAACTAACTTTTATTCTCCAGTGGGTCTGTGTCTAATAAATCAAAAAGAGGAAGTTTGAGTACAATAAGCGATCCAGACAAAGTAAGATTGCTAAAATGATTTTTTCTCAGATAAGACATCCTTACATTGTGGACCCTGCAAGACCCTTTTATCTTGCAATTAGTGAATTCTGTCAGTGTTTACAAGGAAGCATGGTCAGGTTCAAAAGGTTTCAGGCTACTGGGTAGAGGGAGGAACCCATTTATACACTTGTTCTTAACCCTCTCCTCCCACTTTCCAAAGTAGAAAAAAACCTGCAAACAATTGGGAATAAAAATATAATATTCATCTAAGTAATGACTATTAGCATCTAACAAATGTCATGAAAAAAGTAGTTCAAGTCTTAAAATATAAATATTCCATGCTATGTACAGTAATATCTCCTCACAAATATTACAGGGTAGGAAAATAAATAATCATTTGAATGTCTTTATAGAGTAGGGTTGCCAAATAAAATACAGAACACCCAGTTAAATTAGAATTTCAGGTAAACAACACATTTTATTTTAACATAGGTGTTTCCCATGAAATATTTAATCTTATATTTTATCTAGCGACCCAAACTGGATATCCTGCATTTTTATTTGCTAAGTGCAGCAACCCTACTTCAAGGTCATACATTGGAGATAGTAAAGTGTGATGATTAGAGTGTGGGGTCTGAAGCTAAACTATTTGGAGTCTAATACTGACTTGGCTATTTACTAACAATGTGACTGGCCAAATGATTTACTCTTCCTGGGCCTCGGTTCCTCACCTGTACAAATGGGAGGCTTTATGAGGATACATGAGAAAATACATGGAAAACACTTAGAACACATAGTATGCTCTGAGTAAAGATACTCAGAAGAAAGTACTATAAGGAATGCTAATTGGTTTGTGAGTACCTTAACTTTTCTATTTCTACTTATAAGTAGAAAATTTCTACTTCAGTAGAGCTATTTGGATTTTATCTATGTATGCTTATAAAGTAGAAATATCTTCATTATATGTTTTCAGAGCCATATAAATATTAAGTACAACTTCTTTTTGAGTTTAGCAAGTGTTTGCCTTGCCTATATCACCTAAATATAAGAGATGAAAGGGCCAAAAATCTCTCATAACCTATTCTACTCCATGATCTACTTATATTTAATTGAATGCTTTAGCATGAGCATGATACTTCAAAATCTATACTTCTGACACCTGTGAAATTCAGTCTGCAAGTGAGAATGTAAAAAGAGCAATCAGAGTTAATTGGCAAAACATATATGACAATTGATTTAAAAAATGCAGACATTCCAGGGCGCCTGGGTGGCTCAGTCGATTAAGCTCAGGTCAGGATCTCGCGGTTAGTGGATTCGAGCCCCGCGTCGGGCTCTGTGCTGACAGCTTGCTCAGAGTTTGAGCCCACTTCGGATTCTGTGTCTCCTTCTCTCTCTGCCCCTCCCCCACTCACGCACTGTCTCACTCTGTCTCTCAAAGATAAATAAATGTAATTTTTTTTAAATTCAGAAATTCCTATTACCTGTTGAAATATCTTTCTAAAGAAAAAACAAACAAAAATCACTCCTTTTAATTAAAATCTTGTCCAACATTCTCTTCAATCTGCACAAGTGATCACATTATATCTAAAGAAAGTTTACTTTGATTGTTTCTTAAATGTCAACACATTTTTAGACATACATCATGCACTTTCTGGTGTACTTTAATTATGAGAATAAAACATTAGGTTTTGTGATACACAGCTGAAATTACTATCAGCGTATTCTTCTTACCAATTGCAATAATGCTCTGAATTTCTTTGTACTTTAAAATAATGATTGAAGAATTGAAGTAGATTTCACAATAATTACTCTCTCAATAGAATGATGGGTAAGTAGATTAAATATAAATTATTAATATATATAATCCAAGCAATATTTAGTCATTTGAAGTGTACAGACAATTATAATTGACTGCATCTACAGATTTTGCTACAAAAAATTTAAATATATGAGTTCTAGTGCTTTTTACCAACAGTAGTATTGTATATCTACAGCAATCAGCAGGGGTGTATAGTATTTGGTTATCTTTGATAATAAGTTCATAAAAATTCTCTCTTTGAAGTTTTCCAGAGTATAGGCATATGCTTATTTTGGTAGATATTTAATGCTAAAATCAACTAAAGTAAGGACCAGCTAATTCTGTGCTCTTGCTGATATACGTATATGTGTGTGTAAGGTTTTCCTTTGAAGTTAGTCTGGTCTCTATACTGAACATTTTCTCCAAAGTTTCAGGTGTAAAATCTGATATACTGAAATGGTCACTGTTCTCTTTATAATTCTAATTAGACAAAGAGTTGCCAGATGTTCTGATTGTCATAAGGCCTCCCCAGGATACAATATGAAGTGTTTTGATTCTGCAGCAATGTTAACATATAATCTGTGCAGAAGCACATTCCCTACACCATTTTCAAAGCACACAATTAGGGTTTTTATGATTTTACCTTCTATTTTCAGACAAGCAGTACACAATTCCATATGTCCTTGTAGGCGTAATCATTGTTGCACTGAAATTTATTTATTTTGCCTTTATTGGGTGCTGCCACTTCTGTATTTACACATTGTATGTCTATTTTTGTTAACACCAAATGATGGACAAATAGCAAAAAGGGACCTCTTTACAATGCCATTACATAGGTTGATGGAAAGGTACACTGACAAACAACATTTTCAGTTCTCTGTGCAACCTCTCAAGCTGCAATTATAGATTTTCTATGATAGATTCTAGAGAATTTGCTGTTAGAGATTTTTTTTTATTAGGTGTTCCATTGAACATAAAGCCTATGATAGGAGAAAATTTTCTCAACTAGATAGGCTTTTCTTCCTCCCTTTCTTTTCCAATTGTCTTTCTCTCCTTTTTCCCTGCAAATGATGCCTTTGGAGAAAAGTACCAGAAAAAATGGCATAACAAGAAGGGATTCTCAAGGTCCTAAATAAAGGAACACGTATCTTTGTAGTTACCCTGCAGTATGCTTGTAGCTTGAGATCACAGATTATAAGGTATTTCTCACTTTTACCCTATTATGATAGTCACCTCTGGCCTCTCATTTCTCTGGATCAGCTCTCTTCCTTTCTTTCAGATATCTAAGCTTTGTATTCAAGGTGTGCTGCCGCATCTGGCATTCAGTAATCACGTTGCCAATGTAGCTAAGGAATGTTATGAGCATCAAGTCCTAAACAAGGGTCTTTCTTTCAATTTGGGAAGCAGCTTCACTTTCTCAAACAATGTAATTATATGACCTGCTCCATACCATTAGATTAGCACCTACTTATTCCTGAATTTAAAATGACCTCTATGTGTTTTGAAAATCTCTCCCTTAATTCATTACAGTTTCATTCTAAGGATAACTGAAGATGTACTGTGATGTATGCTCTAGAGAAAACAACAACAACAACAACAAAACAAACAAGAAAAAAAGCTATTGAATCTTTCTGTTTTGAACTAAGAGGGTTTAAATAAGGAGGCTTTGGGGGGTCCGGGGTAGCCCAATCAGTTAAGCATCAGACTCCTGATTTAGGCACAGTCACAATCTTGCAGTTTGTGGGTTCAAGTACTACATGGGGCTTTGTGCTGTCAACACGGAGCCTGCTTTGGATCCTCTGTCTCCCTCTCTCTCTGCCCCTCCCCTGCTCATGCTCGTTCTCTCTCTCTCTCAAATAAATAAAACATTAAAAAATAAATAATTAAATAAGGAGGCTTTTTGTTTGAGAATAATTTAAAACTAGATTGAGAAAAGCCAGTTGGGGTAATTTTCCCTCAACTGTGGGTGATTTTCATCACTAAGGTCTGACTTTTTGAACCTTATCTAGACTCCAAAAGATCTATACCGATTTGCCAATGAAAATATGCATAACATCATTTAGAGAGCATGCCCTGTTGAAACATATTCAGTCCAATCCAATTAGTAAAGTGAAAAAAAATTATTATTTTTAAATTCCATTTACTTTAATAATTGGGAAACCAAATCTATGTTATTTTAGAAGGTGATGAAGTAGTCCTTTCTAAAATTGTTAATTTAAATATCAACTCATTTTAGCACATCGGAAAATAGAGATTATGTTTTCTGGCAATTCAGAAATATTTATTGTAATTTTTTCTATTTATAAGATGAATAATATGCTCTCACAGACATCTAATCCCTTTTAATTGTCAAAAAGCTTTTATTACGGAGCATATCTGTGCCCAATAGTGCACTATGCACTATGTGTGCTTAAAAAATAAAATGAGCAAGAACACTGTCCATCACCTCAAAACACTTATAATGTAATAATAATAATAAGTAGTTAATATTTATTGAAAGCTGGAATAGCTATATTAATTTCAGACAAAGCAGACTCAACAACAAGGAAGATTATCAGGGATAAATAGGGCATTTGATAATGATAAAGGGATCAATTCTGCCAGAAAATACAACAATCCCAAACATGTATGCACCTAACCAAAGAACATCAAAATATATAAGGCAAAAAGAACAGAACTGAAGGAGAAACAGACAATCTTCTCTTCGAGTTGGAGAATACAAATCCCTTTCCCAACAGTTGAAAAATCAAATAAGCAGAAAATCAGTAAAAGTATACTTGATCTAAATAGCAACATCAATCAATTCAACCTAATTGATGTTTATAGAACAATCCACCCCACAACACTAGGGTACACATTTTTCTCAAGCTCATATGGAATAATCACAAAGATAGACCAAACTATAAGCTATAAAACATCTCTTAAGAAATTCAAAATAACAGAAATCATACAAAGTATGTTCTCAAAGCACACCAAAATTAAACTAGGAATCAATAGCAAAAGATGCCTGGAAAATTCCCAAATATTTGGGCATTAAACAACACACTGCTAAATAACACCTATTTCAAAGAAGTATCAAGAGAAATTTTGAAATATTTTGAACTAAATGAAAATGAAACTTCAATTTATAAAAATTTGTGGGATGCAATGAAAGTAGTACTTAGAGGAAAATTTATCGTAATTATGTATAAATTTGAAAAGAAAATGGATTTAAATTAATAAACTAAATTTTAATCTTAAGAAACTAAAAAAAATAAGTCTAAATCAAGAAGAAAAAAATTAGATCAGAAATTAATAAAAACTGGAACAGACAAATAAAAGAAAATTAACAAAACTAAAAGCTGATTTTTTTAAGATGAATAAAATAAATATCTAGCCAAATTAAACAAGGGAAAAAGGGAGAAGATGTATGTTACCAACATCAGAAAGGGAAAAAAGTGTCCTTACTACTGATTACATGGGCATTAAAAGGATATTAAGAGAGTAATATGAGAAATTCTACGCGCCCAAATTTGATAGTGTCAATGAAACTGACAAATGCATTGAAGACATAAACTATGGAAGTTCACACAAAAGGAAATAGTGTAAATAGATATATATCTTTAAAGAAATTAATCAATAATCAGTAACTTTCCAAAAATGACAACATCAGCCCCAAAATATGTCCCAGCTGTTTCTATGAGGCTAGCAATAATACAAAAACCAGATAAAGACATTACAAAAGAGAGAAAAAAAAAACTATAGATCAATATCTCATATAAACATAAATGCAAATATCAACAAAATTTTAAACAAATTGTATCCAACAATGTATAAAATGAGTTACAAACCACAGCCAAGTGTGATTTATTCCATGTATTCAAGGCTGTTTCAGCATTAGACAATCAATTAATATACTCCACCATATCAATAGGCTAAAGGAAAAAACAACAACAACAATTATGATTGTATCAGTTGCCACAGGAAAAAGCATTTACCAAATCCAATACCTACTTAAGACAAAAACTCTCACTAAAGTAGGAATAGAGGATAATTTCCTTAACTTGATAAAGAACATCTACAATATACCCACAGGTAACACACATTTTGGTGAGAGACGGGACACCTTCCCCTTAAGATTGGTAACAAGGCAAGAATGTCTTCTCTCACCATTCTATTAACATCATACTGGAAGTCCTATCTAGTGTAACAAAACAACAAAAATATTTAAAAGCCATACATATGGGCACTTGCTGTGATGCATTGGATGTTGTCAGTAAGTGATGAATCATTGAACTCTACTTCTGAAACCAATATTGCACTGTATGTTAACTAAAATTCAAATAAATAAATAAATAAATAAAAGCTATATAGATTTTAAAATAAAATAAGTAAAACTGTCCTTATGAATATATAGCATAACTGTTCATTGGTCTACATAGAAACACAAAAAAGTTACAGAAAAACTGAAACCAAGAAGCAAGTGTAGTGAGGTTGCAGGATACAAGGTAACATATATAAGTCAATTGCTTTTCTCTATAACAACAGTGAATAATTTAAACTTGAAATGAAAATAACCACATTTGCAATAGCACAAAAAATGAAAAACCTAGGTATAAATATATACAGGATTTGTATGTGGAAAACTATAAAATGTTGATGAAAGAAATCAAAGATTTAAATAAATGGAGAGATCTTCTGTGCTTATGGATTAGAAGAGTCAGTATTATTAAGATATCAATTCTCCCCAATTTAATCTATAGATTCAATGTATCACAAGCAAAGCTTCAGCAAGCTGTTTTGAAGATATTAGGAAAATGTTTCCAAAATGTATTTGGAAAGGTAAAAGACCTGTAATAAATTTCACAATACTGGAGAAGAACAAAGTTGGAGTACTCACAGTAAACAATATTTGCAAGAAATGTGGAGATGCAAGAAATATGATGGACTAAGAGACTATTAAATCCAAATAGGACCTCACTGCAAACAGCAACAACAATGCTAATTTGGGGATGCTTAAATGTAAGACAGGATTAAATACTAGGCATTTATAACGTAAAACATGGAGGGATGTAAACAGGGTTAAAATGGATTGGTTTCCATCAGATGAAGAAAAGAAGTAGTAATCAGTGTCAGATTTTCAGATAAGTATAATAGTAGAATTTTAACAGTAACTAAATATGGATTATTAGAACAGATCAGATATTAAGCCACAAAGCAGGTCTCAAAGAATGCCAATCTTTTACAGGCCATTTACACCTACTGCACTAAAATAAAATATTTCCCCAAATCTATTTTTTTTTGGAAGAACACAGTTCTCTGTCAAAGAACTACATAATGAATGCCCTAAAATATTTAGAACAAAATAAAAATGAGTATCATATATTAAAATTTGTGTAATGCAAGTAATACTTAGAAGGAAATGTGTAACTTCCATGCATTTAATAGAAACAAAGAAAGATTAAAAATTAATGAGTTCTGGGGCGCCTGGGTGGCTCAGTTGGTTAAGCGTCCGACTTTGGCTCAGGTCATGATTTCGCAGTCCGTGGGTTTGAGCCCCGTGTTGGGCTCTGTGCTGACAGCTCAGAGCCTGGAGCCTGTTTCGGATTCTGTGTCTCCCTCTTTCTCTGACCCTCCCCTGTTCATTCTCTCTCTCTCTCTCTCTCTCTCTCTCTCAAACATAAATAAATGTTAAAAAAATTAACGAGTTCTATTTTCAATTCAAATTTTAAATTAAAAAAGATGAGATAAAATCAAACATAAAAGAAAACATGAGGTAGGTATGAGCAGTAATTTATTAAATAGGAAACAAAGACACTATAGAAAAGGTCAGCAAACCAAAATATTTTTTTTTTTAATATTTCTTTTTGAGAGAGAGAGAAAGAGAGAGAGAGAGAGCGGGCACATGGGAGCACACAAGCGGGGGAGGGGCAGAGAGAGAGAGGGAGACACAGAATCTGAAGCAGGCTCCAGGCTCCAAGCTCTCAGCACAGAGCCCAACGTGGGGCTGAAACTTGTGAACCAAGAGATCATGACCTAAGCAGAAGTCAGAGGCTTAACCAACTGAGCCACCGAGGTACCCCCCCAAAGTGAACTCAGCCAGAAAGTGTGGGGGCAGGTCTCCCAACAGAGCAAGTGTGACCCTAGGCACTGAATTCTTTACCAGGTAACACTTCTAAGACTCCTTTTTCCATTTTACTAAAGTGTAAAATAAAGCCAGGGCCGCACGAGTGGCTGTTGGTTAAGCATCCAGACTCTTGATTTCGGCTCAGGTCATGACCTCATGGTTCACGGGATTGAACCCCACATAGGGCTCTGCACTGACAGTGTGGAACCTGCTTGGCATTCTCCCTTCCTCTCCCCCCATCTGTCATGTGCTCTCTCTCTCTCTTAAAATAAATAAATAACATTAAAAAATAAATACAAGCCAGGGAATTAAATGACTTGACTTGAGCCAAAGTGCCATGTTTCTTTTATTTACTTATTTATTTTAATGTTGGTTAGTACAACATTTAAAAGTACACATGTGCCTTGCATTATATTTTATTGGACAGTTTTATATTTAGGAAATAAATTCAATCTGAAAGTGAAAAGAGTCAAATAGGAGATGGAGGTTCTAGCCAAGAGAGAAGTAAATTTTCTTATGTAGATACTATAATTTCCTAGGTATTAAGAAAAACATTGTTCTAATAATGCTCTTGTAATATTTTTAGGAGGGGGACTGGTAACTTACTCCATTTTAATCCTTTTAGATCAAGGATATTTTCTAAGATTAGAGTAGAATGTCCTCTTTGAGGATTTTTACAATCTTTTTCTATTACTCTGATCTTGATGTCTGGCTTTTGTGACAACTTCAATTTATACCCTTTGGTAGGCTGAATGATGCCGTCCCCACAAAAGTGTTGACATCCTAATCTCCAGAACCCCGGACTGTGTCAGTTCATTTGCAAAAAGGACTTGCAGATGTGACTGATTAAATTAAGGCTCTTGAAGTGGGCAGTTTATTCTAGATAATTTTGGATGGGCTCAAATATAACCACATGAGTCTCATAAGAAAGAATTAAGAGGGTCAGAGCCAGAGAAAGATTTGAAGATGTTATGTTTCTGGCTTTGTAGAGGCATAAGCTAAAGAATGAAGGCGGCCCCTAAAACTGGACAAGGAAGAAAGGAAATGGATTCCCCCTTCATTCTCTGGAGGGACTGTGGCCTTGCCAAAACCATGATTTCCATCTAGTGAAGCCCATCTTGGATTTCTGACTCTTGGAAATGTAGGATAATAAAGTTATGTTGTTTAAGCCATTAAGTCTGCAGTGATTTGTTCCAGCAGCTGTAGGAAAACGATATACCCACAAATTTTAGACTACTCTGTTCAGCCTCATCCTTATTCTCCCAGCTAATTGTTATGTCCTAGTCATGCCAAGAAACCATTCTACTTACTCCCATCATTACTACAATTTGTTCCCATAATTTACCTTGCTTCCTAAGACAATGCCTGACTCTTATCCATTTTCAATTTTACTTCATGTACTTTTCTACCCTTTCATTATGGCTAAAAACCCAGCTCCACAATTCCCTGGAGAGGTAAATTCCCTGGAGCACAACTTGATTCTCTAATGAATACCTTACCTTTTAATTATTTTAGTTTTTAAAAGCTGTTTAGTGTTCAAATGATATCAATTAGAGAGGTAATTTCTGAATGAGAATGTGCCTGCATTCAAATGCATTCAGCATTTGAAGTTACATAGTAATTACTAACCGGAAATTATTAAATTAATTATTTGCTTTCTCTATACTTCATATATATTTATAGATTACTTTGATTTTTTCCAAGTATTTAATAGATACATGTATGTCAGAAATTAATATTTAAAGAGTAATTTTTTGCATTTGTATATTGTTTGCAGGTTAAAGCAATTTTTTCTTCAATGTTACATTTTTATGTAAGATTTATAAGTTTGCCAGGGAACAAATGAATATATTTATTATATCATTTAGCCTTATGGGTTCTTATATTTATATTTTTTATACACATTAGAAATAGGAAATAGCTCTACCATTTAGGATGTTGACTCATAAATTGATTATTTCTTTGCAGTAAAATAATGTACTTTTCAATTTACAAACAGCACACACCTAAAGTTTTAAAACTCTAAAATCATTTCATACAGAGACAGTTACTGCTTCCTTTTTATAATCATTTTCTAAACAATATATTTCTAGTCTTGCAAATACTTATTCTTTCAAAACATAGGTCACTACTCTCAGGAATGAATTCTAAGGTAGAAATTACTTTAATCATTATTCCCAGTAAGTTTGGAAATTATAATGCTATATTCTTGGTTTATTATTGCTTCCACATATTTTTCTATATATATTAATTTGTTTAGCTACTAAAAGTATCAAATTCTTTTAATTTAGTAGTCCTAATTATACTGTTTAGTAGAATTCTCACTTTGAGAAAATTATTTTTGATCTACAGATAATTCTTTTTTTATTTAAATTTTTTTCACTGTTTATTTATTTTTGAGAGACCCAGCGTGAATAGGGAAGGGGCAGAGAGAGAGGGAGACACAAAATTCAAAGCAGGCTCCAGGCTCTGAGCTGTCAGCACAGAGCCCAACGCAGGGCTCAAACCCATGAACCGTGAGATCATGACCTGGGCCGAAGTCAGACACCCAACCAACTGAGCCACCCAGGCATCCTGATCTACAGATAATTCTAAAAAGAAAATATTTATAATATCCAAGTCCAGTGTTTGAGTTGCCTTATTGATGTCTTATGAATGACAAAAAAAAAAAAAAAAAAGAGAGAGAGAGAGAGAGAGTTAAATCAAGCAACAAAGTACTAACCAACTGTGGGACAAGTAGGCTTTCACCATTCAAGTAAGGTTATTTTCATAACTCAGGCAGTAAGATAATTCCTTTTCATCTGGCAAGCATTACTTCTTTATTATTATTATTATTACTGTTATTATTTATCATGGCTCACTAGTAGTTAAGTTTGTTTAAGCTAAGTGAATTTGTTTAAACTAAATCTAAACTTTTAATCTCCATCTGATGTATGATGGAGTGGTTTTGTCTACAGCATTAGGAGACCCTATATAATTCTAAACTTAATCCTGGTGCCCCCCCCCCCCAAAAAAAATATTCTTCTTTTAAGTCATGGCATAATAATTAGGAGAGGCTACGACAGTCTGCTGGATATATGTTTACTTTTAATTTAATTCTGATTTCCAGAACAGTTAATCATTGTATATAGCAAGGTCATCTTTGTTAATTCAATTGCATACATACATGAAGACATCCCTATAGAAGATTCCAGGTAATGCTTTTCCATGCAACTCAATCAGTCTTTATTGATGGCAGTAAACACTTTATCCAGATTGTATTTTGTAACAAACCATCAGTTACTGCACCGTGTTTATAAATTCTGTGATGCACATCAAAGGACACTTAAAGACTAATGAAGAGTTAGGCATTTTAAGAAACCAAAGCTGAAGCAATACTATTTAGCACTTAAAAGCCATTTTTCATTTTCAAATTACTTTTGCATGAATACTAATTAATCCTACAAGTACCATGAAGAAGGTAAGTAAAATTACAATCCTTCTTCTGGATATAAGAAAAATGAAGTAGAGGGACTAAGTTATTTTCAATTTTCTATTTATCCCTCTATAATATATCTATTTAAATATCAGTTCTCTTCAAGTAAACATAAAAACAATGAAACAACAACAAAAACCCTTTGAACTCCAATTTGGTCTATTTGAAAGATCATCTATGGGAGATTGATCCACTCCTTCTCCGTGAAACTCATCATTCTGTTTGTTCTACTTCTTGCCCATTCCAACCAATTATTCCTTTTCAATCTAGTACTCTAGAGCTTAAAACAAAACAAAACAAAACAAAACAAAACAAAACAAAACAAAACAAAACAAAACAAAACAAAACAAACTTATAGCTGTACAATGTCCTTGTTGAAGAGGTAGACAAACTAAGGCAGCTAGGTTTAAAGTGATTTAGCCAAAGCCTCAGAATCAGCACTAAAGTCCAGGTGCGCACAAATCTCTGTACTGTTTTCTACCATAAAACTGTATATCACACACTAAGGATGGATGTTTACTGTTTTGCATTTCTTCTAATTTTGTCTCTTGCTCCCTTATTGATTAATACCTCACTATGCCTTTTCTACTTCTATGACTCAAGAACATACTCACTTGTGAGTAGATAGGAGTCAGGGAAAGGAGAGATCATGTACAGCTGGGTCAGTTCTCCCACATTGAGGATTATAGACAAGCATATGCTGGAGCAAGGAATAAAGGAACAGTCCCGAAGTCTGGAGCATTTGTTATTAAACTGAAAGAACACTCAAAGAGTGTAAACTTTGAGGGCATTAATTTTCATAAAGAAGGCCAACACAAGTTGTGTGGAGGATGAATAATGTGGCACTTCCTCCAACAAGGCAAGGAGGTGAAATTTTATTTTATAACTGCATGGCTTCATAAGTTTAGGCAATGGAAAGTGAGAATGATATTAATGAATTGGAAAAAAGTATAGATATAGGTGTGCTTGTGAATACAAGTTTAATTGCTAAAATCTTTCAGGCAATAATTGATTTCAGGGAAAAGCATCCACTTATAATGACTATTACGTCAATTTAACAGCATTAATGCAGCTAAAATATGACAACTTACTGCTGATTATATTCCATACGTGTTGATAACTATGCTTTCTAGTCTCTGCATGGAGCCTAAGTGAAAAATGATTATCTTATGTTTAAGGTTTATCATTAACTACAGAATAAAGGACAATCTGGTACTTTTGTTTAATCCATAATGAACCAACATTCCAAGTCACAGATTTATCTAAGTGATTAAAGTGATCAAGTTCAAAGTGAAAACTAGATAAAAATTTCATACAACACTATAGAATCTTTATTTCCTCCTCTTTTTTCCCATTAATCATGTCTGAAAGTTTCTTCTATTATAGAAAGCAGAATAACAATATGAATTTTATTAAAAACAGTTTCATTTCTTCATTATTTTTAATAAAAGAAACAGCCAGCATGCCAAGTTGGAGTACTGATAAACAATGCAATAACATATGCTTTTCTTTTACTTTTTGCATGCATGGCAAAAGGAAAAAAAAGATTTATAATTGTATACCTTACTTATTTCCAAGAACTAAGCAAGGAATTAACACACTTCGTCCTAGGATTCACTTTCACATAAAGGACATTTGGGTTTGTATTATTTAGAGTATTCCATGTTTCAATATAACAAATTAACTTCCAAATCTTAGTGTAATCCTCAATACTACAAGTTTTAGTCTGGCCTAAGTCCAATGTGGTTCAGGACAGTCTCTATTCTTGAGGTGTGTAAGCCAGCTAGAATATATAGCCGTTAAGTTCACTGCAGCAGGAAAAGAGAGATGGAGGAAATCACATTCATTGTCCAGAACTAGTCATATGGTCCTAACCCAATGACAAAGAAGGGAGTAAAACATAGAGAAACTCATGATCTCTAATGAGCTCTACTTGAACTCTGTCACAATTGAGATGTGATTATTTCCAAGAAATTAAATCCAGACCAAGCAAAAAAGTTGGCTTAATTAAATCTGGGTAGTTTTTATTTCAGGTGAGCTCAATTTTAGCCATTAGCACAAAACCAGCAATATAATTATCTGCCAAATCTACAAAAGCCTAGGAAAAAGCAACTATTACAAGATAGAAATTTTATTTTGAACAAAAGTAGAAAATACCTGGAAACAAACTCACTCTCTATCTTAATCTTGCAATTAAACCCATTAATTAAAGTCCTGTGTTATTTTGCTTTTCTCCAGTGCTTAATTGATCTCCAATAAGCTTGGCTAGAAAGGTTGGAAGACAAAGGTCAATAGACTTGAACGAAGTTTTACAAATTGTTGATACTTCATGTGGCAGTTGCTGAAAGCACTCTTTATTTGTCATGGAATGTCTAGTGCTCCACGGCTACAGATAAAGTGACCACTGTGCTATCACCACTCAAGAGTGGTCACAGGATTTTCTCTCAGGATGGCTATTTTGAATCAACCTCAAGGTATATAGTTAAAGCCAAGATGTGGAGAAGAATGGATTAGAACTAGGGGGAAAATAAGATAAAAGGCCTAGGTAGATAGATGGTGACATAGAATTATTGACCTGGATCAAGGTGAATCAGCAGTACACTTTCAGGATTTGAAATAAACAGCAGAAAAAATTTGTTCTAGAACTCTGTGGTAGTGTATGTGCATAGGTGCTGTGTGTGTGTGTGTGTGTGTGTGTGTGTGTGTGTTTTCATTTCCAACTATGTCAAGTATAAGTATGCATGAACATCTGAGTAGAGATTGTTCTAGTGGGAAAAAAAGAGCTCAGGACATTTTATTTCATTGACTAAATGTCCAGAATAATTACATCAGTGCTAATTACATTGTTTAATAGTAGCAGTTGTGCTGCAACTTTAATCTTTCCTGTAAATAAAAACTACCTTTCCCCCCAAAGAATTGACTGTTAGATGAATTTCATTATGGTAGTCAAGGATTAACCACCTGTCATATTTTTATTATAGAAATATTTTGGGTTGTAATTATCTGTGATGTTTCATACACTAGTATGAAAAGTGCAAGAATCTCAAGGGAAGTGCTCTGATTTACTTGGTTGCTGCTGAATGAGGTTCATGAAACATTTTATTTTGCAGGGTTGATGGAAGGCATGATCATGCAATGGTGCTAGAAAGAAAAGAAAATCCTAGAGGCATGCATTTTAAAGACGTTACAGGCTATGAATTTGAGGTTGATCTTGGTACACCAGATTAAGAACAAAAACCTTAAAATGTTATTGATTCTGAAGGCATCCTTTCACCTTTCCCTGTGCTCTCAGCAACAGGAGCTCTTGCACGTACATCCTAGATTCCATACCTATCTCACTCTAATGAGGCATTTATTTTATTTTATTTTTTGCCTGTACCCCAAATCCTTTCCTTCTGCCTTTAGATACACATGGAATGGCGGGTGGTGGTGGTGGTGGTGGTATAATCTTGAGTAAATGGATTAGGCCCTCATGAAGGCTTCGTTAAATACCACTATTTCCAGCCTATATACTCTATCCTAACTCATTCCAGACTGCACTGATCTAAATTGCAACCACAGAATATTTCACCTGTTGTTGACTTTCTTGTTCCACTCTGCACTCAACCTTTTCTCTCCTCCCTCCCTCCCTCCCCTCCCCCATCATCTGTCTATAGTCATGTATTATGTATACATTTTTATATGCTTTTTAAAAATGTTTCCTTATTTGAGAGAGAGAGAGAGAGAGAGAGAGAGAGAGAGAGAGAGAGACAGAGACAGAGAGACTGAGAGAGATACAGAGAGAATCCCAAGCAAGTTTTGCGCTGTAAGCGTGAGCACGTCATGGGGCTCAATCTCATGAACTGTGAGTTCGTGATCTGAGCCGAAATCAAGATTTAAATGTTTGACTGAGCCACCCAGGTGCGTCTATATGCTTTCAAAGTTGAGTTGACATAGTGCATATTTCTTTTCATTCTTCCATCCATCCATCCATCCATCCATCCATCCATCCATCCATCCAATAAATGTTTACCAAATGCTTAAATAAGGATGGCCACACTGGGTTGAATTCCAGCAGGCCATTTCTCACTTAATCCACCAAGTTATAAAATTCAGTCACTAACTATGAAAACCTAGAGAATCACTTTGGTCAGTACTACAGGAGATCAAGCACTGATAGCACACCTGATAACCAAAATGGAAAGCCCATTTATTAATTTACAATGAAAAATTACTCTCACATGGCCTAGAATACCATATCTCCCTAATAAATACATAAGAGGTCTGTATAATCAGGTAGGCAGAACTCCACTAAAAAATATATCATACACAGACTGATACATGACCAGATATAGTCAGAACTAGAGAAGCTACATAAATTGAATTTAATGGCATCATAACCTAAGACACATTTCACAGTAGGGTTGTGGTATTGCTTCTGGGACTCCAGTGACTGTCATTTAGCCTATTCTTATCATTCTCCTTGTTAGGGCATCCTCGTCATTGTGACCAGAGAAGGTTAACATTCAGTGGTTATGATTTTTCTCTTCATGATACTTGACAGGGTCACTACCAACCCTTAACTACTTGACTCTTCTTCTATGTCACTTTGAGATACACTGTCACATTCTTTCTTTACAGTGTTGGTTCTCAACTGGGAAGATTTTTGCCTTCCAGGAGATATTTGACAATGTCTAGAGACATTTTTGGTTGTGACAACTCAGGGAGTGCAGCTGACATCTAGAAGGCAGGAGCTAGGGATGTTGCTAAATATCCTACAATGTATAGGGTAGTGCCCATAACAAAAGAATTATTCACCCAAAATACCAATAGTGTCAGGGTTGAGAAACCATGCTCTCACAATGTTATTATGATCAATCTGCTTATAGTATGGTTTTGTTTTCCTGGGAGCTATTCTGAATCCTAAAAGGGACTCTGGCAATCCTGTTTTCACCCGCTAAGTATCAATATGAAGTTTAACTAGCAACAAGGCAATGTTATTTTCCATTTTCAAGTACTTGATGACAACTCACTGTGTACTCATAAGTACTAACAATAACTGCTACTAGATTCATCTTCCTAAAATACAAGTCTGTCCCCTTGGGGAAACTGGGGGGCTGAGTCAGTTAAACATCCAACTTCAGCTCAGGTTGTGCTCTCACGTTTTGTGGGTTTAAGCCCCACATCAGGCTCTGTGCTGACAGCTTGGAGCCTGGAGCCTGCTTCAGATTGTGTCTCCCTCTCTCTCTGCCCTTCCCCCACTTGCGCATGCTCGTGCGCGCTCTCTCTCTCTCTCTCTCTCTCTCTCTCAAAAATAAATAAACATTAAAAAATTTTAAAAAAAATCAAAACAAGTCTGTCCCCTTACCATCCCTAGTAAGGACTGTTGTAATAATTGTCAAATTAATCAATCATTAACTTTTGCAAAGCACTGTTGTGAACATCTTAATTTATTTAATTTTCTCAATATTTCTATGAGGTAATTACTAGTTTCTCCCCATTTACGAATGATGAAAGTATGTCACAGAGAGACTACCTAGTTTATTAAGGTCACTTAGTTAGAAAATGCTACAGCTGGGATTTAAATCCAAGTACCTTACTGTGCTCTGTTATAGGACCATATTTGGTCTAGATGGGCTTTAATATGCTACAACAGTGGAAAGAATAAAGCTGAAACTCTTCTAATCAGCTTCATAGCACTCTAAATCTTCACCTTCTCTACTTCTCTTGACTTCCCTCCCAATACCTTGAAATATAGAAACCACCTCTACTTTTCTTGTGCACATTACCAGCACTGGGGGTTTGCTCAAAAGGTCTTCTCAACTGGAATGCCCTTCTGGCTCTTGCCACCTGTTCAAATCTCACTTGGTTTCCAAAGGTGTGTTAATAATAAGGCTTGCATTTTCCTGAAGGCCTGCCTGCCTGGCTGCTATAGTTCATAGTAATCTGACTTTTACAGTGCTTACTATTTTGAAGAAAAAGAGGCCTTTAAAATTTGGCCTCTATTCTGTGATAGATATAAGAGACAACAATAAATATAAAATAATATGAGACAGATAGAATAAAACAGATAAATATATTTGAGGATAGATCCAAACTAGGTTAAAAATTTATGTTCTATTTTTTATCACCTATATGTGAACTTGGACTGAACTTCAATTTTCTATCTGTAACATGTATATAATACGCCCCTGCACAGTTCTTATGTACGTCCTATTATTTTCCTGATGTAAGGGCCTTTATGTCTTATATATATCATGTATACATCTGATATATATATATATATATATATATATATTTACATATATGTATGTTATATATATGATATATAAATATATGTTATATATATGATATATGTATGTTACATATATATTTATAAAAGTGCACATGAGATCTCTATATAAAGATATAGATACATGTACACTCATGCACATCATGTTTTATATAGTAGACATAAATAAATACATGTGTGTATATATACACTACATATATATACACATATATATACACATACATGGTGTGTGTGTGTGTATATATATATATATAAATATGTATATATATTTATTTATATACATATACACTACCTATATCTATACCTTTATTGTAATCAAGATCAAAGCCAAGTTTTAACTCTGGATCTGCTATGTATAAGCCAAATGATCTTGGGCTACTTACTTAATTTGTTGAGACTCATTTCTCTTCTTAATAATGAAGAGAGCACTTATAGGCTAACAGGCTACATGCTTGATACAACTCTAGGCTTCCTGGTAACACAGGCAGGGATGGACCATCACAATAGTCCCTAACTACCTCAGGCTCTATTTACTGTCAGATTTCCACTGAGGAAGCTGTGATCCATTGTTCCCAGTCTAAGGGCTTTGATGAGAGATTCCAAAGGATCTAGATTTATTCTAGGATAAAAAATGTACACTTCTAACTAGTAAATATGACTAAGTTTACCATCACAGGGCAATAAAAAAAAAACAACTTTAGTTTTTCAGGGATTGCCATGATATTTGGTATTCTTTCTTTCCTTCTTATTCCTGCTTTCTTTTCTTCTTATTCTTCTCCCCACTCATAAGAAATCCAGAGTATGAATATATAAGGGCAGATGAGAACAGAGTTCCCAAAACTGGATTCATATTGCTCAGTTGAGACCATCCTTGGTCTATTTTCCATCAAATGCAACAATCTAGTCATTATTGTTAAACAAAGATGAATTAACTTAGGTTTTCTAATTAATTATTTCCCAAAGTCTCGAATCTGGCTATATGCCTTAACTGTAACACAAGGTCATTATTTTCCTTAGTTACTTTTGTACATTATGTGTACTTATCTATAAAACGAGAAAAATGATATTTGTTTTCCTATATTTGAACTTGTGGTAAGGATTAATCCCTAGAGAAGAGGACTCATGTTTTCATCAGTCCATATTTTCAGCACTGAACTAGTCATATGCACATAGTAGCTCTCAATGTTAGTTAAACTGAATTAAAATAAGTTACAACATATAAAAGTTTATAAACTTATAATCTCTTCAAATTTAACACATTATTACCTATGTTAATGACACTTTGAATTAACAGTCATGCTTTTTACAACTAATGAATTTGAAATATAACTTTTTATGATTATACATGTATTCAGAAGGAAAATAACATTTAACCTACAGAATAAATGAAATTAAATTTTTATATTTGTATCAGGGAACCAGATGTCTTTTTTTTTTAAAACTAATGTTAGGTCAATATATTGTCTTAAATACAAGTTCTCCAAATGTACTTCTTTTTTCCTTGTATGTACATTTTTTATGTGTTTTATTCTACCAAAAGACTCCTTAATGAATTTTGAAGTAAAGAAATGATGTTGGGACCTACAAAAAGCTACCAATGTTGACCTCCGATCAAAGATGTTGTGCCACATAGTGCAGGAAGCATCTTCTTTCAAAACATAATTAATTTTCTGTAGTGCTTCAAATAAAATATTCAACTCCTCACTTTTAATTAAGATTCCTTTTCTTGCTCCCAGTTTGAATTATGTTCTGAAAGCAATTTTTGTCAATTGCTTTTTCATGTGAGAAATATAATTATGAACTAAATTTTGTTAGTGTCATATTCATACTTTTTAATAATAAAGTTGTGAATAAAAAATGAACAAAGACTCATACACACATTTAAAATGTCTCATTCTATAAGTACAGTAGAACAGTTCTAGAATACACTGGTAATGCATAAGTATCTTGGTTTTCTAAAGAACAACTACATCTCTCTGGCAGTTTTTATATAATCAGAATACTTTGAATCAATCATTAGGAGCTTGAGTATAAGTAGAAAAGTAAATCTTTGCTTTAGAAAGGTACTGTAAATCTTTTTACTAATGTCTAATAACAATGATTTATATTGTTAGTATTTGACTATAGATTCATGAAAAAGGAATTTAAAACTTAGAGCCATCTTTAAAAAGTAATGAATTTAAGACACGGATACTACATGCCTCTTGGGTTATGGAAAAGAAAGATGCTTAAAGGTGACTTTTTTCTTTCACACCAAAGTCTTGGAGATACAGTGTTTTCTGTAGGAGGGTCTCCGTGTCCATTCTCTAGATTCTAAAGTGTTATGAGTAATTCTTAGTGATTGAGGCCATGGTTGCAATTTCTCTATTCTGGCTTCATGAACCATAGCTGCAGGCCTCAGAGGTAGCAGTTACCCTCAGCGGGCAGTTCTGTATTGCTTATTATTCCTGAGGATTTATTCTACAGCCCTCTTCTGTAATTTTCCAGCAAATTTTTATACAGCTAATTTCCTAAATTTCTTCCTCCTTGCATGGTTTTGTTTCCTGCCAAACCCCAAATGACACATTATGTACTGTTTTGTTTTATGGAATAGAAAAACAACAACAACCAAATTATTTGACACCGAAAGCAATAAGAAGAGATGAGATCTTGACAGAAGTTAAGCTTGCCTGCCTACTCATTGGCTCTTTAACGACTGAAGTTCTTGATGGATACTAGATATCACTGTGCATATGAATCTGGATCCCTTCAGTCAGAATTGGGGCATTTTCCCAGAAGCCAAGGAGGATCTGTGAGCATATGTGCGCATCTCAATCCCGTATGTTCCTGGTGAAGGGATCAAAAAAGTTGTGCCACATTGTATCACCATGGAACTATGCTCAGAGAGCTAGTCAGAGGATTTGGGAACTGAGAAGCTGTCACCGTACTGGGTTACAAGTGACATCTCAGTCAGTGGAGCACCAGTTACACTGAGATGGCAAAGCAGTGCTTCCTTTCAGTAGAAAAAGGACCATTTTTTCCCATTAAAATGTTATGAATTCTAGAGCAAATAACACAGTTGTCTATGTTTTGGTTACTTCCACATAGGAACAGAGGAGGGCATGCCACTGTTGAATAATAACAATCAGCTACTGACCTGGGTCTTTCCAGAGCCTTTGTAGGAATAATACCAATGGGGCTCCTGCATGGCAGTTGTGGGAATAAATGTGTGATTTAAAGGTCTTATATAATTCATTATCTATTTTCATGGGTTTTTTTTTTCTGCTTTTATGGAAACATTAGGTAAAAAATACAGACACACATCTAAGCAGTTTCCTATGTTTTACGGCCTACCAAAATTTGTTCAGAACTATAGGGGTGGGGCGCCTGGGTGGTTCAGTTGGTTAGGCATCCGACTTCAGGTCATGATCTTATGGTCTGTGGGTTCAAGCCCCATGTTGGGCTCTGTGCTGTCAGCTGAGAGCCTGGAGCCTGCTTCAGATTCTGTGTGTGGGTGTGTGTCTCTCTCTCTCTGCTCCTCCCCCACTCACGCTCTGTCTCTGTCTCTCAAAAAATGAATAAACATTTAAAAAAAAAAAACTATAGGGGAAATCAGAGCTATAGTGACCAAGGATGTGACATCGTACATCTGATAAATGGGCTTTGACATCAGACAGATCCAGATACTGGAATTCCTCATCACTGACTCAGCAGCTATGGTCTGGGGAGGAACTCTTAACCTCTCTAAGCCTAAATTTCCTGGTTTGGAAAATGGGAACCACAACACATTTCTAATAGGATTGCGAAACACAAGGGCATTATTATAGTCCTTACATGTAGATGGTTGTTAAATGTTAATTAATTCCCCTCCCCCACCCTAACTCCAACCACCACCTTCACACTGGTTTGCAAAAGAAATACTTTTATAAAATGCCAAAGTGAGGAACTGGGAACTTTTGTAAATACCTGTTTAGAGAGGTTTTTGTAGTTAGAATTTTAGATTTAGATTAGAATTCAGAGTAAAGTTTAGAAATTAAAGAAAGCTTTTATATAATGTAGAGTTATTTGCATATTTTATCTCTCTTCCTATGATAAGGCTAACGGTTTTAGTTATTGGAATAATATATTTATCGATTTTTTTTTCTCCCCTTAGGTATCTAAATATTCCAATATTTCTGGCAATAACATTCTAAAGAAAAGACAGTTTGATATTTAATTGATTAATGGCCAGCCTCCTGTCAAGATGAATTGACTTGAAGCTAACCAATCAACAGACCTTAACTTGAAAACCTTCATGATAATTACATATATATATATATTTATATATATATATATATATATATATATATATATAATTTTTTTTACCATAGGAATTTCTGTCCCTATCTTCTTGGCAAAAACGTGTGTTTTCTATCAATGGAACTCCATTCATACTCAGTAGATACCTTGCAGTTCTTTGCTTTTCCTCTTTTTCTATCCCGGGAGCATCTCGGAACCTCTTTGAATGCACCTTTATGGTGCTTATAACTCCCCAGAACTTCTACTAGAGAGTTCTTCTCATGTAGGGTGTGGGCTGGGAGTCAGATCCACCTGGGATAGAATTTCTGTTCCTCCACTGAGTTAGTGCATAGTGTCTGGCCTGTTACTTAATGTCAGAGCTTTGCTTTTCCCATATGTCTGCAAAGGTGGGGTAACACATTAGAGGGATGCTGTGAGGATTCAATTAGATAGTGTAAAAAAAACATTTCTTGCACATATGAAGTATTCAGCAAATGATGGCTGCAATTTAATGAACTGTTCTGGTTGATATTCATGAAGTCCAATACCTAGGACTGGTCTTGCCTGGGCACTCATCAACCATTCCCCCACTGGGAATGCTAAGATGAATCGCATTCAGGATATGCAATCTCAGCTTTCCTGCAAATATTTAGGCCCTTTACTGATCTGCAGAGTTGTTCATCAGTGTCAGACGATTAAAAACAGGAGACAAGAAATCAGAATTCCTACCCAAAATGGGAGAGAACAGATATACATAGCTTTACACTGGGTTCCCCAATTCAGTCTTTTCTTTGAAGGACAAGTTGAGAAGTTATCATTTATGCAGACAAGTGGGTTGTGTGGAGCAGTAGGTAAAAGTCTATCTTCATTCTGACAGAGCTTCTGCAGATACTTGCTGAGTTTGTGTGCATAAAAAGTAATATCCCTGAAAGTTAGCATTTCAGTAAGAAAGCGTGCAACAGAAACTGGGAAACTAACTGAAAACTGACCCTATACTAAACATCTGACATGCCTACCAAAGATAGGGTTTACGGGTACTTTTTAATTGAATCGACTATCAATCCTACCTCACTTTTACCTTTTAATTATCGTGAGTGAGAAACCCTACTGACTCTCCTAAATTTCTCATCTGTTCTGTAAAGACTGCACTCAGCACTGCTTTAACCTCCCATTAGTTAGAGCTATTTGAGCATCCACCCAGCGCCATTCACTTGCATAAGACATTTATTAAAGTTCAACATTGGGAGATACTATATTTCATGTGTAAATATCTTATCGTAAAAATTGCAATCACATTTTCACAACAATACACCTCATGCTTCAGAAGTCTTTATGTCACATCTCAACTCATTACACATTCCAAAGGAGGAGAGCAATTTTAAAAGCTTTGTATTTCTCATTATGCTTATTTACCCATCACTTACTAAAACTGGACCATATTTCAGAGTTTCATGAATAGTGAAGGCAGATTTCAAGGAACATCAGACTTATGATGGCATCCTTAACTTGACATTCATAGAAAAATCTGAAAGTACACGCATGGCTGGTTTTATCCAGAACTGCACTTAATTTAAACCCAGCTTTTTATTTTTCCCTGAAGTGTCTGCTGTATTTGATATATCTTCAGTTTCCATAAGCTGTTTACACCTGCTCAATATCAAGGGCATTCCATACTCAGAATAATTTAAGCCAATTTGATGAACTGATTTGAATAACAACAATATAAAAAAAAGTAAGCCAGCAGAATCAGAAAACCACAGAATTTTAGAGTAGAAAGAGTCACATTAGAGTTATTTCTTTCATTCCCTACCCACCCAAAAGGTAAGGCTTTTGCCAAGGTCCTATAGTTAGTTAGCGGCAGAGCCTAGACTAGAACCAATTGCTCTTAATTCTTAGATGAGTGCTCTTTCCATAGCACCATGTTGTGAAATAAGGAAAAACCAAGGTTATCACTACTCACCAAGCTGTAGCAATGCTGAGCTGAAAACTGTGAATAACTCTGACTAGTGCACTGGACATTAGAATATCAGTAACCACAATTAGTATTCCTTTCTTGTTCTTTTGGACAGATGTATGTGAATCAGAAATTGAGGGTTCTAGTACAAATTTACAGCCTAAAAGTCCCACAAGACCACAAATATCCTTGCCATCTGCCTACAGCTTTTCCTTCAGCCTATGTACTAGTCAGCAGACTTTGGAAACTTGAGTAGGTCTGAACCTGACAGAGTCTTAATTCTTTCTATTCAAAAAGTGCAGTGGCATGCAATGAGATATGTTGACCTCTTTATATCCAACTGGGTTACAATTTTGAAGTCTGCAGGGAGCAGGTTCTGGAAGATGAGCTGTTTTCCACTGACTGTGATTACTGGCTTTTCTGGAGGTGGAAAAAAGGCTTCAGGCACTCATATCCAATTCTTCCCCGGGCCAGCTGCTGGAGCCACTGAAACCCAAGAGCGTGCATACCATCTGCCTACTCCATCCGTGGTCTACAAACCCAGGTTTCCTGTGAAGAGTCACCCTCTTATAAAAAGGAAAGAAAGAAATACAAACCAAAAAGAGAAAAACCAAGAGGAAAGATTGGCTCACAGCCACACACAAAAAAGTTGATCAAGTCAGGGCAAAGAGGATTTTATATGGTTTGGAAGATCAGTAAGGCTGTTCACTGTTGGTATTTGTTGCTTTTTTGTACCAGATATGTTCCTTTATTCAAAAACTAGTGTCCTGTGGTGTCAAATGGGTAAATCAATACAACCACTTCTAATGTTCCTTGACTTTCCTTTTAAGTAAAATTTTGAAGCCATTTCTCTCCTGGAGAGTACTCTGTCAACCAACGCAATGAATGTTACTATCTGACTGGGAAAGATACGTTCATTTTGTTCAATGTGAAAAAGAAAAAGAAAAATGTATTGTACTTTCATGTATATGACATGAAACTAGATCTTACTATTCTCAGTGATAAGGAGCAGAGAGTTAACCTAATAAAGCTTTCTGTAAAGTAATAACACATTTTTAACAAACGTACCACTCAGGCATACATCTGAATGAGTAAATGAGTAGAATCCTTTCAAGTATTTGTACTGCTCAGAAGCTTTTGAAATTTTTTCTTTTGAGCTAGCTTTCCAGGGCAGTTTATAAATCTCTCAAGATACTTAGTTTCATTTGTTTATAGATTTCCTTCTTCTTTGGTCCACGATGCTGATAACCATAGTTATTCTCTAATAACCCTATTCTTGATACTTAGCACCAAATATAATTAGGCTGTTTAAAAAAATAAAATTCATTTTCAAAGAACAAAAATCCGGCAACTTGATTCTGAAATAATTGCAAAAGAACATGATTCATACACTAAAAGCAACATTAAAAGGAGCTTCTAAATTGGTGATTCTTAATTTGAAGTAATAAGGCTAAGGTTGAAACAGATATATAATCTACATTGGTTGCAATATGTTGGCTTAAAATTTAGTTGGGTCTGATATCTCTAGTTCTATGCCTGCATAATACCTGTAATTCAACCTACTATTGTAGTCCATGAGTCTACACTGCTTAAAGATATTTGGAGTCCTTAATTATGTTCTTGATCACTTCAACTCACAGAATTTCAAGTCATTGGAATTTTTGTTTTCTTTTTTTAGTAATATAACAGTGACACAGGTTGATGTCATCATCCCTTATTAGCACATGCTTAGAACTACACCTTCATGATGAAAATTACAAATAACTAGAAAGATTAATACATGCCCACAAAAACATACTGCCTTGTTGAATATTAAAAAAAATCATATAAACTTTAAAAGTACTGATGTGTGCTTAAGAATTAAAATCATATTCCCCCATGCAGTATACTAGAAAGTTCTGCCCTAATTTCAGACTTTTTTTTAATTTCAGACTTTTTAATACATATGTAATCACCAGCTTCTCTTCTATAGTTCTCTCTGACTATAGTCTAATATAATTAGGGGAAAGGGATATTGATCCCTTTGCATAGCTACACCTTTTGGTGTGTTGGTAACTGCTTTTCTTAAAGGGAAAACAATTCCATAACTTTTAAAGAGCCCATTTCTATTTGCTTCTCCATGAAATATAATTTAACATAACAGAAAAATTTTTAAAATATATATTAGTAATCTTACAATTTTATTCTTGATATTGCTTCTTTTTAACATGACTTAGTTTGTACTAACTTGGTGCTTAAATATGTAGAAACATCATCGTGAGTTACACCCCAATCAGCTCTTCCATAAAAGTAATTTTTTTCATATCTTAAAACTATGTTTTTCATTTTATTCACTTTTTATGGAATAGTTTTAGACATTTGGTTTTATTGATTTTTGTCTTTTACTTGGTATACGCTGGTATTTCTTTTGGCTTCAAATACATTTAAAACATTTCCTAATAAGACCATCTCACCAAATGACAAAGTATGAACTTGAGAGAGAAGTTTAATTTTAACTACCTTCCATTTCATTTTGAAACTTTAAAAATTGGTCATTGAAGTTCTCCTTCATGGCAACTGGTATAATGGGGAAAAAAGTATCTGGAATTTATATCTGTGCTCATAAATGCCTTGAAAATTAATTTGTGTCTCTAATAAATACTGGATAGAGAAGACCAGCGTTTCATCAATAAATGAAAATGGTTATATCTTTTTTCCTCATGATTAGGAAGCATAGTCAATTTAACCATGGTTGATTAGACTGAAGAGTTAACTATATGCAATCTTTATGCACAGTAGAATACTAAAACAAAAATAAACTCCATTTTTAAGTGTTTAAACACTTGAAAATTAATCCAATGTTTTTCTATATTAATTCCATTAAACTCCCTCATATATGTTTGAACCTATATTATCCAAAGAACAAGCCATGCTGCCTTAACTTTGCACATTTACCATGATACAATTAAATAATCTTGCTAATCTCTAAATAGATGCTACTAACTTAGTGCTTCTGAAATTGTCCTTTGTATACTATTAAAGTAACTGAAATCCCATTTGATGTATGTTCTGAACTTTTCCAAGTCCTTTATGTGTATACATTTTTCCTGGTTAGTCTTTATCACATTCCAAATTACAACAGTTTTGTCTCATGATTATTTACTAATGTCTCCTGAAGTTCCCTTACATAAAAATCCTATCTAGCCTAAAATCTAATGGTAGAAAGATTCATCTACAGTATTTAGTTTTTAAAAATCAACTTTCATTTTAGGACACCAGGATCCTCTTAAGACTTTTACCCCCATAAATCATACAACTAGCGATGAAAAGACACATATTTAGGTACAAATTGAGGTCTTTAATATGCAAATCATGTGACGGCTTATGTTTTAGAGAAAATATCAAGAGTTAGTTCCTAAGGATCTTTTCTCCCCGATTCAATTTCAAAGAAGGATGAACTGATCTCATGGGAGCTTCTGTGTGCATTCACAGAAGTGTGTATGCTCATGTTCATTATATGCCCAACAATCCTGTCTCTGTGACCAAGCTCTGCCTTTCAAGACTAGAGACACAGCTTCAAAAAATATATTTTTGAAAAATCAGGCCCTGAGATACGGTTCTGGACAAATGAAAAGCCTAAATGCAGTCAACTTTGTTTATGGGGCAGGGAACAGACTGATGAGATTTTATATTATTTACAGTTAAGGTCCATAAAGGGCTAGACTAACCACCTCCCTCCCTCACTTAGCTTGGAAATCAACCAGAAGATGGGCCCAGATTCCTTTCCAGAGAGGGGTACAGGAGCCAAGTTGGCCACAACTGAATTTGGCTGGGTATATGGGGGTTTGTGAGGGGAGGGTGTCTCTGGAGCTCTCACCCCAGAATCTTCTTATTCACTAGACACCAAGGAAATCCAGTGCCAAGACTGTTCCTTTCCTCCTAGTCATAGTTACTGGCGGTGGAGTAAGCAGAATTATTCAGTTGGGTCTTGCCTTATAAAAATAGTTAAGCCACCCTCACATAGTTACAATGGACTACAATTTGTTTTTTCATGGAGTTATCCAGGACCTATTCTTGGAGCCATTTATCGACCACACAAGAGGCATACGTATTAATGTATGCATTTGTAAGAGCAGTGACGTACTCTTCAGTAACATCTATTCCTTTTATGGTGCTGGGTATATGAAAACCATTGAGAATTTTTTTACCAAAGAAAATATGTAACAAACATCACTCCATAGTCAAGACCAGTAGATATGCTGGACACACATGTAAGATTCCAAACAAAGCCAGGACTTTTTACATGACTGACACATTTTTGCTGCATATTCTCTGAATATGTCTGAACATTTTATTAAAAGATATACTGAGTGAAGATGGTAGATTGTGTAGGTCCAGTACATCAGTATAAAAGTAATTAGAGATGATATAAGTCAGACTCATCACTATCTTAGATGTCTTTTTCACTTTTATGCCAAGTTAAGAGCATCCTTAATGAATGGTATTACTCCAACTGGCTATTAGGAGTAGTGGCTACAAATTCAAAGAATAATTGTTTGATTACAATATTCAGATTCATTTCTAATCATCTCCTTTATAAGAGCTATTCAAGGACTTCTAATTGAATTTATGACCTTGTACTGAAATCACATCATGAAACTCTTTATGTTTACTCATATAAGCCTAGTCATTTTACCCTTATATTTATTTTTCCTTCATAGTATTTCTTTTGTACTCTAAAGAGAGATGACTTATTTAAGAAGTTAATTAACTAATGCAAAATTTATCCCTATTATCTACATATTTAATTAAGACTTCTTATTTATGTCATCGCCTTAGCAAGGACTACAAGTATTCCTGAATGTCAGCCTCTTATCTGTTTCTCTCAGCTTTTAAACATAATAAAGTGCCCAGATTCTTTATTCAGTATTTCAGATCTCCTTTCTTTCATGTCACAAAAGATAAATGCACATGGCTGCACTGACAACATCACAGCTTTGAAAATGCGTCCACCCGTTACCTTATAAATAGTTCAGTCACTTACTTTAATCCATCTTCCTCTGGCCATCACTCTAATGTCAAACTTACAAGTTTAAGAATGCACTTTTCTCAACTTCTAGTTTCAAAGCAAGAGCCCAAAAGTCTATTCACTTCACTAACACAAACTGACAGGGGTAGCATTTGGACTGACAAGATGTCAATCAGTAAGCATTCTCATTTAAGAATATGTGATAGTAGTGCCCTGGCATTTTTGTTTTGATGGCATTTGGTGTTAACAATGGCAAAAGTCTACCCCTCCTAAGATGTGCGTAGGTAAAAAGGGTTGGGTGCTGAATTATCCATTTCGCTTCTCTGTGTGTTTTCAACAGTTCAGTATAATCATCCATGACCTATGCCTTTTGCATAGTTCTGGTAGTTCAAGACACCCCGTATATATATATATGTATATATATATATATATATATATATATATATATACACATATATATATATAACATTTATATATATATTTAAACATTTATATATATAATATATATAAACATTTAAACATTTATATATATATAATATATATAATAATATATATATATAGCCAAGTTTTCCTGTCTTTAATGTCAATTTTCCAGAGCCCATAGCTTTGAGTTTATTAAAATTCAGAGCAGTGCTAAAACAAAAGAAATACACACAACACCACAGAGTTTTTGGAGAGATTGGGAAGTCTCTGAGGATCATGGGACTTGAAGGAAATGGATTTTGATATCTACCTAGGATCTAGGACCTGGCTTGAAAAGTCCTTGAATTGTGCTACAGTTAATACAAGATTCTTAAATAAGCTGACAGGTACTAAAAAGTTGATGTGTGAATTTTACCATTTGACTGGGTCCTCTCTTTTGAAATAGCACCTGCTCATAATCAGAGATTGTTGTTCTGTGGATTTCTATAGGTTGCATATGAGACATTTGTACCCAACACTCAACATTATCACTTTCTAAGAGTTACAGACATTTAGCTTTACTTTTCAATGCATGAGTTTCTTTTCACTTGTGAGGATCCCCTGCTGCAAACCAGATATGAGGTTGGGAGTTACTGGATAGATTCTACTTACAAAATAGCTGTTTCAGCTAATAAATTTAATTTGCATTCTCTTGTTTCACAGTGTGGAGTTCTACCCCAATAATGATTCATTCTAAATCATCAACATCCTGCACTAGAGTTCATATTTATCAAAACTAATTTAAGAAGTAAGACAGGCTTTGTAGCTTGACAACTGCAAGTTTCATCTGGCTACAACATCATCATAAACCACACAATGGTAGTTAAATTTTTTTCACTTAAAAATTCCATATCTCAAAAAAATCCGTATCTCAAATCAATTTTGTCCCAAAGTCCACCATAAAAAATTAGTACAATTTAACTTTTTTTTTAAATAATAGACATATAGGTGAACACTTATCTTTTAACATAGAAAGACAATAATGTTGTCTGTTGTACTCACACGGCACTGTGCGGAGGTAGAGGTTGTCACGAATGATTTGCTGAAGTTCGTGATCCACAGAACCCTTCTGAAATCGTAAGTTGAGGTAGTGACGAAGATCCTTATCAACAATTCCTCCTAGAATGATAAAGTTTCTTAATGAAGGATGCTGGAAAATAAGTTTTAAGTATGTAATTTGATTCTGTCTTAAATATACTCATGAACCCATTTAAACATTTATCTGCATAATAATAAAAGATAAGATTTACTGAGATAATTGTCAGGTCTGTGCTCAGCATTTTACAAGGCATTCTTTAAATTATTTTTCATTTAGAATGAAGTCTGTATTATGTCAAAAGTTATGTGTTACTCCTGAACTAATGTCACAGTATATCTCATAGCACTGCTGACAAAAAAGACACCCACCCACTACCTCCATTGTCCCTTTCCTCCTAGGCTCTGACAGGCACCATTCTACTTTCCATCTCCATGAATGTGACTGCTCTAGGTATATGATATAAGTGGAGCCATATAATATTTTCCCTTTAGTGACTGTCTTATTTCACTTAGTATGTCTTCAAGGTTTGAGAAGATTTTTAAGTTATTCAAAGTTACTATGGATTTAGATACAGTGATTTGAAAAGTTAAAAGAATAAAACCTACACAAATATTAATGTTTCATTCCATTTATATAATAAATCAAAATAATTTTTTAAAGTGTGTCTGTATGAGTTAATTTTATTTTAATTATTTTTTAAGTTTATTTATTTAATTTGAGAGATAGAGAAAGAGAGAGAGAGAGAGACAGCATGTACAGGAGGGGCAGAGAGAGAGAGGATCCCAAGCAGGCTCCTCACCAGCAGTGCTGAGCCTGGTATGGGACTTGATCTCATGAACTGTGAGATCATGACCTGAGCCAAAACCAAGAGCCGGACACATAACTGACTGAGCTACCCAGGTGCCCCTTCAAGTAATTTTCTATGTGCAGCTCTTTTTAACCTGGGACAAGGTTTGAAAAATTTTAGGTAATTTTTCTTTTATTATTATAATTGTTTTATTATTATTATTATTATTCCAGAAATAATTTTAAGCCTATTTGCCATTATAATGTAATGAAAAATAAACTGAGCCCTAGGCAAGAAAAGGTACTCTGTGGATCTACCAAAGACTAATTCCATATTTAAAGATAATTACGCAAAATTATGAAGATTTACCCAAGGCCCTTCTTATTCTATTTAAAAGAATAAATTATAAATCAAGATACCTATAAAAATATAAATAATCCTTCCTGAAATGGTTATCTTTTCAAGCATATTAGATAATTGAACCAGGACAAAAAATTAAAGATAGAATAGGAAATCTGTAAGAGTCACATAAATCATATTCTCTTCGTCTTTTTGAATCCCCAAATTACAATTCATCAATCTATTTGTACCACCATGACCATGTAAAATAGCATTATGCAGGTGTGCATATATGCAACACAAACACCTTTTATGCAAACAGTAGTTAATGTATTTGCAAACTACATATCACAACATTTCTGAAGTTTCTGAATCCATTGTTTCAGTTGCTGCCTATCCTATTGGCACAGCCTCAGTAAGACGCCATAAGAAATAATATTTTTAACCGAATTGACTATCAAATTTTTTCCTCTCCAAACACTGTTTCTCATATATTTGAGCAAATAATTGCAATCTAGTTTTTTCCACCCAATATAATATGATATCAGAAAACAAATGATATCCAAGGCAAACATATTGCTTATTGAGTGCACATAAACACTACATCCAGAATGCTTGTACATCTAATTTTCCAAATTCAAAACAATTTCTTTGGTCAAAGAAGCAAAGCAGTCAAATATGAGAGCCACTTAAAACTAACACTTATCTACGATTGCCTATTATGTATACCTCCAAACGTCCTGCATTTCCATGGGTCTTGGACTTCCTGACATCCCTCTGAAGTAGTTAATTATTAGAGAGCCTGAAACGCTGTTTTTCTCCCTCAGTCTTTTCTGGTCAACAGATCATGCCTACCCTTGCCGCTAATTCATTACAGCCACAGAGCCAGCATCATGCCTGCCTGTTTTCAGCTGTCATTTCCACAGAGTTCGAAGTACACAGGTCCTTCAACAACTGCACTCCGGCTTTCTTCTCTTTTTCTTTCTGTCGAATATGTGGGACATTCCAAATGATGAGATGTTTTCTAGCAGCCGGAGAAAATGCTAACTATAGAACAACAGATGCAGTCTGTCCACTAAAGTGAGCTAGAATCACTCACCTAATGTTACATGGATAAGCTCACATTTTGTAGTCCAAGATGATTCTTTTCACTGAAACAAATTATCAGTTTAAACCATTTTTCTACTACAAATATGCTACATTCACCCTCTCAAAAATTAACTTCTGTAAGAAAACAACAACAAAAAGCTGTCTATTCATTCAGTGACTTTTCTCCCCATGGAAGGATCTGCTGAAGCTTCTGAGAATTAATATAAAATTTCTTCCATTAATTAAAATGAAAGACATAAATGATGACAATTATTTTGGAAGGACTTCTCTTGCCTCATATTTCACAAATACTTTATTGTTTTTCATAATTTTTCACCACATCTTTCAAGTAAAAAAATTTTATTTATCCTTATTATGGGAACTTCTGCTACTTGCCTACCCAGTATTCTTTCCTTTGTTCTTTTTCTTTTCTTTTTTCTTCTTTTTAATTAAGAATACTGACTTAGTTTCAGGCCCAAATATGCTCAACTTTAGGACGTGGATCACAGTGGTCTGAAATAGTCATACGACCTAGTTCCTCACTTTCCTGGCTGCCCTTTCAACTTCCAGAAGCTGTGTTCTGGCCATTGAGACCTAACATAGAAGGAGAGTATTTCTTTATTAACTGAACTAGACCAGCATTCTGAGATGAAGCAGCCATAAAGGGATATGACATGCATAAGGGAAAAATCCAACATGCTAAGGATACTGGAGTAGAATAGAAGTTAGAAACAACCTAGACCCCTGATGGCTTCAATGAGCAGCTAAAATAATATAGGCAACTACATAGCATATATTTCTAAAGCTATTATGGTTTTATGTTATTTGCAAGTTTACATGATCCCAACTGATACATGTGTAGGTATAGAACTATTTTATATATATGTATATATGTGTAGAGAGCGCACACACACACACACACACACACACACACACTCTTAAGGGCACATGTTCCCTTAATTAGCAAGTTAAATTAGAGAAGAATTAAGCAACAGGAGTGGGCAATAGCTGAGCTGAAAAATAGCTCTTGGGTCTCAAGATTACCTGATTTCAGGTATCTAAGTTCACATTTTAAAAAATTATGCATGGTAAGTGTTCAGTAAATGTTACCTATTATTAAAACAAATGAATAATCTGCTACATTATTTGCCATAGTTATAACTTTTGGTCGTATTGTTATTTTTTTCCATGGAGTTTCTGTTCTGTCATTTGTTAGTGATACCTAGATTTGCTGCCTTAGAAGATGCCTACATCAATCATTCTGTTAAGCAGAGCACTGCCACCGCCAATGCCTTAGCCATTATATTCTTTGAAAAGCTCAGTAGCTCTTTTATTATATTTAAAAATTTTTGAAATACTTCATTTAACTGTGATTTTTCCCATTTATTTTACAAAATAAAACAAGTTAGAAGATATAATACATTTTCAAATCACATATTTGTTAGTAAGAGATCTGGGAAGAATTTGAAGCTGATGATTCTGCTAAAGAACATGTACTTAAGTTTCTTAACCTATAGTCTGGAAACCAAACTTCTTTTTTAATTTTTTTTAATATTTATTTATTTTTGAAGGAGAGAGAGAGAGAATGTGAGCAGGGGAAGGGCAGAGAGAGAGGGAGACACAAAATCAGAAGCAGGCTCCAGATTCCGAACTGTCTGCACAGAGCCTGATGCAGGGCTCAAACTCATGGACAGTGAGATCATGACCTGAGCTGAAGTCAAACGCTCAACCGACTGAGCGATCCAGGCACCGCTGAAGACCAAAATTCTTAGTTCAAAGCAGTCAAGTCCTTTCTCAACATGACCTCAAACAAGCTTTTCAGCCTGACATCAAAGGTTAACTTTTGAAGAACCCTTAAGACAGAACATGATTCAAACTCTTCATTTGTATTGTGAATGAAGAAAGTGGAGCTCTCACAAATCATCTGACACTGGGCTTGGAGCAAAGATGAAATGGGGACTGGGGAAAGCATCAGGAAGAAATTCCCATGGAGTTTGAGAATGAAAACTGTAAATGTTACCATTTGAAAGTAGTGTGCATCTCTATGGTTTCCAAGTTTTCAGAAATTTGCCCAGTAGAACTGCTTTGCCCCCTTTACTACTTGAATGCCTAGGTTGAGGAAGCTATGAAAGAAGATGCCGCTTAGCTCAGGTGGACAGAAACTCCTTGGCATTTTCCTTAAGACAAATTGTTAGTTGTAGTCTTGTAGCTAACGTTGGTCACTTATCTAAGGTTGAGGGAAAAACACACCAGGCTCTGTAATATTTGTGCCAAGGGTCTGATTGCTAGTTCGTGACAGGTGTAGTCCCATCCCTCATTAGTGGGCATGGCTATTAGCTCAAACTTTCTCTTGCCTTCAGTCAAATGCTTCTTGAAATCAGCTTGCACTTTCTAAACTAAATGTGCATTGAGAAGAGTAATTTACTGATTGGGATGGTAGAGGGTGCATAGAAAGAAGAAGGTGAAGATGACCAGAAAGCCAAAGTCTGGCTCATTCTGATGTCATCTATTCATCCTGTACTTCCTTCTCTTTACCTCAGGTTTTGTTGTCGTTGTTTGTTTGTTTGTTTGTTTGTTTTGTTTTTTGTTTTCTCCATTAATCCTCTACAAGATGTTGAAGTGGGTATTTGATTTTTGTGTTTGTGCTTTATATTTTGTACTCATCTTTGTGCTTTATGTTGCACTACCTTCCTTTGGTAGCGGCACCTTTATTTCTTTTTCCCAGTAGCCAAATCGATCTCATCCTGTTTAAATGGGGTTAGACTTTTAGTCAATCTGCCTTTGTGTCTTGCTTAGCCAATAAAAGTTTCTCTTCCAGGAGTGGACCTTATAAGTGGAGTGACCCAAGAACGTGAATGCAAAATGCATTCACCCTGAAAGTGGCAGCCATCATTTTTGCTTTCTGGACACATAGAACTGTCCTTATTCTGCATTTTCCTAGCCACCTTTGTTAGTTTCCCCTTTGTTGTTTGCAATTGAAGAAACTGCATGAATAAGAATGTCTTCCCTTTGATATTACCCATGGAATTCTCATCCACTCTTCAGCTTAAAATTATCCTTCCCTTGGCCTTCCTTGTGATCTTTTGGTCTTCTTCCTTCTCTGAACTTCTATATCCAGGCCACCTTTCTTAAGCACTTTGTACATTCTAATAGGCCATACAATGACTGGAGAGTCTACATTATGTTGTATAGTAAACTGTGAGCCCTCCAGGACAGGGAATTCCCTACTCATTATATATCTTCTCCCCCTTCTCACTTCAATATCTAAAGCAGTGCCTTCTTAATATACAAGGCCCTGTAATTTTTCCTGAATAAATAGATCACAAATACTGTAGTGCACCAACACTTACTCATGGAGTTGTCTTTCACTTCTGGTCTCATTTTTCTCACTTGTAAAAGATGGGTGTTTTATCATTTTGGGCTGCTATAACAGAATACCATTACACTGAGTGGCTTAAACAACAGGTATTCTTTCTTACAGTTCGGGATGCTAAGTCCAAGATCAAGAAGCTAGCAGACTGGGTGTCTGGCGAGGGCACTCTTCCTAGTCAGCAAAGGGCCATCTTTTTCTTGTATCCTCACATAGCTGAGAGAGAAATCATCTCTCTGATGTTTCTTATTAAAGGTACTTGTCCCATTAATGAGAGCTCCACTTTTATAACCTAATAACTTCTCAAAGGTCCCACTTCCTAATACCATAACATTGGAGGTTAGAATTTCAATTTATGACTTTTGGAGGAGACAAACATTCAGTCCATAACAGTATGTGCAGAACCAAATAAGGTCTCCACTAGATCTAAATTCTATGCTTCCATATAAAGTGTTTACTAAGTGCATTTTAGAGTTTGAGGATCTTTTTTTTCTGTAATCAAGCAAATTAATTTCATTAAGTATTTATAATTATAGATCACAAGTTATCCATAGTCCATAAGAAATAAAGCCATGAATAATATCTCCCTAGGATCCTGGGTTTTTTTGTTTGTTTGTTTGTTTTTTTCCTGAATTGTCCAGGAAGCTAAGACCGTCAGCAGACAATTGACTTCATACATTGTCTTTGTCAAATAAGTAGTAAAATAACCAAGCAGAGCAGTCTAGGAGAAATTGGAAGAAGAGAAAGGTCTATCCATATCTCTTAAAATAATGCCCCTAGAGTAATTGCACATTTATTTTATCTTAATTTATTGGATGGTGGGGAAGTTGAGGAATAGACAATAGGAAAGCATTATAAGGCTATGTTGCTATGTTCCTTTTCAAAAACTTGTTTCTGCTTGGCTTACCTCAAAAATGGAGAAATAAATCACAGGAAGGTTGATTTATTCTTTTAAGATCCACAGCCACAAAATAGGTGACAGACATATCTAATCCAGTCTCCTGGATCAGGCTCCAACCCCTTTTTAGGTGGAAAATTGTATCTGTGGTTTCTGATGATCTAGAGGCCCATCTCATTTTCAGGCGGCTGGAGTACTGGATGCATTTCATCTATACAGGCCATTCTATAAATTGTGAGCCAGTAAAACTGTTCTTCCCCCAGTAATTCTCCTTTGCCTATTTTAAATAGGAGTACACATATAAGACCCATGGTAACTCACTATAGATGAATTAATCTGGT
This sequence comes from Panthera tigris, assembly GCF_018350195.1. Classification (NCBI taxonomy): domain Eukaryota; kingdom Metazoa; phylum Chordata; class Mammalia; order Carnivora; family Felidae; genus Panthera; species Panthera tigris. Next base: position 82,643,002 of record NC_056661.1, read on the forward strand.
TAATTGCTTTTCCATAGCTGGAAACATTTAGGTATATGAAAATTTGTATCCCTTCTATGTGTTACTTGTAATCTTAGAGAGTATAGTCAATCCTTTTCATCATGTTTTAATATCTTTGTGTGTTGTTTTTCTTCAAATTTTAGTTGTTTTCTTCATATTTTGTATAAGAAATGCAATAATAAAAGAGTCAACTAAATATATTAAGCAGTTGCAAATCATTAGGAGATTCAAAACTGCAGAGAATAATTGCTGTTTCAGAAAAAGTGACAAAGATAAATGTAAGTGGTTTATAATATTCTCCAGCTCTATTGAAAATGGCTTTTTATCATTTCCTTCCCCCTACTACTGCACAGATGGGATATTATTATTGAGTTTCATTTTTCATTGTTAGTCTTGGTTTCAAAGTAAATGTTAGAGTTGTTCTTATAGTTATGATTATAGGTTCCCATAGAGAAGAAGAAATGAATTCTTGCTATATTCCTGGTATTGTGCTAAGTGCTGTATAGGCGTTACCCCCAAATTTTATAATAACGAAAGGTAAAGGATGGGCACATAGTTGAAAACAAACTCAAGGGTATCTAAATTTTCTATAATATTTAAAGATGGCTAATTCAGTGCAGGAATAGGGTATTTTCTATTAATTTCTTTGGCTCATCTAACTCAAACATTAGATGTTCTTTATAAAAAGCAGGATGTCACAACAAATTCAACATAATGAAAGAAAAAAGATATATGTTGAAAAAGTAATCTGGCTGAATTCAATCTATTTGTTTTATAAAATAAGAGATTATACCACGTAAGTTTAAAGGGAGAAAACAATATAGTAGGATAGTTATGAATTGATTTGAAATTTTTAATTAAAGATTTATAAATGTCAACGCTCTAAGGTTTCTATTTAAAATGACTAAGGTCATAGGAAGAAACTATTGTCCAAAATATCTACATAATTCACCAGGTAAAGTTTTGTTTGTTTTGTTCTTCACTTGGGGTCTTGGTTTATTGCCTTTTAAACTATTTTCCAGAGTTTAAGTATAATTTTAAAAAAATGCAGTGATAAAAATATTAAAATTGGTCTTTTGAAAATCCAAGCATCTATCCACATTAATTTTTAAAGACATAAAACAAATTGCTCATATTAGGTATGCCTGAAACATATTCACTTATAAAATTAAAAGTGAACATGTGAATGATATTTGAGCAATGAATATTCAAGTGTCCTTCATTTATATTAGCAAGCTATTATCCTCAAGTCAACTAACTGAAAAATTGTATTTTTAAAGAGGTGATACTTATTGTGGGTAAAACTGATAAGTATTATCAAGAATAAATTTGTAAACATCTGACATTATTTTGTATTTTGAGAATGATAAAACAAGGTCAATCCTCTCACTTGATTTTTTGCTAACCTGCTACAATTTAAACCATCAGATGACCTGGTGCAATCAACAGTTCACTCCAAATGTTTTCATCCTTAAAAGTATGATGACATAGACCACATTGCCCAAACTGATTTAAAAAACCACAGCTTTTTTTATGAGCCCATTTTACAATGACAATACAAAGAAATTCCCTTACAAAACTGGTTTCAAAGAACAGACTAATATATCCTCTATAAGGGCTGTGTCCTGACAGACTACAGCTAATGAAGTTATAAGAATTCTAGGCACATGATTTGAATTGCTACAAGGCTGACTTCGACTAATGAGGAGTGTGTTCCAAAAGTTTATTTGAAATGCAGAACATTCTTTTTTTCCTATAGAAATAATGCAGCATATTATAATTATGTCTTTGGCCCATCTATAAGTCTTTTAAATTAATTAGGCACCTAAAATATATTATCTATGGTATGCTAGAAACACATAATTGTTACATTTGCCATGTATAACAATGCTTCTTGAGAGGTGGGGGCAAGGGGAAAATGGCTTCAGTTTCAAGTTAGGCTGACAGGTTCTAAAAATTCCAAACACTTCTTTCAAAGGGAGTTAGAATGGAACACCCCCAGCTCCAAGACCTTGGTGGGGATTCTTGTCAAAGATTCCTCAGGGCAAGGATAGGTTAGGAGTAGGCAGAAGAGGGGCAGCCAACTGGGAGGGTAATTCCATATGCCCTTGTATAAATGGTTATGGAACCATAAGCTCTGTGCTCATGTATTTCCTCACAGCCCTTCTCAGCCCAAACTCCCTTTTTCTTTGGAGATACTCAGCCCACAGTTTATTCTGAGGTCCTGCCTCCCTCAGTTTGTTCCACCATCATCCATTTGGTTTGATTTCACTATAAAATGAACTGTAATCTCTTCCCTATTTACTATTTTAGAAGCAAACACAAAATCATTTTGAGATTTCCTGAGCATTCTTAAAAATACTTTATTACTCACTGAATTATGAAAAAAAATCTGAAATGTGTTTCCCCATAAAACCTTGTAATCCCCTAGCCATTTTATCTGCATACCCCCTTCCTCTGCCCAATACGTAAGGATTGCATACATAGTATGTATTATAAACATACTATGGACCCTGTAGAAAAGACAATGGTAGTGGATAATAGTGGAAAATTGATGGTTACAAAGCCTAGAAGATATTTTCAGATTGCAGAAGAAATCTAAGCTCACCTACTTCAGTTACATATGTCATTCAAGGAATAGGATGTGTGTTTGCGTGCTTGAATGCATAGATATGTGTGTTAAGGAAGCCTAAGTGGGTGGACAATAAGGAGTAAGAAAATAGCCACTGAGGGCTATGAGAATTGAGGTAGAGAGAAGATTTTATCATTCTTGTCCCTCTACGTTGTTACTTCTTTCACCCCTGAAAGCCAAGGCCCTGGTCTGACTCAGAAGAGAAATGAGAAGCAGAGGGTTTGAGAGATTGAATCCAAATGACATTCTGAGATTGCAGTGGAAAGGGAAGAGGGAGGAAAATAACTCTCAAGCACTGGAAGCTGGAAGAGAAAACCATGCCTGTTACCAACACTGGTGTGCCCCCAAGTGGCTGGAAGAGAAGTGTATGATTCAAACAAGAAGTATAGTGGTGGACCCTGAGAGTGAGTTGTATTATAATGGACTTTCACTGAATTACAAAATTACTTCCTCCAACTAGAGTTTTAGGGGCTATTTATATACTTTCCAGACATAGTGCTATAGATTAGCAAATTCAATTATCTGTACCTAAAGGCAATCAATTAAAATTTCCTAAGAATTCATTTTTAGACATCTGGGACTGTATTGCCTGTAGAATTATAGGGAAGACTGAGCCAACAATGGGAAAGAAGAAAGAATATACAATTAACCAAAGGCATTCTTTTTTTAAGTTTATTTATTTATTTTGGGAGCAAGAGAGAACATGCATGTCTGGGAGTTGTGGAGGAGCAGAGAGAAAGGGAGAGAGAGAGAGAATCCCAAGCAAGCTTTGCACTGTCAGCTCAGAGCCTCATGCAGGGCTCTAACCCATGAACCATGAGATCATGATCTGAGATGAAGTCAGTTGCTTAACCCACTGAGCCACTCAGGTGCCCCCCCTCCAAAGGCATTCTTAATTGCTTTCTGTCCCCTGATTACATGTAAAATTGTGCATGATTTTTGAGCTGATAAAGGGATATTTAGAGGTTGCCATCTTAAGCAAACCCAGCTCATCCTTTGAACTGCTTGCAACAGAAACCTACTGAAAACATCTCTTTGAAGTAAACTTCCATTTGACTGACCTATTATTATTTGATCTTAACATTTTTTCATGAAAATATTATGTGACTGTTTACCTAAGGATATATTTTGAATCAAGACAATAAGTAGAGGTTACAAACTTCATAGGAATTTAGTTTTTATTGCTTTATGAAAAGAAATAGCATAGAGGAGAATAAAAAAAACAAATCTGACAAGGAGAGGAAATACATACACACAAACATATGGTATAGGAGTTCACATTTTGGGGTGTTGTTAAAGGGGTAATTGTATTAAGAGGAGCTGAAGGTAACTACTTTCTGTGGGAAGGCCCAAGAAGTAGAAAAGATTTTTATGCGGCCCACTAATATTTATCACATAACATCACCATATATTATGAAAATTAGGGGGTAGTAGAGATAAATGTTGCTATTCTTCAGTTGGGACAAACTTCATTTTCCTGCCTACTGCAACTTTTATTCTTTAAAGCCTAGTATAATGCTGTATAATTGATTTGGATTCAATAAATATTGGTTGAATTACATTCTTTCTCAATTGATGACTTAAATGATTTTCCTAGTATTAATAAATATTTCAAATACATGAAAGCAACAATACAGTCAGTGTGATTTATAAAAGTTCAGAAAAGCTTCCTATTATAAAAGAGTTGTCTACCATTACTATATATTTCTTTTTTAAAATTTTTTTATTCATTTTTGAGAGAGAGAGACACACAGAGCATGAGCAGGGGAGGGGCAGAGATGAAGACACAGAATCCAAAGCAGGCTCCAGGCTCTGAGCTGTCAGCCCAATGCAGGGTTCCAACTCACGAGCTACCAGGTCATGACCTTAGCTGAAGTCGGATGCTTAACCTACTGAGCCATCTAGGTGCCTCTGTATATTTCTTTTTTGAACTGATACTATGAGTTTTTTGTTAGGTCACACAAGTGGCTTTTAGACAATTAACCCTGTATGGTAAATATCTCATTTGAATGAAGTTTTACTTTCTTTTGCCAAATAATCACCACCATAATCTAAGAGAAATATTCTTGTTCTTGAAAGTAAGAACAAAAACAAACATATTTTGTAGTATGTTTATTTTATATTTTAGGAAGTATGTGACCAAGAATCCTTAATATCATCTGGGATGATATTAACATTGATTGTTTAGCCATGTGCCTTTATTATATACTATTGAAAATCATAGTATAGCAAAGAAAGAATGATTTTAAGTCTCCTTTCTCCATAATTTTTACAACATAGTACAATGATAATCGGCTTTTCATGAGTAACACTTTTAAAGGTAATATCTAATAGCTAACTTGAAAAATCTGAAATTTTCACTACTTTGAAAATAAAGTATCCACTGACCTGAGAATTATCTTGTTTTATTAATATCAACATGACAGTTATTAATTTTTTAATAATAAAGATATTTGAAACAATTCATTAAGAAGAAGGAAGATTTCAGGGACAATTTGCTAAAGATGGGGTTTATATTTGACAGAAAACACCATTTTAAGTAAAGACCCTCTCCAATGTGTAATCTTTGGTGATTTTGTAGCTATCATTATACTTGACTCAAAATGTTATTATATTCTTGATTCTAGCTTCAAATGAGACAATTCTGTTTTGCAGTGAGAGAGGATACATTTGAGGACTAATTTTTAATTCAAATTCTTTAGTGTAAAATACAGAATATGAAGTCTAGAGTAGTAAAATTAGATTATCTAAAGTTTCATCTACTCAACGTTAACTAGCTACAATAATATGATTGCCCTTTCTTTGTGTAGAATGTGATTTATTTCAAAACCTTTTAGTATTTATCACTGCATTTGTCTAACGTAAGAACTGTATACAGTAAATAGGGTAAAATACATGAAAGTAACATGTATCTTGGGTTTTAATTTACAAATGATTAAAGCATTTCAGACATTAATTGACTTGGCTAATCATAGTACAGGGCTGCAACATTTACTTGTCTCTTGATTCTGTGCCAGGCAATATCTCTTCTACGTTAGAAATAAGCAACTAGCAGGGAGAAGAAGAAGAAGAGAAATAAGCAACTAGCAGCAACACACAAGAGAGCATGTTCCAAAGAAGACCTATCAGAATTACCTGGTTATTCTGTGTACAACACAAGTGGCTCCTCATCTCTAAGGATGAGCCGCTCCTGCTGACAGAAGTGTGTCACATTCTCCATGGTACTGGGCCCAAAGAAAGGTCTGAAGTTCTGCTTTAAGTTCAGACCCTAGTCTTACATGCAAAATGCTGAGCTTAATTCTTGAGAAAACAAAACATGAGTGGACAGGAGTTGGTGACTGAAATAGAATTGGATTTGGTGAAGGAAGAATCAAAGATTTCACCAAGATTTTCAGCTGAGTGATTGAGAAAATTATGGCGACACTGGCAGAGATTAGACTGTTGAGACAAGGGGGTACTATTTTTTAAAGGTGTGGCAACTTGGCTGACCACACTGGGCGAATGAACAAAAAAGGAGGTAATAGGAGACAGAATCTACTGTATTGATGATGTGAGTGGTATTATGGCATATCCCTCTCAAACAATTGATCTTATGATTCACTTAAAATAAGTCAATAGTGAGGATATTAGAACAAAAATCCCAGAATTCTCCCTGAAAATAAAGTTCCCCAAATCTATTTTAGGATGATGCTTTTCAATTTATATGACTTGGATTATTTATATAAAACACTGAGGGATAATTTGTATGCAAATATGTTGTCACAGTCCATGATAAAATTGCAAAAGCCTGGAATACTGATAGGGAACTTATCACTGATTACCTTCACAAGTGGCTCTCAGAAAGGGAATCTCAATAAATCACTCCCATTCTTTCTAAACAACTATCACCTTATCAGCATGCTAAGAGTTAGAGATAGCAATCATGTTCTTTATAAGCATGATACAAATCACCAAGGAGCTGCAACAAATCGTGCCTCATTCTTAAATTATCATGTTTTGAATTACCTTCCCTTTCCCTGTTTTATTGGTTCATATCTCTGCTCAAATATTACTCCTCACCCTGCCTAAACTTGGTTATCTCCCACAACCCCATTGTCATCATTCACTTCTCTACTTGCCTGCATAGCTGTTACCACTACCTAAGTTATATTATCTATTTGCCTGTTTGTTTAGAGGTTGTTAGAATGTAAGTTCCATGAGAGAGCAGAGTCTGACACCTAGTAGGTATTTAATAGGTATTTGCTCATTGATAAACAAAATGGATGCAAATAAAAACACTTCTGGAAAGACTATAAACCAGTAATAGTCCAACACAATAATAAGATCCCATTATGTCTCAAAAATGCCTAATTTTTCTACATTAAATGTTTGACAGGCTCCATGACTTATTTGTATTAAGAGCTAGATTAATATCCATGACCACAAAGGGCAATTAGCAAATTTTATAAATTATGCTAACTCATTACATTTCATTTACAATGGAAAATTGGTGGCATCTTGAGGTCAAGTTTTATGTCTTGATTAAAGGTGCCTGTATAAAAAAAAATTTACTGATTTTCACTTCCTTTTGTAAAATACATACTCAGTTTATTCTATTAATAATTTAAAAATCCCATAGTCAAATCACATTTTTGTGAGAAAAAGATTGATTGAAGTTAAAGTATATGATGATTTAGGAGTATAATATAAATGTTATATTAAAATTGATTTAGATCTGTCATCACAAATTTCATCTTTAGCAATCAACATACAGAAAAGAATCATCAAATATACAATTAAAATAATCCTTACTATCTGCAATGTATTCACACAAGGTATGAAACTGTATAGAATATTAACTGTTATGTGATCATATTATGATATTACCAGAAAGTACCAGAAAATGATGGCACAGACTCAAATACATCTATTTAGCTTTCAGCTGAAATTTATATTAGCGAAAATGGTAGCTTTTGACCTAGTGAATCATCATGAAGAAAAATGGATGCCAAACGCAATTAGTTTTAGTATGTAACTTTTCATGCTTCAAAACAGTATTTGCTGAGCAAATATTCTCTGTCATTCTCTTGATTTCAATCAACGTAAGATTATAGGGCACATTACCCATTCTGAAAGTGAAACTTTAACTTTAGGTCTAAATTTATTTAACTATAAACTTAGAATTAAGTGTTAAATTTTTAAAATACATAAAACTCTTGAAGTAAAAACAGGTTATCTGTAGCTTTTAGAGGATCTATTATTAAAATTAAGCCTGCAGCAAAGGACATTGGTCAAAGGACAGAGTTTCTAAAAAAAATATTTAATATTCAAAGTAGTAAGCATATGGTAAAAAATGTAGGCATTCATTTGTCATTTATTATTAGCTGTAGCCAGCTAAAAAAGTAATTTTTTAATTTTCTAAAATGTGGAATAATTATAATATTTCTAGAATTCTAAAGAATTTTGGATAAAATAGGCTACAGCTGGTGTAGTTATTTTGTTTCCTGAAACAATTATTTATTTCTCAGTGATGAGGAATGACTATAAGAGAACATAAAGATTCATTAAGTACATGAATTCTCAAGAAAACAAACCATTTCATGAAAAATACTAGAAGCCAGGAGATATCTGAATCACAAGTCCAGGTTTAGAAGATCTGGTGGAAGGATGTTCTTAGATCTGTTCCATATATAGAACTCTTTTACATCTGCTCCAGTCTTGGTTTCTGTATTGGTAAAACTATCTTGGACACAGAACTTTCCATGTATTATCTACACTGGAAATGTGCAGATGGTTATGGACTATACATAGGTAAATGTGCTTTGAGGTGTAACTTTATTTAATGCAAGGGAGGTATATAGACTTACGTTTCCTAGAGATTTTAAACCAGTTGATCACCTAAGTGAAGGGTCTTTCTTTAAACTCAACTCAAATAATCATTTGGGTTCTGACCTATTGTTGTTGTTTTAATAATACATATTCAGAATTTTTGCTAAAATACTTTAGAATAAACATTGTGCATACATGTGTGTAAGATGTGTAAGTGAACTTAAGTCTATACCTATGGACAGTTCGTGTTAAACTACCTTAATCAAGACTCAACACTCCAGAGGAGATTACATAGGGATTTCAAATATTGTTTCCAAATCTATATTTGGAGTGTTATCAATCAGCATAAGAAATACTAAAATAAGTTTCTTTTGGCAAAATAAAGTGTTCAGGATAATAGATGGTTAGAAAAATTGTAGTGGCTTTGTTATTATACGGACACAGCATAATAATTTGGCCCAATAGCCTAAATGCACTTGAAATAGGACTCTGGAGCTTCCAGATCACTTCTGCATAATGCTTAATCCAGTGATTGTGGGTGAACTGCTTGATACTGTTCAGAAATTTAAAGTAAGAAATATTGCCAGTAATTGTCAGGATGGTTTCATTTTTAAGCTTTAAATCTAATAGCAAAACAAACACACTAACAAAAACCACAAGGGACTTTTATTTTAAAATTTTTTCTAGTAACTCATTTTACAAAACTCATTTACTAGTTACAAAACTAGTAACTCATTTTACAATAGTATTTTACAAAACTATTGGCCTGCAAGAGCATACAAAATAAGTGACACATAGAGACACACTATCCTAGTTTCTTGCCAATCTTTTATTTTTATTTTTTATTTTTATTTTTGAAAGAAAGAGATTGTGAGCATGAGCAGCGGAGGGGCAGAGAGAAAGGGAGACAGAAGATTCAAACTGGGCTCTTCACTGACAGCGGTGAGCCCAATGAGGGGCTCAAACTCACAGATGTGGCGCTCAAACTCATGAATTCATGGGACATGAGATCATGAACTAAGCTGAAACCAACAGTCAGACTCTTAACCCACTGAGCCACCCAGGCACCACCCCTTCCTTCCCGGTTTCTTGCTAATCTTATGGCCACACAGCAACTCTGAATAGATACTGTGGGTCTTGCCACCACAATGCTATTGCATCCTCCAAGGTGCGAGCCTTTCATGTGTGGAGCTGTCACAGTGCCTAAAACACTGAGAATGCTGTGCAAGTGTTCTGTTTCTTTCTTTCTTTCCTTTTATTCCTGCTTCATAATAAACATTGATATGTTTCCTTAAAATTCACCTTTCATTTCAAATGTAATTTAATGTCCTTTCAAATTACATTTCAATGTAACAGTCCACCTGGCATCCAGGTTGTGGTTGAGACATATAGCCCACTTTGTGCCCCATACCTCCATACGAATTCCAATATTTACCAAGAGAATTTCCCAGTTGCTAATATGCATATTGGCTCAGGTCATTTTACTACTTCTTTTCCTAGTTCAATCAACCTTTTCCCCAGATTCTCCTATTTTAAATCCCCTGTAATTTCTATTTTCTGTTTATGTTGTTTGTCTGGTTGATCAGTTGGTTGTTTTTTTTTTGTTTTGTTTTGTTTTGTTTTTTGTTTTTTTTTTCAAATGCTTAGAGGTAGAGCCAACTTATGAGGAAGGCCAATATAATCAAGCAAAATTTTTGTGGCAGAGAACTACAACCGAAGTTATAAAACATACACGAGAAACCTTCTCCAGGGAGCTGTTACTAAATATTCACTCCCAGATGCTCCCACTTGTCAATTAGCCAAAGCAGGACCAAAATGGCAGCAGGTAAATGTGAACAATTGAATTCTGACCATAAGCATATAATAAAAAGCCACTCATCCTCAGCCTTGGTGGCAGCAGAAGTCTGCTTTAGTAGCACTTTCAAATACAAAAAATAATAATATGGCAATAACAACTGGCAGTTTTCCCAGATTTAACTGCTATCTAATCTGGTATTAACTTCAAAAAGGATGAATTTCCTAGTAAGGAATTAGGGCTCTCAGTGGCTGTTTAGAGAAGACTGGAAAGTTGACTGATATCCTAAATGTAAACCTTAATGATTACCACTTAGACTTTTAAAGTTCTGCAATTGCCCCTACTCAGCTTATTATAAGGGAAATAATCACCTCTACAGATGTTTCTTGACATATAATGAATTGAGAAGCGTGTGATTCTTTTTTATAAAGTATTTGTTTTGGAATATCTAATCTCCAAATATATGGCCATTTTTGAATCACTATATTCCTGGAATTTAAAAAAAAGTGATGCTACAATTTAAGGTGAGTTTTTGTTGCTCTACCATAAACTGAATTTTTGCTTTATGAGACATTTGGAATGAAAAGCAGCAAAAATCTATTAACATTCTAATATAGTTCTTACTATATGGTTGTGAAGCTGGCCCTTAAACTACTTGAAAAATTATAGGTTTATCTACCTCGCATTAGTAAAATAGCTGCCCTATGTCAAATAAAGCTCTTTAACATGACAACATTATGATGTTAGTAAATTAAAGTATAAAAGACTTCATGAGTCACCTTTTATGCAGTCTTTCTAAAAATAAGTAAAGGCATAATTACGTAAATTCCACTGAGAATTATTTCAATCAATATCATAAGGTGCACAGAAATTCAGCTCAAAGATAGTTAAGATATTCAAAAATATATAAAATAGGATATATACCTAGTAATAAAGTTTTTCATTATTCTAATTAATAAAATTGATTTTTTTCCATTAAGGGGACTTTTCCTCCAAATAATGTAAAATTTCTGATTCTATCTAGATCCAGTTACTTATGTTTCTAAATGTAAACATGTATATAAAAAAAGACTGAAATCCAATTCATAATCCTGTAAGTTATATATGAAAATATACTTTAATTTTGATTTGGAGGAAGCATTTGAATCTAAAACTTTGCTAAATAGTTTTGGTGTTAAGTAAGCGAATGGAATAATTTTTAATTCTTTCCATTATTTTAACATTTATTTGTGCAAGTTATTTTTGCATTAAATAATTCTGGATTTTGGAAAATTTTCCAAACTGTCTATTGTTTTACTGGATGTATATCTTTTCATTTATTTTAACTTATGTTTTTAATTTTTAATTAAAGTATGGTTTAAATATAATATGAATTTTAGGTGTATAATATACTGATTTGACAATTATACACATTAAGAAATGTTCACCCCATGGGCACCGAGGTGGCTCAGGCAGTTAAGTGGCTCAGGTCTTGATCTCACTCATGGCTCCTGAATTGGAGCCCCAAGTCAGGCTCTGTGCTGACAGCTCAGAGCCTGGAGCCTGCTTCAGATTCTGTGTCTCCCTCTTTCTGCCCCTGCCCGGCTCACACTCTGTGTCTGTCTCTCAAAAATAAATAAACATTAAAAATATTTTTTAATAAAATAAATGCTCACCTCACTCAGTAAGTGTAGTTTACATCTGTCACCATATAAAATTATGACAATGTTACTGACAATTTCCCCTATAACTTACTTTTCAACCCTGTAACATATTTATTTGTAACTGGAAATTGTATCTCTTAATCTCTTTCACCTACTTTGCCTATCTCCCCACATCCTTCCCTTCTGGCAACCACCAGTTTGTTTTCTATTGTTATGAGCCTGTTTCTTAAACTATATTTTTAAATGCAACAGAGACCTTGAATAGGAATGTGTCAAACCACTGTCAAAACATGGTGGTTATCAAAACTCTATTTTACCTCATTTCAATTATCTTGTATTTACTAATTTTCATTTTTATTGCTGCTTGTATTTATAGTAAGAATTATCTAGAGAAGATTAATAAATGATAATATGAATAAATATGATTATAATAAAATATTTATGCTTAAGTAATTATAAAAGTTCATGTTGTATCAGGAAATGTACAATTATTACATTAATACAAAAGTAATATCTAATCATCTCATGAACCTAGAAATATTATTTTAATATGACACATGCTTATATCTAGATATGACAAAAGGTAAGTACATAAATGGGACATAAGAGATTCTAGAAATAGACTGACACATATGTTCAGTTAGTTTTTGAAATATTGCCAAGGCAATTCAATAGAGAAAGGAGGATTTTTCAACAAATATTGCTGGACTAATTAAATATGTATGCAAAACAAAAACCTCAGTTCCTACCACACCACAGACAGGTATTAATTTGCAATGGATGTAAAATCTAAATATAGAAGTTAAAAACATAGAACTTCTAGAAAAAAAAAAACCACAGGAGAAAAATTCCACAAACTTAGTAAACAAAAATTTGTCAACACCCTATAAAACACTAAGAACAACAAAATATATATATATATATATATATATATATATATATATATATATACATACACACACACACTAGATTTCCCCAATGTTAAAAGCTTTTGTTCTTCAAAAGACAGTATTAAGAAAATGAAACAAGCAAGTCATGGTCTGGGATAAAATATTCACAATATTGATCTCTGACAAGGGACTTGTATCCACAATGCATAAAGAATGTTTGCAACTTAAGATAAACAACTGGGTTTTAAAATTTAGCCAAAGATCTTAACAGGCACTTCACCAAAGAATATAAATGAAAATGAATAGGGGTGCATGGGTGGCTCAGTCAGTTAAGTGTCCAACTTCTGCTCCGGTCATGATCTTGTGGTTCATGGGTTCAAGCCCCGCGTCGGGGGCTCTGTGCGGACAGCTCAGAGCCTGGAGCCTGCTTGTGATTCTGTGTCTCCCTCTCTCTCTGCCCCTCCCCTGCTCACACTGTCTCTCTCTGTCTCTCAAAAATGAATAAACATTAAAAAAAGTATTTTTAAAAAATAAATGAAAATGAATGGTCAACAATCACATGAAAATGCTACACATCATTAGCTTTTACAGAATGCAAATTCAAACTACGGTTAATTACCACTACATATCCTTCAGAATGGCTAAAATTTAAAACAACAGCAACAACAAAATCTTAAAACATGAAATGTTGACAAGAATATGAAGCAACTGGAACGTTCATATGGTACTGCTACAAGGGCAAAATAGTACAACCACTTTGAAAAAACAGTTTGATAGTTTCTTATAAATGTATACATGTATTTACCACATGACACAACAATCCCCCTCTTTATTTACCCAGGAAAAATCAAGAAAGTAAGTGTCCATAAAAAGACTTGCAGTTGAATGTAAATAGCACCTTTATTCATAATATCCTCAAATTGGAAAAACCCCAATATATGTCAACAGAATAATGAGTACATGAATTGTGTGTATTTACACAATGAAGTACTTCTCAGCAACTCATGGATGAACCTCAAAAGCATTATAGTGAACAGATAAAAGCTTTTCACAAAAGGTTTTTATTGTATGATATCATTTGTATGAAAATAAACGTAATCTATATTGATGGAAAGCAGATCAGTGGATTCCTGGGGTAGGGGTAAAGTTTGCCTGTAAAAGAATAGCAAAGAACTTTGAAGGTGATTGGAATTTTCTATGTCTTAACTAGGGTGGTAGTTATATGAATATACACATGTATCTAAACTCATTGAAGTGTATGCTTAAAATGGGTACACTTTATTACTTACAAATTGTACCCCAACAAAATTAACTTAAAATATTTATTTTTTAATTGTTATTTCATAAATGTTATATAAATGGAATCACATAGTATGTGACCTTTTGATATTGACTTTTTTCACTCATTTTCATTTTTAAAGCATATTATCTTTAAGATCTATCCAAATTGTTGTACAGATAGAAAACTGATTAGCGATTGTCCGGGGAAGGGAGAACCTTCTGATGATGAAATGGCTCCATATTTTGTTTGAGATGTTTATATGAATCTACATAAGCAATACAATAACATAACACAATACACATGCTTTATACTAATGTCATATTGCTGGTTTTGAAATTGTACTATAATTATGTAAGATGTAACTATTGGGGGAAATTAGGTAAAAGATACACACATACACAGGATCAGTAGTGTCTCTGCAATTTCCTATGACTTTATGATCAATTCAAATATACTTCAAAATAATTAATTAATATGTCTGATTTGATATGGAGTGGCGTTATGGGCTGAATTGTGACCACCCTCCTTCCCATTCATATATTGAAGTCCTAACCCGCTGTACCTCAGAATGTGATTGTATTTGGAAATAAGGCCTTTCAAGATTTTTAGCCCTTAAATGTGGCCATTGTGAGGGCCCTATTCCAATATTGGTGTTTTTGTTCATAAGAGGAAACTGGGGCACAGATACACAGAGGGAAGACTGTGAGAAGACTCTGGAAAAAACAGCCATCTACAGGCCAAGGAGAACATCCTTAGAAAGAAAGTGAGTCTGTTGACACACTGATCTTGGACCTCTAGCATCCAGAACTGTGAAGAAATGAATTACTGTTGTTTAAGCCACTTAAGTCTGTGGTACTTCGGTATGGCAACTCTAGCAACTAACACTTCTCAAACGTAAGAATAATTAGAACCTAAGAAAGTCTGAAAACATTCTAAGGATAAGTATTATGATTTCTACTCTACACATAAGGAAATTAAACCTTGGTGAGTTTGCAAAATTTGTTCAAGGTCATAAAGCTGGTAAGATTTCGAATTAAGACAAGAACTCTGCTCTGCCCACCTCACTCTTTCTACTGCATGATGCAGGTACCAAAGTCTTATAAATCAAGATTTATTTTAAGGCATTGTGGGGGAAAAATAAAGGCAATTCTGATCACCATCTAAAGTTAGAACCAAACATTTTCTAAAAGTTAAATACTTTAAGGAAGAAATGTAGTGCCTCACTAAAAAAGTAATAGGCAGATAAAGTCTGTTTCATAATATACAGTTTTGTTTCATGAAATGACAGCTGAGGTCTTCTGGCTAAAGTCTAGAAGAAAAAGTCAATTCATTTTCTTCTTATATTAAGCAAAATGACAATGTACAGTATTATCAAGTGATCATTTTGAATGAATATATTGAAAAAACAAAAAAATGAGTTTATGGCTTACATTCTCCCATTTGGGAACAGGAATAAAAAAATAATGAGACTATTTTACTAATGATTTTATAAGAGGGTATCAAGCTTCTGTTATGACACTTACTGTATTAGCCAGCAAGACATGTTATTAGTTGCCATATAACTATTTAGTATATTTTAGGTTACATCAATCAAACCATTGAAACTTGAAAGACACGTACTCGTTTTATCACAAGATAGCGTAAATTAAGACAATTTGGATAATTGTTAAATTATTGTTCATTAAATTAAGGAAAGCAAGATAGAGATATAAAATGATATATACCATATTCATATAAAAGGGACTAAATTTTATAACAACACAGGGAATATAAAATAGTAATACAACATAGCTCTTTATGAATTGACCTAACATTACTGCAATGTAAAGACAATAAGCCATATTAGACTAACAAAATATGAAAATGCCCATACATAAATAGGTACGAGTTTATAATACACATACAGTACACAAACAATTATATATGTGTGTGTGTGTGTGTGTGTGTGTCATGAAATAAAGAAATTTGGTAAAGCCCTAAGTTACATTAATAAACATTGATAAAAGTACACAGATCTGTGAAATAAATATATAAGCATATACAAGATTTACATATACCACTTGAATAGGCTTAGAATTATATATTTTATATTATTATGTAGCATCACTATTAATTATTCAAATCCCTCATAATTCATGTATTATAAAGGCCTCTAATAAAAATTAATTACTTAAATAATATCTTAAAGCTATTTTCATGTTTTAGACGACATTGTTTTTTCTGCATATAATGAGGAAGGATTATGATTGTGTGCTATGGAAGCAGCAGAAGCAGATTTTTAGAACTCAGTAAACGTTAAACTCCTTTCCATTGTAGTCTGAACTATGAAATATAAGTCTCCCACTATGATGGCCTATTAGGAGAGTTATCCAAGCATGAAGGTGAAATACTGCCAAAGCATGGGCTTGAGTCTTTGCCTGGTATGTCCTTTATTTTAAATTGTAGAAAATGAGTGTCACTGTAATGCATCTTAATAGGCTGCATCCTTATCCCTTTCTTTGTGATTTCATAAATTGCTTGTGGGTTAACCTATGAAAACCAACTATCCAGAGCTTATTCTAATAATTCTACTAGTAACACTTATCAGAATGGTAAAAGAGCAGAGCAACAGATACATAAAATAGGTAAAGTCTTAAAAAACACACTAAAATTATTTTTCATTAGCTAGGCACTATAACACTTGATATTAGAATGACACTGAAATAATATTACACACACACACACACACACACACACACACACACACTCATCTTTATTTTAGAAAAAAAATGCTAAAATATTCTGCCATTGAATATTATGTCCATAGTAGCTTAATTTCTTCATGTTTTAAGTCAGAAAAATAAATGACTTTCTCTTAACTGCAAATCTCATGGTACGTTTAAAGGTGATTTTTAGTGTGCCTTAGCTTTGTACTTGCCACACTAAATATTTAGACATAAATACTGAGTAATCAAATAACTATTTCAGATAAATGGTACTAGATAAAAGTCTTTTAAGTTTTAATTTCAAACTATAATATTAGGATAGGCTTTGGTACTTTTATGTTAACAGAATTCATTTAAGCTTAAGAACAGTCTTGGAATTTTCTTGTGTCTTTATGCTTTTCTAATTAGTATTGTCAAGAAATGTAGATTACCACAACAAAATAAACATTTTGCAGAACACAAACAGTTACATAAAGCAGGAATAATATGTTCCGTTCCTATGATTTCTGGGCAGGCAAATGTTGCTAATTTCAAGAGAATCATGCTTTTAAAGTCCATAAAACATGTAGGGAAGTTACTACTTTCATATTTTTTTATATTATTCATCCAAAGAGGAAAAAAGGTTGAAGGACAGAGAATACTGATGGCATGATTAAAAACGTGTATAAAATGAAAGCTGGAGAATTCAGGTTATTTTGACAAGCATTAGGGGTTTAGTACAAATAGTATATTATATTGAATACTAATAGAAAATCAAAGAGTGATTATAAGACTTTTTCC
Source organism: Panthera tigris (assembly GCF_018350195.1). NCBI lineage: Eukaryota > Metazoa > Chordata > Mammalia > Carnivora > Felidae > Panthera > Panthera tigris. The sequence goes on from NC_056661.1 coordinate 82,660,537, forward strand.
CCTGCCATCAGAGTTCACAATTCAACAACTAAAAAAGACATGTACTCAGATTCACAACATAACATGACAAATGTGATAATGTAAGTATGTAGATGAAAGCCAATGAGAAAATACTGAGAGAACTCCAAGAATTGTCTATGTCTAGAGAAAAGAAATGAGGCTGAAAAGTAATACAGAGGTTAGAACATGAAGGTTATCCTGTGGTAAGTACCCTGATGATTTATTGGGACATGATTCCTAAATCCCTCGATTGATCTAACTTTAGGTTTTGCTAACATAGATCTGTAAGTTTTTGTTTATGTTTTTTAATAGGCTCCACACCCAGAATGGAGACCAAAGTGGGGTTTGAACTCATGACCCTGAGATCAAGACCTGAGGTGAGATCAAAGTCAGACACACAATCAGCTGAGTAACCCAGGTGTTCCAATCTGTAAGTATTTAATAACATAATCTCACAGAATATCAACCTCAGACACTGTTACTCTGAAACCATAATAAAAGGAGACAAAACAAAGCTATTTCATAATTGTCTCTCAACATTGACACAAACAATGTCACCATGCTACCCACAAACTATGAAAACACCACCTCACTGTATTTAAAATGTGTATATGACTTATTACTGCTCTATCTTCTTTCTGGTTTATCCCCCGTAGATAAGATCAATTGAGCTACCCAACTACCATTGCTTTTTTACTGCATTCAATCTAGAGGAAAACCCTATTTCATTCGACCCTTCCCCAAATCTCCTAACCAAAGCCCAAACAGTAGGTTGTTTCTAGCATCTATTGAGACAGCCATGGTTTCTCCAGGCAAATGTTCTCCCTCAATGCAATGGGTAATAAATAAATCCCAACCTATTTAACTCTCAATGCATTCCTGGTGGCCTTTAGCTGAAGGACACTGACAGCCAATAAAGATTTTGTTTCTTATCATTATCATTATTTTGCCAGCTTACAGGTCAGTACAGAATGTGAAAACATTTTAAAGATAATTCATCCATCGGTTTTCACTGTGTTGCAGCAGGAACATAGTTCAGAATACCTAAAATGACTTCTTGCAAATACCTTCTATAAAGTACATTTAAGATAATCCAGAAAAATCTGGCAAAACCCCTCCTCTCCTAACAATCTAAAACGCAGTTGGTATTGAGTAATAGTACACTTACTTTGCTACTTTGAGACAACAAACACAAGTTTAGAATTAATCTGTAAATGGTAAATATATACTGGTCAAGCTGTGGAACTTTCCAATGTTATTGTTATGATCACACCGTGTTTTTACCATAGAGAAACCTTAACCGCAACTTACTATACCAGGGATGGGAGACTAACTGAAATATAGTCATCTGTACCTTATATCCAAGGGAAGTTCAAATCCTATGTTGTGACTTATTTTAAGAATACCATGTAAAAATATCTTGCTATATGGGACACCAGACCATTTTAACACCTACATAAACTCTATACACTACTCATCTGGGTACCCCATATCATGTAAACTATATAAAAATGTATGCATGCAAAGATATTTTTTTTAATGTGTTTATTTGTCTATAGGTAAATCAATTTATAAATGGCCATGTTTTTCTTTTTTCTTTTTTTTTTTCAATTGGTCATGTTTTTCGTCATAAATAAATTCCTTTGGAATTCAGAACTGAGAAACATCTAGCAAAATTGTTTTTAAAATATCATGAACTTTTTATGATAATTTAATTTTAATTAAAATTTAATAATTTTAATTAAATAAAATACTTTTAATTAAATTAAATTAAATAAAAATAATTTAAAATTTAACCACCAGTGGGTTTTAAATATTTACTTAAATGTGTGGTAATTTTGATATTGTAGCTTTCTATTTCTATTTTTGAGCCAAGATCACTGTGTTTTCCTGATCCCAAAGATTTTTAATAGGCCTTTGGAAAGCTCATCAACTAAAGGACTTGTTCTTACAATCCCTAATGGATGCAAGTGTCCTTTTTGGATATAATGTCTAATAGTCCAATCCCACACTCTCTCTTGGGAAATAGTAATGAGGCAAGGCATAAAAAGAGCAAAAACTGTGCGAAAGTACAGAAGTCACACAGAGAAAAGTCAGCAGAGCCATGCTAAGTGCAAACCATAATGCAGAGAGGAAAGGCAATTCAGAGGGACAAGTAGAAATAGAGGAGAGAAGCAGACAATGGAGCTAAGACGAAGCATGTCAGACGACTAGAGCCCAAGTGATACACAGATGGTCAGGACTGGCTACATAACCTGCAGGATCGTGCAAAATGAAAAAGTGGAGTCCCTTGTTCAGCACTGTTAAAATTTCAAGAGAGCAATAGCAGAACACCCAAACAAGCACAAGGGCCATTTTGAACACGGGATTGTGGGTAACACACTCATGAAGCTGGTCCTGAGGATGACATTCCCACTCTTCTCAAGAAGCGGCTCTGTGATTCTGGCATTGACTTTTTATTTATTTTATTTATTTTAAGTTTATGTATTTATTTTGAGAGAGAGACAGTGTGAGTGGGGGAGGGGCAGAGAGAGAGGGAAAGAGAGAATCCCAAGCAGGCTTCTCACTGTCAGCACAGAACCTGATGAAGGGTTTGAACTCACGAAGCCATGAGATCATGACCTGAGCCAGATTATTAACCAACTGAGCCACCCAGGCGCTCCTGGCATTGGCTTGTATGCCCCCATCTCACTAACTTCCACACACTGACGCTTATGGCCCAGGCCAGCTTGAGCAAGTCACTCATTTGGGACCCTGACAACTCTTACGATTCATTGTGTACAATATGAAAATGAATTAAACTTGAAAATATAAGATGATTTAAATGAAGTACAATGGGTCTACCTTTTACCAATTAATGTATATGTACATTTTAAAGCTGAAAACCAACTACTGACCACTTCTTAAGATTTAAAGGCACATTACGAAAATACAGCCCTGGTTCAAGAGCACCAATGCATAACTGGCATATTCTCAATCTCATGTAAAGTGGATGAAAGCATCTTTTGATGGTTTTTCATTAATCGTTAGTAAAGGTAAATAAAATAGGTGCTTGTTATGGAAGATAAGTCCCTTAGCCCTCCTTCCAGCCAGATGTGCCTCTGAGCCTCTCCTACATAACACTACTTAATATATCTTCACTATCAAATAGTGTAGGGCAAAGCATTAGATAAACAAGATTATATAAAAATAAATAATATATTAACTACCAGGTTTTCCAGGGACAAATCTGGTAACCCAACTCAACATGTTTGAAAGAAAAAAAAAAAGAATACAAACACACACACACACACACACACACACACACACACACACGTGACCCTCAAACAACATGGTTTGAACTGTCCAGGTCCACTTATGCATGGATTTTTTTTCAATAAATATATTGGAAAAAATTTTGGACATTTGTGACAATTTGAAAAACCTGCAGAGAAACCAGCCTAGAAATACCAAAAAAATAAAAAAGGAAAAGTTAGGTATTATTCTAAAAGTAAAGTATATAATGCATATAACATACAAAACGCATGTTAACTAATCACTTATGTTATCAGTAAGGCTTCTGGTCAATAGTAGGCTATTAAATAGTTCAGATTTTGAAAAGTCAAAAATTATACATGAATTTCAACTATGAGTTAGCACTGCTAACTCTCACTTTATTCAAGGGTCAGTATTTGTATGTATAGATGTATTTTCTGCCACCTCTGCGAGGCCCTGATACCTCTCACTTGGGCCACTTCAATACTGTCCTTACTAGCTGGATACATTTACTCCAAATGTCTCTCCACTCTATTCCCTCCATGTTTCTTTCTACCCCCACTAACATTCATCTCCTTCAAAAAGATTGTATCTTTTGATGTCTCTAAAGCCAAAATTAGCTCCCCATAGTTTGGTTACAGTTAGTTCTGACTCTGCCAGGCACCCCAACTTTGGACCCTCCATGTTTTGGTTTTGATAAGCACTTTCCATTCTTCACATACATTGCTCCCCTGTCCTATCTTTAAGTTTCAACTAAACTGAACTACATAATGTTCTGCTGTATACCCCTGTCTTTAATTGTTTCTGCTGTTCTCTAGACCTAGATATTATTTACCTGGGCTAATTTAACGTCATAAGATGGGAGATTGGGTTAGTTTAGGTTCACTGAAACATAAACTTTGCAATAGCATAATTTTGTTTGGTTTTACTCTTTACTGTTTACTGATGTAGTGCAGATGCCAAGAACTATGCCTGCACATACAATGAATATTTGTTGAATGAATGAATGAATGATATTCCTTAAGAATTTAATATTCTGGGGCGCCTGGGTGGCTCAGTCGGTTAAGCGTCTGACTTCAGCTCAGGTCACGATCTCGCGGTCCGTGAGTTCGAGCCCCGCGTCAGGCTCTGGGCTGATGGCTCAGAGCCTGGAGCCTGTTTCCGATTCTGTGTCTCTCTCTCTTTCTGCCCCTCCCCCGTTCATGCTCTGTCTCTCTCTGTCTCAAAAATAAATAAACTTAAAAAAAAATTAAAAAAAAAAAGAATTTAATATTCTGCAATTCCAACCAATGGTGTCCATATATTGTTTAATTACCTCAACAGACATTTTTTTAAAGTTTTTATTTACTTATTTTGAGAGAGGGAGAGAGAGCACCAGGGAGGGGCAGAGAGGGAGGGAGAGAGAGATTTCCTAGCAGGCTCCATACCATCAGCACAGAGCCTGATGTGTGGTTCGAACTCAAGAAATGTGAGACCATGACCTGAGCCGAAATCAAGAGTCAGATGCTTAACCAACTGAGCCACCCAGGTGCCCCAGCTCAACAGAAATTTTATATTAAATACTTGCTCACGCAAACAACTGTATGAAGCCTGTCAGAGAACAGATACTAACAAAAACACAGGAATGTGACAGGAGCAGCAAACTTGTCTCTAGAATATACACTTCTTGCAAATAACTCTAAAGTACTTATTTATTACATACAATATTCCAGCCAGGTTGATTACATGGATAATGATACAATCAGATGGTACAACTAGGAATGCCCAAATTTAAAAAAAAATCAGGAATTTTTATAGAACATTCAATGCAACTATGGACTTTAGAGCTGGTTTTTATTTTCCTGAGTTTTACTTTCCTAGTATTCCATGCCGACTGCATACTATTCTGTTTTCCTATGGTTATAAAATGATTTATCTCTGTACATTTAACCTCCTTGGTCCTGGTGTTCTGGGGTGGCTGCCACTTAATGACAGTGACATGTAGCTAACCAGCTACACTGAATCAGCTCTAGAAAGACTAATAGGTGAGAGACATAATGGCTGATGCTAATGCAGAGCCAAGAAAAAGAGGTAAAACTTAGTAGAAAACAAAAGCCCCAGTATGTTAACCTCATATAATAAGTCTTAAATAACACGTGTCCAAAATCTTTTGATTGAATGACAGTACCCTTGCACACTGGTGTCTTAAGAATTTTATGTTCAGATGGGTTGTAAGAAATAAGTTTATAGGCAACTATTACCTCCAAATCCCTGAAAGGAACTCAGTCTTAATTTAGAAAATTCAAGATCGTCATAATTGAAAAGATATTTCTTAAAAAGTATCCCTTCAAGGTCAAAATAATCTTTGACTATCCTGTATTACACTGATTCCTGCCTGCTAGAATCCATTCAGATATTCAGTTCAATACTTGCACAGAGTATCAGAGAGATAAAAAGTTCCTTAGAGGCACTACTTCCAGTATTTAACAACTGCCTACTTTTAATTGTGTAGATGAGAAAAGTGAAGGCCATTGTTTAACATTCTCAGCTTAATTATATATGACCTTGGCAATGGCAGGTAAGTTAAAAACTAGATATTACCAAGAAATAATGCTATTTGTAATTATTATGAAGAATAACATGTTGTGCTATTTATGAGTATTTACTAAAATATTCCACAGACAAAAGTATGCATACACAAAAAGTATAATATGCAACTCCTTTCAGATCCCCGTCTTCCCTCAGGACTAAATTTCATGGACAAACTGTTTCCTGAGTTTAAATCCTGCCTTCTGCTCATATTCCTGAACATCACTTTTTTTCTATGTTTTCCTTCCTAAGATGATACATAAAAGAGATAAAACATTTCAGAAATCTAAAGAGGTTTTCCTGGGGTAGTGCCAGTGTTGTTTTTGTTTTTGTTGCTGTTGTTTAAAAGTGCTGTCCTTAAAACATTATTTTTTTTTCAGACTCACAACGTGTTTTATATTTCTGCTGCTTGACATTGTGCTGAGTATATGGACAGAAGACTCTCTGGATTTTATATAGACAGAATCATAGAATTTTAAGGCTTAAAGAGCCCTGAGCAATGATATGGTCCAACTTTCACTTTTCATAGATGAGGAAAAAGAGATTTGGAAATGTTACATGGGCTAGGTATTTAGTGGGAAACTCAGTGGTTTTAAAACACTAACCAAAGTCTCCAAAATACCCTGAAATATATAAAAAAATTCTTTGTAACTTGTATTATGGAAACCTAAATTTAGCATACTTCTTTGTATGTTTCAAAAATTTTTAAAAAAGGTAGAATAATATACAGATTGAATGTCAATGGGAAGTTTTAAGAAACTGCCTTGAGTGTGGGTATGTCTATTTTTTTTCAGATATGTAAACCTATTGTAGTCTCAAAACAGAAGAATATTTTTCAATATTTAGCAATCTAATGATACCCCGTGGGCTGTCTCAGTCTAGAAATGAACCCACATATGTTTCTTACTAATTTCTCTCAGACCTCCTTCTTAATAGCACCTCTTCTAACTTTAACTTAACATCTTGTTAGTCTTAGTGTATTTCAATTAGTTTGTATTAATGTTGTAGCACAGTCTCAACTCCTCGTATTCCTGAGAAATCCACATCTTTTTACGTGGTCTCATGCGTATTTATGTGTAAGTGTGGGGAAAAACTTCAATTGTAATGCAGTGAAATCTGAAAAACGTGTTAAAGTATGATAGGGAGACACTGCCACAGGGATGGTAGGGAAAGAAGGCAGGAGATAGGATCTCCACTTACCCTGTGTTGTCTGCTAATCCAAAAGCGGGCAGGTGCATGTAACTATATAAATTGTCCCTGCTTGTAGAGGGGCACAATTCCACTTTTTTAAATCACATACACTTGAATCAAATATAAATAAGAGTTGAAAACCTATTTTTCAAAAGGCTAGCTTATCTTCCATATAATGTATACTTTTGAGAAAAACTGAAATGATAAAAGCAGAGGAAGTAGGAGGAGGGGGGAAGAAGAATGGGAAAGAAACTTAGAGAATAACAGGGCAGAGGACTGGGAAAAACAGAGCGGGTTAGAATTTAAACTCAGAGATTTATGTTATAGATTATATGGGCACAGCCATTATTTCAAGTTTTTATATGTTATATAGGAAGAAAAAATCAGCTATCTTATTAATGATGCATGCGGTAAAGTTACCTTAAGCATAAATCACTTATCCCAGGATAACAAATACACTTAATGGAAAACATTAAAGATGTGGAGAACGTAATAATTTTAGAAAATAGATGTAGAGAAGTTTAGGTTCTGGGAAAGCAGAAAAGCATTATACCCAGGGGCAAACACAGGTGATAAGAGGCAAGTACCAACCTAACATTTCAGAAAGCATCAAAGGTGGGGTGCCTGGGTGGTTCAGTCAGGTAAGTGTCCGACTCTTGACTTTGGTTCATGTCATGATCTCACAGTTTGTGGGTTTGAGCCCTGCCATCGAACCGCAGCACCATCAGTGTGGAGCCTGTTTGGGATTATCTTTTCCTCTCTCTCTGCCCCTCACCCACTCACACTCCCTCTCAAATGAAAAAAAAAATACATATATGTTATAATTTCTAACTTCCCCATATTATATATTATATCAAATAAAATGCATTATAGTTTACTGATTATGAGGAATAGCACTAAAGCAGAGGTCGGCAACATTTTCCTGTAAGGAACAGAGTAAATGAATGGGGAGTGCATATGATGAATAATGGAAAGGAAAAATATAAAAGTCATGAATGCATAATCTTAGGGACACAAACATGAAACACTAATGATTGAATAGCACTGTGGTGGAACACAAGGGTCTCAAAACAAGACAGCTCTGATGAGTTTAAATCTCAGCTCCTGCATTGTACCTCTGAGTAAATTACCTCTCTAATCCTCAGCATCCTCATGAATAGATAGGGAATAATTATAGCATTTTGTTCTCAGGGTTCAGAGGACTGAATTAAACAAGCGACAAAACACTTAACATGGTGCCTGAAAGAGAGCAAGTACCCAATAAATAGCAGCAATAAAGAGTAAAATAATAGGTGGAACCTACGAGATAGCAAAAAACAAAAACAAAAAACATTTGGTCAGTTCTTACAGTTAATTCAAATAATCTTGTACTTTCGTAGCACAATTTTCAAAATTTTATTGATGTATAATTGACATACAATATTATATTAGTTTTAGGTATACAGCCTAGTAATTTAATGTGAAGTGATGATCATGATAATAAATTTAGTTACCATCTGTCACCTTACAAAGTTGATACAATGTTATTGACTCTCCATGCTATATGTTACATCTCCAGGCACAACTTTTTATTGACATATAATGGAAATGTAACATTGTTCACATTTAAGGTGTACAGTGTGTTGATTTGGTATACTTTTATACTGCAATATGATTGCCACCATAACATTAGCTAACATCTCCATCACAGCATATAATCATCATTTTTTTCCTGTGGTGAGAACATTTAAGATCTAGTCCCTAGGCCACCTTCAAGTATATAATACAATATTCTTAACTATAATCACAATGCTGTGCATTAAATCCCCAGAACATATTCATCTTCTAACTGCAAGTCTGAACCTTTTAAGCAGCATCTCCCCAATTCTCTCACTCCCCAGCCCCTTTTAAACACCATTCTACCCACTGTCTCTATAAATTTGGCTTTTTAAAGATTCCACATATAAGTGATATTATACAGGATTTGTCTTTTTGCACAATTTTCATTTTAAATTATTTTTGATATGGTTCTCTCAAGGGCTATACCCCCAGGAAGAATGAACCTTGTCTGCCCATAATTGTATTCCTAGAGTCAAGCATCATCTCTATAACATAGGTGCTCAGAAAATATGCCTGAGTGAATGAATGGAGCAGAATGAGAAAGCATAGGATAAAATATAAATTCTATCGTTCATAGTTGTGTGTGCCAATACCTTCTCCATCGTCATGTCTTTACTTATAAAATGGAGGCAATAGTAATACCCAATATAATTGCTGTGAGGAGTCAAGGAGAAAGATATTCTGATAAATACAACAACTTCCAACAGTGTCTGGGAGATAGTATCTAATAAATGTTACGCAAATCCAGTTTAGTGGTTTTGGTTCAAACTTATGCTGACCATAAGACTAAGCTAATCAAATTTCTGTGTTCTCCAAGTGCATTATTTATTAGACTATTTATACCATATCTTGGTGTTGTAACAATCAAAATGGCTTGTATTTAAATTTGTAAGATGTTTGTACCTTTGAACAAAAATCCATAAATAAAATGTGAAGGGAGATATTGTTTTCATAACTTTCTGCTCCTGAAAGAAAAGCCACTGATCTTAGTATAAAGGATCTAATTGATGCATTCTGCCAAAGCAGTGTGTTCTCACTCTGCACTCTCTGATTTTAAATTAAAAATTAATATGCCTACCTGTGCTCACTGGTGAATTTGCTGGGAATCATCAATATTTTATATATGGCACAGGCCAGTTTTATGTTGTGCTCTAATGCAGAAATGTAGAGGTGTTGCTGGGACCTAGCCAGTGGCTGGAGAAATTTCATCAGCAACAGAAGATGACAGTAACAGGAAACGTGATGAACCAAGAAGAAGAAATCAATGGCCTTTCTCTACCCTGCTGTGAAATTAAATGATGGCACCCTATGAAACCAAAATATCTCTTGTTAAGTGCAAGAAAGCACAGAAAATCTTCATAACGAGGTTGTGGTAAGAAATAGCCATTAAAAGACATATATATATATATATATATATATATAAATATATATATATATATTTGTTTATTTTTGAGACAGAAACAGAGCATGAGCAGGGGAGGGGCAGAGCGAGAGGGAGACAGAATTTGAAGCAGGCTCCAGGCTCTGAGCTGTCAGCACAGAGCCCAACATGGGGCTCGAACCCACGAACTGTGAGATCATCAGCTGAGCTGAAGTCGGATGCCTAACCAACTGAGCCACCATTTTAAGTCATAGGAATATTTAACGTCATAGGAAAATGCCAATGACATAAGGTGAAATGTGAAATGAGAATGGAAAACCATATACAATAAGAACTCAATTATATACAATTATGTTTGTATATTAAGATCATTTGTTCTTAGACTGAAAAAATGTGTAAATACAATAATGTCAGTTATCTTTAAATATTTGGGTTATGGATGCTTTTTATTTTCTTTTTAATACTTGCATGTTAGGTCAATTAGATTCTTACTCTCAGAAAAATAAAAGATACATGAGGCATTGACCACAGTGGGAGATGACACTGAAAGAAAAAGAATTGTGCAGAAAATTCTAGAGACTATAAAAGACCACATCTAGGCCCAAGTCATGAGAACGCAGAAATTAAGAGAAAGTGGAAGTCAGGGGTCAGTTAAAAATATAGAGTATAAGGTGATATCACTAATTTACATAGAGAGAAAAGGCCAAGAAAGCAATGGACTCCAGATAATGGTGAAGAACAAGAATGAACATCCTGTTGCCGGACTTAGCCTTGAGCTCCTGCCCTTCTTGGGGCATGAATTTACTGTTTCCTGCCTGACTTAGCCTGGATGATTTAGCTATTTCCAGGTGTTTGTATGAGTACAATAAATCCCCTTACATGAAATTACTTGAGAGTCTCTTCCTTACAGCAGGGACTTAAATAAAATAACAACTGCAGTTAAAAGGAACTTTCATTGTATGACACTCCCCTTTCATACTCAATCTCAAAAGAGACCTAGAGAGGAATTATTTGCCGCACAAGTTAAGAAGAAATGGTGGTGGTGGTATTTGAAGGCACACTGTAGTTATAAGTCTTTGAGTGTTTAGGATAGCACAGACCAACAAGTATCAAAGGTTCATAGACCCAAATAAAGACCTGCTCAAATTAGTACTGATGTTTGTTGGAGGAAACACTGAAGAACAGGGAAAAAGGAAGGTGTGATGAAGGCAAGAGATTATTTAAAGAGGTGGAGGGGCGCCTGGGTGAGTCAGTCGTGTGGGTGTCCGACTCTTGATTTTGGCTCAGGTCATGGTCTCGTGGTTCGTGAGTTCGAGAACCATATCAGGATTTCTGCTGATGGTGTGGAGTCTGCTTGGGATTCTCTCTCTCCCTCTCTCTCTGCCTCTCCCTGACTCTCTTTCTCTCCCTCTCTGTGTCACTCTCAAAATAAATAAATAAACTTAATTTTTTTTTTAAATAAAGAAGTGAAATTTTATGCATCGGGACTAAGATTAGGGATGACAAATAGGTTCTACCTTATATGTCAATCATAGTTGATTGATAATGGCTATCTAGAGTACAGTGAAGAGAAGGACCACAGAGCCAACCTGGGGACAGAAAAATGTACTAGAATCAATTAGGAAGGTCTGCTACTTGTCTGCAAGTCCACAGTGAAGTCACAGGTAGAAGGGGTGGTGGCATGAAAAGAGTAGAGGCTTTGCAGTTCAGATACCTGTCCCACATCTTATATGTGAAGGGTTTTGGGGGAACTTATCTAAACTCCCTTAGGTTCCATTTTCTCGTCATATAAATCATAACACCTGCTTCACAGTATTTCTGTGGGAATTCAATAACTTAACAGGTAAAGTCCACAAGACATTTCCAGGCACACACCAGGTGTCTAATAAAATGTTAGGCCCTTCTTCCTTAGCTTCATCTTTCAAAATCTTTGATTACAACTGCAATACTATTGGTCCACAATTAACTGCAAATGCACAGCACATACTGTCAGTCTATGATTGATTATTACTCTATCAGTCCATATTTTTGGCTCATGATTAGTCACAATTATATAGCCCACACTATAGGTTTACAGTTGATCACAACTCTATCACCCTATACTCTGGGTCCACACATTGCCATTTCTGCTGTTGGAAAATAAGAAGGAAAAAAATACACGTATCACAGACTGTTTATAACTGACTTGGAAAAAATGAAGTTCTTGCAGTGAGTGCCTAAAAACTATGCATAAGGTAGTTTGTTTTCATTGAATAGAAATGCTGACATTAACTCTTTTGGAAAATGCAAAAGATGAAAACCTTCTGTTCTTTCTTTCTAAAAAAATATTTTTAAATGATTATTTACTTTTGAGAGAGAGACAGAGTGCAAACAGGAGAGGGGCAGAGACAGAGGGAGACACAGAATCTGAGGCAGGCTCCAGGCTTTGAGTTGTAGCACAGAGTCTTACGCAGGGCTTGAGCTCACCAACCCACCAACCGTGAGATCATGACTTGAGCTGAAAAGTCGGACCCTTAACCAACTGAGCCACCTAGGCACCCCTTCTCTGTTCTTTCTGAACAGAGAACTGAAAGCTAGGTTTCTTCCTGAAACCTAGAACTGCTCTAAAAATCATAGGTTAATTTAAAAAGTAATTTGTTCGTAACTTTATGATAGAAATTAAAAAAAAAAAACAAAAAACAGCAGGGACACATGGGTGGCTTAGTTGGTTGAGTGTCCAACTCTTGATTTCGTCTCAGGTCATCATGATCCCAGGGTCCTGGGATCCAGCCCGGTGTTGAGCTCTGCACTGAGCATGGAGTCTGCTTAAGATTCTCTCTGTCACTTCTCTCTCCTGCTGCCTCTCTCCCTGGCGCTCTCTCTCTCTCTCTCTCTCTCTCTCTCTCTCTCTCCCTCTCAAATTAAAAAAAACAAATTTCATCTGTACCTGTGCACCACTATATCAGCCAGGAAATTCCAGTTTCTCTCTATCATCTCTTCTTCCCTGTTCTTATTTTTCCTCATCTACTTTAGGACAAGGTTCGGATGAACAATGAGGGCAGGAAAAAGACAGCTATTCTGACTTTTTGATGAGGCTAATACCTAACTTAATAAAACATAAAAAATATACAGTTAGTTCAGCTCTATCCACAAACTCCTAAAAGAAACAACGTGGTAAAAGTCAGTTAGGATTCAACTATTTTCTTTGCTTGTTTTCTAAGGCCTGAAGCTTCAGTATGTTTTTCCTATACTGCCTGATAAATTCCGAGTAAAAGGCTTAAGCTGGATTTTTCTATAAATCCTGAACCTAAAATTTAAAAGTAATTTGTAAAAACAGCAATAGGGTATACTGAGGGAGTTCATTCTGACCTGGCTTCATTTTACCCATTTTTATGTAGGAGTGACCCAATCAAACAATATGACATACCTACTTATTATTATAACCTGCTCTTCAAAATCCGTGCTTCCAACAAATGTTTAACTAAGTTTATGATTCCTGTGGATTCCAGTTACCCTACATTATTGCCAGCTAAATCAAAATTGTACTACAGCTAAAATATAAAAGTTTTTTTTTAAAGAACATATGTTGTCTCATCAAACCTGTATATCTTTTTTACAGTTTGTTTAGCAAAATATGTGATTGTTTTTCATGTTGTAATAAGGATTGCTTTACAAAGGGTAAATCACTCTGGTATTCATCATGAACCTTTACACTGACCCTAGGATTCTTCCCCTCTGGGCAAAAATTTCCCACCTTTTAAAAGCTTCCATAAATTCTACAGGGTAACTATAAGCATTAACACGTAAGTATATTTTTATTCTTGATTTTTGCTCCACTTAGACGTTCTTCTTAGTTGTGTCAGAAACTGATTTTTCCCCATAATCCGTTCTCCCTTTCTCCTTATTAGTAATAGAAGTCCTCCTCTAGCACTTGAATTTCAGCAAGGTACATGGTCAGCCAGCGAGGGATTATGTCTCCAAGATTTGTTGGCAGCTAGACATGGCTACTTTACTAAATTCTAAATCAATGGATATGACAGAAGTGATATGTTCAACTTGCACATCATATTCTTGAAAAATGTGCTTGTTCTCTGCATCCTCTGCCCCACTTCCATTGAATAGGAATCTGCCGTGAATCTGCAGCCCAAGTAATCCACAAAACGCTAATTGTTGGTGTAACCAAGAAACAGGTTCCATCAACCTGGTCCCCAAAGGGATTATACAACAATGCTGCTTATACACTAGACTATCTTCCTATTTCTGTATTACATTGTGGGATAGAGATATGCCATCTTTTTTGATACTCTGTATTTGAGGGTATTTTTGTTATATCAGGTCAAGCAATACCCAACAGACATATACTAACTCTGGTGCCTTCTTTTTGTGGAAATAACTATTTAACATAAACCTTACCAGGAATCACTTCCTTATACAGCTGTATTATGACCAATACAGGTTAAAGCAGGCCCTCTGTAACTTTTATAGATCTTACTGGAGTGTGCACAACACTTAATTGTACCTATTGGTTTATAGTAAACTAGACTGGACGTACTAGGGGACAGGAAGACTACCTTAACCCACCTTTGTTTCTCTAATGCTTAACGTGGTACTCAAGGAACAGATATTGCACTAATGGATTATTTAATATTATCCTTGATGATATAAAATAAATATCAAGATGCTGCAGTTCAATGAACTTTAATACTAATTTTATTATATCAGAGGTCACTTAAAATTATCACCATATGTAATAACAGAAAGGCCAAGTTTTTCTCTACAAACTTAGGAAAATATGACTCTTCCAAAGTAATCAAGGCATTGAATCATCTCCTACTTAACTGGAGATTTTTTATAGTGTATCAGATTTAGTACCTTTCTTGGCAGATTGAAGACTGTTATCATCACTATCTTCCCAAAGTGCAATTACCCTTCAAATTATTTTTAATTGGTTCTCAAATATATATTTTTCAATATTTACTGCTTTTTAAAAATGAGTTTACCTTTCTAATTTCTGCTGGTACAGACTATTATACAGTTAATGTATAAGAAACTGAAATCAGAAAACCGAAATCAACAATCAGAGAATATTCTTAGTAGACACTATTTATTGGAAAAAATCCAAACATAGAAATAAAATGAGTTGCTCTAAAAGTAAATTAGTTACTTGAAAATAGAATAAAGAACAAGAAGAAAAGTGGTTTTGAGCGCAATTAGCCAAGTGTGATTATGTACAAGAGACCAGACAGAGGTAAGCCAAAAGAAATATCTGGCATAGCAGTGAGGTCTTTGCTTGACAGGCCAACCACATTTAATCTCTGACAGCATGTAAAGGCATGAATTCTTTGTAAAACTATGTAATTAAGTGAAATTACATAGCAGCTGCCCAGTAAATCTCTAGAGAGGAGACTGGCTAAAGGCTAGGTTCTATGGTTGTCAATGCTCCAGTTGAATGGTTTTTAATTTGACCCCTAAATGACAGTCACACCTAGGTTTAAGAATCAGTAATGTATTTGACACAGTCTCCTCTGTAGCAGAGTCAAAGAGACAAAGAGACACACAAAACAGAGGCTAAGAGATAAGCTCTACAAAAAACAAAAACAAAAACAGGGGTGGAGGGCGTGCTTATTTCATCTACAATCTTATTTTTAAATGCAAAATTTTCAATGTTTATTTTTGAGAGAGAGAGAGAGAGAGAGAGAGAGAGAGAGAGAGACTGTGAGTGGGGGAGGGATATAGAGAGAGGAAGACACAGAATCCGGAGCAGGCTCCAAGCTCTGAGCTGTCAGCACAGAGCCTGCTGCAGGGCTCAAACTCACAAACTGACATCATGTCCTGAGCTGAAGAGGGACGCTTAACTGACTGAGCCACCCAGGCACCCCTCATCTAAAATCTTATAAGCACCATGCATTTGTCTTGAAGAATTAAACCCTTGGGGCCAAGTCTAAGCAGGAGATCCCAAAGTACCAGGACAATGGGCTATTGGAGTCTAATGTCTTCCTTTTCATAAGTTAAGTCAACATAAATATTTAAGTGTCTCCTGGGGTGCCTGGGTGGCTCAGTCAGTTGAGCATCAGACTCTTGACTTCTTCTCAGGTCATGATCTCATGGTTTGTGAGGTCAAGCCCAAAGTCCAGCTCTGTGCTGACAGTGTGGAGCCTGCTTGGGATTTCTTTCTCCCTTTCTCTCTGCCCCTCCCCAGCTCTCTCTTTGTTTCTCTCTCTCTCTCTCTCTCTCTCTGTCTCTCTCTCTCAAAAATAAATAAATAAACAATAAAAAAAAAAAGGAATTTAAGTGTCTTCTGAAACTGGCCGTGGCCAAAGGTAATTATTGTCAGAAATGTAGATGTTATAAGGAGATTTGGCAGTGCATTTAGTCCTTCCTTATTCTCCACTAACTCATGCCTGGAGTGACCGACCATTCACTCTAGTTTGTCCAGGACTGTCCCTGTTAATGCCTGTTTAACTGAAATGGATTATTAATTTTTATTCTTAAAATGTTTACAGATAATAAATTACATGCTCATTCCTTTAAAGATCAAGTCTCTTAACTCCATTTCCCAAATGTTCTTGAACCTGTCCACTTTGCCCTGCTTCTATTTTCTTCACATCATCTTTCGTGAGGACTACTGTAGGAATCTCATGTCTGGTATCGTTTTTCTACTCTTGTTATTTTCCAATTGATTTTGCATAATACTGCAGAGAATCTTTTAAAAACAAAATCATGACACTTCTCTCCTTAAACTTCTTACATATTCCTGTGTTTAGACATAGGAAGATGTGCATAATCCTGACTCTGCCTGCCCCTTCAACCCCATCTGGTACCACTCCTTTCTTTTCTGATTCTTTGACCCAATTAGATTTCTTCTAGGCCTCTTAGCTATCTTAAGAGATTTCACTTCTTTCTGTTCTTTCTTTCTGGAATAGACTTTCTCCTCTTACCTCCCTTCTTTTGGTCTTATTCTTATTCATCTTTTTGATCTCAGTTTAAATACCTCTTCTTCAGAAACACTTTCACAGACCCTCACAAACTAGGCAAGGTCTGTTCCTACAGCAATGACAATAATGCGCAATTCTTCATAACATACAGACAGAGAATTCCATATATGTAACTATTCCATATGCCCCATTAAATTACAAGTTCCAGGAATAGAGAGATCCTATCTTATTTTATTTGTTGCTAGATCTCCAACACTTTAGCATGTAAAAAATGTCCAACAGCTTTTTATTGAAATAACCAAATGGGGAGTTCCAATTTCAGGCAGGTAAATATAAAGTACCTATTTACTCCTTAACTTTAAACACTATCTTTGAACAAGCCAATACTTCATAATATACATTACTTTCTGTTCTACTCCATAATTGAATATACAATAACTATATTTAGTCCAACAAATACCAGATTAAGGTAAAAGGTACATATATTTTGGTACATCTAATTATTTCATGTTTACAATCATGTTAAGCTTATATAATCAACATTTATATTCAAAAATTATTTCACATGCTTTATTTTTGCAAAATGAGGGTAAAAATAATAAAATATTCAGATAATTATATAAGTAGAGATGTGTAAAGATGCTTACATTGCTTAAATTGTAGCTTAAAGGAAACACCACAATGAAATTACTAGATATTTATCAATTAAGTATGAAAAGCTGAATTAAGTATGTGAAAACCAATGCATTATCATAAAGTAAAACATGCAGATAGAAAGTCAAACATGAAATTTGAAGATTACTTTTATTATGATTCAATTGATATTTAGGATCCATTTCTGTTAGGATGAATCCAGTTACAACACAAAAAAAACTCATCTCACTGTGGCTTGATCAATGGCTAGGTGGCTCAGTTGGTTAAGCGTCTGACTTTGGCTCAGGTCATTATTTCACAGTTTGTGGGTTCAAGCCCCTCACCGGGCTCTGTGTGACAGCTCATAGCCTGGAGCCTGCTTGGGATTCTGTGTCTCCCTCTCTCTGCTTCTCCCCCACTCACTCTCTGTCTCTTTCTCTCTGTCTCTATCAAAAATAAATAAACGTCAAAAAAATTTTTAAATAAGATGGCTCCTTCAGCTTCAGATATCAAGTCCTCCACAACCACCATCATGGAAGGAATGAAATGGCAGGAGAAACAGAACCTTCTCTTCTGGGGCTTCTCTTTATCAAGTAAAAATGTCTCTTTTGGAATTTGCCAAGAAGACTTCCCATTGTATATCATTGACCAGAATGAGATCACATGTACATTCCAAGATTTATCACTTAAAAAGAGTAATGGAATTACCATTAAGGCTTAAAGTAATCATGAGAACAAAGGATCTCAGCTCATTATATGAGCAAACAAGTCAGATCTTGGGTAGGCAACAACTGTCTGTCATAGAACTCAGTTATATCAGATTCCTCTGAGCTAGAAAAGTAAAGTGGTAACAGTGAACATAGTTATACAATTGAAATTTTGCTTCCATACATTCTAGCATAAAATAATTTCAGGGAAAAACAACTATTTCTTTCTTGTTGTTGTTAATGTTTATTTTTTTATTTCTGAGAGAGAGAGAGAGAGAGAGAGAGAGAAAGAGAGAGAGTACAGGGAAGGGGCAGAGAGAGACAGAGAGACAGACAGACAGACAGAATCCCAAGCAGGCTGAACTCTGTCAACACAGAGCTCAACATAGGGCTCTATTCGACAAACCATGAGATCATGACCTGAGCCCAAATCAAGTGTTGGATGCTCAACCAACTGAGCCACCCAGGTGCCCTGAAAAATAACTATTTCTAACACAGAAGGGGATAAATTAAAAATGAAGCCATATAAATTGTTAGAAGCTTTCTATTTTTGAAAACATAACTATCTGGGCAGTTTAAGAGACTCAAATAATATGACACTTAAAAATAAGCCTTCTTTCAGAGCCATTTCAATCAATACAGCAAATACATACTAATTGGTAAAAGGTTTTATTTAGCTGCATGAATTTCATAATTATGTTACATTTAAGAGGAAAGAAGACAAAAACGTGGAGATTCATTTCATACTCAAACTCTCACTTTCAATTTACCTGTAATTACATTTTTAATTTTATATTGCATCCAACCCAATGATAAAAAAACCACCTCAAATCACATCAATCTTTCAGTTGCATCTTAGAGAAATAATGGCTCTGAACCAAATACCCAGGTACTAACTAGTTTAGTTTTAATTCTGAGCAGATGGACTAGGATTCTCAAGGTCAAATTTACAGGATCTTCTCGGAAAAATATCTCATGGTCTCTGTATCATAGCAGATGGTGAAAATATTTTAGGGCTATTTTCTTTTCTTTTTTTTTTTTAATGTTTATTTATTTATTTTTTTTATTTTTGAGACAGAGAGAGACAGAGCATGAACAGGGGAGGGGTAGAGAGAGAGGGAGACACAGAATCTGAAACAGGCTACAGGCTCTGAGCGGTCAGCACAGAGCCCGACGCGGGGCTCGAACTCATGGACCGTGAGATCATGACCTGAGCCGAAGTCGGACGCTTAACCGACCAAGCCACCCAGGCGCCCCTTTTAGGGCTATTTTCAAATGATGTTAGTGGAACCACATTTCTATTAGTTGTCTTACATGACTTCCATAAACATGATTTTACTTCCAAATCAAGAGTTACAATTGATGGATCTTAGCAGGGCTCTTCTGAGATATCATTATCAACAATGACACACTGGAATTTATATTCCAAATTCAGAGATGAATTACAGAAGAGGAAGCAATGGATCTCCTGAGATAAACAGACAGATACTGATAAAAGTTGTTATAATACATATCCTATTTTCCTATATAAAAGGAGACAATTTCTATCTTCTGTTATGGTAGAGTTTTAAATTGATGTTTCTTTTTGGAAGATAAGCACAATATACTTCTTCATTTTGACCCCTTAAGCAACTTGACATACTACAGACATCCAATAAGTTATATATATATATTTTCTTTTTGGGGTATAACTTTTATTTTTACTTTCAAGATAAAATATTGTGAAAGGAATATGCTATCTGGGGCAATGTCAGGTGTCTACTCCTTCCACTCTGATTTATTTTCTTGGGAAATTGTTTTCATTGCCTAAAATCTTATTGGGAAGGTAATTCTCAGCTATTTTATCCCACTCCCAAAGTGAAAGTGGGAAAGTCTCAGATTCCTCACATTTCTTAAACTGGCTGGGGCTGGGAAATGGCATGAATTTGGCTAATAAAGCCCTTCCCCTGGGACTTTGGATCTTGAGTGATGCAAAGATGAAATGAAATACAGAGTTCATTTGTTACAACAGCAAAGGCAGGAGTGGTAATGCTGTCCTAATTAAGACTGTTCCTGCTACTCTGGTTCCTATTTCCCAGACCCCCTCCAATTCTTGGTTTCACACCTATCCCAAGCCAGTCCTCATTGTTCTAATAAGTACTCTTTTGCTTAAGTAGAGTTGGTTTCTATATTTGTAATAAAAATTTTAAAATATAGACAAAATTAGATAATAGAAATATCTATAACATACTGTTTTATAGCATTCTTTTCCATTGCTATATCCTGAACATTTTTCATGATCAATACAAATATTACACAACATAAGCTTTAACGGTCACCTGGCTTATTTGCACGGATATACTATAGTTTACTAGAATCTGTTTAAGCAGTCCTGGATATTTAGGTGTTTCCTTTTTCTTTTTTACCATTATAAAAAACCCTCTGGTTAGCATTTTTTTTTTTCTTTTTGTATTCAAGTTAGTTAACATACAGTGCAATCTTGGTTTCAGGGGTAGAACTTAGTGATTAATCTCTTACATATGACATCCACTGCTCATCCCAAAAAGTGCCCTCCTTAATCCCATCAACCATTTAACCCACCCCTCCACCGACCTCCCCTCCAGCAACCCTCAGTTTTCTTTCTGTATTTGAGTCCCTTATAGTTTTCCCCCTCTTTGTTTTTATCTTATTTTTCCTTCTTTTCTCTTATGTTCATCTGTTGTGTTTATTAAATTCCACATATGAGTGAAACATATGATACTTGTCTTTGTCTGACTGACGTCTTTTGGTTAGCATCTTATGTATACATCATTCTATACAGTTCTGATATTGTTACCTTGTAATAAATTTCTAAAAGTGGAATTACTGGGGCAAAAGGTAAACAAATTTTGAAAGCGTTGAATTACGCCCTGCAAGGAGGGTTGTACCTATTTATCATTCTATTAGCAGTGTACGAAGAAGGTGCCAATTCTAAGATCTTATCCATTAGTTTTATTGTAAAGATAGGAGACTATAAAGCCATTCAACTTTACTTGCCCAAATATACAATTTAGAGAGCAATCTTTGGCTTGAGGAGCCCCATGTAATAAAGGGGAAGAGTTACAACAGAACAAAATGCATACTTTGTACCATTTACAAGTTCTCCACAGAGTTCTTAGTACAACTGAATATGACCCATTTCCATATATGTTTTCTTGTGGATGGATACTGTGAAAGCTTTCATAGTGAGTTAGAAGGAAGAGGAAGAAAGAATCAAAGAAAACCCTGCCGGCCTTCATTATAGCTGCTTCTCACAGCTAACTTACTCATACTCTCAAAGCTAAGGAATGAAGGATTTCCTAACTACAAAAAGTATATTTACACAAAAGACACTACTAAAATCCATTATAGAGCTGGCATGCCCAGAGAGAGTCTAAGTCTAGTCTTGGTCCAGAAAGTTTTCTCTATATTGTTCTGTAAAAAATTACATGGCATCTTCCTGAGTCAATTTTAACTCATGTAAACAGTGATCCTACTGACACAATAAATGAGGCCATCTAGGTAGATCTGTGCTCAAATGACAGTATATTGGAAAGTAGAGGCTGATGAAATCCATGTCTTAGCTGTTGTGTGCTAAGGAAATACACTCAGAAACACAATATTTTGAATTTTGGTATTTATCAAGAACCAAATAGGCATATTAGTCCATGTGCATGTAAGTATGTGTGCGCATGAATGTGAATGTACACGTGTGTGATCTGAATAAATCCAAAGGCCCCAAGGGGCCCAGGTTCAGTGAGGTGTTAAATTCAAAGAATCACAACTCTTGCAGGGAAAAAGTAATTAAAATACTTCAATTATTTACTCAATCTCTCACAGATAAATGCATTTTAATGCATAGCAAGTATCTTTAGAATTCTGGTCTCCCTGTCCCTGATTTTCTTTACAAAGCAGCTATACCCTGAATCGTTTCTCCCAGTCTCAATTCCCAGTTGTCCCAAATTCAGCCTTTTTTTCTCTCTCCCCTTCCTCATCTCTCAGCTGCTTGAATCACTTAGCATCTCTGACTTTTCAAGTATTCCCTGTATCCAAAATACTATCTGATTATATATAACAAAGGTACATCAAAGTGTCAACATGGTAAGCGGCTAGATGCTCTGGGAAGTAGGAGAATACTATGATAATTAAAGTATTAATTGATTTAATTTAAAATATACATTAACAGTGTTGTCCCTGACATATTCACATACAATTCATGACAAAATAGCCTCACAAAGTAGTAGATAAAATGTTCTATGTCAATTTTAAAGATTCCTGGTATAATTAGTATGCATACATTCTCCAAGGAAAGATAACTTATGAGTAAGGGCTTTAAAAAACAAAGTTTGTTTGTTTTTACTTTTCAAGAGAAGACAAAGGAAAATGGTGCTTTAATGCTTAGTGCTTTACTAATGGATGTATTAGTGTCTTAAGTAGCACTGGACATTTCGAACTTTTTTTTTTTTTAATTAAAAGGGAAACTTCTGCTGAAAAGAAACAAATAATTGAAGTACTCAAACATCTAGAATGAAGCTAGGAAATCTGATTATCATAGAATTGTCATAGATGCAAATGATCCTAGACAGTCTTAAAAATTATTCTAGTGACATTGTGAGACTCTAGTGAAACTATGTGACATTGAAGTGCTTCTTTATTATGAATTTGCTTTATTTTTAAAGCCATGATCTCTATTGTAGAGGAACGCACGAAAGCAAATTTTGTAAAAGACAAAAAAAGGGCAATCTCCTAGGTTAAAAAAATTACAATATATTATCGGCACCTAAAACTTTCACCTTTCCTTTAAAAAATAGTGAGAAACTTGTATAATTATATGTTGGAAGGAGAAGAGGGTAAGAGATTGTCAGCACTAGTAATTTGTCAACAGAGTTCATCTTTTGCAATTTAATGTTAGCTATAGATTGAGCTTTTATTTCTCTCATAGTTACTTAACCTGACCACTCCAAGTGCGCACAGTGACTCTTCCTTAATGTTCATTTTTTATTATATGAAACATCTGTTTAGATGCATACACTGAATTAATAGTTTTATACATTCCAAATTTATATTGATATCATAAAATAGGTTTAGTATTAATGAAATGCATTTTCAACAATCCAAGATATGCAATCAATGATAAAATGTTTCTCCAGGGAGAAATAAGGCTACACATAGTTAAGGTATGCTGGGCAGCTCACTGTGTCTTTGAACAAGGGTCAATCAATTATGTATATTCTGCACATCCAATTGCTGGCCTCAGTAGCTGCCTAAAAACCAGGTAAAATAAATAATTGCTTAGTCCTATTTCAGACCTATAATAATATCTTCTAGAAACAACAAAATTATTGGTGATGGAGTATAATGTTTTTCAAAGTTTTTTGAAGGCTTTCTATTTGTTTCTAATTCATTCTAGCATATCATCAAATATGTGTAGGATGTCTCCTATGCGCAATATGCCTAAAAATCATATATGCATAAAAAAATAAATAAGAGTGTCCCTGCCTTCGAGGATCTTACATTCTTATGGGCAAAGAGGGAAAAGAGTTGACAAATACAATGCAAGCATGAACAAAGCAGTATGGAGTTTTCTTTCACAATTAGTCTTCATTCACTCAGTATCTAACCCATCAACAACATTTCTTTTGATTTTCTACCAAATATCTCTCAAATCTGTTGACTTCTTTCTATGTCTTACCACCCTAGTCCAAGTTGTGTGATCTTCTATTTGGTCTCTGCAGTAATCTCCCAGTGAATTTTTCCACATTCACTCTCTGTCTACCATAATCCATTGTCCACAGCAGCCAAAGAAACTTTTCAAAATCATATCTGATCCTCTCCTTCCCTCTGTTCCCCCAGACATGCAACTTCTGTATGTCTTTCTTTTGTTCTTAGTATAGAAACCCAACCTCACAAGTGGGGCTCCTGGCTTCTCTCTAAACTCGCTTTGAGTGTTCCTTTTCAATACTATATACAAGGGCCTTGCACATATCAATCTTCTTCTAATCTTAGGATGGGGCCAGCAGCCCTGAATACAGTTTTTCTTTCTTTCTTTTTTTCCCCCTGGGACACTCTTACCCTTACTGTATCCCCACCTTATCTGATTAATTTCTATTTATCTTGCTAATCTCAGCTCAAAGAGCATTTCCTAAGAAAAGAATCCAAAATATGCAAGATCATCAGGTTTGGTTACAAATTCTCCTAAGTGATTTCAGTTGCTCACTTTGCAGTTTTTATTTATATTTCTAATTATTAGAATACTCAATTATTTCCTGTCTCTCCTACCAAACGACTTATCATTACATCATCATTTATTAGCATATGCATTGTTGTAGTAGTTGCTCAGTTAATACTTGTTGAATAATTGGGAAAAATGCTTAGGAAGGGAAATATCTGTTGTAAATGTAAGCCTCATTTATAAAAGAAATCATTAATAGTCTATTTCAATTAAAAATTATATTGTACATAAAGTTAAAAAATAGGCATGGTCATAGTGCAATAAACAAGTATGTACAAAATAAAGTCTTTTAGGGTATCATTTATTTCTGGCCACTTCTGCTCCCAATACCAAAAGGGGAACATATTCTGATGTAGCTCATACCAAAGCTTTTTCCATATGGAGAGACACAGGTTTATGAAAGGAAAAATGAAACTTTCCAGGTATTTCATAAAACCCACTTCAGAACACTGAAACAAAACCAAAATTTGATGCATCAAAAGTAATAACATTCTAGCAGTTGATCCTAACTCTTTAAGGGTTTCAAATCAATGAATAACATTAATTGGGCCACTGCTACTGCATTGCATGATATTAAGATTTGTTGCTTTACTTTTTGAAATCACCTTTTTATTTTTAGTTCAACGTATACATTATTTTCACTGACAGTATTGAGGTTTTTTTTAAGTCAGTATTGGGGTACCCAGGTAGCTCAGTCTGTTAAGCATCTGACTCTTGGTTTCAGCTCAGGTCACGATCTCAGTTTGTGAGTTCAAGCCCCACATCAGGCTCCACAATGATGGTGCAGAGCCCACTTGGGATTCTCTCTCTCCTTCTCTCTCTACCCCACCCCCATTTGTTCTCTCTTAAAAATAAATAAATAAACTTTTAAAAAAGGTCATTATTGTTATTAATGGTATCCAACTTCAGACTATGAAACAACTTGACAAAATGAGTCTTAACATGAGGATGTTAAAAAACTCATGCAAACATCACCACGACTTAATTTCAGCATATTTTCATCACTTCAAAAAGAAACCCCATTCTCATTAGCAGTCAATCCTCATTCACCCTCCCCCCAGCCATTTCCCTCTCCTTTCCTGGCAAACACTAATCTACTTTCTGTCTTTACAGACTTGCCCATTCTAGACATTCTACAAAAATCGAATCTTACATTATGTGGCCTTTGGCATCTGGTCACTTTCACTTAGCATAATGTTTTTCAAGCTTCATCCATATTGTAGCATGGACCAGGACTTTATTTTTATTCATGACTGAATAAAATATAGCTTTTGTTTATCCTAATTCATCAGTTGATAGACACTGGAGTTCTTTCTATTTCTGGCTATTATAAATAATGTTTCTGTGAATATTCATATCTAAGTTTTTGTATGAACATAAATTTTCATTTATCTTGGGTATATACCTAGGAGTGGAATTACGGATCATAGGGTAACTCTTCAATTTTGTAAGGAATTTATAAATGTCTTCCAAAGAAGGTGCACCATTTTGTAATGCCCCCCACAATGTAGGAGAGTTTCGATGCCTCCACATTATAATCCATCTTTTTTGACAATAATCATCTTAGTGAATGTCAAGTGCTATTTCATTGTGGTTTTGATTTGCATTTCCATAATGACTAATTATATTGAGCATATTTTCATGTGCCCATTGGTCATTAGTTTCTCTTCTTAGGAGAAATATGTAAACAAAATTTTGTCCATTTGCTAATTGGGTTTTATATCTTTTTATTGTTGAGTTGTAAGAGTTCTTTAAATATTATAGACACAAGTCCCTTATCGATACATGGTTTATAATATTTTTCTCTTATCATGTGGGTTATCTGTCACTTTCTTTTTTTTTTTGCATGTCTTTACTTATTTTTTAGTAATCTCTACACCTAACATGGGGCTCAAACCCATGACCTCCAGCACAAGAGTCGCATGCTCTTCTGATTAAGCCAGCCAGGCACACTTATTTTCACTTTTCTGACAGTGTTCTTTAATGGTTTCTGGAAGGGATCCAACTTCATTCTTTTGCATTAGATAAGCAGTTGTCCCAGCACAATTTGTTGAAAAGTTTATTATTTCCCCTATCAAACTGTCTTGGTACCCTTGTCAAAAATCAATTGACCACAAATGTATGAGTTCATTTCTGGACTCCAAGTTATTTTCTATTGCTCTATATGTCTGTTATGCCATTACCACACTTCTTTAATTGTTATACCTTTGTCATAAGTTTTGAGATTAAAGACATTCTATGTTCATGGATTTGAAGTACAATATTGTTAAAATGTCTATACTCCCTAAACTAATCTACACATTTAATGCAATCGCTGTGAAAATACCAAAAACATTTTTCACAGAACTAGAACAAACAATCCAAAACTTTGTATGGACCCACAGAAGACCCTAAGTAGCCAAAGCAATCTTGAAAAAGAATAAAAAACCTGATTTCCAGACTTCAAGTTAGATTCCAAAGCTGAAGTAATCAAAATAGTATGGTACTGGCACAAAAACAGGTAGATAAATGGAACAGAATAGAAAACCCAGAAATAAACCCACCATATATGTATGGCTAAGTAATCTTTGACAAAGGAGGAAAGAATATACAATGAGAAAAAGACAGTTTCTTCAACTGCTTGTGTTAGGAAAACTGGACAGCTATGTGCAAAAGAATGAAACTGGGCCACTTTTTCATGCCATGCATAAAATAAACTCAAATGGATTAAAGGTCTAAATGTGAGATCTGAAACCACAATAATCATAGAAGAAATCACAGGCAGTAATTTTTCTCACATCAGCCATAGCAACATTTTTCTAGATATGTCTCCTGAGGCAAGGGAAATAAAAGCAAAAATAAACTGTTGGGACTACATCAAAATAAAAACCTTCCGCAAAGCAAAGGAAACAATCAACAAAACTGAAAGACAACATATGGAATGGGAGAAGACATTTGCAAATGACACACCTGACAAAGGGTTAGTATCCAAAATATATAAAGAACTGATACATCTTAGCACACACACACACACACACACACACACACACACCCCAAATATTCCAATTAAAAATGGGCAGAATACATGAGCAGACATGTCTCCAAAGAAGACATACACATGGTCAACAGACACATGAAAAGATGCTCAACATCATTCATCATCAAGGAAATGCAAATCAAAACCACAATGACATATCAATCACATCACACCTGTCAGAATGGCTACAATAAAAAACACAAAAACAAATGTTAGCAAGGATGTGGATGTAGAGAAATAGGAATCCTCCTGCACTGTTGGTAAGAATACAAACTGATAGAGCAACTGTGGAAGACAGTACGGAGGTTTCTCAAAAAATTAAAAATAGAACTACCCTATGATCCAATAATTGTACTCCTGGGTATTTACTGAAAGAATAGAAAAACACTAATTCAAAGGGATTTATATACCTCTCAGCATGTTTACAATAGCCAAATTATGGAAGCATTCTAAGTGTCCATTAATAACATAAATATATAAAGAAAATGTGTTGGGGCGTCTGAGTGACTCAGTTGGTTAAGCGCCCTACTCTTGATTTCTGCTCAGGTCATTATCTCACAGTTGTGGGATTCAGCCCCACGTCAGGCTTTATGCTGACAGCACAAGTCTGCTTGGGATTCTCTTTCTCTGCCCATCCCCACTCTCTCTTTTTCAAAATAAATAAATTAACATTAAAAAAGAAGACATGAGTGTGAATGGAATATTATTCAGCATTAAAAAAGAAGAAATCTTGCCATTTGCAACAACATGGATGGAGCTACAGAGTATAATGCTAAGTAAGTTAGTCAGAGAAAGACAAATACCATATGATTTCACTCATATGTGGAATTCAAGAAAAAAAACAAATGAGCAAAGGATAAAAGAGAGAGAGACAGAGAGAGAGAGAGAGGGAGAAACCAAGAAACAGACTGTTAACTATAGAAAACAAACTGATAGTTACCAGAGGGGAGGTAGGTTTGGGGACAAGAGAAATAAACGATTGGGATAAAGAGCAAGCACACTTATTATGATGAGTACTGAGTAATGTACAGAATTATTGAATCACTGTATTATTCACCTAAAACTAATATAACTGCAAACTGTACTGGAATTAAAATAAAAAAGTTAATTAAAAAATTACAGAAAAATATAAAGAAGATAAAAATCACTTGGAATCACCAGAAATTATAACATATTAAATCTTCTAGAATATGCCCTTCTTTTTTACATAAATAAATGAATAAATATTTCAAAGTAAAATAAGAGCATATTCTAATTTTGTTTCTCATTTATTTTTTCTTTTTTAATGTTTATTTGTTTATTTTAGGGGGAGGGACAGAGAGAAGGAGAAAAAGAATCCCAAGCAGGCTCTGCAAGGCTCACACTCATGAACCGTGAGATCATGACCTGAGCCAAAATCAACAGTTGGGCACTTAACCAACTTAGCCATCCAGTCACTGCTCATTTCTTTTTTTATTCATTGATTATTAATAATTTAAAAAATATTCTACCACATAATTGTGAATTTCCTAATTTTCTCTTTTATACTCATTTCTAATTTTATTTCATTATAATAAAATATACTTTATGTGGTTTTATTTTTTAAATATTTTTGAGACTTCTGGGGCTGGCTCACTTGAACTTCCAACTCTTAATTTTGGCTCAGGTCATAATCCCAGGGTTGTGGAATCAAGCCCTGTCTGTACTGGGCTCTGTTGCTGAGCATGAGCCTGCTTGAGATTCTCTCTCTCTCTCTCTCTCTCTCTCTCTCTCTCTCTCTCTCAAATAAAAAGTAAATTATTTTGAGACTTCTTTTATGGCATAACATGTGGTCTATACCAGAAAATGTTCAATGTACTTTGGGAAGAATGTGTAGTCCAGTGTTGTTGTGTGAGGTGTGTACCTTAGGTCTAATTGGTTTCTATGTTATTTGCATCTTCTATTTTCTTCTTGAACTTCTGCTGAGTATTCATTACTACAAGTGAGTATTTATCTACAAATATTACTGTCAAACTGTTATCCTCTCTTTTGTCTTAAATTTTCCTTCATTTTAGAAGGATAGCTTTGCTACATTTAGAATTCTTAATAATCTTTGTCTTCCAGCACTTTGAATATTTCATCGAATTACTTTGGCCTCCATGATATTTGGTGAGAATCATCTGTTGATCCTTTTTATGTGACGAGTTGTTTCTCTCTTGCTCCTTTCAATATTTTATGTCTTTGGCTTCAGGCAGTTTGGCTATATATGTCAGGTATGGATCTCTGAGGTCTTCCTACTTGGAGTTTGTGGAACTTCCTTTAGATCCATATTAATGTTTTCAATCTGATTTCAGAATTTTATAGCTGCTATTTCTTAAATATTCATTCTGTATTTGTCTTTCTCTTAGAACTCTTCTTATGGGTATGTCGATTAGCTTCATGCTTTTTCACAGCTCTCTAAGTCTTTTCATCTTTTTTCATTATTTTTTTTTCTCTTTTGCTCAGACTAGATACTTTGAATAAACCTGACTTCAACTTAACTGGTTCTTTCTTCTGTCAGTTCACATCCGCAATTGAGTATCTTAAGTGTATTTTTCATTTTATTTATTGTAATTTCCAACTTCAAAGCTTCTATTTTGTTCTCTCCCATAGTTCGTATCTTCTATATCGCTCTTCTGTTTTTGGTGAGAAATTGTTCTCACACATTCCTCTGATTCTTTAGAAATGGTTTTCTTTAGTTATTTGCACATATTTATTATTGATGACTTAATGTTCAAATCCTTGTGTTCTTAATGGAATTCAGCCAATTTTCCTGAATAAATACTCCTCAGACTGCTGCAAGCCTTTAATTTCTAGAGTTCTGAAAAGGTTGAATTTGACATTTTTTTCTAGTGCTCTTGATGCTTAATGCAGATATAGATTTTCAAAAATCTAACTCTATGATTCTGAAAATGTGATTCCCTTTCTCTTTTGTTTCCTAACTTTAGTGAGCAAAATTGAAAGATCCTCCTAATTGAAAATACTGAAAATTAACTTTTCTCAAAATGTGGATAGTTTTAGAATATTTTATTACAGAGGTCAAAATATTTATTTGTAAATACAGAAAATATGCCATTAATGAATTTATGTAGCTGCTGCTAAAAAGGGGAAGAGTGTGAGACTTTCTAAAAGTATAAACATTTAAGTATTCATTTCCCTTAGTTGAACTCCTCAATTATGTAAATATAAATATTTATTTGGGTATTTGACAAGTATTTGGGGTCTAGTTACTGCAAATAGGAAAAAATTAACTTATTTCTTCTTTGTTTATAAAGAAGATTAATTCAAACCAATAAAATATACTCTACCCATTTTCTCCATAAATAGAAGAGGAAGGAAAAAAAAGAAAGAAAAGAAAAAAAGGAACCCTCACTCAATTCCAAATAATCAGTGATTTCAGAATAGCTTCCCCAAGTAGGAAACAGTTCAGGTCTCTTTTGAAATTTTCAATTAAATATTCAGAAGTAAATAGTTGTATTTAAATTTAAAAATTTCATTTTAAAATCAAGCTCTGGGACATCTTTAGAAGTAAAATAGAATAAAGTTGCTTTCCTTTTACCTAAGGAGATACATATGAAATGATCTGTGTGGCTTCATCAATCAAAGGATAAGGTCTCTTAAAAATTTTTTGAAGTTCTTCCTATGGTTACCATTTCCTATTAATATAGAGTCAATACTTTACATTTAAGGTTATGCAGTAC
Organism: Panthera tigris; assembly: GCF_018350195.1. Taxonomy (NCBI): domain Eukaryota; kingdom Metazoa; phylum Chordata; class Mammalia; order Carnivora; family Felidae; genus Panthera; species Panthera tigris. The sequence goes on from NC_056661.1 coordinate 82,691,728, forward strand.
TTAAACAGTCTCCCATAATGAATATAAAGTTATAAATATAAGGTAATAGAGTATTTAATAAATATTTAATCAAGGATTTTATAATGTCTTATGTTGAATTTAAAGGATACCATATGTGTTACAAGTGATGAAAACAAAGATTTTACCTCCTATGATCAATTATATATTTTTTTCCTTTAAAAAATGTTCACTCATCTCATTTATAGCAATACAAATTTATCACTTCTCAGCCTTTTGGCTAAGATCAAGTGTAGTAGAGCAATACAAATTCATAGCTGAATTTTCCATGTTTACTCTGATTCAGATTTTTTCAGTTATAAAGCAATAACTGATTACCTAATAATATAGAAAATATGATAGTTATTAATAATTTTCTGTTTTAAACTACAACTCCTCTCTCCTTATTTTTACCTTAATTAATCTCCTTTTATTTCATCAGAGTTTTGCTTGATTTTACAGGCATTTTCCTCTCCAAACTGTCTCCCACTGTAGTTTGTAAATGGCAATGAATGTTGACACTTCTTTTAGATCATTTAGGAAAAGATGGATCCTGAGTACTATCTTTTTGCTAGTTTACAATATAATAATTTCTTTATTGATGACACATTCCACAGAATATTAGAAGACTTGCTTAGAACATTTTCTTAAGACTTCTATAGACATGAACAAAAATAAATCTGAACTCATAACTCATGAGACATGCATACAGAAATGAAAAAATAAATACATGAGATTTAATTTTAAAATCAATGTGGCCCATGTGTTATATGTAAGTTACGAACCAGTAAATTATGCTCCTGAAACCAATATTGTACTCTGCTAATTAACTAGAATTAAAAAAAACTTAAAAAAACAAAATCAATGTGGCTAGATAGTAAACTATAGCTGATAGATAGCAATGCCTTACTACGGTTTCTAAGCCTTTTATCACAAAAATGAAGACTTTCTTCTGTCTTTGAGAATGAATCCAAACATACATAGTAAGTCATATCCATGGTATGTAGTGAACACATCAAAATTTTATTGAAGGTGAGTTCTGATACTGTATTAAATACTGGTGAATTTCATCCCTCAAACTAGCTATGACCACTTCCTTGATTTATAACACACTGTTCTCACAATAGTGTACAGCTCAGCACCTAGTTTGTCTTTTTCACTGCAGTTCCACTTTGGTATGAAGATTTAAGAGCCTTTCCCCCTACCTTTATAAAACTCTTAAATCTTCCCTTTTCATTATTCTTTAGCACTTTGAAGTTTAACAGATTTTACCTCTTATTATCTCCTTTTCCTAGACTCTCCTCAGCATTTATTCACAGTGTACTACATTTGCTAACTCTTATCCTTGGTTCTCAGAGTGCTCAAGATCTTTCAGTTTTGATTATACTGTCTTTCAAATTCCTCATCACTGAAGGTAATTTCTCTTGAAGCTTGTTACTCTCCCACCACACCAACAAAAAGGAGAAAATGGTCTTCCCTTAAAAGAAAACTTACATCTCAGTACTCTGTGATATGTCACACAAAGCATCATAATTCTTTCAGAGAAATATTTGTGAACTAACTATAATTTGTCTAAAAGAGAATGTCTGTATTAGTAAGATTTATTTATTATTGTATTTATTATTTCAGAGGCCAACCAAACTGAGCAAAAAGGGAACACTTACACTATTTAAAGTATGTAGATAGATAGAATATTATTTTTGGTAATATTCTATCTTCTTTCTTTAAGAAAGTGTACTTTAATAGAATCCTGTAAACTAGAGGTAGACAAAAATTATTATTTAAAAGGCTAAATAAGAAGTACTTTATGATTTTCCAGTCATATGATGTCTTCTGCAACTGGAAAACTCTGTTACTGCATTTGTGATGGATAATAAATAAATGAATGGACAGGGCTGTGTTTCAGTAAAACTTTATGAACATAAAAGCTTCAAAGTCATAATTTTCACATTGTGACGTATCATTCCTCTTTTGAAGCTTTAAAACCATTTAAAAATGTGAAAAACATAGTTATCTCATGGGCCATATAAAAACAGCAGGCAAGATTTGATCCATGGGCCATGTTTGCTGACCCTGTTGTACACTATTGCATTGAATTTTATTTCTTTAGTAGCCTTTGACATACACCATACAGAACACTAACTAGAGAAAAAAGAACACATTTATGATCCACTATAAATACGAAACTTTTTACCAAATTTTGCTTTCCTTTTTAAATTTTTATTTATTTATATTTGTTTTAATGTTTATTTACTTTTGAGAGAGAGAGAGAGAGACAGAGAATGAAGTAGGAGGGGCAGAGGGAGAGGAGAACACAGAATACAAAGTAGGCTCCAGGCTTTGAGCCGTTGGCACAAGCCCAACGTGGGTTCTGAACCCACTAACCATGAGATCATGACCTGAGCTGTAGTCGGATGCTTAACCGACTGAGCCACCTAAGTGCCCATAATTTTTAAAATTTTTAAAGTCTCATTTTTGAAATTAATGTATATTGCATTTCTCTAAGTAGTCAAAAAAGAAGTTCAGATTTTAAGCTATTATGAAAATATAAATTTCATCATGCTCTAAAATTTTTCAGTTCATCTTAATAATTGGGGTAAAGATGCAATTAGGTTTTGTTTGATTTGCTAATTGGTGTGCCCTGTGTGCTTCCTGAACACATTCATTGTCAGAACATATGACATACATGTACTGTAACTGTCATCAAGTCTAAGGATAAAATTTTTGACTAAAATTATGATTTTGACATTGAAAAACATTTCCTTTGGGAAAAGGTATGAAAGAGCAAGCAAACATTGAAAAGTAATTACTTTTTTCAACCTCTCCTCAAATAAATCAATAGCATCAACTACAACAAAAACAATGACAACAACAAACACCAATGCTATTTACACACCACAAACAAGTAATTATGGATACACTGCTATTCATTGCTATATGAAATTTATTACTTCTTGAAAACTTTCTAGGATCTTCCCAACTTCTAGTTTTAATCAGATGTTTATAGATAGATTTTGTGTTGCTGCAGACAGAGCATAAATTAGAAAATGTTTTTTGTTTACTCATGCATACAAATGTTCAGGGAATTTCTGATTTTTAACTCAGGAATTGGTGATATCTGATTCCTAAAGCTCATGTCTGCCAAGCCCTATCTTTATCTCTTTTGAGACTTCATTACATCAATCCTTGGTGGTTTTTTTAGCAATTCCTCTTACTTTCCTATCTAACCTTACTATTTCATTCCTTTACAACAGGTAGGGCCCACAATTTACCTATATTAAAACTAAAATTTTCACAGTTACTTTGGAGCTATATAGAAGTAAATTTGTCTGAATTCAACTTATGAATACAGAAAACTCATGATTGGTATATTCTTTAGGTCAGGAATTACATGGGAATTTTTAAATTGAAATTTTGAGATGCTCCAATCCTAAGACTTTATAAATGACACAGCCAAGGCCCAGTTTCTTCAATGGCTTGTTCTGGAATTCAGACACCAAATACACAGAACGGATATCAAGACCCCACGTAAACGGAGGATGGTTCATGCCCAGAGAAGCTCAGCTCTGAGAAACAAGGTGACCTACTTATCACTAGGCTCCGAATAAATAGCGTTAATATCCTGAGGCACAATATGCCTTCAGGACACTGAAGAGGTCCAGAGTACGGAGTAGGGCTGAGCCTACAGATGGAAGTGTGCTTGTTATGCATTGTGGCCTCTCCAACCACTTTCTCCTTTTCCCTGCCATACACTATGCCCTGGGAAATGGACCTCTATACATGGCATCACCTGGATCCCACTCCCTACAGCTTCAAATAAATTAGGCCAATGGGAGGCACAAGATCAGAGTGAGGGAGAGAGAGGACAGGGTAGGTATTCCTCAGACCCCTCTCACCCAGGAAGCAGTTTTGGCATCCAGTGTGTTCTACCTACAGCCACAACTCCTGTCCAGCAGTCCCTCTCCATGACCATCCTTTATGTTCCTTGCTGTGGACCTTCAAGTCTCTTGTGTAAGAGCTTTTTTTCTATGGCTAGTACCTGGTGCCTCACCACCATCCTGAGTTCAGAGCTATAACCCTGCCCACACCTTTACAAAGGGTACGGGCATTTAACTCTATTTAACTCTAGGAATAATTCATTCCTTCGAGTATGTCATCTGCTTCCTCCAAGGTTTTGACTGATACAAATAAAAAGCATTTAGATGTGTCAGCGTTAAAATGCTTTCAGGTATCCAAAGTCATTCAGAAACTGTTATTATCCAATATTCATGTGATCCGTGCCTTCCTTGAACAAAAAGATGAATATTATTTAGACAATTCGTCATTTTTTTTACCTCTGGAAACCTTAAATAAATAAAGCAACTCAATTGCATTCATGCACCTCACTTCAATTCCTCTCCTCTCGACTCTCAAGCTTATTTCACTAGAAACCAGAATTATATTAGAGTTCCCTGACAGCCAGAGACTCAAGATGGTGAAGTATGGAGAATCCAATCCAATTCTCTAAAAGAGACAATTAGTAATTAAATATCACCGTGAATCGTATGAAAATGTTATTGATTATCTTCCCAACAGGTCTCCCAAAGAGCAAGCTTTCTTTAGCCTTGACAGTCACTAACTGAAAGCCATAAAACCCAAAGCAATCTACAAGAGAAGAAAGGGAGTTGAAAATAATAATAAGTATTGTTGTAAGTATACGCTTATACTTGTTATTACTGTTAGCTAACACTCACTGAAGAGTACAATGTGCTAGGAGATATTTTACATGAATGAACTTAGTGAATCCTCACAGCCACTCTATGATGTAATTATTGGTCATCTCCATTATATAAGGAAATTGAAGCACAGAGATATCAAGTAACTTGCCCAAAGTCACAATCTAGTATAAAAAAGAAAGCTGGCATATCTATGTCTCAGTTTTTTCCTAATGATAAACAGAAAATATTCACTGAACTTTGAATAATTTAAAATTTTTGTCAAAGTCAGCATTGCTTCTTTTTACTGTTACTGAAACCAGCATAGCTAATGCTATAATGGAGGCTCTATTATAGAAGGATGGGTCAGGTGGAAGATTTGTGATAAAAGACCACATGAATTGACAGAATTAGGACAATCAAGACAGAGGCAGACAGTAGGTAATAGTCAGAGACCCAAAAAGGCAGTATGTAATCAGCAGCAGAGAAGTCTGACAGTCCATAGGAGGAGCCCACCCATAAGCACTGAGGGGGAAATACTGGGGCTCCAGGACCGGCTCCCCACCATGAGACAGAGACCCAGTCTCAAGGGAACGAGATCAAGGCCTGTAACAAAGGCATAAAGAGGTATGGTTAAAGCTCTGCTTAAAAGGCTGTTCTGAAGACCAAGGGAATTATTGCATATGGGAGCTAGTTGCACCAAAAATCACTTTAGTAAAAAACACCCAATTTTTATCTAATTACTGGCAAGCCTGCAGTACACGCTATGATTTATCATGTTTTCTAGGCTCTCGGGCAACTGTAATATGCAAAAATATGATGTGTGCACTTTTAAGAAATCTCTCTAAGAACAGCTGGTGTGCATCCTTTACCCTCTTCTTTCCTGACTCCCTCTTTCTTGCTGGCTAGAATATTTGAACATGGGTGTAACAGTTGGAACTTAAGCAGCTCCCTTGGACCATGGTTAAAAGAATTATGCTGAAGATGACGGAGCAGGACAAGGAGCCAATGTCCCTGACAACTTCGTGGTGAATGTATCAGCTCTAAAATGCTTCTCTTACATGAAAGAGAACTGTATTTAGGTTACTGTTATTTTGCCTTTCCCATTACTCATAGTTTAAATTAATCCTAACTGGCATAATGCACAAAGCACCTAACACATTTACACTGCCCATAATTAGCCACATTAATGTTAGCTCTTATTACTTTTGCTGTTAGGGCCGAGGTAAAAGAATTAAAACTCAGTTTTGGTGGCCAGGTATGCAGGTCAGCAAGATGAGAAAAACTTCAGAATGCTGAGAAACTCATCAAGCTACTTAAATAGACTAACTTGGGACTATAATGTTAATCTTCACTCCTCCTTAAGTTTCTAAAACTAAATATTTTTATAGTGTCCCAAATGCTGTCAAAGTGGCTTCAGCCAGTCAGAGAGTACCTGGATAGTATATTTGACGTATACCATAAGTAAGATTTCTCAACCATCTGTTTGAAAGCCAGAGTCTTATCTGTGTTTCAGACCATGGAATAAAATGGACATACAGACTTGGGGTATGCCCAGGAGAGGGGAGGGGAAGGAAGAAACTATTCTCCCTTCACAGTTTTGTGCAATGATGCAAAAAAAGCAAGTAGTGTTTAAAGCTGCTGGCTTCCAAACAATCATTTGCTTATTTTCCCATTTCAGTAAAGAACTTAAAAGTACATATAAAAAAAGTTCCTTTCCCTGAGTCTCCAGAAGGTATATCAGCCTGCCAGATATGTCTGTGAAGGGAGAACAGACAAAAATAATCTGAACATTAAATAAATTTAAATGTTCGTTTTCCCTTTAGTTCTTTCAGTCATTTAAGAGAAAAAAAACATGCCATTTTGTGGAAAATGGTTTTAAAAATGTAAGTGTCAGACAATATATTAAGTTTAATTTTAGGGTGAGAGCAAAATAATATGCTTTTACATTTTATTCAAAAGAATAATAAAATTCAGTATAATATAAAGTCTAGGGGAAAACAAAGCAAGAAAATGAAAACACACACACACACACACACACACACACACCTGCCAGAGGGCATTCTTAAAAATCTTAAGAGTTATCTATAAGGTTGTACGTTTATCTTTAGAGGTAATAACATCAAATTCCACTGAAATTCAGCTTTTTCAGTAATTTTAAAACCCTTTGTCAAAAAGTAATACATGGAAGGAAATAATAAAGATCAGAGTGGAAATAAATGGAACAGAAACTAAAAAGACAATAGAAAATGACAATGAAACTAAAAGTTGGTTCTTTAAAAAGATAAACCAAATTGACAAACCATTAGCTAGACTGATAAAAAAGAGAAAACTCAAATAAATAAAATCAGAAATGAAAGACAAGAAAGTAAAAGTAATATCAAAGAAATACAAACGGTCATTAAGAGCCTGCTATGAACAATTACATACCAAAAAATTGGAAAACTTAGAGACAATGGATAAATTCTTAGAAAATTAATCTTCCAAGTCTGAAATGTGAAAAAAAAAAAGATGATCTAAATAGACTGATTACAAGTCAGGATATTAAATCAGTAATCAAAACAAACAAAACAAACAAAACAAAAACAAAAGCAAATGCTCCCCCCTCCCATCAAACAAAATTCCAGGACCAATGATCTCTCTAGTGAATTCTACCAAACACTGAAAGAATATTTAATAACGATTCTTCTCAAACTCTTCCAAAAAGTTGAAGAGGAAGAGATACTCTTAAACTCATTTTACAAGGCCAGTATTATCCTGACAAAACCAGACAAGGACACCACACACAAAAACAAAAACAAAAACAAAAACAAAAACAAAAACAAAAACAAAAACAAAAACAAAAAAACAGAGAGAGAGAGGGAAAAGAAAAGAAAAGAAAAGAGAAAAGAAAAGAAAGAAAAAGAAATAGAAAAAGAAAATCACAAGCCAATATCTTTGATAAACACAGATGCAAAAATTCTCAACAAAATTTTAGCAAAACAAATTCAACAATACATTAAATGGGTCCATACACCATATTAAGTAGGATTTACTCTAGGGATGCACAGACAGTTCAACATCCACAAATCAATTAATGCACTACATCAACAAAATAGAAAATAAAAATTATATGATATTAACAGACACAGAAAAATCATGACAAAATTCAACATCCATGTATGATAAAACTCTCAACAAAATGGCTATAGATAGAACATAACATAATACAAGTCATGTATAACAAGCCCACAGCTAATACCATACTCAATGGTGAAAAGCTGAAAACTTTACCTTTAAGATCACAAAAAAGACAAGAATGTCCACTCTTACCACTTTTATTCAACATAGTATTAGAAGTCCTAGCCAGAGCAATTAGGCAGGAAAAAGAAGTAAAAGCCATCAAATTGGAAAGGGAGAAGTAAAACTATCACTATTTGTGGACAACATGATTTTATATATAGAAAATTCTAAAGACTCCACCAAAAAAACTGTTTAAACTAATAAATTCAATAAGGTGGCAGGGTATAAAATCAATATACAAACATCTGTTGCATTTTTATACACTAACAATGAATATCAGAAAGAAAAATTAATAAAATAATCTCATTTACAATGCATGAAAATAATAAAATAGTAAAAAATTTAACCAAGCAGGTTGGTTACATTGAAAACTGTGCAACACTGATGAAATAGATTGAAGACAAATAAATGATAGATATTCTATGCAATGCAATCCCTATCAAAATTCTAATGGCATTTTTCATAGAAATAAAACAAATGATCTCAAAATTTGTATGTAACCACAAAAGATCCTGGATAGCCAAAGAAATCTTGAGGAAAAAAAAACAAACAAAACAAACAAACAAACAACAAAAAACAAAAAACAAAAAAACGAAGTTGGAGGCATAAGGCTCACAAATTTCTAACTATATCACAAAGCTATAGTAATCAATCAATATGGTACTGGCAAAAAAACTGACACACAGATAAATGGAACAGAATAGAGAGTCCAGATATGAACCCAAGCATATGTGATGAATTAATTTACGACAAAAGAGGCAAGAATATACAATGAAGAAAGATGGTCTCTTCAATAAATGGTGTTGGGAAACCTGGACAGCCACATGAAAGAAAAAAAAAATGGAACTAGACCCCTATCTTTTTTAAATTTTTTTTTTTCAACGTTTTTTAATTTATTTTTGGGACAGAGAGAGACAGAGCATGAACGGGGGAGGGGCAGAGAGAGAGGGAGACACAGAATCGGAAACAGGCTCCAGGCTCCGAGTATCTTAACTATACACAAAATATAACTCAAAATGGATTAAAGATTTACATGTAACACTATATAATTCCTAGAAGAAAATATAGGCAGTAAGCTTCTTAATAATGGATTCTTAGCAATGAGTTTTGGACTTGAAACCAAAAGCAAAGGGAACAAAAGCAAAAATAAACAAGTGGGGCTACATCAAACTAAAAAGCTTCTGATCACTGAAGAAAACTATCAGCAAAATCAAAGGGCAACTATAGATGGGAGAAGATATTTGCAAAACACATATCAGATAAAGAGTTAATACCCATAATAAATAAGGAATTCAAACAACCCGAAAGCAAAACTCAAATTAAACAAGACAAACAAACGTAACAAAGAAACCAATTAAAAAACAGGCAAAGGATCTAAATAGACATTTTCCCAAAGAAGAATACAAATGGCCAACAAGTATACAAAAAGATATTCAACATCACTAATCATCAGGGAAATGCAAATTAAAACCACAATGAGATAAATCACCTCATACCTGTGAAGATAACTACTATCAAGGAGACAAGAGATAAACGCTGGTGAGGATGTGGAGGAAAGGGAACCATTACACACTGTTGATGAGAGTAGAATGAGTATAGCCACTAAGGAAAACACAGTGGAGGCTCCTCAAGAAATTACAAATAGAACTACCATAAGATTCAGCAATCCCACTTTTGGGTACATATCTAAAGGAAATGAAACCATTATCTCCAGGGGATATCTGCACTCTCACGTTCACTGCAGCATTATTCACGATCGCCAAGGTACAGACACAAGTGAAGTGTCTATCAGTGGAAAAATGGATCAAGAAAATATGGTACACATATACAATGGAATATTATTTAGCCTTAAGAAAGAAGTCCTGTCATCTGCAACAACATGGAATTACTTTGCATTATGCTAAATGAAATAACTCAGAGAAAGACAAATGTTGTGTGGTATCACTTACACATGGAATCTTTAAAATAAAAAAAATCAAACTCATAGACACAAAGGAGAAAAGTGGTTGTCAGGAGCCGGGGGTAGGGGAAATAAGAAGACATTGGTAAAAGGTTACAAACTTTTAGCTATAAGATGAATAAATTCTGATGATCTAACATAAAATGTGGTAACTGTAATTGATAACACTATATTGTATGATTGAAATTTGCTAAGAGACTAGAACTTAAATGTTCTCACCAAAGGGGGAAAACAAGATAAATATGTGAGTTGAGAGATGTGTTCATTATAACTCAATGAGAGGAATCTTTTGACATTGTTTATCAAATCACTTTGTTGTACATCTTAAATATATTACAACTTTATTTGTCAATATACCTAAATAAAGTTGAAAACATGCATAGTTTAACCAAAAATATACAACACCTGTATTAAAAAAAATCTGTAAAATATTAGCTCAGAGCACCAGAGTTGGATTAAATAAATGGACAAATATACAAAAAAAGTCTTTAATCTATATTTTCTATTGTTTTTGTGTCTCTTGTTGAATCCAGATTAATATAGAGAGAAATTTATTTTTTAGAACTCAGAGAATTCATGCCAGCCAAGAAAATTAAGCCAATTTAAAATGCTAATTAACCCATCATTTAAATATTATAAAGCAATTGGGGGAGGCACTTATCCACCTAAGAACATCTTTTTTTTTAACCTCTTTTTTATCTTAGTGTGTTCCCTAGGACACACTGACCTTTACATATTGACTTTTCATTCCTACAGCACACCTCAACCAAACTAGTCTCCTCTACTGCACTCTGCACTAGGCCTTGGGGTGTACAAGTGAGTAAAGCATGGTGTTGGTTAAACAGAAGCCACAGGCTAGTGCAAGCAAACAGAAATTTAGACAGGTAAATTTTAATTCAGCAGAGTGGTAGAAAAGAAATCATTTAAAAAGGGTCATGGAAGAACACAGAAGCCACTGGGGGAGTCAGGGAAGCTTCACAGAGAACTCTCTTCTGTATCTTTGATGAAGTTCATGGCTATCTCCACAAACAGTACTAATCTTCAACACAGCAGCCACACTGCCTGGTGTCTACCAAAGCTCTTATGCCTCTTTGGTAAGCTCAGCTAAACATCCTAAGTTTTATCCTATACCATTAAATCTTGATGCTTGTCCTTTTAAATCCTTGGAGGATTTTAATTCATGGACAAACTTCTTTATGCAAATATTACTCTTGGGAAAATTCTCTTTATGCTTGTTGGAAAATAAGCAATGTGTTTTGCTCTCCACTGATTCTTGCATGTCAAGCATCAAACATGGGTGGCAGATTTCTGATTTAACAAATAGTTCTTAACAAACAGCATCAGCTTTTGCTGCAGTTATGTGAGTTACATATTCATCACACATCTCCAAAATACTTCACTGCTTAGTAAAACACTCTGAGGTATAGTACATGAAAAGCACTATATAATCCCCAGCAGAGTGCAGAATGAACAATCTCTTATTTAAAGATTAATGATTCTTTTAGCTGCACAACTGACTTATGGAACTGTCTATTTTTTAAGTATGGAGCTATGAATGAGATGCTCATATTTAAGAGACAGAAAAGGTTAAGCTTCCAGTTTCCTGCTCAGTAGCTATTTACTTGCATTGTGTAGGGCTTGGAACATGAATTCTAATGAGAACAAATTCACATCTGCTCAAATCTCAATTATCTGAATGTGGCTTATCCACTGTGCTAAGTATCTATAGATGCATGAAATTTAAACTAGTTTCTTCCTGCCATCCTACATGCTTCTCCGCTACCTCTGTCCTACCAGCAGCTGCTGTATTTAAAATATTGTTTTAATTTTTTCAAAAAAACCTTTTTTAACATTTATTTATTTTTGAGAGAGAGACAGAGTGCCGGTGGGGGGAGGGGCAGACAGAGACAGAGACAGAGACAGAGAGACAGAATCTGAAGCAGGCTCCAGGCTCCAAGCTGTCAGCCCAGAGTCCGACATGGGGCTTGAACCCAGGAAATGTGAGATCATGACCTGAGCTGAAGTCAGACGCTTAACCAACTGAGCCACCCAGGTCCTCCTAAAATAAATTTAATGTCAGCATAAGTAAAATGTTAATTATCACATAAGCAAAATTCGTATATAAGTCTCAAATCCAACTAAGTTGTTTTCTGTACTCTCTGTAACATTTCTCTTTAGCGTAATAAGCTATTGACATAAAACCATATCCCTGAGTCCAGTTCACCTGTTGGCTCAACATTAAATACTTGTAAACAGACTTTAAGAATGATAGGCAGCTTGGGGTGCCTCCTCTCTCTCTGCCCCTTCCTGACTTGTGTTTTGTCTCTCTCTCTAAATAAACAAATAAAATAAACTCAAAAAACAGTTACATCCTGTATGATTATATTTATATTACATTTTGGAAAGGGAAAAACTATAAAGATATCACTGGTGGCCAGGAGTTAGGAGTAGGGGCAAAAATTAATTGCGAAGGAGAAACATGAGGAATTTTTTGGCAGGGAGGCGACGCAATGGATCTGTATCGTGACATGATGGTGATTACACTACTCTATGCGTTTGTCATGTTTATATAACTTCACACCAAAAAGAGTACATTTTATGTAAATTTAAAAATAAATTGTAAAAGGTTAGGACTCAAATCAGAAAGAACATTATTATCACAGAAAAATAAATGTCAACTCAATGGAATCATGTTATTGAATGGAAATAATTACTATTAAGAATTTTGCAATTATCTCTGAAACAATCCCAATAATCTCTGAAACAATTCCAAACTAAGTTAAATACAGATGTGGGCATATAAAACTATGTAAAGTGTTTGTCTCAACCAGGTGAAAATAAAAGATCCTAAATAAATTCAAGTGTTATTTGAGTGTTTAAGAAATATCACTGTTTTTGCTTAATGCAATGCGTACTCTTTGCTGATCCCATGCCATCTCTGATCTCTTTCCTGCTAATTTCATACTCTTAGGGAATTAATATATCTTCTACCATGTTTGAAAATTTAGTTCTTAAGTTTTATGCCTCTATACCAGGATTTCTCAAAGTGTGACCAGAGTCCCTGTGGTAAACTGAATAAAGGCTCCTCAAAGATATCCATACCCTTATGTGAGGAGTCAGAATTACAGAATTATTAGATAATAATTATTAGTATGATTTACAGAATTATTAGATAATAAACTTGTATTGTTGCAAACTGCTAAACTCATTATAATTTGTCATAGAAGCAGTAGAAAAGTAATACACTCCCTGAATCATAATCTTTAAGGGTGATAACTGGGAATTCACATGGAAATTCTTATGAATATGCCATTTGATAATCCTTTCCCTAAGTCTTTCTTCTGCAATGTATTTCTTATCAATAATTTAGACCTAAGCCATCATGCAATTGACCACCAGAGTCTCTGATTGCTTCAAACTGAGCACCTTCTTAACACTTACATATTTAAACTACAGAGTACTAATTTGTATTACTTATTTTATCCTACTATGAAAATGTCTTGTGATTAGTTATATTTGTAGTATATACCCACAGATTATAATTCTCTGGATTAAGTTCCTTGGAGATAAAAATTGTTTTTCTCTATTACTTCTGAAAATTACTATAAAATAATTTAAGCTTCAGAATTTTATGGGGAAAAAAAAAAAAACACTGACATGACTAAGAAATTTCAAAGAAACTGAGCAAGTCCCAAGGCTAGAAAATGGCCAGGGAGAACTCAATGACTCCCAAGAAATACTGTGGATAGGATATTACCTTGGTGACTCCTTTTTTTTTTTAACTTTTTAAAAAGTTTATTTACTTATTTTGAGAGAGAGAGAGCATGAGCAGGGAAGGGGCAGAGAGAGCAAGAGAGAAAGAATCCCAAGCAGGCTCCACGCTGTCAGCGCAGAGCCCGATGCAGGGCTCAATCCTATGAAGTGTGGGATCATGGCCTGAGCTCAAATCAAGAGTCAGTCACTTAACTGATCAAGTCACCCAGCTGCCCCTACCTTGGTGATGCTACCAAGGTCCAGGAGCTGGCCCTCATCTTTGCAAAATTAAAAACTTAATTTTATCAGAATACTGAGCATTTCTTTTCTTTCTCATCCTATCATGCTCAAAAGACTGATGTAGAAAACCAGATGTTAATGGATAATGGATTACTTTGTACAGTATTTAAGACGAGCAGACATTCACATGGTCTTAGCAAGTTGACAAGATACATAAGGCAACTTTTGGTGAGCTTTAACTGAAATCAATATATTCAGTATATTACTGAAACATAGAATGATGTTAGGCTTTAATAAGCTGATGCATCCATCTCCACAACAAAGATGTTTATACCTGGTGGAAATGCTTACTTGTGCAGTTTTTAGATTTGCTACTTTAATTTTCTTTCCCAATCCTAACTGTGATTAATACATATTTTCAGTGTATATGTTAAACTTCCATTCAAGTTTTGCCTGATGGCCACTTTATTTATTTATTCATTTTGTTTAGATTTTACCATTTAACTTTCAGTGAATTACTTCATTTACAATTTTATGGGAAAAGTGACCTCACTATGTAAATACCATGTATTCTCTACTATATTACCAAAAAAAAAAAAATAATAAAAACAAGGGATTCAAAGTGAAAAATTACTTGTTTTATAATTAATTTTAAAATAGGATTGAATCATAAAATCAAGTCTTCTTTGATGTTGTATTTTTGGTTAAGAATATTTAAATCTTACTATTTTAAACTTGGTGATTTGAGTTTTACTCATTCTAATTTTATTTTGGCTTATCCAAAATGTGTTCTCTCAACTAGTCATATTTCTGCCACTGTTTTGCACTTTTTACTCTCATAGAGATATTACAAATGTGTATCATGCGTATCTCACACCTACTAGAGACATAAATATTTTGGCAGTATGCAAAAGGAAACAATTAATAAATTGTCATTTTTGGTATTTAAAAAAATTCTTCTATCCCTCAAATTTACCTGGTATTCCTATTGTCATTGTGTTTCTTAAAGACAGCAAAGGCTAAAATTTACAAACACAAGGTAGATATATTAGTTGTTGTTTTTTTTAATTTTAAATGTTTATTTTTTAGAGAGAGAGAGAGAGAGAGAGACAGAGTGTGAGCGGGGTGGGGCAGAGGGGGAGGAAAACACAGAATCCAAAGCAGGCCCCAGGCAATGAGCTGTCAGCACAGAGCACAACATGGGGCTCAAACCCACAAGCTGTGAGATCATGAAGTGAGCCGAAGTTGGAATCTTAACCAACTGAACCACCCAAGCACCCTGGTAGATACATTACTTGTAATTCTCAGAAAATAAATATAAGCAGATATTATTTCTATTTTACAGAAGACAAAGGGTAAGCTTAGAGATAATAACATGCCCAAGGCTACACAGTTATCTGAACAGGGATTTTAACTCTGGTGTTTCTGAAGTAAAGGCTGTTTTTCTTGCCAATACTCCATGCTGTATCAGGATCCATGTATCTCTTATTAAACAACAAATACAGGTATGGTGGCTACAACCCACCATTAAAGATTATAGTAATTACCATTCTAGAATCATACCCTTTTATATTTGAAATGGACTTTAGGAATTTTCTTCGAGCCCAACTCTCTGAAAGACATCCCTGCCAGAAGATAGTTATTTTGAAAAACCTCAATACCACAGCAATGTGATTCCATGTGCTCTGATTCCATTTTGGGGCAACTCAATATGAAGAAGAGTTATTTTCACCAAGAGAAAAGTCTGTCTCTTTGAAACATCCCATTAACTTCCTGGCTCACCCTTTAGAGTTACATAGGCTAAATTTACTTCCACTTCCTTTGTATCAGTAATTTTTAATTGGATACACACCTCCCATCTCCCCAGTCTCTTCAACTCTAATCAAAATGAAGTGGTTTCCCATCCCTTCAAAGTCTTATTCAAATGTGGAACCCAGAACTGAACATTCAACGATTGGGATCATATTACCATATATATCATAGTATTTGCTCATATTAAGTTTGGGCTAAACTCATGACTCTAAATTCATACCTTTATACTTATCTCTCTGAAATGTCTTTTTAAAAATTTTGTCAGCCCACAATTCAGTCCCTTTGAAATGACAGGAAGTTTACACATGATGGTATGGGACTGTAAAAATGACAGCACATGTTGAAACTCTGCAGTGAACTTAATAATCAATAATCAATAACTACAATTCCATAACCTTTATCTGTCAAAACATTAAAAACTCTATTACTGACAGATATAAATGTAAACAGAAATGAAGGATAGTGAAATTAATATTTATTTAGTACCCCATAATTTAAAACACTAGAAACATTGAGAATTAAGTGTTGCTATTATTTTTTAGGATAAACTAATTTTTTAATGAGAAACTAATTTGAAAAGTACTTGCCTTCTCCTTGAATAATTTACAATCCAGAGCAAGTATCTTTTCTATGACTTGCAGATTGCCACACTTTCTAAGTTTGGATCAGGTACCTTTTACCTTTTGTGCTTTCACTGTCATGAAATATCTCTGAGAATTCCTTTAAAATGAAATTTTTGCTGTTGTTGTTGTTGTTGTTTTTTGCCAGCATCACTTCCTTGGGACATTGGCTTGCTTTTTGTCACTTTCCCCAATCATGTCTTTAGGTTCCTCTCCACTTAGTTCTTGGCACTGTGTTTCCAGAGTCTCTTGAATGACAGCAGAGTCAACCACGGTGAGCCTTTCTTCTAGAACCCTATGTTTGATTCAAATTTCACTTTAAGCACTCTTATTTCTCATATATTTGATGCACTTTGATCTTTGTTGGTCAATTACCTCATTTGACTATATCTATTCTTGTAAAATGGTGCATGGGTTTATTACTGGGAGATAACAAGACAACACAATGATAAATTTTGCTCGTAGGGCTTGAGCGGAAAAAAAAAAAAAAAAAACAAAAACGTAAGCAGAGTAAGCAATCACTGACAAATTTTGCAAGAAGTGATATGATTGGTCACTGATCAACATGCACATCTGTTATTCACTTAGTGGTTTGTGGACCAAAGACCTACTAGGAAAATCTGTACTTATGTAATTAGTCATAGTTCAGACACCATCATTATCAAAACTCGAACCATAACTAGTACCATTTCATTAAACCATGGTACTACTGAAACTGTGCAAAGTGAGGGCTGACTGTGTTCTGTTGTCCAGGGGAGTGTTATTTCTGTATGTCCATCTCCAAATGCGGAGCACGGCAGGATCAGGTATGGAGTTCCCTGATGTTTCACAAATCTCCATTCTCCAAATAAAGATCAGTGCAAACAAATGTCCCATTTTAGTTTCTAAGAAAGAAAAGTATGCCAATTTCTCAAATAGAGATATCTGATCAATCTAAATTAAAAGGGAAAGGCAATTATTCTGGCAACTTTTAGTGAAACCATGCATAGTACAAGATTACCCGCCTTTTAAATGCTTCCATACACATACAAAATAATTTTAGATTTTTTAAAAAAATTTTTTTTAACGTTTATTTATTTTTGAGACAGAGAGAGACAGAGCATGAACAGGGGAGGGGCAGAGAGAGAGGGAGACACAGAATCTGAAACAGGCTCCAGGCTCTGAGCTGTCAGCACAGAGCCCGACGCAGGGACCGCGAGATCGTGACCTGAGCCGAAGTCGGCGGCTTAACCGACTGAGCCACCCAGGCGCCCCAAAATAATTTTAGATTTTGAGAATCACTGATATCAATCTTATGGTTATGGTTTCCAAGATCTACATTTTGAAAATTACAAATAATATGCTCTTTCTCATCTCTAATTCTCTCTGAATACTAAGCCCTGCTAAGCCTCTTGAGAATTACCTTGAGAATGTCATTCTTTGAGTCTTTACTTACTTTGTAAAGTTGCATAATATGCATGCTCAGGTATTCATATTACGTCATTAAAACTACTAAATAAAACTAGGTATATGAAATCACTTCACAAACTACAAAGTACTATATAAGGTGAAGGTGTAAATTTCCTAATGTGAATTCTTCCAGAATTAGGGAATTGGATACGTTTAAAGCATTCAGGGACACTTATTCTTCACCTATCAGGAGATGCAGTTTCATTTTATCCATGTTTATTCTGCTTTTTCTTGTGTAAATATCAGTCCCTTTGATGGAGAAAATGGAAGCAAAATAGAAGGTAAGGACTCTGCTTTCTTTGTTCACCCTTTAATATTATACACTCTGTCTGAAACAGTGAAACTATGATGTTCCAAAAATAGCCTAAAATTTTATTTCTTGCCCTAAGTTTATTTTGAAATCTTCAGCATTTTCTGCACTTTAATTTTCTTTCCACTAACAAGTGTGTCACAGGCTTTGTTTTAAAATTTTCTCCTAATACACACACTAACACACACACACACACAAATGCACACCATTCTCATCAGTGAACTCCCTTTACTTCAGACTTGCCTTCTCTCATGAATTATATTTCTTTTCAAGGGCTCTCACCAGGAACACTATACTTGTTCAAAAGTAGCTGTGTTTATTAGCAAGCATCTGGAGCGATCTGCACTGGGTTACCTTCTAGATTCTCTCTTCAGTAAGTGGAGTCTGAAGTCAAATAAACCCTGGCTTTTACAGGTCCAGTGATACTGAAGCACTATAATATCCTGCATTTCACTGTACATTTAACAGAGCCACCAGGGGATGACTTCCTTCCTTAATGTTCTAGATTAGAAAACTTTTCTCCTCCTTATTGTATGAAGGACATCACTTCTCAGCTTGACCTCCTTAATGGATATTGGACCAGATTCCAAAATGCCAGCTGAATGTTACAGACTCACAAAAAGTCAAGATGGTGGCAAGTGTCTTGTATTAAATATCTCTGAATTAAAGTTACCGTGATGTCCTTGGTTCTCATGGAGGAGGACAGGCTAAAACTGGAAGGAGACAAATTTAAAATGTAACAAGCAGAAATATTTTCAATTTAATCTCTATGTCTGTTCAAAATATGCCCCCTTTTGAGGCAGAAAGGACGGGTCTGTGACATGGTTTCGGCCATGCCCAACAGAGTATGGCAGAATCAATTAAATGTGCTGACGTGCAGCACAATGCTCAACTGGTCTTAGTCCTGAAGTGCTACTACTACAGGAACCACAGAGCCCCTCACAACCAAGGAAAGAGTTCTGATATCCATTAGAAACATAATTTTAAAAATTTATGATCCACTGGAAGTGACCAGAAAAAAATACTTTTCTTTTTCTTTTTTTCTTTTTTTCAACATAATACTTAATTTCATTTTTTTTTAATTTAGATCCAAATTAGTTAGCATATACTGCAACAATGATTTCAGTAGATTCCTAATGCCCCTTACCCATTTAGCCCATCCCCCCTCCCGCAACCCCTCCAGTAACCCTGAGTTTGTTCTCCATATTTATGAGTCTCTTATGCTTTGTCCCCCTCCCTGTTTTCATATTATTTTTGTTTCCCTTCCCTTATGTTCATCTGTTTTGTCTCTTAAAGTCCTCATATGAGTGAAGTCATATGTTATTTGTCTTTCTCTGACTAATTTCACTTAGCATAATACACTCCAGTTCCATCCACGTAGTTGAAAATGTCAAGATTTCATTCTTTTTGATTGCTAAGCAATACTCCATTGTACAAATATATATACCTGAGGAGAATATATCACCTGCTGCCCCACTAGACTGTGCACACCTTCAACTCTGTATCCCAGGTACGAGAGTATGACTGTCTCACAGTAAGGAACTAACCCAATGTACGTTTGTAGAGTGAAAGAGCAAGTACGTATGTGACTGTAAAAATAAAAAGTAAAGCTGTTTTAATTGAATAATTTAAACATATATAATGCCTTGTTTCCATTGTACAGTTTTTAATCAAAATTTAAATTTTCCCCCAACTCATAGATAGTGATTAAAATCTGCATAGTAGACGACCAGTAAGGAAATCAAGAACCTCAACTATTTTCGCTGCATATTTTAATCTGATGTTAAAGGGGATTATAGTTAGGCCAAAACCTTTAACTGTAAGGGTTAATTTGCAATATAATTCACTCTCATATAAATTATAATATTTAAGTGGTAATTTGTAGAAAAAATTACACTTGATCAAAATCTGTAATTTTGAGTTAGGGACTGCTGCAAATGTAATCCTAAACATTTATAATCATAATCAGTTTTCCAATTTCTTATTTCATCTTTGGCATTTATTTCATCAATGGTACAAAGTCTTCTGGAAGCTGTACATTTTTAAATGTCTTTATTCATTATTATTACTAGAACCACCATGTTTCCCAGAAAATAAAGTTCAACTTTTATTTGCACATAAAAATTACTACTGCAGAGTACTTTTTCCTCAATATTAATTCTTCTTTTAAATGGTTATGACTAACTTGCACGGGCACTTTGAAAAGAAGGGACAGACAATTGGTTCAGTTATTATTAGTATATAGCTATGGAAGCTTCTCTAACTTCCCTTCACTTCCCGGGCAGGCATATTTAACAATACGATACAGTGTGGAGAAGGTAATTAGTAGGATGTATACTTATGGATGGAAAAATACAGGATTGTATATGAAAATTTCTAAACATGTGCCATAATAGTTGTTTTTAGAGTTGTAATGGCTCATGGCCACATTCAATTCTGACTACTTCATGCAGCTGGTAATGTTGGCTATGGTAATCTCACAGAAACCTGTTGTCTCTAAATTTTGAAAATATTGGTGCCAAAATAAGAAGAACAGGAACTTGGATTTATTAAATACAATTCAGGTCCATATCATCAAATAAAATAGCACAAAATATGACCAGCAAACTCATACTTATCTGCGTAATCTTGACTGAAAAAAAGATTCCCCTATTCCCACATTTTCAGGCTTCCTAGGAAAGACCCAATTTATGCCTTTTGTTCTGACGTAATTATTAATAAAATTCCTTTGAATTCAAAAACATGTCACTGATTGGTCATACACTGTATGATCACCTAATAAGCCTCCTTGTAAATGCAGCACTCAATTCCAGAAATGATGTGGTACAAGTAGAAGGAGACACCAACTTAGTCATTTCCATTAAATACATATTTTTGCTTAGATTGCTTCAGATTCTCGGGAAGCTAGTTTGCAATCATTATACAGTTAAGCATCTGTGCATCTAATAGAAATCAAGTAGAAAAACTGTTTTGTATCTTAGCTTAAAGCTCCTATAACATGACTACCACACCTTTTAGCTTATCAGCATATTTGGGGAGAATGGATTATTTCTACATCTCTGAAAGAATCATTCAAAGGCAGAAAAATCTGGTGAGAACTTTCAGGTGATTACCTAAAATTCTAAATTATATCTTATAAAATGAAATTTTACAATTTTACTTTTGGTTGTTCTGTTTCAGAAATTCATGGCATTTCTTGGCACTCTTCTAGGAAGTACATTTCATTTCATACCCCACCCATATTTCCCATTACCTTCACCCTGACTCCATTCCTGTTTCACATAATAATTTGCATAGTTGGGGCACCTGGGGGGCTCAGTGGGTTAAGCCTCCGACTTCGGCTCAGGTCATGATCTCGCAGTTCATGAGTTCAAGCCCCACGTTGGGCTCTGTGCTGACAGTTCAGAGCCTGGAGCCTCCTTTGGGGTCTGTGTCTCCCTCTCTCTCTCTGCCCCTCCCCTGCTCATGCTCTGTCTCTCTCTCTCTCTCTCTCTCTATCTCTCTCAAAAATTAATTTAAAAAATTTGAAAATTTAAAAAATTTTGCATAGTTAACCAGTAGTTAGTGACCTCTTCATTTTAATAAACAAGTTGTAGTGTATAACTATGAATTCATCATTTATAGTTTATAATTGTTTTTCAGGACATGTTTCAACACAACAGCATTTCAAAGCAACAGCATGATCCAAGTGTTTATTTTAACATTATACATATAGAGTAGAAATAATGAACATAAGTTAGCATGCCATCAGCAGTGCTCTTGAGGGAAGGGAAAGAGTACCATTTGAGGGCTGGATCTGTTTGCTTAGAGGGTAACGTTTGTTGAGACGAATAAATCCAAGTGAAAAAACTGAGAACACATCTTTATCAAATGTACGAGCACTGAAATCATCTCTCTCTTTTTCTCTCTTCTAATTAAGTCTTATTAAGAACTCTTTCACTGAATGAAATATTAGTTGGAAGCTTAAGTGTTACCCCATGTAAAAGAGGAGATGTTCTAGGAAGAAAGGCAGGGAAAGAATATCAATGTCAGCAACCATCACTCTCTCTCCCTCCTAAATGCTGTCCACTCCTCACTGGGATTAAAATAACACAGAGGGGAAAGACAAGAAAGAAGAAAACTTGGTTCAGCTCTCTATAGTATGTTAGTTATAATAATTTATGGTATGGGGAAACAAAGAAAAAGTCTTTGATTCATTTAAAAGACTAGGACTTCAAAAAATAAAATCTGCAGCTGCTATACATAGACACCAAAAGAAACTCTCTGATTAAGAGTATTAACGATAAGGAAAATGTTGCCCTGACTCATCTTTTCTGATTTATATGTTTAAATTCAAATGACTTCAAATTAGACATTAACTGATAGCAGGTTTGTTTGTTACTAAATATAGTAACTCAACTAATTTTGAGTGGATCTTTCTGCTATCTGTGCTAACAGGTGCACAGAAGAGAAAATGAAATGGATTAAACACCATTTTAGGAACATCTGCATAGGATACTTAACTTGTATTCCTCACAAAGTAGTATGATTGCCTTTTATCTTCATTTCCAATTTTTGTTATGATCTTTGGTATAAAAATCACATATGCAACACACCTATTTAAAGCTGTGTTACATACGGGGTATTTATAGTTGGCAACTTCCAGTGACAGTATTCATGGCAAAGATTTTCCATGTTGAAAAGGGTTTACTAACAATTTCCAAATGTATTTTCAGTATGAAGAGCTTGCTCTGGGCCTTTCTGATACTTTTTTTCCTTTTTTTTCCTATTAATAATATTGATTTACACAATGGGAACATTCCTAAGTCAACTAAAAAAAATACCTCCATACACACCTGAAAATTAGTCCTTATGGTAGAGACATGCTGTCTGATTGGGGAATAATTTATATAAGACACTATAATTCTGGAACTAGATAACTCACAAGCTTCATCCTAATCTACTTAAAGAAACGTGGTAAATTTAGCAGATGTTTGAACAGTGTAACAGGTTCAAAATGAGAAGGAAGACCACTATAAGTAGGCACTTGATGTTGTTACTTTAATGACTCACTTGGTAGTGGTTATTGATTTCATTTCCATACTAGTGTTCTACATATAGTATTGTAATGTTTAGATTATGTAATTGTGGGGAACTCCACTGATGTCCCACTTTTCTCACCAAAGTATAAAAAACTACAACCGCTTCTTGCCCATTTAAATATACTCCCCTGGATTTTACACTGCATGGT
Organism: Panthera tigris; assembly: GCF_018350195.1. NCBI lineage: Eukaryota > Metazoa > Chordata > Mammalia > Carnivora > Felidae > Panthera > Panthera tigris. The sequence continues at coordinate 82,715,075 of NC_056661.1, forward strand.
AAAGGAGGCTACCAGCATTCTCCAAATGAACTGCTTCTGAACACATGAGTTTGAGGTTGTCAGAAGACTATCAGGACACGGAAATATGTTAGTTGTAGTTGACACCTTAGTGTTTCTGCCAAGAACATCAAAAACACATTAATCAGGATAAGCACTCAGATGTTTCCCTGAATTTCTTCTGTAGCATTAGCTCTTAATGTCAATTAGTAAAGCAAGAAATACATGCTAGAAGGAACATAAAAGAACTGAGAGAACAAATTTTAATACTAGCTAATAATCAAATTGACCTCCAGAATGTGACGTATCCAAATTATCAGAACTAAAATGAGATATAGATTCCTAACATGGAGAAAAGCTAAATTAATTATGACTCCAAGACCAAGCTCCTCAGCGTGCTTATGAGAACTCATGCTCTTAGAGCTCTCTTGCTTTTCCTTGGTTCGGCATTTCTCTTTGCCACTTTGGTAGGAGATGGGCTCAGCATTTTCTGAATGCTGAACCCTGTCTTTTTCTTCTTTTCCTAATTCATTCTTCAGACTCTTCCATCATCGTCTCTGGTGCTAAGTAGCATTGCAAAGCTAATAATGTCCATATGTTTATATTTGTGCCCAATGCACCATCCCACAGCAAATTCCACTGGGACGACTCCAGCTATTATCCAGAAAATGCATTCCTATCAACTTATCTTGCCCTAAAAAATACCTCTTCTCTGCAACATTGTTATATCTGCTGGTGCCATTTTTTAGGCTAAAAATCTTGGAACAACCTTTGACGGTTCTCTCTTTCAATACTCATATAAATATTCCTTATATAAAAATATTCATAAGTTTTTTGTTCTTCTCCATTCCAGACCCTGCTACCTGCAAGTCTGCACTAAGAACCTCTTGTTTCTACCTTCTCCTTATAAAGATTAATCCCACTAAAAGAAAACAACATTGTGAAAACAACAGTTATGAGTAAATGACTTTTTCCAGAAACTTCAATGGCTTCCCAATGTCATTCTAAGTCCACATTCTGATAATATAGTGGCATCTTACTTTTCCTCCCTTATTTAAAAAGTTGGTATTCAGTAGTAATATCATTTGTATTCCTGGGGTAATTTAGGAAAAAAAGATGACTGTATATAACTGCTATGTAAATATAAATGTACATTTTTTATTTATCCTTATTGCATTTAATGTTGTTAGAGTTGAACTCATTGCTCCCGCTTGTCAAAGTCATTTTGAATCTATACTAGGATACTGAATTTAAACTAAGCTCTCTCTTTTTAACTATACTAAGCTTTTAAGTGCTTATTTTATTGCCTGTAACTTGTTAAAGGTTTATTAAGTAGTCATTATTTTATTTAACATTTAGACTATCTTATTTGTGTCCAGTGGTCCTCTTCCCCTTCCACTGTCCTGCTATTGTTCCTCCTCCCTAATTCTCAAAACTAAGGAAGCAGTTGATGTGGTGTTTACTCTTGTATATTATTTTGTTAGCATTATGTTAGCATTGTTAGCATGAGAGTGTTTCCCTACAATGAGATGTTTGCCTTTTAATATTTTCATTTCTAAAACTGTAATGAAAATATTTATTTCTTAATAAAGGAATTCTAGGCATCAGAGAACAAGTGAGGAAATATTCTTTTGGCCAAAATATAGAAAGGCCAGATTCCTATGAGGACTTTTGATAAGTCAATTCCTAAAATAGTATTTGTTTAGTGTTTTGAGGGAAATTAGTTTGAAGGAGGTAAACAAATTAACAACTGAAATGCCTACAATTTATTAAACTGATATGTTCCTGGTGTGTGCATCATATACTTTTAAAAAATGTACTTCTAATATACTTAAAGATAGAAATTGTTCTCATTTTACAGGTGAGAAAAACAAAGGATTAGGGAAGTTAATTAATTTTATACAAGGTCACAGGGCTAGATAGGCTGAGCAAGATCTGAACTTATGTCTTACTGACTCTTAAGTTCATGCTATTAACCATGGTGTTATATAGTGCTTTGATCTGTACTTACCACAGGACTCTTACTTGCACTGGGCAAAAGAATATAGAAACATGTAAGTGCTGCGGGGCAGGGAAACATGGGGAGTTGATAATCTATGGGTTTATAGTTTCAGATTGCAAGATTAAAAAGGTCTAGAGATGGGAATGCAAGCTGGTACGGCCGCTCTGGAAAACAGTGTGGAGGTTCCTCAAAAAATTAAAAATAGATCTACCCTATGACCCAGCAATAGCACTGCTAGGAATTTACCCAAGGGACACAGGAGTGCTGAGGCATAGGGGCACTTGTACCCCAATGCTTATAGCAGCACTCTCAACAATAGCCAAATTATGGAAAGAGCCTAAATGTCCATCAACTGATGAATGGATAAAGAAATTGTGGTTTACATACACAATGGAATACTACATGGCAATGAGAAAGAATGAAATATGGCCTTTTGTAGTGATGTGGATGGAACTAGAGAGTGTGATGCTAAGTGAAATAAGTCATACAGAGAAAGACAGATACCATATGTTTTCACACTTACGTGGATCCTGAGAAACTTATCAGAAGACCAAGGTGAGGGGAAGGAAAAAAAAAAAGGTTAGAAAGGGAGGGAGCCAAAACATAAGAGACTCTTAAAAACGAGAACAAACTGAGGGTTGATGGGGGGGTGGGAGGGAGGGGAGCGTGGGTGATGGGTATTGAGAAGGGCACCTGTTGGGATGAGCACTGGGTGTTGTATGGAAACCAATTTGACAATAAATTTAATATTAAAAATAAATAAATAAATAAATAAATAAATAAATAAATAATAAAAAGCATTGGAAACTAACATTGGTTGAGTGGCTAATGGCCAAGGCATTTTACATATAAAAACAGCCACTGAATTATCAACAATAGTCAAATTATGGAAAGAGCCCAAATGTACATCAACTGATGAATGGATAAAGAAGATGTAGCCATATATATACATATATATATATATATATATATATATATGAATAGTTTTAAATATATATGAAGTTTTATATTATATATATATAGGAATATTACTCAGCCATCAAAAAGAATGATATCTTGCCATTCACAACAACATGGATGTAGCTAGAATGTATTATGCTAAGTGAAATAAATCAGTAAGAGAAAGACAAATACCATGATTTCACTCACATTTGGAACTGAAGAAACAAAACAGATGAATATAGGGGAAGGAAGAAAGAAAAGAGAGAGAGGGAGGCAAACCATAAGAGACTATTAACTATAGAGAACAAACTAAGGGTGGGTGGTGGGGAGATGGGCAGGGGAATGGGCTAAATGGGTGATAGGTATTAATGAGGGCATTTGTGATGAGCACTGGGTGTTATATGTAAGTGATGAATCACTAAATTCTACTTCTGACACCAATATTAAATTATATGTTAACTAACTAGAATTTAAATAAAAACTTGGAAAAAAAGAAAAAGAAATAAAATATACAAAGAATTCTTAAAACTCAACAATAAGAAAATTAACCACCCAATTATAAAATGAGTTGGTCTATAGATAGCAAATAAACATTTGAAAAGATGCTTTATATCATATGTCGTTAGGGAAATGCAAATTAAGACAACAATGAAATACCACTACACACCTATTAAGATAGCTAAAATCCAAAACACTGACAACATTAAATGTTGACAAGGATATGGAGCAAGAATTCTCATTCATTGCTGGTGGGAATGCAAAATGATACAGATACTTTGGAACACAATTTGGCAGTTTCTTACAAAACTAAACAGATTGTACCATGTGATTCAACAATCATACTCCTTGGTATTTATCCAAATGCACCGAGAACTTTCACACAGAAAAAAACCTGCACGTGAATGATTATAGCAGCTTTATTCATAATTTCTAAAACTCGGAAGCAACCAAGATGTCTTTCAATAGATGAATGGATAGAAAACTGTTGTGCATCCATACAATGGAATATAATTCAGCCATAAAAAGAAATGAGCTAGGAAGCCACGAAAGAGACAAGGAAGAATCTCAATTGCATAGCACAAAGTCAAAGATGCCCATTTGAAAAGGCTACAAGGAGGATGTTTACAACTATATGACATCCTATAAAAGGGAGAATTATGCAGGTAGTAAAAAGATCAAAGATTCAGAAGGAGAAAAGAATGGATGAAGAGGTGAAGCACAGGGTAATTTTAAGGCAGTGAAACTATTCTTTATGACACTATACGGGTGGATACATTATCGTCATACCTTTATCAAAACCCTCAGAATGTACAACACAGAGTGAACCTTAATGCAACCTATGAACTTTGGTTAATACCATTGTATTGATATTGGCCCATCAGTTGTAACAAATGTACCACACTAATGCAAGATGTTAATAGCAGAGGCACTGGGATGGGTGGTGGGAGGGAGTATGAGAAGTTATAATGGAACTCTCTGTACTTTCTGCTCAATTTTTCTGTAAACCTAAAACTTAAAAAAATAAAGCCTAATAACTTTTGTAAAAGTAAAAAAAAATAATAGAAAATACAGCCATTTATGTCTCTTGTCATAAATTGAGAACTAAAGCAACACATATCACAAAGCTCTTCCACCCTTGTAGGTAGACACCATTGCGTGTCTCTCTAGAATGCTTCCCGACGCTCATTTTATCCCTTTAGAGAACACTTGTTCACTTCAAATGGTCCTGGTGGGACTGTGAACCAAAGTGTGTGCCCCAAACCTACCCTAGGCCACAAGTGAGCACGTATATGACATAGTTGGGGTAATCAGAGTCTTTCCCATATCTTCTGTGTTGGAACTACAGCAACGTTTCTCTTATCCTTTTTGCTAATAGGAGTCTGTGGCTCCGAGTGTCGAGGCTTTCTGCTCTGTACAGCATGGAAGAACAGGGCTAACAAGATAAGAGAAACAGAGACAAGTAGAGCCAAAAGAGAAATAGAACGAGAGTGACAGAATCTCATGAAAAAGTATTAGTCCCAGATCTAGGCATGCCTGAGGGTAGAGACTTACAAATTCCTTTTAAATTTTTAGTAGCCTAGTTTGAGTTGGGTTTTCTTCATAGGTACCTTAAAGAGTCCTAACTAAATCACCTCCTTTTCTGGAAACTCTCCTAAATTTCTCATTTCTCTCTTCTGGCTACATACCAGGTGGATTCATTTTCATAATTTCCCTAACCTTAATGTAAGCAATCTATCTCTTTCCTTCACTTAGAAGTTCCAGGATTCACAAACTATGATTTATAGCATTTGTTGTGTTATTTGGGGCTTTTTTTGATAGCCTCAGGTGCCATAACCTTCCTTACCTGACATCTTGAAAAGTACCTCTAAATATAATGACATTACAAATTATATTTCTGGCCAAGATGTGCTTCTTCACCTCATTTGAATGTTAATCGGTGAAAAGCACACACGTCAGTTTGAAAATATACTCTAAAGTCTAAAAGGCACTGTTCCTGTCACTGTGACCCTGCTTATTATCTTTTATATCACCTAACATTTATCATTATCCTTATCTAATATAAATGGAATAACATTATGTTTCAGTGAAATTCCCCTGGAAGAACAAGCTGAAATAGTCCTTTGTTTTCAATATTATACGATTCTGCCCTGTCTTTATAAATACAAGGACACATTCATTAAACTTTGGCTGTTAAGGAAAGTCATACAAAATAAAAGTAAATTTATTCAATATTATGTATAACTGCATTTAAAGGTAATACCCATGTATCAATATATTCACTTATAATGTCAAATATAGTATTCCAAGTTTGGTTAACAAACCATGCTTTTAGCACTCTGCTTAGAAATTTAATAAAACTTTCAGGACTATTAAATCTCTCCACATTTATTTTTAATCTCTATGTATACAGCACAGTGGCCTATCATGAACTGCAATAACATTTGTTACAACTGACCCTAAAGAATGAGCTAGTTTAAGGTTGCTTAGTGGTGACAGAAGACAGTGAGAGTCCATTATAATGACAGGCACTTTCACAAGGAGGCTTTAAATACCATGCTTGCAAAAAATAAGTCCCACTGCTTTAGCAGAGTAGGTCATAGAACTTTAAAGAAACAAAATGACAGACTAGTAAAAGACCAAAGGTATAGCATTGAATGAAAAATTCAAAAAGCAGTGGCAACATGAACTTAGTCATAATAATAAAGGAAGCTTCAGAGCAAAAACATAGAGGTGTAAAATGAAAATCTTGCTGGGTGTCAGCAATGAAATGCTGCACATATCTTGTAAAGCTGCACTGGGCCAGTTTCATTGCCAAATTAGCTGACACGTCTGCCTTAATCATGCAATTTATACATTTGAACTCATTTTAGAATTAGTCTCACAGTTATGTACTTGTGGAGTTCTTTTAGGTTAAGGAGATGTTTGCTCTTGAGGGTTATTAATCATTTTTGTCTTTTCCTGATAACAATTCCTAATAAGGATATGTTATAAGAAGCTTGAAGAACAAGGATTTTTCAGCCTTCTCTTTTGCTAGTATAGGACACTATAACTGATTATGTCATTTTACACATCATAGACATCACATTTTTGTGAATTATTTTGATAATTTTCTAATGTTGAGAATCAAATGTCTTCAGGAAAGGAAATATTTTCTTTTTCTAATTTGCACATGGGCACTCTAATTTTTTTTTAATGTTTATTTATTTTTGACAGAGAGAGAGAGAGAGAGAGACAGAACATGAACTGGGGAGGGACAGAGAGAGACACACACACACAGAATCCGAAGCAGGCTCCAGGCTCTGAGCTGTCAGCACAGAGCCTGACGAGGGGCTCGAACTCACAGACTGTGAGATCATGACTTGAGCCGAAGTCGGACGCTCAACCAACTGAGCCACCCAGGCACCCCTTTATTTTTTTAATTTTTTTAATGTTTATTTATTTTTGACAGAGAGAGAGAGAGAGAGAGAGAGAGAGAGAGAGAGAGAGAGAGAGCATGAGTGGAGGAGGGGCAGAGAGAGAGCACATGGGCACTCTAGAGGTTAACAGTGGCCCAGTGCAAGTGGGTTTATAGTAATAATATGAATGATAACTGAAAGGCAGCTCAGTGGAATGTAGGCTGTAGATTCAGACTCCCTGGTTTTATTGCTAATCTGCTGTGGCATTTTCATCATACTACTACTTTACAGCAGTTTCCTCATTTGTAAAACAAGACCAATAACAGTACCTACTTTACTGGATCATGGTGATGATTAAATGAGTTAATGAATGTGAAGTTTCCAAAAGTTGCCAGCTATCATCACCATTAACTAACTTCTACCTAAAACTTTCATTCACAATGTGCCAGAGGCCATGCCAGGTGCTTTCTACGGTATTTTCAAATACTACCCAAAGGTAAAGGAAAGAGGTCACAGAAGTTAATTAACTTATCCAAGCTAAAAGGTGACTTCAGTACCCTTTGGATTCCATAGTGCTAATCCTGAAATCAATCAATCAATCAATCAATCATTCATTCTAGATATGTTCATAAAAAATAGTTATGAGGGTCATGGAGTAGGTACTAGGCTAATTACAATGCAAGGTAATAAGTGATTAATTAAAGATCTAAGAGGGGCTCCTGGGTGGTTCAATCAGTTAAGCATCTGACTTCAGGGCAGGTAATGATCTCATGTCCGTGAGTTCGAGCACCACGTTGGGCTCAAACCACTGACCGCTGACTGCTGACAGTTCTGAGCCTGGAGCCTGCTTTGGATTCTGTGTCTCCCTCTCTCTCTCTCCCCGTTCCCTGCTAGTGCTCTGTCTCTCTCTCCCTCTCAAATATGGATGAACATTAACAACAAAAAATCTAAGAAAGGTGATGTCGGAGGAGGAACTCAACCAGCACAGCAGCGGGCAGATAAAAGGTCATAGAGGAGATAGTTTGGGAGGAAGTAAGGTTGGAGGACTTCCAACAAGCATGGAGTCCAACATTTTATGGTTCCCAAGTCAATGCTATTCATAGTCCTCTTCCTCTCAACTCCTGTCTCTGGCCTGAGTGACTCATCCGGTTTGTGAGTGTTAGGACACTAAAGGATAATCACTAGAGTGAATTAAGACAGGTTTCATCTACACTCGATAAACAGTATACTACTGCTTCAAGAAGGATTGGGTAGGAAGCACCTGGCTGGCTCAGTTGGCAGAGCATGATACTCTTGCTCTCGGGTTTGTGAGTTTGAGCCCTACATTGGATGTAGAGATTACATAACAAAAAATAATAATGATGATGAAGGGCGGGTAGGAAGATGTGCATGAATCCACACAAACATTTTCCACTTTTGATGGATGAACTCAGAAAATATAAATACTGTGTACCTGAAGAATGCTTCATTCTTTATTAAGTACTTTGACATTTATTTATATTATTTCCCATGAGTTTACATTTTATTGTACGCATTTGGCATATGAGGAAATTGACACAGTCAAGCTGAGAAATGTCAGAGTTTAGATTTGAACCTGGATTTTCCAACTCTAAATTTTGTGTTGTTCCTATCACATGTTATTGCTTCCCCTCCCTGCAATTTGTGAAACCTGAACTGATGAAAAAAACCCGTCTCAATGACAAAAGTATTGCAACATGTCCCTTGTTTTATAATTGTTGAATTTTAAAAAATACTCTGTTTTTAGAAAGTTTTAGATTTACAACAAAATTGAGAAGAAGGTAGAAAGATTTCCTAGATACCTCCTATGCTCACACAGGCACAGCTTCCTCCATCACAACATCACTCACCAGAATGTGCACTTTTTACCAATAATGAGCCTATATTGACACATCACCATCACTCAAAGTCCATCGTTTACATTAGATTCAGTCTTGGTGTTGCATATTCTACAAGTTTGGACCAATGTAATGACATGGTTCCACCATTATAATATTAAATAGAGTATTTTCACTGCCCTAAAAATCCTCTCTGCTCTACCTATTTATCTGTCTCTCCATTATCCCTGGCAACCACTGATCTTTTTATTGTTTCCATTATTTTGCTTTTAACAAACTGTCATATAGTTGGAATTATATCCTATATAGACTTTGCAGACTGGCTTCTTTCACTAAGTAATATGTACTTAAGTTTCCTCCATGTCTTTTCATGCTTTGAGAGCTCATTTCTTTTTAGTACTGAATAGTATTCCATGGTCTGAATGTACCACAGTTTATTTATTCATTCACTTACTGAAGAACATCGTGGTTGCTTTCAAATTTTGGCAATTGTGAATAAAGCTGCTATAAACATCTGTGTGCAAATTTGGTGTGGACATAAATTTTCACTGATTTTAGGTAAATACCAAGGAGCATGATTGCTATATCATAGAGTAACAGTGTGTTTAGTTTGGTAAGAAACCCCCAAACTATTTTCCAGAGTGGCTGTATCGTTTTGCATTCTGACCAGCAATCTGTCAGAGTTCCTACTCTCTGCACCTTCCTCGCCAGCATTTGGTGCTGCCAATTTTCCACACTACAGTCATACTAACAGTCATGTCATGGTATCTCAGTGTTGTTTTTAACTTAAAATTTAAATTGGATATTTAACTTTAATGAAAATCTAGTTAAAATTCTATTCATTGCTATTACAGTATCTATGTTAGTGTTTTCAAACTTGAGTATTAGACTCCTTCAAATAGGAAAATCCTCCCAAGTTTCTAGTGCTCACTTAAGTTATATTTATTATAATACTACTTAGATATATGCACATTTATTTTCTTAATGTTTATTTATTTTGAAAGAGAGAGAGAGAGAGAGAGAGAGGGAGAGAGAAAGAGCACACAACGGAGGGTCAGAGAGATAGAGACACAGAATCCCAAGCAGGCTCCGCTCTGTCAGTGCAGAGCTCAATGTGGGCTCAATCTCATGAACCGTGAGATCATGACTTTAGCTGAAATCAAGAGTCAGCCGCTTAACTGACTGAGCCACCCAGGCACCCCTAGATATATGCACATTTTAAACAAGAAAGATTAATTCCCTTTCCTTCTAGCTTTTGTACGACTTCTATGATTACAAACCACAAAAAAATACAAATTAAATACAAAAACTTAAAAACTCAGTAAAATTCAAGTTAAGAATATTAATTTAATGTGATAAATGGTAATATGTTGCCGAATTTATATCACTTGCACTGGCTTGTACAATAGACAGATATATATTCTATATTAATATGTTCTATAAATCATTGTATTATCAGTATTAATAATTTTTCATTAAATTTGTTTATTTTAGGGAGAGGGAGGGAGAGAGGGAGAGAGAGAGAGAGAGAGAGAGAGAGAGAATCTCAAGCAGGCTCCACGATGAAGGGCTCAGTCTCATGACCCTGGGACCATGACCTGCGATGAAATCAAGAGTTGGAAAATCAACCAAGTGAGTCACCCAGGTGCCCCTCAATATATTTTTTTTACATTTAACCCATTTTAACTAATAGTCTCTGAAATCCATTGTGTCCCCAAATATAATACCAAATATAAAAATGAAAAGAATGTAACATCTTTTTTTTTTTCAATCACAGAATTTCCACTATTATGGCTAGACCTCTTTCAGGATGGTACATACTCAGATGGGATTCAGGCAATGTACCTGCCCAAAAGTGATTAACTAACTACTAGAAGCAGGATCCTTTGTATGCCCCATGTCTGTACCACAGGGAACACTCTGACAACTAAATGGCCCACCACTCGTTTCTTAATTTGGAAACTTTTGTTCTTATAGAGACTCATAACTTTATCTGTTCTTCCATTGCATCAATTGTATAATTCACATAGTATGTCTTCATTGCTTTACTTAGTAGCCCAATACAAAACAGAAAATGGTGCATCTGTAGGACAGGATATTCATAATGTTAAATCAAAATATCAACTGATTAAATGAAAAAATTAAATCTTTGTCTATTAACATGTCTTTCAATTGCAGATTCTCATTGCAAAAAAAAAAAAAGAAGAAGAAGAAAAAAATCGTTTCTGTAACAGATACAAGTAATAGATGTGAGGAAAATAAACTGTGATTTCTGTTATTTGTACATTGGGAAACCCAAATCAAACTGGCAAGCCAGGATACTAACCAAACACATTAAAAGTGACACACTAAAAAACATACAATAATAATTAAAAAAATAAGTGAAACACTGACTTTTTTACAAGTCTTAGAGAACTTACTTTATCATGAATCAAAATACAGAAGGCAAACTGAAATTATAGTGTAATGCACAGTAACTAGTTGATATAATAAGCAAAAAAAAAAAAAAAAAAAAACTTTTACAGGCCTCTGAGCTTTTGCCCACAGATTTCTCAATAAAGCTTCCTTAATAATAATTAATCAATGTTTAAGTTTTTAGTAGACCTCTTTTTGCTACTAAATTTGCTATACTCTAATTTTGTCTAAAAACTTAAAGACAGTATGGTTTTTGTTACTGGTGCCTCCTATTTTAACTTAGGTGTCTTTTATGAATTTGGTAAAATGTGTCTCAACTGGAAACCTCACAGTGCATCAACTGGCACTTTATATGGAACTTTCTTTTTAAAAAATTTGTTTAATGTTTATTTTCTGACAGAGAGAGAGAGAGAGAGAGAGCGAGCAGGGGAGGGGCAGAGAGAAAGGGAGACACAGAATCATAAGCAGGCTCCAAGCTCTGAGCTGTCAGCACAGAGCCTGATGCAGGGCTCAAAGTCACAAGCCATGAGATCATGACCTGAGCCAAAGTCAGACGCTTAACCAACTGAGCCACCCACGTGCCCCTGTATGGAACTTTTGAATGATTTTTCACCTACCTTCTCTATATTGCACATGCTTAATTAAGAAAAAACAAACTTTCTCTTCTGTCCAATTATTGTAAAATACAATTACGGCAACAAAATTGAAAATAACCAACAAGTTCTATGCTTCCATTGTTTTCAAAGTGTTTTGAAGTCACTAATATTAATATTTAAATCAAGGAAACAAGTAGAAGGTATTAGGATATCTGAAGCTGAGTATAATTAGATGCCAAGTCTGAAGATATGTCTGTAAACATCTCAACAGGAGGATTTGACATTGGCTGGTTCTCAGACAATAGATACAATGCCCTGTTTGTGTAATAAATATAGGGTTGAATTAGCCAGGACTTGTTAACAGGAAATTATAACACACAACATAAATATTTTTGGAATGGATAATGCAGGGAGGATGGGCAAATAATGATGGATCTCAAAGGGTGACATAATTTTCTTAAAATGCAATTTTGAGAAGTCACATACTTGGATACAAGGTCTGCCTGCAAAGTATCCAAAAGCCTACCATTACCACAGCATCAGGCAATTATGGCTAGGGATGTGATTTAGATATAAAGTGGTTGAAGGAAACAGGCTAAGAAGGGCTACCATCATCATTCTAGGGTGAGTTGAATGAGGCAGTAAAAATTGCAGAAAGAAAACAATATCAGAGCAATGGGTCCAGGTTTTGAAAAGATAACTCAATATCATTTTGAAATAAATATCAATCAGCTGATGATTTGTAACTATGTTGAAGGTGTGTTACAAATCGAAATACATAGGTGTTTTTTCTTTCTTTCTTCCAGCCTTCATATCAAAGGGAGATGTTCTTATAGACATGTAGCCACTGGACATACAGAAGCAATACAAAATCATGCATAATACCCCAATTAAATATTTATAACACATGCAAGTTAAAGGGTTATATGTTTATGGGATTGAAGAAGAACTTTTAGACCAAATGGTGAATTTGGCCTCAAAGCTGTCCTCTGCTTCCTGTCTATTGCTAACTGCCTGCCTTCATCCTTTCCTTCCCTTCTCCCATCTAAAGACTGCTCTCTACTATGGCTTTGTATGTGGTCTCATTCTTAACATTTAAGTTTACCAGAGGGATACGAAGATAGCAACATATTTTCAAATGGCTCATATTTATCTTCTTTCCTATTTCTCTTCAACTTTTATGTATGAGATAAAAACTGCAGTCAGGTGACACACACCTGGGTTCAGGAAACCTAGATTTTAATCTAGACCCTCTCCCTGACAAACCAAAACTGTTAGAAAAGTTTCCTTAAATCCATGAGCCTCACCTGCTAGCATTTTGCACTGGTTGTGAGGAGAGAAGGCATTAATATGCTCAACCTAATCGCACCCCTGATCATTCACTGAAATAACCCTCTGTTTGCCTCTTAGTCTTTAGTCAATGTGTCCTTTTAGCCCAGGGAAGAATTTCTTCTAAATAAATCCTGCCACCTATTCAAGCCTACTGAAGACAAATATTACTTCTTCTGGGATACTCTTAAATAGACTGAGCTCTGACCCTTTGGATTTTTGAAAGTAGTTTGAGTGAATAATTCTAAGAGCCCTGGTCCCATTCTGTTATATGATGCTATTTATCTTCTTTTCCACTAAGGTTTATTATGATAAAAAGTAACTGAGTAAAAGTTAAAGTTTAGTCTTTGTGTTCTTCACAAGGCATACCGTGTTGCCTTGTTGCTTACACGGAGTAAGCAACAAGGAGATGCTTTTGGAGATGAAACACTAGTCCTGCCTTGGCTCACGCCACTTCCTCAGTAGATTTAATGATTCTGTGATGCCTCCTGATGCCTGCTAGGGTTCACCAGTGGTCAAACTGGTTAGGTTATTTACAGAAATTACAGATTCTTAGACCTTGTGGTAGACAGAATAATAACCTCTACCCCAAATATGTTCATGTCCTAATGAACCTGGGGACATGTTACCTTACAGGACAATAGAAACACACCTCAATTACAATTAACTTAAGAATATTTGCGATGGGAAGACTCCCCTGGATTATCTGGGTTGGCAAATGTCATCACAGGGTCCTTACGAGAGAGAGACACCAGATGTGATGATGTAAGCAGAGGTTGGAGCAGTGTGTTTTGAAGATGGAAGAAGGGGTCAAGATCCAAGGAATGTAGATGGCTTCCAAAATTTGGAAAAAGCAAGGAAATGGATTCTCCCTTGGAGTCTCCAGAAGGAGACATCTGCTGACATCTTGATTTTAGTCTGTATGATCCATTTCATGCTTCTGACCTCCAGAACTGTAAGTCACAAACTTGTGTCATTTTAATTGCCTCTTTGTGGTAATTTTTTTTACAGTAGCAATAGAAAACTAATACAGAACAAAACCAGACTCAATAAATCAGATTTTCTGGATGGGTCCCAAGATTCTGCCTTTTAAATAAGCTACTCAATCGACTCTTATCCTCAACATTAGAGAAACTTTTCTTTAGAATTGCATTCCCTTTCTGTCCAATGGAACTGAACCATCCCATGTTCTAATCCCTAAAGCTATTCCAAGGTAAAGTGGATAATTAATTTCACAAAATTCCTTAAGCATGAATACAAGAGTGCTATTGGAAAGCAGTTCACACTTCTCTTAAAGCCTTCTATTCCAGGGGTGCCTGGGTGGCTCAGTCAGTAAGCATCTGACTTCAGCTTGGGTCTTGGGTCATGACCTCACAGTTTGTGAGTTCGAGCCCTGCATAGGGCTCCATGCTGACAGCTCAGAGCCTGGAGCCTGCTTCAGATTCTGTGTCTCCCTCTCTCTCTGCTCCTCCCCCACTCACACTCTGTCTCTCTCTCAAAAATAAACAAGCATTTAAAAAAAATTTTAAGAAGGCTTCTATTCTATTTTCCAGTAACAAAACTATTATTTTAACAGTGACATTCTCTTATGGATTGAATTGTGCCTCCGTGCTTCCCTCTCCCCCAGTTTCATATATTGAAGCCCTAAATGTGATGGTTGTATTTGGAGATATGGTATTTAAAAATAAATGAGGTCATAAGGATGGAGCCATAAGCTATTATGATTACTGTGCTAATAAGAAGAGGAAGAGACACCAGGGATGTACATGCACAGAGGAAAAGATCATGTGAGGAACATGACATAGAGAAGTCTGCCATCTGCAACCTAAGGACAGAGGCCTCAGGAGAAACCAACTCTGCTGACATCTTGATCTTGGACTCCTGGCTTTGAGAAGTGTGAGAAAGTAAATTTCTGTTGTTTGAGCCACCCGGTCTGAGAATCTTGTTATGGCAGCCTGAGCAGACTAATACACATTCCGAACCCAAGTTCCTACTATTGCTGGTTACCTAAGGGAGTTATTCCAATAGGTAAGATTTTAATTACTACCATTTATTTACCACTTGTTAAGCACTATGTACTATGCAAAGAGCTTGTATACATTTCTCCCTCCTAGAATCCTCTCAACACCTCTATAAAGGTGATATAATTTTCTTTGTTTTACAGATTAGAAAATTGGGAGTCAGAGAGGTTAAAGTTGGATACAGAATAGGCACTGACTTGCAAGGGAGCTAGGACTCAAACCAGTTTGAATGACTCCACTCTGATATATGATTTCTCTAGTAACTGCCACTTACTGAACTACTGCTATGCTCCAGCTAGGATGGTCATGGTTTCAGGAGTGTTATCTATAGCTAAGGAAGGTGATCAGGAAACAAGGAGGAAATGTGGTGTGCAAATAAAGATATACGTTTAGTTTTTTATTATAATTCTAGATCAATAAGCACCAGTCACATTATTACCTGGATGTAATGGCTATTTCCACAGTAATAACAGTTTAAGCAAACGAACCAAAAAAACTTAATGTGTAACCTAATGTTGAATCTCAATTATTACACAGAGGCTGCAGTCATAGTGAGCACAGTTCTTATTTACAATACTTTCAGGAAGTTAATGGAAAGGAAGTGAAGATGAGAATGAGCCTTGAATTTTGGAAATGCGTGAACCTTAAGCAGGGCATGGCTTGCTTCACTGCCCCTCTGATACTCTACGGGTTGCAAGCAAGTGGCTTTCTAAAGGCAAACACAACTGACTGTAACTTTCCTGGAATATATCTGTTATCATCTATAGCCCGAGAGGCTATTTTTAGAAGAGTCTGGCCAGGTCTTCGATAGATCATTTGATTGGTCAAAGGTGTTGACTTCTGCCAATGAAAGCCAATCATATTTGCTGGCTTAAAGCAATTCTTATTTGCCATTGTAAAAAAAAAAAAAAAAAAAAAAAAAAAAAAGTTGTGGTCCAGTAGATTTTATGCTGAATATAGAATTTTAAACATTGGGAGTTGAGTTCTAGTTCTGTCACTGACTCACTAGATCATTTTTGCAAGTCATTTAATCTCTGTGTATCTATTTTTCAATTCTCCAAATAGGAAAATATAATCTTTAAAGTCCAGAAGCTTCTCAAAAGAATAATTTCTCTCTGCTCTATTAATAGACTCTGAAATGCTGTTTCTCTCCTCTGAGATCATATTAATTATTATTATAGTCTGGTTGTGTATGCATGATGTATGTAATGCTTACAAAAAGAACTAGAATACAAGGGGTCACTTAAAGTCTTCAAATATGAAAAGAGCAAGGAAAAACAGGGTAATTCTGACCTCATAAGTAATGATTTGAGAAATAAAAAGTGAAAACAGCACAACTTTTGAAGATTTTTTTCTCAGTATCTATAATCTGAACTTCAGATTATAAACTCGAATCAGCATTATAGAAAATTATTTCAAAATTCTAGGGTGCATTTTCCAGTTACTCTTAATATAGCTTTGATCTATTTGATCTACTCTAGAAAAAAAATCAAAGAAATGACATAGTGTTTAATCATAATGGAAAAAATTATGAGATTATTTTTAAAGTATTTTTAAAATTTGAATGGCATTTTAATTTTTGGCACTGAAAATGTTATTAGGTACATGACATGCTCAGGTTTAGTTATAGCACCAATACTAATTGAAGTTCCCAATGCCTTAATCAGTTTCTGAATGTTTCTAGTTTTTTCAAGAAAAAGCAACAAGAGTAGAAATAAACTGTCAAACTTTGGGGTTCTTTCAACTGTCTATAAGTCATTTTTCCTTGGCTAATTCACCATCACCACAAGCCCTAAATCCCTTAATTACATCTTTCCTCCAGGTAAGGTACCCCTTCTCACAATCCCAGTTTGTGTCTTTGATAGTTTCTCAAAAACTTAGATTCTTATTTCAACGTTTTTAGTTTCTCTGTCTCGCATTATCTTCATCAAGTATAGCATTTATCAAATAATTTCTTTGTCCTAGATACTGTTTTGGATACTGAAAATACAGAGAACAAGAAGACTGTTTTCTGCTTATGATGGATTTTTCATATATTTGGCTATGTAGAAAGCCAGCAACCCATTCCGGTTTTTCCTTTCAATGTCTGTATCCTGCTGCCATTTCAACTGGTCTAAATCTCCATCACTTCAAGCATGAATTAATCTAACATCCCACACTTCATGGTCAAAGTCATTCTTTATCCTCTTCATTCCTCTCCTCTTTGCCTCATCGCTTCCAAAAGCAATGGGGCACATCACTGCTATGCTAATTTTCCTTTAGGTACATGTTTAGCATTTCTTCCCTCAAAAGTCAATAATTATTAATGCACCATATCTTGACTCAATAATCAAGGCAAATAAGATTGTTTTCACAAATACCTACAAGAAAATCTCAACTCTAGACTTGCCAGCCTCTTGCTGCTGTATCATCCACCATCCCAAAGTTGATTTCTCTATGGCTTTGTTCATGATGGTTTCCAGATATGAAATGGCTGCCATGCTTTTCTGTATTTATATAGATTCTTAACAGGTTAGTGAGGATCAAGTTCTAGTATCTAGCAATCAGTTTCATAAGATATCTATCTTCTGAATATCTATACATTTCTAGTTTGTGACACTTAATATGGTACTCTCGTGCAGTCAGATGGTAGTCTTTTACTTACATTATCTTGGCGACAGGGTCAATGTTCTGTCTTTCTTGGCATTTATCTGACACCCACATTGGCTGGGCACAATAGATACAAAACAAACACTTTCTTACAATCATGACTTCCAGAGTGAGGATATATATCCTTAGGTCTTATACATTCTGGTTTTAATTACAACCAATACAGACACTACTGAAATTTAATGAGAAATACATGTTCATGTGATAAAATTCACATGTTCTTTTATTTTCCAATTCATTTATTTTCATTATTTGGATTGCTCTTTTGGCTCATGTTTATACATTAGTGTCTATAGCAATCTCCCATAATTAAAGTGTGTGTTATCAGAAAGCTTACTTTTCCCTACTGGCATGTGGGTTTAGTTCACATTAAACATAAATTTCTGTTAAAAATAACTGAGAGGCAGATTTTTTTCTCTTTTTTTTTAATAGGAAGAAGGCTTCTAAACTAAACATATATCCTTAAGGCCATATACCTTGGTCATCAGATTGGTATCATCAGATACCAATGCAGGAAGAAGACCCAAAGATGGGTATTTTGAAGACCTAAAAAAAGGAGAATATTTGTAGTGAGTGTATGTGTGTGAATGTGCATCTATGTGAGTATATGTATGTGCATGTGTGTGAGTAATAATAATATCAGAATATGATGTCAACATAGGAGTTTAGTCTTAAAAGATGTCAAGTATTTACCAGAACAGAAATTGGAGCAGGTCCAAAGACTTGAAGAACCTTTTATTTTACTTGCCCTGACTACCTACCATTAATCAACCATCTCTAGCTCCACAGTTTTACCTCCCACCCAGCAACCTTTAAATTGTTCCCACCCTTCTAGTGTCTTGACTATCCTTCGTCATGGTCCCCGATCCACCAGCACAGAAGCTGGAAAGTCTTCCTCATGAAAAACAGGCAGCATGTCAGTCAGAACCCACAGCCCACCCTTCTTGCACTTTGACAACTGACACATGTCATCTTTATGACACTACTATCATCTGCATTTCCCTATGCCATGCTTCATAGAACAACTCAGGCAATGCCATGTCTTTTTCCTTTTATAAAAAAGCCTTTTGCAGTTTTGTTCTGATAATTGAGCAGAGTGGAATCAAAATATTGCTAAAAACCTTTTCAAATTTCCTTTGTTTATTATAATCTGGAAAATTCTCATAGTAAATTGGGTGTAATCAGTACATACAGTTTTCACATTCTACATAAATGCAACCAATAAAATTTTACACAGTGCTACTGATAATTTTGGTTTTGACTTGTGCATAGTAGTTAGATGCATAAAGTAGACAGATGACAACATAGCCCTCAAAGTGAACAGTTACATGTGCCTCATATCAGGCTCTAGGAATATAGCTAGGGATAACCAGACAGTTCTGCTTTCCAATGTTAAGTGATGTGAACTTATGACAGTACACAAATGCATGTTTATCGCAACATCTACTAAGATAAAAACATATCCATAAGAATTCTATTGCTTAGGGGCACCAGGGTGGCTCAGTCAGTTAAGAGTCCAACTCTTGATTTTGGTTCAAGTCATGATCTCACAGTTCTGGGATTGAGCCCCACATCAGGCTCCGTGCTGACAACACGGGGCCTGCTTGGCTGCTTGGAATTCTCTCTCTCTCTCTCTCTTTCTCTCTATCCCTATCTCTATCTATCTATAGATATCTCTATCTATCTCTTGCCCCTCCCCAACCCCCCTCAAAAAAAAAAAAAAAAGAATTGTATTGATTAAATTGCTCATACATTCCTATAGTTCTGAAAGTGAACTTTTGTGTCCAACTTTAGATGACCATTTTCCATTTACTTTGGTAATATAATTCAAGTAATAATGAAAACAGGGTAAGAACTCTGACCACAATGCTACAGTGGTAGTGTAGATGAGTAATATTGAACTTCAAATCCCACAACAGTGGAGAACCAATGGCCAAAAACAGAAACTAGTGAAGCACTGCCTTAAGTATTTTGTTAGATACAGAACAAAAGTGAGCATCTACTTTTAAGCACAGATTAGAATTAATTCTGGTAATTTGTAGAGCTTTTTAACAATAGTTAAAACATAACTATATGATCATTATCAGATACTTAAGTGTGCCTTCAAATTTCAATATAACTATCATGCATAGAGTAAGACATCAAAAGATAAAATAAATTATATCTCTTATAGAAACTACTAGGTCATGTAATAAAAATCACCTTAGTTAAAATCTACCTTCCAAATTAGAATAGGAAGAAGGAATTATTTAATTACATATACAGAAAATAGTTAATTAGTCCATGGGGATGATATAATTATATACCTACTTGTATACAATACTTTGCAGTTTACCAAATATGCATTATCTCATTTGCTTTTGCTTTAGTTTTCTCATTTGTAGAATAGGGCAATGGTTGTTTCTACCTCATGGCTGGTTTGAAGGAAAATGTGTTGATAAACATATGCAAAGATGCTTAGAACAGTGCCAGGCACAGGAAAAGCACTATAAGTTGTTAGCTATTATCTACAAAAATAACCATAATAGTGAGAATTGAGTAAATTCACATAAGGCACTTTGTGCCCGATACATAGTAAGTGCTCAGTGTGAATGCTAATTACATAAGAAGCAGATAGCACATAGTATTACTCCAATTTTATAGATAAAGAAACAACGATTACAAATCCAGGCAAATTCCCCAAAGGTCAAACAGTGTTACATATATGAAAGTCAACACGCTCACATTTTGCCTTTTGAAATTTCTACAGAATATTTCATTTTTAACATGCCCTATCCTGACCCCCTGCAATTATACTTCCTATTTGTTTCCATGAATACCCAGCGTGACAACTTATCTCAGTCACAGAAAGAGCTGTTGCTCTAATTGTGACTCTACACTCACATTTAAGTTATAATTTCATTTTTGGTTTCTATGGAAATCAAATTTCTTACTTCACTGCTGGGTTGGGAAATGTTATTCTAGAAACATGGTTCTTCGCAGAAATGGAGGAGCTAATCCTCCAGGAGTCTGATCCTGGGCTTTAGGATCAGGAAGTTGTTATTTAATGTAGTTTGGGTACAAGAGAGGATCTGCTTTTTCCCAGAAAACAAATAAAGTGACTTCTTTTTTTTTATGTTTATTTATTTTTGAGAGAGACTGAGCATGAGCGGGGGAGGGGCAGAGAGAGAGAGGGAGACACAGAATCCAAAGCAGATTCCAAGCTCTGAGCTGTAAGCACCAGAGTCCAATGGGGCCCAAACTCACAAACCACGAGATCATGACCTGAACCCAAGTGGATGCTTAACCGACTGAGCCACCCAGGTGCCCCAGATAACGCTAATTCTTAATGTAGCTTGGTCCAGGGAAGCATAATATTTTCTTCATACTTTATTTTTCTGTTATAAATATACATAAAAAGTATATGTTCCTACCTTTTGTTTCACCTTTCTTTCAAACAAACTTTTTTTTTTTTTTTTTTTTTTTTTTTAAGTATCCCACATATTCCATGATGCATTCATTGCTCTGGGTTTCCAGGGAATACTAGCTAATGCATGATGTTCTATAGAGTACAACTGTTCCTAATATAATAGTCTGTTGATTAATAGTCTGGTCTTAACAGTCTCAACAGGGAAATAGTATAATATCATCTTTGAGTTGTTAAAAAAGAAACCACCTACAACTAAACAAAATGTATTTTAGGCAAACATCTGCAAAAAGAGCAGATAAATTAGGGAGAACACAAAGGAAGACCTAATCTAGTCCTGCTGTGAAAATCCAGGTTGAAAAATAAAAAATGCCAATAAAACACATACTGGTTGCACTATCAGTCCTCAGAGGGCTAATGCTGGTGTATACTTTGTCTATTCCAAAGAGCCTACACAGCATCTGGCTTCTGAATCTCTGCCACTCCAGAACTGAAATCTCCAGGGATTTTAATTTCTGCATTTATTTTTAGGGAATCAGAAGTACATTATGTCTGACACATTTGTTTTCTCTAGGCAGGCTGATGGAAAGTGAAGTAGGGAAGTAGGAAAATTCAATTCATGATTAAGGAATTTGGTCATAGGGCACTAATAGAATGTCATGCATTCCAAACAATGTTCATGCAGATCCTTGCTGTGTGGAGGGCATTTCTCTCTGACTCAGCAATTTGGGTTCTGGGCATGGGAAAAGGATAGAGTTTTGAGGACTAATAAACAGTTACTGTCAACTCATTTCTGATATCTTTAATTTTCTTAGTAGTCGCTGAAGAAAGTGATAGGAGGAGTGCATTTTTCCTTTTAAAGAAACTCAAAGATACACTAAAACTTTGTTGACGTTCTACATTCCAAACTGCTATTCTTTTGTGCTTGCTTCATATTTAAGAAAAAGGCTCTTTGCACAAGCTTTAAATCAAGATATGCAAAATTGGCTTTAGTTCCTTTTTGGAAGAGCGAGAGCGGCATCAGCCTTAGGCAAATATGGAAGAAGAAGATGAAGCTTGAATGTCCAGGGGTTCTTTTTAAAAAGCTAACTGAATAAAACATTTTAAAATAAATGCACTCGTTAAGGGCATTGAAAAAATTCCATTTAAAAATAGGTTTTACATGTACTGACTTTTATTCACTTAAACTGGGTTCACAGCCTTTCCACCCCCCCACCTTTGAAATGATCAGGCAGATTAAAAAAACAAAGAACAAAACATGTTATACTCCTCAGTGCTGTTTCTCATTGAATAACAAGTTATAATTGTTTTGCTGCAGACAAAGGCAACCATACACCTCAGGAATTGATTATTCAAGAAATACTACTATTTTTTGATATTATTCATTTTGGGGACTGCATGTAACGTTTTTCTTGTTCCTTTGCAGCTCATATATTTCTTCGTTGTTATGGGTTAAAAATGTGGTTTACAAAAACTCAGTGCCTAACTGTATCCAAAGGAGGACAATCCAACATACGGTGTGTTTAACCATGGAGCTCCATCTAGCTAAATTGGGCATTTGCAATATAAGTTGATTAGTGATTTACTTTCTGCTAAATTTTACTGTGAATAATGCCAATTCTTCACTTTATCCAATTCATGTGAAATATACTGAGATGTGGAGAACTGAGAGGGAGAACTGAGTGCCTGATTTCTATCATTAAAATTAAGTCCTTGATATCAAGTATAGAGCAACTATGGGTATACAACAGAAACACCCCCACTGGAAGTTGAACAATTTTTAACTACTCATCTTTAAGTAAAGTTCTTTTCTCAAATCATAAAGGAAGCCTAAACTGAATTCTGGACTTTAGGAGCATGTAACACAGGGTGGGTAAATTTGATAGAAAGAAAACACAAATAAAACTAAGATGAGAACAAGGTGCTTTTGGAGAGACAGGTCTAGGTGGGGCTTCCCTATTGATTTTTACAGAAAAGCTATTAGAAGTGGAAAAGACCCTAGAGGTAGAAAACAGCAATCTCTCTCTCTCTCTCTCTCTCTTTTTTTTTTTTTTTTTTTTTTTAGATCTTTTACCAACACTTCAATTATCTGAAGTTCAGAAAAGTTGTAGTGCTACAGTAGGTTGTGACAGAACACGGGTAAAACCTGGCCTAGCCGTGAAATTCAAGGAAGCTGTCTCTGGATAGTTAGAGACAATCAAAAGGTTTAAATTAAGATCTCTTGGGGAGCCAGGGTGGCTCAGTCAGTTAAGAGTCTGACTTCAGCTCAGATCATGATCTCGCGGTTTGTGAGTTCAAGCCCTGCGTTCAGATCTGTGCTGACAGGGCAGAGCCTGGAACCAGCTTCAGATTCTGTGTCTCCCTGTCTCTCTGCCCCTCCCATGCTCATGCTCTGTCTCTCTCTGTCTCTGTCTCTCTCTCAAAAATAAAGATTAAAAAAATTGTTTTTAAAGATCTCTTCAGGGAACATGGTAAAGTAGAACTTCAACTCCCCTCTCCCTATTTAAGGAATGGATACAATGTGTAGTTTTTCATTTAAAGGTAAAGAAGAAAGGGCATATACGGAAAAGAGAGCATTCAACTGCCTGCATGTATAAGGATATCTAAATGCACATAAAGTACCCAGAACCAACAAAGCAACAAACCAATTCATATGTCACTAGAGCAAGAAATATTATTTGAAATTCAATTTGAAAGGCAGAATTATGCTTTTTCATCTACTAAAAACATTTTATCTAGCTGACAGTGTTTTTGCAAAGATTCATGTTTCTCATGTGGTTAATGTTTGTAAAGTATCTTGTGCTTTTGGGTAAGAAAGATTTATAAATGAAAACTAAATCAATGTCTGAATAAATGATTTCTAAAAGTACAAACTTCAATTTTAAGATTTACTTTGGTTTAAAAAAAAGTACTCTTGCTTTTTAGATTCAACTTATGTAAAGATATGCTATTTTCCTAAAATTCATTGCCAGCAGAAAACACAGAGTTGGGCTTGTTTGTTTGTTTCTGAGCAAGACAGCTCCTCCAGTGGTTCTTAAAGAAACCTCAGAGGAGTGGGGACCTATTTCCAGGCCTCACCCTTCACATACTGAATCTGGATCTCTAACAGACCCCAAACATGTTAGGTTATAAAGTTCTCCAGGTATTTATGCAGAGCAGAGGTTTGGGATGCACAAATACAGTCCACACCTAATACTGACCACCCAAATCATCCATATTCTGAATTCATTAGGAGGCATTAGAGCTTATTGAAGAGAAGGTAGTTTTCATCTCTATCCCTGGTTGCATGATAAATTGAGTCTAGAGTTAAGGTATCAATTTCAACCTTAAATTATCTGGTGACATAAAACTGATTTCAGGTTTCAAAAACCTATTTCTCCAACTTTTCTAATATAAGCTTCTTGATATATTAATTCCTATTTTATTCATCATTGTAAGCACAAGCTTTGACTAAATCCAGACATATCTACTATTGTATAGTCATTCATAGAACAAATACACAAGGGTAAATTAAAAAATGAGAATTTGTTAGAGTTTATATTCTTACAGGAGAGACAAACAATAAGCTCAGGAACAAATAAATACCTAAGATAATTTGAAGAAATGATAAGTACTGAAAAGAAAACAGGTAATGTGATGAAAGGTGACAAGAGTTGGGGCAGGCAAGAATTTATTTAAATCAATAGTTCAGGAAGGTAAGCTTTGAGCTGAAAGCCAACCAATGAGGATGGGAGGAAGGAGGAGTTCAGGCAGAGGAACAGTAAACGTAAAGGCGAAGCTCAATGTATTTGAGAAACAAGAAGGACAGGTATGTGGAGTATCTAGTGTTAGTGGTTCCATGGTCAGACATAAAATCTCAAGAGATACACACTGAGAGTGGAGGTGGTGGTATGACCTGAAATTATTTGAAAAGTCCACGGGGGGGCTAAGGCTATTTACCCTGGTAGTGAAAAGCAGCACTGGCTTGGGTTTCAATAAGATCTGGATTCCAGTCTGGGCTTCACTGACTACTAGAGCAGTGACTATGTATACAGAATTTAATTCTGATTGCCTTTATTGGTAAAATGGGGATAATAACAGAGTAATAACGCTGTGAATAATAATGGTCCATTGCATTGTTATGAGGATTACATGAGAAAATGAATAGCCCAGTGCTTGGCTCTTAGTAAATGTTCTACAGATGTTAGTGTCATTATGATGGGCAAGAAGGAGTTCCTTTGTATATAAAATACATCACAACATGTTTATATACATATTATAATGTTGCATATACATATATAAACTTATATTATTCAATCAAAAATAACATAATGATGATGATATAAGAGGATATTGATAGAACAACAAATAAGTGATCAATGATTTATGCTATAAATTGTTGGCTGGTAATTCCTGGGTAATCCATAGTTACTGGTTGTATAATCTCTTCTAAAGCAGAACTAACAAAAGTAGATTCTTCTATGCTGGTGCATTTTCTGATTCAGATATACTTTCTTGACAATTTTATCTGGGAAGATGGTTCAGCTTGTAACACTGAGAAGTGTATCTCTACACTAGTTTGGGGACATTACAGCCTTTCCCAAACAAATTATGCCCAGCTTTTTTCTGATTCACACTGAACAACCCCACCTAAATTCAAATCCACTTCACTCAATGCTCATTTAAGGAAGAATAAGAGGAATCAAATTTACATTAACCGTTAAGTAAAATATGACAGCTATATATCACATGGGCTACTGAAAAAAGAAACAGAGACTTTTTGGTAAGGTTTGTTGTTGGTTGGGTGGATATATTTCTTCTTCAATTATTCATATATTGGATTAAATAAACTAATATATATAAAGTACTTTGTACAGCACTTGGTATATAATAAGCATCAAATAAATTATAGCTCCTATTAGCATATTGATGACAATGCAAAATGCTTTTCTCAATTAGAGTAATTCTTGAATATACAGACTTACAGACTCCCCCCACCCCCACCAGTCTTTCTCTATTGGAGTTCCCAGGAGATCTCATATATGTATCTTTTTAAAAGCAAAATCCTTGCAATTTTGGTATGCTTTGCTAAGCCTAGCCTTGACAAACTATGCTTATCCTGTATGTGTAAGTAAATAAACGCATTTTGTTGTACTCTTTGTATTTTTTATGTGAATGTAAAATTTTAATAAATATAATAATGATAGACATAAGTACAGCCTTTTCACATAAGATATGCCTTTCTTATGTACTTATCAACCAAAAATGTATACATGCTGTTCCAATCAAGAGGGCTACAATTCTTTTCTAAGGGGTATTTCTTTTTTCCTCTGAATACCTAATAATGGTTCCATTTCTGAAAAATGCTTGACTCCCAAAGGTATCTTAGGAAAATTTCATGTTGCTTCATATGTGCCATTTCATGTCACCAGCAATAGCAAAAACCTGTATTCTTTTATTTGAGAATGCTTTCAATAATCTTGATATGATCAAAAATCTTAGTTCTCCTAAATGTAAGCATCTTCACAAACTATTTATTGTTTCATACTTTCAAGGAACTTCTTTAGTCATCTACTCAGAACCTAAGCACTGGTGAGCAACAGTGTCCTGCCTTCATGAAGCTCCTAGTTTATCCAGTGTAGTGCAGACAATAATAAAACAGTTTTACAAATGGATAACAAGAACTGTGATAATGCTTTGAAGAAAAACTTCCTGGAGTCTCAAAATCACACAGCAGGATGAGCAAGATCTGGTCAGAGGGATAGCAATGAGTTCAGAAATGAGATGTAAGCCTAAAAGTTAACTAGACAAAGAGAAAGGAAAATGCACCCAGCTGGAGGCGGGGTAGGGGGGTGGTGGGATTGGTAAATCACTGGGGAGAGGGAGAAGGAGGGAGCTGAGCTCTTCTGAGGAAGTCAGAGAAGGTGGTGTGCTGGAGGATCAGGAAGGAGATTGAGAAGAGCAGAGGTAAGGCCAGGATGAGGGCTGGGATGGGCTTGTCCTAAGAAAAGTGGCTGCAGTGTCAAGGTTTTAACCAAAAGACCTACAGTATCAGATTGGCATTTGACTTCAGTGGAGGATGGGCTGAGGAAGACAAACACAGATAGATTCAGATGAGTTTATGCAAAGCATCAGACCAACGGATAACACCTCATTACTGCAAAGGGTGCCTTTTCCTGGCGATCTAGTATATAAAATCAAAGTCCTGGCATCTTCCACGCCAAAATGGAATAATTAAGAAACAAAAACTCAATTAAAGGAAGAAATATAAAAGAATTATTTATATGCCATCTTTTGCAAATGACTTTTATAATCGCTTTTAAGTATATCTCTTATTTTGCATTCTAATTTCTAACTATGTATTACTGTTTTTGGAATCTTTAATCTTTTATTTCTCTTACTTAGCAAAGCAATATACTTATAGAGGTCCATTCACAGCTGTTGGGGATGGTAGATAACACTTCTTTGGTTATCATTTACCAGGTTAAAGCCATTTTCAGTTTACTCTAATTATATAAAATTTCTATTTGTACCTTTTAAAAGGCAATTTCAAAAGTCTTCAATGAAACAGTCATTGAATCTCAGTGATCCAAAAAAAGTCTTGATTTCAGCATTGGATAAAAGAGCAAAGAAAATCTAAAATATCAACTTTGTGGGACAACATTTATATGTCAAGCTTCCTTTTCTTGACTATTGAAAAATGTTACTTTATTACAAATCTGACTGCATTTGATCTTGTTTTGACCACCTGTGAGGAATGTCTCTTTTGTAATTGCTGGTAAAAATACAGTAGACCGGAAGGACATCACCTCCTAGGAATACTACAAATGCCAGAGCAAGACACTGTCACCATTCGTGAATATTTTTAAGACAAAGTATTTTATTTAATTTCATTTTCTTATGCTTCCAGAGAAAGAGAGATTTAAATGTCAGACCATCATCTATATGGACCATTTTTAAGTTGGCAGTAACATTACCTCAAACAAAAAGGACAACTGGAGATAGGTTATAAACTGTTCTCTGGCTACATCAAATCTTGGTGAACAATTAGCCTCTTCACTCACTCCTTCCCAACATTATTTCTTTGTCATCTGGTTTCTTCTGCCATTCTGCTTTTTTTCTTATATATTATCTGCCTGCCTGGAATGGTCCACTGCTCTTGTATTCCTTTAAATGCCTTCTCAGAGCTAACCTCTGGCAAACAAACAAACAAACAAGCTATCGAGCTAGTCCAAATCTATTTTGTTTCATGACCTGTACAATTCACTTCAGGCTTGTACAATTCACTTCAGGCTATATTTCTTCTTGTCCTTATGTTTGGTCCACCTGAGGAAAGGATGGGAACTGTGTTGACATTCCATAATGTGTTCAGGTCATCTGTCTTTGTTATTTTGAGTTTATTAAAATCCCTGACAAGCACATCAAAATAATAGTGATAATGCCAGCTGGTTGGCAGGCATGAGTCTAAGAGGCAGTCTTGCTGTTAATGGGTAGAGTGGTTGCTGACTTTGCTCTCTAAGTTTTGTTTATTTGCAGGTATAGCTCTTAACTGAGATGATCAATGCTCTCAGGTCATGAATAATCAAATCTATGTGCTCTTTCACTTCTCCATCCATTTATTCATTCATTCATGTATTCATTCAATAAATATTTATTCAGTATCTTTTATATACTTAGCCCTGTGCTAGACTCTGGAGATAGTTTTTTACAAATTTTCCATGTTTACTTATTTATTTTGAGAGAAACAGAGAGTGAGCAGGGGAGGGGCGGAGAGAGAGGAAGACAGAGAATTCTAAGCAGGGTCCGCACTGTCAGAATGGAGCCAGATGTGGGGCTGGAACTCATGAACCATGAGATCATTACCTAAGCCGAAATCAAGAGTTCGATGCGTAACTGACTGAGCCATCCAGGTGCCCCTACCCTGGAGATCATTTAATAAGTATGTAAGTTCTTAGAGTATACTCTAGTGGGGTAAGGGGCAATGACAGATATTAATTAAACAATCTCACTGATAGACGTATAATTAAAAATTGAGGGAACGGGGCACCTGGGCGGCTCAGTCAGTTGAGCATCCAACTTCAGGAAGTATTGGTGAAGAAGCATCAAATAGACTTTTTGAACAGATCACTTTGGCTTCAATAGGCAAAATGGAGGCTGCCTGAATGCTAACACTTGATATAATCCATTTAGAATAAGAAATAGAATGTTGTTCCTGCTCCTCCTGAAATGTTTCAAAATCAGACTATAATGTTAGCAAGCCAATTACTCATGAAAGTTAGGTATTAAATTTCCCTATTTTGAAAACAATAACTACTAGATCACCCAAATGAAAAAAAACAAAAACAAAAACAAAAACCTTCTGTTTCTAAAAATCAGAATACATAGGAACTCAGAATCTTATTTTTTAATCATAGTCAGTCTCAAAAATATTTACATGCTAAACAGCATCTCACAGATCTTAAAAAACACTAATATACGCGGTTTCTTTAGTTGTTATTGTTGTTTTTTTTTCTTAAATTCCCACTGCATTTTAGCTTAACTGTTGGACATATTTACTGGTAAGTACTGAAATAGACTAATACCTTTAAGTGCCAAAAGACAAAAACCACAGCTTTTTATGTGTCCTGTATTAATAGAGATCCTCTGACTTTTGAAGGTTTACCTACTGTGATCAAAGCCCCACTCTTTAAGCCTCCAGTTCACACTACTCAGCTTTTAAAAACCCTCTAGTAAAATCTGCTAACCCATGCAGTTCTGGAATCCAAAAGAGTGAGTCTGATTTTATCTGCATTTCTGTCTTCAAAATAATAATAATAATAGTAAGTCTACATGAGCAAAGATATTTAGGTCTACAAACAAATATATTTTAATAACAATAGAGAAAAAAATCAGATACTTGGCCTACCTGCCAAGACCCAAGTTCAGAAGGTTGAATTTTCACTCTCCTATCTGACAACATAATTAACACCTACAACTGCCACAGCCACACATACTCCCTGTAGTGTTTTAATCTTTATTATTATATTCACAGCTTAAAAAAAAATAACACAATACCAAATTATAAACTCATGTCCTGTTCAATTGTCAGACAGGATTCTAGTTTCCTTTTACAAGACCTTGCTGAATATTTACAGAAATATACATATTCAAAGGATAATAATCACCAAAAGGAAAGCTATTATGGATTCTCTAAAAAATGAGGAGCAATATTAGCAAAGGAGGCAATTACAGTCACATCAAAGACAGATAACATCCCATTGTTTTATCAAGAATGGAATGCTTGTCCCATGTTTTTGCTTGATTGTTAATACAGATTTAAAACAAGCATCTAGAGAAAAATCTTTGCTGGTTTGAATCTCAAAGATTTTTTGAAGTCTCATCAAGTATAAAATGCCTAGAGGTAACTTTTCAGATATCTTTATGTGGGGTAGGCAGAATTCTAAGTTAGTACCCCATATTCCCACCCACTGAGTATAATATAATGCAGGTGGGATTGTAAATATGGTGGAATAGTCACTCCCTAGATCAGGTCATATCATGTGGCAAAGAGGAGACTCACTCCCATGATTATGTTACATTATATAACTGCCTTAGTCAACTGAACTGCTTTAGCCAACTGAAGGGATTCTCTTTCTCTCTCTCTCTCTCTCTCAATCGCTCTTGAGTTTATTTATTTTGAAAGAGAGAAAGAGAGAACATGCGCACTTGTGCATGAACAGGGGAGGGGCAGAAAGAGGGAGAGAGAGGATCCCAAGAAAGCTTTGCACCATCAGCCCAGAACCAAATCTGGGGCTCCATAGCAGGATCCTGAGATCATGACTGGAACTGAAATCAAGATTTGGGTACTTAATGACTGAGCCACCCAGGTGCCCCAGGATTCTTTCTAACCTCAGAGAAGAAAACTGCTACACTGTAGAGAGGGATACTTGCCAGAGAATAACAGGGAGCCTCCTGGAGCTGAGAACACTTCTCAGTACCATAAGCCCTGAGAATGAAATTCTGTCAACAAATGGTGAACTTGGAAGAACCCAAGCCCCAGATGAGTTGGAAGTCCTAGCTCATACCCTGCTTACAGCCTGGTGAGACCCTGAGGCAGAATTCTGCTAACCAGTGCCTAGAGTTTTGACCCATGGAAATTGTGACATCATAAATTTGTATTGGTTTAAGCCTGTATGTTCATGGCAATTTGTTGTGCTCAATGGAAACTAATACATTCAGGATAAGGTTTACATTATCTAAAATTCTGCAGTGCTTGTATTAAAAAGCAAACAAGGTTGGTAAAAAAGATCCTTATTCTTAGCAAAGGAAAATATTGCTGGATAGTTGAGTTTAAGTTTCTCAAAAGTTGCACTTTACTCTGGGAAGTCTGTAAGACTAATTTTTTCATAGCCCTAATAAAAATAGGTAGAAGTTTTCCAGTAACATAAACAATAGAGGATAGAGTATAAATAGAGCAAGAGAAAACACCACTGAAATGATGGTACACGAGATCTAGTACCAGCTTGGCCATAAACAGTTGTGTGATCTTAGTCTTAAGACTAAGACTTAAGACTTAGACAAAGTCATATAATCTTTGTAAGTCCTAGTTTTATCATCAATAAACTCATAGTATAATACTACTCAGAAATCTGTGTTTTAACAAGCTTCCCCAGTGATTATCAGGCTTGTTAAAGCTTGACAAGCTCTATTTCATATGTACACAAGAGGTTTGCTCTTTTTTGTTCATATTTAACATCTTCCCAGAGATGTTGATCCATCTTTTGTGGGGTGTGAAGTTTATACAATTTAGGGAGTTTTCTTCAGAGGGAGAAAGAAAGAAAGAGAAAGAGAGAGAAAGGAAAAGAGAAAAGGGAAAAAAGGAGGAAAAGAGGAAGAAAAATGAAAGAACACAAATTAGAACTTAGTTCTAGCATCTTGGGAAGAATCATGGAAGTGAGGCCCCAAGGCTGACGTTTCATGGATTTTCAGAGAAAATCACGGGTTTTAGTTTCTTATTCACATTCATCTAGTTCCAAGGCCCTTCAAACAGCCCTCCTTTATCTTTCTTCTTCCTCTTCAATTTCCCCCTCTCTACTGAATCTTCCTTATCAGCGTCAAAACAGTCACCTCTGTCCTCCTTAAAACCAGAGTTTTAAAAACAAACAAAATTCTTCAAATAAAAAAGTACAAATAAGCAAAATTTCTTCTTCAAATTTGTCTAAATTTATAGTCTTATTTCTTTCTAATTCATAACTGAAATTTCTTTCTAGTTTAAAACTGCTGAACTTCTTCCACGTGTTGGCTACACTATTTCCTTTTTCTCACCTCTGGTTTACTTTCTGAACCACTCTAAAATGACTGAAACTGCTCTCACAAAGAAACATCCTTCTTCCTGCTAAATATGTCTGCATCTTGGTGGATCTTTCAGCAGTATTTGATACTCCCCTTCCCCACACACACTTTACTTCAGAAACATTTTTTAGCACATATTTCCACTGCTTTTATTTTATTTCATTTTATTTTATTATTTTATTTTATTTTATTTTATTTTATTTTTTTAAGTTTATTTACTTATTTATTTTGAGAGAGAGAGAGTGTGTAGAGGAGGGGAAGAGAGGGAGAGAGAGAATCCCAAGCAGGCTCCATGCTGGCAGCAAACAGCCTGATTCAGGGCTCAAACGCACAAACCATGAGATTATGACCTGAGCCAAGATCAAGAGTCAGATGCTTAACCAACTGAGCCACTCAGGCAACCCTATTTTTTTTTTTTTTTAATTTTAGGAAGAGAAAGAGAAAGCATGAGCAGGGAAGAGGGGCTGAAGGAGAGAGGGAGGGAGGGAGGGAGGGAGGGAGGGAGAGAGAGAGAGAGAGAGAGAGAGAAAGAGAGAGAGAATCCTAAGCAGGCTCCATGCTCAGAGTGGTGCCAAATGCAGGGCTTGATCCAATGCCCCTGGGATCATGAGTTGAGCTGAAATCAAGAGTTGGACACTCAACCAACTAAGTCACCCAGGCACCCTTTTCAGAACATTTCAAAACATAGTGAAAGGTTTAAAGTGTACATTGATTACACTTATCCCCACCACCTAGATTCTTCAACAATCCTTAATATTTTGCATTTGCTGTGTTATGGGTGTGTGTATTTTGCTTAACAATTGTGTAGGTTAAGTTGTGAGTATCAGGACATGCACATCTTCAAATATTTCAGCTTGTACCTTCTAAAAATAATGACATTTTCCTACAAACACCAAGTGCCATTATCACAAGTAAGAAAGTTGACAATAATTTGGTAATATTATCTGCTGGCCAGTACATATTGATATTCCCTTATTGTCTCTAAAATGCCTTTTAGCCATTTGACTCATTGTATGAGCTCATACTCAGGTATTATGCACTGTATTTAATTACATTCTTTTAACTCTTAAATCTTGAATAGTCATTCCATTTTTTCTCCACATAATGACATTAACTTTTTGAAGAGTGTAGGTCAGTTGTCTTTGGAATGGCTCACATTCTAGATTTAGCTGATAGTTTCATTTTGTTCATACATTATTCTTTAATCCCCTATATTTGCTGTAACCTAGGCTCTAGGCTTAATGAGATACAGTTTAAACATTTTCTGGAGAAGATTTCTTTATAGGTGACACAGAATACTTTATACTATATTCCGGAAGGTCTCTAATGTCAGATGGCCCCACTATTAGTGATGTTAAGTATGATCATTTAGTAATGGTGATGTCTACCAGGTTTTTCTTTCTAAAAGATATATTGTACATGTATTAAAATAAAATAAAAAATATATTTTTATTTAGAATATATTTAATTATATTTATATAAATATAAATAAAATATATATAATATATTTAGATTTAACTTATGTTTACAATATATTTGATTATACATGATACATATTATAGATGTAATATATATTTATAACCTAAACATATTAAAATAAATATATATATTAATATATAAAATATCCTTATTGCAATTAGTAATCAACTAGTGGAGTAATATTTTGGTGCACATGCAAGGAGTCTTTCACCTATGGTATTAGCATTCATTATTGAGCCCTGGCTTGAGTCAGTATTTTACTGGGATTGCAGAATGGTCCCTCTCTTCTTTTTGAAAAGCTTCCTACCTGTGGCATCAGTGATATCACAAGATGTTCATCTTCCATTCTGTTCCCTTTTCCAAGCTCCTTTGCTTTGTCCCTCCTATTATGTGGGTATTCTTCAGGGATCTTTCTATAAGTTGGACAAATTTCACACAATTATGGTTCTTGAGAAAGGGAAATTTGGAGAGTGCATTTTAATATAAAGAATTAGAATAAATGACTCTTTTTAGTTTATTTCAGCATCCAGGGCAAGAAGCAACTGGCTTCCAAAATTTAATCAACCATAGGATTAATACTTTGCAATATGATAGTTCTAAATATTCAAATACATAGTTTTTTTGTTTTGTTTTGTTTTTTAGGATTGCTTGTACTGACATGAAGACTTTTTAAAAAATTTTTAATGTTTATTTTATTTTTTGCAAAAGAGAGACAGAGCACAAGCAGGGAGGGGCAGAGAGAAAGAGAGAGAGAGAGACCCAGAATCCAAAGCAGGCTCCAGGCTCTGAGCTGTCAGCAGAGTCTGACGTGGGGCTCAAACCCACAAACTGTGAGATCATGACCTGAGCCAAAGTCAGAAGCTTAACCAACTGAGCCACCCAGGCTCCCCTGGCATGAAGACTTTTAAGTAGCATTTAACTTTTGTATCAGTATAGTCTCACTAGCAGAGCGGGAACCCTCTTTGTCTTGTTCATAGCCACACATTCAGCACCAAAGCTGGCCTAGACGACCTTCAATAATGTGTCTGAATACTTTGCTGAAGTTTCCCTAAAGGGGGTACTTTGTATTTTCTTATTTCCATGTGCTCAAAAAGTTTGCCAAAAAAAATCATACAGCAGTTTATTGGACTTATAACTAAATCTAAAGATTAACACTCATAGCTAAACTAACAGCCACATCAACAGAAAAACATACTGAAGACCTGTAATTGTTAAATTCAATAAAAATTTTGCAGAAAGGGTGATTATTCCTTTTTCTTTTTTTTTAATTTTAAATTTGTACTTTCAGCCCCCAGAAGTCATTCCATCAATACTCTATTATATCCCTGTTTTCATTAAATTATACATGGTCATTTCAATTAGTGCTTATTTGAAATTCAATTTCCCTTAATTGGGGGAGTAATAACTAAGATATGACTATATTTTACATAGAATTTATATAACCACGGTGTTTCCAAGAATAATTACTTTTTAAATGGTGACTATATGGTACCATAAGTTCCCAGATTAATATAAGTAAGCATATTTTATAGAGATTACAATTATATGTATTATATATGTTAGATATTAAGTTATCCAAAATATTTGATTATCCACAACAACTGCTTCTTAAACTCCCAGGCAAGTGGGGGATTTAATGTTCATTGTTATAAATGCATACAATTATTGCTAACTATTTCATACCTCACTTAATTCAATAACCCTTGTCTGAAAAGAACAACCATGAGTGTAAAAAAAATCCCACTGAGATTTTTTAAATTGCATTACTTAGAATATATACAGATCTATCAGCAGATTCACTGGTTTAAGAGGTTTTGCAGGAATGTTTTGAGCCATTCGATCCTTAATTAAAATAAAAATCCATGAAAGAAAATGAGTGTTACTTAAAATGAGAGTATAGAGTGCACTCATTCCATTAGCCATCGTTCTTATATCTAAATTGTGTTGTGATTACAAAACAATCACTTAAAATTCATTTCACGGGGCACTCCTTCACAATGTACATCATAAACCATCATAAGTTTTACATTTGTCTTTAAAGAGTAAAATCAACCACTTATTTGGTACAATTAGAGGGTGTATTCGTTTGATAGGGCTTCCACAAACAACTACCACAAACTGGGTCGCTGAGTTTGTGAAGGTCAGAAGCCTGAAAGCAAGATGCTAGCAGGGCCATGCTCCCTCTGAAGGCACTGGAGAAGGACCTGCTTAGACTTCTCTAGCTTCTGGTAATTCCTTGGCTTATAGCAGTATTAACTCCAACCTTCAAATGGCATTCTGTGTGTGTGTGTGTGTGTGTGTGTGTGTGTGTGTGTCTCTGTATCCAAACTGTCCCTTTTTTATAAGGACAGCAGTCATACTTACTTAAGGGTCCACCCTACCCCAAACAGTAAAAGGTTTGGTCCTTAAACAGCTGCTACATGGTTTAGAGGTAGAAACTGTAATTGTTATAGATTCCCAGGAAGCATGTGCATGATGAAGGCCTAATGCTCTAAGAGCACACTAAGGTGTGAGAGGACCACAGGGCACACCTGTCAAAAGTTTAACTTGTGACAGAGTGATTAAGTTAACCCACAAAAACCAATATGCAAGACTAGCTGAGGTAAATCTGAAAATTTAGAGTGAAGAAAAAGGAACTTACTTGTCCTGCAAGACAGTAAAGCATATTATAAAACTAAAATAATTAAAACATAATAATAATATATAAAAATCAACAGTAATGGAACAAACTTTGTACTTATTTGCCATACAAAAAATAACAACTCTGTAAGATATGGTACAGATCACAAAACAAGGAATTAGTAAATTATGTTTTCCAGACAATGGGTAAATCCATTAATATATTTTTCAAACCTATTTTGTGGACCACAGTCATTTTTTTTTAGTTTTAGTTGAAATAAAACAGAATGAAATGGGATGGGATGGGATGGTATAGAATAGAATAGCTCATAATTCCAGTACTAACATGAAGGATAAAAATTATTTTGACACTTTTACTTCAGTTATAAGTTTCTATGCATGTTGTGTGTTTTTGATAGTGACGTAAAATGTACTTATTTTTAATATGGTTGTAACAAAAAGAGTCTGCTTCTCCAATAAATAATTTGGGGTAATTATTTGGAAAAATATATTTTTATATTCTTAGTTTCTAAAAACTAACAAAATAAAATATAGACAGATTTAAGAATTTTTAAAAGAAATCACTACAATACATATAGATGAACGTGTATGTAATCTCTGACTAATAACTTTAGAAGGGTAAAAGTCAAAAAAGAAATTATAAAAAAAATGTTTGAATTCACAGACACAAAAAATGTATAGTTCAGAAAAAAATCAAAATTGAAGAGAATGTAACAAACTGGGAAAAATAATTGCAAGACCACCAACAAAAGGAAAATATCCTTAATGTATAAAGAAGAATTAGAAATCAATAAGAAAAGGGGTGCCTGGGTGGCACAGTCGGTTGCGTGTCTGACTTTGGCTCAGGTCACAATCTCAGGATGCCTGGGTTCAAGCCCCATGTTGGGGCTCAGAGGTTGGAGCCCACTTCGGCTTCTGTGTCTCCCTCTCCCTCTCTGCCCCTCCCCTGCTCTCTCTCTCTCTCTCTCTCAAGACTAAATAAACATTTAAAAAATTTTTTAAAAATACATTAATACAGAAAAGCACTGATTCTATAAGACATAGATAACTTACAGAAAAAAGACATATAACTGACTTAAAAAATGTTTACTTTCACTCAATAACCAAACAAATAATCAAAAAATTAGGCAACAGTGAAATATTCTCTTCCTTATCAAATTTTGCAAGGACTATTGAAAAAGATATAAGAAATACCTAAGGCAGAATAAAGTGATGCACATTATTTTGAACTCCAATTTGGTAATATGGCAAAAAACCTTCAAAAGTTATGTATCTTTGGCCAAATAATTCCATTTTGTGGTTTCTCCCAGAAAAATAGTTTGAAATATGCAACAGTAAGAAATATCGTTCAGTAATTCATCTTCTCGTTGCTTGTAACGGCGCTAATTATATGCTCCATATGCCAAATAAGTGGAGAAACCTACAGTAGATGCACATTTTCATTTGAATACTTTTTTAATGTAATAGAAAAGGCTGTATTCTATATGTGAGATCATCTGAATCAAATTTTATTATGTATGGAGGAAAAAATGATTACGAGAAAAATTATACTATTAAGTGGTTTTCTTTGAATTGAGAGATCGTAGGTAATTTTAATTTTCTTCCTTATGTCTATTCATTCATATAACTTAAATAAGTATATATCTCTTCTTTAATGCTAAAGGCAATTCAGTTAATCTTAAAACAACAATGTCTTTGTTTCTCCCTTCCATGTTGCTTTGGTACTGGGTCTCCAAGGATTTCCATAAATAAGGAATGCCTGGAGGTGCTGTAAACTGTTCTTTTAAGTACAATTAAGCATACTTTTAGTCACTTTGTCTTTCAGGGTTTTGTGTGTGTGTGTGTGTGTGTGTGTGTGTGTGTGTGTGTGTGTGTGTGTGTGTGTCTTAATATAAAGCTTGGATAGAGTATTCACTTCAGTATTTTTTTAAATTTTTTTTACATTTATTTTTTTTGAAAGACATAGAAAGACAGAGCACAAGTTGGGGAGGGGCAGAGAGAGAAAGAGACACAGAATCCAAAGCACGCTCCAGGCTCTGAGCTGTCAGCACAGAGCCCAACGCGGGGCTCGAACTCACGAGTTGTGAGATCATGACCTGAGCTGAAGTCGGATGCTCAACCGACTGAACCACCCAGGCGCCCTTCAGTATTTTAATTTATTGCCTTCTCACCTGTTAAAAAGCAAAACTTGAAGGAGCTAACACCGAACTGCTAATAGCCTTCTATTAAACATGAATTAGGGGCGCCTGGGTGGCTCAGTCGGTTGGGCGGCCGACTTCGGCTCAGGTCATGATCTCGCGGTCCATGAGTTCGAGCCCCGCGTCGGGCTCTGTGCTGACAGCTCGGAGCCTGGAGCCTGTTTCAGATTCTGTGTCTCCCTCTCTCTGACCCTCCCCCGCTCATGCTCTGTCTCTCTCTGTCTCAAAAAAAAAAAAAAAAAAAAAAAACATGAATTAATGAGTTAATTCTCGAAAAGATAACAAAGCATACTAGGTAAATCTAAAAGTCATCCCTTCTGTATTACAATAACGCATTTCGGTTACTTTTTATTGTGCATGAATGTGGGGGATGTGGTGATGCCCCACTCAAACGTCCCTTTAAGGAAGGACTTAATGGGGCACCTGAGTGGCTCAGTCAGTTTAAGCATCCAACTCTTGGTTTTGGCTCAGGTCATGACCTCGTGGTCCTTGTTGGGCTCCATGTTGAGCCTGCTTGAGATTCTCCCTCCCTCTCCCTCTCTCTCTTTCTCTCTCTCTCAAAATAAATAAATAAACTTAAAAAAAAAAGGTGGATGGGAGGACTTTCTTTCCCAGGAGGGATAGCCTGAGCCTTGCCCATGGTCATGCCCCTTCATGGGAGTGGCCCACATGCACTGGCTCACCCAGGTGGGAGTATGAAGACATCCCCCTCTCAGCCTGATTTAGCAGGATTCTGAAGAACCATTTTAAGTCCAGAGTATCCTGTAGGGTTGGGCCTACACTGCAGTTTGATTTTTTTCCCTCTGCCTAGTCTTTCTTCCCTCCCCTCCATTCCACACGTGTTGACCTCAAGACCATACCTTCATAAACCTCTTACAAAGTAGACTCTGTCTTAGAATCACAACCAAATCAGGGACAATAAATTACTACTATAAATATAGGTTGGGCTAGTGGCATCTTGAATATAACTTTGATTTACTATGTCATAAAAATAAGAATAAAAATGTAGAAATAGAGGTAGAGATACATTAATAGAAAAGCATTCAAAACCAAAGTTAGCTTGAAACATTATAGATTTGCCTTGGACCATTAATCATTAATGGCTATCCATTTATAATTTTATAAAATACCATAACCAGTACTCATGAGAATATGTCTGCAACATATTTGGTAACATTTTAGTTAAATATTTATTTTTAAACCACCTTTGTAGTATCAAGATTTGGAGCAGTGTTAACATAATGACTGACACCCTGAATGTGCTAATTTTGCTACCTTTCCTTGACTGCAGTCACGTAGCTGGTTCTGACCCATGGGTTCCTCTGCTCTCTTCCACATGCAGCAATTATGTACATTTAGCAAACTGAACCTTTATTTTGACATGTTTCACAGTGCTTCCTATGATGCTGAATCAGAAAGCAGCTCTTAAAACCTGCTAACTCAACATGCTAGTCTTTGAATTTGAAGCTGTTTGCTGCCCTCTGTAGATAACTAGAGATGAAACTCCAAAGTCCTTAATTAGTAAATATTCACTTTCTCAGAGTTATTTTTGTTGGGTAAATTTAATAGAAAATAGACTAAACGAGATAATTCAATTAAAGAGGAATTAAGAATCTTTCTTTCTTGTAATATCTTTTGTATTAATACCCTAAATTAAAACTACATGTTTGAAAACAGTGTGGTAAGACAAAAGGAAAATGAAACACATGAACAAACACACACGTACATACAAACTCACATACTAAACACCAGTAATTTTTTTTCTTTTTTGGTTTTTCATCACTATATATATATATATATATACACACACACACACATACATGTCAGACATATATGTGTATGTCATATATATATGCCACATTTAAAAGTTACTTAATTATAATAGAAAATGCCTTCTGATTAAAAACATAAGCTAGATAATCCATATTCTATGGAAAGTTTAGGTTTATAGAAAAACTGAGTAGAAGGCAGAGATTTCCCTTATATTCCCCATACCCACAAGTTCTATCTTCACATAATACTTTTCCTTGCTTTTTGTATGATGCTCATTGATGTTTCTAACTTTTGTTTATTGTTGCCATTCATTTGTAAGAAAAGTCACTACTTCAACCACTTTGTTTTGACTTAAACTTATTTCATTGAGCATTTTCTACTCAGCAAAGGAGTAGAAATTGTGTAGGGGATGTTAAAATGACGGTAATAATGAAAACAAACAGCTGAGTGCTTACCGTGTGCAACTCACTGCAGCACACACTCTGCATATGCTAACTACTTAATCTTTGCAAATATTAAAGTCTCATTTTGTATAACTTAAAATTTTGTTGAGAATAGTATTACTTGGGGAGGGGGGCACCTGCGTGGCTCAGCTGGTTCAATGTCTGACTCTTGATTTTGGCTCAGGTCATGATCTTGTGGTTCATGACATTGAACCCCGCATAGGGCTCAGTGCTGACAGCACAGAACCTGCTTGGGTTTTTCTCTCTCCCTCTCTCTCTGCCCCTCCCCTACTCATGCACATGCATGTTTTCTCTCTCTCTGAAACTAAATAAATAAAAAACTTAAAAAAATACAGAATAGTATTACTTTGAGTTCCATCATCATCTCTTTATTAACACTAATTGTTCTTCTTAGGGCATGAGAAAGGTCAGTTATATTTTGTAAACACCTGTTATTTTGCAGTATGTGGTTTTACTCCCATGAATGTTATCTGTACTTTAGGCTCATCTATGACTTCTTGACTTTTAGGTAGTAGGTTTGAGAATTCTTCCTAAGAGATAATCAATTGCTACATTCATAACTTCTCTCTCTAAATATGAGCTAGCCTTTAATCACTTCTTTAAAGTAGTGGTTATGTCTTCATGAAAATACCATCCTAAAAGTCCTACACTATTGACCTTTACTGCTTCTATTAAATCTCTCTTGTTAGTGTACTTTTTATATCTTGTACTATTTACAAGGAAACTTGACTTTGACTTGACTTTGTCTTTTGGGCTAAGTCTATACTTAGATTATTGCACATAATAATAAATTACAATAATCAGTGGAAACAGGAGATACTAGCACTGATGACATGAATCTAGGAAGATATTGGGTAACGCAGAATGAAAAGTTGCATAAGTACAATGGATATTAAGAATAACTGTCTAGACAAAAGATTGGAAAATAGGTTTAGATAAATGTAAATATACTAAGAATTACCTTTATAAAGCAAATTCAGTGTACTTAAAAGTATTAGATCCAAACTCTTCCTAAAACTTGGCAACTGAAAGCACTGACATCATGGCTTTTTCTTCAAAATAATGTTCATAATAACAGTAAAAGTCCATAAATTGCATTCAACACAAGACAAAGCCTCATTGTTTTTTCTTATGTGACCAACTCAAGGTCTCTACTTAGTAAAGGAACAATATTTTTTTAAAGGAGCTAATTAGTAAATTATTAATTAATTAAACAAATACTTTTTCAAGCCTATTATGTACTAAGCACCATTTTAGGGACTGAGGTTACCGTGACAAACAAAGAAAAATCCCTATTATCATGGTATTGCATTACATCTTATCATGGCATCCTGGTGGAGGAAGAAAGAACAGAAGTGTATAAATAGTTAGAATATCACAATGGAGAAAAGTTAACTGGGGAAGAAGAATGAGTTTGTATTTGTGTGTAGGATTCAAATGTACATTACGATTACCAGGGAAAGGCTCACTAGTAAGACTTGAAAAAGCAAGGGAGTATTTCATGTAAATATCTATATATTAAAATATTTTAATATCATTTACATTTACTTGACATCTTGCGCATCATTTTTTGGTCTGAAATCACTTTTATTTTCCTTCATTTTTTATTAAAGTGTTATTTATGTACAGTAAAATTCACCATTTTAGGTGAATAATTCTATGTATTTTGATGAACGTACAGTTATGTAACCACCAAAATCAAGATAAAGAACAGGTGCATCACCAAAAATATTATCTTGTACCTCTTTGCTGAAGTGTCTGTTGGAATCTATTTTTAAATAATTAGATTTCTTGTTTTCTTATTACTGAGTTTAGAGATATTTTAAGTATTCTGGATATCAGTCCTTCATCAGGTATATATTTTACAAATATTTTCTCCCAGCTTGACTTCTTATTTTCCTAAAGATCTTTCATGTCATTTAAAATAAAACTAAAATCAGTGACTCAATTTTTACTCTGTATTCAGGATTGCTGCTGTTGTTACAATGGGCAATAGAAATATGCATAAATGTGGACATTTTTAGCATATGACACACTCTTCACAGGAAAAGAGCAGAAGGGGAAGCTCACTTCTTTCTAAGCTATTAGGAAAGATACATAAAAGCCATAAAATACAGTAAGTTCTTAATATTTGCAGCTTGAATGCAATTAAAAGGAGGCACTGGTGGCTATTTTGGTTGTATCTAAGACATTCACTTTGCTGTTTAATCTTCAGATATTCTTTTTTTCTTTCCTTTGGGACTTTAAAGAACTAAAGAAAGGTGACTGATATGATTTCTTTTTAAACATTTATTTATTTTCAAGAGACAGATACAGTGTGAGGGGGATGTGCAGAGAGAGAGGGGGATAGAATCTGAAGCAGGCTTCAGGCTCTGAGCTGTCAGTGCAGAGCCCGAGGCGGGGCTCGAACCCACCAACAGTGAGATCATGACCTGAGCTGAAGTTGGATGCTTAACTGACTGAGCCACCCAGATGCCCCTGATATGATTTAAGATGGAAAAATAAAGGTGCAACTTAGAACCCCTTTTCCTCAAAATATAACAAAATCAACAAAGAAGAGGGAAATACGATAACAAAATTAATAGTTTTTAAGGTATAAGAAGAGTCATGACCAAATGAAATTTAATGGCCTGGAGACTAAAGAAAGAAAGAGGTAACTCTGGAGAGTAGCTCAACACAGCCAAGCTCCTAACCCCACTTTCATTACCACACCTGGAGAAAAGTGTATGTTATTATATTTAGGTTTACAAGGTAGGGAATTTTAGAAATTGGCACTAGGAAGAAATGGCAAAACTTTGAAGAATGTGTTTGGCATTTTCAGAAAGAGAGGGATCCAAATGAAAAACAAACCCAAGTCCAGTGGTTACTTTCTGGGTGACTAGGATACATACCCCCAATTTAGTAGAATAAAACTTGACAAGGATTCATTAAAAAAAAAAACAACTAAACTAAAACTTCTGTAATATGAAAAATTTCAAGTATATTTGAGAAAGAGAGAATAGAGAATGAACTACCATGCATCCATGACCCAAAGCTAACAATAATCAGCAATGATTGTCAGTATTGCTACTCACTCAACCATTCTTCATATTTGTAGCTTGCAGAAGGTGGTTACCAAATCAGAGTCATTTTTATGGCCAACAACATGTCTATCACATGGCAGGTATTCAATGGTGTTTGCTAAATGAATCAATTAATCAATGGATGAATCAATCCTCATTTAGACACATCATTCCATTTCCCAGAAAATGAGTCTGTCTTTAAAAATAGATAAATATTATATATGATGAATGTGATAATAGGCAAGTATATGCAAAGTGCCACATAGCATTGGAACATGTTCAAGAAGAGGCATTTTGAAGATAATAAGGCTAACATTATGTATTCTTCTTAAATGAGAGAGAGAATCCAGCTAATGAGAACCTTCTTAAGCCATCAGGGACTGAGAAACTCTGTTGGAAGCTCAATGGTGACAGAATTAAAACGATCAGGCCTAAATTCACAGTGACAACTTACTGCTGAGTTATTAGACTGTACCTTAAAACAAAGTACCGGCACTAACTTAAATATGCCCTTTTACAGAAATGTCAGGTCCAAATTGATGTAATTCTCTTTTTTTTGATGGTGAATTTTCTCATCTTAA
Source organism: Panthera tigris (assembly GCF_018350195.1). Lineage (NCBI taxonomy): Eukaryota > Metazoa > Chordata > Mammalia > Carnivora > Felidae > Panthera > Panthera tigris. Next base: position 82,759,691 of record NC_056661.1, read on the forward strand.
AAAGACAGTGGTAACAATAAGCGTGTGCACATACACACATATATACATACACGTATGGACATAGAAGCCAAACATAAACACACATAATAACATCATTTCTATCATTTATTTTCCAAATGCCTCAGAAGCTAGTTCCATTTATCTGGGACAAAACAGATAATCTCCAATATAATTGTGAAAGAATAACGAATACATGATACCAGCATCTCTAAAATGTCAACTGAAACGTGATTTAGTAAACTATTTAGACATTTAGTTTATACCACACTAAACACCTAGTATTTTGAAATATGATGTTCTTAAGAACACTAGTGTTGTTAAAAATTATTGAAGCTATATTTGTTTTAAAGAAGCAGCAGTATCCTCCAAGATAAATGTTAATATTTGGAAATGACTGCAATTAGAATGGAACTTAAGTATCCAGAGGAAAATGTCAGTATCTACTCATGGGACACTGGTGGCATAAATAAGAGTAAGATACAGACTATTAGTGAAGAAAGTACCTGAAAAGAGCTGATTTGAACTATCCTCTTTGATTTTCAACATAATGAATAAAACATTGTAATGACTTTAGGGGCACCTGGGTGACTCAGCTGGTTAAGTGTCTGACTCTTGATATCGGCTCAGGTCAGGATCTCACAGTGAGATTGAGCCCTGCCTTTGCAGGACTCTGTGCTGAGGAATTCTCTCTCTCCCTCTCTCTGCCCCTCCTCAACTTGTGTGCAAGTGCATTCTCTCTCTCTCTCAAAATAAATAAGCATTTTAAAAAAGAAAAAAATAAAACATTGTAATGACTTTAAAATTTATATAATTTTAGTTATAAAATTTTAATATAGGCAACAATATCATTTTAACCTTAATAATGTAATTAATTTTAACCTTCTGTTTCTATTTCAATAAAGCAAAATTTATCAAAGCTTACTTTGCATTTATCCTCAAAAAGTAGTCTGTTGAAGGCGATTTCTATTTCTCTGATGGCACCATCTAGAGTGGAACTATTAAGAAATTATGCCTTTTTTTAAGTTTATTTATTTATTTATTTTATTTATTTATTAAGAGAAAGAGCGCATACTCAAGTCTGTGCACAAAAGTGGGCATAATTATAACAGCAAAATGAAGCAACCCAAATGGGGACACTAATTCTGTAGAATATGTCATGGATAAATGGAGTGTGCTGGGCTGGGAACATCTCCAACAAGCACACCAAAGAACAATATATATATATATACCATGATCTGGTTACTAAAAGAAACAAACTCAAACTTGGTCTTTTATTTACATACAAGTTTGAAAATGAATGAGGGCTGGGGCTGGTCGGGACACCCACCTCTGGGAAGGGAGGGACTGGGGAAAGGTGAAGGAGGCCTTTCCTTTTATATACCCTTTCTATAACTCTTTTAAGTTTCTAAGACAAAAGGTAAATTAAGCAAAGAAAAGGGGGAAAAAAGTAAGAAGAGAAGAGAAAAGAGAAGAAAAGAAAAGAAAAGAAAAGAAAAGAAAAGAAAAGAAAAGAAAAGAAAAGAAAAACCAGGACAATCCATATAAGTAAAAATACTACCAATTTAAGTATCCATTCTTAGCTTAGGCTCTAAATTTTTTTTTAATGTTTATTCATTTTTGAGAGAGAGAGAGAGAGAGAGAGAGACAGAGTGTGAGCAGCAGAGGGGCAGAGAGAGAGGGAGACACAGAACCAAAGCAAGCTCCAGGTTCTGAGCTTCAACACAGAGCCCAACGCAGGCCTCAAATCCATGTGGGGCTCCAACGCACAAACTTTGAGATCACGACCTGAGCTGAAGTTGGACGCTTAACCAACTGAGCCACCCAGGCATCCCAATTCTTAGCTTAGTCTTTACTCCCTATCCATCTACAATTTATAATTAGCATTGAATCTCCAAGGAACTACACCATATATGGGTATATATGGAATTAGAAGATATGTCTCTAATTCTCTGCAACATTTTTTTTTGTCTGCCACTACTTGTTGGCTGCAGACTTTTTTTTTAGAGAGAGAGAGAGAGAGACAGAGAGACAGAGCACAAGCAGGGGAGGGGCAGAGAGAGAAGGAGACACAGACCCCAAAGCAGGCTCCAGGCTCTGAGCTGTCAGCACACAGCCTGACACAGGCTTGAACCCACAAACCATTTATGAACTGAGCTGAAGTCAGAAACTTAACCAACTGAGCCACCCAGGCACCCTAATTCTTAGCTTAGTCTTTACTCCCCATCCATCTATAATTTATACTTAGCATTGAATCTCCAAGAATACACCATATGTGAGTATATATGGAATTAGAAGACATGTCTCTAATTCTCTGCAACATTTTTTTTCTCTACAAGTATTTATTGGCCAGACTTTTAAATATTGATTATTCTGGATGTCAAAGTAGTTGATAGATCTGAAATGTTTCCTCTGAGTAGAAATAAAAAAAAAATCTCCACTTTCCTAACAACTTTAAAAGACTTATGGTTGAAACTATATGACATCAACTGTATAGATCAGAAAATCATTGCAAGTAAATTTGCATGGTTGCGTTTCACAGATACACCCATATCATTAGTCCATTTTATTCCTTCCTACAAAGGATTCTTTAGAGGTTACCACTGTTCCATGAAAAAAAAAAAGTGAAGGATTGGGATTCAGAAAACCTAAATTTCAACAAAGCGATAAAGTCATTCAAAGTGATGTGCATGTTTTTGTTTAACGAATATATAAATAACATTTTAGAAGAAGCTTCTACTGAAAGTATTGTTTGGGGATTGCCACTGCACAAAAAAGAAAGAGAACTGAAAGAGAATTATGGATTAAGATTCATAAAACATCAGTTGTTGTCCCAGGTCTGCTTGCAATTCAGTTTGGGGAAATTCACTTAACTACTTAACCATCTGATTCCTGATTTGTTACATAATGAGGATATAATATACAACCTCTGAGGTACCTTTCAGATCTAAGAAGGACCAATATTTTAAGTTGTCAGAATTATCACCTTTCTTTTGTAAGGGGTTTATATATTTTAAGTTTAAATAACCAATGGGTGGTTAAAGAACATAAATTAAATATAAATATAAAGAAAAAAATGAAAATAACATATCCTGCTATCTGGCTATAGCCATTACTGGTATGTGGACTTCCAAACTTTTCCATATGTGTGTATAGTATTTAAAACAATAACAAGGCTAGAGAGGAATCAACATGGCAGGGAATTAGGGGACCTGAAGTTCCCTCGTCCCTCACACACAGCAGTTTTGAGGCCAGAAGACTTGGAATTCCAGGAATCCGGGTTACAGAGTGACAGACAGAAAGATCCCAGGGGCCCAAGGGGACAACTTGGCAGGCCATAGGTGCATGATTGCGAATTGAGAGAGATAAAATGGGCAGCATAGGCACAGAGGAGAGGGATCCCCTTCTGTGGAGAGACAAAAGGAAGAGAGAAAAAAAAAGACTGTGGAAGTGTAGGATTGTATTTGGACACGATAAAATCCATGGACTGGGAAACAAGCAAGCAAGCAAACAAACAAACAAACAAAAAACAGATAGCCAATTTCTAACATGATCAAGGGTAGTAGGTCTTTCTCTAGACTGGGACCTGCCACCCTGAACACGTGCCTGGGAGGGAGGAGGAGCCATTCCCAGGCATCTAGTGTCCACTGAAACTTGGCAGGCCAGAGAAGAGTGGCAGGAAATATTCAATATGCTGACTAGGAATAATATGCAGCCAAGAATCCTTATCCTCCAAGTCTATCATTCAGAATAGGAGAGACAAAGCTTTCCCAGACAAACAAAAACTGAAGGGGTTCATGACCACTAAACCAGTCCTGCAAGAGATCCTAAATGGGACTCTGTGAGTGGAATGCTGCAAAGACTACAAAGGACCTGAGACATCACCACAAGCATGAAACCTACAGATAACACAATGACACTAAATCCATATCTTTCAGTAATAACTCTGAATGTAAATGGACCAAATGCCCCAATCAAAAGACATAGGCTATCAGAATGGATTAAAAACAAAATCTGTCTATATGCCGACTATAAGAGAGTCATTTTAGACCTGAAGACACCTTCAGATTGAAAGTGAGGGGACGGAGAACCATCTATCATGTTACTGGAAGTCAAAAGAAAGCTAGAGTAGCCATACTTATATCAGACAAACTAGATATCAGCCATACTTATATCAGACAAAGACTATAACAAGAGATGAAGAAGGACATTATATCATAATTACGGGGTCTACCCATCAAGAAGAGCAAACAATTGTTAATGATTATGCCCCCAACTTGAGAGGACCCAAATATATAAATCAATCACGACCATAAACAATCTTATTGGTAAGACTACGGTAATTGTAGGGGACTTTAACACTCCACTTACAACAATGGACAAATCACTTAGGCAGAAAAGCAATAAAGAAACAATCACCTTGAATGATACACTGGATCAGACTGACTTGATAGATACATTCAGAACTTTTCATCCAAAAGTAGCAGAATACACATTCTTCTTGAGTGCACATGGAACATTCTCCAAGACAAATCACATAGTGGGTCACAAAATAGCTCTCAATAAATATAAAAGAAGTGAGATAATACCAGGCATATTTTCAGATCACAAGGCTATGAAACTTGAAATCAACTACAAGAAAAAAAAAATGGGAATCCTCTAAATGCATGGAGGTTAAAGAACTTCCTACTAAAGAATGCATAGGTCAACCTAGCAACTAAAGAAGAAATTAAAAAATATATGGAAATAAATGAAAATTTTATATATATATATATATATATATATATATATATATATATATATATTCTTTCCTCTATTTGTATGTTAGAATGAGACCTCTTCCACATCCCCATTTGACAAAGTAAACCCTACACATATTCAACATTTCTTTTTGTTTTCTGTACCTTATTTTTTGCCAATGCACTAACCACCATCTGACATGCTTTAAATTTCACCTCGTTATCTATTTATTGAACGCTTACCACAACTAGTGTAAATGCCATGAGGTCAAGAATTTTTATCTGTTTTGCTCTCTACTATATATGGAGAACTTAAAACAGTACCCTGCATGTCTTAGACAGTCAACAAATATTTGTTGAATAAAGAAATATGATGCTGTATTTACAAAGATGAATCAAAAAAACAGCCTCTGCCTTTACAGAATTTACAACACAGTAAGGGGATAAACACAGAACAGATAAAGAAGTAAAGGTGTAACTACAAATACAGAAAAATATGCAAGAAGGAACTAAGACACTGCAATAATAAAGTTGGGGATGTGTGGGGGACTATACTTCTATACAGTGGTTAGGAAATACCTTTATTTGTGTGCCTGAGTGGTTCAGTTGGTTAAGTAGCTGACTTTGGCTCAGGTCATGATCTCATGGTTCGTGAGTTCGAGCCCCGCATCAGGTGAGCTTGGGCCTGCATGGGGTGAGCACATGCCCTGCTTGGGGTGAGGTGAGCACTGCTTCGGTTGAGCTCAAGCCCTGCTTTGGGCTCTGAGTTGACAATGTGGAGCCTGCATGAGATTTTCCCTCTCTCTCCCTCGTTCTTTTCCCCCTCGCTCACTCACGCCTTCTTTCTCTCTCCCCTCCCCCCAAAAAAGGAAATGCCTTTCTGAAAATGATCATTCAAGCAAAGAGAGAATTATATGTGTATATCCCAAGGCAAGAAACAGATAGATGTAGTCTAGGAAAATACAAGACGGTGGGCAAGTGGTTGAAGCATTACTGGAAACAGAAGGGGACAAATCAGCCTTACAAGCCATTGGAGGGAGTTTGGATTTTAAACAAAGTGCAACAGGTAACGACTGAATAATTTTAATCAGGGATTAAACTGATAGGATTTATATTTTAAAACTTTTTTCTGTGTGTTTTGTGAAGAATGTAGTGGGGAAGAGAGGTGAAGGAGGAATGGAAAGACCAGTTAGGGAGCTCTCATAGCAGGAAAGTAATAATGACTGTCTGGCATAGAATGAGGGGAGACGATCTGCGACTAAATTTGGAATACATTTGGGATGTAGAATCTACAGCAAGTAGTGAATGACTGAATGTGGGAGGTGAAGAAGGTGCCAGAATTAAGGATGCCTCTCTGGTTCCTGGTTAAGCAAATGGATATACAGTAGTATAATTTACTAAGAAAGGGAAAACTGGGATGGGGGGAATCAGATCTTAAATATTAAAACATCTTTGCATTCACAAAATAAATTCTGCTTAACCATGATATTTTATTGATTCTCAGGCTTATTTTTGAATTTAATTTATAATACAAACTTCCTCTACCCAAGCATTATCCATGAAAACTAGGTTACGGGGAGCTTGGGTGGTTCAGTTAAGCTTCTGATTCTTGATTTGGGCTCAAGTAATGATCTCGTTCATGCATTCAGGCCCCGCATGGGACTCTATGCTGACAGTGCAGAGCCTGCCTGGGATTCTCTGTCTCCATCTCTCTCTCCCTTCCCTGCTCTCTCTCGCTCTCCATCTCTCTCAAAATAAATAAATAAACATTTTAAAAAAAGCTGGATTACAATATGGTTTCTAGAAACCTCTTAATATGAAGACTTTGATAATACAAATTTGAGGAAGTTACATAATTGTGGTGACCATCTAGTCCAGTGATTCCAAAACATCTAGCTAGATGGGAGGCTGTTAAGAAGCAGGTTCCTGGGTCCCCACTCACCAAGAGCTTCTAAGTTAAGTTGGGAAAACATAGGTGCTTATCATTCTTTGAGAAGCACTGTTCAGTTTAGGAAAACATACCCATCTTAAACACTGCTGCTTTACTAACTTTAAGAGAGTTAAAGATTGGATGCCTGGGTGGCTCATTGATTAAGCGCCCGACTTTGGCTCAGGTCATGATCTTGTGATTCATGGGTCTGAGCCCTGCGTCAGGCTCTGTGCTGACAGCTCGGAGCCTAGAGCCTGCTTCGGATTCTGTCTCTCTCTCTCTCTCTGCCCCACTTACGCCCTGTCTCTCTCTGTCTCTCAATAATGAATAAACATTAAAAATATTTTTTTCAAAAAGAGTTCAGGATTGATGAAAATAATCTGTTTTCAGACATCTTTTTTTCTACATAATAAAGTCCAAACTTCATAGCCCACATTCATTGTTCTAAAGTTTCCACCTAGCTTCTCTCTGGTTATGATTCATATATTCTAACACCCTCCTACTCTAAGTGTGGTCAATAAATTGGCAGCATTAGCATTGCTACCTGAGGGCTTGTGAAACACACCTACTGAATCAGAATGTGAGTTTTAACAAGCTTTGTAGGTAATCATACACACATTGCAATTTGAGAAACACTGCTCTAAAGGACAAACTGTTTCTCATCTATGACAACTGTTCACTTCTCAGTTCCTGTGCCTCTACATATACTGCTTCCTTCACCTGAAATTCTATTCCTTCTACCTCAAAATGTCTACATTCTCCTTGTTAAGTGTATTACTAAATGTGGTGTGTGTGTGTGTGTGTGTATGTGTGTGTGTGTGTGTGTGTGTGTGTGTGTGTGTTTCTTGGCCATTACGAACTGGGTTTTCCCATTGTACTTTAACTGGCTAACTTTGTTATACATGAAATTTGTGGACTATTTCATTTGTCTCATGGGTTTTGATTGCAGCTAGTTTGCCTGATACAAAATCATGTAATCTGCACATTAGAGAAAGCATTTCATCTTTTGTTCTGAGCTTCTATATATATGTGGGTTTTTTGGGGGGGTGGGGAGGGATTTGCTCTAATTTCCATCTTGTACGGTATGAGGTAGTTATCTCCACATGTCTTATGTCCACCTCTAATGCTCTTTAAAGATTCCTGTGTGATTAGTATTTGTAATCTGCTTAAGACTGTGCCTTGCACATATATGTTGCTGAATAAATATCAGGTGACTGAATGAGTGAATGAATAATAATGTAAACACAAAGTCCAGCCATTCTGAGGTTCCCATTTCTGAGCTAGGCAATTCTTGAGTCAATGTCAAGGCTCCAAAAGGGTAAGTGTCTCCAGGAAGCCTGAATTTCACCAGAGAGGCAAATACCAAGGTAGCGTGGCTATAACACATTTATATTCTGTGTGTATGGTATACTTTGTATTGTGATGGTGACTATATTTCTGCTGTGGGCCAGAAAACAAGCAATGAAACGGACGAGGCAAAATGTACAGTGCAATTAGAGTAACTATGCTTTTAGACAATAGCTTGCCCAACATTCTTCATCCAGTAAAGCTGGGAGATAGTGTTAGGGAGATAGTTCTCCCACACCTGTGCCATTTATCATGTTAATCAAGTCTATTATCCTATGGCCCTGACAAGCCTTATTTATCTCAAAATTGGAGACAGAGACACTATTCTTAGCTCCTTAGCTTCAATGTTTTGTCCTTTCTTTTCTTCTAGACAGGCAACAAAACTGCAAGCATCATGTTTGCACCCCCCCAACCCAGTGTCAATGGTGTGCCCATCTTTAATATAATAAATTAGATGTGTGGTGGCTCATGTCTATAGTCTAACATGTTACCAAACTTTATAACATGTGCTGAAACATAATGAGGCAAATACTGAATTCCACAGTAGTACTGTGATATTTTATTAAGGCTCACAATTCAGTCTCTAGAACATAAGTGTAAATACAGGCAGTATCAATAGAGCACAAACAAGATGTCTCTAAGGTTTGATACTAAAAATTTTACAGAATACTGGCTTTCATATGAATATTAGGGTTCGAATTCTACTTTCACCTAAGAGGAGTAGTTTCAATTAAAAATAGCACTTGACAGTGGCCTTGATCAATAGAGTGGGAGTATGGTTTTATCAAAGTGTGACTTTACTGATTGATTTTAACCTTTGATTGATTGCTTTGATCTCCCTTCAGTTTACTTTTTTCTGAAAACTACCCTGAACATTTTTATTTTCAATATTCATGTGGTTGTGTTGGTGCCAAATACTTCAAGCACCTCTAAAAAGGTGCTATGAAAGTACTTATCAACATCTTTTGGGAGTATTTTCCCTATTTCACTTTGCTCTTGAGGAGGGAGGAGGAAAGCACCTGCACATTGACACCCTCATGAAATACAAGTCAAGGGCTCCTGGAAGGACCGCAGCTAGCTTCCTGGGCATGCAGCCTGTGAACTAGAACATGGCCACATGCTCAGGCCCCAGCCTTGGGTTAATGTTCCTCTGCAACCATCTTAAAGTTCTTAATAATTTTATCTTTGACCTTATGTTTTATAATTGATGTCTGGTGGGACAATGGAACATGGGTATAAGCCACAGAAAATTGTGTAATATGAGGGTCTGTTACCCAATCCTTGTTGTCTCATTCAAACACAGGGCTCATAATGTCCCCATGAGCACACAATTCCAGTGATCCCAGAGTATCAACAAGACTCAAAGGGAGAATATATGGTAAATATTTTCTGTTTATGGCTGAGTAAGCAAAGGTATTGACAGCCCAGAGAGGCCATGCTTTCCATATGAAACAGAATTTGCTTTGAATGCAGAACGAAGGCATGGTGTTCTAAGAAACACAAATGACCAAAGAACTTACTGTAGCCTTTCTTACTTGTATTACTTCCTTTTAGTAGCTGATCACTTATGCTGATAATGAGGATATGAAAGGAAAGGTAAAAATAGGGCAACCCATAGTCCTTTTTCCTTTTAGTTCATCCTTACTCATCAATAAGCTGAAATTAAAGATTGTGGGTAGGATATGCACATATCAAGAAGTAAAATACAAACAGATGAGTTAATTTTGTTCAGCATTTCCACTATTCTGGTAAGAATGAAGTACATGTGCATATAGAAGCTACAGGATATGAATTATGTAATTTCTGTGATTCTGCATACCAGTTAAATCATCCTGTATTTGAATTTAAAACCAACAGTGCACCATGTGAAAATGGATGGTAAAATCTATGCTAATAATTTAAAATTTTAACTTAGAACAACATTAAATAGGAAATTAAAAAAAACACCATGATAAGTCAAAAGAGGAACACAGGAAGAAGATAAATAGAATTATATTTTAGCATATTTAATAACACCTCTTTTCCCCCTACTTTTTGAACAAGAGGTCCTAAGTTTTTGGTTTGCAGGAGTCCTTGCGTATGACTGCTGTTTTAGGCGATTCGTGTGTGTGTGTGTGTGTGTGTGTGTGTGTGTGTGTGTCTGAGTGTAGATCACATTGGCCTCACAATAAAATAATATTTTTTAAGGTTTTCATTACAATGCACAGAGTCATTCTTAAGAGTACTGCAAAGTGGCTCTTCGATACTAAGTATGCTGAAAGAGGGGAGAAAATGGGCAAGAGCTCTTACAACCCATCAAAAATGAGGCCTACTCTTTAATTGATCAAGTCGAAAATGTTTTTTTTCTCAGGAACTAGTGTTCTACCTAGGATTCTTATGCTGAAAAAGGTCATTTCTTAAATGGTATTCAGATGGTTGGAAAGTTGAAATGACCTCCTACAAGTAAGCCGTTTATCCTTTTCTTGATGATAGGACAGGCCTCAAAAGCATTTATCACCTCTTTATTACTGAAAAAAATGTTGAATGTCAAAAGGGGCACAATTTTCTAGAAGATTCTGTTTGTACCATTTCATTGTAGATTTGTAAGAAAAAACCAAAAAGCTCTTATTATCATACTTCCATCCAATTAAAGGCCCACCGAAATGAGATGAACTTTTTAAAACTTTTTTTGGTTTTTTTTGAAAAGCCTAGTGTTCTACGGGGAAATGTCAATTTTGTTACTTTCTAACTTGTGGAAACTAGTTTTGTTATTTAGTGTTTTTTTTTCTCATAAGTAATCATAAACATAACAACTGTTTTAGAGCAGGGATAGTCATGAATTTTAATGTATGCACTGGGTGTTTTAAAAGATAAAGAGCTAATTCCAATAGGAGTAGACTGAATTATTTATGTAGGTTGTATCGATTACTTCTGGAATCAGAATTTTCTCTTTTCCTCCCACAGATAAAATTCCTTTGCCAGTTTTATTTTTTTTTTTATTTTTTTTTTATTTATTTATTTTTTAACATTTATTCATTTTTGAGACAGAGAGAGACAGAGCATGAACGGGGAAGGTCAGAGAGAGAGGGAGACACAGAATCCGAAACAGGCTCCAGGCTCTGAGCTGTCCGCACAGAACCCGACGCGGGGCTCGAACTCACAGACCGCGAGATCATGACCTGAGCCGAAGTCGGACGTCCAACCGACTGAGCCACCCAGGCGCCCCTTTTTTTTTTTTTTTTTTTTTTTTTTTCCTTTGCCAGTTTTAAAGGTTTTTGTACAACTTCCTGTGTGTCCTATACACTTAATATTTTCTTTCCGAATTAAAAAACATAGAAATTTTAAACATAAAGTTGACATCTAGCTTTTTGGTGTTTGAATGAAATCTTCCCTGGACATTAGGGAAACATAGTGCGCCTTTGTCCTCAATCTGAGAAATACTTCAGAAAAGAAAAAAATACATATCTTGCACACAGTGGGCAACTGTTTGCTATGGTAAAAGTTATGAGAGTTAAATGGAGAGATTCAAACACCTTTTAATGGAACATCGATGAAAAACATCATACTAAATTGTCAATTCATGCTATGGACAAAAATGACGATATTATAACATTTTTTAGTAAGATATGCCCCAAGTTCATCTAGGAGAACCTCTTAGGTAATAAGTAATATAGGGGCAAATATTAGAAGGCCATTGGACCTAATGACTTCTTTTAATCCTTTCTAATTCTTTAATTTTATGACTCCATTACCACTTTCCCTGAAAAGATAGTTAACAACAACTGGGAATCTGATTTACTGACATTGTTCTTGGCGGGCATGAGAAAAGATTCGGTCACCTAGCAATCAAAACAATGTGGCCAGATGTTCTGCATCAACAAACTACCAACACATTTAAGCAGCTATCACTGACTAATGTGGTGGTAATGAAAGCATCTCTTAGCAATGAAATTCAGATATTCATGTACCCTGACATCTGTGATGTCCATTCCATCAACTGAGCTTTTAATGACAATTAACTGCATTTTTCAAACGCTGAATACTGCTCCCTTGTTACAAAGTAACAGACCATATTCCCAGAAAGCCAGAATTTGCAGGGGAAGGAAAGCACTCAAAACCTTGTAATATAAATAGAACACTTGTGGCGAAAGTCCTGTTAAAAGAGGAAATGCATTTGTATTTTGGAATTAAAAGCAAACAATGTACGTGTATTTTAGAAATGTGAAAAGGAATCAATTAACAACTCATACTTAAATGGGAAAAGATTTCTCTCCCCTCCATGCTCCCACTTCTGTAAGACCTGGAATGGAGGTCCACTGTTTTTCTATTGAAAAGCTACAGTCAGGCCCTAATCCTTCAGAACTGCTAAGCTGAGCACTCACTATATCTATTCTGTTACCTTTCTGAGCATTTCACCTGTATGAACTCTTTCTATAAAAGGCATATTAAATTAATCTCCTCAACCAGCATTGATTGATATGTTACCAATAATTTTTTAAGAGGCAGGAGATAAGAAAATGAAACCAAAGAAGTTATAGAAATAACATTATCTTTCTTATTCTCCTTACTTTAAAAATATTTAATAATTACATGTACAGTTTTAAAAAGAAATTAAATGGCACCTTCTCTTCCATGGTTCAATTTATTTAAAACATTTATAGTGTTTACCTCATATTTTTCAAAAATCTAATCTCACTATTTTTAGGCCATTAATGACTTTCTTTTCTGCAATTTATCTTTGTTTTAAAGTTTATCTATTTTTTGAGAGAGATAGAGAAAGCATGAGCAGGGGAGGGGCAGAGAGAGAGGGAGAGAGAATCCTTAGCAGGCTCTGCAGGGTCAGCATAGAGCCTGATGTGGAGCTGGAACCCAGGATCCCTGAGATCATGACCTGAGCCCAAATCAGGAGGTGGAATCTTAACAGACTGAGCCACCCAGGTGCTCTGACAACTTATCTTCTTAACATCATCCTATTTACTTGGTGATCATGCCTATTTTCTTTCTTCTATCTTCTTGGTATAATAGAATCATCATTTTTACTTAATTAATATTCACATTCTGACTGTTGTTCAGTATAAAGCCAAGTAGTGTGTAATATAGCTCCTTTCTCATAAAGCTGTTGCTCATTGTGTTTTTTGTTGCATCATATTCTCTAACTCGATCCTTAACTTTTTCCTAGCGTTCCATCAGATAACGGCATGTTCCTTACAGAAGTTTGATTTTTACTGCAAAAGCCATAGTACATTTGATAGATTTATTCCCTTCCTTTTCCTGTAGACTTTTCTTTCTCTTCCTGCTCCAGCAGGTACTTATCTCCTTCTAGACCAGCTGTCTCCTTGGACTTCATTTTACTGCTTGCCAGGAAAGTGATTTTTGACTGACTCACCAATTAAGTAAGTTTGGTATTAATGTCAGATCTGACTGTGCCTGAAATAAGAAATCAGTGAAATGAGACTATAAAGACTGCAAGCTTAAGAAAATAGGCCAAGTAATTTCTCATAAAAAGACAGAAGATATTTAATCACTCAATCACCACCAAGTATAAAACCTCACATTCTGCTCATAGGAAAATCATAATCAACGTCTGCACTGGGTCCAGTTCCACTCAGTAATACAAGTTCTCTGAGTCAATTGAACTAACTCTCCTGGTTTCTAAATGGGTATCTTGGCACTCATCCAGCTGTCTTGACCTCATGTAAGGTTAATTCTGCAGCCTCAGTTGGAATTTCAGAATGAGGGCCCTGAATGCCAGATAGGTGCTGCCATTTGAATAAGGTTTTCTCGTTTGTCTTTTTTGATTGTCTCCCCATAGCATCTCTTAGAGTGATTTGCACGATAGGTATTGTTCCCACTGCACTTGTCACCTTGCAATGTGGCAGCATACCTGGCTCTTTATTAAGATACTGACCTCAGTGAAATAAAGAAGAAGATTTAAAATGTTTAACTGCACTCTACCTTCATTGCTTGACATCTATTGCATAAAAACAATTAGAGGTAAACAGGCAGGGCATTTCCTCTCAGAACCTATCAACTTTTCAGGGACCTACTTTTCTGAGAAACATTAAAGAACTGAAAGGCAAAAAGGTAAGGTTTATTGTATCTAAAATACAGACACTAAAAATTTCAAATTAATAAAGGCTTACTTAATTAAATGTCCAGAAAATATGACAATAGTTAATTATGACATTTAATAAATTATTAAAGTTAAAATACATTTTAATTACATTTGAAACATTTTTTTAGAGGCTAGATGTTTTTACTTCCAAAGAATTTCCAGGTATGCATACTGATTTCCAATAACAACCATTAATAATATTGTCAACAGCTGCATCTTGGGAGGGAGGGTTTTCTCATTTTTTTATTTTAAAAGACTTCAAAGATAAGAGAAGTTGAAAGAATAGTCCAAAGAGTATCAGTATATCTTCAACTAATATTACACAATTGGTAACCTTTTAAGAACTCTTAAAACACTTTATGAGCTCGGTTATTGTTCAAACTAACCCTCTCAGGTAGCTCATTTATCATCTTTGGTTTGCAGTTAAGATACCTGAGGCACAGAGAGATTATACCCTGTTCCTAGTCACAAAGCCAGTAAATGGTTGGTCTGGGATTCAAATCTAGAAACTGCCTAAGAGCCCATGGTTATTAAGAAATCATTCCTGTATTAAATGAATTATGCAAAGGTAAATCCTTTATAAATTATTTTACATCTGAATTATATTTAATGTAGGATGTAGGTGTGTTTTAATATGATTTAGGGAGTGAAATTTCTGAAGTAATAGTGTCTAGAAAGCTTTTTAAAAGGCTGTGGGCAAAATAGATGGCAGGGAAGAAGCAGATGTCCTTGGCAGTGCAGCCTAGAGAGATGGAAAAGCTAAGTGAGATATACAAAGATTCCAGATGCATTTATGCATCTGGAAAAGACAGAAGAGGAAAGAAGGAAATAATGTTTATTTTTGAGAGAGAGAGAGAGAGATAGAGCATGGACAGGGGAGGGGCAGAGAGAGAGGGAGACACAGAATCTGAAGCAGGCTCCAGGCTCCAGGCTCTAAGCTGTCAGCACAGAGCCAGATGTGGGGCTTGAACTCAACAAACTGCAAGATCATGACCTGAGCCAAAGCTGGACGCTTAACTGACTGAGCCACCCAGGCACCACTCGAATTTCTTTATATGCAAACTAAAGTTGTTGAAAGAATATCATGTTGCCTGAGACTGTTCAAAATACTGCTGACATGTCTCCTTTTATTATCTTCATGGTCCAGTGAAAGAATTATCCCCATTGGACAAGTGGCAATACTGAGGCCTTGTGACATCACGAGCTAACCAGTTGGTAACAAAGACAAGACTAAAACCCAAGCCTCTAACTCTCAGGCCTTTCAATTTCTATAGCCTTATTTACGTCTATTTTTCCTGAAAAATTATATACATTTTTTCTAGTATTGGTGTTGATAGTAGGCAAAATAGAAGGTGACTAATGAGATTTATTTTGATAGCCTTCCAGCAGGGCTCTCTGTCCGAAAGCAGAAATTCTTACTTTTGCTACAAGGCCTAAACTGCTACGAGTACACACATTTGTTAAGGCCCCAGACAGAGCTTTCAGTCTAAAAGACAATGCAATCAAAGTGCTCCCAGAGGTGGTGTATCCTTAGCAGAAATTGGCTCTTTTTCAGGGAAAAGAGCAGAAGGCAGGTATAATTGGCCATGTTTAAACACCCTCTGGGAAAGGGTTTTAGAGCAAGATCCTGGTATGGTGAGGAGGGATGACAACCTAAGTGAGTTGTCAATAGTAGAAAGAAAATGTGATGATACTGATGGTAAAAAGCCAAAAATACTTTGCTTACTTCATCATTTTGCCTGGGGCCAGTTTTGATTTGTTCCTTTCACACAGCACTTGCCCTTCCTAACCTTGAAAGTTTATGAGGGTTTTAAGTGAATATAAAAAATACAAAAGTGATGACTTTCAAGGTCACAGACAATAAAATCTCTCTAACTATGTTTAGGATGTCTACCTCTATTGTCCTTCAATCCCACCCTTTCTTCGGAGCAGCATTCTCCAAGTGTGTTCCACTAACAGTGGTTTTAAAAGAAGTGGAAAAAGCTGGGATCTGTAGTCATACAAATTCGGGGAATGCTGGCTAATATGTTTAACCCAAACAGATTGAGATTAACAATGCACAGCTGCACATCACAAGTTCTGAGAAGCATGGGTGTGCTTAACTCATTATTCCCCCAATGTATATGCCCATAAAATCTTTTTCACATAACAGCATTTTATGAAATGCTTTGGAAAAATGTTGCCTACTGTACTATCTGTGCAGTAAGAAGACTATACATTTTTTTTTTACTATATTTAGTTGACATTTAACTGTTCAAATTGTACATGAATCTTTTTAAAATTTTGAGTTTATATAGAATTCAGTTTTATTTCAAATTTTTTTTTAATATTTACTTATTTTTGAGAGAGAGAGACAATGTGAGCAGGGGAGGGGCCAAGAGAAAGGGAGACACTGAATCTGAAGCAGGCTCCAGGCTCTGAGCTGTCAGCACAGGACCTGACGTGGGGCTCAAATTCACAAATGGTGAGATCATGACTCACTGACTGAGCCACCTAGGCGCCCCCCGACTTCTTAAAAATTTTTTTAATGTTTATTTATTTTTGAGAGAAAGAGAGAGTGTGAGCAGAGGAGGGCAGAGAGAGAGGGAGACACAGAATCTGAATCAGTTTTTATTTCAATAATGCTTTTATTATCTAAGGATTCATAGCATACACTTTAGTAATTCCCTATATTAAGTACAAAAATGGTCAGTTCTCTTTTTTTTCAAATATTCTTATCAACTCCAGGATTTTAACATTACATGAATTTTTGGAATGGAAAGACATTTCATGCTCATGGGTTGGAATAACAAATATTATTAAAATGTCTATACTACCCAAAGCAATCTACAGATTTAATGCAATCCCTATCAAAATACCAACAGCATTTTACACAGAACCAGAACAAATAATCCTAAAATTTGTATGGACCATAAAAATCCCCAAATAGCCAAAACAAAAAGAAGTATTACAATCCCAGATTTCAAGTTATACTAGAAAGCTGTAGTAGTCAAACCAGTATGGTACTGGCACAGAAAAATAGACACATTTCAATGGAACAGGATAGAAAGCCCAGAAACAAAGCCATGATTATACGATCAATTAATCTTCAACAAAAGACACAAGAAAATGCAATGGAAAAAGACAGTCTCTTCAACAAATGGTGCTGGGAAAACTGGACACCTATATGTAAAGGAATGAAACTGGACCGCTTTCTTCCACTACACAAAAATAAAGTCAAAAGGGAGTAAAGACCTAAATGGCAGAAAACATAAAAAACCTAGAAGAGAGCACAGGCAGTAATTTCTCTGACACTGGGCCTTAGCAACATTTTTTAAAGTACACTCTACCCTCAGTGTGGGGGCTTGTACTCCCATCCCCAAGATCAAGGGTCACATGCCCTACCAACTGAACAAGCCAGGCAGCCAATGTAGCAATTTTTCTAATTGTCTCCTGAGGCAAGAGAAACAAAAGCAAAAATAAACTATTGGGACTACAGTAAAATAAAAATTTTCTGCACAGCATAGGAAACAACCAACAAAATGAAAGGCAACCAGAGAGGCCAAGATGGCGGAATAGCATGGAAGGTTTTTTTGCATCTCTCGTCCCTGAAATGCAGCCAGACCAACACTAAACTGTCCTGCACACCTAGAAAACTGATTTGAGGATGAACACAATATGCACAACCTGAACCAAAGAACTCAGCAGTTACTCAGCACAAAATGGTGAACTGTGGGAGAGAGAAGCCGCAGAGGGCAGGGAGCTGTTGTTGTTTGCAGAGAGTGGACGGAGTGGGTATGGAAAAAGCAACCCCCCCCCCCAAAAAAAATCAGCTAGAGAGAAAGTGGAAACAGCCACAGGGACTGAAAAAAAACGAGAGAAAGGGGGGGTTTAGGTTTCGTTCAGACCCTATAAACAGGGGGAGCACAGAGTCTGAAATTCTGCAGCACAATACCTGGCAGTGCTCTGGTGCAAATCCTTAGGAGCAGAAAACGAAGTCTGAAGGGTCCTCAGGCCACATGGGGAGAAGCGGTTCCCCTGCTGGGAGGACATTTAGTAGAGGCTGTGAGGCCACCCGGACCCAGCAGACCCCAGAGAACAACCACATTCATTGGTACTGGAACAAGGACATTAAGGGTGAAGCCTGGTGCCAGATGTGTGTTGTGATTTTCCATAAACCCTGACATGCTGCTGCTACAAGATCACGGGAACTTTTTCTGGGGGTGGTCTGGCACCCAGCCACAGGCTCTGAGCATTGACAGAAGCACAATCTCTGGAACGTTTCTGGGGGTGGGCCAGCACCTGGCCATTCGCTTGGCAAGACCATCCCCCAGAAGGTCTGAGCGGGTCAAAGCCACAGTCCCTCAGAAGTGAGGAGTGGGGAAACACAGCCCGTTTGAGATAAAACTCAGGACAGAGGTGCCACCTGGCAGCCTGACAGCTTGGTCAAAGTGTTGAAGCAGGGAGTGGATGGAAGCTGGAGACAAAGGAGGGATGCTTGATTGCCAGTCATGGAGAGCACAGAGTTCCAATACTAGAGACTGAAGAGTTTGGTGATGCCATTTTCACCCCTCCCGTGCATGTGCATACATGCCTACACAGGCCACAGCAATCTACCCGAGTAAGCTAAGCAGTTCCATTTAGTGGAGTACGGAGCCATTACACTAAACCCCACACAACTGGGCCAACAGCGCTTTTAACAAACAAGTCTCTCCACCTGCTTAGTTTAGGGACTATAGCTTCATAGCTTGACTTGTATGGGGAACCAGATGTAATTTCAATCATACTTCATTCTGTTTGCTAGTCTTTTTATTCATTTTTTTCTTTTCTTATTCTTAAATACAGAAAGAGAAAAAAATATTTATTTTTTCCATTTTTTTAAAAGATTTTTCTTTGATTGTTTCTACTATATTTTTTTACATTTTGTGAATTTTTAAAATTCTATTTTACTTTCACCATTTTATTTTATTTTATTAATTTTTTCAAATTTTCAAACATTTTCTTTTTTTCCCCTTTTTTCTTTTCTTTTTTTCCTTTTCTTATATTTCCCTTTTTTCTCTAATCTATCAATCTTCTTTCAACAACCAGACCAAAACACACCTAGGATCTGGCATCTTTTGTGTTTTCTTTGTGTTGTTTTTAATTTTTTAATTTAATTTTTTACTTTATCAATTCCTTTTCTTCCTCCAAAATGACAAAATGAAGGAATTCACACCACAAGAAAGAATAGGAAGAATTGACAGCCAGGGAATTAATCAACACAGATACAAGCAAGATGTCTGAACCAGGATTTAGAATTATGATAATAAGAATACTAGCTGGGGTTTAAAATAGATCAGAATCCCTTTCTATGGAGATGAAAGAAGTAAAACCTGGTCAGGATGAAATAAAAAATGCTATAACTGAGCAGGAATCTCGAATGGATGCCATGGTGGCAAGGATGGATGAGGCAGAGCAGGAAATTAGTGATATAGAGGACAAACTTACAAAGAACAATGAAGCAGAGAAAAAGGGGGAGACGAAGGCAAAAGAGCATGAAATAAAAATTAGAGAACTCAGTGACTCTTTAAAAAGGAATAACATCAGAATCATAAGGGTCCCAGAGGACAAAGAGAGAGAAAAAGGGGTAGAAAATTTATGTGAGCAAATCATAGCAGAAAACTTTCCTAACCTGGAGAAAGACACAAACATCAAAATCCAGGAAGCACAGAGGATTACTGCTAGATTCAACAAAAACCGACCATCAACAAGGCAAATTCACAAAATACTCAGACAAAAAAAGAATGATGAAAACAGGAAAGGAAAAAAAAAAATCCTTAACCTACAAAGGAAGATGGATCAGGTTTGCAGCAGACCTATCCATAGAAAGTTGGCAGGCCAGAAAGGAATGGCAGGATATATTCAATGTGCTGAATTGGAAAAATATGCAGCCAAGAATTCTTTACCCAACAAGGCTGTCATTCAAAATAGAAGGAGAGATAAAATTTTCCCAAACACAAATTATAGGAGCTCATGACCACAAAACCAGGCCTGCAAGAAATTTTAAGGGGGACTCTGTGAGGGGAGAAAATACAGGGGAAAAAAAAAAGCAAGAGAGACTAGAGAGGACCAGAAACTCCAACTTTACAGGCAACATAATGGCAATAAATTCATATCTTTCAGTACTCACTCTAAACGTCAATGGTCTAAAAGCTCCAATCAAAAGACATAGGGTGACAGAATGGATAAGAAAGCAAGATACATCTATATGCTGTTTACAAGAGACCCACTTAGACCTAAAGACACCTTTAGATTGAAAATAAAGGGATGGAGAACCATCTATCATGCTAATGGTCACCGAAAGAAAGCCAGAGTGGGCATACTTATATCAGACAATCTAAATATTAAAATAAAGACTGTAACAAGAGATGAAGGGTATTATATCATAATTAAGGGGTGTATCCACCAAGAAGACCTAACAATTGTAAACATTTATGCCCCAAATGTGAAAACACCCAAATATATAAATCATTTAATCACAAACATAAAGAAACTCATTGATAATAATACCATAATAATAGGGGGCTTCAATATTCCACTTACAACAATGGACAGATCATCTAAACAGAAAATCAACAAGAAAACAATGGCTTTGAATGACACACTGGACCAGATTGACTTAACAGATATATTCAGAACATTTCACCCTAAAGCAGCAGAATACATATTCTTCTCGAGTGAAAATGGAACATTCTCCAGAATAGATCACATACTGGGACATAAATCAGCCCTCAACATGTACAAACAGATCGATATCATACTGTGAATATTTTCAGACCACAACACTATGAAATTTAAAATCAACCACAAGAAAAAATTTGGAAATATAACAAATACTTGGAGACTAAAGAACATCCTACTAAAGAATGAATGGGCTAACCAAGAAATTAAAGAGAAAATTAAAAAGTGCATGGTAGCCAAAGAAAATGGTAACACCACAGCCCAAAACCTCTGGGATGCAGCAAAGGCAGTCATAAGAAGGAAGTATATAGCAATCCAGGCCTACCTAAAGAAGGAAGAAAGTTCTGAGATACACAAACTAACCTTACACCTTAAAGAGCTGGGAAAAAAAAAAAAAAAAGAGCCAATAAAACCCCAAACCAGCAGAAGACAGGACATTAGAAATATCAGAGCAGAAATCAATGCTATCAAAACCAAAAAAGCACTAGAATAGATCAATGAAACCAGGAGCTGGTTCTTTGAAAGAATTAACAAAATTGATAAACCCCTAGCCAGTTTGATCAAAAATAAAAGGAAAGGAGCCAAATAAATAAAATCAAGAATGAAAGAGGAGAGATCACAACCAACTGCAGAAATATAAACACTAATAAGAGAATATTATGAGTAATTATATGCCAATAAAATGGGCAATGTGGAAGAAATGGACAATTTCCTAGAAACATATGAACTACCAAAACAGAAACAGGAAGAAATAGAAAATTTGAACAGACCCACAATGAGTAAAGAAATTGAATTAGTAATCAAAACTCTACAAAAACACAAGAGTCCAGGGCCAGATGGCTTCACAGGGGAATTCTACCAAACATTTAAAGAAGAATTAATACCTATTTTCTTGAAGCTGTTCCAAAAAACAGAAATGGAATGAAAACTTCCAAACTCTTTCAATGAAGCCAGAATTACCTTGAATCCAAAACCAGACAAAGACCCCACTTAAAAGGAAAACTATAGACCAATTTCCCTGATGAACATGGATGCAAAAATCCTCAACAAGATACTAGCCAACCAGATCTAACAATACATTAAAAAAAGTATTCACCGTGACCAAGTGGGATTTGTACCTGGGATGCAGGGCTGGTTCAATATTCACAAAACAATCAATGTGATACATCACATCAATAAAAGAAAGGACAAGAACTACATGATCCTCTCAATAGATGCAAAGAAAGCATTTGACAAAATACAGCATCCTTTATTGATAAAAACACTCAAGAAAATAGGGATAGAAGGATTATACCTCAAGATCATAAAAGTCATATATGAAAGACCCCCTGCTAATATCATCCTCAATGGAAAAAACTGAGAGCTTTACCCCTAATGTCAGGAACACGTCAGGGCTGTCCACTCTCGCCATTGTTATTCAACATAGTATTGGAAGTCTTAGCCACAGCAATCATACAACACAAAGGAATATAAGGCATCCAAATCAGCCAGGAGGAAGTCAAACTTTCAGTCGTCACAGATGAAATTATATGGAAAACCCAGAAGATTCCACCAAAAAACTGCTAGAACTGGTCCATGAATTCAGCAAGGTCATAGGATATAAAATCAATGCACAAAAATTGGTTGCATTTCCATACACTAATAATGAAGCAACAGAAAGAGAATTCAAGGAATTGATCCCAGTTACAACCACACCAAAAACCATAAACTACCTAGGAATAAACATAACCAAAGAGGTGAAAAATCTATACACTGAAAACTATAGAAAGCTTATGAAAGGAACTGAAGACACAAAAAAAATGGGAAAATATTCTATGCTCCTGGATTGGAAGAACACTGTTAAAATGTTGATACTACCCAAAGCATTCTACATATTCAATGCAATCTCTATCAAAATAACACCAAATTCTTCACAGAGCTAGAATAAACAATTCTAAAATTTGTATGGAACTATAAAAGACCCCAAATAGCCAAAGCAATCTCGAAAAAGAAAAATGAAGCTGGAGGCATCACACTCCCAGACTTCAAGACATATTACAAAGCTGTAATCATCAAGACAGTACTGGTACAAAAATAGATCAATGGAACAGAATAGAGAACCTGGAAATGGACCCACAAACGTATGGCCAACTGATCTTTGACAAAACAGGAAAGAAAATCCAATGGAATAAAGGCAGGCTCTTCAGTAAATGGTGCTGGGAAAACTGGACAGTGACATGCAGAACAATGAACCTGGACCACTTTCTTTCACCATACACAAAAATAAACTCAAAATGGATGAAATGGACCTAAATGTAAGACAGGAAGCCATCAAAATCCTTGAGGAGAAAGCAGGCAAAAACCTCTTTGATCTTGGCTGCAGCAACTTCTTACTCAACACATCTCCAGAGGCAAGGGAAACAAAAGAAAAAATGAACTCCTGGAACCTCATTCTGGGGCTCCTAGGTGGCTCAGTCGGTTGAGCGTCCAACTTCGGCTCAAGTCATGATCTCATAATCTGTGAGATCAACCCCCCGTCGGGCTCTGTGCTGACAGTTTAGAGCCTGGAGCCTGCTTAAGATTCTGTGTCTCCCTCTCTCTCTGCTCCTCCCCACTCATGCTCTGTCTCTCTCTCTCTGTCAAAAATAAATAAACATTAAAAAAAAAAGAAAGAAAGAAAAAGCTTCTGCACAGCAAAGGAAACAATCAGCAAAACTAAAAGGCAACTGACGTAATGGGAGAAGATATTCGCAAATGACATATCTGATAAAGAGGTAGGATCCAAAATCTATAAAGAACTTATCAAACTCAACATTCAAAAAACAAATAATCCAGTGGAGAAATGGGCAAAAGACATGAATAGACACTTCTCCAAAGAAGACATCCAGATGGGAAACAGACACGTAAAAGCATGCTCCACATCACTCATCATCAGGGAAATACAAATCAAAACCACACTGAGATATCACCTCACACCTATCAGAACGGTTAACATTAAAAACTCAAGCAACAACAGATGTTGGCGAGGATGCAGAGAAAGAGGATCTCTTTTGCACTGCTGGTGGGAATACAAACTGGTGCAGCCACTCTGGAAAACAGTGTGGAGGTTCTCCAAAAAATTAAAACTAGAATTACCATATGACCCAGCAATTGCACTACTAGGTATTTATCCAAGGGATACAGGTATGCTGTTTCCAAGGGGCACATACACCCAAATGTTTATAGCAGCACTATTGTCAATAGCCAAGGTATGGGTAGAACCCAAATGTCCATCGACGGATGAATGGATAAAGAAAAAAAAAACATATATATATATATATATATATATATATATATATATATATACACACACATATATATAAAATGTAATATATGTATATGTATATATATTATATACATAATACATGTATGTATATGTATACATTATATATTACATATGTATATGTATATATATGTATATATGTATATATTATATATAATATATATGTATATATGCATGGGTATATATTTATATATATAAGTATGTATAAATATAAATATGTGTGTATATATATATATATATATATACACACACACACACACATACATACAATGGAGTATTACTTGGCAATCAAAAAGAATGAAATCTTGCCATTTGCAACAACGTGGATGGAACTGGAGGGTATTTGCTAAGCAAAATTAGTTAGAGAAAGACAAATATCATATGACTTCATTTATATGAGGAGTTTAAGATACAAAATAGATGAACATAAGGTACAGGAAGCAAAAATAATATAAAAACAGGGAGGGGGACAAAACATAAAGGACTCTTAAATATAGAGAATAAACAGAGGGTTGCTAGAGGAGTTGTGGGAGGGGGAATGGCCTAAATGGGTAAGGGATATTAAGGAATCTACTCCTGAAATCATTGTTGCACCATATGTTAACTAATGGATGTAAATTAAACAATAAACAAATTTAAAAAAAACCTGAAAGCCAACCTACTGAATAGGAGAAGATATTTGCAAACAACATATCCAATAAAAGGTCAGCATCCAAAATATATAAAAAACTGATACAACTCAACACCCAAAAAACAAATAATGTAATTAAAAAATGGGCAGAAGACATTAACATTTATCCAAGACATAAAGATGGCCAATAGACACATGAAAAGATGTTCCACATCACTTATCAAGGAAATGGAAATCAAAACTATAAGGAGAATCACTTCATATCTGTCAGAATGGCTAAAATCAAAAACAAGAAACAAGTGTTGACAAGGATGTGGAGAAATAGGAACCCTAGTGCACTGTTGGCAGGAATGCAAAGTGGTGTAGCCATCATGGAAACAGTATGAAGTTTCCTCAAAAAATTAAAAACAGAACTACCCTATGATCCAGTAATCGCACCACTGGGTATTTACTGCCAAAATACAAAAACACAAATTCAACAGGATGCTTGTACCCCCATGTTTACTGCAGCATTATTTATAATAGCCAAACTATGGATGCAGTCCAAGTGTCTGTTGATAGATGAAGGGATAAAGAAGATATATATATATATATATATATATATACACACACACATATATATACATATATATATTATTCATCGATAAAAAAGAATGATATCTTGCCATTTGCAACAACATGAATAGAGCTAGAGAGTAAAATACTAAGTGAAATAAGTCAGAGAAAGACAAATACCATACAATCTCATTCATATGTGGAATTTAAGAAACAAAACCAAAAAGCAATGGAAAAAGAGGCAGGAGAGAGAGAGAGAGAGAGAGAGAGAGAGACCAAGAAGCTGACTGTTAACTATAGAGAACAAACTGATGGTTACCAGAGAAGGGTGGATGGGGGATGGCTGAAATAGGCAATGGGAATTGAAGAGTACACTTATGATGGAAAAAAAAAGAAATAAAACTTTAAAAATTACGTGGATTTGCTTTTGGTGATATAACAACACCTAATGTTGCATAGTAAATACATTCTAGTCCTCAGCAAAACTTTCTTCTCACATTTTAGAGGATGTAAGAGAAATCATCAAGTAGACAAACAATTAGTAGAGAATGCTGGCAACAATAAAAGATTAAAGTCTGGGAATAATATACATTACTTTTATTACCTTTCAGTGGGCAAGGTGTTTAAAAACTAACTTGTTTTTTTATTAGTGTAAAAGAGATTTTGATCATCTACTTAGGCTGGAAATGGTTGATGGTCAAATATGGTCACAACCTGACACTGCCATTAGGGTGTAGTGGAAAGGTCACTGGATTGGGAATGAGGAGACCTGAGGCTTATGTTTGGCTTTTTACTAAGTGTCTGTGTAAATTTGGTTATGTAATTTCTCATTGGGATTTTATTTTTATTTTCTATTATTATATTCACAACATAACAGACAACTAATAAGGTTTTAGAATGTGTTTATGAGTTAGTATGGGTTATTAACTTTCATATCACTTAGGACCCATTTACTACAATACTATTATTGAAACAGGCTATATTAGGTGATAGTTCATAAATTACTCAACATAAATAAAAAATCATTGGGAAGTTTCAAATGAACAAAGACAATTTACCTGGGGGAAAAAACAGTAATGACTGGAAAGCCATAGTGAGTCATAATATCCATCTTCTTCTACAAAATTGAACTCATTTGTGATACACATTATTCTGATCCCTCTTCCTGTTAAATCTGAGTTTCCTAAAAAACGTCTTTACTATTTGAATATCCTTTTGTGATTTCATCTCCATCCATGTAGTTAGTCATTGTCTATAAGCTGATCATTTCCAACTCGTATTTCCAGCTCCAAGTGCCCCACCCACCCCACCCCACCCCGCCCCGCCCCGCCCCGCCCCGCCCCTGAGCTGTAGAGGCACAAATCCAACCATCCACCTAACAGCTTTACTTGGCTCTCTAATAGACATTTGAAACGTTCAAAACAGAAATCTTGATTTTCCACACAACCCTTACCCCAAACTCTTCACCCTATTTTTTTTCTTTTTTTAGTACAGGCACATAAAATGTTCCCAAACCTAGAATGGATCCTTAATTGGTCTCCTTTTTTCTTTTCCTTAAATTTTTTTTTAACGTTTATTTATTGTTGAGAGACAAAGAGAGACAGAGCATGAGCAGGGGAGGGGCAGAGAGAGGGGAGACACAGAATCTGAAGCAGGCTCTAGGCTCCAAGCTGCTAGCACAGAGCCCGATGCGGCACTGGAACCCATAAACCTCGAGATCATGACCAGAGCTGAAGTCGGATGCTTGACTGACTGAGCCACCCAGGCCTCCCTGGTCTCCTTTTTTCAATTATACAGATAAAAATCTACAATTTTAACTTCTCTATTTCTCATCATCTCCAGTGATACTACACTAGTGCTTGCAATCATCATCTTTTCTTGGACTATGGCTATAAATCACTCTTAGTTCTGCTTCTCACCTGCATTTCTTTAAAAATGTTTCACATAATAGAGTGATCTTTTAAAAACATAAAGTAGATCATCTTTCTGTCCTATTGCTAACTCTCCAATGGCTTCCCATTGTACTTAGGAGCAATGTCAAATTCCTTACCACAAAGTCCTGCTTTGTGTGATCCCTGCCTACCTCTCCAATCCTAGCTTTTAATACCTTCTCCTCTCTAGTGTTCAAAAATGCCAGTAAGTAAGTCAGTTCTGTCATAATTTCATTAGAGACATGGACAATAACAAAGAAAAAAAAAACTTCTTGCCATTTGTTTTAACTATGGTATCAGCAGCAGCTTCAGTAACTGCTACACAAAGATAACTCTTGACAATTAGGCATTCACTCCTGAAAAAAAAAAAATCTGTAGAATATTCTGTTGTACCGCGCTCATGTATTCTGATTTGCTAAACTCTAACATAAAGCAAAGGAAAAAAAATAAAACAAAACCAACCCAGCAATCAATAAGCATTTTAAAAATATTCAAGCTGCCACCAATGTAAAATGTGTACACACATAAAATATGTCCTGAATCTACAACCAACATCTTAAATTAACTTTCATTCTTAATATGCTAAATAAAGCAAACAGATATAAAGATTTTTTAGTACAATGTTACTGCAACATAATATGTGTTGCAAAACTGTTTAAAGGATTTATAAAAACTTAACAAAAGGAGAAATTATCAAAATATAAACTTATTTTTTATCCAGACAGTAAGAATTCCACTTATTATTCCTGCCACTCTCTACCTTACACTCTACAATCCAGACACACCAAAATGCTCATGGTCCTCTATAAACACCACTGTATCCCACACCTCTATACCTTTGTGCTTGTTATTTTCTCTGCCCCAATATCCCACAGGTAGCCTCCTGGAATATCCATTCTTCAAGGTTTATCATGTCCTGGGTTCTCTGTTCCCCCATGACCCCACACTCTCCTCCTAGAAAATTAATCATTCCCTTCTTTATACTATTGTGACCATAACTCCATGTATTACATATTTCTAAGAAAGCACACTGTATATACTATTATTTTATCACACTAAAATTATTTATCTAATATTTATATACTCTACAAAACTGTCAGTTTCTTGATTTCATAAACTGTCAGATTCATCATGGTATTTTCATAGCTTATTCTAGTGTCTCGTACAGAATAGATGTCTGTCTGGGTTTGCTGAGCTGAACTCACTGAATAGAGAAACAGTTTACATTTTTTTGTGCTTGAGTTTTGAGGGCATAAGTGATAAACTGAAAGACAAAATGTGAATGAAAACTGGAGCCATATAAAAACCAATCAGCCAGTTTTTACATTTTATCTACAAATTCAATTTACAAAGCTTTTTCAATTTTGACTTCATGTTTTGTTAAGTGCATTGACTTTGTTAAATTTTCCTGTTGGCATAAAATATTTAGATGCTCCTTGACTGCCTACAAAGGTAAAGTGATGAAATCAACTGACACCATATTTAAAAAAAAAACCCATGTACATATATATTTAGCTATATGTATTCAATGTATAAACACTATTAATATAATTACTAACATAGATTATAAACATTAATACTAATAATTAAATTTTTATAATAAAAATTCTATATATATCATTTATAATTAATACTCAATAATTAACATTAAAATTAAAAACCAATGCTAAACATATATGTTCTCTCTCTATATATGCAGGTGGTCATAATAGAGATAGATAAGATTTTATGTTAAGGCCTAAATAACTAGTAATAGCTTAACACGCTTATCTAAGTTAACAAAACCAATAAATTAATGAATGGTTATCTCATGAGTAAATGTCAGGCATCAGTTGGGGTGGATATTTTTGCATGGGAAATGTCCCAGCACTGTAAAGTGCCATCACACATGTTGAAACTATACTTGACCTACAGCCACATTTCATTCTATGTCAAGCCCTACCTTATCCTAATTTTTCTTACCTTTCCCTATGGTCCTATTTGGGGTGCACCTCCCATTTTAAGGAAATTATATGCAAAACCTTTGCATTATATATCCTCTCTTTCCCTTATTTCAAAGTAACAGTGCATCACTGTCTCTTCAACGGTTTACTTTCAATTAGTACAATCCATCTTTCACTGATTCACAGGCAGCGAGTTTGTTTTAGTTGGGAAGCCATTCATCAACTCCACAAGTAAGTCTAAGGATGTTCTCAACAGCATTGTGTATGTTACTGAAAAAACTGGAAAATATACATGTTTTACAGTGGGAAATTGAGTAAGTCACTTGTGGGATATGACATAAATGAATATGCATTGGCTTATTCATGGTATCTTTTTAACTGGGGAAAAAAACAGGATACATGTTTGTGTGGTATGTGAATATATCTATTTCTGCCTATCTATCTATCTATCTATCTATCTATCATCTATCTATCATTCATCTACTATCTCTATGTGTAAAACATAAACATT
The DNA here is from genome assembly GCF_018350195.1 of Panthera tigris. NCBI lineage: Eukaryota > Metazoa > Chordata > Mammalia > Carnivora > Felidae > Panthera > Panthera tigris. Next base: position 82,789,369 of record NC_056661.1, read on the forward strand.
TAACATCAATTTTCTGGATGGCAAACTTACAGACAATTGATATATTCTTATCTTCCACACGCCTTATTTTCCCTCAGGGTTTCTGCAGTTAGAAATCATTTTTTTGTATTTGAAAAAGATAAATAATTTTTTTAATGACTTAGGTTTTCTGACTGTTTTCATAGGAGAATGGTTTCATAGGAGAATGAAAGCTTAATACCATAAGCTTAAGGAGAATGGTTACCAACATTAGGTAACACAAGAAAAGAGCTGGGTTAAAGGTAATACGGATTCTCTTCTGAGCATGTTGAATTTGGGCCAGTGGTAGTGAACACATGGAAACACAGTACTTGTGCACAGTAAATTTTCGAACAGAACAGAATGTATGAAATGGAAAGCAAAAGTTGTTTTTCTACCCCAGCCCCAACCCTTGGACTTCTTCCCAATAGCAATCATATTTTCTTATGAATTATTCTGGCAAAACCTATGTATGCATATTCTTTTATTTCACTTACCAAAATACACACAATATTCTGTATTTTTTTTTCACTTAGTAATACATCTTGGAGATATTTTCATCTCATGTCAAGAGCATAAAACTCTCTTATTTTTAGTCACTATAGAGCATTCCACTGGGTGCATATAATTAGGTCATTACCTCATTGAAGATCATCAGAATTGTTTTTAGTATTTTGCTGTTACATATAATCTTCAACAAGCATTCTGGTATGTATACTTTTTCCTGGCTGTAGGTAACATTCTCAAGAGTGGAACTGCTTGGTCATGAAATATCTGTGTTTTAAATTCTGATAAATATTGCCAAATCATTTTCCAAAAAGTTCACATCCACTTACCCTCCCATCAACAAGGGATGAAAGTTATAGTTTCCCCACACCTCTTCCCAATACTGGGTAGTACAAAACTTTTTAATTTAGCCAATCTGGTAGGAAAGAGAAAGTAATAACTTTCAGCCTTGGGCCACAGACACTTTGGTCTCATGAAGGGGAAATGCTACAACTAGCATTCTTTGCATCCCTTCTCACAGGACCACCTGTTCTTACAGAGGAGCTTGCTTGTCTAATTTATTTTGTTTTCGCTTTCATTCTACCAAATCCCTACTAATTGTAGGAGGTGATTTCTCTCAGTGATTATGCACATTTTACCTGTCATCTTCAGCTTCCCATTAAGCTGGGGAGAAAACAAAAACCTGATCCAGGTAGTTCTTCCTGGCTTTGGTGAATTACAGAGATGTAGGAGAGGCTTTGAGCCTTTTTTTCCCCTCTATTGAGTTTTCTGTTTTTCCATAGTATGCCTCTTCACCATATTAATTGGTTTTAAACTGTGTAGGTGGGAGGAGGTTGTACCCAAGCTATTGTAAGGACCATGTCCTGTACTGCTTTCACAGGGGAGGGAGCAGTAGTGATAGAGGTCGATGGGGAGAGAAGTAGACATTGCATGGTGATTTCTGGGATCCTCTGTCTCCCTGACTCCCACTATTCAAATGTTATGATTGGGAGTTCTGCCATTTCCTTTGCTTTATTTCTGACAGTGTACTTCTCTGGTTTTAAAACTTTTTTTTTTTGACTAATTTTGTTAAGTTTGGGAGAAAGCAATTCAATTATACAGCTTCACCCCACCATATAACCCCAGAAGTCCCTTAGCATATTTTCACAAGCTTAAGAAAATAAATCAAAATATTAAAAATGTATACAGTTTATTTTCTGAACCAGAATATCTCTAGTGTGACTCTGCCAATTATTACTCATACTGCTCATTATCTTGCTATCACATACACCTGCTGCTGCTGCTTAGCCTTTCTTCTTTTCATCAAAATGTTGATGGAAGACTATTTTCTGTTCCTTGTATGTTCATTCCTTTCTCGAGTTTATCCCCTGGAGAATATATATATTTCTCTGGTTTATTCTTTTTCTTCAGAAGTATTTTTTTTTCTTGGCTCTGCCAGGGATCATTACAGAAAATTAATAAGGGTGATAAAAGTCATACAGTCCACCAAATGATAAGAGGAAACATGGGAATTTAAAAAAAATTGCAAGAAAATCATATTTCTGTATGCAAATAGTACAATTAAACCTATTCTTGTAGTTCTAACTCTTAAGAACCAAGGCAATATGTAAATGTTTTATGAAGAAGTTTAATACATCTTAAATACATTCTCTGGGCAGATATCCATAAAATAATTCATGGTAGTAAGTTACCCCAAACTCCATTTTATTGTTCTTCTAATAATTTCATTTCTGGTTCGATGCTTTCTCCTTTCAATGCATGACATGAACGAGTCTTTTGATGGGCAGTTTCATTGCCATTTTCAATAGTTTTACTTGGTTGCTATAGCACCTAAACCAAGGACATGACATATCTGCATTAGGCTTTTGAAGAATTATGTTTCTCTCTGTCTCTAAGTGTGTGTGTGTGTGTGTGTGTGTGTGTGTACATATACATATATATATTAATAACTTCCCCTCAGCTCCCCTGTAAGCATGTTCTCCCCGGAAGACCATTGTTGTATTCAAGTGAAGAATGCTAGCATAGAATGGTATAGTAATTAATTTGTTTGCATCCTGGAAATTCTTCTCACCAACAGATAAACAATGGCAGGCATATAAAACAATCTAATATTTACATTCAATCATTAATTTCAAACATCACTGGTAATTAACAAATAATATGAGGCCAGCTTGTATTAGGTAGTTTATGATCAGCTTTTCTTTCCAATACTGTATAATGAAATTTTATTTTATCTTATTTTAAAGTTTATTTTATTTATTTTTGAGAGAGAGAGAAAGCATGAGTGGCAGAGGGGAGAGAGAGAGAGAAAGAGAGAGAAAGAGAGAGAGACAGAGAGAGAGAGAGAGAGAGAGAGAGAGAATCTTAAGCAGGTTCCACACTGGCAGCTTGGAGCCCAATATGGGACTCGAACCCACAAACCCCAAGATCATGACCTGACCTGAAGTTGGACCCTTAACCAACTGAGCCACCCAGGCACACCTCCAATATTTTGAAATTTTAATTTGATACTAGGAAACAGGAAAACATATGTTTACCTTTTTGACTCTCAATGTTGAGTTCACACCTCTTTTTTGGTCACCAATTTTTAAGTCTGAGGAAAGGAATAAAATCAAAATGACACTGATTTCAAGTAAAATGAACTCTGGTAAAGAATGGAAAGCTCAAAATATTCTTTTAAAATTATTTGGAATAGATGAGATGAATAATATTACCTAAAACACTATCACCCTCAGTGAATGTGATGATTTCAGTTAATATGCTGATTGTGACCAAAAAAAATGCTATAAATCCAATGCTTTAGTCCCTATAGATATTTATTTCCATATTTCCATGTTCTTCCAGAAGGGATGATGATGATGATGATGATGATGATGATAATGATGATTAGAATAAGAATTATAATAAAATAATTACTACCATCCTTTCTGGAACATTTGCTTTGTGATAGGCATTTTTCTAAGAGCTTTACATGTAACTGCTCATTTAATCCTTGTAACCAATCCTATGGAGAGGGTATTATAATTATCATTCTCAATTTTCCAATAAGGAAGTGGAGGCATAGATAAGTATCTTGGCTATCATTCAAAGAAAAGACACAGGACAGCTGGAATGCAAACTAGCCACAGTGGTTCCAGACCCTAAACCTTAATCATTAGAACAGTAGTGTGCTTAGGTCATCTACGCCTTTGTCTGAACCAGGCTGCATTTTAACTAGTTTATGTTACCTTTAGGAAATTGCCCTCTCTATCCCTCAATTTCCTCTCTAAAATGGTGGTAATTGGGGCGCCTGGGTGGCTCAGTTGGTTAAGCGTCCAACTTCAGCTCAGGTCACGATCTCACAGTCCGTGAGTTCGAGCCCTGCGTCGGGCTCTGGGCTCTGGGCCGATGGCTCAGAGCCTGGAGGCTGCTTCCGATTCTGTGTCTCCCTCTCTCTCTGCCCCTCCCCCGTTCATGCTCTGTCTCTCTCTGTCTCAAATATAAATAAACATTAGAAAAAAAATTTTTTTTTTAAAAATAAAATGGTGGTAATAATGCCTATCTCATGGAGTATACTGAGAAATGAAATTTGAGGTGGAAAGCAGTTAGAACAGTACTTGGCACATGACAAGCAGGCAATAAATGGCAGTTGTTATTATTTATTATTGTAGTGGTTATTTCCTCTCCTAATATGATAAATTTTCTTCTTTGAAAATGACAGCGCAATTATGGTTTTCAGCAGCTTTGCTGTGAATAACATACATGAATATTAGGCTTCTGATTTGAAAAAAAAATCTTGTTTTGGTCTCTCCACTGAAAAGGTTCAAAACTTTTGGCAGAGACTAGACCTACAATCTGCAACCAATGCAAGAAAAAAAACACACTAATATGCATGGGAAGGACCAAGACAATACTTTAGAAGTTTCCAAAATTGACCATTAAGTTTTAATACACATCTTTAGCCAGAGATATTCTGTCATTCCTCCGGGATTCCATGTTACTTTGTACATGACCTTATTTTTTTTTAACTTTTATTCATTTTTTGATAGAGAGAGACAGAGCGTGGGTGGGGCAGGGGCAGATAGAGAGAGGGAGACACAGAGTTGGAAGCAAACTCCAGGCTTCTGAACTGACAGCATGGAGCCCGATGTGGGGCTTGAACTCATGGACCATATCATGACCCGAGCTGAAGTCAGAGGCTCAACCTACTGAGCCACCCAGGCGTGCCCCTGTACATGACCTTATTATAATGTTTTATGCATTATACTGTAAAGATGCCATGGCAACACCTCTCACTGATGGCTTTATTCCTAGCACCAAGTATAGCATCTAGCCAGACAAGGGACTCAAAAAACATTTGGTGACTACATATATCACATAGTGTTGAGAATAAGCCTGAAGGCTTTGGGGACTGATGCCTTCAGTTTGGAAACTAACTCTACCACTCTAGCTATGTAACTTTCACTGGTTATTTAATCAAAACTTCAGTTTCTTTCTCTGTAAAATAAGAGCAATTAAAACTTTCAATATAGGACTGTTGTGAGTGTTAATGAAAGTGATACATGTAAAATGGTTAATGTTACGTCTTACACAGAGTGAGTGTTCCACACATTTTCCCTTCCCCCCAATTATAATAAACTTAAATGAGTAGAAAAAACATCTGCATTTTATCACTCTGTTGCAAGATACTACCCTGTGAAATACTCAGATTCAAAATACTCAGTTCACTAAATACCATTTCTTACATGCTGCTTATCAGTTTTTGATATAACATCTTTATGTAAAGCATATGTGTATATAAACTGATGATGTTAGCAATCATAACATCAAATCTAAAGCACATACATATGTACAAAGTATGAGGGCCTTTGCCTATGCTATTCCATCTAACATGGAATTTACATCTAACATGCAAAAGTTACAGAACTCATAGGACTCTTTTTATTTTCTCAGTTTTATTTTTAGATATTTTTGACAAAGGAGGATGAGGTCTGTGTTCATGGAGACACATAAGTGAAAGAACAAAGAAAATCACCAATAGCATTTTCTTTTGAAATATGAATTCTAATACTATTATAACGAATGAATGTATTAAATGAGTTAATATTTGTATAATATTTAGAATAATAGTTGGTACACTGTGTTTAATATTTATTATTATTAAGCTTGCCAAAAGCAATGCTTCCAGCTAAAAAGCATAGATGGGTAATGTTGTTTTCTCAAAGACTGGAATTTTTCACTTCATAAAAAGAAACCATAAGTAAAACTAAATAAAGGTAGGCTTTTTCTTACAGGAAACAAATGTAAAAGGAATATAAAACAATCTAATCCTTTAATGGAACAGCTACTTTGTCTGCCAAGAACTCACTTAAATGGTCCCATTAGCTTCTGAAAACAGTATATTTGGCATTAAGGTTTCCTTCTACTTCACAGAATTTAGGCTTTTTAAATAGATAATGAAGTCGCTTTCAATTAATACCAAGAATTGTTACAGAATGGCTCCTATGTTCTTGACTGATTGCATTCTGTATTTTGTCAGCATTCTTTCTTCACTGAAAATTTTAAATTTGGTTATAAAAACTAAAGACACGTGTTTACCTTTTAAGTGCCTCAGGGAAAAAGAATGACGGATGAGACACAGATTGAAGCCTTTTGTGCTCATTTCAGTGGCAAATCTGAATTCAAGATAATTTTACATATTTCCTTGTGCTCAGTAAAAGAAAAAAACCTCAATATTGTAATCTGCATAGGCTGTTCAGATAGTAGAAATCTTGGAATTTTTGGCTGCAGAGATTCTTACTCTAAAATCATGTGGCCCTTAATTTCATAGTTTTCAATGTCTATGCTTTTCAAGACTGATGAGATTAATGGAGATTTGAGGTTAATAAATATCACATACACGATTCTTTTGTATTAATTTATCTTCACAACATTCAGAAGGGGTTGAACAAAAGAAGTAATTAGTAGTGCTTGTATTACCAGAAGTGTCTCCCTGAACCTGCTTCTGCATCCTACCCACCTGGGGCTTCCCAATGTTAATTGCAGAAAGGAGAGTTCAATGGTGCTTCTTTTGCCACAGATTAAACTCAAAAGATAAACCAGCATACTTACAGCACCTGTTTTGAATCTACATTTGTGTCCTTTTCTATCCTGTCCCCTGTGTGGTGGTGATAATGGTGGGCAAGGAAAGTGGGGAAGTGGGTGTATCTCCTTCATAAGTCACTACCTTAGTCAAGCGGAGCCTGGCTCATGTGGGATGATGGGGGTTGACTACTTCATGGATAGGCTTAGTCAATGACTATAAGACAATATTATACATGGGTGGGGGGGAAGCTGGCAACTGGATAGAAAGAAAATGACAATATTTCATTTAAAACTGATTTTACAGTGAAGTCAGCTCTCCATTTACCATTATTCAAGTTCCTAATGACCCAGACACATAAACAGTGGCCTCTCATCTCTTCCCCCATTCAAACACTCAAACACACACACACACACACACACACACACACACACACTCAGAAATCCAGCATCCTTGATGCTCGTCCCATGGTAACTGTCATAGAATAAAAGATGGAGCTTTTAGAGAACCTTCTTGGTTGGCAAGTCAAATGAGGAGAAAAGCTGTGATCCGCAAGAATTAATAAAAGAGAACTGATTCCAGAGCTGAAACTCAAAGCTGCCTAAATAAGCCCAGATGACCTCAAAAGAACTTTCACCATGCTGCCTACAGAGGTCATTTCATGCTATTAAACTATTTGAAATTTTACCAGATTGAAATGTGTGTGTGTGTGTGTGCGTGCGTGCGCACGCGCGTGTGTTAACAAACAGCCTCCCATTAAAATGCCTGAAAAATTCTGATCACAAAAATGAATTGATAGACATTCATGCACATAGTCCTGTGAATTATTTAACTGCAGACAGTGGTCTTCTTCTAAGAGTCATCTGAGAAACAAGGCTCACCTGAAGAGATCTGAATTTCGCCTGGTAGAAGGGAATGGGAGGCAAGGAACTGGAGGTTTTCCTGGAGCTGACAGTTCTTCAGTGCATGGTGAGGGCTGGAGAGTGGTGTGAGGAACCTGGGAGGCAGAGGGGCACCATGTGCATTTGCAGGTATAATAGGTTTCCTCAGAGCCTGGGACACTCATGTGGAATGACCGTTTTTAGATTCTAAGGAGATGACGAATATACACATCAGATTTGATTGCAACATTAACATACAGTGTAGTATTGGATTCAGGAGTAGAACCCAGTGATTCATCACTTAAGGAGGGCACTTGTTGGGATGAACACTGGGTATTATATGTCAATGATGCAACATTAACAATGAATTTAATAACATATCAGTTCTTTTTAAAGAAATACTGTCCTTAGAAATTTAGACTTGGTAGATTCACTTGGTTGCTCAGCAAGATTATGGAACCAAAGGTCCACCATAAATTTTTTAAAAATCATTGAAAGTTTTTGATCTTCTTAAGCATCTCCATTAAATGTTCTCTTAGCTATTACCTTATCACCATCTAATAAAAAACTAGTGCTTTTTGTTTTGTTTTTTTAAAGAGAGAGGGTGCAAGTTAGCTAGGGGCAGAGACAGACAGAAATAGAGAATCCCACGAGGGACAGAGAGAGAGAAAGAGACAGAGAGAGAGAAGCAGGGCTCACCCAAAAAGGGGCACGAGCTCACAAACGGTGAGATAATGACCTGTGCAGAAGTCAGATGCTTAACTGGCTGAGCCACCCAGGCACCCCAGTGTGTGTGTGTGTGTGTGTGTGTGTGTGTGTGTGTGTGTGTGTGTGTTTAATGATTGCCCCAGTTAGATATAAATCCTAAGAAACCAGAATGAATTTTGTAAATTTTCGTTGTAGGGGTTTTTTGGGTGTGGGAGGGATAAATTGAACAAAGGTGCTTCCCCCTCATTCTACTTGTCTAAGCATTAAATACAGACAGACACAGCACATGCCTAAATTATGAAATAGCTGCATTTTAATCGTGAATAATTTCTATAACTTCTCACAGAAGTGGACTTACTACTTTTAAATTAGAAAAATAATTTCTATGCATGACTCTTTATGAGAAATGTGGGTTATTAGAATATTGTGCCACTTATGCCCAGGGAATGGTGACATTTATGAAGCACCTGCCATCTGCCAAGCCCTGTGCTATGTTATTTCACTTAATACTCAGAGCACCCCTATGAGGCAGGTGTGCAATAGGAAACCAGAGACAGTGAAGGGTTTGTGGTGGATAATGCACAGCTGTACATTTCTGTTGCCATTGCTGTCACTTTACATCAAGGGCAACTTGAAACAGGAACTAAATGACTTAACATCATTTCTAGTTTCTTGAGTGAAATTGATTATAATTAGTTTTGATGATGAAGGTCATAATGATAATAGTAAAGTAAAAGTTATGAAGAGATAATCTAAACTTTTCATCATAGACTGTCAGAGTTCTTTACAAATCTATCTTTAAAATTTGCTGTCCCCTTACTGCTATGCAGTATTAAAAGGAAATGAGAAAACCAGTAACAAAAGAGAAAAAGAAAAAAAAAAGCAAAATCATGCAAGAGGTGAAGAAAAGTATTTTAAAAATCCTTCAAGATTAAGTAAGTTTATTAAAATATGTCATAGTATTCAGAAATTAAAGACTTGTTCTAAGTGGAACTTAGATAGCAACTCATTGAGATCAGTTCTCTTGAAACCCATGTTTATATTATTTAAAACACATATTCTTCATAAATGAAGCCTCTCAACCTATGAACACATGCACATACGCATACAGTACATAATACAAAAATAATATACATCTGAATAGTAATTCTCTAGGTCACTTCCCAGAGGAAAGCCTAGTACCACTTTGTTGAGTTACTCCTGCTTCTCACGTTGAATTATTAATTCGTTGGATTAAATGGATCCTGAACCGCGTCACACATGTCATATCATCCTTCATTTTCTCCTCACACAATCTCTGACCAAGATGCCTTCACAGAAAAGGACAACAAAAACACTGTATGTGTGAGTTTGGTGCCCTATTTTCAACTCCCAGGTAGGCACTCATGTAAACAGCAGTCCCTCGGCTGCTACAGGACTCGCACTTGCCTAAAGGGGCAGGGTGTGAAGTAGACAGCAGCATTATGTCAAGGTACGTGGTATGAGCAGGCTGGGAAAACTAAATTGCTGCCTAAAATTAACTCAGAGCAAATTTTGTGACATTCTTTTGTGATGGATAAGAAACTATTTTAGGAAAGTATATGCACTGAGTTCCATGCATATATTCATGGCATATATGACTACAAATAATTCATCTAGAAAAATATTGATAATATTAAATCGAATTCAAATCTAAAGGTATTTTGAAAACTAAATCAGGGCTATAAAATATCATTCATTGGGTCATCCTGGCAGCAGACAACATACCTACTCAAGATTAACATACCTACTCAAGACTAATCAACAATGAAAGAAATTAAAAGAAAAACACTGTGTTTCAGTCAAAGATCCAATGTATCAGTTTTTTCATCTTTAAAAAGAGGCACAGATACAGTCCGTACCTATTTTTTTCCCAAGCCTAGCCTTTTTTGTTGTCTGTCTGATGGCATGAGCAATAAACACCACAGGAGATCAGAACAATGTGGCTAAGTGTCCTCCAAGAAAGCTTTGTGGAAAGAATGGAACTTAAGTTGCTTTCTGAAGCACAGATAATATTTATATAGGTGGATCATGGAGACAGACAAATAAATACGTTGTTAGGGCTGAGTTTGGCATGGAAGGAACTGAAAGTTGGTATGAAAAGTGTATTGTTTAGACAGGCACAATCATATTGTGGAAGGCTTGAATTCAAGACTAATAATCATTTTTGTTTTATTTATTTTTTCTCTAAGAGTAATGATGAGCCATTGAAAGTTTAAAGTGTGGTGTTTTATAAATAGATATGTTATGAAGCTTAATTCTGCAGCGGTTTTAGAATGGATTACAGTAAGCAAGACAAAGGTAAGAGTCGAGGCATGAAATAGAAAAGGCCTGGTTGGGGTATTAGCAGTAAAAGCACAAGGGATGAAATGATAAAGAATTACCTCAAAGGAAAAAATCCACTTGGCAGTATGTGAGAAATAAAGGAGCACTACTGATTCTGTATCAAGTGCATTTTTCTCCAAGTTCAAAATTAAAAAACAGAATCTATGCTGATATCCTATTGACGAGAATAAGGACAACTATTACATTTAAAATGGCTCGCCCAGTCTTGTGAGAGAGTAATATGACCCCGGGAATGAAGCAAAGCTACCAAGCGCAATACACACACACAAAAACATGCAGTTCACTTGAGGACACGCATACCAAATAAAATTATATCCACAGGAAAAGACACAGTGTTTTTGTAACCTCATATTGAATAGCAAGATACATTATGACATGAAGGAATTTGTCTTTAAAAACTAAATAGAATTCAATGAGCCCTTTAGTCATCTAAAAAATATTTTGCTAACCTAAGTGTCAACATTACTTGAAATCTTAAATTTACCAGTATGAAAGCAATAATATATTTGAAAGGTCAGAATGGTTATCATATGAAGCATCATGATGTTAAAGTATTCATAAACTCTGAAGAAGTAGAGAATCATTGAGTCCTACAGCTAGAAAGGCCAAGTATGATACATTATATTACAGAAGATTTCATTAGGACATGTAGTTTAACCTCTTCTTGCAATGCAATAATTTATTTTAAATCATTCCTGACAGACAGTGTTAAAGATTCTGCAAACTGAAAACCGGTCTCTTCCACTGGACAACTCTAATGATTAGGTCCCTTGTATCTTCCTCCCAAAACTGTCTTCCTCAACATCTATTTAATGGTCTACTCTCAGTGTTGCAAAATGCATAAAACAAGATTATTCTTCCTAATACATGGAAGTCCTTCAAATATCCCAATGTCTTTACTAAAGATTTTGCCAGAGTAAATGTCCCAGTCCCATTACTGACTATAACAAAAAATATTTTACTATAATTATTTCCATGAGAAAGAAAATCCATAAATCGGGGAGAATATGTGTCTGTTATCTACATGCTTCATGTAAATTATCTCATTTAATTTTCATCAAAACAGTTAAAGGAGGGGTGCCTGGGTGGCTCATTCAGTTAAGCATCTGACTCTTGATTTTGGCTCAGGTCATATCTCCCGGTTTGTGAGATCAAGTCCTGTACTGGGATTCCCTCTCCCTCTCTCTCTGCCCCTTCCCTGCTTGCTCTCTCTCTTTCTCTCTCAAAATAAACATTTTTTTTAAAATACAATTTACTGTCAAGTTGGCTAATATACAGTGTATATTGTGTGCTTAGTTTTGAGGATAGACTCCCATGATTCACTGCTTACATACAACACCCAGTGCTCAACCCAACAAGTGCCCTCTTCAATGCCCATCACCCATTTCCCCTCTCCCCCACCCCTACCATCAACCCTTAGTTTGTTCTCTGTATTTAAGAGTCTCTTATGGTTTGCTTCCCTCCCTCTCTGTCTGTAACTGTTTTTTGTTTTGCTTTGTTCAGTTTTTACCCTTCCCTTCCCCCATGGTCTTCTGTTAAGTTTCTCAAGTTCCACACAGGAGTGAAAACAAATCAAAACCACACTGAGACACCACCTCATACCAGTCAGAGTGGCTAAAACCAACGACACAAGAAACAACAGGTGTTAGTGAGGATGCAGAGAAAGGGGAACCCTCTTGCACTGTTTGTGGGGATGCAAACTGGTGCAGTTGCTCTGGAAAACAGTGTGGAGGTTCCTCAAAAAATTAAAAATAAATATATTTTTTAAAAATTATGAAGAAAAAAAACAGATGAAGGAACTTGGTTCTCATTTATGTTGTTTTTAAACGGATTTTTTAAAGTATTTTTATAAGTTAATTATCTTTGGAATTCATTTAAATGATTGATTTTTCCTTGATTTTTAATTATTCAAGCTTAATTTCCAACTTAGCGATTAATATTTCATTGTGTATATCTAAAGAAAGGAATAGAGTAACTCTAGGGAGGAAACATTTACTGACAACAGGCAGTACACTAAGGCCATTGTATTTTGAAAATTTTTTTAATGTTTATTTTATTTTTGAAAGAGAGAGGCAGAGCACAGGCGGGGGAGGGGTAGGGAGAGGGAGACACAGAAACTGAAGCAGGCTCCAGGCTCTGAGGTGTTAGTACAGAGCACAACAGGGGGCTTGAACTCATGAACCATGAGATCATGACCTGAGCCGAACGAAGTCTGACGCTTAACTGACTGAGCCCCCAAGCGCCCCTCTAAGGACATTTTATATATCGTTTCAATCTTCTTATAATTCTATGAGGTAAGATATTATGATCCCCATTTTACAGACAAGGAATTTGAATTCACAGAGGCTAAGCAATTTATCACAGATTATCACAGCAATATGATTATCATGGTAATAAATGGTAGCTCCAGTATGCACACAGCTTGCTGATTTCAAACCTCTGCTTTTCCCATTATAACAAATGCAGATGACAATGGCACCTACCTCATAGGGTTGTTAGGAGAATTAAATTGCCAGTGCTTGGCAGTCTTAAGAAAGCACCCGCTTAGTTCTGCATAGTGAAGTCTCTGCTTCTTAGTAAAATCTACTTAGCATAACCGTGTTCCTAGGGAGTTGACTATTTAATTCCTTAGAAAGTGTTAACAGTAAACATGCTTTCCCAACCAGAGCACCCTGGGATTGTGACACTGGAAGTCTTGAGTATGCTCCACATTTTTGTTTTCTAAGGGAAAATGGCCAGGGACAGGTACTATTACAGGATCCAGATTAATAATAGACTTCTAAAATGTTTTTGTTGACTCCAGCCTCATCGATATCTGATGCCTCTTCTAACCAGCTCAAGCTTCATCCTGATACCTCAGATGAAATGAAAATAGGAGCACACAACATCACTGCTTAAAACCCCTACATTGCTTTGGGAATACAATCTGAGTTTCTTAGCATTAAATAAAAAGTACTGGTTAATCTGATCTCTTTCTGTTTCTTCCTTTCTCTTACCTTGCCACAGTAACAGCAAATTGTGAGCAACTCATGCTGTTTCACGCTTCCACTAGCTGCATCAAAATAATCCACATGTAAGCCAACAATGTCACTCTTAGATATTTATCCAAGAGAAATGGAAACAACGTATGTATACACAAAAGTCTGTATGCAAACATTTATAGTTGCTTTATTCATACTCTTCTAAAGACTAGAACAACCCAAATGGCGATCAACTAGAGAATGAATGGACAAGCAGGGTAAATCCACGCAGTAGAATACTATGCAGCAATAAAAAGGAATAAACTACAGACACATGCAACAACATGGATGACTCTCAAGTGCATTATGTTAAGTGAAAGAAGATAGATCCAAGAGTGTATATATATATATACACTGTGTGTATGGTCAAGGAAAAATACTATATATATATAGTATTCTAGAATAGGCAGTGGTTACCAGGGACTGAGGTAGAGGTAAGAGACTGACTACAAAGGGGCAAAGGGAAATTTGTGGGGTGAAATAAATATTCCATATTTTGATTACAGTAGTAGTTACATGACTGCATGCCACTGTTTAAATTCTTAGAACTGAACATCTAAAAGGAATGGACTTCATTATATAAATATCACACCTTAATACACCTAACATTAAAAAATCATATATCTTTCATGTGTGTCCAATCTTCATTTATTTTTTGAATAATATTGTTCATTTTTGGACAATGCCTTCCCATTCTTTAAATCTCAGCCTTAAGTATCAATCTCCTTCAAGAAGTTATCCCTCAACTCCCAAGCTAGGTTATGGGCTCCTCTCTGTGCTTTTCTATCCCCTGTGCTAGTTTCTTCCAATGCATAATAATACAGTACAAGTGCCTGACACGGCACCACAAGCTTCTTAAGGGAAAAAAAGTCTTATCATCTTTACATCCCCAGGAACTCAATGAAATATAAGAGCTAACAAGTGTTTGTTACATCAACTAAAATTATGTTTGGAAGTTTACTGGCTTCTAAAACAGATGTAAAATTATAGAATGTACTTGATTTAACTCAAGTCTATGACTATTGTATAAAGTTTGCTTGCATATTAGAAATAGCATAATAAAGTTACTACCACACAGCTTAATTATAATACAATCTTTTAAAACATTTATACAGATATAATTATAGGGTTGTTCTAATCTGATTTATTTTGCATATCTTTGCTGGTAAAATATCTGTTAGATATATCCTAAATACAGGAAAATAAAACATCTCAAAAGTTGTAAAAATATATTATTTACAGCAGTTAATGTTTTAATAGTTCTTTTGCTTTTATTATATTTTGAGCAACTTTTTAATCTCAATTTATGCAAATGTGTGCATTTAAAATTATAATGCTCTCTGGACTAAGGCAACTGAGAACTCTCATTGGTCAAAGAGACATTTATAGGATGAAGATAATCCATGCAAATTAAATGGCTCAACTGAGCCTGTTTGTAATATTCCAAATTGCTTACTCTATCTTCTTTCCTGAGACACAAAAACACATTTTATGGCCTGATTGTGATGCAGTGCTGTTGGGAAAATAGTTATTATGAGATAATTATATCCCAGCAGAATTTGAGGCACTTGGCTGCTCTTTGTATAGAATGTCACCTGAGGGGTGAGATTTCCATAACCACTTTTATTCCAGTAGAGCTGTTATTCTGATTCATAGCCTGTTCTGTTTTCAGGCATTAGGCCACTGAAATGATGTTTATCAATCAAAAGAAAAATTAAGAGAAAAATGGAAATGCATGTTGGACAAAAATTATGAATTCAAAATCTAAAACTTACGTCGACTCCCAGGTAAAAAATGAAAATAGATTTATGTCAGCAGGCAAAATTTATTGAAAGCATCATAAGGAAGACAGATTCTGCAATGATTATACCATCATGATAGTGATCATCTGTGAGCATAACATCATCAGTCCTTCCTTTATAGACTGGTGGGTGGGGACCAGAGTTATCAAAGCATTGAAATGGAATGTTTATGCACCATAACATCCATCACATGCAAATGATGTTAACGGTCATATACTTTCATTTTCTAGAATATATAATCTCACCTATTTATAATGATCACTGATAAATTATAAGACCCGTAACAAATAATTGTAAGACCCATAACTAACTCTTATCATGAAAATTACCAAGAGATCTAAAGCATTAGAAGAAAAATGAACATTAAATTAAAATAAAAATAAACACTGAAAGGAAATAGGTTGAGCTATTTTGATCACCAAGTTTTGTTCCCTTCCCTTGCCCTAACCCCCTCCTCCTCTCCCTTCTTTCCTTCCTTCCTTCCTATTTCAGTGACCAAGGATCAATGATGGAGCTGTAGATAGAATTCCCTTGGCCCTAATTCTACTCTTAGCTAATAGTACTAAAGTGAAGTTTCATTTCAGTTTTAAAATAGATACATCAGCACATACTTTTTAAAAGATTACTTGAATATGCCTGTCATACTGTGCATGTCATACTACGCACACATGACAATTTTAATACTAATTTTAATTACCAAATATTTAATTTGCAAGTGACCATTAGTCAATTCTTTCATAATGTTTGTTTTGTAATGTTTATTTATTTTTGAAAGAGAGAGACAGAGTGCAAGCAGGAGAGGGGCAGAGAGAGAGGAGACATAAAATCCAAAGTAGGTTCCAGACTCTGATCTGTCAACACAGAGCCTGATGTGGAGCTTGAACTTACAAGCTGCAAGATCATGACCTGAGCCAAAGTCGGATGCTCAACCGACTAAGCCACCCAGGTGCCCCAATGTTTGTTTTAAGGTTCAAACAATATTATGAATGTTTTCCAATCTCTAAAGTAACTGTGAGGAAATAAAATTATACTGAAGTAAAGTACACATTTTGAGAAACACTTATTTTTGCACTTAAATGGTCAATATTTAATCAGTAGGTTAAGTATCCAATTTCAGGGTTCAAATGCAGGATGGCTGCTACCAAAAAAGCTAGCAGTAAACAGTCTGTTATTTCTTTTCTTTTTTTTTTTAACATTTATTCATTTTTGAGACAGAGAGAGAGCATGAACAGGGGAGGGTCAGAGAAAGAGGGAGACACAGAATCTGAAACAGGTTCCAGGCTTTGAGCTGTCAGCACAGAGCCCGACACGGGGCTCGAACCCATGGACCACAAGATTATGACCTGAGCCGAAGTTGGACGCTTAACCGACTGAGCCACCCAGGCGCCCCAAGCCTGAGTGTTATTTCATGTGGCCATATATTGCTGTCTGTTATCACTAAGCTGTTGTGGGCAAAACCTCAAAAAGGTTGAATTGGTCATAAACTTAAAAAGTGAACGCATGAGAAGTGGTCAGTTTTGCATGACTTGTCTGAGGATAAAGGATAATACACCCACTGCAATGTGATTTCTTCATGCAGTGTGCTGTCTTACTCTCAATATATTTCATGGCAGGGACATTTAATGGTGCAATAAAAAGGCAAACATTTAATTCTTCCTGCCAAACACTTGGTGGAAATAAATTACATCACACATGAAGCAAAGCTAAGCAAGTAATTTGCTGTGTAGTTAGCAATATTCAAAACTGTGCTATAATACACTCTATATTCTTGAGTCCTTAGCCCTTTCTTCACCACATACTATTTTTGTTCCAGTGATGCAAATATAAATACAATATGATGTTACTTCTTCCTTTGATGTATATGTCTATTTTACTTTTGGTGAGAATAAACACTTAATAGTATACTAAATCTGAACTACAGTTCTCAACCATTAGTTTCCAGACAACAAGTAAATTAGAAAAGAGATCTTGATCTTGTTTTATCTTTGATAGAAAATAAAAAATTAAGTCCAAATTACTAACAGTGTTTTTTTTTAACTTAAGACTCAGGCCGGATAATAATTTTCATCTTGACTTCTCACTCTTTATTCTTATCATCTTTCCTATTCTTCTAATACTCTAGGTCTTGTCATGAAATGTTTCACTCTCTATGATACAACCGTATCATATGCAAGGGCATCAGCACTACTGAAGTAAACAAGAAATCTGTGATTAATGTGACCAGGGTAAATCTGTGCCAACTGTGGACTCTTTGTAGAGGTATTAAATAAATACCACTGGAATTATCTTGTTTTAGGAAATAAGGAAAAAGAACCAGTGTCAACTATGTATAAGTACCATTTTAAGAATATCAAATTTACCTGGCATTCATCAATAACTGTTAATTATAAAATGTGCAAAAAAGGTGTTCTGTGTGCTACAGTAAGAGAGAGAAACCTAATAATAAATGTTCCCTGGCTCTATCTTGTGTGAGATCAGCCAATACAACACAAGCACTCACTTCCAATAGTGAAATATATTCAGTGCAGCAGGAAAAGTCTAGCACATAATCACAAGTGACATTACAATGATTATTTGTAGCTGTGTTTGTACAGGTGATGCCTTGTGAACTGATTTGACTTCTTGGTTTCTTTAAGGATAAGAGAGTTAGTTATGTACTTACCCATTACCAACCACATCAAGGTCTAAGAAGATTCACTCCTACCTTTTGCAGGTCATCCTAGATCTAAGTAGAAGGGAAGAATTCCAGATCTTCAGAGGACCCTACATCGGTGTTGAGGCTTGTAAGCAAGGGTGAGGAGGGAAAATAGATTGGTACCTCTGTTTCCTTCTTTGTCCACCTCACACCAGAAAACAGGCCTCTGTTTAAAAGCCTTGGCAGTGAATGCCAATTTTACTAGTCCATGCATCTCAAGAAATACTGGGATCAGTTATTTCTACTTCTTTAAAGTTTTGTTACAAATCTGAGGCAGGGCTTTGCAGGAAGTAAATGACAATGGTTTTCTAAGCCAACATAAAACTTGAACCTAAGACTAGTACTAAACACATGAAAAGCAAAAAACAGAAAAGTAATTTATAGTTTATGTGGCTTATCCATAGTTTTCTTCAGGAAAGTCTCTACTGCCTGTTTTTGACATGATATCTCATATAACTTCAAAGCCAAGACTTTTTTTCTCTCTTACTTCTATCTCCCCTGATCCATCTATAAAATCCATAAGTTTCCCAAGAAAACAAGAGAAGAATAGAATAGAGTGATTAACAGTGAAAAATAAAGAGTACAACATTTGGATTATAATATTCCCTCTAACCTAAAAGGGATCAGCATAGAAGGGGAAAATAAAAACTGAGTTAAACACAGTGGTAGATTGGCTTCAACTGCTGATGCAGAAAACACTGGGACCATTTCTCATACCAGTCACTATCCCAAAGCTTAAAATATAAGCAAAGAGGAAAAGTATAACTTGAGAGTTATTTCTACAATTGCAAATTTCTATTATCAAAAGGGTAATGTATATGAATTGATGTTTAATATAATTGACCAATATCAGATTCTGGGCTCCAGTTGTAGAGAAAGATAACTGAATTCTTAAATGTGCCTCTCTGATGTCATTGATCTAACTACTCCCATAGTTTTGGGTTTTTTTAAACATTTTATTTGAAAAATATTATAAATCATTGCTATAGTTCCTAAGATATTTTTAAGTTGGGCTTTGTTCATTTTGTTCACTGATGTATTTTTAGCTTCTCAACTGTAGCAGACATAAACTGGTACTCGGTAAACTCGATGAAATTTAACTTTATTAAGGCAGTATGCTAACTGCTACAGACTGTATCCCCACCCCAAAATCCATATATTGAGATCCTAACCCCTCCAATATAATGGTATTCAGGATTGGGGGTCTTTGGTAAGTGATTAAATCAGGGGCCCTCAAAAATGGGATTAGTCCCCTATAAAAGAGACCCTAGAAAGCTCCCTGGCTTCTTCTGTCATGTGACAACACAGCAAGAAGACAGCAATCTATGAACCAGAAAACAGGCTCTCACCAGACACAAATTTGCTGGTGCCTTGATCTTGGACTTTTCAGTCTGCAGAACTGTGAGAAATAAAATTCTGTTGTTTTTAAGCCACGTAGTCTATGGTATTCTGTTATAGAAGCCCGAACATACTAAGACTTTATCTGAGAGAATTCACATGTTAATGGGCTAGTAAACATGTGAATGTTTAGTTTAGCAAATGATTACTTTATTTCCTACCCACAGTCATTTTACAAGAGAAAAGTATTAAGAGATGTGAAGAGAAGACAATCATTAGCACAGGGCTCTGTCAGAGTTTAAAGGGGAATCATGGTAAGGTAGCCAAGGCTCCAAGGGATTGGAACTCAAAACAATCTTTACTTACTCAATAATTGTGTGTAGAGCCCCTTTTATGAGAAATGATTCCAACATAATTATATATGGTTTGGAGATAGAAAGGAGCACTAAGCAGTGTGGCCAGAGCCAGGAAACCTGACTGTAGTTTCAGCTCTGCCAAAGAGCCATATAACCTCGGGCAAGGCATTTAATATCTTTGGACATCACATCCCAAGTCTGTAAAATGGAAGTATTGAACTAGATAGACTCTAAGGTCTGTTCCTGCAATAAAATTCTATGATCTCTTGTCTTTTATCTGATTTGTCACAGAACATTATAATATCATTGATTTTTTAATAGCATAAAAAGTAAAACAAGCACTTAAAACTTACTGCTACCATACTAAGAGCATACAATGACAGATTTATTATATCCATATATGCAAATGCACTTGAAGCTTGAATGGATAAATTTCAGTTTGTACCTTTAAATAACATGAGAAAGTAGGTCAGAATAACAGACTTTGCTTTAATAATACATAAAAATGGGTCTTAAACTCACATAAAATATGTTTTAAAGAAAGGTACCTAGTTGCTAAGAGAATAAAAGTTAGAAGTTCTCATCACAAGAAAAAAAATTATGACTATGTATGGCGATGGGTGTTAACTAGACTTATTATGTTGACCATTTAGCAATATATGTAAATATTGAATCCATATGTTGTACACCTGAAACTAATAGAATGTTGCCTGTCAATTATACCTCAATAAAAAGAAGAAAAGTTACATATACATATATCCCCCATCCTTCTATACATACTATACATACCATATACATATAGTACATATATATATGTATATATACACACACACTATACATCCTTCTATATATACTATATACATATAATATCTATATTCCCATATATATATACATATATACACACACACACACACACACACACACATATATATATATATATATATATATATATATATAGTTTTGTAAGTGTGGGGGAGGGGGTGTTTCATCTCTCCCTCTATTACTCTCTAACAAGACATTTTAAAGAGGGTGTGATAAATGAAAATACTGGAATAACAGAAATTGAGAATCTAGCATAGACCAGGGAGAAGAAAAGAACAATTGTTTCAGGACACACACAATAACATTTATTAGTAAATAATGTTCTAACATACACATCTCACATAAACATTATGGTTATGCATTTGTATATTATGTGTTTTTCCCCTTTATATTGCTTTTGAATTTCACATTGGCAAAATAGTATTAATAGGTATTAAGTCTACTGGTGGTTACTTCCTTTCCTATAAAATAGTAGCAAAAGTAATTAATTTGACAAAATTGCAACTGATAATTACTATACTCACTCTCACCTTTCAAGTGTATTTCTTTCTAAGTTCCAACAGCATGGTTCACTAATATTTTTCTTATAAGGAGACATTTCCTAATTCCTCAAAGTCCTACGATTAATGACTTTTAATGAAGACTGGAAAGGAGGTACATATCATAAAAGTCACTGATCAATGGTCTCAGCAACTCATCTTTTTATTCATATTATCAAATCTTTTACTGAATAGAATATGCTAGACATCAGTTTGCTTAAAATGTGATGTGATAAGTGATTTAATAGAGACATCAAAAAGAGCTTTAGAAGGATGGAATGCATAACTTCTAAGAAAGGAAAAAACAAAACAATCCTACATCCAGAAGGTGACTTGGTATTCACAAGGGAAGCCTTGTCATTCTCCTATAGAACATAAATAATCCTACAGACTATCGACTTCAGACAAGTTCAGTTCAAGACCATGATAAGGTGAGGCCAAACAAGGCCAATTCTTAACTTTGTCTAAGCACAGACAAAAATGAGGTCACTGTATTACCCACAAAATGACAAACTTCATTTTCTCTCAACTAAAATGAGTGACTGCTGCTTCTTTACCAATTGAAGCTTTATCTTCATTGTAGTCTACCCTCCTTCTAGATTAGATTTGTTGAGCAACTCAATCATAGAATTTGACAGTATCTAGAGAGAAGCCTGCTTTTTCAGACTCTCTCTCAAATCACCCAACCAAAGCCAAAGCCACAGGTTCTTTCTAAGACACTCTTGCTGAAAGGCCTCATGTCTTCCTTAAAAACATCAGTGGCACCCTTTGCTGCAAGGAGTAATAAACCCAACCTGTTCAGCTGCAGGTGTGTGCCCGGTGGTCTGAGCCCTAAGGGCACTCCCCTCCTCTGTACTGGCAGAAGGAAGGTGATAAACACACAGAGGATGAAGTCCAGTGACACAATTGAGTTCTGAAGAATGAGCAGGGGTGAGGGTGGAGTGAAACAAAGAACTGCCTTCTAGGCGGAGGGAACAGAATTTGCAAAAGACCAGCAAACAACACCCTCTGCTACTCTTCCACCAATACAGGCTCATATTTCAAAGCTCTGACAAAATTACCTCTTTTCTGTAAATCATCCCAATTCCTTCATTAAAAAAAAAAGCTTTGAGTTCCCATGGAACTTACTGTTTACGATACTAAAATAATAAACATTTACATAGCCTTCATCATGTGTCAGACACTATTCTGACTCCTTTAGCGTCACAATAGTCCTCTGAGGTAGGTACCAATTAGTGACAAAGCTGGATTTGCATGTAAGAAGTTTGACTATTGAGTCTAACTCTTAACCACTATAGTGTAATGACAAATTGTACCATCTTTCTAAATTTGGTAATCTATCATACACCACAGAGACATACGGTAGACTGTTACAATATTACTGAACTCCTCAACTGTGGGTTAATATTTTAGATGATATGCTTTTTGAAGAGGAACTTATGACTAACCCCTCGAGTATCTCTCATAGTAGCTACCAAGCCACATAGATTATATTAATTTACATTAATCAAATAAATTAATCATATAAGTCACATAAATGAAACAACAAAATGATCTACTTCACCAGTGCTTCTCAAACTTGAGCATGCATCAGATTCTCCTGGAGGGATTTGTTAAAATGCAGATGGCTGGGCCCTGTCCTTCTAATTTCTGACTTTGTAGGTCTAGGTTAGAGCCTTAATTTTGCATTTCTAACAAGTTCTCAGGAGTTACTGATGCTGCTGGTTTAAGGATTTCTCTTTGAGGGCTACTGCCCTAGATCATTTCAAATAATAAAAGTTATCTAGTTAGGTGAGACAAATGTGATGTATACTTCAATACAGAAACATACACATCCCAGAATGTAGAAGTACAGGAAGTTGTATGGGTGAGAGAGTCTTAATTTCATAGATGTCATCAACTTGAGAGTGAGATTCTGATTAATTAAAAACAAATGCTGAACTTGTAAACAAATCTGAATAAAATACCTCATCATTACATATGCCCACAAAGTATATTACCTCTAATTTGATTATAGTATATCTGGAAGAGTATTTTTGACATAAATGTCTCCTTTGGGCTACAATATCAATGATAAAAATGTAATGTATCATAGCTTTCAAGTATGAATTGCATTATAAATGTAGAAAAAATAACCAAATGTTTTTCTGTATCTGTCAGAAAAAGGAAGCCTAGTCACATTGACATCTTTATTATAATTAAACGACACATAAAATTTAGCAGAATGACAGATGAAAAAGCTGCCCATGTCAGGTTGATTACCAAACCTCAGCAGACAATCCCCTCTAGAAATCACTTATAATTTCTATAGTAAATTATTTATAAAGATCAATTTCATGACTTAAGTGGTCACTGAAAAGGCACTATTTACAAACCACAAATTAAAATAAAGTATTAATAATACATTAAAAGCACCACATCAACATCTCATGTATCAAAACCACAAGGAACAGATCCCAAAGGGCTGAGAAACTCATTATTACTTTATGTCAAGAAGGTGCTTTTGCCAGAGAATTGTCTGCCCCTCCCATGCTCCACCTAATCAACAGGCTTTAATTTCATTCATGGCAGCTATCCAAACCTGGCTTACTTATGCCTTACTGCCACCAGAGTGAGAGCAGAATGAATCAGCTGAGATTGGCAAATGCATCCCTTGTGTTTCAAGATTTGCTCCACGGGCCTCTGCTACAGTGGTTTATCTTGGACCTTCCTTTGATCATCAACTGTTTGATTCTTTGACCACTATTTTTGCTCTACTCTTTCAAGTCCTCCTGATCTACACGAGCTGTGTCTCCTCTTACCCTTGTCCTATGGATCTTTGTCTGCTCACCTGCTTTTTAGTCATTTGTTATCCTGATGCTGGCCTTACCTATGAGACCTGGTCTCTAGTACCCAGGTCTTGCGCCACGTCTTCTTGACACATCACATCACATGTAGACTTTAAGCACTCAATACATTTGGGGCAATTTCTCACAATGTATTTTAACCATTCAAATATATTTAGGGAATGAATGAGTATGAAGATTGTCAAAGTATGGGAAAAAATATTGTACAATTATACAATATCACATCGAAGGTAGCGTGCTGTTTCATGTCTTCATAATATAAAAGATATGTGTTTATTAAACAGTAGAAACCTTTAACTAAGGCAGGTAAATTTTACATTAAAATTTGTGCATAGTTGGGGAGCCTGGGTGACTCAATGGGTTAAGCATCAGACTCTCGATTTCATCTCAGGTCATGATCTCATGGTTTTGTAGGTGCAAGCCCCACATCGGACTCTGCACACTGACCATGGAGCCTGCTTGGGATTCCCCCTCTCCTCTCTCTCTGCCTGTCCCCCACTCACACTCTCTCTGTCTCTCTCAAAATAAATAAATAAAGTTAAAATATTTATGCATGGTAGTCATTTTTTCCATATCTTGCCAAACTTCATACTCATTCATTCCCTAAATATATTTGAATGATAGTATTCTTATCTTTACGATATAAATACTTAAAATCACCTTATAAGTTTTTGTTTCACTTGCTTTTAATATTTTTCAAAGGAGAATAAAAAAATGAGAGGAAAATCTATTGATTTGTACAGGTGACTTTATGAACAAAACATTGATGTGAGCACATACTTTTAGGTGCCTTAGCACTTGAGACGTTCTTTGGAATCATCCTCTTGTTCCCCCTCTGCTGTCCTCATCTCTTCCTTGATCTAAATCTGTTAAATTACAACTCTGACCCCTTCTAACTTATGATTTCAAGGAAGATTAGGAACAGCCGGTCAGCAGGTCTATTGAATAGCCTCTTATAGACTTGAAAGGCATTATTAAATTGTCCCTGTGCTTTCTCTTCTACAATTACATTTTCTTCGACTATGTCCTCATAGCTCTCTTTTCCTATCTTTATTCATGTCTGTTATCTTCATAACTTCTCTGTATCCCTTCTCACGTATATACTCACAGTTCTACGTTAGTCTAGTGAGAAGATAATGGTTTGGTGTATCTTATCCCTTTTGTTACTTTCTTTTAATGCTTCCTTTAAAAAAGTAAACTAATGGGGCGCCTGGGTGGCTCAGTGGGTTAAGTGTCCAACTTCAGCTCAGGTCATGATCTCACAGTTCGTGAGTTCAAGCCCTGCGTCAGGCTCTGTGCTGACAGCTGGGAGCCTGGAGCCTGCTTTGGATTATGTGTCTCCTCCTCTCTCTCTGACCCCCCCCACCCCGCCCCTACTCACTCTCTCTCTCCCACTCTCAAAAATAAATAAACATTAAAAAATTAAAAAAAAAAAAGGGAACTAATATAGGCTGCTTGGTAGAGTCTGTGTTATGCAATTACATTTTTGATTTTGGAAAATTTACGAAGAACTAAGTCAGTATTAATCTTCATATTTTGAAATTGTTTTAGTTTGCTTTTATTCTTGGGGAGAAGTATGTTCAGTTGAAGATTTATTTCCCTGCCTTCCCAGTACTATCACAAATGCAGTGTTATGTGAGTGCAGGGATGCAAGGAACAGGATAGCAAATTTTTTGTTCTAGCAGCATCAAAGAACATTACTGTTCAAACCCAATACAGAGCACAACAAAATAAACCACCAAATGAATCAGGAGTCGTCACTCTTTTCTAGCATGAAATTATTTCTTTTTATAAAGTTATATCAATAAACAGTATTATCTTTATGAAATTTGTAATTTAATTAACCACTCCTCTTAGGTTGTTTTGAGGCATAAAGTAAGGTGACAAGCACATTCTTCTTTGATACCTTTCATAAATTTAACAAATGAGTGAGAATATTAAATATCACTTCATTTTCAATTCTTAGAATAATTACAGTAATGATATTTAATTAATATAACTTTATTACTTTATGGTTTCTATTACTAATATGCTTTATCTGCCGATAAATGCTTTTATTAGTTATCTAAGCACATTTTTATGGTACATGGATATTATAGGAATAAAAAGAATTTAGTCTAATCTAAAGAAATAGATATTTTTTTATTCTCCAGAGATTAGTCATGGTCTCAGTTTTGTTGAATTGTCCTGTTTTTGCAGTAAATATGCCTTTTTTTCTTTATTTTGGCAATTAAAAGAATATAACACAGCAACTGGTATTGAATTCCAATTATTTCTATTTTTTGAGTATATTAATTTCAGAGGAAAAAAATGTTTCTTTTAAGATTAAGAAGAATATTTTATACTAAGTACCAGATATTCAAAAATATTTTCCATTCTGCATCATGTTCTTTGGGAGCAAAACTCTAATTAAAAATCTACAGTTTAATTAAGTTTTATTTAAAAAGGCAAGCACAAAAATAACTGAGAAGCCCAAGATCAACAAACATACACAGATACACACATACAACAACAAAAAAAGGTATACTCCAAACATTAAAAGCAATAGGGAAATTTTACTCTCATTGTATTGAGGTTGTTAAAAGGTTTTTCTAAAGTCTGAATTGCTTATGGATAAAATTTTAATACCTAATCTGAACTAGCTGTTTCATATATACTTTCAAAAGTAGTGTATGTAGAATATAGGTATGTCGATAAAAAAAGCCAAGTATGAAGAGCCAAATCTAAGACAAGTGGGTTATGAGTTGGTGAAACCATGGAGAATTAACTCAGGAATCAATGGGCTAAAAATTAATCTCCCAGAAAACTGAGGTTCATATTTCTAGAATGCGGCAAAAGCAGTTTTATCCAATTCTAGTCCTTTTTTTTAAAGAGAGAGTATATGGCCTCTGACTTATTGCCTCCGGTTTTGAAATATTAACCGATGATCTTGAAGTCTATAACCTAAAACAGTATCTTCTAAAATTTTGTCATTTTCTGAATTTGCATTAAAAAATTAAAGAATACTCCTCAAAAAGACAAAAATAAGTTCTATATTAGGTAATAGAAAAATCACTTAATAGCTAGAGTTCAATTTTCATATCTTATTTCCTAAATCTATGGTTCCAAAAACTAATTTGAGACAGATATAGTGACTCTTTCCTCTGTGTCTGGTATTGTACCTCAAACTGTACTATGCATACCATACCTTCTGTGGCCCTTAGTCAGTCTTGGGTGGAAGGAACAGAAAGGAAAAAAGTAAGCAACAAACCTGTCTATTTCATGTGGGGTTTTTTTGACCATAAGGAGTCTGTGAACTTAGAAAATGTTTTCCTCTATTAGAAAAAAACTCAAATTCTTACTCTTAAGAAACCTATAAAGAAAATTTTCAATTACTAAGGAACAATCAAAACTATAGTTACAAGTACTGTGGCACTTTCTAATGGAGTTAGCAAGCATGTTAATAAGGAATCTACTTTCTGAATAGCTCAGGGTTTGTGTAAATGATACTGTTTATCATGCCACTGTTAAAATAACCAACATATCTTGAGGCACTTTGGTGTGAAAAAATTCATAAAATAAAAAGCACTGAGTTCTGCATGAAAAAATACAAGATATCAATCTGCTTTTATCTAAAACAGAAGAATTCTTTAGGGCATTGGTAGAGTAAGTGAAGCATACAATTTACAGAAACTCCAGGGACTGTCATTTTTGTTATATGAGCTTATATTATTTTTCCAAAAGATACATATTACTATATTTTAACTACTATTTTCAATTTAAGACAGAAGATAAACATGAGTTTTTCTTCAGTATATTTTAGCCATACCATCACTCTTTCCACAACCTCTTTAGAAAGGTACTTTAGGACACGGTCATATTTTCTGTGAAATTGTATCACTATTTAAAACTATTAATATTTACCAATCATGGTAAAGATATTTATAATAGAAGTTAAAATAATATAAAATTTAAAAAATTTCCTGCATAGAGGCAAGCTAAATAGCTCATGTTGTGTTAAAAAAAATGTTATTCTACAAATTTAAAAAGTTAACAAAAACATAAATTTAATAACACAAATAGCATCATGCATACGTAGAGTATGGCAGGTTGACTACAGGATAAACACTGTGAAATGGAATACTGGAGCTGAAAGTATTTGCATTTAAGAATTTGATAGCTGTTGCTAAATTGTCCTTCAAAAAAAGAAAAGGCTGTCATCAAAAGCATATGAGAATAACTTTTTCTTCCAACAATGGGTCCTATTAAACATTTCAATTTTTTAAATCTTGATGTTAATCTATAGGAGTAAGGCTGAGAAACTTGCCAAATGTTCATTTTTATTTTGCTCTTTCTGAAACTGTCTGCTCATGTCATTTGACCATTTTTGGGGAGGTTGTTCATCTTTTGCTATTGATTTCTGACAACTGTTTGTATAAAAGTAATTAATTCTCTATCACATGATTTGCAAACAGCTTCCCCAGTTTACTGGTTGCCCTTTGATTTGCTTATGGTATTTTCAACTCTATTTCATTTGTATATATAAGCTATACCCATGTTTTCCCTTATAGCTTCTGAATTTATTGAGATATGTTCAAAGGCCATCCTACTACAAATATTTTTTAAAGTTTTGTTTTTTTTTTACCATTATTCACTATTTCTTCCTTCCCTTCTCTTCTTTTTTATGTTTAAAACTTTAGTCCACTTATAATTCACTTTTAGGTAAGGAGTATGATAAAAAAAATATAGCTTTATGCCTCTATAAATGGTTAGGTAGTTGTTCCAACACACTTTATTGCCCAGCCTATCTCAATGAACAAAAATTACATCTTAATCACATACTTAATCCTCATAAGTCTATTTCTTGTTCTTCTATTCTTTTCCACTAACCCTCTATTCTTGTACCAGTGCTATACCGCTTTAATTATCACAGATGTGTTGTAACATGTTTTAATATCTAAAGGGTAAACTCGCAGGTTAATCTAGAGAGTATTCCATATATACAATGGAAAGTCAGTGCTCAAAGGGATGGTAGAGAGCATTTAGTTCAGCTCCTTTAATTTACAAATGAAGAAAGTAAAGGCCAAGGAGGCCCAAGATTCATGCAACTTTCCACAGAGGTTCAAGGGAGAGATCAGGAAACTAGAACATGGATTGCCTGGCTGGTTTCTTAGCACTCACTTATTCTTCTGAATTGTGCTAGGAACTACTTCAAATACATTCCCATAGACATCAATACTTCTCAAATTATTCCTGAGATCTTTCTCTGATTTTTTTCTTTCCATTCTACTTTATTATGCCTTTAAAACTTCACTTTTCTATAAGCTTATGAAATTTTCATTACTATGTTTCCTTTTAAATACCTATGTCTCATGAATCTAGTAGAAGAAAACCAAACCTGTATTCTAACGTTCTTTGTCATGGCCTATTTATTTTGTTCATTAGAATCCTGAGTGGGATTGTTCTAATGTTGAAAAAATTTTCCAAAGTAATGTATAAATGAACAGTAAAGTTTCCATGGACTAACCAGGCAGTTACATGCCAGGGGCAGCCATCAGCATGTTAATGAGATCTATGGCTGGCACTCAATGTAAAGTGTTGCAAGCACTACTGAATGTATGAATGTAATACTTATCTAATATCCATTAGATTTGAAAAATATGAAACAATTACGTAAAAAAATATGAAACTATGGGATGGTATTATTTTACACAATGATTCAGAGACAGAATCTTTGTTCTTTCCAAAATAAGAAAAAAGAAAGTTTAGAAATTTTTAAAAAATAATGCCAGATTAAATCAAGACAGCAGGTCAACCACTATAGGGCTCTGGCAGAGAAGTAAAAAGAAGATGTGGAAATTGAAGGATATTAAAGTCCAGTAAGTCACTGCCTGGGGTGGTCTCAGATAAAGATGCTGGACCATTTTCAGAACTAGGAATCATTCATACTCTCATGCCAATTATAAAGGTTATATTTCCAGATGATTATGCTACCACCTAGATGTTTCTAACTGAATTAACAGTTATTGTATTAGATTTGCCCAAATCACTGGGATTTGGGATCCCTAAAATAAGGACCTGGCATGTTCCAGTTGAGTAGAATGAGACTCATGATATTAATGGAAGAAAGTATCCAATTTTCCCAAAGCTAAAATATCTAAAACACCTCAATAGAGGCAGCATGGGGTGAGAGTTTAAACCAAAGCATCAGTTTTTATTTAGAAAGCACAATGTATAATAGTAGAATGTTGAAAAGGGTCATACAGACTAGGAACTAGAATGAATTGATAAGAATTGAATGAATTTGATTTGAGCACTTCTACCCCAAAACAACACAAAAATGATACATACCTCCCACTTATACTACTCTCAGAATTAAATTCAGATGCCTCTGGGCACTACAGATGATCACTTTTGGCACAGTTAAGTCCTGAAATTTTATTTTCCTTTCAAGATGGGTTAGTATGTGAAATTGGCATTATGAATTTTTCCTTTCAGAAATCTAGTTTCCATACTGTGAACTAATGCATCCAATAACAATGTCCTCTTTTGGTAACAAACATCCATTATTTGCTCAAGAGTATCTCACATGAGTTTGGAGCTGGAATTCCAAGGAAATGCTGACTTTTACATCCATATCTTTTCCTAAAGGCTTTTTAAAGGATTCATTAGTTTCACCTACAGCTTTAAAATATAGCGGGCGTGAATGCATGCAAACCGCAAAGTGTGATGATTGAAAAAAATCTTCCAAATGTATATGATAAAGTAGTGTCGTCTCTAACAGCTGTTAAAGTAAAATCCGTATGTTAAATAAATACACTTAAATATACAATTTTCCCACACCTGAATCAGAAAATGCTGCAATTTAATACGTAAGTTATTTTTATTTTTTTTTTAATTTTTAAATGTTTTTTTTATTTATTTTTGTAGGGGAGAGAGAGAGACAGAGCATGAGCAGGGGAGGAGCAGAGAGAAAGGGAGACACAGAATTCGAAGCAGGCTCCAGGCTCTATGCTGTCAGCACAGAACCTGACGTGGGGCTTGAACTCATGAACCGTGAGATCATGACCTGAGCTGAAGTCGGACACGAGACCGACTGAGCCACCCAGGTGCCCTACATAAGTTATTTTTAAATGCACGGTTTATAATTTGCTTTCTTAAAGTAAAAAATAAAGGTTAGGGAATATAATGTACTTTTGATTTCTCATTATAGCAAAATAAATTGCCTTACCAATATCTGAGTGATATTACTAAAACAAACAAACAAACAAACAAAAAAACAATGGGTGGCAAAAGTCAAAATTTATATCTTGGCTTATCAAGTCTAGACAGTAGAGTACCCCTTCAATTCTGCTTGGGATCCATACAAAATCTCTGTTAACATTTGGTGTATTGAATTTATTTCAAGTACTTTTTCAGTGTTTGTGTGTTTGAGTGTCCACATGTACATGCACTTAAACTATGAATATACTTTTTTATATTCTATAACATGTGTATGTATTTGTGTATGTATGTATGTCCCCTAAGAATACAAGACTATCGTTTCGCATAGTATTTTAAAAGTACTTAACATTATTTAATGTTGCGGGTTAAGTTTTGAATTTGATTTTTAAAAATTAAAAAAAAGATCTGATGATGCTTGAGAGGTGAGTCATGAGGTGCAGGGTGATAGAGGAAGGCAGACATTAAAATGGAGATAACTGCACACTGAGAATTCAATTTACTTAAACTTCCTAAAATACTAACCTGGGATCTATTAACAGCTGTATTTTGCTTTTTCTTAACTAATTTCATTCTGGTTTGGGTTTATTTTCTATTATGTCCTGTTTTGTAAGCTACCTCCAAAATTGTATGGCAATTTTACTTATTAATAACCCTAATGAGAATTTAAACTAGAAAGTTAAGAATAACTGTTTTTATTACTTATTTGCAAATCTTTTATTAACACAAAAAACCTCTAACTTTCTCTTTCACTACAAGTATACACATAGTAATTAGATGATGCATCTCCAGAATCAGGGGATGGATGACATGAATAAATGCTGTTTGTCCTTAGACCGTTTCAGGAGCCACAATCCTGAGGCGGATGGTACCCACTGGAACATGGGCTTAGTGACTTAAATATCATATCCCTCCCTGCTCATCTCCCCTGTATCCTCCACCCCTTTTTGAAAGTCTTCATATACTTACAGGCGTGACTTCTTGCTGATATCAGATACTGTGGGAGCTAAATTTATCATGAGCTAAAGATACCCTGATTTTCCAAACCATCACAGTGTCATTTGTTCCCAAATTATTTTATAACCAACTTCTGATTACTCAAAGAAGATTATCTGATTACTGAGCAGTTAAATGAGAGCACTTCTCTGTTCTCTCAGCTAATTGCTCCTCTAAGGAATGTGGAAGGAGGTTGGATGTGAATAGCTAAAATAGGCAGATGCCCAGGTGATATAATTTGAAATGACTGGGAAGAAAAAGTCATCTAAGAATTTAACTCATTGTCCTCCATCATTAGAGGAGTCTTCTATATATTAGAATATTTTTCTTTAGGGTCTGCAAGTACTCCTTTTAAAAAGTACTCCATGATGGGCAAGAAAACTATGATGAGGGCTTATGGCCCATCAATGGGAGGCCTTCACACAAACTAGAGACTGGCTGTCTCAGCGTGTGTGCAATTGAAACAGGTGTCTTTCTGCTGCAGCACCTTGCCCACTGACACGGCGCCTTTGTACAGAGCACACTGCAGAACTGTACTCAGCAGCAAAACCTAAGCTGTTTGCTGGCTACACAATGAGAGAAAGGGAGGTAGGAGACTACCAAGTGTGCTGTCCCTGGGTTCCCCTATCTTGTTAGTCAAAAACAAAAAACTTAAAATGAGTGCCTGTCAATGTTGCTGATGGTTTGTAATACTGTTTTGTAGTTACCTGAGTTGAGCCAGGATTTTCATCTACACAGATAATCAAAATTGACTATATCTGGATACACCATGTAAGGAAACAACAACAGGAAAAAAAAAAAGCAAAACAATAGTAAAAATTCAGGTTTACACACTGACCAGTGTCATAAATATAGTATATAGCATTAATACAGTTTAATATCCTTCTAGTTTAAAAGGCTGAGGGCATTGGCAAAGTAATTAAGAAACTGCGTACTTTTTCTTAGCTGTCTTTAGTAGATATGTGGTCTTCTGACCACCAAAAATATTAATCTTTGGCATCTTCCAAAGTGAGTCTGCCCTTAAAGCCATATTGCACATCCCACCATCACAGGGATATGATACTGAAATTACTTTCTAATTTGGAGATTTTATGATTTTTTTAAATTTATTTTATTTTACAGAGTATTAGCATGGGAGAGAGACAAAGGGAGGGAGGGAGGGAGGGAGGGAGGGAGAGGGAGAGGGAGAGAGAGAGAGAGAGAGAGAGAGAGAGAGAATGAATCTTAAGCAGGCTCCACACTCAGCACAGAGCCCCAAATGGTGCTCAATCCCACAACCCTGGCATCTGACCTGAGCCAAAATCAAGAGCCCAATACTCAACCCACTGGGCCACCTAGGTGCCCCTAGTTAGGGGATTTTTTAGATTTCAAATCGAAACCCCAGAACTCGGGTGTGGTAGAAACACCTTAGATTCTTTAAGATTATCTCTGTGTTACCTTTAATCTTAGTGGACTGGCTCAGTATTTACCACCTATTTGGGCCTCCGCATTCATGCATGGCCTAACTGTGAGGTTATTTCTGGCAGGAGATTTTACACTGGCAACACTTTTGCAAAAAGAAAAAATAATTTCACAGGGGGTCTCTCCTTTGGCCTCCATCTCAACTCTGACACAAGGCACAGGTCAGATGGTGGCAGTGGAATGTCTTTATTTCTTCTATCAGCTCCCAGAGAGTTTCAACCACATATGAAATAATGCCTTGTTTTAAAAAGCACTTAGACATGGTTCACATTGTTTTCAAAAATGTTCTACCCACATCATTCCTACAATCAAGGGAAACGTTGGAGCTGATAAGAGAAGGGAGAAAAGTAAATTTAATAACATCTTATTGGAAGCTAAATCCCCAGCTGGGAACAAAATTTACAACACAAGAGAGCAGAAGGTAAATATGCCGAAGTGAGGCACTGGTAGCAATTCCTTCTGCTTTTTTCAGAAGAGCTTAATTGAAGTCCTACCAAGATAGAAATGATCACTTAGCAATCCACATTCGAAACTCATTTAATGGAGTGACTCAATACCTAGTGGAACTAACTTTCAAAATAAAAGAGCAATAACTAAGAATTATTATGGATGCATAACGAAATTGGATTCTCATATAGCTACTTATTTCTCACATTTTGATGAAATACAGACTGCTCCAAATATCAGGACAGAAGACTCTGAAATGTCTGACTCTGATGCTAGGCTAAGTATGCACTCCTCAGGAGCAAGGTTTGTGGTTCTCAGTTCCTCTAGTCTGCGACGCTGATGTTTTCAGACATACTAACACACAGTAAATGTTTAATGATTGAAAAGATAATAAGAATAATAAAAAATGCAAAATATATTTCAAGCTCATCATCTTTACAAATGAAAATTAATTAAGGTGGAGTACAAAACTGATAATACTTAACGCATGTACGTGAAAATGCATTTGGTGTTTTGTATATTGATTCTAATGTGTAGATCTCATTTAGCTGATCAATTTCCTAACAGAGAAGTTGTTCAAGAGACTGTACTGTTGGCAGAGACTGAAGCAATCTGTGATCGTCACTTATGATTACAAGTTTTCTCAATCATTTAATATTTCAGTACGTATTGATTACCCATGTGCCTTCTGGGAACCATAGGGATACAAAGATGAATAAGACAGAATCCCATAGAGAAAATTTTTGGAAGAATTGTTGCAAATATTATTCATGAAGCCTATATACATACACATTTTTATTTGACATTTGTCTATGACATGTGCCAGGCACTATGCCATTAACTGGCTGATCTAGGGAGAATCATATAATTTTTCCTCTGAAAAAAAAAGCATTATAGGCTCATGTATCATCATTCTATGCATTTTATATTTTTCTAGAAAGTTCTACCTTTATTTCCTTTCTCATCTGCGTCCTTTGTACCATTTCCCCTACATTTCAACTACTTGTCACATCATTGGCATGCCACTGTTTCTTAAAACTGCTCTTCCTTTATTTGTCTCCATAATACCAACCTAACTTGGTGTTTGTTTTATCCATCCTTTTCTAATGATTCCTCTGTTTCTTTAATCACTTCCTCTGTGTCTTCACATATCCTAACGCCTAGTTCTCTGTGATTCCGGTTTCTGGAATTTCTCCCTCATAATGCTGATCAGTCTCACCAAACACCTCTGTGCTAATCATTTGTAACTTTCTTCCTGAGGCCCCTTGATTAAAGTAACCCTGAACTCTGACACCACATATTGACAATTCTACACACTGAAGAAAACTCAATTATATAGCATTCTGTGCCATTACATATACGTCAAGTTCATCTCCCCTCATGGGCTGTCAGATTCTCAAGTCTAGGGACCATGTTTTATATCATCATTTTATGTCTAGCATTTGGTGAATGAGGCACCATAGAACTCCATTAGTAAATCGTTCAGTGGGTAATGGACTTAAGCCTCTGAAGCTGTAAATCTGGCACCTCTGACACATACTAAATAATTGGAATCAGCCTGCCTTGTTTCCTTGCCTTTACAAAGCCTTGGATGGCAACCTTTCAACAACATAGTTAAGGTTGCAGGAAGCCAGTTTAGTTCACAAAACCTTGTAAAAACAATTCAATGTGTTTTTTTTTTTTATGACAAAGATTTTTTTAATGTGGGTGATTTATTTTCCTATGCTAGAGATTATAAAGAATGGAAAAAATAGTAATGTGGATGTTATAGTATGAGTGACTTCACTGTGAAGACTGATGAAAAGTAGAGGCAAAAGAGATCTTAAAGGCTGTCATGTCACCACCCCTCCCCCATTTTATTGATGAGAAACCAGACTTCTAAATTAAGTTGTTAGTTTCAGACAGTGATTCACAACTTTGGATTCATGTTAGAATCATCTAGGGTACTTCCAAAAAATACTGATTGCTGCCCCCCTCCTCAAATCCTCCATCCAGGCCCCCCACCCCCCCCCCCACACACACTCAAAAAATTATGATTAAATTGGTTTGAGGTGGGGTCATGGCTTTGACAAAAATCTTTTTAAGTTCTCCAGAACATTCTAATGAGAATCACAATGGGTTAAAATTTCTAGACTTACTTCATGGTAATTTAAATAAAAATATACTAATTGAGTGGTGGTTTCAAACTACATGTGCAAAAATCACTGTTATGAATCATTATTCCTAGATTTTAGAGTTAGCAAATATTTTAACAGTCATTTTATAAATAATTTGAAACATATGTATTAAAAATTATGTGTAATTTAAACACTAAGGAATAACACTCATGAATTCACTTTGTGGAACGCATTATTTCTATTGAAATTTCTGATTATTACCAGTATTAAACAGCTTTGGAGTTCTACTCTTTGACCAATAGGTGGCACTAGTAATTTCTGTATTAAACTATACAGCAACCAAATTGCACAACCTTTAATGAAATATATTATATATATATAGACACATTACAAGCTTTAGCTTATGAAATTCATTTTTAACTTATCTGCATGTGTTTCATTTAAGTGCTCTTTAATTACTAGAGTGCTTAGCATAATGAATACTGAAACTATGGACTGATTTAATGCCACAATAAAGATTTTCTGCTTTAATACTTAATTAGTTCACTGAACTTGCATCCATTTAATATCAGTGACTAGGATTTTATTAATTACAATATTACTTTCAAATCAGAAGCAACGCAATCCACTGAATCCTCTCTAATAACAATATCAAATTAAGGTTATGATTTGTGAGAAATAATTTTAAATTAAAATACATTTTATGTTTGTAAGTAATTTGTAGGTTTCCTATAACTTTAAGTAAAGATCCAGGTTAATCTAATACCACAGGACACTATTACTTAAACAAAATATAGACATTTGGTTGAGACACATGATCTGGCTAATTAAGAATTAATTCAGTCTCTTCCTGCTTCTCTCCCTTATACTAGTCCCTGAAAACCACTGCTTTTATTGAGTAATGATAATATATAAGAAATATATAGATCCGTATGATTTTCCTTTACCGAACAGCAAGAAAGATATTAACTAGCACTAATTCTGGCATAATTCTATTCCTGCAGTGTGCTGGCCTTTAGACTAAAGTTGTCTTTCTAAATATCTAGAGTTTTCAAGGTTGATAAAATACTAAATAACAGCTTTTGCTGTGATACTTAACTCAGGCAAGTCAATTCAGCAAATATGTTTCTGGCTGAATTCAGTTCAACAAATCTCTCTTTTCCTGGGAAAAATTAAATAGTCATACCAAGACAAAAGACTCATATATAGCGATGTCTCTTTGTTTTGTTGTTTTGTTTTTAAATTGGGTTTGAGATGATACACTAAAAAGGAAGTTTTGAGCCCTGAAATATCCCTTTCAGAGACACTTACCCAATAAAATTATCACTGAATCACTAATTCGGATTGTGGAGGTAGCCTTATTATATTTGTCTGAGGTTCCCCATATGCTGGGAAATTATTTTCTCAGCCTGGAGACAGGTTTGTTTTTTTCTAAAAAGATTCAAGAGGGAATAAGCAGGATATAAATGTATAAAGTTTCTCTTGCTCTCGGGGGTTTTGTGCAACTCATTTCAAGAATGATTAAAAAATGAATGGTAGCGAAGTAAAGAGTGCAGTTGAAGTGGATTTTCATCTATCAACTTAAACCTGGTCATTTTGTTCAGAGTTGTTTTCTAAAGCCTTTTCCCCCTTTCAGAATACACGCAATATAAATGGTGGGTTTTTTTTTTTTTCCATTTTATGGGAGAAAAACAAAATTTTTATTATAGCATGACTCACTTTCTCTCCTTGCCCCCAAATTCCTGCTTTTCCCTATGGTCTGCAATCAGACACGCCATTACTGTTCCTCTGTGCAGTGCTCTATTGGGCATTTTGAAACCTATTTCTCTTAGGAAATGTGTTCTGTTGTTTATCACTATCTGCTCTTAGGAAAATGGTGATGCTAGTAAACGACTGCTCATTTTTAAAAAGTTTCCCTGGTTCAACCTATTGAACATAAGAGTCAACAAAAGTCATAATCCTGAGGTGCAATGGTTTTTAACCTTTAGTGCACATGAGAATTACTTGGCAGTAGGTTTACTAGATTTAGTCAATAAAAATACAGGACAC
Organism: Panthera tigris; assembly: GCF_018350195.1. Taxonomy (NCBI): domain Eukaryota; kingdom Metazoa; phylum Chordata; class Mammalia; order Carnivora; family Felidae; genus Panthera; species Panthera tigris. The sequence continues at coordinate 82,827,575 of NC_056661.1, forward strand.
ACAGGAAAATACAGTTCAATTTGAATGTCACACAAATAACGAATAACGTTTTTCGTATACGCATGTCCCATGCTTGCAATTGGTTTATATGACATTCAAATTTAACTGGACATTCTCCATTTTATCTGGTAATGCTACCTGTAGTGCTCTTCTTTGTTAATTTTTGTAAAGGTAGCATACCTTTCATTTTTTTAAATTTTAATGTTTATTTTATTTTTGAGAGAGAGAGAGAGAGAGAAAGAGAGAGAGAGAGAGAGAGAGAGACAAAGAGTGAGCAGGGGAGGGGCAGAAAGAGAGGGAGACACAGAATCTAAAACAGGCTCCAGGGTCTGAGCTGTCAGCACGGAGCCCGACTCAGGGCTTGAACCCACAGACTGCGAGATCATGGCCTGAGCTGAAGTCAGACACTTAACTGACTGAGCCACCCAGGCGCCCCTTTTTAAATTTTTTTTAATGTTTATTTATTTTTTAGAGAGAGAGACAGAGGGGAGCAGGAGGGGGCAGAGAGAGAGAGAGGGAGACACAGAATCTGAAGCACACTTCAGGCTCCGAGCTGTCTAGCACAGACCCTTATGTGGGGCTTGAACCAAAGAACTGTGAGATCATGACCTGAGCCAAAGTCAGACACTTAATTGACTGAGCCACCCAGGCGCCCCAGGTCCTTGTTAAAAACAGATTACTGGTGCCAACGTCACAGTTTCTTTCTTTCTTTCTTTCTTTCTTTCTTTCTTTCTTTCTTTCTTTCACTGTTTTTGGTTGTTTTTTTTTTTTTTTTTTTTTTATTTGAGAGAGAGAGAGAGAGAATGAGTGGGGGGAAGGGCAAAGGGAGAGAGAGAATCTTATGCAGGCTCGATGCTCAGTGTGACATGGGGCTCGATCCCAGTACCCTGGGATCATGACTTGAGTCAAAAATTAAGACTCAGATGGTCAACAGACTGAGACACCCATGGGCCCCAGAGTTTCTGATTCAGTAGAGTATGGCCTAAGATTTTCTAACAGGTTTCTAGATGATGCTAATACTGTTTGTCTGGGGACCATAGTTTTGAATACCAGTACATAATGTGTAAGAGTTTTGCATGATACACTAGAGTTTGAATCCCAGGTCTGCTGCTTAATACTGTGTAAACTGAGTTATTTGTTTCAACACTGTAAACCTCATTTTCCCCATTAAAGAAGGCAAATACTAATCATATTAGTAATGATGAAATGTAATAATTCAGAGCACTCAGTAAAATGCAGACTAAGTGCTCCGTAAGTTTTGTCACAAGTTCATCATAGAAGAAAGAATTTTAATTAAATTCTTCATTTCCCAAATTGTTTTGTTTAGAACACAGAACCATGGCAATTCAGTTGTTGTTGTTTACATGAAAAAAAAAAAAACCTAGAGAATAAAGTTTACTATAAAATAACCCAGCTTTTTAAGACTTCTCTAAGACATAAAGTACTAGTATAGTGAAACTCCAAGAGAAGCATTTTCCAAACTTACACGGAACAACATCTCTTCCTGCACAGAGAAGTAATTTAACCACACAGTTTTCCATGATAAACCAAGTTAGGAATTACTGTCATGGCTCATAGGGCATCTAAACACAAAATGACATAGTTACAAACAGGAATTACTTTTGCTACATAAAAAAAAATATATTTCCTTCAATTATTATTGATACCCAGCAGTTTAGCTGAAACTATAGCATTCATTCTTTAATTTTTTCAACACGTTTATTGAACATCTAAAATGTATATAAGAGAATGATGCACTATAACGATAAAATGAAAAGTGAGATAAGAAATACTGCCCTTAAGTGGCTCACAGTCTGGTACTTCAAATATTTAACAATGGGTATTCACCAAGACTGCTTTAATGTTTCTCTCACCTTAAGTAAACTTTAGACAGGTTTCTTCCTGATTATAGTTACCTGACATGCCTTTTCTTAGAGCATTTACTTTAGAAAACTTGCAGTTGTAAAGTCTTTTTCTTCTTTGAGATGCAAATTGTCAACAACCCAGAAACTCTCAAGGAACTAGTGTCCTTTTGAAATATAATCATAGAAGGGGTTATTTCCCTGTCTCCCAGTCTCTGTGGCAAAAGAGAAATCTAACTTCAAGAAGTGACAATTAATGGGGTGCCTGGGTGGCTCTTAAGCTTCTAACTTCAGCCCAGGTCATGATTTCACAAGTCTGTAAGTTTGAGCCCCATGTAGAGCTCTGTGCTGACAGCCCAGGCCTGGAGCCTGCTCCAGATTCTGTGTCTCCCTCTCTCTCTGCCCCTCTCCTAGTTACACTCTATCTCTCTCTCAAAAATAAAATTTAAAAAATTTTTTAAAAAGTGACAATTAGCAAACACAGATGGCCAAATCACATTGAACAACCTACCCCCTGACATCCTCTAGTACTTTTCCATTAATTTACTCCAGCATGTAAAAGTCCTTCCACCTTTTGTCTCAGGGCAGTTAAATTCAATCTCTCTCTACTATTGCAATAGTCTTAAATAAAGTCTTCCTTGCCTATTTAACTGGTCTAGTGCAGTTTTTCTTTTATAATACTAACCACATTTTATGTTGTTATGTTGTTCATGAATCTCATTAACAACAAAAAAGTTGGGGCACCTGGGTGCCTCAGTAGGTTGAACACGCAACTCTTGATTTTGGCCTAGGTCATGACCTCACAGTCCTGAGATCTAGCCCTGCTTAAGATTCTCTCTTCCCCTCTCTCTACTCCTCCCCCGCTCACATTTTTTTTCTCTCTCTCTCAAAAATATATAAAATATTTAGAAAACAACAACAACAGGGACGCCTGGGTGGCCCAGTCGGTTAGGTGTCCAACTTTGGCTCAGGTCATGATCTCACGGTTCGTGAGTTCAAGCCCCGCGTTGGGCTCTGTGCTGGCAGCTCAGAGCCAGGACCCTGCTTCAGTTCTGTGTCTCCCTCTCTCTCTGCCCCTCTCCACTCATGCTCTGTCTGTCTCTGTCTCAAAAATAAATAAACATTAAAAAAAAAGAAAAGAAAACAACAAAAGTTTACTGTGCTGCCTAATGTTAAATATTTTGAATACCACGCCTGCTTATGGCCAGCAGGCTTACAAAGAAAGAGCACTACTTTAGGAGTCAGGTGTAACTTATTTGAATCTCACTCCTACCTGCTACTGCTTATGTGGCCTTAGGAAATATATCTGATTTATATGAATATTGTGGGTTTTTTTCCTCATCTGTAAAATAGAGATAATAAAAGCCTACTTTCCAGACTTACTCTGATCTAGAAAAAAAAAAAATAGAGGGAAATGAAGCAGTTTGTAAGGAGCAAATAATCAAGCAGGCACTCAGAGAAAAGCTGAGCCAAGCTACTGGCTGGGAGCTAGCAAAAAACTCCCCAGCACCAGTTACTGAATTCCCTAACGCCCCCCAGGATGCTCATGGCTCACTCTGAAAGAACAACTCCTAAAGCTCTGGCTCCCCTTGAAGATATTTCCTGCTACTATTCCCCCTCTTTGAGGATCCTGATTCTTTGGCTTCTCCTGAGTTTTCACATAGTTGTCTCCTTCCCAAAAAATGTCTCATTTATTTCTATATTTTTGGCAATTGGTCATATTATGTTTTGAATGTCATCCCCAGATCGGATGGTTGGTCTGGTTAACTCTCTGCCTCTGCCAAGTCATGCCTTCTGAAAGAACCAAAGCCCCTATGCCTTCTTGATTTCTGTCCATTACCCAGACTGACAATCATATTCCATATTGTCCTAACTGAACAAGAGACACACATTTGCAACCAGGGCAGAACTTCCAGAAGGATTATGTTCTGATGTCTGTCACTAACAGACAAACCACTAAGCCAAGCCACTTCACTAATGTGACAGAGTTGTTTGTCAAAAGTGGATTATTCTGGAAAATTATTGTGCTCCACCAGGGCCTCTGCTTTTTTCACTAAGTAAACCAACAGCCTTCTCAAACCAAAAAGCACCTTTGATTCAACCTCTTCAGTCTGAATTACATGAAAGTGACATTGACTATAATACCAAATTTACAGTGGTTGGGGCTTAATTTAATTAGTCCCAGCACCGAATTTTAATGAGGAAGCCTTAGAAGGTACTGATTTAAATTTATTAGAGAGCACCGGACATATACCACTGGTATCAAATAAATACTACAGGAATCATAATGAAAATGATGGCATTAGATGGATACAGTTCCATCTGTAATATGGAATATACAGGAATTTAGGAAATGGTGATCAATTTTTTTTTTTTTAGCATAGCTTTAATTATCAGCCAGTTTCGAGCAATTTTGATAGTCTTAGTACATGGCTACATGATGTAGATGTTCAAAAACAGAATAAGTCTTAATCTCTGCTTTTAAAGCACAGTTAGTAAGATATAAGTAAGATAGAGAAAGAGAGAGAGAGATACCTGTGAACATTTAAATACTGACCTAAGAGAGAGGATCCTGGAAGACACTTCTGAGGTCACTGGGAATTAATCTAGTCCTTTTGGAGATAATGATCAAATGTTTGTAAAGTAGAATGAGAGGGGAAAACAAAGATAAACGAGGAGAAAGAAAAGTATGTTGGTTGGAAGAATAAGGTAAAAATCAAGTCATGGGGTTGAGATCGTGTCTTGGGAGAACTATAAAAGATATAAAGATACCTACATATGAACAATGGAATCTGAGTTGTAAGAGGCATCAGGAAATTTATGTAAAGGGAAATAACCAATGAGGGACATATTTTAGGAAGGTTTCCTATACAGAAAGTTTAGGAGGGTAAAGGAGTAGGCATATTTGTGGCGAAGCTGCTGCAACAATATAATTTTCTTTCACACAATTAATGATGCTGTAAGGTGACACAAGAAACACAGTGAAGAATGAAAATAAGGTTTGGATGCAGAATGAATTTCCAAGAAAACAGGCCTTCAATGAGGTTCCAAATAGGTGACACATCTGTTTAGAAATGTACACTTGGGAGCTATCCATATCAAGATGACAAAGCAGACAATGAAGCGCGTGAGCTAAAGAAGTCAGTGTGCTGACCAGGAAAATTATCATAGCCAAGAACTAGGGACGGATAAGAGTTCAAGAAGTTAAATAATCAGGAACTATATATGTCTTCCAGAATAATGGTTCTTACACCTTAGTGTGCATGAGAACCTGAGGGCTGCTTGTGCATTATGCGGAGTCAGTAAATGTAGAGTTGAAGCTAGAAATTTGCATAGTGAACAGCCACCCCAGGTGAGGTTGCTGCAGGTGATCCTGAGACCACACCAGGATGTACACCGAGGGAGACTTGTAAAATAAGGGGGGAAAAATCTGTCTTTAATGCTACAGCTTTAGTTTCCTTCGATATCTGAAAAGTGATCTTCATATTTTTTCCTTGCGTCCTGCTTCATGCCGGTATTATACATTAAAAAACAAAACAGCAACAACAAAAACAAAACAAAACAACAAAAAAAAACAAACAAAAAAACCCACTGAAATATAAAAGAGAGCAAAGTTTCCAGTACCAAAAAATAGAGGATAAAAATGATTGCTGAGTCATCACTGCAGACTTACACGTGAACCATTTCTCTGTAGAAGTCTTTCAAAAGTATCTTGGGTAAAATAAACTTTTAGAAAAAGCAGGTTTGTTTTTATTGCTACACTGAATCAGAATGTCTGCCATGTACCAATGTACATATCTTCAACAGATCTGTGGCAGTATCATTTAAGCCAGTCACATTCTCAGCAAGTTTTATGTACTATATAACTTATTCACTCTAATATGAAACAGAGTTAGAGCTCTCAATTTAAGTCTGGAATGAATATTTTAAAAATTAATCAGTTTCCCACTTTCTATTGAGGATTATACTATATATATAATTTTATCGTTCCTGTGAGATCTCCATTTTTTTCAAGATTCCTCTCAATTATTTCCACTATAAATTTTTTGATGGATGAATTTTATTACTGCGGAAACTTAGGAATCTATGTGAATAAAGGAATCACTAAAGAGATCTCTTTCTTTAGAATAAAATGACTAATAAAGGTTGTAAGATATATTTAACACAATTAATTCCTCAGGAAATTTTGTGTAAATTTCCAAATTTAATAGCATTAGTCTCATTAAGGAACTTATATTTTATTAGGAACATATAGCACCTATGAGGCATTGTAAAATCTTATAACTTCAGTTCCCTCTGGTGGCAGAACCTTCAAAGTGAAACTGTCAGCAACTCTGAAAAGGGCTGCATTTATAATGTTTAGATGAGAAGAAATACAAAGGGCTTCTTCCTATGTATTGAGATGGCTCTGGAAATAGCTTCTCATCTATATCCTTGGGGCAAATAACTATTAGAGAAGATGGAAAAGAAAGGATGTGATGATTTTATACTGTCATTTTTTTTTTTTTAACACAGGGAAAAGTAAATTAAAGAGCTACTTCACTGAAGCTTAAGAAGGACATATTCTGGAGGGTGCTTTGAATAGTAATTTTCAAAATTAATATAATATACTACATTTTCAAGGCAAAGACATAGCAAAAAGTGGAGAAAAGAATAGAAGAAGAGAATGAAAGAGAAAAAAGAGACAGCCCTCCTCTCAGCTCATCAAGAGAGTCTCTTAGGCATGACAAAATCATTGGGCAAGGTGGCATAAAGACCTGGGGCATTTGGAAAGAAGATTTTACATAGGTAAAGGTTTCATCTTAAGTTTCTTTCAAAACCAGGTATCTCAGGTAGTTTGAGGCAATTGAAAGTCCAAAAATCTAAGTGAATTACAGAAGTTTAACAGCTAGTTGAGCTTTAGAACCAGGATTTAACCCCAAACTTCTGACTCTAAACTTACTTTGTGGTGTATTATTACACTTCCCAAACCTAGAGACTAAAGCTGGGAACAACAAAAGGGATTCATAGGTTACTGCATAAGAAGCATACACCTGAAAGAATCCCAGATGTGATCAAATGGCTGAACATGTTCTACTTTCTGTAACATGAAGCTTAAATATGCTACTGGTTTTTGTAATCCTAGTGAAATATAGCCTCTGAAATATAATAATGTGTACTCTTGCTTCTGAATCTTGAAGCCAAAATGTCTGTAGGATTGTATATCCCTCAGGGTTCAGAAATTTCAATAATCCAATAGAATAGGGTTTTACTTTAAACTCCTTCTAATCCACAGATTTTAAAAGTCATTTGCAGGTGTAAATGTCAAGGAGTTACACATAAATGCATCAGATATTGCCGTGTTTTTTTTAAACCATAAATCCTTAAATTTCAGCTTTCTCAAACAGTAACAAAACAGAAAGCATCCTTGGAATGACCAAGAGATAAATATGATTTATTTGTTTGTTTGTATATTTATTGCTGTTTAGCTACCTCACAGTCATTACCCACTTCCTCTCCTTCCTCTTCAATATTAGTATGATCTAGATTTTGTTTACCTTTTTGGAAAAGGCTTCATCTCTCATGGAAGACGGCTTCAGTAACCAATCATAAGTGGTAGAATACAATCATGGTGGTCAAATTCCTTTTATTTGGTGATTGGCTCAGATAGAATGTGTGATGTAGTAATGGCCAATAAGACTTGAAAGGAAGTCTGCCACGAGGTTTTGGGAAAGTGTCTTTGCTCTTAAAGATTACTAAAGATTATGCTACTTTCAGTCAAAAATGTATTGATGTAATTTGTCTCTGAGCCTTTATATCTATAATAGGGTCAGCTCTAGGGAAATATTAGGTTGAAGCAGGTCAAGTTAGTTTTACCAACTTTCTTTATGGAAGATAGACTTTTCATACCCCAACTTATTTCCATATAACAACTTGCAGTCCTTACTAAATACAAATGGACATCCAGTGTAAAAATCTATAAAGGATAGCTTGGCCCTTAAGGATTCTAATATGGGACTCCAAATGGTATGACATGACCAAATCACATACTTTTAATAGTGGCTTCATACTCTGGCCCTTGACAATTTCTCATCTTCATATTCATAGATATCTCTCTATCTCTCCCCCACCCCAAATAGAAATCGTAAATGAAGCAATGACACAGTAAAGTCACAATAAAACTATTGTTCCTATTAAATTAGTTAAAATTATTTAAATCTCAATAGGTTCTTTTAGAACTTAGTTCTGATTTAAGAAGATCAGTACCTTCAATTAGTGTTAAACTATATTTTGTGGCATTTTCCCAGGTAATTATCATCTATAACATATGCATGAAAAATCTGCATACAGTCAAATATGTTCTTGTCTCCTAACCATGGCCCCTGGTTTTGAATTAAAAGTACAGTAAGTATTGTGAAAGATAAAGGGTGCTATTCATGGGTAAAAGATAAACCTATCTTAGCATCTACACTTAGTTCTTACATCTTCATAGAAGATTTTTATATACATTTATATAGCCTGAATTTTTATAGGGGTATATTCATATATTATTATATATTTTAAGTAATGATAATGTAGGATCTCACCAGAATTGGAATGGGATAAAAAAGCTGGAAAAAGAATCATATTCTGAGAAGAATTTCTACTATTCCCATAACAGCATCTTCTGGTACAGTGTGAAAGACTTTGGCCATGAGATTTAAGTGTATATGTAAAACATGAACAGAATAAAAAGTATATTCCCTTTCTTCTAATTTTATTAAGCTGTAATATACTTTTTTTTTCTTTCTCTTTCAGCTTCCTTGCTCTTGTTCCAGGGGGATACCTGGTACAGATTGGTCATTTGCATGAGATTTCTCAAAATTCCTTTAAGCTGGTGTGTCAGGTACACATGAAAAAATTTCAAATTTCATATTAGTATAAAAATTTTCTAATAAATATTTAGGAATCTGTCTTAGGGAAAGAAAAACATAAATATTGGGTACCTGGACTGATAGGTTGTAATATTTTATTTTTTGCGTTCATTGATATCATGCTTACCTTGTCAGGATATTAAAGATTACCTATGTTGCCAGGACGAAATATATTTCTTTTTTATCCACTTATTTTGAAATTAATCAGATGAAATTATGTTTGAATCATATTTCTGATAGGAGTATCAAGAAAACTAAATGCTTGCCCTGTGTTGTACATTTTTTGGTAAGTGTACTTAATAATGCATACTCTAATTTGTTTTTGTATTTTTATTAACAAAGGTAGCATACCTTGAAATATTTATATATGTTCAAGTGATACTACTTTTTTTTTAATTTTTTTTGTTTTTTAATGTTTACTCTATTTTGTATTTTATATTTTAAAATATGCACTTGCCACAGTTTAAAGGACAAAAAAATATTTCTTTAAATTAACTTCTACATAACAAAAAAAGCAAAGAGAAGTAGAATAAACTCCAGCCAACATTTCTTGACTTTCATGAGGTTAATCTACTTTCAAAAATGTAATATTCATTATTTATTTAAAGTTCCCATTTAATGAAGAAAAAATTTGAGATGAAGTATTAAAATAACAAAGGAAGAGTGTTCTATAAACCAATCAGAGAGAGGTGGAGCCAAGATGGTGGAACAGCATGGAGGTTTTTTGTGTGTCTCACATCCATGAAATACAGCCAGACCAACACTAAACCATCCTGCACACCTAGAAAACTGATCTGAGGATTAACACAACAATCTGCACAACCTGAACCACAGAATTCAGCAGAATTCCGTGGCACGGAGAGGTGAACTTGGGGAGAGAGAAGCTGGTGGCAGGCAGGGAGCCACTTTTGCAGGTGGAGAGAGGACAAAGACTGGGGGGGACAGGGGAGAATACAGGAAAAGCACCCCTCCCCAAAAGCAACTGGAGAGAAAGTAGAAAATTGGAAACAGCCACAGGGACTAAACTAAAAAGGGAGAAAGGATAAAGGAGAGGGTTTAAATTCCATTATGACTGTAAACAAGGGGAGTGCAGAGTCTGCAACTCCGTAGCTCAATACCTGGCAGTGCTCTGGTGGGAAGGGAGAATCCCCAGGAGCACCAGGAGACCCAGGGGTCTGGGAGGTTCTTGGGCCACACTGGGAGAACCAGTTCCACTGCTGGAAGGACATTTGGTAGAGTGTTGAGGCCACCTGGTCCCAGCAGACCCCAGAGAATTGCCACATTCACTGGCGCTGGAACAAGGTCATTAAGGGTGAAGGCTGGTGCCAGATGTGTGTTGTGATTTTCCATAATCCCTGAAACGCCACTACTACACTATCTTGTAAACTTTTTCTGGGGCGGGCTGGCACCTGGCTGCAGTCTTGAGGCATCGGCAGCAGCAGGGTCCAGCAAGCGTTCCTGGGTGCAGCTGACACTCGGCCATTGTTCAGTGAGACCCTCCCACAGAGGGGCCGAATGGGTCAAAGCCGCAGTCCAGAAGTAAGGGGCGGGGGAAAACAGCCGCATCTGATACAAAACTCAGGAGAGAAGTACTGCTTGGGGGTTGGTCACAGACAGTGAAAAAGCAGGGTGTGGACAAAAGCTGAAGACAGAGGATGGTGCGTGATTGCTGATTGGGGAGAACAGAGTTCCGATACTAGACTGGGTAGCTGGGTGATGCCATTGTTACCACTCCCGTCCATGGCCATAGCAACCTATAAGCACCACAACACTCCACCCCAGTAGGCTACCACTGCCATCTAGTGGAGAACGGAACCGTTACACTAAGCCCCACCCAACTGGGCCAACCTCACTCTTCAAGAACACAAGTCTCACCACCCGCTTAGTTTCTGGACTATAAAGAGCTTCATAGTCTGACTTCTACGGGAAAACGAAGTAATTTCAGTCCTATTTCAATCTGTTAGCAGGTCCATCTATTCAATTTTCTTTATTTATTTATTTTTTCTCTTTTTCACTTCTTTTCTTTTTCCTGAATACAGAGAGGGAAAAAATTCATTTTTATTTTCAATTTTTATTAAAAATATTTTCTTTAATTTTTTCTAGTACATTCTTTACTTTTGTGTAAATGTTTTCAAATTCTACTTCACTTCCATGATTTTATTTTAGTCTATTTCAGTGTATTCACCTTTTCAAATTTTCAAACAATTTCCTTTTTTTTCTTTTTATCTTTTTCGTTTCTTTTCTTTTTCTTGAATACAGAAAGAGAAAAAATTCATTTTGATTTTCAATTTTTATTAAAAATATTTTCTTTAATTTTTTTCTAGTATATTCTTTACTTTTGTGCAAATGTTTTCAAATTCTATTTTACTCCCATCATTTCATTTTAGTCTACTTCAGTGTATTCATTTTTTTCATATTCTCAACCGATTTCCTTCCTGCCCCACTTTTTCTATAATCTATCAAACCACTTTCAATACCCAGACAAAACACACCTAGGATCTAGCATCATTTATTCTGTGTGTGTGTGTTTTTTAATTTTTTTAATTTTAATATCTTTTTTAAATTTAACTTTTTTTTAATTTTTTTACCTCATTAATTCCTTTTCTCCCTTCAAAATGACAAAACGAAGGAATTCACCCCAGAAGAAAGAGCACAAAGAAACGACAGTTAGGGATTTAACCAACACAGATACAAGCAAGATGTATGAACCAGAATTTATAATCATGATAATAAGAATATTAGCTGGAGTCAAAAATAGATTAGAATCCCTTTCTGGGGAAATAAAGAAGTAAAAACTAGTCAGGAGGAAATAAAAAATGCTATAAAAGGGCTGCAATCACAGATGGATGCCGCGGTGGCAAGGATGGATGAGGCAGAACAGAGAATCAGCGATGTAGAGGACAAACTTACGGAGAATAATAAAGCAGAAAAATAGAGGGAGATTAAGGCAAAAGAACACGATTTAAGAATTAGAGAAATCAGTGACTCATTAAAAAGGAACATCAGAATCATAGGGATCCCAGAAGAGGAAGAGAAAGACATAGGGGTAGAAGGGTTATGTGAGCGAATCATAGTGGAAAACTTTCCTAACCTGGGGAAAGACAGAGACATCAAAATCCAGAAAGCACAGAGGACCCCCATTAGATTCAACAAAAAACGACCATCAACAAGGCACATCAGAGTCAAATTCACAAAATACTCAGGCAAGGAGAGAATCATGAAAGCAGCAAGGGAAAAAAAGTCCTTAACAGGGAAGACAGATCAGGTTCCCAGCAAACCTATCCACAGAAACTTGGCAGGCCAGAAAACAGTGGCAGGATATATTCAATGTACTGAGTCAGAAAAATAAGCAGCCAAGAATTCTCTACTCAGCAAGGTTGTCATTCAAAATAGAAGGAGAGATAAAAAGTTTCCCAGACAAACAAAAAGTAAAGGAGTTTGTGACCACTAAACCAGCCCTGCAAGAAATTTTAAGGGGGCCTCTCTAAGGGGGAGAAAAGCTGAAAATATAAATAAATAAATAAATAAATAAATAAATAAATAAATTCCAAAAGCAACAAAGATTAGAAAGGACCAGAGAACACCACCAGAAACTCCAACTCTACAAGCATCATAATGGCAATAAATTCATATCTTTCAGTACTCACTCTAAATGTCAATGGACTCAATGCTCCAATCAAAAGACATAGGGTAACAGAATGGATAAGAAAACAAGATCCATCTCTATGCTGTTTACAAGAGACCCACTTTAGACCTAAAGACACCGTCAGATTGAAAATAAGGGGATGGAGAACCATCTATCATGCTAATGGCCAACAAAAGAAATCCGGAGTAGCCATACTTATATCAGACAATCTAGACTTTAAAATAAAGACTGTAACAAGAGATGAAGAAGGGCATTATATCATAATCAAGGGGTCTATCCACCAAGAAGACCTAACAATTGTAAACATTTATGCACCAAATGTGGATGTACCCAAACATTTAAATCAATTAATTACAAACATAAAGAAACTCATCAACAGTAATAGCATAATATTAGCAGACGTCAACACCCCACTCACAGCAATGGACAAATCATCTAATCATAAAAATCAACAAGGAAACAATGGCTTTGAATGATACACTGGACCAGATGGACTTAACAGATATATTCAGAACATTTCATCCTAAAGCAGCATGATATACATTCTTCTCCAGTGCGCATGGAACATTTTCCAGAATAGACCATATACTGGGACACAAATCAGCCCTAAGCAAATACAAAAAAGATCAAGATCATACCGTGCATATTTTCAGACCACAATGCTATGAAACTCGAAATCATCCACAAGAAAAAATATGGAAAGGTAACAAATACTTGGAGACCGAAGAACATCCTACTAAAGAATGAATGGGCTAACCAAGAAGTTAAAGAGGAAATTAAAAAGTATATGGAAGCCAATGAAAATAGTAACACCAACAACCCAAAACCTCTGGGACGCAACAAAGCAGTCATAAGAGGAAAGTATATAGCAATCCAGGCCTTCCTAAGAAGGAAGACAGGTCTCAGATACACAACCTAACCATACACCTTAAGGAGCTGGAAAAAGAACAGCAAATAAAACTCAAAACCAGCAGAAGACAGGAAATAGTAATGATTAGAGCAGAAATTAATGCTATTGAAACCAACAAAAACAGTAGAACAGATGAATGAAACCAGAAGCTGGTTCTTTGAAAGAATTAACAAAATTGATAAACCACTAGCCAGTTTGGTCAAAAAGAAAAAGGAAAAGACCCAAATAAATAAAATCAAGAATGAAAGAGGAGAGATCACAACCAACACAGCAGAAATAAAAATAATAAGAAGAAAATATTATGAGCAATTATATGCCAATAAAATGGGCAAACTGGAAGAAATGGAAAAATTCCTAGAAACATATACACTGTCAAAACAGAAACAGGAAGAAATAGAAAATTTGAACAGACCCATAACGAATAAAGAAATTGAATTAGTAATCAAAAATCTCCCAAAACACAAGAGTCCAGGGCCAGATGGCTTTCCAGCGGAATTCTACCAAACATTTAAGGAAGAGTTAACACTTATTCTCTTGAAGCTATTCCAAAACATGGAAATGGAAGGAAAACTTCCAAACTCTTTCTATGAAGCCAGCATCACCTTGATTCCAAAACCAGACAGAGACCCCACGAAAAAGGAGAATGATAGACCAATTCCCTGATGAACATGGATGCAAAAATCCTCAACAAGATATTAGCCAATCAGATCCAACAATACATTAAAAAAATTATTCACCACGACCAAGTGGGATTTATACCTGGGATGCAGGGCTGGTTCAATATCTGCAAAACAATTAACGTGATTCATCACATCAATAAAAGAAAGGGCAAGAACCATATGATCCTCTCAATAGATGCAGAGAAAGCATTTGACAAAATACAGCATCGTTTCTTGATAAAAACCCTCAAGAAAGTAGGAATAGAAGGATCATACCTTGAGATCATAAAAGCCATATATGAACGACCCAATGTTAATATCATCCTCAATGGGGAAAAATTGAGAGCTTTCCCCCTAAGATCAGGAACAAGACAGGGATGTCCACTCTCACCACTGTTATTCAACATAGTATTGGAAGTCTTAGCCTCTGCAATCAGACAACACAAAGAAATAAAAGGCATCCAAATCGGCCAGGAGGAGGTCAAACTTTCACGCTTTGCAAATGACATGATACTCTACATGGAAAACCCAAAAGATTCCACCAAAATACTGCTAGAATTGACTCATGAATTCAGCAAAGTTGCAGGATATAAAATCAACACACAGAAATCGGTTGCACTCCTATACACCAACAATGAAGTGACAGAAAGAGAAATCAAGGAATCAATCCCATTTACAGTTGCACAAAAAAACACAACATACCTAGGAATAAATCTAATCAAAGAGGTGAAAAATCTATACACTGAAAACTATAAAAAGCTTATGAAAGAATTGAAGAAGACACAAAAAAATGGAAAAAGATTCCATGCTCCTGGATAGGAAGAACAAATATTGTTAAAATGTCAGTACTACCCAAACCAATCTACATATTCAATGCAATCCCTATCAAAATAACACCAGCATTCTTCACAGAGCTAGAACAATCAATCCTAAAATTTGTATGGAACCAGAAAAGACCACAAATAGCCAAAGCAATCTTGAAAAAGAAAACCAAAGCAGGAGGCATCACAATCCCGGACTTCAGGCTATACTACAAAGCTGTAATCATCAAGACAGTATGGTACTGGCACAAGAACACACTCAGATCAATGGAACAGAATAGAGAACCCAGAAATGGACCCACAAATGTATGGCCAGCTAATCTTTGACAAAGCAGGAAAGAATATCCAATGGAATAAAGACAGTCCCTTCAGCAAGTGGTGCTGGGAAAACTGGACAGTGACATGCAGAACAATGAACCTGGACCACTTTCTTACACCATACACAAAAATAAACTCAAAATGGATGAAATGGACCTAAATATAAGATAGGAAGCCATCAAAATCCTTGAGGAGAAAGCAGGCAAAAACTTCTTTGATCTTGGCCACAGCAACTCCTTATTCAACATGTCTCTGGAGGCAAGGGAAACAAAACAAAAATGAACTACTGGGACCTCATCAAAATAAAAAGCTTCTGCACAGCAAAGGAAACAATTAGCAAAACTAAAAGGCAATCGACAGAATGGGAGAAGATATTTGCAAACGACATATCAGATAAAGGGTTAGTATCCAAAATGTATAAAGAACTTATCAAACTCAACACCCAAAAAACAAATAATCCAGTGAAGAAATGGGCAAAAGACATGAATAGACACTTCTCCAAAGAAGACATCCAGATGGCCAACCATCACATGAAAAAATGCTCAACATCACTCATCATCAGGGAAATACAAATCAAAACCACAATGAGATACCACCTTACACCTGTCAGAATGGCTAACATTAATAACAACAGATGTTGGCAAGGATGCAGAGAAAGAGGATCTCTTTTGCATTGTTGGTGGGAATGCAAGCTGGTGCAGCCACTCAGGAAAGCACTATGGAGGTTCCTCAAAAATACTAAATATAGAACCACCATACCACCCAGTAATTGCACTACTATGTATTTACCCAAGGGATACAGGTGTGCTGTTTCAAAGGGACACATGCACCCCAATGTTTATAGCAGCACTATCAACAATAGCCAAAGTATGAAAAGAGCCCAAATGTCCATTGATGGATGAATGGATAAAGAAGATGTGGTATATATATGCAATGGAGTATTACTCGGCAATCAAAAAGAATGAAATCTTGCCATTTGCAACTACGTGGATGAAACTGGAGTGTATTATGTTAAGTGAAACTAGTCAGTCAGAGAAAGACAAATAGCATATGACTTCACTCATATGAGGACTTTAAGAGACAAAACAGATGAACATAAGGGAAGGGAAACAAAAATAATATAAAAACAGGGAGGGGGACAAAATAGAAGAGACTCATAAATATGGAGAACAAACTGAGGGTTACTGGAGGTGTTGTGGGGGGGGGATGGGCTAAATGGGTGAAGGGCACTAAGGAATCTACTCCTGAAATCATTGTTGCACTATATGCTAAATAATTTGGATGTAAATTAATAATAATAATAATAATAATAATAATAAAAGCAAAAAAAGAAAAAAGAATAAAAAAACATTCAGAGAAATATTACTCTTACAGAATAAAAACAAATCTCTGCATCTTTTAATTCAATCTATGAGGAATAAACTATTTCTAGATATATCTTTTCACTTAGCTTACTGTACTCAGTGATTTTAGCAACTCTATCATCCTAAGAACATGCTGACATTGTTACATGTTTAAAAGACTCCTCTCTTTAGAGTCTCATATTCTAAACTGCCTCATCTGTTGAATTAGTAATAATTTATCAAAACTAAGAAGGTTAAAATACAATAATACAAATGCTATGAAAGTAGGAAAAAAATACCTCTTCTTTTAAATGTTTTAAAATTTATTTTTGAGACAGAAGGAGACAGAGCGTGAGCAGGGGAGGGGCAGAGAGAGGGAGACACAGAATCCAAAGCAGGATCCAGGCTCTGAGCTGTCAGCACAGAGCCCGACTTGGGGCTCCAATTCATGATCCTTGAGATCATGACCTGAGCCAAAGTCAGACACTTAACCAATTGAGTCACCCGGGTACCGTGGAAAAGAATACCTCTTAATAAGAAGAATTCTGTCCAGGTAACAAAATTATACTACATCTAAAATATTTGTATGCTGAATTACTTTCAGGTGGAATTTTTATAACATGACCTTTTGTTAATTGCATGAAACGAATTAAGTGCCAGTTTAAATATAAATTATTAAAATAGCAGCATTTTTACTGTTATAATAACAAAAAATAACACTGATTTTAAACATATCAAGACTTAAAAAAATCTTTTTGCCACATTTTCACATGGGGCTTTCATTCAAAAGTGTGCTTACATTGTCTGTTCATGTCTTCTATTATTATACACATCCAATTTTTTAAGACTTTTTATCAGACTCCAGTATGCCTGACAAAAACCTACTCAGTTCACAGTTTGATGTTTATCTCTGATTTAAAACAGTCTTCAAACACCTTGTCAGAATCTGCCAGTGTACTGCCTTAGGCAACAAGTTCCTAACAATGCCCCACAGGGCTACTGGAGAAAGTGTTTTCTATCAAATGCAGTACCTTCCCCTTTTCTTATCTTCAGACAAGTGGAACACTGAAACCTTGAGTTCCTGGTTTAATGTGCATAGGGATACGTTTTGCTGAAAGAAGTAAACTCACAAACTGACTTATGTATGTTTTTCTTTTGTAATTAAGGGCAGAAATAATATCACAAAGAATGATCAATGATACACTGAGAACTATTCTCTTCCAGAAATTATCTTTCAAGAGGAGTCTTTAAATGTTTTAACCTGGGTTTTATAACCACAGGAGTTACACAGGGAGCCACAGAATGGGGCTAAATTAAGTTAATGCATTTATTTAATCAATCAAAAATATTTACTGAACATCTCCTGTATGTCAGGCAGTGGGAATTCAAAAATGACTAGGATAGTCAGTCTTCTGGCCTAAGGGGATCTAGTGGCAAAGAGAGTCAATTAAGCAAAACTACAGGAGTGATCTTGAAGCAGGTATTGACAACAGCTAACTTCACTGGGCTCAGGGGAGGAGTAAGGAAAGGCTTCCCCCAGAAAGAAATGGCATGCATTTAATCTGAGACCCCAGAAGAAGCCACAGGAAGAGGAAATATTCCGAATTTTTTTCAGACGTGCATTATGTCAAGGCATTAAATGGTAGAAGAAATGGAACTAGTATAGGCACAGTACTTAGTGTTTGCTAGAAGTTTTATATTTATCATCTCATTTATTTCTCACAGCCAACCATCAATGAACTGGATGGTATCTCCATTTAACAGAAGAAGAGATCTTTGGGGCACCTGGGTGGCTCAGTTTGTTAAGTATCTGACTGTTGATTTTGGCTCAGGTCATGATCTCGCGGTTTGTGGGTTTGAGTCTTGTCAGGCTCTGCACTGTCACTGATAGTGCAGAGCCTGCTTGCAATTCTCTCTCTCCCTCTCTTCCTCTGCTCCTTCACCACTTGTGCTCTGTCTCTCTCTCTCTCTCAAAATAAATAAATAAACTTAAAAAAAGAAAAAAAAAAAAAAAACAGAAGAAGACATCTAGTTTCAGAGAGGCTTGATAAAGGCCCCAAGTTCAACCGAACTGTAAGAGCCCACAGAGTTCTTGCAGATAAATGTGCGATATGCTGTTTGTCTTTCCTATTCATTCTCTATCCTTAAACAGCAAAGCCAGTGGTTTAACTGAGACACATCAGACCCTCCCAAGGCTTTTGCTCTCTTCACCAGACACAATTTCTGCTATTCCAAGAAGGAAAGGCAGAAGGAGGGAATATATCAATGATATAAATCACTAGCACAGAACTTGTATTCTAGACCACACAACCTTTGCCATTTTCTTTAGCTGAGTATCCACTTCATTTACAA
The DNA here is from genome assembly GCF_018350195.1 of Panthera tigris. NCBI lineage: Eukaryota > Metazoa > Chordata > Mammalia > Carnivora > Felidae > Panthera > Panthera tigris. Next base: position 82,846,379 of record NC_056661.1, read on the forward strand.
GGCTGGAATGGAGTTTTGCTGATTCTCAGAGCTACACAGTTTTTGGGTTACATACTCTATCACCAGGACTTCAGTTATTCTTCAAGGGGTGATGCAGACCAGTCCAGGGATCCTTGTCCCAAAGTTCCCTACCTTCCCCATCAGCTTCTCATACCAAACTTTCAAACCAAACCAGCCCTGCATGTCATTGATTCCTTTCTTGAGATTATCAATGAGAGATCAATTATGGTCTCTTTGAAACTGGCAATTCTCCCATCATGGCTGGCAGCAAGGAATGGTGTGGCGTTTTCCTGTATGTGTTTTTTAAAACTTTGCTCTCAAATCGGGGTCCTTGAACCAGCTGCATCAGTTTCACCTGGGACTTTATTACAAATATAAAATTTCAGATTCCATTTCAGACTTACTGAATCAGAATCTATATTTTTAACAAAATATAAGCACTTTATTCTTAAGCACTTGAAAGTCTGAGAAGCACTAGCTAGCACAATGTGATGTTCCATGCTAATAAATGTGTATGTTTCCATCTACAGGGTTCTACATCCCTTAATTTGTTCGTGTTCACTGTGATCTCTTTCAAGGAGCCACGATCTGTTCGCAGAAATAGAAAGTGAAAGAATAGAGCAAATTATAGGATTATTAACTTGGAAAAACATTTTTTTTAACATATACTATTCCACTGTACTTAATGCTGCCTGGATTTGTTTGAATAAATAATTTTAAGGCGATTTACTTTTTTCTGCCTTTTACATATGGATTTCTGCACATATCCTATTCCTAGGATACATTCTAGAATTATAATTTTATAATAAAAAGAAATTACCATTTTACCAACTGTTAAGTATTGTTAATAAGGTTTGATGTTGGGACCAGAGTCATAATTCAGATATCCTGGAGATCATAGGAAAAATAAAGGTTTGGGGTTCCACAGAGGGTATGTCAATAAAGCAAAAAGAAAAGGTAAAAAGACAATGAACAATAACTTTACCTATTTTAAAGTGATGGCTACACTACAGCTGTGACTCACAGAGGAAAGGATGATGGCTCCATGCTTTAGCCAGGCACCAAATTAGGCATATAGCAAATTATATTGAAAAGACTTGATAGGCATTTTTTTTTTTTTAAGTTGTTGCAGTTCTGATACCATATGAGCTGCTAGACTTGGACTTCTCTCTCTGGCACAGTGACCTTTACCAAACAACAAAGCCATGGCTTTTGGAACCAACTAAAACTAGTATCAAATGAACAGACCCTTGGCAAATCAAACACAGCACATGTATCACTTTCATATCCTATGATACTGAGCTGTCCAAGCCCGTGTGTTTATGCAGCCTTCTGCTCCTCAGCATCTATTTGATGCAGACTTCTTACCATTTAAACATCTCCTCCCTATCCCGAAGCATGGTTCTGCCTAGATACAGTACATGCTCCTCATTAAGCTAGAGCTCTCTGTCTCTCTCTCTCCTTGTCTCTGCTCTCTCTTTCATAACCACTAATTGTGAAATAGTATCACTACTAAGAATTACATGAGATAGCAGCAATTGTTAACATCTTACATGGCTTACAGAAGTGTGAAATTTGCTATATCAGAAAATCATATCTCAACGAAATGGGTGCTTAGTACTTGCTAACGCCTTTGTGACAAGGTCATGAAATATGTACTTCATGTTACTGAAATAGAGAAATCAATTAAGTAACAGATCAGACACCCATACGACCTTCTCTGATGGACTATTATTGATGACTACTAATACAAGATAACAATTATCTCTGTATATAGATCAGATGATTTTATTAGGCAAAGACACAAAGATACATTTAGTGGTAAAAGAATAAGAATGTGGATGAATTTCTTTGAACTCAGTCACCACTGGAATAGGACAGGGAGACCATCTAGTTTTCAAGATAATCTCACTTGGAAGTTGATTTAAATTATCCCACAGCACTTAGAGCATGATTTCTATTTCTGCAGTGTATTTTCTGGAAACCTTAAAAACATTTTTCCAAGTCTCAGTTCACTCTTTTATTTCTGTCTGCACCAAGTAATTTCTGTCTTACAGTTGAGAAAACAAGAACTTAAGAAAAAGAAAATAATTTTGAAAATTCAATGTGGGTTACAGCTTTTCTTCATTTAACCATTGTTTAAATGTTGGGCAAAATTCCAGTTCCACCTATTCTTTTCCCTAAGTGATCTATCTTTTCACAAGATTTTTGGTTATCAACATTAGGATGATAATACAAACAGTGTACCCCCAGACCCAACTCAATTTGTCAGCTTTAGAATCATATATTAACTATCCATGGAATATTTGCAAATGATTTTGTAATAGAATAAATATTTTAGTGGTTTTAAGAATATAAGTACTACTGCAAAAAAAAAAAATAGTATTACTATTGCTTATCATTGGTGGCAATGGTAAACAAAGTACACATAGTTCCTGTCTTTAGGAACTCATATTCTAGTATCACCTAAAAACCTCAAAAGTAACATAGCCAAGGCTAAACTCACCATCTTCCTTTTAAATCAAGCTTCAATCATTTTTATTATTTTAATACAGTTAATGCAATTGTGAATATATGTATATATTCATTTAAATATATATTCATTTTAAATATTCTATCTGTATTTGAATGATCAGATTATAGAAATGAGTCTGGCATTATTGATACATACACCTATATGTCCATTGGTACCAAAAATGTAACATTCCTCCATGTTCACCCCAAACTTTGCCTTATTTTCTTCTAGCTTAATTAGAGATGTCTTCATCTACTTAGTTAAATGCATACCTCATTAAAAAACATCTTTCATATATTAATTAATATTAATATAATAATTAATTAATATTAATATATTAATGATCAATACTTTGTCTAAGATGGGGTTCTAGATGATGACAGTACATAAATGAATACACTTTAAACTCCTACACTTAAAACAACCACTAAATTCTCATGCATAACCACCAAATTTTTAGGAAATATTCTGGAAAATATCTTTCAAATACCTTTCTTTTTTAAAAATAAAAGCTCTATTGAGCTATAATATATACACACAAAATTAATATTTTTAAAACACAGAATTCAATGGCTTTTAGTTATTCATGTAGTTGTGCAACCATCACCATGATTCATTTAAAAATGTTTCTATAGGGGCGCCTGGATGACTCAGTCAGTTAGGTGTTTGACTTTGGCTCAGGTCATCATCTCATGGTTTGTGAGTTTGAGCCCTGCATCAGTCTCTGTGCTGATGCTCAGAGCCTGGATCTTGCTTCAGATTCTGCATCTCCTCTCTGTACCTCCTTCACTCATGCTCTGTCTCTTTCTCTAAAATAAATAATAAACATCTAAAAAAAATTTAAACATTTCTACAGCCCATTAAAAAACCCTGTACCCATTGGTAATCACTCCTCATGTTCCCCTTTCTCCAGCCCTTGGCAAGTAATAACCTACTTTCTTTTTCTATGGATTTGCCTATTCTGGACATTTTACATAAGTGGAATCATACAACATATAGTTTTTCTTATTTTTGTTTCTTCTCAGCATAAAGCTTTCAAGTTCATGTACATAATAGCCTATAGCAGCACTTCATTCCATGCTACGGGTGAATATATATATTGTGTATATATAGAGAGAGATAGAGATGATAGAGATAGAGATAGAGATAGAGATAGAGATAGAGATAGAGATAGAGATAGAGATAGAGATTGTATATATAGATATAGTATATATAGATCACAAGTGGTTCATCCATTCATGGACACTGAAGTTGTTTCTACCTTTTTGCTATTATGAATAATGTTGCTATAAATACTCCTAAAGTTTCTGTGTGGACTTGTTTTCCATTCTTCTTAGTATATACTTGGGAGTGGAATCACTGAGTCATATGGTAACTCCATGTTTAACATATTGAGAAAATGGCAAATTGTTTCCGAAGGTGGTTATGCAATTTTACAATCCCATCATCAATATATCAGGATGACAATTTCTTCACATTATAACACTTGTTATTTTCATTTTTAAAAAATTATGTAAAGTGGTATTACATTGTGGTTTTAAGTTGCATTTTCAAATCATAATTACTAATGGTGTTTCTTACTTTTGTCTATTTAGACCCATTTTTTTAGTATGGTTGTCTTTTTACTGTTGAATTGAAAGAGCTCTTTATATATTCTGGACATTAATCCCATATCAGATACGTTATTTACAAATAATTTCACCCATTCTGTGGGGGTGATATTTCACTTTGAAGCAATTTTTAAAAATTTTTGATGAACTCTATGCATATTATTTTTTTTCATGTGTACTATCATGTCTGAGAAATTATTGTCTAATCTAATGTCATGAAATTTATTGTTTTTCCCCTAAGAGTTTTATAGGTTTAGCTGTTATATTTCAGTCTGTGATCCATGTTTAGTTAATTTTTGTACGTGGTCTGAGGTAGAGGTCCAACTTCATCCTTTTATATGTGAATATGCAGTTATCCAACAAACATTTATTGAAAAGACTTTCAATTATCTTGACACCTTTGTCAAAAATTAATTGACCCTAAATGTAAGGATTTCTTTCTTGACTCTGTTATACTGCATTGTTTTTGCTAGTATAACACTGTTTTGATTATTGTAGTAAGTTTAGTAATTGGAAAATGTGAATCCTCTAACTTTGTTCTTTTCAAGATTATTTTGTCTATTTTGGGTCCCCTGCCTTTCCATATGAATTTTAGATCACTTTGTAAATTTCTTCAAAACAGCTATCTGGAACTCTGATAAGAATTGCACTGAATCTGAGAATCAGCTTGGGGAGTACTGCCGCCTCATCAATATTTGTTTCTTCTTTTTGTTTGTTCTGCCACTGCTGTGTTTGGCTCGCTGTTACTTCCAATGTAGTCTGCTGCATAAAATACTTCCCAAGGCACTCTGGATAAATTGAATTCCTTACTATAAACTTTCTGTAGGTGGGCACCTACTCTGCCCTTTGACTTTATCTAATTCTCTCCTACTTATTTACTGCTTCTACTTCTTTTCTTTCTGTCCCTCAACAAGATATGTTTTTTCCTATATCAGATCCTTCACTCTTTCTGTTCCCTATGTCTGAAATCCTCTTCCCTTAAATCTTTGCAAGCCTGACTTCTTTTGATCATTTAAGTCTTAATTACATGTCACATTCTCAAAAGGCTTTTGCTAAGTATGTCATCTAGCATGTTGTAAAAAAAAAAAAAAAAACCAACAAAACTACCAACCTACCCACTTAACCGTACTCTATCATATTACTCTATTTTGTTTTCTCTGTGGTACTTCCAAGTATATGAAAATATCACATTTATTGTTTGCTTCTTTATTGTCTAACTTCTTACCTGGAAAATAAACTCCCACATCTTTTTTAAAAAATTTTGTATAAACTCCAGAATCTTGAACAACGCTTGAAACATAGTTTTCATTCATGAAGCATTCTAAATGTTGTTGCATGGATTCCTGTAAGTATCATCTATTGTTTCTCAAGCAATAAAAATAGTAATAAGTATAATTATCCAGCACTATGTGTTAGGCTTTGCAGCTAAAGTTCAATCTTCAATAGAAACATTATGAGTTAATACAATCATTCATCCCCATTGAGTGATGAAGGATATGTGGATTAGGAGGTTAGGTAACTTAGACAAGGCCATGGGCCAAGTGACAGAGTCAGTATTCAAATCTATGTATTCTGGCTCCAAAGCCTGTACCCATGGACCCTCTATGACTTAGTGAATTTCAAAGGTATTTTATGCTCTAAGTACTATGCTAGGTTCTTTGTATTTGAAGACAACTGCCTTTAAAGAGTTCTACACATAGAAAATAAGAAAGATGTATGGTGAGGTCACTTAGCCAACAGCCTTGGATGCTTTTTTGAGAAGTTTATTCATTATTCTCTTTGAAAATAGTAGATGATAACAGATTTGATCAAGCCATCATATAACTTAATTCTTCTATATTTTAATATACTCAGAAATTCATATTATGCTAGATATTTTTGGTGGGTAAAAGTCACAAACTTCTCTGGAGAATGAAAACATCTCTTTTTGATGGAGTTTTATTTGCCATAAAATCTAACAGCAATTCCAACTTTCTCAGAAATTTTTAAAATGTAAAACTTTAAAAAACAGAAGAAAAGGTGACAAGCTTAATTGGAAATCCATTAGTTAGAAACTCGAGAGCTAATTTCTTACGTCCTGATGCCAAAGAAGTGTTATATATTTTAAGAATAGAGTTCAGATAAGGAAGGAATAGACAAAGCTTGCAGGATACATTACTGCACTAAAGTATGAAATCAAGACAGTTACTTAAAACAATCAGCACTATAACATGCAATAAATCCAAAGGAAGAAATAATAAATAACTCAACTTTGAGATTTTCTTGTTATGACTATTTGCAATGTTCAAAGTGTATTATATTTGCTAAACATATCGTGGTTTTTCAATTTTCTCTTAAAAACTCCTTCAGGCAAGGTAGAGCCAATTGAAAATGATTAATAGATATCTTTTTTTTTTTAACCAAGTTTATGTAATATGTCTGTCTTGACAAATTCAAATAATGACTTCTATCACCACTTCATTTACCTCTTGGGTAAGAGAGGTGGGGAAGGTATTGTGGCTAGTGAGGCCAGCCAGCCTCAGTTTATGGGGATAGGGACTGTCTTCCATTTTTCATGCTGGTATCTCCAAAGCCTAGCGCCAGTGCTTGCTACTTGGTAGGCACTCAATACCATATTTCACTGATACTAATATGTCATTCATTATTAGAAAAATTATTATTATTATTATTTTAATTTTTTAAATGTTTATTTATTTTTGAGAGACAGAGCATGAGTGGGGTAGGGGAAGAGAGAGTGGGAGACAGAATCGAAAGCAGGCTCCAAGCTCTGAGTTGTCAGCACAGAGCCCGATGCAGGGGTCAAACCCACTAACCATGAGATCATGAACTGAGACAAAGTCGGAGGCTTAACCAATTGAGCTACCCAGGCGCCCCAGAAATATCAGAATTTTAAATGTGATCAAGAAGAAAACACACTAGCAATTAAGCCTTATAACAAATTTTTTCTTACTAATTTGAATTTTAATATTATACTTATCCATAGCATTGTTTTAGACTTATTTTGATGTAGATTTATCACATGCCACTCTAGCGAAAATGAAAATACAAAAACAAACAAAAATTATTCCTAAAAATATTCCTGTTCAGAGTCCAGCTTTCCTTATTGCATTTATTTATTGTTAATATATTTAGTTTACTTCTTTAAATTCAAGTTAGTTAACATACAGTGTAGTATTGGTTTCAGGAGTAGAACTCAGTGATTCATCACTTACATATAACACCCTGTGCTTATCCCAACAAGAACTCAGAGTTGTTGATGTGCATGTTTTCCTGTACATTATTTTCCTTTGTGCCATATGAGTATTGATAATGTAGCATTTCTAAAAAAAGCGTTCCACTCTTGTCTCTGTGAGTTTCTTCCAAGCTACTGCCACCTATTCTGTAATTTTGCTGCCAGTGGCTTTTGACCTTATCAGAAGGTTCAATGGAAAGTTTTCAACTACAACATCAGAACTCACATTCCCTTCTCAAATAGTCCTTAGTGTGTTGACTGAAACTTCAAGAGAACAAAGTCATCCAGCAGTACCACCATGACTAACCATCCAGTCTGCACATGTGCTGCTGCTGACTTGAACATCACAACCACCACCTGCTCAACAATGTTTGCAATTTTCCATCAACTGAAAGATGCATCCCGATTTTAGATACGTTAAAATGTGAAAAATCTGATTTTTCAAATTGATGAAATGTGGTATTAAAATAATAGAGGTGTCAGAGGACAAGCAAGACAGATGGAGATGGCATACTTTATGTGAAATAAAATAGATTAATCCCTGAATCTAGTGCAGGGCCTTCTCTGCATTCCCTTCCTAGTAACAGAGGCTAGAAGGATTCAGTCATTATAGGCTCTGCCCCTGCAAAAACTATAGTGGGGAAGGTAGTTGGCTAATAGCCTCAGTTAAATTTAGTCTAAAAACGAAATAGTATTCATTCCTTTATTAATATTTATTAGTGACTTATAGTAAACCCCGTTCTCTTCTAGGTGATAGGAATACAGTCATGAATAAAAAGGTTTACTGATCTTACTTTCTAATGGGAAAGGCCCACATTGTTAACATTGTTAATAAAAATTAATCGAACAATATAAATCCAGAGTAATACATTTTGTGATATTATAGAAAGACAATAATTGGGGTGGGTCAAGTATCTTTTAGAGAGGGGATCAGGGAAGAAGTCTTTGAGGGATGATATTTCTTTTTTCTTTTTATTTAAAAACAGGTTTTTAATGTTTATATTTATTTTTGAGAGACAGAGTGCAAGCAGAGGAGGGGCAGAGAGAGAGGGAGACACAGAATCTGAAGCAGCCTCCAGGTTCAGAGCTGTCAGCACAGGGCCCGATGCGGGGCTGGAACCCATGAAGCGCAGGGTCATGACCTAGGCCAAAGTCAGACGCTCAACTGCTGACTGAGCCACCTATCCGCTCCGAGGGGTGATGTTTCTTGACTGAAGGCAAAAACGGGTGGGTGAGTGAATGAGTGGAGGGAACAATTTTGAAGTTTCTGTCTTGGTGAACAGCTTTCCCTTAAACTTCCTCAGGTGGGGGTGGGTCAGTTTATTTCAGCAACTGAAATTCCTGTTACATCGCAACCACAAATTTAAGGACAAACATCACATCTCCCTATTAGAAAAAGCTGCCAATATCTTTTTCTGTTTCTGTGAGCTAATAAAGTAATAAAGCCAACACACACCAGAGGGTATCTCCCTGTATGAACTCAAGGAGGCTTACGGTCAAAATTAAAGTTAAGCAAAAGTTATGTTATTTGATATCTAGCATGTGAGCATTTTATCAGAGAACTATGAATACAATCTCATCTTTAACACATTTACTCTATTTAATAACCTACCAATGTTTCCTCATTGATTGAACTTTTGTTTTAGTAAGGGCAATAGATTTTTAAAATGTAAAAACGCCAAATCTTCCATTAGTCTTTGAGAGTATTTAAGAGAGAGTCACATCCTGAATCTCAGCAAAACCTTAAACTCTGCAGAACATGTGGAAACAGTTTCATTTAAGTGTCACTTGGTGGCAGCATAACAAAATTGCTATGAGAGTTCCTGCTATGGGAAACTAGGCTCTGTAAGGAACAGACTAAGTAAACAGTACGTTATGGCTGTTCTGTGGTATACCAAAAAAATTGCTAGTTTTTATAAATTATTGAAAAACTATTTTTAAAAACATATAGTAGAAAAAATACTTTCATTAAGGTAACTTTAATTAACAAATGTTTACTGCTTCAATTATATGTCAGGCATGGAGTTATGGCTTGGTTTAGAAAAATAAATTAAACATAGTCTCTTTTATGGGCTAATATGTGTCCCCCCAAAAGTTCATATGTTGAAATTCTAATCCCCAGTACCTCAGAATGTGACTGTATTTGGAAATAGGATCTTTCAAGAGGTGATTAAGTTAAAATGAGGTCATTAGGGTGGGTTCTATTCCAGTATGACTATGGTCCTTGTAAGAAGAAACGTGGGTATAGACACACAGAGAGCAATCATGTGAAGAAACGGAGAAGACAGCAATCTACAAGCCAAGAAGAGAAGCAGCCCTGCTAATACCTTGATCTCAGACTTCTATCCTTAGAACTGTGAGAAAATAAAATTTCTGTTGTATAAGCCATCCTATGTGTGGTACTTGGTTATGGCAGCCCTAGCAAACTCATACAGGCTCTAACCTCATGGGACTAAATGTCCTAAAACAACAACAACAAAAACAGAGACAAGCACTTATCAAGCAATGTGATGGGTTTTTAAATAAATATATGTTCAAAATAAATTGGGATCTTGGCAGGAAAGATGCATTCACTGAGATAATGGTGGGAGACCTCATGTAAGTGTGTTTAAGAGTGAACAGAAATTTCCCAGGCAGAGAAAGGGGAATGCGAAGGAATGGCATTTAGGAAAAAGGGGATGTTGTAACTGGAGGCTGAAGGACAGGGGAGCCCACGTTGTATGGCAAAAACCTTGAGTTGTTCTGAGTTGCTCTTGTCAGGAGAAAACCCCGGAAGTTAAGTTGAGGAAAGGTTTCGCAAATCCCAAAAGCCACATAAAGAGAAGTATTTGCTCTTCAAACCATCCCTTTCTTAAAATGTTCAAAATGGCTTATAACCAATCTAAGATAGTTGAAAGTTTAGGTTAAAAAAAGATTGGTAAAAGGTGGGGGTAGATAGAAGCAGTAAAACATGGTAATCTTAATAACTAGCACGTTTGCAGTGAATGATCTTAATTTTAACCTTTCTGGAGCCAGGACACAAAAGGAAACAGGTAAGAAAATGAGAGGAACTTTATTTTCTTAGAATACTATTTTATTTTCATTTTTAAAATGCTTATTTATTTAGATAAAAGGAGAGGGTGGGAGGGGCAGAGACAGAGAGAGAATCCCAAGCAGGCTCTGCATCGTCAGTGCAGAGCAGCAGAGGGGCTTGATCCCACAAACCGTGAGATAATGACCTGAGCTGAAGTCAAGAGTCAGACGCTCACTCGTCTGAGCCACCCAGGTTCCCCAGAATGCCATTTTCTTAGGGCCAACAGAATATCTTCTGCATAAAATAAAAAAAGACAATTTTCATATTACATTTTATATAAGAGAAATTGAGTAATATAATGAATATCTTCAGCAACATTTTGCAGCTGACATAGCAACTGGTTTGATCTTTCTCTCCCTATTATTCCTTTCTGTATAATCTGAGGTCTTAATTTATAGCAAAATCCCCTAGAGATTCCAGGAGGGGATAATCTGGCTCAAGTTCCTTCTAGGGATCTCATTGGGGCCAAGGACATAGTTAAAAGTACATTAAATTCCACATAAGATAAAAACAGAGAGGGAAGCAAACCATAAGAGAGTCTTAAGTGTAGAGAACAAACTGATGGTTGCTGGGGAGGATATGGGTCGGGGGATGGGCTAAATGGGTGATGGGCATTAAGGAGGCCACTTGTGATGAGCACTGGGTGTTATGTGAAGTAATGAATCACTAAATTCTACCCTTAAAACCAATACTATACTAGATGTTAAGTAACTTGAATTTAAATAAAATCTTGAAAGAAAAAAAAAAGTGCATTAAAAGCAGATAGAGGGGCACCTGGGCAGGTCAGTCGCTTGAGCGTCCGACTTCGGCTCAGTCATGATCTGACTGTCCATGAGTTCGAGCCCCACATCAGGCTCTGTGCTGACAGCTCGGAGCCTGGAGCCTGGAGCCCGGAGCCTGCTTTGGATTCTGTTTCTCCCACACTCTCTGCCCCTCCCCCACTTGTACTTGGTCTCTCTCTCTTTCAAAAACAAATAAACATTTAAAATAAAAAGGTTGATAGATAACATATGCCTTCAATACTATTCCCTAAACACTGCCTCCCAGATGAGATTTTTATAGGAGATGCTAAAGAATGTAGAACTTATCTTGTAAGCATTGAGGAACTATGACAGATTAGTAACCCAAGAACCAAAGCAATCAGATAGGGTTTTTGGAAAGAAAACTCCAGCCATCAGTAGAGAAGACAGATTTTTTTCAGAGCAGTAGTGCTTGACTATGGAAGCAGCACAAAAATATGATAAAAGCACAGTCATCCTACTTTTGAATACTCCAACATCAAACACTGCTTTGCAGCTAAAGTGTGTTACCCTAACTTTTTTGGCAAAATAGATTTATCTTTGTTATAGTCCATATCTGTTAAAGACATTGGAGTATGTACTAGTAGTCATTAACCAACATCATTTTAATTACACATGTGTAATACTGTTTAAACATTAGTGAACTTATAGATACATATTTCTAATATGTTTTGAGTCCATTACACCCCAAAGTTTAGCAAAGTTTGAAAAAGTCCCACAGACAACGAAATTCATGGGAAGCCATTTATGATTATCTCCTTAACTGTTATTTTAATAATCCAAATTCCACAGTCCTAAATACCAAATACCCTGTACAATTTCCTTTAAATACCTTTTCTCTAGAAAATATATATTTGATAATATTAAAATGTTATTTTTAAACACTTCAGTACTTTTGGTAATAAATGTAACAGATTAAAAAAGTGATCCCATTTACTTCTTATTTAATTTACTACAGGTTTCGTAGAAAATAGTAGTCTCTGCCAACATGTTTTCCTTATTTCTAAGATCATTTCAAAACATATACCTATATACAGCATAAGCAATAAAATGGTACTGTAGTAGCATTGGATCTGGTAGCTACACCTGTGGTGAGCACAGCATAACAATACAGACTTGTCAAAATACTATATTGTACACCTGAAGCTAATGTAACACCGTGTGTCACCTATACTTCAATAAAAAATAAAATAAAATAAGCGTATGCCTGTAAAGTCTACTTCTAATGGTGAGTTTTGGTAAATAAGAATATATGTATTAACACTGAAATCAGCAAGGATGCTCAGAAGAAGCTAAAGGGGGCTTGTGTGAATGGTTTGTTGATTTTGTGACCAGATGATTCAGATGGTGGAAAATCCATAATTGCACTCTATTAATGTTTCCAATATCACTTAACCATCCCCCAAAGAGTTAAGTAACTATCACTAGTTAACATGTCAAATTGATAGCCCAGAGGTAAGACCTCATACTGTTCATATGCTAATATAATTAGCAAAGACCTTAAGGTCAGCTTGTCTTGACTTTCTTATAAAATATCTCTGAAACATGTGATACATATATGTATATATATATATGTGTATATATATATACATATATGTATGTATGTGCATCATGTATATATTATATGTATGTGCGTATCATGTCTATAAAATATATGTATATCACATGTGTGTATGCGCATATCATGTATAAATCAACAAAACTGGGTATGAATATTGCCTTCTTGATAGATAAAGAGTCTAGAAGAGGCACAGAATCTTCATTCATGCTCTCTATTGCCACCATCAGTTTTCACCCAAGGTAAACTGATAAAATTACACAACAAAATAATATCTTTAACAATAATTGACTGGCAGGTGTATGTATAAAGCACAGATTTTCATCTGGTGTGTGTGTGTGTGTGTGTGTGTGTGTGTGTGTGTGTGTGTGTGTGTTTGAGAGAGAGAGAGAGATAGAGAGAGAGAGAGATCTTGCAGAGAGTATATCTGTCACCTGTGGCTTTTATTTTAAATTGCTCACAGTATTAAATATCCAAATCACCAAATCATACACCAGCTGGAAGCTGGAAAGGGTGAAAGAAAGTATGGTGAACAGAAAAGAGTTTGTGAACATTGTTAGTTATATTATAGTCTTATTCCTCACTTACTCTGGTGAGAGGAGAAAACTGAAATCTGCTGTACTAAAAGTGCTACGAGAGATACTTTATCTGTTATTCTTGGAAGAGCTCCATCATCAAACAGTATTCTACTCTTTATGCTTCATTCTAGTGTTCTAAACCCTGGACAGTGATGGTGTATATAGCTGAAAACTTCTGTGATTTAATCTGATCCTAGCTCTTCCTTTCTGGTTTTCTAAGACTAAAAAGAAATCCCTGGATTTAACACTGCCCAGATACTGCTACTGAATGCTGAGTGTCAAGCCAGGAAGATGTCATGGAAAAACATCAGTACCAATTTCCTTCTCAGCTTCCCAAGCCCTATGGCTATCTCATAGTGTCAGAAAACACCAAAAGGAACCAATCTGAGCCCCTAACAATATGCAAACCCTAGAGCCCACCTGACATTGAGAAAAAATCATTTAATAGTCATACTCCTTTTGTACGCTTGAGCCATGTGGTCAAGGAATGTTTAATGATGTCACCCAGGAAAGCCAAGGTGCTCATGTGTCTAGGTAATGGAGAAGTTCACTGAATGACCAGCCTCTAACCAGAAGTGATCCTTAACTCCAGAGAGTATTTCAAAATACCTCACCAATCACTATGGAGTAGATGACACAGATCATTGAAGGAAAGTATATAAATGAGAGAAAGCCAGTAGAAAAAACGTGGACATGGAGTACTAAATGAGTGAAATTACATTATCCTGCATTACCATTTTCTTGGCTCATTGGTTAAGAGCTGTCAGTTCTCAAAGAAAAGAATTTGAAGACTGATGTCAGCATGTAGAACAGATTTTTCAAAATAATTGTATTTAAGTATTTACAGTAAATCATATACATATTGTGCTCAGAGTATGAGCTGAATCACTTCAATAGAAATTTCTTTTTTATTTTTTCAAATAAAGACTTAAAGAACACATTCTTTTCTGGAGTCTGTCCGGTTTTCTAACTTCATTCTCTTTAAAATGGGGTAAATAATAATGGCTTGTAACACCTGAATTGGAATTTGACTAATGAAGAATCCAGTCAAAGAATGTTGATGCATATATCCCTAATGCTTCCACAACTTTTACTCTTATTTGTCTCCTTGATAGAAACTACTATATTGATCTTTGAACTAATTTTACCATGTAACTGTTTACCATTTCATTCTGATTTTAACCATTTTATAGCTTGGTTTTTACATTAAAATAATTTTTTTTTCAAAGGGATCTAATATCCCCTTGGCAAGTCATGTGAAAGATTTTAGAAATTGAACTAAATATTCCTATAGTATAATGTTGCTTTTTTTTCATTTGAATGAAACCGCAGACCTATATTTTTACTTTAAAATTTATTTTTGTAATATGTGCATAAATGGGTAATTGGCCTTAAATGTGTCAACTTGAATCTTTCCCTGTTGAACTTCACCATGCCATGATACAACACTATTTTTTCCCTTTTTCACATAAATCTTATGTAGTTGTCTGAATTAGAAACGTTCAATATTAACAGTGAACATAAACAAAAAGCCATGACACATCAGGGACATTCTAAGCATTTAGTTTTGCACACCTTCCCTGAGATGCTATGAAGTATCGAAAGCTGTTACAAAAATTGAATCTACATGTAAGTCTTTGAACACTTTCTTTTGAGTTGTGAAGAGAAATTTTGAGTTTACTGTTGTATGCTTGGATTTTGAGGCTTCCAGGGTGGATTTATCTTGAAAACTCCTTGTAAAGGTACCTCACAAAAAGTAAGGATTTACACTAAGCAGCAGGAGTGTTAGGAATTTACAATCTGTCCTGGAACAAAATGGAAATTTACTGAGGAGTTAGTGAGCAGTGTGGTACCATGGGCTGCTTTCCTCAAAGCAATTTTTGAACAAATGTTTTGTAAGACATTGTCCTCAAAATAACAGTGTAAAATCATAGTTATAACTTGTGGGCCCAGCTGGACAGTTTTAAGATCCATTTTAAAGAAAAGTCATAGAATAACTGAAGTCCATACTTGCTAACTGGGCCTAGAAGTTATTTCTAGAGTTACTAATACTGAGGAATTTAGGTATTTGTAGACTAGAGATGGGATATGGATATCATGATTGGTTTCACCAGGAGCTGTCCTGGAAATGCACATTGTGTCAGGCTGTGAAAAAATTACTATTTAGGCAACTCCAGTTTTCTTCCATTCCTACATGCTTCATCTGCCGGAAAATGGTTTTCCCAAAGTCATCTTCATTTAACAAAATGGTAGATGCCATTGGCTTTCTTTACATTCATTATCAACAAAAGCAATAAAAGCATATGATATGAACCCTGGGAATCAGAAGCTTTGGAGGAGGGTATAAGATAACTTTTGGAATCCTAATTTTTTTTTAAGTTTTATTTATTTCAGTAATCTCTATACCCAATGTGGAGCTCAAACCCACAACCCTGAGATCAAGAGCTACACGCTCCTCTAACTAAGCCAGTCAGGTGCCCTGGAATTCTATATTCTTTTCAAAAAAATTTTTTTAACATTTATTTATTTTTGAGAAAGAGAGACAGAGTGCAAGTGGGGGAAGGACAGAGAGAGAGGGAGACACAGAATCTGAACTAGGTTCCAGGCTCTAAGCTGTCAGCACAGAGCCCAATGCAGGGCTCAAACTCACAGACTGTGACATCATGACCTCAGTCGAATTCAGCCACTTAACTGACTGAGCCATCCAGGGACCCCTGGAATCCTAGCTTTTTAACTAGGTATAGCTACTTAGTTAAAAGAATACAGCCTGGAGTAGAAAATTAAATTATACAGTAAAACCTTGGATTATGAGTAACTTGTTCTGTAAGTGTTCCACAAGACGAGCAAATATTTCTAATAAATTTTAACTTGATAAACAAGTGATATTTTGCAGTACAAACAGTACATGACACCATACATCACATGATCACCATTGAGCCAATGGTTCTTCTCTCTCTCTCTCACTGCAGGACTGTGGGTGACCGTCTCCCATGCTTGGATGTTCCATCTCAGGCCATAGTGTTTGGCAGAAATCAGTGAATTTTCAGAACGTTGGAAGGTACCCACAACTGGCACTAGTATATTTTTTGTCACTTCAAAGTACCTATGGACAGTCCTTTGCTTTTCCACACAAGAGTAAGCTTAGGAATGCTTTGCTTCATTCTTGATCAGGCTGCCCGCAGACAGAGACCCTTTCCTCTGCTGCTTTATTGCCAGTTACAATACATTGCCAGTTAATACAGTATATGACAAGTTTATTAATACATCTCTGCGAGTGGATATAATAGTCCCCATCAAAAAAAAAAAAAAAAAGATTCCATTGAGCCAATAGATAGCAGTGATTCTGTTAGTGATGGTGAAAGTCATCCTGCATAATAAACCCTCCTCTCTCTGTCTTCCTCGCACCAGTCACAAAGGTTTTCAAGGGTAAGTTCAGGTTAGTTTATTTTTCTTTATATTTTGCATTTTATTTATTATTCTATATTATATTACAGTATTAGAATCATTTTTATGCAAATATTTTTGGGTTGTGAACAAATCACCTGAGTTTCCATTATTTCTTATGGGGAAATTCGCTCTGATATTATAAGTGCTTGGGATTACAAGCATGTTTCCAGAACGAATTATGCTCACAAACCAAGGTTTTACTGTAGTACCATTACATGAAGGCCAAAGTCTAATTCTGGAGTTCAAGTTATATTACAAAGCTGTAGTGATCAAGGCAGTATGGTACTGGCACAAAAATAGACACATAAATTAATAGAACAGAATAAAACACCCAGAAAGGAACCCACTATTATATGTACTTCATTTGGCAAAGCAGGAAAGAATATCTAATGGAAAAAAGACAGTCCCTTTCAGCAAATGGTGTTGGGAAAACAGGACAGCAAAATGCAAAATTAAAAATGGACCACTTTCTTACACCATACACAAAAATATATTCAAAATGGATGAAAGACCTAAATGAGAGACAGGAAGCCATCAAAAATCCTAGAGAACACAGGATATCAGCTGTAGTAACTTCCTGAAGGGATTCTATTTAAGGGAAAAGAAACATTGGTACATTCAATATCTGGATTAATACTTCATTTTCTTGAAACAACTTTTGAATATTCTCATCTCAGAATGAGGATTCAAAGCTGTCTTACCCTAAAACATGAAAACAAATGTGGCTGTAACACGGTTCCATCTTTCCATCTTCAACCTGCACAGAAATTTCTGAGTTTAATCTCATGTTTCTACAGAAAAAAATATGGTTAAAAAGTTATTTTAAAATGATGCATGCTATCTTGGGCACTTGGAATGGGAAACTGGTTATGGGTAAAAATTTTAAAGGAAAGCTGATTCATTGCAGAATGGCATATAAAATATAATTATATTAGTATATTTATGTGTGGAAAAATAATATTAAGTGTTATAAAATGATATTAAAATGGATTTAACAGAAAAGAGACAAAATGTTATATTTCACACATACATTATCATAGAAATGTTGAAGTTGCTAACCCAAATTTTCCCATTGCTCTTACAAAATAGTTTTAGTTCTTTCTCTCTGTGAACACCAACATGTGTTCTCAGTATAAAGACAAGTCATTCAAACCAGAAGGTTTTCTTAGCTTCTTTTGGACTGTTTCCCAGCACAGTGGCCTCTGGCACCATTTTTGGCTATAGAAGCATGAGGTAGTTCAACGGTGCAATAAACATTCTTCCCTTCCTCCACATTAGTGGCTCAAATGGCAATTTGTCCAAGAAATTGCCTGCTGGTGCTGCAATCTCAAATCCCACTTCCATTGGCAGAAAGGTATTCTTGTCCATAAACAAATAAAAGAGCAGAAATACATCTACTGAGACAGCTGAACAGTAACACCACTAATTGCTTAAAGTAATCTGGAAACATATTTTAGAAGTCATAATACAAAGAAGAACATGACTTAAAGAAATTATTAAGTAAATAAGATCAATTTGATTTTTTTCTACCTGATCTCATTTCTGTTGGGCATTTACTAAGTTTATGTAGCATTACTCTCAGAGGCTAAGCAAGCCAGCTGTAAACTAATAATAATTTCTTTTCTTCAGAAAATAAGGGTTACATTAAAATCAGAATATAGTAGCAATGGCACTGTAAGAATAAAATTTGGTACAATTATCTAGAGAGCCTTGCCCAGAATACTAATAACTTCAAAAATAATGCAAGGTTGAACACATTTCTTTTAACTTTACCTTGATTAAAAAATAAAATATTCACTGACAAAGAAAAACACAGCCTCAGTTAAATTACTTCACTCTGACCTACCCTCCTTGTTCCCTCCTCTACATTCTTCCACCCTTAAATGTACTCAAGGCCATGACCTCACATATATATCGTATTATCTGTCATGTAATCTTCTTGTGATAACCACCTCTATTTTGTAAGTATTTTTCTATAGCCTGTCTGGCTTGATTTAATTCTAATGGACTGTTCTTTTACTTAACAATCTCAATATGTATGATGTAAACTCTGATTATTCAAAGATGATAACATGTAGGATAGAAGAAAAATAAAAGGCAACACATATAGAGGAAACTTTTAACATCTGTGTTGGAACAAGGAACTGATTTTGGAGATAGCTCTCTCTTTCTTTCTTTCTTTCTTTCTTTCTTTCTTTCTTTCTTTCTTTCTTTTTGTTCTTTCTTTCTTTCAGCTTTCCTTCTTTCTTTCTGAGAAGGAGGAGGAAAGGGCTGCATTTTTAAAAAATTCACTACAGTCATACTTTTAAATATATATATATTGTACTTAGAGTTAAAGTATGTACAATTGTTTAATTAACTTTCCTATTAAACATTTTTTAAGGACTCAGCATGCAGAATAGCATGAGATTTAGCCTTTTTTATTGTTGTATTCAGTGCTCTAAACTAGTTTAGTCATAGAGAGAGTGTATAATGTGCTGATGACATGATTTAATTGTGACATAAAATGTATCAGGTTCTTCATTGTTTATGATATTTATCTAGAATCTGGGGTAAAATCCCTTAAGTATACTTATGTTCGTAACACGTGGGAACAATATTTCTTCAGTCCCTGAATGGGATCAGGAAAGACTACAGTTAGAAAATATATCCTTCCATGTTAGATATTGAAATATATTCAATGTGTGAAAAATTATCTACTAAATACAGATGAAAGCATACTTCTAAAGTTACAGCAATTCACAAGGGCATGAAAGGGAATAAGCCATTTATTACTTAACCAAAATAGGTAAAAGGTAGTGCTGTTCAAAATTTACTATGCATCAGAATCACCAGGAAAACTTGCTAAAATGTCAGATTCTTGGCTCTACTTCCCAGGGGTATTTTATTAGGCTTCAAGTGCAGCCCAGGGATCTGCATTTATACAATACTCCAGGAAATACTGATGCAGCTTATTTTGGGATCATACCTTGAAGTGTAATAAGGATAAGAAACTATTTACTGAGTAAGGATTAAAGAAGGAGTTGGTGAAGCAGAGGGCTGATAGGAAGGGGGTCATTAGTAAATAAAACTGATGATCTTGCTTCCTATTTCACTGGGGAAAGAGAAGAAACCAGAAAGGAATTTCCAAAAAATCCCACAGAACATTTCTCCATTTAACTGCATCTGTGGCCATATAATAAAACGTGTTACTATGGGCAAACCACACCCTGTGCTAAATAAAATCAGTCACTTACGTGACCATCAGGTGAGACCCTCTCTCACCTAGTAAAGATTCCAGAAATTCTTGCCTTTCTACTGCACCATGTTCACCTTTTTATTCTCTGATCATTATCAAACACATAAAGTAATCTATTATCTCTCATCTTATTAAACACACACACACACACACACACCACAACTCTCTATTCTACTCCCTTTAGCTACTGTCCTGATTTCAGTCCTCTCTTTACAATAAAACTATCACTGCCTCCCCTAAATTGTTTCTGATCACTGTTTCTGATTTCCCTACTTTCATATTTTCTTGACTTCTCTCCAATCAGAATTTTCCCCTCTCCATAAAAACTGATCATCTAAGAACCTCTAGTGAGCCTTATATTGCTAAAATTAACAGTCAATCCCTGGTCCCTAGCTCACATGGCCCACACCAACATTTGACTTAGGCCATGGCTCTAGCTTTAATCTCATCACCTGGCCTACAGTACATCAGAACAGTCATTCTTTCTCAGGCTCCTGTGCTCATCTTCCCATCCCTTCCTCCCCCTTCCCAATCTCCATCTTGCTTATCTCCATTCACTGTTCTACTGGGGATTTTATCTGGTTTCATAACTTTCCATATCATCTACATACAAATGACTCCCAAACATCTATCTCCAGCCCAGACCATCTCGCATGAACTCCTGCCTCACATTTCAACACTTTTTCATGAGTGTTTAATAAACACCTGAAATTTAACATTTCCAGAAATAAAATCTTGATCATTTGTACTCCTCTCTCCTAATCTATTATTCCACAGCCTCTCCCATCTAGAAATAGCAATTTTATAAATTTCAAATTGCTCAGGCCAAAATCTTGAAGTCATTCTTACTTTCTCTCTTTTTTTGTCACACCCCAAATCTGACCCATTAGTGAATCCTTTTTGTTCTACTTTAAAAATATATTCAGAACATCACTTTTTACCACTCCTATTGCTAATATGCCCCTCCAAGCCTTTCACATCTTCCTCTTAGAAAGGCAGCCAGAGTGATTCTATTTCCTAGAAGTTAAGATCCTACCGCTCTTCTCTTCAAAACAGTAAAATCCCCATCTTACTCCGAGTAAAAGCCAAGCCCTTAAATGACCTTCAATAGCAGAGTTAAATCAAGAAGTTCAAATTAAGCTAGATTGAGTCAAGGCATGTCAGTCAATGCAAGTTGAGACACTTCTAGTCATGTCAAGTCAGGACACAGCAAGTCAAGATAGGGTTGTTTCAGGTTCTAGATGATCTCTTCACCCACTATATACTTGTTACCTCAGGCCTTTCTACTAGTCCTCTCACAAGGCTACAGCCACACTGGGCTTCCATGCTATTCCAAAGCACCAAGCATATGATCTTTTCTTTTGTTGTTCCTTGAAGTGGTTTCCCCCAGAATCCCCTCTGACTTGTTCACTTGTTTTCCATCTTTACTCAAATGCCACCTTTTCAGTCAGCCTTACTTATCTATCCTAATATTATAACCTTCCCCCACCAACACATTCTAGACTGCCTCTCTGCGTTTCTTTTCTGGGTTTGAACGAATAAGTAATAACATGTGTTCTACTGATTTACTTTGCTTATTGTCTGCCACTTCTCTGTCTCCCTCAAAATACAAGTTTCCTGAGGGCAAGGCTTTGTGCTACACTTATTAACTGCTCTTGAGCAGTGTTGGGGGAGCTATTTTGTGCCAGTCCATGAAAGCATGTCATGGCTGAGAGTGTACACCAGATAGAATGATATTTCCGGTTTTGATTTTCGGCATATTCTTCCTACCCTCTCAATGTCTTTGTTTTCCTTCTGTCATCATCATCTCAATCTTTAATTACACCTGCCTCCCTCCCTACCCCGCTCCTGAGTCACTCATGTTTTTCTCCATTTATTACTTTCAGTGGATGCAATTTTATAGAATAGTAATAATAACAATGCTATTCATATTTGAATATATGCAGTGCATTCCAGTTTATAAAAGTTACACATACATTGTTTCATGTGGCCCACTGAGAAATACACCCCCCACCCACACACTCATACATACACACATATACACATATGTATATGTACATATACATGTATGTATTTCTGTATTAGAATAAAGTTTTTGGTCTTCCAAAGAAGCTAGGGTTGATTGTCCGTTGTTTTTTAATCTAGGAAGACTTTGTTTTTCCTTTTTCAAAGTGTCAGTAACCTTTATGCTTATTTGAATCCTGCCCCCCATCCTCCTCTGATTTTGAGGCTAACAGTATATCAGATCAATTTTGTCTCTTTTCACGGAGTTTTAGGTCACACAGAAAGGAAAGAAGGTAACTAACATTCATTAAGGACAAATTATGTGGCATGGACTCTGCAAAGCCCTTTACATTCACATTTAATCCTAACAATTACCCTGTGTGGTGTGTATTATGAGTCTCATTTTATGGATGAGGAAATCAAGGCTCACAGAAGTTAAATAACTTGCCTGGGGCTATACAGCTAGTTAGTAGCAGATCTGGATCCAAGAGCTCATGTTCTTTCTACTAGAATAAATTATACTTCTAAGTAAATGTAGGAAAAAAATATATAGTTTTTGAATGGCTTCTGATTTTCCCTGATATATCATTGTCAAAATTTGAGGTGGAAAATTGGAATCAGAATATAGATCAGCATTGACCGTCCAAAGGAAATATAACATGAACCACAAATGTGAGCTGCATATATAATTTTTTAATCTTAGTAATCATATTAAAAAAGTAAAAAGACACAAGTGAAGTTAATAATACATATTTTATCTAATATATCAAAATTATCATTTCAACATGTTATCAGTATAAAAATTTCAGTGAGATACACTGAATTTTTTATCATACCAACGTGCTGGAATTCAGTGTGGATTTTACACTCAAAATTCGTATCAATTCAGACTAGCCACATTTCAGGCACTTAATAGCCACATGAAGCTAGTATGTTGAACAGCACAGTTATACACTAATGTGCAATAGGTCTAATTACTAGTTCATCTTCCTCTGTTGGCATCAAATTTCTTGGAGAGTCATGTGTACTCATTGATCCACCTCTTCCACATTGCTTTACTCACTAGAATGAGCCTGGTTTCAACTACCAGCATTCCAGTCCAGTTACCATAAGATGACAAATCATTTTCTGGTTTCCTATTCATCCAGCTTCTGCTTTACTTAACCTCTCTGCTGCATCTTTGACCAGTATTGATCACTCTCTCCTGCCTTACAATTCTTCTCTCTGGCTTTCTGTGAATTCACTCCTAACTAGTTCTCCTTGTACATGTTTAGCTCATCACGTTCAATCTACTTAGGCTCTTCCCCTTTACATGCAAACATTAGCGTACAGTCTTTGTTTTTACTCTCCTCCTATTTGGAATTGCTAAGCCACACACGGCTTCAACTCCCATCTATACACTGAGCACACCTAAAACTAATCACCATTCACATCTTCATCATGAAATCAAACCTATATATTCAGCTACAAAAGGTTCATTTTCACAGACATCAAAAGTATCATTTCTAAAATCACACACACACACACACACACACACACACACACACACACACACACACACCACTTCCTCCTGATCATCAGTAGGTTGTAGGAACATTTTTCCTCAGAAAAAGTATGCAGTTGCTGGCCAAGTGGGTTATATTTTCTTTGTTTATTTAAGCAAACTGAAGGAATTACGAGAAGGAAAGCCATAAAAAACAAAACACTACATAGTATTTTTTGTTATTTTTTACAGAATAAAATTCCTTTGGTAGAATTGCATCCATCTAAAAGTGAAATAATGGGCATCTTCTTGAATTCTATAATTTCTAACTGTCAGTTTGACTGCTATCTATCGGCAGTGCTACCATCCAAAGACTGTGGCCATAAATTCTGGATAAATAGCCATACTTATCGAATCCTTTCTCAGACACAATATATTAGTCATGTATTATAAACTGCAGAAGGAAGAAAACAAAAATGCCAGAGTATTTATGGACTCCATTGTAATATGTATTCATTTTCAGACTTCTTTAGTACAATGTGTGCTTTTGCAAAGGAAACAAAGATCATTTTTCACATGAAGTGGAAAGAATAATTAAACAAATTTGCTACAGTTTTTCTCTTTTTGCAGTAAGTTTTCTTTCCATTTTTATTTCCACTTGTTCTCCTTCCCAATTCAAACATGCCACTACCCATGGGATACATTCTGCCTGTACAGAAGTGTGATCTGCAGCAGCCGTCCAGCCCATGAAATACACACAAAAATGCTTCTTTGGTTAAGAGTTGCAATCTGTAACCTCTGTTCTGTTTTGTTTTGTTTTCTGTCTTTTTTTTTTTTTTTTTTTTTTGCCACTCTGCCTCAAATTTACTCTCTGTCTGAAAGGGCTCTCCAAAGCCAGTTGTGAGTTAATTCTACTTCTCGGTGTCTTCAGTCAGTCTCTGAGTTTTGAAGCTAAATTCATAACATCTATTCAACACTTTTTCCTGGCTTTCCGGCTTGACCATCTACCCTCAGTTTATACACAGATAACTTTGGGATGGCTGCCACCATCTGTCCTTCACACACATCTTGTAGAATTGACTAAAAGGGAAACACTAGAGCATATGAACGCTTGTGTAAATATAGTGTTGTTGTAATTCAATAAATAGCCTTCAATTTCCACAACATGACTATGTTTTAGACACTTGCTTTTCATGCCAATTGTCTCCCAATATCCATTTCCCTTTCCTATTTAGTAATTGAATTCAGAACAATGCACTCAGCTAAAACATTGTCAGCCTTACCTACACAGCTGGATATGGTCATATAACTAAGTCTGGCCAATGACATATAAGCAGAAGTATGTATGTGCCCATGAAAGATTCTCCTTATAAGGGAGGGGCCAGCACAGACTTGAATGCTGACACAATAGGTGGGAATCTAGTAATCATCTTGACCTCTGAATTTGGAAATCCCAAGATGGAAATGGCAAAGCAGAAAATATGAGCCTTGATAACATTGTCAAATTGTCATAGGAGTCCTGGAAAGCCTACCTATGAATTCCTTTTCTGTGAGAGAGAAATAAACCTTTAACACATTTAAGCTATTTTCTTGTTAAAAGCAATCAGACCTAAACCTAATGGATACACATACAATGGAGTGTTTCCTGGAACTCAGGGGTGCCCAGTTTTAAGCAGACAGATATGATCGGCCCATGTTTTCGAGGGAGACTCACAACCATAATATTCTCAAGACCTAAAATTCAGTTTCATGTGTGATTTGTTAGTATTATATTTGCTTGTCTACTTTGCAGAGGGCATGCCTGGCTAGTTGATGACATTTGCAAATGGGTAGATTAAGTAACAGACATGATTTAAGCTTTTTCTTCTTTTTTCCTTGTTTGGATACTCATAGATATGTCTCAGACATTCTCTGTGAAGACTTACATATTCTGAATCACTATCAGATCACAATCCCATGCTTGCCTGCCTGCAGTGATTCTTTAACAGATCTGTATTGCGTATTGGTTTAGGGGAAAAACTAATGTTACTTTATAGTAATATGATTTCCTAAATGTACAAAAATACCCTGAAAAATAAAATGCACACACATACATACACACATTTATCTTTCATGTAATAAGTGGGATCAAGCAATATTAGAGAACAATTCTAAAATTAAAGTCACAAGGAAGGGCAATATTTTAAAAAGCCATGGAATTTTATTTATCTCATTTTCTAGGGTCATACTTTTTAACACAAGTACATATAGCATGACTGTTTCTCCAATTCCTTCTTAATGGGTCTAACATATAGGTTTAACATATTTAGATGTTTATATTGTGTTGAGATTTTCAAATAGATTGCTTATGTGATCACTTTCTCACATTTGTTTATATGCGCAACCATATAAATTTTTCAGAAGTTCTTACAAATTTTAAATAACCAAGTCTCTTAAAATCAAGGACTCAATAATTACTCTTTCATGTTAAATAAAAACGAATTAGTTCACAGAACAATAGTGAAGATAATGTCTGTTTAAATATGATAGCAAGTTTTGCAAAGATCTTTGGGAAATGGACATGGGTAAGTTGCTTTATTTATTCTCTACTTTTTTTTTTTTTAATTTCGTATGTTATAGGGCAAACATTGTGCAGTCATATATTGAAGACTCCATACCCACCATAAAATAAGAAGCTATGTACATCAAAGCTAAAGTTCCTGGTGGATTCAGGTAATGAGTCACCATGAACCCATAGTCTTTTAAAAACTGAGGAAAACCCACTAAACATGCTTCCTTGTGGCTTTCAAAATCCTCACAACAAAAACTGCTTTGAAACATGCTGGGAGAAGGACTAAAATACCCCACATGTAACCTTTCAGAATTTTATACTGTGGGCAGATTACCAACTGCTCTGGGTATATTTTCTGGATGTCCTTATTGAATTTTGATCATTAGATGGACATAACTTGAATAATAATGTGCAATACTATGGTAGTTTTAAACTTTCATTACCAAAGCTGTTCATTTATTTGCAACACGTGATACGTTCTACATTCAATTAAACACTTAGTACTGTTAATAAGTGAAAATGGATTTGCATTTAAAAAATACATTAGATTTTTACTCATCTTTCAATTCATAGCAAGAATCTAATTTTAGTGTTTGACCACGAGGGCACTGGTCATTAATAGGAAATCACAAAAAGAGATGTGACGTGAATATGTTAACATTCTTTTATGCTTTAACATCATTTAATATTCAATCTTTGGATGTAGCCATATATCCATATTCCTTAAAAGTGAAAGATGAGGTCATCTAACATTTAATAAAACTTGAAGAATCCCTCAAACTTGGTCCAAGCACACTTATGTTTCAATGGAACTCACTGAAAAACAGTATCTACTGATGAAAGACAAAAATAGACAAAGAGGCAGTGCTTGCATAACAACACACCTTAAGTGAGAGACCAAAGGATAAGTTTTTCTTCCTAAAATTTTGTTTGCTTTCAATTAAGAGCCTGGATACCATGGTGATTATATAATAAGAACATGTACCAAATTAGCTAGAATGCTTATTAGATTTTCTTTTTTGGGGAATGTTGTTGGAGACAGAAAAAAGGGAATATAACTGAAAATTTACAGAAAAAGTAAAATTCATGACTGAACTCTCATAAAAAATAAAATCCATAGAAAACTAATATTTACTGAATGCCAACTATGTGCTAAACACTGGACTAGTGACCTACTATGTGCTAAACACTGGACTAGTGACCTACATTTCTCATTTAAATTATTACTGGCAATCAAATGTCAAATTAACGACATGGGTAGAGGCCCATTTCAATCTCTTACATGGTTTTAAAGTGGTTACTCAGTCTTTTCACCTCACAGCATTATTCAAGTACAACTGCTTGATCAGAGAGTAATAGATGAGATCACAAATTTCTCAAACAGTGGAAATAAGACAGGGAAGAAGTCTATAGATGGGACAGAGAGTACTGTCTTAGCTCACAGTCCTTTGGTAATTTATTTTCAATACTTTATCTTCCCCACAGTAGCACAAATTGGTGGTTTGTTCAAACCATTGTTATTTAGAGAACAAAGTCCTTTGGTACCATTCACTCCACAGTTTTCTAATTCTGCAAATAATTAAACTAGGGCATAGGGAGAGCACAAGAATCACATGGTTGTTAGTGGCAGAGATGGGCAGCAATAACCAGCTTCCATGTTTTCCCTCTTGTGAATGCCCAGAGAGGCCAACTGTCACCTAGAAATACTAATCTGTTGACCTTTAGCCCTTGGACAGGCAGTGTAGCAGTCATCAAGAGTACAGATCCTGAAGCCAGACTGTCTGGGTCTAAATCCTATTATTGCCACTTAATAGATGTAACCTTAGGCAATTTATTCCAGATGTACAGCAAATATTCCATTTTATTGGTTATAACAATAGTATCTACCTTATGGAAGTTTTGTGTGCATTCAATGGAGTTATATTTGTTGAACACCTAAATTCATATTTTGTTTTATCAATTAGTATTTCAAATGATGTCTGCCTTCATTCATGTACACACACACACACACAAAATTTGAACTCCTACTATCTGCTAGGTGTTGGGAATCCAAGGATGAAGAAGATAAGCAAATCCTCTCTCCACCTAATGAGCTTACAGTCAAGTAGGAGGTAGAAATGAGTAATCAGACACTACATAGCAAGATGTTTTATGAAAGGGAGGTAAAGAATGGCTGTTAGAATATCTAGGAAAAATAACCCAAATTTGAGACTTCAGTAGCAACTCTTACAGAAGGTGCCTAGAAGTGTGAGCAGCATGGTGTGGGAGGCACGGGAGGAAAACATTCCCCGTAAGGGAGGTAGTAGGTAGAAAGGCCCAACTGGAATGAATGTGGAGCTGGAGAGGCTAGCTGTGGAGTATGAGAGGGAAAGGAAAAGAGACAAGAGTGGTAAGTAGAGTCCAGAGAGGAGTTTACAAGAAACATTAAAGAGTTTAAAATATTTGGAAAGAAATGGGAAGCCACTGCATGATTTGAGCAGGGAGCCAATAGGATTGGATTTGCATTTTACAAAACACTTCGGCTATAAAGTAGGTAAGATGGAGTAAAGATAACTCATGAGCCCACTGATGCAGTTTCAAGTGAGACGTGATGAATGACACAATAATTTGAAGGTTTATGGGAGCCTTGATTTCTAATGCAGTGCACACGATAATCCCTGGAAAGCTAGAGGTTACATGGGGCCAATCTGAGCCCCCTCTAGGAAAGAGAACTCTGCTAAACACCACAATGTAATCTGTTTTAAACATAGGAACAGGGTACCTGGCCTCCTAGGGATGTTTCTAGGAAGCCAGAAACAAAGTGCCTAGAGTCAGAGACGATGGGATTAAAGTTGGCTCCCAAGGGGCGCCTGGGTGGCTCATTTAAGCAGCCGACTTCAGCTCAGGACATGATCTCATGGGTTCATGAGTTGGAGCCCAAGCTCGCAGCCTGCAGCCTGCTTCAGATTCTGTGTCTCCCTCTCTCTCTGCCCCTCCCCCACTCATGTTTGCTCTCTCTTCCTCTCAAAAATAAGTAAACATTAAAAAAAAATTAAGTTGGCTCCCTTACTTCCTCAGGTATGTGATTTGGGACAAACCCTTTTAGTTCAAAGTCTTTTTTAAAATATACAAAAGTGGGATATGAGTTGCTACGTCAAAGTGTTAAATGAGGGGTGACGGGGTGGCATAGGTGTCAGACTCTTAGTTTCAGCTCAGGTCATTATCTCACAATTCATGAGTTCGAGTTCCACACTGCCAGTGCAGAGCCTGCTTGGAATTCTCTCTTTCTCCCTCTTTCTCTCTCTCCCTTTCCCCCAGTCCCTCCCCAACTTGTGCTGTCTTTGTCTTTTTCAAAGTAAATAATCTTAAAAAAAATTGCTAAATGAGACAATACATATAGATATCTTGAAATCTATGCCTGGCATATATCAAGCATTCATTAAAATTTAGGTCTTACATTAAGTGTTTTATTTATTTATTTTTTACAGTTTTCATGAAGTCAAGTTATAAAAGCAATGATCCTCATCTTTAAAGGTCATTGAAAACCATAGCAGTTTCAAGTGACAAGTCTACTAGCCCTTCAGGCTGTAATAAATGCATTTCTGGTACACACGGAAAGAAACAAAGAAGTACCACTCAGGTTGACCCCAGGTAACATTCCCTCATATTTAAGAGACACCTTGGTCTTTAAGCTGAGAGTCAAAGAATTAAGTTGGTTAGTGTTCCTATTTTGCCTTTCTGATTACAAAGCAAAGTTACACCATGTTGATCATCAGCAATTTCAGATTCTCTACCTCCAATAATTTCCAGTACAATTCTATCCATCCATGACCCCTTAACCAGAGATGTTTCCATAACAGACCTAAAAGCATATCACAATCTGTCAGACCCTAACTCTCTAAACGTGTGGCATTGTAACTCTCCCTTTGCTCATGCCTGGAATGATCTTTCTGAAAGTCTGAAATTTATACAGAAATTGACAAAAAAAAATTCTTATGGGTGTCATCTGAAGAAACCAGCCCTACTTTTTGCTGGTATTTCCAAAATCATAATTAACAACAGACCACTAACATAAACTCAACAGATAAGTCAGTCACTGTGCTAAACACAAGGGATGGAGATAACCAAGGGTTGGCTGTTGACTTCAAGTGGTCCATATTCTGATATAGGAAACAGATGAGTATAGCTGCATTTACTACAATGTGAAAAGTGCTACAGCAGCAGAATGCACCAAACATGGTAAGAAAACAAATGAAATGTTATTAATTCTGCCTGAAAGAGATAATGAAAAGCTTGTAGACAAAGACAATTTTGAAACAGTTATTTCATTTTTTTAAAATATGGTTATGTGTATGTGTTGTGTGTGTGTGTTTGTGTGTGTGTGTGTGTGTGTGTGTGTGTGTGCGTCCTCTGAATATGCATTCACAGGGAAGGCATCATTCATAGGAAAGCCTTCTTTCTTAAAAGACATTCAAGTCTGTGTTTCAGAGAAAAAAAGCTATCTGCTACTACTACCAATACCACAAGTATCGTTATTTTGAAAACTCCACAACACAATAATTTATCAACATTAGAAGCTGGGGAATGTGGGAGTTTCTCACTTCAACTCATACTGAACATTTGACAATCACTTTAAATTTATTCCCTCCAATTGTGAAATCACTCCAAATAATCAGTGAATGAGAAATGTAACTCCGAGTGTTCAAGCACACAGAAAACACACACACATTTGGAAATCAGTTTTTGAAGTGTTGGTATTCTCACTGCATACAGAACTTTTACTAGGCACTGTGAAATCAAGCTGTGCTGTTTCTTCAAAGAGGGTGGACAAAGTTTACAGACCAAAAGGAACAAAGAAGTATGGATTTTAAATTAATAAAGCATTGCTTCTAGATTTTCTAGATAAAGCTTGCATGTTGAGCCCTAAGGAATTTCAAATAATCATCATTGTTGTTATAGTCATAAATTCAGCCTCTTAAGAAATATTGGAAAAAACAGACTACCACAGAATGATTTTAATGTAGCTCAAGTTATAGTTATATATAAATACATATGTGTATATATATACATATACATATGTATATATGTATATATTTTATATTTGTATACAAAGATACATATGTATATATTTTATTTTTAAAGAGAGAGAGCAGAAGAGGGGGCAGAGGGAGAGAGAGAATATTTTCCTTTTTAATTTTTTTAATGTTTATTTATTTTTGAGAGAGACAGAGACAGAATGCAAGTGGGTTAGGGGCAGAGAGAGAGGGAGACAGAGAATCCGAAGCAGGTTCCAGGCTCCGAGCTGCCAGCACAATGCCTGACGTGGGGCTCAAACCCACAAGCTGTGAGATCATGACCTGAGCCAAAGGTGGACGCTCAACTGACTGAGCCACCCAGGCGTCCCAGGGAGAGAGAGAATCTTAAGCAAGCTCCACACTCAGCATGGAGCCTGACTCAGGACTTGATCTCATGACATTGGGATCATGACTTGAGCCGAAATCAAGAGCTGGACCCTCAACCGAGCGAGCCACCCATTCGTACCTACATTATAATATTAATGGATTTTATTCCAGGCTATTTCTCCTTATGTTTGAAACTGCATAAAAAATAGTAAATAAGCTTTTATTTCGAAGTTTTAAAAATTCATTAATTGCTATGTGCTATCTCATAATGGAAGAAAAACATTTTAAGAAACCTGTGAAAGGTATACTCCCATAAGCATAAATTATGTTGTAGTGGTAGTGTTAATATGGCTTGGAAACCCTCTACTAAAAATATTAGTCATCCAAAGCAAATTGAGTTCGGTGTCAGTGATATGTTTTTGGATATTATGCATCCTGTTTTTCTTTAATTACTAAAAATCGCAGGGCCATTTTAAAAGAAAACTCCCCTGACATCTTAACACAACTAATAATGAAATGGAGTAGCTGGGAATTAAGCTGCTGTAACAGATGTTTAAAAGCAGAATGGAGGCTCCCCCATGTAATAAATCCTCGTTTAGGCCTGGTGATGGTGAGTAGCAGGGTCTTAATTCAGGTAGTTTGCTGAATTTACCTTCAGGCACAAAACTTGTGACAGGGGTAAAAAAAACATGTTTTCACTCTAAAGCCACAGTCATACACTGGGAGTCTTTTCTTCTCACATTGTCAGAAGCTTGAAGTAGATAAAATAAAACTGAAAGGAAGATTATTTGGCATAATATTAAGAAACACTACAGAGCCTAGTGCCACTCTGGCTGGATTCCAATCCAGGCCTGTCCTCCCTGCAGCTGCATGACCTAGGACAAACTACTGACCAGCTGCAGGCCTCAGTTTTCCTATCTGTACAATGGGAAAAATAAGAGGACCTACTGAAAAGACAGTGGTGAGGATTAACACTTAGGCCATTCCTAGACATGTGGCAAATACCATAAAAGCATTTGCTATTAACATTATGAATATTTAGTCAGAGATGAGAGTATGGGTAGCATATTCTTAGAACTATTTCTCTTAGAAATATTTTCTTACAGAATGTCTTTGTGAGGCATGTTTAATAGAGACAGAACGTGCTGTGCTTACGAGGAGAGAGAGATTGTTCAGAATTAATGGAACCCTCAGGACACACAGATTCCACTTCACACATCTATTCTCTCTTTTCTTTTTATCTGACGGAGGAAAACACTGACACTTAAAGAACAAGTTATGACCAATCTAGGAACACTGGCAATTACACACACAGCAATGCAGAGTAACGGCACAATTCTAGTTACATAACAACTCAAAATCAAATCATGACTGTTGTTTCCCCTTAAAGAGTTCCAAATTCTGGAACATCCACATATGGTGCCTAAGAAGATACTCCATGAACGATGTCTCCAATGTACACGTGTGTGAAGACATGAACGCATTCCTTTTCTCATCATATAGTAAAAACAACACACTCCTTATATACCATTTGTAAAACACAGCCAAATGCAAAGAGAAAGAACTAATTTATAATCCAAAAAGATTCACTGTTAATACATGACATATTTTCTTCCAATGCCTAGTAAGGGTTAGAAATTTGAAAAAGAATGGCCTTTGTTTTTAAAATTGTATAAAAAATATTTACTTATCCCATTAAATATTTTAAATTTATAATTTCAATGATTAAATGGCATGAAATTTACCATAATTTATGTAACTACCCCTCTTGTGAGACATTTAAACTACATTTTCAACATATCAATACTATGATAATTATTAATGCATAATCCTTGTGCACATCTCTATTTCAATTTTTATAAACTGACTATATGGAAATAGTGGTCCCAAAAGTGTGAAGGTGGCTCTTAATGCACATTGTTAAATTGTACTTCAGTAGCATTCTCATCATTGGTGTATGCAAGTAGCTACTTTGTTACATATTTGCCATCACCAGTTATTATTTTAAGAAAATATTTTCCAATATGATGAGTAAGATACAGTTTCAACATTACTAACTAATCAAATAAATGCAACTTAAAACGATAAAATTGAATACTCTTTTTCATTATTTCACATGGTTTCAGTTTCTGTGATTAAATTTCAGTGAAACCCGTGCCACACTTGTCTTTCCTGTGATATTAAGGGACAGCTTCCAGTCCAAATACCCATGATCATCAGTGGCCCTGTCCTGAGTTCCATTAATAGACAGAATCATCTTTGTTGACATTCTCAGGCTGACACAGAAAGTAGAAAAATACTGATAGCTGCCATTGTGTGCCAAGATTAGAAGTGAAAAGAAAGATTACATGTGAAATTAAAGACAGGGTCAAAAGAAATATGCAATAAAATTAAAGACATAGTAAATACATTAAAACAAAGTAATACAAAGTACAAATTCAGCTCTATAGAGTGGGAATCTTACTTTTCTCTCTTGGGTGCAAGTCTCTGTTTCATTATAAGTGATCAATAGATACATTGAATGAATATGGAAATGGAATGCCAACAGAGAACCTAGGCTGTGAAAGACTTTAGAACTGGTATGAATTTTTGGCCAGAATTTAACATTTTGTGTTTGAATAGAGATAGCTTAGTTCCCTTCTCTTTCTTGGTATCTCTCTCACACTTGAATCTTCCAAAACATGTTGTTAGGTTGCATGCATTTTTATCCGGTTGTAATTATTTCTTCCTCCATAAAGGATAAAAACAGAAGTCTAACTGGCTGTACACTGGATCTCAAACTGTGGTTCACTAACCAGCAGCATTAATATCGCCTAGAAACTTGTAGAAACACAAAATCTTGGGCCCCACTCCAGATCTACTGAACTGGTCCGGGGTATGGCCCAGCAATCTGTATTTCTAAAACGTCCTCAAGACAGTCTGGTGCAAGCTAAAGTTTTAGAATCACTGACACAATCTGGGGCTATTCTTCCTCCAATATAGGTAATTCTCCATCCCCACCCCTATACACACTGGCTTAATCCATTATGTAGGACACGTGATTTACAGAGAAGGTAGAGGAAAGAAACTCACATTTCTAGGATCACCATTTCATTACTGCACAGACCAATGTTCCCCACTTCAAAATGGGAACTATGCATTAAAAAGATCTCAAATCACAACACAATTACCTTGGAGTGCTAAATTTTTCACATTAAAAAAGGACTGTTATTTTTTCTACAGAAAAAAAATTATAGCATTTCATTAAATAGTTTGTTTTATTGCCTTACAACATACCTAACATGACAATTCTTTTAGCACATGAATTTTTGCAACAGATTTTTTACAAAAAAATAAAGTGTCCATGTAATATTCCAGTGTTGCCGAGGCAATGTGAAATAATACAAAATATTACCACATCACTTCAATAATGAGTGTAATACTGAGTCCTCAAAACATTGTTTGGTCATCGAATTTGTCTCTGTAAGCAAAAAATAAAATAAAAACTTTATGTATGATTCCTTAGTATGGTCGCTACCGATCATGAAGATGGCTGAAGGAATCAGCCCCTATCACTTTTACCGCATAATGTTTGTATTAGCAGGTACATACGGACTCAGTGTCAGTTTCAATACCTGCAAAATAATTATGATAATATTAGTTTCTTGTTCTCCCTGACAAAGCCATTTTTAGACCCTGTCAACCAAATCCTCTAGGTTCCATGGAGACGTGTGCTACATAAATACAATCATTATTTATACTCTTTTCACGTTATTGTGAAGATTGTTAAATGAAGGAGCAATGCACTAAATATTAACAGCTTTTATTCAGTGAAAGCCATTTTACACCTTAGCTAACAACATTATACCAAATAGAAAACTGAGATATAAGGTTATCAATTTCTCACTTAACAGTTCTGTTACCACCCAGTTACTCAACAGATAGATGCCTCCTTTCTTAAAAGACCAAACTTATGGATAGACCTAAAGCAGCTAAACTTGGGATTCATTACAAAAATACCAGAGGCTAATGAAACACCAACCTGATAGGTGTACTTTAGTGAATTACCCAAGGATAATTTATATTACAAGTTGGATCACTGTCCAAATAAGAAAAGAAACTAAATTTGCCATGAATAATGACCAAACATTTGTTGCCTCACTGTAGCACATCAGCAACAAATCACTTGAATCTTACTACTGTTTAAAAGTGTCACTTTATACTGAGAATTGTTTTCTTCATTGATGTCATTCTCTTTGCAGCTTTTCACTAAAAGTGTTTTACTAAGCAGTGATTGGTAGACATAAGATGTATGTATGTTGAGGCAAGATTTTTAACAATTCTCTTCACTTACTAGCTGTATTATTTTGGATGACTTACTTGATTTCTTTGAATTTCAGTTTCTCATACATGAAATGGAAATTATATTGGCTTCATAAGATTATGATGAGCTTTGAGGTATATGTTTTTACATAGTAACACATATAAAATACAATATTTTTAGCAGAATATCTGCTACTTACTAAATATGTAATAAAGATTGCTATAATTAAACACTCCCTTTATTTGAATTCATCATAAATCTATGCTTCAAATAAATTCCTTAAGCTTCCTTCTACCCTATTTCATTTGATGTTCTTATTTAGACATTCCTTTCTGCCAATTTACTGAGGTGAAAATGATTCTGACATTAATTTATACTTTATTTTTCAATTATACAGGGTATTTGTTTTGTTGTCTGTTAAAAGTTAAAAAAGACACAAACTGGGGAGAGTTGGTCAGTAGGTTTAGAGGATGTGAACCTATGTATTTGCATCTGATGGCATTTTCGAATAAAAGATAATTCCGTTTGCTAAAAGGTACGATCTCTTCCCCTTTCCAGCCTTTGGTGGAAAAAATTGAGAGCTACTGTAATTCAAGGTTTCGTAATCCAACAAGTCATTTATGTGTCCAAACATATTATTAATGATTCTATACTGTAATATAAATAAGAAACAATATTAATAAATTTTACCTATTGTATAATTATATATACATATATTTTTATGTATTCCATGTATTTTAAGGAAATCAACAACTTAAGACACTAGTAATATTTAGAAATTTGAGTTGAAATGATATTAGAAACACTCATACATATCATGTTATGATATCATAAAATATCATTGTACAAATTTAGAGATACGTAGTTACACGGGAACGATATGTATTAATTTACTTTATATAGATTACTTCCTACACATTGAGTCTTACATACATATTAGTATGCTAAAGACTTATTTATGGACCTGAAATACCAAAATGTTTACCCCAAAGTATTCATAATCATGATGCACATATACTTAAGAAAATTATAGAAGTTTAATTACTAGCTCAGAATTTTTGAATCATAGAACTTCAGATTCTACCGTTTAGAAGGTAACTTACAGTTGTCTGGTTCTATTTCTATATGATAAAGATGCCCTCTCCACAGTACTCTCTTTGGAAACTGGCCATGTAGTAATAAAAATAGGTATCATTTTTGAGCACTTCATATGTGTCAGGGATTGCAGTAAGCCCTTAACACATGGACATCATAAGCATTGTATTAGATTGGTACTATTATCACTTGCATTGAGGCTCTAAGAGACATAGTTGCATGATCAGAGCTACAAGGGCTGATTTGTGCAAAGCCAGGTTCTCACACAAATATTTCAGGAGATGGGAAGCTCATCACTACAGGCAGTAAAGAATCAATGCTTGTTAATGTGGTCTTCCTGAAATTGAGATGTAAACCATATCTCTATCACTTCCATTTCTTGGCATTTTGACCTCTGGAATTGACCAGACAATTACAAAAACAAAAACAAAA
Organism: Panthera tigris; assembly: GCF_018350195.1. Classification (NCBI taxonomy): domain Eukaryota; kingdom Metazoa; phylum Chordata; class Mammalia; order Carnivora; family Felidae; genus Panthera; species Panthera tigris. Next base: position 82,883,679 of record NC_056661.1, read on the forward strand.
ACAAACTCCTTTCTCCCTGTGATGGCAATTTGTCACTATTACTCTCATTCAACCCCAATATTGCCTACTTCCCCTAATTTTTATCAATCTACTGACCAATTTACTTTAGACAGAATTTAATCACATCTTAATTCAGCATTCATTTTTTAAATTAATGATATTAAATGATCTTCTAAACTTTGTAGTTTACCTACAGCATTCCCCCTGATCTACTATGCTACCAACCCATCTTAAAGCATTTAGATTTATTCTTAGTGGTTCTTTTTAAACTTTGTATTAAGCAATTGCTTAATAAGGGTTTAGAATTTTGTTGAGTATTAAAGTAAAACTCAGAAACCCACTACCTCTTTTTCTTTAGTTTAGGACATTAGGGATGGTGTTTTAGTGCCACATAAGGCTAAGGGAATGGGTTTGAGGTTGGAATTTATGTTCATTTGAATCATAGTTCATTCAGTTATTTCTGTCCTAAGACCAGATATTTAATCTCTCAAGTTTCAGTTTCCTTGTCTGTAAATGGCAACATTAATAGAACATATTCTCAGAGTAGTCATAAAAATCAAAGGTAATAAATTAAAATACTCAGCACAAGATCCTGCTCAATATATTAGTAAATGTTCCTTAAATAAATATGCTAACTCTTTAAATTCCTGGAATTATAATTTATGTGGACATAGTGACCCAAACTCATTTAACATGGTAAAGTCATCACCTAGTATCTTCATAACCCCTTAGATCATTATTCTCTTTAAGCACTGCAGCCCCATATAATTTATACTATTTTCCCCTTCCCTAGCTAAAATTTTCCATTTATTATAGCAAGTCATCCCAAGATGTCTTTTAAAACCTAATCTCTTTAGACCTCTGTTCTATTTTTTTTCCAAGTATCTCTTCTCTTTCAGATTACATCATAGTCATTTCTTTGAACACATCACTCATATTTCTGAAGCCAGATTCCCCTTATTGCCTCTGGCCATGAATCATATCTATATGTCTTCTAAATTTATGAAATTTCATTTATAAGTTCTTGGGTATTAATATGACCGTACCCAGTATACTTGGGGGAATAATATTATAAATTTTAAGATAATCTATTTTTCCTTCAATAAATATTAACACTCTACCAGAAGCTAATCCTATGGCACAATTAAGCCCCAAGTATCCAGTCCCCCATTAGTGGTTGAGAATATGGGCTCTGCAGCTATACTTCCTAAGGCCAAAACCCTACTCATTTCATTTACTAGCTGTTTGACTTTGAACAAGCTATTAAGCTCCTGTGCCTCAGTTTCTTCATCTATAAAATGGAAAGAGTTGTACCTACTCATAAAGTCATTGTGAAGTGTAAAGTGATGTTCAATAGATAGCAGTTGTTATTTATTATTTCTCATATAGATTTGAAATCATTAATAAGAGGATAATACATAAAGAGTTTTCTTTTAGCAAAGCTAAAAGACCATTTCCAATAGATTGAAATCCCCTTGAGCAACTTACTACAGCCTGATGGTTATAAAAAAAGAGTCAATACATATGTGCAGATAATAATAACACATACCTGATTAGATGAGCCTTTCATCCCTATTCTGTATGAAAATTTACTAAGATCTCTTTGTATTAAGAGCTAGCAACAGCCTCCATTTGACCAGGCAACATTCCATTCCTCTCTTCTTCTTTGTTAATGGTGTACTTTGCTACACATGGTTTCCAAGCTTAGATTTCCATGCAAGTGTAGATCTTCTTGATGTACAAGTACCCTTCTCTGTCCATTTTATTTCTTTTGGACAGACTGAATTCTGATCTATCCTGTTCAAAACCAAAGGATTTCCCTTTGGAGGCTTGTATAACTTGACTTCTAAATGACAGTTAGATCACAAAATAAAAGGCATTATTCCCCTATATTTCTCTTCAATTACACATTAATCAGGTTTATATTTCTTATTATAAAGTCTATACATATGAAACTACTGTACTAAGATTATTTGTTTTATACACATAATTTTGGATCCTAGTAGTCTCTAAGCTTCAGTATCTCTTACTCACAAAACCAACCTACCTTTAAAAATTTATACTACTTTTACAATTGTAATTTTAGTCTACCTTTTATGCAGTTAATTAGAAATATTATAAATATTTCCAAGTTACCCATAATTGCCACCTCTGTCTTATTTTCAGGAGGCACCACATAACAAAAACCATTTTGTGTCAGGCCAGTTACACAGTGGGACTTGCAAGGGTAGTCCTTAGGAACTTGGTGTCAGGGTGCCTCGGGGGCTCTGTCAGTTGAGCATCCAACTTTGGTTCAAGTCATGATCTCACTTTGTGAGTTCAAGGTCCACACTGGGCTCTCTGCTGTCAGCACAGTGCCCACTTCAGATCCTCTGCCCACCTCTCTCTGCCCCTTCCCCACTCGTGTTCTCTCTCTCTCTTAAAAATAAACAAACATTTTTTAAAAAAGAACTTGGTGTCAGAAGGAAACTGATTCGATGAACCTTTCTTATATCATAAACTCTACCAAATTTGTGGTAAGAATTCTGGTTTTCCTTACTTTATAGAAATGAAGAAAAACACTTTCATTCTTACAAAATGGAAGTATCCTTTGAAAAACTGGGCAGCAGGCAGAATTTCAGATCATTGAAATGCTTCCCATTTTAAATACAAAAAATTTATTTCATTTTATTTTATTTTACAGTGCATTTATTTTTGAGAGAGAGAGTGCAGGTTGGGGAGGGGGAGAGAGAGAGGGAGACAGTGGATCCAAAGCAGGCTCTGCATTGACAGCAGAGAGCCCGATGCAGCCCTCAAACTCATGAATCACGCGATCATGACCTAAGCCCAAGTCACACGCTTAACTGACTGTCCCACCCAGGCTCCCCTAAATATGAAAATTTTAAACAAAGACAGGTGCATTTGGGAATCATGGAATATATAGAGAGAGTATTAACTAATGCATATTATTTTTAGTTAATAAACAAGAGTATTAAAACATGATACTCAAATCCATTTAAGTTATTGATGTAGGCATAAAGGTGATTTTATTGAATGTTTAACTAACTTATTAGTTATTTAACAGTCATGTCAATGACTAACTTAACAGTCATTTTCAAAACATTTTCATTTGATATGAAGACATAAAAAAATAATAAAGTTAAAATACACCAACATCGATGAAGTTAAAATACTATACTAACATCGCTATAAGTAACAATAACACTAACAGCTCAAGTGGAATATAATAACTGGCTTTTTTTAAAAAGTAGGAAATTCTTACTAGATATGTTTCCTGAGGCAAAGGCAACAAAAGCAAAAATGAACTATTGGGACTTCATCAAGATTAAAAATATATATATATATAAGATATTTATATATCTTATAAAGGGTTAGTATCCAAAATCTATAAAGAACTTAGCAAACTCAACACCCAAAATAAATAAGTAAGTAATCCAGTTAAGAAATGGGCAGAAGATATGAATAGACATTTTTCCAAAGAAAACAACCAGATGACTAACAGACACACGAAAAGATTCTCAACATCACTCATCAGCAGGGAAATGCAAATGAAAACTACAGTGAGATCCCACAACACACCTGTAAGAAAGGCTAAAAATAACACAGGAAAGAAGAGATGTTGGTGAGGATGTGGAGAAAGGGGAACTCTCTTACATTTTTGGTGGGAATGCTAACTGGTGCAGCTACTTTGGAAAATGGTATGGAGGCTCTTCAAAAAGTTAAAGATGGAACTACCCTATGGTCCAACAATTACATTAATAGGTATCTACTCAAGGATACAAAAATAATGATTCGAAGGGACACATACACCCAATATTTACAGAAGCATTATCATCAATAGCAAATTATGGAAAAAGCCCAAATATCCATTGACTGATGAATGGATAAAGAAGATGGGGTGTATATATACAATGAAATATTATGCAACCATAAAAAATGAAATCTTGCCATCTGCAATGATATGGATGGAGCTAGAGTGTTGTGCTAAGCAAAATAAGTCAGAGAAGACAAATACAATATGATTTCATTCATATATGGAATTTAAGAAACAAACAAAAAAAAAGAACATGCGTGAAAAAAAGAAAAAGGCAAACCATGAAACTGACTCTTAACTGTGAAGAACAAACTAAAAGTTGCTGGAGGGGAGTTGGGCAGGTTTGACAGGTTAAACAAGTGATGGGTATTAAGGAGGGTGCTTGTGATGAGCATTGAGTACTGTATGTAAGTGATGAATCACTAAATTCTACATCTGAAACTACCATTACATTGGATGTTAACTAACTGGAATTTAAGTAAAAAGTTGAAACTATAATAAATTAAAAAATAAATAAACAAACAAATAAATAAATAAAGCGGCAATTCAATATGATCTAAGAATTTTAAAGTAATCAAATTTATTTTTTTAATTTAAATAATTTTCTATTATTTTCTGAATAGATGTGCTATCCAATTACTCACCCATGTACCCATCCCATCCATTTAATCCATATATAATCTAGTAAACACTTTTGATAGTCTGTTATGACATTGGACAAAGGATAGAATTTGAAATTCGGAGACCTACATTCACATTCTGGTTCTGCCACTTACTTCTTATGTAACTTTAGTGCTCCATTTACTTATCCATTAAACAAAGCTAATATTGTCAACCTCATTGGAGTGTGAATATTATATAAGATAATGGATATCCAAGTGTCTAGCATATGTTGATAAATGGCAATGGACATGGTTAAGAATCACAAAATAGAGAAATGGCCATTTCTGTTCCCACAGGCTGAAATATCTCATTTTGAGTTTTAATTATTTTTAATCTCAGACTGTTCATATATTGTCTCTCATATAGGATAAAGCTTTCAAATATAATTTTTTTATTATTGTCAAATAATACACTAATTAACATCAGAGTTGACATTAAACACTCCTTTTGAATATTCTTAAAGGTTTGGCTTATTTTTAGGTATACTGAGAAGTTCAATAAATGCTATAAAACATCTATGAAAATATATAAAAATCAACATAAAATTAAAAAAATAAGATTAGGGTTTGAAATGAATGGCCATAAAAATTTGAAAAGGGAGAGGAATTTTAAATTCTTTCTTGAAACCTCATGCCTTTGGCTAGTTTCTTGATAGTAAGACCATTGCACCTCTGCTTAGATGAGGAAAATGACCCCAGGTTTTAGGATATAATTTAAAGGAGAGATAGAAACAAGAAAAATTAAAAGAAACAGTATAAAAATAGGCATGTTAATAATCTTACAGCATCGCTCTTCCCCCAACCCATGACTTTCTGCTCCACTAGACTTTTTAAACTAGATTTCTTTAACTTAATCACCCATCACAAGAGCCAAACAAAATATTATTGTTCTCATAAAGAAATCTACTCGGTAAAAGTTGCTACCTGAATCTTGGGCCAGTTTTGACCTACATTTTCTATTTCAGCCTGGGATTTAAGACAATTTCTTCACAAATTCTAAGGTTTCTAAAACAAAAACTTACCCACAAATAAGGAAGTGAGAGTGAGTCAATTTAAGATTTGAGACATTTCCAGATGGAGACACAGCTCTTTACATTCCATTTTACAAGGTAGGTCTGAATTGTATACAGCAATCTGTTGCCTGGACAATAATTTATTGGCAGATCATAGAGCAGAAAATCCAATGCTTCTGCTGGAAACAAATCTCAAAATGGCTCCAGAATCTCACAGAAATGGATTGGAAGAAACAGATGATCTTCAAGTCTCAGTTCATAATATGAATCACAAACAGCACCTTGATCAGGGAGACCTCATAAGTGAGCTAATAAATGATATGGTAACTGTTCCCCTCCAAAAAAAAAAAAAAAAAGAGAGAGAGAGAGAGAAAGAGAGAGACAGAGAGAGGGCTCAAACAAAATTAGAAATGAAAGAGGAGAAATAGCAACTGACAGCACAGAAATACAAAGGATTTTAAGAGAATATTATGGAAAACTATAAGCCAAAAAATTGGACAACCTAAAAGAAATGGATAAATTCCTAGAAACATATAATCTTCCAAAACTGAACCAGGAAGAAACAGAAAATTTGAATGAAGTGATTACCAGATATGAAATAGAATCAATAATCAAAAAACTCCCATCAGACAAAAGTCTGGGACTAGATGGATTTTCAAGGGAACTCTACCAAACATTTAAAGAAAAGTTAAGAGAAATTGCTTGGAAGATGGCGGCGTAGGAGGACGCTGGGTTCACCGCATCCTGCTGGTCACTTAGATTCCACATACACCTGCCTAAATAACCCAGAAAACAGCCAGAAGACTAGCAGAACGGAATCTCCGGACCCAAGTGCAGACGAGAGGCCCACGGAAGAGGGCAGGAAGGGCGGAGAGGCGTCCACGGTACACGGACTGGCGGGAGGGAGCTGGGATGGAGGGGTGGCCCCCCGGCCAAGCAAAGCCCCCGAGGATGGCTGGCAAAAGCAGAGGGGCCAGACCGAGTGTGTTCAGACAGCAAGTGGGACTTAACATCTGGAAGGTTATAAGTTAACAGCTCTTCTCAGAGAGCTGAAGGCTGGAGGACAACGGGAGGGAGAGTTGCTGAGCCCCTGACGACAGAGCTCAGCTTGGTGGGGAACAAAGGTGCTCGCCAGCGCCATCTCCCTCGCCCATCCCCCAGCCAAAATCCCTAAGGGAACCAGTTCCTGCCAGGGAACTTGCTTGCACGGTGCACCCACCCAACGCTATGCTTCTCCAGATCCATCCCTCCAGGCAGCAGGTCTGACTCCCTCCTGCTGCCACAGGGCCCCTCCCGAAGCGGGTCACCGAAGGAGAAGCAAGCTGAGCCTCCTCCTCCTGCCCCTGTACACCTTGCCTATCCACCTCAGCTAATATGCCAGATCCCCAGCACCACAAGCCTGGCAGTATCAAGTAGCCCAGATGGGCCACGCCACCCCACAATGAATCCTGCCCCTAGGACAGGGGAAGAGAAGGTACACACCAGTCTGACTGTGGCCCCAGTGGTGGGCTGGGGGCAGACATCAGGTCTGACTGCAGGCCCCACCCACCAACTCCAGTTATTCAAGACAGCACAGGGGAAGTGCCCTGCAGGTCCGCATCACTCCAGGGACTATCCAAAATGACCAAACGGAAGAATTCCCCTCAAAAGAATCTCCAGGAAATAACAATAGCTAACGAACTGATCAAAAAGGATTTAAACAATATAACAGAAAGTGAATTTAGAATAATAGTCATAAAATTAATCGCTGGGCTTGAAAACAGTAATGAGGACACCAGAGAATCTATTGCTACAGAGATCAAGGGACTAAGGAATAGTCAGGAGGAGCTAAAAAATTCTATAAACAAGCTGCAAAATAAAATGGAAACGACCACGGCTCAAATTGAAAAGGCAGAGGAGAGAATAGGTGAACTAGAAGATAAAATTATGGAAAAAGAGGAAGCTGAGAAAAAGAGAGATACAAAAATCCAGGAGTATGAGGGGAAAATTAGAGAACTAAGTGATGCACTAAAGAGAAATAATCTATGCATAATTGGTATTCCAGAGGAGGAAGAGAGAGGGAAAGGTGCTGAAGGTGTACTTGAAGAAATCATAACTGAAAACTTCCCTGAACTGGGGAAGGAAAAAGGCATTGAAATCCAAGAAGCATAGAGAATTCCCTTCAGACGTAACTTGAATCGATCTTCTACATGACATATCATAGTGAAACTGGCAAAATACAAGGATAAAGAGAAAATTCTGAAAGCAGCGAGGGATAAACGTGCCCTAACATATAAAGGGAGACCTATAAGACTCGGGACTGATCTCTCTTCTGAAACTTGGCAGGCCAGAAAAGAATGGCAGGGGATCTTCAATGTGATGAACAGAAAAAACATGCAGCCGAGAATCCTTTATCCAGCAAGTCTGTCATTAAGAATAGAAGGATAGATAAAGGTGTTCCCAAACAAACAAAAACTGAAGGAATTCATCACCACTAAACCAGCCCTACAAGAGATCCTAAGGGGGATCCTGTGAGACAAAGTACCAGAGATATCGCTACAAGCATGAAACCTACAGACATCACAATGACTCTAAATCCATATCTTTCAATAATAACACTGAATGTAAATGGACTAAATGCGCCAACCAAAAGACATAGGGTATCAGAATGGATAAAAAAACAAGACCCATCTATTTGCTGTCTACAAGAGACTCATTTTAGACCTGAGGACACCTTCAGATTGAGAGTGAGGGGATGGAGAACTATTTATCATGCTACTGCAAGTCAGAAGAAAGCTGGAGTAGCCATACTTATATCAGACAAACTAGACTTTAAATTAAAGGCTGTAACAAGAGATGAAGAAGGGCATTATATAATAATCACAGGGTCTATCCATCAGGAAGAGCTAACAATTATAAATGTCTACGTGCCGAATACGGGAGCCCCCAAATATATAAAACAATTAGTCACAAACATAAGCAACCTTATTGATAAGAATGTGGTGATTGCAGGGGACTTTAACGCTCCACTTACAAAAATGGATAGATCATCTAGACACATGGTCAATAAAGAAACAAGCGCCCTGAATGATACAATGGATCAGATGGACTTGACAGATATATTTAGAACTCTGCATCCCAAAGCAACAGAATATACTTTCTTCTCAAGTCCACATGGAACATTCTCCAAGATAGATCACATACTGGGTCACAAAACAGCCCTTCATAAGTATACAAGAATTGAGATCATACCATGCATACTTTCAGACCACAATGCTATGAAATTTGAAATCAACCACAGGAAGAAGTCTGGAAAACCTCCAAAAGCATGGAGGTTAAAGAACACCCTACTAAAGAATGAGTGGGTCAACCAGGCAATTAGAGAAGAAATTTAAAAATATATGGAAACAAATGAAAATGAAAATACAACAATCCAAATGCTTTGGGATGCAGCGAAGGCAGTCCTGAGAGGAAAATACATTGCAGTCCAGGCCTATCTCAAGAAACAAAAAAAATCCCAAATACAAAATCTAACAGCACATCTAAAGGAAATAGAAGCAGAACAGCAAAGACAGCCTAAACCCAGCAGAAGAAGAGAAACAATAAAGATCAGAGCAGAGGTAAACAATATAGAATCTAAAAAAACTGTAGAGCAGATCAACGAAAACAAGAGTTGGTTTTTTGAAAAAATAAACAAAATTGATAAACCTCTAGCCAGACTTCTCAAAAAGAAAAGGGAGATGACCCAAATAGATTAAATCATAAATGAAAATCGAATTATTACAACCAATCCCTCAGAGATACAAGAAATTATCAGGGAATACTATGAAAAATTATATGCCAACCAACTGGACAACCTGGAAGAAATGGAAAAATTCCTAAACACCCACACACTTCCAAAACTCAATCAGGAGGAAATAGAAAGCTTGAACAGACCCATAACCAGAGAAGAAATTGAATCAGTTATCAAAAATCTCCCAACAAATAAGACTTGTCCAGGACCAGACAGCTTCCCAGGGGAGTTCTACCAGATGTTTAAAGCAGAGATAATACCTATCCTTCTCAAGCTATTCCAAAAAATAGAAAGGGAAGGAAAACTTCCAGACTCATTCTATGAAGCCAGTATTACTTTGATTCCTAAACCAGACAGAGACCCAGTAAAAAAAAAGAGAACTACAGGCCAATATCCCTGATGAATATGGATGCAACAATTCTCAATAAGATACTAGCAAATCGAATTCAACAGCATATAAAAAGAATTATTCACCATGATCAAGTGGGATTCATTCCTGGGATGCAGGGCTGGTTCAACATTCGCAAATCAATCAACGTGATACATCACATTAATGAAAGAAAAGATAAGAACCATATGATCCTGTCAATCGATGCAGAAAAGGCATTTCACAAAATTCAGCAATCTTTCTTAATAAAAACCCTTGAGAAAGTCGGGATAGAAGGAACATACTTAAAATCATAAAAGCCATTTGTGAAAAGCCCACAGTTAACATCATCCTCAATGGGGAAAAACTGAGAGCTTTTTCCCTGAGATCAGGAACACGACAGGGATGTCCACTCTACCGCTGTTGTTTAACATAGTGTTGGTAGTTCTAGCATCAGCAATCAGACAACAAAAGGAAATCAAAGGCATCAAAATTGGCAAAGATGAAGTCAAGCTTTCACTTTTTGCAGATAACATGATATTATACATGGAAAATCCGACAGACTCCACCAAAAGTCTACTAGAACTGATACATGAATTCAGCAAAGTTGCAGGATACAAAATCAATGTACAGAAATCAGTTGCATTCTTATACACTAATAATGAAGCAACAGAAAGACAAATAAAGAAACTGATCCCATTCACAATTGCACCAAGAAGCATAAAATACCTAGGGATAAATCTAACCAATGATGTAAAAGATCTGTATGCTGAAAACTATAGAATGCTTATGAAAGAAATTGAAGAAGATATAAAGAAATGGAAAAACATTTCATGGTCATGGATTGGAAGAATAATTATTGTCAAAATGTCAATACTACCCAAAGCTATCTACACATTCAATGCAATCCCAATCAAAATTGCACCAGCATTCTTCTCGAGGCTAGAACAAGCAATCCTAAAATTCATATGGAACCACAAAAGGCCCTGAATAGCCAAAGTAATTTTGAAGAAGAAGACCAAAGCAGGAGGCATCACAATCCCAGACTTTAGCCTCTATTACAAAGCTGTAACCATCAAGACAGCATGGTATTGGCACAAAAACAGACACATAGACCAATGGAATAGAATAGAAACCCCAGAACTAGACCCACAAACGTATGGCCAACTCATCTTTGACAAAGCAGGAAAGAACATCCAATGGAAAAAAGACAGTCTCTTTAACAAATGGTGCTGGGAACACTGGACAGCAACATGCAGAAGATTGAAACTCAACCACTTTCTCACACCATTCACAAAAATAAACTCAAAATGGATAAAGGCCCTTAATGTGAAACAGGAAATCATCAAAACCCTAGAGGAAAAAGCAGGAAAAGACCTCTCTGACCTCAGCCATAGCAATTTCTTACTTGACACATCCCCAAAGGTAAGGGAATTAAAAGCAAAAATGATCTACTGGGACCTTATGAAGGTAAAAAGCTTCTGCACACCAAAGGAAACAACCAACAAAACTAAAAGGCAACCAACGGAATGGGAAAAGATATTTGCAAATGACATATCAGACAAAGGGCTAGTATCCAAAATTATAAAGAGCTCACCAAACTCCAACACCCGAAAAACAAATAACCCAGTGAAGAAATGGGCAGAAAACATGAATAGACACTTCTCTAAAGAAGACATCTGGAGGACCAACAGGCACATGAAAAGATGCTCAACGTCGCTCCTCATCAGGGAAATACAAATCAAAACCACACTCAGATATCACCTCACGCCAGTCAGAGTGGCCAAAATGAACAAATCAGGAGACTATAGACGCTGGAGACGATGTGGAGAAACAGGAACCCTCTCGCACTGTTGGTGGGAATGCAAACTGGTGCAGCTGCTCTGGAAAACAGTGTGGAGGTTCCTCAAAAAATTAAAATTGACCTACCCTATGACCCAACAGTAGCACTGCTAAGAGTTTACCCAAGGGATACAGGAGTACTGATGCATAGGGGCACTTGACCCCAATGTTTATAGCAGCACTCTCCACAATAGCCAAATTATGGAAAGAGCCTAAATGTCCATCAACTGATGAATGGATAAAGAAATTGTGGTTTATATACACAATGGAGTACTACGTGGCAATGAGAAAGAATGAAATATGACCTTTGTAGCAACGTGGATGGAACTGGAGAGTGTTATGCTAAGTGCAATAAGCCATACAGAGAAAGACAGATACCATATGTTTTCACTCTTAGGTGGATCCTGAGAAACTGAACAGAAACCCATGGGGGAGGGGAAGGAAAAAAAAAAAGAGGTTAGAGTGGGAGAGAGCCAAAGCATAAGAGACTCTTAAAAACTGAAAACAAACTGAGGGTTGATGGGGGGTAGGAGGGAGAGGAGGGTGGATGATGGGTATTGAGGAGGGCACCTTTTGGGATGAACACTGGGTGTTGTATGTAAACCAATTTGACAATAAATTTCATAATTCAAAAAATTTAAAAAAAGAAAAGTTAATACCTATTCTTCTCAAACTATTCCAAAATAGAAGAGAAAGGAAAACTTCCAGATACATTCAATAAGGCATCCATTACCCTGACACCAAAACCAGATAAATACACTACAAATAAGAGAACTATAGGCCAATATACTGATGAACACAGATTCAAAACTCAACAAAATATTAGCAAAAGGAATCCAACAACACATTTAAAAAATAATTCACCAAATCCAGTGGTATTTATTCGTGGGATACAAGGGTGTTTCAATATTTGCAAATCAATCAGTGTGATACATCACATCAGTAAGAAAAAGGATAAAAACCTTTCATTCATTTCAATAGATGCAGAACAAAAATTTAACAAAGTACATCAATTCATGATAAAAACCCTCAACAAAATAGGTTTACAGGAAAGCTAACTCAACATAATAAAAGCCATATATGAAAAACCCACAGCTAATGTCATACTCAATGGGGAAAATTGAGAGTTTTCCCCCTAAGATCAGGAACAAGACAAAGATGTCCACTCTCACCACTTATATTCAACATAGAACTGAAAGCCATAGCCACAGCAACCATATAACAAAAAGGAATAAAAGGCATCCAAATTGGTAAGGAAGAAGTAAAACTTTCACTATTTGCAGAAGACATGACACTATATATAGAAAACTCTAAAGACTTCACCAAGAAACTACTAGAACTAATAAATTATTTCAGCAAGGTCTCAGATACAAAATATAAGTACAGAAATCCATTCCATTTCTCTACACCAATAATGAAGCAACAGAAAGAGAAATTAAGAAAACAGTCTTATCCTATGATCCAGCAATTGCACTATTAGGTATTTGCCCAATGGTTACAAAAATACAGATAATGACAGGTACATGCACCCCAATGTTTATAGCAGCATGGAGAGAGCCAAAATATTCATCAACTGATGAATGGATAAAGAACATGTAATATATATATGCAATGTAATAATACTCAGCCATCAAAAATAATGAAATCTTGCCTTTAGCAATGACATGGATGGAGCTAGAATGTATTATGCTAAGCAAAATACGTCAATCAGTGAAGACAAATATCATATGATTTCACTCATATGTGGAATCTGACAAAAAAACAGATGAACATATGGGAAGGCTGGGGAGAAAAGAAAGAGAAACACACCACAAGAGACTCTTAGAGAAAAAACTGAGGGTTGATGGAGGGAAGTAGGTGGTAGATGGGCTAGATGGGTGATGGGTATTAAGAAGGGCACTTGTGATGAGCACTGGGTGTTGTATGTAAGTGATGAAACACTGAATTCTACTTCTGAAACCAATATTTCACTGTATATTAACTAAAATTTAAATTGAAGAAAAGGAAAAAATGAAAGCCATCCCATTTACAATTGCACAAAAAATAATAAAATAACTGGGAATAAACTTAACTAAGGAAGTGAAAATCTCTGAAAAATATAAAACATCGATGAAAGGAATTGAGGATGACACTAGCAAATGGGAAGATATTCCATGCTCATAGATTGGAAGAACAAATATTGTCAAAATGTCCATACTACCCAAAGCAATCTACAGATTTAATACAATCCCTATCAAAATGCCAACAGCATTTTCCACAGAACCAGAACAAATAATCCTAAAATGCATATGAAACCACAAAAGACCTCAAATAGAAAAAATAATCTTGGAGAAGAAAAAACAAAGCTGGAGGTACCATAATCCCAGATTTCAAGTTATACTATAAAGCTGTAGTAATCAAACCAGTATGGTACTGGCACAAAAATAAACACACATCAAAAGAACAAGATAGGAAGCCCAGAACAAAACCCATGATTATATGGTCAATTAAACTTCAAAAAAAGAGGCAAGAATATGCAATGGGAAAAAGACAGTCTCTTCATCAAATGGTGTTTGGAAAACTGAACGCTACATGCAAAAGAATGAAACTGGACCACCTTCTTTCACCATACACAAAAATAAATGCAAAATAGATTAAAGAGCTAAAAATGAGACCTGAAACCATAAAAATCCTAGATGAGAGCACATGCAACAATTTCTCTGACATTGACTGTAGCAGTATTTTTTTTACATGTTTCCTGAGGCAAGGGAAATAAAAGCAAAAATAAACTATTGAGACTACATCAAAACAAAAAGTTTCTTTACAGCAAAGAAAACAATCAGTGAAACTAAAAGCACTCTACTGAATGGGAGAAGATATTTGCAAATGACATACCCAATAAAGGGTTAATATCTAAAATATATAAAGAACTGATACAAGTCAACACTAAAAAAACCCCAAAATAATCTGATTAAAGAATGGGCAGAAGACATGAACAGACATTTCTCCAAAAAGGACACCCAGATGGCCAGCAGACACATGAAAAGATGCTCAACATTACTCATCATCTTGGAAATGCAAACCCAAACTACAATAAGATATCACCTCACACCTATCAGAATGGCTAAAATCAAAAACATGAGAAACAGCAAATGTTGGAGAGAATGTGGAGAAAACGGAACCTTGTGCACTGTTGGTGGGACAGTAAACTGGTACAGACACTATGAAAAACAGTATGGAGTTTCCTCAAAAAATTAAAAATAGAACTACCCTACGGTCTAGTTAATCACACTACTGAATTATTTACCCCCAAAAATACAAAAACACTAATTCAAAAGCATATATGCATCCCTATGTTTACTGTAGCATTATTTACAATAGCCAAGATATGGAAGCAGCCCAAGTGTCCATTGATATATTATTAATGGATAAAGAAGAGGTGAGATATAATGTATATATTTAATTATATTATTCCATTATATCTATATATAATGGAATTTTATTCAGCCATCAAAAAGAATGAAATCTTGCCATTTGCAACAACATGGATGAAGCCAGAAAGTATAATGCTAAGTAAAATAAGTCAGTCAGAAAAAGACAAATACTATATGGTTTCACACATATGTTAAATTTCAGAAACAAGTGAACAAATAAAAAAAGAGAGAGAGACAAACCAAGAAACAGACTCTTAACTACAGAGAACAAACTGGTTACCAGAGAGGAGGTTGGGGTGGATGGGTGAAATAAGTGATGGGGATTAAGGAGTGCACTTGTCATGATGAGCGCTGAAAAATGTGTGGAAGTGTTGAATCACTATATTGTACACCTGAAACTAACTTAACACTATATGTTAACTATATTGGAATTAAAATTAAAAACTTAATAAAAATGATAAATGTATAGGTAGATAAAAAGATAGATAGATAGATAGATAGATAGATAGATATTGCCTTCACTTTGTTTTCCCCACCACTTTCACTCTGTGAGAGATGTGTCAAGGTTACAATTAGAGACTGGAGAGTTTCATCTCTTAACTCCAGTTCTTCAGATTCACGGTCTTTAGGTTTTATACCAGTGTATCATTATAAAACCAAAGAATAACTGTTGCTGACCTTGTGACATGATAAATTTTGGGGACAATATAACCTAACTTAAGCGATGGTATGACCAAGGTAAATATATTCACCTGTATGCCCAAGTACAGCTAAACTATTTGTTAAAATACTGAAATACTTCCTTATCAAGTGATAAATAGATACCTCCTTGAGCCATCTCAGTTCTTCTCTTTTCTCTTCACAATTTGGTCACCTCGAAATCATATCTGGAACTGGAGGAGGCCTTGGTGTTGTACTTGTATCAGTTGTTACACAGTATGAATATTCCTGAGTCAGATTATCAGGTTACAACTCTACTAAACCACACCTATGTATGCCCAGGGAATAGGGTTGCTATTTTATTTTTTTTTCCTTTTTTAAAAAATTTTTTTAACGTTTATTTATTTTTGAGACAGAGAGAGACAGAGCATGAACAGGGGAGGAGCAGAGAGAGAGGGAGACACAGAATCTGAAACAGGCTCCAGGCTCTGAGCTGTCGGCACAGAGCCCGACGCGGGGCTCAAACTCATGGACTGTGAGATCATGACCTGAGCCGAAGTCGGATGCTTAACCGACCACGCCACCCAGGCACCCCAGGGTTGCTATTTTAAAGAACTATCCTTTTGGAAAGAGTAATAATATTCCATTATAATCTCTGTAGCCAGTCATATTACTCCTAAAATTTCAGAGAGTTTTAAAAATCTTCCAACGGATTTAAAAATGACAACCACATGATGCTTCACAGCAAAGGAAGGAAACTGCAATGATGGAATAGTCTGGCCTCAAGACTGATCACATTCTAGTGCCCTTATCCATCTTTATCAGATTATTCTTGAAAGTATAAGTATTCTTGGTTTATATTGATGATCTATGAATTGACAAATCATCTTTGTAGTAAAAGAACAACATAAATATAAATGTATGCTGTGAAGGTCACTTTTAATTTGGGGTAAGATCCCCTCTAATGCATGTAAATATTCTGAAAACCTCACAAAACTGACATGAATTACTCTCTTAACCAACTGGAAAGATCTACAATGATTTTAGCATAGTTATTTTTATCAGAGCAGAGTATTTAGGCTCTGATTTTAACCTGCATTTTGCCTCTTTGCACAGTGCTTGAGTGAACATCGGTAACCATGGTTTATGTAGAGAAAAGAAAAGAAATACCTGCTGTGATATCAGTAGCATTTTGGATATAGCTAAAGAACTCTCAAGGTCAAAGAGAAAAAAAATACCTTTGGAAATGTACAGGACAAACAAAGCAATAGGAGAAATTATAAAAGAAAGGCAAAATACATGTGATATTAAACAGTAAAACTTCAGTACAAAACCCACAAAACTTAACACCGGAAAAATAGTAAAAAATGTAGAAAATACCTAAAGAAAAACCAAAATATATACTGAGATAAACGGTATTATATTAGGAAACCATCACATCCTTAGTGGACAATGGATGAATAAATCTTTTTCACAAATTTTAAAACCCAGATTCATATAATATGTAAATACACTTCAAATGAAAAATTACACAAAATTCTAATTTAAAAGGAAGTAATATTTTTCAGCTATTAAGTTAGAAATAAAGAAAAAATAGTTAAAATCTCTTGTGGATTTAGATAACCAGGCACATACTGAGAACAAACTGAAGGTTGATGGGGGGTGGGAGGGAGGGGAGGGTGGGTGATGAGCACTGGGTGTTGTATGGAAACCAATTTGACAATAAATTTCATATATTGGAAAAAAAAGATAACCAAGCACATTACCCTCATAAATTATTAAAAATATGAAATATTCAATATTTCAGAAGTTAATATATCTATATGCCTGATTAGATAGATAGATATAGATAGATAGATAGATATAGATATATATCTTTAGTCTATTTTTCTGTAACACCATCCACTTTCTCTTCTACAATATTGTATTTAGGTATAATTACCCCTGATATTTGAGTAGTTGGTTATCTGTCTTTTCTCTCAGACTGCCAATGCTTCTTATTCCAGGACCACCTTGTTCACCCCCTTGTTTTAACATTCATCATAGTGTAGACATTCAAATATATTATAACTAAATGAATAACTCACCACATCATTTAACCAATATTCCTATTCTTGAGAAATCAACTCAATAATTCAGAAGAGCAAAAAAGTTTAAAATAATAATAGCTAACAATTATTGAGCATTTGTGTGTTGGTTTCCATGGATTATCTCATTAATTCCCAGGAGAGATCTATCAGAAAGACATAATTTTATACCCATTTAGAACATGGGTAAACAAAGGCCCAGGGAAATTAAATAACATCCCCCAAAGTCACATAGCTATACAACAACTTTGCCAAGATTTGAGGCTTAATCTGCCCAAATTCAAAGTCCAAGTTCCTAAAATGAGAATATTGAATAGTGTTATAAAATGTCTATGGATAGGGCTATGTACGAAAGCTAACCATCTAACAATGTGAGATTAAATATTATCATTGATATAGTTTAAAGAATGACCAATAAGAAAGTGAAAACAAATTATGAATAAGAAAATAGAAGGATCTTCCCAGCATTTCATTCATAAAGTATGTACTCACAAAATAAAACAATGGAAAATTTTTAAATAGTGTGCTAAGATGAAATAGTTAATGGCATATTTGATTTTGCAGCCTCAGAGTAGCTTTTAATAACTAAATCTAAAATTAAAAACAAATTAAAACCTATTTATTTTTCCCACTATTTAAAACCTTTATTAAAGAAATACCAAAAATCCATTTAGTTTATGGAGTCAGAAATTACAGAATTTTCAGGTGATCTTTATACCTTAAAAGATGAGTGAAATTGAGAGCATTTTATATTGTGAATTCCACTGTGAAATTCATTGTAAATTCTATAGAAGTGCAATAACAAATTGGAGCATATGAGACTCTGCTGCAATGGCCCTGCAGAGTGCAGAATACCAAATTAAATATTTTGAGCACACTCCTATACATGTCCAGAGTTTCACTTCACATGAATATGAAGAAAATTGCAAAGAAAAAGGGCCACAGCATAAGTCAGCACTTCAGAAAAAGATGCACACAGATTTGAATGAAGTAATCTGAGGAGTTGGTTCAAATTTGAGATCAAGATTATCAGCCTTTCTTGATATAATTAAAGTGATGACTTTATAAAGCTCGATATACATTTGCCTTGGGTACCTACTAGATCACCTCTTTGAAAGAGCACAATCGTGAAAATCTACTGGGCAAAAGTGTTCTGTGCCTTTCCAACTGAACCATAATGTCCGCAGAGAAAACCATGTAGAACAATCCCGCTCATAAAGCATGTTCTAATTTTTGGCCAAAGGATGGAATACAGGATTCAGTCCTGCCTTCTTGCCATGTGGGTAATTGAACCCTTAATTGCAATGCAGTGCATACCTACTAGTCAGACTTCCTGGGTGTGCTTACCTCAGCAATATCATCATAAAGCTTTAGCTTCATGCAAGACATGAAGCTAGTGACCCAGGAACATCTTCCTACTATTTTTAGGACAAATGATGACTAGGCTGCAGTGAACAGAAAACTTCCCTTTGTGATAGTGTCTACCTGCAGGTTTGACATGTGTTAAGTGTTCATTAGCATTAGTAATTTTAAAATAGAAAAAAAAAACCTTTTGGAGTCATAATGATTAATTATTCCCCTTGGCAACCTATTGCTGTAGCACTGGATGCTTATTTTGGGGGATCAGTGGGAATCAGGCTGGGGCTATTTACTTGTTGCTGCTCAGCATGCAGTTGACAGAAGGAGCGGGGGCCAGCTCTGATGTTGAAGTTGCTTCTGCCTCCAATAGTCTTAGTGTGTGGTTTAAAAACAAGCAAACCAACCTCCATTTTTAACAGGAATCCAGGTGTTTCTGAGGTGAGTGTTTGGGGGACCACAGTTTGAGAAATGCTACTCTTGCACTTCAGCATAAATAAAAGAGATGGCTTAGATGGACTATAAATGCTGTTAGCAACCTTCCTTGTATCAGAGCATTTGGTAACAACTGTGGTTTTGACCAGAAAGCTCAACAGCAGAGACTCTGATCTAACGTCAAAGAATTTTTAAACCAGGGTCTTTAACCTGGGTCTATAAACTAAGAAATGGGGGTTTCTTTGGATAAGGTTCAGGAGTTCTGTGCAATTACAGGCAAAAATGTGACCTGTGCATTTCCTGGAGAAAGGTCCTATAACTTTCACCACATTCTCAGAAGTGTTTGGGATCCGCATATATTGTAACCCATGTTAAATGTTGTAATATATTTTTGCTCCCTTGAGGTCAAAGAGCCAGTTCTTGCTAAGGAATGATGCTCCCCTGACTCTTCAGAAACATTCAGAGCCAAACATGAGACACTTTGATTCAGCAACCACTCAATCTGTATTGGCCACCCAAAGTCAACAAACATTGTACTATTTTTTTTTTCAATTTGTTTTTATGTTTATGGCCTTCAATGTAACCATGATTCCATGCAATACACTAAAATTTCTCAAAAGTAAGTACAGGGAATAACAGTAATATTTTATGGTTATGTAATATCTTTTTAGGACAAAAGTATTATGTTTACCTCATAATAATTGTTCAGCATTTCTAATTTTAGCTATTTGAAAACTGTGTGTGCATTTTACAACAATGTTTATCATCATCTTGTACTATCAAGTTATATAAAGATACCCAGTTATAACTCTTACTTGATTTTTCAGCTTTAAACAACCTCCTTTGACTCCACACTACTACAGATGAGAAAATCAGTAAATATTGTACCTGTGGTATTCTACGTATGATAGTTGCACATTTAGTTTTATAAAAACAAAAGGTGACAAAATACTTTCCCCTACTCTCTGAATTTTTGTTATTTGTCTTTTTAAAATGACAAGACATATAAAATTTATGTTCTGTTTTGGTATCTAGTCCACATATTTCTTTTAGTCTTAGTTCTATTAAACACATTAAATGTTTACCACCAATCGTTTTGCTAAAGTTTTCTATTTTCCTTGACTGGCTAAAGCTCAGCCCCTGGTAGGTGAGCAGTATTTCTTGAGTTGTAGCACATTCACTACTATTTGTAGCCTTTATACTTAATAAAAATCTTGGCTGAACATGAAATTCTTTCTTTTCTCAATTATCTCAGAGGTTTTGCTCCATTGACTTCCAATGAGAAGTATCACTGAGGAGAAATCTAAGGCCAGAATGATTTTTTTTCCTCTTGTAAATAATGTGATCAGGTTGCCTGGCTATTTAAAAGATGCTTTCTGTATCATTTAAGGCTAACAAATTTACTAGGATATGTCTTGAGGACATATATCTTGGGTACATAGCAGAAGGATATATCTCGGTGCTGACTGGGGTCAATTTTCATTGGTACATGACATATCCTTTTAATAAGGAGACTCAGGTATTCTTTTCACAACTGTTTTTCTTCAGGTTATATTTTCGAATATTTTTTTCTGTTCCACTGTTGCTGGTTTTCTTCTTCAGAAACTCCAATCATGCAAACATAGGCTCTTTTTTGCCTGTTTTATATAGCTATCATTTTCTCCTTAGCTCTTATCTTCCATTTTTGTTTTACTTTCTCGAATCTTCTTATGGATATCCTCTATATCCTTGTTGTGTTTCTACACTGTCTATCCTCATGTCTGGCCCGTCTGATTCTTTTATATTTCTGTAATAGTTTTGATTTGTTTCTTCCTCATCACTAAAATATGTCAATTAACAGTCCTCCCACTGTCTCATTATCTCTACTTGAGTTCTTATATTTACAATTCATGTTCATAGAAATAAGAACTTTATTATGTAAAAAATCTTTGAAGACTTCATTTTTTAGAGAAGCATTAGGTTTACAATAAGATTGCAAGGAAGGTACAGATATATCCATGTATTCCCTGACACCACATAGCCTCTCACATTATCAACATCACTCATCAGAATCATACTTTTTTTTTAAGCAAGGATAAACCTATATTGGCACATCATAATCATCCATAATCCAAAGTTTAACTTAGAGTTTGCTCATGCTGTTGTACATTCTGTGAGTTTAGACAAAGCTATAATGACATATATACATCATTCAGTATGTAGCCTTTCAGATTGGCTTCACTTAGTAATATGCACTTAAATTTCCTCCATGTATTTTCATGCTCATTTCTTTCTAGCCATGAATAATATTCCATTATCTGGATATAGCACAGTTTATTTGATCCATTCACCTACTAAAGGACATCTTACTTTTTTCCCCGAGTTTTTTGAATTATAAGTAAAGCCATTATACACATCCGTGTGCAGGGTTTAGTGCAAACATAAGTTTTCAACTCTTTTGGTGAAAACCAAGAGCATGGTTGCTGGATCATCTAGTTTGGTGAGAAACCATACAACTGCCTTCCAAAGTGGCTATACTATTCTTCAACAGTAGAGACTCTGATCTAAGTCAGAATGAAGATTGAGGATTCCTCAGTGAATGAGGATTGATGTTTTCCACATCTCCATCAGCATTTGGTGCTCTGGGTGTTCCCAATTTTGACCATTTTAGTAAGCGTGTAGTGATACCTCATTGTTATTTTAATTTGGATTTCTCTGATACATATGACGTGGGGCAGCCTTTCATGTTTATTTGCCCTCTGCATATCTGCTTTAGTGAAGTGTCTGTTATGGTGTTTGGCCCATTTTTCAGTTGGGTTGTTTATATTTTTTTTGTTGGATTTAAGTTTTTTGTATATTTGGGATAATAGGCCTTTATCAAATGTATATTTTGCAAATATTTTCTTCCATTCTGAGGCTCATCTTCTAATTCTCTTGATACTGTCTTTTACAGAAAAGTTTTTAATTGTAATGAGGTCCAGTTTATCAATTATTTCTTTCACAGACTTGCCTTGGGTGTTACATGTAAAGAGGCATCACCATACCCAAGGTCATTTGTTTTCTCCTGAGTTACCTTCTTGTAGATTATAGTTTTGTGGTTTACAGTTAAGTCTGTGATCCATTTTGAGTTCATATTTGTGAAGGATGTGACATCGTTGTCTATACTTTTTTTTTTTTATTTCCAGTTGTTTAGCACCATCTTTTGAGGAGATATCTTCATTCCATTGTACTGTCCTTGCTTCTTTGTCAAATACTAGTTGACCTATACATGAAGGTCTATTTCTGGACTCTCTATTCTGTTCCCTTTATCTATTTGTATTTTTTTTTTTTTGCCAATACTACATTGTCTTGATTACTGTAAATTTACAGTAGGTCTTAAAATCATGTAGTGTCAGTCTCTCAACTTTGTCCTTCACCTTCAATATTGTATTGGAAATTACCATATTAAAATTTAAATGCATAATAAAACTTTATATCACAACTTTCATATATGCTCTTTAGCAACATTTTTGCTATAAGTGTTCTTCATTTGTTGACAAATTTGTTACTCTTATATTTTTTTCTAATAATATTTCTTTATCAATGGTCTGCCAGTTCCTTCTTTAATATTTATCTATTGAAAGGATTAAATTTTCCAGAGGTTTTATGTACCTAATTTCCTCTGTAAGTGTGTGTATGATGGTGGAAGAGGAAGGGGTATGTGTGTGTGTGTGTCTGCATGTAAAGGTCTAGAATTACTTCACAGGTTTTAAAAATCAATATCCCATTCATTTATCTTCAATTATTTGTTTAAGTTTTTATTTAAATTCTTGTTAGTTAACATATAGTGTAATAGTGGTTTCAGGAGTAGAATTTACTTACATAAAACACCCGGTGCTCATCACAACAAGTGCTCACCTTAATACCCATCATCCATTCAGCCCATCCCCCACCCACTTCTCCTCTAGCAACCCTCAGTTTGTTCTCTATAGTTAATCGTCTCTTTATGCTTTGTCTCCCTTTCTTTTTTTTTTTTTAATTTCTTTCCCTTATGTTCATCTGTTTTGCTTCTGAAATTCCACATATGAGTGAAATTATATGGTATTTGTCTTTCTCTGAATGACTTGTTTGGCTTAGCATAATACACTCTAGTTCCATCCACATCATTGCAGATGGCAAGATTTCATTCCTTTTGATGGCTGAGTAATACTGCATTCTATCTATATAGCACATCTTTACCCATTCATCAGTCGATGGACATTTGGGCTTTTTCCATAATTTGGCTATTGTTGATAACACTGCCGTAAACATTGGGGTGCATATGTCCCTTCCAATTGCTATTTTTGTATCCTTTGGTAAATACCTAGTAGTGCAGTTGTTGGGTCATAGGGTTGTTCTATTTTTAACTTTTTGAAGACCCTCTGTACTGCTTTCCAAAGTGGCTGTCCCAGTTTGCATTCCCACCAACAATGTGACAGGGCTCCTCTTTCTCTGCATCCTTGCCAACATCTGTTTTTTCCTGTATTGTTAATTTTAGCCATTCTAACAAGTGTGAGGTTGTATCTCATTGTTAGCCATGTTAGCCATCTGGATGTTTTCTTTGGAAAAATGTCTATTCATGTCTTTTGCCCATTTCTTCACTGGATTATTTGTTTTTGGGGTGTTGAGTTTGCTAAGCTATTTATAGATTTTGGATACTAACCCTTTCTCAGACAGGTCATTTGCAAATATCTTCTTCCATTCCGTAGGTAACCCTTTAGTTTTGCTGGTTGTTCCCCGTGTTGTGCAAAAGCATTTTATCTTGATGAAATCCCAATAGTTCATTTTTGCTTTTGTTTCCCTTGCCTCCAGAGAAGTCACTATGGCCGATGTCAAAGAGGTTGCAACCTCTAATATATATCTTCAAATCTGACATAGGCTTGCATCTCTGGGATGGCCATTTACTTAAGATCTCAAGAAAGTGACCATCATTAGTCCTGGATACCAGAGGATCCCTTAGATATGTTGTACATTAGGGAGCTCTTGTACAGTCATCCTTGGGAAATCAAAACATACTGAGACAAAATGCTAATGAATATGAACTCAAATCCATTATAAATACTGTTTATCAACCATATCCAGTGAGCTTCACAATTTGTCTGCATTTGACAACACAGAACTCTAGTGAAAAGATCTTAAGTCTAGAGTTACATGGAAGGTAAATTTGGATACGCAGCACTTACATTGTAAGCACTGGGCCAGACAAATGCCTGAAATAAATATAGACTAAGAAACAAGTAATTTGATTTCCCATTGTGCAGGAATACACAATGGGAAATAAGTGTTTTGGTATGAAATGGATCTGGATTTAATTCTAGTTCTAAGCACAGGATTATGAGCAAATTACTGAACTTCTGAGCCTTGTTTAAAATATCTAAACTATAGTGTTAGTAGCAGAGCATCTGACACAAAAAAGAGAAGTCTAACAAATGTCAACTCCTTCATTTTCCACATTGACATTGGTAGAAACAATAAATTGTGACTATAAAAAACAAAACAAAACAAAACAAGGGGCACCTGCGTGGCTCAGTTAGTTAAGCGTTCAACTTCGGCTCAGGTCATGATCTCACGGTTTGTGAGTTCTAGCCCCGCGTTGGGCTCTGTGCTGCCAGTTCAGAGCCTGGAGCCTGCTTTGGCTCTCTGCCCCTCCTCCACTTATGCTCTGTCTCTCTCTGTCTCTCCAAAATAAATAAAAACATTAAAAAAAATTAAAAAACAAAATATTTAAGCAAGAAGTCATACCTCTTAGGTTGAGTATTTATTGAACAAGATGATGGAAGAGGATGAGTGAAGAACTATTTAATTCCTGCACTAGCCTTCAGAAGCTGGTATAAGCAGGCCCTCGCCAACAAAAAGAAAAGGAGGTGAGCATTTTTCTGGTCACGGAAATATCTCTACCTTGGAAAGGCAATGAGTCATAAAGAACAGTCCTCCTGTTTAAGGGTACTATGTAGTGATCTGTGGTGGCCAAAAGAGACTAGGTCATAAGGACCAGGTTGAGGAATTCTCCTATATTGTGGTATGGTTAAACTTAGACTGGTTAAGGCCAAATCTTGAATTTCCAAAAGTTCAAATGAGTTGAACTACTCAGTTGAATTTCTAAAAGGTTGAATTGTATAAACTTCCAGGGGCTGCCTTAACTTCTTCCCCAATATTTAGGCTAGCTGCTAGCACCCTGAATTATCTCACTGTAGAAGAGAGAAATGGGTAACTTCTTATACCTAAACCCTTGCTGTCCTGGCCCTAGGAACCACAGCACTGCTGCTCAGCTCCAGCCCCACTGAGTTCCACTGCCTAATGAGTTAAATCGCTCTTCCTGGACTTGTTAACTGCCTTTCTGGTACATTCCTACTGCAAAAAATTCCCTAATTCCCACTGGGAAATCCACATAGAAATCATATCTACCTATGAGGCTCCTCCCTCTTCTGGTCTCATATGCCTTTCTCATCTTATAATGATGTATTTGAAGAAGTTGCAAGGCAAACTGATGGATACACTAATGACCCAGAAATTTCAATTCTTCCACTTAAACCCTGCAAAAGTTGGATCATCAGAAAGCAAAGGGCCTGGGTCTTGTTTTCCATTCTGTGCAAGAATAACTTCCCTGTGTCAAATAGAGTACAATGCTCTTGACTAATATAATCCAATATGCTCTTGGAACTATTAGAGCCTCAATAAAATAAATGTTCATTGAAACAAAGTTTATATTTTACAAAATATATTCTGTATTCTATTCTCTATTCTGTGCCCCAATACCCCTTATAAAAGACACAAGAAAATGGATTTTACCTCTCAATAGTAGGACAGTTTTCTTCTGTAAATTTACTTGCATGCTATTTTTCTATCACACAATGAAAAGGATACAGATAAAGATAATTCTTTTTGGTCTGTTTCCAGAAAATCCAGAATCATATTCAGTGTTCATCTACTTCTGGTAATTAAATCAACTGAGATGCCAAGCACCACATACTGCTTTGCTAATCTTGGGTTGCTGGTTTCTTTTACTTTCCTCCCATCTTTAAAACACTAATCTCTCACTAAGAATCATGAGGAAGCACTTTGAAAGTTACCATATGATAGGAAACCAACAAGCCTATTGTACTCCACTTATGCTTCTAAGAATGCATATGAAGGAGGGAGGAAATATTTGTAGTTTTTTTTAGTATTGATATTCACCAGCTTGATGTCCTTTCTTTAAAAAAATGGTACTGGCCCTCAAACTTGGCCTGTAAAATCTGATTAAAAGATGTGCTACTTGGCACATCTTTTACTCTATTATAAAAATGTAAAGGACTAGGTTGAGCATCTGACTCTTGATTTTGACTCAGGTCATGATCTCACAGTTCTTGGGCTCTGCGTTGATAGCAAGAAGCCTGCTTGGGATTCCCTCTCTCTCCCTCTCTGCCCCTCCTGTGTGTGCACTCTCTCTCTTTCAATATAAATAAATAAACATTTTTTAAAAATGTAAGCCCAATAATATTAAAATGTATACTTGATAAAAAATAAATAGGCAAATAAGATACAATCTTATTAATGGAATAAATAAGCATTTTCACAATCTGTGAATGATACCTAATTAAGACATTACTTGCATTTTCTGGGAATGTTTTATTTGTTTGGCCTAAAGCAAAATGCTGTCATTTAAGTAATCTTGTACGGGCTGTTTTAATGTATTACAGCTCTTCTAGTTTAATTATACAAATAAAAGAAATTACAATGACTTTTGTAGTTCAAATTAACTGTACCTCTGATACTATTTAATGCAATTAGAGTATGGTAATAAGGGGAGACCATTTAACTTGTATATATACTCTGACATTGTCTCAACTCCACTATATTTATTAACCAAATTATTCAATGCTACTTGATAATCTCAGTTTGTTTTGGTAACTAAGCAACATGCTAGACAAAAAATATATATCTATATCTATATAGACAAAAAATATATATCTATATCTATATAGATATATATTTTTTGTCTAACATGCTAGACAAAAAATATACACCTACATCTCTATAGATATATATTTTTTGTCTAGCATGTTGCATATATATATATATATATATATATATATATATATATATATATATAACTAGTCTTTAGAATGTCCTTGTTGGTCAAAAAATTATGTCTTATTAATTTTAATATCTCCAGGAACTAGCATGTTGCCTTACATATAACAAATAAATGCTCAATAATTTGTATGCTGAATATTAATTTGAAAGGAAGTCCAGAAACTATTTTTTTCCATAGTTACACAAATCAAAAACACCAGTTTTCTATTTTCTACCATCAGAGAAAAACAATTTTTCAGGAAAAGCATAGCACTCATCATTTGCAGCCACTTTTGATTTTTATATTTATGTAGTTCATTATTTTTTTCCAGAAGAAGGAAAAAATTTCTAATCTGTTGTGAAAACAGAGTTTTATCATGTCTGAAACTTTAACAACATAAAATATATGTGTATTAATCAATGTGTTCCTTTCACTTTTAGAACAAAATGTGCAAAGCAGAGGATGAAGTCAACCTATTCAAGACAACAGGAGAGAGTAACATCTCTGCTCTGCATCATTAGTTCTGACTAATATTCAAGAAACCTTAAATTCTTAAGCTTAAAAAAAAGACATATCTCACACATAAGTAATTTTTACCATCATTTTTCATTCACCATTTCTGTATAATATTTTATTTGTGCATAAAAGAGGCTGTCCTTAAATTTTACAGACTCATAAAATGTAACAGTATGTTCATAATTTGTTGATTCATCTCTTTCATCTATATCCATAAAAATTTACAGTCAGGTGATATTATTTCTCAACAGGAACAGGCATATTGAAGAAAGGCTTAGGGATTCATTAAAGACTACAAATAAATTCTAAATGTAGCATCAGCATTCATTTTCTTCTGAATGTTGTTTTTGCTTACAAGTATAACACACTAGATTAGAAATTGTTAGGGAATCTGATTGCTGTTTCTGTCTTCCTCTGTAACGCTGAGCAAGTCATTCCACTTCTCAGGATCTTAGCCTCTTACTTAGAAAAGGAAGAGATTAAATAAGATAACCTCTAAAGTCTCTTCTACTTAAAATTAATAACAACAATAATTACAGCGAGTATGTAATTATTTGACTATGTATCAAATCCTGATTATTTCATCCTCACAACTATGTCATAGTTGCTATCATTATCCTCATTCTACATATGAGAAAACTGAGTCCAGACAGGTTGACTAACTTGCTCAAGGTCATATAGCTTAAAAGTAGCAGTGCTAACAATCAAACCCAGACAGCATGGACCATAACATGTGCTCCTAACTGTTACAGTGTCCTAACTACTACATGACCCTTTTCGTGAGGAATATTACATGTTTTGGCTTATGGCATTCACTGAAAGTTTTATGCTTTCCCTCTTGGTGTTTGGGGAAATAGGATGAGCTTCAGAGTCCATAATATTGAGTTGTTATCCTAACTCCATCATTACTTGTTCTGTGACCTTAGGCTAGGTACTTACACTCAGAATCTGTTTCCTCATTTGTGAAATGAAAATACTCACCTACCTCACAGGGCTATTATTTAAGGGTTAAGACTAAAACTGCATGGTCTAGCATGGTTCCAGACATACAACAGGCATTCAGTAAACTTTATTTCTTCTCTCATGCTTAAGTGAAAGACAATGATGCTGAAACCTAAAACTTGAAATTAAGACCACATAGTAGTCATTTTTAGGACTCACACTCCCAGTACTCAAATGAGACTTAAAACAAGACCAGGGCAGAAGTGTGGGGAATCATGTAATCAAATTGAAAAGAGAAAAAACAGCATGTTCCTGCAGGGTGGACACAGTGCTCCAAAGCCTTAAAAAGCTGGCATTCTGAGGAATTTGTTCAGTCTTTACATTAATGCCAGGGATATGCAAATAGTGAAGATTATCTAGCAACGATACAATAGCTAGAATCTCAAGTTTTTGTCCTCAACCTCATACACTCTACCTTCTAGATGGATCCTTAAACAAGCATATAATTTATTTTAGTCTTTCAAAGATATTTGGGCAGTACAAAATTTAAATACATTTAGTATTATAAGAAAGAAAATTACTGAGAGAAAATGATAATTAGGACCTTGCCCAATTTTCTTATTATCCCATTTAATCTCCAAAATCAGTCCTTCTCCCACAGTTCTTGCCACAGTTCTTGCCACAGTTCTGTTTTAATTATCGATAAGGATGGAAGGAACTAAGGGAGGGAGGGGGAGAAGAAGGGAGGGAGAGAAAGAGAGAGAGATGAAGGCAGCCAGCAAGTGAGCAAGAAAAAGTAATGGAAAGAACTTTTGGCATAGAACTTCCTTTCAATTTTTGAGTGACAAAGGCTTAAACAAATATTTAAGAAGATGGGCTACATGAAAAATAAATTGACAGTAGGATTAATTTTGAGGAAGATTCAAAGATAAGGATTAAACAGTCACTTTTCCTATTAAAATTTTGAATTCAGATAAGAACCATTTCCCTTCGTCTTTCTAGTAAGTTCTAAATACTTTGATCTGTTGCTGAGAAATTACTATTATTTCTGTGTTTAAAACGTGTGGCTCAGAAAGACTCCTTCAAAAGTAGGAAAATCTGTGTTCCTTTGTCAAGCTGATTGTATAAAACAAGTTGACAAACCAAATTTAAACAGCTCCTTTAAAAATTTATAGAGTATTATTATGGAATTAATTGATCTTATTTCATGAAACAGCTTTACTAGGTAAATTCATTATGGCATGTTCCCATATACATAAAGATTAACATAAGACTTGAAAATAAAATGAGTTTGTTTCTAAAACTAAAGAATGTTTTATAAAGAAAACAAATAAGTTACTCTAATATAAAAACACAAAATGAATTATAATGTACAATTGATGTTAAATAATTATCTAACAATTTATGCAAATATATGACATTTTAAGATATTTTATAGTTAAAGGATTCAGACTAAATTAAGGTAACCAGGATTTATAATGAATCAACATATTATAAGTAGCTCTAGTTTGCCTTGTTATACATCTGTTAAAACTTACTTAAAATTAAAATTTTCTCTTCAGAAGCTTTAATTACTTACAATTAGGTATAATAGAAGTCACTGCAGAATTGTACCAACACAGTGATTTCAAATTTGCCATTTCCTAGCATGTAGGGATTTCTCAATTAAAAAAAATGCTTGGAAGAAAAATTGAATAATTTACTTAGCATTTACCCATGCATGAGAAAACTTATAAAGGGAACAGACTACTCTAAGCATAATTCCATAACTACTATAGATGAATTATTATGTTAGAATGTATCAGTTTCAGTTGAAATAGAATTTTTTAATTAAAATGATTAAAACATCAAATCAAGCTGTAGTATTGTGAAAATGTACAAAATTATTACAATTCATGGAATATTTCCAAACTTTAAAAGCACTTCACTGTGAAAGATGGACAGTTTCTTAGGAACCAAGATCAATCTATGCTATGCAGGATTCACAAAAGTCAAAGCACTTACAGACTGACATGCACCTTAAATCTTTTTTCTTGTGGTTTCAATATTTTAAAGTGCCATGCACTGTGGTGAGTGATTAAAAACATCAACTATTTCACTGTTCTCAATGATTCAAACTTGTATGGTCACAGGGCATAGGGGAGTAGATTATTTATTCAAATCAAAATCACAACAGTTAGCTATGTTTTGTTTTTTATTGAAATGAAGCCCTCCTTTTCAGAAATGCTGACTACTTTTCCTGCAGAACTAGAGGCTATGTAAGATAAAGCCATATATAAATTAAAGATAGTAAGAATGCACCTACTGCTAGAGAGAACAGGTGAAGCATCACTATCTTTTTAGCAAAGAAGACATTTAGCAACTCTTGATGCTTACAGGACTGCCAAAAATAACTCTTTGAATTTTCAAAAACTCTTCACAAAGCTCAGAATGACAGTTATGTGGAGTTAGAAATGGGTGACTTGAAGCATATACACAAACAGCTTTGCTTGATTTGGGGAAAACCTAACTGAGTGGTAATTTTGGAAATGGTGGTCAGTCAAGCAGAAATCACTTTGAAATATTCTATTAGTGGACTCCAAAACACAGCTTTGTAAAAGCCCTGGGTACCTGGAACCTTCCTCAGACTGGTCATAAACTGGTGCAAAGGTCTCCTGGAGGTCATGTAGCCCAAGTTTCCAACCAATTCAGAAATCTCTTTAACAAGGAGATTCTCAGACTCTACTTAAGCCATATCCAGGTGGTATAGGGGGATAGATGGAGTTTACAGTCTGCTTGCCTATGTGCTCTCATCCTGGGAGCCCCATTCCCATATGGTTTTTACTGGAGGGCTAACAATTCCCCACATCAGGCATGGTAGAAAGAAACATTATTCACAAAGAAGATATAGTAATCAATAGCTTCAGATCTAAGGAAACCTTATTCCAGCAGATGAGACTGAGAATACAACTTAAATGTTTAGATTTAAGGGAAATTCAACTTACAAAATCCAGTTTACAACATGTAAGCTCTACTAAGAGCTATGCACAGTAGCTGAGTTTCAGAATTTTGAATGAGTTCTAGAATTGGGAGCAGAGTCTTGCAAATTATATAATAATGCCAACGAAGCAATTTTGTTAAACCCTTTCAGTGTGCCAGGATTAGTACTTAGCATGCTGAGCACTTTTACATACATTAACTTATCCCATCCCCTCATTCACCCTATGAGGTAGGTTCTATTAATACCTCCATTTGAAAGTTGAAGAAATGGATACTCAGAGACTCAAAGTGTGTTCCAAGAGAAAGGC
Organism: Panthera tigris; assembly: GCF_018350195.1. NCBI lineage: Eukaryota > Metazoa > Chordata > Mammalia > Carnivora > Felidae > Panthera > Panthera tigris. The sequence goes on from NC_056661.1 coordinate 82,915,898, forward strand.
ACTGCAAAGATAACAGGAGGAGTAGAGAAAAGAAAATTAAGGAAAAATCACTAAAGTGTGAGAACTTTCTCTACTGATTTCTGTGGCCTTTTAGCCACCAGTTTTATAGTTTCTGTTACTTTTAGTAATGTTTAAGGGGTACACGTTTTAAATTGTATCTACATTTAAAGAAACAAGCTTATTGTCACTGGACAGAACATAGAACTCCCAGTCAAAATTATGGAGAGACATTATTGCTTTGGTGAGATTTTGTAAGTGGCTTAATCAAAATGCAATCCAGGTAAGTGTAGCTTTCACACAATGTATCTGTCACTTCTATGGCTTTTTTGTTTTCCCAAACCAAATACACATATGTGTGTGTGTGTGTGTGTGTGTGTGTGTGTGTGTGTATTGCTTTAAATGAAACAATCTCTGTGCTTATAAAAAAACGTAGTTATTAATGTCCTATACTTTTGCTTACCTGACAAAAAACAATTTTCAGATGTCTAGATAAATAATTTAAGACATGTTATAATTGGGTTAACTTATTTGGAAAAACATATATATATATATATATATATAGAGAGAGAGAGAGAGAGAGAGAGAGAGAGAGAGAGAGATGGACTCTGAATTTTGTTTATAAGAATAAGAAAATATTAATCTCTCAAATATATTACTTTAGTGTTATATATATTATATATATAGTATATATATCTATATATAGAGAGATATATATGATCATGCTTGTATAGAAACAAATAATAATAAATAGAAACTAATAAATGTAAGTCCTTTTATTTTTTATTGTTTTTAATGTTTATTCATATTTGATAGAGTTAGAGAAAGAGACAGAGCGTGAGTGAGGGAGGGGCAGAGAGAAAGGGAGACACAGAATCTAAAGCAGGTTCCAGGCTCTGAGCTGTCAGCACAAAGCCCAAAGAGGGCTTGAACTCACAGAATGTGAGATCATGACCTGAACCGAAGTCAAACACCCAACTGACTGAGCCCCCCAGGTGCCCCAATATATATCCTTTTAAAAATTAAATTATTTAGGGACACTTGGGTGGCTCAGTGGTTTAAGCATCTGACCTCAGCTCAGGTCATGATCTCACAGTTTGTGGGTTCGAGCCCCGCATCAGGTTCTGTGCTGACAGCTCAGAGGCTGGAGCCTGCTGTGGATTCTGTTATCTCCCACTCTCTCTGCCCCTCCCCTGCTATGCAGTCTCTCTCTCTCTCTCTCTCTCTCTCTCTCTCTCTCTCTCTCTCTCTCTCTCAAAGATAAATAAATAAATAAATAAATAAGCAAGCATTAAATTTTTTAAATTAAATTGTTTATATAAGGTGACCTTGCAGAGGGTATGCTAAGAAATTAACAGAAATTTAAAAAGCCTACACACATATTCATAGTGACCATTTTGCTTAAAGGATATAATTTTGTAATGTCTGTTATACTCTAGTATTCAGAGGAGTTGTATAATACTAATATGTAGAATGGGTCATTTGAGCATTTAAAAAAAATTTAATGTTTATTTTTGAGAGGAGGGGAAGGGCAGAGAGAGAGGGAGACACAGAATCTGAAGCAGGCTCCCAGCTCTGAGCTATCAGCACAGAGCCCACTGTGGAACTCGAACCCAAAATCCATGAGATCATGACCTGAGCCGAAGTCAGATGCTTAACCAACTGAGCCACCCATGTGCCCCTATTTGAGCATGTTTTAATTCATAAAGTAGAAATACACAGAATATCTAAAAATTTAAAATACTACCTGCACATAAAGTCAGTTAGAATTTAAAGTAATCACTAGATTGGAATGATTTTCATTCCAGAATTGCTAAAGAGTAACCTGCTGTGTTACAAATCTCTCAGCTCCCACAATAATCTACATCAGCAATCACGACTAATAAGAGTGGAAGTGCATCTATCTTCAGCAGGTCATTACCACTGCAATTTACTCTCTTAACATGTAAACATTAAGGAAGTAAAAGGTACAGGAAAGTATTTTGAAATGAAAAGAAAACAAATACCCCAAACATTTATTCACCGCATCAATTAATTTTAGTAAAAGGCACATTGATCTAGGAATCTTCTCAATTTCCAAAGTCTTTATAGTGTATTGACCATTAAAAATACAAGAAAAACAACCAATATTTAAGATTAAGTAATACTATCTTAAACACTTTCTGAAGAATAGAAAAACCTGACTATAATACTGGCATTAATAGAAACAAAGATAAGTCAAAGACCTTTATTTCTACAGTGGAGAAATAGACAACGTATCCCGTGTTTTAAGAAAACGATGTTATAATCCACAGCATGACTGAATACAGAGCAAGATACACACCACATCGCTGTAGGATTTTGCCATGGGGTCTTACTCTATTAAATAGATTACTCTTTAAGCCAATGAATAATACTCGTTCCCTAGGTCCAAAATTAAGTAAAGGCGAGTCTAGCAAATTCCAATTTTGCCTGTCAGCCAAAAAAGAAATTCCCACGTTTAAATGTGCAACTCTGTCTATAACCCTCAAGTTTAAATCTAAACACGATTACAAGGGGTATTAAAAATAATGCCCAAGGTTACTTCACTCATTTTGTAGATTCTTTCAAGTATTGGAAATCTGACAGTCAGGCTTGTTTAACTATTCAAACAATACAGAATAGCCAGAAGCTGTGATTTCTTCAGATTAGTAAAGTATAACCCAAAGGACTCAAAAGTCGAAGCACAACTAAAGGAAGAATCAACACGCCAACACTATATCTCATCAGGCTTGTTGACAATGCATCCTGGGAGACATGACTTTATCTTCAAAGTGACACTGTGTAAGGTTTGTTCACTGAACCAAGCATTTTATGCAGGGCATACAGGAGAGTCAGCTGTCAGCTGAGAAAGAGTATTTAAATTTGGCTACAATTATGCTGACCCTCAGAAAATCGCTTGCCTGTCAAGAAAACTATTTGATCTATCAGAAAATAAAAACAAGCAATGTTTTCTCATAAGACTGCCCATGGTTTATTTCAACTTTAGACTGAAAAAATAAAGTCAAGGAAGCCCTCAGCATTTTTAGTAAACTGTTAGGAAAGTTAAATGTATAAACTACAGAATCTGCAAAGGACCCATGGAAGTAATTAAGTCATGTCCTTCTGTCTCTGTCTCTGTCTCTGTCTCTGTCCAAAATGGGCATATGTCATCTATTTGAACCTAAAACATTCTTTAAGAAATGAGGTCCCACCACTTCTCACAAGTGTAAAATGAGCCGTGAGTAAATGTCCCCATCATTGCCACTTACTAGCTTAGAAATATTAGACTAGTCATCTATCTTCTCTGAGTTTTATTGTTTCTAACCTATCGGAATAAATCTATTGACAACTTCTTTGTGTCCCACATATCAAAATGATATAACTAAATATGAAATGTACATAAAAACACTTCTAAACCATAAAAATCATGCAAATAATTTTATTTAAATACTTACATATCTATTTCAAGTTGAGTCCATTCTATTTTTTTTGAGACCTTAATAATATGACACTAGATCAGGCTTGAAAATATGCTGTGGTATTTGAAATTAATGGATGCATATGTAAAAGAAATGTATTCTGAGCCAAGAGGCCCCTACATAAAAAAACTCAATTTACAAAAACACCTTTCTGTTATTGTTGTTTGACTTTTTCTTCCTCTCCTCCCACCTAATACCCCTCCAGAGACACACATACAAGTATTAAAAAACAAGCACATTGAGCATTTGATTAAACAAGGACTTGTCTAATATTATATGATAACAATGGATTTTTTTGGCTGAAATCTACTTTAATCCAAATCAACTTCAATCTTCCATCATAAGTTTTTACCTTTATAAAACAAATTCTGAATGTTTTAAGACCTTTCCAAAGCATCTTAATTTGTGCTGAGTAGTTAAAAGGTCTATATTCAGGCAAGTAAGAGTGCCATATTTCTGAAATTATGGAGATCCACTATTTAAAGCAGTTTGTAGATAGAAGATTACAAAGTACTGAACCTAACTAAGTCTTACTAGGAACAGACATGCAGAAGAGGAAAAAAGAATCCACTCATAGTAAGCAACTCAGTCCCTGAAACCTCTTTGACCCCAAGGGCCTGAAAGATCTAATCACCTACCCAAAGACATTAGGGAGTAAGTACTTGGGATGGGGAAGGCTCTGGTAAGAAGATCCCACTACCCCTTCCCCTCCACTAAGAGACACCTGAAGGCCCAATATGGGGAAATTCATTTTACTCCCTCAGGCAGCAGCAACAAGAACCAGTGAGAGCTCCAGTGGAACTAGATAAACCAAGCTGACCATAATCATACTGCAAAGACTCTGAAATCAAACTGACATTGCAACTGCACCTGACATGACTCATATGCAAGACCTAAGAAGGGCGACTTCCAGTTAAATTAAAAGATTGAAAGGCAATCCAGGTTCTGCTAACATAAGTGAAATAAGTCAGACGAAAAAAGACAAATACTATATGATCTCCCACTTACATGTGAAATACTAAAAACTGAACTCATAGAAATAGAGGGTAGATTGGTGGTTTCCAGGGGTGAGGGAATGTGGAAATGGGTGAAGATAGTCATAGGATATAAATTTTCAGTTATAAGATGAACAAGTTCTAAGGATCTACTGTACAGCAAGATGACTATAGTTAATAATACTATATTGGATACTTGAAAGTTGAGAAGAGAGTAAATTTTAAACGTTTTCACCACATGCATAAAAAAAGATAATCATGGATATGTTAGCTAACCTTTTTATAGTAATCATTTTGCAATATATACATACATCAAATCATTAGAGTGTACACATTAAATTTACACAATGTTATATGTCAATTATATTTCAATAATGCTGGAGGAAAAGATCTAGAAAATATAAGAGAAAATCTTTGGGTAGAGAGATCTTAGACTTGAAACCAAATACATAATCCATAAAAGAAAAAATATATAAATTAGATATGGTAAAAATTTAAAATTTTGCCCTGAGAAAGTCCATGTGAGGAGGATGAAAGACAATCTACAAACTTGGATAAAATATTTGCAAACCACATATCTAACAAAGGACTAGTATCTAGAATACATAAAGAACTCTCAGAACTCAATAGCGAAAAACAATTTAATTAGAAAATGAGCAAAAGACACAAACATCTACTTCACCAAAAAGGAAATACAGATGGCAAATAAGCACATAAAAACATGTTCAATATCATTAGCATCAGGACTGTACACAATAAAACCACAATGGGCTCTCCCTATATAGTTATCAGAATAGTTAAAATTTTAAAAATGATGATAACACTGAATGGTGAAGAGGAAGTGGAGAAATTAGATCAATTATACATTGGTGAAGGGATGTGAAATGGTATGGCTAGTCTAGAAAATAGTTGGGCAGTCTTCTTATAAAACTGAACTTGAAATAATGATATATCCCAGCACTTGTACCTTGGGGCATTTATTCTAGAGGAATAATAATTTATGTTCACATAAAAACATGTAAATAAATATGTATGCATTTACTCCATATGTTTTATTTGTACTAGCCAAAACTTGGAACCATCACAGATGTCATTCAACAGGTTAATGCTAAAATAACTGTAATATATATATATACACCACAGGATACTACTCAGCAATAAAAAATAAAAAATATTCAAAACAGCAATGACTTGCTTGAATTCCCAGGGAATTATACTGAGTAAAACAGCCAATCCAAAAATGTTATACACTGTATGATTCCATTTATAAAACCTTTTTTTAAGTGACAAAATTTTATAAATGGAGGACGAATTAGTGGTTAAATTGCCCAGGGTTAGAGATAGGGGAGAATCTAGGAAAGACATGGGTGGGCCATAACAGAGCAACAGGTGGTTACTTGTGGTTCAGTATCTTGACTGTGGTGGTAGATACAAAACCTAATTAGGTGATACAATTGTACAGAATTTAATATCATGCATACAAATACCCAGAGAAGAATACAAGTAAAATTGGAAAAATTTTAATAAGAACCGTAGAGTGTACCACTGTCAGTATCTGGTTTTGATATTGTACTATAGTTATTCAAAGTATTATCACTGAGGGAAACTGGGTGAAGTGAACAGGATCCTTGTGTTATTTCTTATAACAGCATATGGATCTACATCTCAAAAATTTTAATTAATTCAAAATTTCTATTACTTTCTAAACATTATCACTGTTTCTAAGTTTTCCTTTCCTGTCATATAACTACTGAAATAGAATTTCTTCATAAGATTTATTGTAATGTTGGGTAAGCACACACAACCCAATAATTTATGCCTCATATGCAACAAGGATCTTTTTCATATGCAATCTCATCTTTATTAAAGATGGCAGCCCACAAAACTGCAGCTTTATATTTCCCTGTACACTCACAGAAATTATTTTCCAAACTTAGGTTTAACCTGAACCTAAGACTTCTCTCAATCTAGACACAGATGGACTTGACCTTAAACAAAGCCTGCTAGGAAGGCTGACAGTCTCACACATTAAAAATCAACTGATTTTGATAATACAACAAAACTATAGAATAAATCCCTCTTCTTTTTACTTCCCCACACTTTATAAGAACTCTAAGACTGGGAGATTCAAGAACAGTGCTGCTGCTAATACTAAGAACAGACTATGACTACGTGGAAATTTATTAGTTCAGATGAATGAACGATAATGATACTTAGCTATTTGACAGCAAATTCTAAGAAGACTATACTGCTGGTATAGATTTAAACAATGGGAAATCCTACTCAGGAAGAGAATATTAATGCATCATTGATGTTGCTGATATTTAATTTTATTATCTTTTGTTATTTGATTTTATATATGCATATATATATATATATTTTTTTTTAATGCTTATTTTTGAGACAGAGAGCATGAGCAGAGGAGGGTAGAGAGAAAGAGGGAGACACAGAATCTGAAGCAGGCTCCATCCACGCTCTGAGCAGTCAGCACAGAGCCCAATGTGGGGCTCCAGCTCACAAGCTGTGAGATCATGACCTGAGCTGAAGTCGGACACCCAACTGACTGAGCCACCCAGGTGCCCCATAATTTTGTTATCTTTTTAATAGTAACGTAACTCTAAAGAAATTTGAGTGATTTGGAGGATGAGAAGAACAGAGTTGACCAGGTAGGGTAGTAGAAAAAGCACCAAGATCTTTTGGCACCAGAAAGACCAGAGTTCAAAACTGAACTTTTTTACCTATGATGTTTTGTGATCATGGTTAGTTAAGTCAATATATATAAACCTTCGTTTCCCATCTGTAAAATGGTGATTGCAATGGAAATGACTTTTTAGGGCCATCTAAGCAGTAAATGAAATCACTGATATGTGCTTAGCACAGTAGCTGGTACAAAATATCTGCTCAATAAAATATGGTTATCAATTTGATTCATCTAGCTTCTGGGAAGGGTTTTTATAGCATTTTATTGTTGAATAAAGATTTCTAATTACTTTCAAAAATCATGTAAGACAAGACTAAGTCGGGAGAAAAAATCCCAAATCTATCCACACATAATAAGGCTTTGCACTAGGGAGATTATCTAATCAAGGTGCAGCTGAATCTTGCTAATTTAGTGTTAAGAGATTCCAGATGGGACTTTAAAATAAAACTCAGTTGTAACTGTGGGTTTCATTTTAGGTATCTTCCACTCTTTAGAGATCTAGGTATAGTTGATTTAGACCCCAGCAATTAATTACTGGGAGAGTCCCGAGGTTTCACTTGAATTTCTGCACCACTTATGGTTTACATTCCTGTGTCTAGTTTTAATGTACGGTCTCTACTTTGTCCCAGAGTTTTTCTTGGTGTACACCTTATCCTACAAACACTTAATCATGATACAAATGACTCTCAGGCTTCATTTTTGAGAAATTCTGGTCTAAATACCATACATTGTTCAGTCATCTTGTAAAGGCCCGTTGTTTCCATGGAATCTTCTGCCGCTCCTGACTCACAGAGTCTCAGCAGTGTTTTTTTTATCTAGCTACCAGGTCTTAAGAGACTCCATTATGACAGACTGGGGCTCAGGGCAAGGTGTGGTGATGATTCCCTACCCCTGGGGGCTTCTGGGCAATATGAGCCCTTGTTATCAGAAATGGGTATGAATTTTGATGAAGACTGGCCAATCAGGGGTATATCCATTATAATAATAACACAATGCCACAATAGGTCCTAGAAAAGCATGGAAGCAGTTGAGAAGTACAAGATTTCATATGAAACCAGAGGAAGTGTTGACTGCTTTGGTTATCTTCACATAAGGCCACAGGAGGAGCCTGGTTGCCCAGGGAACTTTCTGACTTTCGCAGTTCTTGATTTTCAGAGACATTTTTCAAGAAGGGAAGCATAGCCACAGAGATATTTATTAAGGATTCACACCATTTGCATAGTTGTGTTTCTTTATGTTGCTGTTTAGGTTGTTCGCTTTCTCATTCTTCACGATTTTGGTTTTCCTGTTCTCATTAAGAGAATGTCTGGTTCTTATAATAAAGTTATCTCAGCATTACATGAGAATTTTTCACTGCTGTGATGTAGGCTAGTTTTTAATCACTAACTGAATTTGTCTTCTATATAATTTCTGATTGAATTTACTTACTACTATTTGTATCTTGAGATTTTCTGCTCTTATATGGCCCTTTTCCAAGAAAATGAATCTTTATAATTACTGAGTGTTTTCAAGAAAAAAATATTATTGCATTTTTAACGCTATTATTTACATCTCACTTTCATTGTCATATTTCCTAATTCAATTGTTACTGCTGCATCATCCTAATTTTTATACGTTTGATTTTTTAATTCACTGGTTTTATATTTTTATTTCTTTTATTTTGGACATCACCTGCTTTATCATTGATTTTTTTTAAACTTTAATGTTTTTATGTTCAGGTATATTACATTCCTTTTCTTTTATGTTTCTTCTATTTTATTCACATTTTAATCTGTTGCTACCCCATTCTTTTTTAATGACTATTTCCCCTTCTCTGATTCTTACTTCACATTTAAAAATTTTTTTTAATGTTTATTTATTTTTGAGAGAGAGAGAGACAGAGACAAAGTGTGACTTGGGAGGGGCAGAGAGAGAGGGAGACACAGAATCCAAAGCAGGATCCAGGCTCTGAGATGTCAGCACAGAGCCTGATGCCAGGTTTGAACCCACAAGCTCTGAGATCATGACCCGAGCCAAAGTCGGACATTTAACCAACTGAGCCATCCAGGTGCCCCAGTATTACTTCACATTTTTATTTAACATTTCCCAATGGTTGTATCAAGTACACACGTGAGCAGGTGCTAACCACTCTTCCCTCACAGCTGCCTCTGTAACCATCAACTCCCTTAGTGGATGTCTCAGAACAATCTTACCCACGAAGGATTCAGATGATACAGATTTGTAGCATAGTCTTGATTTCCTGCAGATTGATCGCATCTTTTACAACATGAATGTCACTTTTTAGGGAAAAAATTCTGAATTCATTTCTTTCAGATGATGAGGGGAGAAGGTATCATTCCTGCTTATGCTTGGATTTATTTGAAGAGTGCTACTTGACTATTTATTTACTATTTATTTATTTATTTATTTATTTATTTATTGTTCTATTTAGCTAGCTGACTTTTTAAATGCCTGTTTTAAAAACAGTCACCTAAGCAACTAATGGAAGTCACCTAAGCAACTAAATGGAAGGTGCTACACCAGCACATTATCACCATATCTGCAACCATTGTGGGTGTTTATCTCTGAAGATTACAGATTTTTAAGATCATTCTTGACCAAATGATAAGAAAGAAGCATTCACATGTGAACAGATATACACTACAACTAGCGAATTTAAAAGGAAATTTCAAAACATTTAACCAGGTATAATTTTGATTCTCTTTCAAGGAAAAATAAGGACCATTTCTAAGCATTTCTAATGTAAATTATATCTACACTTTGGAAGAGGAATTTTATAAACTGGCTTTATATAAATACCTCAAATTCAGAAAATAACTTCTTGCGAAGTGCCAGTGGGACTTGAAGGATTCCTTCTTAAAGTGTTTGACAATTCTACTCATGGACATAACCCTGCCGTCTTTACTCTATTTCCACAGACTATTCTGCAGGCAGATCTTTCTGGTTTTGGGGGAAAGCTGTTTTCGGTTTTGTTTTTTTAAATAGCATCACCTCTGATGAAACAATTCAGCTTAGTCTAGATTTTCTAACCAGGGAATAGTTTTCCTCAACTATACATGCTCTGTCCAGTCAGTAAGTGTGCTTGATATACGTATAAAAATCTGTCATACAGAATATAGGAAGGCTACCAAGATGCTACTAGGATAAATAAAGACAGCAGCAGGCACTGAAGCTTCTATTATACCTTGATCCCAAAGCTATTTTCCTAGGCTTGTATAACTCCTAGCACAATATAAAATTAAAAATCCATGAGATGTAAAAAAGAATGAAACAAACTTTTTTTTAGTTGCTGCATGTGAAAAAAGTAATGCACATGCACACACATGTGCTTCTTTTAAGATGTTCACAAAATTGAGAAGAATATCAAAATATCATCCACTACTCAGAATTGATAGTTGTTATGTTTGTTTATATTATAAAAATATCATAGATATATTCGAGGTTTTCCTTCATTCCTAGCCCCACTCCTCACTCCCATTCCAAGAGGAAAATTAAGTAATCGATTTTTTTATATTTCTTTATATATGAATATTTCTCTACAGAAATATTTATGCTTTTATTCTCTTAATCTAGTGCATATTAAGGGGCAGGTGGCTGGCTCAGATGATTGAGCATCCAACTTCAGCTCAGGTCATGATCTCACAGTTCATGAGTTCGAGCCCCATGTTGGGTTCCTCACTGACAGTACGGAGCCTGCTTGGGATTCTTTCTGTCTTCTCTCTCTCACTCCTCCCCTACTTGTACTTTTTCTCTCTCTCAAAATAAATATATATATATATTTTACAAAAAGATGCATATTGATACAAATCATTCTTTCTAGTGCTGAACAATATGTATGATTAAACAGGAACAGAAGTAGTTGCTGAACAATTTGCATCTAAATTAGATATTTACATTTTTGTCTTTTAGCTTTTATTTTTTGACAAAAATACCCAAACATTTTATATATATACAAAGAGAAATTGGGTAATATATTCACATTACAAACCATTGTTCACTGTCTTTACCACTAGAGTTTGCTTATACCTTCATGCCCTTATTTGTGTAAGCAATAGAGACCTTACCATATTAGATAATCTAATTACATTTTACTAAGGATCAACGAAACAGCTATACATTCTTTGTGTCAATTAATGGAAATTGGAAAACCTAATATGCTGCTTTGGAAATCATTTGATTCTTCTTAATGCAATTTACACTTATAAAAAGGACTCATGTCTTAATCATTTTGAATCATTACACTTCTATCAACAAATACTACATTGGTTCAATCAATTACAATAAGGAAAAGAATCAATTAACAGTTGTATTAAAAATCCTTTTGGCAGGACTAGAAACAATGAGCCAGGTCCTGTGGTTCAGAAGAAATTAATTTGCTCATTTTGGTGAATTGCATTAGACCTCATTAATGTCCGACCATTATAGAAAAGATTGAATAAAGAATCCTGGTTCTGCTTTGTTTCAGCCTTAAGAATATTAACCTAATCCTGAAATCAATATTATACTATATGTTAACTAACTAAAATTTAAATTAAAACTTGAAACAAAAAGAGAAAAAATAAAAAGAGCTTTTAGTGGAGAAACATATGGGAAAAACAAGAGTATTAATCTAATCATCACACTGTTGCTTCAGATTAGAGAGCATATTATGTCAACATAAACGTCTATTAAAACAGAAAAACAAGACTTCTCTTCCCTCAAACCTTACTACCTTTTACTTCCAAAGAGCAATTATAGGTAATGAAAAAAATCAAAAGTAAATTATTCAGTTGATGGCAAATTTTTATCACTCTTAGAGCAAATTTTCCAAAAATTTGATCATTTCTATGAAGTAGACATATTGTTGTCTAGACTAATGAATAAGCACTAGAGTGAGAAATCCAAAAATAAGAAACATCATCTTTTATCCAATGTCCATCAATATTTGATGATATTCCAATTTTTCCATGAAGTCTTGCCTGGTCATTCCAGACAGAGTAATCTTTTTTCGCTTTAAAATCCCACTACAATGAGTTTCTTCATCTACTATTTTCCAATCTAGTATTTTATTTATCAGTGTCCATGATAAGTCTCCAAAATAAAATTATCAACAACTGTGTTAACATCTTGGATATTTCAATGAGTAGTCACATACATGAAAGTACCACTCTACAAAGTAGTTCCTAATATTATACTATTAACCACTAAGGTCTAATTTTGGGGCCAGAACCTACATTGTCTGATTGCAATATCATCTATTTAACCAACAGTGCTTCCCTCTTGGTGAAACTGTGAGAGATTAGAAAACTAATGTATGAGAGTGTAGAGGGACAGGATCCAAAACCCTGTCCAAAATGGAGTTTGTTAGTGTTTCACTTCACAGAAGTATCATTCTAAAGGGAAGGTTATGATAGAATTCAAGCAATGAAACCAAGCCAGGAGATAGCTGACAAATCAAGTACCTAACTTAGATGGGTTTGTACCCATATAAGCAGGTACCTAACTTAGAAGAAATGTAAAAATGGCAAAGCTTGGTACTGGGATGACAGAAAGATATCAGAAACTGGTCCACTGGAGAGTTATAAATGTTGTTGAATACATAATAGAACAGACAATTATGTTGAAGACATAATAGAATAGAGCAGACTTAGAATAGAATAGACTTAGAGCATAAGATATAGAAAGTAAGCTCCATGGTAACTATTTTTAGCTATTATGTTCATTGATATAGCTCAATGCCTAGAAACTGACTGCATGTAGGAGGTACTCAACATATAGTTGTTGAATCAATAAATAAATGGTTACTGATGTTTCTTTTTTTAATAAAAGAAGAAAAACATTACAACACCCAATTTTCAGTAGTTCATGGCTCAATCGCCATCTGCTCTCTCCTCAGGAATTCTTCACTTTACTACTTTGAGCCATCCCTTCCTTTCACTTTGACTATGGCTAAATATAGGTTCCTGTCCTTCTCTAAAGTTTCCAAGCACATTAAAAGTCATTTTATATCAAATTCAGAAACTATCCTGCTCTGGGAGAATTGAAAAATGTTTCAAACATCAACTGTCTGAAGAAACTGAAGAACTTCTTTCCATCTACAGCTGCCACAGTGAACAATAAACAGTACTTCATTTAGTGTTAAAATTATTTTTTATTCAACTAAATAAGAAAGTTATGGTTAATTGCTGAGCTAGCAACCGAAATATTATCATCTGGTATGATCATATCTGTAACTATTAATTGAGCAATTTGAGCTATAATGTTGACATTGCATTTCCTTTATTATTTTTTAAAGTGAGTGGTCCCAATTAAGATTATTACCAAGGAAATAATTCTCATACTACATTGAAGGTATGTTGATTTTTATGTGCACAGATTTCATCATAGTGTAAAGATTAATTAAAATATTACAGTTGCTCAGTTATTAACAAAGTCTCAAGGAAGGAGAAATTAAATGGGCAAGGTAAAAGGAGAAACACAATAACACAATTATTTTTCTGTTTTAGGAATAGAACTCTGCTCTTCCCTTCTGAAAGTTGCTAAGTACATTGCAGAATAACTATCATAGAAACACGTGTTCAAATGTCAAGGGACCTTAGAAACTGCCTACACCTACATTCCATTGATGAAAAAACAAATCTAGAGAGGATAAGCAATTTTCCCAAACCCATCTTTGGATACATATAGGAAAGAATATTGGTAAAATAGATTTTGAGTTTTCTACTACACCATAAATTACAGTTAATTATTATTCAATAGTGCTATTTTATTCTCAATCACTAAGAAGTTACTGTTGAACTACTTCTTAAAATATTCCATGATGAATAAGTACCATAGAGGACATAATTTCTAGTAATATGATGAAGAGGTAATTTTTATAGCAGAAAATGTCACAGACTTTGAGTCAGAATACCTACATTTGAGTTATTATATTTGACAATTTCTAGTTGTGTACACTTGCACAAAATACTTAGTCATTATTTAAATTTTTTTCATTTACAAAATGGAAATAATAAACCTGTCTTACTTACATATTAGGATTGTTTTGAAGAATAAATAAATTAATGCCCATGAAAGTATATGAAGAAGCCATCTTGTATGAAAAAGCAGGCCTTAAATTTAAAAAAAGACATTAATCACTAGCTATAATGATTTTTTAATCATTAAAAATAGTATTTCAAAAACAATATTTCATTAATATTAGTGCCCACATGCTATAATATTAGCAATTTACTAAATGTTTGGGGGTATATCAAAACTTGTTAAAATATAAATTACATGATATATACATGGAATGTGACACAGCTTCCAAGATAACCAGTTTTATTCTCATGTTCCATAATTTCCCATTTGTTTTATTTCCTTGTCCACAAAGAATCAATTTTGTTTATTTATTATCTCTTAACCTGTATACACACACACACACACACACACACACACACACACACATATATACACACATACACCTATCTAATTATAATTCAAGCTCATCTTTTTAAACATCCTATATTTGATGTCAGAGTATCTGTTAAAAAATTATATGTAAGAGGCATTGCCTCATTAAATTTGCATTAATGTGTAAGGATTAAGTATTCAATTAATATAAAGTGTTTAGAACAGTATCTGGCACAAAACAAGCACTCAGTGTCAGCTATCATGATCATTTCACATTTGAATAAAATCTATTCCCCAAAGAAAAAAATCCCCACTTTTAACTTGTAGTTGAATAACAAAAGAATAAATAAATCAACATAAGATTTTAAAATCAAAATATTATTTTCATTGAAAATCATGCCAATTTTAAAATTCTAATTTGTTAATCTCAAGTATTACTGAAAACATAAAGAAATAATACATTCATACACTGCCAGTGGAAGTTACATTGGCCTGACAAATTGGAGGACAATTTGATAATAAACATTCAAATTTAAAATGTGCATTAACTATAACCTAACAATTCTAGTCCTTAAAAATAAAATCTTAAAAACAAACAAACAAACAAACAAACACAAAGAAAATGTGATCAATATATGAAATCTCCACCCATTGAAAAATTATTTAGCCTGAAAAAAGAAATTCTGTCATTTGTGACAAGGATAACCCTGGAAGACATTATGCTTAGTATAATAAGCCAGACAGAGAAAGATAAATACTGCATAGTATCATGAATAAGTGGAATCTAAAAATATTTTAATGTTTACAATTTAAACTCCTAGACACAGAGCATAACAGTGATTGCCAGGGGCTGGAAGTGGGGAAAACAGGGAGAGTTTGGCAAAAGGGTACAAACTTTCAATTACAAGATGAATGTGGTCTGGAAATCTAATGTATAATAGTTGATAACACTGTATTGCATAATTAAAATTTGCCAAGAGGGTAGAACTTAAATGTTCTCACAGGGGAAAAAAAAGGTAAATATGTGAAGTAATGGACATATTAATTAACTCAATGGGGGAAATCTTTTCACAATGTAATCAAATCATCATGTTGTAGACTTTAAATATCTTATCATTTCATTTGTCAATTACACCTTAATAAAACTGAAAAAATGTGATTTAAAGAACGCTAAATGCATGTGTCTTGAGTGTAATTTCATTCTGTGTGACCAAATGAACTGTGCAGTTTGAAGTCTCATCAGAAAGAATTTGGTGCTAAGTCACTAGGTTGTACACTTAGAGTGCAAACCTCACTCCACCAACAGGGGCTGATTACTCATCTGGCAAGCCATGTTAACTAGTTTGTAACTGGTAATGCTTCTGAGGGGAGTACTGGGAACAGCCTTTGGAAGAACATTCTTCCTACTGTGTATATAGTTAGAAAACCAAAATTAAAACCCAAAGGAATGAGCTGCAAACAATATTTTATCATTGCATGAAAATAGTCTTATTGTTTAGTTTATCCCTCATGAGCTCTAATAACAAAGCCCAAATATATACGGCACCTTTATCTCTAACAGTATATTTTTAAGCACATTAGCTCATTTTACTTTCATAGTAATCTTGTGAAATAAGCTAGAGAGTTCTATTTAGCATTGGGTTGATCACTGAGATGGGTTTAACTGAATGCCACACTGACTACAACAATGAGGAGTCCAGAAAGTGGCAAAAAACAAAGAGCATAGGGATACATGATATGTGAGGGGAGGCCAGTCTGAATAATTGAGAAGTTTGATTTATAAAGTTATGGAACATTTAAGAAAATAGGCTAGAATTATAGGTATTTTAAAAAATTTAAATAAATATCTTTTTTTCCAAAATAATATACTACTATTTCCAAGCGATGTTCCATTGGATATATGTTTTACATGACTGGAGAAAACTGATGCATAACAATCATATTATTGGTTTAAATTATCCTCCTAAGATTATTATCTTAAATAGGCTAACATATTATTAGTTTACCTAGGAAACCTTTTTTCATTGTTGATCCAAAGTACACTTTTGCCATAATTCTCACATATTTTAAATTAGCAAGCTACAGGTGAATGGGTTTTAATTGCATATGTTAATATATAACATATACACGTAATATGTAAATCATGTATTACATAACACATATAATCAATAAAGAACACCACTAAATAATTACTCACTATTTCTTACTGGGTATGTCTGTGAGAAATGTAAAAGATTACTTAGAACCTGTTTGCCTTTCATAGAGTATACCAGAAGGGAAGAATCACACATGAAAGAAAGATTATGAGAACTAAAATAAAGTACCACAGGGGTTTAGGGAGAGAACTGTTTTTTAAATATTAAAAAAAAATCTTTAAGTTTTATGTTTTACATTTCATCCTCATAAAAATATGCTTTTTGATAACTAACAACTATATATTTTAAAAGCCAGAGATATTAGGTTTGGTCTGTGAAATGGGAGTTACTGTGATCCTCCCAAGCAAACTTATAAATTCAACTATTAAATTATCACAGACATGCCACGCACACTACCAAACAGAAGAAAAATGTATGTGATTCAGTTCCACAATAGGAAACGTGAAAAATTGTAGCACAACAAGCCTCCAGCTTCAGAGTATACGGCCAGCTTCTGAAATGATAGTCTCCCAAGGAGCTCTGATGGCAAGAGATTTAGACTCATTTTTAAAAGCATTTTCAGCTTGGGGACAAAATTCATTGCCATCCATTATCAAACAGCATCAATATCAAAATCAATGATGATACTTCTGAACACTATTAAAATATTGGCAATGAAGCCAAGTTCTAACATTTCAGCAAGTGAAGCAAATGAAAAATTAAAAAAAAGTAAAAAAAAAAAACAAAAAAAAAAAAACAAAAAACGGAATGCCAAAACAGCTGCTACATGATGGGGCGAGGAATGCAATCAAGCACAAGATGGACAGCCAAAAAGCTTCAAGGGCAAATGAAAGTATAATTTGAACCAATGTAACATCAACATCAATTGCTTCAGAACATCAGCAGCAGACAAGCATCACTGGAGGGAACAATTAGTGACAGTGACTTGATTTTGGAAAAATAAGAGTCTACAACAAAAATAGGAAGTAACAGATACAACAAAAAACTCCAGGAGTAACAGTTTTAATCATTCTCATCAAAATAATAGTGCACGTGACTTAGATATGTCATTTTTAGCCTTCATCATCCTCCTGGAAATATCATTAGTTGATAATCTTAGTGAATGCATGAGCTTCTAATGTATGTCACAAAATACAGTTCATTAAATTGAACAGTGAGGGATTTAGACTCGACATGTTTTTACAGATAATTAAGAAATCTTGGTTAAACAGATGGAAAAGACAGATGCTGCTCTTTCTCAGTTCTCTAATTCTGGGGGTCAAGCCATCCCATGATTTCTGTCTTAGCTAAATGTGATGCAAATATGGAAAAGGCTTTTGATTTAGTGTATGCTGCTAGAGCTATGATAAAAGCTAAGTGGAGTGACTACACTTTGATTATAATTGTCTAGAGATAGGAGACAACAACAGGAAAAGGTCATTTAGAAATTAACCCAAGTTTTAATAATAGCAAAGACTTATATAACCCTAACTATGTAGTAGTCACTTATCTACATGTTTCCCAATATTAACTCTTTCAATCCTTATAAAACTCCTATGAGGTAGAATTGAGCCATTTTTCAGATCAAGATATTAAGATACTATATTAAGATACAGGATATTAAGATAAGTGACTTGTCCAAAGTCATATAACTAATAAGTGGCTACATGTTACAAAATTGAGAACTCGTTTTTAACACACGAAGAAATTTAAGAGATCTCCTATTTCATTCTCTGGCAAGGATTCCAGTTAAATGGAAGGATAACTTCACTTACATCCATAAAGCTACACAGGAAATACTGTCAAGAAGAACATATTGACATAATTTTTTTTTACATATTCTTTAACTATCAAATTAATATTTTCTTCAAACAACAGGAACATTAAGGTATTCTTGTATTTCATTACAACGTATATTAATGCAGTTAATAAATTATTTCAATAAATATTCACTAAGTGAGTTTACTACCTGCAAAATATGAACACTTGGAAAAACATGTTCTCTGGAGAAAAACATATTCTCTAATCGGTGTTAAAATTTGAGAACAAGAGCTAATCATACAGGAAATTAACTCCTTCAGCATCCAAACATTTATGCCTCCATCTATGAGAATAATGTTTGTATGTTACACTGGACACTTTTATGTTCTGCAAAACAAAGTGTCCTGAACACAAGTTAGGCATGATGAAACCAGCGTGCAATGTGCACTGACTCCATAGCTCTAAACAGCCTCTGGAGTGAAGTCCCACTCTACATCCTCCGATGCTAGGGCTGTTCCAGCTAGTCCGTCAGTGCAGCTCAGTGAGATCTCAGGTAATACTGTCCATATTGTACCACTACCACATTGGGGCATGCTTCCAGCAAGTTCTCATTCTTTCTCTTTTCTGTTCTCATTCTCAAAGAATTCCTTTATCACTTAAGTCCTCACAATTTTCCCTTCTTTTGACACCTTTTCCACTTCTTTTATGTCCGTTTGTGCTTCCCTTCTGCTCTCCAATAATGACACGGAGCATTTTGCTTTGTATAGCCACTGCTAGCTGAAACACTGTTTCTGGTCAGCAAAAAGATGAAACATATTGCCAAAAAGCTATGCTCTTTCTTGTCCACTAGTTCTTGAATTAAATAATGTGTTTTACATCCAAGTCTGCCCTCCTATTGGACAGTTGGGGGTAGGAAACGGTTACTGCTATCATTCTAGTGATTTGAAATATTAGCTGAAATTGAAGACTGGTTCTGATTTTTCATTATTACTCTTACAGATTTGCACTTAACGTTCAGTTGAGTTTTTTCTCTTACTTAATCTTTTTTGAAATATATATATTACCAGTAATAAAAACTGTCTTATTTGTCTGAAAATAAAAAGTTGTCTTGGTAAATATATCAATGGAAAGTAAGGTCCAGAAACTCAATTCAAGAGAGGAGGCTTGTTTTTAGTTGACATAATAGACTGTTCTGAAGTATTTTTTAAGTAACTATTTGTATATTACTAACAGACTCCTCATGTCAAATTATGGCAGTGAATGTTATGTTTTAAAATAATATTTAGTACAATATATTTTTTACAATAATGAGCTATGCTCTTTTCTATAAAAGTACATAATTCAGGCTGTGTCATCCGATAAATCTGAATTAGTGATGTCTTACAATTAAAATTGTTCACAAACTTCTGTGCATGAGATTTAAATTACCGGTTGGTCCAGTATCTCAAGTCTGAGGACTCAAGGCCAGACATTAGACCCAAAATCAATGCTGCTCATCTAAGATGATGTTAAACTGTAACATTCTTGTGGTTAAAGTGCATGTATTCATTCCCCACCCACCCGCCTTGTCTTGGGTTTACCACTGGGTTATAAAACAGATATTCCTTCTCCTTTCTAATCATTCTACTCTACTTCAACATCTTTTATCCTAATTTTCTTTTTTTTTTCAATATATCAAATTTATTGCCAAATTGGTTTCTATACAACACCCAGTGCTCATCCCAAAAGGTGCCCTCCTCAATACCCATCATCCACCCTCCCCTCCCTCCCACCCCCCATCAACTTTCAGTTTGTTCTCATTTTTTAACAGTCTCTTATGCTTTGGCTCTCTCCCACTCTAACCTCTTTTTTTTTTTCCTTCCCCTCCCCCATGGATTTCTGTTAAGTTTCTCAGGATACACATGAGACTGAAAACATGTGGTATCTGTCTTTCTCTGTATGGCTTATTTCACTTAGCATCACACTCTCCAGTTCCATCCATGTTGCTGCAAAGGGCATATTTCATTCTTTCTCATTGCCACATAGTACTCCATTGTGTATATAAACCACAATTTCTTTATCCATTCATCAGTTGATGGACATTTAGGCTCTTTCCATAATTTGGCTATTGTGGAGAGTGCTGCTATAAACATTGGGGTACAAGTGCCCCTATGCATCAGTACTCCTGTATCCCTTGGGTAAATTCCTAGCAGTGCTACTGCTGGGTCATAGGGTAGGTCTAGTTTTAATTTTTTGAGGAACCTCCACACTGTTTTCCAGAGTAGCTGCACCAATTGGCATTCCCACCAACAGTGCAAGAGGGTTCCCATTTCTCCACATCCTCGCCAGCATCTATAGTCTCCTGATTTGTTCATTTTGGCCACTCTGGCGTGGGGTGATATCTGAGTGTGGTTTTGATTTGTATTTCCCTGATGAGGAGCGACGTTGAGCATCTTAACATGTGCCTGTTGGCCATCCGGATGTCTTCTTTAGAGAAGTGTCTATTCATGTTTTCTGCCCATTTCTTCACTGGGTTATTATTTTTCGGGTGTGGAGTTTGGTGAGCCCTTTATAATTTTGGATACTAGCCCTTTGTCCAATATGTCATTTCCAAATATCTTTTCCCATTCCGTTGGTTGCCTTTTAGTTTTGTTGGTTGTTTCCTTTGCTGTGAAGAAGCTTTTTACCTTCATAAGGTCCCAGTAGTTCATTTTTGCTTTTAATTCCCTTACCTTTGGGGATGTGTCAAGTAAGAAATTGCTACGACTGAGGTCAGAGAGGTCTTTTCCTTTCTCCTCTAGGGTTTTGATGGTTTCCTGTCTCACATTCAGGTCCTTTATCCATTTTGAGTTTATTTTTGTGAATGGTGTGAGAAAGTGGTCTAGTTTCAACCTTCTGCATGTTGCTGTCCAGTTCTCCCAGCACCATTTGTTAAAGAGACTGTCTTTTTTCCATTGGATGTTCTTTCCTGCTTTGTCAAAGATGAGTTGGCCATACGTTTGTGGGTCTAGTTCTGGGGTTTCTATTCTATTCTATTGGTCTATGTGTCTGTTTCTGTGCCAATACTGTGCTGTCTTGATGATTACAGCTTTGTAATAGAGGCTAAAGTCTGGGATTGTGATGCCTCCTGCTTTAGTCTTCTTCTTCAAAATTACTTTGGCTATTCAGGGCCTTTTGTGGTTCCATATGAATTTTTGGATTGCTTGTTCTAGCCTCGAGAAGAATGCTGGTGCAATTTTGATTGGGATTGCATTGAATGTGTAGATAGCTTTGGGTAGTATTGACATTTTGACAATATTTATTCTTCCAATCCATAAGCACGAAATGTTTTTCCATTTCTTTATATCTTCTTCAATTTCCTTCATAAGCTTTCTATAGTTTTCAGCATACAGATCTATTACATCTTTGGTTAGATTTATCCCTAGGTATTTTATGCTTCTTGGTGCAATTGTGAATGGGATCAGTTTCTTTATTTGTCTTTCTGTTGCTTCATTATTAGTGTATACGAATGCAACTGATTTCTGTACATTGATTTTGTATCCTGCAACTTTGCTGAATTCATGTATCAGTTCTAGCAGACTTTTGGTGGAGTCTTTTGGATTTTCCATGTATAGTATCATGTCATCGGCAAAAAGCAAAAGCTTGACTTCATCTTTGCCAATTTTGATGCCTTTGATTCCTTTTGTTGTCTGATTGCCGATGCTAGCACTTCCAACACTATGATAAACAACAGCGGTGAGAGTGGACATCCCTGTCGTGTTCCTGATCTCAGGGAAAAAGCTCTCAGTTTTTCCCCATTGAGGATGATGTTAGCTGTGGGCTTTTCACAAATGGCTTTTATGATGTTTAAGTATGTTCCTTCTATCCCGACTTTCTCGAGGGTTTTTATTAAGATAGGATGCTGAATTTTATGAAATGCCTTTTCTGCATCGATTGACAGGATCATATGGTTCTTATCTTTTCTTTCATTAATGTGATGTATCACGTTGATTGATTTGCGAATGTTGAACCAGCCCTGCATCCCAGGAATGAATCCCACTTGATCATAGTGAATAATTCTTTTTATATGCTGTTGAATTTGGTTTGCTAGTATCTTATTGAGAATTGTTGCACCCATATTCATCAGGGACATTGGCCTGTAGTTCTCTTTTTTTGCTGAGTCTCTGCTTTAGGATACAAGTAATACTGGCTTCATAGAGTGAGTCTGGAAGTTTTCCTTCCCTTTCTATTTTTTTGGAATAGCTTGAGAAGGATAGGTATTATCTCTGCTTTAAACATCTGGTAGAACTCCCCTGGGATGCCATCTGGTCCTGTACTCTTATTTGTTGGGAGATTTTTGATAACTAATTCAATTTCTTAACTGGTTATGGGTCTGTTCAAGCTTTCTATTTCCTCCTGATTGAGCTTTGGAAGTGTGTGGGTGTTTAGGAATTTGTCCATTTCTTCCGGGTTGCCCAGTTTGTTGGCATATAATTTTTCATAGTATTCCCTGATAATTGCTTGTATCTCTGAGGGATTGGTTGTAATAATTCCATTTTCATTCATGATTTTATCTATTTGGGTCATCTCCCTTTTCTTTTTTGAGAAGCCTGGCTAGAGGTTTATCAATTTTGTTTATTTTTTCAAAAAACCAACTCTTGGTTTCGTTGATCTGCTCTACAGTTTTCTTTTAGATTCTATATTGCTTATTTCTGCTCTGATCTTTATTATTTCTCTTCTTTTGCTGGGTTTAGGCTGTCTTTGCTGTTCTGCTTCTATTTCCTTTAGGTGTGCTGTTAGATTTGGTATTTGGGATTTTTCTTGTTTCTTGAGATAGGCCTGGACTGCAATGTATTTTCCTCTCGGACTGCCTTCGCTGCATCCCAAAGCGTTTGGATTGTTGTATTTTCATTTTCATTTGTTTCCATATATTTTTTAAATTTCTTCTTTAATTGCCTGGTTGACCCACTCATTCTTTAGTAGGGTGTTCTTTAACCTCCATGCTTTTGGAGGTTTTCCAGACTTCTTCCTGTGGTTGATTTCAAGTTTCATAGCATTGTGGTCTGAAAGTATGCATGGTATGATCTCAATTCTTGTATACTTATGAAGGGCTGTTTTGTGACCCAGTATGTGATCTATCTTGGAGAATGTTCCATGTGCACTCGAGAAGAAAGTATATTCTGTTGCTTTGGGATGCAGAGTTCTAAATATATCTGTCATGTCCATCTGACCCAATGTATCATTCAGGGCCCTTGTTTCTTTACTGACCGTGTGTCTAGATGATCTATCCATTTCTGTAAGTGGAGTGTTAAAGTCCCCTGCAATCACCACATTCTTATCAATAAGGTTGCTTATGTTTGTGACTAATTGTTTTATATATTTGGGGGCTCCTGTATTCGGCACATAGACATTTATAATTGTTAGCTCTTCCTGATGGATAGACCCTGTGATTATTATATAATGCCCTTCTTCATCTCTTGTTACAGCCTTTAATTTAAAGTCTAGTTTGTCTGGTATAAGTATGGCTACTCTAGCTTTCTTCTGACTTGCAGTAGCATGATAAATAGTTCTCCATCCCCTCACTCTCAATCTGAAGGTGTCCTCAGGTGTAAAATGAGTTTCTTGTAGACAGCAAATAGATGGGTCTTGTTTTTTTATCCATTCTGATACCCTATGTCTTTTGGTTGGTGCATTTAGTCCATTTACATTCAGTGTTATTATCGAAAGATATGGGTTTAGAGTCATTGTGATGTCTGTAGGTTTCATGCTTGTAGTGATGTCTCTGGTACTTTGTCTCACAGGATCCCCCTTAGGGTCTCTTGTAGGGCTGGTTTAGTGGTGATGAATTCCTTCAGTTTTTGTTTGTTTGGGAACACCTTTATCTATCCTTCTATTCTAAATGACAGACTTGGTGGATAAAGGATTCTCGGCTGCATGTTTTTTCTGTTCACCACATTGAAGATCTCCTGCCAGGCCTTTCTGGCCTGCCAAGTTTCATAAGAGAGATCAGTCACAAGTCTTATAGGTCTCCCTTTATATGTTAGGGCACGTTTATCCCTCGCTGCTTTCAGAATTTTCTTTATCCTTGTATTTTGCCAGTTTCACTATGATATGTCATGCAGAAAATCGATTCAAGTTACGTCTGAAGGGAATTCTCTGTGTCTCTTGGATTTCAATGCCTTTTTCCTTCCCCAGATCAGGGACGTTCTCAGCTATTATTTCTTCAAATGTACCTTCAGCACCTTTCCCTCTCTCTTCCTCCTCTGGAATACCAATTATGCATAGATTATTTCTCTTTCATGCATCACTTAGTTCTCTAATTTTCCCTTCATACTGCTGGATTTTTTTATCTCTCTTTTTCTCAGCTTCCTCTTTTTCCATAATTTTATCTTCTAGTTCACCTAGTCTCTCCTCTGCCTCTTCAATGTGAGCCATGGTTGTTTCCATTTTATTTTTCAGCTCGTTTATAGCAATTTTTAGCTCCTCCTGACTGTTCCTTAGTTCCTTGATCTCTGTAGCAATAGATTCTCTGCTGTCCTCTATACTGTTTTCAAGCCCAGCGATTAATTTTATGACTATTACTCTAAATTCACTTTCTGTTATATTGTTTAAATCCTTTTGATCAGTTCATTAGCTGTCGTTATTTCCTGGAGGTTTTTTTGAGGGGAATTCTTCCATTTGGTCATTTTGGATAGTCCCTGGAGTGGCACGGAACTGTGCTGTCTTGAATAACTTGTGTTGGTGGGCGGAGGCCCCACTTCTTAATACAGTATCAGTAATTGGGAGAGATACAGTCCTATATATCCATCACCAAAACCACAGATTTCTTCCACTTCTTGGAAAGTATCTTTGGAGTTTGAAATTCCAACAGAGATATTTGCTTGCATCTTCCTTTATTCCCTTATTTTCCAGCAAAAGAGGGGTTTACTCCGGAAAAACGGAGAATCACATTACAGGACAAATCGGCAAAACCCGTAAGCAACTCCCCCTCTTTTTTTTCCTAATTTTCTAAAGGAAAATTTATAATACTCTAAATTTACACAATATCCAGGTGCTACTTACCACTTTCTTGAGAACCCAGTGCATATGCTATAGACTTCATTATATAATCAAATATAAAACTTGCTTATGTTTAATACTTGGTATTTAGAGATATTTCTAGTTCTTTCATACTTGAATATGGGCCTGCAAGTACTAAAATACACGAATCTTTAGAAAGATATAATAGAGCGCTGATTTTGCTCTATGTAGTGTTTTGCTTTTTAAATGTTATTTTATTGTGGTCAGAATACTTAACATGAAAGCCATCCTCAACAAAATTTTAAGTATTCAATACAGTGTTGGTCTCTGATGCTGGCATATTGGGCACTCAGTAGTGGCTGTAGTCAGGTCAGTGTTTGTAAGTAGAAGTTACATTGAGAAATGACAGGAATTATTGGGAAAAGAAGCTTACTGATTTCCAAAAACCCAGGGTCATCCTACACACTTAATCATTAAAATTCTCCACTCTTACCAAAAAACTGTTAGAATTAATAAACAAATTCGGTGAAGTTTCAGGATACAAAATCAAAATACAAAAATGCATTTCTATACACTAACTACAAACTAGCAGAAAAAAATTAAGAAAACAATCTCATTTGTGTTTGCATCAAAATCTGAAATAATGAGGAATAAATTTAAGAAGGCAAAAGATCTGTACACTGAAAACTATAACATATTGATGAAGACAACTAAAGAAGACAAAAATAAATGGAAAGATATTCCATGTTCATGGATTAGAAAAATTAATATTGTTAAAATGTCCATATTACCCAAATGAATCTACAAATTCAATGCAATCCTTATCAAAATTCCAATGGCATTTTTCACAGAAATAGAAAAAAAAACAGCCTAATATTTGCATAGAACCACAAAAGACTTTGGATAGCCAAAGCAATCTTGAAAGAGAACAAAGCTGTAGGTATCACACTTCCTGATTTCAAACTATATTACAAAGCTATAGCAATAAAAACATTATGGCATTGGCATAAAAACAGATACATAAATTAATGAAACAAAACAGAGAGTCCAGAAATAAAACTATGAATATATAGTCAATAGCTCTATGACAAAGGAGCCAAGAATATACAATGAAAAAAAGTCTTTTCAATTAATTGTGCAGGAAAATTAAAGAGACACATGCAAAAGAATGAAACTAGACCCCTATCCATACCAAACAAACAAACCAACAAACAAAAAAAATCTCAAAATGGACGGAAGACTTAAATTTAAGACCTGAAACCATAAAACTGCTAGAAGAAAATAAAGAGGGAAAGTTCCTTGACATTGGTCTTGGCAATGATTTTTTGAATTTGACAACTAATACAAAGGCAACAAATGCAAAAAGAAACAAACTGTGGACCAGGCAAAACTAAAAAGCTTTGCCATGCATAGGAAACCATTAACAAAATGAAAAGGCAACATACAGAATGGGAGGGAATATTTGTAAGCCATGTATCTTATAAGGGGTTAATATCCAAAATATATTTAAAAACTTATGCACCTCAATATCAAAAAACAATCTGAGTAAAAAGTGGACAGAGGAACTGAATAAACATTTTTCCAAAGAAGATATACAAATGGCTAGCAGCTACATAAAACGGTGCTCAATTATCACTAGTCATCAGGGAAATAAAAATCAAAACCACAATGAGCTATCACCTCACACCTGATGGAATTGCTATCATCAAAAAACAAGATAACAAGTGTTGGCAAGGGTGTGAAGAAATTGGACCCACTGCACACCCTTAGTAGGAATGCAAAATGGCACAGCTGCTATACAGCATTTATGAATATGAGTTACATAATGAGATTAACAAGTGATTAATGATGTTAATGGAAATATCTGTAACCAACCAGATTTGAGATTACGTAGAACTGGGTTTGAGTAAAATATTCTTTTTAAAGTTCTATAAACTTTGGCTTCTCTTTCCTCCTTTGTGAAATGAGGATAGTGGTAAAGTCCCAATGAGATAATCAATGGGAAGATTTTGACAAAGTAGCAACTGTTCAGTATAAGTTGTTAACTACGTAGATACAGCATTCTTCTTTTAGTTTTCAATATTTCCCTTGTAAATATATTATATTGTAAATGTGTTAATAATCTTAGTCATAATAAACCTGTAAGGAAGTACCTTATTTAAAAAAGTACAATTAGGGTGCCTGGGTGGCTCAGTCAGTTAAGCATCCAAGTCTTAGTTTCAGCTCAGGTCACTATTTCACAGTTGGTGAGTTCGAGCCCCTCATCAGGCTCTGTGCTGCCAGTGCAGAGCCTGCTTGAGATTCTCTCTCCCTCTCTCTCTCTCTGCCCTTTCCCCACTCATGTTCTCTTTTTCTCTCTGCCCCTTCTACTCTCTCTCTCTGTCTCTCAAAATAAACGGGAAAAAATGAAAATAAAAAGTACTATTATAATAGAAATAAAAATTTTATATTACTTGTCTTGTCTCCCCCCTCATATCTATGCTACTCTAACAGAGCAGTTCAAATGTTCTATCATGAGAGTGCTGATGCTGGTCCTGCTGCTGGAGAATACAGAGAAGTAGTATTTCTTTCAGTCTTTCCTCTGTGACAATGTAACAGCTTTTGGCAAGCTGAGGAAGAAATAATTCCCAATTTGTCCTTATGTCTTCAATCTAAACCTTACTTTTTCATACTCAACCATAAATTATTTATCTAGACAGAGATCCATCTTTCACATTCATTTTGTGATGAATGTTTTACTTTTAAAAAAGGCAGACATTCCTTTGAATTATAATCTAGTGGGAATTCTATTATAGCTCAAGTTCACCACAGAGAAGAATGGATCAAAGCAGGCTTATTAACAGAAGAATATTTTTCTCCTTATTCTCTCCAGGAAATATTTATCATGAGTTTTCCTAATTTAAGGACTTTCATATTACTAAAATCTCATGATATAAATCTCATTGCACCGTAACAGTGTAGGGACATGTTGTCAGACACAGAGAACCAACACAGGGTTATGCATAAATAATCTGCAGCCAGACTGCCTGAGACCAGAATCACAGCTCTATCTCTTAACGACTAGCAAAACTTAATTTAACATACTTGCACCTCAGTTTCCTATCTGCATAAGAGCGTTAATAATACCAATGGGTTTGTGTAAAGG
The DNA here is from genome assembly GCF_018350195.1 of Panthera tigris. Taxonomy (NCBI): domain Eukaryota; kingdom Metazoa; phylum Chordata; class Mammalia; order Carnivora; family Felidae; genus Panthera; species Panthera tigris. The sequence goes on from NC_056661.1 coordinate 82,944,463, forward strand.
TTAAACAAATTAAACACTAACCCTTGATACCCAGCTCTTCACAATTATAAATCTTTGCGGGATATATCTGCATTTCTTAAAAATAAGTTTAAGTAGAGGTCATACATTTCAAGAGGCCTGAACATTTTCTAATTTGCTATTCCTCTTTAGCAAAAATAGTGACATAAAATTATTTCTAAATTATTTCAAAAGACCTGAAAATAAGATCAAGTTTTTTTTTAAAGATCAGAAGACTGAAATGAGAAACTGAAAATAGTTGTTTTTCTACACTTCTAAAGCTGCTACTTAAAATCAAAAGTGAAGATACAACCTGGTGAGGCCAAGACTGGTGGTAGCCATTCCTGTATTCCTCATGAAAATGCTCCATAAATCCAATGGTCCCCATTCTGATCTGTGAAGGGCCTGAAAGGGTGTTTGACCTATTCTTTCCCAACAGAGAACATTCATAATGCTTAGTCGTGTTCTCTTTGAATCTACACTGCATAGTGAGTAATTATAAACTGTCTTATCTTTATTTATTGGGATCTGGAATTCTCATGAGTAAAAAAGGTATGGCTAATAAAAACATTAATAAAAATATTCAATAAGAGTTCAATAGTAGTATCAAAATATAATCAATACAGGTATAAAATTGGATTTTAAAATAACCAGTCATGTGTCTAAAGGCAAAGAAATTCCTCTGTGGTACATGGTCGACAATTTTAATGAATTTTTGTATGTTAGTCATTTCCTTCCATAGTTATCTATAAAAATGATAGAGAATTTTGAAAAATATATAAACTATAATCCATCATGGAAATAACTATACATATTGCTTGGAACATATATGATTTCTACTATGCAAAGTAAAACATGTAGTAAATTATGATGTCTCCTATTCACTTTCTGATTTCATATTAACTTTTAAATTCCAAAATAAAAGAATCAAAGACTACATTTATTCATATTACAGTTATATTTATATATATTGTTCATATGAAACTATACACCATGGCCAAGACTACAAAGACAGTTTAATATTGGGAACTCTATTAATAGTAACATTCAAAACCAATACATCGATAGAGTACATATCTGTTTATTTTGACAGATTGCAAAGTAATCATCTTATAAGTAATACGTAATTGCAAAGTAATCATCTAATAAGATGATTAGCACAGGAGAAACACAAGAATGCTTCCTTAACATGATACCACACGCCAAAAGCTGACACCATTTTAAATGATAAAATACTACGAGGATTTCTGTTTAATTATAGAAATAAGGCAAGAGTAATACTTTGGACACACTACACACTGAAATAAAATTTGAAAAAGAAATAAAAGTTACAATTAGCTTAAAGAAAGCAGTAAGTGCATCAGTACATAAGTTATAATAAAGTCATTCTAAAGAATAGTGAAAGAATGGAGTATTTCCTTAGTTGTTTTGGAGCAATTAATGATTTCAAGAGAACAAAATAAATGCATCATCCCAACATTTTATACACACACACACACACACACACACACACACACACACATTCCAGATGATATATTAAAACGTAAATTTTCAAAACAAAACAACCACAACAAAACTCATAGTAAGAGAAAACCATAGGTGAATGTTTATGCAACTTTATACTGAGAGATAAAAAATAAACGAATCGTATTAGAGAATGTTGATAAGTATGACCATTTATGGTTACAAGATGTAGTCACTCAATTAGTCAGAAAATAGAAAAACCTGAAGGCTTCTTGAAAGCACTAGCAGCAAGTCTGTTTTAAGGCTTCTTTTTCTTCCCCAAGGTTTTTGTTTGTTTGTTTTTGTTTGTTTGTTTGTTTAAAGGCATATAATTTGGTAAAAAATAACACAAAGCAATGTATTAACCCAAACAGTAACTTGTGGGTTGCCAAAGACCTTATTTTCTCCATTAATTTGCCTTATAAATGTAAGCAATTTGTTATAAAATAGCTTCAATATGAGAATTCATAAAATTTCCAGGGTATTAATAACGAATAGCGCATTATTTTTTTTCCTGGATAGCTGTTAAATTTTTAACACTGATTAAACTGCATCCAAATGTCTCAAAGGTTTAACGTGCAACAAGTGTGACTTTTAGAACACTTTATCCTTTTATAATATGTAGAATGGAAAAGCTTTCATCTGTATTGACTATGGAAATCTCAAAGTCTTAGGAACATAAACCAAACATTTTCACATAGATGGAAATATGGATTTTCACAAACATCTCAACAGTATACTATTGCCCAAATAATTTCCCATTAGACTCTGTGACATGTATCTTTTTGCAAGTATAGTTGTATTAAACTAACTAGTAAGTAGCATGAAAAAAAATTCCAGGGAAGATTACAGGAAAATGGGCATTTCAAACAAATTAGCAGCACTTTTATTTATGCTTTTCTTTATAGCAACGTAGTCATGACAATATTTAAAGGAACTTTAAAATGATCCAAGCATACTGAAATTTTTGCAGTAGTACAAAAGGCATGTACATAAAGTATATAATCCATTGAAGGCTGCAATGGAGTAGAAGGAAGTAAGGTCTCTATTAAAGCTATAATGTGCAACTCTGCAAAAATATAAGGCTGTAATAAAAAAATAAGGGGGGAGGTACTTAGCCTAAAGTACTATTTAACGACATTAGTAAATTTGGATTATGCTCCTTCAGGACCAAAATGGAATAATGCTTGAGTATTATAAAAATGCTTTAAGACAAAGTGACTTTAAATTTCAGCACTGTTTGAGTTTAAAAATATTTTTCTATCATACTTTTGTTACTGATTTAGCAGAGGCAGAAAGCCTCCTCTATTGCATTTAACAATTGCTGTAGTCCTTAAGAATTAAAAAAAACACTGTTATCATGCATTTATAAGAAGCCTCTATTTTCCTTACCTATATTTTATCTTATGAATCTACTTTATTATCTCTCAGTAGATGATTTCCTTCTCTGAAATGGAGATTATGATTATGTGAAATTACTTTCATTCTATTTTAAAGCTATGAGGGAGAAGTAAACAGGCATTTTGAAAGTAGGAAAAAAATATAGCTTTACTATGTTTGTTGTCTCACCAATTCTGCGATCCCAAAAACAATAGCAACACCATCAATAATAACTTATATTAACGTATAAATACTAAACAAAATTCTAAAATTGGGTAATAAAATATATGCACATGGTTATGTCAAAGTAGACAGGAATATCTAGAAGATATCACCTAGAGATGCATGTAACAAGTTAATATCCAGGTACTTTCTGTGCATTTATACCCACAATCCTTATAATGGTTAAAAGAATATTCCACTTCGATTCAAAGTTTTGAAAGGAAATATCTGTTTTAACAATCTTTTTAAAAATGTTTATTTATTTTGATAGACAGGGAATACACGAATGGGGAAGGGGCAGAGAGAAAGGAAGAGAGAGAATCCCAAGAAGGCTCCCCACTGTCAGTGCAGAGCCCAACCCAGGACTCAATCCCACAAACCATGAGATCAAGATTGAGCTGAAATCAAGAGTCCAAGGTTCAACCAACTAAGCCACCCAGGTGCCCCTATTTTAACAATCTTATAAAAAGTTCAGAGTATCAATTATGCACCTTAGGATTAAAAAAACAACAACAGCAAAACAGTTTGGTTGTGATTGACAGCGGAGCCAAAGCAACAACAGTCATTACCGTGAGTTAAAAAAAAAAAAAAAGAATATTTTTAGTTGGTTATTCTTAACTAACAGTTGAGATACTCTAAATTAGCCAAAATGATTAAATAGTTATTCTAAGGTGTAATAATAACATTCAGCCTTGATATTTTTTTGTTAATTTCCTCACATAATTAGGTTTATGGTATACCTCCAGGGGAAAATTCCACTCCACTGTCTGGCAAATCCCTTTCCAGAAATTTTGACAGCATATAAAATTTGATATAAGGACTTTTACTTAAAAATATATATGAAAAAGTGTAATTATTTGCATGATATTGTTAATATATAATTTTTAAATATTTACACGTATATATACATTTTTGTAGGAGTGTAAACATATGCACTAGTGTGTGTGCATGTGTGTGTGTATACAGACACACAAGAGGGGTAGGGGCAGAGAGAGGGACATGCCCAAGCAAGCTCCACACTATCAGTGCAGAGCCCAATGTGGGGCTTGATCACAGAAACCATGAGATCATGACCTGAGCGGAAATCACGGGTCAAACACTTAACCTACTGAACCATTCAGGCATTCCTGCTTATCTTGAAATTGTTTACTTTTCAGTTGCTTTTCTAAGTAGACCACATTGTCACTTCTGCCACCACTGGTTCTTCAAAGGGTCTTGATGACCACTTTGCTGTTCAACTTCTAACCCCTTCTGTTGTATCACTGTATTACAACTTATACTATTATCTAACTGTTACTGCTCATTATTTACCATCAGTAGTTTGTATGAACAAACTACTGCTTTCAAATAAAATAAATTTTTTGAAAGTGTCTCCTCTTTCTACTTTTGGAATTCTGGTCCATATTCTTTGTTATTCTAATTTTGTTCTTTCCTATACTCTCTTTTTATTGTAGTCATCTTATGTGCTAAATTTACTGCTGGCTTTAAATAATTTAATTTCAAATTTAGCCTTTTCCTTTCAGTATCCACCTATAAACATGTATAAAATTGTCCATGAGATATAGAAGAATATACTCTTATTTTTCTATCATTTTAGATACTTCACCCTTCTTCATTCCTTATTTGCTTCTTTTTTTTCTATAAATCTGAAATGTGTTGGAATTTTAATACCTTTTTCAAAAAATAACCCATACCAATAACTATGCCAGTCCAATATTTTTGTTTTAAAATACTTGATTTTTAAATTTTGAACTTTCTGTATGAATCACTTATGATAAGACCATCATTTAATCTTAAGAGTATAAAAATCATACTGTAAATAATAACTAATAATAAAATTTCACCCAATGGAAAGAATAATATTCCTACTCACTTGGTGATAATAGATGTATAAAGAAATAATTTGAGGGGTGCCTGGGTGGCTCAGTCAGTTAAGCATCTGACTTCGGCTCAAATCATGATTCCAGGGTCCATGAGTTCTAGACCTGCGTCGGGCTGTGTGCTGACAGCTCAGAGCATGGAGCCTGCTTTGGATTCTGTGTCTCCCTCTCACTCTGCCCCTCCCCTGCTCATGCTCTGTCTCTCTCCATCTCAAAAATGAATAAACATCAAAACAGAGAGAGAGAGAATTTGAAATTAGGCTATTTATGAAATTAGAATCTAGACTAGTTTCATTTTCTAGATTCAGACCATAATCATACTTTTTCCTTTGCTTCAGGTAATGCTCTCCTATTTTCTAGACTCAGATCATTATCATATTTTTCTTTGCTTTAGGTATAAGAGCACTCATTTTTCTTAATGCAACATTCAGTTTGCTAGAATATGCTAACATACCTCCTAAACCTCTGACCTTAATTTTTGATGAATGCCTAAGCTATCTATTAAGTCAAATGAAAGCTAGTATAAGTTAAGCTTATTCATTTTTGGTTCACACTACAGTAATGCCTCAGTTAAGAACTATATACAATTATCCATTAATCAGACAGAAAAGAGAATTCAACTTCTGTCAATACTTAAAAACCTTCAAACTGAGTTCACTGTCATCTAACAATGAAATCTGTAAAACATGAGACTTTTATCAAGTAAGGTGTGCTTAGTTCATTAGAGAGGCAGTTGACACTAACTTGGGCATTGAAGAGTTAATTCCTTTTCAAGTAAAATAATATTAAAATTAAGGTAAAATAAAATATATAAATGCAATCAAAGTGATCATTTTTATGTTATAATAGGAAAAACATTTATACAGGGTCTGCCTTAATCTTTGACTTAATAATAAATCTTACAAAAAGGCGAATGGTTACATAGAATAGGAGGTCATGTAGTACACATTCTACATTCCACTTTTATGAGAAAGGCAAATAGGAAAAATCATAATCAGGCTTACATCAAAGACTTAACTAAAAAGGTAATTTCTAGTATATGTCTTGAAATCAAATCAGATTCAACCTTATGAACCACATACACCAAGTCATTAAAAAAATCATTTATATAGTTTTGGCACAAAGCAAGGTACAGATATAAAATAATAATAATTTCAAAAGAGGATTGTAGCATTGGTAGCATTATTACAGTAAGTATATAACCTTCCAATAAGTCATTATAATTTGAAAGAGATAAAATTTTCTTGAATACTTGAATTCTGGAATGCTTATTAGAAATTTAAGTGTTACTTTAGAGTTTTGCTGTGTATGTTGGAAGACTTTTCATCAAAGAACTAAAATGGGCCTTTTTTTAAAAAAATTTTTTTAACTTTTATTTATTTTTGAGACAGAGAGAGACAGAGCATGAACGGGGGAGGGTCAGAGAGAGAGGGAGACACAGAATCCAAAACAGGCTCCAGGCTCCAAGCTGTCAGCACAGAGCCTGACGCGGGGTTCGAACTCACAGACCGCGAGATCATGACCTGAGCTGAAGTCGGACGCTCAGCCGACTGAGCCACCCAGGCGCCCCAAAAATGGGCCTTTTTTAAAATAGAAGACTTAACTTTAATATTTCTTGAGATGTTCCTGCATAATTATATTGAATAATCAATGTATTTAATGAGTTAACTAATGAAATGCATATTTACTATCCACATATAGTATTAACCAATAAATTAAAATATTCCATATTTTTATTTTCAACACTGATATATAGGATAACTTCAAATTTGTGTTATTTTATAAACATTCTGGTCAGCATACCATAAAAGAAATTGGTGACATACCCCAAAACTGTTCGTAGAATAGCTAAATTGTAACTTTCTTGGTAAATAAAATCAAGTTTCTAGGATATCAACTGAAAATGAAATTTACTTCAAAGAGGGAAAGCATTAACTTATCAGTACACCACTATTATCTATCATGTTGCCTTTTTTGGTGCTTACCTTTCCTATCTTGTCTCTATTAACTACTCAGGAGTAAATGCCACAACACAAAGAATGTATTAAAATAATGCATACGTAGAGAGCAATCTTCTAGTTTAAAAAGTACGTATGTCAGAAATTCTTTCTTTTCTAATAATTTGGAGAAAAATTAAATATTTGTCCCAGATTTTAAGATACTTATTTCCAGCTAACCTGAAAATAATTCACTATGTTTGGCTGAAAAGCTGTAATGGATTTTATGAGAATGAAAATAATCCTAGTGTGTAAAATGGGGAGGAGAAATTATTTTCTATCTAAATTCCTTTTAACTGTCCACAGGTCTGGGGCTACCAGGAATAAGGCTGGATTTCATAACTTTGGAGCTATGCTTATGGTTCCAGTAGCTTAAACACTGGAAGACAGAGTGGGAATCTCCTGCAAAAACCTTAGATTCAAGTACTTGAAAGGGATTATTTATTCCACAAACATATATCAGCACCAGTTAAGTCACAGAAAATACTTCAGGAATTTACAATATGGTCATGAACAAAGCCAGCATGATATTGTTATGAATCTTATATTTAAATGTAGTAAGTATAAATTCCATATCCAGTTTTCCAGAAACAGTACTGATAATAAGATTACATAGTATAGAATCCAGACATGTAGAGAGAATATAATAAGTACAAATAAATGAGAAGATTCCCAGATGGCCACAAATCGCCTTGGACTAACAAAATTTCCCTTTATAAGTCCTGGGTAAATTAACTCCTAAATATGTCTAACTGACTAGAATAATCAGAAACTCAAGGCACAATTCCTCTATCGGTGGAAGGTGCTAAGTAGAACAAAATCTTCAGGCACAATATCCTTTTCTTCAGAGATAGGACAACTCTGCATGACATATTTCAAATATGGTGTTCTCCACTTGGAAAATTTTAGAATTTGGTAAATACAGTGGCATAAGTGATTCCATAAAAAAAAAAATTGTATGTCTTGGGTGGGTGAAACAGTAAAGCAAACTAAATAACCATGGGAGTCACAGCAGCAATCCTATTTTATTCAGAAGTTATGAACTGCAGTCATAAATTATATAAAGGAGGTTTTATTTTCTACATTAGATGATGAAGAGGTGGATATAGAGAAGGTTGTCAAGCAAAGGCAGAGTGGGGAATTTGGAGAGGAGTTGGAGAAATTGTCTTTCTGCATTAAGGTATGTGGCAAGAGCCAAATCATAGCACCATCTATAAAGATTCTAATCTCAGGTCAGAATTCAGCACAACCCCTCACCCCCTGACATCCCTCAAAGCATGGGTTTCATGAACTCAAGTCATAACTCATGACAAGGAAGTCTTGGTGAAAGGGAAGAGCAAGAGCAAGGATTTAGTTTAAGAGATGTGCTTCTGAAAGAATGGGTGTTTTCCAACCTTTCTATCTTGGATTGGCAGAAAGAATCACACTATTCTGCGTGTGAGACCAGTTTCTCTTCTGGGGCCCCAGTTCTCAGCTGTTCAGGGACTCATGGCCCAAGATGAAGAGCCCAACTCATGGTATCCTAAGGCAAACCCCCTACTAAGAGGTAAGAAAGAAACTCAACACAGGGGATGAAGCTGCAGAAATTATGATATATTAATACCCTGAACAATCTTTTCAAGTCTCCTGTTTACCCTCTCAGTTTTTTCCCCCAAAGAAATTTGGGGGACCACAGAACAGCAAGGATTTGAGATGTCAGAGTTGAATTTCTGAATGAATAAGTGAATGAAGATATCAAAATAAAGCATAAATACCTCAGATAAGGAGGGGGAAATGAACAAAAATAAGGCTCTTTCCTATACTTATACGAAGCAGGGAAAAAGCTGACTTAAAGAAATAATTCATAAATTTTGCAAATATGGTTGAGTAATTATAGGAAAACACAGTCATCATAACTTAAAGAAAATTACACAACGATTCAAAACAAACCAAAAATTAAAAAAAGACATACAGAAAATAAATTCTGGCTTTGGACTTCATTACTCTGGGAAACTTCGACTTGTTATAAAAATTTTGAAAAAGAAACAGTTTGAGTGAAGTAGAAAAAAAACTCTCCAAAAGCAATTACTTATACTCAATTTTCATTATGTTCTATTTTTAAACAACTTTTACCAAAGCATGATTCCAACTTTCTAAATTAAAGAAGTATCCTTTTTTCACCCATAATAAATGCAAGAATAAGGCAGAGTGGTTCTCCTAGGATGAGTTGAGAGATCAACAGCAATAAAGATTATGGTGACAGAGAAACAAATGAGTTTTAACACACACATATTTTACTAGAACTTGATGATCATTGTCTTCCTTCCAGTCTCACAAATCACAACTCACAGACATAATATAAAGTGAAGCAAAGAGATCTGCATTCATCAAAAACCAATACTCTAGTCTTTTTCTTTTCCTCCACTAATATCGATTTGCAGTATCTACATGGCTGGAAAATTTGATCATAATCTTTAAATTACTACTACAATCTGTTGGAAGTTGAAGTCTATTTCATTAAACGGCAGCAAAGGTTGATGTTTCCGTTTTGCTGATATATTATAAAGAATTAAATGGCAAAATCCTTAATAATAGGCTAGAGTAACATCTAAGAACTTTGCAATAGACAGGTTATATAACTAAAATGATAATTACCAAATAGAGCATGAAATGCTTAAGGAAAAAAAGATTTTTGTAAAGATATTTTTAAATTAGCTTTCCCATCTTTCCCCTTTTCATGAAGTGATTCATCTGAGTAAAAATCAATTCCTAATTTTCAGAAAAAGTAGAATCCTATAATATTTTACTTATCTTTTGATATGGCTATACTGAGATAGTAAATCAATGCTAAAAATTGTTTTTTTAATAAGAAATTAAAATATAGCCAGAAAAAGCCAGAAAAGATAATTCTCATTCTTAGGTACCTATCCTCAACATAAGTACATTGACTTCAGTATATTAACATTTGTAAGTGTATTTCTTACCACGTGTGAAACTCTGTTTCCTTTTACTAGAATTCCCACAGGAATTGTTTGTTTCACATTAATGAATAATATACCATCTAAGCGAAATTTAATGGTGCCTTGTTATTTGAGCACCCCAACTCTCCTCCCTTAATAAGTTGAATATCTGAAAGTATTTTACATGGCCATGTTTAATGTTTTGGTGAAAAAATAGTCAGTTCCTGCTTCCACAAGACAATACAGATGTCAGAGACAACTTTTAGACTCTGCTTTTCTTGAGGCTTAAGAAAAACAGTGCCAGGCTTGGTTGTCTTTGGAGGTACTATAGAGTATGGCCTTCAGATGAGATCTCTTCTGTGTGCAGCTTGAAAAGCTAATGATCATCAAGTTAGACATTCCTACTTACCATCTCTGCTGTGTACTTCCAGCCTGCACACTGGAACTTCTGCCAGAGTCGTTGGAACAAAAGAATTCTTCACTAAGGCTGAGAGCTATATACATGTGCCCTAGCCTAGGATGAAGGTGGCTGGGAGGTGGCAAGTCTCCTTACTTGGTTCCTAATAGACTCGTTCCCTGGATTTGAGACTCTTGAGCCTGATTCTGATAAGCCCAACTCAGGTGGGCTCTCACCCTGTGCTCAGATCCCTTGTGATCCATGTTAATCATAACTGAAAAAAGAGCTTGCCCTGTCTCCATTCACTTGGACTACTTGTGCTAGTACTCCTGCAGATGACATATGTAGGTAGAAATAAAAATGAGTGAATAGGGCATAGTTATCCCAATTAGTCCCCCAACTGTACTGATTTCTGTCTATTCCCATTTCTTGGTTGTCATTTCTAGGTGCGATGTCCTTGCCTACTATAGAATCAGTAACCTGTTATTCCTGACAATTTTACATAGATATGATATACCATGAAAGAAATTCTGTTTCAGGATATGTAATTAGAGTACAGGGAGAAAATGAATTGTCACTGTACAATGAAATTACAAAGTAGGTATTCTGAGCAGTAGACCAGAAGGTCTTATATATACAGCCTGCCCTTTGCATGGCTGGCCTCCATACTGAGACCACACCATTCCCCTATCTTCATTCTACAAATGGTAAACATGCTGATCTTGTTGAAATAGAACTGCTTACCATGGCAGTATCTGTTTTTAATATTAGAAAGTTTTCACTATACACTCTCAAAGCAAGTCTTTCTCACTTCTCACTGTTTGTTTTCTATAATGGAAGCAAACTAAATTTCTAAGGCTCCAAATAAAAGTTAAAAAATTAAGCTTCCTTCAGACTACGAGTCCTTTGAAGAACATATTGTATTAAAAGCATAAATGTGTTCTGAACAATTTATATCTTTAGTTTTTAGCACTTCAATTTTCTGAATAAACAGTAATGTGAAATTCTAAGAAAAAAATCAGTCATAGCTATAGTACTGTCAGGAGCATAGGTATCACGTGCTTCTTAGGTTTGATAATATTTAGTTGAAAAAAGGCCTTTGCAATAAATTGGTCCAGGTTATCTAAGTAGATGATAAAAATCAGCCTAAAGTTTAAAAAAAAAGTAAAGGTCAATTACAGAAGGCCATCTTTTCTTAGAAATAAATGTAAAAGTGAGATATTTGAAGATTTTATTATCTTGGATAGTAGTAAAAGAAAATTGCTGTTAAACAGAAACCATGTAATGATACAATGAACATAACATAGTAATTGTGTAAAATAATATAATCAAAGGAATGTATAAAATTATGACAAAATTTGATAATGATTATGAAACTGAAAATGATGGTTTCAGAAGGTTTATGATTGATATCTGACAACAGGCAGTAATAAACAGAAATGTTTTATCATCATCCCACAATGTGACATAGAGGTACAGGATCAAGTTCTGAGGACCATGTCCTGTGATTTGACTTCTTTCCCCAGAGAGTTTTGTGCTGGGACTCTACAATGCACAATGACTCACATTGCTCCTCGTGTGTAGAATGTCATTTCCTGTTCTCATTACTAAAAATTGAAGTTCTGCAATTCTATCAAGCTTCTATTTGCATTTAGCTACTTTTATTAAGATCTTCTGATATACTGTAAACATTCCATCATTTCCAACTTCTGCAGGACATACAGATACAAACCTCAATATAAAATCAGGCGTGTGATTCTACATCACTTACAGTTAAACCCTGTTTGGTTCCTGCATAGGAGTTCATTTGTCTCTCTCCTTTCTTCAAATGCTCTAAAGCAGCATTGCAGACTACTCCTTGTGAGGAGAATGCTGAATAAGTAAATAAATGAGTGAGCAAAGGAGATATCTAAATACAGACTAAAGCCTGACTCTCTAGATATCAGTCTATAGAGGAGCCTGTACAAAGACACACCTATTGATACCTTCCATTAGAATTATATATATGTAGTTGTCTCTATCCTATGAAACTAGGGGTTCTCTAGAGTCTAGACAGACTTGAATCATCCATCAGTGCTATCCTATCACTTAGCACAGCAACTGGTATAATAATAGACCACTGCCTTTCAGCAAAAATCCATTTCCTCTCTTTCCTGGGGACACAACTAGATTACATTTTGCCAGCATCCCTTATAGTTAAGTCCAGCCATATGACTCCTCCTCAGCAATAAAATATGTGTCATTTATAGGCTATGCTCTTGGGAAGTGTCTGCCAGGTCCATGCTCTCTTTTTGCTTCTACCTGATAGATACAGAGGACAAAGAAGACCAAATAGTCACAGGGTCATAGAACAGAAATACATCAGTTCCTGAATCATCTGAGAGAGAACTGCCTGTTGACCAAGAATATCTGCCTGGCTAGGGAGAGGTAAGTGGTGTGCTCAGGGTACCAAACTTAAAGAGGCACTTGCTCTCATGTCCTTGAGTTCATTCCTTAGATGACAATTCTTATTACAATTCAGTTATTGAAAAAGTTTCCTGCTCAGGAACAAGAGACTCTCTACCATTGTGTGAAGCTTCTAATGACCATATAGAGCTCCAATTTCAAATTGGGAATTAATTTTAACTGTGCCAATTAATATCCTATGGGTTTGGAGAGCAGGTACTACCCTAATTACCCATGGATAGAAAGAAAACTAAACTCTCTAATACACAGAATTCAACATTAATAAACAAGCTATGAATAAAGGAAGTGGTTACTTTAGGGCCTAAAGGAAATTACTTTTAAAAGGCTTATTATTCAATGAAAATATTCACATTATTCACATACATTATTTTTCTTAAAACTGACAGTATTGGCCTGAAAGATACAGCCACATTCCACATACACTAAATGGGACATTTTGAAGGTTAATATTTTTAAATGCACTTAAAAATAAAAATTACAAGTCTGAGAACTTTAAAAATAGGTGGAATTTTAAAAACAAAACAGATAAGCATGGGGAAGGGAAAAAAAAAGAGAGAGGGAAGCAAACTGTAAGAGACTCTTAACCATAGAGAACAAACTGAGGGATGATGGAGGGGAAGTGGGGGGGTGGGGGGATAGGCTAAATGGGTGATGGGCATTAAAGAGGGCACTTGTGTTGAGCACTGGGTGTTGTATGGAAGTGACGAATCACTAAAATCCATTCCTGAAACCAATATTATACTACATGTTAACTAACTAGAAATTAAAGAAAAATGTGGAAAAAATTTTTCAAATAAAAACTTTAGTAAACATTTCTTGATTAGCTCCTGTGTACTTTGCACAGCAATAATGGGGAATTTTAAAAGATAAATAACATATGACAGTTGTTCTTGACTCTATAGTTCTCATCAACAAAACAAATGACCATGCAAAAACCTTGCAGCACATGAAAATGTTAATAACGGGAAAATGTAGAAATATGGGATGAATCATATGAACAGTTTTATACAAACTGTGAATGTGACTTGTTTTCTATAAAATTACAAATTATATTCAACAAATATTTGACTTGTAAAGAAATTATAGAAGAAATAAAAACATAGTCTTTTCAAAAGAAAAAGGATATAAATTAGGATGTGAATTAAAATGATTTATTTAGGGGCGCCTGGGTGGCGCAGTCAGTTAAGTGTCCGACTTCAGCCAGGTCACGATCTCGCGGTCCGTGAGTTCGAGCCCCGCGTCGGGCTCTGGGCTGATGGCTCGGAGCCTGGAGCCTGTTTCCGATTCTGTGTCTCCCTCTCTCTCTGCCCCTCCCCCGTTCATGCTCTGTCTCTCTCTGTCCCAAAAACAAATAAAAAACGTTGAAAAAAAAATTAAAAATAAAATAAAATAAAATGATTTATTTATATCCTTATTAACAATGTAAATACAACATTGTTTATTGTTTTTCTAATATCATTTTCCTTTGTTTTTATGCAATAATGTGTGTATGCATTTTATTACATTTGAAAATTGACCCACAAGATTCACTTTTTAGGATTTACCCAGTATTTTTATTTCTTGCATATGTTATTTTAGTATTTATGTACCTATCTATACATAGATTATATATGCACATGTGTGTATTTGTATATTTTAAAAATAAAATGGCCTCAGATATCAACATAGGCTTTATTCTGTTTTCATATTTAATTACAACAGGAACATTTTTTCATATCACTAGTCTTTAAAATTATAATTAATAGTTGCTTAAAATTTCTGTTTGAATGCACCACTATTTATCCTCCCCTGCTACTGAAATTCACACTGATATTGTTTTTCTTATAACCGCAGTACTTTTACATCAATATTTGTGAATACCTCTAAGCTGATTTTCATAAATTACTTTATATTCTCTGAAGTTGGTGTATATGTGCATTGGTCTTGCCACTCTTATCAGTAGTTAGCACTAATGTCTTGATCTTTGTTAATTTAATAGATAACAATGATCTCACACACTTGTTTTTATTAACAATTCTTTGTTTAATAATTAGAATAACATACTTTTATTTCTGTTTCTAGGAATTCTTTCTTCATGCCTTTTGCTCATCCTCCCTCTGCCTACCCTTCTGGGATATATGCCTTTTTGTGATTTATAAGTATTCATCACATATTAAGTTTATTGGATTCCCAGCTATCATTTATATTGCAAATAACTTACCTCAGGATGTTATTTTTTTTTCTAAAATTTTTTAATCTTTATTTATTTTTGAGAGAGAGGCAGAGTGCAAGCGGGGGAGGAACAGAGAGAGAGGAGAGACAGAATCCAAAGCAGGCTCCAGACTCCAAGCTGTCAGCACAAAGCCAGATGCGACGCTCAAACTCACGAACCGTGAGATCATGACCTGCGCTGAAGTCGGCCGCTTAACCCACCGAGCCACCCAGGCACCCCAGGATGTTATTTCTAATATTTTATCATACAAAGTAGTTTTAAATTTTTTGATAATCAAATTTAGTTGAACTTCCCTCCTTATGTTTCTTTTATTTTTATGCTTAGAATGTCTTACATTACATAATTATTCTCACACATTTCTGTCCGTGTGCATTTTACCTTTGTTTTCATTTTCTTCTTTCTTCTTTAATTCAAATATTTTGGTGTAATAAATGGTCACTTAGCTATTCTATGCAATACCCTAGTCACATGCGTTTTCCAAGCATATCTGCCTTCTGATAGTGACATGATGACCAGCGCAACTAATCAGACATAGCAAAATAAGATCAACAGGTTCCATCTAAATTCAAATATTTTCCTTCAAAAAATATTTAAATAGAATTATGGCATTGGAAGTTTAAAAAAATGAGTTTAATTTAAAAATAATCTATCCCCGGAGGGGCACCTGAGTCGCTCCGTGGGTAGAGCGCTGGACTTCGGCTTTAGTCAAGGTCTCAGGGTTCGTGAGTTTGAGTCCCACATCGGGTTCACTGCTGTCTGCGGGGAGCCTCTGTCTCCCTCTCTCTCTGCCCCTCCCCTGCTGGCACTCTATCTCAAAAATAAATAAACATTTAAAAAAATAATAATAATCTATCACTGGAAATAGAGCTACAAATTTCTATTTACTATTTAGTTAAGTTAAATAGAAATTATTCCAAGCAGACTACATAGTGAGAGTTTACTTTTACACCAAGTTCTTTTGTCTTAGAAGCTTCATACAGAACACTATGTAGTGCATATTTGGCCTGGGTCTCATTTTCCTTCTTTTGTCCCTTCATCTTCTGTCTTAAGGCCCAAATTTTCCTCTTGCATTTTACTGGCTGAAAGGATGTGTGTAATTTTCTAGTATTCGGTGGGCTCCTGATGTTTGTGAGAGGCATGTCCTGAGACAAATCCCCAAATCTATCAATGTCACTACAACCTTCGATTTCCCTGGTAAGAAGCAGTCAAGTATAATTGAACAATGCAAGCTTTGGATGAGTATTCTATAGTACTGTTTTCCATCAGTGATTAATTTATCTGGACAAGAAGTTGTGGTCCCTAAACCTAAACTAATTATGTCCATACCAGTAAAATGCTTTCTAACACCAGTGAAATCTTACCCATGACAAATTCAAGTTTATTTTCTGCCTTCAAATATTTATGCAATTCAAATACAGGGTTTCTATTAACTAATTTAAACTGTTAATCTAAAGGACTGAGGCTATCCATTTTTTTTTTTCTTGAACTGATTTTTCCGATTCAAAGGGCCTGGCATTATCAAGAAAATTACAAATAAAAAAAAAAAACAATTGGTCTATAGCAAAGTACAGAAATAAAGGAGGTAAACCACTTCATGAATATAGTTTACTATTTGCCTTGGAGCTCAGATCAAATTTCTCTAACAACCCTAAAGTATTCTAGATCCATGTTCAAAATATTCCTTTTACGGAGCTCAGGAAAATACTTCTGTTTTTCGAGTATTACTTTATCCAAAATCAATGAATCTGGGGTCTCCTTTCATTTACCTGATTGTACTATTCCAACTCATGCCAGAAATACCAGGTCTGGGTCTTGTTTCTTAGTGGATAGTAGGTTCACTTATATGACTGTCAAGGGTTGTAGAGAGAAGCCTTGTGGCTAGGTAAAGATTAGATACAATTATTACATTATTGGAAATACACACCCAACACGACAATGGAAAAGCTACAGAGGCAAATAGAATCCTTTCAGAAGAAAGCCTATCTGCAGATAGTATTTCCATATATCTTTTTGAGTAATTGGTAGATTATGCTTTAGTTTAAGGACCCTTAAATTTTTGAAGGCTCTTAATACTTGACTATTGAGGCTATGTTCTCTATGTGTTCTAATAAGTTACATTTTCAATACATATACATCAAATTCAGTTTGAAAGTGAATGTTGCAGCAAATATTTAGGAAAAGATCTAGGTAAAATCTAGCAAATATTTAGGTAAAGATCTAGGTAAAAAGTTTTAAATCAAACTTTTCCAAGTATTATCTATATGTCCAAAGATGGCCATATCTCTGTCAATTATACTTCTAGATAATATAGTATAGTGCCCATTTAGCATTAAAGTAATTCTACAGTGTACAATAAAAACCTTTAGAGGAATATTTGAGTCTTATTTTATTAGATCCAATGTGAAATACAGGGAAATAAACTTGAGTTTACCAAAGGTTGTCAGAGCGAGAATGTAGGGATTATTTGAATTCATGAACCATACTGTTCTATGTCAACATAAGCCCATTTTACTTTCCTTTTCCCTTTTTTTCTGCTATTGTTCTCTTCAATAAATAGGCATATCTACAGGAAACAAGAAGAAGGGCTCTCATGAAAATGGTACATACTGCAGAATTACAGAACAGCAATGTGACCAAAGTGTGTACTATTCCTGAATTGGTGAAATCATGGTTCAACACATGATTGTGTGTGTGTACACATAGACTTAATAAGGTAAGTATGCAAATTGAAATATATGTCTAAATATAAAAATATAGAGCTTGGAAAAGGAAAATCAAAGCAATTATATGTAATACCTTGCAATAATCATTCCTTAAAAAAAAAAGTCCATAGTGCTGACTTTGCTCTGTATCTTTAGAGTTACAAAAGCTATCTGCAAAGGCAAGTTATTTATAGCTCACAGTTAGCATATACTCAAAGGAATAAATGTATAGAATAGCAGCAGAATAAAATCCCTGCCATGTGACTTCACTACAGAATTCTTTGAAATAAACTGAAATAATTGAAATAGTATTCCTTAGCTAATTTTCAGCAATTGCATATTTCTTTCTCACAATATGCATTATAATTCCCAGTGCTTTTAAGTATATTTGTTCTTTGGACTTATATAATTGCATACTTCAAATAAAAAATAATTTTCCTTGGGGCGCCTGGGTGGCTCAGTCGGTTGAGTGTCCGACTTCGGCTCAGGTCATGATCTCACGGTCTGTGGGGGTCTGTGGGTTCGAGCCCCGCATCAGGCTCTGTGCTGACAGCTCAGAGCCTGGAGCCTGCTTCAGATTCTGTGTCCCCCTCTCTCTTCCCCTCCCCCACTCATGCTCTGTCTCTCTGTCTGCCAAAAATAAATATTAAAAAAATTAAAAAAAATAATTTTCCTAAATGACACACCTAACCAATACAGCACGCAGTCAATTTTCCTCTAACTACAACACACATATGCATATTCTACAAATATATCTTTCCAAAAGATGAGCAGTTTTTTGGAAGTACCCAAGCCCGTTATGGTGGTTACATTCAATGTTAGGTTAAATGCTATCATTGGACACCCCAGATCATGATTTTAGGCATGGAAATACACAGGACCAATTACTGCTATATTTAATATATTTCATGTTTTTGTTTCAGTCACATAATCCTCAGTTGAATACCTAGTATCATCAAAGTATATTTTTATTGGAACTCTGGTGCACTATTGGTGGGAATGTAAATTGGTGCAGCCACTGTGGGAAACACTATGGAGGTCCTCAAAAAATTAAAAATAGAATGGCCTTATGACTCAGTAATTCCACTACTGGGTATTTACCCAAAGAAAATGAAAACACTAACTTGAAAAGATATATGTACTCTTACATTTATTGCAGCATTATCTATAATAGCCAAGATATGGAATCAACCTAAGTGCCAATCAATAGATTAATGGATAAAGATGTGGTATACGCAACATAATATTAATCATAAAAAAGGGATTAGATCTTGCCATTTGCAACAACATGGATGGATCTAGAGAATATTATGCTAAGTTTAATAAATCAGAAAGAGAAAGACAAATACCCTATGATTTCACTATGATTTCACTTATATGTAGTATATAAAATAAAAGTAAAGAAAGAAAAAGCAGAAACAGACCCATATAGTGAACAAACTAACAGTTGCCAGAGATGAAGGGGAGTGGGAGATAAAGACTTTCAGTTATGAAATGAACAAATCATGGGAATAAAAGGTACAACATAATGATATGGGCAGTGGTATTATGAAAGCATTTTATGGTAACAGATGGTAGTTACACTGTGGTGAGCACAGCATAACAAATAAACTTGTGGAATCATTATGTTGTATAGCTGAAACAAATGTAACATTGTATATACTTCAATTAAAAATTTTAAGTATATTTTTATTATACATTAGTAAGAATTTTCAGATTTTTATATTCATTTAATAAATAAGCAAAAAAAAATGCTATGCCCTATTATATACAGATGACATTTATAACTGAAAACTTCCCAGGGCACGTAGGTGCCTCAGTTGGTGAAGTATTTGACTCTTGATTTTGACTCAGGTCCTGATCTTATGGTTCATGGGTTTGAGGCCTGCACTCGGGATTCTCTCTCTCTCCCTCTCTCCCTCAGCAATAAATAAACTTAAAAAAAAAAAGCATCCCAACAAACAGTATTGATCTGTGAGTCAGTCACGATTATGACTGAATATGTCATATTCAATTTTCCACTTGAGCACAGGCCATGGTTAATATATGCACAAATACTTCTTAGGTATTTTGTTTTAATAGCACTTGCTATCACCTATACAGTGTCATATCAAAACTCATTGAATGAATAATTTTAAGGATATGCTGCTTCTCTCATTTGGGCAGCATCACTTTTCAGGTAGGATAAAGGATATTCTCACTTGCAAAGTAACAAAAAATGTTAGTTTATTCTCAGCTGTCACTTTCTAATAAATTGTAACTATGCCATATTTCTTGTTCATTATTTGTTGACTTTTAATTAAATTGGAAAAAGGGCACATGCCCTCAATCTTTACAATTGTTTAAATGCCAGATTAGCTTTAGGGATCAAAGTCTAAACTTAGATACAGAGCACAAATAATGACACAGAACTCCAAAATGATAAAAGTAATTCATAAATACATGAGTTCTTACTATATTGGTATTCTAATATAAACACATGCTGAGATATTTTAAAAATGAGATCTATATAGAAACAGGAAGACATACTTATTCCCAAATATTTACTGATCAGTTTGGGCCTGCACATGGGATGAAAAGAAAGTCTCTGAAACTTACAGAAATGATAAAAAAAAAAATAGATAGTATCTGTTATACAAACATGAAAACACAAAAAAGTGACTCAGCTAAGTTCAATTAAGGAATGCCCCAGCTTCATTGAATAATTCTAAAGTAAAGAAGAGACTCAAATTTTGAAAAAAGATTTTAACACGTATTTATTTTTGAGAGAGCGAGAGACAGAGTGCGAGCAGGGAAGGGGCAGAGAGGGAGACACAGAATCCAAAGCAGGCACCAGGCTCTGAGCCATCAGCACAGAGCCCGACCTGAGGCTCAAACCCATGAAACCAGGAGATCATAGCCTGAGCAGAAGTTGGCCACTTAACTGAAGGAGCCACCCAGGCGCCCTAAGACTCAAATTTTACAAGCAAGGTTTAGATAAAGAATAAAAAAAATATTTGTGGTTTCAAATATTGTGAACATTACAACCAACTATGTTAAAATGTCTAAAACAAAACAAAATTAAATTAAAACTCTTTAAAACAGATTCAATAAACTCCAGATACACTTGTAGCTATCCTAGAATTTTGAATTTTCAGCCTTTCACATTCTAAGCCTTACAGTTCTATGAAAATAACTATAAAAATAGTCTTCAAAATCCAAGGTTATATTCTAATGAAATAACTATTAAATTAGTTACAATGAAAAAATGGATTTTAAAAAGGAGCTGCACTGTTTATAGTAACCACAGGGTTCACTAGAAAACTGTGACAGCATCTAGCTCAACCCTCCCCATTTTTCACTGAAACCTGAGGCTCATACAGAAGCAAAAAGAAGGGCAGAACACTTTTCTACCTGACTGTGTGTTTCTTAATTATTATGAAGAAAATAAGCTATACAATGCCAAATTTAATCCTCATACCATCTCAGTGAAACACTATTACTTCCATATTTTATAAATGCAAAAATTGAAGCTCAGAGAAGTTGAGACAAGTTATTCAATGCCACATAGCCAGTCGGTGGCAAACTAGGACCAGAATTGAGTCTCCCTCTTCTAAGTCTGGTGCTTTTCATATACCCCAAAATTATGTAGTAAAATGAACTACTCTATCTCTTCCACTATCTTTTCATTTAAAAATGCTTTCAGAGGTGCCTGGTGGCTCAGTCGGTTCAGCACCAACTCTTGATTTCTGCTCAGGTCATGATCCCAAGGTCATGGAATCAATGTCCATTCAGCACTGAGCGTCAGGCCTGCTTGAGATTCTTTCTCTCTCTCTCTCTGTCTCTCTCTCTCTCTCTCTCTCCCTCTGCACCTCCCCCCTGTTCACGTGTGCCCTCTTTCTCTAAAACAAAAAAAAAAAATAAAAATAAGAATAAAAGTAAAATAAATTTTAAAAATTAAAAAAAATGTGTCAGTGTCTATTGGGTTACCATGCTTTATTAATCCCATAATTTTCCAAGGGCAATCTTTGAAGAAAATCAGAATGACTGGTTCAAACTTCACACTACTACACATACTACGGTGTGACCTTGGCCAAAACACTATGTGCTCTGTGCCCTGTCAGTGTCCTCATTTGTAATGTAGAGATAAAAACAGCATCTATTTCAGTGGTTTAAATGTGATAAAGCATATAAAGTATTTATAACAGTTCCTAACACATACACAAATGCATGTTTGCATAATATGGTGTGCACTTAAAAATTTACTATTGTTTTTGTTGCTATTTCTGAGTCAATATATAATAAAAATCAGAAGAAATCTTACTGTTTCTCTATTTAAGACTACATTTCAAACAATAGTTTTTTTCCCTCATGCATTCATTACTTGTACTTTTTACTGAAGATTTATCTTTCTGTCAAGTTTATTAACAGTATGGAAAGATTTAAAGTATGTTCTCTTAATATTTAACAAATGTACTATTAGTTTAATGACTGCCTGAATATGTTCACACATAACATGGAAAATACAGTAAAAAAGTTAGTACCTTGAAAAAAGCCTTTCTTTATTTCTTAAAAAAGCTCAGTAGTAATAATCCCTTTAAAATTATTAAAAAACAATTTCTGTACAAAATGTACAAATACATATTTTAGGTGCAAAAAACAACCAGTCAAAATTTTATGAACCCACTCCAGAAAGCACAGTATTCAATTCCAGTTAAATTTTTGTTTCAAATAAACATTTGAAACTAGGCCACATCCTGCTCTATGCTTGCCAAAAATGAAAATTTCAAAATCTAAACTCATGTTCTACTTCCCAAGCACACACAGAAGTCATCTTAAATTGAATCTAGTCAATTTAAAAATGGCTATTAAAACTCTGAAGAAAAGATATTTTCAAAATATAAAGTGAGCATAATGTAAATCTAAGTCAACATTAAATCTGACAGAGATGGTTATATTATATAAAACATGAGCAAGTGCACTGACATAGATCATTATGGGATATGAATTTCCACAGATAAAAACTGCAGTATCAAATGTGGAAATCTGCAGCACTTTGGCACCTGCTGGGATTTGATGACAAGAAGCCAAAGGCATTTTCAAGGGACAATAAGAGAACTGAAAAAAGTTCTTAACTCTCCTGTACACAGGGATGACAACATTAATGTTTACCTAAATAACTAATTATAGCCACCTGCTTCTCAAACTGACAGCCTAGTTCTATGACCCCAACAGCTGGAAAATGACACCTGACAAGGACACAACCGTGGATTTCATTCTCAATTTTTCTACCAATGATAAGCAGGCTCTTGCACAGTCTTATTAATATCTCTATTCATGAAAGGAAAACTTCGATCAAGGTAAATGGTAAAGAGCATCAAGACTAAATAAGCGTACTCCCGGTCCACAGGCTTTTGCATTAATTTCTGCATCTGATAGCTTTTTTTTGAGTTCTATGAATACCTTATTTTGCAGACACCATGATGGCAACTCTTTTCATCACACACATTTGTATATTTCTCAGGAAAAATTTCTGGGAGAAATTAAAAAATAAAAACCCAGATAATCATCAGACCTATGCAAAAAAAAAGCCCTGTCTCAGACCCATAGACACTGCTCTTCCTTAGTCAAAACCTTCCCGAGGCCTTAGGGTCTTGCATGCCCAAAGTCCACATTCTTTTATATAGATCATTCTCTGGGTGCCCGGAATTCCCAAATTCCTTATCTAAATGGCCTTGACATTACTTCCAAGGATCTTCCTCAGGTCCATCCTTATTCTAAAGAGAACTTCATCTATTTGTGTATCCATGTACATACTATGGCCCAAGGGAGACCAAAGTGGGGGGCACTTTGTCAGGGGTCAGGAGTGCAGCTGGAGATTGGCCATGAAGGCTAAGATGCCCATATGAGTACCTATGAGTTCCCTTGTGGTGCTGGATAGAGTTAGGATAGAAAGAGAAAAGGAGCAAGCCATGGTCCGATAGTGAGGAATTAGATTTTTGCATGAAACTCTAAGGTGACAGAAAATTCTTAATTTGACCATGGCCTTCCTAGTCATTGAAAAGCTGTATTGTTTAAGACAAGAAACAGATCATATACAATTTAACAGACTTGTTAGCTTGAATTATAATTTTAAATATTTAGACTTATGTGGCCCTCCATTTGTACTTTTGCCTCAGGCCATGCAAATATTAGGGGTTAGCTTGAAGAAAGCAATGGAGTTTACCTACCCAAATGTTATCATTCATAAATACATCAGGGAACCTTGTTCTCTCTTTCTGCATGTCAAAATTTAACTTTTTCTCTCAAAATTCTAAGTGAATAATAATAAAGGAATAACAGTATGTTCCGATAGCACTGGCCAAATCCTATAGTTTATAAATTCAGATAAAGATAGCAATCCTCATTAACACTTATCTTATTATTGGATGCCTCATCTTTGGGAACAAAAATTCAAATACTACCCTAACTCCACTATGGTTTCTCTATGGTTCACTATACATTTCCCTCTATGCCTCAAGACCTGTCATATGTTCTTTGTTATATTTGTATAGAGATCATCATGATACCTAGGCCTTTAAGTCAATGGAAGCTCTGAACTTAAATGAGTTCCATGGGACCTAAAACAAATTAAAAAAACAGATTCAATATCAGGAGTAATTTTAGACACTAACTTGTAAGTTCCACATAAATCACTTAAGTAAACTGGGTCAGAGAAAATATCCTTGATGATTGACTGATCTAATATTATTGAGAGCTTAAAATATCCTTTGTGCTGATAAGAGACACATCACATTACCCTCTAGGGGGCTCCACTCTGGAGCAAGAACGACCTTGTAATCAAAATACAAAGAAATGGAGTCCTTTGTAGTTTATAACAAAATAAGATTATTATTTCTTTTTTAAGTAGGCTTCACACACAATGCAGAGCCCAGCACAGGGCCTGAACTAACAACCCTGAGATCAAGACCTGAGCTGAGATCAAGACCTGAGCTGAGATCAAAAGTTGGACACTTAACGAACTGAGCCACCCAAGTATCCCCAAAATAAGAATAATTTAAGCTACCAAATAATATTACATGAGGACATGTGATTTTTCCCCAGTCCTGTCTGTGTATTTGACTATATAGAATCATCTAAATGAATAATTAAAGTTTCTAATAATTTAGGAAATTTAAATTTCCTGTGTAAATGCTATCAAAGAGTATACTTAAAGAAAGTTTTCTGAATAAAGGCATTTCTTTCACAACTGGAATTCATAAATTCTTATTTCACAGATTTAAATACAGGCAAAATACAAAGAGAAGAGTACTGATAGTAACATATTGGAGTAAAGTAAGTTATTACAGGCTAGATGATAAAGGACTTGAAAAACATTTCAAATTACTTCAAATAGTTGAAAGTTTATAGTGTGGTGCTAGTTTTAATATGATTTCAGTCAAAAAGTACAACTCTAGCCAGAGGGTGGCAAGTTATAAGAATGCAGTTTTTCCTTAACTACATTTTAACAACTAGAGCTACTGGAAATGAGACTAGTGCTTTCTGGGCACGAGTTGTCTATCAGTGGAAGTATGGATATTTGGCTACATTGCAAACTGTAAGCTATATTTAGAGGAGAAATTCTTCATAGGTTGACTAGTGAGACTGAAAGTTTATGTCAATAAACAGGTTCTGTAATTCATACTTAATGAGTTCCCAAAAAAAATGCAATATAATCAACTCTAGATCTTGCAGGGTCTGAATTTTCTGCTTTTGGGTTATATAAGTACCTCTTATATTTGTCTTTAGCTCACCCATCCTCATTTGGCAAAAATTTATTAAGTGTCCATTATATGTAAAGCTCCATGTGAAAGGTTGTGGGGAAAACTGAAATGAACATCATTCAGCCTATTACATGAAAGATGCTCCAAAATGCACTTGAAGAGGAAGGTAAATTTTCAGTTATTATTGCAATTTGCTAGGAGCACCTCTTAAAAGGTACAACTGATGTGGGGAGTCATATGATACCAAAAAAATAGAAAGCAAATACTAATACTAGCTTTCTGAAATAACTGTGGTCTTCCAACTGTGCAGGCACCCTTCCCTTGTGGCACAGTACTATCAATGATTTTGAGATGGTTTTGCGTCTTGGTTCAGAAAAATGGATTATTCAAGAAAAATACAAAAGAAGTATCCACACATTTATTTTATAAGGAAAGACAGGGGTAAAATCTTTATATTATCTGTAAAATGTAATCACAGGGCAAAATGAAATTGCTTTGAAATGACAATGAATTTTATATTTGTAAAATCTTGACCCAGTATTCATACCCATGTGTCTATTCAGAACTGATGAAAGGCTAGTAAAGATAAATCTTGGAGTGGAACTGATACATGAATTGCTACCCTAAAGAAAACCTCCACATGGTCATTTTTCTAAAGCAGTAAGTAACTCTTACATACCCTTAAAGCAATATTACTTTGGCTCCTAGTCTTAACTAGCCCCTATGCCTCAATATGGATTTTTCCATCTCTAGTACCAACTCCTCACTTCCAAGAAAAGGTCTGTAAATGAAAGAGTTCCTTCTGAACCGTAAGTTAACTAGGATCACATGAACTTGTTTGTTCAATTTGTGCACTGATTCTAGCTGCTATGGTAAATGGGCAAGTCACTTCATATTTCCAGGTTCAGCTTTCTTATCTGTGTAAGAGCCTGGTTTGAAGAACACTGCTATAAGTTTCTATTTTGTGAAAATTTGATCAGTTGTAAGAGTCAAGCCTTCTGCAATCAAAACTCACTTTGGGGAGAAAAAGACAATTCTGCTAAAAAAAAATTCAAATATGACCAGCATATGTCCTAAGATATAAATTTTAAATAGTCCTAAGGTTCAAACACATTTCTCACAAAAACAATACAATATACTCAGTTTTTTAAAAGCAATTAGATGCAAATAACTTTGGATTTCCATCTATTTATGCCATATAAAATGTACATAAAGTCTGTGTTTCTATATTTGCATGTTTTCATATTATAAACCTTCAAATTCATATGGGGACAGTAGACATATGTCTACTCTTACTCTCCTAAGAGTAGACAGTACATAAAAAAGGTACTTTTATAACACTTATCACTTAAATAATATTTTTATGCTTAAGCTTTTTAATAAAGCTTTTCCATTTATTCACCTTGGCATGGTTTTTGTGAGATAGCTAATATTATGCTCCATTTCAAAAGCTATAAATAGAAATAGCCTAGCCTGGAAACCTGGATTTACTACAGCTAAAGTTTACTACTACTAAATGATTTGCATACCACTAGAATTGGAACAACAGGTTTCATGTGCTCTATTTCTTTCTCCTAAGGAAAATGAAACTATTATGATAATGACTATAAATGAGGAACAATGTATAATTGATTCCATTTTACAAACTGCCTAATAAAAAATAGATTTTAAATAAGAATTATATCAAAATACAAAACTAAAATATGGAGAACAAAATAATGAGTAGAAATCATTGCAATCAAATTAGAAAAAGAATGTCTAGAGTGAGTCTCTTTGGAAGTCTATCTAGCACGAATACTACCACGGGGTAGAGATGCTACATAGACAAAAAAGGAGAATTAGGATAAAATGAGGATCTGGTGCTGTCATGAGTGAGGAAATAAATAAACAGAAATAACAGAAATGTGTATATCAAGAAAAGTTAAGGAGTAGTGGACAAGAAATTTGCATATCAAAAGCATGAGGTTAGAAAATTTTGTAGAAAAAAATGACAATCTGTTGTTACCATGAGAGAGGGAGAAAATAGCTGACAAAGGAGAAACATATATATCAAAAAGAACTGATGAGAAAAAGCATGCAGCAAGTCAAAATTTAGTTACCAAAAAACCAACCCAGAAGGGAAAATGGGAACCAGAAAGAAGTAAAACAGGGACTTATGACAGACTTTGCACGGTATGATTCCAGGGCAGAAAACAAACCAAGGAATCCTCATTTCCATCAAATTCCAAATTTCAAGCCTGTATGTTATTGATCTAAGGACTTAAAATGATACTAGCTGGTTAAAATAATTAAGGTAAGACAGTGTTTTCAAAGATGGATTCAACTCAGTGCATTGAGCATTATCCAGAAAGAAATGAAACAACTAATAAAGATAGTACCAAGGTTTAACATGCCCAGAAAATGCATGTCATTCTAAACAGCTTTCACCACATAATAAAAGCTAATTTATTTCAGATAAAAACCCAGAGAGATCCCTTTACAGAAACATAGGTTGAATAGTGTCAGATGCAAGCTTCAGTGAATTTACATATTTTTGCACACCTATCTGTAGGCAAAAATGGCATTCATCAGATAAATTCACAGTAAAAATTACAGTAAGTATTCCTTTCTACCAGTGCAACCAGTAGTAAAGGTACCAAAGACTATTCTCAGAGAATAAACCAAACCATATTCTCAGAGAATGTCAGTAATCAAAATAGCTTTTGTAGATTTAACCTTAGTTTTCTTTTCTTTTCATATTACATGGTCACCACAAATACTCTATTTTGAGACCTGAAATGTTATTAAACTAAAGGCTGCTGTATATACATGAGCTCAGGGACATGAATAAAGTGGATTATTTCAGTATAAACTTAACAAAGATTTAGGAGAAGCTCTTCCTCAATGGGTAACATCCTAATGCAAGAAGAAAAAGGGGTTATATGACACCATACATCCTTCCCATTATGTCCAATACAACATGGAATAACCATAGTATCAAATTATTTTAGTCTTTACAACTGAGATAACAAAGTGTTATGAACCTCCCAGGTCTTATCATTTCCCTATATGCCCTAAGTCAATTTAATCATTAATACTTAGAATTTTTTTCCCATAAAAACAAAGGACAATGTTTCTGATTAAGGACTGCCAAAAGTTAAATCAATTTAAAAGTTTAGTATAAATTAGACATAGGTACATGTTAGGAACATACTTTCATTTTCATTTTTGATGACCAGAATATAATATTCTGATCAGAATCACAATGTTGAAAGAAGAATAAGTATAGAAACAATTAAAAAATGCATATAGGAATCTGGGACATACTTTCATATTGTCATCAAAATAAAATGAAGGCACCAAGTCCACCACTACCACTATCACCACCACAACTACTACTAATAATAACTCTAGGTAATGTTTGTTATGTACAGTCAGTATTCTAAGTGTCTCCCATAGTTTTTCCAAAGTGTTTTCCATTGACAAGTTCAACCAAATTCAGTACTCATTTAAATCAGAATGTATTTACATATTATGAAAGCTGAAAATCTAATAATGCTACATTTAGATGAGTTGAGATCTTCAAAATTTGAACCCAAATTATCTTTTAATCCAAAGCTCTGCTTGAGAGGTCAGGAATAATTAAAAGGTGAAGAGAGTGAAAATGGAAAAGGTCAAACAGGCTTTTATTTTATCTCCCAACAGTAACTTTCACATTATGTGCACATTGTGGTTGCTTAATGCACACAAATACTGTGAAGCCACATGGTGTTTCACTCCCAAAGTACTTTCTTTCTTGAGTAAAGAATGAAGTGGGTGGAAGTGTATAAGCAACAGGGATGCCAAGGAGAAGAAACACCTGCTCAACAGTTGGCATTGACTGATCTCAATATGTCATGATAACCTGTGTAGAAGAAACAACGAATTCACTAGTCTTCCATAAAAACAAAAGGAGATAAGTAGTATTACTTCATATACCACAAAATAGCCTAGTCATTATCAATTTTACAGGATTTGTATCACTATATTCCATTAGGTAAATAAAAATGTCTAACTTTAACAATATACTAATTGCTAAAATGTCTGAATGCATATCGAAGGAAAAAATAGAAACATGGTACTATATATGCTTTTTTAATTTGGGTATATTTGCATTTTGTTCAAAATAATTTTTATCTGAATGTAGTACCTGCCTACAACTAGTGTACATTTAGGTATATTCTGATGGAATAAGCTCAAATAATTAGTAGTTAATATGTTAATGATATTCACCACACATTTAGCTGCTGGACATCCTTGGCTGTATGAGCCAAGGGTAAAGAATTGGGCCTCATTCTACACAGCAAAGAAACATTGCCCTGGATCCACTAATCATGCACAGTTTCCACCTCGAAGTTCTTAAGGGAGATGCAATGATATATATCCCTGGTTGCTTATTGTCAGGTGGTAGTAAGTTTTTCAACTCATCCTTCTTGAGCTCTATGGTAGATAAAATTATAACCCCTAAAGGTGTCTAAATCCTAATCCCTAGAAACTGTGAATATATTAGATTCCATGGGAAGAGGAAATTAAGGTTGCTAATCTGCTGACCTTAAAATAGAGAGATTATACTGCATCATCTAGGCAGGTCCAATGTAATCACAGTTCGTAAAAGTGGAAGTGAGAATTGACAGAGAGAGAGAGAGAAACAGAGAGAGACAGAGAGAGAGAGATGGAAATGTGAAAAAGATCACCCTGACATTGCTAGCTTTGTAGATGGAGGAAAAGGACCTGAGCCAAGGAAAAGTAGTTGACTTTTAGAAGCTAGAAAAGGCAAGGGAAAAAATTTTCCCTTGGAGCCTCCAGAAAGGAACATAGCCATTGAGGAATACCTTGATTTTAGTCCACATATAGATTCATTTTGGACTTCTCACCTCCAGAACCATAAGACAAAAAATTTGTCACATTTTACACCTCTAAGTCTGTGGTTGTTACAGCAGCAACAGAAAACTAATACAGCCTCTTGTCACACTAAATTAGTAGTAGATAGAAAACAAACACCTCCTTCACCAAAATGAACAGTAGAATCTTGATTAAAGTCTTTTATTACCATATCCATTCCCAGGTCTTCAACCAAAAATATATGAACAATATATAAATATTAACTGACACAAAAGGAAAAATTGGGCACTTACACATGTTCATATAATTTTTCATTAAATATCATTTAAAATTAAAATTAAGTATATATATATATCACTTTTAACAAGATAAAACATAAACCAATTTATACATTCACTTTGGAAAGCAGTTATCTATTTATTTATTTATTTGGCTACTGGTTTATATACCTGTGAAACATTACTTGAAAAAAACAGACACACTCATTTCATAAACTAGATCTGTATTATTCAGACCTCATGAGAATATTTAGAAATTAAAGGAAATATGATATTTTGATCTCCATCTTTTCTTCATTCAACTAAGTAAAAAAGCACCCTGAGGTGATATTTTTCAGTATTTCCAAGAATCATATAGAGCTACTTCACTACAATGTATAAGAACATAAAGTTAGGAATCAAGATAACTGCTAAAAATATGAATTAAGGATATATCATATATTGTGTTCCTAGAAAATAATGGAATTGAAATTTCACTAAGATACACACACACACACACACACACATATATGTATATATATTTATTTATCATCACACAAGCCCCTGAACTATACATTATGATCACTGGATTTGAAGTCACCAATATTTCCCCTTCATAATTTTATAGATACTCAGACTTGGCCAATTAATGAAATGTTTATTTTGGTCTTTGCTTGATATTATCAAATCACTGGTAACATTATTCATGATGAACATATCTGTGTTGGCAGTCATAACAGAAACCACAACATTGACAGTCTTTGGAGGGGTATTTGGAATCATGGCAGCCATGTGCTATATTGCCAGTGAGGCCCTTATTCACTGAAGGTTCTATTTAATCCAAATCATTCTTATCAGAAAAGTGCTATTCATGAAAAAAAAGTTTTGTAATTTTATATTCCTTTTACTTGGTTCTAAATATTAAAAGTATTTCTTTATTCTTCTACAAATATATACTACATAAAATATTATAATGTACCTATAACATAAACTGTTTCCTACAAAAGAACTAAATAAAATTAGATATAAAATCTTCATATTGTCCTGATGCTGCTGAAATTGAGGGCTATATTTTGGCTTGTCAGTACCTCTCCAGGTGGCATGGCTAAGCTTCCATATGAGGTTGGCCCCAGGCATGCCAGCATTGTTACAAGCTGGTTTTCATTGCCCTTGATCGTCCTCTCTCAGATTGCTCTTCCTCCTCAGATCTCCTTTCCTTCTCCTCAGAAGTATCTTCTCTTTGTTTTCTTGGCAGAGGATGGATCCTTACCAAGGCATGACATAGAGAAAAAAACTGGTGGTGAAAGTCAGAAGATGTGGCACTAGCTTTGGGTTCTGTAACTTTCTGTGTAGCGCTTTGCCACTTGGGGTCTCAATTTCCCAATCTGTATACTGAAGGCAATGGGTTCAGTAATCCTTATAGCCCATTTAGAATCTGAAAAGCTATATATTTCTATGAGCTATGAAATACCCATCTGGGCTTACCTTTTGGGCTTATGGCCCTAAAGCAATAGCCAGAAATAAAGGCTTATGTCACTGCTATTTTAGACACATTTATATTTCATTTGATGCTTCCTGAGGAAGGAAATATCTTCTACACTTCAAAAGAATGATTGAATCTGTAATGCAAGAATTTCAGAAAAGCATATGAGATTTTGGATTTTTCTCTAAAGTCGTCATTTGAGAGAGAAGAATCCTCCTGCATATTGTCAATGGCCATGACTCAACTTGGAAAACAAGGCAATTTCACTATTGAACAATCTGAATTCTCATTCAAAGAATGAAGGTGGATAAGAATGGCTGAGTCTATATTTAAAAGCAATTTTACAGGCAGCTAAGATGTTATATACAGTTTCCAAGCCACTAATGTACATCCCTACACAAATAAACCTAGTTCCCAAGTAATTCTTATTTTCCATTCTGCCCACTAGACAAAGGAGGAAAGTTTTCTATATATCTACTACCAAGTGTGATGGAAAATCCTACCCACCCATATAAAGGTGGTAGGAGTTTTAGTAGTCAAGCTAGGAAGTGCTGTGAATCAAAGCCCTTTGTTGATTCATCTGAGCCCTTTTATTTTCCACCAAAACCATCACAGTAAACAAAGAAATTACACTGAGCCAAGTTATGCCAGTGGCACAAACACCTCTTTCAACAACTGAACTCGCTGCTGGGGACCAACCACTCCTTTAATTACACCTCAAGTGCAAATAATGTGAAAAGAGCCAGCCACACTGCCTGAGCTCCTAATGTGATTGGCTCTGGACCAAGTCCTTTGCATCAGTTCTTTCTTCTTTCATCCTCCCTCAACGTGGTGCTGTATATGAGATTACCCTGTTTCTGCTTTCTTTCTTATCCCCTTTCATGTCCTCGGATAAATTTCTTATTCCAGCCCCCACTATTCTCAGCCAGTAATATTTTCCAAGTTGAAATACTTTCCCCTTCAGTATACAGTCTGTTCAACAGTTGAAGCACTCAGGCTCCATGCCTGTGACATTCATTTATCCATTATTAATTTATTCATGCATTCAGTGTATTGATCTATAATGTTTTTGTTATTGGTGATACAAAGACTAAAATATATAGCCTATAATCCAGGGAACCTCACAGATCACTAGGGAGAGAAATCCAATATGAGAATACATAATGATAGAATATGTAAAATTTCTAGGACATCAGAGGAGAGAATGGCTATCATTCTTCAAAGACTTGGCTAACACTTTGGTAACAGCCTACAGGATACACTTCCCTGAGTTACTTGATTTATGATACAAAGTTGGAGAAAACAATAACTTTATCCTAAAAGTCATTATATGTTCTCAGTAGTACCATGTAAATAATGGATCCATGCTCAATAAAGAAACACTTTTGGGTTTTGTTTGTTTGAAGACACACATTTTAAATAAGCATCATGGCACCATGGCAGAACATAGGCTGGTTTTTGTTGCCCTTAACCTTACTCTCAGGTTGTTCTTCTACCTCTTTTCTTTTTTTTTTTTAATTTTTTAATGTTTATTTTATTTTTAAGAGAGACAGAGACAGACCACGAGTAGGGGGGAAGGGAGGCAGAGAGAGAGGGAGACACAGAATCTGAAGCAGGCTCCAGGCTCTGAGCAGTCAGCACAGAGCCTGACGTGGGGCTCAAACTCATGAACCGCAAGATCATGACCTGAGCTGAAGTCAGATGCTTAACTGACTGAGCTACCCAGGCACCTGCCTCTTTTCTTTTCAAACATACTTTTCTCTTATTCCTTTGGCAGAGTCAACCCCTACCAACATGTGGCATAAAGGAAAGAACTGATGAGTTCCGATTACTTAGGTCAGATGAGTAAATGACTTAATCAAGGCTAGAGTTCCATTCATGTGATTCCTGTGTTGTCCTCTTATCTTTGACTCTCATACATGACCAGAGGTCATATTTCTGACACTGGCTGGTCATTTTGCAAATGGATCTACTTGTTTAAAAAGTGCTTGGGTGGCTCAGTTGGTTAAATATCCGACTCTTGATTTCGATTCAGGTCGTGATCTCATGTTTGTGAGTTCAAGCCCCATGTTGGGGCTGATGAAGTGGAGCCTGCTTGGGATTCTCTCTCTTCTCTCCCCCACTAAAATATGTGTGTGTATATATATATATTCTAGAGGCTTCATCTTCAAGTATGAAGAAAAAATTTACCTCCTCGGTCCTATAAGTAAATGGTTCCCCAATCTTTAAATCTTTGAGCATTTGTTTATATATACATATAGTTATTGAACAGTTGCTACTTTGATAAGAGTTGTGGGGGATATAGAGCTAAAAGGTGTACCCATATTGGTTGGAAACAACTCTTTCTTCTTTAATTTCCCTCCTTTCAAGGGCTAGCCTACCCTGCTTACTTCTGTAACAATGCCAATCCAATGTTAGTAGAGTATGTTTAGTTGTGTCTCCTTTATGACATACCATCCATTCACTGAATACAGGCCAAATACTGAGCTTCATTCACTCTGAATGGATTTTACATTTGAGAAAATAGATCCAATAAAGTTAAATGATATAGCTAAGATCCCAAGAATGTTAATTGTGAATTTTCCTTCTTATAGGAACCGGGGGCAGAGAACAATAGATAACAGACCTACTCAAGACAGTTTTAGAGAATGCAAATCCACTCTGGCTTATTACTCACCCGTGACTATATATTTTTTTTTAAAGGCTACAAATTCCTGAGGAGTTGTGAAAAATTGGTAGATAATATCAATTTACAGAAAGAGTTTCTGGAGTACTGGATCATCCTCTCCTTATCCTAAGTCAAGACTTTCTCAACTCAGTCCAAGTCTGCATTTCCTGGAGTCAACAGTGTCTGTACTTCTAAGAACTCTATATGAGGATGACATGGGGAAAGAGACTATAGGGACAAGACTTACTCAGAAAGACTTATCTATATATCCAGTGTTGGACCCAATAAGAATATATTCATTTTTCCCACTGACCTAGTATATTTATGAGAAGAGGTTGTCTTGAGAGTGGAAAGAGACAATTCCCAAGAAGACTCTATAAATTAACAGAGCACCAACAGAAAGAACTTCAGAGAAGACAGGGTCTGAAAAGAAGATGCAAACTGCCAGTTAGAGACCTATGTTGGAAGTCTCCAGTAGTGGAAAACATGAGAAAAATCCACAAAAGTGCTTCATAAGAAAAACAACAAACACTTAGGCATCTGAAGGCAGTTTGACATCAGATTAAACAGCACCAGATATGAAAAAGTGTGCTATTTTCTTATTTCATCCTTTACCATTTGGTCTGAACCTGGAAGATCCAGAAGAAGCAGTTAGTTTATAAGAAAGAAGGTAGAGCAAAAAAGAGAGAAGAAATCTACTGGTTCCTTGCTCAAACCTATAAGGCTAGAACTGGTGGAGGGATGTTACAGGGAGGGAGAAAACCTTAGTGAGTGAGAAAGTAAGATATTAGACTGCATTACACTGCTCAACAGCAAGGAGGAAAATTAGTCTATTTTTAATACCTAATAGTGGCTAGAAAACTAGGAAAAAAACTAAATCTGGGAAGAATCCACAGAGCTTGTTTCAAGGTATTACAGTGAGAAAGAATGTTACTATCTGCTTGTTTCCTACTGAATCTAACTTGTTCAATAACTGGTTACACCAGCCATTAGTAGAAGCCAAATTTCCTAACCCAAAGTCCACTGTCATTTTTATTTTCTTAAAAAAACAAAACAAAACACCAAGAATGCCAATTTGTTCTAAAAATGATGGAGAGTAAAATGACTTTAGAAACATAATATTCCAGTGCAATTTTCAACCCTGTTTTGGTTAATTCATGAGAAAGGAAGAAAGAATTGAAAGAGGGAGGGAGGGAGGGAGGGAGGGAAGAGAGAGGGGAGGGAAGAGAGAGGGAAGGAAGGCAGCAAGGCAGGAAGGAAGGAAGGAAGGAGGAAGGAAAGAGAAAGAAAGGGGAGGGAGGGATGAAAGGAAGAAACAAATCAATTTTCAAAAGACAACTTTGAGACAATCAGGGAGATTTGATATTTGGTAATTACTAATGTTTGTTAGCTGTGATAATG
The DNA here is from genome assembly GCF_018350195.1 of Panthera tigris. Classification (NCBI taxonomy): domain Eukaryota; kingdom Metazoa; phylum Chordata; class Mammalia; order Carnivora; family Felidae; genus Panthera; species Panthera tigris. The sequence continues at coordinate 82,980,569 of NC_056661.1, forward strand.
ACAAGGTGGTTATGTCTAAAATGTCCTTCTATCTAAATTAAGCATACTGAAATATAAACGGTAAAAATATAAGATGCCTCGTCTGATATTGTTATATACAATGAGAGGTGTTTTTTTTGTTTTTGTTTTTTTTTTTAGTGTTTATTTATTTTTGAGACATAGAGCATGAGAAGGGGAGAGGCAGAGAGAGAGGGAGACATAGGATCTAAGCAGGCTCCGCTGCTGACAGCAGAGATCCTGATGCGGGGCTCAAACTCACCAACCATGAGATCATGACCTAAGACAAACACGGATGCCTAACAGACTGAGCCACCCAGTCGCCCCTGTAATTGATTTTTATTTGTTCTTCCTCCTATTTCTGGCACAGAGCCCTAAAACCCTTGGAATTTCCTAAATGATGGAAGCTATAAAGGGATCTTTGTTATGTTAATTAAGTAGACTTTTGGAAAGCACCTGAGGATGGAGGCTGGTTGCAGAGGAGCCAACATTGTGATTAGAGGATTGCAACTTTCAGTTTCACCCACTAACTTCCAGGGAGGGGAAAGGAGCTGGAGGTTGGATCAAGTGACAACTGGCCCATGATTTAGTCTGTCATGCCAAGGTAATGAAGCCTTCATGAAAACCCAAAATGATGGAGTTCAGAAAGCTTCCAGGTTGGTGATGTGTGGAGAGACAGGGACAGTGACACACCTGAAGAGGGCACGGAAGCTCTGTGTCCTTTTCTAATACCTTGCTTGTCCTATGCATCTTTCTCTTCGTTGTTTCTGAGTTATACCATTCTACAAGAAACTAGTGATCTAGTAAGTAAACAGTCTCCTGAGTTCTGTGAACTGCTCCAGTGAGACAGTGTCAGGGGTGAGCTGAATGTAGGACACAAGCTGGTGTCCAGAGAATTGCTTGGATGTGTGTCGAAATCCACTCCCCTCCCCCACCACATACTAGAATTAGGCCCAGAATCCTAACACCTGGTATTCGCTTTAAAATACTCCAGAGGCGGGAGAAAGCAATGAAAATAAATGAAACAAACTGAAAAATTACAGGTAACTGTTGAAGGTAGGTTATGGATACATAGGGGTATGTTGTTGTATTTTCTCTGCTTTTAAGTGGGATTAAATTTTCCATAATAAGAAGTTAAAAATGAATTAGAGAAATGTACAGGTCCTTATGTTTTGATTTGTAGTAGCTATGTCTCCTCTATAACTTTTGACATACATAGGTAAAGCAGCTTCACTCAAAGATCACTTCTGCATAAACACAATATACTGTATCTAATTCATTCTATTATATTTCCTTTATTTTCTAGAAAGTAGCTTGGAATCTAAAATTAATGACTTTATTCCAAAGCTGTTCTTCACATACATTGAGAAAACCAGAGTTCTCCATTGGAAATAATTGGGAGTTGAATATCCTAATTCTCTCTTGATGTAATGGGTAAGACTCAACGTATCAAGGTCCTGCGCACCACATCTTTGCATCCATATTTTACATACCATATCTCTAATGAGGCCATCAGAATTTTGTGACAGAGGAGGCTGTGAAGAGCAAGGGCTCTTGGGAAGCTGCCTTTACAGGCCATTGAATAACGGAAACTAATCATTTTTCAGACATATTTATATAGGAGATAACCTTATCCTGTCTGGCTGGATTAATTCAAACTATTCATTAAAAATATACTACCATATTTGCTGTCAATTTTAACATACGGAGATTTCACAATTTAATGCCTTTGATCCTGAATAGGTCCTGCTTAAATTAATATCATCCATGCTGCATTTGTGACATAGTTGAATGTGCTCATACATGAACAAAACAAAATAAAACAAAACACCTTTGCAGAATGGAATCCAGTTGCTTGCAAGAAAGTTATGAAAACAATGGAGCTCTCTTTCTTTTTCTCTCTTGTTTTCTCTCTCTCTCTCTCTTTTAATAAGAGCTGCTAAAATTCCTGATGTAAAAACTACAAGAAAAGAAAAGAAAAGAAAAGAGAAAAGAAAAGAAAAGAAAAGAGAAAAACAGACATCAATGACTCTAAATAGAAAAGGAACTAGAAGAGTTAGAATCTTGGAGCTCCTAAGTGGCTCAGTTGGTCCAGCCTCTGACTCTCGATTTCAGTGTAGGCCATTATCTCACAGTTAATGAGTTTGAGCCCTGCGTCAGACTCTGCACTGACAGCGTGGAGTCTGCTTGGGATTCTCTCTCTTGCTTTTTCTCTCTCTGCCTCTCTCCCACTCATGCTCTCCCTCTGTCAAAAATAAACCTGAAAAAATTTTTCAAATTAAAAAATATATACATATATATTAAAAATTAGAATCTCAATTAAAGATATAGATATCTGGGGATACCTCAACTAATGTTCTCATGTACATTTTACTGTTTTTCATATGTATATGTGTTATGTATCATAAAAAAATGCCTAAATAGATCCAAAAAACTTTCTTCTAATAATTACAAAATTAAAATTCTAAATGATAATAAAGAACTTTATCATAAATTAATTAGCAGCACAGTGTTTTCATTTTTAGTAATAGATAACATATGTCACATCTTTTTTTAAAAATTTTTTAAGAGAGAGAGAGAGACAGCACATGTACACACAGCAGAGAGAGAGAGGGTGGGACAGAATCTGAAGCAGGCTCCAGGCCCCGAGCTATCAGTATAGAGCCAGATGCAGGGCTCAAACTCACGAACCATGAAATCATGACCTGAGCCGAAGTCAGACACTTAACCAACTGAGCCACCCAGGCACCACATATCTTAACATCAATGAAATGTAATATCTGAAATGGAATAAAGTTTATGAAGGTCTGACACATTTATGTAAGTTACATAATACATAAATTATTAAGGAGCATTACAAACGATCAAAACATGGCCTTAATGCTAAGATCATTGTTTAGAAAAATAGTCATGATTTTATATCATCATTCCCTAAAACTAGAGACAAAATAACGCTTGTAGACCATGGGGATGGCCAATGAGGATACCTCTGGATGTTCTTGTGTACTTGTAAATATCCTCCTTCCTACTCCCAAAATTGGGAGACTGGATAAATCTCTGGTCCCCAGAATCACAATCAATTTAGACAGGGAGATAAATTTCAGACCATTATGATGAAAAGACTAACAAATGGAACGGTCCAACATGAAAGCTGTGGTTGATGCCATCTTGAAATGAAGGACTTCAGTCACCACTTTCAATGTTTTGGGAGTGTTCACTCTATAGGAGGATGGACTAGAATGAAAACTTACTCTGCCTCTTTCAGTTTTATGATTATATGTTTCTGAATAAAATCCTGTGAACCTGCAGGTCATACATATTAGCAGGTACATTCTTTTTTTTTAATTTTTGTAATGTTTATGTATTTTTGAAAGAGAGACAGAGTGTGAGCAGGGAAAGGGCAGAGAGAGAAGGAGACACAGAATCTGAAACATGTTCCAGGTTCTGAGCTGTCAGTACAGAGCCCAATGCAGGGCTTGAAATCACAAACTGCCACTAGATCATGACCTGAGCGGAAGTTGAACACTGAACTGACTGAGCAACTCAGCCTCCCTGATATATTCTTTAATTAGACACTCATCCTTAGGTTCATTAGCCCCATCAATGGAAAAGTACAAAGTCATAATACCCAGGAAATAATATTTTATCAAATAGCCATAAGCTATGCAAAAATTATGCATAAGCTGAGTTCATACATTTTATTTTGTGTTAGCTTTGACATGAAATTAAGGAAAAATTAATTAATAATGACATCCAAACACCATTCCTAGAAAAATAAATCCAGCTTCCCTCAGAGACTCACCATTGGTTAAATGCACTACTGTATTTCTAATTCACTTTATTTATTACTGATTTTTCATTTTCCTAAATGTCAATGGCTCTTATGATAAAAACTTTTTCTTAATATAATTCTTAAAATAGTAAAATGAATGAAAATCTTGATATTCTCTTTACTAAACAATTCCTGTTCTTATTCTTTCATTTGTATTTTTGATAGGTTATCATTCATACAAAGGAAAATGGATGCTGATCTTCCTTGAATATTCAGCTGTTTGACGTGATGACTATTGCAACAAGTTTGTTTATCCAATACTATTGTAAGAACAAAATTAAAAGGTATGTTACAAAATAAAAGACTATTAGAAAAATGTAAGAGGAAGAGGGGAGAGGAAAGAGAATGTGTGCTTTTCCTTTATTTCCCCAGCATTGCCTGGGTAGGAACAAAATGTTAGGATGCTATAGCTTTAGCTAAGAACCCCCCAAATTATCACATGGCTTTATTTACTCAAGAAACAATAGACACATTTCTGTCATGTCCAAAAATTAGCTTTGTTTTTGCATCTGAAGCTCTTTGAAGATTCATATATCAAAAGTTAACCATTAACAAAACAATCATACAAGTATGTGAACTATATATTAAATACCAACATATCTCCCTATTCATGCTAAACATATTTCTTGTGAAATAAATTTTTTCCAATTTTATAAACATTGATGTTATTATTATTGAAGGAGTAAATACAAAACTTTTTAAAGACTATTTTTTTTAATGTTTATTTATTTTCAGAGAGAAAGTACATGTACATGAGCATGGGAGGGGCAGAGAGACAGAGGGAGAGATTCCTAAGCAGGCTCTGCACAATCAGCACAGAGGCCACACGGGGTTCAGTCTCATGAACCATAAGATCATGACTTGAGCTGAAATCAGGAGTCAGAAGCTTAACCGATAGAGCTACCTGGGCACCCCAAAAAGCTATTTAATTATTATGCTGAAAAACAGGTGACATGACAAGTAAATTTGAACATAAGATTCAAAATAATCCTAGTACTCTCTGGTAGCATAGCAAATATTCTCCCCTTGAATAAAATGTCCACCTACATGTACCTAAAGATCTACTGCAGGGAGCTAATTGGTGGCCCATATTGGCCCAGGAGGGTATATTATGGTTACATCAATGCACAGTGGGATATCCCAGTAGAACTAAATATAAGGCAGCTTTGATTTCTTTGCTCAGGACCATCTAACCTAATTTTAGATAGCCTGGATCTTTCTCTGAGCAACTTTGTGGAAAGCATGCTCTGATTCTATTGTCCCGGGAAGCAGATCAAAATATGCATCAATTGACCTTCAAATAACTGTATTTTGAAATAATGTAATGGAGGAAAGGATTGTGCACACTCACACACAAATACACACCTCTGTCTCTACCCTTTCTCAGAGAATTAAATGTAAAACGTTACAATACTGGAAAGATATTGCTTTAAAAATAAAACAATGCCATTTAAGTCAGCCGATTATGAAAACAAGCAACTACTTAAAACTGTGAAGTATTCTCAGCAATGCCCTACTCACCACATATACTCAGCCATTGTAAAATCCTATAGGATTTCTACCTGCTTTTCTAATGATACCAATTCTTAAATGTATTTTGTTTCAAATTCACTTTTCTCAAATTCAACATTATTCATCTTTTCTGTGATCATTGTGGAAGTGAAGAAAACAAACCCAGCACTGAACATTTCAGACAGGGCAATTAAACATGTGGTTTCTCCAGGCACACATTACAGCATCAGCATTTACAGCTCAAGAAGCCATGGATGAATCAGGCTAAAAGAAAGCCTTCAATGGAGCTGATACTGTATTTTGCACATATGCTACCAAGATTACATCATCATGGCTAAATTCATAATCTACTAACATTTTGTTAAGAACTCCAAAGTTCAAGCATTTTTACTCAAACCATAAAAATCCAGGGAATGCCAGAGTCTACCCTGACATCATATGCACTTAGAAGTTTCTGTTGCATTTTTCTTTTTACTGCATTAAAATAATAATAACATCAAATGTAGATCTGTAAGAACTCAATGTCATGGCTTCAAGTTATGAGAAAGCTTCTATACAGATGGAGAGATGTTTTGTTTACTATTCATGATCTCAAGAGTGGCTGTATGAATATGTTATGAAATCAAACATGTTATCTATAAAAATCAATAAAATTAAAACAGAGAACAAAATGTAACAATATAAGATAGAAAAATAAAAATATTCCTTAGGGTAGCATGTAATGCATTAGCGGTTTGAAAGATACAAAGAAAGTAAATGTCACAGTCTTATCACAATAAGTCTGTTGACATTATTACTGTAATAACAACTGACATACAGGCAGATAATTTTATCTGTTTTTTTCACCTAAAATCCCCACTATGGTGCTTGGCAGATAGTAAGCATTCAATAAATATTTACTGAATAAATTCAGCATGTTATTTGGTCTTTACAAGAAGGCTTTAGTATTATTGTTAGCATCTTTCTTTTTATTTTTCTTATTTTACCATTTACTGCTATTATTAGTATTCAACAAATAAGAAATCAGAGTGTGAGAGAATAGCATAAAGTGCCCAACTTGTAGTCCATTTTGTCTGACTCCAAACCACCAGTGGTCTTGTTGATAAAAACCAGATCTCCTATGAAACACTATGTGAAAAGTGTCAATAAATATCAGAGGAGATCTCTATAAGCTGGGCTAGTAATCAAAATTTCATGAAGGAAACGGATAGGAGTGAAAAATCAAAGTACCATCAGTATTAAAACAAGCAGAGTGAGATGATATTTAAAGCAAAAAGAGGAGGCATAACCAAAGGGGGCAATAAGACATAATTAACATTCAGGGGCAATGAACGGGCAGTTGTGACTCTAGTGCAGAGTGGGTTGCATGGATAGGCTTCCCTGGGGTTGGCATGTTCAGTACTCAAAGAAGTATAGGGAAATGCAGCTGTGAAAGGTCAGTAATAAGTTAGAGTGCCAGAAATACTAGAAGTCTGGAAGCTTTTGGAACCACAAATTAGAAATAAACCAGAAGTACAGGGTGCCAGACAAATCATAATTTAAGGGAAATTGCAATGTTGGATGGCTCAGTAGGGGTTCTATTATCTCATAAGTACCAATTGTCCAAGAGATATGTGAGGCTCCAAAAATCTTGGGGCAAATTACCCAAGGGACAGATGAATTGAGCCCAACGATTTAGAAGGAATACTTGTTCAAAAGAGAGATACCAAAAAAAGGTAGCCTAGTGGGGAGGGTGTAATTACAAGAGTATATTCAAGTTGTGTGAAAAACAAGTTAGAAGCTATGCATGAATTGGAGCCAACAACTCTGAATGTCATTGAGAGCTGAGGAGTCTAATACAGAGTCTTGGAGCTACCTTGTCTGAGTCACATATGCTTAACCTGTTTTGTGGCATTATGCGTGTTTCAAATGGCAGCATTTACTGTTGTTTGCCTCATGACAACAGGTGGTAGCACAGCAATGAACCTGATACTGCAAAACCATTTTCTGATCTGGGTGTACTTTGACCAGTATATATGCACAGGTGAAAAGTGTTGCAAGATTCTAGTAACAAATATGTTCTGATAGGTTCACGAAGACAGGTACTGAGAGATATAATTAGAAAAGTAGGTTTAAGACAGACTGTAAATGCCTTGAATGAGTTTGGATATTTTGTTCTAGGAAATAGAAGGCAAAGGAGATTTTGAGTTGGGAAGTACTCTGATAAATATTTTACTTTTAGGAAGACGAATATGGGAGCAGTGTGATTTATGAATTGAAGATAAAAAAAAACAAAGGATACCAATTAGGAAACTATTGTAATAATCTAGAAGTGAGGTAAGTAAGATTTGAATTATATCCTTCACAATAAGAATGCCAAGAGTTTTGGAATATTGTACTATGTGGAACAATGGTGGATTGAAGAGACAATAAGAAATTTCCTTATAATTAAAATGATGAGTCCTTATCCAGAGAGAGGTTGAAAAATAGACACAAATGGACACGTGTACATGCATGCATACACACATATGATAATACTATATGTACACTGGAATGGGCATTGCTTTAAATCATAGTCAGTATATCAATGTGTCACTCATGGTAGATGTAAAGTTTCAAATCTGTGATACTGGGTGATAGGTATAAAACTCCATCACTCATACCATATGCATTTTTATATATGTAGCAGATGTTTCTCTTTATTAAGTAAAAGTACAGCTTTTGACAAACCAAAGTCTTACACAATAATGCTGTATGTGCAAAATGATATACTATTTCAGAGAACACATCAAAATAAATTTAGACTTTAAACATTCTTTTGAAAATTTGTACTTCAGCTAACACAACAAATATTTAAGTAACCCAGTAACCAATCTGTGATGCTGACAACCCTGAGCCATCACCTAGTGGACTGTTTTTCTCTTATCTACCCATTCTTCTCATCAGCACATATATGCCCAGAAAAATGTCCCAGAAAGAGAGCAGTCTAACTGGCCCACATGGGACTCAAACCCTTCTTTCTAGTCTCATTAAAGCAATCTCTGCTCAACTGGACCCTAAATAAACCAGATTGTTTTCATAAATTGAGGTTAAGATGTTCCTTTTTTTTCCATTTTGGTACAGTAAGAAGTACTAATTTATTAAAGTTTAGTAAAGTTTTTAGTTTAGAAAATATAATCACCACAGTTGATAAACTACTAATACCAAAATACTAATTAATTAATTAGTAACAATTAATTAAACACTAATTAAATAATCAGTATAGGTGAAAATTAACTCTAAAAGAGTCAGATAATTTATATTGCTGGAATTGTGGGATATATCCCATCCAGATTAAAAAAAATAACTTGTAGCTTTATTACTGATATCTAGATAGTTGGACAGATAAATGCATTTAGGGTGTTTTTCAAAATATGCAGGAGATAATACAATACCTCAGCATAAGATTTTGAGCCCGGAACTTACAAGGCATTTTTAAATTTTTTCCATCCCATCACTGCTATTTCATCAGGTATTTACAATATGATTAATTAAAAAATGAATGCATTCAATCTGGTCCCTGACACGATATACTTTATAGTTATTTTGGAGATCTGAGGTCTAATAATATCAGTCATTTTTTGCTTTTTGTTATTTTTTGCTATTGTTTTTATTCTAATGGATCAAAAGTAACACCTATTTTTGAATGGTCAGACTTGTTTTTCATTTATGTAAAGCTGGGGACCAGAGAGAATTAATTTTTGATAGAGAAAATTAATTATTTGATTAAATATCAAATTTGAGACTTCAAAAAACTTCAATCAGAGCAGTACCACCATGATAGTTCTATCTGGTGTTTAAAATACTTCCATTAACAACAACGAAAGAAATCATGGGAGGTATCAGCTAACATATCTGACAGGAAGTTTTCATTATTATTAGCGATTGTCAGGATTTGGTGTAATCTGAAAAACCAGATGAACATTTGTGGCATTTTGCTTATCTTCTGCCTATCACATTATCTACTTATATAAGTGGTTCTATTTCATGGCAATACAGTTGTCCCCATACACAAAGTGGGCTCTAGTCTGAAGAATATGTTATAAAAGAAAGTTATACCATATACTATGAAAGACGTGTACTTGAAAACATTCACAACACAGAGTAAAACATTTAGATAGTTTGAATGGCTATGTGCTTGAGTGCCAAAAGATAAAAGACACATGTTTTCACAACTAATAAGTAGGTGTGTCATTTATACATTTTCAATATGATGATTTCTATAATTTATGGCTTCTACACTAGTGTCCTCTTATTCTTATATTTCTATTTGAATTCACACAGCCTTTACTGAGATTCAAACTGATGGGAGTGTTTCATTGTTCCAAGCCTGGCCTATTTGTTTCCACTGCAGTACACAAGCCAGCTGTGCTCAAATGCAGTATCTGAAGAATGATGCTGAAGTACAAAGCAGCCTCACAGGACTAGTCATGCTAAAGGAAATAACTTCGGGCAATTCTGAAATAGTAACATAACTGCAATATTAGTCGGCGATGATATGCTAATAAATACTACATGACCCTGTAGGGAATAAAGTGGAATTATTTAAACCCATGTTCCACACTTCCAGCTCAATTCTATCACCCAAATTAGCTCCCTTTGTCCTTCCCTAAATAATTTCCTCTGTGCTTATCAGAGCAGAATATTTTGTTTTGTTTGGGTGTCCTAATCCAAAACCAAATCATGAGGTATGCTTTGAGGTGATCATATATATCAGATATATATTTAGCTACAAAATATTTTATATGCTATTTCCCCAAAAAACAATTTGGATATTTTATGTGGTTTAATTATAACACACAATAAAAAAAAGCACAATAAAAAATGTAAACTATATGAGCAACAAACATGCAAAATGACAGAAATACACATTTGTTTCTATGATAGTAAAAAAGTAATAGTGATAAACTGAAGCCATCTTAAGCCTTTCACACTGACATAACACAATAAAACGAAGTTCAGCTGGATTCATGGCTTTGTACAATTTCAAACAGTAAGACGTAAATCGATAAACTTTGTTTTTTCTCTTTTTTTTTTTTTGTTTTGTTTTTTTAGGGGTTTTGTTCTGGCTTGCTTGATCGTATTTAGGAAGGTTTTTCTACTACAGATTTTGTTCAAGGGTAATAAGGCCAGATTCCCAGGATGTAAAAATGCAGCCTGACTCTGTGAAGGCTCAATCAGAAATTAAACTTGGAACTACCCAATGGCAATAAATACAGAATGCCAAGGTAGATAGAGAAACCTGTATAAGGCTAAAACAAAAGGTAGGGTATTCTTGGCACACAGAATTTTTTTCTTCCATATCAGAGCCAACTTCTTATATACCAGGGAAGCTTTTAAAGTTTGACCTACTGTGATAAGTTTTTAAAAATATTGGAAAGATATAAATAGAAAAGAAAAAAAAAGGCAGGTAAATAAATTCATAATGATGTGTTATACTGATATCAAATAAATTTTTTGGTTATAACTATAATCTCTCCCAACATTATAGTACTTTCTAGGAACCAAATATAAAGACATACATAAATATACATGTATTTCCACATTTTAGTAAGTACCTTCAGAAGTGTTTTGCTTCATGATTGTACATGACCAACAAGAAACTATATTATTGTAAAACAGATTTTCACCTTCAATTTTTAATACTACTAGGAACTAGGCACTAAGATTTCTGTTTTGGGGATGAGGACACAGCCACTTAGAAGCAGTAAGTTATCCAACATCCAAACTCAGATCTGTCTGATTTCAAAATTTTCTTTTAGTTTCACAATATTAACTACTGAAATATACTTTATAAATTTTACCTGATCAGAAATAATTCCAAGATGTAATACTAAATCTCTGTTATGTGTACTGAGTGGAGGGTATAAATTAGTTATGGACATCATCTAAGAACAGCTTTTGTGGGGAGAAGAGCCTTTTAAGAAATAATTAGAAACATATTTAGATACATATGATTATACTATATACTTGATATTATTTCTTTCAATATCTATTTTGGATAATGCCATCATTGAAGATGACATCGCAGAGAAATGGAAAGAAGTTTTATTTTTAGTCACTCAATCAACCAATTCTGGTGCCTACCCTATCTTTAGACTTCCTGTTGGATAAATCACAGATATCCTTATAGTTTATGACTGCTTGATTTGGATTTCACTTGATCTTGAAAATATCATAAGTAATGCACATTATTATACAGAGGTACAAAGAAAGTAACAATGTAGAATTAGGAGTTAGGAGAGGTGTCTATTTGGTTCAGATAATTATCTTCACCATGCATATTCATTTAACTATAATTTTTCAATCCCAACAAGCCATGTTCAAGGCATTGGGAATATCAACATAAAATACTGTTTTTCTTCAAGAAGTTACTCAGTTTGCACATTAAAGATATTCAATAAATCACAAAATATTAGAAATCACGTAATCCAGTGACCTATTTCCCATACAAAAAAATCTGAGGTCACATAATTAGTGGCAATATGCAGTAGAAATATAGAGTCTCCTTTCCCAGAACAGAAATAATGGCACAATCACATAGCCTAGAATTATCAGGGAAGGAATTTTTAAATAATACTTTAAAATCTGGCTGGATCATGCAAATCATTTCATTCCTCATGCCACAGTCTCATATGATATAAAGTAAATACAATAACATTATATTTACATATTTATTTCTATTCATGCCTTCTGGAATTCTTGACTTTTTAAAATCCAGAATAAAGCAATATTTGCAACTAGGTGCAGACTAAGTTCTGGCTACTAGGATATAAACAGTAGGAGTCTTGTCCTCCCTTTCGGAAACTTTCACTAAAATATGGCCAAATGTGCCCCTTCTTTCTCTCATTTCTCCTACTATTTCAAATGTGTACGTGGTGGCTGGGTCACTAGGATTAGAACTACTCATGGGGATAGAAGAACCAAGAATTGGAACATTCTGGGTTCTAGATAAATATTAAGCTTCTACACCAGCCCCGAATAGCTGTGTGCAAGAGAAATCAACCTTAGTCAAAATTAACAGGTGTCTCTGGTACTTTCAAGCAAATAGAACACTAATGTCGTAAAGTCAAATATATATATTAGATTAGTCAAAATAGTATTGTAGAAAATGAGGTATATAAATATTTTTTGATTACATAACTGTAACTGCCTGAGACTGATCTTGTTTGAGTTATATGACTGGAAATTAACCTGATAACATTTGTTATAATCCTGTGTCCTGTGATGTCTGCTTGGGAACATGTTGACAAATCACACACAGACATGAGAGAGAGAGAGAGAGAGAGAAAGAGAGGGAGAGAGAGAGAGGGAGAGAGAGAGAGAGAGAGAGAGAGAGAGAGAGAGAGAGAGAGAAAGAGAGAGAGAGAACACTACAGCCCTTGGATAAAGGCTCCAATGACTATTTGCCTCTCTGCACTATAAAAGCATTGTGCAGATTATTTAACAACAGCAACAAAAAGCTGCACCAGGAAACTCAGTGTTTGGACTTGAATGAAGGACACTGTATTGTTTTAAAGAAAGAATCTTTTCAAACAAACATACAAATGATTGTTTAATCTATTGTGTTTAACAGTATCTAACTGAATCTTTCTCAAAAACATTAAGCACTTTGTCTTGACCTCAAACTGAGAGTGGTTGTAGTTTTTGTTATGGAGCTGCCTGCTCAACTCCTGGTAACTATACTCTAAACTTCCACAATCATAGAACTCCAGTACGGGAAATATTGGGAATAAAATATGGGAATAAAATTATTATTCTCACAATATGGTTGACTGAACACTTTCCAAAGATGAATGCACAGATCATTAGATCAAAAACTCATGTTCTGGACTAAATAAAAATCTCCTTCCCATTTTCTTCCACCTCTCTTCTCTCTCCTCCCATGTTTCTCCTCATTCTCCTTGGCATCTTCATGGAAGAAATTCTCAGACCTGCCTAAAGGATTGTCACTGTAATCTATAACTATGACCTAAAGCAAAGATAAAAAATGATTTTCTTTCAGATAGAAATTATTAAACTAGGAAGGTTTTCATTTTCCCACAGCTTCCAACTATCTTCCCTCTTGAATTCAATAGAAGACTTCGGTTATTTATCTGTTAAACTGTACTTTTTTGAAAAATTACTGCATATGTAACTAGAATTGTCCAAGAAAATTGGGCATTTATATTCTATTTCCAGAAGTTTGTCAAACTAACCAGGGATGCACAATGTCAGAGAGCTGAACTCTTCACACTTTAGGTTTGAAACGAGTTCCCCTTAGAATTTACTCTTTGAAAAGAAATTATTATTGAACTACATACCTAGACATTAAGGGAAATCCCAGTGCCCAGTGTATGTTAATTATATATAGTTTGGGTGGTGTTTTATTTTTGTTGTTTTTTTTTGTTTTTTTTTTTTTTACTTCTGGTGATTTTTATTTAACTCAGGAACTAGAAGGCAGAGCATGAAGTATAGCAAATGCATACACAAAATGCATCATCTTCTTTTAATGGGAGCCAAAAGGAGTCCCCATTGACATTTTATTCAGTGCCCCTTCATGGGCTTTATACGCAAAATGTTCTTCAATTTGCCCTGAAGTGGGGGAAAATGCAACAGTTAGGGTTCTGTCTCACACGTGCAGAGATTAGAGACAGCGTTTTAACATTTGATATTTATCTTGGGACCGACCTAACCAGATATTGTGCACTCTTGTTAACTAAATCTATGAACACCTGCTGGCAACTACATGCTTCATTTTCTTACCTAATTCTTCACAGAACTGCAAGGCGGTTCTTTCCCTTCCTTTGTAGCTAGTCTTCTTTGTTTATTGCTACTAACCAAGATTTAAAAGCTTTAAAGTTTATGTTATCTTATTTCTGAATTTCCTTAAGCCTTTAGCAATCTATGTGACCCTCTGTTACCAGAAACAAAGGGAACTAATCTTTTGAGAATGACTTGAAAACTACTGAGGACAGTAACTTCAGCTCATACCTACATTTCTCAAGACTATGCATTATGGTTACTATTTATTATTCACCTTTTCTAAACAACACATTACAGCAGTCTTTTCTAAAAGGATGCCCACAGTGGTAGCTCAGGTTCTGATTATATATTATATTAAATATAATATATACTATATTTTGAGAGAGAGAGAGAGAGAGAGAGAGAGAGAGAATGAGTGAGCAGGGAAGGGGCAGAGAGAGGGAGGGAGACAGAGAATCCCAAGCAGGTTCCGCACTGTCAGCATGCAGCCTGGCACAGGGCTCCAACCCATGAACCGCGAGATCATGAACTGAAATCAAGAGTCGAACACTTAGCCAACTGAGCCACCCAGGTGCCCTGTTAATGATATCTTAAGTTGCAAATGCAATAAATCTACTCTCCTCTACCTTGATTAGAACTGTCTTCCCATTTTCTCTGCTACTCAGATTACACAATTGTGTTAAGTATTTTTGAAAATTAGGTAACTTTAGTTTGAATACCTCAATAGTTCTGGAGTTAGTTTTAATACCACACAAAAAAGAAAGATTTTACTTCCACCAAATTCCACTATCTTCTCATTTTAAGTCTTTATTATGGAAACATTAACAAATAAATATTGACATACTTTGTCATCTGACAGAAATGCATTCCACACAATATGGAATCTAAATTAGCAGTCTGAGAACACAAAAATTCATTCCTGTCTTGAAACAGATAACTTCTTTATTCAATAAATATTTATTGAGTACCTACTCTGTGAGGGCAATAATGAACAGGGTCATAAAGATATCTAAACTTAAATCCCCACACCTAATCACTCTATGGAGCAGTAGGTAGATGGTATACATATAAATAATGATTTTGCAAGGTGGTTCGCTATAAGTACCCTAAGACAGAAGCAAGTAAGAATAGAGGTTACGGGAGCCTGGGTGGCTCAGTTGGTTAAGCGTCTGACTTTGGCTCAGGTCATGATCTCACAGTTTGTGAGTTTGAGCCCCACATCAGCTCTGTGCTGACAGCTCAGTGCCTGGAGCTTGCTTTTGATTCTGTGTCTCCCGTTCTCTCTGCCCCTCCCATGCTCATGCTCTGTCTCTCTCTGTCAATAATAAAATAAACATTAAAAAAAAAGAATAAAGGTAACACTGCTTCTAATTAGAGCAATCAAATCATACAAGAAGGAGGTGACATTAGAGCCAGGCAGAATTTCAGGAGGCAAAACTGACAGGACAATATTCTTGGCTGAGGAATGAACAAAAGGATGGAGACAAAGTTGAACTAGTTCAGCATGCCTGAGATGCAGTGTATACATAGGATGATGGTATCAAATACATGTAGAAAGTTGTTAGTGGGGAGTTTGGAATGTCAGGTGAAGCATTTAGAGTTTTTTCAATGGAAAAAAAAAAGAGTAGAAGGAAGAATACAATGCTGAGTGCTGTTTTAGGCTGATTAACTTGGTAGTCATTTACTGCATGGGTTAGGCGGGGAAAGACTGTCAGCAGGAAACCAGATTAGAAGCTATGGCATTAGTACAGACATTAGAAATAAAGAGACACCTATAGAATGTTAAGAAAAAGCAGAGAACAAGGACAAGAAATACTACCAAGACTTACCTGACAGAATTAAACAAATTAAAGAGTCTGATAAAAGAAAAGGGAGGGCATGGATTTCCAGCTTTCCATTTCAAGTGAACTAGGGGTCAATGGTATCATTAGAAGAAACTGGAAAATCAGGCATAGCTTACAAACATGGAAATTAAGTTGACTCTTAGATTTTTAAAGAAAGAAGCATAGCATACATGTGGAAATATACAGAGAGCAATTGGAAAACATGGACCTGGATCCAGTCAGAGAGGACTGGATAAAAACTTGGCAGTTGTCAAATTGAAAATTTGGCAGGTCCGAGCATATGTCTGTATAAATTCACTAAGCTCAAATAGGCAAAGAAATCTGCCTTTATCATTCATAAACAAGCCTTTTCTTCAGGGGAAAATACAAATAATTTGAATATCTGTAGAAATAGACAGCTCAGATTAAAATGAAATCATACTTGTATAAACCATTCCATCTTGAAGCCATTCCACCTTAAATACATTACATAAATGCAGTGGCTTGTACTCTCTGTGACCACTGCCAAGAATTACCATCTTGTCATAGTGGTGTTTATCTGATAGTATCAAATGATTTATAATATTGTTTACTAACAGGCTGGCCTATCCTTATTCTTGGCAGGCTATAAATATACAAGGAGGGTAAAGAATGCCTAGATTTATCACTGAATGTCAAATTTTAAAATTTGAAATTAGTATAATCATCACCATCTTCACATTTCCTGTTGATCGAGGAATAGTCAGTAAAATCCTCCAAAACTGAGTGCTAAGCAAAATGAACATGGAAGTGAAAATACATCTGTATTTTCTACACATTTTTGCTAAATTATATTCAATGACAAATCAGCTAATATCCTACTGAAAATGCATAACTGCCATTGCTTCCATTTGCCCAAGTCACGTCCTTTGAAAAGCTTACTTTTAAGAACACATAAACATCCAGTTTTCTGTATTTCCAATAGTTAATATTTAGATAACATTTTGGGTATGTTTTATATAAAGCCCTTATAAACATGCCTCACTTATCAGTTACGAAAATAATGTAAAAGTAGACTGTGTAGCTATATAAGAGAAGTGACCTGTTATAAGTTCTTCATATACCATACAAGTCTATGTAAATATCCCTTATACCAAATCCACTTCTGCAATGCTTCATAAATTAAGTATATATTTTTCCATCCACAAAAGTCATTCCTTACCTTTTTTATATAAAGATTTTATTTTTAAGTAATCTCTACAACCAATATGGGGCTCGAACTCACGACCCCAAGATCAAGAGTCCCACACTCCTCCAACTGAGCCAGCCAGGCACCCCGCTTTCCACTTTTTATTAAAAAAAGTTATTCAGCAGAACAGCTTTCAATCTATTTTACTGTGTTTGAATTAAATCAAATTGTTTCAATATATAATAAATCTTGAACATAAACATTGTACTATAAGCCTCATTGACAAGTCAATAAATGAAAAAGCAACGGTTTGATTTCTCTGTATTTCTTAGCAAAATTTACAATGTTGTCGAAAAAGATTTTCAGCTCCCTATCTTCTACAGAGTTGTGTGTTGTTTTTTTTGAAGTTAGCAACAAAGGCAAAATATAAGTTGGAGAAAATGGTTGTGTAAGTTTATCAGAGAATCATATTTTTCATATACATTAGAATTCTATATATTAGAATTGACTTTTCTCTAATAATAGCAAGAATAATCTTATTGAATAAGATTGGTAGTCACAAAGTCTACCAAATGAAGAAGTTTTAGGAGTTAGCCTTAATGGTTATTTTCACATTTAATGACATTTTTGTTTTGCTATTTTGTTTTGTTGTTTCAAGTTTAATGCTTTTTTAAAAATAAGGGTTATAAATCAGTCTTCCGCCTTTAGTCATTTCTCTACTTCATAGTGGTAAAATAAGGCTTTGTAGAATTTTGTGTTAGCATTGGCAATTAGTACTATATGGAAACAAATGACAAAGAAGCAAGTGCACAAAGTCAGCACCCAATATGATGCCTTTGTCTCCCCTCGTGCTAAATTCTCAAATTTATAGAAAAGCTTCACAGCAAATTTATTAGGATGAGTCAATTTTTTAGACATTCTTATCAAATGCTTTGTGTCTTTGAGAATAGAGGAAGAACTGGGTTCTGGAGTGTGTGTGTGTGTGTGTGTGTGTGTGTGTGTGTGTGTGTGTGTGTGTGTGTTTTACCATAAAGTTACTGAAGAAACATGGAGTAAAAAAAGCAGCCTATGTGAACTAGTTTCTTGACTCCTACTCGGTTGTCATCCCACAATCTCAACATACAACTGTCTGGGGCCTCAGGCATGAATGACAAGAAAAGTACCTAACAGTTTCCAAAATCACCCAAGTATGTAATGGGGATCTAACTATAAATACTGTTCATACTGTAGGCAGTAACCCATATGTGCTTATAACCTCTACTTCTCTATATATCACGTGTGCAAGGAATATCACAGGAACTCAACAAATACAAGTCCATCTTCACTTTAGCTTCAGTAATAGAAAAGGACAATGGCTCAATCTATCAGGGGTAAGGAAATGGCATCTTTCATACTATGTCATAGTGTTAAACTGTGCCCTGAACAGACTTGGGTTTATGTCTGCAACACCGAGGAAGACCAAAATCAGTATTAAATTGCTAACTCCAAATATTTAATAAATAGTTTCTGAGGTTAAATAAAGACTGATAAGCTTGAATGTTAGCTAGAGGGAATAGCCTATTCTTTTCTTTCCCTTTCTATATTTGCTTTTGCCAAACTTCACTCAGGCTGGAAATAATCATAATAATTGGAACCAGCAGAAGGAAATAGCTGATGCTGCTAGGCAAGATGAAATAAATCTGCAACTCAAGTAATACTAAATATAAGCTCCACATGAGCATAATAGAACAAAACACCTGAGATAAGACTGTACTTTGGAGCCAAATTCTCAAGTTTACATTTTACAAGTAGATACATTTTAGAAATGCACTATTTATAATGTATCAGGATGGTACTGAGTGTAAACAAATAGCAGATTTATGTCACTATAGCAGTAAGACTAAATAATTTCCTAGGGGGAAGAAAGAAGACAAATAAGAAATGTTTGATTTCTGAGAAAAAAAAATTCATATAAAGCAATAATGCAATAAACTTTCAAGTTCGTAAAAAAAATATTTGTTTAAAAATTCAGAAAGCATAAAAACACTGTTAGGGGAATTTATATTCTTTGTCATTTGTAGAATTTGATACTCCTTCTCTTTTAACACAGTGCTATTGTAGTATTTTTATGGTTGCCAGTGGTGTATGCTATGCAGTACTGAGACAGCTGAATAAGAAATATTTTAACACTACTAAGATGCTTATGATTTCAGCATGAAAATTAGCAATTAAATTTGAAGTATTTGAACCATTCTAAGATGGGAAAAAATGAATGCCATTTCTATCAAAAACTCTGAAGCTTTGGAAAGGAAAACAGAACTGGAAAAGTAAAACATTTGAGTATTAGAACTGTCTGCTTTACAGTTGGAGGCACCTATGACAGGGATTGGTTCATTAATCCTCTAGACTCTGTCCTATTCTGTTTTAGCAACATGTAGAGCAGATAAAAGTTAAGCAGTCACTTAGGACTCAGTGACCTTGGGCAAGTTGAGTGACCTTGGGCAAGCTGAGTGACCTTGGGCAGTCCATAAAGAGGACACTCTTTATGCTTCAGTTTCCTCACATTTAACTGGGATGATAAATATCACTTTTCCTCGTAGAGTTCAATGTGAGCCTTAAATGAATGTAACTAAATGTGAGGTGGGACTTTTCCTGTTTTCCTGGAATGTAGCTAAAGCTTCAAAGCTAAGGACAATGGAAAAGAAGTTATCAGTCATATCCATGGTAAAGCCAGTCCAAAGATCATCAGTTCCAGTAGCTTAAATGCAAAGACTAAATATGTGAAAAGAGATCCACAACCAAAGATTCTTTGAAGGGAATCTTAGGGGACAATGAAGTATCATCTCAACTTCCCCCTTAGACTGCGCTACCTGCAAGGAAGTGGTCGCTCACAAGGGTCACAGAATAGTTGCTTGCTGAATTCTTCAAACAGTCATAGTTTCAAGTGTGCAGCCCAGAAGCAAAGTATGAGAGAATTCTGGGAACAACTGGAAAAGTTTTCCCATGAGCCTGAGGGTATTCATAAAGATAAGGACTTATGCCTACCTTTTGTCAGAGAATTCTGAAGGTGGGAGCTTGGGTGGAGCTGCCTATGATATTTGAACAAAAGAGATGCAGTTGCATTTCTGCAACAGGATGGGTCAAGGAAGACCGCATGAAGTTTTCCAAGGCCAAGTAGCTAACTCAAGCAGAAAGCCAGTGACAGCGCTCTGGAAAGGATTTTGCTCAAGGGGGCTGCCTGCTGGGCCTAGGGGACAGTAACACAAAGAACCTGGAAGGGTAGTGCAGTGGGCAGGAGCTGACGGCAGAATTACAAGTGGTCAGGTTTAGAGCACACTGCCACTGTCAGGACGTGCTGCAATCAACACGGTGGTGTATGCAAAAGGTGGTGAGGAATAAGAGTGTGTCTGAAGAAGATACAAATGTGATCCATGACAGAAAGACAGCATCTGGATGCCTGACATAAACAGGGCACATATGGGCAGATTTAAAAGAACTAAAGAAAACAAGGCCTTTGTTCCTTTATTCATGTTCCTCCTCCTCCCTTGCCCTGACCTGTGAGGAGACAGAGTAGGTGGGGGGTTGGGAGAGGTGGAGCAAACAAAACAATGAAAGGGACCACACTAACCTCTCTCATTATTGGTTTCCAGAGTTCCTGGTCGACCTGAGCTCAAAAGATGATAGGGGAACCTTTCTGTTGGAAGCAATGTTAAAATTTAAATTGCAAACATACATTTTTTTATACCTGAAAATGAGACTATTCTGATATATTAAAACAAAACCAAACAAACAAACAAACAAAAAACAGTCATGAGGTGGGGTAAATGAGAAAAAATAATTATTTCTTGTTGATACTCTTTGAGCCCAACCTATTTAATAGTCACCAGAGACAGTACATATGACTGAAATGTTCTAAGAAGCCAAAACAACCTAGAGGTTTTTATTGTTAATACTGAATTTTTTTTTATTAAATTCAGCAATGTTTACATTGCAGGACTAAGTTGGACATGAACTTTTAAGTTTGACATTAATAACTGTAGGAAGTGCCACAGAAATACTTAACTTTAAAAAATAAGAAAATTAGTTGACTCACCCATCAACCAAATACATCAAGATATCAAATGCAACAAAGAAAAGGAAAAAATAAATATTCTTAGTACAAAAATGTGTACTGTGATTTTCCTTGACTGAATGAGCTCTTCTTTTTTTATGTTTATTTTTGAGCACATGTGCATGGGGTTGGTGTGGGGGGCAGTGAAAGAGGAAGACAGGATCCAAAGACAGCTCCAAGCTGATGGCAGAGAGCCCAAGGTGGGGCTCAAACTCAAGAACTGAAAGATCTTGACCTGGCCAAAGTCAGACACTTAACCGACTGAGCCACCCAAGCGCCCTGAGCTCTTATTTCTGATCACCCCATTTAAAGATATTTTGAAGTGGATGGCACATGAATGCCATTTATGACTAATTTACTATGAACCACTTAATCTACCACCTTTACATTTCCCTTAGTTCTCAAATAGAGCAATTTTCTCTCCTAAAACAGCCTGAAACAATTCTCATCTTAGATGAAAACCTCCCCTCTCGAGCAAAAGAGTCAATTTAATTCTCCCAACAAAGAAAATCTCTTACTCTAACTAAACTTCTAAGCTGTCTTTTGATACTGGAGGTCTATGGCAATGTCAGTCATTAGCAGCTAAACTCTCTTAGATGTTGATGGACAATGGACTCAGCAACCTGACTTTCTACAGGGCTCATACTATTTTGAATCAAGCAAGCATAGGTTGCACACTGCCAAACTATTTAACATATAACTTTTAAATTAAACAAAAACAGATTCCTTTCACAACCGTTTCAGTGTAAGAATAAAAATGTTACTCAATAAACTAGGAACATTTTGTAATTTAGATTAATTATAAGAATGTATTTCAGAACAAAACAGGGCATATTTTGGGGAAAAATAACACTTTAAGTGAAATGAGTCTCCTAATGGATGAGGTAGGTAGTGATCACACAGCCAAAAATCTACCACAACATAATAAAGAGTGCTGTAAGTATATTTAAAAAGAAATTATTTAAAATGATTTAAAATATTTTTCAAGGATATAGCTGTAGGCTAAAATGGCTGTACTTACAATGTCTGTTAATTATGGATAGAGGTTCCTAATGTGTGTGATAGTTAAATTTATGTGTCAACTTGACTGGTCCACCGGGTGCCTAGATGTTTGGTCAAATATTATTTTAGCTGTATCTGTGAGGGTATTTTTGGAAGAGATTAACATTCAAATAGTTAGGATGAGCAAAGAATATCACCCTCCCTAATGCAGGTGGGCCTCGTCCAATCAGGTGAAGGCTTGAATAGAGCAAAAAGCTGACCCTCTCCCAAGTAAGGGAGAATGCCTCCCGCCTGAACTGCCTTTGAAATGAGACACCAGTTTTTCCCTGCCTTTGGATTCAAACTGAAACACTGGCTCCTCTTGACTCTCAGGCCTGCTGGCCTTCAGACTGGAACTATACCATCAGCTCTCCTGGGTCATCAGTTAGCTGACTTACTGTGGATATACTGGGAATTGTCAGTTTTCATAATCACATGAGCCAATTCCTTATAATCAATCAATCTACCTCTCTCTAAGTCTCTCTCTCTCTCTCATACTCTCTCTCTCTCTATGTGTGTGTGTGTGTGTGTGTGTGTGTGTGTGTGTGTGTAAATATATCCTGTTGGTTCTGTTTCTCCTGGGAACTCTGACTAATACAATGTGTTTCAAATAAATCAAGTATTACAGGGAAGGAGGACCTTTATCATTCATTCATTCATTCATTCATTCAACAAATGTTTCCAAAACATTCTGCATATTCTCAGGCATCAGTCCAGGTACTAAGGAAATAAATATGAATTAAATGCTATACCTACCTTTGATGTATTGTGCATCTAGTTCAAGTAACATATTTCACAACTTTATTGGAAAACCATTACAAAAATCACATTTTGTTGTGATATTAAGAATTACAAAAATATGGATCTAATTTTCACATACCAACTCTGGACAAATAAATGAACGTTGAGATGTTAGGATATATATGTCATTCTTTTAATTAACAAAATTATATAACAGTTACACAGTTATACAATTATACAAAGTTCAAAATATTTTATATGTAATTTCTAGTATCTTTAACTAGAGAAGCTACCTATAAGAAAGAAGATAAAAATTTGAGTGTTCAAAAAGTTACATATCCCAACCATTACCATAGGAAATATTTGAATAATTTCACATGGCAGAGGAAGGTTATTAATTTCAAACATAGCTTCAATAAAGAATCTCTAGTATAATTTAGAGAAGAATTTGCATTTTCAGGGTCTACTCCAAATATAGTCTATAATACCACAGCAATGGTCAAAGAGCTTGGTCTCAAAATAGCACCTCACAGATTTTAAAAAGTGAGGCATTGTTTAGTTTCTGTGACCTTTGAATTGAGACTAAAAATATACAGTACATAAAGGCAGCACTGTTGAAGACAGAGTTCTCACTATTATTGTTTGCATCTGGTTTGCTAATAAAATAGAAACATTATCTGTAGTGCTTAACAGTGATACATTAACATTAAAAATCTGTATATGATAATTATCTTCAATGTGATTCATACTATGAAGAACCCAATTTAAGAGGATTGGTTTGTACATTGTTAAAGATCTATGGGGGCGCCTGGGTGGCTCAGTCGGTTGAGAGTCCGACTTCTGTTCAGGTCATGATCTCACACTTCGTGAGTTCGATCCCCACGTCAGGCTCTGTGCTGCCGACAGCTCGGAGCCTGGAGCCTACTTCAGATTCTGTGTGTCCCTCTCTGTCTGTCCCTTTCCCACTCACACTCTATCCCTCTCTGTCTCTAAAAAAATAAATAAGTGTTAAAACAAATTAAGATTTATGTCCCTCCTCCCCCCCATCCTAAGGTAGAAATACTAAGTAAAGAAGATGCCATGTGCAGGCCTATGAAATACAGGCATTCCTCAAATTCCTATTCTTGGTCCCTTCTCACCCAGCGCTCTTCTAAGAGCACCAAAGCTCCTTGAGAAGCTACTACTACCAAGTAGAAACAATGCCACTCAATTCTCCAATCTGCAATTCTAACAATTCTGTGAGCTCTAGACATACGTGACCAACAACCCTAATGTCATAAACATGCCATCATCTGCCTGCCAGGCACCCCAAACACATTATATTCTCAGGCATTCATTTTTCTCCACTCACTCTATTCTTTACATAATATCAACTGGAGCAAAATTAAATAAAATAAGCAAAATAAAATCTAGTAAAAATTTAAAAATAGGCCATTTTATAACTTAGTTTTGTTAACTCACTATCTCTAACTCCAATGACTAGTCTAAACTGTTTTAAGTAAAATATCAATGATTCATACCTCATGAATATAATCACATTACTTCTTCACTAAGAGCCAAAATGCACTGATAGTAGCATGGTGCTGCTTCTGCATTTGTCAAAGAGAGCAATTTTTAATTTCTAGAACAGCCTGAAGCCATTTCCCTTGTAGTTTAAATTTTAATCTCTGTAGCTAATGGCATCTTCATCTACTCCACAAAGCTATCCCAAGTCAGAAAGCTCAGAATTATCTTTGACTATTGTCTCCCCTTTACCACTATCTCCCATTCAATTGGAAATAAATTCTGATTCAACTGCCTTTAAAATATGTCTCAAGTTCATGTCCCTCCATTCCAACTACTGATACCAGACCTTAGGCCTTGTTCTGTTTCTTCTCCACCCAATACATACCCCAAGCCAAATTTCCCCCTTGCCCTACCTCTGAAAACAACAACAACAACAACAACAACCACAACCACATTATGCTTCTCCATTTTTCAGACACCTTTCAGTGGCTTTACTCACCTAAAGAACAATGTCCAAACTCTTTAAGTTTAGGTTTGAGGCCTTTCCTGATAGGATTCCAAGTTTCCTTTCTGGAAAAAATTTTAGTTGCCACTAGGGGCACTCAGGTCCCCCTTTCTTTGGCCTCAATGACCTGTATTTTGTTCTCTGCACTGGAGGGTCACTTTTATCCTCTCTGACCTTTGGCCATGCTCTTCCTTCTGCTTTCTGCACCTCCCCTCCTGAAATCACACTCACACTTTAGGGCCAATGTCAAAGATCTTTTATGCTGTGAAGCACGCCCACGCCCAGCCATCTTCCATCTCTAGGCAGTAACACTTCCAACTGAACTGTGCTAACAGTTTTATAAAATATTTTCATGCATTATCTTCTTTAATTCTAACCACCCTAATGTAACATATGACTGAATCTGAAGGAAAGTTAACCCCAACCCTCCCATAAGGAAGTGAAAGCAATGAACTTGGGACTGGAATCCAGTTCAGTCCTCTTACTCCAGGATCCACCCTCTTTATATGCTACTGCCCTGCTTCTTCTTTTCCCTTCTAATACTCTAAAAGCAATTTGTTTATTTCTGTATCATTCCATTAAAACTCAGTGTTTTAAGGCTGGGTTTGTACATAACTGCCTCTCCTGTTCTGTATTCTTGGATGGTAGGGTCTGACCCTTATTATTGTATTTATTTTATTTTTTAATGTTTATTCATTTTGAAAGAGAGAAATCATGAGAAGGGAAGGATCAGAGACAGGGAGAGAGAGAGAGAGAGAGAGAGAGAGAGAGAGAGAGAGAGAATCTCAACCAAGCTCCTCACTGCCAGCACAGAGCCTGATGCAAGGCTC
This sequence comes from Panthera tigris, assembly GCF_018350195.1. Taxonomy (NCBI): domain Eukaryota; kingdom Metazoa; phylum Chordata; class Mammalia; order Carnivora; family Felidae; genus Panthera; species Panthera tigris. Next base: position 83,006,377 of record NC_056661.1, read on the forward strand.
TAACTCACTAACTGTGAGATCATGACCTGAGCTGAAAACAAGGGTCAGAGCCTTAACTGACTGAACCACCCAGGCACCCCTGGACCCTTATTATTTTAATGCCAGAACCTAGCTTTAGCATGACACAAAACAAAAATATAATGAATAATTATTTACTCAATTCATAAGTTAAAGGATCTTAATTTGCTAGAAGATTTTTATAATGGAATAAAATATATTTATGTGACAAACACAGAAATTCGATCATAACACAAACATGTACAACACTACCCCCTCTGGTTTTGTTTGTTTGTTTGTTTGTTTTTGAGAGAGAGTGTGAGTTGGGGAGAGGGGCAGAGGGAGAGAGAGACAATCTTAAGCAAGCTCCATGCTCAGCACAGTCTGACGTGGGGCTCGATCCCATGATTCTGAGATTATGACCTAAACCAAAATCCAGTAAACCAACTGAGCCACCCAGATGCCCCACCCCTACCCATCTTAACCATGCATCCCCTAGAGAGCAACTGCCTATCACCTTTTACTATATGTACACTTCTTGAAGGAGCAGGATGCACATGCTATTTCTATTTTCTTACCTCCTGTTCACTCTTCAACACTATGACATCTGGTTCTCCTGCTTCTTCCACTCCATGGAAATGACACTAAACAAACGTGACCTCCATTTTTGCCAAATACAATAGAACCATTACAGACATCATCTTTAACCATTTCTGCTGTGTCTACCAGTGCTGACCATTCACTCAACATTAAGACAGTCTGATAACAGTCTTAGGTTCTTTCCTGGGATCCCCTGACTTCTAAACCATAGATGCCACAGTATTTTTTTTTTTGTCTTTTTGCCTTTACATTCTTTTGTCAGATGATCTCATGCTAGCTAATCTACACATTCAATCCCAACCACTCTTCCAAATTTAAGGCTGTAATAGTCAGATGCCTATTTGTTCCAGGTACCTCATATTAAATAGATCCCAAATGGAATTACCTTCTATCCACATTTACTCCCTGCCTCTAGTCTCTGTAATGATTGACACCAGTTAACAGAAACTAGAAAATCAACCAAGATAACCTCTTTCTTTATCCCTATCCAATCAGATACACTGACAATTTTACCATCTATATATATTTCTTGAATCAGTTCCCTTCTTTCCCACTCCTACCCTCATTGTTATGGTTCAAGACCTCAAAACCTCTCTTCTGGGTAAGTCTGTAGCCTCGTAAATTGTCTTTCTGCCTGTATCTTCAACCTCCTTTAATTAGGTCTTTTGACTGACTGCATGTGCTCCATGAAATGTTGCCTACATTTCTCCTCACAGGGAAAACAATGGACAAATATGATCTTCTCAATCCTGTTCTTAAAACCTTTCAAACATAGAGAAGCAAATGAGCCATAGCAGTTAAGAGTATTGACTAGGTTTGAATCCTGGCTCTGCTAATTATTATGTGTCCTTGTATGAGTTTTTTAATCACTCCAGGCTCTAGTTTTCTTATCTGCAAATGGGCTTAATGGCAGTAGCTACCTTGTAGAATAATATGAGGATTAATTAACATTTATCTAAAGTGTTTATCTGCCTGACATACAGTAAGCACTGAACAAATGTTTGCTAATAATAATAATAATAATAATAATAATAATACTCAGTGGCTCAACATTCAGTTCTATATGATGGTTTGGCCCACATCTAATCCCCCAAAGTCACTTATTTCTAATATCTATATTAAACTCCAGACTTTGGTGCTTAGAACCTCTTTATCACCTTCCTTGAAACTTTTAATATCAATGCCTCCTTGCTTTTTCTCAAGAAGTGTTTTCCTATCTTCCTTGCCTGATATACTTTATGTACTATTGTATATAGTTTTGAGTCTGTACCACACTCCAGGCCCTGGGCTATGCATATTATAAACGCATTATAACATTTATTCTTCATAGCATCTTTATGAAGTGGGTTCTGTAATGATACCTATTTTACAATGGATGGAGCTGATTTATAAAAATGTAAAACAATTTGTTTGTTCCCTGACTGCTTGAAGCTTGGCCACCATCATGAATGACATAGTAACTATCAGGACCAGGAAGTTCATGACCAACTGATTATTTCAACAGAAACAGATAGATGGTCATTGATATTCTTTATCCCAGAAAGGCAACACAGTACCTAAGATAGAAATTCTGTATAAACTAGCCAAAATGTACAAGACTATACCCAATGTCATCTTTGTATTTGGATTCAGAACTCATTTTGGTTGTGGCAAGACAACTGCCTTTGGCATGATTTATGATTCCTTGGATTATACAAAGAAAAACAAACCCAAACATAGACTTGCCAGACATGGCCTGTATGAGAAGACAAAGACGTCAAGAAAAAAGCAAAAGGAACAAAAGAACAGAATGAAGAAAGTCAGGGGGATTACAAAAGCCAATGCTCATGCTGGCAGAAAGAAGGAGTAAAGAAAAGATTCTGCAGTGACTATCTGTGGTGACTGTGCACATTTTTTCATGTGAGAATTAATAAACTAAGAACTTAAAAAAAATAAAACAATTTGTTCAATTTATGTCTAGTATGGGGCAGAGCTGTGACTGGCATCCACAACTGTTGGTCACTAAAGCTCCATGCTCTTGACTATTATACTACACTGTGAAATTCCTAAAGTGGAATCAAGATTTACACACCCTTTGGGATGCCTGACCCACATCACCCACGTGAGACTCTATGCTGCACAAGGGGCCTGCTTGGGATTCTCTCTCTCCTTTTGTCCCTCTCCATCCTCACACTTTCTCTCTAAAATATGTTTTTAAAATGAAAATACAAATAAAAAAAAAAAGATTTACACACCTTTCTATGGTCATTATCTAGCACAGTGCCCAGAATATATCATTAAAAATATACACATAGAGTTTATGTAACTACTTGAACTGAAATCCATGATGTCGAATACTAAGAACGCCTAACCATTATTTCTTCCACAAAATGTTTTCTTTTCTTATTTTTTATTCTGTTTACATCATGGAAGGTATATTTAAAAGATGAAAAGATATTCTCAATAATTTTTAACTCAGATCACACAGATATACAACAGGATGCAACTACTTGAGGGTATGGATGATGTCTTAATGGTTATTCATCTTTTTACCACCAGTTTCTATTTCAGTGTTACTAGAGAATAGGTTACCAATAAATGTTTGTTAAATAATAAGTAAATGAATTCTAGTCCTGGAAAAATGGACGTTGGAACATTTTTGATGAGTCAGTTTATAATTATATACACTCCTGGATCAATGGCACAGACATTTGTAAATATTTTATAATTCAAAAAAAATATTTCAAGTTGGTTTTGGCATGCATTGTGGGTATATTTTTGTAGCTGATTTGCTTTCTTGATTATGTTCTATTTTGGGTAATGTTAAAATGAACTTGTGTTCCTACATATTTTACTTCACAACAGTTAAAATTTTCTGGAATTTAAAACAGAAGTCCAACCAGAGCAAACTAAATGAGGTAACGGAGACATACCTAGAATTTGAACTTATCTAACAGGAAAATACACCTTGGTTTATTCTTCAAATAGATTTATCTTTTCAAAAAGAAGATCTTCACCATTGCTCCCAAAACAATAAAATAGGAATGCAATATCTATTTTTATAACATTTTAGAGTCGTATCAATTAGAAGATTTTGGTTGCAAAATAACAGAAAACCCAACCTACCTAACTAAACCCAACTAAACCTAATGGTTTAAAATATCTTTTAATATCTTAAATACCTTAAAATATCTATTAATAAATAAAATAATAAATAAAATAAAATAAAATAAAATAAAAATCTTAAAATGCCTATTACTTCAGTAACAAGAACACTGAGATTGGACTGGTTCTGGGTTCATTATTTTAGCAGTTCACCAAGGAGCTAGTAGCTTTTTCTCACTCCATTCTACCAATCTCCACCTTTTGGGTAGCTCTCCTCATGAACACAAGATGACTATAGTTGCTCCAGGCATCACCTCCACATGCAGCAACTTTCACAGACAGAAATGTGAATAGCTCTGTCCTGAATCTTATTTTAAAAACTAAAAAATTTCTCAGAAAGTCCCCAGGGGGATTCACCTTACTTTTCACTACTTAGAACTGGGTTATAAGCCATTTCCTAAAACAATCATTGGCAAAGAGATGAAATTACCATGCTTGGTTTACACTAGTCTAAGTTCATCCCCTTGGGATGAGGCCACGCTAATATGAAACACATGGCATAGCAGCACATCAACATGTGGATACTTGAACAAAACTGTCATTCTGTTAGTAAGGATGGAGGCAAGAAGAGAAGAAATGCATTCCAGTAGAGAATCAACAATGTCTCCTTAATAACTCTGTGGTCTTCTAAAGTCTGTCTGAAAACATATTCAACTGAAGCAAAGCATCTCCTTAGTCAATGCTAGAAGAGTCATCGTGATGCTTTTCACACTATACAATGAAGACTTCCCAATTATTTTTAAAAAAGCATTTTCTTGATTCTTAGTAGTAGTTTAGCATATTGTTTGAGCTATCAATATCATTAATTTTACATAGTTTTTCTTAGACTTCATAGTATATGTGCACTTTATAGATCCATATACAGTATCACTCCACAGTGAATTAATTTGACATAAAGAAAATGGCTTTGAATTTAACACATTAATGTAATTCAAAATATTCTATTCTCCATTTCATAACAAAATCTCTTAGGATTCAGGCTAATTAAACTCGGGTTTCTTGACATCTTTAATTTAAGGCAATACTATTACCTGTATTTTAGCTAAACATTTGTAAGTTAGGCATCATTTAACCTATTTTTAAATGATTACTGCTTTAGAATTGTAATACACCTTTTATCCGTAGCAAGTTTGATCGGGTCCTCTTACCTTTCTCTGAGACATCTAAACCAATGAAAATTAAAACACTGTAAATATGTTATCATGATGATGACCAAGCATGCCTCTTGTCCCTGACCCATCTTTTGTTACCTTATCATTAGGGCATTATCCCAGGCATTATGTAGTCCATCAGCCACTTGGCCATGCAAATAAAAATTATCAAATTCCAAACTATTAAAACCTGACTTCTCATTATCACTTCTTAAGAACTAATATATGTGAAATGTATAAATCATCTGGGTACTTGATTTCATTATGTCTTTATGGTATCCCACTATCAGAGCTAATAGGGGTTAAAAAATACCACTCACAGGGGTGTCTGGGTGGCTCAGCAGGTTGAGTGTCTGACTTCGGGTCATGATCTCATGGTTCATGAGTTCTAGCCCCACATCAGGCTCTCTGCTGGTAGCACCGGACCACTTCAGATCCTCTGTCTCCCTCTCTGCCCCTTCCCCCACTCTCAAAAAGAAATCAACATGAAAAAATACCACTCACAGTTGAAAATTAATAGGTGACTATGCAAACTGTTCAGCTAGATTTGTCACACATGGAAAAATTTTATGTAACTCTTTCTCTAAAGTAAGACTATATCCTCACATGCACATATCTTTCTGGGACTATGGATTTAAAAACTGGCATTAAACTTTAGTGTTTGAAAAATGTGTGTGCCCACCCACATGCGTGTGTGTGTGTGTGTGTGTGTGTGTGTGTATGTGTGTGTGACATCCATGTACACAAAGAAGAAAAGTAAATCTGTTGTTCACTAGAGTGATCTTTCACACTGAAGGGAAGAAAAGCATAGGCACTTTCAACCAAAAAGGAAAAGGAGATTCAGCTATAGACCTTTCAGAAGAAATACAAAGGAAGGTTTTATTACTTTAATTGCAAAGAGATAAGAGCATATTGATAACATTCTTGCACTTCTGGCCGGGGGAGGGGGAGGTCAACTTCTATTTAGACCCCAGTCCTAACACCAACAAAATGGCCACCCTCCAAGTACCTGAGTTTCTAGAAAAGTGAGATTACAGTTATTCATGTTCAAGGTGCTTTTGGAAATAAGCCAAGACTTCTGGGAGGTTTTAGTGACCCTTTAAAAAGCCTAAAAGCTAGCTACTATTTAAAGAAATTTTGTCTTTAACATCCTTACAGCACAGACTGCAAAGAAAGGGGTCAACCACAGACTGATCAGAACGCTTCACAGATGTAACACTGGACATTACATATCTCTGAAATTTGCTCATGCTTGCAACCCAGCCCATCAGATTTTGACAAGTTCAGGTTATGTTGCTAGATAATCTGTGGGTTTCTACAACATTTGTTATCCTTGTATTCATATAGATTCTAGCTAAGTATAAACCTTCCTGTGCACAGCAATACGAAATACTAGGATAAGCAACAATGCTCACCTGTAAAATAAAAATAAATGTTAAAACTTATATGTATTTTGCACTTAACATTTTTACTCAAACTCTATGATCTATTAAGTGACAATGTAAAGAGCAAACCGTTTTTTTATGCTACTCATACCCATGGCAACAAAAATAATTCAACATTACATTTGGGAAACTCATGTTTTAAGAAATTTCTTCAAACAAAATGTAATTTGAAAAATAGATAAATAAAATATACTTTTTTGACATTAAACAAGTATGCTTCTTCCTGCTTCGTTTCATGGTCACTTAATAAAATCATGGTTATTTACAGAAAAATCTGATTTCACATGTACAAATTTCTCTAAACGCAGTTTAAGAGGGTCAAAAAAATCTACAAATTTGTCATTAGAAAAATAAGTATCTATAGAATGTCTTTTATTTGAAACTATAAATGTTTATATTTTCTTCTGTTACATATTTGATTTGGCCTATTACTGGATATATAACGACTTCCATGGTTTTGACACTGATTTTTTTAAGTGGGCCAAAATAACTGAAAATGACATAAAACTTCACATGGATTCATATAACAATTACAAGAACAAATGTATTTCAAGGTAGAGCAAGCCAAATAATTACAAATTTTGAAACAAATCCAACCATTTATTTAAAATATCTACTCATTAGCCTACTGGATCTTTGAAAATTAAGACATGGGATGCATTTAAGTGAATATTCAGCCAGTTGTCAAATAAGAAACCTTTTTCTGTTTCTTCTGAAGTATCCAAATCAGTCAATGTTATATACTACACTTAATACAATTTTTTTAAGTTTTTAAAAAATTAATCTCCAAACAGAATTTTTTTAAGAGTTGATAATGTGTCAATGAGTGCAATAATTAGTGGAATATTCCAATAATTAGTGGAATATTAGAATAATGGAATTATTATTTCTCTAGGATGATATGAGCATTTTACAACACTTTTTAGCAGATGTGTATCTTTCACTAATTGAATTCAGTAATCATGAGCTTGTTATTAAATTATCTATATAATATTAATTAAAATTTCCTTTCATTAAAGGAAATAACACATCAGTCCATACTGGAGATAGAAGAAAGAAAGCTGGGAATGAAATTAAATAAAACATTTTTAAAAGGTCACAACACTAAGAAATTTGTAAGACCCTTTTCCATATTTCTTGTCATGTAAATAGCTAGTACAGGTAAGAGATATTTTTAAAAATTAATATTAAACACTGGAGCTTCAAGTTACAGGTTTCTGTTGAATTCAAAGATAGCGTTAATTCAACTAAAATCCTAAAATCATTGGAGAGCTGATGGTAGCTATATTGTTGATTGTTCTATCTAATAAGTATTAATTCAGAGAAGTATTTATATTGAATTGCTGACATTCTCACAAGTGCAAAGTAAGTTCCTTGCTGTATTTTATGCATTTTTATTATACATAGTGGACTGTGAACACTTATGAATTAAATCTGTTTGTGATTGCTCCTCTTTATGAGATACTTGATTTCTAGCTGAGAAGTCAAAGTTCATTCTTAAAACATGTACTTGTATCTAAAATAGTCCCATGTAAAAAGGATAAATAAATTCCTAAATTTAAATTAGTGAATTCTAATAGGATTTCAATGCCTGCCAAGCCTAGAGTAAATGATTCAATACATTCACCAAATGTGTAAAAGATATAGGTACAAAGGAATAAACTACTCAGTGAAAACAAACAATGGCTAAAATATGCAAATAATTAAACAGTGATCTGCACACATAAAGGCAGCATCAGTTGGAATTATTTTTAAAAGGTAAAAATATGTTCCATTCCAGTTAATAGTATACTCTTCACATTAATGCTTTACAAAGAAAATGATTACTTTACTATACAAAAAAACCTCAAGAATACTACTTGCAAATTACTCATACTATCAGTAAGTCAATCATTTCATATATTTCAGTTAGTCTTCAATTAGAATGAAATATCCTGAAAGTTAACAACATTTCATATGTCACTAGCTCAAAATGACCATATGTCTGGAATAACATTTGTGTGGAGTAACACTTATATAACGCTCATTATCTGCCAGATACTACCTTATTTTAAATACATAACTTATTTAATATTCTCAAAGTACTATTACTACACCAGGCTAGATAACTTGTTTATACTGCCCATACTAAGTGGCATGCTCAAGATTCAAAATCAAGCAGTCTTCTTGGAAGACTGTTAAAGAACTACTACTCTATCTTACCTCTTGAAGGAAATGATTCAACCAGGGTCTGCTATGCATTTGAAAGCCAATGTTTTAAACTGTAAGCAGTCAGAGTTGTCAAATGTGAAAACTTTTTGCTAATTATGAAAGTGAATGTGTGAGTTTCAAGAAACTAAAAAGGAAAGTGAGCATAATAAATATGCCAAGAGATCACACAGTATAAATGTTAAGAGCTGAGATGGTGGCACTTAAATACTTCAGCTGTGATTTCATCCTGAGATGAGTCTCATTCAAAACACACACATAAAAAAGCAAACTGTCATATTTAACATTCAAGGTCATACCATTTAAATTATGTACATATACCAAAAACTACAGTAGCGTCATCCATAAATTATGCCCAAAGATAATTGTCTCATTAACCTGGTTCCAAAACATTAAAGATAATTTATTCTAAAATAATTAACTGATCAAATTGTTCTAACAGTTTGATTGTTTATTGGTCAATAAAATTCACATACCTTAAATTTTTATGAAGGAAAGTCCATCTTTATTGGAGAAAATTTGACATGATTTGCTTTTACCTTTCCAAATAAAAAGTAGCACAGAGGTTTAACTGATACTAGCCTGAAGTCAGTCAAGAAGAAAGCATAACTCCTAATAAATGTGGATCTATTTTCCTTTGAAGAAGGCTTTGAAAGAAGCAATAGGAGGGAGAGCAACGTACATCTCTAGAACTGAATTTCAAAGGCCTTATTTGGCCCTTCTTCCACATGGGAAGAATTAGAAAACTTTTTGCCTTTTATTTTCCATTGTAAGATCCTAAATGGGAAAATAAGTCCAGGCTATGTAGGTCTCCATGTGGGATTAGACGCAGTGGCAGCCATAGTGCAAGGAATGTAGGACACAATGGTCTATGTAACTGGCTGCTGTGAACTTTAGTGGCAAACTTTAAAAAAAGAGAGAAAGAAAGAAAAACCTTTCGCACTTCAGCAAAGATCTCAAAATCACTCCAAGAAACTTCCTTCAACTGGGTCTACTGCACTAATGAGATCATGGAACAGATCTGCTAATTTAGAATTAAATGCTTTGGTGAGGAAAGTTTATTATTATAAACTAAAAAGTCAGAGTTTATAAAAACAAATTAGATGTGACAATACATGGTATTTTTCATATATGACTCATCACTGTGTGGATTAAAAGCAGCTTGAATTTAATTAAATGGCTTCTAAGAATGGTTTTAAAGACATTTAAACAATGCAGAAAAATTACGATACATCTACTTTGTTTAGTATATCTTAAAATCCTATACTTTGTCCTCTTTTAAAGTTATAATTTAAAATTATAACAACTATCAGAATTGATAAGTCACTATACTGTATACCTGAAACTAAGATAACACTGTATAACTATGCTAGAATTAAAATTTAAAAACTTAATTTTTTCAAAAATGCTTAAAAATAAAGTGCTAAAATAAAAAATAAAAGTAAAAAGGAAATAAAATTATGACAACTATAATGTTAAATTAGCCAAACAAGTAAATAAAAATTGAGTAAACAATGCAATTTTATCTGGTGCGCTTTTTATTAATATTCTTATTATTTAAATGTCTACTTTTCTTTGGAAAATTTGCCTTAGTTTACCTGATTATGTATGTAGCTTCTGTTTAATACCCAATGTTTAAATGAATATTCAGAAATCAATCATCTCATTCACATTTTAAAAATAAAATTGCTAAACAAACAATGTTTCAGGTTTTCAGCTATGCCAGTTTGTTGCTTTTCCAGAAATAAGAACACTGAGCCAAGAGCTTCTAAATATTTTTCTGGCAAGTAAAATCTATAGTAAAACTCCAGACACACAGGTACCATTATCTAACATTCTGAAATCTTCATTTTGCTTACAATGATAAATAAAATAAACCTATCTGTTGTTTGACAAGGGAAAGAATGGTTTCAACAAGGGAATAGTATATATAAATGATGATATTTAGAAGAATATACAATAAGATTATATTTTCCACAAAAGCTAAGTGAGGCTTTTTTTTTTTTTCTTTCTTGGTCAATAATAACTCAGGTTGTGAACCAGGTTCCTGTGGAGGCTCTGTGAACATCATTACCAGCATCAATCATCAATGACCCAGTGAAGCCCAGAAACAAACAGTTAACAAAGAAAGAAAAGAGATTTTTCCCCTTTATGTATCACTTTATATTTATATATTCCATGAGTTCTAAAAGCAATACTCTTTCAAATAAAATATTATAGAGAAGGTGGGCGATCAGAGACTACCTTCGATCAAATCTTCCATTGCAAGATTGAAATGGCATCTGGTCTAGGTTCCTAGCTTACATAGGAATCCTGGCATCTGGTCACGTTGGCCTCTTCATAAAGACCCCAAATGAAGGGGGCTCATGAATTCACAATATGGCCAGTCCACAGATTTTTGAAACGTTATGTTAGAAAGCTCATTTTCTCCTCCTCTTCCTCCTTTTCTCTCTCTTCTTTTAGCAAGCTCATGTTCTTAACACAGGCAAAGATGTTTCATCTTTTAAATTGTTCTATAAATTTACCTTAGTTTTGTCCTATGGTGTTATCAGAAGATAGTCAAAATTCCTTTTCTTACTTAAAAGCTTTTCATTATTTAATGATAGCTTTCATGCCCTCACTTTTCCAAGTTAAGTCTTACTATTAGATTGTATGGAATATATCTATAATGCTCAATCATCTCCCTTTCTTTCTTTTTTGAATACATTCTTACTGCTAGAGATACACTTTGCCAGAGTCCCACTCAAAATACAGGGCTCAGAAAGAACACAACATTAAATGTGGGCAACACTGCAAATCATAATAAGACAATCATTTCCTTCATCAGGATGCTATCATTAGTCCAATTTCACAACACATTAACTCTTGCCATCACTTCCCACTACAAATACCAAGCTCCTGCCAATAAAAGCGCGCTCATTAATCGTGTGGCGGGTTTCTTGGACTCAAAACCAGAACCTTACATTTGTTAACTACTGCTGTAAGATAATATTACGACATCACGTAAGTTAGCAGGAATCCCTGTATTTGAGCCTCTGGTGTGTTATACTGAAAAATACCAAGATACTCTCTTTGCCTTCCTCCCTAACTCATAAATCTTCAGTTTTGCACAGTACTGAGCTATGTTGACCTACAAGCCAATGTTTACATTAGCCTATCTCAAGTAATAAGCCAGAAGATTCCCCAACGAAAACGTTTTCTCGTATGGCAATTGAAATTTAAGAAATTTTGCCAGAGACTTTTTTCATTTGCTTACTTTTCAAACTGACTTTATAGAGAAGAACATCTCCCTACGAGTGTTTCTCGATGGTCGGCCATGTAGTAAGATTATGGGGTTGTTCAAAATTCGGGCAATGGCATGCTCAACTCCATCTCTGAGGCAGGACGAACACGTAAAATCATCAATAAGAAGCCTTCAGCCTGATACGAATTTGCATATATACATACACACAGCACATGAGATGTGCGTTTGAGCTACAGAACATACACAAATCACGTGAGGAAAACAAAGATTCGCTACTTTGGTCCTCTCTCCGAGAAACTTTCACCTCACTCTTCCCTCCTTCAGGACCCTGTTCTCCTTTCAGCAAAAACAGAGTTAAGGAGAGTTCTCTAAGATCCCAGTCTCCCTACGTCCCCCCCATCACAGCCTTCACGTGAGGCTCATCCAAGCCAGGTTGAAGCTGAGGGAGCCTGAGCTGAAACCAGCTGGCTTTTCCACCCAGCTCCTCAGCAACACACCCCTCAAATCGGAAGCCAAAGGAGCCCAAACAGAGGGAACTTCCACCCAACAAGGGCAACAACCCCTGAGGAGAGAACATTCGGGTAACCGTTTCTCTCCTCCGACCCCCCAACGCTAGAACCCGCTCCCAGTGCCGCGCCTCATTCTCGAGCCTTCTCCCGCCGGCCAACTCGGGGTGAGCACTGGGGTTAGTCAGTGCGCACGTGACGCGCGGTGCCCACATGACACGACCGTGGGCGGGGGAGGGGGACAGAGGAGCGAAGCAGGGAAAAAGTTAAGGAAGACCCGTCAAAGCGCCCAAAGCAATCTGTCCCTTCCCTTCTTGGTCACCTAGAGGTTCAAGGAGGGATCCTTAGGGGACGGCTGAGGACCAAGGCGTCTCCCGTCCGGCTCCTGAAAAGGGGGGCGTAGTTCTCCACTCGCCCCGCCACCCCATGTTCCTCCCCGCCCTGCTGGTGATGCCGCTGCACCCTCAAGTTGTTCCTTCCTCCCCTTTCCTCCCTCCCTCTTTCGTGCCTTCTTTCCTTCCGTCCTTCCTTCCTTTCCTTCCCCAAAAGCTCTTCATCCACTGCGGGCTGTGCCACTGACGCACATTCAATTTGCCCCGGGAGCTCGCCCGCACCTCTGAGGTCACACAAGGCCAAACACCTTCCAAAGTGGAGGATATAACTGCGCAAAGTTGCACGCCACACTGCAAACCTGTCCCTCCCTTCCATTGAGCACCCCTTTCGGACCCCCCGCAAAGCTCACTCGCTCTGCCGGGTACTCCCTCGACCTCCCCCACTGTCGCGCCACACACCCCCTTCCACACGCGAGCCCACCCTTCCACTGCCCTGCGCTTGGAGCGGTCCAGCCGCCTGGCAAAGCACCGAGCAAGCCGCTGCGCTCACCTTGTTTGACACACTTGAGCCGGAGGGGGTCCTTGCAGTGTTTGATCACGGCCAGCACGTCCCTGATGGTGAGCCCCGCCACGGGGGTCTCGTTCACTTCCAGCAGCAGCTCCTCCGACACCAACTTGCTGCCGCTCTCATAGGCCACCTTGCCGGGCTTCACCTCCCCCAGGTAGGGAAACTGTCCATTCTCGGCGCCCCCCTTCAGTTCAAAGCCCAGCTGGCCCTCCGGGTTCCTGCCAATGACACTCTCATGGACTTTGCTAGTCCAGTGGCTTTTCTTTTTCAAGCTTTTGGACATGGCAGTGGGGTGAGTCGCCTCAGCTCCTGAGGGGTTCCTCTGGGGTAGGGGAGTTGGTGGTGAGAGAATGAGGATGCAGGAGCAAGGGGGCCAAGAGGTGAGAAGAGCAGACTTTGCCTTCCTCCCCCTTCTGTTCGGTGCTTTCCCTCTTCTTTGGATGGAGTGAGGATGATGAAGGGGGAGGATGAGAGGGACGGCTGGGCAGAGGTAGGAGAGCTTGGGTGAGGTTGTGCTGTCCCTTGAATGACACTCAAGGCTGTGGCCCCGCAGCAGAGGAGAGCTGTGGTGGCGGCGGCGGCAGCGGCGGCGGCGGCAGCCTGAGCGAGCAGTAGCCGAGCTGGTGAGCGAGTGGGGTGGGGGTGGGGAAGGAGGGTAGGGATGCCGGGGGCCACTCCTGCGTGGTGCGAGTGGGAGCGCGCGCGCGCGCCTGGGTGTGTGTTGTTAGCTGATATCCATGGTAGCTGCAGTGGCAGCAGCAGGGTCCGTGTGTGTGTGAGTGTGTGCGTACTAGTTGTACTGTACTGGCAAGAGGGGAGGAGGCAGGGGAGGAGGGAGCAGGCTGGAGCGGGAGGAGGGCCGCGCGCGCGCGCCGGGTGGGGAGCCGCTTCGCCGCTGTCTCGCTCCCTCCCTCCGCAGCTTGACCCGGTAGTGAAGGCAGAGAGAGAGGCAGGCTGGGTCCGCCTGGCAGCCTACGAGAAGAGGCGGGAGCGGGAAAGGAGGGGAGCCGAGGCCCGGCGTGGGGAGGCCGGCAGGAAGGGCTGCGAGCCCTGTGCGGACCTTTCTTCGGCCTCCACGCGGCCGGGCGGCGCGCTAGGTTACTGCGTCGCGAGGACGTCCGGACTTCTTCAGACCGGGACTCGACGGGAGCAGAAAAAGCGAGACCCGGACTTGGGGCGCGCCCCCGAGCCCGGGGCTCCGGCGGGACCGCTGCGACCCCGCCCCCCCCGGCCCGGGACCCCGCCGTGGGAAAGCCCAGCTGGCGGGACGCGGCGTGGAACTGCAGGGGAGGCCTGAGCTCCCGGCGTCGGGAGGCGGCGGAGGAGTTCACTGTTGAGCGGTGCTTTGTGTGCAGTCAAACTCGTTGCAGAGTTCTCAGAATTCCCCCTCGGAGAAGCGGAAAGTTGGGGAAGTGCAGGCTGGTTACCCAGACGGCGGGGAGGCTGAGCATCGCTTTGCGGGGTGCAGGCCGGGACGGGAACTCAGCGGAGGGGCGGAGTTGTCCGGTGAGAGGCTACTCCAGGGTCCCAGGGGAAGGGGCTTCACTTTTCCTGGTTGGGAGACGCGGAGCACAAGGGGCTGTGGGCTGGGGCGGGAGAAAGGTGGTCTTGGCAGCTTCCTGGGAGAAACGGGCTGTTCACCCCAGGAGCTGTGGCGGACACGACTGGGGCACATCCTCGCCCAGGAGAGCCTCAGACTCGGGCTTGTACCTTAGGAAGAAACCTTAAGACGTCCTGGCCCGACAGCTACCTGCTCCACAGGAGGAAAAGAAGGGTCCGACCGAACTTGAGCACCGCGGCAGAATCCGGGCTGGAGCTCAGCTCGCAGGCCCACCACGGGCTTCCTTTCCCTTCACCAAGTTTGCAGCCTGGAGGAGAGGTGAGGACAGGCGCGCAGAGATTCAGTAGGGCTGCTGATTTTCATTCAAAGCTAATTTCGTGTAAGATGTTAGGAATAATTTTTTAAATTCCTGTGACTAGTAAATGAATTTCATTTGCTGTATCTTAAAAATGATACGGTTGAGAAAGAAAAAAAAAGTTGCACACCCACTCTTCTCTTTAAAGCAAAGTACGAAAACGACTGAGCAGTTAAGGTTTTTGATGTCTGAGATGAAGAGAGTGTGGGAGGCAAGCGGCACAGTTAAAAACGTGTAGTCCACCCAAACAGAAAGACCGGAATTGAATTGAGGCTTTGCTGCTTACCAAGAGGTGATCTTGAATTGATTATTTGACCTTTCTGAGCCTCATTTTCCTTATTTGTTAAACAGGGTTAAAAGTACTAATTTGATAGGATATGATGAGGATGAATCAGGTAATGCATACAAAGTGCTTGCCTGGTACAGGTGGGTAGGCACTAAAAATAGTAATTTCTTCCTCTTTTCCTCGCAAGTGTAACTCATTGTTTGGGGAAGAGGGGAATCAAATTTAGTCAGCTGGAAGAGTTACTGAAGAAAGATGATTTATTTAAACATGTATCTTTTTTTCCCTTGAGACGATGGATCCCCAGTGGGTTGGCTTCTGCTGTGAGGATTGTTCAGTGGGCCAGGGGCAGTGCCAGGATCTGAAATCAAAGCTGAAGGCAATGCCCAGGAGGCCGCAAGGTTTTTTGGTGCTTAGCCCAGTCTCACCCAAACAAGTTGGGTTTTAGCATTATGAGATACAGACCTACATGGAAATTGAAAATGAGAACTGAATATGCATTTTTAAACACCAATTACAAACTAACACGTATGGGTAATACTAATATTTATCGAATTCTAACTATGTGCTAGGTGCTGTTGTATAGGCTTTACATTTATTTTTCCCATCATCTTTATAAAGTAAATATTATCATCCCCTTTTACAGATAAGGAGACTGAGGCATACAGAGATTAACTTTTACCAGGCTGCTAATTTAGTCAGTGGTGAAGCTAATATTCAGACCCAAATGTTTTGGCTCCAGACCTGGTCTCATTCACTGCATTGTGCTCTCCTCATGCACTTAACCATGTGTCTTACCAGAAGTCAGTACATAGCATCCTCAAAGGTTGGGTCTGCATTTCATTGTAGTGGTAATAAGGGGGAAAAAAAACGAAGAAGACGACAAATGGAGTAGGAGTTTGGTATAAAAGCATTTCCCCCTCAAGAACCCAAGAGAGTCATTGAGCTATGTGCCAACAGTCTCATGCTTCTCAGCTTCTAGTTCATCTTTGCCCTGAACTGTGATATTTAGAACTAGAACCTGTAAACATTGCTTTGTTCTCAACCCAATGCTAGGACTTGTCAATAGAAGGTGCAAGAGGGACACTGCCTAAAAAGGGGGGGCCTCTTCTTTTCTTCTTGCTCCTGTGTGGTCAGTGGGTGGCTTTCTGGCTTGTGGTGTGCAAGAGATCAGTGTTTCACATCATTAGGTAAGTTTGGCTGATTCCCCAGTGTGTGGCTTCCCAATAAGCCATGCTGGCCTCCCAATGGGTGCATTCCTAGCAAGTTTCACTGGCACCCCAGCTGGTGGTTCCCTCACCAACCCAGACTGTGACACCTAATGAATTTCACTGCCATAGGTTGGGCCACAGACACATTATCTCCAGTAAGGTCTGTGTCTCTGGCTTGGTAGCATTGAGGACAGGGATGAGAGCATGGTTCTTCTAAGTTATTACCTAAGTTATTGGGTACTTTCCCACAGCCCCAGAAGTACTGGCTGCTCCCTAAACCACTACTCCTGTGTTTGTTAGTAATCTCCTCGCTTAGTAGTCAGTCTCCTTTTACTAGTTAACGCTTTATATTAGCTTTTCCCAGTTTTAGTGATGGTGTTATTTCTGTCTCCTGCCTGGATCTTGACCACTACAGGTGTAAAAGGGTCTTATAGAACCCTGAGGAGAGCACCATCTGGGGACTCAGAAATTGGGATCCTGCCTTTAGCCATATAACCTTGATTAAATCACATAGCCTCTCAGAACTTGTTCCCTCATCTGTAAAAAGGTGATGATTTATGTGACAAGGTTGTGTGAGCATCATGTAAAATTTAAATGCACTGAAATGTGGCAGCAAAAAAGAAGATGGGTGTATTTTCTTTAAGAAAAAGAAATTTACATGTATTCTGAGGACTTGTTAGGTTGTTTCCTAGGAGTGAAAAAACAGCATTTTCTGTCAGATACAATGTCATCAAATAAATTGTCGATCAGTTGACTTTGCTAACTTTTCAGAGATGAAAGCAAATAGTTGTGAGTCCTTAGTTGTTCAGGTTTACAGCACTATGAAAAGTATGACTGAAATAACAATCATTTTGAAATGCTAGATTCAGACTAATTTGATTATCTTCTCTTCTGGAACCCTTCACATTTGCTTTATTTCTTCTTGTCTGCTTTACCCTTTCTGAGTTTGATACCTGTGTCAAGAATGAATTTTTTCATTGCTGACACTCTTTGTGCAGAACATGGCACTGGATATTGCATTCTATTAAAGAAGAGTTTGGGAATCTTAAAAGCTGAAGAAAGAAACGCATTCCTACCCCCTTGCACATTCTCTGGCACAATGTAAATGCTCAGCAGAATTCTACCTAATAACAGATATGTCCAAAGTAACAGCATATAAAATTTCATTATATGACCACCACCTTAATATGAATTTTTATCTTCAGTATGTAATGATTATCTCTTTACACATATACTAATGTCTTAAGGAATGGAATGAAAAAGAGCACTTATTGATGAAGAAAAGACAGAATATGCTTAGTAGTGAGGCTGAGGTTAAGAAAAGAAGCCAGATTCTTCAAGAGCTTGGGACAGGGTCTGAGAGGTGGTATTGGTGTAATAATGGCAATGGAGGATTAACTTGACACACTCCATAGTTTGTCTGTGATCATTCCTATTATTAAACCTCCTTTCACTTCTGCTTCAGTATTCACACACAAATATACTAATCCATATTTATAAGGTAGATTTACTTAGCATAATACCAAGCTTCTCAGACTTTTCTATCAAAATATCTCTCAACAATGATATACTTATCCCACCCCCAGCCAAGAGTAATCTTATTTGACGTCCTCCACTTTTATCTAAAAATTCATATGAATTTTCTGCTCTGTAATAGGTTCATATTTATATGGATATTAAATATGATTTTTCTCCCAAAACATTGCCTAAAAGATGTTCCAGAAGGATTTGCTATGTTTATCTGCTGGTTTCTTAGCCCAGCCTGGTGACTCCATGGGTATCTATAGCTTAAGTCCAGTAACTAGATATGCAAGCCCAAGTCCTAGAAAGAGAATTTGGACTGCAAAGATAGATGTGGGCACACTTTGAAACCTTGGCTCTTCAGCCTTACCCAGAACTGTGCAAAATGTGAGAAGAGAAAAACACTGAACTCCAGTTTACAAAATCTTTTGCTAGGCAGAGAAGAGAGGAAAGATCAGGGAAAAAGACCATATTCCAAAGAAAGGATTGAATGTTGAGAAATCAAGCTTCTTGAAGTTAGTGAGAGGAAGGTTTAGGGCTTAGATGCCTCCAAACACTTGCACAGAACTGCATATTTCATTGGTATTTTATCAAATTACATTATAGTGCTAATTCTTCTTACCTGAAAACCTCAAATATTTTGATGATGGTAACTTTAGATTTATATCAATTAAATTTGTATGGAAGGGTCAGAATTGTTTCATTTTGATCTAGAATTAATGTCCATTGATTGTATTTCTGCATTTCATAGAACCATCTTATTTTTCAGTATCGGTTATATGATTGGGATAGAATATATGGTCTAATGTCTGTAATGCAGGAACTTCCTCTTGAATAGTACTGTCAATTAGTCACCTAGCCCTGTGCAAAAAGATGTGGGGACAGGTAAAATTTGACTACTTAAGTCTGAGGGTATTAGATCATTTTAGTTGCTAGAAAGTTCTGAATGATGTGACTTTGGTCTTTATAAAGCGCCTTTTTGTGTGAAGTTCCTGGACCATATACTATATACAAATCGGGGAAAGAGAACTGCAAAAACATTTAAATAATTGTTTCACCTTAACTACAGAGTTGACAATGTATGGAGAAATTTGACCAGCTCAATAAATGAAAACATTATAATATTTTGTTGTTGTTGTTCTGTAGCTTTGAAGTGATTGCAATCTTTTTGGTAAAAGATAATGGGTACTTTAGTAAAAACGCTGGATACTGCAGCTGCCTATTTACCGTATTCACAAAACACAGCAAGCTAATACTGGATCTGAAAATGTATACCTTTTCATGAAGTACTATACAGGGGTACTTCTTACATGTCAATATCTGAATTTATCTTTCTTTTTGTTTTGCTTTTTACTTATTCTGTGCCTGTCAATCTTTCATCATCAGTTCACAATCTACTAAACCCCAAAAGATTGTTTCATACCTTTTTATACTTTTAGACCCTCCTTACTAGATTTTTTTAAACACTTCAGAAATTCAGGTACTTCAATTTCATGCCATCAAGTAGCTATATCTGTCCCCCACTTTTTATTATTAAATGAGCAGTTCAATTTGTCACTTTCTGCTTCGTGATTCTAAATCTTTTAAAACCATTTTACCATTTTTTTCATGCTTTCATCCTTACAGTAAACTATCTATAAAACACTCTTTTCTAACTGCTTTTTTTAATATTATTATTCCTTTTCTTTTCCAAATCCACTTCTCAATTTATCCTTTTTTTCTCTATAGATCTTAGGATATGTCTTCAGTTTCCTATCAATTCCCATCAAAAATTTTTAAAGTAAACTTAAAATATCCTACATGGATTTTTAATATCATTTCTACAGCCCATATTTTAATCTTGCCTGTTATTTTTTTTTTTTTATCATTTCTGTTGTTAGTTTAAAATGACAAAAGCTTCCATTGCAAGGAAGAAGCATAAAGGGACAGTATGATCATAAACTCAACTTTGTCAATGGTGTACATTAGGTATAAAGAAAGTTATGGAAAGAAAGTGAACATATTCTCTTTTGAAATGGTAAGGAACAGTTAGATGTATTTTCTAGTGTTTGGAAAAGCATATTTCAAAAAATTCAAGGGAAACTTCATCATGCTTCCTTAGCCATTTTACTGAGAAGCAAAAATACTTATGAATAATTGGAGGTAATAAGAATGTATTTCTACTCATACTAATTTTAATAGTTTTGAAACCTCCAAATACTGTTCTTTGTAGTGTGGTTTACTTTTAACCGTTTTGTGTGTCGTGAGTATTTTTCAGAATATGATGAAGGCTAGTGATCTTATTCTGTCCTGCTGCTCTACCACAGATACACATAAGATATATCTTCCAAATATTAAATATCATTTCATTTATTTATAGATCCACTGAAGCCCAATCATTTGCTTGGATATGAAATTCTTTGAAAGTCCAACCTAAATAAATCTCTTGTATACTTTTTTACTTATATATAATCAGCTGAAAGTTATCGTGTCTGCTGAACTCCTATGAAATGCAACCTGATTCTTTTCATGACACTTCTTTCTGCCTTTTATTATAAAATTAGACTTACCTCAACCTCAATTCTAGGCTACAACTTTTTTAATAACATGGCTTATGTTTGTATTCCTCACAGAGGTTGAATGAATAAAGAGAAATATAGTACTAGGGAAAAAAAAACTACAATGAATATTTATCTATTGTATTTAATATGAGAATGTATCTATTAAGCAAAGAATCAACTGATGCTAGTAAAGTAAACCCAATATTTAAGAATGTATTTCAAAAGATCAAGAACAGCAAGAAGTTTTGAAAGCTGTTAAGGTTTTGAGACAGTTATCTCCCGTTTTATATATTGAGAATATTTTTAAAAGTAAAAGAGGGAGTTTAAGTTTCTTTAAGAGAAAATTGTAGTTAAGATGGGTCAGAGAAAAATTGGATTCATTTAATTCCTTTAGATTAAAGGAATTAGATTAATCTTCCAACTTAATCTCAATGAAATCTTAGGGCAGTAAAAGAATTAGGAAGTTTGGCAAGTCATTGTCTGTAATCCGAAGGAAAGTGGACATTAAGGGATTGAGTAGAAGATGAGTGAAAAACAAAATTTTAATGTGCTTCCCAAGGAGAGAATGATGCATTCCACAACTATAGACCATAAAAATGAGGATATCAAGAGAAAGAAGTGGTAACATGATGCTAGCATAGCTTCATGAAGAACAAGTCAAATGTGGGGCACCTGGGTGGCTCAGTCAGTTAAGCATTCTAGATTTCAGCTCAGGTCATGATCTCAGGGTTGCTGAGTTCTAGCGCTACATTGGGCTGGTACTGACGGCATGGAGACTGCTTGGGATTCTCTTTCTCCCTCTCTCTGCCTCTCCCCTGCTCATGCTCAATCTCTCTTTCTCTCTCTCTCAAAATAAATAAAACTTAAACAATTTTTTAAAAAAAGAACAGGTCAGATGCACATTTTTACTTATAAAGCATGGCTTATTTGTTGTGGATCCATGTTAGCTAAATTGTTAAATATTAATGTCTTCACCACTTTTCTGATATCAACAATGAGTACTCCAGGACCAGGTCTCCATCATCTGTTTAATATCTTCAAGTAACAGGGTGCCTGGGTGACTCAGTCAGTTGAGTGTCCCACCCTTAATGTCATCTCAGGTCATGATCCCAGGGTCATGGGGTCAATACCTGTATCAGACTCCACACTGAAGATGGAGCCCACTTGAGGTTCTTTCTGAAAATAAATAAACATTTAATATCTTCAGGTGATTTCAACTTGTAAATAATCTTTTAGCACATTCCCCACATCTGGTTTTACCAGGACTACACAGAATAGGCCTGTTACTTCCCTCTTACAAGCGCCCGCAATATTACATGTGATCAACTGCTGCCTTTATTTCCTCATGTTAATTTGGTGGGATCACTCTTGGTCCTTTTTCAAAACATCTAAGCCTTTTCTTGAGTAATTCACTGACCCTAAACCTGTCAGATATTTTAAGACCACTATCATAATTTTAATACCGTAAATGTATTCAATATATGTTTAATGCAAAATATACTTTGAATAACTAAAACTGTACTATGAAAAATATTATACATTTCAGAATATCACATAAATATTTAATGAATTTCAGACCATGTTATTTAGTGACAATTATGAATATTTTACCTATAGTTAATATTGGTTGTGATATTGGTCAACTAGTAGTTATATAGGATCTGAATTTAAATGACTTTCATCTAGTTTTGAGTCTTAATGAAAGAATTTGCATATACTAAGGGCTTCTAGAGTGTAATGACTGCCATTTTAATAAAATTTCAAAGTTTTGAGGACATTTTCATTACAATATAATTCAGCTTCCTACCTTTGGCCATATTTAAATATTTATTTCTGTTGTCAACAGTATCCTTATAGAACTAGAAATAAATAAGGGAGTAATTCCTTCACTTAGTGACAATAGGTTTTAATCTTTTAGAGAGTCCTATACACTGGTAATTTGTGTGACTGAAGTTCAGGAACTCATTATTCAGATGTCTTGCATACCTCAAGAAGAATAAACATTGCATTTTCCTCTTGAAGACCCCAAAATATATTTAAGGATGTCAGTTTATATATAAACATACCCTGAAGCTCCCACTTTAGCAGGAAGCTAAATAAAAGAAGTTTAAGTTTTCCCAATACTAATGGAGATTTACTTCCCAGCCCTTTTCCCTGAAGACAAGTGTAGTCTCTCCTCAAGGGTAGGAAGATTTGCATATGATTTTAAGGGCTAGAAACCCCTTTTCTGCTCTCTCCAAAATGCCTTCAGTATGTTTTGTCATATTGCTTGATGATTTTGCATTAGAGATTTATCCTTGAGATAATAAAACACAAATATCTCTGAAAGGGTTTCTTCTGCTTTAGTCATATTCCTATGGCTACTAGGGAACAAAATGTGTTTATATGTTACAGGATAAAAGGAAGATTGCCAGCCAACAAATCCCTAGAGTCTGTACTACATTAAACGTTGCTTAGCAATTTCCACGATTTTCTCAGTCTAGTTTACAAATAAAGACATTAAAAATCAGGGGCATGTGGGTATGTTACATGAAGTTGTGAAATTGGTATTTATTCTGTGTTTCTAATCTCTATATTGATTTAAAAACAAAATAGGGGCGCCTGGGTGGCTCAGTCAGTTAAGCGGCCGACTTCGGCTCAGGTCATGATCTCGCAGTCTGTGGGTTCGAGCCCCGCGTCGGGCTCTGTGCTGACAGCTCAGAGCCCGGAGCCTGTTTCAGATTCTGTGTCTCCCTCTCTCTGATCCTCCCCCATTCATGCTCTGTCTCTCTCTGTCTCAAAAATAAATAAACATTTAAAAAAAATTAAAAAAAAAAAAGAAATGGCAGGTTAATAGGTGGTGTGCTAGGGTGGCAATAATTTAGTTGGATGTTACGGACAGGTGTTTCCTGGGAGATAATTTTTTTTTTTAATTTTTTTTTTTAACGTTTTATTTATTTTTCAGACAGAGAGAGACACAGCATGAACGGGGGAGGGGCAGAGAGAGAGGGAAACACAGAATCTGAAGCAGGCTCCAGGCTCTGAGCCATCACTGAGAGGTAATTTTTAAGCCAGGACTTGAATGAGATATAACCTCCAGTTGCAAAAATTTTATAGGAAGGTATCTTCAGACAGAGGAAAAAGAAGTATCTAGGACCTTAAGTAGTTAGGAACTTGCCATGTCAGAGACTAGGTAATTTTCATTTGTATTGTTTTATGCATTCGATTATACTTTCCCTTAGGTTAATCTATATAAGGTCTTCCACAATTTGGACCCTGCTTGAAATTTAATACTGCCCTGATCCTTTCTCACCATGCTCCATGCTAGTCAGTGCCTCTGTGACTTTGTAAAAGCTGTTTATTTTGTTTAATAGCCTCTCCTTGATTTGTTCTTGGCTGATTAACTGAATCCTCTCTTAAACTCTGCCTCAGGCATTCCCTCTTTTAGGAAGCCGTCTCTGATTCTCTCCTGCCCACCATCCATTGAGTCACTCAGTCTTTGTGCTACCATTGACTTGTGCACTCGGCACTGGGGCTTTTCATTTATTGATTTACCTATCTGCTTTTATCACTAGTGAGTTTCTTTAGCACAGGGACGTTATTGTAATTCATACCTGACTACACACGGTCCACAATACTAGTGGTACTAAATAGTTTAATACTAGTAGTATAAGTAGACAATAAATCATTGTTAAATCAGTGGGGTATCTTTTTGTTATGACTTAACTAATGTAACATTCATCTTCAGAACAGTTTGTATGACATACTTATTGTAGTTGATATCCATAAATTAACTCTTCACTCTAGCTGTATTCTGTAGCTGCTAGGATGTTTATCATTATTTCATTTCAAAACAATAAAATGTTGCATGAAATATAATCATTCATGTTTAATGCAGACTACACTCATAGAAATATTGTAAAAATATTAATTTCTGACAGTTTTCAATTTAGTTTTTCTGTTTAGCATATTTATGATAGATTTTCATCCTACTTTTTTAATTTTTTTTTTTAACGTTTATTTATTTTTGAGACAGAGAGAGACAGAGCATGAACGGGGGAGGGTCAGAGAGAGAGAGGGAGACACAGAATATGAAACAGGCTCCAGGCTCTGAGCTGTCAGCACAGAGCCCGACGTGGGGCTTGAACTCACGAACCGCGAGATCATGACCTGAGCCGAAGTCGGACGCTTAACCGACTGAGCCACCCAGGCGCCCCCATCCTACTTTTAAATATGTAGGCATGGAGAACTAGGTACTATTTAATGAAAATCGTGATTTAATAGCATGTTTTATGTGGCTTGTTGGTTTCTCTTTTTAATTTAGAGTAGTCGTTATGTTTGAGATCTTCATTACATTTCACGTACCAGAACTCACTGTTCTTTCTTAAGTTGGAACCTGAGGGCTTTTCTAATTCCCAAATGCCTGGCAGAGGTAGAATAGCTGGATGAGAACCTGTGAGGAAAAATTACAGGAGGTGTGGCATGGTCAGTCAGAGGAGGATATGGGTATTTCGGCAGTACCAGACTTTAAGGGATGACAGAGATATAACATTAAAGTAACCATGCAGAATTGGAAATACGTACTTGGAGCTTCCCCCACCCCAGGAAGTTTCCAGTATACTGGCACTTGCTCAGTGTCTGAAGAGATAAGTATCTACATGATTGGCATATGTTCTAGGCTTTATCCATAGTCAGGAAGTGTTTTCCACCCTACAAGTTCCCCTTGAATTCATTGGAGGTACAATTGTATGATACAAATTTACTGAATGAACTAAGCTAATGAATAAATGTATAAGTCTTTAATATCAGTTCCTTTACTTGTCTTTAAAGTTTATGTCAATATGTACTCCTGGATTCTTATTTTATCTAATGGGATAGAATCTACTACTAATAGTCTGTTTTGAAGCTCAAATTGTTTGCTTTGCCCTGTGGGGGCTCCTTCAAGATGGTTGCTGTCCTTTTGACATGTGCTTTTGATTATTTGAATACTTTGTTGCTTCTTTATATAACAAAATGTTCTAATTTATCTTACTTTTTCTCTTCCCCAGCTCTGGAATCTGCCTCCCTACCCCCACCAAGGAACCCTGTTCCCTTTTGTGAAGAATCATATTTAGAAATCAAGATAGGATATTTTGACTTATTTATTGCTGTTAGTGGGCCATTATTTCTAAGTCTTTTCAGTGGACAGACCTAGGAAATATGTGTGTATATGTATGTAATATATTAACTACCTTTATATATATTAAAAATGATTTCATGCTGATACTTCCCATTAATATCACAAATCCCTTTACTTTTCATAAGAAGAGATAATCACTGGCTTATTTGTGAACAAAATACTAACATTTTTGAAGAGATCTGAAAAGTAATAATATTGATCTCAAAGCCCATTCAAATAAGTTTTATTGATATTTAAACATAGCATATATTAGAATCTTAGATATTGGAGGAAGACATTATCTAGGACTGTGATCGAGATGTTATACCGTAGACTCTTGAAGTCAGTTTCTGGATCTGTGTTGAAATAGAAAAATAAGATAAGAGGGTAAAAGATTGTCCTAATCCTTCACAACATTGTTAACTACACGGAGAAAGCATATTAAGCATGCATGACACCCAGAATCTTGAAATGAATGCATATTTATGAGAGGAGTATAAACAAATAAGGAAGTGTTACAGTGACATAGTGACACTACCTACTGGGAAAAATACTAGTGTTTCTCATTGGATAAATATGTGGATACAGTCCTAATACTAGCCATTCCACTTAGCAATAGCTTGACTATTATTTGACTACTAATGAGAATAACTTGGCCAGAGATGAAGAGGAGGAGTTGTGAACATCTAAACAATGGGACTTGCATCATAAGAGCCCTAGGGCTATGTAATCTAGTTCTTACAGACTTTTCTCCCAGGAGACTTGGAGAACTTTTCTCTAATGGTCTGTGTCTCCTCCACTAGGTTGAAAACCAGAGCCTCTCTACCTGGTTTACTAATCCCAAAGATTAATTCAGTAGAAGTCCTCGCTTATTTTTACTGGTTCCTTTGCTTTATCTGGGAAAATACAGTGTAAAAAGTATAGTTGACGGTTTAGAGTTTGTTTTATGTGTATAGTAAATCAAAGATCCCCATTTTAATACGGCATCCTCTATGCACTTGCTAAATACTCCCTTGTAATAATTTAATGACCTGAAAATGATGTAAATATATATACGTATATATTCATGTTATTTTTAACTTCAGAAATCAGTGTTTTAAAAGTGAATACCTGAAGAACTACCACTGTCATTAGAAAAATTTTTTGACCAGTGTTTGAAGGTAAAATTAAGTAACACTGAATAAGGAGTTATTATGTGATATACATCATATGTATTACATTTTACTTATTTATCAAAACTATGTATTTGCTAGAGCTGTTATTATTCCCATTTTATAGAAGAAGAAACTGAGATTATATACTTTATTGAACTTGGTCAGCCTCTTGTAACTAATACATAATAGAGATAGGATTTAGGGGCGCCTGGGTGGTTCAGTCGGTTAAGTGTCCAACTTCGGCTCAGGTCATGATCTCGCAGTCCGTGGGTTCGAGCCCCGTGTCGGGCTCTGTGCTGACCGCTCAGAGCCTGGAGCCTGCTTCAGATTCTGTGTCTCCCTCTCTCTCTGACCCTCCCCTGTTCATGCTCTGTCTCTCTCTGTCTCAACAATAAATAAACATTAAAAAAAATTTTTTTTTAAATAGAGATAGGGTTTAAAGCCACATATGTTTGATTCTAGACCCCATACCCTCTTGAGTGCATCACATAAAACTTTGCACTGTCCTTGGCGAAAAACAACTTTTGCTAAGTTGATTCCTTACTTTGTGGTCCATAAAGGAAGAATGTTGGTCTATCTTAGCGATCTCTATATTTTTAATAAGCAATAAATAATATTCACCACACATAATAGCTTTTTTCATGGTCTGTATTCATTATTGCAAAATAACTATGACTCAGTGATACTTTGAACTTAATTTTATTCATTAAAATACATCTGTATATGCATATGAAAATACCAGTTGTGACAACAGAATAGAGAGTTTTGTTTTGAAAGGTAACTTAATTTGTAACTGATAATTGACCATAAGTAGATTATGAAGGTATAGACAACATATATGTGGGTAAAAGTTGGCCTGGAGTTAATTTTTTTCTTTCTTTTTTTAATAGAGTTGTTGCCATTAAACTTTTTTGTTGAAGTATCATCAACATACAGTGTTATTAGTGTCAGGTGCACAATATAACGATTCAACAATTCTGTACATTACTCAGCACTCATCATGATAAACATACTCTTAATCCCCCTTATCTGTTTCACTCTTCCCCTACCCACCTCCCTTCTGGTAACTACCAGTTTGTCCTTTGTATTTAAGAGTCTGGTTTTTTGTTTGTCTCTTTTTCTTTGTTCATTTATTTTGTTTCTTAAATTCCACAGATGAGTGAAATCATGTGGTATTTGTCTTTCTCTGCAACTTGCATCCGTATCTTGGCTATTGTAAATAATGCTGCAGTAAACATAAGGGTGCCTGGGGTCATCTTAAATGAACTTTATCCAAAAGGGCTGCCTAATAAGCAGTAGGATCCCATCAGAGAGTCCATGAAGAGATGAACTGAGAACCAAATCACAATGAAGTGCAGGGGAGAGGATGCTTACCAATGAATGGAGAGAGAAGTAATGATCTGAAAACACTGCAAAGAACTGAAACACCCTGCAACAGAAAAACACAAGAGTCAGCTTTGACACCTGTCAAACCAGAGAGCAATGATGGCAGCTTACAAAAGTACCAGCCCATGCCTTCATCTCTCCTCCATCCACCATCTTGAAGCCTGGCGTGATCAGAAACAGTACAAGTTAGCAATTTCAGAGAGGAAGAAAGACAAGTTTGAAAAGTAGGGGAATATCTGTCCAAGCCATACTGTACCCTGCAGGCCTGCCTTCTGTTGCATAGCTGATTAGGTGAGTGCAGAAGCTTTAATTTTAAATGAAGCTTGTAGTTTTTGTTATTACTCTGAATGTACCTATCACTTTCAGAATTGAAGTCATTTAAGTAACTGAAGTACCAGGGGGATTTTTATTATTTAAGAACAGCTGTGGGACGCCAACCAAGATTTTATCCAGGGGAAAAAGAAGAATTACCCTATAGCACACTTTAACAGACATTATGAGAGAAAAAGTTACTTAATGATTTCATTTGGCAATTCTTTTCCTTCAGAAAATCATCATAGATTTATATATCCATATATCATATATCCAAAAATACACACTTTATATGTGCATGTATCGTAGGGAGGATATTGCCTTTTGCAGAGTTTTCTTGTTTAAAAATTCTTACTTGATTAATCTCTTAATTGCATTTCTGTATATTCTTTGTTTCTAAATTCCTTAGCTGTAAGCAAATAAGGGTCAGATTTTTATATGCAAGATTCTGTATTTTTCTTTATAATTGGAGAAGATCATATTTTACCTAAACTCCATGAGCACATGAGATATGACACCCTATCATGTTTGTGTGTGAATATTTATAAAGTATAAGTCATCTCAAATTATAGGATCAGAATTAGATTTGAAAAAAAATGTATTCAATAAGATGTGTAAGAGGAGATAGACTTAATTCTAATTGAATTCACAGAGGATTTGAAATTAGATGTAAATCTCTAATATCATGTTACATTAAATATAAATTAGTATTTGATTTGCATTCAGAAAAATGTACTATGTTCACTTCTGAGTACCATTTAGACAGAACATTAGAGCAATATCTTTGTTTTTTCTTCTCCCCCTGCCACCTAAATGTTATTGAAAAATCTGTCCAACCTGATTACCACTATTAAAGACTGGTTTTGAGAAATCCAGAGAAACTAAGATTTACATTTTAGTGGGAGATAGAATACACTAAGTATTTTTCTAAGTGTGGAAAAAAATGTTTCTTAAGAGGTAAAAATTTTAATACCTTAAAAACTAACCAATACTGAATTTTAGATCTTACAGCTAGAAAAGATCTATAAAACACAAAAGGGTTTCTTGAATAAATGTTCCACACTTAGTTTATAGAATTAATTTAGGACATAGTGTTCTCTATTCAGTGTGTAGGCATTAAAGAAATGTTATTTGAAACTGATGTTGGTAATTAACTTAGAAAACCTTTAGAATTTGGATTTAAGTCCTATGATTTAGAATTTACGTGTTATCCAAAGGAGATTAGTATTGGTTATGACACGGACCCTAAAACCACCATTTAATGAGGTGTATTAAAAAAAGAGTATTCTAGTATAAAAAGCTATTAATGATCTATAATGACCTCATTCTTTCTTGTATGATGTAGGTAATAAAGTTTATAAAATGTGCATTTATACTATTTCATTAATAACCATGGCTATTCATGAAAAAAAAATAAAACCCTAAAAATAACAAAAATGAAGTTATTAACATTTAGTATTACTCTGAAAATTGAGGCTGCCTAAAAATACTAGTTGTGATTATATGGCATTCTGAATTCAGTGACCTCTTTGACAGTCCTGATTTCCTACCTAAGAGCTATTCTCCACTTCTTCCTTACTGACAGAACCCATTTTTGTTCAGGTTGGCAGTGTTCCCAGATAAAATATTCACCTTCTCAGACACTGTTGCAGCCAAAGGTAGCAATGTAACAAGAATGTAGGCAATGAGATACAAGTATATTTCTGCTGGAGACTTCTGGGATTATTTCTGTTTTTCTAACACATTCTTTGTGTCCCTTTCTTTTTTTCCAGCCTACAGCACATCTGAAGAGGGAGAAGCCGTCTTGCCTCTATGACTAGACAGGCATGAGGATAAAATCTCTGTGAGGATAATGGAACAAAGTTGTAGAAGGGGCCTAGAGTCCCTTCCTTTGGACTTCTTGTTGTGTGAGGAAAATAAAATGCTACTACAAGGTTAAGCCACAGAGATGGATTTCTGTTTCATACATGTAAACATATCACAATTCATACAATGTCCATTTATTGGCAAAAGTATCCATTTTAAAGGGTTAATTTGAGATACTAGCAGATACCTAACACAATGAAATCTCAGAAAAATTAGTTTTTTAATCCATCATGATTTTTCAGTATTAGTTATCTCTAATTCATTTTTTTAAGTTTCCTTTATTTTGAGAGAGAATAGGCACATGTGTTGGGTGGGGGGGACAGAGAGAGAATCCCAAGCAGTCTCTGAGCACAAAGCCTGACATGGGGCTCAATCGCACAAGAACTGTAAGATCATGACCTGAGCTGAAATCAACAGTTGGATGCTTAACCAACTGAGCCACCTGGGTCCCCCTCTTTAACTCGTTATTTAAATGTCTCCATTCAATATCCACTTCGTTAAGGAATAGATCCTTATATATTCCATTAAAAATGATTTAATGGTGATGCCTGGGTGGCTCAGTTTGTTAAACATCCAACTCTTGGTTTTGGCTCAGGTCATGATCTCATGGTTCTTGTAAGATCGGGTCTCTCTCTCTCTCTCTCTCAAAATAAGTAAACATTTTTAAAAAATTATTTAATGATTTATTTATCTTCAGTCATCACTGGAGGTTTGGAGTGTGTGTGTGTGTGTGTGTGTGTGTGTGTGTGTGTGTGTGTGTGTGTTTTGACCCATTTATTTTATCTATATTCCCACTTTCTTGAGGGTTTTTATCATTAATGGATGCTGAATTTTTTCAAGGACTTTTTCTGTATCGAGATACTCATGTGATTTTAGCCCTTCATTTTTATTGATGTGGTGTATAACACTGATTGATTTATGGATGTTGACCATCTTGGCATCCCTGGCATGAATCACACTCAGTGTGGCATATGATCCTTTTAATGTATTGTTGAATTCAGATTGCTAATATTTCATTGAGAATTTTTGTGTCTGTATACATCAGTGATATTAGTCTATAATTTTTTGTGCGGTATCTGTCCAATTTTGGTATCTGGGTAATGCTGGCTTCTGAAATGAGTTTGGAAATGTTCCCACCTCTTTGATTTTTTTGGAAGGGTTTAAGAAAGATTGGTATTAATTCTTTATATCTTTGGTAGAATTCACCAGTGAAGCCATCTGGTATGGGTTTTTGTTTGTTGGGAGGTTTTTGACTACTGATTCAGTCTCCTTAAAAATTAGTCTGTTCAGACTTATTTCTTCATTATTCAGTCTTGGTAGGCTGTATATTTCTGCAAATGTATCTATATCTTATATGTTGTTCAGGTTGTTGGCTTTTAATAGTATTCTCTTTGATCCTTTGTATTTCTGTGGTATCTATTATAACATCTCTTTCATTTTTGATTTTAGTTATTTGAGTTCACTTTTTTTTCTTGGTGAAGCTAGCTGAAGTTTTATCTATTTTGTTTATTTAGGGAAAAAACTCCTTTTAGTTTCATTAATCTTTTCTATTGTTTGTTTAGTGTCTATTTCATTTAGTTCTGCTTTGATCTTTTTTATTTCCTTCCTTCTGACTCTGACCTTAGTTTGTTCTTCTTTTTCTAGTTCCTTTAGGTATAAAGTTTGAGATTTTTCTTGTTTCTTTTTTTTTAAGTTTATTTATTTTGAGAGAGAGCACATGTGTGCATGTGTTAGTGGTGGGGAGGCCCAGAGAGAGAGAGAGAATCACAAGCAGACTCTGCTCTCAGGGTGCAGAGCCCGACATGGGGCTTGCTCTCATGAGAACCAAGAGATCATGATGTGGACTGAAATCGAGAGTTAGAAGCTTAACCAACCGAGCCACCCAGGGGCCCCTTTCTTGTTTCTTAATGTAGGTGTTTATTGCTATGAACTTCCTTCCATTTACTTTGTCTGATGGTAAAATAGTATATCAAAGAGACATTTATTGATAGAGCCAAGCCATGTCTTTTTATCTGACTCTGAGACTTCTCTGTCAGTTAACCACGCTGAGTATTGAGAACAATTATAAAGGATTCTGCATCCAATTCCTATGAGGTAGGGAGGAGGGGTTGTCCATTTGAATAAGCAATTATTGGATGGATACCAACTAGGTATTCTACAACTCAGCTCTGTTCTGACACTGTTTACCCAAATATAGCATCAGGTTCCACAGTTTAAAGGTTCAGTTTCACAAGACTGCCCAGCCCTCCTTCAAATGATAATCTCAAGTCTGTATTGTCACCTTTGCTTCCGACCAGCCAACTGTAAATAAGTTTCCAGTGACTCCCTCCTCAGGTTCAAATGATTTGCTAGAGGAGCTTAGAGGACTCAGGAAAATAGTGTACTTACTAGATTACTAGTTTTTTATAAAAGGATATAACTCGGGAACAGCAAGATGTAAAAGATGCATGGGGAAAGGACTTACAGCTTCCATTTCCTCTCTGATGTACCACTCTCCCTGCATCTCTGCATGATGGCATACCCAAAAGCACTCTGAATATTGTCCTTTTGGGATTTTATGAAAGCTTCATTATATAGGCATCACTGATTAAATCATTAGCCTTTGACAATTTTTTTCAACCTCCAGTCCTCTCCCTCCCCTCCCTAGAAGTCAGCCAGGGTGGGGATGGGGGCGGGGGTAAGACTGAACTTTTGCACCCTTTATTCATCTTGGTTCCCCTGGCAACAAGCCCCCCTTTCCAGTTGCTTTCCAAAAGTTACCTCATAATCCCAGTTGTGGAAAGGAGGTTGTTATGAATAACAATACACCCATTTCATCTCTATGGCTCGGAATCCACTTCAGGAAATGAGGACAAGAGACATTATAATAAAAGATGTTCCTATTGCTCAGGAAGTTCCATGGGTTTTGAGAGCTGTGAGAAAGGAACGACAGATGAACACCAAATATATATATTTCTTATAACCCACGCTATCAAAAATGAATATTCAGAGATCTTTAAGATGGTAGGGGAGTAATATAACCATTTCGCTGATTAGTATATTAAGCATTATAATTACATCTCCTTGTTCAAAATCATTATTTTTTAAAGATATTTCTGTATGTTTATATTTATTTATTTTTTTTTAATTTTTTTTAACGTTTATTTATTTTTGAGACAGAGAGCATGAACGGGGGAGGGTCAGAGAGAGAGGGAGACACAGAATCTGAAGCAGGCTCCAGGCTCTGAGCGGTCAGCACAGAGCCTGACGCAGGGCTCGAACTCACGGACCGCAAGATCATGACCTGAGCCGAAGTCGGCCGCTTAACCGACTGAGCCACCCAGGCGCCCCTGTATGTTTATTTTTGAGAGAGAGAGCATGCATGTAAGTGTACGCATGAGCAGGGGTGGGGCAGAATCGCAAGCAGGCTCTGCACTATCCGCACAGAGCCCAACACCGAGCTTGATGTTGCAAGAACCTTGAGATCATGACATGAGCCAAAATCAAGAGTTGGATGCTTTACCGACTGAGGCACCCCCAAATCACTATTGATGCAGATGCTATTTCACTAAGAATAAAAATGTCTTAAATCTTAAATACCACTTTATACCTAAAATGACTTTTCTCAACTTTCCATTAACGTGACAGAAGATAAAAAGTTACTAAGGCAAAACATTTTGAAAAAGATAAAAACAACCCTTACTCGTGGTCTGGGAAAGGTTTTCCAGTAACTGGATGGACACTGCCTAGACTGAGAAACCACTTGAAGACATCATATACTTTTCCCTTCAAGTGTGAATAGTACCTAAGAGAAGGATGGCTGAGCAAGGTTGAGGTTCACAGCCACTACCCATCTTTAGTACAGAGAGGCAGGGAATTTTGCCAACTATAAATTTAAACTGCTGTTCATTTACTGAAATAGACTTTACTTTCAGTGATACCTAGAAACATTACTGCCTTAGACTTTACTACCCTCTAAGTACCTGTAGCCCTCAAACCCTCAGAAAATTCAGTTCCCAGTAAAGCAGTATGAATAAAGAAGGACTGTGGATGGCAGTGTCTTGGGGAGTTTGGTAGGCAGGGAAGAATAAAAAAGACCTCCCCGACCTGGAATTGAACCTGAGTGAAATTTGCTAAGAAGGTAAGTCATAAGTGTCTCACCACACATTCAAAAAAAATTTTTTTGAAATGGTAACTGTGGTGATGAAAAATACGTTAGCTTGATTTTGGTGATTATTTTATATATGTGTATCAAAACAGCAAGTTGTATACCTTAATATATGCAACTTTTGTCAATTATACCTCAATAAAGCTGAGGGAAAAGAGAAGTTGGGGGAAAAGTGGTCATAGAAACTGCACTGTAGGCAAAGACAGTGCTTGTGAGCAATTCTTGGAAACCATAAAATTTTCATATATTGATGAGGAAAAAGTAATGACAGGCAGAATAATCCAAAATAAATTCTCATCCTAGAAGACAGTGAACCAGACAATAGCGTAAGATCCCAAGTCACTATAGTCAACCCTGCTAAAAGCTAGAAATTGTTCTGAAACTACATACATTAATTTACCTTCCACTTCTATGAGAGAAGGGGTCTTCTACTAGCAGTCGATTAGACAGAGACATCTACAGGAATCCATGCCCCCTTTAATAGACTAAACCAGACTCATTAAAAGGATTGAGCATTCCTTTTTCAAGGATGAACATATAGAAAAATATACAAGCAAATAACCCTGATACTACTATTACAAATGCAAACAGACTGACTTATGAAAGAAAATCTTCAGTACAAGAGAAGAAAGGAATTTAAAATATTTCTTGAAAATGGTTTTACTAATAGGAAAAAAAATAAATTACTTTTAAAATCTCTAGAACTGAAACAAATAATCTAACTCAAAATATTTAATTCAGATATCCTGATAAACTTAGTGACCTATTAAGGATAAAAAATTACCTTATTAAAATCCAGGCCCCAAAATAGGTAAGTTACTTAGGGACCAGAAAAAATATAAGAAACCTAAAGCAAATTCCAGGCTGGCTTTAAAATTAAATGTATGCAGCATCAAACACAAGAGACAATGGATTTTTGTTTTGTTGTTGGTTTTTTTTGTTGTTGTTTTTCCTTTTTTGCAAAGTGATAGGCTTGGGAGCAAGTGACAACTGAAATATTCATTTTCTGATACACAAGTGTTTATAAATTACAGCACTGATGTAGAAACTCTCAAAGGTTTAACACATAATTCAGGGGATCAGGAATTAAAATTGAGAAGTAAAAAATGGAAATTTTTGAATAAATGTTCTTATAGTGAGCCTTGATATGAATGAATCTAATAAATTTATGTACACATGTTAACATAATTTGGCACAAGTGTAATGTCACTTGAAAAAAAAGATATGTAATTCTAAAATGATAATCTATACCTCTTACCCATAATATATCCATATTAAATTACTTTAAGTGTAGG
Source organism: Panthera tigris (assembly GCF_018350195.1). NCBI lineage: Eukaryota > Metazoa > Chordata > Mammalia > Carnivora > Felidae > Panthera > Panthera tigris. The sequence goes on from NC_056661.1 coordinate 83,042,340, forward strand.
GATGTTATAAAAAGCACAGTAAATTTCTCGTTTTATATCGGAGGGTGGTTAAATTTGTTAAATTTGAAGCTAAAAATATACAATATAGACCCTTTTTTTTAATGCTTATTCATTTTTGAGAGACAGAGTATGAGAAGGGGAGGGGCAGAAAGAGAGGGAGACACAGAAGCTGAAACAGGCTCCAGGCTCTGAGCTGTCAGCACAGAACCTGATGTGGGGCTCAAACCCATAAACCATGAGATCATGACCTGAGCTGAAATCAGATGCTCAACTGACTGAGCCATCCAGGTGCCCCATCTAACCAAGACCTTTCTTAAAGTATATAAAATGGACATTGGTGGAAGATGGCAGAGTAGGAGGATCCTAAGCTAAATTCATTCCATGGATACAATTAGATAACACATGTCGATATAAATAACAGAAAACAACCCAAGCATCATTGGCTGGCAGAACACTCTCCACAGCTAAATGTAGGGAAGAGGCCACATCAGAGGATAGGAGGGGGAGAGACTTGCTTGGGAGACAAATAGACCTACAGAACTGTCCACAGGAGGCAGGGATGTGGTAGGCACAGACAGGGGAGAGGACCAGACCGCCACCACAGCACCCCCAAGGAAGGGGGGCCCAAATTGGGAGGATGAATCCCCATAACATTTGGCTTTGAAAACCAGAGGAGCCTAACAATCAGTGGGGTTTAATACCTAGAGCTTTACTCAGCTCTAGGAGAACTTGAAGGATGGAGTCCCTGCCTTTAAAGAGACAACACAAGAAACAGCTCCACTGATATACAGCATAGAAATAGCAGTTTGAAAAATCACCTGGGGTATATGGGAAGGAGATTCATTTACTAGTCTCAGAGCATGTGCTGGAGGGGCAAGAATCTTTGGAAGTCTTCTACAAAAGAACTGGGGGAGCATTTTCTTCCCCCCACCCCCAGCCAGATACATAGATACCTGCAGGAACCAGCACATTACCTACTCTCCATTTAGCTTGCTAACAGTATTCCACACCCCTGCACTCTTCTGTGGATTCGAACCCTCCAACCGGGCAGGTTTCAGCAGGAATTTTCCCAAGTGGCTGCAGGTCAGCTCCCACAACAGACCAGCGTGGACGTTGCTGGAACCATGTGTCCCACTCCCTGTTCCCCTGCAAACTTGCCACCTCCAATTTGCCCTTGGTAGGAGTTTATCCAAAGTGGTGTCACAAGCCTGGCAGTGTACAAACAGCCCTGACAGGAGCCAGCCGGCTCCAAAAGTGACTCTTGCCCTGGGTAGAAGGGAAAATAACCACACATATCAGTCCAACTGCAGCTCCAGCAATGGGTTTGGGGCAGACATATTGTCTGACTGCAGGCCCCACCGACAATAGCTTCTTAGGGAATAATACAGGGAAAATACCCTGCAGTCCAATGCTGTTGCCTCTCTGGCCAATGCCTGGTCTGACTCAAGCCGAAGGCAGCTCTAGGCTGGCCCACTAACAATACAGAGACCAAACCTTGCCTACAACAGGCAAAGAGCCATTGCAGATGACTAGACTGAAGGCAAAAGCAGCTCAGCCATAACAGTGGGGTATATACAACACAATGGGAGACACCCCTGAAGCACCAGGTTCTGGTGAATAGAAGATACTGCACTACAGGACACTATAAGATCCTCCTCTTCATAAGGCCACTACTTTCAAGAGCAGGAGATATAGCTGACTTTCTTAACACATAGATACAGACACAGAGTTAGACAAAATGAGGAGACAAAGTAATATATCGCAGATGAAAGAAGAGGACAAAATCGCCGCAAGAGAGCCATATGAAATAGAGATAAGAAATATGGCTGTTAAAGAATTTAAAGTAATGGTCATAAAAATACTTACTAGACTTGAGAAAAGAGTGGAGGACCTCAGTAAGACCCTCGACCAAGAGATAGAAAACATAAAAAAAAGAAATAAAAAAAACTATAAGTGAAATTAAAAATACACTAGATGGAATTAATAGCAGACTAGAGGAAGCAGAAAAATGGATCAGCCACCTGGAGGGCACAGTAATGGAAAGTAATCAAGCTGAACAAGAGAGAGAAAAATAATGAAAAATGAAAATAGGGAACTCAGCGACACCATCAAACATAATAACATTCACATTATAGAGATACCAGGAAGAAAAGAGAGGGAAAAGGGAGCAGAAAATTTGTTTGAAGAAATAATAGCTGAAAATTCCCAAGTCATGGGGAATGAAACAGAAATCCAGATCCAGGAGGCACAGAAAGCCCCAAACCCAAAAAGGTCCACAACAAGATATGTAGTAATTAAAAAGGCAAAAAACAGTGATAAAGAGAGAATTTTAAAAACAGTGAGAGAAAACAAAAACAGTTACATACAAGGCAAACTCCATAAGGCTATCAGCTGAATTTTCAGCGGAAACTTTTCAGGCCACAAGGAAGAGGCATTATATATTCAAACTGCTGAAGGGAAAAATCCTACAACCAAGAGTACTTTATCCATCACGGCCATCATTCACAATAGAATGAAGAATAAAGAGCTTCCGCAAACAAAAGTTAAAGGAATTCATGACCAACCACAAAACTGACTATATAAGAAATGTTAAAAGCGACTCATGAGTGAAAATGAAAGAGTATAAGAAAGAGTAAGAAAGGTGGGAAGCATAAAGCAGTAAAGTTAAGTATATCTGTAAAAATCAGTGAAGGCATTAGCAAAATATAAGGATGTAAAGTATGAAACTATACACTGAAAAAATGGAAAGGAGGATGTGTAAAGGATGGGTTCAAACTTAAGCAACCACCAACTTAATATAGACTGCTATATGCATAAGATGCATAGAAACCTAATGGTAACTACAAATCAAAAACTGCTATTAGATATGTAAAAAAGAGAAAGGAATCTAAATTTATCACTAAAGAAAGCCATTAAACCATGAAAGAAAGCAAGAGAAGAAAGAAACAGAGAAAAACTACAAAAACAACCATAAAACAAGTAACAAAATAGCAATAAGTACATACCTATCCACAATTACTTTGAATGTAAATGGACTAAATGCTCCCATCAAAAGACACTGGGTGGCAGAATGGATAAAAAGCAAGACCCAACTATATGCTTGCTGCCTACAAGAGACTCATTGCAGACCTAAAGTCACAAGCAGATTGAAAGTGAAGGGATGGAAAATGATTTATCATACAAATGGAAGTGAAAAGAAAGCTGGGGTAGCAATATTTATATCAGACAAAATAGACTTTAAAACAAAGACTGTAACAAGAGACAAAGAAGCACAGTATGTAATCATAAAGATAATTCAACAAGAAGATATAAAATTGTAAATATTTATGCACCCAATATGAAAGCACCCAAATACATATGGCAGCTAATACCAAACATAAAGGAAATAATCAACAATAATACAATAATAGTAGGGGACTTTGACAGCCCACTACATCAATGGATAGATCATCCATATAGAAAATCAACAAGGAAACAGTGGCTTTGAATGACACATTGGACCACATGGATGTAACAGATATACTTAGAACATTCCAACCTAAAACAGCAGAATACACATTCTTCTCAAGTGCATGTGAAATATTCTCCAGAACACATCCCATATCAGGCCACAAAACAAATCTCAACAAGGTGAAAAAGATCAAAGTCATATCATGCATCTTTTCCAATCACAATGCTATGAAACTAGAAATCAACCATAAGAAAAAATATGGAAAAATATAAATACATGGAAGTTAAATAGCATGTTACTAACCAATGAATGGGTCAGTGAAGAAATCAAAGAAGAAAGCAAAATATACATAGAAACAAATGAAAATGAAAACACAACAGTCCAAAATCTTTGGAATGCAGCAAAAGCAGTTCCAAAAAGGAAATTTACTTCAATGCAAGCCTACCTCAAGAAGCAAGAAAAATCTCAAGTAACCTAACCTTTCATCCACAGTAGCTAGAAAAAGAAGAAAAACAAAACCTAAAACCAGAAAAGAAATAAATAATAAGGATTAGAAAATAAATAACCTAAATAGAAATTTTAAAAAAGTAGAACAAATCAATATAACCAGGACTTGGTTCATGGAAAAAAAAAATTGATAAAGACTTAGTCAAACTCAGAAAAAAAGGAGGACTCTAAACGAACTCAGAAATGCAAGAGGAGAAATGGCAATCAACACAACAGAAATACAAAGAATTGTAAGAGATTATTATGAAAAATTATATACCAACAAATTGGACAACCTAGAAGAAAAGGATAAATTCCTAGAAACATATAACCTTTCAAAACAGAATCAACAAAAAATAGAAAATGTGAACTGATTACCAGTAATGAAATTGAATCTGTCAAAAAACTCCCCCCAAATAAAAGTCCAAGACCAGATAGCTTCAAAGGTATATTCTACCAAACATGTAAAGAAGAGTTAATACCTATTCTTCTTAAACTATTCAAAAAAAAAAAAAAATAGCAGAAGGAAGGAAAGTTTCCAAATTCATTCTGAGGCCCACCTTACCCAGATACTAAAACTAGGAAATATGATGAAAAGCCTGGAAATGTCTTATGATATTGCAGAAGGGGTCAAAACAATCAAGGAGTTGAGAATATTAGAATAGATTTACTATGTAAGACTTGAGTACCCATGACATAATTAAGATTCCTGGGTGAGGCAAGAAGACATCCCATAGGAATGCACTTCTGAGTTGGCACCAACGTGTTTAAGAAGCTTGGTTGGTGGTAGGTGCACTCTGCAGGCTCTGATGACAGTGGAGGTTGTTGCTATCAAAGGGGGCTCTTTAATGTCAATGGCTATGAGGCCAAGGCATAGCACTAAATCATCAGAGGCATAGTAGATATAATTGCCAGTTTGCCATCCAGTTTCCTTGACCTTTAGGGATCTGTGGTAATAGCTAATAGGTCATGGAGTTCTTAGAAACAAACTAGACAGGCAGATACGTATGAGAAAGGAAGAGAAAAAAAAAAGATGATGGGGAAGATTGTTCATCAGCTGTTGAAATGGGAAAATGTGGCTTCTCACTCAATTTCCCGACCTAAGTCAGTTCTCAAAATCAGAACTCATTGATCAAATAACATGGTTCCCTTGTGAAAGAAGCCTGCAGTGCCACATGGAATTTATACGGTAAATATGTCCTTGGTTATTCTCCAAAGGGACCTGCAATCATTCCCTGGGTAACTGACACTGAGGAATTGGAAAATCCAGACATTTCTAGGTGTGTTAGGTATAAGGTCTGAGCTGACAGTGATGCCATGGGATCTGAAATGCCACCATGGTTCTCTGGCTAAATGGGACCTTATGGAGGCCAGGTGGAGTTTGGCTCAAGTTCATTTCACAGTGTATCCAAGTATCTGTGGTCCTAACCTGTTATTATTTCCTTGGTTCATGTGTACATTATTGAGAGAGAAATATTTAGCAGCTGGTGTTATGGTCTGTGGAATAAGAGCCACTATGTCATCAAGAGCCAAGTAGAAACCCCAGAAATCACACTTCTAGCTGGAGGAAAATTATAAATCAGAATTAATACTATATTATGGGAAGAATTGCTGAGATCAATACCACTATCAAAGACAGAGGATGTAGGAGGATGGTTCAAATAATATTTCTGTTTAATTCAACTAGATGTATCCTGCAAAAAATGAAATGGATCTTGGCAGATGTATATATTATTATAAATTTATCCAAGTGGCAGCCCCAATCACAGCTGCTACATTTTACCACCTGCCATAGTGGCTGCTATTGGGGCTACCACCTGGTTGATTGGCAATAAATTAACACAAACTTTGGCACATGTTGTAGGGCTACTGATCTTGCAGATAATTTTTTTTTTCCAATTCCTTTCACTAAGAAGGATCAACTTTGGTTTTTATTCTCATGGTAAAAACAGAAGTTCACGTTTACTCCCTAGCCCAGGGATAGGCTAACTGTCCTGTTCTCTGTCATGGTGGAGAATTTAGGTATCTTGATCATTTTGACAAGCCATAGAACATAACACTAGACTAGTACACTGATGACATGGTGAATAGGAAGTTGAAAGTCCACCAGATATGCTAGTAAGACATGTTATATCAAGAGGATGGAGAGAAGTCTCATGAAGACTAAAGAGACTGCAACAGTTTTGGACACCCAGTGGTCTGTGACATGCCACAATATTCTTTCTAAGACCAAGGGCAAATTTTCATGTTGCACCTGACACTCCTTCAATAGAGGTACAGTGTTTGATCGGTCTCTTCTGATTTTGGAGGTAGCATACACTGAAGTTGAAAATACCGCTCTGAAAAAAAAGAAAAAAGAGAAAGAAAATACTGCCTTGACCCATGTATCTTGTGACTTGAAAGCTATCCATTTTGGATGAGGAAAAGAGGAAGAGAGGATTCTGCAGAAGATCCACCCTGAGGTGCATAGCCACATGGGTCTTATGACGCAGCAGATTTGACAGATGTAGATATATCTGTGAAGAGAAAGTTTGCTGCACAAATTCTCTGATAAGTTTCTGGGATTTAGTGGTAGATCATGCCTTTTCTTTAAGAGAAATAGTCTCAATTTTAACAAAAATTCCTCTGTGATATTGGACCTTACTAGAAACTGATAACCTGACCATGGGATGCTAAATGACTATATCACTGGAGTTCCCTTTCCTTTCCAGAGCTGGATATTCTCAGATCCATCATTTCATACAGTTGGGCAGATGTAGAAACAGCATTTGGATTTCAGCCTGAGCATACCCAGAATGTACTAGTAAATCACACAAACAGGTGGCCCAGACATCCATGCACAGTAACTTCTATCTCAGTTTAAGTCTTTGGCCTTGAGGTGTATTCCCAACAATCAACTAACACAGAAGAAAGGAATCTAAGCTGATGCAAAGATGGACTGGTGAGATACGCTAATGCTAAACTGAAGAGGATTGATGTCAGTCCTTATGCTAGTGGACCAGTAAGCAAGTAAAAGGGTGTTAACATATTAGTAGTGGTAATCAACCCTATTTACCAGGACAGGCTACAGTTGCTACTTAAAGACGGTACAGAGGATGTTGTCTACAACCCACTGAATTTATGAGCTTATGCCCACAATAATTGTAAATAGATAACTGCAGTAACTGTGGTTAGAAAAAATGTTTTGATATCTATTTCTGTGTAAAATTTAGTGTCTTAAAACCAAAACAAGATGTTATTTTGTTTATGAATTTATATGGGCAGAGATCAGTAGGGACATCTTATCTCTGCCATATGAATTTTCTGGGGTCTCAATTGGGATGACTTTAATATATAGGGATTAGAACAGTTGGGGACTACCCATGCATCTCTCCCTGTGTTCTTTTGGGTTCTTATGTGATTCAAAGACTCTGAATGTCATCTCTCTAGATGTTGGATGGCTTCTACGGTGACTCAGAGCTCCAAGAGTAAGTGTTTCAAGAGATCAAAGCAAAAGAGGCAACACCTTTTATGACCCAGCCTTGGAAGTCATATATTATCACTTCTGCCATATTCTATTGGTCACACAGGAGCAGTCATAATGTAATGCATGTGGGCACTACACCAGGGCCTAAATAGTGGGAAATGTGGGTCATTGGGGGTCTATATTGTAAGATGGCTGTAACATAAAGAAAATAAAATGAAGGGATTACACTTAAGGAGTAAAGTTTTGAGCTTCCCTGCCAAGCAAGCCACTCAGAGATAGCCAACTGTGAAACAAAGGTAAAATGAGTGGTGGAGGAGAAAAGTGATAGATCTCTATCAATTATGGCTTTGGAACTAGTTGCAGCAGTAGTACTTTTGGAAGTTTCACTAACCCTCTTACCTTAGATAGTTATGGTGCTTGAATCTGGAAACCATCTTAATAGACTCTGATTGATTAGCCTTCTGCTTTCTTTTTTGGGGAAGAAAGAAAAGGTGCTCTAATTAAGATCATCTTCTCTAATCACAATAAAGTACAACTAAAAATCAATTATTATTATACAAATCCATATAGAAAACAATACATACTATTTCTCACAGTCTCACTCTGTGCATGCGTAATTTAGAAATTGGCCAAGAACATGAAAAAATATGCAGATTTGGGGGGGCTTTTTTCCCCTGCGATTTCTTCCTCTCTAATATCCTGCCCCCCTTCAATGACAGCCAGGTCAAATTTGTGTTTCCTCTGCCCAGTTAGACTTCCATTGTCTGTACTCTATTTCTCTTTGCCGGGATTGAAAAATACCTTCAGGCAAAAAACAGGGGAAAATACAGTACTTATTTTTTTCATATGCTTTTCTTCTCTTGAAAACTGTAGGCCTGGATTAGTTCTGCCCAAGGCCTGCAGACAGTTGCTTTGTATATGTTAATAAGTATTTATAGTTCTTTAAGGATAACAGTAAATCTGATACTGGTTAATCCATCACGACTTTCCAAAACACTTTGCATGTATTGCTTTAGATATGCTATCCTCAAACACAAAAATATAGTTGTATTACATGTTTTGTTAAATTTATAAGATGGTATAAGTGTTAACATTTTGTTTCTTACTTTTCACAGTCAACATTATGTATAGTAAAATCTAGTTTCTTTCTATGTACAACTAACTGGTTTGTTTCTTTTACTTAATGTACATCATTCTATTATCATATATGTACTACATGTTATCAGCTAATTTCATTAGCATGCAATAGCTAAATTACTTTAATTCTTTACAAGAACAAAGAATGCTCTGGTCAACATGCTTAATATTTATCTCTTCATTTTTCTCATTATTAATGAGATTAGGGTAACTTAATATAGTTATTAATCATTTAAATTTTTACTTCTGGGGGCGCCTTCGGTGGCTCAGTCGGTTGAGCATCTGACTTTGGCTCACATCGTGATCTCGTGGTTTGTGAGTTTGAGCCCCGCCTCGGGCTCTGTGCTGACAGCTCGGAGCCTGGAGCCTGCTTTGGATTTTGTGTCTCCTTCTCTCTCTGCCGATCCCCTGCTTGTGCTCTGTCTCTGTCTCTCAAAAATAAATAAATAAACGTAAAAAATTTAAAAAAATTAAATTTTTACTTCTGTTATTTTTTCCTTTTTTTTTTTTTTTTTTTTTTGCTAGGTTCTATGGAAGTCATTAGATCTGCTATGTACTAAGTTTTATTATTTATTCATTGTATGTAATCCCTGCTACCACTTTAATCTCAATCTTGTGACTGAAATGGAATCTGTGACATACAACTCAGATCCTTGTTCAGAACCGGAGTGCTTATTTTCCCTCTGATGAAAAGTGATACTTGTAGACAGCCCATAATAATCATTCCTAATTAGGAACTGCCTTGGTAGAGAAAACTGTCTCACCCAAATTTACACTCCCTTCCTAGAAGCTGGTGAATGCAGGGATGACCAGCATCCAGGGACTGGTCAGTGTAGGCAAGTTTGGGCTCAGCCTCTCTCCAGTGTTAGAGAAAAAGCTTTCTCTGATACTGCAACATGGCACTATATTTCCCTCTAACCCAATCTTGCTTTTTTCCCTTCTCTCCCTTTCACAAGGTTGACCTCAAGAGCAGTCCATATAAATTTGCTCAGTAATGTCTTTCTTATGGTTTTCTTCCCAGTGATACAACCTGTGAGTGACATTGATTTATAGAAATTCTTACTTATGTTGCCCAATTCTCATATTCATCAAATTATGTTGGCTTTTCTCTTGAGATTTGAGCTTTTATATCTTGGTTTGGTAAACATATTCTGTGGTTAGCTTGTTTGTTTCACTTTCATATGGAGGTCTTTCATTCATTTGGGGTTATTTTATTTATTGATTTATTTGTTTATTTGTTTTTGTAATGGTATGTGCTAGAAGTCCAATTTTATTTTTCTCTAAATTGCAAATTAAATCTCTAGTTTCATTTACAAAAGTATCCATCATTTCTTCAAGGTTATGTAATCTGTATCACATAACCTGTGATCTGTTTAAATCCTTGTTTTTGTATTCCTTCATTCAATCAGTCTGTCCCTGCACTAGTACCACACTGATAATTTTATCATTTGGTGCTGGAATCTGTCTTACTATCTAATAGTATGAGTTTTCTATCTTATACTTTTTTTTTTACATTTTTTTAATGTTTATTTATTTTTGAGACAGAGAGAGACAGAGCATGAAGGGAAAGGGGCAGAGAGAGAGGGAGACACAGAATTGGAAGCAGGCTCCAGGCTCTGAGCCATCAGCCCAGAGCCTGATGCGGGGCTCGAACTCACGGACCACGAGATCGTGACCTGAGCTGAAGTCGGACGCTTAACCGTCTGAGCCACCCAGGTGCCCCTATCTTATACTTTTTGAAAACTGCTTTAGCAACTCACAGAAAGTTACCTTTCTGTATAAATTTTGGAATAAATTTGTCAAGTTTCTCCCCAAACTTAGCTGTGGTGTTGAATTGAATAGTGATGGATTTATATATTTATTTGATGACAATTAAAATCTCTAAAGTTTTATTCACTGTATTCATGAGTATATTATATCTCTCTATTCAGATCTACTTTGATGTCCTTTAATAGAATTTTTTTTTAATATCTATAAACCTCTCAGGCAATCTTTGCTAGATTATTTCCTAGGCAATTGATAGTTTTCATTGTTATCACAAATGGCATCTATTTTCCATTTCATTTTCTAGTTACTTATTTTCCAGTGAAGAGAACTTGTTGAATATATGTGAAGGATGATTTACTGAGCTGACAGATAAGATTGAAGAACTCTTTCAAAAAGCATTAGCAGGGAATAAGGAGTTGGAATGAATGGAAAAAAATTCAAAAGAAATGGAGACTAATAATAGAAAAAGCAATACCCATCTAGAAGGAGAGAGAAAATACACATATAGAGAAAATATTTGAAGAAAAACATACTGATAATTTGTGTAATTAATGAAAACTGGGGGCACCTGAGTGGCTCAGTCCGTTGGGTGTCCGACTTCCACTCAGGTCATGATACCCCGGTTTTTGAGTTTGGGCGCCGCATCCGGCTCTGTGCTGACAGCTTGGAGCTTGGAGCCTGCTTTGGATTCTGTGTCTCCGTCTCTCTCTGACCCTCCGATGCTCATGCTCTGTCTCTCTCTGTCTCAAAAATAAATAAAACATTAAAAAAAAAAGAAAAAAAGGTAACTGTGAGACTTCCATTTAAAGGGGTACACAAAGAACTGAGTAGGAGAGCTAAGTGGAGAAAAAACTCTCATTTGGATATATTATAGTGACTTTTAGGATTAGTAAAAGCAAAGGAAACTGCTGAAAATTTTCAAAAAGAAACTAAAACTTGTCTTTCAGAGAGAAATTAAAATCCAGTACCTTTAGTCTTGACAACAATACCGAATACAAGAAAGTTTACAAGGAAAAGGATTTGTATCTGATATTATATTCAATTAAGCTATCATTTCAATGTTAGAGAAAAATGAAGATGCCAGAGAGTGAGTCTAGCAACATGAAGAATATCTTCAAAAGAATTCTTGGGGCTTCTGGGTGGCTCAGTTGGTTGAGTGGCTGACTCTTGATTCCAGCTCAGGTTAACCCAGGGTTGTGGGATTAAACCCCATGTTGTCCTCCTTGTTGAGCATGGAGCCTAATTGGGATTCTCTCTGTCTCTCTTTTCCTCTGCCCCTCTCTCCCACTCACGCATTCTCTTTCTCTCTCTCTAAAATGAAAAAATCAAATAAAAAATTAAAAAATAAAATAATTCTGAAAATTCTTAGAGGTTTAACTTTCGAAAGGAAGGAATAGATCTCATAGCAAAAAATTGGTATAAAAGGGAAGAACATGTAAAAAATAAGTAGAATTTATTGATATCTGAAAAAAGTAATGCTTTTTTCATTTATATAAGCACAAAAATCTAAACCCAAACTTGTTAGGGGAAGTGAGGAAGATGGGAGAGGGAATTGTGTTGACATTTTTTTTTCCTATTCAGGGGGAAACATAATTGTTCATAAAGTTATAGACATTGATAAGGAGAAAAAAACCAAAATATTAATCTGTTTTATTCCCCCTGCTTAGTGCATTGCCCAGGGCACAATTTATGGTAAAACGTATTTGTTAAAAGAACCTTAATGAATTAATGACCATCAAAATAATAAAAATATAATGCATATTGTTAGTTCATGAGAAACACCTAATTAAAATCAGGGAAATGGGAGACATATGATAACATTAATTGCAGTAGGTAGAAAACATCTTCTAATACAATAGTAACAAATTAATTTATGGTAAAACTTATTAATCAAAATAGGTAAAACAACAGTGAAAAGACAATGACTCTCAGATTGTACTAAAAATAAGAATTAGCTATGTTGTCTAAGAGATACTCAATTAGAAAAAACACCTAAACACACACAATAAGCAGAAAAATTGATAATGAATCATGGAAAAGATATATCTAAAAAACATCAAGTAGGGGCTCCTGGGTTGCTTCGTTGGTTGGGCGTCAGACTTCGGCTCAGGTCATAATCTCATGGTTCATGAGTTCAAGCCCGCGTCAGGCTCTGTGCTGAAGCTCAGAGCCTGGAGCCTGCTTTGAATTCTGTGTCTCCCTCTCTCTCTACACCTCCCCCAACTCATGCTCTGTCTCTCTCTCTCTCTCTCTCTCTCCCCCCCTGTCTCAAATAAATAAATGAATAAATAAATAAATAAATAAATACCAAGTAAAAATTTTAATATGAGAAAAAGAGCAAAGGTGAAAATAAAAATTATCATCAAAAGAGATATGAAATATGTATGAAAAAAAGTAAGCTGGGAAGATTGTAATCATCAATATCAAGCTGAGAGTACAGCCTCTAAGTAGAAAAAGGAATAACATATCTTATATTGAAAGACATAGTTAATGAATACACATGGAAAACTATAAAGGTAGAGATGAATTCAATGGCATTACTGTTAGGTGTAATAGATATGTCTAGAACATCATGACAAATGAACATAGAATACATATTTTCAAGCACATATGAAATATTTACCAATGATGATGATAAACTTGGCCTCAAAAGAGGTTTCAAAAAATTTCAAATAATTAGCAACATAGCATCTATATTCTACAACTACAATGCAATACCATTAGAAATCAAACTAGAATATTTAGGAAAAAAATTCTTATCTCTAAAAACTAACATATTACCATTTACCCTTTGGTTTAAAGCAGAGATTATATGCTAAAATTTGAAATTCTTACATTATAATGACAATGAAAGCACTGGGTTGAAATCTGTTTGCTGCTGAAATGTAGAGGAAAATGTACCAAATTGTGAATATTACCAGAATATAAGAAAGATGGAAAACAAATTAAAATCCGAATAAGCTAGGAAAAAAACCCAGCAAACTAAATTCAAAAACAAAAGTAAAAGAGAGGAAAGGGATGCCTGGGTAGCTCAGTTGGTTAAAGGTCAGAGTTTTGTTCAGGTCATGATTTCATGGCTTGTGAGTTTAAACCCCGCAAAGGGCTTTGTGCTGACAACTCAGAGCCTGGAGCCTGCTTCAGATTCTGTGTCTCCCTCTCTCTCTCTGTCCCTCCCCCACTAATACTCTGTCTCTCTTTTCCTCAAGAATAAATAAACATTAAAAAAAATTTTAATACATAAAAAAAGAAAAAGAGAGGAGCACAAAAATAACAATAAAGTTATGATAAAAGAGACAATTAAAAATAAGGCTATGTGAAAACACAAAGAAACAAACTTCTAGTGATATCAATTAAATAAATGCAAGGACTGTTCAGCTTGGACAGTTATTAACACAATTAATAAGCACCAAATTAAATGATCAAAAAATTAATCTTTCAATTTGGGGTGAAAAAGCACTCAATATGATTTTCTACACAGTTAAGATAAAAATTCTTAGCAAACGAGGAAAGAGAAAGACAACTTAAAAAAAAACACAACAAAAAAGGGTACTTATAATATATCTAAAGAAATCATCACATTTAATAGAGACATTTTAGTTTTGTTTCCTTTCAGGTGGGTATCAAGACAAGGACGCCTGCTCTCACTACTGTAGTTCACACAGACCTGAGATCCTGCACAAGACATTAAAACTAGAAAAATAATATGAGATATAGAGAATAGAAAGAAAAGGTAAATGTGCCATGATATGAATACTTTCATGGAATGCCCAAGATAATTTATAAACAAATTATTACAATTAATATTAAAATATAAAGACTGAAGAAATAATACATATCCATGTGACCATTATCCCAAAAATGAAAAATGCTTTTTGTCAAATTTGTTCCAATTTTTTAAATAAAATTAATCCTTTCAAATTTCCTTTTTTAAATAAAAAGGATGTACTTACAAGAAAATTCATTGCAGCATTGTATGCTAGAACAAACAATATGAAACAGTTTCCTTTACATTAAATATTTAAGGCTAAAAGAGCAATAATTGCCTAATGTCTCTGTCTGCTCTACAAAAATTTTCAACTAACTCAATCCAGACTTTTCTCCAAAATTCTTCTAGCGTAACACATACTACTTCTTTCTCACAATCACCATGTATTCAGGGAGGCATATGCATTTCTAATATTAAGAGTTTTTAAGAAGGATTTTTATCTTAAAGCCAGAAGGAATTGATTTATTTAAAAAAGACTACTTAGTGTGCTTGAGATGCTGTTTTGCCTCCCCCACAATACCTTGTGCTCTTCCTTGGCCTGGCAGAATGTCTCCTGAAAAGAAGGGAAGCTCCCACAAAGAAGGGTGGTCAGAAGAAGGGCTGTTCTGCCATCAAGGGGGTAGTGACCAGAGAATACACCATCAACATCATAAGCATATCCATGGAGTGGATTTCAAGAAGCATGCCCTCAGACACTCAAAGAGATCTGGGAATTTGCCATGAAGGTGGGATCTTCAGATGTGTACATTGACACCAGGCTCAACAGAGCTGTCTGGGCCCAAGGAATAAGAAATGTTCCATACTGTATCTATGTGCAGTTGTCCAGAAATTGTAACGAGGATGAAGACCCACCAAACAAGCTCTATATTTTAGTTACCTATGTACCTGTCACCATTTCAAAAACCTACAGTTAATGTGGATGAGAACTAACCACTGATTGTCAAATAAAGGTATAAAACTGAAAAAAAGAGACTACTTAAAAGGTATATTGAATGGATATTAGTGAATATATATATATATATATATCTTATTTGAAAAAATCTTTACTCTTTAAAATCAAAAAAATGAAAAATATTTAATCTTTAAAAGATCAAAATTGCAAAATATAAAAATTCCACAGCCGTACCATTGGCCAGGAGTTTTTAGATCTTCTTCTCCAATAAATTTCAAATATTTTAAATACATTTCTAAACAAAATCTCAAATCACTTGAAGCCTTTCAAGAATGTAACTGGCCATTCTAAAAGAATATATAAATAAGAGAAAATGGAAAGTCTAAATCAGTGCTGTTCAATAGAAATATAATGCTAAACCATAAATATGAACCACACATAGGGGTTTTAAAATTTTTCAGTAGTCATTTAAAAAAATTAGAATAAATAAATAAAAATAATGTTAATAACATTTTAACTCAATCATTAAATATATTAGCATTTTAAACCATAATCAATGCAAAAATTACTATTGACATATTTGACATTTTTAATATCCAAATTGAAAAAACCTATTGTGTATTTTACATTTCAGTCTCTACTATCCACATTTCAAGTGCTCAATAGCTTCACATGGCTAGTGAGTATCATATTGGATAGGACAGATGTAGAGCATGCACTGATTATTATGACACATTTATTAACCTGATGGATATGGTGTGCCAAACTTGTGAAAGCAAACACTAACATTTAAAAACTTGTAGTATGTGCTAAAAATTATGTTAAGCATAGTATATGAATTATTTAATGAACTATAAACCTATGGAGTAAAAAAATACTAACATTACTCATATTATTTCCAATATATGATTGAGAAACTTAAGATTAAAAACATATCCTAATGGACCCCAGCTATGCCCAGGCAGAGAGAGAATTGAGCCAGGCTTAACTGCTTCCTAAGCCTATACTTTTAATTACTTTATACTATACTGGTTGTGGTTTGGATGATGGCTGGCACTAGGATGATGGAAATGGAGGGGAAAATAAATGGAGCAGTGTGAGAAATAGTCAAATGATAAAAGCAGCTGGACTTGGTGATGATACACACAGGTTGAGGGATACAGAAATATGATTGTTTGCTTGAGCAGATGGTCAGTCTGTATGACTATTGCTAACACTGGAGAGGGGCAGATTTTGAGAGAAGATTCTAAGTACTCCATACTTGAGATTATGAACATTCCTATCATCTTTTTAGTTACATTAAGCCTCTTCTAGGAAATGTGACTTTAAAAAGGCCCTTTGCTTCTACTGGTTATTACACTAACCAACCTAGAAAAAGAGAAAAATAGGTGTTAGAATAAAATAAAGTCTTCATGATATCTTCCTTTCACAAATAGGAAAAAATTACACAAATGAGAAATAATTTATAATTTATTTGGATTTTTTCTAGGTTACTAATACAGATTAAGTTTTTGAAAAAATTAGAAACATTATCCTTGTTAACTGGTTTAAAATTTAGGGGGTAAAAGAAGATAAATGTCCCAATGAATGAATGGATTAAAAATTGTACCACTTAGATACTGATGGACTCTATCACATCTTTCCAGCAGATTTTCTTTTTTTTTTAAAGTTTATTTATTTATTTTGAGAGAGAGAGAGAAAGAGAGAAAGCATGTGCACCAGCAGGGGAGAGGCAGAAAGAGTGGGAGAGAGAATCCCAAGCAAGCCCCACACTATCAGGGCAGAGCCCAACATGCAGCTCCCGATCTCAGAAACCATGAGATCATGCCCTGAGTGGAAATCAAGAGTCAGATGCTTAACCGATGGAGGCACCCAGCTTACCTTTTTAGCAGATTTTCATTGTGAACCCTTCCTAAAATGGGTGAAATCTATGTCAAAAATCCAGTAAGATGAGACTCAACAAGAGCTTTTGTGGTATTTATGTTCAATTTGGATGACAACTCCTGTAGACACTATGGATTAGAGGAAGGGACACCAGGTTATTCTACTGTGTTTAAAAAAGCAATTATTTATGCCTCTCCTCAGTTTCTTTCGTCTGGTACTTCATCTTAACTGAAGGTTTTTCTGATTCTTTGTTCCTATAAATTTGAATCCTTCAATGTGAGGCTAAAATACAATCTTCACATTTGGTTTGTGAGTTTGGGAGAAGCATCTCTGTGTCTGAAAACACGGAAGGGGAAGAACTGGGGGGAAAGGGCTCAAGTTTTGGAATAGTAGCTGTGGAGACCAGCACTGGGAGGTACCAGATTTTGTTAAAAAGATTGCCAGGCTCTGCTCAGAGCTAAAAGGTATATGTATGTGTAAGAAGAAACAGAAGAAGGAAATCATCAACTGAACACAAGCCTCAAAATTTAAACAGTAAAATGAAGTCCCCAGGTAGTGTAGAACAGGAAGTGATAGAACCTCATAGGTCTTGTAGTTTCCTTTATGTTTGCTCAGGCTATAAGATTAATTGATTTCAGAGAAATTAATAAAATACTTTTCTTAATAAAAGTTTATCAAGGAAGAGTTCCCCTCAAGAGTAATATTTAGCCAAAATCATACACAAATAATGAATCCTGCTTTGTTTCTTTAGCTCTCAATCTAGCATTCCCATATCTGTTGTTTGCTTCTTAGGGCAGTGATCTTTGATACTGAAATTTAGTCTAAAATGAGACAGTCATTTTTATTCAGTAACCACATAAATAGTGCCACAATGTGGACAGTGAGGCATCCTGGGTCCACACCTCAAACTCTAGTGTGACACTGTAACTTTCTACACTTCCTGCTGCATCAGAGTAAATTTTTAACCAGAATGGCCCAGGCAACTGAAATGATCAGAAGAGTGCTTTTAGAAAATTATTTGTGACCAGGAAACACCCTCTAGGTTTTCCTTTTGTGTTCCAGTTGCAACAGATAGGACAATGGATATAGCATGGATATCTTGAGATTACTTATATTTGCCACCATAGCAGTGGGTGAAATTATAGGCATGAGTAGTGCTCAAGATGTGCTAAGTTTCCAGGTTGCATGCATCCCTTTTTATCCATCACCTTAAACTGCTCATACTATCTCACTCTCTGACTTCTTACACACTTTTCAACTCTGTAAGGATAATAAAACAAAAGCCTATTATCATCCTTATAATACATGTCATACATATCTGAAATCTCCTAGTGTCTCACTAAGATATGTTCTTCTGAGAAACCTATGTATATGGATCCAATACAATAAATTTTTACTATAGAACCTAACAGCAAAACATTCTTGAATACACAGAATTCTTCCAAGGAACCCATTAATTCCTGCCCAGTTTCATATGTTTTTCTAAATGTCTTCTCTCTCTCTCTCTCTCTCTCTCTCTCTCTCTCTATATATATATATATATATATATATATACACATATATATACATCTTTTCATTTCCTACTCTCCTGATCACTATCTCCTAACACCTGTAGTAATATTTAGCTGGCATTTATAATGTTAGGATTAAATTATAGGAGAGAAGTCAGAGTATAGTTTTGAGATTCATTTGCATAGTGATCTGAGTCACTTGGAAAGATAATAAACAGAGAAGAGGGGACATTAGTGCACAGAGAAAAGAAGAGAGTCAAGTATGGAAACTTGAGGAACCACCCATACTTTGTGGCATAAAGAGGAGGGAAGACCCCATGAAGAGGAGAGAGAGAGGAAAAAGAAAGAGATAAAGGAATTACCAGTGTATTCTAATGTCATAGGCAAGATAGGTTTTCAAAAGTTGATGGTGGAATATAGAATTTTCTCTTTCTGAGCATTCAAGAGAGGCCCTGAGAAAGATCATTGATAACTTCTGATAAAGCAATTTCAGTGGTGTTATGGGAGAAAATCAAATTGGAAAGGGTTAGGGATGAGTGGTTGATAAACAATTAGAAGCATCAGCTTGATAGTTTGTAAAAATTCATAGATCAGCTATAGAAACCTCACAGACCACATTAATGTGCTCTTTTATCACAGAGAATAATTAGAAACTCTTCATACCACATTAGTCAGGAAACTGGGTTTTACTTTATTACTATCAATCTATTGTACAAGTTAATGCAAGCTATTTTAACTACTTCCACTTTCTTACTTAAATTTAGCCTCAATACCCAATTGAAGTCATATTAGGATGATGTTTATTCACCAGTGAAAAAAGGGACATTGGATTGCCACATAATGGCTATTTAATGTTTTCATTAAATATATAAAAATATACTTTTTACAAATTTGAGAGACTTTTATATAAATATTAACTAACCAAAAAATCTTGAATCAGATGGTGAAAACAGAATTTTATTTTAGAAAATATGCTTATTTTCAGGTTACTATGAAAAATATTCTCAAGATACTCAGATATATTTTTTGCTTACAAGGACCTCATAATAAACTAAGATTATAAAGTTGAACTGATAATACATATTATTACAGTAAGAATGAGTTTGTCCCCATTTCCTAGTCCACGGGGTTTCTACAAATATTCTCATACAGGCTCTATTCTGCCTTTAATAAGTGGTGTGGCAATTTCTTATCTAAGAATTGTATTAGCCCTATAGTAAAAGATAAAGCAATTCTTAAGCTTTTGTTAGTACCCAATATTACCAAAAATGGCCATTAACGGCTGATGGTTCTACTACTTAAAAAGGTAGCTGTAGTAAGTCACACATTTCTTATGCACAAAAAAGAATCTAGGCATGGGCTGGAAGTGGGAGGATGTACTAACCGGGTACTGACACTATTCACCTTAGAATGTAAGCAATTTCTCCACTGTGAATGGAGTGTTCAAAGTATATTCTATTGTTTTGAGACAATGTTCCTCTTTTTTAACAGGACTCTGGGGTGTATTATTACTGAAGATTGATATATGTCCTCAGATAGTATATGTGTATAGGTGTATGCGTGTGTGCGTGCATGTGTGGGTGCACTTGGTAACAATATTTGATGACCAGGAAGAATGAGAAGACATGTGCTACTGACTGAGAAACATTGGCCTGTCAATACCCACTCTGGAATGTTCTTCTAAAATCCATCTGCTCCTAATCATGATATTATTATACACTCACTAATTTAGATTTTGAGAACTATATTACTACCAATTATCATGTTCAGTTTGCATTGCTGAGAGAGAGAGGGCAAGAAGACATATTTAGTTTCTGAATCTAAAGACTCCTTCCCTACTATCCTTCTTGACAATAAGTAGCAGAAGGGTAATTTTTATATTTATACTACCTTTCCCTTAATTCCCCCACAAAAATCACCAAAAGGTATATGGAAGTAACCAACATTAGTAATTTCTTAGTGGCTAATTAAAGGAAGTTACAATGTAGGAAGTTTAAAATCATTAACAAAATATGACATTATTCAGTTTCCAAAAAACTTATGGCTTCACATAAGGTCTCTTCACAGATTTAAGAAAATAGTTTTCCTGTCCCCAAATCAGTTATTTCATCTCTCTTCTTTTCAAATAAAGAGATAAGAATATGTCAAGATACATTAAGAAACAATAGTGTCTATAGGTAAAGAAGGAAATCCTTTGCATGCCTAGGAAGCTAAGTAGATGTTTGGAAGACTTGGGAACTAAAGACTAAACATATCCTAGCCAAGATGATTGCTATGGAATGAATGCTTATGCTGTCCTCAAATTTGTATGTTGAAGCTCCAGCCCCAAATGTGATTATCTCAGAGTCTTTATGGAGGTAATTATAGTTAAATGAAGTTGTAAGATCTGATGAGATTAGTGTCTTTATAAGAAGATACAGGAGAGAGCTCACTCATGGCTCTCTCTTTCTCTCTCTTTCTCTGCCATGTGAAGTCTCTGCCATGTGAAGACACAGAGAGAAGGCAACTTTCTACAAATCAGAAAGAAAGATCTCGCTAGGAACCAAATCGGCTGGCACCTTGATCTGGGACTTCTAGGCTCCAGGACTGTGGGAAGATACATTTCCATTGTCTAAGCCAACCATTTTGTTATGGCATTTCAAAATCAGAAAAGGATCTTCAACTCACAAAGCAAAAACCATTTTTATTATATATATATATATATATATATATATACACACACACACACATATATATACATATATGTATATGTATATAATAAAAAAATATATATGTATGTATTCTTATAATATATACATTAGGATAGCCTTATGAAAGGTAGAACTGGTTCCTTATTGAGGCACCCATATTATTCAGTCTCTTCAGATGTAAAACTTGTTTTCTCCAGATGCATGCTTTTCCTGACTTGGAGAACAACCATCAACTCTCTCTGTCAAAGGAACTTCAATTTACTTGATAATTTATTTTCACATTTATTTAGCACCTGAGACCACAAGTTACTTTGTTTCTCTGTTCTCCTTTCCCAGGTCTATAATGGTATATAAAAATCAAACCACAATTTGATTTCAAAACTAGTGAGTTATTGATAAATTACCCATTTTAACTTACATGTGCATTGAAAAATTCTTATCTATTTAACAAATTAAATGTTGACCTGGTAAATCAGAAGAAGGATTTGTTCGAGGCCATGTGTCCTCTTATTTTTGGAACTAAAATTTCTATATTTTCAATTAGAGGAATAACAATGTTGACCTAATATTTCAGTAACAGAATTTAAGAATAAAGGGATAAATTTAATAGTTTAAAATTCATGAATTATTTGTAAGCCTTTATAGAAAAGAAAATGTTTTTCTCCTACATACATTAAGTATGAGGATACATAGTATTTGGGAGTGGGGTGTCATTTTTCACTACTAATATTCTGTTATGTCATACAAAGTTCCAAGATGAATACACTAACTACATTGCTTTAGTAATCTCAGTTTTTGCTTCATATGGCATTTGTGTCAAATTTTAATTACCCTAATGTTGGTTTAGTACAGAGGACAATGTTTACAATTAATATGCACCAAGAATTTCGTAGTTTTTACATAGTACTTCAAGCCTTTGGGGGAGAGAGTGAGAGTGGGGATAAGGGAGGTAAGAAATGCCATGCTGCATTACAGTGGAATGTCTTGTCACTTCAGGGATTATTACTAAGTAGAAGGATTACAAATATTTATTCTTGTGTCTTTTTTTTTTTTTACTTCAAGAGAAAGCAGAATGATTATGAGGAAAAGCTTTTATTTACAAAAATGTTATTCAGCTTACTTTTGAAAATCACTCCACTTTTTAATATCATATTCTTTCATGTGTCTATGTGCTTCAGCCCATTTAAACATACTTAATCAAATTTATCTTTTTATTTTTTACTATTTTATTAAAGCTGAACACAAAATAAGTTACTCATAAAATATCTCTCTGTGGTGGTGTGCCTGGGAGGCTCAGTTGGTTAAGCATCTGACTTGATTTCGGCTCAGGTCATGATCTCACAATTTGTGAGATCAAGCCCAGCACCAGGCTCAGCACTGTCTGTCCCTCCTCTGCTTGAATGCTCTTTTTCTCTAAAAATAAAATAAACATTAAAAAAATCTTCTTGTTCTGTTTTTTCCTGCTCACAATCATTTCCCCTATCACTGAAGATTGTTTAAAAATTGTGCTGGTAACTTGCATAGTAGTCGATCACATAAAAAGGTACTTGCTCATTTAAACATTCTCTTTTCTACTTTTTGTTCTATATATGATTGCTACAATTAAAATAGGTTCTCATTAGGGAGATAGTATAAAAGAAGTGCTTTAGGGATTTGCCTTTAGAGCTACATTGCCCAGATTTTCATTCTACCCTAGTTCTTTCACTGCTCAGATTTGTGGTCTTGAGCATGTTACTCAATTCTCTGGATCTGGTTTTCACATCACCAAAATGGGAATAATAATAGCATATATCTCAGAAGTTGTTTGGAGGTTGATATGACTTCACGTATGAAAAACATTTAGAATATAAATGCTTTATTAATATTTGCTCTTATCATTTTCTTAAATAAATGCATAGAAGAGGAATTGTCCTTTGACTTATGGATCCTTAGTATCATCTACATTTATAAGTAAATGCCTTAGTAGAGTCATGTATCTATCTACTTTGGAAGAGTTTATATACAATTGAGAATTGTGATTCCATGGAAATCTGAATGGACATTCAAGGAAAACTAGCCCCCAAATTATAGTCTTTTGGGGAAGAAATCCTTTCTTCTCCCCTAATTTTATCCATAGTTGTTTGGCTATTTCTTCTTTTTTAAATTGATTTTGGGCATTTAATTTTTGTTTAGGAAATAGTGCATTTCATCATTGTATTCATTTGCTAAGGCTGCCATAATAAAGCAGCACAAACTGGATGGCTTAAATTAACAGAATTTGTTTGTCTTAAAGTTCTGGTAGGTTAGAAATCTGAGGGAAGCATCACTTCTCATTCTCTCTCCTTGACTTATAGAGGGCAGTCTTTTCCCTGAGTCTCCCATGCTTATCTTCCCTTCATGTGGCATTTTATTTGTAAGCACAGCAGTCATATTGGATTAGGGACCCATCCTATCCAGCTCTGGCCTCATTTTAACTAATTCTATCCACAATGACCCTATTTCTATATAAGTTCACATTATGAAATACTAGGGGTTTCCTAACATGACTTTTATGGGGATACAATTTAACCCACAACAATTAGTAATGTCAGATATTTTCTTGTTGTGTTTTTTTTTTTAATTTTTTAAGTTAATTTGTTTATTTTGAGAGAGAGAAGAGGGGAGAGGCAGAGAGAGGGAAAGAGAATTCCTAGCAGGCTCCATACTGTCAGCATGCAGCCTGACTCAGGGCTGGAACCCACAAACTCTGAGATCATGACCTGAGCCAAAATCAAATGTTGTATGCTTAACTATGTGAGCCACGTAGGCACCCCTTTTATTGTGTTTTAAATAGTATTTTAGTATTCAAAATAAAGTCTTCTTTATTTTTATTTGGTTATCTTCTAATTTATTTAATAAATTTGTAATTTTCTCATAAAGTATTTCAAATGTATGCATAAATAGGGAGAATAGTATAAGGAACTGCCATGTAACTATCACCTAGTAACCACAATGATCAACTCATGACCCATCTTTTTTTAAAAATGTTTTTACCTGAGTGTAGTTGAAACACAATGTGACATTAGTTGCAGGCGTACAGCATAGTGATTCGACAAGGTTGTGCATTATGCTGTGCTCACCACAAGTGTTGCGACCATCTGTCACCATACAATGCTATTACAATATCTTTGGCCATATCATTTATGCTGTGGTTTTTGTTCCTGTGACTTATCAACTCATGGCCAATCTTGTTATACCTATACTCCTGCCCTCTTTAGTCGTAGGCACTTTTGAAGGAAATCCCAAATATTATATTTCCTGATAATGATTTTATATGTCTCAAAAAACAAAAGCTTTAAAAAACATGGCCGAAATAATAATATTACACCTAGAAAATAGACAATAATTTCTAAACATTATCAACTATGTAGTCAATAAAAATTTCATCGAGTGCCTAAAAAATGCTTTATTTCCATTTCCTCCCTCCCTCCCATCCTCCCTTTCCATAATTCAGGAGTCAGTAAACTTTTGTGCGTGTGTAAAGGACCAGAAAATAAACATTTCAGGATTTTTTGGTCACATACAGTTTTCACTGTATATTCTATTTTGTTTTCTGTTATAAACATTTAAAAATATAAAAGCCATTTTAAGCTTGCAGACTGTAAAAAATAGGTCACAGACTGCATTTGACCTATAGACTATAGTTTGCTGGCCTCTATATATATCTGTATGGTTTGCTGTTTGAATTGGCATTAAGATCTATATTGTATTAATTTGAGATTAGATATGCATGAGATTTATTAGAGTAAATGCCAGTGAGAAGAAATAGGAAAGAAACGAGGGGTGTCTCAGAGCACCACCAGATTGCAATGCAGTTCTGACTGTTGTGGAGGGAGAGAGAGAAGTGGGAAGGATTGGGTAGAAGAGCCCTAGACTGTAGTGTGGTTCTAAGGAAGTGTGATGCAATGTATGGAAGTCCTCAATCCAAAGTAGTTCATGGAGGTGTCTCCAGGAGTGAACTTCTCTTAGTATCTGTGCCACAGTTAGTCAGTGGCTGGGAACAGCCTGTGGGAGACATAGCCTTAGGACAAATGCAGTGATAAATGCCAGAGCCCAAAGCTAGGGATATCAGTCAATTTGTTCCCTGCAGTTGGAGTTCAGTGAAGTGCATGGCTACCACACGTGCACTGCAATTGCTTGATGTCTCTTAATTTTTTTGAGCTATTATAAGTCTCTCTCTCTCTCTCTCTCTCTCTCTCCTCTCTCTCTTTCACATGGAAAATTATTTGTTGAAGAAATTAATTATTTGGCCTATGGAATTTACCAGACTGGAAATTGGTGATTATATCCCATCCGGTTACTTAACATGTTGGCAACTATGCCCTGAAATTGATAATTATACCTAGACATTAGTTCTCAATTTAAAGACTTAATCATATTCAGGTTCAAATTTTGGGGAAGAATACTTTATATGTGATGTTATGATGTTAGATTCCATTGATGATGGATAAGGTGCTCCTGGTGTCTGTGCATCTTACTGACTTAACTCAACTCTCCTTTCAGCCATTGATTCAATGGATATTTCTAGGAAAAATCAAATTTATTGGACCTCACTACAAGCATACTATGTGCCTTTTCACCTACTGTCAGGACCTCCCTTGAAGCTATAGGGCAAGTGAGTGAGAGGGGCATAGGGGTTGAACTTCTGAGGATGGGTATTGATGCTCAAATTCTCCTATATTTTGTCAGTGGGAGCTTATTCAAGTTGGTTAGTAGGTCCTTTTGAAAATAATTTTTACAATAAAACTTATTAAGATATTATTTGTATTTGTGTGCAAGATTATGCTCACATTTTACCTATTCTGTTTGATGAATTTGGACAATTGTAAAAATCCATGTAATGATTACCCCAGGCAAGATACAGCACATTTCTTTTTTATTAATACATATATAATACATATTATATATATTTACTTATTTGTTTATTCCTAAACTTACAGTATTATATTAGTTTCAGATGTACACCATAGTTATTCAACGATTCTATACATAGTGCTCATCACAATAAGTGTACTTTTAATCCCTTTTATCTATTTCTTCCATCTCCCAACCCATGTCCCCTCTGATACCCACCAGTTTTCCCCTATATTTAAAAGTCTGGCTGTGTGTGTGTCTGTGTGTGTGTGTACTTTTTTTCTTTGTTCATTTTTTTGTCTCTTAAATTCCATATACAAGTGAAATCCTTGCAACACTTGTCTCTTATGTTTTGGATTTTAGTCATTCCGACAGGTGTGGGGTGATATCTCATTGTGGCTTGGGTTTGCATTTCTCTGATGATGAGTGATGTTGACCATCTTTTCATGTGTTTGTTGATCATCAGTATGTCTTCTTTGGAGAAATATCTATTCATGTCGTCTGCCCATTTTTAACTGGATTATTTATTTATTTATTTTTTGGTGTTGAGTTGTATAAGTTCTTTATATATTTTAGATACTAAACCCTTAATGGATGTGTCATTTGCAAATATCTTCTCCCATTCAGTAGGTTGTCTTTTTGTTTTGTTGATATTTTCCTTTGCTGTGCAAAAGTTTTTTGTTTTGACATAGACAAAATAGTTTATTTTTGCTTTTATTTCCTTTGTCTCAGGAAGCATATCTAGAAAAATGTAGCTATGGCCCATGTCAGAGAAATGACTGCCTATGCTGTCTTCCTTTTATGGTTTCATATCTCACATTTAGGTCCTTAATCCATTTTGATTTATTTCTGTGTATGGTGTATGAAAGTGGTTCAGTTTCATTCTTTTGCATGTAGCTGTCCAATTTTCCTAACACCATCTGTTGAAGACACTGTCTTTTTCCCATTGCATATTCCTGCCTCCTTTCTAATAGATTAATTGACTACATAACCATCAGTTTATTTCTGGGCTCTCTTGTGTTCCATTGATTTATGTGTTTACTTTTTGTGGCAGTACCATACTGTGTTGATTACTACAGCTTTGTAGTATATCTTGAAAACCATGTTACCTCCAGTTTTGTTCTTTTTCAAGATTGCTTTTGCTATTTGGGGTCTTTTGTGGTTCCATACAAATTTTAGGTTTATTTGTTCTAGTTCTATAAAAAGTGCTCTTAGTATTTTGATGAGGATTGCATTAAATCAAGACATCGCACATTTCTTTCATCCCAGAAAACTTCCTTCTGCTCCTTTGAAATCAGTTGGCTCCTCCTTCAACCCCAAACAAATATTAATCTCATTTTTAACACTATAGATTTATTTAATTAGTACTAGAAATTCATATAAACGGAAGTTTACAATATGTACTCTTTTGTGTCTATCGTTTCTCACTCTTTATAAAGTTTTAAGATGCATCCATATTCGTACATAGCTAAATCTTTTTTTTAACTGATAAGAAGTATAGCTTTTCATGAATATATCAAAATTACCTGCATAGTCAGTTGATATCCCATAATCAGGCACTCCCTACAAGATACTAGTAGTACACAAGAAGGTATTTTTCAAAAACTGCATAATTGTCTATTTCATATACCATAGTCTTGCTCTAGGACCCTCACAATCTGAGGTATGAGTCTCCCGTTGGGCCTAGTTACAAATGCCACACCATATCTTTTCCAACAACGATACCTTGAATTCCACAGGATCTGCAAGGAGGCTTGCATCACAGCATGAATTTTTTTTTAATAAAATTTATATTGGAACAATTCACATGCAATTGTAAGAAATGATACAGAGAGATTCTGTTATGTTTTACACAGTTTCTCTCAATGGTAACTTCTTGCAATATTATGGTAAATATAATAACCAGGGTATTGATATTCATTTAGTCAAAAGACAGAACTTTTTTCATTATCACAAAGGTCTCTCATATTGCATCCTACAGTCATATCCACTTCCCTCCCATGCCCATCTGGTCCTTAAGCCCTAGTAACCATTGACCTGTTCTCCACTTCTAGAATTTTGTTATTTCAATAGTGATGTATAAATGGAAATATACAGTATGAAACCATTTGGTATTGGCTTTTTTCACTCTCTTTAGTTCTCTGGAGATTCATTCAGGTTGTTATGTGTATCAGTGGTCTATTTTTTTTTTTATCGCTGAGCAGTATTCCATGGCATAGATATACCACAGTTTGTTTAAGTGTATTGATGGATATCTGGGTTGTTTCCAAATTTTTCATATTGTGAATAAAGCTGCTGTGAACATTGATACAGGTTTTATTGTGGGGGGGGGGGAGAGGAGCATGGGCTTTCATTTATTTGTGATAAATGCTTGGGTACAATTCATAAATCATATGGCAATTGCATGTTTAGCTTTTTGAGAAACTGCCAAAATGTCTTCCACAGTGATTATATCATTTTATACTCTAGTTTTTCCACATCATTATCAGCATATGGTGTTGTCACTATTTTTTTTTTATTTTAACCACTCTCATAGGTGTGCAGTGATGCTTCATTTTGTTTTTCATTTGCCTTTCCATGACTAATGATGTTGAGCATCTTTCATGTGCTTATTTGCCATCTGTTTCCTTTCTGTGAAATACCTGATCATTCATTTTTTGACATGATGAGAGTGTTTCGATAGTCTTTGAAATGTTTAAATATTCCTCTTTCTCCAGTGTATAGTTACCGAATTAAATGACTGTGTTTTCCTTTAGGAAAATATTGGGATATTTATGACCATTTATACTATTCATGGTGGTCCAGGGTTCTTCCTCCTTAGGTTTCCACCTTACTTCTAATCAATAAGTTTTGACTTCCAAAAACTAGTAGAGGCCATGATTCTTTATT
This sequence comes from Panthera tigris, assembly GCF_018350195.1. NCBI lineage: Eukaryota > Metazoa > Chordata > Mammalia > Carnivora > Felidae > Panthera > Panthera tigris. Next base: position 83,071,151 of record NC_056661.1, read on the forward strand.
GGGAGCGACTATCCTCTGAGTCTTGTTATCCTTAAAATCTTTTCATTTTCCAGCTTGTATAGTATCCTTATGTCCAGTCCATCTAATTTGCTCCTAGGGAGGCTGTGTTCTACTAACTACTTCCATAAGTCTCTGCTTATCAGGCTTCCCTAGCTGTTTCTCTGACCCCATGACTCATAATTATTGCATCCATCTGGCTTGTGTCCCTTTTTGATACTTGGACTCTATTGTTTTGAGATTCTGTCATAAGTATTGCTGTTATTTGACCCTGTTCTCTAACGTCATCTTCTGTATGTTAGCTCTAGCCTACAGAGGAAAACTGCACTAAACTTTAAAATGTTGCTGGTGACCCTCTCACTAACACATTTCTTGTAATTTAGGCAAATATTATGGGTTTTCTGGCCCTATATGTTATATTCACTCCAGCGAGTTAGTTTTTAAATTAGTTTTTAAGTTCCTTTTTTCTCACTATCTGATATAGCAATTTAGGCATTTCCCCCTCACTTAGTGTAAGTCATTACCTTTTTCCATGCTAGGAGTTATCCTAGTAGGGTGTTTTTACCATCTCTTTAGGCCTTTGACAGAGAGTTATATTCCATATCTTGGGAGAGGATACACTAATAGTTTCCTCCTATCCAACTTTATGTTCTGGCATTCTTGATAAGACTCCCTCAGGACCTAGTCCCGGTGGCTCCTTCTGGCACAGGATGTCTAAGTCCTGTGGCTCTTTTGAGGTACAGTTTCTTTTCCTCCTTAGGCCTAGCATGTTCTCAGTCAGTAGAGATTTCAAAGGATGTTTTGTGGGGAAGAGGCCTCTTCATCTTTAAGCAAGGGAGATTGTTACCCTTTTCAGAGAGATGTGGGTCACTTCTGCAGGCTCAGCAAGTTAAAAGAATTTGAGCATTTTTCAGGGGCATCAACTAGATACACCCATTCCATATCTCAAGGTCTTACTCTTCTCCCCACTCTGGTTCTGACCTAGGCACGGCGTTTCTGCCTGAGTCGGGAGTTCAACCTTTTGAGTTTGGTTAGTCTGAGGATTGTGTTCTGAGCTTGGTCCTCTGTTTTCTCTGTCTTCTGGCTTCAAGAGATAACAACTTCCTTGTATGCTGTCAGGGAGAGTGTTGGTCTTTCACACTTTTACTTGCTGATTAATCACCTCAGCTATATATCATCTTATTTGGAATGATCAAGTTTAGCAAAAGCCAGTCAATTGCACTGTCCTTATAGTTGTGGTTTCCCCCCATATTTCTTAGTTTATGTGCTGCACCAGCTAAGGCACTCCAGTCCTTCATTATGGCATCCCAGTACCACACTAGTAACAGTTTTAACAATTGTACTGCCATGGTGTGCCAGGAGCTATCCATATTCCACTCATACTTTGCCATGTGATGGGGAGTAATCCAGCTTCAAATTCCCATCCAAGTTTGGCTCTCTTGAACTACTCCTGGCACTAACTATCACAGAGTAGATTCCCAGGGAAGCAGACTTTGTGATGGAGATTAGTGTGCAGGCGGTTTAATATGAGTTTAGAAAAGAGAGGAAAGAAGTAGGACTTTGCAGAGGGAGAAGATTAACTGAATCCAGTTTCAACTGAAGCCTCAGCTGACCCTCAGGGGGAGATGTAAAGATGGATCGACTCTTTAGGAATGCTCTGAATTGGAGCAAGAAGACAGACCTTTCGATGTTCAACTTCACCTGGAAAGGAAATATCACCTTGGGCAAGGCAGCTGGCTTCAGTCTTCTGATAAGACTGATATAGGGCTATCTGACAGACCCTCTCTTAGTAGTTCATTTAAGAAGGTTTACAGAATATAATTCTATAGATATTTTTTCATTTTATTTTAAAGTTGCATAGTACCCCACTAGAGTTTATTCAATCCATTCCCTTTTGATATATGCATTCCCATCTTCAGCTACTGAAGTAGTACTGCTAATTGTAGTACTATAAGTAGTAGTAAGTATTACTACTAATATTAGTACTACTAATTAAGTAGTAGTAGTACTATATTAATTAGTACTACTATAAATAGCCTTATGCTTACATATTTTTGTATGTTTGCTAGTGTAAGTCTGAGATAGACTCATAGAAGTGAGATTGCTACCTCAAAAGGTAAATGTATGCAATATTGCTAGATATATCCAATATCCCCCGCACAGGCATTTTACCATTTTGCAGCACCTACAGCAAATAATGACGTGCCTGTTTATGCACAATCTCACCGATACATTGTTAAACTTTTGATTTTCCAATCTGATATCTGAGAAATGGCATCTCAATGTAGTTTTAATTTGCATTTCTCTTATTATGAATGATACCAAGCATCTTTTCATGTGGGTAAGAGTTATTTGCATTTGTAACTGTCTCTTTATATTTGTAACTCATTTTTCTGTGAGGTTGGTGGGTGTTTTTTGTGTATCTTGTCATTTAGAAGTACCGTCTACATTGTAGATAGTAACCCTTTTTAACATAAATTACAAATTCTTTTTTGCAATTTTCCATCTGTCCTTTTATTTTGCTCATATATTTTGCTCTACAAAGTTTTATTTTATGTTTATGTAATCAAGTGTCCATCTTTTTCCATACTTTTTCTGAATTATGGTTGGAAAACATTTCCTCCCTTCCATCTTACAGAGTAATTTACACATGATTTTTAAGGAGTCCAGCTCCAGGCCAAAGACTTACATGTGATCATTGAGGCCCAAATAAAGGCAAGTATAAAGTCTTTATACTGCCAGGTAAAGAGTATAAAGTATAAAGTATAAAGTCTTTATACTGCCAGGTATATAAGAGGCAGGACTTATAAGAGAAAGATGCCCTCCTCACACTAGACCTGGTGCACAGTCTGGAGGGAGGTACAATTAAGGACTCAGCACCCCCACACCTTCAGTACTTTGGGATTGCAGATATATAAAGATGTGCATTTATAGCCCCAATCCCTCCATTTAGAGACCTCCTTGGCTGGGGGAAGGGCCTGGCTCAAGCCTTTCTCAGGTACCTCTGTCAGCACCTTATCCAGGGGCCATGAAGATGTTTGTCTCCACTCTCACTCAATGTTCAGTATTTTCCCACTTTTAGCTCTTCTCCAAGTCCCTTCCCTGGCCCCACACAAAGGCTAGAAATAATCTCCCATCTGCTTACATCTGACCCTCACCCTGTACAGTTGTTAAGGGAAAAATAAAACATTGGGAAAGCCAGTTAACTTTTTCCTGTTTTGCCTCTTGCTTTCAATGTCTCAATGAGTGAAAGGCTTGACTGTTTTGTTTTGTTTTGTTTTGTTTTGTTTTGTTTTAATTTCAGCTTGTTGTCCTAATTTACCACCTCAACACCTGGCAGCTCAGCTCTCTCCGGCTCAGCTATTGACAATTTTAAATACTTAACATTACTTCAATTTTTTACACTCCTAACTTTGGTACATTTGTAATTTAACCTGATTTTTAGTGTGAGGAATGGATCCAATTATTATCTTTTTCTATAAAGCTATTTTGTCACTCCATCCCATCGTCACTTATGCAAAAGAATGCCCCCCCCCCACTGCCACTGATTTGAAACATCACCCCTAAACTAATGATTTATTGGTACTTAAACTTTTGCCTGGAAGTGAAACTTATCACTTACAATGATGATGCCTGAGATCAATAGGGTAGGAAGGGATAATGTGTGCAGATGCACCTCCCCATCCAAAATAACAAATGAGGAACTCACTGTTATTTTCCAGTGGAATCTTCTGGAAGTTTTTAACCTTAATGATAAATATCAGTGGTGATAATGGTCATCCTGTCTTGTTCCTGAATTTAGTAGTTTCTCCTAGCGTTTTTTCATGTAGCATAATTGGCATTGAAATAGATATATTTCATCATTCTTTTATTACTGAGTATTCAATTTTGTTATATTCCAAATATTCAACACTTATGTATATTAATATATTGTTTTTTTTCCAAGATCTACTGAAAGGATGAACAATGTTAGCATATTTCCTGATTTTGAGCTTTTATTTTTTATGTAATCTTTTACTAGGTCATAATTTATTATTGCTTTAATATGCTCTTAAAATCTTACAAGGAATAAGCAATCTATTTAAATTATTTGCCACAGAGTCTGGCACAAAGTAAGGTTCAAGCAATATTAGGTATTATTATTTGCCTATAAATTCTCCTCTATTTCTATATTTCCTTTGTTTTATCTATAAATTTTTTAATGTTCATTTATTTATTTTTGAGAGGGAGAGAGAGAGAGAGAGAGAATGTGGGAGCAGGAAAAGTGTAGAGAGAGAGGGAGAGAGATAATCCCAAGTAGGCTCCACCACGCTGTCAGCATGGACCCATGACTCTGAGATCATAACCTGAGCCAAAATCAAGAGTCAGACCACATGAGCCATCCAGGTGCCCAGTATATATAAATTTTAAATCATATAGATTTTAATTTTTTTTAACGTTTATTTATTTCTGAGACAGAGAGAGACAGAGCATGAACAGGGGAGGGGCAGAGAGAGAGGGAGACACCGAATCTGAAACAGGCTCCAGGCTCTGAGCTGTCAGCACAGAGCCCGACATGGGTCTCGAACTCATGGACCGTGAGATCACGACCTGAGCCAAAGTCAGACGCTTAACTGACCAAGCCACCCAGGCGCCCCTAAATCATATAGATTTTAATTTAGCTTAACATGTAAGGACATCCAATTATTCTTTTTCCGTTCCTTTCCCTACCCCCCTTCCCTTCCCCACCCTCCATTCCCTCCTTCCTTCTTCCCACCTTCCCTTCCTCCCTCCCTTCCTTCCTTCCTTCCTTCCTTCCTTCCTTCCTTCTCTCCTTGGCTGTCTGCTAATGTTAGCTGAATATTTTAACAACCTGTATTGACCATTCGTTCATTTCTCCCTTGATTTGAAATGGTCTGTTTATCATTTATGAATATACTTGATTCTCTTTCATTGATGGGCTCTTGCCACAGTGCCATATTAACTGTATACTCTCCCAAGACATTTCCTATTTTTCTCTTACTTTAATGTTCCTAGTACCGTGGTCCATCTGGTGGTGCAACACAACACTTCTCACCACTCTGACTCTAGTGCTGCTGGTATTTGTACTGTCAGTATGAGTATATTAAAAAAAAAGAGTTAAAAAAATTTTTTTTGAGTCAGCATGAGGAAATAGGGAGTAGAAAAAATAGGGGTACAACTCCTATCTGTCCCCATGCTGTGGCGTAGGGGTTGACTATTTGACTTTAAATTCCTCACGTTCCCTAGGCCACATTCCCTAGGCCTCACATTCCCTAGGATCATGCAGTTGTATAAGTCATAGGCTTCTACTCCCTTTCTTAGGGCTACTACTTATCTTTTTAAGTAGTAATTTTGCAGAACATGCAAAATTCCAGAGTACATTTTTAAAATTCAGCACAATTAGTGATGCACTAAGGGATCATTCACTAGATGGTTGGGACATGATCTTTTGGTATCTTCAGTCCAAAATGTACTTCTCAGCTCCTCTCTTTTATGAATTTTTATGTGTATTTTAATTGAAAATTGGAAGAGGTTGAATCAGGTCTAGGTATATTGCCATCACATCCTTTCTAACTTTTAACTGTAACTTGAAAATTCCATTACTTGTTTGTAATGATAGAAATCAATGAGCTGTTAAGGTTTGCCTAAAGCTTCTTACCAAACTGGGCTTTAAGTTTTATTGGAATATAAATCTTTGACTCAATTTCCTCAGATATGTATATCTCTAATATGTTTATAACATGTATATTTAATACATATGTAACATATCATACATAGAATAAATACTTAAACCTTTATTGAATAAACTAGGAGCCATATTTCATTGGATTTTTTTAGATACTTTGCAGATATGTGGAATGTTTTGTACATTTGTGTTCTTTAAACAAAAATTTCAGTAAAGTCTCTTCCTTAATGTATTTGCCAAATCAACAGATCCCTAGAGCAGGAATCCTGTTATTCCAAGGAACCAATATGCACGTGGGGCAAGATGAATAACATTTCACTTGCAATAATATGCTGAAAAGTATTCATACCAAACTTCACATCAGATTGCATAGCTGTGATTCCCCATTTAATAAGTTTTTATTACCAAATAAAATTATCTTAGGGTAAGGCACTAATTTATACATATGTAAATAGTGTGGTATCTTTTGAAAAGGTTTTCTCAACTCTTCCTTTAGTGTAGAGGTTTCTAATATCATTTCGTGTAATAAATTCTGAGTGACACTGAGGAGTGTGGATGGGAAAGAAGGAATACACAAGTACACCACAGATACTTTTTTTCCCTTCCTGTCTTGGTTTTGGAATCAGACTCAATGCAGTTATTATCACAATGGATTTGCAATGCTAGTATACTTCATAGTTCTTGATTTTTTTCCTAAATATTTGCATAAAAAGTCATGGCTGTTATAAAGGGCTTTATGTAATTCAGCCTGTTGATCATAACTTTTCCCTTTAATGTTTTGTATTTTTGATGTTTGAATTAGTTTTCCATGTTCAATTTAACTTGGGGCTTTACTAAAGCATATAATTAAAAAGAAACTTTTAACATTCTGAAATAGAGAAAATTTTCCTCATTTTAGTATAAGCCTATTTAACTACTTTCATTTTTTCTACATTCAAGACTTTTTAATGTTTCAAGAAATTATCATATTCAAAGTCACAGAGAATATTTGCCCTTGACTGTGTATGTGAATCTAACATCAGTTTAGAAATTTGAAGCCATGCGTATATATATTATGCTTCCATAATGTATGTATGGCAACTTTACTATATGTGGCAGATAAAGTTCAGAGATGTATTTACAGTGGCAGAAATGTGATACTGAGACTACAGTAACAAACTGACCTTTGCCATTTTGCTGGTGAGGATTCTGACATCTACAGCAAGCATGCCCTCTTGAAAATGGCCAGGTTTTCCGATTTGGTTTTCTCTGTAGAATCTAACTAGGATTAATCAGATAAATGGGTAGAGACAGGTATCATCAATTTTTCAGAACAGAATTCAGGGTACTGTGGTTAAAACTGCAAGCAGTTTCATTTTGTTTGGTCGTGCATACAATTTTTCTTCCTTTCTAATGTCTCTTTTTCAAAGTCTTATCTTTCATAATTAAATTTATCTTTCATAATTAAATTTATGACCAAATTGGGACTGAGGATAGCTTTATTATAATTAATTATGTTGACAGCTTCATTTTCCTTTTCCTTTAACAAGACCTTTCTATAACACACATAAAATTCACAACGTTTGATTCCTTAAGCTTTGAACTGATAGTGATCTCATTGTATAGTTGCAAATATGGAGGGAAAACTTCTATTTTTACTAAAATAAAAAATATCAATGAGATAATAAACTGAAAAGTAATTTTGGTTTCACATTTCTAATGCTTATTGGACATTTATTCCTAGGGGATCACCTCACCACTCAAATTCATTTTGTCTACTATCTCACTTTTCATCTTACTTCATCCCCTAGTAAACTTCAAGCTACTTAAGGGAAGAGACTGTACCTTATTTATCTTTTTATCCCTGGTGTCTAGCTTGTACATAGTAAGGGCTCAATGAATATTCTTGAATGAATAAACTTGCCTCTTCTCTTGGATTACTAACTTAAGTTTATCATACTGCCATTTTCTCAGACTTCAGAACTCTGTATAATCTTTGATTCCTAAATTCAATCAGTTTCTAAATTGTATATATTCCAAATGAATGATATTTTTCAAATATAACTCTTTGACCATACCCACTGCTATTTCACCAGTTCAAGATTTTATTGCTTCTCTTATCCTAATGGATTAGTTTTATGTCTTCCCCAATTTCAATCTCTCTTACTTTCAATATGTTCTAAACACTACTGCAAGATACAATATTCCAAAAGTACAGAATACGCCATGTAACTTTGTTAGATGGACATTTGTAAGCCTATTTAGTCTCTATAGAATAAAGTTCAACCCACTTCGCATTCAAAGATCTCTATAATGTGATCTCAATCTCCTGTAATCTCTAGGTCTTCTTAGTAAGGGACCTAGAGACTATTATTCTTCCCACCTCTCTGCAATTTGTATATGACTCATGTGGTTTGGGGAATCAGAGAATGACCTTCTTCAAGTTTAAATCTGACTTTTTTTTTTTTTTAACATTATTCAGGTTAATTTTATACCATCTGGTATTAGATCCTGCCACATTAATTCTCATCTTCTGAAATACATGTACAAGAAGTCATTCATTAAAAAAAAAAAACAAAAAAAAAACCTGAGGTTTTTTTTGCACTATGACTGCAAATTTTCTGTATGATATAATCACTGTTGCATTAGGGTCTCTTTAATTCACTGGGAAAACTGCAGTTTCACTATCAGTTAAAGTTGCTTTATAAAGTTGTTAAAAACGTGCAGGTTTACATGACTCGAATTTCTTAAATCGCCCTTCACATAATTTGAAACTCATTGCCTTCATCAGAGCCTCTCTCTTTTACCTTCTTCAGATCTTCAAAGATGTTCAAAACCTCTGTTGTAACAACAGTTCTTCAGGGAATCTTACATGGATTGTCTTTATGAATCCACTACACAAGATGTTTCTCTAATTCTTCAAATATATTATGTTGTCTTGAGAAACATGGTGAATCTTTATGGAAAAAACACTATGACAGTTTTCTTTTTTGCTTCTCACACATAGCAAAATAACATGAACACTAGATGTCCATGGGAAAGTTTATAACTTTTATATTGTTTATTTATTATTTATTTATTTTTATTTTCTATATTTATTCCTGTCAATATTCTGTATCACTTCCAAATTTTCTTCTAAGCTTGAAGTTTTTTTTAGGTCTCATACATTTCTCTGTTTTTGAAAACTCAGACACTTTTTCACCTTCTTGGAAGATGTTGTCACTCAATAGTGTGGGGAAGATGATACGATGATTCATTGTGTGTTAACCATTAAGACCATGAAAAGTGATCCTACCTAGGAATTATAGTCACAACTGCTTCTCTGTATATGCAACTTCATTATAGCAGGACTTTCAATGCAGCTTTCAAATTCTGAGTAAAATTTTGCAAGTTATTATAGTAAATATTTAGGTAGTGATAGTAAATATTAGGTAGATAGGTCAGAGAGCGAGTAATTTCAAGCTACACATCTTCACCATTTAGTCATCATACTCTTTTTTCTTAATTTTTAAATTTTTTTTAGGTATCATACTCTTAACTGTGTCTTCTACTTGAAATCTCTGTCCCAATAGTCTCCTTCCCATTGTGTTTCATAAGAACAAAATCCACTTGATTTTATGGTCATGTGCCATTGGCTGTATTGAATATCTTTGTTTCCTCCTAGCTGGAAGAGAATATTTTTATTTGAATTGTCCTAGCTTATTAATTAAGTAAGTAAGTAAATATTGTATGGTATTTGCTAATCATGACCGACTTCAGGCTACCAACATGTCGTTGAACAGAATGGTAAAAACATACACACACAATTCATCTCTGTGGATACAATGCAGTTCAGCAAATGCTACAAATCAAGGCAGCCTTTTCCCCATAAAGCCAATTTACAAGCAAACCTAAGTTCAAATTATATATATATATATATGTATATATATATATACATATATATATATATATATATATACATACACACACACACACACACACACACACACACACACACACATATATATATATATATATAGTTGTTTAGTAGGATAGATAGTGATACCTACCAAAGAGAACAGGAAAACAGGAAAGAGGGAGGAAATACAAAGTGGCAAAATTGAATTTTAAATGTGGCCATAAGGGAAGACCTTCTTGAGTAGGATAACAGCCTACAGAGTGAGGGAAAAGGTGGTGGAGATCATTCCAGACAAGGTATTTGTAAGAAGGCTGTGAAATGGTAGTATGTCGGCTGTGTTGGAGAAATAGTGAGAAAGAAAGACATAGTTGGAGCAGAGAGGAAGCAATGAGAAGGTTGAAGATAAGGTAACAGATTTAAGGTGGGGGGGGGATTTAATGGGCCATAGTAGAGCTTTAAAGGCTATAATAGTAACTTTTATTTACTCTGAATGACTAGGGCAGCCATTGCACCATTTTTTTTTTAAACAGAGGATTGACATTCACTAAGTACTTGTGAGAAATGGATTGACATGAGGCAAAAGCTAGGAGAACAGTAAGTAGGGTGTGCATTCAGGCGAGATATCATGGTGGCTGGGACCAAACTGACAGAAATGCAAATATAAGAATTGGTCTGTTTTTATATTTTATATATATTTAAAATTTTTTATATATTTTGAAGATAGATTTTGGCAGGATTTTTCAATGGATTGTGTGTGAGGTGGGGAAAAAGAGAGTGATAAAATATAGCTCCAAATGTTTGGGAATGAGCAAATGGAAGAATGAAATGGAAAAGGTTTTAAGAATAACATATGTTGTGGAAAGGTGGATATCAGGCATGTTGGGAGCTCAAATTTGGACATGTCAAGCATCATATACAAAAACCTGGTTGGAGTGAGTTGAAGAAAGAATTGGAAATGAAAAATTCTGAAAAGGTGAGCAAAAAAATACAGAGGTAGCTATAGGAGGAAGCTGGTACAATTGAGGGTACTATTCTAGGACAGGAGAAATAATAGCATATTTGCACACTGATGAGAATGATCCAATAGAAAGGAAAAATTGACGTTACTAGATGATTAGGAGATAATTCCTCAAGAGATACCCTCTGATAGATGAGAAGGGATGGAGACTTGGGGGGAAATGGAGAGACTGGCCACAGCTAAGGGCTGGGAGGGTTCATTGATAATAACAGGAGGAAAGGCAAAATATGTGGGCATTGATTCTCATGGATGGATAGATACAGTGGTGAGGACTTGAGGACATTTTCTTCCCACTATTTCATTTTTCTCTTGTAAATAGAAACCATACTAATGCGCTGAGAATAAGGATGGGGAATAGTTTTCAAGGGAGGAAGTGAAGATACGAAATAGTCATCTTGAAGTGTGGAAGCCTACATGATCGAGGAACAGCACTATACTTATGGGCAACAGTGAGAAACCTCTTGATTTAATGGTCATAAATTTGAAGGGAGGCTAGTCAGTGAGAGTTTGTGTTTTCACCTGTCCTGTCTAGTTGTGTGGGTGCAAATAGAGAGCAGGTGGATATAGTAATATTGGGAGAAAATTTCCTTTGTGAATATTGCAGCATTTGAAGTTTACTCTTAGAGCAATAACTGCGGAAGGGCTTTTCAAGAGGATGTATAGTACATTTAGAGTTGGATATAATATATAGAGCCTTCCTAAAAAAAACTATGAATGTTTTGATCATGAGGAAAGGTAATTGTGCTGATCATGGGAGCTTTTTACAAGCAATGGCCATTTTATCCCTGAAGTGTTGTAAGCAGTTTATTCTTCCTTCTGCTTTTGGATTTGGACAGATACTGTTTTCTCTTTGGTTGGCTTTATCTCAGTTCATTACTTTCAGTTTACATTTTATAAAACCAGAAAGTGGTTTAATACAGTGTTATGTATTTCTATGGTGCTACAATTCAGTGGCAGTATTTTGTTCATGTAGTCCATGTTATATCCCGTTGAGATATGGGCTTAATCCAAAAAAAATTGTTTTCTCAAGACTGTGACTTCAAGTCTTCTCATTTGCTACTAAATAAAAAGTTCCTATTTCATTTAAAGAAATAATATGTATTAAAATACAAAATAGGCCAATAAATAAACATTTAGTGTAATCACAAATGGTTTTGAAGCCACAGATTTTAGCTTATCAAGGAGTTATAATGTCATATTATTTAAAATTCAGAAGTAACACTGCAAATTTGCACAATTAACATGCGCCTTTGAACTAGGCAATATTTCAGACAGATCGCCACAAATAGGACAACCCAAATATCCAGTTATTTTTCTTATCTCACAGGGATGGGCTAAAACCAGTGTGATCTCAGCTGATCTATTTTATCTTTTTTAATAGAACAATTCACTATTTAGTAAGTGATGGGCTTTACTTTCTGTAGTGATTATTTACTGTCATTACTCAGAAGGATACTTAATTACTCAGAGGCTGAAAATGCTCTGCTTTTATTTTTCTATGTATTTATGCAACATTTGTTTAGAACACGCAATATTCAAATATCAGTGGTGTGGGACATCAAAATCAGACTGCTTTCAAAATATGGTAAAAAATTTGTTAGAGAAATACTATCACAGAAACAACCCAAGGGAGTAAACCAAGGGAGTGGAATGCTGAATGTGGAAGAGGTTCAGAACTGGAATGCTGGTGTTGAGTGAGCATGGTTGTTTGTTTAAAATTACATCACAGAAGCATGTTTATAGTACAAGGGCTTATTCCAAGCTCACTAGATTTCCTCCCTATATCTTGTCTCAATGTCATACATTTGTTATCAGTTGCTAATTATACCAGTTTGGATCCCATGTAATTTAATTTCCACAAACTCTAAACACGTGAAATAGCCCTAGGAGAAAAACTGTAATTAATTTGAAGGTGACTACCCTGAATCTACATGTATTGACAAACATGAATTGAAATATTCTCAATAAATTGGGATCTCTGGGAATTGAAATCTTTTCTGAGTATTATTTAATTAAGCATTATCCTTCAGACTGATTGTGTTGTTTTTGCCCTCTCTTGTTCTAGTCCACTACCTGACGCAAAAGTGATTGTTCTTAAATTCCAATCCAATCTTGTTACTCCCAACTCAAAATTCTGCACTGATTTCCCAAGAAAAGTTCCAAATGTGTTAGGCTAATTTCAAAGAACCCTTAAAATAGAAACATTCTTAACCTTTCTAGCTTCATTTCTTATGCAGTTTTCAAGTAATTCATGCTTTCTTCCATCTCTGGTCCTTTACATATGGTACCATCACTCCATCATTCTATGGTAGAATATTTTTGTTATATCATATCTCACCACCATTATTACTACCACTACTAACACACACACACACACACACACACACACACACACCGTCAGAATAACTTCTTATTTTCATTAATAATTTAACATCTCTCAGAAACCTTTCTTGACCTGTCAGTTTAGTTTGGCTCCATACTCCAAATATTTTCCCATTGTACTCTGTTCATCCATTTTTTTCACTGCATTGGAAATTCACTTTTATGCATCTCTTTTCCTTACTAGATTTCCATTTAGTGATTCGTGTGATGAATATCATAACTAATTTTATGGGTCAACATGCCTAGGCCAAGGTGCCCAGACATTTGGCAAAAATTATTCTGCATGTTTCTGTGGAGATATGTTTTGGATGAGATTAACATTTAAATTGTTGGACTTCAAGTAAGGCAGATAACGTGGGTGGGTCTCCTCCAATCAGAAGAAAGCCTTAATAGAATAAAGACTATCTTCCTCTGAGCAAGAAGGAATTTTTCCAGTAGAATTCTTTTGGATTTTAATGGCAATTCCTCCCTGAGTCTCTAGCCTGACAACTGACCCCACAAATTTTGGACTTACTAAGCTTCCACAATCATGTAAGCCAATTCCTGAAAATATCTCTCTCAGCGCACACACACACACACACACACACACACATCCTATTGGTTCTGTTTCTCTAGATGAACCGTGAGTAACACAATCAGTAGTATGCCTTCTTCCTTTTTGTATTCTCATTTGCATAATACCTAGAACCAAGTAGGCATTCGATTCTGGTTGAGTAGAAGAATGAATATTTTGTCTAATACATTGCAGACACTATATAATGACAAATTTAAAAAGAAATCAGGCATAGATATTCCTTTATATGGATGATAAAACATACATAACTGTTAGTAATATGAGATAGAAGAAAGTGTTACAAGGAGAGATTTGTAATACAACATTGGCAGTGGTCAAGAGTGTGAATATGCTTAGAGAAAGACTGCCCCTGTAGGATCTTAGAGCACTTTTATAGCAGAGGTCAAGAGGAAGCTGATGTGCTTAGAGCAGAATTATTCCTTTGAAGATCTCCATTTCTGGATGTCTCCAGAATGCCTGAAGAGCTTAAGTAACATTTTTCTTCTGCAGCCATTATTCCTCCATCAGCAAAATCAAATGTAAGCCTCAGAATTCTACGTACCTGAGAAAACCCTACTGCTTCTGTCACCCCAACACTCACAGCCTTAACAAAACTGTCTTCCTTGGGACCATTGGAATTATTTCCTCATATTCTTGTCCATTCTCATTTTACCACCCACAAATAGCTAAGACTCTTATTATCCTTTATTCTGTAGGCTTTAATCTCCATTTAGCTTTCAAACTTTGTTTTTTCTCCATCTCCTATTCCCTCCTTGCCTCCAAAATCTTCCATTGATTCCTCTCTCCTATTTTAAACTTCCCCCCCCCCTCCGAATGTCCCTTAATCTTCTTGATGTGGGGAAAACTTACTTCTTTCTAGTGTTTCTTTTCCCTGAGTCATTTGTTTAAATGAAAAATTTTATTGGCATCACACCCTTATTTACACCATGACAGTTTCCTTGCTTTTAGAAAGCTAAACTTTAAGCTAAGATTCCATACAATAATTTTTAAAATACCAGCACTCACTTTAAAGTGACAATTTGTGTATTATTCAGGATAGGCTAGAATGTGCTGCAGTAACAAACAATGCCCAAATATTAGTGGCTTAATATAACAAAGAATTATATCTTTTGCATTCTACAAGACTCTTGAAGGTTAAATGAAGGTTCTGCTCTATGATATCTTTACTCAGGAATACAGAATAGTGGAAAATTCACCATCCATAATGCCATTAGTTACTAAGGAAGTCAAAGGAAACAGGGTGGATCATATGCTGGCACTTAACTCTTTCTCCATGGTAGTAACTCACAATTCCAGACACATTTCACTGACCAGAGCAAGTCACAAAGCCACATCTAATTTCATGGAAACTAGGAAATGAAATCCTACCATGGATCAGAAGGAGGGGAACCAGAAGTGTCTCTGAAAAGCACCAATATTTCCTACAGCCCTTAAAGCAGGGTAGATAATATCATGGCATACAAGATGACAGCTAACTATACTTTAAATTACTTTTTTAAACCATACTTTAAATTTAATCTTAACATTACCTGGGATCCCATTTGGAAAATATTATGATGATGAATTCTATTCTAAAAATAATTCATAAAACCACATAAATAAAACCATATATTCAACATATAATATGTATTAAAAAGGCCATTTCTTTGTTTCAATTTCCATATGTAGATATAAATCTCAAATATTTATATGCTGAATTTATTTCTACGTAAATAAAACCTAGAAGATCCTGAAACATATATTAAACAGTTTTGCATAGTTTTCTTTTTTGTTAATACATTTTTTTAAGTCAATGAATACAAGTAATCGTTTTCTAATTATATGTGAATGTTAGAAAAGGAATGTCATGTTCTTGAATATAAACCTTTCAAAATGAGTTTATCAAAATATAAATAGATATTAAATCAGGGACTGCATTTTTATCTGAACATAAGTAAATACAATAACCTTAAACTGATGAATCCAAATATTTACTTAACTTTTATTCAATTTATGTTCTTCCCAAAAATAAGCTAAAGAGAATATGTACTTTAAGTTTGTTCTTAAAGCCTGCTTATATAACCATTATTCATATAATGTCACAGGCTGAACACAAATTCACTAAGAGATCACTAAGTCTTTTTATTCCAAGATAAGAATATTATACATTATGAATATTATTCAAGTTTATAGTGGCTCTCATCTGTTTTGGGCCTGATTATCAGAAATGTAAGAGAGACATGGGCTTGTTCAATTCTGTCTTTGCTCATTAACCCTATAAAAATATGCATTCATTCTACAACTACGTTCTTCTCAGGACTCTATAGTTGGTGTTGAAGGAGTCAACAAATTAAGGAAATGTAAATAAGTAAATTATATAGCATATTAGAAGGTAATATGCACTATGGAGACAAATGAATTAAGGAGTGGGAGTCAGGCAAGCCAACTGGAAGTGCCATATTGAATGGAGGGTCTGAAATCTCAGTAGGTCATTGATGCAGCTCTCCAATTGTTATGTTCTTTCCACTTCAACATACATTGTGTCTATTTTAGTCATTATGAAAATTTCATTTTTGAGTTAGCTTGTTTCACCACAAAGTCTTACTAAAATAAAAGGGAACTTTCTCATAAAAGAAAAGAAAGAATAGCATTAAAATAGGTTACTCAACAAAAACTATTTACAGCAAATTTATATAGTAAGCTGCTAGTGTAGTTTTAGTTGCTAAATGACTATGCTGAGTCTTATAATCTTTCATTTGGTAAAATGTTAATAATAATTTTTCTTAGAGGAAGAATATAGTAAAATTTTACTTGATTTATAAAATACTTGATAATGCGGTAGAGATTGGACTTATACTATATTATAAGTGGGGACACCTTTAAATAATTTGAGTAGTTTTTAGGTACTCACTACTGGTTTTATATTTTCCTTTTATATCTGTGTTAAGCTTTTTCAATTTCCTTCTCAACAGTATGATTGTGAATACAGTTTGAGGACATAGTATTTAAATATATAAAGTTGAGGTATCATCATATACCACAGATCACAGACAAATTTAAATTTGGCCTTTGGGAAAATATAATTAGAGAATAAATTTCCCAAAATTATTTTTAATAAGAACTCTATCCTTGCTCTCTCTCTCTCTGTCCCTCTCCCTCTGCCTCTCTGTGTCTTCAAAAAAATTTTTTTTAAGCTTTGGCTCTCTGACTCCATCAGCAACCATTTTTACAATTTTTATTTTTTTACAGTAAAGTTTTCTTGTAAGCTTCAGAAATGACAACTATTAAATTATAACTCCTTAATTTAATCTACCCTTTGCTCTTTCCTTAAAATGTATCTTCATTGATGAGTCACATTCTCTTATTCCTTTCAACCCATGAATCATTACATCATTTCTGTGGTATAATTACCTGTGCTGCCTTCATTTAGTTACTGGAAGAGGCATTATATAAAGTTAGTGAATTTCTCTTGGAAATGATAACTTGGATTATGTCCATTTAATAATACAACTTCTTGGATATTTTCTCTTATTATATTATTACATCAAAAGAGAATGCATCGACTATTTTAAACCATTATCCAAACTAACCATAATTATAATTGCTTTTATTTACCACAGCATTTTTGGCTGAGCATTCACAAAGACTTCAGAATTAGATTTTAAACACCATACACAGACAAAGTAATACGGCAATAGTATTGAGAACAAATATATTTTGTTGGGTTGGATTAATCTTTGTTTTGTTTTGTTTTGTTTTGTTTTGTTGTTTTGTTTTGTTTTTTAATTGGGTGCTCAAGGAAACTGGATAATAATCATTGGCATAAGTTGTGGTTTGATAAAACATCTAGCGTACTTTTTATTTATTTTATTATTTTTTAATGTTGATTTTTGATAGACAGGGACAGAGTGTGAGCAGTGGAGGGGCAGAGAGAGAGAAAGGGAAACACAGAATCCAAAGCAGCCTCCAGGCTCTGAGCTGTCAGCACAGAGCCCAACGCAGGGCTCAAACTCACAAACTGCGAGATCATGACCTGAACTGAAGTCAGATGCTTAACCGACTGAGGCACCCAGGTGACCCTCTCTAGTGTACTTTTAACTTCAATTTAGATTAAGATGAAAAAAATGGAGACAATATAATAAAAATTCATTCTGAATCCTTCCAGAGAGATTATATCCTTGATTGTAGATTTAGCTAACTAAGAAGTCTATTGTGTCCTAGTATTGTGTCCTTGTATCTTCTTACAATGTAGTCTAATTAGATTTGTTTCATGAATTATTTCTTGGTTAATAGAAAATTAATTGAAGCAGAAATATATTGCCTTTTGTTAACATGACATTGTTTTCATTTCTTATAAATGCAAGCACACAGGCATTTAATGAACTTGGCTTTGAAAATCATTATTACAAATTTGGAAACAGTGTTCTTAAATTAAGATGTGATAATGTGATAAATTACTTTATCTTCCTTATTGAGAAATATTTGGACATTGAATCTGGCATTCTAAATGATAGGGTAAAAACTGGATATGTTTAAAGGAAAAATCAAATCTTTCCTTCAGTTGTAATAATGTCTGCATTGTGATATTGTGATCTGGAACACAGGATTGGGAATCAACGACTTCCATGGTTAACATTCTTTTTGATCACTCAATTGTAAGGGAACTTGGTAATGTATTTAACTTGTGGTACCTCAGTTTCCATATCTATAAAATGGTAATAATAGCTATTAAATAACAAAAGTCAGCTGAGTAAATTTGAAAATGTAATTGGCTATGTTTAGGCATTGGTGAATCTATTGCAATAGAAATAGAAAAGAACTTCCACTGAACTCTAGAAAAGGAAAGACCTTGAAAGGTGGAAAGAGGGTGGAAAAGGGAACTTCTTAGCAAACAATGCATTGTTTCAGGCAAGGTCACTTTCCCCTTAGGGAATGGAAGGGGCCTAAAGGTCAAACTTTCTCATTAGTGTTACCCAGGTAATGCCATGTTGACTGGATAAGGGTTACATTCCTAGGGGGTAGAAACTGCAGTTAGGTTAAGTATTAAGTCTTGGTTTGCTAATGTGGGGTTTAGCACAAATGACTCCAATTTGGGATTGTGGTCTTCTTTTTAACATAGTAGGCTAGAAGACGTCAGGTTTTAGCTTGATTTTGAATGTAAGAGAAAGACTAGGAACAAAAAAGGACAATGCTTTGTCAAGAAAGTGCTTCCCAGGGGTGCCTGGGTGGTTCAGTCAGTTGAGCATCCAACTTCAGCTCAGGTCATGATCTCATGGTTTGTGAGTTCAAGCCCCACATCAGGCTCAGAGCCTGGAGCCTGCTTTGGATTCTGTGTCTCCCTCTCTTTCTGTCCGTTCCCCACTTACACTCTGTCTTTCACTCTCTCAAAAATAAATAAACATTAAAAAAATAGTAAAAAAAAAATAAAAAGAAAGTGCTTCCCAAATTAGAGAAAAAAGACTGAAAGTGGACATTCATTTGAAAAAGCTAGCAAATAAACAATGAAATAAGCCTGTAAATTAAAAGGAAGAGTTAATATTGATAAAATCAGAAATCCAGCAGAAAAATGCAATAACAATAGAAAACAATAAAAATCAAGACTTCATTAACAACACCAATAAAGTGACAAAAGATTTTTTGCACTTTTGCATTAAAAATTTAATGTAAAAAGAGCAATAACTGCAGATAGGAATTAGTGCTGTAAAATAATTCTAGTTCGTATTTATATTAACATTTTAGAAAGCTGGATGAAGTAGATACTATAGGAAAAATCTGAATATTGAACCCAACATAAGAAGATAACATATTAGTATTAATTATGGTAGAATTATTTTACTTTTTCTTTTCAAATTTTTATTTAAATTCTGTTAAGTTCATATGCTATATGCAATATTGGTTTCAAGAGCAGAATTCAATGATTCATCACTTACATGCAACATCCAGTGCTCACCATAACAAGTGCCTTCTTAATACCTATCCATCTAGCCCATCTCCTTCCATCAACTCTCAATTTGTTCTCTATCTTTAAGAGTTTCTTATGGTTTGTTTCTCTCTCTCTCTCTCTCTTTTCTTTTCTCCCCCTCCCCAAGTTCATCTGTTTTGATTCTTAAATTTTACATGTAAGTGAAATCATATATTCGTCTTTCTCTGACTGACTTATTTTGTTTAGCATAATACAGTCTACCTTCATCCACATAATCGATAATCGCAAATGGCAAGATTTCATTCTTACTAATGGCTGACTAATATTATATATATATATAGTGCAATTGCTGGATGGTAGGGTAGTTCTATTTTTAGCTTTTTGAGGAAGCTCCATACTGTTCTCCAGGGTGACTGCATCAGTTTGTATTCCCTCACAGTGGAAGAGGGTTCCCCTTTCTCCACATCCTCGCCAATACCTGTTTCTTGTGCTGTTAATTTTAGTCATTTTGACATTTTGTGAGGTGGTATCTCATTGTGGTTTTGATTTGTATTTCCCTAATGAGGAGTGATGTTGAGCATCTTTTCATGTCAGCCATCTGGATGTCTTCTTTGGAAAAGTGTTCTCTATCCTTAGGAGTCTCTTAAATGGATTTCTTAGATGGATTATTTGTTTTTTTTGGGTGTTCAGTCTGATAAATTATTTGTAGATTTTGGATACTACCCCTTTATCCAATATGCTATTTGCAACTATCTTCTACTATTCCATCAGTTGCCTTTTAGTTTTCTTGATTATTTTCTTCACTATGCAGAAGCTTTTTACCTTGATGAAGTCCTAGTAGTTCATGTTTGCTTTTGTTTCCCTTGCCTCTCAACACTTGTCAAGTAAGAAGTTGTGACCGAGGTCAAAGAGATTGCTGCCTGTGTTCTTCTCTGGGATTTTGACAGTTTCCTGTCTCATATTTAGGTCTTTCATCCATTTGGAATTTATTTTTGTGTGTGATGTAAGAAAGTGGTCCAGGTTCATTTTTTTGCATGTTACTGTCCAGTTTAAGTATGGTGGAATTATTTTAAATTAACAACACACACACATCTAAAAAAAAAAAACAACTGGCAGATCCAAATAGTTTTGAGCACACATTCCTCTTAATATCACAAAGAAATAATTATGAAATTTAAATCAGTTCATAATATTTGAGAAATCAATAATTTCCCAATGAATTTAAGATTAGTATAAATTTGATATAAAAAGGAATTAAAGACAATTAAATTTAGCAATTTATTTGAAAAATAGCATGGCCAGTAGATGTTATTTAAAAATATTAATATTAATTTTTATCGTATTAACCAAGAAAAAATTACATTACTCTATAAATTACTGTATAGAAAGTATTTGATAAAATAAAAATCTAATCCTGATAAAATTTATAAGGAACTAGGGCTAGAATGAATGTTGTTAACCTTCCAAAAACTTATAGACAATGTTATATTTAAGAATATAAATTTGGAAAGTTTTATCAAAATCAAGAATAAGATCCAAGCAATCAAATAAGAAAAACCAATGTGATGTGTAAGATATTGGAAAGGAAATGACAAAAGCCATTATTCACAATTAATATGATTGTCTACCAAAGGGGAACCTGGGTGGCTCTGTTGGTTAAGCGTCTGCCTTCAGCTCAGGTCATGATCTCACAGTTCGTGAATTGGAGCCTCACATCCGGCTCTGTGCTGATGGTTTGGAGCCTGGAGCCTGCTTCAGATTCTGTGATTCCCTCTCTCTCTGCCCCTTCCCCGCTCACACTCTGTCTCTGTCTCTCTCAAAAATAAATTTAAAAAATTAAAAAAAAAATTTAAAAATATGGTTGTCTACCAAAAATATATGTAAGGTTCTATTTAAAAGTTATATGTACTCTTAAGAGAGTTTTTTAAGATGAATGGATATGAATTTAAAATTACTGAAAATATAGATCCCTTTACTTCAGTGAAAGCCAATTAGAAAATTTAATTTAAAAAGATATCCTTCAAAATACTCAATAAGACAATGAAATTTGTTATAAATGCTTCAAACAATGTTCAAGATTTCCCCAAAACTGAAGATGTCCTAAAAGATCTGAATAACTATATATTGGCCCCATTCACAAGTGAGAACACTCAATATTGTAAAGATATAAATTCTC
The DNA here is from genome assembly GCF_018350195.1 of Panthera tigris. Classification (NCBI taxonomy): domain Eukaryota; kingdom Metazoa; phylum Chordata; class Mammalia; order Carnivora; family Felidae; genus Panthera; species Panthera tigris. The sequence goes on from NC_056661.1 coordinate 83,092,763, forward strand.
TTCACATTTTAAATTCAGTTCAATATTAGTTTAAGTCACACTAAGATTTCTAAATTGACAATTTAATTTCACAGTTCAAATGGAAGGAGAAAATGCAAAAGAATAAATATGACATCTTGTAAAAAAAAATAAGAACAATGAGGAATGTCTTGCTCTATGAGATCAATACATTCTCCAAAGCTTTATTAGAGAATAAATAAACAAAGAAGAGTAGAGCTCAAAACAAATTCACGTGTAATGGAAATCGCATATAATGCATATTGTATGTGAAATGAGTCAGGAAAGGTAGATTACTCAATAAAAAGCTGAATTTCATTACTTGATATTTATATGAAAAAGAGCAAAACTAATAATGCAACAAACTAAATGATAATTTGCAATTTAATCTAACATTTTATTAAAAAAATACCATGACCAAATAGGCCTTACTTTAAGAAAATAAGGATAGTGGAAATCCTTAATAATTAATCCTTCACATTAACAACACTAAAATCACATTATCATATAAGTTTGTTTATTACCTTATAGAAGTAACTGGATAATACAGGCCCCAGCGAACAGGAAATACACATAATAAATGAATAAATATATTAATTAAATGTTTAAAGTAACATTTTCAAACCATAGAATTATTAGATTAAAACACAGTATGTCATAATTTGTGTTTCTCCTACAAATTTAGTCATAAATTTGTGTTTCTCCTACAAATTTAGTACCATATAATTTTTCTTCGCCTTTGCGATAGGAGAAAACAATATCAGATTTTAATCATCCAGTTCTTAAACCAGCTTCTACAAATGTCACATGTTATTGGGACACATGCTGGCAGTATTTTTTAATCCCTTTTGTTCCTGCTAATAGAAAGTGAAAACTATACACTAATCACTTTAGCTATATTGATGCATAAGAAATAATCAGAATTTTATGCAATCATTCTGAGACTATTACCTCCCCTTTCCAAAAAACATTTTTCCAATTTAATATCTATTAAAAATAACAGATAGAAGAATTGTGAATAATGAATTTTAAAAACAATACTTTGAATGGAAACATGAAAGATCAGCATAAAGTACCTAAAATTCAGAATAGAGTTAATACATTTGGGTTCAACTCTTGGAGATGCAGTTGTGTATGTATGACATTAGACCAGATGTCTAATCAGGTTTATATATGGTTATATATGATGTTTATATGGCTACCTATCTAGTGTTAGCATCTCCTTCCTAGATGTAAAAATGTTTGCTTATATAATTGTAGCACTGGCCAAGAGAATCTTATGTAAATTAAAGAATAAGCAAGCCACTATGAATATTTAGCCAGCAAAATTATATTTGTTCTAATGTCTGAAACTTTTGTTTTTCAAGGTTCTGTTTTTGTGGAGTTAATTTATCTACTTCCAGAATTCTAGTTGCCAGAAGTCTAAGACATTTCTTTGTGGAACATAGATATATAAAGTTTCTAATCTGAGACTACAAGCATGAAAAAGATTAATATTCCTCTAAAGATTTCCAATTAACTAAGCAACATAATTCACATACAGTCCACTGTTAACTTGTGAATTATTAAATATCATATTTAGGGTAATTTGAAAAAAATGAAAATTATTTTTGTCATGTTTATGGTATCTGAGAAAAATTATCGTATCTCAAAGCAGATGAATTGGACTCAACTGGTTTAACCAATTTAATCAGGAGTTCTAAAAAAATTTAAAAACAAGACTAGCTAATTGAATGAAAAGAATGATGTCATGTCCAGTTCCCTGTTCATGAATAAAGTTTTAGCCTTGAGCTTCTTCTTTGATATATTTGTGACAAAGAACACTCAACTCAAAAACAAACAAACAAAAAAGACTCGGTAACATTATATGATGTTTCATCTGAACATTGAATTTTATTTTCATACTCTAATAGATATATGCAGGTGATAGAACCATCACCACCATAATTTGATCTATTAAAAATAAATTGAAAAATGTGAAAATATTTGTAACATGTTACAAAGTATTATTATCAGTATTAAAAAGCTTTTACTAATAAGTGGAATATGCAGTAAAAGTTAAGATATAGGAGGCTGGGTGCAGAGAGGCTGGGGCTGTGGCCAGGCGTGGCTCTGCTGGCAGGCGGCCGCAGCTGCAAGGAGCTCAGTGTGGCCCCAGCCCCGTCATGACTGCTTGGACGCAGGTTTAACTTTTTTATTCAGCAAAAATGTGGATTCAGAAAAGCACCCAGGAAGGTTGAACCTAGAAGATCACCGGAACAAGTGGTGAAACATGCAAGACAAGTGCTTTGATTCCTCCTGTAGAAGAAACAGTCTTTTATCCTTCTTCCTGTCCTATAAGGACCCTTGTAAAGCCCTTGTTTTTCACTGTTGGGTTTACAAGGTGTGCATTTGGATCAGCTGTCATTTGGCCATATGAATCACTGAAATCCAGGGTCCAGAGTTATTTTGATGGTATAAAATCTGGTTGGTTGGACAGCATAAGACCACAAAAGGAAGGAGACTTCAGGAAGGAGATTAACAAGTGCTGGAATAACCTAAGTGATGACCAGCAGACTGTGACAGGTTTATGTTAGCTTACACGTTTTAGTCATTCAAGGGAAGAGAAATCAAACCAAAAGGTATCATAGCTGCAAATGTTTTTTGTATTCTGTTTATGGAGAGTACCTTCTCTACAGCAGACAGTGATCAGATATTTCACATCCAACTCAGCCTCAAAGGTCCTTTGTTCTCCAATGTTGCTGTCAATATTCAGTCATTTCTCCTTGTTTCACATGGCAGCAAATATGTATGTTTTGTGGAGCTTCTTCTCCAGCATAGTGAACATTCTGGGTCAAGAACAGTCCATGGCAGTGTACTTATCTGCAGGCGTTATTTCCAATTTGGTCAGTTATGTGTGTAAATTCGCCACAGGAAGATATGGACCATCACTCGGTGCATCAGGCGCTATCATGACTGTCCTTGCTACTGTGTACACAAAGATCCCAGAAGGGAGGCTCGCCATTATCTTCCTTCTAATGTTCACATTCACAGCAGGGAATGCCCTAAAAGCCATTATTACTATGGACACAGCAGGAATGATCCTGGGATGGAAATTTTTTGATCATGCAGCACATCTTGGGGGAGCTGTCTTTGGAATATGGTATATTACTTATGGTCATGAACTCACGTGGAAGAACAGGGAGCCTCTAGTGAGAATTTGGCATGAAATGAGGACTAACGGCCCCAAGAAAAGAGGTGGCTCCAAGTAAATCTGGGGTTGGATGATGCTGGTGCGTGTGGCCTATGCTGCCTGGAGATCCCCAGGAATACATTGGCCCTGGAGTGACCACACCTTTGCTCCCTGCCTGGAAGACACCCAGCATCTAGCTTTCCTAGTATTTTAAACTGTCCTCAGTACATGTCTTACTAGAAAGTGAATTATGACGAAGTCGTGAAGTAAAGGTTTATATCTCTACTTGGTAAAAATAAATAAATGAATGAATGAATAAATAAATAAATAAACAAACGAACAAACAAACAATAAATAAATATCGCAAATAATAAAGAAAAAAGATTAAATAAATGTACAACATCATTTTTCCTAATAAATTTGTATATATTTAAAAAATGGTAATCCAGGATTTTTGCAAGTATGGGAGAGAAATTTCTGGTGGTATGTAATTCAGCAAATCATTTCTAAAGATTTTGAGTCATGCAGGTATGTATCTAAAATCCAATTTTAATTTGCTGTGTTTACTCAAAGGGAATAATTAGGAATATGCCCAAAAAAGGTCTTTTAAAAAATGTGCTTACAAAGGGTAGATCTTATTTACATTTTATTTTTTCTTTCTGTGTTCAGAAGACGGGTATTCTCTGCATTTTTGTCTCTGTTTAATTTTAAACATTGAAACTACAGGATTTTAAAAAGCTGCGCATATGTTCATCATTATGAAATTCTTGTGAGATCATTTATTATGAAACAGTTTTCCTGTGTAGTGACATAGTGGAAGGAATGTGTATTTCTCCTTACTCTAAAATCATCACAAAGACTTCAGTGGGGGTCTGTTTTGAGTTCATTGCTGTAGAAGTTTTTGATTAATATTTTATAGGCTTATTGAAAGCAAATAGAAACCATTAAAACCATCAAAAACTGTTTATTTGTTTTTAAGATTTAAGTCAATGTTCAATTCACATAGAAAAAGTAGCATTTCTGTTTCAGTAAGGAACATTTACAATGTATCATGTTAATCCCTTGTTTTAGCCATTGAAAAAATACGTAAGATCATTAAATAGAATTTTCACTACTTAAACTTAGTATTATTAATGGCTACTTTGGAGAAAACAATATCTATGCCACTCACATTACAGTTTTTTAAATTTTTTTATAACATTTGTTTATTTTTGAGAGACAGAAGGAGAGCATGAGCAGGAGAGGGGTAGAGAGAGAGGGAGACACAGAATCCAAAGCAGGCTCCAGGCTCTGAGCTGTCAGCACAGAGCCCGATGCAGGGCTCAAACTCATGAAATGTGAGATCATGACCTGAGCTGAAGTCCGACGCTCAACCAACTGGACCACCCAGGGGCCCCCATGTTACAGTTTGATAGTCATAGTATCTATATGCTTCCTGAGCATTTGCTTCTGCTAGTTTAAATTATTTCTGCTAATAATTTCTTTTTGAGATGGGAGGTTTGTGTTTGTTCATGAGTATTATTTTTATAGTGAAAGAAAGAAGGGAATTATTGAAATTCTAGAAAAATAATGAAGCATGTGAGAAAAATGAATATAGAAATCTATACTTGGAGGAGAATTTGATCTTTCTGCAATTTAATGGCATATTCTGTTTTTTTCATTCTGTATTGCTGATTTTTTATACATAAGTTCCTTGAACAATTTACTTCTCTGGTTGAGATGTCTTCTCTATTATAAGAGTCTAGTATTTGTTTCTCTACTTTTATCCAGTTCAGCCCTAATATCAAATCAGCAGGTAATGTTTGAGGGCTGTATCATGCAGTGATCTCAAACTCCACTTGTTTAGGGGCGCCTGGGTGGCTCAGTCAGTTAAGTGTCTGACTTCAGCTCAGGTCATGATCTTGCGGTTTGTGAGTTTGAGCCCCACATTGGGCTCTGTGGTGACAGCTCAGAGCTTGGAGCCTCCTTCAGAGTCTGTGTCTCCCTCTCTCTCTCTGACCCTCCCCTATGCACGCGCGCTCTCTCTCTCTCTGTCTCTCAAAAATAAATAAACATTAAAAAATTTTCTTTCAGGGCACCTGAGTGGCTCAGTGGTTGAGCCTCCGACTTCAGCTTATGTCATGATCTCACAGCTCGTGAGTTTGAGCCCCATGTTGGGCTCTGTGCTGACGGATCAGAGCCTGGAGCCTGCTTCGGATTCTGTGTCTCCTCTCTCTGCCCCTAACCCACTCGCATTCTGTCTCTGTCTGTCTCAAAAATAAATAAACATTTAAAAATTTTTTTTCCAAACTCCACACATTTAAACCTAAGCCCACCTTTTCTTCTCAGGTCCACCTGACTTTAATTTCTAATTATTAAAATCATTTTATTTTTTTCAAAGTAATACATGCTTACAATCAAAATGTCAAAGAATACTGAAGGGATTATATTTTTAATTCTTTTTCTGCTCTCAAAGAACCACTTTGTAATTGAAAGAGCGGACCTAGGCCGGCCGCCTCCATCTTGTTTTGTGTCCTCCATCTTGAGTGACTAAGTCCCCGACATGGCCCCTTTCCCGAAAACCACAGAAAGGAATTCCTGTTCAAACCTTAGACCACGTCTCCTCCCCTTGAGTAACTTCCCACTCACCCGTTCAAACTTCCCGTTCAAACCATGCCCTACAACCAGCGCAACGGGACTCTGACCCTTCCCCAGCCAATCGGCTAAGGCCACGACCATCACCCCCCCAACTGCCCCTAGACCCCTATAAAACCTTTGTGCTTTTGAAACACTCTCTCTCTCCGGTATCTCACCGCTGTGTAGGTGCAGGTAGGGGATTGAGCTCGAGCTAGCTCGAATAAAGGCTCTTTGCTTTTGCATTGGACTCGGCTCCCTGGTGGTCTTTGAGGATCATAAATTCTGGGCATAACAGTAATATTTTTATATGTCATCATTTATATTCATATTTCTATTTGGCTAATTCAGTGATGAATTTTTATATCTACTGGCATTCTAATATGGTAGCTGAGGATATGCCTTCTTACACCATACTCCTACCTCTGGTCCTTCCATCTTTCCTTTATAATTACAATTTTTGGTTAAATCAACAGTCAATGTTTATATTGCTATGAGACTGTAAACATTGCTATGAGACTGTAAACATAATTCCCTACTGAATAAAATACTGTAGTGTACTATAATTGTACTTATTGTCTAATGGAAAATTTTCCTATTCATACTGATAATAATTTCTTAAGTTTTTTTCTTAGTTGTTTATGTAAATCACTGTTTTCCTCCATGTTTTCCCATTTATATGTTAAATGACTGGAAAATACGCAATCATGCCAAACTTTGTCCTTCCTTCCTTCCTTCCTACCTTCCTACCTTCCTACCTTCCTCCCTTCCTTCCTTTCTTCATTCCTTCCTTCCCTTCATATTTTCTCTCCCTTTTTCCTCTCCCTTGTCCTTCTTCTACTTCCTATTCCTTTTATTTATGGAAGGACTTCTTCATCTACAATCATGATTTGTTGCTCTTCTGGGCCAGAAAACAAATTTTGCCGTTGACCTCTCTTTGTTTTTTGTTTGTTTCAACCATAGTATATCTTAAGAATTTTCTTAGTTGTTTATGTAAATCACTGTTTTCCTCCATATGTTCCCATGTATACGTTAAATGACTGGAAAATACGCAATCATGCCAACATTTGTCCTTCCTTCGTTTCCTAAGGAGAGTCATCATGGTAAATAAATTGTTTTACCTTGAATGTCTGAAAATGACTTTTTTTTCCCACTCAACGTGATTCATAAATGAGAAGTCATTTTCCTTCTGTGTTTTGAAAGCTTTACCTCACTGGTCCTTGGCTCCCATAAGTTGTTCCTGAAAAGTATGAGCCTCATTTCAGCCTCATAGTTCTTGCTACATGCCTCTCAGAGTTTCTCTATGACAAACACCCTCACTTTTAATTAAATTTCCTGCCTCTGCTTGAAAATGGCTCTAATTTTCCCAATCAGCGATTTGCCTTTCTTTCAACTGTTTTGTCTGATTCAAAAAGTCTACTGTCATGAGGAGACAGACTTCATTGTTTGATGATTGACCACTGACAGCTTTGAAGCCTCATCCCTTCCCATACCCCTGGTATCCCACAACTGGGCAAGCTGATAAGAAAACCTGGGTGCTCCCTACCTTGGAACCAGTAAAAGATTCAAACCTTGCAAATCTCTACCTGCTTACGTGGGAACTCTGCATCTATTTCCACATCCTAACTGCAACAAAATCCAGGCTAGTTTCCTTTCTTTGCTCTCATAAGCTATTTCAGACCTGTTTGAAATTCCTGCCCTGCTCTCCCTAGAGACAACAGTTATGTAAGTAATAAAGCTTTTCATACCCTCTTGGTGTGTATGTAGGGTCATCAGTTTTAACATCCAAACCAAACCTTGAGTAGGGGTGCTTCTTGCTTTTGCAGTATGACCATAACTTTACTATTATATCTGCCCCATATCTCTTCTTCTCTATAGGTTGTTAGCTTATTAATTCTTTGCTGGATTGTAACAGGAATTTGGGGGGAAAAGAAAAGACTAAGAAGATGAATAAAAGGCTATGGTCAATTTATTCTAGTTATGCAATAATCCCCCATAATTTCCTTTAATACATCAAACTTAATGCTTAAAGTCATGCTTAACTCCTGCTTCTTCTTTTTCCCCATACCCAAACTTTGTTGATTTTTTTCTTTCATAGTGTCTCCATGGTGTTAACTTGCTTCAGCACTGACACTTAAAATATCCTGATTTGCTTGTTTATTAACACAATTTAAAAATGGAATTCTTTCTGCCTTAGCTTCAGTTGAGGTCCAAAGGCTAAAAACAAACCAATAGGTGGTATCTTTTCTCATAGTCTTTTTTTTTTTCTTCTCTCATATTCTTAAGTGAGTTACAAAGACAATTATGTAAAAATTTCAGCAGAGATGGCTCAAAAACTAGTTTTATCATATAAAAGGGTTGACTTTGAAGGGGTGGTTCTGATGTCATTTTAAAATAGATCCTATCTGAGTGCGTCTCATGCAGCTGCTTTGAGATCTGCCTGGAAAGAGCCCTGCAGGGTACGGCAGAATGCTGGAGCTGAGGGGGGCAGATAAGCAGGAGTCTGGTGGAATGGCTTTGGCCTCATTTAGGTAGTTGAAGTTAGTTGTTCTCAGTAGGAGAATCTTTGAGATACCTATGAAAGCACAACATGATAAAAACAGTCAGCTTTTGAATACCTGCCAGAGTATACTAACATCAGAATATGACTGTACTAGCAAGTAAAACCATCTCTATACCTTATGTCTCTTCCAGCTGGCCAGTTTTGTTATCTGCCACCAGCATTTTGTAGAGCCTTTGTAAATGGCTCCTATGCTGGCTCCCTGATGCAGGGCCCACATTTGAACCATAGGAGGGGCGCCTGGGTGGCTCAGTCGGTTAAGCATCTGACTTCGGCTCAGGACATGATCTCGCGGTTCGTGAGTTCAAGCCCCGCGTCAGGCTCTGTGCTGATGGCTCAGAGCCTGGAGCCTGTTTCAGATTCTGTGTCTCCCTCTCTCTCTTACCCTCCCCTGTTCATGCTCCGTCTCTCTCTGTCTCAAAAATAAATAAACGTTAAAAAAATAAAAAAATAAAAAATAAAAGAATTGACATTGAACCATAGGAAATACACACCTCTGGGGAGCCAACAGTGGATAGTGGCTTGATCTGACAATGGTGACCTCTGTGAACTCAATTTCCAGGCAGGTAATCCAGTCAGAGCCTTTCACTTTTCTCCAACATTGAGTAGAAAACCAGTCCCTTTGCCCCATCAAGCTCCATAGGGCACATATCAAGCTGTCAGAATGATGCCCTAAAGCCCCTTTTACTTGGCATGAGGTATGAGCAAAGACCTCCCTCCTGTTGATCAAGGAGAGAAAATGCTTAAGCACTGCAAATTGTTTCTCAAAATAATTTCCTCCTTTGGTGTCTTTCTGCTGAGGTAGCCTGGCCTCTGTTCAGGAGCCTTCTTTTATTGAGCAGGTTTTTAAGTGACCTCACTTAAACCTCAGACCATTTCTCTGACTTCAACCATTTTATACTTTTAAGATAAGTGTTATGCTAATGATCAGACAATTAGTTTTGAGAAAGATCCTTGGCATTTTTTGTATAATGCTCTACTCTCTCACTTCGAAACCTGCTACATATTATAACATTGTGTTATATTTTTTAAATGTGTTGATTTAGGGGCACCTGGGTGGCTCAGTTGGTTAAGTATCCGACTTCAGCTCAGGTCATGATCTCACAGCTAGTGGGTTTGTGCTCTGGATAAGGCTCTGAGCTGTCAGCACAGCTTCGGATTCTGTCTCTCACTCTCTCTGTCCCTCCCCTACTTGTGTTCTGTCTCTCTTGCTTAAAAATAAATAAACATTAAAAAAATTAAAAAAAATAAATGTATTGATTTATCTATTCTCTACCTTGCAGCTTAGAAACAAGTTCATATGATTTAAAAATGATTAGAGGGAGGGGCGCCTGGGTGGCGCAGTCGGTTAAGCGTCCGACTTCAGCCAGGTCACGATCTCGCCGTCCGTGAGTTCGAGCCCTGCGTCAGGCTCTGGGCTGATGGCTCGGAGCCTGGAGCCTGTTTCCGATTCTGTGTCTCCCACTCTCTCTGCCCCTCCCCCGTTCATGCTCTGTCTCTCTCTGTCCCAAAAATAAATAAAAAACGTTGAAAAAAAAATTAAAAAAAAAATGATTAGAGGGAAAACAGTACAGTACATTAGACAATGTGAGCTACAAATATGGCTAATACAAAAATGTATTTGATAAAAACCTATATAGTTACTATGGACAAAGAAGGCATAGCTCTGAGCCTTATCACAATCAAGATCATATCTTTTATATTTCAATTACTTATTTAATATTCTGTCTCCCTTAACTAGATTTTAAGCTCTGTAAGAGCAGTTTTTTGTTCTTGTTTTTGTTTTTTATTTCTACTTGTGTTTTTTTTTTCCCCCAGTGGGACTGATCCTTCACCTTTGAGACTTTGCATGATGAATGTCATATGCCCAAAAACTATTTCTTGAATAGAAGAATGAATAAATAAATGTGTTTATAAGAATTATTTTTCTTTTGCAGTTGAAATACAAATTTTGAGTACATGTATTGCAAATATGTTCTCCCTGTCTGCAATTTGTTTTTCAACATTTTTGGGGGGAATTTGCTGTCTTGGAAAAGCTTTTTTCTAATATAACTGCATTGAGGTAAAATTTATATAAAATAAAATTCAGCAAACAATCTTCAAAAAAGAAAAAGAACAAAACTAAAGGCATCACGGTCCCAGATTTCAAGCTATACTTCAAAGCTGTAGTAATCAAAACAACATGATACTGGCATAAAAATAGACACATAAGTCAATGGAACACAGTAAAGAGTCCAGAAATAAACCCATGATTATATGGTCAATTAATCCATGACAAAAGAGGCAAGAATATGCAGTGGGAAAAAGACAGTCTCTTTAATAAATGGTGTTGGTAAAATTGGACAGCTACATGAAAAAAATTCAAACTGGACCACTTTCTTACACCATACACAAAAATAAATTCAAAATGGATCAAAGACCTAACTGGGAGAAGTAAAACCATCAAAATCCTAGAAGAGAGCACAGGCAGTAATTTCTCTGACATTGGCCATAGCAAAATATTTCTAAATATATCTCTTGAGGCAAGAGAAATAAAAGCCAAAATAAACAATTTATATAAAAATAAAAAGCTTTTGCACTGCAAAAGAAAATATCAACAAAACAAAAAGACAACTTACTGAATGGGAGAAGATATTTGCAAATGATACGTCTGCTAAAGGGTTAGTATTAGAAATATAGGAAGGGCTTATACACCTCAACACCAAAAAACAAATAATCCAATTAAAAAATAGGCAGAAGACATTAACAGACATTTCTCCAAGGAAGACATACAGATGGCCGACAGACACATGAAAGGATGCTTCACATCACTCGTCATTGGGAAATGCAAACCCAACCCACAATGAGATATCACCTCATAGCTGGCAGAATGGCTGAAATCAAAAACACAAGAAACAACAAGTGTTGGCGAGGATGTGGAGAAAAAGGAATCCTCATGTATTCTTTTTATGAATGCAAACTGTTGCAGTCACTGTGGAAAACAGCATGGAAGTTCCTAAAAAAATTAAAAATAGGATTATCATATGATGCAGTAATTCCACTTCTAGATTATTTACTCAAAAAATGCAAAAACACTAATTTGAATAGATATATATGCACCCCTGTGTTTATTATAGCACTAATTATAATAGCCAAAATGTGGAAACAACCCAAATGTCCGCTGACAAATGAATGGATAAAGAAGGTGTGATGTATGTATATAATAGAATATTACTTAGTCATAAAAAGAATGAAATATTGCCATTTGCAACAACATGTTTTAAACTATTGCTTAAGAAACAAATGAACAAAGAGAAAAAAAGAGAAACCAAAAAAGACTCCTGAATATAGAGAACAAATTGTTACCAGAGAGGGGAGGTGGGTGGGAAGACAGGTGAAATAGGTGAAGGAGATTAAGAGTACACATATCATGATGAGCAGGGAGTAATGTATAGAATTGTTGAATCACTATATCGTGCACCTGAAACTAATATAACACCGCATGTTAAATTAAAAATAAATACATTTTTAAAATATATAATTCACCAATTTAAAGTGTACAATTTGATGAGTTTTGAAAGTTATATATAATTGTGTAGCCATGACTACAATCATGATATGGAATGTTCCACCACCCCAAGAGTTCCCTTGTCCCCTTTGCAGTCAATCTCTTAACGACTGTCCTTTGTTTGAATTGGTTCTTGTAGTTTTTCATTGACTTTAATTACAGGTCATGGTAGTATTAAGAGATGTCCTAAGGAATTTTCTGCATTCCAGATGCACTTACTTACATATTATCTGCCAGTCCACAGATGATATTTTGGGCAGAAACAGCACATGCAAGGAAGGCAAAACCATACCCAGAGTAATTGTCTATTTCTGTAGTAACAAAACATTATCCCTTACATGGCAGAAACAGTCCCATGTAATTAACCTGCCATAGGTAGCTAGCTGACCCTGGGGAATGGTCCCACAGTGGGGACTCAGTGTTCTCAGATGTTGGCAGATTGGGTACTCACTTATGGTTGTAGCCAGGTCAGTCTTGGTAAGTAGAAGTTCAGGTTACTTAACCCATGGATTACCTCCATCCCTGCCAACAAGGACACCTTGTACATGATTCCATTGGGAAATGACAGAAGTGACTGAGGAAAGAAGCTGACTGATATCCGTAAAAGACCTCTCAATTTCTATTCTATCCACTTGATTTTTAAAATCTTCAACTTTTGTTGTCATCTTTTGGTGGATATTCAGATGGGACATAAATATCTTCATATTCTTTGCCCATTCAGAGAGGTCTCTCTACATACTTCTTCCCTGGACTTCTTTATCACCAATTTTTCAATCATGTTGCTTTCAGGTCGCTTACCAGAGGCCTAAACCACTGGCCACATAGGGACATGAAACAGAGTAAGGAGGTAGAAAGTGACTGGGTAGAGAGAGGGAGGCAGAAGTTGCTAGCCATATATATATATATGTGGAGATATATGTGGAGCCATATATATATATATGTGGAGATATGTGGATATATATGGAGACCAGTATAGGGAGAGGAAGACAGACATGTGAAGAGCAATCTGGTCAAAGGCCTGAAGGGGAAGATTAAGCTCCGCCCATGTGACAATGGGAAAATGACCACCAGAGGGCGAATAATTATAGACCCTTCTATCTGGCTATTTCTCCTTCCAGACAAAATGAACAATGAGGTACACCATTCAAAATTCTATTCAATGGAATAACTTCCCTTCACCATTGTCCTTTAGGGAGGTCCCAGTGCTATAGCTGTCCACTTTCAGGTCATGTCTGCACATTGTACAGAAGCATCTGAGGTCTGAGTTTTCCCTTTCTCAGTCAACATTATGAAATGATCAATAAATGCTTTGGAATGAGACAACACAAATTTAAGAGCATAAGTAACTTTTAATGTGTTTATTATTCTGACTCACTAGGTAAGCAAAAACAGTAAAACTTTCTATAGTGAGACTGGCTTAGAGATTTAGCTACATAAAGAGAGAATTCTAGATTTCAGTAGGAATTAATAAAATACAAAGATTTGTTCTACATGAGAGCCAGGTTAGACTGTAGGCTATTTGAAAAGTGTGCCTCATTATTGTTCATCTCTAAATTATTTTCAGTCAGTTTGGGATTGCAAAGTATTTTTAATGATTTTCATGTTACACAATTTTGTAACACAAACTAGAACAATCATTCTTAAACTTTAGTGAGCATAACCATCACCTAGAGAGTTACAGTAAGATTTTTTAATATTTTGGTAGGTGCAAACATAAGCAAAATTTTAAGGTATGTATTTTTTAAGATGAATTTTTATTTTTTTCTTTTTAAATTTTATTATTATTATTATTATTACTATTATTAATACTATAAAAATTTATTTATTTTAAGAGAGAGAGAGAGTGTGTGTGCGCTAGTCAGGGAGGGGCAGAGAGAGAGGGAGAGAGAATCCCAAGCAGGGTCCATCCACACTGTCAGCACAGAGCCAAATAGGGGGCTTGAACTCACAAACCATGAGATCATGACCTGAGCGGAAGCCGAGAGTTGGACACTCAACCCACTGAGCCACCCAAGTGCCCCGTTTTTTATTATTTTTTAATGTTTATTTATTTATTTGGAGAAAGTGAGAGAGAAAGTGCAAGGGGAGGGACAGAGATAGAGGAGAGAGAGAATCCCAAGCAAGCTCTGCACTACCAGACAGGAGCCGGATGTGGGGCTCAATCCCATGAACCATGAGATCATGACCCGAGCAAAAATCAAGAATCAGACAATTAACTGAGCTATCCAGGTGTCCCCTCCAAGATCAATTTTTACTGTACTTTCTCCATTTTCTCACTGTACTGACCTTTGCTCCATTCATTTTTATCACACGGTTTTCTTGCTTGTTGAGGTCTTCTCTCCCTTGTCCTTATCTTCCTTACCCATTCTTATGAGAGCTTTGTACTCCATTAGTATTATACAAATTTCCAAACTGACATTCCATCTTCTAGTCCAGTGGATTTACAAATTTCCAAACCAAGCTGTAGAAGAAAATATAAGTAGAGATGTTTTTGTTGAGGTTCCTGTGACACATTCTGGAACTTCTAAGGTTCCCTGAAGGAGCATTTAAAAATTACTTCTCTGGGATGCCAAAATTCAGTTGTTTCTAACTGACATTTGAGAAAGCATGTAGCAAGGTTATTTCAATTAGGTTAGCATAATGCTAAATCCTACACATATTATTTTTCCTATGTATATACTTTTGAATAGAAAATACATATTTATATGCTGAAAGAGCAGACCTAGGGCAGCTGACTAGTGACTATGTCCCTGACATGAAAGAAGTTCCTGCTCAAACCTCAGAACACGCCTCCTCCCCTTGAGTAACTTGTTTTCTAAGAAAGCAGGCTACTGATTGATGCATTCTTCCGAAGTCTGAGGTGGGAGGAAGGGGAGTGTGAGAGGCGTGGAAAGTGTGAGTAGAAAAGGGAGGGCTTCTCTCAGGTAGGGGCCAGAGGCAGGAGCCTTCAACCCTGTCCAGGCTTCGAATGACCTGGGAGCATTTTACCCCTCCCCAAACCAATTAATCAGAGTCTCTGGGGATGGTGTTTAGTGCTAGGTATTTATATAGCACAGCAAGGCTGACAGCCAATGGTTAATAGGTGACCAGTGAGAAACGTTTTGTATACACTGAGGCCAAACATGTTAGAGATCCTCAGACACAGTGGTTCTTAAACTTCAGGTGCATCAGAATCTCCTGGAAGACTTGTTCAAACACAGATTGCTGAGCCCCACCCCCAGAGTTTCTGATTCAGTAGGTCTGTGACCACCAGGCCCAACATTTGCATTTTTAACAAGTTCCAGGTGATGCTGATAATTGCTGATCTGGGACCACACTTTGGCAGCCAATCGGCTGAGTCCACACCCCTTCTTCAGCCAATAGGCTAAGGCCATGATCCTTATAAAACCTTTGCGCTTTGGAAACTCCCTTTCTCTCTTCAGTATCTCGCCTCTGCGTCAGTGCAGGTAGGAGATTGAGCTTGAGCTAGCTCGAATAAAGGCTCTTTGCTTTTGCATCGAACTCGGCTCCCTGGTGGTCTTCGGGGATCACGAATTCTGGGTGTAACATATACCAGATTCAATATTCACTGGTGGAATTTAGGACATCACTGGAAGTCTTTTAATATGGTAGAAAAATATTTGGCTAGGTGCCTTTAGAGTTCCTTAGATTGATTCACAGGGTAACATATATTCTGTTCTTCAATTAAAAAAAAAATTTTAATGTGTATTTATTTTTGAGAAAGAGAGAACGGGGGAGGGGCAGAGAGAGAGGGAGACATAGAATCGGAAGCAGGCTCCAGACTCCGAGCTGTTTGCACAGAGCCCGATGCAGGGCTAGAACCCACAAACCACAGGATCATGACCTGAGCCAAAGTCAGATGTTCAAATGACTGAGCCACCCAGGCATCTCTCTCTCTTTCTTTTTTAAAAATATTTGTTTTATGTTATTCTTTTAAGTAGGCTCCACACCCACTGTGGGGCTTGAATTCATGACCCTAAGATCAAGAGTCACAGCCTCTACCCCCTGAGCAGCCAGGCACCTCCTGTTCTACTTTTTCTTAAGAATAATCTTGGTCATATGTAAATTAGAGTAGATAATAATAGACTATTCACTCAATATTAGCAAATAGGAACATTGAGAAATGTTAATGTTCTGCTAAATAATTTATTTTAAATTTCTTTTTAAATTTCAACTTGGACCATAACAGTATACACAACTTCACCAGTATTAGCTTGTCTTTTATATCTCTTAAGTTTATTGTTTATGTGAAGAATAGGAAAAATTATTAAAAATAGCATTATTTCACAACTCATTGGTAAACTAAAGTATGAGGAGATATTAAATGTATATGTGGTAATGGGCAAATGGATAGTCATATTACTAAAATCTCAAGAATTTTGTAGTGTATGTTAGAACAATGATCTTCTAACAAGCAAAAAGTCACAATTTTAAGTTCAACTGATGTGCCGCAAAAAAATTACACTGTGAAAAATTGTTTCTTCATATAAGAATAGTGGTGATAATTTTAACTTTTTGTTAATATCAAGCTATCAGTTATGAAGCATTAATATCTTCTGATAAAATGGCTAGATTCTGAGGTGGCAATTAAAATGTGTAATTCTAAAAATAGAAAATATTCTTTATGTACATATGCATATTGCTGTACATATGTATGTTATACAAAAGTATGTAATAACCATTAATTGCTATTGTTTTATGCATCTAACAGACATTAACACAGCAAATGGTATATTTATATAACTATTCCAAAGAAGTATTCATTAAAAAATACCTTGGGAATAGATTAATGGAATTTTAGAAATAGAATGAATATCTAACTTCATTGTTCCTTTTTATCTTATAACAGATGACATTAGGATACAGTAAAATGATTACTGAGGGTCAAATAACTAGTTAATTGAAGATCTGTGATGAGATCCCTCAGATTCACAAATTCCTAGCCCTACGTTTGCTCTTCTGCATGTGCCAACTAAAATGTTATTGGTTATTTATCCATTATGTCCACACTTGAATAGGCTTTAGGTTGGTTCTGAATTGAAAGGGGATTTCTCAATTAAGTTTCTTGATTTAATTTTGGATACCAAAATGCTTGCTGTGAATTTGGACACATTCCTGGCTTCAGACAATCCATAAACTCAATGAAGTCAGGGCTTTAATCAAGAGAATAGATGGAACCTTTGAAATGCAAAACAATGAAATTGAACTGAAGGAATTTCACCCATTTCTTCTTTTTCCATTTACCATATAACTTTGAACTGATTTGAAATCCCCTGGAGTGACAACTTTAGCTGAAGAGTTCAATAGGCTGTAAACTCCTCAACTTCACAGAAATGTGAAATGTAGCACTTTTTCACTTTGAAGAGTATTGGGATCAATATCTTTTAAATCTCATGTGAGCTTTACCTATCCATATTATTTTTATTTTTGGGTATTTTAATTTTTTACATTAACGCAAATACATAAACAAATACAAAAAGAATAGAGGGTCTATTGGAAAATGCAGGCATAGGAATTCTATCTTTTGCTTTTTCAGAGGATTTCAATGAGTTGCCTTTAATTTTCTTGTTTAGTAGTGTAAGCATCACTACTGATTTAAATGCAGAATTTCAGATCTTCAGTCTGTACCCAAGGATATTACAGGTCTTTTCCATGTGAGTTTTATAACGCCAAAATAAAGAGAAGTGGGCAAATAGATTATGCAAAAGAAAAAGTTAATAACTTTTCCTTTTGTAGTTTTCTTTTGTTAACATTGTAATATGAAGAACTTATTAGTACAAGACCACAACATTTTAT
Source organism: Panthera tigris (assembly GCF_018350195.1). NCBI lineage: Eukaryota > Metazoa > Chordata > Mammalia > Carnivora > Felidae > Panthera > Panthera tigris. Next base: position 83,110,448 of record NC_056661.1, read on the forward strand.
CAATTGTAAACAGTTAAGTGAGATACCTGTTTTGAAAGAAGTTTAGGGAAGGACTCTATTAATCACTTATTGGAAATCACCTTTAGATTTGTTGTTTAAGTCTGAGGCACTTGACAGATGAAAGAAAGCATCTCTGAAATTTAAGACTAAATGAACATTTTTGGAAAGCTACATTTCAACACAAAAAAGGAATATACTTCAGTTTGAATCATAGTATTTACATTTTGCAGTGAACACCCTGAAATAAGAAGGAAGGGGAAAGTGTACAAAGGAACAACTTCAAAAGACTGAACCAGAGCAAATGATTCTTATATATTTAACGTTCGATGGGTTTGAATGTTTGCTGAAGATTTTATTACCTTACGATGTGTTTTTATTAACTAAAGTACAAGAGAGAAAGGAAAGAAGAATTTAAAAATTTAGGGGGAAGGATAGAAAATATGCTTGAATTCACTACTACCAGAACCTAATTTCTGCTGCAAATTTCTTAACTCTTTTTGACTTGCTACCTTTTTTCTTCCTCAGCTACTCCCAACTTTTCTCAACATTCCTATCCAACCTAGGACCATTGGTGTTAAAATAATATTACTCATATCTCTAGAGAGCGCCACCTGCTGAAGGCCCTCTGAGTGCAGTCTCCTCCTCAGAATCTCCTAACTTTCCTCTTAGTTATTACTATTATTTTCCTTATCTCTAAGAAAGAGTATTCCTTCTACTTTTTAAAGCTAATTCAACCCAAACTCCTCCATCTTTAAGGAATATCTGTAATTAATTATCAGCTATCATATATTCATATTTAATATCTTCTCTTTAAATTTCCCCTGAGTCAACAGACTTGTGAACACTTCAAGCTACTATTGCTCCTTTTTCCTCCATCAGCAAAATAAGTAATAATTTTCAAAAGTTATTCTATAGTCACTGCTTATTCCTTTACTTTCTATTCATTAATTAAATTATATGTCTACTCTTTCTTAATCTTATGCCCTTTCATTAAGTCAAATCCATTTTGTTTAGACAAACTCTTAGTAGGTACCTCTAGACTTGATCTTTGGTTCTTGTTTGCAAGGAGCAGATAGCCAATTTAATAGCAGATTTGCAGATAGCAGATAGCAGATTTGCCCAATTTAAGCAAAAAAGCAATTTAATGGAAGAATGTGGGATCATACAAAGAAGTGATGGGAAGACTATGAATATTAATAAGATTCAAAAATGAAGAAGAAAAGAAGTCTTAAAACTCAATAATAAAATGACAAATAACCCAATTAAAAAGATGGGAAAATAACTTGAAAAAAATATATATGAATGACCAATAAGCAAATGAACAGATTCTGAAGATCATTAGCATTAGAAATACAAGGCAAAATCCAAGAGAAACTTCTTTATAACCAATAGGATGGGTATAATAAAAAATAGTGCATAATAAAAGTGTCAACAAGGATGTGGAGAAATTGTAATGCTCATACATTGTTAGTGAGAATGTAAAATGTTGTGGCTACTTTGGAAAACAGTTTAACAGTTCTTCAAAATGTTAAACATTGAGTTACCATGTATCCTGGCAATTCCAGTCCTATATATATAGCCAAGAGAAATTAAAACATATGTCCATACTAAAATGTACATAAAAATATTCATAGCAACATTAGTTGTAATATCTGAGAAGTGAAAAAAACTCAAATGTCCATTAACTGATGAATGGATAAACAAAATGTGGTATATCCATATAATTATTCAAGATAAAAAGGAGTAAAGTACTGATACATGCTACATGGATGACTCTTGAAAATATTATGCTACATAAAATAAGCTGCTCATTATATGACTCCATTTATATGGATATCCAAAAGAGACAAATCTATAGAGACAGAAAGTAGGTAAGTGGTTGCCTAGAAGGAGGTGGGTTGACAGCTAAAGTGTACAAGGTTTTTTTGGGGATGACAAACTTCTACAATTAGATTGTGGTGATGATTGCAAACTCTGTGAACATACTAAAAAACAAAGAATTGTATATTTTAAATGGGTAGATTTTTATGTTGTGTCAGTTGTATCTCAATAAAACAGTTTTTTAAAAGTCAATCAGGGACCAAGAAAGGCCACTCAGAATAAGACACACCCAGCTCTGGACACAGGATCCGTCAGTTTTCCATGCTGCTATGGTCCTACCACTTCTGGATACATTCTGCCTCTGCCTCCAGTGGGCACAGATAGCAGGATTTTTGGTTGATGACAGGAGGCCAACTCTTCTAGCTTCTTTGTGTTAGCCATTTCAGATTCATGCCCTGTGTAGGATCATCTGATTGCTTAAATTTCAGACATGTCTCTGAACTCAAGGGTCTAGAACTTGAGGGAGCAACTGCCTGGCCTTCTTTGTAAAACAAAAACAATGTCCAATTCCTTAAATATAGATGGGGAGTTCAAATGCTGAGCAGCCGTAAAATGGCCAATGTTACTTGTAATCTATTTAGAAGACTTTGAATATGCTTTCTGTATGGTCAGATGGACTCTCTGTATCATGCCTGAACATGTTGAGACACTAGGAGACTCAATACTGAACGCCTCCAACCAATAAGATTCCACACACCTCTGCGAGATCAATCTTATTGAAGCATAGCCTAGATCAAGCTTCTGCCCTGCTCAAAACCCTTCAATGGTAAAACATGAATTCCATGGTAAACAAACAGTAACTAGTGTTCAAGACCCTTAAAAGTTTACGGAGTCTCCATTTCCATAATACTTTTTCAATTTTGTCATTCATATAAGCGTGTATTAACAAAGATTTCACTCTTCTCTCATTTCAAGTATACAATTCTGTTGTTTTTGGTAAATTCAACTATCATTTTGAAAAACTATTTCATAAGTAGATAAAAACATGAGATAGAAAAGTTTGCATCATTCCTAAAATGCTGCAAATTTAATAATTTTTTACTAATAATTTTTACTAATTTTTACTAATAATTTACTAAGGAAAGCTAGAATTTAGATTGTTTTAAATTTAAATTAAACTAGTTATATTTTTCTTAAAATGGCATAAAGTATGTCCCCAATCCCTTTAAAAAAATCTGAACAGAAGAGCCTGGGTGGCTCAAGTCAGTGGAGCATCCGACTTTGGCTCAGGTCATATCTCACAGCTCATGAGTTTGAGCCCCAAGTCGGGTTCTGTGCTGACAGCGAAGAGCATGGAGCCTGCTTCAGATTCTGTGTCCCCTCTCTCTCTGCCCCTTCCCTGTTTGCGCTCTCTTTCTCTTTCTCTCTCTCAAAATAAATAAACATAAATAAAAATCTGAACAGACATTCAATTATTTAACAAATGATACATTTTAGGGCCAGTGGGAAAAATGGTCTCAAATAAATCTGCTTTAAGCAAACTATCCTAAAAGTATCTTTTTAACTATAAGCCCATACCCTGAAATGGATGTAATTTTATCCCTCTTTATTTTTTGGCTTCTTTCAACTTCATTGAAGTATAATCAAATTTCACTAAACTTCATATATTTATAGTGTACAATAGGAAAAAAATAAAGTGTACAATCTGATCAGTTTGGGCTTATGTATACATATCAAAACAGTAGGATAAAAACATTTCCATCTCTTCCCAAATTTTCCTTATACTCCATCCTTCCTGCACCTCCACACCTGACCTGCTTTCTGACAATATTGGTCAGTTTATTCTCCAGGATTTTATATGAACCTAATTATCAAATTTGGATTTCTTTCTTTTTATTATTTTGTATGTTTTCCGACTTTTTTCACCTATCATAACGATTTTGTGATTTATCCATGTTATAGTGTGAACTAATAATTAGTTTCTTTTTATTGCTAACTAGTATTTCATTGAATAGATAATCACAGTTTGTTTGCCTATTCATGTGCTGTTGGACGTTTAAATTATTTACAGTTTTTGTCTATTTAAAGTAAAACTGTTATGATCATCTATGACCTAATCTTTGCCTGGTCATTTAATTTTCTCTTGGGTAAATAGCTAGGAGTGGAATATCTGATGTTGGTGAATGTATGTTTAAGTTTTTAAGAAACTTTCCAACTCTTTTTCAAAGTAGTGGTATCATTTTATATTTTCACCAGCTATGTATGAGAGTGTTAGGTGCCCATATCCTTCCCATTTCTCTTTTAATTTTATTAACAAATTGTTCATCCTGATGAGTGTGGCGTTTTATCTCAGTGTGGTTTGAATTTACATCTCTAAAGACTAATGATGCCACACATCAGTGTCTCTAGGCCATTTCTGTATTTTCTCTTTTGAAGTAAATATTGAATGTTATTGCTCATTTAAACATTTTTCATTATTTATGCTATTATTATTGATTGTGAGCATTCTTTATATCTTTGATTTATGTGTTTTGAATATTTTCTCCTAGTTTGTGTTTTGCCATTTCATTATCTTAATTGATTTTGGAAAAGTAAATTTTAAGTTTTAGTGAAATCTAATATATCATTTTAAAAATATGGTTAATTATTTTTGTGTTCTACCAAAGAAACCTTCAATCACTTGAAGGTTGCAAAGATTTTGTATTTTCCTCTGAGATAATTATAGCTTAGGTTTCATATTTAAGTCTTTGATTCATTAAAAAAAAAATTTTTCTGCATACAGTATGGTAAGAGTTACCATCCATTAATTACTCCATATGGGTATCCAATTGATGTAACAACATTTTGAGTCACCTAGAAGGCCATGTTCCATTGATTTATAAGTCACTTTTCTCGATTTCTACATTGTCTTGACTAGTATACTTTTAGATTATGTCTTGAAATCAAATATAGTAAGGTCTTTTACTTTATTCCTTTAAAAAGTCATGCTAAAAACATTTATATGCATTTATATACATTATATATATATATACACACATACATTTATATACATTATATAAATATATTAAGATTTCTGGCTCATATGGTAGTTGTATTTTTAACTTTTTGAGGAACTTCCATACTGTTTTCCAGCATGGTTATACCAGTATGCATTCCCATAAACAGTGTAGGAAGGTTACCATTTCTCCACATCCTCACCAAAATCTATTGTTTCCTGTGTTGTTAATTTTAGCCATTCTGAAGGGTGTGAGGTAGTACCTAATCTTGGTTTTGATTTGTATTTCCCTGATGATGAATGATGTTGAGCATTTTCATGTGTCTCTTAGTCATCTGCTTTGGAAAAATGTCTGTTCATATCTTCTGCCCATTTCTTAACTGGGTTATTTTTAAGGTGTCGTTTGATAAGTTTTTTTTATAGATTTTGGATACTAATTCTGTATCAGATATGTCATTTGCAAATATCTTCTCCCATTCTGTAGGTTGTCTTTGGTTGTTTCCTCTGCTGTGCAGAAGCTTTTTATCTTGATGAAGTCCCAATAGTTCATTGTAGTTTTTGTTTCCCTTGCCTCTGGAGACTTCTCTAGTGAGAAGTTTCTATGGCCAAAGTCAAAGAGGTTGCTGCCTGTGTTCTCCTTTAGGATTTTCATGGTTTCCTGTCTCACATTTAGGTATTTCATTCATTTTGAATTCATTTGGGTGTATGTATTGGAAGAAAGTGGTCCAGTTACATTCTTCTGCCTGTTGCACTCCAATATTTCCCAACACCATTTGTTGAAGAGACTCTTTTCCATCGGATATTCTTTCCTTCTCTGTTGAAGACTAGTTGACCATATAGTTGTGAGTCCATTTTTGGGTTTTCTATTCTGTTACATTGATCTGTGTGTCTGTTTTTCGTCAGTACCATTGTGTCCTGATGACTGAAGCTTTGTAATATAGCTTGAAATCTGGAATTGTGATGCCTCCAGTTTTGCTTTTCAAGATTTCTTTGGCTACTTGGCATCTTTTGTGGTTCCAGACAAATTTTAGGAGACTTTGTTCTACTTCTGTGAAAAATGCTGGTGGTATTTTGAGAGGAGTTGCATTAAATGTATGGATTGCTTTGGATAGTATAGACATTTTAACAATATTTGTTCTTCTAATCCATGAGCAAGGGATGTTTTTCCATTTCTTTGTGTCTTTTTCAATTTCTTTCATAAGTGTTCTATTTTTTTCAGAGTACAGATTTTTTTTTTACTTTGTTTAGGTTTATTCCTAGATATCTTAAGGTTTTTGATGAAATTGTAAATGGGATCTTTCCTCAATTTCTCTTTCTGCTGCCTCGTTACTGGCATATAGGAATGCAACAGATTTCTGCATGCTAATTTTTTATATCCTGCAACTATGCTGAATTCACGTATCAGTTTCTAGTAATTTTTTGGTCGAAATTTTTGTGTTTCTACATAAAGTATCATGTCAATTGCAAATAGTGAAAGTTTGGCTTCTTCCTTGCCGATTTGGAGGTCTTTTGCTAATTTTGTTGTCTGATTGCTGAGGCTAAGATTTCCAGTACTATGCTAAATAACAATGGTGAAAGTGGACATCCCTATTTTGTTCCTGACCATAGAGGAAAAGCGCTCAATTTTTCCCCATTGCAGATGATGTTAGTTGTAGGTCTTTTGTAAATGACCTTTATGATCTTAAGGTATGATCCTTCTATCCCTCCTTTCTTGAGAGTTTTTATCAAGAAAGGATGCTGTATTTCATCAAATGCTTTTTCTGTGTCTGTTGAGAGGATCATATGGTTCTTATCCTTTCTTTAGTAATGTGGTGTATCATGTTGATTGATTTGAAAATATTGAACCACCCTGCAGCACAGGAGTAAATCCCACTTGATCATGGTGAATAATTATTTTAATGTACTGTTGGATTTGATTTGCTAGTATCTTGAGAATTTTTGCATCCGTGTTCATCAGGGATATTGGCCTGTAATTCTCTTTTATAGTGGGGTCTTTGTCTGATTTTGGAATCAAGGTAGTGTTTGTCTCGTAGAATGAATTTGGAAGTTTCCCTTCCATTTCAAGTTTCTGGAACAGTTTGGGAAGAATAGGCATTAACTCTTCTTTAAATGTTTGGTAGCATTCCCCTAGTAAGTCCTCTGGCCCTGAACTTCTGTTTGTTGGGAGATTTTTGATTACTGATTCAATTTGTTTGCTGGTTATGGGTCTGTTAAAATTTTTCTATTTCTTCCTGTTTAAATTTTGGTAATTTTTATGTTTCTAGAAATTTATCCTCTTCTTCCAGATTGTCTGGTTTGTTGGCATATAACTTTTCATAATAGTTTCATAATTGTTTGTGTTTCTGTGGGTTGGTTGTGATCTCTCCTCTTTCATTCGTGATTTTGTTCATTTGGGTCCTTTCTTTTTTGTTTTTGATAAGTCTGGCTAAGGGTTTATCAATTTTATTAATTTTTTCAAAGAACTAGCTCTTAGTTTCATTGATTTGTTATACACTTTTGTTTTGTTGTTGTTTCCATATACTTTATTTCTGCTCTAATCTGTATTATTTCCTTCTTTTTTCTGGCTTTAGGTGTTATTTGCTATTCCTTTTCTAGCTTCTTTAGGTGTAAGCATAGGTTGTGTGTTTGAGACTTTTATTGCTTCTTGTGGTAGGCCTGTATTGCAATAAACTCCCCTCTTAGGACTTCCTTTGCTGCATCCCAGAGGTTTTGGATTGTTGTGTTTCACTTTCCTTTGCTTCCACTTAAAAAAAAAATCTTTAATTTCCTGGTTAACCCATTTATCCTTTAGTAGGATGTTCTTTAACCTCCAGGTGTTTGTGATCTTTCCAAATTTTTTCTTGTGTTTGACTTCAAGTTTCATAGCTTTGTGGTCTGAAAATATGCATGGTATGATCTCAACCTTTTTGTAGCTGTTTAGGCCCAATTTTTGGTCCAATATGTAAACTGTTCTGGAGAATGTTCCAGAATGTGCACTTGAAAAAAATGCTGCTGCTTTAGAATGAAATGTTTTAAATATATTTTTGAAGTCTATCTGGTCCAGTGTGTCATTCAAAACCATTGTTTCCTTGTTAATTTTCTGTTTAGATTATCTGTCCATTTCTGTAAGTGGGGTGTTACAGTCCCACTATTATTGGGTTATTATCATTGAGTTTCTTTCTGTTTGTTATTAGTTGATTTGTATATTTAGGTGTTTCTAAATTGGGGGCACAAATATTTATAGCTGTTAGATCTTCTTTTTGGATTGACCCCTTAATTATGATAAAGTATTCTTCATCTCTTGTTACAGTCTTTGGTTTAAAATCAAGTTTGTCTGATATAAGTAAGGCTACTACAGCATTCTTTTGACACTTATTAGAATGATAAATGGTTCTCCATCCCCTCACTTTCAATCTCGAGGTGCTTTAGGTCTAAAATGAGTGTCTTATAAGAAGCATATAAATGAGTCTTATTTTTTAAACATTATGATACCCTAAGTGCTCTATAAAGCACTTAGTCCATTTACATTCAGACTAATTACTGATAGATAAGCATTTAGTGCCATTGTATTAACCATAAAGTTGCTGTTTCTGGAGATTTTCTCTTTGTTGCTGTTGGTCTTTCTTCCCCACTCAAAGGGTCCCCTTTAATAAGGTCTGGTTTTGTGGTCACAAACTCCTTTACTTTTTGTTTGTCTGGGAAACTCTTTATCTCTCCTTCTATTCTGAATGGCAGCCTTTCTGGATAAAGTATTCTTTGCTGCATTACTTTTCCCTTCCACACATTGAATGTATCATGCTACTCCCTTCTGGCCTGCCAGATACCTGTGGAGAGATCTGCTGTGAACCTGCTTTGTCTTCCTTTGTGTCTTAGGGATTTATTTTCCCTTGCTAAGCAGCAAGGAACCCAACCTAACCTAAGCTGATTAGGGATTTATTTTCCCTTGTTGCTTTCAGTATTCTTTTCTTGTGTCTATATTTTGCAAACTTTCCTATGATAGGTCTTGGTGTTGGCTGGCTTTTGGTGAATTTTTGGAGTTCTGTGTCTCCTGGATTTGGATGTCTGTATCCTTCCCCAGATTAGGGAAGTTTTCACCTATAAATTGCTCAAATAAATCTTCTACCCAATTTTCACTCTCATCTTCTGGGACTCTGATGATGTGAATGTTATTATGTTTTATGAAGTTGTTGAGTTCACTCTAAGCCTACATTTCTGATCCAATACCTTTCTTTCCCTCCTCTTCTCAGCTTTGCTATTTTTCCATAATTTTATTTTCTGTCAGGTATGAGGTGTTACCTCATTGTGGTTTTGATTGATGTGTAATGTGTGATGTTGAGTAACTTTTCATGTGTTGGTTGGTCATATGTATGTCTTCTTCTGAAAAACGTCTATTCATATCTTCTGCCCATTTTTAATTGGATTATTTGTTTTGGAGTTTTGAGTTTGATAACTTCTTTATATTTTTGGATACTAATCCTTTATCAGATGTGTCATTTGCAGATATCTTCTCCCATTCAGTAGTTTACCTTTCAGTTTTGTTGATTGTTTCTTTTGTTATGCAGAATATTTTATTTTGATATAGTCCCAATAATTTCTTTTTGCTTTTATTTTGCTTTCCTCAAGAGACATATCTAGAAAAATGTTGCTATGGCCAATGTCAGAAAAATTATTGCCTGTGATCTCTTCTAGGATTTTGATGGTTTCAGGTCTTACATTTAGATCTTCAATCCATTTTGAATTTACTTTTGTGCATGATGTCAGAAAGTGGTACAGTTTCATTCCTTTGCATGTTGCTGTCCAGTTTTCTGAACACCATTGTTGAAGAGACTGTCTTTTTCCATTGGATATTTTTTCCTGCTTTGTTGTTGATAGTTTACCATATAGTTGTGAACCCATTTCTGGGTTTTCTATTTTGTTCTCTTGATATATGTGTTTATTTTTATACCATTACCATTCTGTTTTGATCACTACAGCTTTGTAATGTAATGTGAAGTCCAGAATTGTGATGCCTCCAGTTTTGCTTTTCTCCTTCAAGGCTGCTTTAGCTATTTGGGGTCTTTTGTGGTTCCATACAAATATTAACATTGTTTTTTCTAGTTCAGTAAAAAATTCTTGTGGTATTTTGATAGGGCTTGCATTAAATGTGTAGATTTTTTTGTGTGGTATAGACACTTTAACAATATTTTTTTCTTCCAGTCCATAAGCATTGAATGTCTTTCTATATTTTTGTGTCATCTTCAATTTTCCTAATTATTTTATTGTTTTCAGAGTACAAGTCTTCCACCTCTTTGGTTAGGTTTATTCCTAGGTATCTTATTGTTTTGGTGATATTGCAAGTGGGATTGATTCCTTAATTTCTCTTTCTACTGCTTCATTATTGTTGTTTAGAAATGCAATAGATTTTTGAATGTTGATTTTCTGTCCTGCAACTTTCCTGAATTCATTTATTAGTTCTAGTAGTTTTTTGGTGGAAACTTTCAGATTCTCTATATAGAGTATCATTACATCTGAAAATAGTGAAAGTTTGACTTCTTCCTTGACAATGTGAATGCCTGGATGCATTTATTTCTTTTTGTTTTTTGATTGCCATGGCTAAGACTTCCAGTACTGTGTTGAATAAAAGTGGTGAGAGTGGACATCCCTGTCTTATTTCTGACTTAGATGAAAAGCTCCAAAGTTTTCCCCATTGAGGATGATATTAGCTGTGGGCTTTTCATATATGTCCTTTGTTATGTTGAGGTATGTTCCCTCTAAACCTACTTCTTTGAAGCTTTTTATCATGTATGGATGTTGTACTTTGTCAAATACTTTTCTGTATCTGTTGAAATAATCATACAGTTCTTATTTTTTCTTTTAGTAATGTGATGTATCTTGTTGATTGATTTACAAATATCAAACCATCATCGGAAAGAGGAAATAATATCACTTGATGGTGGTGAATGATTTTTTAAGGTATTTTTGGATTCAGTTTGCTAGTATTTTGTTGAGGATTTTTGCATCTATGTTAATCAGATATTGACCTGTAGTTCTTTTTTCTGGGGTGTCTTTATCTGGTTGGTGTCAGGGTAATGCTGGCCTCATAGAATGAATTGGAAGTCTTCCTAATGTTTTCTTAAAGAAGTCAAATACATTAGATACATTTATTACTTGTGTCACTTCATAGACAAGCAAACCACAACTTGTTTAGGTAAGAGACAGCAAACATTTTAGAAGACAGACTATTGCTTACTTATGTTCATGTTAGTTGCCTAGCCCAGTGCCTCCCAATTTCCACACCTATATTTTACTTGTGTTTTCTGTCTTTATCCAAAGAGTTATTTACAATCTATAAAATTTCAGTATAATCCATAAAACGTTCATAATAACTGCTAATTATATTTTCACTGTGAAACAGGATTTAGGTTAAATGTCTTTTTAAGAAGACATTTTGTCACAAAAAAGTTAAAGATTTTTTAAATATTCATTTATTTTTGAGAGATAGAGAGAGATGGTGAGAGGGAGGGAGAGAACTAGTGGGGGAGGGACAGAGAGAGAGAAATGGAGACACAGAATTTGAAGTAAGCTCCAGGCTCTGAGCTGTCAGCACAGAGCCTGATGTGGGGCTTGAGCTAACTAGCCATGAGACCATGACCTGGGCTGAAGTCAGACACTTAACTGACTAACCACCCAGGCACCCAAGAACATTTTTGATCTACATGACATCAATGATGGTGCAGAATTTAACTGGCATGGCAATGAAATATACATGAGACATCATTTTAATTATTATGTACATCCAATTTGAATTTGTTATTTGTAGTGGGAAAAGAGAACTATAGTTTTCTTGGTGGTAGAGCTCTTGATTTCTTCAATTACTCATGAGCTATGAGGACAGAGATTGAGTTGTGGTCTGCACTTGCTATGCTCTTGCAATAGAGGAGTGTGACAGGCAGAAGTAGTATATGTGGATGAGAACGAGATTCCTAGATCTGAACTTGGTTACTTCAATTAAAAAAATTTTTAATGTTTTTATTTATTTTTTAGAGAGAGAGAGAGAGAGAGAGAGAGCGTGCATGAGTGGGGGAGGGGCAGAGAGAGAGAGAGGGAGACAAAGAATCTGAAGCAGGCTCCAGGCTCTGAGTTGTCAGCACAAAGCCTGACCTGGGGCTCAAACCTAGGGATAGTGAGATCATGACCTGAGCCGAAGTCTGATGCTTAACCGACTGAGCAACCAAGGTGCTCCTGAACTTGGTTACTTCAGATTTCTGTAGGTTGTATTCCCATAGTGGACCTGGGTGAGGTCTGGACAGCCATTGTTAAACGTTCTGACTTGACTTTGGGAAAAGCTAGTTGTCATAGGCTGTATCTTAATTTTTTGTCTTTCATATATTTTATCTATTTAATTTTTCTTTGCCTTGTTTATTTTTTTGCATCTTATACTTCAATATGTTAATTGGTTGCTGTCTTATTTCTGATTTTCAAGTGTGTTTAAGTTGAATTTTATTTCCATTGATGTATTTTTAAAGTTTACTTCCAATGTGTTTTTTTTCTTTTTAATCACTTCATCTTTTTTTTAATGTAATAATATTTTTTCCTAATTTTCTACTTTTCTGATTAACTCAGGAAGTTTCCATTTTGTAGTCATAATTTTTTTTTAACAGATTATGTATTTACTTTGAGAGAAAGAGAGAGAGATTACGAGTGGTGACGGGGACGGTAGAGAGAGAGGAGAGAAAGAATCCCAAGCAGGCTCTGTGCTGTCAGTGCTGAGTCCAATTTGAGGCTCAGTCTCACACAGGGTGAGATCATGACCTGAGCCAAAATCCAGAGTGGGCCATTTAACCAACTGAGCCATCCAGGTGCTCCTTTAGTCATAATTTTAACATATATTTTATATCCTAGATAAACACTGACAAGCTATTCCTATTTTCTAATTGTTACTTTAAAATCCACTAGAATATTGTAGAATAGTTTATGCTTTGTCAATTAGCATTTATGCACTGCTTCATCTTCTAGAACTTTTATCAGCTCCCCTGCCCATTCTGCCCCCTCGCCTTTCCCCTTACCTTATCTGGTTCTAGGTTTCCTGTTCAATAGAGTAGGTCATGCCACCTCATAAAAAGTTTTCTTTGAAATTCCCACTAGCAGGGAAGGCTTTAACAAAATGGGAACATTGCCCATGTTGGTCATCTCCTCCATATTTTGCCTGATTTTGTTTGTTGCTCAGTATCCTTTAGTAGTTTGTTGTTGTTTGTTTATTTTTTGTTTATTTGTTTCAGTATTTTGTCCAGAGTATCAATCAATTGGATGGTTGCTGTGTAAGGGCTTCCATCACTATACTGGAAACAAAACTCTGCCTTGTCATAAGAGTTTGGGTTAGGTTGGTTGAGTAGTAGTTTGAGTAGTTTGGTTAGGTTGCTGTTGAGAAGGTTTACCTGTGTTCTTTCTCTACTTAGGTGTATAGCACATAAACCAGAGCTCTAGGCAGATCTGGTAGCATCATTTTTCATCTTTCTTTCATGAGAATTAGTGGAAGATCCTGATATCACGAATTGAGCTTCGATTATTTCTTCTGCCTCTTAGCACTTTTGATGAAGTTTTGGGGTTATTGTGGGGTGGTCCAGAGCCAACGGTCAAGAAAGAATTCTTAAAGACGTCTTTGGTGCAAAAAGGTGATTTTTTAAAGCAAAGGGGCAGGACCTGTGGGCAGGAAGAGCTGCCCTGGGGTCGTGACTGGTAATTGATTATATACCCACAGGTTTGGAGGGGGTCAGGGATAGAGTAAGTCTCTAAGGTATTTTGGAAGCAAGGTTTCCAAGACCTTGAGGGGTGAGCTGTTGATAGGAAAACGCCATTTTTTACTGTTTAGTAAAACCTCAGTCATGAGACCCTTCAGATGTATATCAGGGTGCCATAAACTTGGAGTATGATTGCCAGCATATATCTTGGGGGAGTTGAGATAAAGGAAGTTTCCAAAGGAATTTGTATATGTTAAAGTACATTTACAGGTTACGGGGGGCCATGATAATGTTAAGCCAAGATTCCTTTTTGCCCCTAGCAAAGTGTCATCATCAAGGCAGCTGAGATTCTAGAGGAAGTTCACTCTGCCAGTTTCAAGGACTTGTCAGTGGGCTGTAGGTAGTAAAGAATTTAATTTTTCATTTTCCTTAGTTTCCCACATCACCATGGCAAACACTTAAACCCCTTTCCTTTGTTCTTGGGTAGCCAGGAGTGGCCAAGAAATATCACACATATCAACTGGGGGTAGGGGTGCTGTTAGCCTGCACTTTACCCGCAGCTCGCTCCATGCTCCCTCATCACTTTTACTCTCTGTTATTTGGAAGAAATAGACTTCCCAGTCTGGGGAAGAGATGACTGGGGAAGAGTAGAGATATACATCTCCCTCTGACCGATAGCCCAGTAGACCTGCAATTTAAGCTAAAATTGTAGTTTTGTGCTTATTTATGGAGATGTTTATCTTCTTTTCTGATCTTGTGTATGCTTGACTTGTTCATTTTGTATTTTACCTGTCATTGCTACATACTTGGAGGAAAGGGGGCTCCTTAAAGTCTGAGTCTACAAATCTTGACAAGAAATTTTAAACTGTATCTTGTTATTACAGTATCCCACGCTGGGTCTAACATGGCACTTGAAAAAATAGAACATATTTATCCAAGTATTAGTAAAAGGCTTGTAACATGAATCTTAAATTTACTGAAAAGAAAGAAGCCAAATGAAATCATCTTCATTAGAAGTGGCTGTTCTTTATTGGATTCATAGAACTATAGGTCTGTACTGAAAATTCCATAAGAGCAATACAAATCTGATTCAATTTGCATAGCTTTTATTCACAGACAACTTTGTAAAGTGAAATACACCATCATTCCCATGGATTTTGACATTTTGCTCCGTGGGCACCAAGGGAAAAAAAAATCTACTTTAACTCGATTAAGCATAGCTGGAAGACCTAGGCTGTCACTTCCAAAGAAAATTAATACCTATGAATCTACAATCCATTGTGCTTTTTTAGTCACCTCTTATAAATATTGATCCTTGCTTTTTCTGGATTTATCTGGATATCTGAACTTTCTCACACTATAAAACTATTGGATTCAAGCGCTGTAATTGACCCCTCATGTTTTCCCCTCTCATTTGGCCCTTTCTCCCTGCAGCATCTCCCATTTTCAGAAGTTGCTGATTCAGAAGTCAAGCAACCTGTTGGTTCTGAAATCCCCGTCTTCCCTGTCCCCTCATTCTGTCAGGGAGGAAGACCTTGATCGGCCCTTCAAGGTCCTTACTGCTGGACTAAGAATCAAATTGACATGAGACTGATTAACAGGAGAAAATAAAATTTAATAGGCATACATGTGGGGAATCAATATAGAAATGGAAATTCCACAGACAGTGAGGCAACAGGAAGCTTGTATGAACTAAGGAGAAGGGCAGGGTCTGAGGATATAAAGGAGAGAAGGCCATTAGTAGGAAGGTGAGAGGAAATGTTCGGAAGAACAAAGTTTTCTCTATTATACAGATAAGTTTCTTGGGTAAAGGAGAGTCTGTCAATAGCTTTCTTTCTGGTACAGGCTCTCCTTTCCAATGTAAATTTAGGCATTTGAGGACCAAGAAGAGTGTTTTTCCTGTGTTTGCTGGGTTTTGATTACTTTTAGCTCAAAATAATGTTTATGTCAAAGTGACCTATTTTGGGGCAGTGTGCTCTTGGCCCCTACAGTTCTTTTCTTCCTTTCATCTTCTATTTCTTTATTCTCTATCATCTTGCTAAAAGTGTTACCAAAGTGGTAGGTTTTTTCCCTACTCAATACCATTCCCAAATAGCAAAATAACAAAACAGTATTTGATAGCAAGCAGGTAATTCATGGAGAGTGAAGAAGGGGAGCTCATGCCTAAAGGTAATTTCTCCCTGATTAGGTCTCATGGTAAGGGTTTTTTGGGTTATGGCAATCAATGGGCTGGTAAGCAAGCTGATGTTGGTGTTTTCTGGGGAAGACAGGAGGCCTCTTGAAATCAGTGTGCTGCCTCTTTTCTTCTGTTAAATGGGTGCAGGTGTGTCCTTTTTTTTTTTTTTTTTTTTTTTTTGGGAAAGAGAGAGAGCACACAAGTGAGTGCACACACCACACACACAAGCATAATGGGGGTAGAGGGGGCAGAGGAAGGAGTGAAAGAATCCCAAGCAACCATCCTAGGGCTCTATCCCAAGACCCTGGGATCACGACCTGAGCTGAAATCAAGAGGTGAATGCCCAAATGACTGAGTCATCCAATGTCCCCAGGTGTGTTCTTTAGTAGAATTAGAAGGTAAAGATCAGCTGGAGGGTTCGCAACTGGTGACTGAACTGGAACAAACAGGTAAAAAATGGGTCATGGGGGCTTGTTTGGAGCTTGTAGCTTCTGGCATCTGGTCTTAGTTTCCAATGGCAAGCAGCACCGGTAAGCAGTGCTAGAAAACTGAATTCTTGTGGCTTGTTATCAAGTCCCTGGTGACAGAATGATTGCATTAATTCTGTTGGACTATAAGCTTTGGAATTATAGAGATGAGGTTTGAATTTTTCAGTACTGTATTATCACTTAGCACGGTACCTGATATATAGTAATTGAATATTTCTTGAAGGAAAGCTTTGAAAGTTTTTTCTAAATATCCAATCCCTTCCAGCATGATCCTTTTTTTTTTTTTTTTTTTTTTTTTTTTTTTTTTTTTTTTTTTTTTTTTTTTAGTAACATCAGAGTGCATGGATCCTGCTTTTTCATTATACTCACCACATTACAATGTAATTATTTGTTTATGTGTCTTCTCCCCTACCAAGTTTCTACAGTTCCTGGTCCGGGCACAATATCTGAGACATAGCAGTTACTCATTGAATGTTCAGTAAACTGATTTGTTAAATTATTTCATAAATGTGAAAGGTTATATAATTACCTCGAAGCTAGGAATCATAGTTTTTAAATTTTATTTTTATGAGTCCTAATAGCTACCAGTCAGAATATAAACTGCCATGAAATTAGTCAGGAATTGAAATGAACAAGTATTGGTGGGTGAAAGTGAAACAAGTTAACTTTGGATTTGAAAAAAAAATTATCAAATTTAGAAATTAAAAATACAACCGATTTCATTGAATGCCATCATGCATCTACTTGACTGTGGTATTCCGGAATTATTCTCACATGTTTCTTCATTTTTTGTTATGACTTCTGAATCTCAATTTTGTTGCTTATTGTTTCTTACTCCCTTCTCGCTTCAAAGTTTATTCAGATCCAATTTTCCCTCTCATGAAGCTCTCCCTGAATACTCAGTAAATATTCTCTATTTCTTCTGTAGATTTTACTAGTTTTTACTATTTGTGCAGTGGGTGGAAGTTATGTGCCTTGTTACTGAAGTGCTTAAGCCAAATATGGGAACCAGATTTCCCGGGTTAGAATCTGAGCTGCATCACTTATAAACTGTGCTACTTTTGGCAAGTAGCTGTTCTGGGATTCAAAATCTCTCCTCTGTAGAATAGAAAAAATAAACAGTTCTAGCCACATTGGATTGTTATCTTATGAGAATTAAATGGGTTCATATATGTAAATTGCTTGGCATAGTGCCTAACAAATAGTAGGTACTATGTAAGTGTTAATATTTTTTCTTTCTCTAGTGCATCTGAAATCTTTTTTTAAGCCCTGTAAGTTTTAATTATGTTATCCTAATATTAGGATGAAATATCTACTTCATTCAGACTGACATAAACAGACCAGTGAGAAATAGTGTGAGGTAATGGCTAAGAGCATAACTGCTGGAGCCAGACTGCCTGTGTCCAAATGCCAGCTCTGTCACTTATTGGCTGTATCACTTATGACAAGGTACTTAAAAACTCATAACTTCTCATACCTTCAGTTTTATCCCCTGTAAAATGTGCATAATATAGTGCCTATGTAACAGTGTAATGCTGAGAATGAAAAAAGTTAATGAATGTAAAGTGGCTAGAAAAGTGACAGACATACTAACTATTCATGAAGTATTGGCTATTTTCACTGTTAAACCACCCAGAGTAATAAATCATCACATATTTTAATGTATTCGTTTTATTTTTTATTTTTTTTTATTTTCTGAAAAAAATTTTAATGTTTATTTATTTTTGAGAGAGAGACAGAGCATGAGTGGGGAGGGGCAAAGAGAGAGGGAGACACAGAATCTGAAGCTGGCTCTAGGCTCTGAGCTGCCAGCACAGAGCCTGACGTGAAGCTTGAAACCATGAACCACAAGATCATGACCTGAGCTGAAGTTGGACACTTAACCGACTGAGCCACCCAGGCGCCTCAATAATATATTACTTTTGCAAGTCTTGTTTCTCTCCTAGATTTTAAACTCCTAGTGAATGGGTATACTTATTTATTTTGAGAGGGAGAGGGAGAGAGAGAGAGAGAGAGAGAGAGAAGGAGAGAGACATAAAGGAGAGCATGAACAGGGGAAGGGCAGAGAGAGAGGGAGAGAGAGAATCTCAAGCAGGCTTCATGCTTTCAGCGTTGCACCAGATGAAGGCTCAGTCCCACAGACCATGAGATCATGACCTGAGCTGAAATCAAGAGTTAGATGCTTAACCAACTGAGCCACCCAGGCACCCCTAGGCTGTATCTCTTATTGTATATGTAAACTTGTGCGTGTAATGCTAAGCTTCAGTTTACCTATCTGCTACATAATAAAAATATTTGTGTCACTGTGTTATTTGCTGATTGTGTTTGGCTGTTAAGTATCACAAAAGACAAATTATCTCTATTCTCTTGATAGAAAATGATATTCTGATATTCTACTAAAGTGTGGTTTAAATGAATGAGATATTTCATTTCCATAAAACAGGATGCCAAGAAGTAGGTGATTGTTGGCTTTGTTTCACTATCTCAAGGATTTCAGTCTTGTAATGTTCTGAGACTTTTCTTCATCACTGAAATATCACTGTTTTGGCATCTCCATTCCTCATGGCTGCATCCAAGTTAGGAAGGAAAATTAATTAATGGAAGAGAAAGAGGAGGTTGCTGTATCAAGAAACAAATATTTTCCTGAAATCCCCAAGTCTTCTATATACTTTGCTTGGATAGATTGTCACATGGCTTTTGCTAGATGTAAGGCGATGCAGAAAGATTAGTTTTCAGCTTCAAAATATAGGAAATAAGAAAAAACAGGGCTAGAATAAATGTGGATTTATTTTAGTTACCATATAAGTAGATTTACCTCATAAGGTCTTTCTACTCAAATGATTTAATGGAAGTAAATTTGCTTTTAAAATGTTACAAAAAGACATGTGCAAAAATGGAAACAGTTATTGGATTTCCCAGAACATCTAATTCTAAGCATATTATAAATTGCTTCTCATAAGAAGAGTATAGATAATTTAAAACATTTTGATAATTTAATTTTCTATTTACAAAGTTAAATCTATTTCCTCAAAATACTGTTTAAATTCAGTCTTAAAAATTAAATTATTTTCATTAGATTTCATTCCCCATTTTAATTCACTGAATTTGTTATCTTTAACATAAGAGAAATACTTGGGGTACCTAGGTGGCTCAGTCAGTTGAGCATCTGACTTTGGCTTAGGTTGTAATATCATGGTTCATGAGTTTGAGCCCCGTGTTGGGCCCTGTGCTGATGACTCAGAGCCTGAAGCCTGCTTCGGATTCTGTGTCTCCCTCTCTCTCTTCCCCTTCCCCACTCTCTTTCAAAAATATATAAACATTAACATTTTTTAAAAATTAAATAGGAGGAATACTGGTAAACTTGGGTTCATTCATTCACTTGTGCAATTCAATAAAACCTCACTATAATACAGGAAGCGGGATCCAGAAATTCCAGTTTTATAAATGCACGATAGCATTATTGCAAATTGAATGGTATGACCAGGAGTGATCACAGTCTGACAGACCTACCAAGAGTTTTGACCCCAAATGTGGTTTGGCAATCTCTGTTAAAAGATATACACACTGGCTCATCTATCAATGGAATTAATGCCTTCTTGTGGTTGTGATGGAACATCAGGGACAGTAGAAGTGATTTTAGTTAATCCTATAGTTATTTAGTGCTCACTATTGTGGCTGGTGCAAAGAGAACAGGCTAGAGGACATACTGGGAAGGTCAGAGAAACCTTGTGAGAAACCAAAGAGAAACCTTGTGAGATAGGGTTGCCTGTTGATTCCCTGTGGCTAGCCTTGCACTTCATTCTTTATTCCATTTTCTTTCCTCCCTCCAACGGTAAGAACTTAAACTCACTTTGGGAATGGGGTCAGAGTGAATGTACCTTACTATGGGGTTTTACTATAAATATTTAGTCCTATTATATGGTAGGCACTGTGTTTAAAACCAGGGGACTATGGGTAAATGAACAAATAAATATTTAATTACTAATTTGGATAACTGTTGTGACATACTTAATGAAACCCCATGATAGGAAACAAACAAACAAACAAACAAACAGGCAAACAAAATGGGTCCATCAGAATGACTTTAAAATACTCGATGAGAAAGTTATATTTAAAATAAGAAAGGAAGTATGAGAGGGTATATCAATTAGACTCCTTGCAGTGAACTGATGGTATAATCCAAGTAGTCAAATAATAAGTGGGTTTTTTTTTGTTTTATTTATTTTTTTATTTTAGAGAGAGAAAGCACAAGAGTTTGCGTGTTGGGGAGAGGGGCAGAGGGAGAGAGAGAATCTTAAGCAGGCTCCATGCTCAATTCGGAGCCCAACATAGGGCTCAATCTCACAACCCTGGGATCATGACCTAAGCTGAAATCAAGAGCCAGTTGCTCACCTGATTGAGCCCCCAGGAACCCCAATAATAAGTTTTTTTAGTGAAAAGAATACATTAAGAGGAGTTGGCAAGTATATGGAAAAACTTGAGCAATAGTGCTGCAATAATGTGTGTTAGGACGAAGGAGGAGTACAGGGCTTGCCACCTTTTAAAGAGGCAAAGAATATGAGCAATTATTCTGCAATCTTGGTGTAAAGGAACACACATAGAATTTTTGTGTAAAATTTGGAAGGATGCAACTAAGTCCTGCGAAGGTCATTTAGTGTATGTTCACATGAATATACGTTTTCGTAAGATTTGAAAAATGAATGTATTTTAACTAGTCATTTTCCTCTGTGACTTCTCCTCCTTCATGTTGGCTAAGAGTTTTGGGGCCTAGCCAAAGTGAATTTGAAATGATTGAAATGTTTGGGTTTAGTGGACTATCAGGTTTGTAATCACCTCCGAAGAAGTTAGGTTATTTTTAACCATTCATGTGTAATGTTTAGGAGAATTTCTGCTGCCCACTTGCTGACTCATTCTGCCTGAGTGACAATTCTACAGGTCTGATCATTATATGGGCATATATGGAGGAGAGAGTAATGGATTTTAAGCCGTACAGAACTAGAAGCTAGTCTGTGGAAACTTCATATTCAAACATGTCAAAATTTCAAGCGCAAGAATAGGTCTCTTTGAAGCCTTGTCAAAATGAAAATTTCTTTGAGGAATATGTTGAAAAATGCTGAGGGTAAAGTTTAAATGGTACCATGACTTTTTGCATGACAGAAATTGTATAAAATATAATTTACCAGTTTTCCTGTATTTGTAAAACACCAAACTATAAGCAATAATACAAACATCGCTATGTAAATTATGATACATATTTTACAAATCCCAGCTATCAATATTTTTTTATTAAATACATTGGTAGAAAGAATAATTATATTTCTATTCACTAGATAGAAAATGAAATCATGAAATCAGTGTCACCTGAAGAGGTAGTCAAAGAGTATGCAACCAAACAGTATATTAGAGATGTGCCAGAGAGTTGATTAATCAGTATTATTCTTTTTTCTCCTAGATTTTGTAATTTTTGTGGTATTTGTCACATTTTAATTTTTGTATGTGATTTCTCTTCTCAGTATAAATATTTACTTTCCTGTCAGATATTGTATTCATAATATTATCCTCTTTCTTAAGTGGCTCTACAAAATTTAGATCTGCCCTTGAAACAAGGGTGTTTTATGAATAATTATCTTCTCCAGTGAATAAAGAAATAAGGAACACTTAACAGGCTTTCAATGACTTACTTAATTTGTCCTTAATTAAACTTTTTCAAAATGATGGCATAACTGGAACTATTTCTGGGAAGACAAAGATTACTTTATTGTTAGAAAATGCCAACAGTCTACCACTACCAGTTATATTCATTAATTCTCAGGAAGCAAGATGTCTATGTGTGTGAGAGAACTTATTACTACTAGTGACTATTTTGAAAACAGAGCTCAGTGACATGATGTTAAGTAAATTAGTGAAACGGTTTATTGTAAATATTCCCTTTGAAGACAATATATAAAAATAAAAGCCAAAGGTAGCATTTTCAAGGAAGATTTCATCAAATTCATCATATCTCACTCATAAACATTCATTGTATGTGTTCAATATTGAGGAGGCTTATGAATTGTCCATAATTGTATTAATCTTATAGCATAACATCTGATACTTAACTGTTAGCATAATTTATTACATTATATTAATTATTGATTAAAACACACCAGATTATTTTAATTTTCTGCATTAATCCAAAATATATCCTTTTACTTCTAAGTCATATCTTGGGAAAAATATATATAAAAAACAGCCTTGAAGTGGTACTAAATCTGTCCTTTAGACTCCAGGGACATTGCAAAGAATGTGTGTCTGTATATGAAACTCAAACTATAAGTCATTGTTATTTGCCATCTAAGTCTGTAGATTTTTTGATGAATGGATAGGTTTCCACAGGGAAGACAAAGTAATACTCCTGAAGCATGAAACTGATATTCTTACTCACATACTTAAATCCTTGTCTCCAGGATAAAATTCGAACCCTTTAACACATACCAGGCCCTGACTCATTTCTCAGTATAGCTGCCATTTCATTCTAGGCTTCAGCTGTGCTAAACTCCTAGTTTGATGACTAGGTCTTACTCCTTTTTTTACCTGAGGCTTTCATACGTGTGGTTGGAACACTGTATCCTCTTCTCTTTACCTGACAAAGTCCTATTCACCACTTTCAGTTTTAGTCAAAGTAACTTTTTTATGGCTCTACCTTGCAATTTCCCCCCCCAAAAAACTCTGAAAATTCTTGTTTAATTGTCTCTTTTTCTGCTAGAGTGCAAACATTTAGGGAAGGGGTCAAGTCCATCACCTTTATGTGACTGGCACAAGGCAGGGGCATTGAATGAATCAAGTATTTTTTGGGCAATTATTTTTTGGGCAAGTCTTAAGGTTCCTCATTTCAAATATTGTGCTAAGTAAACAAAGCTGAATTATTCCATATCTTATTATTTCAATTATTTCCTGAAATAGGCAATGTACAGAGACAAAATTTACATCTTTGAGTTCTACTTGTGTGAGTTGGTATAGAGGAACACACATAAGCTAAGACTCAGCACCACATGGCAATTCAGAAAATGGAGAGTGGTTATTCCAGTTTGGCTACACTGAGAGACAGCAGGCTGGAAATCAGGATGCAAGGATACATAAGAGCCACATTAATAGGAGCTTTCAAAGCTGTGAACTTTCATTTTTTCAACTTCTATATTTTAACTATAGTTTTTATTAAAAAATTTAATAGCTTTATCAAAAGTGTTCTGTAGACAGATAGTTCTGATGACTCTATAGATCTGAATGAGGGAAGATTCTTGAAAGAATTATCTTGAAAAAGTCACAGAGATAGGATGTAGACAGGAAGAGGGAGGGAAGGAGGAGTGGTGGGAGGACAAAACAGAGTAGAGAACAGGGGACTGGAACAGAATGGGAGTGGGGAGAAGGAAGGAGTGGGTAAGAGAAAGAAGTGGGGAGGGGAGAAAAGAGATTAAGCAAATGTTATCAGAAGCAGAATTTTTTCCAGAATAAAAAGAAGACATTGTCTACCAATGGAATGGGAAATGAGGGAGAAAGGCATTGTTTTCCATTTGGTGCATAGTTTTTATTAATAGGACTATTCAATTTCCACATATTGCCCATTTAATGTACCCTATAGAATCGTAGCTATAATTCTTTACTTGTGAGTTATTATTTAAATGTTTCAATGTAAACTTGATTGTCAAAATGTTTTTCAAGAGCAGGTAATTAATCCTGTAGTACCAACGAGCATGTACTAATATTTTGCTGTTTTGTTTCAAGTTATTGTAAACGTAAAAAATTTTAGAACTGAATTCTCCTTCCCCCTTTATAACTTGGAGTCATTATAGATAGATACTGTACCAATTCTGGAAAAAGTAACATGTTTACCTATGCTTGAAAATATTCTAAACTTTGATCTCATGGTAAATGTTTTAATACAGAACTAATGGAATTAGAAATTTAACCTGTCAAATTTGACTAGATTAATATTTATAAACCTTTTTCTCTGCTCAGCAATCATAATTTTTATTTATTTATTTATTCATTCATTCATTCATTCATTCATTCATTCATTTTAGAGAGAGCAGGGGAGGGACAGAGAGAATCTCAAGCAGGCTCCACACTGTCAGCGCAGAGCCCCATGCAGAGCTCTAACTCACAAACTGTGAGATCATTACTTGAGCAGAAAACAAGGGTCAGACACTTAACTGACTGAGCCACCCAGGTGCCCCAGCAATCATTATTTTAAATGAAACTAGTAACATGATATAATTGCATCTTTTCCCATTCTTTTAAAATCCTGGATTTTTTGCTTTTTATAAAGAGATTGCCATAAGTTTTACAGGTCCTGAATTCTGTTTGCTTCAGTAGTTTCTGTCCCACTGGTCAATAAGGAGTTTCACGTTTTCCCGAACACTTTTGTTCATTGTTCCCTTGATTGAATGAAATCTGTATGGTACAATTGAATTCTCACTCTGCATGTTGTGTATTGAAATTGAGGTCATGAATAGGCCTAACATTATCTACATATTAAATTTTAGACACATTTTGAGTCAAAAATTAATGCTCAATTTCTTTCTCTGTTCTTTCCTATATTGACTTTAGTGAAACTAAAACATACCACTGGGTATGAAACTTAATTTATCTAATAAAATCTGCTCATATTAATGTTATTTCACTATGTTTTCAAAAGGTCTTCCGAACTTTGTCACGTAGGGAATGTAATTATAAATACAGGACAGTTTTTTCTCTATTAATATTAAAATTATTTCAGTATTTTTCAAGGAATTATTGCAGGTATATGCAAACAGTTAAAAATCAATGATTATGAAAAATGTTCTT
Source organism: Panthera tigris (assembly GCF_018350195.1). Classification (NCBI taxonomy): domain Eukaryota; kingdom Metazoa; phylum Chordata; class Mammalia; order Carnivora; family Felidae; genus Panthera; species Panthera tigris. Next base: position 83,135,447 of record NC_056661.1, read on the forward strand.
ATTCTTAATTTTTCCATTTTGTTTTTAAAATGTCTTTTGTGTTGAGTTTATTTTTTTTAATATATGAAATTTATTGTCAAATTGGTTTCCATACAACATCCAGTGCTCATCACAAAAGATGCCCTCTTCGATACGTATCACCCACCCTCCACTCCCTCCCACCCCCCATCAGCCCTCAGTTTGTTCTCAGTTTTTAAGAGTCTCTTATGCTTTGGCTCTCTCCCACTCTAACCTCTTTTTTTTTCCTTCCCCTCCCCCATGGGTTCCTGTTAAGTTTCTCAGGATCCACATAAGAGTGAAAACATATGGTTTCTGTCTTTCTCTGTATGGCTTATTTCACTTAGCATAACACTCTCCAGTTCCATCCACGTTGCTACAAAGGGCATATTTCATTCTTTTCATTGCCACGTAGTACTCCATTGTGTATATAAACCACAATTTCTTTATCCATTCATCAGTTGATCAACATTTAGGCTCTTTCCATAATTTGGCTATTGTTGAGAATGCTGCTATAAACATTGGGGTACAAGTGCCCCTATGCATCAGTACTCCTGTATCCCTTGGGTAAATTCCTAGCAGTGCTACTGCTGGGTCATAGGGTAGGCTATTTTTAATTTTTTGAGGAACCTCCACACTGTTTTCCAGAGCGGCTGCACCAGTTTGCATTCCCACCAACAGTGCAAGAGGGTTCCCATTTCTCCACATCCTCTCCAGCATCTATAGTCTCCTGATTTGTTCATTTTGGCCACTCTGACTGGCATGAGGTGATATCTGAGTGTGGTTTTGATTTGTATTTCCTTGATGAGGAGTGACGTTGAGCATCTTTTCATATGCCTGTTGGCCATCCGGATGTCTTCTTTAGAGAAGTGTCTATTCATGTCTTTTGTGTTGAGTTTAAAGTATGAGTGGTAGAAACCAATTTTCACATTATTGAAATCACTTATTGGAGTTTATTATTTTGTTAATTGAAGATCAAAAACTAATAGTTAATCCTTATTGTGCTTCTAGATCAGAGTTAGCTATTGAGTGGCATAATCAAACATAAAAATCAGATATTTAAGAGTAATATCTTTTCTTCCTCGACAAGAGATCTCATGATAAATATATTACATCTATGTATTCCAACAAATACATAGCAAACTCTGTAATGTTTGAAGAACTGTATCTATAAAAAGTTAAGTAGGGGCACCTGGGTGGCTCAGTCAGTTAGATATCTGACTCGATTTCAGCTCAGGTCATGATTTAGAGGTTTGTGAGATTGAGCCCCAAGTCAGGCTCCACAATGTCTGGGGGATTCTCTCCTCTCCCACCCCCCTCCTTTCTTTTGCATAATAAAGAAACATTTATTTTTAAGTTAAATAAATATAACCTAATCTATAAATGCTATAGAACCTAAATGTATAAGTGGTGTTTGGCACTTTGGAGTAAAACCAGCAGGAATTAAGATCAAAATAATATTATTTTATATTGGTTGAAAAGTTTGATATGACTCTTAAATCTGTTAAAACAAAACCGAGAAGATAAACCTTGCATTTTTTAAATTACAAAACCAATAGAGAAGAGCGATAAGTATATACAAATAAAATGAAAGAAAACATTGTCTGTAATTCATATAGAAATAAATATAGAAAGTGATCAGATAGTTGAAGTGACTAAGTAATGTGGTAAAATATTGGATAAAAGATATTGTTCGTTGTACATTTAAATTTTTCCCTGAACTTTAATTTTTTCAAATAAAAAGTTAGGTAAAAATGATTGATCATCCTCCCACAATTTTCAGTCCTATGGATATCCGTCCAGAAATGTTCATTCTGTTTATATCCCATGATTACACAAAAGGGGTAATACTGTCCTACTTGTCTTTCCTTACTAACATAACAAGTTGTCTGAACCTTGAAGTTCACATTATCCTTTTAATGGCTGTGTTGTAGTCTATTTTTTAAATTGGTTGATATTTCAGGATTTTTAAAAATTTTGGTTTGGTTTTGTTATTATAACACCATGCTAAACTGAACATCCTTGTACTTACATCTTGGTGTATTTATTTGTTTTCTTTGTTAATAAGATGAATTCCCAGTAAGAAGATTCCTGGTTCAATGAGAGTGTGAGTTTAAAATAAAGTAGCTACCTGGGTACCTGGGTGGCTCAGTCAGTTGAGAGTCTGGCTCTTGTTTTCATCTCAAGTCATGATCTTCACTGTTTGTGAGTTGGAGCCCCGTGTTGGGCCCCATGTTGGCCCCACATTGTTGCTGACACTGTGGAGCCTGCTTGGGATTCTCCCTCTCCCTCTCTCTCTGCCCCTCCCCTGCTCACGCTCTCTCTGTCTCAGAATAAATGAATAAAAACTTTAAAATATAATAGCTACCCAGTTACCCATCCAGGATGGAAAAGGTCAGTAATAGGAGAGGGTAAGATTTGATATTCCCCAATTCTGACGCCGGGATGCACCTACTTTCACCCCAAAAATGTAGAGACCAGTCTGGGATGCAGATGAATGCAGGGGATTGACTGACTATTGAATGAGATTTTTAAAAATGAAAATGGATAGTCTGGATTGAGAAATTACTTAACAGAAGTGACTTTCAAACTGGAAATAATTATGAAGTGGCAGAAGTTTAAAAGAATTTTTTAAGTTTATTTATTTTGAGAGATTGACAAAGAGCTCACATAAGCAAGTAAATGAGCGAGGGACAGAGAGAGAGAGAGAGAGCAAGAGACAGAGGGAATCCCAAAGCAGGCTCCACACTGTCAGTGTGGGGATCACACTGGGGCTCAAGCTCACAAGCCATGAGATCATGACTGGAGCTGAAACCCAGTCGGAAGGGATGCTTAACTGACTGAGCCACCCAGGTGTGTCAAGAATCTTTTTTTTTTTTAATGGTTCAAGACTAGGTTAGATTCAGTGGAGAATTAAAGATAGATTAAACTTTTGTATACTCAAGTCTTGTGGAATTTTAAAATTAAACACTTACATATAATATACCTTATTTAAATTTGAACTTTTATTTCAATTTGTACCCCATTAAGTGTAAGCAATTTGAGAATTTTTTTCTCTACTTATGATTGATTTATACTTTCCCCTGCTCTTTCATGAAATTGTTGGTCTTTCTGTCAAAGTTCTTTATTAAAAAATTAACCTTTTGAAAATTATATGTAAAGCATTTCCCATTTGTTGCTTGTATTAGACCTTTTAAAATTTTTATTAATAAGTTTTAAAGAGTTATACGATAAACTTTATCAACCTTTCCATAATGGCTTTTGTAGTCCTTTAACAAAGTTTTCCCACTCTAATATTACTCTTTTAAATATCTAACTCACCATTTTTATAGTTTCCAAAAATGTTAAATTCATTTAGACTTATTTAGCTGTCACAAATAATGAGATAGGTATACAGATTTATCTATATTTTTTCATATAGCTAGCTAATTATCTCAGTAATGTTATTATTGAATGAAACTTTTACATCATAGATTCTGAATCTCACATTCATTATTAAATGAAGTCTGTTCTGGTGATCTGACAAAATGCATGCAGAACCAATTATTTAAGCTTTACAGTGCATTTTATAGGTGGCATTGGGAATCATCAGTACTCTATTTTCAGAAATTCACACTCACATAATTTTCTGTATTTAGAATACTTAGAATAAAATTTGTCAATTTTCTCTCAAACCTTTTATTTTTCCATTAAAAATCACATGAACTGGAGGAGATTCACCATCTTTATAGTAATTGGCTTTTTCTATATAAGAAAAATATACATCTTTTCACTTATCCAAGTCTATAATGTTCTTAAGTGGGGTTTAAACGTTTTCTTCATTTAATTCCTACATATGTCTTCAATTTATTCCTATGTGTTTATTTTTTTTTGTGTATTATTTTGTTTTGCCATTAAAACAAATGCAGTTATTTTCCCTTTATAATTTGTCATGGATTAATATTTGCAAAATTGAAAATTACTTTCTTTTATACTCTCATTGGTTCTATTTCTTTACTTAATTCCACTACATAGGACTTTAAGATCATTTTATTAATAGTATCTAAATTTACCATCTTCAGCATATTTTTGACTTCAATGAATATGCCTTTACTCATAATTAATGAGATTTAATGATCCACTGAATGCCTATGTCTCTGTCTTGCTTCATGATCAGTATTTGGGAATTGGAACTTTCAGCATAGTCTAAAAGAATCACACAGTAAACTTTATCCTAACCATTAACTCTTCTTTTGTACTTGTGCATGGTCTAGTGTGCTGTTTTGGATGTCCTCGAGCCTCTTCATTTGCCTATTTATATGTATCTGTTTGTTACTGTGAGAGCTCTGCTCTGATGCTATGACCCGTCTCCTCTCTTCACCATGTCATGGTATTTGATTATTTGCATTATACTGTCTCCTGCTTCAGCCTGTGCATTTGGACTTTGTAAGGACAATAGTTATGATTATTTTAATCAAATTTCATATTTTTGAAAGATTAGATTTTTAAATATTAAATACAGCTCTTTTTAAATTTTATTTTAGAAAGAGAGTGAGTGCAAATGGGGAAGAGGGGTAGAGGGAGAGAGAGAAAATATCAAGCAGGCTCCACACTCAGCATGGAGCTCTACACAGGGCTTGATCCCATGACCCTGGGATCACAACCTGAGCTGAAATTAAGTCTGTCACTCAACCAACTGAGCCACCCAGGCGCCCTTAAATATAGCTTTTAAAAAGGAGATGCAGGTGTAACAAACCTAGTAATTAGAAATAGTGTAAATATAATTTAACAGTGTAAATGATAATTATGTAAACTGACTCACATTGAGATATTAAATATTTCCCATTTAAAAATGTTCCTTGCTTGGGGTGCCTGGGTGGCTCAGTCTGTTAAGCAGTCGACTTTGGGTCATGAGTTTGAGCCCTGCGTTGGGCTCTGTGCTGACAGCTCAGAGCCTGGAGCCTGCTTCAGATTCTGTCTCCCTCTCTCCCCCCCCCCTCCCCTGCTCATGCTTTGTCTCTCTCTCAAAAATAAACATTAAAAAAAAATTAAAAATATTTCTTGCTTGGCTACAGAACTGGCTTAACCCATCTACACTAAAATAAAAAACTGAATCTAAGTAATAATACAAAATATTTTCAAGTTTTAAACCTTATTCTATTAGAAGGAAAACACTTTCTCATAAATCATAGTTTTAGTGGATTATTCTTTAATATATGTATATACAATAAAACTCATATCCAGTTATTTAAATCTTTAAAAAAATCTCCTTTTTGGTAAAGAGTCTAGGAGAGAAATAATAAGGTTTTAAACATAATTTCAAAGATAAATTATTTTCCTTATAGAAATTGCATTTTTGAAGTGTTAGGGTGTTTTTCTACATAAAACTCTTTAATGCAATTTTTATACAATTAGCAGACTAATAAGGTTACTAAGTTGTTATCCATGTGTTGATGAAGAGAAAAAGCATCCATCAAAATAATGAATTTTTACCTTGAAACATTAGACAACCTAGAATTTGTATATTTTAGGAATCAATAAACAATTGCCTGATAACTTAATCTATGCATGACTTCATTCATGTATTTAGACAAGGTTAGATGCAATTACTGTGGAGTGAAAAAAGCAAACAACTTTTTCATAGCAAACAGCTTACAAAAGTTTGTATTTCTATGTTTATATCTAGTAAATGAAGAGTAATGTATGTTTGTATATCATCCTTTATCACTGAATTTAAATTTAAAAAGTAAATCAATTTGTGTTACATTCTATAATCAATACATTTGTAAAATTTAAAGTTTTAAATTATGACAGGAGTATTTTAATATTGAGAATAGATTTATCCCACTGCTTATATTACTTAGCAGATTATTTTTTGAATGAAAAACGTATAGCATTTGGGAAGCTGATTTTTTTAAAATGTTTATTTATTTATTTTGGTGGAGGGGAAGGGCAGAGAGAGGGAGACAGAGAATCTCAAGCAAGCTTTGCGTTGACGATGCAGACATAGGGCTCCATCTCATGAACTGTGAGATCATTACCTGAGCTGAAATTAAGTTGGACACTTAACTGACTGAGTCACCCAGGCCCCCCCTTGGAAAGCTGATTTTAATTATAAGTAGAAATATTATTCAGAATCCAAAGCAATTAAATTTGATTACATTGTAAAAATTTTATTTATGACTTTGGGAATATTTGTAAATTGCAAAAATGTTATGGATCTCTATGTACTCTCAAGGCTCAAAGAGATTTGCAAAAATCAAAGGGTGCATGCAGGATTTCATAGTAATGGAGTATTGGCAAGTCTTCCACATCAAATTATAGTCTAGAAATTCATTGAATGTTATGTTCAGGGTTAGAGGCAATTCTAAGGGCTTTGAATGCATGACTGAAGGGGTAGTCAAAGCTACAAGATATAACAAAAAGACCAGTCAAGAGATTGGAGGTGGTGACATATCAGTCTGAAATCTTGGGAACCCACTCCCATAATCTCATTAAAATTTGATAAATACAGTATGGGAAAAGCAGCATACATAATAAATCCTCATGGAAAATGCATATAATTTTCAACTCAACCTAAGTACTTTAAATCAGGCTAAAAAATTTACTTGGCATGTAACATGAAAGTAATGAGGTATTTAATCAGCAAACTTGGTGACTTGGGTCACAAGTTTGTTATAGCTCAACTTTTTTCTTTTTTTTTTCAGATCAAAGGTAGTACAGGATAGTATAGTAAGGATAATAGTAAAGGATAGGAAATTACAAAGAACAATAGCTTTGAAATAGTGCATATGGAATAAAATATCTTTCCAATGGAATAATAAGGTGAAAGGAATTCAAAATCCTCACCATAAGCATCCAGGGGTCAATTCTTTGTTATGGAATTTGATTGGAATACTATTTTCAATTGACCTCTTGGGGTTGTCCTACCACCTCTGTGTGTCAAAGCCCCATGCTACCAGACAGAAATAATAAATACTATTCAGGAGAACCAATTAAATGTTCTAAAAGCAAGAGCAAACCACACAGGAATGGAAAGTAACTTAACCAGCTTAACTTGAATTAGAATGAAAATCAGCACATACTTTCTGATCACTTTGTTCTCAAATATTCAGTGAGAGAGCTAAATAAAAACAGGGCTGAAGAGAATGCCGACATGAAGATAAAATAGCTGGTAAAAGAAAAGGTTAAACTGTGAATGAGACAGTCTCCATGAGTTGCATAATTAAGATAGTACCCAAATGAATGCCATTACTTTTTCCGTTATTTTCACCCAAGAGATTCATAACTCCCATAGCAGGTTGGCTTAGCATTGTTATCAAATGAAATAGAAATATCCAGAGTCAGAGAGCAGAGGGCACACCACTGCTTCCACCAACAGGAAAGAGATTATTAGAATTGATATTAGCACATTCAGATCGGATGCTCTGAGACATTATTTACAGCTATAAAATATCACTGGGTTTTCATCTTTTTCTTTAGTAAATAATTGGAACTGTTAACATTGCTATTGAATGCTACTCTCAGAGGAAAATAGTTTTAATGACTTTAGCATAAAATCGTATAGTAAAACAATCATAACTGATATGTTTCTGAGGAGTGACATTCAGCTGGCAATACAGTGGGTATTGGCTATGTTGGCTTCACATTAAAAATAAACTCTGACAAACTGAATATTGCAAAACAGAAGGAGTAAAAGGAGTTATCATTTTAAGACTGTCATTTCAAGACTATCACTAAAAGAAAAAATAATATTTTCCAAGTTTATTAAGATAACTAATATATTGTGCTTATCTATACTTTTGTTAAAAAAAAACCCCACAGTATTTTAATCAGTGATAAAAACTACTCAATCCCAAGTATGAAATTAGTGGTAGTATTAAACTAATATGGCAAAATGATTAATAGAATCTAAAATTTCCCAGAAGCCACTATACATTTGCATGTACAAAAAAGAAACAATGCAGAACAACTGTTAATATTTCAAGGGTGAAAAATAGCAAAATAATAGAAAAGGTATTTTTATTTGTTTAATTTTTTATGTAAACCAAAGGAAGATATGTATTTAACTTTGATGCAAGCATTAAAGATATTCATTTAGAGCAAGAATATAATACATATAGTATAGAGTGGTAATTTGGGGGTAAGGCCATACTATAACTGTTACATCCAAAGAGGGGCAGAGAAAGAGGGAGACAGAGAATCCAAGCAGGTTCCACGCTGTAGCACAGAGCCCAATGCAGGGCTTGAACTCACGAACCATGAGATCATGAACTGAGCCAAACAAAATCAAGAGTCGGAATCTCAACCAATTGAGCCATTCAGGTGCCCCTGAAAAGTGACTTTTTGATGTATTATGTAATGAAATGGAAAAAAATAACTTTTTTACAACTGGTATTAAGGCAATACAAGCAAGTCAGAATTTAAAAAAGACTCCAGCTGCTGACATTGAAAAATGTGGATTATAAGAGTTTTACACTCTTACTGTAAAAATATTTGGAAATAGATGAGTATCACAAATACAATTCCACTACTTGAATAGGAGCACAGTCATCTTTTATACTTTGTTTTATAATGGAAAGTTGCATAATGGACCTGCAAAGATGTCTGTGTCTTCACCCCCAAACCTGTGAATGTTACTTTACAAGGTAAAAGAAATATTGCAGATATGATTAAGTTAAGGATCTTGTGACAATGCCCTAATATCCTGGATTATCCAGGTGGGTCCAATGTAGTTAACAGGATCCTTATTAAAGGGAGTCAGGGGAGTCAGAGTAAGAAATAGGAGATACAATAGAAGCAAGCCAGAGGTTGGAATCATTCAAGAAAGAGACCAGAAGATAAGGAATGCAGATTCCTTTAGAATGTCTAAAAAGCAAGGAAACAAATTCACCCTGAAGCCTCATGAAGGAACACAAGCCTGCAGACTCATGGATTTTAGAATTCTCCAGAAGTCTTTAGACTCCAGAACTGTCAGAAGCACTTATTGAACATAGCATTAAATATTGCATAATATCTCACCATCTATATGCATCATGATTTGTAAAACAATTACAAATTTTTGGATATCAGGTTATTTCCAAAATATTGCTTCTTAGAAATTGTGTGGCAGACAACATTGATAACGGACTTCTTGAAAACAATTTCCTTAGTGAAAAAATTGGTATCTAGTTTCTTTAAATTTTCATTCCTGATTATTGGTGAAAGTGTCTTTAAAATCAATTGTACATTGGTCCTTTTTTTGTTTCTTTTGTAAATGATTTGTCATCCCACTGTTTTTAGAGTTGTTTTCATAATGATTTGTAAGAATTAAAAATTTTTTTATTGAGATATAACTGGCATACAACATTCTGTTAGTTTCAGGTCTACAACATACTGAGTTGATATTTATATATATTATGAATATATCTAGTTAACATCCATCATCATATATACATATAAAATTTCTTTTCTTGTGATGAGAACTTTTAAGATCTATTCTCTTAGCAACTTGCGAATATGCAATATAATATTAGCTAAAGTAACCATACCATTACAATTCCATGACCCATTTGTTTTGTAAATGGAAGTTTGTACCTTTTACTCCCATTTCACCTTCCCCTCATCTCCTGCCTCTGGCAAAGACTAATCTGTTCTCTGTATATATGAGCTGGGTTTTGTTTTTGTTTTTGTTTTAGATTCCACATAAGTGAGATCAGAGAGTATTTGTCTTTCTCTAGCTGTCTTATTTCACTTAGCATAATGCCCTCAAAGTCCATCCATATGATTGCAAATGGCAGGATTTCATTCTTTTTTTTTTTTATGGCTGAATCTCAGAGAGAGAGAGGAGAGAGACAGAGAGAGACAGAGAGAATCTCAAGCAGGCTTTGTACTGTCAGTGCACAGCCTGATGCAGGGCTTGATCTCACAGACCATGATATCATGACCTGAGCTGAAATCAAGAGTCAGATGCTTAACTGACTGAACCACCCAAGCACTCAAGTCGGTGTTTTTTGTTTTTTCGTTTGTTTGTTTTTGTTTTGTTTTTGGTTAAATATCCAGAAGTAGAATTACTGGGTCATATGGTATTTCCATTTTTAAATTTTTGAGGAAACTCCATACTGTCTTCCACAGTGGTTGTACCAATTTACATTGCCACCAACATTGCACAAGGGTTTCCTTTCTCCGCATTCTCACTAGCACCTATTATTTCTTGTCTTTTTGATAATGGCCATTCTAAAAGGTGTGAGATGATATCTCATTGTGGCTTTGATTTGCATGGCCCCAATGATTAATGACGTTGAGCATCTTTACATGTGTCTGTGACTGTCTGTAGGTTTTCTCTGGAAAAATATCGAGTTAGTTCCTCTGTCCATTTTTAAAAATTGATTGTTTATCTTTTTGTTATTGAATTGTCTGTAAAATTTTTTATATAACAAGAAATATAATGTATTTTCTTTCCCAATTATTGCAAATCTCTTTTTATATTTAATATGTTTTAGGCACTTGAATAGCAAGTCTTTTAAATATTATTAATCAAGTCTGATGGAATTTCTCTTTGTTAGTACTAAGAACACATTGAAAATTTCTACCCAGAGTCCAGAGTCCAATATCATCATCTCTATTTAAAAAAAAACATGTTTATTTTTGAGAGAGAGAGAGAGAGCAAGCAACTAGTGGGGGAGGAGCAGAGAGAGGGGAAGGCACAGAATCCCAAGCAGACTCCAGGTTCTGAGCTGTCAGCACAAATCCCGATGTGGGGCTCAAACTCATGAGCTGTATGATATGACCTGAGCTGACATCAGACACTTAACCAACTGAACTACCCAGGTGCCCCATTGTCTCTATTTTTAAATTTTTATGTGAATTTTGAAATTTATTTGTATGATTGAGATAAATTGATACTTTAATTTTATGTTTCTAAATAGCCACTTTCCTTGATATAATTTATTTTATCTACTTCTTCTGTATCAGGTTATGATGTGTCTTTGTGATAACAGTATCAAATCTTATTATTTTAACTTTGTAATATAATTTAAATTTGATAGAGGATATTTGACCTTATTATTCCAATTATTCAGACAAATTGTTTGCTATTCTAGGATATTTTTTATCCCTGAGAAGTTTTAGAATTTATGCTTCACCAGGGCGCCTGGTGAAGTCGCCCATTGGGTTGAGCATCTGACTTAGGCTCAGGTCATGATCTCACCATTCCTGAGGTTGAGCCCCTGTGTCTGGCTCTGTGCTGACAGCTCAAAGCCTGCAGCCCTGTTTCGGATTCTGTGTCTCCCTCTCTGTCTCTGCCCCTCTCCCATTCATGCTTGCTCGCGCGCACGCGCTCTCTCTCTCTCCCTCAAAAATAAACAAACATTTAAAAAAATAAAAAAAAAATAAAAGAATTTATACATCACCTTTAGAAACACAGACAAATTTTGATTGAGACTTTGGTTAAATTTATGGTGTACTTTGAGAAGATAAGGACTGCTACATTTTCAAGTTTCCCACAGCAGAGAGAGATATATGTATCTCCATTTACTCAAATATACTTTAGTTACACAGTAAAATTTTTATCATTTAAAAGATTTAGATGCAATCATTTATTTTTTTTTAATTTTTTTTAACGTTTATTTATTTTTGAGACAGAGACAGAGCATGAACCGGGAGGGTCAGAGAGAGGGAGACACAGAATCTGAAACAGGTTCCAGGCTCTGAGCTGTTAGCACAGAGCCCGACACGGGGCTCGAACTCACAGACTGTGAGATCATGACCTGAGCCGAAGTCGGCCGCTTAACCGACTGAGCCACCCAGGCGCCCCGCAATCATTTCTTATTAAGATTACTTTTAATGTTTTGTTTACTATTTTGATTTATTTTTCTTTAAAAGGATATTTTCTTTTTATTTATTAAATGTTAGTAGCTGGTATAAAGAATGCTTTGATTTTGTATTTTTTTTTTCAATTCAGCTGTTTGTTTAACTTTTAAAATAAATTTGTATTTCCCTAGGTGTTCTGAATATGTATATTTGCTTGTTTGTTTGTTTGTTTGTTTTGGAAACGGTGATTATCTTCCCCCAGTATTTGTTTTACAAATTATTATATCAGCCTGAACTTTCAGAATTATGTCTAAGTAATAATGGCGGTTTGGGGATATCTTGTTTTTTAAGGAAAATAAAACTATTAGATAGGTAAAAATTTTTCTACCCCCAATCAATGCAGCACAGGACTTCTTTTTATCCCCAAGTCTCTGTCTTGGTTCCGTAACCAATATCTTATGAACCAGTAGTCATGATTGTTCATCAAAGCAATGATCTTAGCTTCTAACTTAATTTTCATTTGTCTTAGTATTTGAACTAGATCTTTCAAAAATAATGCTAAATATTAAATGATGATAGTATTCTTAATAGTAATGTAAATGACAATAAAGATTCATATTTTATTAAATTCTGGCTGTTACTTTAAGATAAATCACCTCCCATTCCACTCTAAAAACCCGTCTGCTGTACTGAAAATCAAATTTTAATGCATTTTCAGTTCTTATTAATATTTGTATCTTTTTTAGTTGGATGCATTAATGTATAATATGAAAAAGTAGCCATATTTGCAAATCTTTCAGATGCTGGTATGTAGACAACCTAAACATTTTGAAACTATAATATTGGATATTCTAAGTTAACAGATGTATGGTCATAAAAAGATTTTTAATAAATGAATTTTATAGATGATTTTAATGTGTTAAAATTTTAAAAAGATTTCTAGGTTCACTGCACTGTGTTTAAATTAATACTAAACTAACAATTTCAAGGTTGTGTGGATGAGTTCTTTGTTGATTTGTATTCTTCTTTGCAGGTGCTAGAACATGGGAATACTCTTTATAAAAGTGAAAACAGGGGTGCCTGGGTGGCTCAGTCGGTTGGGCAGTGGACTACAGCTCAGGTCATGATCTCGCTGTCTGTGAGTTTGACCCCTGTTGGACTTTGTCCTGAGAGCTCAGAGCCTGGAGCCTGCTTCCGATTCTGTGTCTCCCTCTCTCTCTCTGCTCCTTCCCTGGTTGCTCTTAGTCTCTCTCTCTCTCTCTTTCTCTCTCAAAAATAATAAACAATAAAAAAATTTAAAAATAAAAAATAAAGGCAAAAATATTGAATATGGGCTTTAATTAGTCTTCTTCACAATATTACTCAAGCAATCATATATATATTTGTTTCTTACCTTCCTGATCTGTTTTTGACTCAATATGGTGTATTTAAATCCCTTGTAATGTTAGCTCTTCTATCATTTTTTTCTTCTATCCATTTTTCTAAATTTTTAATTTGTACATTTAGATGATGTTATTATGTACCTGAAGATCCACAGTCAATATATTTGCTGCAAAAAGTATCTTAGCAATATAAAATGCTCCTAATAGTCAATTTCAACCATTTTCTCATGAATTTTATCTTATTGGAAATTTATATTGTCATGACCACCTTATATATTTATTTGCCTACCATAACTTTGTGCTTACATTTCTAAAAAATAAATTATAATTATATTCAAAATGCATAAAATTTGAAAATATTTTAAATAATTGGTAAATTAACATAAAATTAAATACTAATTATTTTCATGTTTTCAAAAGTTACAGTACTCAACTCTTCATAAGTATGTATTAAAATTAGTAGGCAAGACACTTAACATAATGACTAAATATCTACATTTAATCAACTTTAAATATAACTAAAACTTTTTATTTTAAAAATTTACTTAGATTTCATAAAATATTTTTGTAGGAGTAAAACTATTCACAATTCTATCATTCAATATTTTCCTGGCTGTAATTGAAAAGAGTACGTACTGTGCTTCAGACATATGCATACAAGAAGTAACTAGGTGAATTTTTAGGAATATTAGGAATTGTATTAATATTGCAAAATGTTCCTTATTCTCCAGTACAACAACTGCAAAGTTCAATAGCTGCTAGTCACATACCAAGTTTAGAACCTAAAATTGAACCCAAATTAAAACAAGAAAAAGAACACTAGTGACCACCCAACCACCAGGAGACTATAACTTTTTATGCAAGAATCTAATGAATTCATGAATTCTTAGAGAAAGAATATACAAATTATTCTTCCCCCTTACCTAAGTTCTGCTGCTCACATTTTCTGTGTCTATCCCAATGAAGATTTTTTCCCAAAGTCAGCAAGCGTACTCTCACCAGCCTTCTTAACATATAGATTAAGTCACTTTTGGCTTTAAGGACTTGGGGTCAAGAGATGTGCAGAAAATTTCCCTTGCAGTTGAGTGAATAGGATTAGTCATGAGAGAACATTTAGAATTACAGAATTACTCTGTGTCTATGCTAAGTGCCAGAATGTGAGTGACAAAGCACTCGTGTTCCTTGATAAGTTTTGGGGATGGGTGTGTTTGTGCAATTCTACGCTGTCTAAAGTGTAGGCCTTGGTCAGGGATCCCTTTTTCCACATGTAAGGGTGGGACTGGGAAACAGTGTGTGTGTGTTAGATTGGGAGCCTATGCAGGGTACTGAGGGAGACACAGACTTCTTGTCTTCTTTTAAGCTATAAATTGCCTTGTTTCAAATCTTAAAAGATGCATATACTATTACTTTAGTTATTTTTATTATTATGATGATTTAAAAAAGCCACAACATAACATTTATCACCTTAGCAGTTTTTAAGTATACAACAGTGTTAACTATATGCACATTGCTATGCAACAAATTTCTAGAACTTTTCGTCTTGAAAAAATTGAAGCTCTATGTCCATTATGTTTCTGTTTCTAAGAGTTTGATTGATTTAGACAACTCTTATAAGTGGAATATGCAATATTGGTCTTTTTGTGATAGGTTTATTTCACTTAGCATAGTGTCCTCAAGGTTTATCCTTGTTGTACTATACAGCAGGATGTCCTTCTTTGGTAAAGCTGGATAATGTTCCGTTGTATGTCTACACCACATTTGATTTATCCACTCATCAGTTGATCAATACATAATGCTGCAATGAATATGGATGTATAAATACCTCTCTTTAAGACCCTATTTTTAATTCTTTTGGATATATACACAGATGTGAGGATGGATAATTATACCCAGAGGTGGATCATATGGTAATCTTATTTTTTGAGAAATCTCCATACTATTTTCCGTAGTGGCTGCATGATTTTACATTCCTGCCAATACTTATTATTTTACTATTTTTTCACAGCAGCCATCCTAATACATCGGAAGTGATAATTTACTGTGGTTTTGATTTGCATTTCTCTAATGATTAGTATGTTGAGCATCTTTAATATGCTTGTTAGCTCTCTGTTTAGCTTCTTTGGAGACATATCTATTCAAGTACTTTGACCATTTGTTAATCAGGCTATTTGATTTTTTCGTTGTTGAGTTGTAGGAATTTTTTATGTATTCTGGATGTTAACTTCTTTTCAGATACATGGTTTGAAAATATTTTTTTCTTATTTTATAGGTTATCTTTTCACTCTGGTGATTTTTATCTTTGCCATGCAGATTTTTGGTTTGATTTAATCCCATTTGTCTATTTTTTATTTTATACCTGTGATTTTGGTGTCATATCCAAAAATTTTTTGCCAAATCCCATGTCATACAATTGTTTTATGTTTTCTTCTTGAGTTTTATACATCGAAGAATTTAATTTATTTTGAGTTAACTTTTGTATATGACATTAGATAAGAGTCTAACTTCTTTTGTCAGTTGATATCATTTTCTGTACAATGTTTGTTGAAGAGACTATCATGTCTCCATTATGTAGCTTTGGCATGTTTTTCAAAGATCATGACCATATGCATGAGGATTTATTTTTAGGCTCTGTATTCTGTTTCTTTGTTCCATATGTCTTTCTTTATACCAGTACTATAAGATTTTGATTAATATAGCTTTGTGAAATGTTTTAAAATAATGAAATGTGACACCAATAGTTTTTTTTTTTCTTTCTCAAGATTTTTTTTAACTTATTCAGGGTCCTTGGAAATTCTGTAGGAATTGTAGGATGACTCTTTCCATTTCTACAGAAGAAATATCATTGGCATCTTAATAAGAGTCACATTGAATCTACAGATTGCTTTGGATACTATGCACATTTTAAAAATATTAAGTCTTCAAATTCATGAACACTGGATGTCTTTCCATCTATATGTGTTCTCTTTAGTTTTTTTTTTTTTTTTTTTTGAGGAATGCTTTGTAGTTTTCAGGCATATATCTTTTGCCTTCTTAATTAAATTTATTGCTAAGTATTTTATTCTTGTTGATGCTATTGTAAATGGGATTGTTTTCTTGATTTCCTTTTCTGGTTTTCATTATTAGTGTAAAGAAATGCAATTGATTTTTGTGCTTTGATTTTCTATCCTGTAGCTTTGCTGAATTTGGTTATTAGTTCTAGCAGGGTGTGTGTGTGTGTGTGTGTGTGTGTGTGTGTGTGTGTAATCTTTAAGGCTTTCTGCATACAAGATCATATCATCTGTGAAGAGATAATTTTACTTTTTCCTTTCCAATTTGGATGTCTTTTATTTCTTTTCCTTGCCCAAGTGTTTGGATAGGACTTTCAGTACTCTAATTAACAGAATTGGGGAGAGTGAGCATGTTTGTTTTTTTTCCTGATTCTAAAGGGAAAGCTTTCAGTATTTTCTCCTGAATATGTATGCATATGGGATTTTCATACATGACTTTTATTATGTTAAAATAATTTCCTTCTATTCCTAGTCTTTTTAATGTTTTTTTTCTCAAAGGTGTTGAATTTTGTCAACAAAATATTTGTATCAATTGTGATAATACTGTGGTTTTTATTTTTCATTCTATTAATGTGGTATATTACATTGATTGGTTTTCATATACTGAACCATCCTTGTATTCCATGAATAAAGCCCACTTCCTCATGAAGTTGAGTTCTTTTCATGTGTTGCTAAATTTGGTTTCCTGCTATTTTATTTAGGCATTTTCATCAATATTCATAAGGAATATGAATATGTAGTTTTATTTTCTTGTGTTTTGTTTGATTTTGGTGCCAGGTTAATGCTGGCTTTATAAAATGATTTGGAAATGATCTTTCTTTCATCTTCAATTGTTTGAAAGAATTTAAGAATTATTATTAATTATTCTTTAAATATCTGGTAAAATTTATCAGTAAAACCATCTGGTCTTGAGCTTTTCTTTGTTGGGAGATATTAGACTACTGATTCAATTTTCTTGCTAGTTACTGGTCTGCTCAAATTTTTTTATTTCTTCATGATTTAGTTTTGGTAGGTTATATGTTTCTAGAAATTTATCAATTTCTTATAAGTTATCCAATTTGTTTGCATATAATTATTTATAATGGCAGCTTATTATCTTTATATTTCCCTGGCATTACTTTTAATATCCCTTCTTTCATTTCTGATTTTTGCTGTTTCAGTCTTTTATGAATTGAATATTTGTGTCCTTCTAAAATTCATATGTTGAAATTCTAACTCCCAATGTGATGATAACAATGGGGGCCTCTGAGAGATAATTAGGTAATGAGGGTGGATCCCTCATGAATGAGAGTTGTGCCCTTAAGAGAACAGACATGAGAAAGCTTTGTACCTTTCTTAAGTTTCTACTATGTGAGGATACAACAAGAAAATAGCCATCTGAGAACCAGGAAGTGGACTCTCATCAGATACTTGGATCTGCCCCCACTTTCATCTTTCTTCCCAACCTCCAGAACTGTGAGAAATAAATGCTTATTGTTTATATTACCCTCTCTGTGATACTCCTTTTTTTTTCAATGTTTTTATTTTTGAGAGAGAGAGAAAGAGTGTGATTGGGGAGGGCCAGAGAAGGAGGGAGATACAGAATCTGAAGCAGGCTCCAGTCTCTGAGCTGTCACCACAGAACCCAACATGGGGCCCAAACTCACTAATGGGGAGATCATGACCTGAGCCAAAGTTGGACGCCTAACTGACTGAGCCATCCAGGCGCCACTCTGTGACGCTTCTGTATAGCAGCCTGAGCTAAGATATAGTATTTTCTCTCTATTTCTTTTAATTAGCTTAGTCAGTTTTTCTCTCTTAGTACTGCTTTTGCTTCTTCTCATATGAGTTTTGATTTATTGTTTTCAGTATCATTTGTCACAGATATTTTTAAATTTCCTTTGTGATTTCTTCTTTGACCCACTGGTTATTCAAGAATGTATTGTTTAACTTCCACATATTTGTAAATTTTCTGGTTTTCCTTTTGCTATTGATTTTTAGTTTCATTCCATTGTGGTTGGTAAAAGATACTTGTTATGATCTCAATCTTCTTAAATATGTTAAGACTTTTTATTGGCCTAATATGATCAATTTTGGAAAATGTTCCATTTGTACTTGAGAATAATATGTGTTTTGCTTTTTTTTTTCTGGATTGAGAGTTTTGTATGTATGTTAGTTCTAACTGGTCCATATTGTTATGAAATTCTTTGTTTCTTTATTGGTCTTTTGTCTGGTTGATCTATCAAATATTGAAAGTGAAGTCTCTTATTATTACTGTGTTGCTATTTATTTCTCTCTGGTCAATAGTTTCTGTGATGTTAGATGCAAATATATTTGTAATTGTATATCTTCCTGGTGAATTGGCCCTTTTAGCATTAAATAATCTTCTTCTTTGTCTCCAGTGACAGTTTTTAACTTAACTTTTAACTTTAACTTAAAGTCTATTTTATTTAAGCGTCATCCCTGCTCTTTTTGTTACCATTGCATGGAACATCTTTCTCATCCTTTGACTTTCAGCCAGTTTGTCTATATGCTTAAATTTTTTTAAAGTTTATTTATTTTTGAGACAGAAATAGAACGCGCATACGTGCATGAGTGGGGGAGGGGCAGAGGGAGAGGGAGACACAGAATCCAAAGCAGGCTACAGGCTCTGAGCTGTCAGCACAAAGCCTGATGCAGGGCTCCAACTCATGCGCTGTGAGATCACGACCTGAGCTGAAGTTGGATGCTTAAGTGACTAAGCCACCCAGGCACCCCTGTTTGTCCGTATGTTTAAAGTCAATCTCTTATTGACAGCATACAATTAGATCTTATCTTTTAAAAATCTATATAGCCACTCTATGATTTTGGTTGTGGAGTTTTATCTTTGAATTTAATTTAATTTAATTTAATTAATTGATTAATTAATTTATTTATTGAAATAGCGTGGGGGGTGGGGAAGGGGCAGAAAGAAAAAGGGAGACACAGAATCTGAAGCCTGCTCCAGGCTCTGAGCTGTCAGCCCAGAGCCCAAGGTGGGCTCGAACTCATGAATGGTGAGTTCATGATCTAGGCCAAAGTCAGATGCTTAACCAACTGGAGCCACCCAGGCACCCTGAGTTTAATCTTTTATATTTAAAGTAATTACTGATAGGGACGGACTTTACAATTGCCATTGTTAATTGTTTTCTGTATATACGATATTTATTTTTTCCCTCTCTTCTTCATTTAGTACTTTTCTTTGTGTTTTGTTAAATTTTTGTAGTGACAAGTTTTAGTGGATTTCTCATTTTATTTTGTACATCTTTTATAGGTATTTTCTTGTGGTTACCATGGTGATTACATAACGTCTTAGAGTTATAACAATATATTTTAAACAGATAACAATTTACTTTCAATTGCATACAAAAAAATGTACTCTTTACATCTCCCTAAATTTATGTTATCAAAGTCACAAATTACACTTTTAATATTTTGTATTTATTAACATAGTTTCACAATTATAATTATTTTTTGTTTTTATCTCTTTACTTCTGAGTGAATTAAAAGTTACTTACTCACAACCATTACAATATTGCAAGAATCTATATTTGTGTATATATTTGCCTTTTCCAGAGAGCTTTATATTTTGTATGCTTTAGATTGTGTTTAGTGTCCCTTTATTCCAATTTGAAGGACTCTCTTTGGCATTTCTTTTAAGGCAGACCTAATGGTGATGAACTCTGTCAGCTTTCGTTTATCTGGAAAACTATTTCTCTTTCATTATTGAAGAAAAGTTTTCCATATATAGTGTTCTTGATTGGCATTTATTTTACTTTCATCACTTTGAAAATACCTTTGTCGATATCTTCATTTTTTTCATGTATTATTTTCCTGATTTAATTTATTTTTCTACCTGTGTTCTTTTGTAATACATTAAGATTTTTAAAGACAGTATTTTGAATTATCTATCAAGTAGTTTATCGATCTCCATTTCTTTTGGATCAGTTTCTGGAGATTTATTTTGTTCCTTTGATTGGGCCATGTTTTCCTTTTCTTCATATACCTTGTTACTTTTTGTTGTGATTTATGCGTTTGAAAAACACAGCCATCTCTTCCAGAATTTATGGACTGGCTTGTACAGGCTAAGACCTTCACAAACCAGCCTGACTGGAGGTTCGAGGGATCTCTCAAAACTTTTATGGAGATATGTCTTCCTGAGCTTGTGTAAATAATTTCTCAATTACATAGGTTTTCTTTTTTTTTTTTTCCCCAGAACATTATAGTCTTGCTCTCTCTGGTGTCTTTTTATGTTACTGCAGGTTCTCTGGCTGCCGTAAACCACTGAGCGCTTTTGCTTTCTGTGTACCCCAGGAATATGAAGTGTGCCAGTTCCATGAGCCCTCCAAGTCAGGTGAGGCAAAAGCCTTAGGGAGGTCCCCAGAAAGCTGGAACATTTGACACATGTTCCACTGTTCTCCTTTGTCTCTCAAGTGAGAGGCTGTGAGCCAGATATTTTCTCCTGCTCAGTGTGAGCTGTGCCAGTTTCTGTCTGCTGTATTATAGGTTCTCTGATGCAGCCAAAAGCTGCTGAGTTCTTTTTTGTTCTCTTCAGTTCCCAGGCATCCACAGTATGCCTGTTCCATTAGCACTAGGAGTCAGGCAAGGCAGAAACCAGTCACTTGGATTGCCTCCCAAAAAGCCAGAACTTAGGACATGTGTTTCACTCTTCTTCTCTTCCAAGGATGAAACCAGGATAAAGGAGGGCATTTTCTTCCTGACACAAACTGTACCAGCTTGGGAGAGAGGCTGATGCGGTTGAAATAGAATGGTTTTCTTTCTCATTTCAATGCAGTTGTTCTTGGCTTTCCATTTGCCTGGGTATTGAGAGTTCCTAACTGGTTTCTCAAGTTTTTGTAAAACTTTTAGGTCATATATTGTTTTTAAGTTAGTGTTTCTATGGGAGAATAGGGTGTAGGGCTCCCTTTTCTACCATCTTGCTATTTATAATTCAACTTGCTTTATAATTCAACTTAACTACTAGTTTTATGTTAGTGGAAATAGCTCCTAAAGTTGAACCATAGGTTGGCTATAAGAGCTAATTTTTTGTGTTTATTATTTTTCCCTGTATTGTGATATACATTTCTGTGGAATTTGGGGTGGGTTGAAACAAGCACTATTAGACAAATGTCATGTCAACCTACATGTCAAGAGCTGAAAATATGCATTATTACTTTAAACATTGTATTAGAAAATCCTTCTTCTGTCTTCCATTCACATCCATTTTAATGAGAATTTTAAGAAAACTTGTTCTGGTCACAGTCCAGAATGAGCATCCAAGATTGTACCATGAGTTCAGTTAACAGCTAATTCACTGCTACCTAATTTATTTTTTGGCCTACAATCAAATTCTCCCAAATTTTGAGTTAAGAAATAGAAACTATAGAAAGTCAGATGGTACTGAGACATGTAATATAGCTATAGGGTCAGTCTACAGCTGGGCTTTGGACTGCAAATTTGACAATTTACTTGTTGAAGAGTAAAGATAAATAGAGATAGAGATAGAGATATTTTAACCTCAAAATCTCAGGGGCTTATAATAACTGTAATTTTCTTTCATGCCAGTTTGCATACTGCCGGTGGTTCAACTGATATAGGCCAGGCAGGGCCAGGAGAGACTGGGTTCCGGGCTTCTAGTCTGATATCTTATGTCTCCATATATTTTTGTTCTGGAGCCCAGGTTAATAGGGCAGTGGCTTCCTGAGATGTACTCTTCTCATGGTAGATTACAGCAGCACAATCGGCCAAGCCAGCCAATACAAATTACCCAAAGCATAAAAACTAGGCCTGTTTGGGGCGCCTGGGTGGCGCAGTCGGTTAAGCCTCCGACTTCAGCCAGGTCACGATCTCGCGGTCCGTGAGTTCGAGCCCCGCGTCAGGCTCTGGGCTGATGGCTCGGAGCCTGGAGCCTGTTTCCAATTCTGTGTCTCCCTCTTTCTCTGCCCCTCCCCCGTTCATGCTCTGTCTCTCTCTGTCCCAAAAATAAATAAAAAACGTTGGAAAAAAAAAAAAAAACTAGGCCTGTTTGCTAACATTTCATTGGCCAAACCAAGTTCTATGACCAACATCAACACTAATGGGGTACAAAATTTACTCTGTTCACACTACTGGAAATGGGTATGACAACATGTGAAAAAAATCTTTAATGTAATATGGAAAATGTAAAGCATTGGAAGCAAAAATTCAGTGTACTATTAAGAGAAAGAGGGAGAGAGAAAGAGAAAGATACTAACAAGAGCAAACAAATGCCTCTGATGAATTTTAGTTCATGAAACACCTACATATACCTCTTGAAAATATGTATGCTGGATTTCCCCTGAAGCCTTCTACTAACCTACTGAATTTAAGTAGATTTCTATTCCCTGAAACCAAAGGATTACTGAACAAGGGAGACATTTAATATTAACTAATTTTGAATGGAATTACTTTAAATCTTTCTTAAATTTAGCTAAGTAGAAAAGAGTACAAAACAGCAGGAGGTAACCACATACTCTTCTACATTGTCATAAATATTATTTTCTATGTATTTTTATGGTGAGTCTTTATCATTCTTTAGTTATTATGGGCATTTTGTTTAGTAAACCCCTTAAAATTTGGCTCTCCTGCTAACTTCCTCTCCCCAGTCAAAATTCTCTGTCATGGATGGAGAAATGAAGAAAGGAAGATATTTTACAAATATCTTTCTAATGAAATTACAAGGAGTCTTCACCAATTTTTATTATGTTGAACAGCTAATTGATAAAGAAAAAAACATCAAAATCTTCACTTTATTCATTTAACTTCTTTACAAAGAGAGAAGGCAAACTTTGAGGATTTTATTCAATGGTTTTCCAATGATAGTGAAAACAAATACAGAAACCAACATAAAAAAATGCTTTGTGATTTCTTATGACTTCCTGTGAAACTATAAAAGCAAAATTGAGAATATTTGACCTAAGAACAATGATTTATGACTGAAAATTTAATAATCAATTGGTTTTCTGAGACAGCTTCTCTGAATTCCAAAATGTGGCAATTTATAAGATGAAAAAGCTTAATACTTTAGTGTTCAATTTTTATTGGTTTTTCTAAACTCCCAAAGCAAAAGCTATAAAGAACATAAGAAACAAAAAGGTGCATAGCACAAAATATTAATACAGTAATTTCTTGCTTTTTATTATTCCTTCAGTATTCCAAGTACTTTTTAGGCAATATTTAAACATTATATCACTTTGAGAAGGGCTATTGGGCTAGTCATTAAAATCCAATTTTTAGTTATGGACACTATAAGAAATCTTGACTAAAATTCACTCATAATTTTATAAAATTAATCCCATTGAACACTGTGGATTGTCATAGACTATATTGTTTAAATATTCTCTACTAGAAGAGTGAAGTAATAAAAATAGAGTATTGCTGCATTTTGTACAAAGATCTTCCATAAACACTGAGTTCCATGAACATATTTAACAATTCAATAACTGAAATGACAACTTTCTTCATGATTTATCGTGTATATCTCCTGTCCAGTTTTCTTTAGGCAAGCATTTCTTAGTCTTTTAGGGGTTGGGAAACTCTTTGAGCATTTGATAAAAGATAAAGGATCTTCTCCTGAGAAGAAAAGTACTTACACACTTATACACAACTGATTGTATACAATTAGAATAAAGAACCTCTGAGAATAAAGAACCTCTGCCAGCATTCTGCAAGTCCTTGAACTCTGTGTTCAGTACATCGGCAAGTTTAACTAGCCTAATTTCATCTTTGCCTTCACACTCCTTTTGGTGGGGGGAGGGGGACATGAATCTTTTCCAGGACCCTGAAGAGGGAAAGCTATACGTCCAGAGTCCGAATGGTATTTAATGTATCAGATAAGTTTTGTTATTGTTGTTGTTTTGTCTCACTTTTTAGATATACAAATTTAATCAGGATATATTAGCTTTTAGGGAAGAAAATCCCCAAGATTTTCTATTTTACTATAAAATAACAACTGTAATTATGTTAATTATAGCTTTACACATAGATACTGAGAAAATTAGGACAAATACTCAAATATATTTTGCTAATGTAAATAACCCTTATTTTGATAGTAGAAATTACTTTAAGTGTGCATAATACTATATTGATTTACAAATGGCTTTCCTAGTATCATATTTATCCTTTTGATAAATTCTTTGGTATGTAAGCTACATAATATCATTAGCCTCATTTTCTAGATGAGATAAATTCTTGGGTATGTAAACTACCTATTATCATTAGCCTCATTTTGTAAATGAGAAAGGTCAAGAATTAGGAGATTAAATAACGTGTCTAAGATGATTCAAATATTAATCTTTGCAGCATGGATTCAGACTTGGCTCCCATATCCTCCTTCAATAGGACAAATTTAAACAAACAAACAAACAAACAAACAAACAAACAAACAAACAAACTTGTTTCATATGTTGTCCTGTTTCTTGAAAGGCTCTTATAGAATCATCCACTTCTTAATTCACTTACAGTTATTGGTTGGCCATCTGGTCTATGCCAATCAGTGTTAGATGCTGTTTACAGTTGAGAGTTTGGTTCCTGCTCTACTGGAGTTTACCATGGATCTCTGAGCTGTAGCATTATATTATTTGTTTATATGAGTTATTTAAAGCCAACATATTGGAAAAATTAATATACTTGAAATACAAACTGAAATCTTATTTAAGTCATTTAAACTATATAACCATTTCAGACATGATAATACTTTGACTACAGATCAAAGACAACCACTTAGTAGAAAATGTCCTCTACACTGTTTTTCTGTAATGGTGATAAGGTACACTGATTCCTCCATATCCTATTACCAGTAGTTTGTGAGAGAGCTATCTCAGTTTTTGTCTTGTAACACAATGAAGTCAGTTTGCACATTCAAGAAAGAGTAAAAAGTCTTGAAACATGTTAAAATGTCTGAAACTTGTTCAAATATCATAAAATTTCATAATGGCTATCAACTTGGACAGAGGATTAATTCAGTATTGTGTAGGTATTAAAAACTCTTCCACTGAAAATTTAGAACTGCTTAAAGGCTTGCTTAGGATATTTTTTCAGATGTGGGAGGTGGTAGCAACAAGTCTGCTATTAAGCTGTATGCATAGGTCCACATTATATCAATTCTATAACTGCAAGACACCAGATGTTTGTAGATGAGGTTCTTTTACAAGGACAGGCATATCAAGTTCTAGTGCAAGAATAAATTCATGTTAATGGATGTCTGGTTTGCCAATAAACTTCTAGTCTTGAAAGATGAAGTCTAAATTGATCGATGAATACATCAACATACCAGTTATTCTTGAACATTCAACATATTAGGAGTCCAAGGTCACCTTGAGTTGATGAAAATGGAGAATTATTTTTCTTACATTAAAAAGATTTACTAAGGGACACCTGGGTGGCTCTGCTGGTTAAGCATCTTACTCCTAGTTTCAGCTCAGGTCATGATCACATGGTTCATGGGTTAGAGCCTCCTGTCAGGCTCTGGAGAGCCTGCGTGGATTCTTTGTCTCTGCCCCTCCCCTGCTTTCTCTCTCTCTCTCTGCCTCTCTCTCTTTCTCAAAAATAAGCTAATAAATATTTAGAAAAAGATTTATTGAGAGACTGTTATTTACTCTTCCATGCCCACAAAAATAAAATCTAATAAAGCAAGAGTTTATGGTGGAAAAAGTATACACTCTGCACAATTAAATTAAAATTGTATGGGCCTAGAGTGAAAGAAATTTTCTTAGACTTATTTTAAATAACTAAACCAGCTGGAATTTTTTAAAAAGTACTCACTAAGTCATCTTTTTGAAATGATGCCTTGCCATTTAATGAGACATCTACATTTCTTTCTTAAAGGAAACACAATGTCCTTGGCTTAGTTGATCCCCAAAGAAGTAAATCTTTTTATGTGTAGTAAAGACACAGATTGTGGTAAATTTATGTCAGGCATACCAGACTGAAAATCTGTTTCTATAGCAAACAGGCATCCTTTGAGTACTAAGCCATATTCTTCAAAGAAATAAGATATTTTATGTTAGTATAACATGAATGTTCCTATCAAGGTGTTACTCTTTCATTTATTATTCTAAGAAAACCACTTCAGCACTTATCCCCACAGATGTTGAAAGTCTGTCACTTCTCTCCCATATTCAGTACCAAGGGATCATGTTAATCTATGAAGGTTGATCCATCTGGGCTTACCTTGGTTCATCTGTTCTTTCCTTCTGCATAGTGCTGGAGTCTGCATGGTTTTCTCCACATTGCTCCTAAAAGTGAATATATCCAACCCCACTTTATTTTCCAAGGCAGCATTATATAATGTTTGTTACATTTAATAGACCTTTATTGAAGTTTGAAGGTGAAAGAGTTACAGAACAAAATAGGAAACAATTTAAACTTGGTCATTTTTATGGATTTTCAACCACCTGCTCCATAGGAAGCCACTCTTTGCCATTTCTATTCACAGTGTAGTCCTGGAACCCAGGGTCTCCTAACAGACAGCATTCCCTTATTTCTTCTTTTTTTCTGAATTCCAGCTTACTAATATTTGAACCTAATGACTTCCTGAGTAAAGTACAGTTTACTTAGAGAATTGTGATTTATTTCACACATCTTTTCATATTTATAAACTTTGTATGGTCAAATTTCCACAATATTTATATATGCTAGAAAAGAAGCTGTATTTTTATGTGCATAGTGTTAGACTTAAAAAAAAATAATGCTTATTTAATTTTGAAGGAGAGACAGAGTGCGAGCAGGGCAGGGGCGAAGAGAGGGAGACACAGAATCCAAAGCAGGCTCCAGGCTCTGAGCTGTCAGCACAGAGCCCAATGAGGAGGTGGAACTCATGAGCCATGAAATCATGACCTGAGCTGATGTTGGATGCCCAACCAGCTGAACAACCCAGGCACCCCAGCATAGTGTTTTATTTAAAGGTATTTAATCAAGTTGATTATCTATGTTATTTAAATATCCTGTGCCTTAACTAAATTTTGGGGGTTTTCTGATCTACAGTTTTCTGAAATAGCTGGATTGAAAATCCCCCAGTATATATGTGGATTATTTAATTTCTCCCTCAAATTCTGTCAGTTTTCCCATACATAATTGTAAGCAATGTTTAAAGGTTCTAGAAGTTTGTAGTTGAAATATCTCTTTAGTTCTTTTTTTTTACACTATCTTATAGTTTCTTTTACTCTTTATTATTATTTTATCTTCAGTTCTATTTTTTTCTGATGTTAAAATTATGACACCCAATTTCCATTAGGTAATATTGGTGAAGTATAGGTTTTCCAACCATTTGTGTAATTCTTTTTCTATGTTTTTTATGTAGAGCATATAGCTAGAGTTTTTAAAAATTCTATGGTCTTTATCTTTAAATTTTTTTAATGTTTATTTATTTTGAGAGAGAGAGAGACAGAACATGAATGAGGGAGGGGCAGAGAGAGAGAGAGGGAGACAGAATCTGAAGCAGGCTCTAGGTTCTGAGCTGTCAGCACAGAGCCCAAAGTGGGGCTTGAACTCACCAACTGTGAGATCATCACCTGAGCCAAAGTCAGATGCTTAACCGACTGAGCCACCCAGGCACCCCAGTCTTTATCTTTTAATAGATGAATTAAATGTGTGTGTGTGTGTATGTATGTATGTATGTATGTATGTATGTATTTGTAAATAATCTCTCTGCCCAACATGGGGCTCAGACTCATGACTCTGAGATCAAGAGTCGCATGCTCTCTCAACCAACTAACCAGTGCCCCTATATTACATGTATTTTTGTTACTAATATATTTGAACATATTTCAGTCATGTATTTTTAAGTTTTCAATGTATCATGTCTTTTTCTTTACTTTTCTTTCTTTTTTCTGTATTCAGTTGAATTTAAAACATTTCCTTTGATTCTTATGTATTTCTGTGTTGCAAACTATAATTTTATTTTGGTTTTAAATGTATATGCTTAAGTTTGAACCTACAGCTGAAACATTATACTTCTGTAATAATTCTAAAGTGACTCAGTGTCTCTATCTTTTTCACAGAAAAACAAAACTAGAAACATTGCATTTAAAAAACACCTACTGATGTACCCCCTATCTTATCTTCAATTTTATAGTCTACAATTATAGTTCCTTTTTTTGTTAAGCATAGAAATTGAATAGTGCATTCATTATAGATGATAATTAAAGTGAATAAACTGTAACCAGGGCTCAGGGTGCAGGAGCACCTGGCTCCAGAGGTCCCAAACAGATTAGGTTCAGCCACTGGATACTGACAGAATCTAAAGGCGGAGAAAATAGTGGTGTGAAACAAGAAAGGAACTTATTTCAGTGAGGACAACACCAGAAAGATAGTGGACTAGAGTCTCAAAAGAGTGTCTTCAAAGTTTTGAAAATACTTCTAGGTTTAGATACAGAAAATGTGGGACAAAAGTCAGTGGGTACTGCAGGTAGGCAGTGAAAGTCAAGTTGATCTTTGTCTTGGGGTCAGTCACATGGAGTCTGGCTGTCTCAGGACAGTTCTTATTGCTGGAAGGGGTAGTTTCTGTTCCCATCAGGGGATGCTTTGCCCACAGAGTCTTTGGCCTGAGTAAGAGATAAGCTAGAAATAAGAACATAATCAATTAGAAAGTACAGACTGTGGTCAAAATGAAGGTAATTGAAGTCCTCTTTCAATATTAATTAGCATGTTACTCTTACAACACTGTGGATGGTAGAATTGAGAAATAAAAGGAAACTTGGTCTTTGATTGGATTTGTTGTAGAGTGGTTGGATCAACCTGCCCAGAACTTTATCATTGTCAGGACTTTCCAGTTATTTGACAGAAATGCCCTTTTTATTTATGAAACAGTTTGACTTGTCTGTCTCTAGTCTATTACTTGCAAACTAACAGTTGCAGTAGTTAGATTTAACAACGTTTCTTCCAAATTTTTGTTTCTTCTTTTCTTGCATCCCACTCTTAAGTAAACATTTTTTCATGTTGAAAAACTTTCTTGAATACTTCCTTCACGAAGGATCTATGAAATCTATAAATCTATGAAGTAAATATTTTAATTTTTAGTATTTATAAAAAAATTACTTTGCTCTTCTATGTAAGCGTTTATCTGAACATCCATTATAGACTGTCAGTTATTTTCCTTCATTCTGAAAATACTATTCTTCTCTTCTGACCAATATTGTGTTGATGAGAAGTCTTCTATAAGTCTATATGTCATTTGATTGTAGATAGTTCTTTTCCCTTTTGGAAGCTTTAGGATTTTTTTAACCTTATTGTACTGCATTTCCCCTGGGCTATATTTAAATGTCTTTCCTTTATTTTATTAATTATACAGCATTTTATCAATCTGAAATTCCCTCTCTTTCCATGCAATTTTCAACCATTGTCTCTTTACATATTGATTCCCCACCATTCCCTCTAATTTCTACCACTGGAAAATCATTTAGACATATATTTCAGTGTCTATCATTCTCTGTTTATGCATTTATATTTTTGTGTATTTCTTCATGCTACTTTCTGGACGAATTATTGAGTACTATATTTCAAACTTCAATTTCTTTCTTTGACTTTGTTCTAAATCATTCTGCTGTCTTTTAAAGTAGATACTAAACATAGATGCTTATTTAAACAAATTTATATTTTTTATAAATTAAAAAATTAAATTCCGTTAAAGTTAAAAATTCAGTTCCTCGGTCACAGTAGTTACATTTCAATTGTTCAATAACCAGTAGTGGCTCATGGCTACCATATTGGAAGGTGCAGGTACAGAATCTTTTCATCACCACAGAAAGTTCTATTGGGCAAGTCTGGAGGGTATGCTCTATATTGGTTCTTTAAAATTTGATTACACTAAAATGTTTATATGCAGTTTCTAATTGATTCTCTTTCATAGACATCTGTTTTTGACTGATTTCTGCATCAATTTTCTCATGACTCATTTATTTTTATAATGTTCTTTCATTTTGTAATTATTTAAAATATGTATCTTAAAGTTATTATTTCAAAGCTATTATTTTCATGTTGGTGTAATTATTAAGTGTATTGACATCAGTTTTTAGTGTTGTTTTGCTTTGTTTTTCAGTGTTTTATGTGTTCACTTGCTGGCTCATCTTGAAGCCTAATTTTGGTTTGTTCTGTTTTTCTCTTTCTCATTCTCCATTGTTTTCCTCCATCTGCCCAATCTCTAGCCCAGTCAAGAAGCAGATCGTATATAAGATTCTTGGCACCTGTCCCATGATGACACGGGATATCTCATATCCATGCATGGAGCCAGAAATTGGGTTGGCATACATCCTGGTTGGGTGGCTGTCTCTATGCCACTTGCCAAACTAAGTTCATGGGTCACAGCTACAGGAATAATTACAGTTATGCTCAGCATCTTTCCATGGATGGACAGAGTCCATTCCAGACCTTGATTTCATATTGTGAGCCTGGCTCTTTCCTTGCCAAATCATCTGTAGGGGGCCTTTCGGTTTCAGTTACTCTGCAAGGGCCAAAGAACTGGCAGCTTCTACCTGTTACTGAATTTAAGGCCAAATAGATCTGAGGCTTTGTGCCTGCTTTGTAGTTTCTAACCTATAGCGATTTGTTTCTCTTCTTGTTTTTGAGCAGAACTATACATATTTAATTTACTGTCCCAGATTTTTCTATTGGTATCATTTGTGATGAATAGCTCATTTAAAAGTGTGAACTCAAGGCAATTTTGAGTGGAAACCTCAGCTTTCTTTTTTGGGAAATCTATTACTTCTTTGATATTTTCTGTTTCTCATTTTTTCTGTTCTCCTATTTGAAACTTTTAAATTTGCTATATTTAACATAGTTTTGAGAATGACATCTATTTTCCAAAACAGAAAAAAAGAAAAGAATGTCACTATTTAATTTTTAAAAATCTCTTCAATGTCTCTACATAGATAGGTTTTTATACCTACTAAGACAGCTAGTATTTCCTATCTACTTCTTTGTTCATTCTGTTGGCATATGTTGTTTTGATGGAAGTCTTGTAAAGAGACCTTCACAAATATATATTTTGAAAAATTAAAACTATTTTATTAGTCTTTTCAGATAGTGCTGGTATTGTTTTTTGATAGTTTCACTACCAAACAAAACTCAAGTGTAGTTTCTTAAAAGTTGCTTGCCATACTTAATATGATTGAACATCAACAATTTTTTCATATTTTGTTAAATTAAAATTCTCAGGCTAACTGGAATTTTGAATGGATCTTTTCTCACACATGATTTTTAGTATCAGTTACTGTTTTTGTTTTTTTTTTGTTGTTGTTGTTGTTGTTTTTTTTTTTTTTTTGATCTTCTCTCTCCTTCTCTATTTACACTGTCCTGAACCTGGAAATGTCTTTTACTTTGAGACCTTCTGACCCCTTAGTGCTATCTCTAATTATTATGTGTTGTGGAAAAAAGATCAAAATCATCTAGATGAACTAGAGTCAGTGGACTAGAAAAGGAGACAGAAATTTAGATTTTAAAAACCCAACTGATGAATGAAGAATTTTGGTTTGGATGGGAATACCTACCACATCCTATCTTTTGGTTACTGAAAAAAGGAAGTATGTGGCCTTATAAGATATTAATCCAACCTAGGGGGAAATATCCCTACTTTAGAATCAGTCACTTACAAATAGAAACAACAACAACAGACTCTAAAATATTATTTAAAAATATAAACTAAAAGAATATTTTTTTAAATTTAAATCCAAGTTAATTAACATATAGTGTAATTTCAGAAATAGAATTTAGTGATTCATCACTTACATATAACACCCAGTGCTCATCCTAACACGTGTCTTATTTAATGTCCCTTGCCCATTTAGCTCATACCTCCCCATCCAATACCCCTCCAGCAACCCTCAGTTTGTTCTCTGTATTTAAGAGTCTCTTATGGTTTATCTCCCTCTCTGTCTTTATATTATTTTTGCTTTCCTTTCCTTATGTTCATTTGTTTTATATCTTAAATTCTACATATGAGTGAAGTCATATGACATTTGTCTTTCTCTGACTGACTTATTTCATTTAGCATAATACACTCTAATTCCATCCACATTGTTGCAAATGGCAAGATTTCATTCTTTTTGTTTGCCAAGTAATATTCCATATATATATAAACCACATCTCCTTTATCCATTCATCAGTCACTGGACATTTGGGCTCTTTCCATACTTTGGTTATTGTCAGTAGTGCTGCTATAAACATTGGGGTGCATGTGCCCCTTAGAAACAGCACCCCTATATCCTTTGGCTAAGTACTTACTACTGAAGTTGCTGGGTCTTAGAGTAGTTCTATTTTTAATTTTTTGAAGAACTTCCATACTGTTTGCCCGAGTGGCTGAACCAGCTTGCATTCGTACCATCAGTGCAAAAGTGTTCTTCTTTTTCCATATCTTTGCTAACGTCTGTTGTTGCCCCAGTTGTTAATTTTAGTCATTCTGACAGGTGTGAGGTAGTATCTCTTTGTGTTTTTGTGTTGTATTTCCCTGATGATGAGTGATGTTGAGCATTTTTTCATGTGTCTGTTAGCCATCTGGATGTCTTCTTTGAAAAAGTGACTATTCGTGTCTTTTTCCCATTTCTTCACTGGATTATTGGGGGGGGGAGGTGTTGAGTTTGATAAGTTCTTTATAGATTTTGGATAGTAACCCTTTATCTGATGTCATTTGTAAATTCTTCTCCCATTCCATTGGTTGCTTTTTAGTTTTGCTGATTGTTTCCTTTGCTGTGCAGAAGGTTTTTATCTTGATGAGGTTCCAATAATTCATTTTTGCTTTTGTTTCCCTTGCCTCTGGAGACAAGACAAGTAAGAATTTGCTGTAGCCAAGGTTAAAGAGGTTTTTGCCTGTTTTTCTCCTCTAGGATTTTGATGGCTTCCTGTTTTATGTTTAGGTCTTTCATCATTTCGAGTTTATTTTTGTGTATGGTGTAAGAAAGTGGAGGGGCGCCTGGGTGGCTCAGTCGGTTAAGTGGCCAACTTCGGCTCAGGTCATGATCTTGCGGTCCGTGAGTTCGAGCCCCGCATCCGGCTCTGTGCTGACAGCCTGGAGCCTGGAGACTGTTTCAGATTCTGTGTCTCCCTCTCTCTCTGACCCTCCCCCGTTCATGCTCTGTCTCTCCCTATCTCAAAAATAAATAAAACGTTAAAAAAATTAAAAAAAAAAAAAGTGGTCCAGGTTCATTCTTTTACATGTTGCCATCCAGTTTTCCCAACAACATTTGTTGAAGAGACTTTTATCCACTGGATATTCTTTCCTGCTTTGTCAAAGATTAGTTGGCCATATGTTTGGGGGCCCATTTCTGGGTTTTCTATTCTGTTCCATTGATCTCTGTGTCTGTTCTTGTGCCAGTACCATACTGTCTTGATGATTACAGCTTTGTAATACAGCTTGAAGCCCAGAATTGTGATGCCTCCAGCTTTGGTTTTTATTTTCAGGATTGCTTTTGCTATTTAGGGTCTTTTATGGTTCAATACAAATTTTGGGAATATTTGTTCTAGCTCTGTGAAGAATGTTCGTGTTATTTTGATAGGGTTGCATTGAATATGTAGAATGCTTTGGGTAGTATTAACATTTTAACAGTATTTGTCATTCCCATCCACGAGCATGGAATGTTTTCCATTTTTTTTGTGTCTTCTTTAATTTCTTTAATAAGCTTTCTATAGTTTTCAGTGATAGATTTTTCACCTCTTTAGTTAGGTTTGTTCCTGGTATTTCATGGGTTTTGGTGCAATTGTTAATGTGAGCAATTCCTTGATTTCTCTTTCTGCTGCTTCATTATTGGTATATAGAAATGCAACCGATTTCTGTACATTGATTTTTATATCCTGGGAATTTGCTGAATTCATGTATCAGTTCTAGCCTCCTTTTTTTTTTTTTTTTTTTTTTGGTGGAGTCTTTTGAGTTTTCCACATAGAGTATCATGTCATCTGTAAAGAGTGAAAGTTTGACTCCCTCCTTACAAATTTGGATGCCTTTTATTTATTTGTGTTGTCTGATTGCTGAGGCTAGGACTTCCAACATTATGTTGAGTAACAGTGGTGAGAGCGACATCCCTGTTATGTTCCTGACCTTAGGGGGAAAGCTCTCAGTTTTTCCCCATTGAGGATGATTTTAACCGTGGATCTTTTGTATATGGCTTTTATGATCTTGAGGTATGACTAAAAGAATATCTTACATTGAAATAAATGGTTATTTTAGAGAAGCAAAGCAGCAGAAGGCTTCTCAGGTGCCATTGGCTAAGAATTGAAGATAATTTTCTTTCTTAAAATACTGGCTTTTCTTTCTATAATGTGTTGACATTTGACAATTATAAATGCACTTAATTTTCCTCATAAGACTTTACCTTTTCAAATTTAAATCTCTTGTGGCCTGTCTACCTCTTAATATTGTTGGATCTAAAGCAATGATACAAATGTAGACTCACATGCTAAGAACCTATGTATTGCAGTTTAGAACTCTTAAAATGTATCCTGTCTTCTGCCTTGGAAAATGTACCATTTTAATAATAAATTATATACATATATATATAAATCTATCTATCTATCTATCTATCTATCTATCTATCTATCTATATATATATAATTTACACACACACATACATACATGATTGAGAGTTGGCTAAATATCAAAACAATTTATTGTTCAATTAATCAATTAATTATATTTGGCTGTGTGATAAAATAAATGTTATTTATAAATTATTTGGAATTTTTTCATAACTTTTTTCCTTTTGTCTCAAGCAAAATTATGTTGTTACATACATACAAATGTATTCTTGTAGCAATAATACAAAATCAAATAGTTTTCTTGAGTTATTTTCTTTTGTAGTGCTTTATTCATATTAATTTATAGATAATTTGCTCTGCTGAAGTTGTCACTAAATTGGAATTAGTAATAAATTTCTTAAAGTAAAACAATTTTAGAAATTCATCATGAATTTGACCTATCATACTCAAACATTGTAGATGAAACACATGTGTAATAAATTATAATTATGCATGATTATAGATAAGTTCAACTTCTAAAATTCATCTTATTTAAGCAACAATTTTTCCTCTCATGTTTCAGACTAGGAGTCTGGAGTTCTGTCTTGTCCAGCAAGAGAGTAGATGCAGAATTGAATATGAGAGAGAGTAATGTCCAGGAGGAGACAAAAGCCTCGCATCTCTGTTTCATCTCTGTATATGCAATACAGTTGTGTTGTAAGAGGATGCTAGCCTAGTTAGGTGTTTGAGGCTTCCCCATGTTATGTCAGGGGCAAAGACTTGCGTTTGTGGAGTGGCTTCAGGATGAGGAGTCCACGAAGATGCTTATTCTATCTTGAAAGATGGGGGGCAGTTGTCGCTCATTCAGAGTCATTCTCTGGAAGTCCTGGTTGACTGGAAGATATTCTGGGGTCTTCACTATGCCATGATACAGCTTCACCAACTGAGAGGGAATCCACAGACGTCTGGAATCTGAAAGAACACAAGCATATCCTCGACCCCAGATGAGAAGTGAGAACCAGCACCATCGGATGAGAGGTTTTATCTGATTTTAAAGAATGTAGTTCAGCTGTGGTTTGTCCTTGAGGGTCAAGATTAAAAAACTTAAGAGTGATCATAGCGCTACTGAAGAGAAGTTGAGGTTGTAACATAGACAGCTATGGGTAATTTCTTTTTTGTTTTATTTTAAACATAATTTTAAGTATAATATGCTCTTTCTACAATTGTTTGGCCTTATGGAATATAAGTAGATTTAATTTTATCTGCCATTTCCTTCTGCCTTTGTTTCCTATATCATCCCCCCCTTGAACAATTTTGACCCTTAAAATCTTTAAGATTGCTGAGGGTGGATGGTCTCCTCTTCTGTAACTTCTTCCCATTGAATAGGGGCATAGAGATGTCACTAATTACAGGTCAACATTGCTCATCTGTGGTAGATATAGGGGAGTTATGAAAAGGAAAGACAGAGTTCAGGGGAAAAGGAGACTCCTTGAGTAGATAGGATCATATGTCTACTGGAAGTTATAGCGGTGAAGAAGTCCAACAAGAGTCACAAAACTATGACAAAAAAGACCAAAACATGGACATGATTAAAAGACCTAATGCAATTGACAAGAAAATTCAGTTATTTTAGTGGCACAGAACACTTCAATAATCAGAATATCAAGTAATGACCTTATACCAAAAAATACTAAAACTAGGAATTGCATATAATCTCTAGAATAGTTATAGCAATTATTCAGATATAACCTAAGATTTATCATTTGTTTGACAGTGCTTCCAGAGTAACTTAATATACTGAATAAGCCTAATTGGTCAAAAAGACTTCATTTACAATTTAAATATTGGGAAATTTGTTAGGAAAAAAAAAACTCAGAAAGCTATAAAGCATAAAGCAAGTTTACCATCATTCCCAAATATCCTTAGTTTCTCTGCAATAAGAAGCCAAAAACAGATAAGCCTTGTTTAGTAATCAATGCTTTAGCATCCCATCCTATTTAGGAAAGACCTAGATGTCCAGTGAATGAAATACTAATTTATCATGCAACCAAAACTTCTTAGGTTACTAAAGTTGTTGAAAGCTATCATAGCAATTACCCATGAAAACTAGGAGACAAAGTTTCCTGGTTTTCCAAAGGCAAGAAGTCTTGTGAGTTTTCCCTGAGGTGTCTGTAAACACCATAAGGGCATTCTTAATAGGTCGTTGCATTGGGGTGAGGATGTCCTCAGAGTGAATCTTTTGTTCCTTTAAAAGGTTAGATTTTTCCCAACAACAAAGCAGGGAGTCGGAGTTCTCTGTATGTAGGGGTGCCAAAGGGGCTGGCTGACAATAAGGAGGCTTAAGTTACTTGGAAAATTTTTTGTTTACTTTGAGTGGGTCTATATCTTTATAAACATTATCCATACTCAGGGGGAAAATGGCTGTAGGGACAATAGACCATGTAAGAATGATCTCAGGTAGAACATTAGGGCCTACCGTATGGTGTGTTTTATCTATTAGTTCCCAAATGTCTAGGTCAAAGGTTCCTTGCTTGGGAAACCAAGGGCAGCGTTGCTGAATAATCATTAGTATTTTAAGAGGTGCTATACAAATGTATTGTTTCTGTGCTAAGGATAGGGAGTCTCCCATAACGGTTCTGTCAAAAGTTCAGTGGCAGCAAATCCTAGTTTTGCTTTTCTCCTACCTCTTCAGGGAAGATTGTAGTCACATGCACTTTTCTCTTTTAGAGCTCTGGTCGTTCCACGGTGTTCTACAATCTTTGAATTACACGGGCTTCATAGTTACTTTGGCTTCTAGTCATGTTGGCCTCTAGCCATGTCACCTTCT
This sequence comes from Panthera tigris, assembly GCF_018350195.1. NCBI lineage: Eukaryota > Metazoa > Chordata > Mammalia > Carnivora > Felidae > Panthera > Panthera tigris. The sequence continues at coordinate 83,172,922 of NC_056661.1, forward strand.
TAGCCATGTCCCCTTCTGTCAGGTCATTTTTTCTTTTCTTTTTTTTTCTTTTTTATTTTTTTTAATGTGAAATTTATTGTCAAATTGGTTTCCATACAACACCCAGTGCTCATCCCAACAGGTGCCCTCCTCAATGCCCATCACCCACTTTCCCCTCCCTCTCACCCCCCATCAACCTTCAGTTTATTCTCAGTTTTTAAGAGTCTCTTATGGTTTGGCTCCCTCCCTCTCTAGCTTCTTTTTTTCCTTCCCCTCCCCCATGGTCTTCTGTTAAGTTTCTCACGATCCACATAAGAGTGAAAACATATGATATCTGTCTTTCTTATTTATTTATTTTTTTTGGTATTGGTCTTTCTCTGTATGACTTATTTCACTTAGCATAACACTCTCCAGTTCCACCCACGTTGCTACAAAAGGCCATATTTCATTCTTTCTCATCGCCATGTAATATTCCATTGTGTATGTAAACCACAATTTCTTTATCCATTCATCAGTTGATGGACATTTAGCTCTTTCCATAATTTGGCTATTGTTGAAAGTGCTGCTATAAACATCGGGGTACAAGTGCCCCTATGCATCAGTACTCCTGTATTCCTTGGGTAAATTCCTAGCAGTGCTATTGCTGGGTCAAAGGGTAGGTCTATTTTTAATTTTTTGAGGAACCTCCACACTGTTTTCCAGAGTGGCTACACCAGTTTGCATTCCCACTAACAGTGCGAGAGGGTTCCCGTTTCTCCACATCGTCTCCAGCGTCTATAGTCTCCTGATTTGTTCATTTTGGCCACTCTGACTGGCATGAGGTGGTATCTGAGTGTGGGTTTGATTTGTATTTCCCTGATGAGGAGTGATGTTGAGCATCTTTTCATGTGCCTGTTGGCCATCCGGATGTCTTCTTTAGAGAAGTGTCTATTCATGTTTTCTGCCCATTTCTTCACTGCATTATTTGTTTTTCGGGTGTGGAGTTTGGTGAGCTCTTTATAGTTTTTGGATACTAGCCCTTTGTCCAATATGTCATTTGCAAATATCTTTTTCCATTCCGTTGGTTGCCTTTTAGTTTTGTTGATTGTTTCCTTTGCAGTGCAGAAACTCTTTATCTTCAGGAGGCCCCAATAATTCATTTTTGCTTTTAACTCCCTTGCTTTTGGGGATGTGTTAAGTAAGAAATTGCTGTGGCTGAGGTCAGAGAGGTTTTTTCCTGCTTTCTCCTCTAGGGTTTTGATGGATTCCTGTCTCACATTCAGGTCCTTTATCCATTTTGAGTTTGTTTTTGTGAATGGTGTAAGAAAGTGGTCTAGTTTCATCCTTCTGCATGTTGCTGTCCAGTGCTCCCAACACCATTTGTTAAAGAGACTGTCTTTTTCTGTTGGATATTCTTTCCTGCTTTGTCAAAGATTAGTTGGACATACTTTTGTCAGTCCAATTCTGGGGTTTCTACTCTATTCCATTGGTCTATGTGTCTGTTTTTATGCCAATACCATGCTGTCTTGATGATTACAACTTTGTAGTAGATGGTAAAGTCTGGGATTCTGATGCCTCCTGCTTTGGTCTTCTTCTTCAAAGTGACTTTGGCTATTCGTGGTCTTTTGTGGTTCCATACAGATTTTAGGATTGCTTGTTCTAGCTTCAAGAAGAATGCTGGTGCAATTTTGATTGGGATTGCATTGAATGTGTAGATAGCTTTGGGTAGTATTGACATTTTAACAATATTTATTCTTCCAATCCATGAGCACGGAATGTTTTCCCATTTCTTATATGTTCTTCAATTTCCTTCATAAGCTTTCTATAGTTTTCAGCATTCAGATATTTTACACCTTTGGTTAGGTTTATTCCTAGGTATTTTATTATTCTTGGTGCAATTGTGAATGGGATCAGTTTCTTTATTTGTCTTTCTGTTGCTTCATTATTAGTGTATAAGAATGCAACTGATTTCTGTACATTGACTTTGCATCCTGAGACTTTACTGAATTCATGTATCAGTTCTAGCAGACTTTTGGTGGAGTCTATCGGGCTTTCCATGTGTAATATCATGTCATCTGCAAAAAGTGAAAGCCTAACTTCATCTTTGCCAATTTTGATGCCTTTGATTTCCTTTTGTTGTCTGATTGCTGATGCTAGAACTTCCAACACTATGTTAAACAACAGCAGTGAGAGTGGACATCCCTGTCGTGTTCCGGATCTCAGGGAAAAAGCTCTCAGTTTTTGCCCATTGAGGATGATGTTAGCTGTACATTTTTCATAAATGGCTTTTATGATGTTTAAATATGTTCCTTCTATCCTGACTTTCTCTAGGGTTTTTATTAAGAAAGAATGCTGAATTTTGTCAAATGCTTTTTCTGCATCGATTGACAGGATCATATGGTTCTTATCTTTTCTTTTATTAATGTGATGTATCACATTGATGGATTGGTGAAAGTTGAACCAACCCTGAAGCCAGGAATGAATCCCACGTGATCGTGGTGAATAATTCTTTTTATATGCTGTTGAATTAGATTTGCTGATCTTATTGAGAATTTTTGCATCCATATTCATCAGGGATATTGGCCTGTAGTTCTCTTTTTTTTGCTGGGTCTCTGTCTGGTTTAGGAATCAAAGTAATGCTGACTTCATAGAATGAGTCTGGAAGTTTTCCTTCCCTTTCTATTTTTGGGAACAGCTTGAGAAGGATAGGTATTATCTCTGCTTTAAATGTCTGGTAGAACTCCCCTGGGAAGCCTTCTGGTCCTGGACTCTTATTTGTTGGGAGATTTTTGATAACTGATTCAATTTCTTCGCTGGTTATGGGTCTGTTCAAGTTTTCTATTTCTTCCTGTTTGAATTTTGGAAGTGTGTGGGTATTTAGGAATTTGTCCATTTCTTCCAGGTTGTCCAGTTTGTTGGCATATAATTTTTCATAGTATTCCCTGATAATTGCTTGTATCTCTGAGGGATTGGTTTTAATAATTCCATTTTCATTCATGATTTTATCTATTTGGGTCATCTCCCTTTTCTTTTTGAGAAGCTTGGCTAGAGGTTTATCAATTTTGTTTATTTTTTCAAAAAACCAACTCTTGTTTTCGTTGATCTGCTCTACAGTTTTTTTGGATTCTATATTGTTTATTTCTGCTCTGATCTTTTTTATTTCTCTTCTTATGTTGGGTTTGGGGTGTCTTTGCTGTTCTGCTTCTATTTCCTTTAGGTGTGCTGTTAGATTTTGTATTTGGGATTTTTCTTGTTTCTTGAGATAGGCCTGGATTGAAATATATTTTCCTCTCAGGACTGCCTTTGCTGCATCACAAAGCATTTGGATTGTTGTATTTTCATTTTCGTTTGTTTCCATATATTTTTTGATTTCTTCTCTAATTGCCTGGTTGACCCACTCATTCGTTAGTAGGGTGTTCTTTAACCTCCATGCTTTTGGATGTTTTCCAGACTTCTTCCTGTGGTTGATTTCAAGTTTAATAGCATTGTGGTCTGAAAGTGGGCATGGTATGATCTCAATTCTTTTATACTTATGAAGGGCTGTTTTGTGACCCAGTATGTGATCTATCTTGGAGAATGTTCCATGTGCACTAGAGAAAAAAGTATATTCTGTTGCTTTGGGATGCAGAGTTCTAGATATATCTGTCAAGTCCATCTGATCCAATGTATCATTCAGGGCCCTTGTTTCTTTATTGATCCCTGTCTAGATGATCTATCCATTGTTGTAAGTCCCCTGCAATTACCACATTCTTATCAATAAGGTTGCTTATGTCTGTGATTAATTGTTTTATATATTTGGGGGCTCCCGTATTCAGCACATAGACATTTATAATTGTTAGCTCTTCCTGATGGATAGACCCTGTGATTATTATATAATGTCCTTCTTCATCTCTTGTTACAGCCTTTATTTTAAAGTCTAGTTTGTCTGCTATAAGTATGGCTACTCCAGCTTTCTTTTGACTTCCAGTAGCATGATAGATGGTTCTCCATCCCCTCACTTTCAATCTGAAGGTATCTTCAGGTCTAAAATGAGTCCCTTGTAGACATAAAATAGATGGGTTTTTTTTTAATCCATTCTGATACCCTATGTCTTTCGGTTGGAGCATTTAGTCCATTTACATTCAGTGTTATCATCGAAAGATATGGGTTTAGAGTCATTGTGATGTGTGTAGGTTTCATGCTTGTAGTGATGTCTCTGGTACTTTGTGGTCCTTGCAATATTTCACTCACAGAATCCCCCTTAAGATCTCTTGTAGGGCTGGTTTACTGGTAATGAATTCCTTCAGTTTTTGTTTGTTTTGGAAGACTTTTATCTCTCCTGCTATTCTGAATGGCAGACTTGCTGGATAAAGGATTCTCGGCTGCATATTTTTTTCTGTTCCTCATATTGAAGATTTCCTGCCATTCCTTTCTGGCCTGCCAAGTTTCAGTAGATAGGTCTGCCACTAGTCTTATGGGTCTTCCTTTATAAGTTAGAGCATGTTTACCCCTAGCTGCTTCCAGAATTTTCTCTTTATCCTTGTATTTTGCCAGTTTTACTATGATATGTTGTGCAGAAGATCGATTCAAGTTACGTCTGAAGGGAGTTCTCTGTGCCTCTTGGATTTCAGTGCCTTTTTTCTTCCCCATATCAGGGAAGTTCTCAACTATGATTTGTTCAAGTAAACCTTCAGCCCTTTTCTGTCTTTCTTCTTCTGGAATTCCTGTGATATGGATATTGTTCCATTTGATTGCGTCACTTGTTTCTCTAATTCTCCCCTCATTCTCCTGGATATTTTTATCTGTCTTTTTCTCAGCTTCCTCTTTTTCCATAATTTTATCTTCTAATTCATCTATTCTCTCCTCTGCCTCTTCAATCCGTGCTATGGCCACCTCCATTTTATTTTGCACCTCATATATAGCATTTTTTAGCTCCTTATGACTATTTCTTAGTCCCTTGATCTCTGTACCAATAGATTCTCCGCTGTCCTCTATGCTTTTTTCAAGCCCAGCGATTAATTTTATGACCATTATTCTAAATTCTTGTCCTGTTATATTACTTAAATCGTTTTTGATCAATTCGTTAGCTGTAGCTACTTCCTGGAGTTTCTTTTGAGGAGAATTCTTCCGTTTTGTCATTTTGGGTGGTCCCTGCAGTGGCTCCAAACTGCAGGGCACTTGCCTTGTGCTGTCTGGAGTTACTTGTGTTGGTGGGTGGGGTCGCAGTCAGACCTGAAAGCTGCCCCCAGCCCACCACTGGGGCCACAATCAGACTGGTGCATACCTTATCTTCCCCTCTCTCAGGGGCAGGACTCACTGTGGAGTGGTGTGGCCTCTGTGTGGACTACTTGCACACTGCCAGGGTTGTGGTGCTGCTTTGATGGGATCTGGCATATTAGCTGGGGTGGATCTGCAAGGTGCACTGGGAGGGGCAGGCTTAGCTCACTTTGCCATCTGTGGTCCTCTGCAGGAGGGGCCCTGTAGCACCAGGAGGGAGGCAGACCTGTAGGAGGGATGGATCCATAGAAGCACAGTGTTGGGTGTTTGTGCAGTGCAAGCAAGTTCGGTAAGGGGAACTGGTTCCCTTTGGGATTTTGGCTGGGAGATGGGCGAAGGAGATGGTGCTTGCCAGAACCTTTGTTCCCCCTCCGAGCTGAGCTCTGTCTTCTGGGGCTCAACAGCTCTCCCTCCCGGTGTCCTCTCACCCTTCCGGCTCTCCAAGTGCAGAGCTGTTGACTTTTAACATTCCAGATGTTAGGTCCCGCTGGCTGTCAGAACTCACGGAGTCTGGCCTCTCCGCTTTTGCAAGTCAGACTTGGGGGGGCTCTGCCTTGCTGAGAAGACTGCCCCTCCACCACCCTGGCTCCCTCCCACCAATCTGTGTAGCACCCACTGCCTCTCCACCCTTCGTACCATCTTCTGTGGGCCTCTTGTCTATGCTTGGCTCTGGAGAGTCTGTTCTGCTAGTCTTCTGGCAGTTTTCTCTGTTATTTAGACAGATGTGGGTGGAATCTAAGCAATCGGCAGGATGAGGTGTGCCCAGCGTCCTCTTATGCCGCCATCTTCCTAGGTCTCTCTTGAATGTAAACAGGTCAGCTTTTCTTCTAATCATGTTGACTTCTGATCATGTCAGATTCTGATCATGTCAGATTCTGATCACGTTGGGGTCACCATCTGTTGCAGACTATGAGCCTACAAGAGAGCAGATGAAGAATTGAATAGGAGAGAGGTTAATGTCCTTGAAGAGACAAGAGCCCCAAACAGGGGTTTCATCTCTGTATTGAGCTCACAAGATATTATCCACGTGGTGAATGTGGAGAAAAGAAGATCTTACACATGTGAACATGGAGAAGACAGACAGTACTCATTAACTTGTGTATGTAAGAAGAAAAGGGTCTGGAGGTCAAGTGGAGTTTGTGATCAAAGTACAATAGTATATTGGCATTAGATGGAAAGTACTCATGATCCCATTACAATATCTCACTAGCTAAACTCGGGTGTTTTTTGCCCCATGATGGCGGCTTTATGTCCTAAGCTTTTTTCTGACCCATTTATGTGAGTAGAACCTATTTCCCCACACTGTCAGAGTAATATATGGGCATATTTGGTAATGTGGACAACTGTTATATACTTCATTCGTGTTAATCTTAGATCTACATATATATAAATTTAAGAGTAATATGAGTTGTATAATTTTGCAAAATACCTTTTCTCTTCCTATGTGTAACTTTGCAAACATGATTATTCTTGAGTACTTCCACAATTAAGTTTTGGACTTTAATAGAAAAAGAAAATGGGTGTTTGGCACTACTGTGAAATTATATTATTATGCAAAAACTATTGTTTTATGCTATTAGAGAGGGAGTGTGTGTTAATTCAGTTGTTTTCTCACTTACCTAAGTATCCCACCAAAAAATTCCTCTAGAGCTCTAAGATAGTGTCATTCTCCAATGTCAGCAGCAGACTAAACCACAAACCTTCATAGCATTTGGGTACATTTGATTTTTGTTTCTGGGATATAGGACAGTAGAAGTGGATAAGTGTTTTCTTTTCCTTCCTGCTCCATTTATCATGAGAGCAGATATCAGAGCTACTAGTTGTGACCTGCCAGTGCTGCACATTGGGTTCCAATTATAAACTGGTCCATTTTTTTTTTAATTAAATTTTAAGTGTGTGTGTGTGTCTGTGTGTGTGTGCACACATGCTTATTAGGAGAGAAGAGAGGAAAGGAAGAGAAATAAAGAGAAAAGGAAAGAAGAAGACCCTTTACAACATAAGACTCTCTAAAATCAGCCCCCAATCTGATGTCTCTCTTGCTCAGGTCTAACAAGGGTGTTTTCCTACAGTTATGGGGATGTGTTGTAATGACAATGCTGAGTTCAGTCTAAGTGGTTTCCCAAAGCATGAAGAGGCCTTCTATTATTTCTTTAACACTAAGACAGCTTCTGTCTCTAGTCTAATCCAGCTAGTTTAGTTGAGTGAAAGAGCCTGGACAGCTAACTGTTAAATAGTTACCTGATCAGATTTTCTCTGATGAAATAGAATTCGACTGAGTCTTTGCTCTATGAACTACTATTTATCATGTTTTCAGAAAGTCTGGATTCACTCAATAGGGTAATGATTGTCTAAGAGTCAGACAGTTCATGTGCAACTATTCTATTTTCTGGATGGCTGCTGTTCTTATCATCTGTTCCTTAATGCAGTAAATGTGTGCTTAGTATTAAATGTATACAATCATTACTTGGAGTTTTTGAAATTTCAACTAGCAAGTACTGAAAAAAGGCTTACTAAGTTAAATTTTTAATGTTTTTGATGCATACTTCTTAAATACATTAAAATCCCACCTTATTTATTTATATTATCTTACCTTAAAATTAATTTGTTTTTAATGAAAGCTTGAAACGTAGTCAAAAAACATTCAACTTCAAATAGGAATGTATTGCTTATATATTAGTAAGCTTAGTTGTCAATGCAAAATTATTTCCCATGAATGAAAATATATGGAATTATTTATTATGGCTATTATTTAAATAGGCAGATAACAAAAGAATGCTAAGTCATCAGGAATGTTTTTGTTCTCCAGTCTTATTTTAGTTTTATAGTAGTGTCTTTGCTAAAATTCAAATACATTAAATCATGTCATCACTAAATAAAATTTGCAAAAGTATAAAGTCACTCATGTTATAATTGTTGTGCTTTAAAATTTTAGGATATTACCTTTGTTGACATCAATTTAGATTATTTTGGAGATGCAATCAGGTAATAATAGCTATTTATTGTGTCTTGTTTCTGGTATTCTTCTGGTTGCTTTACATTGTTAGTTTAAATAAATTGTATAGGTGATTTGTTTAAATTTGTATTTGTGTGCAACTAACAGAAAATATGAGTGACATCAGCTTTGGTGGATTGCATTATTTCCCTGAAATATTCACCCATTCCTGGATCCAATGTCCTTTGTCTTATGACTTTGCAGTTCTTTACCCTACATGAGGCAGAGTTTGTTTCCTACCTTTTGATTATTTACTACCTTTCCTACCTTTGACCTGTTTCCTACCTTTTGACTTTTCCTACCTTCAGGCATGTGACTTGCTTTGACCAATAGATGAAGCATGCCAGTTCTAAAAAGCCTGAAGAGGCTTTTTGGATTTCCATTTGTTTTCTTATGCTTCTGTTACCAATGTAAGAATTTTTTCTTGGGCTATTTTTCTAGTCTCATAAAAAGGATGAAAGCCATGTGGAGCAGAGTCACCCTTGACAAGCCCCCGAGCTGAGCTTATCCTATAGTAACAGACCCACAGATACAAGAGCAATCAGGCTCTGAATATTGGGAAGTTTTGCTGTTAAATAACCGTTGATCAATATGTTTATGCTGTTTACTTCTATAAGAATTCTTAACAAAAGAAATCTTGGACTGGTGGCATTTTTCAGGCATAGTATCATAGACATGGATCCTTTAATATTGCTATTCCATCAAAATTTATCTTGGGGCTCCTGGGTGGCTCAGTTGGTTGAGCATCTGACTTCGGCTCGGGTCATGATCTCATGGCTTGTGAATTAGAAGCCTACCTCAGGCTCTGTGCTGACAGCTCAGAGCCTGGAACCTGCTTCAGATTCTGTGTCTCCCTCTCTGCCCCTCCCCAGCTCACACTCTGTCTCTCTCTCTCTCAAAAATGAAATAAATATTTAAAAACCCCAAAGTTTATCTTATGGCTTTTTCTTTCTTGTGGTCAGAAAATTGCTACTGCACTTATAAAATGCATGGTCTAAGTAGGAAACAAAAGAAAGAAGACAAGCCTGCAGGAAGCCATTAAGATCTGTCCCTTAAAAAACATCTCTCCAATAAGCACCTCGTTTGCTCCAATAAACATCTCATTGTGTAGAATAGGACCTCATGACCACTCTTTTCCTCAAGATAGGAAAGTAGACATTTTTTTTTACTTTCTAGCTGCTGTAGTAGGGAAAAACAAAACAAAAGTGGATTATAAAATCCTTTTTTGGAAACTAACCCTTCATGTGTGACACAATGTTTTAGCCACCCAAAATCTCTACACACCTTGTTTCTTATTTCATAGTGTAGTGTACTCATTCCTGCCTGACAGGCACAATCTAAAAGTATGATTCAGTTATTATATCTAGCTTCAAGTTTAGGATATCTGAATGATATGCAGTTTTTCTATCAGATATGGATATGACTTGATAGCATATAAGTTTAAAAGACCAGTTATTGGCTTTCATACATCCAAAATACAGTTATAGAGAACCATGGGATATCTACAATAAAAATCCCTTTTGGAAAAGGGGAGAATGAAAACGGCACCTAACCCATTGCCGTTACCCAACCATGTTATTTAGGAATAAAGACAGCTCTGCTCTGGTTATGGAGAAAATTCCTCAGTGAATCTTTGGTTCTGTTCTTGGGAACACTTTCTTTATCTCTAAGCCTCCTTGTTGATGTTGAGGCAGACATGGTGGGTGATGCCCTCACTAGAGGCTGCAGAGTTTTCTCAAGTCATCTTTTGGTCTTAGTTGCATCTTTTGGTCTTAGGGCCCTAGAATTTGTCTTAGCTTTGAATATTCACCAACTCTTGAGGCCTATATCTGGGTATTATCTAGCAATTCAGTTAACTTTAAAGTTATCAAGTGCTCAATTTGTGTTTTGTCATATCTATGAGAAAGCAATCACAGATCTTATATGGAATCCTTAAACTTCACAGGTTTTGATTCTTAGGTGTTTGCCTTTCTGCTACACCCATCTTCTTAGCTCTTAGCTTGATGAGATTTCGTACATGTGATTTTTAAAAATGGAGACTTTAGCATGGTAAAATTCTAAGTTCCATTTTTGCCAGCCACTTCCAAACCTTTGAGTTGGCAAAGCATTACAACAGGGTAGAGAAATATCAGAGGTTGAATCCTGTTTCCTGCAAGGCTGATAATTACTACCTGCAGCTTTTAACCTCTTCAACTATACATAATTGTCTGGTTTTCTGATTTTTCCATCCTGAACCTAAGTTTACCATTTACAAGCCTCCAAATTATGAGAATATCAGCCAATATGGATTGCAACTACAAGAGCATCTCTCTTTGACTTACAAATTTGGTAAACCAAATGTAGAAAGCCCACCTTTTTTTTTTTTTTTGGTGGAAATTTGCTGAAATTTGCACAAGCCCACATCTTGAATTTTTCCTTATTATTTCTCTTAAAGTTAGAACCAGAATCAGCATGTGGTCTATAGCAGGTTATATAGTTAAAAAGAATGATTTTTCTTCATATCACAAGAATCAATACTCTTCAATCCAGAAATTGATATGATTTTGCCTCTCAGGGTCCTACTTCCAAAGTCAGTATTTTTGTTTTGGTGTTTTCAGCATCCCAATTTAGAGCACAAATTTTGCATTTGTTAAAATTCTGTTTGGCTGCAAATAAACATCTGTTTAGCAACAATTAGATTTTTATATCCCACTGAATAAGGAGCCTTGAGTAGCTATTCAAAGACAGAGACTTCCCTTTTCCTGTTTGGTCATCTGTGTATGTGTCTTTTGTCAATGGCCTTAAGATGATCCCATTCTTTTAGACACAGTATCTTCATTCCGGGTGGAAGAAACAAAAGCAAAAGACTCTATTCTTTTAAACATGTTTTTCTGAAACCCCTACTTAGTAACTTCTTCTGTTTCATGGGCAAACCTGGTTCTTATTTTATGTCAGTTTTAAGGTAGCCAAGCAAACTGAGTATTATACATTTCTAACCTGTGTATTAGAAGAAGAATAGGGGAAAATTTGGTTGTGAATGTCTTTTGTGTAGCTAAACCATTAATGTCTACCTTAATTTTCTTTTTTAGTTTAGGAACCCAAGACTATATTTGTCTTTAAATTATGCTAAATTGTTTATATTTGCAATTGGGAATATTGTTTCTAATAAAAGATTTTTCTTTCTATTGCATTTAGAATATTTAATGGCAGTCTTTTAAATTTTCTTTTCACAATTTGATATCTGTTTCAAATTAAAGAATATTCCTTTGTTCAGCAAATATTTATTAATAAAAAGTGATAAACATCTTAATGGAAATCCCAAGGCTTCTGTATTTAACGCATTATGTCATATGCTCAGGACAATTAAGACTTGCTGAGGTTTAATGAAAAGAACAAAGGAAGTGGAGTTAGAAGATTCATCTTTTGGCTAGGTGCCATGAGATCTTTGAGCATCACATTTTCTATTCCAAAAATGAAATTGTAATAACTATTTCCCAGGAAGTTTGTAAGATTTAATTAAAATAATGTCTGTGGACACAGTTTATGAAGTCTGAAGTCCTGTGTATCATGAACATTAATTACAAATTCACTACAAACTAAAGGGAAGTTACTTTTTGCCAAATAATTATATACACAATGGACTTAAATTCACACACACATTAAATATTATGATCTTTAGAGATCCACATTCATGTTAAATTTCTCTTTCCATCTTATTTGAAGAGAGAAGAAAGCCTACTTTGCTGGATTTCTCTAAAATGATAATTGTCTGTTCTTTTAGTACCATTAACAGAAGACAACTCATCTGAAAAAGTCTGACACTTTTCAGGTTAACTTAATGTGAGTACAGTGGTACATTTTGTGAGGGTTGCTGTTTTCTCTGTCAAGTGTCCTTGCCAAAGCACATTAATAGCATGCCCTTTGTGATTTAGGTGGACTGTCCTTAGAGAAAATAATAGGAATGATGGAAAAGCATCTCAGGTGAGTCATATCACTGAAAAAGCAGAACTTAGAACATAACAATGACTCTGTTGTGCTATCTAATGCCAGTCCAAAAATAACCACATTACCAATTTTGCAAAATGTGTCTTCATTTCTTTTATTTCACTCCTGTGAGAACATATGAATCTTATCTTGAAGATATTGGCATTAAAAAGCAAACACTTTTAAAATAACATGAGAAGAGATAAAGGAAAATGAAAACCTCTCAGTTAGATTTACGTAGGATATAAAGGTAATAGAAGAAATTTTTATCTCCTTCAAAGCCATCAGTAGAGTTCCTAAAGAATTTAACTTCCAAATTCAGAAATTTCAAAAACATTTATTATTCTGTTCATATTAGAATCATACTTCTAATTCTAAACTTCATAGCCTAAGTTTCTTCTTGATTTATTAGTACTCTGAATTTGGGGATAACTTAATAAAGTATTAACAAATGAAGTTCAGGATATGCCACCTCAAAATATCTGGCTTTGATATATTTTGATTATTTTGAGCTGAAGGCACTTGAAAAAACAGAAAATGCAGGGAGATTTTCTTTTAATTCTCGTCATCTGCCTAAAGACAGACCCTCCAAAAGAAACTAAATTGTCATAAATCCTCTTCCCAGGAGTTTCATTAATCAGGGTAGATTGATTCTTATCACAGTAGAAGAGACTCCAAGTTGACATCACAGCCAGACAAACTTTGTGACAAACAATCATACCTACCATCTATTCTCTAAGGGCCCATTCATCTTTCCTAAAGATCATTTACTCTCCCTTAAGTGACCTGCCTCTCCCCTCCCCCTCCCCTATTAGGACAACATATAAGCTTTCATATCTTCCTACCTTTTTGGGTATTCACTTTATTTTTTCCTGTGATTCCTCTGTGTATGAATATTAAATATTAGTACATTTGTGTGTCTTTTCTCCTGTCAATCTGCCTGTTGTTAATTTATTTCAAAGACGTAGCTATAGAACCTAGGAGGGCAGAGGGAAAGACTTTCCTTCCCTACATACTTATACAAAAACAGTTTTTTTTAATTTATTAAGGTTTTATTTTAATTCCATTATAGTTAACATACAGTGTTATATTAGTTTCAAGTGTACAATATAGTGATTCAACAACTTCATACATCACCCAGTGCTCATCACAAGTGTGCTCCTTAACTCCCATCACCTCTTTTGTCCATCCCCCTACCCACCTCCCCTCTGGTAACTATCAGTTTGTTTTCTACAGTTAAGAGTCTGTTGGGGCCCCTGGGTGGCTCAGTTGGTTAAGCCTTTGACTTTGACTCAAGTCATGATCTCATGGTTCATGAGTTCAAGCCCTGCATGGGGCTCTGTGCTGACAGCTCAAAGTCTGGAGCCTGCTTCTGATTTTGTGTCTCCCTCTCTCTCTGCCCTTCCCCCACTTGCGCTCTCTCTCTCTCTCTCTCTCTCTCTCTCTCTCTCTCTCTCTCTCTCTATATATATATATATATATATATATATATATATATGAAATAAATAAAACATTAAAAAAAAGTCAGTTTCTTGGTTTGTCTCTCTCTCTCTCTCTCTCTCTCTCTCTGTGTGTGTCTGTCTCTTTTTGTTTCCTTTGTTCATTTGTTTCTTAAATTCCACATATGAGTGAAATCATATGGTATTTGTATTTCTCTGACTGACTTATTTCACTTAGCATTATACTCTAAGGGGGAGTATAATGTAATCCATGTCATTACAAATGGCAAGATTTCCAAAATAAGATGAGCTTTGCCAATGTTTTTGTCTCTCAAAAATTAATGATTATCAAATTTATTCCATTATAATTGAAATAACAATGTTGCAGTTTCTCTTCAGTTATAATTACTAGCATTTATTGACTTTGTTATACATTTACATTTATACAAGTATAATGCTTTTTTGTTAGCCTACTAGGCAGTTCTATAGATGGCTTGCACCAACTGACGAGGAGTGGCTGAGTTCGAAAAGTCCCCATTTGTCTTACGTTGTGATGTACTCTGTTGTTTGCTACCAGAAACATCTAATGAGAATGCTACTCCTTTTTATTTTATGGCTGTTCTTATGAGCCTGACAAAGAAGTAAAATGGTGAGACAAACCTAAACTGCAGAATCTAATCCAATTACTGAAATATGATAGTAGGTACCTAGCTCTCTTGCCGTTAATGCCTGTTATTTCCCACTGATGCTGCTGATGAGTTACATGCACAGAAAATCATTTTCTGTTAGAGGTAAATTATTCAGACTCCTCTGTTTTTCATGGTATTGATCAAATGCATGCCATTCCTTTCAATTATTCTGCAGTCTGTGCAACATGCTACAGACCTAATAAATATTTTATTGAAAAACTGTCATTTTGTCACAGCAAACTATATGTCATACAGATATTTATTAATAAATAGTAAGATCATTATAGTATCAGTATTGTTAACCTCTCTGAACAAAATCAGCCTTACCTAGAGTGATCTGTAAGGATATTATGTTTATTTTACCTTGTTTCTAATAATATACAAATGAGAATTTTTTCTGCAATGGGGAAAAAAAACCTTAAGAGCACATTTTGAAATTTAATTTTCATAAGGTAAGATTCTTGCTTAATGTCATGACCAAATTCTTTTTTTTTAAATGCAGTATTTATAAATAAATATCTTTATAAGAAAAGTCATATTCTTTTTCAGGAGGATAGGTCTCAGAATTCTTGTAATACATAATAGTTTGTAGACTAGTCTCTATTTCCTAAAGATGAAAAGTTATTTCATCTGATGGCTTTTACTATAAATACCTTGAAATTTTTGGTGACTACAGGGAAAAATCAGATGGGAATAAATCCTCGGCTAAGGAGTGGGAACACATAACTTATTGTTAACATTTGTCAGTCATAAAAATGACTAATTTTGGAGCAGACCAATTCATTGATCTCTTTTTACCATGATACCACCCACAAGCCCTAGAAACCAAGTATATATAAATAAATTTCTATCAGGAAACAATGAAAAGATCTCAGTTTAAGAATACTTTTAGTGTCAGTTGTGATTGGTACTTTGCCACTCAGCTAATTTTTTTTTAAATGATCTACTCAGTGGCAAGTATCATGGACACAGAGCTGGACATGTGGCACAACCATTCTCCTTAGGTCACTTACAGGGAGACAAGCTGGCTAATCATACAAGTACCAACAATAGATATATGCAAAATATACTCTATGAGCCTATAAAGAAGATACCTTAGTGTGCCTGAGGAATCCAGAGAGGCTTCATGGAGGAGGAGTCATGTTTCCTTTTGTTTTGATTTGTGGCAGCTAGGTTAATGGCCACCCAAAAGCGTCCACATCTTAATCCTTGACAACTGTGAATATGTTAGTGTACGCGATAGAAGGAT
Source organism: Panthera tigris (assembly GCF_018350195.1). Lineage (NCBI taxonomy): Eukaryota > Metazoa > Chordata > Mammalia > Carnivora > Felidae > Panthera > Panthera tigris. The sequence continues at coordinate 83,188,468 of NC_056661.1, forward strand.
TGTTGTGTATGTGATTTAAATTAAGGATCTTGAGATAGGAAGACAGAGATCTGCTGAGGAAAAGAAAAGATAAAATAAATTTGGCAGTTGGTTGATCTAAAAGCCATAGATACTAAATCTATTTACTGAGTATTAGTGGCAACCCCCCCACATTCCCCGCCCCCCCCCGCCCAAGCTCAAAACATAATAAAAATCAACCTGTTTTTCTTGGAGGAAATTGAGTAACTATAGAGAGAAAAGGTGTCAACCTGGGCTAGGCAGTGGATACTGACAGCAGATTTTTTTTTATTGTTATTTTATATAAAGCACTTGACTATCATCAAGAAATGAAAGTAAATGGCATTCTTTTAACACTTCACAAAACTTTCAATTGCATGTAGGTAGAAATGGAATTTATTTAACTTTTCCTCCCTTTTTTGAGTAGTATTTAATAAATTAAGCTAGCTGGCATAACTGTGTTTGACATCGGTTGCAGAGCATAGCATATTGCTGAAACATTTTTATAGACAAGAAGACATGAAGAGACAACGTTGTAATATATATAAAAGCTTGTGTGAATTATGATACTAGTAAGGATGGAAGGATATTTTACAAAGAAATAAATGAAATAAAGTACTAATCTGAATTTCAAACATTCTGCTCCTACTGGCTTGAATTTTGGACTTTCAGGGTTTATGGGAAAGCAATGGGTTAGAAAATTAGGTCTATCAGACAAGTTCGATAAAGAGTTTTTTGGAGAGAGAGAGAAAAAGAGAGAGCATGCATGCATGTGCACAGACTGAGGAGGGAGGGGCAAAGCGAGAGAGAAAATCTTAAGTAGGCTCCATACCCAGTGTGGAGCCAGACACAGGGCCTGATCCCATGACCTTGGAATCATGACCTGAGTCAAAATCAAGAGTTGGACATGCAACCAACTGAGCCACCCAGGCACCCCTCAACGAAGAGATTTTTTTAAAAGGTTACTGAAGAGATAGCTTTGTTCTTATCCTGTCCCCAGGAATCACAGGATAAGACAACAGAAAATGAGCCAGAACTGTCACAAAATGATTTCAGTGATACAAATGAGAACAGAGCAGCTTATTAAACACTTGATTATTTAATTAGTATTGTATTGAACATACTTCTTTGGAGATATTAAAAAATTATTATCAATTCTCTTTGTTTTAATTTCACCAAGTTCATTTTTTGTTCTTTAAACAGAATTTTCCCTATCCTGCAATTCTAAACTGTTCAAAAACCTATTAGTCAAACACTCAACTATTCTTTTTATTTACTACAGTGGTTATCAACTCTATAAGACCAAATGTTATTTTTTTTTATAATGAATTTCAACTTTGGAACTGAAGACCAGAATTAGAACTTCCCAAAAGTTTCCCTGACAATTTTGCTGTACAACTACTTACAGAAAACCCTGATCTAGGAAACTTGTAGCATGTATAATCTCTAATTCTTTCTACTTTCTCTAAGGAGTATAATTTGTGCTGCTAATCTACTGGGACTGTTGAAGAGCCAAGCAAGTGTCTTTGGTGAGGATGTAGAAAGAAAAGAACACAGAGAATCCAAGAATTACTTCAAAAAGAAGAGAAAACTAGAAAATCAACAGAAAGATGAATAGGGCTGAAGAATTTAGTAGAGGTTTTATGCTACCTTTTTATACATTGCTATTCTGAGTAAGGAAAAAGGAAAGCTTAAGGATGGAAGGTCAGTAATGGCAGTGGCTGACAGCTAATGTCATTAAGAAGTTGGAGGGGCGCCTGGGTGGCTCAGTCGGTTAAGCGGCCGACTTCAGCTCAGGTCATGATCTCACGGTCCGTGAGTTCGAGCCCACGTCGGGCTCTGTGCTGACAGCTCAGAGCCTGGAGCCTGTTTCAGATTCTGTGTCTCCCTCTCTCTCTGACCCTCCCCTGCTCATGCTCTGTCTCTCTCTGTCTCAAAAATAAATAAACATTAAAAAAATTTAAAAAAAAAAAAAAGAAGTTGGAGAGCATAGTCAAGGCTATCCGGAATTTGGATAAGGGACATAAATAGGGAGATATGGCTAATGAGGTCTTTTAATCAAGCCAAAGCAAACTTTATTATACCTAACACAGTGTGCTCAGTCTTGGGAGGTCTCAAAACTATGTCTAAGTTATCCAGAAAGTTTAACCATAAATCTAGATTTATGGTCTAAATTTCCTGAAACATGGTCTCCCTCCTTCCTACCTATATCACTATTTTTTTCTTCTTATGGTTTGTAGACAATGAGCTATAAACTAAACATGAGAGAACATAGTTTTATGTTATAAATCAAAATTAGTACCTGAGGTAACTTGAGTAACATATTTAGTTTTTTGCATCATAGTTGTCACAAAAACGTGGTAATTAAGATGGGAAATATAGGGGCGCCTGGGTGGCTCAGTCAGTTAAGTGCCAGACTTCGGCTCAGGTCATGATCTCATGGTTTGTCAGTTCGAGCCCCACATCAGGCTCTGTGCTGACAGCTCAGAGCCAGGAGCCTGCTTCAGATTCTGTGTCTCTCTCTGGTCCTTCCCCTCTTGAGCTCTCTCTCTCTCTCTCTCAAAAATAAATAAACATTAAAAAAATTTTAAAAAGATGGGAAGTATAATATACACATTTTCTCACTTTTGTCCTTTTCAAATAACATTGTATTCTTGATTTTTTTTCAGGGTTATATGTTATTCTTCATTATAGCTTCACAGTTCCCTAGTTTTTGGATGTGCCATACTTTGTTCAACAAGTTCCCTACTGAGGAAAATTTGGGTTGTGTAATAGAATGAATTATAGTCCTTATTCTTTACTTTCCTATTGTAATATTAAATACTCATTCTTTCCTTATGGTATGTTATATATACTGGCCAAACCCTGATTTTAGCTTTGACTAGGTGATTTGCCTTGTAAAGAGAATACTGGTGAACCTGATGCTAAGGCATGAGAAAAGTTGATGTGTTTGCACTTGCTCTCTTTTGCATCTGCCCCACGTACCTCACTGGTTCCAGGTAAACAACAGCCTGGGCAGTGGATGTGTACTCATCTATGATATGGAGCTAAGACCAGATATGTCTCTGAAAAATCCCAGCTGGCTAGCAAAAGCATGAACAAGAAATAAATGTGTGCTTTTGTAAGCCATGGAAATTTGTGATTTGTTACACAAAATTATTGTGACAGTAGTTGACTTATACCTGTTGTCACCTAAAAGTGCCTTGTTACAATGAATAGCATTGGCATATAATTTTTATAAATTTCTCTCAGTGTGCTTTTGGAATGGATCTTCCAAAGTGAGATTGCTTTATCAAAGGGTAAATGCTTACGTAATTTTACTGTTTTTTTTGATAACTGTAAAATGTTAAAATGTATTTTAGTTCCCTTCTTGCAATATGCCTTTTCCTCAGAGACTCTCAGTGATATTGTTCCCAAACTTTAATTCTTATTTATCTTTAGGTGATATTGCATTTTTTAAATTATAGGCAAGATTGAGCCTCTTTATATAAAATATATATAGTCTTTATAAACATACATATGCATACATAATATTATACATATACACCCATATACACCCATATGTGTATCTATCTATCTATCTATCTATCTATCCTATCTATACACACACACAATGTTATCTATTTTAATATAAGAAGACTGCTGATTTTTATCTATTCTATAACTTGCTACCTCACAAAATTCACTTTTTCCATCTACTTTTTGGAATTTTTCAGATATATAATCATATCAACTTCAAATATACTTCACTTCTTTCTTATCAATTCTTAGAGTGAGACCATTTTAAAATTCACTTTTTGGCTTTTGATATCAGTGAGAATTTAAAAGATTTTTGAGACCTAATTAAAAGAACATCTTTTTATTTTCCCACCTTTTTGCTTCCTGAAAAAATTCTATACAAAGCACAGTTATGTCATTATTTTCTTACACTTATTTTTAGCTGTTTATGTAATTACTATGAAGGTAAAACTCACCTGACACTTACTTTGTAAAATATTTTAATTAGTGGCCTCATAGCCTTGATTTGAAACTTAACAATTATATTCTTAATACATAAATGGGAAAGCTACATTCTCTTGAGACAGCATTCTCTACTCTTCTACTTTATTTGTGCTTCTAAGTGTTCATTGTCACATGTATTCATCTCATAATAATAAAAGAAAATGCCTGTGAACATTTCAGTTTTTAATTGAATAACATGGAGGAAAATGTTTTCACCATCCTGTTTTTTTTTTTTTTTTTTTAAGGAAGGCTGTTACTTTCTCTTATAAGATTTCCTGTATGTTTTCTACTGTTATAAAACAGTAAGATATGGAGAGTCACATATTTCATAAAACTTAATAGCATTATACCTTACTTTATTCTAAGTGTGAAAAACACTTTTAGAAATCTGCTATCAGTGAAGAAATGAATTAATTCAATCAATTAAAAAAACAATTATTTTAGAATCTGGAGTTCTGAAGATCAAGGAACAGAGTTATTATATTATAAGAAAATCAAGTAGAAAAACAAATGAATAGACTCAATATTTGAATACTTGGAAGAATGATATTTAATACTGTGGTCATTTATAGGCTAGTTGCAGATCTGTTATCTTCTCCCCATACTTCCAACTCTGGATCCCTTTTGAATACTTTTGCTTTTAGAACTATGTTAAGAACAGCTTGTGCTCAAAAAGTCTCTTCCAATTTATTATCCTGTTCTTTTTTTCTCTAGGAAAGTACCTGAAGTCTTTAGCAACCATCTAAAATCTCTCCTCTTAAATTTATAAGCTTCTATCACTCCTGCTGTTGAAGAGATTATTTCAAGAGCGAATCCTTTGTTGCACAGGGGATTATTTGTCTTTTGAAACAATCCTAATTTAAATTATAAGCAATTTACTTGCCCTCCCTCCATAGAAAGAGTAGTGAGTTTCATAGATCTCTTTGGTAATTTTGTTGTTGTTGTTAAAAAGAGCTCATTTTGCTGAAGTTGTAAAATGCAAGCAGGAGCTCCTCAAGTACTGGATGTGGATTTTCTTACATTTGAGGTCTGTCTGTGTGACATAGCCGTTTCCTGGAAAGGAGTTGGAAGAGGAGCCTGTGCAAATTCTTTGTGTCATGTCATTGGTTGGACTTACTGAAGTCTTGTGCAGTCAACAAGGAGAAATACAACAGGTCAATGAAAATGAAGAAACAATTGTACTCAAAGATGGGGCTTCAGTTTGGAACTGGGCTAGAAGCAAAGAAGGCCGGAAAGACATAATCACCCAGCCCATGTTATCTACTAATGGCTTGATAATGCCTAGTTAAAATAGTGCCCAGTCCCAAAAGTATCCACACACTTTAAAGCATTTATTAGCCAGAATTTTTTGCTCTCTTTTTGATGTTCTCTTGGAAAATGATGAACAGACATAAGTAGTAAGAACTGTCTTTTTCTGAGAACCTACTCTGTTTAAATACCATGGTAGGCATTTTACACCTCATGGGTGTTGGAATCTAAAAGACTTGGAGGTACTATTTACCAGCCCCAAGCTTCAGTTTTCTCTTCTGTAAATTGGTGTTGGTAATACACATTTTCCAGATATTTGCAAGGATTCTCGATGATTCATTTTGGTGCTGGAACCGTATTTGGAACACAGGTGGCACTTAAAGATGATACTAATGGGGTTATTTTATGATTGTCGTTGTTAATATTGTATTTTATTGTTAGTATCATTGATTATTGCTACTATTATTATTGATACTGTATCCTTACTTGCAAGGACAGGAGGAAGGATTTAAAGACTTAGGCACTTAGTACTAACCACTTGGCAAAGCCACACCCCAGTTAAACCCTGCATTGCCCATTGTGGGCTAAACCAGTGCAGCTGGAAGAGAGAAACAAAGGCAACATTGCTGACTGGCCTGACTTTTAATTCAGGACCAGAGTCCTTAAGTGGGTCCTTAATGCTCTCACCTCTCCCACTTTATTAATGTTTTGACCCCTGCTCCATTGATCACATTATCATGCAAACATACCATTATTTCTTCCATTTTAAAAAAGTAAAACTCTGCTTTTTATCCCACTCCTCCATCAACTACCACATCATTTCTTTGTTCTGTAGGCAGCACACCTTGAAAGATATTCCATTCTGTCTACTTCCAATCTCTCTCTCCCCATTCTTTTGTGACCCACCACTCTACAGAAACTCTCTGGTAGAGGTCACCAGTGATTTCCAGGTTGCTTAACTCACTGTTAATTCTCAGTTATCATCTCACTTGCTTTATCTGCAGCATTTCATATTTGATTACTCTTTTCTCCTTGATTGTAAAATAGGGATAATGGTAAGGTCTATTTCTTAGAGTCATTTTAGGGATTAAATAGAACAATACATTTTACAAAGCTTTGCAAGCTTAATGTGCTACAAACATCTTATTTATTTTCACCTGATAATTTCAAAGCAAGCAAAAACATTTTTAAGGAATATTTATTACAGCAAATATATATGATGAAATTCAAAGAGAACCTTCAGTAGAATGCATGAAAAAAAACCACAAAAAATTCTGTGTATTAATATGTATTCAATGGTGTACAAATATAGATCTTCGTATCTACCCATCTCTTTCTCTCTTTATAATCTAATGTTTCACCCCTAGAACTTCACAAAAGAAGATGTGAAGTTCAGCTGTGGTTCCAGATTTTTAATGATTGTTGTTTTCTTCCCTGGTAAGCAGCAAGATCTAAGACAGTATTTCTTCATATTCTGGTTTATTTATTTATTCTTTGAGTTTATATATAATTTACTTTTACATTACTTATATAGCCTTTTGAGCTTGTGTAGTAAAGAAACTGGCCTTGCCCAAAAAAAAGGTCTGTCCTTTCCCCTTGACTTTTTAGTGTCAGGCCTATCTACACTGGACTTAAGAGATGTGTGTGGCCATACTCAATAGTCCTTGCATGTGGGCTGGCCATGCCAGAAAGACTAAAAATGTGACCAGTGGCTGAACTTTGGGCCATGTGGTATCAATTGACTCAGAGCCGAAGATCAACCATGTGGCACTCAATCAATCAATCATGCTTATGCAGTGGAGCCCCAATAAAAATTCTGAACATGGAAACTCAGGTGAACCTTCCCAGTTTCCAGTACTTCGTGTGTATTGTCGCACACTGCCACTGGGAAATTACTATCTTCTGACTCCATGGGGTAAGGACATGAGAAACTACATCTCTGGAACCCTCCTGGACCTCACCCTATGATCTTGTTTCTTTTGTTGGTTTTAATCTGTATCTTTTCCCTGTAATAAACTCTAATTGTGAGTGTAATAGCTTTCCATGAGTTCTGTGAGTCCGTGTAACAAATTATCAAAACTGAAGCTGGTTTTGGAACCCCAGGAAACTATATTTGCTCTCAGCAGTGAGGATGGTTTTCTACAGGAATGTTCCTCAAATGTGACAGTTCGGCTACTCTGGAGAAGGCCCTAGCTTTATTGTATAGAGATTACTTTCTAGGTTCCTCGCCTAGGATGTGCCTTGGGTTTAGACCCTTTTACCTTCCTCTAGTAGACTTTGTGTACCAATGGCTTCCCCCCATTCGAGAAATGTACTCAGGATGACATGCTGCTGCAGTGCTCGGCTTTGTTCTCTTCCCTGTCTTCACTTCTTTGCTTCCTGAAAATGTATGACTTTCTTGCTAGTTCAATAATGCTTATTAGAAGTTTCTTTGTGTCAACTATACATCAGCTTAAAAAAAAAAGGAGTTTTCTTTGTTTGCTTTTTGGGGGCTTTGTTTGGTTTTGACTTTTTTTTTTTTTTTCCTGGTGGAAAAGTAAGTCCAATTATCTATCCAACCATATTACTGGAAACATATGTTTTTATTTCATTTACATTTTTTAAATGCTTTTATTTAAATGTTTTTTTAAATGTTTATTTATTTTTGAAGGAGAGAGGGACAGAGTGTGAGTGGGGGAGGGTCAGAGAGAGAGGGAGACACAGAATCGGAAGCAGGCTCCAGGCTCTGAGCCATCAGCCCAGAGCCCCATGCGGGGCTCAAACTCACGGACCGTGAGATCGTGACCTGAGCTGAAGTCGGACGCTCAACCGACTGAGCCACCCAGGCGCCCCACCTCTATCTGTATTTAAATAGATCAGTAATTAGAACAATTTGATGGAATACTTGAATCATATTTGCACAAACTCTGAACATAGTAGTAAACTATTGGGGTTGGCATGATAAAAGCATGAATCTATAATTGTGAAAAATAATCTATAAAATGCACATGATGGCATTATAGATACTAAACAGTGTGACACTCAATTGCAGGGCAGCAGGTAAAAAAACGGGATTGATTTCCAGAACATCATCTCTAGGCCTGAAATTTAACTCTCTATTTGTATAGGAAAATTTTAATAGAACTTATGGGATTAAATAATATATGTTCAAATATTTGATAAAAACCCAAGCTAATCACATAAAACCGGTATGCAATTTTATCCAACAACAAAATAAAACGAGGTGGCAAAACTTCCAGTCATCCTGAATTTCCAAAGAATTCGATCATGCTGTATTGGGTTCTAGTTTCTCTAGAAGAGATAGTTAATAAATCAGCTTTGAAAGACCCCGAGTAATATTGTTAAGTCAGCTTCTCAATGTAAAAGTTGTATACACTATAGAATATACAGTAACAATAGCAAAACACAAGGAGTAGAGAATTTAAGGCACAGGAATAAAAGCAACCATAGCCACTGTGCAGACATAACAAGGAATCATGTCATCAGTAAAGGCATTCTAAACAAAGTCTTCCTTTTTATAAACAGTTATTCTACAGTTAGTGACATCTAATTCTGATGCAGTCAAATCTATTTTTTTGAATTGATTTTTCCTATACCAAAAGATAGTTTTCATTAGTTTATGGGCTTTGGTGTCATGTAGGGCATAAGGCCTCATGTGTTTTGCTGCCATTTTGTTTTGGTTTTTACTCTTTCTGGTAAAACCTTAGCTTCTTTGTTCTTACAAAGACATATGATAACAAAACACATACATCAATTTGCTGAGTGTTGGCATCTAACTTAATGCAAGTATTTTGTCCTCACCATTTTCAGTTACACTGACAATACAATTTGGAATTACTTTTTCATAATTGATTTGAGGATGAAATTAATTTTCATGATACTTTTGGCTCAAGTATTGCCATCCTAAACTGGATGTGTTTTACTGATCACAATTTGTCATTTAACACTCTTTCTTTTTTTTTTTTTTTAAGTAAGGTACAGTCATTTTATTTTTCTTACCACAAATGGCTATGATATAAAGTGCCTTCTACTTTGGAGAGAATGATTGAAGCTATCTATCCATAAAGCACTTTGGCTGACGGTACTGTATTCCTGAAATAGGCTTTCATTATTTATTGGCTCACTATCCTATAATAATTTTTCTGAAGTACTTTTGATATGTTTTATAAATATTGGTTTTCATTTTTAAAGTATTTACCATGCTGGAAAACTTTCCACTTAAAAAAAATTACCATAATGGCCCTTCAAAGAGGGTTTTGTTTTGAGTTACCAATGATGACACTGCTTTCTGGACTCAGGCAAACGTTTGAGAAGAAGTCATGGCTTGGTTATGAGTGTTGTCAAAATGGTTAAAATAGCCAAAGTAATTAATGCACACTAAAGGGAATGAGTGGTATCAAATTTGGGTGAGGAAAGGTTAGAGTGTTAACAGTCTATAATTTAAACTTTTGTGTTCACATATCATGGTAAAGATGTCAAAAGCAGTGTTTTATGTATCACCAGGAGGGTAGGTTACTTTTTAAAATTCTGTTAATGCTAACCATTTACATGAAACTGAAAAAATCTCTGCTGAATGTAGTAGTCTATAAACACTTTAATCTGTCCTGAAGCTGGTCCAGTCCTGAAGCTGGTAAATGAATTATCTATTAATAGGAAAATGCATAGAATACTGCTTTGTGCAAAATAGGTAGAACCAAAGGTAATACCAAATATTTGTTTCATAGCTTAACAAATTAAAAAAAAAAAAAACAAACCTCTGTCTTAGAGTGACCAATTCAGGATTAACCCATTTCTCAAACTTCCTGGACCATGTATGAATCCTTAATGCCCCTGTTCTGACATTTAATCCTTATCTAGTTTTGGAGTCCTGGTGACTGGAGAGAGCATACCTCCTTGAAGAAGGTGAATATTTTAAGAACAGTTCACATTCAGCTAATCAATTTGTTCCTGCCAGTCAGTTACTCTTTCCTTGTTAAATTTTACATTTATTAATTCATATGGTAACTTCTTTGAGCTGACTTTTCTGTCTGCCCCATATAAAGTACTCATAGCATCCCAGCACTTTATTATATATTTTTTATTCCCAAAGCTCAGTGTCATCTAGTATATTGTCATGTTCATTTTTTGTTTACTTCAATATTTTCTTTCTCTCCCATCTGGAGTGTAAGTTTTCTTGTCTTAGTCACCGTTAGATCTCTAGAAGCATGTTGGCACATAGTAGGCACTAAATTGGTATTCATTAAATATATATCCATGAGCCCTTAAAAAGTGCACCCACTCCTGAGGTAGAGGGAAGAAAGCACATTTCCCCAAGGAAGGCATCCACTGGTAATCCTTTTTCTTCCATACAATTTGTAACTCTTCTAATAGAGTTTCTGACATCAAAGGGAATGACATTTATTCATTTATGTCTGTAAGTGCTCTTTCACCTAATTCTAGCAATTTGCTGTAGGGAAATAATACTTCTGCTCTGTATTTAAAGTGTCTTTGAGGAATATCTAAGATTCCACCAGTTAGAGATGAGTTTGGAACTGCCTTTTCCTGAGTAGATGGCATGCAGTTTGCATATCAAAAATATTTGGGGAATGGAAGAAGATTGGTTCATTAATGAGGCATTAGCAAGGAATTTAGAAAAGGGGGAAATTATTTTGATGACTATAAATTCCAGCTTAGAAAACTGGAAGCAGACTACTCAATATAAAGTGAAGCTAAATAAGTGGGGTTGAGTATAGTTGTGCATTTAGTAAGTCTTTGTTAGAATGAATAAAACTTGAAGTGTTTTTTTAAAAAAAATATCTTTATATTATTCCATGTCCAAGAAGACCTAGTAATATGAGCTATCACCAAGACCCATTTATTAATTTAAATTTCCAATCAACAGTTCAACTCATATAAGTTTCTAGATGGCTTATAAGAAGTACTGAGCAGATTTATATTACTGCAGAGAAATATTAAGAAATGGGTGATTTTGAGTTAAATGATCCTTGCATTTGATAGGCCAATATTCAAAATATTAGTACCTGTGTTAGTAATAATAGATGGGGTTAGGGAAGACAAATTGATTAGACAGGAGTTTACTGACATTTTAAAACATCATTAGAATTATTACATGGTAATAATGAACCTTTAGTTTGTGCTTACTACAGCGCAGGAGATGAACTGCCTAAGATGGTTTTGGATTGGTTGTAATTCTGGGTGAGGGAGATTAATATGTTTTAAAATGACAAATTGTATGCCATAAAAATCCTCTTGAGTTTAACAAATAGATTTTTTCTTGTTAATAAACTTATGTAGTTGTATTTAAAAGGTTAATGGGAAAATAATCTTACTCCAGGGAGGAAATTGTTAGGCTCCTGGAATCCTTTCCTTGGAGTGATAGTGAGTGACCTTTTACTGAAGGTTCCACCAAGATTATTAAAAATGAGCCAATTATGGAGAATGATTATCTTTTGAATTAACCACTGATTATCAGCTAGTTACAAAGAATATCAGTTTCGGGAAAATAAATAGATAGTAATTTGCTTCAGTGTCTGCTACATTCTTAGAAATGGCTGGAGGATGTTAATCTCTGCAGTACAGAGTGATTTACATACTCTACCTACTGATTCCTCAAGAGGTGTGACTCATTTGGAAATAAGGTCACTTTTGAAATGTCATCTCTGAGAAAGTAGCTTATGATGAACTCTTACAATTATGGTTACTGCATTTTTTGGCCATTTTAGTTACATGGGAAGAAATAAAATTGTAATAGTAAAAGCCAAAGTCTTCTTGATGATAGAAATAGGAACAGCATAAAGTAGCATAGCAGTCGTAGTAGTAAGCACTAGTTACACACGTAGTGAAGAAGTAGAATATTAGTTCCAGCATGTTAAATGCCTTCTATGGCCAGGTTCATTGATAAATAGTCTCTGGTTCTCATAATAATCTTGCAAGATAAGTAGGATTAGCCCAATCATTGGAGTAGAAATTCTACACTCAGGTAGATTTAATAACTTGTCTTTGCCCCACACTTAGTATGTAACAAAGCTAGATTTTTCACTCGAATCTCTCTCTACTCTAAATATTATGCTTTTAAAGATTAAAATGTATTTAATGGCTATGAGCCTTAGTTTATTCATTTGCAAAATTTCAATATTAATACATACTTCCTATAATATTTATAATAAAGAGATAAGACAAATAGATATAAAGTACTGAGTACTGTGTTTGTCCATTGAAAGTGTTGAATAAATATTAGTTATTTTTATCATTACTATAGTTATGATAATTTTGATATTTTATTTTGAAGTAATCAGTTACTCAGGTTTCAATCTATCTCTATTTAACTTTTGTGGCTGCTTATTTTGAGGGTCATCTTACTGAGTTTATTTGAAAATGAAAATTTGTCTAAGTACAGAGAAAAGAATATTAGTGTATTAGTGCTATATATTTTTTTTCTTGAGAAATTTATAATTTCATTAAGTATCTTGAATGTTAATATTCTCTACTTGGTTTTCCATTAAATATGTTTAAAGAGATTACTATATTTCCATAGGAACACATGGCATTCAGCTACAAGAACAGTTCAGGTGGAAGAGAAAAGAGAAATTACAAAGCGATGATGTTCATCAATCTAAACTATTATTTCATTTTTCCAGTGGGTTTTAGTAGATACTGATGGTATCTGTTCCATATGATTTTGTTCCTTAAAAATTTCCCCATTTTCTCTCATTGTTTTGAATTTATCAAATTAATAATTGTGAGATGGAGCACAGAGTACTACATGGCAAGCCTGGATTCAACAACAGACCAGAAGAGAAATTGAAATACAGCTCATTACTCACAGGTCTTGGAGGAAGTACCAGGCAAGCTTTGAGGGGTCCCATGGGGAGATTAAGGCTGAGTGCAGACAGAGAGCTAGACAGACAAGAGGCATATGCTTTTGTTAGGGTCTGTGGATCAAGTGCTTTGGGATTCCCTGGCTAAGGTTAGATTGGTCAATTAAAATCAAAAGAACGAGGTTTTGGTAAGTTGTAAAGTGATCTTTTCTAAGGAAAGTTTAAGGGAAATGCTGTGGGAGGGAAGAGAGGCTGTTGCTCACCAGGGCTGCTGGGAAAGTCATATCAGGAAGGTAACATTTGCTCATGACTCTGCAGGCTGCTATCTAGGGTGTGTGCTTTCATGAGGGGCTAATGTCAGTTTAAGGTCACTGCAGACTGCTTGGCCAAACAAAATGAAGGACAAGGCAGCAATACCATGGCAGAAATACCATGGAGTCACTTAGCTAAACTTTCCACATCCTTGCATTACCTATGTTTTTCTACAGGCGCATTTATAAGTTTACATAATTGGTCTTTGCTTATATAAGATAAATTAGAGTTTATAAACTAGAGAAGGTGTGCAATGAATGCTTTGCACTATTCAGTAAGATTCTTAAATTCACAAAGATTTATTTGTGGTCTTTTGGAAACCATGAATTCCACAAGTTAATTTAAATAACTCAATTTATATCACTTTAATTAACACTGAACCATCAATCAAAATGAGGCATAGTTATGTAAGCAAAATGGAAAAAAAATAAATTAGTTTAAAAGATTTTCTAGGAAGGTCCAGGGTGTCATATATAATGCAAATAACACTCTAATTGGACTCAAGATACTTATTATAACATCAGCTCTGTTACTGATTAACTGCTTCTAACTTAGAGGAATTATTTAACTTCAACTTCCTTACCCAAACCATGAAGTAGTTGAATTAAATGTGTGATTTCCAGAGGTGCCTGGGTGGCTCAGTCAGTTGGGTGTCTGACTTCGGCTCAAACATGATCTCACAGTTTATGAAGTTCAAGCCCCGAGCTGGGCTCTGTGCTGACAGCTCAGAGCCTGGAGCCTGCTTCTAAGATTCTGTGTCTCCCTCTTTCTCTGCCCCTCCCTCACTCATATTCTCTCTCTCTCTCTCTCTCTCTCTCTCTCTCTCTCTCTCTCTTTCTTTTTCTCTCTGTCTCTGTCTCAAAAAATAAAATAAAAACATTAAAAAAATGTGTGATTTCCAAACTATGAAGAAGGCTTCTGAAGAGCTTCAGAATTACCCAGACACCTGTCACTAGTGCTGAGTGAAGTGAGGTACTCTTGTAGAATTAATATAATACAGTTCTGCTCTCATCTGATCTATTGAGAACCCCAGAACATTCTCATTTGTAAGGAAAGACTTACACTACTAGTAATATTTGAAAAACATCTTGATTTTTTTCCTTTTTTTCTTTTTTCCTTCCTCTTTCTTTCTCTCTCTTCCTTCCTTTCTTTTTTCTTTTCTTTTCTTTTCTTTCTTTCTTTCCTTCCTTCCTTCCTTCCTTCCTTCCTTCCTTCCTTCCTTCCTTCCTTCCTCCTTTTCTTTCTTTCTTTCTTTCTTTCTTTCTTTCTTTCTTTCTTTCTTTCTTTCTTTCTCTCTCTCTCTCTCTCTCTCTCTCTCTCTCTCTCTCTCTCTCTCTCTTTCTTTCTTTCTTTCTTTCTTTCTTTCTTAGCCTGACTGCCTGTTGGGAGATGCTGGCTCCCACGCACTTTGTTTCTCTGCACACATCCTATCTCATGTTTCCAAAACTTCTGGGTTAGTGTGTATGATGGGCCATGCAGGCCCTTTAGTCCCTCTTCCTGTAGCCCAGTGTTATCCCCACTACACCCAGGATGTTGGGAGAGGCAGGACACATGAGGGAGACACTCTGTGTTTGGGTGCATTCCCAGGTGTCCCCTATCTGTGAACATCCCTGCTCTTCTCTGCCCAATGTTGAAAAATGCCTTGGTTTCTAAGATCATTTCTAACCCTGTGGTTTTATTTTCCATGATCTCAAATAGGGTGATTAATCCTAAAGTGCATGTTAACTTTGAGAAAGTGCTTTTGGTTTTCAGGAAGTAAATTTATTAGGAGAATAAATTTTCTACAACCATTCTACAAAGTGTTGGAACCATTTGAGGATTTTGACAGCCAGGAAAAGCTGTGCCTTTTTACCATTGTCCTTTCCTACATGTGACCCCTTTTTTTTTGTTTTTTTCCTAGTCCTGTGTCCACCATGTGTCAATCAACACACTGGCTCATTTTGACTTACATTTAGGTCACCAGTATTTGACAATTGAAAGTAACAGAGAAGGAAAATAAATTAGAAAGTATCAGTGAGATATTAATTTAAGCAGTGACAGAAATGTATTGCATTATCATTATACAAAATAATGTAATTTATTATAACATTTTATTAATATTTCTGTGTTTGCACTGTGGTTGGATAAACACACTTTTGACTGTTTTGGATCATTAATGAAAAAAAATTTAAGTTTATTTATTTATTTTGAGAGAGAGCACATTTGGGAGTAGAGGAGGGTCAGGGAGATTGAGAGACAGAGAGAGAGAGAGAGAGAGAGAGAGAAAGAAAGAAAGAGAGAAAGAAAGAAAGAGAGAATCCCAAGCAGGTTCCCCACGGCCAGCGCAGAGCCCGATTAGGTGCTCAATCCCATGAACCTCAAGATCAAGATGAACCAAGATAAAAAATTGGACACTTAACTGACCGGGACATCCAGGCACTCTTAACGAAAATTTTTAATTTCATTTGATTGCAATATATGTAATGCTAAATCAGGGAATAAGGAAGTACTTCATATTTCATAATTTACTGGGTGAATTTAAGAAAATCACTTAGTTTTGTAGTGTATATAAATTTGAACCATTATATTGTATACCTGAAACTAATATTATATTGTATGTCAACTATACTTCAATAAAACAAAATAAAATCTCTTAGGCATAAGATGGAATTCTGAATTAGATCTTGTAGTATTCTAACACCTTTTAAGCATATCATTTATGGGGACTCAGGTTTTCTTATAAGACTATATAATCTTTTAGCCTTTCATTTACAGTAGCCATTCATTTATTTATGAATATATATTTTAAGCATGGAGCCCAACATGGAGCCCAACATGGGGCTTACCCTCTTGGCCTTGAGATCAAGACCTGAGCTGAGATCAAGATTTGGACACTTACCGACTGAGTCACCCAGGTGCCCCTATTTTTCTATTTAGATACTATAATCAGTTACTGGTCTACTTATTTCACTTAACTGTTGAAGGATTGATTGGTTGATTGATTGATTGATTGATTTACTTATTTATGTTTTTAAACATATTATTTTTCTGGTATTCCTCACTTATTATCAACATTGTGTATGTTTGTATGTGTGTGCACATACATAAAAATAATGGACTCATATAGTTATCATCTTATAGGACCAGTGCTGTAATTTTTAAAAGACATAAATGTTCTATTACTGCTAATTTAAATTTAATCCTTTCCTCTGCCAACTCTTGCTCTATTTATATAACTTGGGAATTTGTTATATATTTTTTGAGATTTAATAACATTGATTCTGATATATCTGCTGGACTTAGGGAAGATGATTATGGCAGTTGCAGTCTTTTAATCTTCCTAAATTTCCACATAAAAAACATAGAGCAACTAGGACTTTAAAGCCAAAATCCCAGAATAAATATATACAATAAAACTAAATAGCCTCCAAATCTAAGCAAGTGGAGGTAAAGCACAAACATTTACAAGGCCCATTTGGTACTAGTGTAGAAGACATGGAGGGACCAAGAACAGAGAACCCCCAAAGTGTCATCAGGGCCTGGGTAAAATGAGTAACATATTATTCTTGAGAAAGCAGGAAAACTGGTAGGGGGTTTTTAGCCTCTAGTTTTCAGGTGGCTTCAAGGGAATTATAGAGTCTAAAACTTCTGGAAGTCGTTTAAGCCCTGTGAACTCTTGAAATGAACACACCAAAGTTTTTTTTTGAATAGAAATCCCCATGGGATGAAAACATATTGGGAGTAGGAAAAATTCAGGAGAAGAAGCATAATAGAAGCAAAGAAAGAGAATATTAATATACAGATGGGAGAGGGTAAATGAAGAGACATAACTCAGTATCAATGCATATTTTTATTGCTTCAGTAAAGATAATGGAATTGTAGAACCTTGAAACTAGAAAATTTCTCTAGTTTGCCGCATCTTTTCTAAAAGTATAGGAAAACTCGCCTTACTTGAAAAAGAGAGAGAGAGGGGCGCCTGGGTGGCTCAGTCGGTTAAGCGTCCCACTTCAGCTCAGGTCAGGATCTCGCGGTCCGTGAGTTCAAGCCCCCCATCGGCTCTGGGCTGATGGCTCAGAGCCTGGAGCCTGCTTCGGATTCTGTGTCTCCCTCTCTCTCTGCCCTTCCCCCATTCATGCTCTGTCTCTCTCTGTCTCAAAAAATAAATAAACGTTAAAAAAAATTAAAAAAAAAGAATAAAGAGAGAGAGAGAGAGAGAGAAACAGAAAAGTGTTTTGGTCAAATTCCATACAAATATACCAATTATTGTAAGAGAAAAAGAAAAAAATATATAGAATAACATCTTGCAGAAAAAGTATAGACCGATATTTCAAAGATGAAGTAAAGACAATTAAGACAAAAGTAAAATCTATGAAAAAGCAATATAAATTAGAAATTTTAAAGTCATAAATTAGATTATTAGAAAAAAACAATCTTCAAAGAAAGGTGACAAGTCAGGTAAGAATTATAATGAGTAGACAAATCATTTAAAAATAAAAAATAACTGTAAAAAAACAGAAGTATAGATAAAATCTTAAGAAGATTAGAAGAAAAGACAAACATTCTGAAATTCAAAAAAGATAACAATATGATACAAGAGAAAGTAAAAGATGTTGGATTTATGCAAAGAAGGTGAAATGTACAAATAATAAAATTTTCTGTAGAAGAAAACTAAAGTAATGAAGGAAATATTAAAAATTACAATTCAAGAAGATACTTTTGACATTGAAAGAAAGTTAAGCTACATATGCAGTGTTGGGCATATCTAGATATCTGAAAAAATCAGAACAAAATTCCCAACACAGAGATCTATCCTCTTATATACAATCCTCAATGTACTGAGCTTAAAAACAAACAAAAACAAAAAACAAAAAACAAAAAAAAGCCAAAAAAAGAAAATATTTTTGCCATCTAGACAAAAAGAATTTTAAAAATTAGAAAAAATTCAAACTGCCATCAAATCCTTTGAAAGTAACATTTTTTTGTTAGACAAAAATAAAATATCATTTAATATATTCAAGAAAATAAAATATGAGTCACAGATTATAAATTCAACCCAACTAACCTTCAAATATAAAGGCTACAGACAATCTTTTATGAACATGCAGTAATTTGAGAATATTGTTTCTGAAACATCTATTAGATTATGAGTGCAAAAAATCTAAATGATTGGAGAGTCGTCAACACAGGGACCAGTGCTGACACTGAATATACTTACCTGTAGATCTAAGATTATGTAATGGGTTATAAGAAAATCAGCATTGCATGTAATAGCTATACATAGTATCAATACAAATTGTACAATTATTAAACATTGGGGTAGAATAAGGAAATTATATAAAGTGGGATGATCATTGATTGTCTTTCAGATATTAATTTGGAATAATGTGATATTACTTTATATCAATGAGAAGAGGTAAGCAAAGGAAATAAAAAAGTTACCATGTAATTTTAGTATTACTCATGGTTATTCACAAACTATTAAATGAAAAAAATGTGTGAGAGGGAATAAAAGTAGTATATAAAGGCACTGCATGTAAGTTACATCAGAGCAAAAAATATAAATAGCCCTTCATAAATAATATATATGGTTAGATTTAAGAAATGGAAAAAGAAACCATACTATTTATTTTATTATTAATATATTTACTTATTTTTCTTATTTAATTGTTTGAAATTGGGCCAGTCCTGGGTACTTTTATTTTTATTTTATTCATTTTTTATTTAAAAATTTTTAATTCCAGTGTAGTTAATATGTAGTGTTTTATTAAGTTCAGGTGTACAGTATAGTGATCAAATAATTCTTGTACATTACTCAGTGCTCATCAAGATAAATGTACTCTTAACCCCATCACCTATTTCACCCATGCCCCCCCACCATTTCCCCTCTGGTAACCATCAGTTGGTTCTTTATAGTTAGGTGTCTATTTCTTGGTTTGATTCTCTATCTTTTTTTCTCCTACAATTGTTTGTTTTGTTTCTTAAATTTCACATATGAGTGAAATCATACAGTATTTGTCTTTCTCTGACTTATTTTGCTTAGCATAATACACTCTACCTTCATCCATGTCATTGCAATTGGCAAGATTTCACTTTTTATGGCTGAATAATATTATTTTATATGTATATACCACATCTTATTCATCCATTTATCAGTTGATGGACACCTGGGTTGTTTCCATAACTTGGTTATTGAAAATAATGCTGCTATAAACATTGGGGTGCATGTATCTTTCTGAATTAGTGTTTTTATATCCTTGGTTAGATACCTAGTAGTGCAATTCCTGGATATAGGGTAGTTTTACTTTTAATTTTTTGGTGAACCTAAATCATACTTTTTGAAAAAGTTATTTCTAGGTTAAAGGTATCAGTAAGCTGGAGGAGACAGAAATTAGTCATATTTGAATATACTTCAGTAGATTTTATTTTAAACCATGCAAATTATAAAATTATTAAATAAAATTATTAAAAATCACTTAAAAAATGGAAATGAAATGAAGTAAATTAATCTAAATGTGTGTAGAATTAGTGTTATTCCTATACAAAGAGAAACTAATCCAAGGATGTTAAAATATAGCAATGGACTATACATTTTGGGTGTGAAATAGACAAAGAAAAGTAGAAAGAACTAAATGCCTTTTATAAGCATACTGATGATGATAATACTAGTATTACTATTCTGAGATTGTTTTGTATGTAGTTTCAAATATAAAGTGAATCAATAATTTTTGGAGTCACCAAAATACAGAATATTTGGCTTGAGTAAAAGAGACACAGATATAAAAATCAATGAAATTAAATAAAATACTATCACCTTGTATTTGAATTAGAAGTATCAGTATAAACTCATGATGTACTTCATAAACAATACAATCTACACATCCTAGCTCTTCCTACATAAGAGGCCAGGAAATGATGACAGATTCCACTGTGATGAGTATTCCTATTATCCAATCTATGGTCTGTGAATACAATTTCATACAAAAAAAGTGCTTTATGTCCTTTAAGAAATAACTGATTCAGATCTGAGCAGGAATGTACTAGATGTGCCTGGAATACATTATCATATCACCAAGAAATGCATCTTTCACTGACATCTAGTGTTGTCATACCAAAGTGAATAGGTTTCCACTTATTGGAGATGGGGTCATTTCAGTGTCTAAATAAAGAATACCACAATAGGTTAAAATATATCAAATATGTTTAAATGCATAAACACTGAATGACATTTTATTTTAAAAAATATTCATTTTTGGAAGATGGGTAGACAATTAATTCATTATTTTGAAAACTGGTAAATACAGAGAAAGCATTAAGTGTTTACTGTTCCTATGCTATTTGTGCTGCAGCTAACCAAACAATTGATATAAGGAAGTTTCTCTTTAAAGAAGTATCTTGTTAAAAATGAAGAAGGGATAATAGAATTAGAACATTACCATTTGCAATCTGTAATTATTTAGTAGATGTAGAAAATGATCATCAATGGGTGATGATAGTATCAAAAGGGAGTAATTTAGACACATATACCTCCTAATGAGTATGAATGAACACAATCAACTATGAAATCCTGCAAAACAAACAAAAAACACAAAAAACAGAATCTTATCCAGCCCTATTTCCAATTACACGAAATAGGAGACAGAAGAATGTATTAAATGTACTTAAACAGTGATGCAATGAACAAAATCTTAGACCAACTACAAGATTTCATCAGTAAAAAAATGTGAGAAAAACATAATGGAAAGTAAGCCTGTAATATAAGAAGTTTAAGAAATAATTCAATCAAATATAATCTTCACGTCTTATTTGGATCTCCATTATCAATCAAGCAAAAGTTACAAAAGGAAATGTAAACTCAGGATAATTGATGATAATATGGACTTAATAAATTTCAGTTGTTGTAACAGTGTTGCTGTGTTCAGAAAAATAGTACTATGTTTTAGAGATTCATACTGAAATATTTATCCATGAAAAGGTGTTATATTTGGCATTTGCTTCAAAGTAATTAGGGGTTTGGGGAAATGACTTGGGTATAGACAAAACCAGATAGGTTAGGACTTGATATTGTTGACACTGAATAGTTGGTAAATGGAGGTTCACTATACTATTATTATTTTTTTTGTATGTTTGATGCTTTCTATAGGAATATTTTAAAAAACATAATACTTGAGAAGAGTTTAGTTCATTTTGTTGCAAAGATTTTCATTCTATAGCCAGGAGTGATTACGGATCCACTTATGCTTCAGTGAGCAGACCTGTTCCATGTGATTTTATTGTATCTTAGATTGTATTTCTTTTTCTTTCAGCCAAGTTACACTGCACCTTTTACTTTCATTGTTAATTCACAGATACATACACAAAGAGAATTTAGATGACTATCATTAAAATCTTTGGTGGCTATCACCACTGCTCATTCTTCACCTAGATACATGCTCTTATATGTTAATTTAACAACTGACAATTAGTTTATCAATATAGTTATGAATATTTATATTTTTTAGAAACACAGTTTTAATAGTGAAAAACGACTCCTCGTAGACCATTAGACTCTACTGTTTATTTTCAAGCACTTAGAATTACCATATAGTACACCTTTCACTTCTGCTACTGAAAACATGAATTTTAGTTTTATTGTGGTTCTGGTCTAGAAAGTGAAACTCCCAGTTGCCATATCAATGTTCTATCAATTCAGAAGTCTAGGAAATTGAAACCATTTTGCCTTTACTTTTTAGCATTGCTTCATTTCTTTTTCATTTTGAAACTGCTGTACTGTGTGTCACTGTCTAATAGATGACCAGGTGGTGCTATTCAAAAGTTTCAACCTGTCCTAAAGTCAAACTCCAATAAAAACAACTTCAGGGAAATTTACATGAGTGAAAGTTACATTTTAAAAACTTGCTGTTGTTATACTTCATAGAAATTTATAAACTTTTCTTCATTATTTTAAAAGAAATTAAGGGAATTCCTCCTCAGCGAATGTGTCTTACCATTAAATCAAAACTAACTTGCAACATTATATATTTATTCATTATAAAAGAGTGATGCATATAAGTCACTAATTTCAATTACAGATTGAAATATTCATTAGTCTAGAATTCAGAATGTTTTAATATATCTGCATTAAGTTTGGGAAATACTAAGAAAACTGGATGCATGAAAGCTAATGCCCATGTCATCCACCAATGTTAAAATAGTATGTCTATCCCAGCTCACATGTATGGACTTATAGTCCCTAGGTTGGCTGTTCATGAGCCTGGAGGGAGAACAATAAAAGATTAGAGACAAGAAAGTCTGGATAGTAGGCTTGTGGATGGACCAGTGGGGCTGGGCACTAAATGTGAGGCTCCATGTATCATATGCTAGGGCCTGCTAGGTTGCTTTCTCTATAGAAGAGTAATTCAATAACCAAACAGACAGAATGACGTGGCTAGTAGAACTCAGTCTGCCTCTGCCATCAGTCACTCACAATCTGACACAATGGGTTCATGAACAGAATAGCCATAGTGGCAAGCACTGGTCCAACATAATGGGTTCCCCTTTGGCAAGACTAGTTTAACTACTTCTGTGCCAAATGTTCAACATGCCAGCAAGATACTAAAGCTGAGGCTATAATTCAGTACCATTTTCCAAGGAGTCTCAGGAAATACTTATGGAAAATTGATCACATTGAACCACTTCCACTCTTAAAGAGATAACATTCTAGCTTGATTCAGTATAGGCTTGTCTTTCCTGTCCATAGTACCTCAATCAAACCACTATTCCAGGGCTTATAGAATGTTTGAGTTATCAGTATTGGATCTTATATAGCATCACATCAAACAATGGACTCCTTTACAGCAAAGGACAAGCAACTGTGGGTACTTGACCATTGGTTCATCCTATCCCATATAACGCTATGATGAAGTTTCTGGGGAGACAGAGTAATGGAACACTCTTAGAAGGCACAGCCAAGGTCTTTGCTTGCATATGATAACCTGGAAAGAAGTAGTGATATCTTCCAGGACACAGTATATTCACTAAATTAATTATAATACACCACAAATTAATATTGTGTCCTGTAGATGTTGAATAAATGGGTACAGGAAACAAAGGAGGAGAAGTTGGAGTAGCCCCACTTAGTGCAGTGTCTCATGGAGAGCACAAGTATGCTTTCCACCCCTGCATCTCTAGGCTCCAATGTGTATATGCATACATGTTTTTAGGGAGAGAATCTTTCTTTCTCCTAGGGGACATGGAAAGAATCTTATCAAACTTTAAGCTATAGTTGCCACCTAGTCACCAAGGAACCAGTAGGCAAGGAATGGAGTCATTATCCTGGACAGGGCAAATAACCTAGGAGAAGTAAGGCTCTTGTTATAAAATGGGACCAGGAAGGAATGTTTGTAGGGGAATCACTTTGGTATTGTCCTCACTAATTTAGACAACAATCAACAAGTACAGCAGTCATGACCTGAAAAGGACACAGTTATAGGGCTCGGACCCTTCATAAATGAGTGTATGGATCGTCTGCCACATATTTAACCTAGATCAATAGAGGTATGAGTGAGGGGATGGGCAGGTTATAGTGAGCAGCAGAGAAGAGAGCTGATGAGTATGAGCAACATGTGTTCTAGAGTGGATGCTCAGTGTCTTGCTCAGATCCTCTTTTAGGACCGAGGCACTCATTCCCGCCATTTTTAAGAGTATTGGCAGTTAATGGTTCACCGCTAAATCTTTCCCAGAAAATTTCCCTGAAACAATGGACAGAGAAGTAAAAGTCTACCCTCTTGATTCAATTCAGAGCATTTCTGAGGGTCAGCTTCAGAGCTACCCAGCTGTTTTGCTGGGACTTCTTTTGTAATTGTGCATAGTTCAGCTTCTCCCTCTGCTTAGTTCTCCTTCTTTGTGACTTGTGAGTGTATTTTTCTGGGAGCATTACCTAAGAAAAAACGTGCATACAAATATTCACCTTGTAGTCTGCTTCTTGGGAACCAGACTTACTACATTAAATATTAATTATAAACTGATTTTATTAGTCAAAACAAATACTACTATTTCTCAATTACTAGTCTTATTTAAAACAGGGGACTTCACAGTACATAGGAAGATATGATATTATGATATACTTTCACAATTTGTTAAACATTGACCTTTGAATGAAAGTGTATGTATATTTAAGTCTGTCCTACCAAATTAGCATCATATGCTCAGTAATTCAGCTAAGAAATTAAAAGGATGTTGCAGGTAATATTTGTGTGAACAAACTTTTCTTCAGAAGACCACTGGAAGACACTGAAGATAATTGCAGAGAATCAAATGGCCATAGGGGTGCCTGGGTGGCTCAGTTAGTTAAGCGTCTGACTCTTGATTTCCACTCAGCAGATCTCATTGTTCATGGGATCAAGCCCCGCATAGAGTCTGCTCTGACAGAGTGGAACTTGCTTGGGATTTTCTACCTCCCTCTCTCTCTCTGCCCCTCCCCTGCTCGCTTTCTTTCTTTCTTTCTTTCTTTCTCTCTCTCTCTCTCTCTCTCTCTCTCTCTCTCTCATGCAAAATAAATAAATAAACATAAAAAAAAGAATCCAATGACTGTAAAATTGGATTAAAAATAACATGATATGAAAAAAATTGCTTTATTTACAATGTGTCCTCTCATATGTTGAAGAAAAACTGTTTTATATGTCATAGCATTGGCAGTGCTGACAGCAGTTATCCAGTATCCAATCCTTAAGATACTTGACTTTTGACTTAAAAAACTCTGATTATGCTTCATTCTGTTATCACTTGGTTCATTCATCCAATACTCATTACATGGTGATTATGCTTCATGAGTTAAGACATTAAATAGCATATTAATCTCCAAAATGTAAATCTTTCCTTAAAATACCTACACATTGTAAATCAAAGTTCAGCCTGTGCACCATCATTACCAGCATCACCTAGCAGCTTGAGGAAATGCAGAATCCCCACCCCAGAACCTTGATAATAGAATCTACGTTTTAGCAAGTCTTCCCTAGACGATTATACACTCCTTAAAGTCTGATGGCCATTGCACTAGAGAAGAATTAATTCAAGAGTTTTTCTATAGAAAAAGTTTTATGATTTTATTCAATGAAATTTCACTTGAAATGAGAAATTCCCTGGGGACACTGCAGGCTAACCCCAAATTAGGACACCTGGATATGCTACTTATTTCTGGAAGACTTAATGAAAACATTACTTCAACTGAGAGGTCTTCACTTCCCTTAAAAAAGTAAGAGCTCTTCCTTTTTCAGCACTATGTACTTCTAAAGATCCTATAGTTTCCTTATCACAAATTACACCACAAAAAATCATAGTCTGTCTTCCCTGAGAAATGGACACTCACTGAATAGTAGTCTTAGCGCCCTTTTCTGGTAACTTCTTCCTATTTCTATCTGTATGTTTGCAGCAGTACCTGTGACAACCCAAATATGTGTCCCTTTCTCTGGCAATAGAGAATTGAGTCTATGGTAAGCATCTCACTCAGACTCATAGGGCATCTTCTCTGGGAATTTTGTAACTTAGAACGGGGTGCCTGAACTATCACATATAAGCTGAGGGAACTATTTATGACACCTGTTCTCTGCTGTGAGATCTAGAAACAGCAGTCAATTTTCAACACAAGACAGAATAGATACTCACAAAGAAAAATGAGAATAAAGGAAATAGAGAAGGATTTTGAATTTCCTAATATTAATCTGGGACTTGGATCCATTCTAAGGGTGCTGCATCCTTATTCTAGAGTCTATGAAGAATCCTAGTTTGCTGAAAAATTTCTCTCTCTCTTTTTTTACTTGATTGGCTCAAAATGGCTTTCTAGTGTTTGCAACTAAAACAATATTAATATACTGTAAGATACTGTAAGCTTTGTGAAGGAAGAATTTTGCTTATGGCTAGCTCAGTGCTCTAATCACAACAGCCAGAACAGTTCCTGGTGCAAATTAGGTGCTTGAAAAGTATCTCTTAAATATATGTTTAGTGAATAGATGATCTCTCTTGTCTGCGGTATTTATTATTAATGGTTTTATGGGTTTATAAAAGTGTGATTTACTTGAATTCTCCAAGTGAATTTTTATACTCTGGAGTGACACTCCATAATATGCCTTGTTTTAAATCTCTAACACTTTTATTGTAGTGCGCATTGGTTCATTGTGTCGGCCTAGCACCCTTCCTCTGCTTTTACTAATGTGTCCCTATTTCCTGTGGGAAATCTATTTTATATGGATTAGGCTGTAATGGCCCTGCCCTCTCCCCATTAGCCAGTGCTGGACACAATCCCCAAGGCTTGGATAACTAATTTGTATAACAGTATCCACTCCACATTAGACACAGCAATAAGTTCAAGAATGGGTGCAGGTCTTTGTTTGGGCCCATCAAGTCTTCCCTGATTGTTTTCCTGTAGGAACTAAAGGGAAAGCTTCCCCCCCGCCCACAGGACACAAGTTAAGGGATAACACATGGATACTCTTGGTTCAAAATTTAAGCAACAGAATGATATGAGGTCAGTAAAAGCCTTGGTTCCTGGTGGGAGTGAGACCAGTATCATGGGTAATTGTGCCGGTTAGTTCCCCTTGGGCCCTAGGCTGGTTTGCATACAGCTTTGTTATCTGAAAGTATTCTGAAAAACATGTGCACCCTGCCTCACAATATTCCATTGCCAGTTCAAAGTATATGGCAGAATTTCTGAGAGAAAAGACACAGTCTTTTATTGAATAAAACAATTTGTTTTGAAGAGATTGGTAGTGGAAATACAGTTTCAAAGGCATGATTAGGTTGGTATAAAAATGACAGGAAGATAACTTGTTTAAAATAAAGAATTTCTTATTTTGGGGAAAGTATCTACAGAAAATTTGGTAAGAGTCCAAAGTTATGAAGGGAAATGAGAGAAGATGGGAGTGGGGAAAAGTGTACAGACCCAGGAGGATGGCAAGAGGCTGTGAACCTAAGAGAGGAAGACTTCAGGGAGAAATTCCCAGGGCAGCTGTGGCTCAGAGATTGTAAGAACAAGAGTAGCTAAATTTAAATTTCATATTCTATACTAAAAAATGTTGCACTGTAACTTTCCTCCACTTCTTCCAACCATCAAAAACAAATTCTAAACAAATATCCAGTAAAAATATACTGGAAACAATACAGATGTCGATGATTTAAAAGATAATTTAAAAAAATAACAATTTGCCTGTATGCCAACAAGTAACCTGTTAGAAAATAAAATGAAAAAAAAAATAGTGGCACAAGAATTAAATTCCAAGGAATACACTCAATAAGAAACTATCAGAAACTGTATGGATTAAACTTTAAACTCTATTAAGGAACGAAAGAAAGGGTTGACTATATAAGACAAAATGCCTCATTTTTAGAGATGTACTAGTCAAAAAGTAACAATTCTCTTGATTTAAACCGTGAAAACATCATTTAGAAATTTACAAAATGATTAATTGTTCAGTTAGAAGTGAAAACTGCAATAGTTGGGGGGCGGTGTGTAAATCTAGCATGTTGAAGGTAAGACAACTAAAATAGTATAGATATCAGTGGAAGAATGTAGGATTGATAATTTGTTGTTAAGTATAGGATATTGGGAAATGTATCCCGATATGTGTGAGAATTTACCAAATGGCAAAAGATGACATTTCAAATTAGTGGTGAAAAATGGAGTACTTTATAAATGGTTTGGGATAACTAGCAAGCCTTTCTGAAGAAGACTTCAAAACAGGAAAAAAGGAAAGGAAAGAAAGTAGAGAGGAAAGGATCTTTATAAAGTATATAATTTAATATGTAATCTGTCACATGAAAAAATGTATTTATGTATTATATAGAAACAAAGCCACATAAAATAAACCAAGGAGGTAAGATTTTGAGGATGTTTACCAACACCTGATGACAAAATGTTCATTTCCATTTATAAACAAAATTTTATTACAAATATAGAAATAATAACTGCTAGAAAACTAAAGAATAGGAATAGGTAAGTCAACAACAAAAAATAAAAGTATTTAGTAAACATATAAAAATATGTGGCCATAGGAATTCATGATTGGTATTGCATTAGAAAATCTATTGTTGTAGCATTATTGAAGATTAGAGAGAAACACACCAGTGTCATCTCAATAGATATTGGGAAAGTATTTTATAAAATTTCCCTCTCACTTCTGATGAAAATATTTCACCAAGAATAGGAAGGAGAAAAACCTGATTTAGTCATTCTATCTAAAACCTTCAGCAAGCAAAATAAGTTGTTAAGAAACATTAGAAATGTCTCCAATAAATTTGGGGCCGTTTAAAAGAATACCACAAGGTAACAGGATATGAGATCAATAAATGAAAAGCCAAAACTCTCCTATAAAACAGAAATAGCTAATCCTAAATGCAAACAAAATATATAAATCTCTTAAAAATAGCACCAAAATTTATGCATAAACTAAATCAGAAATGAACAAAACATAAGAAAAGTATAAAAGAGACACTTTTAGACATTAAAGGAAAAAATTGAAATATTCTATATTTGTAGATACTAAATATGGTAACAAGATCAGTTCTCAAATTAGCCTATAGACTTACTATAATTTTAATTGAAATTATTCTGGAGAGAAATGCCTGGGTTGCACAGCTAGTTAAGCATCCAACTCTTTTTTTCGGCTCAGGTCATGATCGAGTGGTTTGTGAGTTCAAGCACTACAGAGGGCTCCATGCTGACAGTGCAGATCCTGCTTGGGATTCTCTCCCTTTCTCTTCCCTGCTTTCTCTTCCCCTACCCTGCTAACACTCTCTCTTCTCTCAAAATAAATAAATAAACACTTTAAATTTTTTTTTTTTTAATTTTCATGGATTTTTCATGGAGATTGGAGATTTTTCATGGAACTTGGCAAACTTATTGTAAAATTTATATGTCAGCTTTGCAAGATTGGAAAAGTTAATAAAGAAAGATAGGGACTTGTCCTATTAACTATCAAATTATGTTTTAAATCCAGAAAGTTTAGGGGCACCTGAATGGCTCAGATGGTCAAGCATCTGACTTCGGCTTAGGTCATGATCTCACAGTTCATGAGTTCGAGCCCTGCGTTGGGCTCTCTGCTGTCAGCACAGAGCCTGCTTCAGATCCGCTGTCCCCCTGCTCTCTGCCTCTTCCTCCCTTGTACTCTCTCTCTGTCTCCCTCCAAATAAATAACTAAATAAACTTTAAAAACAACCCACAAATACTTAAAAAAATTCGGAACACCTAAAAAGTTAAATTTAAAACTTTCAAATGCTAAAATTAGGTATCTCTCTCATATCTTTCAGAATAGTGACTTTCATATATATTGGGAACATAAAAGGAAAAAAATTAAAATCAGGGAAGGCCATCCTCTGTACCGCCCCACCACCACCAAAAAAAAGCAAGAGACATGAAGTAAAATATTTTTAAATTGACAATTAAATGTAGACTTCTCTATGATAAATTACATCATAAACAAATTTAACAAAAAAAAATACAAAAAGAGAAAAGGCAAAGTAAAAATACAGGCTATACAGGAGAATTGTACTTGTAATACATGCAACAAAGGAACAGGGACTAGAATATACAAGTTTCTACAGATTGGTTTTTTAAGGAAAAGGAGCAGTATTCAAAAATGATATAGGACAAGGGATATTAAAAGGAAATTCATTGGAGAACAAATTCCAGTGGCCAATAAAAAAAAAGTGCAAATATTATTGATGTGAAATGTTGGGTTTTGGGAGTGGTCAAGAAAGAATTCTTGAGATGTCTTTCCATGCAAAAAGGGTGGTTTTATTCAAGCATGGGGACAGGACCCATGGGCAGAAAGAGCTGCATTGGGGTTGTGACGAGTGGCTGCTTAAACTTTAAAGTTGGAAAGGAAAGCAGAAGTCTCCAAGGAATTTGGAAGCAAGGTTTCCAGGACCTTGAAGGAGCTAGCTGTTAGGATAAGGTCATTTACTACTGTCTAATAACACCTTAGTCATGAGGCCTTTCATTTGTATATCAGTTGCCATATGCTTGGGGGATGGTTGCTCATATATATGTTGGGGGCAGGCAGAGATAAATGAAGTTTCCAAAGGGATTTTTACAGTATCCTGGAGGTCAGGCTACAGCTAAGCTAATATTGCTTTTTACTTCTAGCACAGTATTAATATTGAGGCAGCTAAGCTCTTTGAGGAGGGTCACTCTGCCTGTCTCAAGTATTTGTCAATGTAAGTTCTAAGAAAATTTAGTTTTTTCTTTTGCCTGTTCTCCACATCATTATCATTCTTTCTAACAAATAGGGAAAGACAGCAATAACCAAACCTTGAGTTTGATAACAACTGGTATACATGAAGGGGTGGTGAAGTTGATACATTCTATACTCTTATGGAGGTGCAAATTTAAAAAGGCATTTTGGCAGAAAATGTTGCAGCATGTATTTACATTTTACATATAAAAACCCAAAGGAAAATACAAAACGGAAACTAGATTTCCGTTAATGGGAGAAGTGGATACTTACAGAATTGAATTTACTCAAGTCAGTTATGAAAAGCTAATTTGCCACATGGCCAAATAGCCAAAGTCCAGAGAATAATCAATTTACCGAGTTTAAAATTTTAAAAATATTTCTAAAATTTACAACACTGTATATTACATGGGAATTGTTAAGAAATTGTTTCAGATGGTTAATAAATGTTTTTTGTTTTGTTTTGTTTTTTTTAACAGAATGTTAAGAAATGCCCAATCGTACTTCAGCAACTAGCAACTGTAGCTAAAGGAATTAAAACACAGAATATACTGCCAGGGACAAAAGGAAGAAAACAGCCCAGGCTGATGGTACATGAAAGCCAGGTGAGTGAGGGGCAGAGAGAAGAGTTGAAGGCTATATTTTCAGAATATGATCCCCAGCTTCTGAAATACAGAGTATTTGTAGTTCCTAAATTTGTCATTTTAAGTGTTGCGGAAATCTGCAAAAGCTAATGAAACTACCTATCCTCTTCACATTGTTTAAGTTAAAAATTTAGAAGGAAATATTGCAAAATATTTATTTGACAAATCAATCATTTGGTGAAATGATTTTTCATGAATTGGCTAAATGTGCCACAACAATATGGAATAATACATTACAGTTTAAAAGACTGAGGTAGATAATATTGTGTGATATGACATATTATTTATTAAGTAAAAGCCACACTAAACAAAATGATACATTTCTGCATAAAGAGTTAGAAACATGTATTTTCAAATAATAATAGGGCTGTTCCTGGCAGAGGAAAGAGACTTTGGCCTAACATTCTAAAAGTAAAACTTATTAGTATAGTACTCAGATAATAAAAGATGAATTAAATTTACTTTTATATGTAATAGAAATTTAATTTATATTTCCCTTTTCTCCTGGGGTTTTGGCTAAGGCCTTCATGCTGAGGACTTTGACTGCTAAGGCCCCAAACATTCTATTTAAAAAAATATTTTTTAACATTTATTTATAGATTTTTGAGAGACAGACACAGTGTGAGCAGGGGAGGGGCAGAGAGAGAGAGGGAGATAAATCCAAAGCAGGCTCCAGTCTCTGAGCTATCAGCACACAGCCTGACACGGGGCTCGTACCCACAAACCACAAGATCATGACCTGAGCCTAAGTCGGAGGCTTAACTGACTGAGTCACCTATGTGCCCCAAGTCCCAAAATTCTAAAGAGAGATGTTAGAGCACAGGGCTTTCTGAGACAGAGTAGCAGGACTTGTGATCTTTGGTCCATACCCATCTGTAGGCTATACATGTCACTGAAGCATTTCAGAGGGTAATGTCTACAAATAGATTTTTGGTTCAAAACAGAAGGAAGGGAGGAGAGAGGAGGGGAGGAGAGGGGAGGAAAAATAAAAGAAAAGAGACCATAGCCATTTCCCTATGGCAGCTTCTCTTGTATCAGTCGTGAACTGTGGAAAAGCAGAGAATTTTAAATAGCTACATTTGTCTAGCCCCTTTTACATAGTATTACCTATAAACACACACAGAGTTTGTTGAAGAATGAATTAGGAGACAAGAGAGAAATTTTTTTTTTTACATTTTATTTCATAGAGGTAACTTTTAAAATGAGTTTAAACGTATGTTCTATTTTTTTAAAAAATAACATTAAAAGAAATATCTTTAGACATAGATGTCAATACTGGTGACATGAAAGAAAAGATAATTTGTTCTCCATTTCAGTCACCATGGGGCAGAGAAACCCACATGTCTATGTGAAGTGAGATGTAAAAGAAATCAATAATCCAGTTTAAGCAGGAAATGAGTAATTCAGTTTTATAAAAATTATAATGTTCTCAATATTCCCTAGTAATACTCATGTGGGTATGGGTGGGGGTAATATGTTTCCTATTGAAGGAATAGCAATTTGACTCATTTTTATTTATATATTCTGGGACAAGATGACCCCAGGAACTGGAGAACTTTCTTGAATTTGAGTCTAAATTCCAGATGAAAATGTTCTGTTTGTGTGGTTTTTTATATTCGTTTCACTCTCTTCATCTGACATTCCTTCAGACTTCAGGATGTACCCAATTTCTACAGACAATTCAGCTATTCAAATGCTTAAATTATGTACTGTAGACTACCAGAGAATAAGGCTATTTAGAGTAAATCATTAATTCTGTGGCATCGACTGTAATTGCAAAAGGTCTGCATAGGCTGAACATATGAGGGACATTTAAGCAGAGGGGAATAGTATGAGCAAATACATGACAGCTGAAATTGTGGTGTGCTTTTTGGAAGGTGAGGAGAGTAGGCTGCTGACTCCTTCATGGCGTCTTTGCCCTTGAGGATAAATGTCCTTTTCCAGATAAATCATTGAATAAAGAGAACAAAGACTTTTTATCCATCTTTGTCATTCACATTCATGTTCCAAGGCTTCACACTTGTTTGCTTCACAGAAGAAGATTTCCTTTTGTTGGAAAAATTTTTAAATTCCTAAGGCTGGGACATATTCCCTCACAATGCTAATCTTCTATGAACCATTATTTGTGGTCACAAGGGGGTTTCTTTGTTTCTTGGATATTATAGAGAAGCCAGAATTTCAACAATCACTATGTAAGAATTGTTTAGTCTTGCTTGAGTTGAGTTGGCTACTTGGGAGGCTTAGCTCAATGCCTATCTGTTGAGGTGAAATGTGTTGCTTCTGTGATATGTCTGCAAGCTCATAGAACAGAAGACCTTCAGGGAACTAGAGATTCTGAGAACGAGGTGAGAAGATTTGTGCATGAAGACAGTAGGCTGCCATCCATGCTGGGGGCGGGTGAGATCTCCCTTTATATTATTATAAAATATAGCAACAGTAAGTATAGAACAAGTTGTCCCTTTCCAAAATGAGATTTTGGTACAAATTTTTCCCCAAGTTTTGTGTCCTGTGAAGGACTTATTTGACTTCCTTCTCTTACAGCTTATTTGGGCCAGAGAGTCTCCATTTTAGCCCCAGTGTCATGATCTTTGCTACTTAGAGACATTCCATTTTCACAACGTAGTGGCATGCTTATCAAAACTAATGGACTAAATTGCTCAACAATTAATGTATATTAATTTTGAGAGATACATGTTAATTTGAATTATGTTAATAAAGACTGCTAGTTTGAGGTTGGGATATCTATCAAATGAAAAAGATTTTACTATCTTCTGCCAAAACAAACAAACAAACAAACAAAAAAACCCATCATTTCCAAAAGAACAGATGATTTTGAAGAGCCCAAGTATCTAAAAATCTTTTTAATTGAAATTCTCTTAATTGAATGGGCACTATATGGCAACACTGCTCCCAGGTGATGGTCATTCCTAAATATCATGACATTAAAGCACGGAATAAAGAATGTTTTGTGATGACTTTCCAATATACTGCATACACAAATTGAGGTAATGATAGCTAGGTATTTCATACTAATGGATTCATTATATTGAGGCATGGTATGTGAAACAGAGATCCCAGCTCTCCTTTCACTCAGTATCAAAAACTACAACTATTGTAATTACAAAAGGATACATTGAAATAAAAAGTTGGTGAGACTGTTTACTCTCCATGGTAACATTTGCATTCAAATAAAGTCAAATATTTCATTAAAATTCAAAATGAGAATAGACATGTTTGTGTGATTATAAATATGAGAGAATCAGAATTGAAATTCTGGCTTTGTCTCAGAAACTTTCAGACTCTCAATTTTCTCATTGACCCAAATGAAGACTACAGTACCTCTCCCCTGTGGTACTGCAAAGAGTAAATAAGTATTATAAAGACATCCATAGTGTTTGGCATTTGGTCATTATGGAATGGTGATTGTTATTAGTATTAATATTATTTTCATTATTATTATGTTTCTAATAGGCTCCAGATATTACTATAGGGTTTTTTTGTGTGTTATCTTTCAATGGAAATTGAAATGTATCTGTTAGCTATTGCTATATGATTAATCATTCCAAAACTCAGTAGCTTTAAACAGCAGTACTTACTATTGCTTACACACTGAGTGGAGGCTTGGATTTGGCTGATTTTGTCTGGCCTTGTCAGAGAGACTCTGCTTCTTACTGCCTATTTTTTGGGTCCCCAGATTACTGTTCTCCTCCTGGGGATAATGGGCTATGTGAGCATGTATTTCCCATGGAGAAGGCAGATTTGCAAGGGAGTGAGTGAAATAGCTCAGGCCTTTTAAGCCTGAGAGTCAGAATTGGCTCAATGTCACTGTTACCTAGCTTGTCATCGGTCAAAGATGGCCAAACCCAACATCAAGGAGCAGTGAAGAGCACTGTGTACACAAATGAGGCCATAGCACTGTTGGGTGAGTGTTGAGGCCAAAAATTCAATCCACTTCAATTCATCCTCTTCAAGGAAAAAAAAAAGCCCAGATGAAAGTGAGGCCTCTGTATGTCTTACTGAACTTCCCAAGGGGTCCAGTGGGTATTGTCCTAGTGTCATATAGAGTTTACTGTCTCTGCCTAAAAGGACCTAAGCCATGGTATTTGCCAAATTCCATACCCCTGGTCTTTGTCTATCTAATCTTGAAGCGTAAGAGGAAACATATCAGTATTTACTCAGAAGGCTCTAGGAATACAAATACCATCTTCTGAAACTCTCTCTTGCCATGTTGTTCATGTGCATTAATTCTTGTCACTTTATTCATGTCACTATGTTTTTCACTTATTATGGTGTTTTAAATTATTGTTTTGTGTCATTTTTTCTCCATTTACTAATATATTAATTCATTCATATGAATGAATTTATTTATTGGCTGTCTACCATACATCAGAACTTTCCCTATGTATTATTAAAGGAGTTGAATGGTTGAAGGAGTTACACCAGCACCAACCCCCTTGAAGCTTGCATTTTAGCAGTGAGGAGAGACATTGGAAAATAAAAATTTGCACAAATAATGCTAAACTACAACTGGAAAGAAAAAGTGCTACAATTAAGAAGTAAAGAGCACAATGAAAGAAATGACAGAAGGAACTGAAGTAGTCTGGATATTTACAAAATACATTAGCAAGATTGACAGTTGAACAAATCCTCAAGCACTGCTTTCTAACAGAAATATAATTCAGGCCACATATTAAATTTAAAATTTTTAGTAGCTATATTGAAGACAGAAAACATTAAAATTGATTTTAATCTTGTATTTAACCCAAGATGTCTAAACTATTATCATTTGTACATATAGTAATTATAAAAATTAGTAAGAAGATATTTTATGTAATTTTTTATTTTAAGTGTTTGAAATTCATTGCATATTTTAGCACAATTCAAAGCACATCTCAATTCTCACTGGCCACATATCAAGTGCTCAATAGCCGTATGACTAGTGGCTACCTTGCCAGCCAGCACAGCTTTACAGTGTTAACCAGGTAAACTAAGGAAGAAGAATTTTGCAGAAAGAGAGAAGATTCTAGTAAATGCAAAATCTCTGAAGCAAAATATCAAAATGTATTAGAGAAACTAAAATAGCCAGTCTTGCATAGAGTATGGGTTTCAGGCAAAGTAGCCCAAAATGGAGTTAAATCATATGGAGGCCATGGTAATGTTGTGTTTTTTATACTAAGTGTTATGAAAGGTGATTGAAAGACTTAAGCAGGGTATACTTGCTCTTATTTGCATTTCAAAGTGATTGTTTTTGCTGCAGTAAGGAGAATGAGTTGAAGGGTGCTGGAGACATGGAGAAAAACCAGGAGTGATAGCACTTGCTGTAGTATGGGCAAAAGCACATGACAGCATGGACTGGGGAATGTCAGTAAAGAGATGTGGATGGACAAGTTACTTAGGGGATAAAATCAATTAGCCTTTTTTGTTTGTTTGTTTAGAAAGAGATGACTTAGAAGGAAGAGAGAAAGATGAAAGGTATTTGTTTCTGGCATTTGCAGAGAGATAAATGTTACACCACGTTTGAGGAACAAAATTGGTCCTACAAAGTTTTACGTGCCCCTTAAATTATGTAGTTGGGTAACTAGAGATAACTAGTGGGGAATTAGATATGTAGGACCCAGGGCTTAAGACCAAACAAGTGGTCTGGGCTAGACTTTTGAATTTGAAAGGAACAAGCACCGTGCATTGCAGATTCTCAGTACCTGGAGGCAGCTCAGCTTTGCATCTTCCAGATTTAGGGCCTTGTATGTAACTAATGCTCAGTAAGTTTTTATTCAGTGTACTTTCTTATCCCCTCTCTTCCCATGATGGGATGGTAGATAAGACTGAGAAGCCAGACAAGCAGACTGTCAGCAGTATCAGATTGGTGAGCCTGTCATGTTACCCCCATTCTTACACAAAATTTAGACTTTCCTGAGTCTAAATATGGGGTAGTGAATTCACATTCCTCTTTGTGGTTATTAAAGTCATCAATACTTTTAACAAATAATTTTGACCTAGAGAACAACAAACTGGGATAAATACCACTAAAACTGAAATTACAAATTATATGTATAGGGAGAATAAAATCAATCCCAATTAATTCAGTCAGTGAAATTGGATCAATACAAATTTTGATCTTGGTCATTATGGTTTTAATCTTAATAACATTGACAACTGATAAGATTTTACAAAAAAAGCCTATTTAGAACTAGCTGCCTCACCCGACCAAATTCTTCTTATGCCAGTCACAGACACAGTTTCTTTCTTTGTGCACATAACATTAGTAGAATATGATATCTCAGATATTCAGTAAAACTGGATTTATCTAAATAAAATAAATAAATTTAAATAAAATTTCAACTTTGCCAAGCAGTCTAGGGCACCTGCATATCACAATGATATGAAAGTCTTGACTCCCTACTTGTAATTGTATTTTAATATGAGAGCATCAGTGAATTAAATGTGCCTAAATTTCAGGAGTTAATAAAACAACATTTTTTTAAAGCACCTATCATGCTGTGCCTTATATATTTCAATGAATGTTGAAAATTAAGTCTTATACCCTCAATCAACTGGCATTATGGTTGAGAAACCAAAACAAACTAAATAGAGAATTGTTTTGACCAAATGTGTGATATTAGCTAGGGAAGTTGAGGATGTTTGGAATTGTTAGACAAAGAAAAATTTTGAATGGAATAATTTATCATGTTCTCTTCGACTGAAGTAAGACTTGAGAAAAATAGAAAAATGAAACAGAGTTAACTTTTCCTCTTTGAGGCATTTGTGCCATAAAGAAGGTGGAATCAGAATAAAGAGTCCTGTGGTGGGGAGGTGGTCTGTGAAGGTTCCACAAACAGGTTGATTATAACAATGCTCTCAGAGGCATGCAATTGTGTTCTATTGAATTAATAAACCAGGACATGTGACAGTAATTTATGTTTTTGTCTCATTTTGATACTAGTCACCTTTTCTTTCCCAGTTTGAAACTGAGGATGGTAGGTGACAGATGCTATGCTAGGTGCTGAGGGCACAAGAAAAGAATAGGAAATAGTCCTTAGTTCTCAAAGAACTCATTTTTGGTGCCATTTTCTTGAGGCCATCATCATCTTCCATTTGGACTTCCAGACTAAGTTCTCTAGCCTCTCTCCTTATTCAGTCAATCATCCACATGACAACAAGGATAGTTTCCTAAAGCATAAATCTAACTGAATCATTGTTCTGCCTAAAACTCTTCAATGATGTCACTTTGCATACTGGATAAAATCTAGGTCCTGTAATGTGACACAGAAGTTTCTTAACAGTTTGATTTTTTTCCTGGCCATGTTGTTTATGCTGAAACCACATAGAAATACTTATTGTTTCCCAAATATGCTTTGTTCTTTCACGGCTCTGGGTCAAGGGGGGCGGGTGCCTTAAACCTATTTTCGTTAGGATGTAAACATTTTTTTAAAATAAATTTGACTCATCTCCTCATTTATTTTCCTTTATTTTGGAAATGAGCCTTAGGCATCAATTTGGAAATGAGCCTGAGACATCATAGATTCAGGTTTCACACTGTGTTTCACAGTGTGGACATGTGGGTGTGATATGTATGGTGCAAGGGCCTTGAAAGCTGAGAATTTGGACTTTAGTTTGCTAGCAATAGACCACATTTGTATCTAGCAGTTTACTTAGAAGGGTGTTTCATAGCTGTAGCATCAATTGGACCAATGTAAGACTGAGATGGAAGAACAATTTAGGAGTGTATTGCAATAATCTAGAAACAAGTGATTATATCCTATGCTGGGGTGGACTTATTAAGAAATAAGCAAAGACAGTAAAGCTTATTGTGGTCATTTATCTGGGAATCTAAATACAAGAGTATAAAACCAATAAAATTATTGAAATTATTTTTTTACATAACCAACCATTATATTTTTAATTTAATTTAAATTCCAGTATAGTTTATATTAGTTTTAGGTGTACAATATAGTGATTCAACAATTCTCTACATTACTCAATGCTCATCAAGATAAGTGTATTCTTCCCTTCACCTATTTCACCCATCTCCCCAGCCACCTCCCCTCTGGTAATCATCTGTTTATTCTTTATAGCTAAGAGTCTGATTTTTGGTATGTCTCTTTTTTTGTTTTTTACTTTGTTCATTTGTTTTGTTTCTTAAATTCCATATATGAGTAAAATCATATGGTATTTTTCTTCCTCTGATTGATTTGTTTTGCTTAGCATTATACTGTCTAGCTCCAACCATGTTGTTGAAAATAACAAGATTCCATTCGTTTTATGGCTGAATAATATTCCGTTGTATGTATATATACCACATCTTCTTTCTTTATGCATTCGTCTATCAGTGGACACTTAGGCTGCTTTAATAGTTTGGCTATTGTAAATAATGATACAATAAACATAGGGGTACACGTGTTCCTTTGAATTAGTGTTTTTGTATTCTTTGGACAAATACCCAGTAGTTTGCTGGATCATATGGAGTTCTATTTTTATTTTTTTAGGAATCTCTATATTGTTTTCCACTATTATAGCTTTTAAAATACAGTAATAAGTGAATTGTCATAAGGTGATTCTGTGATACTACAGCTTCTACAAAGAGTTGGTTCAAGCTTCCAGAGATGACTGATCCAAACAGTATAGATGGGAGATCCCAAACACAATAAACAAATAGAAAGTGCATATCTCAGATTATTTCTTGATGTTAAAGTCTAATAAATTTAATGGAACAAAGTTAATTACTGAGCAGGAAATATTTTTGTATCCCCATCTTATAAAAAACTAAAAAGAAATTGGGAAAGAAAATACATATAACCAACATTATTTTTACATAAATGTTACTTTATTAATTAATAGTCAAATCACTATGGAAGACCATGAAAAATACCTATTTATGTTATTTTATTCTATTTTTTCTTTTGCCAGTAGCTAGGCAAAATAGCTAGGAAAACACAAAATGGAAGTAGAAAAATGGAAATATTTTCTTTTTATTAAGGATTGTGGGTTCACAATAGTTTAAAAAATGTAAGGGCGATTAAAGATGATTTGATAGAATAAGTATCAAGAAGTATTCACTTTTATAGGATAGTATCATATTATAGTTATCTTAGAGCTTAAGTTTGAAGTCAATTAATATTCTTAACATTCTGGTATTCTGTTCCTAGTTTTTCAGTAGTTTTCAAATCTATAATCTTGAACTCAATTTAGGGGTTGGTCTTTTGGGTTATATTTGTGAGTCTCTGGGAACCAGTAACTTGGTTCTGTGGTCCTATGTTAATGACATGGAAGTCTCAGGTGAGGAGAGAGATTGACAGAGTAGGAGATAATTTGAGGTAAGGGGGAAAGACGTGAAAAAATGGTAGATATGAGGAACTTCGTGATAAAAAAATTTCATAAATTTAATGTCAAGGTGGCTATGATATTATAGTTATCTGGGGGTGGCTTAGAGGCATCTCTCAAAGTTTTAAAAATAAACTGCTTCCTTGGAAAAAAGTCATATTATTATATTATAGTCATGGTACCACATGGTTTAAATGATGACAGATTAAATAAAATGAACATTTTAAGGAAATGATTCAATATACCATATATCTTTATTAATAAAGTGCTCATTATTTAAATGGATGGCAATGTCAAACCTGACTTTGTTATCACAAGTGTGTTGTGATGCCAACCACTTTGTAGATCACAAACTCAGGGTCATCCAATGAGGGCTTAGGTTCTCAGGCTAGAGTTGTGTAGCTATATATTACCACAAAAATATGTTATTATTTCACTTTCAATAAAATGAATTAATAATCCACAAATCTGATTTTCTTCTCACATAACCCATAAAGAGAACAAAAAGTGGAATTAATAGAGATTCCTCAATTATTAAAAATTTACATGAAATTATTATTTCAATAAATTATATCCATATAAACTCTATTTAATTTAACTTACCTTTGTATTTTAATGCAGAGAGGAGAATGGTTTACATATATAGTACTTTGTTGTATGAAATGAGTCTTTTATTAGATATTATGTAAAACAGTTATTAATGCTTACTATGTGTTGCTCTGTGCAACAATGAACTAGAGTGGGATTCTACGTTAAAATTTAAGGAGGAATGGATTTCCTTTTCAAATACTCAGCTTTAGACATCAGTGAAGAAATGACATGCAGTATCAAAAATTGATAAGCTAGGCAGTCATAAGATGTTTTTGTATTAACATTTTGTTTCTATCAAATGACTGGCCAACTGGGAGTGAATTTCTATTTTCTGTTTTGGGGGTAACTCACTGCTTATAGGGGCATGGAACTTAAAACTGGTAATATGAATTCTATTACAGAATTCAGATGATAATATAAATGTCTTGTTTAATGTTCTGGAGGTATGCAATAAAATTTTTACATCACCTCTACCAGAGCATCTATAAATGGAGGGAAGCAGGAAAACTCAATTTTATGTGTAAGAGAATATAAAATGTGGGTCTGTATAGGAGAGATTGCTAGATGAGTTAGCAATATTCATTTTTCCTACCTCTACAAGAATAGAAATTTTAGCCAGGCACACAGATACCAAACTGAAAATCACATTCTTGGGCACCCTAATAATTAGATGTGACCATGGGATTATTTTTGGGCCAATGAAATGTGGAAAGTAGCAAAGTATGCGATATTAGAGTTATGCACTTACAAGGAAAGGAATAATGCCGTTTCTTCTCTTTCCCGATTGCCAATTTGTTGGAGTGTGGATATGCAGGTAGGGGTTGGAATAGCCATCTCAGAACATGAGGTAGAACCTGTATGAGCAAACTAGTAGACGCTTGGATTATCTGGTGTCATGGGAAAAATTGCTTCCATTTGTACTGGTTTCAGGACAGTACAATATTTACATCTTGTTTGAGCCACTGTTATTGGTTCCTTGTTTATAGCAGTCACACCACACTCTAAATAATGCAATGCAGAATCTAAGTCATTTTAAGAAAATACCCCAATGTTGAAAAATGAAGTTTTACAAACTAAATTACCTAAAGAAATTGTCTGACTTGAATATAATGTAAATCAACACCATGCAACAGAACTTCTGTAATGATGGAAATATTCTCCACAATTGAATTCAGTAGCTACTAACAAAGTCTAGATATTAGGAATTTGATATATGGGTAATTTTACTGAGAAATTAAATTTCTAATTTTAGTAAATTTTAGTCCACTTAAATTTAAATAATCACACATGGTTGGTGGATACCTAACTATTAGACTTCATAGTTATAATAATATATTTAGTCATTATTTTGTCTGGTGACACAACCTATAAATTATGCCTTTTATCCTCTCTAATTAGAGGGATGTTAAAAACAGGTCAGAGAAAATGCCCAAGAAATGTACAATTAACAGGTAGATTACCACAAACCTCCATTCCTTTATGTGTCTTAATAATTATTTAACTAAAGTTTTTAATGTTCAAACTGTCATGTTTGTGTGTGTCAATGGAAATACAAAATAAGTGGATGTTTTCTTACATCTGCTATTTGTATAGCCATTCATCCAGCTGACTCCTATCTCTTTTATCTTTCAAGAAGATGGCAAGCTTAAGCATTTTACTCCTGGCTAGGGTTTCTGTGCAGAATTCCTCTCTTACCATGGTGATTTATGTTGGAATTGGATTTGTTTAAAGGATCTTATTGTACCCTTTTTCATTAAAATTTGTAAAACATCCTCACTGAGGTACACAATTCCTTAGATCATTTTCCTTGGGGTCCCCAAATGGTTTCTATTGACTTTTTGGAGTTCCAAGGAATCGAGCAGAAGACCTCATTGTAAATGAAAGGAAAAGAAAGGTCTTATACATTCTAAGCTTCTCTTTGAAATATTTCTACCCTGCATTCCCAGAGGCTAGGGATGAGAAAGGGTTCTACCTGATCCATGATACACATATGTAGTTTTGGTTCTTTGTACAGCAAGAGTCACCACCTCTTGAGTTGGCTAGAGTTAATAGAGAGGGCCTGGCCAAAGACAAAGTAGAGGCCAGAATACCTGCGGAATGATACTCATACAGAAACATCTTACAATAAAGTACTTATAAAATTCTTCAGAATTATAATCATGCCAAGCTTTGTTTTAATTCCACTCTTTTTAAATAATAGAGTTTGAATCTTTCTTTCAATATCTTTATTAGGAATTCTATAAAAATATTAATGAACTAAAATGCAGGGTACATTTCAAAATAAATTTCCAAAATCATTAAAAATCTAATTTTTTCATGTAATTTTCAGTTTTAAAACATGTTCTTAATATACAAATGATGACTTATAATTTCTTAATTTCACATGAATAAGGTAATTTTATTGGGAGAAACATAT
Organism: Panthera tigris; assembly: GCF_018350195.1. NCBI lineage: Eukaryota > Metazoa > Chordata > Mammalia > Carnivora > Felidae > Panthera > Panthera tigris. The sequence goes on from NC_056661.1 coordinate 83,231,993, forward strand.
TGAAGGAAGAGAAGAGGCATTCATTGAGTTCCTAAATTTTGTCAAATCCTGTGCTTGGCCACTTGTAGTTTTTATCTCATTTTATATATGTGCTTCTGTGCCACATACATCATTCTCCCCAGTGCATGGGTGAAGAAACAGAGACTCATAAAATTTAAACATTTTGCCCAGATCCCATTGATCCTATGCAGTAGAAAAAAATAATTTAATCCCAGATTTCTCTTCTTCCTAAACTTGTGGTATTTATATTATATGATCATGTCTTATCTTTATATTAATTTTCCTTTTGAATGATTCTTTTTACCCGTCCTCTCTTTTATTTGTCTACTGAAATCATTCTTGCCTAAGTGCTTACACTTTTGGGATAGACAATTGCAATAGTCCCCTAACTTGATTAATGCCTCCAGAATCTATTTGCTCATTTCCCATTGATTATTTTTCTAGTGCTGACCTTTTTTTTTTATATTATACAATACCCATAGAGATAAGAGTAAAGAAAAAACATGCATCTCAATTTATCACAAAGCAATACTCATGTAACTAACACCCAGGTCTAGAAAAAAGACATTGCTAGCCCCTCCTAAAACCTATCTTTTGGTCACTCTCCTACCTCCCACAAAAGGTAAACACTTCCATACTTTACTTGGTAGTTTAACAACCTAATCATAAACACATAAATACAATAGTTTAAATTATTTTTGAACTTAATGTGATTTGAATAATTTGCATATATTCTTCCTTGTTTATCTTTAACATTATGATGTGAGATTTACCTGTAGTATAGTAGCGATAGTTGAGCTACACTATAGCATAGTAGCTATATTTACCTGTAGCTATAGTATTCTATTATATATACACATTCTGTTAATGAATAGTTTAGTTATTTTCCAATAAAATGGCTTAAAATGCTATTATGGACATGCTTGTGAATGTCTTTTGTTGCACAATGCATGCAGTTCTGTTTGGTATATATCTGGGTGGTAAGTTGTTAGGTCATAGGGTATGTATATGATAAACTATAAAAGATACCACCATATAGTTTTCCAAACTGTGCAAATTTCTTTTCCTATGTTCAGTTTATGCACATTCCCATTGATATTCTTCCACTCCAATTCCTAGTCAGTACTTTTCATTTTAGCTATTTTGGTAAATGTGTAGTGATTTTAACTTGCATTTCTCTTGTTACTAATAAGTATACCACCTTTTCTTATGTTTATTGGCCATTTGGTTCTCCTCTTTTTGAATTGATTGCTAGGGTCCCTTGCTAATTTTTTTTCTTTTTTTTTCTAATGATTTTTTTAAGTTTATTTATTTTAAGAGAGAGAGCATGAACATGAGTGGGGGAGGGGCAGAGAGAGAGAGAGAGAGGTAGAGAGAGAGAATCCCAAGCAGGTTCCATTCTGTCAGCACAGATCCTGAGGCAGGGCTCAATCTTATGAACTCTGAGATCATGCATGACCTGAACCAAATTCAAGAGTTGGACACAACTGACTGAGCTGCCCGCACATCCCCCTTGCTCATTTTTTCTATTGTTTACCTTTTGCTCATTCATTTATAGAATTTTATTTTTATTTTATTTGTTTAAATGTTTATTTATTTTTGAGAGAGAGAGAAAATGAGGAGGGGAGAGGAAGAGAGAGAGACACACACAGAATCTGAAGCAGGCTCCAGGCTCTGACCTGTCAGCACAGAGGCCAAGTGGGGCTCAAACCCATGAACCATGATATCATGACCTGAGCCGAAGTCAGCCGCTTAACCCACTGAGCCACACAGGCACTGCTCATCTATAGAATTTTAAAACTAACGTCTGAATATGATTTTGTTGTCATGTTTGTTTGTTACGAATCTATTGACCCAGTCCATTGCTTGTCTCTTAATGGTGTCTTGATGGACAGAAATTCTTAATTTTACCAATTTTCCCTTTATACTTAGTGCATCTTATGTCTTATTTAAGATTTATGATGTTAGGGGCACCTCGGTGGCTCAGTAGGTTGAGGGTCTGACTTGATTTAAGCTCAGGTCATGATCTTCCAGTTGCTGAATTTGAGCCCCTGAGTGAGGCACTGTGCTGACAGTGCAGATCCTGCATGGGATTCTCTGTCTCCCTCTCTGTCTGTCCCTGCCCCACTCATGCTCCCTCTATCTCTTCAAAATAAATGAATAAACCTTTAAAAAAAGAATTCTGATGTTAATAAAGCCTTCTATGTTATCTTCTAGTGATTTTATTGTTTTTCCAATCATCTGTAGATTGAACATCTACCCCAATATTACTTTTTGTATTTATGACATAAAATAACATTCAAATTTCACTTTTTTCCCAGATGGATATCCAATCTACCACCTGTTGTTAAGAAGACTGCCCTCTCTCTGGTTGCTCTGGAGTGCAACCTTTGCTGAAACTCAGTTGTCCATATTACGCCTAGCTCTAGATGCTCTTATTGTCTATTTTTTTTAAATGAGATAAAACTAACTTATAACACTATTAGTTTTAGGTGTGCAACATAAAGATTTGATATATGTTGATACAGGATATATTTCAAAATGATTATCATAGTAATTTAACATCCATCACCACATATAGCTATAAAATTTTTTTTCTTGTGATTGGAACTTTTACGATACACCCTCTTACGAAATTTCAAATGTACAGAACAGTATTGTTAACTATATTTATTACCCTCCATACTACATCCCAGGACTGTTTGTCTATTATTAAGCCTTACTTTAATTACTTTAGATCTATATCTTGCTATGTTGTAGTACAAAGCTATCCACTGTTCTTACTCTTGATTATTCTTGGTCTTAGGAATTTTTGTATGAATTTAAAAGCAACTTGTCACTCTCCAGAAAATTCTGCTAGTATTTTCAATGGGATTGAATGAATTTGTAGAGCAATTTAGAGAGAACTAACATATTTTCATTAACAAATCTTCCAATTCATGAAATTGTTTCAGCCTTCCTTTGGGAAAGCTTCCTTTTATGTCTCAGTAACACTTCCTGGTTTTCTGCCTTATGTTCTTGCATATCTTTGTTATGTTTATTCTTAAATATTGTGATTTTATGGTTTTATAGAAGATATTTTACTTAAAAGTGCATTTCCTAATTCTTGTAGCTGGTATGTAGAAATGCAGGGTTTTCTATTGAATTTATATCTAGTAATCTTGCTAGACTGTTTCATTAGTGTAATAATGTATCTGTAGATACTTTTAGATTTTCTTCTTAAGTCTTAGTATAACCTATACATTATGATAGTTTCATTTCTTTCTCTCAAATCATTACATTGCTTCTTTTCCTTACCTTTGATCATTGTCTAGGACTTCCAGTACAAAGTTGCATAAAGACATGATAAGAGTATCCATATTTTGTTTTTGTTGTCAGAGACAAACCTTTCAACATGTCACCAATATGTGTGATGATTGTTCTTACGTTTGTTTTACTGAATACTCTTTATCATATTAAAAAATAGCCTTCTGTAACTACTTGCTAAAGAACTTTTTTATTGTGAGTGGATAGTGACTTTTATTAAGTATTTTTTAAATTTGCATCACTTGAGAGGACTACTTTGTGTTCATGTAATAATTGCACTGATATTCAAATCCTGAAGCCAATCTTGTATCCTAAATAAATCCAATCTGCTCGTATTTTTTTTGGTTAATATTCTTTTTAGGAGTTTTAAAAACCTAGGATCGTAAATGAGGTCTGCCTGTATTTTTCTAATTTCATACTATCTTCAACAGTATTTGATATCAATGTCAGTATTTGATATCCTAAAACAATGCAGATGGTTATCTTTCTTTTTCTCTCACTTGGAAGATATTGTATATGATTAGAATTATTTCTTCCTTAAAAGTTTTTCAGAATTCATTGGTGAAGCCATTAAGTTCTGGGGTTTCATTTTCTAAGAAAAAAACATTATGTTTTATTTAGATTTACATTATTATTCAGGTTACCCTTTTTTGTTGTTTTCTGGTTGTTAGCTCACCAATTTTTTTCCCACCAATCTTGGAATTTTTCTATTTCCATCTAAATGTTCAAGTTTGTTATCATAAAATTATTGTCTTGTTAATGTCTGTAGGATGGTGACATTCCCTTTTTTATTCTTGTTATTATATGACTTCTCTTTTTTGCTAAGTCCCTTAAAGCATTTGTCAATTTTATCAGTTTGTTCAAAACATGGACTTTCAATTGGATATTTATTTTATAGTTTATCAATTTTGTTCTTTATTATTCCCTTCCCTCAATGTTCTTTGATGTTAATTTCTTGGTCATTTAAACACTTCTTAGGATGAGTGCTTAGCTCACTTATTTGTATCCTTCTTTTACTTATAATGCATGCATTTAAAACCATAGATTTCCTATAAACAGAGCTTTAGCTGCATCTCACAAAATTTTATTATCATTTAATATTTTCATTATGTTTGACCCAAAGTAGGTCCTCATTATTATTGAGATTTCATCATCCACCAATGGAATATTTAGAAATAGTTTTAGAAATAATTTTCAATGTGAGGATTCTCTTTGATTCTATTATTGACATCTAGCTTAATGAATTTCGTCCAGAAAACTTAGTATGACTTCAGTTTTGAAACTTGTTGAGATTGCTTCTTGTCTGTAAAGTAGTCAATGTTTGTAAATGTCTGGTGTGCAATTTTAATAAAAAGTGTGTTTTCTGCAGTAATTGGTGGAGTGTCCTAGACCTCATCATCATTACAAGTCTACTAATGATTTTTAGGACTTCTTTATTTTTACTAGTGTTTGTCTCCTTGCTATATCAGTTATTAAAAGCAATATTAAACTCCTTCACTATATATTTGGATTTCATTTCTCCTTTTGCTTTTGTTAATTTTAAACGTTCTCATATTTTCTTACTGGTTTCCACTTTAAATCATCATCTCTTGTAATTATTTTCCCTCATAGTTATTGTATAGCATATGTCAGCTTTTTTATTTTAGTTAGTTTTGTCTGGTACACTTTTTTCAATCTTTTCACCATACTTATGTGTTGATATGTTTTATATTATTTATAATATAATTAATTTCAGTTTTATTATAGTTCATAACCTTAAAACCTTTTTTGTTTAACTATAGCATTTAGCCCACTAACGTTTAATAAACATAACTTTAATTCAAAATTACCATATTATCAAGGGCTATTTGACACACTCCTCTCTGATAATTTTCTTACCTTGCTTTTGTTTAAGTATTTTAAATTTATTTCATTGTCTTAATTAGTTTGGGAGCTATGTATTCTTGATCTATGCTTTGTATGTTTCTTTAATTCATTAAATCTAAAATGAATTAATTTTGGCCTCTGTCCAAACATTCTATAGACCTTAAATGATTTTAATTTTACCTTTTCTTTTTACATGCCATAGTTATCATATATGTTAATTTTCCTTATATTTTAAACCTCCAAATCAACTATTTTGCTGTAAATATCTACTATTCTTTTAAATTTTCTGACATATTTATTATTTTCTTTGTTATTTAATCCCTTTAGTTGTCTCTGACAATCCCATAGTTGTCTCTATGATTTGGGATTATGTTTTCTTCTGTTTACAGAATACCCTTGAATATTTATATACACATACGTATATTGATGTGTACATGTATTCATTTATGTATATTGCCATATTACAATATACTGTATATATGTTATATAAATAGTATATTAATGTGTGCCTCATAGTGTTTGGTAGTTCTTTACCATGTTATTGGCTGCTCCATCTCTTCAAGCAGGTTAAAAATATTTTGCCTAACTTTTTAAACCATCCTAAAAATAGAGGATTATCCAATGTTACCTACTCTGCTAGTCACAGAACTGAAAATATTTTTATATAGCTCTCAGATCATACTCTTTTCCTTAAAAACCATTTCTACACCCAAATATCTGTTTCCACCATGCATTACTTCTAAATCTTACATAAATTCCAAGGGCCAGTTAGACACTATAAACACAAAAGTAAATGGAACAAACAAAAGTTGTCTCCTTCATAGAACCCGCATGCTAATTCAGGGAAGCGAATATATAAGCAAAACATTACATATATTTAATTAATTTCTTTATTTAACATTTATTTATTTTTGAGAGACAGAGAGACATAGCGTGAGCAAGGGAGAGGCAGAGAGGGAGACACAGAATCTGAAGCAGGCTCCAGGCTCTGAGTTGTCAGTGCAGAGCCCCATGTAGGGCTCAAACTCATGAACCACGTGAGATCATGACCTGAGCCAAAATCAAGGGTCTGACACTTAACCAACTGTGCCACCCAGGCACCCCTATTACATATATTTTATAAAATATATCAGGTATGGGCAGTAGAGAATATTGACCAGGAATAAATGGGTATTGTGATCCAAAAATTTAGAAAGCACAACATATCCTCAGTGTGATAAATAACAAAAAAATCCATACCTAGGTATGCCAGTGTGAAACTGCACATTACCAAAGACAAAAAGTACTTACAGGCAGGCAGAATGAAAGGCAAATCACCTATAAAAGAAGGACAATTGGTCTGACAGCAGATGGATATCTTATGAGCAAAAAGGAAGCCAGAACACCTAGCAATAATAACTTCATACTACTGTAGGAAAAAATATCCTGCTAATTTACAATTGTGTTCCCAGCAAAATTATATTTTAAGGAGAGTGGAATAAAGGCTTTTATAAATAATAGAAAACTGAGAAAGTTTACCAGTAACATATCTTCATTAACAAAATTGTAAGAAATATACTTCAGGAATCAAAAGATACAAAAAAAAAAAAAATGGTGACGAAAGAAATAGGTAAGCATTTACATAAATATAAATAAGAATGGTCTAGGGGTGCCTGGGTGGCTCAATCCTTTGAGCCTCGAGTTTGGCTCAGGTCATGATCTCCCAGTTTGTGAGTTAGAGCCCCTTGTCCGGCTCTGTGCTGACAACTAAGTACCTGGAGCCTGCTTTGGATCCTGTGTCTCCCTCTCTCTCTGCCCCTTCCCCGCTTGCACTTGGTCTCTCTCAAAAATTAGAAAAACAAAAAACAAACAAAAAAGCATTAAAAAAAGAATGGTCTATATAAAATAATTTAAAAAAATTTTTTTTAACATTTATTTATTTTTGAGACAGAGAGAGACAGAGCATGGACGGGGGAGGGACAGAGAGAGAGGGAGACACAGAATTGGAAGCAGGCTCCAGGCTCTGAGCCATCAGCCCAGAGCCCGATACGGGGCTTGAACTCACGAACCGCGAGATTGTGACCTGAGCTGAAGTCGGACGCTTAACCACTGAGCCACCCAGGAGCCTCTATAAAATAATTTTTTAAAATCTACTTTATGAGTTACAAAGAGAGACAGACCTAGAATATTAAAAAACAATATGTGCATCTTAGAAGACTGGTTTTAGATTTAAAATATCCTAATAACACTATTATATGAAGATAGTAAAATATTAACTTTAGACTTTGTTAAAATTCCATAAAAGTTATGAAATTATCAAAATTATTAGGATTATTAAAAGGATAGAAAGTGGAGTGTATAACTTTTAAATAAGTTGGTTGAAAATATGTAATAAGGAAATAATCAATTCTGTACAAGCAAAAAAGGAGAAAAGCAGATGTATAGAAAAATACACATCTAGAAAAATCATGACACTATTTTAAATACATGAAAAAGCAAGAAACAAAATTATATTGATTATAGGCATGGGGGTAGGCAATGGATGAAATTAATGAGGAATGCACTAATATTTGTAAATTATATGATTGCTGTCCTATTCCTGATACTGGATAGTGGATCATGAGAAGTAATTTTTTTTTTCATATTTTACACATGGGAATCATTTTTCATACCAAAATATCACACATTTTAGAAATACTAAAAAAAATCATGTAGTAGTACTATCTATCGTTCAAATTAGAGGAAAATACAACTAATATGTTTCCCCCTTCCTTCCTTACATGTATTTAACATAAAAATTCTGCTTGCTGACGTTTTAAGTTACTATGTTCAGATCTTTTTGAAAGTATAGCTCCTTCCTTGTACTTTTTTTTCCTCTTATTTTGTGTGGTTCTGCCTGAAATGAACTGCTGGAATTTAAATTGATGGCAAATGTGCTTCACTCTACAAAGGCAGAAGCTATCAGTCTTCATTACATCAAATAGCCTCTACTGTCCTGTCATCTGTCTTTTCCAAGTGGACATCAGTTAACCAAGACACAGATAAACTGGAAGGTCATTGATAATGTTTGTCATCAATTTGATTTATAATTTTAAATAGATGGAGTGTACCTTGAAAGCTAAGCATTGATTTAAATAAATCAGATCTGCCTGTGAGCTTATAAAAATAAAACAAGGATCTACGCATTAAATTCTGTGCTACTGGGCCATTACAATGCAGTGTAGATGTACTACTATTCTTGTAAATTGAACAAATCAGCTCATACTCCTCAATTCCCTGAATTCATTTTTGGAGATACTTCATTTTCAGTTCAAAAATCTGAAAACGGAAGCATTTTTTTGCCTGAGCTAAACTTAATATTTAAAAAGATTCAGCCTGAGTAATGACCATATACAAATAAGAGTTTACTCTTTTATCAGTCCAGGTTTACAAGTAGAATTTTGTTGAGATACTGTTTTATGGTAGCTTACTGAAGGTTCAAATCCAGATAGAAATATGAAGAATTCACTCAATGGGGTTATGGAAAATATGCCATATCTTAACTCTAGGAGGGCACCAAAGTTTGAATTAATTATTTTAACTTGAATGAAGTTATTATGCAAAGATAAGTATCACAATAGTCTCAGACATTTCTCTTTATAATTATTTCTATATTTTGTATTCCTTTTTTTATTATAATGAAATATTTTCAGCACACTAAAAATAGAATAATAAATGTATTTCTAAGTGCCCACTTTTCTTAAGAAGTAAAACTACAAATATAATTATTTCTATTTCTCAATTCCATTCTCCTCACTACTTTACTCCCTGGAGGTAACCACTTACCCCAATTTTAAGTTTATCATTATATTTTATATTCTTATTAAATATTGTATCACACCAAAGTACATAATTTTGTTTTGTATCATTTTAAATTTTATATAAAACATATCACTCTGTAGCAAAATTATATCTCAATGTAATTTTGAGATTTATTTATGTTGATGTGATTTTGTCTACCATTTTAATTTTCTTTCTTTTTAAAAAATACTTATTTTTGAGAGAGAGAGAGAGAGAGAGAGAGAGAGAGAGAGAGAGAGAGAGAGAGAGAATTCCAAGCAGGCTCGGTGCTGTTTTTGCCAAGCCTGACATGGGGCTCAATCTCACAAACCATGAGATCATGACCTGAGCTAAAATCAAGAGTCTGACGCTTAACCAACTGAGCCACCCAGACACCCATAATGGAAAATATTTATACTGGAAAATATATGTGTGAAAAGGATTGCAATATGTTTTTTTTTTTTTTTTTTTTTTTTTTTTTTTTTTTTTTTTTTTTACTGTGGATGGTGTTTAATGGTTTTTAAAGTATGGCTCTGAAAAAAACCCTACTTAGTATTGTATGAGTTAGCTCTTAAAATTATAATTTTTAAAGATTATCAGTGTAGAAATAAATATAGAATTTATAAAAATAGTATGAAAATTTATTGTTCCTCCAGCAATCTTCCTAATTTCCAAACCTTACTGGCTAACTATCCTTTCTTCTAGCAAAATGATAAGAAAAAGAATGGCTGATGTTTATTGAACAGTTACCATATGCTAGGCATAACATACCAGGTGCTTTTCATGAATCAACACAATTACTCTAAGGAGTGACTTTAGCACTGAGGAAGGTAAGGCTTTTATTGGTTTAGTTATACATCAAGGACCCATAGATAGTGAAGGTCAAAGTGAAGATCAAACCAGATGTGTCTAATTTCACAGCTTCGGCTTCAAAAGATACATGCAGATCCCATATGACTCGGGATTTGGGGTGTTTAACACTCAAATTGTTGTAGCCAGGGCCCTTTTTGTTATCTGGTACAGAGATCCTCATGGATTTGCTTAAGACCAGAAAATTTCCTTGAACCAAAGTCATCATGGGGATCATATAGTCTCTTTGTCTTTTTTCTGGACAATATGATCTGTTTAATTGTGTCTTGGTTTCTGAGTATCTACTTCATTTATCTCTGTCCATTTTTTTTTCCTAGTGCCTCATAAATCTTGGACCTTATAACTTGCTTATACTTGTGGCCTCTCTTGCTACATGATCTTTCTTCCCCTTTTACATATAAAATCATCTTATTTTCTTGTAAATTCTCAGCAACATGTTCCTGAGATACGTATATCACTATCTTCTCACACTTTTCTATTCCAGGCCTTGGGACACTAACCACCTAGAGATTGGCTGCATTTGTACATTGTGCCCATTTCTGGTCCAATAATCTGTGGAAAATTTAGAGGGAGGGTAGAGATAAAATCCTATGATAGAAAATATCTTCATCAGTAATTGGAGAACAGAGTCCATTAGATGCAGGGCAATTTTTGAGGCAACTTTGGGCAGTATAGGTTTAGCTTTCTGGACTTCCAAGAAATCATTTCTTTGTTAAATGTATATTGATGTTTGAAAATGACAGTCTTTACAGAAAATTCATTTCCTTGCTATTTCTAACACTTAGAGCTATATTCCTTTCATTCCTTGGTCCATGACCTCTTCCTCACTCTCCAAAGATAGCAGTGTAGCATCTTTATATCTCTGTCTGATTTCGCTATCATGTGAGATGTTCTTACATTTGTAGTCAAATCTCCCTATGCCTCCCTCTTACGTGTATACATGTAATTAGGTTTAGAGCCTCCCTGGATAATGCAAGATTATTTCCCCTTCTCAAACTCTTTAACCATGTCTGTAAAGTCCCTTTGCCATAGAAGGTAAAGATTCACAAACCCAGAGATTAGAACATGAATATCTTTGAAGGGCATTATTCAATTTACTAAAACCACAACAAAGGCAACTTTTATGCCTGTGTGTGTTGTATGAGACTATGAACCATAGACTATGTATAAAATGCAATGATATTAATGCAAAATATATTGCAAGTGAGAGAGACAGAGGCAGAGTGAGAGAGACAGAAGAAGATGAAGAAGGAGGAGGAGAAGAAAGGAGAGGAGAGGAAAAGACAGTTCTTGGCATCCAAGGTTTATTTTTTTTTCTTTCAGATTAAAAGTTCTATGAGAACTTCATATTGAACAAGATCTTCTGATATATAGTTAAGGGCTCATAAACTTTTTCTTTCATTTCAGAAGTTCTTGGAGATGAGGAATCTGATCTTTCATATATTTAAGTCAAATAAGCACATTTAAGGATTTTAAGGGTTTCAGTGAGCCTGACCTCCTCTCCATACTTGAGAAAGGTTGAGAGGCCCACTAGACTAGCTTCCTGCTCAGTCCCTGAGAAGGAGTAGTTGTGCAGTGTGGAAATCCAAGAGGGCCACGTTTTGGAAGGGGTAAAAGATAGTGGACAAAACTTCTTCTGTGTTCAAGGTCCCCTGCATCTTTATAGCCATTGTATATATCATATTTTATATAATAATTTCTGGCTCACAGGCATACAACTCATATATTGTTGTATATGTATATTGTTGTATATACTCATACAACTCAAAACATCGTAATGTTTACTCATTGTAGGATGTAAGAAAATTTCCCAGCTAAAGCTCAAAACACTGTGAAAGTCTGGATTGATGGTATTGTTTTACTTTAGCTAGACATACCTCTCAAATTCTAATGTGATGCATTGTGGAAAGAATACTCTCTTGAATTTAATAAACCCTGGAGGAATCCAAATAAACAGAATGGATATTAGCTATTGCAAACAAGCTGGATATCTACCAAGTCCCTAAATACAATCAGGCTTCTAGGATTTCAGGTTTGGATTAACCTTTGAGTTAAGAGATTTAAATGACCACTAAATTATTTTGGGTGCCCAGTAGAGTTCTTCCCTATATATTCAGTGCTTCACCTTCAGAATGCCCAAGTCAGAGAGAAACTTCACCCACTAAGAGGACTTTCTATAGTCTGGAAGGCATTTGCTGTGGGATGAATTTTCTATTATACTTTTCATTTCTATTCCATCAAACTAACTTCCCCTACAGCAGTCAGGCAGCATCCTCAGCATGTAAGACCATTGGTTTATGACAAATGACTGCAAATGGTCACCTACTGGAAAACTGAAGGTTGCTATAAAAGATCAGGGGAAAGCTTGTATATGACATAATCTTAATTTATTTTATACATCACAAGATTCACCTTCTGAAGAATAATAGATTTTTATTACTTTTATTATAATGCATAGTTAGAAGCTGAAAGATAAAAGTCGATGATGCCTACTAGTATTTTCTACTTTTTTAATATGTTCAAAAGGCTATGAATCTAAATTACATATAATGATGCTAATATTGTGTTGTCCATCATGAAAATAGTTATATACCTGACTTTCAAAATTATTTTAGTAATATAGATGATGACTTTACACTAACTTATCCTTGGTCTCATGAGTAATTCCCTTTGTGACCAAGGGTGCATGGTCATGAATGGTGAATTAAAATTTTGCTGCAGCCTATTGGCCATTACAAGAGCAAAGTTAGAGGTCACAAATGGGAATTGATACCAAGATACGATTTTAATATCACAAAATTACAACAAATGAAACAAATTTGTCACAGAGGCAGAAGTAAAATCATGATATAATGATTCACATTATACCTAGAGGATATTTAAACATAATAACAATTGTAGCACTCAGTTTTTTTTCTGTTTTTGATAAATGTTGTTAATAATACTTTATATTTCCAATTTTTAAACTTTTTCATGTATAATAGTATTAATCCTGACATTTTAAAATGTAGGAGTATTTGAAGCATTATTGAAGTGAAATAATGGAAATAATTTCATAATGTAAAATATTTTGATATTTTATTGGATTTATTTATATATGCTTGGGTATAATTTTTAATGAAAGAGTGATGTCTAGTTCACTAATTGTGACTATCTAATCTGGATTATTAAAGAGTAATACTTGAGAGTTTTTTTTTTTTTTGAGCCATAGAACTATTCCATTATTAAAGCCTCACTGTAAAAAAAAAAGGTATTTGACTTCAATTTCCACTTCTTTCCGGTGGAATAAAATAGATACCTCAGAAGCTAAAAATTTTTTTGGAAACATAATTGCATCTTAAAAGTCAGAGATCATGTTTGCAACTTAAAAGACCTAAGGCAGTTGAAAGAGTAGAAATTTAAATCTGGCAAAATGGAAGATTTAAATGGAGTATTTGAAATGAAAGACATACTTCCCTTTTCATTTGTGTATAGTTATTTTTCTTTACGGCACCCAAACTGAATTGATATAAGTGCTCCAATTTTTTCTTTCGATATATATAACATATGGCTATTACTGATTGAAGAGTTTTATTGCTCTTATTGTTGTAATACCATGCCTGCTGGAGCCTTGCCTTACTCAGAGAAACCTCAATCTGATTCTTCATAAATGACCAGTAAGTAATAATACCCACACTACATTGTAATTCACTTTGAAGAACTTTCTCAAATGATCTCATAATGATTTTCCCTAGATATTTCTTGTAATTGTAGAAGGATGCACCCCAGTCCAATTCTTACAATATTGCCCTCTGACATCTTCTCTTTTATGGATCTTAGAAGTTCTATGATAAGCTATGTTATAGATTTGTAACATGACTTGTCATTTGTAGGATGACGTGTCACAAGCAGGAAACTTAGAATGCATTTTTATTTACTATATTCAACTAAATTTTAATGGGCTGAGAGAGTAATAACATGAACTTTTAGTGGCTACGTAGTCATACAAATATTACCTTTTTTCATTATTACTAGCATATTGATTTTCTTTATACTATGAGAAAGGGCATTGCTGATATGAGATAGAAGTCTTGCCTTCATGGTATTTTATAATTCGAGCTTGATACTGAGCTATTCAAGAGACATTTTGATTTACTAAGTTGTATTTTATTCCAAGATGAAAGTCCTCATTTTTAAAGAAAACTTTGTAGGTGTATCACTTTTTTGTTGTGTCAACACTAAGTTGCAAGTAACACAGAAATACAGCAATTCTAGGTATCTACATATGTTTCTAGAGATAAAAAGTTGAATGGGGGAGAGATAGGCTTCCACCCAATTCTCCTAAGGGTGCTGGTTTTACTCAGCCTCTCTAGAGTAGGATGGTTCAGATACCCTATCTTTGAATACTCATTTAGGCAGTTATTTGACAGCATAAATGTAGCATCTCCTTTCAAATGCCAAGAAACCAAACACAAAATACATTTTAATATTTCGCAAATAATTTATAATTTCATTTTACTTCATCTAACTTGTCTGCATATGCAGTGTTGAACTAAACTGGAATAATGAAAATTCTATACTAAATAGCATAGGGGCAGTATACTCCTTGATGTCTCTGGATGTGTGAGATCATTTTCTTCAGTTACTTCATATTGGTGGTACCAGTAATAATAATAAATTTAAGAGTAATACTGATAATTTTATTGAATGTATTCTCTATAAGATATACAATGTTAATCTATTTTTCAAGAATCATCTTTCTTTCTTTTTTTTTTAATTTTTTTTAACGTTTTATTTATTTTTGAGACAGGGAGAGACAGAGCATGAACAGGGGAGGGTCAGAGAGAGGGAGGCATAGAATCTGAAACAGGCTCCAGGCTCTGAGCTGTCAGCACAGAGCCCGACACGGGGCTCGAACTCACAGACCGCGAGATCATGGCCTGAGCCGAAGTTGGCCGCCCAACTGACTGAGCCACCCAGGCGCCCCAAGAATCATCTTTCTTAATCATATCAATCCTAGGAGGTGGGTACTATTATCTCTATTTTACATAAAAAAGACAAACACAGAAAGCTTAAGTGAATGGTGTCATGTCACCTAGTGCAAGGAAGTGTCACAGATAGATCTTGAATCCTGCATCATTGCTGGATGTGATGTTGTCATTTATAATAAGAAATATATATTTGATCTTCATTCCAGTTTCTAACATACAGCTTCTCAAACCCTTGGAACTTTCTAAACCGGTGAGAGCGATCAAAGTCTTTTGTTATTTAGGTGACTTTTGAAATGCCATTAAGTCGCCTAAGGATGAAGGCTTCTTGCCTGGGGTAACCAATCCAGTGATTGGAGGGCTGGAATTTTCAGCTCCACTCCTTCAGCTCCTGAGGAGAGAAGGACTGGAGGATAAACTGACCCTCAATGGCCAATGATTTAATCAATCATGGCTATGTAATGAAGCCTCCCTAAAAACCCAAAAGGATAAGGTTCTAAGAGCTTCTGGGTTGGTGAATGCATGGAAATTTGGGGGATGTGGTGAGCTTAGAGAAAGCAGGAAAGCTTTGTGCCTTTTCCTCACTTTGCCCTATGCCTCTCTTCAATCTGGCTATTCCTGAGTGATCTAATGGGTAAATGGGTTTCCTGAGCTCTATGAGCACTGTAGCAAATTAATAAAACCTAAAGAGGAGTTGTGGTTACTTCTGAAGTACAACCAGCACTAGTAATTGGTATCCTGAGTTGGAGGAAGTTGTTTAACCTCCACTTTATACCCATTGGTCAAAAGGACTAGTTACAATTTTAACTTGCAATTGGCATCTGAAGTGAAGGGCAGTCTTGTGGGACTGAGCTCCTTACCTGTGGTCTGATGCTATCTCTGGGGAGACAGTATCAGAATTGAGTTGAATTTTAGGACACCTAACTGGTGTCTGGAGTATTGCCTGGATGTGGGAAGCCCCCATTCCTCCCACCCCCATCCCCCACCCTACACACAAACTGAAATGGGATATAGAACTTAAATACTGTACTCGAGTATATGGAATAGCCGTGACATTTGGTTTTAGGTTAAGTTCCCATGCTTTAAAAGTATTGTTAATGTCTTAGATTATGTATGAAATACAAAATATGTCACTTTTGGGGACTAAGTAGACACCCAGTCATCAGTGGACTTTGCAAATACTGAGAAGTAATGGAATCGTAAAGGCAGCAAAGACAAATGTCATGGACAATACACATTTTGCACTTGCCTTTCCTTCTGCTTTTTTAAAAAAATATTTTTATGGTGCTAAATACTACAGAGATCTTGAAGTCAGGATATGAAGACAGGCTGACTTCCTTGAAGATATGTCCTGAAGAGAAATTGAAACTGGGTGACAGTTGATGAAATATGCAATCTGTGATTCATGTCACCCTTTAAATTCTAGAGTTAATTTTTCATTCATGTTGTCAGCACTCAGAAATCTCAAAGGACTCAAAACTTAGCCAAAGACACTAAAAACGTGGCACAGATGAAATGCAAGGGTACACATACACACTTTTCTCTCATCAATGAGTTGCAGACAATGGTGAGATAAGTGTATGTCTCTAATACGTAGCTGAAAAGTAGGGAATTAGGGCAGTATTTCTCTCTTTTCTCATCTACTTTCTCTTCCTCTATATCCTTTTTATTTTTTAACTGTATATTCTTTCTACTGTTTTTCCTTATTTCTCTGCTTATTTTCTTTTTCTTTGTCTCTGGACCTCAGAATGCAGATGTTGAAAACTGATTTTTGATGAGTTTGAGAGACATGCAAGGGTCACTGAAGTAGTTCCAGCTTGAGTTTCTGCTTTATGTTAAGTTTAAATTGGACGGGTTTGGTGGGGGAACCGGGGGGAGGTGTCATAGCAGTTTTGAAAGATTCTTCCTGGTTCTCTGAATTTCAGAAAGACCTTTCTGGTTAATAGAATATAAAAGGGAACTGGTGTAATATGTTGCTTCAGAAATATTTTAATAATTAGCGTAATATATCCCTGATTGATTTTTATTACTGTTGTTGTTTATTTTATAAGAGAGTCTCTCCAGACAAGTTTTAACGTCTAATTTCATTACAAAATGGAGGAGTTTATAAAACTGGATGAATCCCATGCAATACTTTGGATTGGATTATATTAATCATTCCTTACCAGCAGAGATATTTTCCACCAGACCAGTGAATGGTTTTCTTTATGGATTAGCTAGTTGTGGTTGTGCCAGATATGGAGCTGGAAATTGGGATGACCAGGCATAGTGTGTTAATTAGTCTGCCTTAATCAAGCATCACCTTTGCAGTTCAAGAGTCCATTTTCCATATCTGAATCTCCCCCTTTGAGCTAAAACTCACTTTAATTTTAAACATTCTACATTCCACAAATACAACCAAAATGTTTTGCATATTGCATGCTTTTCTGACTTCTTAAATAGCAGATTTAGAGGTACAGAATGAAAGATTTTGAAAGATTCTAGTAATGCAGTATTACAATGAATCATTCAGTAGCTGCTGAGGAGTGCCGCATGGTTATGTTAGAGTTCATATATCAACTTTTAATAAACATTCATCTCATACCTCTAAGCCACAGTTCCATCTGCCATTGCTTATTGCTATCTATTTAGATATTTGATGCAACACCCACCTTTAATTAATATTTAGTTTTAATGGAATGAAATAAAGGACTTCAATGGAATATTTGAGGGGTTTCTTACATTTTCATGTATTGATCTGAAAATGAGTGAATTTTGCTTGTAGAATTGTTTATACATTAAGAGTGAATAGACTTCAAACGCAAGACCAGGGATGTCCAGCCCACCTGGGTGCATGCATTTAGGATATACAAGAGCAATGCTCAGAGATATCTTTACACTGATGGACAAGACAAATGTTCTAACATTTTAATGTGCAGGATGAGTTTGAAAAACAGAGCATGTGAAGTCAGAAAATTTGACACTGTGTAAATATAGTGAAAATCTCATGGTTTAGTTTCCTAAGATTGTTGCAATAAGGTAGCAAAATCTGGTATCTTAAAAAAATCAGAAATTTATTCTCTCATAGTTCTAGAGGCTAGAAGCTCAGAATCAAAGTGTCATTAGGGCCATGCTTATGTCTCTGATGTTCCAGGGGAAAATTCTCTTTTGCTGCTGGCATTCCTTGGCTTGTGATTGCATCATGCCAGTCACATGGCTGTCTTCTCCCTGTTTGTCTTCCTGTGGTCTTCCCTTTAGGCAAATTCGTGTCAAATTTCACCTTTTTATAAGGACACCAGTCATATTGGATAGGGACCAACATAATGACCTTATTTTAACATGATTACTCTGTAAAGACCCCATTTCCAAATAGGGTCACATACTGCAGTGTAGGGGGCTAAGACTTCAAAATCTCTTTTCTGGTGACACAATTCAACCCAGAACACTTCATGAAATGACAGCCAGACTAAGGGGGAATCAAAAAATATTTAAATTCTGTTGACCAAAAACTTGAGATGAACCAAACAATGTGAAAGTTTGATTGTGTATGGCTTAGATTCCAGTAGACAACACTTCCATAACCTTCAGAAAGAAGCACCCTCATGTGCTAATACTATTATGATGAGAAAAAAAAAAAAAGAACTATGTTTGAAGCAAACCAACGTATTATAGGAAGATCTGAGGGAGAAGTTTAAAATGGTTTATGTCAAAGACCAAAGAAAACTTGGGAGGAGAATTCTGTCCAAAAGTACTAAATAGCTTATGGTGTAAGTTCTTTCAGCCTACTGCTGTTATAGTATTCTTCTCCATGATGTTGGTAAGTGAATGCCAGTCAGAATTTTCTAGTTTTAACTATCAACATTGTTTCCTGGGTACAGAAAAGTGGCCTAAATTCATTCTTCTGATGCCCGTGTAAGTTGTCTTGGGACGTGAGCAGTTATAAAATTTTATCTTAGGTTGTACTCCCTGACCTTAATACTCCAGGTTTGCTAGCATTTGATTGGTCTGTCCAAAGGGTATTAAGGCTATTCAATAGAACTTCAAGTAAGTAGAACAGGGATTCAGCCTTCACTTGGTAGAACTTCGATTGGTGCACCAGCTAAAAATAATTAGAATTTATGAGCACTTAAATATTTTTAACATTCTATATAAAATAATATCTTATATTTTAAAATCAGAGATGCTGATTATATTTGTTAAGACCTTAATATAACTAAGAAGCATAGAAGTATCCGGTAAATGATTGAATGCCACAGAGTGAAAAAACGCAAGTATATAGGTAGGGAATTCTTCTTATAAATTTGATTTAATATTGTAGAGGAGTAAATCCTCGTGTCCAATATATTTGTCTATGTTGTTAGCAAGTACGGAAATTGTTAGGCTTCCATACTAGAAAAAGTTCTATTGTATATACTGTGTGAATAATCTTAGGGTTATTAAAAATAGAATTTCATAAGAACATTTTTCTTTACCAAATTCAAGAGGTTAAATAACAGCTCATCTTAAAATAATTGTTTCTCTTTTTTCTGCTAATCTTTTCATTCACCTATCCCACCCCACCTACAAATGTTTCTAGCACTGACAATTAAAGCCATAGAATAGAAAATATTTATTACTAAATCAATCACTGAAACAAAAATATGATACATCAAGATACTTCCAAATTTATTTAAAACTGGATGCATTACTTGTTCAGACTCATCTAATAGAAAATATTGCTTGCTAAAATGCAACTTGGAAAGAATGATTTTATTTTTATTTTTTTATTTTATTTTTTCCATGTTTTCTGAGAACTTTCTTCTCTTTTTTTTTTTTATAAAATTTATTGTCAAATTGGTTTACATACAACACCCAGTGCTCATCCCAAAAGGTGCCCTCCTCAATACCCATCACCCACCCTCCCCTCCCTCCCACCCCCCATCAACCCTCAGTTTGTTCTCAGTTTTTAAGAGTCTCTTATGCTTTGGCTCTCTTCCATTCTAACCTCTTTTTTTTTTCCTTCCCCTCCCCCATGGGTTTCTGTTAAGTTTCTCAGGATCCACATAAGAGTGAAAACATATGGTATCTGTTTTTCTCTGTATGGCTTATTTCACTTAGCATCACACTCTCCAGTTCCATCCACGTTGCTACAAAGGGCCATATTTCGTTCTTTCTCATTGCCACGTAGTACTCCATTGTGTATGTAAACCACAATTTCTTTCTCCATTCATTAGTTGATGGACATTTAGGCTCTTTCCATAATTTGGCTATTGTTGAGAGTGCTGCTATAAACTTTGGGGTACAAGTGCCCCTATGCATCAGTTCTCCTGTATCCCTTGGGTAAATTCCTAGCAGTGCTATTGCTGGGTCATAGGGTAGGTCTATTTTTAATTTTCCGAGGAACCTCCACACTGTTTTCCAGAGTGGCTGCACCAATTTGCATTCCCACCAACAGTGCAAGAGGGTTCCCATTTCTCCACATCCTCTCCAGCATCTATAGTCTCCTGATTTGTTCATTTTGGCCACTCTGACTGCGTGAGGTGATATCTGAGTGTGGTTTTGATTTGTATTTCCCTGATGAAGAGCAATGTTGAGCATCTTTTCATGTGCCTGTTGGCCATCCGGATGTCTTCTTTAGAGAAGTGTCTATTCATGTTTTCTGCCCATTTCTTCACTGGATTATTTGTTTTTCGGGTGTGGAGTTTGGTGAGCTCTTTATAGATTTTGGATACTAGCCCTTTGTCTGATATGTCATTTGCAAATATCTTTTCCCATTCCGTTGGTTGCCTTCTAGTTTTGTTGGTTGTTTCCTTTGCTGTGCAGAAGCTTTTTATCTTCATAAGGTCCCAGTAATTCATTTTTGCTTTTAATTCCCTTGCCTTTGGGGATGTGTCAAGTAAGAGATTGCTACGGCTGAGGTCAGAGAGGTCTTTTCCTGCTTTCTCCTCTAGGGTTTTGATGGTTTCCTGTCTCACATTCAGGTCCTTTATCCATTTTGAGTTTCTTTTTGTGAATGGTGTGAGAAAGTGTTCTAGTTTCAACCTTCCGCATGTTGCTGTCCAGTTCTCCCAGCACCATTTGTTAAAGAGACTGTCTTTTTTTCCATTGGATGTTCTTTCCTGCTTTGTCAAAGATTAGTTGGCCATACATTTGTGGGTCTAGTTCTGGGGTTTCTATTCTATTCCATTGGTCTATGTGTCTGTTTTTGTGCCAATACCATGCTGTCTTGATGATGACAGCTTTGTAGTAGAGGCTAAAGTCTGGGATTGTGATGCCTCCTGCTTTGGTCTTCTTCTTCAAAATTACTTTGGCTATTCGGGGCCTTTTGTGGTTCCATATGAATTTTAGGATTGCTAGTTCTAGTTTCAAGAAGAATGCTGGTGCAATTTTGATTGGGATTGCATTGAATGTGTAGATAGCTTTGGGTAGTATTGACATTTTGACAATATTTATTCTTCCAATCCATGAGCAGGGAAAGTGGAAATAATGATTTTAAAATAAGTTCTATTTTGAACACTATTTCAGTATTTTTTAATGAATCCCTTTGGATTATGAAAATCACCTTCTAATAACACAATAATATGCTTGAAAGAGACAGTGTAATTTGTTGCTTGTAAAACATCTTAACTTGTTTTCAGTTACTCCTGAGTTGACACTATATAACTATATAACTATATAACTATATAACTATATAACTATATATATATATATATATATATATATATATATATGCAAAGCAGAAAATATCTTAAGGAACCAGCGCTGAGCAGTAATATCCTTAGATGCAGCACTTATTTTCTCTCGACCACTGCAAGGTCAAGGTTAAAATAAAGAAAAACAATATATCATGAAATCTCAGGTTTCACCCTACTTATTTTTCAGTCTGCTTTTGGATTTTTCATGTTGGCTGAACTTTCTTTCTTCCAGATCTGCACCTGACCTTCTTCACAACCTCCTAATCATCTTCTCTGCCCTTACCCTTTCCCCCCTTTCTTCTGAGTTTGGTCAGAGACTCTGAATTTCTACTCCAGCCTTTGTATATAGCTCATCTTCTATAGAATCTTTCATGGTAAAACACTCAGCCTGATAAAAAGATAATTAATTTATTAGACAATGTCATACTTTTATGAGAATGAAAAGATATTTTAATTCCAAAATATTCTGTCCTTTTCTCTGAACAATTAAAGTCTTCTAAAGCATATTCTCTATGAATAGTTAAGATGCTTTGGTCATCAATTTCCTTGTAGTCCAACAATTTGTGAAAATTATTTCCAAATTTCCAGACAAATGCTTTTTTTCTTTCTTTTCTACAGCTTCTCGTTATCATCATAAAACATGCAGTAGAGAATTTAGTCCAAAGTTTTCAACCCTGGTTTACTTTGGAACAACTTGGGAAACTTTGAAAAATCCCAGAGGCCTGGTGTCACCCCTAAAAATGTGATATCATTGATTTGTATAGATGTAGACATCAATGATGTTTAAAGATTGTAGGTGTTTCTAATGTTCAGGCAGAGCTGATAAATACTTGATAAATTTCTAAAATCCACAGAAAAATGTGCACACTCTTCAATTCTTTAGGTATTATAAACTGTCCCACAGCAAATTAGATAACTAAAAATTTATAAACTGAAACAAGAAACAGAGCTGTGGCTTGTATTTAAGGCATTTATATACATAAAAACCATAATAAGATACCACTTTTTCTTGCTTATTCTGAAGAAATATTGCCATGGAATGCTTTGGTTATTTTTTTTTGTTCTCTCTATATTTTATTTCGTAAAAATTTGTTAAGTTTATTTATTTAGTTTGAGGGAGTATAGACAGCACAAGCAGGGAAAGGGCAGAAAAAAGGAGAGACAGAATCCCAAGCAGTCTCCACGTCATCAGCCCAGAGCCCCATGCTGGACTCCAACTCATGAACCATGAGATCATGACCTGAACTGAGATTAAGAGTCAGATACTTAACCAACTGAGCCACCCAGGTGCCCTTATTTTGTAAAAATTTTAATATTTTAATCATGCCATCCAAGGCCAAGTCCTTTGTACAGGTTAGGCCCTCTAGTAGTTTTATACTTTAAACATGTAGGTCCTGCACATTATAACTTCAACATATACCAGAAATTCATGGCTGTTATGAATGTGTGAGGGGGATGTTTTTAAAAAAAAACTTCTACAATTTCTAATCAGCTATTGCTTATGTGTAAGAAAGTAATTTTCTTTTTTTTTTTTTTTTTTAATTTTTTTTTCAACGTTTATTTATTTTTGGGACAGAGAGAGACAGAGCATGAACGGGGGAGGGGCAGAGAGAGAGGGAGACACAGAATCGGAAACAGGCTCCAGGCTCCGAGCCATCAGCCCAGAGCCTGACGCGGGGCTCGAACTCACGGACCGTGAGATCGTGACCTGGATGAAGTCGGATGCCTACCCGACTGCGCCACCCAGGCGCCCCAAGAAAGTAATTTTCTAGTGCTGCTCTTGAACCAAGTCATTTTCCTCAGTAGTCTAGATTCTCAGCTCTATTTTATTTTTTGCAAGATATTATAAAATGACAATTTTGCATCCTCTTCCAATTATTCCTCTCCAATATTTATATCTCCTACTTCTTTTTTATTCTTTTGAATTATTAGTATAATTTAAAATATTTATGATGATGATGATTGTCGTAGCCATTGTTGGTAGCTATTTACCTGTTCTTTCTTTTAATCAATGACTTTGTTTTTTATATAATTTTTTAATGTTTATGTATTTTATTCTATTTTTATAATTTTTAATGTTTATTTTTTATTTTATTATTTTATTATTTTTTTAGATTTACATCCAAATTAGGTAGCATATAGTGGAACAATGATTTCGGGAGTAGATTCCTTAATGCCCCTTACCCATTTAGCCCATCCACCCTCCCACAACCCCTCCAGCAACCCTCAGTTTGTTCTCCATATTTATGAGTCTCTTCCGTTTTGTCCCCCTCCCTGTTTTTATATTATTTTTGTTTCCCTTCCCTTATGTTCATCTGTTTTGTCTCTTAAAATCCTCATATGACTGAAGTCATATATTTGTCTTTCTCTGACTAATTTCACTTAGCGTAATACCCTCCAGTTCCATACACATAGTTGCAAATGGCCAGATTTCATTCTTTTTGATTGCTGAGTAATACTCCGTTGTATGTATATACCACATCTTCTTTATCCATTCATCCATCGATGGACATTTGGGCTCTTTCCATACTTTGGCTATTGTTGATAGTGCTGCTGTAAACATTGGGGTGCATGTGTACCTTCAAAACAGCATATCTGCATCCCTTGGATGAATACCTAGTAGTGCAATTACTGGGTCATAGGGTAGTTCTATATTTAGTATTTTTGAGGAACCTCCATACTCTTTTCCAGAGTGGCTGCACCAGCTTGCATTCCCACCAACAGTGCAAAAATGATCCTCTTTCTCTGCATCCTCGTCAACATCCATTGTTGTTAATGTTAGCCATTCTGACAGGTGTAAAGTGGTATCTCATTGTGGTTTTGATTTGTATTTCCCTGATGATGAGTGATGTTGAGCATTTTTTCATGTGATGGTTGGCCATCTGGATGTCTTCTTTGGAGAAGTGTCTATTCATATCTTTTGCCCATTTCTTCACTGGATTATTTGTTTTTTGGGTGTTTAGTTTGATAAGTTCTTATAGATTTTGGATACTAACCCTTTATCTGATATGTCGTTTGCAAATATCTTCTCCCATTCTGTCAGTTGCATTTTAGCTTTGCTGATTGTCTCCTTTGCTGTGCAGAAGCTTTTTATTTTGATGAGATCCCAGTAGTTCATTTTTGCTTTTGTTTCCCTTGCCTCCAGAGACACGTTGAGTGAGAAGTTGCTGCAGGCAAGATCAAAGACGTTTTTGCCTGCTTTCTCCTCGAGGATTTTGATGGCTTCCTGTCTTACATTGAGGTCTTTCATACATTTTGAGTTTATTTTTGTGTATGGTGTAAGAAAGTGGTCCAGGTTCATTCTTCTGCATGTCACTGTCCAGTTTCCCAGTACCACTTGCTGAAGAGACTGTCTTTATTCTTTACTGCTTTGTCAAAGATTAGTTAGCCATATGTTTATGGGTCCATTTCTGGGTTCTCTATTCTGTTCCATTGATCTGAGTGTCTGTTCTTGTGCCAGTACAATACTGTCTTGATGATTATAGCTTTGTAGTATAGCTTGAAGTCTGGGATTGTGATGTCTCCTGCTTTGGTTTTCTTTTTCAAGATCACTTTGGTTATTTGGGGTCTTTTCTGGTTCCATACAAATTTTAGGATTGTTTGTTCTAGCTCTGTGAAGAATGCTGGTGTTATTTTGATAGGGATTGCATTGAATATGTAGATTGCTTTGGGTAGTATCGACATTTTTAACAATATTTGTTCTTCCAATCCAGGAGCATGGAATGTTTTTCCATTTTTTTTGTGTGTCTTCTTTAATTTCTTTCATAAGCTTTCTATAGTTTTCAGTATATAGATTTTTCTCCTCTTTGGTTAGATTTATTCCTAGGTATTTTGTGTTTTTCTGTGCAACTGTAAATGGGATCGATTCCTTGATTTCTCTTTCTGTCGCTTCATTGTTGGTGCATAGGAATGCAACCAATTTCTGTGTGTTGATTTTATATCCTGAAATTTTGTTGAATTCATGAATCAATTCTAGCAGTTTTTTGGTGGAATCTATTGGGTTTTCTATATAGAGTATCATGTCATCTGCGAACCGTGAAAGTTTGGCCTCCTCCTGGCCGATTTGGATGCCTTTTATTTCTTTGTGTTGTCTGATTGCAGAGGCTAAGACTTCCAATACTATGTTCAATAACGGTGGCGAGAGTGGACATCCCTGTCTTGTTCTGACCTTAGGCGGAAAGCTCTCAGTTTTTCCCCATTGAGGATGATATTAGTGTTGGTTCATTCATATATGGTTTTATGATCTCGAAGTATGCTCCTTCTATCCCTACTTTCTTGAGGGTTTTTATCAAGAAAGGATGCTGTATTTTGTCAAATGCTTTCTCTGCATCTATTGAGAGGGTCATACGGTTCTTGTCCTTTCTTTTATTGATGTGATGAATCATGTTAATTGTTTTGTGGATATTGAACCAGTCCTGCATCCCAGGTATAAATTCCACTTGGTCGTGGTGAATAATTTTTTTTAATGTATTGTTGGATCCATTTGGCTAATATCTTGTTGAGGATTTTTGCATCCATGTTCATCAGGGAAATTGGTCTGTAGTTCTCCTTTTTAGTGGGGTCTCTGTCTGGTTTTGGAATGAAGGTAATGCTGGCTTCATAGAAAGAGTTTGGAAGTTTTCCTTCCATTTCCATTTTTTGGAATACCTTCAAGATAATAGGTGTTAACTCTCCCTTAAATGTTTGGTAGAATTCCCCTGGAAAGCCATCTGGCCCTGGACTCTCGTTTTTTGGGAGATTTTTGATTACTAATTTGATTTCCTTACTGGTTATGGGTCTATTCAAATTTTCTATTTTTTCCTGTTTCAGTTTTGGTAGTGTATATGTTTCTAGGAATTTGTCCATTTCTTCCAGTTTGCCCATTTTATTGGCGTATAGTTGCTGATAATATTCTCTTATTGTTTTTATTTCTGCTGTGTTGGTTGTGATCTCTCCTCTTTAATTCTTGATTTTATTTATTTGGGTCCTTTCCCTTTTCTTTTAGATCAAACTGGCTAGTGGTTTATCAATTTTGTTAATTCTTTCAAAGAACCAGCATCTGGTTTCATTGATCTCTTCTAGTGGTTTTTTGGTTTCAATAGCATTGATTTCTGCTCTAATCTTTCTTATTTCATGTGTTCTGCTGGTTTGGGGTTTTATTTGCTGTTTTTTTTCCAGCTCCTTAAGGCATAAGGTTAGGTTGTGTATCTGAGATCTTTCTTCCTTCTTTAGGAAGGCCTGGATTGCTATATACTTTCCTTTTATGACTGCCTTTGCTGTGTTAATGACTTTATTTTGAAAATTAGGTATCTAAAATTCTCCAAAGCACCCCATTTGCTTCAGAGACAATTGACTTGGCCCCCGCATCAGAGGTAAATTTTATTGCTCAAGAGTAATCCAATATACTTGCCACAATGACTAATTCAATAACTTAAGCCAAAGCCAAATATCATAAGACATTCCTGTTAACAAACATGGACGATAGAAGTGGAGCAGTTTGGGGTCAACAGACCTGGATACTGACTTGCTAGAGAATTCTGTGTGTGAAGTTTCTTCTCTCTTTAAAAGATATCCACTAGAAGAGACACATTATCTTCTTTAGGACATCCTGGTCTGGGGGGCAGATGTCTGAAAAATGCTGCATCCACTTTCCCACCATGAAAAATATTGAGCCTGAGCGTGAAGCAAACACAGATATCACATATGAGTGAATTATAGAGACAGCTACTGGATCAAGCTAATTCTGAAGCTTACTTATATCTGGTCTTCTAGTTTTGCAAGTCAATAAATTTCTTTATCATTTCAGCAGGTTTAATTTCCATTTTATTATTTGCAGCTGAAACTATCTTAGATGATACATGAATATACTTGTCTAGAGTCTGGTTTTAATGTGGACAATTCTCATGTTTTACATGTTTTTTTTCTAGGTTTCTGGTGGATAACATTATTAACAATGTTAAGTAATTTGATTTTCTGATCCTAGCCTAATAAGGAACATTATTAGCTATTCATTTTGAATTTTACAATTTTTTTTCATAATCCAATGGCCAGTTAGATATTTACTTTTATAATGTTAATGAAATGAATAAGCTTAAGAGATTAGTAGTGTTGAAAATGTCTTGAAAATCTCAAGTAAAGTTTATTTGATCATGATATTCTTCCTTGAATACGCTGGCTTTTGGATGGGTATATTGTTATTTTAATACATTTAGAAACACATTTAAGAAGAAATTTCAAAAGATTAAAGACCAAGAAAATAATTCTAAAATCTTCTAAAGAGAAAGGTCAGGTTAGTCCTAACAAAACAAAATCAGATTGACACCAAACTTTTCAATGTCAGCTCCAGTAGTAAGAACACAATGGAATAATATTTTCAAAATACTAAAGAAAAAAATTTGAACCAAGAATATCATGTGCCTGTAAACATTTTCAATATGAGTTGGGAATAAAGATATTTATGGATATAAAAAGCCTTACTGGTGTTATAGCCAAGAACCTCCTTGAAAGCACTTTTCATGGAAGGAGTCCAAAATTCAGCAAGACCCATGAAAAATAAGAGGAACAAATCATTTATCAAAATGTATCATTGTCTAAAAAAAAATCAGTGACAACATATTTTAAACTCTCCTTAAAATTCAGAACACACTTTCATATTTGGGTGTAAAGAGCAAAGGAATAAAAACCAAAGTAATGGTTTTGTTTGTGGAAAAATATGTAGGTATTAATAAGAAGTTTCAGAAATGTATAAAACAGAATACCTAGGGGTGTAGGTCCTAATAAGGTAGAATTAAAACATTAATTTGAAAAAAATAATATGTACCCCTATGTTTACTGCAGCATTATTTACAGTGGCCAAAATATGGAAGCAACCCAAGTGTCCATTAATAGATGAATGGATAAAGATGATGTGATATATATGTATGATGGACTATGACTTAGTTATAAAAAAGAAAGAGATCTTACCATTTGCAACAACATAGATGGGCCTAGAGGGTATTAGGCCAAATTAAATAAGTAAGGCAAAGAAAGAAAAAATACCATATGAGTTCACTCATATATGGACTCTAAAGAACAAATAAACAAACAAAAAGTACAAAGAGACCCATAAATACAGAGAACAAACAGATGGTTGCAGGGGGAAATGGGAAAAATGAGTGAAAGATAGGGGGAGATACAGCCTTCCAGTTACAGAATGAAAGGGAATAAAGAGTGCCACATAAGGAATATATATAATGGTACTGTAATAGCTCTCTGGTGATACTGTAATACTACACAGTGACAGATGGTAGTTACACTACTGGTGAGCATTGCATACTGTATACACCATTGAGTCACTATTTTGTTTACCTGAAACTAATGTAACATTGTTTGTCAACTATAATCCAACAACAAAAAATAAGTTAGAATTAATTATTCAGATAGAAAAACAGAACCAAAAAAAGACCTAACTAGGTGGGTGGGGAGTGGGAAAAGAAGTATGCAGTAAAAGAAAAAACAAAAATATGAAATGTTTTCTCATTAAATTTTGGTAGAAGTAAATTAGTTCAGAACTCAACAGTTTGAACAGATTCTAAAGAACTCAAGATGTGTTTACTTATACTTATTAAAATTCTGAAGTTGTTTTACAAGCTTAAAGACCATTGGTGATTTTTATTTTTTGAGATTAGAGTGTGGCTTCTTTTCTGCATGGTAGATTAATATCACCCTCACTATTTAATGCACACAGACCTACTTACCAACACAAATTGATATTTTTCACTTTGACAAAGAAATTTTTCATTATGTACTTCTTAAAGGAAACTATTATTTTCTTATACTTTCATAGTCATTTCACACTCAACAACAAAAAAAGAGACAAATAAAACAGCCATTTTTGAGTACTTTTTATTTTATTCTATTATATCAGGAAAAAAGAACTCTTTTACATTACACTTATCTGCGTCTTCCTGTTGTGTATTCTGTTCTGAATGCTCTGTTCTTGAATATACATGTATGTGTTACAGTAACAAATGTTCACCAGAATTTGTTTTATATTGTATTAAACATGCTATATATTTAATATTTTACATATATAAAATACACACAATATGTAAGTATATAGTATATATAGTATATATGCTGTCTAGCCAATGGTTGAGTGATACAAATACCATGGTTCCAAAATTTTACAGGAAAAAAACTCTAAAATCACATATTATTATAATATTCTGTAATGGAGATAGCTTATTGACATTTGAAGACTTTTTTTTTTGGCATTTCTGTGGTAAACTTTGTTAATTGTTACCTTAATCTTTGCCCCTCATTCCTTCTCCCTGATTTTGTTTAGGGCAACAATATGCCTAACAATATATAGTTTATTATCATTATTCACATATTCCATATTTATAAATTTCAAGTGAATGTGTAATAATCCAAGCCTTTGAATTTGTTTTCTTCAGCCCCCAATCATCTAGAATTTTCCAGGTTCTATTAGTACTCCAAAGTAGGTGAGACAGAAGCCACTCCCTGGTACAGCTCATTGAAAGGCTGAAATATTATACCCGGGCTCCAACCTTTCCTTCCCCAAAAAGGAGGTGGGATTTGGAGGTTTTCATCCCCTTCTTCTGTGCTGAACCTGAAGGAAGGGTATGGAAAGTGAATATATACTAGTCCAAACTCTCATTTTTGTTCTCACTGGCTTCCAACCTGGGGTCCTCTCTTGTTAGGTCTTAGACTCAGGCAAGACAGATATCAGTCCCTTAAGCAGTAATCTGAAATGTCAGAACTTTGTATATATGGTATAGTCATCTCCTTCCTTACCCAGGGAGAAGGTGGGAGCTGGGATGGTTTCTGTTGATCATGTGCCAAAAAGAAGGATTATGGTGAGGGGGTGCCATGAACTTTCCTACCAGCTTTGATGTATCTGTTTTTGCCATTTGCATGGGGTGCAGGGACCTTTCAACTGGTCTCTAGATTTCTCTCAAAGAGAAATAGTCTGTGTATTGCTGTTGAGTTGGGAAACTCTGGGATGTCCTGTTCCACCATTTTGCTGCTATCCAACATCAACTATTTTATTTATTTTTCTATTTTAACTTGTTTTATTTTTTTATTTTTTAAAATTTACATCCAAATTAGGTAGTATATAGTGCAGCAATGATTTCAGGAGTAGATTCCTTAGTGTCCCTTACCCATTTAGCCCATCCCCCTCCCACAACCCCTCCAGCAACCCTCAGTTTGTTCTCCATATTTATGAGTCTCTTCTGTTTTGTCCCCCTCCCTGTTTTTATATTATTTTTGTTTCCCTTCCCTTATGTTCATCTGTTTTGTCTCTTAAAGTCCTCATATGAGTGAAATCATATGATTTTTGTCTTCCTGTGACTGACTAATTTCACTTAGCATAATACCCTCCAGTTCCATCCATGTAGTTGCAAATGGCAAGATTTCATTCTTTTTGATTGCCGAGTAATACTCCACTGTATATATAACATCAACTATTTTTTGAATAATACTACTGATCTCACTAAGGTACCAAGTAATATGTGAAGCATATGCTTATTATCAGATATGTCTGTACTGGATGTGTACTGGGGTTTTCTATTTGCGAAAACCAGAAGTGAACTATGACTAGTCACCAATCTAGAATTTATGAAACGATGCAAGGTAGCAAAAGGTATTGAAGGAAAAGCTGAACAATGATACTTTAGGAAGAACAATAATAAAGCAGCTCTGCAGATATAGGTTTATAAACAAATAAATAATCTCTGCAAGTTACATACAGTCTTTGGGGTAGAGAGAATCACCAGGTTCAACTGAGGACACAAGATTCAAATTCAAGGGGGAACTTCTTCATTCTTTGGCTTAGGTTGTTTGTCCACCTTAGCTGACAATCATGCCAAGACTGTTTGTAGGTGAGAAAATGTGATTCTTTTATTTTATTTTATTCATTTTTGAGAGAAAGAGACAGAGTATGAGTGGGGAAGGGGCATTCAGAGAGGGAGACACATAATCTAAAGCAGGCTCTAGGCTCTGTGCTGTGAGCACAAAGCCCAATGCGGGGCTTGAACTCGTGAACCACAAGATCATGACCTGATCTGAAGTCGGACGCTCAACTGACAGCCACCCAGGCGTCCCAAAGAAGTGGTTCTAAAAGAAAGAGGAGGTACTTTTAGCAAGAAAAGGAAAAATACTTTGTGCGCAAAAATACCAGAAGCACGCCAGATATCATATATGATCTTATGTAATTTTGTGAATTATAGTCACACTTCATTCTTTCAAAACTCTCACATATCTTTCTTACTCCAAAATGTCTGTTGTATTTCATCAGCTTATAGAATAAATCTAAAACTCCTAAACATTATATTTGAGGATTTTGTTAATCTGAACTCAATTCATGCTTTCCATCTCATCTCTTGCCTATTTTGACTTCTCTTCCTACCAATGCACTCCTGCCACTATTCATTCTGGTTGTGCAGGCCTATTTCACATTGTTCAAATACATGAATTACTTTTAGAGCTTTGTACATGCTGTCCATTTGCCTGGAATACATTTATCCCCCCAATCCTTCTTCATCTTAATATCTATCCCAGCTAAGAATTTAGTTTACTATCTCAGGGGACAAGGAACTTAGAGAAGCAAAGTATATCTGCCAAACACCCCATCACAGATGTTGACTTCCTACCACAAAATTGTGCTTAAGCTTTGACCAGTGGGGGCTCTATCATCTTCAGTGATATAAAATGTGCCACTTTTTGAAGCAGCTCATTTCATAAATAAATTTGTGATAAATTTGAATTTTGAAACTCCTGAAAGGACAAAGGCTGGAAAAATACAACTCATTCTCTAAGGTCTAGCTCATATATCACTTTTTCTAAGAAACCTATTCTGACTTCTGGAAGAAAATTATCACTTACCCATATGTGCTCCCAAAGTACTTTCTTCATACAATATTATTGCACTTATTATGATCTATCACAGTTAGTTTTGCTTGTTCCTGAACTCAATTCTGAGTTTCTTAAAGATGGGAATTGTGCATTAACTTTTGCTTTCTACTGCCTAGTAGAAGACCAAATAGGAGGCAGTCAATAAATCCTTGTTGAAGATAGATTAAATTTTACAATCTTCTAAACAAATCAGAGACATTTTTATATTAGTGTTTTATATGAGAAAATTTGAACAAAATAGGCAACAAAATACAATAGATTTTATAACTGTAAGCACAAACTCACTGAGTGAATGGTACAAACTCACTCCTATGCAATCTCAAAATATTTTGCTCACACAAATATAATTATACTTGTGATCTATCAGTTAGTTATGCCTGCCTTGGCTTCTCCAACTTGAGTGCTTACACTCAGCATGCAAAATCTATTGAATTGTATTGCATATTTTATTCAAATTTTCTTATATATATGTTCACAGAAGTTTTTGAGTGTGCTCCTAACAAGGCTTATTTATCTATTTAAAATGTAGAAACAAGTATTTTACTATGCAACTCTATTTAGTATATCCATAGTGCTCAATCCTATTGTCACAGTCACAAAACGCAAGAAAACATTAATTCGTTATTCTTACTTATCTTACCCCATTTACATTTTTTTGTTTGTGTTTAGTTGGTTGATTAATTGAGTAAAGTTTTGGTTGCAATAACAAGGGACAAAGTAAAAATGGATTAATCCACATCAAAATTTAATTCTCTTTTATATACAGTCAGAGCAAAAGTACCCCAGGTGTGATGTGGTGGCTGTAGATTGCCAGGGCCCAGCCTCCTATCCTGCTGGTCGGCTATACTCAATGTACAGCTTCCACCTGAGATAGCTGCTCCTTTCTGCTCTCTGCATTCCAGCTAACAAGACTGAAACAAGCAAAAATGTACCGCGCGCACTTTGCCTTTCAGGGCATGGCCTGAATGTTATTTACATCACATCCTTTCACGCCCCAGAACTTAGTCACATTGACTAGAAGTTGGTCATGTGGCTGTAACTAGATGCAGGGGACAAAGGAGATAACATCGTCAGTTGTTGTTAAACTTAGCATTGAAAGGATGAGAATGGAAATTTTGGACAACTGGCAGTGTGTGCTGCAGCTGCATTTATTCTCATTTTGTTACCGTCCTAATGTCAAACAATATGACACAGCAAATATACTGTCTAATTACTTTCCCTATTGGAGGAAGGGAACACTAATCTTTTTAGTTGATGATATGATCTTCTAAGAGCTTCTTAGAGGTTATAGAAAGTCTGAAATACTAACATTGCTGATGTATTGTCATTTAGTTATTTGCAAGACAACATTCAGATGCAGTACTAATATTTTATTTTTTCCATTGACTCATGTAATAACAATAAAAATATAGTATAGTTTCTATTATGAATGGGCCATTAACACTGGTATTTTCCAAAATGCAAAACTTCTTTCCTGTTTTTTCTGTCTTGCTACTTGTACATTTTTCTTTTTTTTTAATTTTTTAAAATATTTACTTATTTATTTTTGAGAGAGAGAGAGAGACAGAGACAGTGAGTGGGGGAGGGGCAGAGAGACAGAGAGAGAGAGAATCCCAAGGACACTCCACACTGTCAGCATGGAGCCCGATGTGGGGCTCAAGCTCACCAACCGTGAGATCATGACCTGAGCTGAAACCAAGAGTCCTGAGGCTTAACCACCTGAGCCACCCAGATGCTCGACTTCTTTTGCATTTCTATTATTACAGTTTTAGCACATGCCTGCTACATAAAATAGCAGTTTGGGTTGTGGATGACATTTTTAAAATTCAAAAGAAAACTTATATATCAACACTATTATAGTTATTATAGTCAACAACTGTACAACTATAATTATTAAAGTCAACAGCTTTTCATATATTCTTTGAATAAAAGTAAAGTAATCTCATGTGAATTTGTTCTCACTGAATCCATTAGTAAGCAAGAAAAAATTTATTTTTAATATTTTTAAAAATTTTTTAATGTTTATTTATTTTTGAGAGAGAGAGACAGAGCATGAGTGGGGAGGGACAGAGAAAGAGGTAAATACAGAGTCCAAAGCAGGCCCCAGGCTCTGAGCTGACAGCACAGAGCCTGACACGGGGCTCAAACCCATGAACCATGAGATCATGACCTTAGCCAAAGTCAGATACTTAACCAACTGAGCCACCCAGGTACCCCAAGGAACAAAATATTTCAGAAGACATTTGGGAGTATACTTGAAACAGGGTAAATTAGCTTGAGAAAACTTGAAAAGCATGAGCAACACCAGTATAGCAGAACATAAGGACTCCTAACCCTTCCTGCCTCCAATGAAATAAAATGCTTCTAACTTGTTTTCATGACCTATCTTTCTTCTTAGATAAATGACACTCAAATACACCCCTTCAAAACCATTTCTCTATCATCACTACATTCCTCCCATTTCTGTGACCAACTGGAAGAGATGATTTTCCCCTTTCTACTATTTAGCTTGAAAGAATAAGTGCACACAGACTACTCAGGCAACAAAATATAAACTCATTAATAATGTAATAATGTAGCTACACATTAATAAGACTGGTTTTCCTGAGGGATATTGAAAAGCAGCTTCACAGTATACAGTCCCACTACATGGCTATATGAGGAAGCCTTGGTGAGAGACCAAGAAGTGTTAAGAAAGAGGATGATTCAAGAGATCTCTTGGTATCAGCATTTGGCCTCTGTATTAGAAGGGCTGGATGTTACTTGAGGTCAGGATTCAGTAAACTACAGGCCAAGTCGGACCCACCACATTTTGTAAAAAAAAAAAAAAAATTGGAACATAGAATGCTCATATGTTTATCTGTCTATTGCTACTTTTATGCTACAACAAAGGAGCTGAATATTTGTGAGGGTATGCTCCCAAAGCTGAAAATTTTTACTATGTTCCTTTAGAGACAGAAGAAGTTTGCCAACTCCTGACCAAAATATGCTGTGGTCATGAAAACAAATCAACAAAAAAACAAGTAAATAAAAATCTCAGAGGGTATGGCAAATGTTACTATTCCACACCAATATTTCTGGTTCTCTGGTCCATTCAGGCATTCAGAAATATTTCACCTTCTTGGTCCCTTGAACTTAGGTAAGGCCATAAGACTTGCCCTGGCAATAAAATGTGAACAGAAATGTCATAAATCACTTCTAGGTTGAAATATTACCCAGAAGATGTGTGCACTTCTGTGCTCTCTTTCACTCTGCTACTGTACTTATTATGAGCTAATGGTATGAAGATGTAACCTGGGATGCTGGGAAGATGTAACCCCACCACCTAGGACAAGTACCTGGAAAGCTGCCTAAACCTACAGAAACTGTATGAGAGAGAGTAAATCTTTGATACTTTAAGCCACTAAGATTTGGGACTCTTTATTACCATACATAATATTTACCTGGTTATAACAATTGAAACAGAGAGTAACCTTTTTTTTTTTTTTTTTTTTTTTTTTTTACCATGCATTAATAGTTAATACATTCACAGTAAAATAGCAGGAAACTATTTCTTCAACTGCCTACAGAGCATGAGTATGGCAGGTACAGAATAGACTTTCTCAATGGAATATTTCAATTATTGTATTCTTCACCTCTTATTGGTTCTTTTCTATATTTTCTATCTCTTTGTTGAAAGTGTCACTAGTTTTTTCCACTCCTCTCTCCAGCCCTGTGAGTATCTTTGGAATCATTGCATTAAAGTCTTTACCAGGCAAATTGATGATCTCCCTTTCATTTAGCTATTTTTCAGAGGTGTGTCTTATTCTTTCTTTTGGAGGATAATCCTCTGTCTTCCCATTTTGCTTGGCTTTTTATGTTTGTTTCTATTGATTAAGTGGAACAACTACTTATCCTAAACATGAAGGAATGGTCTTGTGTGTGGTCATCTGTATATGGACTGTGTGTGCTTGGTAATTTGCTGGCTGACTGGAGCACTGCCTGGTAAGGGCTGAGGGTCCCTGGGCTGTCCATGCATGCACATTCTGGAAGGACAGCTAAGCCTAAAGTGGGTGCAAAACTGGAGTGTCCTGAGGCTCTACATGCAGAGGGTACCTTGGCCAGATAGTTAAGTTGAAGTGGTTATGAATCATGGTGTTCCAGGACTCTCTACATGGAGGGTACTCTGAAGCAATGGCAGGAGCTGAGGAAGAATACAGTCTAGGAAGTCCTGGTATTCTCCACACTAAGCACAGCCTGGCAGGACAGCTAAGCTGAAGTCGTTGCAAGCTTGTGAGTGTTATCTTAAACGAAGCTAAAATTTTTAAGGACAAAGAAAGCATATACATTTTTACTAATACTGCCATATCAACGTATTTTATAGTGGAAAATCATTACAGAATTAAGACAGTGTGTCAAAGAATTATAAGAAGGAAAATAGAATTAAAGTTAGATGAATATCATCAAAAATAAAGGTTTGATCTAATGCAGTTTAAATTACCAGCTATTCCTATCTTAGGTTTAAGATAAAACCCTAGTTTTCATAATTCTGTAATTTTTATTCTTTCACCATTACCATTTGTACTAGATAAAACAGCAAATTGACCATTATTTTAACAATGATAAAGTTTCAATATGTCTGTTTCTTTGGAACTGTAACATAAAATGGGCTTTAAAAACTGAAGTTTGAATTAGTGGAATTTTTATTTTCAAAGAAAAAGAAGAAATTAAAATGCTTAGATTTTTTTCCCCTTCCTGAGTTTGCTAGTGTTGGGGCTGGGTTAATAAAGCTTACAAGGTTGGGTCTTCCCTGGAAGTAATTACTTTTCCACGAGGTGGACATTGAGATAGCGTGGAAAATATCTTTGTCATGTCACTCTGAATGTTTGAATGTGGTTTGACCAGATTTCTCCAGTATATAATCTTCTTATTTGCCCCAAACAGCTAAACCATCATTTGTGAATCTGGCAAATTTCTCAGCTATTTAAATTCAAGCTTCATACTTATCATTTCAACTAAGTTTCTAGATTCTCTTGAATAAATGGAAATGGTAACAGTTGACAAAAGTTAAAAACTTAAATTCTGACACTTGAAAAGTCTTGAGGAAACATCTCCTGCATCTCTTTTCCTGTTTATAGAGAGTATTATAGTGTGCTTTCCATTTCAAAATTATTAAAACCACACATATTTTTAAAAACCACAGGAAAAGGAGAAAGTTATACATGTATACACATATATGCACATCCATACATTGTAATCTATAGATAATAACTATTTTAAAGAGTGTATAGTAATTGAATTTTAAAACAAAAGTAGCTAAGGAAATAAATTTGACCAGAGCACACTTCACAGGAAATAACTTCATCATAAAATTTCTATTATATCTTCATTAATATTCTCCCTGAACTGTTGTAGCACATTTATTTTATAAATCGAGTCACAAAGGGATTTTTTTTTCAAACTCAAATTGGTAAAACTATTTGGAGCATGAAAGGAAAGATCAAAAGGGCCAACTGGGAACAAAGCACAATGATCAGAATTCAGGATAAGCCACAACACATAATAATCCTAATTACCAATCTTTAATTAAACCACAGGGAGAACTTATGCCCTGAATAAACTTGTCTCACAGTTTTTTCTGACTTCAAGATAGAATGTTTTGATGTTTCTAAATATCAGCCAAAGAGGAAGCTTATTATTCAATGTCTTATGACCTATAGAAATCTAAAGTCAAGAACATATGTGATATGCAATGTTCAAGACAAGATCTGGTCTTCAGGGGTGTTGTTGCAAAATATTTGAATTTAGCAAGCTAATTAATTCTGACGTAATTGACAAATTTATGAATGACCAAGTGATGAATTAAAGAACAGAGAATACTGGCAATATGTTTAATGGATTCATAAAAAAATAGCCTGCTGTTGCAAAGTAGATTTTCTCTGGAGGGAAAAACAAAAGCCTAATGGGTTTATGTAGTTGGGTATGGTGGGTTAGCCTATACTTGGAGGAATAGCCTATTCAAAATGCATTGAATAAATTTCTTATTTCTCATCATCCTAGGCATTGGACTGGCAGAGTTTTGATTTTTTCTAACCCAAGAATTTATTTCTTTGAGAGCCTATACTTAGGTAAACCACACCAGAGTTTAGTCAAGGCAGCAGCTGCATTGAATGATTTTTCCATTATTGAAGTTTCAATATTAATTTCTACTTGTGTTAAACTTAGTCAACATTACACACTGTAACAGTTTGCCCAATAGCTGAAAGTTTCTTTTAAATCAGTCTTAGGTATGTGTGTATAAACAGACCCAGATTTTTAGTAGCACTTTTTAGTTCTAGGCTTTAATTTTTTTTTTCCTTTGCTTGAAAATTTCAGAAATTTCTAGAAAATTATACATTGTGGTATATAGTGCCTGACATCTCTTTGCTAGGTCTCATCTCACTCTCACAGAGATGGTACCCCTGTGTTTGAGTCCATTTGGGCTGCTATAATAGGATATCACAGATGGCTGTCTTTTTCCTGTGTCCTCACAGGGCACAAGGGTCAAGGGAGCTCTGTGGGATCTTTTTTTCTAAAGGCACTAATCCACCCTCATGACTTAATTACCTATCATAGGTCCAGTGGGAGGGCCCAGTGGGGCTAAATATTACCACTTTGGGGATTACATTTTAAGGTAGGATCACCCAAGTCCTGCAGACGCCAGTGGGCAGTGGGCCTTTCCTTTGAAACCACTGGGTCCCCCTCCCCCCTCCCCAGACCTTGCACTCTGGGCCTGTGGGAGGAGTGGCAGCTCTGATGATCTCTGAATTGTCTTCAGGGTCATTCTTCCATTGTCTTAGATAGGAGCTCAAATTTCTCTTGAGATGACTAATTCATACTAATCTTTTCAAACACTTGCCTGGCCACATCTTTAGTGTTCTCTCTCTTTCTCCCTCTCTCTCTATCTTTGCAATATGGATAGGCTGAGGATTTACCAAATCTTTAAGTTCTGCTTTCTTTTCTGCTTACCAATTCTATCTTCAAATCACTTCATTCTTCTCTCATTTTGCTATAAGCAATCAGGAGGAGCCAAGCCACTTCTTCAACACTTTTTCTTAGAAGTAGCTTCAGCTAAATATCCAGTTTCATCACTTGCAAGATCTACCTTCCACAGAACAGTAGAGCATGAATACAATTCAGCCAAGTTTTTGTCAATTCAGACCAAGGATCACCTTTTCTCCATTATCCAATAAGAAGTTCCTCATTTCTTTCTGAGATCTCATCAGAATGATCCTTACTGTCTATATTTCTTTTTTTTTTAAGTTTACTTATTTATTTTGAGACAGAGAAAGAGAGAACGGGTGGAGAGGCAGAGAGAAAGGGAGAGAGAAAGAATCCCAAGCAGGCTCTACATCCCAAGCAGAGTTGACATGGGGCTCGAACTCGGAATCGTGAGCTCATGACCTGAGCCTGAAACCAGGAGTCAGATGCTTAACCAACTGAGCCACCCAGGTGTCCCTTTACTGTCTATATTTCCACTAACATTCTGTTAAGGATTACTTAGGTATTTTCTAAGATTGAGGCTTTCTCTATACATCTCATCTTTTCTGTCAAAGCCCTCACCAGAATTGACTTTAAAGATCCGACTATAAAAGAATAGTCTTTTTCTAGCATTCACCTCAAAACTCTTGTAGCCTGTATTCATTACACAGCTCCAAAGCTTTAGGCTGTTTTTTGTTTGTTTGTTTGTTTGTTTGTTTGTTTGTTTGTTTTTACCATGCACCCACTCCTGGTACAAATTTCTGTCACAGTCTATTCTGCTATAACAGAACACCATAGAATTGGTGGCTTATCAACAACAGAATTTTTTTCTTATACAGTTTTGGAAGCTGTAGGAAGTCCAAGATCAGGAGTTAGTAGATTCAGTGTCCAGTGAGAACCCACTTCCTGCTTCATAGACACCATCATCTTGCTGTTTCCTCACATGACATAAGGGATGAAGAAGCTCTATGGGGTTACTTTTAAAAAGGAACTAATCCCATTCATGAGTGTTCCACTCTGATGACTAATTGTTTCCTAAAGGCTTCACCTCCAGATACCATCACACTGGGGATTAGATTTCAACATGAATTTTGGGAGAACATAGCATTCAGTCTATAGCACCCTATAGCTATGTTTGTGCCTCTGATCCTAGTTATATTTCTTCAGCATTGGCATGTTGATCTAACATATGGAAATGTTGACTGGAGTTGGGAGATTAGTCTCAGTAACAGTTGAGCTTTTTAGGAAGAGTTGGCTAAACCCTACCATTGAGATTTCAGAAGATCTTCTTGCTAAAAAAATAACTTTGTTAAGGCATTTTTTTTTAAATCTTGGATACTGTGAGACTACCAGTGTCCCATATAAAAAGAGTTTTTGTTGTTGTTGTTGTTTTTAAGTCAATCCAAAGTAATGTCTGTTCTTTAAGAAATTCTAATATCAAACTAATACCAAAAGATTGTCATTGGCCGTCCAAATACATATCATCAGTATTGAAATTGCCATATATCATTTAAAAACGAAAACCCATTTATTGTTAAACATGAGACACAATGTTTTATCTGAGGAACTATACGTTTTGCTTTTGTTACCTTTGTCTAAACAGTCTTCTTACTAATGCCTCAGACTGCCAATCTATTTTATTTTAAATAATACAGACTTTAGGGAATAAAACTAACTTTAATGAAAATATTACAAGTAGCCTGTGTCAATTGCAGAAATAATTAGTGCCTTTTTACAAATATTGTGGTATCATTGTTCCTCCATGTGACTGTAGGAAACTGGCTAAAATGTGACAGCTGCTACTGAACTCATTCAGAATGACAATACTTTTGAGGAGCTGTCTCTTCTGGTGTAGAGAAGATAACTGGGAAAACAATCTTTTTCCATTTTAATTCTGAGAACTTGATGACTTGGCTTGTGCCCAAGTCTGATTAAAAAAAGAAAATTAGATCCAAACCAGGTTACTGTATGCCAGT
The DNA here is from genome assembly GCF_018350195.1 of Panthera tigris. Taxonomy (NCBI): domain Eukaryota; kingdom Metazoa; phylum Chordata; class Mammalia; order Carnivora; family Felidae; genus Panthera; species Panthera tigris. The sequence continues at coordinate 83,273,327 of NC_056661.1, forward strand.
CTTCCTTGTTACTTATTTATAAGAGCAAGAAAGAACCAATCCCTGATCTCCTCAGGAACATTAACACATGGGAAACCACAGCCTTACAAAAGAAAATGGGATTTTGAGAGGACTCATACTTATTACTAGTGACTTCTGGGAACACAAAGTATTTTAAAAACTAAAAATAGATCCAATATGACAAAGTTGAGACCCCAGTAATTTACCTCTGGTCCAAGAGTGTGTTGTACATTTTCCTCTGTGACAGAGACAAGTTATCCTTTATGGCAGGAAACTTCTATTTTTTTTTCCTTCCTAAAAATCTAATACGATCATGGTGAATATTGTGTGAACTAAGGATTCTTTATCTAATATAAACATGGCTTTTAAGGATTCCATGAATTGATTTGAGGTAAAATTGTAAACAGAAAATAAAATTAGCCACTGCCCTATCTAGTTTCAAGTCTCTTATTTCTTCTTTAGGACACCAACTGGTATCCTCTGATGCCTTGAGGAAGCCCATAGAGGCCAGCAACTACTTCTTATCATTTTCAAGTTTATTTGAATACACTTTCTCATGAGTATTTTTCAAATGATGAATAGAAATTGAAAATCATTTCTTCGGTTGAGGGAGGGAGAGCTTGCTGGCAGAGTGCCAGCAGAGGAGGCACGTTAAAGTGAATTAATGCTCACATACTTCCTTTCCACACAGACCTTTAACCTCTACGCATGACTGTATCTCAGGATTTGAGAACACATCTCCTTATTTTTGATAGCAAAAATAAGAAAATAAATAAAAGAAGTGCAATTTAATTAAAATAAAATAATAACTATGGAAAAATGAAGAGGAGTGAATCTAATTTCATTAAGTTGCTAATATTTATTTAAAGTTACTTCAGAGAGGATGTGAGACATAACCACTGACTTCAACAGCTCAAGCCAACTGCAAATACTTTTATAAATCACTTCCTCTGTAGTATGTTGGCCTGAATATGCGTTATATTCAGCTATGTTTTAGTGAGCCTAATGACTTTGGTGGAACGATGTAAACATGACAAATATTGTATAATGATAGAAGACGCTGATCAAATCTTGGAGCAAACTCATGAGAATAATTCAAAAGGGGGAAAATGATGATAATTCCTTTTCTATAGCTTTTGGAACCTATCCTTTCTGTACTTTGAGATATCCAGATATTAAAATAAGGCCTTAATATTAAAACTGATATAGAAATATACCTGAACTTGTAATTATAGGGTGATGAAGAACTATTTTTAAAGGTTTAATTTTTGGAAGTCAGACAAAAAGAAGACAGCTGAAAGGAAGTAGTATAACAACTATTATATCTGCTAATAAATGTTTTATAGAAAACAGTTCAGGAAAATAAAGTAGTTGTTTAAATTTATTACAGTACATAAGGAAAGAGATAAATGTAGACATTAGCTCATTAGTGACGACATCAGCAGGGGAACACAGCAACAATAAAACACAAATAGTTTTTAACCAAATGAATTTCTGCTTTTAAATCTTGCCAAGGGTGCTAAAAGAAAATTGTCTGGTGTAGTGTGTAAATGCGTATGTTATTGTTAGGAAAATCATATGGCAGTGGTATAAATGAGTGGTATAAATGAGCACCTGATTACATGATTATATTTCTAACCTAAAAATTATTTTTATAATTTTAGAAAAGGCAGAAAAATATAAGGAAGTACCCTCCTAAGATTTTGGTCTCTATTTAAATCTATTCTAAAGGAGACCTAATACCCTAGATAGACTATATAAGGCTACTTTGACATGAAGGAGAAGTCAGAGCTTTCTTTTTAGACAGTTAGTGTTATCATTACTTTTCTAATATTCATATCATCTCTAATTTACATTATAAGCATTAATATCAACATAGATGGAAAATATAATTAATGCAAACATTTTTAATTTCAACATATGATGTTTGAAAATATTCTAAATTCAAAATGTTATTGGTAGTAATTTACTATTTTCTAGACAGACTCTTCATTGAGAAGGGGAGATTAAAAGGGTACAACACAATTTCTCCAAGAGTTATTTATAATCATTGGTTAGCATCAAAATTGAATTACTTAAAATATTAATCTTGGCTTTTCTTCATTGGAACTAAATTAAATCTTCAGTAATACAAAAGTTTGTAGTTTAATTATATACATTCTTTCAAATTCAGTTTAGACCACATAAATGTACTTTTCCATATTAACTTTTTCATGAAGTGTACAATTTTCACTTTGAAGAAAAAAAAGGATAGTTCAGTGTACAAATTGAAGAAGCCTATATTTATGGCCTGAATTATTAAAAAATAAATTTAGATTTATTATTAGATTTTATTATATTATTATTAGATTAGAGTAGGATTCTCTGAAAATAAAAACTACTGATCAATAATAATTTTGAAAACACAATGCTAAAGGCAGGTTCATCCATATGTATGAGTAAAGGTAAAAAGAGTTTGAAATTCACCTCTTATTCCTCAGTGAGGTATAAAGGGCACCCAGAAAGTTTATTCATAATATTTGCAAGTACATTTTTAAAGTTAAGATTTGAAATACAATCTTAAATAAAATACTTTCAATCTTATGCTTAACCTCGTGCCATACAGTGAAAATGAATGTTAGCACTACCCTGGAAATATTTTAGGATCATTTGTTGTATAAATCACTAAAATTGAAAATGCTCTATATGTAATAACTTTTGCTTTCTCACTGCACTCTTCCCCCCACCATATTCTTGATATTCATTCATTCATTCATTCATTCATTCATTCACTTAGCATTTTGTCTTCTTGTCTGATTCTCCCTAAAAATGGCAGTTTTATAAGAACAAGGACCTTTTTGTCTCTTTCAGTCCATGTGTATCTACTTTCTAGAAATTATCCTGGTTTCCTAACTGGTGCTTGATTATTATTTGTTCAAAGACACACACAAAAATTAATTCACAACTCTTTTAAAGTCTTGACCTATAATTTCCTTGGTTTCACCTAAGAGTCTTACATATATTTCAATGATTTAGTGACTATGGTATGCTGGTCAATATTTAAAATCTATCTCAGAAAAAAAGAAAATAAAAGAAACACCCTCATATGCAGCATTTGCTGATTTTTATGGTGGAATGTTCCTACCATTGATGATGCAATCAGCTCATAAAATTCTTGAAAATATATATAACAAGCAAGTCTTTTGAGTTGGTACAAGCTAGCTCCAGCATACTACTTTATATACACTGATTTTAAAGGGAAAAATTTCCTTTGGAGAATTTTGCAAAAAACTTCAAAAAGTTAAGAAGAGTTTTTGACTCCAGGATGCAAAGAACAGGATGGGGTGTTCCTTGGATCATATAGCAAAAAAGAGAGTAGAATAAACTTTACTTATTAATATAAAAATTCCAAATAATTATACAGATACTAATAATTGTATAAATAATGAAATAAATAAAAGTCAACAGCAGATCACAAAATTATTATACTACAACCATTTAAAATCTGTTGTGATTTATCAGAAAACTGGTAAATAAAACACTGAAAAAAGTAAATGTGCCTATCTCTAGCATTATATAAATAGTTTCTGTTTCTGTTCATCCTATTGTGCTGGATCTTCTAATTCTGCTAGATGAAATTTAGGGAAAGTCTCGTGAATTTTCAGGTCATTTTAGTTAATGAATGTTCAGTATTTTTATGCCCAATCTAGTGTAATCTTCCTCATTTCCCTAGAGTATTAAGAAGTTTCAGGGTCATTTCTTCTCTCCCTTTAAGCTTCTCCTCTTTCCCATTCCTGGACTCCTGACAGACAGTCACCTGAAATAGAAAGAGGTCGAATGAATGGCTCCTTCTCCTTCCCCCATCTTCTAATTTTCCTGTCTCCAATCCTTGTTTTGTTAACCAAGTGTGTTCCCCTTACTGGATCAGTGGAAGTGGAGGGAAAAAAGGACACAGTGAAGATCTGACTTGACTAGTGCTATTATCAAGTGGCAGAACCATCTCCAGGTTTCGCAGGTGTTTAAAGCTGTCCCTTTCTTCATGGGACATATGAGTGGCTTTTTCAGAGATTTAACTATTGCTCCTACTATCTTGCTCACAGTTCTCTTCATATAGATGCTTGCATCTCCTGGCTGTTTGGGGATCCCAGCAGTTCATCTCCCGGCAGGGATTAAGTTATGTCTATAAGTGGCTTTTAACAACACCCAAGAGGGCCCTTTCCTGTCTTGCTCTTTCTTTCTAAACTCAGAAGGTTTGTAGGTATAAGTTTATGGTCTTTAACAAAAATAGTAATGTTCAGGGATGCCTGGGTGTCTCAGTTGGTTAAGTGTCTGACTCTTAATTTTGGCCTAGGTCATGATCTCTCTTAGTTGTGAGATCAAGCCCTGCATCAGGCCCCATGCTGGGTATGGAGGCTGCTTAAGACCATCTGTCTCTCCTTTTGCCCTTTCCCTGCTCATGTTCTCTCTCTCTCTCAAAAACGAACAAATAAATAAATGAAAGAAGGAATGAATGAATGAGTAAATCAATCAATAAATAAATAGTACTATTCAAATTGTCTATTTCTTCTTGAGTGAGTTTTGCTAGTTTGTGTTTTTCAAGGAATTTGTCCATATCATCTAAGTTATCAAATGTATTGCCATAAAGTATTCAGAATATTTCATTACCAGAATTAAAGTCTGTAAACTAGTATACATTGTTTCTTTTTATTACCTTATTAGGACCTCTGTTACAAATTTGTGGAACAAAGTGGCAAGAGCAGACATTGTAGTTTTGTTACAGATTTTTGGTAGAGTATAAACACAGAAATTGGGACTCATTTCCTTGTAGCTCACTCCTTTCCAAGATTTTTCCATTCAATGATCAGCTGCTATGACAGCCCATAACTATGTCCTTTGATGCCCCAAGCTAGTAAATTTATGGATCTTTGTTTGAATTTCAACTATTTTTGCCTTGTGGAGTATTGAATATGCTCAGGAAGGAGTTTCATATCAACACAAATAACAAATAGAATTGTGAGCTATTCAAGGCTCTACATATCTGCAGTTTATGCCCATTTTTGGCCACTTATCAGAACTTCAAATAGTTGTTTTTACATATTTTGAATTGAATTTATAATTGCTATCTGTGGGTGTGTATGCACTCATTACCAAAAGAGTAACTACATATATTACTTTTTTTTTTAACATTTATTAATTATTGAGAGACAGAGAGATACACAGCATGAACATGGGAGGGGCAGAGAGAGAAGGAGACTCAGAATCCCAAGCAGGCTCCAGGCTCTGAGCCGTCAGCACAGAGCCCCACATGGGGCTTGAACTCACAAACCACGAGATCATGACCTGAGTCATGATCTAAATACATTAGTTGGCTAAACTGACTGAGCCACCCAGGTGTCCCCATATATTACTTTGAAATCTGGAAAGCACCATATCAAAATAGAAAAAATATAAAATAAACTACATCTTATTGCATATTGTGGTACTCAGTGCCAGTAGCAATCTATGAATTTAATTACTTAAAGCAAATATGTGGAAATTTTTCAGTATGTGAATGTGTTAATTTGTAGATATATTTTCATATTACAAAAAGAAGAAAAAAATTCAGATACATTCAGGTATTTTTACCTTCAATCACTATAGTTGCCTCTGAAAGTCAAGAAAAAAACCATAAAATGACCCAAACACAATATACACTACAAGCTATTTTGTTCTGCCATGAAAACTGGGTCTTTGTATATAAAATTATAAGATATGTTATTCTTTATGAGGAAATAATTGACAATTTTAAAAGAAAGATGACCTCCTCTGTACTAGTTGAAACTATAATTTGAAAATGCATGTTCCTGTTAAGGCTTGCTTTATTTTTTCACAAACTAAGTTGAAGTTAGAAACAGAAACTCTCTAAGTAACTAGGTTTCCAAGAGCTGAATTGTTGTGATTCAATTATTTGAGTTACTTAATAATAAATGGTTCCATAGAAAATTTTCATTTCTACAACTTAGATGGTAAAGCAAAGGCACATTGATAACAGTTTTCTCCAGTGAGAAGACAAAAGAGAAGTCACAATAACTTATCCAACAAGAACTTGATGGTATTCATAGTGCCCATTTGCAAATTACATATAACCACTCTGTGCTATCTTTCTGAAGCATGTAATTTAAATTTTTTAAATATTTTGTAGGTGAATATAATCTTGTTGAAATTGAGGGTTTAATAATAAGTACAGAACATTTGAGATAATGTGAAGGTCTAGGGAGATTTAAAAAATGACTTTTCTTCAGAACTTGCTGTTAACTCACTTCCCTTAACATCTGTGGATATCTAAATTGTTCACAGTGAATGATCAGAGCAAATATTTCAGCTGCAGCATTTCCATAAAAGCAATCATTTGTATAGCTTTATATTCCTATAAGTTCTTATATATCTGTTTTTAGAATGCATTATAGGTTTCCCATCTAGAGCCATCTAAGCCATTATTTTAAAGCAGAATACTGTAATTTTCAGGTAAGTATTATTCTATGTACAACATCTCTTCAAGTATACTTCACAAATTATCACTTTAAATAGGGAATATTTCACATGACCCAACTTAACCATAAGACATCTAATAGCACCCTTTTAATCCCAACATCATAATGAATTTGTTATATTTTTCACACTGGTGAATAAATGGAAAAAAGTTCAGAGTTTAGTTACATTAGTTGTAATAAATTATCTTTTTCCATGTGAATGTCATTGAATTTTTAAATTAAGCAAATATCTAAGATAATCACAGTATTTTTTTAGAAGGTAATGTTATAGAAACAAAGATTTGGCAAAAAATGGCAAGTTTGAAATTTAAAAAAGTACCCAGTAATGTGTTTAGGACGTATAGAGACTTAAAAGCTACCATGAAAGTGCAAAGTGATATATTGTGTCTAGAATGAGATCTTTGGATTCAAACATACTTTGGGTTTCAATATCAATTATATTTATTTGCTAGTAGTGTGACAGGAATATTGTTTATTTGCTATAGATTTCCCAATCTGTGAAATAGAGTGAGAATTTACTTCATAGAATTATTGTATAATTTAAATGAGGTAAATCATAATCTAGTATAGTGGATGGTACTAGAAAATAATGATTCATTTGCTTTGTATTGAAGTTTGCTCTCTCTTCTCTTTTTAAATTAGTGATACCAGGGCTAAAAACTTGTGTATCTGTGATTCTCATGTTCCCAATGAAGATGTGTGTAAATTTCATAAATGCGCTGTTTGTAGGATATGTATTGCATATAAACATACTCATTAAAATTCAAATTAGTTTAGACAGAAAATTAATTTTTATTTATTTATTTATTTATTTAAATTCAAGTTAGTTAATGTACAGTGCAATATTAGTTGCAGGAGTAGAACCCAGTGATTCATCACTTATATGTAACATCCAGTGCTCATCCCAACAAGTGCCCTCCTTAATGCCCATCACCCATTTAGCCCATCCCCCCCAACCTCCTCTCCAGCAACCCTCAGTTTGTTCTCTGTATTTAAGAGTCTCTTATGGTTTAGCTCCCTCTCTGTTTTTATCTTATTTTTCCTTATATATTTAAAAAATGCCTTTGGAATGAACAATGTATAATGTATTCCCATACTTTGATATGTAGTCTTTTTATCAGTTGGATTTATGAAAAGGGGATACTTTAAAAATTTAGAGGTGCCTGAGTGGCTCAGTCACCTGGGCGTCTGACTTTGTCTCAAAGTCATAATCTCATGGTCCATGAGTTTGAGCCCCATATTGGGCTCTGTACTGACAGCTCAGAGCCTGGAGCCTACTTCACATTCTGTGTCTCCCTCTCCCCGCCCCCTCTCTCTCAAAAGTAAACATAAAAAATTTTTTGACAATTTAATCCACATAACTTTTCATTCACCCATGTTATACAACAGCATATATCTGTCTCATATATATACACAAACATGCACACACACACCCGGGAATTTTAGCAAACTGTAAGAATATATAGATGCCTTGACATAGTCATGATTAGAAGGATAAGATAAAGCATTTGATATGGGCTATATGTTCTTTATTATTCAGATATCTCTCTGAAAATATTATTGTTCTCCTTAGTCTCTAAATATTGTTAACTTCAAAAATAAAGTCCTAACAACCAGATGCCATAATTCAATTAAACAATCTCTAAATTGCCCCAAATTATAACAATTTCAAAAAGTAGTGTGTTAAAGGAAGTTTCTTAGAATATAGGAAACATCTTGCTGAATTAAGTTTATTGTACTTCAAGCTCAGAATTTTATCTGCAACAAAGAGTATGTTGATGAAACTCATATTAAAAGTATAAGTTTGTGGGCACTCAACTGGTTAAGTGTCTGACTTGATTTCAGCTCAGGTCATGATCCCAGGGTCATGGGATCGAGCCCTATGTCATGCTCTGGGCTGAGTGCAGAGCATGCTTAAGATCCTCTCTCTCTACTCTTCTCTTCTGTGCTCTCTCTCTCTCTCTCAAAAAAAAGGAGGGGGGAAGTTTAAAAAAACGTGTAGGTTTGCAAAACAAAGTCTTTGGTTTCTTTCAATACATTCCATAGATTAAATGAACTCTAGCTTTTTTATAACTTTCTTTTGAACTATGTGAAGAAAATTGCATGGTGTATATATATTCAGAAATATATTCATCAATGCTGCACTTACTAAAGGAAAATAGAAAACAGATATTTTATAGGATTTTTAAAAGTTTCTTGGAATAAGGATGAAATAAGAAATTATTTGCATTTCAAGACTAACATAATAAAATCTTTGCATGGCCTGAAAAGATATTTTAGTCTGTAGCCTTTCAATTACCAAAAACAAAACAAAGCAAAACTCTGATTACAAGTCTTTGAGGCACATTCCCTATAGAACTGCAGGCAGAAGGACTTGTGCTTAGAAAGGTATCAAGCACGTTTGTATTTTCAGCATACACCATATCTTCAGTGTATGTCATAACACAAAATTATAGATCTTTTACAAAATTTCTTATGACCTGGTGGTGACTGGGTTGCTCAGTCGGTTTAGCCACCCACTCTTGATATCGGCTCAGGTCATGGTCTCCCGGTGCTTGAGATTGAGTCCCATGTTGGGCTCCATGTTGACAGTGCAGAGCCTGCTTGGGATTCTCTCTCTCTCCCTCTCTCTCTGCCCCCCCACCACTCATGAGCTTGTACTGGCTCTCTCAAAATAAATAAACATTTAACAAAATTTATGACTTATTCCTTCATTCTTCTGCAATTTGATTAATGTATATTTTCCATGCATTGAACAACTTTCATTGTTGAATTATCCCTGCTCATATTTTCCTCTTTGTCTTTACCTGTTCCAGAAACTTTGTACTTATGGATATACTAATGAGGCCAATTCCTTCTTGAGTTTCTTTATTTACTTGAATACAAATTACAAGAGTATGTTGCTCTCTGTACTATTGTTCCTACATAAATTCAAGATTGATAATATTATGAAAGTATCTGATATGCCTGAAATTATTTGAAGTGCAGTCAATTCCCTTACCATTTTTGCATTATTTAATTAAAATGGTATATTCTACGTATCATCAAGTTTATTTTATCAGAGCCATTTATATCACATGCTATCTTAAGAATATTAAAATTTTCCAACTTATTCATTTTACAAATATAGTCATATTTTATTCATTCAACACTGTTAGTCCTAGAGAAATAAATAAAAAGAAATTATCAAATTTTACCCTTACCCTTAACCTAAGAAAATTAAGGACAAACTTTTAGTGCTGTGTCTTTCGATTATGTTTCAACTTCGTAAAACATTTTGTTTTTGTTTAGTGAAATGGGGGAACTTTCTTCTGACTTCGTTAAAAGATTATGAATACTTTCAGTTTCTAGATAATTAACTTTAGATAAGTGAGATTTGCTAAAATTTGTCTGAACTAAAGTAATTTTGAAGACCACCAAAGCAGGAGGCATCACAATCCCAGAATTTAGCCTCTACTACAAAGCTGTAATCACCAAGACAGCATGGTATTGGCATAAAAACAGACACATAGACCAATGGAATAGAATAGAAACCCCAGAACTAGACCCACAAACGTATGGCCAACTCATCTTTGACAAAGCAGGAAAGAACATCCAATGGAAAAAAGACAATCTCTTTAACAAATGGTGCTGGGAGAACTGGGCAGCAACATGCAGAAGGTTGAAACTAGACCACTTTGTTACACCATTCACAAAAACAAACTCAAAATGGATAAAGGACCTGATTGTGAGACAGGAAACCATCAAAACCCTAAAGGAGAAAGCAGGAAAAACCTCTCTGACCTCAGCTACAGCAATTTCTTACTTGACACATCCCCAAAGGCAAGGGAATTAAAAGCAAAAATGAACTACTGGGAACTCATGAAGATAAAAAGCTTCTGCACAGCAAAGGAAACAACCAACAAAACTAAAAGGCAACCAACAGAATGGGAAAAGATATTTGCAAATGACATATCAGACAAAGGGCTAGTATCCAAAATCTATAAAGAGCTCACCAAACTCCACACCCAAAAAACAAATAATCCAGTGAAGAAATGGGCAGAAAACATGAATAGACACTTCTCTAAAGAAGACATCCGGATGGCCAACAGGCATATGAAAAGATGCTCAACGTTGCTCCTCCTTTGTTTTGAAATACAAAACAAAACCACACTCAGATATCACCTCACGCCAGTCAGAATGGCCAAAATGAACAAATCAGGAGACTATAGATGCTGGAGAGGATGTGGAGAAACGGGAACCCTCTCGCACTGTTGGTGGGAATGCAAATTGGTGCAGCCACTCTGGAAAACAGTGTGGAGTTTCCTCAAAAAAGTATAAATAGACCTACCCTATGACCCAGCAGTAGCACTGCTAGGAATTTACCCAAGGGATACAGGAGAGCTGATGCATAGGGGCACTTGTACCCCAATGTTTATAGCAGCACTCTCAACAATAGCCAAATTATGGAAAGAGCCTAAATGTCCATCAACTGATGAATGGATAAAGAAATTGTGGTTTATATACACAATGGAATACTACGTGGCAATGAGAAAAAATGAAATATGGCCCTTGGTAGCAACATGGATGGAACTGGAGAGTGTTATGCTAAGTGAAATAAGTCATACAGAGAAGGATAGATTCCATATGTTTTCACTCTTATGGGGATCCTGAGAAACTTAACAGAAGACCATGGGAGGGGAAAGGAAAAAAAATGGTTAGAGAGGGAGGGAGCCAAAACATAAGAGACTCCTAAAAGCAGAGAACAAACTGAGGGTTTATGGGGGATGGGAGGGAGGGGTGGGTGGGTGATGGGTATTGAGGAGGGCACCTGTTGGGATGAGCACTGGGTGTTGTATGGAAACCAGTTTGACAATAAATTTCATATTAAAAAAACAAAACAAAACAAAACAAAACGAAACACAACTCTATCAGGAAAAATATTTGAAGATCTAGTAGATATTTGGTGTTGTATAAGTTACAAACTTATACATGGCCCATGCCTTTTATTAATTTCACACTCCAGGTAGACTTATCTTTAACTTGAATATTTCTAGCTATTAAGAGCTAACCTAGTGTACATATGAGTTAGAATCCCAATAAGATGGCAAATAGGATTAAAATAGGCTTATTTAAAGGAAATAATTACAAATATGAAATTTTGAAAGAATCAGCAGTAACATGGAAGCAACAGCTAAAGCTCCTAGTCCAGATAGGGTAAGAAAGGAAGCTGATAGTAGAACTTGGAGAAAATTGTGTAGAGTTGGCCATTTTAAGGAGAGTAGTGACATTCGGTCACAATGATGGCCAGTTCAAGGTGACCTTGAAAGGCAGGCACCAGGGGAAGAAATATTGTCATCTCACTTTATTCTCTCCCTTAGATATTCCATGCAGTTTCCCATTGGCCAAAAACAACTGAAAGCAAATTCCATATATGTGGGCCTCTTGGTACAGAAAGTAGTACAAAATGCAGACTATAGAACAGCCATTTTGCCCCTCAATATGCACTCTTGTCCTTTGCCTGTATAAGAATTGCACTTCCCTAACATAGCAAATGCACAAAATCTCATCATCCTCCATATAATTATGAAGTGTCAGAATAAGTCTGGACATAATCTCACATGAAATTTAAAATACTAGTTTTCATATTCTCCATGAAGGTATTCTTCACATAGGTTGGGAAGTATAAGAAAAGAAGCACTGAGTAACATAAAACATAGCTACTGCATTCCCCATATCTTTCTCTGCTCACAAATTCCCATGATAAGATTTTAAAAGGTTCACAAAATAAGGGTGGAATAAGAAATATTTTGAATTTCAGTTCAACAGTATACCTTCCATGTTTCCTTTTTCTCTGCCAGCAAGTTTCCCCCCTAGTGTGTTAAACAAGATTTTTTTGTTTTGTTTTGTTTGTTAGTTGTGGGATGACCCAAATCTTCATTCCCACAGATGTGAATCTTGGGAGGACAGTCTGTGTTGGTTTTCCATGGCCCAGGTCTATTGCAAAAATGAATAAGAGATGTCCCTGGTAGTCATGATCAGTCATCAACTCCTAGTTCAACAACACCCCTTCTCGAACTTGTTTTGTAGACATGATGAGAGCAAACTGGACATGGGGCAGGCTCAGTTTCCAATTCATTAGAAACTTGATTGTGTCTACTTTGGAAACATTCCTCTCTTGTCCACTATAACTTCTAAATCCATCATTCCAAGGTTGTGGGTGAGTGAAACAAGTTTTTTTTTTCTTCAGTGAGTTATTAAATACAGGTATTCTGTACAGGTATCTTCACTTTTCAAAAATTTGTGTTAGTGCCACTCTGTTTTTATGAAAGACTTACATTAGCAAGAACCTGCTTTCGCTAGTGAAAGAATCCAAAGATTTCACTTTCATGAAAAAAGGCAAAAAGTGAAAATGGCCTTCAACGTTTGTTTTGCAGTGAGCTGTTATAGAGGTAGCACACAATCCAAGCAGGGAGAGTGGCACCCTTTCATTAATAAATTAATGGTAATTGCTTCTTGGCTTCACGCTTTGTTGGCTTATAAAATGTTTCATAGTTCCACTTTACTTTCAGATAGTGAGGGAAACCTGTATAATTGTAAGTTCACACCCATCCCGATCCTGACTTCTGTACCCTACTTATATAGGGGAGTGTCAATATACATTGGTTGTGGATTTAAAGTATATGTCACATCCTGTAAATTTGCACCCCAACCTCACAGTGTGTCATTTCCCAGCTGGGAACATACAGGAGACTTCAGCAGATGATTTTTACCATTTTATCAGAATGGCTACTTCTCTACGAGTAATGATAAAAGACCAGTCTCTTTATATGTGAGGTCAATACCACTCTTTTTGTCATGAACTGTATAGGCAGGTGAAAGAGCATATTGTGGGGATGCCTCGGTGATGGAATAAGTATTTTATGGGTTGACTAATGGTAGTATTTACACATGTCCTTCAGGCAGGAAAAATAAACCTATACCTAGATTTTGTATTTCTTTTTTTTTAAAGTTTCTTTATTTATTTTGGGAGGAGGGAGGGGCAGAGAGAGAAGGAGAGACAATCCCAGGCAGGCTTCTCACTGTCAGTGCAAAGCCCAATGTGGGACTTGAACTCATGAACTGTGAGATCATAACCTGAACTGAAGTTGTATGCTTAACCCACTGAGCCACCAAGGGGCCCCTAGATTTTGTATTTCTTAAGAGGACAAAGAATTGCCTTCTATCCATGAGAGGGGTCCAACCATCCCCAAGGTAGATGGTTAGTCCACTCACGGGATGATACAAATTGGGACTTAGCATTGGCTTTTGGTGTTGCAGATTGGGCACTCAGCAGGGAAGATAGCTGGATTTATCTTGGTGTTTTAATTATCTATTGTATTTTTGAAGTTTAGCCCAAATTTCTGTAGCTAAAACAACAATAAATATTTCTTATATCTCTATTTTTGTGGATCAGGAATCCGACTCGTTGTCTCTCATGGAATTCCCAACAGATATTGGCCAGGATTGCAGTCATTTAAAGTTTGTTTGGAGATAGAAGACCCATTTCCAAGGTGTCTCACACACATGGCTAACTGTAGGCAGAAGTCTCAATTCTTTTCCATTACTGTTCAGGGTGGATTTAGAGTAGCTTTTAATTTAGCTCTAAATTAGGTTAGCTCTATTAGACCTTCTGTGGACTCTACTGAACGTCCATGATGTCCAATGTGGTCTCTTTATTCTGTGAGTCAAAACTGAAGGTCCCTTAGCCCTATGTTTGATCTGGGAATCATTTGGTTTATAGCCTCCTAGTAATTCTTTACTCAGCATAAAGAAGAATCACTACACATGTACTCCTTATTGTTCACTCAAGGGGAATCCTATGCAGATTTCAGGAGCTCTTTCTTCTTATGGCTCCTTTTCTGATATTCTGCACCAAACATTCTCTTTGCTTTAGTTTCCCTGAATTCTGATGTAGCAGTTTGCATTCAAAATTCTGTCTGCTGTAGACTCCCTGAGCTCTGACCTGGTACTTTGCACCAAAAATTCTGTGATAGTCTTCTTGAACTCTGATCTTTGATTCAACAACTCAGCTAGGAGGCTGTGCTCTATTTGAGTTGCTCTCGACCCACATGTCATTGTACTGTCTAAAACTTTTCTCAGAAATTTAAGGCAATTGTCAACATTATCTTACTAGTTTCTTCTCTCATAGTCAGAGTCCTGCATCACTTTTTTTTTTTTCAATATCTAAGAACTGTTGTTTTCTGTATTTTGCCAGATTTCTACTTGTTTATGTCAGGTCACATATTTGATACTAGTAAATACATCTTGATTACAGTGTTATTATAGATTTCATCACATTGTGGAATGAATTAGTTCACTTTCCCTCTTTTACATAACAGAAAATTTTTGTTTTATTTGGGATGTGCTTTTTTTTCTTTGACATCTTTAAAACATTGTAAGGTGAATACTCTAAGAGTATATTTCAAAATGTGTTTTAAAACATTTTATTTTCTTCCTTGATTATTATCTTTGTCATATATATATATATATATATATATAATAAGAATCATTTATTTTCCTAAAAGTTATTTCATATAATTGATTTTTTCAAGTAAGTATGACTTCACACAGTGTTCTGTAGTTTTTAAGATAATTTATCTATTGATTAGTATATATAATATCTACTTTTCTGTATTTGTATTTCTTTATTATTTTGTTAGTTTGATTTATCCCACCTAATTTGTTTTCTTACTGAATTCTGTTTACTACAGAAATGTCTTTCAGTTTTTATTAGTTTTATAGTTTATGGTTTTTAAATTTCTGTACTTACCTTCATGTTTCTATTTCTCTATGATTATTTTGTTTGTTTTCTACTTCCTTGTACTAAATACTGAGTTAATTGTTTTTGTCTTTCTGTTCTATGAGACATTCTTGCTAAGGTTTCATCTATTTTTTAGGCAAACATTCATCAATTATACATCAATATGTGAATAGTACATGTAAAAAAGAAAACATATTATATATATACTTTAAAATATTAAATATAAATGAGCAACTTAACAATTCAAAGTATATAGAAAAGTAAGATATTATACTCAAAGAAATCAGATGTCTTTCCCTAAAAAACATAAAGCAGAAATTAATGAAGTAGATAATAAAAAAAATTAAAATATTGGTATAATCGATATTGATATACTGTTGATATAATTGATATTCATTGGCTTCATTGTCATCTAGTATTCATTTTGAAGCTCTTATGTAGCTAAAGGTATGTCTCTTTTCCTTTGGCACAGTAATGATACCCAGGTTGATTCAAATCACTTGTCAAGAAACCTCTGTGTAGATTGATCATTATCCTCTGGAATGTAGTGGTGAATGAAAATTTTAGATTAGCCTTATTTTAAATGTTTTGCAGATGAAATTGATAATCTGAAATCTTTTTTCCAGTTACTTTTTCTTAAAATTAAAAAAAATCGCGTTAGTCTTAGACACTAAGCTATGTCTAATATTGCCCTATTTTATTTTTCTTATATCAATATGTCCATCCTTGAGTTTCCTAAATATCCCTTTGTTTCTTCCACTATTGGCTCTTCTCCATTTGCTCTGTTTGCTTCTTTTTGAATTGTAATTATTGTAAGTTAATTGGTTCACCGAATCTTATCATTCATCTTAGTTTTCTATTTATCCTTTTCTTCTGATTTCTTAGGAAATGTATTATCTTCTACTCTATACATTACTTTTTACCAAGTCTCCAGTGCTCTTTTTACTTCATAATATTGAAGTCATTAATTTTCTGATCATGTTTTTCTTCTGAAAGTATGTATTTTTTTTTTTTTTACCATAGGTTGCACTCTTTTTTATTTCCTGGTATCTTGATTTTGTCTAGTTCACCATCCTCTTTATGAATATTGAGAATGAATACAAAAGATTTTACAATTTTTTTATATTTATGGGAAAATATATTTAACATTAAAAGGAGATTTGCTATAAGATTATCTTAGTGGCCACGGGGCGCCTGGGTGGCGCAGTCGGTTAAGCGTCCGACTTCAGCCAGGTCACGATCTCGCGGTCCGTGAGTTCGAGCCCCGCGTCAGGCTCTGGGCTGATGGCTCGGAGCCTGGAGCCTGTTTCCGATTCTGTGTCTCCCTCTCTCTCTGACCCTCCCCCGTTCATGCTCTGTCTCTCTCTGTCCCAAAAATAAATAAAAAACGTTGGGAAAAAAAAAAAAAAAAAAAAGATTATCTTAGTGGCCAGAGCACAATTCCAGGTTTGGGGAGAAAGTAAATTTTGTTCAGTTTTCTATAATTGTTACAAAATCTTCAGCAAGGTCTTTTGGGTTTTCCCAAACAGAAAATATTTTAGGAACATTCAGAAGACCTTAAAATTTTGCTGAAAAGATATCTTATTCCCAGCATCATATTATGTACTATTTTGTCTCAGAAATTTCGCAAACTACATAAACTGACTTTTATCTTATTGATACTATCAGTATTTGTGAAAAAATACTCAAATGAGGATGCTTATTATAAGGGTGGCCTTCATTGAAATCAACCTGTAAAAAGAAAAAACCCTTATAAATGTGTTAGAAACTCTGGTTCTTAATTAAACTGGAGGATAATGAAATGTGCACAATAGCTTAAATATTTATTTTAATCTAAAATATTATAAATACTACATTATTTATCTAATACCTATTTAGAAATTATAATATGCCCGAAGCTATTCTAGGAGTTTTATACATATTAGCTCATTTGATGTTCTAACACCCCTACTAAATAGTTACGATTAATTTTTGTATTTCCATCAATAAGGAACTAGAAGCCCAGAGAGGTTAAACTGATGAAGTTCACAAACTATGAAGTTTATTCATTTTTATGCAATTGGTATTTTAATATGGTCTTACTGCCTTTCACTTTGGAAAATTCTGATTTTATTTCTAATAATTTGTCCATTTATTTGATTGAGCATTCTATGTAGACAATAATATCATGTGAAAAAAATAACATTTTGCACTTTTTTTATTTTTGTGCTTTTAGATTATCTGTAAAAGGCTTTGATGTTGTATACATGCTTGAGAACAACTTGTATTTGGGGGCAGAATCTTATACCATGAAGCATGCTTGTTAACTGTGTGGTTCATCTTTTCTGTCTTTACTAATTTTTTACTAACTAACTTATCAATAATTAAAAGAGGTATGTTGAAACATCTCACTATGATGATTTTTCAAAATTCTGCTATTGTTTCATTAATCTTACTTATTAATATATTTGAGATTAGTTTATTAATGTATACCTAATATTTTTCCTAATGAGCACTTACAGTGAACCTATCTATTCCTTGGAATACTTTTTATTTTAAAGTTATTCACTCTTGAAAGACTGATTTTATTGGGTAAAAAGTTTTGATTGATGAATATTTCTTTTTAATATTCTAGAGATATTATTCTGATCTTTTGGTTCCATTTGTTGCTTTGAGAAGTCTTTCCTTGGTCTAATTTTTTCTTCTTTTTTCTTTTTTTTTACTTTGCAATAATTAGTCTTTTATCACTTGTTATTCATTCATTTATTTATTTATTCATTTATTCATTTTTCTTTAGTTTTAGTGCACTGCAGCTACCATATCACATGACTAAATGTGCAACTTTTGGGGGCCGCCTGGCTGGCTCAGTGAGTTAAGCATATGACTCCAGATTTTGGCTCAGGTCATGATCTCACAGTTTCTGAGTTCGAGCCCCATGTTGGGCTCTGAGCTGATGACGTGGAGTCTACTTGTATTTCTCTTCCTTCCAGAGAGGGAGACTCTGCCCCTCGGCACTTCATAAATAAATAAACAAACATTTAAAAATAAATAAAATAAACATGCAATTTTTACTGTGTTTATTAGCATCTTATTTCTCTAGGTTCAGGTCTGGCACCAATTCTTTTTTTTTTTTTTTTTTTTTTTAGTTTTTTAATTTATTTTGAGAAAGAGACAGAGAGAGAGAGAGAGAGAGCGTGAGCAAGGGAGGGACAGAGAGAGAGAGGGAGAGAGAGAATTCCAAGCAGGCTCCTCACTGTCATCACAGAGCCCAATGCGGAGCTCGAAATCACAAAGTGTGAGATTATAACCTGAGCCAAAATCGAGAGTGGGACACTTAGCTATTTGAACCACCCAAGCATCCCTGGCACCAATTCTTTTTACCAAGCCATTGGCTTTTAAATATCTTCTTCCTTCCATTTCCATTATTCTCTCTATTAAACTTCACACATGTTATTTATCTTCCATATCTTTCAAATTTCATTCATATTTTTTCTTTTTGTTTACCTGTGTTGTGTCTGTCTTCCAATTTTCTATTGTCATTGTCTCTCCAGCGTGTTTAGTGTGTGTGTGTGTGTGTGTGTGTGTGTGCTTATCCACCCAAGATAATTTTAAGTTTAAAATTATTATTTTCTTCATTTTAGTGGTTTTATTTATTTATTTATTTTTTTTAATTTTTTTTTTTTCCAACGTTTTTTATTTATTTTTGGGACAGAGAGAGACAGAGCATGAACGGGGGAGGGGCAGAGAGAGAGGGAGACACAGAATCGGAAACAGGCTCCAGGCTCCGAGCCATCAGCCCAGAGCCTGACGCGGGGCTCGAACTCACGGACCGCGAGATCGTGACCTGGCTGAAGTCGGACACTTAACCGACTGCGCCACCCAGGCGCCCCATGGTTTTATTTATTTTTAATATCCTTCATGAACATTCCTGATAGCCTTTTGCTGCTGGCTTAGTGTGTTGTTTCTATTTTTTATTTCAGTGTTTAACAAATTCTTCTTAAAGGACCAGATAGTAGATATTTGAAGGATGTGAGCTGTACAGTCTCTGTTGCAACTATTCAGCTTATGTTGTAATGAAATACATAAACAAATTAGAGTAGCTGTGTTCCACTAAAATTTTATTTAAACAAATATCTGGCTGGTATATAGGCTAAAGTTTGCCAACCCCTATCTGCATTATTTTATATGTAGCTATTCTATGTTCTAGAGATGGATGGAGATGGAGACAGAGTCAGAGAATTTATTGGAGATGCTTTTCCTTAGAGAGGAATTGTAGGGACACCACTAACCTGGAAAAACTTTGTCACTTTGAAGATTCCAGGTTCAAGCAGTGAATCCCAGGTTCTTCCACTCATAAGATTCCCCCAAACTAAAATCAACAATAAGGTTCAACCAAAGATTACAAAAATATAAAGAATTAAGCCTTCATCGGGGAGAATCAGCCGACATAATAAGATATAAATTTATATCCTAAAGAATTCTAAATATTGGACTTGTTTAAAAAAAACAAGCTTTTCTATCCATACAGCTATCTATAAACTACATTTTATTTACCTATTCATCAGTTGATGAATCAATCAATTACAGAGGGAAATGCAGATACAGACAGAGAGAAAGAGATATACCAGTTTAGGGGCAAGAACCTAGCAAGTACTTAATAAATTCTGGTGAAGTTCTCAACATTGAACAAAATTAATAAAGAAAAGTAATTTTCTGGCAAACATTATAATGTAACTGGGATTGGGTTATTCCCTAAGATTTGAATGAGACAGCAAAGTGAATGAATACTGTGTTTGCTATGCATTTTAAGAAAGTGAACCTCTGTTCCAGAAAAACATCACCCTTTAAATTCTGTTATGTCATGGTGAAGTGACAGCACCTGTCAACCCTATAGCTGTTGTGTCTCAGAGCTGATCCTAAGCCACTAGAGGTTCCAATGAAAGTTTGTTCTGCACTTGTTAGGTCTGTTAAAAACTTTCTATGTAACTTTAGCCTTTGGAATACACAATGGGAAATTAGGCTTCAGACATTATTTACCATGGACTCTTCATAGCCATGAAAGACTGCTGGCTTTCAGTGCAAATCCAAGTTCCTTGTTAAGTTAGGACTAGCTGAGGAATTCAGTCCAGTTTGCTGAGGGCTCTGTTTCCATTCCTAATTCTCCTTAGCCTTTCTGGCTCCATCATTTTGATTTGTCATACTGACATCTGGTGGATGAGACATTCAATTCCCAAATGCCTAATCACCAGGCTTCACTTGTTTGATCCAGAGTGGGGAGTGATTTGCTAAAATGTCGGAGATTTGAATTTCTGGTTTCCTTTCCTAACCCTTCGCCAATTTTTACTAGTCTTCTATAGCTTCTTGGTAGCTCTCAAATTTTCTCAAAACTGGGATCACATAAACAATATCAGTATGTATAAAATCACTTAGATTGAACAGATTTTATTATGCATGTATGAATTTTAATTCCTTGATCGGCTAATCTAAGTGGCATTTATGAACAAGTATAATATCATTTAGAGAAAAATCCAATATTTTCTTCAAAGGTGAAGAAAATTCACATAAGAATGGAACTTGTCTAATTAGTGAAAATCTGTATAATATACTTAAAACACACACTTTGTGAGTTCATTTATGTTTGTAGCAAAAATTTCAAAATCATACAATGTTTTCTTCTGATAAAAACTCTATGGATAATGCAATGGTTCTTAATTAAGTAATGCACAATAAATGAAGAGTTTAAATTATTTTTATATTCTGATGGATTCTGAATTAGTATTTATCTTTGTTAAGTCAGAGATGTAACTCAAGTTAAAGATTTAGGCATCAATAAATGAGGCCCAGTAAGATGTCTGTGCAGATACTGACAAAAGACCAATGGGGTAGTAGCTTCTCCAGGAAATGCATTTAATTAGATTTTGTTTAAAAAAAATTGCACATCCTATGAGATTAATAATGTCTATTAAATAAACCATTTAAGAAAGTCACCTCTGTTTACCTGAAATTAAAAAAATGTGAAAGTAAAAAAGCAAACAGCATAATCTTGAGAGTTTTTGATTACTAAACGAAATAAAAGTGAAGCAGAATTACTTCTTGTAACACAGAGAATTTTGATATTCTGGTAATAATAAAGATAATATAACCATATGCATGAGGAAAAAGGTATTCTTTGGTTGGTTTTAAGTACTGCAGTTTTATTTTCTCAAACAACATTTTCAGATAATGTTTTACAGAGAATGCAATGGGCTCATTAACTACAGTAAATATAAAAACAAAAACTACTGAAATAGGCATTTTTATAGGTAGCAGATTAGAGAGAAATAAAGAAAAGCAAAATGGAATTTTTCTATATTGCAGACTGTCCTGGCTCACAATGCTAGTTAAAATTGATACCATTCTTCTTTAATAAGTCTTTCGTAATCCCTCTATTAGAGACTGCAAGTAAATGCTGATAATTAAATGAGTGATTTCATAATTTTGTTTTGAAGTACTAATTGAGGTTTAAATTACAGTGGCATCACCTTAGAATCTCACAGTTTAGTTAAAATTGCTCAACTCACATCAATTTGCAAGTAACTGATGTTGAAGAAGAGAGATAAATTTGTTCTAATTTGAGAAGACTTCCTAGTACAGCCAGTAAGAATTTTGACCAAATTATATCATTTTCATAAACAGTTAGTTATTTGAAGTTTTTATCTGATTGCATAGACCATTACAAAATAGGCCAGTTTAGATACTTGTTTTACTGTTTTATGATGTCTAAATATATTATAGCTATATGAATTTTTATATATTTAAAATGATATTTGTATATAATATTTACAAAAATAAGAAAAATCTGAAAACTCAGAACATACATAAAACTATCCACTAAACTCTTACTACTTAGTTTTCCTGAAAATGTTTACATTGAGTGCTTTGTGCTACTGTCTTCCTGGAAATCCCTTCATCAAAGGTGTCTTAGCTACCTAAAGTCAACTACTGTTGCCCCTCATGTTTGATCTCTGTCATTGTCTCCCAACTTAATTTTAGATCCTGTAGTTTATTGGCGGTGTGGTTGGTTTGTCTGTAATTTTGTTGATTTGTCTGAAATACTAATATGCAAATAAACTTACAGTGCATGTAATATTAATGTATGTAAAAAATCCTCAAAGAAGTATATTTAAGGAAAGCAGATTCCTAGGCACCACACCTAGAGATCATAATACATTAGTTCTGGAGGCATTCAAGGATTCTGAAATTTAATATGTATCCCACGCGATTGTGATCTAGGATCTAGGTCCACAGGCAAAATTTTAGCGTCATTATGGATACTTAGGAAGTATAAAAAGGAGTTGAGCAAGTGAAATAAGTTAAATAATGTGTTGTTTCATGGTCAGTGGTTCTCACATTTTCATAGTAGAGAATTGTTATGCTCATCAACTGGAACTCTACAGATAATGGAAATCTGAGCATTTACTATAGAGCAGCTATAATTTGTGAGAAAAAGAGAGGGACCATTGCTGGTCTTCCTTATAATTTGGCCAGGGAATCTTAAAGGTGTGTCAAGGGGCAAAAGAGTTTAGTTGCAATCATCAGCTTCTGATTGGCATGTTAAAATTGGTGCAGTAGGCCATTAATCTTAGTTGAGTGAGCACTTTGCCGGACACAGCTCTCCTTTCCCATTTCAGTCTGTTACTGTGTACAGCCTGGTCAGGAATCGCGAGTACAGCAGCTTGGACTATTAAAAGGGAGTGATGCAGTCAGTATATAGAAAACTAGGGGCATCAATAAATACCGTTGATTGATTAAGCTTGATATGCAAAAACTTGCTGTTACAAAAACATTTGAGGTATAAAGGGGAAAGAACAGTCTTTGAAGGCAACTGAGTTTAGAATTAAATTGCAGTATTTATCTGTCACTGACATTCTGACCTCAGATTATTTATTATCAAAGTCTCAATTCACCTGTGAAGTGGGGAAAATAATGTTTATTGTGTTAGACTGTTTTGAGGATTAAAAGAGGTAAAAACATTGAAAAATTCTTAGAGTACCTGGAAAAAGATGCATGCAAACATGTATGCGTTTTTCCTTTCTTGCTTCATATGTTTGCTATGGTTTCATTTTGAATCTCTTTTTTTGATATCAGCTTGTGTGTCTATATCTCTTTTTCACTCGCATTAAAAACACCAATTATTGAGCACCTGGGTGGCTCAGTCGGTTGAGCGTCCGACTTCGGCTCAGGTCATGATCTTGCGGTTTGTGAGTTCGAGCCCCACATCGGGCTCTGTGCTGAAAGCTCAGAGCCCGGAGCCTACTTCCGATTCTGTGTCTCGCTCTCTCTCCGCCCCTCATCTGTTTGCACTCTGTGTCTCAATAGTAAATAAACGTTAAAAAAATTTTTTAATAAAAAAAACACCAATTATTTGTGACATTCACAAAGTGATAAGGGGTGATCAGAATACAAAAGAAAATTGAATTGAAGCCTGTTATAAAAAGGAAAATTTTGATACTTGTTTTATTTTATTAAATAGTATTTAGTTTTCCTTTAGATCATGTTTGAAGCAAACATTCAAATAAACCCAGATATATTTTATATCTATTGAGTATTATTAATTTTTGTGGATTTTATTAGAAAATCATAACATACACTTAAGTAAAATTTTGTTTTTTTCTGAGGAACACATATTTATATTTATTGTGAAATAGGTAGTTTTCCAGATGTACTTGGTTTTATAAGATTAGGCCCTACTCTCCCACTAATCATTTAAAAATTTTTTTAATGTTTTATTTATTTTTGAGAGAGAGAGAGAGAGAGAAAGTGCAAGTGGGGAGAGGCAGAGAGAAAGGGAGGCACAGCATCTGAAGCAGACTCCAGGCTCCAAGCTGTCAGCACAGAGCCTGACTCCTGGCTGGAACCCACGAACTGTGAGACCTGAGCCGAAGTCTGTCACCTAACCGACTCAGCCACCCAGGCACCCCTCACTAATCAGTTTTATTTTTAGATGTTTCACTTGGAGTTTCCTCAGTTTGAAGTATCTTAGGTTTCATTTCTTTTTAGATATAAATGTGCTTTACTTACATGCTCTTATTCTGCTATGTGTTGCTCACTGCTATTTAATAACCACTATAGAAAAGGGCACTAAAACTACCCAGAAACGTTGCACACTAGGCAGTTCAGATCAAAAACTAAATCATTACAAGTTTACATATGAAAGTTGAACTTTAATACAAACCATAACCTAAACACAAAATGTGAGGTGTAGTGAGTTTATCTTAAAACATTTTCAAGTGAATTTAACTACTCACATGGACAAAGGCTTTCATCCAAAGACAGTTTCAGTTTCTGAGATTGTCCTGTAAAATTGAGTGCCTCACATTATTGCTACAATGAGTTTCCAGTATATCCTTATTACAAAGGAGACTTTAAAAGATAATCATTTCATATGAATAAACATAAGACACTTCAGGTATCAATATACAAGTACAATTATAAACTGGCTTGGGGATTTGGAATTCCATTTTAACTCTTTAATGTAGTTTAAATACTCTCAATTTAAAATAAAGTATCATTTGGGGTGCCTGGGTGGCTCAGTTGGTTAAGCATCTGACTTTGGCTCAGGCCATAATCTCATGGCTTGTGGGTTTGAGCCTCATGTCGGGCACTGGGCTGATAGCTCAGAGCCTGGAGCCTGCTTTGGATTCTGTGCCTCCCTCTCTCTCCGCCCCTCCCCAACTTGCACATGCTCTCTCTCTCTCTCTCCAAAAATAATAAACATAATAAAAAATTTAAATGAAGCATCATTTAAGGTTAAAACATATTTAGAATGTCTAAAATCAAATTATATAATGAAAAGAGCCAAACTATAGTACTGAAATGATAAATCTTTAATCTACAGAATACACTACATAACACAGGAACTGTGAATGAAATTATAATATGGATTTTAAGGTACCAAGAAAAGAATCGAAATTTAGATAACATCAGTTTAAAGTGCAAAATCAGAGTGCACAGAAAATCAGAAGCAAGCTGTGGTATTATAAAAATATCTCTGTTGGGGTGCCTGGGTGGCTCAGACGGTTAAGAGTCCGACTTCGGCTCAGGTCACGATCTCGCAGTCCGTGAGTTCCAGCCCCGCATCGGGCTCTGGGCTGATGGCTCAGATTCTGAGCCATCAGATTCTGATGGCTCCGGGCTGATACTTCTGATTCTGTGTCTCCCTCTCTCTCTGCCCCTCCCCTGTTCATGCTCTGTCTCTCTCTGTCTCAAAAATAAATAAACATTAAAAAAAATTTAATAAAAAAAATAAAAATATCTCTGTTTTTTTCTTCATCTGGAAGCAATTTTTGTTATGGTGTATCATTTTTTCAATTGTAGGCAGTTCACAGACTCTTATGATTCCATGTTTCATCCTCTGTGATTGGTCAGAGTTTATGAGAAAGGCACAGAAAACACAAAGAAATCAACGTTGATTGACCACTGACCACTTGCTTTGTGTTTCTCACCATCCACCGTGCACATACTGCTAAAGCTTACCAGTGATAGGCCATCGACTGACTCTGTGTCTGAAACCTGTTCCTGCTATGATGATTGCTCACACTGCCTGATGACTCTGATGTGAGTCCTGGCTCTGACTCGGGCTCTGAGCTGGCTTCCAACCTGCTGGCAGGGACATATGATGGCACCTGAACCCCGCTTATGCCGATATATCTGACATGTTTAGAGCCAGCTTCCGGCTGGTGAATCTGCCATTTAAATAGCAGGCTTTTGTACACATTAGAAAATTAAACACAGGACTTGTCAGCAGTGTTGCTTCATTTTAAAACAAATAGTAAAAAAAAAAAAAAAAAGTATGTGCTAAATTTCAGTTGGCGCAAGTAGGTAGAAGACTTTGAATAGTGACCTCATTAAACAAATGAATATGCATTTTTTGTATTTGTATTCTTGATAATAAATTCTCTGGTATCTAAGTTTAAAAAATATTTATAGTAAAAGACATTAACTTTGAAAACTTTGCTAAGAATAGTTCTTTGTCTTTTTTTCTCAATTCATATCACCAGCTTCTAAAATATCTGCAATATTTGTCAGGCTATTGTGAGAAGTGATGTAATCCCTGGCCATCTTATGAATTTTGCTGGTGGAGAAATAACAGGTGATCAAAAATGGTAGGAAGTTAAAATAACAAATATATTTGTGAAATATTTCACCATGAAATCTTGTTTTTTTTTTATTAACATGGACTTTAATTATTTTTTACTCCTTTTAATCTGAAAAATTAATAAATTTTAAAAAGCCAAGTGTGGCTATATGTGATTTGTTAATAATCAAGTTCAACTATTTATAGATATTTTATCATACATGTTCATTTTCAGATTTGTGCATGTAAGATTATAAATATATTTATTCTTAGTCACTTCTGCTATGTTTTAAATAATATTTATGTAAGAGTTTTAGGCAAATGTAAGCTATAATGTGGTTCATCTAATGTCAGAAATATAATATTTGATTAAAGTATTAAATTGATTTAAAATTCCTAAAAGAAAGATGAAAATATTTACCATTCTTTCTTGAACCTAAAGATGACATTAAAAAAATACTTACATATGTTAATTAATAGGTAAACATTGAATGAAGTTAAAAGAATGTAGGTGTTAGCCAAAGTAGTTAAAATGGTTCCATGTAAGCTTCATAGAATATCATATATAGTCACATTTTCTTCATTTTAAGAACAAGAACTTTATTTACCTTGGTTGAATGAACATAAGGCCTCAGGGATATCATTTTAGTGTCATTTCATGTCAAGCCAATACACTAAAACCAGTGCTCTAAATATTCTAACCCATTCGAGCAAAAAACACTCACCAAGGTAAAAGGCAATGTAGTTGTACTGTAGAGTAGTTTCAAAGTAACAGCTATCCCATGGTTAGTCATGTGAATATCTAGAATAAATGAAAAAGTAATGGAATGGAAATATGGAGAGAAACAAAACTCTAAATATGCTTAAATAGTAGTCAGTTTGTAAATAACACAGATTCATATATCAGTCAACAACTAGAATTTTTATTTGGCAGAAAAAGGAAGTGGAATCTTAATATGAAATTAGTTTCTTCTGTTTGTTTTTTTTAAATTTTTTCTTTTGTTTTGTTTTAAATTTCTTCCCTAGGTCTGTTTTGGTGGAAAGAAGACAAGTGATTCTACTGAACATCTGTAATACCCAGCTGCACGCTGGCATTTGGGTAAGATGTGATTGATGGCGTACTTGAATGTAGATTTACAAATGTGGCCCAAGGCCAGTTTCCCCTTATTTTGACAATGAAACACTGTAATTCTTAATATTAAATGTTTACTGGAATGGGAAACAAAAATTCAGTTTCTAGCAGCATGCAGAGAATAGGAATTGGTAAATTAATCAGTGTTACTACCCACCCATAGGTCCCAAAGCTTATAACAGATATTCAACCCATGAAATGGCAGCTACCCATTAGTGCGGAAAAATTGCCTTAATCCAGCCCTCTAGTGATATCACACTGGTGCTGCCAGTTGGATACTCCCAAAAGTTCTGTTTTGTCTATTAATCCCACGTGTGTGTGTGTGTGTATGTGTGTGTGTGTGTCTTTTTTCTGGGAAGTGTAGCTTCTCTCTTTGTTAAATTCAAAAACAGATGCTAAGGTAGAAGAATATACTTGTTCGATTAGAAGCTCCTAAAACAGAACATCAAAAACCTTATGGTCTGAAAAAATGTTGTTGAACCTAAGAACTGCAACAGAGTATTAAGTAGATTTTTTTTAACATTGCATAAAATCTCTGCATTTGTCTACATAAGAAAGAAAACTTTGTGAATTGTACTTTCAGACCTTTTTGAAATTAATTGTAGAGATTGCAACTAATATCTTGTACTTTTCCACAAAAGTTTGAAAGGATGGCTAAGCTTTGCCATGAGGGCTTACACATCATAATTGTCATTGTCAGATGTGGAAAGGTGAAGTCCATGTTAACTTCCTGAAATCACTGGAATTTTCAGAAATTTGCTTTTACTTTGGTCATAGAAAATTTTTCCTGTCTATGGATCAAAATTCCCATAACATTTTATTTTTTTAAGATTAGCTTACCAGAACTATTATTTGTTTGACAAGAGAAAAAAAGGTATTCTTTTTTTTAATGTTTATTTTATTTTGAAGGAGAGAGGGAGAGAGACAGAGGGCGAGTGGGGGGAGGGGCAGAGAGAGAGGGAGACACAGAACTTGAAGCAGACATCAGGCTGAGAGCTGTCAGCACTGAGCCCGATGTGATGCGGGGCTCGAACCCACGAACTGTGGGATCATGACCCTAGCCAAAGTCAGACACCTAACCAACTGAGCCACCCAGGCATCCCAAGAAAAAAGGTATTCTTATCTTAACAGCTATACTTATATTAATAATGACCCATATTCTTCATTATTTTGGTTTGTATTCAAATAATGACAAAGATACCTCTTAGTCTTCATAAACAGGTGACTCTCTTTTTTTTCCTGGGTGTTCTCTCTGGCAGTTTACTTTATTGGACATATTTTGCTATTCTTATTTCTAGTTTTCCTAGCTTTTTTATGCTGTTTAATAATATTGATTATAGTAATAATATAACTTCATAGTTGCATAGCTTTTTGATTGAACAAAATAGATTTTAAGAATTTATTTAAAATTAGTATCACAGCAATTATGAAAATATGTAGGATTAGACTGATTATTCAAACTAGCTTTAGAACTGGATCAGACTGACCACTAGTTAGTAAATAGTAACAGAGCTGGTATTACAACCCTAAGGCATTACTCTAAGCTTAGAGAATTTTCCACACTTTCTCTATTGCTGACTTCCAAAGCATCCTTCATATTCCTTTTGTACTCACTTATGGTATGTTCCATAACTTTATTAAATACAGACTAGAAAGTCTATTAATCAGCAGATCTGACCAGAGAAACTAAATGATCAAAACTTTTATGACATTAGGCTCTAAGATTCTTTGTCTATAAATATAAATATACATAAGCTTGTGAAACATAATTATTGTTGTTATTAAAAAGTGAGAGAAAGGGAAAAATCTGGGGTCATTCAATTATTTTACTTTAAATTCTAATTGGCAATATGAATAACTTTTAGACATTAAAGAGAAAGGCATAAAATGCTAACACTTACTTAGAGTAAATAAAGCTGAAATGCAAAATCCCCCTAAACTACATAAGATAAAAGAACTAAACAAAATAATAATAATCATAATAATCATAATAAATAGGCACTCATAAATACAGAAGGATATTTAAGAATGCCTATTTATAAGAGTCCCCAAAAACATATAGAATGAAAGCAAATAATATTCATGCACCTAATTATCTCATTTGGTAGTCCAAGAAAACATTGACTTTTAAAGGTATCAACAATTATGAATTAAGGTGAATAACATGAAGTAGATTAAGTATAACAAGTAATATTTGCTGCAATTCATTTTTATAAAGTCATCCTAACTTATTCTCACAGAGAAATGAAAACAAAACTGTATCCAGAATAATATAATTGCATGGACCTTGAATTAAAAAAAAAAAAAGAAATCTGTTTAATAGTAAAACAAGTTTACATGTTAAGTAAAGGTTTTAAAAAAAGATCAGATACTGAGATCAAATACTTTCCATTCTTGCACTTGACAAATGCCAGGCTTATTTTATTGCAATTACTTTGGTAGTCCTCTTGCATTCACATTTTGGTTGTCATGATAATTTTAATTGTATAGCATCTATCATAAATGTAAAAGGGCAAACGCCACGGTCCATTTGAAAAAGAGAGTTTGATAATTTACAGAAAAAAAACCCAAAAAGTCTATTTAAGGCTTATGTAGAATTCTTTACTCTTAATCACAACACCATCTTGTTCATTTCCCCAATCTGAGACAATGAAAATACAGAATTTTGTGTTGTTTCCAATTAAGCTCTGAAATTTTTAAAAACACTGATAAGTAATTATAAATGACTGAGATGTTCTACATTTGCATCATGAACACTTGATGCATTCTAAAATTATCTATAAATAGGTTGTTCACACATCAGTAAAATTCACTTTCTGATTCAAAAATGCTTCCAAAAGTTGGAATTTGATTGTAGCCTATATCAACCAAGACAATTAAGAAAATTGATTTATTAACAATATCATTTCATCATGACATTACTTTTGTCTTTTTGTCTTAATCCTGCTAAAATTGTGTGGATTTACTAACAGAATAATAATGAGTCATTGATAAGTGTTTGCAATAGGATAATTATATGTGCAAAGCCAGAATTTAAAACAAACTTGAAGGAGGAGGAGGAGAAGAAGGGGAAAGTATAAGAGAAAAATGAGGAGAAGAACAAATGTTAACAACTAAGTAAGGACAGATATAATGTAGTTAGATTTGGAAAGGGAATACAATTGTGTTGAATGTGAGTGAATGCCTATGCTATTGATTCATTCATTTACAAAAATAATTATGAAGTATGTTTAAATATTGGCAAGAATGTAACTACATTGTACAATAAATTATTTTGCCATTATTTATAGAGTGAACCCAACTACCAGTCTTTTAAAATTGTTTCACATTTGTTAATAAGAAAAATAGTAAAGAATTTTATTTTCTTAGTATCTTATATATAGGGCAAACTTAAGTATGTTTGAAAGTGTTATTCTCAATGCAAGTAGGTTATTTTTTATTAACATTTAGATGAATGTTCTTTTGTTGCATGGAAAAGATCATCCATTTTCAATAGTGAACCATTAACTCATCTGGTTTAGAGCTTGGCTCCTTTTCTAAAGATGCACACGCGCGTGCACACACACACACACACACACCCCACACAAATGCTAGGGGAAATGATGCTATGAATAAAATCAGCCAGTAGTCCAGAGATGAGAGATCCTTTTCTATTTTTTTAACTTTTTTTTAAAAATTTTTTTTATTTATTTTTGAGACAGAGACAGAGCATGAACGGGGGAGGGGCAGAGAGAGAGGGAGACACAGAATCGGAAGCAGGCTCCAGGCTATCAGCCCAGAGCCCGATGCGGGGCTCGAACTCACGGACCGCGAGATGGTGATCTGAGCTGAAGTCGGGCGCTCAACCGACTGAGCCACCCAGGCACCCCAAAGAGATCCTTTTCTTTTTTATTAATTTCTTGAATAATTGGGTCATGGTCTTAACTTATCTTATAGATGCAATACTGTCTAGTAGGAGGCTAGCTAGTTTTGTGTGTGTGGGGGGGAGATTTCTTAGGATCTCACATTCAGAATTCCTAAGTTGATTAAAGTTATAATTTGGATTCTCTGGCTACAGAGCATCTGTCCCACTTCTAAAACAAGAGGCATAATTATAGAACCTTTGTAATGTTTAACTAGCATCATACTCATGACAAAATGGGCCTTGCCATAGGGAGCTGGTACATAACTCATGACATGATTTTTCTTCCATTTTTTTTCCATGGAAAATGTCTACCCCATGATATTTTAACATGATATAATAAATGGTGGTCAATATAAACATAACTGAGCTAAGTAGCTACTATTTTCTTCTGAAATGTTATTACACTTTCTCCTCTTGCATTTCTTTTCCTCATTCTCAGAGAATCAAAAACATAACTATATAATATCATGCATCTGAACAGGAAGTATGCTGTAAAGTACTAAATGATGTATTGATCTTGTATACATTTGTTTCATTTAAAATTGCTTTGGAGAAACTTCATATATGTAAAAGATGGAATGAATTCTATTAAACCACATAGTGTCCAAGTTATACTTGGCCAACATTGCTATTGCCTATTTCTTGAAACTTTCTGAAACAAAATTTTGCCTACCTTTTTTCCTTTCTTCTTCTCTTTGCCCTTCCCTTTCCCTTCCCTCTTTCATTTCTTCCATTAAATATTTTTCTAACATATTCCTTTTTCCTGTTAGGTAGATCATTAAAAAATCCTACCCTTCTTATGTCTCAGGAGTTACCTGAAAGACACATATATCAAATACATATATTTTAGTGTATAGTCTTTTGGGTGGTATGAAACACAGGAGATACTCTGGCTTTTTCATGGGTTCTCACTTTTATCAATGCACCATCAATAGCTTTGATCAAGCTGTTCTCAGCACTGTATTTAATTACTTTTAAAAAAAATTAAAGATTTTGATTTCAGAAAAAAAGTTCTTACCATCTCTATGTAGGTTTTCACTCTTTGAAATATGTGAGCAACTTTCTAAGTAGTGGTGTCTTTGGTATGACTATAACTCAAAAATAGAATCTAGGTTATGCAGAATGTCTTAGGTAAACAAAGTGGCTAGTATTTGGCTGCAGCCAAATTTTCTCTTTGTTTTCATATTCTGTATCTAGAAAGAAAACAAAGCCTTCAGCAAGAAATCTGTTTCGTGGGTGTCAGTACCTTGAAAACCAAAATGGTTACAAGCTGTTCAGAAGCTTCAAGCCTCCCCATGAATGCCTTCTCCAACACTGTGGTCAGCCCCAGTCTGCAGAATTGTGCTAAATAGGCTCAGTGCAAGGACTGCTCATTCACAGGCAAAAAATGGTGTTATTGTTGTTGTTTTTCTGTTCATCTTCAGTCTCAAGTGAATAAAGAGTTAAAAATAGCTTAGTGTGCTATGAGAAACAGAACTCCCAGGTATTAGTTACAGATTGCCAGCAACTTATTATGTAACAGGGCACATGTCACTTTAACCACTCTGGTCCTCACTTTCCTCATTTGCAAAATTAGAGATATTCCTCTTGACTAAAATATATGATACTGAAGTTTTAAAAGCAGAAATCCACCTCTCTTCCATGGCTAAATTTGTAATGGGATGGGGCTAAGGGAAAATTTTGTCTTTGTTAAGGAATCACACTGTTATTTAACCACCTCAACTAGCACACTCCTCCAACCACCACTCCTCCAACCAAAACTGCTGTAAAACCTAGTTTACATAGGCAATTTTCTCTCATTCTGGGACACTTGTTTCTGACCACAACTGATTGGGTCATGGATAGATATCTAACCCAAGAGCCATCAATCTACAGCCCTGACAGTGGCCTGAGTGGTCTGGAGAGAAACGATAAACTATATGGATTGATTTTTGTCTGAGAAGATAACAAGAGAATGGCACAATTAGAAATTGTTGAAGCTAAAAGGATGTGAGAAGGATCATGGTGATTAGGCCCAAAATTCAGGAAACTCTGAATATGAATAAGATTAGGAAGCAGCAATTCTGATAGATAAACATAAGAGGTACCGAGAAAAACAGAAGTACTATGTAAGACAAATGATAAGTAATAATGGAGAGTAGAAAAAATGTATATCCATTTGCCTATACTAGGATCTTCTTTTGTGTGTCCCAGTTGTTCATTTTCTGAATTTCTCTTTGTGGATAACCCTATAATAAATCTTATATTACTTGAGGCTGCTAAATAAACTTACAACCCAAAGACCTTTCATGAAGAGAATTATTACATAATGTGTGAATAGCAAAATGACTCCATATTCCCATATGTTATTTACATTTAAAAAGGGAATCTTATTAATTTCAATATGTTTGTAATTGGAGGAGTATTTAGAAGATATTTTGAAACCTTAGAAAATTTCACATGAGAATTACCTATCTAGATCCCAGCCTCTCATATCCTCAATAATAACAACAAACTTGACAAGAAATCTCTTTACAATACTATTGTCAACCTAAACAAGATAATATTTATATTGTTTTCTATATTTACATTTCCATGTGCTTCCATTAATACAAACATGAACATGTATTCGATGAAACTTCATCTTCATGGTCAAGATGCTACATATTAGCAAATATTTTCCATTTTTACCATGCCTAACCTTTAAATTAAATTTACCTACATGGGGGTATAAATCAAAGAAAGACCATAAAACTTCAGTTAAGAAAGTTTTTTTAATGTCATTTTTACTATTTTTAAAAAAGAAAGCCTTGTTCTCTATACTGCATTGCCTAGAGGCATTAATAATTAATTCTATTTGATAAATAATGTTGAATTTTTTTTACTTTCTAAAAAAGGAGTAATATATGCAAGATAGTTAAGAGATGAATTAAAAATTGAGGCTGTTTGATTCAAATGAGGAAAAATACATCAATGTAGATGGCGTTATATATGCAAAGACATAAAAATCAGAGATTGAAGCAGGGTCCAGAGTTTATTGAAGAAGATTCTTGACCTTGTTCAATCTCCATCAATACCCTCTGCCTCAAACTAAAATAAATGGAATCTGCATTTTGCTGTGCAAATACAGCTTTAATATAAGCATTCCAGTTTTCCTTCAACCCTTTGTTGTTATATTTTCCTTACTAAAAAGAATACCTGATGTTGCCACCAAGCCCAAACAGAAATCATGTCTGAGAAGAACCTAGAAACTGTTCTTCACACCTTAAAGTAGATTAGGTGGCTTTCAGTTGTCCTCATTACTCTTTTCATCCTCTTCTCCCTGTTGCTTCCCCAGGTTTCTGTCCAAGGTACTACTGTCCTACTCCGTTCCTTATTCTCACTGTTGTTTCCTTCCTCCACCCTTTTTCCCACCACTTAGACTTCTTCCCCACCACTTCTCCTGTTGAAACTTCTCCTAATGAAATCACTTCTGCCATATGTGGTTTGAGGTTTAAAATTTAACATATAAATGGAATAATATCCCTTAGAAAACCATATTCCTGAACAGCTTTGCCCTGAGATTGTTTCTCAGAATTGCTATGTCCTATTGTGTATCACAAGAAGGAGATTACTGCAGGCTGCATTTCTCAGGCTCCATGTTGGCTGGTTTCCATCTGGCTTTGGTCAGTGTCAGGCATTGGCAGGAAAGTAGACAGTGAATGAAAGGGAGAATCCAGGATATGTGCCTCCATCTCTATCAAAGTGGCGTCTTTGACTACAACTGTTCTTTTTCCAAGCCTCCAT
Organism: Panthera tigris; assembly: GCF_018350195.1. Classification (NCBI taxonomy): domain Eukaryota; kingdom Metazoa; phylum Chordata; class Mammalia; order Carnivora; family Felidae; genus Panthera; species Panthera tigris. The sequence goes on from NC_056661.1 coordinate 83,308,514, forward strand.
GTGCCCCCCAGAAAATCTCTCCATGGTTCTAACTTTTCCCAGCTGATTTTGACCCCCAAACTCTGGTGGTACTATGTCTTCCCTTTGTCACTCAGGCCGAGGGATGTTAATTGTCTGCTTCTTAATCTTTGAGTCACTTTAAAAATTTCCTGTTTTGTGTCTCAGTTCTTTCATTACCTATGTAACCAGTTCCTTGCATTAAATACCCTCTGATTATATAATATCAGGTGATTTTCTGATTGCGTTCTTCACAGGATGTGAAGTCATAGAGATGACAATATTTAGTATCATACATACTTTCCTAAAAACTATTTATGACATAAATTGGATCTGGTTATTAAATTTTTCAAATAAATGTGAGATGGGCAAAGATGGTGAGATTTCAGTTTGTACAGTTGCTACTCTAATTTATTTGTCTGAAAACTGCCAGATGGGAAGATCTACAAAATACCCATTTGTTATAATGTCATTCTGAGAAAACAAAGCAATTAAATCCTTTCACAGGAAAAGTAGTGCTTTTTTTTTTTTGGTTGTTTTTTTGACACTAACTTATTTTTTATTATGAGTAATCATCAGATAAGTAAAAAGGAGCAAATGGCTAATGGAACAGTTGGATAATAGAATGTCAATTTCCCTTAATGCTTGACTTGGCATTATTTAATTTAATTTAAACAAGTATTTATTGAATAACTAGTCTGTGACAAGTGTTGTGCTTAGCCTAAGGACAGAATAATGAGTAAGGCACAAAACTTGCCCAATAGGACTTCAGCCTAGTAAAGGAGACATATGTATAAACAAATAAATATTAAATACTTAGTAATTAGGAAAAATTCAAGTTGGCAATATAACACAGAGAAAGTAGTACTAACTCTTGGTGGGGGATGTTTAAAGGGGTTGACCAAGAAAGGTTTTCTGGAGATAATGTGATAGTTAATTTTATATGTCTATGTGAGTAGATCATACAATGCCAAGGTATCTAGTTAAACATTATTTCTGAGTATAAAGGGTTTCTGGACAAGGTTAAGCATTTAAATTGGCAAACTGAGTAAAGCAGATTGTCCTCCCCAGTTGGGATGGGCATAATCCAATTCATTGAGGGTCTTAATAGAAAAAAGACTGGAGGAAAGGAAGATTTGCTATCTCTCTAACTGACTATGGAGCTGGAACATTGATCATCTCCTGCTCTTAGTGCTCCTGGTTCTCAGTTATTCAGACTGGGACTGGAATCTACATCACCAGTTCTCTTGTCCTCAGACCTTCAAAGGACACCACCAGCTTTTCTGGATCTGCAGTTTGTAGATGGCCAACTGTGGGACTTCTTAGCCTCCATAATCTCATAAGGCTCATTATATATAGAACAAATGAATAGGTGAAGAAATAAATAATAAATATTAGATAAATTGGAGGAAAGATAGGTACTTAGAAACATAAGTATTAGAAACAGAACTAATAGGAGATATATGTAAGTATATATGTAAATTATATATTATAAATTATACACTAATTACATAATTATAAGTCTATAATAATAAATATAACTAAAAAGTATGAATATATGTATTTTTACTCTGGAGAACCCTGGGTAACACAGGAAACATCTGGTAATATATTGAAGGACCAATATCATTCCAAGCCAATAGCCCTGTTAGAGTAACTGGGTGAGACCCAAATAATGAAAGGGTTTGTGTACCCATGTAATGAGTCTGGGATTTAATACATGCTGAAGAGCTCATTAAGAGTTGTAAGCATGAGATAAACATGATCAGATATGTGATTTTGAGGAATAATATGAAGGAAGTATAGAGAGAGTGAAACTGGTAAGAAACTGATGTAAGCTAAACATATTTCTCTTGACCTCAGAGTAATGAGAACATGAGCTAAGGTAATTGGATTGGAAATAGGGAAGAAACAATGTGTTCAAGAAATATTTATAAAGCAAAGTTGACATGGTATTGTGACTGTTTGGATGTGTTATGCTAGAGAATAAGGAAAACTACTTAGATAATACCAATTTACTGAACTCTTTCAAAACCTATCATTAGATAGGTAATGTCCTTGAATTGGAAATTGAATGGGAATTTAAAACTTTACAATAAGCTCAACATGGGTGAATTTTTTCCAGCTTTAACAAATTATTAGTTGAGGCAGCAAAACCAATCAGTTAAGAGCAGGAATTCTGAAGCCAGAATCTCTGGCTTTGAACTCAGCATCTGCCAGAAAATAGTAACAGCTATATGTTGAATACATACACGAATGAATGAATGAGTAGGTGAATAAATAAGTAATTGATAAAAGTAGATAAATTAGAGGGCAGAGAGGTGTTTAGAAAAATGAAGGTATTGGATATTTTAGGTAACATTTCTGTAACTCAGCTTCTTTATCTGTGAACTGGGGATAGAAATAGGACCTACTTGTCAGGGTTGATAATATAGTCCAACAGGCGGGAATAGAGCCTAACAAGATATCGTTGTCATCACTCTACCTAGAACATTTGTACTAGCGAGCATCTCATAAAATGTCATTTTCAAGAACATAAGGATTTTTGTCTGTTTTGTTGAGAAAGATTCTAAAGTGCCAGAACAATGCCTGGCAAATAGCAGATGCTCAATAAATATCTATTACATGAATGAGAGAATACTTCTATTTGGTACATTAATTTTCATTTCTCCTTTAACAAGTACAAATACCTAGCATATGACATGCACTGTTCTAAGCACTTCATGTTACTCATTTAATCCCCTTAACCACCTTACAATACAGTATTATTGCTCCTTTTTTGTAGATGAGGACACTGAGGCACAAAGAATTATTGTTACCTATTGTCTTAGTCATTTGGGTATTCTATAACAGACTAGGTAGCTTATAAGCAGTAAAAATTTCTCTCTCATATTTCTAGAGGTTGGGAAATCCAACATCAAGTCACCAGCAGAATTGGTGTCTAGTGAGGGCCCGTTTCCTGATTCATAGATGGCCTACTTCTTGCTGTATTATCATGCGGCAGAAGGAACAAAGGAGCTCTCTGAGGTCTCTTTTATAAGTAAATCAGTCTCATTTAGGACCTAATCTACTCCCAAAGGCCCCACTTCCTAATCAAACTAAGTTTATTGTATTTACCAAAGATGACAGGGGGAGTGAGTGACAAGGCTAGTATTTGAACCCAGACATGATGGGTCTAGAGTTTTATGCTATTATCTGTAATCCCCTACCAAATTGGCTCTAGGAGGCCACAGGGGTAGGTTGTAATAGCAATTCCCAAGGAATGGGTGTCTTTTTTATTTAGACACAGTATCCCAACTAGACTTACATAACAATCAAGTAAATTCAAAATGACAGTCAGCAAGCCTTTAATGATCTCTCCAGCTGGAATATTTGTTTCATAACTTGAGAAAAATAGCTGTTCTGGTTGTACCTGCTATTCAGGGGACAGCAAATATTTCAGCATCCAGTTACTGCTAATCTCATAAAAGCTTTGATGGGCTTAGATACAGTTCACATTCCTTGTTTCTCTAAATTTGCATTTATACTACATTTACTTTTCCCCCCTTTTATTTTTTTAATAGATCTATTCCTATTGTTCTTTGTAAACTCTGTTTTGAACTATATTCTACTGTTTTTGTTTCATCTTCCTATCCTCTGTTCTGTTCATTCAATCTTCCGCATTCAGACTTCACCTTTACCGTTAAGATTCATATTTAAGTCTTCTTGTAGTTGTTTTTATGATTTTCTCGTTGATTTGCTTTTCTGTTTTCCTGGTTATGCATGATAGTAATTATTTATAAACCCCTCATGGTTTCTTCTTCTTTTTTTTTTTTGGCATTGCTAACAGGTTGACAACTTCCCCACTTCTCTCCCTTAAAGTACTTCTGATCATCTTTTAAAGAATTTCTCTGTAGTGAAAAAAACATCAAAAATTGTGAGCCACATTTTATCAGAAAGATACACTTTGATTTGATGGTCCTTTTCAGGACAAATGTACCATTTCCATGCTACTATTGTACCAGCTTCCAGGCTTGGAATTTCTACCAATAAGTTTGTTCTTCAAAAAAAAAAAAAAAGCTTTTTAAAGAAACTGATATTAAAAGAAAGTCACTTAAAAGTGCATATGTTTTAACTTTGGCCATCTAGTCCTCCACCCCTCTTCCATTGGCGTATTGCCATAAATTAAATATCAATTCTCCTTAACGTTCACTGAAGAGAGTATTTTATTCCCTAGAGAGAACTTATCCTTCTTGAGAATAAGAGGAGTTAAGCTTTGAAGTTATAATATCTTGGTAGTATACTTGCATACATACATAAATACACACACACTCTCATACACACATACACATATATATGCATATACTTACATATATGTGTACATATCTATATCAATTTGGAAGATTATGTAATTATATTATAAATAATATTTAATATATTGACAGTTAAATATATTATATAAATATTTTTAATCTTCCAAACTCTTCTAAAGCATAATTCATACACATTTTTCAATATGCCTGGATTTCTACAGTGAATATTTTGGAAAGAAGGATTTAAATCTGGCTATGATCTTGTCAAAGTTAACTCCAAATGAATTTTTTGTCTCATCATCCTTACCCTGTGATAAAGAAGGACTAAGTTTATAAAAACCCAACTTGCATGGAGAATTTTTTTCCTGGGGGTAGAAAACATAAGTGAGAGAGAAAGCAACTCATATCTTATCCATTATGATCAACAGCCCATGCTAATGGCATTCATTAAGCTAAATGAGCAGGAGAATGAAGATTCAAGCTTTCTAAATGAGGCAGATTTATTTTTAGGATTAAGTTCTCCAAAAATACATTTTCTTTTTTAAAACACCAGTGCCATTTTAAGACATATAATTTAAACAACTGATCAGGGATAGGATATGCTTTAGTCCTTATGGAAGTGTGAAATTATACAAGTGCCCAAATCATCATTATCATTTTTATAGTTTTATTATGACGATTATTTATTACATGAGTGGATAAATTATAAAAAGCAAAAAAAATGCTCTTCATTAGAGTTAATGACTCATCCTAGCAATTTTGGTATTGAGTTAAGTATTTAAGTTCTTTTCTACACTGCATCCTCTCCTGAATGAGAGTATCAGTCAAGTCTAGTAAATGCATACTTACACAAATAATAGCACCTTAAGATAGAATGTTTGGAAATAAATTTTACATATGTTGAGCTGTATTATGCTTGAAAGAAAAAAATACATACATATATATATATATATATATATATATATATATATATGAACACACACACATGTATGCAGCATATGTGAAGGTTAACAAGTCTGACATAAATAACATAGATTATTACATTTTATACACAGTAGATTCTGTATACTGAAAGTACTTTTATGATAAATACTTATAATCCTTGAGGTATAATTGAAAGAAAAATGGACTTGTTAGCAAAAGATATGAATTTAAATTATACGTCTGCTAGTTACTCCCTCTGTATTATGAGTGAGTCTCTAAAAAAGAATAGTAAGTGTAAACTCAAATAACAGTTTTCAAAATTTTAGTTCTGACTACCAGGAAGTAACTTCTTTCAGACAAATCTTGTCATAAATAAATAAATAAATACATACATACTAGACAAAACATATAAAACAACAACTTGAAAACATTGGATAGGAACCAACTCAGGCAGGATTTGAACATCTATAACTTTTGAGAGAATGGAAATACATACCATGAGTTCCACATTTACCCAGGCTTTTCCTTGAAGATATTTGCCAATTCACTGCATGGTGAAATGGAACCCCAACAAAGAGTAGCAGTCTCACTGAGCTGAAAGACAATGGCAGGAGTTTAAAGCTGCCAAATTGAATGGGACTTGAGAAGCAAAATTCTTGAAATGAGGGGACTATATAATAGTGAGTAAAAAAAAAATCTGCAGACCACTTTCCCTCAAGCTGTTGGTCGACTCATAATCCTGGCATGTGAAAGACGAGACTCCAAAGAAAAGAAAAGGAAAAAAAATTAAATTAAAAGTAAAGCACAGCCATAAATAGTAACTTGAAGCAAAAGAACTAAGCAGAAATTTCATCAGCCACATAGTCTGGGGGAGACAGAATCTGAAGGTCAAGCCCTGCAAAGTTGGAAGCATCTCCTCAAACATCTCAAGTCTTTTGTTCAACCCAGAAGCCATGGTTTATGTATAAAGAACATACTTTAGGAGTAAGGACTTTAAACTAAAAGTAACAACAAAACTGATTTACAATAGTTTACAGAGCTTTAAATCAGCACTCAAAAGAATCAACAATGAGAAGGTTGATACACTGTTGATAACATTATCTCTTGTCAAAGAAAATCAAGCCTCTTTAAAGAAAAATAATAATTTCAAGAGTCATTGTAATTTTTACCCAAAATCTTCAGCATCAAATAAAAAATAAGCAGGCATGTCAAATACTCTTTACTCAGATTTACCAGTTTTTAGCATTTTGTTTTATTTGCTTCATCATTTTTCTACATAGAGTTTTTTTTTTAACAATTTGAAATAAGGTTATACATCATGCCCCATTTAGCATTTAATATCTTAATATGAATTTTGTAAGAACAGGGAGCTTCTCTTATATAATCATATAAAATGATCAAATTCATGGAATTTAACCTTGGTGAAATATTATTATGTACATTTTACATTCCATTTTCTAACTTGTCCTTATAATATTCTTTACAGCTATTTTTACCCCATGGGATCACATCCAGATTGCATAAAACATTTATCTGATGTATCTTTTATGTTTCCTTTAATCCTGAGAGATATAATACAGAATCATTTTTCATCTTTTCTTCATCTCCCAGGACATCGACTTTTTTGTTGTTGTTTTTAATAAAAGAGGCCTGGTAGTTTATTTGAGTTTTCCTCAGATTGTTTTTGCTGGTGTTTCCTCATATTTAGATTCAGCTTATGTTTTGAGCTGGAAAACTACATAAACAATGTTTTGTTCTCAGGTGTCATACCTAGATACACATGATTTTTTGTTTACTCTTAGTGATAATGATAGTTTTGGTCACTTGTTTGTTTCCAAGGTGTTGACTGGTTTATTTATTATAAATTTACTATTTTCCTTTTTGCAATTAATATGTGGTTTTGAAGGAGATGATTTGAGGCTATATAAGTATCTGTTCCTTATCAAATTGTTCAAGTCTAAATTTAGCAACTATTTGTTTCTTCCCCACATCCACTTTTACTGTGATGGTACAAAATGGTAATTTTCTAACTGTATTATCTTCCTGTACTTATAAGTGGTAGTTTTACTGTAAGGAAGAGTGTTTCTATTTTCCTTAACTTATCTGTTTACATATTTTTATGGTATACATTCATGGGTTTTTATTTTATTCAATGAGTTATAACTCATTACTGTCTTTATTTAATTGTAAGTTGCAATTTTCCAGATTTGGCTAGAGGGAACACACTTCAAGCTGATTCCTATGCCATTTTGGCACACTAACATGCTTGTGTGTACTCAGAACCTTTCTGCTGTTTGCTTTTTTTTTTTTTTTTTTGTAATTTTACAATATAGTCTGGAAATCACTCCATATCAACTTATGGTCTCTCATGTTCTTTTTTATAAGTTTTTATTTAAACTCCAGCTAGTTAACATACAGTGTAATATTAGTTTCAGGTGTATAGTAAAGTGATTCAACACTTATGTACATCATCCAGTGCTCATCACAGCAAGTGCCCTCCTTAATCCCCATCACCTATTTAACAACAAATTACCATATTATTTTCTTAATTGATTTCATTGTGGCAGATGTTATTTGTATTTTAACCTACTCTAACCCTTTCTTGGCAATGGAAAATGACAGGTTTGTAGAATACCAGATTTTCTTAAAGCATGGAAATATTTTTAAGCATAATACTTATGAAATAACAGCAGTTACTTCATAGAATAACAAGAGTATATTATTCATATAAATAACATATTCATATAAATAAAGAGTGTAATATAGTGAGAAAATATGAAAATAACAGCAAGAGACCTGGGGTTTTAATCTGAAGTTCTGTCATGTCTAGTTTCATGACCATGAAGAAGGCACCAGTTTCTCAATCCACAGTTCTGTCATCCGTAAAATGTGGGATTTGCTCTTACTCAGTGCTTTCTAATCATTATTTATTTAGTTTTAATTTTAAGTTTGCACTCAAGTAATTTGCTGTAGAATATATTACATGTTGGAAGTATAACAGTATAACCTTGGGAATGAGGGACATTTCTACATTTCCCATTTAACAAGCTGTTCAATTTGATAAAGTCTGACTCCTTCACTAAGTTATAAAATCAAGGACAAGTCTTATTTACTTAAAATTTGGACGCTAGTATTTTGTCTTGCATGTAGTTAGTTCTCAGTAAATACATACTGACTGGTGTGGATACAGAACAACTATGACTCTTCATACATTGCTCGTGGGCAGTTTCTTATAGAGCTAAGAATGAATAAGTACAATAAATGAATGTTCATGACTGCTTTATTTGTAACAGCTAAAATCTGGAAATAACCCAAATATCCTTCAACAGCATGGATAGATGAACTATGATATATCCATAGGGTATAATATTACTCAGCAACAAAAAGACATGAACTTTTGATACATGCAACAACTTGAATGGCTCTCAAGGGCATTGTGCTGATTTGAAAAAGAAAAAAAAATAACAGTACAGACAGGACAAAACAATTTCAAACAAAACCAAAAAATCACATACTATAAAATTCCATTTGTATAGCATTCTCAAAGTGACAAAATTCAGGGATTGAGGACAAATAAGTGGTTATCAGAGCTTAGGGTTGGAAAAAGGTATGATTATTAAGGGTTACCAGGTAGGAGGTAGTTTCTTTGTGTGTAGAAACAGTCCCATGTCCTGATTGTGATGATGTTTAACCTGTAAACATGATAAACTTTTATAGAGCCATACACCAAACCCTTCCTACCCCCCAAAATCAGGAGTTCATGTAAAACCTGGTGAAATCAGCATGTCTGTGCTTTAGTTAATAGTATTTTACTAATGTCAATTTCCTTTTTATGACACTATATGTGGTTATGCAAACATCATTTTTAAAAAAGGATTCTATCATTGTGGAAACTCTCTGTACTATTTTTACAGCGTCTTGTGAAGTTTATTCTATTTCAAAGAAAAAGAAAAATATGTATTGAATGAGTTAATGAAGGTACAGCAACAACCCTCACGTTGTCTTGACTAGGGCGTACTCAGACTCTGGTGGACAGTACAGAATTACAAACTCTTACTTATATTTCTTCAGCTTATTTGAAGTGCAATGATTTTATTACTAATATTTTCCATTTTCTTTGCCTGTTAGAAAACTAGTCCCATCACTATACCAAACCATTTGGATTCTTTCCTCTTTTTTTGTTAGTAGGAAGTCACTTTTTAAGACCCAGCTTGTGACTTTTTACTTCAGCTCCATTCTGACTCCTAGGAAAGCAATATACTTTCATACCTGGATTGGAAGTACTCCCAGACTTCAGTTTAACTCTGTTTCCCTTATAGCCACTAAACAAGACTCAGCTAGAATTAATGAAAATTTCATTAATATGCTTTTCTCTGTTTTAAACACAAAGCATCACGCTCAGCTTGGAGTTGACTCTGGTTTTTATCATTCCATTCTGTAGTACTTCAGAATTTTACATTTCTGTAAGACCTCCTTTCTGAAGGAGTTCAGAAGCTTCGAAATTTAACAGTATCATTTAGGAAAATGTTAAACCCACCATTTCAATAATAAATTATAATTTTGTACCGCTGGCTTTATAAGGAATAGGTACCAAGGCAAAAGGTCAGTGTTTTAAGGAAAGGGAGAAAGTTATTTTTCTTTTATTTGTTTTTGTTTTATTTTACTGCAGGTGAATTTGGGAATTCTAGCATAGGAAAGACTCTAAAATTCTTTTCTAAAATCTGACACAAATGTTCAGCAGATGTGTTCCTAACATCAAATCATTTTACCTGACCTGGATTTGGGCCAATAAATTAGGGCATTTCAATTTGGCTGGAATTTTTTATTGTTTCTTTTGAGAAAATGTCCTAGAATATCCTATTTGATTATAATTTTGTCTCCTATAAAATGACATGTATGAAGTATTATTTCTGAGTTCCACTTCATTTCTCTGGATAAACAAATCTGTGAAGGAAATAAAGGGATATTTTCTATAACTTTTCTTCATTCATTTTTTTTTTAATTTACCTTAGCTATTACTGAGCTTATTATGTGTCCTCTGCTGTCATAGGCACCAAGAATACGATGGGGAATAAGGTGAATGAATTCTTTCTCATAAAGTTTATTTTGCAGTGTTTACTTGTTTGGTTTCTAGTTGGGCTGGACTTTTGTATTTTAGTCTTACTTTTCTTCATGTATTCAATGGCATATTCAAAGGCATATTCCTCATTCATGGAATTTAAATATCTCTATTGAAGGAACTTGCCTTTTGTATGAATGTGCTTTCTTCAGCAAATATATCTTATCATTGAGATGCTAGAAATGTAGACTAATTTCCCAAGAGCCCAAAGACCCTTGAAATGGATTTTATATATAATTAAAAATAATTAGGGAGGTATAGTTATTAAGTGCATATGGTTTTTATTTAAATAGGTAGTTAAGACTGAAAATTTATTCTTTAAAAAATGAGGGGCGCCTGGGTGGCTCAGTCGGTTAAGCGCCCGACTTCGGCTCAGGTCATGATCTCGCGGTCTGTGGGTTCGAGCCCTGCGTCGGGCTCTGTGCTGACAGCTCAGAGCCTGGAGCCTGCTTCCCATTCTGTGTCTCACTCTCTCTCTGACCCTCCCCCATTCATGCTCTGTCTCCCTCTGTCTCAAAAATAAATAAACATTAAAATTTTTTTTTTTAAATAAATAAAAAATGAAATAGTCACTAAGATAAATCACCAAGATTACTAATATTACACTATATCTTTTGTGCCCATACATAAGCATTTATCCCATACATATTCTTGTTACTATATTTTAAATGTGTATCTCTGTGACTACATACTGTTTGGTGGCCAAAGTTAATCATTTTATCTAGAATTTTGTACTTTAGTTAGGTTTATAATGAGCATCTCTCTTTATATTTTCCTTTTTCATGTTTTGGTCTAGTACTCAGTGTGTTGAATAGCCAAAGGTTGGAAAGCCTACTTGAAATATCTATCTCTGTGCTGGAGCACAGAAAATCTTGTGAGACTCAAGATTGGTCACAGAATAAGAATTCTCTTTTAATCCCTCAAAGAAAATTGGGTAACATTGATGGAACATCATGGAAAAGCTTACTTTGCTAATGCGTCCTTGCCACTTTGAACTGTATAGAATAAAATGTTTCACCTTTCTATAGTTCTCATGTTTAAGCCTAATTGAAAAAATTACAGAGAGATCAAAAATATAATTCATTAACTGTGCTCTAGGGTGCTAGCTAAAACTCCCTGTGAAATGTGAAGTGTGTCTTCAGTGTGCTCTTAAACTAATCTTGAACTCTGTTCTGCTCCAGGCAAGTCATTTTCTTATGTGGCAACATGATATCAAAATAAGATGCCAGAGCATACCCACTGATTTCTTCTCTAATAACAAATGCATAGGTTTAGTTAGAACACATTTGGGATTCTTTCACCTCAAACAAAAGTCTCCACCAGAATATCCCCCCACCAAGTGATCATCTCGCAATTCCTAGAGAAAATCACTCACTATGAGTTTAGAAATTAAATGTAATGTATTCCATTTATGACAGTTCTTCCAAATGTTAGCAAAAGTTTTCTTTATATTTTGACAAAAGTCAACTCTATTGTCTTTAGTGTTGTCTTTTATCTTACTGTCTTTATCTTATTCTTATTTAATTTCTGAAACACTCCCAATAAATGTATGTCTCTTACACATTAAAGCTTTTCAAAAATTTGGATATAGTTTTTACGACCCTCTAACTATTTTATTCTCTGGTGCTATGGACTGCATGTTTGTCCCCCTCCTCCCCCAAAATTCATTTGTTGAAACCCTAAACTCAATAGTGTGGTATTAGGGGGTGGGGCCTTTGGGAGGTAATTAGGGTTAGATGAGATCATGAGAATGGAGCCCCCATGATGAAATTACTATCTTAGTAAGAAGAGGAAAAGACTAGAGCTTGATCTCTGGCCATGGGAGATATAGCAAGAAGGTAGTTATTTACAACCCAAGAAGAAGTCCTTTATCAGACACTGGATCTGCAAGCACCTTGACCTTGGACTTCCAGTCTCCAGAACTGTGAGATATAATTATTGTATAAACTACTCAGTCTGCTATTTTTGTCATAGAAGCCCAAACTGACTAGGAGTTAAGAGTGTGGGTTCTGGTGGTAGACATCTTAAGTAAGAGTTCTGTTTCTGGAGCTTATTAGTTATGTAATATAAGGCAAGAAACTCTATACACTCCAATTTTCTCATATATAAGATAGGGATTTAGTATCTACCTAAATTAATCATCAAAGAATTTATTTCACATACATACACATGCACATATACATATATCTCTATGCAGCTTTTAAAAGTATATGACAGGGGTGCCTGTGTGGCTCTGTTGGTTAAGTGTTGGACCTCCGCTCATGATCTCACAGTTGGTGAGCTCAAGCCCTGCATCTGGCTCTGTGCTGACATCTCAGAGCCTGAAGCCTGCTTCGGATTCTGTGCCTCTCTCTCTCAGCCCCTCCCCCACTCATGTGCTGTCTGTCTGTCTCTCTCTCTCTCTCTCTCTCTCTCTCTCAAAAACAAACATTAAAAAAATCTTAAAAGATAAATAAAAGTATGACATACTACACACCAATAATTATTAGATATTTTTATTAATAGTTGTATTCATCTAGAAACATTTACTTCTTTTAATCTAGAAATGTCTATTAATTCATACAATTGTCCTATAAGTTTTATTTGCTACATCATATTGACTCATTTTACCTATAAGAAGTTAAGGACCAAACAAACTTTTGTTTTATTTGTGCCATTAAATTTGTGATTTTGAATTCATGGCTTTGCATTTATCTATTTTACATTTAACCTTGTTATTTTAAATCTAGTATTCTAACCTTTTAGTATCTTTTTCAGTCTGATTCTGTATTTCAGTCAATTCTCCATTTTTTGTCTGTGTTATATTTAATAAACAGACTAGGCATATCTTTTCATTCTTCCAGGCCAGAGATTGGGTAACTTGTCCTAAAAGGGAGAGGTAATACATAGTTTTGGGTTCTGTGAATCATATAGCATCTATTGGAGCTTTTCATGTCTGCTATTGTAGAGTAAAAGCATGCCAAAACTATATGTGAATAGATGAACATGTCTGTATTATACTCATATCTTATTTACAAAAACAGAAGGGGAGCTAGATTTCGTCCCAGAGTTAACACTTCACTAATACCTTGAATCTTGACACTGCTCTTGAGCCTTATTGCATCACATGGACTCTACAGAAAGTTTTGTCAAAGGAAGAGGTCATAATGTTGACATCTATCACTTAAATTGCATAAATCTAGCCACACCTGATTTACTTACATTTTTATTTGTAGTAAAAGATTAAATTCTGACTTCATAAGCAAAGGAAGTGATCAATAGATAAGTTTATTTCTTACCAATTAAGAAATGTGAATGAGCCAGAAATAGCTTAACAGTGTTGTTTTAAACCAATGTGTGAAAAACCACATAGAGAATTTAAAACTCAGATATGAGGGTAAACTAAATTGCTAATTCTAATTTGTGTCTAGAACTATTTAATTTAAAAATACTTATATATGTATGAGATGTATTCCTAAGAAGGGAAGGAGGCAGACATTTCCTTAAGTTAGAGACCTTTTTGATCCCCATTTCCTCCTTTGTTTCTACACTGTAGAGGATCTTACCTGGTCTGAAACACAGGTATTGAGAAGACTAGTGTTTGCTGAATTCCCTAATCAACAGGTTGTAAATTTCTGGAAGTCGATAAATCACCCCGTATTTTCCCTTCTAGTGTATTCCTATCCATCACAGCGGTGTTCTCCCAAGGTACATATTAGAAAACTGTGTTGCTTATTGTTTTTTGACTTATGATAAGGAAGAATGAATAATGTTGACTATCTTAATGAGCATTCCATATTCTATGTGAGTCCACAGAAACAAATATTTTATGTTTCAGGAAATTTTATTTTCAATCTCTATAAGACTGCACTGCTAATTTTGTTAAAAGTTTACAAAATACTTGTGCTTTCTATTGAAGATTTTAGATTTATCTCTTTTATCTAAAATATGTATTTTGGTTTATATGTGCTCTGGCAACATATAAAGGAAGTAGTAAAAGAATTTACTTATTTACAACTATATAACTGCATAATGTTTTTCTCTACTTTTTAGTGATCTCATTGAAATTACCCATTGAAATTATCTTTGTAATATAACTTAAAATTTTTTTAACATTTATTTATTTTTGAGAGACAGGCAGATCATGAGCAGGAGAGGGGCAGAGAGACAGGAAGACTGAAGACAGGAAGATAGAATCTGAAGCACGCTCCAGGCTCTGAGCTGTCAGCACAGAGCCCGATGCCAGGTTCGAACCTATGAACCGTGAGATCATGACCTGAGCTGAAGTCAGATGCCCAACCAATTGAGCCACCTAGGTGCCCCTATAATATAACTTTTAAAATATTCTTGTTTCAGTAGGACATTTAAAGATATTCATGTCCAAATCTTTAGAACCTGTGATTGTTACCCTTACATGACAAGAAAAGGACTTTACAGATGTGATTATTTTAAAGAATTTGAGATGAGGAGATTAACCTGGATTATCAGGATGGGCTATAAAAGCAATTCCTAAATGTATTCTTTTAAGAGGGGAGCAGAGGATTTCACTACACAGATACAAGAGAAAAAGGCAATGTCACCCCAGAGGCAGGGATTGGATGATGTGATAGCAACTGCAAAGGATGCTGGTAGCCACCAGAAGCTGGAAGAGGTGAGGAATAAATTATTTTCTAGAGCTTTCAAAGGGAGCTTGGAGCTACTGATGCCCCCATTTTGGCTCACTGATACGGATATTCATCTTCTGGTCTCCAGAAGTATGAAAGCATATTTTAAGTTACCAAATGCATGGTAATTTGTTATAATAGCCACAGGAAACTAATAGGAGAGTCATTGAGTTTTTATTTAGTATTCAAAAGTGTATAATTGGTGTTGATGGCTTGAAAGAAATTTGAAAGCATGTTTACTGTGTTTGAGATGTTTACAATTTTGTGGAGTGTGCAGGGGTATTATTGGTCAAAGTAATTTTCCATGAGCTGTAAGCATCTCGTATGTTCTTGCTGGATATTCCAAGAATTCAAGTCCTAACCACTCTTTACCCAGGCCATATCTTGGTATGTTTGCATTGAGCAACCTTGAAAGATGAGATAATATTTACCTCCAGAACAAAAGTCAAGGAGACCATAAAAGAGGCAGATTTTCCAAGATTAGTGTTTATCAGCTGCAGTGCCAACCCACTGTATGCAGCACCCACCAAGACCCTCTGCATTACCCCTGTAGAACTTGCAGGTCAAGAGGAAATGATACAAGCATGATACTCATGCTGTCCTCTGTGCTGCTAGTAAAACACTCTTTGTCTCTGACCCAGGAGTCTCATGTCTTCTGATAGCATCCATAAGTAATAGATTGACTTAGTAGTAATGAAGTGTGTTGGGGGTCCCCAAAACCATTTTAATAATTGGAGATTTGCTAGCGTGACTCACAAGATTCAGCATATAGTTGTACATATGTTTGAGATTTATTACAGTGAAAAGACACACAATAGGATCACCAAAGTAAAGAGACATAGACTCCAGAGAAATTCATGCACATGCTTTCCTATGCTTCCTCTTCTCATTTGAGCATACTTTTTTTTAATCCAGTAATAAAATGCAGGAGGATATGCAATTGTTCCATCCAAAGAAGTCCAGTAATGACTTAGCACCTAATTTTTCTGTTGGAGGCTAGTCATGTAGTCAACCCTCTGTCTACCATGTACTTAAATTCCAGACCTTGGGATAGAAAGTAGATACGCACTATAAATCATAATGTTTGTATAAACCATCTAGGCACAGTAAGCCATTCTTATAAGTAAGGGTATGAGACAAGTGCCAAATTCCCAGATATCAGCCAAGGGCAAATCTTGCAAGCAAGCTCTTCTAATGATAGCTGTCTCCAGTCCGTTATGTTGGTTCATTTCTGCACAGGAGGTTAAATTAAATAATACTCTCTGAGGGGTCTATCTATGAGACAAATAATAATGCATAACAACATATGTTAAACTTCCAATAAGTGCACAAATTACTACTGCCAAAGGCATACAATTAAGAGAGATATAAATATGATTTGGGCGTATTTTTTGTGGAGGATCTTGAATTTGAGTTGCACTTTGAAAAATAGAAAAAGGTAGGAAATACAAAAGCTTTATTTTTTTTATTTGTATCCAATACCAAAAATAAGTTTTTAAGTAAAATCATGTTAACTTTATAATGAGAATTAACCAATAAAAATCTTTCCATTGAGAGAAAGGACTTGATGTTCTATATTGATCACAAATGAGATGAAACATAAATCAGAATGACTCAGAGAGTAGGCATTTTTCCAAGGTGGAGGAAGACACTTATTGTTTTGGAAACTATAATCTGATCTGAAACATTTGCAATGAGTAAGGATGACTAATTAAAATTAAAATGATTTTATTCTACTTTTTAAATAAAGTGTTGAACATAGGCTATACATAGAAAAATATCAACTCTTAAAAAAGAAATGTTTCTATGTAAATTCCAGATGAGATGCAAGACACTAAAGCCAGAAAAATGTATCATTAAGTTTAGATATATTTAAGCTTTCCTATCACTATTGGGAATTGGAACCACTTTATATACACTAGTTATACTTTTTCATGGAGTTTTAGAAGTGTTCATGTAATAAAAATATACGGAAGGAAACACTATTACTATTGTTGCTGTTTCTACAGTCATTTTAGTATTTGGCTTATATTACATTTACTGGTCCGGAAACTTTTTTCAGTATACATTTTATAATGCTTATGATGTGCCAAGCTATGTGTTAAGAAATGATGTTCAGAATAATAAGAGAATCTCTTCCTTCAAGGGGCTTACCCTAGCAAAAGCAAATGTAACACAGCATGATAAGGACTATTCTAAAAGTGGGATTCAAGAAATTAGAATTTCACAAATCTGGAAACACGTACAGTAGTTCCCCCCTTATCCCCAGTTTTTCTTTCTGTGAGTTTGGTACCTGAGGTCACCTGTAGTCCAAAAGCAAATGGCTCTCCTGCTGACACACCAACCATCAGAAAATGTTGATGGTTGCCTAATTCTAAGTCACAACTCCTATGTCATTTACCTCACTTTATTTCATCATGTAGCCATTTTATCATCTCATATTCTCATCATCATTATCAGAACAGTGATTACAGGACAAGATATTTTGAGAAAGAGAGGGAGATCACATTTATAAAATTTTTATTACAGTACATTGTTAAAATTGTCTGATTGTATTACTAGTAATTGTTAATCTCCTATTGTGCCAAATTTATAAATTAAACTTTATCAGAGGTATGAATGTATGGGAGAAAACATAATATATAGAGGGTTCTGTATTGTCCATGGCTTCAAGCATCTATTAGATCTCCAATGGATAAGGGGGCACTACTATACTTTCAATAGCAAATGAACAAAATGACATATGAACATTCACTGGAAAGGTATGACCTCAACTCCTTTAGTCTTCTTTTTATATTTTCCTAGTGAGACCCTGACTGGCAGAATGTTAATAGCTTAAAAATGCTTATTGCAATTGGCTCAATAATACATCATCTAGTAATGGATCTGAAGATAAAAAATGAGATGCACACAAAGACATATGCATTAGGACATTTATAAGCGTTGTTAAATATGATAAAGCAATATTTTTGGAGCCATTTGTTGTCATTATGTTCTATAAAAATATTTACTAACATTATGTTCTCAACATATGGATAAATTAAAAAGCAGAATATAAAATAAGAAACACATCATCATTCCCCTTTTTAAAATAAAGTATATTTACTTTCAAAGATTAAAAAAGTTTATATTCTTTGTGCATAAAAATGAGTGGAAATATATACTTAAGAATAGTAATAATAATAACATAATAATAGTGAGATTTTTGTCATTATTTCCTCATTTGTATTTTTCTTTTTAATTTTCTACAATATACATTTTTTTGTCATCAGAAAAAATATGAAGCCTAAAAATTAAAGACAAATTTTCTTTGGAGCAAAAGAGATATTGTTATTCATACATCATTATGGGGATTGTAGAGCAAACACAGATTAAGAAATAATATATTGTACTAGACACTAGAGGATAATAAGAATAAGTTAAACCTGTTAAGTATGCTGTGTATTACGGAAAAGAGGAAAAATATATTTAAAAATGTAAGTTTTTAGTGTATTGTGTTGGTTAGAAACCAGCATGTAATAATTTTTTTTAAAGATTTTATTTTTTTAAGTAATCTCTATACCCAACATGGGGCTCGAATTTACGACCCCGAGATCAAATGTTGCTTATTCCACCAACTAAGCCAGCCAGGCTTCCCAAAACCAACATGTAATAGTTTTAATATTTTCTTTTTTTACTAAAGTCTCAATATTTTGACAGGAAATAGTTTAAATTATTCAGGCATATTAAAAAGAATTTTGCAATAAATTTTGTAGGTATTAAATAGCATAACAAATGTGAAAATGCTTTGAATAGTACAACCTCCTGTAAGGGAATTAATCATAATTAAAATTACCCTAAAGTTCTTACTTTGATCATCCAAATGTGTTTTTTTAAGTCTCCAATGATTACATACAAATGTTTTTGCATTAAACAGATTCCTTGAAAAGCACCAAAACTAATAGGAATAAGGGAACAAATATCTATATAACAAAGATTTCCATGCCGTTTATCGGAGTTCTAGGGCAAAGAGACTCCTCTGGAGATAAAACTCCCTCCCTTGAAGTCATCTCACTATTAGGTTGAGCTAGAATTGTTGGATTTGAATCTATTTAAAATATTGTACTTTTAAGTTAAAAGAAAAATTGTTTAAAATCTATGCTATATCTGATTTGAAAAGTCATGTAGAAAATTGTCATTATTTTATGATGAATTCATGTACATACTATATTACAAGTGCTCTATTAGATATCGCAAATATAAAGATGACAAAACACATTCTGTTAAGTCAAGTGGCTCACAATTTTTGCATGGGGTATATACATCAACATATTCATATTACTAACAAATATCACAAGTGAATTTATAACAATATTCACAGAATATTATGTGAACAAGGAGGAAGACAGCTGTGGCCTAGGGATAGAAATGTCCCAGAGGAAGTTTTGTACTGTGGGGAAATAGGTTCTACTTACATAAAGAGTTAGGAAAATCTTAGGGTAGAAAGCTACCACCATGGGCAAAAACGCTGGAGATTAGCTAGCGAGATATTGTAATGGGGTCACAAGTAACTTGTTATATCATCTGCAGGAAATTACTTTCCATCTGGCGCCAATGTGCCTTGATCACAAATTCCACTTGCCCCACAGACCCTGTTCTTCTTACACACACAAGTTAATGATTACTCTCTGATTGTTTTCTCCACATTCACTTATGTATGATCTTGTTTTCTTCACATTTACCAAGTGGGTAATATCTTGTGCGCTCAGTAAATACAGAGATGAAACTCCTGTTCGGGACTCTTGTCGCCTCCCAGACATTAGCCTCTCTTCTGTTTGATTCTGTGTCCACTCTCTTACTGGACAAGAGAGAAGTCTAGACCCATAGTCTGCGACAATATACAAGGGGCTAGGTGTCAGAATTAATATCTAATATGGGTGTAGATGTGGGAATCATAGGTAAATTGGTATTAATTAAAATCATGATGATGGAAGAGAAGAGAGTGAGAAGAGCAGAGAAGAGGTATGATGAGATACAACTACTTAGAAGTGATGAGTAAAACAAGACAATGCAACAAGTAACAAAAAGAGGAGAAAGAATATTTGGTGAGATAAGAGAAAAACAGGGAGAAACAACATATTACGTATTTGTTTACTGTGTCTCCCTCCCCCCCCCCATTAGAATGTAAGCTTGATAGCTTGATAAGAACAAGGGTTTTGTGTTTGTTTACTGTTTTACCTCTAGTGTCTGGAAAAATGACTGGCCCATGATAGACGTCAATATATATGAATGAATGAATGAATGAATGAATGAATGAATGAAATAAAAAATAGCCTTTAAAAGTATCCTTAGACTTCCTTCTTTGATAAACCTCTTGTGATACTTCTTTTTATTTTTCTTCCATTTTTCATCATTCTTTATATTCCCTTTTTTTTCCTGTGTCTTCTGGGACTTGCTCTCATCTGTATTTGATTCTCATATTCTTTGAACTCCACTACCTTAATTTATGTAAATGTTGAATCTACTATTCCTCTTGTATTTCCCACAGAAATCTTGACTTATACTGAGCAAGACTGCTTATTTTTATATTGCAGCATTCAAAAAATACATTAAGTACATAGGTACACTCACTTTGAAAGTTATGCATAAAGATTCAGAAGTAAACAATCTTGTAGTGAACTTTTAACACCTAACCACATCTTGAAGTGTTTCTATGGTTAAAATCATATGTATTCTGTCTTACACATCAGTGCATTATGAATAACATATTGATTAACCTGGGAGCATAAATGAGGTGTCATTTGCCATGAATTGTTGATAGTATTACATTCATTTTCCATGGCTCTGTTCATTCACAGCTAGTATGCCAACTTTTCTGGAAATGATTAAAATGCAATTTAAATAATTTATCCCTCACTGAAGAAAAATTATTTTGAGTTAATGCTACTTTTGCCTTCATTAACTTGTTAAAAATATTTGGTACATTGGTTATTGAATTCTATGGATTTTATTTGGTAGTTTATTACAGAACTCTGAAAAGATAAAACATGCTTGAAAAGACACTGGCAACATGAAGAAAAAAAGAGCAGATGATGCTTAAAATGTCATTGACTTACCCTGAGTCTTTAAAATCCCAGGGCTTATTACAATGATCAAGTTCTAAAAATATTCAAAATCATAGTAGAGGATCTAGAGGGGACATTAGTCACATGAGATTTTATATAAAGGAGCATCAGTCAAATTTAAACTCCCTATCAGGGATTAAAACTCATAAGAGATAATATCTTTATTGTCAATAACACTTCTTCATTTAAATAGTCACAATTTCTTTGATTCATAGAGTATTTTCATAGGTTAAGCAATTGTACTATACTATATTTCTAACGATTGGGTTGTTTTGTGAAAATGAATTTTCTCTCTTATTTCTTTCCAGTCTTGAGTTTCAAGAATTGAAAATAGAGCCAATGACATTGCTATTTAGAGGTCATAGAGGAATGTTTAGCAGATTTTACTTATTGTTTTGGATGGAAGGAGGTTTGTGTCTTTAATTTGACATTTAATCACTGAAAAAGCATAAACATAACTTCCTTTATCCAAAACATATTTTCTGTACTAAAACAAAATTAAACTGGATAACATTTTATACATCGCACTGTTTTCTTCCAAAAGGCTATGCTATATAAAGTGCAGATCTTGTAGAATAGATTTACTTTTTACATTAACTTTATCGGAATTTTAAGTTTCTGTAAAAGAAACAGCCAGACTGCTCAGTTTGTAAGTTTACCACCCTCACAGTAAACCAGCACACTAAGATTTAATTGTAAGTTAGCTAAATTAATTCACAAAAATAAAGATACTGTCAAGTAAACTTTAGAAATTAACTAACTTGAGTGCTGAACTCATACATATCTATACTTTATTTCCTCTTCTCCCAATTTCATGCTGATAATAGGACATACTCAAATGACTTTAAAGTTAAATTTTTATTTTCTTCATTTCTTTTTGTGCCCTATGTTGATCTTTTACAAGTTGGATGGGAAATTTTCCTGTTTTTCTTTCTTGATTTCTCAGCCAGAAAATAAGTAAAGGTACTGAAAACACTTAATAAAATTGTAAGACACTGGGGTTTTGCTTCTGAAGCACATTTTGTTACTAAGTGCTTGAAGAGCAAATGTTGAAAACTGAATCAGAAAAAAAAAATTACCTAGTGTAATTTGTAAGCAATATTTTTGCCAACCATTCTACTCCCCTAAAATTTTAAAAGAAATAAATTCAGATTTATTAAATTCAGAAATAAATAAAAGATTAAAATCTCTGGATTTGACAAGGAGTGAACTCTCCCAGCTGATAATTTCAGCTAAATTGTTTACTTACCAGTTTTTATTTATTTATTTATTTGTTTTTAATTTTTTAAATGTTTATTTATTATTGAGAGACAGAGACAGAGCATGAGCAGGGGAGGAGCAGAGAGAAAGGGAGACACAGAATCTGAAGCAGGCTCCAGGCTCAGGGCTGTCAGCCCAGAGCCTGATACAGGGCTCGAACTCACAAAGCATGAGATTCTGACCTGAGCCAAAGTCCAAGGCTTAACCAACTGAGCCACCCAGGTGCCCGTACTTACCAGTTTTAATAGACTTCCTGTCCTTTATTCTCCTGTGTGTATCTGTCCTTTGTTAAGCAAATTGTTAGCAACCTTGTTCTATGGATTTATAAATTAATTTCTATTTGGATGGTATCTTTGGATAAGGCTCATATGTAATTACACATCACCATGTTCCTTTTATTGCATATACTTTTTGAGTTCATGGAGTTTTAAAATTGTAAGTGTAATGGTATATAGAAGTAGTTAACTTTGCTTGGTAAATTTAGGAATCCAAATTATTCTGTGGAAGTCAACCAAATATTAAATAGCAGTACACAATCTGACTAGATTATAGGGAGAATTATAAACTATATGCACTTAAGAGAAGTACACTTAAGTGGGTGAACTCTAACTAGAATTGCTGACTCACCTATGAAGAGTAACTTGTTATCACAGCCACAGATGCACTTTTTTTCTCCTTTCTTATTCTTCCTTTAACTACCTTTCTCTCTTTGTTTTCCAACTCACTTCACAAATACACATTTTGTAATCACCCCAAAATAGATTTTAGTTATAGAAGAGTAAAGAGATTGGGCCCCTGGGTGACTCAGTTGGTTAAGTGTCTGCCTTCTGCTCAGGTCATGATCTCACGGTTCATGGGTTCGAGCCCCACATTGGGTTCTCTGCTGTCAACACAAAACCTGCTTCAGATCTTCTACTCTGCCCGCTCCCCCCCCCCCGCCGTCCCTTCCCCTCCCCTTCTCACGTGTGTGCTCCCTCTCTCAAAAAAAATAATTAAAAAAAATACTCAAAAAAAAAAATAAGAGTAAAGAGAGAGAAGAGAACCTGTCCAAGAGTAGGATTGGTGTAAGGATTAAAAGATAGCATGATATGGAAACGGCAATTTTCTAAGTCCTCAAAACTTTGCAACCATGGCAAGATATGTTACTTTTCTCAGCCTCAGTCCTCTGATGTATAAAATTGGGAAACTGTTTTCCTAGAAGGATCACTGTGCCTTCCCTCCTTATAGCCCTACCAAATGGAATCCACCTTGGCCAAATCCTCATCTGTTAAAGTAGGAGAAATTGTTGTGTGTGTCACAATATTCTAATACCTTCATTCTCAGCACAGATGTTTAAACCATGTTTGAAGAAACTATCTAAAAATAACCAGTTCTAGATGTGCCTGGCTGGCTCAGTTAGTAGAGAAAGCATGCAACTCTTGATAGGGTTGTGACTTCAAGTCCCACATTGGGTGTAGAGACTACTTAAAAAAAAATCTTAAAACATTTATACATAAATACATAAATAAATAAATAAAAATAGCCAATTCTAACCCAACCAGTAACCTTCAGTTTAGAGCTGGAACAAAGATTCTCACTAAAATTTGAACCAAGGAATAGTAAATGGTTGACTCAGTTAGCTTTTAGTTTAGTAACTATAAGGTTCTAATAAGGAATAACATGGAGGAGAGTCACAATAAACCAAAGTTATGTGCATGCCAAAGTTATGAGATCAAAAATAATGGGAGATTACAGTCAGCCATCATATAGTGGGGGAAAAAACAAGGAAAACATTTGTAGTGAAGCAGTTAAAAAAAAGGTTTCACAAATCCCTGTTGCTAAAGTCTGTGACTTTCCTTGGATATAAGACTATTCTCAAGCTCCAAAGACAAAGAGGCTCATTCCTATTATTTTCTCAGTTCTTAGAATTCCAGGAAATGTAATAAATATTCTCTCTTGCAATCACTTCTCGTACACACCCTAATGCTTTTCCAAAATAAATTACATGAATTAAAATTATCTGCTATGTTACTTTGCCTAAAGAAGTCCCTCTTTCTAGATCTTTATTAAGGGTTTGTCTAAAACAACTATGTTTATAAATTGATGGAAATGGCTTTTAACTGGTTTTGAAATATAAAATTGCTGTTTTCTGTTAAGTGATAGTTTCACATCTCTAAGAATGTGTTTTAATCATTTCTATGTTTCTTTATGGCATTGAACTTATGGCTATTAATTCATTTGTCCATTTAAACAATACTTATTGACAACTTACTCAGTTCCAGGCTATCCCTAGGATTAGTAACACAGTAGTTAAAAGACAAACAAGGTTACTGCTGTTAAAGAATTTGCATTGTAATTGAATGGAAAAGATTTTTAGATGGTGTTCTTGATTTGGGCAATAACATGAGCTATAAAATATCATGCTAGAATGCTAGAAAAGTGAAGTGGATGATCTCATGGAATTATATTTTTAATATCCTTAAAATTATATAGTTTATCTTTTATCATAGAAAAGGAAGGGGATGTTTATTCTATTCATGTCTTGGTGAAGTAAAAATTTGCATACCTTATTAAGGTATTAATGAGTTTAAAAGTTTTTTTTCATAGGGCTCCTGGGTGGCTTAGTTGGTTAAGTGTCTGACTCTTGATTTCAGCTCAGACCATGATCCCAGGGTCATTGGATTGAGCCCTCTGTTGGGTGGGTTCCATGCTATGTGTGGAGCCTGCTTGAAATTCTCTCCCCCCCCTCTCTCTCTCCCTTTCTTTCTCCTTCCCCCTTTGCCTTTACTCCACTTGCTCCTATGTGTGTGTGTGTGTGTGTGTGCGTGTGTGTGTGCGCATGCACAACACTCTCAAAAAAAGTTTAAAAAATTTTTAATAAAAGAAGTTTTATTTATGCTAAGAAAATATTGATATTGTGCAATATTGACATATGCCCTATCAAATTCACTTTTTAGCAGTAGTTGTATAGACCCTGGAACATGAGTTATGAGCTCTGATTTCTGTCACTAACTAGCAATGTGACTTTGGATAAATCTAGTACTATCAATTTCGGTTTCCTTATTGTAAAATGGGGAGCTGAAGTAAATGAAGATAAGATGCCTTTCTGATCTGACACTTTAAATACATCAAAAACAGACTTCCTTTTCTTTGTCATATTTCTTATTATATTTTTCCATTCCTTGTGGTACTGCTGTACTTATCCATCTGCTTTCTCCTCCAAAAAGCCCTGTGAAAGACTCCAATTCATGACCCACCATCTCTTTTACATGAGTGTAAAAGAGTCATTATCACTTTAAGGTACAAAAATTTTTAAAGTCTTTTTATGAAAATCCTATGTGTGCTCAAAAATAACTTTTCACAGAATTAAATAAATACCATTATATCCAACTATGAATCTAATTCTTATTTAAAGAAATTGGCTCAATCAATTATGGAGGCTGGCAAATCCAGGCTACAGAATAAGCCAGTAGGTTGAAGATACAGGAAAGGGCTCATATTGTATTTCAAGTTCAACAGTCATCAGCCTGAAAACCCAGAAAAGAGCTGATGTTGCAGTGCAAGTCCCAAGGCTGTCAGCTACAGAATTTCTTCTTGCTCCTGGGAGGTCAGTCTTTGTTCTACTCAAGCCATCATCTGATTGAACCAGGCCCACCCACATTTTAAAGGCAATCAACTTTAATGTTGATTTAAATGTTAATTTAAAGTCTGCTGATTTAAATGTTAATCTCATCCAAAACACCCTCATAGAAACATCCAGAGTAATGTTTGACCACACATGTGGTCACTGGGCCCAGCCAAATTGACAAAAACCAAGCAAACAAATAAACAAATGAGCAAAGAAAGAACAATGTAGCTATAAACCAATGTAGTTCATTCTTTATATTATTTAATTCATGCATTGTCCCTCAGAATTTGATGCCATTGCTAGCAGTTAACAAATAGCAGAGCCAGAAATCTGCTCCAGGTCTATCAGTCTGTTGGTCTCCATTGTGATGATTATTAACCCTCCCAATACAGTTTCACTATTTAATCTTATTTAAATTTTTATAACAATAATCTCCATATATATATATATATATATATTTTTTTTTTTTTTTTTGAGAAGAGACAGAGTGCAAGTGAGGGAGAAGGGAAAGGGAGAGAGAGAGAGAGGGAGAGGGAGGGATTGAATTTTAAGCAGATTCCACGTTCAGCACAGAGCCGATATGGGGCTGGATCCCACAACCCTGGGGTAATGACCTGAGCCATAATCAAGAGTCAGACACTCAACTGACTGAGCCACACAGGCACCCTTCCATTTATTTCTTTCAACTGAATTTGTAATAATTTTGCCAAATGACAACCAACAAAAATTTATATTAAACATGTTCTTTTATTTGATAACAAAAATAATATCAAGTTTGAACCAACCCAGCACCCTTAATATCTCCAATACTCTGCTAATAATCAACACTGCAGTTGTCCTGTATAAATAGCCCCTATATTATAAGCACGAAGGTCTTAGAACTCTGCTTATCTCTGTTTTCAACTTATCCTTGCAATTCTATTTGCTCTCTGTTTGTACTCTGCCTTTAGTTCCATTACTTACTACCTGATTTTTATCTCTCTTCAGTTTCTTTTCACTGACAACTTATTTAGACTAACTCTTTTCTTCTTTGACTCTATACTTCTCAATGGTGCTTTTATTATATTATTTAATTAACTGCATCATGAACATGGGCCAGCTGTGCTTTATTTTCAGGTCTCTTCTCCAAAAATACTAACTGATTCAAACCCACTAGGCATCAACAACATGACTCAGAAGGAAAGGCTATTAAAGCAACACTAAAGCCTTTAATTCACCTCATCATTACCTAATTAAGTAATATAGAATTCGTACATTTTAAGACACTATCATACTGAGAACTGTTATACAAACCTGTGAATAATTTTTAAAGTGATATGCATGTCTTTTGTCTTAAGTGTTTATAGTGCTTAAGTATGTAAGCATTACTGGGTAGATTTTATCATCAGAAAATTAAAAAAAAATTGAAGTATAAATGATAAGAAATACAAGACTAGCCAGGAAAAAAAAAAAAGGTAGAAATAGGAACAACATATACAAATTATGATTTAATTTCCTTGCTGCTTTTGGATTAGGGCACAATTTATTTACTGGACTCTGTACTCTTCTCGGTTTAATACTACACTAGTCTTTAAAGTTAAAATATAGGTGTTAGTAATATTCAAACACATGATTTATTCAAATTAATATGATGGTGAAAGGTGATTGGAAAATAAAATGTTAGAGAAGCAATACAAAGGATCTAAAGATACTTTTTAAAAAAAAAAAATGTTTATTTTTGAGAGAGAGAGCTCATGAGCAACTGAGAGAGGGGCAGAGAGGGAGACAGAGGATCCTAAAAGGGCTCTACACTGACAGCAGAGAGCCTGATGTGGATCTCAAAACCAGGAACCATGAGATCATGACCTGAGATGAAATCAAGAGTCAGACAGTTGACCAACTGGACCACACATGTGCCCCTAAAAATGCTTTTTTTTAAAAATTGACTTTAAAAAAGGACTTCGGAGTGCCTGTGACTCAGTTTGTTGAGCATCCGACTCTTGATTCCTACTCAGGTCATGATCCCATGCTGGGCTCTGCACTGATCATGGAGCCTGCTTGGGATTCTCTCTCTCCCTCTGCCCCACTCCCCTGCTCACATATGCTTTCTGAGTCTTTAAAAAATTAAAAAAATATATATTAAAAAAAGGATTTATAATGTCTCTTATGTGTAATACTATTAAAGAAATAATTGAATATCTCAGCTGAGTTCTACATCATCATTGAATAAGAAAATATATGTAAGCTCATCCTAGTATTAGTTCAGATTCATATATAAGCGAAGGATGTAAAACTCTGAAAGAATTCCCCAAGTTTCATCCTTAAGGAAGCAAACACACAGTGCTGAGCACTTAATCCTTTGACCAGCCTCATCTATTTGTCATGATATAGAAGTGTGAAAGTTTCAAATTATAGTACAGATAAGAAGATGGAAAGAATACCTTCAAGTAGGTTACACAAGAAAGGCTAAGTAGAGGAATATTTTTATAGTTAGCAACAAAATTTTATAGATACTGATAATATTCTAGGTAAATGAAAATCCCTTTTAAGACATGTAGCTCAGAAGATTTCAATTAAACTTGGACATTTCTCAGTTTTCTATAGTCTCATCATTACTAAAAGAAGGTATTTGCCCTACAGATCTCAGTTCACTGATAACATTCTGGCCCCAAAGTACAAAGTACCAAGGCCTCCTAACTTCCATGACTTCTTACCTACATCTCAGACTGCTTCTCTTCCTTTGAGTTTAGCCCTATGTGTTCATTCTTCCATTTCTGTGGCTTATTCTTCCTGATTTCAACTGCTTCCATGACTGAAACTATCATCTCAAAACAGAAGCGTGCAGGTTACTTCACAGCTTCGTAGCTTCACTTGGCATGGTGTGTGCACATGTCCACCAGTGTTTCACCATTAATGTGAGTGTAAAGTCTAAAAGGATACTTGTTCTCTCCAGACCATATTACACTTCAGAATTTACATTTGTTTTGAAATTAGCATTATGTTTTCAATCCTATAAACAGAAAAACAAATGAATTCATCTTTTTCAATGATCCTCCCATGTGTAGACAAATCTCTTAATGTACTAATTTTTTGGAGTATTTATTGATTTTTTATTTTTTGGATCTTTAAAAAAAATAATTGAAGTATAACTGACATATAATTATGTTGTCCTCCATTGTAACATTGCAACATTTCTGACATTCTGTAATCTTTCTTACTGCCACTAACCTTCCTTGCCATGTATCAGGATTCCAGCATTAGACTTCAAATTAGCATATTTCCAGGCTCTGCAGCTGTCCATTCAACATTGTTATTCAACGAGTGCTCTGGGAATTGGCAGTATTGGCATCATTTGGAAACTCGTTAGAAAGGTGAAATCTCAGGCTGTACTTGAGAACTTGTGAACTTTGTGTTTTAGCAGGATTCCCAGGTGATTGGAGTGCTCATTAAAGTTTGAGAAGCTTTGTGGAGCATGACCATGTTATTTCTCTACTCACAAGGCATAGAAAAAAATCATTGAATGATAGCATTAATGAATGTAAAAGTATTACATTCTCCCTTTCAAAGGTAATTCTCACTAAACACCTATACACACCCTGTACTTGAGTTGTTTTGCTATCCATTGAACCACTGTTTACATTCCAATGTGTGGTTTACTTGCCTAAAAGGCCCCCCTACTCATTTGTTTACACAAATCTAACCCATTCTGAAGGAGTTCAAGATCCAACTTTAAAAATACAGTTTTTATAGTCCCTATTATAGAAATAATAATTATATAAATAATTTTATTAACAGTATCTATAAAAATGTATTTTGTAATATTTATGTTTTCTTTAAATTTATAGCCCATATCTCCAATTACATGATGAGCCTTTTATTAGCTTGTATCCTAACATCTAGAAGAGATCCTTGCACACCACTGAGACCAGATGATTTCTAAGAATAGGTCTTTCTAGATATGCATAAAAAATAAATTAGATTTACTTTTAATTTATAACACTATTTGTACAACAAAATTGTACAAAATTCTACAAGATGATAGTAAAAAATTTGCTTAAACAGATTTCCCTGCTGTTTTCCATCTCCATATAAGAAAAAAATGTAACTTAGTGTAAATGTCAGCACATTTATTTATTTATAATTTTTTAATGTTTAGTTTTTGAGAGAGAGAATGAGAGAGAGAGAGAGAGAGAGAATGTGGGAGGGGCAGAGAGAGAAGGAGACACAGAATCCAAAGCAAGCTACAGGCTCCAAGCTGTCAGCACAGAACCTGATGCAGGGCTCGAACTCACCAAGTGTGAGATCATGACTTGAGCCAAAGTCAGACGTTTAACTGACTGAGCCACCCAGGCTCCCTAAATGTCAACACATTTAAATGGGTAAGAACTGAATTATATGATTATATATAGCATTAACTTTCACTACGTGCATTTAAAATAATGCTGTATGATAAAATGGTGTTTGGGTATATTGTAAGATTTAATAGGGAAGTAATAACGTTAATAAATCTATAGAGAAATGTATCTACATAAACAACTAAAATATTTAGTAGAAATAAAGCTTAAAACTGTTTCTTCTTAATTAACATATATTATTAACCATAATGGTTTAACAATTTGTATTAGTCACAAGTAAATTATGTAATTACTATTTGAAGCAAAGAACTTTTATAAATAAGAAACAAAATTCACCCTCATTTTTAATATCAAAAGGAAATAGCAAAAATCAATATACTTCTTTCTCACAGGATTCATCGTTGTATTAGTTCTTAACATTTTTTTTTTGTTTCAAATAGTTATGTAGTCAAATATAAAGCAAACAATCTATAGTTTTTCCAGTTATTTTCATAGTAATTATATATGCAAAGTATCTTTCTGGTGCTTTTTAGGTTTGATGTTCTCCTATTTTAAATATTAATTCTAAATATTAAGGGATAAAAAGAACAACTATACAAAGTAATAAACAATTGTATATGTCTTATAGTTTATAAAGCCTTTGCTTTGGATTGCTCAAGTCCTAGAATTCTCTTTTGTCTTTAATGGAACCCAGAATTTTCTTTTTACAAATTCTATTTTAAGCATTTTTTAAATGTTTATTTATTTTTGAGAGAGAGAGAGAGAATGATCAGAGGAGGGGCAGAGAGAGAGACACACACAGAATCTGAAGCAGGCTCCAGGCTCTGAGTTGTCAGCACAGAGCCCGATGCAGGACTCGAACCCATGAACTGTGAGATCATGACCTCAGCCAAAGTTGGATGCCCAACTGACTGAGCCACCCAGGTGCCCTCTATTTCAAGCATCTTATTGTTTTTTATTATCACGCTATCTTAAGTTGGTGAAGTTCATTTCACAATAATTAACCTGTTGTTCTTAAGAAATGACTTTGTCAAGACATCCAGAGGAATATGGCCAGAGTTCTAGATCAGAACTATGGCTAGTGGTGAGCCTTCCAATGGTGAACCATCTAGAAGCATTTGAAGAGTTAATCATGCAATACAACCTAAGACTAAATTAGACCTATCAATCCTGTACCTGGTCCACAATTTAGGTCATGAGTATGCATTAGATGAAACTGTAATAATCTTTCTTACCTTTTCTTTCCTTCCTAAAGATCACTGTGAAATCTGAGAATATTCTTTAATTCTTACCCTTTGGGGAATGATGGGGCTGACATCAGGTGGATATTGCATGCCTAAGACATGATAAAGGAATTTTCTCCTAGAGAAGGCAAAACACAAACACATACAACAAAATCATAGGACAATGTAATGAGTTATATTGTAGATTAAAATTCAGATTAGTAAGCATTAAGTAAAGAAATATCATTTTTGCTGGGTGACTAAGCAAGGTTTAACAAAGGAGTTGACACTGGATCTAAACTTTTATAAAGAAAAATTCAACATTCAGATGAGTATGGGATTAAAGCCATCCAAAAAAAAAGTGGGGGGAAAATAAGAGAATAAAATAGAGGAAAGTCAAAAGAAGAAACACTATAGGATGTAATACATATCAACTACATCGTTGACTACTTTATAGACCACATGAGGCTTAGAGGAGGCAATAATGTCTTGGAACTACACAATATGGGAGGTTCAAGTGAGTTTGAACTTTATATCATAGATCATGAAAAGGCCAAAAAGGGTTTCTGAATTATTTTTTAACAATAATGTTAATGATTTACTTTTTTTTTCTTTTGAATTTGATAATAAAATACATTGGACTCCAAACATCAAAAATACATGAAATATTCAAGCTGGAAAGGATTTTATAAATTATTTTGCCAAAATAGTCATTTATAGTTGGGCAAATTGATTTCCAAAGACTTTGAATAACTCCTACAAAGTCAAAGAGCTATTTCTATTTGTTTTAACTAGAAATCACACACAGTTTTTGTAGTTATTTTGGTTGTGTCAATAATTCTAACACCAGAATGCAATCAACCTCTATTGAGATGAAAGTAGAATTTTTGATTTGGGTGATCAGTTTGTTTCAAGAGATTGATTTGAACTATTATGACTTTTCCCCCTCTATATAATTATATTTCATTTAAAGTTAGTTTTAGACAAAATTGCCATGAATTTTAAAAAGTATAAACATCATCATTTCATCCTTTCTTTAGTGGTCCTCTCATATACTGTTATCATGCAATATAATATTTAGCTGTTTTATGTCTTTTTTGTTGTTGTTCCAAAAATCACTGAAAACAAAATGAAATCTTTGCACTTTCCTGGATATAACCAGACATAGTCCTGAGAGGAAGGGAAGGCCTCAAATCTGTTAGCTTTTCAGGTAAGATAAATTTGGATGTAAATGACTCACTTCCTAAGGATTTAGAACTTTTTATTTTTTCCAATTTGGTGGAGATAAAAAGGGAAAAAGGGAAAAAATTTTAAAAAAGATAAGAATAGCATCTTGGTTTCTGTCAACCTCAGAAGAGCACTGTCAAGCTCTTTCTGGCTCACATGACATAGACCTCTCTCTGGATGCAGCATCTGATTTGCTACAGTACTTAATTTCTCCTGCCAACATATGTAATGCCCTCTTTAATATACAACCCTATTTAGCTTTTATTTCTTCTATATATTCTCAGCAAAATTAAGTACATCTCAGGGCAGAAGGTGGGGTGCTGCCTGCCTCTGGGAAGGCAGAGAAGTGGGCTACTCCATCTGGCCTGAAGTATTCAGGGGGATGTGGCGTTTCAAGTTTCCCAGACATATGCACTCCAATATTCTCATTCTGGTTATCAGGGTCCCATAGTTTCCCAACTAGGGTCATGGCTTTAACATAAGAGGAGTCACAGTTGAGACTTGAAGTTTTGAAGCTTTCTCAGAATTAAGATTTTCTACTCAGTCTGTTCTCCAACTGCTAGAAATAAAAGCCTTTTGGTTTTCACAGTATGATATGTGGTTGACTTTCTTGAGCCTATCCTTTTTATTTAAGGCTTCTAGAGCAACTTACAATGTTATTTGTTTATTTAGATAAGGTGACCAAGGTTATTTTAAAATATGCATTTTATAATTTGATTATCTCAGCGAGTTTCATGTTGCTTCCTCTTGATTTTTCTGGTTCTTTCTCATGCATCTTCTTTCTTTAATTACCTATTAATCTTTAGCTGATTGTAGTTGATGCCCAAGAAAGTTAGAGGTAACCTGAGACCAAAATTAACTATGCCTTTTCCCAGAGAGGAATTAAATTTGCTTCTGCCTGATGCCTAAGGGGAACTCACTATTGGAGATGATGGTAAAACACGTTCATGGATTGAATTCCTTAAATATCTCAAAGTACATAGCTAGGGTGAAAACCCATTGCACCATTGTTCTATGGCCATAATATCTGCAAAATATTTTTCCTTTCCTTTTACTTCCCCTGCATTGTTTAGTTTCAAACAGACTTTCCTACTGTCTTCTGGGGTTAGGGTACTTAGTAGTCATGTCTAGGCCTGGTTTGGTCTTTTCCTGGGATTGTAACCTTTATGCCCCAGGATAATATAAGGAAGTTCTCTTTAAGACTCTCCACATTGGTCAGTACCTTAGTTTGTACTTCCTCCAGTATAGCAGATGAACCAAAACTTAAGTTTTATATATTGTCTGGTTCCCTAAAAGACTTTGGTGCTCTGATATTGCTCTTTCATCAGTTAAAAACCTCCAAACAAAAATTGACCTGAGTACTCACCACTGTATTCTAAAATTCTATAGTTTAGTTAATATGCTTTCAAAATATTTACCCATAATTTTTAGAAAATGAGTTAATGTGGATAGTCCTTTAGAAACAGGAAAAGTAGAGTAAATATTTTAAAATATCAAGGCAAAACATATTGGGAGCCTAGTTTAGGTGAATAATCACTATAAAATTCATTTTCCCCATGTATGACTTCTATTCTCTCACATAGAGTGATATGTGTGAAATCATATAAAAATAAGACAGATTTTATTTAAAACTGGGATTTTACGAGAAGATGTGTATGTGTATTAAAAACAAATAATGAAACAGGGGTTAGGAGATTTCCAAAAGAATGATTAAAATGATAGGTAATGGAATCATGACCTTAACCTCTAAGTCAACAGGAAGTAAACTAAGGACCCAGCAAAATGAAAAGGAGAAAAAAAGGCCAATAAAGTGAAGGCCCTGTGGAAATTCACAACCACTCAATTAATAAATAGTTGAATAAGAAAGCAAGACCATAAAAGATTGTGTCAGAAAGTGGGATTTGGGTGATAAAAGACTTTAGGGTTACATCTTAGGGTATAACTATGAAGTTTGTAGTAAACATGGACTATAGTTGAAGATTATTAATGATGATAAAGTCAAAGCTACTTTTTTAAAAAAATTTTCTACATGAATTTTGAAATCAACCAGGCTGTGAGTAGGAGTTGGAACAAACAGGAAAAGTAGGGATTTGATGTCAATGTATTCAGTAACTGAAGGTGAATAATTGGGTAAGTTGGACAAAAGTAAATGATAGTAATTAGGAAGGGTAGAGTGTTATAGATATATAGAAGTAGAAGTTTTTGCAAAAGAGGAGGAGAGCTGCCCTGGATGAACAATTGAGAACCAAAAAGGTATTGTCTTCAGTTATAGGAGCTTTAAAAGAATAACTTCTACTAATTTTATTCTCTCATCAAACAAAATCATCAGGGAGTTTGTATTTGGATGACATTGTTTTCACCCTTGTCTTTTACATAATGTTAATAAACAAAAAGTCAAATTTGACCCAGTAACCATACTTTAGGTCATTAGTAAAGAAGAGTATTTGTTGGTATAATTTAAGGAGATAGAGGCAATGGAATGTAGTAATTAAGAGTGTCATGCTCTGGTTTTAGAAGCAAATTATCAGTGTTCATACTTGTTATGTGTTGATTTATGTCCTTCCAAAAGAGACACATTGAAGTCCTAACCCCACTACCTGAGCATGTGACTTTATTTGGAAATACGATCATTGCAGATTTAATTATTTAAGATGAGGTCATATTGGAATAGAATGTACAATGGGCCCCTAATCTGATGTTGTAGTTGTTATTGTACATGTGTGTGTACAAGCCTATATTTATATCTCTTATGACAATCAAGGGCTGATGGGGAGATAAAGCAACCCAAACTTTCACATCCTGCTGATATAAATGTAAAATGATATGGCCACTATGGAAAACCATTTTTTAATTTCTAATAAACTTGCACATATATGTATCATATGACCTAGATATTTATAAGTGAAATAAAAAATTATATTTATAAAAAATGGATATTTATACAGGTTTTATTCATAATCACCAAAAACTGCAAATAACTGTCTCTCAACTAAGTAATGAATAACAACTGTGGCACATTTGTCTTAGGAATAAATTTTTTTAAAAAAAGGATAAATTGCTGAAATGCTCACCAGTATAGATGAATCTCAAATGTAGTATTCTTAGTGAAAAAAGCTAAACCCAAAATGCTACAGACTGCATAAGTCCATTTACATGACATTCTGGAAAAGGCAAAATTGTTGTGAAGGGGAATAGATCTATAATTGGCAGTATTATGGATAAAGAGATTTGCCTTCAAAAGAGTGGCATGAGAGTGTTTTGTTGTGCTTTGTGTTTATAGTGAGCAATGGTGGAACTACTTTGTGTCTTGTCCATGGAGGTGATTGCACAACGATATGCTTTTGTCAATATTCACTCTAACCAGAGTTAGAGTGAAAATTTCTGTTAAGCAATAATTCTGTTTAAGAATTCTAAAATAAATTTAAAAATTTAAATTGCTGCTATTAATATAAGGTAATAAATAATCAAAAAGCATATGTTAGTTTCCTAGGGCTTCCATAAAAAATCATCACAAATTTTGTGGCTTAAATCAACAGAAATTTACTCTCTGACAATTCTGGAGGACAGAAGTCCATAGTCAAAGTGTTGCTTCCTTCTGGAGGGTCTGAGGGAGAATGCCTTCCATGAGTCTCTCTTAGTTTGTGGTGACTGGCAGCAACCTCTGGCATTTGTTGGCTGGTAGGTGTTATCACTACAGTCTCTACCTCCTTCTTCTCATGTGGCCTTTC
Source organism: Panthera tigris (assembly GCF_018350195.1). Taxonomy (NCBI): domain Eukaryota; kingdom Metazoa; phylum Chordata; class Mammalia; order Carnivora; family Felidae; genus Panthera; species Panthera tigris. Next base: position 83,344,972 of record NC_056661.1, read on the forward strand.
CCTTTGCATTCCTTTGTGTCTTCTCCTTTTCTAAGGACACCTGCCATTGGATTTAGGACCCATCCTAATCCAGGACTATCTCATCTCAAGATCTTTACCTTAATTAGAGGTGCCTGGGTGGCTCAGTCGGTTAAGCGTCCAACTTCAGCTCAGGTCAGGATCTCGTGGTCCATGAGTTCGAGCCCCGCATCGGGCTCTGGGCTGATGGCTCAGAGCCTGGAGCCTGCTTCCAATTCTATGTCTCCCTCTCTCTCTGTCCCTCCCCCGTTCATGCTCTGTCTCTCTCTGTCTCAAAAATAAATAAACGTTAAAAAAATATTTACCTTAATTAAATCTGCAAAAAACCTTATTCGAATAAGGTCACATTCTGAGGTTCTGAGGGAACATATCTTTTGGAGAACCACTATTCAATCCACAAGGCATCATTGCAATCTTCAATAAATGCAGATATAGATAAAGGATGCTAACTTGTAAATTCTCTTTTATGTTCCTTTTAAAAATATTTATTTCATTTATTTTGAGAGAGAGAGAGAGAGAGAGAGTACACATGAGTGGGAGAGGAGGAGAGAGGGAGGGAGACAGAAAATCCCAAGCAGGCTCCATGCTGTCTACACAGAGCCTGATATGCGGCTTGATCCCACAAACAGTGAGATCATGACCTGAGCTGAAATCAAGAGTCTGACGCTCAACCAACTGACCCACCTATGTGCTCTTTCATTTATGTTCTTATTCTGAGAATATTTTGCCTCATATATTTCTTAAAATAAGAGATCAAAATTGCTAATAGGTGATTTTTAACAATACATTTGAAATGATCTGTTTCCCTATAATCAAACTACTATAGATTTCTTTGATAGTATTTTTTCATGAGTAAGCTGAATAGTCTTATAAAGTACAAATATAACTCATATGAATAATTTATTTTAATGAGATACAAAGTGCATTTAAGTTAATGTGAGAAAAAAAAAATCATGCACTGACTCAATCAGCCAGTGCATCAAATACTATCTTTAAAGCATTTAGAAATATCTTCAAGATGTGAAAATAAACAGTGCTGAATCAGAAACTTAGAATAATGTAGCTGGCATGAACTAGAATGTAACATCAAGAATTCATGTTAAATTATGCCCAGTAAAATAAGAAACCAAAAGAAGAAACATTGAAGAGAAAATAAAATGTATACTTTTAATTTAAGATTCACTACAAAATGCATTTTGATAGGGACCACTGCTCCTGTCACCCACCACCTCATTTCATAAGATTTGAACTTATTCTTTGTCAGTTCCTTTCTGCGAGGATTCTAGGGAGGAGAATCATCCGATTTTATGGTAAGATTTCCAAGAGAAGGAAACAGAAAAAGTGACAAGGAAGAGGGATAATTATGCTAGGGCTGGACACTGGGAAAAATTTCAGAGAGACAGAGAACCATTGCAGATCTGAGAGTGAGCAAAGAAGTCGTACTAAGGGAGCTTGAATTGACTCCACTGTCCAGTTCCATGCCCATAGCTACCAGCTCACGTCAGGTTGCTGTTCACACCGTCACCATATCTGATTGTGATCCAGAATCTCCCTCTTAAAATGTTTGACACAGAACTTTCAAAATAATCTTCCTATTGAATTATGTAACTTACCTTCTTGCGAGAAGGAAGGAGCCTTTCAGTATTCCTCCCTGTACTGGGGTACTTGTGTATAGGGTTTTAAATGAATGGATAGACACACCCAATCAAAACATATTAATGATGGAAGGTTTTTGTCCACATAAAACTTCTTTATCAAAACATGGCATGACTGTGGGATGGGTGAGAGGTTTTGTCAATGGTAGAAATTTTTTAAAATGTATAACCTTTTATACTAGACATAGAAAACAGTCAGCTGTTTTTACTTTGCTATCTGAATACTCAATCATACTTAAAAGTTTCATAACTTAAATTTCATTTCTCTTTCTTGGTTTAATTTGTTTTAATGTTTATTTTTGAGAGAGAGAGAGAGAGAGAGAGAGAGCTAGCAGGGGAGGGGCAGAAAGAGAGGGAGACACAGAAACTGAAGCAGTTCCAGGCTCTGAGCTGTCAGCACAGAGCCTGACACAGGGCTCGAACTCACAGACCACGAGATCATGACCTGAGGTGAAGTCGGACACTTAACCAACTGAATCACCCAGGTGCCCCTCTCTTTCTTGGCTTTTAGATAGGGGATGGTTTGGGGGAAGATAAGGGACCAAGTATGGACAAAATAAGATGAGAAGTAAGAAAGAGGTAGAGAGGAAAAGGAAAGGCTCCACAGAAAAGAAAGGCACAAGAGGGAAAAAAGAGAAAGCACTAGGAAAGCAAACGTTATTTTAAAATACAACTAGGATTGGGGCACCTGGATGGCTCAGTTGGTTAAGCTTCTCACTTTGGTTCAGGTCGTGTCTCACGGGTTTGTGGTTGGAGCCTGGCCTAGGGCTCTGTACTGACAGCTCAGAGCCTCGAGCCTGCTTCAGATTCTGTGTCTCCCTCTCTCTCTGCTCCTCCCCTGCTCACGCTGTGTCTCTCTTTCTCTAAAAAAAAATAATAAAATAAAATAAAATAAAATAAATAAATAAAAACATTAAAATACAACTAGTATTGCAGTTAATAATGTTACAAAATAATAACAATACAAATAAAGTATTTTTAGTTTTATTTCACCTTGAGAGCATAAGACAGAATATAATATATATTATTTGTGACCCTATCAAGCTAAGGTGCTGATAAGAGAGGTGGCAGGTATCATGAGAAGTAAAAGTAAAAAGATTAAGAACAAGGTATCCTTATCTGATCTATATGGGAGCTTGATGGTAATTGATGGCATATGAAGAAAACATGTAAGCAAATTATATAAAGTTACACAACTAAGAAATAAAATAATTTAAATAATTATCAAATTATCAACATATTGGGAGAAGGGGATAATGAGAGATGGAACATAAGTTAAATGATAAATTTCTTGGCTTCTGTGAAGGAGAGTTCATAGCTAACATTTACCTTCCATAAAGCAATAAATTGGCAAAATGTATACAAATAATTCAGGGTGAGAAATGACTAAAATATTTTATCTATGTGCAGTGGAAGAAGGAGGAAATAATGGCAAGGGTGCAAGGATTGCTACTATTTTTCTTTATGATGTCTGCTGTACTCTATGAATGCATAACATGCCATTATTTTGATTAAAGTACTTACTATTAATATAAAAAAATCATACATCAAAATTATTTTTGAAATAAGATTTCTCTGTTATGCAATATATTGAAAAATTCAAAGGTATCTAGAACTGAGAACAGTGGGAAATATGTTTTATTTTTTTATGTTTACGTTATTCATCAAGAGAAATGCCAGCTCATCAAATGTTATCAGTGTAATCAATGCATGGTCCAACTGTATCTCAATAGATGTTATTATATGTTATTTCAATCTTATCTACATACTTGCCTTAAGAAGGGAATGAGTGAAGGAATGCTCTGTCCAATTTTCACATATTTTGCCAGTTTAATACTGTACAAAACTCATGTATTAATCTCAAAAAGGAAAAAAAGAAAATCTAAATTTTCCTCATTAAAACGTGTGGTATAGAGAAAACCAAATAGTTGAGATTAGGATCATTGTTCTGACACCTATATTTTTGTGCCCTCACGCCTTTGCTTCTCTGCGTTATTTTTTCTATAAGTGTATACTATGAAATGTGAGAAGTTGGTACACAAACACACATAAAACTCTATGATCCACTCATTTTGAACTCTGAAATTCCATAACTTTAGAAGAATTTCTTTAAAGACTATCTTTTTTTTCTATTTAATTTTCAAATATTATTTTAAAACTTGCAAGACAAGAAAAACTGGTTCCATACCATCACCTCAAGTGGATTTTCAATACAATTCCTCACAGCTATTTCATGTCTCCGGGATAATAGTATGATCCATTCTGTGACAATACTTAATTGTGCAATGTTTGTTTTTCTTTTCTCTAATGTGTTTTTTTTTGGGGGGGGTATATATATGGTAACGGATACTGTTTTTAAAAATATATGTATTTTAAAAATAGGCACTATTTTGAATATATACCATAGACATCCTTAGTTAACTGAGAAACAAAACCAGAATATATTAAGGGGACTAAATTAGTGTGCTCAATTTTAATGGGTCTCCAAATATTTGCTTGTTATAGCATACTGGGCTTATGGGGAAAAGTGTTCCAACTGCCGGCTTATTATTCAGGAGAATGTACGGGAAAACCTGTTTTTATTAGCACCTTTTCCCAAACACTAGCCTCAAGATATTAGAATAAAATAGCAATGTGTGAGTTTAAATGTTGAAAACTATGCTGGGTTGCTGGTAAAGAAATATGTTTAACAAAGTATTTGCCCTTTGAATTAGTATTATTTTCCCCCCAGGAAACCAGGTGGAGAATAAAGCAATATTCTTCCACTTTGTTACCAAATTACAGAATTCATTTGTGTCCTATGGGCAGAGGTAGACACACAGTATTTACAGCTCAAAATCTTATTCAAGAAATGCCCATCAAGCACTGTAATGATGTCTTGTTTATCTTGATGGTTTATTGTTTTCCTCCAACACGTCTGAGATGTTTTACCATTCAGCTGATTTTAGCAGTTTCTAAGCACATCCCCAGTCTCAGAGAGTTGTACTCGCCTTGCCTTCTGCAGAGCTTGCTGGTGAAGGCAGTGTCCTGGCCTCTGGCCAGTTGCTTCTCCCTGGGTGTAGACCCTGAGTCTCTGATTAGACCAGTGAGCATTGAGCACAGCAAACCTAACAGCAAATTCAGCTGCAAAGATATCATTCAGGTGGATGCTATTCTAGCTTAAGGAAATATACACTTTCCACTTTACTGTTTTAAAGAAATGGTTTGAAGGAAAATATACGCTCTGTACTATCAAGACACACAACTAGACTACAATGCAAAGGATGTTTATAAACCTTCAAACTGAAGGTTTATGAAAATAAATAATGAGTAAAAACTTACGAGGACACATTTTGTTTTATAAAGAGATAGAAAACTATAGAAATGTTGCCTGCATTTTATGAGCTTAGTAAGCTTTAAATATAAGACATTTAATGAAAATAAATTCTGTGTTTATCTCACAATATCTAGTTCACTTCTATTTTTCTGGCTGTTGGTCCTCTGATAAGCTGTGATGATCAAAATCCTTGGTAAATTTAAAATTTCCAATTTAAAATTTACAAATTTAAAATTTCCAATACCTTTTCTAGTATCTCGATACTTGAAAACTAGTATCTAGTTTCTAGATACTAGAAAAGGTATTGGAAATATTTCTTAACAATTATTTTTGGATATAACATAATAGAAAAATCTTTATATTTTAATTTAATGTTCTATAAATAAATTGAGTCTAGAACCTTAACACAGAGTGATAAAATAGGAGAATAATTGGTAATGTTTGAAATAATAACTAGGTCAGAAGATTTCAAAACAGAAGGCTTCATTATGTTCTCTCATTAAAAATTCTTTCAAACTACTGTCAGAAATGAAATGGACTGTAAGTCTAATATACAACAATATTTCTTCCATTATTACACAATATAAATATGAATTGGAAACATAACTCTCTGCTTTGATATGTTACAGTCCTAATGCCATGTTTCATCAACAAAGATTAGACAGTTTAATGACCACTCCATCTTCTATACATAAAGGTAACAGTTCAATACTACCCAGCTTTTCCAAAGAATGCATGAAATGTTACAGATTACTTTTATAAATTTTAGTCATTGAGGTATATTTTATTACCATTAGTCTCTAACATGGCTTTTCTCTCATTAAATGAAGATTGAGTAGAAATTTGGATTCAATATCAAATGACTCATAACCAATTGAAGTTAGAATTTCATCCAAGCACTAAATCTCAAAAAAAAAAAAAAAATCTTGAGATAAATTAATAGTTATACCCATTTTAGTAATGAGGTAAATGGAAGGATAGAAAGGTAATATTTCACAGTTATAACACAGTTATTATATTTCAAATGGAAACCAATTTCATTGTACTACATGCTGTTCAACTATGGGATTCTTGACCAGCTACTATTCTATATGACTTCAGATAACATCTTTTTTGGCATTCTCACCAAATCTAATTCAAGATCAATTGCCTAAAATACTCAATTGTCCATATTACCAAAGAAATAGGCCTTCACTGTTAAAAATACAAGCTATTAAAGACATTGTTTAGTTTTAAAGTGATAGAAGAAAAAATAAGTCAATAGAGAGCATTAAGGAGTTTGTTTCATCTGTAACTTATCCATACTTGATTTTCAAAATAAATGAAAATATTCATTTCAGCTTCTGGATCAAAATTCTGAACGTATTTCCTATGAGGAATTTTAGTTTCCATGAATAAAATATTCATAGTCATAGAATATAATAGATAACTGAAAGGAAGCAGTCTTGTTGATACGGTTCTTGGGACTAGATACGCATCTGATAAAAAATGAAATTATTCTTTAAAAGGAGTCCATGGACACAACTTTAACTGAAGAGGAAATTGTGTTTATACATGTTATCAGTTATGAGAAATTAGATTCTTGAGAGCCATGTGTTTAGACAGCCTGCCTCTCTCTTTTCCTGTCTATATGACATACAATTTATATTGTGCCATCTGGAAGGGGTACAGGCAACGACCAAAGCAAAATCCAGTTCATAAAACTACAAGCTATATATCTACTTGGAAAAAAATTAATGCTATTTTAGGGTTAAGATTTTTCTAACTCTGCTTTTTTTCTTTAATTCATTGCTGTAATTCTTTGTATTTTTGGATGCCTACTTTTTGAAAATCTTGTTTTTGATAATCGTCTAATCTCTCAGATAATCTTTTTACAGAGTGCCATATGTTTTGAAATCTATCCAAGAGACATATTATTGCCTTCTGAGAAAAGAATTAAATTGTTCTATCCCAAGGAATTCCTCTTCAAGTATATCAAAAATGCTTCCAAAAAATGAATCACTTCAAAGATAATAACCATAAAATCAAAAAAACTTTTTGGAAACCTGAAAGTGAGAAAAACCTGTATATTTTTTGGGGAACATGTAAAACTTAAAAGATGGTTACATCAGGGGGTGTTTCTCACTTTTATAAATTAATTTCAAGGCAGGCCACTGTCCCAGTGTGACCTAGGAAAGTTAAAACACAGGTAGAAACCTACATTATCTCTACCTTAAAGAACCAAAAGGTAGAATCAGAGCAATCATACTCCTAGAAGGTGACAAGGGAATCCTGGAAGGGAATTAGTCCTAAATTTTATATACAAACTCTTTCCAAATCCCTGGCTAACCACTGAGCCATGCAAGCATAAGGAAGACTTAAAGCAGCTTGTGGTGAAGCATAAAAAGAGGAAACTCAGAGTTGAGGTGCTTTCCACAGGCAAGAAGAATTTGCAATTTTATCATAAGGAAGATAATTTTTAATTTATAGGAATATAACAGAATGTGAAGCCTCAACAACACAACTCTGACAATTTCCAGAATATAATACAAAATTACCTAAATATGAGGAATCAATACAGTGTGATCTATTCTTCTGACAGGAAAATAAAATAAACAGAGATCAATTTCAAGATATTACTAAAGTTAGGTTCTCAAACAAGGACGTTGAAACAGTTTTTATAAAGATAATCAATGAGGTACAGGAAAATGCATGTGGAAACAAATGAAAAAAAATAGAAGTCTCAGCAGACACATAGGGAATACTAGATAGAAATAGAAAATGCCAAATAAAAATATAATTGAAAATGGAAACTATAGAAATTAGGAACAAAGACTAGATGGAAACTTAGGCAGTCAGGAGGTAATGCATATCCTTTTTCTTTATTTTTCACTGCATTTAAAATATATGAGTGTTTCAAACAAAAATTATAAAACTTTCTTGCAGACTTTATAATGTATATATATATATATATATTATATAATATATAATGTATATATATAATATATATATATATGAATACTAACATAAAATATATCAAGGAAGGTAAATAAACCAACATAATTTCAAGGTTTCTATACTTTACATGAATGTGTATAATAGCAACTCTAATTAAAATGTAAAAAGTTAAGTGTACATAACATACCTTTAGAGAAATCATTAAAAAATACAAAATTATATATATATAAACCAATACACATGTGTATGTATTATTTGAATAGCTTATGTGTACTGCCACTATGTGGAAACTACTCAAATAATGAGAATAACTATTCAAAGAAATAAAAGGAACAGAGCAACACAAAAAATAAGAGGTACAAAAAGAAAACAAATAGTAAATGTGTACAACAAAATCCAACTATGTTAGCATTACATCACATATTAATGGACTAAACACTCCATATATGTGGCACAGATCATCTGAAAAAATTAAATAAACAACGAGGGGCACCTGGGTAGCTCAGTTGGTTAAGTGTCTGACTTCGGCTCAGGTCACGATGTCTCAGTTTGTGAGTTCAAGCCCCGCATCCGGCTCTGTGCTGACAGCTCAGAGCCTGGAGCCTGCTTCAGATTCTGTGTCTCCCATCTCTCGGTCCCTCCTATGCTCATGATCTGTCTCTGTCTCTCAATAATAAATAAACGTTAAAAAAATTTAAAAATTTGTAAATAAACAATGAAATATATGCCATTCAAAAGAGACTCACTTTCAATACACAAACACAGGTAAGTTGAAAGTAAAGAGATGGAAAAATATATACAATCCTAAGAGTAAATATAATAGTAGATATAAATCAGATAAATATATAATATAACAGATAAATATAAAATCAGATAAAAAGATTCATCAGGACAAAAGGAACTACCAGAGATAAAGAGGGTTATTTCATGATGATAAAATATTTTTATTAATAAAAAAGAAAACAAAAATCACAATATTCTATCAATACGTGCAAAGAAAGCATTTGACAAAATTCAACATCTATTCAAAATAAAAATGTTCAGTAAAGTAGTAATAAAAAAACACATTCTTTGATACAAAGCATCTATAAAAACCTACAGCTAATACTGTACTTTGTAATAAAATATTTAATGCTTTCCCTCTAAGATCATATGGTAGTTGATGACACTCTGATTTAAGATTGTAATAGAGGATGTAACAATTGAAATAAAACATTAAAAAAGAAATAGGAGGCAGAGGGATTGGGAAATTAGAAATAAAGTTCTACTTGCTGATGGCACAATTGTTTCTATAGAAAATCCTAAGAAATATACAGAAGAACAAATAGAATTAAGCAAATTTAGAAGGTGGGAGTATACTAGATTAATATATACAAATCAACTGGATTTTATATACTAGCCATCAATAAGTGAAACATGATTTTTTAAATTCAATTTACAATAATATCAAAACACATTGAGTTATTTAACTGTTTTTCATGTAACAAATTAATAAAATACATGTAAGAACTCTACACTGACAACAATAAAACTGGAATGAGATAACTAAATAAGACTTAAGTAAATGAAGATGTATATATCATGTTCATGGATTGGAAGATGCAATATTGTTAAAGTTTTTAATACATACATCTATATTTTTCTCACAGCAATGCCAATAAATCCTACAAGCATTTTAAAAAACTATTGACAAGCTAATTTTAAAATTTCTATGGGAATATAAATGACCAAGAGTAGCTAAAGCAATTTTTTTAAAAGAACAAAGTTGGGGGATCCATACTACATGATTTAAAGACCCACTACAAAGCTCTAGTAATCAGGACAATGTTGTAGAGTTGAAAGAATAGACACCGATCAATTAAACAAAAGTAGGGAGTACAGAAATTGACCAACTGTATATATGATCACCTGATTTCTGATAAAGTTTTCAAGGCCATTTACTGGGGAGAAAAGAGCTCCAATAGTGCTGAAACAATTATATGTATCTATGGAAGAAAAAGGAATATCAATCCTTACCTCATGCTATGCACCAAAATTAACTTGATATGGAACATAGTCCTATATGCAAAAATTAAGGCCCCATAATGATACTAAACAAAACAGTGTTGTGTGAACCTGGAATAGGCAAGAATTTAGATAGAATATAAGAAACAGAAACAATAAAAATAATCAATTAGATTTCATCAAAATTCCTTTTGTTGTTGTTTCTCGAAAGATGCTATTAAAAAATAAAAAGGCAAGCTGTGGAGTGTGCAGAGTGGGAGAAAATGCTCACACTACATGTGTCTGACAAGGGATTTATATGCAGAACATAGACGAATTCCAAAAACCAGTAATAGAAGACAAATAACAACTGTACAATTTAAGTATTAAATCTAATATAAAACCATTCAAAATGATTGAACACACACCTCGCAAAAAAGGCAAGTACATGGCAGATAAACACATGAAAATGTCAACATCATCAAATATTAGAGAAATTACAATTAAAACAAAAAAGTAACCCCTGCATGCTAACAGTAAAGGTTAAAAATTTCACTTATTTGTGAGGATGTGCAGCTATACAAACTCTCATGCGCTCCTGGTGGGAATGTAAAATGGTACAATTACTTTGGAAAACTGACAGTTTCTTAAAAAACAACAATATATACCTACCAAATAACCCAGCTACTTACTCTAGTTACTTATTTGAAACAATTGATAATACATATCCACACAAAGGATTGACATGCAAATATTCATAGCAGTTTATGCAAAATAACCAAAAACTTCAAACAACTCCAATGTCTATCAATGGATGCATGGATAAATAAAATGTGATTTAATCTTTACAATTGAATATTGCTCAACAATAAAAGTGAATGAACTGCTGATATACACAATAATATGTATGAATCTGTAAGTCATTATGCTGAGAGGAGCCTGTTTCAAAAGAGTTCATACCGTCTGATTTCATTTATAAATATTTAGAAAATGCAAACTGATCTATAGTAACCAAAAACATCTGTGACTGCTTGAGGCAGGGTGCAGAGGAAGGGTTGGACTCTAATGGGACTTAAGGAATCCTTCTGAGGTGGTGCAAATGTGTATCTTGATTTAGACAGTGGTTTTACAGTGTATATCTCTATCACAATTAGTTATACACTTTAGACGGGTACAATTTCTTATATGGAAATATACCCGAGTAAGGCTAATAAAATTGTGAAACTTCTAAGTCAATTTTGTTGATACACAAAACAGTTCTGTCAACAGAAGTGTAATTTATGCCATATTTTAACTTCCCTTTTTAGGAAGAGTCTACTGATAACTATTGTAACATTCATCTTACAGAAAAATCATTTTTTCTTGTGTGTATATTTCAATTATACATTACTTTCTAAGGTCCAAAATCAGTAACATTTTTGGCTTTTTGCTGCTTTCATGGCATGTTAACTTTATGAAGTATAAAAGCAATTAAGAAAATAAAAGAGGGGCGCCTGGGTGGCTCAGTCGGTTAAGCGGCCGACTTCAGCTCAGGTCACGATCTTACGGTCTGTGAGATCATGAGTTCGAGCCCCGCGTCGGGCTCTGGGCTGATGGCTCAGAGCCTGGAGCCTGCTTCCGATTCTGTGTCTCCCTCTCTCTCTGCCCCTCCCCCGTTCGTGCTCTGTCTCTCTCTGTCTCAAAAATAAATAAACGTTAAAAAAAAAATTAAAAAAAAAAAGAAAAGAAAAGAAAAGACCAGGGGCACCTGGTGGCTCGGGCGGTTGAGCATCCAACTCTTGACTTTGGCTCAGGTCATGATCTCATGGTCATGAGATCGAGCCTCACGTGGGTCTCCATGCTGGGTGTGGAGCCTGCTTAAGATTTTCTTTCTCCTTGTCCCTCTGTGCCTCTCCTTCTCTCTCTCTCCAAACTAACAAATAAACAAACAAAAGAAAATATAAGACCAATTCCCCCAGACGAGTCAGAAAATTAAGGGTAAAAATGTTAAACCAAAAATGGTGTAATTTGTAGTGTTTCTCTCTCATTGCACTAAAATGTGCTTTACATTTCTGTAAATATATCTATCTTTGGGTACATAATGCTAACTGATGTAATTTTATGTTTAATGTTTATCAGGTGCTTATTTTCATGTACTTACATTTTATTTTAATCTCAATACATATTAAAATCTGAGAAAGGGAACATCATCCCTTAACTGCAGCATAGAAATATTAATGTTGTCAATCATAGAAACAAAAATGAATGATGCAAATCCAGCTCTATTCTTCTGTTTCCTTGCCCAAGAAACCATTTCTTGGGCTGCACCTTAAAAATAAAAGACATGTTAGTGCCCTCTTCCCATTTCAAACTGTGAGTTTTCATTTAGATTGGAAGTTAGCAGCATATTTCCTTTTCTTTGATATAGTAAGTCTTTTAACTTAGTAGAAAAAGGTTTTATAAAGTTGAATTTAAAAAGAGAAATATGCACATGTATATGCTATTGGGTTAGTTGAAAGAGTAATGCTCCCATAATCTTCTGACCTGGGTTCAAACCTGAGCTCTATTATTGCCCTTCTGTGGAATGAAAACAATCCCCATCTCACAGTGTTGCTCTCACAAATAGAGAACCTAAAGGATTTTATAGTCTGCATGTTGAAGTGCAAAGACCTTGATTTTTGTGCCAGATGTAGCTAGAGTTAAAACTTGTTTCCTCAATGTAGTATTGGTATGGTTTAAGGCAAGGTGCTTTGCCTCTCTATTGGTTTTCTTCATTAATAAAATGGGACTAATAATATCTACTTTACAGTGTAAAGGTGAGATTTAGTGATGGTGTAATTTGACACAGAAACATAATGGTGGGAACATAGTAGACATCAATTTTTTTATAGCTATTATAAGTGGTGAGTTAAAATAGTGACAATCGAGAGAACCTCATCAGCTTTTTCCAAATAACTTTAAATGACCACGAAAACAGACAGAAAAGACAATTACAGATAGCACACAAACACATACACACGCACACACAAAATGAAGAGCCATTTTTTCAAGTGATGCATATGTGGCTCCACAGAGAATTGTCCCTGCCTGCCACTTCCACCACTGTCCATGAATATTGTCTGTAATTACCAGTCATTTTTCCTCTTTCTCCCATGAATTAGCACTTCTATGGACAAGTCTATTTATATCATTATTCACTACATCTCCAACCCCACTGTCAGTGTACAAAAGATCAGGGAACAGAGGGATGTAGCCATAGCGCATGGAACATTTGCTGAAAGACAGGTTGAATGGATTTCACTTATAGTATTCACTCTACATTTTTGTTAGACAATTTCTTAGATCTAAAGCTTTAGAAGGAGTATGGATCATTAGTGTGACTATTGGTGAGTTGATAAGCAAAACCTCTGTTCTAATTTCTGCAGTGTAGGATTAAGTTCATCTAGTTCAACTTGGTGGTATTTCTATAGAATTTTCTCCTGACCCCACTGTTTACTATTCTTTTGAAGAAAATAAGTGGCCTTGGAAGGTCTGAGGAAATGTGTATTTTTCTTTCCTTTTTTTTTTTTAAATTTTTTTAACGTTTATTTATTTTTGAGACAGAGAGAGACAGAGCATGAACAGGGGAGGGGCAGAGAGAGAGGGAGACACAGAATCTGAAACAGGCTCCAGGCTCTGAGCGGTCAGCACAGAGCCCGACGTGGGGCTCGAACTCACAGACCGTGAGATCATGACCTGAGCCGAAGTTGGACGCTTAACCAACCGAGCCACCCAGGCGCCCCTTTCTTTCCTTTAATAGATAAGTGTAATATTTTATTTCTTGAGCTGAATGCTGGTTACACAGGTGGGCTCAGATTGTTAAAATTCATTGAACTTTACATTTATGACTTATGCAGAATTCTGGATGTATGCACCTCAATTTATACAGTTAAATGTATTAATAATGATTAGGATAAGTAATATAATAATATTTCTCTGCATTTCATGATGTAGAAATTATATGAACTTCTCTAAGAAAGAGGGAAATAAATTGTGAAAATTAAGAATGATTACACCTCCCAAATAATATTTCACACTTTGTATCATGTAGAAAAGTGATTCTTACACAAAAAACTTTGGAAGATGGTCTATAATATACTCCAACTTGAGAATTCTTGGTTCACAGGAGCAGTTAAAAAACCCTGATAAGGTTTACCATCAATGTACTTATTGAACTTCATTTAATGCAGCCTTTAAAAAAATGTATGTACTCTATAGAACACTAATCCTTGTCATATTAATATGTGATATAGAAGAGGAAAAAAATTCTGTGGTCAAATAATTTTGAATATTAATCAGTTAACAAATTGACAGTTTTCTTTACTATAGCATTTCTTAAACTGAAATTTGCCATCTTTTGCAGAATATTTTATTTCACTATAGGAATGAACACAATATTAACTCTTTTAGAGATATTATTTTCTCTGTCCATCATCTAAAATGAACTGGAAAAAAAATCATGAAACAAAGTGAAGGTTCAACTACTAGAGTAAGCTATGCCATAGGGACAGATCATTTCCCACACTTCTAGAGTTTCATTGTAGACATTTGTAGCTGAGTCTTTCAGGATGAGGGTTTCTTGGGAGACATTATTTTTATAGCATATGACCCTTTGCATGAAACAGCTCTAAAAATGGAATTTCCAGCATCTCTAGCATTCGCCTATTCTCAAAGGAGAATAATACATCAGTAGCTTCTGGTTTCTACAAATCTGTACAACAGCAGTAGGGTCAGAATAGGACATAACAAAAATAAAAATGTGCTGATGAACTCAGCCATTGTACAAAGAACTGTGATGAAATAACCTAAATTTAAGGACTGGTATCTAAAATACTACAGAGATTTGCGTAAAATTAGCATACCAAAGCAGACACCTGACAATGCCCAGTTTAGGTGAACTAGCATAGCATATATAAATATGTAAATTAGACAAGGAAAAAGCTTGCTTGTGACTAGAATGAGATCAGAGACACTTAAGATAGTCATTCCATATTAGAGGTATACCTTCATGTGCTGATATGTCACTAAGCATTGTAATACTAGTTTCAATATTGCAGCATTACTTTGGTTTTAGTAATGTTACTTTTGGGGAGGCTAGCAAAAATAGAAGCATGCTAAAAGTGATCAAGAAGCTACAATCTTTTAAAGTATCTTGTTTTATCATTTTGAATTTGGAACTTTAAATGTTTTTCATAAATTATAAAATACAATTTTAAAAAATACCCCCAAGTCCCACATCAGTTTGGTTACTACATAACCACTTACACAAGAATTGTTTAACATGATTTAAAAACACAGCATTTTAACTAACACTGTTATTGGGATACCTTTAAGGATTAAAATAACACCAAAGAAATTAAGAGCGAATTAAATAGTCATTGTCAGTAAAAATACTGGTATTAAGTGAACATATATTACAAAGAACAATATAGGCAATATACAAAGCAAAGATGTAATCAATATTTTTAGAATAAAAAAAAAAGCAAGTAAAAAATAAATAAATTGAGAAAAATCCCAATAATATTTCTTTTGATTTGAAAATGTCAGCATACTTATTATTGTTAATCGTCCTTTAAAAAATGCATCTTTCCAAGCTCTGTTTATTGAGAAAGCATAAAAGCAATGACAAGATGGAAGCAATCATCTTCCATAGCTATTTTAGTGAGCAATCACACCATTACTCACTAAAAGAAAAAAGGCAACTTTGAAAAATTACTGTTTCCAGATCTGGGAGGAAGAATATATATATAAGATGAACATGAAGTATCTTGTCTAAGAAAGCAAGGAATCTATCCAAGACTACGAGATCATCTTAAAAGGACACAGGAGCCAAGGTGAAATGTATCTCCATGGTCAAAGATAAAGCAATTGGGGCATCAAAAAGAATAATGGTTGCAATGAAGTGAGACAAAATACATAAGAATCAGTGAATTTTAAAAAGTGCTCATGGATCACCTTTGGATAGATTTGCCTGGAACATTCTCAATGACTACTATGTTAAGTTAATTACTTAAAATTTTTTTTAATTTTATTTTAGAGAGAGAGAGAGTGTGGGAGCAGGGGAGAAAGACAGAAGGAGGGAGAGAGAGAATCTTAAGCAGGCTCCATGCTCAGTGGGGAGCCCTAGGCAGGGCTGGATCCCACAACCCTGGATCATGACCTGAGCTGAAATCAAGAATTAGACAATCAACCAACTGACTGACCCACTCAGGGCTTCAATGTTAGGTTGATTATTAATACTACCCTATTTCACTCACAAGTGTTTCAGTTTGGAGGCTAAATTATACTTTTACTTTTGAAGAGTGCTGGTATAATAACTCATTATTTTGCAAATTGGCAAATAAGAAATTATTACTAATTTATAATATAAACTGTTATAGGGTAGCCAAATATTTGCTAAGGTTAATTTCCTTTATAGAAGTCCACCTAATATAGGAAAAAAATAACTATAAAATCATCATTTTAAGCCCAAATTAAATAATAGATCTAGGTAACAGTTCTTACTGGATACTATAAAAATCACATGAAATGTTGCTAGCAAACTTAATAATGGATGGATTGGCTAACAACTGAAAACACAAATCTTGGAAAAAACCAGTCTATATGTGCCCATGAAGTAATAATAAAGATAGATAATAAACCACCTACAAATTATTCTTGCCAAAAATTGAATCTGAATCTACAAACTTTTAGATTTAATCCCAGGAAATATAAAGGAAAGAAAAGACATGTTGAATAGTATCAAAAGAGCAATAAGTCAAATATAGATTGTGTGAACATGCTACACAATGATTAACTCAGTTCCTTAAATAAATAAATGGCTTGGGAAAAAATGTACTTACCTGTGTGTGGGATCTCTTTTATTGTTATAGAGAAAAACATATTTAAGAGACTTAAATATTTAAAACATATTTAAGAATATTCCCAAATATTTGGAACCTAAAAGTTTTAAAATCATTTGTGGGTCAAAAGACATCAAAGGGAATGTGAGAGGTGACATCAATAAATATTCTACAGATATTTAGAAAATAGTAAGATATGACAAAAAATTTATGGCAATAAATTCAACAACTTAAATGAAATGGAAAGATTCCCTGAAAACCACAAATTATCAAAATTCAATCAAGAAGAAATAGATAACTTGAATAGCCCATGCAACTATTAAGGAAACTATCTGTACTTGAAAACTTTCCCCGCAAAGACAACTTCAGGCCTACATGACTTCCTTGGTGAATTCTCTTAAACGTTTGAAGAAGAAATTGTACTAATTCTATGCAAAATCTTCCAAAATATAGAAGAGACGAGGTTTACTCTGATACCCAAGCCTAACAAAGACTGGTTTCTCTATGGAGTAAAATACTTAATTTGAGGGATAAGAGCAAACACAATGTTGCTGGTATGGCACTGAAGAAAACCCATGTACAGGGGGGTAAGAAAACAGAATAAAACCATAGCCTGGGGAAGGAGCAGAGGTATATCTTGAGGTCAGAATTCCAGACCGCGGAGAAGCAGGAGTTCTAAGGAGACACACCTCTGAATGTTTGACCTCAATATCTAATTGAAGTTCTCTTCCAATATAGCTAATTTGTAGGCTCATAAGGGTAGAGCTGTTTCTCAATTGTAGTACCTTCTAATTGAAAGATAAGGAAACCTATCCTTTATTCATCTGTAGGGAATTGATCTGACATGGGTGTTTATCCATTAAGGCTACAGCTCACTTGGCATATTACAGTAGTTTGGGGAACCACTTTAGACTATAGGAAATACCTCAAGATAGAAAAAAAAAATTGTTACAGGTAGCTTTGGAACTCTTAACTCTTCACTTTATTCTGAATCTGAAATGACCTTCTGTCTCCTTTACATCCATTTGAACCTCTGACTCTTGATTTTGGCTCAGGTCATGATCTCATCATTTGTGGGATCCAACCCAGCATCAAGCTACCTGTGGAGCTCAACTTTGAGCTCTCCCTTCTTCAAGACCCCCATGGAACCCAGCCCCCATTAGAGTCCCCCAACTGAGCCCCACTTTTGGCTCCTTAGATCAGCACACAGGGAGCCTATTTGGGATTATCTCCCCCCCCCAAATAAATAAATAAACATTAAAAATATAGAGCTAATCATTTATTCATGTATGAATTGCCAGATATTTGACAGCATCTTTTATAATGCCTGGCCCTCTTCTAGGCCCTGAATATATATTTTAAACAAAATAGACACCCTGCTCCCATGGATATTACATGCTAGTGTTGGCAAAGTTTGAGGGAGACTGAATATCACAGAAATAAGCAAAGAATATTGCAATGTTAGTAATTGCTATAAGGAAAAGTAAAGCAGTATCAGGGATTTGGGTCATCAGGAAAATCCTTTCTTAAAAAGTGGTATTTTAGCTGGAACATGATTTAAATGAGGAAGGAAAACACACTAACATTCAAGGATAAAATACTATAGGCTGAGCAAACAGTATGTGCAAAGGCCCTGTAGAAAGCCACTCTCAAAGTAATGGGTATAAAATAGGTGACTCCTCAAGTCATCTTTCTTCTTCCAACACCAATATATAACTTAAAAATAAGGAGAACTAAATATACAAATTGTAAATAGAACATAAATAGCTTTTGTTCCCACTATAGATTCTGAATTTTCTAAAAATCTCTTTTTATTAATTCCACTTGTGTATAAGACCTTTTAATTTATATCTAGAAAACAGCCACAGTGATAATTAAAATTTCCTCAGAAATTATTTAATCACTCAACTGTTAGCATAAATTGAATCAATTTTAAACTAATGGACTGTAGAAATAACAGTAAAATTATATGATGTTACACATGACTAAAATCTAGGCTGAATTAATTTACATTGAAAGCTTTGCTTAATTAAAACACAGGCTTTAAATAAATATCTTTTTTTTTTGTTGTTTATAAGTCTCATCCAAAACAAGTAATGGTTTCTAACTTTAGTAGAGTAAGACATCCTTTTATAGTCATATAAAAAATGATAGGAATCCTTTATTTTCAGATGTTTTCTATCTTTAAAACTCCTTACATTGTGTCCTTACCTAAAAGTCATATTACTTTCAACTGCTTTGTAATTAATTTATATGAACAAAATCATGTTCTTAGATTATACTCTATGAACATATAACATTACATTTGCCGTATTACCCAATTACTCAAAGCTTTTTAGTAATCAATCATATATCTGCCTTTTACTTATTTCATGGTTAATTGAAGATAACTAATAGATGTGTTTATCTCTCTCCATGTAAGTTTTCTAAGGCATCCATCATGAAGTACATGAAAAATTATATCTGTTTTTATTTTAAGATTGTTAAAACTCAATTTAGAAAACAAAAATTCAAAAATACAAATTTCTGAATAGCATACTTTACTTGTGGAGTTAGTAAAAAATAATCAGAGAATAATAACAGGAAAATTTCAGTTAATTCACATTTTTTTGTAAAACGGTTGTAAATTAATAAATCCTGTCAGTAGGATCAGATTCACTATAAAAAGTTTCCATGTTTTATCACCTTTATTACTAGGATATACTTGACAAAAGAAGGATGACATACATAAATTTGGCTTATGTATTAAATTTTAGATTCTATGTTTATTAGCCTTAACAAATGTTACCTTATCCCACTGGAAAGGAAGATGGTTTAACTTCAAAAAATGAAAAGTAATTAGAAGTGTTTATATTATCCAGAATAGGGTTAACTTTAGCTAATAGATTTTTAAATTTTTTTGATTTAACATTAGGTATGTTCTGTTAAAATTAATGTTGAATAAGGAAATGGATTATTATTTTTGATACTGTTAATAAGGCTTACTCACTTTGGGGGAAAATACCAGCTAGTGGATAAGAAAATATTGCTACATGCACATATTTCTAAAATATTACTTAGCAAGTTGGATGGTAATGGGTTGTCATTGATCGTCTTCCCTTAAATTCACTAGATCTTCCTGAGGATCTGTTAAAAGACTTTTTCTTCTCTGTGACTCCAAAATCTAGCATAATGCCTACAACAAAAATATTCTTGAGTCTAACACAGTAGGTTCTTCTTTAGGTCCCTGCTCTAATATCACTTGATTTGAGTCTTTTCTGCTCAGTCAATTTAAGATAAGAATTCCTTCCAATCCCAAATACCTATTGGCTTCCCTACAATTTTGGGGTTTTTTTTGCTTTAACACCTAGTGCCATGTAGCAGTCTATACATATTATTTTTGCTTATGTCCAGTATCCTTAGCATTTGTAATAATGACTGACATTTATAGGGGCTTAGTAAATAGTTGTGGAGTTAATGAATAGATGAGTAAAGAATCCAAGTAGTTTAAGAACCGATATCACCAGAATATTACTCATCCATAAAACAGAATGAAATCTCGCCATTTGCAATGACATAGATGGAGCTAGAGAGTATAATGACAAGCAAGCTAACTCAGAGAAAGAGAAATAAAATATGATTTCAGTCATATGTGGAATTTAAGAAGAAAAAAGAAAAACAAGCAAAGAGGAAAAGAGAGAAAGAGAAACCAAGAAACAGACTTAACTATAGAGAACAAACTGATAGTTACCAGAGGGGACAGGGTTGGGAGTATGTGTTAAATAAGTGATGGGGATTAAGGAGTGTACTTTCTGTGATGAGCACTGGGTGATGTATGGAATTGTTGAATCACTATATTGTAAACCTGAAACTAATATATTACTATATGTTAACTAACTTGAATTAAGGTAAAAACTTAAAAAGAAAAGAACTAATACCATTATGTGAAAGAGTAAAGTGGCCTCTCCTTATTATCTTTCTGATATTCCCCTCCCCATTTTTTTCTCCCTAATCCTGATGTTTCCAATTTTGAGGTTCTTAAACAACTTCTACCCAGAGAGTTCTAGGTAGTTTTTAAAAGGGACTAAAATTTAAAACAGTAATTATTTCTAAAATAACAGTAAACGATCTAAAGAATTTAATCTCTATAAAACTTAAAATGAACTACTAAAATGTAAAAAAATACATCAATATATAATGGGCAACAATTATACACATGCCAGTTTTGCCATACTCTAAACCAGCACTGCCCAATAGAATATTCTGTGATGATGGAAATGTTCTATATCTGTGCTATCCCTCACAGACACTAGACACAAGTTGTTATTGACCACTTGATTACGGTTAGTGAGACGAAAGAACTGAGGTTTTAACTTTATTTAACTTTAATTCATTTAAACTTAAATAGCCACTGGCAATAATATCTATCATATTGGACAAACACAGGTTTAAACAATTATTCTACTTATACAATTTCAGAAATTGTAAAAGAAATAATGCAACAAAAATAATAAAGTTTACAAAAATATTAAAAAAAACTAATTTTAGCAATGACAATTTTTATAAAATTATTATGGAAAATGAAAAAAGATAGCTATTGCTTATAAATTGTTATGAGGAATTTTGCTTGTCTTTTAATATTAAAATGTAAATTGAGATATAAAAGTGTTATAGTAGTGGATACAGTCATCTGAATGGTAAAATGGTAAAAAATGGTAAAAAAAAAAAAAAAAAAAAGGTAAAGTAGTTCTAGTTCATTATACCATGCTCTATTGATCCTTTCTCTAAAGTTTGGGATCAGAATAAATAATAAGTCTGGGTCCTACTACAATAATTTTTTTAATTATTTTCTAAGAATATAAGATATGGGGAAGAAAAGGTTTTTCTTTTTTGGAATTGTTATGATCCCTTCCTTTAGTTGAGTTTTAGTCCCACCTGAATTTAGAATGAAATCAGCATTGATCTTATATGCTTCAATGAGAAACCAAGATTACTTCCTATATAATAATAGTGTTTTATCTGTGGTGGTGAAGATATCAATTTTTCTAAATTTATTGAGTAGAATTGTTTTGCAATGACAGTTTTTTTGGGGATATTTGCATTAGGTATAAGGTATATGAAAATAAATACTGTAAATAATGATAGGCTTGAGTTTTTAATGTTAAAAAGTGCTCAAAAGTTAAAACAAACAAAAAGGAACAGAAATAAAAAAATTGACCTGAAAGACTTTGTTGCCATAAAATGAATGAATAATAGAAATTGGTAACTTGGTTTCTATATTGCACTCTGCTGAATCTAGCTCATTCACTAAGCCAACCACAAATTGGTGTGCCATCATAGCTATACCTGAAAGATGCAGATTTGTCACAATAGTTGAACACTTCTCACATGTACTTTCTTCCTTTATACCCAGCCTATTTCTGGAAGTCCCAGTTAATACAAGAATAACAAATTGTATTTAAAAATTGACTAAGGAGAAGAGAAGACAAAACTGTTGAATTGCAAAAGAAATGCTTGCATTTCTAGAAAATTCCTGAAAATCAAAGAAGTGTTATAATTAATATAATAATCTTGTAATGTGTAAAGTAAAAAAATAATGTACAAAAATCAGCATCTTTCCTGTTGACAACAATGACAATCAACAACTAGAAAATGCACTGGAAATATCCCAATGAAAATAGCACCGACAATGACAAAATACTTGCAAATAGTCATTGTAAGAGATGTTAAATATTTTACTAAAGGTCAAAAGGAATGACTGGAGAAAATGATCATGTTTTAAAATGAAAAAGATTCAATATAAAATAAGGGATTAATTGTTCTTACATTAAACGATAAAACCCATTCAATATCTTAATAAGATGCATATTTATTTGTGTGTATATGCATGCATGCATGTACATGTATGGTTTGGGAATAGATCCCAAGGTGTTTATTCTAAAGTTCACGCAGAAAGTAATTTATAAGAATAGCCTTTGGTATTTCAGAAAAGGAAATAATGAAGAGGAGCTTTACTCTACCTCATGTCATAACAAAATATAAAACTATACAATGGAGTAATGTGATGTTTTATGAGAATAGACCAAGAGATCATTAAGGAAGGAAGGGGTATACACATACATATATATTCAGAGTATATGGTTGTTTTCAAATAGGCAGGAAAAATATATAATTAAATCTATATTATTTGTATAATTGTCAATTTGGAGAAAAGTTAATGATAACCTTACATCATACATCAAATCAACATTCTTGATATTTGCATACTAAAATAAAATTTAAAGACTAGTTTAATACATTTATATTTATAAATATGACTCATAAATATAAAATATGAGTAAATATTCTTACAGGTTAAGGGAAAGAAGGCATTGCTAAATTAGAAACTCTATGGATTATTTACGAATGAAAAGATTAATGCATTTAATTGTCTAAACATTTAACATTTTGTATTAAAATACACATTATAGAAAGTGAGAAGTAAAACTATTCAGTGGAACAAAATATTTGCAAAGTGTATTAAGAAAAAGATGTAAACAAGTAATTCACAGAAAACGGAGTAGCTATTTCCATTAGGCCTTTGAGATTAATATTAATTCCACTGGTTAACAGGAAACTATAAATTAAAACAATGGAATAGAGGTGTTAATAACAGCCTCTTGCCTAGAAAATTTTCATAAAGTGGTTATCTCACCCTTTTGATTATTTAACATTTTTATTTTGTGTTAGAAATTGTAAATGTTGAAATGCTGTGAAGATGAAAAATTAATTTTATGCAATATCTAACAACTCTACTGTGAACTACTGTGTGAAGTGATGTCACCAGGATGGCAAAATTAAGTCATTTCCAACTTTGCTCCCACTCATAAGAAGAACCACTAACAGCTATTCAAGAAAAATATACTGAGAGAGTCCTGGGACATGGAGGTGAGGCTGAAGCATCCCCCTCACTACAGAGGCCAAGACAGACCACATTAGAAGGCTAAGAGAAACAGCCACACATTGACTGTACTGACTCTCCTGCAGATCAGCACCGTACCATGCAGACAGGTCTCCCTGACCTTCTGGTAACTCTGATGGGAAAGAGATCCCTAGGGGGAAAACCAACGTCCTCCAGTACTGTGAGTTGCTTTGTGGGAGCCCCTATTCTGATTTTGCACTGCAGGGATGGAGGGGAATCTGCAGGACTCATTGGGATGCTGACTATAATGGAGAAAGGGAAAGGGCTTGCGACAATCAGCACATGAATGTTAGGAGACCTAATTCATATCGGCAGGGCCCAACTAGTAATCCCAACCAGTGGTTTTGCTCATATGTAGAGTCAAATTGGGGGTGCATTCTAACTAGGGAACTTGGTGGAGTGCAGATCTGCTTAATTCAGATCCTCAAAAAGAAGTTTTGCTGGCCCTAGAGCCGAATTTGCCCATGTCCAGGCAAGGTGTGAGTCACATTTCCACCTGCAGTAGAGAATGCCTTCCAACCCTATCTGACCAGAAGGACTGTTGACAGCTCATGAAGCTGTGTGGCCCAGTGGTACTCTAGCTGAGAGACAGACAGATAGCATTGATTGCCCCTAGAGCAAGGCCAGAACTGGGCATGGAGCCTTCCCATGCTAGGCAGGAGGATTAATTCATAGCCAAGGCTGAAGGTAGCTCCTGGCCCCTCCCAATCACAGAGTCTGGAAAATTGAGAGTAGCCTGCAGCAACCCCTTCCCCCAAGTAAGGAAGCAGAGACATAGCCCCACAAAACTCCTTGACATGTATATTGGTAACCATTTTTAAAAATATAACACTAAAGCACAAGCAACAAAATCAAAATTAAACAAGTTAGACTACATCACACTAAAAAGATGCTGCACAGCAAAAGACACCATCAACAAAGTAAAAGTTATCGAATGGAAAAAAAGTTGCAAACAATATATCTGATAGGGAGTTAATATCCAAACATCAAAAGAACTCATACAACTCAATAACAAAGAACAACAATAACAAAATATCCCAATTAGAGAATGGACAAACGACCTCAACAGACATTTGTCCAAATAAAATATACAAAAGGCCAACGGATACATGGAAAGATGCTCAAAATTACTAGCCATTAGGGGAATATGCATTAAAACCACAATGAGATATAACTTTACACCTGTTAGAATGGCCATGATCAAAAAGACAAGATCATTAAAAAAAAAACAAAAAACAAAAAACATGATATAACAAATGCTGGTGTGGAGAAAAGGGAGCTCTTGTGCATTGCTTATGGGATTGTAAATTGATACAGCCACTATAGAAAACAGTAGGGAGTATCCTCAAAAAATTAAAAATGGAACTATCATATGATCCTGCAATTCCAATTCTAGCAATATATCCAAGGGTAAAGAAATCACTGACTCAAAAAGATAACTATGTCCCATGTTCATAGCAGCATTATTTACAATAACCAAGACATGGAAACAAGCTAAGTGTCCACTGACAGATGAATAGAGTTGTGTCATACATTTATATAATGAAATAATATTTTGCCATAAAAACAAGGAAATCCTACTATTTGTGAAAAATGTGGATGGATAGATGGACCTTGAAAACATTATGCTAAGTGTAATAAGGCAGACAGAGAAAGAAAAATACTGTATGATTTCACTGACATGTAGAAGCTTAAAAAAAATAAAATAAAAATTAAAAAAAACTAGAAAAAAAGATTAGAATTGTGGTTACCAGAGGAAGTGAGTTAGGTGGGGGGAGGGGCACATGGAGAAAGGTGGTCAAAGGTACAAACTTCCAGTTAGAAGATAAATATGTATTAGGGATGTAATGTACAATATGGTGCCTATAACTAAAATGGCTGTGTGATATACAGGAAAGTTAAGAGAGTAAATCCTGAGAGTTCTCATCTCAAGGAGAAAAAAATTCCCCACTCTTTTTTTTTTTTCTTTTCCTCTTGTTTCTTTTTATTGTATCTACACTAGAGGATGGATATTAAGTGAACCTATTGTGGTAATAGTTTCACAATCTATGCAATCAGACCATCACGCTGTATGCCTTAAACTTATACATGATTATGTCATTCATTTTTCAATAAAACTAGGGGAAATTAATTAAAAAAATACTGTGTAGGTTATAAGGTAAATAACCCCATGAAAATACTTCCAAGATATGCTAATAGATGAATAATGCAAATATTAGAGCAAATTTTATGACATGATTTTATTATTTTTTTACAATATATGCTCACAGAACTATTATTAGTTCTCACTCTTTTGGGAATGGAAATATTGGAGAAATAGGGGAATATGGTGACCATTACAATGTGGCTTTCATGCTGTTTGATTTTATTTCAGAGAACAAGTATTTTTCTTAATTATAATTGTTTTAAAGATTTCCACCCCCTGGGAGGCAAGGAAAGAAAGGAGAAAAATCTGCTGTTTTTTAACTAACCCTAGATGTACATTTCACAAGTAAGCAAGGTGTGTTGAAGATGGGTAGGATGGAGGGAGGGATGGAGAATGAGTTCTGTCCCTACACAGATATGAAATAAGTACATAGTTAACCACTAGAAAATTCTGCTGTAGAGCCTCCAATTAAGCCTTGCCTCTTAATTGAAAAAAGAGACAATTTGGGTCACTAATGCAGATAATGCGTGGAATTCATTTGTTTTTCCATTCATTTAACCAATTAATTTATACTGAGGGCCCACTATGTGTTAGGAGCTAAACTAGGAGCTAACTGCAACAGTATGTATATATTTTTACCACTAATCTCCCAGGTGAATTCTTTGCATCAAGCTTGTTTGCTGACATGAGCTTTAACAATTCTTCACATGGTTATTTATAACATTACCACTTCAATCTGTTACTTAATATTTTTATTCAATTTCTCATATTTAAACATCTTATCTCCTGAATTATGTTATAAAGTATTAAGCTGTCATGTCTTATTTCTCACCATATTTTCACAATAATAGCCATTCACCAAAACCATTGTCATATTGTGGAGTTATTTGATAATTGTCTTAGCTGCTTCCAGGCTTTGTTTTGAACTCGATGGTGACAGGATCAGTGGTGGACTTGAATTCATTATTAGTGAGACATAGTAAGAAACTTGTTAGAGAACATTTGAAATACCAGTGAAGTCATCCCAGTTGAAGATCCATCCTTTTTTAAATCTTTATTTTCTTCAAATTAGAAAACATATTAGTATGCA
Source organism: Panthera tigris (assembly GCF_018350195.1). Classification (NCBI taxonomy): domain Eukaryota; kingdom Metazoa; phylum Chordata; class Mammalia; order Carnivora; family Felidae; genus Panthera; species Panthera tigris. The sequence goes on from NC_056661.1 coordinate 83,371,917, forward strand.
AAGGCAATAAATACCTTTAATAAAGAGATCCTTTGTTAACCTGAAAAAGATAACTCTTACAAGTGGGGCCATGTGTTCATCTCTCTGAAACTCACTACCCTTTTTACAGAAAACTCATTTCCTGATAATAGCTTGAGAGTTACATACCTTCAAAGACAAGAGGCCTGAAGGAAAGAAAATCTTTAAGGGACTCACTGTTGAGAGATAATTCTCCATGGTTCTCTACCATTTCTGCCCAATTTGGAATTAGAGGCATTGACTATGTTATCAAAGACGTGTGGGAAGCAAACAGCCTTAGGAGTCTTTGTCCCTCTGGAGTAAGGGTCATGCAAGTCTATTGCCTACCATAAGAGATTGAAGTTATTTAAGTGCATAATCCCTACTGCGTGTGCAGCATCCATCTGGGCTCCTCCACATCATGCTTGGGACTTGAGAGACAAAGAGAATTGTCATGAACATGAAGTTTTTACTTCTTGCTATGCTGTGAATAATAAATTCCTTTTATTGTGACCTAGAGTCTCATATTTTCTATCAGCATCCATGAAAAGGTAAAAGTTATAACTTCTCAGCTTGTAAGTAGGATAAGATCTTAGATTCTTTACAATTACTGACAGTCAATACAACCCAATTTAGGGTTACAGAGTGGGTCTACTATAAGAAGAGCTACTTCTCCAAGATTGGGTTCCCAGACTATATGACACTAAGCCTCTGAGCTACACTATAGTACCATTGCTCAAGGAGAGATATTCTCACCCACCATCAATCATGGAAAGCTTATTAAAATTATTCTCCATTGATTCCTTAAGTCATTAAAACATTTTACCCTGTAGACTTTAACATCCACAATACTTTTTCTATAAAGTTAACACATGAGTACAAAATCCTACTACAAAAAACCTCAATGTGCTCCCACCCATTTAATAGCATTCAGTAAATCATTATACAGTAACCCAAAAATGGTTGATTTTAGCTAATCTCTCAGAACCTGCATTCAAAATGTTGTTCTAGAAAACTTAGAGAATATATGAATAGATATACTAAGTGTACATAACCAAAGTTAGAAAAAAATTAAATATGCATATAAACATATTTATATTTTATATATCATATATATAATTTATGTATATATATATATATATATATATATATATATATATGGCCCTTTGAGCATAATGAAGATGTGGACTTATCTTACTGATAAAAGTATTGATAATAATATAATAAATTACCAGTAAGAAACTTCATAAAACAAATACACTTGCAGCAGAGATATTAAAAGAAAAAGTGACCTTGTGTGATATTTTTGTTGCTGCAGGTGTTATATTTGATAGATGATACTTGTAAATCAGGGCTAATGTGGTAACATCCCAAATGACACATAAAATATAAGTGCTTCTGATGAACTTTATAAGTGCCAAATAACAGATGCATGCATTGGCTATTAGCATACATGGATTTTCTTATTAAAAAGAACAGTAGAATTTAAATATAATGTAATTGCTGGCCATACAGTGAAATTTCACAAAGAGCATGTCTGAGATATTACATTCTCTCAGAATAAAAGAAGAAAAAACATAGTCTTAAAAATTTGCATATAAACTAATGCCATATGGTTCTATCTACACAGTTATTTTGGAAGTATCCTTAAAATCGAAGACACCTTAAAATTTTTTTTTAGGTTACTTTGACATACACGACCAGACAAAAATGCCTGTGAAAATGCTACTTCTAAGTTCAGGAAAATAATACAGAACACCAAAGTGATATCTGAGAGTATATGTTTACCTAGTGATTGTATTAAGCAAATTTTGAAAACACATAATGCTCCCATTTATACCCAAATTGTAAAAATATTAAGAAAAGAATAATATCTGATTTCTTATAAAGGTTAACAAATAAATCAGTTATTTAAAATTCTTTCAGAAACTCCATCTTTCTTCCTTCTTTCAATAATACATCTACCTAAAATGTATTATATATATAATATATATTATACATATTATTAAACATATATATATTATATATTGAGTGGATTTGATTGGATTTGCTGGACACTTGGAATGCATCAGTGAAAAAAGCAAAATCCTACCCTCTGGATGTTTATAGTATAAAATTGGCAAAATAATTTTTTAACTTCATTTAAAATGGAAAAGATTTATTCCCAACTATATTCCAAATATGCTCAAGAATATAAATATTTGAGGGACATCTGCATGGCTAAGCTGGTTAAGTGTCTGACTCTTAATTTCAGCTCAGGTCATGATCTCACGGTTGTGAGGTTGAGCCTTGTGTCAGACTCCACACTGAGCGTGGAACCTGCTTGGCGTTCTCTCTCTCCCTCTCTCTCTGCTCCCCTCTCTCTCTCTCTATCAAAATAAATAAATAAACATTAAAAAATAATATAAGTATTTTAAAAATAACTTTAAAATATAAATTAAAAAGGCCCCTTGAACTCAGATAGTAAATAATAGTGACTACTTTTCTGGTGCCCTGAGGGTTAATAAATTTCCTAAGTGACCCTCTCCCATAAAGGTACTTGCCTTGCTATGTTGTAGGCATCCATTAAAATGCAGTTATAGTATTACAGTAAAAAAAGTAACTAAGAGTAGAATTTTCTAGGTCACCTTCAGGTAGATGGAATGACTGGTCTTTGACAGAATGGAATTAACACATTCTAGGCTTCTCTTTTTTGGGATTTGGAAAGCTTACTCTAAGTGTTTAGACCTTCATGACCATATTAAAATGCTGACTCTCAATAAGTTTACTGCTGTGGACTGAAAAAAATGCTATACTTCTTTCTTCACAGTAAGTGATTTTTTAAAAACAGGATTTTTTAACTTCATTTAAAATGGAAAAGATTTATTCCCAACTATATTCCAAATATGCTCAAGAATACAAATATTTGAGGGACATCTGCATGGCTAAGCCAGTTAAGTGTCTGGAGTTGGAGTTGAAATGCTATGCCTCAACTACATTATCTGAAAATTAACAATTTAACAACGTTTTATAGATTCAAGGTAAGTATGTGTTTTTTTAATTAATATTCCATGGTAGTCTGTGTTAATTTTGAGCCTCAACAATAGCCTGTAGTTTGGCATAAATGCTCTGTGTAAAGGTGCTTCATAATCTGGAGGAAGTTGCATGCAAGAAACAATAAGCATATTTAAAAAAAAATAATGTTTATTTATTTTTGAGAGAGAGAGAGAGAGAGAGAGCGAGAGCACAAATGGGGGAGGGGCAGAAAATGAGGGAGACACAGAATCTGAAACAGGCTCCAGGATCCAACTTTCAGCACAGAGCCCGATGCGGGGCTCGAACTCACAAACTGTGAGATCATGACCTGAGCCAAAGTTAGACACTTAACTGATTGAGCCATCTGAGCACCCCTCAATAAGCATATTTTTAATTAAATGTACTTAAATGTTTTATTTCTGAGTCAGATTTTATAGAGTATATGATGAAGATAATATAGTAGATAATATACCATACACTATTTTCTAAAATATTAGTCAGAAATAACTTATATAAATTAATATAATTTACTATATTTTATGGTGTGAAACACTTAAGGAAGGAAGCATTATGTTGCAAATGGTAATACTGCCTATTCACTATTACTTTCCATTTTTATTATTATCTGTATAATAGCAGAATTATATACTTTTATTTTGAATTTTGACTTGAAACTTGAGGCTCCAAATTCTATATTACATCCAAAAGTTAAAAGTAGACTATTCTTGCAATTAATCTTTATATTGAAAACATAGCACTAAATTATATAATGAATATTTTAAGTAATTACTCCAAATACCTGAAGAGTATAAACACTATAAGCTTTTTTAGGAAATTAAAATGTTTGCCTATAAATTAAGATGTAAAATTATTAACTTCTATTTGCACAGCCTGAATGTGCATTATTTTTTCCTTCAAAGTACATTGGTAACTGTTACTGAAAATACTGCTAGTTCAAAATATTGAAAGAAAGTTATTTGCATTATCCCCTGCTTCAGATAAATACCAACATCACTAAAATAAAATATTCTGAAATAGGAAGCATGTCACCCTAACTGAATTGCTCTCTTATGTGAAGTGTCAGGGGAAATTGCTTTACTGTAGTACTTATCAGAAGTGCACACAACCCTTATCTCTGACTGGAATTATTAGGAGCAAAATAACTTTGAAACAGCTTGGTTTCTTGACTTTTGCTATCTTTGCTTTTTCTCTTAAAAGTATGGTGCACTTTGTAATGATTATAAAGAAGTGACAATCATTCAAATACTAATGGATGATGATATTTATTTTGCATTACCTTTCTTGAAAAACTTTTTATCAAATTGGCTATATTATAATATGATGAAAACATGAATAAGAGAACAAATACAATAAAAACTCTTTTACAACATTATTTAATAAGCAAAGTAAATGTGAATACCTTAGGAATAGGGAATTTATATGCTTCTACAATTTAGATCAATTTAGCTTAATTTAGATTAATTATTCAATAAGCTTCCATTATACTAGTTCCTCTACTTTTATTTTTAATGGAAATTTAATGTTGTCTAAAAAATAAAAATTAATCTAATGAAGGAAATGGAGTGGGGAAAGGAGCAGAAATTGGAATATGCAAGAAACAAATAATAAACAAATATTGAATAAATGACTATAATAAAATCATCCTAAAGATATCAGGGTAAAAGAAATAATCATAATGGAAAGAAAATATTTAGAAATTGTAAGCAATGAAAACTGTTTTAAAAAAACAAAATTGATGAAAATCAGTTACTAATGTTCAATTTAAGAAATTAGAAAAACTTTGTAAAATGCACCTAAAGAAATTAGGAATAAAAGGTAAAATCAGAAATTGTTATTATATGAAAGAAAAAAGAAAAAATAGTTAACAAATTTTTTGAAAATCAGAAAAAATAGTGCAATAGACAACCATCTTTCAAGATTGATTTTAAAATTGAAAAATGAGAAAAATTTATATAAATACCTAGGGAACAAGAAGGAGGGGCATAACTATATGTAAATTACATACTAAAAATCATGAGATACGACCATAACTTAATTTATGCCAATAAGCTGTGTGAACATACATACACTAAAACAAATGACAGTTAAAATGCTGTAGGAACATAAAACCAAAAAACCCCAAAAAAACAAAAAAAACCATGGCTCAAGGAAAAAATATAAATTAAAATATACCAAAATCCCTGTAAGAGGTAACATAACAAATTTCTCACATTTCCCCAGCATCCTGCATAAAAATAAGAGGAAGGTAGAAGTTACCTTTCAAGTACAAATGGCTTCACTAGCCATTCTTATTCATTCAAGCACACGCACACACACACACACACACAAATCCCTATTAGAGACAGTTCCCCAAACTATTTTATGAGGCTGATAGAATCTCGATATCAAAACTGTACAAGGGCATTTTAAGACACTTACCAATTTCTTCCATTATAAAGCAATTTTGTGTTTTGGTTTTTTTACAGGTTTAAGCAATTCTCCACTCCTCCAAGATCAGCAATGTTTTCTGCTATATTTTCTTTTCCTTTAATAATTTTAGAAGATTCACATTTATATTTTATTTTTTTACATTTTGATCTTAATTTATCTGGAATTTAAAAAAATTTAACTTCAGCATAGTCAACATAGAGCATTATATTCATTTCCGGTGTACACTGTAGAGATTCAACACCCAGTACTCATCATGGCAAGTGCCCACCTTAATCTCCACCACATATTTCACCCATCCCCACCTCTCATCTGGTAACCATCCATTTCTTCTTTGTAGTTAAGAGTCTGTTTCTTGGTTTGTCTCCTTCTCTCTTTTTTTATTTGTTTTGCTTCTTAATTTCCACATGTGAGTGAAAGCATAAGGTATTCGTCTTTCTCTGACTTATTTTGCTTACCATTATACTTTCTAGCTCCATTCATGTCGTTGCAAATGGCAAAACTTCATTATTTTGTAATGAGTTAATAATATTCCCTTATTCCCTTGTTTGTATATACCACATCTTTATCCATTCATCTATTTATGGAAACTTGATAGCTGCTATTGTAAATAAATGCTGCAAAAAAAAAAACACATAGGGGTGCATGTATCCCTTTGAATTAGTGTTCTTGTATTTTGGGGGTAAATACCCAGTAGTGCAATTATTGAATCATAGGGAAGTTCTATTTTTAACTTTTTGAGGAACCCCCATACTGTCTTCCACAGTGGCTGCACCAGTTTTCATTCCCACCAACAGTACATGAGGCTTCCTTGTTCTCCACATCCTCACCAACATTTGTTGTTTCTTGAGCTATTGATTTTAGCCATTCTGACAGGTGTGGTATCTTCTTATGGTTTTATTTATATTTCCCTAATGATGAGTGATGTTGAGCATCTTTTCATGTGCCTGTTGGCCATCTGGATGTCTTCTTCGGAGAAATGTCTGTTCATGTGTCCTGTCCATTTTTAATTGAATTATTTGTTTTTTAGGTGTTGAATTGCATCCGTTCCTTGTATATTTTTGATTCTTAGCCTTTATATATTTTGGATACTAACTAATATCTTTTTTTGGATATTTGCAATATCTTTTCCCATTCAGTAGATTGCCTTTTAGTTTTGTTGATTATTTCTTTTGTTGTGCAGAGGATTATTTCCTTTGTTGTTATTTCCCTTGCCTAAGACGGGGTGTCTAGAAAAATGTTGCTTTGACCAAGGTTAGAGAACATCACTGCCTGTGTTCTCTTCTAGAACTTTTATGGTTTCAGATCTCACATTTAAGTCTTTAAGCCATTTTGAGTTTATTTTTGTGTATTATGTACAAAAGTGGTCCAGTTTCATTCTTTTGCAAATAGCTGACCAATTTTCCCAGTACCATTTGTTGAAGAAACTGTTTTTCTCCCATAATATGTAGGTTCATTTCTTTTTTTTTTTTTTCCCTATTCTGTTCTGTTGATCTATGTGTCTATTTTTTGTGTCAGTGCCATACTATCTTAATTACTGCAGCTTTGTACTATAACTTGAAGTCTGGAATTGTGATACCTTCAGCTTTGCTTTTCTTTTTCCAAATTGCTTTGGAATTTATTCTGGTGGATAATAGGAGGTAAATATTTATCTTTAAAGTTCTCTTTTTATCAATGGATAATTATATCAACACTATTTGATATAAACACTATTTATACTAAAGACTTAGCAGATTCCATTGATCACAAAACTCATATGAGCCCAAAATAGTGAACTAATACGTGCACACATTTGGCCTGTTATACTTGATTTTAAACCTGAACAGAAGAGGAATATTGAAACCATATCACATAATTTAGGGTGAAAAGTCTTCAGCTGCAGCCTTAAGAATACTAATGAGAGATATAAAAGCTTTAATGCAATAATTGTTAAGAGTTTTCATGATGAAAAATAAAATGGAATGAAGAATGAAATGCTCAGGAAGGTGTGAGTACTCCAAATCTCACCAATATCTCTGAAGTCCTAATTCCTGATTGCCAGTCCAGCTGTAGGAAGGTTGGATTTGATCTATGTGATCTCTAAGGTCTTTCTCAATTTGCTGAGTCTTTGATTCCCTGTGAGAAATACTTTTCTTACAATAAAAGAATTTGGATTAAAAACTTGTCAGTAAACTAATTTTCTTAAATATCTATGTAGACTGAGCCACTATTTTTCAAAAATATTTCTAATATATTAAACAATGGGTAAAAATTTTAACTCTAAGTTAGAATGCATAGGTGCAGGCATAAATACATATGCTTTAAATTTACTTTAGAACACATAAGAACAAACTGTAAATACAGCAGTATTGATTCTAGTAGCAAAATGATTGTTGAAGCTAAATTGTCACTTAACATGTCAAAATTTTTGACATTTTAACCTGGATAATGTTTCAAAAAAATAACAACACAGGTCTATATCCAGCAAAAGAGATTCTGTGCATGGTTATAGATAAACTAGAAAGTGGAATAAATAAAACAGTGCCATGCCTTTTTAAAATTAATATGGTATGTATTTCTGCCTTTCTAAGTCTCAAAAGCTGTAAAGTCTCAAAGCTGGCATCTACTTATCGTTGGGATGCAGAAGAAAGGATCCTCACTCATAATCACATCTAGATGGCATATGCTCTACCAATTGTGTTATCAACCTGACATAAGAAAGGAAGATGATTTGTTCCTTTAATCTCCGTACTTTATCTGTATTCTGATACTTTGTTGTTCTTACTAAACAACATACACTTTCTAACCCAGTGAAGATTATTGGTGAAGCCTCAATAGAATTTTTTGTTTATTTGTTTTGCTTTTTGCTTTCATAAAATTTGAAAATGTTAAGAAACCTCTTATTTTATGGATAAAATATGATCACTAATACAAGTATAAAAAACCTAATTGCACTTTTTCAAAATACTTGTTTAACATACAATTTGTGAGTTGAGATGGGTCTTCTTTTTTTTTTTTTTTTAACGTTTTTTTAATTTATTTTTGAGACAGAGAGAGACAGAGCATGAATGGGGGAGGGTCAGAGAGAGGGAGACACAGAATCCGAAACAGGCTCCGGGCTCTGAGCTGTCAGCACATGGGCCCGATGCGGGGCTCGAACTCACGGACCGCGAGATCGTGACCCGAGCGGAAGTCGGCGCTCAACCGACTGAGACACCCAGGCGCCCCGAGATGGGTCTTCTTAATTGCCTACAGTATCTGTAAAAATTTTGGCAACTAAAATTAAAGAGGGGAAATAGCTAATGAAAAGCGACATAATGTTAAAAGAAATGATTTGTATTAAGCATTTTTATTTTACGCACAGGCAATATGAATTATTGAAAATAATATATATCCCATATTTGGTCTTGAGATATTAATTCTTCATAGGGCATTAGTTGCAAGATAGAAAAATAATATCAGATGAATAAAATAAAAATATTTAGAAGTCTTCTAACTGTTTTATCAGTGTATACTTAAATGAAAAATAATGTAAAAAAAACCAAAATCTGCATTTTTCAAAAATGAAAAAAAATTGAACATTTTATTTGTAATGGAGTAAAAGTTCATTTTGTTTTAACACATTCATCAGATTAACATGGATTACTAAGCGTCACATGCTGATTTTGAAGTGAATGTGAATGAATAGGTACATGCATGTTAAGTTGTCAAAGACAAAAAGTCACCGGGGCACTGGGCATGGACTCTTTGGAATACCTTTGTCTAAAGACAGTCACTGAAATAATTTGCTATTACACAACACATTAATATTATTGAGGCGATAGACATGAAGTGATTGGATCTACTTCCTTGAAAACATTATTTCAGTATTCCTTCTTCAGGCCTTTTATCAATCATAGAATATTTTGTGAGTGCTTAGTCATTCCACTTAAGTATTAGCATAAAAATTATACTTGTGGCTTAGTATTGATCACAAACCAAGTAATTCCTCTTTTTCCTTCTTGAAATAATGTCTATTTATCTCATTCAGTAAGTATATATGTTCTAGGAACCATGATGGCCTCTTGTCTAATGAAAATCTCATTAGGTAAAGACAAATGAACACATTTGTCAAAAGGTACTTATTATTAGAATGAAGAAATACTAAATCCATAAATCTTTAAAAGTGTATACATACATACATAATTGTATTTATACACAAATACAAATGCATAAATCATTGGAATGTATAATTTTTTATCTTTTTATAACTGGAGGCATTCATTTCAGGTTATACAATAGTAGTTTGAAATATCTGTGTCTGTATAAATTGTACTCCTAGCAAGCACTGACTGATTATTTTTATCTATCAATAAATTCATAAAATTACCATATCTATTTCAATTGCAGAATTATGAAAGTGCATGTGCACTTTCAAAAGCAGAAAATAGCAGTGTAAGCAACTTTATAAAGAAGTGAATTTTATTTGAACACTTCTATGTCCATTTTTTCTTTCAATAAGAGAAACATCTCTAAAACTTGTAGGTGTAGCTTCAAATATTTCACTTAATTAAAATATATAAAATACATTTAAAATATATAAAATACATTTAAAATCTTGGAACAAAGCATACAACTTCTTGAATTAATGTCTTTTCTACTTTCAATTAATCAGTTTGCATTTTTTAAAAAAAATTTATGTTTATTTATTTCTGAGACAGAGAGACAGGGCATGAGTGGGGGAGGGTCAGAGAGAGAGGGAGACACAGAATCAGAAGCAGGCTCCAGGCTCTGAGCTGTCAGCACAGAGCCCGAAGAGAGGCTGAAACTCACAAACTATGAGATCATGACCTGAGCCGAAGTCCGTCGCTCAACCGACTGAGCCACCCAGGTGCCCCTAATCATTTTGCATTGTAAAGTACAATTTCCAAATATTTAAGATGTCAGAAGAGAATAGTAGTTGCTGATAGAATTTCTTTTTCCCTAAGGTAGACGGTTTGTATATGTGGATCAATTCAAGACATTAAAAGAAGTCAAAAGAAGTGAGAATAGGTTACACTCATTTTTATCCTGCATAACACATACTGTTTTATTTTATTTTGGTTTTGTATTTGTGGACATCTATTTTTCTGGTCATTCACTCATCACTCAATCCATGAATTTATGCATCTATCTTTCCTGTCATTGTTCTATACTCTCATTAAACAACTATTTATTGAGTGACTATAATAGAAGAGGCACTATGCTAGTCTAGACATGAATATGGAATGAAACCTGCAAAAAAAAGTTTTCCCACAGAGTTTCTGGCCTATAGCTGGAAATATTGACATAAAATAAATAATCAAGAAATAAGTACATTTTGTAAATTGTGAGAAGTACTAAAACTACAGAGGTACCAGATTTATGAGCTGTTCCTAATCAAAGAAGACAACATGTACACATTCACTTCTGTCAACATGAGAAAAGAAGAATGGAACAGATACAACCAGAATCAAGAATTGGTTACGGGAAGATGTGGGATCTCCGATTTAACGGCTTTAGTTCTTTTAGAAAAAAATATGAAACAGGATTATCAAATAAAAATACAATTTTTAGAAAAGTCAAAATTACTCAAAAAAGGTATAAAATGCACTGCATATCATGGAAAGTATATTTACTAGAAGAAGATACTGACACTACTGGGCATTGAAGAGTACCTGTTTGGTATTGATGGTAGTGAACACAAAATGCCCCGCTGTGATTTTCTGCAGCAACGTCTGACCACATGGTTACAGAAAGCTTGATGGATGGTTTCTGGAATTGCTATGTAATGCAAAGAAAAAGGGGAGAGGGAGGGAACAATGGAATAAAATGTTAAATAATCATGCAGATTGATTTAGTAAAATTCAGAATGGAAAAAAAAATCCACAACAAAAAACCAGATTCCCTAAAAAATAAATTGCAAAGTAAATAGAAGAGATAGGAGGGTACAGTCACCAACTGACTGCAATGTATAGACTTTATTTGGATCCTAATTCAAACAAACTGTAAGAAAATAAAAAAAATTAGTAAACAATTCCTGCAGTATGAATACTAAGTGGCTGTTTGATACTAAGGAGTGATTGTTTATTAAAATGTGATGATGGCAATGTTGTGCTATTATTCTTACCTTTTTGAAATAAATGCCAAAATGTATTTATATTACATTACAAATGGAATATCATTTCTTTGATATCCTTCAGAATAATCTGTAATGATTGGAGGGTGGAGGAAGTAGGGGCAGGGTATAAATGAAACAATATTAGCGATAAATTGGCCATTGTTGAAGCTGAGTGATGGGTGCATGGTATAGTTTTTCTTATTTATATACGCATGAATTTTTCAAATAACAAGGTGTTTAAGAAGAAGAAGTATATCCCTCAGTAAAACTGCTTAAATTGATCTCTCACTACTTTACTAAATAAAATCAGATTTCTAAGGTAACCCTAAAAACAACTTGTTCAGACATTATAAATCTCCATTAACAGTTCACATTTATCTATTGCTACTTCCCTCCAAGCCCTACTTCATTCATAAAGTACTGTCTTCTAGCCATAAGTATGTTTCTCCTTGTCACTTGCTGTTTTTTCTTGCCCTGTTCCTTGTACTAGAAGACTCCTTTCTTTCCACTCCAGCTTCTGACTCTTCCAATCTCCTAAAGATCAGCTCAAAATGACATTTTTATCTATCAAGCCCTTCTCAATCTCCTATAGGTTGGTTGAATGATTTTCATGGTTCCAGTGCAAGTGACAATTACAGTATGTGAGGTTTGCCTGGTGTTAAAGGTATGTGTTCTACATATTATTTCATTTACTAAATTGTAAACTTAGGTTATAAGTTAGTGACTCTGCTTTTTTTTTACCTTTAAGTCAGCAGCAGAACTGTCTGGAAAGTAATAGATGCTCAATGAAAGTGACTTAGATTTTAAAAGAGTTATTTATTTAATATTCTACCCTACTCATTAAAATGAACTATAAATAGGGTCCAAAGTTATAAATACTTCTGTATAGGTGGGTTTCAATATAAATTTATAACTTTGGTTTGTAAAATAATAGTATACAATTATTTTTTAATTTCTTTTTAAAAATATTTTGGAGTGTTTTGGGAAATTTAAACTGTACACACACACACACACACACATACACACAAAATGGAATATTATTCAGCCACAAAAAATAATGAAATTTTGCCATTTGCAATGACATGGATTGAGCCAGAGTATAATCCTAAACAAAATAAGCCAGTCAGAGAAATACAAATACTATATGATTTCACTCATATGTGGAATTTAAGAAACAAGACAAACAAGCAAAGAGAAAAAAATAAGAGAGAGAGAGAAACCAAGGAACAGACTCCTAATTATAAAGAATAAACTGATGGTTACCAGAGGGGAGATGCATGGGGGAGTGGGTTAAATAGGTGATAGGGATTAAGGATTGCACTTGTGATGAGCACAGGATGATGTATGGGAGTGTTGAATTACTATATTGTACATTTGAAACTAATATAACACTGAATGGTAACTAACTGGAAATAAAACAAAAACTTAAAATAAAATAAAATACTTGTATTTTACATAGGAATCATGAGATGGCCTTATAACTTTTAAGGCTTAAATTGTTGGTAAAATAAACAGAAAAGAAATGCAAATCTTGGGTCAGTAGACAGTCATTCCCAAAGCTTCACATTATTAGTGATTCAAAATATTAAGTATATTATTAGATTTGAGACCTGAGAGTAGCTGGCCCAGGAAGGTTGTTTTACCAATCTCTGCTTTCAGGGGTCAGGACACTGAGGGAAAGAGGAGTAATATGGTAGGTGATGATGAACAATGTTACAGAGCTCACTGGCCAGACAGAGAGGTAATCTTCCAAGTTCACTTGACTCCTAGAAGGCTGTTCATTCCACAAAGCTGCCCCTTGGTTGACCCTAAAAAAGAATTCTAGTGACCTTTTAACTTTTCCAGTTATCTTCTTCACCTAGTATTGTTCATAATTTAAGAAAGACAACCCAGGTGTGATTATCACTTTACCAGATTGCCAGAAGGTAGAAAAAATAGCAATAACATTGAGTTGAAAGGATTCAAAAATACTTCTGATACTGTGATGCCCATGTGCATCACTGAGGAATGCCCTCTTCTAACTGTGTTAGTTAGTGTTTGGCAGCCTGATTATAGAAAGTGGGTCAGCAGTTAGATCTGATTAGGCGTATGGAGCTGTTAACCTGGATGGAGTGTTAGAACAAAGGGACAAGAGTATTGAGGGTGTGGGTGAGAGAATTGATAAAATAATGGTTGGAATCTGGACAGAATTTGACCCAGGAAAAGATAATATATTTGAGTGAGATCTTGAGTTTTTGCCTTACTCCAGTTCTTACAACTTTAAAAGGAGCATCAGTAAACTCAAGCATATCCAGAGGACAAGGATAAGAAAAATAAAGTTTGAGGACAACATAACATAAAAGGAATTGTTCAAAAGACAGTCTATTTAAAGAGAAGAGTTAGATCATCATATTCAATATTCAAAACTTCTATCAATTGTCACATGAAAAAGTATTCAGACTTTCTTCTGTGGCTTCACAAGAAATCACTGGGACTTATATGTGAAGATATACAAATTACATTTTGGCTTAATCTAATTTGCTCCCTATGGAAGGTCCATAATTGGCATGGAAAGATGGCTTTATGTCAGCCTATCACTAGTGTTTTTCAATTGAATGTTCAATTATATTAATATGAATATAAGCAAACAACTTTAAGGTAAAGACCACTCTTCAATTCCAAATCTGTTAAAATATGTAAATTCTGGCATATATCTTTTATAAATAATAAAAAATTATACTACTATATAAATCTCATTAATTTAAAATTAGTTTAATATATTTATTTAAACACACGTATAAAGCTCATCAGAATATAACAGTATTATTTTCTCTACTAGTGGACATAAGCTTAGGCCCACCAAATAATCGTGTTTATCTCTTGTTCTAGAGTCCAGTGTGGAGCCACTAGCCACATGTGTCTATTGAGACCTTGAAATGTGGCTAGTCTGAACTGAGAAGTTTGTAGGTATAAAGACATAGAAGATACTACTGTAGACATATTCAGGTAAACAAAATATATTATTATATTATAATTAATTTCACCTCTCTCTCTCTTTTTAAAATTTTTAACCTTTTAAAAAATGCTCCAAGAGGGTTGCCTGGGTGGCTCAGTAGGTTAAGAATCCAACTCTTGATTTTGGCTCAGGTCATGACCTCAGCTCAGGTCATGATCTTGCTGTTTGGGAGAGGGAGCCCTGTGTAAGGCTCTGCACTGACAGCATAGGGCCTGCTTGGGATTCTTTCTCTTCCTCTCTTTCTGCCCTTCCCTTACTCGTGCCCTCTCTCCATCTCCAAACAAATAAATGAACATAAAAAACTGTCATTTTAAAAAATAAAGATAAAAATGCTACTGGAGTGTTAAAAACTGTGGCTCAAACTGAATTTTTATTGGGGCGCCTTGGTGGCTCAGTCGGTTAAGCGGCCGACTTCGGCTCAGGTCATGATCTCATGGTCTGTGAGTTCGAGCCACGCGTCGGGCTCTGTGCTGACAGCTCAGAGCCTGGAGCCTGTTTCGGATTCTGTGTCTCCCTCTCTCTGACCCTCCCCCGTTCATGCTCTGCCTCTCTCTGTCTCAAAAATAAATAAACGTTAAAAAAAATAAAAAATTAAAAAAAAATAAATAAATAAACTGAATTTTTATTTATGATGCTGCTCTTGAGTGGAGAATAATAGGGTTCAACAGTGTAGTTCTGTTTATAGTTAAATTACGACATTGCAGATGTTATCCTTTGCATTCCTCTATAGTGATTATGTTTATTCATTGATTTAATCTTGGCATATGCCAAGCATTGTCTAGGCTTCAGAGAAAAAGCAATGAACAAAACAGAGTAGGGGGAAAAAAAGAATTCTAGCCCTAAAGCATTTTACTTTCTTACATAAGGAGAAAAACAATTAACAAATTAATAAAATATACAATACGCCAGATGATAACTGTTGTTGAAAAAATATGTCAGTGAATCAGAATTTGGGTTGCTGGTGGGAAAAAGCACCATAGATCATGGACTTGAAATTGCAGTTTTCATGGTAGTCTGGGAGGGCTTCACTAAGAAGGTAATAACATGTGCAAAGTAGGGAGGGAATAAACCATGTGAATGTTAGGAGGAAGCATATGATGGGCAAAGGAAAGATCAAGTGGAAAGCTCAAGATGCCTGAGTTGGGTGGAGTATTCAAGTAACAGCAACTGCTAGGTCATTGTATGCACTTTCCCCTTTTCTTCTGGGCCCTGACATAAGATACAATTCCAGAATTTTAGCAGAGCAGGAACTTATTTTTCCTTACATTATAAATATAAAAAGCAAAGTGTGAAAATGAATCTTCCTATGGAGCAGTATATAAGGGGAATGGGTAGAGGATGATGACTAGTTAGGAGGCAAAAAATGATGGTGGCTTGGACCAAGGTGGTTATGGTGAAGGTTATGGCAAGTGGCCAGATTCTGGAGACAGAGCCTACAAAATTTGCTGATAGATTGGATGTGTCCTGGGAGAGGAAGAGAGGCGTCAAGGATTTTTTTAGTGACCTTTCCCCTCCATTATGCTATCAAATTAATGTTAGGAAAATACACATAGTCAGTAGAATTGCTTTCATAATGTTTTTTATTTGCTTTATTTATTTGCTTATATTTGCTTTATAAAATTTTTATATAAAATGCTTTTATTTGCTTGTAATAATTTGCTTAATTGCTTTGTAATGTCTATTATTGGTTTTCAGTTATCAGTTACTGAACCTGTATTACTTAAGAAGAGCTTTCAAAAAGCACAATGTAGAACTTACTATCAAGCCATGTTATACTACAGTATTAGTTATTTTCAGCACTATTGGCATTTAGAGCCAAACCATTCTTTGTTATGGGGTTGTCTGTGCATTACAGGAAGTTTAGCATCATTTTTGGCCTTTACCCACCAGAAAACAATAGCCACTGTCCATCAAGTTGTGATAAACAAATGCTCCCTGATCACTAGAATCTTTTCTTAACATTATAACAAATGAATAAGGTCTTATTATTAGTTATCTAAAGTAGTTGCAGACATTTATAAAAAATACATTGTACTGATGAGGAAGCATAAGGCAAGCTAACACCCCACAGCCCACAGACCCCCATTCTTCAGGCACTCCTGGCTGCACAAGAACAAAGGAAAGGGAAAAACCAATGGTTAACTGATGGAAATCACAGTCATGCAGGACATTATTTCCATCAGTTTACAAATATCTTAATAAATTATAAGAAAAAGGCAATCTTATCAATAGCCTAACCTCCAGAAACCCATAGGTTCAATTTCCTGGACTCCTAACATCTCCCTCCCTTCCATGGTGATGTGGGGAACAAAAGCAAGATGAAAATATAAATAAAATTAAATTTATTTAGAACCTGCAGCCCATTGGCAAATACTTGAGACAGGTGAAGTATAACATTCCTCCAGGAACTCCTTACCATCTTAACGTTACTGCTTTGGTAGAAGGAAAAACAACCTTAGCTTGTTGTTAGCTAGGCCTCCTATTAGTAGCTAAGGTCTTCTTCAGCATATGAAAGTTCTTTTGGAAACCTCCCTTGTGCCTTAACCTCCCCCAACTCCATAGTATGTTATCAGTCACTCCTCACAACCCCACTGCAGCTCTTTCTGCCTAGGGATCCTGTCCCTGTGCTTTAGTAAAATCACCTTTTTGAACCAAAGACGTCTCGAGAATTCTTTCTTGGCCGTTGGCTCTGGATCCCCAGCATCATTCCAAAACTGCATCATTACCAGGCAATTTATGATGTGTGTCATAGGTCATAATTCCATTTATTCACCATAGCCATACAATGAGGAAGTTACTATTGTTCTGTCATTTTACAACCGAAGAAATCACAGTGTAATGTATTCACTCACTTCCTCAAAGTCTCCACGTGAGTGAGTGAAGGAAGTGGGATGATCTAGAAGTCTAGGCCCTTCTTAACATTTCTTTACAGAAGATGCTTCAAATCTACATTTGTTCAAGAGTTTGTCTTCATGACTTTAAAATATGCTGTGGATTAATGAAAATATCAAAGTTGTATTACCACTTAATATCAGGAAGAAAATTGCTTGGTTTAATAACTTTTTAAAACTTTCTTATTCATATATTGCAAACATAGAATTTGGAAAATATACCGTTGCCCAATCAAATTGTAACATTGTTAATATTCTTGAATGTTTACATTTAACCAAAAACTATATAATACCAACTTTTCAAACTAGTAGGTTTAATTTTTTTTTCTCAGAGGAAACATTTTAAATTTTAACCTGGATTTCATTAAAATATGTTTCTTCAGATGTGTGAAGGGCTGTGAAGAAGTGGGAGAAAGAACACAGTGTGACAAAACTATGACAAAGGAGTTAGGAAAAACATTTCAGGAACAAAGAGAACTAATTAACTCAAGCATATGGTTCATCTCACTCTGGTAAGAGCTAAATGCCTTTTATGCACTTCAACTGTTCACAGTACTGTGGGGTGGCTACTCACATGATCATAAATAGATAAAAAACTATTAGAAAGCATTGAAATTCATA
Organism: Panthera tigris; assembly: GCF_018350195.1. NCBI lineage: Eukaryota > Metazoa > Chordata > Mammalia > Carnivora > Felidae > Panthera > Panthera tigris. The sequence goes on from NC_056661.1 coordinate 83,389,981, forward strand.
ATGCATACTATATTTTACAAAATAGAAATCCTTTCCTTCCTAATTTGGTGATCCAATATATTAAATTTCCCAGTTAGCTTGGAATTAAAAAAAAACAAAAAACAAAAAACCTAATGTAGATTAGTTTTTATTTTTCTTAAAAAAAATGCTATGACAAATATATGTCAAAGGTAGGTGGGTTTCTTTTAGTGTATCAGAAACATCAGTGGTTAAAAATAGTTACTGCTTAATTCTATAAAGAATGATGTAAATTGTGCAGAAAATTATATCTTTACTATTTCCTGGACATTTCTCTAAGTGTAATATTTTGGATAGTTTTGAAAATTCTTGTGTGAACTACCTTTTTCTCTTCAATGCATATTTTAGAGTATAAGGAAGGCATGTAAGTTAATTGAGTTTTGAATGAGATCTACATTCCTATATAATCTCTTTTTAACACAAAATATTTCTAATCTAAAATAATTATTTCAAAGTAAAATTTTCAGAAGCAGAAACATTAAATTTTTTAATTAAAAAATTAAAATTATTTTTATTCTTTCCCAAACTAAATATTTCATTTTCTATTGATATTTACTGGAGAGTGTTATTACTGATAATTCTAAATACCTATGCCCTGCTATTGTCCTAAATTGACTAAGTAGGGAATGAAGGAAATATGCTCCTATTCTCTAAAAAATGGTTATTTTCTGCGTTAGGTATCTGCCAAAGTCTCCTTCATTTGTGATCTTCTCAAAAGTGTGACTCAAAAAAAAGAGAGTGTGACTCAAACCTCATCTAACTTTCAGTCATCTTCAGACTTGAGATTATATCAGAATCTCCTGGGGACATGTTCAAACACAGAGTACGGGGTTCCACCTTCAGAATTTCTGATTCAGTAGGTCTCAGGTGGGGACATAAGAGTTGTGTTTCTAAGGAGTCACAGATGACACTGATGTTGCTGGTCCTGGGACTACATTTTGAGAACCTCTGTGTTTGAGAAAACTGTCCCTGAAAAACCAAACTCTGATCAGTTGCATATCCTGACAGATGTTAGCATTAACCATCCAAGTGTAGTATATACATTTTAGCATTTAATGATACATTTAAAAAGTATTCTCAAATATTATTTAATTTGTAAACTCAGTAACAAGAATGATCCTATTTCTTTTGTATTTTCCAGAGTATCAGGTATTTTGTCCCTCATAAATATGCAATTCAACTAGTAAGCAGGTATGATAGAAATATGAGAAATGTACAAAAGTGTTTTTAATACATTAGGTATTTCTTTGTACACTATTATTATTTAGATGATTTATTTTTATGCCACATTTTTATATTGAAAAATAAGTAACAAGTAATTAAGAGATAATTAATTCAGGAAAGTCATTTGGAGTAAAAAGTTTAGAATCTCAAATCTAACCCTGGTGTTATCAATAGTTAGATTTATGATTTGGGACCATTTGTCCCCTCTGGTTTTCAGTTTTTTCTTCTATAAACTGAGGGTAGTGGATTAAATGAGCTCTAATCCTGGGAATAAGTTTTAAACTGGATGATAACTTTAAAAAAGCACAGACAGGGGCACCTGGGTGACTCAGGCACTTAAGTGGTCAACTCTTGACTTCAGCTCAGGTCATGATCTTATGGTTGCTAGGTTCAGTCCCATGTCTGGCTCTGCACTGACAGCACAGAGACTGCTTGGGATTTTCTGTCTTCCTCTCTCTCTGCCCCTCCCCAACTCACGCACACACACACTCTCTGTCTCTTTCCAAATAAATGAATAAACATTTTAAAAATAATAAAAATTTTAAAAATAAAAGCACACACACATATTGTCTTCTTGCAGACTAATGATACTCTCTTGTTATACTCAAAACACTGTGGTATATGTACAAGAGAGTGAAGATTCCAAGTCTTCTCTTTAAAAATTGGCCACGTGATATGCCAACCTAACAGGGTGTGGAAGAATTAAGGGGATGCCATAACTTTGAGGAAGATGTATGCTTTTCTACATGCCTGAAGGAGTAGATTTGAAAAAAACACCTTTTTTTATTCCTCATGCATGGTACTATGTGCCATCTAATTATACATAGAATTTCAGGAGGGTTTCCAATGCACTTGATAAAGATTTTTTTTTAAACAGTATCAAAACCCTCAACTGTAAAGATATCAGATACCATTAAAGAGTAATTTATAGTCTAAAATAAACCTATCATGTTGAGTACAAGAATCAAATGTGTTATCCTTAAATTAGATTTTAGTGTAAACCTCAATGTGTACTTTGTTCCATAGAATTAATGAACATACACGATTGCTTATTTTCCATTTGTTTTACTGATATAATAAATAAGGATTCTAAGTTGTACTTTGAAGAGCTATTTCTTTATTCTCCTTAACAAAAGGGTTTTATTTCAGTACTTTTGATTTCCCTTAATAATGTTAGTGTGGTTGGCATTTAATAAATCTTATAAATTAGTATAAAAATGGATCGGCCCACAGTCTTGTTTTTTATAAGTCTGACTTGCCTGTTGGGTATGCTGAAAGAAAAATATATTGGTATCACAATTCTTTTAGAACAGTTCAGAATAATTTTTATTTACCTTAACAGAGTAGGAATAAAGTAGGATCTGAGTCTATCTTAGAATTGTTTTTTATTGATGCTTAGAATATTTCTGTGGACCATAAATTCACTTTCATTTGATTAACAAACATCAAAAAAGCAACAAAAGCAACATACACAAAAGCAAATAAAAGCAACAAAAAGCTGAGCTTCTCTGTGTCATACTCCTATTTTGCCAAGTCAACACATTTGCTACATTTTCCAAGTAATAAAGATGAGCAACTGTGTTAATTATAAGACCAGGAGGAATGTACAAATAAGCTTTTTTTCTATTCATCCACTGCTTTGATCCCATTTGACCTGAGAACTGTTGGGATCTTTGGTTTCTCAAAGGCACTGCTGACTATTCAGAGAATGAATATTCAAACAGCTTTGCAGAATGGGTTAGCCATCGGCTGTGCCCTTTATTAGTTGTGTACACTTGAGAAATTTTCTTAATTTCTCTGTGTCTCAGTTGTTTTTCCTTTGCAAAGTGTAAGTACTTTTTTTTAAAAAAAGGGTTTTGTAGAATAATTTTTGTATCCACTTTCAGTTTTTAAAATTTTTTCAGTTTTATTAAAGTATAATTGACAAATAAAAATGATATATACTTAAGGTGTACAATGCGATATTTTCATATAGGTACACATTGTTAAGTGATTATCACAATCAAGCTAATTACATTATTCATCACCTCACATAATTACCTTTGTTTTTGTTGTTCTGGTAATGACAACATTTAAGATCAACTCTATTAGCAAATTTCAAGTACACAATACAGGATTATTAACTATAGTAACCCCTCTGTACATTAGGTATGAGAACTTACTCATCCTGAATAACTGAAACTTTGTACATTTTGACCTACATCTCCACATTTCCCCTACCCCCAGTCTACTAAAAAAGTTGAGCTCATATAAGCAGAGAATAAGTGGTAGTTATAAGACTATACTTACATATTGTAAGTATGCTTTAAAAATACTTCTCAACCCTATATCTCCAATGAGGAAGCATCCACCACCCCAATATTGTGACACCTAGTGCCTTATGCAAAGCATTTCTATTGCTCTTATCAACTGTATTGTAAAGATGAGCTTCATATCCACTAGCCTCTAAAAGCAAACCAATTGGGGAACCTGGGTGTTTTAGTTGGTTAATAGGTTGACTTTTTATTTCGGCTCAGGTCAAGATCTCAGGGTTGCGAGATAGAGAGCGCCACATCAGGCTCCGGGCTGGGCTTGGAGCCTGCTTGGGATTCTCTCTCACTCCTTGTGCCTCTGTCCCTCCCCCCACCTTTGCCCCTGCTTCCACTCACTTTCTCTCTCTTTCTCTAAAAATAGAAAAAGCAGGGGGGGGGGCGGTGCCTGGGTGACTCAGTCCGTTAAGTAGCCCACTCTTGATTTCAACTCAGGTCATGGTCTCATGGTTCGTGAGTTCAAGCCCAGTGTCAGGCTCTGTGCTGACAGCACTGAGCATACTTGGGATCTCTCTCTCCTTCTCTTTCTGCCCCTCTTCTGTTTGTGCACTCTTTCTGTCAAACAAACAAAAACAAACGAACGATTAAAATGAAATAAAAGCAAACCAAGCAACAAAATAACTTTAAAACTTTAAGAGTAAGGTCAGTGTTTAATTCTTCTTCATAACTCTAACAGCTCCTAGAACTTAAAAAGTGCTGACAGAAAGTATTAAATATTCACTTCATAAACAAAATAATTCTTTCTGATAAAATTAGTAATTTTTACTGATTTGTGGTAGATGCAGCTTTGATATTTAGGATCTTGTAAAGCATCAATGAAGAGTCCATTGGCTTGGTCACTGTGGCGTTACGGCTGAATCAGAAACATATGTTAAAAGGGAATGAGCTTCCCAAGTGGGTAAAATAATCTTGAATTAATGTATGTAATAAAGCAGGCATGACAGAACTTGTGAACTCTCTAAAATACCATTAGAGCTCTTAGTGTAATCTCATTTTTGTACTTAGTAGCATCATTGTGTAACTTGGCCTGAAAGAATTTAATTTTAGAATGTCTAAATCACACTTATGGGGAAAATTTTAGAAGAATCTACATTGCGAACTAAGCTTTTCTGTCCTCTAAATTGATATAGGGAAGCATTTATTTTTGTTTCCAGAAAGAAAAGTGGTCAGAAGGGCAAATTATCCATAATTAATGAACTGAACAACATAAAGGATTTTACAATTTTCTTTTATTTAAAGAAAAGCTGTAAAGAAGAAATACTTCTATAAATGACATGTTTAATGGACAAGACTTTAAAAAAATGTCTCATCTGCATGAAGAAGCATGATTATTTCCAATTGGGATAAAACGTAGAAATATAATTGTTCCTTCCTTGTAATGATGCCAAGTACACACTAGTTTTGAATAAATTTTTTTTTTTTGGTTAATTAATTGAAATGATCAAGGCATTCTGACATTACTTTGCAGTCTTTGTTAGCTGATGTTCAAAATTTGATCCACCTACCGTTTTAGTAGATTGGAAGTAGAAACCAGGTTTTGACTTACAAATTAATTTCATGTCAGCATTACTACATTATTTTAATCCTGAATAAATATATTTCATTAACTAAAAGGCAGAGCCACTTAAGGAAAATAATAATTGCCAATATGTATTTACATAAATACAAAGTTCCTCAATGTTATTTTATAAGTGTCAGAGCGAGATTCAATCTCAGGTCTCGGATGCTAACTCCCTAGGCCTATGCATTCTATGATACTGCTTATGCCAATAAAATTGGTTTTTTTGTGTGCCCCTACACCTCTTTTTATGTGCTCCTTTGCCTTCATTCTGCTTCCTTCCAAATAATCATCCGTGATGTACAGACAACTAGTGATATCCATCCAACTCTGCAGATGCTGACTTCAAATGTTACTCATTCTCTGCCCCATTCTTTCACTTTCATTTGTTCTTGGCAATGTGACAATGAGTCTAGTGGACATTCTGGTAAGCTGGCCACTATTACAGGGCTAATAATCCATGTCGAAATTGATTCAGATCAATAAACCATGCTTATATTAAGATAATTAGTAGCAGTGTGGTAGGCTTTTTTGACCACCACTGGCTTTACACACACACACACACACACACACACACACACACACACACACACACACACATATGTATGAAGGTATTCCTTTTCAGAACTGATGAGTAAATGAATTCCCTTTGAATTGTTAGGATTTCCTCATTCTCACTCTTAGTCATAATTATCTTTACTTTGTCATCCTCATCTTGCATTCTTCAACTGGCCAAACTACTTTACAGGAAATGTGTCATAAACTAAAATATACTTCTATTTAGCAAAAGTGGAAAAACAGACTATTAACTATTGAGAACAAATGAAAATGTATATATTAGGGTTACTTACAGCATCATTACCAACATTGGAATAAAATCTGAAATTCTGATTTCTGCTATATCTGGGTCGTGCTAATTTGACCATGTTTTTAAAAATTAGCCATGGTAATAATGTTTGAACATTGAAGGACAACTGGGTTATGTTTTCAAAATATATCTTTCAAACTTTTTTTATCATCTAAAACATAAAGCAAAATAAACAAAGCTCAAATAACAACAACGACCAAAAAAAAGCCCTATGCCTTGATTAATGATTTTTGAAATTATGTTTTAGTTATATAATAATTCAATGTAAAATAACTCGCACGTTTGTAACATCAGAACAATCCTTTCCCTATGGAGTTCATTTATACCTGAGATTCATGTGGTAGTCCTTGGCATTCCACAAAGAAATTAATGCCAGCAGATATTAGTTTGTCTAGACTTCTATTCCAAAAGGCAAACTATTTCCTCAGTTTTAGGACACATAAATGGCTAAGAGGATGATACCATGTATAAAGGAATGGGTTCCAGACATAAAATACCTATAGCTATAAAGGGAGAAACAGATGGTGTACATCAGAATTCTCCCAATAATAAGGAATGTACTATTTTATGTGGATCCCTAAAACCTGGTCTTAAAATCCTTAACAAGCTGAACACACTTGCTCATGGCTCCTCGATCATTAGACTGTAAAACAATGAAGCCTCCTTGATAAGGTAAAAGTGAGTTCTTAAGCTACTTCGGTACTTTCTGACAAAATCCTGAGTTGAGTTTTAAGTTAGATGTGTAAATGAAAGTTGATAAAAATATAATAAAGAGCCCCAAACTAGAAATAGTCCTCAGCATTTCTTTCTTGCCTCCAGGACTCTTTGGCTTCCCCTCCTGCTTTCCCTTATTGCTTCTGTCGCTCCTCCATCTGCTCCATCTGTTAAGGTCCACTTAACAGTGTCGTGTTTGTTGGTTTAAGAAAAACCATGCCAAACAAAAGGCTTCCAATAAGTGATTTTCTGCTAAAATGCAAGGTAATTTGTAGAGCCATCAAAGTCCAAATGTTTTTTACCTCTTGTATCTGTGTGTGTACATATGTTCTTGGGCAATATATCCTGCAAGAAACAATTATGTGGTATGTCAAGGAGTCAATGGTGCCTTTTATAAAATTGTTAAGCAAACATCTAAAAAAAGAGATTGGAAGACAGGTTAACTACTTAATAACTAACTTATTTTTTAGGTCCACTTTAATCATGCTCTCTTTGCTCACAATTAGTGTCACAGAAGTAAATAAGCTACCGTGAGAACACTTTGATCTCAATTACTGTTTGGGTAGAAAAATAAGTTGTTCTTTACACCACCTGAACTGATTTTCTGAATTACTATGTGAGGAGTATTTTTTTTTTCAAGTGATGTAATTGCCTTGTTTTCCATTTAGGGAGGAATACAGAAGAATATATTCCTAAAAATGAAGATATACATATTATTACCAGGAGTAGAAACTTTGTATAATGGAGATAATATTGACCTAGGAATCAGAACTTCTGAGCTCTAATCCTTACTCTGTAACCACCAAAGTTACTTTCCCTTTGGCAAATGTCAGTTCTCTGGGTCTCACTTTCCTAAACTGTAAAAAAAGAGCTTTGGACTTAGTCTTTAAATTACTGTCAAATTCTAAAGTTATTTTTATCTATCTTAATTCAGTTAAATGTGTTTCCTCAAGTATGCTTCCATTACCTCTTACAAGACGAGTTTTTGTTTTTGTTTTTCCTTGAAATTCTCAGAGATTACAGACTTTAACTTAGGGACAAAGGATGATAAACTTGTTTTAGGTAAATGTAGAATAGAATTCAGCAACTCCATTACAAATCATCAACTCTAATATCATTAAATTTTCAGCCTCCTTGCTCATTATAAATTTAAATGTCTTGAAAATCCATGTATTAATTAAGTGAAGTGAGAGATAATTTACGGAATGTACAAGCAATGAGCAGATTCCTGTGTCAGCCCCATATGCAATTTGATAGTAGATTCAAGGAATTTTAGAGCAGACAGGAATTTTATTACTCTTTATTTTCACAAATATGTAAAAAGAAGTAGAGACAGTGAATGACTTCTGTGTGTTCTTTTACAACACTATTGGGGTAAAGTTTACATATAATAAACTAATTTATAGAGTATAATTTTGTGTTTTCACATAGGTATACACCTGTGAATGCCTCACTAAATCAGCATATTTGTCATATTCTTCACTCCCAAAAGCTTCTCTGCCTTTCTGTAATCCCTCCCTATCCTCCTTCTTCATCCCCTGGCAACCATTGACCTGCTTTCTGCTTCTATATATTAGTTTGCATTTTCTATAATTCTTTACAAATAAAACGATACACTATGCAATGCCCTCTACCCCCCCTTTTTTTTTTTTTTTTTTGGTCTGGCTTCATTCATTCAGCATATTTAAAAAAATTTTTTTTAAATGTTTTTCTTTATTTTTCAAAAAGAGCAAGAGAGAGTGCAAACGGGGGAGGGACAGAGAGAGAGGGAGACACAGAATCTGAAGCAGGCTCCAGGCTCTGAGCTGTCAGCACAGAGCCCGAAGAGAGGCTCAAACTCACCAACCGCAAGATCATGACCTGAGCTGAAGTGGGACACTCAACCGACTGAGCCACCTAGGTGCCCCATAGCGTTTTTTTTTTTTTTTTTTTTTTTTTTTTTTTTTTTTTTTTAAGATGCATCCATGTTATTGCTATTGGGAGATAATCCTCCATGGGTCTCCCATGTTTTCTACATGTCTTGTGAGCAGAGTCACCAACTGCTTTTGTTCTGGATTATCTTTGCAGGGATATTTGAATAGAGGAGAGACTTGGAAGATGGCGAGTCTCCCTCCAGAGCAAAGGGCAGGTTTGTGTACTGTCCAGTATGATAAAGATATTGCCTTCCTACAGGGTAAGGTTAAGCAGGCTTATTGCCTAGTATAAAATACTTGAGTCCCTGAGCTTGAGGTCATTGTTCTGTAACATACTGTATTGCATCCCCCATCTTCATATTGTCCTGCTTGAATTGGCGCTAAGGGAACCGTGCTACTCTGCTATTGCTAATGTTGTGCATAAGAAAGTCCTTTGTCTCTGACCCGGGAGACTCTAGCTTGTTAGCTGGCAAATGCAGTGAAATATCAGATCCTTTAGAATTCTTTCCAGTTAGTTCATTATTTTTTATTAGTGACTTAATGCATTTTATGGCTATACCTCAATTTGTTAACCATTTATCAGTTAATGGATATTTGGGCTCTTTCTAGTTTTTGGCAATTACAAGGAAAAAAGCTGTTATGAAAATTTATGTACAAATATTTATGTAAACTATACTTTCTCTTTAGTACATACATAGTAGTAGAATGGCTGGCACACATAGAGGTATATGGTTAACTTTTAAAGAAACTGCCACATGGTTTTACAAATTGGTTGTATCAACCAACATTTCTACCAACATACCTTGATAATAAACTTTATTCGTTACAATATCTTGTAGAATTTATTTCCATACTTTTTTTGTCTTTTGATAGATGTAAGTCCCAAAGGTAGTTATGTTTTCAAGGTGGTATGTTTCATAGGCTGGGCTCCCCTGCTGGGTAGGCTGTGGACGGCTCCACGGTTCAGTGGTACAGCGGGCTGTGTTCCAAGGCTGCCCAGGGTCGCTGTTCAGGCTCCCAGGTTATGTGGGACCAGAGACCGTGCTCAACAGCTGGGCAAGACGGCGGGCCTGGCTTTGCTCTGCAACTGCCCGGGTTCTCTGGCCAGACTTCCGGGATGGGTAGGATTAGAGGATCCAAATCTGCTTCCCTGCCAAGGGGCAGCAGTAAAACGAGTTGCTAGGGCCCTGACTAGAGGCCCGAATTAGGCAGAACTCTGCCAACCAAGCTCCCTGGCGAAAAGGGATGACCAGCAGAGACACCTGCTGGGATCTCTGCCCAGGCACAGCTGTAAGTAGGCTCTGGGTTCTGGCCGCTGTAAGCCCCACCCCCACCATCGTCAGCTCCCGCCCATTCCCTCAGTGATTCCGTCCCAGGCGAGACCCAGTGGGCCCCTGGGAAGCGTCCTGCAACGCTGGGGAAACAGGATGTCCACCTCTGGTTCTCTTTAACCCCTTGTGACGAGGTACGTCCAGAGCAGCCTTGAGGCAGAGCTGCGCCCCGGTTTGGGGGAGGGACGACGGGGCCAGAGTGGAGCCACTTCTCTTACCCTTCTAATATGGTCTGTCTTGGCGTCTGCTGTGCAGGGGGGTGCTTCAGCCTTACCCCTGGGTTCTGGGATTTTTCTCAGTGGTGTCTTGTCTGTGGATGGATGCTGATCGATCTTGTGACTGGGACTGAAGTCAGGATGATGTTACCTCCTCAGAGGATGGGGACTGGCCCAGCTGGAACACTGGTGGCAAGCTCCTAACAGCCCAGAGAGCTAGGTTGGTGGTGGTGGACCTTTGTAGGCTGAAAAGAAGCAAACTATTGATACACACAACTTAGGCGAATTTCAAAGCCTTTGTTAAGTGAAGGTGGTAAAACATTATATTCTGTATGGTCCCATTTATATGAAATTCTGGAAAAGGCAATGTTATGATAGCAGATCAGTACTGCTTGGGTCTGGGAATTGAGGAAGGGAATTCATTTCAAAGAGGCCCGAGGCAACTTTCTGAGGTAATGTAAATGTTTTGTAATGTATCGTGGTCATGCTTACAAAACTGCACACAGTTACCTAAACTTAGTAATCTGTACACTTAAAATGTGGGATGAGTTTTATTATATTTAATATACACTTTAGTAAATTTGTAGTGAGAGACAGAGAGAGAGAGAGAGACAGAGAGAGAGAGACAGAGAGAGAGAGAGAGAGACGATTGGGAAGATTAAGGCTTGAACTGGATTGGACCATGAGGTATATCCAACTCTTGATAATTAAGTCCTTATAAAGTACTGAAAAGCCTATCTGACAGACAAAAAGGAATTTATAGGGGCACCTGGGTGGCTCAATCCGTTGAGCATAGTATTTTAGCTCAGGTCGTGATCTCAGGGTTTGTGAGTTCATGAGTTCAAACAGCACTGGGCTCCCTGCTGTCAGCACGAGAGCCCACTTTGAATCCTCGTTCCGCCTTTCTCTGCCCCTCCTGGGCTCACACTGTCTCTCTCTCTCTCTCTCTCAAAAAATGAAAGCATAAAAAAATGAATTTATAGTAAGCTACTTGTAAGGCTAGCCAAGGCAGACAAAAAAGATGCACTTCTCCACCCATTTGGTTTGACCAGAGAAAAACAGCCAAAAAGAACAATAAAGCTTCTGCTGAACAAAGTCCTCTGATTAGCAGGATCCACTTGGCATCTAGAAAATTTAGCTGCTTGAGAATCTCCTAAATGTTGTCTTTAGTTTGGTAACAATTAAGGTACAAAAAGAAACACAAATAGAGGAATTACAGTTGAATGAGCCAATAAATAGCATCTACCAGTTGTTGTTTGCCTTTTCTTATTGATTTGGATATCATTATAATATTTACCAATTGCAATATCCTGTAGCATTTATTTGCATACTTTTTTATCTTTTGATAAATGGAAGCTCTCAAGGTAGTTATGTTTTTCAATGTCTTTTTTATTATTTGAGCTTACTATGTATAATATAAGCAATCTGTTGCTATTCTGTGTTCATAATTGTTATTTTCTATTGTTTTCTAAACATGTATTTTACCTTTTATTTGTATATCTTTAATGAAGTGTAATTGACATATATTATATTAGTTTCACGTGTACAACATAATGATTTGAGAATTGTGTACATTGCAAATTTATCACCACAATAAGTCTAGATAACATCCAGTTGGTTGACTTTTCATTTTGATGAAATGACCCAGAATTTATTTGCATGTGATTTGAGGCAAGGACTCAATTTTGTGGAAAAGTAATTATCTCATCATTATTTACGGAAACTCATTTTCTCCACTATCCTCAAAGCCATTTTTGTCATATGAACATGGTCTGTTTCTTGACACCATCCTGTCCCCCTAACTAGTTTTGTTTTTTTTTTTAATGCAAGCTCTTCTTTAATAACAATTTTAAATTCAGCAATAATGGTAAATTCTTTCAGTAGCTTAATAATTAACCTGTAGTGTCTCTTGTGTTTCCTAGATGAAAAATCATGTTACTTGAGTATAGCTAGTGTTTGGTGTCTTTTCTTTTTCTTTTTTAATTTATGCTTTGTTTGATATCCAAGTCTCTGAATAATATATGTGTTTTTACTAAGCTGTCTGGTTTTTGTGTTCCCCATTGGCTCTAAAAATCAGTATGTTTTTTCTCTTCTGGTTCATGAGTTTTTCTTTCTTTTCTTTCTTTTTTTCTTTACATTTATTTATTTTTGTGAGAGAGCAAGATCAGCAGCACGAGCAAGGGAGGAGCAGAGACTGAGGGAGGGAAAGTCTCAAGCAGGATCCCCACTGTCAGCACAGAGCCCGATGCAGGGCTCTAACTCAGGAACTGTGAGATCATACCTGAGCCAAAATCAAAAGTCAGTTGCATAACCAACTGAGCCACACAGGTGCCCCATCGTTCATGAGTCTCATGGGACGTTCTTATTCCTTGGAATTTTTTTTTTTTTCTGTGAAGACTCTTTGAAACCTGGCTTGAAGACAGGCTTCCCCAAATCGGATCTTAATTTGCTTTTTCTTAGGTTCCTAGGACACTATAGAGATACTTTAAACTGAAATCTCAGCTTGAGTTTTCGTTTATTTAGTATTTTTTAGACCAGTTAGGATAAACATATTCCATTGGAGAACTGACCTGTGGTTATGAATTATCACAGAAGTTTTATTTTGTCTCAGATCTGCTTTCAGCACTTAGATTCTTAAAGAAGCAGGCTTATTTCTTGTTCCTTTACATGTAAGCTATGGGTTTTTAGTGTCCCAGCTATAGGAGTGAGTTTGTCTGCTATTAGATTCTTTTCTGTGGAAAGGTGGCTCTTGGGCTTCTTCTCTTTGTCCTTCTCCCTATATCTTGGGAACAAAAAGTAAAATTTAAGATCACTCTTAGCAAATGCCCTTAAGGATGAGTTGTTTTTAATATCTTAGCAGCTCAACATTGACTTTTAAAAGGTTTTAAAATATTTTATCAAACGTTTTTATTTTTTATTTATTTTTTATTTTTTTAATGTTTATTTATTATTGAGAGACAGAGAGGCACAGAGCGTGATCAGGGGAGGGGCAGAGAGAGAGGGAGACACAGAATCCAAAGCAGGCTCCAGGCTCTGAGCTGTCAGTACAGAGTCCAATGCGGGGCTCGAACTCACAAACTGTGAGATCATGACCTGAGCCTAAGTCGGTTGCTCAACCAACTGAGCCACCCAGGTGCCCCTATTTTTATTTTTTTTCAATCAGGAAGTCATTTAATGTAGTCATTCTCCCAAGCTGCAGAAAATGGATCTGCTTAATCTTTACATGACTAAATTCTGTATTTCAGAAGTTAGGAAAATTATTAATTTTCAAATATTACTTATAAGATTAAGATTAAGAGTTGGAAATTCTTATAAAAATTAACAGAATTAAATATATATTTGCTTCTCAGCCTATTAGCTAGGAAGATAATCATACCTGATTCAAAAATAAATATATTTTCACTTTATATAAACTTGCTATTTTTGATACATAATGACACAAATGTAGAAGACAAAAAATGCCAGAAGTTGTTTAAAAATGCAGATGAAAGAATTAGTATTTTTGGCACAAGGACACATTTTCTATCCTGATCTGATTCAATGAGTATGAACCTAGTTGTGCTCTACTCTTTCCTTCTCTAGAAAAACCATTCAGATTCTAAAGTGGTATGAAAGAGGAAAAAAAATTGTAAAATATCTCTCAGAACATCTTTATCCTTTCCATCTACATTTACATTTCCCATCAGTCCTTTATATTTCCTAATGACTATAATAATGAATATTTAATCTCAGTATGTACTCTGAACTGTAATCTCATAAAACTTAATAGCATGTCAGGTTTTAAGTGCAATCTTTGGGTCTTGATGATGCATACCTTCTTTCCTTAAGCTTCTGCCTGGCACTTTTGCCCAGTTTACCACTATTGAGGCAAAGAACCTATCTGTGGAGTGTCTATATTATGTACATAATAGTTTGACCCTAAAAACAAAGGGATTTGCTGAGGATTTCTAGCTGATATTTCCTTCTAATTGTACTTGAAATGTATGGATTTCATAGAAACACAGCACAAGTGAATCTCAACAGAAAATGCATAAAGATTTTACTTGATCAAACCACTCATTATGGTCCAGAATGGTCCACATATTCCTGCCATGGGGACAAATTATCTTTAATATTGATTTCATTTAAAAACTTATACTAAAGATCCACTTAAATATTAGTATTTCTTTATAGATTCACCCTTTCATTTTTTGATCTCTAATATAAATTTTGGGGAAGCAAAGTTGTTGATGAAAAATATTGTTTAAGTTTTAATATGATCTTTGAATTTGAGTTCCCTGCAAGGGAAAAAAAGATTAAAAAAAATAGACCGAAGACCAAAATTCAGGTTAGAGTTTAGTAATAAAATGTTCATCTTACATATTTTTCAAAGAAAAGGAAATATAAATTGAGAAAATTAAAACAGCACATATATAAGCTGCTTGACAGATTTCAGTATCTCAAAGAGGGTGACAGCAGCAATGTCACATTTCAAATAAACAGTTTTGTGAAATCGTAAAGCTTTTAAAGGAATTATTTAAAATAATGAAGCAAACCCAGTGCCCGATGTATCAAACACATTCTTGGTGGTGATAAGTAAAATTTCTGTGAATATGTACAATGGGTCAAAGTACCAAAATAAAAAATGATAATAATTCTGCCAAAAAATTCTTCATATGAAAGCATATTTTAATATATGACAGTTAACAACATCATACTTCACAGAGAATTTTGTTGTTGTTGTTAACTGGATTTTATTGGAATTCATGAAGGCACAGATTACTAAAAACTAAATTGAATGCATGTGCTTTTCTGGAAGCAAACTCATCTGTGAAGCTGATTGGAAATGCAGTTGAGTGTCGTATCTAAATGTGCTATAGGGGCGTATGTAGAAATTATAATCCTGCTGGGGATGAAGCCTATTATCTTATTACAGTTATAAATATAGTAAACAATAAATTCATTATTATTACCAGATTTGAACTGAAGTAAATCTCTATTGTTGCATGATAAAACCATGCATCATAAATCAACCATGCTAGCTCTTATAATACTTTTTTCTAATGAAATATCTTGAATTGCATTCACATCAAACTGGAAACTACACTTAAACCGTTATTGACTATGGCTCCTCTGAGGACAATAGTGAAGTGTTACCATTGTTTTCCATTTCAAAAAAGAAAATAAATTGAAGGTCATGAATAAAATTTCTTTTCAGTTTTTGGCAAAATGGGTATAGAATTTAAAATATCACAGAAGCAGGGTAATAGTTTCATTTTTACGCTGAAGTGGGAAGTGTTCTCAATATTCCACATTCTACCAAAATATAATCTCCTTGCGGGCGCCTGGATGGGTCAGTCGGTTAAGCGTCTGACTTCAGCTCAAGTCATAATCTCACAGTTCATGGATTTGAGCCCCATGTAGGGCCCTGTGCTGACAGCTCAGAGCCTGGAGCCTGCTTCAGATTCTGTGTCTGACTCTTTCTCTGCCCCTCCCTCTCTCTCTCTCTTTCTCTCTCAAAACTAAATAAACATTAAAAAAAAAAAAGTACAGTGGTCTGTCTAGATTTAAAATTTAGTTTCCTAGGTAAAAACTAAACAACCATATAACTCTCTCTGGCTATCTTCAATAGGTGAATGTCTACTCATCTGCACTGCTTATGGGTCTATTCTCTTCTTTATGATCTTTAGGTAAGAGGGTTTTGGCAATCAAAGACCAGGTTTTTAAATTTCTCTTGTCACCTGTCGCTGTGTACAAAAACACCCCAGAATTTAGTGTCTTAAGACAACAATAATTTTATTTATTTGTTCACAATCCTGTAATTTGGCCAGGGCTATAGGGGAACAGAATGTCTCCCCTTTACTTGGCATCAGTTAGGCTAATTTGACTGGTGCCAGGCTCAACTCCTAGATACCCTCAGTTATAAGGTGAGGGCAAAGTGAAACTGTCTCTTGGTTAGAAGCTCAGCTAAAGCTATTAACTGAGGCTTGTATTCTCCTCTATGAGCTCTCTCCATGTGATTAGGCTAGGCTTTTCACAGCATCATCGTCTTAGAGTAGTTGAATTTTGTGCATGATGGTGCACTGTCCCCAAAGTGCAAAAGCAGATGTTGCCAAGCTTAAGCCCAGAACTCCCACAACTAGCAGTGTCCTATCACTTCTGCCATTTTGTGTTGCTTAGGAAACATGTTCAAATTCAAGAGGATTAGACTACAAAACATGTAAATACAGGGAAGTATCATAACAGATTATCATGTACCTCAGTACTACCCATGCAGATGGCACTAACTGCATAGTTCGTATATGAATGAATTATAGATTATCTGAATCATCTGATTTCAATGTTTTATTACCTTGATTATGTTTTTCCTGGAGGTTAGCTGGAACTTCTTGTTTAATTTAAACATCTTTTCCCCAGTTCAAATTACTATAGCTTATAGCTAATAAATTGTCAACATCATCTTCACAAAGCATGTTTTTAGTTAAACACAAGCCATTTCCTTTCTGTCTGAAAAACAAACCCATTTTTGTTCCCATATAGGAAATAAGAAAGACAGCCAAATACTTGGCAAGTTAATGACTTGCCCTTAGAAAGTAGAAGAGTTTCTTTGAATCAAACACAAGATAGTTTGAGTACTTTTAGGGAGCTGTATAAGGAAGAGCCATTTCACAGGAATAATTTCATCCCTGGTGTCAGGAATGGGCCCTTAGTTGTAATTTAGGATTCCTAAATTTAAGTCCTAATTCTGCTGCAATCAAGCAATGTATCTTAATCAGCCCTGATCTCCAGGGGTCTGTTTTCTCAACCGTAAAATGAGGGAATTGTACTGAAAATTTCTGGAAAAGAAAATCTTTCAGCTACAACACTCTAAGGTTCTATTCATAAAACACAAAGCATTTGCAATTAAAGAGAGTTTTGATTTCTTTTTATTTACATAGTGTTTTATGTTCACACTATGAAGAGGAATGACATCCCAGATCTACAAACATGTACATTTTTGAAAAATATTTTACGTTATGTTTGGAATAGCTCTGGTTAAGTTTGAGATTTATTTTTCCAGGAAAAAAAAGATATCTGTATTTTATAATATATTTCCTTATAGATTGATTCTATGTGGCTGTTTTTCTTAAAACCATTTCTATTTATATACAAAAGATTCAAATAAGTGAATGGAGTTTTTGAATTAGAAAACAAATTTATAGGACTATAAACAATTATTATGGTTTTACAATGTCTGAACATCATCTGATTCCCTCTGATTCTATGTTTATGTCACCATAGACCTGGTAAGAGATCCCCAAGCTCTATGCCTTACTAATAATGGGTGTTAGATAAAACATTAATTAAGTTAGTAGGTGAGTAAAGTTCTTAACCAGTAGTAGTCCAGTGATATTCTGAAGGCTTGCATCTGCTTGTGAAAACTGATTGTGTCTATTTCTTCCAAATATTCATTCAATAAGGTCATGTTGGTAGGTGACATTAGCCATTATGGAAATATTTACACCATGGAAATCAGCAAATACTGCATATCAGTGTTCTTTCTTTTTTTCTTTCTTTCTTTCTTTCTTTCTTTCTTTCTTTCTTTCTTTCTTTCTTTCTTTCTTTCTGCCAGTTGTTAAACAGTTTTATTCACAATACCAAGCGAAGTCAGGGAGTCAGATTAAAGGGGTAGAATGAAGATGGACAGTCAGAATCAGCCTTAAACTTAGACCTGAATGAAATGTCAGCCATATAGTCTTGCAAAAAACATTTCTGATAGAGTATTAAGGTGTGGAAAAACCATAAACCGGAAACGACACCAATAGGTTTAAAGATTAGCAAAGAGGACGGTAGGGATAGAATATATTTATCAAGAGGATAGTTCTATTAGAAGAGATTGGAAATGTAGGCAGGAGTCAAATCACATTAGTATTTATAAGTCATGATAAGGATTTTGAACATTAAGACTAAATCCAAAAGGAAGTTCCTAAGGAGTTTTAAGCTGAGACATGACATGATTATATTTATTTGCAGAGAACAAGCTAGATTCTCTGTGCCAAATCAATTGGGGTTTGCAGGTGTGCAAGAAATGTAACCAGTTATGAAAATATTATAATGACTCAAGTGGGAATAAGGGTATCTTGGACCAAATTGATGGTATAAAGATGCGGAGATATATAGAAAGATTTGGTTATTGTTTGTAGGTTGTTTCTATAGGACTTAATGATGAATCTGAGGTATGGAATAAAGGAAAACTCTCATGCCTGAAGCATGACATCATTTACTATTAATGGCAAAGACTACGAGAGGAGAAAAAGACATAGATAGATGGTTCTATTTTAAATGCTCTATATTTGAGTTATCTATTACATATATAATGAGAGATGTCAAGTAGATAGTTGAATATATAGTACTCTGGCTCCAGAAAGAGTTCAGGGATATTGATATAATTTTGAAAATTTTCAGTGCATACTCTATATTTTAAAACTGAAAACAAAACAAAACAAAAAAACAACACAAAAAAAACAGTGGAATTACCTAGTGTTAAAGAAGGAGAAAGGAGTATCCAAAACAGATTCTTAGAACACTCCAACATTTAGAAGCGAAAAAGTAGTGGACAAGCCCACAAAGCAAAGTGAGATGGAGTAGCCAGAGAGATCAAAGATAAACAAGGAGAGTTGTCACTGAAAATAAAAGAATAAAGTTTAAATAAGAAAGATGTGTTCAATAGCAATCCTGCTGAGAGTTGATGAATATAAGACCTGAGCTAGACTGGGGGTTCCACAGACAAAAGGAGTGTCTAGGTAGTAAAAGGAGTTAAGGAAGTGGAGAGAGTTTGAGTTCTCAACTCATTCTATATACTTTTCCATGAAGGGGAACAGAAAAATGGGAAATGGGGGCTCAATGGAGGAATTGTCTTTGAGATCAGAACTGCTGAATCATATTTGAATATTAATGGGAATGA
Organism: Panthera tigris; assembly: GCF_018350195.1. Lineage (NCBI taxonomy): Eukaryota > Metazoa > Chordata > Mammalia > Carnivora > Felidae > Panthera > Panthera tigris. The sequence goes on from NC_056661.1 coordinate 83,409,054, forward strand.
GAAAAGAAGGTGAAGTGGTTGATGAAAGAGGATAGGTAAGTTGAAGAGCCAAGTCCTAGGAAAGGAAAGGAAGACGAGATTCAGAGACCAAGCACTGGTTTTAGTTTTTGATTGGCATAGAAACATTCTTCTATGGTTATAGGACAAAGACAGAAAAAAATAAATACACACACACACACACATAGAACAAACAGTAAGAGGATGAATTAGTGTTAGTTACATCTATTTTCTCAATATAAAACTGGATCGAGTGGGAAATGAGGTAGGAGAGACTGAGGAGAAAGCAGAAAGTATTAAACATTGGTGAGGGTAGAAAAGCAATAGACAGCTGTAATGAGATTGCTTGGAGCATGTTAGGGTCCTTTTGAGATTGGTGGCCATGAATTGAGAGTTTCTAGGTTGTATGACTTTCTCTAATAAATTTCAGCAACTCTTAAGGTGGATAATGCTCCTCCATGGAGAATCAGCCTACCTGGGGCTAGACTGTGATATAGGTGTGACCAATGTAAGTCTGAGCTCAAGTGTTTGGTATTGTGGGTGTTAGTGCATGGGTGGAGGGTTTTTCTAGGTCTGTTTCAAGGATATATATTATCAAATTAACAGTTGGTGGGTCCCCTGGCTTCAACTAACTGAGAACATTAAGCAAGGAAAGTTAGGGAAATTAATCCATGAGGTCAAATGCCAGAAGAGTAGCTGAGAGTAGAGGGCCAATTAGAAGAATGAGACAGGGCAAGACTTGAAACAAAAACTATCTGAAACAAAGTTGCCAAGGCTGTAAGATGGGATAGATTGCCTGCAGACCATTTCACCAATGTCATCCAAAGGAATCTCCAACTGTGTGTGGGTATTCCTCTAATGTTCAGCTGGGAATTTGTGTCTAAAAAGGGCTGCATATCCATCCAACTGTATGAGACCTTCTTTTTTTTTTTTTTATTTTTTAGAAAAAAAATTATTTATTTATTTATTTATTTATATTTGTATTTTATTTTATTTTTTTGAGAGAGAGAGACAGAGACAGAGAGGAAGTGGGAAAGGAGCAGAGAGAGAGGGACACACAGAACCTGAAGCAGGCTCCAGGCTCTGAGCTGTCAGCACAGAGCCTGACGCAGGGCTCAAATTCATGAACTGCGAGATCATGACCTGAGATGAGCGCTTAACCAACTGAGCCACCCAGGTGCTCCTGTGTGAGACCTTTTGAAAAATCATGTTTGTGAACTCCACAGAAGTTGTTCCTGTCATTTATAATTGGATATTTATTATGTATGTGATACTCTGAATTGTATATAAAAAGGCTAAAATATTTTTTCAACACCACCATTTTTGTTATATCATAAATTCAAAACACTATTTTCCTTAAATTCTGTTATATTTCTCATTTAATAACAGAATATTCCTTCTAAGAGTATATTCTTTTATTATATACATTAAATATTAACCATTTTTCTCAAATTTTGTCAAAAGTATAAATAAATACTCTACATGGAATTTATTGTATGGTATGATGTAGGGATGTTCCTCCACATATAATTAATTTCCCAAGAATTTTATTTAAATGCCCATATTTATAGTATTAATTTTTGGATATTCTGTTTTATTTTTTAATTCTACTATGACCACTAAACAATCCAAACTGTTATTCTTTTATGAGGTATATTCTCTTTTCTTTTTTTTTTTTCCTGTCAGGTCAAGATATCACAGCTCTGTTTTTCAAAGTGTTCATTTTTTACTTCACATAAGCTATAAGTCATCCAGTCCAGTTATGTTTAAAATTATATAGTTATATTTGATAGGAATTACATAAAATGTATAGATTGGTTTGAGTCTTTACTCCAGAAACATGGCAGATGTCTGCATTTATTCAGATATTATTTTATTCTTCAGTAAACATTTGTTTTTAGCATAGCCCTATTAGTCTTTAAACATTTTCTTATTTTCTAGAACAACAAGATATTCCAGCTCACTTTCCCGTTTCCATGCCAAAGATCTATAATCAAGCATTTCATTAAGTACTCTAGTTCATTTCGCGGGGAATAGTACTCAGACACAACTATCTGAGCACTAGGTACCCTCTCTTTGGAATTACTGTGGCTTTCCTGGTTGAAGGGAAGAAAGCTACATGGGAGAGGCATAGATCACCCAGGCTACATGTTAGGCCTACTTCCCTCTCAGACTGAATTTGTTCATATTAATTTAATCCTCCTTAAATTAAATGTTAACTATCATTTCAAGGATTTTCAAAAAGTTGCTCAATTTTACTCCCCCCCCCCCCAATCTGGTTGTGTATTTTGGCCAAAAGTTTTTCCAAAATCTCTAGAGGACTTCATTTTTGTGTTAGTGCTGGAACAGTTACATATTAAACATGTCTTAATAAATCAGTGCTAGTAAATATTTCCAGAGTAATAATAATTTGAAAGTGGCATCTTTCAAATCTTTTAGGCAAAGAGAGCATTTTTATACCTTTATCAGATAAAGACACCCACTTATCCTCTACTTTTGATGTCCTTATACATCACATGTTTTAGAATTCCTTTTGATGTCCTTAAATTCTTATTTTGTCTAATTTCTAATATATAACTGACTTGCCACACTTAAGAATTCAAGTACATTTATTCCTCATGAGTCTTCATATTATACTATGATTGCCTCTACTTTGATGTAATATTTTCCCCTGAATATTTTAATATTAAAAAAATCTTAAAAGTGTTGTTCAAGAATGTAAGAACATCTTCACTTTGAACTTAATATTTGAAAAAGGTTGCAAAAGCATTTACTGGAGCCATATTTTAGGATTGCAACGAGGTTAGAATACGCAGCCTCATACCAAAGATGGAAAGGAGGTTTTCATTGTAATCAGTTTTTATGACTAAACCAATAAAACTTTAAAAAGGAACAAAGAAAGAGGGAAGGAAGGAAGATCAGAGAAAGCTTAAATGTTCCCCATGCTTTAATTATAGCATACACTTGGCATTGAGCACCCATTTGGGTCCCCACCTCCCAAAAATATAAACCAGGGCAAAAATACAGATGTAAGAAAGGAAAATACAAAGAGCAGTGTATTATTTCATTTTTGAAGGAAAACTAATTTGACTTCTATAATGAATAAATACCATCACTTCTTTTAGTATGCTTTCAAAGCTTTTTTAACTTATAAAAATTCAAACTGATTCCTTAATTTTTATGTTTTTTAGGTCCTCAAATATGTGTGCTAGGAAAAATATAGTATGCCTTAAAGCAATATTTGGCATACATTTCTAATTTTAATATCATTACCTATATTAGCACAGTTCAGTGTTTTCAGTAGTTTTAAGCATAGAATATCAAGCAAACTAATATGCATCACAAGTATAAAACTTGTAGGAGAGAAATATTAGAATATATTAGGGTAATTCATTCCTGAGACCATTCTCTTAGGTGGTTCAGTAGATCCATTAGAACAGAGTGAAGTGAAAAGTGATTTTTTTTAAAGAGAAAATGTAGGGAGAAATATTGAGATAAAATTCAACTTCTGACATGAAAAATGGAATAATGTAGCAGCACAAAAAAGTACATAATTTAGGCTACTTTTGTAGAGACTGGACTACCACAGTCTTGATGGACATTGTTAAATGTCAACAATGGGTGAATAATGTAGCAACAGGAACTTGATATACAATGATAGATATCAAAGATAGAGAATGGAACAGATCAAATAATAAAAATTATAATCCTTGAAAACTTCCATTTAAAAAAAATATTTGAAATTAAATACTGAGACCATGAACCTTGAAACAGACCCAAAGTAGCCAAGATAATCACATGCTATAATATCTGTTGTTAATTTAAAAAAAGAAAATATATTATTTGGCTACTCAAGCAAAAAGTCACATAGAATGGTAAGAAAACCTGACTTTCAGCTACACATTATGCCAAAAGATAAAAGAACAACATATTTAAGAAATTCACAGGGGCTTCTGGCTAGTTCAGTTGATAGAGCACATGACTTAATCACAGCATTGTGAGTTCAAGACCCACACTGGGTGTGGAGCCTATATACCAGCCAAACTTAGAATCAAGAATAAAGATTGCAGAGTACCAGTTAGGAAAACCACAACTCAGAGAAAATAGTTCTATGAGCACTCCTAGGAAATTTACTAGAGGACATGATTCAAACAACCAACATGACTAGTATAAGGACTGGTATTAAGCAAAAGAGTGTATATACCTAACAATGTAAGATTAAAAGACATAAGGGAGGCAGTGTAGAATGTAAGGGCTACCTGCCCTGACAGTGTAGATCCACTGTAGTAAAATAAGTGTGCCAATTGCCTATAGATATTAAGAGAGGCCATAGGAAGGAGAAAGCAAGGACAGAAGTTAGAGTTCCTTAATATAACATATTTTGTAGATTTTATTTTGTACACATATAACTATTTTACATATCTACAAAAATAAGCTGAGTTTTAAAAAATTCCAAAAAGCAAAAGCAAATTAAAAACAGGTGAGCCTAAATATGTACTAATCAACCGCATAGAGAGTTAATATTATGAGTGGGCCTAAAACACAATAATTTGTCCATGTATTCTTGGTGGAATTATACCTAAGGATGAAGAAAAAATGGCTGCAAAACCTTAAACCGATTTCTATAACCATATTGTTGGGGGGTAATGTTGATATTGCCACTCTGAAACGTGTTTATTTGTATGTAGTGTCAGATACATTAAATGCCATTATGGTGGTAGAGATGAAAATCAAGAGTTTCAACATGGATGAAAAGCAATCAATGAATGCATGTAAAAATCATGTAGTTCTGATTTTGATTTGGAAGTATCAGTGTGAAAAATGTTATTATTCTACCCGTTGAAACAGCCTAGAAATAATGATCATAATGGTAACAATAAGCTCTCCTAATTCCCAGATTTTGTCATCTAACTAATACTTTTCACTAAAAGAAATCAGGCTCCTTAGAAAGATAGTTAATTCCATGTCTAGGACAGGAAATATCAACATTAGACTGAAACTCTTGTTCTAAACAGGCAAGGAAGCAAGCCATCAAAGCCTTCTAGAATTATGTCTAAAAAACCAGAAGCCAACCTGAATAGAGCTCCACTAGCCCCAAATCAGAAAATTTTAGTACCCCTAAGAATAATACATTGAAAGTATTAAAAAACATCAAATATGATTAAATTGACAAATTAATAATAATGCTAAATCAAAATGAGAAACTCATTGGTCATTTTTAGTAGACACTTGAAAACTAAATCAGTATTATGAAAACAAGTAAATAAAGGAAAAGAATCTGGCAGTCCCTCTGTACCTTCCCTCTACAAGAATCTGTACCTTCCCTCTACAAACCATATCCTCTGGTTTTCATTTAATTTAAACTTTATTTTTATTTTTTTTAAATTTTATGATTGAAGTATAGTTGTATACAATGTTATATTAGTTTCAGGTGAACAACAGAATGATTTGGCTCTTCTCTACATTATTCAACACTTACCACAAGAAATGTAGTCACCATCTGTCACCATACAACATTAATACAATATTACTGACTAATATTGCCTGTGCTGTACTTTACATATCTGCCGGAGTCCAGCTCCACCAGGTCCAGGGGTTCCCAAAGAATGAACGGTGTCGGCGAAAAAGTGAAAATAAAACAAAACAAAAATAAAAATAAAAATAAAAAACTAAAATAAAAATGGACACAGACAACAGCAGTGGTTGAACTGGCCGATCTATTGCAGTAAATGTGGCATTATATTTGCTAGTGATTTCTTTGTAACATACGTCATCTGTGTTTTTCTAACATTACCTAAGTCTAAAATTGTTCTTTTGTATGATCATCCAATAAGGAATAACTTGATTGTTTTGTCATAATGTTCCCTCTTGCCCTTTGCTTATTGATTAATTTTTATTTTTATTATGTATCTACGTTTATCTATAATTTATAAAGTATTTGCTTTGCTGTTTTCACGAAAGGTCATTTATCTCTCAACATCTCAAGTGCAACAGTTACAGGGACATGACCTCTTAGTTGTTTCCCTGAACCATTCGTGGTTTTGAAGAACAAAAGTGTTCGCCTGAGTCCGAGGAAGGGGGCCAAGAGGGCCTTAGAAACCCACGCCTTATACATTCTCAGAGAGACAATGCACCTAGGAACCAATGAACCATTCTGTACTTTAACCGACTAAGTTCAATCATCATCTGGAATGCCTCCTGGGGGCCAGGTGGGCCCAGGGGTCAGAGTGACCTGTGTCCATAGATACACTCCTTAGTTACTGGAGTGGGGCTTTCGGATCCCTATGTCTCTCCTTCGTTGGCCGCCTTTGCTGGCAACTGCACGAGGCTGTCCTTCCTGCAAGTAGAGGAGTCTCCACGGGGAATGGCAAGGGCTACACATAAGGCCGCACAATTTCTTACGGAACCTTATTTTCTTCCCTAATGGTTCTTTTCCCAGCGGGCCTGCCGAGGGCAATTCCCCAACAGACAACACCCCAGGTACTTTCAAGGCCAAATTACCTAAAAGCAGGAGTACAAGAAGCTTCACTGTCGGTGGGCCGCCTTGCAGTCACCAATCCGTCCACAGCCCGGGCTTTGCCACTCAGGCTGGGTAGCTCGGCTTCCAGCACATATCCAGGACTTATTTTATTTTATAACTGGAAGTTTATACCAGAATATCACAATTCTGCCGTACCTAATTTATTAATGGATATAGGCCATGATAATCAATTCATTAACATAAATAAAAACAAGAAAAGCAGACGATGTGCCTGCTTTGGAACACCACCACACTGCTTGATCCAAACATAAATAAAATCAAGCTTCTACTTTCACTGAAAATTCATTAAAAATAAATGGCAAGAGGAAAATGCTGAATGATATGATGGGGGATGCAATCAGCAAAGTCCAGACTGTGGGAAACTACATGACAAATTGCCTGGTTTCCTCAATAACAATTACAAAAACAACACTAAAAAGCAAGAAGTAATTGTAAGGGGTTAAAAAAGACTTTGGAAATATATCACTCTATGGCAGTTATGGCATTACTATTATTATTTGGATCCCAATTCAAACAATCAAACTGTGAAACAAATGCATTAGAGAATTGGGGAACTGTGTCAGTTACTGAAGATTTGATAGTATTATGGAATTATTGGTATTATGATTGCTTTTTAAAGAGTCATTAATATTTATGGATAGATTCTGAAATATTTATGAATGAAATTATATAGTATCTGGATTGGCTTCAACGTAACTGAAGATAGAGATGAAATAAGATTAACCAATTACATTGTAATTATTGAATTATCAAAGATAGTTGATGAGGGTCTTCATTATACTGTTCTCTGTATTTTGGTATATGTTTGCAGTGTTCTGTAATCATAATTTTGGAATTTAATGATGGCTTGTATGTTGAGGTGGTGATGGGAATAGAGAAAAATGGAAACCACGAGTAGAAATTGGAAGTGTTAACAGGTAGGATTCAGCAGTTATTTGGAGCTAGATGGGGAGGGGTATAAGGACTGAGAGGAAATAGCTCCCAACTGATCCAGCTATGTGCCCCAGCAGCTTGGGCTCTGGACAACTATAACATGCAATGGATTTATTCAGATGATAGATTTTGCTTAGAGTTGAAATGAGAAGATGGTGGAATGAGAGAGTGCTCTAGACTTTTGTATTGCCACCAGCAGGCTGTTTCATATTGAGCAAATCATTTAATATATGTTTTATTTGGTTTCCATCTGAAAATTGATAGTGGACTTAATATATAGTCATTTACAGCTCCCAAATATGTTTCTCTTACCTATGTATCTTCTTTTTTTGCTGATTAGTATTCTCTACATAAAGAAAGAACTGCTTGAATGTATATATTTATTAAGGTTACACCAGCACACTATGTTCTCTTAAATATCTATTTCCCAGCATAGCCTCAATTGTGAGGAAAGCATGTGGTAAATGACGTTTATTTTTTGAGTGTGTGTTTCATACTTTCGTTTTAAAAGGACTCTGTGCCAAGGTTAAAATCTCTAGCTAATAATCTCTGCAGCTCCAGTATTAACCATGGTAAATGTTACTATAGTAACCATAATCTGGGGCTGTTTGCAAAGCTGTATATAACCTTGCTTTTAAATTCGGAAGTGATTCTTTATAATTGTAAGAAATGGTGCTATAACGCTATTAACAAAAATTCCACTTCATAAAATTTGTGTTACGCCACTTCAGCTGAACTGTGAAGTGTTAATCATTTTATTGACTTAATTTTCAATGATGGTTCAAATCCCAACCAACTAAATGTGCCTGGTCTATGGGAAAACTTATTATGTGCCTCAAAACATGGTACAAGTTATTCCTTTATCCCTTTATCTTACCATAGAAGGCTGAAGATACTTCCTCCATTACTTATAATGAAATAGAATCACCCTCTGTTTATTTTCTCTACCACATTCCCACATTCTTATGGGAAAGGAAATTTACCTTCTTGTGGAGATGATGATAGACTGGGAATCATCAGGTCACATTTTTAAAGTTCGTTCTTTATGTATAGCCCCAGTTTCGTGAAGCTGATTTCTTTTTTTTGACTTTATTTATTTATTTTGAGGGGGGGGGGAGAAAGAGAATCCCATGCAGGCTCCACATGATGTGAGGCTCAGAACTGTGAGGTCATGAACTGTGAGACCATGACCTGAGCCGGTCAAGAGTCAGATGCTTAACTGACTGAGCCACCCAGGCACCCCTCATGAGGCTAATCTCAATCACAATATTAAGTAATTTTTTTCAGTTAAAATTAAAAACTCATAACGTGACACAATGATTCTTATTTTGGAAAGACAATCAGTGGTTCCTCCCTTGAATTTATTCATTCCCCAAGCCTCTGATATATGCCAATCACTGTTCTTGGTGTTGCAGAAATAGCTGTGACAAAAATCCCTTACATTCTGTGTAATAAGCAAAAGATTGATGTTAGAAATCTATGAAGGCTTCAGTTTTTCTGAAACTTCTAGTATTTAACAGACCCTGAAGTTAGGAGGGGCTTTCTTAGGTACCTTGGAAGAAGACCTATCAAAGGAATTTAGACCCCCACATTGAGAAGTCAGGATCCATAGCATTTCTCACTTTAGACAGCATTTAATTACTTAGGCTCTTTCTATCATTTGCTCATGCAAAGGAACATTGCTCTCATTACTGTGTGTCTTGGATAAAACAGCAGGCTGGGGAATATTAGCCCAGTGAAGTCATTTCTACATTACCTTTCCATTTTCAAAAGCTGCACAATTAGTATGTATTGCCAAAAGTATTTCTCTCTCTCTCTTTTGATTTAAGTTGTATCCAAGGCCAAAGGGTGAATATGACTTGATTTACTTCTTAAATTATCAGGGTTGTCTTAAAATCCCCACTGTGACACATCCACATTTCTTACTATATGATCACAAATTAAATCGACAAAATTATGATACTTGTATGATACTTGTGGATTTCATAGAGAGACTGGTTCAAACACAAGACTGACACATTTTTGGTCCTTATTGGACAAGTAATCTTGAACGGAGGTATAGAAAAAATATGGTATTAATTACAATGCTAAGCAGAAAAATTTTAAAGCGTATGCCTGTATTTTGCTTCTAGAAATTAGCATTTCTCAAGGACACACAAGATTGGTTTAAAAGCAGTATTTATTTTTCTTATAATGCATATAAGAGTAGTAAGAGAAATAACAATGATTATAATGGAACACATGTTCAAGGATGGGAGTTTGCTTAGGATAAAATTTCTATCTAGTTGGCCAGCCTAGACATAGAGAAGATATATGAACATTCCTAATTATTGTTAAGGATGGATCTAGGAAAAAGGCATGTATCATGACAGGTGAATGGACCACCATTTGTGGGAAGACCTCAAGAGTCCAAATTTGCCTTCAGAGGCAATTTGAATACAAGAAGCCAATGAAGACAACTTTTGGATTGCCAGAGAGGTACTGGGAAAACTCCCATGGATAATTAGGATAGATAACTAAGCAGTTTCATAAAATATGAACATATTTTAGAAACAAAGTCTTCAATAATAGACATAGACTATTTATACATCATTTATTAAGTTTCAAATTGACAGAGCTGTTGTTTGAAATGAGGTAAGTATGGGAAGTATACTGAGGGGATGAAACCAGGGTATTTACAGTGTTAGGTTTCTAAAAGAAGGTGCAAGAAGGATATAGAAGCAATTCTGGGAAGTGCTAGGAAGCAGCCTTACGTTTAGAACAGGCTTGGATTAAATCTTGGTCTGATGGAAGGTAATTTCTTCTCTTTTTATTGAAGTATAATTAACATACAATTGTGTATTAGTTTCAGGTGTACAACTTGTTGATTCAGCAATTCTATATATTACTCAGTGTTCACCACAGTAAGTGTAGTCACCATCTGTTACCATACTTTAGTAAAATATTGTTCACTATAGTCTCTATACTGTACTTTCTATTTCCATGGCTTATTGATTTTCTAACTGGAAATTTATACCTCTTAATCCTTTTTATCAAATTCACCCATCCCCATCCACTCCATCTCTGGCATTCCAGTTTGTTATCTGTATTTAAGAGTGTTTTTGGATTGATTGTTTGTTTTCTTTAGTTTTTAGATTCCACATGTAAATGAAATCGTATGGTATTTGTCTTTCTCTGTCTTATTTCACTTAGCATAATACTCTCTAGGTCCATCCATGTTGTCACAAATGGTAATATCTTATCCTTTTTTATGACTGTGTAATATTCATATGTATGTGTATATCACATTTTCCTTTTCCATTTTTCTACCAATGGATGTAGATATGTTGCTTTTATATCTTGGCCGTCATAAATAGTGTTACAATAAACATAGGGTTGCGTTTATCTTTTTTGAATTAGTCTTTTTGTTTTATTTGGGTAAATACCCAGTAGTGAGATTACTAGAATATATGATATTTCAATTTTTAAGTTTTTGAGGACCCTCCATACACTTTTGCACAGTGGCTGCACCAATTTACACTCCTACCAACAGTCTATGAGGGTTCTTTCTTCTCTACATCCTCACCAAGACCTGTTATTTGTTGTCTTTTTGATTCTAGCCATTCTTTAAAAAAAAATTTTAATGTTTATTTATTTTTGAGGGTGGAGGGAGGGACAGAGATTGAGAAAGACACAGAATCTGAAGCAGACTCCAGGCTCTGAGCTGTTAACCCAGAGCCCAGACACGGGGCTCAAACTCACAAACTGTGAGATCATGACTTGAGCCAAAGTCGGAAGTTTAACTGACTGAGCCACCCTGGTGCCCCTCCTCTACTTACTTTTTAATCAAATAATTTCTGGGTATTTTGGCGTGGAGTTGTATTAGTTCTTTATGTATATTGGATATTCACCCCTTATCAGATATATCATTTGCAAATGTCTTCTCTCATTCACTAGGTTGCCATTTTGTTTGTTGATGGTTTCCTTCACTGTGAAAAACCTTATTTTGATATTGTCCTCGTAGTTTATTTTTGCTTTTGTTTCCCTTGCCTGAGGACACATATCTAGAAAAATGTTGCTAAGGCCGATGTCAAAGAGATTGCTGCCTACATTTATGGTTTCAGGTCTCATGGTCAGGTCTTTAATCCATCTTGAATTTATTTTTGTGTATGGTATAAGAAAGTGGTCTAGTTTTTGTATGTGGCTGTCCAGCTTTCCCAGCACTATTTGTTGAAGAGATTCTCTTTATCCCATTGTATATTTTTGCTTCCTTTATCAAAAATTAACTGGCCATCTAAGTGTGGGTTTATTTCTGGGCTATATATTCTGTTCCCTTGATCTATGTGTCTGTTTTAGTGCCACTACCTACTTTTTGATTACTATATCCTTGTAGTATAATTTTAAATCTGGGATTGTGATACTTCTAGCCTTGTTCTTCTTTCTCAAGATGGGAGGTAATTTCTGAATGGATATTACTTAAAGGAGGTGAGGATGTCATCATTTGTTCAATTAGTGAATGCTTTTGATTGGGACACAATGTAATGAATCCATACACATTCCGATGGAAATCACCCAACCAGAATCTGGGAGGACATTTTAGGAAAACTATGTTAGATAATGAAAGAAAAAATATTTAGGGAAGTAGTTTAAATTTTGAAATTTTCTGAAATTGAAAAAAGTAGTGAAAAGCAGAAGAGAGAAGATTGGCATATCCATGGCTATAGGAAAAAAATGTGGCAAAACATGACATGTTTATTTTCACTGAAGTAGCATTAACTCCTGAAGGTACTAAAAAATTACTACAGCTAGTTCCAAGCTACTTTATAATAACGGAATCTGTATAGATCCCAATCATTCCACACCTTTTCCAAAATACCACAACCATTAAGAGAAGTTAAATTAAAACACCAATAATTTGTATTTACAGCATAACCAGAGAATAAGGAATATTACAAATTCAAATTTATGAGGAAATATGCAACGGAGACCAGAGTTGGTACCAGAGTCCACAGTTTTATGTGAGTCGGCTGGGAGCTAATCAGAAGTGTGGGTAGTGGGCAGTAGTGGTGAAATCCAGGAAATGTTACCAAGGTTTCATCTTCAGAAACAGAGAACCTCACCCTGAGTGGAGACTACAGAGAGCAGTTCTCAGGCTTCTAACATCATAGCACAGGCAACAGGAACAAAAAGAAGAGGCTTAAAAAGACAATTTTAGGAAAGTATTCAGGAAGAGAGTTGTTAAACTCCCTCAAAGGGATGCCTTGCAGCTTGCCTGGGTATCTGTAAGCTTATCTCCAGGGAAACCTGGAAATCTAGGAGTAACCTTTGGCCAAAGAAAAGATGAAATAGACTAGCTCTTGATTTATAATGTGGTGTGTAAAGTCAAATTCTACTGGAGACATGCTGTGCTAGCTTGTTATCGACATTGGTTAGTGAAAGCATATAGATTGATAGTTACATCTGGCTTAATGAATTATAAAGCCTCATTTTAGCTATGTGACCAGCAGGGTATAAAAGACTCCACAGTAAATTTGCTCCTTGGTTTAGATAAAACAGAGGTATCTTGGACGTATCTCAGTGGTTCACAAACGAAACATGAAGCACATCCTGTGTGACTGAGGTAGGACCCTGGAGGTCTGCACCTGTACATCTTGGCCTATCCATGAATGTCTACACTTTCTCTCTCCTGCTGAATGTGTCCTTTCCCTTTATAAAAGTTTTACGTAACTGTACCCTGTGGAGGTTCATCAGGTCTTTCAATTATCTGATGGTGTGTGATTTCTGCAGCAGTGATTTCATTTGGAGTCATCAGCTGGTTTTAAAGAGAGGAAAAGAAGCAGTTGATGACAAGTATCCTACAATAACAAAATAGAATATAAAAATGCAAACTACCCCACCACTAGATAATGATTAAATATATTAAAACTGCCATTCCTTATTGCAACAAAAGCAGAGTCCTTGATGTGAGAATATGAAAGAGCAACCTTCCTAGTGTGCCTCACAGAAAATGAATATCCTCCTAGTCACTACTCCAGAAAAATAAGACATGCAAAAAAAGATAAAATCATGGCATTCATCCTATAAAACAAAAAGCTAAAATAAGAATTAAAACAGTTCCATAAATCAACAAAAGCAAACATTCCTAGAAGTAGGATTTCTCCCAGAATTAAAAATGGAATAAAGAAATTGTAGATGTGAAAGAACACTAAAAGATAGTGGTCACAAACTTTAAAAAGAGATCAGTAATGAGAAATAGATAATAGATGATGTTAAATGTGAAATGATAAAACTTGGAGATAATTCAAAATTAATTTATAAATTAAGATTAAATTTCAAGGTCCCCAAAAGAAAATATAAACTACTTAAAGGACAGGAAATAACATAGAAAGGATATAAATGAGAAAAAAATAAATAATAGAGTTGGGGAGAAAAATATAGAAGGCGGAAAGAGAAAGAAGATTGAAGGCACATAAACAGCAAAGGGAATACAGTGTACACATAGCAGGAATACCAAAAGAAAAAAAAAGCAAAACATAACACCAACAACAAAAACAAAACTGATATATTTTAATCAGAATACAGGAAATCTTCATTTTTAAAATACTTGAATCTGGGGGCACCTGGGTGGCTCAGTCAGTTAAGTGTATGACTTTGGCTCAGGTCATGATCTCACGTTTTGTGAGTTTGAGCCCTGCATTGGGCTGTGTGCTGACGGCTCAGAGCCTGGAGCCTGCTTTGGATTCTATATCTCCTCCTCTCTCTGCCCCTACCCCACCTGTGCTCTGTCTCTGTCTCTCAAAAATAAATAAATGTAAAAAAAAATTTTTTAAATACCTGAATTTGTATATAGAAACTGTGCACAGTGTACCTGAGAAAGTTGCCTTGGGATGCTAAACATTAACACTTAGCTTACCAAGATCATGAGATTTTAAAGATAGCAGAAAAAAAACTATAAGTCTCTAATCAAACACAGATCAATGCACTGACAAAAAAAAATCATATTGACATCAGACTCCTTCAGAGGAAACTTAGGGGCAAGAATATAATGGCGCAGTATCTACCAGATACATGGGGGAAGAAAATGTGAGCCAATAATTTTGTGTCCAGGCAAGTTTTCTTTCAAATATCAAGATTACAAGAAAACACTGTTAAACGTGCAAGAATTCAAGTATATGAGGCCTTCCTGAGCAATCTTCTAGACTGCTGGAGCAATCTAGGAGCTGATTGAAGACATTCTGTATTAAATTTTAGTTTTGAGTATTGAATTTGTAAAATTATACTTGTAACACTAAAACAAAGGTGGGGGCTGAGAGTAAATAGTTTGCATATATTGTATATTTTAAAAAGGAAAGAGGGAGAGAAAAAGAAAAAAGAGTATTGTAAGTCATTGCTTTATAGGTGGTGGTTGGGAGCCAAAGGAAAACATTTGAGTACAAGAAGTTTAAGTGTTGTATCAGTCAAAATTCTCTAGAGAAGAAGAACCAACAGGATGTACATAGAAATTTATTGTAAGGAATTGGCTGACACAATTACAGAGACTAAGAAGTCTCGTGATTTGCCAATGGCAAGTCAGCGGCCCAGGAAAGCCTGTGCAATCTCTGAGTCCAAAGGCCTGAGAAACAGCATGGCTGATGATGTAGATTCCAGTCTGGTTCTGAAGGCCTGAGAACTGGAGCACTGAGGGCAGGAGAAGATTGAGATCCCAGCTCACCAATCAGGTACGAAGAGCCAAATTCTTCTTTCTTCCAATTTTTTGTTCTGTCCGGGCCCTCAATGGTTTAGATGATGCCCAGCTACTTTAGGGATGGCAAACTACCTAAGTCCACTGATTAAAATGATGATTTCATTTACAAATGTCCTCACAGACACACCCAGAAATGATGTTTAGTCAAATATCTGGAACCCTGTGATCCAAAGTGACACATAAAATTATCCATCACAAGTACATTTAAGAATAAGGATATAAACATTAAGAAAGATAATATGATTGACCAAAATTAAATGGTGGAAATGGTGGAAGACAGAGAAAGAAAGAGAAGGAAAAGCTACCACGTGATATTATATTTGTTCATAAAAGGCCCCATATATTCCTAAGGAAAATGGAGGCAGAGATATTCACATAAAGGTAAACATTAGAACCAAAATAACAAGTTTTTCTAATACTGAAAGACAAAAATTTAAAAATGCGGATGACATAGTGAATGTCTAATTGCTAAATGTTTATAGGCTTAACTCACCTACCTAAAAATACAATTTCAGATACACTGACAGCAAAATTAAACTTTATATCATATGCAAAAGTACCACCTGAAAACATGTTTTCTGACACAAAAATTAAAGAATGGAAACAAGAATAACAGGAAAAACAAGAAAGCAGGGATAGCAACTTGATATCTGACCTAGTATAATTCAGCCTAAAAAATATTAAATGAGGAAAAGAGCTCTATGTTACAGTTATATCATCACAGTAAAGATAAAAGCGTTATGAATCTCTAAATGGCATATAACATACCAACAATTTTCACAAAGTTCTACAGAAGATGTATTAAAAACGTACTAAAAAATATTTTAATACGGTAAAACTATCTTAGTCCAAGATAGGTTGAGAACAAAAGTATTATGTGAGGATCTATAGTTCACATTTATTTGTATATAATTTGTTATATATCCTAATAATAAAGAATATAATTTCTCATCAATTGTACATGAAACAATCTTGAAAATTAAAAATTATTCAGGCCATAAAGGATACCCCGGTAGGGTGTGTGAGTGGCTCAGTCGGTTAAGTGTCCAACTCTTGGTTTTGGCTCAGGTCATGATCTCATGATTCATGAGTCTGAGCCCTGCATTGGGCTGTGTGCTGACAGTGTGGACCCTCCTTGGGATTCTCTCTCTCCCTCTCTCTCTGTCCCTCCCACACTCTGTCTCTCTCAAAATAAATAAACTTAAAACAAGTAAGAATACCTCAACAAATTACAAGAAGTTGAAAAGCAAACATTTTCTGACTACAATGCAATAGAATCATAATATGACACCAAAATTAAAATGAAATTAGAATCTTTTACATGGAGATGAACTGGCCTTGATAAAATTACTAATGGAATAATGTAAAGTACAAATTAAAATAGAACACAATAAGTAAAATAATACATATCAGAAATTATGGAATTTATATAAAATAATGCACAGAAAAATTCATATTAAAAATTAATATGACTAAAAGCAAAAGAATGAAAATAATAAATATTCAATCCAAATGTCAGGAGGTAGGGGAGGGAAACCAAAAGAAAGCAAAGAAATAACGAGCAAAGTCATAAATAATCTAATTTTAAAAAAATAACAAAAGGAGACATTTTACTATACCACCATATTAGGAAAATGAAGGAAGTGAGGAACATATGTACCTAAAATAATGAAACAGAGATGACAAAAGAAAATAACACCAATTCAATTATTTTTAATCCTGAGAGACTAGTAGGGAATCTCATGAATAAATGTTTAAATTTACATGACATAGGTAATTTTCTAGGAAAAAATAACTTACTTAAACTGACCTCACTAGTGATAGAAGAAACCAATTTTCATTTAAAAAATTATCAAAGATCTATTTGCACAAGAAACAATAGATTATGATGGACTCATAATGGAATTCCCCAATTTTTAAAGACCAGATAATCCCAATACTGTTGTCAATTGTTCCAAACCACAGCAACGAAACAAAACAAAACAACAAAAAGGAAAATTTCTGAATTATTTGTAAATACCAAAACCTGATAAAAATTGCACAAAGAAATCAAAATCATTCTCACCTGTGAAAGCTGATGTGAAAAAAATTCTAAATATTCAAAATATAATAATACATAACATTAAAATAGGGGTGTAAGCACCCTTCAGTACTGTATTGTTCATTAATGTAATTACTCATATTAGCAGATCAAATATCTGCATCAAATATTAACATCATAAAATATTAAGAATATCCTGAAAGTATCTCCAGAAATGCTGAAAATGCATGTGACAAATAAAAATGATTCTTTATTCTAAAAAAAATAAAAACATTAAAAATGATTCTTTATTCTTGATGAAAAACTGTCAATAAATTAAACATTGGTACATACACAATGAACATGATAAAATAATTATTTCTCAGTCTGCCAGTCAACTTCTTACATAACAGTGAAACAATGGAGGCAGTCTTGAAGGCAGTCCACATCAGAAACAAGACACAAACACTGTTAATAATATTAATAGCATTAGGTTATCAATTGCTAAAATTAAACGTACTGAGTAGAGACATAATATGAAAGGAAGAAGTAAAAATGTTTGCAGATGATTTGATCATGCCTGCAAAACCTCCCAAAAAAATACAGTAAAACCTTGGATCACGAGTAACTTATCCTGCAAGTGTTCCACAAGATGAGCAAACATTTCTAATAAATTTTTACTTGATAAACGAGATGTCTTGCAATACAAGTAGTACATTACACTAATGCCACATGATCACAACTGAGACAATGGTTCTTGAAATTCGCTTTGATATTCGAATGTTTTGGATTACAAGCATGTTTCTGGAATGAATTATGGTCAAAAACCAAGGTTTTACTGTATTATAAAAACAATAAAATTATTTACTAAGCTAGTGAAATATGATTGAAAATTAAGATATGATGAGAAAGGAGAACCTATTTCAGACAGATTAAAAAAATACTTTTGATGAAATGTAACAAAATATAAAAATGTAAATGAGGATAAGTTGAAACGTTTCTGAAAAGTCTAAAGGTAGACTTGAACAAGCTGCAAGCTTGTTCAGCTTGTTCCTAAAGAGAACTCAATATCATGAAGATATCAATACTCCCTTAGTTGATATCTAAATGTAACATCACCTCAGCAAAAATTCCACCTCTTTCTTTTTTTAGTTTTTCTAAAGCTAGATACCTTAAATATAGCAAATGTTATTTTTATGTACCCTTCTCATCCCCAAACTTAATTTTTTCCTTTCTTTTCTACTCCAATTCAGTTGATCAGCAAGTCCTAAAGTTTTAATTCCAAAGTATATCTTAGTTCCATCACTACTATCTTTCTCTTATGCTAACATACAAATCTCTTTTTCTTAGGTTTTAAGTTTTTACTTATTAATTTTTTTAGTTTGTTTACTAGCTAGCTCTGTGCTCACAGTGCAGACATGGGGCTCCATCTCACCAACCACGAGATCATAAACTGAGCCAAAATCAAGAGTCAAACACTCAATGGACTGAGCCATTGAGGCGCCCCTCAAGTTTTTATTTAAATTCTAGTTAGTTAACATATAGTGTAATATTAGTTTCAGGAGTAGAATTTAGTGATTCATCACTTACATATAACACCCAGTGTGCATCATAACAAGTGCCCTCCTTAATGCCCATCACCCATTTAGCCCATTCCCTTGACCACCTCCCCTCCAGCAACCCTCAATGTGTTCTCTATAGTTAAGAGTCTGTTTTATGGTTTGCCTTTCTCTCTCTTTTTTCCCCCTTCTATGTTTATCTTTTGTTTCTTAAATTCTACATGTAAGTGAAATCATATGGTATTTGTCTTTGATGGACTTACTTCACTTAGCATAACACACTAGCTAAGTGGCATGTCATTGCAAATGGCAAGATTTTATTCTTTTTAATGGATAAATAATATATATTTCATTGTATATATACATATATATATATATATTGCATATATCTATCTCTATCTATCTATCTATCTATCTATCTATTATACACCACATCTTCTTTATCCACTCATCAGTCAATGGACATTTGGGCTCTTTCCATAGTTTGGCTATTGTAGATAATGCTGCTATAAACATCTGGGTGCATGTGTCCATTCAAATCAGTATTCTTGTATCCTTTGTGTAAATATTTGGTAGTAGAGTTGCTGGGTTGTAGGGTGGCTCTATTTTTAACTTTTTGAGGCTCCTCCATACTGTTTTCCAGAGTGGTTGCACCAGGTCCAACATAAAGGTCTAAATCATCATCCTGTATTTGGACTTTGTGACAGCCTCCACAGTGGCTCTTCTGTATCTTCTCTTGCTTCCTCCATCCCTTCTCCACAAAATAGCAAGATTAACTATCTTAAAAATATATAAATCTCATTTTCTTCCCCTTTATACCTCCAAATGGCTTATTATTGCAGCTATAACCAAATGTCTGATCCTTTGCATACCATGTCCCTTTTCAAAATCTGTTGTTCCTTGACAATGCCAAGCTCTTACCCATTTCATGGTTCATTTTACTTTCTTGTCTCTGCAGAAACTTCCTCTTCCCTTGGCTATTCACATAGGTGCTCCCTCTCCCTCAGAGGAGCCTTCCTGACTATTCCATATCAAGCTTTCCTCCTCCATTCATTTGTCTATCCCACCACCCCTTTTATTTTGTTTTTCATAGCACTTACTAGAATCTGGGTTTGTTGGGTTAATCTGTACATTCATTACTTATTTCAATACACGCACGCACACACACACGCACACACACACACAAGCATATATATATATATATATGCTTACATAAATTAGAACATATTATTATATGCTTATATATTATATTATATATTATATATATTATATTATATAATATAAACATATATTATATATGCTTATATATATATGCTTACATAAATTAGAACATATTATTCTTAATGGCTAAGAATATTTCTCTCTTCTTCATATCCCTTTTTTCAGTTTTAAGACCATGTCTAGCCTATAGTAGATAACTCACTCAAATACTTAATGAAATGAAATTTTTTTCTGCATTCAACTAGTTTCTGGACTTGTGGGAAACCTAAATTTGCACTGAACAGTATCAAACCCAGGCTTTCCGAAGTTTTTAGGTGCAAATATCAGGAATATTGTGTTAAAGAGGAGAACATCCAATTATTTCAAGATTATGTGTGTATACCATTCCCTGGGTCATCATAATTCCTACATATGGATATCATTGGCCATGAGATAGAAAAAAGATAACACAATATAAATACTACCATCACATAACAAATCAATTTTTAATTGTCTGATGAAATCAATATACAAAGAAGTACAATATTATCTGAAAGGTCTTGTGTGAGGAAAATTGTAGTTATTTGCTAAAACAAAAGTATAATTTGAGGATCTGAATGAAGAGTTATAATCCCCATATGCCTCTGAAATGTTTTTCATAAGAGAAATTAAATATGAGGTAAAAACGTGCTTACATTCAAAGGAAATCCCTGTTCCTCTAAAGCATCAGGAAAATCTGTTTCAAAGTGGCATGATCAGTAAGGAACTCTCTGCACTCATATATGTAGGCACAAATTCATTCTTAAATTGCTGAGTTCAGAGCCTCAAGTGTGTACACGATGTGCAGAGAAAACAAAAGATGTTTCCTCTTCTGGCATTTCTCATTTAAGAGAAAGAAAATCCTTTCTCAGAAGCCTCCCTCAACTACTTCTTGTATTTCCTTAAGCCAAATTGGATCACATGTCCTCAAATGGATATAAGGATGCTTGGTGCTTGCCCTTAAACCAATCAAGCCCATTCTGAGAGTCCAGGATGGGGACAGTGCTTCTGAACCAGAAGAGTCATGTGGATGGGAGATCAAACTCTTTGGGAAGACAAATAATGGATACTGATTGGGTACCAGCATTTTTCAGTGAAGCCTACACTAAAAAGCCCAGCTTCTGATCTCTGCATCTTAATCTATTTCCACACATCCCGCGTTGTCCACTTAGGTGCATGTTTGTTTGAAATTTAATAATGATCTCATCAATTCTAGTGAGCATTCCTGTTAAAATATTCCTAAATGTTCTGTGAAAATTCATGCCAGACTAACTCCTAACAAAGTCATAGAAATGAAAGCTTTGAAACTCAGTAACCTATTGCACTTTTACAGGGATGGGTGATCAGAAACTATTTGAGGAATAAGCATTCAGTCACAATGGCTGAAAGAATAAAGATTATAAAGCAGGGATGGCAGTTGTCCAGCAATTAATCCAGCCCCAATTGTTTCCTGAGTATTTTGCCATTTCTGTTTGCAAAGCAGTAATTGGCATTGTTTAGAGGAGACAAATCATTTTGCCTTCCTCTTGGCAGCTTTAAAATGACAAAATAAATTTTGCACAAAGATCTTGTTTTTTTCTAAGTTTATTTCTTGTTGAAACTAAATGTCTATTCATATTTTTAGACATAATAGGTCTTAAAACAGTGCCCAAATGGTGACTACTGAAATATTATTTACAAAATCCAACTGAGTTTTTCTAAACACTTGAGGTTATTCAATGATATTTACCTCCAGACAATAGTATCTTCAGCTTCCTAGCATGTCATATTATCTTTTAAGGCCACAATAATAATAATAATAATGCTAAATGCTTCTATCCAGATAATTAACCCCACACGGAAACTAGCTCATTAAACATAGTATAGTTTGGTTTTTTTCTCAAGCTTTAAAATACCAACTGTGTTAAACCTTAAAAAAACCTGTGATATAGAATAATATTTCACACGTATTGTGTAACTATTATCTGTTAGACATAGTATAAAGTACTTACAGAATATAAATATAGAAGATTATTCATTTATATCACTATATCACAACATACTGAATAAAATTCTTTAAGTACCTTAATGAGAGGACTCTGTAGAGTTTGTTTTGTTTCTGTCTGTGTTGGTAAGAAATTGTTTTCTAATGAGATAGTCCCTATACATGGGACTTACTCTAAAAAACAGCATCAGCGAGGAGATAACTATGAATGAATTTTTTGAGCAGTGTTTGATTTTTAAAAGGTGAACCTGCATGAGTTATGTAAGTAAAATAAATAAAATTGAAATGTGAAAAAAAACTTTATAAATTTATAAGAAACACGGTGAATAGTGAACAAATGTTACAACCATATGGAAAAATAACTACCAATATCTTTGGTTGCCAAGTCCAGGAGGTAATATTTGAGCTGGATTTTGCAGGATGAATAGGGACTCACCAAGCATAAATGAGAAATTGTCGGGGGAGGGCATTCTATGTATGTTGGTTATTAATATAAGTAGCAATTTCTTGTAGTAAAAGAAAAAACTTACCAGGGTCAGTTCATAGAATGGGTTCAGTTGGTGAATTCAAGGGAACATATCTCCAAGACATTATAGAAAAGAAGAGAAGATGCCTAACACAGTTTCATGCAATGGAGAGAAGGTTATAAGTGAGGCCAGCCCGTGCCATCTTGGGAAGCTTGAGGGAGGCATTTGGAAGGAGAGAATGTGGGAGATAGCAAAGGAGATTGTTAGGGGACCGGCTTTGGGTTTTGGATGAAAACATAATATTGTGGCTTAGTGTTCAGGAACACTTAGGGTTCTGTAGGTCTGTGGTTATGAAATAAAACATAAGGTTCTGAGATGACTGTATAGAGACAGGATGGAAAAATAGAGAAATGTGTTTTGTTACTATCCAGAAAGAAATACTATACAAAAGTTATTCAGAGTCTAGGTCAGGTTTCCTTTGAAAAACTTTCTTTTTTCTTCTCTAGGATAAAAAAGAGTTTATTTTTAAAAGAAATTCCGTTTTTATAAAACTCTACTACAGAAAAGTGTGATCATCAATCTAATAGTAGACTTGAGCGTTCACTTTTGTATCCATAGATCTAGCAGTTCTTTTAGAAAATTAAAATGTAGGTCTTATCTCATTTGTAAGGAAAGTTGCTGTAATGAAACACCAAAAAAAATCACAAAAACTATGATTGTAATCTTTTCAGCTTATAAGGTTATATAATAGGCTATGGCACACAATCTGTTTCTGTTCATATTCCCTTAAAAAACAATGTGCCTGAAGATATGCACACACTCACACTCTTTTCATAAAATTACAAGTAAAATATTAATTAAAAAATCTAGAAAGGTGAGAGTAACTTGTTGATATCCTGCAGTTAGAAGTGTACCTCGCTGTTTATACCCTAGGCATTAAACTAATCATTATTTAGCCTTTATAGATAAAGCACTGCAGTCTAAGTTCCTTGAAAAGCTTCAGTTAATAACTGGAAACATGTCTGAATAAGTAGTAAAATGTAGCTTACACCAAATTCTAGAATAAAGTGCCACCTTGAGGTTTTGGTGATATTTTTTTATTTCGCATTTACCAAAATCTTTGGTCTTTATTTTTTAAATTCAGAGTTTTTCAGCTAGCCATTAGTTATTCTTTAGCCATTTATGGCATGTTGATACAAATCATCCAATTAACAATTAATGCTCAATAATACATCTTTGCTTCATATATGCCTCTCTAGAAAAATTATGGGAGGTCAGATGGATGCACCTTCTAAGTAGAATAACATTGTGATGACCTGCTTCGTTCATTGCTTCAACCCCTCAAATTCCTGAAAACTATTGCAGAATTAAACATTTAAGTGAAATAATACTTTAAGAAAATTAATCCAAGCATTATAAAATTATTTTTCCTTATGTACACAACTCTTTTCATATATTTATAATGTATCATTTAAAAATATTTCATGTAAGGAGTTTTGCATAAAGTTATTTTCACAAAGATTTTACTCTCCAAATTAGCTTATTTCACTTCTGGAAAAATTCTTGAATTTTTACATTTAAAAAATTGGCATTATAGTATGAAATATAGTTTTATGAGCTGTCACAGGATTTTTTAATTTAGGGGAAATGAATATAATGTGTCTCACAGAAAATGTCCTTAATAATGTTTCTGCAATTTGGGGATCTTAAGTAAAGTGAGAAGAGGTTGGAAGCCTAGTCACCTATGTGTACCATTCTTCATTCAATAGTCAGGCTCCTAATGCATGATTTTAGATGGCTGAGTGCAGTGTAGAAGCATTATCTTGCCATTAAAGGAAATGCAGGGGAACCGTCATTTAGTTAAGATACTCCCATCATTTAAATTGGACTTAGTATTAAATACTGAGTTTCCTAGAAACTAATATGCACACTGAAAAAAATTGGAAAATTGCAGTATAATAGTTCCATTCCATACTTTGAATGTAACGGAATTACCAAACCAGCAGTCACTTACTCTACAGTGCAAGGTCATAGGACATATAGGACATGCAGCTTAGGAGTGTACCTGAGCCAAATTCGAGATGGTAGCCTATGAAAGAATGTGAAGATGAACAAAAAAAAATGAAAGATATAGCCTCTTTTCAACTGTTGGAGTGTCAGCGTGGCAGAGCAAAGGATCAAGGTGTGGGTGGCAACCACTCTGCAGTCACATGGGTGGGAATAAATACTAAAACAAAATATACAAGCACATACAGTCACATCACATACCAGACCACCATGTACCTGCTCGTCCCAAAGCAAGGTGACACAGAAGTCTAAGAGGAAAAATAAGACACTGTCCCAAGGACAGAATACCTAGTAAAGGTAGTGAGAAAATGACCAGAATACCATATCTAAATGTAAGCTGGCTTCTTACTCTGCACAGTCTTCTGGCCATCTCTAAGCTTCAATTAATAGCTGGTGCAGAATGAATGCTCACCTTCAAAGCAGGGTAATAATCAAAAAGAAAATACCATGGAGGTATTGCTGGTTCCCTAACCAGCATCCACTTCCCTATTTCCAAATTGTGTCTTATATTTCTAAGTAGCCATCCCTCCCCATGTGGCTCCCATATTGCTAGAAGTCAGTGTTATCACCTATATTCAGTACATCTGTTCTATGCAATTATCACATGCTCTTCTCCTAGAAAAACCAATTGGTTCAGCCATGGGCATGCAACAGTTTGATTCAATGACGTGCAAAGAGTGTGATAGGGATATTGGGGGAATGTTATCTTTCTCCTGAGAGGCTGCTGCTGAAAGAGAGGAGAGCTGTTCATATTCCTCTCGACATTATAATTTTATGTACATGTGAAGCTCAGAGAAGTTGTAGGCATCTCCAGGCACGAGGGTAAAGATGATAAATGGAAAAATTGTGCTTTAGCCAATACCAAAGCATGCCCTACATCTGCCTTTCTACTTATGTTAGCAATTTTGAGTACAGAACAATTCAGGAAATACAGCATTCATAAATATAGCCCTTTTTGGCAATAATAAATGATAAGGAATTCCAGTCAAAACAAAAGAAAGAGAAAGGGGAAAACCATGGTAATGGAAATATGGTAAGAATTGAATAATAATTGAATAAATTTAAGTATAGAAACAGAACAGAAAAGGAAAAGGCAAATATTGGTAATAGAAGTGTTGAAGACAAAAGAAGCATTCTAACAAAAATTTGAAAACAGGCCTAAGAGCAAGTATATCCATCATCACAATAAAAGAATGATTATGAAAATGACATCCACATCGAATCAAATAATAAAACCAACTTTTATACATTGGACAATAATAATTTACATTTTCTTCAAGTGTGCAGGCACATTTACAAAGACCGACCACATTATAAGTCACAAATAAAATTTCAACTAATTTCAAAAATGTGAGAAAATATTAGATCAATTTATGGTTACAGTGAACTAAAGCTAGGAATTAAAAATAGAAACAAATGGCATAATAAACAAAAATAACTATAAGGAATATACTATATATCAGAACTCATGGCATATAGTTAAAAAGAGCTCAAAAGAAAATATCTTAGCCTAGTGTCTCCATTACTAACAAAGAATATAAAAATAATTGACTTGAATATTCAATACAAGGAGGCAGAAAATATTGTTAGGAAAGGTGTTAGAAGAATTTAACAGTGACAAACATGAGTGAAGAATTAGAAAACAGAAGACTGATAGAACTAACAAATAAAACAAAAAGCAGTTTATTATATAAACTCATAAAATAAATTGACTTCTAGGTAACATAATAATAAAAAAGAAGAAATCACATGTAGAGAAACCTGTGTATTTGTCAAAAACAGTAGCATACACAAAACCAAGTGTGAAACCTAATGTAAACTCTGGAGTTGGTGAATAATAATGTATTAATATTGGTTCATTAGCTCTAACAAATGTAGCACATTATTTCAAGATGTTAATAGTAGGGGATTTGTTTGGGGGAAGGATATTTGGAAACTCTGTATATGCTCAATTTTTCTGTCAGCCTAAAACTCAAAAAATAGAGTGTGTTAACTTAAAAAAATAATAATAAGGAAATAACTACCTATTTATAAAATATTTGAAATAACATGACAATACTTTTATTCATTCTACAAAAATTATACATAACAATTGCAATCTAGGTGGAATTGCTAATTATTTTCCAGATAAATGACCAAAATTCAACCCTAAGATGTTAGAAACTTTAAATAGACCAGGGGTTATTGAATCAATCACATATTTGGAAGTTTTGTCCCCCAGAATGCGCTAGCTAGGTAAATGATATTGATCCTTTAGAAAAGAGAAATGCACTTAAACTGTCCCAAAGAATGAGGAAAAAAGGTAAATTTAAAATTTATTTTTACCCAGGCATCATGACATTAAGATCAAAACCAAGATTTCCCTCACAACCTAGTTCTGGATTAGCTTCAACATGTAACTGATCAGGACCACAAAGATTAGCATCCACACCCGGGTACCCATGATTTCAGAATGTACTAATGTCGACTGTAGAAAATCACAACAGTGCTATAAATAACTTTAATCAGATTAGCTTTGTGAAGGAAGATGATAAATTAGTTACAACAATAACTTTAAGTGGATGAGAACATTCATTGATCACATGCCCCTTTTCTAACAATTATAAAATATGATCACAGATCAGGGAATATTTGTTAGAAAGTGGACAAGTATCTGGACTATCCTTAATCTTGTGAAATAATTTGTTCCAAAACTGGAATAGGACCATTAACAAATGTGTGTGTGTGTGTGTGTGTGTGTGTGTGTGTGTGTTTTAACTACAAACTTATTATTTATACTCATAAAGTACAAAGACATTCAGGGACACCTGGGTGGGTCAGTCGATTAAGCTATAACTTCAGCTCAGGTCATGATCTCACTGGTTAGTGAGTTCAAGCCCTGTGCCGGGCTCTGTGCTGACAGCTCAGAGCCTGGGGTCTGCTTTGGATTCCGTGTCACCCTCTCTCACTGCCCCTACCCTGTTCACGCTCTGTCTCTTTCTCTCTCAAAAATAATAAATAAAACATTTAAAAAATTAGAAAAAAAAGACTCAGATTGGTTTTAAAAAATCTCCAAATATAAGGCACTGACCTAAAATGAAGTGACTAAACTAATAAAGAAATTAATATACAATAGGAATTTGATAGTAGAAATAATTTTTTTCTGCAATCAGTCATATAACATATAATTAGTTATTCCTTTAAATTTTGGTAGAATTTATGTATAAAGGATTCTGTTTCTTCCTCTCTTTTTTAAGTTTTATTTATCTAATCATGGTTTCTATTTCTTCTTGGGAAAATTTTGGCATTTTGTATCTTTCTAGCATTTTTCCATTTTGTTTGGTTTTCAAACATATTACCTGGTCCATAATCCTTCTTTATTTTTTGTTAAAATGTCTGTCTTAACAAGTTATAAGAAGTTTTAAATAAGGACTTCTTTCACAGTAAATATTACTGCCTTTGGGGGCTACTGGTTCCGACAAATTATAAAAACCTTTCCCAGCAAAAATTGCCAAAAATTTCAAATAATCCCTTGTAAAGTCTTTCTGAGCTGGGATTGAAAGATGAAAGAGCAAATCCACAGGGTGAGGATATTGACTAATGTAAGTCTTTGCTCAGTTAAATATTCGTGCAAAAATTTCTGGGGTAACACTTGAAGAACAGAAATAGATTCCATAGTTTTTGCAAGTATTGAAATAAATAAATGGATTTAAAGATGTGATTAATCAAAAAAAATAGAAAACAGAAAAAGCAGGAAAAAGAAATATAAATGCACATATTAGATATGAGTTAAATTACATTAGCAGTTATGATCTGTATAAATGGACTAAACTCCAGCTAATAGTAAAAAATTATACACAGAATTTTAGGAAAAATATCCATATGATATATGCCATAGGCATGATTAAAGCAAAAGGAAAAAATTTTGAAGATGATATTATATAAAAAAGAAAATACTCCAGGAAAGTCTTTGGTTTCAATTTTATTAGATGAAGTCATTCTGAGGCATAAATTAATATAAGAGATAGCAAAAGGGAGGGTAACAATTTATTACTAGAAAGTTTGAAGTGAAATGTCATATTTTATGTATGATAAAATGATTTCAAAATACTTAAAAGTACTATAGGAAAACTTGAGATACTCATAATAATAGCAGAACATTTTAATGAACTTTTAAGAAATAGATGACTAAATCTATTTTTACAAATATCAGCAAGGATAGAAATATTCAAACAACACATTTAACCTTTATCTCATAGCTACCTATCCTTTCTATATTCATTTTATTTTTTTTAATGTTTTACTTATTTTTAAGACAGAGACAGAGCATGAGCAGGGGAGGGGCAGAGAGGGAGAGGGAGACACAGAATCCATGGCAGGCGCCAGGGTCGGAGCTGTCAGCACAGAGCCCTATGCGGGGCTCAAACTCACAAACCAGGAGATCATGACCTGAGCCAAAGTCGGAAGCTTAACTGACCTAGCCGCCCAGGCACCCCTATCCTTTCTATATTCAAAAGCTGGAAAATATACATCAAGGACATACTATATTTTTTAAACGTGACTGAAAAAAAATGTTTAACCTAAAATTCAACTTGAGAAGTTAGAAAAACTGCAGAATAAGCCCAAAAAGAAATAGAAAGAAGGAAATAATATACATAAATATAGTAACTATTTCTGAAAAGAAGATAATGAGTAAAAAAACTAATAGGTGATGCTTCAAGATGATCAATAAAATTGAAAAGTATCTCAAAATGGATGAAGAAAAGAGATAAATATCTTAAACCATATAATGTATTAATGAATAAATAGGATAATATACTACTAATGAATAAATAACAGATATTGAAAGATAATTCAATAATATAATAAAATATTTGTCCAAAATAAATAGAAGTTAGAAGAAATGCATACATTGCTTGAAAAATATAAATTCCCAAAATTATTCAAAAAGAAATAGGAACTTTGAATTAACCTATTAACTTTGAAGAAACTTAATAGTTTAAAGCCTTTCCACTAAGCAAACATGGGGGCAGGAATTTATTACAGGTGAACTATATCAAATATTCCAGAAATAGCTAATTATAACCTTATACAAACTCAGAGAATAGAAGAATCATCTTTTAATAGTTCTGTGAAGTGTGATAAACTGAATTCTAAAATGGCTTCCCAAAGATCCCGTGCTCTAATCCTTGGAAACTATGAGATGTAATTAAGGTTACTAATTACTTGACCTTAAATGGGTATGCTATTTTGAATTATTTAGATGAGCCCATGAAATCACATCAGCTCTTAACAGCAGAAGAGAAAGTCTGAAATAAAGTACTAGGAGGGTTCTATTCCAGAGCCTCCAGATAAAAGCCCACACTGGCTAACACATTGATTTTAGTCCAGTGAAAACCAGAGCAGAGAATTCCACCCCATTATTCCAAATTTCTGTTTTACAGAACTGTGAGATAATAAATTTATATTGTTTTAAGTTCTGTGTCCATGCCCACATTCAGGCAGAGCCATGAGAAAATTATAAATAAAAAATGGAGGACTCTTGTCCTTGAGGGTTGCTTCTCTGAGTGTGGATTTCCCTTTCTAATCTGCCTGATTTTGTTTATTTTTCAGAGTCTTCATATACTTTTTGTAGTTTATCCAGCGTTTTTCATTATGATTAGTGGAAAACACAGGTTATAGTTGGTTTAGTCCATTTGGTCAGAACTGAAAACTATTCTGTCTGTTCTTATTAAAGGACTGTCAGACCTTTTCATTTGATTCTTTATGTATTTTACTTTCTCTTCAGTGTTTCTCATAACTTTATTTCTCTAAATTGCAAATTCTGGTTAATTTATTCAAATGTATCTTATGATCATGAATTTCCTCTTTGGCTGAATTAAATACTTTTTAACCTATTCTTTAGGTTTGGAGTATCAACAATAGTGTTTTGCATTTCTATAGATTCATTTAATGATCTTTTAACTGCCTGATTATACCTGATTTTCCTCTAATCTTTGTGATTCAATCTTTTGTTTATTTAAATACTTCTTATTTTTTGTTCTATAGTCTATAGTTGTAAACTTCAATATATGCAATATGTGAGAGTAAATCTGTTATTTAATATTCCTCTTCTGACTCTACTTGTGGTGGCTTGTCTCTTTTTGTGGTTGGTGGTTTTTAATTATGAGTTTCTTGGATGATCTGATCTATGAGAAATCTTTTTTTAAAGTTTATTTACTTTTTTGAGTGATTTCTACACCCAACATGGGGCTCAAACTCGCCACCCCAAGATCAACAGTCACATGTGCCACACCGACTGAGCCAGCAGGTGTCCCAGAAATCTTAATCCTAAATTGAGGGTCTTTGCTTCTGACAGGATCTAGGGAATGCCACCAATCTGGGATGACTGTACAGCTCCCAAAATGTACAGCTCCTCAATATGAGATAAAAATATTTGTTCAATGATTTCACCATTGCCCGAGGCTCAGCCTCTAGTTCAATGTTAATAGCAGCTTCCAAACTCATGGAATCTTGCTTTCAAATCTACTCATTGCTCCCAACCTCAGCCCCAGATCACTGATTTGTGTGAATGTATGTGTGTGTGTGTGTGTGTGTGTGTGTGTGTGTATGTGAGTGTGCTCTTTTTATTTTGTTTGTTTTCTCAAGAGGGGTGGATAGTTTTCTGTGAAGAAATTCAGCAATCCATTGAAATATAATGTATCATATCAAGGACCTAATTGTTCCATTACAAAGCGGTCCCTCTGAGCAATTTGTCTGTCATTTTGCCAAAAGTTAAATTTTAACCAACTCCTCTCTATCTCCCAGTATTTTTCATGTGTCATTCCTTCTCTTGTTTCCTTTGTCTTTTGAATTTATAATTATTTTATTTTATTTCCTTTATGTTCATTTAACAACTGCTCTAGTGGAGCAGTGATAAATGAAAAAAAAAATCATTCTGCAATTTTGAACCAGAAGGTTTTCTTTTTCATATAATTTTTAGAAGTTGTACCAATACATACACACACACACACAATTGTATATGGTTCCTATTAACATAACTTTAACTGATGAGTACTTCCTGTCATTAAAATTATTCAAAAACATAATACTAAAATAGCGCAAACTCTAGAGAATCTGAAGTCTTATTTTGGCTATTTAAGTTTTTTCCCCCACTAAGTAGGATTTACTACAATGAACACTATGAATATCTTTGAACAATAATCTTTGTGCTTATCACTGATGGATTTTTATTACATAATTCTCAATTACTTTTAAAAGTGGTTTAAAAAATCCATATTTCTATCAACAGATTATAGTAATAGCTCTTTCTCTATATTCTCCCTTGCATTTCTATTATTAAAAAAATTCCCAGTCTGGTTACCAGCATAATATATAAGTATAATGTGTGTCTTTACTGTATACTTATTATTTTATATTTAATTGCTTATGTTTCAAAAATTTTCTGAGCTTTGTTCATTTTCGTATAAATCATTCCTTTACATGATTAGAAATTTTCCCAATTTTAGTTTCTTAACCTTGTATATTAATATACTGTAATTAGAAATGTATATATTATTACAAATAATGAATTTTTAAAAGCAAAAAACTTCTTTGTGGAAATATTATTCAACCACCATTAAAATTTAAAATTTCATTTAGCATCTGTTTTATGCAGTAAAAACCTACAAATAAAAGTTATTTTTGCTGCCTTTGGTCTTGTAAAACAAATGAAGGACTAAACATAACAATAAAGTATACATATCTAAATCATTATGAGACACAGAGAAATGAACACCCAACTCAGACCTGGACTCTAAGAAAACCTTTAAGCAAAATAGGACATTTATTTTTTCTGAGTTTATAGAATTTATTGCAGACCAGCTGAGGATTGAAAACTAATCTGAAGATAATACTTATTTTGAGAAGCAAACATAAAACCAGCTGCATACAACTTTCACACCATCAGTTCATATATGTTCACTGAGCCATACAATAAAAAATGGGAATAAACATTCAAGTCAATATAATTATACTTGATTTTTCTTAACCTAATACATGTGTTAAGTATTGTTGCTCAGAGCCTATTATTCCTGTGAGCAATTGTAGAAAACCACTCTGTTTCAGCCACATAAGAGATAAAAGAATAACTCATCCTAGAAATAATAATAATAATAATAATAATAATAATAAACTTTCCTGAAGCTGATAGCTCAATCATAGAATATAATGTTGAGTACTTAATAGAAGTGATTTCAGATCTAATTCAGCTATTTAAGGGGTTTATGTTTGGACATTTAAGTGTGTATATAAACACGCTCATACATGTGTTGTACAATAAATCTCTTCTAATAACTAATTTGTCTTCCTCAGCATCTGCTTTCTCCAGGGGAACAATTTCCAAGAATTGTGCTAAGTAGGTTTTGTTTCCTGTTCCTTTCAGGGGAAGCTCTGATTCTGGTCTCTTTATTGTTTACAATCTCAGTAGTGCCACAGAGCAGCACTGAATAGCTGTGGCTGTGAATGTGCATCCCATGTAATCTCAGGTACGTAGTAAAAATATTATTACCGCAGAACAATACCCAAACTCAGCCCAATCCTTGCCCACTTGCATTCAGTCAGGATAATTTTACAAAATGTACTCTTAATAGAACTTGGTTAGGCACAGGTTTTAAAAAGCACTAAAAGCAGAAAGTACTTTAGAAAAAGGCATTCCTTGCCTTACAGTGACTTCTAATTTTAAAAATCAAAGAACTAGCAAGAACATTCTGAACCAAAGGTTGTATCCTCTTACTCTGAGTCCATGTTGGTCACACACATACATGCAAATATCACCCACACACCAGAGCCAGAAAGGGATTTCTGACAGGAGTATTCATTCCGCCAATAAATGTTTTGAGTATCTTCAAGGTAATGGGAGGTTTGGTGTTTAACTATTTAACAAGGCAGACACAGTCCCAAAAGTCATGGCAATTCAGATTTGTGAGCTAGACAGGCAACAAACAAAACAAACAGAAAGAGAGTAATCACAAATCAGGACATATGACATAAAGAAAGTGAACAATTTTCTATGATAGTAAGTATAGGGAGAACTAGTTGAGATATAACTGAGAGAGACAACTATTTAGAGAGATGGCACAATAAAGAGGGGAGGGAGGAGGAGTGATCTAAGTAATAACATGTATAAAGGCCCTGGGGGTGAGTATAGGAACTAAAAGAAGAACAGAAAAGAGTACAGCTGACACATGGCGATCACAGGGAAATGGGAAAAAAAAGAGAGAGAGAAAGAAATAAGATTGGGAAATTAGTTTTTACTCTAATGGAGGTGGGGAGCAAGGTGTGCTTTGTAGGCCTCTATAGGAGCGTATATTCTATTCTAAACATAAGGGAGAGCCATTGAGAAATTTAAAGCAGAGAAATAAAATGATCAGTTTTATTTTAAAAATATCAGTGTGATCACTATGTGGAAATAAACTGATTAAAGTTTGGCAATTATGAAAAATGGGTCAGAAATGATGGGTTACACTAGAATTCAGTAATAGATATAGACAGAAATGGACAGATTTGAAAGATATTTTGAAGGCATTAATGTACAGGTATTGTGAATTAAGTTAAGTATGAGGATTCTGTGGGAATAATTGAGAATGAGCCCAAGCTCCTAGTTTGAGAAACTATAGAAATGGTATTGTCATTCTTGGAAAAGAATAGACTTGAGAGAAAAATATTTAAAGAAGGGATTAAAGATAAGAAATAAAAAGTTTGATTCTGGATGTCTTATATTTAAGATATCTGTAACACATCTAAATTGAACTGTTTTGTTAATAAGAGGTTATACGGATAGTGAGTCCAAAAGAGAGGGTGGGACTATAGGTATGAAACAGTATCTGAAGGCACGATAATGAATGTGATCATTAAGGTAGAATTTTTTTAATTTTTTAAATTTTTTTCTATATTTTTGAGAGAGAGAGAGACAGAGTGTTGGTGGGGGAAGGGCAGAGGGAGACACACACACAGAATCCAAAGCAGGCTCCAGACTCTGAACTGTCAGCACAGAACCCAACTCAGGGCTTGAACTCGTGAACTGTGATATCACGACCTGAGCTGAAGTCGGACGCTTAACTGGCTGAGCCACCCAGGCGCCCTAAGGTAGAATTTAAATTAGAGAAGAATGTTCCATCTTTGGATGGAAAATTTTCCCAGCTGTGTCAAAAGCTGTTGACAAGTGTCCATTGCATTTTATATGAGGGAGATCACTGATGATCTTGACAACAGCAGTTTCAGTGGACAAATGGCACAAGCCAGTTATAAGTGGGTTAAGGTTGAGGAGTGAATAGGAGGTCAATAAATGGATTCACTGTGTAGACAACTCTTGAGAAGTTTGTTCTGTGAATGGTGAAACAAGAAAACAGTGGTGGGAATCAAGACAGCGTTTTATTTTAAAAGCAGAAAATACTAAAGCACATTTATAAGCTGCTTGTAAAGTTCTAGTTTATCTAGTGGTATCAGTGTTGCAGGAAAGAGGATGAAGGACTAATGAGCCAAGTTTTTTAAAAAGTGAGGGGATAGAAATCAGAGCATGCATGGAAAAAATGGATCTTTTTCAGTAGAGAGAAATCCTTCATCCAAAAAAAGAGGAAGTAGGATCACATAGGGCAGCATCCAAAAGATAGGCAAATTAAACATGGTGAATTTTAAGAAATTCTGAAAGCAACATTGACAAAATGTATTGGTCACTGTTAAAAATCAACTTGGACAAGATGAGCAAACAGAAGTTGATTTTATTCTAATACTGTTGCCAGTGATAGAGGAGAAAGCACAGACCAAATGAGGACGCTCATGTTCTCAGAGACAAAAAGGGCAGAGTTTTTGGGATTTGAGGTGAGGGAACCATAAGCCATCTGCACTTCCTAAGTAGCTTTACCCCCAAGAAAAAGTAAACTTCCTCCTCTGTTGGTAGGGTCCTACATAGAATAGAAGTTGGGGTGTTATCTTCCTTGATTTTATTTCAAAAGGATGGCTCCCAGGTCTTTGAGAAAGACGTTCCTGGCTTCTATAAGTGGCAAGAACTTTTTAAGAAGACTTATATCTCAAAGGGACAGAGGAAGGATTCACAATTACAAGTTTTCTAAAGTAAATGTTCAAGAAAAGGGAAGTTGGAACCTAGAGGCAGGAAAGAAACTGGGTAAAGTTTTGTCAAGGTGAGGGGAATGTTAAGGTTGTCTTGGTCTCCAAGTAGAAATGTCTGGACATCTAAAATTAAACACCATATGTATTGGTAGTCAGATATTTTAACTGTTTTTCTTTCAAGTCATTGTTTTTCTCACTAATAAGGTGATATGGAGGGAAACATATGTAAATTGAATGCATGACCCATGATATAAATTCTTTTTAAGTTTCTTTTTTTTGAAAGAGAGAGAGAGAGAGAGAGAGAGAGAACATGCACAAGCAGGGGAGGGTCAGAGAGAGAGAGAAGGAGACACAGAATCCAAAGCAGGCTCCAGACTCTGAGCTGTCAGCACAGAGCCCAACATGGAGTTTGAGTCCATGAACGATGCAATCATCACCTGAGCCGAAGCCAGACACTAACCGACTGAGCCACACAGGCACCCCCATGATATAAATTCTAATGGCACCCTCCGAAGATTTTTTGGCAGATTGTATGTTTGCGTTTGCAAGATTGTATTATAACTATGTGTACATGTCTATCCCTTCTCCTGCAGGGTAACTCCTGGTCCTTTAGCATGTTCTGCTTTGTCTCACCAGTTCTCAGCAGGGTGCTTGGTATGTAGTAGATAATGTTAAAACAACCTTCATTTTGTGAGTCCATTGACACATACACTCACTTGCCATACCAGCCCAAGTCTTTTGCTTTTTTCTGGGGTGGATTCTCATAACCAGGAGGCCATACACTTTCAACTCCCTTTTCAGACTTTATCCCCAGCACTCTATTGGTCTCAAGCTGAGCTCCATTTTCCCTGCCTGAATGTGCCATTCTCATTAATATGTGGCCCCAGAAAAATATTTCCAGACAGGATGGCTGAAGAGGTGATCCTTTCCTACTCACCACCCATGCCCAATATGAATGCAAGTGCTATGACCTGCGGCCAGGACCTGTTGTCATGGAGCTTCATCTCTTGCCAAGACTTCATTTCTTACCTGGAACAGCCACTTTTTGTGTCCTTATTTGTTCATAGCATTGTTAAACATTTGGGAATGATCTTATCTTTATTCTATAGATGTGGATATCAAATCAGAGAGAGATTAAGTAACTTCTCCAAGATCATTTTTAGAAAATGATAATGCTGGGATTCAAACCCAAGCAGTTTGGTACTAAAGCCTGGTTCTTAACCACTGTCATACCCTGCATCCCCATAACAAATGCGCTAGTTCAAGAAATGTACAATATGTGATTTAACAAGTTTGTAAATATTTACTTTTTAAATGCCAGTGAATCTCCAAGTGTTTTGGAAAACAAAACCAAAAACAAATAAAATGCTGACTATGCAGCTACTACAGATTACTTTTTTATGTAAGTCAAGGATCTTCTCTCATTGTCAACTCTTGTAAATAATCCATTTAATATTCTTTAATTTTAAACATCATTTTACATATATTGATGTACATCATAGGAAACTAATATAATCTTTCTAATTAAAATTCATAGGTTTCTTGACCTAGTAAAGCAAGTAGGAAACAATGTGTTACTAATGAATAAAAACTTTATGTAGCTTTCAGAGAGAAGTATAGGATAGGAGCCTTTCACAGGCCAATAAAAAAAAAATCACCAAATTTACTATTACCAAATATCAGGTTTTGCAGGATTTAAGTCATATTTGTTTAAATATTTCTTTTTTAATTAAAATATGATAACCAAGAGAGAAGGATAGACAGAAAAAGGCACTTTAAACTTCACATTTTCAACTTTAACATAGTGATTACTGCCAGTGGACCCTAGGAAACTAAGGCGTCATCACCCAGTGACTTGGCATCTGTTTGTTTTCCATGTTTCAAAAGAATATGCATTTTGTGTTTAAATATAAATTTATTTACTAATAAAACCAAATTGTGCCATTGTAAAAAAATAAAAATAAAAAATAAATAGTTCTTTTGCTTTCTAGTTTAGAGCCAGACTTTGCAAATGTCTGTTAAAAGCCTAGGATCACTACATCAGAGTGAAATACCAACCATTAACGACAGCTAGAGTCACTCTTCAGTCAGGAACAAATGGATCATGGACAAAGAGATTGGCACAATCTTCATTTTCTTTTCCTTTTATTGACCTCCTCAAAATGAAAAGCCCTCCTGAAAACAGGTGGTCCTGAAAATCTGTAGATAATTAAGCAAAATGAGGCTTGTTGACAGCTTGGCATGAATAGTGAATCTTTAATTACATTTTAATGACAACTCCTATTATTTTACATAACTATGTTAGGTGGTGTAACATGAGATTAATCTGCTAATGCAGATTTTGAATTGTTTTTCTCAACATTTAGAAAACTGTGAGTAATAAAAACATGTTTAGTGATTCAATGGTTTGTAGAGATCCCTTTTTTATATGTAGCATATCTTATCATTTTTGTTATCATATATATATATATATAGCCTTGCATAATTATTAAAAATATCATTACCTTATATCAAGGATACCTAAATTGGAAGAGTGTGTTCTGGCTAAGATGGTACCTAAAATCACTTCTAGTGGAATCCTCTGTAACATTAGGTAGTCACATTATTTTTTAGCAAAACACAAATTACAAAGACCTTTAAAAGTCTCTTTAAAGACTAAATTTATTTGACATTATTGGTTAAAGAGTTTTAGTTCTGCAATAACTTCAACAAGAGTTATAATTAGCGTTTGCATTTTTTATGCTTAATGCGTTAAACTGCTAATAAACTTATTTATTTTGAATTCCATGTAAATTATTCTAAGCAGCTTATATAGATGAAGTTGAATCCAAGCTTTTCCCAAAGTGATTTCAACCATCTGTGAAAATATTGTACCATATCATGGCCCTCATTTATCCTAATTAGGTCTTATGTAATAAATCATCTTTTTGTCCAGTCAAAGTGCTCTGATTTTTTTCAAACACGTCATACATTCCAAGGCATTGAAATAAATATAATTTAATAGGTTATATTTTTAATAGGATAGCTTTAAACATTAAGAAATAATATAAATCTGTGTTCCCTTTTTTGGGTAAATTGTGAGGATCTACTACTTAGTATTTTAGTTCAAGGGAAGGGCAGATTTGGAAAATACAAATCCATTTGGTACTTAGCAAAACGGGCTGCACTTCATTTTTTTTTTCTGGTTCTGACAATGTATAAATTGATGCAAATCAGCTAATTGCTATTCCAAGAGAGAAGATGGGCACATCAAAGTGCACGGGTTTAAAATGGAGCTCAGGACTTGTCCTCTAAACATGGTACCTCATTAAAACTCCATCTTGGTTTAATCATACCACCATCAACCCTTTGTTCATACCTGAAACTTGACTAATCCATCTCCCTTGCCCTAAATCCTGTCCACTACCAAGGCTTGTTGATTCTATCTCCTAAATACATCTTAATTATATTCATTCTTATCTATTTCCACTAGCCGCTATTATGCCCAAACATTGCATTTCTCTTCCCTTATTTACACTTACCTGTCTCTAGGCCATTCTCTATCCTATAGGCAACATCACTCTACAAACTATTAAGTTTATGAGGGGACTGGATGGCTTAGTTGGTTGAGCATCTGACTTGATTTGGGGTCAGGTCATGATCTCAACTCAGGTCATGATCTCACCATTTGAGGTATAGAGACCCACAACTAGATCTGAGCTGACAGCATGCTGACAGCATGGAACCTACTTGATATTCTCTCCCACTGTCTCTCCCCACCCATCTCTTTCTTAAAATAAATACACTTAAAAAAGAAAACAATTAAGTTTATGATACAATTCCTTTGGAATAAGGTGTAGATTAAAAAAATAGATAAAACTAAGCATATATTACCCCCATAACCAAGAAATTCCAATCCTAGATATTTACTTAAGAGTAATGAAAAATGTATATTTTACTAAAATCCTTGTATAAGACTGTCCATGATAACTTTATTTATAATAGCCAAATTGGAAATGGCTCAGGTAGCCTACAAGAGTGTTATATATTGATACAACAAACTACTACTCAAAAGTTAAAAAAAAAAAAAAAACTGATCAGCTCAGCATGTCTGAATCTCAAAAATGTCATGCTAATTGAAGGAAGCCTTACATGGAGCATATTCTTGGATTCTATTTATCTGAAATTCTAGAATAGGCAGGACTAATCCATGGTAAAAAAAATAAAAATCAGAATACTAGCT
This sequence comes from Panthera tigris, assembly GCF_018350195.1. Lineage (NCBI taxonomy): Eukaryota > Metazoa > Chordata > Mammalia > Carnivora > Felidae > Panthera > Panthera tigris. Next base: position 83,448,891 of record NC_056661.1, read on the forward strand.
GCCAATGAGAAGGGGAGAGTGGGAACAGGAATTGACTGCAAAGGAGCATACAGCAATTTTCTGGGTGATAGAAATGTACTATATCTTTTTTTATTGACATTTCACATATGACATTATACTAGATTTATGTGTACAGTGTAATGATTTGATATTTGTATATACTGAAAAATGATCACCTTAATAAGTCTAGTTAATATCTATCAACTATATAGTTACAATTTTTTGAACTCAGATCATTTCATAGGGGTTGCAGTTTAGGTTTATGCATTTGTCAATGCTCGTAGAAAGGATATCACTTGTGTTTTTCACAGTTCTTTTTTCTTACCTTAAGAAATAGAAATAATCTTAGTAAATCTTGAACCCTAATTAAATGATATGCATGCTACAGATCTCTTTGTACTTGATGATGGCTGATTTGTGACCCGGTATGGGATCTATTTTGGAGAATGTTCCATAGTCACTCTAAAAGATGTATATCCTGTTGCTTTAGGGTGAAATGTTCTGAATATATCTGTTAAGTCCATCTGGTCCAGTGTGTCATTCAAAGCCATTGTTTCCGTGTTGATTATCTGCTTAGCTGATCTATCAATTTCTGTAAGTGGTGTGTCAAAGTTCCCTGCTATTATGGTATTATTATCACTGAGTTTAAAGAAACTCATAAAGATGTTTGTGATTAATTGATTTATATATTTGGGTTTCTCCATGTTGGGGCATAAATATTTACAATTGTTAGATCTTATTGGAGATAGAAGGCCCCTTAATTATGATATAATGCCCTTCTTCATCTCTTGTTACAGTCTTTGGTTTAAAATCTAGTTTGTCAGATATAAATATGACTACTCTGGCTTTCTTTTGATGTCCATTAGCATGATATATGGTTCTCCATTCCCATAGTTTCAATCTGCAGGTGTCTGATTTTTGGGGGTTTTTTTTGTTGTTTTGTATTGTTTTTTGTTGTTTTTATTTTGTTTTTTGTTTTTTGTTTTGCCTTCCCAGTTTCTTTTTTTTTTTTTTTAATTTACATCCAAGTTGGCAAATAGTGAAATAATGCTTTCAGGAGTATAATCCAGTGATTTTTCCCCTACATATAACACCCAGTGCTCATCCCAACAAGTGTCCTCCTTAATACCCCTTGCGCATTTAGCTCATCCCTCCACCCACAATCCCTCCAGCAACCCTCAGTTTATTCTCTGTATTTAACAGTCTCTTGTGTTTTGCCCCCCCTTCCTGCTTTTATATTATTTTTGCTTCCCTTTGCTTATGTTTATCTCTTTTGTATCTTAAATTTAACATGAGTGAAGTTGTATGATATTTGTCTTTCTTTGAATAATTTCACTTACCATAATACACTCTAGTTCCATCTACATTGTTGCAAAAAGATTTCATTCTTTTTGATCACCGAGTAATCCTCCATTCTATATATATATACACCACATCTTCTCTCTCCATTCATCTGTTGATGAAGATTTGTGCTCTTTCCATACTTTGGCTATTGTTGATACCATTGCTGTAAACATTGGGGTGTCTGTGCCCCTTCAAACAGCACACCTGTATCCTTTGGATAAACACCTAGTAGCAATCTGCAGGTGTCTTTGGGTCTAAAATAAGTCTGTTGTAGGCAGCATACATATTGGGTCTTGTTTTTTTTCTTGCATTTACCCATTCTGACCCCTATGTCTTTTGACTGGAGCCTTTAGTCCATTTACATTTAGAATAATTATTGAAAGATATGAATTTAGTGCCATTGTGTTACCTGTAGAGTTGTTTTTTCTGGTGGTTTTCTCTGGTCTTTTCTAGTCTTTGTTGCTTTTGGTCTGTTTTGTTTTGTTTTGTCCACTAAGAGTCCCCCTTAGGCATGCCTGGGTGGCTCAGTCAGTTGAACATTCGACTTTGGCCCAGGTCATGATCTCACTGGTCATGAGTTTGAGCCCTGCATCAGGCTCTGTTCTGACAGCACAGAGCCTGCTTCAGATCCTCTGTCTCTATCTCTCTATGTCCACATTGCTTGCTCTCTTTCTCTCTTTCTCCCTCTCAAAAATAAATAAACATTAGGGGCGCCTGGGTGGTTCACTCGGTTAAGTGTCTGATTTTGACTCAGGTCATGATCTCACAGTCTGTGAGTTCGAGCCCCGCGTCGGGCTCTGTGCTGACAGCTCAGAGCCTGGAGCCTGTTTCAGATTCTGTGTCTCCCTCTCTCTCTGACCCTCCCCTGTTCATGCTCTGTCTCTCTCTGTCTCAAAAATAAATGTTAAAAAATTAAATAAATAAATGAATAAATAAACATTAAAAAAAGAGTCCCCCTTAAAATTTCTTACACTGCTGGTTTAGTGGTCATGAACTCCTTTAGTTTTTGTTTGTCTAAGAAACTCTTTATCTCACCTTCTATTCTAATTGCTGGATAAAGAATTCTTGGCTGCATATTTTTCTGATTCAGAACACTGAATATATCCTGCCACTCCTTTCTGGCCTGCCAAGGTTCTGTGAACACATCTTCTGCAAACCTGATCTGTCTTCCCTTATAGGTTAAGGACACTTTTTCAATTGCCGCTTTCATGATTCTTTTCTTGCTTGTATATTTTGTGAATTTAACTATGATATGCCTTGGTGATAGTCGGGCTTTGTTGAATCTAATGGGAGTTCTCTGTGCTTCTTGGATTTTGATGTCTGTGTCCTTCCCCAGATTAGGAAAGGTTTCAGCTATAATTTTCTCACACAAACCTTCTGCCGCTTTTCCTCTCTCTTCATCTTCTGGGATTCCTGTGATATGAATGTTATTCCTCTTTAATAAGTCACTGAGTTCTCTAAGTCTTGTATCATGATCTTTTACCTTTATTTTTCTCTTTTTTCTGCTTCATTATTTTCCATAATTTTATCTTCTATATCACTGATTCATTGCTCTGTTTTGTCCATCCTTGCTGTCATGGCATCCATTCGAGATTGCATCTTGGCTATAGTATTTTTAATTTCAGCCTGACTAGATTTTACTTCTTTTATCTCTGCAGAAAGGGATTGTCTGGTGTCTTCTATGCTTTTTTTCAACCCCAGCTACTATTCATCTTACTATGGTTTTAAATTCTAGTTCAGACATCTTACTTTTATCTGTGGTGATTAATCCCTGGTCATTATTTCTTCCTGTTCTTTCTTTTGGGGTGAATTCTTCCATCTTGTCATTTTGGAGGAAGAAAAAAATTAATAAAATAAAATTAAAAAAATTAAAAACAAAACAAAGCCAAAAAATCAAATAAAGGAAGCTAGATCCTAGGTGGAATTCTGTCTGCTTGTTGGGAGAACCTTGATAGAAAAGGGAAAAAAGAGAAAGGAAAAATAAAAGTTTAAAAAATTGGGGGCATCTGGGTGGCTCAGACACTTAAGTGTCCAACTGGCTCAGGTCATGATTTTGCAGTTCATGACTTCGACCCCCATGTCGGGCTCAGTGCTGACAGCTCAGAGCCTGGAGCCTGCTTCAGATTCTGTGTCTCCCTCTCTCTCTGCCCCTTCCATGCTCATTCTCTCTCTCTCTCTCTCTCTCTCTCTCTCTCTCTCCCTCTCTCAAAAATAAAACATTTAAAAAAGTTTTTAAATAACAGAATAGAATGAAATAAAATGAAGAAAATAAAATAAATCAATAAAACTAAAATAAATTTGCTCTTTCTATATCCAAGAAAGAGAAAGAAAAAAACAGAAAGAAAAAAAAATAACATAAGCAAAACAGAAGCAAAGAAACTGAACAAATTAACGAGCAAACAGAATGAAAGCTGAATGAAGTTACATCCAGTTTCCCCTAGAACTGAAACTTGGCAGCACACTATAGTGGGTAGACTAAACACTGGTCTTCTGAGGAATGTGCATGAAGGAGGCAGGTGGGTGGGGCTTGGTGTGATGGCTCCATTCTCCACTTGTTGGCACTGCTTAGCTCCCTGGGGTCTATCTGTGTGTGTGCAGGCACGTGCATACTGATGTGCATAGGGTGAAATGTATTTATGTTTCAAAAAACTTTGAAATGCATTAAAAATAAACTAAATTGTGTATTTTGATTGTGGTGGCAACAAGACACCATGCTTTGTCAAAGTTCATAGAAGGTATACTAAAAAGAGTAAAATTTTCTATTTGTAAATTATACCTCAGCTTTTAAAATGCCTCAAAAGATAAGGTGGATCAGTAGATGGCTAAATGAATGGATAGATGAAAGGGTTAGGGTAAATATAGTGAAATATTTACAGTTAAAGAATCAAGGTACTGGATATTTGGGAGTTTACTGAACAATGATTTTAACTTTTCTGGATATTTGAAATTTTCCCATAACAATATGTGAGGGGAAATGTATAAATCTCGCAGGATTGCATTGTCTCCATGCTTAAAACCCTATAATAGGGTTTTAGGATTTGCTCTAGAATTATTAATAAACATGGAATAAAGATTCCACATGCCTGGATTTCTCCCTGAGCTCTAAGTCTTACAGGTCATTTATTCTTCATATACCATTTTCTAATCATATCCTTCTTTGTCAGTTTTTACAAAAGAGCACACTCTTCTTCTCAAGGACCTTGTAATTAGGAATGGTGTAAATCATTGTGTGATACTCTGACTCCTCCGGTAGTTTTTAAAACCCATTTGACCGTTATCCATTAATATGTCTCTAGTGCATACCTCCATGCCCAGGACTTGGCCTAATGTAAGTACTAAATAATTACATTTCAAAATACATATGAAAAATAACTGAAGAGATAGTCCCCTGAGTTATTTCAAAGTGAATCATGAATTATTTGTGTGGTCTAACCATTGATTTTTAAATATCTCTTCATTTCTTAAAAGGGTAGTGATTTCATACAGTGATAATGAAGCCATGTTAAATAAGACACTAAGAAAAATTATTCTTGAAAATTAAGGACACTTTTTCAATTGCCGCTTTCATGATTCTTTTCTTGAAAGTTATCAATTGGAAATGTTTCCCAGGTGTTTTATTTTATTATGCAAAATAAATATTTCTGACAAGCAGTTTATCTGATTATAAATTTTTGTCTTAGTATATTTTTGAAGACTTATGTAAATAGATGTTGACTCAAATATTAATTTTCATTCCACATAAATTTAGTTGCTTATAAGTTGGTAAAAGAAAGCAATGAATTTGCATTTTGACATGAAATAATATATAAGTTGTCCTTCCAGAGAACAGGTGGCAAGTGGGAGGGGGTCAAGAGGCTCCTGCCTATTGGAATAGCTATAAAGATTTTCTGATTATAGTATTAGAGCAAATCTGTGGGATAATGGTTAATTTAAATTGCTCTATACACAAATCTCAGTGCTAATAGTACTGATTAATACTCTAGTGATATTTACCATTAACTCAGCTAAGAGAAATACCAAGAACAGTCTCATTTCCCAATTTTCAGATGTGTACATCAGGAAACTCAGTAAGCAGATATTTCTCTTTAAAAACATAATAATGAGGGACACCAGGCTGGCTCAGTCAGTGGAGCATGTGACTGATCTTGGGGTTGTCGGTTTGGGCCCCATGTTGGGTATAGAGATAACTTAAAAATAAATGCTTAAAAATATATAAAATAAAAAAGTAATGACCAGGAAACAAAATAAAAAGTATTTAAAGAACTATGAAATAATCTTTCAATTGAAATGCAATAAGATAAAGTCAGTTTTGAGATTATTCTGTAGTTATATGTGAGGAGATTTCACAAATTCCTGTAAAATCTGATGGGTTAATATTTTTGTGACAGGTACTAAAAATATTCTAAATTTTATATAATCTCGGATGTTGGATTAGAGGGAGAAGTAAAGCAGAAAAGACCTTTTTATCTCAGGAAGTTCCTAGGAAAGAACTCACCGCTGGAAGTATTAAAAATTATGTATACTTTAATTCACATTACAATTGTCTATAATAACTACATATTTTTCCACTGGGTGGAAATGACCTGCAGAGAAAACATCTAAAGTTAACACTGACTGAACTAAGCAGTTTGAGTCCCAACAGAGATATCCGTTGGAATTGCATGAATGAGCCAAGTTTAACCTAATGATTCTAGATGAGGAACAGTGGGAATTATATTTGCAAGATTTAAGAATAGAGTATAAGATATTCACTCAGGGTAACTTCCTTTTATTCCTTTATTTTGCCAGAGTTCTGAAAAAAAGCAATAAACGAAGACACCAATTCTCAAGTGAATAATCCCTTCAATAAAGCCTGTTAAACATGGAGCTGACAGCAAATGGCAAAAACTAAATTTACTTTCTTCTCCAAACAACAAAAATACCCTCATTAGAAATAAGACTGATGGTCTGATACAAATCTTTATATTGAATATGTTGCATTTTGAAGAGAAGCAAAGAGAGAGATGGGGGTTTGCCTGGGATGCGTTTTGTAATGGTTTACCAAAAATCTCTTGGGGTTACATTTAACGCGTGAATTCATTACCCAGTGATTCTGGGTTATACTGAAACTTCTTTACCCAGAAAATCAATTGTGTAGTTCCTTAGATGTGATCAAACTCAGGGATGTTAATTTACTATAAACTGAGAGACTGGAATGTAATAGAGAATACTAATTTGTTCATTTACAATAAGAATTATGAATTTATTCTGACAAAAATGCATACATTGCTATGATCAAGATAGGCTTTCTTTAGAATAACATAAAAACTAAACCAGAAATTTACTTATTATCCAAGGAATCAACACTAGGAATTTGGATGATTCTTAAAGCTTCTCTCAACTTAACACCTTTCTCCCCCAAAAGACAGAACCTTGCTAGACAATATTACTCTTGATGTTTGACAACATATTCTTCTATCTAATGCTGTGTACATTGACAATTATTTCTGTTCATTGTTTTGCAGGTCCCTGTGATGAAAAAGGAACATTTCTTCAAATATGGTTATAAAGCTTATATGACCATAGTCCAGTCTACACTAGTTGTTACTAAATGTGACTTTACATATTTTTAATTTCATCCACTAAGTGTTGAATTCTTTTTTTTTTCACTCACAAAGGCTACCTGATTTTATTTCCAACTCTTTCAAAAAGAAGGGCTCAGGAAGGCTTCTTACAGTACCTGCACCTGTCACAGACAATCTTTAGCCATATGAAAATCTTTTAGTTCCTATAATCGGATTTACTTTGGAAGACACCTTGTCTCAGCTGCTGTCGACATTGCCATCTGACTGATCTTTCTCCATGTAAGCTGCAAGTGTGCCAATGAGAGGACTTTTAGACCAAAGCAGTAGCCTGAATTGCTGAAAAGATATCAGGCTTAACAAGAAAGCAAGATGGGGCTTAGTTCTCTGTGAGGAAATTCTGCAAGATATTAATAGTTGACCCTTACTAAGAAGATTCCAGAATCAGAATCTTGGGAAGCCTGATTAAAACAAAGCTACATAATTCTGTGTGCAAGCATGTGTCTGAAATTTCTTAAGAGAAGACAAAGTATTATCACATACTATGTCAGCAATTTGACCATGGAATTCTTTTCTTGTACAATACCCACTAATGGCCAATGGAACGAAAATTTGGGACACACAGCCAAAATTAAATACTCACATTCATATATAAATACAAAAATCAATTACAGTAATATATAAAATGCTTTGGATCTTCCTTATTACTGTTCTCTAATTCAGAAAATTATAGAGTTGATTGGAAGTGCATATCTTAGTAGGGAAATAATAACAATAATCATAATTATAATAAGTGATAGTAATAGCAGAGAGAAGCCATAATCTCTATGGCAGTGTTTCTTCAAGTGTGACCTCTAGAGCACCAATATCACAATGATATGGCCTGCTTTACAAGGTGCAAATTCCTAAGTCCCTGTGAAGACTTACTATATCAGAATCTTCTGAAGATGGACCACAGAAATCTGGATTTTAAATAGACACAGCATGAAATCTTGATGTACGCTTGAGCTTGAGAATTATTGAATTGGGATCTCTATTTAAGTTAGAAAAAGACATAACATCTAGGCTCAAAACATTTTAGGCGATTTGATAGACCCCTGGCATCCACCATGCCATGGGAATCAGACAATGTCTTAGTCAAAAAGAGAGGGGAGGGGCGCCTGTGTGGCTCAGTCAGTTGGGCGACCAACTTCGGCTCAGGTCATGATCTCGTGGTCCGTGAGTTCGAGCCCGGCGTCGGGCTCTGTGCTGACAGCTCAGAGCCTGGAGCCTGTTTCAGGTTCTGTGTCTCCCTCTCTCTGACCCTACCCCGTTCATGCTCTGTCTCTCTCTGTCTCAAAAATAAATAAACGTTAAAAAAAATTAAAAAAAACAAGAGGGGGGGAAAAAAAACAACTTTTGTTAAGATTTTGTAAGCTCCAACTTATATCTTATATTGTGTCTTATATTTATTTCTCCAATATCCCTCCAATTTTTTCATTCACATTGTATCTGAAGAGACTAGGAAAGCCTCTTCATCATATAATGGCACACATGAAAATCTTAAACTAAGTAGACTATTTATACCAAATAGAGAAAAAGTATACAGTCATATTTCTTTCTTATTTTACCATTTTATTTGCTATTTCTGTAATTCATGGGAGAACTATAGGGACCCCAAAATTATATCAGAACTGAACAGACTTTCAAATTTGATTACTTGAAAATAAAAAAGGAATTAAATGAAATTTCTGGCCATTCAGGGACAACGTAAAAGAAAATGAAACATTTTTGGCAATTTAAACATGTATTTCAGCATTTCCTTTAATCAAGCTGAAGTATTACACCTTCTATTATTAATATTAAAGTTCTGTAACCTCAGATCTCTAGAATCTTAACTTTATGTACATGTCTCAAAGATAAATATGTCCCTTTCCATTTCTCTGGCTCCTTCAAATATTTACAAACATTGCAAACATTACAAGTATTTCAACTTATGAGATCTTCCTGTTTTGCATTCAGAAAATTTGTGATTTTTCCACTGGTGACTAATATGAAGCTATAGGTAGATCTGGCCAAATCTATTTTCCTTCCCTTTTCAAACCCTTATGCAGTAATGGTTAGTTTAACATCTTTGAATAAGCTGTCTGAAATGCATATTATTCTATAGTTCCCTGCACTAGACAAAAAAAAAGCATATTTGAGAAAGATAAGAAATACTTTTTAAATTTATAATTCTTTATTAAGTTTTGGTTCTAAGAAAAGTAATTTAATGTCCAAGAGAACTAGTGTTTAAATGGGATCACTGGTGAGTTTAGATGGGTCTCTGGTTGAAATGCAAATAAGCCAATTATAAGGGTATTTCAAATTTTTTATTTTAACGTTTACTTATTTTTGAGACAGAGAGAGTCAGAGCATGAGCAGGGGAGGGGCAGAGAGAGAGGGAGATACAGAATCTGAAACAGGCTCCAGGCTGTGAGCTGCCAGCACAAAGCCCGACGCGGGGCTCGAACTCACGAGCTGCGAGATCATGACCTGAGCCAAAGTCGGACACTCAACCGACTAAGCCACCCAGGCGCCCCTATAAGGGTATTTAAATATAAACATGAAATATGGGATGCATTGATCATATGAACATGTTACCTCTATAATCACAATGGTCATTGCTAACATAAGCTGAAAAATTACTATAGGCCAGCATTATGTTAAGCACTAAATATGCATTAATTTATTTAATCTTCATAATAATTTAAGTATATTGATATTATTCCCATTTTATAATTTGGAGAATTATAAAAATGCGTTCAGAAATGTTACATAACTTGCCCAGATGATTTAGCAGTTCTGCCCATTGTAAATAAGAACAAATCTACTCTGTCTTATTAAGAAATCAACATAGCAACCCATAAAAATATTTAATGTGGTTAATTGTCCAGTACTTTAGCTCACAGCTACAGATACTGTTTTCCAGAGTACATCGCATGTCTAGCTATCTACATGAACTACTGACATTTTTCTGTAACTAAGACTTATCATCTTTAGGTAGACAATTATACCATCACCGTTTCTGAAATATGGCACATGACACGTCTGTTTCTATCTCTTCAGCACCCATCCCCACTTTTTTTTGGTATTGTTCCCCTTTTTAATCTTTATTTGGGAGAATGGCATATCAATTAAACTGAAAACCAAGGGAATGCCCAAATGGTCCAAAAAAGATATCTCACACTCTCTGTCCTAAAAATGTAGATCTTCAGTGGGTGGTACAAGAGCAGAAAGTGATAAAATGAATCATAAGACTGATCTTCCTGAGGAAGCCTGTACTTGAATCAGAGCTGTTCTTCCTGTCATTCCTTTGGCTTTTCCATCGTTTGAGTTAGTTTCTGCTTCAATTAAAGAACACCAACTGAAACATCAATGAAGGAATAGCTCAGGAGAGTTACAAATGCTGTTAATTGCTCACCACAATCAATCAGTAAGTCTTTATTAAATACAGTTATCTATTCCATGGATTTTTAAAAAAGCATAAAATGTGCACTGGGTTTATATATAAGTGATGAATCTGAGTGTTATATGTAAGTAATGAACCACTGAATTCTACTCCTGAAACCAACACTATGTTAACTAACTAGAATTTAAACAAAAACTTGAAGCAAACAAAAAATATCTCTGCCCTGAAAAAGACTGCAATCTAATTGGAAAGACATGGCATATTCATATACAAAACAATGCAACTCATTTAATACCATGTAATTTAAGACAGTTTATGCTAAGTACGAAATAATTTGGATAACATAGAAGTGTTCTCTGTTGTTCAGAAGACACAGAAGTCACTTACTGCAGGGTTCAATGAGCAGGTTTTGTTTCATAGATGGGCTTCAACTGACAAAATTAAATTTTAAAAGGAAAGTGGCATGGACAAAGTTCTAGCAGCTTAAATGCATGAAGTTTGTCCTGGGTATATTTAGAAAACCAGTTTACAGAAAAGGTGAGAAAGTACATCTGAAGATTTCCAAAGTGAAATGCACACATCCTGAGGGATAATCATGATAACCTATAAGACAAATGCCAGAACTTTTTCTTTAATTACTTTTATCTTCTTATTTTCATTTTTACATTTGCATGTTTTAACACATATGAAATATTATTATAGTACGATGTGTATATACTAGATTGATAAGTATGCATATATTGGGAATGTTTCAATATGTTTTGCTTTAGGAACAGATGGTCAAAAGTTTCTTTTGACATTAATACAGTATCCACAAAATTACAAAAAGAATAATCCAAATAGTTTATTATAATATCCTACAAAAAATTAAAAATTCAAAAATCTCTAGTTGTCTACCATTGTTTTTCAAAGTGCCACACATTTAGGACCCAATTTAATTTCCATTCTTATATTTTACTCATTTTAATACACCCTATTCTCTACCCTACCTGAGCATGTTATGCAATTTCTTATCTCCACACTTAAATCCAACAACTACTATTTATGGTCTCTCTTTCTTCCTTTCCTTCCTTTCTCCTTTCATTCTTTCCTTTCTATTTTCTTTCATCATTTGTTCTAAATAGATTTTTTTTTTTAATTTTTTTTCAACGTTTTTTATTTATTTTTGGGACAGAGAGAGACAGAGCATGAACGGGGGAGGGGCAGAGAGAGAGGGAGACACAGAATCGGAAACAGGCTCCAGGCTCCGAGCCATCAGCCCAGAGCCTGACGCGGGGCTCGAACTCACGGACTGCGAGATCGTGACCTGGCTGAAGTCGGACGCTTAACCGACTGCGCCACCCAAGCGCCCCCTAAATAGATTTTTAATACTAAAATGGACCAGGCCCTGTTCTGGTTATTGAGACCACAATATGAAATAGTAATGCTTATTTTAATAATCTAATATTCTAGTAAACGAGCTCATAGTCAATGTTTTCCTGTTCCATAACCTCCCATCAAAATCTTCCCATTCCTCTGCATCTCTTCCCTTCATGCATTATGGAATTCCATTTCATGAATCTTCTCAGGACTTGATGAGGTAGCTGCCACTAGTAATCGCTTTCTACATGTAAGGCCATTGGGACAAGAAGCAGGTAGAGCTGGCATATAAACCCAAGCCATCTGTCTTCAGACTCACTTTCCTGCATGACACTGTGCTAATGCTTAGTGACGCAGGATTAGAAAGGATAGGTTATTAGTTTGCTAGGGCTGCCATAACAAAATACCACAGACTGCGGGTGCTTAAACAGAGATTTCTTTCCTCACAGTTCTGGAGGCCGGAAGTACAGGATACAGGTGTTGGTAGGATTGGTTTCTCCTGAGGCCTCTCTCCTTGGCTTGCAGTTGGCCGCCTTCCCACTGTCTCCTCACTTGGCCTTTTCTCTGTACACACACATCCCACGTGTCTCTACCTCTTCTTAGGACATCAGTTCTATTCGTTTAGGGGCCCACCCTCATGTCTTTGTTAACCTAAAGGCCTTGTTTCCAAAAACAGCCATATCCTGAGGTACTAAGGGGTAGGACTTCAATGTATAAATTTGGGGGGACACAATTCAGTCCACAACAATGGAAAATTCACAACTGGTTCAGATGCTGATCAGAGCAGGGTCCTGGACCCAAACCCAAAATTGAAGATTCTGAATTTATACCATACAACCCTAATTTTCCACTTGCTTTAGCTGTTTTGTGCTTTTTCAACCACAGAATACATTCCAAGGAGGGAGGACACAATACATTGCTCCTATTAAAATGTTTCACTTTGAGAACGGAATGCACTTATTCTCTCCTTTCTTTTGAATACCTTTGTTCTCTCCTTTATTCAGATTTCTTGGACTCTGTCTTAGCTAAGGCTGCCTGAACAAAACACCATATACTGGGTGGCTTAAACAACAGAAACTTATTTTCTCACAGTTTTGGAGGCTAGAAGTCCAAAATCAGGGAGCCAACATAGTTGGTTTCTTCTTGGTTTGTATGACAACCATTTTGCTGTGTGCTCACATGACTTCCTTGTGTGTAGACAAAGAACAAGGTCTATGGTCTGTCCTCTTATTAGGGCACTAATTCCATCATGGGGACCCCACCACCATAACCACATCTCACCATAATTACCTTCCAAAGGCCCCCTGTTTCCCAATATCATCACCATAGAGGTTAGGGCTCCAATCTGTGAATTTGGGAGATATGCAAACATTCAGCTCATAACAGAACCGCACCTATGCCAGAAATCACATTTGCAGATTTGGGGAATAAACACAGAGAATGTCACTGTATAATCAAATAATCAAAAAAGTAAAACAAATGAAGCTCCTGATCCAGAAAATTGTTTTGATTTTACATATGCTAATGAATCTGAAAGAGCCAGTTCCATTTCTAAAATAGTACATGTGTTGGAAGGAGATGATAAAAATCTGAAGATTTTCTCACTTAATTCTGGACAGGGACTCCTATAAACTATTATGGATAATACCATTCTCCTTATTATATTTTAGGCTTGTAATATCAAAGTGCAATACTTAATGGCACTAATATCTTTCTCACCTCATGATCCGTAGCTGTGCTGTGAAAGGTAATAGTGGATGATAATGTATTAAGTGGACCTGCTCTCTTGTTAAAGAAGGAAGAACAAAGAAACCTACATACTAGATTTTGGATATTACCTATACTTTTAAAAATTAATATAGTTCTAAGGGTAAACTTCATTCCCAACATTTTGCTGGGAAAGAAACCAAGTTAGTTTGAATTTTTAAGCATCCTTTGCTCATAAAAGTTACAGAACACTCATCTTTTCTTTTTAATTATAAACATGATATGTTTTACTGAGCCATTATGAGTGTGAAGATGGGGGATATAATGCTAAAATAACCGAAGCCTTCAAATGTTTGAAAGGATCAATTTTTAACTGTCCTTTGAAGCTGATCCAGTGAAGAGTTTAGTCAAGCTATTTGATCATGAAGGCCAGTGATTTGAACCACAAATTACCGAATACGAAAAAGATGGCTTATGTAAAATGTCACAAATTCTAATGTTAATTAAGACTTTGAAATTTAAATAACAACTTAAAGGAAGAGTTTATTTTTACTTTTTTAAAAGATTTTATTTTTAAGTAATCTCTACACCCAACATGGGACTCAAATTCACAACCTTGAAATCCAGAGTGGTGTGCTCTATCAACTGAGTCAGCCAAGTGTCCTGTTTATCTTTTTTTTAAGTTCATTTATTTATTTTGAGAGAGAGCACAGGAGGGGCAGAGAGAGAGGGAAAGAGAGAGAATCCCAGGCACAGAGCCACATGTGGGCCTCAAACTCACAAATTGTGAGATCATGAATTGAGCCAAAACCAAGAGTCAGAAGCTTAACCAACTGAGCCATCCAGGCACCCCATTTTGTTGTGGTTTTTTTTTTCAAGTTAAAGGAAGAGTTTAGATGAGAGTAACTGGGTTCTGAAATACCAAAAGTATATTACCCCAAAGAGTGAAGTATATTACCCCAAATAGCACAATTCTTAGTGCTTCCCTCAACAACTCTTTAATATCTCATCACTGTATTTTTAAATAATTTTTTAACATTGCTTTATATTTGAGAGACAGAGTGTGACCAGGGGAGGAGCAGAGATAGAGGGAGACACAGAATATGAAGCAGGCTCCAGGCTCCAAGCTGTTAGCAGAGTCCCATGCGGGGATCAAACTCATGAACTGGGAGATCATGACCTGAGCCAAAGTAGGATTCAACTGACTGAGACATCCAGGCGCCCCTCAATAATGTTTTTTAAAAGGTGATAATTGTTAATATTTTCTCTTCTTCTTTGGGCAAAGTCAGTTTGCCCTACGTATGGAAAAATTCCTACTGAATGATCCTAGCAGAAAATAGATCTATCTATAATTATAATTTTTTTCTTTCTGTGATTGAGAGCATTTTTCAGGTGAAATTAGGAATTTTAAAACCTAAGAGGAAGAATCATCAAAAGGTATTAATTGAAACCTGTTACATCTAAGTTTCTACACAGTGGAGATTAACAATTATTTAAAAGTACTTCCATCTGAGAACTCTATGGTATGTGAAGAGAATTGATGTTTGCAACTAAGTTCCTAATGAAAAAGTATTTTCTTTAGTAAATATACTGTCAACACTTACATGAGTCTAAGAAGATTAAAATTAAAAACAGTATTTTCCAGCTTTAATATTTTGTTGTAAAGTGTGAAATAGAGAATAGGTATATACAATGAGTGTCACAAACTTTTAGCTATTACTTATAACTGCTGGGTTAGTTGTATTTTATTGCCAAAGACTTTACAGTTATTTCAAATGAAAACCATTTAGCATGGGTAGCCAGCCTCTGAGATTACCCACAGTAATGCCTTCCTTCTAGAATTCACATTCCTGTGTTGTCCCCTCGCACACTGCATCTGGATTGGTCTCTGTAACAACTGGAATACATTGGAGGTGATGATAGGCCATTTCACAGGCTTCTTCCTTGCTCTCTGTCACTTGTTTTGATGAAAGCCATGTCAGAACGACATTCAGGCAGCCAGTAGAGAGGCCCACAAAGACCAGGAGCTGAGGAATTTTATTTTATTTCACTTTACTTTATTATTTTATTGTCTCAAATATTGGTATTAAAAACCTATCCTTGATAATAGTCTGAAAAAATTCAATCATTTACTCATAATTATCCTTATGGAATATTTATCACCTCTATATATATTTGAGAACTGCTTTTAACATGTTAAATCCAATTTGAAATTTAAGTGCATATCATAATCCAAATTGTATTTCCTAGTTAAATCTAACCATCTATGACCCTAGCAATACATTAGTATATAATTAAATTATAAAACCTTAGTCTAAAGCTCTTTTAATGTGTATTTTGAATCAAGACATTCAAGTAAATGTGGTGCATTATATTATTAATTTTAAAGTAGATTTGGTCTAATAATTCCTTAAACACTTACCTTAGTTGCAATTCTAATAATGTTATCATGAATGTCAAAAGATTCATTTTCAGAAGGAAATAACTTACAAACTAATCTAGTCTCAATGTTATAACATATTTTCACCAAAACCTTTGTTTTCATAGCTTAGCTCTGTTAACATTAATTATTCTACTGGACTTGACAGAGAGGATGTGAGGGTCACCATTTATCTGAGCACCTGCCTAAAGACCAAACATCAAATGCCCATATATCCACAGGACTTTTTTAAAAAAAAGCTTGTTTATTCATTTTTCAAGAGACAGAGAGAGACAGAGTGTGAGAGGGGAAGGGGCAGAGAGAGGAAGACACCGAATCTGAAGAAGGTTTGAACCCACAAACCATGAGATTATGACCTGAGTCAAAGTCAAGTGCCCAACCGACTGAGCCACCTAGGTGCCCCTATCCACAGGAATTTTAAAGAAACTCATAAAGTGGGGGGGGGGAGGGAATGGGGGTCGTCTCATGAAAATCCTAATGAGAACATTTCCTGCCTGATACATCTTCCCCCTTGCAGGGACTGTTACAATTAGTTCCAAAGAATCTTCAGCAAGGAATCACAAGAGGAGTATTTAATATACATTTCTGAACTGAATTTTGAAAGCTACAAAGTTCTAGTACTTTGCTGTCTGTCACTTTTCTGACATGTTGGCCTCTGGGGCATTTAAATAAAGCAAGCACAGGATTATCCCCAAGTTAGAATGGTACAGTAATAGATTGCTCTCAAGCAGCTAAGAACCTGCAGTGAGCAGTGATCAAACAGGGTCATGCATCTTAGGAGAAATTTTCTATCTAATTCTCTTAGTTAACTAAGACCAGGAGAAAAAAAAAATTAGTTGTACAAAGTGTTAAGGTATTATAGTTCTATTTTGACTAACTTTGGGACTAATGTTATTAATGAGCAGCCTTTTTCTTTTAGAGCACTTTTCAGTTTACAGAAAAATTGAGCAGAAATTACAGAATTCACACATTATCCTCTTGTCCTCACCACATATATGATTCTATTATTAACATCATTCATTACGTGGTACATTTGGTAGAGTAGATTATTTAATGTTGATACATTATTATTAACTAAAGTCCATGATTTACATTACGGTTCACTCTTGTGTGTTGTGTTGTGTTCTATGGGTTTTGCCAAATGTATATTTATGTATCCATATCACAGTATCATACAGAGTATTTTCACTGTTCTAAATCCTCTGTGCTCCACCCATTCATCCTTTCTCCCACGCCAGCCCTCACAACCACTGGTTTTTTTACTGTCTCCACAGTTTTGCTTTTTCCAGAATGTCATAGAGTTGGAAAGACATAGTATGTAGCCTTTTCAGATTGGCCTTTTTCACTTAGAAATATGTATTTAAAATTTTCTATGTCTTTTGTCACTGAATAATATTTCATTGTCTGTATATGTCATAGTTTATTTACCCATCCACCTATGGAAGAACACCATGGTTACTTCCAAGTTTGGGTATGAATAAAGTGGCTATAAACATTTATGTGCAGGATTTTATGTGGACATGTTTTCAACTCCTCTGGGTAAATACCAAGGAACATGTGGATCATATGGCAAGACTTTTATAGGAAACCACTAAGCCACTTTCCAAAGTGGCTGCACCATCTTACATCCCCACCAGCAAGGAATGAGAGTTCCTGTTGTACCACATCCCTGTCAGCATTTGGGTGTTATAGATGTGAGGAATTCTAATAGGTTGTAGTAGCATCTCATTGTTTTTATTTGCAGTTCCCTGAGGGCTCGTGATGTTAAGCATCTTTCCATATACTTTTTGCCATGTGTATATCTTCTTTGGGTGAGAGTGTCTGTTCAGATCATTTGCCCATTTTTTAACTTAGTTGTTTTCTTTACTGAGTTTTAAGATTTTCCCACATATTGTGGATACCGGTCTGTATCAGATATGCAGTTTGCAAAGACTTCCTCCCACTCTGTGGCTGTAACAAGTTTCAGAAATATCACCTTAAATTTTGTATTTTTTACTCTCTAGAAAAATGTAAAATATGCATTTTTAAGAGACATATATTATTGAGTTCATCAAACTAGAGATAATGACTCACAAGTTTGATCAAATGTGTGGATTATCCAAAGCATAGGGTCTGGCATATAGCAAGTGTGATGTAAATGTCAACTCTCTTTTATATTGTTTCTATATAAATACTATAATGTTTGGATTGTGCCTTTATATAAACAATCCTTTTCCCATAATATAATTCTCATCAGACTAACACAAATAAAATAGATAAACTCATGTGACAAAGTACTTCCATGTTGATGAAATTAACTTAAAAGAACACTATGAAAACATCTAGATGTGACATTTTGTGTTCAAAATTTACAAAGAAGCTCATCTCATAATGATAATCTAACATAAATAATGTTTCACTTAAATTTAATTGGGTAGTTATGCCCTTTTGTAGTTTTGTAAAGATTGAGCAGTGATCACACTATATTGACAAGCATAAGTGTTTATGAATGTCGAATCAATACATGGTTTAGAAAAAGCCAATTTCACATATTTCGTTTGTAAATTGTCCACAAAGTATTTTATTTACTCTTTTATGAAAGCACTTTAGCTTTGGGGAGAAAATCAATATTTTGTCATCTAAATGCTTATCTTCTAGTTCCCGATGACCTCAATTTATTTCTGAGTGTTCCTATTAATATAGATGTTGAATAGAAAGACTCCAAGAAATAAGATTCTTTCTGCAGGAGGAAGTTATAACTCCATAGTTTGGGAAGGTACTAGGGAGATCAATTTCTCCTAAAGACCCTGCCATGGAGCCCTACGGTAAAAAGCTTGATATTCTGTCTTTGCTTGAAATACTGAAATACATTCCCTGTGGTTACAATGTGGTCCTTTCCAACTCTTTGTGGGACAGAGGTATAAGATAGTGGAAATATATGCTAAGGTGGGCTGTGAAAGGACCTATGCCTTTCTGAGGAGTTTGAACAGTATTTTATGAAAATATGAAGCAGCAAGTGTTTTTTCAGTAGGCAAACAACATCTTCAGTCTTTTATCTTAAAAGACTGTCTTGGACATCAATTTGTAGCATGTGCTAGAAGGTGTCCAGAATGAAGACTGAGAAACAAGGTGAAGTAATGCTCCAATAATCTAGCCAAAGACACTGATGTCTTCACCTCCCAAGGCAGTAGTAATGGAACATAGAGATGACAGATGAAAAAGGCATGAAATACGTGTAATGTGCTGGATTGACAACTGATTGGCGATGGAGGAATGAAGGAGGGGAAATGAAATTAAAGATGATTCTGAGGTTTTTAATATGGCCCCTGAAATGACCCAAGTTGCCCTTAGCTACTATCGATAATAAGACTAATACAGATAATATAAGAAATACAGGTTTGAAGGTAACACATTTGGAGTACTGAAAAGGTTGGAATGTACTTGCAATATACACTATTCTTTCCCTTTCCATTTGATAAACTTTGTGGAAAAACATCTACTTAAGAACCTTAGAATTTTTCTATTATATATAATAGGAATTATTGACTTAAGTTGAGCCTAACTAAAATGTTAATCAGCAAATGGGTGAAATAAAATGGCAGAAACTCTGTCCACTTTCTTAAAGATATTTCTGATAAGCTCTCATGAAAAAATATTATTCTTAAATCTAGAAGTCTAGGGCTCAGAATATAGTCCACTCTCCAATCACTGGATCTAATGCGAATCAAGGATAACTTTTCCACCCATCCCCACCCTGTTCAACACTTTAGATGGACCTAGTATTTATTTCCTAGGAACCAAAATTAAACATCCTTTATTACTTTCCAAGTTCTCATGTTGAAGAGAGTTGGAACAAAGTTTATTCAAACTATGAATATAGTTTCTGAAAATCAATTTTTCCTTATTACTATGTACCCTAAAAATCCCTTTTCTAATTACCCCATATCAGAGGTTCATAACCCTAGTACACATAAGAAAAAATACAAATTCCTGGGTTCTATTTGTCCAATTCTGATTCAGTAAGTCCTACAGAGATCGTAGGAATCTGTATTTTTAGTAAGTGCCTTAAGGATTTCCAATTGTATATGTTTCCCGTAAAACAAGGGAGCAACACCTTAAAGACTAATCTTAGAGTGCTTTATGCTTTCGCTGTTAGAGTTTCTGTTTTGAAGTTGTAATTTAGCAAATGTTTCATTCATTCATGTATTCATTTGTTCATTTATCTTGATTATAAACTCTTCCCTTTTTGTCTTGATGCCTTTGAATGCAGAGAGGCACTCATGTGGAAACATTTTCTTTTTCTGCCAAGAGGAACTGTCTCCCATGGGCCACATGACAGGTAACATTTTATCTCACTCCCATCCTATTTCCCACAAACACTGTAACTACACTTTCAAACTGGCCCTCAATGTGTGTGGATTTTCTTTTCTTAAATTTGGCAGCCCAGGTTAAACATGTTAAATCCTGGACACCCATATCCAAAGTATGATTAAAACTTTTTTTTTTTTTTCGTCAGTATGGCTGAAACTTTACTTTTTGCTTCAAGGTCATGTAAATGCAGCTCTTCCCTCCTTCGGGTAAAGAATGTTGCAGCATCTTTCAATGAGGAGATTCACCTGCAAATCCCTTTGATTAGTGAAAGCAGCTGTTCTCAAACTTTGACGTCTCTAAGTTTGATGATGGAAACTAATAGACATACAGAGACCCAGGTTTGTTGAAGTAGTATTAGAGTCTGAATGTTCGTGTCTTTAACACATTTTCTAGGTGGCCCTGATAGACAACTTCCTGTAAGAAACTGGGATTGAAGCATTATTCTCCAAGTTGGCTGCTCCTTGGAATCTTTGGGGATTTTAGAACTACTGATGGCTGAACACTCATAGCAATTTTAATTTAACAAGTATGGGCTGGAGCCTTGGTGTTGCAAGTTTTTTATCCTCCATTTCTTTGCCAAGACTTTGCTTTTTCACTTATGTCAAGCATATTCATAATCGCTTGTGGAAGCACCCTTATAAAGGCCAGTTTAAAATCCTTGTCAGTTAACTCTAATGTGCTTTTCATATTAGTGTTGGCATCTGTTGATTGGCTTTTCTCATTTATGTTGAGATTTTCCTGTTTCCTAAAGGAGGAATGACTTTTTATTGAAACCTGGGCTTTTGGGGTTTTATTTTATGAAATTCTGGATCTTAATTTTTCTGTATTAGCAGGACTCCTTTGCCAGTGGCAGGGGCAGGGGGAGGGGAAGCACTACTTCATTACTGACAGGTTGAGGTGGAAATCTAGATTATTTATTGGCCTCAGCTGATACCACTGTGGGGGTGGGGGGGAGTGGGAAGGAGTGCCTCATTACTATCACTCACGTGGCCTCCACTGATGCCCTGCCTTTTTAATGGCTGAGTGATGGTGAAAGTTCTGAGATTCCACTAGTCTTCCTCTGATATCCTGGCATACCAGCTTTCCATTCAGCGCTCTCTGATACCAGGAGGATGGTAAGGTTGGGGCATCTCCTTATAGCCTAATGAAGGCAGAATTTAGTTTCTTGGTTCTGCAGGTGGGAGTGAGGGTGGGGGTACGGTTGTTTTATGTGGTGTTTGGTGGGAGTAGAGATGTTATTGTTAAAAACTTTCTGACAATGCATGGCTGCCCTTTTGAAGTTCTCTGGCTGTAGAAAGCAGGCTTTTCTTGGGATTTCTTTATCATTTGGCATTTCTGGATCTCTGGCTTCTCTAGAAGCCAGTCTGGGATATGTGAGGGAAAAAGAAAACTCAGGGAACTCAACTGCCATGTCACTCCCTGAGTACTGATATCCCCGGTTGGTCTGCCTTCTTTTTTTCTGTCTTCTAGAGTTTTCTCAGGCTAGTTTTACATATAATGCCTGGAGTTTTTGGTTGTTGTTGGGAGAAATAGGGACAAATATATCTACTACATCTGTCTGGAGCCTCATTTGTTTTTGTTATGCTTTAATCTAGCAAATGTTTTCATTGTATATGTTCTGCAACATGCCTTCTTAGGACTTTCGACTTCTCCTTAATGTCCAGGCTATCTGGGACCTGAAGGAGGCCAGTGTAATACCATATTTGCTGCCGGAAACATCTCCCCAGGATACCGAAATCACTCTCACTTCTTGTTAAGAGTATATAAAACTGGATAAAATAGTTGTGAACGATTGGAAAGATGAGTTATTATTTTACTCTCACGTAGCTTTTACATCTTAATATTTGCCTGAGAGGTTTTCTTTTTTTTTCCAGCAAAAAGTTGAATGAATTTCTTTTTAGATTTAACAGTGATATATTTAGGAGATAAATAACAGCAAAGTCCACCCACTCAGATCTTTCTGAATAGAGATCCATTGTAAAAGAAGCAATTTAGAAGCATTGATGAAACTCTTCCTGGTTATCTTCATGGGTTCTTTTCAAAAATCCTCTCGTTCTTTCATCACTCTTCCTAGTGTGTATCTCCCCAAGAAATGCATGCTACTAAAATATACAGAAAATAAACTTCTCACACCCTCAAGACCTCAAACTCAAACACATTCCTTCACTCGATAATTCTCTGCACATCTTCTGAACAGGTGCTGATTAGCTCTGACTCATCAGACTAGTAGTGACAAAGGCTCAGCAGATAAATACCAACACCTTCCTCTGTCATTAGTAGTGGCTGCCAGAATAATGAAACATCTGGCATCTTCCTTTACTGATTAAGTAGGTCATTCCACAGACCTGTCATCCAGCCTGTGAGCATGAAGCCCTGAGCCTACATTCATATATTGCGGATGCTGGAACATCCTACAAGTGAATTTGTTAAGATGAAGATAACATTAAATGATTACAGACTTAGTATATTCAGCAAGAAATTAAACCAAACTTGAAAATGCTTTAAACACTGTAGGGTGGGGAGTGAAATCTAGACTGAATATAATTTTGTTAAGATTTGACAATAAGTATCAATAACAAATAAACGAATTTAACATGTTCTTATGCCAAATTACATTAGAGTTTTAAAACCTGCATAGAAGTCTTTATAAGAATATTAGGATGATAAATGAGAAGCTAGAGAGTTCTCTACTTTCTATTACTAAACAAATGATTAGTAAAAGGTAATTTCTGAACAGAACAAGTGCTTTTCTGGAATATCAAATCGTGTTCAGGTGTAATCGTATGTTAAAGGAGATTCTTAAGATGTGTATTTCTCTTGTAAACTGAAATGGATAATAGTATGTTTCCTGATTGTTCATTAAATCTAAAGTTCAGTGGAAGTAATAGTATATAATTCATTCGGGAAAACAAATCCAAATCTTAATTCCAGTGTGATGGAATTTTGAGCTCTGTTACAGCACAGGAAATGAATCAGAGCTTGAGATTTTGTTAAATTTTCAATAAGATTTTGCAGTTGGGAAATAGATGGAACTTTGCAAAGGAAATACAAAATAGTGTTACCCTGTACAAACATAGGATTATATGCTTGAAAAATCTCTGTGTAGGGGTGCCTGGGTAGTTCAGTTGGTTGAGTGTTCAACTCTTGATTTCAGCCTAGGTCATGATCTCCTGATTCCTGGGATTGAGCCTGCATTGGGCTAAAGGCTGACAGCACAGAGCTTGCTTAAGATTCTCTCTCCTTCTCTCTCTGCCCTTCCTCTATTAGGAATTCACTCTGTTCCCCTCTCTCTCTTTCCCTCACCCTCTCTAAAATAAATAAGACATTTTAAAAAAATCTATGTGCAGTTCTGGTCATCACTCCTTGCAAGAGACAAAATGGAATTGGTGGAAAAAACAAATTAAGAGTGATAAAAAAATCTTAACAGGTGTATAAGTTCATTAATTAAAAAGTTAGGTTTTTCTATATGCAGAAGCAATGACTGAGGGACTAAGTTCTTTAGAATAAATCATGAAAGAAATAGGATGAATCTTTCCTCTTTGGTAAAACTGGGAAAACTATCTCCTACTTAAGATTATAAGATGTAACATAAGTTTTTACCACAAAAAATACCCCCCCCCCAAAAAAAACAAATTGCCAAACTTTCTGATGAATCTCCACTGCTGACCAAGGGAGATGCTGACTTGGAACAATGTGACAGTTATGTACCTAATACTCGTCTTTTGAACAGGTGACAGGTCAAATCTTTAATAATAAAACTTTGTAGGAAAGCAGATAAAACTAAATTTACATATCAGGATTCTAAAATTTGTTCCATGGAAACTAAGTCCATTGAATATTATTATCCTTGGGACATAAAAGGGCTGTGTGGCCAAGTAAACCTAAGTTCTAAGATGAACTGGATTTATATTGGAGGACTTCTCAGAACTCTAAATATCCTAAAATATTTTTAACTTGTTATAGACTGTCTAGTACATAATTTTTAAACTTGATCACAAAACACTTTTATCAGGTATCCCTTAGAACTAGTTACCCAGAGTACATATTTGGGGAAATATCATCAAAAACTATAAGAGAAGTTCCCTGTTGTAGAAATACTTAGATCACGTAACATTGTAAGATCAACTTCCTGCTTTTCCTGTAACTATTTACCATATTTTTAAGGAAAATGTCTACTACTTCTATTACAGACACATTGATGATGTTAACTATGATAATTCTCAGTGATTTGAGTACACTTGTGCTGAAGTATATTACACTTGAAGGGGATACTCCTCATGCTCAATAAGCTAGGAGGATGAAAGAACTGCCTGAGCTTCCCACTGTTGTACCTAAATAAGCTTTTCTCTTTGGCAACTGAATGAATTTTGGCTATATTTCATTCCCATTTCAAACATCCCCAAAATCTTGAATGTGAAATCTATCTAACAAACTCTTAAGTGTACAATACAGCAATATTAACTGCAGGCACTATGTTGTTTAGCAGGTAGATCTGACTTCCTTACCATGCATAACAAACTTCATATCCATAGAACAACTCCTCCTCACTCTGTTCCCCTAACCCCTGGAAACCACGTTTTATTTCTATAAATTTGACTATTTTAGCTATTGCATGTAGAAACCAGCAGTAGTTGTCCTCCTGTGATTGGTTTATTTAACTAAGCATAAAATCTTCCAGGTTCATCCATCTTGTCCAAATGGTGAGATGACCTTTTTCATGGCTGGACAACATTCCATTGTTTATATACCACATTTTCTTTGTCTGTTGATGAACACTTAGATTCTTTGCAGATCTTACCTATAAGTAAGGCTCTATTGAACATGGGGGTGCAGATATCTCTTTGAAATGGAGATTTTTGTTGCATTTAGGTCTATATTCAAGTGGTATTTCTGGATCACATGGTAGTTCTGTTTTTAACTTTTTAATGAATTTGCATATTTTCCATGGTAGGGTTGTAACATGTGGCATCCTGCCACCAGTGTACAGGGGTTCTAATTTATCCATATCCATGTTGTGTCCTTGCCACAATAAAATAAGTCCCCAAAAATCTGTCTGAAAAAAACACACAGTAATCCTATCCTAAAACAAAACCTAAGTAATCAAGGAGATTGGAGGAAGGTAAATTAGGGCCCCAAAGTTTTTTCACTATCCACATCCTTTACTGTTTTTCTATGCTATGCCAAATAAACAAAATACCCAAGTAGACTTATTTTAAAATTTTTTGTTAAGCAGATTTTCAACTTCAGAACTGTATGATGAAAGCCTGTGTACCCATCATAACATCTACAGTTCCAAACCCTTGTCAACCTTGTCAGTTTCACTCAATGGAATTAGTAATTTAAATAAACTGCTTGGGTAAGAGACTCTTAAAAACTGAGAACAAACTGAGGGTTGATGGGGGGTGGGAGAGAGGGGAGGGTAGGTGATGGGCATTGAAGAGGGCATCTTTTGGGATGAGCACTGGGTGTTGTATGGAAACTAATTTGACAATAAATTTCATATAATAAAAGAATAGAAATAAAAAAATAAAAAAATAAACTGCTTGGAAACCCAGTTACACATTTATATGAAAAATGCCCCCAAATCCTCTGAGTTTACTGACAATGTTTAAGAGATTATGAAGCCTTAAAATTTTAAGTTACAATCGTGTTCTTCCTTTCCCAATGTAATGAACAAGAACTTCCCTTTTGCTAGGAGACAGAAAAAAACAATTAGCAAAACTCTGTGCCCTGCTTGAGAAGTATGAGGATTGGATGTAATAAAGCTTTCTTGTTTTTGGAGTAACATTTTCATGAAAAGTTTCCCATAGCTTGGTTTATCCATGTATAATGTGTGCAAATAATCTTAAGTAATATTGGCTTTTACATAGACCCTAAAATTCTATACTATACAAAAAAAACCCCACAAATCTTATTTACAATAAATCTTTAGGCTGACAGAATATTTAATGTCCTGTATAATCATGATGAAGAATGACACTTGAACATTGTAGAGAGGAGATCTAAAAACCTTAATATCATTACCCAGCAAAAATTCTCAAAATGTATTTCTAAGATTCCTGTGGTAACCAAAATATCTAAATGGTTTTGACTAAAGACACCTGCTACTACATTACCCTCCCCAGAAGAATTCCATCCATAGCATTAATTTTCTAGTGCTTGTTTTCATAATATCTGACTTAGGAAATGTCAATAAAACTTCAGTTTGAAGATAGTTACTTCCCTTCTCCTGAATTATATATTTCAGCCATGGATTATATATTTCAGCATATCCTGTATATATTAATACTATTCAGTTAGGAGATTGAAGATTTTGTTTCATGTTCATGAAAAAAAAAATCCTGGAAATAACTGACAACATAGAAACTTAGAAACAACTATGAAATAATAGCTCGCTTGTAAGGACCTATTTGTCTCAACTGCAGTCGGTTAGACCTTACTAATCTACTCCTTCTTGAGGAAATAAAAGATGTTAAGTGATTTATATAAAGTGATGGTAATAATAAACAGACTAAAATGTATACTCAGGCTCTGATTTTAGAACTAAAGCCATTAATTCCTGATTTACCTCTACTGTCAATAGTTCTCATGTAAATCAGGATAGGCTCTCTGCTGAAACAACAATCAGCTGAATACAACTGAAGCTTATCATGCACTCTTGTGATTGGCTGAGTCAGAGGAGAGCTCTGTTCTGTGTAGTCATTCAGGCACCCAGAATATTCACATACAATGTCCTCATCATCCTCAACATGAGGCCTCCCTTCAAATTTGCTATGAGAGGAGGAGGATGAAGAATCTCAAACACTGTCCAGAGACAGAAGGATATAAAAGGATCAAAAAATTCAGAGTAGGATTTAAAATGGAAATTATAGATCCTATAAGCATAAAATAAGGAAAAGAAAATCTGAGCTTGTATAATTCCTAGATTTCAACTAAAGGTAACTGTAATGCATTTTATTATATTGCACATTGAAACTTAAATATCTTAAAGCTAGAAGAGAAAAAAGGCAGTTCCCTTGATTTCCCTGCCAACCTGAAAGCTCTCTAGCAGAGGAGCTCTGTCTGCAGCGTTTGGCATGTATTCTTTAAGTGCTACTAAATGATCAGATAGCCTCACCCCTCATTATCTAAGTTTATGTCCTCACAAGTAATCATACTCTGTATTAACTTACAAAAAGTAACTTTCCAAAGTTTTTGGTTGAATCTGTATACTGCATTTACAGGAGAAAATAAGATTAGTCTTTGCTTGAAAATGAGCTCTAAATAAAACGTATTTCCACATGATCATAGGAAACTGTATGTTAATAGGAACTTTGAATTCATGAAAACTAGATCAGGTGGTATCTATCTCCAAAAATAAAAACCTGTCTTCCAACTGTAAATCTGTAATTCTTCCAGGTGTTTAAAATCTAGATATTGTTTAAAATCTAGATATTGTCATTGGCTTCTATCAAAATATTAGAATAGTGTAAGTTTTAAAAAGTTAACCAAAGGTCTATATTAGCTCCTTTGTTCCTTTCCTTGTTAGTCTTCAGATTCTTTATTAATTCTCAGTCCTACAGCAAGAGCTTAGATCTACTCTTGCCTGTAGGGACAGCATCAGATGGTGCATGTACTTACTGCCTGTGATTTAACAGTCGTTCCCTGAGGCAATGAGACAGAGTAATAAAGTGTCAGGGCTCTTATCCTTATTCTTGGTAATATCAAGAATAATTCAGAGGTAGTTCAATACTATAAAAGCATGATTGGATCCTTACCCACTCTTTACTCCAAAAGTCTGGTCCAGATGGGCAATTTTATTTTACACAATAAGAGCTCTGGCCAGCCATAGATGGAGGAGAGACACTCTGATAACTCCTTTAAACCAGCTAGAACACAGGTACATAAATGAAGAGTGATGAAGGCTGGGAAATAAGCTACTGTTCTGTGAACCAGACATCCTTATTCAACCAGAAGCGATCTCTAAAAAAAAAAAAAAAAAAAAAAAAAGTCTGTAGTCTACAAATCTGCAACTAGGAAGCTCAGTTTATGGGCTCAGTTCTAATGTTCTCATTTGCCCCTAGATTACAAATATATTTTACATCTCTAAAATTTTACTTTGTGTACATTTAAGTATTTAATCCACCTGTAATTTGCTTTTGTATGTCATATAAGGTAAATGTTTAACTCTTTTCTTCTAGATGAGTGGCAGCCAGTTGGGCCAGCATAATTTTAAAAATAGCCTTTCCCACTCAATACCAACTTTTACGTACACTAAATTTTTGTAAATATCAAGAGCTTTTTCTACTCCATCAAACGATTGGTCCACTTCTATTACATTACCACATTGCTTGACTATAGGATCTTTGAAAGAAAGTCTTCTATATGATAAAGCTATCCTCCCTCACAATTAGAAAAGCATAGTAGACAACATTCTTGGCTGAAAGCCAAACATGTTTACAGTCACATTACCTAAAGCCAGGAAATGTAAAACCCTTCTTGACTAGTGCTGACTTGCTTGAGGGTTTCCAAAGGCAATATGGTATGAGAAATGTAAAAAAAAATTCTGCATATCAGGAAGCTATGGAAAATGTTTTTAAATGTCCACTAAGTGTTAAACAGAAAAAGGTTACATGAAAAGTTAAACAGCAAAAGGTTACACTTTTGAGTGCTGATGAGACTGGCTTTTTCTTTTAAGGACAAAGGCAAATGTAGCTGCATAATACATACGGTCTCTGAACCTCCTGGCTTTAAATCACTGGAAGACCATGCAGTTATTTATAAAAATATATACTAACTAGCATATTGTTAAATAGAAACACACATGAAAAAGGTTATATATTGACCTGTTGATGAAAAGGCTATGACCAGAGGTTCATAGGAACCTAACCCTGTATTTTCATGAGGAGCAATGGTTCCGTATGGGCTAATTCAGTGTTCGGAGCAACTTTATAGAATATAACGGTCGAAATAAAAATGTTTCACTTTATCCTTGTTATCTCTAGTTTAAGATCTCTTGTTCTGTGACTTCACTACATATGAATTGCCATAGAAGTTTGAGTTCATTGTGTTTTTATTCAGTTTGAGTTCATTGTGTTTCCCAAAGGATTGTTAGTTTTTGTTAATTTTGATATATTCTGAAGCATAATTTCTTCAAATATTCTCTTATTCTATTTTCCTCATCCAGGATTATAATTATATGTGTCTTGGACCTTCTCTATCTTTCAACTTTTTAAATACTTTTTTCCTTCTGTTGCATTCTGGGTAATTTCAGCTATTCAGGTATTCTAACACCTTTTCCTTCTCTGTTTTTAAACTTTTTCCAAGTTACTGACATTTAGTGTTTATTAATGTATTTTAATGTCTTGAAGTTCTTTTTATTTTTGATTTTTATGTATTTAATGACTTTAACAAAACCTACGGCCTATTTCTTTGTCCAATATTGTAGCCACTAGCTACATGAAGCTATTCAGCACTTGTAATGTGACTAGTCTGAACTAAAAGTACTAACTAAAAGTGTAAAATGCACACTGTTCCCAAATGGTTCATATTTAAAATATCTAATTTTATTGTATGTTGAAATATTTATGCTTGAAGTGAAATTATATCAAAATATTTTAATGAAACTACTAAATTTAAAATTAAATACTTGCCTTTACTTGTCTTTATTGGGTAGTGCTAGTCTATAACCTAAAAGTGTATTAGCTCAAATTCTTAGCAATTTTGCTCTGCTCTTTAATGTTTCTGCTAACACTTACTTATGGTGATTTGCTTCCTCCAATGTCTTGGAATTTTATGGTTTGTGTTCTTAGCATGCTTTCCTGTCAGTTGTATCCTATTGTGTTAACCATGTAATGTTAATTACTTAATCTGTGGTACCCAAGCCAAGTGTAAATACTGTACATCTTGATCATAAGCCTTGTGCTGACAGGACAGTGGCTACAAACTCACAGAGGAGACCTTCATCCATACATATGCTCAAGTCAGGTCAAATAATATTAAGTAACCTTCTATTGGTCACATTTTCTTTGTTACTTTTCTTTTCTCTTTATTTTTTTAATTTATTTTTTTAATTTACATCCAAGTTAGCATATATAGTGCAACAATGATTTCAGGAGTAGATTCCTTAATGCCCCTTACCCATTTAGCCCACCCCCCCCATAACCCCTCCTATAACCCTTTGTTTGTTCTCAGTATTTAAGAGTGTCTTATGTTTTGTCCCCCTTCCTGTTTTTACTTTTGTTTCCTTTCCCTTATGTTCATCTGTTTTGTATCTTAAATTCCTCATATGAGTGAAGTCATATGATATTTGTCTGTCTCCGACTAATTTCGCTTAGCATAATACCCTCTAGTTCCATCCACATAGTTGCAAATGGCAAGATTTCATCTTAGATTGTCGAGTACTACTCTAGTGTGTGTGTGTGTGTGTGTGTGTGTGTGTGTGTGTGTGTGTATCACATCTTCTTTATCCATTCATCCATCCATGGACATTTGGACTCTTTCCATACTTTGGCTATCATTAGTAGTGCTGCTCTAAACATAGGAGTGCATATGCCCCTTTGAAACAGCATACCTGTATCCCTTGGATAAATTGCTGGATCATAGGGTAGTTTTATTTTTAATTTTTTGAGGAACCTCCATACTGTTTTCCAGAGTGGCTGCACCAGTTTGCATTCCTACCAGCAGTGCAAAAGAGATCCTCTTCCTCCACTTGCTCCCCAGCATCTGTCATTGCCTGAGTTGTTAATATTAGCCATTCTGACAGGTGTGAGGTGGTATCTCATTGTGGTTTTGATTTGTGTTTCCCTGATGAGTGATGTTGAGCATTTTTTCATGTGTTGGTTGGCCATCTGGATGTCTTCTCTGGAGAAGTGTCTATTCATGTCTTTTGCCCATTTCTTCACTGGATTATTTGTTTTTTGGGTGTTGACTTTGATAAGTTTTTTTTAACATATATATGTATGAAATTTATTGTCAAATTGGTTTCCATACAACACCCAGTACTCATCCCAACAGGTGCCTTCCTCAATACCTATCACCCACTTTCTCTTCCCTCCCACCCCCCATCAACCCTCCATTTACTCTCAGTTTTTAAGAGTTTCTTATGGTTTGGCTCCCTTCCTCTCTAACTTTTTTTTCTTTCCCCTCCCCCATGGTCTTCTGTTAAGTTTCTCGGGATCCACATAAGAGTGAAAACATAAGGTATCTGTCTTTCTTATTTATTTTTTTATTTTTTTGTGTCTGTCTTTCTCTGTGTGACTTATTTCACTTATCATAACACCCTCTAGTTCCATCCACATTGCTACAAAAGGCCATATTTCATTCTTTCTCATTCCCACGTAGTATTCCATTGTATATATAAACCACAATTTCTTTATCCATTCATCAGTTGATGGACGTTTAGGCTCTTTGCATAATTTGGCTATTGTTGAAAGTGCTGCTATAAACATTGGGGTACAAGTGCCCCTATGCATCGGTACTCCTGTATCCCTTGGGTAAATTCCTAGCAGTGCTATTGCTGGGTCATAGGGTAGATCTATTTTAAATTTTTTGAGGAACCTCCACACTGTTTTCCAGAGCAGCTGCACCAGTTTGCATTCCCACCAAGCATGCAAGAGGGTTCCCATTTCTCCACATCCTCTACAGCATCTATAGTCTCCTGATGTGTTCATTTTAGCCATGCTGACTGGCATGAGATGGTATCTGTGTGGTTTTGATTTGTATTTCTCTGATGAGGGGTGATGTTGAGCATCTTTTCATGTGCCTGTTGGCCATCTGGATGTCTTCTTTGGAGAAGTGTCTATTCATGTTTTCTGCCCATTTCTTCACTGGATTATTTGTTTTTTGGGTGTGGAGTTTGGTGAGTTCTTCATAGATTTTGGATACTAGCCCTTCATCTGCTATGTCACTTGCAAATATCTTCTCCCATTCCACTGGTTGCCTTTTACTTTTGCTGATTGTTTCCTTTGCTGTGCAGAAGCTTTTATTTTGATGAGGTCCCAGTAGTTCATTTTTTCTTTTGTTTCCCTTGCCTCCGGGGACATCTTGAGTAAAAAGTTGGTATGGCTGAGGTCAAGGACGTTTGTGCCTGTTTTCTCCTCGAGGATTTTGATGGCTTCCTGTCTTACATTTAGGTCTTTCATCCATTTTGAGTTTATTTTTGTGTATGGTGTAAGAAAGTTGTCCAGGTTCACTTTTCTGCATGTCATTGTCCAGTTTTCCTAGCACCACTTGCTGAAGAGACTGTCTTTATTCCATTGGATACTGTTTATTGCTTTGTCAAAGATTAGTTGGTCATACGTTTGTAGAACCCATTTATGGGTTCTCTATTCTGTTCCATTGATCTGAGTCTGTTTTTGTGCCAGTTCCATACTGTCTTGATAATTACAGCTTTGTAATACACCTTGAAGTCTGTTCTATTGGTCACATTTTCTTTTTTGAAAGATTTATTTTTAGACAGCATGAGCAAGGAGAGAGGGGTGTCCTGAGGGAGAGAGGGAGAGAATGGATCCTAAGGCTCCACACTCAGCATGGAGCCCATTGAGGGGCTTGATCCCATGACTCTGGAACAATGACCTGAGCTGAAATCAAGAGTAGGTGCTCAACCAACTGACCCCCCAGGCTCCCCAATTGGTCACATTTTTTTTGAAAGACAAGAAGTGCAAGTGGGAGAAAGGTAAAGGGGGAGGAGAGAATCCCAAGTGGGCTCTGCATTGTCAGCACAGAGTCTGAGGTGGGGCTTGAACTCAAAAAACCATGAGATCATGACCTAAACCTGCCTAAATAACTAAATAAACACACAAACAAATAAATAAATGTCAGATGCTTAACCAACTGAACCACCCAGGTGCCCCTGGCATATTTTCTTAATCCAAGTTTTGATTGTATATTTTTTATGGGTCCTAATTTATCAAGAGTTTTCAGTTCAAACTCATATGGATTCTAAACCTACTCCTTTGTCTCCTGGCTCCACATTGTCCTCAAAATATAAACCTCTTTTTACCAAAATGAGTGCATACCTCCAAAGCAAGGGCGTCATCACTAGCTTACTTTTCATTTATTTTTTAAAAATATTTATTTACTTTCAAAAGAGAGAGAGAGACAGAGTGCGAGCAAGGGAGGGAAGGCAGATAGACAGGAAGACACAGAATCTGAGACAGGCTCCAGGATCTGAGCTGTCAGTACAGAGCTGGACATGGGGCTCTAACTCGCAATCTGCATGATCATGACCTGAGCCAAAGTCAGACTCAACCAACTGAGCCACCCAGGGGCCCTACTAGCATACTTTTAAAAGCAGCTGTCTCCTTGTTTTGGTCTCCTGTGGATTTCCTTTTCTTTATTTCAAGCTCGAATTCATTTACAAGTTTGTATACATTTGGTTTCACAGTTCATCTAACATTTAAGTGCTTCCTACTGGAAAGAATCTTATGTAATCCTAGGCTACCCTATTGCTACGAGTAGAAGCCCTTGTAGTTATTTATCTATTAGGTATTTGATCCATTAAATCTGTCTAATGTTGATAGAGGTATATTAATATCACCCATACTAAGTTTTTTGTGATGTCTTCCTTTTACTAAAATGACTTTGCTGTATATGTTTGGGGACCATAAGTTTATTTCAAATAGCTTCATCATAAATTGTGCTTTTCATCACTCTTTTCTAACCTTAAAGTATATCACTCTCATGCTATCTTGTTAATCTTTATTTGTGTATTTTTGCCTGACCTCTATTTGCCCATCCCTTTATTTTGAAATATTTTTGGCTTTAAACATCTATCTTATAAATCATGGTTCATTATGCATGGTTTCTGTGCAGCAGACAACTTTAATGTCTTCCAAAGCTTATCCCTTGCTGAGGCCCTGAATCCTATTGACTGCAAAAGAATGATTTCGGTAATGAAATGCGACTTTAGATGTCTCAATAAAAACGGATAAGAACTAAGATAATGGAGGAGAGTTGAGATTATACATAAAATTCAAGGAATATGATGACCAAAGGAACAATTCATCCTATCATTTATCTTAAACTAAAATAATAATTCATCATCTTTCAAGCTTATAACAAATATTTCCACTGTTAGGACAGAAAGTTAGAGTTGCTCTTGTACACAGATCATCAAGTAAAAACTTGATCCAGGATAACTGATTAACTATTGAGTGAATATAAGATACTCTATAGATAACAATTGAAGGAAAAATATTATCCTTTTCTCCAAACTAGCGCCTGAAGTTGTAATATAAACTTAGTTTCTCTTCTCAAATGTTTGGAAACCTTTTAGAAGTGTTGCCTCCACCTTAATCCATTTTAAATCTTTTAGGTTCTGATTATTATTTTTGTTTCTCACTTTGATCTTGTCTCATTCCCTTCACACACAGTTCTCATTTGGGTGCTTTCTTGGTTAGAAGCTATTATCTTGACCTAATGTCTTCCAAAACTTAATAACTATGGGATAATGTTTCCTATCCAAGCCCTGTGTCCTGTATCTTGTATGACTTTTTTTTCCCCTATGTTCTACCAGTCCCAACCTCTGGAGTAAATATGGATGATTAAAGAAGGAAAAATTATATGTACCAAGTAGGGTCCAAGCTAAGCTGATTGTTTTCCCTCACATTGAACAAATGTCCATACAATACCATTATTGGTATGGCAGTACTCCTATCACTGCCATTTCTGAGGGCTGTCTGTTTAAACATTGGACACAGCATGTCCTGTAATCCACATTGAAATATATGGAGATATTTACCAATATAGAATATTGTGAATTTTCATCTAAAAATGAAGTTTTATATGTTAAAACATTAAATCCGAATTATCTTATTAAAGCACTAAGACGTTCTGGATTAATGTGAGATGAAATTGGGAGAAGGGAATGACATTAAAACTTAACACCATCCACCTAAAGTCTCAGCCCCACATAGTCTCACCTTGTCCCCAGAAGTGGAAAAGGATTTCATGTTGACAAGAATACATGTTGCTGGCATGTATTTTATCTGGGTAAAGACTTCCAGGTTTTTACCAGTGAATAAAAGTTTACTAAATTTTCTTAATGCACTTAGTTATAACTCAAAGTCTCTCAGGGTTCTAGGCAGACCTTTAAAAGTATAAATTAATGTGTTTCATTCATTAATGATCCCCTAAGTGTCAAGTACAATGTCTGAAATATGAGGCATTCAATAAATTTTTAAATTAGTGGGGACATGAATATTTTTATGTCCTCTCTTTTATGACCAAAGGGAAATGGTTTCCAGGACAGCTGGCCTGCATCGCACTAAAACCTGTAGTAAAAGATTTTTTTTCTGAACAACAGTAACTTCCCTATATGTATATGTATCTCTGGTTAAGGATTACATGCCCTAGACTAAGTGCAGTGTTCTATTCAATCAAGTATTAAATTCAGCTCACCTATTTAACCCTTAAATATAATACACCTGGTGATTAGATACAGATGTGAAAGCATATATTAATGTATAATAAAGGCAGGATTGAAATCCACTAGTGCTTGGAATATCAGTAATCCAGGGTAATGCCAATTGAGTTAAAAAAAAAAAAGATATCATTTGAATGCCAAGTTTTGACTCCTTCCTTAAAATCCATGTTATTATATGCGTAAACATCCAAACAAGAGTTATCTTCTGAAAAAGTGATTGAAGAAAGGGCTAAAAAGAGTGGCGCTTGGGTGGCTCAGTTGGTTAAGCATCCAACTCTTGGTTTCAGCTCCAGTAACGATCTCATGGTTTCATGAGATTGAGCCTAGGGTAATGGGGAGCCTGACTTGGGATTCTCTCTCTCTCCCTATCTGCCTCTCCCCCACTCACTCTGTCTTGCTCAAAAATAAACTTCAACAACAAGGGCTAAATATAGACGAGGCCATCCTCTATATGGTGAGACCCATTAGGAGGCAGCAACCAGGTATTTAGGATGTAAGCAATGAACTAGCAGGAATAATGTCAGAAGCATTAGAGAGAGGGACCCATATCGGGGAAACTGGCATTTACTTGATTCTTGAAAAGAGACTAATATAACTTAATCCTTGTCCTCAAAGGAGTCCCTGCCAGGAATATTTGGGAACCTGAAAGAAATCAGTTTATTGCTAATCTACAATATTTAGATTTTTATGTCCTACTTTAAATTGTCTACATATAGGGGATGATCTAATCAGCCCAGTTATTGAGCTAATGACAGCATTTGGGTATATATTAAGAAGAGTCTGTGTTTATAGAATTTTTAAAGCTTGGTGTGGATGTCACCATATTTTGGAGTAGCTGTGTGACAAAATAGAAACGCACTGGACTTCAGATCAGGAGTCTTCAACGTGGGCTACGTAACCTTAACTGGCCACACTAATGTAAAGATTTGGTTAAATAATCTAATAGGTAAAATTCTATTATTTACATTGGGACATTATTGGTACCTTAATCCATTTTGTGTGAGGGTGAAAAATGGTAAAAGTCCATGATTGTGAAGTGTTAACATTTTCTTTCCTGTGTCTGTTTGGAGAAATTGTGCCATTTCTGGCATAGATCAAGAGGTTCTTTATTGAGGCTCAAAAGAAAAATACTTGAACAGAAATTCTTACAGCCCTCAGAAGGATTTTCTCCACACCACTGACCCATGCTTATGAACAACCATTCCTAAGGCAGAATTGCAGCTCACCCAGGACGGAGGGTCCTGCCTATGGAAATGTATTGGTCTAGAAGCTGAAAGGTGACAAGCTATAATTACAAATCAGAAATCTCTTCAGTAGAATGGGGAAATCTCCACTCTTTTCTATGGGCTGAAAGTGTTGACATGACTCCCATCCTCTTCTCAAACAGATACTCAATCCTGTCTATCAGGGGGCAGCTCTGGTGAAATTAAGTTTCTCTGAGCACGAAAAACTTTGATTAATACAGAAAATAAATATCCACTTCTGGGGGATGTCAGTATCAATGTTTATTTTGACATCTTTATCACTCAGATGTTAATAATATTTTGAAATTCTGACTTTTGAATTTATCTTACTTCCCACATATATTGGTTTATTACTTCAGTAAAACTTAGATCTTTTAGTAAGGACAGAAAACAGCAACTTTTCAAGAAACTGAGAAAATGAAAGTTAGAATTGAATTTGACTAAACCTTATTTGAAAAAGAATGAAATGGAGGGGAGGGAAGATGGCGGCGTAGGAGGACGCTGGGCTCACCGCGTATCCTGCTGACCACTTAGATTCCACCTACACCTGCCTAAATAACCCAGAAAACCGCCAGAGGATTAGCAGAACTGAGTCTCCTGAGCCAAGCGCAGACGAGAGGCCCACGGAAGAGGGTAGGAAGGGCGGCTAGGTGGTGCGTGCTCCACAGACTGGCGGGAGGGAGCTGGGGCGCAGGGGCGGCTCGCCGGCCAAGCAGAGCCTGAGTCTGGCTGACAAAAGCGGAGGGGCCTGACGGACTGTGTTCCGACATCAAGCGCAACTTAGCGTCTGGGAGGTCATAAGTTAACAGCTCTGCTCAGAAAGCAGGAAGGCTGGAGGACAAAGGGAGGGAGAGCTGCTGAGCTCCCGGACGACAGAGCTCAGCTTGGCGGGGAACAAAGGTGCTCGCCAGCGCCATCTCCCCCGCCCATCCCCCAGCCAAAATCCCAAAGGGAACCAGTTCCTGCAGGGAACTTGCTCGCTCCGTGCAAACACCCAACTCTGTGCTTCTGTGGAGCCAAACCTCCGGCAGCAGATCTGACTCCCTCCCGCTGCCACAGGGCCCTTCCTGAAGTGGATCACCTAAGGAGAAGCGAGCTAAGCCTGCCCCTCCTGCCCCCGTGCACCTTGCCTACCCACCCCAGCTAATACGCCAGATCCACAGCACCACAAGCCTGGCAGTGTGCAAGTAGCCCAGACGGGCCACACCACCCCACATTGAATCCCGCCCCTAGGAGAGGGGAAGAGAAGCACACACCAGTCTGACTGTGGCCCCAGCGGTGGGCTGGGGGCAGACATCAGGTCTGACTGCGGCCCCGCCCACCAACTCCAGTTATACACCACAGCACGGGGGAAGTGCCCTGCAGGTCCTCACCACTCCAGGGACTATCCAAAATGACCAAATGGAAGAATTCCCCTCAGAAGAATCTCCAGGAAATAACAACAGCTAATGAACTGATCAAAAAGGATTTAAATAATGTAACAGAAAGTGAATTTAGAATAATAGTCATAAAATTAATCGCTAGGCTTGAAAACAGTATAGAGGACAGCAGAGAATCTCTTGCCACAGAGATCAAGGGACTAGGGAACAGTCACGAGGAACTGAAAAGCGCTTTAAACGAAATGCAAAACAAAATGGAAACGACGACAGCTCGGATTGAAGAGGCAGAGAAGAGAATAGGTGAACTAGAAGATAAAATTATGGAAAAAGAGGAAGCTGAGAGAAAGAGAGATAAAAAAATCCAGGAGTATGAGGGAAAAATTAGAGAACTAAGTGATACACTAAAAAGAAATAATATACGCATAATTGGTATCCCAGAGGAGGAAGAGAGAGGGAAAGGTGCTGAAGGGGTACTTGAAGAAATTATAGCTGAGAACTTCCCTGAACTGGGGAAGGAAAAAGGCATTGAAATCCAAGAGGCACAGAGAACTCCCTTCAGACGTAACTTGAATCGATCTTCTGCACGACATATCATAGTGAAACTGGCAAAATACAAGGATAAAGAGAAAATTCTGAAAGCAGCAAGGGATAAACGTGCCCTCACATATAAAGGGAGACCTATAAGACTCGTGACTGATCTCTCTTTTGAAACTTGGCAGTCCAGAAAGGCTTGGCATGATATCTTCAGTGTGCTAAACAGAAAAAATATGCAGCCGAGAATCCTTTATCCAGCAAGTCTGTCATTTAGAATAGAAGGAGAGATAAAGGTCTTCCCAAACAAACAAAAACTGAAGGAATTTGTCACCACTAAACCAGCCCTACAAGAGATCCTAAGGGGGATCCTGTGAGACAAAGTACCAGAGACCTCACTACAAGCATAAAACATACGGACATCACAATGACTCTAAACCCGTATCTTTCTATAATAACACTGAATGTAAATGGATTAAATGCACCAACCAAAAGACATAGGGTATCAGAATGGATAAAAAAACAAGACCCATCTATTTGCTGTCTACAAGAGACTCATTTTAGATCTGAGGACACCTTTAGATTGAGAGTAAGGGGATGGAGAACTATTTATCATGCTACTGGAAGCCAAAAGAAAGCTGGAGTAGCCATACTTATATCAGACAAACTAGACTTTAAATTAAAGGCTGTAACAAGAGATAAAGAAGGGCATTATATAATAATTACAGGGTCTATCCATCAGGAAGAGCTAACAATTATAAACGTCTATGCGCCGAACACCGGAGCCCCCAAATATATAAAACAATTACTCATAAACATAAGCAACCTTATTGATAAGAATGTGGTCATTGCAGGGGACTTTAACACCCCACTTACAGAAATGGATAGATCATCTAGACACACGGTCAATAAAGAAACAAGGGCCCTGAATGATACATTGGATCAGATGGACTTGACAGATCTATTTAGAACTCTGCATCCCAAAGCAACAGAATATACTTTGTTCTTGAGTGCACATGAAACATTCTCCAAGATAGATCATATACTGGGTCACAAAACAGCCCTTCATAAGTTTACAAGAATTGAAATTATACCATGCATACTTTCAGACCACAATACTATGAAGCTTGAAATCAACCACAGGAAAAAGTCTGGAAAACCTCCAAAAGCATGGAGGTTAAAGAACACCCTACTAACGAATGAGTGGGTCAACCAGGCAATTAGAGAAGAAATTAAAAAATATATGGAAACAAACGAAAATGAAAATACAACAATCCAGACGCTTTGGGACGCACCAAAGGCAGTCCTGAGAGGAAAATACATTGCAATCCAGGCCTATCTCCAGAAACAAGAAAAATCCCAAATACAAAATCTAACAGCACACTTAAAGGAAATAGAAGCAGAACAGCAAAGGCAGCCTAAACCCAGCAGAAGAAGAGAAATAATATAGATCAGAGCAGAAATAAACAATATAGAATCTAAAAAAATGGTAGAGCAGATCAACGAAACCAAGAGTTGGTTTTTTGAAAAAATTAACAAAATTGACAAACTTCTAGCCAGGCTTCTCAAAAAGAAAAGGGAGATGACCCAAATAGATAAAATCATGAATGAAAATGGAATTATTACAACCAATCCCTCAGAGATACAAACAATTATCAGGGAATACTATGAAAAATTATATGCCAACAAATTGGACAACCTGGAAGAAATGGACAAATTCCTAAACACCCACACTCTTCCAAAACTCAATCAGGAGGAAATAGAAAGCTTGAACAGACCCATAACCAGCGAAGAAATTGAATCAGTTATCAAAAATCTCCCAGCAAATAAGAGTCCAGGACCAGATGGCTTCCAGGGGGAGTTCTACCAGACGTTTAAAGCAGAGATAATACCTATCCTTCTCAAGCTATTCCAAGAAATAGAAAGGGAAGGAAAACTTCCAGACTCATTCTATGAAGCCAGTATTACTTTGATTCCTAAACCAGACAGAGACCCAGTAAAAAAAGAGAACTACAGGCCAATATCTCTGATGAATATGGATGCAAAAATTCTCAATAAGATACTAGCAAATCAAATTCAACAGCATATAAAAAGAATTATTCACCATGATCAAGTGGGATTCATTCCTGGGATGCAGGGCTGGTTCAACATTCGCAAATTGATCAATGTGATACAACACATTAACAAAAAAAAAAAGAGAAGAACCATATGATCCTGTCAATTGATGCAGAAAAGGCCTTTGACAAAATCCAGCACCCTTTCTTAATAAAAACCCTTGAGAAAGTCGGGATAGAAGGAACATACTTAAAGATCATAAAAGCCATTTATGAAAAGCCCACAGCTAACATCATCCTCAACGGGGAAAAACTGAGAGCTTTTTCCCTGAGATCAGGAACACGACAGGGATGCCCACTCTCACCGCTGTTGTTTAACATAGTGCTGGAAGTTCTAGCATCAGCAATCAGACAACAAAAGGAAATCAAAGGCATCAAAATTGGCAAAGATGAAGTCAAGCTTTCGCTTTTCCAGATGACATGATATTATACATGGAAAATCCAGTAGACTCCACCAGAAGTCTGCTAGAACTGATACATGAATTCAGCAAAGTTGCAGGATACAAAATCAATGTACAGAAATCAGTTGCATTCTTATACACTAACAATGAAGCAACAGAAAGACAAATAAATAAACTGATCCCATTCACTATTGCACCAAGAAGCATAAAATACTTAGGGATAAATCTAACCAAAGATGTAAAAGATCTGTATGCTGAAAACTATAGAAAGCTTATGAAGGTAATTGAAGAAGATATAAAGAAATGGAAAGACATTCCCTGCTCATGGATTGGAAGAATAAATATTGTCAAAATGTCAATACTACCCAAAGCTATCTACACATTCAATGCAATCCCAATCAAAATTGCACCAGCATTCTTCTCGAAACTGGAACAAGCAATCCTAAAATTCATATGGAACCACAAAAGGCCCCGAATAGCCCAAGTAATTTTGAAGAAGACCAAAGCAGGAGGCATCACAATCCCAGACTTTAGCCTCTACTACAAAGCTGTCATCATCAAGACAGCATGGTATTGGCATAAAAACAGACACATAGACCAGTGGAAAAGAATAGAAACCCCAGAACTAGACCCACAAACGTATGGCCAACTCATCTTTGACAAAGCAGGAAAGAACATCCAATGGAAAAAAGACAGTCTCTTTAACAAATAGTGCTGGGAGAACTGGACAGCAACATGCAGAAGGTTGAAACTGGACCACTTTCTCACACCATTCACAAAAATAAACTCAAAATGGATAAAGGACCTGAATGTGAGACAGGAAACCATCAAACCCTTAGAGGAGAAAGCAGGAAAAGACCTCTCTGACCTCAGCCGTAGCAATCTCTTACTCGGCACATCCCCAAAGGCAAGGGAATTAAAAGCAAAAGTGAATTACTGGGACCTCACGAAGATAAAAAGCTTCTGCACAGCAAAGGAAACAACCAACAAAACTAAAAGGCAACCAACGGAATGGGAAAAGATATTTGCAAATGACATATCAGACAAAGGGCTAGTATCCAAAATCTATAAAGAGCTCACCAAGCTCCACACCTGAAAAACAAATAACCCAGTGAAGAAATGGGCAGAAAACATGAATAGACACTTCTCTAAAGAAGACATCCGGATGGCCAACAGGCACATGAAAAGATGTTCAACGTCGCTCCTTATCAGGGAAATACAAATCAAAACCACACTCAGATATCACCTCACGCCAGTCAGAGTGGCCAAAATGAACAAATCAGGAGACTATAGATGTTGGAGACGATGTGGAGAAACGGGAACCCTCTTGCACTGTTGGTGGGAATGCAAATTGGTGCAGCCGCTCTGGAAAGCAGTGTGGAGGTTCCTCAGAAAATTAAAAATAGACCTACCCTATGACCCAGCAATAGCACTGCTAGGAATTTATCCAAGGGATACAGGAGTACTGATGCATAGGGGCACTTGTACCCCAATGTTTATAGCAGCACTCTCAACAATAGCCAAATTATGGAAAGAGCCTAAATGTCCATCAACTGATGAATGGATAAAGAAATTGTGGTTTATATACACAATGGAATACTACGTGGCAATGAGAAAGAATGAAATATGGCCTTTTGTAGCAACGTGGATGGAACTGGAGAGTGTGATGCTAAGTGAAATAAGCCATACAGAGAAAGACAGATACCATATGGTTTCACTCTTATGTGGATCCTGAGAAACATAACAGAAACCCATGGGGGAGGGGAAAGAAAAAAAAAAAAAGAAGAGAGGTTAGAGTGGGAGAGAGCCAAAGCATAAGAGACTGTTAAAAACTGAGAACAAACTGAGGGTTGATGGGGGGTGGGAGGGAGGGTAGGGTGGGTGATGGGTATTGAGGAGGGCACCTTTTGGGATGAGCACTGGGTGTTGTATGGAAACCAATTTGACAGTAAATTTCATATATTAAATAAATAAATAAATAAATAAACAAATAAATAAAAAAGTAAAAGAATGAAATGAAAATTGAGTGTTATACTAAACACTGTATTTAGATATATAACCTCATGGAACTAGAATGACC
The DNA here is from genome assembly GCF_018350195.1 of Panthera tigris. Lineage (NCBI taxonomy): Eukaryota > Metazoa > Chordata > Mammalia > Carnivora > Felidae > Panthera > Panthera tigris. The sequence continues at coordinate 83,492,237 of NC_056661.1, forward strand.
TTTTTTCCTACACAAGGACTCTTAAGAGTTGGATTGATGGATCTCAGTCCTATGCTGCTAATAGCACATAATTAACTACAGCCTTATTTTTGTCCCACTTATCCTAGTTTGTCCCTCCCTTTCCTCCCCCTCCTTACTCCCTTCCCTTTTCCCCTCTCCAACCCATGGACACTCACTATCTTGTTTGATGTATCCTTCCAATATGTCATACTTGTTCTTTAAATATAGCATTTTTGTCTATATGTGCTTTTTAAAAAGTACATAAACTCTACGTTCCATTAATTTCAAATTACCATTGTTTTTTGAGATTCATGATGTGAGAAAGATATTGTCTACATTTTCCGTGGATAGCTTGTACATCCACTCCTTTTTTTTAATGTATATGAGGATTCTTTTGAAGTACTTCAATTTTTTTTTCATAACCAATGCTTCAGTGAATTTTCTAGGAGTTCCATGTTTTTCACTGCATAGGTAAAGATTTCTCTAAGACTTCTATTTAGAGAATGGTTGGGTCATATAAGCAGACACTACTTTAAGTATCAAATTTCTCTCCAGAATAGCTGTACTAATGAATATCTGAAAAACCCTTTTGAGAAATTTCATATTTACATGCATTCTTACTAAACTCTGATATCTGAAGTTTTAGTAGTTATCTGGGTTGAGAGTTTATTTTGTCATGTTTTTATTTCTCACAAATTAGGCATTACTTCAGATGGGTACTTAGTTTCTTTTCAATTTTCTGCTCCTGTCTTTGGCTGATGTTTAACACCTCTTTAATGTTACGTGGATTTTGATTTTAATAATCTCCTTTGTCTCCTGTATATTCTATACTTGTCCTAATGCACTGCTTAATTTTTCACATAGACTATCTAATATAATGAAACCTGGAATGTATATGGTTGGTGTGGTCCTTCATTTTTTATTAAATCCCTGGCAACTCTAAGATCATAAAGATCTATATTTTCTTCTAATAGTGTTAGTTTGCTTTATCTCATTTAATTGTGCACACAACACTTCCAGATGGATACTATTCTGCCCACTACATAGATAAGGAGAAAGAAGGCAACATTGAAGTGATAATTAGATAATACTCTTGCTGGCTAGGTATGCACATGTCAAAATTTTAACTAATAAGACTCAGAGATGTGTCTTCAGGATGACAGTAACGGAGCTATATAACAGATCCATGCCTTGTGCATCATTGCCTCTAAAATCTCCTATATTTACATGCAAATAAAAATAAAGTTTCTGAATGTAAATACTCAAATTGTAAAGTTTCATGTTATGCATATATGATTAATTTACCTAACCTGTGCTCATGACTATTATTACAATCAGCTAAAAATAGAAAAAACACTGTTCTTTGAAGAGGTTTAGAAAATTTTCAGCCAGAAATAAAGGGCCAGTAAGTCTTCATAATCAGCACATACTTGTCTAGGCATTTTGGGGAAATATTTTCCCAATAATTATGTCTAAACGATCAAAGGAGGACAAGAATAAAACTCTATATGAAGTAAATTACATATGTTTCAGGTGATTTTTATCTACCAAAATAACTTGTAAAATTTGCATGACCCCTTACAGTTTAGGAAATACTTTGACATCACTTCACATTCTCTCAAAACCATAATTAAGCATTTTTATTAAAATGAGAAAAATAGCTTTCTGAGTGATAATATAATCTGTTCCAAGTCCCACAGCTAGTTAAAAGGTGGAGGTACATATTGAAGCCATACTGGTAAAAATCATTTGTAGGTTCTCCCCCCACCCCCCCACCCACCTACCCACTATGTTACACTTTTCTTCATTGCATTAGATATTTTAAGCATAGGCTGGAAGAAGTAGTACAGTTTTGTGCTAAAGTAAAACAAAGGTGTGCTAACCTCAGCATTTATAGAATATGATAAAATGTTGAAAGAAATATAATTGCTACTTACACTACAGTTATTACATAAGGAAGATTGAGAGAAGGATTTGCCATTTAATGAGTTGGAAAGCAGGAGAATGACATTTTTCTGGATGTACAAAACTATACGTGGGGTTAGATTTTCTATAGAAGGATGCTGTGTTTTAGGAAATCTATATTTTTTCTATTAATGAATATGTACATATGAAAACGTGACTAAAGCTGAGAGTACCTATGTAACTTTTAAGGAGAACAGTGACCATTATTTCTGCCTTTGTTATTTGGTTCTTGCTAGTAGTGCTAACAGACTGGAATAGTACAATGGAGACAACATGAAGGTTTTAAATGGCTGTACTGTCGAACACTTACCTCGGTCAGTATTGCTTGCTTGCTCATTCATGAGGAACCAGGTACTTGAACAGGTGTTCTTTCTGGAGAGCAGATACCGGGTAACTTAACATTCTGTAATCAAATAATAATTAGGTATTAGTTGGTGATCTAACCTCAATAACCAGGATATTCCAAACTTCACTCATTTTGGTTATCACCATCTTAGTATTTGCTGACTACTATTTTATACTATTATTTCTCATATATCTTACAATTAAGATGCTAATTTTAATGGGTCTGTCCATGCCCTGCCTAAAATCCTTTTACTTGGAATTGCAAAAAACACCAACCACATATTTTGAAATTCTAGAGTTAAGTGTTTTTGTTTTGCTTTTTTGTTTTTCAAAAAGATGCTTGGTTGGAGCAGAGTTCAACTACACATACTTCTTCTACATCCAGCCATTACTCATGGACAAATTACCACCCTGGTAACAGCAAGACTTTGACAAGAGTTGTTATATCTAGTCTTTCAATATTCAGTACCCATATTTAATAATGAAAACAAGATGTATTATTGCTTGTTACATGTGACAGGGATGATGAAATAAGAATTATCATAGCTATTTACTACTTCTAAAACAAGAAATGTGATAGGAAATAAAACCTCTCAATGTGATACTTTAGAAACGTTGATCAACAGCACCTCATAAAAGTGTCCATTGGAAATGCCTGAAATAATTCTTCCCAAATGCATTTACTTTAATGTTACTTGTAAGATATAAAACTTTTACGCTTTTATTCTGTGCAAAATTTCCTAGTACTTTATTCAAAGTGATTCTATTATCTACTGGGCTTTTGGCATAGAAATCATTTTATTCCTGCTTTTCTGAGGTTGGCTCACACAATCAATAGAGTTGTGCTAGTTAATGTCCTGATTTGTGACCTCTCATTAAATAACGAAGTATTCTGCTCTAACTTCCACAGAAAACAAAGTGATCTTACTGAAAGTATGGTGAATAATAAAAGTAATGTTCAGCTAATTTGTATATTTGGAGAAAGGAAGCCCAAAACAACTGAACATATGAAAAATCTATAGGAGAATGTAACTTGTGAAATGTGTCTAATACCTAAATATAGGTTTTTAAAAGAATTAATTTCTATACATTTATTCAACAAAATCAACAATTATGTCAGGCAATGTTCTAGATTCTGGGGATAGAGCAGTGAAAAACAAATCAGGAAAAACCTTACTCTTGTAAGGATTACATTCCAGCGCATGGAAACCTACAATAAATGAAGCAGGATAAATCAGAATAGGGCTGCAGGGATGAAGTGAGGACTGTGATTGGTAGAAAGGATGATTGCAGGAGGTCTTACTAAGATGACTATGTTGAGCAAGACTTTACAGAATGGACTTTTGACTATCTGGAGGAATAGCATTTCCAGAAATAACACCTGAAAATTTCCTGGTACAGACTCAGGTAACTATGTATCAGGCATATTTGAGGAACTGCAAAAACTAGAATAGCTCATAAGCAGTAGAAAGAGGAATAGGAGATAAGATCAGAACCCTAAGGGAGGAAGAGCACACAGACCTCTTACAAAGATCACCTTTTGCTTTTACTCTGAGTTGGGATGCCTGGATAGTTTTGAGTAGAAGAGAAAAATAGTCTGATGCTTATCAGCATCACTTTGGCTGCTTTGTTGATGTGGATAATGTATTAATTAGAAAGTTATTTCCATAATCAAAGCCAGAAACTCTTTGACTTGCACCAGGATGCTAGTAATTCTCAGACTGCAGATATATTTTGATTGTATAGCCAAGAGGTTTTGCTAACTAGTTGAATGTAAAATAGAAAAATGAGAAATTACATAGTATTCCAAGACTTTTGGCCTAAGAAAGAAGAAGTTCCCATGAAATGAAGGGACAAAGACTGGGGGGGAAACCTACTTGGAGAATGTAAGGTTCCATTTTGGACATGGTAAATTTAGGTAAGAACCCAGGTAAGAATATCCAGTCAACAATTAGATATAGGAATCAGTAGTTTAAAGTTGAAGATAAAAGTTACAGTACTGCCTCAATTTAAATAATAATTGAAGCCATAAGCCTGGATCTGATCATCAAGGACCTAGATGTTCAGAGTTATAAAGAAAAATCAGATAATAAGATTTAAAGACCGAGGAAGGAAGAAAGAAAACCAGAAGAATGTGTTGCCTTGGAAGATCAATGTAAGATCTATTTCAAGGAGAACGGTGTTTGGCAAAATGTTTCTGATAAATAAAGTCTAAAAGTCTACCATTGGTTTTAGTAATACGGAGAAGTTTTGAGGTGTATGTTGAATTTGAATTTCCAATTGGAGTAAGTTTAAGCTAGAATATAAAGGAGGTATAGACAGTACATAGATAACCTTTTAATGAGCTAACCTCTTAAAAAGAGCAGAGAAATGGGATGGTAGCTGGAATAAAATGAGAGAAGATTGACTTGTTTGGTGTTGTAAATGGGAGAAATAGAATGTTTGTATACTAGTATGAATGAGTAAAAGGGGACAAGGGATGATGTAATTCAATTTTACTTACAGGAAGGATTTTCTTAAAAACACTGATGGCTGATAAATGTGGTATTACTTGAGGGATTTCTCTTCTGGTTATTTCAAATTTCTTGCTGAATGATGAGTAATCAATTGAAGAAGGTTTCAGGAAGAACCTTGAAGTGAGACTGCTCCACATAAATGTGTGTCATCAGCTATCCTTTCATTGATTGGAGGACAGGAGAATCAGATTTAATGAGTGTTGTGAGTTTTCCAAGTAAATATGATGACAAGCATGGGGGGCTTGCCATCACTGAGGGTGTATACAAGGGAGTATTTATGCCCAGAGAATTGAAGCTAGATATGGACAGAATGAGGTCAAGAGGTGGTGAAGGATAGTGAATATTAATAAGATCAATGAATTTAAGTTTCCCATGTTGTAGGGTTGATGGAGTTGGCATGGAAGGAGTGTCTTATAATAGCACCAGAGGGTAGACTTCTTGAAATTAGCATCATGGACAAGTTGTGTTTAAAGCCTACAAAATGCTACCAGCAATCTGTTGATAGAGCACAACTATGGGGCACTTGGGTGGCTCAGTTCATTAAGAGTCTGACTCCTGATTGCAGCTCAGGTCATGATCTCCAGTTCATGATTTCAGTCCCTGCATCAGGCTTTGCACTGGCAGTGCAGAACCTCCTTAGAATTCCTTCTCTCTCTCTCTCTGCCCTCCCCTGCTTATGTGCTCATGCTCTCTTTCTCAAAAAAAAAAAATAATAAAAATTCTTAAAGTGAGAAAGTAAACAAAACTGGTGACATAAACTGTTTAGGACTTATAGACAAAACAGGGTTGGTATTGAAGCAGAACTGGATAAGAAATTGTTATAGGGAAGTTATTACCCATGTAAGCTGACTTAAAGGTATTAGATTGTTTTACAAAAACTTCTTGAAGAAAACAAAGTCCTTTTTTTGGTATACAGTTTAGTCTTCTCTTGGTAAGATTTTGCTGTTGACACTGGTTATTTCAGTTTGGAGATCTAATCACAATGCCATCTTGATCAGGTGATGGCAGCTCTAAGTTAGAGTTAAAATAATGACAAAGATAAGATTTTATAATGGAGTGAATAGCTGACAGAGAATCGAGTATTAGACAACTGGAGAAATTGATTCAGGTAATGAAGAAGCCACAAATACTAAGGAATAAAGAAGTCTAGGCATCAATCAACAACAAGGTAAAGGATCTGATAAATAACATGAACTTCAAAGCTGGGAAGTTTAGAAAGGCGGGAGGGGAAAATGTCCTCAAAAGGACATTAAAGAGGAAGGGGAACTCCTAGAGCATTTTTAGATCTTAGGGTATTAGAGGTATACAAGAACATAATATTGATATCCTTTCTAAAAATGATAGGGAAGCTAAGTTCTAGATGCCCAAAGCAGAGCCCTAGACCAAGAAGCTGAAAAAGGGATCTAGCATCAGAAACAAGAATAGGAGGGGTATGAAGTTGGGAGGATGATGGTGAAGCTCCGGAGTCAGAACTGAGACCTAAGGGCAGAGCCAACCAAAAGCAGGAAAAAAAAAATAGTAGTCAAGCTGAAGATGCAGGGTAAGTTCCCTTTTCCCATTGTGTACATATTTTAAAAAATTTCTTTTAACTTAGAGTTTTAAAGAGCAACGTTAAAAATTCTTGAATTCATGTAAGAGTCAACTCTCTGATTATGAAGTAAAAAGCTCATGCATATTAGAAATAATTCAAAATGTCATTGAACAACTTGCCTATAGGTAAAACTGTCTCTTTTTGCTTAAATGTTCCATGTGATTAAGTGGAGGATGTGCTATCTATTTCCATAGAGAGCTACTAAGCTATCATTTGCCAAATGGAAAAGCACTTAGAGAAAATGATTAACAGTTGTGATGGGTGGTGGATGATGGGGGATTCTCATAGCCATTATTATCTTTATGAATGCTTAACACAAATTAAACATTTAAAGGCTTTCTCTTCAAAACCATGTTTTTCACTCTGGTTTTTGAAGCAAGAGTATGCTCCAAAAAAAAAACAAAAATTTTTTTTTTCCTGAAAGGGTCGGGAGAAAATTGGATTAGCCTGCCTCCAAACACAAAAACCACCACGCACGTGCATGCACGTGCGTACACACACACACACACACACACACACACACATACCAAACAATTGCATTTATGACTTATAATTAGTATACAACCTACAATTTAATTGTAGATAGTGCTAAAAAAAACATGAATAAATTCAGTGTAAAAACAAGCAAAGCAATACCCAGTAATGATAACTCAGCAAGCTAGGAATAGAGGGGGTATCCCTTAATATGATGGATCTCTACCCCACCCCCACCCCACTCCACCCCCCAAAAAAACTAGAGCAAATGCCATACTTAGAAAGAATTCCCACTAAGGTAAGGAACAAGGCAAAGATGTCTGCTTTGAACAATCCTTTTGAACATACAAGACCCAGCTAATGTAATAAGACAAAAGGAAATAAAGAATCTAGGAAATGGAGGGGCCCCTGAGGGGCTCAGTCGGTTAAGCGTCGGACTTTGGCTCAGGTCAGGATCTCAGGGCTCATGTCATGAGTTCAAGCCTGGCGTCCGGCTCTGCGCTGACAGCTCAGAGCCTGGAGCCCGCTTCAGATTCTGTGTCTCCTGTCTGCCTCTCTGCTGCTTGCAGTCTGTCTCTTGTGTTGTCTCAAAAATAAACATTAAAATTTTTTTTAAAAAAAAAGAATCTATGAAATGGAAAAGAAAAAATGTCTTTGTAGCTGACCTACTTGTCTATGTAGAAAATTATAACAAATCAATTAAAAAAAAAAACTCCTGAGGCTAATAAGCAATTAAAATAAGGTTTCAGGATATGAGTTCATCTACAAGTCTACAGCTTCCCTATATACAACTAAGGAACAATTGGAATTAAAATTAAAGCCACAATACTCTTTCCATTGACACAAAAAAATACTTACAGATATTGTATTTTTGTTAGATATATGTCAAGATAACTAAAATTCAACAAAAGGAATCAAAACTAAGTGGAGAGAAGTTCCATCTTCATGATCAGAAAGACTCAGAATTGTTGAAAATGTCAGGTCTTTGTATTGTGATCAAGAATTTCAATGTAATCCCCATCATAATCCCAGCAAATTATCTTGTGGATATGGTCTAACAGATTCTAATGCTTATATATGATGAGGCAAAAGATTTAGGCTAGCCAACACAATATTGAAGAAAAAGAACAAAGATAAAGGACTGGCTGCAGCAAACTTCAAGACTTAAAGCTATGGCAATAAAGTGTGGTATGGGCAAAAGAATAGACAAATAGATTAATGGAACAGAATAGTGTGTCCAAAAATAGACCGACACAAATATAGTTAATCTTTGTCAAAAGAGCAAAGCAATTAATGGAAAAAGGATGGTCTCTCCAACAAACGATGTGAGAACAACTGGGCATCCATATGCCACAAAAAACAAGCTAGACTCAGATCTTCTACCCTTCACAAAAATTAACTCAGAATGGATCAAGAGTCTGTTACATTTAAAATTAAACTCCTCAAAACAACACAGAAAATCTAGATGGCTTTGGCTTTGGCATTGACTTTTGAGACACAACGTGAGAGGCATCTATGAAATAGAAGTTGCACATCACTTAAAGAACTTCTCTGTGAAAGACATTAAGAGAATGAGAAGACCAGCCAAACCTGGATTCTGCCACTTTGTCACCTGAAGCAAGACCCTTAAACTCAGTGTTTAATTATCCTTAACTGTAAAATGAGGATAGTAGCATGACTTCTCCTACAACTGTAAAGATTAAACCAGATAATACCTGCAAAATGTTTATAACAGTGCCTAACATGGAACACTCAATAATACAAATGGTCATTATGCCTACATTATAATTAGTCCTATGGCAACTATTTGTGAGACATGCAGATAGTTTTGGGAGCCATTCCAAAGATATACCTGAAAATCACATATAAGTTAAAATGGGTCTATACTTTAATGACTTGTTAGGAACATCTAAAATATTTGAGATTTTGCAGGGACCAACCAGAAAGAAATAAACTTTACTAAAAAGTACATGTATTGTCACCACATTGTTTGTTTCATACCTGCTGTCAAATTTCAGTAAACTTTCTGGTTTTTTTCCTGGCAAAACTAGTATTAACAAAAAGCAAAGGAATTACACTATACCGGTGGTGACTGCCATTTGGTAAAGGCTAGCCCTTGTGAATAAGGCCCTCCTCAAATAGCAACAAGGCATTTTGCCTCTTACACATCAAATCTCCATATATTCCTCACATGCATTTCAAAATGGTTTCCTTGTTTGATCTACAATATTTAATACAGGTAAAGGAAACCATATCACTAATAGCCTTTACTGTGCCTTAAGTGACTTTTGAATCTCTTTGGTGTGTTATTACACTTGATAGGGTAAGTATAATCCATTAATAAAAGCTACCCTTTGTGGAATGTGTGTTTATTAGTACAAAATAATAACTTCTTACAATTTCTATTGTTAACCTCAGAATCTAGGGTGATTCTCAACTAGGGCTTAACTTTTTAAATAAGGTGTTTCCTTACCATAAAATTTTCAGAAACAGCTTCAAGACCCTGATGAACCTACATGAGCAAAATAAAATTGAGGGGTAAGATGGCTTTGGGAACTGTATGTGCTGTGCATAGAAGAAAGGAATGAGGAAATTGGAGGAGAAGCATGGGAGATACTTGGAAATCGCTGTTTTCTTCTTATTCAGAATATGCCAGAATGATTGTTTCTAAGGTCATTAAATAACATTGAAACTAAGAGACACAAAATTCAATGCTGGATTATGAGTTTGGCAATTATACATACAGTCATATTGTTGACATCTAGGTAGTCTAGAAATGATGTGCTAACCTTTCATCCCAATCTCTAAGGATCTCTGAGTACCTAGTAAACAATGCCTTTAAGAGGTTTTTTTTTTTCTTTTTCATAGAATCTGTGGCATTCTTCAGAAATGTTCATGTGCTATTCCTTGAAAATTAGCTTCTCTAAAAGTTCTGTTTCACTTGTAGCAAAGGGCTTTCGTTAATCTTTTAGAGAAGAATTACAGTATCATTGATTCAAAAGCTGCTCCATTATAAAGGAAGGACAGAAAATACTCAGCTTCAGAAAACTTTTTTTTTTTGGCCTACAGTAGGTGATATTGTATCCTCTATTTGATTATTTTTATTTTAGACAGAGCAAGTGGGGGAGAGGGGCAGAGGGAACAGAGGAGGGGGGAAGAGAGAGAGAAGGAGAGAGAGAAAAAGAATGAATCTCAAGCAAGGTCCACACTCAGCACAAACCCTGACACGGGGCTGGATCCCACGACCCCAGCATCATAACCTGAACCGAAACCAAGTTGGATGCTCAACTGAATGAGCCAACCAGGCACCCCAGTACCCTTAAATTTTGATAAATCCATTAAAAAGTAACTTATTCTAGACCACTTTTGGACCCTACTGTTAGTTTCTGAAAGGTTTGATTTTTTTAATCACTTTTTCTGTATTTATATCAAAGTGATATGGCTTCTTATCCTATGCATCTCACTATTTCTTTCAATTTTAGAGTGCAAACAGGGGACAAGGGCAGAAAAGGGGCAGAAAGAGGAATCCCAAGCAGCTTCCACAGTCAGCACAGAGCCCAACGCGAGGCTCAATCCCAGGACCCTGGGATCATGACCTGAGCCGAAATCAAGTCAGATGCCCCTAGGCATCTCACTATCAAAAGATATTCCTTTAACAGGACAGAAAACAAAATAAAACTGACAATTAAAAATTCCCAGACCAGGATTCCAGATACCTATTTTTCTCATTTTAACCTCTTTATTTTAAATGGGCTAATAGCCCAGACCTACATTTAAGTTCATTTGGTTTGTAAAATACTAAACGTAACTAATATGTGAATTGTAAACTTCAAAAGTGTCTCCAAGTTTTCTGGTGAACGTTAACCGTGTCAATCCATCCTCAAAATGGACCTGTGTTTCCCCACAAAATGAGTGATGCCTTTGCGGGGAAACTGCCTCTTCACCCAATGTGCCTGCAGTTGTCCTCCCTCACTTTCCCCCAGTTAATTTGTCCTAAAATGCAGTGAGCTCTGCTTCAGTAGTTTCCACCCTGCAAAGTAAATGAAAATTTTCGGTGTAACGGGCAGGAATTTTGCCACCAATCATCTATTCATATTAATTGGATTTGCGAAATGAAATTCCTACATAGTCTAATGAGAATAATATGCTAAAAACCTCATTGAACTCTTCATGCAGACAGGCTTCACTAGACAAAGGACGTAAAACCCTTGCTACTTCTCACACTCTGGGCCTTCTAATCAGTAGTCTGCACGGCAGCAGCATGCCTGTGTGCACATTCTCTTCACTTTGGGTTAGATGCAAATTGAAAAAGAAAAATAGGGCCCATATTCCTCTTACTTATCAATAAAATTTATACTTCAGTTAACTATTCTAGTGCATAGAACTCCGGAAAATCAACATAATTCATGAATATTTCTATGTTTAAAGGTATGATGAATATGCAGTTTACCATATTAGAAACTTACCAAGCAATATGTTTTTTTTTAAGTTAATTTATTTTGAGAGAGACAGAGACAGTGCAAGTAGAGATGGAGAAGAGAGATAGAATCCCAGGCAGGTTCTGCACTGTCAGTGCGGAGCCCAACGTGGGGCTAGAATGCCCAAACCATGAGATCTTGACCTGAGCCAAGATCAAGAGTCAGACGCTTAACCAACTGAGCCACCCAGGCTCCCTTGACAATATGTTTCTAATAGTAAAAAATATATATATATATTTTTTTTTCTGGGGCAACAGGAAATAATACCAAAAAGGTCTAGATCCAGCAGTAACCGCAAAAATATGCAACAGCATTATCGTTTTGTATTATGTATCGTTCACACTGTTTTATGATCATCATATGTGAAATAAATTCTATTTTGTTGAATTCTGCAGTTGAAGATCTTAAGGACATTTTAGTAAAATTTAAAGTCTACATTTCTGCAACCTTATAGTAAGACGGCGAGATAGTTGAATTTGTGCCTGGATATTAGGAAGTGTTTTAGTAGCCCATACTTAATCACTTACTGAAATTACCCGTTAGTGAGTGATGAACAAACCTCTAAGCAATTACTTGGAAGTTACTATGCCAAGTGCTTTAGGTCTATTTATAAAGCTCCAAATACCAACCGAGTCTGTAGTTGCAGTCCAAAACCTGCTGGGAGATAAAGATCTATAAAAGAAATATTCGTGATATAATCTAGCAGATAGAAAGTGCTGTTGAGATAGGGAAGTGAAGTTTTTTTTAATGTAGGAGATTCCAGATGAATTACATTACATGGAGGGTATTGGTCCATCACAAATGAAAGGTGCTTTGGGAGGGTAGTAAAGTTTTATCATTGAGTGACATGCATGGATGCTCTCAGCTTGTGTCTTGTGATAGGAGAGCAATTTGAGAAAATCCTTCCTGGCATAGAAACAATATTTCCAAATTATTAAAACTAGGAGGGCAAAATCACAAAAGTTGAAAATAAGATTACTGGAACAATAATTTTTTTGGTATTGAGTAACAGGTAGAATTGACAATAAATGAGTAAACATTTTGCACACATTTTTTCCCCCATAAAGTTGATTTGGTAGTCACTACGCGCCTACAAAACCAGGAAAGCAGTAATTATGATCTCCCATGTAAGATAATACTTAAAAAAAAAAAAAAGTTGACCAGTCACATAAGTAGTCAGTACCTGAATAGGGACCCAATGTATCCTTTGCCATCACAGGTAGCCGCTTTTACCACATCATACCTCTTCTACCTATATTGCTCCTATGGATTCAAATTTCAAGGTGTCGGGAGAGCAAGAAAATGTGTTTAAGGACAGTTAAGTGAGAAGTGGAAAGCCTATGTTACCTTAAAATTTCTTGCAAAATCCCATATCAAAACCAGGGATAGTTTTTTGAATGGATATGGTATAAAACGGTTTATTATGGTTCAGGATCAAAAGGAGTCCCTGATAGTTGGCTATGAAACTAACCATTTCCCTCTAAGCAGAGAACCATAGAATTGGAAGATAGTAATTGGAACTGTGTAAATACTTGAGTATTTTCTTCATTTTCCTCCAATGAACAAATTCATATTAGTCTTACAAATATTCTCTTAAGAGGCTCAGAAAGCCTGGCAATGATGGAATACAGTCATAAGCTGTAAGATACACTGAAGGTCTCAGTGATGGACTATGAGTGAGCATCAGGGCGGCCACATTGTGTCCCACACTGGAGGAGGGCAACCTGACTGAGTATCTGTGAATGGTACCAGGGCATTATCAGAAACCAGTCCTGCCCATAGGAAGGTGGAAGGAAGGTGGGTTGGAAAGAAAAGACAAAGCTGGAGAAATGATGTTAACGACATAATTTCACCTTATGCCCAACCACACCTGACTTGAAAAATAAGTGCAGGCATTGTGTCTTATGATACTTTGCTCAGAATGTTCTTTGGGTTAAAGAAGCCATTAATCCATTATGCTTTGTTAAGACATAGTGGATAATACCTGAAATAAAGAAATTAATTGTGAAATCTGCTTAGTAGCACAGTCCATTTCTCAGGTCCAACCAGAACCAAAGATAGCAAGAGTTAATCAATGGATTGCTTTGCCTGCAAGGTACCTTTTAAAATCACAAATACCAGATTTTCTTTTAAAAATTGCCAAAAGGAAATAAAGAACAGGTTGTATTCAGGAGCAACATTTTTTTAATGTTTATTTTTGGAAGAGAGAGCAGCAAGAGAGAGGGAGCACAAGCAGTGGAAGGGCAGAGAGACAGGGAAAGACAGACTCCAAAGCGGGCTCCAGGGTCTGAGCTGTTTATTGCAGAGACCAATGCAGGGCTTGAACCCATGAAATATGAGATCATGACCTGAGCCAAAGTTGGATGCTTAACCGAGTAGCCACCCAAGCACCCCAGGAGCAACAATTTCTGAACACTGCTTCCAGAGCTGATGGTTTTCAGAAAGGTTTAAGTGTTGTGATGAGACTTGAATTGCTCTTACAACTTCAATGTCCATTATTCTGCTGAGATTTAGGCTCAACTGGGCAACTGTTTAAGGCTTTGTCTTGGTATAAAAAAGTGAAATTCATTCGTTTATGAAACAAATACTTATTACTCAATAGCCAACAATATGCTATGTACTAGAAATACGAAGAAAAATAAAAGTTACTATCTTTAATGACTTGGTAGTTGAGAAAACAAGCACATAAACTATAAACTACATAGTAGATGAAATGATGGGTCACAACTAATCTTTAAATGCATAGGGCATGAGAGAGCACAGATGGGGCCACCTAATCCAGCCTAATTGTAAAGGGCAATTCCTAAAGGATAATCTACTGAAACTGAGGCTTATAAAATGAGTAGGCATTACCTCAACAGAAAGGAGGAGGGGTGTCTGGGTGGCTTAGTGGGCTGAGCATTTGACTTCCACTCAGGTCATGATCTCACCTCTCATGAGTTCGAGCCCCAAGTGGCGCTCTGTGTGACAGCTTAAACCTTGGAGCCTGCTTCAAATTCTGTGTCTCACTGTCTCTCTGCCCCTCCCCTACTTGCTCTCTGTCTGTCTCTCTCAAAAGTAAACATTAAAAAAATACTCAGAAATGAGGGGGAGAGAAGCTCCCTCTACACAGATGCCGTAGGGAAGGGGTAAATCTTTCTAGCAGTGGGAATGTTGAAGTTTGCTGCTGGTTAGATAACAGGTACCTTAATTTCAAAACCACTGAACACAGGCCACAATTGAAATTGTCGCTTTTAGAACCAGATGCAAATAAGAAAATGGGAAATAAAAGAATCTATACATACCTTTGAAAGGTTATTATGATGATTTTAATCTTATTTTTTTAATATTTATTTTGAGTTAGAGTGAAAGGGGGGAGGGCAGAGAGAGAGGGAGACAGAGGATCCGAAGCAGGCTCTGTGCTCACAGCAGAGAGCCCTATGTGGGGACTGAACCCAGGAACCACAAGATCATGAAAGACCTGAGCCGAAGTCAAACACAACCAACTGAGCCACCCAGGTGCCCTATTTTAAATTTAAAATAAACATCACCGTGACTTTGATGTTACATGACTGAAGTCTATCTCAAATAGACACTGTATTTATTTTCTTGCTTAAATGCAATATGATCTGCACTACCTCACTCATTGCAACATCACTTACAGTAGTAGAAATATAGAAACAAGCTAAGTGTCCATCAATGGATAAACGGATCAAGAAAATGTGGTATACATAATCAGTGGAGTATTACTCAGCCTTATTAAAAAAGGAATCCTGTTATTGCCAACAACATGGATGAAACTGGGTGGCATTCTGCTACATCAAATAAGCCAGACACACAAATACTGCATGTTATCACTTATATGCATACATATATGCATATAAGTACATATATATCACTTTTTAGGTTGAACTCCCAGAGATGGTAGAAAAGGGATCACTTGAGGGTAGAGGAAATGGGAAGAGGTTGATAAAAGGGTACAAACTTTCAACTATAAGATGAATAAGATCTGAGTATCTAATGCATAAGATGATGACTATAGTTCATAATACTAGATTATGTAATTGAAATTTTCTAAGAATGGATGTTCTCACACACAAAAAGGTAAATGTGTGAGGTGATGGATGTGTTAATAAACTCAGGGAATCCTTTCATACTGTGTATGCACATAAAATTCTCACATTGTATACTTTAAATACCTTATAACTTGTCAATTTGTCAATAAAGCTAGAAAAAAGGAAACCCTTAAACTAAATACAGAATGTCTAGGAAACTCAAAATTAAAACAATTTTAACCTTCCAGGGAATTTTACAGTAAAAAATTATAAAAAGGATGTTATCTGATCAAGTCATTCAAGGAGTATTTTTTGAGAAGGCCTATATCTTACAAGTATTTATTTTATACTTTCCTTGTGGTGACTAGCACTCTGGAATAAATGAGAGTTGTTTGGCAGAATGCCCAGAGGCAGAAACTAGCAAGTGCTTTTGAAAAAATAATGCTTTAAAAATGTAACTCCTCATTGTCACGTCATCATCTGCCACTCTACATTCCACATTTGAACGTGGGTACATTACACACCATACATTATATGTGTCACCACAAACCTGTTCATACCTTCACATATACACCCGTGGCTCCTGGTGACTCAGAACAAATTGTTCGCATCTGGGTTTCTGCTTCTGCCTACGTGGCAGTGTTACGCACTGTCATTAGTTTATATGAATACTTTTGGGACTGAAGTTAATGTGTTAATTTAATTATTTTGATCAAAGTTGACCACTCCAGTTGTGTTTAACATTGAAAACACCATTCCTGCTTTAAAAGGAATAACTGAAATCTTTATTTTTATTTATTTTGAGAGAGAGCGTGCATGCTTGCGTGCACAAATGGGGGAGGGGCAGAGGGAGATGGGGAGAGAATCCTAAGCAGGCTTTGCACTACCAGTGCAGAGCCCCATGTGGGGCTTGAACTCATGAACCTAACCATGAGATGATGACCTGAGTTGTAATCAAGAGTCAGACACTTAACCGACTAAACCACCCAGGTGCCCCAGGAACAATTGAAATCTTAAGTTAACATCTATCAGAAATAATGTTAAAGTGTTGTTTCTCCTTGGGGTTAGTGACATCCTATGAACAGTGGGATCCTGTTAAGAAATCATCTCCTTGAGAACTTGCAGGGAAATTAAAAACTCTTGAATTTTTCCAAGGTGTAAAGAGCTATAAATGCTTCACTGACTACAGAACAGCAGCAAACAATGGAGTTTACCCAGAAGTTTTCTTGGCTGGTAATAATGGAAGACTAATTCTAAATGCAGTTGAGAATAGCGATGCTGAAATAAAATGTGTAGATAGATCAATATCACCATTATTGATTGAGAGTGATTGAAGGAGAATGATTGAATTTGGAGAGTGATTGAATCAATGTAAACAATTAACACAAAACATTGATCCAATTTATATTTTTCCACCCTTCTTTGTGGGGTTCTGTGAGGCTTCCTCACTAGATTATGGCTGGGAGAATTAATCCCATTGCAAATGCTCAAAAGCCATTGGCCAAAACTAACCAGAAGCCAGGGGACAAGGGAGCCCATTGATGGAGTCCATTCAGTTAGCCCTAGGAGCAGAGCAGAGTGGAGAAACACGGAGAGGAAATAGAGTCCAGTTGCACTGGAAAGATAGCAGGCACAGAGGTTAGTATTCATGTGTTTATATATATTTATTTAAGGTATATATAACATACATTAAGCTTCTTAAAAATTACTAGGCTTATTTGGTGTGGGAAGGCTCTTGACTAATGATTTCTGAAGTAGTGTGTGGCTACATTTGTAATTTTCCCTTTAAAATGAGGGGGAAAACCACTTATGTGCTAAGTACATTTCATAGACTTAAGGTAATCTAGATGGTATCTTTAAAATGATTTTAAACTGCCCACAAAATATTTGAAATGAAAGCTATAAATTGACCAGAGTAAAATGAAGAGATGTTGTTTTTCTGATCTGTGCTTTGCAGTTTTTCCTAAATAGATTTTTGCCCTTTCAGTGTTGAATCTGAAAAATACTCGAGTCTTCCTCCTATTTCTATGTCCATTCTAACCAGAAAAAGTTAAAATAGCACCTGGTTAATTTCATACCTGGTTGCACATAAGATACTGTGGTTTCTTTCTTTTTCTTTGTTTTTCCCATGAAAGAGTTTTCAGTAAAGGGATAATAAACTAAGGGGTTTTTTTTATTTGTTTTGTTTTGTTTTTAATGTGACTGTGAAGTACATCTCAGTTCGTACCCGTATTAGCAAAAAGAAGATGTAAAAGGATCTAAAAAGTGCCTTTGATTCACTCATCAGATTAGCAAGCTTTAAAATAACATTTAAGTTGTTTCTTTTTCCCTTCTTCTGGGTAATTATAGGTCAGATATTGAATTTTGACCTGACAGAGTGTGGCTGTGTCGATGGAAATAGTGTTTTGACATTTTAGCAAAATATATAAAAGTACTTAAATAAATGCTAGTATCAAAGAATATTACTTTGCAGTGGTTTCTAAATTCTATTATATCCTGATCTTCTATATTATGCTATCTTTGCCTTGTATACATATCACAGCTTCTTTATCTAGTCATCCATTGATGGACACTTAAGTTGTTTCTAGGTCTTAGCTATTGCAAATAATAGCTACTGCTATAAATACGGAGTTGCAGATATCTTTCCAGTTAGTGTTCTCATTTCCTTTGTATATATTCCTAGAAGTGGATTGCTAGATCATATGGTAGTTCTATTTTTAACTTTTTTGAGGCTTCTCCATAGTATTTTCCATGGTGACTATAGTAATTTACAATTCCACCAACTGTCCACAAGAATTCCCTTTTCTCCACATCCATACCAACATTTGTTACCTCTTGCCTTGTTCACAATGGCCATTCTAACAGGTGTTAGGTCATAACTTGTGGTTTTTATATACATCCTTAATGACTAGTGCTATTGAGTATCCTTTCCTGTACCTGTTGGTCTTTCATATCTTCTTTGGAGACATGTCTTGTTCTTGAGTTATATGGGTTCTTTATACTTTCAATATTAACCCCTTATGAGATATGTGGTGTACAAATCCATTTTTCCCCATTCTACAGTTGTCTTTTAATTTTGGTGTTTTTTTTTCCTGTACAGAAGTTTTTTAGTTTGATGTAGTCTTGTTTATTTTTTGTTTTGTTGCTTGTGCTTTAGGTGTCCTATCCCAAAAAAATAATTACCAAGACCAATATCCATGTCAGGAAACTTTATTCCTACATTGTCTTCTGGGAATTGGGTGGTATTAGACCTTACATTTAAACCTTTAATCCATTTCAAGTTAATTTTTCTGAGTGCTGTAACATGGGTCCCGTTTCATTCTTTTACACATGGTTGGCCAGTTTTTCCAACACCATTTATTGAAGAGATGTCTTTCCTTCACTTATTATTCTTGGTTTCCTTGTCAAATACTGACTGCATATGCTTGGGTTTATTTTTGTGCTTGAGATTCTGTACCATTGGTCTGTTGGTCTGTTTTTATGTGAGTACCACACTGGTTTGATGACTATAGCCATACAGTATACCTTGAAATCAGGAAGTGTAATGCCTCCTGCTTTGTTCTTCTTTCCCATCATTTCTTTTGCTATTCAGGGGCTTTTGTGATTCCACATAAATTTTAGGAGTGCTTTTTCCATTTCCAGAAAAAAAATGACATTGGAATCTTGTTAAGGATTGCACTGAATTTGTAGATGAATTTTAATATATTGACATCTTAACAATATTAATTCTTCCAACCATGAACATAGGATGCCTTTCCATTTGTGTCTTCTTCAATTTTGTTCCTCAGTGTCTTATAGTTTACCAACTAGAGATTTTTCACCTCTTTAGTTCATTTATAAGTATTTTGTTGTTTTTGATACTATTATAAATGAGATTTATTTTTTTAATTTGTAGGAAAAAAAATGTTAGCATATAGAAACACTACTAATATTAACTGCTAATTTTACTGAAACTTAATTTGTTGATTAGATCTAATAGTTTTCTTGGTTGAGTCTTTAAATCTTTTCATATATAAAAATAAGTTGTCTGTAAATTTTATTTTCTCTTCTCCATATCTGATAGCTCTTATTTCTTTATCTTGTCTGATTGCTCTAACTAGGATTTCTAATACTATGCTGAATAAAAGTGGGGAGAGTGTGCACCTTTGTCTTGTTTCTTATCTTAGAGGAAAAGCTTTCAACCTTTCACTATTGAGTATGATGTGGGCTTGCCCTATATTGCATTTATTATGTTGAGGTATATTCCTTCTAAACTTGATAAGTTTTTATCACAAATAAAATTTGAATTTAGTCATGTGTTTACTGTGTGTATTGGGACAATCATATAATTATTTTCTTTTATTCTGTTAATGTGATGTGTCACATTGGTTGAATTGCAAATGTTGAACCATCTTTGCATCCTAGGGACAAATCCCACTTGATCACAGTGTGTAATCCTGTAATGTGTTGCTGAATTCACTTTTCTCAATTTTTGCATCTGTGTTCATCAAGGATATTGACCTCTAGTTTTCTTTTCTAGTAGTGTCCTGTTCTTGTTTTGGTTTCAAGATAATGATGGCCTTGGAAAATAAGTTGGGAAGCACTCCTTCCTCTCTGACTTTTTAAAAATGCTTGAGAAGGATTGTTGTAATTCTTTAAATGTTTGTTAAAATTCACCAGTGAAGTTATTTGGTGCAGAGATTTTTATTACTTATTCAATCTAATCACTAGTCATTGGTCTATTTAGATTTTCTGTTTCTTCCTGATTTAGTCTTCGAAAGTTGTATGTTTCTAAGAACTTTTCCATTTCTTCTAGATTGTCTTGTTTGTTGACAGGCTCTTATGATCCTCTGTACTTCTGTGGTAATCAATTGTGATGCCTCCTTCTTTATTGTTTTATTGATTAGGGCACTTTTCTCCCCTTGGCTAGTATAGCTAAGGGTTTATCAATTTGCCTATCTTTTTAAAAAACCAGCTCTTAGTTTAAATAATATTTCTTTATTTTTCTGTTCTCTATTTCATTTATTTCTGCTCTTTTTTCTGCTAAGTTTGAGTTCAGTGTGTTCTTTTTCTGGCTCTTTAAGGCATAGTGTTAGGTAGTTTGGGAACTTTCTTCTTACCGTAGAAGTTGGTGGCTATAAATTTCATTCTTAAAATTGCTTTTGCTGCATGCCACAGTTTTAGTGTGTTGTGTTTCTATTTCATTTGTCTCAAGAAACTTTTATTTTCTCTTTAGTTTCTTCTTTGATTCATTGGTCATTCAGGAGAGTGTTTAATTTCCACATACTCAGGAATTTCTAGTTTTCCTCTAGTTACTGACTTCTAGTTTTATGTTATTGTAGTCAGCTCTCTTTCTGCTCTTAAAATTCTTAGTCTTTGACCATTTAATTATAACGTGTCCTGGTATAGCCCTATTTCGGTTCAGTCTCTTTGGGACTTTTTTAGGCTCGTGGATTTTTATGTCCATTTCTCTCTGCAGGTTGGAAAAATTCTCAGCCATTATTGCCTTAAAAATACATTCTATCCCTTTCTCTTCTCCTTCAAGAATTCCCATGATGTGAATGTTTCTTTCATCATGTCTATAATTTCCATAGGCTTTCTACATTCTTTTTTATTGTTTTTCTTTTTGCTCTTCTGACTGGGTAACTTTTATTGTCCTCTCCTCCAGGTCATTAATTCTTTCTTTTGCATGGTCAAATCTACTTTTGAAACTCTGTTGAATTCTTCAGTTACTGTATTTTCAACTCCAGGATTTCTGTTTGGTATTTTTTGATGATTGTTTTTTGTTTGTTAAACTCTCATTTGGTCATGCACTGTTTTCCTAATTTCACTTAGTTCTCAGGTTTGTGTTCTTATTCTCGTGTTTAGTTCCACTAAACTCCCTTAAGTGTATTATTTTGGATTTTTTGCCTGATAGTTCATAGATCTTCATTTTATAAAGATTAGTTGTTGGAGCCTCATTAGTTTCTTTTGGTGCTGTTATATCTACCTGATTCCTTATGTTGAGGTGTACACATTTGAGTAACTGGGCTTCTGTTCCAGACTTTCTAGGTTTGTTTTGGCAGTATGATTTCTTCATTAGTCAGTTCAGTTGGGTGTGTGGGTGTGTTGCTAGTAGCATTCTTGGGGTGAGGCAACTGATTGAGCTCTGACAACGGGAATGGGGGAGAGCACCAGGGCTGAGACCAGTTGGATAGAATTACTGGCTTTGTTCCCTACCCAAGTGAGGCTGTAGGATATGTTCCATGGTTGACTGGATTGTATGGTTTTACTAGATGATCAGGACTGGCTATTTTATTAATTAGGAGACGGGGCTGTGAATTAGCTTTCCTGCCCTGACAGATGGTATGTTGGCACCCAGGGCCTTTATAACACATTTTTAGGGACCCTGAATCAGGCCAGAGTTGAATTCCCTGGTCAGTTGAGACCACAATTTGCTCTGCAGATGGGCTGTTCTCTCTGTTTAAGTGCCATTGTACATAGGGCTGTTGAATGGGTTATGCAGCTCCTGGTGTGCTCTGGTTAGGCTGCTCAGACAGGCTGAAAGCTGTATTCAGTGACAAGTGGGGCTATGAATTAGATCCCCTGCCCAGGAACAGCAGCTCTTAAGCCAATAAAGCTCTTTATTTGTTTCCTTAATTAAAGCCAACCCACACCCCAATTTCCAGGACTGAACAGAGCCACTGGCTTCGTTATGAAAACTGTTGGCTCTGCCATTGCCCTCTTGACTCAAGTGTTGGCGGGCCACACAGCTTCCAGGAGTTGTTACCAGCCCTTCGGGTCAGATGGGGCTACAGGATACTCTCCACTGTGTGGGTCGGACTATTGTTTCAGTTCCCTTGCCTGAGTGGGAGTGTGCAAGGGGATGCTCCAGAGCTACTCCTAATTTCCCAAACAGGCTCTTCAGTTGGGAGGGCCTGGGAGCTACTGTCAGCCTGGATACGATTTAACTCCCCTTCCTGTGCATAGCATGGGAAGCCTCCATACCTGGTACCACTAGCTTTGCTCTGGGGGTGATCAGTTCTGTCTGCCTACCTCTTTATTCAAGTGCCACTGGACTGCACTACTTCTAGGAGTTGTTGCCAGCCCTTTTGGTCAGATGGGGCAGGAAGGCACTCTGCTGCAGATGGGACTGTGATTCAGCTCTTTGCCTGGCCATGGGCAAACTGGGATCTAGGGCTGGTAGAACTCCTTGTTTGATTATCCAAATTAGGCATATCTGTGCTATGCCAAGTTCCTTAGAGTGTGCCCCTATCCTGGTTTTGCGGATGAATAAAACTACTGGTTAGGGTTACTACTTGGGCACTGCAGGTATGAACTCAGTCTGCCAAGATCCATATGTTGGTCGTGGCAAGCCCCTTCTCCCTCACAGATGCCAAAAGTTTGAGGCCTGCAGGTTCCCTTGCAGTCCACGTGGTGCAAGATCAGAGTAGAGGTTCCCAGAAAGCGACCTATGATCCTGGGGTAGCTCGCTGTTCCCCCCCCCCCCCCCCGCCAGTCTTTCTTTTCTCACTGGAGGAACTGCAGACTCCGGGAGACCTCTTTCTGTCATGCTATGCTGGCTTGGAGTGATTTTGCCTTTGTGGAGCCACTTCTCTTATCCTCCTAATGCCCTCTGTCTTGGTTTTTGGTACAGGGGGGTGCTTCAGCCTCAGGCCAATGTTCTAAGATCCTGTCAGTGGTGTCTTATCCTTCAGTAGTCGTTAGATGTTCTTCCTGTGAGGGGGAGCAATGTCAGGAGCAACCTATGTGACCACCTTGGTGATGTCACAGCATTCATTTTTGATCAAAGAATTTAGCTACCCAGTACTGTTTAAAACAAACATCATAACAACTTAAAATAATAGAACCCTGTATGTTAACTACACTGGAATTAAAATTGTAAAAATAAAATGAAAAATAAACAGCACAGAAAATGATTTCTTCTAGATAGCCACTCTATTTGTTTAATTCATATTTATGGTCAGCTGTTACATGCAAGATTCCAGGTAATGCATATTCATGAGGTAGATGTAACACAGTAAATTTATATATTATTTTTTAAAGTACCAAGTAATCCGGTGGATTTGAAATTTGCAACTACTGTCTGGTTGTACTAATCCTTGAAAATTTTTAAAGGGAAAAATGAATAAAATACAGCTACAGATGACAAACATCTAGATGTCATAAATATTAATAACTTATAAAACTTGCGGAATAAAAACAAACATAAGAATGATTTCCATTTTATATCTCTTCTTCATGTACCTTTCAAATAAATGCTAGCAACCAGAAGGTAGCAATAATCCATACTCTAGATTATTAATAGATGCGTCAATTATTTGGTATTTTATATAAGCCTACAGAGGTTTATTGTTAAGCTCCGACACAGATTATAGATACCATACTAAGAAATCAATTTCCTTAGTCCATACTTTTGCTATGTTATGACTTCTGGATGAGAAAAGTATTCCATTAATATCCAGAGATTTTTCTAGGATGGATTTTGGTTTAAATATATTCATTATAGTAATTGTTCTACATTGATTTAAATTTCAAATATACACACCCTTTAAGGAATTCCATTCCCAGAACTTAGTCAAAACTAAGAAAATGAAACTACCAATACGTAAAGTTACAAGTTAGATATTTATTACCGTGATACTTTATTAACAAGAAATTTTGAGAATAAACTAAATGTTTACCAATAAGGGAATGTTTTATACACCATGTTATAGGCATTGCTTAGTCTCTTTCTTTAGAGATACAGATGGTAGGAGTGCCATTAGGGAAGGTGCATATAGGAGGAAAAATTGGAAGAGACACAGACAGGACTGTGAGAGCTATCAGGCTACAAAGCAAGTCTGACTCTACAAAGGAGAGAGGGGAAGGAGATTGGGTAGAAGCATCATAGACTGCCATGCAGTCTGTGGTAGGTTTGACAAAGCCATCAGTCTTCCAGCTGAAGTTAGCCATCAAAGGAACCCATGTCCAGCAGGAATAGATAAACTATCCTTTGCACACTCAGTCATTGGATGGGAGCAGCTTGTGGGAGACCTGGCCTTTGTGCAAACATTGTGATGAATTTCAGGACACTTGCTAAGGCCCTTAGTAAATTACACCCGCTACATCTGATGGACTTGAGCTACATTCTTCTGGCTATTGCAAGCATTCCATGCCATGAACTTATAAAAAACACAAAGATAATGACTTGGAGTATGGATTTATTAGAAGGATTTCTATAATAGGTAAAAATAAATTACAGAATACTCTGTAATGACTTCATTAAAAATTATATATGTAACATTTGCATAGCTTCTCATAAAGTGGAGCTATTTAATAACAAAGAACAATAAAGATCTATTTTAACTAATATGTGGAAGAAGGAGAACCAAATATAAAGCTGATGACAGATATCAGTCAACAGAAATGCAAATGCCCCTCCCCTGGAGCACCTGGGTGGCTCAGTCAGTTGAGTATCTGACTCTTGATTTCAGCTCAGGTCATGATCTGAGGGTTGGGGACCATGCGCTAAGCATGGAGCCTGTTTGGGATTCTCTCTCCTGCTGTCCCATTTACACTCTTGATCTCTCTTGGGATGGGGGGGAACCTCCCCTTATAATTAGTTTTTCATCACTTTAGTTTTTCAAACCTTTCAAAGATGATTTCTAGCCTGGAAATCTTCTTAGACCCATCTCCTCCTCCTCCTCCTCCTTGTCAGTTCTCTGCCGTACTTCCCAAGGTCTCTCCCATTTGTTCCTTCTCACTTTTCTTTTCCATCTCCCTTAATTTTCACCATCATCTATTAAAATAGAAATTCATTCACTCATCCATTCATTTATCCATTCATTTGCTTATTCATTTATTTTTAAATGTGGGAAATCTATTTTACTTATGTGTAGACTGAGTGGGGCTCAATGACCCCTGAAATCTAGTGTTTGTATAATAAACACATGACCTCTGACCTTTTTGGTTAGAAAGAAGTGTTTTATGTTTTGTCTTTGTAAAGTTCCTTATTGAGGGAGAAGGTGACAAGAACAATGAAGGAAGATATACATACCTTTAGAGTTGGAGTCCCTATGGATATAAATAGTCAAAACCAGGAGAATGAGTATGTTTCCAAGAGTCCCTGAGAGACTTTGGAGTGCAGGAGAAAAATCTTCTTTTTAAAAATTTTTTAATGTTTATTTATTTTTGAGAGAGACAGAGGCAGAATGTAAGTGGGTTAGGGGCAGAGAGAGAGAGGGAGACACAGAAGCAGAAGCAGGCTCCAGGCTCTGAGCTGTCAGCCCAGAGCCTGACACAGGGATCGAACTTATGAGCTGTGAGATCATGACCCGAGCCGAAGTCGGACGCTCAACCGACTGAGCCACCCCAGGCGCCGCCCCCTTTTTTTCTAAGAGGCAAAGGCAAGTATCTCTTCTTGTACAAGAATCCCATACAATTGTGTCTCCAAGCACTAGTGCATTAGAGAGATGAAGTAGACAGAACCTTCGATCCATACCAGTGAGCCCCGATGCAATGCACCTTTCTTTAAGTTTTGGGTAGAAGACCTGTTACAAACTGAGAGGAACATGACTGAGTGCTACCCGGTGACTATGACTGAGAGATCCATTTGTAATCACGAGGGGGATCATAGAAATCGTGGATGTTCGTTACTGATAGTAATGTGACTAGATGTGTTTTTGCAAGCTAAGTATAAAGAACATATCATGATCCCATCTCAGCGTATACCTTTCCAAGCTTATCTCCTCTCTTTTGTGCAACTACTTACAATACAAACTAAAGATTCTACGGTTCCCCAGATATTTCCAAGTTTACCTACCTTTATGACTGATAAAACCATGTTCTCTTCTAGGGCCCAGTTTTGCATGTACTAACACTACACAACCTTCAGCGTTCAGCTCACACATTACCCCCATGCTTGCTACTTAAAGAGTGGTTTCTGAACCAGCAGCATCAAATGGTATGGAATTAAGTGCAGAACCTAGTCTTCATTTCAGATCTCAACCTACTTTTTCAGATTAGTAAGATCCTCAGGTGAATCATAGCACATTTGAGTTTGAGAACAGCAGTCCTACACTAAAAAGGATTTTTGTATTTTTTTTAATCTAAAATAACCTTGTCCTGCTGTCTGACAATCCTGCACATATAATTTTTTTCAGTGGGTTTTACCTGTCTCTAAATGCTAATTCTCAGCTTGTCTTTAGGCCAGAGTTGATCCTTAAGACTTTTTGTGGTGGCTGGAGTCTGTCAAAACCTGAGTCCACATTTATAAATCAGGAGATTTCCTATTTAAAAACTCCAAGGGTTTTGTTGTTGTTGTTGTTGCTGTTGTTTTAAAAATCAGGATGTCTAGAAACATAAACAGAACAGCTAGAATGGCTGTCTGGGGACAGAGTGACTTTAGCCAGTGGGCCACAGTCCCTACCGCACTCACATATGCCCTGGATCTCAGGCAGCTTTACTCATTTATGTTGCCTGCCTGGCCTCTGACATTGGAGTTTGCAGCTGCTGCTTGCAAATAGACCCAGAGCTCCTGCCCAGAGGAGAGGCATGTCTTTGTCCTGTTCAATATTCCTGGCTCTAGCAAAATATCCAAAAGAGCTCTTTCTATAAACATGTTTTTAAGGTGACATAAGACAGCACCTGACCACAAAACATCTGCAACCTAGTTGTGACCTTAAAATTACATTTGACACCAAATGCTAATGAGGCTGCTGAGAACCTAGATCGCTCATAAACTGCTGGTGGGGATGTTACCATGAAACAGCTCCTCTGAAAACAGTTTGGCAGTTCCACATAAAACTAAACCTCTCCTTCCCATATGCTACCCAGCAACTGTGCTCTTGAGTATTTGTTCCAGAGAGATGAAAACTTAGGTTCACCCAAAAGCTGTACAGGAATGTTCACAACAGCTTTAGTCACAGTAGTCCCAAACTGGAAACAGTCTAAATGTTCTTCAACTGGTGAATGAGTTAACCAACTGGTAAACCCACACCTTAAAATACTATGCAGCAATAAAAAGTAATGCCATATTGAAAAATGCAAGAACTTGTTTGGCTCTCAAGAGATTTACGCTGCATGAAAAAAAAGTCACAAAAGGTTATACACTGTATGTATGATTCCATTTATAAAATATTTTTGAGGTAAAATTATAGAGAAGGAAAACATATGAGTGGCTGTCAGGAATGAGGGGAGGGGAGGGTGTGGCTATCAGAATAGCACAAAGGAGATTTATGGTTATGGAGCAGTTCTCTATGTTGATAGTGTGGTGGTAACAAGTCTACACATAGGATAAAATTGCATAAAACCACATACATGCAACACAGATGAATGCATGTAAAACTGAAATCTGAATAGGCTCTGCGGATTGTACCAATATCCATTTCCTGGCTTCTGTTATCCTATCGTTTTCATTAAATGAAACTGGGTAAAGGATGCACAGGACTGTCTTGTAGATTTTTTTGACGACTTCCTGTGAATCTGCAATGGTTCGATATTAACTTTTCTTTAAAACACTAGTCAAAAACTAAATTGTAGGGTATGCATGATTGAAATGACTATTTTAAATCATTTTCTTCTCTAACTGGGGCCAAGACACTCTGAGGTCAAAGGACTATTTTTATTTTTTGAATGGTGGCCCAGGAATCTAAAGAAAGTAAGAAAAACCATAGAAATATATTTACATGTAAAACCCATAGACCTATATCTATATGTACTTGTGTATCTAGTCTACAACTTTTACGTGTCCAGTTAAAAAACTCCTACTCGGCTTTGATAAATGACTATTAATGTGACAATTGTTCCTGGGGAACCCTAGCTGGACGGAGTAGCTGAAGACGTTTATTACCAACATTAGCATTATGTATGATTCATGCAGCTTAAGAAATGCTGATCCAGGAAAGCTTTCTCAGTTGAGGCACGACAATGGAGTTTAAATATTCACTGTATAATAGCTGGCAATAAAGTCCATATTAGGTAGGAATAGTTTATTTTGATACGCTTCTCTCAGCCAAAGCAGTAAGACTTGTTTATTAGTGTTTGCTTAGCCGGACATTTTATGGCTATAATATCAGTGCAGATTTATAGTGTGTAAAGTAGTGTAGTAAAGATCCTTACTACAGTCTGTTCCTGTTTAAAAAAAAATAAAGACCCACATCTCAAGAGCTCTACCTCTGACTAAACAGAAAGGCGATTTTAACATGGAAAAACTAGTAAATAATAACCCAGGAAGTGAGGGTTTGGACATTTCTCTGAGATGTTGCCGTTTCACATGATTGTTTCTTTTTTATTTTTTTAATTTTTTTTTTAACTTTTATTTATTTTTGAGACAGAGAGAGACAGAGCATGAACGGGGGAGGGGCAGAGAGAGAGGGAGACACAGAATCGGAAGCAGGCTCCAGGCTCTGAGCCATCAGCCCAGAGCCCAACGCGGGGCTCGAACTCACGTACCGTGAGATCGTGACCTGAGCTGAAGTCAGACACTTAACAGACTGAGCCACCCAGGCGCCCCTCACATGATTGTTTCTTAAGCACTCAAAGTGAAATAGGGCAGGGAGGGGCAGGAACATTAAGTTGAGGGTCCAGATACCTAAATTTTTATAAACAGTTTTATCACCATTCTTGTGTCCAACTTTGTTCCATAAATATCAACACATTATTTTTATAGGGTGATTATTGACTGATGAGTGACAGAAAGGTAGTAAATGTGGAGTTTTTGTTTCAACCAAGCATCTACTTCATTTCCCCAATAGTTTCATGAACACAAATATGTTGGCTGAATGTCGTACAGCTTGTTGGGTTGCACTTTGGTTGAATGGGGAAACATGAACTAAAAAGCTGATTGGTATTTCCACAAATATCACTGGAACCTCAGGTAAAAGGGCTTTTTCATAGGCCCATCACTGAAAATTTCACCCATCAATGGCTTGTATGACAATACAACAATAATTCTCAAATTGAGTGTTGACAGGAAGTTAAGAGGGAAGGCATATGTATGAAACGATGGTAAGTTCTGAAAAGATATAGACAGGGAGCTCCTGGCGGCTCAGTCAGTTAAGTGTCTGACTCCTGATTTCCGCTCAGATCATGATCTCGCAATTTGTGAGTTTGAGCCCTGCATAGGGCTCTGCATTGTCTGTCTGTCTGTCTGTCTCTGTCTCTTTCCTGCTCATGATATCTCTCAAAATAAGTAACTTTAAAAAAGATACAGACAGGATGATAAGAAAGGTAATTGAAATCAAACAGAATAAACTTTAATGGAGTCCATAGAAGTTTTACATATCTTTCCAAAGAAATCAAATAAAAATCTAAAATGAGCATATGAAAATTCATGGCAG
Organism: Panthera tigris; assembly: GCF_018350195.1. Taxonomy (NCBI): domain Eukaryota; kingdom Metazoa; phylum Chordata; class Mammalia; order Carnivora; family Felidae; genus Panthera; species Panthera tigris. The sequence continues at coordinate 83,521,940 of NC_056661.1, forward strand.
TAGGTCTGTAAACAATGACTTAGGGAATTTAGGATAAGTATAGGCTTAAGCCATCTACAGCATAATGTGTTTATTAAAACAACAACAAAAACAAACCAGCAATGGTCTTTGTATAGTGTCCAAAATACGGAAGTTAATAGTCATATCCTACACTGGTTGGACCACATCTAGAACAGTGAGATTCGTTTTTGGCTTTAGACACAAACATCAATAAATTATATAGTGTATCAGATGAATGGATAGGCTGAAGCAACTGAAGCTATGCCATAAGAAGACTGTTGAGTTACCTGAGGATGACTAGGGAGAAAAGACATGATAGGTCTTCAAATATTTCATGGTACCTAACAAGAGGAAGAGTCAGTCAGGTGAGCCCCAGTGTCGAGTTCTAGGAAAGTAGCTTTTGAGTGGATATAAATTTAAAATTGTGAACTATTTAGAGGTGTCACAGTAAAAGGACTACCTTGAAAGAGACAAGGATGGCCCATTACAGGATTTTGCATCAGCAAGAGGAAGGTGGCCATCGAAAGAAGTTATTGAAGCCAAACATCATATAAGTTAGGACTCCTAAACATTTCCAAATCAACTGAATAAAAAATGTGATCTTAAAGTTCCATGGTTTCTATGACGATAGGCCATACTATCTAGTTAAAGAATGATTATTGGACCATCTGGGTGGCTCAGTTGTTTGAGTGCGTCCAACACTTGGTTTCGGCTCAAGTCAAGATCACACTGGTGACATGAAGCCTGCTTGGGATTGTCATTCTCTCTGTCTGTCTCTCTCTTTGTCTCTTTCTGCTCATTCCTCACACTTCCTCTCTTTCAAAATAAATAAACTTAAAAAAATCACTTCCATGTCTAAAATTCTGATGTTTGATGTTCTCTCTCCCAGTTCAGAACAATTAATGTAGTACGTCACCATAAAGGAATCAATGAAAGTTCAGTCTAATTCTCATTGTGCATTAGTGATAAAGCTAAGACTCTACATGGTAGTATTTATAATGATGTTCCAATTGTTTGATACTTACAGTAGCAATTGTAGCATCTGTAGCTGGAAGACAAATAGCAGATTGGAGAAAATACCTCATTGCAAAAGTCATTTTAGTTACCTGAAGGCAATTTTTTAAAGAAAACTAAGAACACCTAAGAAATCAGCATGAGAATATACAAACTTCTTGTGTCTCTGTTCATCTGTAGTTCATGCCATTGATAGAGCTAGCCTTGTTTTCCTTTCCTTGATTCCATGAAACTACACATTCCTGACATTGTCCTACTCATCTTACTAATCATTGTCAGTAAACTGAGAATTTCTCCTTTTCTTTCCAAACTTTAATTGATTATATCAGTCCAAAACATTCTTCTCCCTATTCTGTATTCTCACCATAGGTTATGTTAATGTGTTCATTGCCTGCAGGTTTTAAATGACATCCATATGCTTGAGGTTCCTAAACTTAAGTCTGACCCTAAACTTCATTTGGATCTTCAAACACATATATCCACCTTTCCATTGGATATGTTGACTGCATTAACCATGTATTTTTATTTTCTGTATTCTAGTGTTTTGAGATCTGGGCCTTGGTTGTACACAAAAGACCTGCCCCTCCCGAGTTCAGCTAATTCTAGAGATGATAAATAACTCACTCTTGAACATGTCTTTGAAACACAAACCCACCAATCCAGAGAGCCCATACTCCCAACTCCTTTTATCAGTTCTTACACTCTAGGCCACTATTCCTCTGCCTTAATGGCCTCAGGGCTAGACAATTAGAGACAATCTATATACCCCCGAGTCGGCTGAGAATGTTTAACCTAGAAAATCCTAAACCTCTTTACCCTGCCTTACCCATTGCCTTCTGAGGAAACCACCCATAACACTTCCCCAACCTTTTGGCTCCTGATTGACCCTGGTACTTCCCTGTTTGGCCCTGCTTGGTGCACCATGCCTCCTGCTCCTAGGGATTTGTGAGCATACAAACTTTTTCCTCATGACAGTAATTTTTGTGTCTGTGTGATGTACCATACTTGATTAAAATAAGCCCAGTGTACCCTTAAAATACATGTCCCAGAAAAGGAATATCCAGAACCAAGATCCAGTGGGGCTTACAGGCTCCCATAACCCCCAAACCCCTTAATGTCTTACCTACCAAAACATGTTTGTCTTTAGAGTGTCCCATCACAGCAAATGCTACCACCATCCACCAAAATTGTTTCTGCCCAGGTGTCATTGATATCTTTCTCTCTTACTTCCCACATCAGATCAGCTAAAAAGTAAACCATCACTCTACCCCCACTGTCAACTTTGACCCAGAGTGCTTCAGCCTCACTTTCACATCCATTAATCAGTTTAGTAAATATGACCACGAAGGACATTTTTAAAATGTGTATCTTTTTTTCTTTTTTTTTAGTGTTTTTATTTATTTTTGAGAGAGAGAGCACACGCATGAGCAGGGGATGGGCAGAGAGAGAGGGAGACACAAAATGTGAAACAGCCTCCAGGCTCTGAGCTGTCAGCCCACCCCCCCCCTCCCGCTTAGGGCTCAAACTCGTGAACAGTGAGATCATGACTGGAACGGAAGCTGAAGACTTAACTGACTAAGCCACACAGGTGCCCCTAAAACGTATCTCTTAAGAAGCTTAGACTCTTAAACACTTTGCCTTTGCTCTTAAATTCATTCTAAAATCTTTAACGTGGCTTACAAAGTCTGCGTGGCATGATTTCTCCTACCTTTCCAGCCTTCCCTTTGCACTGCTCCCTCCCTCTCTCAGGACAGCAACGTGGATACATTTTTCAGTTTCTCAACAGTGTGCCCCACCACTGTACTGAGTGTATTTCAGAGCTTATGTGTCAGTTTCTCAGGGTACCTGGGCGGCTCAGTCCGGTAAGTGGGTAAGAATCTGACTCTTTCTTTAATTTTTAAAATGTTATTTATTTTAAGAGAGAGTGGGGGGAGGGGCGGAGAGACTCCCAAGCAGGCTCCTCAGGTCGGTGGGGTGGCGCGCAGAGCCCAGCACAGGGCTGGAACTCACAAAGCCTGAGATTGTGAAGTGAGCCAAAGTCAAGAGTCGGGGGCTTAACTCACTGAGCCCAGCGTCTGAATCCAACCCAGCGTCTGGATCTTGATTTCCACTCAGGGTACGATCTCACATTTCGTGAGATCCATCCCCACACTGGGCTCTGCGGTGACAGTACGGAGCCTGCTTGGGATTCATTCATCCTCTGTCTTTCTCTCTCTTCCCCTCTCCTCCTCTGTCCCTCCCCAGCTCTCCCACAGGTGCATGCATTTTCTCTCTAAATAAACAAACTTAAAAAAAAATAAATGTCCACTTCTCAGAGAAGGCTTACTAGCTTAAGTCCTCTTGCATCTTTAATGTTCAGTGACCTCTTTCAGAAGAAATACATATTTAACATATGCAGTATTTATTCCCTCTCTTTGCCTAGACCATAAGCCTCATGTTGCCAGGAATCATGTATACTCCCTGTGTCTCACCTAGTGTAGATGCCAATATATTTACAGAACAAATGTATTTTTATACAACTTTAATGTTTATTTTTCAGAGAGACTGTGCGTACAAGTGGGGGAGGGGCAGAGAGAGAGGGAGACAGAATCTGAATCAGGCTCCAGGCTCTGAGCTGTCAGCACAGAGCCCAACTCATGGCTCCAACTCATGAACTGCAAGATCATGACCTGAGTCTAAGTCAGATGCTTAATGGACTGAGCCTCCCAGTTCTCCTACTTATAGAACAAACATATTAATGCATTTATTATATTAATATATTAATACATTTGTAAAGACTATTCTGCCATTTGGAGTTAATGACATACAGGTCTTGAATTGGAGAAGATCCTCCTTGGTTTTCAACAAAGTTCAAAAGGCAGGAAAAAAACATTTATTGCTTTTACTGAAGAAGACATCACAAAAGTCAGATTTTTTTTTTTTGTGAGCATTCATTTGCTTAATGAAATATGGAGCGTCTATAACCTTGCTACTCAACTTGTGATTCACAGACCAGTATCAGCAGCACGTGGAAGGTTGAGCCCCCAGACCCACTGAATCACAATCTGCATTTTAACTAGATGCCCAGGCGACTCATAAGCACATTAAAAAATTGAGAAGCACTGAGCCATAGTATCTTCCTATTTATGCTATTAACTATTTAAAATTACTTAAAATTTTCCAGCATTATACAGCACATCACTGGGAGAGAATATACTGAATACACGATGGTTGGTTTCTATCATCCCCCACTGCCACCACCAATGGTGTCCCTTATAAGGAAATGTACAGACTGTATTTGGTTACGCTCATGATCAGGCTTTTTCCTTACCAAAAAACAAAACCATTCAAAGTGAAATCAATAGAGAAAGCAGATGGAAAACAACCTCAGTGTTTAAAATTCAGTCTGTAGCCCCATTTAACATGATGATGTGTAATACAAGCAGCTAGTTTGTAGCCCGTCGTTTGGAGTATACCTGCAAAACAGACACTTCTGAAAACCGTTTCATTTCAGTGACTGAGATGCTATGTGCGACTACGGTTATTGAGAGTGATTTCTAATTATTTTGGCTTCCTTCGGATAAATTACCAGAGAGAAGTCTAATCTGCCATATGGTTTGCTGATACGCTGACAGTCACAAGCCATCTTTACATGCAGTTCATCTGCAGTCAGGCGCTTACTTCAGGCATATAGGAACAACCACCGAGTAATATCACTGAAGAGAGTGCTTAATTTTATTAGCCACTAATGGGAATAATCTTATTTGTTTCACATGAACATTGATCCCAGAATGTATATCACAAATAATAGACTCTAAATGCAGCATCCCCTTAAAACTCCTACCAACACTGGCAATGAAATTCCATAGGAGGAACAGGATTCTGTTCAGAGTTTGCAGTCCAGGGTTGAAGTTTTCTCCCCCCACTCCCCATCTTCACTATGTTTCTACTGCTGTTTTTATTAAGTGTTGCAGGAAGTTCTGACAACCTCACCCAGAAAGATATCAATCCCTCCCCCACAGGGCTTAGAATCTCTAAGCCCGTCTGACAGTACAACTCAGACATGTTTCTAATAACCGTTTAGAAGCTCTATGACAGAATTCTTTTTCCATTTGTCAAGAACTATACACAGGCATTTTGATCATTGTCACAATTTAGAGAGTAGGGAACAATGAATGTGCTGAGAATCCCCCTCCTACACTCTGATGGATTCTGCTGGAGGCTCAAGGATTTAATGAAAACAGAGCTTGGGGTTAGAATACATGTTTCCACTTTCCCCTTCTTCCCTCATGTCTTTGCTTCATCTGCTGCTCTCCTTTCCTGGTGATCCTCCATGTTTTCTTTTTTTCCCCTTTCCCCCCCCCCAAAAGAGTAACCTAGACCAAGAGACAATTTAAATGTTTTAGAATAGATAGCACCCTAAAAACATGCTCTGTCTAGCTTCTCTAGAAATGACTTTAAATGGCATGAGCATTTTTTTTTCATAATTTTACTACACTGTGAATTGTTCCTTGTAAGAAAAGAGATTGCATAATCTTGGGAGGTTTGAGTTATTTTTCAGGCCTCAGATACCTAAATTGTTTGCTCCATACACATGTATTTGTTGTTATAGTAATTCTCTGAACTCTTTGAAAATACTGCCGATAATGGAAAGAAATTTCGAGATTTGGTGTGTATCTATCACTAATATGTGAGGTGTTGCTATAAAATGGAATGATTTGAAAAGCTACATAAATCTTTGTCTCCATATACCCTATCTGGGTTAATGCATACACAGAACCAGTACCTACTGTATGTACTACATTGGTAACAGATCTGTAACAAGATGCAATTGTGGTTAAGAGCACATGCTGTGGAGACAGACTGAAATGAGAATGGATTTCACTCACTTACTACTGTGACCTTGGGCAAAACCATTTAAATTCTAGATGCCCTGGTTTCCCTCTTTACTCTGGGGTGCATAGATATCTTTTACAAAACTTTTAAATTAAATGACGAACATACCTACAAAACTGTTAATGCAGTCCTGGCCACAAGGCAAAAGATAAAATGTAGCTATTGATCTTATTTGTATAGATACATGCTGAAACATCAACAACAACAAAATGACTTTATATGCCCCTATTCAAAGCAGCTCAACAGATCGCTGCCTGCTTGCTGATCTTTGGAATCAAATAGTAACTCATTTGGTGACCCAAAGTTCCTTTAAGGAACAACAAAACCACCCACAGGTATTGTCTTGAGGCTCTGTGATCCATACCACACTGGATTAGGTTTCAGTTGATGGAATGGAAATATAAAAACAGCTCACAACAAGTATTACTGTGCTTTTGTGTATGCAAGTCCTATTCCTGAAAATAAAAGAACATTAAATATAATACACGGTTTTTAAATTTTTGTAAAAGTTTTCTTTGACAATGAAACGTAATACATGATTTTTGAAACCATAATAAAGGTCAATAAATGAAAAGCTGATAATTTCATAATTTTTCATTAAAGAAGGGTGATACCAAATAAATATATACATATATATATACACATATATACATATATATATATATATACACACACATATATATACATGCACATGTCTACTGGATAAAAAGCTGTTACCAAACCTTAACATTAGGCACATTTCTACTTGTTACAAGTAAAAATGTTTGAGAGATAAGTAACTGTAGCTTCCTGTTTTTATAATTACCTTAAGTCCATTTTGAAATGTATACCCATTTTCCCCCCTTGGCAGTCGCATGCTGATATCCTCCTTCAAAATCAGTATGCAATGATGGCAAAAGTAGTATTTTGGCAATAAACAATTAATTTGAAGAGGTAGAACTATGTGAACCACTAAGCTTTTTTAAATTTTTTTTTAATGTTTGTTTATTTTTGAGACAGAGACAGAGCATGAACAAGGGAGGGTCAGAGAGAGAGGGAGACACAGAATCCAAAGCAGGCTCCAGGCTCTGAGCTGTCAGCACAGAGCCCGACGTAGGGCTCGAACTCAAGAACCATGAGATCGTGACCTAAGCCGAAGTCAGAGGCTCAACCGACTGAGCCACCCAGGCTCCCCTCGCTAAGTTTTTTAACCTTCACCGAAGACATCTTTACGTTACACCTGATCTTAAAATGAGCAATTACAAGCACAGTGATTCTAAAAGATATATCCAGTTTTCTCATTCGTATGTGCATATTCTGGTGGCCATTGGCAGATGATATAGGCATTAAACATTAATACTCACCACCTGCAAAAAAATACCACACAGGCTTGGCTTTCCTATCCTGGTAATTGCTGAAAACTACAAATTAAAAATATAATAGCGTGCGCTTGTTAGAATGTTTGAGTGGTGTTTGCTGCATAAAATGGACTCTTGAGTAGCAATGACTAAGAGGTACACACAATTTTCCTAAAAATAATTAGTATTGTGCAACTAAGGGACCACATCCATGATGTTTATTTTTCTTTGTATATGATCAGAATAACATTTTTTGTTGAAAATTCCTGTCAACTATACCTCAATAATTTTTTAAAATAAAATTAATGGACTTCAAATAATTTTTTTCTAAGTATATACAGTGTATTTTGTTAGGGTGCAAAATGATTAGTGATCAAAACAATTCTATGAGATATTCTGAATCTTTACCAGACCACTGTACCATTTTTTCAAATGGGTGACAGATAAAACAATAGTTAAGAGAAGTTAAAATACATGTTTTCACTGTAGCTAACATAAGGTTTTAAATGCTGTAATTTCAATCATTTTTTGTGTGTGTGAATGAGATGGCGATCAGTTGAGAACTAAGGATTGGACTAACAATGTTAGAACTAACAATGTTCTGGCTGGTCACGTGATAAATCCTTGAGCTTTTAAAAGTGTTCAGGCCCATGAAATATGCAACTTCCATTGATTGTTTAAGCTGAACAGTTTAATTTTGTTCAGGTTCCAGAAGTGTTAGCTGTTATGATGCTGGAATAAAAACTGTGCTTGCAAATTGTCAATATTTCTATACCGAAGTTATTCCAGCTGTCAACCTCCATATTTAAGTTATATTGGCTGTAAAGATGTTTAAAGAGGACTATCTCTTTGTTGACTTTCTTCCAACAGACCTCCTAGGATCAGATATCCCTTGATCCGTGGTTTGGTCTTCCATTTCGCAGCTTCAGAACTTTAATTTTTGTCCTCACAGATGACTCTCAGGGATTCATACAAACTCGCTCACATGAAACAAACTGTAACTAAATTGCCTAATTTATTAACTCATATTGAGAAATACATCTGCCACGGGAACAGAACATGAAGATAGGCATCCTCTGACGAGAACATTCCCTTCCTTTCAGAAAAACCATGAGAAGCCAAATTAGAATCAAAAGATTGCTTGATGATCATGTAATCAGAACAAGAAAAGTGATTTGTGTGATTTGTATATTTAATGGCATCATGCTATACCAGACGTAGCAATCTCTATAGCATATGTGATACCTGTTGCCGAGAGAGAGTCCATCTCTGTCAGGGTCCCTGGTCTCCTGAAGAAATGAACCTATCTGACTGGCATTCTGCCCACTCTCTGTCTCTTCTGAATGATCCAGTCATTCTTTAACTTTCCTCTTGCCTTGCTGTGCTTACAGGGTCAAGCTGTGCTTCTAAGTTGGTTTCCTGACTGTTTCAGATCAGGCTCTTGACATAATGTTAAAGTTAGAGGCCCTTCCGTTTATTTCCCTGCTGACAAGTTCCTGAGGGCATAGTCCTTACACCCACCAGAAACTTCTGAATAGATTGGCAAAATCACCAGCACTGGCTTAAATGAATCTAGCTGTGATTCACTTAAATGATAAAATAATAACTGAAATTTGAATAGCACTTTAAAATGAACTTAGTTTTTTTTATGTGTTACCTCATATGATAAAACAGCTCTATTTTTTTTTTTAACTGAGAAGAGCCTAGGAGAACAGGAAATACATTAATAGTTGTCATTCTAATAGGAAAATTCAAGAAAGGAGATAAAATGTTTGTTGTTTCCGTATTAACTAAACACCCACAGGAATCAAATCAAAGGCAAAGGGATATGATACATCAGTATGAAAACTGTTATTGTTCCTACCACCATAAAAAGTTTTGCTACATTTGTCTTAGGTTTGTGGCTTTGATTTTTACTTTAATTGCTTTGCCCATGGTTGGCCCATTAAAAAACACAATCACTTGGTAAAGAACACTATTAGAATTCTGAGACGCTATTACAATCCCAAACACTAGGTACGGCACTGTGAAGAATAATTGTGTAGAATTTGCAATCGGTGCAAGGGGCAGCTTCCTTTAGCTTCAGAGAAATTCTAGCAGAACAATTTATGTAGCCTGTAAGGAAAAGCATTGCTTGTAGAATGGAGCAGAATCTGTAAAAGCAGAGGCAGGTGTGAAGGGAAGTAGAGCTCTCTCTCCCCACACAATGGTCAAAGGCACTCAGAATCAACTGGTGATTATCATTCTTATTCGTGTTATAGTTAAAGCTCCTTCCATTTACTAAATTCTTCCCATTTGTCAGACGCGAGACTAGTCTTTTAAATGCCATCATGTGATTGATTTAATCTGTACAGCAACTGAGTGAGAAAGATGACGTTGTTATTGCCAACAGGGAAAGTTCTATTTTTAATTTTTCAGATGTAGGAGAACTAGAATTTGCAAAAATTCATCTTCTTTTGCTCCACGACATCTCCTTGGTGTTTGCTTCTGGTCTCATTACTATAGATTGTTTGATTGCCGTGCCCACAAAAAGCATGCTCCTGTATTCCTCTAAGATTCAGATCTATGACTTTGTTCTTCCGCTGGAAATTTCCACTCAGTTGTCCTGCAAATACTAACAACTTACCATTTCTAAAACTGTGCTCCTCTTTTTCATATATGATCCTCCTTCACCTGACATGCTCCTGACTTTAGTACCACCATCAATACATTTTCTCACTAAAATGCTCATTTTCCACCCTTTTCTGTACCTCCATTCAGTCTCTAGTCAGTCACTAAATCCAGTTGATTATATCTCAGGAATATTTTGTATATTTTGCCTCTATTTTCCTATGAGGCTGCCACTGTCTTCGTGTTCTAATCACCAGCTTTCATGAACTAGCTTCCCCCTTACAAGTCTTATCCTATTCTAGGGTATATTTCCTACTATATTCAAGTGAGCTTCGTAAGTAGCATATCTGACTGTGAGATTCCCCACATGAAAAAATCACCAGTCTCCACTAGTATAGCATGTCAGGTCTGTGGCAAAGACGAACCAGGAATTTATCATTTTTCCATTCATCCTGGGAAGACAGCTAGACTCCACTGCCAAGCCTCCCTGGCAATAAAACATGGCCAGGTCACTGAGTTCTGGCCAAGAAAATGTGGGCAGAGGCAATATAAACCATTTCTAGGCCAGACTTCCAGCTGTATGTTGATGCCCATGGATTTGTTAGAAGTTATGTGCTAAAGATGAAGAAGCTTCCATCACGTAGGACCCCAAAAAATCAAGCCTACCAGAGCCACTCCCTACCACAACCAGGAATTACAGGTGAATGACTAAAGGTGTATATATGTGTGTGTATTATATACACATAATGTAGCAGTTTATTTTTCTGTAATACAAAACTCAATCTTTCCTACTCACACATATCTAGTTTTTTCTCCCATCATCCTGTATAGTCCTGTGCTCTGTGCCACTGCTGCACTGAACGTATTGCCCATCACATTGCCTGTTCTGTTCCCTTAATTTAAATGCTTGAAAACTGGTCAGTTCAGATCTTCAGACCTGAACTCAAATATTACCACTGATGGTCTCCTAGTGTTTGCAGAATTCTGTTAATACGCACATCTCAGCATGTAGGGACTGCAACTGTATTTTTGGTAACCATGTCAAAAATTTCTTGGGGGCAAAGACTGTGTGATGAGTTAATAGGTAATCAGTGTCCTGTATTTTTCTTTTAAGAAATTTTGTTAAATGGATAAAACTTGGTAATATATACTATAATTAAGAAAAACAACCAGTAATTAGTTTTGCTATGAAAATCATTCTCCATTTAAATAGACATAATCGAATAAATTATTTTGGGAAAATTATTCACAAATTGTCACCATTCAAAATGTTGCCCAGGGTCTTATGTAAATAGTTGTGTGTGTGTGTGTGTGTGTGTGTGTGTGTGTGTGTTTTCTAGGGATGGTGGCTAAGGCTAGAGTACCTCTTCTTTGTTCCTACAACTTTCAAATTTTTAAAACTACCGTGATTCACTTTCTTAAGCCTTGCCATACACTGTTAACCAGAAAGGTGAAGAAAGTAGGTCAGTTTCCTGACCTGTTTGTCTTGCTTTAGTTATATTTTTACTCAAAGGCACTGGCAGGCATTTAAAATGCAGATACATGAGCAGGAAGCACAACACCAATGGCAAAATCTCTCTCCATTTATATCTTTTCATTGTTCTCACAGCAGGATGATCTTGACAATATGTTGTACACAAGAAAAAAATAGTTTAAATTGCTGCTACTGGCTAGAGATTCAAACAAAGCAGACCCATGACTCCAGGTATAAGGTACTTCTGTTTTCTTTCCCATTGAGTTTCAGCTAAATAATCACAAAAAGGACAATTTCTTTTCAGAAATCTTTTTTATTCTAATAGGAAATATGTAGGAATCGTAGCATAATTAATCTTCATCAGCCTCGTTAGGTGCTATCCATGGAACTAAACCACTGAGTAGTGAGTTGCCAATTCTTCCAGGATGGCAAGTTTGTACCTCTCCCATCCTCTATATAACTTTTTACACATATTCAAATATATATACAGCTACTTTACAAATTATTTTAATGATACTTGATTCAAAATCTCTAATATAATGCAAACAATTCAAAATAAAGAGTAAATATTGTGTAGCTTTTAAACAGGAGCTATTTAATACTCAAATACATATTAAATGTCTTAAAAGATGACCCATCTCTTTCTGTATTTGCCCAAGACATCAAGAAGATCCTTACTGTGGTTCAGACAACTTCTGAAGGCTCAAAGTTCTTGCTGACAGTATTTTTGGCTGAGAAAAAGGGAAATCAGACCTTTAAAAGGCTCAAATTGTGTTATTGTACATTGCGCACCATCACAGATTGAAGAATTTTTAAGATCGGAAAGACGTGGGCTGGTGTATACATGTTTAACTCCTTCTTTTAGGTTACCCTAAGTCTTGATATGTTCTTCCATGTTCCCTGCATTTTTACCTAAAAGTATTATCTTCTTGAAAATCCAATTAAGTTTCAAAATATTTAAGCAGCTAGTTAATCTCTTCATGTTTATTGTCTAACATGACTAAAACTAACTTGCACAAGAATTCAGTGTGCAATGGGTATTCTACTCCAAACATACACATATTCCATGGATGCTCTTGAGTCTTAAAGCTAATATACTTACAAGGTTATACTTCAGGCCCACGTATGGAAGAATGGAGTTCTTAAAAGTGAGCAGTGCCTAGAGGGCATAATTCTTAAATGTCTCATTTATAGAGCTATTCTAACAGTCATACATTTTTTAGAAAATATTATATATTACCTACAAATACCAAAAGAACTAAGCCATGTATGTGTGTATATATATGCATTTAAGCCTAGAATTCCATAATAAATTTACAGACCTTGGATTGTAAGATAAAGCATACAGATGTAGATACAGTCACTTATTCAAAGTGATGTTTTTATAACTACCTAGTTTGTGGTTCTAAATAATCCTAGGCTCTTCTAAATAATCCTTCTTTAGAGTTACACAAGATTCCTCTCACAGCGCACCTGAGTGGCTCAGTTGGTTGTGTCCGGATTCGGCTCAGGTCATGATCTCACGGTTTGTGAGTTCGAGCCCCGCGTCGGGCTCTGTGCTGACAGCTTGGAGCCTGAGGCCTGTTTTGGATTCTGTGTCTCCCTCTCTCTCTGCTCCTCCCCTGCTCGTGCTCTGTCTCTCTCTCTCTCTCTCAAAAGTAAATCAACATTAAAAAAATTTTTAAAAAAAGATTCCCTTTACTATTGTGTTATTACAGTAGGAGGAAATACACACAACAAATGATGTTCATAGTACTAACAAATGAGGAAATGTTTGTTCTCTGTGTTAAAATCTGGACCATTTAAAAACAAAGATTTTTACAATCTACAAATCTGTAAATTTATAATTTCTCAAATGTGGGGTCAGAATCTGCACTAAGAAGTCCTACCCATGAGCAACAGGAAAAACTTCATGTTGGTGGTTCGGGGAGTTAAGTAAGGAACATTTGCTATCTACAGTTACATAAAGGTTCCGAAAGGAATGTAGTTTTGCTTTTGAAGTTAATCACCTGCTATGTGTGCTTGACTTCATAAGTCTCCTATTACATTTCTATATTTTATATTTAGATTTTCAATTCTGAAGCTCTACCTGAAATTCAGTTCCTTCTAGAGGATATTCTCCCTGGTTCTGAAAGAAATACCTTCTAAAATATTTGTACTACATTGTTTCACTTCATTATTTAAAGAATGAAATTCTTACTCTTAGGTGGGGATATAATGAAATGGAACTTGTGTATCTTTCCATTTCACCACATGTGCATCGTGAGCTCTGTTCCATGGAAGACCTTGGAGAGAGTCAGTAATGCAGTGATTTCTCAAATGGTGTTCGCCATGCCCCGGGGGTCCCCAGGCAACAGGCACGAGGGAATGTATAGGGAGTGGGTTTCGGGGCAAGCCAGTCCTTCCTTCCTTCAACCAGAGAATGCTAACTTTTCTCTGTTCCATCTGCTTGTGATTTCTGAGGAAAGGATTTTATGGCTAAAAGTTTCAGGACTGCTCGTGCCCAATCATACTTTCACTTGAGGAAACTGTAACTTAAAAAGATGAAATAACCACCAGGGATGACAGACCTCTTAGGACAGAATCAGGACCAGATCATATCCCCCCGTTCTCTGTCTAACGTTTCTTCCATTTAGTCACTTGTTTTCCAATTTCTTTTCTAAAAAGGAATAATACAATATTTAACCAAACTTGGTGCTCAAATAAAAACAGGCAACAGTTAGACTCAATGATTTTGGTACATGTAATTTTGATGACCCTGGGGGGTGCCAAGTGGCTGCTCTTGGCTGTCAACCCAAGAAAATCCAGCAGCCCAGATAAATGGTGCTTTGTACTTTGTGATCACAATAGGTGGGCAGACTTTTTAGAATGGTGGATGCTAATATAGTCATAAGGTTAAACTTGAGCCCAGTAAATGGAAGAGCAATAGTTGTTACCAGTGTCTGGAGAGCAGGATTCTTAAATTTCTCATGGATACTTGTTATTCATTGGCCTACTTCAGGAAGCCCTGACTCAGTTGAAATCTTCGGGGAAGGCTCAGGACTTTAGGAAGTAAAAGCTTGGTAGGAGAACTCAGACTCACGGAGGATGGTGGAAGGCATTTCTGAGGTGTGTTAACACACTTGATAATTTGTCATTTGTGAGAGAGAAAAATGAGAGTATAATAGGTTGTTTTTAATTGCTGCTATAACAAATTCCCACAAACTGGGTAGTTTAAAACAATACAAATGGATTACCTTGCAAAGGTACAGTTAAGAAGTCCAAAATGGGTCTCACTGACGAAAACCAAGTTGTGGTCAGGGCTGTGCTCCTTCTGGAGGATCTAGGGGAAAATTTGGATGCCTTTTGCAGCTACTAGAGGTCACCCATGTTCTAAGGTTTGTGGCCCTTTGTTCTGTCTCCGAAGTAGCAGTACTGGACTGAGTCCTTATGCTGTCTTCTCTTGGTTCTCCTCTGCCTCCCACTTCTCCTGTTAAGAATGTTTGTGATTACATTAATGTCAACTGGAAAATCCAGGATAATCTCCCTGTTTTAAAGTCAGCTGGTTAACAACCTTAATTTCATCTAATTCCTCTTTACCATGTAATGTAACATGTTTACAGGTTCTGGGGACTAGGACATAGACGTCTTTAGCGGGGGACTATTATTCTGTCTACCACACATAGTATCGACATGGATTAGGAAACTGACATGTATGGATTGGAACTCACTAAGAATTTACTGAGGCCTCTTGTGGTGATAGTATACTACCTACGTCGATGGAGTTTTTTAATAAATTTTAAATGAATCCGAAGAACTCTTTAAGATAGTGCTTGATACATAGTAAGTTTCCAAAATGTTAGCTAACATGAAAATTTTGGTAACCTCTTGGAGTACCTACATTTTTTGACAAAGCAATTAAGCAAAAGTTCTTTCTTATGTTAAATATGATAGTGCTGAACAGTTAAGCTGTTAAATCAAGGTCTTAAAACTGTTTGTAAAGGAAAAATGTAATCCTGTAGTTCAAGAAATAAAGCCATTTTGAAGCATAGCACCTCTCATGAAGAGTTTCTATAAAGGACTTACTCCCTTTGCTTAATCATATTGGCCTTTTAAAGAAACCTATATTCCTTCAGCATTGTCACTCACAAAAGTACAAACTGCGGCCTTCCTTGACACAGAACACGGTTCTTCCAGCTACAGAATAATCTCCCTGTTAAACTCTGGGACTTTACCTTCCTGTTACAAGAAATCATTTTATTTCTTAAATACTTGTGGTGGTCTTGAAATACTTTAAATATAACCAGAGTGTCTTTCAAGCCCTGATACCCACAGTAGGATCTTATAAGGCACTTCATTTGTTTAATGTAGAGAAAATTTTGCCAGCTTTAATCTGTAAGTAAACACCACAGCCAGACACTCTTATTGCACAAAGCTGTGTACCAACATGGTCCCGTGGTCTCTAAATTCTCTTATTTGTCATAGTTGCCATTCATGCTGCCACACCAAGCTTTCTCTGTGATTGCTGGGGGAAATGGTCTATTCACTTCTCTGGTGCCTCTGTTTCTTTGCTGTTCTTGGATTTCTCGGAGCACATATATACTTTCTCCTTTAAAAATATTTCCATTGAGTTCCATCTGAAAAACTCAATGCTTCTATCACACTCATGTGACATCCTCTTAAGTTTTCCAGCAATGCCGTGGATACTGCTCATTTGTGTTTCTTTCATCATTTTTATGGGATTTGGGGAAAGTGACTTTTATCTGTCATTGGATCAAAAGTCTCAGGCTCTATATTTCAACATAAGCATAAGTTAAAAATTGGGACATGCATACTCGCACATTTTTTTTAACATCTATTTTATTTTTGAGAGACATAAGGAATGGGGCAGGGTCAGAGAGAGAAGGAGACAGACACAGAATCCGAAGCAGGCTCCAGGCTCTGAGCTGTCAGCACAGAGCCCAACACGGGGCTTGAACTCACAAACCATGAGATCATGACCTGAGCCAAAGCCAGATGGTCGACCGACTGAGCCACCCAGGTGCCCCAGGATATTCACACATTTTTAAAATGAGCGATGTGGAGCCAGGTTCCGGAAGATGGCGGCGTAGGAGGACGCGGGGCTCACAGCGCGTCCTGCCGATCACTTAGATTCCACCTACACCTGCCTAAAGAACCCAGAAAACCGCCAGAGGATTAGCAGAAGGGAGTCTCCGGAGTCAAGCGCAGACCAGAGGCCCACGGAAGAGGGTAGGAAGGGCGGCGAGGCGGTGCGCGCTCCATGGACTGGCGGGAGGGAGCCGGGGCAGAGGGGCGGCTCGCCGGCCAAGCAGAGCCCCCGAGTCGGGCTGGCAAAAGCGGAGGGGCCGGACAGACTGTGTTCCGACAGCAAGCGCGACTTAGCGTCTGGGAGGTCATAAGTTAACAGCTCTGCGCGGAAAGCGGGAAGGCTGGAGGACAAAGGGAGGGAGAGCTGCTGAGCCCCCGGACGGCAGAGCTCAGCTTGGCGGGGAACAAAGGCGCCAGCGCCATCTCCCCCGCCCATCCCCCAGCCAAAATCCCAAAGGGAACCAGTTCCTGCCAGGGAACTTGCTCGCTCCGCGCAAACACCCAACTCTGTGCTTCTGCGGAGCCAAACCTCCGGCAGCGGATCTGACTCCCTCCCGCTGCCACAGGGCCCCTCCTGAAGTGGATCACCTAAGGAGAAGCGAGCTAAGCCTGCCCCTCCAGCCCCCGTGCACCTTGCCTACCCACCCCAGCTAATACGCCAGATCCCCAGCAACACAAGCCTGGCAGTGTGCAAGTAGCCCAGACGGGACACGCCACCCCACAGTGAATCCCGCCCCTAGGAGAGGGGAAGAGAAGGCACACACCAGTCTGACTGTGGCCCCAGCAGTGGGCTGGGGGCAGACATCGGGTCGGACTGCGGCCCCGCCCACTAACTCCAGTTATACACCACAGCACAGGGGAAGTGCCCTGCAGGTCCTCACCACGCCAGGGACTCTCCAAAATGACCAAACGGAAGAATTCCCCTCAGAAGAATCTCCAGGAAATAACAACAGCTAATGAACTGATCAAAAAGGATTTAAATAATATAACAGAAAGTGAATTTAGAATAATAGTCATAAAATTAATCGCTGGGCTTGAAAACAGTATACAGGACAGCAGAGAATCTCTTGCCACAAAGATCGAGGGACTAAGGAACAGTCACGAGGAGTTGAAAAACGCTTTAAACGAATTGCAAAACAAAATGGAATCCACGATGGCTCGGCTTGAAGAGGCAGAGGAGAGAATAGGTGAACTAGAAGATAAAGTTATGGAGAAAGAGGAAGCTGAAAGAAAGAGAGATAAAAAAATCCAGGAGTATGAGGGGAAAATTAGAGAACTAAGTGATACACTAAAAAAAAATAATATACGCATAATTGGTATCCCAGAGGAGGAAGAGAGAGGGAAGGGTGCTGAAGGGGTACTTGAACAAATTATAGCTGAGAACTTCCCTGAACTGGGGAAGGAAAAAGGCATTGAAATCCAAGAGGCACAGAGAACTCCCTTCAGACGTAACTTGAATCGATCTTCTGCACGACATATCATAGTGAAACTGGCAAAATACAAGGATAAAGAGAAAATTCTGAAAGCAGCAAGGGATAAACGTGCCCTCACATATAAAGGGAGACCTATAAGACTCGTGACTGATCTCTCCTTTGAAACTTGGCAGGCCAGAAAGGCTTGGCACGATATCTACAGTGTGCTAAACAGAAAAAATATGCAGCCGAGAATCCTTTATCCAGCAAGTCTGTCATTTAGAATAGAAGGAGAGATAAAGGTCTTCCCAAACAAACAAAAACTGAAGGAATTTGTCACCACGAAACCAGCCCTACAAGAGATCCTAAGGGGGATCCTGTGAGACAAAGTACCAGAGACATCACTACAAGCATAAAACATACAGACATCACAATGACTCTAAACCCATATCTTTCTATAATAACACTGAATGTAAATGGATTAAATGCGCCAACTAAAAGACATAGGGTATCAGAATGGATAAAAAAACAAGACCCATCTATTTGCTGTCTACAAGAGACTCATTTTAGATCTGAGGACACCTTTAGATTGAGAGTGAGGGGATGGAGAACTATTTATCATGCTCCTGGAAGCCAAAAGAAAGCTGGAGTAGCCATACTTATATCAGACAAACTAGACTTTAAATTAAAGGCTGTAACAAGAGATGAAGAAGGGCATTATATAATAATCACAGGGTCTATCCACCAGGAAGAGCTAACTATTATAAATGTCTATGCGCCAAATACCCAAGCCCCCAGATATATAAAACAATTACTCATAAACATAAGCAACCTTATTGATAAGAATGTGGTCATTGCAGGGGACTTTAACACCCCACTTACAGAAATGGATAGATCATCTAGACACACAGTCAATAAAGAAACCAGGGCCCTGAATGATACATTGGATCAGATGGACTTGACAGATATATTTAGAACTCTGCATCCCAAAGCAACAGAATATACTTTCTTCTCGAGTGCACATGGAACATTCTCCAAGATAGATCATATACTGGGTCACAAAACAGCCCTTCATAAGTTTACAAGAATTGAAATTATACCATGCATACTTTCAGACCACAATGCTATGAAGCTTGAAATCAACCACAGGAAAAAGTCTGGAAAACCTCCAAAAGCATGGAGGTTAAAGAACACCCTACTAACGAATGAGTGGGTCAACCAGGCAATTAGAGAAGAAATTAAAACATATATGGAAACAAACGAAAATGAAAATACAACAATCCAAACGCTTTGGGATGCAGCGAAGGCAGTCCTGAGAGGAAAATACATTGCAATCCAGGCCTATCTCAAGAAACAAGAAAAATCCCAAATACAAAATCTAACAGCACACCTAAAGGAAATAGAAGCAGAACAGCAAAGGCAGCCTAAACCCAGCAGAAGAAGAGAAATAATAAAGATCAGAGCAGAAATAAACAATATAGAATCTAAAAAAACTGTAGAGCAGATCAACGAAACCAAGAGTTGGTTTTTTGAAAAAATAAACAAAATTGACAAACCTCTAGCCAGGCTTCTCAAAAAGAAAAGGGAGATGACCCAAATAGATAAAATCATGAATGAAAATGGAATGATTACAACCAATCCCTCAGAGATACAAACAATTATCAGGGAATACTATGAAAAATTATATGCCAGCAAATTGGACAACCTGGAAGAAATGGACAAATTTCTAAACACCCACACTCTTCCAAAACTCAATCAGGAGGAAATAGAAAGCTTGAACAGACCCATAACCAGCGAAGAAATTGAATCGGTTATCAAAAATCTCCCAACAAATAAGAGTCCAGGACCAGATGGCTTCCCAGGGGAGTTCTACCAGACATTTAAAGCAGAGATAATACCTATCCTTCTCAAGCTATTCCAAGAAATAGAAAGGGAAGGAAAACTTCCAGACTCATTCTTTGAAGCCAGTATTACTTTGATTCCTAAACCAGACAGAGACCCAGTAAAAAAAGAGAACTACAGGCCAATATCCCTGATGAATATGGATGCAAAAATTCTTAATAAGATACTAGCAAATCGAATTCAACAGCATATAAAAAGAATTATTCACCATGATCAAGTGGGATTCATTCCTGGGATGCAGGGCTGGTTCAACATTCGCAAATCGATCAACGTGATACATCACATTAACAAAAAAAAAGAGAAGAACCATATGATCCTGTCAATCGATGCAGAAAAGGCCTTTGACAAAATCCAGCACCCTTTCTTAATAAAAACCCTTGAGAAAGTCGGGATAGAAGGAACATACTTAAAGATCATAAAAGCCATTTATGAAAAGCCCACAGCTAACATCATCCTCAACGGGGAAAAACTGAGAGCTTTTTCCCTGAGATCAGGAACACGACAGGGATGCCCACTGTCACCGCTGCTGTTTAATATAGTGCTGGAAGTTCTAGCATCAGCAATCAGACAACAAAAGGAAATCAAAGGCATCAAAATTGGCAAAGATGAAGTCAAGCTTTCGCTTTTTGCAGATGACATGATATTATACATGGAAAATCCGATAGACTCCACCAAAAGTCTGCTAGAACTGATACATGAATTCAGCAAAGTTGCAGGATACAAAATCAATGTGCAGAAATCAGTTGCATTCTTATACACTAACAATGAAGCAACAGAAAGACAAATGAAGAAACTGATCCCATTCACAATTGCACCAAGAAGCATAAAATACCTAGGAATAAATCTAACCAAAGATGTAAAAGATCTGTATGCTGAAAACTATAGAAAGCTTATGCAGGTAATTGAAGAAGATATAAAGAAATGGAAAGACATTCCCTGCTCATGGATTGGAAGAATAAATATTGTCAAAATGTCAATACTACCCAAAGCTATCTACACATTCAATGCAATCCCAATCAAAATTGCACCAGCATTCTTCTCGAAACTAGAACAAGCAATCCTAAAATTCATATGGAACCACAAAAGGCCCCGAATAGCCAAAGTACTTCTGAAGAAGAAGACCAAAGCAGGAGGCATCACAATCCCAGACTTTAGCCTCTACTACAAAGCTGTCATCATCAAGACAGCATGGTATTGGCATAAAAACAGACACATAGACCAATGGAATAGAATAGAAACCCCAGAACTAGACCCACAAACGTATGGCCAACTCATCTTTGACAAAGCAGGAAAGAACATCCAATGGAAAAAAGAGAGTCTCTTTAACAAATGGTGCTGGGAGAACTGGACAGCAACATGCAGAAGGTTGAAACTAGACCACTTTCTCACACCATTCACAAAAATAAACTCAAAATGGATAAAGGACCTGAATGTGAGACAGGAAACCATCAAAACCTTAGAGGAGAAAGCAGGAAAAGACCTCTCTGACCTCAGCCGTAGCAATCTCTTACTCGGCACATCCCCAAAGGCAAGGGAATTAAAAGCAAAAGTGAATTACTGGGACCTTATGAAGATAAAAAGCTTCTGCACAGCAAAGGAAACAACCAACAAAACTAAAAGGCAACCAACGGAATGGGAAAAGATATTTGCAAATGACACATCGGACAAAGGGCTAGTATCCAAAATCTATAAAGAGCTCATCAAACTCCACACCCGAAAAACAAAGAACCCAGTGAAGAAATGGGCAGAAGACATGAATAGACACTTCTCTAAAGAAGACATCCGGATGGCCAACAGGCACATGAAAAGATGTTCAACGTCGCTCCTTATCAGGGAAATACAAATCAAAACCACACTCAGATACCACCTCACGCCAGTCAGAGTGGCCAAAATGAAGAAATCAGGAGACTATAGATGCTGGAGAGGATGTGGAGAAACAGGAACCCTCTTGCACTGTTGGTGGGAATGCAAATTGGTGCAGCCGCTCTGGAAAACAGTATGGAGGTTCCTCAGAAAATTAAAAATAGACCTACCCTATGACCCAGCAATAGCACTGCTAGGAATTTATCCAAGGGATACAGGAGTACTGATGCATAGGGGCACCTGTACCCCAATGTTTATAGCGGCACTCTCAACAATAGCCAAATTATGGAAAGAGCCTAAATGTCCATCAACTGATGAATGGATAAAGAAATTGTGGTTTATATACACAATGGAATACTACGTGGCAATGAGAAAAAATGAAATACGGCCTTTTGTAGCAACATGGATGGAACTGGAGAGTGTGATGCTAAGTGAAATAAGCCATACAGAGAAAGACAGATACCATATGGTTTCACTCTTATGTGGATCCTGAGAAACATAACAGAAACCCATGGGGGAGGGGAAGGAAAAAAAAAAAAAAAAAAGAGGTTAGAGTGGGAGAGAGCCAAAGCATTAGAGACTGTTAAAAACTGAGAACAAACTGAGGGTTGATGGGGGGTGGGAGGGAGGGCAGGGTGGGAGGGAGGGCAGGGTGGGTGATGGGTATTGAGGAGGGCACCTTTTGGGATGAGCACTGGGTGTTGTATGGAAACCAATTTGACAGTAAATTTCATATATTAAAAAATAAAAAAAATAAAAAAAATAAAAATAAAAAAAAAAAATAAAATAAAATAAAATGAGCGATGTATTTTAATTTATGTGATTTAATGACAGCACGGAAAGTGTAGTGTATATGAAAGAATATCAACTTAGTTTCTGACTACATTGTTGAGAATTCTTTCCAGTAATAAATACATCCTACCTTTATATTTAGTAAATAAGTAAAATGAAATAAATTGAAGTCATTAACCATAATTAAAATTTACCGGATAATTGTTTAATTTCACGAAGGAAAATACCAACCCAAGGTAGAACATAACTCAGAAATACTTGATACCATAATATGCCTCAGATTTTTCCTCTTGGCAAGATTTAGTGAAAGCTATTATGAAACCTAGAACTTAAAAATTATTCAGGTTGTATTTCATATTGAGTCCAAAGACTTATACTGCTATCTAGTGGCCACTCTGAGTAATTTTAAATTATAAGCTACAAATGCAAACCACAACATTGCTGTTAAAATTTTAAGTCATTAGGGTTGACTTATTGTGTTAATCTAGACAAAACAATGCTAAAAATTGCACTGTACTTGTAGACAAGAAGGTAAGAACTCTTCCATTGTGAATGCAGTACACTCTATTAATAGACATGTATTTTCATAATAAGTAAAATGTTAAGAATGATAATACCAAGCAAAGAAAATTTTAGGTAAAAACTAGGGTAACATTTGAATAATGATGCACTAAAAATTAATAATAATGAATAAAATAATGATTCATCATAAACTATACCAAAATAAAAAATTTGAGCTTCTTCTGAATAGTAATAAATTATCCTTGATTTAGAAAAATTTCAGGGAATTTCATTTTTTTTTTTATCCAGAGATTTTTTTAGTGGCACCACACACTGGGTAACATTTGAAGCCAAGCTATTTACTGGACACGTGAGGTCAAATGAATTCTAAGGTAATCTTTTCAGGTTGTTATTGTTACATTGTGAATTCACCTTATTAAGTATGACTGAAATTTCTTAAAACCTAAATTATTCACAATGAAGGAAAAAAAAAGCTGACATCTTCCTGACTTGGCAATAGAAGTTAGATAAGACTGAAAAAGAATATATATTGGTTAGTTGGCCTGGCCCTTTTTAGTGACTCTACTGTGTCAACAGTACTGGAAAAACTACTCTCAAAACATTATTGGT
Source organism: Panthera tigris (assembly GCF_018350195.1). NCBI lineage: Eukaryota > Metazoa > Chordata > Mammalia > Carnivora > Felidae > Panthera > Panthera tigris. The sequence continues at coordinate 83,545,438 of NC_056661.1, forward strand.
AGGGAAAATAGTTATTCTCCAAGTCTTGATGTTTGGTAGTGCTGTCTCCACAAAGAAAGGGGCCAGGCAAACACACCCACATTTTCTTGTTACTTTTTTCTTTAAAAACATTTTTTTCATGTTTATTTTTGAAAGAGAGAGACAGAGTGCAAGCAGGGGAGAGGCAGAAAGAGAGGGAGACACAGAAACTGAAGCAGGCTCCAGGCGCTGAGCTATCAGCAGAGCTTGAAGCGGGGCTCGAACCCACAAACTGAGATCATGACCTAAGCCAAGTCAGACACTTAACCGACTGAACCACCAAGGCACCCCAACACCCAAATTTTGTTGTTAATGGGTAGCAGGACTGTTCTACTACTTTATTTTTGTCACAAACCATGTTTCCTACTCACAATGAATGTGCACATGCACATGTATGTGCAATGTGCACAGATTTCACAGAGTTCAGATTGTTACCTGGGCTGCAAAGAAAACATTTAGCTTCCCTCCTAGGGTAGTTTAGCTCTAATTACCTGACAATTAAACTCTACGATTTGACATCTCCAGGAGATAGTCCTATAATGTTGATAAACATTTTGAATGGTATGTAATTCACATATTGCTCTATTAAATGTGAGTGCATATTTATAATTTTTGCACATGAATGCTAAAATGTGTCATGCTTATGTTATTAGGTTGTATGCCTCATGGAATTTTCCTTAAATTCAGTCAATGGATTTAAATACAAATTATGATTTGGAGTTTGTATACTTTCATGCTTGCAAATCATTAAGATGTCATTCCTAGACATTCTTCAACAAAAAGGCAATTGCATAGTACCACAAAGGATTCTCTTTTAATTTTCATTAGGACAGAAATAATTCCTGTGTGAAAAGCTTTATAATGCTATTAATAATTGAATTGCTCTGAAGAGACTGGAATACATCCCATGTCATGTGTAATCAGCTACCTCATCAAAAATAATGATATCAGAATAACTATTCCAAAATCATTGAATTTGGGGGTAAAGGCTAACTAAAATCGTTCAGTAAAATCTCATGGAAAATATTTGTTTGACCAGCAAGTGCAAGTGCTGACAGATTGTGTACTAATATGAGATGCTAGCATGTAGTTACTTTAATTAATTATTCACTGACTCCACCACATTCATTGTGAACATCACACAGATATGGAGAGTGGTCATAAGCAGTGGTGCACGGAATGTGATCTGAGACAGGTTTACAATGATGCATTATATGTGTTTGTTTTATTCTCATATAAATTAATAAGTTAGCTTTGTTAAAAAATGACTAAAGACAAAGTGTATGTGACACGAAATATTTTAATAGTTCATGAAGTAGACAGTCTCCTTCCCCAAAACTACAAAATAGGGTGGAAGGCAGGAGGCTTTTCTAGGATAAAGAATAAAGAGGGGTGCCTTGGTGGATCAGTTGGTTGAGTGTCCAATGCTTGATTTTGGGCTCAGGTCATGATCCCAGGGTCCTGGGATCAAGCCCTGCATTGAGATCTGCACTGAGTGTGGAGCCTGCTTAAGATTCTCTCTCTCCCCCTCTGCTCTTCTCCCCCACTCATGCTTGCTTGCTCTCTCTCTCTCTCTCTCTCTCTCGCTTGCTCTCTCTCTCTCTCAAAAAAAAATAAATAACAAGGAAGATACAAAAAGAAAACATCTGATTGGCTGGAGTCACATAGTCCATCTTGTTTGGGATGAGAGGCCACAGAATTGGCTTGTTATTTGGGGATTGGCTGCTGAATTTACTGTCTTATCAAGAGAAGCAATAGGTACAATAAGGTCATATAAGTTTCATTTTGCTGATGTGGCACCCCAGGCAAGAACGATTCCATCTTGCGCCTAGAAAGTTATTTCAACAGTTCTCTCTTTTGATCAGTCTTAATGTGACTCTCCATTACCATTGCTTCTTTGGGTCTTAGTTTATTATTCGAAGAGATTATGTCAGGCTCCTATTCTTGGAGCCACTTACATTTTTCTGTTCCTTTCTGTTGTTCCAGTCAGAGGAGACATCTGTCAGCTGGTCAATGGCTGCCACATGCATTTAAAACTTTTGAGAGAACTCAGTGTATCAGGGAACCAGTAATAATTATTAGCAACAAAACAATTCCCATGGTTTGGAGAACTCTTGAGCCAAGGTCCCCATGACACAAACCAGCTCCAATCACAAAAGAAATTACCCTGAAGGCAGGAGAGGTAGTTAAGCCATTCCCCCTCTTTATGTATTTTATGTAACTGTATCTATACTTACCCAGAAGTATATATCTGGGAACCTTTTTCCAGAGAAACTGAAGCATTGGAAATCAGAAAGAAGTTTATGTTGGGTACAAAGAACTACAGGACCACCAGCATCATAACAAATCCAAGTCCATTGTAGCTTGGATTACTCTCTTCCGCAATGGTCTGAGATATGTGAACAATGGCATTATCGTTTCAGGCCAGGGCAAAGAAGAAGGTGTCCAAGAGAGTCCTAAAGCTCTTCACTGTGAAATATTTAAGAAAAGGAAGTACCTAGGAATAAACTTAACAAAAGAGGTGAAAGACCTGTATTCTGAAAACCATAAAACGTTTATGAAAGAAATTGAAGATGACACAAACAAATGAAAAGATACTTTGTGTTCATGGGCTGGAAGAATATTGTCAAAATATTCACATTACCCAAAAGCAATATAGATTTAGTGAACTCATATCAAAATACCAATAGCATTTTTCACGGAACTCAAACAAATAATACTAAAGTTTGCATGGAACCATGAAAGACTTCAAATATCCAAAGCAATCCTCACAAAGAAGAACAAAGCTTTGAGATATCACAATCCCAGATTTAAAAATATACTACAAAGATGTAGTAATCGAAACAGTATGTTACTATCACAGAAACAGGCACACAGACCAAGAGAGCCCAGAAATAAGCCTACACTTACATAGTCGATTTATGACCAAGGAAATAAAAATATGCAATGGGAAAAGGTCTCTTCAACAAATGGTGTTAGGAAAACTGAACCACTTTTTTTTACACCATACACAATATAAACTCAAAATGGATTAAAAACCTAAATGTGAGACCTGAAACCACAAAACTCCTAGAAGAGAACATAGGCAGAAATTTGTTTGACATCAGCTGTAACAACATTATTCTAGATATGTCTTCTAAGGCAAGGGCAACAAGAACAAAAATAAACTATTGGGACTATACCAAAATAAAATTCTTTTGCACAGCAAAGGAAACTGTCAACCTAGTGAATGAGAGAAATTTGTAAGTGATACACGCAATAAGGGGTTAGCATCCAAAATATATAAAGAACTTATACAATTCAGCACCAGGAAAACCAATCTGATTAGAAAATGAGCAGGAGACCTGAATAGACATTTTTCCAAAGAAGACATACTACAGATGGCAATAGACATGTGAAAAGATGCTCAACATTGCTAACCACCAGAGAAATACAAATCAAAACCACAATGAGGTACTATCTTACACATGTCAGACTGACTAGAATCAAAAAGACCACCAGTGTTGGTAAGGATATGGAGATAAAGCAACCCTTGTGTACTTTTGGTAAGAATGTAAATTAGTTCAGCCACCGTGGAAAACGGTATGGAGGGTCCTCAAAAACTTAAAATTAGAATTACCATATGATACAGCAATTCCACTACTGGGTATTTAATCAAAGAAAATCACTATTTCAAAAAGATATATGCACCACTGTGTTTATTAAAGGATTATTTACAATAGCCGAAATATAGAAGCAACCCAAGTGTCCATTGAAAGGTGAATGGATAAATAAGATTTGGTATATATCTACAATGGAATATGAATCAGCCATAAAAAAAGGATGAGATAGTCCCATTTGCAACAATGTGGATGGACCTAGAGGGTATAATACAAAGTGAAGTAAGTCAGAGAAAGATGACTACCATGTGATTTCACTTACATGTAGAATCTAAAAACCAAAACAAAGCACAAAACAGACTCTTAAACACAGAAAACAAACTGTTGGTTGCCAGAGGGGTGGTGGGTAGAGAGGTGGGTGAAATCAAGAAGATTAAGAGATAAAAACTTCCAGTTACAAAATAAATAAGTCACAGAGACGAGAAGTATAGCATTAAAAACAGAAGAAAAGGATGGTCAGCAAGGGAAGGAGGAAAGGAAGGAAAGCTTCTGGATCCTCTTGCTAGGACACCTTGGGAAAAAACAGTCTACCTTGATGGCAGCTACTTTTCTCCCTAGTCAATTAGATTTTGAGGCCTCCAGCATTTTCCCAGGATCAGGTGTCAGGTGGGGCCTTCTTCAGTTGGGAAATCTGCACCCAGGGTTCTTTGACATCTTGTAATTTGACAGTGGTGTCAGTGGTCAAGGGTACTTGGTAGGGTCCTTTTCCAGAATCTCTCTTTTGCAAAAGCATCAGTGTAAAACAGTAACTGTAAATGACAAAAGACTTAAAAATGGCCATGGTTTAAAGATCTGAGGAGAGTTTGTTATAATGTAAATGACAAGAAAATGTGGTTACTTGTGACAAAACCTTTTAGGACAATAACTGGAATTATGACTGATAACATACCAACATATCATATTTTTAGAAATGTTACACAATTTCTGGAATACTTATGTTAATAAATACAAACATAGCCTAAGAAGGTTTAAGCATCACTTCTTATTTGACAATGTTTCGTATGTAATTGAACAGAACAAATTAATTAGTTTAACATCTCTCTTTCCCAACATGAGAGACAAATCCCTTCAGACTTTCCAGGGATCCTCTGGGAAACCTAAGTGATTTCAAGGGCAAAAGGAATCCAGTTGGAATTTGATTTGGGGAAGTAGTCAAAATATCAAAAGGTTTGATCATTTGACTAAATAGGACCACAAATGATTGTAAAATAATAATTATTTAACCAAAGTGACCATAGAAGATTTTAAAGACAAATACAGAAGTTTACATGATGTGAAAAACGTAGCTCTTTTAATATTGAGAAGACTGGGCTTTTGTAAGTTACTAAAGTCCTAATAAAGACAACATGAAGCACAGGAAATTGTTTTGGTAAGACATAACATCTTTGCTGTCCAAGCAGATTACTTAAAAGCTAAACAAAAAGCTTTATTTACAATTTATTATTAAGAGCAGTCCAATAGTCTAAAAACCTTTTCCCTTTTAACAAAGAATAGTGTATTTTTATATTATAACTCATTTTTAAAAAACTTAAATCCATTCCAATCTTAGCCAGTTTTATGACACATACAATTCATTTCCCAAGGTTCCTTTTCCACAAACTTACAACTTTTTATACCTATTCAGATTTGTCTTGTGTTTTTTCCTTTTTTTTCCTCATTCTGTAACAATCATTTCACTTTAAGACAAAATTTCTTTCTTTTTTTCCTTTACCAAAAGCAAACAACAGCAAAACATGTCCACCACAACTTTCCTTATGTAAAAAAAAAAAAAAAAAAAGTCTACTTTCCTTAGCTACTTTTTACACACAATTGTTTTCTTACGTAAGGCCTTTATTATTTCTAATAGGTGTAATTACACATATTAATGAGAGTTCTTCACTCTTAGTTTCCACTAGAAATTATGGATTCTGAGAGGTAAGCAATCATAGACTGGGGAATTTATAAATATATTTCATAATTTCTAGAAGTACATTCTTTCTCATCGTAAATTTTTCAATGTGGCACAAAATATGTTTACTAATACACCCAAATATCTTTAGTTCTTTTGTAAAAGTGGATAAATATTCAGTAATTAATGTTTAAGTATTTTTTTAACTTGGAAATCATCTAGTCAGTGAATATCCAGCATATAGCTTTAAGAATTCAAGTTACCAAAAGTTGTGGAAATTATTTTTAAGTTGATAAAGTATAATTATTGTTGAACAGTTTATTTATAAACTCACATCTATTTAATTTGCTGCTTCTTAACAATTACATTTTGGTTGTTCATGAAAATTCTATGAGGCATTAAACAGATAATCTTTCTTGCTGACGACTGTGTAACAGAAATAGCATGAGGTTATTTTACTTTTGGTAATCCTAGGTAGAATAAAAGTAGTATGTTTAATGCTGATAACTCAAAAAGACATGCCTATTTTAGTTAAATCAACAAATTTAAACTAACTTTCATTCATTGAAGATTATTCTAGATCATGTGAACCTGAATAGAGCTCTTTACAAATACCCCTGGAGGTAGAAAAAAATTGCATATTTATGTTGTACGTAAATAGACGTACATAAACATACAGATAGATACAAAGACATCTTATGGTTTTAACTTTAAAATTTTTAGCCATGAGACAGGAACAATAATGCAAAACTCACTAATGTATAAAAGAACAATTGGATCCAAATTGTGTTCCTGGCAGATGGAATAAGTTAAGATGCTCAGATGTTTAGACCTTTTACTATTTGTGGATAAAACTTTTAAGATTTTTCATTTGCTTAGTTTCTAAATCTAAGATAAAAATTACCTCCCTGAAGTTTGTATTTCAAAGAGATGGTCCTCAGTTCCTAGAGAAGACCAGGAAGAACATTTACATCTCCAAGTCACAGAGAAAGAATGCAAGCTCCTCCAAGAAAGGTTTTTGCTTCCTAGGGCCAGATTTTGTGACCTTAGGAAATGAATAGGGGAGAATTGTGGATTGGTCAAATTGTGGACTTTGTGTTGTTTCTGAAGCCACACTTCTGGTCCTATAAAGAAAAGGACAGCTATTTCTAATTCCTCAAGGAACTGGATTATAATTTGAGTGATTTCAAGACATCAACCCATTCACCCAACTATATTATCTTCAATTTGCTTCTGTATTTCAGGAAGATCTTCAACTAACATAAAAATCAGAAGATTATTATGTTCTATATTTAGAATGTTTTTCTTACCCTGTGGGTACATAGTTTGATTTAGGTTAGGAAAAAAGCCTAAAAAGTTCTTATCAAGCACTGAATATCAGTTGCCAATTTAGCCAACTTCTGATCATAAAGCTACTTAAAAAAATCCTTTCATCTAATACTGTATGTCAAGGATATTTTAGCCATACTAATTTTTAAAATCCTTTCAAATATATTCTCAGGTTTTAGCAGATACAAATAGTAAATATTCCTGGCAACACTGAATGACCCCATGAACTAAAGAGGCATCCCCAAAGCAGGTGCAAAAGTTACTATCCTCTCAAGATCCAGAGCCACTCCCAAAGATAGCCAAAATAAAAAAAAAGATAACTCCCCTTAGAGCTAGCAACAGTTTCTAGGACACTAGCTACAAGTGGGGTATAGTCCACATTTCTGTCTGGACCTATATTTGGGCCCCCAACCTGATAGGTGGGCTGCTGCATATGCAAGAGCAAGAAACCTTTATGTCCCAGGGAATCAGAAAGTCAAGCCAAGTTCTCAGGACACAAATGAGACAAGATGGCAACAACTCTCCCTGGGAGAGAAAGGATTGAAAAACAACGGGCACCCCCAAAACCAAATTAAGAGTGTAGTTTGGGAAGGGACAACATGAAATGTTGAAATGTTACTTTCTGTCAAATGAAAATCCTAAAACAATTCAGTAATGAGTTTGATGTTCTTTATTCGAGGAGAAACAGTCTGTGGATGGGGAGAGTTATATGCCTCACAAGCAGTGGAGCACTCTTCCTGGGGGATTTTGAGCAAGAGCAGAGTTTTCTAGACTATTAGATGAGGCAACACAGAAACAGAGTAGGACATGGGGAATTTCCTTATAAAGCTAGCAGGTCCTATTCTTTAGGGTAAGGTAAGCTGGTTAAAAATGAGTTGGTGGATTGTGAGTGGGGTATGTTACGTTTCCTTGACTGGTGTTTTCACGAAGTGCAGGCTGACTTAGGTTTATGTTTTTGATGTGGGTCATGCTAATGAGGCAACGTCCATTTTGTGGGTCCCCATATACAGATTAGCTTTATCACTTCCTTTCTTGACCAGAGCTGAGGAGATTCATGAGAGCCAACTGTAGTAAGAATTCTTACCCTTTGCTTGGCAGAAGCCCGTTTCCCCAGGATCCCATCTGTAGGTCCCTCAGTAAGTGGGGTTTAAGTAGATAGTGCAGCCCTGGTATCTACCAGAATTTGGCAAAGTTCTCTATTAATTTTAATTTTAGTTTCCCCTTGTCTTTTTATGGGACAAAGTGGTAGAAGACTACTTGGAATTCCTCAGCATCCCTTCAACTCTGGAGTGGCCCATATGGAGGCCATCTTTTGAGGGTAGATATGGCAGCATTTTGAGTGTGCGTGAAAGGACTTGACAAAACCTTTGAGGTCAATCTTTTTCCAGTACTGATTACAATTGAGACACCAATTTTGGGGGCCAGGGTTTTCATAATGGGCCCCTAGGTCGGTATAATGAGGGATGCCCAACTATTTTCATTTTTCTTGCCTTGGAGCTATTGCTGTTTTAAGTCCAGTGAGTTGGTGGTCTTTGGTTTATGGTCTTATGGTGTCTTCAGAGTAGAAAGAATTCAGATAGAGAAAAGTTGACTGAGTACTCAAGTAAAAGAGGATGGAGAGGAGTAGTCAGAATCACATCAGTTTTATAGTCTTTTGTTTTGGGTGCCTCTTGCGTCTACCTCTTTTTTAGTCTTTTGTGATGAAGCTTTCAATGAAGCCATTTTGTAATTTTAAAGACTTTTTGAGGCTTCTACATGTCAGTTAAAATAGGTATCCCATTCTGTTTCTTGATTTCAGAACCCCTGCTTTCAAGTGCACTTTTTAAGTGAATGATCTTGTCTAATTGGAACATTCCCCATAATTTTATAATTCCAGGTTGTGTTTGTAGGATTTTGCCATTTTTTGCAGTCATCTATAGCTTCTGTCACCACAGTTACCAGACATAAAATAGGTCAGAAGGTGGAGCACTCAGTTATTTGAAATGTGAGCATCCCATTTCTTTACCTAAGGCTTAGATTTCTGAGAGTCAAATTAATACCTTAAGGGGATGTGGTGTCATGTTGGGGATTTTGTGGTGTTTTACAGTATAACTTGATGCATGGAAATTTTCTTGATGTTGGTGAGTGACCTCATGTCAATCTAACTCATTCTGTGACCAACTTATCCTAGCAAGAGAATTTCAGAGTTAGGTAGCCAATGCTCTAACAGCTTTTTGGTGCTCGACCCATGCCCATCGATCTTGTAGCTGTGGCTTCAGAGATTCCCATTAACAGTAGTCAATTATTCCTCTCATGAGATTTCTTTGTCGTGAAAGACATCCTGATGGCTTTTAATAGTCTGACCTGGGCCTACTTAGATTTTGATTTTGATGGTCAAAACAGTCCAAGTTTTTTGTCAATTTATTTTTCCAAGTCCCCCAGTGGTATATGCTGTGTACTTAGTTCAAGGCTTTGTGAGTCCCACAATGACAGCCACCCATTGTGGACTCCCAGTATGACAACCCCTGACTCTTTCTGGAATTTTAATAAATTCCAGAACTTCTCCAGGATTTCAGGATCTCTCCGGGAATTTTAACCAACTTCAGAAAGTTTCCTGGAAAGTGAAAAGGATTCCACCTGCCTCTGAGGAGGAGGGAGTGATTATTCACGGAGATCTCTGTATAAAATACAAATCCTCTGATCAGATAATTGAACAGAATATTTACCATTACACTTTTATATTTTTAGAATCTTTGAGGTATAATATATAAACTTTTGGGATTTTAATAGATGATTAGAGATTTTCAAGTGAAAAAATATATCAGATATGCATATAATCATGTGTTTTTAATTTATACTTCTCACTTGATAATTATACAGGACAGTTCTGACTTTTAATTATTGAAATTTTTTGTAAGGATATGAGCAAAAATATGGCAAAAATTTTTTTCTTAGTTAATCTTCTATCAACCATAATATGTAATAACAACAAGGTCATTGCTAATACTCTTCAACAAGCTCATATTCGTCATGTTTTTTTCCTCTTTGCTCAAATATTACAAATAAGTCCTAAAGTTATCATTTCACTAATATATCAGTCTGTTTTCAAAGATAAGAATGCTTGTCTAAAACGATCATGACTTGCTTATTCATCTAAATATTATTCTCATCAAATGGACCTTTTTGTAATATATTTCACACACTAAGACTCTTAAATTTTATTTTGAACTTGAAATATTTAAAGGCATCTCATAGATGCTAAATTAATATAGCTTTCCTCTCTTATTAAGTGTTTTAAAATAATTGAAAGTAAATATTTATAATTACCAGATTTTTTCCAGTGGAGAGGCAAAACAAAATAAGCTATCCAGTATTTCTAGATACCTTTTTTTTTCTAGATATGTTAATTCAGGGGAAGAAAATAATTATTTCAAGGCAAAATATCTGACACATGCTTACATTTAAAAAAATACATGGAGGGCCGCCTGGGTGGCTCAGTTGGTTAAGCGTCCAACGTCAGCTCAAGTCATGTTACCTGGGTTTGAGCCCCACAGCAGGCTCTGTGCTGACAGCTCAGAGCCTGGAGCTTGCTTCGGATTCTGTGTCTCCCTCTCTCTCTGCTCCTTCCCTATTTGAGCTCGCTCTTGCTCTCTCTCTCTCTCTCTCTCTGTCAAAAATAAACATTAAAAAATTTTTTTTAATGCACGGAGGCTGAGGAAATACGTATTCTAGTCTTATTGACTGTGATCACCTTATGCCTATCCCTTGAGCTGTTTTCGTCACACTCCACTCAAATCACAGATTTCTTCAAAATGTAATGCTCTTTGCAGGTTGTTTGACAGCGTTCCAGTAAAACTAGACACTCACACCAAAGCCTGTGTTCAGTTCAGCAGAAATGAACACTTAACACACCATTAAGTCAACCATTAAGGCCACCTTGTTTCTTTGCTTCGCTGCTGCCTAACATGTCAGGCAAAGGTACCTGAACTGCTTCCAGGGAAAGAGGCACATCACAGCCGCAGGGTAATAGGTTCAAATAGCAAAGAAGAGCTGTCGAATGTGGTTGCTAGAATGGAAAATAGCTGTCTGCCCTTAATGTTCTCTGTTTGAGAGCAAGGTTCAAAAGGAAAAAAACATACACAGAAGGATGGGCCAATGAGTAGAAAGTAAATATTTAGACACATCTTTCCTTTGTGGTTGAAAACGCTTTGTTAGTGTTTTCTGTGTGATCAAGTATGACTTAAAAGATGTGAATTCCCAGCAAGCTGCATTTTGTGTACAAGTGAGTATGCTAGAAAATATACCCAGGATGTTTTTCTTACCTCTATATTCACTAAAACAGAGTCTATACTAATTTGATAAATGAGGCAAGGAAATTAATAATTCCTCACAGTATTAAGCTATCCCCTGCCACTAGGCTAAGGTCTATGATTTGACTTACTAAATGTTCACAAACAAATCATTTTTATATTACAAATTAGGTAAGCAGGTTTCAGAGATACTAAGTTTATCTGAATTACCGCAACTAATAACAAAGTGGAGTTTTGAAATAAATTCTGATGTTATTCCCTTAAGCATCTATGATTCACATAGCATCCCCATATGTCTATTTAAAATTTGTCATTTAATCTGATAGCTATGGATGAAGTTGACTTGTCTGCTGAGATTGGGTGCTAAATACCTACAAATATCTCATTTGAAATTGAGCCTCGGTGATTTCAGCATTCATTTGCAACTTCATTGATGTATATTTCACATGCCATACAATTCACCCTTTCAAAGTGTACTGTTCAATGGTGTTTACTATATTCACGATGTTGTTCAACAATCACTACCACCAGTTTTAGAATATTTTGATCACACCATAAAGGAATCTTATATCCTTTTACAGTCAGCCCACCATTTCCCACAACTTCCCAACCCAGGCCTAGATAATCACTACTCTACTTTGAGGCCTTCATAGATTTGCCTCTTCAGGATATGTAATGCAAATAGAATTTTAAAACGTGGTTTGTGGCTCTCCTCTTTCACTTAGCAAATGCTTTCACCCATGGGTTCACCCATGTTGTTGCATGTATCAATACTTCATTTTTTAAATTGCTGAATAATATTATGCCATTGTATGGATATGCCATAAATTTTTTCCCATTAATCAGTTATGGACATTTAAGTTGTTGCCATTGTGGGGCTGTTACGAATAGTGCAGATCTAAATGTGCATGTACAAGTATTTGAATACTTGTTTTCATTTCTCTTGAGTATACATATAGAAGTAGAAATGCTAGGTTCCATAAACTCTAATTTTTAACTTCTGAGGAACTGTTAGTCTGTTTTTGAAAGCAGTCAACCTCTTTTATTCCTGTTTCTAGTAATTACAGTCTTCTCCCTTTTTTTATCAGTCTAGCTAAAGGTTTATTTTTTGTGTGACCTTTTTTCAAAGAATCAACATTTGATTTTGTTGATTTTTTTCCTCTACTATTTTTCTATTCTCTATTAATTTACATCCTAATCCTTATTATTTTTTTAATTGTATTTACTTTGAGAGAGAGAGAGAGTGAGCATAAATTGGGGAGAAGAAGAGAGAGAGGGAGAGAGAATCCCAAGCAGTCTCCATACTGTCAGCACAGGGCCTGATGCGTGGCTTGATCTCATGCACCATGAGATGACCTGAGCTGAAATCAAGAGTCAGACACTTAACTGAACCACCCAGGTGCTCCTCTAATCCTTATTATTTCTTTTTGCTTGCTTGCTTTGATTCTAGTTTGTGTCTGAAGATGGAAGGTAACTACATATTTTTCAATGAATATTTTGAGTGTTTGTTTACATGACTGTCTTTTGAGAATATAGATCAAATATCCTAGAAGTCAGGAACCATAACTAATTTGATTTTGTCAAAATTGCCTAATACAGTCTTTGGCTAAACTACTAAAACTATGGATAAAATACTGAAAACCCATTTTTAAATTCAACGAGGAACTAACATGAAAATGAAGGATAACCAAGACCAAAATCTAAAGTTAAAGTAGGAAATCAGAAACCAATAAACAGTGGACCATTTTTACCTTGAGAATATTGGCCAAAGTAAATTGAACTCTAGTTTCACTGACCTAAGAAGTAAAACAGAATACCATTCAAGGTAGGAAGTCTAACGGGGTAATGAAGATTACTCAGTAAACTATATATAAAACCTGCTTTCCCAAGGTTACAGTGAAGAAATTGCCCATCACCAAGGAGAAAGCATATGATATGAATACATCTAAGTAATGCTCAAAGCATGCTAAAATAAACATATTGTTGATCATATGTGAAAAAACTATGAAGACAATCAAGGGAATGATAATCATGAAATTCATGGTAATGCTTCCTCTGAGCAGAAAAAGTATGGGATTACATAGGGACACATGGAAATTTTAAAGAAGTTAGTAAAAAATTTTCATAAGCTGGTTGGTAGAATGCAGGTGTTCATCACATTCTTTATATTTTTTTTTTAATTTTTAAATATTTATTATTTATTTATTTTTCAATGTTTTTATTTATTTTTGAAAGAGAGAGACAGAGCATGAGTGGGGAAAAAGCAGAGAGAGAGGGAGACACAGAATCTAAAACAGGCTCCAGGTTCTGAGCTGTCAGCACAGAACCCAATGAGAGCCTTGAACTCATGAACTGTGAGATCATGACCTGAACCAAAGTCAGATGCTTAACTGACTGAGCCACTCAGGTGCCCCAATGTTTGTTTATTTTTGAGAGACAGAACATGAGCAGGGGAGGGGAAGAAAGAGAGAGAGACACATAATCTGAAGCAGGCTCCAGGCTCTGAGCTCTCAGCACAAAGCCTGACATGGGGCTCAAACTCACAAACCAGAAGATCATGACCTGAGCTGAAGTCAGACCCTTAACCGAATGAGCCACCTAGGTACCCCTATATTTTATAATTTTAAGCAAATATTCTTTGATAGTTATATAATATATTAAGAATATATATTATAAATGAATATATATGTTATAAATGAATATGTGTGTGTGTGTGTGTGTGTGTGTGTATATATATATATATATATATGTATATATGTATGTAAACGGAAAGACACTCAAACTTGCAGATAAAGCCTAGAGAGTTTGAATGACTAGCTCAAAGACAAACAACTTGTTAACCAAGTCAGGACTAAGCTATATTTTCCTTAATAAATACCTATTAAACTTTTTAAGAGCCATCTACAAAATAGAATAACTCCAACTGTAGAAAAACAATATTAAATATCAATAATGTAATTTGGCCATAGCCTGCTTAGTGTAACAAGTTTTTACAGGAATTATCATTCTTATTAAGTCTCCTAAACCCTGTGGCTACAACAATGTGCACTAAAATTTATCCACTGTAGCTCATTTGCTGGAACTTCGTAATCCCAGGTTTACTTTTCCTATGGCACAAAACAATCTTGAAAAGATGTACTCGGTCTTGTGTTGTCAAGTTATGTAAGTAACTTTTACTACTAGAAAAATAGCATCAAAAATTTACAGTGAGGGGCACCTGGGTGGCTCAGTTGGTTGAGTGACCAATTTTGGCTCAGGTCAGGATCTTCCATGGGTTCAACACCCACGCTGGGCCTTGTGCTGACAACTCAGAGCCTGGAGCCTGCTTCAGATTCTGTGTCTCCCTCGCTTTCTGCCCGTCTCCTGCTCATGCTCTCTCTCTCTCTCCCTGTCTCAAAAATAAATATTTATATATATATATATATATATATATATATATATATATATATACATATATATATATTGGCTCAGGTCATGATCTCACAGTTCATGAGTTCAAGCCTCGCATTGGGTTCTGTGCTGACAGCTCAGAGCGTGGAGCCTGTTTTAGATTCTGTGTCTCCCTCTCTCTCTGCTTTTTCCCCACTCATGCTCTGTCTCTCTCTTTCAAAAATAAATAAAAACATTGAAAAATAAATAAATAATAAATATTTAAAAATTTAAAATATATATATAATTTATATAAATTTATATAAATATAAATATATTATATATAATGAATGTAATCCCTTTGTGTGGTTAAAAAAAGAATACACAGAGGCACCTGGGTGGCTCAGTCAGTTAAGCATCTGACTTCAGCTCAGGTCATGATTTCATAGTTAGTGGGTTCAGTCCCGCATGGGGCTGTGTGCTGACAGCACAGCTCTGAGCCTGGAGCCTACTTCGAATTCTGTGGCTTCTCTCTCTCTGCCCCTCCCTGCTTTGCACTCTGTCTCTTTCTCTCTCAAAAATAAACATTTAAATTAAGTTAAAAAAAATGCTCATGAGCACACATACCCATACATTTTTTCTTTGTCAGGAATCACAAAAATCTTGTAAAGTATGTTATTTTACCATAGTTTTTTAAAATTGGTTTTAGTCAGCCTTAGAAGTTTAAAGCAGTGTGATAAAGGAAAACTGTAGCAAAACTCCAACAAACAAGGGCCCATGTGCCTGATGCACAGCAAAGCCAAACACTGATAGCAGGCTTGCAGCAGAGAAAGAAGTTTAATTCACAAGGCAGCCAAATGAGGAGATATGAAAAGAGTGTCCCTTCCTCTGCAGGATAAAAGAGGGGGGAGGGGTCTTAGGGAGAGCATGAGCAAGGTGACCATAAGCTACAAAGGGGGAGGTTAAACGTGGTGAAATTGTTGATGCCTTCAGGCGCAGTGGATCATGATGCTTTGTATGTTGCATGTTCAAAAGGTGGGGGTGTTGACACACGACTGGGGGTAGAGATTTCAGGCTCCTTGACCTCAAAAGGTCACCTGTCTGACACTTGCACAGGCCCAGTAATCAGGTCAGTGGTCTCCAGGGGTCTGAATGGGATGGAGGTGGGCCTCCTGAACTGGTAGAACATAACTAAGCTATGTGTGGCTTAGACACCGGCAGTTAGAAAGAAACAGTCCCTAAGTTATAGTTTACTTTAACTACCCTAAATGTGAGGCAACAATAACTTATCCTTGTTTTAAGTAGATTAAAAGTAAAACTTTAATTGTAAAGCACTGGTTTTAAAAGCTGATCCTGGCATTATTTAAGTAGTAGTTCTCAGAGTATTCCTGCACCAACTGCTTCATTATCACATGGGAACTGGTTAAAATGCAAATTTAGGGGCACCTGGGTGTCTCAGTCCATGAAGCATCCAATTCTTGATTTCTGTTCAGGTCATGATCTCATGGTTCATGGGATCAAGCCCCGTGTGGGGCTCTGGGCTGACAGCTCTCTCCCTTTCTGCACTGCCCCCTACACCCAGCTCATGTGCTCATGCGCGTTCTCTCTCTCTCTCAGAATAAACTTTTAAAAATGCAAATTCAGCAATATGTGGTTTTTAAAAAAAAAATTTTAACGTTTATTTTTGAGAGAGAGAGCACAAGCAGGGGATGGGGTAGAGAGAGAGGGAGAAACAGAATCTGAAGCAGGCTCCAGGCTCTGAGCTGTCAGCATAGAGACCAATGTGGGGCTTGAACCCATGAATCATGAGATCATGACCTGAGCCAAAGTTGGGCACTGAACTGAATGAGCCACCCAGGTGCCCCAGCAATATGTGTTTTAATGAGTCCCTAGGTGTTTCTGATGCAGGCTATGGGAATCATTGGTCTAATATTTATCCAAGGTTGAGAACAGAGTTGGGGGTTTGCAACCCAGTGATGCATTAGAATCACGTAGGGAAATTTTAACAAATCTCATGTCTGGGGCCTACTTCAACTTAAAATCTGTGGACATGGATTCTGGACATTGAGGTTTTAAAAAACAAAACAAAAAGCAAACAAAACAACAACAAAAACTCTTCCAGATGATTTTAATGTGCATCTGGTTTTGAGAAACATGCTTCTCATGGCCATTGGATGGTTTAGCTGTGGTCCCTTACAGGCTCTAGTCAGTGAGTATGCCCTGGATGTAGAGACTGATATGATGTAAACAAAGGATGCCAATAGTTCAATCTCCAGCAAAATCACCATTATTTTGGGATGTGGCTTGATGTTTTAGATATTCAATTCATCAGAATCCATATTCTTTAAGGAACTTGTGAGTATCATTTGCTTTCTCGTGTACCATGCCTATAGTTAAGAAAACACTTAGATCACATTGCACAAAAACAAATCTGGTCCTCTTTGAGAACATTTCCATCTTGGATTAATAAATTGGCTTTTGGCTTTTATGTAAATCTTACGAACTTGGTTAATATGAATGTGATTAGAGATAGGGTCCAAAAGGTCTTATTTCTCTGTTGGTAACATCCCTACATGACCCTGTACATGTATATATTGTTTTTCTACACCAACCTTGTTGTGGTTTATGATGACTAAGTAACAAAATGTTTTCAAAGCACACAGATGGTTCTAGTATTTTAACTCCTGCTTCATAAATGATAATTGTTACCATTTTTACAGTTCCCTTTCTGCAAACACTACCTTTCATCCCAGAATTTCTCCCAGGTCCCATGTTTCCAGTCATCTAACTCTTAAAATCCTTTAAGTTCTGTGGGTGATTTTAATGTTCAGCCAGAGTGAAAGTCCTGCTCTAGACTAATGGTTCTCCACCTGCATCAGAAACAATGGAGGCTCACTAAAACTCCAGGCGCTGGGGGAGAAGGTGACTGACTATAGACTTCATGTCCACCAAGCAATAGAAATAGAAACCGGGCATTCCTTGTTATCCGTGCCCAGTTACTGATTCTAGTTTCAAATAATGAAGCTGTATTTGAAACAATACAGATTGCTACAGTCAGCTAAAGTGCAGAAATCTATAAAACAGAACTTCTATAACGTATAAGGAAAGTTTTGTTTTCAGTGGAAAACATGCATGTCTGTAGCTCACATCTGATCTGATTCCCTGGAGGCTATTTTGCAACTCTATAAATTGTAGAGAGCTGATAACAATACAAAATGATTATTGTCTGTAGACATGCAAATTATGTCTATCTGGAAGAGCACAGAATGACTTCCCTCCTCCACTACAGAAGAAGCTAGGTTTACCTCCAGTTGCACAGCAAGGCAATGAATGATAAATGTGTCTGTGTTTCTACTTTTCCTTTGAACTCGTTGTTAGATTTTACCAGTTTCGTCATTAGGTTAAATAAAATGAACACGTTTATTTTTATATCTCTATGGGGGATATGATTTTACCAATCTCTAGAGGTCAGTTTGAAGACAGTATAATAGTTTTGATTATTTTAATCCTTCAAATAAGGATAGCTAGCAAGAGACTTTTTTCAAAGGAACATTTAAGGTAAGAATTTTAAATTGCACCAGTTTGATGTTCAACAGAAATATTTTAGATATTTGCTGACCCAGATACAGTACAAAAATATAAACTGAATCATTTCATCCTAAATATGACTGTAGTAAATATGTTGTGGTATAAAAAAGAAAAAAAAATTGATTTTTTTCCAAAGAAAGATTCAGAATCAACCACTAGGTGGCAAAGTAGCACTTGGGATGTCAAATATCAAGGGAGGCCTGAAATCTCTGCTCACTGTTATTGCTAGTGAAATAAAGATGTTCACTGGATTTTGATTCTGTAACATTTTATGTATTTGTCCTCATTCAAATGACATTGTCTGTAGTTCCTATTTTCAAGAAAATGCAATAAACTTTCATTAAACTTGCTATAAACTTGAAAGCAGAAGTTGTTAAAAAATTGACTTGAACTAGCTATTCTGAAATCAGAGTTAAATTTATTTTATTTGTTTTAATGTTTATTTATTTTGAGAGAGCACATGTGGGGGAGGGGCAGAGAGGGGGGTTGGGTGGTGGGGAGTGAGAGTGAGAGAATCCCAAAAAGGCTCCCTGCTCAGTGCAGAGTCCAAAGTGTGGCTTGAACTCAGGAACCATGAGATCATGACCTGAGCCAAAATCGAGTCGGATGCTTAACCAGCTGTGCCACCCAAACACCCCTAGAGCTTATTTTAAATTAAAAAAAAATTTTTTTATATAACAAAATTCTCAAGCTGGAAAGGACTAAGATGTCATCTAGACTAAGCCTTTTTTTATGTTGTAACTGATTTTAAAATATTCCTGATTATTATTACAACTCTTGTTAAACATTTTGAGAGATAATGCACTGCTGCACATGAGCAACATAACTATACAGTTTCCAATTTCTTTGTTTTGTAAGTATAAAGGTTTTATATAAAGAGAAAAAAAATGTAATGAAACTCCATCTATATTTAAAAATTTTAAGAATATTATCCTCAGCTCATTTTTAAACAATTTTACTACTTGTTTTAGAAATTATATTTTATATGGTGTAGAACTTTGAGCTCCAAAACCTCAGAGAAGAAATAGCTAATGCCTGAAATTCTAAAAGACAAAATATTTCATGATCTTTCAAGGTAAAAGGAGGAGGTATCCAAAAGATTTCAGAATGTCCTATAAGCATGTATCTGTAATAAGTCAACATATCTTTCCTTTTCCACATGAAAACAAGCCAAAAAAAGAAAAATAAATCCACAAACTATAGTTTTAGTGAAATTATAAGGTAGATATCATGGGCTCTGTATGGGTAAAGGCTCTCAAAGACAGCTGAGATGTGTCAAAAAAAAACATAGAAAGAAGTGATAAAATGCGGTAAAAGGTGAAAGGGTCTAGCTCTGTCCTAAAGTTCTATCTTTCTTTATTTAACAATGTAGCTTGGGGTTTTATTTTTCATTCTAGTTTTTATTTTCCATTTTATTTTCATTTCAGTTTTCAAAAATGTTTAATTTCTCTTCTAGGTCCTACATTCTATTTGATACATCAATCTTAACCCATCATTATTTTTTTCCCACTTTCTTAAAAATAAAATTTATTGTCAAGTTGGCTAACATACAGTGTATCCAGTGTGCTCTTGGTTTTGGGGATGGATTCCCATGGTTCATCGTTTACATACAATACCCAGTGCTCATCCCAGCAAGTGCCCTCCTCAATGCCCATTACCCATTTTCCCCTCTCCCCCATCCTCCATCCCCCCTCAGTTTGTTCTCTGTATTTAAGAGTCTCTTATGGTTTGCCTCCCTCCCTCTCTGTTTGTAACTGTCTTTTCCCCTGCCTTCCCCCATTGTCTTCTGTTAAGTTTCTCAAGTCCCACATATGAGTGAAAATATGGTATCTGTCTTTCTCTGACTGACTTATTTCACTCAGCATAATACCTTCCAGTTCCATCCATGTTGCTGCAAATGGCAGGATTTCATTCTTGCTCATTGCCAGGTAGTATTCTGTTATATATATAAACCACATCTTCTTCATCAATTATTCATCAGTTGATGGACATTTAGGCTCTTTCCATCATTTGACTATTGTTGAAAGTGCTGTTATAAACATTGGGGTACATGTGCTGTGCCCCTATGCATCAGCACTCCTGTATTCTTTGGATAAATACCTAGGAGTGCTATTTCTGGGTTGTAGGTAGTTCTATTTTTAATTTGAGGAACATCCACACTGTTTTCCAGAGCGGCTGCACCAGTTTTCATTCCTGCCAATAGTTCAAGAGGGTTCCCATTTCTCCACATCTTTGCCATCATCTGTTGTTTCCTGATTTTAGCCATGTTGACTAGTGTGAGGTGGTATCTCATTGTGGTTTTGATTTATGTTTCCCTGATGATGAGTGATGTTGAGCATCTTTTCATGTGGTTGTGGGCCATCTGGATGTCTTCTTTGGGAAAGTGTCTATGCATGTCTTCTGCCCTTTTCTTCACTGGATTATTTGTGTGGAGTTTGGTAAGTTCTTTAAAGATTTTGGATACTAACCCTTTATCTGATAGGTCATTTGCAAATATCTTTTCCCATTCCGTCAGTTGACTTTTAGCTTTGTTGATTGTTTCCTTTGCAGTGCAGAAAATTTTATCTTGATGAGGTCCCAATAGTTCATTTTTGCTTTTATTTCACTTGTCTTTGGAGATGTATCAAGCAAGAAATTGCTGCGACTGAGGTCAAAGAGGTTGCTGCCTGTTTGCTCCTCTAGGATTTTGATGGTTTCCTGTCTCACATTTAGGTCTTTCATCCATTTTGAGTTTATTTGTCTGTATGGTGTAAGAAAGTGGTCTAGTTTCATTCTTCTGCACATTGCTGTCCAATTCTCCCTGAACGATTTGTTAAAAAGACTGTCCTTTTTCCATTGGATACTCTTTCCATCATTCTTCTTACTAGGGGGACTCTAGGCTCATTTCCACTAAACACAGGAACACACAGAGGATGCCCACTATACTATTTTTTCTTAGTAATAACACAAACTTTATAGATTAAAACACCATACGTGTATTATTGTACATTTTCTGTAGATCAGGAGTCCAAATATAACTTAGCTGGGTCCTCTCCTTAGGGTTGCAATCAAGGTATTTTGAGCTTAGAAAATTTAATTTATTCAAAATAGTATAAACCACAAGCTTACAATCCCTTTTCTTAATGATGGCAAACAAAGCAACTGCCAAGATCACTGGTACAGAGTTATAACCTAAGAGTATTACATATAAATTCCAATGCATATTCCGAACTCAACCCATAACAGACAAATTTTCAGTAAGATAATTAGTAAAATGTTCTCTTTCTCATACACACACACACACACACACACACACACACACACACAATTAACTACCTAGCCTGCATATGTTGGCATTATGTTTTGCTGCTGGTGGTATTCACCTCACTAAAGCACAATAAAGCTGGGGCGCCTGGGTGGCTGAGTTGTTAGGCCTCTGACTTCGGCTCAGGTCATGATCTTACGGCTCCTGAGTTCGAGCCCCGTGGCAGGCTCTGTGCTGACAGCTTGGAGCTTGGAACCTGCTTCAGATTCTGTGTCTCCTTCTCTCTGCCCCTTCCTTGCTCACACTCTGTCTCTGTTTCTCAAAAATAAATAAAAATTAAAAAATTTTAAAGCACAATAAACACGTTGTAAGTGGCTGCCTTCCTGAGGAGGGTGCAGATACTCTGGTTATTTTGCTGCAGAGAAGGAAGTAGGAATGAGATAACTGGAAACTCTTAATAACTTTTGTTTTATGCTTCCAACATTACCCACACGTTCTCTGCCCTGAGGCTGCCGGAATGCAAAACACAGGCATCAAGTGAGAGCACCATCCACTACCAGCAAAAGTCATTTGTTCACCAAAACTCGACAAATGTACATTTAAATACCTGAACTTTGTTATAAGGAAACTATACCTCAATATTTATTCTAATAAAAATACAAGGTTTTAGACACATATATACATAACAAGGATTCTTGAAAATATAAAAACATAATAGCAGATGTTAACAGGTCACAAAGTCAAAAGTAAGGAGCGTGCATAGCAGAAAACTGTATGGTTATCTGTATCTTGTATCAAAATAACATCCTTTCAAAACTGTGAAGGTTTTGCTCCACCAATTTTTAGTGTTTATTGCTGTAGAGCAATTTCTGGTTTTGTTTTGTCGTTTGTAGATAACCATTTTCACCTGATGTGTATTTTTTGTGGGTCTGTCAATTCACCTTTAAGATTCTAAAACTTCCCCCAAGTATATTAAGTCTTGGGCTTTTGTTAACTTTATTGCCTGGGTTCTCCTCATCCCACAAATCTGAATACTCAAATCTTTTTCCAGCTCAGAAAAGTCTTCTTCCTTTGTGTCTTACGTAGAAGTTGCCACTTTGTGCATTCTGCCCTTCGTTTCTGTAGTTCCTGTTATATGCTGATCTCATCCCCTGGGTCTCCCCATTTCTCCTATTATTTTCATCTCTTTATTCTTTTTTTTTTTTTTATAAATTTTTTTTCCAACGTTTTTTATTTATTTTTGGGACAGAGAGAGACAGAGCATGAATGGGGGAGGGGCAGAGAGAGAGGGAGACACAGAATCGGAAACAGGCTCCAGGCTCCGAGCCATCAGCCCAGAGCCTGACGCGGGGCTCGAACTCACAGACCGCGAGATCATGACGTGGCTGAAGTCGGACGCTTAACCGACTGCGCCACCCAGGCGCCCCTCATCTCTTTATTCTTCTTAGTTATTATTGTTGTTACTATCTACACATTGATTTTATTCTATTTTTTCAAGATGTTGAGAGTTTTGTTTTTTTTTTTAACGTTTATTTATTTCTGAGACAGAGAGAGACAGAGCATGAACAGGGGAGGGGCAGAGAGAGAGGGAGACACAGAATCTGAAACAGGCTCCAGGCTCTGAGCTGTCAGCACAGAGCCCAACGCGGGGCTCGAACTCAGGGAGCGTGAGATCATGACCTGAGCCGAAGTCCGACGCTTAACCGACCAAGCCACCCAGGCGCCCCAAGATGTTGAGAGTTTTAATGTGCTCAAGATCACAGGGTTTACTCGGCAAACATTGTCTTTGGCCCTTGCTCAGAGCCCATTAATCCTCTCACTTTTTTTTTTCCCCATCATGACCGGTGCACTCCTTAATCCCCATCCCCTATTTCCAATCATCCCCCCACCCATCTCCCTCTGGTAACCATCAGTTTGTTCTCTATAGTTAAGACTATGTTTCTTGGTTTGTCTCTCTCTAATTTTCCCCTTTGCTTGCTTGTTTTGTTTCTCAAATTCCACAAATGAGTGAGATCAAATGGTATTCATCTTTCAGTAACTTATTTTACTTCGTTTAGCCCTGTCTAGCTCCATCAACATCACTGCAAATGGCAAGATTTCATTCTTTTTTATGGCTGAATAATATTCCATTGTATATATACTACATCTCCTTTATGCATTCATCAATGGACTCTTGAGCTGCTTCCATAATTTGGCTGTTGTAAATAATGCTATAATAAACATAGGGCTACATGTATCCCATTGAATTAGTGTTCTTATATTCTTTTTTGTTTTGTTTTTTTTGGGGGGGGGTTTTTTTGGGTTTTTTTGTTTGTTTGTTTTTTAGTGTTCTTATATTCTTTGGGTAAATACCCAGTAATGCAATTTCTGGATCATAGGGTAGTTCTATTTTTGATATTTTGATTTTAGCCATTCTGACAGGTGTGAAATGACATCTCATTGCATCTCATATGCATTTCCCTGATAATGAGTGATGTTGACCATCTTTTCATGTGTCTGTTGGCCATTGGATGTCTACTTTAGAGAAATGTCTATTCATATCTTCTGCCCATTTTTAAAGTGGATTATTTGTTTTTTGAGTCATTGTAGAAGTTCTTTATATATTTTGGATACTAACCCTTTATCGGATATGTCATTTGCAAATATCTTCTCCTAGTCAGTAGACTATCTTTTAGTTTTGTTGATCGTTTCCTTTGATGTGCAGAGGTTTTTTGGTTGTTGCTGTTTGTCTTTTTTAAGTTTACTTTTTTTTTTTTTTTTGAGAGAGAGAGAGAGAGAGAGAGAGAGCGCCAGTGTGCACACAAGTGAGGGAGGGGTGGAGAAAGAGAATCCCAAGTAGGGTCTGTGCTGTCAGCACAGAGCCCCACATGGGGCTCAGGCTCAGTTCAATAACCATGGGATCATGACCTTAGATGAAATCAAGACTCAGATGCTCAACCGACTGAGCCACCCAGGCTCCCCACAGAAGCTTTTTATTTTGATGTAGTCCCAAGGGTTTATTTTTGCTTTTGCTTCCTTTGCCTCAGGAGATACATATAGAAAAATGTTGCTACAGCTGATGTCAGAGAAATTACTGCCTATCCTCTCTTCAGGGATTTTTAAAATGGTTTCAGGTTTCACATTTAGATGTTTCAGTCATTTTGAATTTATTTTTATGTATGATGTAAGAAAGTGGTCCAGTATCGTTCTTTTGCATGTGGCTGTCCAGTTTTCCCAATACTATTTGCTAAAGAGACTATCTTTTTGTCATTGTATATTCATTCTTCCTTCCTTTGTCAAAAGATTAATTGACCATATAGTTGTGAACTTATTTCTGGGTTTTCTGTTCTATTGAACTATGTATCTCTTTTTATGCCAGTACCACACCATTTTAATTACTACTATTTTGTAATATAACTTGAAATCTGGAATTATGATACCTCAAGTTTTGTTTTTCTTTTTCAAAATTTCTTTGGCTATTTGGGGTCTTTTGTGGTTCCAAACAAATTCTAGGGTCGCCTGAGTGGTTCAGTCAGTTGAGAGTCTGACCTCTCCTCAGGTCATTATCTTGTGGTTTGTGAGTTCGAGCCCTATATTGGGCTCTCTGCTGTCAGCACAGAGCTCCCTTCAGATCCTCTTCCCCACTCTCTCTCTGCCCCTCCCCTGCCTACATGCTCTCTCTCTCTTAAAAATAAACATTAAAAAAATTAGGATTGTTTGTATTCTATAAAAAAACACAGCGGGTATTTTGATAAGAATTACATTAAATCTGTAGGTTGATTTGGATAGTATAGACACTTGAACAATATTTGTTCTTCCCATGAGCATGGAATGTCTTTATATTTCTTTGTGTCGTCTTTAATTTCTTTCATCAGTGTTTTACAGTTTTCAGAGTACAGGTCTCTCATTTCTTTTGTTTAGTTTATTCCTACATATTTTATTGGTTTTGGTGCAATTGTAAATGGAATTGTTTTCTTAATTTCACTTTCTGGTGTCTTATTGTTATTGTATAGGAATGCAACAGATTTCTATACAATGCAACAGATTTCTGTACATTGATTTTATGTCTTGTGACTTTACTGAATTATCAGTGCTGGTAGTTTCTTAGTGGAGTCTTTATTGTTTGCTATATATAATATCATGTCATCTGCATACAGTGAGAGTTTTAATTCTCCCTTATCAATTTGAATACCTTTTATTTCTTTTCGTTGTCTAATTGCTGTGACCAGGACTTCCTGGACTATGTTAAATAAAAGTGGTGAGAGTGCACATCCTTATCATGTTCCTAACCTTCAGGGAAACACTTTCAGTTTTTATCCCATTAAATATGTGTTGGTTGTGGATATTTCACATAAGGACTTTATTATATTGAGGTATGTTCTCTCTAAAACTTTGTTTAGGTTTGTTGAGGGTTTTTATTGTGAATGGATCTCGTACTTTGTCAAATGCTTTTTCTACAACTATTGAAATGATCATGTAGTTTTTATTCTTTCTCATATTGATGTGGCATATCACATTGATTGTTTTGCAAATACTGAGTCACCTTTGCACCCCAGGAATAAATCTCACTTGATCATGGTGTATAATTTTTTAATATATTTTTGTATGTGGTTTGCTAATATTCTGTTGAGGATTTTTACATCTATATTCATGAGAGATACTGTTACAGTTCTTTTTTTTTTTTTTTTTTTTTTTTTTTTTTTTTTGCATGCATGGTGGTGTCTTTATCAGGTTTTGGTCTCAGTGTGATACTGGTCTCATAGAATGAAATTGAAAGTGTTCCTTCCTCTTTTGTTTTTTGGAATAGTTTGACAAGAATGGGTATTAACTCTTCTTTAAATGTTTGATAGGATTAACCTGTGAGGTCATCTGGGGCTGGATTTTGTTTTTTAGAAGGTGTTTTTTTTTTTTTTTTTTAATTACAGATTGAATTTCATTGCTGGTAATTGTTCTGATCAAATTCTCTGTTTCTTCCTGCTTTAACTTAGTGTGTTATATGTTTCTGGGAATTTATCCATTTCTTCTAAGTTGTACAATTTGTTGGCATATTGGTTTTCATAATATTCTCTTATAATTTCTTGTATTTCTGTGGTGTTGGTTGTTAATTCTCCTTTTTCATCAGTAATTTTGTTTATTTAGGTTCTCTGTCTTTTTTCTTACAATGAGTCTTGCTAGAGGTTGATCAATTTTGCTGATATTCTCAAAGAACCAGATCCAGGTTTCATTGATTGATGCTATTGTTATTTTAGTTTCTATATCATTTACTTCTGCTATAACATTTATTTGTTTTTTCCTTCTGCTGGGTTTGGGTTTTGTTTGTTGTTCTTTTTCTAGCTCCTTTAGGTTTAAGGTTAGGTTGTTTATTTGAGATTTTTCTTTCTCCTTGAACGAAGGCCTGTATTGCTATAAACTTACCTCTTGGAACCACTTTTGCTGCATTCCAAAGATTTTGGACATTTGTGCTCTAATTTTCACTTGTTTTCATGTAATTTTTTATTTTTTCTTTGAATTCTTGGTTGACTGATTCATTGTTTAATAGCATGTTGTTTAACCTCCATGTATTTGTGCTTTTTCCAGACTTTTTCTTGTGGTTGAGTTCTAGTTTCATAGTGTTGTGGTCAGAAATGATGGTATGACTTTCTTTTGGCATCCATTTGCATGTTAGGTATTTTTCTATCCCTTCACTTTCAATCTGCAAGTGTCTTTTGGTCTGAAAGTAGTCTCTTATAGACAGCATCTAGGTGGGTCTTGTTTTTTTTTGTATCCATTCTGTCATCCTTTGTCTTTTGATGGCACCATTTAGTCCATTTATGTTCAAAGTAATTATTGGTAGATATGTATTTATTGCTGTTTTGTTACTAGGGTTGTGGTTGTTTCTATAGATTTTTGCTGATCCTTCCCTTGCTCTCTTTCATGTTTTGTTGGCTTTCTTTAGTGATATACTTGGATTCCTTTCTCTATTTCTTGCATATTTGCAAGTCTATATTAAGTTGATAGTCACTTAAATTTAAATCCATTCTTTACTCCTCTCTTCCCCATGTTTTATGTAAATGGGGTCATAAACATATTTTTATTTTATGAATCCCTTGAATGATTTTTACAGGAATATATATATTTTACTGCTTTTGTGCCTTTATTTTTCATATTCTCACTTATGTTCTTCCTTTCCACTCAGAGTCCCCTTTAATATTTCTTGTAGGGTTGCTTTAGTGGTCATGAACTCCTTTCATTTATATTTTTCTGAGAAACTCTTTATCTCTCCTATTCTGAATGATAGCCTTGCTGGATAGAGCATTCTTGGCTGAAGATATTTCCCAGTCAGCACTTGGAATATGTCATGCCACTCTCTTCTGGCCTGCAAAGTTTCTGCTGAAAAGTAGCCTTATGGGGCTTCCTCTTGTAGGTAACTGTCTTCTTTTCTCTTGCTGCTTTATCACTAATTTTTTTTGCCATTGTAATTACTATGTGTCTTGCTGTGGACCTCCTTGGGTTGAACTTTTGGAGGGATATCTGTGTCTCCTGGATCTGGATATCCATTTTCTTCTCCAGATTAGGGAAGTTTTCAGCTATTATTTCCTCAAATAAATATTCTGTTCCCTTATCTCTCTCTTCTGAGATCTCTAGAGTGTGAATGTTACTACACTTGATGGAATCAGTGAGTTCCCTAAAACTATTTTAAATTTAAAGAATTTTCTTTCCTGTCCTTTGCTCAGCTTGGTTACTTTCCACCACTCTGTCTTCCAGGTCATTAATTCATTCTTCTACTTTATCTAGCCTGCTATTTGTGCCATTGAGTGTATTTTTAATTGCACTTATTGTATTCTTGATCTTGATTGGCTCTTTTATCTGTGTGCTCAGAGTCTCACTGATGTTCTCCACTTTTTTCTCCAATCTACTGACTATCTTTATGATCATTACTTTAAATTCTCTATCAGGCATATTACTTACATCCACTTTGTTTTGGTCTCTTGCTGTGGTTTGGTCTTGTTCTTTCATTTGGAAGATGTTTCTCTGTCTCTCCATTTCATCTGACTTTCTGTGTCTGTTTCTTCTCTTGCTCTTAATGATAATAGTCTTAGGATGAAGAGGTCCTGTAGTGCCCTCCAATGCAGTGTCCTGTGTTCCTCAGGGACTGACACTTCAGGAAGTCTCTCCTATGCGTGTTGCATGGGCTCTGCTGTTGAGTCTTGGCCTCTTTTTCCTTCAGTCCATTTTTCTGCAGAGACTTTCTTTGACTATGATGGGCAGCAAGGTGTACAGTGGTCTGCTTATGAAATGAGACCTGCCTCTGCCACCAGACAGAGCACAGAGATCCAGCACAATGTGCAGGTCAGAAGATGTGGTGTTGGCAGGGTTTTTGCTGGTCTTCTGGAGGAGCACATAGCTTCAGGAATGAAGGAAGTGTGACTGGGAAAGGTAAATCTGCTAAAGTCCATGGTTAGGGGCAGGCAGGGCTTGATGCAAACAAGTTAGGTAAGGAGTATCTCCTTCCCACAGGGGAGGGGCAGATAAGTGATGCCTGCCGGCTCCTTCTTTCCTGGAAGGACCTCTCCATGTTCCCTGTCTCTCCAGGCTACACTCTCTGAGATAAGCAAATCAGGATCCCTCCTGTCTGCCTCTGGTGTTCTATGCTATTTCTGCATGGGCTTTTTGTCCTGAGGTCTCTTTAAGGGTAGGAGCTCCACTTCCTAATGCCATCCCAGCTCTCCCAGAGATGAGCCAGATGATTTTTAAAATTCTGGACTTCATGGTTTTAAGAACTCATGAGAGATATTTCGGTGCCTCTCATTTTCAAAGGCAAATATTATGGAGATTTGTCCTCCTTGACAGTGGGCTCCCCTGTGTGAAAGCCTGTGTTCTGCCAGCTCCCTCCCCACCAAGGACAGTCCATTTCACTCCCAGAGGGAATCTTCACCCTTCTTCAATGTGGCCTCTTCCCTGCCTTTAGTTGTGGCATTTGTTCTGTCAGTCTCCAGGTCATTTTCTGGGTTATTTATGCTGATGTGGTGCTGTCTAGTTATATCCATGGGACAAGGTGACCTTAGGGTCCTTCTACTCTGCCATCATCCCAGCCAACCTCTTTACTCTTTTTGAGTTCTTTGAAAATTTCTCATTCATGCCTTCTACTTTTCTTTAATATCCAATATGGCATCAGTTGTTTCCACTGCACTTGTAAAAATAAAACTGGCTATTCTGGTTTTCACATTCTAAAGCATATTGGCATTGATCTTGTACTGTCCTGTCTTGGACTAACTTTGTTTCAGGCTGAAATACCTACAAAATTTTTTTTTTTAATGTTTATTTTATTTTTGAGAAAGAGAGGGACAGAGCACGAACAGGGGAGGGTCAGAGAGAGAGGGAGACACAGAATCCGAAACAGGCTCCAGGCTCTGAGCTGTCAGCACAGAGCCCGACGCGGGCCTCGAACTCACAGACCGTGAGATCATGACCTGAGCCAAAGTCGGACGCTTAATCGACTGAGCTGCCCAGGCACCCCTGAAATACCTACTCTAATTCCTCACATAATTCTCCTATCATGAACAACAGTATCAGTGTCTGTCCATTATTTCTGGTTTTTTGTGTTTTTTTTCAACTGATATCAAGAGGTCTATACTTACTTTTCATTAGAATTTGTGTCCTATCACAGGCTGGGCAAGGGGTCATTTGGGTCTTCCAGATTCATACAAGGGGTATAGGGAGAGGTGGTCTTTTGACATCCTTATTAAAGGAAAAAAAGTAGCTATAATCAGAAGCAAATAATTTTGCCTCTGTTTCTTTTATGATTTTAGTATAGAAGCCTACTATTAGGGAAGGGATTTCAGCATTTGCCTTAGCAGAGTTGTCCTTGTTGACAGCCAGTGTTGTGGTCCTTCCACAGCATCTGGCTTGGCCACCTCCTCCAGGGCAAGTGTTTCCTGCATCAGAAGGTCTACAAGCCTGCAGTAGGAGTGTCTTATCTCAAGAAAAAAAGGAAATAATGTAGGAAAGAATATGAAAGACCCTTTCTTATTTTCTGTTTGACCCCAGAACACAACTAATAAATAGGTGCTTTAAAAAAGAAAAAAAAAAAAAAGAAAAGAAAAAAAAGAAAGAAAGAAAAAAGAAAAAAACAAATAAGTAGGCTTAATTGAAGCAGTCTGCAATGCACTTAAAACATGTGATAAATTCTCCTTCATACTGGGAGATTAAAGCCCCTCGATTTTCCTTCATAAGGGCATGGGGTGAATCCATTTGTTAAATACTAGAGCAAAACCAGGTAAGGCAGAGGCATCTTAGAACCCAACCAAAAGCCAGTGACCACACTGGCAATTTAGTGTCTTCTAGAAGCTGAACCAGAATTGGATTAGGGCATGCATAAAGCAGGACGTGTGTATGAATTTTGGGTGACTTCAAGCAGTCTTCTGGAAGACCGTCTTTGTTGTTTACTTGATACTGTGTTTTCAAGCCAGGCACCTGTCTCCACATCTCTAGCTGTCTAATCTAGAGGTTATTTTGGAATACTGACATACTCAAGGAGATAACTTCTAAGACATTGAAATCTGTAGGAAAACATGGTAAATACACAATTAGGAAATGTCCATTCCAACTAGTCATCATATGCACAATATCATTATATCTCCTGATTTTTCACTAGACTTATATATAAAGATTCTAGTTATATGTACCTAATTGATGAAATATGCCTTACTAGTATGCTTAGTAAAACGCAAGTCGCATTTAAAAACCTTAAGAAATATTTGTTGAAATGCATGTTGAAAAACAACTGTTTTCCACTTAAGCCTAGTACTTTATTCTCTCTCTCTCCCTCTGTCTCCCTCCCTCTCCCTCTCTCTCCCTCTCTCTTCCTCTCCCTGTTCTCCTTCCCTCTCTCTCTCTGTCTCTCCCTGTCCTCTCCCCGTCTCTCTTTCCCTACACCCCATTCATTCTAACCCCCACCCTTTTCCTTTCTCTCTCTCTCTCTCTCTCTCCCCCCCCTCGGAAAAATAACTCAGTGCTATTCTTGTTAGAATTACAAAATATTATTTACCTGTATTTATTTTGTAAATACAAATAAATATCAGGATTTTGCCTAACTTCTATAACTTATAATACTTAACATGGTAAGGTGAATAATATTTATAAATTTTATACACAAATAACTATTTTCGGATGGGTAAGAGATATTCTCTCAGGGAAAATTTAGGAGGTCTAGGTTGATATTGTTAACCAGATATAGCAGGGATGATTTTAATCCAAACTTGAAAAACAAAATCTAGAAATTCAAATTATATAATCCTGTCCTTGAAATGAATAAGATTTTACAGAGTATAAGCAACTTTCTATACTTGAGAGCATTTAAAATAACTCTTATACATTTTATTTTATTTTTAATGTTTATTATTTATTTTTGACAGACAGAGAGAGAGACAGAGACAGAGACAGAGCATGAGTGGGGGAGGGGCAGAGAGAGAGAGGGAGACCCAGAATTCGAAGCAGTCTCCAGGCTCTGAGCTGTCAGCACAGAGCCCGAAGTGGGGCCCGAACTAACGGACTGTGAGATCATGACCTGAGCTGAAGTCGGATGCTCAACCAACTAGCCACCCAGGTGCCCCTCTTAAACATTTTATAAATGAAGAATCAAACTCATCACAATACCAATAATTGACTCTGTCCAATTGCTTTTTAACAAATTATATAATCTGAATCTCCTCTATAACTGTGATATTAATGTGCTTCCACATTGCAATTGTTTCTGTTTTTGTTGTTGCTAATATTGTTGAAATTCGAATAGACAAATCCATTTATGCCTCTCTAGACAATTTTCCTTTCTAAACAACACTGCACCCTGTCCAGCCTCTATTGGTATAAATCAGGTGACATTTCCCCCAGGCCACAAATAGGTGTGACAGAGCCCTAAGGCATTTTCTCACAGATAGCTGGGGCAGTCATATTGTCCTGCACAGAACTTTGAATTGAAAACATATGGGGAAAATGAAGCTGTTATCAGTGGGAAAGAAAGCTGAAATAATGCCATGAGGTAGATTTGTGGTTATCATGGCTATGCTGAGTTGAGTTGATGAGGAGAAAAAAAACTCTAAATAAGAACATAGCACGTGTATGAATAGCAGGCGGTAAGAGGTAGAGAAATACAATTAGAAAAGAGGTGCGTTTTCAACATTTCTATAATCTAGCATACTTGTGGTTTATGGAAAACTTGAGATTTTAAGGCCTAATTCTCCATGGGAAGACTTAGGAGACCTATAGGAGGTCCTATATGTTAGACACATTAGGAGACCTATATGTTAGATATTTTTAGGCGGCCCAAATACTACAGTATTTTCTTCAGGGTGTTTTTGGTATTTGGCATCACCTGAGCCATCATTACCATTTTCAACTATTTGTTCTAACAAAACATTTTAGTCAATGTTGTTTATTAAGCTAATACAGAATTGTCCTTACAGAATTGCTGTTTTTTTTAATGTCATTTGCCATCTCCGTCAGTACCAACTCAGAAAGCCAAGTTTTATTAAGTTCTTATTGTATACCAGACACATTGTTACCTGTAGCCTTGTGAGGAGAAAATTGGAGGGATCTTCAGGAGGGCACTAAATGAGGGAAAGGTTGCCAAGCAAAGAATGAAATGATGTTCCCAGCTGACTTGAGGCTTTCAGCACCACAGAAAGGAAGTAAAGAAAAACCCCTGTTCAAATGCCAATTTTTCAGAGAATTGAGACCTGACAGGCCAGAGTAAATAAATTTGAGCGTCAGGGTGATCCAAGCAGAGGAAACAACTAGCACCAAGTCCCTGATGCAAAAATGAATTGAACATCTTCATTTTCAGAGGAGAAACTGAGATCCTGGGAATTGAGGATCACACAGCAAAGCTGGGAATCAAACCAAATATTTTTACTTAAAGCACATTTGTCTTCCTAAAGGAATGAGAAAACAGGTGTAATGCACCTGGATTACATAGTCTCTATAAAATCACATTTATATTCTCAAATATAGTCAATAATTCCCATGGTAGAAAAAGAATATCCTATAAAAGATAGGGACATTAACAAAATGAAATATAAAATTCACATAGTAGAGGGGCATTTTCTAATGTAGGAAATGTTAATCATATATTGTAAAAGGTAGGCTTACAGAGTATGTGGTCTGTCTACATACCTCTGTCTACATTTCTGTCCAAAATATACTAGATGAGTCTGACCAATGTGGGCTGTGGTCTTTGGGAGGGGTTTGAGCCCCAGTGAGGCATAAAGAATATACATACAGGGGGCAGCAGGGCCAGTATGGAGTATCAGATTCCTTATAGAATAGGGAGGTCATCTGTGCTAAGAGGTACCCTGACAGTGAATGTGGGAGCCAGAGCAGAATGAGGAGGGCCAGCTCAGGGTGTCAGAACCCAAGAGAGATTGGGAGGACTTCCATGCAGAAATGGGCCTGGTAAAGAGTATCACAACCCCAGTAGGGAAAAGGAAGCTGTTTGTGCAGGGACAGTGGTGAAAGTGGCAGATTACATATAGGCCAGGAGTTACATACAGGGAGATTGATAATATTAATAATTACATTAAGAATAATGAGAGTCCGACTTCTCACTGTTAGTGAAGAGGTATGAAAAAGAGGGAAACTAGAAGGAATCCTATGTGTTATATACAAATTGGAGATTATCAATATTAACTCATGGTTTTAGATAGGTAGGTAGCAAGCTAGCTATAAATACAAATGTGTGTTTATACGTACACATATATATCTATACAGCGCATATGTGAGGGTGTGTGTGTATAACTAGCACCCAGATTTTGATTTCTAATACCATTCTCTACTGAGAGAAACCAGGACTCCTTATAAAAAGAAAAAAAGAAAAAAGAAAAGTAAAACAAAAAGAAAGAAGGTTAATTTCAACAAGGCTGAAGAAAAAAAGCACAAGATGATTCTGGAACACATTGCTGTGCCAGAGAGAAAGGAAATGCTCACAGAGTAATGGGGAATTGTTAAAAGGGCACAGAAGCCAAAAGAAATGACTCCCACTGCTCATGTTTGGAACAATTGGAGCCTCAAAATAAATGATATTAATGTACTATAACCCTTTGAATAAAATAGTAACCCACAAGTCTATATCATATAAATTAGAATTTTGATAAGGAACAGGATATTTATATTATCATAAAATGTTCTCTTCCCTCAGCTTTTTTTCCTTACTTGGTTCTCCTCTGATGCTGTCCCCATCCTTTTTCTGTTGGGGTTCCCTGGTCTGTCCTCAGCCCCAAGCACTTCTTACACTAAACAGGCAATGAATAAAAACAACCCTGAAATTTAGGAGTTCTCCTTGATCCCTCTCTTTCCCTAAATCCCTGCATCCAAAAAATAATCATGTTTGCATTTTTTACTTTTTGCATTTTATAGTTTTTATAACTATAAACTATAACTTTGCATTTTACCGTTTGCATTTTATAGTTCGTCAAAACTATACTATTTATTCAAACCCAACTCTTTCTACATTAATATAAGCATACATTACTGCTTGCTTTCCAGCCTCCCTGCCTCTAGTTCATTTGTTAATTTTTTCTGACATTCATTCATCAAGTATATATTTAAATTTTATTATGTATTAGTACAAAACAGATATTCCCTGTTTTCAGGTAACTTACAGTCTGGTAGTGATTAATGAACCAAGTTAATAATTATGAAATTGGTATTTACAATTGTGATAAATGTACGAAGTAAGTTCATGATAAGATATAACTGAGAAGAAAAAGATCTAATGAGGAATATTATAAATGTCATCATCAAGAAATTTGTAGTTGAGCTGTGGTCTGAAATCAAGAGTGATTTTTAATTGTGTGATAGGCATGATAGAAAATGCCAAATGTTAGATACTGCACATGCCAAATCCTCAAGGAAGGAAGAAGGAATGTATGTTGTGGACACCAGGAGAGGCCGGTGTGGCTAAGGAATAGTGAATGAGAGAGAGAGAGAAGATATGGATTTGAGGGATAATTGGAGGGAATATTAACGTGAGTCTGGATGTACTCAACCTGCTGGTGTTGAGGAAAGAGAGGTATTAAGGATGATTCCTGAATATCTGATTTTAGCAACCAGTTGTCTGTGATCATAGCATTTTCTTTGAAAAAGGGCACTGGAATAATCCCAGGTTTATAATGAGAGAGGAGGAGAAAGAACATTATTTTCAGTTTCAGATATAATGACTTTTTTTTCCTTCTAGAAGCTCTTAGTGGTGACACTGGAGCTCAGGGGAGACATGATGGACACAGAAACTGGAAAGTATTTACAGATAAGAGAAGACTGTTTAGGGGCACCTGGATGGCTCCGTCAGTTAAGCATCTGACTCTTGATTTTGACTCAGGTCATGATCTCACAGGCTGTGGGATAGAGCCCTGCGTAGGGCTCCACACTTGGGATTCTCTCTCTCCCTGTCTCTCTTCCCATCCCCTGCTCACATTCTCCCTCTCTTTCTCCCAAATAAACTTAAAAAAAAAGAAAAGAAAAGAAAAGAAAAGAAAAGAAAAGAAAAGAAAAGAAAAGAAACCTTTTTAGATACAAATGAGTCAACAAAGCTAAAGGAACTAAGCCTATCTAAATGCAGGAAGTGATCTATAGCCCTGATTTATGCTGACATATCAGAATAATAACTGAAATACATCCAATGAGATCAACCACACGAAGGCCCTTGATATTGCAGAATAAATTACTTTAAAACTCTTAAACATGCCAGGCAACAGGCGGAGTGGTGGATCAGGTTCAACCATATCATGTGACATTCCTGACCGACTCATATCTACCTCAGGGCAGTTAATCACATTATTTCTCATTGCCCTCACCTGTCAATGCCCCCTCAGAAATATTACCATTCATTCACATCCCAATCCAAGTTCTTCCCATCAACAAACCTTTTGCACTTGTTTTTGTTTACAGTTCCCATGACTGTTGATGTGTACTGTGATTTCTATACATACTTCTCTCTCCCTATAAAAATACTAGCTCTCTGAGGGCAAGGATCCTATTTTGTTCACCTTTGCTTCCTCTGAGACTTGCACATGGGAAACAAATATGTATTTAATTGTGTTTTCTTAATTTTTCTATTGCTCACGAGTTGCTTTTCAATGGATTTCTCGTTATCCTGTTTCTCTTTTTTATGTGTGTTTCTGAAAGAAGCTGACAAGATGTTTCCGAGGGAGCTTTGCCAGGTGTTGGCACATTCGTGGAGTCACCATGGATACAAGTTCTCCTCAGCTTTTAAGTCAAGAGTCTTAATTTCACCAGTTAATCTATTGGTGGCTGGGTTCTATTCACAACCACCAAGTTTACCAACAACGCTTCTGATATACACACATACATAGCCTAAAGATGATATACATTCCTTTGTTAAGTGTTCCAAATTAAAGAACAGTTTGCATGATTAGGAAACATTGAAAAGGTAACAAACACATTAATATTCAGCTTTTACATGCTTTCCAAATGTGATGTTTTGACAAAGGGGAAAAAGTGAGAGAAGACAGAATCTGTAGATACAATGAGGCTACTTGATGAAATGGGAAGAACAGGATGTTTTTGAAATTGAACAGAGCCGGGTAGCAATTCAAACCGTGCTTCCTCTAATCTGCTTTATCTATGAACCAGGAATGACAAAACCTGCCAAATAGAGTTATTATGAGAATTAAATGAGTCAATTTATGAAAAGTTCCTAGATGCTATCAATAATATTGAGATGTAATATAAATATTGTCATTCTTTCATCCATGTTTATAAATATATAAACACGGACATCAATATATTCTATTTTATGTCCTTTTGTCCCAATTCTCCATTTATATGAGGAAATGTGTGTTTCTTACTCTCTTCACATAATTTTACAGCTGAAGTACTATTTTATTTGTCCATGTATTCTGAAATCATTGAAATAAGAGATCCCAGAGACTCTGGAGTAACAGGAAAGCAAACATGACTTTCTACACTCAAAATCAAATGTACATTTACAAACAGCCGATCCTACATAACCTCCAATCCCAGGCCATCAAAGCATGTTAGAATATCCAGAAGATAATTCTGGGAAAACTGTGTGCAAGTGAATATTCTAGAACTGTTTCATTTGGGGAGGCAGAATCTGGGAACCAATAGGTGTGCTAACGTTGTTGAAAACTGACCTCTGTGCTCAGGAGCCACAATATGTTAACACGAAAGACAGAATTTGGGTACAGAGAAGAATAATAGTTTTATTGCTTTCCCAGGTAAAGGAGGTTGTAGCAGTCTAAGGGCTTCAAAACTGCAAGCCCACCTGCAGGAAAGGGCTGGAAAGTCAGAGGGAAATTCAAGATCTAGCGGGTTTGACAGGAATTGCTTATGTGCGGAGAGCCTCCTTGGTCACCTGGTTTCTTAAGCAAAAGGCTAAGAAAGGAGGATGGGAGGTTTGTGGAAGAGAAGAAAAAGGTTACTTAGTTTAAAACCGAGCTTCGCTGAAGCTTTAGTACAGTCATTTTGATTTTTCTTCCACTTTATGCTTTTAAGCTATTTCATTAACACAAATTCTCTCAGGCCCTGAGCCATGCTAAACTACTAGGATGGTTAATCTTCTGTGTCAACCTGACTGGGCCAAGGATGTCCAGACATTTGGTTAAACATTACCCTGTTTCTAGATGAGATTCACATTTGAATTGGTAGCCTGAATAAAAGGGATTGCCCTCCTCAATGTGGGTGGGTCTCATCTAGTCAGCTGAGAACCCAAATAAAACAAAAAGGCTGAGCCTACTTTGAGGAGGAAAGAACTAACTTGGCCTAATTGCCCTGAACTGGAACATCAGTTCTTTCCTGCTTCAGACACTAACTGAAATATTGGCTCTTCCTGGGGCTCCAGCCTGCCAGCCTTCAGATTGGAACCACATCCATCAACTCTTCTGGGACTCAACTCATCTTAAGGCTTGTCAGCTTCTGTAAGCACGTAAGTCAATTTCTTATAAGAAATCTTCTGATAGAGATATGCACATGACATATATGTGTGTGTACTAGTTTATGTATGTGGGTATTTATATCTAAATCTGAATGGTTCTGTTTCCCTAGAGAACCCTAATATACCTATCTTGATGAAATCGGGAGAATGAAGGGACCTGGTAAGGGTTCTCCCTATGGCACAGATGATGATCCAGTTCACTGTAGACTATCTTCAATATTTACTACCTCAGTCAACGTCTCCAGCCGTCTTTTTTTTTTTTAACGTTTATTCATTTTTGAGACAGAGAGAGACAAAGCATGAATGGGGGAAGGTCAGAGAGAGAGGGAGACACAGAATCTGAAAAAGGCTCCAGGCTCTGAGCTGTCAGCACAGAGCCCGATGTGGGGCTGGAACTCACGGACCACAAGATCATGACCTGAGCAGAAGTCAGACACCCAACCAACTGAGCCACCCAGGCGCCCCTCCAGCCGTGTTGATGGCTGTAGCATGCTAAAAGCATACTGTGACTAGACATATTTAGAAGCCTTTGCCAGCCTTTAAATATTTCCCAAGATATTCAGGTACACAGTTTTCTAGCTGCTGTACAAAAACACATAATGTAGATTTTTACTTCTTGACATAGTCAATAGTACCTTGACTTTTTTTTACATTTGTAAAGAAATATTTAATTCATCCTAAAAGTGTTTATTAAAGACATTGTTGAAGCTAAGAGCATACTGTACACGCTGTATGTTAGCCAATTTGAAAATAAATTATATTTCTAAAAAGTGATTTAAAAAATGTCTCCCCATGAGCTTCTGCTCTCTGAACACTTAGACCCACAAACTCTCATACCATCCATAAATGTTTAGATGAGAAAGGGAGCATCATATTTTATTTAGAATGACACTAATTATAATTTATTGAAAATAGTTTGAATTTTGGTTCACCATCTCCTGTCAAAATCTGCTCCCCACACATGTTTTCTTCAGGTAGTTTATTTGCTGTGGAATTTTCTGTAGAAAAAAATAATAATAAAATGGTACTTATTGTTCATTTTATAAAATCTTTTGGAATTTTAGTAACAGATGAGCCACAGTATAAATTTTTAACTATAAAGGGGCTCCAGAAGTAAATTTAAATTTGAGAAAACTGGCCACTATAGATAAGATTCAGTCAGTAACATAATCTTTATTACAGAATCAACTTCCTGATGTGAATATTTTCCTAACTGGTACACAAGGCTAGATAAATGACAAACTTAAAAAGTTCCTTGTTTTCTCCCCTTTAGAAAGGAAAACAAATTTATTCATTTGTTCTTCTTAACAGCTAATTTTCAAAAAAGATAAAATCATTATTCTCCTATAGATATAAAAATGAACAAGTGTTAAGTGTTTTATTTAACTTGTAGTCAATGAGAAATCCTGGCAGATGTTATAACTCAGTCTGATGAGAATCCAAAGCTTAGACACATGTATAGATAAGGAATATTGAAATAAATAGGCAAATGAATGCAAGCTGGTTTTTCCACAAGATGGGGAAGAAGGAGTGGAATCAGTTGAACCTCTTCTCGGACAGGAAAGAATTTCTGTGACTACAGATCAGAATTATTTTGCATTGTTATAAGTTATCTATACACAGTTGCAAAATCACTTCCATAGAAATAGAATAAGATAACCCAAAGAGGTGTCCTCTAGAATGTAGAAATCCATAGTTTTCCACTAAAGGAAAAATTTTTCTTTGCGTTCAAAAATGTCAATCCAACCTGGTCTCTACATCTGTTGATGAACAAATATATTGGCATTTAAATCTGTTTGGGTTGTTTTAGCATATAACAACCAAAAATTTCATAGATCTTCAAAGAAACTCTTCGTGTAAAGTAGCACTCCATCTCAGCCAGAGGCATGCAGCAATTCAAGGACCCAGATTAGCTCTAAAAACAGAGAAAAGGCCCAACTGCTTAATCTTGTGAGGCCAAAGCTGGTTGATGGTCTCTATTATTCCTCTACCCCTCTATAGAACTAGTGAACCAATCCAGTATTTAAGAAATAAAAATAAATTGAGCTTCGTTATTTAGCACAATCATACTTCCCCAGGAATCTATTTCAGCACATAGTTTCTTTAAATTGTAAAATACACGTAACATAAAACTTGCCAATGCAACCATTCTGAGCATACCATTCAGTGGTATTAAATACATTAACACTGGTGTGTAACCATCACCCAGACATCCATTTTTATCCTAGATGTTTACAGGACATTCCCAAGAGGAAACTGGAATGAGGTAGGAGGAAGAAGAAGCTACAATATATTTGACATAAAGAAATGTTCTCCTTGTCAACATGTGTTTTTAAAAGCATTCATCTATCACTAACATATTACCATCTGTGAAATTGCATATGTGCACTAAACTTGGCCTGAAAAGATGATCTGAAATTTAGAAAGATTATGACAGACCTGGTAACTGATGCTT
This sequence comes from Panthera tigris, assembly GCF_018350195.1. NCBI lineage: Eukaryota > Metazoa > Chordata > Mammalia > Carnivora > Felidae > Panthera > Panthera tigris. The sequence continues at coordinate 83,586,204 of NC_056661.1, forward strand.
CACTTGTTTGCAAGTGAAAGTCTTACTATAAGGCCACCCTCAAATGACTCTCTAACACGTCTTTGGTCTACTAACATAAAAGATGAACCTATTGCTGTACAATTATAAAAAATAGTTAAGACTCCCTAACAGAGAGCATGTATGGATATCATTGGCCACAATGTTTCCTATTGAATCAGTAGAGTCACATTTAGGACCTGCCATCTTGTCTGTGGGAGTTTGCTGACTAGAGGTTTTTGTTTTGTTTTGTTTTGTTTTTAATTTTTTTAACGTTTATTTATTTTTGAGACAGAGAGAGACAGAGCATGAACGGGGAGAGTCAGAGAGAGGGAGACACAGAATCCGAAACAGGCTCCAGGCTCTGAGCTGTCAGCACAGAGCCCGACGCGGGGCTCGAACTCACGGACCGCGAGTCATGACCTGAGCTGAAGTCGGCCGCTTAACCGACTGAGCCACCCAGACGCCCCTGTTTTGTTTTGTTTTAATATGAGTAAATGATTTCACTGATTACTGGACACTTTCTCCAGCCCGATTCTCTGTTGTCTGACTGGAACCCACTATGTATGAATCTGCTTCTATTCTGATTAATTTCATTCATTGGAAGCAACAATACTAATAACACTAGCTGTCACTTACAGTGACAACTTATCAAACAGTTATTATCGTACTGAATATGTATAGGTAAAGAAATTGAGCCCTTGGTTAAATAATTGACCCTTGTCATGAGACTATGGAGTAGTTTAACTTATGGATAATTCTTCCATTTCTTCACTCAGGCTTTGATGAAATACTGAAGCCAGGCACTGTCTAGATGCTAGAGCACAAATATGAAAATACAATAATTCAGGCCTTAACTGTCTCAGTTGTGTGTAGAGTCAAATATGTTTAATCAGGTGGATTAAATTGGATGGATCTGAACTGGAAAAATTGTGTTTGGAAGAATTCATAAGCAGTTCTTACTTTTTACAGTGAATACTGAAATATCTTTGGGGAAATTATTTATTTTGTTCTTAAAAACAATCCTTTGATGATAGTCAACAGACAGGGTACGATGAAACAATTCCCTATGCATTGTTCTTACAAGTTCTGATAATCGGTGAGCTCATTTCCAATCACATGCTTTGACTTCACATCTAAATGTAAATCAAGTGTGTCCCTGAATATTTAGAAGACATTTTCTACTCAAATTTGAATTTAGGTTGACTTACACGTGAAGATTGTGATTTATTCTTGGGATATCTTTGTGTTTTCACCCAGGAATTTCCTCAAAGGATAGATTGGTCTAAATCTATAATATGAATGCACAGGAGGGTTCTTTTCTATTCATAACAGAGCAAATATTACAATAAGGAATTGCACCAGATTTAGAGAGGGGCTACTTGGAGTGAGTAAGCTTTGTCCTAAGAATAGTGTAATTAAAAGCTTAAGAGCCTGAGTTTTGGGTGTGTATCAATCATTATGTGTGTCTTGATAATTTCACAATGATGAGAATATGTTACCTGGAAGAAAGAGGCTAGACCTACTATCCATGATTCCAGGCAGGCATTGCATTCTGGTTTAGTGGGCAGTTGGGCCTATGTTGTAAAATTTAGGAATGCCTGCAGCTTCACACTGGGGAAACCGACCTTCGCTCTGTAGGTAGGTACTCTGTGCATAGTTTTTGTCCCATAGGTTCTAAGATTCACCCCTTATTGCAGGAGGTTGTTTATTCCACATGATGCACTCAGGCTATTCTAAGCCTTCTGTCAAACTTCAATTTCAGAGCTCAGTTTTAGTTGTAGTATGGGGAGTAAACAGCATTGCTTCTTCCAGGAAACTGGGATGGGAATACCTGCTGAGATCACCATCAGATTTTGGCTGCCCCTACAGAGAGCTCAAAGCTCATTTATTCATTTATATTTGTCTGTTTAAATATTCATTATATTTCTCCTCTGATCAGACTGTAAGCTCCTTGAAAGAGGTAACCATTTGTGTCTGGTTTGCCTACCACAGTGACCAGTACAGAAGAGATGCTAAAATAATGATAACAATAACAATAATAATAATAATAATAATAATACTTCAATGAGAGAAGTGGTGTTATTTGCAGCAGAGATGGCAGTAAGATGATAAGAAATCAGCCAAAGGAAAAGAAGAAATCTCAATTTAAAATCAAGTTTGGAATTGGGGTGCCTGGGTGGCTCAGTCAGTTAAGCATCCGACTTCGGCTCAGGTCATGGTCTCATGGTTTGTGGGTTTGAGCCCCGCATTGGGCTCTGTGCTGTCAGCTCAGAGCCTGGAGCCTGCTTTGGATTCCATGTCTCCGTCTCTCTCTGCCCCTCCCCCACTCATGCTGTGCCTCTGTCTCTCAAAAATAAATAAATGTTAAAAATAAATAAATAAATGAAATCAAGTTTGGAACTGAAATGAGAAAATGCCCATAAGGGATTTCAATAACCAAAAACCAACAGAAGTCAGTCAAGTCATAGTTCAGTTCAAGTCTGTGTCCATGTGCAAGGGAGGAAATGGTCCCAATGAATAACTTTAAAGTGGTGGTGGGAGTCCACATAATAAACCGGCTTTATGACTATGTCACATGAAAGAGTAGAGTTCACTTTGCTTATGATAAGTATGCATATGTGTTAGCCTAAAATCAGTCTTAATACTCATATACTTATTCTCAAGTCATGGGTCATGTTTATAATCATAGCTAGTAGGTAGTATGAACTAGATGATTAAAGGTAATACATGCTTTTTTATTAAAGAAGGGACTTCTAAACAGGGTTTCTACAAGTATGAAGTAATTGCTAAAATTTACTCTTCTTCTGTTTTAAAGAGTGGGATTGTGCTATGGCTGTTTCTATAATTTAAAGCTGGAGGGGCGCCTGAGTGGCTCAGTCAGTTAAACATCTAACTCTTGATTTTAGCTCAGGTCATGAACTCACGGTTCATGAGTTTGAGCCCTGCACTGACAGCACAGAGTCCGCTTGGGATTCTCTCTCCCCCTCTCTCTGCCCCTCCCCCTGCTCGCTCTCTGTCTAAATAAAAAAAGAAACTTAAAATAAACTGGAAATATCTTGCTGTCTCAGTCTATTTGGACTTCTCTAACAAAAATATCAGACACTGGGTAGCTTATAAACATCAAATTTTTATTTCTCACATTTCTGGAGGTTGAAAGTCCAAGATGAGGGTATCAGCAGGATCAGCTTCTAGTGAGGGCCCTCTTCTGGGTTGTGGACTATTGACTTTTGCTGTATCTCCACATGGTAGAGGGAACCAGCAAACTCTCTGAGGCCTCAATTTATTATGAGGGCACTAATCCCACTCATGAGACTCCACTCTCATGACCTAATCTGCTTCCAAAGGTACCAACTAATACTATCATCTTGGGGGTTAGGATTTAAACATAGGAATTTTGAGGAGTACATAAGCATTCATGCCGTAGCTCCTGGTTTTGTCAAAAGTAGGAGCATTGGAAAACTAAAAAGAATGAGGGCAATTTAAAATAATCACAGCATTTTATATCCCAACCTAGTGAAGAGCTGCCTTGATGTTTTCATCAATAATAGAGTCAGTCAACAAAAATGCATCATGTGAGACCCTTGCAAGGGTACTTCACATGCCAGCAAGTTCTCCCCTACTCTAAAACCAGAAATATAAATTGTAATGGGATTGTTTAACCATTAAGGTACTGATTATTCTAGATTAATATATATATTTTAAAGGCTTTTGCTTTCTTTTGTTTCAAAATCTAGCATTCTCAGTATTTACATTATTGATTTATTGTCAGTATCTGAGAAGCAGCAGAGAGAAATTTATTTAGAGTTACAGAAACGTGAAATAAAGATTAGGTCTTATCCATCTGATCTCCAAGGAGTTTCTGAAAGAAAGACAACTATAAGGGAATTAACATCAAGGACATTAGTTTCCTGAGTCTTTAATTCATCTTCATGGACGGAGGCTGCCTTGCAAACTAAATGGAATTCGTATGTTTCTATCTCTTCTAATCCTGGAATGCTGGAGCTCTTCTGGAAATGGCGCCTTTATTATCTTCATTTTACCTGTTTTTTTTTTTTTCTCATGTCTATTTGTTATCTCCCCAGTAATCAATTTTATGTCCATGTTCTATAAGTAAGATCAAGAAATATGATTTGGTAAATTACACAAATGGATTGTTTCATGCAAGGTAGAAGCAGAAGTTTGTCATCCTCTTCCCACCCCACTTAATAGATTTTTCAGAAAATTCATCCCAGAAAAGCATTTATCTTCTGTGGCTTATTCTTAAGGGTACCATCAACATTCTCAATAATTACCACATTCTAGTTCACTTGTTTGATTGCTTTTTGTGCTCTTTGAGGAAGAACAATACAGCCTGTTTTCTCTTAGTGTTTTCTGAGAGCAATTTTATATCTTTAGAACAGGCTTCCAAATATCTTGTTGAATACAAAGAACTCTATTCTTCCATTCAAAGTGAAAGAATTGTACAAATAACCACCCATACACATCACTGGATTGTGAGGAATAAACAGCACCATTAAAAGTGTTAAACACGTTTAAAAGGACATCAATCATTTAAAATCTATTGTCGCACTTCAAACATTTGAATTGGAAAATTTAAGCATTATCATTACGAAATATTAATCAAACACCCACAATGAATAATTGCCCACCTAACAAAATTCAATTTTAAAGTCCACAAATTTCTGAAGACTTTATATTTTTTTCTAATAGTTTTAATTATGGCAAAATTTATACTTTTAAAATTGACTTGAAAATGAGAGACCAGAACCTGATCTCATTTCTGAATTTATAACACTATTGCAAGAAACAAATGAATTGGGCCCCAAAGAGATGGCTACTCAAACATAATTTTATATATTTGTAAGCCACCTTCCTAGGTGTCACCAACACATTGACGGTATTATCATAGATTATGTTGCTTATTTTCTATTTTAGTCAACATGTAATTCAGAATTTATAGTTACAAGGCACTAAATTTAATCATAATATTTTTCTATTGCTCAAATGAGCTGGCTTGGGTTTATGATTCAGTTAGAAAGCTTTGTTTGAATAATGAAGCAAATATTAGACTAATACTGTGTTTAATTTTTAATAATGCTCATTTACAGCTATTTAAAGTTTTGTTGAATTTTTATTAATTTCATTATTGTTTGGGAGTTTCTAAAAAGTATTTTTAATCCACGTGTGTGCTGAAATCCCAACAGAACTTGCTAAACTTTACCTGTTACTTCTTTTGATGGTAAAACGGAAGTAGGATGGAAAGTACTTTTGCAAATAAGATGTTTGTGTGTGTGTGTGTGTGTGTGTGTGTGTGTTTCAACAGGAAACTATGCATCTTCCATACTACAGTCTTCTAGGTTATCAGATTCCAGTCCTGTTCATTGTCTTTGAGATATTTTGCAATTTTTCAAATAAATTGTAGGTAGCTGATAATTTCACATTCTGTCTCTTCCTGAAGTGATTTAATTCATTTCCTTCATGCTGTGAAAAAGCTAGTTTTGTCTCCATTTGCAATTCATCTTGACACCACTTTATTACATATTAATTTACACTGTTTTGACTTTACTTTGAGTCACTTGTAGCCTCTTTCTCATATCATGAATAAAATACATTCTTCAGTGTATGTTTACTTTTATATCTGTATCAGAGACATTTTACCATCTTCTTTTAATTTTTTTTAGCATTTATTTTTGAGAGAGAGACAGAGTGCGAGCTGGGGAGGGGCAGAGAGAGAGGGAGACACAGAATCTGAAGCAGGTTCCAAGCTCTGAGCTCTCGGTGCAGAGCCCAATGTGGGGCTCAATCTCACCAACTGTGAGATCATGATCTGAGCTGAAATCTGCCGCTTAACCAACTGAGCCACCCAGGTGCTCCGTTTTCCTATCTGTAAATTATCTTTCAACAGAATTTTCCTAAGATTATTGCCACAGTTGGATTATCCAGAAGTAAACACTGAGGCAGAGATTGGAGTAGATATTTATTAGAGATTAATAAGTTAAAGGGAAAGATACAAAGCAGAATTGGGCCAAGGAATAAGTGGAATTGCAAAGCAGGCCTTCAGTTGACTCTATCAACCTGACCCATGGCCAGTAAAGGTCCGATATTGAGGCCACTCTGCCTCAATCATTTGATGCAGGCTATTCCGAGGACGGTGTCAGCAGAGGTAGCTCTCTGCCAATGAGGCAAACCCTGTATTGATCATTCTTTATCTTCCACATAAATACACTTGACTGAAAGACACCTACATATCACCATATAATTTCTGATCTGCACTTTTGGAGTGTTTCACAAGGCTTGAGGGCCCACACAGGAAACAGCTAGAAGCTTTTTCCACATGGAACTGCTAGGATAATGATAAGAGAACTGCACTTGGAAGTGACTTTGAAGTTCTTCAGTATAACCCCATTCTTAACCTGTCCCCTTAGCCAGATCCCAGAAATGCCTGCAGCTTCCCCTGAACCATGGATACTAGAGAAGTGCAAAGTAGGAGAAGGTAGAGTGAAAAAAGATGATTTATTCAATTACAGTTTTAAAAAATCTTATATTTGCCAATTTCACAAAAACATATAACCACATGAGCATGTGGGAAGGTCCTCCCCCTGGCTCCCAAGGGGCTCACCTTGAGACTTAAGCATCATGCTCTTCATAGTCGATCGATTCCTAAGTCTATGTATGGACACAGTGTCCTAGGGGAGCTCGGAAGATAGAATGGCTAATCCTGCCTGACGGAATAAGAGGAAAACCTTACCAAGGAGAGCTCTCATGTTGCCGGCAGAGCAGAAGCAGCAGCTAGAGAGAAAATATTGACCCTAAAAATGAACAGGAGACACTTACAATGGGTGTAGCTTTAAATATCTGGTATGGATAAACATTCTAAATTTGAATGTTTATCTCAACTCTAGCTGTTTTCTGAAAACTAACTACATTTGGCAAATAGGAATGCAAATATTCCAGGAATAAACTCTTTGATTCTATTGCTCCTTCCTCTATGAACTTTTGCCAGAAGAACACTTGCCTGGTTTCAGAGTAAGGATGAGGCAAGTCTTTAGGCTGGATTTTTTAAAGGTAGACACAGGTTATCAATAATCTGTAATAATGATCCAAAAAATCAGTGTATCTTTAATACATCCCCCAGACTCTGTTCCTTTACTCTTCTTGTTTCTTCACATTCCATCCTCCAACCATTTCTTTCCGTTTTAATGCACCCCATTTGTTATGGACTGGAAGTTTGTGTCCTCCCCAAAATTCATATGTTGAAATCAAATCCTCAGTGAGATAATATTTGGAGGCGGGGAGTTAGGAGGTAATTAGATCACGAATGGGATGAGTGCCCTTCTAAGAAGTGGCCCTGGAAGTAGCTCTCAGTCTTTCTACCACATAAGGACACAGCAAGAAGGCAGCAGTCTACATCCTGGAAGAGGGTTCTCACTGAATCCTAACCATGCTGGCACCCTGCTCTTGGACTTCAAGACTCCAGAACTGTGAGAAATAAATTTCTGTTACTTATAAGCCACCCAGTCTATTGTACTTTGTTACAGCATCCTGAACTAAGACGCCATTAGATAAGAAGAATTGTCCTCCTTCCCAATCCTTTCTTAATACGCCCTCTGGAAAACCTCCAGTAAGGAAACTTTTCTACATCCTTTCTATGTTCTTGCCATCATTTTGCCTTAATAGACATCTGATTCCTTTTCCTATTGAGGGAGATCATTGTTCTAGCTCCTAAACTTAGGATAACCATACAGTTTACCATCCTAATTGGGAAATTCCAAAGGGTGAAAAGGGGAACTGTGTTTATTACTCCAAGGTAAGAAGCATAAACTTGCACTGGCTGGGGCAAACAAAGATATACATCACTCTGTCTCAATCCCAAACAACAGGAGACTAGAGCCACATAAAAACAAAATGTAGAGTCTCTTAAATTCCTATTGCCATCTCCACAATTTTTTTTCCACTATTAACAATTCATCATACAGAGAATTGCCTTGCCAACCTAGAACAAGGCTCTCAGGCTAAATCCAGTCCCCTGCCTGTTTTTATAAATAAACTTGTGTCAGAAAACAGCCCCATTCTTAATTCATATGTTGTTTGGACTATTGCGGCTACAATGGCAGAGTTGAATAGTTGCAACAGGGACAGAATTAATTGCAAAGCCTATCTCTTTATGGAAAAATGTTGTGGATCCCTGGACTTCATGAGGGCTGGTGATATGAATGTCTATGTTTTATTCACCATGAATATTTACATATTTATTTAAATATTTAATTTTTTGAATATTTAAACATTATGCCATGTACATAGTAGACTCTCAATATTTTGTAGATGAATATCAAAATGCAAAATAAAGGCACAGTAAGTAGTAGAGTGTGATATTGTATATGGACAGATGGATCAATTGAACAGAATAGAAAATGCAGAATCTGTAATATCTGTCAGTATTTAGTATACGGGAACATAATATTTTCTACAGAAGGAAAAGATGGTTTATAAACTAAAATTTTAAACCACTTGAAAAACCTATGTCAGACTTTTTGTTTGCAAAAAAAAATCTTCTGGTCCGATGGGAACCCCACTTTTTTGTGTATGTGAATAAGTTGTAATTTTATTTTTCAGAAGCAAAACTGACAAGTGGCAACTTACCTTTGGAAAAGACATTTAAAAATACCAGGGTAATAATTTATCTATCTCATAGAGACAGTAGCCTTAGAAAGACTCTATTGTCACACAGCTTTCAAAGTCCAGTTAAATAAATCTCAGAATATCAAGGAAGCCCAAATCTGTTTCTTTTAAAAACATTTATGGATATAAATGTCTCATTAGCAGTGCATAGTCTTATAAGTCTGGTTCTATAATTATAATATAATGCACCTGGGTGGCTCAGTCAGTTAAGCTTCCGACTTCAGCTCAGGTCATGTTCTCACGGTTTGTGAGTTCCAGCCCTGTGTTGGGATCTGTGCTGACAACTCAGAACATAGAGCCTGCTTTGGATTCTGTGTCTCCCTCTCTCTCTCTCTCTCTCTCTCTCTGACCCTCCCCCCACCTCAAAAATAAATAAACATTAAAAATTTAAAAAATAAACTATAGTTACTTTCAACAATAATGGAATATTCTTCAGCCATAAAAAGAAATCAAGTTCTAATACATGCCACAATATCAGTGAACCTGCCCTGAAAAAAGAATGAAATCAATTAGGCTCTCAATTCCACAAAACCGTAAGTGCAAAACTTTACCAAACCCAAGGCAGGGGGTCCTAGGTAAAAATGCATCTGCTCCCCACAATTCAAGAAAAAGAACGCAACTGCCACTTTGTATGAACAGCCATTGACATTTTGGCAAGATACAGGCTTGAGAAAACCAACTTCATTTCCGGTAAAATGTGTTTCATTGCCACCGAAATCCTTACAATCCTGTTGTAGTGCTGGAAAACAAGGAACTGAGAGGTTTGATTTGTCTTTAAGATCCCAAAAAAGAAAGAGGCTCACTTTGAGAATTCAGGAACCCCCCCAGTTGACAAATATCTGCTAATGCACTAATGCTCATTCAGCTGCAGAGATGACTTCACCTCTACTATGGATGGGCCTTCTCTGCACGTGCGCGTGCATGCGTGTGTGTGTGTGTGTGTGTGTGTGTGTGTGTGTGTAAGTATTCAGATCTCTCCCTTCATCCATTTGTTTTTTCCCTCTAGGACCTTTAGTCTCTGCCGCTCCTGACTCTCTCAAGAGGCAATGGTTAAACATGAAGGCTTTTGAGTCAAACTGCAGGTTTGAATCCTAGCTCTCTTTTCAGCTAGTTAATTTAGGCAAATGTCTCAAAATTTATATACTTGGATTCTCTTAAAAATAAATATACAGATGCTTCATAAGTTTATAAAGTGCCAGCACAAGGTCTGATAAATAGTAAGTCCCTGATCAAATTAACTATAAATAATATATAAGGTTCTCTTATCTAAAAATATAAAATGTCCCATGACCCTATATTTTCCTCCAAAAACTTTTCCCTTCACAATCAAGAATTTTTTTTCATAAATAATTACTACTAATTGGGGGATCTTTATTTCCATTCTGTGTGTGTCACTGGGTTAATTCTCTGAATGCTGCTTTATAACTTTTCTACATTTATTAATATTTTATGAACATTTGAATGCCTGAATATTATTATACATTCTATATAATATAAAGGAGATTTTAATATCTGCATATTACTTTATCTCATGGATATGCCATAAATAATCAAAGCCATATTATAAAAAAGGGTAGGTGTTTTTAAGCAAAATTGGTTTAATGAACCACCATGTGTCCATGACCCAAGTTCAACAATTATCAATTTATGGTCACTCATATTTCATCTCTACCCTCACCCATTCCCCACTCTCCTTTTTTTTTTTTTTTGGCATAACTACGATGTCATTATTTCACCTCAAAAAATTAAAATAATTCTTCATAATATCAAATATCAAATATTCAAGCAGTGTTCAAAAACCCTTGATATCCTCTCCTCCCCTACCTCCCTCTCCCTCTTCAGATTATTTGAATCAACATTCAGATAAGATCCATGCAGTGCAAATGGTAAGTTTCTCTCAATCAATACATTCTACTCCCTCTCTTATTTTATTTCCTTGCAATTTATTTGTTGGTGGTGGGGGGGAGGAGGAAGAACAAGAAAATATAGGTCAGTGCATCTATATTATTTGTCCTCTCCTGGGTTTTGCAGATTGCATAATCACTGGTGTTATTTGACATATACCTCTACCATTGTATTTCCTAGAAATAGGTACTTTGATCCAGATTTCAGGTTTCATGTTTTGGCAATAATATTTCATAGGTGGTATGGTGTGTTGCCCTCAGATGGTACATAATATTGTATTGTCTTTTTCTAATGTTAACAGCCGTTGATGATCAATGCCTAGATCCACTAATTCATCAGCATTATTAAAGCAATGATATTCTAATTATAATAATTTTATTAATATAAATATACGGTAACTAAAATCTCACAGCTAAATATTTTTTCACATTTATGTGAATAGGCTTATATTTAAGAAAAATTGCTAAAAGTTAAATATCTGAATCAAAGTAAATTTACCTTTGGAAATTTGCATTACTATACATATTGCCCAAATGCCCTCTGAGAAAGTTATACTATCTTGCATCTCATTGTTAGGTTCTTACTGTTTTTAACATTTCTATTAATTCGTTTGCCAACAATGAGAAACTCATTGTGGTTTACTTTGCAATATTTTACTTACCGAAAAGATTCAAATTGCTTTCTTGAAATTTAAAAATCTTTTTTGTGAATTGTTAGCTCTTGTTCTTTGACCGTTTTTCTTTTGGATATCTATCTTTTTCTTTTTTCCTGGTTTGTTTAATGTATTTAATTAGGTGTTATGGAAGCATGATCTCTGATGAGTATCCCTCCTGTAACGTATAACAACACCATATATTCTAACATCCAATTATTATCCACACTGTGTTTACTGGTTTTGGAAGAGTAGTCCTAATAAATTCTAATACTCATTTTTTACTTCCATCTTTCCAATGAACTGCTTCTCATTAGGGCCGCTGATGACCTAACTTCTAATGCCAAAGAAAATATTTTGATCCCTACCCTTCTTGAAGGTACTATTGCATTTTGTCCCTGTGAACAATTAAATCCTCCTGAAACTCTTTTCTCTCTTACTATTTATGAAGATAATAATTTCTTTTGATTGCCCTCCAACCTATTTGATTAGTCTTGGTCTCCTTTGTGGGTCTCTTTGCCTCTGTCAAAGGGTGGTGGTCTCCAAATTTCTGTCCGGGTCACTTTTTCTTATCATTTTATGCCCTTTCACTGAAATCTCAGATGAATAACTCTGTATATCTACATTCACAGTATGTATCTTTTGATCTTCGGAGTTGCACGTACAAATGCCTTCATTATATATATCTGATTGGGTAAGTCACAGGTGCCTCAAACTCATCCTTTGCAAAACTGCACACATTATATTTTACCTCTGCCCGATAGTGTATACTTTTATTAATGGCTCCACCATTTATCTAAACTGGTCAGGTTAGAAATCTGCTAGTCTTACTGTTATTTTTTAATTTTGGAGGAATTATCATTTCATGGGGAAAAGAATGTAATTTGAAACCAAAACAACCTGGCTTAATTCTAGCTTTCCCACTACTTAATTGATAATCTTTGGCATGAAAAAAATGATTTTCAATTTTCTCTTCTGTCAAAATGGTGCAGCACTAAGTTCTCAGATCTGTGTGAGTGAGCAAATGGTAACATATTTAAAATGCCTAACATGAAACACCTAGTAGATCTTTGCCCTGCAAATACGAATTTGCCCTGCCTCTCTCTTCACTGACCATACACCTAAGCCATAACTTCCTCAATTGTTTTCCTATATGTTTTCAAATCCATTGCTCCTTCTCCATTTCTATTACCACTGCTTTGCATTAATCCTTTATTGTTATTTGCTTGAATGGACAATATCTTCAACTGGTCTTCCAATGTCTTGTCTAAACATTCTCGAAATTGTCCTTTATGACCAGGTGTGCTTTTGAGAATTTATGCCTAATTATATCCTGCCATTGCTTTAAAATCATCAATAATCCCTGATAACTTTCAGAAAAAATATTCCAAACCTTCGTACCCATGCAACTTAAGGCATGTTATATTGTATTCTCTGCATATTTCTCATATCTCATGTCTTTCTACAGGCCTCTCTCAATCTGTGCCCCCCACCACCTCCAGCTTTTCCTATTTTTTCTACAAACCACACCTCTAAAATACTCTTGCCCAATTCTAAGACTACTTATCCTACAAAGCAGTATTCTCATAGGTTGGGAGAAAACTGTCTCCAAAGTAGAGGATATTGATCTGAGAGGCAAAGGCTTTACCAACTATCCATGGCCCCTCTCCACTTGGAGATTCTGATCCTTTGCCTTTCAAATGACACATAATTTCACACACTTAACTGAAATTCATTGTAATAGAAAGCCACTACCTCAGAGAACGTGTTGCACCTATCGAATGTGCCAGGGCAAAAAACTGTGAGAACCATTGTTATAAAGATTCGAATAAATTATCTCAAATTGAGTTACCTATCTTACCCCTCCACCCCCACAGACTCTTGTACATAGCTCCAATATGTCATAGGGAAATTAAATTATCTTTTAAAGTGTAATCTTATTAGACTGTGAGTTCCTTCAGTGTATTGCAGTTTGTGGGCCCATGATTAGTGTATAATGGGTACTTAATATCAATTTCAAAAGTGAAAGTTGACTCCAATAGATATATTTATTAAAAGTTCAGTCAAAACTAATTGAAATTATAATCATGGTATAATAAATTCCAAAAGATACTCTGAATTTTTATTAAATCATAATTTTATTGTAGTGTACTTTCTACAATCATAATAAAGATCTCCAGGGATGAAAAAAAGAGAGCTGCCACCCAACTTGCTAGACTTTTGCATACAAAAATAATAACGATGATGGGGCGCCTGGGTGGCTCAGTCGGTTAAGCGTCCGACTTTGGCTCAGTTGATGATCCCACGGTCCGTGAGTTCGAGCCCCGCGTCGCGCTCTGTGCTGACAGCTCAGAGCCTGGAGCCTGTTTCAGATTCTGTGTCTCCCTCTCTCTGCCCCTCCCCTGTTCATGCTCTGTCTCTCTCTGTCTCAAAAATAAATAACAAAAATAATAACTATGAAATACAGAAAAGTAAAACTTGTTGAACTCATGACACAAACAACTTCCTGGTTTTCTTGTGACTATGGTGTTCTTTCCATGAGCCTCCTTCCTTTCCATGAGAGAAGTCAAGGAGGCACCCATGTTCTTGAAGAAAGATCATTCTTCTATTTGCAGTCAAAGTGCGCTAAATGACCTGTGCTCATAATAGGACTGTCTCCTCACCAGGCAGGAATCTTCCTTCTACAGAAATCAAGAGGGAATGATTGCCCTGGGAGAAAGACTCTAACCTGCAAAAATCTGTGCTTTTCTGTGGCAGGAGAAAAGTGGGGGCCCAGTATGAGTTCTATTCCTCATAAGACCCCCAATTCCTACTCACAGTCTTGCCACTCTCTGCCTTGGAAATATTAAGACTAAATTCTAATTCTCTTATACCAGTTGATGTCAAACACCGGAAGAAACTCAAGGTTCCTAGAGTATTTAGACTATAATGCCTGGTGTCTTTTCTGACCTCATATTCCACTGTTCCCATTTCTTCTCACTGTGGCCACTGAAGTTCATGGTAGGTTATTAACAAAATCTTCTATAGCCTCAGTCCCTTCTGTGAACCTTCATTGAACCATCCAGCTGTAATGGAAACCTGAGGACTTTACTTACTTCTCAAATGATGGCTGTTTTCATTTCCACTCTCTTCTTAAATTGGGCCTAGAGAAGTAATAGGCATCCTTCCAGTTTCTCTTAGCTACTTCCAGTCCATTCTCCTTTTCTGTTCCCTATAAGTCTCCAGCTTTCAAATATATATTAGTTTGTATCTCCTGTTACCTGTCCTTGCTATAGGCATCTATCTGTAACTCTCAGGGTCAGGTCATCCCCCCGCCCCTTATGCTTCCAATAAGGATCACTGGCTCCTTTCTTTTTTTAAGTTAGTTAGAGAGAGAGAGAGAGAGAGAGTGCACACATCTGTGGAGCTCCCAGGGGAGGGGCAGAGAGAGAGAGAGAGAGAGAGAGACAGAGAGAGACAGAGAGATGGGTGGGGGTGGGCAGTAGAGAATTCAAAGCAGGCTTTGTGTTGTCAGCGAAAAGCCTGAGCCAGGGCTCCATCTCATGACTCCTGGGATCATGACCTCAGCTGAAACCAAGACTCAGATGCTTAACAGATTGAGCCACCCAGTGCCTCAAGGATTACTGGCTCTTTTGATCATTGCCATGTTCTCCAACATTACTCCTATTAAATTTTTTGTTGATCACAATATCCATATAGATGATCCTTTTAGTTCCATGGTCTTTTAATTCCTGGACTTCCTACAAATGATCCTTTGATCCTCTTCAGCCACTTGCTACTATGACCTTGTCAATACCAATAATTACAACTTGTATGTAGTCTTTACCCTTCTCTTCAATACTACCCCAAATCCTTCCTGACCATTCCTAAACTCCCAAATTATTTGCTTTCACGAGCACCTACAATGTATTGAGCATACAACCCTCTTTCTCTCCCACCTTCCCTATGTCCTTTCTGTTTGCCTAGCTTAAATCTTATGTTCAATCATTATAGTTACTTTTTTGTCTATATGCTCAATTCCCTATCCCTTTCTAATTTTGTTTGTATGGCTAATCCATAACCCTAGTTAAAACCAATTACCTGCATACTCCTTGCATGTAATTGCATCCATAGCTGAGCATAACTAGAGAAAAACATCCAGTCATACTTCTTTGTATCATTTTAAATTCATGATCATAACCTGAATCATCCTTAACACTGCTGATTAATATACTGTAAATCCATAAACCATTCATTCTCTTACTCACCTAGATATTACTTGTAATTTCTGCTCTGTTCTCAAACTTTTAACATTTCTTTTTTAATCCTCACTCTCAGGTAATGATTAGACTTTATTTCATTAGGAAAGTAAAGGCAACTAGAAAAGGTGAGCACAGGCTTCCAACTGTAAAGTATAAATTTATCTGCTTCGTTGTATTCATACCTATTACTGGGGGTGAACTGTCTATTATGTTATTGTGGGCCAGGATTCACTTGTCCTCTGGATGCCATCTCCTCTCACATCCTCAAAGATATTGATCTTTCTCCCTTGAATCATCCATTTTTACTTCTCTTTTGAGTCATTCCCTTTAGTATATATAACAATACTATTTTCTCAAAATTATTTTTGAAAAATCCCTCCAATAACACCATGGCCTCCTGCTTACATCCTATTCCTTTTGTCCCATTCATACCAAATTTCTTTGAATGAGTTGTCTATATAGCTACTCTTCCTCCTCTCATACTCTCCTGAACATATTCTAATCAACTCTTCATCCCCTTCACTGCAAAATCTCCTGTTCATTGTCATACTTCACATTCAAGTATTCAATCTGTATTCTCAGTCTTTTTTTTCCCCTTGCTTTACTGTCAGTGAACTCATTAGCTGACTTTCTTTCCTTTTAAACATTCTTTTTTGTCTTAGCATCTAAAACATGACACTCTCTGGGTTATTCCCTACCTCTCTGGATAATACCTCAGTCTCTTTACTGTTTTCTCTCCATTTCCTGACTTAAAATGTGAGAGTTTTCTAGAGCTTAGTCCTTTGGGATCTTCTCCATTTATTAGTCTTAGTCCTTAAGGAGGGCACTTGTTGGGATAAGCACTGGGGGTTGTAAGTAATGAATCACTAAGATCTTCTAATGAAACCAATACTACACTATATGTTAACTAACTTAGATTTAAATAGAAAGGAAAAAAAGAAAGAAAGAAAGAATACCTCAATATGCTAAGATTCTCACATTTGTATCTCCATCCTGGACCTCTCTTCTGCAATGCAGACTCAAAACCAACAGCCTTTTCTGTAACTCTACTTGGATGTCCAGTAGTCACCCCAAGTTTAAATGTTCAAAACTGAACTAGTATCTCTCTACCACCATCAAAACAAAAATATTCTCTACTCCTCCTAGTTCAATAAATGCTAACTATATGAAGGTGTATTTGGAGAAAGTAGAGGCTGCAATTTAAATGTAGTTAGTTATATATTAGAACTAAAGATATCCCATTTCACTATTAAGGATATTTTTATGGATTATATTAGTAATATATTATTTCCTTATATAGCTTGAACTCAAAGAATTCCTATCTTGGTTTGGGTTCTTTAGAAAAAAAAAGAAAAGATCCTGAGACAATACCTGTATATTAACATGTTAGTTAATTGGGAGTACAATCCCAGGACCCCAAGAATGAGAGAAAAAGGAAGTGAGCAAAGAGATTTGGAAAGAAAATAAAAGGTGATGTATGGCTATGCTGGCTGCCACTATTTGACAAGCCTTGAAAGTACATGTATGGAAAGCCTATGTGATGGAATAGTCCAGTGGCAAGAAGAATAAAGAGGAGGAAATCATCTGCTGTCTTTGTATCCCTTGCCAACCATTAGTCACATTTGCCCCATGAGAAGAACTTACCCTGTGCCTCCATGTTGTATTCCTTATTCTCTGTGGCAGCCTCTGCGGGAACCAGATCTCACAGTTTGCAGTAGTGACTATGCTGGAGCAAACAGCCCAGGGTCTGAAAGTTTGCCAAGGCCAGGAAACTCTGAGGAGACACGTGAAAAGTTTTTGATAAACCCCCCATAACTGCATCAGCAGAGTAGATGGTTAATGTCTCCTTAACACCAATGGAATTTATGGTTTCTCTCAGCAAGAGGTACCACCTGGGCTTCAATATTTTGGAGTAATTTTAGATAATTTTTTAATAAGAAGAAAAAAAGTCACGTAGCAAGCAGTACAATCTCTTAGTTATATATAAAAAATGAATCTAAAATTAATAATTGGCTTATAATTGTGGAATGATATGAAAATAGACATTTCAGACGATCAGCTCATTATTTTATGCATATTTACAGCTCAGAGTTTCTGGGTCATTTCCAAAATTATTTTTCTCAAGTTAGAAACTACCTGATACTATATTGTTTCTAGTCTGTTTGATGTTTATAATGTTAATGACTAAACTGAATTACACGACTTCTTAATATATAATCATAAAGTAATACTTTACCTTGTACAGTTTGTGGTTTGAATTCCTGCAGCAATGCCTTATTTCATTTCTGCTCCTCCTATTTTTAGAACCAATTAAGAGAAAAATATTTTCATGTGAATTAGTTGTGAGATCTACACAGATTTACAAATAAAATATCACTGTTATAAAACTTGTTTTGGCATTAAATGTTATTGTAGGCTACTACTGAGTAATTACTTGCCTTAAAGTTACCTCAAGAAATAATGAGCCCAACTAAGTAATTTAAAACCTCAAACTTTGATTTTATATTAGTTAACCAAATGAATAATTCTCAGTTCTAGGGATAGGTTAATGTTAAAAGATCTACAAATTACTTGTCATATAAATAACTGACTTATTCTCTATAAGGAAAGTATAAAGATAAATACAGTTGACCTTTGAACAACATGTGGGTTAGGGTGGAAAATCCATGTGTAACTTTTGACTCCTCAAACACTTAACCACTAATAGCCTGCTGTTAACCAGAAGCCTTACCAATAACATAAACAGTAGATTATATTGTATTACACGTCGTATTATATACTGTACTCCTACAATAAAGGAGATATCAAGAGAATCATAAGAGAGCAAATACATTTATAGGACTGCAAAACATCCACATATATGTGCACCCATGCAGTTCAAACCCATGTTGTTCAAGGGTCAACTGTTTTAAGTATCTGTTTAAATTATACTGATAGGAAAAAATTGATGTTTTTAAAAGAGAATATAATTCTTTCAATAAAAAATTTGCCATTAGGCCTGCAAGTTTCAAATAGTGCTTACAGTGCCTAGAACTTTCTAAAAAATCAACTTCTGCATCTCCCAGTTTTTTTAATGTAAATGTTATTTACATGTAATATACATGTTATGCCTAACATGCATATGCAAATTACAAGTCTAGGGCACATTGCATTTATAACATGCAACAAGCCTCCAGATCAAGAAATAGAATAGTACAGAGTTCCTCTTGTTTCATGCAGTAAATGTGGAACTAGATGTGAATATGAATTTGTTTAATTGCAATAAAACACACCTCTGAGTTCCTTTCCAGTTAGGATTATTTAAAATCATTTTTAGGATTGGAGTACGGTGACAGTGACATCTGAGTTTTACATGTAATGTTCATATGAGTGACAAGAATATTATCAAACAAAATGAAATACCTAAAAAATGAAGTCTTACTTTAAATAAAGTATTTATAGCTTTCAAGCAGACATGTTATCTTCTATGGATCATGCAGATAAATATATATATAAGTATCACTTCGATAGAAAAATATATTCTGTTGTTACTAATACATTTACATATAAGTTATAGTATTCTCTTTTTCTTTCCTAAACCCAACTGGTGCGTGCCATGCTTGGTTGGTCATAATAAATAAAAATAATGTCAATATCCTTCTTCTAATGAGCACTATTTAAGAAACTTTAAAACACGAATATGTTGGGGTCTCATTTCCAGACTTCTAGGCACAAGGTGAAAGCATATCCATACTATTAATACCACATGGTGATAAAATAGCTTACATTACTCTCTTCTGCTTTAGAGATAAACAGACAAATTTTATTGCCTCCAAAAGTGAATCTTTTTTTATAGCCTTTTGTTCTAAAGTAGTCTTTTGTTGTCTCAAAAGCAATTTATTTTTGTAGCAGTTAAGGAGTAATGAGTATTAGCACCATCTACATATAAAGACCTATATTAGAGTAAGTTCTTTAGTAAGAACAGCATTGTGGACATTAGGTTATATATACAACTACTAAATAAAAGATCCTTTTAATATTATGAAGGTTTGAATCTGTACAGCAGGAAATCCTAGTGAACCTCAGTAGCAATTGAACCAGCTATAGGCAACTTGTGCCAGATTCAAACTAATAGCAAAGACAAGATAGAAAGGATTTCTAGGAGGAGGATTTTTATAGACCACTAGATGCCACTGTTTTGTGAAAAACTCATGAAATGATATAGCTGATATTAAAGTTACATTCCTTTTTTTACGTCACGTATTGAATTGGGATATCAGCATTTATAGTTCTAAAATGAGTATGTATCTTTGCCTGGCATTAGTCAAACTCATACCAAAATAAAGCAATACAGTATTTGAAAGAAATGACAAAGCAAAATATTTACCATTATCGATATAAATCTTTGGCTGTTACAGCTGATTTATCACTGATCAAGTATCAAAGTATTTATGAACTGAAAACCTCAGTTTTCATTTTGAATATATGATTGATTCATATATGTAATATATGATTTAATATATGATTTATTTGAATATATGTAATCAGATAAACGTTTCTAAACAGTAGCATATCGCTTAGTTACAAAATTCTTTCTCTACATGATTGCTTACAGGAAATTAGAAATGGGATTACATAATATAAAAACATTTTTTTAAAGCAACTCTCCTTAATCTTGAAGGATAATTAAATATAAATTGAATATAAATGGGCCCACCACAAAAATACAGAGAATAATATTATCTTTAAAGCAATCAACCCATTGACACCCAAATTAAGAACCTTTTCTCATAGATATGCTGTTTTAAGGCCCGAATCTATTTGTTCCCCAAATATGGGCCTAAATAAAATCATTACTACTATTTCTTAGTATCAGGTAGAGGTTGATGCCCTTTTGCTCTGGCATATGACAGTATTTTAATACCTATGGGAATTTGGTGGGAAGTTGTAGATAGATGAGTTGTTATGCTTTCCAAATAGCTCTAAAGTCCAAGATATTTATCAAGTATTCCTTTAAATAGACTAAGGATTTTTCAAATCTAACAAGGTAATTATAGTAGCTAATGTTGACTCATAAGATACTGTCTTATTAGACAACTGATATCTCATAAACTGCCATCTGATTAATGTTTTCAATATTCAAGATAATGCCATAGCACAAGGTACTCTTGTTAATTATCTATTGCTGCATGACACAGGATCCCAAAATTTAGCCGCTTAAAAATAACAAACATTTATTATTATCTCTGTTTGTGAGGGTCAGGAATCCAGGAGGGCCTTAACTGGATGGTTCTGGCATAGTTTCTCTCTCAGGACCTGTAGTTAAGTGGTCAGCTGGGCTGCAGTTCTCTCAGGAATCAACAGGGGTTGAGGAATCCAATTCCAAGTCCATTTCCATGTTTTTTGCAAGCTGAAGTTTGTCCCTGGCTGTTGGCCAGACTTCATTTTCTCACTATATAGGCCTCCCCATAGCATGGCTCATAATATGAGAGCTTTGCTTCCCAAGAATGAGTAATATGAGAGAGACCGAGCACCCAAGAGAGAAGCCCCACAGTCTTTTTATAACCCTGTCTCAGTAGCGACACACCATATTTTCTTCCATATTTTAATAATTAGAACTGTGCCACTAAGTCCAGCCTACCCTCAGGGGGAAGAGATTGCACAATGGCACAAGTAAATATCGGGAGATGTCGATCACTGGCAGTCACGGTAGAAACTGCCTACAACACCCACTAACACCCAAACCTAAGGTATCTAGCAAGTACCTCCTAACGTAACTAAAAGTTTTTCAAAAATGGATGTTGACTATTTATTAATCTACCATTTCATTATTAGACAACTAATATAATTTTTAAAGATTTGAGGTTAATATTATAGTGCAAGGATACTTATTTCATGGAGTGTATAAAAAGAAGTGCAGTGATCGTGTTATTGTATCTTCGTACTGCCCAGGGAGATTCCTTGACTAACAGAAGTAAATAACTGAGTTAGGGTGAAGTAGTTTGATGGCACTGTTTCTTGAATTCACCAAACTCTCTTTACCATGACTCTCTACATTAGAGAAAAACGGTATAATCTTGGCAAAGTGATGGTTTATTGCAAGCCTATTTAATATCTGTCTTTTACCTGAATAATATTCAATAGTCCTATTCAGGTAAAAAAAAAAAAAAAAAAGGTTTATTCTTTAATAAACTAGAAGGTGAGGGAGATCTGGCTGAGTTATCTGTTGTCACATAATTAATTCCACTGATTGGACTGGTTTTCACCCTCTGGGTCAGGGGGACATGGTACCTACCTCCCCGACCTGTGACCTGGATTAGAGGATATGATATTTTCAGAAAGCACCAGTTAAAACTTCTACATTTCGTTTTATTTATCTCTGGTGAGTCATATGAAGTAATTTCCAAAGATGCTAATAAGCTCTGAGTCACCTGATAAAATTATGACTTTACCATGCAATAGGTACACAATAACTCCATGGAAGGACTAAACATGCAAACTTGGAGAAAAATTTGACTATACATACCCTCGCTTCCCTTTCTTTCAAAGGACTTTTAACAGCCTTTTAAAAACATACTCCTTTTTTTTTTTTTGATGGTTATCATAGTTTTAGAGTCTAACTTACTGCAAGCACCTGTTTTTCCCAATAGCCCCTCCAGCACACTGTATGAATGGAGGAGCTTCTGTGGCTTCCTGCAGAAAGCTATAAGTTGAAAGGGATGCATTTGACCCTACTGGCTATTGTAAATATTGCCTGATAATTATAAATATCACAAGAACTAAATTGGACAAGGGTGACACCAGCACTGTCCCTGTGGTCCTTGTTTCCTTTTTATAAACTAATTACAGGAAGTCTGTAGCCAAAGTTAGCGAAGTATGGCCAGATTCAGACCAGACCTAGGATGTCAGAGTCAGAGTCAGACTAGTGAGGTAAAACACAGTGGAGGAGACCAAATTTACAAAGACGGGGGCAAAAAAAGGGAAAATGTGAAAGAAATGTGGTAATCATGCATAAGGAAACACACACACACAGAGGGCTGCCATTCTTTTGAGAAGGAGGTGGAATCTTTGTTGTCCTCACACAGAGACAGATGTCCAAGCTCCTGGCTGTCCTGAAATTGCCTCCCCTTCTTAGGAACAAAAAGAAAAAAAAATATGACAATATTCACTATAGGTAAAGACCCTGAAAAGCAAAATTATTTTACTTTGGCTTGTTCTTAGGTGATACATTTTCAATATCAACTTCAAAAAAAATAAGTCACATGAACCTGTTACTTTCTTTTGAAATTTTAAAAAGAAAATCACAATTAGCACTATCAAGGGGGAATCTTGAAAACGCACACACATATACGTGTACAATTTACAGTCCTAATTATGTCTTTGCTGACTGTGGAAATATAAGCTACATGTATATGTTACATAAATAAATATGTTACATACATACATAAATTACTTATGTAATCAGTTTGTAAGCTTGAGTTTCTTCCTCTACAAAGAACATCGACTTCACAAAATTAATGTGTTTGTCCTTTAATGTGCAGGAAAATTTTCCCTGTGTTTCCAGGAAAACTGTGCATCTTTTATTATAGACTCCTTGAGTTATCATATTCTAGCCCCTTTTCTCTGAGCTGATTTGCAGCTTTTTGTAAGTTGTAGATAACTGAGAGAAAAGTAAATTCTGTCTTGGAACGTAGTGATTTAACTGATTTCCTCCCCCCTGTGAAAAGCTACTTTTGTCTCCATTTGCAATTCATCTGAACATTCCTTTCTTCCATAATAATTTATGCCACTTTGGCTTTTTCTTTGAACCAGTAATATATCAAGAACACCTCACTGTAACTGTCCATTCTCCTCACCCAGTATGGACTGGTTGCCCTGCAGCTATCTGCACACCCTGTTGTCCCGGTACTTCCCTTCATTGTCATCCTCAAAAACTGTGCCATTTTTTTTTTTTGGCTTTGATTCACTGCTTACTATATCCAACATCTGTCTCTTTCCTATGGTGCTCCATCGTTTGTTCCAGCATATCCTCCAGTGGCTTCCCGCGAATGAGTAACTGGGTGCTTCCATTCCTAAAAATGTCTTTATTTCATTCTCATTTTTGATCAATAGAGTGTCTGAGTATAAAGTTGTTCATCAAATATCATTTTCTTTTTTTCCTTTTATTAACTTAAATTATCAGTTAACATACAGTGCAATATTGGTTTCAGGAGTAGAATTCAGTGATTCATCTCTTACATATAACATGCAGTGCTTACCACAAGTGCCCTCCTTACCACTCATCACCCACCCACGTCTGTCTGTGAACTCATAGTTTGTTCTCTATCATTAAGAGTCTCTTGTGGTTTGTTTCCCTCTTTTCTCTTTCCCTGCTTTCCCTATGTTCATCTGTTTTCTTTCTTAAATTCCACATATGAGTGAAATTATAGGATATTTATTTTTCTCTGATTGACTTATTTTGCTTAGCATAATACAGTCTATCTCCATCCATGTCTTTGCAAATGGCAAGATTGCATTCTTTGTGATGGTTGAGTAATATTCCAGCCATATCATCTTTATCCATTCACCAGTCAATGGGAATTAGGGTTTTCTTCATAGTTTGGCTATTGTTTATCATTCTACTATAAACATTGGGGTGTATGAAGCCCTTCGACTCTGTATTTTTATATCCTTTGGGTAAATGCCTCATAGTGCTGGATCGTAGGGTAATTCTATTTTTAGGTTTTTGAGGAAACTCCATACTATTTTCCAGAGTGGCTGCACCAGTTTGCATTCCCACCAACAGTGCAAAAGTGTTCCCCTTTCTCCACATCCTAGCCAACACCCATTGTTTCTTCTGTTTTCAATTTTAGCCATTCTGACAGGTGTGAGGTGGTGTCTCATCATGTTTTTGATTTGTTTTTCCCTGATGATGAGGGATGTTGAACATCTTTTCATGTGTCTGTTAGCTATCTGGATGTCTTTGGAAAAATGTCTATTCATGTCTTCTACCCATTTCTTAACAGGGTTATTTGTTTTTGGGTGTTTGGTAGGTTCTTTCTAGATTTTGAATACTAACCCTTTATCTGATATGTCTTTTTCAAGTATCTTCTCCTGTTCCGTCAGTTGCCTTTTAGTTTTGCTGATTTGTTTCCTTTCCTGTGCTGAAGCTTTTTATCTTGATGAAGTCCCAATGTTTGCTTTGGTTTCCCTTGCTTTCGGTAATGTATCTAGTAAGAAGTTGCTCAGGCTGAGGCCAAAGAGGCTGATGACAGCATTCTCCTCTAGGATTTTGATGGTTTCCTGTCTAACATTTAGGTCTTTCATCCATTTTGAATTTATTTTTATGTGTGGTGTAAGAAAGTGGTCCAAGTTCACTTTTCTGCATGTCACTGTCCAGTTTTCCCAGCACCATTTGTTGAAGAGACTGTCATTTTTCCATTGGATATTCTTTCCTGCTTTGTTGAAGATTAGTTGACCATGTAGTCGTGGGTCCACTTCTGGGTTTTCTATTCTGTTCCATCAAATATCATTTTCATTAAGAATTTGTGGGGTGCCTGGGTGGCTCAGTTGGTTGAGCGTCCGACTTCAGCTCATGTCATGATCTCACAGTTCGTGGGTTCGAGCCCCGCATCGGGCTTTGTGCTGACAGCTCAGAGCCCGGAGCCTGCTTCCGATTCTGTGTCTCCCTCTCTCTGCTCCTCCCCCACTCACACTCTGTCTCTCTCTCCTTCAAAAATAAATAAACATTAAAAAAAAAAAGAATTTGTAAGGTATTTCTCCAAAGTCTTTTGTCATTCACTATTGTTCTGAGAAGGCAAACACAACTCTATCACAATTTGCTATCTCTTATAGGTGACCTTTGTGATTTTCCCCAGAAACTTTACATTTTCTACTTTAGAGCTGTTATTTGAAATTTCACATTTCGTGTGTTTTGTGGGGTCTTCTTTCATTTTTTTCTAGTGGCCATTTTTGCTGGGCACATTCAGTTTGGGGATTTATGTTCCTTATATCTAAAAAAAAAATATTTTCTTGATAGTTCATTCCCTTCTTTTTTCTGTCTATAATTCTTATTAAGTGGACTATAAACCCCCCATGGACTTATCTACTCTTTTTCTTTATATACTTCTTATTCTTTAATTCTTTGCTTTACTTTTGGTCCTGGGATTTATCTTTCAATCCTCTTCTAGTGTTATTTATTTCATATCATATTATTTTTATATCATAAATATATTTATAAACACATAAATATATAAAATATATAAATCATATATAATATGTATTACCATATATATTTATATGATTTATATTTATATAATTATATGTGTTTATGAATATATATGTTATATATAAATAGGATATAAAGTATAGTGATAGTTATTTCATATATTTATGTCATAATTTTGTTCTGTGATTTTTCCTTTTCACAGCATCCCATTCACATGTCTATCGGACAATATTAGAGCATATTCACGTTTAAAAAGAGTAGAGCCTGAATTATCTCTGCTTCCCATGGATTTTTGGGGGTGTTTTTTTCATCATATCTCTTTTTATCCCTTTATTCCTTTACTATTGTTTTAGTAAGGTTTGCAGAGGAAGAAAAACAATATACTATGTATTTATTCATTTAAACACAATAATAAATTCCTTTTCTATTTTTATTTTACAAAATATCAAGTTTGGTTTTCCATTTATACCGGGATGAAAAGTGTCTCCCCCAAAATACATCTTCTCTTACAATCTGTGAATGTAGCCTCATTTGGGAATAGGGTCTCTGCAGATGTAACGAACTTAAGATGAGTTATGAATTAAGGTGAGTCCTATATTCAGTGTATCTGGCGTCCTTTTAAGTTTCTTCTTTAAGAAGAAACTTTGGACACAGAGACACAAAGGCAGAAGGGATGTGAAAACAGAGGCAGAGATTAGAGTGACGTGTGTAGAAGTCAGAGACCACCAAGGATGGCTGGCACCCACCAGGAACTAGACAAGATAAGGAAGGATTCTTCCCTAGAGTCTCCGGAGGGAATATGGCCCTACTAACTCCTTGATTTTTAACTTCTAACCTATAGTATTGTGAGACAATAAATTTCTGTTGTTTTAAGTCACCCAGGTTTTGGTACCTTGTTACAGCAGCCCTAAGAAAGGAATACATCTTGGCTCATGTATATGAATATAAAATTTAGCAGAAACAGAAAGATTAAGTTGCTTTTTAAAAACTAGTTTCAGGGGCGCCCGGAAGACTCAACTGATTAAGTGTCTGACTCTTGGTCAGCTCAGATCATGATCTCATGGTTCATGAGTTTGAGCCCCATGCTCTGCACTGACAGCTTGGAGCCTGCTTGGGATTCTCTCTCACCCTCTCTCTGCCACTCCCCCAACTGGCACTGTCTCTGTCTCCTTAAAATAAATAAATATACTTTAAAAAAAACTGGTTTCAGATTAGTACCTTTTAAACCTTCCTTTTTGAGAAACAGAAAACGTAGTTGAGAATTTGACACCTATTCTCCATAATCATACAATGTGGAAAGAGTTACTTTTGTGCCTTCCCACTTATTGGTTTCTGTTGGTTAGGTCAATTCAAGCATCCAGTGATAAGTGCACAGAACAAAGTAGTTTTTCCTATGCTGATAAATGAAGATAAAATTATAGTTTTATGTGTTTACCTAATTTGAAGCATTGACAATGTTGTGTGTGTGTATATATGCATATATATATAATATTATTTATTATATATTTCATATATAATTTTAGGGTTTGGGTAATTGGATGCCTTTTTCTGTGCAATCAGATTGGCACTTGTTTTCCTTTTACATGTAAGAATTTGCTCAACTCTGCACATAATTTTATTTAAATATTTTTTGTTCAAAAATAATGAGAAAAGGAAGGAAATATAGAAGCAAAACAAGATAAGCTAAGGAAGGAATGCATTGAAGAAGGGAAGAGTCAACTCTATTAAATGCCACAAACTCCAAGTAAAATACCGTCTAGAAACTGTTTAGTGAGAGGAAGTTACTGATGTCTTTGGTGCCTTGAGGAGTTCTGTGAGCAGAGGCCAAATTGCGGTAAGTTCTCGACTGGATTAGAGGTGAGGAAATGGAGAGGGGAATGCTCTACTTTATCAAGAAGTTTGGTTTTGAGGGGCGCCTGGGTGGCTTGGTCGGTTGAGTGTCCGACTTTGGCTCAGGTCATGATCTCACAGTCCGTGAGTTCGAGCCCCGCATCAGGCTCTGTGCTGACAGCTCAGAGCCTGGAGCCTGTTTCAGATTCTGTGTCTCCCTCTCTCTGTGACCCTCCCCCGTTCATGCTCTGTCTCTCTCTGTCTCAAAAATAAATAAAAACGTTTAAAAAAAATTTTTTTTAAAAAGAAGTTTGGTTTTGAAAGGAAGGAAAGAGAGGGCAGCTATAGGATATTATTTTCAGAACAAGAGATTAGGAGTATTCATATTCTGAAAGGAGAGAGTCTGAAAAGAAGGAGCAGGTGGAACTGAAGAAGTTGGGAAAATACAGGAGAGAGGGGAAGACAGATGACATAGAGGTAGGGATGGAGAGTTGGTGATAGGGAGGGAGGGAGGGAGGGAGAGAGAGACACACTGAGACAGAGAGAAATAGTTAGTGAGGATATTTTCCTTAGCAGGAGGGGGCACTAGTATGCAGACAACATCTGGACAACAATACATGTTAATGTTCATTTGTACATAAGCACAGCCCCTGAAACTAGAAAGAAAACTGATATGAATGCAAGGCTGTTTTCAAGGAGTTAAGTGAGGAGGGACAGGAAATTGGGAACTCTTGATTTTCTGTGAAGTTGGAAAGCAAAACCATGTGCTGTCTTTATAGAAAAGCACGAAATTTATAAGCAACATGATTAGTTTACTTCAAAGTCAAAGCGGGGAAAAAATAACAAATGCTCCAAGAACTCTCTTTAAAACAGTGGGGGGAGAGAGAGCCATTGAGTAACATCCAGTGTCCTAAACACATGGCTTCTTAGTAGACCATTAACAGAAACTGTGGATCTCACACAACACATCAATCTTTTATTTTTAGTTCATTTACAAAATGATAAATGACAGGTACAGACTGTGGTTTCAGATGCTGAGAGACAGGTAGGTGCTGCTGTTTTATCTCTGAGGGCTCTAAGTATCCTGCTTCGATTTAAAAGGTAGAAAGTGCAGCCTCTAAAAGACATCCATTGAGGATGTGGCTTTACGAGGCACACTTCTACTTTATTTGCCTAAGTGCTAGCTTTTCAAGGTATAAGAAAAAGCTTCATGGAAATGTTACTTGACTTCATCTGATAACACTGCCTTATCTCGGAGCGGGGGGGTGGGGAACCCTGATAAATAAGTATGTAGCTTCTGTAGGTAAACTGAAGTTCCTGACACAAATTTCAAAATCAGTAAAATATAGATAAGTGACTTACTCAAGTATTCTGTCAGTTTGCTTATTTAAAAAACCCTTATTTATTTAAAAAAGAAAGTGCATTTATTGAGAAAGCTTATTTATTTAAAAAAGAAAGTGCATTTATCAACGGAGCATATAATTTATTCAATCCTCTCAATTAAATGAACACACTCATGATTGAACATGATACACATGCTTGCTGGAATGCCAAGACACAAACAGATTAAGACTCCTGTTTGGAAAAAAAGTATACAGATGGTTGTGAAGCACACACATTCAAAGACATATTTTAAGAGTATTTTAGTATTGCTGTTAATATTTGTGACTTTCCCTTTATTATTATGCTTACAAGAGTGTTCTAGACAGAAAGAGTAATGGCACAGGTACAATTTTTGTATTTAGCTCAGGCATGTAGCGAATTGTCCCCGGTTCCATTTCCAAGTGAAATCATACAGCACTTGGTATGAGCCAATCTAAACCTGGATGAAAATGATGTCTATTTCTAGCAAATTAATCAATCCTGCCTTTATAGTGAACTACTTCTGTAAGCTTTTCTTTCTGCTCACTAGGTTAATGATGAAAGAGAAAAGATATGTTAAATGTGGTGTCCGTCTTCTTGATTTTCACTTTTTCTACCAACAATTTTTATTTCTGAATGAATTTCAGTTTTGCAAATTATAGCAAGATGTCAGGTTCAAGAAGACTAAGGAAAGATAAGATATATAGAATTATGGAAACGATCCTCGCCACACTTCAAAATGTTTATTGTACTCATGTAAATGAGACTGCTTCGACTAAAAAAAACAACAGAAATTGATAGTTCTAATTGCCATAAAAATAAGATAACTGAGTTTTTAGAATGCCCCCTTTCTTAATAGAATACAGCAGGGTGATATCAGAGCATTTTAAGGTTTATTGAGAGGTAGAAGCAGTATGTGGTCTGAAATATCCTGAACACTTCAATCAACATTTAATTAATTGATGATCATACTACATTCATATTTTATATTTTGTACTTGTGTTTAAAATAATTTCCACAAGGTATGCATACTGAGTTCTGTGTTTGCAGCTAAGAAACTTCAATGAGCTAAACATTTATCAGTTATACTAATTAACACACAATTGTCCATACCTAAAGATCTGATGTTGCCTAGAATGACCAGCTTACTGGTTTGTAGTAATTTTGGTTAATGCTTAGTTTTTAAAACAGAAGGCTTATTTCTATGATTCTGCATCCCCGGGCAGTGCTGGGCACAAGGCTTAGGCCCTAAGGGCAAATCATTGCATGTTACCAAGAATATTTATCACAATGTATGCATGTTGTTCTTTGTAAGAATTGTCTTTATAAAACATGCCAAGTTATTAATATCTTGGTCTTCTAGGGTCTTGTTACTCAAATGTGGTCCCTGGATCAGCAGTATCCAAAGTTCCTGGAAGCTTGTCAGAAATGTAGAATCTTGGACTCCATGCCAGATTTGCTGAATCATAATTTTAATTTCACAAGATCCTCACATGACTTACACACACACTGAGTTTGAGAAGAAATGCTGAAGGGATTAAAAACCTCGAATGCTGGGAGGTTGAAAGGTCCCAAGTGGTGGGGAAAGAAAATAAATTCCAGAGAAAAGTAGTTCAAATCATATTCAACTTTACTCTTTCATATCTTGGATTTTCTTGAGAATCAATGTATTACAATTGGGCAATTAGTGAAGTCCGGTTAAACAAATAGGCAGAGTGCAGAATTGGGTGGAAATGAGATTTTATTTACATAGTACTCTAGGTTGGAAAATTTAAAAGAAAACAGAAAAAATATATGAAGTGATTATCAGTGATAGATTTTTCTGGTTACTTTCTTTATCATTTAAAATTATAATTTCACTAAGATTCAGTATGTCATTGAGCTAAATGTAAAAACTCTTAAATATTCAAGTAATTGAACACTCTATTCACTCTCTTTGCATGAGTTGAAAAGATTTCCAAATCTAAAGAAGTCATAAGAGAGTGAGAAGCCCACAGAACATGGTCTTATTTTGACAGTTCACTAAATGTAGAGCTAGAACGCTTCTTCTCTTCATGTATGGAGTCCTCTACAAACATTGGTTGAATGAATGAATGGATGTTGAATCAGAGACAAAGACTATTCTTCCAAGAATAGACTGTAACAGAAAAAGATATAGGCTGATATCCAAAAGGAAGATACATTCAAAGTGTTTTTGTTAGACTGTTTATAAAACCAGAAAGGCAACTTGTTATTTCAGAATAAGATTATGTTATTGAGAAGAAAGGATACTCGTGTTTGCTGATCAGCACATTCTTTTCCTGGGGCAAATATGTGTGGGAAGCAATATTATAATCAGATAGTTATTGTGAGCCAAAGACATTAGACGGATGATTATAATGGCTGGTGCCAGCAAGCCTGAAAAACTGATACATAGCTTTTTATCATAAGAATATACTAAACCCACAGAATAGATATGTGCTTTTTATGGGTTCAAGGCAAATCTTCAACTCATCAGTACAAGAGATTTTATTACAATTTGCCCTTTTGATTCTTTTTGTTATTTTTTTCCTTCTTTTGGAGAAAGGCTTAGAGTGGAAGAATGGGTTGAAGGAGGCCAATGCAATTAACAGCCCTTTGTTCCTGTGTGTGTTGTGGGGGAGGCGGGGTGGGTGTCCCAGTTTTGCTGACTCAGGCCTCATTGACACCTACTCAGCATTTATCCAGATTTTTCATTTCTATCAAAGCATTAGTATTAACATTTATATAAAATAATCAGGAATGAGTTTGCTGGATCTACTCTTTGTCTTTGCAGCTTCTGTCATGGTCTATCAGAAACATGGTGATACTTTTAAAATGACCTTTAATAACCACCTACCTTTTCCTGCATCTTTTCAGAGTCAATGTAAATAACACTTCCCTTTCAAGGACAGCATGGGGATGCTCACTGATAAAACCAAGTGCACTTGGACCTGGGTGGCTAGGGACAGTTCCCTCTTTGCAATTTAAGGTGGTGATGGGAAAAGCGTTTGTATTTTTCAGTCTCTGCCAGACAGTCGAAAGACATGAAGCTACTAGTTAACAGTCTATATGGTCAACAGGAAACAGAAAATTAAAGGTTCAGTATACAGAATCCTTCTGTAATATAAAAAGAGTGCTTAATTTTTTTCATTTTTAATTGAAGTATAATTAACATACAATATTACATTAGTTTCAAGTGTACAACATATGAAGTCAACAATTCTACACATTTTTCAGTGCTCACCATGATACGTGTGGTCACCCTTTGTCACCCTGCAACATGATTACAATATTAACAGCTATATTCTCTATCCATCTCATCTCCATTACTTATGTATGTTATAACTGGAAGTTTGTATCTCTTAATTCCCTTTATCTATTTTGCCCATCCCCCTACCCACATCCCCTCTGGCAACCACCAGTTTATTCTCTGTATTTAAGAATCTGATTTTTTGCTGTTTGTGTTTGTTTGTTTTGTTTTTTAGATTCCACATATAAGTGATATCATATGTTTGTCTTTCTCTGTCTGACTTATTTCACTCAGCATAATGCCCTCTAGGTCCAACCATGCTGTTGCAAATGGCAAGATCGCATTCTTTTTAATGGCTGAATAATATTCCATTGTATATCTATACCATATCTTCTTTATCACTTCTTTTATTGATGGACACTTGGATTGTTTCCATATCTTGCCTATTGTAAATAATGCTATAATAAACATAGGGGTACATATATCATTTCAAGTTAGTGTTTTTGTTTTCTATGTGTAAAAAAACAGTAGTGGAATCATTGGATCATATGGTATTTCTACTTTTAATGTTTTGAGGAACCTCCATACTATTTTCCACACTGGCTGCACCAATTTACATTTCCACCAACAGTGCATGAGGGTTCGATTTTTCTCCACATCCTTACCAACACTTGTTATTTCTTGTCTTTTTTTTTTTTTTTTCTTTTTGCTCTAGCTATTCTGACAGGTGTAAGCGGATTTCTCATTGTGATTTTGATTTACATTTCCCTGATGATTAGTGATGTTGAGCATCTTAACATGTGTCTGTTGGCATCTCTAGGCCTTTGGAAAATGTCTCTTCACATACTCTGCCCATTTTAAAATTAGTTATTTGTTTTTTCATTGTTGTTGTTGAGTTGTATACATTCTTTATATATTTTGGATATTAATCCCTTATCAGAGATACCACTTACAAATATCTTCTCCCATTCATTAGGTTGCCCTTTCATTTTGTTGATGGTTTCTTTTGATGTGCAAAAGTCTTTTATTTTAGTGTAGTAAAAATAATTTATTTTTGCTTTTGTTTCTCTCACTTCAGGAGACATATCCATAATATGTTGCTAAGGACAATGTCTGAGAGATTACTGCCTATGTTTTTAGAGATAGTACTTTAAAATATCTTGCTATAGAGGTTTGGTAATTTATTGAATACTGTAAATTACGAATGTTTATTTTATTGTTTGGTAAAGCTCTTTTTTTTTTATCTTGCAGTAGACTCGTTTGGCAGCAATGAGATCAAAATATGAAAAAAATATTTAATGAAAACTAGTACTACGTATCTACTTCTCAAATAAGTGAATACTTAATGTGAACTTACCCAAAAACAAACTTATCAGTGCAAACCATTCACTATAGGGGCCTTAGTAAAGCTAGTAGTCACTTCAGAGCCAGAAAACACCTCTCTGAAGAAACAACATGTATGTCAAAAATTAATACTTATTTTAAGAAGAATGTTTCCAAAGACAACGATTTAATACATCTAACTCAAACATTTTATGCTGAGAAGCATGAGTTTTCATTTAGATCAATTGTTTTTGGTTTGTTTGTTTGTTTCATTTAGTTTACTTCAATCCCAATTTTTCTTGACAACATATGAAAAGTGAAGCAATAGTGATGCTTCAAATAAGAATTCATGTAGGTTACTTCTGGGGCACCTGGGAGGCTCAGTCAGTTAACCATCTGACTCAGGATTTCAGCTTAGGTCATGATCTCACAATTGTGAGATCCAGCCCCACCTGGAGCTGGCTCCATGCTGGGCTTGGAGCCTGCTTACGATTCTCTCTCTCTCTCTCTCTCTCTCTCTCTCTCTCTCTCTTTCCGTCTCCCTCTGCCCCTCCCCCACTGGTGCATGCACGTGGGCATGCGTGTTCTCTCTCTTTCAAAAAGAAAAAAATAGAATTCATGTAGCTTAATTCCAATAATACTTCAGATTTTTTTCCACCCTATTTATGGAGTCAAAGTGGAAATTTTGGAGAAAGTGAAACATCTGACATTTGCAAATGACATGAAAGTTGCAAATTCAGTTAAAATGTTCAACATTTAAGATGCAATTTTTTATAATGATTATATAAATACGATTTTTGGGTAGAGTAAGCCTTGTGAGAAAAACAATGTTCTAGCTAATTTAAGAAACCTGTTGTGTCCATTGGCCATTGCCACATTAATGCTGCATAATGAATTATACCAAAATTCAACAGCTTGAAACAAACATTCATTCATATGAATGTGTGATTTGCTGACAGCAGGAAAACCAGCTAATAGATGAATGCAATAATCAAGAGTGAAGTGATGGTGGCTCAGGCTGGGATGAGAGGAGTGAGGACTGGGTGGTAACTGGATTTAAATACATAGGTCAGCTTCGCTTCAGACTATAGTAGTTCAGGGTCAGCTAATCTGGGTGACACTCAGCTGAGACTCCATGTGTCTCTCATCTTTTTCCTGGGTCCAGTGGGCCACACAAGGACCTGTATGTCTCATGGTGATAGGAAAGGCTCTGGAGCACAAGCAGAAAAACACAGTCCTCTTTCTTTTTTTTTCAGTTCATTTATTTTGAGAGAGAGAGAGAGCATGAGCAGGGGAGGGGCAGAGAGAGAGGGAGAGAGAATCTCAAGCAGACCCTGAGCTGTCAGTGCAGAGCCCAAGGCAGAGCTCTAACTCAGGAAGCAATAGCTGGAGCCTTAACCATTTGAGCCACGCAGGCACCCCTAAACTGCAGACCTCTTACACGTGAAGCTCAGAACTAGCACACTGTTAAATCTATCCATAGGCCACTGGCCTAGGTAAGCCAAGGGGTGGGGAAGTAGACTCTAATCAGAATGACAAGGCTATGCATAGAAAAAATCAATCTGCAAACCTGTTTGGAAGCAATGAGCTCAAAAAGAGATATATTTGAAATTGGTTGTGGTCACAGGTAATTAAGTGAATAAAAGTGCAATGCCCTATAGGCAAAATAGAGGATGCAGATGTCAAATTTCATGCCTTTTAAAGTATGTTCACAGAGTAAACTACAAAATTTGGGGAATAAAGCTGATGTTAAACACATGTAAACATATTTCAGCCTTGAAGGATGTGTGTGTGTGTGTGTGTGTGGTGCTTATCAGCAGTACGATTTTAAGAAATTTTTGATACTTGAAAGAGAATTTGTAAAACAGCTTGAAAGACCTGCAGTGGAATTAAAGTTCCATAAAAACAAGTACATTTTTAAATGTGCTTGTATTTTGTTCAAAATTAAAGTTGAAGATATTTAATGCCAACGTAACAATAAAGAGCTTCAGCTTTTCAAGGTTACATAAAAATAAAATTGAAAACTGTTAAAATCAGGAAGGCATGAAAATGTATTTGTACAAAAGCAAGAGAGAGATTGAATAAGTTAAGGATGAGAGCTCAGACAGGGTCATGATTTATTTTTTTAATTCTACAGTTGCACTTTGGACTACCTCAATTTGTGGGATGAATATTTTGATAAAAGCTTTCATTTTAATGGATAAATTTATAATTTCTATCAAAATTGAATGAAAGTCCTACAATTTCAAAGATGGTGAAATAACCAAAAAATAAATAAATAAATAAAAATAAGAAGAAGAAAGAGATAACTTATCTGACAAGTTTTTTCATATAAAATACACATCAAAGAAAGTTTTTTCTAATTGGAGACAAAAAATCAAAC
This sequence comes from Panthera tigris, assembly GCF_018350195.1. Taxonomy (NCBI): domain Eukaryota; kingdom Metazoa; phylum Chordata; class Mammalia; order Carnivora; family Felidae; genus Panthera; species Panthera tigris. The sequence continues at coordinate 83,622,015 of NC_056661.1, forward strand.
CTGTCCAAATATTTAGGTTAAACATTTGCACATTTCAATTGTAAAAATACAAAAAGAATTAACAGTATCCTCCATGTAGCAAAAGATGCTCAAGTCTTACCAAGGAGCTTAACATCTATAAAGAGATTATTTGTTTAATTAAAAATATGTTCTACAGAGAAATAGTAATCTAAATTATTGACAATTTCAAATTTAGTAACTACAAAATACAACATTGAAGAACATTGCAGATAATTATAGGAAAACTGAAAATAATTAAGATATTCTTAAGAAAAAAATGCTGAAAAATACATTCCTAAGAAAAACATCAATGGCATTATATAACAAGCTGATTAAAGAACATGAGTATATTCCAAGAATAATGATTCTGATATTTGTAATATTTGCATAATCAATATAAATAAATGTTAAAATTTTTGCTTTAATCAATGCAGATAGAGGCTACTTTTATTTTTAGAAACCATTGTATGGTTTCAGCATTACAATAAAATAATTTGGGGGGCAGAGAGATAAGCAGTTCAAGAAACTCTGTAATTATTTTGGTACCCTCTTTCATTCTCAAAAGTATCCCAGACTGAGATCTAAAAGAAATGGTCAAACCTCTATTTCAGAGTTAGGGACATGACACGATAGTCATCTGAACTAGGTAGATAGATGGTAATTGTCAGAGAGAAATACGGAACTTAATTACATTTAAGAACAGTCAATAGGAGGTGAAATAGATATTTCTAGTTTTCATATTTTGATTAATGGAACTAGTTGATTCGTGGAACTCCTCAGTTAATAGATGGTGTCGGCTTTCATGGGATTTACAAAACAGAAAAGGCAAAAAGGCATACCATTTGGCAGGAGATCAGTTTTCAAGTGAGAGCATCAAAGACATTGAGGTTCTTGAGAATGGTCTGAAGCCTCAGAGATGAAGTTTTTTTATTTTTTTTAATTTTTTTAAATGTTTATTTTTGAGAGAGAGTGCATGTGCATGAGAAGGGAAGGGGTAGAAAGACAGGGAGGGAGAGAATCCCAAGCAGGGTCCACACTGAGATGAGGTTTTGATACAGACTGATGGAACAACTTCTTCCTTAAATGACCATCTCAAAGGCATCTCTCCTTTCAAATGCACAGAGGTTTGCTCATTTGAAACCTCTGAATGTACTTATTTTAGGTGTTTTGAAATAAGACAAGGAAAAAGAGAACATTTTCTGTGTTTATGTTGGTATGACAGATTAGTTACAAGGTAATAAAAAAGAAAACACATACTCTCCTACATACTAATCTTCTGTGAGACCTAGGCCAATCAATTAAGAATCCAGTGAGATAATATAAAGATAATTTTATAATTCCATTTACCCAGTAAACATAATGCATAATTCAACTAAGTAATACATCCATTGGAATTCAGTGCACTAAGGAAATTAAAAATTAATATATTTGCACTCTATTGATTTATTTTTTTACTCATGAAAAAAAACTTTGTCATGTACAAACATTCATGCACATACATATACTGAAATCACAGCCGGCATAATATCCCAGTTGAAAATGCACAGCTACAACCTGTAAAGCTGAGTCCGATCTGGCATTTTAGATGTATTTTTAAAAGGCTTTTACATTTTAACCTGGTTAACTTTATTTATTTAGTGTATTTAGTAAGACGGTAGAAATTGCTTTAGCACACATTAGGCTTTTTATGTAATCTCATTTTGATTTTCTAAAATCCATATTTTTGTGAGTTATATCCTTTAAGATCTTAAATTACAGTTTATTTTATTCATTTATTTGGATTTTTTGAAAAGACATTTTCATGCGTATGCCTAAGTGTACATTTTGGAAAAGCCTTGTGGAAAATATGATGCAGACCCTTCAGTAACATAATGCCTGAATTTACAGGACAGTAAGTGATAGTTCTCAGACTTCTCATTATATCTGAGGAATCCTATTTAAATATCACTCTTCACTGAAGATATTTAGACATTGAGTCTAACCATGTGTCAGTATGTATACATAATCAAGGGCTTCCCAGAGTACTAAAGATGGAACAGAAAATAAGTGAGCTAAGCGGAAACAGAATCAGATTCTAACAATTATTAGAAAGCTAATTCTAAAATTAACACTGGGGTTTATTTTTCTGAACCCTTAGAAATATGTCATTCGTATGACTTGATGCACTCCTGTTTCGTGTCTGGAAAAGTAACTTATTCATAATGACATTAAAATATAACAGAACTTTCCTTTCCAGGGCCTGGTGAGAATATCCCCTCCTCCACCCGAGGTCATTACTTATTTCATACTTGCCTCCCCTCTCCCACAGGCGTTAATTCTCAGCTGATGCACTTCTCACCTCATGGTTCACTGAGAAAAGTTACTATAGGGCAACTCCCTCACATTCCCAGCAGCAAATCTATTCATTCTCTCTGCACTTTTCTATTGATACAGAGGAAATGTCCTTTCTAATCTATTCTTATATGTGCTGGATTCCAACTCTTGCCTTTTCAAGGACTTCACTGCCTCAGTCATGCCTACTCTTTTCTACCTCCTCAATCTCTTCATCTTTTTATCACCCATCCCTTCCTCTCTACTGGAGTAATTTCATCAGCCTGTAGATATTCCATACTATTTCTATTTTCAAATCTCTACCCTAACCCCTCATTTCCCTTAGTTACAGTCTATTTCCCTGCTTCTCTTCCTCGCAAACATTCTCTCTTTAGTTTAGCCTTATCCTCTCCAACGTTTTATTTCTCCAATTCATCCATCAGACTACACATATTTGACTTGTTTCCCCTTTCCACTGACTCTGTTCTTTTCAAGGTCACCAACTACCTCCAGAGTTGCCGATTCCAATAGTAATTTCTCTGTGTTTAACCCACTTGACCTCTTGACAGCATTCAACACATTCGTTAGCAATGTTGTCCTGGAAACCCTCCCTCCTGAATTCCCTGACCTAACAGTTCTGGGCTTTTCCTCTTACTTCACTATTACCTCAAAGTCAGTCTCTCATTTATGTCCTTTCTTTTCCTTCTGACCCAAGATTCAGTTTGCCTCCTCCTCTTTATTATCCACATCTTCCTAGGTTATTTTTTTTCTTTCTCATAGCTCTAGATAGCATTTCTGGGCTTCCACATCCCAAATTTATTTGTCAGGTCCGACCTATCCCCCAGGTCTGAATTCTAGATCACGCATTCTAGATGCATGTGTTCAACTGCCTATCTGACATCTTCAATCAGGTTCAAAAGGTAGATGAATAATTCTTGTCACTGACCCACGTCACTTCCCATTTTCCCACCTTATGCAAGGACTCTGCCACATAATGAAGGGAAAAAATCTAAAAATTATGCTTGATTTCTGTCTGTTCCACACCATCAGCCATTGTTTACCAGGTCCTGTTAATCTAACTCTAAAATATGTCTTGAATTTATCTAAAAGTTGTCAGTTGTAATTCTGAACTGCACCTGCCCTGTTCTAAGTTATCTTCCTGTGTTTGCTAAGATGATGCAAAAGCTTTCTAATTCTTCTCCTTGCTGTTTTTGACAATTCTCCCATTCTCCAAAATGTGGCAAGCATGATCTTTGAAAAGAAATAAGGTCACATCACCTCTCTGTTTTCTTCTAATTGTTCCCTCGTTTGTCTTTCCATGATCCAGCTCCTATTTCCTTCTGCAAACAGAACCTGTCAGCCACTTAGCCTCCCTACTGCTCTTGCACTGCCCATGTTCCTGTTCTCTGCTTGACATGGTCTTCCTCCCACCCTTACCCTTCACCTGGATCCCCCTCATCCATCATATTTCAGCTTAAAGTTCTCATTTTTGAAGAATCCTGCCCTCCCCCATACCATTTAAAGCAGCCTCTGCCTACCACTCTTTATCTTCTCTGTTTCTTTTGTCCTACACTTATCACTACCTAAAAACATTCTATTTGGTTTCTTGGTCACTATCTATCTATTTGAATGTCCATGTAAATGGGAGCTAACAGAGAACAGGGACACGATTTCATTATTTCTCTGGATCAGTGTTCTACTTTTTAGGCCCAGGCCAGTGTCTGCCCTGTACAGCACTTGATAGATAATTATTGAATAAATGTGTGACTAAATGAATAGATAATTTATAAAGCATGTTTGCTATATGATAAAAGGCCAAGGAATGTGAAACTGAATGGCATCCCAGTCTAACTCAAACTAAGTGGCCCAATACCCTCACTTGTCTAGAAAATTCAGAAAAGAAAAATAATCCAAGAAGACATGGAACAACAGCAGAGCTGAGAAAAATAAAAATAAAACAAATGGGGCACCTGGGTGGCTCTGTCAGCTAAGCATTTGACTCTTGATTTGGCTCAGGCCATGATCTTACAGTTGTGAGATTGAGACCCAGCATGGGGCTCTACACTGAGTGTAGAGCCTGCTTGAGATTCATTCATTCAATCTCTCTCTCTCTCTCTCTCTCTCTCTCTCTCTCCCCCCCCCACTTGCACTCTTTCTCTCTCGAAATAAATTAATAAACTTCAAAAGATTCTATTTCAGACAGTTCCAGTTGAGAAAATATGTTATATGATGAATTCACCTCTCTGAGAGCACTTTTAGTATAATTTTAGATAAATACTGCTATTTTGAAAAACAGAATATGAGTTCATGGATTTAAGGGGCTAAAGGCTCTGGCCTATACCTATCATTGTTGCCTGTCTCTAAGAAGATGCCCTGGGTACAATTTCAGAAGATAAAGAGCCTGGTACCCTGGTCCTGCCCTCCTGAGAAAGTATGTATTATCTCTATTCTGATGTTTAGCCTCCTATCTAGGATAGTCCTACGGGTTTGTGGAGGGATGGGGAATGGAATTGTTCTCAGACCATTTCAGGGAGGACTTTACTCTCTGTGTTCCATTCTATTATATCAACTCCAGATAGCCAGAATAATAGTGGTACCTCCAGAGAACTTACAGTGCACTCCACATTAGCCGAAATAAACAGAGTAGGACTATCCGGATTTTCCAAGTATTTTTAGCACACTCTGTGCTTAGTGTTTCAGTATTGTGCGAATTATATAACCCCAGTGTTCCAAGGCCATTCTTTGGTTCCTAGACAGCAAAAGATTCAAGTTTAATACAGAGAAAATTATAGATGCAGGAGAGGAAATATTGTATGGTATTACATAAATTACATATGGTATTACATAAATACTGCAGTTAACATTGCTAGGAAAAAGCCTTTTAAAACTTGAATGAGTTATGCTACATGCGTATAAATGAAACCATGTGATTTTTTTGGATAGGAGCAGTACAGTAGTCTTTTTCATTTGTCTCATCAATAAGGGTTTTGCCTTCTATGTCCTACACTGGAATTTTACTACAGTTTCCTTCAATTTAATGTGTAGTAAGTGGGATTTAAGAATTGTTAGATTTCTAACAGTTACAACTTTTATATCAATGTATTATAAATTCAGTTAAAAGCCACTCCTCCCTGCATCATCTCTGGGATGTCATAGAAGTACTCAGAAGCCCTATCCTCTCTTTCTGGCTTGGCTAATTACTATTTTCTTAAGGGTATGCCACTTGATCTCTCTGAAAGTCAATTTCCTCATTTATAATCTGGGACATTAAATCTTATGCTGCCTACATCACAGGGTTGTCATGAGAATCAAATGAGGTAAAACATATAAATACATTTAGAAATCAAGAAGATACTATTCCCGGAAGCTTAGAAAAAAATTAATAGTAATTACAAGTTCTCATTTTGTAAATATTTCTTTTATTAGGAATCGTACCATTGCAGGCAACAGAAATCAACTCAAAGTTGCTTAAGGGGAGCAAAAGATAAAGAAAGAGTTGTATTATAAGGATACAAAAGCATCTCCTGGTATCTGAAACCAGGAGCATATCAAGGTCTCAGGAAAGAACTGGAAACAGCGACCTCTCCTTCTCTCTTCTACTTGTACTGTTGCTTTGAAGCATTAAAACAAAACAAAACAAAACAAAAAAAACACCTAAAGATTTCTTCTTCTCCTTGAATGAAAATGTGGCTACCCACACAGCCAGAACATATATTTTATAGATATAGCCACCTAAAGATGTTGATCTCCCATTTCTAACTATAAATTGACAGGGAATCTCCTTATGTTGGGATTATGTGCCAACCCATAATCCTAAATTGTGATGAACGATGAGAGCAAGTTAGAATGCCTGATGAGAACTGCTATTCTCCAATAGATTGGAAATATAGACCCTTATTTCCTCCCAAGAAAATGGATTGTCAAACATAAAATCCCTAAAGTATCCATTACTATCCTAAACTTCCAAAGCACTTTTTCATGTGAATGAAATGAAAAAAAAAAAAAAGTATTAATGGATAGAAACAATTTCTCTATGGGATAGAACTATTTTTGTTGGGGGAAAATAGCTTGGCAAGCTATTTGAAAGAGACATGAGATCCTGAGGGTGTGGGTGCCAGCTGAGTTCTAAGAACAAAAGAGTGCTTGAGGGTCCTCTGCTTCACAAAATGAAAGGTGTTAGATTTTTCTCCTAGGAGGATTGGAGAGGAAGAAGAGAGGAGGAGGCAGAGGAACCAAGATACGCTGGAAAACAAAGCTGCATGGAATAAAGAACTTGTAAAAATCTCCCTTATGGTGGAATACTCCAGCATTCCCATCCCGCCCCCCAAAAAATACTTTTAAGAAAAGAAATAACCAATATGTGATTTTTAGTGGTTCCTGAGTAAGCTGGGCTATATGTCTGCTCTGTGGATATTATAGGAATGAGGTGTGTGTGTGTGTGCGCGTGTGTGTGTAAGTTAAGCATGTCTGGACCCAAACAGTAGGAAACAGAGGAAGCATGTACAAAAGCAGAAGCAGAGACAGAGCATACACCACCCAGGATTTCAAGGGCAGAGAAGCAGCAGCTGACTCAGGGTTATAAATGTATTATTTCCTATGATCCACCCAACAACTTGTCAAGTAATTACAACAGATATCATTACCTCTTGACAGATGAGGAAACTGAAGATAAACATTTTACCTAATTGCTTAGAGCAAATTAGTTTCAGAGCAGAACTAAAGCCTACATGTCTCCTCACTCCTGGGCTCATGTTACTGCACTGGACTTATTTTGCTTCCTTCAAATGTTAGGACAACAAAACAGTGGGAGCATACTTTATTGGCAAGAAAAGAAGATATTTCTTTTAATAAGATGCCTTTAATGCTTTCAATGAAACCACTAAGATTACCTCTTACCCAGTCATCCATTCATCTAATAGATCTTTGCTGAATTCCTGCTCTGTGACCAGCACCATGATATGTGATAATTCTTATAAGTAAAAAATCGTTTGACCATTGTGAAAGAAAATGACCAAACAGTAATAGAGGATCACGCAATTCATGTTTCAGGTATTCAAACAAATACTTGCACATGAAGGTACTTATCATCCCATTTTGCAATAGTCCCAAAGTGGAAATAACCCAAATATTCACCAACTGATGAATGATAAAACAAAAGGTGGCATATCTAGACAACAGAATAATATTATTTAGCAATTAAAAAGAAATGGAGTGGGGCACCTGGGCGGCTGAGTCGGTTAAGCATCTGACTTCGGCTCAGGTCATGATCTGGTGGTTCACGGGTTCGAGCCCCGCATCAGGCTCTGTGCTGACCACTCAGAGCCTGGAGACTGCTTCGGATTCTGTGTCTCTCTCTCTCTCAGCCCCTCCCCTGCTCGCTCTCTCTCTCTCTCTCTCTCTCTCTCACACACACACACACACAATCTCTCAAAAATAAATACACTTTAAAAAATTTAAAGAAAAATGGAGTACTGATACATGCAACATCATGGATAAGACTCGAACTGTTATGCTAAGTGAAAGAGGCCAGATACAAAATACACATTGTATGATTCCATTTATATGAAATGTCGACAATAGGCAAATCCATAAAGACAGAATGCAAATTAGTGGTTGCCAAGAGCTGGAGTGAGTAGGGGATTGGGAATAACTGCTAAAGGGTACAGGGTTTCTTTTCTGGATTGATGAAAATGTCCTGGAATTAGGGGTAATGATTGCATAATCCTGTGAATATATTAAAAACCACTGAATTTTCTACTTTAACATGCTGAATTCCATACATGGATTATATCTCAATTAAGAAAAAGCTAATCACATCACATGTCTTTATGTGTACAAACTCAAGACAATAAAATTACTATCAAAATGAACACTAAACCACACTGCAATCACAAGTACTTCTGCTACATTTTTCTTTCCACTGTTTTCCTGTGCTATCCAAAATGCCCTTCAGTGAGTTGCTTCCTGTTAAAGAAAAGTCTCAATTTTATGGAAGGTGGACTTCTAAAAGGAGCTGATTGCCTTTCTTTACCTTTCTCCATATTCCGGCTTTGTCTCAGAATAAACTTTTTGTTGCTGAAAAACCAATTTTTAGTGGCTCAACATAGTATAGGTCAGTTGTCCATTTCTGCCTTGAGAAACTGCTGGAGACTAGGGTAAAGCTTTGAAATTATTTTAAATTTTACTTTCTAGGCGCAAGAAATTCTTGAAAGTGCCTTGCTGGTATAAACTCTCTTCCTCATCTAGGAGTTCCCAAAGAGCTGTTTTCAAAAGGAATTAGAGTACTTTGTGAATCAAAATCCCACAATGTCAGTAGCTGTGCAACCCTGGATATCCCAAGTAGAGCTTTGTAAGAGGATAGGGGACTGAAGTTTGAGGGCTGAGCAGTACCTCTCAGGCAACACATATTAAAAATTCTTGGGCTGATATGCTCAGGCTTCTTGTGAAAAAACAGTGTACGCTGGGCAGGCCTTGAGCCAGTACGTGTATTTTACTCCCGTCTTTTCACAGAACATTTAGAATTTGATCTTCAGTGTCTGACTATTTAACTCTCCATTTTGCATGCTGCTATAATTGGATACATGGAAAAATCTGGAGAGTTCATGTCTTAAAGTACCTCATGTGTGATTTGTCCCCCCCATTCAGTGACCCTGAACTCTCACAAAGAGCTCATTTCTTAATAAAATAAAACTCGTTTTGTCCCATTTAGTCCCTAATCCATACATAACCTCATAAGGTGCTGATATTGAACAAATTTGTGCACAACTCTTTACTACCATTATTTGGAATAATATTGCCAGATAACCGTAATTAGGACAAAAAAGGCACTCAGTGCTTCCCTGAATCCCATTGGCCTGGCTCCTACTCCTAGTCCCTATCAACCCTTCTGTTGCATTTCCTGCTGAGCTGAACAAGAGACACACATGTCAGTTTCACAGCTTAAACAGAGCTAGAGTGAAAGGGAAACAGCTGAGCCAGCAGGAAGCATAAACTGAGGGGGAAGTGTCAATATAGCTCTTTTTTAATCCAATGTAGTAAATAAACACTTAGACTTTAATAAAGCCAGGTAGGTCTCTCCTTGAGACGCTAGCCTTCGCTTCAAGCTTGGCCCAAGGCCTGGTTGATTCTTTATTAGAACAGCATTTTAGGAATTTTGTAAAGTCAAATAAACATGGGAGAAAGAAAAAGCCACTCTTAGGCTTATTCTCAAAAGGAAGAGTAGGAAGCTTGATAACCATGAAAATACAAGGCAGATAGGAATCACAAAACTAGATTCCAAAATGTAGCATTTTCCATCAAGATACAAATGTGTCATGAATTTGACTATGACCTAATATCTCCTCTTTGGATTTTATGCAAATCCCGGTGTTTTGGCCCTCAAAGACCTGGATTGTCTTCTCTACCTTAATCTCCTCTCTTTCCTATTCTGCTAAAGAGTGAAATAGTTAAACTCTTGGATCTGACAAAGCAGAAAGAAAAGTACTGTAACTCTGAGCGCATGATGTGCCAGGAATTATGTTATACATTATGTTATTTAATCATCACAGCACTTCTGCTTATATATTCAGTTTTGAAGAAAAATTTTGAAGCTTACAAATTCTAATTTAGAATAAAATTAAAATAAATTCTGTCCTCCTTTGAATGGTCTACTCAGCTCTATAGGATCTGGCCCCTGCCTGCCTCAGCTCTATTGGATCCGGCCCCTGCCTACCTTGTAGCCCTATCTGTCTCATCTCCTACCCCCTTATCTTCACTTTTACATTTCAGTTAAACCGCTTTTTGAGTTCCTTGCGTGGGCCAACCTCAGTCTACCCCAGGGACTTTGCACTTGCACTTTGCCAGTGAGAGAGCTTAGAATCCCCTTTCTTCAATCTGGTTTCTTCTTATCATCCACTTCTTAGCTCAAAGGTGTCACCTCCTAAGAATGATCTCTCTAAACAGTTGATTGAAAGTACCTACCTCTTCTCTCAGAGTAACTTCCTGTTGTGGCCATGGAATTGTATCACTCAGATAACCCTTTAGGGGAGTGCCTCCAAGTGCCCCACCTTGAGACCCACCGGAGTGTTCACAGGTATGTCTGAGGCTTTACTCTTTTGAGGGTAAAGTCACTCCATGACTAAGCAAGGTCAGGGTACGAGACCCAGGCCATTTCTGCCCAAGGCAGGCCTCCTCCCGCGAGCAATATTTCCTAGGGGGTGGGAGAAGGTATCCCCACTGGCCTGCTCAAGATTTTCTCAGAGTTGCACCATAGTCTGAGGCTATTCCTACCCAGTCCTTCCTCTTTTCTTTGCTCCATCTCCAAGTGTCAGAGCTGCATCCCACTTGAAGGAGCATTTCCTGTTCCCCTCTCTCCTTTATTCTCCTCCTACACTTCCCCCCGCCCCATAAATCTCTTGCATATTTAATTCAGTCTTGGTGCCTTCTTCTCAAAAGACCCGAACTAGTGTGCTCTCTTGTAAAACACTTGGTTCCATTATCTTTGTAGCACTTACAACTACTTTTGATTGCATCCAGTTTAATTGATTAGCTTACCTATGTATTTAACATCTCTCTGTGACCACTGTCCCCATTCACAACCCGGTATAATATATTTTATGCACCACCTTATTCCCAGTGCTAAGAACACTGTCTGGCTCATGATGGGCCTGCAATGAATTTTGTTGAATGAATTACTGAATAGCTTAGAAGACTAGATTTACGCTCTAAATCCAGCTTCTCCCCTTTATTCACTTACTATGGGTATTTACTGTTCTAGCTATTGGAGATGAAACAGTAAACAAAAGAGGACAAAGTCTCTGCTTTTTTGAATTTATATTCAAGTGAGGGAAGACAGGCAATAAACAAATAATCACGAAAATAGGTGTGTCGTGTGCAAAGTGGTAGTGCATAGTAAGGGAAAAGGAGAGTGACAGGTGGGCAGTGAGGGAGTCTATTTCCCTGATAAGGTGACATTTGAACAGAGATTTGAAGAAAGAAGGGAGTGAGACAAGCAGAAATCTAGCAGAAGTGTGTTCCATTCAGGGAGAACATTAAGTGCAAAGGCCTAATGATGAAGTGTGTTTGGCAAGTTCAAGGAATAGCCTGGAGGTAATGAGGCTGAACCACAGAAAGCAAGAAGGAATGTGGCAGGAAATAATATCGGGGTGAAAGAGCTGAACTTGATAAATCAGGTGAGTCCTATGTCATCATAAGAATTTTAGATGGGATTTTCCTCTAAGTAAGATGGAAAGTGAATGGATGGTTCTCAGTACAGGAGTGGCAATATCTGATTGGCATTTTTAAAGGATGGTTCTGGTTGCCAGCTAAAGAATAGCAGGAGATAGTGGTGGACACAGAGGAAGTAGGAGAGGGCTATTGCAATACTCCATAGATAATTTGAACTAGGGTGTATCAGTTGACGTTGATATTTGGCCATGTCCTGGATTCACTTGGAAGCAGAGTGATATAGGATTTCCTGATAGGCTGGGTATGTCGTGGTTGGAGGAAAGGGAGGAATCAATGTTGACTTCTGATTTTTGGCATGAACAAATGGATGGTTGGAGTTGCTGACTACAGTCTTTTCCTCCAGTCAAGCCCAGTTGTACACATATAGGCAAAGACCTGATTTAACAAAATTTGAGGTTTTCTTCATTGAACACAATGTTCAAGGTGTTTTGAAGGTATGTGGCAAAAGACTGATGATGCTGGTGGAGGATGGAATATAAGTCGCATAATGAGAGAACTTAGCACATGACGAGTCATGAGGGACAGGGGAAAGGTAAATGGTCTGTGGATGGGAGGCCTCTATGGCATTAAAGAATTGGTGGCACTAAGGTATCACAGGTAATGAGATGGAAAAATCAGAGGCTGAGGTCAACAAGTGGACCAGCTATGTTCTTTCCTTTGCACCATAACCATTTCCTTTCCCACATCTGCATAACGCTTGAGAAGAGGAGTCATGGCCAAAATGAAACAATACATCTCAAACCTACTTCTCCATCCACCATCCCATGTGTCTACCACTCTTCATGATTAAGATTCTTAAAGGTTTCCTCACTAAGGTCTGCATTGTCAGCATCTATTTAACCCTTAATTTTACACACTATGGATTCCGCTCATAACAGTACATCAGAGTGTTTTGTATCTTTGGCAACCAGCTTCTGTTGAAATGATAGACTCATAGGTCCTCAGGATTATTGGGACCTTGCAGATGATCTAATTCAACAAACTCACTTTTATAGATAGGGATACTACAGTTTACAAAGCTTAAGGGACTGCCAAATGTGCGAAAACAGAGCTCTGAACTGCTCTAAAGTTATCTGATCACCTGCCTAGAGCTTCTTCTACCATACCACTATTGCCAATTCTTTTCTTTTTTTTTTAATTTTTTTTTTAACGTTTATTTATTTTTGAGACAGAGAGAGACAGAGCGTGAATGGGGGAGGGTCAGAGAGAGAGGGAGACACAGAATTGAAACAGGCTCCAGGCTCTGAGCTGTCAGCACAGGGGCCCGATGCGGGGCTCGAACTCACGGACCGCGAGATCGTGACCTGAGCCGAAGTCGGCGCTCAACCGACTGAGCCACCCAGGCGCCCCGCCAATTCTTTTCTTTACACTCGTCCCTGGGGATTTTTTCTGATGTTTTGAAATCACATTTTACCCTTTTTTCCTGAACCTCTCCCTCCTTTACTTATGTCCTATTACATTCCTCAATGTCCCTTGGCCTCATCAAAAATAACTTCAAGACTTACCTGCTTTTGCAGGAAATCAAGCCTCCTAAAAATGTTCCCCAAATATTTCGCTCTGCTCCTCCCCCACTCACACTGTCTCTCTCTCAAAAATAAATAAGCAGTAAAAAAATATTGGGGTCACCTGGGTGGCTCAGTTGGTTGGGTGTCTGACTTCGGTTCAGGTCATGATCTCACAGTTCATGGGTTCGAGCTCTGCATTGGGCTCTGTGCTGACAGCTCAGAGTCTGGAGCCTGCTTTGGATTCTGTGTCTCCCTCTAGCCCTGGTCCTCCCCCACTCATGCTCTGTCTCTCTCTCAAAAATAAATAGGGGCGCCTGGGTGGCTTGGTCAGTTGAGCGGCCGACTTCAGCTCAGGTCATGATCTCACAGTCTGTGAGTTCGAGCCCCGCATCGGGCTCTGTGCTGACAGCTCAGAGCCTTGAGCCTGTTTCCGATTCTGTGTCTCCCTCTCTCTCTTCCCCTCCCCTGTTCATGCTCTGTCTCTCTCTGTCTCAAAAATAAATAAATGTTAAAAAAATTAAAATAAATAAATAAATAAATAAACATAAAAAAAAATTTAGAAATGGTTTTGGTTTGGGCCTTTATAACTCTGGCTAAAGAGGGCTAAAGATGCCATGCTAGCCCTTCTGTTTTTCTAAATTTTTTAGCCTCTCCCCAAACCAAACTCTTTCCTTCTCACATAGAAGGCAAAAATCTCAATGTAGGCAATGAAAAAGTGTCTATGTGTCATGTCTGTTCTCAGTGAGCCAAAGATACACACTGCCCTTCTGATCTCCTTCTCTCTCCCTTTGTGTGTGTGTGTGTGTGTGTGTGTGTGTGTACACATGTCAGGTTGTCCTGACTCTTCTTTGGTTCCTCCTTACCCCTACACTAATCCATCAATGTACCAAGCAAACACATCTCAGATACACTCCCTTTCCCTACTTTTACACATCTCTCATATAGCAGGATAAGTAGGGAAAAGGTTGGAGGCCAGAAGGAATTTCTGAATTTTAATCTCATTTCTGACACTAATCCCATCTGACTTCTGAATAATATAAAGTCTCAAAGTTGGAAGGGATCCTAAGAGTTTATCTATTTCTAGATCTTTCCCAATATGCAATCATCCAGTCTAAATGTTTCTATCTTCATCAAGAATGAATATGTTTCAGGGAACCTGGATGGCTCAGTCCATTCTCAGTCCAACTCTTGATTTGGCTCAGGTCAGGACCCCAGGATGGTAGCATTGAGCCCTGGGATGGGCTCTGTGCTGAGCATCAAACCATCAAACCTGCTTGGGATTCTCTCTCTCTCTCTCTCTCTCTCTCTCTCTCTCTCCCTCTCAAAAAAAGTGAATGAATGAATATGTTTCTAAGGTTGCCTATTCTCTTTGTGGGGGATTGTGCATCATTTTTCCTCACATCAAATTCTTCCAATACTTTCTTCCAATACTTCTAAATGTACCACCTTATAGCCAGACAGTTTTGAGTTATAACACAGTTTTGAGACACTTTAAGACCTAAATACTCTCAGCTGAATGTGTCCCAGTTGGTCTTAATAGGTCTCTTTTTAAATTTAATTCTAATATAGGTAACATACAATGTTATATTAGTTTCAGGTGTATAATTAACTCTCTTAACATATGATGCTTATTAGTACTCAGCAGTAAACAGAAATGTAGTCCTGATACAGACTACAACATGGACAAACCTTGAAAACCTTATGCTAAATGAAAAGAAGCCAGTTGCAAGAGACCATATACTATATAGCTTCTTTTATATAAAATGTTCAGAATGGGCAAATCTATAGAGAAAGAAAATAGATTAGTGGTTGCCTAGGACTTGGGGTCAGGGATAGAAAAATTGGGGATAATGGCTATGGTTTATGGGATTTATTGGGGGGTAATTAAAATATAATTGATTGCCATAATGGTTGTGCAACTCTGTTTATATGCTAAAAGCCCTTCGATTGTATACTTTAAATGGATAAATTATATGTACATGAATTATATCTCAATATAGTTGTTTAAAAATATGATGTCCAGAAGGGAAAACAGTATTCTGAAGTAGATTGCTTTAACCTATGTATTTCAATTTCATTCTGTAAAATAGATGAGTTAATAATATCTGCTCCACCTCCTTGACAAGGTTATTGAATCACACTTTGCAACCTCATAATTATGTAAGTTATTAGTCTGAGTGACTCTCCCCACTTCATATCTGGATTACTAACACTATCCACTTACTGCAAACTCGTGTGTTTTGTAGGGTAAGAGATTATTTTTCTTTTAAACACGTGTTACCCAACTCAGGAGAATGTAAGGAACATTTAGTACCCATTGCATAAAGTCTAACACTTCACCTTAATATTTAAAGGTTTCTTCCAACTTTGTCCCACACTTCCTATCATTCTTCACAGCCAAACTACATTTCAATTATAAAACAATTGGCCTTCTCCAACATGTATTTTACCTATTAACCCTTTTAGCTGGTTATTCATGGCAAACAAAATACATTGTTTTATAGATTGTCTTCCCTTCCCCCTTTCCTCCAAATTCATTTGTTGAAGCCCTGACTCCAATATGATGGTATTTGGAGATGGGCCTTTGGGAGGTGATTAGATTTGGAAGAGGTAATAAGGGTAAGACCTTATGGGATTAGTGTCCTTATAAGAAGAGAAAGGAGAGACTACAGCTCTACATGGAGGGCACCCATGTGGAAGAAGGTGACCACCTGCAAGCCAGGAAGAGAGTCCTCTTGGGAGACCTAAATTGGCTGGTGCTTTGATCTTGGATTCTCAGCCTCCATAATGGTGAGAAATAAAGTCCTGTTGTTTAAGCCACTCATTTGTCCTATTCTGTTATGGCAGCCTGAGCTGACCAATACTTACCCTTGAACACTTCACTAATTCCAGAAATGGCCTCCTTCAATTTTTTTTTTTTTTTTTTCAGCTTTGTTTTCTTGGACTTTCCCTCCTTACTGATCACTCCACTACTCTGAATCCTCTAGGAAGTTTAGCTTCATATAAAGCTAATTTTCAATTCTTATTCGCCTGTGTATTTTAACTCCTCATCTACTTGACAAGGTTGTCAAATGAGAGAAGGAATGTATATAATTCTGTTGCACCCTCTATTCTCTAAAATATGAGATTTATAGTCATTATCCCCACCATGGTTGCTTCCTCTTTTCCTGCAGTTGTTGGCCCTTCACTTGATATGGCCTGAAGCTTATAGAAAAGACCTAATAACCAATAATCCAAGATGGCTAATACACAAATACTATGTTGAAAGTTCATTCTGTCAAGTTTAGTTCCAGAGTTTCTGATGAACATCACCATTTAAAGTTCCAAGAAAGGGGCGCCTGGGTGGCTCAGTCGGTTAAGCATCTGACTTCGGCTCAGGTCACGATCTCGCGGTCCGCGGGTTCGAGCCCCGCGTCGGGCTCTGGGCTGATGGCTCAGAGCCTGGAGCCTGCTTCCGATTCTGTGTCTCCCTCTCTCTCTGCCCCTCCCCCATTCATGCTGTGTCTCTCTCTGTCTGAAAAATAAATAAACGTTAAAAAAAAAATAAAAAAAAAATAAAGTGCCAAGAAAGGGGCACCTGGGTGGCTGAGTTAGTTAAGGGTCCAACTGTTGGTTCCATGCTCAGGCATGATCTCACAGTTCGTGGGTTCAAGCCCTGCTTCTGGCTCTGCGCTGACAGTGCAAAGACTGCTTGGGATTCTGTCTCCCTCCCTTTCTCTCAAAATAAATAAGACTTAAAAAGATTGGGGCGCCTGGGTGGCGCAGTCGGTTAAGCGTCCGACTTCAGCCAGGTCACGATCTCGCGGTCCGTGAGTTCGAGCCCCGCGTCAGGCTCTGGGCTGATGGCTCGGAGCCTGGAGCCTGTTTCCGATTCTGTGTCTCCCTCTCTCTCTGCCCCTCCCCCGTTCATGCTCTGTCTCTCTCTGTCCCAAAAATAAATAAAAAACGTTGAAAAAAAAAAAAAGACTTAAAAAGATAAATTACCGAGAAAAACAAAGGGCATACAAGGTGATTAAGTACAATTTAAAGCTTGCTCCCTTTTGTTATGTTGCGAAACATCATAGGAAAAGTTGAGGCAGTTCTTGAAATTGCATCTCTTGAGCAGAGCAAGTTTGACTATTGTAGAACAGGAGAGGATATGTCCAATAAGAAGGAGACTGATGATCTCTGCCAGCCAACAAGCCTGGCTTCAGTGACCCACTCTACAGCTGTTCTGCCTACAGCATCCGCTCAGCCTTACCTTCATGGAAAACTAAAGCCAGTTTGTTTGTTTATTTGTTTGTTTAATTTATTTTTACAAATACTTTTTAGAAAGGAAGACTTCCAGATGGAAAACAAAGAGCAATTTTCTAATTTTTACTACATCAAAGAAGATATTTTACTTTTTGCTACCAGCCCATCTTCTAATCAACCAACATTTCCGGCGATGTCTGTAAGGGAAAAGTGTAGTGTAACTGACATAAGCCCAGACCTTAAACCTGTGCTCACTCACTCCTGGACGAAATAAATCCCCCGGAGAACCCGAGAGTAGTTAGCACTAGAAGCATGGAGTCATAATATGGATCAATTTCAACTCATTTTGGGGGCAAGTAAGGCCTTTAAAAAAGGAATGATATGCTTAGTGGCTTAATACTTACTAAATTGGTCAAAATTTGGCGTGGAAGCTTACATGCTGCCCCAGAGGAGGTAAGTTATGGTGCAGAGCAGATGTATCTGTGTAGGTGTGTTTTATTGCTCTTGTCATTTTAAAATATACTCTGAATATTGTCTCACATTTCCTCAATCCATTAAAATGTTCTGTGAAAAGAAACGAAAGAATGGATGGGAGGGAAGAGAAGGAAGGAAAGAAAAACCGGAAGGAAGAAAGTTAATCTCTTCACCCCCTCCCAGTCTTGTTCCCCCACTGTCTCCATCTCTGCTTTCGCTGTGGCTCCGTTCCCTTCCCAGCTCCCTCTATTTCCCACAACCCTGAAGGCCAGCCGACAGGGGTTTACATTTTGAACACCCGTGCGTGGCTGCCGGAGCTGGGCATGCTCAAACGCCCAGGACTGGCTTTTTTCAGCTTCCAACTTTGGCAGCTCTCCCACCCGCACCCCGAAGGGGCAGGTCCGCACAGATCCCTTGGTGTGAGTAAGCGGGAAGAAATTATCCCACTCTCGCGGAGGAAGCGAGGTAGGGGAACCAGCTGGGCAGCTCAACGTTCCGGGGGCGCTTCCAAGGGCCGCGCGCGAGGGCGCCGGGCCCTGGGGGCTGCGCAGAGCCGGGGTCCGCGGATGCGCGGGCGCGCGCGCCCGTCCGAGGGGGCGCTGTCCGAGGGCACGTGCGCGGGAGCGCGCCCGGGGAGTGGTCGCGGAGTGGCTGGCTGGCTGGCTGGCTGGCGGGCGGGGCTGGTAGGGGCGGGGCCGCGGCGGCGCGCGGACGCCGAGCTCCGCCGGGCTTCTTGAGGCTGCGGCGCGGCCACCAGCTGGAGGGCGGCGGACGTTGTACCCAGAGCCTGAAAACCTGGGACTTGGGGGGCGCTGAGGGACGCAGGAGTGGAACCTGGCCGCGAGGAAGATCCGCGCGGTGCAGCTCGCTGCTTAGCAGACGGCGCTTTCCTCGCTCCATTTAGGAAGCGGGTGGGGGTGGTTCGTGGCCAGCGTCGGGAGGTATTCGAACGCCCGCGTCCGGAAAGAAAGAATTCACCTGTGTTTGAAGGCAGCGCGCCGGACGTGGAGGGAGCAGCGGCGAGCTCTCGCTTCTGGCACAATGGGCTGTACGCTGAGCGCCGAGGACAAGGCGGCGGTGGAGCGGAGTAAGATGATCGACCGGAACCTCCGCGAGGATGGCGAGAAGGCGGCGCGCGAGGTCAAGCTGCTGCTGCTCGGTGAGGGCGGCCGGGCGCGTCCCGGGGGGCCCTAGGGTCGGGCGGGTTGCTGGGCGCGGCGCCCCGCGGTGGCCGCTGCGGGCCCCTTGCGTTTGGAAACCCAGAGGGGACGTGTCTGAGCGGCCAAGAACGCGACTTGGAGCGGTGGGGATGGTTTCCGGGCGAGAGCGGGGCTGGTGCGGTGCAGAGCCGAGGCGGGTGCTCCTTTCCCTGGTCTCCTGCTGCCCTCCTCCCTTCTCCCTCTTCCCTGTCCAGTGAGAACCCGCCGGCCCTGGGCTGGCGCTTTACCTCACTCACAGGCGTTGGTGTGGACCCCGCGAGGAGCCGAGGAACGGGTCGCGAGTAAATGCTGTTTCTTTGAAGTTAGCTCAGCCTTCTGAAGATGAAGGGGCATTCGCGGCGCACACACACACACACCGCCACCTCCACCCCTCCCCCCCCCCCCCCCCCCCCCCCCGAAAACCCTTCCTATGGGATGTCGTATCGCGGTTGTGGTTTTCCCGTGTCAAGCGTGTCACGTTTTGTGATATTAGTGCATCTTTTGTGGGGTTCCGTGGGATTGAAATGTGTCTTTCCTGTTAACTTCCTGTGGAGACACAGTAAGTGTTAAAGGAGCGCAGATTATATTTACCTTGCCTAAGGAAGTAGGCTATGCTGGATGCTTGATTTTTTTTTATTACTGTGGAGACATGGAAACCATCAAAGTTGGGTAACGTTTGCTCTGGTAGTAGGTAAGACAGATACTCGAGCGGAGAAAACCTATGTGAAAGGTGCGAGAGGGTCACGCGGAAAACAGTTCTCTCCCAGCTGCCACGGTTTCTGATGAATGAGCTTTGCCAGGTACACGCCAGGCTTTTATTTGTTCTTAGTATTGTTCTCATGGTGAAACGCTATGTGGAGGTCTTTTCCAGGTTTTTGAAAGGAGAGACCAAAAAAGGAGTAAGCCAGGGTTTTGACTGAAGGATACCTTATGAAAATATTAACAGCATAAGACTTGTACATCTATGAGTTAAGATTTTCTTTTGTTTGCTGCCCCCCCCCCCCCCCGCGTCCACCACACATACACACACTATAGCTATTTATTAGGTAGGTGAAAGATTTCTTAGAATCTTCATCTGCAATTCCAACGATTGGTTTTGTTTTATAACAGTTATAATAAAAGAGAAATATTGCACAGACCTGTTTTCAGTAAGCTTCTGTTTCATTGGTTTAATGACTGCAGGAAAAATGGTGGGTTTTTTTTCTCCATTACTAGTAGGCTTAGAAGCAGCAAACTTGGCATGACTAAAAGTAATAATGATCTGAGTCATTTTGCTAACAAACTGTGAAATAACTTTGCATTTTAAAGACCTGGGTGGCTTTCTTCACCCTTGCCACCAACACAAATCTTTCTCAGTTAATACTCTCCCTAAGTTTTTACGTTAATAAGAAATAATGTATTTTGCCTAGGTCAGTGTATTTTTAGCGTATTGAGCATAGAAGAGACGCACCTTGATGTGGAAACATGTAGATACTCCTCTTAGGAAGTGGATGTGTTTGAGACAAACATGAAACAAAAGGAAGATTACAAAGTTCTTGGAGTTTCTGTACTCCTGCTCTGATGTATTCTTTTAGTGTATTTCGGTGTGACTCTAGTTTGAGCCAGCCATCCACCATGTTTAAAGCAGCTGAAAAAAATGAGTCCTCTGGTGGTGTTTTAGGCTTTAATTAGATGTCTATTAGAGAGCGATGGACTAGGATAAAAGGTCAGAGGAGTTGGTTTTTGCTTATTTTGAGAAGACATCAGTGTTTCTTAACTTTAGCACCATTGGCATTTGAGGCAGGATAATTCTTTGTTGTGCAGGCTGTCTTGTTCATCGTAGGATGTTTAGCATTGTAGGGTGTTCTTTGGCCTTTACCCATTAGATGCCAGTAACAGCTCCCTCAGCCTTTGATCCTTGAAAAATGTCTCCAGATAGTCCCCAAAGTCCCCAACCTCCAATGAGAGCCTAGATTAACAGAGTTGAATGTATAATATAAAAGTCAAAGTTGTATCTCTACAACCAGCTATAGTGAGAGTTATGAGAAAAGTGTAGCAGAGTCATGATTTTTGGAAGAAACTGAGATTTTTGTTTTTCTATACCAGTAACATTAGAAAGATTTCAAAATGATTTTTTAAAAATCTTTAGGTAACTGAGTTCCTTCAGCTGTCTTTTCTAGCTTTGGTGTTTTGCTTTTCCCTACATCTCTCTCTGTAGAAATCCTTTAGCACCCCTGCCTTATTGGCCCAGCTGTCCCTCCCCTTCCTCCTTAGGTCTTACTCCTACTCTACCCTTTTGCCGCAGGGTCCCGGCACTCTAGTTCCTATAAACAAAATGCTGGCTTATTTCATAAATGTTATTCTTGGAATGTTTCAAAACATTTTTCTTTCCCAATTTGCCTTTAGCAGTGAAGTTCTGACCTTTGGTTCGTTTTTGAATGTTTAAAGTCATATGTGTAAACAGCTCGATGAAATAATTCCATATAAAACAACTGAATCAACTAGAAATAGAAAATGATTTCTAGGTAATCTGTAACCACTGTCACTCCATTTATAAAAGGTCATCTTCTTCAATTATTTTGTTTTCTTTTTTTCATCAAATGAATTTTTTCCATTTAAGACAAAAGCCTCCAAAGATAAATAGTTCATTATATTGCATTTTTTCTTAAGGCATTTATGCATTGTCTTTTAGACATCTGGGTTGAGAGATTCAGGTATGAGATGAACATCATTAGTAAAAAAAATTTGGTACTGTCTGTTACAATTAAAACAATTTTTTTTTTTTTTAATCAGACATATTTCACTGTCCTTATTAGGAGCAGTGAATCAGGCTTTAAAAAGAGAGGACCTAATCTAATCATTGACCTAAAGAAAATAAGGACAGGGTTTGGGTGATTCAGGTCTTTAGGTTAGTTTTCAGGCATTGGTATTAGAATAATAATACTAAATAGTGGAACTTGTTTTTATAATCAAAGTTTTCTTTCCATCATAGATGGCTCATTGTCTCAGGGGAAACATTTTTTTGTTGTCAAACCTTTGAGGAGGTTGCAATTTATCATTTTTTAAATGGCAGCATGATTAGGCTTTGCTGTTTTTTCAGTGAGACTATATTGTACATATGAGCATTTACTGAATATTATTTTATTATAATTTTCAAAGATGTAAAGGGTTAGATTATATGAAAGTAAAATTTTCATTTACATAAGTTAGTCTAAAGGTGAGTTTTAATTCTTTACTCTGCCTCATTATCCTCTCCACTCATCCTCACAGACAAAAATCCACACCCTCTTTCTTTCGCTTGTTTTAAATATTATAGGTTGAGTGAAAATGAGGCGAGGGAATAAGATCTCTACTACTTAGTGAGTTTTTTCCATTGCTACCAGCAAGCAGCTATTTGAGAAGCTACATCATTAATCTTTTTTGTTCCCTGTGAACTTGCTGTGTGACTTCCTTAGTTGAGAAATTCTGGCGTTGCAGGATTTTGGATTTTGCATTGCTTTCACTATTTCTTTAGCATTGGCTCAGGATCCTAAGTGTCAGAAAACCCATTTCCTTGAATAAATGGACCTGATATTTCAACATGGGTTATGTGCTTCTCTCTCCCTCAGCTGCCTTAAGAACAGTTACTTTGATAGACACTGCAGATGACATTAACGAGTGTTTTGAAAAGACTGATTTTTCTGTATCTTACGTTTTTCATTCTTAAAATTTATAGTTCAAGTTCTCTGATGCCTCTGGCAGCTTAATTCCAGAAGGCTTCTGATCTTTTGCTTCTAGGCTGCTCTTCTATCATGCAAATTACTGGCTCTGAAACTTTGTTGATTTCTCCATTGCCTGCGCAATAAAAACTTTCTTCTGGACCTTGCTTTCCTCTATCCTTGTGCTCTTTTCCTCAGGGCACCCTCCTCCTCCAGACAGGAACAGTGGGCATATGGCGAAGCATATTGCACTCTGGTTTCTAGTGTTGTTTAGGCTTGTGCCCTGTTTTGCTACTAGTGTGAGCACTTCAGGGGCAGAATCATTGTAAGTTGTACTTGTATCCATCCCTAACAACCTTTAACTTTTTCATGTGCTTAATTAGTTCCTAATTATGTTAATATCTTGTGTAGAATTAGGACTTCCCTAGAATACAAGCCACATACTTTGCCATTCTCAGTGTTAATGGGAATAAATGACTACCTAGCCAAACAGAGTCAACAAAAAAGGAATAATAACAGTATATGATGACCAAAATAAGCACATGGTATCTAAAAGCAGATTGTTTGGTTTAAGAATACTTTTCCATTTTTGTGAGAACTTTTCACAGTCCTTATATTATTTGGTAAAATAGAGAAAATGACAGCAAATATTCATTGGAGGAAGGTCTGCTATGTTGCAGTTGTAGTGTTCTTAATTTTTTTTTCTTTTTTCAAGATCTCATTTTCTAATCTTTATTACTGGCCTATTTTAACCATAAATAAAGACCATGAGTCTTGTTAGATTTGTCAATGATAGGAAATACAATGCCTGTGTTAGAGAATTTAATAGAAGATATTAGGAAATATAATGCCTATCTTACAGAGTTTAGTGGGAGATGTTATTGAAACCTGAGAAAGATTCCTATAATTTTTTAAACAAAAAGTGAACATCCAACCATAATCTTAATGTTTTTGTTATGCATGTGTTGGCCTTGGAAAGTTCAAGCTACCACACATTCACATGGGAGGACCTGAATGTATTTGTTGCACTTCTAGGTCACATATTTCTTGGTCACATGTTTTGGCATGCAGTTACCCAATGTGTGACTTCCCGTAGTGTGACATTGGTGAAGCTCAGATCCCAGATGGCATTTGAGCTGTATGAACTAAGGTCAACAGCACCTAATCTTGTAGTGCTGAGGCTGCCTCTGTCATGACTTGTTAAATACTAATTAAAAGCGTTAGCAGAAATAGCGCAAAATAATTTTAAAGTGAACGTTCATTGCCATAAACTTAGTGGTTTAAAACAATGTAAAATTATTAACTTTACATTCCTGGGGGTCAGAAATTCAGAATGGGTTTCACCAGGCTAGAATCAGGAGGTCAGCAGGGCTAATTTTCCTTTAGAGTTTCCAGTGGAGAATCCATTTATTTGTCTTTTCCAGCTTCCATCTAGAGGCTACCTGCTTTCATTGGCTCATGGGACCTTTTTTCATCTTCACAACCCCAGTGGCTGGTAGTCTTTCCATGTAGCATTGCTCTCGGAAGCCTCCTTTCACTTAAAGGACCCTGTGATTACATTGGCCCCACCTGGATAATTCAGGGAACAGCCTCATCTCAAGATCCTTGTCTTAACCACATCTACACAGTTTCTTTTGCCATGTAGGATGGCGTGTTCACAGGTGCCAGGGATTGGGACGTGGGCATCTTTGGGAGCTATTACTCCACCTCCCATAGTCTTCCCTTTGGCTGCTGAAGATGCACGTGCATCTTACCTGCAAAATGCATTTACCAAATTCCACCATCTGCCAAAGTCTCAACCCATTGCCCTATCAACACAATGTCCAAAATCTCACCCACATCTCATAATCTAACTCAGGTATGGGTGAGATTCTCTGTGTAAGTCATCCTGGGACAAAATTCCTCTCTACCTGTGATCCTGTACAACTTGGAAACATGTCATGTGCTCCTATAATACGGCAGTGGAGCAAGCACAGGGTATCAGTTATAGACAAACCTGTTCGAAAAGAAAGTGGAATGAAAAAAGGAGTCATTGGTCCCTTGAGCTTCTCAAACCACATTAGGTTTCAGAGCCTGGGAGTAATCCTCTGTGATCCTGTTCCACCTTCTGGGAGCCGGACTCCGCCCTTCCTTTTTAATGAAAGGTAACACAGGTCTGCCGCTGAGTCATTTTATCAGCCCGTTTCTTGCCTGTGGAATTATTGTGACCTGACAGCATTCTTCCATTTCGGACTCCCTTAATTTATCTTTCTTCTTTCCCATTTTACTGTAACCACAAGAAAGAAAACAGCTTGCACCTTGAACAAAACCAGTTTACTTAGAAATCTCCTTATCTAAATATTCAAGTTTATGGCTTGTAAGTTCTGTTTTCCACATAACCACAGGACATAATTCGCTTAAGCTTTCTGCTGTGAGGTGACAGGGATCCCCTTTCTGCTCGTTTATAATAACATGTTCCTCCTTTCCATCCAAGTCCTCGCCAGCAGCACATTTAATGTCCATATGTCTATTAGCAGACTGTTCATGACAGTGAAAATATTTTCTGAGATCACGTATGTTTCCTCCAACATATACTCACGTAGGTGTTAAAATTTGTATTTCTACTGTGTCAGGCAATTTAGGCTTTTTCTGTCTTATTCCTCAGAATTTTAGCCTCTGCCCATTGCCTGATTCCAAAGCCATTTCTACAGTTTTAGTATTTTTTTGCAGCAGCACCCCACTTCTCGATATCCTTAACATCTCATGTATAACTTTAGGGCATACAGAATGATTGTAATTTTATTTTCTCAGTCCTTTGCAATTTATGTGACTATTATCATAACAGCAAAATCACCAGTTTCTAGTGCTCCATATGAACCCATGGTTAGTATTTCACTGCAGTAAGTTAAAGAATAAGACTTTTTTTTTTTTTTTTTGGTATGCCTCCTCATCAGTGAAGTTTTTCTTGACCATCTAGTCTAAATTTATCTTCCTTTTCCTCCCTGCCTAATTACACCATTTTGAAATCATCTTGTGCATTTACTTTTTTTTATTGTCTGTTGTGCCTCTCTGTGGGATTGGTTTCCTCTGAGCATGAATCCCGTCTGACTTGTTTATCAGCTAATAGCGCAGAGTAGTCCTTCCATAAATGTTGATTAAATGAATGACTGGTTACATTATTGAACATTAATTTTGACTAGTAATCTTTTAAAGTGAAAAAGTTGATATATTTTCTTGTGCATTGGGCAATTTTTTTAAATTTTTTTTTTTTATATTTTATTTTTGAGAGAGAGAGTGCAAGTGGGGGAAGGGCAGAGAGTGAGGGAGAGAAAGAATCTGAAGCGGGGTCTAGGCTCCTAGCTATCCGCACAGAGCCTGATGTGGGGCTCGAACTCACAGACTGCGAGATTATGACCTGAGCTGAAGTCAGACGCTTAACCAGCTGAACCACCTAGGTGCCCCTGCATTGGGCAATTTTGGTGAGTTTGGGCCCAATGTATGCTCTTTTATTTTTTTAATATCTTGCTGGTTAGAGTAACTAAAACCTACTGTATTATTACTCACTTCTAAAACCTGGAATTAATTTGAGGTACCTAATTCTTGTTGCAAGATCAGGAAAATATTATAACTCTTGGTAAATTAGGTGTAGAGTGAAATGTGATTTTTATATTTGTGTATTCTGGATAGTATTTTCAGCAGGATTGTTGCATTGCTGTTTCACATGTTATTCAAATACTTTCTTAAAATGCATGCAGTCATTCAACAAGGCATCAAATGTGTTCTCTGAGTCCTATCTACCACTGCAGGACAATGTGATTGTAACTTTGGCTTTCTGGAGCCAGCAGGGTGCTCAGAAATGGACCACAGTCTGTTCTTTATGTCTTGCCTGTCCTCATGTGGCAAGAATCATCATTGGTGACATTTTGCAAAGTGCATTCTATATTTTTGGTGTTGAGTTATGCCTTGGGTTTACCAAATCCTTAAGAAAATTTACAGTTCTTCAGAATGGCAAATAGGGAAGAAAGAAATGGTATAATAATAGATACTGGGGAAGGTGAGCTTTAATGGGGTCTTCATTGTTGACGTTGTGGGATGCGGGGTGGAGGTCACATATCTGTCAGAAATTACTGTGGTTATAAATCTGTTCATTTCTATGCATTTCTGGGGTTATTTTTTTAAATCATGATTGGCTGTAAGCAGTTTATTGTATAGAAACCTGCATTCTGGAAGAGCCTTTGCTATCTATAAGTTTTCTTACATTCCCCCACATAGAAGGACTTCTGGTCTTCTGAGGTTTATTTAGCTCTGTCCAGAGACTCTCTACACGGGGAAAGGCAGTTGACCTAGGACTCTGGCAGTAAAATGTTCTCCTTGAGATCTTGGACATGTTATCCCAATTCTTTAAGGTTTAGTTTTCTTTTCCATAAATTCCAGATGACAAATGTACCTACCTCATAGGGGTTGAGGGCACAATAAACTAAAGCATCCAGAGTTCTCAGACTTGTACATGGTGCAGAAACTCTCAATAAATATAAGCTGTTATGATAAATACTTTAGAGCCTCTTTGGGGTCAGCCCTCCCTCTCTGCCTCCTTGCAGTTTGATCCACTTATGGTCATAGACATTAAATCCTTTTGTTGGCTCCTCTTAGCAAGGGGTATGTATATAGGGAAGACATAAGGAAGTATAAAATCAATCTTTTTTAAAAAGTTTATTTTGAGAGAGCACACACTCACAGGGGGAGCAGAGAGAGAGAGAATCCCAAGCAGGCTTCACGCTGTCAGCCCAGAGCCCAGGGGCTCCACCCCACAAACATGATCATGACCTGAGCCAGAATGAAGAGTTGGACACCCAATCCGCTAAGCCACCCAGCTGCCCCTAAAATCAATTTTCGTATCTAGTTTTTGATCCTACTATGGCTCCCTTGTGGGACTTGGCTTTATGTTAATAGTTTCCCCATTGGGAATAGACCAGGTAAATACATGTGTTATGTTAGGAATTCTAGAGAGAGTGGATTTTAAGTAATGGGAAAACTTTATAAATGATTTAAAAGTAATTTTGTTCTCCTTTTTATTACCCATTTTTAGAACAAATGGAGTAATTTCCTGCAAACTTTCCTTTTATCTTTCTTGAAAATAAAACAAGGCTGTTAGTATAAGTTATGAAACATTATTTGAGTTGACTCAAATGAATGTGCCATTTCTCAGGGGAATTTACAATTACTTCCCACAAATTTAAAAACCTTTTGAAACTTTCTGCACTGATGACTCAAATTCCTAATAAAACTCCAAAATTATCATGAATTTACTTTTAAGAAAAGCATCTCTCGAAAAGTGGTAGTAACCCTGATAAACAATGAAGCATTGAATCTGTGGTAGTATTTATCTCTTTTAATAATATTTCAAAGGAGTCTTCTTAAGACTTAGCTTTGAATTAACTTGGTGACATTTGCCTTTCTGTTTTTACTTTGCCTTTGGAAGGCACAGTCTAAAATTTTTTCTAGTAATTTATTTACCTAATCTTTATTGTATTTTTGTTTGTTTGGGCACATGTCTTTTATTTGACAGCCTTTCATGATACTTAAGAAGCACGGGACCTGTGAGTAAACTGCATTTAAGATCAGTGTAATAGGAATTAGAAGATAACTGTCTTCTTATTGGTAGTTCTGAAGTTAACCTAATTTCATGAGTTACATTTATTTCTAGTGCAATTAAAAATTGATCTACTGAGTTTTCACAAACTGAGCAGTCAGTGTTATCAGCAACAAGATGAAGAATTATATGCAAGAGATGTTCTGTGACTGTAATAAGTCATCAGTCTGGTCATTTAAGTTGCTGGAACCGATGAGATGATTCTCCTTGGAACCAGTGCTGTGCACCTGCTTCCACTCGTTCGTCCTCTCTTGCTTCCCAGAACCTTCTTCCGTCCACCCTGGTTCTCTCTGCTATCTTCACATTTCTCCAAAGACTCCTGCATCCTCGTCCATAAACACTGTCAGATCATGCCCAGCATTAAAAGTAATGAAATCTAAGCAGAAGTATCCACACTCTCCTTAAATCATTTTTAATTCCTCATTTTTCACCTAAACATTTTAAAATGTTAGGCTGCATTCCCATTTTTACTTTTTCACTTTCCTTCTGCTATTTAAATTGCTTTTTATTTTAAAATTGTGGACTCTTTCAATTATATAGAAGTATTGAGAAATAAAACGGGCACTCACATAACTCACACAAATATATATATTTTTACAGAGAGCTTATGGTTGATCTCTGTCTTCCGGATTTTCTTCTATAATTAGGTCAGGCTTCTCATTGTAACTTCCTATCTCTTACTTTGTCTCCGTTTTTTTTTTTCTTTTATCTCCTTATCTTTTTATGTTACTTATATATCATTTTACTTCACTTTTATCCATTTAGCCATAACCTCATCTGACTTTTAACATACTGAATTTTTAATTTTATTAGTAATATTTGTATTTCTAGAAACCATTTTTAATCTTTTGGAAATAGTTTATTCTTATATTTTCCACCTTTTTTAAGAAGCCACTTTCATCATTCTGTACTTTTGTAGTCTCTTTGTGAAAAATTTATTATTTAAAATTCTTAAGGTTCAGATACTTGTAGTGTCTTGACTATTTCACAGTAGGTAGATTGTATCTTCTAGTAATTTTTTTATTGTGAGCGTATATTAATGAGCACATTGTCTCCATGAATCCTGTGCACCCTGGTATCGTGGCTTGAGAGTAGAGGGCAGGTTTACTTCAAATATACCTTATTAACACAATATTCCAAAGCTGAAGGTGTCATCTCTCACCCACTTAATCACTTTCTTCGTCTCCCTGTTTCCTTTATTTTAGTTGGTGGCAAGAAATCAAGAGATCCTTGATTCCTTATTTGCTTTCACACCCAGGTAGTCCAAAGCTCCATTGAGTTTGTTTTCTAAATATTCCACTTATTTTCCTGTCTTGGTTTTTATCATCCGGCAACAGTGAACTTATGGTTTCGCTTCATTCCTGTGCAGTTTTGTTTGTGTGTTTGTTTTTGCCTCCCTCTACCCTTTACTCATGTGGTCTCTGCTTAGGATGAGAGGTATGTGATTATGTGATTGTGTGTGCATGTGTGCGTGTGCATGTATGGTGGGTTGCATCTCCCAGTACTGTTGTGGAGATCCTCATTAATTCCCATTGTGTCCCTGTCCCTGGCAGTCAGATTTTTTCTTGCCTGCTAGCATCCACTGCTTATTGGTTTATTATGTCTCATTTTGTTCACAGCCAGGGTCATCTCCTCTTCTGTCTTGGCCCTCCTTTGTGTCTCATGGGTATGGTTTTTCCTGGGCAACCCTTTGCTGCAGCCAATATTGGTAGCCAGACTCTTGGCTACCTTGAGTGCTCTGCCTTCTCTGGTCACACCCAGCACGAGGAAAATCATGTCCTATCAGTGTTGCCGATATGCTGCAGAAAGATGAGCTCAGGTGTTCCCTCTGCTCAGCCGCACTTCTCCACTAGGCTGCTTGGATGTGTTCCTGCCTAGGTGACTTTCTTCTCTTAGGATCCCAAATAGGCCCCTCTGCTGTTAGCAGTCTCTTCATCTTCTCTGACATACTGTTCACCTCTGAAACTATGGCTCAAAGAGGGATATCAAGATACAAGTGACTCTCTGCCTTTCTTATCTGTAGTTGCCTTCAGCAGTTGCCACTGTGCCACTGATTGCCCTGTGGCTGCCAGGCTTACAGTCTCTGCCATGTGATGCCTGCAAAGTAAGCCACTTGTACTCCTCCGTTTTCATCTGATGGCTTTAATACAACCTGTCTGCCTCCTCTCCCATTATTCACGTAAATGCAGAGGAGAAAAAAGGAAACACATCAGTAATTTTCAAAATATTTCTCACATTACTTTCTCCATTGTTCTTTACATTCATGCTCTGAAGTTAGGTTTTTATCACACTTGTCTTTATTATATGCTCTTGCTGGACCACGTATGTTCACCTTATTTTCATAAAGCAACTCTTCTTAGATTTAAACTTTAATATGCATAAAAAAATAAGTTGGAATCTTTTAAAATGTGGATTTTCATTCTAGGTGTGGGATGGGGCCTGAGATTCTACATTTCTCACAGGCCCTTGGGGGCTGCCTTTGCCAATCCCCAGTCCAGTCCATGCCTCGGGAAGCAGAGTCCTAGAGTGGGTGATTCTCCTGGATGATTCCGTTTATCCATTGCATAAGCATTTTTCACGATTTATCCCGTCTTTGCCACCTTCATGAAATCTCCCTTATCCTCATCTGTAAAGTTTCTAAAACAGTGTTTTGCACAAAGTAAGTGCTCACTGTAATTTATACACTTGCATGTCTGTACATGTGCATATGTGAAGCCTATCACACTTAGTAGTTAAGCTTTTATGTTACTCTGGAATGGTTTTTTAATAGAGCATTTTGAGAAAAACTATTTGATATTATCTTGCATGGAAACATGCACTTCTTGGAGAGTGATCATAAAGTATAATTAGTCATAATGAATCTTCTGTGTATTTAGCCATATTTTTTAAAGTGAATTTCTTCTTTTAATGATAGGATTTTTCAGGTCAGGTTGAATGTGACCTTACAAATATGTTTTTATGAACACTCTCATCTGGTAATGTCCATGATGAAATTCCTTTCTCAGAAGTAAATAAAGGATGATTGCAAACTCTGGGAAAGTTTATAGGCATTGGTCTTGAAATAATCATACTATTTTTACATAACCTCAACTAATCTAATCTAAACCTAATCTAGCCGCATATACAACATGATGTCCATTCCCTTTAAAAGGCAATTCTGATCTTAGACAGTATTCTTTACATTAATATTTACTGGCAACTATTACAAAATATGTAACATTTTGTGATTAAATATAGCATAAATGATTTACACTTTTTTCATTTGCTGGTTAGGCTCCGCTGTTAGGTAAGTTATGACACCTGGTTCTTATGAAACATGTAAATTCATTCAACAGATGTTTATAGGATGCCAGCTCTGTGGCCTGCATTGTCTAAGTATCTGGAAATGGAACAATGTTTGGGAAGCCGATATTAACTCAAGTAGAGAAAACATTCTTTAAGTGTTTTAACCATAAGATGAAAGCAATACGCTTACTTTGACTTGTTTACTTACAATTTTAAGTATTTAAAACATGGGTTCTGGATTTCTTTTCTCTCTCATTTGTCATACTGTGCCTTTGTAGTAGATCCTTTTAACTTTTTTTTGGATGATTGCATTTATACATCAGGTTGAATTTTACTGCTTTTTGCCAAAAGCTATCCAAAAACTTACAGAGCAAAGAATAAGTAAGAAACTCCAAAGTAATTTACATTGTAAACCTGGTGATGATGCTTAGAATTTTAGAACTAACTTCTTAAAAAGTTATCAACCAACAGTGTGGCCCATGGTACACATCTGAGATAACTTAAACTCTAATATCAAATGTAAGCAGTATAAAAAGTTCTGAAAAATAGAACACTCTTAACAGACTCTTAACAGTGGCTATCTTTGGAGAACCAGTCAGCAGAACCTTTGCTTTATAATTCATAGACTGTGTAGATTTTTGAATTATATTTGGGTGCATGTGGATGTTTTTGTTCATCAGTAAGAAAATGTTATTTTTTTAAAAAAGGTAGAAACTATAAGCATCAGACTGAGTCTTTCAGATAAAAGACTCATTTTTATATTTTTCTGAATAAAAGTAGAAAATGCTTTATAGTTTTTGTAGAATGAATCCATATACATGGGGGACTCAGTTGAGATCTCAACTTTAATATTTTCAGAATTGCATGATATTCTAGAGATCATTTGGCATAATGGTTTGTGTGGATTTTTGAAAGTTAAGATTAGTTATTTAGATTTATGATAGTTTTAACCATTAAATATTATGTGGATAAGTTTGCAACAGGGTATTCAGTGCATTTGATAGAACATTTTGAGTAAGAATATAGACATGTCACTTGTCATGTATTTCCTATGTATATAGTCTGATTTAAGAAAGGTTGGTTTTTAATAATGTATCATTTCCGTTTGGGGCATTTTCCAAGTTTAATTTACTGCTATTAAGATTCTAAAGCTTGATATGTGAGTGCCTTAAATTGAAGCATTCAACCAGAGCATTTCTGTTGTTATAGTAAAATTCTGAATGTGTTTCTTCTAATAATGGATTATGTGGTATAGATCCAAGATTGTTTCATACTTTAATGCAATAGTAGTGTGATAACCTCAGTATAGAGCCTTCATGAAAGATGCGTTCTGCAACTTTCTTGGGCATAAAATATTCATAAAGTGTTTTTCTTCCTAATTATCTTTGTTTCTCTTATATTTAATATTCATATATTATTCTCATAAAAATGGCATCTGTGCTGGTAGATAAAGTAAACATTGGCATGGTGAGTGTGTGAAGAGTACTTCTGTTTATAGGCAAGGCTTTTTATGTGCTAGGAAGAGGTACTCCTCAGGCTAGCTCCAGCAAAGAACATATTATGACACAGACAGCTCAGAGGAAACCCAAGGCTGAAACTTTAAAGCTGGTGGGTTGGGAACCAAGACTGTGCCTTTGGCTTTGGAGCTGCGTGGCATTGCAATGGTGTCCTTCCAGCCTCCTAGTTTCCACACTCTGTAAGCTTTATGCTTAGTTTATACCACTCACTGCCTCAAACTCTCATTTAGTTTTCCAAAATCAGACAGCTTTTGATCTGCCCATCTCACCTTTTATCCCCAGCTGTGGAGCGCTTGGACTACCTTTTGGTCAAATACTCAATCCTCTCTGGTCCGGGGACCTGTGGTAGGGGAACAGTTCAGAATCATGGAGCCTGCTCCTCAGAAAGCCAAGGAAAGGACTGTTAGGTTCTGTTTAAACAAACAAACAAACAAGTTTGGTGCTCCTTCCTTTGTACATCTAGTATCAAAAAATTATTTATTACCTTCTAAACAACAACGAAGTGGCTTTTTCACCAGGCTGTTCATCACCAATGGCACATATGTTCACTGTCTCACATGTTTTGTGTTGTTTAGTTTTGAGACTTATGTGAGATGTTACTAGTATCTCTAAGTTGAAAATCTGCAGTTATATACAGCATTATTTTATTATAGGAAGAAAATACAGGCATTGTTCTCTTGTGTTCTCGTTTCTAATTATTTTTGAAGGCTGACTCTAAGTATTGCATGTGTTTTTTGAACATTTGGGAAAATAAACATTTGAGTAAGCTTCTTTTCTGTATGCATTTTGACATGATAGTGTATATGTATATAGCTGTATATTTTTTTGGCTCGTACAGTTACCTATCATTAAGTAGCGCCTGTGTATTCTCATGTTTAGTGTCTACATAGTAATACGTCTTATAGATGTGCCATAATTTATTGAGTCACACTAATGTTGAAAATTGAGGTCTTCCAGCTTTATAATCAGATATGCTGTGATGACCATCTTTTGTGCATATATCTTTGCCTATATTCCTGATTATTTCCTAAGATTAGTGGCTTAGAATGTTTGAACTGTTTTTAGACTTACAATATGTACAGCTAGATTGCTTTCCCCACATGTTCCATTTTCCACCCCTGCAGGTGGCATGTGAGGCTGTGTTTCGTCTTACCCTCATTAGCATTGAGGGTTCTTGTAATTATCTGTACTAAACTGGTGAGTAAAAATGCTTCACATTGTTACTTTAATCTGCAATCTGGAATTTGCTGAGGGGTGGTGGAAGGACTGTCTGTTCTAAAGAAGTGAGTCTGGTCCATTTTGAGATTCATCAGAACCTGTCCTGTGATACTTTGCATATTTGTTGCATATTATTTCCCCAGTTGTGTGCTTCTTGATTTTGTAACTTTTGGACATACATTACTTGTTTTACTTCAAGTTCAGTAAGAAGATTTAGAATTGCTTGAGTTGTTGGCTCTGTATCTGTGCCTTGAGTGATTTTGACAAACGACATTTTTGTGTTCATTATATATGCCTTTTGAATATAAAACCTGCGAACTTTTCTCATCAGTAGAAGAGAAGACCTTCTTAAACAAGAAGGGAAAAATGCAAACTGTAGTAGACAAAATTGATTCATCCATGGTAACTTTGATGAAATAGGTACTATAAACAAAATGGAGCAAAAGCATACTAGGTACCACCTATTATGATGGAAATGCAAATTAAAATGACATGCATTTTACACCTGTCAGAATCAGACAACACCAAATGCCGACTGGGATAACTTTAATATACTATTGGGTGGGAACAGCGGTTGCTAGAACCATTTTGGGTAAAGATACATATCCCTTGGATGTAATAATCCCACTCACAGGTATAGACTCCAGAGAATGTGTTGTATTTTACCAAGAAAAATGTTTCCTGCAATATTGCTAGTAGTAGCAAAATTTTGAAATACCTAAATTATTTACCATCAGGTGTGATTAAATGAGAATGAATAAATACATGTTGAACATTAAATACTATATACAATTACACAAATTAAGTATTAGAGAAAATGAATGTGTGATAAATCTCATTGACATTGTTAAATACGCAGTTTGCAAGAATAGTATGTTCTGTGACACGTTCACATAAAGTTAAAAAATCTTCAAAACTGTTTCATGGTTATGTTTGTAGGTAGAGCAAATATAGCAAAAGTATAAGGAAATGCCTGGTGAGGCTACACGTCAAATTGAGTGAGAGTGTTGGTTATTTTGAAGAAGGGAAAAAGGGAGGTAGAAGAGGGAGAGGTATCCAGGGTGTTGTAATGTTTTAATTCTTAATTTTTTTAATGTTTGTTTATTTTTGAGACCGACAGAAAAAGAGTGCCAGTGGGGAGTGGCAGAAAGAGAGGGAGAGACAGAATTAAGAGTAGTCTCCAGGCTCTGGACTGATAGCACAGAGCCCATGTGGGGCTTGAACCCATGAACTGTGATATCATGGCCTGAGCCGAAGTTGGACACTTAACCTACTAAGCCACCCAGGAGCCCCCTGTAATGTTTTAATTCTTAAGCAGGGTGCTGAATGCACACGTTTGTTCTCTTATTTTCTGGATACTTTTGTATGATTGAAGTATTTCATAAGTAAACAGAAGTTTTGTTATTGTAGGCTAAATCATGTCAATTTTGGAATCTTCTTTTTCTGTGCTCCCACATCTGGTTATTTCCCATCCCTGTTTACTCTCATTTCCATTGCCTTGTTCATCATCCCCTGCCTTCCATTTTCACATAAATTAATCTGCTGTAATACCCTCCTACCCGGTCATCCTACCTCCACACTTTCCGCCCTTCATTCTAAATTAGTCCTCCTGAATGACGGTTTTGATCTTATCAGTAATTTCTCAGAAGTCTTTAGTAGTTGTGATTATTTACAGAGTATCACCTTGTTTATTAGTATGGTATTCAAGAGCTTCTTTGTTTCGGCTTCCACCCTGCCTTTCCATATTTCCTGTGACTGTCCCTTGGCAATTTCTGAGTATGTCTCATGCTTTCCCATCTTGATACCCTTGCTCCTGCTGTTCTTTCTAGGAATACCTTTCCATCCTTACCAGTGTCCAGTCCTGCCCACTTATGAGCAGAGTTTGGGACAGCGTTTATCAAAGTTGAATAATATCTGGGTCTTTAATAAAGAGGAAGCACTTCTTACAGATTCCTAATATTGATTTACGTTTATTGCAGTATCACTTAAATAGATACAATTATGCAATATATATAAAAATCATACATATCTAACTTCTAAGCACTCACAAAGCCAAAAATATTACAAACAAAAGTACAAACTATACAGTTCTTATGAACTTTACTTTTTCTGTGCTGATTGTGATATGAATGAAGTATTGACTGCTTTTGCATTTGGCATGCCTATACTACCAAATCCCACACGATGTCTCAATTCTCTCCTCCACTTTCTGTAATTGAGCTGTTGCAAAACCCTCATTCCTGTGGTGCTCCCACCTTCCTTGGAATAAATGCCTCATTGAAAAATCATCTGTGAGTATCATGAATCATAAGGCTCAGTAGTGTTCCTACCATGTAGCCTGATTTTATACATGAGGAAAATATCTCTGGACCTTAATGCAGATATCATTCAGTAAATATTACTATGGGCTATGTCAGGTGTGTGGATCCAAACATGACTCAAACGTGGGTCCTGTCCTCAAGGAGTTTAGTGGCAAAATAAAACAAAAGGAAGCGTTATTCATGGGAGGAATAAATTCTGGGGGTGGGCTTTGAACTTATAAGGGGAGGCACAGTTTCAAGGTCAGAGCTGTTAACTATTCAGCCCTTTAGCTATTCAAGGGCACAAATAAGAATATTAAGTTGAAATGTTTGTATTGAGTTGATTACTTTTATATTTATGTTCTTCATTCTCCTTTCATTGCTCTCCTCATTTCTTTTTTCATGGACCCTGTTTCTTCGGTTTTTTAGAAGGAGATAGGGAATATTAATGTCATATTGCAAGGTAGGAAATTGTGGCTTAGATAGATAGTAATTTGCCCAAGGTTATGTGACTGGTAAGTGGCCAGGCTAGGTCTTGTCTGTCTCATCTCCTCATCAAATTCCAGGTTCTTAACTCTCTTTGATATTTGTCAAGTACTTTCTTAGGCTTATATCTAAAGTAAGCCCCCATCCTTATGTTATTAAGTGGGCTTTTGCATCTGTGAAAGTAAATGGATTTTTTTAAGGGAAGAATAACTCCTACCTATACATTAAAATAGTGTCAGTGTTTCATTTTTTAAAAATCAGAGAAACCAATTTCAGGGTACAATCTGGCCTTAGTATAGATTCGATCTTCTCTCTTACATCTTCTTTATCTAGGGTACAATGAAATATCCTGAATCTTTGAAGAAAGAGTTAATTGTACTTACCAACTATATTCACCAAAGAGTAAATGTGGATCATTATATTTTAGAAAGACCTTTTTTGTGTCAATTACTTGCCCATTAACCAAAGTAGCTAAAATATTATATGCTACAATGTGAAAATAACCCTGTCATTGACAAGCTGGCCCCACCAAGCATGATGATGACAGAGACTCTACGTGGGAAGATTACATTAGACATGACAAGCTTGATTAATTTATCTGTTCATTTTAATTTTGCATCCTTTTTTCTTTGATATAGGCATAATATACAGTTTTAAATCCCTGGTTTACGTTTTTTATTTTTTAATTTTATTTTTACAGTTTATTTATTTTGATAGAGAGCGCATGTGCACACATGAGCAGGGGAGAAGCATAAAGAAAATCCCAGGCGGGCTTCACACTGTCAGTGTGGAGCCTGATGAGGGGCTTAAACCCACAAACGTTGAGATGATGGCCTGAGCCGAAATCAAGAGTTGGCCGTCTAACCAACTGAGCCACCCAGGTGTCCCGCTGGTTTAAGGTTTTGATTATAATATCTGTATCTTAAAAATTGGGAAACTGTAGTTAATGCTTCTATAGTATTTTTCTAATAACTTTGGAAGTATATTTGAACACTGATATGTCTAATTATCAAATTGAAGTTAAGACGATTTCCCTTTCTACAGGTTAACCAGGAATATGTTGGGAGTAGTTTTGCTCTGATATAATTGAAGAAAAAGAGTGAGATGGTTAATAACTCAAAGATGCCTGGGATAGATTGTTCCACCCAAACTGCTAAAATATAATAAACGTACAAAGGAGTGCTTCTGGTCAGCTTATTTTGAGGGTTCATATTAGATAATGGTCTTATCCTGAAACAGAACCCTGGGTACTTTACTTAGAAACTACAAAAAAAAAAAACAAAAAACAAAAGAAAAAGAGTTTTTGTGCCATGGGCAAGAAGAAGAAAGAAAAATTAGTGAAATGAAAATAATACTTTCCTTGCATTTAGAAAATTATTTAGTTTTATTAATCTTCTTTTGTGATATCTGTTCTGTTTCCTGTACTGTAATTCCTAGGAAGATTTCATGCAGCCACACTACATAAGTTTTTATGGAAATCTGGTTTATATACTCATTAAACTGATTTTTTTTTTTTTAGGAAAGCAATAAAGAGGTATACCTTTATTTGATATTTTTATTATTATAATGTCTTGTGTTTATTTGAGTTTGGGATTGTAAATATTTTGTTAAGGGTGTGTTTTTAAGCACCTGTAAAAATATGGCAAATTTTATATTTGGTACAGTTATGGTAAACTAGGATTGAACTCAGTGCATAGGGACTTCAGAAATAAAGCTTTAATCTTTCCCAAACTCTCAGGAGTTTGCCCTGGAAAGAATGGCAGAGTTGGGGTAGTAGAGCTTGATTCTGTTAACTCTAATGTATGTTATTTTCCAGACTGATATTATCTGGGGCATTCATTTTCATTTACTTAGGGTTTTTTTTTTTTTAACGTTTGTGTGTGTGTGTGTGTGTGTGTGTGTGTGTGTGTGTGAGAGAGAGAGAGAGAGAGAGAGAGAGAGAGAGAGAGCGAGCGCGCGCGCGAGCGAGCGAGCAGGGGAGAGGCAGAGAGTGGGAGACACAGAATCGAAGCAGGCTCTAGGCTCTGAGCTGTTAGCATACAGAGCTCGAACTCATGAGCCATGAGATCATGACCTGAGCTGAAGTCTGATGCTTAACCAAATGAGCCACCCAGGTGCCCCTAGGGCATTAATTTTTTATTTGGATAAATACGCTTCTACCATAGTTTATATTCTTTACTAGAGTAGCTTTATTTAGGTTTATGGTTCAATTGCTACATAATTGTTTAGGATTGTTTTCTTTACAGTAAAGCAAATGATGGGTATGTTTTACAGTTGAGAGAAGACTATTAAAACCTCTTGAAAATGGTATTTTCTCTGAGTTGAAGAACTTAGAAAGATTTCAGTTATTGAAACTAGAGCTTTGACCTCAGCATTAGCTTTGTGGGCTGTGCTCCAGAATTATATGTAGGGTCTAATTATGAAAGACTTGGATTTATAGTTTATTAGGCCACAGATACAGTATTTTTAAAAATAAGTTATCTTTATAAAATATAGTTTTATCTTTAGTAAGAAATATTACTGCAGCAAAAATACGTGTCACATATAAAAAAATGAAGTCATAGGTCAGTTATTCTTTATAACATTGTAACATGCTTTTGAAAATTTATTTTTGTATGGATTATCTATAAATGTATTTCTACCCAAAGCGCAGAGATTTTTCAAAATTATTGACTCAATAAGTAGGATTATGAAACTTTTCAACTATTAAGATTTCTTTGGTAAAAAGAAAATTTAATGCTTTGAGTCTCCTTGCATGAATAAGAACAAACCATTCAGGGTTGCTATTAATCAAATAAATTGTTTTGATTTTTTGGATATTTAAGTCATAACTGAATTGTTTTTTCTTACATAGAAATGGAAACAAAATTTCCTTTGATAGTGTTGCCAATTTAAGTTTCAAATTCTGTATTTCTACCAGACAATACATGTATAAAGTGTAAAAATGAATTTTGGGCAGGGTGTGTGTGTGTGCCAAGTCTATGATAAAGGTTTTCATGATTTCAGAATTTGGTTGTTGGAAGTACTGTTTTTGTTTTGAAATCACATGATTTCATCAAGGTTAGACAAAAACTACATGCTTATCTTCTTTGAATATATTTTATGTAGTCTAGTTTTCAAGACTTTGCACTCTTAGTCATTAAGGTGTCAAAGTCAGTGAGTAGGCTGGTGTCTTTATTACTAAAGATCAGTGATTATAATTGAGGTTTTGAAATTTTAAGTAGCAATGGCATTCCAGAAGGAATGATAACAGAGCTATGTAGTTAGATGTTTAAGAAAAAAAATTTCACCATGTCACTGAGTAGACTATTAGAAAGCTAATGTATGTATGAGCAGGCAATTCTGTTGGAGCTTATCCTTAGCCATCTTTTAACAAATACTGTTGGAGCAGGCCTTAGTTGTTGAGAATGCCATGTTGATTTGCATAATTCTCCCAAACACTTTTCCCCTGTCTTAAATACATATGTTATATTCTGTAAGCACATATTGCATGCTTATCACATGCCATGTATCCTGTTGGAAGAAGTGAAAGCAAGGAAAGAGAAAGTTCTTGTACCCTGGATCTAGTGGTGAGTGAGGGATTTAAGATATCCTCTGTAAGGTGAAATAAATACCCAAGCATATATTATAAGTACACTTATTCCATATCAACATAATAAAGGCCGTTTACATAGCTAACACCATACTTAGTGCTGAAAAGCTGAAATGAAAGCTTTTTTTCCTAAGATCATAAATAAGACAAGGGTGCCCACTCTTCCCACTTTTATTCAACATTGTATTGAAGTCCTAGCCAGAGCAATGAGGCAGGAAAAAGAAATAAAAGGCATCAGATTAGAAAGGAAGAAATAAAACTCACTATTGTAGATGACCTGATATTATATATAGAAAACTCCATTAAATAAGTATTACAACTAATAAGCAAATTCAGTAAAGTTGCAGGATAAAAAATCAACTTAAAAATAATCTTTTACATTTATCTATACTAATGATGAACTATCAAGAG
Organism: Panthera tigris; assembly: GCF_018350195.1. Classification (NCBI taxonomy): domain Eukaryota; kingdom Metazoa; phylum Chordata; class Mammalia; order Carnivora; family Felidae; genus Panthera; species Panthera tigris. The sequence goes on from NC_056661.1 coordinate 83,663,076, forward strand.
AGATAATTTAATAGAACAATCCCTTTTACAATTGCATCAAAAAGGATAAAATACCTAGGAATAACTTTAACCAAGGAAATGAAAGACCTATATATTGGAAAGTATTGGACATTAATGAAAGAAATGGAAAGGATACAAATAGGTTTTCTGTCCTCATGGAATTGTAAGACTTGATAAAGTATCCATATGACCCAAGGCAATCTACAAATTCAGTGCAATTCCTATCAAATTTCCAATGGCATTTTTCACAGAACTAGAACAAATAATCTTAAAATTTGTATGGAAGCGCAAAAGACCCCAAATAGCCAGTGATGCTGAGAAAGGAGGACAAAGCTAGAGATACCATGTTGCCTGATTTCCAACTATTTGCAAAGCCATAGTCATCAAAACAATATGGTATCTGCATAAAAACAGACATGTAAATCAGTTGGAACAGGATAGAGAGCCCAGAGATAAACCCACACATAATGATTTATGATAAAAGGAACTGAAAACATACAATGAAAAAAGGCCAGTCTCTTCAATAAATGGTGCTGGGAATATTGGGCAGTCACATACAAAACAAACTGGAGAACTGTCTTATATATAAAAATTAATTCAAAATGGATTAACGACTTGAACCTAACACATAAAACCATAAAACCCCCAGAAGAAAATTTAGGTGAAAGGTCTTGGTGCTAATTATAAGTTTATTTTTGAGAGAGACACAGACAGCATGAGCAGGGGAGTGGCAGAGAGGGAGAGAGAGAAAATCCCAGGCAGGCTCTGCACATCAGGCTTGAATTCATGAAATTTTGAGATCATAACCTGAGCCAAGCCAAAACCAAGAGTCGGACATTCAACCGACTGAGCCACCCATGAACCTTGGTGATATTTTTTTGAATTTGACACCAAAAGCAAAAGTAAACAAATAAGACTACATCAAACTAAAAAGCCTCTGCACAGCAAAGGAAACCATCAACGAAATGAAAAGGCAGCTTAATGAATGGGAGAAAATATATGCAAACCAAATATCTAATAAGGTGCTGATATGCAAAATCCGTAAAGAACTCCTACAACTCAGTAGCAGAAAACAAACAAGCTGATTAAAAAATGGGCAAAGGATCTGAACATTTTTCCAAAGAAGACATACAGATCTTTAACAGGTAGTTGAAAAGACACTGTGCATCACTAGTCATTAGGAGAATACAAATTACAACCACAACAATAGGTCACCTCACACGAGTCAGAATGGCTAGTATCAAAAAGATTAGAAATAACAACTGTTGGCAAGTATGTGGAGGAAAAGGGCCCTTTGTGTATTTTTGGTAGGAATGTAAATTGATGCAGCCTCTACAGAAAATAGTATGGGGGTTCCTCAAAAAATAAAAATAGAACTACCATATGATCCAGCAATTCTACTTTTGAGTATTTATCCAAGTAAAATGAAAATACTCAGATATATGCACACCCCCATATTCATTGCAGCATTATTTACAATAGCCAAAATATGGAAACAATTTAAATGTCCATCAGTGGATGAAGAAAGAAACTATGATATACACACACGCACTGGAATATTATTAATGCATAAAAAAAAGAATGAAATTTTGCCATTTGGGCAACATGGATGGACTTTGAGGGTATTATGCTAAGAGGTAAATCAGAGAAAGACAAATGCCATATGATTTCTCTTATTTGTAGAACCTAAAAATCAATCAGCCAACCAATCAACTTATCAAGCAACTAAACTCTTAGATACAGATGACAGATTGGTGGTTGTCAGTGTGGGGAGGGGAGAGATGGGTAAACCATTTTTCTTTTTTTTTATTTAAGTAAATTGAATTAAAAACACAAGAGAATGGGTAAATTTTTTTAAAAAGCTGAGAAAGGGTAAAAAGACAAGTTACATAAATTAAACATTGTGTTATATGCTGTTAGATTATGTGGAGAAAAATGAAGCAGGAATGGCAGATAAGTTATTGGGGCCAGGGGTTGAAGTATTAAATATATTGTTGAGTGAGAAGGTAACATTGGAACAAATACCTTAAAAGAGATGATGGAGTAAATTACACAAGTCACTGGGATAAAAGTTCCAAGGATTAGAAACCACGAGTGTCAAGGCCCTAATGTGGAAATATGCCAGGTGTGTTTAGGAATAGTGAGGAGACCGTTATGGTTTGAATGGATCCAACCAGGGGGAAATAGGGCATTGGATGTAAGTGAAAGCCGACATTAGAAGAAAAAGGTTTCTTTTTAAATAAAGATTAAAACTCTTCACCTGAATTACCTGTGAAGCCCTGAAAAGCATTAAAAGTCTAAGTTTCCTTATATTACATAATCACTAAACCTTCGCTCAGTGCTATTGATTTCTCCCCCACCCAAATATTTTTATTTTTAAAAAAATTTTTTGGCTAATTAATACTCAGGGATTAGATGTTTAGAAACTCAACTCTCTTACTTATTTTAGGTGGAAATAGATTGGATAATCTAAGTATAGTATTGAATTAATTTGGCTTTCTGGAAGTCCATTAAATCCATGGTGGTTTGTTTTAGAAAATCAAATATACATTGTTTTCATATTTCCATAGCCCTGCTGTATGTCCACCTCAAATTCCTTTATGAAATTATCATAGATTATAAAGGCTAGTAGGTAAAGGACAGAGAAAATAAAGATAACTCTGGAGAACTTCTTGAGAATCAAGTTGAAATTTCTTTTAAGGTATCAAACATTTGAATAACCACCACCCACTGGGGAACTTTCTCCTTACTCAGAACTGAAAGAGGTGTTTATTTCAGTTGAAAACCTATAGAGTTCCCTGAAGAGAAACTCAAGTTGTAGGGTAAACCTAGACTGTTAAACTTTTTGGGTAACTTTTATGCACCGACTAAAATCACTAAAAAAACCCAAAAACCGCTTAACTCTGAAGGAGAGCATTGAGTACTGATATTAAATAATTTCTGTCTAATTTGAAACTCTTAATGATGGGTTTACATGCTTATCAGTCTGCTAATATTTAACAGTGTTTCTAAATACTAAATTTTTTCTTTGCCAGAGAATGACCTTTAAATAACATGTCACATTGCCAGTGGTGAAATCTATTTTGTCAATATGCACCAAGCTAATCTTGCCAGCCTCAGAAATCCATCCCTTTCAGATTCTTCCCAATCCGTCCTGGAGACTCTTTTAGCCTTGCCTTTGCTCTTGGCTTCCTCACTGTCATTTTCTTCCCCTCTTGCTGTGACTCCCCTTAGGGAGGTCTTAGCAAGCCATTGAGATCGGAGGTGGCCTGGCTTCTGCCACTCTATACTACCCACCTCAGACATGCTGGGACTGTTGGTGCCCAGGCTTGAGTTTGCCCTGTCTATCTTGTGACTTCACCATGTCTCTTGTGGGTCAAGTTGAGAGTACTGTCCTGGGCCACAGCTGCTCGTGCCTTGTGCTGTCACAGTCCCATAGACACATTTATGAAAACCCTTTTAGGTTTTACTTGCTCATTTATTGCAGTGCCCTTGTGCTCTTTTCTGGCTCAGATCCAGATGGCTTGGGTTAGTGACACCATAGCTCTGAGTCTGGTCTCCTTTGTGTTTGAGCCAGACTGTGTGACTTGATTTCTCCTCACTTCTCTGTGGTTTTGAAATAGTGTCTTGTAGTGTCTAGAAAAGTCAAAATCTTAGAGGACAGCAGCTTAAGTTCAATTAATACATTCAGTGGGTAGTTCGTTGCAGACACCTGAGACATTTCTATTTGTTGTTTTCATTTCCGGCAAACTGTTGGTATTTTGAAATGTGTTTGTTTCCTTCTTGGATGGCCAAGAATCTTTAGTTGTGGTTGTATCCAGGTAGGTTTTCTCCATTTTAGTTTTCTATACTAAAATATCCCAGTCTTCAAACAGGCAGAATTCAGTTTGAATCTTGACTTAAACACTTTAACTTGGGGGTGGGGGGTGATGACTATGGCACCTTTCTAAATTTCTGAGGAACTCAATCTCCTCATCTGTGAAATTGTCAGAAAACATCTGTCTCATAGGAATTGTTATGAGGATTAGATACGTGTCAAGTGCTGGGCACACGCTAGATGCTCATTACCTGCTAGTTAATGTTGACCTCCCTGAGTTGGTTGGCTCACTCATTAACCATCAGTAAAGAAGTAAATCCCTCCTGTTACTTTGCCTCATAGATCTGTGCTTAGAGACATCCCTGTTGCATGTCTGTTCCCTGCAAGCCTCTCTGGAAGATGGCAGTTTCTCAAATGATCCTACCATTATTCCACAAGTGACTTTTGTATATTATAGGTAGCCTCTCTTTTAGGTTAGCTCACTGGAGACAGTTTTCCTTGAAAATGTGGGGAATGATATTAGAACTGTTTGCACGTGATGTGAGAGCATGTGATAGTCAGCGGAGTGTAGATTAAAACACGAACTCAGCCCAGTTTCTCTGTAGCTCTCTGGACCTCAATTTAGTTATACGAAAAATGGGAGGAATGAACCAGGTGATTTTTTTAAGAACTTTTATTTGTTGAAAAAAATATGTTGTTTTATAAGATCTACTGTGCTCAACTTTGTATTTTAGGAAGGTGGTTTGCATTTAAGGAGGATGTATTCCGGTATTCTCATCATGGAATAATTAAGTGTCCAGGAGCAACTCAGTAGAAGTCAGAGTTTGGAAATTGATCAGACAGCTTCAAACCTCTTTTGGTTGTTGCCTTCAAAGTTTTTTATTTTAAAATGTATACTTGTGATATTCATTTACAAATCAGAGGCTTCATTTCAAGTTATTTGTCAATGTGTTATATGGAGTGATTTTACCAGTTAATACTTTTAAGATGAAGAATATTACCTTGAATTGTTATAACACATTATATTCTTGAGAGCATTGTGAAAATCTATTAAAGAGGATATTGGTAAAACAACTTCATGTTTCCTAAGAAAGGCAGGGAGTACATTTTTAATATTCTTTACATTTAGTAATATTTTTTTCAGAAAAAATATTTTGATAGCTAATAGTCGATGTTGTATTGTGTGGTATCTTCCAGTTTTCTCCAGAACACTGAATTTCCATAAATCAAGTAAACTGGCTTATCATGTCTAAACAGTACTGAGTGAAAGTTAACAGACTTTTGGGGCACCTGGGTGGCTCAGTGTGTTAAGTGTCCAGCTCTTGGTTTCAGCTCAGGTCATAATCTCAGGGTTTGTGAGTTCGAGCCCTGCATTGGGCTCTACGCTGACAGTGCAGAACCTGCCAGGGATTCTCTCTGTCCTTCTCTCTCTGCCTGTGTGTGTGTGTGTGTGTGTGTGTGTGTCTGTCTGTCTCTCTCAAAATAAACTTAAAAAATAAGAATATTTTTTTAAAAAGGTTAACAGATTTTTAAATGTAGGACTTTTTTGAATGTTCACTATGCTAATGTGCATTGTGAATTCTCAGAAAGTATAGTGCACACTTTATTGTAATATGTAGCCTGGTATTCACAGAACACCTCTGGCTATTCTTCATAGTATTAGTACTCCAAAGATGCAGTTTGTGAGAAGCTCATTCATATATAGTATTTGGCAGTTTGTAAAGTACTGTTACATTATTACCTCATTTGATTCTCTCAAACCTGTTAGGTATTGTTTTTACTGGTGCAAGTAAATGAGCGTTGGAGAAACTGGCTACATCGTGAAGGCACATATTTATGTATTTGGAGACTGTTTTATGCCGAGAAGGAAACTAGATCTCAAAATAACATGCTATTGCTGATTTAAGAAGTATTTGAGAAGTTAATTGAGTATAGCTTTGGTGATTAAAGAGAAATCTGTTAGAAGACGTTGATTTAGAGAATGAGAGCTTGAGAATGGCAACTATTTATCATTGGCATGCTAGTGAAATTTTCCACTCCTTAATCATGTTTGTGTCAATAAGAAAGAATTTTTAGGGGCGCCTGGGTGGCTCAGTCGGTTAAGCGTCTTGACTTCAACTCAGGTCATGATCTCACGGTTCATTAGTTCAAGCCCCATGTCAGGCTCTGTGCTGACAACTAGGAGCCTGGAGCCTGCTTCTGATTCTGTGTCTGTCTGTCTGTCTCTCTCTCTCTCTCTCTCTGCCCCTCCCCTGCTCACACTCTCTCTGCCCCTCCCCTGCTCACACTCTCTCTCTCTGTCTCTCAAAAATAAGTAAATGTAACAAAAATAAGGAAGAATTTCTTTAAATGTCACATGTTTTTAGAAATTCATTAAATGACTCTACAATATAACCTCTCTGGGTTCTTAGTAAATTAGATTTAAAAATGTAAGTTAGTCTGTAGTGTTTGTTAAGGCAGGCTGTGTTTGTTTATAAAATGTGAGCTGCACTATCCCAAATACACTGAATCATAGCCTGATAGGAATTTTAGTCCAGAGAGATTTTTGTTGTCTCTTAGTCTGTCCTCTTTTCCAGAGAACTGAAATTGTCCCTGCAACATTCCTTGTGGATTGTGGGATTGTATAGCATGAGCACTGGAAAGGTGCTCAGTTGTTTTATTTATTAACAGGTACTTACACAGTGCTTCCCATTTTACCGTCTCCTATGGGATCTGTAAAAATATCAGTGTATTTCATTAACAGTCATTGAATGTCTGCTGATGTGCCAGATAGTTTGCCTGGATCTTTAAGATATTTTATTAAATTCTACAGCAACTTGCTGAGGAAGCGTGTAGTAGTATACTCATTTTATAGATCAGGAAACTGATACTGTTCTCATGGTGAGATAGGTCAGGAAATACATTCTTCTCAAACTGAGGATACACACCTGCATGCTAAGATTAATCTAAACAGCAGGAAGAGAACTATGCTACATCTTCCAGAATTGGCTTTGTTGATGCACAAGCAAAATCAGAATTCTCTTCAGTTTCATGTTTTCAAAGAGATTTTGCTCTTGGAACTACCATTTCAGTAGCAATGGGAAATCTGTCCACCTAGGAGGAAACTTCTTGGATTGAATGAATACTTTGAAAAGCTCCCCAAGGTAGGTGGAGAGGGGTTTTAAAAAGAAATAGTAAGTGGTCATTATTCAGCCACTGACTAGGATTTGGTGTGGCTGAGCGTTGTGGATGGTTTTTGAGACACTGTGAGAAGAAATGGAAGAGAGCTGGAGTGACTTTCGGTGAATAAAAGCAGGGGAAGGAAGAACGGATATCTGTGGGTAATATTGTTAGGTTTCTGGTATGCATGGTGTGATACAAATCTTATTCCTTATCTTTCCACAAAAATCTTTGGTAAGCTTAAAAAAATTGTGAAGCTGGGCTTCTTTTAATTTTTTAAAAATATTCTATTTATTTTTGAGAGAGAGAGAGAGAGAGAGAGAGGGAGAGAGAGAACGAACAGGAGAGGGGTAGTGAGAGAGGGAGACACAGAATCCGATGGAGGCTCCAGACTGTGAGCTGTCAGCACATAGCCCTACGTGGGGCTTGAACTCACGAACTGTGAGATCATGACCTTAGCCAAAGTCGGATGTTTAACCGACTGAGCCACCCAGGCACCCCAAGCTGTACTTCTTTTCGAGAATGTGGCCAAGTACTGGCTGCAGCTTCAAGGCAGGCTCAGGGCTGACTTGAGACTACCCAGGGGAGGCTTACACATCTAAGTGTCCTTGTCTTTGTGGTCCTTGTATTCACTTCCCTCTGGCATCTGAAAGGGTTTTAGATGAAGTACAAAAATGGTCTCTACCCTAGAACCCATCAATTTTTTATTTAACATAAGAAATTTTAGCTCAGTAATTATCTTTATACATTACCCCCCGATACCTTAGTGTCCTAGTAGCCCTTCTGTGGGTGGGCCCATACCGTTTGTAAACCCAGGTATACTTGAATGATAGTAGGTACTTAGACCGTGCTTGATCTCCAGATGTCCTCTAGTAGATTCTTCATCATTCTGCTTTGTGTTTAGGAAACTCTTCACCACTGGCACTTTAATACCACTGAAATTCATGATGTAACTTTTTCTCAAACCAGTAACACATATGAGAAACGAGACATTTTGCATCTAACTTCTATATCTTACATCCATTTTAACATGTGAAAATATTTCTGAATTTTAAGATATTTAGAGATAGAAGTTTTCCTTCTGTTTTTTTGCCCACCTCATGATTAAAGTGTGGGTTTTGTAGCACATGATTAACACACTGATAGTAATTAACATTTTTTAAACAGATTCTAGATTCAAACCCACCTAAATGAACTAGAGTCTAACTCTGTATTCTTGCTTGTATTGAGCACAAGTATATTATGAGATACATTGTTAAAGCTTTGCTGAAATTAAGTTATTTTAGCTCTCAGGTTTGGCCATGCCTTTTTCTCTAGTAATCTTAACAAAACAGGACTGGCTTTTTTTTAGTGAACCTATGCCACTTCCTCATGCCCGCGACTTTTCTGAGTGCTCACAATTTACCTTTTAATAATTTATTTTTATTTTTTATTTATTTTGAGAGAGGGAGAGAGGGGGACAGAGAATCTGAAGCAGGCTGTGTGCTGACAGCAGAGAGCTGGACACAGGGCTCGAACCATGAACCTTGAGGTCATGACCTGACCCAAAGTCAGATGCTTAACTGAGCCACCCAGGTGCCCTCAGTGTTTACCTTTTAATGAGTTGCCTTCAGAGTTGTCAGAAATTGATTCCAGACTCGTTTTCCCACCCCTCCTTGCCCATCTCTTCTCTTAACATTCTCCATAGTGTCTCAGCTTTCATCTTATGATCTTACAAAGATACCAGCAATTAGAGAAGCAAGAATGATGGAGTAGTAATAGCTGATTGACGTTTCAGAGCATGAGAGTACCACCTGCTTGTTCATTTGGCCTCTTAAGAGTAATGGAAAAGCATCAGAGAAAAGGATTTGTAAGAGGTTAGAAAATAAAGCCTATGAGAAAAAGCTAAAGATGGCATATTTGTCCCCCAAAAAGAGAAAGCCGAAGACTTTATACGTGAAGATGTATTCTAACAGCCAACTGCTGTGCACTTTCCACAAAGACTGTACAAAAGGTGATGGGTTTAAGCTGGACTGTTCAGGGATTTATATTGAGTATAAGTAGGAATTTTATGATTCTAAATATTGTTGATCTCTGGGGTGACTTTTTAGGGGGAAGTTGGATTTCTGTCTCTATGGTCTCCAAAAATGGCAGCTTTTTCATTTCTCAGTAATGGTGTAGTCTTATTGTGCTCCCAAAGGCTCACAGAGATGCTGGATGACCTTTCCCAGTCTTTTCTTGCTCAGTGATTTTTGTCTTTTCATAATCTCACTTCACATCTAGAGATCTGTTGTGTTAGAGGCACTTTTATTCTTTTCTTTCTGTCATTTAAAGTGCTGTTAACATTCCATCATGCATCTGCTAATGGAGAAGTGACTGTGCAGTTCAGCATGCTATTCTCAGTATAAAAAGCAAACTATGTTTATATAAAAGAAATACCTCATGTAATTCACTAGTTTAAATGGTACAAGATACTTATTTTTAGTGACAGTTTTTATTTTCAGTTTATCTTTAGAGACTTGGCACAGTATTTTGTGTGTGTGTTTGTTATGAAATTGAATATGCCATGCATTTATTTTCTCCTTCAAATATTTCATTACTAGTTTGCTTTTTTAGCTAAATTGTTCTATAACTGGAGGTATTTCTTACTATAGTACTTTTTGGAAACTGGATTAGTCTTAGGCATGTCATATTATGTATCCCAAAAGAACAGATGCTATTTGGGAATAGCCTCCCAGGTTTTTTGTTTGTTTGTTTGTTTTTGATTTAGAAATAACACAAGGCATGGATATAACCAAAATATTAAAGTAAATGTGGAAAATATTCTCATAACAGTTACTGTACCATTAAGACAGTGTCACCTGACTTAACCTTTATTATATTTTATTTCATTGAGAATTAAAGACAGAGAAGGTAAATTAATAAGAAATCTCTGGCTTCTCATTTCTGCTTACAAGTGATATAACCTTGGGCAATTTGATTTTTATTAAGCCTCAGTTTTACCATTTATGATAGACATGGTGATGTCACAGTACTTTTTAAGATTGGTGTTAAAAATGAATGCAAAATGCTTAGCATAGTGCCTGTCACACAGTAAGAACTATAAAGATAGCCATTTTTATGCATTGGCATAAACCGATATGGTTTGCTTACCACTAGGCATTATATTGCACACTGAGTATGTAAGAATGAGAAAATCCATCCTTCCTCTGGGGGAGCTCTCATTCTTAGATGGGAAACATAGGAAGAAACTTGTAATTGTGATAGGAGAGTGATCACAGAAATGGAGTCTTTCAGAAAGTGTAGTTGGATAAATGTCTTAACTGGCTTATTGGGAATAGCAGAGGTTCCAAATTGTTAAAATAAAAACGGGGGGGGGGGCTGCTATTTAAATTGTTTTCCTTTGTGCAAAGTAGATTGATAAATTGTTCTTGTAAATGTAAATAATCATAAGGTTAGTAAGAAAGATACATTTTGCATTTGCTTGACTGTACATGATTATGTGCAGAACACTATTGGAAATGAGGCGTCTCACAGGTGATAACATTGTGAATATTTGCATATTGATAATTTTAGTATTCTAGGTTGACTTTATGATTACTTCTATTCAGTTTTCATTCTAATTTCGTTTCTCTGACTCTACATATTATAATTTAACTTTAGTGCTTTCAAACTATATGGGAGTTTGGCAATAATATATATTTATAAAGTTATTTCAATTTCATTTTCCCCCATTATTACTAATGTCATTGGTTGGTGATGGGTATGGATCCTCTTTTACATGTAATGCTCTATAAAAATGTATACCTGTGATTCTTAAGTGATTTGCTACAGTTGCCCAAACAGGCTTCAGATGTTCCTTTTAGTTGACATGCTCTATAGAGGTTTCATGACAAGTTTGTCATCATTGGTGTTTATCACCTGGGGCATCGTGTTGCATGTGAGAACTGATGAGGTAGATGGCATCATTGTAAACAGTAATCAGTGGGAATGAGTGGGTTAATGCATGTGAGTGGGTTAATGGATTGCTTTTTTTCTGGTAGTGTTCCTTAATCTAAAATCACCTGAGAACCATTGATAGTTTCATACACCTTTTGGAGTTGATCCTTGTCCAGCCTTACATTGAATGTAAGAATGACTTCTAAAAAAAAAAAATAATAATAATAATAATGGTTTTTTTTTGAGAGAGAGAGAGAGAGAGAGAGAGAGAGAGAGAAAATGTGAGTGGGGGAGGGGCAGAGAGAGAGGGAGACACAGAATCCAAAGCAGGCTCTAGGCTTTGAGCTGTCAGCACAGAGACTGATGCAGGGCTCGAACCCATGAACCGCCTGAGTGGCTCAGTCAGCTAAGTACTTGATTTGGCTCAGGTCATGGTCTCCTTGTTCGTGGGTTTCAGCCCCACATCAGGCTCTGTGCTGACAACTCAGAGCCTGAAGCCTGCTTTGGATTCTCTCTCTCCCTCCCTCTCCCTCCCTCCCTCTCCCTCCCTCTCCCTCCCTCCCTCTCCCTCCCTCTCCCTCCCTCCCTCTCCCTCCCTCTCCCTCCCTCCCTCTCCCTCCCTCTCCCTCCCTCCCTCTCCCTCCCTCTCCCTTCCTCTCCCTTCCTCTCCCTCCCTCTCCCTTCCTCTCCCTCCCTCCCTCTCCCTCCCTCCCTCCCTCCCTCTCCCTCCCTCTCCCTCCCCCTCCCTCCCTCTCCCCGCCCTCTCCCTCCCTCTCCCCGCCCTCTCCCTCCCTCTCCCCCCCTCCCCCTCTCTCTCCCTCCCTCCCTCTGCTCACATTCTCTGTCTTTCTCAAAAATAAACATTAAAAAATTTTTTTCAAGTGACCTTTGTCATTCTACATCTTATCTTGACTCTGGGCACTGCCTACAGGTTAGACGAAAGGAAGAGAAGAAAGTTCTTCCTTGCATTGCTTCACATTCTGTGGACAACAGACATTTACAATATCTGTAACATACATCCATTTTGTAGCAAATAGTTTTAATGTTACCCATAATATCCTGAAATAAAATGTATAGATACTAGTAACCTATCTTTATATACTTATTAAAAACAATCAATATAATACCTACTGTCATGTATAGAGAAATAATTTGTCATAGGGTATGCCATATGTGGTTGCTCAGCACCACATTATAAAACTCAAATACATTTTTTTTAATATGTAGAATCATTTGTAGTTTGCTACACATGGAAACTGCAATAGCTGTGCTTCTGAGAATGTCATTGTCAGAAATGGGGCTCCACTTCTGTGAAATTTCTAAGTGATAAGGATATAGTCTTCAGTATATATTTAAGCCATGCCAAAAAAAAAAGTCTTTGTGTTTGTATGGAAAGTGGGTATTTAGACTCAGATTATGAACCTTTCTTTTTTTTTTTTAAACCAACAGGGAGGTCCCTAGGGTCATTTGGAAATTGTGCAGAGGAGAGGAAAATGTTTCATTGATAGGTTTTGTTTGTATGTTGCATACAGTCACTCTAACAACAAAAGTGTTCTCATAAATTGCATTACACTGCCCACGGAGGTACTGTCCTTTTTGAGAATCACTGCCCTACACTGACTCCAGTAGGACATCACATAGCAACTTGAAGCCCTAGGAGCTACATTCAGTCAGAAAACGTAACATGAATCTATACATGTGAAAGGTGCTCTAGAAATTTCTAATTATCTATTTAACTCCTTTCCACCAATTTACTAGATTTTAAGATTACTGTGAAATTTATTAGAAATAAGCCCTCATGCATACAAAGGCCATGCATACCTACAGCACTAGATACACTCGAAAATTTTTTTCTATTACGATAAAATGTACATAACATAAAATTCACGATTTTAACCATTTTTAAATGTACAGTTCAGTGGCATTAAGAATAGTCACACTGTTGTTCAACTATAACCACTGTCCATCTTTAGAACTTTTACATCATCCCAGACTGAAACTCTGTACCTATTAAAATTAACTCTCCCCATTTCCTCCTCCTCCCAGTCCTTGGCAACTACCATTCTACTTTTTATTTGTATGAATTTGTTCTGTGTATCTCCTAGAAGTGGAATCAAACGGTAATTGACCTTTTGTGTCTGACTTATTTTGCTTAGCATAATGTCTTCAGAGTTCGTCCATGTGGCATGGATGTGTCAGAATTTCCTTCCTTTTTTAAAAAATTTTATTTATTTTGTAAGAGAGAGCATGCATGCACAGACATGAGCGAGGGAGGGGCAGAGGGAGAGGAAGAGAGAGAATCCCAAGCAGGCTCCACACTGCCAGCACTGAGCTCAGTGCGGAGCTCGGTCTAAGGAAGCATGAGATCGTGACCTGAGCCGAAATTAAGAGTCAGACGCTTAACTGACTGAGCTACCCAGGCATCCCAGAATTTCCTTCCTTTTTAAGGTTAATATTCCATTGTATGTGTTTATCATATTTTTATATGATATGTAAGTATATAAATATTTAATATACATGATACATATATATCAGTATAAACACATACAATGGAATATTATCCACTAATATATTATCCATTTGGCCATTGATACACATTTTAATTCTTTCCACCTTTTGGCTTTTGTGATTAACGCTGCGGTAAACGTAGGTATACAGATATCTCTTTAAGACTCTGTTTTCAATTCTTGTGGGTATGTATCCAGAAATGGAGTTGCTAGATCACACAGTAGTTTTATTTTTTATTTTTATTGTTTAGAATAAAAAATTCTATTTCTTTAAATTTTAAACTGCCAGATTGTTTTCTGTAGTGGCTGTACTATTTCACATTCCCACCAACAGAACACAAGGGTCCTCCTTTCCCCACATCCTTCCCAACATTTGTTATTTTTTCCATTCTTATGATAGCAGCTATCCTAATGAGTGTGAAGTGTATCTCAGGATAGTTTTGACTTGTATTTTCTAGTAATTTGCGATGTAGAGCATCTTTTCATGTGCTGATGGGCCATTTGTATATCTTCTTTGCAGAAGATCCTTAATCAAGTTCTTTGTCCATTTTTTAGTTGGGTTATTTGTCTTTTTGTGTTGAGATGTAGGTTAATATATGTGTGTGTGCCATATATATATATATATATATATATATATATATATATATATAGTCTGAATATTAATCCCTTACCAGGTATATAATTTGAAAACATTTTCTCCATTTGGTGGGCAGCCTTCTCATTTTCCTTTTCGTATTTTTTGATGCACAAGTTTTTAATTTTATGAAATCCTATTTAATTCATTTTATCTTCTGTTATCCTTTTGGTGACATATCGAAGAAATCATTGCCAAATACAAAGTCAAGAAGCTTCCCCCTCTGTTTTCTTCTAAGAGTTTTTTATCCCCTACATTTAGACCTTTGATTCATTTTGAGTTAATTTTAGTATGTGGTGTAAGGTAATGGTCCAGCTTCATTGTTTTGTGTGTGGTTATCTAACTTACTAGGTTTTTAACTTCTAATTTTCAAAATTTTTGTTTATACTCTTACCATTTTAATCTCTTAATATCTTTTCACATGTAACTTTTTTCTACTTAATTTTTAAAATATTCTACTAATTTTTCTTATTATGAGGTTATTTTTATTCATAAAGATGTGCACATTTTTGTGTGTTTATGAAATTATTTTAGCTCTCTTTTTCTACCTTTCTCTTTAGCCATCATATTTATTTTTTTTTAATTTATTTTGAGAGAGAGAGAGAATCCCAAGCATGCTTTGCGTTGTCAGCGTGGAGCCTGACATGGGCTCGAAGTCTAACTGTGAGATCGTGGATGAGCCAAAGTCAAGAGTCAAACACTTAAACAATAGAGCCACCCAGGCACTCTTAGCCATCATATTTCTTCTCTCTTATCTTTTTGTCTTGCCACTAGATTCTTATTTACTTCATTTCAGTATGTTCCATTGTAAGATTATTACTATTATTAATATTAATGTTTATTTATTATTCAGAGACAGAGACAGAGCATGAGCAGGGGAGGGAGGCTGGGCAGAGAGAGGAGGAGACACAGAATCTGAAGCAGTCTCCAGGCTCTGAGCTGTCAGCACAGAGCCTGATGCAGGGCTCGAACTCACAAACTGCGAGATCATGACCTGAGCCAAAGTCAGACACTTAACCAACTGAGCCATCCAGGCGCTCCTAAGATTATTATTTTTATTACAAGATGATATTTGATTATTATCAAAATAATTTACAATAAGAAATATTAATCAGAAAATTAAAAGCACTTATAATCTTAGCCTCAGAAGGTAACAGGTTAGTGTATATCTTTTCAGATATTGATTATATATGTACATATCCATATATATTTGATCTATTCATATACTTTTGTAGCCTGCTTTTTCCCCCGCATAATGTATTCTGTACATTTTTCTGTGTTGATCCATGTTAAAAACATCACATTAAAATTTAATTTTTTAATTTATTTCTTTTTTGAAAGAGTGGTCAGGTGAGTGAGGGGCAGAGAGAAAGATAATCCCATGAGGGGCACAGAGGGAAAGAGAGAGGGAGGGAGGGAAAGAGAGAGAAGCGGGGTTCACCCGGGCTTGTGTTTTTACCCAAAGTGGGGCTTATCCTCACCTGATGTGGGACTAAAACTCACCAACTGTGAGATCATGACTTGAGCCGAAGTCAGATGCTTAACAACTGAGCCACCCAGGTGCCCCAAAAATATCACATTTCTAATGCTTATATAAAAATATATTCATATGGCTCTATCATCTTCTTTAATAAAATCCCTATTCCTGGACATTTAGGTTGACAGTATTCTTCTTTGTATTGTTAAAATGCGTAGTTGTGTTTAGGACAAATATCTAGAAAAGAGCATAATGTTTAGATTTAGGCTATGTTTAAAAGTTTTAAAAAATGCATTGTTTATTGCCTTCTGAAAGCTTGTAACAGTTCTATTCTCAGTAATAGTATGTGAACTTACTCAAACTTCCACACCATTTCCTAAAATTTACTATACTGGTTTGGCTAAAAATATTTTATCACTGTTTTGGATGATCATTGAGATTATTTTTTTATGTTTACAGAGTTTGTATATTTCCTTTGGCCAGTTGTTCTTTGTTTTTTGTTTCTTCACTGTTACTTGTTCTATCCTTATTCTGTGCTTATTGGTTTCATCTTATCTGTTTTAAATAATAATTTTCTCATTATCCTTTTTCCTGCTGCTTTCCCTGATTATTTTTATTTTCATTACTTATTTGTCAGAATTTTAAAAAGTATATTCTTTTTTCTTGGATTTAAACTAGGGAGCAAGAATTGTGAGTTGAGAAATGACAATTGTAGGAAAATTCTGTGTCCTACGTTTGGCAGTTGGGTGACTTTTTCTAGTCACTTCCTTCTTTGTGAGCCCTTCTGGTTCTTTTTATTAAAAGCTTTATTAAGCTTTAAAATTACTATGTGTAAAATGATTGTCTTAAAAGCTTTTAACTTTTTCAAGTCCACAGGCTCAAATTTCCTCCTTCATGAATGTTTTGCTAGTACTAGAATAATACTAGTATATGATGTAAGTATAGAACTTACATCATTCTCTCATATCAAACACCACCTGTCTGCTTCGGTATAAAATCTTTGTACTTAACGCTTTAGATAAAATCACTAGTCTTCCAGCAAACTGTGCTGTCAGAAATGCTACACCATAGCAGAGGAAGGGGTGTAGAATGAAGGTTCCCTTTAGAAAAATTTTAATCATACTGAGCAAGAAACCAAGTGTTCTTGAAGGTTTGGGGAAGATTTTGTGGAAAGGAGGTAAATGGAATATGTATAATCAGGTTTTTAAAATATTATTCTTAAATTATTTGTTGATTATTTTACAAAGTTTTTATTTTTTATTAATATTTTTTTGATTTTAGTTATTTATTTTGAGAGAGAGAGAGAGAGTAGGAGCCAGCCCAAGTAGGGGAGGTACAGAGAGAGAGGGAGAGAAAGAATCCCAGGGAGGCTCTGTGCTTGATGTCACAGTTCATGAGATTATGACCTGAGCTTGAAGTCAACAGTAGGGCACTTAACCAGCTGAACACCGAGACACCCCTTATTAACTTTTAAAAACATCTTCATTGAGGTATGATTCACCAAACACAAAATTTGCCAATTTAAAGTATATGAGTCAGCGATTTTTAGTATATTCACAATGCAGTGCAGCCATTACCGTAGTCCGTTTTAGAACATTTTTATTGGGGTGCCTGGGTGGCTCAGTCAGTTGAGCATCCAGCTGTGGCTCAAGATCATGTTCTTGTCGTTCATGGGTCTGAGCCCAGTGTCAGGCTCTGTGTGGACAGCTCAGAGCCTGGAGCCTATTTCAGATTCTGTGTCTCCCTCTCTGCCCTCTCCTGCTTGTGCTCAGTCTCTCTCAAAAATAAACAAACGTTTAAGAAAAGTAAAAAATAAACATTTTTTATTACCTCAAAAGAAACCTCATATCCTTTGTCAATAACCTTCCATTTCCCCTGAACCCCGCCTTACCCCCAGTTTTAAGCAACCACTAATCGTTTTGTCTCCAGATTTGACATCTTTGAACATTTCATGTAAATGGAATCCTATAATATGTGGTCTCTGTGTTTGACCTCTTTCACCTCTTTCACTCAGAATAATGTTTATAAAGTTCATCCATGTTATAACATCTATTGGTACTTTATTTCTTTTTATGGTGGAGTGATATCTATTGTTTGCATATATGGATTGGCCACATTTTATTTATTTGTTCATCAATTGATGGTAATGCTAAGAATAATGGTGCTAGGGGGCACCTGGGTGGCTTAGTCATTTAAGGGTCTAACTCTTGATTTAGGCTCAGGTTAGATTCAGGCTTCAGGCTTACTCACTGTTAAGAGATTGGGCCCCATGTTGGGCTCTGCTCTGGGTGTAGAGCCTGCTTAAAATTCTCTCTCTCTAGCTCTATCCTGGCCTCTCTCTCTCAAAAAAAAAAAAAAAAAAAAAAAAAAAAAAAAAAGCTGCTATGAACATTCAAGTATGATTTTTCCTGGTTTTATGTTTCATTTCTCTTGGGTATATATTTAGTAATAGAAATATTGGATCCAATGACAACTCTGTTTAACATTTTGAAGAACTGTCAGAATATTTTCCAAAGTGGCTGTCCCATTTTTGCATTCCAGTAGTGTATGACGAGGGTTCCAATTTCTCCACATCCTCCCCAATACTTATTATGATCTTACTCTTTGATTCTAGCCATTCTAGCAAGTGAGATAGCATCTTAGTGTGATTTTGATTTGCATTTCCCAGATGACTGTTGATGGTGAGTAGTTTTTCATGTTTATTAACTCTTCATGCTTAAGTATACTAAGTCCCTAGCAGAAGCCCTAACCTGGTATTTAGATCCACTAGTGAGGATGAAACAGGGGACAACCATATCTCTCCTTCATTCGAAGAGACACATTTTTCACATTTAACACCATGGTATCAGTGCATCTTATGCCAAGTGTTAATTAATATGGTTTTAGTGAAAACAGCTTGAAAAAAAAAATCCAGTTTTCATTTAAGAAGTTTACTAATCATGATTCCGTAGCCCTAGAGCAACTAGTTCAACTGGACACTAAAGTAGTCTCAAGTTGGGATCATATAAATTTTTCTCCTGCACTTCATCAGACAACACTTAAATAACTCATGATGTGAAGCCGTTTTGTTTTTATAAACCTTTCTGATTAGTGTGCCACTGCTTGCGAACCTGTTTTGTCATGTCAAAGGCAGTGATTGGGTGCATTATTTATCCTCATTTTTTGAATAAAAAATAGTTCCCTGTTTCCTGGTAAAAAATTAATATTGGGAAGGGGATATTTATGTGAGAATTTTTGCCTTTTTTCTTCTTTATAAGTTTGAGGTCTGTGTGTGTCAACGTGCATGAAGAAGGGCAGGGATTTAGTTAGAGCTGCCCCATCATTTATCATGGTTAGACTTGCTCTTGTTTGGTAGAGACAGCTGATGAGAAAAAACAGTAGAGCCTTGTCTTGTATTGATCTCCATGGAACTTTGACCCTGTATAGAAACTGGGAATGGCCAGAATGTATGAACTCAACCAAGTCTTTTATTAACGTTGTTTATATGAAGCCTACATTTTAACACAACTGCATGAGTCAGGATGGTACAAATAATTTTAATGATTTCCAGCAATGTAATACAGGGTTCTGTTGTGCCCCATTTCCTTCCTTCCTCCCTCCACCCCCTCCTTTAATTGTGATAAGAACACCTAACATGAGATTGACCCTCTTAACAAAATATTTAATGTACAATACAGTATTGTTAAGTATGTGGGAAATGTGGGGTTGGCCCATTTCTTCTTAATTTATATCTGCTGTAAAATGACATCTAGCAAAGCCGTGTATATGCCTTCTGTGATAGAGAACTGGGAGAATAACAATCCTATTGACAGATGATATTGTTTTATAGATTCTGACATCACATTATTAATAGATTATTACTTTTACTGAGCCAGATTTGCTTCTGTGTGATTTCTGTTATTGATCTTAATTCAGCCTTCTCTTCAGCCTTCTCTTTCTGCGTGACGGCTCCTCAGCTGTTTATCAGACATCTTCTTTTCCCTGATGTTTTTCTTCTTTTAACTTTTGCCTTTCTTGGAATGAAGCAGTTATAGACCTGTATGCCACCTCTCTGGACATCGTCGCATTTATCAATGTCCTTTCTAGAAGAGTGGTTAAAAAGAGTATTTCAGATGTTAATGGAGCAATGGGAAAGTAGAATAGGTTATATAGTTCTTATATTTTGGAATTATATGTACTTGTATATATCTTGTTTGTATTAACTTTTCTGTAACTTTCTACTGTCTTTTTATTAATTTAGTTCTTCTAGTGAATTACTAGATATATTCATTTAAGATACCTTTGTAGCAGGTGTTGATAAGTGAACACCTTATAAGGTTTTAAGTGGACTGTGTGTATTAATCATTTCCTACTAAGTAGCCTTTCCTT
Source organism: Panthera tigris (assembly GCF_018350195.1). NCBI lineage: Eukaryota > Metazoa > Chordata > Mammalia > Carnivora > Felidae > Panthera > Panthera tigris. The sequence goes on from NC_056661.1 coordinate 83,682,956, forward strand.
ATCACACAATCTGCAGTGTTTCTGCCACCTGTTTCTCCCCCTCATGAAACCAGGGACCACAACTCTCATTTCCACTCACTCTGTCCTGAGTGTCTAGCATCAAGCCTTCTGTATAGAGGGTACTTCATATATGAAAGAAAAAAAATACTGTGATTGTTCATTTCCTTGACTGTCTACTTACATTCTGGATACAACTTCCTAGAATCAGAACCTTTGTCTTACTTAACTGACTTGATTGCCTAACAGTGTTGTTGACATCAAGATGCAAGAATTCTGGTGGTGTGGATTAGATAGATTATTTTGAAGATTTACAAGGCTAGAAAATGGTTGCAGGCATGTACAGAGGTAAGAATAAAAGGCATTTGGGTTCAAATCCTTTGCCAAGAATGCCGCACTGAGAAATTTGCATTGGGAGATTGAGGTAATTAAGTTTTGAATATGTTGATATGCAGGGGGAAATTTCCTCTGCACTGATGGGATTAGAATTTATCTGTCAAAAACTACCTGTCTTAAGAGGAGATCCTTAAACTGCAAACATACCTTGAGCATTTACTTTTAGTTAAAAATATGTAAGTATATTTTTATACCACAATTTTTTGATGTGGGATTGTATGAAAAACCCACAGCTAACATCATAGTGGTGAAAAATTGAGGGATTATGGCCTTTTTTGAGTGTGATTACAGTTCAGAGTTGTCTCTTTTGCATATCCAAAATGGACCCCTTATTTTCAATTTCTGTTTCTTTCATGTGAGAATTTAAAGATAACTGCAAAGGAATCTGAATGAAAAATTCTACTAGATCTAAAAAATGTTTTCCTCTCTCTATTTAACAGTGTCTCACACTGTTAAGGTAGAACAATAAAGTAAAAGGCACTTGGATCCCTAACATTATCACGCTGATCCTGAGCTCCGAACTGCTTACACTTGGACTGCTGTGTGAAAGAGAGGTGGTATTCTTTCTTGTTTAAATCATTTCTTTTGCCTAAACCAAAATTTTTTGAAAACTTTAAATGTTTATATGCCAAAAGTATGGTGTCACATAGAAATGATTTACTTATTTACTTTATTTTTTCATAACGGTAAGTGTAGTCTTCAGTTCCCGTCTCCTATATCCCCATCTCCCCACCCACCTTCCTCTGGTAACTATCATTTTGTTCTCTATAATTAAGAGTGTGTGTGTGTGTCTTTTCCTTTGCTCATTTCTTTTGTTTTTTAAATTCTGCATATGAATGAAATAATCCTATGGTATTTGTCTCTCTCTCACAGATTTATTTATTTCACTTAGTATTATACTCTCTAGCTCCATCAGTGATGTTGCAAATAGCAAGATTTCATTCTTTTCTATGGCTGAATAATACTCCATTCTATGCTATTCCATTCCAGTATACCACTTCTTTATCCATTCATCTATTCTTGGACACTTGGCCTGCTGCCATAGTTTGGCTATTTTACACAATGCTGCATAAACATAGGGGTGCATGTATCCCTTTGAATTAGTGTTTTTGTGTTTTTTTGTGTAAATACTTAGTAGTGTGTTTCATGGATAATAGGGTAGTTCTGTTCTTATTTTTTGAGGGAACCTCCATACTGTTTTCTACAATGGCTGTACCAGTTTACATTCCTACCAACAGTGTACTCAGGTTCCTTGTTATCCATATCCATGCCAACACTTGTTGTTTTTTGTGTTTTTTATTTTGGCCATTCTGACAGATGTTAGGTGATATCTCATTGTAGTTTCGATTTGCATTTCCGTGATGGTGATTGATGTTGAGCATCTTTTCACGTGTTTGGCCATCTGGATGTCAGCTTTGGAGAAATATCTGTTCGTGTCTTCTGCCCCTTTTTTAAATTGGATTATTTGTTTTTGGGGTATTGAGCTGTATAAGTTCTTTATATATTTTGCATACTAACCTTTTTTCAAATATGTCATTTGCAAATGTCTTCTCTTATTCAGTAGATTGCCTTTTAGTTTAGTTGCTGTTTTTCTTTGCTGTGTAGAAATTTTATCTTGGTGTAGTCCCAATAGTTTATTTTCGCTTTTATTTCCTTTGCCTTACGAGACCTATGTAGAAAGATGTTGCTATGGCCTATGTCAGAGATTAATGCCTGTGTTGTCTTCGAGGATTTTTATGTTTCCAGGTCTCACACTTAGGTCTTCAGTCCATTTTGTGTTTATTTTTGTGTGTGGTGAAAGAAAGTGGTCTAGTTTCATTCTTTGGCGTATGGTTGTCCAATTTCCCCAGTACCATTTGATGAAGAGATCGTCTTTTTCCCATTGTGTATTCATTCATTTCTCCTTTGTCGGAGATTAAATGACCATATAATTGTGGGTGTATTTCTGGGTTTTTCTGTTCTATTCCATACTACCAAAAGCATGGTGTCACAGAAATGATTTCATTTGAGTTGGTGAAAATACAAAAGTAGAATGGTAGTATATGCATCGGATTACTTTCTAGAGGAAAACTTTTAAAGTGGTGTTATACATCACGTGTATAACAACACATGCGCCTCTGTGTCCCTTTTGATAATTTCTCAGAGCAGGCTGTGGTGGTGTTTGGGATACCATTTTTATTTTAGTTTAGCCTAAAATCAACCTACCTCCTGCTAAACCCCTACCTGCTAATTATAATTAGTAGAGAAAGTTACAAAATGTTCAATGTTGCTTAAGCCTTAGTCCAATATGATTAAACAGCCCATTTATTTTTTTATTGAAGTATTATTAACATGCAGTGTTGTATTAGCTTGAGATGTACAACATTGATTTCACAATTCTATACATTACTAAATGCTAATCACAAAAGTGTGGTCACCATCTGTCATCATACAGTGCGATTACAATATTATTGACTACATCCCTTATGCTGTACTTTTTATTTCCGTGATTTACTAATTTAGAAACTGGAGGATTATACTGCTTAATCCCCTTCACCTGTTTTGTGCATCATTCCCTGCCCTCCATGCAAATACACACACCTCTCCTCTGGAAACCATCACCTTGTTCTCTGTATTTATGAGTCTATTTGTTTTTGTTGTTGTTTGGTTTTTTGTTTTTTAGGTTTCACATATAAGTGAAATCATAGGGTATTTGATTAGCATAATACTCTCTAGGTCCACCCATGTTGCATATGGCAAGATTTCATTCTTTTTAATGGCTGAGTAAACAGTCTGTATGGTTTTCAGATGAAAATGTTTTATCACTTGCCATCCTCCCTTCCTGGCTGTTATCCATAATTGGTGTGAGGGTCAGTGTGTGAGTGGGAAGAAAGGGCAGAGTGACTTACTACAACTCATTGTAACGGGGACAAAGTAGTCCCTTAGATGTATTGTGCTCTGTCTCTTCTAGTCATGAACATGATAGCTCTTACCTAGGTGGCCCTGGTATCACAATCAAAGTGTCTGGTGCAATCAGTGATGGTTGCATAGAGCCTTCCTGCTTGAGCTGCCTCTAACTGCGGGCCTCATAATCTCTCACCTAAGTCTGTGTAGGGCTGTGTTCATCCCACCTGCTATAATGGGCCATGTAGTAAACCCAGTGTCTGTCAACTTAGTTTCCACATTTCCTGAAAATAGGATGTGCCTTGGTTGGTAAGGAACAACCTCAAATGCTCCCCCACCTAAACATAGTGTGGTCCTTTTTAGTGTCCATGTTGATAAAGGGCTCCATTTAGGATAAAGTAGGGGGCGGTAGGGATGATCATGAAAGTTTGGGTAGTAAAAGTAATTTGCTGTGATTAGAATGTGAGATTTATATACATGAGTGATGATATGGGGATATGAGTTGAAGCAAATGAGATTTTAAAAGATAATTTTATTCATATTCAATCGAGAGATATGACCCAAGTTTTTCTAAATAAAGTGCATAATTTTGAGTCAGTATTATTATGTACAATGTAAAAATTTAGAAATTACAGAAATATTTGCAGAATAAAATTGTCTTACTCAGATATAAGCATTTTTTGATGTATTTATTTTAATGTAATTTTTTGCATGAATATATATTTATAGCTTAATACTATATATGTTTCTTTTTATCTACAAATTATTTTTTTCTTGGTCAGTTAATGTTAATTCATTATGCATTAAGTCTATACTCATTAATTACTGATTTCTTTGCCTTTCACTTTATTTGTGGTGATGTTTTTAAAAAAATGTTCATAGGTTTGGGGACTTCTTTATATGGTTATATATTTGCTTATATATTTAAACTAGACAGCTCTTAAAAAATTTGTCAGCATAGTGGTGCCTAGGTAGCTCAGTTGGTTGAGTGTCCAACTCTTGATTTTAGCTCAGATAATGATCCCAGGGTCATGGGATTGAACCCTGTGCCCTGCACTGTGCTGAGCATGGAGCCTGGCTGATATTCTCTCTCCCCCTCTGCCCTCTCCCCCTCTGCCCTCTCCCCCTCTGCCCTCTCCCCCTCTGCCCTCTCCCCAGCTCATGTGCTCTCTCTCTAAAATTAACTAACTAAATAAATAAGTAAACTCATCAGCCTAAAGGGGGGGAGCCAAGTTTCTGCCTTCTCATTGCCCCAGCATCCCCTGAGCATTGTCTTAATATACATGCTTAGAAGAAGACCACAGGCACACCTAATTTCTGGCTCATACAAAGGATGAGGAGAGAGAATCCAAGTTTACATTTTTCTTTTACACAAATCATTTCCTTTGATGAGAAATGTGTTGATGTGGTTTACACCTAGCAGCAAGTGAGGACGGAAAATATAGTCTTTAGTTGCCATGTTCCCAGCCACTACTCCTGTTACAATAGGTGAGAACCCGTTTTAATGGGCAATCACAAGCTTCCACCACACTTTTCCTTTATTTTTTCCGGTTTTTAACAGAATTCTCCCTTTCCACAGTTCATGGAAATATTGTTACATTTTCTAATACTTTCTTCATGGTGTATTTCCTGCCTGCCTGCCAGCCAGCGAATATGTTTACTTCACTCCTGCCATGTGCTAAGTGTAGGAGAAAACTTGGAGGACATCATGGTGAAAAACATCAAGGCTCCCTTCCTTCATAGCTTATAGTCCAGGGCGTGAGAAAGACATTAAACCAGCAATTCTAGGAGTGACCCATGGGCCTAGGGGTCTCTGGACCATTTTCATAATTGTACTAAGATGGTATTTGCCTTTTTAATTGTGTTGTTATTTGTTGTGATAGAACCAAGATAATAATAGGTCAAAATACTGAATCATGTCAATAGCACTAAATTGTACTAATAGTCATTGTATTCTTCACTACTGTGCACTTGTGATAAAAAATGCTCAAGTTGTAAAAATCATTGTTAAATCTTGACCATTAGGTACATACCTCTTCAATATGCTGTGTAACCAAATATGAAATATACCAAAGTATGCTGCCATATTCCAAACCATGTTTGTTATCTTGAGGAAAGATAGTTGTATGATTAAGTTGTGAATTGAACTAGTTGCTTTTTTCCTGGAATACCATTTATACTTGAAAGAAATTGTGGTATAGTCCTACTTGGGGATTTGGCAGAGTTAGTCTGTCATTGCAAGGAAAATAGCTAACACTGTTTGTTGCCAATAATAAAATTAAAGGTTTTAAGCAAAAAAAAATTTTTTTGAAAATTTAAAAAACTTATCCATAGCACTGAGAGCTTGATATCTTTCCAAGACTTAAAGTCTTTTCTGATGATTATGGGTAACATTAATAAGATGATTATATACATATAATATAGATAATATATATTGTTATTATTTGGTATTAAAAATACATCAACATTCAATTCTGCACAGCTCAGTGAACTAATTTTCAAATCAAACATGGGTAAAATACCCATCCAAGTACAAGATAGACCAATGAGCTGTAATGTATCAAAGTACGAAAAGTTTATAGAAATGCATTATGACCAGTCTTTACCCTTTTTTATTTATTTTTTAAATCTTTTTTAAAAATGTTTTATTTATTTATTTTTGAGAGAGAAAGAACACAAGCAGGGAGGGGCAGAGAGAGAGGGAGACACAGAATCTGAAGCAAGCTTCAGGCTCCAAGTTTTCAGTTCAGAGCCTGATGCAGGGCTTGAACCCATGAACTGTGTGTGAGATCATGACCTGAGTCAAAGACCATTAACCAACTGAGCCACCGAGGTACCCCAAAGCTACCCTTTTTAAAATTTTGGTATAGAATCAAAGAAGGCTATCTACAGTTATCTGTAAGTGCTGTTAAATTGCTGTTCCCTTTTCTGATAATTACATAATTATGTGAAAATAGTTTTTTTATGTACCTCAACCAAAGTAAAAAGTAATTACACTATATTAAATGCAGAGAATTGAGAACCCAGCTGCCTTTTAATAACCTATTTGCAGAAATGTAAAGCAATATTACTTATCTCACTTTTTGGAACAGGGGAGACCTAGTCAACAACTAAATGATTACAGTTACTCTGATCACTAATCCAGAAAAAAAAAGGAGGTGACCTTTCTTCTACCTCTTTCGTCTACCTGGTTCTTTGTCTTTAGCTTCCATCAGAATCACTCTGAGGGTTTGTTAAAATACAGATTGTTGGGCCCCCTCCCAGAGTGTCTGATTCAGTAAGTTCTGGGTGGGTTCTAGGAATGTATATTTCTTAAGTGTTGGTGATAGTGTTAGTCTTGAAATCATACTTTGAGAACCATTGTTCTGTTCCTTTGGATTTACTGAACAAATGTGTATGAGTTACCATCTGTGGGAAGAAAAAAAATTAAGTTTATTTTAAGAGTGTGTGTGCAAGTGGGGGAGGAGCAGAGATAGAGGGAGAGAGAGAATCCCAAGCAGGCTCCACACTCGGCATGGAGCCTGATGCAGGGCTCAGTCTCATGACCTTGAGATCATGACCTAAGCCGAAATCAAGAGTCAGATACTCAACCAACTGAGCCACCTAGGTAACCCAAAAGATCAGAGCTTTTAAAAGGTAAGTAGTACAGATATAGAAACAATGACTGGAAGTGTTTGTAGTTGCCAGACTTGGGGACTTAATTAAAAATTAAACAATAGGATGTCAAGAACTATTCAATATTTGAGGCTTTACCTTACTTACAAGCTAACACATTAGCTTACTGCAGTTGTATGCTAACTTCTGTCTTCAGAAGACAGGAGTTGCCTGGTTCAGAGATAAAAAGGACTTTATTACAACAATTGTAGTTGCCAGAAGATCTGTATTTATGGCCATTTACCAAACCCCAGTACCTTAAGAGCAACATGAAGAGAGCCACCTGATGACCGCACAAGCATTGGGATATGTTGGGGTAGAGGAAACCTGAATTGACATGGTCTGCCAGGAAAAAGCTTCCTGTGCTGCCCACAGTTGTCTCCTTTTGTCCTACCTTTCTAGAGTAGTCTTGAGTGTGCAGTCATTCTTGCTCAGTGTAGTAGTATGGGACCTATTTCAGGCATGAATGGCTTAGGGATTAGTTTTATGGAGAGTTAACATTGAGAAAGTCCAGGGACTCCTGGCTCATTTGGTTAAACATCTGACTTCAGCTCAGGTCATGATTTCCTGGTTCACATGTTTGAGCCCTGTGTCAGGCTCTCTGCTGACAGCTCAGAGCCTGGAGCCTGCTTCAGATTCTGTATCTCCCTCTTTCTCTGCCCCTCACCTGCTGGTGCTGTCTCTGTCTCTCTGTCTGTCTCTCTTAAAAAAATTGAGAAAGTTGGTCATTTGGGCAATCTAGATTCTGGTGTTTATAGTCATTATCAAATTGTTATATCTTAGAATGCCAGATATATTCCATAAATATGTATATATTTATTTAAATAGTTCATAGCTTCTTATAGCCAACTTAGAAAGATTTTTAGGTTATGATTCCTGTTGAGGAATGATAATTAGAAACAAAATCTTCTCCCAACCCAGACATCCTCCTTACAAAGGTAGCAGAGAAAGAAAACATTTTTATCAATTTTTGAATAAGCATTGAACCAGAGTTTGGTGTATGTTAGAGGCAGTCAACTAAGAGATTGCAAAGATGGAAAGGAATCTCATTCCATATATAGCCAAATGAATACAATTTAACTACATACATGTTTTCAAGTTAGATTTAACTAGTTTTTAAGTAAGAGGCTTGACAGCCTTATACACATACTTCATCTTAACTTTGTTAGTTGGATAGACTATTTGTGTTAGCTAATTGGCCTTACCCAAAGGAGAAACACATCTCATATCTTTATGACAGGAAGTAGCTTTGCATCTTGGAGCAAGGTACCCACCCAAGTTAGGCTCCTACCCTTCCACAGAAAATGGAAGATAGGGTTGCTATCTCTCTTGATGTTTACATTTCAAAGAAATGGCTGCCAGTCTCTTGAGAAAGACATTCTGGGTCATAAAGCTGACCCAAACAAGGCCTATTTGTTTTTCTTTTCGTTTTTTTTTTTTTTTTTTAATGTTTATTTGTTTTTGAGAGAGAGACACACACAGAGCATGAATGGGGGAGAGTCAAAGAAAGATGGAGACATAGAATCCGAAGCAGGCTCCAGGTTCCAAGCTGTCAGCACAGAGCCTGATGCGAGGCTCGAACCCTGAGCCAAAGTTGGACACTTAACCGACTGAGCCACCCAGGCTCCCTGGCCTGTTGTTTTTCTGAAGTGTGTGTGTGTGTGTGTGTGTGTGTGTGTGTGTGTGTATCACACACACAAATTTGAAAGAGGAAAAAGGTACTTAAAATTCTAATTTTTCTGAAGTAAATGTTCTAAGGATAAGGAGGGGACCATTATCTCTACCCGTACTTTCAGAGGGTTTAATAAAGCCTCATATCTTTATTTTTATTTTTGTTTTTATTTGATTTATTATCATTTTTTATTTTAGAACATGTGAGTGGAAGAGAGGGGCAGAGGGAGAGAGAGATGCTCAACCGACTGGGTCACCCTTGTGTAGCACCATGATAAACAGAAGTGACTTTAAATGCAACTTGTAATTTGGTTTTATTCTCATTTAAACTAAACTGTAATGTAGTTTTATTCAGTGTAAAATTTTGAAATTGTTAAATTCTACATGAAATTTGCATTTCTTAAAAGTGGAATGTCAGGAATTCAGAATAAAATAACTAAATCACCATTTTAATAGCTGAATCGCATGTGATACTGGGCAGCTTGAATCCTGAACCAAGAAATAAATGTTATAAATGTGACCCTAAGCAGAGAATTGGACAAAGAATATTCTTGGGGGCAGGGGGGAATAAGTGTTTGGAAGAGGTTAGAGGTTCTTTGTCTTTAAATTACTTGCAGTTAAAACTTCAGATTTACTATACTGCCCTTTAACAAAATCAGGGGCAGATACTATTTGATTGTTATTTTATAATGGTAAATTATATAATCCTAGTGAAAGAATTAGAATCTAGGCAAGGGTTATTTTACTTAGATCTTGATTTGGTTTTTGGTTCCATCCTCCTGCTTGTCCTAAGTGAATGTGTTTCCCTTTCCCAAATCTCATTGTTAATAGGTGGCTATGCACATGTGACCCCAGACTGCGATGAATTTCCTTCCTCTCAGTGTTACTGTGGTGGTGCTCTTTGCTACCATCTGAATGATGCGTTATCATCAGATGCTGAGCTCCATTTCATACACCTGCTGGGTTTATTACTGTTTGCTCTCAGAGATGCAATTTTCTTTCTTTTTTTTTTTAAGTTTATTTATTTTGAGATAGAGCAAAAGCAAGGGAGGGGGTAGAGAAAGAGGCAGAGAGAAAACCCCAAGCAGGCTCCGTACCATCAGTGCAGAACCTGATGTGGGGCTTGAACTCATGAACTGTGAGATCATGACCTGAGCTGAAACCAAGAGTTGGATGCTTAACCAGCTGAGCCACCCAGGTGCCCCAGAGATGCAATTTTCTATTAGCCACTTCCTCCTTAAAGAGAGGCCCGAGGGACCCTCTCAGTGATCCCAACTTTGACTTTATAACTATTGGCTTACTGGCCTACCATGATCATATTGCACACCTCCGTGGCCCTTTGCGAGTTAAAATCTCCCTTCCTAGAACTCTGAAGTCTCTCATTTCACACTGACCAGCTTGTTCACAGTTACTTCATAAAGTCTCTTAGTCACCTTGACCGGCCTGACCTTGCGACCACAGTGGTCACACACTTTGATCTTTCCATACGTACATAGTGTATATTCCTTGTTTCTCCTTGAAAGAAGGGTGCTCCCAACTCTTTATAATCTGCCTCTGGATTTAAAGGGAAAAGCAATAGCTGCCTAGTTAGGTATTGCTAGGAAAATTGATCCTTTCCTCCTTTCCCCTGCCCTTCCACTACTTCGGAGATTTTTTTTTTTTTTTTTCCAGTATCGCTTCATGTCAGTCTCTCAAACACTATTGTGCTAAGATTTGTAAAGAACAACTTTTAACTCTTTCCTGTGTGCTGTGTGGGAAGAATACCAGTATTTAGAATGTTGGAACCCTAAGCAGGCAGCATTTGTAATTTTCCTATTAGGAGAATGTCTGCATGAAAATGAGAACTGAAAACTAATTACATAAATTGCTAAGCTTTGAAAGACTCTTTTCAGCATTTTTGCCTCTAGGATATCTATTCCTCAAAGAGCACCTTGTGACTAACGAAGAAATTAGGTGGATATCCAATTAATAACACTCCCATCCTCAATCTTTAATGGTAAACAGATTTCAGGATATTTTGAACCACAAGCCATTGACCAAGATGCTCCTTGCAAAGTAATCTAAGTGTCCCATGTTATTATTTTAAAAGATATGAAATGAATCAGAAGTTAATATTAGGAAAATTTTTTTTCTTGTTAAGATTATAAAATTCTCATGTTAACTCATAATTTTTTTTTCTATTTCTGATTTTACCCCACTTGGCTCTCAGACCTCACTGGCTTGTATAATGTGAGCCTTTCTCTGGGCCTTTCAGTTGTTGAGTTTGACTAAGAATGGTCTGTGGTTCATCAAAGCTCACTATGCCAGTGGAATCACCACTTCTGTAGGTGGTTATGGGGATCTGGAAGGTCTCATCTTCACAGCATGGCTGCTACTGACTAGCTTGGCAGTGCTCTAGAAACCCAGAGGGCCGTCTTGAAGATAGCCCTGCCGGGAACTGCCTAGGGTATGTTAGGTGGGTGGATCTCTCTTGAATGAGAGAAATGTGTGAGCCATAATGCCTACAATGGTGCTTTTCACAGAGCCAAGTACACTGTTGCTGATTAATAAATAATGGATTGTTTATCTTGGAATTGTTTTTATTGGCAGATGCCCTGAAAGAATCAAAGGCTGTCTATAAATGAAGAATGCCCTCATTATTTATTCAGTTCCCGCTTTTCTACTTAATGTGCTGGTATCTTGAGAAAATTTCTTAAATATTAAATCACAAGTAAAGTTTAAGCAGCTTTTTTCCCCTAGATTTTCAAATACGCCGTTTAACTATGATCTGTTCTCAGATGTCTCTGATTGGGTGTGTGTGTGTGTGTGTGTGTGTGTGTGTGTAGCTGGAGAGGGATGGGAGCAAAAGGAACAGCGCCCAGAAGTTTGACATCTAATTATAATAGGCACAAATAGCTTAAATAAATGCAAGTACATTTTGGGGTTGATTGTGTGTCTAGCACAAGTTAGGGGCTGAGACTTCAAGAAATATTCACAGAAACGTGCAGAGTGAGGGGCAGCAGGGATCACAGGGGTAGTGGCTCAGGAAAGGTTGATAAAGGAGGTGAATTTATGGTTGGTGGAGGATAACCAGGGTGGTAATAAGAAGCAGAGTAAATTAAATTTCGGCAGGGGAAACAGTATGTTTGAAGACTTGTGGTGTGGTCACAGTAGGTATTCTCGGAACTGTAAGTTGTTCAGTAATGCTGGATCAGAAAACACTGTAGGAATGGCCGTAGGAAAATGGGGCCCAGATAATAAAAATCCTAGCTGTGTCTCTCAAACCGTGATAAATAGCTCTATGATATGTAGCCCTGGCCAAAGACAACATGAAGGGAAATGATAGACTTGTCTTATCTTCTTTGGTGTCCTTTGCTCAGATGTTCTCTGTATCTAGCAATCAGAACGATCCTGACAAATAGTTGATATGATGTGATGTAAAGGTATCAGCTACTGTTAAGTGTGAAGGATAAAAGGGCTCTACTTTTATGAAGGGCTGTTTCCTTAGTAATATTTTTATGTGATGATGGCATAATGCTAGGAACCCAGATTGTGAAGAGACCTTGCGTATATGTAGAAAGTGAAGGAGCATTTTGAAAATGGATTTTTGACTTGGGTGACAGGAAAGCTGGAAGAACATGGGGGAGAGACATTTCTGTCCTCCATACCATTGGATCACCATGCTAGCACATTATGTTGGCCTTGTGTCAGATGTTTAATAACGGTGGTTGAACATGCATTGCATAGACATAACTTTTAATAATATTTTTAAATTATTTGTTGTATGGTTTGGACACCACTGCCATCTACTTCATATCTGTGATGAAGCAAAGGTTAAAATTAGAATAACTGACCAAACAGAACATCTTCCAAGAAGGAGCAAAATTTTAAATAAAACTAATTTATAGTGCTTAAGTTTAAGTTATAGAATTGAATATTTTTATTGCTTTAGTGAATATACACAGACAGCAATAAAAATATTTTTTAGTTGAGTTTATTGAATTTAAGTATTATGAAGTAATAAACAAAAGGGACTTATTCTTGATAATTTTTCTATATGTTTGGAAACCATTAAAGATTGTTTTGATATCGAATAAAATTCAGCTGTTCAGAGACAGAGAAGGTGTGTATGTGTGCCTGTTTTGGATTGGATATAGCACAAGGATGCAGTTAGAAATCCTTTATTTTACTTTTTTTTAGGTGCTGGTGAATCTGGGAAAAGCACAATTGTGAAGCAAATGAAGTAAGTAGACTTAAAATATTAAATTTGTTTTTTTATGTTTAAGTGTACCCTTCCATCAAAGGAAGTAAGTTGTTTTGTGTTTTTCTTTTTGTCTCATTAGAATTATCCATGAAGCTGGTTATTCGGAGGAGGAATGTAAACAGTACAAAGCGGTGGTCTACAGCAACACCATCCAATCAATTATTGCTATCATTAGGGCCATGGGGAGGTTGAAGATAGACTTCGGTGACTCAGCTCGGGCGGTGAGTTGTTAAATTCATTAGAACAGGCCTGTTGGAGTACAAAGAATAACTTTTACATGATAATACCATACTATATAACGTAGATTTATCCACGGTCTCGGGACCCTTTTATAAAAGGACAGTGGTGAATGAAGTGAGTCAGAAGCTTTAGAAGTGAGGACCTAAGAATACACAAGATTGTGTAATCTTCTTTTTATAACTAGAATTTTTTCCTTATCCATCAGGTGATTTTGACAACTCCATAACCATGCAATATTTTCTGTATAACATGAGATACTGGGTACTCATGTATTTCCATGATGATTTTTAGTAGTTACTGTGGAGTTTAGTAAACTTCCTGTGCTGATTCTCTTCAGAATTTTTTTTTTTCATAATTTGGAATGCTGATATAATCTAATTATTTTATTTATGCCCAGCCTAAAAAGCAATCTAATCTCATATAGTGGAAATGGTATAAAATCTTGCCTGTCTTTGAATAGGAAAATATTGGCTGTTAGAAAACATGCATCAGAATTTCAGAGCTAAAGGGATTGAGGACCTTAGGAGACCTGCAAGTTCCACCCCTTTATTTTATCGGTAAAGAAACTGGAAGCCAAGACTTGACAAGATAGGAAGACTGGTAACCAAGGTGAAGATGGTAACCAAGGCACTGGGCCCACACTTACTTCTTTGGCCTGATAACACATTTTGCATTTGATGGCAGCAACCCTGGCCTAATCCATATGACACTTTATTTTTCATTTCACTGCACCCGTTTGCTTGCTTAATCTGTTTATTTAGAGTTTATTATTTGTGTGTTTTTTTTAAACTGATTTGTTTTTAATAACTGATAATAAAAGTTGACCTTCCCATAAAACTTTAACTGAAACTCTAGCTTAAATTTTAACATTTTTTTTTGTGCAGGGTAGGTGTACTATTACTACTACGGCTGCTTTTTATAGTGCTTTGTATTTGTGTGTGTGTGTGTGTGTGTGTGTGTGTGTGTGTGTGTATGCGCGCGCGCGCGCATGCCATCTACCTATACTAATACCATGAGGATTTTTTATATTGAGACTTTTTCTTTTTGTCTTCTTAGTGTCTGGTCAATTTTTTTTTTAACATTGAGGCTTTGTTCATGCTTATAGAAAAAAATGAAAGAAAACAATATTAGAAAATATGTATTGGGGAAATCTAAAATAAACCTGGTTTATTATTTATAAATTATACTAACATATCTTTGTAAGTTTTTGGTCCATATTAATCTACTAACCATTTCCTTTTAAACAAGAATTTAAAAACTTAGTGTTAATGAACTAAAATGTTCAAGTAGATTACAAGATTATTTTTAATAGTAATTCATTACATTTTCCTGAATCCTTTTTTTATGGAACAAGATTTGATCATATCCAGACATTTATGCCTTATCTACTATTCATTTAATCATTTTTATCTTTATTCATTTATCATTGATTCATTCAACAAATGCTTTTGTTTGTCTTTAACAGTGGGGAACCATCCTTAAAAGAGAAAGAATTGATGTAGATTGTAGTTTACATCAGTTCCACTGACAGTGATTTAAATCGTTTATCGTATCACATATAGGGTATTCTGCATTTAGATGTTATATGTGATAATTTAGAAAGATTTTGTAGCCTCCATTTTAGGAGGTGATTGAAGAGTCAGTGCAAGCAGTTTTTTATGAAGTCTTTTTATTTCATATTTTTCTTTCAAGGACTTAGTGACAGGTCTGACTTGAAGTAACTGCTCTGTCACTACAAACTTTTTTTTTTTTTTAAATTTCCCTGCCTGCCTCTCCCCCTCACTCCGATCCATCCATCCATCCATCCATCCTTCCTTCCTTCCTTCATTCCTTCCTCCCTCCCTCCCTCCCTCCCTCCCTCCCTCCCTTCCTTCCTTCCTTCCTTAGTTCTGATGCTTTGAAAATCTACGTGTGGGACTTTTTTTCTCCTCTTTGTTTCACTTAGTGCTAGTTTGAGTCACTCTTCTTAGACTGTCTAGCTGTAGCCTAGTAACTGTTTCCCTCCTACCTTCAGACTATTCCTTCTGTTTGCTTTAGCCATTATTACTAACTCCTTCACACATATGTCTTCATGTTCTCAGGCTGGTTTTGATTGGTTTTGTGTTCTACTTAAGCTTTAAAATATTTGGAGGCTTTTGGAATTGTGCTAAGAAATACAAAGGTGAACTAAACATGTACATAAGGGACATTGGAACTTGAAACGTGTAAGAGTTTTCTAGACAAAAGCCAGGAAAAAGCATTCTGTGAATAAGAATACATTCAAAGGCTGAATATATTTCTATTTCTCAAATACCAGTTCTTGGACATATTATCCCTGAGTCGAAGGGTAACCAGATATTTAGTTTTGATAGGAACAACAGATGAGCTCTCAGAAAGTGATGTGAATAATGTTTTCTAACAACTGTGTATCAGTGTTTACCAGAGTCTTGCAAACTTAGATATTATCAACATTTTGATTTTTAATGTCTCATGCCTGAAAAATATTGTCTTCCTTTTTTTTTTCTTTTTTAGTTTTTATTTTCCTGTTAGTGAGGTGGGAAATCTTTGTCTTTTAGTATTTCTTCTGTGAATTCCTCTGAGTATTCGTCATTCAGTTCTGTTAAATTACTTGTTCTTTTCACATTGATTCTCTTTAAATATAAGGTATATTAACCTTTCTTTAAGTTTTCCAGATAATTTTGCTCAATATGTTTCTTTCAATTTTTTGAAATAGCAGTAACTTTGTTTTAGAACTCTTAAATTTTTTTGCATTAATTCTGACTTTGCTGTATCTTATTAGAGAGATCTTTCTCAAACTTACAATTACTTAAATACTCTTATTTTTCTAGAATGTTTATAGTTTTATTTTTTAGACTGATCACTTCACCCACCTGGAAAAGTTATTTGTGTCTCTTGGTGGGTGGGATCTAAATATATTTTATAATCTGATCATCCTTTGCCCCTACAGCCATTCCTTAGTGACTTGAAAATTCCTCCTATAGCAGCAAAATGGATGTTTTTCTGAACCCCATTTTTTTCCATTGATGTATTCTTTCTTTTTTTTTCCAGATCAGTCACTTGTTAAATTACTTAGCCCTTATAAGTGTCTTTTATTACAATAAGATGGAAATAATAACATCTACCTGGGAGGGTTGTGAGAGATAATGACATAATGAACATCAAGCTTTTACCATGTCTTGTTCATAATAGATGCTCACTAAATGTTTATTGCTCCTATTGTTGCCATTTATAATTATTATATTACTGTCATCCTTCTCAGAATCAATGTATTTTAGTTCCTCTTGCCTCATAGGGTTAATTGGTATTTGGTAGGGTAAGAGCACTCATTCCATTGTTTTTTTTGTTGTTGTTGTTACCAAAATATGAAGTTGGTTTTGCGTTTCTCTCCAGGTGAACTTGAGAATCAACTTAATGCCCCACATCCCTGTTGAAACAAAACAAAAACAGTCTGTTGGTATCTTGATTGGAATTACATCTTAATATGTAGGTTAATTTGATGAGAATTGACTAAAAAGATGTAAAACTTACAGAAATGGTACTAATTTGCTGTGGTATGCTTCATATTTGGCAGTTACCAGATTTGCAAAGCAGATTACACATTAGTTATTTAAAATCAGAGGAAACAAAATTGTTTTCAAGGATTGCATAGAGCAATCAGATTTTGTGCTGACTATCCTTTCAAAACTCTCTCAGAATGAGTTACTCAATCTGTGGATGATAAATTATTGTTTTTAATAATGGGGAGTTAGGGAAGCATTATGTAGGAGCCTATTAACATGTCTCAGGCATTGCATCATTTAAAATAGTGCTCTCTTCAAAATGTGGTTCATGAATCTGTGTCTGTCCACAAGCATGCACATGAGTACAGGAATTAAGGAGAATTTACATTTAATGCAATTGGCAGAGTAATTTATATGGTAACTTTGATAGTTTAAGAAAATAGGTTTATATTTTGAGCGATTTAAATTTTATTTTGAAACAGATTGGAAATAAAAGAGAACAAAACATAGGACTGGTCCTTTGTCATGGATAGTTTAAGAAGCACTTACTTGGAATAATTTAGGAAACTGATTTGAATTGACTGAAAAGACCTCCCTTTCTCCCCCCAGCCTCAGCATGCACCTGCATAATGGCTACTTTTCGGTTTTTCTAATTTTGTAGTGTATTTCATTAGTTAGTTTCTGTCTGTCTGCCTAAATTGCCAGATTGTGTCTGAGAAAGGTTGTAACAATTTACCTTCCAGTCCTGTTTCCTAGAGTGCCTTTTCTTAGCACTCTGGGTAGCCAAAATTTAGAAATCTTAACATTTTAAAAATACTGGCTAATTTATTAGTACCTGTTATCTCATTTTAATGTGCATTTTTAATTTTTAGTGTAATTGCAGTTTTCCATATCTCTACTGACTATATTTTTCTTTCTCTTTGTCAGTGACCTGTTTTATGCCTTAGTCATTTACCACTTGGATTCTTGGTGTGTTGATTATGTATGAAACCTTTGTCCACTAATGTTCTTTCACATGTTGCTTATTGCCTTTAAATCTTAGGGTTTTGTTTTCTTACATCTTCCTCTGTTATTTCTTCCATTATGTTTAAATTTAGAAAATCTCTCCAAGATTTACTAAGTATTCATACTATTTTAAATGTTTTTTTTTTAGGGAAGTGAATTTTAACATTATTTCATGTGTTTGTTCTTTACTCTAAAATTTACTCTGTGGTATGCATGAAGTTGAGATCTACATTATTTTTTTCCTCTTCAGGCGGCTATCTAATTATCAAGTAGAGTTGTGTTTTTTTCCTTAATCATATCCTATCTACTAATTTACCTAGCCACCTTTATCATGTAATAAGTTCAGATTTGATCTTTTTCTATTGATCTGCGTTAATACAAGAGTGTTCTACATGTTGTAAGCTTTTAATATCTGATAATTTTAGCCCTCCTTCCCCAGTATTCTTGCTCAAAATGTTCCTAGTCATTTCTACTTGTTATTTCTCCAGGTGAATGTTTGAATTGGTTTTATATTCTGGCTTATGTTTGAGAACTAAGAGGTTGTTATAGGATTATATTATTTTTGATTCTGAGGAAAATTGATTTTTGTATGTGGCTAAGTGGTATTAATCTTCCTTTGAAATGTAATATGTGCCTCGAGCACTGTTTTTCTTTTTTCCTCAATTCACATATCAGCACATATTTTTATAGCTCTTGACAACAAGTTTTATTGTCCATCCAGAAAACATTTAAGTATTTTTTTTATTTTATGAACTTGAAAATAAAAAATACACGTATTTATAAGCTTCATAAGTATACGTATACAGGCTAATTTTATGTAGCATATTTATTATAATCTCTTATCTTGATGTAGAGAAGCTCATGTTCACTGCAATTTAATGAGAAATTTTGCTCTCTGCAATTTATTTAAAATTAACTTAGATTATTTTATTTTTAGCATTCCCCCATCGTGTTAAGCAGTACTATCGGAAAAAAGAAAAATGACTTCCTATTTCCTTGCCTCAGTCATTTTTACTTTGATTATATGTGTGTTTTGAGAGAAAAAAAATTTAACGCCTATGTATTCTTAAAGCAATTCTTGAAATGTCTGGGATTGGCACCATGGGCCATGGAGTGGTGACTTCCCTATTCTCAGGATTTCTTTAAAGGTATACTAACTTTGATAAAAGCAGTATAGTGGACTTAAATTTATAGGAATGATTATATCCTGTAGAAATTTGGCAGATTAAATATATGAGTAGTTCTCATATGTGGTATTCACTAATGTTATTAATGAAATAACTGAGTTAAGCCATTGGAACAAAAGATTTCCATACTTGTATCAATCATGACATCAATATATTATCATTGGGGCCAAAAATTTAGAGTTGTCACTATTTTTAAGACTATTTTATCATATTATTTAATCTCTATTATAGAAGGGCTTTCTGATTTTTTCTGTTTAAACTCTTAATCTCATTTATGATTCTGTCTGCTATATTAAAATAATCATCTAGCCTTTGCTTAAAAAACTTAGTCTCTCATTTCCCCTCCTTTTTTTTTTTTTTTTTTTTTTTTTTTTTTTTTTTTTTTTTTTTTTTTTTTTGGCATGGCTTTGTTAAAAAGTGTTCTTTGTATGGAATTGAAATCTGGTATCTTTTGCCCTAAGAATTCTCTTTTTTATGCTTTATATCTAAATATGAAGTCTACTCTTACCTTTAATAATCCTTACTTCAAATGTCAGAAGACACCTGTCCTGGTCCCTCAGAGTCTTCTCTTCCCCATCCCAAAAGGACTCTTCTGAATTCCCATAAAGTAGGTGACAGCCTCAGATGAAATGTGCTGTCACTAAATAAATACAGCATGCCAAGTTCCTGACCCTCAATGGGAAAAGCGACCCTGTTCCATGTCCCTTCACATGAAAGCCTTGCGTAACTTCTTCCTGAGTTCCCAGAGCACACAGTTGTATAAAGAGGCACTTACATTCTCTCCGCCATCTTATTTTCATTTAAGTCTTAGTAGCTTGAAAACATATTAAACGTGGCTACATCCAAGGATTTTTCCTTGCTACTCACAAATAATTGCCTGGCAAATAACATTTCTTTCAACACACACAGAAGAATGCCTGTGCTGCTTTACTCACCTGTATCCTTTCTGACTAAACTTCACTCTTTAGCAATCCCAATCTTTTTTCCACCCTATGTCACACGGTTTTGGTACACCCATGTTTAGCGTTCTAAATGTTCTTAGGTAACATTATGTTACATACATTTTGAAAAGACTTCATTCCATGGCCAGGTAGGATTGTTGTTATCATTCTGTAGTTTTAACATTTATCTTGTCTTGGACAATGGCTGTTGACTGATATGTGTGATTGGATGACCGGTTAGCTGTGAAACATCAAATGAGTTGCTTAACCACTCTGTGTTCAGAGTCTTTTTATACAAAACAAAAGTTTAGGTAGAATGATTTCTAAAGTACTTTTAGAATAAGTTTAAGAATAAGATAAGTTTAAGAATAAGAATAAATTTAAATAAGTTTAAATGTATTACCAGAAGGTGTAATTGATAGACCTCTGAATGTCCTCCTAATGACACGGTAGTGAATATTCTAGTTCGTTTTTCAAGGAAAAGAGACTATTTTACATTTTGTGAAGAAGAGACATTTTTGAATGTAACAGTACAGTTTATAAGTACACTTCCAAAGTTTCTCATGTCTTTTTCTTCAGGCTTCTTCCTAGACAGTTTGAAGAGAATGTGATCTTAAGACCCATACCAGAAGTCATTAGTGTTTTCTGTCAAGAAATTTTAATGAAATTGAATAAATATATCATAATGAAAGCTCATTAAAAACTACTTAAGTGAAAAGTGCTTTTCTGAAATGGAGAAAATTCTGTGTGATGTTAATAACAATGGCCAAATTTAGAAATTTCTCATATATAGACAGTTATTTGGAAAACTGAATGTTTTCTGTAATTAGGTAAATGGTGCTAAGAATGAACTTGAAACCATGTTATATTGGGTTTTATTAAGGTTATTGTACATGTGTTACTTGCTTGCATGCATTTCTCTTGTGATTTACTAAAAAGGGAAACATATGCTTGAATAATATGTTCCCATGCTGAGATACTTAATTATTTTTCAGTATGGGTTCTATCTGGAAAAAAAAAAAAAGGTTCACAAATTGGCAGCAGAATGAATTTTACTGTCAGCTAATACGTTTGCTGTCCTGTGTCACCAAATGGCTTCTCTACTGTATACCTTATGTGTGTCATCACTTCATAAACATTTACTGTAGTACTTTGGGAAAATGCCCCTTGTTTAGAAAAACTAGGGATTGTCCACTGACTTAATGTAAAGCTGTAAGTCTTAGGCTACAGAGAATCTCTATGAAGATAGCAATTTCATATCTCCCCTATTTTTAGATTAACTATGTTCTTACCTGAAAACTATAGTTAATCCAGTTTTATACTCTTTTGCTGTTATCCAGCAGTGTAGCCCCCACCCACATATGGTTATTGAGTATTAGAAATGTCTCATCTGAATTGAGATATGCTGTTTGTAAAAATAAATGTCAGATTCTGAACACTAAATATGTATAAAAATGTGAAATATCCCAATAATTTTATTTTGATTTCATGTAGAAATGTCATCTTAGGTAGAGGTTAAACAAAACATCTTATTATATTAATTTCACCTTTCTTTTGCTTTTACAAATATGGCTATTAGAAAATTTAGAAGTACATCAGTGTCTCATGTTGTATTTCCTTTGGACAGCACTAAACTAGTGTGGTTGATTACCTGTGGATCATAATACTAAATATTTGTAGCCTCAAAACGTAAGGAAAATTTAATTAACTTTATACACAGCATTCCTTCACTTAAAATATTTTGCATGCTGTCTTCAGTATGCATTGTATTTCTACTTCATAGCTGTGTTTATTTTGTTTTTTTCTATGCCTGCGTGAGCAAACACCTGCCCCCCACCCCTGGCCCATTGATTTAATACATATATATATATATATATATATATATATATATATATATATATACACACACACACACACATACATACATATATATATGTATATACATACATATGTATATATATATATATGTCACAAAATATATATACACACACACACACACACACACACACACACACATATATAAGGTCTCCTGAAAATCTGAGAAAATAGTTCTATGTGAAACTGCCTATTCCACATTGATTTCTCCCTTCTCTGAATTAAATCTGTTCCTTGTGTAAAGAAGATCAGAAAGCTAACATTTAATTAGATTCTATCTTAAAATAATCTTTAATGGTGTTAGTGTGTTTCTTAGAAACATTTTGGGAGGGAGGGGTGACATATATTATTTCTCTGTTTTCAAAACTGATCATTATCAGTGCACAAAAAAACTGTGAGAGATCATGAATAGTCACTTAATGGATCCCCTCTTGAGTTGTAAGTGTAGTCTGTCATTCTTCCAGTTTTCCTAGTGCCTTGATAGCTGTTACTGATATTATAAAACATAGACTCATGATTGAAGATTACTCTTTTAGTTAAGCCAGTTTTTTAAGTGGTGCTATTGAGAATTAAGTTCTGACCCCAATGAAAAACAAAGGAAGTTCACTGTTGCACTTTTCTTATAATCTGCAATGCCTCCCTTTGTAATTTTACCCTGTAATGTGTCTCTCTTCACTTAAAAAAAAAAAAATGGTCTTTGAATGTTCAGGATGATGCCCGCCAACTGTTTGTGCTTGCTGGAGCCGCTGAAGAAGGCTTTATGACTGCAGAACTTGCCGGAGTTATAAAGAGATTGTGGAAAGATAGTGGTGTACAAGCCTGTTTCAACAGATCCCGAGAGTACCAGCTTAATGATTCCGCAGCATAGTAAGTAATCATAACTTTAGAACTAAACTATCATGAATAATTACTTGGAAGTCAAATATACCTCCAAGTCAATGCTATTGCAGAATTGGCTGACACATTCTTGTAAAACTCAGGATATTCAGGATGACAGTATTTGAAAACTTTATTTTTTATGTGTAGATAGCATTGCAGTTATTTTCTCTGCCTTCAGAAGTGTCTCAAGAGACTCATGCTTATGTAACTCTAATTGAAACATGCAGAATGGACTTTTTCCAGTGAATTTCCAAGAAAATAATTGGAACTTCACAAAGTTCACTCTGAATTTGGGTATATCTCTAGTTTTCCCGGGACTAGCCCAAGGGGAGGGTAACTTATTTTGTTCTTTTTATTATTTTTTAAGTTTCATTTATTTATTTTTAGAGAGACAAAGACGGCATGAGTGGGGGAGGGGCAGAGAGAGAGGGAGACAGAGAATCCCACGTAGGCTCCTCATTGTCAGTGTGGAGCCAGACACGGGGCTCAAACTCAACGAAATTGTGAGATGATGACCTGAGCTGAAACCAAGAGTCAGAAAGTTAAATGACTGAGTCACCCAGGCAACCCTGATTTTGTTCTTTTCATTATACTAATAGTGCCTGAGAAGAGTTACTCATCCAGTGACAGGCACTTTGTGTGTATGGTGAAGGGGTATATGGTGATCCCAAGATATCTTCTGTAGCTGTATACTTGAAAATTATCAACTGTATGTTCCCTGTTGCACTAGACATCAGTATTTTGTAAGAAAAATCTACCCTGATTTTTTTGGATGGTGGCCACAGAAAGTTCATAAAGCAAGTTGTGATAAAACCTGGTCAGGGAGCTTTCTGCTTGGTGATCTAGCAGATCACTTGATAAAAAAATCAAGTATTTGTTTCCATTATTTGGCACACATACTCAGCAGAAATGTCAGATATGAATGGCCTTGATTGGTCTTCAGACATGTGCTCTGCTGCACTCATTTTGCTTCCCAAGGTTGTTCCATTTTCTTGAAAGAGCTATTGGCTTTTAGGGACACAAGTGAGAATAAGATAGAAGATGATGGGTATTAGTAAGATTTAGGTAAATACACATACTTCACAGTGAAAAACAAACTGGGTATGGCTCTTCCTGATTACCACGTCGCATGTCATTGGTTACACATCAGAGTACTCAGTATGTGTCACATGAGTGGTTTAGTGCAGATGAGTAAATAACAGACATTTTTGTGGAACCCATGCCCATTTTTGTCATGCTCTATTTTCTGGTCTGTGTTTTAATGCTTTGCCACTCTATACACCATACATGTTAGTATGTACGTATTTTATACACGTATAAGTCACATGTTACCGAATATGTAGTTCCACTGGTGTCATCTTTGCCTTTGTCATCTTTTCATCAGTGAGTTTGACTCACTGATTAGGTCTTTGCCTCCCTGTTTTATATACTTACAGTACACAAAATTTTTTTTTCAGAACGCTGACAGATTTACATTTACTTTGAATAATTTGATTTGTATTTTTGTTGAAATTATTTACTTCCTGCCTCTGCCACTACACTGTAAATTCAGTAAGGTCTGCTTTTACCGTATGTTCTTTCTTCATTGCCTGACACATAATTGTCATTCACTGTGCCTTTGTTTAGTAATGAATGAACTAACAAACCATACTTTACAGAAGGTAGAAGAGAAATTAGAAAAAAAATTATTTACAGAAGAACATAACTGTTACACCATATTATTTGCTTTAGCACCACGAGCACCTGCAGAAAGATCTAAATGGGAATCCCTGTCATGTTGAGAAGACTGCTCTTAGCCGAGCCCACCAAGGGGAGCTTTTTCAGTAGTAAAGGGGTGCTTCTCGGGGACAATCGACCGAAGTGTGTTTCCCCATATGGTGGTACTTCCTGGACCCCTGCAGTCTAATGGCCAAGGCTTCACTGAGAAGAATAAGCCATTTTGTCTCCCCAGTAGTTCATTACTAGTGGTTCTGACCTTAAGATGGCAATAATGGAACCATTTTCCAAGAATGAAGGAAGTCACAGAAATTTTCTCCTCCACGGTGGTTACAGTACATCTTGATTTCCGAGTTTTTGACTGGGGGGGGGGGGGCGGGGCAGAGCGGGGGTGGGGGGCTGCCAAGTTGCCCATTACGACTGTCCAAGCACCAGTTTACTTTAAATTTGTGATCATTTAAAACAATTGGAGTTTTTCATAGTGCCGGTTTTTCTTATTTGTCATGTTGAAATATAAATGTGCGTTATCTTTAGAGGCAATTCTGAAGCAGTTTTAAGCAAAGAAATGAATCTGAGTAATCAAAGCCCATTTTGAGAGTAACACTACTTAAAAGGGACAATGAGTAAAATCTTGCCATGGCCTGTTTATTAAGTTAGATTTTCTTACAATAATACATAACGTTATATATGTGGAATTAAAAACACAGATAAGTACTGGGGGATTATTACCAGTGCAGTTAGATGATAAGATTCTTTTAAGTTCAGCAAATAATACTGATAACTCAAGGTGTCCTCTCTCGTTGTATTCTAGTATCACATACATATACTTAACTGTCTTTAAAACATTTTTGATTACTCAGTGTTTGGATAGCTTTTGACCTCCATGTCTACAAATCAAATATTTATTAAGCTCCTTTTGTTCGCAAGACCTGTTGTAAATGGCTAAGGAACAGTTTCAGAGGATAACCTCAATTAACATTGCAGTGGTTAGTGCCTCTCTGTAATAAACATAGATGTATCTTCTAAATCGTCATTGATTACTCTCAGCTATTAGAAGACACTATAGGGATGGTCCCCACGATCAGCTGACCTTAAGATTAAGTCCAGACTTCTCTTTTGAATTTCTGCATCACCCTTCCTAGGGGCCTTGCTTTCTGAGAAACGAGATGTGACTGTTCCTGTCTCCATACTGTTTTACTAATTCTCCTCATGTGGATGGCATTCTCTTTTTTTTCTGTCCCATCATTCAGATTTCTGTTTAAACCCCTCACCACCCATGAATGCTTCTTTAACCACCGAGGTTCACATTAATCTCTCTCTATTTGGACATTCTACAACATTATTTACTATATAAAATGGCATGAGATAATTTACACAGAATAATTTCGTGGTATGACACCACTACATTTGAATAGCACAACATATTTGGCATCATTGGCAGAGAGTTTTGAATGGGTGGGTGACTAAAATCAGTGAGAAGTAAAATACGAATATTGATTTAGAGAGCCAGTAAAATGCAGAGTAAAAGAGCATGTGTGCTGTTTTCCTATGTGTAACTTAAGGCTGGTTGAAAAGGAACAGTGTTGAATTCAGCCTTCGACTAGAGGTTACTCATTAGTTTCTTTAAAGTGTAAGATTCTCAGAATCCTCAAGAGTAATGTCTGGAAAATAAACACAGTGCTATATAAAAAATGTGTAGTAAAGAATTTTAAGAAACAAACTTGTAGTGTACAGTTGGTTTTGTGTGGTTTTTAAGAAGTTGTTACTCTGTTTTGTTTCCAACAAGGAGAATGACTAGTGTCCTTAGGAAACAAAGAATACAACACTTGAAAAGTGTTAAAAGAGCTTTGTGGCTGGAGACTTATATAAAGGTTTTCATTTCAGTGGGAGTTAATAGAACATATAAACTTAAATTGTTTTATTACCGAGAAATGTAACGATTTCCAGTAATTTGAATATTGCATGCATCAAAATGTTTTACTCCTTGATTGAGGAGATCTTTAATGGCTGTATTAACGATTAGCTTATTGTCTTGTTTATTTTTTCAGCTATTTGAATGACTTGGACAGAATAGCACAACCAAACTACATTCCAACTCAACAAGATGTTCTCAGAACTAGAGTGAAAACTACAGGAATTGTTGAAACCCATTTTACTTTCAAAGATCTTCATTTTAAGTGAGTAGCTGCAAAGCATATAATTTACAAATTTAGATATAAAACACCTTGTTTAGTAAAAAAGTGGTAAAAGTATTTAAAAACTGAGCTAAAAATTACAAAAGAAAACTTTTCTTAGGTTATTGGACAAAGCATTTTTGGGTAAAAGGGTAACAAACATTCTCAGAAGGAATATTTGTATTTTTATTTGAGAAAAAATGGCCATGCAGTCTCTTTTGCCTAGATTTTTCAAAGTGATTTAAATAAAAATAGGTTTTGACTTTTATTTCTGAATAGAAAATATTACTCTGATATTATACAGTGTTGTCCTACATTCTTCACAAAAAATTACTGATTGAATAAATGCTTATTTATGGAAATACTAAAAGTGAAGGGTACCTTTTTAAAAGTTTTCATGAAAATTCTTATTCATGCAAACGTGTGTACTTTTTTAGGTTGAAAAATGTTCGTTTAATGTAGAATGTAATGAATATTGACTTACTGAGGTTTGAGTAGAGAAGCACAGACTTGGAGCCATTGGAAATGCTCACTTTGTCCAGTCCACTCGGGTCGTGACAGACCAGACCCAGGGACTCTCAGTGAAACATTGCATTCAGATTTACAGACCTGTGTTCCTCTTTTTTAAAGCATGAAAAAACCACTTGGACTTTGCTTCAGTTAACTCTAGTGCTCTGAAATAGTAAATAATAAAGCAGAATTTCTGAGAGCATCTAAAAAAGATTTATAGTCAAAGATAAAAAACAAACATATTGGTGAGCTTCTTTATAAATAAGTTGTGGAAAGTAGTTACCTATATGCAACTGTACTTCTGACTCCTTCCCTGAATATCTTAAATACATTTTTTTTATTACCGCTTGTCACTGATTTATTCTACATTCAGTGGTTCATGTAATTGAGTTTTCCAGCAAACTAAAATTGAATTTTAATTTTCCATGGCAGCTTCCCTCCAAAAAGAAAAAAACCCAAATCCAAACATCGCCCTGCCTTTTTTAAAGAGAATTACAGATCATAATTAGTCTATCTGACCATGTAACTTTGTACTTTAATACTTGGTAAAGTTTTGTTGAAGCGGTCACTGGACTTTTTTCCTTGCTGGCAATAGCTCTTATCAAAATCATTTACTTTCTTTTCATCTGTTTACTACTTTTAGGATATTAAATGACCAGTCAGGAATAGTAAAACATGAATATTTAAATAGTCTGATATGTCTGATCTGAGAACTATTGTCATATTTATCTTAAAGTTATAAAATAAGGAAGCTCACTGTCAGAATGAGGCTCCAAAGGTTTGTTTTGTTTTTTGTTTACTTTGTTTTAAAGACCATATTTTAAAAGCAAACTTAAGTCATTATGTTCAGATAATGGCTTTGTTCTAACAAATGTAGTTTGAGGAGAAAATGCATGGAGTTGGCAGTTAGCAAGTAAGAATACTTGAATTAAGTTTCCCTATTAGGTAAAGAGGATGATTGGTTAAGAGTCTTACCAGAAGGTATTACACTCTGGCCCACTGTTGGAGGTATAAACATAAATGGGGTGATTGCCTCTCAGGGGAATGTTGTAGAGGGAAGAGCTCTGTCAGTGGGAAGGCACAGTGCTAAATGCGCAGTCTGTCATGTGGCACTTGATGGAATCTGTACAAAATTCACTTTCAGTGTTGGTTAGATTAATCGTAAACATTCGCTTTCCCGACCATGCTCTTCATTCTACCCTCAATTTCTCGAAGTTGTCATTTCATCCTCAAGCAAGTGCTGAGATTCTGTAAATTCTCTCTCACCATGATACCCCCAGGAAGTCCCTTTATCTTTAGTCTCCTTGGGTGAGGTAGAATTTCACAGGATGTGTTTCATTACTGTTTTCACTTGCTGCCTTAAGCATAGGTTTGTCAGGAACTTCAGATAAACTTTGTCTTATTTTGGATTTGGGTTCTGTTAAATTACTATCATTGTAAACATATGGTTCCAACTTTGCTTTTTATATGTTGTCTCAGAAGAATGAGGGCAGAAATATACTTAGAATAATTCTACAGGGAACTCTTGAATTTTGTGTGCTTTGTATTATAATTCATCGTCTCATTTTAATGAATGGCTGATGTAAAATTTCAGTTTCAGTAATTTTGGTATGATTGGAATTAAATTTAAAATGAGACAATAAAGCACAATAATTTTAGAATATATTTATCACCTCTGTGAGTGTGGAAAGTGTCTCTGTGGACTACTATATTGCTTTTAAGGAATCAGCAATTTTACTATAATATTTTTGCCAAATACAGAATTAAAGCATCCCTTCTATTATAAAATTATAAGACAAATTTATGTTACTTTCATATAGTACTGTAAATGTAAAGTGGGTTTTGGAGTGTATTTACAGGGTTGACATGCACATACGGTCAGCGCTTTGTACCAGTGAGTCTTGATCACTGTGCTATCAGATGACAGTCTGAGAATGTCAGAACATCTCAGGATCTTCTTGGGGGTACCTGGGTAGCTCAGTTGATGAAGTGTCCAATTCTTCATTTCAGCTCAGGTCATGATCTCAGGATTATGGGATTGAGCCCTGCTTTGGGCTCTGTGCTGGGAGTGGAACTTGCTTAAGATTTTCCCTTTCCCTCTGCCCCTCTCCCTGGCTTGCACTCTTTCTTAAAAAAAAAAAGTGGGGGGGATGCGTGGGTAGCTTAGTAGGTTAAGCATCTGACTTCAGCTCACGTCATGATCTCATGGTTTGTGAGTTTGAGCCCCACATCGGGCTCTGTGCTGACAGCTCAGAGCCTGAATGCTGCTTAGGATTCTATGTCTCCCTCTCTTTCTGCCCTTCCCCACTCACATTCTATCTGTCTCTCCTTCAAAAATAAACAAACATTAAAAAATTAAAAAAAAAAAAATCTCATGATCTTCAATATCCCCTTGTACTTTCCCCTCTCTCCCTAAAAGAAACCTGAGAAAAATCAAATCCACTTCCTATTTGATGCTAGAAAAAAGTTTCATCTGTTCATATGAAGGAGAACATATTTTTGTTTTTGATGATTTTTTAAAAAGTTCAGAATTTGAAGATAATTCTAAAGTATGTGTGAAAAAGGAATAATGCCTTATGCACAGTCATTTGTTACATTAGATTTTAGTCATTTTTGTTCCTTGGCTAATGAATTAGACTAGTGATTCTCAAAGTATGGTCCCCGGACCAGCAGAATCAACTTTATGCACCTGGTGAGTCTGATTTATACTGAAGTTTGAGAAGTATCAGTTTATTCATTTCTAAACTGAATAAATTTAGGAGATTTCTTCTGTAAATTACTTGATTATAAGTTAAAAAGCCTTTTTATATGTAACATTCCTACAGCATAACTGGAAGACCTAGATCTTTTTTTTTTTTTTAATGTTTGTTTATTTTTGAGAGAAACAGAGATAGAGACAGATCATGAGTTGGGGAGGGGCAGAGAGAGAGAGAGGGAGACACAGAATCCAAAGCAGGCTCCAGGCTCTGAGCTGTCAGCACAGAGCCCGACATGGAGTTTGAATCCATGAACCATGCAATCATGACTTGAGCTGAAGTCAGAAGCGTAGCTGACTGAGCCACCCAGGTGCCTTGCAAGACGTGGATCTTTAACGTAGTAAAGCTAGTCTATTATTGCTTGAAGGTGTTTTAAAATATTCTGTAGACATAGTTCATGCATTCATTCAACAAATATTTGTGAAGTATGACAAAGTCTTTGTCTTTACATTGTTGGGGGAAGGGAGATAAATGTTCAGATGTTCAGGAGGTGATAATCACTATAACGAAGAATAAAACAAGGTAGGGGGGATATATTACTTTCCTAGGGCTGCTATAACAAATTACCACAAGCTCGGTGGCATAAAACAACAGAAATATATTCTTTCATAATTCTGGGGGCTAGAAGTGTAAAATCAACATGTCTGCACAACTGTGCTTCTTCTGAAGGCTCTTGGGAAGAATCCTCTCATGCCTCCTCCTGCTTCTTGTAGTGGTTGGAAATCCTTGGTGTTCCTTGGCCTTTGACACATGGGCTTCTTCCCTGGTTCCCGCCTCAGTTTCTCTTTCCTTTTATATTTTACTATAGCCACAAGGTGAACCAAAGCCATACCCTGCACATTTTGCTTGGAAATTTCCTCAGCCAACATTCAAGTTAATTTCTTAACAGCCAGCCCTAGTTTTTGCGACTTTACAACAAGAATTGCCTTTGCTCCAGTGTCCAGTAACACATTTCTCATTTCCTTCTGGAACCTCATCAAAAAATCTCCTAACATCATGTTCATGAATGATATATGTATATCCTCTAAGATCGAAGCTTTTCTGCCATCCTTTCACTCCCAAGCATCTCCAGAATTATTACCTTAGATGTCTGTTTCGAACCAGCCATCTTTTCAAAACAATCTGGGCTTTTATTGTGTAGTAACTCAAGGTTGTTCCAGTCTCTACATAGTATCCAATTCCATAACCACTTCCCCCATTTTAGGTGTTGGTTACAGCAGCACCCCACTCTGAGCACTAACGTCAGGGTTGTCCATTTCAAGGAATTGACTTAGTGACCATGGGGCCTGGCAAGTGTCAAGTTTGTAGGGCAGGGCAGCAGGCTCAGACAGGAACTGATGTTTCAGTCTTGAGGTAGAATTTATTTTCCTTGGGGGAAACCTCAGTTTTTGTTCTTAAGGCCCTCCAACTGATAGGATAAGGTCTCTCCCCTTATCAGGGATAATCTTTGCTGAGAGACTACTGATTTTAGATGTTAAGCACAGCAGTAAAATACCTTCACAGAAGCACCTAGGTTAGTGTTTGACTAAATAACTGCGTATGATGGCCTAGCCAAATTGACACACAAAACCATCACAGAAGGAAAATGTCGGATGGGATGGAAAGGGTTTGCTTGTTATTTTATATTGAGTGGTCAAGATACATGTAACATTGGATCAGAGAAGTTACCTAAAGTAAATAAAGCCTTTTTGGTAAGGTTATTTTCAAATTCTGTTAATGGGTAATCATTTTAATTTCTTTTATTTTGTTCTTATTTAATCTTTATTACCAGCTCTCCTTTTTGTGTGTTAAACCCATTTTAATTTACTGTGTGGTAGAATCATTTTGTTATATATCATACTTAAGGAACAAATCACTAGCTAACCCAATAGAATGAACGGCATTGAAATAATGATAAAAGTAACAATATTAGTTGACGTACTCCGATTTGCTTTATAGGCCAATACTATTCTGCAGGGAAATTCTTTTTGCCTGAGAATTAAATAGGGACTATTTTAATTAGTGCACCATCTAGATGAATGGAGCCTTTTAAAATGCACCAGTTTGCATAGTGTTTCCATTATATGAGTGGTTATTTCTAGGTTGCATAACAATCTATGTGCATTTCAACTTTTGCTTAACTTCATAAATTCTTATAAGACAAAAATGAAAAGATCATTTTCTGTATGCTGCTTGTGTTACTACCTTGTACACCAGGCTACAATAGTCTGCAGTTAAACATTGTATAAAAATTGGGTTTTTTCCTCTAACTTGTAAGACTATTCAGTAAGGAAACCCATTTGTCTCCTATTTCTTATTTTTGTTCCTATACCTTGGCTTTGCTTTTTAATTTAGGCCACCTGTTGGCCCCAGCTAAGTGTCACTTGCTCACTCAGCATTTTCTTACCTGGAAATGAGGTTTCCCCTTTATGTCAGAGTCCTACTTTTAGCCTCTGAAAGAATTAAAACATTTTGTGGTGGGAAGAAGGGACCATGTCCTCTGCCTCTAATGTTCTGTGACTCTGGCAAATTGAATTTACTCTAATCTCTGCGTTCCCTAGTTGCTTCCTGTGACTTCTCAGTGTTTACTCATAGCTCGTATGTTAATGAATGTGTTGTTTTTTGAGGGTATTTTGAGCTTTGTTTTCAATCAAAAATTTTAAAAACCAGACTTTTTTTTCCCTTTGTGAAAACCAATTTGTGACATCATTTTCCTCCCGTGTAATGTCCTTTTCTTTTCTCCCATCCCACATTCCCCCTGCAATTTGGAGCTTTTTTGATGATATTCTAGAACCCCTTTCTAACATTTAAGGTGATGTCCAACTCCTTTTTTCTCTTATAGAATGTTTGATGTGGGAGGACAGAGATCTGAGCGGAAGAAGTGGATTCATTGCTTCGAAGGAGTGACCGCCATCATCTTCTGTGTGGCTCTGAGTGACTATGACCTGGTTCTAGCCGAAGATGAGGAAATGGCAAGTAGAACCACTGTGAAAGATGAAGGGCTGGAGATACTGCCAAGGATTTTTCTGAGAATAATTCTTGAGTAATTCTCGCTAATGGCGTGAGTTATTTGAAAGTTCAGGCTCTTTCCTCTGGCTCTTCTTTGTATATACTGAAAGGGAAGTACACTAAAGAAGCACAGAGGGACCCCAAGAATAAGAAAAGACTGAGAGTTAATCTCCCTTCAACCCGATATGCTTAATTATGCATTTCCTGTATCTGCTATCTAGGAAGTGACTAAAAGTAAACTCCTGTAATAGTCCAAGGCTCATTTTTCTTCACTTGTTACTTCTGCCAGCTCTGTAATCTTTAATCCATGTTATACTTTGCTATTGCCGTGTAATTTTCAGAGGTGTTGCAATGTACCATTAATCTAGGGAAAATATTTTTATATAGAAATTTAAAGTTCTGTCATTTTATTTTTTATCCTTAACATGTTTGTTTATTATTTTTGAGGGAGAGGGGGCAAGAGAGAATCCCAAGCAAGCTCTGCGGGGCCTGAACTCAAACTCATGACCTGCAAGATCAAGACCTGAGCCAAAATCAAGATTCACATGCTCAACCGACTGAGCCACTCAGGCGCTCCTAAAGTGCTGTCATTAAAAAAAAAATGTTTTAAGTCTTTATTTTTGAGAGAGAGAGGGAGACACAGAATCCGAAGCAGGCTCCAGGCCCTGAACTATTATCCCAGAGCCCGACGCGGGGCTTGAACCCACAAACTGCGAGATCATGACCTGAGCTGAAGTCAGACACTTGACCAGCTGAGTCACCCAGGCGCCTCAGAGCACTGTCATTCTAAATTAACTTTAGTACAGACTGGGGAAAAAGAGATCAAAATGTCACTTTTGTATTTTTAAAATCAGGCACGTGCAATTATAGTGCAGTTCACCATCCCATATTCCTTTCTGTCAGTGTCCTTTTGATACCACGTATACTAGAAGAACAGGAAACTGGGGTGGAGGATTCCATCTCTCACACACCATTATATTTAGAGGGTTGGGCTAATTGCTCAATTTATTAATTTTTAAAAACCTTTACTTATCTTTTAATGGAGAAGCTTCCATTAACTTTGTAACAGTGAGATCTCTTTTTGAATGTTCACACTTGGTGTCTCTAGATTGCAGGGTCCTGCAGCAGGGTGTTCCCAGGTACAGTGACACATAGTGGGCACTGTGCGAGTACGGGTTGAATGCAAAAAGTGATGAGTAGTGTACACATTCATCTCACCTGCAATCAATACTTGTTCTTAAATGGCGGGAATGTATTTCTGTGCTACATTATTTTTCAGCTGACCGAGCTCTCTCTTCTGATAACACTATTTTTTAAAAGTAATACTTTCAAAACCCTTCCTGTTGTGACAAACTGTATTCTTTCCTGTTACAGAATCGAATGCATGAAAGCATGAAGTTGTTTGACAGCATATGTAACAACAAATGGTTTACAGACACGTCTATTATACTTTTTCTAAACAAGAAGGATCTCTTTGAAGAAAAAATCAAAAAGAGCCCTCTCACTATATGCTATCCAGAATATGCAGGTATTTTACTTTCTGTGGATAACTTGTCAAGTCATGTATTTCTAACTGAAGTTCCCCTAAGGCAAGATTTCAGTTGTAGATCACCTTTAATTAAAATTATTAAACTACATTCAAGTACAAGTAGTTCCTTGAGGTGTAGCTAAGATTATTGGAAATAACATATTCAAATGGAAAAGCTGTTAGGTAATTTTTTTATGATGATCTTCTGTCAGGTATGTGTGATGCACAGTAAATAAGACCAGTCTGTGTTCACGGTCTAATCTCAAAGACGGATGTACTCTTACACACAAAAAAAGCTGCATGTTACTATAAGAGAACATGCACCGTAGTTATAAGGGTTATAAATGAAGAAGGAATCCGCGAACCACTTATTTTTCAGGGGAGTCACACAGTTTCACAAGTAATCCCAACACTGGTAAGGAGACTTTTAATGGTCTTGAAATTCGCCTGCTGTGGACAATGGCCTGAACTTAGAAAAGGAGACCTGAAATGCGGTCCTGGCATTTCCATAACTAGCTCTTTGATCTTGAACAAGGCAAGTAATTTATCTGGGTCTCAGTACCCCATTTGTAAAATCAGAAGTTGAGCTAAAACTTGGTTTTAGTTTAGCTCCTTAGAGCACCTCCTGGGCTGCTACTGAAAAGTAGGTACAGGGACTAAAGATACTTCCCTCCCTCCCCATCCATGCACACAGCATCTCTCTTATTAAAGCAGGGTGACTTTGTTTCTCTGTTTTACATATTAGGTTTCTGAATAAGATTTTATTTTAATGAGGAAGAAAGATTCTGTGCCTCAAAGAGAGTTTGACTACCACTGGTTTATATGGTCTCTAAACCCAAATATTCTGAAGAGTCTGGTTAATTTAGCTAATTGAAAACAAGTTGCCCTGACCATATCCTTTATTTTTTTTAAAGTCTCAAGAATTTGTTTCATTATAAACACAAAGGTAGTCTTGTATTGAGTATATTAATAGTACACTGAGTATTTACTGCCTTTTCACAGGCCTAAGATAAAACAGCCCTATGATTTCAGTGCTCTTACATCCCACTCATGCAGGTGAGAACACTGGGGCTCAAGGACAGTCTAAATCCAACCCCAGGTCTATGGGCGCGCCTGCACCCAGCCCGTTAACAACCAGACTGCCAGAGTTAAATTCTCATTAGAACCAAAGGGGAAGATTCTTGGATAAATATAATCACACTACTCATTATTGCAGGTCATTTTGTGTACTTCCATACGTTGATTCAAAAAAATTTCACACAGTTGCTTATTTTTAAACTTCCGTGTTCTTTTTGAAAGTCCTTGTATCCTGTCACCTTGTTCAGAAACATTTTAGTGCTCATTAAGAATAAAACTATTTGTAGTCCTGAGTTTGAAGTTATCCAGAGTCAAGGTGGCTCAGTTTTGCCTTTACTTTCATCTGTCTTTCAGTTTATTTTTGTCATTTTCTATTATGAAGTAGCCATTTTTTCTAATATTACCAGAGTTGCCCAAATTAATCCATAAATATCACATACCTACAGGGATTTCAGAGCAGCCAAGAAAGGATATTTCTTATGTTGTCAAGTTACTAAGAATCCGTGATCTCACAATCTTTGAACACAGAGAGTATTGCATAATGTTTTCACAATGCCAATATCAGGATTAGAATGTAAAGTCCTCACTACATGCTCTAAGTCATGATTCCATTGCTTCTTGCTGCAACCTCCACTTTTAATTCCTGCCTGTGTAGCCTCTAAACTAGGAGCAGGCAGAGGTGGGTTTATCTCCACCTCTGCCTGCTCCTATTGCACCTCTTCTGTTAAAATATCAATATGTTGGCATTTCACCACATTCCATCTGCAACCTGCAATCTTTTAGCGCGCCCTGCTTTCATGGTCATGTTTTTCCTCACTACGTTGAACTCCATTGTCAACTCTAATTTCTCCCTAGAGCCTCAGGCTTGAGTTTCCAGCTGCTTATTGAACATATACGTGTTTTTTTAACACCCGAAACTCCTGTTACTGTTTTCTCAAATATCCTCCATCTCCCTTTCAATTATATTACCAATCCTTCCCAGTTCTTCATTCTTGAACCAGATCATACTTGCCTTTATACATGACGGTTCTATCACATCTAGAAAATACCTATTACCTTCTCACCACATCTTTGCCATTCTTAAGAATTAAAGTCAGATTGAGAAATACGCTCATGAGTTTATTCATGTATCTTAGTTCTTGGCATTTTGCAGTCTAGCTACCCATAATATATACAGCAAGTTAAGCTCTGCACTCTGTTCAAGAAGCTTTTTTCTCAAAACATATTTTTAACTGACAGGTTGCATTAACATCTGTCAATAAGACACAGTTTATTGCTTTAGAATTTCAGAGTACCAATAAACTCAATTTTGATTTGTAAAGTATATGGTTGTCTGCTAGCCACCTAAAGAGTTAAAACATAAACTTATTTGACAGCCTAGAAAAAGTAGAAAAATTCCTAGAAACTTAGAACCTACTAAGACTGAATCATGAAGAAGCAGAAAATCTAAACAGACCAATTGCTTCATGATCAAAATCTCTCAATAAATATGTCCATGACCAGATGGCTTTACTGATGAATTCTACCCGCATTTACAGAATAATTAATACCAGTCCTTCTAAAGCTCTTGCAAAAGAAAAATAGAGAAAGGAACACTTCCAAAATCATTTTATGAGGACAGCATTTTACCCTAATACCAAAACTAGACAAGGATGGCATAAGAAAATTACAAGCCAGTACCCCTGGTGAACTTAAATGCAGAAATCCTCAACAAAATGTTACCAAACCAAATTCAACAATATTTTAAAATAATTATACACTGTGATATAGTGGGATTTATTCCAGGGATACAAGGGTAGTTCAATTTTGTTAAAGTGGTATATCATATTGATTTGCAAATGTTAAAGATAAAAATCTTGATCTTCTCAAATGATACAGAAAAACCACTTGACAAAACTCGACATTCATTTATGCTAAAAACTCAAAATAATGTACCTCAAAACAGAAAGGCCATTTATTAGCTCACAGTTAAGATCATACTTCAACAAAACAAGGAAACCCATCAGAAATAAAACAAGGACTCCCTTTCTTGCCACTTTTATTCAACATAGTATTATTTGATTATAGTATTATATATACATATTATTCAACATCTTTATATATGTATACATATATAAAGACTCCACTAAACTGTTAAACTAATC
Organism: Panthera tigris; assembly: GCF_018350195.1. Taxonomy (NCBI): domain Eukaryota; kingdom Metazoa; phylum Chordata; class Mammalia; order Carnivora; family Felidae; genus Panthera; species Panthera tigris. The sequence continues at coordinate 83,720,320 of NC_056661.1, forward strand.
AATGCATTTAGTAGATTTGCAGGATACATGGTATATATGCAAAAATATTTTTCATTTCCATACACTAGTGATGAATGATCAGAAAGAAATTAAGAAAACAATACCATTTACAATTGCATCAAAAAGAAAAAAAATAACTAGGAATAAATGTAAGAAGGGGAGAAATTAAAAATATCTCTACACTGAAAATTCCAAGACATTGGTGAAATAGAAGAAGAAAAAGTAAGGGTAAGATATTTCATGTTCACGGATTAGAAAAATATTGTTAAAATGACCATACTACCCCAGAGCAACCTACAGATACAGTGCAATCCCTCTCAAAATACTAGTGGCATTCTTTTTCACAGAAATAGCATAAACAATCCTAAAATTTGTTTGGAACCACAAAAGAACCTGAATAGCCAAAGCAATCTTGAGAAAGAACAGAGCTGGGGGCAGCAGGGTCCCTGATTTTCAGCTGTGTTGCAAAGCTATAGTAATCAAAACATTATGGCATTGACACAAAAATAGACACACAGATGTGAGAAATAGCCCAGAAAATAAACCTACACATATGTGATCAAAAAATTACAACATATGAGCAAAGAACATACAATGAAGAAAAGATAGTCTCGTCAATAAATTGTTCTGGGAAAACTGGACCACTATATTAAACCATGCAAACAATTAACTTAAAATGGATCAAAGACCTCAAACCATAAAACTTCTGAAAGAATATAAGCAGTAGCTCCTTCATGTTAGTCTTGGTGATGATTTTTTGGATCAGACATCAAAAGTGAAGACAACAAAAGCAAAAATAAACAAGTAGTACCACATCCAACTATAAAGTTTTTTGCACAGCCAAGAAAACCAACAACATGAAAAGGCAACCTATGGAATGGAAGATGATACTTGCAAATGATGTATCTGATAAGGGGTTAGTATTGAAAATATATAAAGAAGTCCTACAACTCAATAGCAAAAAACACAATCCACTAAAAAATGGGCTGAGGGTCTGAAGAGCCATTTTTCCAAAAGAAGACCTACAAAGGCCAGCAGGTCCGTGAAGAGGTGCTCAGAATCTCTATAATCATCAGGGAAATGCACATCAAAACCACAGTGAACTACCACCTCACCGATTAGAATAGGTATTAGCAAAAAAACAAGTGTGGTGAGGTTATAGAGATAAGGGAACTCTCTTGCCCTGTTGGTGAAAATGTAATTTGGTGTGCAGCCCCTGTGGGAACTGTAAGGAGATTCCAAAAAAATTAGAAATATCCAGCAATTCTACTTCAGGAAATTTCTCTAAAGAAAATGAAAACACTGACTTAAAAAAGATAGGTGCTACCTGCATGTTTATTGCAGCATCATTTGCAGTAGCTGGTGAAGCAGCTGGTAGAGTTCTGTGAGCAGGGTCCCAGGTGGGAGTTGGTTATATAGAGTTCTGCTGACACAGAGTAAGCTACAGGTGTGGACCACAGGATCTCAGAATAGCTTTACGAAGCAGGCTGGGTAACCGAGGACCTTGAAAGCCCAGCAAATACTTTTGTGTTACTACTGCAAGAGAGAGATCTAATAATTTTTTTTAAATGGAACAGTTTTTGAAGTATCATGTGTGTACACATATAAAATCTATACATACGTGCACATTTAGGATAAATGTGAAGCTCACTGAAATTTTAAAAAGGGAAAACACAGGTATATGCACTCAGATCAAGAGACAGCATTATTTCCAGGTTCCCAGAAACTCCATCATGCCTCCCAGTCTAAACAAATGCCCCCACCCTCAACACACCGAGTGATTAGGACTTTTGTCTTCATTGATTAATTTGTATTGTTTTCCAACTTCTTTTTCCCAACATCAGTTGAGTCCTACAGTATATACTCTTCTTGTGTCTGGCTTCATTTGTTCAACAGTGTATTTATGGAACACATTCATGTTGTATGTGGCAATAGTCCTTTTATTCTTTCTCATTCCTGTATGGCAGCTCGTTGTATAGATATACCAAAACTTGTGGGTTGTTTCCTAACAAGTTAGTTCTGTTATTAACAGTCTTTATGTGTCTAATGATGAACATAGGTAGGTAGGTCTGTCAAGGGCTTGCCTAGAAACTATTGCTGCATGTGCATGTGATTATCATTAGCTACGGACCATTTCTGGAGTGTTTACTCAGAAGTTTTTAACCTCATGGCCGTAAACCACATTGTAGACCCGTCTACAATTTTTGAATAAAGAAGAGTGACAAATGCTAATTAATGTGTATAGAGGAAAGGGAATAAAAAATACCGATTACCATTCAACCAGGTAATTTCTAGATCATCCACTAGACTGGAAATGAAATAGCATACCACCATCAGGGAAGGGAGTTGGTTTGGTGTTGGGATGTTGAGTATAAAGGGGAAGAAAAAGGAAGATCTGGCATTTGGATTGGGCAGGAACAAAGACCCCGGGGAGCCAAGAATACTATGCTTTTGGTGTGTTGTGTTGTTTTTTTTTTTTTTTTTTTTTAAGGGTAACTTAACAGTCATTGAAAGGTAATTAACATTGGGTATTTTTCATTTAGAGGAACGCCTTCCTCTTGTTCTAGAAGGAAAAATACAGTGACATAATCCACATATTTTATATGTATGGAACTGATTTCAATATTTTCAGGTCCATTTTGCTTAGATGTGTACTCATTTTAACTTTTCGCCTTATGGTTCTTGCCTTCTCCCATCTCAGGCTCAAACACATATGAAGAGGCAGCTGCGTATATTCAGTGTCAGTTTGAAGACCTCAATAAAAGAAAGGACACAAAGGAAATATACACCCACTTCACATGTGCCACAGATACGAAGAATGTGCAGTTTGTTTTTGATGCTGTAACAGATGTCATCATAAAAAATAATCTAAAAGATTGTGGTCTCTTCTAAATTTTGCAGTTAATGGTAAAATGCATTTTCAAACCAAATGAGTACTTCTGTGTGGATCTCTCTAAATTAGAGTCTTGCAGCAACACAATGTAGTATACAGCAGATGTATCTGGGACCTGACCAAAGTTGTTCTGTTGTGTTTTTTTAACTGAAAGTAATAGAAGGACCTTTCTTAAATGTGAGAGGTGGTCCTGCACTGGGAAACTAAGGGCAGTGTTAATGCTCGACTCTAGTGTATTGATGATTTCTGCCTACGTGTAAATATGCAAATGTATGTATACATGTATTTATAACTTTTGTTTTCCACATTACTTTTAGGCTTTAAGAGTGGCAACTTATTCTAGCGTGATGGCTTTGGTAATAAACAGAAATACTAAGTACTTTGTACTGAATGACAGACTATTACCGTGTTTGCCAGTTTTAAACAGCTTTATTTATGTTCATGTCTTGTAAATTTTTAAGTACAGTTATTAATATTAGGAAACATTGCAGCCCTTATCTTGATTATATGTATACTTGTAATCTTAACAAAGTTATTTGTACAAACATTGCACAGACTATTTTAATAACATGATTTGTTCTTTAAATTTAATGTGTTTTATTGTAATGTTCTTAGGATGAATATACCTGCCTTTGGATCAGTTATATAAACATTGTATGCATTTTAATTTTTCTTCTAAAAGTGCATGCTGATCTAATTCTACATTAGATTTGGTTTGAAAAACTGAAATTTCAGATTTTTGAGGCTATACTCTCAGACTTACTATAAACACTTAATTTTTATTCAGTTGGTTTGTTTTCACTTTGGATTTTAATATTTGGATGGTATTCATGCATTTCCTTAAAGGTGATGCCAGATTAATTTTTATACACTTTAAATAACTACATTCTTATTTATAACTAAGTTTAGGTGGATTATTGAGAGCATTTTGTGGGTAAAAATATGTCAGCATAATGAATTTTGAGACATTCATTTGTGTATTTCCTTTGGGAAATCCCTTGTACCTAGCATACATGATAGTTCCTTATTTGGAAGATAACAAGAAAGATCTTTGAATATTCAGCTGCTGATCTAATGCAAGCTTTAGATTCCTATATGTAACTACTTTCAAATTTAATTGTCACACTATATATTAAAATTACTTTTTTCTCGTACTCAAATTTCCACCACTTGCTTGAGTTAATATTTCTTTTTAAATTGTGCTATTATTTCTGACAATTAAATGGGCAATTACACTTAGAAAATGAGTAATAGTACTTAATAAAGTCAGTGATTTTATGTATGCTCAAATAAGTGTTACATATCAGCTAGATATTGGACTTTGATAGCCATTTCTTTTCATGATTCATGATGTGTCTCTGTGACTTCATTTCAACAAAATGAACAGCATTCCCTACCCTACTTCTGTTGTTTTACTCATCTTGAAAAAGGTCCTTCAATAAGCTTTGTGGATAAGTAGTTTCTTAGTTACGTGCTGTCATTTTGTTGAAGTATATTTCTTGAAGTGTGTGTGGGTGTGGGTAACCACAGACTACATTTTCATCTGTTATATTTTGGGGATTTGTTTTTCTTCTTTGTGATGTAAAGAAATTCAAAGTTATCACAGTTTCTTAAATGTGTTAGTTTAGATTCTTTACGTGCCTTTCATGAAAGATGTTTTCATTAATTTTACTGATGGAAGACCTGTAACATCCTTATTGTGAAGCTATGTATGAAATTCACCTATACTATGAATAAATATGAATCCTGAGAAATACTGTTTAAAAAGCCACAAAGAAGCACATCTTGGTGACCATAATTGGTGAATTCCTGAACTTTATTCTGTGTAATTGTGTTACTAATAAATCCTAATAAATTTAAATTTTTAAAATTTTACAAACCTGTTGACTAAACACATGTTTTACATTAGGATTTACTAAGTATCAGTCTATGGAATGCCCATTTATTCTTTATCTTTTTGCAATTTCATCTCCACAAACTTGAGTTTTTCCTGCCTCAAGTTTCTTCAGGAGATATGGTGCCACATTTAGAACTGCCTGGTTGATATCCCCTTCTGAGAATTTACTGCCTGCCCTTAAGTCCATATGTCCCAAACCACGTTCATCACCATTCTCCCAGTTCTTACCAGTTCATTAAACCAGTTCTTACCCCCTAATTTTGCCAGTGTAACCACTCAGTACCATCATTCTTGAGTGCCTCAACAGGCAACTTTTTAGCCACTTATAACTCTCTTTAGCCCTCATCTCCATCTCTGATAAGCCACCATTTTGCTCACAACTCTAGTCTTCCAATGCCTTGCCAGTTTTTATTTTTCCTTTCCATTCCTACTACCACCTACCAAATGCAGGTTTTTGCTTCACTTCTGCGTGAAATGGCTTAAATTCTCCACTTCCCATTTTTCCTTTCTCTCATACAGGCTAGTTATCCTGATTGTGTTATCTTGTGTTATCAGGGCCTTGGCTCTGACTTTTCAATAAAACCAAGTTTAACTTTGCCTCCTATTCAGAGCTCATCCACTATCTGATCCCACTTCATTATGTCTCCACTCCTCTTCTACACTACATCCTAAAAGTACTTTGTGCATAGCCTGGGCCTTCCTCCAAGTATTTGTCTACATACTGTGTGAGATATGCTTAAAACAATCCATGGAACATGGGAAGTGTTCATTCATATCTAGTAATGTTACTTTTATTAGGACTTTTGTTTGTGTTACCTTTTTTAGATTCACCTGTCATCTCTTTAGTCTGCTTTTTGGGGAACTACATGGTTCCAGTAGGGCTGCTAATCCTCCCTGGCATAGGATCAAGCCTGACCAGTCCTGGTCTCTCATCACTAGGCATGTGACCCAAAATGAACCAGTCATAGTCCCAGTTATCATCCCTAAATTTATGAAAGCTGTTCTGGTTTCTAAAATTCCCTTCATTTCAGTATCCTTTTAAAGGATTCTATATGCTTCATTAAATTCAGATTCAATCACTTTGAAAAAGTCTCAAAATGTGTATGTTCTTACTGAATGTCAAAGGATCTGTAAGATCAGAAAAGGCTCAGAGAGGTTAATTAACTTGACCAAGACCAAATCAAGGTGTCAAACCTATCACTTCAATTTCATGTCTATTGTAGAACTCTTGAGAATGCTACCTTATTTCTAGAAAATATGTAAGTTGTTTATCCCCACTCTTAACCATCTGAGTTTAAACACTTTTTTAGATTATAAATACATAAGACAGAGCAAAGCTGGAGGCATCATGCTGCCTGATTCCAAACTATATGACAGAGTAATTAAAATAGTATGTTATTGACATAAAAATAGATACATGCATCTGAGGAACAGACTAGAGAGCTCAGAAACATGCTCATTTATGCTCCACTGGTTTACAACAAAGGAACCAAGAATATACAATGAGGAAAGGACATTGTATGATAAATGGTGTTGGGAGAACTAGACTGCCATATGTGGTCTAGAATGAAATGACCACTATTATAAAACATCCACAAAAAATAACTAGGTGGATTGAAGACTTGAATACAAGACATGAAACCCTAAAAGTCCTAGAAGAAACCATAGCTCCTTAACATGGGGCTTGGCAATAGATTTGGATGTGATACCAAACATTAAAGGCAATAAAAACATACAACTAGAACTACAAACTTTTAAAAAGCTACTTACTACAAAGGAAACCATCAACAAAATGAAAAGGCAGCCTATGGAATGAGAGAATACATTCACAAATCTGATGAGGGGTTTATATTGAAAATATATAAAGAAGTCCTAAAACTCCATAGCATAAGCCACACAATCTGATTTTTAAAAAGGGCAGAGTATCTAAACAGACATTTTTCCAAAGAAGACCTACAGATGGCCAAGTCCATGAATGTGTTCAAAATTGCTAATCAGAAAAAAATGCAAATCGAAACCACAATGAGCTATTGCCTCACACCTGTTAGAATAGCTATCATAAAGGCAAGAAATAATGAGTTGGTGAGAATGTGGAGAAAAAAATGATTATGTGCAGATGGTAAGAATGTAAATTGGTACAAGCCACTATTGAAAACAGTATCAAAGTTCCTGAAAAAATTACAGAGCTATAATATGATCCAGCGATTTCACCTCTGGGTATTTATCTGAAGAAAACAACAGTAATTCAAAAAGATAATATGCATCCCATGTTCAATGCAGCATTATTTACAGTAGCTAAGATATGGAAACAATCTGTGTCTGAACAGATGAATGGATAAAGAAAATATGCTGTATATACATGCAATTGAATATTTTTCAGCCATAAAAAAAGAAATCTTGCCATTTGCAGCAAAATGGATGAACCTTGAAGCCACTGTGCTAAGTAAAATAAGACACAAAGATAAATACTTCATGCTCTCACTTATATGTGGATTTTTTTTTTTAAAAAGGAAGAAAGCAGCTCATATATACAGAGAACAGATTGGTGATTGCCAGTAGCAAGGTGGTAGGCTAAATGGGTGAAAGAAGTTGTTAGGTACAAACTTCCAGTTATAAAATAAGTCATGGGAGGGACAGCTGGGTGGCTCAGTTTGTTAAGCGTGCAACTTCGACTCAGGTCATGATCTCACAGTTCATGAGTTCGAGGCCCGCATTGGACTCTGTGCTGAGAGCTTAGAGCCCGGAGCCTCCTTTGGATTCTGTGTCTCTCTCTGCCCCTCCCTGCTCATTCTCTCTCTCTCTCAAAATAATAAAAAAAACATGAAAAAATAAAACAAAAAATAAAAAAAAGTCATGGGAATATAATGTACAGCATGGTGATAATAGTTAATACTGTGTTGCATACTTGAAAGTCTGAGTAAATCCTAAAAGTTCTCAGCACAAGAAAAAAAAAAATTTGCAATTATGTAAGGTGGTAGATGTCAACTAAACTTAGTGTGGAGATCATTTTGCAATATGTACAAATATCTAATTATGTTGTACACCCAAAACTAATATAATGTTTTATGTTACATATCTCAATAAAAATGAACTAAAAACTTAAAAAGTATGATACCTATTATATCTTATACCAAAGCTATTTATGTTATCTTAACATCCATTTGATTTGAAGCTACTTAAAACAATTTTTTTTAATGATTATTTACTTTTGAGAGAGAGAGACAGATCATGAGTGGAGGAGGGGCAGAGAGAGACACACACATACACAGAAACCGAAACAGGCTCCAGGCTCTTAGCTGTCATCACAGAGACTGACCGGGGGCTTGAACGCACAAACCATGAGATCATGGCCTGAGCCAAAGTTAAGATGCTTAGCCAACTAAGCCGCCCAGGCACCCCAAAGCTACTTAAGAGTATGAACAGTTTTAGATGTTTTAACTCTAACCTGAACCCTAACTCTAACCCCTAACCCCTAACCCTGTCTGTAGAACCAACCCTGGTACCTTGTGTAAATGAATTTCATTAATAATGTAATGAATGTTACAGGTGTTACTATTTTCACTGCCTAGTCTTCTATTGTAGAGACAAGTAGAGAGTGGTGGTGGTGGCCTGGACCCTCCCATTCAGTATAGATTCAAATCTGGGCTCTATTTCTTATTCATTGGGTAACTCTGGGCAATTTATTTAACCTTTCTTTGCTTCCTTTTTATCAACCTGAAAACATAAGGATTAACTAACCAAACCACTAATTTGGTTGTCATCATTTAATAAGTTCATCATGCATGTTAAGCACTCAGAAGTGAGCCTAGCACTTGGTAAATAAATTTACTGTTGATTACAAAGACTATTTAATTTGGGGGCAACTTTGGGGTGCCTGGGTGGCTCAGTCGGTTAAGCGGCCGACTTCGGCTCAGGTCATGATCTCACGGTCCGTGAGTTCGAGGCCTGCGTCGGGCTCTGTGCTGACAGCTCAGAGCCTGGATCCTGTTTCAGATTCTGTGTCTCCCTCTCTCTGACCCTCCCCCATTCATGCTCTGTCTCTTTCTGTCTCAAAAATAAATAAACGTTAAAAAAAATTTTAATTTGGGGGCAACTTTAAAATCCTAATCAGTGCTTGACCAACGGTTGTTCCTATGAGCCTTTGATGAAATGCCTCAAAAACAAAATAAACATCATGCTTCATCTTTATAGTTAAAACTTCTGAGTATCTCATGTCACTATTGATATAATGGAAAATGTGAAGGAGGAGAAAAATTCATCTTTTTTATTTTATATTCTTTATGTTATTCAACTTCAGGATACTTCTCTTGTTTTCATGTAACCAAAGATATGGGATATTTCTGTTATTTTAAAGTTAACTTGGAAAGTTTTTTTTTGTACTTGCTTTTTGAAACTGTACCACGATAGTTAAAATGCCTTTCTATCAAAGTTTTTTTTCTTTTTTTTTTTAGTTTACTTTTTTTGAGAGCGAGAGAGAGTACAGCAAGGGAGGGGCAAAGAGGTCAGAATCCCAAGCAGGGTCCATCCTGTCAGCACAGAGCCTGATGCAGGGCTTGAACTCATGAACCTTGAGATCATGACCTGAGCTGAGATCAAGAGTCAGTCACTTAACCAAGTGAGCCACCCAGGCGCCCCAACTATTGTGAGTTTTCTATGTCACAAACTCCATTGACCTGTTTCCCAGGCATTTTTCCTTTAACCAATAACTATTGCTTTGGCGTCTGTTGTGATTTCTATTATTTACTTGGATTTTTTAGCTACTTTAAAAGTTGTGAGACACATTTCATCAAGTCCAGGAACACCCAAATGTGCATCGGCAGGAATCTGCTGCAGTCATGCAGACCAGGGCCCTGGGACAGTCCTACTGTGTGAATAAGCTTCTCAAGCACCATATAGAAAGGCAAATATTTCCAGCTTCCTTGACTTACTGGCCATCCTCCTGAGCTCCCATACCAACAAAGTGGGTGGAAACACTGCCATTGCCAAGAGACAGTTGTTCAAATTAAGAATGTGTTATTCTACTGATTAAAATTAAGGCAACAGTGTTGAGGAAAGCATGTATAGAAGATCAAGGTAGGGGCGCCTGGGTGGCTCAGTTGGTTAAGCAGCCGACTCTGGCTCAGGTCATGATCTCGCGGTCCGTGAGTTCGAGCCCCACGTCGGGCTCTGTGCTGACAGCTCAGAGCCTGGAGCCTGCTTCAGATTCTGTGTCTCCCTCTCCCTGACCCTCCCCTGTTCATGCTCTGTCTCTCCCTGTCTCAAAAATAAATAAAAAAACGTTAAAAAAAATAAAAAAAGAAGATCAAGGTAGATTTTAACTACTACTTTAGCAGGTGATAGAGTGTCGCTTTTAATAAAAGGATGAGCACTGAGTGTTATATCTAAGTGATGAATCACTAAATTCTACTCCTGAAACCAGTATTACAACATATGTTAACTAACTTGGATTTAAATGAAACTTAATAATAACAATAGTAATAATAATCACAAAGGAGGTGTTGTTTTCTCCTGAATTGCACAGGGCCTCACCTGAAAGAGAGTAGGATAGAGAGTAGGAATGATGATAAGCTAAGAATAAAATCCAAAGAAGTTACTTCTCCAAGTGCAGTATCTATGAAAAGATTCTTAAAATTAATTTTATTCCTGCCCAAACTACGTGTGTATTTCCTATCTTACCAGGATTTTCTTTTATTATTATTATTATTATTATTATTATTATTATTAATTTAGATCTGAAATTTTGGAGCCCATTTATACTAAATTGAGAGACGTTTATACAAATTCAGTGTAAAGCAAGTCTTGAAAATAAGTCATTGTGAAATAAGTCCTTTTATATTAGGTGCTCTTTAATTTTAATTATTTTCTGTGCAACTTCACAGTACAGCTTCAATCCTTCCCTTGGAAATCAAAAAGGAATGAAGTCAAAGCTATTCCCAGACAACTCTGTCCTTCATTTTTATTAAATGGTTCTGGTTCAAGATGGCAAATTAGGAAGATCCCAAACTCCTCTCCTTTCACAGACACACTGAATTTATAGCTACAAAAGAAATAATTTCTTCTGAAAAAAATACAAAAACAAAACAAACTAAACAAAAAGCCCCAAACCAGCTGAGCAACTCCTAAACATTGGGTGACTGAGGGTTAAAAACCCAAACTGCAGTACCTAGGAGAGATGAAGTCACAATCTCACCATTACAACCCACTCCGAGCATGGTTCCCCACAATTGGGAAAAATATCAAACCCCTCAAAACCTCTGTTTGAACCTGGCATTGGTCACCACAACTTTTAACCCCTGCACCTGAGAGATGAGCCCCCTAAACATCCAGCTCTGAAAGCCAAAGGGCCTTGCATCCATGAAACCCACAAGACTACAGTGAACTGAGAAAACACTTCTTAAAGGGCTCAAGTGGACAAACTCCTTCACCCCAGTGCCCAGTGCAGAGGCAGCTGACTGAAAAAGTGCCCAGACTTTTATAAAAGAAGCTTATTTGCTTATCTTCAAGGTTCAGCCTAAGGGCAGGTATTTAATTCAAAACACACCTGGCCTACTGAAATACTCTGTGGGATGGAGGTCAGCAGGCACCATCTTGGCATTCTTCCTCTGGCTCACTCCAGCTTGCTGTTACCTCCTCCCAAGGAGTCCGTGCCCTCATCTGGCGCCCTGACTTTTATGGCTGTGCCCAGGAAACACCTCCAGAACTCTTGGCTGTGGTGGCCAGCAGGGATTATGCTCACACAGTCACAGGACTGTACCAGAGACAGTGTTCTTAACTGCTACTGCCCCCAGGGCACAGCACGAGGCAACAGACTGAGGCTCCCAGTACTTCAGGGAAAGAAGTTTTTCATCCCTACAGATATTCGTACCTGCAGCTTGAGCATCAGGCTAATTAAACACCCATCTAAGGGCGAAATGTAATCTTCTCCAGAGACCTAAGAAGGTTGGCCCGGTCTTTGTGCTATCCTGCTGTGCTCTTGAGTGGCAGTCTTCCAGATGGGAGCTTGTACATGTGTCTGGTGGCCCAGTTTCTGTGACTGTCACCCAGGGATGCCCCTTGATTACTTGTCTCTGGTAGCTCAGCAGAGGTTGCTTTCATGGGTTCCATGGGACTGGAACAAATGAGGAAACAGTTCTTGGCTCGTTTCCACCCTCAGGGCACAGCACCTACAACAGACTGAGACCTACCCCAAGTCTTTCTTTGAAAGTGGCCTCTTTGCTTGTTGTGGAGCTTCAACCTAAGGGACAGGCTTCCCATGTGGCACACATCTAAGGGTCTACTGAACCGTTCTGTAGGGAGAGAGGCCGGTGGACCATCTTTGCCTTCTACTGCCTCACTGCAGGTCATCAGTATCTCCTGTAAAGGAGCTACTACACTCATCTGGCACCCTAATTTTTGCCACTGCCACCCAGAGGACACCTCCGGGATACCTGGATGTGGTGGCCAATGAGACTTAGGCTTGAAGTATATATCTTCATATTTTAAAAGCTGCTCCCTGTTAGAACTAACAAATTCTGTTAGGTAGCAGGATATAAACCCCATGTATACAGAAATCTATTTCTATACACTAACAATAAACTATAAGAAATTAAGCAAACAACCCCATTTACAATTGCATCAAAAAGGATAAAATACCTAAGGAATAAACCAAATAATACCAAAGGAATTCCAAAGGAATAACCAAAGAGGGAAAAGACTGTACTCTGAACACCAGGATACTGATGAGAGATATTGAAGAAGACACAAACAAAAGACAATAGTACCCAAAGTAGAAATTGAAGAAGACACAAATAAATGGAAAGACTACCCAATGCAATCTCTAACAAAATGCCAAAAGCATTTTTCACATAATATAATGAACAATCCTAAAATTTGTGTGGAACCAAAAAAGACTCCAAATAGCCAAAGCAATCTTAAGAAAGAAGAACAAAGATGGAGGCATCATGCACCTTAATTTCTAACTATATTATAAAGCTATATACAAAACATATGATGTTGACATGAAAATAGACACAAAGATCTGAGGGACAGAATAGGGAGCCCAGAAATAAACCCAGGCATATATGGCCAATTAATCAACAACAAAAGAGGCAATAATATACAATGGAGAAATGACAGTCTTTTTAATAGATGGTGTTGGGAAAACTGGATAGCTACATGCAAAAAGAATAAAACTGAACAACCATCTTACCCTATACACACACACACACATACATACACACACACACACACAAAACAAACAAAAAAACCCTCAAGATGAATTAAAGACTTGAATGTAAGATTGAAATTATACAACTCCTAGAAGAAAACATAGCCAGTAAGTAACTTGACTTTGGCCTTGATGACTTTTTAGATTTGGCATCAAAAGTAAAGGCAATAAAAGCAAATGTGGACAAGGACTACATTAAACTGAAAAGCTCTGCACAGCAAAGGAAACCATCAATAAAATGAAAAGGCAATCTATAGAATGGAAAAAAAATTGCAAGCCATATATTTGATGAGTTAGTATCCAAAATATATAAAGAACTCCTAGAACTCAAGAGCAAAAAAAAAAAAAAAAAAAAAAAAAAAAAGCCACACAATTCAATCAAACAATGGGAAGAGGATCTGAATAGACACTTTCCCAAAGAAGACATACAAATGGACAAAAGGTCCATGAAAAGGTGTTCAAAGTCATTAATCATCAGGGAAATGCAAATCAAAACCACAATGGCTATTTTCAAAAAGATAAGAAATAACAAGTGTTGGCAGAAGCAACCTAAGCTTCCACCATGGATGAATGGATAAAAGAAATCTGAATGGTCAGTTCTTAAGCCTGTGGAATGTGAACCATCCTGGCCGCAAACTCATTCATCTGATTTGTTCTCGAATCCTTTTGCAGCACTCTACTAGAGAATCACATATGTTTCCTTCTGTTGTTGTTTTAACAAAATTAAGTACCTGTCAATATAAGTGATCATTTCTCAAGCAATTATTTTACAAACCAGTTAACCTCTAATTGAACAGAACATTTTTGCAGGCTTGGACATACATTTTACTCCATTCTTAAACTCTCTATTACAGTAGAGTACCGATTAATGTTAGCTGTTTATCTTTTCTTCAAAAGGAAGCTCATCTAAGTCTAGTAATTAATGACTGAAGGTGGGAGGGAAAACTTGGAGCCAGTATAAAGTACCCTTTCTACTCTCTAAGATGACCACCTGTAATCTCCTAAGGCTTCTCGGTGCAGACTCAAAAACAACATAGTTCCAAATGGAGTCCCTTGAAAAATTTTACTAGTGTGATAAGATTCACTGAAAATCATAAACCTGTACATAGTTTCAAATATATTACAGATAATCTGCCTCCCCTAACATCATAAATATATTAAAAAATACATACATGAGGTATCTCCTCAGTGCCTGTAGTACCAGACCCATCAGGTGCACCACCAATGTTCTCTTTTAGTCATTAGAATAGTCCCGCAAAGTTACTGATGAAAGTTCCATTTTTCAGATAAGGAGACAAACTAAGAAAGGTTAAGTATGTGGTATAATGCTGACTACCTAGTAAAGTGGCAGAAGCAGGCTAAAATCCAGGGCTATAGGTCATTTGTTAGACATGTTTTCAATATCCAGGAGCATAAGGATGTTTTTCCTAAGACTGCCACAAGGTATAGAGTAGCATATCCCAAAAGCTGTTGCCTAAGCAAATGTTAATAAGTGTGCATGGTGCTGCACACCAGCATGCTGATGGCTATGAGAAGTCCTGCAGGAAAGAAGCCTGGTGTGTTATCCGCTGTTTCACAAACAGAGCGGTGCTAACACAGCAACTACAACCCATATGTGACTATAGAGCATTTGAAATACAGCTAGTCCAAACTGAGATGGGCAGCCAGGGAAACATGCACACAGGAATTCAAAGATGTGAACAAAAAAGAATGTACATGTTACACTGATATTGTGGATATAGTGGGTTAAATTAAATGTATCATTAAAATGCCTCCTTCTTTCTTCTTACATCGTTAATGTGGCTACTGGAATATATAAAATATTCAAGCATCTAGGATTATATTTCTACTTGAAAAGTAAAACACTTTTTTTCTTCCACAACTCAACTTGCATTCCATGGAACAGTTCCCAAATTTCTAGAGAAGCAGATACTTTAGATGAAAAGCTAAGATGTGAAGACTATTCCAGTTCTGAAATGCTACAGTTTGATGTAATATAGCCTTTTACTGTGGGCGTAAGGGGGACTATCTCATTCTCACTTCAAATATGTCAGCTGTAATAAAAAAGAGTAATACACATTTTAAAATCCATACTCTCAAACTGAATTTTTAAATTAGCTTCTGTCTTTATTTTTAGTTCCAATACATGGAGTGGATATAGACCCATCAGGGTACCAGAAAATTACTAAGCCCTGGTTTACAAACCCATCTCTTCAGTGTTCTTTAGCCAAATCACAAGATTAGCTGTTGTTGTTGTTTTTTTAATGTTGTTATTGTATTGTGTTTTGTTTTTTATTATGTTTCAATTCCCTTAGCCAAATTCCTTCTTCCTCCACACCTCCCACAGGACTGGGCTTAGCATAGTCACGCATTAAAAAAGCTTCTGAACTTTTTTCGGAAAGAGTAGCTCCCTGGAGCTGTGGAGGAGGACAGGAATTTCATATTCTGCAGGACTTAAATCATGATAGCATATCAAATATTCCAATGCCTTAGATGTGTATTTTGCTCTCTGATAAAGACAGAAGACAGCAATAAAATCACATCTGTTCTTAAAGTTTCAATAAGATCACATCTGTTTATCTATATAATTGAAGTTTTCTAGATTCTCAAACTTCCCTCGGGATTTGAGCTCATTCATTTAATAGTATTAATCTAAGAAAGATTGTTATATATATGTGCATTGTTTAGTTATACTCCTTTTAAAAATACACATATATAAATCACTCCATGAGAAATATCAGCATGTTCTATTTGGCACAATATGCACAAAGAAAGTTAATTATATTGGAATATGTGAAGAATTTCATTTGCAATTAGTTGAAATTATCAAGACACTAGACATTTTAGGAATGTGTATGTGTGTGTGTATTTTTTTTTTTTAAGTTTGTAAGAGCTTACATGATTAAAGCTTATTTAAGTTGCTCTGGCAGTTATGAAGAAGAAAAAAAAGTTTTATATCAACTTAATTATAATTTGATTAAATGATTATGTAATCTAATAAAGGCATTAAGATTAAAGTAAATTTATATCCACATTTTTATATCAAGCAATATAATGTTTGAAAGAATAAATTTATTTATTTACTTAAGAATACTTTTTTTTTTCAATATATGAAGTTTATTGTCAAATTGGTTTCCATACAACACCCAGTGCTCATCCCAAAAGTGCCCTCCTCAATACCCATCACCCACCCTCCCCTCCCTCCCACCCCCCATCAACCCTCAGTTTGTTCTCAGTTTTTAAGAGTCTCTTATGCTTTGGCTCCCTCCCACTCTAACCTTTTTTTTTTTTTTTCCTTCCCCTCCCCCATGGGTTTCTGTTAAGTTTCTCAGGATCCACCTAAGAGTGAAAACATATGGTATCTGTCTTTCTCTGTATGGCTTATTTCACTTAGCATCACACTCTCCAGTTCCATCCATGTTGCTACAAAGGGCCATATTTCATTCTTTCTCATTGCCACGTAGTATTCCATTGTGTATATAAACCACAATTTCTTTATCCATCCATCAGTTGATGGACATTTAGGCTCTTTCCATAATTTGGCTATTGTTGAGAGTGCTGCTATAAACATTGGGGTACAAGTGCCCCTATGCATCAGTACTCCTGTATCCCTTGGGTAAATTCCTAGCAGTGCTATTGCTGGGTCATAGAGTAGGTCTATTTTTAATTTTCTGAGGAACCTCCACACTGTTTTCCAGAGTGGCTGCACCAGTTTGCATTCCCACCAACAGTGCAAGAGGGTTCCCATTTCTCCACATCCTCTCCAGCATCTATAGTCTCCTTATTTGTTCATTTTGACCACTCTGACTGGCGTGAGGTGACATCTGAGTGTGGTTTTGATTTGTATTTCCCTGATGAGGAGCGATGTTGAGCATCTTTTCATGTGCCTGTTGGCCATCCGGATGTCTTCTTTAGAGAAGTGTCTATTCATGTTTTCGGCCCATTTCTTCACTGGGTTATTTGTTTTTTGGGTGTGGAGTTTGGTGAGCTCTTTATAGATTTTGGATACTAGCCCTTTGTCTGATATGTCATTTGCAAATATCTTTTCCTATTCCGTTGGTTGCCTTTTAGTTTTGTTGGTTGTTTCCTTTGCTGTGCAGAAGCTTTTTATCTTCATAAGGTCCCAGTAGTTCATTTTTGCTTTTAATTCCCTTGCCTTTGGGGATGTGTCAAGTAAGAGATTGCTACGGCTGAGGTCAGAGAGGTCTTTTCCTGCTTTCTCCTCTAGGGTTTTGATGGTTTCCTGTCTCACATTCAGGTCCTTTATCCATTTTGAGTTTATTTTTGTGAATGGTGTAAGAAGGTGGTCTAGTTTCAATCTTCTGCATGTTGCTGTCCAGTTCTCCCAGCACCATTTGTTAAAGAGACTGTCTTTTTTTCCATTGGATATTCTTTCCTGCTTTGTGAAAGATTAGTTGGCCATACGTTTGTGGGTCTAGTTCTGGGGTTTCTATTCTATTCCATTGGTCTATGTGTCAGTTTTTGTGCCAATACCATGCTGTCTTGATGATTACAGCTTTGTAGTAGAGGCTAAAGTCTGGGATTGTGATGCCTCCTGCTTTGGTCTTCTTCTTCAATATTACTTTGGCTATTCGGGGCCTTTTGTGGTTCCATATGAATTTTAGATTGCTTGTCCTAGTTTCGAGAAGAATGCTGGTGCCATTTTGATTGGGACTGCATTGAATGTGTAAATAGCTTTGGGTAGTATTGACATTTTGACAATATTTATTCTTCCAATCCATGAGCACGGAATGTGTTTCCATTCTTTGTATCTTCTTCAATTACCTTCATAAGCTTTCTATAGTTTTCAGCATACAGATCTTTTACATCTTTGGTTAGATTTATTCCTAGGTATTTTATGCTTCTTGGTGCAATTGTGAATGGGATCAGTTTCTTTATTTGTCTTTCTGTTGCTTCATTATTAGTGTATAAGAAAGCAACTGATTTCTGTACATTGATTTTGTATCCTGCAACTTTGCTAAATTCATGTATCAGTTCTAGCAGACTTCTGGTGGAGTCTACTGGATTTTCCATGTATAATATCATGTCATCTGCAAAAAGTGAAAGCTTAACTTCATCTTTGCCAATTTTGATGACTTTGATTTCCTTTTGTTGTCTGATTGCCGATGCTAGCACTTCCAAACAACAGCGGTGAGAGTGGACATCCCTGTCGTGTTCCTGATCTCAGGAAAAAGCTCTCAGTTTTTCCCCATTGAGGATGATGTTAGCTGTGGGCTTTTCATAAATGGCTTTTATGATCTTTAAGTATGTTCCTTCTATCTTGACTTTCTCGAGGGTTTTTATTAAGATTGCTGAATTTTGTCAAAGGCCTTTTATTAAGATTGCTGAATTTTGTCAAAGGCCTTTTCTGCATCGATTGACAGGATCATATGGTTCTTATCTTATTTGCGAATGCTGAACCAGCCCTGCATCCCAGGAATGAATCCCACTTGATCATGGTGAATAATTCTTTTTATATGCTGTTGAATTCGATTTGCTAGTATCTTATTGAGAATTATTGCATCTATATTCATCAGGGATATTGGCCTGTAGTTCTCTTTTTTTACTGGGTCTCTGGTTTAGGAATCAAAGTAATACTGGCTTCATAGAATGAGTCTGGAAGTTTTCCTTACCTTTCTATTTTTTTTGGAATAGCTTGAGAAGGATAGGTATTATCTCTGCTTTAAACGTCTGGTAGAACTCCCCTGGGAAGCCATCTGGTCCTGGACTCTTATTTGTTAGGAGATTTTTGATAACTGATTCAATTTCTTCGCTGGTTTATGGGTCTGTTCAAGCTTTCTATTTCCTCCTGATTGAGTTTGGGAAGCGTGTGGGTGTTTAGGAATTTGTCCATTTCTTCCAGGTTGTCCAATTTGTTGGCATATAATTTTTCATAGTATTCCCTGATAATTGCTTGTATCTCTGAGGGATTGGTTGTAATAATTCCATTTTCATTCATGATTTTAACTATTTGGGTCATCTCCCTTTTCTTTTTGAGAAGCCTGGCTAGAGGTTTATCAATGTTGTTTATTTTTTCAAAGAACCAACTCTTGGTTTCGTTGATCTGCTCTACAGCTTTTTTAGATTCTATATTGTTTATTTCTGCTCTGATCTTTATTATTTCTCTTCTTCTGCTAGATTTAGGCTGCCTTTGCTGTTCTGCTTCTATTTCCTTTAGGTGTGCTGTTAGATTTTGTATTTGGGATTTTTCTTGTTTCTTGAGATAGGCCTGGATTGCAATGTATTTTCTTCTCAGGACTGCCTTTGCTGCATCCCAAAGGGTTTGGATTGTTGTATTTTCATTTTCATTTGTTTCCATATGTTTTTTAATTTCTTCTCTAATTGCCTGGTTGACCCATTCATTCTTTAGTAGGGTGTTCTTTAACCTCCATGCTTTTGGAGGTTTTCCAGACTTTTTCCTGTGGTTGATTTCAAGCTTCATAGCATTGTGGTCTGAAAGTATGCATGGTATGATTTCAATTCTTGTATACTTATGAAGGGCTGTTTTGTGACCCAGTATGTAATCTATCTTGGAGAATGTTCCATGTGTACTCGAGAAGAAAGTATATTCTGTTGCTTTGGGATGCAGAGTTCTAAATATATCTGTCAAGTCCATCTGATCCATTGTATCATTCAGGGCCCTTGTTTCTTTATTGACCGTGTGTCTAGATGATCTATCCATTTCAGTAGGTGGAGTGTTAAAGTCCCCTGCAATCACCACATTCTTATCAATAAGGCTGCTTAAATTTGTGACTAATTGTTTTATATATTTGGGGGCTCCCATATTCAGCACATAGACATTTGTAATTGTTAGCTCTTCCTGATGGATAGACCCTGTGATTATTATATAAATGCCCTTCTTCATCTCTTATTACAGCCTTTAATTTAAAGTCTAGTTTGTCTGATATAAGTATGGCTACTCCAGCTTTCTTTTGACTTCCAGTAGTATGATAAATAGTTCTCCATCCCCTCACTCTCAATCTGAAGGTGTCCTCAGGTCTAAAATGAGTCTCTTGTAGACAGCAAATAGATGGGTCTTGTTTTTTTATCCATTCTTTTTTTATCTTTTTTTGTTTTTTTATCACATACCCTGTGTCTTTTGGTTGGCGCATTTAGTCCATTTACATTCAGTGTTATTATAGAAAGATATGGGTTTAGAGTCATTGTGATGTCCATAGGTTTCATGCTTGTAGCGATGTCTCTGGTACTTTGTCTCACAGGATCCCCCTTAGGATCTCTTGTAGGGCTGGTTTAGTGGTGACGAATTCCTTCAGTTTTTGTTTGTTTGGGAAGACCTTTATCTCTCCTTCTATTCTAAATGACAGACTTGCTGGATAAAGGATTCTCGACTGCATATTTTTTTCTGTTCATCACATTGAAGATCTCCTGCCATTCCTTTCTGGCCTGCCAAGTTTCAGTAGAGAGATTGGTCACGAGTCTTATAGGCCTCCCTTTATATGTTAGAGCACGTTTATCTGTAGCTTCTTTCAGAATTTTCTCTTTATCCTTGTATTTTGCCAGTTTCACTATGATATGTCGTGCAGAAGATTGATTCAAGTTACATCTGAAGGGAGTTCTCTGTGCCTCTTGGATTTCAATGCCTTTTTCCTTCCCCAGATCTGGGAAGTTCTCAGCTATTATTTCTTCAGGTACACCTTCAGCACATTTCCCTCTCTCTTCCTCCTCTGGAATACCAATTATGCATATATTTTTTCTCTTTAGTGCATCACTTAGTTCTCTAATTTTCCCCTCATATTCCTGAATTTTTTTCTCTCTCTTTTTCTCAGCTTCTTCTTTTTCCATAATTTTATCTTCTAGTTCACCTAGTCTCTCCTCTGCCTCTTCAATCCGAGCCGTAGTTGTCTCCATTTTATTTTGCAACTTGTTGATAGCATTTTTTAGCTCCTCCTGTCTGTTCCTTAGTCCCTTGATCTCTGTAGCAAGAGATTCTCTGCTGTCCTTTATACTGTTTTCAAGCCCAGCGATTAATTTTATGACTATTATTCTAAATTCACTTTCTGTTATATTGTTTAAATCATTTTTGATCAGTTCGTTAGCTGTTGTTATTTCCTGGACGTTTTTTCTGAGGGGAATTCTTCCGTTTCCTCATTTTGGATAGTCCCTGGAGTGGTGCGGGACTGCGGGGCCCTTCCCCTGTGCTGTCTTAAATAACTTGCGTTGGTGGGCAGGGCCGCAGTCAGACCTGATGTCTGCCCCCAGCCCACCGCTGGGGCCACAGTCAGACTGGTGTGTGCCTTCTCGTCCCCTCTCCTAGGGGCGGGATTCACTGTGGGGTGGCGTGGCCCATCTGGGCTACTTGCACACTGCCAGGCTCGTGGTGCTGGGGATCTGGCTTATTAGCTGGGGTGGATCAGCAAGGTGCACGGGGGCGGGAGGGGCAGGCTCAGCTTGCTTCTCCTTTGGTGATCCCCTTCGGGAGGGGCCCTTCGGCACCGGGAGGGAGTCAGACCGCAGGAGGGATGGATCCACAGAAGCACAGCTTTGGGTGTTTGCGCGGTGCAAGCAAGTTCCCTGGCAGGAACCGGTTCCCTTTGGGATTTTGGCTGGGGAATGGGCGAGGGAGATGTCGCTGGTGAGTGCCTTTGTTTCCCGCCAAGCTGAGCTCTTTCATCCGGGGCTCAACAACTCTCCCTCCCGTTGTCCTCCAGCCTTCCGCTCTCTGAGCAGAGTTGTTAGCTTATAACCTTCCAGATGTCAAGGCCCGCTTGCTGTCGGAACACACTCCATTCGGTCCCTCCGCTTTTGCCAGCCAGACTTGGGGGCTTTACTTGGCCAGCGGGCCGCCCCTCTGCCCGGCTCCCTCCCACCAGTCCGTGGAGCGCGCACCACCTCTCTGCCCTTCCTACCCTCCCTACCCTCTTCCGTGGACCTCTCGTCTGCGCTTGGCTCCGGAGACTCCGTTCTGCTAGTCTTCTGGATGTTTTCTGGGTTATTTAGGCAGGTGTAGATTGAATCTAAGTGATCAGCAGGACGCGCGGTGAGCCCAGCGTCCTATGCCACCATCTTCCCAGGATCCCCAAGAATACATTTTTAAGGGCGCCTGGGTGGCTCAGTTGGTGAGCGTCCAACTTTGGCTCAGGTCATGATCTCATGGTCTGTGCGTTTGAGTGCCACATTGGGCTCTGTGCTGACAGCTAAGAGCCTGGAGCCTGCTTCAGATTCTGTGTCTCCCTCTCTCTCTGCCCCTCCCTTGCTCATACACACTCTCTCTCTCTCTCTCTCTCTCTCTCTCAAAGAATAAATAAACATTTACAAAATTAAAAAAAAAAAGAATATATTTTTAAAAAATCAAATCACTATGCTCATCTGCATTCTGGTAATTCCAAGTGTTTCTACCCTTTGTATCCCTAAAGCAATAAGATGAGCTCACCTTTACTTAAACACACCAGGGTTCACATTGGAAGCAATACTTTTCCATTGAGACGAGCTATCAGTCCTGCAATGTAATTTCTCAGAATCGAACTTCATCTTTTAGGCCTTTCTGTTGTTGTTGTTGTTGTTGTTGTTGTTGTTGTTGTTGTTATTACTGGTCTTTTTTTTTTTTTTTTTAATAAGTATGTGGATAATCAATATCATGGTTATTCTGTTTACTAAGCAGCAGAAGACTTCACATACTTGGCTGGTAGTCTCAGCCCGGGACTCTTTCTCAACATGATTTTTTCAAATGTGGCAAGAGTTTATCTAATAAGCCATATAAATGTTCCATATTTTCTAAATAAATGCTATCCTTCTTTTTCCTGAAGCTTTGGCAAAAAGGCCTTTTGTTTAGTTATTGGTAAGGGCAATTGGAAAGCATTTTACCTTTTAAGGAAAATATAGCTGCCAGTTCCACTTACAGATACTGTGGTTAATCTCTAATCAAAAAGCAACTTAAAAATACAGAAGTGAGGTCACCAAAATGACAACATAGGTCATCCATCTCTTTGCTCCTCCTCACAAGAAGGACTAATATCTATTCATGTACAAGACAACGTTGAGAGAATCCTAGAACACAGGGCTGAGACTAAAGGACCCACTCTACAACAGAGACCAATAGAGACCAACAGAGACCAATAGAGACCATGCACAGAGGTCACCCCTGAGCCTATCATCTTTCCAGTGGCGAAAGAGAACCCAGGGTAGACGTCCAGCTCCCCCAGCCTTGGGGGTCATTTCTTGAGAACTCCCACTCCAGTCCCATCCCACAGAGACTGTGGTGGGATCTTTGGGGTTTGACCACTGGGAATCTGGTTGGGATGGAGAAGGGAGGGAGGAGGTTGCACTAACCAGCATTTAGATCTTGAATGACTGAGTTTATACTTGCAGGACCCAAGTTGCAGTCCCAACCAGCAGCTGTACTAATCTGCAGAGCCAAGACAGTGGTGCAATCTGATCAGGGAGAGGTCTGCCTGATTTGGGTCTTCAAATAAAGACCTTGCTGGCCCTAGCACTGAGTCATAGCCCAGCCCTATGCTAAGTGTAGCTCCTGAAACTGTTTTACCAGAATGCCTGGCCAAAAACATCTGGAATGTTGTATAGCCCAGCAATCATTGAGCAGAGTCCAGCAGGCGGACCCAATTATCCACAGAACAAATGCATTGGCCCTGTTCAACCAGAGAATTTAGGGTGTGGGTCAACTTGAGTCAAGACCACAAAGTGCCCTTCTGGCCTTCAAGCCAGTTTTCCCACCCTGCCCAGGCAGGAAAATTAACTTGTAGCCCCCCCCATAGCCAAATACAGCCTCATCCCACTTAACCACTGAATGTCAATATTGCACACAGAAGCTGCATAGTTCATCCCACATCCATGCTTACACTGGTACTGGAACAAAAAGCATAGACTGGGGCTTTTTCCCCATGTGCAGAACAAAACTGATGGCCCCAATACCAGGGAATTCAGTGATAGTCTTACCTGACTCAGGTTCCCAAACAATGAACCATTCAGACCCTGGGGTCTTTTCGGCTGCCCCACCAGGGCAGGAAAGCTAATTCATATTCCTACTTATTATGCAATATAGTTCCTAATCCTGACCATCTAGTAGGCTCAACTACAGAACCCAGGAAATTGTAGACCCCACCCTACAGCCTCTGCTTGGGCAGCAAACAAAGCCAGGACTTTTATCCAACTATTCTCAGCCAGCAATACCATCCCCACTTCTCCTCAGAGCTTGGGCAGTGGCCTCACTCATAAATAGACCCTGATAAAGCAAGCTCCATCTCACAAAGCACATTATAAGTGGACACATGCAGAAGCCCAAACTGAGCTGACTGGTAAAGAACTGTTTCTGCCATAGTGAATCTTTAAAGTCTGGAAGAGGAGATGGCTTACTCAAATGCACTGATACCAACAGAAGGAATCAAGGATCATGAAAAATCACTTAAACATGAAAACACAAAAGAAACTAATAAAGCTTTAATTGCTCCAACCCTAAAGTAATAGAGATCTATGAACTGTCAGATAAGGAATTCAAAATAATCTTAAAGACGTTTAGTGAACTATAAGAACACAGAGACAACTAAATGAAATTACGAAAATCGTGTATGACAAGTTCAACAAAATAGAAACTATCAAAAGAGATAAAAGAAGCCAAACAGAAATCCTAGAGCTAAAAAAATACAATGACTTAACTGAAGAACAGAATAGAGAACTTCAAAAGGAGACTTGATTGTGAAGAAGAATCAGTGACCTCAAAAGTAGAACATTTGAAAATCTCCAGTTAGAAGGGCAAAAAGGAAACAGAATGAAACAAAGCAAAGAGAGCCTACAGGACTTACAATACACAGTCAAAAGAAACAATATCTGCATTATGGGAATTCCAGAAAAAAGATCAAGAGAAAGAGACAGAAAGTATATTTAAAGTAACCTGGGAAAGAACCTGGGAAAGAAATGGACATCCAGATTCATGAGGCCCTAAGAACCCCTAATAGGTTGAACCTTAATATGGCTACACCAAGACACAGTGTAACTCAATTGTCAAAAGTCAAAGACAAAGAAAGAATTTTGAAAACAGCAAGAAGAGAAAAGTTACATATACGGGAACTCCCATAAATGTACTGATGGCTTTCTCAACAGAAACTATTAGGTCAGGAGAGAATGAGATGATATATTTAAAATATTGAAGGGAAAGAAACTGTCAGCCAAGAATTCTATCCCTGGCAAAGCTGTTCTTCAGAAATGGAGAGATAAAGACTCGCCAGAATAAACAAAAGCTAAAGGAATTCATCACCATTCTCGCCTTACAAGAAATGCTAAAGGGAGTTCTTTGAGTGGAAAGAACTCATACTAATTAACATCATAAAAATATAATAAGGGAGTGTAAATTCATTGGCATTAATAAGTATATAGAGTTCGATTCTGCAATATGGTAAATGGTGGTGCATAGTTTACTTGCAACTGTTTTTTAAAAGTTTAAAAACAAATGGAAAAATAATCACAGCTACAATAATCTGTTATTAGATTCACAATATCAAATATGAATGCAGTAATATCAATAAATTAAAATATAAGGGGGAGGAGAAGTAAAGTGTAAACTTTAAGACTTCTACCAAATTAAATTATCTGTTTAAAATAGAGTATTATAATTTTAAGGTATTTTATATAAGGTTCATAAAAACCACAAGGCAAAAACCTATAATAAATACACAAAAGAATATGATAAAGTAGTTAAAGCATATTGAAACCCAAGAGACATGAAAACACACACAAAAAAAGGCAGGACAAGAAATAAAAAAAAAAAACAAAACTCTACAACAGATCTAGAAAAGCTGGAAAACTATTAATAAAATGGCAACAGCAAGTCCTTAACCATCAACATTTACTTAATACCTGAATGGATTAAATTCTCTAGTCAAAAGACACAGAATGTCTGATCTAAGACAAAAGATCCAATGATATGCTGTCTACAAGAGACCACTTTAGCTTTAAAAGACACAGGGACTTAGAGTGAAGGATAGAAAAAGACATTTCAAGCAAATGGTAAACCAAAAGAAAAGTGGCTATATTTATATCACACAAAATAGATTTTAAACTAAAAATGGTAAAAATAAACAAAGAAGGTCATTATATAATGATAAAGGAGTCAAAACTTCTAGAAGATATAACAATTATAATATTTATGTGCCCAACATTGAAGTACCCGTGGATATAAAGCAAAAACTAACAGAGGTATAAGGGAAAAATAACTAACAATATGACAGTTGGAAACATTAAAACCTGATTCTTAACAATGGGCAGATCATCCAGAGAATCAACAAGAAAACAGTGAATATTAACAACACTGTAGGCCAAACGGACCTTCCAGACATATACAGAACATTCTACCTGGGAATAGGAGAAAACATTCTTTTGAAGAGCAGAAGAAATGTTTTCTATGACAGACCATTTTTTAGGTCACACAACAAGTCTTAGTAAATTCAAGAAGACAAAAATTATACCAAGTATCTTCTCTTGCTCTAATGGTATGCAACTAGAAATCAATAACAGGAGGAAAACAGAAAAAGTCAAGAACACATGGGAATTAAACAACACTCTCCTAAATGACCAATTGATAAAAGAAGAGATTAAAGGGAAAATAAGAAACCTTATTGATAACAATGAAAATAGAAAAACATCATACCAAGACTTATGGAATGCAGTGAATATAATTCTAAGAGGGAAGTTCATAACAATAAATGGCTACATTAAGAAATTAGAAAGATTTCAAATTGACACCCTAAATCTATGCCTCAAGGAACTAGTAAAAGTAGAACAAATGGAGCATAAAAGTTAGCAGAATGAAGGAAATAAAGATTGTAAGAAAAATAAATATAATAGAAAGGAAGAAAACCAAAGAAAATATTAACAACACTTGGAGTTATTTCTTTTAAAAAGATAAAATTGGCAAACTTTAGCTAAACTAACCAAAGAGAAAAGAGAAAAGGCTCAAGTCAACAAAATATAAAAGATGATGAGGACACTCTAATGATATCATAAGAATACAAAGAGTCATAAGAGGCTTTGATGAACAACGATATGTCAACAAACTGGACAACCTAAAAAAAAAATGGAAAAATTCCTAGAAGCATACCATGTACCAAGACTGAACCAGAAAGAGATAGAAAATCTCTACAGACCAATTACTAGTAAGGATATTGAATCAGCAATAAAAAATCTGCCAACTAAGAAGAACCAAGGAGCAGATGGCTTCCTTAGTGAATTTCACCAAACATTTAAGGAAGAATCAATAATAATCCTTCTCAAACTCTTCCAGAAAATCAAAGAGAAGGGAATAGTCTCAAGTGCATTTTATGACGCTAGCCCTATCCTGATACTAACGCCAGAAAATGACACCACTAGGAAGAAAAAAATACACTACAGTCCAGTATCTCTGATGAATACAGATATAAAAATTATCAGTGAAATACTAGCAAATCTTATTCAGTAGTACATTTAAAGAATTATTCACCATGATCAGGTGAAATTTATCCTTGGCATGTAAGGATTGTTCAAAATACACACATCAGTCAGTGTGGTACATCCCATTAATAGAATAAAAGAATCATGTGATCATTTCAGATGCAGAAAAGGCTTTTGATAAAATTCAACATCCATTCAGGATAAAAACTTTTAACAAGTTAGGTGTAAAAGAAATGTGCCTCAACATAATAAAAACCATACATGACAAGCCCACAGCTAACATAATGGTCAAAGGCTGAAAGCTTTTCTCTAAGATTAGGAATAAAGCAAGAATACCCACTCTCCACACCCATCTAACACAGTACTGAAAATCCTAGCCAGGAAACTAGGCAAGAAAAATAAATAAGAGGCATCAGAAATGGAAAGGTAGAAGTAAAATTGTCTTTATTTGCACATGACATGATTTTATATATAGGAAATCTTAGAAGACAGCACCAAAAAGCTGTTAGATTTAATCAACAAGTTCTATAAAGTTTTAGGATACAAATTAACAAGCAAAACAAGCATTTTTATATACTAACAAATTATTTGAAAAGTAAGTAAAGATAATCATCCCATTTATGTTAGCATGAGAAACAATAAAATGCCTAGGAATAAATTTAACTGCAGGGATAAAAGTTCACTATATTGAAAACTACAAGGCATTGATGAAAGAAATCAAAGAAGACACAAATAAATGGAAAGGATCCTTTGTCCATGGATCAAAAGAATTAATATTGTTAAAATGTCCATATTGCCCAAAGCCATCTATAGATTTAAATCAATCTGTCTTAAGATTCCAATGGCATTTGTTACAGAAGTAGAAAAAGCAACCCCAAAATTTTTCTGGAATCCCAAGGACCCTAAATAGCCAAAGCAATCCTGGTAAGAAGGAGGAGGCATCACACTTCCTGATTTCAAGCTATATTGTAAAGCTATAGTAATCAAAATTATATGTACTGGCATAAAAACAGACATACGGATCTGAGGCACAGAATGGGGAGCCTAGAAATAAACACATTCATATAAAGACAACTAATATTTGAAAGGGAGCCAAGAATACTCCATAAAGAAAAGACAGTCCTGTCAATAAATAGTGCTAGGAATATTAGTATTCATGTGTAAAAGAGTGAAACTAGACAGCCCATCTTACACTACTCACAAAAATTAACTAAAATGGATTGAAGATTTAAATATAAGACCTGAAACCATAAAACTGTTAGAAAAAATCATAGGCAGTAAGCTCCTTGACATCAGCGTTAGCAATGATTTTTTTTTTTAATATGACACCTAAAACACAAATAACAAAATTAAAAAAAATAACAAGTGGGACTACAAACAAACTAAAAAGTTGATGGAAAGCGAAAAAAATGCATCAACAAAATGAAAGTACACACTACATAATGGGAAACATATTTGCAAGCCATATAACTTATAAAGGCATGATATCCAAAATATATCAAGAACTCAGACAACTCAATAACAACAAAAAAAACCCCCAAATAACCCAATTAATGGGCAAAGGACCTGAAAAGACATTTTTCCAAAGAAGATATGAATGACCCACATGAACAAGGAAAAGTGTTCAACATTACTAATCACAAGGGAAAGGCAAATTAAAACCACGATGAGAAATCTGTCATCAAGAAGAGATAACTGCTGGCAAGGATGTTGCAGAAAGGTAACCTTTGTGCACTGTTGGTGGGACTGTACATTTTTACAAACACTATGGAAAACAGTATGGGGTTTCCTCAACAATTAAATATTGAACTACCATATGATCCCACAATTCCATTTCTGGAAATTTATATAAAGGAAATTAAAACACTGTGTGAAAGAAATGTCTGTGCCCCATGTTACCAGCAGTATTATTTACAATAATCAAGACATGGAAGCAAACTTAACCACTGATGGATGAATGGACAAAGACAATGTGGTGCATGTGTGCAGACACACACACACACACACACACACACACACACACACACACACACGATGGCCTATTATTCACCCATAAAAAAGAAAGAAATCCTGCCATTTGTGATATAACCTTCAGGTTATGATTAGTGAAACAGGTTAGAGAAAGGCAAATACTACATGATCTCACTTAGATCGAGAATCTAAAAAAAAAAAAAAAAAAAAAAGAAGAGAAAAATAAAAACAACCAACCAAACTTTTTGAAAAAGAGATCAGACTTGTGGTTACTAGACATGAGTGGTGTGGGGAAGGGCAATTGGATGTAGGTGGTCAAAAGGTATAAACTTCCAGCTATAAATAAATACCACGGATATGATGTGCAACATAATGAACATAGTTAACACTGCTGTCTGGTATATTTGACAGTTGTTAAGGGAGTGGATTCTACTCATCACAAGACTTCTCACACAAAGAAAACAACTTTTTAATTAAAGAAACATGAAATGATGGATGTTAACTAAACCTACTGTGTTAATCATTTCACAATATATTTAAGTCGAATCATTATGCTGTACACTTACACAGTGCTGTATGTCATATGTAGATCTTAACAAAACTGGAAAATAAAATAAAGATGCATCTGATTCTCCCAGTAACTCTTATTTCCCCAAGTTAATTCTAATAATTTTAATTTACTTCTTAAAACATCAGGGACAGCATTTTGTGTGGATATCTGTTTTGCTTCAAATAATTTTTTTAATGTTTATTTATTGATTTTAAGAGAGACAGAGACAGCGCAAGCAGGGGAGGGAGAGAGAGAATCCTAAGCAGGCTCTGCACGGTCAGCACAGAGCTCGACGTGGTGCCTGGTCCCATAAACTGTGAGATCATGACCCGAGCTGAAACCAAGAGACAGGCACTTAACCAACTGAACCGCCCAGGTGCCCCACCACACAAAGTATTATATTGAAATTTTTTGCTTCCTAAATGCCTTTTTCCATTAACATGTACAATTAGGGCTGTACATGTGCAGCCTTTACTTTTCAAATGACTACACACACTGTGTCAGTGAAAAGTTCTACTTGGGAAGGCAATAGTGATTAAGAAGCCAGACTCTCTGAAATGGAATCCTGGTTCTACCACCTTCCATTGTGTGATCTTGAGCATATAACTTAGCCTTGATAACCTCTCTATCAACTGAGGATAGCATTAATGCCATCCTCTATAGTTGTTGTAAGGATTGAGTTATTACACGAGATGTGGACAATCTGCCCGACACATAATAAGTATGATGGGAGTTTTAGTGATTATAAGGATCATGATACTGATGGTAGTGATGATGCTAATGGCAATGATGATGCTAAATATATTATGGAGAATAGAGATGAAGAGGAAGTCTTCCCTTATCTTTGGCAGAAGGAGAAAGGAGATGGGAGGGACAGACAAGTAAGTGTTTAATTGTAATTCAAAGAAAACTGATGAGCACTGTGGTGGAAATATAAGTAGGGTGACCATCTGTCCCAGGAAAGTTCTAGTTTATTCCTGTTTTCCCGGCAGGGCTATTAATGTCACTTACTGCACCTTCATAACTGTCCTATGGCCTCTGCAAATAAAAGCACACTGATATAAGAGGCCAGGGGATGGATGTAAGACCTCATGGAGGAAAGACATTTGAACTGATCCATAAAAGGAACAGTTAGAAAAGAAAAACCATTTCTTTGTTCCTTGCCAAACTCCTCCTAAAAGGGACCTGAATAGGGGAAAGCTAAGTTTTCTTTGCATTTTCAGCAGAGCAGAAAACAGAAAAAATTGAAACAAGACTGTATTGGTTTCCTCTTGCTGCAGCAAATTACCACCAAATTAGTGGCTTAAAACAATAAAAACATTCTACAATTTTGGAGTCAGAAGTCTAAAATGGGTCCATGGGACTGCATGTCACCTGGACGCTCTAGGGGGGAATCTATTTACTTGCTTTTTCAAGCCTCTGGAGGTTGCCTGCATTTCTTGCCTCACAGGCCCCTTTCTTCCTACAGCCTAACCTCTCTTCTCTGACCTCAGCTTCCATCCTTATATTTTCCATAAATATTTCTACCCTCCTGCCTCCCTCTGATAGGGACTCTTGTGATTACATTGGGCCCACCTGGATAAGCCAGGCTACTCTCCCCCGCACTCAATTTCCCTATGCTATATAATGTATCCACTGGTTCCAGGGATTAGATCATAGACATCTTTGGGGAGCCATTATTCTGTCTACCACAGAGACTTATTGTATTCATTGCTTTGGTGTCAAGAACATAGTCCTTGGAGCTAAATACCATCCTATTAAAAATGAAAGGTTCAATATTTTAGCCACCTCAGACACATGGCTAAGTCAGCTAACTGCAATTTCCAAAAGTGGAATTAGGAAGTCATTTACTGAGAAAATAGGGCTCTATACTTTAGTGTGACTTTCAAGTATATGTTTAAACTAGGAGGATACCCAGTGTAGGAAATCTTCCTTATATGAGAATAACTGACAATGGAAAAGCCTTTTAAAGTGAATCCTTTTAAAACAGAGAGAAAAATGTATAATATATAATGATAAAGTTGCCTGGGTATTTTCCTGACAGATGAAACGTAAGATTCTGAAAAATACACATAACTTATATTAAACAGCATTTAGATTACATTTTAATTGTGCTCTAATTTGGTGAACAGAGAGTAAAGCAATATATACTTCTGGTATAGTATTTTCCAAATAAATAAATAAATAGATAAATAAATAAATAAATGTGATAGAGCATGACTGCCTTCACATTTTGTTTTTACAGAATGATCTTAAAGAGGTATTTTGAAAATACATTACAGGCTTACCAAATTTCTCAAGCATCTATCTTAATAATTCATCCCTGAGTAATTCATGTTGTTATCATTCTTATAAGTATTTTTCTTTATTTTTTTTAATCATGACTTATTCTGCCAGGTCATTATTTCTATCTCAGATTTGATTACAGTATTTTTCCATCATTATTTTCATCAATTATGTTAAATCTTATATTCTCAATGGCATTGATAATTTGACTCCTCAATTGATTTGACTTATATTTACATAAAATTTCAGGTAATAAAAGGCAAATACAATAATTAAAAGCCTAGAGGGATAACAGTGTTTCTGTCCTGGGATGCAATGTACTGCTATTAATAGAAGAGGGATGTTTGAGCAGGGACTAACTAAATCCAAAACTCTAAATAAATGTTTTTCTCATATGATGACTTTTTCTTCCCTGAGCACTATTTTTTACTTTTATTATTTTTTTAATTTTTTAAATGTTTCTTTATTTTTGAGAGAGATTGACAGATTGTGAGCAGGGGAGGGGCAGAGAGAGAAAGGGAGACACAGAATCTGAAGCAGGCTCCAGGCTCTGAGCTGTCAGCACAGAGTTGTATGCAGGGCTTGAACTCACAAACCGCGAGATCATAACCTGAGTGGAAGTCAGATGCTCGACCAATTGAGCCACCCAGGCGCCCCAATATTTTTTACTTTTAATTTTTTTCAAATGATGAAATCCAGTAACTAATTCAGGCTATTACTTGAATAGAGTTATAATAAGTTGAAAAAAATATTTGGGGCTAAAAATCACCTTAAATTGGCCTTAAAATTTTATTCCTTATTTTACTATTAGGTGCACTTGATAGAGAGGGGATTAATTTCTAATAATTTATTTTTCTTACATATAAGCTCCATTAGAACAGTAATTATGTCTATACTTTTCACTACTGTGTCCCCAGCACTAACATAGTACCTAATACAGGGCAGACACTCATTCAGTATCGGGAGAGAAAGCATGAGGTAAGTTTTGTTTTTTTTTTTCTAAGGTGATTATGTCGAGAAAATATTCACTAAACTGCAGTATTTACCATAGAGAATTGGCTGCACACATATCAACAAAGAATCCATTACAGAAAGTAGGAGCATTCAATTAAAATATTTTAGTGCTAATATTTCATGTAGAAAAAGTGTAATAGATAACTTGTTTTCCTTTTATTATGAAAACATTATTGGTCATAATTCAAACTCAGGATTCCCATAATTTCTCCACAGAACATAGTATTATTCAAGAAAGATATGTGGAAAAGGACTTTTTTCAATTTGAAAATAAATAGTGTACTGGCTCCTCCTCTTAGAGTTTTAAAGATTCTGGTAAGTCCTGATGCAAAACAAAGCTTGTTTTTACATTTGCTATACTTATTGAGTAAGGGGGGCTCTATCCCTCTCGAACACCTACGGGGACACAATGAGTATATTTAGAACAGTATTTTTGAAGTATTTCCTTTTCTCTTTGTCTTTTTCTCACCCCATTTCTTCTCTATTACCGTGTGCCTTAAGAGAGAAAAGAAACAAGAAGTGAACAAATGTTGAACAAATGTAGAGTAGATGGGTACACAGGTGGACACTCTTGAGCCACGGGCACCTGAAAGGGAGACACCTGGAGGTAAAACTTCTGCAAGAAGATGTGAGTGGTCATCATCCACAGGAAGGCTTTTGTATAAGGAGGCTCTCCCAGTATCTCATGGTCTGGTCACAAGTATCTGTGGTTGCTTGCAGAGAAGTGCTAGGGAGGAGTTGCTATTTTGGCCCTTCCACTCTCAGAAAGTCCCTGAGACTCTCATGCTAATGATTCTTCACCTCCATAGAGTTTTGCAAACCAGGGAGTCAAGACAGAGCCAAGATTTTTGGACTGGACTTGTACTTAGAGAGCTACAGAGCTCACTTAAATGATCAAGAATTGTTTATTTTAATTATGAAATCCTATATGTGTTTTTATGTAGATAGGTGTGTGCAAAACACAGAGTGTATCTGCATGGTTTAAAGAATAAAACAGACACTGTGTTTTATTCTATGAAGTTAATATCTTTGGAGCCCCTGCATGCCTAACCCCGAGCATAGCTCTCTCCATCCTCTCCGGAACTAATCTGGATCCTGAAGTTTGTCTTTATCAATCCTTGTGTTACTTTATTGATTTATCACACATGTACATAGTTTTAAACTATATTTTGCTTAGTTTTTCATATTTTTTGAAACGATATATGATATACGGCCTCAAATTGCATGTGCTGTTACAAATTGCTTCTTTTGTTGTTGCTCAACATTGTGAGATTTATCCATGTTGACATGTGTAATTCTTGTTTATTGTCACTGAACTCTAATCCATTGTAAAACCATATCATAATTTATGTAGTCATTCTTCGTTGTTGAACATTTTGATGTCCGCTTCTTTCATCAATACTGCCATGAACATGCTCAACTTGAGCTTATATTTAGGAAGCAGAATTATGGAGCACAAGCATAGTCACAGCTTGAACTTTGCTAAATGTGAAATTGTTTTTCAAGATGAGTGTAGCAATTTGTACTCCTACCAGCATTGTATAAAACTTGCAGTTTATTCACAATCCCAAGAACACTTGGTATTGTTCAAGTTGTAGCCAATTTGCAGCAGGGCAGCAAAAATGTACTCCATGATCAGTGCTGGGAGGCAGAACTTGTGGAATTTTGAGTTTACCCTCAAAGAACATTCCTCTGCTCTAGCATCCTTGTGAGGCAGCGTGAGTTGAGACCCAGTCCTTGCAGTATATGGTGTCCTGATTTTGGAAATAACATCTGGGAAAATAAATATTTACCTAAGTTCTATACCCTCGAAGCTGAAAACTGGTCACCAGTCCATCCTGTGCAGGTATCTGGACCAGCAAGGGCATTTCCGAAGGACAGGAGCATCATTCAACTGTGTGAGATGCCTGTGACCCAACCAATGGTGGATGTGGGCCAGTCTGACCTTACAGTCGTCTCTCCCTGTGTGGTGTTTGAAGCAGAACTAATCTCCTTTGCACTGAGTAAGCCCTTTAATTCTTCGACAATTCAGTGTGGGGTTGGGGTGGGAGTGCAGCAGGACATCTTAAAAAAGGAAATAAAGTAACTTCTAGAATGAAGCTTGAAAACTCAAACAACTAACTAGAACAGAAAAAGTGTGATTGTATTTATATTGCAAGCAAGTTAAACCGGTGTTGCTGAATTTATACCACTTGGTGATATAAGAACCCTTCTCTTATCCCCTATTATATACTAAATGTGACTTAAACTTCTCTGACAAGCTGCACCTAACACATCCTTCTTATAATTAGCCAGCCTTATTTCTCACAACCTCCTCCAAAATTTTCACCTTGTCTTGTCAGTCTGATGTTCTCATAGTCTTATGAATATGTCAAGATTTCACTGTCAGTATTTCCTTCTCTTTAGAAGGACCTCTCCTAATTTCTTTCTCTATATAAGTAGTCTGAAGTTATACTTAAAACTGTATCTTAAATCATAATTGCTACAAGCCTCCACCAATCTTGATTACAGAAATTCCAGTATTTGTAAGGACTTCCATTTTTTTAGGAATTTCTAACGTTTGTTTGTGATGAATTATCAAATATTTGTCTCTGGACTTACCCTTCAGACTCCAAGGAAGCACTACTTCAGGTCAGGTTCCTAGAGGTCAAACTTCATTTCCAAACCCCTTTCTTTCATGGCTCATGTGACATCACCAGTGACTGATGGCTGTTCTTCTTAATGGTGAAGCTGGACATAAAACATCACTGCTAACTTTGCTGGAAGCCCTAAGCAATTCTTCAAGTCTGTGGCTCACCTAAACATCAAATATCTCTTCCTGAATCCCTAAAGCCATGCTCCCCAAGATCCTGGTGAAAACTTCTGCCAGTGACCTCATCCATTTCCTGCCTCCTTCTTGTAAAAATGTCTATCCATTAGTAAAAGCCTCTTTCTAAAAGGAACCAAAAGAAAATTCAAGATCCCTTAAATAAGCAAATAAGTAAATAAACATTGATTCATACACCTGGGAAGTGAAAGCATGAGGTAGACTTTGAGTGCACTTCAATCCAGGGTCTCTAACAAAGCTATCTGACTCAGTTTCTTTGTCTCTGGGCTCTGCCTCCCTCTACAAGACAAATTTATTCTTATTTAAGCTTTTCCACATGATAGGAAAGAATAGCTGTCAGCCTCAGGCCATTATCTCCATAGTTTACGAACTGATAGAAAGAGAGCCTCTCTGTTTCCCAATATTTGTCTAATCTCACGAAGGACTCAGATATGTCCTGCTAGGATTACAAGTCTACCCCTTGGAGTATCAAAGTCATTGACTAGATAAGTTATCCTGATGAACTAGGCCAAACTTTGTGGTTAGGAGAGGGTGAGACTATGTGATTGACAGGCCCCCTCAGAACCACGATGAAAGGAAGAGGAACATTTCTTCAGTGGAAAGAGTAATGAATTATGAACACATGTGTGCATGTACATGCACACACACGAGCGCGCGCGCGCACACACACACACACACACACACGCACAGAGTCCACTACGCCCTCTAAAATAAGCCCAGTTACAGATACTACACTAAAGACTTCCATGTCTCCACGTATAACAGAAATCTGAAATGGTTCTTATGGCACGAACCTTCAAATTATCAGTCTCTAAGTTTTCCTTCAGTGCCAGAATGGCCACTCAGAAAAGTTACACAATTAGTAGCACAAGGGGCCTGAAAAGACACTTTCCTCTGATCACTTAGACCTTGGCACACTGAAGCGTTGCTCAATGGCCAAGCTTCCCTTACTGAGAGGAATTTCTTTCTGAGGAATTCAAGCCTGAGGAAAGCAAGACTCATTCAGCCAGTTCCACTCTAGACAGTCAGTTAGGGTTTCATGCCTTCAAATCCCAGTCATCAGGTGTCAGTACCTTTTCTCCTGGGAGGATTTTAAGTATAAATGTTGTGCACAGGGTAGAGGTACCCACTAAAGCTACCCAGTGACACTCAAAGCCTAACTTTGGAAATGAATGGTGCCTTCCACTGTGTTCAATATAAATTGAACCCTAAGTTCCAAGACTCCCAAAAGGTGTCATACTATTTTCCCTCAGGGCCAATTACATCTTTATGTTCTCCTTGTCTATTTCACCTGACATATTGTTCCTCATCTTTCTCTGAACTGTTATATATTTATAGTCTTTACAATTCAGAACATCTATACACCACAGTGAACTGTATGTCCCACAAGAGTGTAGTTATAGAAAGATGAATATCTTTTATGTATCATATTGTATACTGTATGCACTTAATGCACACTTTTAAATAGCCTTGGTAATGTATAAATTTATATATGTAGGCTTTTTTTTAATCCCACAAAGTTTACATAGTTCAGAACATAACTCTGATGAATTAGTTTCCTGTGGGATGGAAGAAATCTCTCTGCAACACCCCTCTTTTTTCCCCCCAACTTTCTTGGCATAAAAAATCTAATACTTTTAAACTAATATTGCTCAAGCTGTTTCAATATATTGACAATTAATATTGCAAGATGGCTCTCAAAAAAGATTTTTGGAGATTTACAAAGTAGGTTAGCATAATAGAAATTATGAATGTGCCTGCACTAAAGAAAATTGCTTAATTTAACCTAGTACATTACAAACTTATTTGACCAGAGAACAGTTTTATATGACATGTTTATTACAATTTTGTAAAGCTAAGTGCTTGAGGAACAAAGTATGTAGAATGCTGACAAATGAAGAGATACTAACTTCCTTTAAAAGACATTGCCATCTCTGACATGTTTTTCATGCAAGATGAAAAGAAAAGGATTAAAGTGTCAGGCTGGTGTAGGAAAAAGGCCATTTACCTGGGAGATCAGCCATCTGGGCCTGTTGTCTATCACAGTACAGTTAATGCACAACTTTAACTTCTGAATCTATATCACCTTTTTGGTTTTTTCTTTGGTAAATTTATTGCTTATTTTTATTTATTTTAAAGTTAATTAATTTATTTAGAGAGAGAGAAAGAACACAAGCAGTGGAGGAGCAGAGAAAGAGAAATAAAGACAGAATTCCAAGCAGGCTCTACACTGTGAGTGCAAAGCCCGATATGGGGCTTGAACTCATGAACCATGAGATCATGACCTGAGCCAAAACCAAGAATCAGAGGCTTAGCTGACTGAGCCATCCAGGTGTCCCTCTGTTTATTTTTAATTTGCTATTTAGTTGTGTTACCTGTCCTTAGGTTGTTTTACATTCATTTTTTTTCAAATACTTACTAAAATTTTACTGAAAACTTTATGTATAGGGTCTGTGCTAGACATAGGAATAAAAATTTAATAGTAACTATATGAACAATACCTTCTTTAATTTTTCAGCCCACCAGGAATTTGAGATAAGTAAGCAAGCTATATAACAAAGTATCACATGGCAGATTCTAAGGAAACTCCAAGTGTTATCACAAGTTTGATGATCAGTTAAAGTTTCTTGGAAGGGACCATATCAAAGATTTTGATGAATGAGTGATGCAGTGGCCACGTATCAGGGAGCAGCATTCCAAGTAGGGAGAATAGCATGTGATCTGTTGATAGGAGGAGAGAGAAAACGTGCTGGGTTCAAAGTAACATACTAAACATCTAGCATGGCTGAAGCATAGAAGGAGTTTGGGGAGGAGAATACAGGGAGCAAGAACTTTGGCACCGCCTTGCAAGCCATTTTTAAGAGTTTGGACATGAACTTGATCTGCCTCTGGAGAGGAAGAAGAAATCTTGTTGAAATGTCTAGACTACCTAAAGCCATCTACACATTTAATGCAATCCCATCAAAATACCAACAGCATTTTTCATAGAACTTGAGCAAATAATTCTAAAATTAGTATGTAACAACAACAGTCCCTGAATAGCCAAAGTAATCTTAAAAAAGAAAAACAAAACTGGAAGTATCACAATTCCAGACTTCAAGTTACATTACAAAGCTGTAGAAATCAAAACAATATGGCATAAAAAGAGAGACACAGGTCAAAAGAAAAGAACAGAAAACCCAGAAATAAACCCACCCTTATATGGTCAATTAATCTTCAACTAAGGAGGAAAGAATATACAATGGGAAAAAGACTGTCTCTTCAGCAAATGGTGTCAGGAAATCTGGACAGACACATGTAGAAGAATAAAACTGGACCGCTTCCTTATACCATACACAAAAATAAACTCAAAATGGATTAAAGACCTAAATGTGAGACCTGAAATCATGAACATCCTAGAAGAGAGCACAGGCAGAAATTTCTCTGACATCAACCCTAGCAACATTTTTCTAGATAGGTCTGCAGAGGCAAGGGGGAACAAAAGCAAAAATAAACGACTGGGACTACCTCAAAATAAAAAGCTTCTGCACAGTGAAGTAAATAATCAACAAAACTAAAAGGCAACCTACAGAATGGGATAAAATATTTTCAGCTGACATATCTGATAAAGGTCTAGTATTCAAAATATATATAGAACAAATA
Organism: Panthera tigris; assembly: GCF_018350195.1. NCBI lineage: Eukaryota > Metazoa > Chordata > Mammalia > Carnivora > Felidae > Panthera > Panthera tigris. The sequence continues at coordinate 83,760,000 of NC_056661.1, forward strand.
ATCTAATTAAAGCAAAACAAAAAACCCAAAAAACAAATAATCTAATTAAAAATAGGCCAAAGACATGAACAGATACTTCTCCAAAGAAGACATAGATGGCCAACAGACACATAAGAAGAAGTTCAACACCACTCATAATCAGGGAAATGCAGATCAAAACTATATTGAGATTATCACCTCACAACTATCAAAATGGCTAAAACCAAAAACATAAGAAACAAGTGTTGGCAAGGATGTGGAGAAAAAGGAACCCTCTTGCACTGCTGATGAGAATGCAAACTGCTGCAGCCATGGTGGGAAACAGTATAGTGGCTCCTCATAAAGTTAAAAATATAAGTACCCTACAATTCAGGAATTGAGCTACTGGGTATTTACCCAAAAATACAAAAACACTAATTCAAAGGGATACATGCACCTTTATGTTTTTAGCAGCATTATTTGCAATAGCCAAATTATGGAAGCAGCCCAAGTGTCCATTGATAGATGAATGGATAAATGTTACTTACACACACACACACACACACACACACACACACACACACACACACACACATTGGAATATTACTCGGCCATCAGAAAGAATGAAATCTTGCCATTTGCAACAACATGGATAGAGCTAGAGTGTATATTGTGAAGCAAAGTAAGAACGATAAATACCATATTACTTCATTAATAAGTGGAATTTAAAAAACAAAACAAATAAACAAAGGGAAAAAAGAGAGAGAGACAAACCAAGAAATGGACTCTTAACTGCAGAGAACAAACTGATGGTTACCAGAGGGGAGGTGTGTGGGGAAATAGGTTTAATAGGTGATGGGGTTTAAAGAGGACACTTTTCATGATGAGCACTGAGTAATGTGTAGAATTGATGAATCACTGTACTGTATACCTGAAAGTAATATAATACTGTGTTAACTGTACTGGAATGAAAGTAAACAATAAAACAAGTTTGGTAATAATCGGATTTCTGTTTTAGAACGATAATGTTGACTATGCTGTGGAGAATGGATTGAAAAGGGTTAAGACTAAAAGCAAGGGTAGCTGGCTAAATTTTAAGTCAAACATGAAAGTTCCCCAAGTGGCAGCAACTCCTATAAGCCACTCTGGCAACTGATCCCTGCTGTCTCCCGCTTTTGGTGGCTTCAGTTAATGGGGTCATGAGGAAAAGACAGGAAGGAGGATCAGCAGAAAAGGGCAACAGGAATCACCCCACATTAGTCTGTGCAGCAGATGCAGCCAGTGGCTGGCGTATAGAATGCGTAGGCGTAACTCCTAACAGCGTCTCTTAGTCCTGCTGCTCTTTAGAACCACCAGAGAACTTCCTAAAATGCTGACACTAAGGCTGAGATTCTGATTCGTTTGATCTGGACTGGGGTCTTGGAAATATTCTAGAGTGGGATGAGTAGGTAGGACTGAGATTTAATGAGAACCAATGAGTCTACCCAGAAATTCAGACCTATCTATTTTAGTTTTGTTAACTTACATTCCATAGTCTAAGGCATCAGAATTACATGGGAGCTTGTCAAAACTCAGACAGATGAGTTCTACTCTCAGAGTGTCTGATTCAGTGGGTGTGGGTGGGACCGGAGAATCCGCATTTATAGCAAGTACAAAGGTGCTGCTGCTGCTGGTCCCGACACCACTTTGAGAACCACTCATCTTAGGCAATCATTTTGGAAATGAGATTTTTAAAAAACATTTTTTTTTGCTGGAGGAACTAAGTTTTATTATTTTGTTCCTTTATTAATTTATGTATGTGGAGTCTTGTTTCAGAATAATGTCTTCCACATAGTGAGGAATTTTCATATTGAATAGTTTATTAAAAAATACATGTTTTAAAATACGTTTGGCATGTTTTGTACAAACTGTATGTTTTATTGCATCAGTATTATTTTTGGCAGTAACAAAATGAAATCTACTCAAAGACCAAAAACATAATCATTAGAGACTTTTATTTCTAAAAATGTACTAACTTTAAACATCACTAACTACGCATATAAAAGTGAAGCCATCAAAATAAAATGAAATGATGCAATTTTGAAATTAGGAACTGACTGGCTTCGCAATTGGGAAAAATCTGGTGAAACAGATGGCTTCTGAACTGAGCCCTGAAGGAGGATAAACTTGGCTTTATTGGACCATGACCATTAGCCAGGGTTTTGCCCTTTCCTTTAACTCCTAACACTTTACCACTATTAAGACTGGAATATTCCAGAACTAAGGTGACTATTAAATTAGCTTTGGGGAACATCATAACTACTGACAAGAAGGGCCAACAATACAACACTTTTTATTTATTTATCATTTCAGATTAAGTCACCAACACCATGAGAATTTTTAATCAATTTTGGCTGGTTGCTCAATTTCACCTTTACTCAAATTTTTCTTCATTCACCTTTCTTCAATAAGAAGGTCCCTACACACACCAAATTTCCATTACAAAAGAAATAATGTGGTTTTTCCACGCTCACAATCATCACTTTCACACCCTTAGGAACTCTTAATTTATCCAGAGCATCTTCTGCATTTCAGGGCAATGGGAAATTTTTTGAAAAAATTTTTTAACATTTACTCACTTTTGAGAGACAGAGAGACACAGAGTGCAAGCAGGGGAGGTGCAGAGAGAGAGGGAGACACAGAATCCAAAGTGGGCTCCAGGCTGCCTACAACTCAGGGCTCGAACCCATGAACCACGAGAACATGACATGAGCTGAAATCAGATGCATAACTGATTGAGCCAACCAGGCGCCCTGGAAATTATTTTAAAATACATTAAGATTACAGGCAAAGAAAACCGAAGGCTCTGCAAGCCCACAGAAAGACTTACTTCCATTTTTTCAAATCATGCAAAAGATGTTGTCAAAAATCATTTGTGTCAGAAATAATTTGTGGTCATACCTACTCACCATTCCAGAAACATTTGCTAAGCACCAATGTAAGACATGGTGCTAGATGCTTCTCAACACAAGGTTGGTTTCAGTAGAAACATAGAGTGTTTATTGTTACTTATTCACAGGGTGAAAAGACATGTTTTAACTCAATAATAAAAAGTCTACATGGTTAAACATTTACTCATATTAGTCATTAATAGAATATTAGGATAGATTATAGGGATATTTTTTTGGTTTCATTTTGTTTTTTAATTTTTTTATTTTTGAGAGAGAGAGAGAGAGATTGAGAGAGAGAACTCGAGTGGGGGATGGTCAGAGAGAGAGGGAGACAGAATCCGAAGCAGGCTTCAGGCTCTGAGCTGTCAGCACAGAGCCCGACAATCCGCAAACCACAAGATCGTGACCTGAGCCAAAGTCGGATGCTCAACCAACTGAGCCACCCAGGCGCCCCTAGATTATGTTTTTATAAAAATATTTACTACTAAAATTATGCATAGAAATATAATGCAATGTTTGGGAATTACTGGTTTTCTGATGTTTAAGTAGATAATATTTTCATTTGGAAGTATAATTTAATCCAATCATTTTGTAAGATTGTCCAAGAATGTGATTAAATATTTTGAGAAAAAAGAAAAACAAATTTGTAAGAACTGGATCAAAGTATGAACAAATATTTAGAGCACTCCTCTCTTTCCCCTTTGTTTTGTGCCAAAAAGGGCAATAAAATTTAAATATTTGCTTCTATGCAATGCAATAAATGACATGTTCAAGCAGGAACCCCAAGGAAAACCATATAACATTATTTATAGTTCTTGGAAGTGGACATGTGTATAGGTTGATAATATACAATTTAATCATATCACCTTAGAAAAGGAGAAGAAATTAGAGATAATCTATTTCTATACCCTCATTTACCCATGAAGAAACTGAAACCCAGAGCTAATACCAGGACTCTTTGTAGATGTCTTTTTGTCATATTTGCCCTTGTAGTATAGATGGCACAGCTGGGGACACATTCCGGTGCGGTATATATCAACTACAGAAAAATTGGTTGGTGGCTCTCAAATTTTAGTGAGTCGGTGTATTTGTTAAACATGCCCCAGCTACAGACAAGCAGTGCACTGTGTCTGAACGGAGTCCAGGTATCTGCAATTTCAACAGTGATGGTGAGAAAATCACTACTGATTGTGATGTGGTACAGCTTTCCTTAATAATGAGAAATGCAGAACTGTAGAATGGAAAGTTTCACAAAAGGGCTTTATGTTCATTGAGCACATCTTTCCAAATAAGGGACAGCTTTTTCATCAAAACATAATGGCTGTTCCCTTTCTTTGCAACTGTAAGGTAAAAGGGAATGCTGGGGGTGCCTGGGTGGCTCAGTCAGTTAAGCGTCTGACTTCAGCTCAGGTCATGATCTCACAGTTCGTGAGTTCGAGCCCCATGTTGGGCTCTGTGGTAACAGCTCAGTGCCTGAAGCCTGCTTGGGATTCTGTGTCTCCTTCTGTCTGCCCCTCCCCCACCTTTCTCTCAAAGGGAAAAAAAAAACATTAAAAAAAGGGAATGCTGTTTAAGAAACTGTGAAGACCACAGAGCAATACTTGATCAACTGCTCACACCTGACAATCAGAATCACCTGGGGTTACCTGTAAACATACAGATTCATAGGCCCCTTTTCTGGAAAGTCTTATGTATGGGAAGGTATGTAGTGGTACTCAGGAATCTGTACTTTTCAGAATCACTTCTGATAATTCCGATAACCAACCCAGTTTGAAAACTAGGTCATGACTTATTGTGTTAAAATCGACTTCAACAGTTCTCAACTTTGGTATGGGAAAGCGGAAATAAAATGGACTCCCTCATAGTAAGGGGTTTAAAAAATGAGCTGGGAGCCTATTAAGGAGCTGGGCCTTATGCATGCCATCACTTGGGGGGACCATGAACTTTTGAACTGGGCCAAACTGCAAATCCTCCAAGGACTGTGAACACCTGCAACTTTCTACAGGAAGGGACTTTGCCTAGCGATACCCTTAGCAACCAATTATATTAAGCTAAGGTCAGTTTTCTTTTCTTTTCTTTCTTTTCTTTTCTTTTTTTTTTTTTTTTTTTTGGCCAACACCAATCAAAATGCTTTGTAAACCTTGTACACAAGCATTTCCTTTTTTTCTTTAAAACCACTGACTTTTGCTCCCTAGTGGGACATAATTTGCATTGCTACCCAATCTGTGCTCCGTGAATTACAGTTCTAAGACCCCAAATAAATGCCTTTATTTTATTTCAGTTCTGCCTCTTTACCCAGTCAACAGACATATAAAATCAACTAAGGGACTCAGCAGAACACTTACCTCCAGAGCTTCTGAATGGGTAGGACTGGAGGGTGGTCCAAGAAGTTTCCTTCCACAAGTTCCCCGATGATGCTGATGATTCTTTGAAAACCGACCGGGCTAGATCACGCTGTGCAAGGGGAGAGAGAAAAATGCCCAGAGGCTGCTGTGGTATCGCCCATACATCTGCTCTATTGTTGCCCGAAGAGCAATAAAATGGCCTCTGCTCCTTTTATGCCTCCAAATCTCAAGCAGGTGTTTCTTATTAGTGGAGCCTAAAGTGGAAGCTCCTGGTAAAGATTCTAGACAATGCAGTTCCCAGGCTTCTAGTGTTAAAATGGGTGGGTGCAGCCATGGGTGGAATGGGGTGGATAGGGGAGGGATGGCGGGAAACTAGGAGAGGAGAAATTGTGTTCATCTGCTAGCATAAAATGTTGCAAAGATGTGCAGATAAGTTTTAGCAGTAGTTTGTTCCAAACTATAAAAGTCAGTTTATCCTTGCTCATATTCAATATATGAAGGGGTTAATAGGATCTGAGGCTCTTAGAAAAGGAAAAAAATACGTCCTCAAAAGAGAGAAAAAAAAAAATTGACGTTAAGGTGATCAGGAGACCAGACTGCTCACTGTGACTAATAGTATACATGTGATCGAGAGGCATAGCAAAACCAAAAACTTATGTGATCAATGAAAGAAGTCATTGCTTTTTTGGCATGTACCCAAATGTAGAATCCCACTTGGACATCTAAAACTATCCTTATATGTGCAAGTAAGCTATTAATAGAAAGAGTAGACTTTGGAAGCAAAGACAAAGAGATCACAAGCAGGGCCACAAATCTGTGTTTGGAAAATAGAATTTTGCACAGAGTAAGGCATACTTTAAATGAAAATACAGGAGAGAAAGAGGTGTTTTAAATATACAGGAGTGGGTCTCACATTCCCTAGGCAAATGAATGCACTAATACGCCATGTTAAAAATGAAAATAAGAAAGGAGCTTGAGGGACAAAGGCATTAATGAATGTTAAAGGTGTAACCATACGGGGAAGCAGCAACCAAGGCAGTAAGCATTGCATTAGAAATAAGAGATCAGTGAATAGAAAGAAGTTATTAAGATTATAGTTAGCTTGACTGACTTCCAGCAGATCTGTCCCCGTGCAGACGCCATTTTAAAATCAGGCATCGAAACAGAATATCCCTGGTGTAAAAGATCTGGTTTCACAAAACGACGCTAAACAGGGATATCGAAGCTGTCACTGATTTGGGGAGACCAAGACCATCAGATCATCACATTAGCACAGAGCCAAACTTTCAAATGCTCTGCTTTCTTCAATTTTCTCTCAAATCCTTATTTTTACATTAGTTATATTTTGGCGAGATGAAAAAGTAATATCATTTGCTCTCAGTAAATGAAATGCCCCCCGTTGCTGCAATATCTAAACACATGTTAGATTCCATGTACACATTTAGAAATGCTTGGGTAGAAGAAATCAGAAAGGTAATAGATTAAATTCAACATCATCAACGTATTAAAATTTAAGACCTCTTTATGGGAAAAATGTGGAAAGAAACATTGGAGGGAAAGAGTATGATAGATTATTGAATGAACAAAGCAAAATGCAGCCACTATATGTATGCCCAGAGTCACAAGTGATAAAAATTAAAAAAATAAATACATTAAGTGGAGAAATGGGCATATCTGATAGACATTGAACTAGTCAACGAGATGAGACAGGAAAGGGAGAAAGAAGGACTTAGATTTTTGATTACAGACTGTAGTTCCACTCAAGTATTGTGAGCCTTTTATTTTATAAACATAAAACATTTATCATTTAAATATCAAAAAACTGGATTTAGGGAAGTTGATCACTTGTCCATTTCATGACTCCCCTGACTTTAGAAATCTTCTCAGCATTTTATACCAGAAATCAATGAAGCGATATTTGCTGAGTTGTAAGGAAAAAAATTTGCTCCACAAAAATGTGATATTAATTTAAGGCATCAGAAAGACATTCTCCAATAAGCAAATGCCCAAGAAATATATGATTCATGCTCAGTACGTACATAAATTAATTAATCAGAAGTCATTGTGTAAAAGACCAGTTATGAATGTGGAATCCATTGAAACATAGAATTAATACTGAAAAAATATAGAATATGATTAGAGAAAAGAACATAAAAGTTGCAATTCTTGAAATAAAAGCTGCATAACAAAAATAACAATTTTTCTCTAAAAGACAAAAACAAAAAATCCGCAGTGGGCCCCTGAAATGGGAGACCAGAAATGGGAGAACACATACATGCAAAGATGTCTTCATCTTTCATGTACGGTGTGTAGCGAATGCTATGACATGCCTCCCAGATCCCCCTTCAGTACTGACACTTTCTCGCTGTCGGAAGGTTGCCTGGAGTGCTGCCTAGTCACCGGCCTGTTGGGGAAGGTCATCAAGAAGTGACTGCCAGCTCACCTGTGAGCTGAATATGGGTGATCAGAGCTCTGTACCCCCTCCTCTGTCCTTGGAACCTGGGTTCTGCTTGCATTTCCCACTGCCAGAGGCTCTTCCAAGGACAAAACCTCGAGACAGTGATGTGGTGTTGAGAACACCTATGTAGTACGCATGAGTGATCCCAGTTAAACTTTATAGATTTTAAGATATGGCAGGCAGATGCAAGGATCCATTTGTCTTACTGTTACCCAAGACAAGCCTCCTATATATGTTCCCTTTGCTTGGTAAAACTACCACCTATGAACCTGGATGGCCTGACTCTTTCTTTGCTCTCTCCCTACCCTCTGAGTACAGGGACCAGCTTCACATCACATCAGTCAAGCTCCTGAGGAACCCACAAACCAACATAGCCCTCAGGTTCAGCTGTCTTCAGGAATTGCGCCATTTGCTGTGAATCACCTGCTTAAGGCCATGCTCCCTTCAGGGACATCCACCATCGTGTGACTGGACGTGGAAGGTCCCCTGAACTCTGAAGATCAGATGAACTTTAGAGCTCTCTGTGGGCGGCTAAGGCCTTTACTGTGATTGCATAAGCACCCACGTTCTCAATGTGCCAAAACTTGTTTTCTCCCCCTGCTCACAGACGTTCATCCATGAGCACTCCCCCTAATCTCCCCACACTCAAATCTCCACCTCTGAGGGAAGTATAGTAGATTCTAGCTAATAAAGTTGAAAAGAAATAAATAAGATATAAATTACTGAAAACAAAAAAATTACTTTCTGAAAAACCCCAAAGAAAATTAAAAACTGAAAAAAACTCTTAAAAGTTCCATGAAGGGATCAATAAAAGATCAGTACAATAACATCTATAGCCCTCCCATCTCAACAACAACACCAAAAAAAATTGAAAGTATAATGGAAACTGTCTGAATAGCAAAAAAAAAAAAAAAGGTCTTGGAAATCAACCCAAAAAGTAAAGTAAAGCATAGGACATATAGGAAATAAATCTTGAAATTAAAAAAATAAGAGGACAACAAAGAGGAAGGATTTTCCTATCACTTATCAAAATGTTATACAAATATAGAGTAATTTTATTAATTTAATTGGATGACAAAGAGGTTATGCAATAGAAGAGTCTAAAAACAGGCTCATGAATATATAAGCATTTAGTTTGTGGTAAAAGCAGCAATTTATCTAAATGGGAAAAAAATAGTGTTGAAGAGTGATTAACCATTTGCAAAACATTTGGTCAGACTTATAAATCAGACTGTACACTAAAATAAGGTTAAGGCTTACCTTTCCACTGAAGCCTTTGATTCCATCCTTCCTTTTACCTCTATAACTTCATTCCATTCCTTTATCTCATATTTTTCTGCATGTTCCACCTCTCCTTCTCTGCTCCATCACCAAATAAGTATACTGAAGACTTTACTATCTTGAACAACCAATCAACCAATATAAACAAAAGAAAAACTCTCAACCCAACCTTCTTCTTCCAGCTACCACCATGTTTCTTTCTGTCTTGCAAGAGTTCTCTGCTGTTACTGTCTTTGCTTCCCCTCTACTTTTCTACTTACAGCAGGACCCCATGTCTTACACTGGGTCTCTGGAATAGATTCTGTGACCAGAGAATTGTAGACAAAAGTGTTTTCAGGAGATGCTTGCAGAAGATGTACTAGGAAGGAAGTAAAGAAGGCAGAATTAAACAGATGGAGAAGGTGACCCACAGTGTAATTCCTACTGAGTGCTCGGTTGATCGTGTGGGGGAGCACTAGAATTCTTCCAACAGAAACAAGGGGACTGACCTTTAAATCCCCTCACAGACAGTCATTGGCCTGAACTTCCTTGTGCATGACTGTGCCCTGCAACCGAGGGCAACTGCCTACGGCAGATGGTGATTCTTGGCTGAAGAATGGAGTATTTGGCCCTCCAGAAGGGATTGGGTGGAGCATCATGGTATCCCCTACATCTGTTCTTTGAGGAGCTCACAACCACTTGGTCCGTAAGTGATTTCTCCCCATCAGGGAAAAGCTTTGCCAGGATTCTGGTTAGTCTGGTTTCCTGGGGAGAAATTATGAGGAAAGGGTTGGTGACATGAACTACACTCATTGTTCCACCTGATCTCAAAACTGGCGCTCATCTTCTCCCTCCTCCACCACCCATTTTAGATCCCCCTTTCCCTCTGCTGACACCTCTGCGGGTCTAGGCAATTTGCCTGGTTAGGTGACTCACCACCCTTCCTGAGAGGTTTGGGCTCCTGGTTACTGTGCCATTCCCAGGCTGTGGCTGCTCTACTTTTCTGTATATCATTAGAGCCAAGCAAGGAGTGCCTACAGACATCCCAGAGGACCACCTGAGGCTTAAACATATTCCTCCCTCCCCGCATTGAGTAACAGCTGTCCTGCCTCTTCCTGAAGAGGGAATCAATCACCTCTGCTGGGATAGTGGCTCGTTTTCTTCCCTGCTGGTCTCTTGGCATTAGGATCTTGGAAGACTGGGTGGCAATGGATGCCTAAAGCCCAATTATCCTGTTACTGGGAACCAGAATTTCTAGACCTATAGAATCTAAAACTAAATGGGTGGAAAACACTAAACCCTCCAAGTGGGTCATTGCCAATGATGGCAATCAAAGCTACCCTACTTTATCTCTTTGATTTCCAAGCCCTGAATTCTACTTCTGTGGAACACAGCTCAATCTAAATAGGCTCTGCATGACACTTGGGCAGGTGGTACCTTTTTTACAGGGTATCCTCTCCAAGCTGGTACCTCAACTGTGCTTGGAGAGGCCAATCTATGTCTATGAGGCTGGTTCTGAGTTGTGTAGTAATGTGATAGGACCAGTGATTCTTTTGATCTTGTGCAGGACCAGGACCAGGTGAGGCAAGTGAGGACTTGACTTAGGGTGCAACTTTTAAGGGTCCTGCTCAACCTCAGGGGTGAGGCACTTATCTCAGGCCATGTCTCTTTCCTACAAAATGGATGACCAGGTCTACCAAAGAAAGGTCTGCCCATCGGGAGGATTTTTTCTTACTGATTTCTTTTGAGGCCAGAACCTGTTACTTGCAGTACAGAAACATCCATGCTTTGCTTGCCCTATCCACTAATCCTGCTTCTTTTTTCTCCTCTGTGGAAACCATAAAGGGCTTTCCATGAGGCAGTAGGAGCAGTCTGAGCAGGAAGGGCAAGACAACAGTGATAAATGTCTGGGCCTCATGTTCATGCAGTTTACTAGTGCTTTCTGGCTCTATTCATGTGCAGTTCCAGATGTACTACTTCTATCTTACCACTGATTTATGCTTGGAATTCCCCCACTTATTACTTGGTGATTACAGTTCATGAGGGAACTGACCACACAGTCACTTGATGCTCTAGGATCAGATGCTCTCTCCTATTGGGCTTGTAAGATCCACACAGTGTTCATTCTCACTACAGATAATGCTAGGACTAGCGTGTTTCAGGTTGGCGACCCAAGTGACAGGGCTGCTTGCACCATACTCTGGCCTTGTTCTTTCTTGCAAAGCTCTTTTCTGTTCGTGTCTCCACTCAAAGATGGCAACTTTCCATGTCACCCATTAAATGGCTGCAAGCAATATTTGCAAGTACAGAGCTCTAAAACATCTACCAAGTGTTGTGATTGTTTATATGTTGTGGGAGATGCAAGATGCAATAAGTTTATTTTGGAGAAGATGTCCTGACACACCCAAAATTACTGGATTCCTAAAAACCTGAGTGAGAAGAGACAAAAATTGAAGTGACTTCATGAGTTTCTCTTTTCTATAGCCTAGGAATTGATTGGGAGGAGACTAAGAGAAGCCCCCACCCTTAACAAAGTGAAAGATGCCTACGAGTGAATCAAATCAGGCACATATTTGTGGATTCTTCTCCAACATCCTCTGTCCACATTTATCACTTCCTCCTCCAAATTCCTGAATAAATTTTGGGAATAAATTTCTTGTCTTGTATTGTCCCAGTCCCTGGTTTCTTGTTAAACACACATTAAAAACTCTGTAAAATAAAGGTCTACTAAGAGAGACAGTGAGGATGGAAGATGGAATGTGTGAAAGAGAAAGAAGAAAGGGGAAAAAGAGAAAATAAATCAATTCAGGCCAACATATCAGCTATTCTACTCACTATATAACTGTGAGGAGCTGTTGGTTTTATTTTTCTCTCTAAGTAATGAAATCCTAATAGTTTATGGAGTTAAGGAAAAAATTTATGTTCTGGCAAAGGAGCTCAAGCAAATATTCAAGTTTAGATTTATTAAAGTAAAGAAAATTAGCTTCTTGGTATGGAAACATTAATTGTAGATCTCAGGTATCCTTCTAGCCTCTCTTTCCTCATGTGGAAGTTGCCCAAAATAAAACTGACATTTTTCTTCATAAATATTACTATCTTTGGGCTACTTCTCTATACAAGAACGAACTTTGTTCCCAGGTATTTTCAGCTCCAAATCCATATTCTTATTCCTGGTTTTATGATCTACTCTTTAATCTAAACTTGTGTTAACAATACTATCAATTTACCCCCAAAACTTACCTCTAGCCTCAACAATATTTACTTTTGTCAGAGAATCTTAGCTTTGCCCTTTATTCTGTTTATGGCTACAGGCTTAGGATAAGGCTGCTTATCTCCAGGATGCATTTTTCCTTCCCACCACTTAAATCTATTACCATTATAAAAATGTCCCTTCTTAACAACTGCATGCCCTTGGGATAGTGGGGTAAACAAAGAGAAGGTGGAGATAGGTCTGACTTTCAGATATTCAGTAATTTAATTGATTTCCTGATGACTGTCACTATCGAGATAGGGCAATGCAGTTGATGCTATAGGCCATCTATAGCTTAGAAACACTCTTATTAGGCATATAAGGTTAGTTTTTTCCATTGCTATCACAGGTAAGCCCTTTGTAATTGCCTCTATAGTGTCTCATCTATGACAAGTAGAGTCAGCAGTAGTCATTCAAAACAGTTATCCATAGACAGGTTCTATATGTTTACTTCATCTTCAAGACACTGGGTATTTGTTGGTGATCAAGATATACACAACCCCTGTCCTTTTAGAGCTTGTATATTAAGGGAGAGAGAATTAATACACAAATAAGGTCATTTCAAAGTGATAAATACTATCAAATAAACAGGATGATATGACAAATTGGACAAAGGTGAGACAACTGTAGATTGAGTCATTAGGGCAGGTTTTCTGATGTTGTGCAATGTGAACCAAGGTTTGATAAAAGACACAGCATTTCAAAGTCCTAGGAAAAAGCATTCCAGGTAGAAGAATCAACAAGAACAGAAATCCTATGGTTGAAAGGACATTAGTGTATCTGGGTAATTTGAGAGGATTCAGTGTAGTTGTGGCACAGTGAGGAAGGGAGAAAGTGGTACAAGTTGATGTAGGAAAAGAGGCAGAGACAAATCATCCAGGTCCTGTGGACCAAAGTACGGAATTTAGTTTTCACCATAAGTAAAATAGAGGCCACTGGAGGATTTTAACAGGGGGTTGATACTTAGTTTTCTGTCAAAATTGCTATGTTTTCTCCATGGAGAAGGGGGTAGGACAAAGACAGCACACCAATTTCACTTTTGCTCCTACTTCAGAGATAGGATCCTGGAAAAACATGAATGTTGGAATAAGGTGATTTTTAGTGTCTATTAATGATCACTAAAAATTTTCTAGGTAGACCCTGTTTCTCTTGACATCTTAGCACTAAAGTTATTGCCTGCAGAGTATTCCACAGCCAACATCAGTAGATCAAATGACTACAAAACATTTGAAAGTTCTATATACAAGCATATAGGGCTAAAAAAAATATTCTAAGATAACAGGAAGTTCCAATTACTATGGGCTAGACTAGCTGATTAGATAAGGAAGGGATAAGACTGAAATGATGCTTAATTACAAAGACCTTAACCAGGGCAATTTTGTGTTTAAGTGGTGAACACAGAATAGATCTTCCAATTCTGATTTACCCCCTTTCAACTAGAGAGACCCCCTTTGTTCTCAAGGTTAAAGTTAAGTCTACATGAAGGTTTATCTGTATTTATAAGCACTATCATACAGTATATTATTTTTTCATTGAGGTATTATTGATGTACAACAGTATATTGGTTTCAGGTATCCAAAGTAATGATTAGACACTTGTATACAATGAAAAATTATCACCACATGAACTCCAGTCCCTATCTACCACCTTAAAATTTTTTGAAAAAAAAATATTTTTTCTTGTGTAAGTACATTTAAGATTCATTCTTCCAGCAGCTTTCAAATATGTAGTGCAGTGCCATTGACTACAGTCACCAAGCTGCACACTACATCCCCATAACCTATCCATTTCACAACTGGAAGTCTACCTCCCAACATCCTTTACCCATTTTGCCACACCCAAACCCCCAGCCTCTGGTAGCTACCACTTTGTTCTCCGTACTCATGAGTTTTGTTTGTTTTGTTTTTAGATTCCAAACATAAGTGAGACTAAATGGTATTTGTCTTTCTCTGTCTGACTTACTTCCCTTACCACAATACCCTCAAGTTCCATCCATGATGTTGCAAATGTCAAGATTCCTTTTTTTTTGGGGGGGAGGGGAGTAGTATTCCATTCTGTGTGTGTGTGTGTGTGTGTGCCACATCTTCTTTATTCATCCATTGATTAAGTTGTTTTCATATCTTGGCTATCGCAAATAATGCTGCAATAAATAAAGGGGTGTGTATATTTTTTGATTTAGTGTTTTTGTTTTCTTCTGATAAATACCCAGAAGTGAAATTGCTAGATATTATGGTAGTTCTAGCTTTAACTTTTTAAGGAATCTCCATATTGTTTTTGGTAGTAGCTGCACCAATTTACATTCTCACCAACAGTGCATGAGGGTTTCCTTTTCTCCCTCTTGCTGACACTTGTTATTTCTTGTCTTTAATAATAGTCATTCTGATGCATGTAAGGTGATAACTCTTTGAGATTTTGATTTTCATTTCCCTGATGATTAGTGATGTTGAACATCTTTTCATATGTCTGTTGGCCATTTGTAGGTCTTCCTTGGAAAAATGTTTAGTCAGATCCCTTGCCTATTTTTTAATCAGATTGTGTGTGTGTGTGTGTGTGTGTGTGTGTGCGTTGCTGTTGAGTTACATGAGTTCTTTATTTATCTTAGATATTAATCCCTTATTGGGTAAATGATTTGCAAATATATTCTCTCATTTAGTAGGTTGCCTTTTTGTTTTGTTGATAGTTTCCTTTGCTGTATAGAAGCTTTTTAGTTTAATGTGATCCAACTTGTTTATTTTGGCTTTTCTTGCCTTTACTTCAGGAGTGAGATCCAAAAATATATCAGCAGGAGAATATCAAGAATCTGACAGCCTATGCTTTATTCTAGGAATTTTATGGTTTCTGGTCTTAATTTCAAGTTTCTAATTTGTTTTAATTAATTTTTGTGTATGGCATAAGACAGTGGTTCAGTTTCATTCTTCCATATGTGGCTGTCCGGTTTTCACAACAGCATTTGTTAAAGAGACTGTCCTTTTACCATTGTATATTTTTGCCTCCTTGTTAAAATTAATTGACCATAGATACATGGATTTATTTCTGGGCTCTCTGTTCTGTTTCTTTAATATATGTGCCTGTTTAATGTGTCAATAATGATTGCTATAGCTTTGTAATATAGTTTGAAATCAAGAAGCATGATGTCTCCAGCTTTGCTCTTCTTCTTCAAGATTACTTTGGCTTTTTGGGGTCCTTTGTGGTTCCATACAAATTTTAGGATTGTTTATTCTGTTTCTGTTTTTAAAAATGCCATTGGAATTTTGATAGGGATTGTATTGAAACTGTAGCTTTCTTGGATAATGTGGACATTTAAAAAATATTAATTCTTCCAGTCTATGAGCATGGAATATGTTTCCACTTGTTCATGTCTTCTTTAATGTTTTTCATCAATACCTAATAGTTTTCAGGGTACAGGTCTTTCACCTCTTTGGTTAAATTTATTCCTGGATATTTTATTCTTTTTGATGAAATTGTGAATGGGACTCTTAATTTCTCTTTCTGATAGTTTATTGTCAGTGTATAGAAATGCAACAGATTTTTGCATGTTGATTCTGTAAACTACAACTTTACTGAGTTTGTTTATGAGGTCTAAGAGTTTTTTGGTGGAGTTTTTAGGGTTTCCTATATGTAAAATACGCCATTGGGGTGCCTGGGTGGCTCAGTCTCTTAAGCATCTGACTTTAGCTCAGGTTATGATCTCACAGTTCATGGGTTTGAGCCCCCATCAGGCTCTGTGCTGACAGCTCAGGCCTGGAGCCTGCTTCTTCTTCTGTCTCCCTCTCTTTCTGCCCCTCCCTTACTCATACTCTGTCTCTCTTTCTCTCTCAAAAATAAACATAAAAAAAAAACTTTTAAAGATAAAAATAATGTCATCTAGAAATAATGACAGTTTTACTTCTTCCATTCCAATTTGGATGACTTTTCTTTTCTTGTCTTTTCCTTTCTTCTTTTCTTTTTTTCTTTTTTTTTTTTTTTCCTTTTATTTCTTTGTTTTGCCTAGTTGCTCTGGCTAGGGCTCCCAAAACTCTTACAACTGCTGAAAGAGGGCATCCTTGTCTTGCTTGTGCTCTTGAAGGAAAGCTTTTTACCATTGAGTACGATATTAGCTGTGGTCTTGTTATATATGGACTATATTATGTTGAGGTATGTTCCCTCTATACCTGCTTTGTTAGATTTTTTTTTTGATAAATGGTTGTTGAATTTTGTAAATGATTTTTCTGCATCTATTGAGATGATAATATGATTTTTATCCTTTGTTTTGTTAATGTGGTATATCATGTTGATTGATTTGTGGATGTTGAACCATTCTTGCATCCCTAAAATAAATCCCACTTGATCATGGTATATGATCTTCTTAATGTGTGTGTGTGTGTGTGTATTTTTTTTCTTTTCTTTTTTTTTTTTTTCTGATGTCCTTGTCTGGTTTTGTTATCTAGGAAATGTTGGTCTCATAAGATGAGTTGTAAGTGTTTCCTCCTCTTCAATTTTTAAAAAGAGTTTAAAAAGAATATGTATTAAATCTTCAAATCTTTGGTGGTATTTATCTGTGAATCCATCTGGTACTGGAAAGTTTTAGATTACTGATTTAGTCTCCTTACTGGTAATCAGTCTATTCAGTTTTTGTATTGCTTCATGATTCAGTCTTTGAGAAGTATACATTTCTTGGAATTTATCCATTTCTTCTAGATCGTCTGATTTGTGGGAATATAATTGTTCATAATAGTCTCTTATGATCCTTTTTATTACTGTGGTGTCCATTGTAACTTTCCTTTCATTCTTAATTTTATTTATTTGAACATTATCTCTTTTTTAATTAGTGAGTCTAAAGGCTTGTCAACATTTTTCTTTTCAAAGAGTGAGCTTAGTTTCATTGATATGTTCTACAGTCTTTCTATTTCATTTATTTTTGCTCTGAGCTTTATTTCCTTCATTCTACTAATATGGAGTTAGTTCTTTTTCTATTTTGTATAGGTGTAAAGACAGATTGTTTATTTAAGACTTTTCTTGTTTCTTGAGGTAGGCCTGTATTAACTATGAATTTCCCTTTTAGAAATTTTTGCTGCAACTCATATATTTTCGTACACTGTATTTCCATGTTCATATGTTTCAAGGTGTTTTTTTTTTATTTCACCTTTTATTTTTTCTTTAACCAATTAGTTTTTAGTAGCATGTTGTTTAATCTCCACGTATGTGTGACTTTTCCAATGTTCTTCTTATAATTGATTTCTAGTTTCATAGCATTGTGATGGGAAAAGATATTTGATGTGTTTTCAATCTTCTTCAATTTTTTTAAAGGTTATTTATTTATTTTGAGAGGGAGAGAGACTCCCAAGCAGGCTCTGCACTGACAATGTGGAGCCAATGCAGGGCTTGAACCCACTAACTGTGAAATCATGACCTGAGCCAAAATCAAGAGTCAGATGCTTAACTCACTGAGCCACCCAGGCATTCCAATCTTCTTTGATTTGTTGAGACTTATTTTTGTGGCCTGATGTGTGATCTACACTGGAGAATGTTCCACGTGCACTTGAAAAGAATGTATATTCTGCCACTTTTGGATGGAATGTCCTTTAAATATCAAAGTCTATTTGGTATAATGTGTCATTTAAGGTCAATATTTCCATATTGATTTTCTGTCTGTGTGATCTTTCCATTGGTGTAAGGAGGGGAATTAAAGTTCCCTACTATTATTGTATTATTGTCAATTTCCCCCTTTATGTCTGTTAATAGTTGTTTTATATATTTAGGTGCTTCTATGTTGGCTGCATAAATATTTATAAATGTTGTGTTCTGTTGTTGGATTGACCCCTTTATCATGATTTAATGCCCTTCATTATCTTTTGTTAGTCTTTGTTTTAAAGTCTATTTTGACTGATAGAAGTATTGCTACCCATTTTCTTTTCATTTCCATTTTCATGGAATAGCTTCTTCCATCCCTTCATTTTCAGTCTTTGTAATTCCTTACATTTGAGTTGAATCTCTTACAGGCAGTGTATATATAGATGGGTCTTATTTCTTTTATCCATTCAGCTACTCTATGTCTTTTGACTGGAGCATTTAGTCCATTTATATTTAAAGTAATTATTACTAGGTATGTACTTACTGCCATTTTGCTAATTGTTTCTGGCTGTTTTGTCATTCCTCTCTGTTCCTTTCTTTTTCTCTTGCTCTCTTCCTTTGTAGTTTGATGATTTTCTTTACTGTTGTGTTGAGATTCCTTTGTTACTATATTTTGCATATCTACGACACATTTTTGCTTTGTCGTTACCATGAGCTTCACATGTAATAGCCTATATATATATATATATATGTACACACATATATATACATATGTATGTATGTGTGTATATATATACATATATATGTGTATATACATACATATGTGTGTGTATATATATATATATATACATATATATGTGCGTGTATATATATATATACATATATATATATAAAACAGTCTATTTCAAGTTGATAGCAACTTAAGTTTGAACACATTCTAAAAATACATCTTTACTCCCCTCCTCAAGTTTTATTTTGATGTCCTATTTCTTATTTTGTGCATTCTTAACTTATTACAAAAGTAATTATTTTTACTATTTTTATTTTTGTCTTTTAACCTTCCTACCAGCTTCCTTTGGGATTAATCCACTACCTTTACTATATACTTACATTTACTAGTGTGATTTATATGCTAATATGTTTTCTTGTTACTAATTAATGTCCTTTCTCTTCAACTTAAGGAAGTCCCTTTAACATTTCTTATAAGGCTGGTTTACTGGCAATGAACTTTAGTTTTTCTTTGTGTGGGAAATTCTTTATCTCTTCTTCAACTCTGAATGATAACTTTGTCAGGTAGAGTATTCTTGGTTGGAAGTTTTTTTCCTTTCAGCACTTTTATTATATCATGCCACTCTGTACTGGGCTGCAAAGTTTCTGCTGAAAATCTACTCATAGTCTTCCGAGGGTTCCCTTTTATATAAAAGGCTGTTTTTCTCTTGCTGCTTTTGAGATACTCTGTCTTTAACTTTGATATTATATGGGAAGTTTTCAATCATTATTTTTGCTAATAAGTTTTTTGCTCTCCTTTTCTCCTTCTGGGTCCCCTATAGTGCAAATGTTATTACACTTGATGTCGCCTGTAAGTCCTGCAAACCATCTTTACTCTTTAAAATTCTTATTTTTTTTTTCTTTTTGCTGCCCTGTCTAGGTGAGTTCCACTATCCCATATTCTAGATCACTGATCATTTTTTCTGCTTCATCTAGTCTGCTGTTGCACCCCTCTGGTGTGTTTTTTTCAGTTGAGGTATTGTGTTCTGCTCTGTGACTTCTGTTTGGTACTTTCATATATTTTCTGTCTCTTCCTTGAAGTTCTCACTGTGTTCACCCATTCTTTTCCCAAGTTCAGTATCAGGTAATTTACTTATCTCCATTTCATTAAATTTTTTTTTGAGGTTCTTTCTTTTTCTTGTGTTTGGAAAATATTCCTTTGTTTCTTCATTTTTGTCACTTTCTGTGTTTGTTTCTATATATTAAGCAAAACAGCTACCTCTCTCAGTTTTGAAGGAGTGGTCTTTGTATAGGAAATAAGCCTTATTTTTTCAATCTTGCCCTAGCACTTGGTTTTCTTTCGAAACTTTGTCACTGTCTGAGCAGCCTGATGTATTCTCAGTAGATCCCAGTTAATGAGGCTGTGCAAGATTTGTCAGTGTTCCAAAGAGAGAATTCTCAGTCAGCACCTAGTTTCAGGCTGATTGGAAGCCAGAAACTTACACAGCAGCTTTTAAAGTATCTAAATATATACAGCTCTGTGGGTCTGCAATAGTAAACTTTGCTGGCCTCTATACCAGGAGACCTAGAGGTATCCCCTGGGCAATAGTTGCAAAAATCAGGGCTTTAAATGAGAGCATAAGCTCCTTTCTGGGAGGTATTGGTGAGCTGTAGTTAAGGCTGAATTCGAGTGCAAAGTTGGTGTCTCCTGGAACACATTTCCTGAGTGCACTTCCCTAGCCTCCAGATATGTGGGAAACATGAAGTCAGCCCCTGAGGCTGAAGCTCCAGGACTAGTTAATAGGCCTTTTTCACAGAAAGACTAATGTGTGCTTCAGTCTGCTCACTGTATAGTTCCTGGGAGTGGTCTCCTGCCAAGAGCTGTCTCTCTGATTGTTAGTGAAAGGGACCCAGGAACACAGGTACCCCTGGCAACCAGAGCCAGGCAATAAAGAATATCCCTTGTGTGGACTGCATGTGCCTGCCAGCTTCAGTGAGACAGTCAGAGAGTATAGGACCAGGGCACACTTGCCAGTGCTAACAAGGTAGAGGAAGAGCCCCCAAAATGGCACCCACCAGTGCCTATATCCTTAGAGAGCATCTGAATAGGCTCCCGTCCCACCAGCAGATGCTTTAAGATAAGCAAACGAATCTCCCTTACAAATAGCCTAGGTGTTTTTCAAACTTCTACTTTTGTGCTGGTCTCTGGGATGAGTGAGTCTGTGCATAAGCCCTTTAAGAGAAGTGTCTCAGTCCCCTACAGCTCTTTGGGGCCCCCTTGGATTTCAAAACCAGACATTTGAGCAGCTCATCTCTGTTGCAGATCCTAAGGGTGACGTACCTGATGTGGGTATTAGCCACTCATTCCTCAGGGAGAAGCTCCAGATTTCTGAAACCCCTCCTAATTTTGGGTCACCACTTCAAGGATAGAGCTTTGGGTGAAACCACATCTCTGCCTCTCCTACCCATCTAAACAACATTTAACATTTGTGAAGAAGCTATTCAGCTAGTTTTCAGGTCTTTTTCAGATTCAAAGAAAATTGTTTTATATGTAGCTATACATTTAGTGTGTCCATTGGAGGTGATGAGTTCAACGTCTTCCTATTCTACCATTTTGATTTGGAGTTCCCCTTCCAATATTATTCTCAAAACATGTGTAATGTTTTGTTTTTATCTCACTAATAAATTGGAATTTCATTTAGCATAAAAACTAGTAGATCGATAGGCAACCAGATGTCCATCCAAGATGGAATTTGGTAAATATTTGATTGATCCATTTGATATGAGCTTCTGGGACATATTCTTAAGCTAATCTGACTTGCATTTAACAAAATATAAAAATATTCAAGGTTTATGTCAATTACTTATATATTGAAGCACTCCTGCTAAAAACTACCTCTATTGCAATAACCCAGGAAATAAAATTAAGAATTTTGACAATTTATTTTTGTACAGTATCTGCTCTTATGATGTATTACTTCCAAAGTAGATAGTATTCAATAAAAGAAGTGATAAAGGCTGTATTCAATCTGGTTAGAAAATTACATAATCCTAGTAGGTATTAAGTAAGAAATATTAAATGGCTATATTTTTCAAGATATTGAGCACAAAGAAGGAGAAAGTTCTGATTAATAAAATATATCTGAAATATATGTATCCTAAAGTGAATGAAACAAATTAGGAAGATCTGGGTTAAGTGTGTTTACCATCAATGGTCTTTAAGCTCAGTTGAATGGAATATAGGCAGACCCAGTAATCACCCCTGATAGAACTCATAGTAGATATTTGACATTTTTGTTTTGTTCTGGTTGCCTGCCATTGAAGTTTCTAATTCTTATTAGCACCTTATCTCCCTGTTGTCAAAGCCTCCATGTCGTGTAGCCTTGATAGAAGGGAGTGCCCAGCCCCACACATACCAAGGGGGATGATTTTTCTCACTCCATACTGACATAGCCAAGAGATAGCACATGTTTTGAGATTGGGCAACTTGGCTTTGGATCTCCTAAGACTGTGAATTTTGAAGGTCTCATTCACTAGAGTTTATATTCTCTAAAGTAGAAGTCTGAAACAGCCTCTTACTGCTTCATGAACCTTGTCATATTTTCATTACCTAACCTTGTAGAGCTCCCCTTGGTCTTTGCCCAGTTCCCAAATCAAATTCTTCAGGCTGTCATGAATTTTTTGAGCCTCCAATATTCTTTCAATAAAATTCCTTTTTTGCTTAGGATAGAGTTTGGTTCCAATGCTTGGAAGCAAGAAATGGGATTAATACTGACCCAGACAGTATTTCATCTCTTTGTCCTCAGTGTCCCTTCATACCCCCTCCAGGCCAACCCTACCCAGTCCTATTTTCCCCTTTGGTGTAAGCGTCTTCTATGTTTCCAGTGTGCACTGCTTCCCCAACCAGAGCCCCAATGACCAAGATGCCTTTTGTTTCTTTTTCTTCCAACTCAGAATCTACTCTTACGTTATAAAAATTATTAGGAGAAGATTAAAGCCAAAGCTAGAACAGCTTTTTGTAAACTTAGTATCCTTAGAATCTGATACGGTAGGTGTTAAAAGTGTGGCCTCAGAGACCACACTTCCACAAAGGAAAACACGGGAGAAGCCCCAGAATTTGCCTTTTTTATAAAGTAAATAGAATCTTACTAAACAGAGTCAAAGAACCACAGTTCTATCTGATGAATCTATCTGTTTTCATTTGGCTTTGAAGGAAAAGAGTCACATTTGGATGGTTCCATATTTCATTATGTATTTCATATCTCATTCATATTTACCTCACCCACTGATTTCATAAGCAATATGTAATTTCTTTGGCCTTCAGTGCACAGTTTACTCTAATTTGTCTGTGCTTTCTTGTGAATTTGTTATTACCATTTAAAGCTTATTTATTTATTTTGCTAAATGAAGTATCTAACTTCTTAAAATCAATTATAGAGCATTTTGCAAAGGTCAGTGTAGTCATTGCGTTACTGAGACAACTTAAAATCTGCTTCTCAAAGGAATCCTTCCCCTAAGCTTGGAGAATGGTAAACATTTGCCATTAGCAGCCACTTGCTGAGGAGTCCTTTAATAAACTGTAAAATACATTCACTGCTTTAGGATATCATAGAACACATAAATATGTGTTTTATTCTACTCTATCAAAAATACTACTGATAATAAAATTAAATTTTTTTCTTTTTTTACATTTTTTAATGTTTATTTATTTTTGAGAGAGAGGGAGGGAGAGAGCAGAGGAGGGGCAGAGAGAGAGGGAGACACAGAATCTGAAGCAAGCTTCAGGCTCTGAGCTGTCAGCACAGAACCTGATGCAGGGCTCAAACCTGCAAACCGTGAGATTACGACCTGAGCCAGAGTTGGACGCTTAACCAACTGAGCTACCCAGGTGCCCCAATTTATTTTCTTTGAAAAATAATTGTATATGTACTATTCTGAATAGAATTTCTCTGTAAGAAATGAAAAACCCAAAACATTTTTTTTTCTAAATTTCATATAGTTTTCATTATAGCTATATAATAAAAATGATCCTGGTTGGAGGTTGAAAAAGTTTTAATCCCCAGTCTAACTTTTTAAAAATCTTATAATTTGCAGTTCCAATTTTTTCATCTGTGAATGAATATAATTCTACATGCCTGATTATATGACTTTAAGACAGAATTAATCTTTATAAACTATAAAAGCACTTTACAAACAGAAAATACTTATAAACACTATATAAATATCATCATAGAATATGTCATTCAATTTAAATAGTGTTTAAGATAGTAACAATAGTAGTCTATATAGTTTTATGTGTTTGGCACTTCTCTAATCTGTGTGTGTGTGTGTGTGTGTGTGTAGAGAAAGAGAGAGAGAGAGAGAGAGGGAGAGAGAGAGACTCATTTAATGCCCAAACACACCGTATAAAATTGGTATTATTGTCCACATTTTTGGATGAGAAAGCTGAGACACAGAGAAGTTAAATACTCCGACAAAGATGCCACAGATATTTCACAGGTGTTTTGCATAAACGTGGCAAGAACAAAAAATTTTTCAATGAACATCTCAGTATGCACAAGTATTTGGGAATTGACCCCGGTGTCTTGATAGTACCATGACATAAATATACACTTTTGTCCTTATGAAGCTCAACAAAATAAATGCATTCTATTTAACTAAAAGGAGTTTGTGTTATTCTCACTTCCCTTCCAAATCCTATGACTCTAAGATGATTGCCTGCCTTTACGCAGATAACAAAAATAGCCAACTGGAATGCCATGTAATTGCAGGAATTTTAATTGGCTGGGAAAGAAGAGCACAAAATAGTATTACAGTCATAACTAGCCTAGATTTAAAGTTAGTGACTAAGTTCGTGATTTAGGAGGCTCTTCTGCAATGTGTGCTGCTTCCTCCGAATCCTTCATCAGAGAACTAGAGTCCTACATCTTTCCTTACCTAAGCTAAAACTCCAACCACTACCATCATTTCTGTTATATCATTTTTTATCACATTTGTTCTGGTAAAAGGCATAGAAGTCATTATGCTCATTGTGGTGTACCATGAATTATTATTTTTTTAATGTTTATTTGTTTATTTTTAAGAGAGAGAGGGGGGGCAGAGAGAAAAGGAGACAGAGAATCCAAAGCTGGCTCCACACCATTCGCACAGAGCTGTAAGTGGGGCTCACACCCACAAACCCTGAGATCATGGCCTGAGCCGAAATCAAGAGTCAGACGCTTAATTGGCTGAGCCAACCAGGTGCCCCCTGCACTGTGAATTATTGATGAATGTTAACCGTGAAATTACAACATCAATGATTTTGTGCCAAATCAGATACCATTGCTCACTAGACTATGACGTATACTGGGCAGAGTTTTAAGAGAGGTAAATGTGTAAAATTTGATTTCCCACTTTTATTTGCTTCTTAAATTAGAAAAAGGTTGCTGCTATTGGATTAATTGCAAAGAATACTCAGGTTTGGTGGGAGATGTTCTGGGTTGTGAGGTGGATGTAGGGTATCTGGAATGGGATGAGAAGAGGGTCCTGTTATGTCTCTCTTCACTGAAAACCATTAGCAGTGATTGCTTTACATTTTTATAAGTTTATACTCACAGAAGCATGGGGAATCTGGCCCCAAGATCATGAGATTCAACAGGCCTGTGCAAAAGAGTAGCTGAAAAAAAGATGAAGGGGGCTGGGCAGTTTCATGAGGGTATACAAGCAAGAGATGTTAGCCTCCGCTGGGCACCAAAATGAAGACCTCTGGCCTAGATTCAATGTAGGGAGGTCACCGTGAGCGAGTACACTTGGATTCTGGAAAAAGAACCACACTAGAATGGAATATGTTAGAAAAGCCAAGTGATTGCCACTGTTTTGTAATCATATATGAGCAATGATTTTGTGCTAGCTTCTTCGTTAAGGATCTCATTCTCCTGAGCTATCTTTCAACGTGGAAGTATTTCATTTGGAATAGTTTTCCTCATCTCCTTCTACCCATTGGACAAGTATGACTCATATGATTAGTGAGTTTGTCAGAAGGAAATAATCATGCTTAGCTCTAAATGCATGGCATCTCTCCCTTTCAGATGCTCCTATTTTTGGAGAGAGCTGCTATCTGGTCTCTTCTCAACCACGTGGTAAGTGGTCTGCCCCTACAAAGAGGGACTAAGGTTGTTTGACTCTGTCAGTGACTAAAAGTGTGAATTTATTTTCTGAGTGAACTATTAGTGGCCACATGGTGGCCACACACTGAAGTCACATCATCGAATTCAGCCTTCAGCAGTAATAGCATTAGTATTAATGTTTCCATTTGTCCTTTGTGTCTTATTTCTCAGTCTTATATTTGAGAAACAAAAGGGCTGTGATACACCGACCCCCACTAAAGCCCCAATCCATATGTCAATTCCTTAAATCTTGGAATATTATTAGTATTCGTTTTCATTGCTACCTAAACAAATTACCACAAATGCAGCACCTTTAAACAACACAGATTTATTTTATCAGTTACTGTAGGTCCGATGCATTGCACAGTGTGGCTAAATTCTGCCCAGTGTCTCGGTGGGCTCAGATCAAAGTACTGGCTGGAACTACTTTGCAACAGATACCTGGTCACTTGCCATGTGGCCCCCTCCATCTTCCAGCCAGCAACAGCCATTCAAACTCTTCTCATACTTTGAATCTCTCTGACTTGCTGTTGTGGCTCTCTCTTTGGCTTTTCAGGCTTCACACAAGTACACTGGACCAACCTAGGTAATTCGGTATAGTCTCCTGATCTTAAACTCAACATATTAGTAACCTTGATTACACCTACAAAAATTCCTTTTGCCATATAAAATAACACGTCCATAGGGAGCAAAAATCATGAGGGCCAAGTTTCTGCTTGCCACAGTTAGATAATAACATTTCCATTTGTGAAGTAAGAATGTTGAGATTTAGAAAGGACAAAGAATTTGCCATAAGTCACAGATAGTAAATGGCAAAGCTAGAATGAAACACCAAGTATGCTTGCGTTCAGGCTCAGTGCTTCCCTTGAACATGAAATGCCCCCATTCTTGCCCACTGTTCACCTTGGACAAATGATGCAATTTATTTCTAATGAAACACAGCTTGTGGGGGACATTTTTCTGTATAGCAGAAAAGAGAAAGACATGGTCATTGTACTTCAAAACCCCTCTTCCCTTCATCTTGGTTTTTCTGATTGTGCTCCTGTGTCACAAATGTCCCTGCTTCCTAACTAATGGGAAATGGTTGGAGAGAAAATAATTAAAAGCAAATAAAAAAAAGAAAGAAATATAAGAGGAAGAGGTACAAAAAGGAAAGAAAGAGAGGGAAATAGGAAGAAAGGAAAAGAAAAAGTCACAAAAAGGAAAAAGAGAGTAAAAGCAGAAATGACACTAAAGGGGTGCCTGGGTGGCTTAGTCAGTTAAGCAGGCTGACTGGCTCAGGTCACATCTCACAGTTAGTAAGTTTGAGCCCTGCATCCGGCTCCACGCTGACAGCTCAGAGCCTGCTTTGGATGCTCTGTCTCCCTCTCTCTCTGCCCTTCCCCTGCTTCCTCTCTCTCTGTCTCTCTGTCTCTCTGTCTCTCTCTCTAAAAAATAAATAAATAAACACATTAAAAAACAAAATGACACTAAAGTACTCAGAATTAAATATACTTGTAATCTGGTATAATGGTTTATACACTGAGAGATTAGTTAAAATTTTTACCTACTATTCTTTTTTAATTTTGTTTTGTTTTTGAGAGAGAGAGTGGGAGCAGGGGAGGTAGGGAAGAAGGGGAGAGAGAGAGAGACAGAGAGAGAGAAAGATCTCAAATAGGTTCCATGCTCAGTGTGCAGCCTGATGCTAGGCTTGATCCCAGGATCTTGGGATAATGAGCCAGATGCTCAACTGACTGATCCACCCAGGCACACCTGTTTTTGCATTTCTAAGAAAAGCCTGCGCATTGCTGACTAAGCCCCAAACAAAACATATGATCTAGCATTAAACAGCTCAAAAGAGTCTTTAGCTGCTTTAGTGTGAAAACAATGTGAGCCCAGAATTCCAGCTTTAGGTCACTTCATTCCACTTTGTGTCTCACTGTCCTCCTACTTAACAACTGTCCTCGATGCAGACCTCGCTTCCCCTCTCTCCTACTCTGTATTTTTGTTGCAGGTTTCCTCTGTCTTCCTTCCTCCTCTCCTAAGCCCCCAAAACTCACTTTTCTTATTACACCTTTTTCCATTTTGTCCCCAGAAACCCCTATTTCACTGGAAGTATACCCTCAGTCTTTTTTTTTTTTTTAACAGAATGTTCTCTTTGCAAGTAGATCTCCCAAAAGGTCAGTTCCTTTGAGCACTTACTATGTGGAAGACACTGTTCTAGTACTGGGGATACAAAAGTAGAAAAGGACATGGTCATTGGCCTTGTAAATTTTGTAGCCTGGCTATTGGGTAGAGAAGTGGTTAATGTTAATGAGATATGGTTAAAATCAATGATAGATGACACCATGATTTTCTTGCCTTCCATCCCTATTTCAGATCATCATTCTTCCACCCTCCAACAAAATCTCTTTAAGAGGTATGCTCTACCAATATATTATATCTACCCTCAGTGCTACCCATATCTAATTTTAAGTGTCCCCCTCAAACTCATTTCTCTTTCCCCTTCAGGAGATTTTCTAAGCTTTCACCTTCTTCATGAATACCATCCCTCCACTACTGCCCACCTCATTCTCCCAGGTACTTAAGCTTCTTATTCCCCCATGTAAAAAGAACTTTAATTTGGACCTTTTTCTTGTGTCTTCTTCTTTTCATAGTAGAGGAAGTGTCTCTTCACTCTCTCTTCCCTCATTCAGGGTAATTCTTCCTCCTGTTCTTTAGATTTTGCTGCTTTGTCTTCCTCAGAAACTGTGACTCATCATCCATTGCTGGTTTCTTCTGTGTACAACATGCAAACACTGACAAGTCTCACCCATCTGGAACAAAAAAAGCTTGCCTTTGTCCCGTATTACACTCTTAGTTAACTTTTATCTCTCTCCTATATTTTACTCCTTCTTGAAGAAATGGTATTGACTATTATCATCATGACCTCAGCTCCAGTTTGATCTAAAATCCAAGGCAATGTAGGTAATAATGCTTCATCAGAAGCTGCAACAGATGTGACTTCATGAGACAAACACACAGAAATAAGAAACATTTCTTACTTTCTTTTAGTTGGATTAAATACACTTCTAAGTCTCCCTCCAGCCAGAATGTTGAGAAACCCAATCTTTGCTTTGAAAGAACCCTCTACTACTCGGGTTCGCCATGAATTGAGAGGTTTCTGGGGTGCCTGGCAAACAATGTGTTTACTCCTGTAATTATCTGCTGACTACTGGTCACTGGCCTCATCTCCCACCACTTCTCTGCTCGGCCTTTGCCCCTGTCTTATCAGTGACTTTTATGATATCCTTTACTGCATCCATGCCCTCACCAATCCTGTCTTCCATACAGAGATTGCCCTTTTCTCTCTTCCTCCCTTGGATTTCTCCTGTTTATTCCTCAAAACTGAGCTCAGGTTTTCATTTCTTCCTTGCTCTTCCTAACCCCTCAGCGTGAATTAGACATTCTCATAGCGTCACCATTGCATTCTGTCCAGACTTCGTTTAATTATTACTAGGTTCTGTGATTAGAAGAAAATATGTTAGGCTCCCCAGGAATTTAGAATCCTGGGGAGAATGTAAAGGAAAAAATAGGCAATTGCAATACTGTATGTGAAGTTTAGCAGAAGTAATTCTAGAACTTAGAGAAAATTTTTGAATAGTTAACATGTATTCAGCCTTTTATATTTCACATATTACAAATATTTTACGTGTGTCATCTCATTTAATTCTCACCACAAAACTATGAAGAGCACCTGTACCGACTTATAGGAAAGAAAACCGAATACAAAGAGACTTGTAACTTGTCCAAGGACTCACCACCAATACATAGTGAAACCTTTGACATAAGGAAGCCTGACTTCAGGATGTAGTCTATTAACTAACATACTATACTAGTTCACTTATGTTTCATAACATTTCCTCAACAGTGAGTATTAAAAGAGACTTTGTAGCTGAGAAATCATTGTCTACTTAAAGACCAGAGTGAACAAAAATAGAACTTGATGAGTGGTGAGAAATGAGTTTTCAAAAGTAAGGGTGGGCAGATAATAAGGAGACTGTAAACCCTACAAGAATTTTCATTTCAGCGTGATAGCAATGGGCACCCAGTTAGGAAGCTATTGATATGGTTTTGTCAAAAATGGGGCAAAGCAGATAGAGAAACATATATGGATTTTAGATAAAATTACCAGCCATGGGTGACCTTGAATACTGAGTATGAGGAGAGTGAGCAAAAGAGTCTCCCACTTTCTGGCTAAATTAATTGTTGGAAGATGTCATCTTTCTTTAAAATAGAAAACCGGGGAGGAGGAGGCTATCTTTAAGAAGAGAAGGTAATTTGCATTGTTGACGTGCTGAGCTTGGATGTGGCCATTCCAAATGCCCAGAAAACAATATATCTATTTAGGATAAGATCAATGTAAAGATATGAGCCAGATGCAGGAGCCATCACTACATGCACTATAAGTGACCCTACATAATTGTGTGACACCAACTGGGAATGAGAAAGGCTTTGGACAAATCCTGAGAAAAACCAACTTCTAAAGGATACAGAGAGAAAGAGAACCTATAGTAGAGACTTACCAATAGCCAGATAGAAAAACCAAAAGATTCTAGAGTCAAGGGACTATTGTAAGGAAGCCTGAAAAAGAGTGTTTCAAGAAGAGAGTGAAGACTACAGAATCTAATGCTAGGATAAAGTCAAGTAAGTGTTCATTGGTTTTGACAAGAAGACAGGAATAGTAATAGTGGAGCAACAAGGAAGAGTGAAGTTCTCTGCCCAGATCTCTGCTTCTGGGCCTAAACATCCATCCCCAGCTGCTCCAAATATTTGTGGTTATTAGCTCTCAATTGCACCCCTCAGTGGAAACTGCACCTGCCAAAGGGATTACCCTCCCTGAAGGGTGGCCCATGACCAATGCTTCCTCATGTGAGAATGCAAAGATCTCTTGTTCAATTTGGGATAATTCTGAATGACCATCTTAATTTCATAGCTCTCTTAGTTTCGGCTGAGATCAACAGATTTTATGCTTGCTAGTCCGCCTATCAGAGTCCATTTCAGAAAATCCAATCCAATACAGTGCATACCAGAAGTGGTCCTGTAAAGTGGACTGTAAGTTGGATTTTGGAGGTGGGTCCCTCACTGGCCAGCTGGCAGTAAGGACACCATCAGCGGGAGTGGTTGAAGTATGGCTAGCCCCTGGCATGATGTGATAGCACAAGAGCTGAAAGCTTCACCGACAGCTAATGGAGATGAAATACCAGTGGACAAGGAAGAACTGACTGACAAAATGTCTCAGGCATTTGCAAGGAATGAGGTAAAATACATTCTTAAAATAAGTGGCTATTGCTGATCATCACTAAAGAGAGATAAAAGATGGTCTAAAGGTGATAAATTGCCAATTAGAGACAAAATGTGAGAGTCAGAGAGACATCCTTATGAAAATTCTAACCTCCTGTAGCCAGAGGTCAGAGAGAGGAGAGTACCAGACTCACAATTAATTTTAGGAGTAGGAAAACTTCAAAGACATTGAATTCCCAGCTCTGAAAGTTCTTCTGTACCGTGGTGGAACCCTAAGAGGAAAAGAGTAGATGCTGTCGAGAGCCTTGAACACCCTGAGTTCCATGAAACCACTGAGCCTGAAGTAATGGCTCATTCCCTGTTATTAAAAGACAGTGGCTGCTCCCTTTGAAGATCATGCTGAGGCCTCAGATGAGGCAGGTGTCTCACAATACAATGCTTTCCCTCCTTAGCTCCTCCTTGTACTTTCCCCATTGGCTACCAACCAAAGGGCCAAATTCAAACACAGCTCAGTGGTATATGCTAGGTCTGCTAAGGGGAGAGAAAAACTATACACTGATGGAGATGCAAGATGGGAACAATATGTGCCGGCAAAAGGCACAATGGTGTGTATAAGACTGGAGCCTGAGGGTGCTAGAACAAGGGGAAATCTAACATAAAGTTGGATTGGGAGAGTTTACCAATATGGTGCAATCTTGTATGACACAAGATTTAAATTCTAACAAGTGCTCTAAGAAATTATGTTAACATGTTGCTAAGATGGCTCCTAGAAGCTTGAAGAAAATGTTAGAACTATCAGGGCAGATAGGGAAGGAAGAAATCAATGAGAATGATGAGATCAAGGTGATGGTGTTTAACTGTCTAAATAAAGTGGATCCAATTTATCACAGTGAGTGTTAAGATCAGAATGGGAGCCAAACAGTCCCAACCTGTGAAGATCTATGCAAATAGTTAATACAGTACCATGATCTGAAGACAACATAGATGGGCAACATCTAGGGTACTGCCTAACTTATATAATAAAAATGAATCAATTAATCAAGAATTGATAATCAGGAAGATGAGGGCTGTCACCTCGATAGAAATTTAATTTCAAAACCTGAGCCAGTTTTCCAACCTAGAAACCACTGACTGAATTAGAAGCCATGTCCCATTAGGAAAGAACCTGCAAAACTGTGATTCCTTTAGAACCTCCCTAAAACTGTGATTCCTTTAGAACCTCCCTAATGGCTCTATCACCATTTTTTTGGGTAATGATTGCATTGTGAAATGAAGATTATCAAGGTTTTTAAGGTTGTTGGACACAGGACATGGGACATAAATCACCAAGAATCTTACCTTCTCCAAGTTAGAGTGGATGCCGATATGGGGGGAAATAATAAATGAAATCCTGCACAGGTGTGGCTCACATTTGGTTTCCTGGGTACATGCACCCACCTGATGGCTATTTCCCTGATCTCTTAATGTATATTTGTAGCAGACATACTTGGTAATTGCTTCCTCCACCTGTGAGGTAAGAACTATCCTGATAGGTTACAATGAATTGCCCTCATCCCCTCTCTCCAACCATGAGAGTAAATAAAAAACAATGTGTTCTCTTTGTAGGATTGCAAGTGTCTGAGATTTAAAGAAGGCAGGGGTGGTAGTCCCCATAATATCACCATTTACTTTGTAAAATTTAGATAGATTGTGGTGGTTATTAGTGGACTTGCCACAAATTTAAACAAATAGTAGTCTCAACTGCAGCTGCTGTGACTGTTATCAGAAGTATGATGTTTGCTGGGAAGACTAACAGCCTCTGGTGTATGCTATGCAGCCATTAATCTGGCAAGTGCCTTCTTTCCTATTCACACGAGAAAGAAGGATCAGGAGCAATGAGTAGTCATGTGTGATAGGCAACAGTACAGATTTCTGGTCTTGCCCCCAGGCAATATTCACTCTCCTGCTGTGTGTCATAACATAAACTGAAGAAACCTGAACTATTAGAACATTTCAAGAGATGTTATTTTAACCTGATGGGGTGAACAAGCTGTAAACACTATGTCAGTATCCAAGTAAACACATGCACACTATAAGGTGAAGGGTAAACCCTACAGTGTTTTAGCAAACTGTCATAGTGGTACTCAAATTTGTTTTCCACACAAGGCAGAGGTGTCTTTTTATTTCCTAGATAAGTTTTAATTTGAAATCACATTATGTAGTCCATAACACATGTGTATATTTAAAAATAACACCAAGAAATTTGCAGATAAAGCTGCAGTCCCATTTGATCATTAACTTCAGAGCTGACTATACCATTCTGAGTTTGGTATCTCAAAGTTTTTTATCAGAAAGAAATTATGTATGTAGCAGGCTATGTGTATATTCACACTCGTAAAACATATTACATTAATTTGTCTAGGATGTATGGTTTTACATAAAAGAAATCTGACACTACATGTTACTGTCAACCTGCCTTTTTTTCACTCAATGTTTTGTTTTTGAGATCTCTCAATGTCTACATATGTAGGTATTGCTCATTCATTTTAACTGCTTTTTAATATTCTATTTCATGAGCATACCACATTTTACCTATTTGTTCTATTTATAGGTGCTAATTGTTGGCACATTTTGATATTATGAAGAATGTTTTAGTAAGCATTTACTTATTCAAAATATATTTATTGAGTACTTCTGATGTGCCAGGCATTGTTCTGGTTGTTTATATTAGTGAATATAACAAACAAAAATCCCTGCTTTCATGTAATTTGCATTGTAACAGTGTAGACAGGTGGTAAATAATAACCAACAGAAAAAGTAGAATGGAATAAGAGTTGTGAAACAAAAATAGAGTAATATAAGCAGGTCAAAAGTGCTATAGTAAGATGGGATGTCAGGTTTTATTATTAAATACAGTTACCCAGTTTCTAGCAACTCCAGAGGTCAATTTGATGCAGTATTGCCCATGTTCCAACCACACATCACATCGTTAGCATAAACTATCTGGCATGCTCCAAGGCCTCATGTATGCAAAGAAATTCCTAACAGAATATTCTAAGGGCTTAGGGTTACCTCTCAAGAACCAGTAATGAGCCAGTTCTTTCTCTGGAATGCAAAAGATTTGGACACCCCAGGCCTACTGATTAACCCTTTACTGAACATTTTCAAATATGCAGTTTTTTTCCATTCAAAATTTTATCCATTTTTTTCCCTTTGGTAGGAAGGTTGATCTGAGTATGCTGTTGAAGAAGCAGAACTTTGCTCAGTATTTTGAAAGTATTGCTTTATTGATGTCATGCATCTAATGAACCTGATAAAATAGCTGATGAAAACCAATTTTTATACTTTGTTGTGTTGATTTCCTTTCTGGTGGCTGTAGAAGTTTCTCTTTATCTTTAACATATTGAAGCTACTGTATGTACAGTGTGTTCAGGTGTGAAGTTTAATTTGTTCCTTGATTGTTTATTTGTTTTGATTTTGCTTTGTACTACATAAGCTTTGGCAATACGGGAAATCACACTTCTACAATTCTGAGAAATTCTTTCCTATTATTTTCTCAAATATTGGCTTTCTTTTACTTTCTCTATTACTTTATTCTGGAATTCCATTTAAATAAAATTTTGAACTTCTGGATTTATTCTTCATGCACCTTAACTTCTCTTTGACACTTTCCAGAGTTGACTCTTGCTGTTCCTGGTAGTTATATTTTATAAAGTCTCTGTAAGCATAAGAACTATATTGTTCTTTAGCTAGGTTCAATTTGTTATTTAACCTGACTATACTGAGTCTCTTTTTCATTAATTTCAAACAAATTTTCATTCCTCTGATCTCTGAGTTCATTTACCACAAAATGTAAATTTTTAATAATAATTTACTTTTGTGTCATGTATATATTTCTCTTATTTATCTTTCCATAAATAGTAGCTATACTTATTCCAACTCTTTTTTTTTTCTATTTCTATATTATCTCTATGGCATTAGGTATTAATTCTTTGATTCATGAATGTGTCGCTTCCTTTTCTGGCCTTTCTCATTGGTTGATGATTCTTAGTCACATGTTGATCCTGTGCCCCCAGTTATGACCAGCTGCTGACACCATGGCCTTGTGTGTAGTCACTAACATAAGGAGATATATCTGTCTCTCAATATAGAAATGTCTGGAAATAATGTTTTTATAAACTTTTTACAAAATATGTGTTTTAAACTGATAAACTACAATGCCAGTCTTGAACAGAAGCCAAGAATTTTGGTGTGCATGCTCAGATTACCATCTTGAAACTAGAAGCCCAATGGAGTTGTCAAAACTTGATAGGAGATGTAGCCACAGAAATAGAGGTCCCTGAAAAAAGTTATACCATTAAAAAAAGAAAGTACAGGAATAATGAAACAATCTCAGAATAAAAAAAAATCTATCTCCTTTTTTTCCTCTCATTTCTTTCCAGGGCCTTTTTTTTGAACCAGATCTAAACACAAGCCAGAGAGTTGATGAGCCCAGGAATGCAATTTATTGAAATTTTTAGCGCAGAGTCTAGAAGAAGAGTTACATGGAGAAAATCCAACACATCAAAAATACTTTTAAGAGATAATTTGTCGACATCCTACCTTAATACATACAGGTCAGTGTTTAATTGATTATGACTGTATAACTGAGAATCCACCTCTTATGTTAACCAAAATTAACATACCTGTTCAAATAATCTATACCTTATAATTATTCTTTTTCTTTAGCTAAAATTTTTTTCACTAATTTCAACACCTATAATCCAGAATACATAAATATATAAATTATACATATAAATATATTAGTAAGTAAACTTCAATAAATTATATTGCAGACACAACCATTTTATCTGTTTCTTTGTGTCTTATCTAAGTTTTATATACATTAAGATCCATTAGTGATCTGAAAATCAAGAGATTGGGGCTGAGATTACTGAAAAAAATTATTTTATTTTATTTCTTACTAAATCTTCTTCACACAATGGTTCTTTTATTTTTTTTAGAGACAAGAAAGCAAAGGAGTTAAAAACATTTGCCATGCTCAACAATGTTCTGATGTGCTGGTTGGTTCTGACCAGCATAGCCAATGTCAGCTAAGTTAACATACCATTATGCAGAAAATAAACGTAGCATCAGGAATACAATCTACAAATTTGCTGATCATGGTTGAACACCAGCCAGCAGGTAGTAACTAATGGCACCACAAACAGATGTTGAGTGAACTATATTTAGTAAATACAATGAATTCTCTTTCTTTTCAACTCTATACTTGATGACAATATATCATCTTTGGGTATTCTTGTTATCACTAATTTTACCACAAATATTATTATGTCAAAAATGACCTAAAACATACATATGTGTGTGTACTGTATATATAAAATTTGCCTCACAAGTCTGTTAATTTTTGCAACTACGAAACAATATAAATGATCAATGTCCTCAAATTAATATAAATTAATCCAATTTAATGAACATTTATAGACACACCATTTACCAGGTACTGTAGTATGAACTAGGAATAGGAGGATAAAAAATCATGTTCACTGCCCTCAGAGAGTCATCATATGATAGAAGAAAAGCCTTGTAAATGAATAGTTACATGCAGGACAGAAGGTGAAGCAAAGTCTGTAGATGAAATAGATCATATAAAGTCAGAAAGAATATAACGAACCGTGTCTAAGAGGTTTATAGGTCTATTAGAGAAGTGATCTGAGTTGTGTGTTTTATAGTAGATTCAACAGCCTCTTTCAAGAGGTATATTTATAGGAGTTGGTCGTGGACTGGGGAGTACCAAGGCAAGAGGGATATCCCCTTTGGTGGAGCTTTTCTCTTAATGTAACGTGTATAGAAGTTATGCATTATCATTTATACTCTTATCTCTTAAAATTTTAAAGAATTTTAAAATTATTTAAAGAAAAGTTAATAATTTAAATCTTAATATTAGACTCAATCATGTAACAGCATTTATTGCCTTATCAACATCACTGATGTTGATCTCTTATGTGTAAGGTGTGTGCTCTATGTGCTGGTAGAGGAGACACAGATGATCAGTGAATCCTTCTTTAGAGCCCTGACAATCTAGTAAAAAGGCAATGTTTATGCAGGCAAGAGGCACACAAAATGATAGCTAATATAATATGTATACTAATACAACAAATAATAACAGGAAATAACTACAACAAAATGACAAAATAACAAAATACGAATAGTATAATTAATATTTTTAGTGCTTAATCACTTATGTAACATTTCTTCACATTAATTTCACTTAGTGCTCTCAAATACTTTGAGTTTGATACTTGTACTCCTATTATATTGATGAAGCAAAATAGGTACAGAGAGGCAATAAATATATAAGAATAAATAAAAGAAAAAAGTCAGGGATGAAAAGGAACATAGTCTATAGAAGACAAATTGGACTTAACATCATTGAGAGAAGAGGTTGGGACAGGTATGTGGGGTCAATGGAATGGAAAATATTAGAGAAAGAAATATCCAAAGCATATCATGAGCATACCAGCTTAGCTAGAACATGCATATGGAAGAAAAATAGTATTTATATGCATATGAAATCTTCTATATCAAACATCAGAAAAAAGTTTCATCAATAGAGAAATGATCATATAATTTATTGTGTACTTATGATGGAATTCTAAGAAGTATTAAAAATGATGTAAATGAATATATAAAGTCATAATAATGCTGAAAATTGTTGGCTCTATATAACCATTTAAAAAATCTCATAAATGCATATGGTACAAGATCCAGAAAATATGAAACAGTTTACAGTGAAAAGTAATCATCTCCTCTCAGTATCTATTCCAACCCCCACTAGAGGCAACGTGATTATACATAACTTATATATCTCTCTAGATAATCTATACATATACAAGCAAATGTACACATATGTACTATACATATATATCTGTTTTATCTAGATATTATACCTACTTCTTAAACTTATTTTTTTTAATATAACAATAGATGAGTATTAAGGAGGGTACTGGTTGTGATGAGCACTGGGTGTTGTAAGTGACGAGTCACTAAATTCTACATGTGAAACTAATATTACACTATATGTCAACTAGCTGGAATTTAAATAAAAACTTGAAACGTCCAAAAAATAACAATTTATCTTAGAAATTGGTTTCATCAATTATATACAGCTACCATTGTATATATGCATTATAATTTATTAATGAGGATAAAGACCTTTTCATATTTAAAAGATATTTTATATTTTCTTCTTTGATGAATGGTTGGTTAATGTCCTTACTTATTTTTTTTTTTAATTTTTTTTTAACGTTTATTTATTTTTGAGACAGAGAGAGACAAAGCATGAACGGGGGAGGGTCAGAGAGAGAGAGACACAGAATCTGAAACAGGCTCCAGGCTCTGAGCTGTCAGCACAGAGCCTGACGCAGGGCTTGAACTCACGGACCGCGAGATTATGACCTGAGCCGAAGTCGGCCGCCCAACCAACTGAGCCACCCAGGCACCCCAATGTCCTTACTTATTTTAACTGGCTCATTAATTTTTTTTTTTCTGTTAATGTTAGAAGCTCTTCTAAAGTTAGTTATTCCTTTTTAAGTATTAATTTAAATTCCAGTTAATTGACATACAGTGTAATATTCATTTCAGATGTACAATATGATTCAACACCTCCATAACACAAAGTGCTCATCACAAGTGCACTCCTTAATCCCTATCACTTGTTTTACCCATCCCCCCACACTCCTTCCCTCTAGTAACCATCAGTTTGTTCTCTATAGTTAAGAGTCTATTTCTTGGTTTGCCTCCCTCTTTCTTTTTTTTTCCCCTTGCTCATTTGTTTTGTTCCTTAAATTCCACATATGAATAAAACCATATGTTATTTCTCTTTCTCTGACTGACTTATTTTGCTTGGCATAATACTCTCTAGCTCTATCTATCTCACTGCAAATGGCAAGATTCCTTTTTTTTTTTTAAGGACATGGGCTGTTTCCATAATTTGACTATTATAGATAGTGATGTTATAAATATTGGGGTGCATGTATCTCTTTGAATTAGTATATTTGTATTCTTTAGGTAAATACCTAGCATTGTAATTGCTGGATCACAGGGTATTTCTAACTTTTTGAGGAAACTCCATACTGTTTTCCAGAGTGGCCGTACCAGTTTGCATTCCCACCAACAGTGCACCCATGTTCCTTTTTTCTCCACATTCTCCCAAACACTTGTTATTTCTTGTTTTGTTGATTTCTGACATTCTGACAGGTGTGGGTGATATTTCATTATAGTTTTGATTTGTATTTCCCTGATGATGAGTGATGTTGAGCATCTTTTCATGTGTATGTCTTTGAAAAAAATTCTATTCATGTTTTCTGCCCATTTTTAATTGGATTATTCATTTTTTGGGTGTTGAGTTTTATACTAACCCTTTATCAGTTATGTAATTTGCATATTTTCAAATTCTGTAGGTTGCTTTTTAGTTTTTTGATTGCTTCCTTCTCTGTGCAGAAGCTTTTTATTTTGAGGTAGTCCCAATAGTTTATTTTTGCTTTTGATTTCCTTGCCTCAGAGTATCTATCTAGAAAGAGATTGTTATGGCCAATGTCAAAGAGGTTCCTGCCTATGTTCTCCTCTAGGATTTTTATGGTTTCAAGTCTCACATTTAGGTCTTCAATCCATTTTGAATTTATTTTTGAGTTTCATGTAAGAAAGTGGTCCAGTTTCATTCTCTTGCATGTTGCTGTCCAGTTTTCCCAACACCATTTGTTGAAGAGACTTTTTCCCATTGCATATTCTTTCCTGCTCTGTTGAAGAGTAATTGAACATGTAGCTGTGGATTCATTTCTGAGTTTTCTTTCCTGGTCTATTGATCTGGGTGTCTATTTTTGTGCTGGTAGCATACCGTGTTGATAACTACAGCTTTTTAATATAACTTGAAGTCCAGAATTGTGATGCCTCCAGCTTTGCTTTTCTTTATCCAAGTTGCTTTGGCTGCTCAGGGTCTTTGTGGTTCCATACAAATTTTAGGATTGCTTTTACTAGCTCTGTGAAAATGCTGTTGATACTTTGATAGGGGTTGCATTACATGTCTAGATAGCTTTGGGTAGTATAGACATTTTAACAATATTTGTTCTTCCAATCCATGATCATGGAATATTTTTCTTTTTGATAAGTCTGACTAGAGGCTTATCAATTTTATTTTTTTTCAAAGAACCAACTCCTGGTTTCATCGATCTGTTCAATTGTTTTAGTTTCTATATCATTTATTTCTGCTCTAATACTTATTATTTCCTTCCTTCTGCTGGCTTTCAGCTTGGTTTGTTGTTATTTTTCTAGCTCCTTTAAGTATAAGTTTTGGTTGTCTATCTGAGATTTTTCTTGCTTCTTAAGGGAGGCCTATATTTCTATATACTTTCCTCTTAGGACAATTTTTGTTGCATCCTAAAGGTTTTAGACTGTTGTGTTTTCATTTTCATTTCTTTCCATGTATTTTTTTTATTTCTTCTTTGATTTCCTGGCTGACCTATTCATTGTTTAGTAGCATATTGTTTAACCTCCATGTATTTGTGGTCTTTCTAACTGTTTTTCTTGTGGTTAACTTCTAGTTTCATAGTGTTGTGGTCAAAAAAGATGCGTGGTATGATTTCAATCTTTTTTTTTTATAGCTGTTGAGACCTGTTTTCTGACCTAATATGCAATCCATTCTGAAGAATATTCCATGTGCACTTGAAAAGAATATGTTTTCTGCTGTTTTAGGATGGAATGTTCTGAATGTATCTGTTAAATCCATGTGGTCCACTGTGTCATTCAAAACCATTGTTTCCTTATTTTCTGTTTAGATGACCTGTCCGTTGATATAAGTAGGGGTGTTAAAGTTCCCTACTAGTATTCTGTTATTATCAATTAATTCCTTTATGTTTGTTATTGTTTTATATATTTGGATGCTTCCATATTGGGTGCATAAATATTTCCTCATATTGTCCATATTACATTTTTAATTTTATAATTTTGTCTTTTATCCTGACCATATTATGATATTTTTGCTCTGTAGTTATGTTTTATTTGTGCATGGTTGAATTGATCAATCTTTTTTCTAGTATCACATAAATTATTTCAGATTTTTTCTGGTGCTGTTAACATTTCGTATGTTACATTTACATCTTTGGTCACTTTAATATTTTAAAAATAATAAAGGCAGAGTGAGGGATCTTCTTTAGTTATCTGAACATTATTTGTTGAAAAAAGCTGTCATTTCCCCAACAACATGAAATGTCTTTCTCATACAATAAATTGACATAATGTTAAGTATATTTCCGGGGCCTCTATTCTATTCATTAACCCGTGTGAATATCCCTTATCTGTAATTACCTAACTAATTAACAAAATTTGTTTAATGTTTATTTAATTTTGAGAAAGAGAGAGAGAGAGAGAGAGAGAGAATGAGCAGGGTAGGGGTAGAGAGGGGGAGACACAGAATCCGAAGCAAGCTCCAGGCTCTGAGCTGTCAGCACAGAGCCTGATGCAGGGCTTGAACCCCAAACCTTGAGATCATGACCTGAGTCGAAGTCGGATGCTCAACTGGCAGAGCCACCTAGGAGCTTCCTAACTAATTTTTTAAATGTATAGCTCTATAATAACTCTTAATCACTATCAATCACTGTAACTCATGATCAAATTAGCTGACCACCCTTATTATTTATGATAATTTTTCAAAAATGTTCTAAGATACACACAATGACTTCATATGCAAAGGTTAACAAAATAATGTGCTATCTCCACTGCTACAACTGATTGAAAAAGTACAAGTGATATTTATTTTTGCTTTTCTCTGGTTTTGTACTTTTCATACCATTGACTAGAATTTCAGTCTAGATGGCTTGCTTTGCTTTGTAAGGGTTTGGAGCTCTCACTGCTTTAACATTGCCAGTTTGGGTTTGTTGCAATTTCCTATTAGACTCATCAGTAAGCATGAAAACACCAAGAGATGTTTCAGTGAACTCCTGGGTTCTAGATAGATTCCTGTCTTCCCACACTGTGTGGCAGCAACCACTCCTTAAGATATTCAGGATCATGTCCAACGCTATGATAATGTTCTTCTTGGCCTGCTGTTGACTCGCATGAGATGACCTGAAAAGCTTTTGCTTTAAGGGAACTCTTACTGTGTTCACAGGTAGAATCTTCCCCTTGTTGCCTTGTTCCCTTCCCCAATCCCATTTACCACTATGTCTTCTAATCCAGCAGAATCTAAATTTGTAAGGTCAGGAAGTAGAAATTCTGCAAAATGGCCACTGAGTGAGGTGATGCAGGGAGCCAGTACTACTCACCTTCCTTGTTTCTTAGACTCAGGTAGTCTAGGTATTAGGGCCATAGCACTGCATATCAAGTATTAGTTCAGAATATATGTCTCCTCTAGAGGATGCACTAAGCTGTTGCTTTACATAGTTTATTTTATTTAAAAATTTTTAATGTTTATTTATTTTTGAGAGAGAGACAGAGAGAGTGTGAGCAGGGGAGGGGAAGAGAGAGAGGGAGACACAGAATCCAAAGCAGGCTCCAGGCTCCAAGCTGTGAGCACAGAGCCTGATGTGGGGCTCTAAGTAATGAACCATGAGATCATGACCTGAGCCGAAGTTGGGTGCTTAACCGACTGAGCCACCCAGGTACCCCTTTAGATATTTTAATAGGTGTCTCAAAATTATATTTGGCTAGCTACTTCCAAGCTGGCACATTGTTTGGTGGACCAGTGAACCCCACAGTCAGACCCTCAGGGTCATACCTTCTCTCTTACAATAGTCCACTTGGT
Source organism: Panthera tigris (assembly GCF_018350195.1). Lineage (NCBI taxonomy): Eukaryota > Metazoa > Chordata > Mammalia > Carnivora > Felidae > Panthera > Panthera tigris. The sequence continues at coordinate 83,802,642 of NC_056661.1, forward strand.
CTGAGGTTATGTTATGGAGGATCGTATGCAAGTAAATCAGGTACTTTCTAAGTTTTTTGAGTTGTATTCCCAGTAGAAGCACTGCAGGCAGGAAGGGTCAACTCATATCCAGAGATTACTTCAATTCTGGAAAGAGAAAATTGCTGCCCCTCTAGGGTAAAGGTGGTACAGTGTGATCAACCTGCCATAAAGTGAATGGCTGGGCTCCATTAGGGGTGTTGCCATATATAAGGTTTGGCATTGGTATCTGCTTGCAGATTGGGAGTTCCCACAGTTGCAGTGGGTAGATCAGCATTTTTGATGGAAATTTTGTACTTCTGTTTGCCATTGGCCTAACGCTATCCCAGGGGAGATTAACTCCCTCATGTATCCAGGCTTGCACAGGCAACAGAAAGACTGAATGGGTGGGTCTATGGAGGTGTCCCACATGGTGGTGAAAGGGAAGCTCCAGGTCAGAAAAGAGACAAACTGAGTGGAGAGGGAGCAAGATATTTTCAAGTTACATCTGCATGCAACTTGTTGCTGCAGGCATGGCCATGGCATAAAGTTGGACTGAGAGAATATGAAGCAGGGCAAGCAAGTCGTCTGATCCTGGGACCTTTTCAGCAGACTAGTATTTGGGGATGATTTTTTACTTTCAGTAAAGTCAAATACAGCATGCATGTAGAAGAAGACTTCAAATACCAAGACTAGGAATTAGTCTCTTTTTCACATCTAGGCAGGACTGAGGGAAAGCCTCCATTTTTGAATGGCAAATATTTTATGCTCCTGAATAAACATCAGGGATGAATATTTTAGTGGATGAATCTGTGTACGAATATTTTAAGGTCTTTGATACAGACCACTGAATGGTTTTAAAACATTACAGCTAAAGAGTATAATGCTAAGCAAAATAAGTCAGTCAGAGAAAGACAAATACCATATGATTTCACTCATATGTGGAATTTAAGAAACAAAACAAACAAGCAAAGGGAAAAAAATTTTAAAAGAGAGAGAGAGAGGCAAACCAAGAAATAGACTCTTAGCTATAGAGAATACACTGATGGTTGCCAGAGGGGGGGGATGGGGGGATGGATAAAATAGGTGATGGGAATTAAAAAGTGCACTTGTCTGTGATGAACACCAGGTATTGTATGAAACTGTTGAATTGCTATATTGTATATCTGAAACTAATACCACACTGTGTGTTCACTATACTGGAATTAAAATTTAAAAATATAAAAAAAACAACAACAAACACGTTACCAAAATGTATTATGTGAGAATATCCATTTCACTGTATCTGTAATAACACTGGAATGAAACTTTTTAATCTCACAATGTAACAGTTTGAAAATAGCATTATATTTGTAAAAATCTGCAGTTCTTTGATTATTAGTATGGTTATATTTTTTAAATATATATAAACTTATTCTTCTCTGAGTGACCTATTCAAATCATTTGCACATTTTTAAGTTGCTCCTCTTTATTTTTTTTAATATGAAATTTATTGTCAAATTGGTTTCCATACAACACCCAGTGCTCATCCCAAAAGATGCGCTCCTCAGTACCCATCACCCACCCTCCCCTCCCTCCCTCCCCCCATCAACCCTCAGTTTGTTCTCAGTTTTTAAGAGTCTCTTATGGTTTGGCTCCCTCCCTCTGTAACCTTTTTTTTTTTCCCTTCCCCTCCCCCATGGGTTTCTGTTAAGTTTCTCAGGATCCACATAAGAGTGAAACCATATGGTATCTGTCTTTCTCTGTATGACTTATTTCACTTAGCATAACACTCTCCAGTTCCATCCACGGTGCTACAAAAGGCCATATTTCATTCTTTCTCATTGCCACGTAGTATTCCATTGTGTATATAAACCACAATTTCTTTCTCCATTCATCAGTTGATGGACATTTAGGCTCTTTCCATAATTCGGCTATTGTTGAGAGTGCTGCTATAAACATTGGGGTACAAGTGCCCCTATGCATCAGCACTCCCGTATCCCTCGGGTAAATTCCTAGCAGTGCTATTGCTGAGTCATAGGGTAGATCTATTTTTAATTTTTTTGAGGAACCTCCACACTGTTTTCCAGAGCAGCTGCACCAGTTTGCACTCCCACCAACAGTGCAAGAGTATTCCCGTTTCTCCACATCCTCTCCAGTATCGATAGTCTCCTGATGTATTCATTTTAGCCACTCTGACTGGCGTGAGGTGGTATCTCACTGTGGTTTTGATTTGTATTTCCCTGATGAGGAAGTTGGTCCTCTTTATATCTAAGAGCTCTTGAGAGAGGTTCCGGAAGATGGCGGCGTAGGAGGACCAGTGCGTCCGGCCGATCACTGAGATTCCACCTACACCTGCCTAAAGAACCCAGAAAACCGCCAGAGGATTAGCAGAAGGGAGTCTCAGGAGTCAAGCGCAGACGAGAGGCCCACGGAAGAGGGTAGGAAGGGCGGCGAGGCGGTGCGCGCTCCACGGACTGGCGGGAGGGAGCCGGGGCGGAGGGGCGGCTCGCCGGCCAAGCAGAGCCCCCGAGTCTGGCTGGCAAAAGCGGAGGGGCCGGACACACTGTGTTCCGACAGCAAGCGCGACTTAGCGTCTGGGAGGTCATAAGTTAACAGCTCTGCTCGGAAAGCGGGAAGGCTGGAGGACAAAGGGAGGGAGAGCTGCTGAGCCCCCTGACGGCAGAGCTCAGTTTGGCGGGGAACAAAGGCGCCAGCGCCATCTCCCCCGCCCATCCCCCAGCCAAAATCCCAAAGGGAACCAGTTCCTGCCAGGGAACTTGCTCGCTCCGCGCAAACACCCAACTCTGTGCTTCTGCGGAGCCAAACCTCCGGCAGCGGATCTGACTCCCTCCCGCTGCCACAGGGCTCCTCCTGAAGTGGATCACCTAAGGAGAATCGAGCTAAGCCTGCCCCTCCAGCCCCCGTGCACCTTGCCTACCCACCCCAGCTAATACGCCAGATCCCCAGCAACACAAGCCTGGCAGTGTGCAAGTAGCCCAGACGGGACACGCCACCCCACAGTGAATCCCGCCCCTAGGAGAGGGGAAGAGAAGGCACACACCAGTCTGACTGTGGCCCCAGCAGTGGGCTGGGGGCAGACATCGGGTCGGACTGCGGCCCCGCCCACTAACTCCAGTTATACACCACAGCACAGGGGAAGTGCACTGCAGGTCCTCACCACGCCAGGGACTCTCCAAAATGACCAAACGGAAGAATTCCCCTCAGAAGAATCTCCAGGAAATAACAACAGCTAATGAACTGATCAAAAAGGATTTAAATAATATAACAGAAAGTGAATTTAGAATAATAGTCATAAAATTAATCGCTGGGCTTGAAAACAGTATACAGGACAGCAGAGAATCTCTTGCCATAAAGATCGAGGGACTAAGGAACAGTCACGAGGAGTTGAAAAACGCTTTAAACGAAATGCAAAACAAAATGGAAACCACAATGGCTCGGCTTGAAGAGGCAGAGGAGAGAATAGGTGAACTAGAAGATAAAGTTATGGAGAAAGAGGAAGCTGAAAGAAAGAGAGATAAAAAAATCCAGGAGTATGAGGGGAAAATTAGAGAACTAAGTGATACACTAAAAAAAAATAATATACGCATAATTGGTATCCCAGAGGAGGAAGAGAGAGGGAAAGGTGCTGAAGGGGTACTTGAAGAAATTATAGCTGAGAACTTCCCTGAACTGGGGAAGGAAAAAGGCATTGAAATCCAAGAGGCACAGAGAACTCCCTTCAGACGTAACTTGAATCGATCTTCTGCACGACATATCATAGTGAAACTGGCAAAATACAAGGATAAAGAGAAAATTCTGAAAGCAGCAAGGGATAAACGTGCCCTCACATATAAAGGGAGACCTATAAGACTCGTGACTGATCTCTCCTTTGAAACTTGGCAGGCCAGAAAGGCTTGGCACGATATCTACAGTGTGCTAAACAGAAAAAATATGCAGCCGAGAATCCTTTATCCAGCAAGTCTGTCATTTAGAATAGAAGGAGAGATAAAGGTCTTCCCAAACAAACAAAAACTGAAGGAATTTGTCACCACGAAACCAGCCCTACAAGACATCCTGAGGGGGATCCTGTGAGACAAAGTACCAGAGACATCACTACAAGCATAAAACATACAGACATCACAATGACTCTAAACCCATATCTTTCTATAATAACACTGAATGTAAATGGATTAAATGCGCCAACTAAAAGACATAGGGTATCAGAATGGATAAAAAAACAAGACCCATCTATTTGCTGTCTACAAGAGACTCATTTTAGATCTGAGGACACCTTTAGATTGAGAGTGAGGGGATGGAGAACTATTTATCATGCTCCTGGAAGCCAAAAGAAAGCTGGAGTAGCCATACTTATATCAGACAAACTAGACTTTAAATTAAAGGCTGTAACAAGAGATGAAGAAGGGCATTATATAATAATCACAGGGTCTATCCACCAGGAAGAGCTAACTATTATAAATGTCTATGCGCCAAATACCCGAGCCCCCAGATATATAAAACAATTACTCATAAACATAAGCAACCTTATTGATAAGAATGTGGTCATTGCAGGGGACTTTAACACCCCACTTGCAGAAATGGATAGATCATCTAGACACACAGTCAATAAAGAAACAAGGGCCCTGAATGATACATTGGATCAGATGGACTTGACAGATATATTTAGAACTCTGCATCCCAAAGCAACAGAATATACTTTCTTCTCGAGTGCACATGGAACATTCTCCAAGATAGATCATATACTGGGTCACAAAACAGCCCTTCATAAGTTTACAAGAATTGAAATTATACCATGCATACTTTCAGACCACAATGCTATGAAGCTTGAAATCAACCACAGGAAAAAGTCTGGAAAACCTCCAAAAGCATGGAGGTTAAAGAACACCCTACTAACGAATGAGTGGGTCAATCAGGCAATTAGAGAAGAAATTAAAATATATATGGAAACAAACGAAAATGAAAATACAACAATCCAAACGCTTTGGGATGCAGCGAAGGCAGTCCTGAGAGGAAAATACATTGCAATCCAGGCCTATCTCAAGAAACAAGAAAAATCCCAAATACAAAACCTAACAGCGCACCTAAAGGAAATAGAAGCAGAACAGCAAAGGCAGCCTAAACCCAGCAGAAGAAGAGAAATCATAAAGATCAGAGCAGAAATAAACAATATAGAATCTAAAAAAACTGTAGAGCAGATCAACGAAACCAAGAGTTGGTTTTTTGAAAAAATAAACAAAATTGACAAACCTCTAGCCAGGCTTCTCAAAAAGAAAAGGGAGATGACCCAAATAGATAAAATCATGAATGAAAATGGAATTATTACAACCAATCCCTCAGAGATACAAACAATTATCAGGGAATACTATGAAAAATTATATGCCAGCAAATTGGACAACCTGGAAGAAATGGACAAATTTCTAAACACCCACACTCTTCCAAAACTCAATCAGGAGGAAATAGAAAGCTTGAACAGACCCATAACCAGCGAAGAAATTGAATCGGTTATCAAAAATCTCCCAACAAATAAGAGTCCAGGACCAGATGGCTTCCCAGGGGAGTTCTACCAGACATTTAAAGCAGAGATAATACCTATCCTTCTCAAGCTATTCCAAGAAATAGAAAGGGAAGGAAAACTTCCAGACTCATTCTATGAAGCCAGTATTACTTTGATTCCTAAACCAGACAGAGACCCAGTAAAAAAAGAGAACTACAGGCCAATATCCCTGATGAATATGGATGCAAAAATTCTTAATAAGATACTAGCAAATCGAATTCAACAGCATATAAAAAGAATTATTCACCATGATCAAGTGGGATTCATTCCTGGGATGCAGGGCTGGTTCAACATTCGCAAATCGATCAACGTGATACATCACATTAACAACAAAAAAGAGAAGAACCATATGATCCTGTCAATCGATGCAGAAAAGGCCTTTGACAAAATCCAGCACCCTTTCTTAATAAAAACCCTTGAGAAAGTCGGGATAGAAGGAACATACTTAAAGATCATAAAGGCCATTTATGAAAAGCCCACAGCTAACATCATCCTCAACGGGGAAAAACTGAGAGCTTTTTCCCTGAGATCAGGAACACGACAGGGATGCCCACTGTCACAGCTGTTGTTTAATATAGTGCTGGAAGTTCTAGCATCAGCAATCAGACAACAAAAGGAAATCAAAGGCATCAAAATTGGCAAAGATGAAGTCAAGCTTTCGCTTTTTGCAGATGACATGATATTATACATGGAAAATCCGATAGACTCCACCAAAAGTCTGCTAGAACTGATACATGAATTCAGCAAAGTTGCAGGATACAAAATCAATGTGCAGAAATCAGTTGCATTCTTATACACTAACAATGAAGCAACAGAAAGACAAATGAAGAAACTGATCCCATTCACAATTGCACCAAGAAGCATATATCTAAGAGCTCTTTATGTATTAAGAACACTAACCTTTTGTCCATTGTATACATTGCAAATAATTTCCCACTTTTTCTTTGCCTTCTATATATTAATCATGATTTCAACATTTAGCTCCTCTCTATTTTTCTTGTATTTCCCCCTGATTTTTGTTGTTGCTGCTATTGTTGTTGTTGTTAAAAACTGATTTGACTAATCTTTTTCAAGTACAGCCTTTTGGTTTTTGTCAGGCTTGTTATTGAAAACTAACAAAAAGTCTGCCAGTCACAGTTAGTTTTCACTTGTTTCTCCTTACCTGTTATAATCTTTTGTATAGCATCATTTTTAAAGTTTTTATAGTTAATTGTATATGTGGAAGAAGCTTAAAATTTTCTCTGTGGAGGAAGTAGATAATAAATTATATTTTTAAAACTGAAACTTATCTCCTTTTAGTGGCTTAAAACAATTGTATATATTCCTTGCCTTGAGTAACATGGGATGCTTTAACACCTTAGATATTTGTTTTTAAGTCTATTTGTTTATTATTTTTGAGAGAGTGAGCATGGGGAAGGGGCAGAGAGAGATGGGGAGAGAGAGAGAGACAGGGGGAGAGAGAGTCCCAAGCAAGCTCTGCACTGTCAGTGTGGTGCGTGACACAGAACTTGAACTCACCAACCGTCAGATTATGACCTGAGCTGAAATTAAGATTTGGATGCTAAACCGACTGAGCTATCCAGGTGTCCCTTAGGTCTTTGTTTTTCAAACTATGCTTAGCAGACAGCAGCAGCAGCATCACATACATGCTTGTAGATTCTCAGGCTTCATTCTAGACACATGAGATTAGGATCCCCATTTTAACATGGTCCCCTCATAATTCATTTGTCCATTATTAAGAATCATCATTTTAGGTCCTGTAGTCTATTTTCAGGGAGGCATAACACTTAATTAATTTATCAATTTCCTAGATGATAAAAATTGAAGTTTGTACAATGTCAAAACAAAAATCTATATTGTTTTTTCCACTCCCATCTCAAAATATTAATTTTAGAGTTGGACACATGACTTGGCATCTGAGCTATGGATAATTCTCTTTATTGATAGTCGTCATTAAACTGAGACTTTCAGCACCATATAGAATAGTTGATTTATAGTCAAAGAAATAATTATGAACATAATCTCTGTATTGCCAGATGTAGTGACAGCCATGACTTTTTGTCTTTAAAGAAGAAAATTAGAGGAAGAAAAGTTATTTAGTTTAGGAATTGTATATATTTGTATTATAATTATACCCATTAATTCATTAGCACATGTATTTACTGTGTATTTATGTACAAGGTGCTGTGCTAGGTGCTCGGAAAGTATTATTGCTACGAATAGTAACTACTTTTTAAATACTTGCAATGTGTAGGATATTTTCCTGGTCGCTTCTGCTCTGCAGTCCTCACATACATCCTTTGAGGTTGGTATTATTATTATCCCAGTTGTATAAAATTAGCATCAAAGCCTAGGAAAATGAAGCGAACTTTTTGGGTCACACAGCTAATGAGTGGTGGCTGGAATTTCCACCATGCTTCCCTGAGTTCCTAGCTTTACTACCTTTACTACCTAGCAGGTACCTTTGAGTACCTGCTTTGACTCTATTAGTAGATGGCAGTTTGAAAAATTGATGAAATCATCCATTCACATTTCAGATCCCTTCCCCTTCTTTCAAGGGTAACTTTAGAATTCAGGTAACTTGAGAATTTTTCATCAGTATGGGTGCTGCATACCCAACTTATTTCTAGTCTCTTTGAAAAGCCAGAGGGAATACATTATGAAGGCAGAAGGCTGTGTATTTTCACCTCGGGGCAGGTGAAAGACACATTGTAAATGAACAGGGTGAGCAGCACTGGCCAGAAGAGGCAGGCTTCCCACTTCTTCCCTTCTCAAGCAAAAGTGTGGATAAGAACTTGCTTCTCTACATCATAAAGGGCACAGGTCATTTTATGGTATTGGAAGCAAGACTTGTTATTTCAGAGAAGAATAAAATGATATACTAAGAGAGGACAGAAAATTTCTGTGTGTGTGTGTGTGTGTGTGTGTGTGTGTGTGTGTGTTTGCACATATATGCAAGAAGTGGAATAAAGTGTTTTTCTTGAGGTTATTTTTAAAAATGTATAGTAGAATAAACATAACTATGGATAACAGTTAAGTATATTTGGTTAAACAGGCAAACACCATGCAATCCCAACCTTGGTGTAGAATTGTCTCTGGTTTACTCACAGAATCATTCTGTGAGATTCCAATTCTTTATTCTAAACAAGGTAGATGATAAGAGTATGAAGTATTTTCAATACAAATCTTACTCATTATATGTAGATTATTTTTAAAGGCATGAGACATTTTGTTTCAAGTTCTAGTAGTGGGAAGGATGTGAAAGCATCCTAGCAATTGACTTCATGCCAGAAAAACTCCAATTGAGTCATTCTCCTTAATTGCTTAATTTAAATGATTTCTCCGCAGTAGTTTCATAAATATGGTGTTGAATCTTTTTTTTTTTCAGCATAAAAACAAATTTTAATGGCCTATTCTAATTTTACAAATTAGGATAAAGGGGATGTAAGCTGTTTGGTGCAATAATAACATTCAATGATATTACTTTAAAATAAACATTCTCGATGGGAGCAGTATCTTCCTCAATGGGGCAAAAATTGGTTCTTGGGGAGGAAAAACCAACTACTCTTTCTGTGTATAAATCACAGATATGCATACAGTATGTCAACAAATATACAGTGCAGCTCTGGTATTAAAATTTCATGGGAAATGGTTAGGGAAGAAATGTCTAAAAGGTAATAATAATAATTTGGAAAAGGTAAAGAAAGGGCACTTGGGTGGCTCAGTCAGTTAAGTGTCTGACTTCAGCTCAGGTCATGATCTTACGGTTTGTGGGTTCAAGCTTCAGATCCCCTGTCTCCCTTTTTCTCTGCCCCTCCCCCACTCATTCTCTCTCTCTCTCTCTCTCTCTCTCTCTCTCTCAAAAATAAATCAACATTTTTTAAAAAAGGCAAAGAAACATGGCTTTAAAACACATTTCCTGTATCTCAGGCCAGCAAGTTCCTCCCATATTAATGTCACTAGGTTGAAGCACATATATTATGTTCTTTTCTCAGCAGTGTCCCTCCTGAAAGCCAGTGATAAAATACATCACCTGCTGTTGTTTCTAGTGAGGATCTGGATGCAAATTGACAGTCAATAAAGAACCCAAGGGCTTCCATTTCCTATGTTCTGTGTGCTTTTCAGCTCCCCACTAAGGTAGTTGAGTGTATTCCATGACAAGACGCCAAAATGTGTGAGTTCTGTGACTCAGGGAGAAGATACTGATGTACACGGTGAGACCCTCAGTACATTAATATCCACTACTGACCTTTACATTCATTATATTATTTTCAAATACTCCATACAAGTACAAGAGAATTAAAAGAGAAAGAGACTTTTGACTTACTCAGCATGTTGTAGAACTTGAGGATTTCATGCGGGGCCTGCCCCGTACAAAATCATGAGGGTTTTTTTTTTTCATAAATTTCCTCCTTCGGCCTTATGATACTCTGCTGTGATCCCTCTTTCCGCCCTTCATCACAGAAACCTCTTCCCTATCATTATCAAAAGATCTCATATTACATTATTATAATTTACATAAATTTTATGTAATATTTAATCTTTCCAAAGGATGTGTGCTTTATACTATTTGCCCCTAATTAATTATGAAGTCAAGAGTGCTTTATTTTTCTGTGAAAAACATTTCAGACATGAAATATTTAAGAAAATATTTTAGGGGAGATCTGGTAGCATCCTCAAAATAATTTCATGTAGACTACTCTTTATTCTCTACTGTGCATAGGTGTAATTCCAAGCTTGCTTTCAAGAATTACTTCCTTATCTAGCTGACAGTCTAAAAGCAACAAATAATTAAAGGATAAAACATAGCACATTTTCCTTTTCTCTGTCTTCCTCAAGTTGCTCTCTTACCTCTCTTTTATTCCTCTGGAATCCTTTATTTGAAATTTTTAGCATACCATCCTCTTTCATACTCTTTTGAAAAAGGATCCTATAATTCACAATTTATTCCAATCAATGGAGAGTTAGGTTCTAAACTGTAGGCAACTCCAGTCTTTTATTTTCAATTTTGATAAAAATGATTTAGAGTAACCCCTGTTCTTCACATGCAAATTAAGAAATGGATAGAGGAAGGAAGGCCATTTTATGCACAAGAACGAAGACACAGAAGCCTATTTTCCTTTCTAAACCTTCATTTATTCATTTGCCTTCTTGTTCTTTCCCTTACCTGTTACTTTATTTTTTTTTTTAATTTTAAATGTTTATTTAAAGAGAGAGAGCATGAGCAGGGGAGGGGTAGAGAGAGAAGACACAGAATCTAAAGCAGGCTCTCGGCTCTGAGCTGTCAGCACAGAGCCCAAGGCAGGGCTCAAAGTCACCAACCGTGAGATCATGACCTGAACTAAAGTCAGATGCTTAACTGACTGAGCCACCCAGGCACCCCAACATTTTCTGTTACTTTAGATGGTCCAATCACTGATCCAATGTTACTAATAGCCCCAAGTTGGTTTGTTTCACCTAATATTAAAATGAAAAAAATATTCTATTTTCTAGTTCAATATAATAATGCTTGTTTTAGTAAGTAACACATTTAACTATAAAAATATGCAAGGATGAAGCTAATTACATCCCTTCCTTTTGTTTCACCTTTAATGGGAGTACTTCTCCAACTTGGCTGGCTGTTTGCTGGAATCTATTGGGGAACTTTAAAAATGTAAGCTGTTGCATTAGATCCAAGGATGTGTCCAGGTCATCAGTAAGATTTTGGTTTTTACATTGAATATTTGTGTTCTTCTCAAGCCTTATTTCTAGGTTTTTACATTATATTTCATTGATTCCAGGATGTCATGCCTGTTATTTTCACATTTTAGTATCTCCAAAGTCAAGATGTACCAGTGGCAACCTGGATGAAATGAATTATTGTACTTTTTTGTCATTACTGTGAATTGAATAATTTCCCCTAAATTTACTGAAATTTAATTTGGAATGTTTGCATTTATGGTAAATAATAAAATTAGCCAGTAGGTTTTTCTGTTTTTATTCCTTTTGTTGTTAGGATATTATAATGAAGTTAAATTTGGAATCTGTCCATTCATTAAATGATCTAGTTAATTTAAAGGATACTGCAATTATATTTTTTTAGAAGTTATGTTACACTTAGCTTTGAATCCAGCTGATTCAGATTATTATGATTATTATAATTATCATCATTAACATTAATTGAGGTATAATGGACATACACCATTATATTTGTTTTAGGTGTACAATGTAATAATTCAATGTCTGTCTATATTCTGAAATGATCACCACAATGTCTAGTTCACATCTGTCACCACACATGGTTACAAAAAGATTTTTTGTGATGAGATTTTTTCAGATCTACTCTCTTAGCAACTTTCAAATATGCAATATAGTATTATTAACTATAGTCACCATGGTGTACATTACATCTTCATGGCTTATCTATTTTATAACTGGAAGTGTGTACCCTTTGACCCGCTTTGATTTCCTCCATGGAATTTAACTCTTTTACTTCGTAGATAAGTTTTGAGTAAATTATCGTTAGTCAAAACGATTTCTTTTTGTTTGAAATTGAAGGGTATCTTTTGGTTTATTCCAATATTTTCAATCTTTGCATATCACTTGCTTTAACTATGTTTGTTGTTTGATATCCCAAAATGACAGTCTGTGTATTATTAGAAGGGGATAATTCATCTCTTTCACATTTTAGTGTGAAATTTATGTAGGTGATTTTATTCCTAATCTGTTACCTCATGTTATTTATTTTAGTTTGAGATTTCTTCCTTCCTCTCCCTCATTTTATTTATTTTTTTGCTAGTTTGATCTGCTATTCATTCCATTTCCCTATATTTTATTATAAGAGTTCTTCTGAACTTTAGTTCATCAATATTTATCTTTCTTTTCCTACAGCTCATAGTCATACATGCATTTTCTACTATTTTCTGGAAACATGATATCAATTTTCACCAATCAAAATGCTTTATTGCTCCCAGTCTCCACATAGCATGATGATACCTTGGAAGACTTTGACTTTCCAAAGACCATTTTCTGAAGCTATTTTCTCATCATCAAAATTCAAACTGTACTCTACCTAATGACTTCTCAGAAATCTGTAAAGGAGGAAATGCACTGAATCTCATTATTATGCCAAAGAGAGATATAACACCCATGCCATAGGCTAATTATAGCATAATATACATTATTGCCTGTTGTAATTTTACCATCATAAATTCAAGTCTAAGACATCTGAATCTATATAATCACAAGTCATAGTAAAATACTACCTTTGGTATTTATTTAATCTCACTGAAATTGTTCACAAAATATCATGTAGCTGAACAACGTTTTTACAGCTTTATTGTAACTGAATATTGAGAAATTGAAAAGTTCTATGTAAAAAGGACATTTTATGACTGACTATACAGAAATATAATTTTCCTGAAAAATCAGTATAACAAAATAATCATATATGTTTTGTTAACGGGAAGTTTTATCAGTGCCCTATATCCTCATATGTTAAGCAAATAATTCAATGCCATTAAATTAATTAAGATAGTATTTTTAATTTTATTTTTCAGAAGAACTATTTTAGTTAAACTAATTTACCTTTATTTAAGCTGTTAGCATCTATATGTGAATGATAATGAGTCTGAAAACCCAGAAAGTTAGCAAACATCAGGAGGTTATTTTTCATAAATTAGAAAATCCTCTCTGTCTTCATGTAGTCCTTTTTTTCTGGAAAATTTTATTCTAAATAATTATACTTCAAATTGTTTATTCTTTTTATAAAAAAAACATTCAACAATACATAGACTATAGGACTAGTTTCTAATAAGTATGATGGTTTTCTGTAGTATTATAGGACTATATATTAGCAAACATTAATTGATCACTTATTATGTACCAATGAAATCACTTATTATGTACATATGAAAATGAATATGATGGAGTTTCCTACTCTCAGGAATTTACAATATCCATAGAGAGTAAAACAAAAATCTAAGGAGCAGAGCAGATTGGTCACATGGAAAGAGGACAGATCTGGACAGTTTGGAGTTTGAGTCAAGTTTTGAAGGAGTTTTGACATATCAAGATGGGGGAAAGCAATGGAAGCATTCATTCCAGGTAGAAGTACTGATTGATGAGAAAGCTTAGAGATTTGGAAGAGCTTGATCCATTGCAAGAACTACAAGTCATTTTTTAATGATTGACTTGAAGAATATGTTGTGTGATAGTCATTGTTAAAGGATATATACAAGAATGTAGACAAGACCTAACAATAGAAATTAGATCAGCTATTCCACATTTTAGTCTTAGAATACCTTTATTGAAGATTCCAAAGAGATTTTGGTTAAATGGGTTATAGATCCATTGATATTTTTACCATGCTGGAATTTAAGCTAGGGGATTTTAAAAATATTTATTAATCCATTAGAAAATAAGAAGAAACCCAGTTATTTTTACAATAGTAACATTTTTATGAAAAATAATTATATTTCCAAAAACAAAAACCAAATAACAGTGGGATAATTTTACATTTTTTGCAAATCTCTTTAATATCTGGCTTAAATAGAAGACAGCTGGATTCTCATATATGTTTCTACATTCACCATCTTATTTTGGCTAAAATAATGAAGGAAATCTAACCCCACAAGATAAATATTTGGAAAAGAGAAGAGTCTCTTAATAGTCTTTTTAGATGATTATGGATATTTGGTTTTTGGCACTACATCAAAACTTAAGGAGTGGATGGGAAAACTTAATATTGCTAAGATGACAATATTCCCCAAATTAATCTACAGATTCAACTCAATTCCTGTCAGAATCACAGCTGGCTTCTTTGTTAAAATTGACAAGTCAATTCTAAGATTCATATGGAATTGCAAGGGACCCAAATAGCCAACCTAATCTTGAAGACTCACACTACTTGAGTTCAAAACTTACAACAAAGTAACAGTAATATAGATAATGAGGTACTGGCATAATATAGGTGTATAAATCAATGAGACGGATTTGAGAGTCCAGACAAAAACTCATGTGTCTATGGTCAACTGATTTCCAACCAGAGTGCCAAGATCATTCTGTGAGAGAAAAGAATGGTCTTTTCAACAAATAGTGCTGGGACGAGAGTAGATAACCATATGTAAAAGAATGAAACTGGACTTTTATGTCATACCATATACACAATATAAGGTCTTAAATATAAGACCTAACCTAAAAAGTCTTATAAGAAAAAATAAGGGTAAATTTTTGTGACTTTGGTTTTGCCATTGGATTCTTATATATTACATCAAAAGCACATGCAACATCAGAAAACCTGGAAATATCAGACTATCAAGATTTAAAACTTTTGTGCTTCAAAGGACACTACCAAGACAGTAAAATGACTATGTGCAGAGTGGGAAAATTTTTTTGCAAATTATGTATCTAATAAGGGACTTGAATCTAGAATCTATAAAGAACTCTTAAAACTAAATAATAAAAGAAAAACTAACACAATTTAAAAATGGGCAAATTAGGTGGGTCTAGTGAAAGATGGCACTGTAGGAAGACCCTGGACTAACCTCCTCCATGAAACACATCAAAATACACCTAGTAATAGGAAAATCCCACCTGAGGAAGAACTGAGAGCTGACTGATCAGCTTCTGAACAGCCAAAAATAGAGAAAACAGGAGAACAGCAAGAGGTATCTCTCTCTCTCTCCTCTCTGTATATATATATGATAAATATGTATATACATATATATATTAAATGGGCAAATGATTTGAATATGCATGTCTCCAAAGAAGATATAGAAATGGCTAATAAACACATAAAATCATTATTAATGTCATTAGTCATCAGGGAAATTAAAACCAAAATTACAATGAGAAACCTCTTCACATCCAATCAGATAGCTATAATTAAGAAGACACATAACAACAAGTGTTGAAGACAATGTGGACAAATTGGAACCCTCATATGCTGCTTGTGGCAATCTAAAATGATGCAGCAACTTTAGATAACATCCTGCAATTCCTCAAATAATTATACATAGAGTTACCACATGATCTAGCAATTCTGCTCCTGGTGACATACCTAAGTGAAATGAAAACATCATATCCATATAACAACTTGCATATGAATGTTTATACTAGCATTATTCCTAATATCTAAAAAGTAGAAAGAATCCAAATGTCCATCATTATATGAATGGATAAACAAAATGTAGTATATTTATATAATGAAATATTAATTAGCCATAAAAGGGAATGAAGTACTGAAGTCTGCCAGAACATGGATGAATTTTGAAAACATTGTACTAGGTAAAAAAAAAAAAAAAGCCAGATAAAAAAGGTCAAATTTTGTCTGGTTTCATTTATATGAAATGTCTACACAAGTAAGTCCTTTGAGACAGAAAGTACATTCGTGATTGCTTAGGTCTGGGTTGATGGAGCAATAGGGGGATGATAGCCGTAGGGTATGAAATTTCTTTTTGTGGTCATTAAAATATTCTAAAATTAAATGTGAAGGTGATTTTCCATATCTGTGAAAGTGCTAAAAGCCATTGAACCATACACCTTAAATGTTTGAATTGTATGGTATATGAATTGTAACTGTGAATAAGAGTTTTTACAAAAAAGCTAACAGGTTGCCTGGGTGGCTCAGTTGATTGAGGTCTGACTTTGGCTTAGGTTGTGACCTCATGGTTTGGGAGTTGGAGCCCCACATTGGGCTTGCTGCTGTCAGCCTGTCAGCACAAAGCTGGCTTTGGATCCTCTGTCCTCCTCTCTCTCTTTGCCCCTCCCCCACTCACAGTCTCTCTCTCTCTCTCTCTCTCTCTCTCTCTCTCAAAATAAAAAAAAACAAAACATTAATTTTTTTTAAAAAGCTAATAAGTGTATTTTCTTAAAGGTTAGATGCAATGTAGAATCTAAAAAAATTCAATAAGTATTTCTTTTTAACATAAAATCCATTGGTCTATTTAGAACAGTGAATGGATCTTTTACCTCTGAATGCTTTTGATCTTGTAGATATCCCAAAAGACCAAGTGTCCTTAGACTGCAGTTGGAGAGCTGCTGTGTTTGGTTACAGAGTTCGAAATTCAGAGCAGCACATCCAGTTTAAAAAAAAAAAAAGCCCTCCCTTGAATCTTGTGAGCTTTTAGAGTAAACTCTCCCTAGCTAGGTTCAAAATAATGTACAAACATGTTTTAGATAGAGTAATAAACATTTCCATTTCCATTGGTCTAGTAATAACAATGACGAATGTACATGAAACTCAGGTCAAGTAAGGAGACTCACAAGGCTGGAAAGAAAAATTGGGGGAAACAATACTTATATGGTTTTATAGAAATTATGAGGGCCCCATGAGATGAAGATTTAATAACATGAGGAAGTTGAGTATAGGTAACTTTGGAACTCTGACTCTGAAGAGTAGAGTACAGTGTAATTCTGCAGGCAGAGCCCAAGAAGCTCCAAGTTCATGTTCACTGAGCACAGGAAAATGAGTTTTCTCAAGAAATGAAGGAATGAATAGTTTGGGGACCAAGAGAGTAGCCTTGTCAAAAATGAATGTTTTTCTTACCCAACAAATGGAAATAAATAGCTCTCACTTATAGCCAAAGCTTAAATTAAGGGGGGACTTTGGATAACTGTAAGGTAGTAAGTTATCTATTTTTAGTTTATATATGTATAGTCATGGGACAATAAAAGTGGGAACAAAAATTGTTTTTTTGTAGAAGTTTGAGGTATGCATGTCATTGTATGCCAAGGCTTGATCACTCAAGGGGCAAACTCCTTCAACCAACTTCACCAGGAACTGAGTGTCCTAGAACCCATGGAATTGTTCCTATGCTATTCTGTTTTATCAGGTCATTTTTGATCATATTTATTCACTCTTTCAAGTCACTCTATATTACTCAAGACTAGACCTTCAAAGTACATTCAAACTTCTCTTTAGTTTATGTTCTTGTCTGATCCTGACACAAATAACTTAAAGGCTAATTTAGATTTTCGTCTTGTCACTTGAATTTGTTTCTTAATGAGTCATTCTTTCAACAAATATTTACGGACTATTTACAGAGTGTTACTATAAACAGCATACTTGCTCTTCTTCCCTTAACAAGACACAGTTGTAAAACTTTTATCTTAGGGTGAAACTATAAATGTGTAACTATACATACCACAAATAGTTACGCATAACCGTTTTGAACTTCAAAGAAATAATTGCTATGTAAAAAGGGTACTTTATTGAAAAGGAGCAGCACACTGACCTCTTTCTAGAACACATTGATTTCTGTAAAATTAACTTCTGCTATGATATCAGTTGTTTTTGGTTCACATTACGGAAAGGCTTAATTATTAATTAAGCAAACTTATTTATTATACAAAGCTCTCATTTATAAAGCAGAGGGTCAGAGCTTGGGCTTAAAGTCTGATACACTGCCTTTAAAAAATGGATTCATATTCACTATAGTCTTTCCAGGTTAGGAAATATGATTTTTTAATATTGAACAATATTCTTTAGCTTCTATCAGTCTTAATTTCTTATTTGAGCTCCATATTTTAGCTTTCATAATTTAATAGCTAGATTAACCAACTGTTAGGTTTGCTTCCAGCTTTTATACTTGATGCTTCTGATGTCAAAGTGGACACACAATTTTTTAATTCAAACAACAATGAAAACAAAAGACAGGTTAAATGTTTCTCTGAAATTAAATACTGTCCTTCTCTGAAGGGTAAACTTACAGGGAAGTTGACCGAACATGCTATTGCAGTCATGATGTATGACTATTGCTGAGAACACCCAAACAATGCGATTTCAGGTTTTAATGGATGTGTTTTTAGAAGTGTGCATTTGGTTTGTTTACTTATCTACTTGGTCAGATAATATTTGAGTGACCCTGTAAAAGGTCAAGATTTTAATAAAGAGGATACAGAGATACTTCAGAAGTCAGGTTAATCTTTCTTCGGTTTACAAAGTCAAAACTTAAAAAAAGGGAACTACAAAATAAGCTTGGTTAGTGACATGCCATTCAGAACTATAGACACCAAACAGCACTAGTAACTCTTACACTGGAGTGAACAGCACTGTAAAATTGCGTATGTCCCTTTCATTTGTTTATTTGACATATGTCCAGTATTTTGCATAAACGTGAAAATGGAGCATAAAGCAGAGTCATAAAATCATAGAATTCAAATCTCAAACCTCTTAATCGTAGTAATGGGAACTCTGGACTGATTGGATCTCTTTATCCACATTTTACTCAGATAAATTTATGAAATTTTAAATGCTCTTATGCAGACATGTCATTTTACAGACTTCATTATGTGGTGCAGCATGGTGCCAATTTGAATTCCGTTTCTAATAAAAACGTTTGACTTCATTATTTTTATCTGAAGAAAGAAATGATTATAAAATGATGCGAATTAATATGTTGCCCTTTGGTAACTATATTACTTATATCTCTTAAATATTGTTTTGTTGTTTAAGAGGAAACAAACTACTATCTCAGATATTCCTGTTTTCCCATTAAATGATTAGATTTGCCTTCAACAAAGCACACTGATCAATTGCATGTTGAGGAGTTATCGTCTAGACTAGTTAGTGAGATTAAGCACTGAAAGTGTGGAACCACAGAGGATGCAATTCTTGCCTCTGCAGATGCCTGCCAGAAAATATGTTCAAGGTTGTTCCATAAATAGTCAATCTTTTTCCTGTATGGTCTTTAATAGGAGCTTAAAATGGATCTTTAGAAGGACGTGTGGATTGAGCAACAGGAAATTTTAACCAAGCCATTAATAGCTAATGATGTGAACTGTAGGCAACCATCCATGATCAGTTATAGGAAGAAGAGGAGAGAAAGGCCTGATCAAGGTGAGGGTATGTGGCAGCTTTTACTGCTATACCTGCTCATTCTTGCCTCATATGTTATTCCTACAGTAGACATAACTTACTGGTTTGATGACTTCTGGTTTGTTTATACACATACACATATGTATGCATATGTGTATACATTTATATTTATATGTTATTTCTAATGAACAGTTCTGATCTTACTGTTGTTCTTTTCCTGTGTTTTGTATTATTTTAAATAAATATAAAATACCTTAAATATTCTTCTTTTTCCACTTGAGGAAGACAAGTATTTGTTTAAATATGCCCTACTAAGAATTACATATTTGATAAATGACTTGTATCTAGAATATATAGAGAGTGCTAACAATTCAATCATAAGAAAACAAACAATAAAAACAGTCAAAAGATGTGAAAAGATACTTTACCAAAGAAGGTAAATAACTATATGAAAATATGCTCACTATATTAGCCATTGGGGAAAAGCGTATTAAAACCACGAGCTGTCATTAGCATCTATTAGCATCTTTAAAATTTTAAAGATTGATCAGTGTTAGTGAGTATGTGGATGAAATGGAGCCTAAATACACTGCTGGTGGGAATGTAAAATAGTATGGCCACTTTGCAAAATAGTTCGTCAAAATATTCGTTAAAAATATTACCCATGCATCTATTATGTGATCCAGTCATTCCACTCCTAGTTATTTAACCCAAGAGAAATAAAAGCTTATGTCTATAAAAATACTTGCATAAGAATGTTCGTAGCAGCTTTATTTTTTAATAGTCCCAAACTGGAAATATACTAAAGATCCATTAACAGGTGAATGCATAAGCAAATTGTAGTATTCCATACAATAGAATACTATTTAACAATAAAAAGGAATAACTTATTGATACGTGCAATAATTTGGATTAATCTCAGAATGATTACTTCAAGTGAAAAAACTCAATAGTGTGCACTGTATGTTTTGTTTATATAAAATTCTGGAAAATGCAAATAAATCTATATAAAGCAGATCATTCGTTGCTTGGGGACAGGAGTAAGGGATTACCAAGGGACACTAACATTTTGGGGATGATGTGTATATTCATTAAATTGATTTTGTTGATTCTCTCATGAGTGATTATATATATAAAAACTCATTAAATTGTATACTTACAACCGTCCAAGTTATTCCATGTCAATTGTACCTTAATAAAACCTTTAAAAAACGTATGCTTCTTGGGGCACCTGGATAGCTCAGTCGGTTAAGTGTCTGACTTAGGCTCAGGTCTTGATCTTGTGGTTCTTGAATTCAAGCCCTGCATCTGGCTCTGTACTGGCAGCACAGAGCCAACTTGGGATTCCCTCTTTTTCTCTCTCTCTGCCCCAACCCCCCACTTGCATATGCACAGGCTCACTCCTTCTCTCTCAAATAAATAAATAAACTTAAAAAAATGTATGCTTAATCCTACAAAAGTGTATTCTTATGAATTAACACATCTAGACCATAAATCAAAGACCTGCACAAGACCAGGGGCTCTCATGTTTAGACACTGTCCTAAAGATTTGTACCAAGACTATTTTAGAGGTGTGTTCCCATCCTGCATTTCTCCTCCTTCTCTTTTTCTTCCTTTTCTTTCTGCCCTTCTTGTCCTCCTGTTTCTCCTTATTGCTCTACTCCTCCTTCTTCTTTTCTCCTTCCCTGCCTTCTTCTTCTTCTCAATCTAAAACACTTCCAGCTCAACCTCTCATATATCCCTTATTGACATTTCCTTTGTTCCTTCCTTCCTTCCTCCCTCCCTTCCTCCCTTCCTTCCTCCCCTTCCTTCCTTCCTTCCTTCCTTCCTTCCTTCCTTCCTTCCTTCCTTCTTTCCATGCCAGCCACTGGCCCAGAGATCTTGGTGGCTGATGAGGATGTGGAGTCATGGGAACTTTCATTCATTGGTGGTGGGAATGCAAAATGGTATAGCCATTTTGGAAGACAGTTTGGTGGTCTCTTACAAAACTAAACATACTCCTATTTAAAATCCAGCAGTCATGTTCCTTAGCATTACCCAAAGGTGTTGAAAACTCACAACCACACAAAAACCTGTACACTGGTGTTCAGAGCAGTTTTATTTATAATTGCCAAAACTTGGAAGCTACAAAGTGTCCTCTAGTAGGTGAATGGATAAATTGTGGAATATTATTCAGACAATGGACTATCCAGACAATGGAACATGATTCAGTGCTAAAAAGAAATGAGCTATTAAGCCATGAAAAGACACATAGGAACCTTAAATACATATTACTAAGTAAAAGTAGCCAATCTGAACATGCTATGTACTGACTGATTACAACTTTATGACATTCTGTGAAAGGTGAAACTATGGAAACAGTAAAAAGATCAGTGGTTGACAGGGGTAAAGGAGGAGGGGAGGAATGAACAGGCAGAGCATAGAGGATTTGGAGCAATGAAATACTCTGAATGATATTGTAATGATGGATACATGTCGTTTTATGTTTGTTCAAACCCAAAGAATGTATGGCACCAGAGTGAGCCCTGATGGCCTTTGGGTGATGATGATGTGTCAATTGCAGTTCCAGGTTTAGTAACAAATGCACCATTCTGCTGAGTGAGGTTGGTAGCAGAGGAGAGCATGCATGCATGGTCCAGGGAGTGGATGGGAAATCTCTATCTTCTTCTAAATTTTGGTGTGAACCTGAAACTGCTCTAAAACATAAAGTCTTTTAAAAAAAGGAATATTAATCTTGCATTAGTATGCAGGATATAATTTGTAAGAAAGACAAAGATCAGAGAGACATATAGGAAAGTAGTGAGAGTCTAAGCATGAGACGACAGAATCAAGCTGAGGAAGGAGAAGCTGATCACCAAACAAATGTTAAAATTTAATTATGTAAAATGAAGCACCAATTAACTTCATGACCCAGTTATAGAAAGGAGACTGCAAATCTGTATAATTTTAATTGATTTCATTTTGGATGAACTGCTCAGTTATACTTATTAAAAGAATCTTCAAAACAAACCAACCAAATTTTGCTTCAATCAACCAATAATTTGACCAAATTAACTAGGGATTTTGTTAAATTGTGCATATGTTCTCAAAAACTTTTCTCTGTTGGGGCACCTGGGTGGCTCAGTGGGTTAAGTGGCGGACTTTGGCTCAAGTCATGATCTCCCGGTACCAGAGTTCGAGCCCTGCCTCGTGCTCTGTGCTGAATGTGCTGACAGCTCAGAGCCTGGAGCCGGTTTCAGATTCTGTCTCCCTCTCTCTCTGCCCCTCCCCCACTCTGTCTCTCTCTGTCTCAAAAATAAATAAACGTTAAAAAAAATTAAATAAAAAGAAAACAAACGTTTCTCCGTTTCTGCTCTCACTTTTACCAAAATATGGAAACTACTTGAATTTCACCATACTATTCCAATAATTTTATATTTTCAGAATCAGAATAGTACATATATAAAAAAGTTTAGAATGTAAAAATGATCAAATTTATAGTTATTTGGTAAATAACTTAATGCAATAGCTATGTAGCCAAAATAATAGAATAATTTACACATCAACTGCATTGAACAATTTGAACAAAATTTGAATCCTGATGTTTTCTTATAATTTAAACATTCTTCAATAGAATGTTTCACACATAGCAATAATGTGCAATGTTTCACACATAGCAATAATTTTATTTTGATGATGAATTTTTAAGTTTCTCTTATGGTTGCTATTCTCTCATAATGTAGCTACAAATATTTTGTTAGTAACCTTTTATTTTTTAATTTTTAAATAGAGACTAAATAAATTACTTTGATCAGTTAGGCCTAACATTTATGAGAGTTATTTTGTTTTTACTTTACTTTCTTTGGTTAGAATATAGAATAAAAAGTAACAATATCTCATATTTGAGTAGAACTTCATTGCATTAAACAGTATCTTCAAAGGCAAAACCAGACTATAAGCTCAATTCAATTTCAAATTCTTTGAAAACTCATGTCATTTTGTTCTTTTCTATGTCAGGCAATTGACCCAGCAGTACCCAGATAAAAGGGCTTAGCATATGAGTAATTTATACCACATCTGTGGAACTCAGATGTACACTCTGCATGCATCATAAGCTTTTCCCAAAGTAGAAAATGAAATACACAGGGATAATTATTGCTGCTGAAAACTTCAATGCTCTGCAGGATGGAGTTTATTTTGACTAGTGCATATTATAGTACATTTGTGGAACAAAAGACAAGCTCACTTTTTAGAACCTGTTTCCACATTCTATGTGTCTTGAATATATTCTGACCTGGGCATAGTCAAATGCAATTGGGTATTTTTCCTCCCTCTGGCATTTTCCCTCTTCCTTAAAGATTAACAGGAGAGGAAAGCATCAGAGCCATTTTAATTTACTTGACAAGCATCTCACCATTGATTTTAGTTATCTAACATTTGCTGCAGAAATATTGGGTACAGAAGGGAAAATAATGTCAAAACAGGGCAGAATTATTATTATGTTTTTAATCCATGGCAGTGGCAAACTTAGTTTGATTATACTCAGTGTTGATGAGATATGGGTAAACAGACCTTCTCATACAGACATGATAGAAATGTAAATTGTTCCAACCTGTTCAGATACTAATTTAACAATACCTATCAAATTTTAAAATGCACATAAAATTTGGCCCAGACAAATCCCTGCCAGGAATTTGCACAAGTACTTAAAGATACAAGGCCATTTGCAGCAATATTGTTGGTATTTACAAAACAATGAAACCAACCTAAAAGTTCATTGGTAGGGGACAGGTTAAGTGGAAATCGTTTATGTAGAAGACAGTTAATAAAATGGTTGTCTATGTGCTGGTAAGGATAGATGACCGTGATGGAAGTACACTTGGACAAGCTGCCCCAAAACATGACACGTTGGCATCCTGAGTCCCTTCAGAAGAAGGACTCTGACGAACCACACAAGCAGAAGGGTCACTCTGACCTCCTCTCCATCACACTTCTTCCCTGAAACAGGCCATGAAAACCTTGTGTGAGAGGTGCCTTCCCATACCCAGAGGAAAAGAGCAGCGTTACCCCTGAAAACAGCGGGATGCTGGGAAGAACCCTAAGGAAAAGGCCTGGCTGTTTCCCTCAGTTTACTACTATTACTCCTGAATCTATCAGATTCCTCCACCTCTGTGCGCTCTTTGTCAGACCTAGCACAAATACTCGGCTCTGTTTCTCTGGGTCTCCATTTCCTTATGATGGCTCTCCTGTCGTGTAAAAAAACTTCTAGTTATGGAGCAGGTAACAGTGGACTGTTAGCTCTGCTGAGAAACAAAGAAGTTGTGCAAGTGAGGCCTTTTCTGTGTATTAAGTACTTTTGTTTTTGTTTTACCATGAGCTTGTATTACTTTAAAAATCATAACAAAATCTGCATTTAAAAAATATAAAAACACATCATTTTTTAAAAATGTTCAAAAATGAAAGTCTTTCAAATTTTAAGATCCTACATTTTCTTAGGAAATTGATTATAAATTTTATAATCAAAGTCACTGCCATGGGATCTATGTAAAGGAAAACAAAATGAGTAGAAAAGGGTTCTAATACCAGCAACTCAGTCATTGGGAAAAATCAAGAGGAATAATTGTAGAAACTTGTGTCATCAGTAATAAAAATTGACTTGAAAATTATTCATTTTGAAGCATATTTATTTGGTTGATTAGGATATTTGGGATTAATATTAGAATAATGTGAATTTACTCGTTTTCCTACTCGTACTGAGATAAAACAGTTTACAGACTTAACTTTTTTTCTTTCTTTTTTTTTTTTTTAGAGAGAGCCACAGAAGGAGTTCCAGCAGGGGAGAAGAGCAGAGGGGAGAGAGAATCCCAAGCAGGCTCCACACTCAGCGAGGAGCCAGAGGTGGGGCTTGATCCCACCACCCCAGGATCATAACTGAGCCAAAATCAAGAGTGGGACGCTTAACCGACTGAGCCGTCCAGGTGTCCCCAGATGTAACTTCTTGTACATAATAGACGTGCATTAAATATATGTTGAGTATTAATTAAGAAGTGTATATAAAGATACTCAGAAAAGTAAACTGCAACATCTGACCTATGACTTTGTACTTGTAAAATTTAGGAAGACAACTATCCAAGTTATAAGTTGAAATAGTGCTCAAACCACTATTAACCAGATTTTTAACTTAAAAGAAAGGGACAGAGGATACTTTGTAACAGGATATATTAAACTGACTCATTTGGTAAATAAAGTCAAGCTCTTAAGTGGCAGGTATCACAAAAGAGATTAGCATCTACTTGAGGCAATCCAGAAAGCCAAAGCTTGAGGAGAAATTTGAAGCTCTCACTGGCTATCATAACAGGAATTTTATTTAATTTTATGTTTAAAATGATGGGTTTATCAGTTTAGATGATTAGTTTTCAGCACAAGTCAGTCTTGTGTGAGTTTGGGTCTCAGAAGCTTTTCCTGGGGCCTAGATGACACTGGCTAGGTGGATCTCCTCTTCGAGAGCAAATGATAGTTAATTCTTGTCCCATTTTACTCATATCAACTACTGTTGATGGCAAAGAAAAAACGTGGTTTACAGAAAGATCATCACAGGGGCCCATGGGTTTGTGCCCTTCAGTTTCTACAATCAAAAAGCCAAAAACCACTAACAAACAAATACACAGCTTTTCTTACTGTGCTTTTATCTATGTAAAGTGGAAACACAATGCCCTTTTTACCTGGGGCAAGCGGTCTTCCTTCCTTCCTCCTTTCCTTCCACCGAATGAAACAGTTTTCAGGATCGTGTGTCCTGTTTCCTGCTTCCTTTCCCTGTGGTTCCAGGATATCATCTCTGCCAGATGTCATCAGTTAAGTTCTTGTCCTGGAGGGAAAGGGAAACTGGGTATCACCTGAAGTAAATGGCAGCTGGAATCCTAAAATGTCTAACAGGTGCATCACTGTCAAGCTTGTAGATGTTGACGGCAGCAAGTTTATTGCCGAGCTGTCGAGGTGTCTCACAGGTATCTATCATGATGGGCAGTTAAATGCAGTGGATGAATCATCTCATTTAGTGTCTTAAAATCAATACTTTTACATAAAGGAACTGTAATCGTTGAAATATATCATAGTTGTTGTTTTGTAGAAATTTATATGAAAGGTCTTTGCCAATATAAAACTTATAGATTTATTTGGTTTATTCTGCATTATTTGGGTATTATGAAGAATAAAATATACTTTCAGCAGAAGTGAATATATCTTTTAATCCAGCTTTATTAAGGTATGATTGACAAAATTTGTATTTATTTAACGTGTATAATGTGATGTGTATACACACACACAATGTGTAATGGTTGCAACAATCAAGCTAATTAACATATCTATCCCATGACATAATTACCATTTTTGTGTGTGTGTGGTAGGAACACTTGAGGGATGCTCTATTAGCAAATACCAAGTATACAAGACACTATTATTAACTGTAATCACCATGCTGTATATTAGGTCTCCTGAACTTATTTCTCTGGTAACTGAAAGTTCTTACTCTGATCAACATCTCCGTCCTGCCCCCCACCTCCCATCTCCTGATAACTCCCATTCTACATTCTTTTGATGAGTCTCACTTGTTTATATTCCACATACAAATGAGATCATGCAGTATTTGTCTGTGTCTGGCTAGAGATAAATATATTTTATTTGGTTCTTGTTAGAATTTTCGATTTATTTACCTCTGAAATAAATGTGACTTTAGAAAATTAATGTTGGCCCAGAAACTTTTGATCATTGTAGAGACATACGCCTGTGTTTGGGAAAAGATTTTACTAGCACATTATGCAACTCCTATGATAAACTAGAGACAAATCAAGCTGTTATTCAGAGATAGGTGGGACATCCCACAGCTGTAACCATGGCTATAAATTGCATGAAAATCCCATAGTCTTGCCAGTTTTTTTCATGTGGTGGTGGTGAAACATTTAAACTATAGTGGTATTCAAGCACCATGGAGCAAGTATAGCAAATAAATTAGTTTTCTTGGTATACATCAACATCGTAAAAACGAAATGTCATAATTTCTTAAAACAGAAACTAGAGGCAAAGAAAGTCAGGCCTCATAAGACTTTACAGTTTTGATCAGGGCTTAGGAAAGAAATTAGGGTATTTATAGTAAGTGACTGTGTTAAAACAAGTTCTGACCTTGACAATATAGAAAAGTTCTATATCCTATCAGATGTGGCATTATCAGTTAAATACCACAAATAATATAAATGTGATTATGGTCAAAGGACATGGTAGGATGCACAGAATTCCAAATGATTGCTGAGACACCTTTGGAAGGATGCTTTCTCAACCAATGAGAGATGCTTTCCCAACCAATGAGAGAGTTTCCCAAGTGGAAGGTATAGCAGGCTATTAAAATACAGGTCTCTACTCAGTGGCTGTGCTGGTTTTCCATAATAATAAAGACACACAGATGGAGATTAGGTTAGGAGAATATGCGTGCTCTTGATAATGATATTGCTGTTTAGAGATAACTAAGCAGTGGTGCTATATTGTCAGGCCAGACCTACACAGCCCCAGGAGCTCTTGAATACCAAGCTCTACTTCATTATTCAAAATAGTGACAACAGGGGTGCCTGGGTGGCTCAGTTAGATAAGCGTCCGACTTCAGCTCAGATCATTGTGAGCCCAAGACCTGTGCTGGGCTCCACGCTAACAGTGTGGAGCCTGCTTGAGATTCTCTCTCCTGCCTGCCCCCCACTTGTGTGCTCTCTCTCTCTCTCTCTCAAAGTAAATAAATAAACTTAAAAAAAAAACAGTGAGAACAAAATGGAATAAGGGTAATTTTAAGAGTCAGGTTGGTCACAGAGACCGAGATGCCATCAGAAGTTTACTACTGAAAATTAGCAAGCCTTATTTTCTTTGAGAATTTCTACTTCTCTGGAAAATATTTCCTGAATATTTACTACATGTCAAGTACTGGAGTTTCTTGGTAGAGAATGTGGTAAACATGAGATAAACAAGTTGATTATACCAGTACACTTTGAAATGTCGGGTGTGCTCTTTTCCAGACATAGGCTGTTTTTTTTAATTCCCTGGATAACTTGGAAACCACTTTCTCTGCCTGTTCAAAATCACGGGGATGATGAATACCCACGAACCCAGATTTCCAATATTCCTGTTATTTCTAGGGAGTATAATCCCTGCTTTATACCCATGTCCTTGCCCGCTCTACCAGAAATCCCAGAGAGGAAGCCAGCATTCACGGTACAGAATGAGCTGGAATGTTGACATCTCAGCTCTACTCTCAAGTATAACTGCAGTAGCAGCTATCATTTATTGGGCACTTACTCCACGCCAAGCCTTACATTAGTGGTATGTATGTTATCATATGAATCTTCAAAACAACCAGGTAGCATAAGTATTATTGCCCCCAACTTGCAGATTAAGACACAAGGTTCAGAATGTAAAAATAACTAGCCCAAACTACTCATGAAGCAAAGATAGTATTTAGACGTAAGTTCTGAGAACATCTTCCCTATGTCTAGAATACACTAGAAAACACAGTAAACTTTGAGAAGTTGCTGATTGAAATACTTCAAGTAACATCCTAATACTCACAGGCAGCAATGGGCTGATCAGACTGCTTAGCAGGTGGCTGGGGGCTCTCAGCAGGCTTGGGGCTCTTAGTATGTGAATCCTCATTGTTTACCTTTGATTCCTTGACTTTAGGGGAGGAGTTTGGGTATGATGACCCTTTTTCTGGGCTCTTAGATTTTTCGAACTTTCAGGCTTCTCTGCAGTCTCCTCACTGTCATTGAAGTTTGAGATTTACCTAAAGCGTTAATTCCCAATATCTGAGTCACTTGGTCAAGTTCAGATTGCTCCTGGTAAAACAGGGCCTAGTAGTGAGAGATTTGAGGAGAGCACAGTGGACCATTATGTCAATCTTAGCTCCTGATACATCGTAAGTCATTCGTCACTAAAATGGCCATCAGATAAATCTCTCAGCAGAAGCAACTATACTTGATCTGTTCATCTTGCTTTTCTGCTTTTTCTTCACCCCAAACTCTGCTAAGCACCTCATCTTGGTTTTATCTCTCATTTCCAGCTGTGAGTTTATTGTGGAAACCTGATACATTCTTGAGCTTGACTCTTAAACCTCCACAAGTTATGGCTCATATTTTCCAGGTGAATTCAAGTAAACAGCTGCCAGAGTGAAAGCCAGTATCTCTGGAATCCCATATCTCCCAGCCTATGAAATGACCCTCTAGAGGAATAAAGTGGGTAGTTTCTCTTTTTGATGAAAGTGGGGCCAGGGAACAATGTAGGAAGTCTGTAGTGTAAATGTAATAAAATTCTATTCTAAAAAATATAAAATATAAATGTTTTAAGTGCAACATTCACATTAATTTTTTAACGAGAAATAAACATCATTCATCTTAAGTTACTTGAGCATTTTCCTGCTTAGTAATAGAACCAAATTTTAGTGAGGATTCTAGCCCTACCCCATGCCCTGAGGTAAAACAAATTAGATGATATTACAAATACCAATCCAGTTTGAACAATACGTGTGTTTTTTCAGGCTCTCTATTTACTAAGCACCATAATGTTTCTCCTCTATTATCAATCATGTTATATAGAAATATGAAAATAATTCCTCAAAAATGTGAATACAACATTTATTTCAAACCATCTCTCTTAAACATCTAACCTAATTCTCTTTTTAATTCCCCATACTTCCCTCCTCAAGGAACATGCACTAGCAAACTATGCATTATCATTTTCTGCTGGAGAATTTTATGCATGTTTAGATTAGTCACTTAGTCATGGCTGTTGCAAAATTCTGGCAAGGAAAATCTACTTATGTCTTTGCTATTGTCTGGTGATGATATCATCTTCAAAAGTGTATCATCTTCTGAAGGGACTTTCTGGAGCCCTTGGAAAACACATGGTGGTTGTTAGTGATAGGAACCAAGCACCAAGGCAGACTAATATGGAAATATATTGTGGATTTACTGTACCAGAGATTTCATAAGATTCTTTCCAAAAGTCATAATAAAGTCCTTCCTTTTCTTTTTTCTTAAGTTTATTTATTTATTTTTGAGAAAGAGAGCATAAGTGGGGGAGGGGCAGAGAAAGAGAGAGAGAGAGAGAGAGAGAGAGAGAGAGAGAATCCCAAGCAGGCTACTGCAGAGCCCGATGCTGGACTTGAACTCATGAACCATGAGATCATGACCTGAGATGAAATCAAGAATCAGATGCTTAACCAACTGAGTCAGCCAGGTACCCCAAGTCCTTCCTTTACTTTATTGTTAGTAGAGGTCAATGGAAAGGGTATTAGGGTAGGAGTCCAACGAGATGAGTTTAGGACTTAGCTACACTGCACTGTTACTTACCTTAGACAAATTATTTCACTTCTTTGGGATTTGTCTTAGTCAAATTATCTGGAGGGATTGGAATTGTCATTTTCAGCTCTGAAAACTTAAAGAAATGTGATAGAAGACGGTCATTTTATCAGTTTGTCTTTAAAAATTATGTTAACTTCTCATTTATCAATTTAACTTTTTCCTGCAGGAGTGACAATTTTGTTAAGTCTCCATCATACTTCTATCTACCACACCCCCTACTTAGTGTTACTTTTTTTTTAACAATAATTTAAACTTCTTATTTATTTTATTTTATTTTATTTTTTTATTTTTAGAGAGAAGGCAAGCGGGGGGAAAAGGGCAGAAGGAGAAAGAGAGAGAATCTTAAGCAGGCTCCATGCTTAGCACAGAGCTCCACCCAGGGCTTGACCCCATGACCGTGAGATCATGACCTGAGCAGAAATCAAGAGTCAGACTCTCAAACAACTGAGCCACCAGGCACCCAACTTTTTATTTCTTTTTCAGCAATTTTATTCAACATGTCCTGGGTTTGGGGTCTTTTGCTTTATTGGTTATGATTTGGAGTGGTAAAGATGGATAGACTGAATGTGCATTTTAGATACCTCATGTCCTAGGGGCCCCTGGGTGGCTCAGTTGGTTAAGCAACTGACTGAATTTCCATGTAGGTCATGATCTCATGGTTTGTGAAATTGAGCCCCACATTGGGCTCTGTGCTAACAGGGCTCTGCACTAACAGCACAGAGCCTGCTTGGGATTCTCTTTCTCTTCCTCTCTCTCTGTCCCCTTTCCCACTTGTGTGCATGCTCTCTCTCTCACTCTATCTCAAAATAAATAAGCATTAAAGAAGAAGAAGAAGATGGCCTGAACTTCTTTTTCAATATATAGTCATTCTCATTTTCATCTAACGCTGCCATGAACTTGAAAAGTGAGGGTTAGCCTATGACCCAGCAATAGCACTTCTAGGAATTTACCCGAGGAATACAGGAGTACTGATGCATAGGGGCACTTGTAGCCCAATGTTTATAGCAGCACTCTCAACAATAGCCAAATTATGGAAAGAGCCTAAATGTCCATCAACTGATGAATGCATAAAGAAATTGTGGTTTATATACACAATGGAATACTACGTGGCAATGAGAAAGAATGAAATATGGCCTTTTGTAGCAACGTGGATGGAACTGGAGAGTGTGATGCTAAGTGAAGTAAGCCATACAGAGAAAGACAGATACCATATGGTTTCACTCTTATGTGGATCCTGAGAAACTTAACAGAAACCCATGGGGGAGGGGAAGGAAAAAAAAAAAGAGGTTAGAGTGGGAGAGAGCCAAAGCATAAGAGACTCTTAAACACTGAGAACAAACTGAGGGTTGATGGGGGGTGGGGGGGGGGGGGAGGGTGGGTGATGGGTATTGAGGAGGGCACCTTTTGGGATGAGCACTGGGTGTTGTATGGAAACCAATTTGACAATAAATTTCATACATTGAAAAAAAAAAAGAAAAGTGAGGGTTAGGAAATCTAAAAGTTATTTCTTCAAGCTATTTTACCTGAAATAAACAGAATTAAAGGGTGGGTAATTTTGAGTGCATGGACCCTATTCTATTTTAAAGAAAAGAAAACCATAGTAAGCAGTATGAGTGACAGTGGCCCAAAGATCACTCGGGAAACATATGAATTAGGAGGCTAAGTGATATACCATGTGGCTTAACTCAGTGTCATAGGCAAGGCTCTTACACAGGTCGTTTCAAGGGGTTGATCCGAGGGTGTGAGTTTTTCATTCTGCTCATGAGCATGTGTGTGAGTACATATACCTACACTGGAATATTTGGCAATATCCGGATCACATGGTATAAAATGTCTAATGGTAATTGCATAACAATCTGTTGCTATGGTTTTGCATTTTTCAAAGTTTCATGTTACTCACTACTCTCTTTACTTAGAAAGGAATGGATATACAATCTTGGCATAGTTATTTTTGCAGAGTGGAAAGTCTCCCACAGAGTATGTTTGGCTACCTACAATAACTTTTTTTTTGGTGTTATTCATTACTGCTAGTATACACAGTGTTTATATTTTGACTTTTAAGATGAATTTTGAATTCTCTATCAATCCAGTGAAATATAAGTGGCTCCTGTGTCCTCCCATCTCCCAATGGAAGAGGAGAGAGTTTCACACCATGATAAAGTCAAAATGGGCCCCTATAGTGAGGAGGGAAGGGGACTTTTTGTGCTTCCTGTACTATGGCTCCCAGGAGGGGAGTCAAATATCACTGAGTGTTGGAAGGGAAAGGCCACCTGCAAGAGGAAGTCGCTACCCGCTTATCCTCAGAGCAGCTCTACATTTGGTGCTCTCTCTCCAGGGGAGCTCTGATTTCTCCTTTATGCCGGAAAGAGTCTTTGTGTCTCACCTTACAGGGAGAAGAAGACCATCTGCATCTCACAGAAACTTCTGAAACTGATGCCAAGAAACAGAAGGAGAAAGGGAATCTTAAAATGTCTGTGGTCCCTTTGACTCTGAGAAGCAAGCAGAAGCTGATGTCTTCGCAGAGTTGGCCCATATTCTCCTGCGATCTTCCCATAGAGAAGAGGAAGCAGCAGACTGTGGGCTCCTCAAGGTGCCCAAACTCCAGGTCCAATGAAAAGCTGACCCAGAGAGGGTCCCTTTTGGATGGCGGCTGAGATGGAGTTTCTCTGGGGAGGCTTCTCCTGGTCTGCGGATTAGTCAGCTCTGACCTCTTAAGCCAGGTTACTCTTTGTCAATGCATGTGTCTGTTACTGGGGACCCCACAGAAGTGCCCGAATCCCTCTCATCTTGGCATCATTGATAGTCCAACTCCAGTGACTCTTTATCCATTATGGAGGCAAACAGGAGCCTGTGAGGTTCATTTTCTTTTTGCAAGGCAGCAAAACAGGCAAGGTTAGCACATCTGT
Source organism: Panthera tigris (assembly GCF_018350195.1). NCBI lineage: Eukaryota > Metazoa > Chordata > Mammalia > Carnivora > Felidae > Panthera > Panthera tigris. The sequence goes on from NC_056661.1 coordinate 83,836,266, forward strand.
GGAACAAAGAGAATCCTCGTGAGAATTAAACTCATGACCTCATTCCCATTAGCAGTAATTCAGTTCTGTCTACAGGCAACACAGTGTTCCCAAACACAGACAAGTTGTTACTGTTTCATAGCAGATTTTCTCTTGGAAGAGTAGCCAGTGGAAATACTATATATAGAGGTGGTTTCTTAATTGGTCATAGAAGTAATTATTCCTTTGCTACATTGCTCTAGAAAAAGAGAGAGAGAGAGAGAGAGAGCATGAAAAGAAATGGCCTTAATGATGTGTTAGGTCACCATGACAGATGAATGCATAGGCAGTGGAATACCATGGGTATAGACTATATGTAACTTATGGTTAGTTACTCCAAACCATGGGAGAATGTTGACTCCACTTTGGAAGAGAAAATAAAGTTCCTATTTCTTAGGACTAGCAGGGAAATATCTTGAGTTGAGTATAGCTTGGGCAGCGATGTAAGTAGGAAATACTTATAATTCCTATTGCCAGCTTGCTATGCTTAGTTTCTTCCTTTCATTCCCACCCCCTCCTTTGTCTACCTGTAAGATAATGTGAACATGAGACTGCAGATTTCCTTTCACTTCTGGAGGAAAGGTTTTGAATAATCTGTAAGGTGTTAGGGACTCAATATATATGAAATAGCTCTTTCTTCCTCTCAGGAATAGTTGCATCAGAAAATGAATAGAATAACTGGATAGGGCTATGCTTTACTCAAAGGTGAGGGGGGCAGTATTCCTAGTGTTTATTAGATGATATCATGTGGAAACTTTTTTTTAAATTTTTTTACGTTTATTCATTTTTGAAAGACAGAGACAGAGAATGAACGGGGGGAGGGTCAGAGAGAGAGGGAGGCACAGAGTCTGAAACAGGCTCCAGGCTCTGAGCTGTCAGGACAGAACCCAAGGTGGGGCTCGAACTCACAAACCGTGAGATCATGACCTGAGCTGAAGTCGGGTGCTCAACCGACTGAGCCACCCAGGCGCCCCGTGGAAACATATTTTAAAGAGTAAAAATCATGATACAAAACCATGTATATTAATTTGCTGCTATAACAAAGGAGACATAAAGAAACAGGAAGACAAAGAAAAAATATCGGGTATAGTGCGCTACATATTTTCCTTTCAAGCTTTTCTTTATGATATATGTATAATTATTTGTTCTATGCACACACACACGCACACACACACACACACACACACACACACACAAATTATATCTGACACAGCCTAAAAGCAAAGCACAGCAAAACAAAACACCCAGAAAACCAAAATCAAGGTGTCCTGGCAGAAAAGGTTAAGGGGAGCATAGAACTTGACTGTTTCTTTGCTGGTTCGCATTCTCATCAGTATTACTCCAACTGTTCCCTGTTGCTTTTAGTGACCCAGAGTATTGCCACCTTTGCTGTGAAGATTCCTTAACCAGGTAATGTATCAGGATGCCTGATACATTCCACCTAGCAGAACTCTTGCTTGCACAATAAAATTGCTGACATGTACTCTTCTGTAATTTAATTCTTTACTACTCACAATCTCACAAATACAGAGAGGAATTGGGTGGTGATAGAGAGGGTGCTTCATTCAACCAATCTAACACAATCCAGGAAAGGCCAAAATCGTCATTCAAAAGTAGACCTGTGGGGGGGGGGGGGCGGGGTATGATTTATAGGCATTCTCATCTCACACCATTTCCTATCAAAGAGAGGAGTTTTTATTGGGTATAATAAAAATAGAAAAAAATTGATCCCAAGAATAATGCAAATGGCTGGCAAACCTTTTGATTTCACATTCAAGTGATTCTGTGGATGGGAGTAGTTCTAACTGTATCCTTCCTTATACATAAGATCCAGAATAATTGCAAATATTTACAATGTGTTAACTACAGGCCAACTTAGTAACTTAGTGCTTTATGCGTAGTGACTCATCTCAGCCTCATAACGTGCCACAAAGTAGCAAATGTGATAATGCTTATTTTAAACAGGAGGAAACAAAAACAGGAAGCTTGTGTTACTTGTCTATAATCATACAACAGGGGAGTGGCTGGGATTTAGACCTAAACTGTGCTTGTAAAAACTGCCATTTTAAAAAAAATTTTTTTTTAACGTTTATTTATTTTTGAGACAGAGAGAGACAGAGCATGAACAGGGGAGGGGCAGAGAGGGAGGGAGACACAGAATCAGAAGCAGGCTCCAGGCTCTGAGCTATCAGCCCAGAGCCCGACGCGGGGCTTGAACTCATGGACCACGAGATCGTGACCTGAGCTGAAGTCAGACGCTTAACCGACTGAGCCACCCAGGCGCCCCAAAACTGCCATTTTTTTAATGAAAATAAATGAATTATTTTTTTTCCTGAAAAATAACAGAATTTGGCATTGGTTTTAAATCTGTGAAAAATAAATTTTTAATGAATGGTTAACAATAGGTAACATTTATTGAGTGCTTCCTCTATATCAGGTAATTTCAAAACACTTTCTCTGAAATATCTCATTGCTTGCAATAATCCTCTGAGGTACTGTTAGGTCCATTTTAAAGAAAAGAAAACTAAGGATCAAAGAGTAAGTCACTTGTTCCAGTTGCAAAGCTAGTGAGTGGAACACAAGATTCAGATAGTTGGACTCCAGGGTCCATATCACTTACCACCACTCTACATGTTCAATGGATTAGTTAACCGTCAATATTTATTAAACCGTCATGAAGTTTGGAAGTAGACTGAAAGATATTTTCTCCTTGGGATATGTTATCACCTAAACAGTATAGTTGGTCTGATTAGCAGGAAGTATGGAGTCCAGGTAGCAGCACTTAAAGTCCAAGGAGCTGGAATATAGGATGGCTGGTTCTTTGCCACATATTCTGAATGGTTGCAGATTTAAATCCTGCACTCTTTGCCAAAGCATTCTCGGACTTCTCATTGATGTTTGAGTGATTTCCCAAGATATGCCAAGCTTATTTGAATAAGTATTCATGTCTTGGGGATTTACAGAGTTAATGTGATTTCTCTCAATTATTGCACTCTTGGGCAAGAAGATGACATCAGGATAGCAAGATAAGGTAAAATGTATTTGTGTACTTTGTTGAACATGGTATTTTTGATGCATTCTTTGGAAGAAGGGGAAAAGCTGACAACATAAATGAATAAATTAAAAATTTATATTTTATTTTTTACATTTGTTTCTAATGTTTATTTTTGACACAGAGAAAGACAGAGCATGAGTAGGGGAGGGGCCAAAAGAGAGAGAGACAGAATCCAAAGCAGGCTCCAGTCTCTGAGCTGTCAGCACAGAGCCCTATGGAGGGCTCGAACTTACAGACCACGAGATCATGACCTGAGCCTAAGTCGGATGCTTAACTGACTGAGCCACCCAGATGCCCCTGAAACTGGTATTTTAGAAAGAAGATAGATTGTTAGGGACTTTGCCACACACCAGCTGGTGACCTTAAATTTTCTGTGACCCAGATTCCTAATTTATAAAATGGTGGGGTTGGGGTTGATAATCTTTAGACAATCCATCCATTTCTAAAATTTACATACTTTTTAATAAGAGCACCTTAGTATAAGTTTTTTTACCAAATAATGGTTGGTAGTGGTTGTGAAGGGATGAAGTATGCGAAGGTTGGGAAGGGTGTGGTGATAGTTCGTGGATACAGACATATAAAGAAAAAAGGGATTTACAAAGTCAACTAGGTCAGTAGAATCTATTATAGTTTAGGGATGCCAATATTTGTGCTGTATTCTATAAATGCCAGGGTATTACCTAATCCTAGAAAATAAGTAAATTGCAAGCAATGAAAATGCTTGTGGGGATATATCTGTAATTATTTATTGACTTCTATGTGTAAAACACTAACACATAGCATACATATGTATGCTCACTGCTTGCCTTTTAAGTATAAAAGCTCACTGCTTGCCTTTTAAGGATAAAATAAGGTGAACTATTCTTATTTTGCAATGGGAATGAATAAATATCTATCAGTCATTTTCAAGACAGTCTTTAGACAAACTAACAACCTAGAAAGGCTGCAGCCCCTCTGAGCCAAAGATCTAATAGAAGAGAAGAAGCCTCTCAAAGACTAACTTCGCAGCAATCATATCAGAAGGCTGGAGAATATCTTCAAAAGTTGCTTGCTGCTGTTCAACTTCATCTGAAAATTTGTGAGACTTTTAAACTTTGAAGCACCTGGATTCAGTCAGTTTACTTGAAAAATAAGATAATAAAATAAAATAAAATATTTCTTTGAATTACTGATTTAAAAAAGCTTGTTAAGAATTCTTTTGTAAAGCAGTATTAAAGCTAAGAGCCTTAAGCATTTATTGGGTTTCAAATGTTCTTTCTAAGTTGAAACTATTACTGTGCAAATAGAATCATTTGATAAGGGGTGCCTGGGTGGTTCAGTCAGTTGAGCTTCTGACTTTGGCTCAGGTCATGATCTCATGGTTTGTGGGTTTGAGCCCTGCATCGGGCTCTGTGCTGACAGCTCGGAGCCTGGAGCCTGCTTCAGATTCTGTGTCTCCCTCTCTCTCTGCTCCTCCCCTGCTCGTGCTCCATCTCTGCCTCTCTAAAAAATAAACATTAAAAAAATTTTTAAAAAAGAACATTTGCTAAATTTTTGCAATGGAAAAGCCAATAGACTGAGAAATCTGGTGTCAACATTTCTCTTGTATCCTGTCTGTAATAGGTTCTCTCTCCTAGGTCAGCAGGACAACTCCCCTCCCTCTTTTCCCCCCAACAAATAATTGAAACATTCCAAATAGGCAAGGAGAAGAAGAGAATTATTAACATCAAATAAATAAGCTGAATTGAGTATAAATAACTAAAGTTATATTTATAAATAAGGAAGTCTACTTTTAATTTTCTATCATATATTTTCTTGCAAAGGTTATATTCATTTGTTTTTTCATTCTGAACACAAATCACTGAATGTCTCCTAAGTGTTAGTCACTGTGCTAGATGATAGATACACATCAGTGAACAGGAAATCAGATTATTCCTGGAGATCACACAATAAGGGAAAGAGGCCTTTAAAATTATATATATGTGTGTGTGAATCAACTAGCTTCTCTATTTAAAAAAAAAAATTTAAGTTTATTTATTTATTTTGAGAGAGAGAGAAAAGGAGTAGGGGAGGAGCAGAGAGAGAGGGAGACAGAGAATCCCAAGCAGGCTCTGTGCTGTTAGTGCAGAGCCCAACATGGGGTTCTATGCCATGAACCATGAGATCATGATCTGAGCGGAAATCAAAATAGTCGGGACGCTTAACTGACTGAGTCACCCAGGTGACCCCCCACTTTCTTTTTTAAGTTTATTTTAGCTTCTATTATTTAACTTTACCTTGGGATTTCAGCTTCCCTCCTACTTATCTCCCAGGCTTCTTCAAAGTCAGTGATGTGCTTTCTCCTCATGATCCAGATATATTTCTGGATTTATCCTGTTGTTTTATCATTGTCTCTACAGAACCCCAGAAAAAGAGATCTGATGAGTGTTTCTCCCTCAACAAGTCCTGATGTCTCTAGGAAAAGATAAAAGAAATTCTATAGTATCTCTGATACCTCTTGCAAATTTGTTAACTATGATTACCTAGGTCTTGATCAAGAGTAAATTGCCATTGGCAGAGATTTAGTGGCCAGACAGGTTAGGTGAGGTCTGTTCATGGGGGCATTAGGGTCAAATCAAGAAGGTCATAATGAGTAATCAGCACTATAGCCAAGAGTTGAGCCATCATGAATTACACTGAAAAGGCAAGATGAAGACAGCAACTGAGGTTAGCAGCCAAAGACAGAAGAATGGACAGAGAAGCCATGGGTTAAGTAATGGATTAGGAAAGGGTTAGGAAATCTCAGAAGTCTGTGTAAGAATTTGGCTTCTGTGTTAGGATTCTTCCATTCTAGGCCTCAAAGACATATGACACTGAGCCAGTGGGCAAGACCCAACAAAAATATTTCTGATTATGTACATTACATATTGAGAAATGGAAAAGCAGCTAATTAAGAAAAAACAAAGTAAAACAAAACAAAAAAACCTAGGTGCAAATCTTGCCCCCAATATTAGTGTTACAATAGAAAGGTTAGTTAATATCTCTGCAAATCACCATTCCCATCAACAAAATGGGGCAGGAGGGAACCTCCCTCAAAAAGAGTTTTATTTGAAAATAAACTAGATCTGTACATGAAATTGCCCTCAAACTAAAATGTACAATACACAAATAAAATTGACTACTAATGTAACCTCATTACAATTAAGAGTACTCAGATACTATTTTAAGAGACAGCCCTTCTCCCCTTTTTCGAATTATCTATTGCCTAGACAATTTTAGACTCTTGAAATTTCTATCAAAAATCTCAATTATATCAGAAATCATTTTCAAACAATATAAATGTTGGAAGAGCTTAGGAGACATATATGCTTGGGATTCAATGTGAGATTAATAGTAAGACTATCAGCTGTGAAAAAAGGTAACCTGAAGTTCTGTATGGCCAACTGATAGCGAGCCCTATCTGTACAGACTGTGTCGTCTGAAGACTGGGTCAGTAATTGGTGTGGGTCAGACGCAGGGGATGATGGTTCTCATAGAGTGTGACTGACCAAGGAGCAGAGGGGGGTAAAGCCCCAGAGCAGTGAGCATGGAGACAAGTGACCAAGGGCTGTTAGTGACCTTGCTACTCACCCAATATGATCCTGGGCAAAGCCGGTGCTGTTTCCTACATTTGTGACACAAGGGTCTGGGACAAGGTGCCCTCTAACATTTCATCCAGTTATAATAGTCTATCATTCTACAAATTGTGTCTCGTATCTGTACAGCGCACTTCACTTTCCAAAGCACATACGACTCATTCGTCCTGTGAGGCAGGACCTTACTTTATGTATTTTCTATCCTTTATGGAAGAGGAAACAGAGATTTAAAGGTTGTGGCTTCTACAAAATTTCACTGTCAACTTTGAATAAAAGACACAGATTCAGAAATATTTAGTTGATTTTTAAAATTATATCAGAGTTGTGCATGTTTGTCTTTAAGAGATCTTGGCAATTACAAATTATTTTGAACTATCATGTGAGGTGGTGGCTGCTATGGAAACTGCATTAATACATGAGACATGCAAAGCCTGTCACATCAGATGTTGCTGCCCTTTGGCTATGCTAACTTATTCATCTGTTTTTTTTGAAAACTATTTCCTTTTTCTTCTTTTTTTCCCCCCAAACACATGCACATTATGCTTATAATCCAAGAAATCTAATTTTCAAGTGACTCATTCTCATGAAATGCATTCAATGACTTGGAACAAAAGATTCTGGTAAAAATGCAACCTGGAAAAATAGTCTGTATCAAAATATATACATAGCAATTGTTTTGTATTTCTGTGGCTCAACTAAAATGTGAAAAGAAGCTAAGTAAGGAAGAAAAATTAAACTTGTGAGTTGGGATCATGTTTATGTTATAATTGTAAAGGAAAATAATACATGAGTTCAAGCATGATTTTTTCATTATAAAGAATATATAAAGATATTTAGTATCTCTGAATTTTGACCAAAGCTATAAATTTTTAAATTTTTCATGCATTCATGAAATAGTAGCACTTACAGACATCTTAAAAGAGCAATCATTGTTTTTGGATCTCTATACATACACTATTAAATGTAATTGTACCTTACATTAAATGTAAGTGTACCTTACATATATTCATATATGATACAATCTGTAAATGGTTGCTACCTGCTGTTGATTAAATGTATGTGTCCCAAAACTCATATGTTGAAACCTAATTATATTTGGGATTATGGGATTGGGACACAGTTCTGGCTTACTAAAACAAGGGCGAGGTTGACCAGGCAGCTGACAGGAGAGACCCTTTAATGGACACTCTTAACAGCATGGACAGAGTCCATCAAGTGGAACTTATTTGTGAATACAATGACTTGAAGACTGAAGTTAAAGACTATCTCAAGAGATTTTCTGATGAAGTCATGGTTGTTATGAGAGAGGGGACACCAGCAGTTCTTTGAAGAATTTCAGTCAAAAAAAAGGTGGGGCTTTTAGAAGTGATTAGGTCATGAAGGTGGAGCCCTCATAAATAAGATTAGTGCCCTTTTAAGAAGATACCCCAAAGAGATCACTCACCCCTTCTGCCGTGTGAAGACAGAACAAAGACTGCCATCTATGAACCAGGAAACAGAACCTCACCAGACACAGAATATGCTGGCACCTTGATCTTAGACTTCCCAGACTCCACAATTATGAAAAATAAGTTTCAGTTGTTTATAAGCCACTCAGTCTACAGTATTCTGTTACAGACTGAGATACCACCTATACTCCAAAGCTTAACGTCTGGTGTTTTAAATGCAGGGCCTCTCTGTCCTAAGTGGGACTCACCTGTCTCGAAATTGTCCTTGTTCTACACTAATAAGTAATGGAGATATAGATCCACAAATTATGTGAACCAGAAGAAATATTTACTTTCTCTTACATTCCCTTTTTTTGGGAGAATATATTTAACCCCACTTTTTTGTCATATGACTTGCCACCCTGTGATGCCAGTTGTGGCTGAGGGGTAACAGTCGGCACTATAATTTTCTGACTGCCAATTTTTAGGCCATTATGACATACTGGTACTCAACCATCTTCATCTCTCTGATTGATAATGAGTTGGATGGTTATATGCCAATCAGTTAATTATAAAACTTCTATAAAATATTTATTCATGAATTTTCCCATTTTGCTTTCTGCTTTACATTAATTATATATATTAGTATAGAATATATTAATGTGTTTGATATATGAAAGGCTTAAATTTTTATGTTGTAGGCAAACCCATCATCATTATCTTTGCATGTATTATAATGATTTTATTCTTAGAAAATTCCATTCTTCTGTTTTAAATATTTGTATTTCATAGTTTCAGTTATTACCTTCAAAATTTCTATAGATTTCAACAGAAATATTTTGGATGTGGGGCACCTGGGTGGCTCAGTCTGTTAAATGTCTGATTCTTGGTTTCTGTTCAAGTAATGATCTCACGGTTTGTGAGTTTGAGCCCCCTTGTTGGGCCATGCACGGACAGCACAGAGCCTGCTTGGGACCCTTTCTTTCCCTCTGTCTCTCCCTCTCCCTGTCATTCTCTCTCTCTCTCTTTCTCTCTCTCCCTGTCTCAATAAATAAATAAACTTAAAAAATATTTTAGAGGTAATGTCAACTGAGAATTGGACTTTTATTTTCAATAGTATATTTTCCCAACACAACATTAAACATAATATATCTTTTTCCTACAGATTTACAACATTTTAAATCCTCTATTGATATTCTACAATGGTTCTAGAGCTACGCTTTTTTCTGTCCCTCGATTCTTATGCGGTCACCACACTGTAATGACTATTATAACTTTAAAATAAATTTTGGGGTGCCTGGGTGGCTCAGTTGGTTGAGTGTCCAACTTCAGCTCAGGTCATGATCTCACAGATTGTGGGTTCCAGCCCCCAAGTTGGGCTCTGTGCTGACAGCTCAGAACCTGGAGCCTGCTTCAGATTCTGTGTCTCCCTCTCTCTCTGCCCCTCCCCTGGTTGCACTCTGTCTGGCTGTCTCTCTCTCTCTCTCTCAAAAATAAACAAACATTAAAAAAATAAAATAATTTTTAACATCTGAGAGCATAATTCACTCTTTAACATGATTTACAATTCTCATTCATTTAATTTTCCCAGGTAAACCTGAAAAAGTCCTCTACCCCCAGCCAAAATTCCAATGCTTTTTCTTTTCTGTTTCATTTAGTTTGATTTCTTTGTTTGGTTTTATTTAGTTTTTGTAATGTGTAATTATTTTGAGGGGGGTGCAGAGAAGACGGGAAGAGAGAGAGTCCCAGGTAGTACCACCAGCACAGAGCCTGGTGTGGGGCTCCATGTCACCAACCATGAGGTCATGACCTGAGCTCAAATCAAGAGTTGGGCACTTACCCGTGCCACCCAGACACCCCTGTACTGATTTGTTTTTAATGTTTGTTTCAAACATGGAAGAAGTCATTACTTTCACAGAAATGTTGGATATTGAGACCAGAGTTTATAGAACTTTGCCTGTATAGGACACCTTGAATGAATAAGAGTTAACATTGGGCAGGAGTTAAGAAAAAGACATGGGGAAGTTGCTCTGGAATACATGCAGCTTGGAAAAAGGACAAAGAAAACAGAAGTTTTTGAAAGTGGAGGCGGTGGTGGCAAAGAATTGATAGCTTACACAGAGAGGATGTGGGATGATTAACTGGTAAGTTAATTCATGTTGCTCAGCTGAGGTAATGTTAGCCTCAAGAATAAGTAATTTCTTTACCTAAAGAGATTTGCTCGCGATCTGGGAAAGTCAGGTGGGAGCATTTTTCAAAAAGCATTCCTCCTCCAGGAGATTCCCTCCAGAATCACTTTCTGCCCCCAATCACACTCATCTCCCATAGAATATTCACACTGCACGAAGTTACAAGAAAGACTTACATCTCTCCCAACTACTCTATTGCATGTTCTGATTCATAGATTCAGAGTCATAGGAATCACAAGACCAATGGAATTATGGCTAGGGGGCTTTAGTCGAGGAGGGAAGTTGATATTGTATAGATCATACATAAAGGCAGTGAAGTATCACAGATAAGCTAAGATTTAAAACCTGATTCCACTAAGTACTGGTGGTTCGATGATGGAAAATCGGTGAACTGATCTGATCTTGGTATTCTCATTCCTAAAATAGAACATAATAATATTTTCTAAGGAATGCAAAAAAGACTAAAAGAAATAATGGAATGAGTTATAAACTGAGAACAAAGTTTGAAACATAGTAGGAATAAATGTTAATAGCTATTCTTTATTGCAATTAATGAGTAGTTTTTAAGAGACTGAAGACTCTTCATGATACTAGGAAATAAATAAACTGTTTCCATGGGATATAAAAATATGCATAAAAGCTTGTAGACAAAAAAATTTAAGATCTAAATAGAATCAGGACAGAGACAAACAGCCAATTTTTTCTAAGTACTGTATTGATATATTCATAGAAAGATTAGCATTAAAACATTGAGTTCTATAAAGGATACTACCTCTTGTAAATGGTGCTTGATTATCTGGAACCTTGACTGAATTAAAGTATTTAAGGGGTGCCTGGGTGGCTCAGTTGGTTAAGCATCCAGCTCTTGGTTTCGGCTCAGGTCACGAACTCATGGTTCGTGGGTTTGAGGTCCGCATTGGGCTCTGCGCTGGCAGTGTGGAGCCTGCTTGGGATTCTCTCTCTGCCTCTCTCTCTCTCTCTGCCCCTCCCTCACTGTGTGCTCTGTCTCTCTCAAAATGAATAAATAAACTTAAAAAATACTTTTAAGTAGTTGAAACAGTGGAAATGTGACTTTTTACATTGGTTTGAAAGAAAGCTTTGAAAGTAAGAGCAACAAAATAAGTATATATAAAAGGTCAACAACTGTGTGAAAGGAAGACAATAAAATTTGTAGGTAAATGATAATTTTGGACATAGAACCAAGGACATTAAGACTTAAAGAAAAATTCAGAAAGCAGAGTAATTGATTTGTCAACAGAAATATCATCAGTCCATCTGAAGAAATGTGTGTGTGTTTGGTTTGTATTAAGAACGTCTTAGAGTTGTATGACTAAAAGATTGTCCCTAAAATGTGTTGCAAGTCCCATAAAACATTGCAGTGGCTTTGGACGTATTGTGGATTGTAAAAGAAACAGAGATTTCTCAAGTTAATAACTAATTAGATGACTAGAGGAGAAAAAGGGAAAAAAGGAAACAATTTAAAACTTTAGAAAGGAGCTAGCTTTGATGGAGTGATTAAAAACCAGAAAAAAAAAAGCCACTGTGACCATTTATCTCTAGTTATACAGCAGAAGTAGATAAAATAGTTTCTGAACAGATTAATAGCAAAAAATTCACTCAGAAGGTATAAATTGTACTATAGCATTTCCAGATAACTTATCAACACACAGAAGGGAAATTTATAACTCTACAAAGAAAGTTAGAGAATTATCAGAGTAAGCCAACATCCTGAAAGAGATAAGAGGTGGAAAATATTCTTGAGCCTGTGTTCCTCAGTTCTAAATATACTCAAGGTAGTAATTGCACAGTTGAAAAGTGTATGGACACAGGGAACTTCATTTTCTGTAGAACTAAGAATTCTATTCTTAAACATGAATTATAATACAAAAAAGCAGCACTTTTAAAATTTGAGGTAAGGATAGGTTGAAATTAAGGAAATGATATTCCTTAAAATGTAAAAAGTACATTTTTTGACAGAACAAATCATCAGGTAATCTTTCAAGAATCTGAATTCTTTTGATGTCCAAGGGAGTTACTAGGATTGGCTTTGTGGCATTGCCATTCAAATACATTTTATACCAGAATGAGAAACTGAGAAGCAGTATGTAAACTAGAAAAAAGAATATGGGCCATCTGGGTGGATCAGTGAGTTGAGAGTCCAACCCTTGATTTTGGCTCAGGTCATGATTCCAGGGTGGTGGGATTGAGCCCTTGCATCAGGCTCTGCGCTGAGTGTGGAGCCTGCTTAAGATCTATCTTTCTCTTCCACTCTCTCTTTCTCTCTCCCTCTGCGCCTCTCTCCAGTTCACATTCACTCTTGAACTTTCTCAATAATAATAATAATAATAATATAAATGTATAAAAATCTTTAAAAAAGAATAATAAGAAAAAAGGTATTACATTTACTCATTCATTCGGTTTATCACTCATTTAGTGACTATTTATTGAGTGCTTGCTATATGTCAGTATTCTAGGTGCTGGCAATATAGTAGTGAATGAAGCTGTCAACATCTCACATTTTTATGTTATAATGGTAGTAACAATGATGTGACAACATATAAATTAATTTATAATATTAGATCATAATAAGTGCTATGAAAAATATATACAGCTATCATCTACAGTGTTGATGAAAACTCAAGAGGTAGAGTAGTTCAGAAAAAGTAGGCCCAATATAAAGTTGACCCTTGAACAACATGTGTTTGAACCGCCAGGTCTACTTATATAAGAATTTTTATCTATATATAAATATAAAAAGTACAGTATTATAAATAAACTACTCTTATGATTTTCTTAATAAATTTCTCTTTTCTCAAGCTTACTTTATAAAAACAGAGCATATAATACATAAAACATAGAAAATATGTGTTAACAAACTGTTTGTGTTAACAGTAAGGCTTCTGGTCAACAGTAGGCTATGAGTAATTAAGTTTTTGAGGATTCAAAATTATATGCAGAGTTTCAATTACATGAACTTGGGGGCTCAGCACCCCTAACCTCCATGTTGTCCAAGGTCAACCATAGTCCAAATGAATGTTTCTCAGTAGAAGCCTAAGGAAATTAAGAAGTAAAGCTAGTTTCTATGATAACTCAGCAGTGCTTCCCCGAGCTCTCTGTTCAGTGAATTCTTTGGTGCCTGATCCTGGGCTGACTTACCCATCTGCAAGCTGATGGAGACATGAGTTTCCCAGTGGCTATATTGTGTCTCACATGAGATTACACACCCACCCAGCAGGTGTAATGAATGGCTGATACGGTGGGGGAGTTATAGGCCCAGCCCCTCACATCAATTTGAGACAACTCTACAGCCTCATCACGGCTCCAGATGAGAGCCCCTTCCCCCGTGGCTCAGAGAGAGATTCCCCCTTCCCCTGTGGCTCAGTCTTGCCCCTCAGCCAGGCCCCACAAGGCCAGGGAAGGGGGATAGGTGGCGGGGCAGCTTCTCTGGGGCCAGGACAGGTGAGGGGCTCCCATCACTTACTCCTTACTGGAGTAAGCTGAGACCTCCTTTGTCACTGCCACGTGTGTCCGCTGCTCTCTCTGTGAAGTTTTGCCACCAGCCATACTTCCATACAGGTATATCTCCTGAAGGCATTTCCTGGTAAATCCACCTGGAGTTCTCTGTCTCAGAATCTGTTTCTAGGGGGTCCAGACAAACACATAGATAAACTGAGGGGAGCCAAGGGCTTCCCTATGGAGCTTGGTGAAAATTCAATACAGTTTTTATATGAAAGAAAATAAAGTACATGTTTGGGGGATATTTAGACATTGAATGTATGTGCAACTTGAAAATAATACTGTTGAAAACTTTTAGGAAGAAACTTGAGCTTAGATCGTTTAAAAACGAATTAGGGCTTATGCTTGAAAGGGCTACAAAGAACTTCTCATCAGACCTTTTTGTGATCTTTTCAAATTCTTCATAGTCTCCACCAAAGAAAATCTTTGTTCACATAGATACATGAAAATACAATCACTTAAGCACATTTCAAAACGATTTGAAAATTTGCAACTATCGAAATTGTATTTAAATGATCTTGCAGATATTCTTTATTTTATTAATAATATAATGATAAAAATTCTTGGGATAACTGTAATAGATTTTAAATCCATTCAAACTTTTCCAAATCAAGACTTCCAATATAATGGTGAATCTCCCATTTGCAGAATACATATACATTGCTGTGACCTGGCCACAGGTCTAAAAATGCATTTGGATGCGTCTAAAAATGCACTTGGATTGCAAAATGAACAGAACCCTCTGATGGATGTAAGGACAGTTTTCGTTTTAGATCCAACCCCTAACCTTGGCCTGCATACCATGCTCTTTGGGCACCTAGGACACTCAACATGCAGCTGTTCAACTGACTCCACATCCACAGTGGCTGCCGATGAGATGTCCACATGGTAAAGGATTTCCTTCCTGATTGTAAAGCTGTAATTGCTGGATATTCACTGGTTGCATGGACCTTGGGCATACTTTTCAGGTTTGTTCTGTTGGGGCTATTATCTGTAGAACTCAGGGCTGGGTCTCTGGAGACCATTCCAGGTCCTACCTGGCCATCCTAAGCATTTAAGTGATCTGTATCTCATGGCATACCTATAACCCTTTTGTAGCAATTAATCCCATGAGTAGCTCAGGGATATACTCCTAGGAGCATATTCTCAAATGACCAACAGAGAATCTCAGGGGAAAATGCAGATCTTAAGCAGTATAATTGGGATAAAAGAACTGAAATTTATAGACCTGGAAATCTGTGACATTTACAAAGCTAACAGCAATGTGTGTGGCAGGCTGGGAAACAGATGGGCCAGTGGTAACTTACTGAGCAGTCCTGAGAAAGAGGAATCTTCAGGCAGCAATGATCTGAGCGATCTGAAAAGCTCCCTGATTTAAAGCAGAGAATCTTTGGGGCGCCTGGGTGGCTTTAATTGGTTAAGCGTCCAACTCTTGGTTTTGGCCCAGGTCATGATCTCATGGTTTGTGAGTTGGAGCCCTGCATTCTGCTCCATGCTGACAGTGAGGAGCCGGCTTGAGTCTCTCTCCCTCTCTCTCCACTGCCCGCCAACTTGCACATGCGCACATGCTTTCTCTGTCTCTCTCCCACTCTTAATCAAAATAAATAAATAAACTAAATAAAAAAAAAGCAAAGAATTATCAAAAGTGCCAGGAATAGGCAACACTATGTGCCACTGGGCCTAGGAGTAAAGGGAGAAAAGCTAAAATGAGGGAAACCGGGGAAAACTGCTCACAAACTAGTGAATCTCTGGTTCCTCTCCCCGACTAACCCACTGGACAGAAGACAAGGAATTATTTCCTGAGAAAGGTAAGACTGAAGGTCTTCGGAGTAGGGGTCAAGTGGCACAAATGATAACATTGGTATCACACAGAGAGTGGGAGATACAGTGACCTGATGCATGTTGTAGGTTGGGCTAAAACCTCCAGCCTTCTTTCTCTTCTCAGTTCCCGGAACTCACAGCCAGACTGTTAGCTACCAGATAGGAGATTGAAGAGAATATTCTGGGGAATCTGACCAGCTCAAAAGGGAAGTGCTAAAGACACCAACACTTATGGTTCATCCACCCAGTCATGCTGTAAAGTTCAAAACACCCACACACTGCTCAGTGTTTCAGTGTTTCCACCCAAGCCTTTAGACCATCACATTCTTTTATCTCTTGCCTGATCAATTTTTATTGCTATTCCAAGTGGTTTATCTAAAGGTAGAGTCTTGTTCAGGAAGGAAACTGATGGTCAGTTCTGAGAGTTCAGGAATCTACACTGCTCCAGCCCCCTCCATCCGTTTCTCTTCCTGTAGATCCCTTGAACACTCTCAAAAACTGGGCAAGGCATGACCTCTCCTAATTTAAGCTTTAGTTCTTAAATTTGTCCGTCAAGCTTTCCAGTGAATAGCTATTGGCTATTTTGTGATGTTCTTCTTAGGTAAGTGAGAGCCTTGGTGTGGCTTTCTAGCCTTGAGAGGTTTTTAAAAAGTCTAATCTGGGGCACCTGGGTGGCTTGGTTGGTTGAGCGTCTGACTTCGGCTCAGGTCATGATCTCACAGCCTGTCAGCCCTGCATCGGGCTCTGTGCTGACAGCTCAGAGCCTGGAGCCTGCTTCGGATTCTGTGTCTCCCTCTCTCTCTGCCCCTCCCCCGCTTATGCTTTGTCTCTCTCTGTCTCAGAAATAAACAAACATTAAAAAAAAAAAAGAAAGTCTAATCTGGCATTCCTTATAAAATATTACAGCAAAGCAAGCTCACAAAAGCTTCTGTGACCCATCAATTTTTTTACTTCACTTATGTAAAAAGTCAGGACAAATCTAATGAGATTAGACTTATTTTGTAAATAAGAAAAAAAAGCGAGTGACTGTGGAGAGAAATTTTGTTTCAGTGGAGAACTATGGTGCAACTTCCAGGTTCTCTGATATCTGGCTACAGCTCTCCAAACTAATGTTTCTAATTCTTCTCTCACTGTTGTGTCTTGGAATCAGTGAGAATGAAAACTGTCCTTTTCCTGAAGCCCTGGAAGCTGAAGCTGGAAGACTTGACATAAACTTCAAAGAAATCACCACAACAGATCACATATGAGCAGCCTTCATGCCTGCTGCTATGTGTGCAACTTAGAACGTCCACTGGAACACTCAATGCCATCACCAAAGATCTTCAAACTGCAAGCCACGAAATCCATCGGATTGCCACTGCCATCCTTGCTCTCAGCATCTAGAAATCTCCTCCACTGGCTGCACTCTGGACCACAAACCAGGTTTCCAATTATGAATCTTTGTTTTTCTTTTATTTTCATAAACTGCCTCCATTAATGACTGACTGCTAGTACCGTCCAGCAAACATACTCTACTACCAGGTTCCAACAGATGCTTCAGTTGGCCCTTAATGAATAAAGGGAGATCAAATGAGAAATGGACTTAACATTGTTCAAAGGAAAGAAGAATGTCTCTTGAACAAGAGGAAGACAATGACAAAGATTCACTGAATTTACCAAACTTTCTTCAGTAAGCTGCTGCTGCTTCTTTTTCTCCTCCTTCTCCTTCTCCTTCTCCTTCTCCTTCTCCTTCTCCTTCTTCTCCTTCTTCTCCTTCTTCTTCTTCTTCTCCTTATTCTTCTCCTTCTTCTTCTTCTTCTCCTTCATAAGTTTCTTCTAAGCCAAACCAGGCCCTGTCCTTGGGTGTGTCCTCTAAGAGCCCAGTTTTAGCAAGAATCTTGGCAAGTCATTTTAGTCAGAATCCCACCCTTCTGATACCTGATCACTTTTGATATCTGATCAAATTCTTCATTCCCCAGCAGACCCCAGATGAGGTCTAAGCATCCTGGGCTTCCTTCTGCAAGAATCCTGTTATGTCAGTTTAGCTAGAATCCCCCACCCCCACCTTTTAATATATATATATATATATATAGATAGATAGATAGATAGATAGATAGTTTTCCAATATTTGTTTCTTTTTAAAAAAAATTACTTATTTAAATCTAAGGTAGTTAACATACAGTATAGTATTAGTTTCAGGAGTAGAACCAGTGACTTATCACATACATATAACATGCAGTGCTCATCCCTCCTTAATGCCCATCACCCATTTAGCCCATCACCTCACCCACCTTTCCTCCAGCAACCCTCAGTTTGTTCTCTGTAGTTAAGAGTCTTTTATGGTTTGTCTCCCTCTCTGTTTTTATTATTTTTCCTTTCCTTCCCCTATGTTCATTTGTTAGGTTTCTTAAATTTCACATATGAGTGAAGTAGTATATTTGTCTTTCTATAATTGAATTATTTCACTTAGCCTAATACACTCCAGTTCCATTCAAGTTGTTGCTAATGGCAAGATTTCATGCATTTTAATCGCCAAGTAGTATTCCACTGTGTGTGTGTGTGTGTGTGTGTGTGTGTGTGAGTGTGCATACCACATCTTCTTTACCCATTCATCAGTCAATGGACATGTGGGCTCTTTCCATAATTTGGCTATTGTTGATAGTGCTGCTATTAACATTGGGGTGCATGTGCCACTTTGAATCAGCATTTTCATATCCTTTGGATAAATACCTAGCAGTGCAGTTGCAGGGTCATAGAGTAATTCTATTTTTAATTTTCTGAGGAACTTCCATACTGTTTTCCAGAGTGGCTGCACTAGTTTGCATTCCCACCAACCGTGCAAAAGAATTTTCTTTTCTCTACACCCTTGCCAACATCTATTGTTTTTTGTGTTGTTAATTTTAGCCATTGTGACAGGAGTGAGGTGGTATCTCATTGTGATTTTGTTTTGCATTTCCCTGATGGTGAGTGATGTTGAGCATCTCTTCATATGTATGTTAGCCATCTGGATGTCTTCTTCAGAAAAGTGTCTATTCATGTCTTCTGCCCATTTTTTTTATTGGATTATTTGTTTTTTGGGTATTGAGTGTGATAAGTTCTTTATAGATTTTGGATACTAACCCTTTATCTGATATGTCATTTTTAAATATTTTCTCCCATTCTGTCAGTTTCTTAGTTTTGTTGATTGTTTCCATCATTATGCAGAAGCTGTTTATCTTGATGAGGTCCCAATAGTTCATTTTTGCTTTTATTTTCCTTGCCTGGAGATACATCTAGTAAGAAGTTGCTATGGCCAAGGTCAAAGAGGTTGCTGACTGATATCTCCTGCAAGATTTTGACGGTTTCCTGTCTCATATTTAGGTATTTCATCCATTTTGAATGTATTTTTGTATATGATATTCTTGTTTCCTCTTACTAATTTTTCCATCCACTGAACCCCACCTGATCCTTAACTATAAATTCCCAATTTTTCTTATTCAAATTTGAGCCAGTTCTATACCAAGCCCTCTATTCTCCTAGTTCAATAGTTCCTGAGCAAAACCTGCTCTTACTGCTTTAACTACCAGACTCTGGTTTTTCTTTGCCAAGGATAACCACATATGCATAAAGGCTATAGAGAGATATTACATAGGACTCTTTAGAAGAAATCATTTTATTTTTATTTTTGAAAGATTAAGTGGGAGAGAGTATGGGAAACCTCTATTTTCTGTTTCAGAAAAAAAAAGTTTCTGACTTTAGGAAGTATAAGATATTCTGCTGTCTTAAATTTGGTTGATAAATTCTGTTGCTTTGATTGTTTTGAGCTGGAAATGAGATGTACTATGCAACTTTTTATTTTTGAAATGATGTTTTAAAATTAATTCAACTGTTCTCCCTGGGAAGGAAAAACAGGATGCAAAGAGATTAAGGTTTCTTTCTTTCTTTCTTTCTTTCTTTCTTTCTTTCTTTCTTTTTTTACAACCCAAAACAGTCTTTAAGCCAAAAAAGATAGGGAGATGGTAATGATATTGAGGAAGGTCTTGGTGATAGAATTCTGTGATTAATTTAACTACAACACAGAAGCTAGATTGCAGATGGGTGGCAAAGGGACATGTAATTACAAAGAAATTCAATAGCAAATAGCCCGTATCCAAAGTCTATGTAGAGGATGGCAGTGATCCAATTAAAAAGTATGTAGCGAATGTTGGATTCATGTGAAAGTTTTTAATGTCTCTGATACATGGATTGGTGCCAGTGGAATTTGAGCCAGCAGAAATCAAGATTCAAGGAAATGATGCTTTAGGAAATGAAAGTGCGAAGGTAAAAGCCCCAGACAATCAGGCACTCTCATTCACAATGAAGACTTTCAAATGATTTCTAAATTTTCCAAAAAGAGGAAATCTACATTTCTGGAAGGGCAACATCCATGCCATTAGATACTATATATACTAGGTTATCAGCATCCATTTAGTGGATGCACCTTTTTCAGACTATCCTTAAAGTTTATTTTATTTTTTTAATTTATTTGGAGAGAAAGAGAGCAAGTAGGGGAAGGGTAGATAGAGAGGGAGACAGAATCCCAAATAGGCTCCATACTGTGAGCACAAGCCAGATGCAAGGTTTACTTCCACAAACCATGAGATCGTGACCAGAGCCAAAATAAGAGTCGGTCACTTACCCCACTGAGCCACCCAGGTGTCCCTCAGACTATTCTTTTATCAACTTATATAAATGAAAGCAAAAAAGTTTCAGATTTTATTTCTCAAATTGTACAATTCTTCTCTCCAAGGCTTGTTACTGAAAACTGCCATTACTCAGAAGTTTATGAAAATAAGGACACTTCAGATAAAAAAAATATGAGCCATAACTAAATCTATAGTTAGTTTTAAAATATGTGGAGCATTCAATTTAAGAAGTTAAAAAAACATAATAAAAAAAACAGTGAAATAGAGATAATGTATGTTTTGGTCATAATTTAAAAAAATTTTTTCGATGTTTATTTATTTTTGAAAGAGAGAGAGAGAGCATGAGCAGGGGAGGGGCAGATAAAGAAGGAGACACAGACTCCAAAGCAGGCTCTAAGCTGTCAGCACAGAGCTTGACTCGGGGCTTGAATCCACAAACCGTGATGAGATCATGACCTAAGGTGAAGTCAGATGCTTTACCGACAGAGCCACCCAGGCGCCGCTGGTGATCATTTTAAACTCAAAGCCTAGTAGAGAGTAGGAATTCAGTTGTTCAAAGAATATATAAATGAGACATTGTGAAAGAGCATGTATAAGTGAGGATTTAATAAAGATAAAGATGAGATTAATGAGGTATGAACAAATGAACTAAAAACAAAATCTAAAGTATTTTTTCAATGGTATTAAATAAAAGCTCTGGGGTGATTTTTTGAAGGGTTGGGCAGCCAACATTTATTTATCTTTGATTGTTCTTATGCTATTTTCCTGTATTGCAGAAAACAAAAGTCCTCCTATGAGATTTGAAATTTAGTGTTAAGAACTGGAAGGGTCTGAAATCTGACCCTACTTGCAAGTTAACACATAGTCTGCCAGTGTTTTATGGAAGTTGGTAGAGGACAAGAAACTCCTGAATCTGAGATGAAGGATTTTATCATTCAGAAAAACAGCAGAAGTCAGAGGATCAGTATTTGCTTTGGTTCGGCAAGACACAAATCCCACAGGGTACTATACAGAGGGCTGGATGATACCTGCACGTACAGTGGGGGGAAGGGGGGGTGTTACAGGAGAAGATCTCTGAGTTTAGGGCATCTGAACATTTTAAAATAAGCACTAATCGTATCTGGCTTTTGCCTTGGAGGGAGAAACTATTTCTGCCCTCCAAGACTATTTGCTACATAAACATCCTTGAAAACATAGTCTTCATTAAAGTCAGTCAGTCAGACTATTCTCACGCATAGAAACATGAGAAATCCACTGAGAATTGTCTTCTAAAAGGAAGAAGAGAAGGAAGCACCATTATTGACTGAACAGCAATAAATAGGTTTGTAGGATTATAAAAGAACAGATGGAGATTTTCCAGCATTTTCTGAGCGTTTTCCTGTTGGATCACCCACTTTGATGCTGATGGAAACTCAGGAAATAAGCAGTAGTTTCTTGCAATTATTCTCTTCGTGATTTCTTTCATTCTAGTGGCTTTTTGCCACCTCCCCCAGCCCAGATTTTCAAATTGTTTTGTAAGTTTCTAATTCCCTCTATTAAATTTCTTCTTGCTTATAGTACTTAGTATGTTTTCTGTTTTTCTGAGCACACCTTATCTGATACAACACCTGGTATAAGAATATGAATCCAGGAAACAGATTCTCACAGGTGGGCACCTGGGATTGCCACTGGAAGTTCACATGACTCCATCATCAGTAGCGAATGGAATGCAAGTAGTCCAAACAAAACAATACCAAATAGAAAATAAAGTGCCCATTGAAGGCACGAGCTGATGGCACTGTGAGAGAAGTAAAGAGAAGAGAAGTAAAATCCTTTTATGACTGTTCTTAAAAATATATTTTTTAGAGTTACTAAATATAGAACCGAAATAAGATTTAATCTTATGAGTTGCATATTTATAAGACAAATGGAATTTTAGCCATGCTTTGCCTCTTACGTAAAAGTTGGGTATTGATTAGGAAAGAATGGAGCATCTAAGAATTGAGAACCTGCCAATGCATTCCAATGAATCTAACGAGCTTAAACTGCCCACTCCCTTTGATCCTTACTTTCCAACAGAAGCAGCCCATCTTTGCCTCTCTGAGGATGTTAGTCTCACTTCACCTGATGACTCTAAATGACCTCAATAAAACATCATCTCGTAAGGCAATGCTGGTTATGTTCAAGACCCACCCCACCACCTTCCATTGCTTCCAGACAGGTAATTAGAAGCCTAGCACAGGATGACGCGGATGATTACAAAGTCTTATCCAGGAGGAGGTTGCATAGACACTGAAACAAAACCAATATTTTCCAAATTTATATTCACAGAAACCAGGGAGGAATGCTAGTAAAAATGATTCTAAGGGTTTTACGGCAGACAAAACAAGACAAAAACAATAACAGTTAAATAAAAACCTGTTCAAGGTTAGATTACAGAATGGGTGCCCTTGCCAGACATTCTGAAGTAACCGTGTTACTGCAAACAGCTAGGAGAGACTCTAACAGTTTACTCAGTATGTTGACTTAAATTTGGACATTTCAGTGACCTAAATTAGATAAGTGTGAAGTTCCAGGACTTTCTTAGTATAAAGTAGACTAGTGAATCTAAAAGCTTACAGACATAAGCACGTTGGAGAATATTAATCATGGGAAACTCTCACACATATACTCATATACCCATATGCTCTTCCTTGAGAAGAGTTACATTTTTTTAAATATTTATTTCTTTTTGAGAGAGAGAGAGTGCAAAAAAGAGCCAGAGTGTGAGCGCGGGAGGGGCAGAGAGAGAGGGAGACACAGAATCCAAAGCAGGCTCCAGATGCTCCAGACTCTGAGCTGTCAGCACATAGCCCAATGTGGGGCTCAAACCCAGGAGCCGTGAGATCGTGACCTGAGCCGAAATTGGAAACTTACAGTGACTGAGCCACCCAGGCACCTCCCACCCCCTTGAGAAGAGTTTAGAGACTATTCCCTTCACCAAAATTTTGAGGGATAGGTATCACTCGTGTCTTTGGAGAGTATGGTGGTAGCCGTTCTTCGCAAGCTGAGTTAGACCATGAGAGAAAGTGACATTGAAATGGACTCCCTGGTTTTAAAGGGTAAAGGGATCGCAAAATGGCAGAAGCCAGGTGGCAGCATTAAACTGCCAGAGACAAAGAGGTGCAATTACTGCAAAGGGCAGAGGGTGGAACAGAGTGGCTGTATTGTGAGACTGTAGGTCTTGATAGTTGGGCAGCCTACTGAGTTTTACTTGATTTTTATGACATATATTTGATCAGGATCTATGATAAAATCTCTAGGTTTAGTGATCAGAGACCTGAACTGAGTCACAGTCAGAGTTTGATTTTATTGTGATCAAGCAATGAATGGAATTTTGGCCAATGTTCTTCTGACACCCTGTGATTATTATTCCAGTTCCTGAATGCATGGTTGAAATAGATATAATCAGCTACTGACCCTTAGAAGAAGAGTATATAGTGGTATCTATCCATCTATACCTATCAATTAGGATGAGAATATATATATACATATATGATATATTTATAAATATAAATAATAATATATCTATTGGGGTGAGAAAAGTGGCAACTGAGGAAGTGCTACTTTGTACCAAAATAGCAAATGAAAATTAATGCCAAATCATGGGCAATTGCAGAGATTATTGTTACCATCAAATATGCAAAAAGTGCAGGGTGAAATTTTTTATAACTACATTTCCACTTTACTCACCTATTTGTTTTATGCAAAAGATAAAGGGATCTTGTAGAATATTCTTTGGTTGTCATGAGATTAATCAGGCGGTGACTCTAATTTTAGTTGCTGTTTCAGGTGTAGTATCTTTATAGAGTAAATCAAGTCAGCCCCTAGTAGTCAATACGTGGCTGTTTAGCAGTATATCTTTTTAATATCAGGGTTATATGAGCTCTTTCTCTCTGTCATAATATGTCCTACAGAAACCATCACACAGGATATTCCATTATCCACTGTATTGATGATGTCCTGCCATATGGCTTGTTGAGACATGTGTATGAAAGGGTACAGAAAATTCTCTTGGAAATTCAGGGATCTCAGTGGATTTTCTTGGGGTGTAAGGGGATGTATCAGGCATGTCAAGATATTCCATTCAGAATGAAGAAAAATGTTAATGTTCCTTGTACTTCCATCATAACAAAGAGTCATAGTTCTTGGTGGTGCTCTTGATTCTAGAGGCAACATGTTCTATATTTCAGGACGTTCTAATCCATTTACTAAGTAACCCTAAAGCTGTCAGGTTTGAATGGAGCCCCAAAGAAGAGAAAACATTGTCACTGGTTTGAACTGACGCCATGTTGCTTTGCCACTTAGAATTTACAATGAGTAAATACAGTGAGTGTTCTCTAGCACCTGGTTTTAAAGGGTAAAGGGATCGCAATCCCTGACAGGCATATGATAGCTTATATCCCTAGACTTTTTTTAAGTGCTGCCTTTCACAGTTAGTTGTTTTCCTTTAAAAAAATAGTCCCTGGCTTGCTTCTCAGCCCTAAGAGTAATAGAATAACTCATTATAGAATGTAAATAAACCATGCTACATATGGTTCCTGTATCAAACTGGATGTTATCTGGTCCTATCCATAAAGAGCATAGGTTAACTTCACTTCAACATCAAGTAGAAGTGATATATCTATATCTGTATAAATATAAATATCATGTTCAAATAGGTAAATGTAAGTAAATTGTATGAGCAGGTGACTCAGACTCCCAAAGCATATATGTCTGCTTTATTGTCACTTTTCCTTCAGCTCTAATGTATGAACATAGTTTCCTATGACTAGTCGTGTGAAGCAGAAAAATTTCATTGGTTTAGAGGTAAAATTTGGTTTAGAGATAGTTCTGGATGATAGGATGCCACCAGTTTGAAGTGAATTACAACTTTATGACAGCCCCATTTAGGAGTGTCTCAGAAAGATATGAGGAAAAGAACACTCCCAGTGTATAGACCTTTCAAAGTACATTGTGTTTTTAAATTTATCTTGAAGGAATAATGGCCAGCAGTATGGATGAATACTCGTTCATGAGCAAAGACTAATGGATAATCTGGGTAATTACAGACTTGAATGGAATAAGAGAAGAGGATTGATGGTACAGAAATTTACACAGTATGTTGAAAGCTCAGGAAAGCATTCCAAAGAAGGCCTTTAACGATATCTGGATACAACCCATTTCATGGAGGTCAACTTGCCTCTTTTCAGAGCCATTCCAGGGCTTGGTCATTGGACTCATGTATAAAATTGCCAGAATAAGGATGGAATCTAAACAACACAAGATTTCCCCCCCAAAAGGCTCATATGGCAAATACCACAGATGGTTAACTGTGGTTAACCAACAAACAGCACAGGGCAAATCTGAACCCTTGATATAGCATCATTTCCTAGTGGGATGAGTGAATGACTCAGTGGCAGAATGATTATACTGGATCCCTGACATCTTGGAAGGGGAGACAATTTTCCCTTGGGATAATATATATACTTTGGCTATGGATTATATTCCCCCAACCACATGTTTCTGCAAGCATTACCTCCTGTGTATTTATTGAATACTTTATCCTACCATTGGTATTTCACGTAACATGGTTTCTGACCAAAGAGCTCATTTTACAGCAAAAGCAGTGACTCATGTCCAGGAGACTCACTGGTCTTACCATGTACCATGTCATTCAGAAACCACTGTACTGATGGAATGGTGCAATGGTGCATTGAAAAGACAGTCAATTACCTGCTGGGAGAACAGCAGAGACCATACATGCAAATAACTTGCAAGTTTGAGGTGACATCTGATGAGATATAGTATATGCTCTGATAGCAACTGCAACTAATACCTGATTCCATTTCTACAATTGTCAGAGCATGAGTCTAAGGACATCAGAGGAGATGCCAGAGTAGTAGCCCCTTTCTCTGTTACCTCAAAGATGCATTCACTAAAAATTTGGCTTCCCATCCCTGTTATTTTGATCTTTGCTGAATTAATGAGCTTAGTTTTCACAAAAATGGTTCTATTCACCTGGAAGTTGAGAATTCCACTGAACGATTTTGAGCTTATCATGCCATTCACCTCAAGGGCAAAGCAGGAGTTTAATATCTGGATGATTGATCCTGATTATCAAGGAGAGATGAGACCGCTGTTGTACATTCTGGGGCGTTCTTCCTAAAACCATGATTGTTGTTGTTGCTGTTGCTTCTGCTGCTATTATTACTAACAACAATTCAGAAATGACATTCGGGTCACTCAACCAAGTAAAAAACAGTGACCAGAGCAGAAATGCTGGCTAAGAGACAAGGAACAAGAACTGGATGGTGGAAGAAGGAAGTTATAAAAGCCATATTGAGATAGTCTCGTGACCTGTTGCCGTGTGTATTTTCATTTTTGCTTTGTTTACCTTTATAGATGATGGCAAATGCTGACTGAAACAAAAAGTTAAAATTAAAAATATATTATTCAGCATTCACAAAACTAAGTAAGTATAAAAGAAATGAATAATTACGCCTTGAAATTATGTTGTTACTTAAGTTTATAGCATTTATACTTTTGAAGCTATTAAAACTTAAAACTCACTAAGATGTTGAAGATGAACTCTGTGGTGTGTGCATGTGCACATGTGTCTGTGTGTGTCTATATATATATATATATATATATATATATATATACATATATTTTAAGGTTATTTACTTATTTTGAGAGAGAAAGACAGTGAGTAGGGGAGGGGCAGAGAGAGGGAGAGAGAGAATCCCAAGCAGGCTGCGCGCTGTCAGCACAGTGGCCTATGCCGGACTCAAACCTGCAAACAGTGAGATCATAACCTGAGCTGAAACCAAGAGTCGGATACTTAACCAACTGAGCCACCCAGGTGCTCCTGTGTGTCTGTATATGTTAGCAAGTCTGTTTATCCCCTCTCGTTATCCTACTATTTCATACCGTGTGTGTTGTTGCTGGTTTTATCTGGTTATAAATTCATTTAGTTATAAGCTGTCAAAGAGGGATTATACAGTAAGTATGCATAAATTTTCTTAGTTTCTCATGTATACATTTTTTGTATAACTTAATTTTCCTCCCTCCTTTCTTCTTCCCTTCCGAGGAGAATATAAAGTTACTGATATATTTTCAAAACTTCCCTTGGAAGTCCACCTTCATTATTTCTCGAAATCTACGGGAATGAAGATGAACATTGGCTATAGGGGAGGAAACATTCCTCTAACTCGAGGGAGCTCTAATCTGTTTTCCTGCTGCATCCTGCATTCTTTCCCTTAAATGTTTTTCCAGGGTGTTACAGAGCCCCAGAACCCTTGGTGATCTTGCCAAGAACAAATTGTGAAGTAGTTACTAAACCCATTACCTACTAAGATGTTGTTGTTCATCTTAATTGGACAAAATACATTTCCCTGGCCAAAAAAATGCACTTCCTTAAATAATAGAAGACTCTCTAAATAATTCTTAGAGGTCTCAACTAAAATTACAGCCTCCTTTGGCAATGGGGTGAATCCCAGATTGAGGTTTTGAAGTCTTCTTAAAAAAATTATTAATTACATTAGGAAGGGAAGAGGGTGCTTGCACGCATGTGCATGCACACACACACACACACACACACACACACACACATATTTTTTTTTCCCAACAGTTGAGTCAGTGCCTCCTTGTGTTCAAACCCATTGAAGACTTAATCTGCTTTGGATTTCAAGGAAGTCACAGGGCTAGATAAACCAGCCTCGTGTTTGGGGTGAGGTTTTTCAAGAAAAGTTGTTGGATAGATATGTTCAAGAACAAGCTTGTGAAAGGCACTGCAAACAACAGCCACAGCTGCAAACCAGAGAGCACTCTATCTCTGTGAGATAGTTTGTCCCCCAGCCTTCCCAGGACTGGGGTGCGCACATGAACAATGCAGATAAGACCAGAGAGAGAGTCATTTCTATCTTTACAATGTTTGCCTTAATGCACATGAGAGAGTGAAAAGGAGGCATGGAAACACGTTTGAAACTCTGTGACTAATAACTTAGCCTTATCATCAAAGTCATAAACTGTAGGAACTGCACTCATTTAGGTTGACAGCTCAACTGTCATCACCAGATCATGATACACTGAAGAATGAGGTTCTGTGCCCTCTTGTGCCTATGACCTTGGAGGACAAAAGCCAGGCCTATTAAACAACACCATTTATTTGAGGTTTATACTAAAGCCTATTGTGAGGATGGTAAGAGAAGGAGGGGGAGGCTACATCTACCGTGTCTGAGCTCTAGAAACAGAGAGCTAGCTACCTCTTCTTTGCAACTGCACCTGTTCCTATAGCAGTGGCATCAGGGATCATCTCTAAATTCTATTACCATTTGTGTAGGATCTTCGGGACATTAGTATTTTTCTATTTTTATTTTTATTTTATTTTAAAAAAATTTTAATGTTTATTTATTTATTTATTTTGAGAGCGAGAGAGCGAGAGAGAGAGCAAGCATGGGAGGGACAGAGAGAGAAGGAGACAGAATCCCAAGCAGACTCCGCACCTTCAACGTGAAGTCCGATGTGGGACTCGAACCCATGAGCTGTGAGATCATGACCTGAGCCAAAATCAAGAATTGGACACTTAACTGACTGAGCCACCCAGGCGCCCCTTTCTATTTTACTTTTTAACATATTTGTTATTTGATTTCTTTTCTCAACTAATGTTAAACAGCATCTATAATATAGTGCTATCAAGAAAACACTAACAAGATCTCACAAATACCTATGGCTCTGTGTGTTATACATCAAAAAATATAAAAGAAAAAGCCAAACCTTTATATTCTTGTATAATGTGTAGAATCTTATTATTTTGGTATGCTATGTGCACTTCAGATCACCTGCTATGAGAACCTGGTAAATCATGTTGAAATACAGTAAATTTCAGAATAAAATCTGATAAGATTTTCAGCTGAAAATACTTGTCATTTTGAGAGTATGTGTTTTTTTTTTTCCCAAACCATTTTTTATTTCCTCTTTCACCTTGAGGAAGAATTGTCAGCAGGAGATATCTATGGTTATTATTACAACATGAAAACATTTCCAAATTTTGTTTTGAATCCCTTCAAAGGACAAAGAACTTTTCTATTTAAAGTATTTTGAAGGCAAATTGCCTAGTTGTTTTTTTTTTAATCTTTAAGTTTATTTATTCATTTTGAGAGAGACAGACAGAGTGAGCAGGGGAGGGGCAGAGAGAGAGGGAATCCCAAGCAGGCTCTTTACTGTCAGCATGGAGCCTGATGCTGGGCTTGAACTCATCAAATGTGAGGTCAGGACATGAGCACACACGTAGAGTTGGACGCTTTATCAACTGAGCCACCCAGGTGCCCCTAAAGTTGCCCAGTTTTTAGTGAAAAAATTAATCATTTCAAGAGAAATGATCATATAGAACAAATTTTTAAGGGTTTTCACTGAGAAAATAAAGGAGAATTCTCTTTCTGAGTTAGCCAAACAAGAACTAGGCAAATGGAGAGTTTAGAAAAGGAAGACCTCATTAGCTTTGTGATTGTAGGTCTTCCAGGTGTATTTCAGCTTCTCCAGTCTTGGGAATAAAACTTTTGTAACTCAACGTCATAGGGTGGTTGTATCATTACCACTTCATTTTCATGGGGTTGGCAGCATGGTGGAATTTGGGAGATGACCGGACATTTTCAACGGAAGTTGGTAATTAAGAAGGCACTTAAAAAATTAATAGGGGCACCTAGGTGGCTCGGTTGGTTAGGCCTCCGACTTTGGCTCAGGTCATGATCTCACAGTTCATGAGTTTGAGCCCCGCATCGGGCTCTGCACGGACAGTATGGAGCCTGCTTCAGGTCCTCTGTCTCCCTCTCTCTGCCCCTTCCCCCAGTCAAAACAAACTGAAGAAAAAAGTTAATAGATTTTTTTGGAGCATTCTTAGGTTTACAAAACATTAAGCAAGAAGTACAGAGAACTCGTCTATGCCCCATACAACCCCCTCCATGCACATACCAGTTTCCCCTATTTTTAACATCTTGCATTAGTATGGCACATTTGTTAAAATTGGTGAGACAATGTCGATACATTATTATTAACTAAAGTCCATAGTTTACATTAGTGTTAGCTGTTTTTGTTGTACAAAGCAAATGTAGTTTGACAAACGCATAATGGCATGTATCCACTATTCCAGTGTCATACAGAATGATAGCTTTGATGTCATATTGTGTTCTCCTTTACTATTTTAAAAACAATTCAGTGCGCAAATGGTAGGTTAAAATAGCTTTCACTCTGTGGTGATTATTCACCAATTGTGCTTCGAGATCATTCACTATGCCCTTGGTGGTAAACTTTACAGAACGCATTACCGGCACTCCATTCTGAATTTGGTCTGGGTTTGGTCAGTGGAAGTTGCCAGTAGATGATCAGAGGAGAGGAGGAGAGGGGAATCAAGGTTTTTATTCCCTGTTTCTTCCCTGTTAAGCTAAAGTTTTCAGTGGCTCTACCCATGATCCTCTACCAATGGCTACAAGTGGGGCTCTTCTTCCATAGGTAGAGCTCTGCCCTTATTCTGGAAACAGATCCTTCCTATATACCCCTGGGCTAAGGATAGCAACTCCTTCCTATTTTAATTAGTTCTTGCGAGGCTACTGGGTGGCACAGTTGGTTAAGCTTTAGACTCTTGATCTCACCTCAGGTCTCAAAATTTTCTCAAAATTCGTGAGTTCAAGCCCTGCATCAGGCTCTGTGCTGATGGTACCAAGCATACCTGGGGTTCTGTCTCTCCTTTCTGCCACTCCCAGGCTTGTGCATGCTCTCTCTCTCAAAATAAATAAATAAACTTTAAAAAAAAAACTTAAAAAATAGTTCTTGGGTGGTTTCCACTCCCTTGTTGTTGTTGGTTTTTTAATGTTTATTTATTTATTTTGAGAGAGAGAGTGGCAGAGAGACAGAGAGAAAGAGGGAGAGAGAGAATCCCAAGCAGGCTCCATGCTGTCAGCACAGAGCTCACGGTGGCAGGGGAGGGGGGTGTGGGGGGGGGTAGGAGGGCTGCGGCTTGATCCCACAAACCATGAGATTGTGACCTGAGCCAAAATCAAGAGTGGGAAGCTTAACCTTTATATAGTGATTAAGAAACTGAGGCCCAGAAGGGTCAAAGCCCAACTTCACAGACAATGTTGAACAAAGGCTAATATTTAGGGGTACTAACTCCCTGTATAGCTGTCTCCTGTGCATAGGAAAATTTGGAAAACTGCTTTGCTATTTTAATAATAATATATTATTATTGTGGTATGTTTATCATTATCTAAATAATATAGTATTATTAATATTAATATATTATTATTGTTGTGGTATGTTAATCATTATCTAAAAATAAAAATCAATAAGAGAAATAAATCTCCTATTTTTGGAACTACTTAGTTTGGAAGTAAACTGAATCACTTAAAAATCTGATATAGATATTGTTTGGATCTTTCATGTTAATTTTCATTTTCTGGAAGATTTGTATGATAAGGAGTAGAAAATGTATTAGCATGTACTTATGTATGCATGAAAGAACATATTTTACATGTAAAACAACTTGATTGTAAGGTTTCATTCCAGGACTCATTTAATAGCTGGGATGGGCTACATTATGTCTATATTTAACACTTACTAGATATCTACACAGTTTGCATTGAAAGAAAAAAATATTTAATTTGTATAAATGTTTTTGCCAAATCTCAGAAAATCCCATATAATTTAGATTTAGCAGGTGTTATTTTCAAAGAATTTGGCAGATTAATAAAATAATGACCAAATGATTGAGGCTTTGGATTTCGACAAAGCATTCACTGACAGTGCCCCTCATCGTAATCTACTGCCAAGGTGGAGAATATGGCTCAGAGCAGACCCAATGAGGGTTCTGATTAATACTGCAGTGGAGTATGAGGGATGGATTCAGGAGATGGAACACTGTTACCAAAGTAGTCAACTAACACCTTTACTGCAATGATTCTCGAACTTGGCTGTGTGGTGGAATCATCTGGCTAGTGAAAAAAAAAAATAGTAATACGTGGATCTACGCTTACTTCATGGATGTAGGATATAGCCTGTGCAGTGAGATCTTTAAACAATTCTTAGTGATTCTACTGTACAACCAAAACTGAATGGGAGACACTAGGATGCATGCAGGCTCTGCAAGATGAATTTTATTATTTGAGAATAAATACGTGGTGGTGAGTAGCCGATAGGGAGACTTCACATGTAGGTTTTATGCTTCAGTGTTTAGATTTTATACTAAGGCCAATAGGGAGTTGCTTGAATTTTATGAGATATGAATTTTAAAGGGATTGTTGCGCTGTAGTGGAGAATGGTATGGAAATGGGCCTGATGTCATGCAAGGAGGCCACTTATTAGAGTATGTCAGGTCAGATGTGTTGGTGGCCTGGAAAGGGCGGTGGTGGTGGTAGAGATGGAGAGAAGCAAATAGATTCACAAGATCTCTAGAAAGATTTTTTGGCGATGCATATGAAGGTGAAAGAATGGAAGGAGTCAGGAATGACAAGCATTCTTCCCAGAAAATCAAACTCCTCTTCCTAGTATTTAGCATTTCCTGTGAAGATCTGGGAGATTCTTCATTTCTGAGGCATCCTTAGCCAAAAATCAGAGAATGCTGGTCATTGCAGTTTAATTGCCCCTTTGGCTCTCAAACTCTGTTTGTTGGTTAGAAAGATTTGAGTTATCATTGTTACAACTGACCCTTACACATCCATGTCGAAATGAGTGGAACATGTTTAATCTGCAGAAAAAATTTATTGCCAGGTGCACAAATGAGTCTGCATTTAAACCAATCTCGATTAAATTATATAAGTAAAAGAAAAATATGCTTTGTCAAATTTTAAAATGCAACTAATATGTGTCTTTCAGTTTGCCTTCAAAATTTCAGATCCATCTCTCTTTCAGGAATACCATGGTGAGAAAATACAACACTTCAAAACTCCTCTAAGAACTGCTTTGTAAAAATGGCAAGTTTAAGAGCAGAGTGGTTGACAAGGTTCTGGAAATCCTAAAGGAACAATTTCCAAATATATCATGAGAGTGAGAAATGAATCACAGAGATGGATGTAGTCATAGTTTTCCACTGCAATTCAGCTCCATCAGTAGATTTTTTATAAGCATTCTGAGAGAAAAAAATATATTTATGGTTAGAAAATGAAAATTGTACATTTCATTCTTCCGGTTCAGTATGCAGTGAAGGTGGTGTGGATGCCTCCTGCTGCTTTAAATCATTGGCTCACTGGGTTGCACCATTCATTACAACAAGTATCTGCACCCATGAGGCTAATTTGTATATGAGGATATAATTTGTATAAGGTAGGTTACAGCCTATGTTTAGATAATAGTCTCCCTCTTATCTATATTTACATTTGGTTTCAATTCAACTGGATGAGTATGGCTTTTGTCATTCTCAGGGAGGCATGTTAAACTCAACTCCCCACTATTGGGTCCTTTTATTTATATCATGTATCATGTCTGATGCCCAAAAGATAATCAGTCAATGGCTTCCTATAAACATATCATGGGAGGTAAGAGTCAAAATTATTGACTCTTAGGTGTTAGGTGTGTTTATTTCATGACGCTACAACTATCCTAGGGTATTGAATATCAATTTTTGAAAAAGTGTTATCACTGTAGCCTCTGTGTGTGTGTGTGTGTGTGTGTGTATTGCTGAAAAATTCTTCAAAACTACAAAGAGGTTGTTTTTTAGACAATAAAAATGTATCAAACAACTAGAGTTACTTTAATGTGGAAAACACATAAGAATTCCCTTTATTGAAATCCATTGTGTTTCTAGAAACCAGATCCTAAAGCAGATTGTTAAAATCTGAACTAATCAATTGCTTCTGCACACCACTATTTGTTAGTAGTGGGAAATTTCAAATGAATACAACTTGTTAGAAATGTACACGTCATAGAATTATATTATACAAACTCAGTGTATTTACTATTTGTGCTGAGTCTGACAATTT
This sequence comes from Panthera tigris, assembly GCF_018350195.1. Classification (NCBI taxonomy): domain Eukaryota; kingdom Metazoa; phylum Chordata; class Mammalia; order Carnivora; family Felidae; genus Panthera; species Panthera tigris. The sequence continues at coordinate 83,870,495 of NC_056661.1, forward strand.
TGTCTGTATATTTTTGTCTTTTGCCTTCAAGAAAGCACCACGTAGGGTAATTATGAACTCTTCATCTATATGAAATTTAAATGTAATTAGTTTGAGTTATGACTGTCACTAAAACATTAAAACACAGCAGGAGTGAGATTAATGGACTATGGATTAAATGTTGAGAGAACTGAGTAACATAATATAAAGTGGCTAATGTAGACATTGCTAGTTTGTTTATAGCAATAGCTTGATTAACCAAATCATATATAGCATCTATGTACTATGGGAAAGGCTCAGAAAAAAGTTCTTATAATGAAAGGAGTGCCAGACCCACTGAAAAAACTTTAGCAAGTGCTTGAATACTTAAGATCGTGCCTCACTAGCTCTCTGGGTGTCACTCACTACAATGAAACACATATATGGTAAAGAAGAATAAAAGGATACAGCAGTTAGATCTTCTGAACAAAAAGGAAGAGAAAAACAGGAACTGAAGGCATCCATTGACATTAAAGGGATAGTGTTGTGGACGTTCTGCAGATATCATTGCTTCATTCTGTTTTTTCAGATGTACGTGAACTTAATCTCCTGGAGAATGATATTTTGGAAATGTCAGGCATTTTTTTTTTTAAGAAAATCTATTGTTTCACATTCTGCCTTCTTTTCCCTCCGAATTATATACATAGACAGTCAGGAAAAGATACGCGTTTGGTAGGTGTTATGAATTGGGGGAGGTTATGCTCACTAAATTAATGTTATGTTGTAAATATTTTGAGTTACTTCTGCTGAAACAATTAGGGAAAGATTCATAAAAATTATCTTCAATTTTTTAAAAAGTCATTTCATTTCAGTCATTTCAGTTGTATGATATTATTGATATGCAATAAAGGTACTTTGACAATAGTTTCATATGAAAATTTTTAAGTAATAATACAAAAGAAACCAATAGGTCTATTGGTAGACAAGTACTTTGTCTTTGATTCCAAGAATTTTTTTTCTTTATATATTTGAGATTGCTCACTTCATAAATGTTGTCACTGTGATTGAATATCAGTAGGAGTGATAAGATGATATTTCTGTCATTATTTGTTTCAGGGTTTTTTTGTTTTGTTTTTTTTTTGTTTTGGATGGTGAAAGGTACTATTTTGCATGCAGTAAAACATGTATTTGGTTTTTTTTTTAAACATTTTATTTATTTTTGAGACAGGGAGAGATAGAGCATGAACAGGGGAGGGTCAGAGAGAGGGAGACACAGAATCTGAAACAGGCTCCAGGCTCTGAGCTGTCAGCACAGAGCCCGATGCAGGGCTTGAACTCACAGACTGCGAGATCATGACCTGAGCCGAAGTTGGCCGCTTAACCGACTGAGCCACCCAGGTGCCCCCATGTATTTGTTTTAAATGTGACAGGTATCATCGTGAATTTGAAAGGTTATATTTATCGAATCATAGTATTTTAGAGCTAGCAAGAAACTTACAGCTCAATTAATTAAATTCTTGTACTCCATTGATGGGAAACTTGAAGAATAAAAGATGGACTTTCTCAAACACCAACAGCTGATTTCCTTTCTTTGCTAACCTGAGTGAAGATTAGTCTTCTGGTTTTTAATATAGTTATGAACTCCAAAACTGTACTGTTATGTCACATGTGCAACTTCAAACCCTCTATTTATTCATGGATCTATTTTTCGGAATCTACTTATGGTTATGATTTCCCTATCTGCAATGACAATGATGATGATGGTAAAAATAATAAGGCAATAAAGGTTGACGATATAATAATCAGTTTTATGATGTCAATAGACTCAGGATTTCATAAGCACCAAAATGGTTCAATCTTCCTACATGTGTCAGTGTAGACCCACAGTTTCCCCAAATCTTCCCGTCCCTGACACCAGCTCTGTTACTGCTCAGAGTGCGGTCCATTCTGGCCTGACCTGAGAGCTTGCAGGAAGGCAGAATCTCAGGCACATTCCAGTTCTACAGACCCACAATCTGAATTTTAACGAGGCCATTTAGCAAGCACATAAAAGCAGTTCTAGAGCATCTTTGATGAATCTCATGCGCCTCTCTGATGAGAAGTTGGACCAGTCAATGGCGAATATCAGACTACCGCTTTCAGGTTGCAAACTTCTCTCTGCTTTTTGTTTTGGGGCGGGTACAGACCACACAATCTAGACTTTTTCTGTGGCACTTCTAAAATGTTTGCGACTGCCAAAAAGTGAGGAATGTTATAGTTTCACACCAGAACCTGGTGGCGGCTGTATCAATTACCATATCATGGCCATGTGGTATACTCTACACTTAGAAAAGAGACCTGGCACTTAATAGAAGTGGTTTTGCTCTGCACAGCTGTTAAAACTTCCAGCAAATGCTACCAGATAAATTATAAGGGTGAATTAAAGGGTGCCCTTTATAAATAGTCACAAAAGGCCTCAGCAGCTGATTATAGTGTGGGTGTAATTTGCAGAAAGGTTTGCTGTAGGCATGAAATCATAGTAGTGCTGTTGGAATACAGCCAAGAGCCTAGCCATTTCCAGTAGCTGTATCACCACCTGCTAGTATACTTATTCAGAATTGAGTCAGAGGGATGGGTGAAGTCTAATGAATCATCAAGTCTTCGTCTAAAACACTTCATCTAGCTACTACTTTTCAGATGAGCCTCGTTTGTGCCAGACCCCCGCCTGGGATGACCTGAAGTCCTAGAGATAGAGGCTTTCTGCCATATGAAAAAATAGCTGAACACAGTTTTTATTCTGAGTCACTTCTGGAATCTTGTCTGGATCTCTGTGGTCCTGGGGGCCTCGGATATGAGGACTGGTTCTAAGCAATCCTTAACTCTTTGCCTTGAGTGCTGATTTGCTCTCAGAGCCCAGTGTTTCGAGTATTAACCTAGTCTACGACTCATTTGCCTTAAGTCACTTTTGACTTAGAATGAGCTGGGAAATAGCATCTTTGTATAGTTGCTGTTATTTATTTATTTATTTTGAGAAGAGATATAGAGAGAAAGTGGGGGAAGGGCAAAGAGAGAGGGGAAAGAGAGGGAATCCCAAGCAGGCCCCATGCTGTCAGCGCAGAGGCCAATGCAGGGCTCAAACCCCCAAACCAGGAAATCATGACCTGAGCCTAGATCAAGAGTCGGACATTCAACTGACTGAGCTACCCGAGCACCCCTAATTGCTGTTATTTCGCAGTACATTGCTTGTCACTCAGGGTCTGCTGTGGTTTGGGGACAGTTTGCTAGGGAGCAGTTTCCCCTTCCTGAGGTTTATTTTCCCAATAAATAAGCCCTCCCATTTTCCATCTGATTGGACCAGGGTTTTTAAAAGTATATCTGTGTGTGTGATTTCCGTGTGCTTTCTGTAGTAATAATAGTACATTTATATAGACCTTATGGTAGATAAGGCACTGATTTTAACACTTTATAAATATGATCTAATTTAATCCTTACTATGACCAGGACTTGGGTACTATTATTATCTGTTTTATAGATTAAGGAAACTGAGGCACAGAAATGTTAAGTTCCTTGATCAAGGCCACAAAGCTAAAAAGGAGGAGCTAAAACTCAATTTGAACTCTGGTGGTGAGAAGCTAACTTGTACTGTAATAGATGAGTTGATATTGCACCCGCCTTTAGTGGAGGAATAAGGGGAAAGGGGCAGCGGAAACCCTAAGAACAGGGCCCTCCAATTAGGGACTGGCAAGGGGAATGTCTCCAGCTTTCACAGTGACCTCAAGTTGATGAGTAGTGAAACAGAGACAGGCTCTTCTTCCTGTCTTCTCTGGCTGGAGAGCAGAAACGTAGGGGGAACATCCTGGCAGACAAAATAAGGAGCTAGTCACGAATTTGTCATTCCAAGAAATACATGCCAAGTCCCAGACAGGTTCAGGTGGCCACACATTTAGGGTCTCTAACACACACACAGGCAGAGGGTCGTGCCACCAGTGTGCTTTCTGTGAGTGGGAAAGAGCCTGGCCGACCCTCTGGTAGTTGGCCAGACTGGCAGAAGTTAAATGGAAAAATGTAGGCTGATGGAAGCAGATCCAGAAATCCTGTTTGAGTTCTCCGTGCCCAGATGGAAGAGGTAGGAGTAGGCAGGAGAGGGTGTGGCCTGGTCAGCTGGAATTTCCTGGGGGCTGGAGAGGACATAACTCAGCCAGTCTCACTCTCTTTGTACTGCGTTCGTGAGATTATATAATCTTGAGTATTGAGAAGGAGATAGAATTTCTTAAATTCAACAGTGTACAAGGAGCTCTTCATTAAAAGTAATTTGGTGTATTTCTTAGAGATAGGAGACACTACCACAGGAAATTATGCTACTGTAAGAGAAAACGTTTTGAATTATTACTGGAATAGGGAGGACGCCACTGGCATTAAAAACGTTTTATATTAAAGTAAAATGTTATTGACTGCCACTTCCTTTTCTCTTTAGATCATTAGCATAGGATTAAACATTTTTAAATGGGGTTTCAAACCCATACCAAGCAGCTGTCTTCTATTTCAAAAGACAAAGCACTCATACATATGTATTATGCACTTAATTAAAACTGTTGCATTTTCATTTTAAAAAGTTCTGATGCTGTCCTGCATTTTTATAATAATTTAGATCTCTGGACTGCCACCAGTTTGCATATTTTACATGGGAAAGGAGGGTTTGGGTAGGATAAGCATCTCTAGATTCATATAATTGGATGGGCATGGCCTGAAATGAGCTGTACACTCGCCGGTTCCATTGTAGCTGTTCCACCATTAGGTATTCATTTCTTTTACTTAACAAGGAGGTATTTTTCCCTCTGAAATTTCTTATTATAAAAACAATATATATTTATTATAGAAAATTTAGAAAACTAGAAAGAAGAAAATAAAAACTATCTATAATTCTATTTCTCTGAGAGGAATATTATTAACTCTATTATTATATATTTCATTTCTATTATTTTATTTACATAGAATCTCGATATTTTATAGAATTTGAATCATACATATTTCAAATATGTAGTTTTTAGTTTTCACTTCATTTTAGGTGGTGAATCTTTTTCCATTCCATTAACTCATCTTCAGAACGTGATTTTTCATGACTCCATCATCATCATCATTATCATTATAGTTATATTTGAACTTTTTGCTTTATAATGTATGTAGTTTAAATTATAGAGGAATGGAGATGTAACCGAATTATATCAGAAAGAAGAAGAAGAGTGATATGAAGTAGTATAGGATAAATTCTTAGGGATTAAAGCAGAAAGTAAATTGATAACATGTGGAAATAATTTAAAAAATAAAAAGAAATCATAGTATAAGCAGCCAAGAGCTAGGAAGATTTAAAAATCTGCTTCTAAAAAGAGGAACATTTTTCAGAAAAGAGGAATTCAAACAGGAGACTGATGATTTTTATTACAAGTTCCCCTAAAACTTGATTTTTAACCATCTGCAAATATGTTTTGGCTTAAAAAAAACAAGGTGTAAATAACTCTGGCAAAGAGTTAGACATTAAGATGATCCTCAGAATCTCACACCTGAGGTTGTGGCTGTGCGTGTGTGTGTCCATGCAGAAGGCCAGAGGGGGAGTTCTCTATCAGAAATGTCAGAGGAGGTAGCGGGTGCCAGGGGTGGTGCCTTTGTGATAGCCTGAGGCCCTAGGGGGCTGAGAGCAGAGAGAATTCAGAAACTTCTCTAAGTCACAGTTTTGCTTTAGGCTAGTCTTGATAAGAAGATTCATTAAGTGGGATATAGGATCTCTAGAGCAACGAGCAGGGGACCTGGAAAAAAGACAGTTCCTCCAAATGTTATCATTATGTATAAACAGAAAGGAGCAGTGTTCTGACCAACAAATCTATTCACCACTGGCACGCAAAATCCCCTCTTGATAAACTGTATAGGGTGTGTAAGCCATTTTGCTGTGGTGTGATTTTGTTAAAATAAATTTGTAGCTAAAAATCACATTTTCAAGATGAAATATTTGGAAAGGAAAAAAAGGAAACATCTAGTTTTCCTCTAGTGAATTGTGAGTTAAAATAAAAAAAGCATCTTTAGTTTTTTTTTTGTTTTGTTTTTTTGTTTTTTTAAGAAAGAGAGAGTGTGCCCATGAACACGTGTCAGCGAAGGAGGGGCAGAGAACATCAGAGACCATTCCAAGTAGGCTTCACGCTTAGGGTGGGCCCACACAGGGCTCTAACCTATGACTCTGGGATCATGACCTGAGCCCAAATCAAGAGTTGGATGCTCAACCAATGAGCTACCCAGACGCCGCCAAATTAAAAAAGCATCTTAAATCTAATGGGAAAATGTAAGGTATCATGCCTACATCATGTTCATCCCTATAACCCTTCTCTGTTTTTTCTGTTCTAGTTCTGAATCGAATTGTGCTCTTGTTTAGTTTGAGTGATGCGTTTGGAAATTTAGATTAAGAGGCCAGAAAATTGGAGGAACGCAACTGGTTATTTATTGATTTTATTAATTAATATTTTGAGGTGTTACATTGTGCCAGAAATTATGTCTGACTGATTTACAGTGGTTGATAAAACATTATCCCTGCCCTCAAGAGACCAGCCACTGGGAGGGAGCCACAGTAAGCAATTTAGTTATTGATTGAGGAGAACTTGGTGAACAGCTGAGCCTAGTTGGTTTCTTTTTCTATATATACTATAAAATGTTAAAATACAACCATTTTTTTATGGAAGGAGTAAAGAAAAAAACATGTAAAAAAGAAAAAAAAAAGGTTGATATTATTTTCCTTTTTTAAGAATTCATTAGAACCTGATGAAACCAGTTCTGGATCACTAACTGAATTTGGTTTACATGAAACATTGAGAACAGAGATGGACTATTTACTCTTTGTTTTGGCTGAGCTTTTTCAATGGAGATTTCTCCTTTCTCCTCCTCTTCCAGGTGAATAGTATTTTCCCCATTACCTCTCTTTTTCTCTGCTTCCTTCACTCCATCGCCTGTAGTTTTCTCTACTTTTTCTTTTTCCCTTTTACTCTTCTTTGGATGCCTTTTCTTCCCCAGTCCCCAGCCCCTTAACATAAACAGCAGCCATTAAATAGTCTTAAAAGTATGATCAATCAAACGCAGCTATAGGAGATACATGCAGTGGGAATAATACAAGACATCGGCATTCCTGTTTGGACAATAAAATGAGTTTCCCTTCCCCGTGGTAGGCAAAATAACCATCCCCAAAGATGTCCATGTTCTCTGTCCAGAACCTGCGAATGCGTCTAATTACACGGCAAAGGCAAATTTAGGGTATAGAAGGAATAAGATTGCTAATTAGCTGACTTTGAGATGTGGTGGGCCTGGATTATCCAGGTGGGCCCAATCTAATAACAAGAGCACTTAAAAGCATTAGAGGGCAGCAAGTAGAGAGAAGCAGCAAGATGGTCTTGTGAGAAGGGTTCAGTGTGATGCTGGTGTCATTGGAGATGGAGAAAGACAGTTGTGAGCCAAAGTATGTGGGCCTCTAGAAGCTGAAAAGGTAAGAAAATGGGTTCTGCCCTGAAGTCTCCAGAAAGGTACTTAGTTTTGTAGACACCTTGATTGTAGCCGAGTAAGACCCATGTTGCACTTCTGACCTCCAGAACTGATAATAAAGTGGTATTGGTTTAGCTACTACATTTGTGGTAATTTGATACAGCAGAAATGAAAATAAATACACCCTCTTTCGCTTGGCAAAGAATCTGGAGAAAGGATGTATATCTCTGATTTGCTCCTTGTCAATGACTCACAGACCCAGTAGATCAGAAGTGATTTTAGAATCCACTGAACACATGTGTTTGGAATTCAGGACCTCTGTACCTTTTAAGAGGCAACAGATATTGAAAAGGGGCCCAAGGGGTGTACTTAGAACTGTAGACCTTGAAGAGTAACCTGAAGAAAAATGTTTCCTCATTCACATGCTTCTGGAAATAGATATATATGAGCTGTGTGTAAGTGTACTATGGGGGAAACAATAAATTTCTCTCTGCTTTTTTGAGTTCTTAGCTGAGACTCCTGTAATAAAAGATTAGGAAGAGAAAAACAAACAGAAGCTTATTAACATGTAAGCATGGGTGATACCCAGAGAAAAATGAACAATTCTGTGAGCTCCAGAACCTGTGAATGTGTTCAACCACATGGCAAAAGGGAATTTGGCTTACAGGTAGAATAAGGTTGCTATTTAGCTGATCTTGAGATGAAGGTGTCTTGGATTATCCAGGTGGGCCCAATCACAGCCCTTGAACGTAGAAGAGGCTGGCTTAGATTTCAGGCTGAAATACCATCAAAACAGAGAAACGGGAGGAGGCATGTGGGTCTCTTGGGGGAGAGTAGAGGATTTTCTTAAAAAAAAAAAAAAGATAAATGGGCTTCGGGGTGCTTGGGTGGCTCAGTCTGTTAAGCATTTGACTCTTGATTTTGGCTCAGGTCAGGATCTCACAGTTGCTGAGATTAAGTCCAAGGTTGGGCTCTGTGCTGACAGCTTGGAGCCTGCTTGGGATTCTCTCTCATTCATTTTCTCTCTCTCTCAAAATAAATAAACATTTAACAAGAAGATGAATGGGCTTAGAAAAATAAATGGGAGATATGCTAGTTTGTGACAAAGTATATCTGAGCACAGTGTTGACTTCTCCTCTCCTCTCTTGTGATGAGTCAATCGTCCCCCCAAAACGAAAGTCCTAGGGAGGATAATCTGTGACAACTGAGTTCCTTTTGGAGGGTTGGTCTCTAGGCAGATGAGAGGAGTTCAGAGAAAGCCTCTCCCTGCATTTGCTCAAAATAGTCAATATGCTAGAGTGGCATAATTTGGGATGGCATATCTTCAATATACACAGGCATATGTAATTCTAATATATATTACGATAAATAAAATGAACATACTATCAACAGCATTACTAGTCCTTTTTTTCTTTTTATACAATTGATAAGCAAATTTTAAAATTACAATTAATATCTTGCTAGAGTATTTGAAATTTTTTTAATGCTATGTAAGTGTATTCAGCCATCCAATGTTTAGGAACTTTAAATCCCTTTATTTTCAAGAACATAGAATTGAGAAATAAAAGCATGTAAGAAAATTTACCTAAATCAGAATAGTTTATAGTGAAAAGACAGGACAGGGATTTTGTGTCCTGGGGGTGCCTGAGACCCTTCTTGTCCATAATGCTGCACTACACTGAGCAGGTAAAGGCTTCAAAGAGGTTCTGTCTCCTCCTTCCTCTTAAAATTATATTTGTTGTGTTCCTAATAATAACTACCACAAGATGAGGAATTGCCAATTGGTGATTTTTCTGCTTAAACAAACATGTCCTTGGGATTTAGCCCTTCTTAACTTGTTAATAGGTCCATTTTGAGACTGGGCATGATCACTTTGCACAATATATTCTTAGACTATAGGTAATGGATGGGGTAAATCACTATGGAATCTTTTTTCGTATTTAACTTTTCTACTTATTTGTTGAACGTCTGTAAGATGTGGATAATGTTCAAGATACTGTCTTTTTTTTTTTTTTTTCTTCCATAAATATTTCAAGGGTTCTATATAGTCTCTAAACCAGGTATTTCGTCTTAATGAGCCAAACTGAATGTTAGCCTTCCAGGACAGTCACAGAAGCCATACTTGCTTAGGCCTGAATCAGTGAAAACTCTGAATAACACCTATTTGAGATTTTCTTAAACATACAGATAAGAACAATAGTAGGGGAAGTGGATGTATCTTACCATTCTTAATGTTTTTCGTAGCTCTATGAGCCTACGAAGCAGGTTTCAGGGGGAGGGTTGAGGGTAAGAAGGAAGAAGTACTGGGTCAGCTGCAGGAAGAAAAAAACCACAACTTTATACCATGAACGCTGAGTGCTGTGTTCAGGGTTGAGGGTTCATGGAACGTAGAATGCATCCATAGCGATAGTCACACCACTTTGAAAGGCATGCAGGCAGTAACTGCAAAATTCAAGAGACCGTAGGCCCTAAGTTGTTCCTTTAGATAACAACAAATGTTTATCACAAACCAAACTTTCAGTTCCTCTTCTACATTGCCAGAAGGTTATAGAAAAGTTTGAGTACAAGCCAAGTCTTGAAGTATAATAGGTTAGGGCAATATAAACCAGTCTCCCTGTAGTTTCATTTTGTCCATGCCATTTTGTAAGCTTCTTGTTTGGGAATTAAAAAATTCATGCAAGCTCAACTCTTTGGATTTGGACAGCAAATTTTGGACAGACTCCGGGAGTAGGTGGTGTTAAGGTACAATTCTGTCTGATTTTTAAAATTCATAATATTGTCAGTATACCTATACAACACATACTAGTTGAACATTCACCATGTAAAGAATTAATTTAGCAGCTGGGGATATGGTAATGAACAAAACAGAAAAAAGATCCGTGTTCCCTTTAGCACAATTCTAGTTGACAGTTATAGACAATAAACAATGTAAATAGAGTATAGCAGACATTGAAGGCCTACAGAAGGGGGGGGGATAGAGGGAAGAGGGATATTATTAGATATATATTCTAATATATATTATATATATTTATATATATTTATATGTAATAATTTATATTTATTATATATTTCATATATATTACATATTATATATTTATATATAATATATTACATATTATATATATAATATAATATATATAATTAATATACATTATATATTAGAAGGTAGAAACTTTTGAAACTGTGTCCACAGGCTTTATTCAGAAGCTTTCATTTGAATAAAGACGAGAAGGAATTGAGATTGGGGAACAAATATCTAAAGGAAGCTTTTTTGAGCAAGGAATAACCACTAAAGAATCTGGGGTTGAGAGCATGACAGCAGGCAGGGCAATGTGACTGCAAGGGAGGAAGTAGGAGGAGGGGTTAGAGAGGATTAGTGGTTGCGGGCAGTCATATCCTCTAGGTTACTATAAGGACTTGTAAACTTGGAGAGTTTACCAGGCTACACAAATTACAACCTAAAGTTTGAAGACCTGAACTGTCCAATATAGTAGCCTCCTGCTAAATTTGAGGATTTAAATTGAAATTAAATAAAAAAAAAATTAATTTCTTGAATCCCCACATTTCAAGTGTTGAATAGCCTTAGGTGGCTATTGGGTATCCTATTGGGCAACCCAGACCTAGAACATTTCCATTATTGTAGAAAGTTCTTCATTAATGCTATTCTAGATTAGTCATATTGTCTATTTTTTTTATTAAAAAATTTTTTGAATGTTTATTTTGAGAGAGAGAGAGAGACAGAGAGACAGAGCATGAGCGACGGAGGGGCAGAGAGAGAGGGAGACACAGAATCCGAAGCAGGCTCCAGGCTTTGAGCTGTCAGCACAGAGGCTGACGTGGGGCTGGAACTCACAAACCGCGAGATCATGACCTGAGCCGAAGTCAGACGTTCCACCACTGAGCCACCCAGGCACCCTTGTTTATTTCTCTAAAAAAAAAAAAAAAAAAAAAAAAAAAAAAAAAAAAAGACGCCCCTAAAGAATATGGCTGACCGTTTGCTAGGCTTTTGAGATAAAAATGTAAAGAAGAATTGGGATTTTCCTTATGAATCTTTCCGTCTCTTAAGGAGAGCAAGATAAGTAATCATAGAACTATTACTGCAGACTTTTCAGGGTACAGCTTTCAAAGGAAAGAGTTATCAGTTATCCTGGGGAAGTGGTGTTCCCCCTGAAAGTGAGTTAGCAGTCACACAATGGATCAGGATGTTTCAGGTGAATAGGTATGTAGAGACTGTTTTACTTATTAACTACCATGGTAAACCTGTATCTGTCATACCTCATCTAATATTTACAGTAATTTTGGAGAGCACCATTGATATCCTATCTTACAGATAAAGAATATAGAAATTCAGAAGTGAAACAAGTTGCCATGATCACCTAGCAATTTGATATCTGAAAAATTAAATTAATCATGGGCAGAAAAAAATTCTTCTTAAAAATATGCTAATTGAAAATATGGTTAGATAACCAGGATTTAGACTCTGGGTGTTTGGCTTTAAAAGTTGTGCTTTTACTTCCTATGCTATATTAGTATTCCTCAAAAAGATTTTATACAATGCTAAAGAGGGTGGAGGGGGGGAATAAATCAGAATATGTAATCAATGTGAACATGTATGCCCTCAACAAATTATATAAAGCAACTGACAAAATGACCATATATATATATACATATATATGTATATATATATATATACATATATACACACACATACTAACAATTAATGTTGAAGATATCAACATAAACTTCTTAGAAAGTGATAGGTCTAATAAACCAATATTTATGTAGAGATACTGGGGATCTATCCAATTAAAAGTTTGAGTGATTAGAAAATTATGTAACTTATTTATAATATCTTGTCAAAATCTGAGAGACAAAGCTAAAATAGCAATTAGAAGGAATTTTTAGTTTAAAATATTTTTAATAAACAAAACACCAAGAATTCTATGAACAAGTAAACTAAGCATTCAACATGAACTAGAAAAAGTTTGAATATAGAAATAAGGAAATTAAAAATAATTAAAAAAACAATATAAAAATAAAAATATTTATTTAGTAAACACAAAGATACAGATGCAGAGCAGCAACCAAAAATAGAGAATAAAACAAAACCAAAAACTAAGCTTTGAAAAGGTTTGAGTTAATGCTGGGGAAGGTGGGGAAGAGTGAATCCGGATCTCTGTTGAACCCAGTCGTCAGTGAACCCCCAGGTTTCCAAGTTCCACTTTTCCTACCATTTCCTCACCTCCTTCTTTTGCATGTATGTTTCTAAAGTCTGAGAAATTCCCTGTAATTTTACACCTCTGCAAATGTTCATAGAAAAGGCAGCAGAGCCCATGGGATTGACTTGGCTCCCAATATTTACACCTGTTTCACTTCTTCCCACTCCTCCCTTCTTTCTTCCTGCTTTCCTTCTTAAAAAGCTGCCTATATTTGTGTTTTATGTTTTCGTCATTTATGGTGGGCAACTTCCTTGAACATGGGGCACTCTTTAGCACTACAGAAATATTTAGAGCAATGAGTAAAATACGTTTTTGTTAACACTTCAGGCAGAGATTATAAATAATGCTTTTAACGGGGGGTGGGGGGGTGGGGGTGGGGGGTGGGGGGGAAGGCTATCTTAAGCTTCACTGCCTTCATTAAGGTGCATGCACTTGAGTGAGTTAAGCTTAACCAGTTTTATGACACAGCTTGGAGGCAGAATTTGCAAGCAGATTTCTAACTTTAGTAAAGCTGGGTTTGCAGGATAGTGTCTTCTAACTATGGACTGCTTGAAATAGGCACACACTGATATTTCTTAAAGATAGAAATCCTACCCTTATATAAGAAGTAATCATTCTTACCTCTGGAGACTAGGGGAAAAAATCCACCCACCAAACTGGAGATAAATCTAGGCTGAAACTTATGTGTATGGTTTGATTATAACAGAATCTTTCAAGTATTTCTTAGTTAATATGAGTAAAGAAGCCATGCTTCTCCAACTGACCTGATACGCACCCCCAGCCTGTGGTTTCACGAATTCATTGTGTAGCACAATCATTTCCAGAACACAGTACTCTGTTTTCCCCTGGATGTGCTCTTATTTTCTAGGAATGAGGGAACTATGGGAAGTGCTTCTTTGTCACTAATGAAGTTCTGAAAACACCTAGAATACTAATGAGCAGGGATAATGCTGGGAAAATCAAAAGGAATCTGCTTTCACAACTATTAGGGTTCTTACTCATCTTCTTCCCCTATCAGCATTTCCTCACAGCTAAACTTAAGAGTATTTCCCCTTACCCTAACCCCCTGCTTATGCTGACAGCCTGGGGAACCCAAGTCTGCCCGTAGTCCTTAGTAACTACAACTAATAAAGGAAGTGTGTCTATAGCCTTGGCTCTAACATCTATCTAGGAATTGGAATGAAGTAGTGATGCCATGGCCAATTGATAACTGCTGGGCTCCCTTTCATTCTTGCTTCCATCTAGTTCTCTGAACTTGGCTAACACAGAGATCATCAGTAGGATTTGGCCAGGGTCATCCCAGTCTCCTTCCCTGAGTGGGATCAAATGCACGTATCTCTTTTTTCATTCATTTGCTAATTCAACAAATATATATTGAACACTTATTTTCTAGGCAATCTTCTATGCCTCTGAGAGAGACCAATAGATTCATTAAATTTCTTGCTCATCATACATCTTCGTGGGGGACAAAGAAATAGATATAAGGATGCTTGGGTGACTCAGTGAGCTAAGCGACTGAACTTGGCTCAGGTCATGATCTCACAGTTTGTGAGTTTGAGCCCCGTGTTGGGTTTTGTGCTGACAGCTCAGAGCCCAGAGCCTGCTTTGGATTCTGTGTCTCACTCTCTCTCTGCCTCTCTTCTGCTTGCTCTCTCTCTCTCTGGCTATCAAAAATAAACATGGAAAAAAAAAAAAAAAAGAAACATATAATACAAGTTCTGGTGTAGATACGTGCTATGAAGAAAAATGAAAAAAGGGTAAATGTATAGAATGGCTATGGGAGCCAGGCTAAGAGCTGGAAAAATTATGTTAAATGAGGTGGTCAAGAAAGGCTTCTCCTAAGAAATCAAGCCACATCTCCATCTGTGGAAAAAAAAATTTCTGGGCTGAAGGACCAGCAAGACCCAGGCTCTAAGACCAATGCAAATGCTCATGGAAGGAAAAGTCCAACGTGGCTAGAGCACATTGAGTGAGATGAGTTACAGAATAGTGGGAGTGGGCAAGGGCCATATTATGCAGGATCCTTATAGGCTATGAGGTAGAGTTCAGATTCTGTTGTCATCATGATGGTAAATTGTTGGATGGTTTTGAGCCAGGATGTGGCATGATCTTACCTATATTCTAAAGGACATTTCTACTCTGTGGACAATAAACTATAGCAGGACAAGACAGTAGTTATGTAAAAGGCAGTTGTGGTGGTCACAATTGAGAGAAATATTGGTGTCTCAATCAAAGTGATAAATGATCAAGTTGCAATATGCTCATGAAAGAGCTAGTACCACGAATTCTTGATTCTGTTCCTTACTCATAGGACTTAACTCCATGGGGCAATTTATGGAGATACTTGGATTTGAACATTCTTGTTGCCCTTGCCAATGTCAACTTTTCAGTCACTTTAACCTTGGCCTACAGACATCCCCCAATTTTTCCTAGTGACATGTGGTTTACATTTAGCCTTGGACGTTACTTTTTAGGCTTGGACTTCTTGATTATTTGTTATCAAATTTGCAGCCTCTTAGTTCCCAAACTACGACTTGCCAATGCTTTTCACCTGTGAGGGGGTCTCCTCTTGGTCCCTGCTTGTCTTACATTCCCACTGGCCCTGAGTTTCAGATGTCACATTGGCTTCCCAATGATCCAACGGAAGTCATGAACATCAGTGACTGAATAGAAAAGATAAAACTAAGTTGCTGTATTTGATTCTGCTCAAAAAGAACTAAATGGAAACTCAAGAACTAAAAAACTAAAATTTCAAGAACAGAAAAAATCAGTGTCTGAAATTAAGACACCAATGCATGAGTTTAATAGCACATCTGACACAACTGAAGAGAAAATAAGTAAATTGGAATATAACCTTAAGTTCTAGCTCCAAGCTTCAATTTCCTGATAAGGGAACAGATCTCTTTGAGAATGTTGTGATAATTAGAAAAATACTCAAATTTGCATCCTCAAACAAAGTTAAACAAGTCTGCCTCAATTTTTTTTTTTTAAGATTATTTATATTTGAGAGACAGAGCGAGCGAGCATGCATACACAAGCAGAGTAGGGGCAGAGCAGACAGGGAGAGAGAATCCCAAATAGACTCCATGCTGTCAGCACAGAGCCTGACATGGGGCTTGATCTCGTGAACTGTGGGATCATGACTTGAGATGATATCAAAAGTCAGACACTTAACTAACTGAGCCACCCGGGGACTCCTTGATTTTTTTTTTTTTTCTTTTTAAGAAGTCAATTTCCTAATCCTTTGGGAATTATTTGCTAAGGAAATGAGTCTTAATTTTCTTTTATACAGATAATTTTATCCATATATACAATTATAATATTATTTCTAAATTAGTGACATGAATTATTGTCTTAAATGTCTCTGAATCCTTCCAGTTTTCCTCCTCACCATTGTCACTACCACTTTTTAGGTCCTTTCATTTCTCACATAAATCACTGCTATGAAATTCTCTCTTCCTTTCTTTTAGTTTTGCCTCAACCTAAACCATTCTTCACATAGCTGACAAAATGATCTTTCTAAGCTGGAGGTCTGTTAAAACAGACCCTGCTTAGACACTTAAAACACTTTACTGGATTCTGTTCAATTGATCCATAACCTCATTCAGGTTCCCCTTTCCTCCCTGTCTGTCCTCCCTGTTACTGTGATAAGCCCTCATTTCCTCTAGTGCTAGCCCTACTTTTCTAGTTAACTTACCTTTCCACTATCAATCCCTGATCTGATGAATTTCTTGGTCAGGTACGGTTGGTGAATGGGAAGTGGAGATCCATATTTGAGGGATCAGAACACATTCAGAAATTGGTGGAGTGTGATAAGCAGGAATGGAATCCCCAGTATGGCCGTTGTAGGTCTAGGTAGTAACTATAAAATATAAAAGCACTAACCTTGTGGCCAAAAAAGAGAATGCTACTGGAAAAAGAAGGCAAACTATGAAGTAGCTGCAATTTGAGTTCAATCTTATGAAATTTCTATGTAGTACTTAACCATAAAGACCTGAATTGGAATTATTCTAGCTCACTAGACTGAACATTCTATAGTGTTAGCATTAATAAGTGTTAATAGAACAACAAGTTAATTTTGACTTGAAAGTATTCCTGCTATTCAGCATTCCAACCAACAACTATAAGTCAACAATTAGTTCACTAGTCTATTCAGTTCTTATGCAGGATGTCATTATGTCATGCAGTTTTTTAAAAATTGTGTGTGTTCTTTTTTTCTAGTCTAAAAAAGTGCCAAGTTCTCTTGTTGGAAGAGCAATTAGAGTAGATGCATTCCACATACCTTGGTAACAGATGTTATCTCACACTGTGCAAATTCCTTGAATCATTCAAGGTAAACATGGTATCCAGGAAAGTAAAGTATTTCAGCCAAACTTCTGTCCAAGAACCAGCTGTTTATACAGTTAGAAAAATGATGCCATTCAGAGTCTCTTATTTTAGCTATAGGATTTTGCAGCATGCTTTATAATGCTACAAATATTTACTTTCAGAGGTGCAAAAAGATTGCAAATTTTGCTCAGCGTTTGGTATTTCTCTTTGCCTTTCTTTGATAAAGAATGAACGTTATTAGAATGGAAATAAAGTAAATCTTGATAGACTTGTAGGCTTAGGAAAACTGTAAAGCCACCCCTATAATGGAAAGAAAATGTCCTCCCCCCCCCCCCCCACCTTGGGAAGCCTTCTAGGAGAACTTGCTTAAAGGTGTCTCTTCCATTCTGATTTCCCAGCTCAGATCACTTTTACCTACTCTGGGGAAGAGAATGGAGACTAAGAGTTGATTATATGTCATTTTGCTCTAAACTGTGGGTTCTGTTACTCTAAAGAAATACATTTAAAAAAAATTTAAGCAAAAGGAAGGGAACAGAAATAGAATAATGTAGAAACAAGTGACAGCCATCTGTTAAATTTCACCAACTGCTGGTGATATTGGTTTCTTGTGTCATTCTGACTCAAAAGAGCATTTTAAAATTTAATATAACTATTATAAATGTCTTAAAATACGTCATTTGGGCCACATGACTTAAGAAAAAATGACTTTGCAGGATATATGCCAAGGGTAAATGTTAGACTTGCCTGCATAGGAAGGCAAGTAAATAACCATGAAAAGGGATTCTGGCAGACAAAATATGTAATTTATTAAACATTTTTATAAATATTAAAGCCATTTCCTCAATAAAAATTTACTTTTGTTATAGTTTAGATTGACTAAGGGAATACTTTTAAAAAGAAACAACTTTGGGGTGCCTGGGTGGCTCAGTCAGTTGGGCATCCGACTTCGGCTCAGGCCATGATCTCCCCGTCTGTGGGTTGGAGCCCTGTGTCGGGCTCTGTGCTGACGGCTCAGAGCCTGGAGCCTGCTTTGTATTCTGTGTCCCCCTCTCTGTCTCTGTACCTCTCCCACTCATGCTCTGTCTCTCTCTCAAAAATAAAAAAAAAAATAAAAAGAAACAAATTTTAATTATGATTAACTTGATATTTGTGTAAAAATACTTTCCCTGGGACTAGAAAGGAGCTTGTTTCTCTCTAGCTCACCCCAAAATTTCTAGGGAGCTAAAGAGAACATCCGTTAAGTGCTTGCTTTTGTTAGATTTATGTATAACTATCCATCAAACCTTGGTTTAGCTTTAGTCATAGAATAAGCTAGCTCAGAGAAGTCTCTGGGAGACATATATGCCTATGCATGCCTGTCCAGGGTCCATTCTATTTTATTAGGCCTCAAGTATAAAACAACTTCTTTCATTTAGTTCTTTTGCATCACATAAAAGGAATATCTGACCATTTTTATCCACAGAACAATCATTTAATGTGGTTCCTAAGGCCCTAGTGAATTTTCTCATTATTCTGAGAAGCTATGGGAAATCTTTTTTTGTTTTGTTTTGTTTTGTTTTGTTTTCAATGTTTATTTTTGAGAGAGACAGAGACAGAGTGTGAGTGGGGGAGGGGCAGAGAGAGAGAGGAAGACATGAAATCCAAAGCAGGGCCCAGGCTCTGAGCTTCAGTGCAGAGCCCAACACGGGGCTCAGACTCCTAAACCATGATACCATTACCTGAGCTGAAGTCGGATGCTTAACTGACTGAGCCACCCAGGCACCCCTCTGCCAAGAGATTTCTGTGTCGTTCCAATAGCTTGTGTACCGTTCATATCAATTGGTAGAAATTACTTCTGGTGGGACGGGACAGGAACAGATGGAAATTAATTTCCCTTTCTGCATTGTAAGCATAATGGTCTTGTCCTCAACTCTGTAAATCCTACAAATTGGTAGAAAAGGACATGTTGTTGAGAGAGAAATGTCAAAAGGCTATAGGGATATGTGTCTATGGCTTCCACTGGGCTCTGCCTTAGAAGCTGTTGATTCTCAATTCAAATCATAAGACAGGATAATTAATTTTCCCAGTTAACTGGGAATAAGAAATTAGAAAAAAAACAGAAAACCAATTCTGCTCATCAAGCTATCTACCCAGGAGGGATATAAAAAAGCATATTTTTTTAATGATGTTTTTATTACTTTGGTAAACTTGTCTCAGTGGAACTTTCTCCATTTTATGCTTCATCTCACTTGCATCCATGTCTTCTAGGTAATGCTATATGAATGATGCCTCTCTTTTTTGTCTCTTTCTTTCCTTCTCTCCTGTAGTTTCTTTTTCGGGTCTTATCCTTACTGGATATATCTGCTACCTTGATATTGGACTCTGGTTTCTTCAGGCAGTAATTTTTAGTGCTCACCATTATATGGCACAGAACTAGACTCTATTTCCCAGCTCCTCAGTCCTAGATGTGACTACTTTGACTAGCTCACCCCAGTGAATGAGGTACAAGTTTTCTGTATCACTCCCACAGCAAAATTGTTAAAATAGATGTGAAATTTTCCATAATTTTGCATCTGTGACCTCTTCTGAGTGTTCTTAAGGAACATCAAAGTTGGAAGAAGTCTTAATCCTTGAATGACTGTTACAGACCACCATGTTCCTCCTATAACCTAGAAAAAAAAAAAAAAGTGTAACATAGACAGAATTTAAGCCACGGAGACTGGGAGAATGTATATTTGTAATAGGAACTAACCTTCCTAACACACTCTTAAAAATCTCTCCTCCATGGACATCCACCTTACCTGGTCTGCTTCTATCTCCCCAACCATATCCTTTTTCTCTGCCTTTCATGGAGCCCACTTTCTCTTTGTGCCTCTTTCACATTGGTCTTACCCAGATATCCGACTTCCAACACCTTATTCTTTTCACTTAGCATATTCTTTTGCGAGACTACATCCCTCTCAAGTTTGAACCTTTCCTTGTATAATCTCAAATTTCTGTCCTTATACTGAACCTTTGCTGTCAGCTTCAGACTGGTACATGCAAGTTGTTTCTAGAAAGTTCTAAATAGATATGCCTTAACTCCTCAAAGATAGACTAAAACCAAACCCATCCTCTTCCTCTTCAGATTAGCCTGTTCTTTTCTGCTCTCTAACTTGGTGAATGTTATCACTACCTACCAACTTAATGAAGGCAGAAATTTGGGATTTGTCTCAAACTTCTTACTTCTACCACAGTTCCACATAAGAAAACTAAAGTTTCTGCTAATTTTACCTCAATACCCTTTTTTGAATCAAAATGGGTCTTTCCATTCCAGCTACTGTTGTCCTATATATGACCCTCATAATCTCTAATTTGGACCATTACAATAACAGTAACTGGTTTCCCTCCTTCTATCATAGATTCATCTGCTGCAAACCTTACTTCCAACAGAAGAGAAACTAACTCGGTAAATACTAAGGTGAGGAAGATAATACAGTGAACATATTTAGATTTTAAGGGGCAATTGTGAGCCTTCTAGCTACAATATATTCATCTCTCTTCCTCTGAGGGGATAAAAAAACAGGATTCAAGCAAGTGAGAGCGTTACTATCCAGATAATTACACTAAAAATCTTGGTGGTAGTTCGAGTTTTTTATTCATTGAAGTCTGATGTACATATAACAAAACTCACCAATTAAGGATTACAATTTCATGAGTTAGGATTAAAATTTCAGTCCTATCACCACCATCACAGTCATGACTCCAAACATTCCTCTCAGTCCAAGGACTTCCCTTGAATCCTTTTGCCTTCAGTCCCCTTAATCCACCCCCTGAACTCTGGCAGACACTGATTTTTTTCTTCCTGTCCATCATAATAGTTTTGCCTTTCTTGAATTCATAAAATGGATTCATAGAGTATATATTCTCTTAGATAGGATTTCTCTTATTTAGCATAATGCTTTAGAGAATTACCAATGTGTGTATTGGTATTCCATTCTTCAGCTTTGAGTAATTTTTCTTTGAATGGGAGATATAAAATATGTTCTATCATTCCAGTGGATGGATATTTAGGTTGTCCAGGTTGGCACTATTTTGAATATAGCTGCTATGAATATTTGAGTACCTGACTTTCTGGGGAACATAGGTCTTCATTTTGGGCGACTGATAATCTAGAAGAGGAAGTTGTGGTTGTCTGGTAAATACATGGTTAAATTTATAAGGAAATGAAAAATTGTTTTATGCTCTCCCCACAATGTGTGAAAGTTTAGATTGCTCGACATCCTTACCAACACTAGCTCTTATCTTCTGACTTTTTAATTATAGACATTTTGGTGGCCATTGCATCTCATTGTGATTTTAATTTGAATTTTCTTAGTGACTAAGGATATTGGACATTTTCAGTGTGCTTATTTGTCATTTAAAAAAATTACTGGGTGGCTATGTGCTCTGTGCATTCAAACCATAAGACCCCACCTTCAGAGGAATTCTTCCTTTGTCTTCAAGCATATCCTGTGTTAGCAGCTTAGTGTTTTTATCAGCCTGTTTTCTGCCTGTAAAATTTTTGAGAGTCCAACAGTCTTCTCTCATATTTCTCTTCTCTCTCTTTCTAGAACCTTGGGCCCAGAGTATCCACCACCCACAGGGAGTTATTCATAACTTTGAAACCCAATGGATTTTGCCCAGGTTGAATTTTGGAGGAACTGAGAGTCAGAGAATTGCTCTGTGAATAGGAACATGAATACATATGATTATAGGGTTAACACTCTTTTCCTTTCATCATACAGTACTTTTTTGGTATGATGGGTTATGTAGTATGCTTCTTAAAAAATAAAAAGGAAATGTACTAATTTATCAGGGGAGTAAGATATTTTGTGGCTAATATCTCTAAAAGGAAATTATTCTTTTATGAAGAATATTGAATAACAATAAGATACTTAACAATGATTTTATATAAGATACAGAACATTACTCCATTTCTGAAAATTTCAACTTTAACAACTTTCAGCTTTAATAAATGATGACATTAAAATATGCTTAATGAAGATCTTTAAGTAGGTAGTGAAGCAGATGAGTCTGAATGTGGCTTTTGGGTTTAACCCATACAAGACAAAAATAGGAAATCTAAAGGAGTAGATATATAATGCCCATTTAAGAATGACCAAGAGGGGCACCTGGGTTAAGCATCTGACTCTTGATTTCGGCTCAGGTCATGATCTCATGGTTCTTGATATCAAGCCCCATGCTTGAGATTGTCTTTCTCTCTCTGCCTCCCTCTCTCTCAAAATAAGTAAACAAACTTAAAAGAAAAAAATTACCAAGAAGTTTTTGAAGAGTGAATAAAATTATACCTGATTAATTTGCAATGGCATTAAACAATTTCCAGTAGTCCAGCATATCTTTCAGGTACTGGTAGTCTATGTTTTTATATTTTTATTCTTCCGGGTTACTCCATTTTATGAGTATCTCCAGTTTCATTGTCTTTTTTTTTTTTTTTTTTTTTTTTTTTTTTTTTTTTTTGGCTATGTTTCAACCTCAGCTATGCACCTTACACCTTAAAACATGGTCAGTTTTATATCCAAGCACTAAACTCAACTCTCCAATGTAAATTCTCTTGAGAGATACTTAAGAAATTATCAGTTTAAAATAGGTGCCTTGTGCTAATTCCAAGTTGTCATTTGCGTGAAGAGCATGAGGTAAACTTTACACCAAAAGAATGTGTTGGTATTAGAGTTAAATAGCAGCAACAAGAATAACAGCTAAAACTCACAGATATTTATTTCCATATTAGTCAAGTTTATAATCTATCCTTTGATCAAGTCCTTTGCTTAGGAACTAGTTCTTACTGAATCTTAAGTGTCTTACATAATCAACAAGATGCTATTAATGCTGGCTTTTGGCTATCCTTTTACTGACTGTCAATTTACTGTAGGTTGATTTTTGGGGGGAATTACTAGAAAACTTTTCTGTCTTCATAATTCTGAAAACTGTCTTCTGATGGTCAGCTGATAACTATTATGAAAATAATAGCAACGACATGTATGTGGTTACAAATGTATTTAAGTGACCATGAATTCACTATTAGAAACCCTTGTCACTAGGCTTTTATATGGAGTCTAAATTTCAGGCTATAATACCACTATTCTTACCAATTCTAGCATTGACTTGGCATTTACCATGTTAACTGTTACCTCATTAGATTCCCGAGGCCATAAGCAAAATGTTTACATAGCTACTAGGAGAATTAGGCTTTCATCAGATACTAAAGCCCACGGCCTTAACCATTATTAACACCAACACTCCTATGTGGTTCTGATGCTCTAAGCAGAACTCCTCATTGAACCAATGGATAATTATATGCTGACCATGTGTCAGTTGCTGTGAATGCCACTAAGGATACAAAAGTCCCTGACTTTGGAATATTCAATGTAAACACAATCAATCGGGGAATGTCTCAATAAAATGTGTTTTGAGAAGGGGCACGGGGGTGGCTCAGTTGGTTAAGTTTCCGAATTTGGCTCAGGTCATAATCTCATGGTTTCTGAGTTCGAGCCCCATGTCGGGCTCTGTGCTGACAGCTCAGAGTGTGGATTCTGTGTCTCCTCTTTTGCCACCGCTTCCCCCCACCCCTCTACCCCAAATAAACATTTAAAAAAAGTGTTCTGAGAAAAATACTGACTTTTAAACATTGGTAATTGTAGTTATTGAGTGTCATTTACATTAAAAAAGAGTTCTTGCTAGGTCTCAATGCTGTGAAGAAAGAAAAAAGGAAAGAAAGACAAATCTTGACAAGTTGGCAGGCGTGTTTAGAAAGGGTTTTGGGGGCACCTGTATGGTTCAGTTGGTTAAGCGTCTGACTTCAGTTCAGATCATGATCTTGCTTGCAGTCCTTGAGTTTGAGCCCTGCCTAGGGCTCTGTGCTGACAGTTGAGAGCCTGGAGCCTGCTTCAGATTCTGTGTCTCCCTCTCTCTGTCCCTCCCCCAATCACTCTCTGTCTCTCAAAAAAGAATAAATGTTAAATTTTTTTTTTTTAAATAAGGGTTTTGTCTTCTCTTAAGAAAACTGTTTAAGAGAGGGTAGGGAAACCTTTTTTCCACTTCCATTATTTAAACAATACATTGCAACTATATATATTTATAGCCTATTATAAAACTATAAATGTTTATAATTTACATTTTAAACATAAAGGTCTCAAATATGTAGAAAATAAATGCTAAATTGAAATTGCAGATTATATTCAATGTCATAGCTTCATTTGAAAATCGTGCTAATAAAATTTTCTTTTCCTATTCTTCTTTCATATCCTCTATCCAATTTGCCTTTTTGCTTATTTTTTTTTATTTAAAAAAATTTTGTTTAATGTTTATTTTTGACAGAGAGACAGACAGAGCACGGGTGGGGGAGGGGCAGAGAGACAGGGAGACACAGAATCCAAAGCAGGCTGCAGGCTACTGCCAGCACAGAGCCCAGTGTGGGGCTCAAACTCAATGAACGTGAGATCATGACCTGAGGCCAAGTACGACGCTCAACTGACTGAGCCACCCAGGCGCCCTGCTTATTTTTTTTAATAGCCAGTTTGATGTTTTAATGATATCTATATGTCTTAGATGAGAGTTCTTTGGAAGCAGAACGTGTGATGGGGATTTAGTGAATGTGACTTATTTGGAAAGTGATCTCAGGCCCACAGTAGAGAGAGAAGCAGGAAAAAGCAAAGGAAGAAGGCTGAGCGAGGATGGGTTTGCAACTGGATCCTTGACTGTGAAGGTGGGGGAATCTCAGAAACACAAATTACACCATGGTTATATTCCTGAGGCAAGGGGACAACACTTTGTTACCCTGTGCCAGTCAAACTTGGGAGGGCAGTTTACCCAGCAAGTCACAACTATGAGGCATTAACAGCCAATTCCCAAAGCAGGTGGGATATGGGTTCACCAGCAGGCCAGAGGGCACCTACACTGTTCACGATGTGTGTACATTGTAGAGCTCACACAGTCTATAAAGTTGTGCTAAATACCAGTTGAATTTCTTTGAATTCACATTTCCTATCCCCTAGGGTCATTAAGAGCGAAGTGATTGCTAATGACTCAGTCTAGATTACCTAGAGGCTGAGTAACTAGTGAGCCAGGAAAGCTACTTTGTTGAAAGATGCAGGTCGGTTTTTGCCTGATTGGTCAGTGAGTTTTTGGAATTACACCCAGTGCCTTAATTTTCTAGCCCTTTAGTGTAAACTTATTAAGAAAATGCTGCATATATGATTACAATGATAAAATCTATATAAATTCTATTTTTACATAATTTGTTTATTCCTAATGGTGTGGTTTGTAGTGTGGACTTACCAGGAAGTGTGAGCAATCACCCAGTTTTCCAACTGGAAAGGATTGCTTCAATGGGATGTTCAGACTCTTGTGTCACTTTCTTTATCTTTAAAGCAAGAATGAGGACTAGTATGTGGCATGTTTTATTAAGATAGATTGCTTACACAATCTTTTAACTCGATTCAATAAATGTGAATTGAATCATATCTCTTGGGTTGGGATGAAGAATGCTAAATTCTACAACATGATTCTTTTAGATAAAACACATGTCCTGCATTCTTGATTATATTGCTATATTTTGTAAAAGGATTTTTTTCTTAATAAGGCATTTTTGCTTGAGGAAACTCAAAAAGCAGTTTTTTTTTCTTGTTGCTATTGTTCCCTATTTGCCTCTCTATAGTTACGTTTACACTGACAATTGAAATAATAGAGTCCGATTCTGGAACAACTGGCTGAATGTTAAATGCAGTGTGTCTCTGCCACCCTTGTCTATATTGAAGGAGTATCAGTATTTTTTTTTTTTTTAAATAGTACGTCACTTTGGGTTTTATCCTATGATTATCTAAATTGGGGTCTAAGTTTAGCTGAGACAATGACAGCCATAACAACCCACAGTTGAGTAAAGCCAAGGAGAACTTTAAAAGAAAAGTCACAGATGAAAGAGATCCAAGCTTGCCTCACATGTATACACTTACATGATTTTGTTTACCAGCTACATTTTAGAGGAAAATGAGGGTATTTCATCCAGAATAGAATACATGATTAAAATTCAGAAGGAGAATATGGAAGGGAAAAGAATAAGAAAGACTATAGAAGCCAAGTAAGAATCCTAGTATACAAAATATAATATTTGAAAAATATTTAAATTACTAAGTAGTTGGCTTCCATTCCTAGCAAAGGTAACCTTTAATAAATTCACATGACTAATAACAACAAGTAAAGTTTCATTTTGTGGATCTTTCAAGAAACCATAGCTTATTTATAGACATTGGGAGGCAGTAAGTGCATCCTTTTGACCATAGCACCACGTCTTAAAGACATCACATTTCTCTGAGTCTCATGAAACATTGAAAATATAGTTTCAATGTATTTCTTAACTAAATATTAAGAATGCTTTGAAAATAATTACATATACTTTAATACATCATTTGGGATCTAAACAATTGAAGAAATTGTAGAGAAATTTGTCGTGAAGGACAACAGAAATATACCATACATTGACAACAACAACAAAAAAGGTAAGAATAAGTTTTACAATTTTATTCTTTGGAGGTAATGGAAAAGAGTTTGTTATCTGTGCAGTGATTTTGTTTTTCCTCTTAAAATGTGGCAAATTAAAGTTACATTAAATTTGCTATTAATATGTGTTCTTTAAAAGAGAAATTTTAGTGTTAGAATGTTTTACTACATCTGTACTGACTTACTAAAATGAATATGGTATCGTTTTGTCTGCCCAGAATCATTAGGCCATGAGTCATTTGGAGAGCAAATATTTTTTAATTACCTGAAGAGTTATCCCTTTACATACTGTAAAGATTTGCTTCAAATCTTAACTATTCTATTGAGAAATGTTTTCAGAACATCTTGTGTATGTGTGTATGTTCTTAGAGTGCTGAGTTTGAGTATAATTTAGGTATTAGGCATTATGGTGAGAGCAAAGATCATGGGTTTTGGCACTGACAAGGGTTAAATTCTAGTTCTATCATTTAACAAACTTTTAACTTGCTTAAATTTCTGATTTTTTTAAGAAAAATGAAATAAAATTTGCTGTCTCCTGGAATTGTTCTGAAAATTAAAGTTGAGCTTATACAATGCTCCTGGTACTGATCCATTCCTTAGATGATTCAGGCTCCTTGTGAACATCAATTGAGAAATTAGGATTATATGACTACATGTTAATTAATGCTAAGTTTTTTGGGGGATTCATTTATCTGATTGAACTTTTTCTCACTCCTTTGTCATCTCTCCTCCAATTTGCTCCCTGTAATCTGCTGGGAGCCCTGAAAGACAAAAGAAAAGAAAAAAACCAAAAGCCAACTAAAAATTCACCCAAACACTATACAAATTGTCTACAGCTGTACTGTTAAATACAGTAGCCACTATCCACATTTTAATTTTAATTTCAATTAAGAACCCATTTCTTTAGCTTCGTATTTCATGTTCTTCATAGCCACAGTTGCAGGTAGCTACTATATTCGATGGTACAGAGAAATAGTCCCATCATCACAGAATGTTCTAATGGATTGGGCTGATCTACAGTGTTTAAAGTTCTGTATTTCTGTTGTGGAATTTTAAATATCAGTGGAATGTGGCTCTGGCCTTGATGTAACTTAAGCCTAGTGGAAAGAAACAAGATATTTTGGGGAGATGTTTGGAAAATGTGAAAACTCGGTGGTGTAGATGATGACTATTTGAAAAACACTGGAGTTAGAGTAAACAGCTCAGGATTAAAAGAGGAAAGAAACAACGGAGATGAACCCTAAAGTATAATTAACATTTATGATCTTCCCAGTGCATGAAGTATAATAGGATGTACTAACTTGGGTCTACTTGCAGAAGGAGAGAAGAAGAGATGGTCTTGTGTCCTTACTTGTATTAGTATTTTAATTTTTCTTGTATTTTACAGTTTTTACTATTTTTTAAATATTTAATATTTTAATAATACAAAATAGACTTGTATTTTAAAATAATCATGACATTTGTAATATTTAAAATTTTGTCCCTCTCTCAATCTGTAAATTAATCTTCTGACAGCTGTTTTTATTCTTGTTCTACTTTATACTTATTCTACTTCACTGAAAGATCTTTCTTGTTCTGTCCAAGACTAATGTTTTCTTAAGAGTTGGAATGCCTTCCCTTCCTATATCATCTCAGATAGCACCTTCTATTTCATTCCCCCCCACCTCTGTTTTAAAATATACTTTCTTTCCTTATTAGCCTATTACCATAGGTAAGAGTCCTATATCAAACCCATCTGATCCTTTTACGTCTCTTGCCTTCCTTTTCAAATTTCCTAAAAGTGTGGCCCCCATTTGTCTCTCTAGCTCCTCACTGAAAATTTATTTTTCAACCCTGAAACTTGACTTCTGAATCATTATTAAGTGGATATATTTTTTTCTTTTTTACCACGGTCTCCAATGAACAATGAATTATTGTTGCCACTAAAAGCATAGCCCCCATTTGTCTCCCCAGTTCCTCATTGAAAATCTATTTTTCAACCCTGAAATTTGACTTTTCAATCATATTAAGTGGATGTTTTTCTGTTTTCTTTTCTACCATGGTCTCCAATGAACATTGTCAACAATTACTATTGCCAGTGCTAGCAGATCCTTGACGGTCCACCTATTCCTTGGATAAAATGGCGACCACTCCACTTGCCTATGCTGATGACTTCTGAATGTGTCTCTAACCCAGATATCTATCTATCTATGCCACAAGGATGTAAGCATTCCAAACTTTGCTTTAACACAAACCTGCCATGTCACCAAAATCCCCACCTCCCACAAACCTGCCATGTCACCAAAATCCCCACCTCCTGCTCCTCCAGTATTTTTCTCTCAGTCAGTTGCACCACTATCTATTCGTTTGCCCTATCTAGAAGCTTAGAAAACCATCTTAAGTACCCCAGATATATTTGATCTACCAATGGCTGATACCTCCTTAAAATCCCTCCCACCCCCCTTTCTACCCCCAACCCCCAATCAGGGATTTAGTGCAGGAGTAAACTTGTTCCCAAATCTTTGTCCTTCAGTTCTCTCACCCTCTCCAATTCATTCTTCACACTGTCTCCAGGGTGATCTTTCTCAAATTTAAATCTGCTATATAATTGTTTTCTTCTCTATTTCCTTAATTTTTAACTTTTCTGCTTATGTTCTTTGGTAGATTCTCTCCCTTCTTACAAGAAACATTGCCTGGATGATTATGTTTTTTTTATTAAAATAAAGCAAAATACAAAATTGTCAAGGTTTTAGCACCACTCTGAGAATATCCAGAAAAGGGGTCATGGTCTAAGACTTGAGTTTCAAACTCCCTTCAGCATCTCTCTGTCACTACTGCTTCCCCCAACATGCCAGGTCCTAGAGATGGTACTACTCTGTTAAATTGTCAATACCGATTGCTTTATATAATATTCAGTGATTAAATAAGTTTACAAAACTATAACTAAATGTTATAAAAAATAATTAAAACTTAAGGGAAAACAGAAAATCCAGGAAAATTACAAAAGAAAAGATTTTTTGGTTTTATTATTTCAAGTCTTTCTGCCTTCCTTGTTTTTTTAAAAGAAGGCTAATCAATGTCTCTTAGGCCAACATTTTAAATGAAGAAAAGGTAGGCTTCCAACACAGTTACTCAGCTGCTCTGCTCCCCTGTGAATAAATGTGACAAATTAATGTAGCTCAGATGTTTTCATTGGTCTTTGTGCAGATGCTGATGTGAGCCTCTGGCAGGACTTGAATGTGGACTCCCAGTGATTATGGATGCTTGATCCACACCTAAATATCCAATAAGAACCAGGATTGGCAGGCATTATCCTGGATGATGTGAAAATTTAATTTGCCTGCAAAAAAAAACATATGAATAATAAAACACTGCTCTTAGAATAATTCAATGAATATTTCATGGTCATTGTGAGTGGAAAAGTTACTGTAGATGCAGGTAGGACTGTTTTCCATAGACAGTTGGCTCAGTGGCCTAATCAACATCAATAATCAATATTATCAGTGAGAAGGCTTAATATTCTCCAATTACTGTTAGTTTCCAATATTCTATCACACCATTTATGCCAAATAACTCCCTATGGAAAATGGATTAGTTTAAAAACTTAAAGATAACTTTTGCAGCTCATTTGTATTTGTTTGGGGAAGTACACATGGACAGCTATTTTAATAAAAACTAGACAGTCACTAAGAATCTTTTGTCTTAAAAAATGTTCATAAAAAATGTCTCAAGAAATGTATCTTGATAAATGGAGACTGATCCCAAAATTTCTATATAAAACATGGCTTTATTTCTTTGTTCACAAAGTGAATTAAATCTTTCATATCATAAACATGTCTACTAACAGGCCCTATGTGTGTACCTATAGTACATAATGCTAATGACCTTGAGCCATACCCCAGAACTGAATGTTCTTAGATTTTCAAAGCATTTCTTCAGCATAGTTTCAATGTTAAGGTTAATTTAATTGCAATCAGCTTTCTATAATTCCAAAATGAATGTCCTCCAAATTATAACCTTTACCAGCAAGCATATTTTATTGAATCACAGAGCCAAAAAAGACCTTTGAAATCACGTAGCTTATTAACTTGTGAAGCTGTTTATAGATCAGCATCATCTGGGGAAATTTTTTTTTAAAGACTGCAGATCTGTAGGACTTGCCTCAAACCAATTAAAACCTGAAGATTAGAATTATTAGGAAAATCCTTAGATATTGCTAATGCTGATGAAAGCCAATTTCAGAAGAATAAACTCATTCTTTCCAGTTTATAAATCAGAAAACTGAAGCAGGTCAAGGAAGACAAAGTGACTTACCCAAATAATATAGCAGATATGAGCAAGATTCTGACTCCTAACCCCCAACACAGAGTAATTTCCAAGAATAAAAATGGAGAATTTCTTACATAAAGAAACACAGGAATTGTTTAAAACAGGGAAAATGTATGAGTTTCAATGATTTCATGTGATAGTTCTAGGAATAAATTCTTCTGCTTCTATGTTAGCTGCTGTTGAACAAGACTGAGCAAATTATATGTTTGCTTGAGATTTGCTGTTCTAGATTGAGGCCATGCTAATAAATGTATTACTTGTGACAAGTGCAAAGCCTATTACTGTCAATAACAATATACATTTTATAATAATTTACTTTGCATATTCCTCTAAGAAATTCAATATATTTTCCTTCAACTTTCAGCTTTGTGGTTTTATAAGGTGGATTTCCAAATGACATTGAAATGCAGCATTAAGTTCTAAAAATGTATTCACTTGGTCCATAACACAACACTGCTAAGACATGAGCAATCACTTCTGATACTGCTGCAACACTACAATGATGCTTAATTCTTGCCAAGTCAATGGGTTCAACTATAGCAGCCATTACACAAATCATAAACCATGAAAATGGGCTCATATAATACTTTGCTTTTGTTTTCATCTCCAAGGTGCCATGCATTAAAATAAAAGCAAAAATCTATACTGATCTTTAATACATTCTGTCTTTTGATATCCTTCATTTTTCACCCTGTGCCTCACTGATGATAATGAGCACTCTGAAACATTTAGTAGAGTTCAGAATTTAGCTCTAAGTGCTTTTGGCAGATCAGTGTTATAGGTCCTTAAAGAATGATGTTTTCACAATAGTAAGTATTTACTCTCCTGCTGAATTGAAATTGCAGCTCTTTCTTTGGGAAACCATTGCTTTTCTTTTATTTACTGGTCCTAGCAAGTACCATTAGACTTTCATAAAGCTGACAATCCTTTTATTTTTGCCATTGTGGGCACCTTCACCAGTCAGTGTACTTTCCTGTTCCTGGATGAAAGGCAAAGGAATCGGTCTTTGACCAGTCATCAGTGTGCTTCAAAGTTTCCTAAGGCTCATCATCATGGTATGTGTCAAAGAAGTAGGAGCTTCTGACAGTGCCAGCTCTGTTCCTAAAGAGCACATTCAGATTCAGTGCGATCACTGCAAAATGAGAGGTAGAAATAGAATGTATCTAAGGAGCTCTTAGTTCCAAGGGTCTGTAGAATTTTGCACATGAAAGGTTGGGCCACGTCTGTCCTGGTCCTTGTCAGTTGTCTTGAGTTTCTAGTGTCAGCCACATCTGTCACCTTTAGATTGTTCTTGAAAGATTTCCTAATTACTGGAAGCTTAGTCTTAATTAGGTAGTGAAAAGAATAATCAGAACACTGATTGTCTAAGCATGGCAGTTGATCAAGTGATGTGAGTGAATGCTATCTGTGTAACAACAAACCTTGCCTGATAAAACTCCTCCCTACCCCATCTACCTCTCACACCTCTCAAGTTCTCTGGCATTGCCTACCATCCTTAGGAGGCAGAAATAGAGGAGAAATAATTAAAATGTTCAACAGTTGGGATGTTTTTCTTTTTTTTACTGTGTTCCTATCATATTGTAGGAAAAATGGGCAAAAGTAATTATAGAAAGAATCCAATCTACTTTAGTTTACTCTGAGATGTCCTAAAGTTAGGTAGAAATGACTTTGTTCCAACTGTTTGAGGGTTATGGCATGCTTTTATTGGTTATGTTTTAAAATACATTTTTGGTTTACTATGTATATAAAAATGTTACGTAAAAAATATGTCTAAGGTAAGCAATGATAATTCAACTGTATATGCTGTCAAAATCTTGTTTTAAGAAATGGTTATGATTCCCTTTGAGATCATCTTTGTAATCTTCCTGAATTCCATTCTGTATTTTTTCTGCTCAGAAGAAATAATTTTCTGTATAACATTCCTTTGCTTTGCTTTTTGACTTTTATGGTATGTTGTTGTGTACAAAAACAACATAAGGTTTAAGTTTTCATGGCTCTAAGAGGGAACATTGTACAAACCATCTATGATTTGCCTTTTAGTTTTATTACAGGCTATACTCCAGAAATTCATTCTCAATGTTGTTTAAGGGCACAGTAAATTCATGCTTGTTGTCCTACCTCAATATAATATGAACATAGAGCAATTTATTGATTCTTTTGTGAATATACATTCAGAGTGTTTCCATAAATACTCAGCCCTCCAGAAGTACTTTGGCTTCGGTTCATATGTGCTGGAGTTCTTTAGGTAAAGACTCTCATGTTGAATTACGATTCCAGGTACAGCTTTGTTTAGAGAACGTCCATTGGTTTTGCAAAATGCTTGAAGTAAGGGGTATTCCTGTCATCATTTTATAACCATCCCATTTATTTCAGTTCTTACCAACAATTGACATTGTCACACTTTCCTATTTGCCATTTCTGTGGGTATGAAATTATTTAATGGTGATTTTAATTTGCATTTCTCAGACTAATTGTTTTTTAAAGTTTATTTATTTTGAGAGACACAGAGACAGTGCAAATGAGGAAAGGGCATAGAGAGAGGGAGAGAGAGAATCCTAAGCAGGTTTCCCACTGTCAGCACAGAGCTTGACATGGGGCTCAAACTCACGAAACTAAGATATAACCTGAGCCAAAAGCAAGAGTTGGATGCTTAACCAATTGAGCCACCCAGGTGCCCCTCTCAGACTAATTTTTAATTTTTTTTAATTTTTATTTATTAATGTATATATAGTTGACACAAAGTAACATTAGTTTTAGGTGTACAACATAGTGAGTTGGCAAGTCTATATACGTTATGCTACTCTCACCATAAGTGTATCTCCCATCTGTTCTCTAATTTTGAGGTTGAGCATAATTTCATGTGTTTATTTGATGTTTAGGATTAATCTTCTGTAATGTGCTTTTAAATGGCTTTTGCCATGTTTTCTATTGTGTTATGTGTGTTTTTAATAGACTGGTAAACTTTATATATTTTGGATACTAATTCATCTCCCCCCCCCCCAATTTTTAGTTTGTTTTATTTTACTTATGGTGTCCTGTGGTACCATAAAACTTTATTAATGTGTGTTACTTTCTTATTGAAGATATCCTTCCCTTAACTGGTAACATAAAGATAATGTACTATATTATCTGTTATTAATTTTATAAATTTATATTGTCTTTAAATATTCTACAACTAACTTTTTTACATATGGTGTGAGGGAATAATTCAATTTTATGATTTCATGACATCAAGATGTAATATCAGTACCATTTATTGAAAACTATATCCTTTCTCCATTGACATATAATGCCGATTCTATCATAAGGCAATAATCAAATATATGTGGGCTTTCTGTTGGGGAGGAGCAGAGAGGTCTGTTCACCTGGTTTATATTTAAATAATACCAGGTTATCTTAATTAGTCTAAATCTATAATACTTTTTAGTGTTGGTAAGGTAATTCTTCTACACTTTTAAGAGTATCTTACTTATTCTTGGATCTTTGTAATTCCATACACATTTATAATTCAGCTTTTCAATTTCCACAAAAATAATACTTTGATCAATGTCAGTTCACATTCATTCTATTGATCAGTTTGGGAAGAATTGATACACCTACAATGCTGATATTCTGGATTCATTGTTCATGTTTTATTTTCTATATATTTTTTAAAGTGTCTTCCAGTGAATTTATAAATATCTTATAATCTTTGTAAACTTTCATTATGTATATTGTTTTCAGTGAGTGACATCTTTGAAAACTGACTTTGAAATTTTAGAATTGTTTTAGACTTAGAGAACAATTAAGCATATATTACAGAGTTTCCATATACCCTAGTCCTACTCCAGTTTCCCTTATTTATGTTAGTATGGCCCATTTTTTTTTTTTTACAACTAATGAACTGATTGTGATACAGTAATGTTAACTATAGTACAAAATGTATTCATATTTCCTTAGTTTAATTTTTATTTTTGAGAGAGAGACTGACTTAAGCAGATGCAGAGCTCAATCTCATGACCCCAAGAACATGACCTGAGCTGAAATCAAGTCAGACACCCAACTGACTGAGTCACCCAGATGCTCTAGATTTCCTTAGTTTTTACATAAAGGCTTTTTCTATTCTAGGATGCCATCTAGGCTATCATTACATTACATTTGGTCACCACTCTTGAGCCTCTTTTTGCTTTGGCAGTTTATTAAACACAAAGAAAATCTGACAATCTTCACTATTTGGAGAATGACTTACTGGTCAAGTATTTTGGAGACCCTTTCTCACTTGGGATTTTTCTTTCTGTCTCATGGTTAGACTGAGACTATGGATTTGGGGAAGGAAAAACACACAAGTAAAGTAGCATTTTCATCATGTCATATCAAGGGTACTTAGTATCTACACGATTTATGACTGTTGCTGTTAACTTTAATAACCTAGCTAAAATGGTGT
This sequence comes from Panthera tigris, assembly GCF_018350195.1. Lineage (NCBI taxonomy): Eukaryota > Metazoa > Chordata > Mammalia > Carnivora > Felidae > Panthera > Panthera tigris. The sequence goes on from NC_056661.1 coordinate 83,905,736, forward strand.
TTATCCAGTTAGTTCACTACTGTAAAGTTACTATTCAATTGCACCCACCCCTTTTCTGTAGTTTTGGAGAAAAGTCACTATATTCAACCCATACTTCAAAGTAGAGAGTTATGCTCTCTCTAATATTACATTTTTAAAATTTTTTTCTGGTGCATAGAAGTTAGTATTTTTTTAATAACTTGAAAATTGCTGAACTGTCTCAATGCTTATTTTTTGTTTTGTATCTGATATTTTTTATTGTCCTAAGGTGTTAGTCAGATGCCTACAGACAATGGTTAATAGAAGTGTTGATACTGGATTTTATTATATTTTTCCTAATCTGTCTGCATTTAGTTCAAGCTCATAGTGAAGCCTGGTTAATTGTGCCCAAGGATCTTGGAGAAACAAATATGAAGTGATGGATTTATTTTATTTTTTAATGTTTATTTTTGAGAGAGACCGAGCGTGAGTGGGGAAGGGGCAGAGAAAGGGAGAGACACAGAATCCAAAGCAGGCTCCAGGCTCTGGGCTGTAAGCACAGAGCCTAACGTGGGGCTCAAACTCAAGGACAACGAGATCATGATCTGAACCGAAGTCATACTCTTAACCGACTGAGCCACCCAGGCACCCCTGGAAAGACAGATTTTTAAAATCAAATATGATAGGTTATATTCTGTTGCAGCAATCAAAACTTTTTCCCGAAAGTTTAGCTTGCTTACCATCAACTTCTTGCCAAGTGACCTAAAACATAACCGCACATCAGTTTAATGACAGCCAGAGTATAGACATCTCTTTGTTCATCAAACTATTTCCTCTCTTGCCTCCTATGTATTACCTAGTCCCCTCTTTTTGTCCCTGGAAATGCTTACTCTGCTTTCTTCCTGAGTTCCCATTCTCTTGTTTTTGAAATGTAGAATCTGTTCTAGACCCTCTTCTTTCTGTACGTTTTCTCCTCTATGTATTTCCATTACCCTCTTATTTCAACTTTGGCCACTATATTTCTTTTACCTTTGAACTCTTTTCAAACCCCTATGCCAGTGTTCTACTGCCTGTAGGATAATGGAATGATGCTGTATGCAGACTTGTCCAGGGTAAGGGTAGGTTACTTTTTTCCCCTCCAAATCAGACCATCTTATTTTTACATATGTACATGTATCCCACTCTATTTCTCCCAGTTACAAGGCTCAAAACTTCTTCATCTCATTTTTATACATGGAAAAAGAAAACTTAATATGTAGATGATGGTACTGGGCTAGACATGGAAGATAAAATGATGAACAAATAGCGCATGCCCTGCTCCATGGACAGCTCCTAGAGAAGCACCTGTCTCTTTCCCTTCATATAAGAAGTTCAAAGATCTGCAGATTCATACTACATTCCTATCCATTTATTTTCTTCTTTTCAATTCCTAATATCTCTACTAAGATTCAAACCTCCCTTCATTCTATTTCTGATCCCCACAGACATCCTGAATATAATCCACATGTTGGAAAGTTGGCCTTTCTTCAATACAGCTCTGAATATTTTGATCTCACTAAACCAGGTAACTTTAAGTTCTGAATCTGACATTCAAAGCTCTCCTCTAAATTGTGTTTGTTTTTTTCTGGGTGTGTGATCATTGCACTATTAAACTTCAAAGAAGGAGCTTCATTTATTCATAGTTGGTATGACTTGCCAGTAAATGGTAATTTAAAGTGAATATTTACCTGAGATAAGATATTTTTTTCCCAAGAAAATAGGCAGTGTTTCAGTCTTTTTAGGTTTTCTTTAGATTTAGGCTTTTTTTTTAAAAGGTTCATTAATGCTCCAATCAGCTCACAACATTTAACTAGCTAATCTAAGTAAGGAAAGTCAGAGCTGTTTTTTTAACCTGCTCCTGACCTATTGTACTCTCATGGGGAAGTCTGCTTTTTCTTGTTTGCTTGCCTATAAAATAGTATTCATAAATGGTTTAATTCCTGACTATCAACAGGTGAATTATAATCATTGTAGATAACCTTGATTTTATGTCCATATTGGTTTCGTTACAGAATGGTGGAAACTATCTTTAGTTGAAATTACATACTAACTCTTGTCTGCTTTCAATCTTTCTTCATGCAGCTCACTGCACTTAAAGAGACCTATTAGATATATTTATTTTTTTAATTTAATTTTTATTTTTTTTAACATTTATTTATTTTTGAGACAGGGAGAGACAGAGCATGAACAGGGGAGGGTCAGAGAGAGGGAGACACAGAATCAGAAATAGGCTCCAGGCTCTGAGCTGTCAGCACAGAGCCCGACGCGGGGCTTGAACTCACAGACTGTGAGATCATGACCTGAGCAGAAGTCGGCCGCTCAACCAACTGAGCTACCCAGGCGCCCCGAGAACTATTAGATTTAAAAAACATAATAAACAGGGGCGCCTGGGTGGCTCAGTCGGTTGAGCCTCTGACTTCAGCTCAGGTCATGATCTCACGGTTTGTAAGTTCGAGCTCTGCCTTGGACTCTGTGCTGACAGCTCAGAGCCTGGAGCCTGCTTCGGATTCTGTGTCTCCTTCTCTCTCTGCCCATCCTCCACTTGTGCTCTGTCTCTCAAAACTAAATAAAAAAATTTAAAAAAAGTTTTTAAACATAATAAATTAACATTTTCACATTTTTTGCAATCTCTGAACAATTATTTCTTAGCTACTACTTTTGAGCTAACGACTCCTTATTAATTGAGCATACCATGTTAGTTATCTATTATGTCTATTAACTTGAAATGAGAAGCAAGAATGAGAGCGATTGAGAAGAAAAGTTTAATGTTTTCTCATCTCCTATATTATTTCTTAAATGGAAATGGCTAGTTATTTAATATACATATATTTTTATTTTTTAAATGTTTATTTATTTTGGACACAGAACATGAGCAGGTGAGGGGCAGAGAGAGAGGGAAACAGAATCCAAAGCAGGCTCCAGGCTGTGCACTGTCAGTACAAACCCTGACACGGGGCTCAAACCCTGAACCGTGAGATTGTGACCTGAGACGAAGTCCGACCCTTAACTGACTAAGCCACTCAGGCACCCCTTTAATATATTTTTAATGTTTATTTTTGAGAGAGTGCGGCACAAGCAGGCAAGGGGCAGAGAGAGAGAGGGGGACAGAGGATCCAAAGTGGGCTCTGTGCTGACAGCAGAGAGCCCAATGCGGGACTTGAACTCAGGAACCGTGAGATCATAACCTGAGCCGAAGTTGGTCACTCAGCAGACTGAGCCAATTAGGTGATCAGATGCTTCAATATTTAATGAATAGGCCTCTCAAACAATAGATAATTACTTACAGTAATTTCTGAATTTATTTTGAATCTGATTATGCCTCTCCTGTTTCTGTGACCTTGGGTATAGTACTTAATCTCTCTAGCCTCTATGTTGTCATGTATAAAATGGGCAGTAAAAAGGATTACACTGAGTCCACATGTCTGATGTACCTTGTAACACATGGAATAAACAGATGTACATAAATAGGTATAAACTATTAAACCAGAGGTTCTCAAAGTATGGTCCCAAACTGTTGTGGCATCATTACCTGGGAGCTTGTTTAGAAATATCAAATCTTGGGGTCTCACTCCAGACCACTAAATCAAGAGCCAGGTGGGTGGGGCTCAACAATCGTGTTGACCAGTCCTCTGAGAGTCTCATGCTAAATTCAGGGAACCAATGGAATAAAAGTATGAATGAATACAAAACATTAGACTGTAATTATGGGATTAAGCAGGGGATGAGCATACCTCAGATGGCTAAAGAAAATTTGAGACAGTCACTACATTTGACCTGGGAATTTGTCATTAATCTTGGAGGCAATTCAAAATAGTTAAACTCATTTTGAAAACATTAGATTCTGTCCAGGAGAACAAGGTGAGGATGTGACTGACATCCCCATGTCATATTTAGGGAACTAGAAGTTTTTCAGAATGCACAGATCAAAGAACAGGAGGAAGAATTTATTCCGTTGAAAATACCTGTGTCAGTTTCCAAAATACAAAATCCCTTAAAAACCAGAAGTATATTGTTTTACCATATACTAAAACTTGTGGCAGTTAATGGTGCTGCAGTGAAACCATATCATCCAGTGGGAATAATGGAAATCTCGGGGTGGAGTTAGGACTCTCTGTTTTTAAAGTGTTGGGATTCTTAAATCCCTAAACAAAAGGAGATGAAAAAAATGGTAAAGCTTACAGTCCAACACTGAGGAAAAGTTTAAATTCTTTAAACTCTAATCTATTGCTATCTTCTAGTCACCAAGAAACACTTAAATATGTATTCCAAACTGTGTGGATTGGAAATGACCTACTTTTGAAGTATTCGTTTCTTGAATGAATTATGTGAAGGTCAGAAGAAGGGGAAGCGGGGGGGCGGACGTAAATGCTACCAACAAAGGAGTGTGTGTGTTTCAGCCAGAGTGCTCTGCTTGGCTTCACTGGGCAAATTCGTGATTGCCCTGAGGCAAAACCATTCTATTTCATTCCTGACTCTCTGCTGTATGCTCTGGCTTGCTTTCTATGAGGTTTTTAGAGTTAGGAAAATGTGATCCTAGAAACGTTTGAATATAATATTCTGACTACAAGGCATGAATTCTGTTACTTAAATTGTCAACTTGTGTGTATGCATTAGGACAGAAGGGTTCAGCAGCCCTCTGCCCTATTGTGTTAACATGACCACCTTATAAGGAGAAAAGAAACCCAGTTAATTTAGTTTTGTTTTAAATAACCTGCTCTCTTCCTCTTTTTTTTTTTTTTTTTTTTTTTTTTGTAAGTGTCTTTCTCGTCAGAGTAGGATAGTCAGCAGGGTCATAAGACCTTCAAGATTTTCTTGTTAAGGCTTTTGGACTCAAAAATATCTCTGTGGTCACCATCAAATACCAAGACATTGATCTATGGGTGGTGGGGGAATGATTCATCTGCCTAAAATTACATTTGACTCTTGATTTTTATTAATATGCTTTTTTAAAATAACCGTTTTTAATCCCCATGCTGTTAGGAGTCTTCCTTCCAGATTTGTCTTTTATATTACACAGTGGAACCTTAAAATTGCTTTGAACAAATTTTCCTATGTCTTCAAGCACTTGTACACCTCTCACATCGCTCAAAGCTCCTCCTCCCCGATTACACTGTCTTCCTCAGATGCCCATCTTGAGGAGAACAGCATGTGCCACAGGGTTTCAAAACATACGGCATCCCCTGATTCCGTAAGATGGCTTCCAAACCACTACTTTTCTTAATGTCATTAACAATTGTTTTAAATTGTATACACATTTTTATTGTAGTAATACATGGATATACTTTTAAAATGTAAATAGTTCTACAAAGCTTGTTATAGAAATCCAGTAGTCTGCAAAACACGGAGTCAAATTCTAGGCCCTAGAGGCAATTCTTTCTTTATTATTTATAATATTTAATTTTTTTTTATTTTGAGAGAGACAGAGACGGTACAAGAAGGGGAGGGGCAGAGAAAAGGAGAGAGAAAGAACCCCAAGCAGGCTCTATGCTGCTAGTGCAGACATAGATGCAGGGCTTCAACTCTTGAACCATGAGATCATGACCTGAGCTGAAACCAAGAGTTGGATGTTTAGCCAACTGAGACACCCAGGCACTCCAATTTATTTATTTTTAAGAGAGGCACACACATGTGCACATGAACGCATGCTAGTGGGGAAAGGAGAGAGAGAGAGAGAGAGAGAGAGAGAGAGAGAGAGAGAGAGAGAGGATCCCAAGCAGGCTCCAGCGTGTTAGGGCAGAGCCTGACATGGGGCTTGATCTCACCTGAGCTGAAATCAAGAGTCGGGTATTTAACCAACTAAGCCACCCAGGCACCTGAAGAGGCAATAGTTTCAATTCCTGGTTGCTTCTTTTGGAATTTGCCTTCAGATTTATAAATATCATGTGTATATCATTTTTTCTTTTTTTTTTTTTCACTTTTAGATGTTAGCTGTTGACTTCCTACAGAGTAACAGGGCTTACCTTTATTAATCACTTATCCCCATCTTCCCACTCATCCTTGACCTCCCTACCCACCTCCAAATATAGGGATAGTTAGTTATTAAGTTATTTTCTAGATCAAGATTTAGTTTATGACCATGTGATTATTAGTCACTGCTGAGTCATGAAATACTAAACTACTTTTCTATAATATTTCTTCCCCTTAGAGTTGATATTCTGTTTCCTCTGTACCTATCACTATGTCATCCTTAAACTCTGTGTCAGCAGTAGATATCATTTTATGTGTCTCTGATCTTCATTTTTTTATTCTCCGTAGCTATTCTATCGTCTCACTGTTTGCTCAAGTTGTCTCCCTGCAAGCTCAAGGCCTTATCTCTAGAGATGACTCATGACTTAGCACATGACCATGTACTGAAAATCAAAGTGATCAGCTTCTGTAACAGACACAACCTCTTTGATCCCACCCTCACCACTTTCCTTCTCATCTCAGTAGACAAACTTGCTGATACCTGGTACAATCTAAGTCTACCTCCTTTGCTCTGGATCACAGCCCTCCAGCAGGTCAGTAAATTGCACATCAAAATAGCTTCAAGCTCCTTTCTTACTTTATTTCATTTATAACTTTAGTCCAGTCCTTACCACCTGTGTTTACTATTGCAGCAGTCTCCTACATGCTCATTTAGCTTCTGCCCATGCCACCCCAACCTATCCTCACATTGCCACAGGAATGGAAGCTCCCCACTCTGTGTGTGGTAGAATGCATGCCCCTTAGCATGTCATGCAAAGTCAGCAGGGCTTCCTGACTCTCCAAACTTGTCTTTGCTAGATTGGCAAACATTTTTTGGACATATTTATTAATAGCAAAAGTCACAGTCATTAAGTATCATTCTTTGTGTTTTGATAAACATGTATGCCCATGAGACTCTGTATGCATATATTTATGCATGTATGTGTTGATTTATTTATTTATATTTTTAAGTCTATTTTTAGAGAGCGAACATGCGTGTGCATGAGCAGAAAAAGGGCAGAGAGAGAGGGAGAGAGAAGCCCAAGTAGGTTCCGCACTGTCAGTGCAGAGTCTGATGTGAGGTCTCAGTTCTCAGGTTCATGAGATCATGACCTGAGCCCAAATGAAAAGTCAGATGTTAAATCAACTGAGTCACCCAGGAATGCCTGTAGTGTTTTAAAACTTAACCTCCAAGAATAATGAACTACTTAAGTATCTTGAAATCTGCCTCATTCTGTAGTACTTCTGCACATGCCTATGCCTGTTATCCCTTGACCTACAACGCTTGTACAGTCACTTGGTAGAAAACACTTGTACAAAGTAACTTTATCCACTTTTTTTTTTTAACTGTCATGATCCCCATGAATCCTTATTGTACTTAACGTACTTATACAAAGTACCTATATCCACCTTTTTTTTTTTTTCAGTGTCATGGAGCCCATGAATCCTTATTGTCCTTACATATCACATATCTCTGTTCTCCATCATACTAGACACCTTCCAGAGTAGGGTCTCCTTAAAAACTTATCTACAAATATTCCATCCTTGGTAGCAAGTAGGCACTCAATACTTACTGAACAAAGGCACAAAATAAATACTGAATAAATGTGTGGGTTTTTTCTTACTGCTTTTTTGTTGTTCTTATTTTGTTTAATAGTCCACTTCAGGTGAATGGCGCCATGGTTAAGAGCAGAAACAGGAGAATGACTACCTGTATATGAGCCTGGGCTCAGCTACATACATATTACCTGTGAGATTTAGGAAAGTTCTATAGCCAAATGTAGCTCAGCATCCTCAAATGTAAAACAGGGACATTCATGGTATTTATCCCATGGGTTGTTAAAAAGATTAAATTGTATCCTTTTAAAGTTCTTGGAACACTTTTTGGCACCCAGTTAACATTGAACACTATTGTTATTATTAACTTACGTTAATAATGTTTACACTTACAAAATCTTACAAAAATAAAATTTTACATTGAAGATATTAAAAATCTTACCTAATCTAAGGAAGATAAAGTATCATATCTTAGAAATCATTTAACTTAACAAGGTATTTCTTTCATGATATCTCTTGTTGGAAGGTAAGAAAAATATTGAGCTATCACAATATCTATACCACAGAAATGAGAAATTCCAGATTCTTGGACTCCGAGCTTATTTATATGTTACATAGACATTTCCTCTTTATTATTTTTATGGGTATTATTATATAATTATATTATATAATTATAATTATATAATATAATTATATTATATAATTATATGTAATTATATAATATAATTATATTATATAATAATTATTATTATATTTATGGGTATATATTATTTTATGGGTATTATACATAAACATTAGTGCAGCAAATCAAAATTAAACCCATACTGTTCCTACTGGAGATCACAAAACACACCAGCACATGAGAGAATGACCTAGCAAGCCCAACCCATCCAGTTCAGATGCATAGACAACTGATGAGTTTTTGAAAAATGAGAAAGTATAAAAGGTTAAGAAAGTAAAACAAGGAGAGTGATCCATGGTAAGAAACAGGTGGGATTGATTTAGAATGTCTTCCAGAAGGAGATGCTGATTAAATAGTTGTTTTATACTCCAGATCTTGTTGTAGCTTGTCTTTAAAAATAATTCTTTTAGAAGACTCAATAATCTGATGCAAAAATGAGTTGGCAACTCATTCAAAAGGAAAACTGTGGTTAATAAAAGTAATTTTTCTGCTTTACGCACAACAGAATTTGCACCAATATATTTTTATGGCTATTCAACTAAAAATAAAATCAAGATGGGGACTACATTTTTCTTTAGTATAATCTGAATTTTTAGATTCTAAACTTCTGTAGCTGTATTCCTGCCATCTGGTGGTTGAAAATATTGATGTTCTTGCAGTCTGTGAAGCTATATTCTTTGTACACACATATTAATATGCATTGCCTCCCACAGAGTAATTTACCATAAGTGAAACTGGCATGCATTTCAGTACATTGCACATGGAAAAATGGAATGTATTTTCCTTTTTTGACTTCTTCAATCAAAATTTATGATGACTTATTAAATTATTTGCACACAAAAGTTTATTGTGTTGAATTCTATAAATGGTATTGTTTTGGAATGAAGCTTATTTTTTTCATTTCAACATGCTCTAAAGATAATTTTCTCCACTCTCTCCAACTCAGTGCATTTTTAGAATGCCAGGAATTTTTAGGAAGCTTTAGAAAAAGTTATTAAATATGGATAATGTCTTTTCAAGAATGGGCAAGGAAAATTGGATGCAAAATGAAAGAGTAAAGTACAGTTTTCAGTGGAGTCTAAGACCACCATTCAATTGGTTTGTGAGCCTCTAGATCTTCCTTCACTTCTGCAAAAAACAGTTTTGTGTATGCCTTCCACACCGTGCAAAGTACTTCATGAAGCAGGAGTACGTGTAGCAAGAGAATGGGGAATGATAGAGAGCAGATGTTTACGTTATTATAGTGGAAATAAATGCAAGATATCCCAGGATATGTAATCCATCAAAGGGTCCCTTCTCCCTAGAGTCAGGATCAAACTTAATTGCTGACTCCCTTTAAGACCTTGACTCTAGATCATGACTGCCCTGAAAACCTTTCACTCTTACTGGTTATCAAGAACCTCTACTAACCAGTTGCTGTCAGAGGACTGTCAACACTATGGGGAATTCTTCCTCTTAGAATGCGGTTGATCTTACGTGGCTTATTTCTCTGTTTAAGCCTTTGCAGCTGTGTGTGCAAGAGAGGTGTTTGTGCTTAGATAAGAGCATTTTTAATATTAACTCTGAGTTTTTTCTATTTTGTTAGGACAAGGATATGGAATTGGAAACATGCTATTTGGGTAGGATACCAGGCCTGCTTTTCCCCTCTGTTAATTACCTTAATAATTTTGATTTCAATAAATTTATCTGTAAAATGGGGATGGTGACAAAATATACCCCACTTGCACCAGAAGGCTTTTCAATGCTGAATAAATAAATTGTCAGAGTTTTTAAAATACACTGCTAAAAAACTGTAATATTCGACATTGCTCCAATTCTATTTGCTTCTTCCTATCCCTGGTTCTAGCCAGTTCTAAAAGAGGATAAAATAGTACGTAATGGGGGAGGAATATTGTATTTGAGAGCAACTTTCCACAAGGGGACAATTGATGACGTAGACTAAGTGTATGGGGAAGTCTACAAGTGAGTTAGGGAGACTAAGCATGGGGCCCTCTACAAATACCTCTACCGTGTCCACTGTCAAACTCGGGTTGAAAGTTTGCAATTAAATAGCATGTTGAGAGAAATGAAGGGGAGATCTACCGGAGTCCAAGCAACATATGTGGGTAAGAAGAGAAGAAAGAGAAGAGAAGAAAGGATACCTTCTCTTTCACATCTACCTTTGTCTTCCCAATGGATTTTCTTAAGCCTGAGCCCAATTGACATGATACATTTTTTTTTCTCAAAACAGCGCATGCCATCACTAACACATGATTAAGGATTCAGCATGGATATAAATACTCATTTGTTTTCCTTCACTATTTTCTAGGCTTTCCCAAAGTTTGATTTTTTAAGCATTTTCGAATTTATACTGTGTGTAGTTATCACTGTGGTAACCTTATAAATAAAAATATCTCTAGCACATACAATACATCTTAAAACATTTCTGGGGATAACCTTGATATGTTGGTGGTAACTCAGGGAATTTTCCATTCCTATTTAAGAAATCAGGGTGATTTTTTTCTTTCTAAAATTATTCCCCGCCAAATATATTTTGTTCACAACCATAAAAATGATGTTTAGAATGGTGACAGGTTGTGATCACAATTTTCTCTGTGCCAAGGATGAATTTATAAAAATACCATTCTTGCAAGATTGCCAATCATTTTATATTCCTTTCTTAATATATTTTAAGAACTAAGTCTGTAAAATAGAAAAGATAAGGAAACAACTACATCTTAAATGGTATTCTTTATGTAGTAAAATCTTTACAGAGTTTGAAAATAGCACAAGAAATTTTAATTACGATCCTTAAATACCATAAAAATATCCATTCATTCATTCATTGTTAGCACCAAGCCAATAGTTATATTGTATAAAGTCTTGAATGATATATGTAGCTGTTCAATATGGATCTTGCCGTTAAGGAGCTCATATATTTCAGGGAACTGTATGAGTTTAGGCAGCATGATAAGAACAGCATGACAGGTACTTGAAAGGTAAGGTACAATCAGAAAGAATGACAAATTCTTCTTAAGAATAAGAATGAAGAAAGGCTGTGTGGAAAGGACAAAAAAGGAGCTGATTCTTGAATGAAGACAATAGACATTTTACTAATTAGATATGGTGGGTAGAGAATTGGCATTTTGGATAGATGAGTTGACATACATAAGAATTACATATGACATAAACTAATATTTAAATAATAGATTACAAAAGAATAAAATCTGACTAATATGGCATAATATGTCTAATGACCCACTTACTTCCCTCACTAGAGTAATAACTACAATTAGAAATAATGTATTGTAAAATGGAATCCTTAAGTATTTTGCTTGTCTTGTTTGGCTCTAATATTTTAAAGTGTCAGTAAATTATAAACGATACATGCATATGAAAGAATGTGTTTGAATGATAAGGAAGCCTAAGAGAATGTATGAATCTTATATTCCCTCCTCAAGCTGCGTGGCTATAAAACTGATAAAACACATGAATGTTTTAGTGTTTGAAAATTTTTGAGCTATATTTTTTAGGATTTTATTTACATAAGCAGGGAGAATATGGTAAAGGTTTTACAGATTATACTGATTATCAAATAATTGTAAATCTTACTGCAAAAGGATCAAAAACAAGTGCATTAATAGGATTATTTATAATAGTAAATTACTAAAACCAACCTAAATACTTACTAATAGCAGAATTACTAAATCAATTCAAGTACATCCATATGTTGCAAATACTATGCAGTCTATTTAAGCCCATTAACTGGAGACATTTAATGGAAATTTTGTTTTATAATATATCAAAATAAAAAAATGTAATATTATATTTACTATGTAGAATAGGCATTTAGAAAAAAAATCCTATCAAAGATTCTGTACCTTTATCATGTGTTCAGTTTTGTACAATGAATTGGCTGGTTTTTAATCTTTGGGAAAATCCTTAGGAATAAGTATGCATGTATAATAACTGATGCAATTGTGAAATTTGTGTAAGTACATATTATATACAATGTGCTATATAATATAACTATATAATATAAAATATAAGGTATATACAATACATGATTTCTATTATATAACATCTATAATATAGTATAATATTTATAAAAGTATTTTTAATATATAATGTATGTTACGGAGTAAAATCTGACACTAAATCAGAAAAGAAAGAGCTTAAAGCGTAACTTTATAGAGGTGGGATTCAGCAGATAGCTTGGCTCTGGAGAGGTGGTCTTTGCCTCCCAATACTGTCTCTCTGGCAAGTCACTAAAATATTAGTGTTTGTCATCAGTTATGGTTGCTTTTAGCTTTTTCTTCTTATATTGGCTGAAATTACTGTAACATGCATTAACTACTGTCATAAAACAATAATGGTTTTGAATAAAAAATAGGATGAAAAGTTGGTACTGAATTTATCAGCTAAAATAAACGAAAATTTCTTTGTCTTTCTTACCCACATCAGCAACTTTTGGAGTAACCGAGAACATTAATTACTTCTATTCAGGTACCTAAAAAATGCACTTTCATTTAATTAATTCATCCATTTCTTCTGATAGCTCAAAAATGTAACCATTGTTTCTCCTCTAGTTGCCTAGTAAATCATATAATTAGTTTCTACTCTGAACATAAGTTTTATAAAGAAGGCATACTGTATGCATTGTTCTTGGTAGTATCCTTCAAGAGTGGCATCATTATAAAGTGAGTTAAATACCTGAAGAGGCAGTTATATTTGGAATACTTGGCTGCAACATTAACCTGAGTATATGTTGATCACCAAGCAATGATTGAGAATAATAAAACTACGCCAAATTATGAAATGTTAGTTGTACCTCAGGGATAATCTAATTTAATTTCAAAATGATCTTTTTATAGATAAGTTAACACCCTAAAGCTATGTGAAACAACTTTTCCAGCTAATCAGTAGCAAAATTAAGACTAGATTCTATTCATATTTAACAATTTCTACATTTACATTTTTTCTGCTCTGTAACATTAGCTCCAATTATTCTGATTTTTTTATATTTGCTTGAAAACATTAATAATTTATTTTTCAGTCTTCTAATGAAGACTTTACAAATCCAAATACAAATTCATTCATTAAAATAAAAAGGAAATCCTACTGAAACCTGTTCTGCTTTGGGTCATTTTGATGGAGTATAATAGAATATAGAAAGCTATATCCATAATACCTTGGTTAGAGATCAACTTAGAAACATTAACCAGAGACAATGAATGGAGAATATGTTCCATGGGGAATTAAAATAAAAATGTCAGCTTGGTAGTTATTATGTAGAATAGGCATTTATAGTTTTTAAATGAATCACACATTTTCTTCTTATTTTGAGGATTCTATGGCTTTATAATCTGTCCCAGTTATTTAAAAAAATATTACATTTTATTTAATCCAAAATACTATAATTTCAACATTTAATCAACACAAGATTAATGTATTTTATACTTTATTATTTTCTTTTAATAAGATAAATTTGACATATAATTTTGTGTAAATTTAAGGAATATAGCATGTTACTTTGAAACATTTATATATTGTAATATGATTGAGAGTGTAGCAATATTTATCACCTTACATAATCACAGTATAATACATTATCTATATTCATTATGCTGTGCATGAGATTTCTATGGCTTATTTACTGTTCATTACAGGTTAGTACTTGTAAACACCATTGATCTTATCCCCCTCCCCCGTCCCCTGGTAACCACCATTTTACTGTTTTTTTTTTAACAGTTTTTTTTTTTTTTTTAGATTCCACATATAAGTGATATCCAACAATACTTGTCTTTCTGTTTGACTTATCTTCCTAAGTATAATGTGCTCAAGGTCCTTCCGTGTTACATGTGGCAGGATATCTTTTCTCCAGGTTGAATAATATTCCCTTGTGTATATGTACTATATCTTTTCTATCCATTCGTCCCTTGATGAGCATTTGGATTGTTTCCATATCTTGGCTACTGCAAATAATGCTGTAATAAACATAGGAGTGCATACAACTTGTCAAACTCCTGTTTCTACTTTCTTTGGGTATATACCCAGAAGTAGAGTTGCTGGATCATATGGCAGCAATAACATATTAAATAATAATAAATTATTATTAAAATAAAATAATAAATAAAATAATAAATAATAAAAATATTTATTTTTAATATTTTAGGAACCTCCACGTAGTTAATCATAGTGGTTGGACCCATTTACATTCCCACTAGCAATTTTTAAGGGTTTCGCTCTCACCACATCCTTGCCAGCCCCTGTTGTCTCTTCTTGAGAATAGCTACTCTAACAGGTGGGAGGTGATGGCTCATTATGGGTTTGATTTGATTATTCCTGATGATTATTGACATTGAGCATCTTTTTATGTCTGAAATTTTGGTGTCTTCTTTGGAAAATGCCCTGTGCTGTCTTAAATTGGATTATGTGTTTTGTGTTGTTGTTATCAAGTTGACTGAGTTATTTATTTTTAAGAATTAACTTGTTATCTGACATATGATTTGTAAAAGTTTTCTTCAATTCTGTAGGTTATCTTTTCATTTTGTTGATAGTCTCTTTTGCTGTTCAGCAGCTTTTGAGTTTGTTGTAGTTCCATTTGATTTTTGCTTTTATGTTTGATGCTTTTAAGGGCTTGAAAATAATTGCCTAGACTAATATCAAGGAACTTCTCTGTTTTCTTCTAGGAGTTCTGTGGTAACAAGTTTCACATTTGTGTCTTTCATACATTTTGAGTATTGTTTTCTGAGTTCTGTGAGATAAGAGTCCAATTTCATTGTTCTGCAGGGGTTTCTCCAGTTTTTCCAGTACCATTTGTTGAAGAAACTATCCTTTCCTCATCAGGTATTCTTGGCTCCCTTTTCAAATACTGGTCCATTGTATATGCTGGGATTTAATTCTGGGATCCCTATTTAGTTCCATTAGTGTGTCTATTTTTGTGTCAGTACTATACTGTTTTTAATACTATGGCTTTGAGGTACAGTTTGAAATTTATAAATGCATAAGTTCAAGGCCTTTTGTGATTCTACACAAATTTTAGGGTTGTTTCTTTTATTTTTTTTTATTTTTTATTTTTTTTTTAGAGAGCAAGTACAAGTTGGGGAGAGGGGCAGAGGGAGAGAGACAAAAAATCTTAAGCAGGCTCCACGTGGAGCCTGATGCAGGACTCAATCTCATGACCCTGGGATCATGACCCGAGCCAAAATCAAGAGTCAGGCGCTCAGACAGAGCCACCCAGGCACCCCCCATTTCTTCTATTTCTACAAAGAATGCCTTTGGCATTTTGGTGGGAATTGAATTGAATCTGAAGATGGCTTTGGGTATTATGACCATTTTAACAATATTAAGTCTTGTGATGAACACAGTATGTCTTTCCATTTGTTTCTTCCTCGAATTCTATTAGCAAAGTCTTATAGTTTACATTGTACAAATTTAATTCCTTGCCCAAATTTATTAAGTGTTTTATTGTCTTTCAATGCCATTGTGAATGGGATAGTTTACTTTACTTGCAGATGCTTCATCATTTATGTAAAGGAATACAACTGATTTATGTATGTGTATTTCCATTTTCATTTGTTACAAGGTTTTCTTTATTGCACTCTAATTTCTGTGACAAATTGAATATTCAGTAGCCTATTGTTTAATATCGAAATATTTGTGAATTTTCCATTTTTCTTGTAATTTATTTCTAATTTCACTCCATTGTGTTCAGAAAAGACGGTTGATACGATTTCATTTTTCTTAAATTTGTGAAGAAATTTAACAATGTTCATGTTCATGGCTTAACATATGATCTCCTGGAGAGAGCTCTATGTGTACTTGAGAAGAACATATGTTCCTTTAGGTGGAATGTTCTGTATATCCTGTTAAATATATTTGTTCTAATGCATGGTTCAATTCCAATGATTCCTTGTTGATTTTCCATCTATGATCTATCCATTGCTAATAGTGGAGTATTGAAATCCCTTACTATTACTGTACTGTTCTCTATTTCTCCCTTAAAATCTGTTACTATTTGTTTAATAGATTTTAGTGCTTAAGTATTGAGAGCCTTTGTGTTTATAACTATTACATCTTCTTGATGTCAACCCTTTGATTATTATATAATGACCTTCTTTGTCTCCTCTTACCCTTTTTTGGCTTGTAGTCTATTTTTTTCTAATATAAATAAGTCTATCCCCACCTTTTTTTGGTTTGTTTGCATGGCATATCATGTTACATCTTTTCACTTTGAGCTTATGTATGTCTTCAGAGCTGAGAAGAGTCTCCTGTATGCAGCATATACAGTTGATCCTTGAACAACATGGGAGTTGGGGCACCAACCCCTCATACAGTAAAAAATCCATGTATAACTTTTGACTCTCCTAAACCATAACTAATAGCTTACTAATGACTGGAAGCCTTACTGATAATGTAAAGAGTCAATTAACACATATATTGTATGTTATATAAATCATATACTGTATTCTTATAATAAGTATGCTAGAGAAAAGAAATTTTATTAAGAAAGTCATAAAAGAAAATACATATATAGTACTGTACTGTATTTATCAATACTGTAAGTTTACATTATTGGTTTACAAAATGCATCAATTGTCAGTACCTACATTAATGTGAAGATACAAAATATTATATGTAGACGTTATACATATTCCTAGCATTAGACATCAAAAGTGAAAAGACAATGTGAAAAAATTATATTACAATTAAAATAATTGATGCATTGATAATGAAGAAGCAGCAGTATGATTGTATTATGGTAGCCTGGTGTAACAGATATGATGGATTCATGGTAGCCTAGCCTATATACTAAAGAATGATTTGTTATAAAAATCTTTATAGCATACAGCATTACAGTCATATTCATGATAAAGTGTTAGAAACATTGTTATGTATAAAACCACTTACCTGTGATGTTAGGCTAAGACTTTTTCTCCATTAATGAGAAAGAGGCATATTGTCTGATAATGTAATACTTTGCGAAAAGTTATAAAACACAAAACTAACACAAAATTCATTTTATATTAGCTATCACTCACCTTATGTCTATGTAAGGATAGACTATGTACTACCATGAAGCTCTTACAGAATGTCCTACATGATGAAAACTTACACAGGGATGATGGCGAAATGTCTCATACAGTTGTTGCTGTACAGTTTTGAGATACTCACGTGAAGATATATACATACACAATAGGTAACTTGATCAGCTTTACAGCATGATGATTACTATTCATTAAGTGAAAGTGGATCACCATAAAGGTCTTCATCCTTGTCATCTTCATGTTGAGTAGGCTGAGGAGGAGGAGGAAAAAGAAGAGCAGGGGGTATTCTTGGTGTCTCAGGGAGGCAGAGGTGGGAGAGGTAGAAGGGGAGGCAGAAGAGGCAAGAATAGTGGGTGGAATTTTATGGAAATACATTGTGATTTCTGACTTTTTTGCTTTTTTATTTTTCTAAAAATGTTTCTGTACATTACCAATCCTTCTACCATTTACTTTAGTTTTGGTGCCTGTACCATAGAAGGATCAATGTTGTAAAGGAAGTTCAAAGTGGTCTTGAATAATCAGAACCCTTCTGCCAGGTTGTCTAATGTCCATTTGTTTTCTGGTACTATTTTCTTCTATGACTTCTTCCTGATCATGTGTCATGGTTTGAAAGCACTCATTTCCATCAAGTCTTTGGTTAATTCCTCTGGTTCTTTGTCTATTAGCTCTTTAGTTTCTCAAAGAACCATATCTTGAAACTCTTCACCTGCCACCTTTTTTTTTTTTGCCATATCAACAATCCTTTAATGATTTCCTCCATTAGGTCTGTCCATAAATCTTATGAAGTCATGCATAACACCTGGACATAGTTATCTTCAAGAGGAATTTATTGTTTCAGGCTTAATGGCTTTCATGGGGTTTTATATGACAATGATGACCTCTTCAGTGGTGTAATCCTTCCAGACTTTCATGATAGTTTTTCTATTAGGGTTCTCTTCTATAGCATTGACAGTCCTTTCTATAGAAAATTGTGTGTAATGTGCCTTAAAGGTTCTTATAACCTCCTTATGTAGAGGCTAAATTAGAGACATTGTGTTTGGGAGCAAGCAGACCACTTGATGCTTTGGTGTTTTATCATAGGGTGTTGGGTGGCCAGGAACATTCTCCAATATCAAAATAACTTCAAAAGGCAGCCACTTATTGGCAAAGTACTTCCTGACCTCAGGGATAAAGCATGGGTAGAACCAGGCCAGAGTTCTTGTCTAGGCCTTCTTGTTGTGCAACCAAAAGACTGGCAGCTAGTATTTATCTCTTTCTTTCTAGACATGGGTTAGCAGCTTTTTAGACAAGGGCAGTCCCGATCATAAACCTGATGTCGTTTTCTTAAAACAGTAGAGTTATCCTATCCCTTCCTGCCTTAAATCCTAGCTCTCTCTTCCCTTTCGATAAATGTCCTTGACATGGTGGCATGTGAAAATGGTGGCATTTTCTTTTCCAGAATAGGGCACTTTTATCTGCATTAAAAACCTGTTCGGGCAGATATCCTTCCTTCTCAATGATTTTCTTAATACCATTGAGGAATTCAACTGTTGCCTCTTGGCCAACAGAAGGTGCTTCTCCTGTTATCTGGACATTTTTAATGCCAAACTTCTTTGTAAAATTACCCAACCATCCTTTGTATGCATTACCCTTAGATCCTTCACCTTCCTTTTGGTTTAACTTGTCATATAGTCACTTCACTTTTCTCCAATCCTGTTAGAATCTATAGGAATGCCTTTCTTGAAGCAATCCTGCACCCAACCAGAACTGAAGTTCTGCATATTCAAAGAAGATAAAAACATACATGTTGTACAAGAAGTGCCAGCTTTTCATGCCTAGGGGTGTAACTGTAGTGGTAGCTTCACAAATTTTCTTGCTTTCCAATGCTCTTTACACTGGATTGACATTTTGAAATGGCAGGTACCCACAGCTGCAGACCTTAGTATATGGTACATGTCAATTAATTCAACGTTTCTTGTGATGTCATGGGTTTTTTTCTGCTTTATGGGAGCTCGTCCAGCATCACTAGTGGCACTTAGTATGCATCCCATGGTGTCATATAAGGTGTATAGTATTGCACTAAGCACAAAGAAAAGTATCTCTGCTCTACATTTTTGCTTTGTGGCTATCAGGGTTTACATAAAACGTCTCCTAGATGAAATGGTCCTTTTTCTGATGGTAGCAATTTATCTTCATTTGCCTATAAGAAGGCCATTTTATTGTTCCCCTTTTATTTTTTGATGTCACAAATTGTATTTTTATGCTGTAATTTAATTACCGAGTGGTAATAGCTATTGTTATTTTTAATGCTTTTTTTCTTTAACCTTTATACCATAATTAAGAGATTAAGGCGATCCCATTTTTTAAAATTTTTATTTAATTTATTTTTTTAATTTACATCCAAGTTAGCATATAGTGCAACAATGATTTCAGGAGTAGATTCCTTAATACCCCTTACCCATTTAACTCATCCCCCCTCCCACAACCCCTTCAGCAACCCTCTGTTTGTTCTCTATATTTGAGTCTCTTATGTTTTGCCCCTCTCCCTGTTTTTATATTAACTTTGCTTCCCTTCCCTTATGTTCATCTGTTCTGTGCTCTTTAAAGTCCTCATATGAGTGAAGTCCTATGATATTTGTCTTTCTAAAAAAGAGTTAGTTTTCTAATGACTGTATATTTGTCACCTTAATCAGAGTTTTGTGTACTTTTGCCTTTTTATTTCAGCTAGAAGACCTCCTTTTAACATTTTTTCAGGCCAATCTAAAGGTGGTAAACTCCCTCCACTTCTGTTTGTCGTGAAAAACATTTATGTCTTCAAATCTGAAGGATAACTTTGCTGAATAGGGTATTCTTGGCTTGAAGTTTTTATCTTTCAACATTTTGAATATGTCACTCCATTGTCTCCTGGTTTATAGAACTTTTGCTGAAAAATCAGCTGGTAGATTTATGTGGATTCCTCTGCAGGCTGGTATACTCTTTTTCCCTTGATGACTTTAAAGTTCTTTATCATTGCCTTTTGGTGGTTTTAATACAATGTGTCTTGGAGAAGGTCCTCTGCACTGAGATAATGAGATGTTCTATTAGTTTTGTGGATTTGTATATCCATTCTTTCCCCAGGTTTGAGAAACTTTCAGCTATTATCTGTTTGTTTGTTTTTTATTTTTTTTTAAGTCTACTTATGTTGAGAGGGAGAATACACAAAACATGAGCTGGGGGAGAGGTGGGGAGAGAGGGAGAGGGAGAAAGAGAATCCCAAGCGGGCTCTGCACTGTTAGCATGAAGCTTGATGCAGGGCTCAAGCACATGAACCATGAGATCATGAACTGAGCTGAAACCAAGAATCAGATGCTTAACAATGGAGCCATCCAGGTGCCCCTCAGCTATTATTTCTTTTAATACACTTTCTGCCCTTACTCCCTCTCTTCTTCTCCTGGTATATCCATTATTTTTTTTTAAGATTTTATTTTTAAGTGATCTCTGCACCCAACATGGGCCTCAAACTTAGAACCCTGAGATCAAGAATCACATGCTCTGACTGAGCCAGCCAGGGGCCCAGAGGCAGCAACCTTATATTGACTTTCCTAATGGAGTCTGATAGTTCACATGGAGTTTCTTTACTTTTTTAAAACATGAGTTCTCTCTACTCTTCCAGCTGAAATATTTTGATATTCCTATACTTGAGCTTACTTATTGTCTCTTCCAATGGTTTCTAGTGTACTCTCATTTATTGAATTTTTCAGCTGTAGAACTTTAATCTCTTTGGTACTCCATCTGTTCACTACGTTTTATTCCTGAGAACATGGTATTACCTTCTGAGTTTTCATTGAAAAATGCTATTTTGGATTCTTCATCAGTTAGATTACAATATCCCATGTCTTTGGGTTCAGTTGCTGGAAAATTATCATTTTCCTTCTGAAAAACCATACTAGCATGATTTTTCATAGTGTTTGATGAAAAATAACTCTGCCACTGCATTTCAAGTACTAACACCTTTCTTGTTTAGGTTAAGGTTTTGTTTACTTTGATTCTAGCCATTCAACATGTTGGTAATTAGGAACCTTCCTTTTGTTTTCCAGATAGTGGCACTAGAGCACTAGTTTTTGGTTTCTCTTGGCAGAGCTGACTCAATGCTGAGGTTGGGAATGTACACATTAAAAAAAAAAAACTGGCAAGGAAAAAAGGAGTATGGCAGCAGACTGGGGTGAGGTGTGTGCTTAGCAGTGGGGCATCATGAATGCCCAGGGCCTGGTAGTGTGGGTCCTTTAGGGGTGGGGCAGGGGTTGTGGGTAGTCATCTTGCCAGAATCCCAGGACAGACAACAAGAAACACTTTCCTTCAGTTGGTTGTCTCCCTTCTTCCCTTTCCTTTGTCAGCCCCTAGTCACTGAAGTCTCTTCCCAAAGAGAGCAATGGGGGTCCCCAGCTGCTGGGCAGAGCCACGCAGACCCCCACTCACCCCCTTCACCTTCCACCTCCTCTGCCAAAAAAGTGCTGAGTACTGTGGGGACCTGCCACTGTCACCACTCTTCTCTCTCCACAGCCTCCTTTGAGGTCCAGTCCACCCACTTTGGGGTCTACAGATGGGTGGAGTCTCAGGTATCCTTGTGTGCTGCACAGAGGTGCCTTTTTTAGTTTAGAAAGTTTGTTTAGTTGTAAATTGAAAGGAAGAGAAAAAAAAACGATGCTATACCATGATGATGGCATCGTTTTGTTCCAGGTCTTAAAACCATCTATTTCTCCTCCATAAATACTGTCTTGCTTAACTGAATAAATACTTAATTTTGAAAAACATGAAACGGTGGTATATTTTATTTCCCCCATGGTTACCACTTAGAGTATTACTCTTCTAGTTTCCAGTTAGGTGCAGTCCTATTTTGCAGCAAAGAGTTACATAAAGTATGATTGACTACTTAGGGAAATTAAATCTCCAACAAGGGTTAATTTCTGAGTAAGTTATCCTATCTCTAGGAAGAGGTAAGCCAAATACAGAAGAGACATGGAGATAAAGAACTGAGGGCCAATGAGCTGAGTTTTATGAGATTATTCAAGGAAAATGTGGGAACACCAGACAGTGATAGGTGAAGGCACTTAGAGGAAGCCTGAAGTGATGTGGGGAGAATGAGCACCACAAGATAACAGTGCCATGGTAGTCATGAGTAAATAGTGCTTCAAGAAGGGGATTACCTTAAAATATAAAACTCCAAAGAGGAACCACAGAGGGTTAAAGTGAAGGTTAAGTATTATTTAAGTAGTTAGGATGTCACTACTGACTCTGTCTTTGACAAAGCCAGATTGCAGGGCTTTTAACACTATTTGAGATATGGGAAAAGTTCCTATTTTTCTTCAAAGAAAGTTTGCAAGAGAATTTGTTTGGGAATCTAGGATAGCAGGAAATCTTTGTAGTCTTAAAGAGGGAGAGTTTGGGCACCTGGGTGCCTCAGTCAGTTGAGCATCCAACTCTCAATTTTGGCTCAGGTCACGATCTCATGGTTGGTGGGATGGAGCCCATGTAGGCTCCTTATTGACAGCATGGAGCCTGCTTGGGATTCCCTCTCTTCCCCTCTCCCTCTCTGTCTGCCCTTCCCCTGCTGGCACAGGCACACTCACTCTCTTTCTGTCTCTAAAAAGTAAATAAACTTAAAAAACGGGGGATGGGGTGGGAGAGAGTTTTATGCAGTTACAATCAGAAAAAAAGATATTTAATGGAGCAAGTCCTGGGGATAGTAAAGTAAGATAAAATCAAGATTACAAGTACAAGAGCTAACTCTAAAATAGAGTGGCACACTTCTCTTGTTAAAATTTGAAGGTAGAAAAGGACTGAAAATAAAGGAAATTATGAAAACAGAATGTTCTTTTGAAAGATGATCGTGTAAAATCAACTATTAGATGAAGGTAACTAGAGTAAGAATAAAATAAAAGTTTGTGGAGAATCCTCTAGTTTGCGAATAATTGCTTTAAGGAAAGGGGAGTTAATGCGGATTAGTCAATAAATAGAATTCTTAACTGATTACAGGCTGATTCAAAAGAGCAGCATGTATTTGTAATGTCTGGGTGCAAGGCTATCTGACTGCCTGACAATGCTTGGCAGCCTAAAATTAGGGGGTACAGAGGAGATAGATTTCTCCAGAGATGGTATTAGGATAGTTGTAGTGAAAAGACAAAGAGACCACAGCATTATTAGTGAACTGGCTAAAGGAGGCTCTTGAGACAATTTGAACAAAACTTTAAGTATTAAAGTGTTGAACTAAAGATTGACTCAGGAAACCTTTGGGGTTTAAGGAGTTGCTCCCAGCTTATTTCTGGTGTAGGATTAACTGCAAAATTTCCATCAGTACTCCCTTGAATGATCTGATCTCAAAGATTTAAACTCTATTTGTTTTCTATAAACATAGGCCAAAGGGAGTGGAAAAAAACATCAAGCTGAAAATCAATAGTTCAAAACTGCCCCTATTCTGTGTATGTAGTTGATATAAAATGATGATGCAGGGAGAATTCAATTATATACATATTCACAATAGAGATGTAAAGCTTTATGGAATCACATTGAAACTTTATTAGAAAGTACAGAGTCTAAACCCTAGTCATCCTCACCCCCCCCCCCATCAATACAAAAGTTAAAAGTAGTCTTGGTTCAAGATACAAAATAATATTTGACATATTTTGTTCTTCTACAGTAAATTTTTTACTTAGAGAATCATAGAAGAAGCGGTGAGATAAAATAATCTTTAAAATATTCAGCTTATTTTAGCTTTAAATGTGTCCTACATCTAGCTGGAAATGTTATTTTCCATCTTCAGCCATTTCTCCTTGCTTCACTCAATGTTACTTAGATTACCTCAGATAGATTAAGATAATGCATCTTTTGTTGAGTGAAAAAAATAATTCATTTATTAACTTCTGGATTATCTCATATTATTATGAAATGTATGATGCTATGTTAGATTACAAAAAGGAAAGGAATATCTATTTCTCTCCTTCAAAATCTAACATTTGAGCCTTTTGGTTTTTGATCTCTGGAGTTCTTGTGAAGACTGACATTCAGTCTTGAGTTAGGGAAGACAGGCATTGGGTTTTTAAATATTTATCTTTATTAATTTAATCCTAAATGTGTCCATGAAGCCTTATGGATTAAAGATAATCATGATTCACCTAAAAGTCAAATAGTGATTGTGTAATTCCCCACACTCAGATTTTAACTTCTGGGCAATGAAACGAAAGGTAGGTATAATGCCCTATAAAAGAATATTTCAAAATCTGTGTCATAGGAGAGAAACAGTAAAATAGATTTTCTCTGCTTTTATACAAGAGAAAGAGGAAACTGCTTCCTCTGCCCTCCCAAAAGGAGAAAAGTATTTTTTGCTCCTTGGAGATGAATGAGAATTATCCTGTGTTCTCCCTGTAATCTTTTGGAATGTAAATATCTCTCTCCAAAGGCCAGATAAGATTCAATGTCTCTAGATTTTATGACTAAAGATGTTGCCAAGGTCATAGGCCTCATTTCCCCTTGAAATGTAAATTAATACCTCTAGAGTTAGGTCACTATCTCTGTAGTTCTCTAGACCATCTATGCAGAAGCCAACTAACTTCCCAAGTTTTGTTGTTAGCTGATGATACCCCGTTTCAGCAAAAATCATTAAAAATGCTCCAACTCTCCAGAAACACAAAAATCTTTTATTCCCTCACAATAGATGAACTAGGGATTTCTTGGAAATAGGCCATAGGAAGATATTGGTAATCCATAAGTAGAGTAAGGAGGATAGACAAATAATAGGTAATCTGCAGATACTGATGTTCATTTAGGCAGAATGTAGGCTCTAGTGACTACCTGACATGCTTGGATATCAGATCCTAGAATAAAATCTTGACACGAAAGAGGTCAGAGTCTGGTATAAAAACTCATAAAAGAAACTGAGTTATGGTACAGAAAGCAGTTTTTAAGAAAATGTACAAAGTTGAAAAAGGTGCCATAAAAAAACAAGAAAGAGATGTGGGATAAAGATTTGGTTCTTTGTTATAAAAGTTCTATATTCTATACCTACATATGGGTATTCATTCTTGGAGCACTTGTGGACCCTTGCTGAAAATTCATGGCTCTCTCCTAGAAAATTGTCTTGCGGGGGCACCTGGGTGGATCAGTCAGTTAAGTGTCCAACTGTTGGTTTTGGCTCACGTCATGATCTCATGATTTATGAGTTCAAGCCCAGCATCAGGCTCCATGCTATGGTGCAGAGCCTCCTTTGGGATTCTCTCTTTCTCCTCCGTTCCCCTCCCCCACCACTCTCCTGCTTATGCACACTCTTTTTCTTTCAAAATAAATAAGCTTAGAAATTTTTCTTTTGTCGTTTCTTTGATATCCTCTTTCCCTCTATATTTTCCAATCCCATTAAAATAAAATTTTCCATCAAATAGATATTAGATTTGTTGGGTACATCCTCTGTTTCCTCTTGTATTTTCTCTATTTTGTTTTCCTATGCTCTGGAAGATCTCCTTGACTACTATTAAAATATTTTTTTAATCTACAAATATATGTTATAATAACAAAAAGTCATTATTATTATATTGGCCATAGCTTTTTATTTGTATTTTGTGAATGTGATATCTTCACACATATATGAGAATATTAATCAGAATATTTAATTTTTTTCCTTTCTTAGAACTTAGATTTCATCCAAGATGATTTTTTCCCAAGTTTCTTGTTTCTCTACTCATTCATATCAAACCTTTTTTCAAATGTTATATGACTCTT
This sequence comes from Panthera tigris, assembly GCF_018350195.1. Taxonomy (NCBI): domain Eukaryota; kingdom Metazoa; phylum Chordata; class Mammalia; order Carnivora; family Felidae; genus Panthera; species Panthera tigris. The sequence goes on from NC_056661.1 coordinate 83,931,671, forward strand.
GACTGTCCACATTTAACAATGAAAAGTGTGACTGGAGGTTCTGGAGAGTATCTTGGGGTTACTAGCAGACAACTTCATTTTTGAGTGAATGGTACAGATGGTGGCTCACCAAATGCCAGAAGAAGGGAGTTTCAACTCTTTAGGGCTAACTTCCATATAAGTTTCTCTGATTTCGTTCCAGTCTTTTTTTGTTTTTAGACTTCTGATTGTTTTTATTTAGATATAAACATAGGAGTATAGGTAATTAATTAACATATTATTGGGGGAAAGGATTTTCTTCTTTGTAGACTTCCTGTTCAACTTTTTAATGCCCCACTCCTCACTCAGGCCCTTTTCAATTTATGCTCTCTGAGTTCTGAGTTTGTCCTGAACGTCACTTTACTTTGTGGAGACTCTCCAATTGCAGCTCCCACTTAAAATATCTTCAGTGGTTTCCTCCTGTCTGCTTCATCAGCTAACACCCTTCCTTCTGCCATCTGTATTTTGCCTTTTTGTTTAAACTCTCCTGAAACTTCCTTTCCTGTTGTTGTCTTGCTGTGGACACATCATTCTTATTCCTTTTCTATAATTGTCGTCTGGATGTAAACGAACACACTGGATTTCAAGCTAGGCACTAAGGTCAAGGTCTAACCTCTATAGCTAAACAGATGAATTCTATGAGATTCTTTGTGAGGGAATTTAGTGAGGAGAGAGCTGAAATGAGAAGGAAGCCAGATCCATGTTACCTTAGCCTTAAACCAAATATCACCTGTCCTGAGAAACAAACAAGTAACACCTACTCCAAAGAGGCAGTAAATGGGATGGAAACAAATATAAAACTATTGATTTTTAGTTAACAATGTAATTTGACTATTTAACAACTAAATATGAGTGCAACAAGGCAACAAATAGGCTAAACAATCTCCACTATAGAAATATGAAAGTAATGAGAATCTTACAAACAATTACTTTAGATTCAGTTTCTGTGATTATTCCATTTACTTCCTTCCTGGCTGTACCGACAATTCCTTGGATACACTTAAATGCTGCAAGTGTTTCCTTGATAATCCCAAATCAGACACACCAAAACAAAATAGTCAGAACTAGGGTTATTCCACATTTTGGAGGATCTATTTCTTAGTGTTTATGAAAAATCCTTAGATTAGGGTCATGCTCTAATGGCCTCAAAAACATTATTATTGTTCTGATGGACAGTAGATGGTACATTCAGGCAATCCAGGTGCCAAGATCTAATGATTTGGTTCTGTGTATGATAAATCAGTATATACTTGGATATATGATTAGAACTACAACATCATAAAACATACGGTTTAGAAAACAGTTTATAGTATTTCAGACCCAATAGAAATGCTTTAACACACACTGAAGACTATATTCTAAAGATTCATATAAAGTAAAATGATGTATTTTGTAAAAGGAGCAACATTTAGACTGTAAATGAAAGGTTTATGTAAAGAAATAAAACTATAGTATTAAAATCATAATAATGAACACATTGATCAGGTGTAAAAACAACAAATTCATAATATAGTAAAATTCCCCATAATATAGCTAAAATTCATAATACTTAAGTGCTTAAACCAATAACTGCTTTGGTCCCCACCATCCAGTATCATTCTCTTCAGGCAATGAATGAGACAATAGAAATGTATATTAAACTTTTCTTTTTGTCTTATTTTTTTAATGTGAAATTTATTGTCAGATTGGTTTCCATACAACAGCCAGTGCTCATCCCAACAGGTGCCCTTCTCAGTACACATCACCCACTTTCCCCTCCCCCCCACCCCCATCAACCCTCAGTTTATTCTCAGCATTTAAGAGTCTCTTATGGTCTGCCTCCTTCCCTCTCTGGAACTTTTTTTCCCCCTTTTCCTCCCTGCTGGTCTTCTGTTAAGTTTTTCAGGATCCACATATGAGTGAAAACATATGGTATCTTTCTTTCTCTGCCTAACTTATTTCACTTAGCATAACACTCTCCAGTTCCATCCACATGGCTACAAAAGGCCAGATTTCATTCTTTCTCATTGCCAAGTAGTATTCCATTGTATATATAAACCACAACTTCTTTACCCATTCATCAGTTGATAGATATTTAGGCTCTTTCCATAATTTGGCTACTGTTGAAAGCGATGCTATAAACATTGGGATACAAGTGCCCCTACACATCAGCACTCCTGGGTCCTTTGGGTACATTCCTAGCAGTGCTATTGATGGGTCATAGGGTAGATCTATTTCTAATTTTGGGGGGAACCTCCACACTATTTTCCAGAGTGGCTGCACCAGTTTGCATTCCCACCAACAATGCAAGAGGGTTCCCGTTTCTCCACATCCTCTCCAGCATCTATAGTCTCCTGATTTGTTCATTTTAGCCACTCTGACTGGTGTGAGGTGATATCTCAGTGTGGTTTTGATTTGTATTTCCCTGATGAGGAGTGATGTTGAGGATCTTTTCATGTGTCTGTTGGCCATCTAGATGTCTTCTTTAGAGAAGTGTCAATTTTCTTCACTGGATTCTTTGTTTTTGGTGAAAACAAGCATTTGGTGAGTTCTTTATAGATTTTGGATTCTAGCCCTTGGTCTGATGTGTCATTTGCAAATATCTTTTCCCATTCTGTCGGTTGCCTTTTAGTTTTGTTGATTGTTCCCTTTTCAGTACAGAAGTTTCTTACCTGGATGAGGTCCCGATAGTTAATTTTTTGCTTTTAATTCCCCTGCCTTTGGAGATGTGTCAAGTAAGAAATTGCTGTGGCTGAGGTCAGAGAGGTGTTTTCCTGCTTTCTCCTCTAGGGTTTTGATGGTTTCCTGCCAGGTCCTTCATCCATTTTGAGTTTATTTTTGTGACTGGTGTAAGAAAGTGGTCTAGTTTCAATCTTCTGCATGTTGCTGTCCAGTTCTCCCAGCACCATTTGTTAAAGAGACTTTTTTCCATTGGATATTCTTTCCTGCTTTGTCAAAGATTAGTTGGCCATACATTTGTGGGTCCATTTCTGGAGTCTCTATTGTATTCCATTGGTCTATGTGTCTGCTTTTGTGCCAATACCATGCTGTCTTGATGATTACAGCTTTGTAGTAGAGGCTAAAGTCTGGGATTGTGGTGCCTCCCGCTTTGGTTTTCTTCTTCAATATTACTTTGGCTATTCGGGGTCTTTTGTGGTTCCATACAAAATTTAGGATTGCTTATTCTAGCTTCTAGAAGAATGCTGGTGCAATTTTGATTGGGATTGCATTGAAGGTGTAGATAGCTTTGGGTAGTATTGACATTTTAACAATAGTTATTCTTCCAATCCATGAGCACAGAATGTTTTTCCATTTCTTTATATCTTCTTCAATTACCTGCATAAGCTTTCTATAGTTTTCAGCATACAGATCTTTTACATCTTTGGTTAGGTTTATTCCTAGGTATTTTATGCTTCTTGGTGCAATTGTGAATGGGATCAGTTTCTTTATTTGTCTTTCTGTTGCTTCATTATTACTGCATAAGAATGAAACTGATTTCTATACATTGATTTTGTATCCTGTGGCTTTGCTGAATTCATGTATCAGTTCTAGCAGACTTTTGGTGGAGTCTATTGGGTTTTACATGTATAATATCATGTAATCTGCGAAAAGTGAAAGCTTGACATCATCTTTGCCAATTTTGATGCCTTTGATTTCCTTTTGTTGTCTGATTGCTGATGCTAGAACCTCCAACACTATGTTAAACAACAGCAGTGAGAGTGGACATCCCTGTCGTGTTCCTGATCTCAGGGGGAAAACTCTAAATTTTCCCCCACTGAGGATGATATTAGCTGTGGGCTTGTCATAAATGGCTTTTATGTTTAAGTGTATTCTTTCTATCCTGATTTTCATGAGGGTTTTAATTAAGAGAGGATGCTGAATTTTGTTAAATGCTTTTTCTGCATCGATTGACAGGATCGTATGGTTCTTATCTTTTCTCTTATTAATGTGATGTATCACACTGATTGATTTGCAGATGTTGAACCAGCCCTGCAGCCCAAGAATGAATCCCACTTGATCATGGTGAATAATTCTTTTTACATGCTGTTGGATTCAATTTGCTAGTATCTTATTGAGAATTTTTGCATCCATGTTCATCAGGGATATTGGCCTGTAGTTTTCTTTTCTTGCTGCGTCTCTGTCTGGTTTAGGAATCAAAGTAATGCTGGCCTCACAGAATGAGTCTGGAAGTTTTCCTTCCCTTTCTATTTTTTGGAACAGCTTGAGAAGGATAGGTATTATCTCTGCTTTAAATGTCTGGTAGAATTCCCCAGGGAAGCCATCTGGTCCTGGACTCTTATTTGTTGGGAGATTTTTGATAACCGATTCAATTTCTTTGCTGGTTATGGGTCTGTTCAAGTTTTCTATTTCTTCCTGTTTGAGTTTTGGAAGTGTGTGGGTGCTTAGGAATTTGTCCCTTTGTTCCAGGTTGTCCAGTTTGTTGGCATATAATTTTTCATAGTATTCCCTGATAATTCCTTGTATTTCTGAGGGATTGGTTGTAATAATGCCATTTTCATTCATGATTTTATCTATTTGGGTCATCTCCCTTTTCTTTTTGAGAAGCCTGGCTGGACGTTTATCAATTTTGTTTGTTTTTTCAAAAAACCAACTCTTGGTTTCATTGATCTGCTCTACAGTTTTTTAGATTCTATATTGTTTGTTTCTGCTCTGATGTTTATTATGTCTCTTCTTCTGCTGGGTCTGGGGTGTCTTTGCTGTTCTTCTTCTATTTCCTTTAGGTGTGCTGTTATATTTTGTATTTGGGATTTTTCTTGTTTCTTGAGATAGGCCTGGATTGAAATGTATTTTCCTCTCAGGACTGCCTTCGCTGCATCCCAAAGGGTTTGGATTGTTTTATTTCCATTTTCATTTGTTTCCATGTATTTTTTAATTTCTTCTCTACTTGCCTGGTTTGCCCATTCATTCTTTAGTAGGGTGTTCTTTAACCTCCATGCTTTTGGAGGTTTTCCAGACTTTTTCCTGTGGTTGATTTCAAGCTTCATCGCATTGTGGTCTGAAAGTATGCATGGTATGATCTCAATTCTTGTATACTTATGAAGAGCTGTTTTGTGACCCAGTATGTGATCTATCTTGAAGAATGTTCCATGTGCACTCAAGAAGAAAGTGTATTCTGTTGCTTTGGGATGCAGAGTTCTAAATTTATCTGTCAAGTCCATCTGATTCAATGTATCATTCAGGGTCCTTGTTTCTTTATTGATCCTGTGTGTAGATGATCTATCCAATGTTGTAATTGGAGTATTAAAGAGCAACCAATGGTTGCAATGGCAATTGCAACCAAATTGCAACCCTGCAATTACCATATTCTTATAAATAAGGTTGCTTACGTTTGTGATTAATTGGTTTATTTATTTGGGGGCTCCCGTATTCAGCACATAGACATTTATACTTGTTAGCTCTTCCTGATGGATAGACCCTGTAATTATTATATAATGCCCTTCTTCATCTCTTATTACAGCCTTTGATTTAAAGTGTAGTTTGTCTGATATAAGTATGGCTACTCCAGCTTTCTTTTTACTTCCAGTAGGATGATAGATGGTTCTCCATCCTTTCACTTTCAATCTGAAGGTGTCCTCAGGTCTAAAATGAGTCTCTTGTAGACAGCAAATAGATGGGTCTTGTTTTTTTTTTTTTTTTTTAATCCATTCTAATATCCATTCTGATCCATTTCTGTTGGAGCATTTAGTCCATTTACATCCAGTGTTATTATTGAAAGATAAGGGTTTAGAGTCATTGTGATGTCTGTAGGTTTAATGCTTGTAGTGATGTCTCTGGTACTTTGTGGTCCTTGCAACATTTCACTCACAGAATCCCCCTTAGGATCTCTTATAGGGTTGGTTTAATGGTAATGAATTTCTTCAGTTTTTGTTTGGGGAAATCTTTATCTTTCCCTCTATTATGAATGACAGACTTGCTGGATAAAGGATTCTTGACTGCATATTTTTTCTGTTCATCACATTGAAGATTTCCTTCCATTCCTTTCTGGCCTGCCAAGTTTCAGTAGATAGGTCTGCTACTACCCTTATGTGTCTACCTTTGTATGTTAGGGCCTGTTTATCCCTAGCTGCTTTCAAAATTCTCTCTTTATCCTTGTATTTTGCCAGTTTCACTATGATATGTCAGGCAGAAGAATGATTCAAGTTACGTCTGAAGGGAATTCTCTGTGCCTCTTTGATTTCAATTCCTGTTTCCTTCCCCACAGCAGGGAAGTTCTCAGCTATAATTTGTTCAAGTGCACCTCGAGCCCCTTTCTATTCTTCTTCTGGAATTCCTATGATATGGATATTGTTCTGTTTGATTGCATCACTTAGTTCTCTAATTCTCCTCTCGTACTCCTTCATTTTTTTATCTCTTTTTCTCAGCTTCCTCTCTTTCTACAATTTTATCTTCTAATTTACATATTCTCTCCTCTGCCTCTTCAATCTGTGCTGTGCTCACCTCCATTTTATTTTGCACCTCATTTATAGCATTTTTGAATTCATCATGACTATTTTTAGTACCTTGATCTCTGTAGCAATAGATTCTCTGCTATCCTCTATGCTTTTTTCAAGCCCAGCAATTAATTTTATGACTATTACTCTAAATTCTTGTTCCATTATATTGCTTAAATTGGTTTTGATCAATTTGTTAGCTGTCGCTACTTCCTGGAATTTCTTTTGAAGAGAATTCTTCCATTTTGTCATTTTCACTAGTTTTCTGTCCCTTATGCATTTTAAAAGCTTGTGTGATCTGCACCTGTGGGCACTGCTCTATTTTAAAGGAGGATCACACACTGTCCAGGTCCTGGCCCTTCAGGAGGTGTTTTTTTTTGGGGATTGTTACTTGCTCTCTGTTGTTGTGACTTTGGTTATTTTATTACCCTACTCAAAGTAATATTTTGGACCCTCTATCAGGTGTGTTTTGATTTGTCCCTTGGAGTAGCCCTGTAAAGGAAAACAGACAAACAGGAGTCAAATCACACAAACACACAAACAAATAAACAAAACCAAAACACTAAAGACTAAAAACAAAAAACCCCACAACACGGACTACAAGTAAAGAAGAGGGTGGAGGCGGTGCTGATGGGAGAGCATATACAAGACAGAAATCACAGGGGCGGGGGGGGGGGGTGGTGGAGGGGGAGAACTAAGCATTGATTAGGCAGAGAGACTAAAGGGCTTTTTCCAGACAAAGAGAATGGCAAATAAAGAAGGAGGTGGGGAAATCGAAATGAAGATAAAATTACCCAGACAGAGAAACTATATGGCTTGATTATTCCAGAGAGAGAGAAAGGAATGTAAAGAAGGAGGTGTAGAACATGTATCAAGACAGTGGATTCAATATGTCTGTTTAGACAGACCAATAATCAGAGTAAGCAGCCTAGGGGAGGGAAAAGATAAGGAGGAGGAATGGGGTGGGGGGGGGCAGATATCTATATATCCAGAATTGACGTAGAGTTAATCCAGGGAATGCTTCATCCTTTGTAGGTAGTAGCTGTCTGCAGGGTCTGTGCTGCTCTGGTGGAGACCAGTTACCCAGTGCAAAGAGGCGTGGTTTGGCGTTTTCTGGACCCACTTCCACTCAGGGGTGATCCCTGAGGCACCACCTTGGTGGTGGCTGTGGTGGTGGTGGGCAGGACAGGGGAATGGTGATCTCCCAGTCTCTTCACAGAGAAGGACCAGTGGAGGACTTGAGTCGTCCTCAGTGTGCCATGTGTGCAGACGCAGACAGGGTGGGCCTTCTCGCTCTGCCAACTCCCCTGACCCTGTGCTTGGCTAGGATTCAAAGTCTCACTCAGTACACTCTAACACTGGGGAAGTGCCTCTCAGTGCAGAGATATGTGGTCCCGGCTGGCTTTGTCTGTGCCACCGCACTTCTGGGAGGACCTCCTTCTACTGTGGGATGAGAGCCGCTGCCCTCACTGCAAGCCCCCCCAGGGTGGCGGACACAGGCAGCCTTTGTCTTTTCCCACAGCACTCAGGGGAAACGGGGGCTTTTTCCTCCTGCAGACTGCGCCCTCCGCCCAGCCACTGCACCCAGGGGTTGCAGGTTCTGTATTGTCGTGCAGCCCTCCAGGGAGGGAACCACTTTCTCCAGCTGCAGACTGAGCCTCTGACCTACCACCGCACCCAGGCCTAGCTCCCCTCCTCCCCAGGTGCGGGGAACAGGGAGCCGGCTAGAGTCCAAATAAACCCCCGCCGTTAGAGATCGGATCCTTCTCAGTCTCAGTCCAAGGTCTTTCTCCTGTCCAGATATGGTCCTGCACTTCCCTAGCTGCTCTTTCTCTTCCCTTTGTCTCTCCGCAGAAGGGGGTCCCTCCCTGTGTGCCCACGCAGCTTTTTTTTTTTTATCTCCCCCAGTTTGCAGTTACCCACCTATCTTTTTTCCAGCTTTCCCATTTTCTTCCTAGTAGATTCAGTCGTCTTTTTCTCCCAGGCTCTGGTGTTCAAAGTCCTTTGGCTTCTACACTTACTTGTTTGAGGGACGTGGAATGTATGGATTCCCCCTACTTCTCCACCATGTTGCTCCTTTTTTTTCTCTTTTTGTCTTAAAAAACACGTGTACATATTTTTAATAAAATATTTGTGTCACATACCACAAAATTAACCAATTTAAAGTACACAATTTGGGGTTTTTACCTATTTACAAGTCTATCACAAGATGAAACCATCACCATTATCTAATGCCAGAATGTTTTCATCACCCCTGCCAACCCACCCCACCACCCCAAAAAAATCCCAGACCATTAAGCAGTCATCTCTCACTCCAAACAGCCACTGGCAGCCACTCTATTCTGGCTTGCACACAGCATAATGTTTTCAGAGTTCATCCATGCTTTATCAATATTATTGCTGAAAAATATTCTATTGTATGGATTTACCCTTTTTTATTTACTTATGAAGAAGTTGGGAGAATTTGGATTGTTACCATGTTTTTTTAGTTACTTTTTTTTCCCCCTTGGGTATATACCTAAAAGTAGAATTACTGGGTCATATGGAAATCTATGTTTAACTTTTTTTTAAATCAAAGTATAGATGCCATACAATAATACAGCATAGTGATTTGACAATTACATACATTGAAAATACTCACCACGACATGTGTAGTTACCATCTACTGTCACACAAAATTAATACAATAGTATTGACAATATTTCCTATGCTGTATTTTTGCATCCATGTGATTTATTTATTTTATAATTGAAAGTTTGCACTTCTTAATCCCCTAACCTATTTCACCCATGCCCGTACCTACCTCTCCTCTGACAACCATCAGTTTGTACTTTGTATTTATGTCTACTTTTGTTTTGTTTTTCAGATCTCAGATATATGTGAAATCATATGGCATCTGTCTTGCTCTGGCTGACTAATTTCACGTAGCATAATACATGCTAGGTCTGGCAAGATTGCATTCGCCTTTTCAATTACTGTTTTTGTTCTTTTCAAGTAAAAACTCAGATATACTGGATTTGCGGTTTGTTTGTTTTTTAATTTTTTGAGGAAATTCCATACAGTTTTCCACAGTGGCTGTTACAGTTTATATTTCTATAAATAGACCACAAGTATTCCTTTTTATTTACATCCTTGCCAATAGTTGTTATTTCATGTCTTGAATTATAGTCATTCTGATAGGTATGAGGTAATATCTCATTGTGGTTTTTATATGCATTTCCCTGATGATTAGTGATATTGAACACCTTTTCATGTGTCTGTTGGCCACCTTTATATCTTCTTTGGAGAAACAGCTCGCCCATTTTTCAGTCAGATTGTTTGGCCTTTTTTTGGTGTTGAGTTTCAGGAATTCTTTATACCTGTTGAATATTAACCCTTGAACTGATAAAGCATTTGCAGATACCTTCTCCCATTCATTAGGTTGCCATTTTTGTTTTATCCGTGGTTTCCTTCACTGTGCAAAAGACTTTCACCTTGATATCCTAATTGTTTATTTTTGCTTTGGTTTCTCTTGCCTGGAGAGACAGGTTTAGGAAAATATAGCCATGACTAATAACCAAGAGTTTACTGCCTATGTTTTCTTTTAGGAGTCTTATGCTTTCAGACCTCACATTTAAGTCTTTAATCCATTTTGAATTTATTTTTGTGTATGGCATAAGAAAGTGGTCCAGTTTCATTCTTTACATGTAGCTGTCCAGTTTTCCCAGTGCCATTTATTGAAGAGATTCTTTCCTCCATTGTATATTCTTGCCTCCTTTGGCATAGATTAATTGACCCACATAAGCATGGGTTTGTGTACGGGTACCCTATCCTGGTCGTTTGCGTTACGTGTCTCTGAGCCAGTCCCATAGTGTTTTGATTACTACAGCTTTGTAGTATATCTTGAAATTTAGGAGGCTGATGCCACTAGCCTGTTTTCCTTTCTCAATATTGCTTTGGATATTTGAAGTCTTTTGCAGTTGCATATAAATTTTAGCATCATTTGTTCTAGGTTTGTGAATAACGCTGTTTGCATTTTCATAGAGATTGCATTAAATCTGTAGATTGCTTTGGGTAGTCAGGATAATTTACCAATATTAATTCTTCCAATTCATGACCATGGGCTATTTTTCCATTTGTTTGTATCATCTTCAATTTCTTTCATGAATGTTTTATAGTAGAAGTGCTCTTAAATATAAGTATTTGATCCATTTTTAGTTAATTTTCACATATGGTGTGAGGTAGGGGTACAAGATTATTCTTTTGTTTGTGGCTGTCTTGATGTCCTAGCACCATTTGTTGAAAATAGTATTTTCCCCCACTTAGTCTACTTCTTTGTCAAAAAATGTAATTTGGAAGCATTAATATAGTACCCTAGATTCTGGTGTATAACTTCAGAAATCTGACATAAATTTTACGTTCTATCCTTTATGTTTGGTTATTTTATCTTTTTGGAAACTTCTAGAAAGATACATTAACTTTAAATGATTTGAATTTTACTCTCACTACTTTAGTGTAGGAAGTTTTGTACTCCTATGCTAGGCCTTTATTCTGACATTCAAGTGGTGGAAGTTTTAAAACATATCTGAAAAGCTTTGACACTCTTCTAACACAGAGATGGGATCTATGTCTTATCTAATTGAACCTGGTCTTGATTTAGTGACTTGTTTATAACTGATGGATACATCTGAAATGATGTTGTGTGACCTTCCAAGAGTAGGTTGTAAAGGTGATGCAAATTCCACATTGCCTTCTGAAGCCCTCACACTGGTGGTTTGAGACACAATGTAAAAAACTTGACTACCTTGTAACTTCTATGTGGAAGGAGGCCACATAGACCAGATGTAGTTCATATGAATTCAGGTGAGGTCATGGCTGCAAGACAGCATCAGTTTCCAGACATATGAGTGAAGTTGATTCCCTGTGATTCAGTCGCCCCTAGCTATTGACTGCTCCCAGCTGAGGGCCCAGATACTGTGCAGGAGAAATAAGTTATTCTCACTGTTCCCTGTCCACATTTTATTTATTTATTGTTTTTTATTGAAGTCCTACTTAGCTAACATACAGTGTAAAATTAGTTTGGGTATACAATATAGTGATGCAACACTTCTATACAACAGCCGGTGCTCACTACAAGGGTCCTCTTTAATCCCCATCACCTATTTATACCTCCTCTCCCCACAGCCTCCCCTATGGTAACCATCAGTTGGTTCTCTACAGTTAAAAGTCAGTTTCTTAGTTTGCCTCTTTCTCTTTCTCTCTCTTTTTTCCCCTTTGCTCATTTGTTTTAAGGCAGTTTTGTTTGTTTTTGTTTTTGTTTTAATTTTAGAAAGAGAAAGAGAGCGTGAATAGGGGAGAAGGGCAGAGTGGGAGAGAAAGAATCTTAAGCAGGCTCCATGCTCAGCACAGAGTCTGATGTGGGGCTTGATCCCACAACTCTGGGATCATGACCTGTGCTGAAATTGAGTCAGATACTCAACTGACTGAGCCACCCAGGCACCCCTCATTTGTTTGGTTTTTTAAATTGCACATATGAATGAAATCATGATATTGGTCTTGCTCTGACTAATTTCACTGAAGATAATACTCTCTAGTTCCATACATGTCATTGTAAATGGCAAGAGTTCATTTTTTTATGGCTGAGTAATTTCCATTGTATGTATATCACATTTTCTTTATCCATTTATCAGTCGATGGACATTTGGGCTGTTTCCATAATTTGGCTATTGTTGTAGATAATGCTGCTGTAAACATTGGGATGCATGTATCCCTTCAAATAGAAACTTCTTTCTGGATATGTCTCTTGAGGCAAAGGAAACAAAAGAAAAATAAACTATTTGGACTTCATCAAAATAATAACCTTCTTCACTGTAAAGGAAACAATCAACAAAACTAAAAGACAACATGTTTGCAAATGACCTATCTGATAAAGGGTTCTTATCCAAAATATATAAAAACCTTCTGTAACTCAACACCCCAAAATTTAATGATCTGATTAAAAATGGGCATAAGATGTGAATAGAAATTTTTCCAAAGAAGATATCCAGATGGCCAACAAACACATGAAGATGCTCAACCTCACTGATGATCAGGGAAATACAAGTCAAAACTATAATGAGATACCACCTCACACTTTTCAAAATGGCTAAAAATCAATGACATACGAAACCGGTATTGGTAAGGATGTGCAGGAAGCAGAACCCTCTTGCACTGTTATGGGTAATACAAACTGGTATAGCCACTCTGGATAACAAAATGGAAGTTCCTAAAAAGTTAAAAATAGAACTACTCTATAATCCAGAAATTGAACTACTAGTATTTACCTGTCCAAATTTAAAACCATGAAACTGTGAGGATGATTAAATGACTTATAGTAGCTAAATTTTAGGGTGTATAGCAGTAATAATGATTATTTCTATGAATATAAATAACATAATATTCAACATAACTGAACTTCTGTAATCTCTATTACTGCACTATCATTGATGAGTGTTTTTTTCTTAGTACCATGTTTAGGAACTAGAAAGATACATAAATACACACATAATTATACATACATAAATATTATATATATATGTATATATATATACATATGCATATTATACACATTACATATACATATGTATTACATAATATCACACATTTCACATTTTAAATCCCATCTGTATGTCAAAATCTGTGAACATAGGTCTTTGTTTCTTTCCTAGAGAGGTTGAAATCTAGGAGTTGGTAAATGAGGAGCTAGGCAATTCTTTTACTCACAATGCTTTGGGGCTGACTAGTAAATTAATTACAATACTTTTTGTTGACAATACACTGGGGGAATTTATTTAGATCTACTCTCAGGGCTGACTTCCCAAGAGAATGCAAGTCAATTATGGTTCTAACTCTTCCTGTCTCATTAGCTATTTGAATAATAATATATTTGAATGATGGCCCAGGAGACTAGAATTAGGAACTATTTGTCTGAGTCCCAAATGAGCTGCTTAGTCAGATAATCCTAAGTGTCCATTATTACTTTAAGCTGTGCCATGACTGACTCTGGGATGTTCTACTTAATTCCAGGAAAACTGGTGGGATATATAGCTTTATTTCTTTTAAATAAACATCTAATTGTACTAGACATCTGTAGCTTAGCAAATTAATTTTCAAATCACCAAAACTGCTTCTAAATCAAGAGATCTATGTGGTATGTCAGTTTTGCTCAGTTTCGACTTAGGACACAAATGACTACTGTGTTCTAAAAAAAATGGAGTTTTAAAGATTTTTTTCAAAGTAACTATTTCTATGTAATCAAAACGAGCACCCAGTGCAAAATTGGGTTGTTGTGTTATTCTGGTGGCCAGCTATCCTTTGATGCATGGAATGATAAGATACAGACTAATCTATAAAATTCCACAAATGATAATGACATAGGTCATTATTTAAATAAGTTGTTTAAGAGAAATTATTATTTTAAAAATTGTTTTCCAGGGGAGCCTGGGTGGCTCAGTCAGTTAAGCAACTGACTTTGGCTCAGGTCATGGTCTCGTGGTTCATGGGTTCGAGCCCTACGTCAGGCTCTGTGCTGACAGCTTGGAGCCTGGAGCCTGCTTCAGATTCTGTGTCTCCCTCTCTCTCTGTTCCTCCCCTGCTCATTCTCTGTCTCTCTGTGTCTCTTAAAAATAAATGTTAAAAAAAATTAAAAATTGTTTTCCAGGATGGTATTTGCTGGGATAAGCGCTTGGTATTATATGTAAGTGATGAATCACTAAATTCTACTCCTCAAAACATTATTACACTATATGTTAGTTAACTTGGATGGAAATGAAACAAAAAAAAATCCATAAAAACTGTTTTCCAAAAGCTTGAAAGAGGAAGGGTAAAACACAGTACAGTATGACTGAAATAATACAAAAAAGAAAACCATATACCATGTAAAAACAATATGAACAGCAGTCTCAGAAAAAAAAAATAGGATGGCTCTTTTGTAAGTTGTAATTTTAAGCATCTGTAAAAGTGAACCTAAAATTTTAAGCGTCTATAAAAGTGAATTCAGTTAGCCTCTGAATGCATCTTCATAACACTCTCGAGAAGATCAGATAAAAGGTAAAAAACAAACAAACAAAAACAGCAGTTTCCCATTCCCAACAGAGGTGTTTCCTAGGTGACTACTACTCCACTTTAGTAATGTATTTTAGCCAACATGAAGACGTCATTCCTTACTTGTGGCAACAGTTCTCTCTGCTATGAAATGCTGACTCTCATTAGTTGAACATTAACCCTTCATCTCAAAAACTTCAAAATTTACAGACAACATGAACTTAATCATTCTCTAGTTTTATCTAAATTCTGTATTATCATTAAGTTCTTTCTATCATGTGTTAACACAAAATGTTCTTATAGTAACACTACTACTAGGAAGGTCATGCATGCTTTATATATGTTACATACTTATTCTTACATAGTATCTGATATAGGTGATACTGGATTTTATGAGTTGATAGGTTGTCCCATGCATGTGAAATGACTAGATTATAGGTGAGTCAGCTATTTATACTGGCTTCTTTACTGATAAATGGGCATTCCCACACTAGCACTTACTGGTGTTGACTAATACCGAACAGTATAGAAACTATAAAATTTAGCAGGTCTGTTGCAGGTGCAGTGACCAAGTGAAAACCTAACTTTAATAAGCATATCTCATTTTAAGCATAATGACCCCAACTAAAATGGATATAGAATTATGTTAGACAAGATTAGTATCATCTTTCTATGATAAAATATTTTTAACTCTTCATTCTGGTGGCCTCTTTTTAGATACTGTCTGTAAACACATTGGGCTTATTTCAATTATTTTTATTTTATTTTTTAGGTTTTAATGCTAATTTTTTTAGAGAGAGAGAGCATGCTAGCATGGAAGGGGCAGAGACAGAGGGAGGTAGAGAATCCCAAGCAGGCTCTTCCCTGTCAGTGCAGAGCCCAACATGGGGCTCCAACTCACTAACCCTAAGATCATGACCTGAGCAGAAATGCGAGTTGAACGTTTAACTCTGAACCACCCAGGTGCCCTATTTCAATTATTTTTAAAGAGTGAAGAAACTTTTCCTATAAATGTTTCAAACAGATCCCTAATGGTAGACATTCCATCATAATAGATCGCCCTCCCCCACCCGCCCCCACCCCCCACCCCGACATCTGTTCTTCGGGTTTGAAGACCAGTATCTTGGTCTATATAAGTTAATGTTTTCTCACGCTAATACAAAGATCTAACTATTCTCATTAAAGAAAATAACACACTGTATGTATTATTTCTAGACTTCTTAAACACTCTGAAAGCAGGCTGCCCATTAAAATATGACAATTCTCTCTAATTGGATTGTGAAGATGCTATGGACTAAACTGTATTCCTGCAAAATTCTTATTGAAGTCCTAACCCCTAATGTGACTGTATCTGGAGACTATCTTTAGCATAAAATAACATAAATTAAGTTTATGTGAAGTCATAAACGTGGGACCCTGATTTAATAGGACCATGTCCTAATAATAAAAGGAAGAGGGGTGCCTTGGTGTTTCAGTTATTTAAGCATCTGACTTCAGCTCAGGTCATGGTCTCATAGTTTGTGAGTTTGAGTCCCACATTGGGCTCTCTACTATCAGCACAGAGCCTGCTTCAGATCCTGTGTCTCCCTCTCTCTCTGCCCTTCCTCCGTTTTCTCTCTGACACTCTCACTCTCAATGAATGAATGAATGAATGAATGAATGAAGAGGAAGAGATCTTTCCCTGTCCTGTCTCCCCTTCTCTTCTCTCTCTGCACACCCTCTCCCTGTCGCCACCCCCAGGTTATGTAAGGACTCAGCAGGAAGGTGTGGGTAGCTATCTGCAAGCCAGGAAGGGAGCTTTTACTAGAAACTGAATCCTGCCAAACTTTGAACTTGGACTTTCTAGCCTCTAGAAATGTGAGAAAATAAATTTCTGCTGTTTAAGCCACTCAGTCTATGGTGTTTTATTATGGCAGCCTGAGCTGACTAATACAGCAGTTTATAATTAGTGTGTTTTGATAGATCTGTTGGAATGAACAAACCATAGATTTTAAAGCAAACTGATTGATTATGAATTGTGCTTAATTGGACAATAGCTACAGACAAAAATCAACACTTTCTTACAATTACAGGATGAAAAGTATCTTTTATAATGTCACTGCTATATTTAACAAAGGCTTTAAAATACTATGCTAGTTAAGTATGTGTCTACAATATCTGCAACAGCAGTTTAAAATCCTTAAATTTGATAACTATATAATAATTAAGATACCTTATATTTATTGAACACTTATCTTCTGGGAGACAATTAAATTGCATTATTTAAATCTCCTATTATAAGGTAGATACTATTTTTCCCATTTCACAAATGATGAAATTGACAATAGGCATGCAAGTGAGAATGGCTGATATTCTTGATGCATTTAAGACCATGGTATCCAATGCTATGCTTCGGATATCATGCTACTTTGCTCTTTGTTCTCTTTTTGTAGATGACGTTGAGACCATTTTCCTGTCATAAATATGTTTTTTTTTTCTTTTTACTTCAAACGAGAAAAAGAATCTACCAGGATAAGAGCTGCCTCACTTAGAATCACTTTATAGTCTTTCATCCTTGAGTTTGTACTCAGAACTAGTTTGATTGAATATTTATGTCATCTCTTGCATAGGGCTAACCTTACTCCTTAGAAAGTTTAAACATATAATTTATTCTGAGAGTGACAATTTCAGTTTTGAAAATGATTACTCTTTTCTCTACCTATGAAGAGTTAAAAAAAAAAAACAAACAAAGAGAGAGCCATCTGTCTCTGTTATGCTATGAAACATCCAGAACGAATCAAGTATGTCTCCCTTTTTGTTAGATTATATGTTTCTCAGTGAGTTCAGGCCATGTAGAGCTTCTGGAAATTTGTGGGAGCCGCCAATATGCATACCAATGGCCCACAGCATGGGTCAGGATAACCTCCTGTCTATACAGCTTCTCCTAGACCATCAAAATGGAAAGAGGAGAGTGAGAATCATGCACTCAGAAAATTCTCCCATGGACCTTAGGAAAAGGGAGGAGAGCCAAATGGCTAATAAATACAGTAGCAGGAAGCAAATGTTGAAATGGTAGCACTTTCCAGTGTTTTCTGCCATGAATGTCTACTGGGAGAATCGTACTACCTAGTCCATCATTATCCAGATATTGGCTTCTTAGCCAAAACAGGCTATTACCATATTTTCCCCAAGTCTAGGGTTTATATATGTCAGAGAAAAGAATAAAACTAGCAAATACAAACACAAATTCATCAAATGAACAGCCAAATGTATGTCATCCAACAGCAATATTTTAGGTATAATATCTACAAAGAGGTAATAATTTCTCCTATGAGATACAACTTACTATTCTAGCAGCTGGTTATGATAAGGGCTTGTGGAAAGCATTCCTTGAGAGGATAGGACACCCACTGAGTTTCAGAGGTAGATGCATGGACAGGTGAGTCAGAACAGGTTTCCCAAATCCCCTACTTGTGCTGTAGACTTTATCCAGATGCCTAGTCCTTGGCCATAGTACTGTGACCATCTTAAATGGATTAAGAAAGAAAAAAATATGGAAAATTAAACTAATAAATAGAACACGGCCAGTTAAGGTACACATAAAGGGAGAAAAAATAGGTACAAAGAGATAAGAGGATTTAAAGAGCAATCAGTGATTACAAAAAAAGAATTGGAATCAGAAAAATAAAATTTTAATCAAGAAAGAGAATTACAATACAAATGAAAATATTAAAAGGAAAATTTAATATGTAAAAATAGACCTATCTCAATGTTGTTTAAAACATGAGTAAGTAGGATTGTAGAACGAGAGTAAGAATTAAGAACTAAAATGGGCGCCTGGGTGGCTTGGTCGGTTAAGCGTCCAACTTCAGCTCAGGTCACGATCTCAGGGTCCGTGAGTTCGAGCCCTGCGTCGGGCTCTGTGCTGACAGCTCAGAGCCTGGAGCCTGTTTCAGATTCTGTGTCTCCCTCTCTCTCTGCCCCTCCCCTGTTCATGCTCTGTCTCTCTCTGTCTCAAAAATAAATAATAATAAACATTAAAAAAAGAATTAACTAAAAATGTTGAGTATAGATAGCAATATGAAACTGACAATAAACATGACCAAGAAAAACTTTAAAAAGTTAAAAATGATTAGACAACTAGATAATTTTATTAAACAGCTATACAAAAAGCAATGGAAATAAATCAAGGCAATAGAAGAACTAAAAACATAACATGAATCTTGATTCTATCAAGTATGAGGCCTTAGTGATGTTATGCTTAGTATCAACAAGGACAGTGGCATGAACTAAATATGGCAATCAAAAACTTCTACATAGCAGATGTTAGTAATTCCATGGAAGAAAAAACTATTCTACACCTATCTGAATACACTTATCTGTTTGTACTTGAAAGACTAGCATTTCAGATGACATAGAAAAAACTTTGTAAACTTTTTGCTAGAAGGGGAAAGGAAAAACATTTCCATTTTAGTATAAACTGAAGTGCTTATGTATGATTATCCATACCAAGATAAACTATCTCGGCCTGGGCATATTTCTTTGTGAATCTGCTTTGGCACCCAAGAATAATCTTCAAGAACCAGAAAAGTGAACAGCTGACCAATTTATTAAGATATGGCCCATAAAAGTCTGGGTTTTATCCTGGTGTGAAATCCTTTTCTGGATAAAGAATAAATAGGTCTGTGATATTTTTTAAGTTTGTTTAATTGTTTTGAGAGAGAGAGCACGTACACACAAATGTTCACTCATGCATATGCCAGCGGGGGAGTAGCAGAGAAAAAGAGGGAGAGAGGTTCTGCACTGTCACCACAGAGCCCCACACGAGGCTCAAACTCCTAAACCATGAGATCAAGACCTGAGCTGAAATCCAGAGTCAAATGCTTAACTGATGGAGCCACCCAGGTGCCCGCTGTTCTATAATTTTTGAATCCATATTTAGCCTTCCCTTTGTTGGGAGTTCAGTAGTGGAGAATGATATGGCAAACAGCCTTGAGATGGTAGATGAGTCTGTGTGAGCTATTAATGCCTATATTAGTTTGTCCATACAAAAAAAAGGAAAAGAAAAAGTCAAAACCAGAGAGACAGCAAGGGAAAGAGTAGGTTGAATCACAAGGGAGGAAGCTCTGGGCTATAGTGAAGGGCAGGCACATAATAAAATGTCTGAAAGATGGGATGCATAGATCTATGAGCTGGTAATTGGGGAACTTTAATATTGTTCTAGAGAAGTTTAAAGATCATTGATTAAGATGTTTACTTTATATTTTACTTGTCACCTTAAGGACCAGTCCCCTAGAGAGACCTCAGTGAGATCCCAATTTGGCTTTAGCTTAGTCCCTATCCTTCACCGGCCCAGCCAGCTTACAGCATTCTCCTGTCCCCTGTTCTTGTACCCAATGTCTTTGTATTGTCCAAAACCACTTGATACACCAAGAATCCACATACAGCCACCTTCTTTACACCCTTTGAAGCACTTTGGGCTAAACCTTTTATTTCCACTCAGACTCACAGTCCCACACTCAGTTAGAAGTCAGCTGGATCTAAAAGGAAAACAATTAGATTATATTAAATGATACCAGAAGTATCAATAGCTGATAACCCACACCCACTTCCAAACCCTTTGAGAAAAACTGACATTTTAAAATAAGACACTTTAACTGCAATGAATATTCAATTGGTGGTATTTCAGTCACTATGAGAAAGTGAGAAAAGGAAATAAAATATCAGGGATTGTGGGAGAAATCAGGGAAGGGCGTTTTTAATAACTTGTAAGGTATATAATTTAAGTGGTTATATACTTCATGTCCAAATCACATTCTTGAAATGTTGATGTTTGCTGATTAATGCCTGATCACATCTTTCCTGTGATTTTTGTCCAATTTTTGCATACATTATCTAATGTAATACAGGTACGAGATTCATTTTGGTTACTTCTTTGATGAAACTTTTTGTCTTTATTGGCACCACAAATTAGGAGTGTAATCTTTGTCATGATCCAGTTTCTTTCCAGGCCATAATAATTGAATTTGTGCTCATTAGACCAATGAATTTTTGTTTTGGGTAGAACAAGTTCTATTTTATTAAAAAGATAGCTGTAAATACAGGTGAAATGACCTCTGTAGATGAAAAAAAAAGAAAAATCAACATAACTAAAAGCATAGTTAGAATTAAACATGCTCGTATATCTTTGATTGAAGGATATGATGTACAGATATTATTGTACACACATAATTCTCTCTGGTCTCTTCCATAGTAAACATTTCCCATTATGAAAAAACTACATCTGTGCAGCAGGACACGGATAGGAGCCTTGTGTGTTTTCTGCTGGTATTTCTTATTCTTCAAGTTACTCTTCTTTTGCTGGGTATAAAGGCACAGTCCAGAGAGTCAGTTCCAAGGAAATGGACACAAAATTGGGACATTGTCATATCTGAATATGATGTGAACCTGGCGGGGGGGGGGGGGAGAAATAAAATATGGCAAAAAGATGAGACTGAGAAAACAGGTACATAAATAATCTGAAGAGAACTTCAGAAGCAGGAGAACTTCTAGTTTTGTTTTTGTTTTAATTTTTTTTTTTAACGTTTTATTCATCTTTGAGACAGGGAGAGATAGAGCATGAACGGGGGAGGGTCAGAGAGAGGGAGACACAGAATCCGAAACAGGCTCCAGGCTCTGAGCCGTCAGCACAGAGCCCGACGCGGGGCCCGAACTCACTGACCGCGAGATCACAACCTGAGCCGAAGTCGGCTGCCCAACCGACTGAGCCACCCAGGCGCCCCAGAGAACTCCTAGTTTTAAAGTGAACAGTACACATTTGCCGCATGGCCTCTTCTTATTTCTGAGTGCATCGGAAAACATGAGAAATATTAACCATGGACTCCTACAGACCTGGGCCTGAATTCTAATTCCGGGTATTACTCAGATGTGAATTTGGAGGAGTAATTTTTACCTCTCTATCCCCTGATTTCCTCATGTATGAAATTAATCCCCTGATTTCCTCATGTATGAAATTAGGGTTAGATGTGTTTACTGTATTTTACATAGGCCTTGGAAGAACCAAATAGAATTATTGGCGCGAACTTCTTTATGCTATTAACTTATTTAAGCACAAGGTTGTCATTCCTTCATAGAATTTCTCTCAAGAAACAAATGTTAACAGCACATTATTTTAACTGATAAGCGCTCAGCCTTACCGATAGTTATTTCTATCCATAGGGAATGCCAAGTCAAGCATACAATGATACATAAAGAATATTCATTTTAGCAATAATTTGATAATGTTTTACTGGATCTATGTGGTAGATTAATATATGGCCATTCAATTGTTGGTGTACTATATTTGTACTAATAGGGAGTATTTTACAAATATAGTTTATAAAAACTGTTCGAAGAAATATGTATATTAATGTTAAGGATTGAGTGTCCGTATCCCTCCCACATTCATACATTGAAGCCCTAACCCTCAATGTGATGTTATTTGGAAAGAGAACTTTTGGGAGGTGATTAGGGTTAGATGGGGTCTTAAGGGAAGTGCCCTCATGATGGGATTAGTGCCCTTACAAGACAAGATACCAGAGAACTTGCTTTCTTTTTCTCTATGGGCATTCAAAGAGATCATAACACATACCCAGAGATAAATTACTGTTGCTTGAGCCACACAGTCTGTGATATTTGTTATGGCGGCCCGAGCTAAGATAGTTGCATAAACTTATTTAGTTAAAAACCCTAATATGTGTAAATTAAGGTGATAAAGCAGAAGAAGAGACACCAAACACTTTACAGTGGTTAGCAGTGAGATTTAACATTCAGTGTTTCTCACTTTTTTCTCTATACATTTTTACAAGATATAAACATTTTCTAATGTGTGTGCATTATCCTTCTGATTAGAAAAGAGAAAAAAGGTACATTTACTTAAAAAAGTAAATCTCAATTGAAATTTTAGAGAGAATTCTCGAGTTTAAAGTAAAAAAGAGTGAAACTATTCTTGATCATGTTAACAGCGTACATACCTTAGGCAACTTGCTAGAGCTTTCTAAGCCTCAGTCCCTTCATTTGTAAATTTTGTAGAACAGTGTTAGCCCTCCCCAAGATCCTGGGATTTAGTAGGGGGAAAACTGAGATAAAACACGAGAAAATTTTTAGAAACCATAAAAGTATTTTTCCTATGTACAGTATATCATAAATAACTTTGTCACTACATATATTAAGAAAACCTATTTCTGAATAAGAAAGAAGGAGGGAACAATATTTAGGCATGAGAACTTTAAGACTCAGCACACAAAGATGCTTTTAAAAAGTTATTCAACCGTATAAAAGGGAATGAAGATTGAAATTGTTAACTTCACCAACCCTGTCTGGGAACAAAGAGCACTTTTCTATTATTCTTTGATGTCACTTATTTCCAGTGGTATATTCTTATCTTTTTCAAAGCATTATACAGGTCTTCTCTGTCTGCTAATCTCATTTGCCATTCTTCTTTTCAATATCTCTGCATTTCAATCTTGGTGTACTTCAGAAAATAGTTCATATTCTTAGTTCTGATCAGACTAGATTAATCAAGATCTGTGGCTCCTTATCACTTTGAATAGTTCAATAGGACCTTTTGACAGAAAACAATATTCTGGATTTTCTTAAGAAAAGTGATACATGCCATTAAAGAAAACCCCAAACCTGTCTTTTGTATCTTAATTGATGCTTAATTAACTTTAGCACTGTGTACAGTAAGGTATTAAAAAAGCAAGCTAAGGCTGATGTTGAACAGCTTTGCTGTGTATTTGACAGATCATTCACTCTGAAAAATATAGTACCATTTTCCTGTGACTTACCTTCATTTTACTGTAGGAGTAAAAAGCTTGATGAAATAAAGGTCACATATGGAATTAATTAAAAACCAAAACAAAGTAAATACCATGACATTGCTTCCTTAAAGGACAAGTTTTTGGAGTGCCTGAGTGGCTCAGTTGGCTGAGCATTTGATTTTGGCTGGGGTCATGATCTCGTGGTTCATGAGTTCAAGCCCTGCATTGGGCTCTGTGCTGACAGCTTAGAGCCTGGAGCCTGCTTCAGATTCTGTGTTTCCCTCTCTCTCTCTGCCCTTCCCCAACTCATGCTCTGTCTCTCTCTCAGTCTCTCAAAAAAATAAACATTAAAAAAAGAAAAAGGACAAGTTTTCTATGGAATAGCTGGCACCCAAGGCTAAAAATACGTCTGTCCTTGGTATCTTCTTGTCCTCAATAGATACATCACCTTGTCAGAAGATATATGGGTACCTTGTCATACGTATTTAGTCATGGACATCCCAAACTTCATATTTTCCATTGAAAATTAGAAGGATAGAAAATTTGCAATAAAGAAAACTAAAAGTCACAGGCTTTGCATTGTCACTGCAGATTAAAAATGTAGTATGCAGTGTTTTCACATTAAATATGAAATGAATCTGCTTCCTAAGTATGTGCTTTTTTTAGAAGAAAGTAAAGAAAGGTAGACTTCTCGACGTTCTCTAGGTTCAAAGATTGCCTAACTAGATTGAAACAGATATTTATATAAAACACAGGAAGATGTGAAAGTCATAAGTTAAGCTTTAGAAATAAAAATGGGGTTAATCCAGAAATACTTACGAAATGAAAATTCTTTGAGGGAAAGTGATTTTGTAAAAGGCTACTTGATGGTTACTAGTGTTTTATTTGTGTATGTACTGACTTTAATTGCAGTGGCCTTGAGATATAATTCACACATCATACAATTCACCCATTTAAAGTGTACAATTCAATATTTTAGTGTATTCACATGATTGTGCAACCATTGCCACAATCTAATTTTAGCACATTTTCTTCTCTCCTAAAAGAAACTATGTACTCATGAGCAATCAGTTTCCATTCCCACCTTCTTCCATCCTCTAACTCTGATGAATGCTTAATCTAAATTCTGTCTCCAGAGATTTACCTAAATATTTCATTTATAAGGAATCGTATAATATGTGGCATTCTGTGATTGGCTTCTTTCTCTTGGCATAATGTTTTCAAGGATTACCATTGTTGTCATATGTGCCAATACTTTATATTTACTGTGAAATAATATTCCGTTCTATAGATACATCAGATTTTATTTACCCATACATCATTTGGATGTTCGGGTTGTTTCCACTTTTTGGTTATCATGAATAATGCTTCTCGGAACATTTATATCTGTTTTTGTGTTGATGCATTTTTTTTCTCATGGGTATATAAGTAGGGGTGGAATTGCTGGGTTCTATGGCATAGGTGATGAATATTGCTGGGGATGGTGGATTTGAGACTCATTCGGAGAAGAATGATAAGAGTAAGATAATATGAAAATAAAGACCAGTAACACTACAGAGCAAGAGAGGCAAATGCTGGTTCAAGGGTATGTCCATATTTAAGCAGTCGATGGAAAGGTGAAATTGAAGAAGAAGTAAAACAGAGCTGTTCAGAAACTGAAGAAGAAAGCCATGTCAGTGCTACAAATAGTTCATGAAGATCAAGAATAGAGACATGGATACTAAATGTGGCATAAAGGAGATCAAGCATTGGTGACCTTGGAGGGAACAGTGTTTGTAGAATGAAGAAAGGCGTACTGCATAACAAAGGTTTCTGGAGTCAGGGGCAGGGACCTGGTCAATGTGGGGAAATAGTTAGCAATTTTGATTTTGAAAGGAAAGACTGTGATAGGGCTGCCGTTCAAAGTAGGTAAGCATGTTTGTAATCGGAGAAGAGAAGTCATTACAAAGAAAGGAGCTCTGAGAGGGAACTGTTCACTGAGAAAAATACCAAGTGAGGTGGGAGAGTGTCAGACAAAGAACACAAGTGCAGCCTTTGAAATCAGGAAATACCATTCTAATAAGTCTACATTGATGAAGGGAGGGAAAGCTGTTTTCTGAGGGATTTTTATTTTAGTTCTAGAAAATGTTAAGTAGTTCATCGGATGATTATTCGACATTCCTTAAGCCTGTATTTTGTTCCAGAAACTGTTAAGTGCTTTAGGCATGAAATCTGATTCTCACAGCAATTTTATGGTGTACCATTGTTAATCACAATTTACAGATGATAAAACTGAGGTTTAATGTTTAGGCAACTTAAAAGATCACAGAAAAATGAAAGTATGATTTAAACTCAGGCCTGTATAACTTAGCTTTTAACCAGTATATTAGCCTTTTTATTATGTTGGCCTCAATGTTTTCTGTGAATTAGAAGATTTCAATTTCTGACATTTGGAGGGTAGGATCTATGTTTGACTAGATCTGTGACTGTTTTAATGTGTAGGAATATAAATCTAGAGTAGATACGAATATGAAAGCTGAGGCTGTTTCTGATTTCTAAATGTCTGTCTTTAACACAAGAGGTGAAGACAGTGATGTGAATGTCTTGAGGCCACGTCCTACTCATGAAAACATAGCTCTGTGCCCTCTCCAGTAGGGGGCAGCACACACCAACATGCAGCCATTCACTGTGTCTGCAGACCGTGCAAAGAATACAGAGAGACCTTTGAAGAGTCCACTGTATGGAACTGGAGAGTGTGATGCTAAGTGAAATAAACCATAGGAAGAAAGACAGATACCATATGTGTTCACTCTTACGTGGATCCTGAGAAACTTAACAGAAACCCATGGGGGAGGGGAAGGAAAAAAAAAAGAGATTAGAGTGGGAGAGAGCCAAAGCATAAGAGACTCAAAAACTGAGAACAAACTGAGGGTTGATGGGGGGTGGGAGGGAGCGGAGGGTGGGTGATGGGTATTGAAGAGGGTACCTTTTGGGATGAGCACTGGGTGTTGTATGGAAACCAATCTGACAATAAATTTCATATATTGAAAAAAATAAAAATAAATAAAAATAAAATGTATTTAATGAAAATATATGTATGTTTAAAAAAAAAAAGCCCACTGTAAAAAGGTACTGAAAAACCTGATCCTATACTAATAGGGTCCTGCCTTGAGAAAGCATTTTGTGAACTATAGAGATTACAGTTTTGATCTGTATTGTCTATTCGTTAGTTTAAGAGCTATGTTGTCAATTCTGTATGAGAGTCATAATGGAGATACTTAGAAATTGAACTGATTATAAATTAATCTCTATCAAATAAATTTAATATCAAAAACGTAATTCTTAAAACTCAGAATAGTGAGACGAATTTCACAGAATCAGTGCTTGGGAATTGATGCTTTTAAGATCTGCCAGCATTTAAAACTGTGGGGTATGAATAACAATGTATTAGCTATTGGCTATATGAAAGACAATATAATAATACTACAAGATGGAATTTGTTTTTGTATTTAGAAGGCCACTCGCCTATTTTAGGCTTTTGTTAAGAATATGCTACACCCCCTGTTTGCTATTTTATTGGTGTTCAAATCACCATTATTTCATCAGATACATTGTTTTGAAAAATTCTTTAAGCTTGGTGCAATTAATTCACAGACCAAAAAATAAAATTATGGTAGATTGTGGAGGACACAGACTAGGAATTTTAGAAATAAAAGAAAGCTATAACCCAGCTAGTGATAGCTTTTTGCTTAAAGAGAAACATCATGTTTCAAGGCAACCTTAGACACTTTCCTTAATAAACACAATTTAAAAATACATTAATTCTAGCTCCAGGGTGTTCAGTTACCTGTAGAAAACAAGCTAAGATGTGCTGAGTGATCTCATTATATGTATATTAGTTAATAGACAATACTTTATAGCTAAAAAATAAAGGCTTAAGTGGGTATTGTACTTTACCTAGTGTCATATAGCTGGCAAAGACAGGATTCAAACATACGCCTAACTCCAGATCTCATGATCTTTCTAAAAACCACACCACATCATTCTCATGATCCTACTGTAAGTATTTGGATCTACCATATAGAATGATTTCTCATGAGTTAAGAATCCTAAGGACTGAAGCCAAGAAGGCTCAGAAGAACCAGAACCAGTAACAAAGTTATCTTCCCAAAGTTTCCTTTTCCACTTTTCTGTTAGTATACATCAGAAGCCATTCCCTAAGTAAGAGGAAGAACTCTAGATACAGACAGGATCTGTCATCTACAAAAACAATGGAAGAGCCAGGCCCTGAAAGAACAACCTCCTTCTAGGGCCCCTGTGCCTCTCTTCCCTGGAACATTCTCCTATTCAGAAAGCCAGTTTCCTTCCATCTTCTCCTGGATCATTCCCTTTGATGTGCTGGGCTGGGCTTCCTTCTCTGACTTTCAGACAATCTTTTAGACAACCTTTTATTCCAACCTTTCAGACAAACTCTGTACCAAAAAATGTCAAGGCTTTACCATGAGGACTAGTAACCGATCTGTGAAGTACCTTCAATAATGGCTGCACTTTGTAATAAAGTTTTCGCATATTTTACAAACTAATCAAGGCATAATTGAAATACAGTCAACTATACATATTTAAGGTATGCATTTGGGTTATTTCACATTTGCATATATCTCTAACACCATCACCTTAATGAGGGTAACACCTATGGCCATAACTCCAAAAAGTTTCCTTATCCCTTTTGTGATGTTCTGATTTATAATAAATATTTGGCTTTTGTCCCCACCTCTGGCACAGATCTTCTAAAACCCTGGGAATTTTCTAAGCTATAAAAGCAATAAAGGTGTCTTTTGTTATTCACAACAAGCCCTTTCAGCCACCTGAGCTCATGTCCATGAGGTGACTTTTGGAAAGCCCCTAGATGACCACAGAATGGGGTTTGGTTACCAAAGGAACCAATGATGTAATTAGATGCTTGAAACTTTTAGTCCTATCCCACACTTTCTGGTACAGAGAGCGGAAGGTTGAATTAATCATCTAGGGTCAATGATTCAATCAGTTGTGCCTACACAATAAAGCCTTTGTCAAAACCCAAAAGGATAGGTTCCAAGAACTTTGGGGTGGTGAGCACGAGGAAGTGCTACCAGAGTGTCATGCTTGGAGAGGATATGAATGCCACTCACTCTTTCCCACCTACTTCGCTGATGCCTCTCTTCCATAAGGCTGTTCCTGAGTTGTATCCTTTTAGAATAAGTCGATATTCCAATAAGTAAACTGTGTTCCTGAGTTCTGTGAGCCATTCTAACAAATGATGGAGCTGGAAGAGGGGATGAAGAGTTTCTCATTTATAATGGGTTGGTGAGAAGCACAGATAACAACCTAGACTTTTTTATCGTCGTCTGATGTGGGAGGAAGTCCTGTGGGACTGAGCCCTTAACCTGTGAGATCTGATGCTGTCTCTAGAGAGATATTGTCAGAATTGAGTTAAAGGACACTGAGCTGGTGTCTGGAGAATCAGAATTGCTTGGTATGGCAAAAGAAAAAAAAAAGGAAAACCTGAACTCAATATATCTGGTGTCAAATAAAATATTGAGAGTAGTAATGAAGTAGTAAGTCTACAGAACACAGAAATTTTCCTTTGTACCTTTGCAACCCATCTGTTAACTCCATTCCTGTCCACAGCCAGCCATTGCTCTGTTTTTGGTCATCATAGATTTGTTTACAAGATCTTGAATTTATATAAATAGAGTCATGCAATATGTAGATAGTGTGTGAATGGTCAACAAACACAACGAAAAGATGCTCAATAGTTTTAGTCATCAGCAAAAAGTAAATTACAACTATAGTGAGATACTGATACATACTGATTTGATTAGCTAAAATTACAAAGTTGGACTTCTTCAAGTGTTGACAATGATGTAAAGGAACTAGGGCTCTCATATATATATATATATATATATATATATATATATATATATACATACATACATACATATATACACTGCTATGGGGATGGAAAATGGTACAACCACTTTGAAAAAGTAGTTGGACAATTTGTTAAAAAGTTAAATGTCACCTACCATATTATCCACCCATTCTACTTTAAGGAATTCATCCAAGAGAAGTGAAAGCCTATGTCCACACCAAGACTTGTATGTGGATATTCATAACGGCTGTATTTGTAATAGCCTCAAACTTGAAAAACAAATGTTCATCCATATGTAAAAAGATAATTATGGTATATTGATACAATGTAAAATTAAAAGCAAGAAAAAAGGATAAACTATTGATACATTCAACAACATGGCTGAATCTTAAGGGCTTTATGTTTTTATTTTATTTTATTTTATTATTTTTTTTAATATTTTTATTTATTTAATTTACATCTAAGTTAGTTACCTTATAGTGCAACAATGATTTTAGGGGTAGATTCCTTAATGCCCCTTACCCATTTGGCCCATCCCCCCTCCCACAACCCCTCTAGTAGCCCTCTCATTGTTCTCCATATGTTTTGTCCCCCTCCCTGTTTTTATATTATTTTTGCTTCCCTTCCCTTATGTTCATCTGTTCTGTGTCTTAAAGTCCTCATATGGGCAAAGTCATATGATATTTGTCTTTCTCTGACTAATTTTGCTTAGCATAATGCCCTCTAGTTCCATCCATATAGTTGCAAATGGCAAGATTTCATTCTTTTTGATTCCCAAGTAATACCCCATTGTATATATACACCACATCTTCTTTATCCATTCATCCATCGATGGACATTTGGGCTCTTTCCATACTTTGGCTATTGTCGATAGCACTGCTATAAACATTGGGGTGCATGTGCCCCTTCGAAACAGCATACCTGTATCCCTTGGATAAATACCTAGTAGTACAATTGCTGGGTCATAGGGTAGTTTTATTTTCAATTTTTTGAAGAACCTCCATACTGTTTTCCAGAGTGGCTGCACTAGTTTGCATTCCCACCAGCAGTGGAGAAGAGATCCTCTTTCTCCACATCCTCCCCAACATCTGTTGTTGCCTGAGTTGTTGATGTTAAGCATTCTGACAGGGGTGAAGTGGTATCTCATTGTGGTTTTGATTTGTATTTCCCTGATGATGAGTGATGTTGAGCATTTTTTCATGTGTAAGTTGGCCATCTGGATGTCTTCTTTGGAGAAGTGTCTATTCATGTCTTTTGCCCATTTCTTCACTGGATTATTTGTTTTTGGGTGTTGAGTTTGATAAGTTCTTTATAGATTTTGGATACTAACCCTTTATCTGATATGTCGTTTGCAAATATCTCTCCCATTCTGTCAGTTGCCTTTTAGTTTTGCTGATTGTTTCCTTCACTGTGCAGAAGCTTTTTATTTTGATGAGGTTTCAATAGTTCATTTTTATTTTTGTTTCCCTTGTCTCTGGAGATGTGTTGAGTAAGAAGTTGCTGCGGCCAAGATCAAAGAGGTTTTTGCCTGCTTTCTTCTTGAGGATTTTGATGGCTCCCTGTTTTACATTTAGGTCTTTCATCCATTTTGAGTTTATTTTTGTGTATGGTGTAAGAAAGTGTTTCAGGTTCATTTTTCTGCATGTTGCTGTCCAGTTTTCCCAGCACCACTTGCTGAAGAGACCATCTTTTTTCCACTGAATATTCTTCCCTGCTTTGTCAAAGATTAGTTGGCCATACGTTTGTGGGTCCATTCTGGGTTCTCTATTCTGTTCCATTGGTCTGAGTGTCTGTTCTTGTGCCAGTACCATACTGTCTTGGTGATTACAGCTTTGTAATACAGCTTGAATTCTGGGATTGTGATGCCTCCTGCTTTGGTTTTCTTTTTCAAGATTGCCTTGGCTATTCGGGGTCTTTTCTGGTTCCATACAAATTTTAGGATTGTTTGTTCTCTCTCTGTGAAGAATGCTGGTATTATTTTGTTAGGGATTGCATTGAATATGTAGATTGCTTTGGGTAATATTGACATTTTAATAATATTTGTTCTTCCTATCCAGGAACATGGAATATTTTTCCATTTTTTGTATCTTCTTCAATTTCTTTCATAAGCTTTCTATTGTTTTCAAAATTTCAAGATATAAAATCAATGCATAGAAATCAGTTGCATTCTTATATACAATGAAGCAACAGAAAGAGAAATCAAGGAATCAATCCCATTTACAATTGCACCAAAAACCATAAAATACCTAGAAATAAATCTAACCAAAGAGGTGAAAAATCTATACAAGGGCTTTATGTTTTTAAAGCTACTGTCTGCCTTTAAGGGGTTTTCAGTGATGGGAAGAGGTAATAAAGGGAGAAGAGAGATATGGCTTTATTGTAACCATTTGAAGATTTTTTTCTCCCAGTATATACACAAGATGGCTTCCCTGGTGTATATCAGATGTGGGGAGTGATACGCAGAGAAAATTTGACATGTTAGGTGCCCTTTTTTCTGTCTTTTCTGTCTCCCTTCCTCCAGGTCAATTTCAGTCATGAAAGTAGTATTGAACTTTCCTGGCATGTCTTGAGTCAAACTACATAGTCTCAGATCTTCTCAGGCAGAGCTAATTCTAGATAGTAACGACATGAAATTATCATTTTAAAGTCTTTGCCAAAAAAGCATAGGTCTCCAAGGAATAACAGACACCTAAGGAAACTCTGAAGCTTATAGATCTGCCTATAAGCTACCTACTTAAGCGGTAGGTACTCTACCTACTTGAGTTCCCAAGGTCCAAGTAAAGACCCAGCAAAATCCTGAGAGCCCGGGTACATTTTATTTGGGTAATATTATTTCAAATTCATTATACTTTTAAGAAGCACATCTTGAATTAAAGCAAAATAGGAACTATTTGAGAAGTAAAACCACTCTATTCCTTTAATGGAGACTCTCTCCCACAGCCTCATTTCTTTTAGAATTGGTCATCCTTTTCATAAAGCTCTTCGAATTTGATATCCGCTTGCTGTATATTCAGCCATATCTCTGTGTTATTCATACTAAACCAAGTGATTGTTCTTCCTATTACAAAAAATCCCTGATTATGCATTTTGATATGGTCTGTTTGTCTAGAGGTTTCCAAGTAGTTCATAAGTATTATGACCTTTATTTTTCTCATAAAGAGCAATTCCCAGTCTTCTCTAAGGTTTTCAACTAGACCAATTAAAAAACTTTAACTTTTTTTACTCAATTTCATCTTACTTTGTTCCAATAAACCAAATGCATATTTCTCAAGCAGATAAAATGGCACGTATTCAGTGAATCCCACATCTGTATACATGACCCAGGACAGGGTCACTTCCCCTGAAAGCAATCCTCCACATCTGCAGGCACCCTGTGTGTTTCTCCATTTTTGTTTTGTCCAGATGTTTTATAATTGCCCTCATTCTCTCTCCTACAAAAGACCACCCCATGATATCAATTAAAAGCAATCTTCTGCTTGTATCAGTTCAGCCAACTTATGATAGGCAAAACCTCCTGGATGATGACAGGACCAGAATCTTCATCCAAGCTTAGAGATGGCAGATGATTTGGAAAGGCTTGATCAGCATGCACTTAACACAAGATGGAAAGCATGTTAGTTATCGTAAAGCAGTAAATGTAGAGGGGGGAGACACCTGGGTGGCTCAGTTGGTTAGGCGGTTAGGTGATTGGGTGTCCAACTCTTGATCTCAGCTCAGGTCTTGATCTCAGGGTCATTAGTTCAAACCCTGAATTACATTCCACCCTGGGCATGAAGACTACTTAAACAAAAAGTATAGAGAAAATAAAGAGCTCCACACAGTTTACAACTAATGGGAGGAGCATTATATTTTCATTCTTTTTAATACAATAAACATTTTAATCTGATTGAGACTATTAACTTCTGTTT
This sequence comes from Panthera tigris, assembly GCF_018350195.1. Classification (NCBI taxonomy): domain Eukaryota; kingdom Metazoa; phylum Chordata; class Mammalia; order Carnivora; family Felidae; genus Panthera; species Panthera tigris. Next base: position 83,964,759 of record NC_056661.1, read on the forward strand.
AAACATGATATCACAAGGTTGTAATTTAGAGTTCAAAAATAGAATAATTAGGTTTTTAAATACCTTAAATCAAATTAAATGTACTAAAAATTAAGAAATATAAATATGTCTTACATACATTTAGTCCTAACCTGAGTTTTCCAGAGAGCAAGCGTTAAGAGAAAAAAATTCCTTACAGGTCACTTATTTGGGAAGTGATCCTGGTGAGCAGGGATGGAGGGTAAAAGTGAGAATGGGCACCAGAGAAGCCCTTTTGATTACCTCCACATCAACTGATTACCAGCTTATCACAGAAATGGTATCTCCTCTTATTCACAGTCCCGCCCACACCAAAGAGGAGGGTATTCTACCAGATGTGTATACCAGAGGGTGGAAATCTTGAGGCCATCTTAGATTCCTGCCTACTACATTGAGCTAAACATAGAACTAAAATCCTGTATTGAACAGATAGAAAATTATATATTGAACAGCTCAGTAGATTAAGATGAAATGGAAGACAAACATAATCATACAAGAAATACGTAAACATTTTAACTTCAGTTACATGGTGTTTAAGGATAATTGCCTTATTTTTCACATGGATTGAAATATCTTGATGTTAAAAGTTGCCAAAGAGCCATCCATTTTCAAGTCATGGAAAACCATATTGATTATAGACCTGTTGGTCCAGGTAATCATTTAAAAAAAATACAATTTAAGCTATAGACATAATAGCAACATTATAAAAGCTGGAGGGAAATGAGAAAAGAAAAATATTAGGGTGTGAGGGTAGAGCACTCATGAGTGAAATTGTGTCCTCACAATCCTATATGTGAGGACATAGTGAGAAGTGAACCAGGAAGCAAGCTCTCAACAGATGCTGAATCTGTTGGCATCCTGATCTCAGACCTACAGCCTCCAGAAATGTGAGAAGCAAATTTCTGTTGTTTATAAACCACCCAATTTATGGTATTCTGGATAGCAGCTCCAACAGACTAAAGCATACACATTAAGGATGAAGACACTGAAGCTGAGAAGTGAGGTCACACAGTTAGCAAGTGGTAGAGCTGGGGTTTGAACTCAAGGAGACTGCATCCTACATTGGCATTCTAGATCTTACATTTCTTGGCAGTGGGCTTAGTTGACTCTGATTACACACTGTCATTTCCTTCAAAGACAGCAATCTAGGAGAGCAAGGAGGAAGTGAATAGCAGGATTTCTTTCACCTAATAGTCTATGATCCCTGCCAGGGTCCCACTGAGTGTACAGGCCTCTCCTACAAAAAGTTATGATTTACCCTCTAAGCTATAATCTCATAAATGTTTTCTCCTTTTCTCATTTATTTCATGTTATATTATTCAATAGTGTATTGAAAACACCTACCTTAATTATTACTACTTCAATTTTTTTTCTTCTGGAATCATTGCCCCTATCTTGGAAAATTTCCAAATTTATATCAAAAATTAATGAGTGTATAAAGAGACATTCTTTTTATTCTATTTCACTTTGTTAGATCACCTGTTACTAGTTCATTTCTGTTGGAGATCTCAAAGAACTATCATTCACACAAAGGAAAATGCATACATTAAAAAATATAATTCATGGGGCACCTGGGTGGCTCAGTTGGTTAAGCCACAGACTCTTGATTTCTGTTCAGGTCATGATCTCATGGTTTTGTAAGTTCAAGCCCCACATTGGGCTCTGTGCTGACAGTGCAGAGCCTGCATGTGATTCTCTATCCCACTCTCTCCATCTTTCTCTAAATAAATAAATAACCTTTAAAAAATTAATTCATGATTTTCCACCATCCTTTGGTAAAATGGCCCTCAATTTTCCTCTTCTGCCATTCTTCTACTTCTCCATATACAGCCTTGTTTTTCCTTTTTAATCTGCAAACCCAAGGGAGTGAGTGGAAATTACATCTCTACTCCTCTGAATAGAATATTTTTGCCCATCCCTACTCCTGAAAATAAAAGTGATAAAAGCAAACTATAAACTTTAACTTTTGTTATATCACTGTTTGCAAATTTATTTTTAAAATTATCCTTAAGTGAAAAAGTATAAATTAACAAATTATTTTAAAGTTAGCCTCTTAATCTTTCAGTAAATAATGATAGGGATGATGTATATGACTTGAATGAATCTAACCTCGGTTTTTTGTTGTTGTTTTAAGAATACTTGGATCGAATTAGCTGAGTCTAGGAAATTGACCTTGCTTCACTTCCTATCCTACAGATTTATAGTTGTTACTAATTAATGTGATGGGTGGGAGTTGAGAAGATAGGAAAAACTTCATACTCAAATGTTAGCATTAAAATTTTCCTGGAAATAAGGACATGAGATCCACATGCCAAATGAATAAAATGTTTATTATAACAGCTCCCAAAATACTTAGATTAAAATAGCATATTATCTATTTTAAAGTAATGTGATTATCATAAAAGTTAGAGGAATATTTTTGTGATTCAACTTAATCTGAATTGCTACTTAAGGGTTAATTTTCTCACCTTCATTTAGGTCATTGTTACTCATTTATACATGTAGTTAGTGGAAACTGGTGTTAAAAAAATGAACTGAGTAAATTTTTTAAAGATCTTACTGGCTGTATTCAATGATTTAGGAATCAAACAACATCCAATTTAGTAGATGTAAGGAGCTTGGAGGAGCAGTACAAGATGACTTTTATGGGGAAAAAGGAATAGGAACAAGGAAGTTGCACTGGGCAAAAAGGCAAGTTGGTTATTGTAAAGTTACTTTAAGGGATGGCAGGGGTCTATCAGGAAGATTACCTAATTAGTGCTGATTGGGTGTCTCCTGATAGACTGATTTAAGATTCCATTTCTTGAAGAAGCCAATACTGTAACTAAATCTTCTAAGTCTCAGTTTGGTGACAGAAGGCTTACCATAGTGAACTCCATTTTGGGCCCGTTGTTTCATTTTAACACTAGATAAAAACACCAGGCACAGGTGAGTCAAATTCAAATTCAACTGATAATGATTGAGAACTCCAGTGATCTGGAAATGTAATGAACCCCCAGGATTTATTATCTTGTTCAAATTTCATGGAAATTTGGACTTAAGTACAACTCTTCCCTTATAGTTGAGCAAAGTGTTTAAGAGAAGTTAAATTATGTACTGAAAGTTAAGTACATAATTTAAGTAACTAAATAATAGAACTAGGTTGGAACGTCGAGTGAAATTAAGTCCTATGCTCATTTGGGTAGAGAGGAAAGAGAGCTCAAGGTATTAGAGATCATTTCAGCCTATCTCGGTGGGGGAGGGGGGGATGGAACCACCAAAGCCTTTGTAGAGAAGATGAGTTGGAGCAAGATTACTAGTTTCCTTGACAAAGGCTCATTGTACATTTACTAGAAGAGGAACGTAAAAGAAGGAGTAAGTAAGAAAGTAAAGATGATGTTTTGGGAAATTAATTGAGATATTGATTGGCATTTGGAATTAGCATTGCCTTATCTCTCCTCTTTATAGTCAGACTTAAAAAAAAATCGTCTGTGCTCATCGTCACCATTATCCTCTTATTACTCATGGGTTACCTGACTTTCAGCCACAGCACTTTGCTGACATGTCGTCAGTGACATCAGTATCCCTAAGTCCAATAGATATTTTTTTAGGCTTCATCTTTGTTAACCGTTTTTCATATGTAAAACTATTGATAGCTCTTCTCCATTTTAGAAAAATTCTCCCAGGTTGTCCTGTCCCTGCACTCTCCCTGGTCTGAATCCTACTTTTATTTTTCTTCCCTTTTCACTCTGTTCTACAATCTGCTCCTCTTTGCCAAATAACGGTTAACGGTACCCCAGCTGTTTTTTATTTCTATTCTGTATCCTTGGACAACGTCATTTGTACCCACAGTTTCTGTTACTATTTCTTGATACTTCACAAAGATACCTCTTTCTGGTCCAGACTGTTCCTCAAATTCATCATGTTCAACACCTTTTCACATACTCCCTCTTCCTTCCTCACAAACGGTCTTCTTGACCATTCCCTACATTGGGAACTCACCACTCTCCCTAATATTTTCTCTGTGCAATTGTCCACTAGCCCTACCACATCTCATAGTGCTGAATTAATGATCAAGGTCTATTGCTTTGACCTCCAGAATACATTATAAGTCTGTCTGCCATTTTATTCTCCACCTCTGTTGTCGTAGGGTGGGTTATTCTCTCCTGTGGGAGCAATTTGAATAGCTTCCCACTCATGTGTGCAAATGCAGTCTTCCTTTTTTTAGTCACTTTTCCACATCACAGCCAAGGTGAATTTTTCAAATTGTTACTCTTATCATAACATCCCATTTCTGAACAATCATTTTTCAAATAAAGATAAAATACCTTAATGTATATTAAAAGACCCTGCATAGTCCAATCTTTTCAACTTAACTCGCTCTGTTCTCTCTTTCTCTTAGAGTTCCAGCAACCATATATTTACATGGTATTACATGCACCATGGTTTTTCTTATCTTAGGACATTTGCACATGCACATCCTTAGGCCCAGAACAGTTCCCTTCCTCCCTTCATCTTCTTACTGCATCCTCATTCCCAGCTCAAGTTTATTTATTCAGAAAAGAGATGGGCGCATCTGACTATATCACTGTTTATGCGATATGTGCTAATGAGATCATATTCACTGTTTTCATAACATATATTGCATTTATACTTATTATCTTATTAATTTGTGTGATGGCTTTCTCCCTCTATGTAGAACATGTGCTTATTTTTGCTCACTATTGTAGGCCCCTAATTTGACATAATGCCTGTGCTGTAACAGATGAGGAATACATATTTACTGAGTAAATAAATAAGTAAATGATTTGGTAAATGTAAGATTGGAGATCATACCTTTGTTATAGAATTCCCCTTGAGATACCTCACTTATCTCCCTTACTAGAAGACTTGGCTTTGAAAGTAGACACTAATCTAACCCACTCATATTTCCCTTAAATATCTAAGCTGGAACACAGTTTAAGTGTTTTGTTAACATTTAAACTGAAAGAAAATATATAAGTGGAAATCAAAATTCAAATCAATGTTTTCTTTTTGACGTTTTAAGCAATATTCCTCCTACTCCTTGATAAGAATCAGAAATTCATGGGTGTTCTTCAAAGGAACAGAATCCAAACGGGAACCTCTGAATATACATTTTTAAGTAGTTATCTCTGATATTAGAAGGCAAGTTTGAGAAATATCAATTTAACATTGTTAATATATTTATATTGATAATAGATGTAGTAATGAGAAAAAAAACAATGACATCATTCACATGTCTTTTTTTTAAGTTTATTTATTTTGAGAGAGACAGCATGAGTAGGGGAAGGGCAGAGAGGGGGAGAGAGAGAATCCCAACCAGGCTCCACACTGTCAGTGCAGAGCCCAACATGAGGCTCAAACCCTTGAACCATGAGATCATGACCTGAGCTGAAATCAAGAGTTGGAAGTTCAACAAACTGAGCCACCCAGGCACCCCTTATTCACACGTCTTAAGAAAAAAACCACATTCTTCTATTTTTCCTACCTTTTCTTTTCCCCATCTATACATTCATATTGCTGTAGTCCAAAATCAATATTTATTTATAATAGACTTGCAAATTGTGCCTTATTTTTCCTGAATTATAAGTATACTTGAGATTTCATGTATCAGTTTTTTGCTAAAGGCAGGAACACATTTGTCCTCCTAAATGATAAAGGAATTGTTACTTATGTATTCAGGTTGGGGATACACTACTTAAGATTGGATGCTGATAGCATGGTTGTACTTAATGTGTAATTTATTGTAATCCTTAATGGTGCAATTATGTCTCATACATTTTACTGTATATTCTTTTGGGAAATCTCAATCTAAGTGCTAACATTTTTCTAAGTTCAACTGTGTGGGTTAAATTGTCTGGAAAATAGCTAGGCTGAGAAGGCCATGTTAAGATTATTACAGTAGCACTTTAGTGAAAAATTAGAGTGTCAAGGAAGAGTTGTACTCAGATGAGTGACCTCATATTGATTTTAAACAAAGGGACAAGTGGTTTCCTAGGGAAAGAGAGAAAGGATCTTGTCTTTGGCTCAGCATTTTAAAATGATAATAAATCAGATCAATGACATTCTAATGGTTTCAGTTTTGGAACAGTCAAGATTTCTGCTAGGGTCGGATCAGGGTTTCAGAATTAGGGTTTCATAACTTAAAGATTGCTATTAAATATACTTCAAAATGTCAGAATGACAGTCAAGGCTCTGCAAAATTCCAGGAGCCTCTCCTTATTCAGGGCTTTTTGTTTTTTAAAGAAAATGCTACACAAACTAGTATCTATGCTACGTTCAGAAAAAAAAGCAGTGTTGACTCCCAGCCCAAAAGCATTATCTACAAGATGGCTTCTCAATGTGCACAACATGGCTCCCTGTCCTGCTACTTGGACTTGGTCAATTATCAGTCCTGCTTTTTACTGTACTGAAGTCAGTTCCCCATGTACGTGGTCTAAGGGAACATAAATAGTACCCTTATTTCATTGAAATTTAGTTTCTGACCACATCACCTTATGCTAAACAAAAGTGAAAACTGGGAAGTGTAGAAGAGAACTTTGCCTCAAAAACCTGTCACAAAATCCATCCAATAATGTTACTGCTGTTAATTTATTATCTAATATTGCCCAGACTGTATTGTAGTGTTGTATTGTAGTGTTGTATCCAACACTAGCTGCAAAAATAAGGATTCCAAAAGGGAATCCTTACACTGTGCTTCCTCAAAAATATACGGCATTAAAGAAATGTTTAACTTGATTTAACCTTGTATGTTAAAGATTTGTCTGACAAAGTTCACCCTTCAATCCTTGCTTTTACTGATGTTTTCCCATGTAGGGAACTGTTCTATTAATTTGAAAGTATCTTGGTATCAGAGACCTCATATTAAACTTTAATGATTTCACAGAAGCTTTCAAAGTGCCAATTTACAGTAGTTCTTTGTTCAAAATTTAATAAATGAATGTGTCGGTGGATATAGATGGATGGAAGGATAAGCAAGTAAATAAATTAATAAAAACTCTTGGCCCTAGCATAATGAATGTAACATAGATATAGTAAAGATGAAATAAAGGTTGCTAAAAGTCAGATGCTACCAGCAAGATGAACCAATATTTGCAAAATATACATATATAGAGAAAAATCCTCTAATATCCTTTTAATCAATGCAGTACCCTTTTAGAGGGCCTTTCTTCCAAATCTCTTCCTCTTTTACCTCCACTTTCCTTCAGTCCCTTCCTCCTACCCAACTAGGTTCTCTGTTACACTATGAACCCTCTTCATATTTCTGTATACAACATTACAATTGCAGGTTAAATTTTCTGCTCCTTTGATTAATAATCAATTATCTCTAACATGGATCAAGCTTTTTTTCTATACACTCCACATGTACTGTCTCATTTATTCCTAGGTTCTTGCCTGTTGCTACTGTTATTCTCATTTTATGGGTATAGAAACTGAGGAGTTAATGACCTTGCTCCAGGGTATACAATTAATCAGTGAGAGAGTGGAGATATCAGCCCAGACACCTAACTGTATGACCCTTACTTGGTACTGCTCTTTTCAATTTATATCCTCTTCCCACTAGAGAGGTTTCTCTTGTGTGTTTCTCTTTAAAGCCAAAGGTATTTTTGCCAGGTTACTTATCTTAGCCTCTCACATGTATCAGTCCCTGTGACCTGTGACAATGAATGAAATAAAAACCACATGCCTAAATGAAACTAAGGCTATTGTTGCATTACAATATAGTAATTATTGTTCATCATAACAATGATGGGATATTAGGAAAAGAATAAAATATGTTGAATATATTCTATCTCAAAAGACAGAATAGTCTATAGTGCAGTTAAATAACTCATTATGATTTAAGATACCTGGGTTTGAAAGGACCAAATACTCTAGTGATTTGAAAACACCCTATTTAGTAAGAAATCTCCCATATAGACAGATGATAATGTCCTTTACATTCCAGATGGCACAGTTTTATCATATTCTGCTTATACAACTTGTGTATCAAAACAGAGCTTTTTCCGTTCAAAATTCATACTCAGTTATACTATTCCTGCTCTCCTTGTTGGAATAATAATAAAATATGGCCCTGTATGAGTTACTTGATGGAGCAGTTTAAAACTACAACATGTTTTCAATATAGTTCTAACACCCCTATTCAGCTGATGGTTGTAGATGAATGTCACAATCAGTATGTGGATGTTTGATATGCCAATCTCCTGGGTTTGGAGAACTTGTAAAATGCTCTGGGCTCAGCTGGGCATTGTGTTGTCATACCTCACAAAGGTAATATAAACAGACACCTGCTGAGCCTCTGCTGAGAAGGGGTTTCAAGATAGGCCTCTCCTGAAGTAAGACTCCATTTAACTTAAAAGCGAAAAAAGACTTCCAAAGTGAAAATATTTTCTTCAGAAGGTAAATAACACCTTTTATAGACTATTATATGATCTTCAGAAAGTCAAATTGTGTGCATTCACCATTCACACGGTGTGAGTCTAATAGATTGCAAAGCTGGTCGTAACACGGTCTGTCCATTATGCACGAGAGAAGATCTGCCCCTTCAAATGTCTAAAAATTGAAACTTAGGCTAGTTATATTTTTAGAATTGAAACACAATTGAGAGATAGCAGAGAGTACATGCACAGTAAGTCCACTGAATCTTTTTTACAAGTTTTTTATCGAATTTTTTAATCAAGAAAAGGCCTGTGAAGAGTGCCTGGGTAGCTCAGTCAGTCAAGCGTATGACTTCGGCTCAGGTCATGATCTCATCATTTGTGAGTTTGAGTCCCGCATCAGGCTCTGTGCTGACAACTCAGAGCCTGGAGCCTGCTTTGGATTCTTGTCTCCCTCTCTCTCCTCCTCCCCTGCTTGTGCTCTGTCTCTTTGTCTCTCAAAAATAAATAAATGTTAAAAAATATTTTTTAAAAAGCCCTGTGAATTGTATAAGAAAATTTACACCCCTAACTGGTTGGACTTTGACTCATAATTGAAAGAACGACTAAGTAACTGGCAGGTTTCATTAGTTTAAAAAACACTTTTTAAACTGTGTTTAGCAAAGGTGTTTTAGGTTTTCATGAAGCATGAGATGATATAGGCAATTATAGTCAGCAACTTGCCTCCATGTTTTATATCAAGAAGATAAAATTATTGAAATTTGCTAGATTTGATGAGTTTATAAACTTAAGAAAGGACAATAAAAGAAACCTAAAAATTTTGTGATTATACACCCCCCACACACGATTAATGGAAATGATGTAATTCCTAAATCTATATCAAAGACCACAATTGCTAAACTTAATGGAGAATAAGGCTTTATGGATTTTTGACTGACATCTATCTCAAACAACTAAATATACTTATAAACACCTCAGTGAAGGAAATATTTTTTACATAAAGATATGTTAAAATGTGAGAAATTTAAAAGAAAAAATAAGTTCAAGTTATAGAAAACATACAAATAAGAGTGTCACTATTATCTACTTGGATTTATAGCCATTAAAGGGTAATTTATTCATGAACTCTGCAAGTTATATTGTAAATTTTAAGATATAAACATTTTCCAAAGCTCTATGATAGAACTTTGGGCACATGATTTGTACTCTTTCAAAATGTTACAGATAGGGTCATTTTTAGTGAAGATGGTATTAGCTTTAAAAGTTATTGATACTTGGTGAAATAGGATTTATGTTTGTAAAGTGATTATGTACATATGCAGTTTCAGAGCCACCCCCTTTTTTTAATGATCCCATTTTCTTTTTATTTTTTTTTAAGTTTATTTACTTAGAAATAGAGAGACAGCATGAGTTGGGGAGGGGCAGAGAGAGAATCCCAAACAAGTTTTGCACTGTCAGCACAGAGCCCAACTTGGGACTCGAACTCACGAACCATGAGATCATGATCTGGGCCAAAATCAAGAGTTGAATGCTTAACCGAACTAAGTCACCCACGTGCCTGGAGTCTGTCCCATTTTTAAGGTGACAGAGTTTCTTTTACAAAGCTTAAAGATAGTTTTTTTTTTAAGAATATAAAGACATTAGTAGTAAATCTAAGCAGGTTACCCTCTAATTAGTATAAAGATAGCATAAAAAGTTTTGAAATGAAATGTCTAAAGATTCTGAAGATTGGTTCTTTTATTACTGTGTTGTTCCTTTATTACTGTTCTAAGGACAGCACTTCATAGGACATAATTCTATCTGTACAAGCTGGTACACCAGAGAAATGTTCACATTTTAAGGTTTGTTTTGGAATGAATGTGTTGTTACAAGCCTTTGCGATAATGTTACTATTCATTATCCAAAGCCTCAAAAAATATATTTGACTTACATGTCTGCTCCGGATCACCAGTCTTGTTTTAAGCCTTCTGAGATAATCTAGACAGGTTTCTTTTATATATATTCTAAAAGAATAAATATAAATCATATATATATATATATATATATATATATATATATATATATATATCCATACACACAGAGAAACAGGGAGAGAGGGAGAAACACACATATATATACATATATATATGTACATATGTACACATAAATACATATATACATATATATACATATATATAAATACATATATACACATATACATATATATGTATATATACATACACACAGAGAAGCAGGGAGAGAGAAAATCCCAAGCAGGCAGTGTGGAGCCCAATTCAGGCCTCGAACTCATGAGCCATGAGAGCATGACCTGAGCCAAAATCAAGAGTCTTAACGGACTATGCCAACCAGGCTCCCCATACATAGGTTTCTTTTTACTAAGGCATCAGTGTGACAACAAAGGCAAGAGTGATGTTGCTTTCTTTTCAAATGTCTTTAGGATGGTACTATTATTTCTTAGAATAGTGATGGGTATGAGTCTAGAAGTTTGTATCATTCCTATTGATACCAATAAGACATGGTAAATAGCTTTGAGAAAATAGAGATTGCTAACATATTCATTTGTTACACATAACAGCCTCATTTGGAATATAAAATAAATAGGTAAAGATTTACTGACTGGAAACTTTAGCAAATGCATTCAAGAATTTTTTAGGTCTGAATTAGGTAGAAAATAAATGATGTTTTTTTAGTTTCGATGCATCATTGTGTTTAGCCTTTTTTTTAATATTCCTTGCTACCACACCAAGAATGTTAAGACAGAGCTGTGAACTTAAAAAAAATTTGTTAAGTTTATTCATTTCAAGAGAGACAGAGCAAGTGGTGGAGGGGCAGAGAGGGAGGGAGAGAGAGAATCCCAAGCAGGCTCCACATCATTAGTGCACAGCCCCACGTGGGGCTCGAACCCATAAAACATGAGACCATGACCTGAGCTGAAACCAAGAGCCAGACTTAACGAACTAAACCACCCAGGCACCCCAACACTGTGAACTTCAAAACAAACAGAAATACATGCACAAGGTGTAAACAGAACATAATACAACTGTGTTTATCTCAACGTGGATTACAAATGGAGAGAAGGAGGGATATTCTAGGAAGGAGCACATTTGTGAGTGGATTTAGATTGAAGAATGGTAAGATGGGTCTTGACAGGTAAAAACGTACCTGGTCATGGAGAATAGAGAGCAAAATGGAGTCTCTCAGGTCAAGCAGGGGCCTGTGTCCAGCAATGACACAAGCAGTTAAAGGTACTGCACTAGGAGATATCGCCGGGACCAGCATCAGCTGACACCCCAGAACTGGTAACAGGAAGAACCAGAGGAGGTCTGCAGGGACCCAAGACAGATGAAATCCCTTTCAAAGGGGGAGGACTTTTGCAGCAAACTGCCAGACTCCTTAGACCTGACCCCTCTGTGTCTGACCACTTAAAAAAGACAACTGCGCTGAAATCTCTGCTTGACTCATTTCTGAATGCAAATGAGAGCCTTCACTGCTTGAACAAAATAAGCAGTAAGCGCAGAGAGCTGACCCGGCCCAGACAGAGGCCTTATCTCAACTGTGCACCCACAGACTGACTTGGTGTTTGGTTCGTTAACTTCCTGCATCCTTCTGTCATCTTGTTTGCTGGGCGGTTGGTCTACTGTCCTGCTCTGTGTGCCAGGTAAGAAGCCGAGTTTAATCACATGGTGAAGTGTCATTGAGTTCGGAATCCTGAACCTGCTTTATAATTGTGATTAACTTTGCTTTATGAGTGAATAAAGCTGATGCTGTGGAAGGACACATCTCGTGTGTGCGCCTTCATAGTGTGCTCATGACAGACAGTTTAAGTAGCGGTCCCAGATATCTCTGCAAGAGAGAGACTTGGACTCCACAAGGGATAGTGATGATGGAAAAAAGCAGGCAATTAAAGAAATACATAGCATGCAGAATGAGTAAAACTTGTGAGTAATGTGTGAAGGGAATTAGATAAGAGAAAACAGAAAGGTAAAGCCTAAAGTGTTCTGAGGAGAAATAGATCCGGTGATTTTAAATTTAATTAAACTCATTTAATCATGAGTTTAATTTTAAAAGTGTTGAGTTTTATTTGTATATGTCCCAAGAGGCAGTTAAGATACATATCTAGAGACCAGAAGACTGATCTTACCTAGAAAAGAATGAAGTCATAAAAGTACTTAAGATTCCTAATAGAGTATATGTAGAGTAGTAAAAGAGGATGTAGATACGTATTTTTAGTAATACTAATATTGACAAGCTGTTCAGAAGAATTGGAGGAGAAGGAACAAGATAGGAGGAAAATGAGGAAAATATTGTACTCCATAGGCCAAAGAATAGAAGCTTTCCAGGAAAAATTGGTAAACGACCATTGATTCATTCAGTTATGCACAAATACTCATGAAGTTCTTACTTTGCATCAAGCACAGGTATGGAAAACCCCTATATGGGCTCTACCTTTAGGGAACTTACAGAAAGATGGGAAAACAAATGTAAATGAAATAATCACACAAATATTTAATTGTATATTTCAATATGTCATAAAGAGTAATTGTATTATAAGGAGCTATAAAAATACAAAGTAGGTGTACTTCTGAGGTCTGGGAACCCCTATCTGAAGAGGTAAACTCTTGATTTGAGATTTAAGGAATAATGTAGAAGCTAGTAAGGCACGAAGCAGGAGGGGTCAGTTCTGACAATGAAACAGCAAATGTTACGGACCTAGTATGTGAGGGACTTGGCCATGTACCCAGAGCCCTACAAGTTAACCTGAAGCTTTATTTTAGCATGAGAACAATCTCAGCTTCCAGGAGTTTTTTTAAAAAAAATAATTATTACTTTTAAGCTATCAACCATGCAGGGAAGGTGGTCCTAGATAGGACAGGGATGTTGGAGTTTGGTACATTTCCATTTTAGACTGAGAGGTACTTATGGGAAATATGAACTTATTTATTAATTTATTAATTATCCCATTACCTGTAATATGTGTGAGATACTATGGGGAGGAGTGAGTGTTATATTTTTAAAAATCATCTTTATCATTATAATTTGAGGGATAATTTATATAGTTACCCATTTTAAGTGCATAATTCAAAAATTTGCTATTTTGCCAAGTTGTCACATTATCTTTAATCAAATTTTTATATATTAATACAATTTTCCTCCCAGTATGGCAAAGGACTCTTATCAGGCCAAACAGTGAAATGGTGCCCTTGTGAAGCCTTTTAGGGCCAATGTTAGATGCTTGATTCGTCTACCACGGCAACAAATAGCAATTCTATGCCCTCAACTGAAAACTGAAAAGTAGGGGTGCCCGGATGGCTCAGTCAGTTGAGCATTGGACTTTTGGTTTCTGTGTGGTCACAACAGAATTTATTGATTAAGCTTGCTGTGTTATATGGTGACAATTCGTGGCACCCCAAATGATTACAACAGTAACATCAAAGGTCACTGATCACAGGTCATCGCAACAAATATAGTAATGAAAATGTTTGAAATATTGCCAGAATTACCAAAATGTGACAGAGACATGAAGTGGCAGACGCTGTTGGAGAAATGGCCCCGAAAGACTTGCTTGAGAGGGGGGTCAAACCTTGACAGGCCTTCAATTTATAGACAAAGGACACTACAAAGCACAGTAAAGTAAAGTGCAGGGAGACAAGATGTGCCTGCATATAAATGTACATCAATATTTGTAATGTAATAAAATATTCAGATTCTAATTGGATAGGATACATAATCACAGCATAGGTCATCTTTATCTTTGGCATTCTGCATGCGGTGCTTTTCATGCCTAACTTTCTTATGCAAGTCCAGTCACCTAGTATGTTCTCCAGTGTAAGCCTTTTAATATGTTGAAGTAGAAACAGTCACCCCTGGTTCTGATATTATAATGGCATGTCACATGTGGCCATTTTTCTTTTTCAAAAAAGAAAACACAGCAATATCCACTGAAAAGAATGTTTTCAATCACATATATGTGCAAGGTTTAGTTCCAATCTGATGAATTTAGAAAAGATGAATGTCTCTCAAATAATCACTTTGCTTATAGGTCTCATTTATTCTTTGTTTCCTGAAGGGTGTCAAAGTTAGAGGGCCCTGAGTGTCCCGGGAATTAAATTAGGGCCTTTTTTATTTCCTTTTTCTTTCATGTGACTGTATTTATTTCTTAACTAGTGTGACAAACGTGGCTTAAAATAAAAATTGTGCTATTACTAATGAAACACGTGTTTGGCAGCAACAGGGCTGGTAACAACAAAATGTCACAGGGCACTTATTTTCTTGTTGATTTGGTGGAGCGGCGATTAGGGAAAAAGTTGTAATAAACACAATAATGGGATGCTTAATGTGATAGCCGGGTGGAATTTTACTTTGATTTATTGAAAAGAAACACATTAATAAGCAGCCATTTAATTACTATTCATGAAACCTAGTGGTTAAACATCAAATTATTTTTCTCCTACATTTCTCTGTAAGCTAATCAAGATTTTAGACACAATATTTTAGAAACAATATGGAAAAGCACACTGTACAAAACTAATGATAACTTAGATTTAAACAACAGGTTCAAAATGTCAAAAAAAAAAAAGAAATCAGAGCATGAGAAAAGACTAAGTATCTGTATATCACGAAACAAATTTGGACCTATTTCGATAGATTTGTTATTCACAGATTTGGCTCAAATAGTGCACATTATGATTATCAGAAGATGATCAGATCCTACTGACCTGGGAAGGGCAACAGAGTTATATTTCTTAGTAGGATTTTATTATCTGTCTCATTAAAGCTGTTGGCCATCTAAATTTATTATTTGTGCAACATTTGGGTAGAAAAACACATGATGTTAGTATGCCCTCATGTGGCTGGAGACTAGTAGGTAAGATTGTCAGGAAAGGCCTAAAAAGAAAGAAGGCCCCAGCTGGTTAGATTATCAATTAATTGAATACTTACTGCAACAAGATGGAGGGTCGCCTCTCCTATTTTTAAAGTTATTCTAAGTGAGAGGATTCACAGTTGCTCCTATAGTTCTTACAAATATCTTATTTTTAGTAGTTGACTCATGTTAACCAGCTCATCCACTGCTGATTCTGAAGTGATGTCAGAGAGGAAAAACCTATGTCCACACACAAAATTTATTTTTCCTCACATATTGTTTGATTAAGTCAAGCCTGAATGATTCTGTGCAAATATTTGAAAATATATTTCGTGATTAAATAAGATAATGGATCAAGTAAAAAACAAAAACAAAAACAAAAAAACCCGTGTTAGGACAGGCCCACGGCCTGAAGAATTAGTTTGCCAATTTGTAGGATACACTTGAAGACTGGTGTTGGTTTATAAATTCTGTTAATCAATAGGATATGGGATATCTATAATGTATGTGGTAGATTTCCTAGAATTTGAAAACCCTTTTCTATAGAGCTTCTTTTTAGAGTCACCAACTTTAATATTTGATTCAAGGGTATTACCAATTAATACTCTTCTTGAATTAACTCTGTAGTCACTAGTCCCAAGGTGCAAAGACTTATCTGTTCACCAGTTCATGCTTCTGGAAAAACTCTGCAAGGATTAATTGTTGGTGACCCCATTAGATGGAAGCCTGCCCCAGATCTCTGAGGTACTGTAGTGTGTCCACAGTTGGGCACATTTTAGAAGTGAAAGAGTTGGGAGTGTTACAAATCTAAGGCATGAAGATTTGAGAACATTCTGAGTGAGGAAGAGAGACCTCAAATAACAGAAAAGGAAAATATCAGTATAATAACATTTGAACTTTGACAAAGGCTAAGACTGCCTCTTTGAGACACTAGCAAAGCAACAACACTAACTGTGCAGTTGGAATATTGAATTCTAACCAACTTTAACATTGCTGGTCTCAGTACGAGTTTCTTCTGGGTAAAGCCAGAAGATTTTTCCAGATTTCCCAGATTTTCCATTTGTTACTCTAATTAGTTCAAAATACTGTGCTTCTATGCCAACCTTTTTAATTAAAAACTTAAAAAGTAAAATCACAAATAGACGCAATTTTAAGGAGGGTGATCATTTAAGAAATAATGCAAACATCTATGAAATGAGTTATGTATTTGTAAAAGATAAAATGAACCATTTCTGACCCCATGCTTTACACCAAAAAGAGAAATCCTAAGGGTAAGACAGAGTCAAAATCCAAATAATAATAGTAACATTTCACAAAACATCTTGCTCATTTACTGGAAATTCTCTTCACACTGGTAGAGAAAAGCAGGCTAAAGGAGAATGGGAGAAAATAAAAAGATAAAGCAATAGATGAAATGATAGCATTTGCAATCTTAATGTAAAATCTCTTAACATTGAATATCTCCTAGCACATTATTGGTTTTAGTCATATAGATATTGGTTCAGCCAGAAAAATTTATTAAATTCTCACGCTAAATGTTTGCTCTTTTTTTTTGTCCTTGCTATCTTAGGCTCCTTAAAAATTTATATTCTGCAAAGAAATTTCCAATTAATTTTTCTTACTATGAAATTTTTGTAGGAATGTATTTGTTGAAAATTCCTTTATGGTTTTGAAAATAAAGCCACAGACACTCCAGTCAAGGCTACTTATGGAATAGTGATAATTCTTAAGTGTTTAGAATGGAAATGTTACAGAACCGTGAAGTGAAGAAGTGACATTGAGACAAAACTACCTGAATTCATCAGATTGGCAAATGGGTTAATTTACCTTTTCCTCATCTAGCTTGTAAAAACCTAATTAGCTCTCTTTTCAGGGTAGTTAGAAATCTCATGCATTGACCTACTATTCTGACCAATGTATCATCTTTTTCCCATGGTAGAAGGCAAACAGTGTTAAGACCTGCTTGAAAAGTATATGTTATAAATGTTACACACTTTAAGAAAGGAAGAAGTCATCTTTTTTTGCAAATCATATGATTTGGTTTGTAACGCACCAGATTAGGTTTTAAAAAAACAGGCTTGACCATTAGCATACTGTATAGCATTTAGAATGGACCTTACAGTACTGAAAAGCTCAATGTTTCTCTTCCACAAAAATCTCCTAATTACTCACTCTTACTTCCTACTTCTTGTTCATAAAAGCAAAACATACTAGTGTTAAGAAACTGAATTATTTTCCTCTCTGTGGCTTAAAATTGTAATCAATTGTAATAATGCTCCATGCCACTCTGGAGCAAAATGTGAGAATAAGTACTCCATTAAGGACTGTTGTTCAGCCTGAACAGCCTTATGCTATATATTTGACCATACACGGTCCCATTTTTAACTAGGCTGATACAAAATGATATTGTGTTAAAATCTTCAATTCTAAGGTAAAATTCAGCACTGATCACTTTTTTCAAAGGAAAACATGACAGATAAAATTACGTGCATTTCTTTTGCATATAAAATTTCCTACCAACAAGTACATGTAGAGTGAACATTTCATTAGCAGCTTACTGAATAGGAGTAATGGGCCAATAATAAATAGTCTTTATAGTACAGGCACAATTACATATCAGTGAAAACAAATGCCTCTCAAATTCTAGCCGATGAAAATAATATGGGATACTTTGCATTTTTTCATTGTTCTATGATTAAAAATAGACCACAATACAGAAATTTACTACCAAGAAAATTCAGTGTCAGTGATATGTACTGATAGAGCTTTACCAAAATGTATATTTTCAGACCTAAGGACATCAGACATCAAAGACACCCCCATCCTCACTGTGCCAAAGAAACTGAAACATCCAGAGAGCTGACAATATGTTAAAATTTTTATATGAAAACTTTTTGTTTTATAACACTAGTTATATTTCTAGATAAGTTAATATTATTAAAACTAAACACATCACACAGCACCTTTCCTTTTATATCTTGAAAAGTGTACAAGAACAAGAGTGGAAGAAAAAAGGGCTGATTAGAAAAGCCCACAGTCTTTTAGATTCTCTTTGATAATTATGTCTGTAACTGCATCAAACACGAACTTGACATTTTGGGTATCTGTAGCACAGGTCATGTGGGAATAAATTTCCTTATCTTCTTTTTTTAAATTCAGGTCTAGAAACTGGTTTTTGATGTAGTTCCCTGCATCTTCAAATGTATTTGGTCCTTGTTACAAAAAGAAATAAAGAAATGTTAATTACATTTAAAAATGAATGAAGTTAGAAATAATATCAGTAGGTTTTAGCATTTTACTTTGTGTGCTACTATTTGATATACTCACTATTGAAAAATCAAGATGGCAATGGTCACTTATCAGGGATTTATGCAATGTTACGTTGCTGGGAACTATGCTTACCCAGCTGGGTAGGGACTTCATTTGGCTGAAATGCTCACAATACAGTAAGAATACAAACATACATACATAAATAAGCTAGTAATGAAGCTTATATACATGACAAAGGCTGTGCATGTCTCTGTGTATGTGGGTGTGTGTATGTGCTTTAATATGAACTAAAAGAATAGAAATTGGAGATGAGTAGTCTACAAAATGAGGGTGGTATTTGAGCTGGATCTTGAGGGGTAGCTAGAAGAGAGAAGGAAATAGCATGAGTGAAGGCCAAAAGCAGGAGAATGGCCTGTGTCACTAGACTCGAAAGTAGGGTTGAGCAGCAAGTGTGCACTTTGCAGAATCTAGTTGGAATTGTAGCAAATCAAGTAGAAAGGATGGCATGGGTCAGATTAGAGACTATGTTGCTAATTAAACAAAGGGCTTGAAATGACATATGTACAAGTAGAGACAGCTGTTCTTTTTTTGAAGCTTATTTATTTGAGAGAGAGAATATACAAGCGGCAGGGGCAGAGAGTGAGGGAAATAAAATCCGAAGCAGGCTCTGGCCTTTGAGCTGTCAGCACAGAGCCTGACGCAGGTCTCTAACACACAAACCGTGAGATCATGATTTGAGCCAAAGCTGGATCCTTGCTTCACTGACTGAGCCACCCAGGCACCCCAAGACAGCTATTCTTGACTGATGCTTTAGTAGAACTAAATGGAGAGTCGATGAAAGGTGGGCTTGGGAATGTTTAGGCTGGAAGCAGAAGACACAATGGATCAATAAAAATACAAATGGTAATAAACACAAGGTAGCCAAAAGTGATCTGTTGGTGGGCTTTATAACAGAATATACTTGGTGGGAACCTAACACACGATAGGGCAGTAGCATAAAGATTTTCCAAGGAGATGAGATTTTGTTCCCCACTTTATTGTATCTAGGAGAAAAATGCCATGAGGGACAATTGTTATAACCATGTAACATGGCTAAAATCCAAAACACTAACAACACCAAATGCTGGCAAAGATGTTGAGCCATAGGAACTCTAATTCGTTGCTGGTAGGGATGAGAAATGGTACAGCCACTTGGGAAGGCAGTTGGGCAGTTTCTTATAAAGCTAAACATGGTATTAGCATACAGTCCAGCAAATATGCTTCTAGGTATTTACACAAAAACTTATGTGTGCACAGAATCATGAAGATAGATGTTTATAGCAGCTTTATTTAGAATTGCCAGAAATTGGAAGTAATTCAGGTGTCCTTCTATAGGCGAAAGGTTAAAGAAACTAGTTTCTTTATGGAATGGAATACTATTCAACAATAAAAGGAAATGGACTATCAACCCATGAAAAGTGGTGGAGGGAATTTAAATGTATATTGCGTTTAAAAATGAAAGCGAAAATAGTCTGTCAGAAAATGCCATATATTGTATGATTGCAGCTATATGCGTTCTGGAAAGGGCACAGCTATAGATAAAAAGATCAGAGGTTGCCACGAGAGAGAAGGGAGGGGAAAAACATAAATTTTTTTATGGCAGTGAAACGATTCTGTGTGTTACTGTCATGGTGGATACATGACATGGATTTGGGAGAGCATACAGAACTGAGTAACACAGAGAGCCCCCACTGAAAACTATAGACTTTAGTTATAGTGTATCAATATCTATCAGTCAGTTGTAACAAATACACCACATCAAGGCAAAATGTTAATAATAAGGGAAACCAGAATGTGACCACAGAGGGAGTATATGGAAACTCTGTATTTTCTGTTCATTTTTCCTGTAAACTAAAGACTGCTCTAAGAAATAGTCGATTAGTTAGAAGAAAACATAAAGAGCTTTACTTAGTCTATATTTAGTTTGTAGTATTCAACATGGAATCGTGACTATATTTAATCACATGATAAATGTGTTAACACAGAAATGATAATATTCACAAAGCTAGAGGAAAGATATAAGCAACTGTTTTAGATTAGCATAGTTACTGCGACCGAATACCATGCCTAGTAACATTTGGGTTACCCAAGTATCTCAGTGGTGGAATTGGGCTTCTATTTGTGTTTAAATCATGAAAATTTCCATCTTACATAATATCATTAACAACAGAACATTTAACTATATACGAAAAAAAAAAAGTTGTCTCTGAGGGAAAAACAACCCACATATAGACCTGACATTTATAGTCACTGATTAACAGAATCAGCACTAAAATTCTAGGGTCTAGGAAAACTGGAAAGAGAAAATGTCACTATTCTCAAAATCATTCAAACTGTCCTTCGGAAAACTTAATTCTGACTTTGAGAAACCACTGCATTATAAGGTTTCATTGGGGAATACGTAAAAAAATGTCAATTTGGAATATATTGTTTATAATGTTTAAGATAATATAATTTTCAATGTTGTTTAATACATAGAGTAGCAACCCTGATCTACCTAACCTCCTGTTTATTGACTAGAGCTTTGCTTTAATGTAGAAGGTTTTCTGTTTATCTGCAAACAGTTTGGATTCTTCCAGTTTGGATCATACACGTGACTCAAGCAATTATCATAAGCCTCAACTTCATAGATGCTACCTGTCAAGATGCAGATAGGAAAATATAGGTCTATGTAAGAATTTAGTGGGGCACCTGGGTGGCTCAGTCGGTTAAGCAACTGACTTCGACTCAGGTCATGATCTCACGGTTTGTGAGTGCTAGCCCCAAGTCAGGTTCTGTGCTGACAGCTCAGAGCCAGGAGCCTGCTTCAGATTCCGTGTCTCCCTTTCTCTCTGCCCTTCCCCCGCTTGCACTCTCTTTCTCACTGTCAAAAAATGAATAAACATTAAAAAACATTTTAAAAAGAATTTAGTATGGCATTAAAGAAAGAAGATCTTACCAGTGTATTCTGGAAAGCAGATACTAAGATGCACTTTGGTTACTTTTTCTTGAAAGAGATCCTTTTTATTGAGAAACAGGACAATGGAGGTGGTTGCAAAGTACTTGTGATTACAGATACTGTTGAATAGGTGAAGGCTTTCATGCATTCTGTTCTGTTAGGTATAAAAGATGAGAATGTGTAGGATTATTATTTGCAAAATATTAACATCGGGTATTATAAGCAAAGCTCTAGAAATAACATCTATGTTTGGAAGGAATTCACTGAGTTGGGGAGTGTGGTAGTAATGTCGGAAAGCACAAATGCTTAGGTGTTTGTTTGTTTGTTTGTTTTACCCTGGCCTTGCTTTCCTTTTAGACTTACCACTTCCTCATCTTCCACTAGGACCATGTCATAGGCACTGAGCGCGGCACAAAATATAATGCATGTAACGCCTTCAAAGCAGTGAATCCATTTCTTTCTCTCAGATCTCTGTCCTCCTACGTCGAACATTCTTTAAAAAAAAAAAAAAGAATAGCAAACCTTAGAGATACCTATCAAAAGTTACATTAATATTAACATTTCTAGTTGTAAATGAATGCTCTCCTATCTTTAAAAGATTTTATTTTTATTGATTATAAGATATTTTAATTGGTCAATTTGCAGCTCAAGGACTATGGAAAAAGAGAAAGTTTATCTTTTTTTCTTTCATTTTTTTGTATTCATGAAAACTAGATAAAAGATACAATAACTCACATACTGGCTTTGGGGGACTGAGGAATTTTAAGCAGCTTATGGTTTTAGTAAGAAATCTATTAGAGTCGAGAAACTTCGATCAAAGGCTATGCATAGTGTGGAAGTGTTGAAGCACTATATTGTACACCCGAAACTAACAGAATGCTGCATGTTAACTGTACCAGAACAATAATTTAAAAAAAAAAGTCTCTGCATAATCTTAAATGAACAGAACCTACAAAAAGGTTGGAAGCCACCATAGTTCTGATACTACAATCCCTGTTTCTTCTCTTACCTCTTGCTACATTCATTTGTTCATTCAAACAATGACTGTTTGCATTTTATGTGCTACACACTGTGCGAGGACTACAAACACAGAGATGAATAGATACAGTCACTAGCTTCAAAGAGCTCTCTGTCATGCAGAGAGAAAACCAATATGCTATTATAGTATTATATAATAAATACTCTAATATGCAAGGTAAAATGTGAGCCCAGAGGAAAACTTAAGTCAGCCAGAGTCATCATGGAACCTACTCACAGGAAGTGTTTTAGAATTTGGCCCTCCCCCTGTGTTAGTATTTCGGCAAAAGACATCATTGTGGACATAGCAACTTGGTAAAGAAACTAGGAGTTTCTATTCTTAAGACCTCCCTTTCCCTTACCCTCCATATAATACACATACAAAATGCAGTTCCCAACTCATCCTCTTCTTTCCAAGTCCCCTTGTCTTTTGCAAGCCACCAACATTTCTTTTTTTTTTTTCTTTTAAGTTTATTTATTTATTTTGAGAGAGAGACAGAGAGAGAGCAAGTACACAGGGGAGGGCCACAGAAAGAATCCCAAGCAGGCTCCATGCTTTCAGTGCAGAGCTTGATGCGGGGCTCAATCCTACCACCATGAGATTATGACATGAGCCAAAATCAAGAGTTAGATGCTTAATTGTCTGAGCCACCCAGGTGCCCCAAGCCACCAAGCTCCCCAACCTCCCCAACTTGCCCAAGTTCCCCAAATTCCGCAAGCTCGCCATGCTCACCATAGCCACTGCAAAACTCTGTGATTTGCCACAGGCTTCTTAGCCATGGAACAAAACACAGACTGGTTTGATGACCCTTAAGGCTCTGGCTATTTTGGTTCCTGCTTACTTTTTCCAGCTTAGTTCATACCACTTTCCTCTTTAATCCAGTCCAATCACAAGGCTATTCTTTAAGTGACTTTAGTATAAACCTACTTTTTGCTGCTTCAGGACTACTGCACAGTCACTTTTTTCCTCACATAACTCTGCCTTTTTCGCAACTTGAAGGTCTTACAGTCAGTGTCTCCTTCACAAGGAAGCCTCCTTGGTCATCTATGTAAATGGTCTCTCTTCCTATCCCCATTTAATTTCTATCGCATCACTTTCTTTGCTTCGTAGTGATTGTCATAATCAGTAATTAATTAGTTTGTTTATTTTTTATGGGTTTAATATCTACCATCTTCTTAATAGAATACCAACCTCAGGGCAGGAACTTAACTATATTAGTGACAACTATATTCCCAGTATCAGGCACTATGTCTGACCTACAGTAGACATGCAATAAATATTTGCCGAACAA
Organism: Panthera tigris; assembly: GCF_018350195.1. Taxonomy (NCBI): domain Eukaryota; kingdom Metazoa; phylum Chordata; class Mammalia; order Carnivora; family Felidae; genus Panthera; species Panthera tigris. The sequence goes on from NC_056661.1 coordinate 83,988,573, forward strand.
ATGAATATATTGCATGTTAATGGGATGGAGGGTGGATTTCGATATCAAGTGCAGGTGCAAAAGTCATTAAGGAATGAGAGGACATGGCATGTTTAGGGTAAGCACGTAATTTATATTTTGGGGAACATGAAAACTTAGATAAAGCCATTGAGATATATGGCCTGCTCATTATTCATTTATTCAATAAATATTTATTGATCATGCCAGGCATTAGAGATTCAACCTCAAGAAGCTTCTAATTTGCTGGTGGCAGAGAAGGCAGTAGTGCATGTTGTGTGTCTGTGAACAGACATAGGATATACAGATAGAGAGTGTAGGGGTAATTGGAACTGAAGTAATCAGAAACTGCAGTCATTAAAATTTTAGGATGGGGGGTGGAGGCAAGTGGATGTCTGGGGAAAACATTCCATGTAAAGGCAGCAGAGAAAACAGCAAGAGCAAAGGATCTGAGCAGGCAGGAGTAAGGCTGATGAGTCAGGCCAGAAATAGATGAATGAGGCCTTTTATATCACATGAGAAGATATTTATATTAGAATCAGTGGGGAATGATGTGAGATTTGGGGGCAGGGAATTAAAATTGTTTGTTTGTTTGTTTGTTTGTTGTTATATTCGGTCACTTTGATCTGAGTCCAGAAGATAGATTTGATGAGAAAGAGACTAGAGGCAGAGAAAGGAGTTATGGGGCTTTTGTAATAGCTTAACCGCAAGACATTAATTACTAAGAAACATCCAAGCTGCACAAAGATTACAAAGGCAATAACTATACTTGGGATAATAAATGTCAATCAGCTGACATTACTGAAGATAAAAGTATAATACATTGCCCTTCTTTACTACTGCACACTTCATATATGAACCAGGTAGGGAACAAACATATGGAACTGAAAGTCCTCAAATACACACACACACACACACACACACACACACACACACACACACCCCAGTACAAAAAGAGTTCAGTAGTAGATTGAAAGAGAAGATGCTCACAATATTCATGATAGTGCTTAGGAGTTCAGTGGTTATGTGATTTGGAAATTTAAATCCAGTGTCAATAAAGACTGTTACAGGTGCTGGTAATACCAAGCCCTCTGCAGTTTCAGACTTGCAGTATAAATGGAGGAAGAGGACAGCATTTTGACTTCAAGGTTATATTATGAGTAAATCAATCAACAAACTTAATTGTTAAAAACCACTCAACACTCTTATGGAAGTAAGGATAATAAATACGCATTCAGACATTTAAATCTGTAGTTTTTTTTTGATCTATAAAGTAATCTTAGTCTTTTTTTCAGACTTTGAAAAGTAGTTTTATCTATTGAAATTATAACATGTAGTACAAATGGAAATAGTTGGGATCGTGACTTTGATTTCCTCCATAAATGCTCATATCACCAATTGTAATATCTTAATTTTATTTTTTTATTTATTTCTTAAAATTTTTTAATGTTTATTTGTTTTTTTGAGACAGAGAGAGACAGAGCATGAATGGGGGAGGGTCAGAGAGAGAGGGAGACACAGAATCCGAAACAGGCTCCAGGCTCCGAGCTGTCGTCACAGAGCCCCACGCAGGGCTCGAATTCACAGACCGTGAGATCATGACCTGAGCCGAAGTCAGATGCTCAACTGACTGAGCCACCCAGGCACCCCAGTAATATCTTAATTTTAATGTAACATACCTAATAAGAGTTTATTTGCCAGGCATGTAAGCAATCTATAACAATTTACTCAAATTTTAAAATATAAACTTATAGTTTATACATATACATGTAAATATACATATAGTTTATGTACAACTATTGTTTCTCTTTTTCAGATGAGACATTAAAGCAACTTGCCCAAGGCTTAGTAATTCAACTAATATCTGTAGAGGCTATTATGTACCAGGCACCATGATAGGTTCTGTGGGTATGATAGTGAACCTCATCATGTGTCAGTCTATTTGCTTAGACCAGAGGTCCCCAACTAGTACATACTGTCCACAGTTAGCTTTAAAACTCTTAAGCTCTCACCAGTGGGCCAGAATTACCTTCACTGTACAGTCTATCCTTCCCCTAAGCCAAACAATAGCTCTATGTATTGTCAAACTGGGCAAAAATGTAAAACTCTCCCCTTACCAGGTGTTTTGTTCCATTATTTTAATGGCGATGGTATAGACCTCCGGGGATCTAGCTATTGTGTATATTCTCCACTTGATCACATGAGTATATGATGGATCATATCTGGTAAAGAACTGTGATACTGTGACTGAACAAAGATGCATCAAGTTGTGGGTTTTGGTGCACAGAGGACTGAATATACATCAGAGTTTTAAATTCCTTGTAGGCTTTTCAAACTAAAACAACTCCTTGTATCTCCACCCACTAGATTTTAACATGTAAATATCTCCATAATTCTTGTTTTCTCTTGTGTTCTAGTCCTCTCTCCAGGGTTTGCTTCCATACTGGACATCCTGTAATGGAGAACTAACCAATCATGGAATGAGGGCAAAAGTTGCTAGATGAATAGAATGTTTGTGCTAAGACAGCCCAATCTTCAGTTTCCACAGTAGAAATGATACTGCTGCAGGAACCAAATTCCAGGACACCTTGATTAAGTTTTCCCCACTAAATAGGACTTGGATGAGTTAATTAGCATTTGTTTTTGAGCTTCTTTATCTCTGTTTTTATGGCCAACTAAGTAAGCTATCTGTCTGATAATTTCTTTTTTATTTTTATTTTTTCAAGTTTATTTATTTAAAGAGAAAGAGAGGGAACAAGCAGGGTGGGAACAGAGAGAGGGGAGAGAGGGAATCCCAAGCAGACTCCACTCCATTAGTGCAGAGCCTAATGCAGGGCTCAAACTCATGAACCGTGAAATCATGACCTGAGCCGAAATCAAGAGTTGGACCCTTAACGAACTGAGCCACCCACACCTGATAATTTCTTTTTTAAAATCACTTTTATATTTTCAATTAGATTATATTCAAAAGTCACAAATCTGACAGGGTGACTTAGTATAACTGCTCAGATTCCTAGCATGGTGGTCATATATTTTACCTCAAAGAGGGTAATCTCATATTAATAGTTTTGAATAAGAAAAAAAATTGCAGGGAATCCCTTGCAATGAAAACGGTAATAAGAATGATCAAGGTATGAGTATTACCAATTTATGGACTCCTAGGGGAATATAAACTCCCCAGGAAAAGGGAAAAACAGAAATTTCATATACTTCCCATGTATTTCTTTTCTACGATGTAATGATACCAAATGGCTTTCCCCAAAAATAGAATGTTTGCAAAACCTTTGAGATGAGAGTCAAAGCAAGCCCAGCAATCTCACTGGCTCTCTGCTGACTTTCTCTGATCATTCAGCTTCTTCAAAGCCTACTGTTGATATTAACATCTTTGTGTAAGGGTAGCTCTTCTCTTCAGGTAAATGTATAAAATCAGCGAGGGGTATAAAATGTAGTATGACCCTTAGCCAACAGTTCTTTTAACCTATCATGCAGCCTCCACTAAACACATTTTAATAGGCTTAGCTTTCTCCCAAGGAAGGGAGGACAAAGATCTGCCCTCTGAGTGTTTCGTTATGTTGATAAAAATGACTTTTGAAAGTCTTAGATTGCATGCCAATAACCTACTCATGTTATGACTCACTTGATAAAAAGTGGTGTGTGTGTATATATGCATGGGAGCAGGTTGACATTAGAGACAAAGGTCCAGGAAGCATTGGCCATTGCTCTGTCATCTGCCATTACAGAATTGAAATGTTCATTAGCAGATCAGACCAACATCTGGAGTTTTGTTTTCATATTGAGTGTACTGGATATAATGTTAGCTCTAAGAAGTTACATTTTGTTTTCCTGCTATTGTAGTCCTTTCTTGTCATACATCTCTCTTCACTTTTAACTCTTTCTCTAAGTTTTAATTTGGGGCTTATTTTAGAGGTATAAAGCATTACAATCTATTGAAACATTTTCAAGATTCCCAAAGTAGAAGCATTTACTTATATATTTCATTGAATAAGTATTCTTCTATATAAAAATATATTTAAGAATGTATATGAGTATATATAAATATATAAGTATATGGGAGTATGGATACATATATATTCCATCATGACCATTCTGTGAAAAACAAAAGTAGAAATCAGAGAAAAACATTCATTTCTCCTGACTGAACACTTGGATTTGTCAAATCTACATAACAATTAATGAGGTAAATGTACATGTGATACAGATTGAGTATCCTTAATTCCTTGAGCAGTTAAGGTAACCAGAGCCTTAATGATATTGAATAGAATATGCAGTTCTCATTTTGCATTTTGCATGAAGTTTTTTAATGTATATTTTGGTAATACATATTTTCTTATTAATTCTGATATTTAAGTCAGAATTCTTAAATTAAAAAAAAGTTTTTAAATGCCTGAGTTGTATGATACAACTAAAAATCCACAGGCAAGGCTTTTAGGTGATAGCTGAACATTGATTATTTGTTAAACTACCCATGGTATTAATATAGGGCAAACTGCCAGAGTTTTATATTAAATAGTTGGCTTTACATTAAACAGTTGTGTTTTATAATCTATTTTAAACAGTTCGGAAAGCTATTGAATTTTATGGGTTTGTGTCAAACAGTTGGCTAAATATTTAACCACACAAGATTATTCACAGTTCATATTAGATAGATTATAATGAAATAATCTGTACTTCATAGCAATTAAAAATTATTGCATAATCTACGCTAAAAAAAAAACGAAAATCTAACCTGATTTGGAATTTATTTTAAATTATTCTGTTGGTGGAGCTTTTTTAAGATATTTGACCATATAATATTAAACCATCTTAAGATGGCAACATATTAAAGGGCCAGGATAGATCTGTGTCACCACCACACAGCCATCACAAAATAGCCTAACCAAGTCTTTCTCTGGTGCCAAGTTCTCAAAATAGATTAGGACAGATATTTGCAGACAAAAAAGATATGCACAGAGATCATTCTAAATCCCTTCACTGCTTGTATATAAAAAACAGAATCAAAAGGAGTTATAACCATAAAACAGTCAGGGTCTCTAAATGCTCATAATTGTTAATAACATTATATACTTGCTACAAAATGTGTGCGTGTTTGTTTGGAACTTGATATGCCCACTAGATAATTCTCTAATTATTGAATAGTATAATTCACAAAGTCATTAAAATATATCACTAGAATAAATTAGACATGTTACATAGCTTATTGTCTTGATAATACTAACCATGAACATACTTGAAACAAATATATAGCTATACATGAGTGATTGCTCTGTGAGATCTAATAGAGAAGGACAAAGCTAATTTGAGATCTAGCAGCTGAGTAGACAATCAGACTCACTCCTAAACTGACTTATGCCCCCACAGAAATAAACAGAGTGCATATGATCAATTTGAAATTTAAGAAAATTATAATGTATCTCATAGATCCACTCAAACATTGTTGAGAATAGTTATGTTGAATTTATAAAACCTAAAACTCTATGTTGTAATAATTGCTGACCTCTCTTCCTCGACTTCCATATAGTTTTATGTCCTCTTAATTCTATTGTTTAATTGTGGAACAATTAGGGAGAAAGTGGCTTCTCTATCATTGTTGGATAAATCATTATAAATCTGTAAGTTCTTCGTCCTGAGGGATTATTTTATAACAATAAAAGAGCTCACACTTGTGTTTTCCATTTACATAGTACTTTAACATTTGTAAAGATAATTTATTTTACATTTGACTGTTGGAATTCTGGTTTGATAAGAACTCTAAGGTAATTTCCATTAAATTAGGTGATACAGGAAGATGATACAGTATCTTAACAGACAGAATTTTTCATTTTGATGTTCCTGTTTAAAATTCTAGAGTTCTCTAGTTTAGTATGCAAATTAAATCTTTAGTTTTAAATAGTCATAGGATGATTTATGCTATGTGAATTCAAATCAATGCTAATGCAATATATTTTAATACCTGGGCACTTACTGAAATGAAGTTGGAAGGTATCTTATTTTTAGACTTTCTATTTTGAAGCACTACCAAATTTTATACTATAAAAGTCTGTGTACTTTTAGATAATCCTATTCAGCACTTCAAAAAAAAACCAAGTGATTTAACTGTGGAAATTATTAAGGGATTAATATATCTCAGTTGCGGTGACTAAGCTTAAAAACGTAATTAAATGATTTTAAATAGTTCCTTAAGAAAAAAGTATAGTTGCCTTTTTTATATTTTGTAGTAAAATTTAAATACTTTCAACACTTCATTGTTTAAATACTTGTTTTTAAAGAAATTTCCTGCATTTGAGTTATTATCCTTCTCCATTTCCTAACAGAAGATGCCTTTAATAATACACCCTCTTCAGGAAGAAGAAAAACAAAACATTAAAACAAAAGAGCTGCAAACCTGTTTGAATGAATGCAAAGAGGTTGTATTTGTGTGGTATAGAAACTGTCAAAAGAAATCCTAACTTGGTTTCACAATCCAATTCACAAACACCTTCCATTTCAGCATTGATGCTGTTATAGAGAATTAGCAAGTCCTTTTCTTATTCCTTCATAAGCACCGACAATATATGAAAGCAGCATAGGCAATCACATGTCTATATGACTTACGACAATGCCTCACAAAACACAGAACTACAAAAGAATGGGAAAATGGTACACCAATAGGGGTTTAAAGGTATACTCTGAAGAGGTCTATTATGAGGTAATATATCTTTAAAATAATGTTTTATTTATTAATTGCCTTTTTTAATTTTTAGAGAAATAGGGAGCATGAGCAGGGGAGAGCGGCAGGGGGAGAGAGAGAACCTTAAGCAGGCTCCATGCTCAGCACAGAGCCTGACACAGCGCTTGATCCCACGACCATGGGATCATGACCTGATCAAGAGTAGTGTGCTCAACTGACTGAGCCAGCCAAGTACCCCTAAAATCATTTTTTTAAATATTAATGCAAATGCTGTATTCTATTCAGGATATAATTTTTTAAAATTCTGTGAGTATTATTTGCTACTGAGTGAAATAGATGTTCCAAATAATGGACATGACTTTCTGAGGTTTATGTGTTCATTGGCAATTGTCATGTCCCTGGTTTCAGAAGCACAGATGTGCAAAGGTACTGAGGCTTGCCAACTCAGAGATATCTCACAAACAGGTCCTCTTCTCTCTCTGTAGGGAGTTATGAATGACCAAAAACATTTGAAGAAGCACTTACTCTACAGAAAAAAAGAATGGTTTCTTTTTTTTTTTCTAATTTGTTTTTTAACGTTTATTTATTTTTGAGGGAGAGAGAGAGTGAATGAGTGGGGTTGGGGCAGAGAGAGAGGGAGACACAGAATCCGAAGCAGGCTCCAGCCTCCAAGCTGTCAGCACAGAGCCTAACGCGGGGCTCGAACTCGTGAAATCATGACCTGAGCCAAAGTCAGATGCTTAACCGACTGAGCCATCCAGGTGCCCCTAAAAAAGAATGGTTTCTGTCCCAATTTACCTAACAGCCCACAATGACATGCAGTGCAAGAAGTGTGGTTTTTGAAGTTAGAAAGATGTATGTTCTAATCACATTTCTAACACTTCTATGTATGATATTGAGGAAATCTTTCACCTCATTTTAGCTTTAATTTTTTTCTTTATCCAAAATAAGGACAGCAATACTCAGGTCAACATGTTATAATGAGCATGTAAAAATAGGGTATATATAGTGCTTGGCATCACACATTTATTCATCCAGCAAGAACTGACAGTACGCCTACTCTGTGCTGGCCACTGTGATAATCACAGGAGACGGCACTGTAAACAGACATGACTCTGGCCTCCAGGAGCTCAGAGCATAGGAGACAGAAACAGAAACAAAGGAGGAAACAAATAAAGAAACAAGGAAACTTCACACATTAGTAAGTTTTTGTTTTTGGTGTTTTTTTAAGTAACAAAATAGTCTGATATTTCAGTGTTATAAGGGCATTGGCTCCCACTGGTATGGCTAGTGAGAGCTGTTTACATTTCTTCCCAGTGCTCATTCAGTGACCTCACTTTGCTAGGTTGCAATTAACCATTGTTAGGGTATTTATAGCAAGGGAATCCTCAAGAGCCATACATCAGGCTTTCCCTCTCCCTGTGTCCCAGAGATCCTATTGATATGTTTACCAGTACGCTACTGGGTGTAGTAGTGACAGGGATGTGAGGCGATGGGTAACAGAATGAATAAGTCTCCATGAGGTGATAGTTTCTGATTTGGGAACCTAATGATAAGAAGGAGCCGGTCCTTCTCATCCAGCGTCAGAGCATTTTAAGCAAAGAGAAGAGCAAGGTCCTAAGGTTTGGAATGTTCAAGGAACAGATATATATAGATATATAGATATAGGTATAGATATAGATATAGATATAGATATAGATATAGATATAGATATAGATATAGATATAGATATAGATATATGGCATATATCTATATCTATATATATGGCAGATAATTTGTGAAAGTGACTATTTCTGAGAAGATACTAAGTTGGTGTTGCAGAGAATGACTGAGTTATAAGCTTCTAGGTATTCATTATGTGATACTAATTTTCATAACTGGTTTATGGTCCAAGCGATCTAAAATCCAGAAAATTCCATTAGCTTGTGTAATGCTTTGACAGGGTTAGGAGGGGCAGAGGGACCAAGCAATTGGACTTGGACTCCCATGGGAAAACCTTAGAAACTGGATCAAAAACCAGAAGCCTGGAGAACGTAGTTGCCAAAGAGGAACAGCGATGACAGGACCGAAAACAAACTGCTTATGTTTGCCAAGAGTGGATGTGGATCCAAATCTTTGTGGCCACTTTATCCTGGTTTGATCTTTGGGTCATCTTTCAGAAAATTAACTATTGGTGGACCTGAGATTTGGGTGTAAATTTTGAAGGGCTTTATTTGATATTCACTTGAAAATATCCTGGCCATCTCTGTAATATCTATTCTAATTAGATATTACGTCTCACCACTTCTAATACTAAAAAAAATTTAAAGCTTTTATCCCACTGAAGTGAATTTTGCCTCACAAGTGGATACAGATAATTCATGTCACTTTCGTCGTTTTTCTACTTTTTAAAAGTATTCCCATTTTGTGTACATGAATGGGTTTACTAATTGTATTTTTATTAATTTTTCATTATTTAGTGGTACATCTGGAACCTGGTTTTAATGTTTAATAGTCCATCTCATCAACAATCCATAGGGAGAGGCAGTTAAATATGATGATGTTTTATAGCACTATGGTTTGGATTTCCAATTCTTGGTTCAAAAAATGAGTGGTTTTGGGGTGCCTGGGTGGCTCAGTTGGTTAAATAAGTATCTGACTTTGGCTCAAGTCATGATCTCATGATTTGTGGGTTTGAGCCTGCGTCAGGCTCTGTGCTGATAGCTCAGAGACTGGAGCCTGCTTTGGATTCTGTGTCTTCCTCTCTTGCTGCCCCTCTCCTGGTTGTGCTCTGTCTCTCTCTCAAAAATAAACAAACATTAAAAACATTTTTTTAGAAAATGAGTGATTTTGCACTAGCATTTCTAGAAAGGTCTTGATAATGTGACAGCAATAAAAATACTGGACTCATTTTCATACCCAAACCATGCTTATAAAACAGGCCTTGTTATTTCAGTAAATGGCATCACATTCAAATAGTTCTCCTCTCAATTATTTGCATCATTTTAAATTAAGGAAATGAATTAATAAGAGTATTTCAGGCAAATGAGAGAGTAGGAAGGCAAAGGAAATAGTATCCATGGCACCTGTTACTTAAATTTAATTTAAATACATTTTCTTTTCTTTTCTTTTCTTTTTTTTAAGTAGGATATCAGTTTCAAGTAAGAGGAAAATAAAATCTAGCTACCACCTGGTCAATACAGAGGCATTTTTCTTGGAGGAAGTATTGGGACTTAGGGTGGGGGGTAGGGTGCAGGGCTATAGGAAGGCAATAAGGGAAAGTAGCACCGACAGTGAGCTAGGAAGGCCTAGAAAGTATGCCTAAGGTTCACTGGGCTTGAATATGGGTTAGACCTTTCTCTGTTAAAAAAAAAAAAAAAAAAATATATATATATATATATATATATATATATATATACATACACATATACATATATATATTCATATATATGAAAAATTAAAAAATATATATATACATATTGAATATTTCAGTTGATGATTAGAAAAGACATTGTTCATACCTGAAATGCAAATCTTTGAAGGAGAATTGAGTTTCAATGATTCCAGTTGTTTTCACTCGAGAATGTAAAACATCTTGCTCATTTGGGACATATCCAGGAGCTGTGATTCTATCTACATCATTAAGGTAGCTAATACAACAACAAAAATAGCATATATTTTTAAAATTTGCATTTGAAGATACCAGGATTCAGTACAAATGAATTTTTACTTCAGGGTCCATTAAAATTATTAAACTCCAGACTGGTTCTCTCTAACCCTGCTCATCAGAGCTTGATGGACAGATGCTGCAGAATACTAAGTGTGGCACACACATGACCAATGGAGGCCTCTTGTAAAGACATCTAGGTCTGGGTGCCTGGGTGGCTCAGTTGGTTAAGCATCTGAGTTTTGATTTCAGCTCTGGTCATGATCCCGGGGTCATGGGATTGAGCCTGACCTGGAGACCCGTGTCAGGCTCCTTGCTAAGTCATGGAGCCTTCTTAAGATCCTTTTTCTCTTTCCCTCTGCCCCTCTCCCCTGCTTGTGTACCCTCTCTCTCTAAAAAAAAACAAAAACAAAAACTAGATCAATAGTACCTTAGCCTGCATTTTATGAGGTGTATGTAACAGAATTGATGTTATACAGATATATTTCAGAGAAAAGTTCTGTTTCCAGGTTTTGATCATCCCCCAAAACGTCCTATCTTGTAATGGTAGTCACTAGATTATCTTCAAAATGCTGTAATTTGAATTTAGGCATTTTGAATTTTAAGGGAGTTATTGGTTTTCATAACTTGAAGTTTGTCCTGTTGTTCTCCATGGATTGTCTAGCTTAGGACTCTGGACCATTTGTATGAAGTGCCATGATTATATACAGTTAGCACAATAAAAGAAAATATTTTGATTTTCTTGCTGGTTCACGATGGAACTAACTCATGTCATTGCTGAGCCATTCAGGGGACAGAAGGCTGAACTTAGACATTGCACCCACTCCTATCTCTCTTCTCTTCCACCAATGTGTCAGTATCCTTACCTCTTTCCTGGACCACATATTTAAAAACCCTACTGTTAGCAAGCTGAGTACTGCCCTGGTTTTGCCCACAGGATCTAGAGGTGCTGAGAAGCAGAAATAGATCTGAGTAAGCCGTGTGCTCCACAAGAGTCTGTTAGATTAGAGGAAAGAAGCTGCTCTTTGCCTCCTTCTTGAAATCAGATCATGTCTTTAAACTAAAACAAAGTATCCCATTGCTTTAAAAACAGTTGAAAACCACAATTCTAGACTTTGAATATAAGGCTTTAGTAGTTTAGCAATATGGCTATTTCTGTGAAAATGTTTAATAGTGACAATAAAAGCCTGATAAGGTTTTTATGACAAAATTGGTCATTATATTAAAACTAAGTTTACATGTATAGCTAAATAGGAAGATTATGATGGGCATACATCTATCCAGAAAGAATTTGAGAGGTAGAATCCAGCTAAATATTAGTTATCATTCAAAAGTTGAATTTTTCAGGGTCTAAGTTGAAGAGTTGTTATGTGTTAGCACCTCACATCATGCCTTGAAAAGCAAAACTATTTTATCCTTTTTTAAAAAATAAATTCAACAGCAATATGGGTAATTTATTCTCGGAGGATCTTTCTGCTTTTGAGCTGAAACAAATTGAGTGAACGCCTCAAAGGGATTTTGGCTAAATGACAAATAGGTGATCATAGTTCAGAAACACATTTATGTATGATAGGAAAATTTATTACTGTGCTTTATTCTAATAAAGCTTAATTTTTCTTAAAAGCAAGGGACAAATCAAGAAACAGATATATCAGCAGAAAATATTGGAAGCTTTTTCCAGTTTATCTATTTTCTGTTTTGTGAAGCAAGACCCTTTGTGAATTCTCTGTTGACTAAGTCTGCACATACGGCTGGTCAGTTGATTCATGCAAGAACAACAAAAACATACCTGTCAACATAGAGATTCAATTCATTTTAATGATAGCTAAATGAATACTTTGGTAAAGACACTTTTAATGTACTTTCATTTGCATGTGTAAATGATTTCAAGCAAAGCAGAAGCATTAGCAGAGTGACAAATTTGCATTTAAGAGGCCTGCTTTTAATGAATATGAGATTTGAATGCTCAGGCCTGTGGTCTAGAACTGAAACCAGAGGCCCTAAATACATATAGCTCAAATCAGTTTAAAAAAAATACCTGATACTTTTTCTAATCATGTAAAAATAATTTTTTTTTCTGGTAAAGTCTTTGTTAAATATTAAAGCTTCTGGAATTTAAACAGCACACTAGATGGCCTCAATCAGTAAGCCATGAAGTATTAATAAAACTCTTTCCCCTCTTTGTCACTGTCATGCCCTTTTTCCTTCAGCTTCCTAGTGGTACAGGTGCGAGCAGGGAGGTGTTATGTTGCCAACAACATGCCCTTCCCTACTCTGATTAAGATTCACTACTTTGTTAGCCTAAACTTGAAGGGGCTCTAGGTTTGAGAAAATATAAGTATCCTATTTTGACCAAAACAAAACAAAACAAAAAAGGAACAATGGGGAAAAGAGCGAGAGGGGGAAAGGGAGAAGAGGAAGAGAAAGGAAAAGGGAAGGGAGAGAAGGAAAGAGGCCATTGCTCTATAAAATAAGTATGAAATAGACATGAGTGTGGGACTGATCTAATATGATATTTAGTTTCAAAATGTGAATGCAATTCAGTATTTGAAAAAACTCTGTTAATTTTTGGAAGAAAGCAATGGCCATTCAACTATTTTTCTTAAGTGTTTTCTTTAATCTTCCTTTTAAGGATCTTTGAGGGCAGGGAGTATTAACAATTTAAATTTTGGGTGGTTTTCAAATGAAAATTTTCTGAAACAGAGGTTGGGAGTGAAGGTGGAGAGGTGTTTTACTACTCTCTAAATCAATCACGGTATTTAAAACCATTATTATATGGGCAATATTCACAAAATAGGTGCAAATAGATACTGTGTAATGATGTTTAACGTGAACAGATAAATACTTTTAATATGAATCTATAACATGATAGTTCTGTAAAATATTTATTTTGTGTGTCAAAACAAAAAATCTGAAACTAAAGGCTAGAAGGTCTAGAAAAATACAATACAGGGTCATTTCATCTTCCCACTTTGACAACACAATATATAATTTTTTCTGTTATTAAAGAGTAAAGTATTTGGTAAACATAATGATTAATATAATTGCAAATACACTTCTTACAATATTTGAATGGAGAAGTCATGCTTAATTGATAATGTATATCCAAAACCAAATATATTAATTACAGCTATTGAAGGGGTTCAGGACAACACCCCAGTTCCCCAGAATGTGTCACTTTGGTATGTGGATTATTTTGAGCTGAAGGCACTTGAGACCCTGCAGGCTGAAGAGAAATCTTGCCCCTCCCTTAACTGTATAGAAGAATCAAAACTGGGGGTCTTTCCCAGAATAAGTGTTATTAGGAGAGATAAATTTTATGAGTGACCCATCTATATGGCAGGGCAAACCTCTAATTACCAAACATCTGCTGTTATCCCCCTTTGAAGTTGATTCCTTCCCTCTGAAGTCCCAGGCCCCACCCTCTTCTCCTTAGTTCAGGATGACATATAGACCTCATTTTACCTGTCTTTGGAATTTCCGTGTCTATGTGGTTCCCTGTATGTATACCAATTACATTTCATTTTTTCCTGTTAATCTGTCTTGTGTCAATTTGATTCTGAGTTCAGCTAGAGGGACCTTTGAGGGGATAGGAATTCTTGCCCCCCAACACTGTCTCTCCTTCCTTCTCTAGCGTTTTGTTAAGCAAAATTTTATGAGAATATTCCACAATTAAATTTCTTATTGTGACTGCCCTTATCAACGATTCATAAAGAAAAATAGAGTTTTCTATACTGCACAGAGTTGTCTTAGTATTAAAATATGGCTAGGCACTGGGACACATAAAACAATTAAATGAGTTTAATAATCACATGATGATATTCCTTCTCTACTTCATCAAAGAGATGAGAGCAAGACTTTCCTCCAAGGGCTTTGGAATTTAAAATGAACATGAGTGACTAATCACAGAAGACTGTTGTTGTTAGCTTTTCCTAAAATTTATATAGTTTGTTTTCTCTCCATAATCCTTCTGACCATCACGATTAGAAAGCTGAAGTATCATGCAAGTTTCATTGTTCTATCCTCAAATAATCTTTCATTTGCTTCACTTTTACATCACCTTTTAAGTAGTACTAACATGTTCTGTTGTGAGTTCATCAAAAGAACTGTATTTATACCTTTTTATATATGAGTATGCATGGACAGATACATAGAATAAGTAATTATATTAATTTGCATACATGTACACACATGCGTGAAGGCTTATAACCAGAGTATAGGTTAAGAACTGCTTACTAAAATAGAAATTTAAAATAATTTTGATAATGAAATTATAAATGGTATCATAACCTAATTTTATTGTGGCTGATAATTGCCTACTGGATGATATTAGCTGTGAAAATTATATAATCTTTCTTGAGACTCAAACAGTATCCCACAAAATACAAATGTTTTGAAAATCATTACTTTCTTCTAGAATTCTGTATCATGTTCATCAAACCAATTGAGTCAAAGAATGTGTCATCAATAAAATTATTTTAGAAGAATATTTAAGTAATATGATGAGAGACGAATGAATAGCCCAAAACATCAGTGTGTATGCCACCAATCTGCGTTTACATTGAGAACAGTGCACACAGATGAATCCTTTTCATTTGGGAGAAAATAGTTGCAAAATGTGGGTATTTTCAGGCAAATACTTTCAAAATTATTTTAAAAGCTCCTTTGCTTATAGTTTTACATTTCATGATGTCACCTTGATCTATATTTCTCTTCAACTTCTTTTTATTTTAGTGTAACAAGACGTAAAGCTATTTACTTTCCTCATTTGTGATGACAAATGTAGAGTCTGAAGAATTATAGTTTATTTATTTATTTAAATATTTTTTTAAAAATGTTTAACATTTATTTATTTTTGAGAGAGACAGTGTGAGCAGGGAAGGGGCAGAGAGAGAGACACACACACAATCCAAAGTGGGCTCCAGGATCTGAGCTGTCAGCACAGAGCCCAACATGGGGTTCGAACTCACGACTGTGAGATCATGACCTGAGCTGAAGTCATCCACTTAACTGACTGAGCTACCCAGGCGCCCCTGAAGAATTGTAATTCTTAACTTAAATGTTTCAACTATAATTCCTGTTAAATGCATTCACTTACTAAGCTGCTGAGTCATTGAGGTGATATTCAGATGCCCTTTCAAAGCAGGTCTGAACTCCTGGGTCTCTCCAGAGTCTTTTTATCACCTCAGCCAGTTCAGGTGTCATGCCACCATCTTGCAGAGTGTTCGCCATCACACAAAGTTGTCGTTGGTCTTCCTATAGCAATGTTTTTAAAAGAATGATAAAAATGTGTTGTTATGTGGAATCACATATCCTTTTAATAGGGCATTTCAATTTTATTCTTATTGGTTCTTTGCATGTTTATTTTTGAGGGAGAGCACAAGCAGGTGAGGAGCAGAGAGAGAGGGGGGATAGAGGATCCAAAGCAGGCTCAGTGGTGACAGCAGCAAGCCCGATGTGGGGCTTGAACTCACCAACCGTGAGATCACAACCTGAGCTGAAGTTGGATGCTTAATCAACGGAGCCACCCAGGCACCCTAAATTTTATTATTTTCATCTTATTCCTTGAGGTAATAATTCTGTTAATGCAATCTTAAATTTCCTTATTTTTAAAAGTGTTTATTTATTTTGAGAGAGAGAGTACACATAAATGGGGGCGGGTCAGAGAGAGAGGGAGAGAGAGAATCCCAAGCAGGGTCTGCACTGTCAACTCAGAGCCAGATGTGGGGCCCAATCTCACAAACTGTGAGGTCATGATCTGAGCCAAATTCCAGAGTCAGATGCTTAACAGACTGAGCCATCCAGGCTCCCCTGAGTTTCCTTATAATGGCTGGGTGAAGAGTCCTCTATTATAAAATCTATGTAACCTGATTTGGTAAATTTAGGATATTTTAGGATATGTCATTAACTTCTGAATGTAGTGTCAGAGGGGATAATGTAAACCGATTGAGTTTTCAGAGTCAAAATGCAAGGATAAAAGGGTAACAATTCTGATATAATCTGGCACTTCTCATTTTGATCATTGCCATGTATTTTCCAGGAAATAAAAATACCATGAAGGAATTAGAGATAACATGGAAAATAAAACTCAGTATAATTTACCAACAAGTATTGTTTGCAATCATATAAATAAAGCTGCGATAAGTATTTTGATATACACATGGTTTTTGGACATCTGTACAGGTGTTGTTTGCATGACTTTGAGGCGAATCAATAGGATAGAGGTGAATATTTCATTAAGAAAATAGAAGAGAAGGAAAAAAAAAAGAAAAAGAAAATAGAAGAGAAGGAAAAGAAGAAAAAAATGAAATAAAGGGGGGAAAAAAAGCAGATATTGTGTTAGTCCTGATGGGATATTTGAAGGTGAGAAGGACAGAAGAAAATCAAACTTTATCAACTAAATAAAATAGTCAACAGTTTATCTAAACTAATAAAGCCATTTTATGACAAAAAAAAATTAAGGTTAAGAATTTAAGTTCCAAAGGAATTAAGTTATTGACCATGATACTGGACCAGGCAAATGAAGTCTGGGTTCAAATCCTTGTTGTCAGACTCCAAAGCTCATACTCTTTCTAGCACATAGTATTATAACAAGTTATAAGACAGCGCCTATAATATCTCACAAAATCCTCACAGCACTAGTCGCATAGACAGCATTTTTCTCCATTTTACAAATGAATCTAAAACTAGAAGGTTGATTTGCCAAACCAATAAGGACAATGAGCTTCAGAAGAGTCAAACCCAAACTACTTTGTACAATGTCAGGTGGCTACCAGTGAAGAATTATCAATGGGAACTTGCTGCTTTTCTGATACAAGTCAATTTATTATTTTAAAATAGTAAAAATGGCTTATTTCACCATTTTATTAAAAATCTGTTCTTTGTGGGGCGCCTGGGTGGCTCAGTCGGTTAACCGTCTGACTTCGGCTCAGGTCATGATCTCGCAGTTTGTGAGTTCAAGCCCTGCATCGGGCTCTGTGCTGACAGCTCAGAGCCTGGAGCCTGCTTTGGATTCTCTGTCTCCTTCTCTCTGCCCTTCCTCTGCTCATGCTCTGTCTCTCTCTCAAATATAAATAAACATTAAAATTTTTTTTAAAAAAATCTGTTCTTTGCATTAAAAACTAAAGTTATGTCTCTCCTTCTTAAAGAGAGGTTCTGTTAAGACTAAAAATCTTACTACATCTTTCTTCATATTCAGATTTTACTGCTAATCCAAACAGATTACATAGATGAGCATTAACCAAAAATTGTAAAATGGACAAAATCTAAAGATTGAACCCATTTTCCTATATTGGCATAGTGTAAAGTTTTAAATCCTTCTTCCCAATTAGTTAGATGTGAGAGAGCACTGCAAATCCAGCGAAATATGACCCAGCCAGTTTAGCTGGCATCATCCCATGTGCCTCCTTCACTATTAAGGTGTCATTCAGGACCAATGATGCAATGAAACAGCTGTTCGAACCAGTTTGTCCTTAAAGGGAAAAAAATGACATGCCTTATTAACATATCTTTACGAACCAAGCTAATTTCTAATATACTCTTTCATTTAAAATTTTTTTCCAATTTCAACCTAAATACACTTTATTTGAATAGATAACCATCATGAAAATCGTCTCACCTTGAACATGTAAATGTCATAAAGTGTTCTTCGGCCACCATTTCTTTCTTTTTTTTTTTTTTCCAACGTTTTTTATTTATTTTTGGGACAGAGAGAGACAGAGCATGAACGGGGGAGGGGCAGAGAGAGAAGGAGACACAGAATCGGAAACAGGCTCCAGGCTCCCAGCCATCAGTCCAGAGCCCGACGCGGGGCCCGAACTCACGGACCGCGAGATCGTGACCTGGCTGAAGTCGGACGTTCAACCGACTGCACCACCCAGGCGCCCTCGGCCACCATTTCAATCCTAGTACTTCCCTCAAGGGCAGGCCGTCCTACCAGTTTGGTTTTGTCTTTCAAGACCTTTTATTTTTTTAGTTTATTGCTTGCATAGAAAAGGCAATGATGGTGATTTTCAAACAGGGCTGTGCATTATAAGCATGTGAGGCACTCTTTAAAAATACTGCTACAAGGAATTCAACCCAAAGAAATGAGGCAGGAACTCTGGGTGTCAGGTTCTACAACGGTATTTTCAAAAATCTTCTGGGTGACTCAAATGAGCAGCCTGATTTGAGAATCCCTGGCAATACATAGTTTTCTTTACCCATAAATAATATGTTATAGGACATACTGTATTTTAATTCTGGAAGTTCTTCTGCAGTTATTGAAGGGCTGACATAGTAATTCAAAGAATCAAAATTCATATGGCTAAGGAATTGGACCCACCAATAACGTTTGAATTTTTTAAATATACATAATATCAAAATTAACAAGTATTATGAAAAGTTGTCTTTTTTTTGAACAGTTGTCTTCTACATAACTGCCAAAGTGATGGAAAATTGAACTCCAACTTATTATCTTACTCCCATATTTTAAAACCTCCAGTATTTCCCAGCACACTCAAAACCCAAATCCCATGTCATGGCTCGTAGTGTTTCACAAGTTTTGACCCATGTATTTTTTTTCAATTTTATTTCTCCTTCCCTCCCTCCCTCTCCCCCCCCACCCCCGCTCTGTCTCTCAATCTCTTCCTTCCCCCACAATTTGTCTCTCTTTCCTCAAGATGCACCAGACTTATTACTGTTTCTCAAACTCAACAGCCCCCCCATTTGAGAGCATTTGAATGGCTGTTCCTCCATGTCTTCCCTGTTTCATTTAGGTTTCTTCCCAAATACCAGCCCCTCAAAAATGCCTTCCAGAGCCACCCTTTCTTCCGTTCTTTCCTTATTCTCTAGCCCCCTGCCCTCCTCCGTTTTCCTTCATAGCACTTGTTACTACTTACATGCTGCATATTTCTGTATTTTGTATCTTTTATGTTAGACTATCACCACATGAAGGTGGTGATATTTTTTTTCTGTTCATTTCTACATCCTTAAGACTTACACCAGAACCTAATGCATAGTATTTGTCCCAGAAATATTGTAGAACAAATGAATCAATAAAATGAAATGTGTGAATTAACTCAGACCTCATGTTCTAAGGAAGCTTTAAAGGTTCTCCAATAATATCTCACATTTTTCAAATAGCTCTGAAGAGGTTTGAGTGGCATCCTGAAGAAATTTTATTTCCTTGTGATATATTTGGAAAAGCTTGGGAACTATGATGGTTCTGGAATGGCTCATTCTCTCAAGTTTGCATAGCTCTGGAACTATGTTGCAAAGAAAGAAAAATATATACTGTCTCTACAAGTTACCCATAATTTCTTCATAAATGTTAGGGACCTTAGGTGTTCCTAGAGTCTTGTGGAACTCATTCTAAACCCTTGAGTCATATTTCCAAAGATTGCAGAAAAAAATATATCAAGGAAAGAAGAGATATCACAACCTTATCATCTTGGGAATATATGTATATATATACATATATATGCATATATGTATTTTAAACTTAGTTGATCACAGAACTTTATCCTGGAAAATTATGAGAAATCACTGTTCTTTGGTTCATATTATAGGGTTCACTTTGTAGGATACTATCTCACAGATGGTCACAATACCCAAATCATGAGATAAAGTACTAAAACATTCAACATTCATTTAATGTTGGTCTAGAGGATGTTCTAGATGCTCTAAAATGGAATATGATAATATTCAGAGAGAACAAGTAGAAATTTACTAAATGCCTGTATTATGTCCCCTTCTTGTTTCTTCAACTTTACCCTTTACAAGTTCTATATTTATGAAATTCGTCTGTCAAATATTAATATAAGTAAAAACGAGCCCTCTCTTAGATGCATTCCCCTTCAGCTTCAGATACTATTTCTCTTTATATTCCTCAGCTATAGTTGCTAAAATGTCTTTAAACTGTTCCCATATCTTCTCATATCTCAACATACTTCATTGGATTCTGCATCCACAACTTTTCTAAAACCTGTCTCATGATACCCCCAGTGATCTTTGTATTATTAAATCCTGTAGGTTTTATTTTTTATTATTTTTTAAATGTTTGTTTAATTCTGAGAGGGACAGTGCATGAGTGGGGAAAGGGCAGAGAGAGAAGGAGACACTGAATCCAAAGCAGGCTCCAGGCTCTGAACTGTAAGCACAGAGCCTGTTGCAGGGCTTGCTTGAACTCACAAACCATAAGCTCATGACCTAAGCCGAAGTCTGACACTTAACCAACTGAGCCACCCAGGTGCCCCTGTAGGTTTTAAATATACTTCTTTTTGACCTCAAGACCTTTCAGCTTAGATAAGTACCCTTTGGAATATTGAATTCTGTGACTCCATATAACTTGGTTTTCCTCTTACTATCCAGCCATCTCCTCCAACTTTCTTATTCCTCTCAAATGACCAGAAAATGTTAGTTTTTCAGCACGGGAATCTAAGTCACTACTCTTCTTTACACGCTTATCTTCTCAGTCGAAGCATTTGAACTTTTCCATCCCACCCATTTCCTTAATATAAATTATATGCTGTAGTATAATTCCAATGATACTGAGATTTAGATCTCTCATCAAATTATCTCCTTTGAACTTTAAATGCACAGTTCAACCACTTACACATGTGGACGTGTTACAGAACTTATAAACTCAACATTTCTTAAAAGAAACTTTATTATTATTATTAATTTATTATTCCCCATCCCCACTGGTGATAGTACTTCCTTTCTTGGTAATTCTTTCCACAAATGAGGATTTAGCTCCCCATTGAGCTGTACTACCCTTTTGCAATAGCTGATGCTTTGCAATTACTTGTTCAGCATCAGTCTTCCCTCTCTTTAGGGCAAATACTATTTCCATTTCATTTACTGCTGATTCCTCAGTATATTCCCAGTGTCCAGTCCAATGTCTGCTGTATAAATAAAGTTTAATGAAATACAATTTTTTTCAAATGATGTTGGATGTGTAGACTTCAATACATAAATTTTAATGAGCTTTATATTCAAAGTGATTATCAGAGAGTAAATACTCAATATTTACTAGGATCTTACAATATTTGGGGGGGTTGTTTATTTATTTTGAGAGAGAATGAGAAACAAGGGGAGGAGGGGGCAACAAGCAGGGGAGGGACAACCCCAGCAGGCTCCCCACAGTCAGTACAGAGCTTGATGTGGGGCTTGACCTCACGAACTGTGAGATCATGACCTGAGCTGAAATCAAGAGCCAGATACTTAACTGACTGAGCCACACAGTTGCCCCACAAGATTTTGTTTTTAAGTGGATTTCCTATATTTCTGTTTCCTTCTGTAATAGTCTTTGAAACTCAGTGAAAAAAACACTAACATTTCATGGATGAAGAAACCAAAATGTACAAAGATTAACTTGTCCAAATTTACAGAGCTATAATCAATAAAGCTCATGGAAACTTTTTTTAGGGTTCCTTCTCTCTCCGAATGGTAATCTGCATGATGTATGAATGGTAATATAAAAATATAGAAATTATATAAATAGACAGTTAAATTGAAAGCCATAGGACAACAGAACTCTGAAAGCCACACACATAGGTGAGATGCTTAGCAATTAATCTGTTAAAAAGTTTAAGGCAGGTATAGAGTATATTGATCTTAAAATCAAATACTGTAGAATTGTCACCAAAACTACTGTAGTTTTCAACAATTGAAATCGAAATTTGAGTTATGTAGTATCTGCCAGCTGTGATGTTTGACACTTGAGGACAAAGGTCCTCCTGAGAAGTCATGTCGGTTGTTCAGTGCTGCATAAATCACTCTGTGTTTACCATTTAATGTACGCTTTGAATAAATTGCATTCTTTTTAATTCTCAGCCTACTGGCAGCAATCTACAGAGTCTATTATTTTTACTCCACCTGCATGCAAGGTCATTAAGACTCTAACCAGTTGCAAATTAGCAATCACTTCTGACCATTAACAGTATTTATGCAAAAGTCCTTGCATAGGCAAAAGCACTCTAATGGAAGCCAGAAGAAGTGGGTTTTGCCCCCAAACATTAGCTATACAATGCTGGCCACATTGCTCATCCTTTTGACCCTGATTTTTCACATCTTTAAGTATGAGACTTATATCAGGTTGCTTCTGAAGGGCTAATTTAAAGTCTCAGATTCTTAGGAACAGCCAGCGTCAGAGCTGTAACCAAACTACCCTTACATAAAAAAAAAAAAAAAAAAAAAAAAAGGATCATCAACTCATGGAATGGTAAAGAATGCAAAGATATTAGAGTTGAGTTCCTCCTGCAAGTTCCCCTTTTACATGTGAGAAGGAAACTGTAACTTAAAGAAGTAGGTGACTTACTGGAGCCAAGTTTGAGGAAAGCTAAAAATGGAAGGAGAGCCTAGCGGAACTCCTGACTCTGCCTTACAAATGATCTGCCCTAAGAACATACTTAGCATTTCTGTGCTCTTTGTTGGAAAATAGCAGAACAAGAAGAGGATTTACCCTTTCCTTTAAAATTAACAGCATGAAAGTATTTTTCTTGTCATCCTGGCTTCCAATGGTAATTTACATGGTCGAGCCCTAAACTCCAAGAGGAGTATAGGGAGAGGAAAGTACAAATGTCACATTCTTCTCTATACTTAAAATGCTGTTCTTCTCTTTTTTATTGTAGTATAACAAGGTATCTAAGAGTTGCACTGGCAACAGTTCAATTGATATCTTCTGGAGGCAACCAGCTGCTCTTGGACGGGACATGTAAAAATAAGTGAGTTTTTCCTGTTGATTGTACACTATTACTCCTCTTTTGGGTGTGGGTAATTATTGTTCTTTGGAGAATACTATATAGTTATAGAATTATATTACAAAATATAAAATAGAATGAAATGAAACTATTTAGATGCTACCTTATAAACAACTCAGCCTATCTGAGTATATTTATTATACAGCTTACTTAATCACACGCTTTGAATTCTTTTTTAAAAAATTGACATTATAAAATAAAAATTTCCCTGCCCCACATTGCCTTTGTAATTATTGAACAATAATGAAAATTGTAATTTTTAGTAATGTTATTACTAAAAGTCTGCATGAAATGACTCATAATTCAACTTGGGAAATAAATGTAGAGATATTGTAGTTTGATTTTATGGAATAAATTCTTTTGTATTTAGGAAACATAACCAATATTTTTCTCTAATACAGTATATTATTTGATATTAGATTTGATTCCTAGGAAACCAGTTAATATTGAATAAGATTATAGCACACACTCAAAAATAAAAGTTTCATGTAAAGAAAAAAAGGAAATCTCACACTAAACAGAATTAAAGTTTCCAAAATTCATAATTCATATTCTTAAATTTTTGGTGTAGATTAATACTAGAAATTTAGTTCTACCATTTTATGGCTCAAACTCCATTGTAGGACTGCAACGGTCATTATTTGCATACTTACTGCACTTCTGGGATTCACATAATCAATCCCAAGGGTAGTCATGGCTTTCACAATAGCTAGGATGGATTGCAATATGTTACTGTAAATTACTGCTTTGAACTCCATGCATTCTTGTTCACTGTAACCGTTCTTATGGATGATCCTACAATTTAAACATGAAGAGCTTTTGTGAGTTGAGCAATTGATATTTTTTATAATATTAAAACACATCAATAATAATTTGCTTGAATAAAATTACAGTATATATTTGTTACAAAAATATTGTCCATATATGTATGTTAAATCTGAACAGTTTTATGACTATGGATTTTTATTATCATTGGGGTCTAATGCACTATTTTTTTGAGCTCCCCATGCCAAATATAAAGAGGAATTAAAATTTGCTCTAGATAAACCACTATTTAAAATTGGTAAATCATGAGCATGTTACTTAGAACACTTGTTTATTTTCAAAAGAAAAATTTCCAGATTCCCAGGACAAAGATACAGAGTTCTCAAATTAGTCTTTATAACATGATGTCTAGAGGAAGTAAAGTACTTTAGTAGAACATTCATTTCTTTTCCTATCACTTAAGACACACTGGAAAATAGGAGTGCCTGTTTTCTATTCATAGCATTAACAAAGGCATCTTTTTTTTTTTTTTTTAATGTAGGTAATTACCTGCTGCTAAATTCCTTATTTTTCCATCTGTGTACGTGCCATTAGCTCTTATAGTGGAAATGCTCAGACATTTATTTGGCTGAACTCTTCTTTTCCTTCCACTCATTCAATCAGAACTCAGTTTTACTTATCCTTTCGGAATAATAGATTAAAATAGATTTACCTTCTAAAAGCTAAAATCTCTGCATATGCTTATTACTTTATTGTCTATTTTATAATATGTTCTTGTTCCTTTCTAGGTTTGTTTGGTTTTGTTTGTTTTTGAAGTGTCTTATATTCATTAGCCATCATTTTGGATGTCATATTATGAAGGATTTGTGTTTTATCTATACACAGAGAGATGTTAGCATGAGGAGGAAAAGAACACTAAGGCCCTTAAAGATATTAAAACCTTCAAATATAACAATTTCTGAAGTGAAAAGAGTAGAGGCAGAACCTATATCCATTATTTGTTGTTTTTAATGTTTGATTGCCAATAATTGCTGTGTTTCTATTTTCAACATGGCCATGTTTATCTTGCTATATTAAACAAACAACTTTAATAAGTAAAAAAAGTAGACCACTAAAGGTTGTGGAAAACATGCAATAAAATGTCTTTATAGATAGCTCAATAATAAGTTCATTAAAGAAATCTCAGTTCTTTGTAAAAAAAATGAAATTGGAAAATTATTTAATTATTAAATTAAAATGGCAGTTAGGTTTTTCTTTCTGGAATAAGTTCTTATTCCTATCCTTTCATCACAGGATAAGGAAACATCACAAAGCAAAATGGTGAATGTATACTTTAAAAAATCCAGCTGTAGTGGGACTTTAAGTAACACTGTTTTTCCAGGGAATGCACAAATACATTTCTGTGACATAGAGCTTTCTATCTGCCAGTTGATTCCTAAACCTGTTCAAGTTAGTGAGCTTCTACTGGAAATTTTCTGTAACATACTGCATTGTGTACTGAAAAGAATTAATGAATGACACTTTCTCTCCTCCCCCAAAACATATAGACTAGAGCTCCACTGTCTAATATAGTAGCTACTAGACATTATTTAAAAGCAAATTAATTCTGGGGCACCTGGGTGGCTCAGAAGCTCAGAGCCTGGAGCCTACTTCTGATTCTGTGTCTCCTTCTCTCTCTTCCCCTAACCCATTAGCATTCTGTCTCTGTCTCTCTCAAAAATAAATAAAAACAGGGGCCCCTGGGTGGCTCAGTAGGTTAAGCGTCCGACTTCAGCTCAGGTCATGATCTCGCAGTTTGTGAGTTCAAGCCCTGCATTGGGCTCTGTGCTGAGAGCTCAGAGCCTGGAGCCTACTTCTGATTCTGTGTCTCCCTCTCTCTCTCTGACCCTCCCCCGTTCATGCTCTGTCTCTCTCTGTCTCAAAAATAAATAAATGTTAAAAAAATAATAAATAAAAAAATAAAAACATTAAGTAAAAACATTAAAACAATAAGAGTAAATTAATTCCTCCTTTACATTAGCCAAATTTCAAATGCTTAATAGCCACATGTGACTAGGAGCTTCCATATTGGAAAATGCAGATAGAATCTTCCTGTCATCACAGAAAGTTCTATTGCAGAGTACTGGATTATATAGGAAGGTAGGGCATAAAATTTCACTTTTGTACAGCGTGAGAGTGTATTACAACAATGTCTGAATGTGGTACAATAAACTAGAAAAGAAGAAGCCATAGACTTTATTGGGAGGAAGTCTAAGAGACTGGGGGGAGACTGCCTGGGGCAGTGATTGATGATCGGTTCATTATTCAAGGAGGAGTAGTTATTTCCAGATAGCGAAAAGGAAGAACATTCTAGGAAGAACAATCAGTACGACCGAACAGATGGTTACAATTACCAAACTTTCAGTGTGTGCCAAGCACTGTTTTAAGTGCTTTATATGTCTTCTCATTTCTTGCAATAAGTAGTTTAAGGTAGGTAAAATTATTACATACATTTTACAGGAAAGAAATGTAGGCATAGATAAATGAACCACCACCCCTAACTTAGTACATGGTACAGTTGAGCAATAAACGCAGTCTGATTTTGGAGCCCCTGATCTTAGCTGCTAAGCTGTATGCCTTCTGTCACACATTAGTCCAAAGCATTATGCAAGTTCAGCATCTCATGTAGAAAGCATGAAGGGGGAGGGAAGTCATAGGACATAGGACATCAGAATGACGAGGTAGATAAGAGCTGGATTCTCAAGTGTCTTACGTATCATGCCAAGCAGTTTGATCTTGATAGTTTGTGAACAGTACGATTCAGGAGAGACATACACTCTTTTTAAAAAGCGATCAGTTGGTGTTACTGTGGATACTGCAGTGGAGGAAAGAAGAGGGAGGTAGAAAGTTCTTAGCAGGATATTGCATTAATCCACTTCAGAAATGTGAGGTTTTTAAACTAAGGCAGTGACAATAGGGATAAATAACACCCTTGAAGATGTAACTTGTGTAGATGTGACAAAACTTGGTGAGAAGGTGAGCGTCTTCATATCTACACTACATATCTACATTTATTGCTTTAGAGGCTGCCGCCGCTGCTGCTGTTGCTGCTATAATTAAATGTAGGGAAACAGGCCAGATGGAGAGATAAGTTAGTGTTGTTTTTTGAACTGGACCTATCCACAGAATATGGACATAGATATACCTGCTTCCCTAGTTTAGACAAAGTGAATTTGAAAGAAATATTCTAGGACAGTCTGGGACAGATGATAGCAAAAATCACTGGACCTTAGCAGTTTTCATCTGAAGGTATAGAGTAAGCAGAGAAGGGGACCTAGTACATTAGAGGCGCCAGCAGTTAAGATGTAGTCAAAGAATCTGGGAGTAAAGCAGGTGGTTAGGAGGTAAACTGGGAAAGAGTTATTTTAGAAGCCAGAGTAAAGTTTGAGAAGAGAAAAGCCCAGTGCAGTCAAACAATTAAAATAAGGACTCATGAGCATTCCATACAACATGGCAATTGGGAAATAATAATTGACATTTATAGGGGCAATTTTTTTGGCATGCTGGAGGCAGGCATGATGGAAATGGTTTAAGAGTAAATAGGGGCGCCTGGGTGGCTCAGTCGGTTAAGCGGCCGACTTCGGCTCAGGTCATGATCTCGCGGTCTGTGAGTTCGAGCCCCGCGTCGGGCTCTGTGCTCACAGCTCAGAGCCTGGAGCCTGTTTCAGATTCTGTGTCTCCCTCTCTCTGACCCTCCCCCGTTCATGCTCTGTCTCTCTGTCTCAAAAATAAATAAACGTTAAAAAAAATTAAAAAAAAAAAAAAAAAAGAGTAAATGGAAGGTGGAAGAGTAAAGAGAGCTAATGTTGACTATTCCTTATAGAGTCTGCTGAGGAAAGGAGGAAGAAGTAGCATCAGGAGACTCTGTTAATAATAGAAGCAATATTCGCTCATTGTAGAAAATGTGAAAAACCCAGCAGTGTTCAAAATGAAGGTTCAGTTTAACTTTAAATCCCAGTATTGAGAAGCAAATATCTTTGAACATTGGAATATTTTCTTCCATTTAAAAAAATTATCTATTTTGTTACAGTTGAGGTAAAGATGTTTATGGAATCTTGTATCTTTGTGGTGCAGTGAATATAAGTATTTTCTGCTATTAAAACTTTCTCATTTGCATACAACTTGTAAATGGGTGTAAAATATTACAGTTGAAAAGTGGATAGTCCCATACTTTCACAATCCATTTCCCTATGTTTTATTTTAATTTAGAGTATTTTGTTTTACTTCATATATCATTATTTTAAATAAGACTAGTCCAAATCTCTCGGTGCATAACTGTTCATATTTTCATGTTTATATTATTTTATTTTTGTACTTTTAAAAATTTAAATTATTTTATTAAAATTCTCAGAAATATAGTTATTATTTTCCCAGGTTGTGGTGTAGATTGCAAGAGTTATTTCTATAAATCTGCTTTAACAAATAATTTTACGATTAGTAATGAAAAATATTAACTTGTCAAACCTCACCCTTATTGAGTAATATTATTTAAAATTATTGTTTGCTAATTTACTAAGATGAAGAATAGCTCATTATAGATGTAAACAGACATTAATTTTGTCTTTGTGAATTGTCTGTTCATAGTGTCTTACCATTTGTATTTATTGGGCAGCTTATTTTTTTTCTTACCAATCTATATTTTCTTACCAATCTGTATATCATATATCTCTCTATATATCTATATATCTGTATGTACATATTATTATAGTCAGTTATCTATTATATTTATTATAGATTTTTTGCTAGTTTTCTATTTTTGTTTAATTTTATTTATGGTTTAACATATTTAAAAGTTTTAATTTTTAGATAGCCAAATAATTGATTATTTCTTGTTTTACTGCATTTAACTTCACAGAGAATGGACAGGTAAAAAGGATAGGGGGAACTCAAGCATGATTTTAACCAGAAATAAAATAACAGGTGAATTCAGTGGTAGTGTTACAGGGTGTGCAAGATGATTTGGGATGCAAGGATGGAACTGAGAACACAAAAGCAGTACGAGCACTGGTCAGGATAGAGGCGTGTCCTGTTCTTCAAAGATGGGAGAAAAGGTATAAAAAAATTGGTTGCAAGTACCGATATCAGGGAATTTGAAAAGTGGGACTTATATAATTGCTGATATGGAACTTGCATGACATTAGTACCTAAAAAGAAAGGGAAAAAAAACAGTGTTTTACATTCTAAATAGATAATTGTATCATTAACTGGGATGATTTCCTCATGTGACCTATTCCAAAGAGCAAGATCCTCCAAAAGGTAATTAAAAATAAGCTAAAAAAATGATCATTTTCTCCTATAGCAATAGTTGTCCTTTAGAATTCTCCAGCAGTGACAGTCATGAGATATTACATAATCATCTCCACTTATCAATTGAAATTTTATTTGTTCAGACATTATATTCTTGGATTTTAGAACCTTTATATTTGTTGTCTCATCAAGAAATTCATGCCTACTTATTTCATTATAAAGAGGAAAGAAAAATGCAAAAAAAAAATGAAATCCATGATAGTAATAACTTTACATAAACATTTTATTCCCAGGTAGGTTAAATGCCAATTGGGTTGAAATTATAATTCCCTCCTAAATTCAAATGAATCTTTGACATATTTTGAAATGTTTATGGCTTATGCCCACCATATTGAAACCCTAGATTATACCCAGATTAATATATTTAAAACATAACTGCTTCTAGTAGGCATCTTGTTGAGAGGCAAAATTAAAAAAAAAAATGGAAATGACAATATAACTCATCAGTTATGCTCTCTGGTAAAGGGTTGGAGGGAAATTTTCACAGGAATCATGACTGCTCTGCTGCTACCTGGATATATGGACCATCAATCAGATTTCAATCTGATTTCAATATTTTTCAATCAATGAAAAATATTTCTTTTAAGACTGGTCAACTACACAGACAGACATCAAATATCAAACATTTAAAATAGTGTGTACTTACTTCATTTGTTTAACAATTGTACTTTTTCCAGATTCTCCTGCTCCTGAAACAGAAAGGTGGGAGTGTTATCAATTGCTACCCCAAATCTATATAGATAATAAAACCTGTGATTATCATTTTCTGATGAGTAAATCTTTAACAGACAACCCTCCTATATAAAGAAGGACAATCATCTCTGTCAGGTCTTGAAAGGCATTAGCTGTCTACTTTCTAGGATAGCTGATGAAAATAAAATCCTCCTATATAGTTGTTAATCCAGATATAGGTCTGGCTCTAAGATGAAGGGTATCTTCTGAAACAAGAAATGTATACTTTCAGAAAAAAAAAATATTATTGAGTTTGAACATAGTTTGGAAAGTCCATATCTCCTGGGTTTGCACCCCAAGGAAAGTGGTCCCATCTTGATAGGCTCTAGATCAACTATGTATCTCTAGATATACACTCCATATTGCCTCATATATCCTATTTGATTAAGTGGCAGTAAAAAAAGAACATGAGACAATAGTCTTTTATTTCCAGAACTGTTTGAAGCTATTCTAATTGAAGAATGGGCTCTTATCTTTATCATTATGTTTACCTTGGTGCACAGGTGTTTTCTCTTTAAATAAAGTAAGTTAATAACACTAACAACACTAAGCAAACCAAAAGAGACTACAGATAACAATGATGTGGGAATATCCGAAAATGGGTTTCATGTTCCAGGGAAAGGAGCAGGGAGTGGCAATAATATAGAGAGCCAGTTGGATTTATCTGGAACATTTGTTTTAGTTAATGATATACAATATGCAAGTTTATTTTGGTATGTTCAGCAAAGATAATATAGAGGGATATAAAATTCACATAATTTTTAAAATATAAAACATGAACCTTTGATGAAAAAAATCTGTGATTGTTTCCAGCTATGTCTCAAGGCCTTTTGGGTATATTTCTTGAGTCTGCCTTGCCATTAATGGGTATTTACTTGGGAAATGAAACTCAAGAAGTACTGACATGAAGTGACCTAGGTTTGTGGGATTGGCTCTGTCTCTGTGTGTGTGCATGCACATGTGTGCACTTGTGTGTTTGAGTATGGGTGAGATATCTTTGGTAATTTCTTTAGCTCCTTAATTTCCTTATTTACAAACTGAGAATACTGACCTCCCAAGATTATCAGAAGAGTATAATTAAGCATGAAATTATTTGCAAACTACAATGCAAAATAAAGCATAAAGCTTGTACTTAAGAATCCAAGGATGTAAGAAATTTTGCAGTGTTTTGTAAAGAGAACAGTGTGAAGATACCCTACATGTATTAAATAAGTGATGCTGAAGCAACTGGATGTTCATGTTGGAAAAGAACACTGATTCTTATATGACAACGAAGCAAAAATTAATTTGAATTGATTCATAAACATATATGTGTTTGTGTATATACTAAAACTATAAAAGTTCTGGGGCAATACGTAGATGAGAAATCTTTGCAAACTTGAAGTAGCCAAAATGTTCTTACATAAGTTTAAAAAAAAATCCCAAACAACAAGAAGTCAAAAATTGATAAATTGGACTTGATCAAAAATTTTTAAGAT
This sequence comes from Panthera tigris, assembly GCF_018350195.1. Classification (NCBI taxonomy): domain Eukaryota; kingdom Metazoa; phylum Chordata; class Mammalia; order Carnivora; family Felidae; genus Panthera; species Panthera tigris. The sequence continues at coordinate 84,019,968 of NC_056661.1, forward strand.
CTAATAGCACCATGATATCATTAATATATGGGTGTTTTATCAAGTAGGATATTACATATATATGGTTATTATATGATATATATAGTTATATTTTAAACAGGATAAATGCAATGGGACTCAGGAGTATTCAAATAAGAGTGTGTATTATAATGATGGACAATGAAAGGATGACTACCATGTTTAGATTCTAAAACGGATATGACTCTTGAGAGTGAAAATGATGAGAAAATTTGGTTAAAATTACTACAATATAGCGGTGCCTGGGTGGCTCAGTCGGTTAAGCATCTGACTCTTGATTTTAGCTCTGGTCATTATCTCATGGTTCATGGAATCAAGCCCCATGTCAGGCTCTGCACTGACAGCACAGAGCCTGCTTGGGATTCTCTCTCTCCCTCTTTCTGCCTTTCCCTCGCTCACGTGCATGCATTCTCTCTCTCTCTCAAAAAAAAAAAAATTACTACCATATGTAGAACATATTGTATAGAGTATAAAATGGAGTATAAAAACACACTTTTTAGTGTATTTATCTATGAGTCCTGGACATGTGAAGGACGAGGTGGGGAAGGAGCAAATCAGGCTCCATACTTGAACTTTGTATGTTCTGACTTCATAGACAGGAGAAAAGCGGAGTAAGCAAGAGTTGGTAAAGCCTGATAATGCAGAGTTGTTCATAAAATTTTTAGATACAATCACCAACAAATCTTGAAAGTATTGGGAAATTAAGTATTTTATAATTGATATGAAATCATATCTTTTAGAATATATCCTCAGGTTACGACTAACCCTTATCCAAAGATATATGACATTGAAATATGGTATTGATCAAAGACCTCAATTAAAATACCAAGAGTAGATTTTTAGCTTTATCTTCCTAATTTCTGTATATCTAAGAGAGGCAAAGGGCTTGGTATATCCCTGCAGCTCCAGAAATTGGGTCACAAAACATGTTCGAAGTCTCAGTGTGCCTGTTAATTTTGGACAGATTTCAAAGTAGCACGGCTAAGGCAGCTTTAAAATGTCCCAGGAAAAATCCAAAGTCAGGAAAACTCATAGACCTATGTCTCTTGCCAGCATGGTAGCCAACTGCCTTGTCTTACCTTTGTTTTTATATAAGCAAAAGGAATATGGCTTTTGGTAACCCTGAATCTCAGAATTATATTTAAATTTATATCAAAATACATATTGAACCAGAAGACCCTGACTACTCTGTTTAAAATTTCAACTTTAATGTCACCCACTTTATTTTTCTTTCCCTACTTCACATTTTCCTAGCACTTACCTTATTCTACAGATTTACAAATTATTCACATGCTGTTTTAAATTTTTCTTTTCTGTCTTCCAACACTGAGAGGCAAACTGCACAAGGGCAGAGGTCTTTGTTTTGTTCTCTGATGTATCTGAAACACCTAGAACAGTGCCTAATAGTAGACTCTCCATGCAACAAATGGATTCTTTAAACTCATATTTCAAAATTTTGCCCTCTCTGTTGTATATTATATTTTTCACATTGAAACATTTCTGCCTGACTGGCACTGTTTTCTTAAGCTGTGATAAACAGATATCACTACACCCAGGTTTAATTCTACTTTACAGCAAATTTGTTTTATCTCAGGCCTATCTCCATGTATCTAGTTTCCGTAGTTCTCTGAAATACCTGCCCACCTTATATACCAAGGATATCTAGAGGAAAAGCTACAGGAAATAAAATTTCATTGCCTGATGGTGATGTATGGATTCCTCCTCTTGGGTAAGCCTCCAGCATACTTCTTTGTGTGGTTTTATGCAAGTGTGGTCTACACCACACAGTGTAAAATTTGACAAATGCAAAATCAACCACAGCAATTGGCTAATTGTTCTTCATAGACTTTTAAAAATATAATCAAACATGAACTGACAGATGGGGCATAGCCATCTCATTGAATAGAGATTGCTATGTCCAAGAGTAAAACCTTTGAAGATAAAATAAAAATCACATTGAAATATCACCCCACCAATTTTCAGAAGACAACTGGCTATATTATTTTGCATGGCTGAGCGTTGTTTGCAAGAGCTGTAAGAACAAATCAATGAGCTTTGTACACTATCTTGGTTCGCTGGCTTCGGAAAATTTGCTATTTCATTCCAGGCTGTGAATCATTTTGAAAAAAAAAATTATCAAGCAAGATTATAAAAGTGTTATTGGCAGCCCGATATTGGATGTACAATGCAAAGATTTAGAAAAATGGCAGAATAATCTGCCCCCATCCCACTAGTTTGCTTTAATTGTTCTGACAACCACAGCTGGCATTACAGACCATGAAGAAGCAAGACAAAAAAAACACACAGGAGGGAAAATCCAAGGTTTCTTTTTCTAGGGATGTAATACATTCATGCAAATAAAATGCCTCGATGGAAACCCCCCCCCAAAAAAATCTATTCTTGGTAGTTTTTGTTTTAAACTCTCTAATAGTAGTTGTGGACAGTAGAAATTATAGCATCTTCGTACACAGGTCACAGATTTGGAGAATATCTCACTTTTCCAAATATTGTATATAATACACACATATATATATGGAAAACATATATAAACATATATATACATATATATATGTGTGTGTATATATATATATATATATATATATATATACACACACATTTTGTTGTTGTTATATGGAAAAATATAGACTTACAGGGACATGGGAGCAAAGCCAATGGGCCCAACAGAAACTCCATTGCTTGTTCATGCAGGTGTATTTAGTGTTGTATTTTGTTCAATCAGAATGGAGATACTGGGGGGAAAAACTTCAGAGAAAATCTGAGACTCTTGAGAAAGAAAACTCACCTCTATTAATTTAATTGGTAATCATACTGATAACACTATGACCTGCCAGTTTCCAAAATTATTTCTGAGGCTATAGTGTACCTTATTATATATTCTTTATAGTTTAGCTGGTCATTCATGACCTTTCTTAGGTAAGCAGAATAATCACATTAAAAAACATAGTACGTAGTTTTTTATGAAACTTCAAATGAAATAGTATTTTCTTTGGAAGACTTTACAAAAGATATCTGGATCATTCCTTGCTCTACATAGTGACTTCGGTCTTCTATGAGAAGGTTCAGGATAGTTAGCTACAGCATTAACAGGAAAATTCCTGAAGAGAAGTCAATCTCTCTAAAATCTTATTTTTTGAAACTCTATTATAAAGTCATTTCAGAAAGAAGTTATCAAATCCCATTCTCACAATGATTCTGGGCGTTAGTTCACAATAGCCATTCCATTCTTGTACGATTAGATCATGTTACAGAGTCAAATATAGCATCAAAACGGCATGTTCACATAGAGCGTCCTGAAATAATCTCTTCCTTCCAAACTGCTCATCACTAAAATTATTTTCTGGGTCAAGGGGTACAGAGGGAATTTTACTTCTTGGGAGTAGATAATGTCTCAAATAATTAAATATTTAGGTTTATGATTCATATTTTGACACTCAAATTATTAAGAATTAGAGATTTTATTCCACATTTTTATTTGCAAATATTAAAAAAAAATTAAAGCTACACAGTATCTATACTTGTAACTGAACTTCAGCTGAACACATTCCAGGCTTGCTTGTTCATTTGTACAACTTGTTAAAAGAGGCAAAACGAGAATAAACACTTCAACTTATGGTCATGCATAAGATTTTTTATGGGTAGTTTTAAAAATCACATAATTGTACAGTGGAATCAAACCTTACAAATCAACCAACTATGCAGATCTCTTTTATGAATGAGTAGAAATTATGATACTCATCTAAAGTTCCACATCTACCTTAAAACAGAGAAACTGTGTCCTCTGACTCATATTAATGCCTTAGTGTTGCTTTCTTTTTAAATATGTACTGGTAATGTCAATATCAAAATTATTTCACATAAATTATTTTAAACTCCCTCATTTTAAATTAACATGAAAGCAGTGTACTTTACATAGATACTGGAATGCAGTGTCTGCTCATCATTCATTTATAGACTGTAGGCATGGAAGACATTTAGGTTAGCCCTTTTGAACCAACTTAATTTCACTGCCCTCACTTTTCCTCTTCCATTATAGAGCACCAACAAAATCATCTCTCTCTTTCACAGGAAAACCCTTCAAATAATCTAGACTGAGGGTGGGAAAATGTAATAAGCATAGTCACATTTTATAATTAAACAAATGTGGGCTTGCGGTTGTTTCAGACTTTGGGTATCTTGATCAAATTTAATCAGTGTCAGTTTTTTCTTTCATAGAATGGGGCTATTAATACTTCCCTCTTAGGGTTTGGGTAGGTTAAATTACAGATATGAAATACCTAGGGTGTACTCTAACATACAGTGAGTTCTCAACATTTTCTCTTAATTGAAGCATGCTCTATCTCTTTTCTAAGAGAATTTTGAAGTTTATTATATTCCTTCAGTCCTTTCTTGTGGAGCATGATATTTAGACCCCTTACACGGGTAGCTATACCCCACTTGAAAGTCAGAGTCCTGACACACTGGTACTTAAAATGGGGCCATAGATATCAGGAGATTTATCAACAACACTGATATTCTGATGTGGTAGGATGGGAATGCAACCTAGGCTGGCCTTGCTCTTGGTACTTGTTTTTAAATAGAACACTTAATATGGACCATGAATCATTTGCTTTCTTCTTTTTTTCTTTGTACTTTTATCATATTATTTACCTATATTGAGTTTGTAGTAGTTAATGTTTTTCTATGTGTTCTTTTTTTTTTTTTTTTTTTTTTCCATGTCACCTCTTAGCAAACAGATTCCTTCACATACTTTGCTGGTGTTTTTTTTGTTTTGTCTTGTTTTGTTTTTTTTGTTTTGTCTTGTTTTGTTTTTTGTTTTTAACATTAGTCGAAGATATCTTTTAAATTCCATTTTGCTCATTTGGACCAATTGTTTCTGCTAGTGGAAGTCAGTTGCCATTTTGACATTGTTTGTCACTGTTTCCTGCCAAACCCTGAATGCTGCTTATCCACCTTCACCCAAATCCCTGGTAAGAGCATTTTATAGGAAAGGGGCAGGGGCAGGAAACTGTCAAGTCCATGAAGCATCTTAAGTCCTTGTTCACTATTTGTGGTCAACAGTAGTTAGCTATCACAACCTCTGAAGGTTGTTGTACATGCTGTTTATCTGGTTAAGGGAATTGCCTTTATACTTTGTTTGATAAGAGGTTTTATCAGGAATAGATGAAAGAAGTTTATTATTTATTTTTGCTTCAGCTCCTAACAGAATTAAAATGATTTTTTCTGTTAATGTGATAATGTAGTGGATAATAGGAATTAATGTCCTAACACTATTTTAACCATGAATTCCTGGGATAAGTTCCCCCCACATACACACACTCACATACACTTAAAAAATATTTTACACATTATTAGAATCAGCTTGCTAATATTGGCTTTGGATCTCATATTTATGTTTGTGAGGAGGAGGATTGGCCTGTCACAGTCTTTGTTAAGTTTTGTTGTCAAGGTTATCAAATAATGCATTAAGAGGTATTTCCTAAAGAAGGTTTATATAATTTTAAAATGATTTGTTCATGAGATAATTGGTACGATCTACTTGTAAAGTCATATTGAATTTGCAGATAAATTTGTACAGATAATAAATAATATCTCAATGTACACTTGCTTTTCCTGAATATTTTATTCTAATAATCTTGAAACCTGCGGAAGTTTGAGAAAATAGTACATTAGGAGTCCATATTTTAGTTTTTAAATTAAAGCATAATTAACATACAATGTTATATTAGTTCCAGGTATACGATATATTGATTCAACAATTCTATACATTCGTCAATTGTATATATTGAATATATAATAAATGCTCACCAAAATAGATATAGTCACCATCTGTCACCATACAATGTTATTACAATAGTATTGACTATATTTCCTATGCTGTACTTTTCATCTCTGTGACTTATTTATTTTATAATTGGAAGTTTGTTATCCTCTTCATCTCCTCCCAACCTGCTGCTCCTCTGACAACCCCAATTCTCTGTATTTAAGAGTCTGTTTAGTTTTTGTTTGTTCATTTTTTTGTTTTTTCAATTTCACATATAAGTGAAATCATATGGTATACATCTTTCTCTATCTGACTTGTTTTACTTAGCACGATACCTCTGGGTCCACTCATGTTGCACATGGCAAGATTTCATTCTTTTTTGTGGCTGAGTAATATTCCAATATATACACAATACCTTCTTTATCCATTTATCTACTGATAGACACTTGGGGTGATTCCATATATTTCCTATCGTAAACAACGCTGCAATAAATACAGGGGTGCATATGTCTTTTTAAATTAGTGTTTTCATTTTCTTTGGGTAAATATCCTGTGGTGAAATGACTGGATCATACAGCTTTTGTTGTTGTTGTTTTGTTTTTGTTTTGTTTGTTTTTGTATTTCATAAGCATTTTACTAATCAGAGGGTCATCAGCAGACCCAGCCCAGGGAAGCGATCACACACAGGGTTCGGGAAGTCAGCAGCTGACTCCTTGAGCCCACCTGAGCCCCCTCCAGAGATCTGGGTCTGCAGAGCATCACTGGAGTACTTGCGGCAGGCTGCTGTGTGGGTGGTCACAAACACAATAAATTTGCTGAAGTTCATCTTGGCATCCCTGTTCTCATCCAGGTCCTTGAGCTGTTGGTTCATGGTGTATTTTTAATTTTTTGAAGAAGCTCCTTGCTGTCTTCCACAGTGGCTGCACCAGTTTACATTCTCACCAACAGTGCATGTGTGTTCCCTTCTCTACATCCTCACCAACACTTATTTCTTGTCTTTTTCATACTAACCGTTCTGACTTGTGTGAGGTGATATGTCACCATGGTTTTGATTTGTATCTCCCTGATGATTAGTGATGTTGAGCATCTTTTTATGTGTCGACCATCTGTACACTTCTTTGGAAAAATGTCTACTCAGGTTCTCTGTCCATTTTTTAATTGGATGATGATGATGATGATGATGATGATGATGATGAAGATTTGGTGTTGAGTTATATAAGGTCTTTATACATTTTGGATATTAACCTCTTATTAGAGATAACATCTGCAAATATTTATTCTCACTCAATACATTGCCTTTTGGTTTTGTTGATTATTTCCTTTGCTGTGCAATTTTTATTTTATTTTGGTATAGTCCCAATAGTTCATTTTTGCTTTTGTTTCCCTTGCCTGAGGAGACATCTCCATAAATAAATTGCTAAAAGTAAAGGCCAAGAGATTACTGCCTATGTTTTTTTAGGAGTTTTATGATTTCAGGTCTTACAGTTAGGTTAGGTCTTTCATCCATTTTGAGTTTATTTTTGTGTATGGTGTAAGAAAGTGGTCTGATTTCATTCTTTTGTATGTAGCGGTCTGGTTTTCCCAGCACCATTTATTGAAAAAGCTGTCTTGGGACACCTGAGTGGCTCAGTCTGTTAAACATCCAACTTCAGCTCAGGTCATGATCTCACAGTTCGTGGGTTCAAGCCCCGCATCAGGCTCTGCATTGATAACATGGAGATCCTCTGTCTCACTCTTTCTCTGCCCCTCACCTGTGTGTGCATGTGCGTGCTCCCTCTCTCTCTCTCTCTCTCTCAAATAAATAAATATTCTAAAAAAAGAAAATTTCTTTAAAAAAAGAATAATTTCCCCATTGTATATTCTTGCCTCTTTGGTCCTAGATTAATTGATCATATAGATGTGGGTTTATTTCTTGGCTTTCTATCCTGTTCCATTGATCTATGTGTCTATTTTTGTGCCAGTACCATACTGTTTTGACTACTAAAGCTCAATAGTATATCATAAAATCTGGGATCATACCTCCAGCTTTGTTCTTTCTCAAGATTGCTTTCCCTATTCTGAGTCTTTGTGATTTCATACAAACTTGGGGATAATATGTTCTTGTTCTGTGAAAAATACTATTGTATTTTGATAGGAATTGCACTGAATCTGTAGATTGCTTTGGGTAGTACGGGCATTTCAATGGCATTAATTATTCCAATGCATGAGCATGGTACACCTTTCCATTGGTTGTGTTGTCTTCAATTTCTTTCATCAAAATTGTATAGTTTCCCCTCCCCAAGGAGGGGAATATAGATCTTTCCCCTCCTTGGTGGAATTTATTTGTAGGTATTTTATTCTTTTTGATGAAATTATAAATGGGATTGTTTTCTTACGTTCTTTTTCTGCTACCTCGTTATTAGTGTATAAAAATGCAACTGATTTTTGTATATTAATTTTGTATCCTGCTATTTACTAAATTCATTTATCAGTTGTAATTTTTTGGTGGAGCCTTTGGGGTTTTCTACATACAATAACATGTCATCTGCAAATAGTGAGTTTTACTTCATCATTAACAATTTGGATGTCTTTTCTTTCTTTTTTTCTGATTGCTATAGCCAAAACTTCCAGTGCTGTGTTGAATAAAAGTAGTGAAAGTGGAATCTTTGTCTTGTTCTTGGTTTTAAAGGAAAAGTTTTTAGTTATTCACTCTTGAGTATAATGTTAGCTATTAGTTTTTCATATATGGCCTTTATTATGTTGAGGTATGTTCCCTTTAATTCCACTTTGTTGAAAACTCTTAACATGGATGGATGTGGTATTTTGCCAAAAGCTTTTTCAGATTGTCATTAACTTTTTATCCTTTCCTTTATTAATGTGATGTATCACATTGATTGATTTGTGAATATTGAACCACCCTTGCATCACTGGAATAAATTCTACTTGATTGTGATGAATGATTTTTTTAATATATTGTCAAGTTCAGGTTCATATTTTTTGAGGATTTTTGCATTTATGTTCATCGGAGATACTGGCCTGTAGTGGTTTTGTGTGTGTGTGTGTGTGTGTGTGTGTGTGTGTGTGTGTGTGAGTGTGTGTGTTGGGGGTGGTTTTGTGTGTATGTGTGTATGGTGTCTGGTTTTGGTAGCAGGTTATGCTGGCCTCACAGAATGTATTTGGAAGTTTTCCTTCCTCTTCTATTTCCTTCCTCTTCTATTAGTTTGAGAAGAATAGTTATTAACTCTTTAAATATTTGGTATAATTTACTTTTGAAGGTGTCTGGTCCCAGAATTTTGTTTGCTGGGAGTTTGGTTTACTGATTCAATTTCATTAATAGTAATTGGTCTCTTCAAATTTTTATTTCTTCCTGATTCAGTTTTGGAAGATTGTAAGCTCTATGAAGTTATCTAGTTTTAGTGGTCCTTCTATTTGTTTTAATATTTTAAATGATATTTTTTCATAATTTCTTACATTTCTTTGGTGTTGGTTATTTCTCTTCCTTCTTTTCTTTTTTTTTTTTATTTTTTTTAACGTTTATTTATTTTTGAAACAGAGAGAGACAGAGCATGAACAGGGGAGGGGCAGAGAGAGAGGGAGACACAGAATCTGAAACGGGCTCCAGGCTCTGAGCTGTCAGCACAGAGCCCGACGCGGGGCTCGAACTCACGGACCGCAAGATCATGACCTGAGCTGAAGTCGGACGCTTAACCGACTGAGCCACCCAGGCGCCCCTCTCTTCCTTCTTTTCTGATTTTGTTTGAGTTATCTCTTTTTTTCCTGAAGAATCTGGCTAAAGTTTTATTAATTTTGTTTATCTTCTCAAAGAACCAGTTCTTGGTTTCATTAATCTTTTCCATTGTTTTTTCTTTGTGTGTGTGTATGTATGTCTATTTCACTTATTTCTTCTCTAATCTTTATTATCTTCTTTCTTGTATTACCTTTGGGTTTTGTTTGTTCTTTTCCTAGCTCCTTTAGACGTAAGTTTCGATGGTTTTATTTGATATTTTACTTGTTTCTTGAGGTAGGCCTGTATCACTATACACTTCCCTCTCAGAACAGTTTTTACTGTACCCCAAAGATCTGAGGTCATTGTGTTTCCATTTTCATTCATTTTCATGTATTTTTTTAAATTTCCATTTGTTTTTACCAGATCTTTTATCTTGTAATTTATTTCTAGTTTCATGCCATTGTGGGGGAAAAAACCCCAAAAAACAGATGCTTGATATGGTTTTAGTCTTCTCAAATTTATTGATAGTTGTTTTGTACCTAATATGTGATTGATCTATCATGGAAAATGTTCTACATGCATTTGAAAATAATGTATATTCTGCTGGAGTTTTTTTGATATAATGATCTGTATATATCTGTTACATCTATCTGGTTTACTGTGTCATTCAAAGCCACTTTTTCCTTTTTTATTTTCTGTCTAAATGTTCTATCCGTTTATGTAAAGTGCTGTTAATGTCCTCTACTATTGTATTACCATCAACTTCTCCTTTTATATCTGTTAATACTTGCTTTGCAGTTAGGTGCCTCTGTGTTGGGGTATAGATATTTAATATATTGTATCTTTTGTTGGGTTTATTCCTTTATCATTATGTAGTTTCTGTCTTTGTCTTTTGCTATAGTCTTTGTTTTAAAGTCTATTTTTTTCTGATATAAATATTGCGACCCTGGCTTTTTATTTTCACTTCCATTTGCATTATGTATCACTTTATTTTCAGTCTCTGTGTCTGTAGGTCTGAAATGAGTCTCTTATGGGAAGTATATAGATAGGTCTTGTTTTTGTTTTTGTTTGTTAATCCATTCAGTCATGCTTTTCTTTTGATTGTAGCATTTAGTCCATTTACATTTAAAGTTATTATTGGTAAGGTATGTATTTATGGCCATTTTGTCAATGGCTTTATGGTTGTTTTTGTAGTTTTTCTCTGTTCCTTTCTTCTTCTCTTACCCTCTTCTCAAGTTATTTTATGGCTTTCTTTAATGTTATGTTTGAATTCTTTTTTCTTTATTTTTTGTGTATCTATGTTCTTGATTTGTGATTACCTGTAGGTTCATATATAATATCTTACATGTAGAGTAGTCTATATTAAGTTAATGGTCATTAAGTTCAAACATATTCCAAAAACACAAAATATTTACTCCCCCTTTGATGTCATATATATATATATGCATATATATATATATGCATATATATATATGCATATATATGTATATATTGTCATATTTTATCTTTTATTTTCTATATCCCTTGAGTAAGTTTTGTAGACATAATAGATTTTACTGCTTTTGTGTTTTAACCTTCACACTGGCTTTATTAGTGATTAATCCACTGCCTTTAGTATATGTTTACTTTTACCTGTAAAATATTTTCCTTTCATAATTTTCTTCTTATAATGGCCTTTTCTTTCCACTCAAATAATTTCCTTTAACATTATTTGTAAGGCTGATTTAGTGGTGATGAACAACTCTAACTTTTTTTTTTTTTTTTTTTTTGTCTGGGAAACTCTTTATCTCTCCTTCTCTTCTAAATGATAACTTTGCTGGGTATAGTATCCTTGGTTGAAGGTTTTTACCTTTTAGTACTTTAACTATATCATGGACTCCCTTCTGGTCTCCTATGTTTCTACTGAAAAATCAGCTAATCACCTTCATGGGGTTTCCCTTGTATATAACAGTTTTCTTTAGCTGCTTTTAAAATTCTCTTTTTATCATTACTTTTTGCTATTTTAATTATTATGTGTCTTGGTGTGGACCTCCTTGGGTTAATCTTGTTAGGGATTTTCTGTGCTTCCTGGACCTGGATGTCTGTTTTTTCCCCAGATGTTATTACTTTTGATGATGTCACTGAGTTCCCTTAACCAATGTTCATTTTTTATTCTTTTTTCTTTTTGCTCTTCAGCTTGGTTGCTTTCCATTTCCCTTTTCCAGATTGCTGATTTGTTCTTCTATATCCTCCAATATGTTATTTATTCCCTCTGATATATATATATATATATATATATATATATATATATATATATATATATATATATTTTATTTCAGCTATTGTATACATCATCTCTGACTGGTTCTTTTTTATCCTTTATCTTTGTGAAAGTTCTCACTGAGTTCATTCACTCTTTTCAAGTCCAGTATCTTTATTACAATTACTTTGAATTCTCTATCAGGCATATTGTTTATCTTTGTTTCATTTAGCTTTTTTCTGTCATTTTTGTCTTAATATTTCATTTGAGACATATTCCTCTGTCTCCTACTTTTGTCTAACTCTTTGTTTCTATGCATTAAGAAGGTCAGCTACATCTCTTCAAAATAGTGGCCTTGTATACAAGAGGTCCTGTGGTACCCTGTATTGCAATGGTCCCCTGGTCAGAACCAGGTGCTCTAGGGTTGTCTCTTGTGTGACTTCATGTGTCCTACTGTTGTCACTGAGTTGCACTTGTTTTCTGCCCAGCCCAGCTATAATGCATTGGGTGCAGACACACTCAATGCCAGGGTCTGCTCCCTATGCAGCAAGTTAAGAAGCTTAGATGCAGGAACTGTGGGTGCTCTGGTGCATGAAATTACCTTCCCTTCTCCCCAAGACAGGAATCAGTTTGGAGTGGGGCTGATCTCTGCTGTGGCAGATTGCAAGATGTGGTGGGGGGCTTAGTTTCCTATTGCCTTCGTGCCTCTCCTGGAGTTAAGGCCACTGTAAAGTAACTGGAGTTAAACCCTGCTGATTGTAAAACCTCTCAAATTGAAGCCCCACTGTTTTTCAAAGTCAGACCTTCCAGAAACTTGTCCTTCCAGTGCAGGTCCCCAGTGTCTGGGGTGCCTGGTATAGAATTAACCCTCTTGCTTCACTGTGCTTTTGGCATCCCTCCTGTTTGTGGTTAGTCTTGCTGGGGGTTTTGTTCATAACTGTGTCTCTATCCCTCCTGCCCTTTTCGATGTGGACTCCCTTCTACAAATAACTGTGGAAGGTCTGTTCTTCCAGTCTTCAGCTCATTGTCAGAATTTGTTGTATACATATAGCTATTATCTCAGTGTGTCCAAGGGGCAAGGGGGACTGAACACCCTCCTACTCTACCATCTTCCATATATTCCCCTGAAAACCTATCTTTTATACCCTTCACCTTTAGCAATTATTAATGTTTTGTCATGTTTCCTTTCTTTTGTGTATGTGTATGTGTATGTATATATATGTGTGAATGTATAGGAAATAATGTTTTATATATATAAAATTATATTTAGATATAAAATATATATATTATATGCATTCAGATGCATATAATATCCTTTGTTTTGATGAACCTTTTGAAAGCAGACACCTCACCCATAAATACTTCAGAATGCATGTTATAAGAATAAGATCATTGTTTTCTATAAAATCACAATACTAGTTTCATGCTTGACAAAATTTATATTAATCCAAAGTGTTATTTAATATACACTCTATATTCAAGTTTATCTGATTGTTCCAAAAAATGTTTTCATATCATATATTTCTTGGCTCCCAGATCCAAAGTTTACATGTTGCCTTTGGTTATTATGCCATTCAAATTCTTTTAATTTAGAACATTTCCATTTTTATATTGTTTCTATTTTGCTTTCATGATACTGGCATTTTTCTAAAGTCCAGGATAATTTCTTATATAGTTCAATATTCTGTATTTATCTGATTATATTCAATGTTAATGTTTTAGCATAAACAATACTGGGTTTTTTTGGTGTATCACGTCAGTAAGCATATGGTGTCAGATATATTTCTATGACTATTAGTGTGTCTGAAAAACTATTTCTGTGATAGAATACTAATAAGCATCACAAATCCATAAAATTCCTAAATACGTTAGCAGGCAAACTGAGCATTTTCACTTGTGAGAAATATTGTGGCTATGTACTATCTTTTCTAATGAAATTTTATTTAAATATTTCCAACTTTATACTTGTTTTAAAACATAATATTTAAAAGATTACATGAGCCTTCTTGGATTTTGAGAAGTATTTAAAAAGTATTTCATCTTTCTTATTAATATACATTTTAGGCTAAAAAAGGAAGAAACTAAAATGCAGAATTATGTAGTTTTCCCCAAGCAGGCCTAAACTGTCTAAACTTTCATTAATTGTGGAATAGGCATGCACACACATTTTTGTATAACAGAGTTTTTTTTAAGGCGTTAGTTAATTACATGGTTATTTTATACATAGTTGATAATTGAGCAAAGGAAAACAGAGGACTGAATATATCAAATCTCTAGTACTCACTTGAGTTGTCCTAATTTCCAGACCCATATATTCATTTAATAAATATCTCCACTTGATTGTGTTACAAATATCATACATTTGAATGTCCTAAATTATTACTCCTTTCATATCTTCTCCAATCTAATCTTTTTTCTTGTATTTCCCATAGTGATGAATAAAATGATCATTATATTCAATTCCACCTTTAATCATTCCTCCCACTTAAAACCCACATGCAGTCAGCCACCATGTTCTCTTCACCTTGTTGCCTAATGTCCCTCAAATCATACTTCCAAACTTGTAATTTCCACCTTAATTTACAATCTCATCAAATATTTGCATAGTACTAATATTGGCCTACCTACCTCAACCATTCTCATAAAATGTTTGTCTCATAGTATAGTCAGGATGGTTTTTGACCAAAAAAAAAAAAAAAAAAAAAAAAAAGAAATCCAAGTATTTATCATTCTCATTTACATTCTGAAAACCTACCAGTATCTTCCTATTGACTTAAAGAAACAAGCTCTTTATGGAATGATGTGGCTTTTTTTCACGTATCGAATGTATGTCTATGTTTTAGACACTATGAACAATATACAGAAATATTTTAGATCCTGATTCTGTCATTCTTCCATACTCACATCATGCACGCATGCATGCATTCCTATGCTAAGCCAAAGGAATTCAATGAAGAATAAAACCTGACATGTTGTTTGTTTTCATAGATCTTAGAACACAGATAATTTACAACTGACACAGATAAGAATAAAAGGCTTTGTTTTCTTGTAAACTAATTTGTGATCTTAAAAACTGAATTACCTTCTTAAGTTCTTATTTTCTTATCTATATAATGAAAATATCTATCTCATAGAGGTGATTTTATAGACTGAAAACAATAAACAGTTGAACAAGAGAAATATGAGACACATTCTATGAGATAGAGATAAAACTCAACTTTGTGACAAAACTGCCTTAGGGCAACGGGCAGAGAATGATCACAAAGGAGTTAAAGAAGATTGAAATACAGAGTTGATAAAATGGGAAAGAATATAATGGGGAACCTCATAAAATTCAAAGCCTAGGGATAAATAGGCAGCAAGATAAACATGAAAAATAATTTTAAGGTCTCCCAAGATGCACTCAGTTTGCTGATAAATAAAAGAAATTTTCAAATATTGATCAAGACATGGGCAAAAGGAAATATATTAATGTCATTCTTCCGGAGGAGATAATTAATTTCTGAAGCAAGGTCCTTAAGAGACAGTAGACATTGCAAAACACAAAGGCCCAAGACAAACCTTGATAAGTGAAGGCACTTAAGAATGGGGAGAGAAAGGGGCGCCTGGGTGGTTCAGTCGGTTGAGCGTCCGACTTCAGCTCAGGTCATGGTCTCGCGGTCCCTGAGTTCAAGCCCCGCGTTGGGCTCTGTGCTGACAGCTCAGAGCCTGGAGCCTGCTTCAGATTCTGTGTCTTCCTTTCTCTCTGACCCTCCCCCATTCATGCTCTGTCTCTCTCTGTCTCAAAAATTAAAAAAAAAAAAAAAAAAAAAAAGAATGAGGAGAAGAAGCAAGCCTCAATAAGTGAGGAAGGAAGGGATATAAAACACTTGAGGGTATTGCAAAGTTACAGGATGAAGAAAGAAGAGAGATGCAGAGTGACTGAGGTCTCAGGTTATCAGGGCTCTTTGGGAAATAATGTTTTAGTAGAGAGGAAGATACACAGGTGAGATTATAATTAACTGAAGAGAATATGGAGTGTAAGAAAATAGAAGCCAGAGCATACACTACTTTGAGAAGCGCTTCAATACAAAAACATTTTTTAAATTTTTAAATGTTTATTTTTGAGAGAGAGTGCATGAGCACTTGTGTGGGGGAGGGGCAGAGAGAGAGGGAGACTGAGGCCCCTGAGCAGGCTCTGTGCTGACAGCAGAGAGCCCAATGCAGGACTCAAACCCAGGAACTGTGAGATCATGATCTGAGCTGAAGGCAGATGCCACTGAGCCACCCAGGTGCTCCAGTATAAAAATATTTTTTTTTAATATACTTATGTACGGTAAATTCAGGTAGATTATGGACTCAATGTTTTTCAGGCTAATAGAAATACATATGTCAAGAGGAAGAAGGCAGTAAGAGAAGAATTTTGAAAACGGAACAGAAACAATAAATCATAAAGCAAAATTCTTAGGATATGGGAAAGGATAAAATTTACCACACAGAGGCCAAAATTAGCTTTAAATTATTTATTTATTTGCTTTGAGAGGGAGAGAGGGACAGAGAGAGAGAAGAAGCAAGGGAGGGGCAGAGTGATAGAGCAGATAAGCAGATGGATTCTGAGCTTGAGTCTGAAATCTTAACGGAGGTGTATTGCATGTGAAATGTATCATGGGGTCATTATCCCATCAGATGTTCATGACCTTCCTCAGGCAGGCTCCACACTGTCAGTGCAGCGCCAGACGCCAGGGTTCAACTCATGAACAATCAGATCATGACCTTAGCTGAAATCAAGAGTAGGTCGCTCAACCAACTGGGCCACCCAGGTGCCCCAGCTTTAAAATGAAAAGCAAAAGTTCAGTGAGATTTGGAGACAACGTTCTATCACTGGCATGTGGGTGTTCATCTCAGGTGAGGTGGGGGAGCCGGGAACAGTTCTAGGTCAAAGTGATAATGGGAATCCAGAAACAGATGTCCTTGGAGGATTATAGGAAAAAACTAAGAATAAGTAGAATAATTGTTGGCCCAGCTAAAGTCCAAAATAGAAATTTGTCAGCCAGGAAACAGAAAAGGAGATACCATTTTATTCTACATGTGGAAATGACGAAAATTGGGAGTATGCATGGGGGTCAGGATTAGATAAGCCCTAAGGGTTGACTCCAGCGTATTAGACAATGGTAAATGGGGAATTTTGAGGGATTTTCTGAAGTTGAAGTTGTGAATGTCAATTAAGGCAGAGGATTAAAGGGACAGGGTATTTCAGAATTGTCAGAGGAACACAGCTAAAATGGCTGATTCTAACTGAAGGGGGCAGGGAAGTATACGAAATCGAAGAACTAACTCAGCAAGTGTCTAAATGAATGAGATACAATAGAACATAGAATGCTGGTCAGAGATGGAAATCTTCAGATATCTTAAAAAAAACAATTCTAAGTAGCAAATTTATTCTATTTGAGTGTAAAATACTGAGGCAGGAATGAAAGCTGTGGAATGTGCTTTAAAGCGTTGGGATCTAATAAACAAAATGGGTGTTTTTACGTCTTGATGGGTCTCTTCCTCAGTTTCACCTTGAATCCTATTTCTGTAGGTTCAGATCTACACTGATGTATTTAGACATTAGTACTTGGAGATAAGTACTTGGAAACAGATAAGCAGATGGATTCTGAGCTTGAGTCTGAAATCTTAACGGGAGGTATATTGCATGTGAAATGTATCATGGGGTCATTGTCCCATCAGATGTTCATGACCTTCCTTTCTCTCAAAGATTATGCAGGGGTTAATAACTTTTTGTTAGCTGTTCATAGTGCTTATATAAATGATTTTAAAGATACAGTATTGCTTGCTCTTGAATCAATAATTCAGTTTGAATGAAAAAAGTGAATATAAAACTGTTCTGCAATATTATTAGAGAGGTTCTGCAAAATTAGAGTTAACAGGAGTCCTTTTCAGATTATTTAATCTCATTAACAAATAACCATCATTTGACTAATATAGAGTGCCTTAATAAATGGTTTGCATCTCTTATGTGGGAAACTTGAGTCTATGTATAAGATTTGCTGATTATGTGAGATAAATGAACCTAAAACAAATATATGCAAAACATTTGTGGAAGTTCTCTTTGCCTGCTGGATGAATGGACATTACACAAAGCTGTTTGATACTGCCATTTGCCATTTTTGTAAACAAATACAACAAAGGCCTTGCCTTTGAAATTGTTATGGTGCAAACAGTCCACTGCATTTTGGAGAAAATTTGAAATTCCCCAAATAGACTTTTTCTGCCTATTTTCTCTCTACTGAAAAATAATTTTAAACATTTGTCTTGAAAATATTTGTGCGTCCACAAGATTGAATATACTTAGACATAAAATAAATTATTTTATAATATTTTGAGACAAAAATACATTATTAGAGCAAGGAAAGGATGGCTGTAATTTGAATAAGCAAAAATTGAAAACATGATTTAGGAATGTGTCCTACCTCTTGTTCACTTATCTCTAGTGATCAGAAAGAAATTTATTGGTTGATCTTAAAGTAATGATCCCAGGGGATCTGTTTGTCTGATCACATCCATGGATAGGCATTGACGCTATTGGTGTAATGGAAATTCAGAATAGAATTTCTTACACTTGATGAATTTGTAATCTAGCCAGTGACTTGGGAATGCCTCCAGTTTCCTGCATACTCTCCCTCTCATATTTAGAGATACTTAAATAAAAATAAAGACCTGCTTGAAAAAAAGAATAAAAATAAGAACTTTGATTTAACATACATAAAAGGAAACCAAAAGAAAGAGAAATTGTATACATTTATTGACATTCAATTTATTTCAGCTTTGGAAATCTGTTACATAACAAAAATCACATTTGTCTGGATTTTTACAATTTATAAAATATTTTGACACCCTCCATTTCTCTGAAGTTATGTGACTAGCCTGAGGTCACTCAGAGATGTGGAAAAAGCATAACATATGATGAAAATATTAAATCAATTTTTTATCGCAAATGGCTGCAAAACACATTCTATTCATTTGGAATTATATTCTCTCCATTCTGCCAGATGATTTAGCCAATTCTGCTATGCAGATTTTATTTTACCAATTATTTTGTAACAAGCTTTTAGACAGTGTCAGCATTATAATTCTTCCACTGTCAAACTAGGAAAATGACACGCCTTCTGAAATATCCATTTGTTGAATAAGTGGGACGTTTTGGAAAATTTGAAAATGTTGATTAGCTAAGTAAACATAAGCACATTTAAAATAGATACTCTTTTATCTTTGGACCCTTTTCAAGTTTATGTTTTTAAGAGTCAGATGATTGTATTAATATTTTAAACAATAAAACCCAACACCACCATTAAAAAATTAATGTGATGTTTGTAACACAGCACATAGAAGAATAAAGAATAAGCAGGTTAGATCTAAAAGAAAACTAATGAATAGTCCATGATAGTGCAAAATCACTGGTTAAAAGCTAATTTTAATATCAAAACTGAAAATTGTAGAATGAATGTGACAGTGTTTCAAATATGAAAAAAAAAAAAAAGCAAAGCCAATTTTCCTTATACTTCCCACTGAGCTCTGAATCTAAAAAAGTACAAAAGAAATTAATGTAAAATATAAAGAGAGGGACATAGAAAAAATGGGAACAATCCACAATGATTCTACAATTAAATGGCAGGTACCTCTTTTGAATAGAAATGAAGTTTAATCAAACATTTGTAAATTGTCTCTAAAAATTAAGGAATTCTCCAAAAGAGAACATATTCTTTGTTAGAATTTGTTCTTCTTATTAAAATGTACTCTTTCTGGGGCTTGTTTAAAGGCTGATTTTTTTTTAAAGCACATGACATTATTATTCTGATAGTAATTCTCAAGTGTGCCATCCATGAGTGTTTGAGTCATCCCCACTGTTTTCTAGAAGCCTAGTTTTTGCTAAGGAAAAAGATGTGGCATCTCTTCTGTAATTTTACTAAATGTCTGAAAGGCATAATAAAGAGGGAATCTGTCTGCAAGGTGATCCTTTATTTGTAAAATAGCTATTAGATAGCTCTAAATTCAGTGAAATCTTGGGTCCAGTAATTCCAAATGGTACATCTACTTAACAGCACATGTTAAATTTGGTAAGTTGTGTTATGTCCTTAAGCACCTAGAATTTATTGGATAATAAGAGGATCAGTATAACACATAGATTCTGTCAAAAATATTTTTCAACTTGTATTTTTTACAAAAATTGGGTTAGATCAGGATCTGATCATTACCAAAGCTTAACTGTTTAGTCCCACATGATATACACTCATTGGTAAACTTAAAAGCTGTTGTTTGGACTGCTTCGATGAATGGGAATCTTGTTTCAAAGATGGGAGAAATTAAACAGATTTCATTCATGAGGGGATTTGAGGGTAGGAGGGTAGGAAGGTTTAGGTTAGTTCCACTGAATACTTTTATGTCTTAATGAGGCACATTTTGTATAAAAAATTATAGTTTAGAGAATTTGAGTTCAAGTCAAAAATAAGAATTGAAGCAGAGTTGTTACAAAACTTTGTTATTTTGAACTTGACAATTGAATGATCATACGCAGAACTCAGAGTCCAGAAAAAACAAAAAACAAAAAACAAAAAACTTAAATGTTTGGAGTAAAGTGGAAGAGGAAGCCTTGAAAATCTGATTCATCTTGTGTAAATAAGAAGTTCAGTGCACATATCATTTGAACCCAGTAAATCCATACATAGTATATGGTAACTTTGGAACTGAATTTATGAAGTTATGATTGTCTTGGGAAAGTAGAAGATGAAATGGTGTTCATGCCTCAAGAGAGTCAACCTCTCTTCTTGATCTAACCCAACCAATTCAATCTAAAATTAATTAGTATAGTGGGAAGGGGAGGGAAAAAAATAGTTACAAACAGAGAGGGAGGGAGGCAAACCATGAGACTCTTAAATATACAGAACAAACTGAGGGTTGATGGAGGGTTGGGGGAGGAGGGAAAATGGGTGATGGGCATTGAGGAGGGCACTACCTGGGATGAGCACTGAGTGTTGTATGTAAGCGATGAAACACAGGAATCTACCCCAAAAACCAAGAGCACACTTTACACACTGTACGTTAGCCAATTTGACAATAAATCATATTAAAAATAAATAAATATTCTTATAGACAAAAAAATTAATTGGCATATTGAGAATATGTCTATTCTTTTGAAATTTTATTCAAACATAGGGATTTTAAATATATTTTATCATTAGTCTTATACCACTGTTCTTAGTACAAGAGGGACACTGAATACATTTGTAGGAATGCTTGGCTTTCCCCCTCAACCTTTATTTGCTTTTTCTATGTCCACATTACTTTTAGTCTTGATCAAAGCCTCAGAGAATGCTCTGCAGTGTGAGGGAAAGTATATTTGCTGCTTTCATAAGAACTGGCCCCAACATCCTTGTTACCAACCCCTCAGTGGTTCCTTGCAAGTGTTGTGGCCACAGAACTTGTGCATAAGGGGAGAGAACATTCTCTTTTCTTTGAGGAGCAATTGCTGGGAATCCCACGTTTGGTTTCTGAGACACTCTTGCCACTGGGAGCAAATGAGACACAGTAACGGGGCACTTAAGATAAAGATATTTTGTGTGAAAGATACACAATTCTGAATAAAATGAAGTCTTTTTGTGCTTAAGCAGGAGGAATACACTGATTACATTTCTTGTTTTGGTTTCTTTATATAGGTCTTATTTATTTTTATTTCAAAAACATATTTATCTTGTGGCGACCACTACATGTTAGATTTTTTTGTCTAAAAAAATATGCAGCATACAGATTTTCATTCAGTTCATCCAACATTTTCTTTATAGTTCTGGTAAAACATTGTTCTGAGTTTTAAGAAGATAAAAAGATAGAAGGAACATAATTCCTGAGCTGAATCAATATATAAATATCCTAAAAGGCTTTAAATGGAGTATTTTACAAATATACAGACAATATCACAGCCAATATTCAGAAACCTGAACAATGCTATTAATATAACTTAAAGTACCTTACCATTAACTGTATAAATAAATTGAGACTAATTGGTTTTAACAGCAAAAGTAATTAAATAACATGTTAAATTTGATATCAAACAACATATTTCTGTTCAAACAAAATAACCTAACTCTTTATAACTTATAATTAAAAGATTGTTTTCAATATTAAATAACTGATATTCAGAAAATGATTAGGGTATGATAAAATAATAAATTCATATGAGTTTTATTTTGCTAATAGTAAATTGTATTATTGACAAAGAAGAATTTAATTATCTCAGAAATATTTGTCTCTGCTTAACCAAAAAAAAAAGTAAATCCTAAAGAAAAAAGTAAACATTTATAGAGTACATTTAAAGCCTATTTAAGTTTCCAAACATGTATTCATAATAAAGCCCCCATGTGGTAATATACCTAAAATTAAAAGTTGAGGAAAGTAAATATAGCATAATTGAAAACATCAGGGTTTTGAAAGAAAGAAGAAAAAAAATTACCTAATAACAGCAACTTTACAGTTCTTGCATCTCGCTCCGCATCTTCTTGAAGCTTTTTCTCCAGTTCTTTTGATCTTTTGGCTGACTCCTTGCTCTCTGAACTAATTCCGCTTCCCATTTGGGTAGTTTATTTGCCCAAACTTTTTCAAACGGACAGCACAGCTCTGGCTTGGACAGAGGCTGCAGAAGGAGTGCTCTGCTGAGGCTCCTAACAGCCCATCCCCTCACTCTCTGAGATTCTGCTTTGACTAAGGAGATACTTTATGAACTATCACCTGATCTAAGGGTAAACCCATACATCGCTATGGTTGTACGGCTGGAACCAGAGGAGGAAATTCATTATGCTTTCAAATTAAATGACCACTTATGGCACATCTTCAAAAACTTGGTCATCTTCCTTAAAGAATAGTGTATAATAATGTAGAACATGGTCGAAATCTATACACTAAAGTTAGTGTGCAGTGTGAACAGTTCAAGTGGATGTTTCTCACTAACAGGCAATATTTATTACTGTGATTTAAAGTTATTATTACTAACCAACAAGCATGTATCTTCATATATTTGAGTCTTCAAATTCTAGATAATCATTCCAATATCACTCTCCAAATATTTATACTGAATCATCCAAATTTATACTCTTGTATGCTTAGATTATCACCCAAAATTGTTGGGAATCTTCTAGTATTAACTAGAAGACATCCTTTTTTTAATTTAAATTAAATTTTTTAAATGTAGTTCTTATATTTATACAGACTGTTGTATTGCCACATAGAATTCAACACACGTTGCTCTTAAATTATTGACTTTAACCTCATTGAATCCATCTCTATAAAAGGAGCTTTTACTGCTTGTGAGAAGACCAATCCATCAACATTACTTGAGGGCCCACTTGGTGTAGACAATTTAGGCAGCACATTAAGTCTTTGGGGCCATTAAGCAACAGCTGTTGTTCTGGAAAGACTTTTATTGATTTGGTACCAAGGAAATAAAAAACAATGTTCTTTGAAACATAAGGTAATTTGGTTCTTCCTGAAAAGTAAGAACAGTAAATACATTTAAATATGTCCCATGCCTTTTAACTACCCCACTAGATGTCATGCACTTGAGATCTGCAAGGTTGGGGACAAAGATTAGATTATGTTGTACAACTTTTTATTTATATGAAGCATAAAGCACTTGTTAGGTAGTGTGTGTGTGTGTGTGTGTGTGTGTGTGTATACAGAGAGAGAGAGAGAGAGAGAGAGAGAGAGAGACTGGCTAATTGGTTTTAACAGCAATGTCTATATCTATCTATCTATGTATCTATGTATCTATGTATCTATCTATCTATCTATCTATCTACATTATAAATAGAGTTGGCCCCCTGTGACAGCAGGCAAATCTTTCCATGAATACTTTGGGATTTGTGAATGTGCCCTAACCAGGAAATGGTAGAAGACAGTCAATCCATCAACATGTCAGCGCTAGTCTTCTTTCGAGTTCTTGTGCAAAGTTTGAACAGGTGGGGTTTTGCATATTCATAACACAAGGAAATTTTAGGCTTCCAAATTACATACATACTCCTCATTTGTTTAGTTTTTCACATAAAATATCAGGCTGAAGGTACATAAGCATAGTCAAAACTCATGGCTTTCATCTCTCCAAAGCCGTGTTATGATAGTATAAAGATGTGGAAAGGTAGGTATGCAAGGGTTTGTGCAAATCACGTGGTATTGCTTTTACAATGCAAAGAGCCTACCCCAAAGGAACAAGATTTGCACCCCTCAGTTTATTTATACTCACCAATGAACACAGAATTCACTCTGACAGCAATACAAAATAACAAATATTAAAATAAATTTGTTTTTGCCTATTGTTTTTATATCAAAATCAAATACATTTAGTACCTTGAATACACAAGATTCTTGTATGTTTTATAACAATTATGAACTAAGATCATATAATTTGCATTCAAGTATATATACCCCACAACTTTTTGGTGGGGACACACCTGGGTTTGAAAAAGTGTACATTTTACTAAGACTATCTAGGTTATTAACTTAAACTGAGCAGCTCTTTCAGGACTGTATACAACTTTCTGCACTGTATGAAATGATAAACATCTACTTTTCTGTAACCCAGAATGTTTAGTCGTTAACGTTGAGATTATTATGTAAATTTTTCATCAGTGACTAAAACAAGCTTGATATAAAATTCAAGGCGTGTCTATATTTAGGGGAGGCAGGCTGGGAAGAGTCCGGGAGAAGAGAAACGTTCTCTGTCTTCTCCCCTGGGGACCTGGGAAACAGCTTCACTAATGAGCTGGGGTTGTTAATACAGCTATTAGCCCTGTTGTTGCACTTCAGATTATCGCTTTCTGGACCTAAGAAAATGTTGAAAATAAAATAGCGAATTCCACTAGAGTGGGGCCAAGAGCTTACGAGCTTTGATGTATTCCACAGTATTTGGCAGAGTGTTAGCCATAGGAAATGATCAAAAATTATTTCTTGCTAACGAATTGAGGCCTGGAGTCCTTTCTATTTCTTTCACTCTGCTAAGGTGACTGTACGATTAGGGCTCCTTTTCGAGGTTCAATGTGGGTCTATCTCAACACCTTAGAAATTTTAGAGTGCCTAAAAAAAATGAATGAAAAAGCTCACTTTTGGTCTGAAATAGTGTCAGTATATACAATTACAACTGTTAGCACATTTACCTTTTTTTTGTAAGCCTTAAAAATAACATTAGTATACTCCCTTTCGGTGGTTAAACTTCATCTCATAGTGAGAGAAAATTGATAAAAGTTGACAATGGGAAAAGGTAACTAAATGAGATGCTTTTTATTCAGGGAAAAAAATGCAGCTAAAAATTTTGTTCTTGAAAACAAACCTAAAGCTATCCAAAACACTATAATGTTAGAGTTCTATGTACTAGTCAGCTGAAAGAGAGAGATTGCTCTGTGTACATATACCCACACACCCCGGAAGCGAGAGACATTGTATTGAAATATCATGGTCTTTTAGAATAATCATTGAGAATGACTTCTAAGAACCTTGTTGCTTTTTGATTTTTTTGTATCACAGCATCAACCTGACTGGGAATATCTTCTTTTGGAACCAGGTTGTGAAAAAGAAAATTGACTTGAGGTAAAGTACAGAGAGAGTCCTCAGCTCTAAAAGCTCCCTGAAATATCACAAGCTTGTAGGGGGTGAATAATTTTTTTTGGTATTTTTGGTCATGATCTCTGTGTAATCTTCAGAAGAGGATATGAGTCTTTAAAAAGGCTGAGTAATCACTATTTTACATTTATAATTCAACATCTAGCTTGGGATGACATGCAATTATCCCCCACCTGCTTTTCATGATGAGATTTCAAACAATGTTTCTGTAGATGTCTCTTTTGCCAGTATTTCCTGGGCTTCTAGCTGGAGTTCCTTTGAGAATGTGATATGTGGCTGACTTCAGTGGCTCAGCTCCTTCTGGAAGTTGTGAATACAATTGTAAATACAAATCTGTATTATTCCTTATTTTGTTTCCACACGTTATTGGAGGTGTTGACTTTAGGCTTTGAGTCCCTGGGTGGTTTGAGTCCTGGCTGCCTTAGCAATGACCTTTATCCTAGTATACTCCCATGAAATTTGAGGCAAACCATCTCTCTTTGCTAATGGTACTCAAATGTGCACTTCTGGGAGCTCTATGCATGGTATCTCCAACAGAGAGTTCACATCTTTGGGGACTTCCTGAGAGGAGTCTTGTGATCTTGAGGGAATAGGACAAAACTTACTGTTTCAAGTTAGTGCATTCATGCAGTACAATAAGTTTACAATACCAGCATTAAGCAGCTCTTATGTCTTCAGAGGTAATACAAGTAGGTATTTTTATTCATTGGAAATGACTTCTACCTTTAATTATTCTACATGTTCTTCTTTTTATATTAGAACATGATTATATATAACGATTATTGGAAATAAAAAAAGATATAAGCTTAACTGACAAAGATGAGATTCATAATTATTTCCTAAGGGGCCACTTCCTGTCCTAAATTCTGATCTTGTTTAAGATGTTTTTTACTGTCTCTTTAATGTAACATTTCTACTACTTCCTTCCTTCATCTTATTTCTCAGTCACTTCAGTTCTGATTATTACAACCACTTTTTACTTAGGTTTCCTGATTCTAGTCTCTGCCTTATTCCACTGTAACTTGTCTGATTGTGCCAGGTTACATTTCCTCAAGCCCAAATTTCATTATCATACTCCTCTTGATACAAAATCCAAGAACTCCTTAATTGTTATTCTATCCTGCCACCATATACTCAGTAATCTACTTAGCACTAGCCAACTATCCAAATATATCTCCCATTACTTCTCATAACACGTTCTCTATTATAGCTGGGATTTTACATTTTTCCTAATTAGATGTCCCAACTTAGCTTTCACACATGCTTTATTTCATCACTAGGAATATCTTGCTCTTCCACAGATGACTTTTCCATAGTACTTCTTCTTTTAGAAACTAATATATAGGGGCTCCTGGGAGGCTCAGTTGGTTAAGCATCTGACTTTAGCTCAGGTCATGATCTCACGGTTTTTGAGTTCAAGTCCTACATTGGGCTGTCAGCAGCAGATCCTCTGTCCCCTTCTCTCTCTGCTCCTACCCTGCTCATGTGCCTGTTTTCTTTCTTTCTCAATAAAATGAACATTAAAAAATAACCTACTATGTGTATGTATATTCTCCATTATACTTCACAACTACTATCACCCACGAGGTGATCCTTTACTCTCCAAATTCCTAAGAGGAAGCTGCTACTGGTCAGTTTGTTCTTCCTCAAACTAGGAAAGATACTCTCCGTGACCTCGCCCTCTGCATCTTTTCTGTTTGCAAGATCCTAACTAAGAGTACATTGAAAAAAATCTTCCTTATTGAAATAATTGGTGAATAGTGAGTAATTGACAGATATATGCATAGTGTTTGACAGCTCTTTGCTCCATATTGGAAATGCATGATTTTCCTTTTCACATGATGGCATGTATGAAATACTACCTCTGGAATTGCAGGAACTTACTTAACAATTGATATATTCAACAATTGTTATGTACCAGGCATGGGAGATTCAGCAATAAACAAGTTAGATAACACCTCACAGGGCTTAAATTCTACTGTGTGAGTATCTATGGGGGCTCACACAGACAATGAACATGATAAATATTTAAAGTACATAGATTTACAGATGGTTACAAGTGTTAAATAAAACAGAATGAACACAAGGGGTATAGGAGTCGTGGTGAGGATGAGAGATTAGAATTTTATATAACTTTTCCAGGGAAGATCTAACGAAAAGGTAATAATTTTATATCGTTTGCTAACATCTGACTTTTTTTTTCTTTTCAAATTTTACTTTAAATTCTAGTTAGTTAACATACAATGCAATATTGCTTTCAGGAGCAGAATTCAGTGATTCATCACTTACATACAACACCAGTGCTCATTATAACAAGTGACCTCCTTAGTACCCATCACCCATCTGGCCCATCCCCAGCTCACCCCCCTCCACCAACCCTCAGTTTGTTCTCAATCTTTACGAGTCTCTTATGGTTTGTTTCCCTCTCTCTTCTTTCCCCTCCCCATATGTCCAACTGTTTGTTTCTTAAAATCTGACTTTAATATGAAAAACACATGCAAAAAGCTTACTAGAAAGTGTTTTTTGGAACAATCCGTGTAAGTGAGTAAAGGAAGCAATATTGTCAGAAGGAGAAATTATATTGCAATGCAATTGCAGCAGAGAACTCAGCTCGGAGAGCTCAAAGGCTGACATGGTCCTTCAGGTTTATATTGAAATGAAGCACAAAGACTGGACTAGTATGCCTTCTTTAAGGACCATAGCAGCTAGGGACTGAGTGGGGCAGTACCACAGGCTTCCGTTTGATATTCACTGTGTTAACCCTTACTGTATAAACCAAAAACATGATATGAGGATTTTGCCAACTGCCATGTATATTCATTCTAATTATACATTTAGGGGCTTGAGAAATGACTACTGGCTGAGTCTGTGAATCCAGTGGATCCACCTTGATATGGTCCAGGATACCATCTATTACCTGGTTTCCATACGTCTCCATTCTAGCATGATGGCCATTATGCTACTGCTGGTCCCCGAGTATCAAGATCCACTCAGACCCCATATTATATTCATTCTATAACATAGCATGGTGTTGAAGTTTTCTCACTCATGGGGATCTTTCAATATTTGGGTACCGGCTCTGAGAAGTAGCTCAAGCATAGAAATAGAATAAGGGTTCACAACATTTTTTGAGAGCAGTCACTCTTATCCTCCTAATGAATACCCTTGATTTTTCTGGTTGTTTAACCTGAGCAATACTCATATTTCCTGCTCATTTATTTGGGCTTTAAGAACATTCTGTTTTATTAACTATTTTCATAGGCCTCTGCCTGTAAAGGTCTCCTGGCTGCCACTCTGACTTTGACTTTCATTACAGTATTACATTTATTTTGGTTCTCATAATTAAGTGCTAAAACCTGGTCTCTCTTTTTTTGGGATCTTATTACTCCCATTGATTTGAGGAAGCCTAGGTCTGTAATTGATTTTTTAATCATCAACCCCTGCCTATAAAGAACTATCTCAATAATGCTGAAATCTTCACTAGAGCTTTTCTCATTATTTTAATACATATAAAGTTTTTTTGGTCACTTCTTAAAGTCTGACTGGTTATCCAGTGTAGGACACCAACTTCTCTAAGCCTCCTATTGCCCTTCTCTACCATTATCATGGGACAACACTATATCTGGTCTGCTAAGAGCCATCCTAGAAAACATGTTAATACCATCTCCCAGGGTGCGGCACCCTGTATCATAGGAACAAGCTTTTGTATGATACCTTTCCTTTATCAAACTTTATGTCCTCCCTTCCTTTGATCTAGTATCATTAGAAACCAGTCATATGTATAGGTATTCCATATACATGTTGGTTAGTGTGTATATATGTTGGTTAATTTCTATAGCTCTTTCAGTATGTGGGCTCTTTCTTCTGATGCAGGTCCAGAGCTTCCCTGGCCAGGTTATGTCATAAGCAGATTTATAGTTATCGGTCTTTAGGAGAAGTGGGTATAGATCTTCAATAGGTTGAACGTTATGTTATAAGACAAAGGCCTCTGCATTATTGCCATGCAAGAGGGAGTACTAGCCTTTTAAAAGGAAGAGTATACCACTTTTGCTAGCCCAGAGGGTCCAGATCTAAGGATTCAAGATTTTCTAATGCATCAGACCAGGCATTGCTATTCTAAGTCTCTGAGTTTCACTTCTTTCCAATGACAACTCTGATTTTGGTGGAGTAGTCTTGCCAAGGTTGAAAATTCAATCTTCTTTGGAACTCTCCTATTCTTATAATTAAGTCCTACACCTGATCATCACTTTTTCCACGCTTTTCTCTACTGCATGATATGAGAGACTCTTTTTATCCAGCACAAGGCATCTGTTGGCTTTTGCACTTTGCATTACATTGGTGATTAATTGCTCTTGGCCTTTCATTGTCTTTCTCCAGTGAATAGATAGTCCACAGCTATAGTCCTTACAATATCTATTTTTCTTAGCTCAAACACTAAGATTTTGCTCACCTATACATTGTCTATCACTGGTATGCCATCCCAGGTGAAAAGCTTTATAAAGCAAACTGCTACTAAAGCCAAGGGCTATCAGTGATATGCTTACCACCAACAAAGGGAGGTCCAATTGTTCAGCTGGCTAGAGGTTGAGGGTGTGGGGTAGGTAATCTTTCTCCAGTATGCCATTTTAGAGTGTGCTTCTTAGGAACACCCCTGGTACCAACTCTCTCAGATTAAGTTTCCTGGAAATGGAATCAGACAGATTTACATGACAAAGTGCAGCAGGCAATACCCTTGGCAGATATGCCGATATGGAGTAAGAGTAAAAACTTAGCAAGAGGAATGGTTGAACTACAGTGCATTTACAAGAGGGGATTTAGCTGATCCTGTAAGAAGTCTTTAGCTAGAATGACTCTTCAACTCATAACTGAGAAGGGAGCTGAACCCTTACATTCCCAAGTTTTCCAATCACTGGATGTGGAAACCCCTGAATTGTACTCAAGTACAGTTTAAATAAAGCCTTGGGAAATACAGCTCCTTTTGGTCAAGGACAATTCCTGAGGAGGGACTTGGCTGCCAACACTCCCGGTAGCTGAAAGAACAAGTGTCACAGTCATGAAAGGAATTCTAAGTGGTGCAGCAGAAGCGTTCACTTCAGTAACATTTAGGCAAGGACATCAAAGAGATGAGGAATAAAAAGCAAAGACATCTGGAGAAAGACAAATCTGAGCAAAGAGAATGGTAAGTGTGAAAGCCACGAGGCAGACACTTGTCTAATGTAACTGAAGAACTGTAAGAGAACCCGAATGGCTGAATAGAGTAAGTACATGCTATTTATGGGTGGGTAGAAGAATAAAGCAGAATTAATAGGAATGGGGTGGGTGGTCCAGATTATTGAGAGGCTCCTAGTTTAGCTCAGGAGTTACTCTCAGATACTGGAAAAACATTACAGGGCTAACAGAATTCTGGATAGCATGTTGAAAATTAATTAAGAAAATTTCACAATAAATCAGGTGAAAGGCAACATGATTTAAGGCTAGATTATCACCACGGTAGCAAATGGTCAGATTCTGGATACAGGTTACAGGTAGAACTGACAAGGTTTGAGAGATGAAGGGTTTGTGAGAAATAGAGGAGCCTGAATAATTGTAATGTGCTGAGATGGGAAAGACTGTGAAACAAACAAATTTAGAAAGACCAGGAACTCAATTTTTGAATATCATATATTGAGATAGCTATTAGCCATATTAAGTGTTCAAGCAGGCCATCATACATGAGTCTATGAGTGTAGGACTGGCTAGAATATAATTCTGGCTAGAATATAATTTGAGACTCATCAGCAGATGATGGCATTCAAAACATTCAAAAGTAGATGATATAATGAAGGGCATATGTAAAGATAGAAAAGAGGTTCAGAGGTTGTATCCAAGGTAATTTAAAGAAGTCTGGGAAGTTGTTGCTAACGTGGAAGAAGTATCAGGAGAACATATCTCCTGATCAGGAGAGATAGTCCACGCTATCTCCACCAATTCTAAAAGATATGTGCACTTCTGTGTTTATTGCAGCATTATTTACAGTAGCCAAGATATGGAAGCAACCCAAGTGTCCATCCATAGATGAATGGATAAAGAAAATGTGGTATTTATACAGAATGGAATATTACTCAGCCATAAAAAAGAATGATACCTTGCCATTTACAATAACATGGATGGGCCTAGAGAGTCTTATGCTAAAGGAAATAAGTCAGTCAGAAAAAGACAAATACCATATGATTCCACTCATATGTGTAATTTAAGAAACAAAGGGAAAAAAGACAAAACAACCTGACTCTTAAACACGGGGAACAAAATGGTGGTTGCTAGGTGAGGAGATGGGGTGGGAGATTATGGGTGAAATAAATAAAGGGTGTTAAAAGTATGCTTACCTTGATGATCACTGAGAAGTTGTATAGAATTGATGAATCATTGGTAAGCACCTGACTTCAACTCAGGTCATGATCTTATGGTCTGTGAGCTCAAGCCCCACATCAGGCTCTGTGCTGACAGCTCAGAGCCTGGAGCCTGCTTCCAATTCTGTGTCTCCCTCTCTCTCTGCCCGCCGCCCTCTCCACCCCCATCCCCATGCTATGTCTCTCTCTCAAAAATAAATAAACATAAAAAAAATAAAAAAATGAATTGTTGAATCATTATGTTTTACACCTGAAATTAATATAACACTAAATGTTATTCTTGAATAAAAAGATAATAAAAATAAATGTCTCTTCGGATGGCTTCTTTTTTATTTAAATAGGAAGCAAGAGAGGGAGCATGTATTGGAGATACTAAAAGAGAGTGAAATAGTCATCTAATTTGTTACCAGTTCAACCTAAATAACGCTTTATATCAGCCATAAAACCAAAGATGCCTCAGCAGTCATTGTGTTGTACAAATCCCCAAATCTTTTCCTTTAGGGGTTGTCTTTAAATTCCTCAGGAATTTGGAGATTGCTAACAGCTCATTTCTCTGAAACCTGTCTCACATGGACTTTCATGTTCTGGCTAATAACCTTTTATGCCTTCACACCTGGTCTTCTGTCTTCACTGAATTCTTTCACTGTTTCTTTTTCTAAAGCAGGATTCTTTCACATTTCTGTCTTTAAATCCGATGCTCCTTCTTCAGACAGCCTCATTTCCTCTTCAGGACTTAAGGATTACTGTTTCTTATCCAGGTACATACTTCACCCTCTCTCCCTGATTATTGGGGCAGACTCCTAAAGAATTTACTTCCTCTTTTCTTTCTACCAAACTCTTGCTCAATCTGATATCACACGGATGTAAGAGTTATCTTCCCAAGGGACAAATGACTCTGTCCTTTATAACATGTCCATTGTTTAAAGTAAAAACGTTTAGAAGACCCAAAGGACATAAAATAGGTTTTTTATTTTTATTTATTTTTTTTAGTAATCTAAACAGTAGGATTTGAAAAACTATTATCCTAAAAACGTGAAATACTGAACAAATGCTCTTTCTGGAAATTACACAATTTCCACCCCCCACTTCTGACCACACTTTCCCAGAATAATTGTTGAGTTACAAGTTCAAATAAAACTGAAGTTCGCCCTACACCAAACACTTACCAAGACCAGGGAGCTATAAGCCTACAGAAATAATCCACTGTACAAGACCCTCCACTTCCAAATATTTCTCTGTAAATATTTACTTTGTGTTTCCAGCTTGAAGGAATGTCTCAGAAAATAAAATGTCTTGTAAAACTTTTAAGTCTATACTAGTTAATCCACCTTTCTCCTGAATTTTACATTTGTCTCCTATATTCTAAATCCTAGTTGAATTTTTTGCTTTTCATACCTTTTTTCGCTAGCTCATCATGTCTTTCATCATTAACCTTGTGCTGTTCTTGTTGCCTCAATGCCCTTTCTCATCTCAAAAAGGTTTAATGCCCAATTCAGTGTCACCGCATCCACTACACTCAACTCTAACAACACTTGAAAGCTCTTTACATATTCTCTGAAATTATAAAATTTTACTGTGACCCATTTTTTTAAAAAAATGTTTATTTTGAGAGAGAGAGAGAAAGAGCGAGTGGAAGAGGAGCAGAGAGAGAAGGAGAGAGAATCACAAGCAACCTCAGCACTCTCAGTGCAGTGCCCGGTGAGAGGCTTGATCCCACGAACAATGAGATCATGACCTGAGCTGAAATAAAGTGTCAGAGGCTTAACCAACTGAGCCACTGGGGTGCCCCTACCAGGACCACTTTTACAGTAAGTAACTGAACATATTGCAATTCATTTAAATAATTTATATATCTGGTTTATTGTTGGTTTGCAAGCACCTCGGGGGCTTTCCAAGTATAATCTGAAACTGGCCCCACAACGTGGAAGGCGGGGAGAGACTGAAGAAAGAAGTCACTCCAGATTGGTAGATGGAAGTTTTAAGAAGCAAAGAAACTTACATTCAAGGCTTGTCCTGGGTGGCTGCAAGACGAGTAGCTTTCTGCACCTGCCCATGAAATCTTAAAAGTGTGCATAGAGGTTTTAACTAGGTTCAGTCACATATTCAGGCCAGATGGTCTCAACCATTTATCACTATCTCAAGGCTATGTCCTTGGAGCAGCCTCTGGGATCAGGGAAGGCAAGTGGACCCCATAATCCAAGGACATGGGGAGTGGGTAAGGAACCTCCAATTGCTAGGTCCAGCTCACAGCAATTAGGTCTTCTTGATGACCCACACCCAACAATTACTCGTACTAACTGAAAAACCATAGGCTCCAGAGACAGAGAAATCTGCAAAAAAATACCGCATGTTATTTGTACTTTAGTCAGAACTATGTGACAGTCTTCTGCAATGATGGGAATATTCTGTATCTGCACAGTCTAAAACTATGCATTCGCTGCATGTGTCCACTGAGCACTTGAAGTGTGTCTAGTGCAAATAAAAACTACATTTTAAATTTTTAAAAATTTTAATTATTTTGGGTTTAAACTTAGATAGGTACAAGTAGCTACTGGCTTTAGTTACTACATGTTCAGCCTGCAGGTGTATACACTGAGATTTCTTGTGTAAATGTCATCTGCAAAATCCTTCATCTCACCACATGTAAACCCTTGCTGTGAATGCTGCTATAAGATGCATATCTGGGGCACCTGGGTGGCTCAGTCAGCTGAGCGTCTGACTTCGGCTCATGTCCATATCTTGCAGTTCATGAGTTCAAGCCCCGCGTCTGGCTCTGTGCTGACAGCTCAGAGCCTGGAGCCTGCTTCACATTGTGTCTCCCTGTCTTTCTCTGTCTCTTCCCCACTTGTACTCTGTCTCTCTCTCTCTTTCTCTCTCTAAAATAAACATAAAGGAAGTTAAAAAAAATCACATCTCATCTAGCCATTGCCAAACTGCACTGTGCATACCAACTTGGGCCTTCTCTCTATGACTCATGCTGCATAATCCTAATCTGTTTCCCTCTTTATCCCCACACTTCCCAAAACACATGAAAGCCTAAAAACAGTCACAAAGCCGTTACTCTCTGAAAATGAACCCATGATCCAGTATTTTCATTCTTATTTGTTGCGGTTTCTATTTGTTACGCACATATGAGCCAGAGACATTACTGGATGCTTGATGGTAGCAGGAAGAAAAGTTAATGTGTTTCAATGACTGTGCATTTTTCTCATCTTTTGTCGTACTAGCAAAAGAATAATTTCATGTCTCCCTTGAATTATCTTTTCCCTAGAAAAGCCTCAAATTGTTTATCTGCCTATTCAACACACTTTATATCTCTCCTGAAATTTTGAGGTACAGTCGTACCACAGAATGATATTCTTAAAGAATATTAAAATAAATGGTCAGGACAATAATCCAAGTGCACATGAAAAAAGAACTGTGGTGTAAGAGGTTTATGGTTAATGTCAGAAGAATTGAATAGATACACAGGCACACAAAGACTCAAGGAGTTCAGAGAAGAGACCTATTGCTTTTATATGCTTTCATATATAAGGAATCTTATATAAAAAAGTTAGGATTCTAGCTATATTTTGAATTATAAGTAAAATTGCACATGGATAAAATAAAAAGCATGCCAGAGCACTACTGTGTTTGTAGTTGTGTCATCCTGTGCTAATTTCTTAATATTTAAAAACTGATTTTCTTCCCTTGTAAAATGAGAGACTTACTACATCCATTTTTTAATTTGAAGATTAGAAACAATGTCCTTAAAACCCCTAGCATGGTGCTTAGAGGATCACAGCTTTTTAATACAGAGTAGCATTTATGATTTTTCCAGATGAAGGAAACTGCATGTTCTGAGAACCAGAGGTGAGAATTCCCACAGACACAAGAGAGTTTAAGAGACAGTGTGGTGAGATACCATGAACAGATCAGTTTGGCTCAAGGACTTTGTATATTTGGGAGCAATATGAGACATATATAGAAAAATATACTGAAACAAGATTGTGAAAGGCATTTTGTTCCAAGGTAAGGAGTTTATCATATAGATTGGAAGGAGCCAATAAATGTTCTTCAGTAACATGGTAGCCAAGTAGATGCGGTGTTTTAAGAATAGAAACTTATGTACATACTTGGAAAATGGAGTAGATATAGAGCATCAAGTCAGGAGTCTGGCACGGTAATTGAAACATCAGAAAATAAGGATTAGAATTAAGGTATCAAAAGTGGGAAAATAAAAGTGACATACAAATTGGAAAAATAATACCTATATAAAGGTAATA
Source organism: Panthera tigris (assembly GCF_018350195.1). NCBI lineage: Eukaryota > Metazoa > Chordata > Mammalia > Carnivora > Felidae > Panthera > Panthera tigris. The sequence goes on from NC_056661.1 coordinate 84,056,002, forward strand.
GATGCTTGATCAAAAGAGGAACATGGAATGAAAATTTGGTGTAGCAAAAAGAATTTTTTAGAGTTAGTCTTGAGCTCAAAATCCTGCCTTCACTTTTTGCAAGAACTTAATCATATACTCAATTTCCCTGAGCCTCCGTTACCTCCTTTGTAAAATAAAACTAATGATAGCAGTGAATTTGCTGTGCAATTATAATATGGTGTAATAGTAATGTATTTTTTGTTCTGAATTGGAATGATGATGGTATAAATGAGCAGGATTTGGAAAAAAGAACAAAATATATGAAACAGGAAATAATAAGACTAACATTTATTTGATATGAATTGAAGGACCTCCTTGAGGTAACATATAATAGGCATTTGAAAATTCATGACTAGTACTCAAGAGAGGGACCGTTATTTAATTTTGAAAACAGAGGATGTTTTAGAAATATGGGGTAGAAATCTAGGCCTGAGGTGTCAGAATTGTAAGGTTTCCGAACCTACAACTCTGTATCCCTGTGTGTAGTTCATGATGAAATCTGATTTAGAGCATGGGAATAGATTTCCTAGCCTGTTGCTCTTACCTTTCCCACTGAGTCTCTACAATATGGCTAAATATGGTTGTCTAAGCCTCATTTGAAAATCTCCATTGATTTTGAGATGTGGCATTCTCGCCTCTCTGCTAAACAGCTCCAATATTCCCATTTAGTCTCAGACATTATCACATTTCCATAAGTTATTTGCTGTTCATGGCAAAATTTCCCAGGACTTTGCAGTCTTCCTCAAAACCAACCCTTCTTTGCTTTAGCTTTCTGTTTCCTGGAGTTACTTCTTTTTTAAAGTTTATTTATTAATGCTGAGAGAGAGAGAGAGAGAGAGCGTGAGGAAGAGAGGCAGAGAGAGAGAGGGAGAGAGAGAATCCCAAGCAGGCTCCATACTGTCAGTACAGAGCCCAATGGGTGTCCGATCTCACAAACTGTATGAGATCGTGACCTGAGCGGAAATTAAGAGTTGGATGCTTAACCGACTAAGCCACCCAGCTCCTTCCCTACCCAGATGTAATTTCTATGTGGGATGTCATTATGAATCCCAAATGTGTCCAGGATATCAGGGTTATGCAACATTCATTTAAAAGTTGAAAATATGGAGTACGTAAATTTGAAAATTTGTTTTAGGGAAGTGCAGATCTAGCAGTCAGGGCAGTGGATTTATATTGTGGTTGCGTTCACTCAAACAATTTGTGTCAGATGCAAAAAAGTTAGTCAGACTTTCCTCTCTCAGCTTTAAAAAATAATACAAACTGAAACATTTCCCATCAAGGGCCATAATGGGTCATTGGCAGAATGCAGAAAAGTCTTTATTATCCGTCATAGTGTCTACCTAGAATGGGGAGCCAACATTGCTAAATAATCATTGCCCTAAATTCTGTTTGACCTGAGACCAATCCCTTTAAAGAGAGTTACCCTGATATGAAATGAGTGACATTATTATTTACCCCAACCTACCTCCCCTTTGAGAGTTTCTTTCCTTTCCTATCTCTTGGTGCATTCTTCCTTCAAGCTCAGAGACCCACAAAACTTCCCATTTTCTAAATGACACACTTCCTTCAAACCATCCCACTAAACAGAACCTTGTAATTCAGACCTATTCTACCATCTAAAGATCAAGCTATTGAATCTGTCTTAGTAAGCAATACAGGGGAATGGAAAGTCAAGCAGATCTCACTGAGCTTAAGTCATCTTCCCTAAAAATAACAATAATAAAATCTATAGTCACAAGTGAACTAACACATGAGAGGATATTAAAACAGTGTCTTGCCTCTGGCAGTATTTTTTTTAATGATATTCTTCCTGGTCTTGCTCCAAAAAGAAATGTTCTGATAGGACTTACCTAAGTAACCAGGGATGATAATATCTCCAGAACAATTCTTTATCCTGCGGGGGTGGCCTAATGGACATGTTTACTAGGATTTTGCATAGATATCCTTGGGTGGACCCTGTGCCTAGTCACCCACACCCTTATTGAGGATTGAAGTTTACTCTCCTACTTGCTAGAATGTTTCCGCCTAATGATAGCTGGGAGCTTGTCACTTTTCTCCAGAAATTTCCCTCAGCCAAAAATATCTACCTCACCCAAGGTCACACATCCTAAAGGGGATGTGCATCCAATGATTGGGGTCTCCAGTCAAGACAAATCTGAAGAACCATCTCAGCTTAAGAGCTCCCTGCCAACTTTGCTGAAACATTATTACTGCCCAGCACCCCAACATCTCCTCCTACCTGATTCTGATACTTTTACTTCCCCCCAAAATGTTGATCCTGGGAGCCCTTCTTAATAAGATTCCTGTACAATTATCTGTTCCAGAGTTGGCTTCCCAGGGAACCACACCAAATAACATGCTCCACACCAAAATGGACGACCACCAATAACAACAGCACAACTTGTAGTAAACCTGTAGTTCACATGGCATTTTGTGTGCTCAACAGCACACTGAAGCTCAATAAACCAAGGTATTTTTGCCACTTATTCTCACTGTATTCCCACAGCCAAGGAAACAAAGAATCTACTCAATTTTTAATAGACTTTATTTGTTAAAACAATTTTAGGCTTATAGCAAAACGGAGCAGAAAATACAGAGATTTCTCATGTACCTCTGTCCCTATGTGCATAGCCTCTCCCATTATTAACATCCCCATCAAAATGGTACATTTGTTACCATTAATGAGCCTACACTGATACAACATTATCGCCCTAAGTCTATAGCTTAAATTAGGGTTGACTCTTGGTATGCTACATTCTTTGGGTTTGGACAAATATACAATGGCATTATCTATCATTATAGTATACAGAGTAGAGAGTAGTATCACTGAGCTACAAATCCTTTATGTTCTACCTATATATCCCTCCTTCCCTCTAACCCTTGACAACTACTGATTTTTTTTTTTACTGTCTGCATAGTTTTGCCTATTCCAGAATGTCATATAGTTGGAATCATATAGTACGCAGCCTTTTCCGATTGGCTTCTTTCACTTAGCAATACGTATTTAAGTTTTCTTCATGTCTTTTCATGACTTGAAAGTCCGTTTCTTTTTAGCAATGAATAATATTCCATTGTCTGGATACACCACAGTTTAATTTTTCATCACTCACTGAGCAACATTTTGACTGCTTCCAAATTTTGGCAATTATAAATAAAATTGTTATACATCCATGTGCAGATTTTTGTATGGACATAAGTTTTGAAGTCCTTTGGAAAAATACCAAGGAGAGAGTCAAATTGCTAGGTTTTATAGTAAGAGTATGTTTACTTTTGTAGAAAACCACCAAAATGTCTCCAAAATGGCTTTACCATTTTACATTCCTACACGCAGTGGATGAGAGTTCCTATCGCTCCACAAGCACTGTCTCATTTTTTAATTTGCATTTCCTTGATGACACACAATGTAGAACATCTATTTATATGCCTGTTGCCATGTATATATCTTCTTTGTGTCTTTTAAGGAATTGGCCTACCCTTTCAAATTCACTGAAGTTGTCAAATTTGTAGGCATACAACTGTTCCTTCTAATGTTAATTGGATCTGTAATGATGTACTTTCTTTCATTTCTAACATTAGTCATTTGTGTCCACTCTCTTCTTCTGTTAGTCTGTATACAGGCTTATTCATTTTATTGATCTTTTCAAAGAACTAGCATTTCTTTTTTCCAGTTTTTGGTTTAGTGATTTTTCTCTATTAATTTCCTGTTTCCAATTTCATCAATTTCTGTGGCAATTTTTATTATTTATCTTATATTGCTTACTTTGTATTTATTTTGCTCTTTTTTTCTCGTTTCCTAAAATGGAAGGCTAGATGACTAATTTTAGATCCTTATTATTTGGTAATATATGCATTTAATGTTATAAATTGTCCTCTAACTATGACTTCACTGTTCTCCAAATTTTGATACAGTGTGTATTCATTTTCATTTAGTTAAAATATTTTTAAATTTCTCTTAAAATTTCTTCTTTGACCCATGTACTATTTAAAAGTGTGCTGTTTGATTCCCAATTTGGTATAATTTATACCTTTTTGTTATTGATTTCTCATTTAACTTCATTGTGGTCTTACAGCAGTCATTGTATGATTTCTACTCTTTTAAATTTGGTGAAATGTGTTTTATGGTGCAGACTGTGGTCTATCTTGATGAATGTTCCACATAAGCTTGAGGAGATTATGTATTCTGCTGTTGTTGGAAGACTTGGTCTATAAATGCCTATTATACCCAATTGATTGATGGTATTGTTTTCAACTATGCTCTTATTAACTTTCTCTCTGCCGGATCTGTCCATTTCTGATGAAGGGTGTTGAAGTCTCTAACTATGATAGTGGATTCATCTGTTTGTCCTTGCAGTTCTATTTTTGCCTTGTTTTATTGCTAGGCACATACCTTAAGGATTATTTTGTCTTCTTAGAGAATTGACCCCTTTACCACTATGTAATGACCCTCTTTATTATTATTTCTCCTTCAATTTTTAATAATGATATCTCAGAGTACAGAAATTACACTTTAAATGTTTCACCCCACTCCCTTCTTGTTTACATGGTTTCTGAGAAGTTGTATGTAATTCTTATTTTTGCTCCTTTATAGGTCAGGTGTTTTCTGCCCCCTCCACTGACTTTTATCAGGATTTATCCCTTACCTTTGATTTTCTGTAGTTTGACTAGAACAGGTCCAGGTGTAGTTTTTGTTTGCTTCTTTGTTTGTTTTGTCATTTATCCTTCCTGGTGTTCTCTGAGCTTTCTGGATTTGTGGTTTGGTGTCAAATATTAATTTGGGGGAAATTTTCAGTCATTATTATTTCAAATATTTATTTTGATCCTTTCTTTCTTCTCCTTCAGGCATTCCCCATCACACATATATTATACCTTTTGTACTTGTCCCACAGTTCTTGAATTATGTTCTGGTTTTTATCATTCTTTTTTCTTATTATTTTTCAGTTTTTGGAGACTTCTACCAAGATGTCCTCAAGCTCAGAAATTCTCCCTCCCTTTTAGAGAGCTTGCCTGATTATTACTCAGTTCAATAAGCAGCAGTTCAGTAAAAAGCAGATCTTCATGATCCAGCTCTTCCTTAATTCCCCAGTCACATTTCTTATTACACGGCACCCCCACTATAGTCATACTTAGCAGCTTAGCCTTAAAGGCATGATATTCTTTCTCTGAACTCCAGATGTTTTGCACAAACTGCCCCCTGTGTCTTGCCTTATCTTGCTAATATTATTCACCAATACATGAAATTGCATAGTTTTTAATTCATTCAATTAAGTTCCAAAATAACTAGGGAAGATTCTAAGTATTATTTACTATTTTAGTCTCTAATCTTGACGTAATGCCTGACATGATATACATTCATTTTTTTTTTTTTTTAATAAGGGATTTCTCAGGGCACCTGGGTAGGTCAGTCAGTTAAGTGTCAGCTCAGGTCATGATCTCACCATTCATGGGTTCGAGCCCCACATTCAGCTCTGTGCTGACAGCTTGGCATAGCCTGGAGCCCACTTCAGATTGTGTCTCCCTCTCTCTCTGCCCCTCCCCCGCTCACACTCAGTCTCTCTCTCTCTCTTTCTCTCTCTCAAAAATAAATAAACATTAAAAAAATTTAAAGTGATTTTTCCATTTAAAATGACATGGATGGAGCTAGACGGTATTATACTAAGTGAAATGAGTGAGTCACAAAAAGAGAAATACCATATGATTTCACTCATCTATGTTATTTAAGAAACAAAACAGATGAACAGAGGAGGAAAATAAAGAGAGGCAAACCAGAAAAGAGACTCTTAACTATAGAGAACAAACTGAGGGTTGCTGGAGGGGCGGTGGACAGGGGGATGGGTTAAATGAGTGATGGGTATTAAGGAGGGTACTTGTTATCATGTGCACTGGGTATTGCATGTGATGAATCACTAAATTCTACACCTGAAACTAATATTACACTGTATGTTAACTAACAGGAATTTAAATAAAAACTTGGAAAAAATAAGTGATTTCTATGTTGAAATGAGTACTTTGGTGGGGGGTTGCTAACTTGATATAATCAAATCATTTAGAAAGTTTTTTTTTCTCTTAAAGTTATTGATATAATTTTAGGACTCTGCATCAATCAAAATAGAACAAGAAATAATGCATTAACAAAAAATTACAAAGTTTCACGTACTTGAAACAACAATAATTTCATAGTCATTACATGGAGACAACATTCATGGAATGAAAAGACTAGAATTCTAAGTACAGGGTACTGGGGAATGTTTAGCAAGTAAAATAAAGATGAAACTTTTTCTCTATTCTAGTATAATTACATGAAGATAACTATTTCTATTATTTTCTACTGCACAGAAATACATTTATATTCACCTATATGGGTTTATGAATAAACTCATACATATAAATAAAGCTTATAATGGAATGTTTAAGAATATTTAGATATTTAATAGCCAGTCATTAATTACATTTTTCTAGAGTGAGACATTTGTATTTTGAGTTATATGACTATTTTCTCTAAATCACTCTAAAAGAGTGATTATCTAGTTTTTTTTCCTAATAATATTCCAGAATGAACATACCTGAAGGGTGTTTTCTTTTCACATGAATTAGCAAGAATGAAACTTTCTCACAGAAGACTTTAGTGATAGTTTGTGAATTATATGCATATTTTTCCAGGTTTTATGTTTTAGATTAGTACTAATCAAATTCTAAGATCTTATTATTTTTAAAGTTTTTTGTTTAAAGTATTTGGTTGTAGCAATTATTCCAGTTATTGAAAGGATTGTTGGTTTTTTTAAATTTTAAAATATTTTATTTTTGAGAGAAAAGAGAGAGAGAGAGAGAGAGAGAGAGAGAGAGAGAGAGAGACACCATGAGTGGGGGAGGGGCAGAAAGAGAGAGAGACACAGAATCTGAAACAGGCTCTAGGCTCTGAGCTGTTAGCATAGAGCCTGACACAAGGCTTGAATTTGGGAACAAGATCATGACCTAGGCCAAAGTCGGACACCTAACCAACTGAGCCATCCAGGCGCCCCATGATTGTTGGTTTTCTAATTGGTGTGCTAACATTCTCTGACTTGTTTCCCAGAAGTGGAGAGAATGTCATACTTCAGGAATTTTATTTTTTATGTCTATTACTACTGAGAAGGCAGATTATAACACTTCTGTTAAATGAAAGTATGCGTTCCCTCCTATTCTTGCTCAATTTCTAGTAGCTTATTGCTTCTTTCTGTCGCCAATATTCACAAGAAAGGATCCACTCTGCTCATGAGTAGAATAAGTAAATAGATAAACATACCATATCATTTGAGTAGTTCTGAATTTCTCCACCAACCAGTTCCAATGTCTCATGTTCCCACAGGCCAGGCTTTTAAAGAACAGTTATTTTGGCACATATATAATGTGAACTCACACAAATGTTTTTATCTGTTTTCTCTGTGTTGTTGCTCTGTTGTCACATTTTATTTCCCAGAATATTAAAGAGCAATGGTAAATTGTTGAGTTATGTTAGAACTATACATAAAAAGGAAAGGAAGAGAGAAGCTTTAGTTATAGGCCAAAAAGCACAGATCAAGTCAACCACTCTCTTTCTTGTTCTATAAAAACACTGATCAAGGGAAGATTAGAAAGGGTCAAGGAAAGCTATCCTTGTTGCATGCCTTTGGAATACATCTTTTCATCTATGAAGGAGGATATATGTGTGTGTGTGTGTGTGTGTGTGTGTGTACGTGTATGCATGCATTTCTTAATCTTATATATATTTATTCACTTATTTCAATATCTTCCAATACAGTATTTCTCTAATCCAAAAGGTAAATGACAGTGGAAGGGACTCAGTTCCACTATAATTATTTCCACCTAATCTTGCATAGGTGGGATTATGTCTCCTGAAGTGGACTGAGAACTTCCTGGGTAGAATACTTCCATTTTTTTTCTTTTAATTTCCATAGTACCTGGAACATCAAGGCCTTCAATAAATCTTGTTTAGAGGAATGAATGAATAAATAAATTGTTGGATATACTTTCTTCAAAAGAATAACCATTTCTGTGCAAATTCAAAAGAAGACTAAAAAATTCTTACTGTGTGGATTACTATCAGACCCATCTGAGAGAAATGCAAAGGAATCACATGAAAGAGAATATGAAATTAGAATTTAGGAAATCAAAGGAATGTAATACCTTATGCTAATTTATTTTTAATCACTCATGCTCTCATTACTCTCCAAACTGTCATAGACAGATGAGAATTAAAACGTTTTTGGTTTTGCTATCATTTGTATGCTGTGCTATTCTATAATAATATAAGTAGTTTTAAAAGTTTGGCAAAGAAATCCTACGTAGTTCATTTATATCCTTTAATGTACACCTTGAAATAAACTTTCTTGGGTTTTACTCTCTTAGAGGCATTGTAAGTACAGAGAAGGATACTGGGACACCACTGGACCAATAAGAATCTCTATTTTTGTTTTCCTTGACTACATCTGCTATTTGCCTATAACCTGATTTCCTTAAGGCTTTCTTCCTATTGACTCCTCTTGACAACCAGCCAAAAGGAATTTAAAGGCAAACACAGTGAAAAGGCGCATTCAGCTTTTTCTTCACTCCTGATCACAAAGCTATTCTTCATTTCTTTTAGTTAAAAGTCCCATCTGTCAAAACTTATGGAGTAGAAAATTTGGGGTTTGGGGTTTGAAACTTTTGAAAACTTGTATGTCATCCTGAGGCTCTAATCTTTATTTGAAACACCTTCTCCCTCACCTCCACCTACCTTTCCCATCAGACCCCAGTAGCTTCTTTACTGCTTCATCCTCAATTTCCTGGAGAATCAACTGTGGAAGTTGGGAACTGGAAGATCCTTCTAAGCAGGAAGCATGATTATGTATCTTTTTTTATTTTGTCTCCCTTAGAGTCCCTGAGGTATAGAAAACCTTTAAAATGTACTTATTGATTTTTCTGACTGCTTTACTGCTAGGTGTCCACATAAATAAGAGAGTAAATAAATGAGTAATCATAGTTTTTATTATAGATAATCTCCTATTTTCCCTCTCCCCTTATTCTTTCAAGTTCTTTTAAGACAAGTCAATGTAATTAGCTTATTATTCATTATATTTTGAAATATAATAATTCTTAATATCATTATGGTTTATAACCTACTACTAGTTATTTTGAACGCCTCAATTTTAAGAGTAAACATTGAAGACTAGTATGCCCTTATAAATATTTGATACTAGCATTATTTTCTTTCTCTTGTTTTCTTTGCTTTCCTTTGTATTTCAGAAACAGTACGCCCAAAGAAAGCCCAACTTCTTCAGGTGAAGGAGGCATTTCTCAGAGGGAATATAGTCTGCTTTCTTGTGGTTCTTTATCCTTTCCTATAAGTCTTTCAGGAAGTAATGTCCAGAATCTGTTATCCTTAAAGGCAATTGGGCGATGCTTTATTTTTACCTGTTGTCTCATACCAGGTCTATGGCTCTGTAGGTAATAAAACGAAGTTTAGAAAGTGAAAACTTGGGGCACCTGGGTGGCTCTGTTAAGCCTCTGACTTCAGTTCAGGTCATGATCTTGGGGTTCCGAGTTCAAGCCCCTTCAGCCTCTGTGCTGACAGTTTAGAGCCTGCTTTGGATTCTGCGTCTATCTCTCTCTCTCTTTCTCTCTCTCTCTCTCTCTGCCCCTCCCCCGCTGGTGCTGTGTCTTTCTCTCTTTTTCTCCCTCTCTCTCTCTCTCTCTCAAAAATAAATAAACTTTAGAAAAAATGTTTTTTAAAGGTGTGAAAACTCTCCTATTGGGGTTGCAAATAAAAAGAATGCAATAAAAAATGGAACTTTTACTCTGAATGGAATGAGCAAATGAGCAAAATGCAAATAGAGTACTATGCAGGAAGATATTAATAAATTGTTGACATAAAAATATGAGACAAGCTGGCAAGTTTATGAAATCTGGAGGAAAACAGGAGCTTGGAATTTTATGGCTAGATGATATGAGAGATTACATAATGAAAGGTTTTATGTCATAGATTAGAGACCTGAGGTGTTTTGTTTTGTTTTGTTTGTTTTTCAATGTAATTCAGTAAGTTCAGAGCCAAAACAGAAATAAAATCCAGGTTTTCCTACATTAATCCTAGTTCTAGGGGGACTTTTAAAATATTGTTCATGTTGGGGTTCCTGGGTGGCTCAGTAGGTTAAGCCAAGACTCTTGATTTCAGGTCAGGACGTGATATCAAGGTCGTGTGATGGCAGTGCTGGGCTCCCATGTTGGTCATGGAGCCTGCTTAAGACTCTCCCTCTCCTTCTGCCTCTGACCCTCCCCTGCTTATGTGCATGCACACATACTCTTTCTCTCAAGTAAAAATAAAAATAAAAAATAAAAGATTGTTCATATTATTAATACATGCTCTCTGAGACGGAGGATTTTTGCCTTCTCCACTGTGGTACCCCTAGTGTCTAAAACAATGCCTGACCATATTAGGCACTCAACTACTATTTATGGGATATTTATGGGATATGTAAATATGTACTGAATCAATATATTGATTCATTAAGACTTAACTTTTGAAGGGCTTGCAACAAAGTTTCTATGTAAAATGATAATGCCCAAGATATGAAAGCCCTAAAATATTTGAAATTATTTTAAATACTTATGAATTTTTAGTAGAGTTAGATTATATGTAACTACTGATATTTGAACATTTTGACCTATAAAAATGGCCAATTCCATGTTTCAGTTGAGAAATCACTGACATAAATTCAATCATGTATAATTCCAAGAATATGAAAAAATAATAATGCGATATAATGTTGGAAAATAACATATCACCTCTGCTGGTGATCTCTGCCAATTTCAAAAAGGTTATTTTATCTTATTAAGCTGGGTGATTAAACATTAGAATCATCCCAGAAGCCTGATAAAATGTACAATTCTAAATCCTTGCCAGCTACAATTATGGACTAGAAAATCGAATCTAACCTCCTTGTCCTGGCATTCAAGGCCCTTTGTGGTACCAGGTTATAGCTTTGGTATGGCACCATCACCAGTCTCATTCTACCCCTTTCACTCCCAATTATTCATTATATATCCTTAAGTCTCCCTGTCTTTGCTATCTCTAACTCAAATTCTGTACCAGTTTGTCAAATTAAATAATTTCCAAGTCACTTCTTTACAGATTTATTTAATTGTTTATTATCTATATCCTCAGTAGGTAGTAAAATTTCCCAGTGGCAAGACCATTCACCAACATTTTCCATGATCCTAGTAAATTTTTCTGGTAAATAAAATGTGATCAATAAATACCCATGATATCCATAATTAAATGACGTGTGCCTACTTGACTATGGTATGAAGCATAATTACATAAATATGAAATACAAATGCAGATTTTATGCAGTAGAACTGCACAGGGTGGGTCTATTAGTTCCCCTGGGGTAGAGAGTGGCTATTAAGAAAAGCTCCATTAATTGGCGCCAAGTCAAAGTTGAGTTCATAATCGAAGGCTAGGGATTCTCTATGGGCAAGGACTAACCAAGATTCTTAGTTTTAGTTCTCTCTCTCTCTCTCTTTCTCTCTGTCTCTAGCTCCTGCTATAATTCTTTCTCTCTCTCAACAGGAAAAATTTCATAAATACAGGTTTTTTTTAAATTAATTTCTCAACAGTTACTATCTACCCCCTATCAGAGTTTGATAGCTCATAGTTACCTTAATTGGTAGTTATGCCTTTTATATATTTGTTTAATATAACCATTTTATTATATGATGAGTATTTTTCTCTTTTATAGTAAATTTCTATTGGCTCTTTCTAATTCTCTTGGTATTTATGCACAGTATAAAAGGGAGTTGGCTTTTGGAAGCATTCTAGAATCTGTGACCTATGATTTACAGCATTTACTTAATAACACAAAAGAAAACAAACAAAAGAACGTTTTTGGATGTCCCTAGAGACTTTCCCCATCAACATCTAATTTTAGATTGTTTCAGTTCCTGCTCTTGGCAGGTCTAGAAGCCAGTTCCCATAATGCTTTCAAATTTACATGAGAAAGCATTGAGGACATATGGGACCAAAGCTCTGGTTTTCATATTCTCCATTTTAACCTTTCCCTTTAATATTTAATCAGCATGAGAGGAAATAAACACTTTTTGCCCCCATTGTACAATGGGAGTGACATCCTCCTCCATTTCCCCAGTGATAGTCAGGTTCCAGATAGCTGCCTTAAACTGCACATTTTAAATCAGGTTGACTCCTAAGAGCAACTTGGCCAGTATTTTTGCCAAGTGGAAGCCAACTGTTTGTTTCTTAAATGGTGCCAAAGGGCTAAATACTAGTCCAAAACTATTCACAGGACTTACAATTCAATTTTGTAATAGGGTAGCATGTGTTGAAGAACTATTTTACCTTTCACCTGAGACCTAAAAGGAAAAGTAATAAAGAGAAGAAGTCAGGATTCACAGAGCATTATGTAGCTGTCAAAAAAACTGGGACTTGTACTACAGATTATCTTTTGAACAATAAGTGAGATGTAAAATTTAAAAGGGAAACAAACAGAATTATCGAAAACTCACTGCTTTTTCTGAGCCATATCTTCTGCTTCCTGGGGTAGGGACAGAGGGAAGGGGCAGAAAGTTGTAAAAATCCATAGATCTTAAAATTTTTACACATTTTTGTTTTTTATAAAAGGAAAACCAAAATTCATTAAATATTAATTGCTTCATTCTGGTTATGCATGAAATGGAATTTTCTAGATAGATATTTATTCTCTATAGTGTTCAGATTTAATGGTGGTAATGCAGTTCATTAATATCAGATTTAAAAACCAAAATTCTCATCCTTAAACCTTAGAAGGGAAAAAATATTCTAAATCTAAGAGAAGCAAGTTTTTGTTTCAATGATTACACTATTTTGATGAATAATTGAGTGTCTTTAAAAAAAATAAATACTTGACAAATTTTATCACCTTCTAGTTCAATAAGAATAATCAAGTAAATATCATTAGGGTTTTCCCTAATTATTTGTTAAGATATTTTCTATCTAAATATTTTTGTGCTACATTCTCTTATTAAATAGTTTAGCAACTAGATCAGTTCATCATTTAAAAACTTTTTTCAACAGTAGAAAATACACAGACAATATTTTAAGTAGCCATGATCTTGTTTTCTGAGCTCTGCTTGTATATGAGGGACCATGGCAAGACCTTTGCACACACTATAACTTATTAAAGCTTTCTTATGTATAAAAGGGAGTATTACCTCTTGTGGTGGTGTGCAGAATAAAGACTCATGAATGAAAGCACTTAGGACAGTGCTGGCCAGATAGTAACTCTGTGTGCATTAGGTTTACATAATATAATACCTAATACATTTGTATTACCAAATTACTTAATAGAATTGTCCCGTGAGGTTAGTATTTAAATGTTGAGAAAATTAAAGGTTACGAGGTTAAGTAACTGGCCCAAGTTCATTAAGTAGAGAAGTCAAAGTCTCAAATCCAACGCCCAGGTTTGTAAGCTGCCTCTCGTGTGGCTCCAGTACCCCCCCACCCCACACCCGGTCTCCCAGAACATACAACGTAAATATGAGGGAAGACTGCAGCGCAGGCACGTGCTCAGTTATGGAGGTGCCTGTCCCACTTACGGGAGAAGCACTTGCCTGAGATGTGCTCCACACACGAGATCCTTCTTTCCATTTTGCATTTATTAAATGCTACTCCTTTCTTCAAGTCTTGTTGCTTCCTGGCTCTCCTGCTCATTCTCCTCCTATTCCATCTCTAAGCTCAGAGGAGGAAGGCTATCCTATCCAATGTCTCACAGTGCAAACCAAAAAGTTTCTCTCCCACAGCATCTCAGTCACTGGTAGGCACGGCACAACACTTGCCTCAGTTGCCCCAAAACCTTTTTTTTTTTTTTTTAATTTTAGTTTGCAATTTTTAAAAGTGGTTAGGAATACCTCGGGTGACTCTCAAAAGGTTGAGATAGGTTCCCTTAAGCAACGGTGTGAATTTACGTTGGAGAAATGAAACACCGATGCATTTTGGGTGAACGTGGTACTCAGAATCAAACAACATGATTGCTGTGAGGAGGAAAAGTTTATCCTTCCATAAAACGACTGACAGAAAAGTATTTTATTTCACTTAATGCATCACACGATCTTCATAAAAGTAAAACCAGACAGAAAGAAGTAAATGTTTTAGGCCAGACCCACAAATTGGGAAGAAATTGGGGAAGGGCAATTTGAGAATTAATTTTCATCTTTGATAGTATAGATATAGCTACTTAGCTAGGTGAAGAGACACTTCTGCCTCTTTAATTAACAACTTGTAAACATGTAATTACTGGGATAAAAATCAAGAGGAAAAGTCCCCTGGCTACTTCCTGCTTTTCAATCAGGAATATAGGCAGACCTTCCGTGACTCTTCCTGTCTCTCAACATTAGCCTTCATTCTAATGACCCAGAGGTAACCTTTCCTGATAATAAAATTTACCAGCAAGAATAAATCAACTATAATTTTTCCTTCAGAGTTTCTGTGGAAACAGGGGCTACCTATACTAACATTTCTAAAGATACTGCTCTAAAATGACTACATTGAATAATTTCATGCTTTAAATGTGCTAAATAATCTATTGGGACATAGAACTTACATTTATAATTTATGAGATTTCCAAAAATTGACACTTCTCCATATACAGTAAGGTTTCTTTTGTTCTTGCTTTGGGCCACAAATCCTTCAGTGGATTGATCAGTTAGCTGACCCAGCATATCTAATTTGGGAATAACTGAAGGAGCTAAGACTGTTGAGAATGACTAAATATTTAGTGTACATTTATAGAAGTGACTTAGGAAGACTTTTTTATGCACACTGAAAAACTATGTCGAAGGTTCTGATTCACCTTCCAGGTGCTCATCTCTCAGTGATACTTTTATTTATGAGACCAAATATATTCTTACATATTTAGAAAATTAAGTCATTTTTCTATGCATCTATGTCTCCTCATTTTAGCCAATTTCTACTTCTCTAATAAACATTTTTTTTTAGTTTTGCTCAACTTACCAAATTTTATGCTCTTTAATTCTGCTCTCATGACTCAGAGTTTTAAGACATGCACATGTTTGAATATGTGATATGTGTGGCTCTAGAGTTTGGGGGAAAATTGGTTCTGATTTTACGTGGCTGAAAACTCTGATTCAAGTCTCAATAGATACTTTTGAAATGTAAAAAATGATGTATCAGGGAATGATGCTAATCTCCGGAATGTCTTCAATTGTCTAAAAAATTGTCAATAATGTGTGGGAAATTTTAAATTTTCTAAATGTTTCACTAGCTTCTCATTTTGAGAAGTATATCTTTATAGTGTCTTATGTTTGCTTTTGCTGTTGTCTATGTTTTACTTTCCTTCGCTAATTCTTAATGATGCCAGTTCAACTCACAGACAACATGTGCTGTAAGTAGGTATCTCTCTTTTTAACTTAATTAAATATTCCAGATATGAGGTGTTATGGACTGAATGTTTGTGTCCTCCCAAAATTGGTATGTTGAAGCCTTAATTTCCAATATGATAGTATTTGGAGATGAAACCTGGAGGAGGTAATTAGGTTTAGATGAGGTCATAGGGGCATAGGCCCCATGATGGGATTAGTGCACCTATGAGAAGATGCAGAGACTAGAGCTTGCTCTCTGCAAAAAGGGAACCATCTATAAACCAGGAAGATAGGGCTACACCAGGAACTTGACCAGGCTGGCACCATGATATCAGACTTCTAGCCTCCAGAAATGTGAGAAATAAATGTGTGTTGTTTAAGCCACCCAGCTTATGACATTTTTGTTATAGTGTTCTGAACTGACTGTGATATTAGGATTTACTGTCTGAGTGTCCTGTTTTTGAATTGTTTATATTATATGCATAGATGAGTGAGGCACGCTCTAAGCCCCCATGGAGCTTACAATCTATTAAGCAGAAATCATATATATATTCCATTTGCCTACAATACAAGCTAAAAATTAAAAGGTAGCATGACAGCCACATCCCACCTGCTGTGTAAAAAGAAAAGAAAAAAAAAAGAAAGAAAATATATTTCCAGCTTGGAGGCTTGTTTAATTCTTCAGGAAAACCAGTTGGATTTCTTTAAAAGTTTTTTTTTAAATATTTATAATCAAAATTTCAAAAATACAGAAATCAGCAAGAACAGTACAGTGAAACGCATAGATCCAATCCTTTATATTCGACTATTTTTAACATTTTGTCAAGTTTGCTTCAAAGATTTAGAAATTGATGGTGGAAAAGCTGGAGTGTACTTTTTAGTTAAACTTGATAGGGAAAGGCATTGGGTAAAGTCATTCAGGGGTTGTTTAGAGATAGGGCATAGGGACAAGAAGGAAACTAAGTTTATCTTATAAGGGATGTTTGGATCATATGAAGACTAAGTTCAAGAACACGTGTATGTAAAGGGATGGTGGGGATAGAAGGCATCTTCTATCTAGGTGGGCACAGAATTACTCTGCATGCTGTCATCTGTACTACACATTTTATATAAGACATTCCGAACTTTTTCTATAGGTAACAGAGATCTTTTCCTTTAGAGTTTCTACTTGGAAAGAAATTCTAGCATTCTGGGTTGAACGTTTTCATGAAAGAAAGAATGAAAGCATAGAGGTCCTTTTAGGAGGCTAGGTATGATACCTGTGTGAGTGCTGATAAAATAAAGCTGAGCACAGGGCTTTCCATAGGGCTTTTCCTTCTGTGGAGAAGGAAAAGAAGTTACAAATACATTTTTGGGTTAACTTTCAAGACATGGCAACTGACTTTGGATCCTGAAGAGAAAGGAAGAGGCAAAATGAAGAGAATAATAATCTCTGTAAAGTGTGTTGCTTAATGTTTTAGATGTTTGCTTGCATACAATGTTTGTGAACCTCAAGACCCAATGCTATTGGGTTTCCTATTTTTAAAAAGAGGAAGTTGAGACACAAAGACATTAGAACATTTTTATTAATAAATAGAACTTACAAGTAGAAGACTATGTTACAACTCCAGTCCTATTTGATTTCACAGTCTCTCCTTTTTCTACATTACTTCCCTAAACTGCATTTAACAGTGAAACATTTTGAGTCTTAGTGAAAGAAAAAAATGACACTATTAATGATGACAAGAGGAAAAAGTAGCCACGGAGAAAAATAATGAGTTTGGCTTGGATACTGTAGCAGAAACTCTGGTTGTCATACCCACTCTCCTTCCATAATAAATTACTTTCCAATTTTTAACTGGTACCTGGCTGTCTAGAAGGAAGAGTACATTTTTCCAGCTTCTCTTGCAAACAGGCACTGACATGTGACAAAATCTGGCCAGTAGGAAGTAGGCGAAATGCTAAATTCGGTGTCCAGGGAATGCTATTAAGGAACAAAGTTAGGCTCTACTTCTATACCTTCTGCCTCATAGAGGGAATGCAGAGGCTGTGGCCTCATCAGGAATTCTGGAAGATTTATCTTTTGGGCCGTGAGACCGGAAGCCACAACAGAGAATAGTGAGAGAAGCAGCTTGGATCCCTGCCATTGTGAAGTGAAAGAGAGAATAAACGTGTTTAAATTATGATTACTCTAGAATTTCTGCCATGTAGAGCCTAGTCCTGTCCTACCACATATTAACATACTGATTATGATTCTTCTTATATTGCTTCCTCATTCCTTTTTCCTACTGTATAAAAGTAATAAGTACCGTCAATGTGCAAACACCTGTACTTTACCTGCTATTCAACATCTTAGATATGTTGAATTATTATTTTTAGACATATGGTTATTGTTAACATTCTGTCCTTCTGTGAAAGTATTTTGTGTACTTGAGAAAAGCTTGAAAATCAGAGGTAATTTAGAATTTAATCCATCTGTCTGGCCAACAGGCACATGAAAAGATGTTCAACGTCGCTCCTTATCAGGGAAATACAAATCAAAACCACACTCAGATATCACCTCACGCCAGTCAGAGTGGCACAATGAACAAATCAGGAGACTATAGATGCTGGAGAGGAGGTGGAGAAACGGGAACCCTCTTGCACTGTTGGTGGGAATGCAAATTGGTGCAGCCGCTCTGGAAAGCAGTGTGGAGGTTCCTCAGAAAATTAAAAATAGACCTACCCTATGACCCAGCAATAGCACTGCTAGGAATTGACCCAAGGGATACAGGAGTACTGATGCATAGGGGCACTTGTAGCCCAATGTTTATAGCAGCACTCTCAACAATAGCCAAATTATGGAAAGAGCCTAAATGTCCATCAACTGATGAATGGATAAAGAAATTGTGGTTTATATACACAATGGAATACTACGTGGCAATGAGAAAGAATGAAATATGGCCTTTTGTAGCAACGTGGATGGAACTGGAGAGTGTGATGCTAAGTGAAATAAGCCATACAGAGAAAGACAGATACCATATGGTTTCACTCTTATGTGGATCCTGAGAAACTTAACAGAAACCCATGGGGAAGGGGAAGGAAAAAAAAAAGCGGTTAGAGTGGGAGAGAGCCAAAGCATAAGAGACTCTTAAAAACTGAGAACAAACTGAGGGTTGATGGGGGGTGGGAGGGAGGGGAGGGTGGGTGATGGGTATTGAGGGGGGCACCTTTTGGGATGAGCACTGGGTGTTGTATGGAAACCAATTTGACAATAAACTTCATATATTGAAAAAATAAATAAATTTAAAAAAATGAAAAATAAAAAATTAAAAAAAAAAAAAGAATTTAATCCATTTGTCATATACCTAGCTGTATATCCATGGAAAATTCCCCCATCTCTCTGAAAATCATTTTTCTCATCTATGAAAAAAGACATGAATATCTGCCTCAAAAATTGTTGTGTAGAGTAAATAAGCAAATAGGGAGTAAATATAGAGTAAGTGTAGAAAATACTAAATAAATTTTAGTTATCTTCTAGCTCATGAACAGTGCCTGGAACACAAAATGTGGTATTTGTTGAGTGAACTCCAGTTCTACAGATTGGAACCCCAAAATAAATGGAGTTCAAGAATTAAACTCAAGACCATATTGTGAAAACTCTGGTCAAGAGAGGCTGAAGAGCCTTCACCATTCTTTTTTCTAAGACTTGGCTATAACTAAATGCTTTATGTATCTTTTGATTTAAGTTTTTATGAATGAAAAGGCTGCACAGAAAAATCAGCTCCTGGGTAAAGGACTTAAATTCCTATGTAAATTCCTCAAAATTTATAGAGTATACTTTTGGATAATACAAAGTAACATAAACACTTGACTCTTATATAATATCTCAATTCTGATTCTTAGTTGAACTCCATTGGACTGCTCCTATAAATTTGTAATACTCTATCAGATTTAAAAGACAGTGGACATTTTGAGCTAAATTTGAGCTAGTATTAGATGTTGGATGTTGGGAAGAATTTTGATATGGAAGGAAGAAGAGCATAAACAAAAAGGAAAATGACTTACTAAGGAATGTCACCTCAGTTCCAGGAACACAATCTTCTCTTGATGTCTTGGGAGGGCAGTTAAGATTGACAATGCTTTAAATTATTTTATTTACTGGAATATGTTCACTTGAATGTGGCACTGAACACTTGGTGGGCTAGGTACTGCTTGGCATTTTATTTAAGTTGCATGGTGGTTTTAACCATGGAAAGGTATTCAATTATTATTTCCTAATAAAAGTCGATTTTAACTATATGTAAAGCAATACTGAGACTAGTGAATTCTTTTGCTCAAATACGCATCTGAAACAATATAGAGACATGCATTGTTGTTGTATTAGACGCACGAACTCTGGAGCCAGGCAGAAAAAGATGATTGAATTCTTGGTAACTAACCTCAAACTGCTGCATCTAGGTTTTATATTCATTCCTAGTATCCTTTAAGAGAGGAAAGTAAAAGGACTTAGAAAGGAAAATATGAGGATGTTTGTAGATATAGACCTTGTTCTTGCTCTAAATGGCAATGTAGGATCCCTCTAGTTAGAAATCAGGTTTCATTTATTCTTAGGCTTAGACTAGAATTTAGCATGTAGGTATATTATGCAATTATTTATTAAATGAATAAAAGTACAAATGGTGAATTTAAATGGTCATCCCACATTATGCTAAAATATCTCCTTTTCAGTTTTACATATATGTTAATAAAAACAATGAGCGAGAGTTCATATATATGTAAACGACATCTTTATAAGGATGTCTAAAAGATGAAATGAACAACTATAATGTACTGCCTTTTTTTCATGAACCAAAGTATGGTTCATGTATAATAAAATGTTTAAAAATGTTTTACTTCTGTATTCAGCCACATATACATGCACAGAATAAAGAAAATGATGTGTCTTTCTCCCTATCACAGTTATATCATCTCCTGTCTTAAGCATGTTGCTCTAAAAGTGGTAGAGAGTGCACCAATGAAGTAGTTCACTTTGAATGTGTTCAGAGTAAATTATAACTTTTTTTTTTGAGTAAAGCAGGAATTTGATCCCTAGTGGTATTTTATTACCAACACCTATACAAGGACAAAACCAAGTATTATGTAGAATAAAAATGTATCATTTATGAAATATGAAATCGGAATTATTTTGACCACTGTTTTGTTGGTTTGGAGTCATAGAATTGACCTCCAGTTAAGTCCTTAGTCTGTGAAAACTCTTAACAGGTTTCCCAGCTCGTAGCCTGGACATCCTCCAGAGTTCTCTCATGTTCTGGACTCTACTCAAAAGTGGCAGCCTGTGAGTCACCTGATAAATTCGTTAAGGCAGTATTCTCAAATGTCATGTAGGCTGCTTCCAAAATCCAAATAGACTAACCAAATTGGGTACCTCTTTCTTAGAGGTAGCAAGTTCAAGGTCTAATAACCTGCTCTTTACCTTAAAGGAGATATCCTAAAAATCAATACCACTAGACTCCTAAGACCCTCTCTGATGAACCCATTTATCTTTGTGGGTTTATCTTCCATTCTCTAACTCAAATGTGTCTAACTAGGCCACACAGAGTACTTGTGCTTTATACACCAGTTCCAATTTGCATATTCTTTCTCTATGAAACAAGAGTGACATTCTGCAGCCTATGAAGATGAACAAGCATCCTGTGTACTATTATGACAGAGACAGCAGACAGATTTAACATGACTTTGGACCGTGACTGTAAAAGTTCATTGTTGTCCTTCCTGTGTAAAGGCAAGCTGAATTTTTTTTTCAATTATCTTTATTGATGGAATTGAAAAATATGTTTTCCAGATCAACAGACACATCACCAGATCAATAGATACATATTGTTGTGTTGATATATTGATATGTTCAAATAAGAATACACACCTACACTGCAGCTGCAATTAGAGCCACTTGGTTAAGTTTATGGTATTCTATTGCCAGCTGTATAGTTTTTGCAAGAGCCATTCAAAAGAAATAAATGGGGGCGCCTGGGTGGCTCTGTCGGTTAAGCATCCAACTTCAGCTCAGGTCACGATCTCGCGGTCCGTGAGTTTGAGCCCCGCGTCAGGCTCTGGGCTGATGGCTCAGAGCCTGGAGCCTGCTTCCCATTCTGTGTCTCCCTCTCTCTCTGTCCCTCCCCCCTTCATATTCTGTCTCTCTCTGTCTCAAAAATAAACGTTAAAATTTTTTAAAAAAAAGAAATAAATGGAAATATAATGGGAACCACTATACCTATATCCTTAAATCTTTAAGGATGGCACCAATCCTTGAAATTCTACCCAGAATATGGTATTACTTTTGATGTTACATGAATAAGAAATTTCAATGGCTTTCACTTAGTTTGTTTTTTGTTTTTTGTTTTTTGTTTTTTTTACACTACATTAATGACTCTTACTCTCAAGTCAAGGAATCAATCAGTATAGGGTTTTTCCCTCTATAAAATGTATCTATCCCAGTTAGGCACTGGGGTGTTAAGGAAATAACCACAGAGTGGGTCTTTGGTTTAGGCCCTAGACCCTTTTCATTACATGGTCTATTTTAACCCACACTTTAATTGGGAAGCCATGCTTGCTTTCATGGCCCTGATATCAATGTCAGATTTCATATATATTTATTTCTTGAAATGAAGAGTATCAAATACTTTGTGAGGATATTTTAATCTGGCTACATTGTGATGGTAGTGAGCCCATGTTAACTACATTTTGTTTCAGAAAATATTCCTAAAATACTCCTTAATCTATAATCCATTTATCCTGTTTGGTGCTTTATTTCTCTTAAAATTGATGGGAACCACAAAAACAAAATGACTTCCTGACCCTGACTATCCTTAACATTCTTTGGCTAGATATTGCATTTTTCCTATGTTTAGGATAGATTACTTCCAGCTGAATCACCAGATTATTTCAAATGGAAATAATCTATCCTAAACATAGATACTCTTAACTAGGTCAGTGTTTTTTAAAATCTGGTTGTGGACACGTGTTCAATTGTTGCTTTTGTTTATTTGTTTGTTTATTTTTTGCCAATATCTCTGCTACATATTTAGCCAAGTAAACAGAATTTCCATGCAGTATGTCCAACCATCTGAATTTTTAACAAACTCCACAGCTGACTTTTGCTCTATTGGGTTAAAAACTGCTAGCGTCAATTAAGCTTCTCTTTATTTTAAATTCTTTTTTTTTTTAACGTTTGTTCATTTTTGAAAGACAGAGAGAGACAGAGCACAAGCAGGGGTGAGGCAGAGAGAGAGATAGACACAGAATCTGAAGCAGGCTACAGGCTCTGAGCTGTCAGCACAGAGCCCGACACGATGCTCAAACTCAAGAGCTGTGAGATCATGACCTAAGCCAAAGTTGGACGCTGAACTGACTAAGCCACCCAGGAACCCCAGCTTCTCTTTGTTTTAAATGATCACTTTCAAAGTTCTGCTTTCGGGTTCCTGGTCATGATCTCATGGTTTGTGGGATTGAGCCTCGTGTTAGGCTCTGTGCTGAGAGCTCAGAGCCTGGAGCCTGCTTCAGATTCTGTGTCTCCCTCTCTCTCTGCCCCTCCCCAACTTGTCTCTCTCTTTCGCAAAAATAAATATAAATTAAAAAATGTTTAAAATAAAAAATTTCTGTTTTGATTTTATTTTCCCAGTTTATTAACCATCATGAGATAACAATTTGAGATAATAGCCTACAGACTAATAATATACATCTCAATTAATTACTCTTATTATTATGTAATTATGGTCTCTCTTTACAGGACTCTGTGGCCTTCACACAGTAAAATCCTCAATTCCTGGCATTGGTTTTCTTATATAATGGACTTCTTCCTAAATTTCTTTCTTAGAATTTAAGTCCATATGGGAAAAGAGATAAATGTTACTGAGGGCTTGAACTGTATTCTGTGATTTTTAAGTTATGGTTCTTTAGCTCCAGGCTTTTCCTTCTAAGCACAATTCTAAGTATTACAGAGGGTGGTCATGGAAGTACTTGAAGTTCGAAAATGAGTCTCTTGATACATGAAGAATCATTTTATATTTATGTAAAAGTTTTTTGGTCTTTTTGTTTTGCTTAGTTTTGTTTTTAATTCTAGCATAGAAACTGAAGAACAGAAGAAATGCTTCATGTGGTCTGTTAGGCTAATCCAAATATATTCACATTATTCACTGTCATCAACTGATATCATGCAATACCATTCAACCCTTTTGTTTTTATCTTTTTCAAAACTGTATTTGTTGGTTTAATTTTAAATAATATTTGAAAATTTTTTTAAAAATAGACAATATAGAACCTCTAAAAAGAAAAGGTACAATCTGTGCCCCATTTCTGCCTACCCCCAGGCCCATTTCTCTGAAATAACCTGTTTTAACTATTTCTAGTTTTAATTCTTGTAGTAGTTCCTTCTGCAGTTGTATGTACGGTTAGCATAACATAGTGGCTTCAAGTGTGGAGGCTGGAGCTAGACTACTGGGTTCAAATTCTGGCTTTACCGCTTACTAGCTGGACAACCTTGGGCTTGACTTTCTGTGCCTCCATTTTCTTATCTATAAAATGGAGATGCAGGTATGAGGTTTATAAGTTGCAATACAGTAAAGTATCTTTTTTTTTTACATTTTTTTTAACGTTTATTTATTTTTGAGACAGAGAGAGACAGAGCATGAACGGGGAGGGTCAGAGAGAGGGAGACACAGAATCTGAAACAGGCTCCAGGCTCTGAGCTGTCAGCACAGAGCCTGACGCGGGGCTCGAACTCACGGACCGCGAGATCATGACCTGAGCCGAAGTCAGCCGCTTAACCGACTGAGCCACCCAGGCGCCCCTACAGTAAAATATTTTAGAATACTGTTTGACATGTAGAATGTTAGCCATTCTTAGGAACTCCAAATTTCTAAATATTAACTAGCTAATCGCTATACTGCTACTTTTTAAATTATCAATTTAAAATATTTTCTATTGATGAGATGAAGATTTAACTCACATATATTGGCTCATCTGTCTGGTCCACTGCGGCCATTTCTGTATGTATTTTAGGCCATGGCTTCTGGGTTTTTACTTTATCTTTTTAGTAATTTCTGATCCCTTTACCCTTTTCCAGAAAACTGTTGGAATCCTGTACCCTGAAAGTTCTTCTCCCATTCATCTTACTAGGTTTATATATTTGTTAGGTTCTTACTGTTATTTGAGTGAAGTTTGGGAGGAAAGGAGGTAAAAAATATGAGTTTCATGGTGTATTTTCTTTAAAAATCAAGAGTGAGATAGAAGGCAAAATGATATATACTTGTATGTGAACAGGGAAGATAAAAAATTTCTTACAAAATTACTTTATGTTACCTAGTATTTCTGATACTTAATTTCTCATCTGTGAAATAAAGTGAGCAAAATGACTTCTAAGTTCCTTTCAACTTGAACATTTTATTATTATATTTGTTTGTTTTTTTTCCCCCCCTCTCTGTTATAAATCTCTACCCTCCTTCACACTTAACTATTCTGGCCTAGTTAGTTTCAATGAAATGTAATCTACACAAACTGCCCTTCTCCTTTGTTTCCTAACTATGTTCATGTCTATACATGAAATTTGAAAGATAACACAGAAACATTCTGCCACCCTTCATAAATAATCAACTTCTTTCAAGATTAGTAAATCAACAGAAATACTTTATAAGCTTTTTTTCCGATTGCTGTTGAAGAAATAAGCTCAAAAAGCCATTTTAGTGTAATTGGGCAGTATTTAGTTATGTGTTTGGGGGATATATCTATTAGAGGCTTCTGCATGTTTTGACCTAATAAAGCTGGTAGAACATGACTCTCTTCAAGAAAGCTTGTTCACCAAGGTTGAGTTAAATAGCCCTTCAAAGACAAATATCCAGGATTCATCATGATTTTTCCTGTTTCTTCACATCCTACATCCAGTCAGATCATCAGCAACTACGCTTTACCTCATATACACGTGTAAGAAGTTGACCCTTGAACAATGCAGGGTTAAGGGCACAAACCCTTGCCCAATTGAAAATGCATGGATACCTTTTGGCTTCCCAAGAACATAATTACTAATAGCCTACTATTGACCAGAGGCCTTACTGATAACATAACTGGTCAATTAACATATATTTTGCATGTTGTATGTGTTATATACTGTATTCTTACAATAAATAAGTTAGAGAAAAAGTGTTATTAGTAAGGTCATAGGGAAAAACATTTACTATATTTATACTATATTGTATTTATTGAAAAAAATCCACGTGTGAGTGGACCCGTGTAGGTCAAACCCATATTGTATGTATGTATGTGTATTATTGTATGTGTGTAATCACGTGTGTGTGTGTATATATATATATATATATATATATATATATATATAAAATCCAGCCTTTTCTCAACAACTTCACTAAGACCACCTTCTGTCAGGTCAACCCTATACCCAGTGCCTCCTACACTGGTCTCCTAACTAATCCCTTTGCTTCTACTCTTTTCCCTATATTTCCCTATTTTGAAATGGCTTCCCAACACACATAGAATACAATCAAAACTCCTACCATAACCTATAAACCTTGCTTAATCTGACCTGGCCTCCTCCTACCTTCTCTTCTATCAATTCTCTCCTTTTCCTTTACTCCATTCCCACAACATTGGCTTTGTTTTTCCTCTAATACACCAAACCCTTTCCATCCTTTGGGCCTTTATGCTTGTGGTAGCTCTGGAATGTGGACCATCTGGAATGGTCTCCCAGATCTTTGCTTCAATGCAACACCTCAGAGCAGCCTTCCAAAGCAGCCATGCTCTTCTGTTCCCTTTATCCTAGCTTATGATAACTTAGGATAAGCACTTACCATTTTGTGACATCATATATAACTATTGATACTTATAGATACACATTTATCTACATTTTACTTCTGTCTCTGTCTTTCTGTCTCTTCATCTCTTTGTCTATCTTTCTGTCTCTGTATTTTTCTCTTTCTCTTTCTACTTCTCCCAACCCAAGGAAGGGTAAGGTAGGTGTGTGGTCAGCCTCCTTCTCTGCTGTACTGCTGCTTATAGCACCTAGGATAGTGCCTGAAAAATACTAAGCATTTAAAATATTTTTATATTGAATTCTCACTGGCTATTTAATTGCTTCTAAATTGCTAGTCTGGAAGCAATTACAAAGTAGGAACCATGTCTATCTTACCATTTGATTCCTAATACTGACTAGAGTGCTTGGCAAAAATAACACTGTGTTAAAGACAGAAGGAATAAAAGTTCTGAATTCAACAATGAGTCTTATTTGGAAACCACCTATTATGACATTTATATGAAGCATTCTAAAAATTATAATAAATCACTGGCTTCATAAAATTTCTAGGCTTATGAGCACTTTTTGAATAATTTTTTAAAAAATGACAGTCAACTTTTGAAATTCAAAATCCATTCAGATTTTGTGATGATCACTTTTCAAATATCTGTGGTTTTCTATTATATACAAGTATCTTGCATTTATCAATGTCCTACATTGCAATTGGACACACTGTATTAGAAATGAGGACATTTTAAATAACCATACGAATTTGGGCAAGTCCCTGAATCCCAGGGTATCCCATTTGCTTCATTTGTAAGTTGAAAAGAATCCTATACATGACATGCAAAATGCTGTTATTCTTGTCATACCACATGTGCTATGTCATAATAATATTGGCTTTTTATAAAAAAGTAGTGAGTCATCATTAATCATACAGGCACACTTGAGTACTACTTGGAGATGGGCTTAGTTCTGCATAACTGTTTCAGGAACATTGTTCTGGCATGTGGGCAATAGTGAACTACTCATGAGCTGAGTACATTAGCATCTGCTGTGCTGTCTGCATGGAAAATATAAACAGAGCCTCTTCAGTTCAGTTAGGCAAGATTTCTGACCCTTGAATCTATTTCCCTGTTGGATTATCATGTCTTATGAAGGCAGATGACTTTCTTTGAATTAAAAAAAGATGTAAAAACCATGTTCAGTGCTTTATTGTTTCGCAATGTTTACAGGTAAAACAAATTTATTCTTTAGATTAACAAATCACATGTCCAGTGATGGCTTCCACTCAAATATATTATTTACTATGTACACATTCTTTATTTTTGATGAACTTGAGAGTAGATCAAGAGAAAGAACTAAAACATGACTTGCAAGCAGAATAGTGGCATTTAGAGAAGTAAACAAGAAATTTTGTTTACTTCTCTAAATGCCACTATATTCTGCTTGTTAGTCACGTTTTGGTTCTTTTTCTTGATCTAAAGTTCTTAAAATTTTATTTAATGTAGAACCCAAACTACAAAGATAGGGCAACAAATATGGTTAATAGAGACCATAAAGGAACTCCTTTACAAGGCATTAATTTTCAAGGCTCACTAACATTTCAATATTATCCTATTTTTTTAGAAATGCCCAAACATTGGTGATACAAATTAGAGCTTTACCAAGAGCCTATTAGTAGGCAGAAATAGATGTGGTAGGCTACACATAATGATTACGGGAATGCACTTTGCTTCAAAACAAGTAAAATAAACCAAAAAAAAAAAAAAAGGAAAAAAATCAACTAAAAAATCTATGCCACCATTACTGTTTCCTTTATAACTTTAAAGTGTTTTGGTTTTATAAAGTTACCTTTAAGTTAAAAACATCCTTGTATTAAATTATGGAGTATTTGAATGTTAGGAAAAATGGGTATTTAGTTTTAGTTTCAAGGTTTTGAGTACTAGACAGGCATTGTGCTGTATCAATATCAAGGTAAGACTAAATCAAGAGCAAAACAACAGAAAAGGCTAGAGAAATTGCAGATCAGGATTAGTACTCTTGGTAGATATAAAGTAAAATATGGAAGTGAAATCCTGGAAGATTAGCTTAGACTACAAAGACAGAAAAGCATAAAGACTTAAGAAAATAGTAAAATTCAGGAAAGCATAAAGACGGGAGTAGACATTAGAAACATGAAATTGAGGAGCTGAGACCCGATAATCAAGAGACAGGACCAATGATCATATGTGATGGGGAGTCTTTATTTCACTGAGGAAAGAATATTGAGTTCAAAGGGGTAATATAGCAGAAGCCCTTGAGTTAGGAGTAACGGATGAACATTTCATTACTCACTGGGAAGTTCACTTACTGTGTCCTTATCACCTTATCACTTGGTAGGAGTTAGCAGAAATAGGGTTCATGGTAGTGACCTTCAGCATTTGTAGGTATGTCTTGCAGTGGATATGGCTTTATAGCCATAAATCAAAGAGTGAGAAGTATGTCATATTAATATGGTTCTTTTTATCAACTCAGATTCTGAGTATCCAGTCCACTGGGAAGTAATTCAATCTCTGTTATTATGTTCCCCTCCTTCTTGTCCAAGTCATGGTTAAGTCCTAGAGGCTTAATCTATACTAAAGCCCCATAGGCTGCGCTTTTCTCCTGTTCTGATTATCACTAAAATATCTAATGACCAAGTCTCATAGTGCCCTGAGTTTCTAGGCTTCTTTTTGAAATTTTGGATACCAAAACCTTTGTAGAAGGTAAAAGTCCTGGAGATTCTTGGAGATACTTCGCTAGGCACAGCTCACAGCCATTGAGATCCTACCCCTTTAAAAAGTCCTAATGTGGAGTCAACTTCAAAGGACCTCTATTTGATGCTCTGCAAGAATATTCATGGTAAGAGCATTCAAATGGCATAGCAAAATGTTTAGAAATAAGGGAAGGAAAAATGGAGATCAGTGACATATATATACCTCAATATTTTATCTAGTTACTTCCCCCCACTAGTAAACCTCTATGTCTTTTCAAACAACATATGTTTCCCATTCCTGTGTGGCCACGTACTATCACCACAGTCAACATCTCCACCACCACTAGAAAGCTGAAACATGTGCATCTTATCCCATAGGGGGATGTTACCCCCAGCATAGTGTGACACATGTGCAAAGTGGTGCCTGTCAACACCTCAAGAACTAAAATGATGAGCTTGAGCACCAAGATAATGTTTGACAACCCCTTTTAGGAGCCCATTTTTCTTAATTTTCCTTCCAAAGTAACTTTACCCTACCCAGGTTCTCAGTCTTAGGCTCCGGGGCCCCACTTGTCCTCAGAGATAGGTGAACTAAACATGAGCAAGGCTGACCTAACGGCAGCTGTATAAAGTTTCTATTTGCTACTGGTAATTACAGCAGCCACTGAATCCTATTCTCCATCAATACTGTATCATCTTCCTAACCATTTCCTTACTTTTACCACACCTATATCAAGACCTCCTGATGATATCTTCCTAGATTAAGCCAGCTGGGTATTTTTATCTGACCTGTATGAGGTCCAGGTTTTCTTTTTTTTCCAACGTTGTTTTTTTTTTTTTTTAACTTATTTTTGGGACAGAGAGAGACATAGCATGAACGGGGGAGGGGCAGAGAGAGAGGGAGACACAGAATCGGAAACAGGCTCCAGGCTCCGAGCCATCAGCCCAGAGCCTGACGCGGGGCTCGAACTCACGGACCGCGAGATCGTGACCTGGCTGAAGTCGGACGCTTAACCGACTGCGCCACCCAGGCGCCCCCTTTTTTTTTTTTTTTTTTCCAAAGGTCCAGGTTTTCAAGGGCAAGAGAAGAATGGGAATTTATGGAGAATAATTCATATAATATCATATGTGTAGTCTGCACCTGTGTTCTCAATAGAGGGTGGCTGGATTGATCTGGCACATAGGAGGCTCTCAACTAATTGTTGAATGGGTTATTTTCCTTATACTCCTGTAGCTTCAGTCTCTGCCTTTCTATGGACTCCTTCCCAGTAGCAGTTCACCATACTGTCTCGCCAGCCCTCTACTTCATTTCCTCAAATCCTTATGTTCTTCTCCACTGCTTGATCTCCCTCTGGCAGCCAAATTTCCTAGGAAAGTTCCTTGTGCTTGGCCATCCCTTTCCAATTCTTATCCCTCTCCAGTCTGACTTCCACCCCCATAAATGCCTCTGATTGAGGTCAGCCATCGTCCTACTTGCTAATCTCACATTTCTCAATTCTTACTGTACTTGCTCTCCCTTTGTTGAGAAATACACTTCCATCAGCTTTTGTGACCTCAGCATCCATTTTTTTTTCTTCTTCCTCCCCCTGAGGATGTTCCATCTCAGTCTCCTCTGCAGGTCCCTCCTTCTTTGCCAAGACATTAAATGTACTAGGTATTAATATACCCAAGAGCTCTGGCCTTGTACTTCCTCTTGCTCTCCATTTTCCCTGGCACATCTCACCTTCTCCTTTGGCTTCAGTTATATGCTGATGCTTCTCAATCTACTTATAATTCAAACACATCCCCTAAGGCCAGAGGTATATATTCTAGTACCTATCAGATGTCTCTATGTACCACTGGCACCCCAGACTCAAAATCGCCAAAGCTGATCTTATCATTTCTCCTTAAAACCCACTGGTTCTCTTATTTTTCCTTCTCTCTCTCTCTCTTTTTTTTTTTTTTTTCATTCTGATGCTATTATTGTCCTTTTACCTTTAGACTTCCACCATTTCTCCCACTTCTGGCAACCACCAGTCTTTTCTTTGTATCTGTGAGTTATTATTTTGTTTTTAAGTGTCTACATACAAGAGACATTATATGGTATTTGTTTTTCTCTGTCTGTCTGATTTCACTTAGCATAATGCCCTTGTTGCAAATGGCAAGATTTCGTTCTTTTTTATGCTGAATAATATCCCATTGTGTGTGTGCATACTGTAATATGTATACTAGATATACAGTAATATAGACACATACACTCTCTATATATAATATATACTCTAATAAATCTGTATATATATAACAAATTTTTATCTGTTCATCAATCAATAGTCTCTCAGGTTGCTTCCATATCTCAGCTATTATAAATAATGCATACAACCTTTTCAAGTTGTGTTTTTGTTTTATTCAGGTAAATATTCAAAGTGGAATTGCTGGATCATATGGTTGTTCCATTTTTAATTGTTTAAGGAACTGCCATACTGTTTTCCATAGTAGATCCACCAATTTGCATTCTAAATGTGCAAAGTGTTCCCTTTTTTCCACATCCTTGTCAAGACTTCTTATTTCTTGTCTTTGTGATAATAACCATTATAACAGGTGTGGTTTTGATTCATTTCTCATTGTGGTTTTTACTTACATTTCCCTGATGATTAATGGTGTTGAACATATTTTCATGTGTCTATCATGTGCATGTATTTTTTTTTAGATAATTGTCCATTCAGGTCCTCTTGTCCATTTCTGAATTGGATTATTTGGGGTTTTAATGGCCATTGAGTCTTATGTTCTTCAATTATTATGAATATTATCCCCTTATCAGATACAGGATTTGCAAATATTTTTGCAAATAGTTTGCCTTGTCAACTTGTTGATTGTTTCCTTTGCTGTGCAGAATCTTTGTAGCTTGATATAGTTCCACTTGTTTATTTTTGCTTTTGTTGCTTGTGCTTTTTTAAAATTTTTTACACTTATTCATTTTTGAGAGACAGAGACAGAGCACAAGTGGAGGAGGGGCAGAGGGAAAGAAGGAGACATAGAATCTGAAGCAGGCTTCAGGCTCCGAGCTAGAGCCCGACGCGGGGCTCCAACTCACAAACCTCGAGATCATGACCTGAGATGAAGTTGGATGCTCAACTGACTGAGCCACCTAGGTGCTCCGCTTGTGCTTTTGATATAAGATTCAAAAACTCACCACTGGGGCACCTGGGTAGCTCATGAGTTAGGCGTCTGACTCCATCTCGGCTACAGTCATGATCTCACAGTTTGTGAGTTTGAGCCTCATGTTGGGCTCTGCACTGACAGTGAGGAGCCGGCTTGGAGTTCTTTCTCCCTCCCCCTGTACCCCTACCCCACTTCTGCTCACTCACTCTCTCTCAAAATAAATAAACTTTAAAAAATTAAAAAAAAACAAACAAACTCATCACTAAGACCAATGTCAAAGAGCTTACCACCTATGTTTCTTCTAGGAGTTTTATGGTTCCAGGTCTTATGTTCAAATCTTTAGTCCATTTGAGGTTAATATTTTGTGTATGGGATAAGTAGGGGTTGAGTTTCATTCTTTTGCATGCAGCTGTACAGTTTTTCCAACACAATTTATTGAGAGTCTGTCCTTTCCCCATTGTATAATCTTGGCTCCTTTGTTGTGAATTAATTGACCGTGAGTACAAGAGTTTATTTATGGGCTTTTCATTCTGTTCCATTGATCTGTGCTTCTGTTTTAATGCCAATACCATACTATTTAATTACTATAGCTTTGTAATATCGTCTGAGTGAGTGAGCATGATGCCTCCAGTTTTGTTCTTTATTTCTTTCTTTTTTTTAATGTTTATTTATTTTTGAGAGAGAGAGACAGACAGAGCATGAGCAGGGGAGGGGCAGAGAGAGAAAGGGAGACAAGGAATCTGAAGCAGGGTCCAGGCTCCAAGCTGTCAGCTCAAAGCCTGACAAGGGGCTCGAACCCACAAACCGTGGGATCATGACCTGAGCCAAAGTCAGACGCTCAACCGACTAAGCCACCCAGGTGCCACCCCCCCCAATTTTAAATATTTCTTTTCAATATTTTGTTATCAATGTATAGAAATACAACAGATTTTTGTGTATTGATTGCATATCCTGCAACTTTACTGTATTTGTTTATTAGTCCTAACAGATTTTTGATGAAGTTTTTAGGGTCTTCTATATGTAATACCATATCATCTGAATATAGTGAGAGTTTGACTTCTTCCTCCATTCCTACTCATACATACCTTTAAAAAAGTTTACTGATTTTAAGCCTGGGATGCTCCCAGTTTTGAACATTGAGCAACCCAAGAAAACCTGACTGCAGACAGAGTATATAGTAGCATTTTATCTTCTGTATTTCCCTTCTCTGTGCTATAATCTCAGCTCTGCAGACCTTCCTACTTGCATATCTTATGTTCCCATCATCTCTTCACACAGTCCTCTCTGACCACTTTCCTTGGCTATCAATAGCTGAGCTGAGATTACACTTCTATCTGTCCTTTTACCTTATTTTGAATTGAGCAGCATAGTGATAAAACATGGGTCTACTTATGAAATAAAAAGAGCCCATTCTGCAGTTAAAACCAAGTCTTAAGATACTAATATCCTGAAGACACATGATTACGATTTGCCTATTTTACTTTTTAAAGTTTATTAATTTATTTTGAGAGAGGAGGAGAGAGAGAGAATGGGAAAGGGACAGAGAGAGAGGGAGAGAGAATCCCAAGTAGGCTCTGACTGTCAGATGCAGAGCTTGATTTCACAAACTGTGAGATAATGACCTGAGCCTAAATCAAGAGTCAGACCCTTAACCAACTGAGTCACCCAGGTGCCCTGCCTATTTTAAATATTAAGCAGTATAAGTGTAAATTTTCAAAAGAGGATACAAGTAAAAATGACACAAGAGCATTGTTTAAAAAATAATTTATTTATTTTGAGAAACAGTGCACAGAGCCCAATGCGGGGCTTGAACTCACGAACCATGAGATCATGACTTGAGCTGAAGTCAAGAGCCAGTTGCTTACCGGACTGAGCCACCCCGATGCCTCAACACAAGAGTTTTTGATGGGAGAAGGGAAATACCAAATCTAAAATAGAAGAGTTTCACAAGGATGGGAATCCAAGGAATCAAAATAAAACTTCTACTCCAGATTTTTGCCTAAAAAGGAGCTCTAGGAGTTTCTGTCTTGCAAGAGTTCCTATCTGGGTAGACACAGCTGTACTGAGCCCCTGCTTGTCACCAGGCTTTGCTGTAGACACTGGACCATTCTGCAGTAAACAACAAGGCTACCGGATTAGCAAAGCAAATACTTTTATTTCAATTTAACAGACAATAAAACTGAGGCCCAGAGAACTTGACTGAGTGATTTTCCTGAGGTTCTTGGAGACAGTCAAAGAACTGCATCAAGAACTCGAGTCTCCTCATTGTTCTTAGTAGACCAGAACTACAAATCAGACTTTAGATACAGGATTCTAATAAACCTTGTCACAGTTTCTTACTTCCTGCACCCATCTGTTCTTCACTTATTGGAGTATCATTCTCCATTTTTCTCTGTCTTTTCCTCTATTTCCCAAGAACGTTTTGCACTTTGGCCTTGAGATTGTATGCATTGCTCCATTATCTTAAATAGACCCAGTCAAAGATTCACATGATAATCTCTGCTGTAAGCACATTGGTCAAGGTGCGAGGGAGGCAGGAAGTGTGTCAATACATTGCATAAGTGCCATGAACATGTAATCGGATAGTGTGACACGGACAAAGTGACCAAGGGAAACAAAGAATAAGGCGGAATAAAAGCAAAGGGGAGAAAACCACCGGACTGTTACTACAATGTACTAGAAGCAGAATAGGCTAGGATTCTTCTGTAACCACACTGTTGGAGAGTTTACTGACAGAAGGAAGTCTAAATAAAATCCAGAATCTAATTACATGAAAAGTTATTAGGCCACTTGATCCATGATCAAAGACAAGAAGTAGACATTTCCCCTGCAGCACAGAGTATGTGATCTCCCTATGGGTGCTGGGATATACAAAGCGACATGGATGTCTGATTTGCTCACTAATGTTGTTTGTAGTTTGTTTGTTTTTTTTTTCTCTCTGAAGTGTGTTGCAGTTTTTTACAAAAGATCATAGAATTGGGGAAAGTCTTAGAATATTCTTTTATGCAGTCTCTGAAATGCCATGTTTTCAAAATGTAAAGGAAAGGTATTCACTTCACATGGTATTTTCTCATTTTAGGAACCATTTTCTGCTCACCCTCAAATGATTGTTTTGTACTATCTTTGCATGTTTAGCAAAAAAATGGGTGATCTGTACACTCTAACTTTAGCAAAGGTTGGAAAACAACTCCGGTAAGGATGCCTGGGGAAGGTGTTAACATCT
Organism: Panthera tigris; assembly: GCF_018350195.1. Lineage (NCBI taxonomy): Eukaryota > Metazoa > Chordata > Mammalia > Carnivora > Felidae > Panthera > Panthera tigris. The sequence goes on from NC_056661.1 coordinate 84,091,255, forward strand.
CTACCTTTCCCTTATAGAAAAGTCTAGAGACGATAGTTTTTCAAATCAGCTTATTCAACTCCTGCTGTCACACACCTTGATGTCACCACTTATCAGTATCCAAGATTTTCTAAATAGTTTTTAGAAACATTCTGGGAGTGAGTGTATAAGAGATGTCTGGATATTACAAAAAGAAATGTTCTGGGAGTGGGTATACAAGAGATATCTGGATGTCAGAGAATTTAGGATATGAGCTCATTCTGTTTATTTACAGCTTGGATTCTCTTGGGAGGAAATGTACTCCCTTTTCACTTACAGGATCTCCTACGTGGAAGACAATTGTTCTTAAGTCCTCCTGTTTGTCTTTTCAATCAAAGGTCTTGGGCTTGAGATTGATTTTTCTTCAAGGCTATATAAGTCTTGGTGTTGGCAGGATGATTTTAGAGAAGGTACAAGATGGAAAAAAAGAAGTACAAGCTATGAAGGCAGTGGGTTGACATGCTATTTCTTGTAAGTCCTTAAGGAATCTTCAACTATGTGATCAACTCCTCCCAACTGAATGAATACCACTTTTAAATTGAATTAACATCATAAAGCAGTTGTAAAAAACAATAGCAAGTATATTGTTTATAAGGCAATGCTAGTTCTATTTCCTATTCTACTATAAGAAAATGAACATATTTTATTTCTTATACTCTTATGTTAAAAATATAAGTATAACTGGCAGGCTGCACAAACTAATATTTCCTTGGAAAACTATTCAAACCATGGTTTTCATATTGTCTTTCTTGATATAATTTTTAATTTTTTAATTGATTTTTTTCTGCTTAAAGATGAGAATGTTCTTCAAATGTAAATAGAGAAATACTTAAAAATGAAATATATATATATATATATATATATATATATATATATATATATATATTATTTATTCCACTAAGTAAATGTGAGCACTTTAAAGGTTTCATTTATTTTCTTCCAATGAAAATGCTATTTCTTTTCTTCTCTTTTCTTTTTTTGTTTTGAAAACCCTATTTCTAATTGCCTAAGAGTGATTCAAGACTGACTGTTGTATAACATCAAAATATTAAGAAATTCAATGTCATTAATTAGGACTTAAAAGGAATGATTAGAACTAAGATGGACATATTACATTCATCATGACAACTTAGTTCTCATTCGTTTAGGCTTTTCCACTATTTATATATATGTATTTTTTTTTGGTTGGGATATTTTTCTGATGTTCTAAATACATCTTATTATAGTTCATTTGACTATTATTCCTAGATATTATGACAACAGATATCTACAGAGCATAGTAAAAAGACAAATAACTTTGATTATGATGGCAAGCTTTTTTGTGCATTTTTTATGTCTTTTAAAGTCAAGACATATGTTTAATTATCTTTTTTTTTCTTCTAAGATTTTATTTAAATTCAAGTTCATTAACATATAGTGTAGTATTGGTTTCAGGAGTAGAATTTAGTGATTCATCACTTATATACAACACTCAGTACCCTCCTTAATGCCCATCACCCATTTAAAACATCCACCCCATATCCCCTCCAACAACTCTCAGTGTGCTCTCTATAGTTAAGAGTCTCTCAGGGTTTGCCTCCCTCTCTGTTTTATCTTATTTTATTTTCCCTTCCATTCTCCTATGTTCATCTGTTTTGTTTCTTAAATTTCAAATATGAATGAAATCACAAAGTATTTATCTTTTTCTGACTGACTTATTTCGTTAAGAATAATACACTCTAGTTGTATCCACATCATTGCAAATGTCAAAATTTTATTCTTTTTGATGGCTGAGTAATACGCACGCACACACACACACACACACACACACACCACAATCTTCTTTATCCACAGACAGTCTCTTCAGTAAATAGTGTTGGGAAAATTGTACAGTGACATGCAGAAGAATGAAACTGGACCACTTTCTTTTTTTTTTTTTTTTAATATATGAAATTTATTGTCAAATTGGTTTCCATACAACACCCAGTGCTCATCCCAAAAGGTGCCCTCCTCAATACCCATCACCCACCCTCCCCTCCCTCCCACCCCCCATCAACCCTCAGTTTGTTCTCAGTTTTTAACAGCCGAGAAACAAATAACCCAGTGAAGAAATGGGCAGAAAACATGAATAGACACTTCTCTAAAGAAGACATCCGGATGGCCAACAGGCACATGAAAAGATGTTCAACGTCGCTCCTTATCAGGGAAATACAAATCAAAACTACACTCAGATATCACCTCACGCCAGTCAGAGTGGCCACAATGAACAAATCAGGAGACTATAGATGCTGGAGAGGATGTGGAGAAACGGGAACCCTCTTGCACTGTTGGTGGGAATGCAAATTGGTGCAGCTGCTCTGGAAAGCAGTGTGGAGGTTCCTCAGAAAATTAAAAATAGACCTACCCTATGACCCAGCAATAGCACTGCTAGGAATTAACTCAAGGGATACAGGACTACTGATGCATAGGGGCACTTGTACCCCAATGTTTATAGCAGCACTCTCAACAATAGCCAAATTATGGAAAGAGCCTAAATGTCCATCAACTGATGAATGGATAAAGAAATTGTGGTTTATATACACAATGGAATACTACGTGGCAATGAGAAAGAATGAAATATGGCCCTTTGTAGCAACGTGGATGGAACTAGAGAGTGTGATGCTAAGTGAAATAAGCCATACAGAGAAAGACAGATACCATATGGTTTCATTCTTATGTGGATCCTGAGAAACTTAACAGAAACCCATGGGGGAGGGGAAGGAAAAAAAAAAAAAAAAAGCGGTTAGAGTGGGAGAGAGCCAAAGCATAAGAGGCTGTTAGAAACTGGACCACTTTCTTACACCAGACACAAAAATAAATTCAAAATGGATGAAACACCTAAATGTGAGACAGGAAACCATCAAAATCCTAGATGAGAACACAGGCAGCAACATTGACCTTGGCCTCAGCAACTTCTTACTAGACATGTGTCCAGAGAAAAGAGAAACCAAAGCAAAAATGAACTACTGGGGCCTCATCAAGATAAAAAGCTTCTGCACAACAAAGTAAACAATCAACAAAGCTGAAAGGCAGCCTACAGCATGGGAGAAGATACTTGCAAACAGCATATTGGATAAAGGGCTAGTATCCAAAAATCTATAAAGAACTTAACAAACTCAACACCCAAAAAATAAATAATCTGGTTAACAAATGGGAAGAAGACATGAACAGATATTTCTCCACAAAGACATACAAATGGCTAACAGACACATGAAAAGATGCTCAACATCACTCATCATCAGGGAAACTAAATCAAAACCACAATTAGATACCACCTCCCACCTGTAAGAATGGCTGAAATGAACAACACAGGAAACAAAAGATGCTGGCGAGGATAGGTGAAAAGGGAAATCCTCTTACTGTATTGTTGGGAATGCAAACTGGCACAGTCACTCTGGAGAACACTATGGAGTTTCCTCAAAAAGCTAAAACTCATTCGAGTTTTAACCTATGACCCAGCAATGGCACTACTAGGTATTTGCCCAAAGGGTACAAAAATATTGATTTGAAGGGGCACATGCACCCCAATGTTTATAGCAGCACTATCAACAAGAGTCAAATGTAGAAAGAGTCCAAATAGCCTTTGTATATTTCAATTTCAAATTTATATAGTGATAAATCAAGGAGAATTTTAGAATCCATATAACCCATAATCTAACTTTCAAAGGCCCAGGATTCTGATATCTCTTGTTCATAGCTGAAAAAAGGTTTTATTTAGGTTTTATTAAGTCCTCAGTCTTTCAAAAGGCAGTCTTAGTTGAGGCAGCTGAGTATTGGGAAATCATCCAGGTGTTTGGAAAATACAGAGTTATGGGTAATCCATTAGATATCCATTTCCTATTAAGAACTATAGTTGTAAGAGTAAAAACATGACAACTGATTACGAGGATAAGAAAGGATGTTACAATCAAACTACATTTTGACACTTGATAAGGAGTGATTCTAACAGCAAGGATAAATAATAAAGCCTGGCTGATAAATGACAGTTTCTTTTTCTAGTAGTTTATCCGCACTATAGTGTTCTTTACATGAGGCACTCATAAGGCTTAACTGAAACGGGTAAGGTAAATAACTGTAAGGTGGGGTGTCATAGCAGGAACCAGAGTAGTCAAAGAGTACGTATAAGCTATACCTTGAGGGAACATAAACCCTGAGTTACCCCTCGGAGACATAAATTCAGTGTAGTGTAAAGATGAGGAGTTTGCAGTGGAGTTATCCACTAATAGCAGTATAGAATTGCACCCGGAAGAAGGCATTTACCTTTTCTCATCTGCCATCTGTGTGACTTGAGTTAGCACTTACGGTTTGAATTCATTTTGAATAAATTAGTTCATGTGTATGTGTCAGCTCGTCTGGTTTTTATAATTACAAGTCATCGGAATAGTTGCTCTCAAAAGTCAGCCTTGCTTGAGAGAATGCAAACATAGAGGTCCTTAAGGATGGCCTGATATTGGAGAGAATTCTGAGACCCAAGGGGAAAGATAGGTTAACTTGACTTGAAAGCTAAGCTTCAAAATTGTTTGATTGTGAAATAGCAAATCCCTGTGCATGATGGAGGCTCACTGTTCATGATTCTGATACTACAGATGATCAGAATTCCATCAAACTTTTGATTGATAATTATTACATTATACAATGCTTTGATGAATCCATGCATTAAAAAGTATTGACTACCCACTATGTTCTAGACACAGTGATGACTGCAAATCACTTCCCTCCGTGAGCTTCCAATTTAGTGGATAATGATAGTTAATAACACAAGGCAGCATTTGTTAATTTTCAAATGAGTGTCATTGACAGTAAATTCTCCAGGAAACCATCTTTCTCAACAGAGAGGCTCATAAAGCCTCTTTGCTCCCTGACATTAATCTGTCCATCTTTCATGTGAAACCAAACATTCAACTAAATTTACATTCTTCTCCAAGGAGAACCAGCTGGTGTTTATAGTGAATCCTTTTGGCTTGATTATTGCCATGTACAACTTATTCTTTATTTCTATTTTATAACATGACTGGAAACAGCAACAAATTTAAACAGAGACATTAGCAATGGTCTCCAAACATAGTTAATTTATGTCTTTTAAAAACATGTATTTTTAAAGCATGGTGCAAAATTACCAGAAGTTTCTATAGCATGATTATAAATGTGAAATACATTTTCATGGAGCCACCAAAATAGTTAACCTAAATACCCCTTTCTGAGAGAAACTGATAGAAAAGCATATGTGGCATGCTGTTTTTCAGGTCATTATTCAAAGGACTTCAAAAGGAAGTTTGTGAATTCATACAATTATTCTCAGAAAGTTAGAGGACTATAATGTTCATTAATCCAATGAACCTATTCAAAGGTATCAGAGGTATCTCACAGAATGTAGGGATATAAATATCTTTCCTGGCTCTTATGTGCGCTATCTAACTGTGTCGTACGGGTTAAGAGGATATCTAAGTGTTTCTCGGTGATTAAGATAAATGAGACAATTCTTGAGACTGTCCTTAGAATATTTTTAAGCTTTTTACAGATCAGATTGCTGCCCAAGTTACTTATTTTCTATGATTACGAGAAGAGTAAGGGGATCCGGAAATCCTACTTAGTTGTATAGTCTGAAAATATTTTCAGAGATGAAGGGAAGCAAGGTTTGGGTAGGGAGGAAAGGAGGATGGAGAACCATTGGTCACATACACCTTTTGTTTTTAGGACCTCTTTGGTGCCCATTGGAGTGTGGGAAGATTTGCTAATGTCACTGGTAAGCTAACCTAGTTCTCTCACAAGCCCACCGCTGGCATGGCTCCAAAATGTCAGGTGGGTGACTTCTATCCTCAGAGTCTGATCAACTCCCCCTTTAATGAATCTTTATCACCTTGGTAACACATCTCTGTCAATGTAACCAGCAACATTTTGTCATAGAGATCTTAGAAATAATTTGTCCAATTTCCATAGAAAGCCTTCAGTGTGACAGGCCCTGAGCCAAACAAGGGGCAATTCACTAATACCGAGTTGTTACTGGCAAATAACTGAGCCAAACTTCCAAGGGCATTTATATGATAATGCAACAAAGGCAGTGGAATACAGTTCTCATTTTGGGTATCATGAAGAAAAGTAGAGGTAACATTCTTAGACTCAATGATTTATGTTATCTCTTTGGGCCTATAGATTTCTAAATTTCTATTATAGCAAAACGAACCCGATCAGTTTCTTCTGTCTTGTAAACTGCCTTGCAGGCAATACAAAATTTCACTACTGCTTTTATCTACTGACCCCCAACCTTAGTCTTTGCAATTCTAATCTAATCTCTGATTATGCTTTCAACTTTCAATATTTACATGTCCATTCATTTTTCATGTGTCCTCCATAATTCCCTTCCCTTCATCAAGGCCTTTTGGGCAAAATATATCAAAGTGATCTGCTGTCCAAATGGCAAAATGTTGATAAACGCTGAAGCTGGGGAATGATCCTGTAAGGTCATTCATTATACCTTTATTTATACTTTTTAATTTTTTTTTTAAGTTTGTTCATTTATTTTGAGGGAGAGAGAGAGAGAGAGAGAGAGAAAGAGGCAGGGAGAGAGAGAATCTCAACCAGGCTCCACAGGACTTGATCTCATGAACCGTGAGATCATGACCTGGGTTGAAATCAAGAGTCAGATTCTTAACTGACTAAGCCACCCACATGGCTCTATTACAAATTTTACAGAAAAAAGTTTATAGGAAGACTCACAGACTTAAATGTGCTTCTTCTATCCATTAAAGAACATAAATATGTCCATTAAAATACATAAGTATTTTCTGTATTAATTTCATGTGGAATCAAGTCTTTGTATGAAAGTCTGTGGGTCTCCTATGGTTTCTAAGTTTCCTTGATGAGGTGATGTCCATGTAAACCTTGATCAAGAGTTAGGCCTTGAAATCCCAACTGCTAAATTCACCATTTCTATGTGGGAGTCATTGTTGTTAAATTTAAAATTCCACAAGTCTGTGACTCTTTTTTAACACATCACTAATGTTAGGGACCAGATGTTTCCTTTAGATCACATCAGGGTTTGTCATTGGTTTCCCTTTTTTTTCTCTTATGATACATATGTAGCAATATGCACACTGAAGGCAGTTGTTTGAGGAACATTACAGTGTAGAGTCCTTCAGGTGGAAGCTTGAAATAGTTTCTCAGTGACAAGGAAGGGAAATGTGACAAGGGGAAAATGTGGAAAGGAAAAAAAAATAATAAGAGAAACAAGCACAATGTATATACCAGATGAGGCTAAGGAAAAAATAGATAACAATCTCTAACTTGTTTAACTACTGTGATCTTAATGCGAAAAAAAAAAAAGGAGAAATGTTCCAATTTGCATTGTTAGTTTAATATTGAGAAAAACTTTTGATAACTGTCTTTTAGGATGTGAATATATCTCCATGGCTTGATATTCTCACTGTATCAGTAAATTTTCCATTATGTATCATTTAATGGGAAAAACAAAAATACTGACGTTACTCACTGTGCTTCTTTTGATGTAACTTTTGCTCCCTATGATCAAGTAGAAAATATGTACCCGCAAAGGGCATTCAGGATTGTAATGGCTATTATAAAATTCAAGTTAATTGAATGGTTTTATTAATATATCATCTTTTTGCTGACTTTTACAAGTGATAAAATTAAGATTTAGAGAAGTTAAGTGACCTGTGATCACACGTGTTATAAGTGGGAGAATCACCATCCGAGATCTCCTCAGTCAGAATTGTTTAATTTTCAAGGACTCCCATTATATGAACAGCTCATTTTTTCCCTTTGATACTAAAAAAATAGCATTTAAAATATATATTTTGAGGGTTTTTTTTTCAGCTTTTCAAGTCTTCCACATAAAATTTAAATGAGTCTCAACAAATTGTCATTTAATTTTCAAACACTGAATTGTTGAGTCCTATATTTCATCTAACTCTCATTGCAAGTGGTTACAAGTTTTGCCTGATAAACATTATTTCTCGAGATCTCATTATATTTGGAAACAGGATATTTCCAAAGGAAAGAAATGACAAGGCTGCATCTTTTTTTAATATTTTAAACAACTGCTGTATTTTAGGGATGAAGGCCAGCTTCTTCAAAGTCTCATGAAAAATCATGATGAGGAATCACATGTGACTAGGAAAAAACAGGCACTAAATTTTGTTTGTATGCATGCCAGTTCACAGCCCAGAAAGGAACTGGTTGGTTTATTTTGCTATCTAGTAACTTTATGTATAAGCATATATACAGAATATAAATAAATTCTGAAAATACCTTTAAATATTCAAATGTCTGTTTTAAAATGCATTCTAATAGGTGATATATGAATTCAAGAGGCCTAGATAGACTTCATTTTAAATTCCAAACTGTTAAACACAGGCTGGTCATTTGGGACACCATCTGAGAAGATTGATTTTTTTCAAGGGTCGAGACCTCATTGAAAATATCCCACTCAAAAACTGAGAAACCCTAACTGCAGATGAAATGAGCCTAACCAAAGTCCGTAAGATAAGGCTGAGATCCACGTTCCTGGCCAAGAACCTAGGTACACCATGGTCGGTGGTGAGGCTTGAGGATAAACTCAGAGAGCAGTTTCAGAGCTGGGTGTGAGAGTTAGGAACATCATGAATACAGACTGGAAGTGAGCAGGCAGGTCTGAGTTTCATAGGCTGTGTGAGCTGAGCAGTAGAGTTCTGATACAGCAATGCAGACGAATTTCTCACAGATTCTGAATGGAAACCTATGTCGGTAAATAGATAAAATGACAGGAAAATTTTCTTACCTTCCCGCTGGGCTTTACCTCTGCTGTCAATGAGGGCCTCACACTATGAACCCCACGGCTGCGCACCCACACAGCCGCTAGGATATTTAAACTGGGAGTCAAGGAAAGAAGTTCTGTGATTACATGCTGTGATCAGTGTATTGGCATCTGCTATTCTATTGGCACGTGTGTGACACATACCTTAAGCACATCACTTAACAATGTACAATTTCTACAATCTTCCTTCATTGCAAAATGCATGGCAGGCACCCCGTTGAGTGTGTTTGTCACTCCCTGTGGCTGCTCTTGAAATATTTACGGGAACATTAAAGAAAAAATATCCTCTATCACGATAAGTACAGGATAATGAATACAATTGTTGAATTTTATATTGTACACATGAAAATAAGATAGCACTGTATGTTAACTCTACAGGAATTAAAAATTTAAATGTAAATATGAATATGAATATAAAAATAAAGAAAGAAAGAAACATACATACATATATACATTCTCAGGTTCCACAATCTCAGAACAAAAAGTCACCCGTGGATAGGTTGCAGGGATCCAAGGTTAAAAACCATGGTAGTGACTCATATCAAATGCACTGCTGAATGAGCAGTCATAGAAATGAATATGTTAACAGTAATGGTGGGATCAGTAAAAAGAAAGTTTCCACGATTGCACAGATAGGGCAAATCTATACTATTTTCAGACCTTTGACCTTTGCTCAGATATGACCCAGCTAGTCTTCTATGCCTTGGCCTTTGTATTTTATCTGACCCTTTACTGCTAATAGACATGAAACAAATCGACAGCCTTTTCTTAAAATTTCCCATTTAAGTTTGTGCCCTTTTTATCCCTTAGGTTTTTTTTTTAATTTATTTTTAAATTTACATCCAAGTTCTATAATGATTTCAGGAGTAGATTCCAGTAATTCATCCCCTATGTATAATACCAATGCTCATTTCAACAAGTGTCCTCCCTAATGCCCCTTACCCATTTAGCCTATCCCCCCACCCACAACCCCTCCAGAAAAAAACTTCAGTTTGTTCTCTGTATTTAATAGTCTCTTATGTTTTGTCCCTCTCCTTGTTTTTATGTTATTTTTGCTTCCCTTCCCTTATGTTCACCTGTTTTGTATCTTAAATTCCTCCTATGGTTGAAGTCATATGATATTTGTCTTTCTCTGACTAATTTCACTTAGCATAATACACTCTAGTTCCATCCACGTAGTTGCAAATGGCAAGATTTCATTCTTTTTTAAAAAAATTTTTTAATATTTATTCATTTTTGAGAGAGAGAGAGCAGAGACAGAGCATGAGCGGGGGAGGGGCAGTAAAAGAGGGAGACACAGAATGTGAAGCAGGCTCCAGGCTCTGAACTGTCAGCACAGAACCCGACGCAGGGCTCGAACTCATGGACCACGAGATCATGACCTGAGACGAAGTCAGATGCTCAACTGACTGAGCTACCCACACGCCCTGAGATTTCATTCTTTTTGATTGCTGACTAATACTCCATTGTGTGTATGTGTATGTGTGTGTGTGTGTGTGTGTGTGTGTGCACGCGCCCCACATCTTTTTTATCCATTCATCCATCTGATGGACATTTGGTCTTTTTCCATACTTTGGCTATTGTCAATAGCATTGGTATAAACATTAGGGTGCATGTGCCTATTTGAAACAGCACACCTGTATCCCTTGGATAAATACCTAGTAGTAAGTTTGTGCACTTTTAAATAGGATTTGAAGTAGCCTATATTAAGACACAATGATCACTGCTTCATTATGCCATTTTAACCACCATTAGTGATCAGAGACAATAGTATGCTTTGAATACTGTGTATAATTTAGTCAATCTGCTTATCGGTGCTTGAAAAGGCAAAAACAAAACATATAGCTGCTAGAGACAAATAAACTAAAAACTCCAATCAACGATAAAAATTATGGCATGAAATGAAGACTAGAAAGCTGCTATTAGTGTTGTGTATTTTGAATGTATTCATAACTACAAATGAAAAGGCCAAGGTTAAAATCAGTTAACATAGCTTACTTCTTGCAGGAATCTATGACAACAGTGTCTAAATAAATAATAAAGTATGATCAGCAAACATACAGGTTTTCTTTATAATCTTGTAACAGAGACTATTGTAACACATTATGCAACTATAAAATTATTATTTGAACTTTCATACAAAAATATAAAAAACACCTTGTTACATAATATTATTATTAAGTCTTTAGACTTTATGCCAAAGTGTTACAAGTTTGATAAATAGGAAATCTCTTTTCCTTGTACCTTTATTGTTACAACTGATGTCTGGCTACATGTTGACTATATAGATAACAATTGAATCATGGGCATGACCAGTAATTATGATCTTAACTTGGTACAGAGATGTCGTGGGTTTGGTTCTAGGCCACCACACCAGCAAATATCACAATAAAGTGAGTCAAATGATTTTTTTTTACTTCTAGTGCCTATGAAAGGTATGTTCACATATACTATAGTTTATGAAGAGTGCAATAGCATTACATCTAAAAAACCCCAATGTACATGCTTTAATTTAAAATGGTTTATGGCTAAAAAACGTTAACTATCATCTGAGGTTTCAGCAAGTAGTACCCTTTTTGCTGGTGGAGGTTTTTCTCTCGATGTTGATGGCTTCTGACTGATCAGGGTGGTGGTCGTTGATGAAGGGGGTGACTATGGCAATTTCCTAAAATAAGACTATGAAGTTTGTTGCATTGTTTTCCTCTTCCTTTCATGAATGATTTCTCTGTAGCATGTGACGCTGTGTGATAGCATTTGACATTTGACCCACAGTAGAATTTCTTTCAGTCCTCTCAAACCCTGCCACTGGTTTATCCACTAAGTTTCTGTAATATTCTAACTCCTCTGTGGTCATTTTAATAATCTTTATAGCATTTTCACCAGGAGTAGGTCCCATCTCAAGAGACCACTTTCTTTCCTCATACATGAGAAGCAGCTCCTCATCTGTTCACCTTTTGTCATGAGATCACAGCCATTCAGTCACATCTTCAGGCTCCGTTTCTAGTTCTCGTGCTATTTGCACCCCATCTGTAGTTACTTTTTCCACTGAAATCTTGACCCCTCAAAGTCATCTATGAGGGTTGGAGTCAATTTCTTTCCAAATTTCTGTTGAAGTTGATATTTTGGTCTCTTCCCATGAGTCATGAATGTTCTTCATGGCATCTAGAATGGTGAATTCTGTATAGAAAGTTCTCAATTTATCTTGCCCAGATCCATCAAGAAATCACTATTTACAGCAGCCATAGCTTTACAAAGTATATTTCTTCAATAAGACTTGAATGTCAAGATTGCTCACCAATCTTTGGACTGCAGAATGGATATTGTGTTAGCAGGCATGAAAACAACATTAATCTCCTTGTCCACCTTCATCAGTGCTCTTGTCAAAGAGCAGTAGTATTTTGAAAGCAATCTTTTTTTTTTCCTGAGTAGTATGTCTCAAGAGTGGGCTGCAAATATTCAGTAAACCATGTCAACAGATGTGCTGTCATCCAGGCTTTGTTGTTCCACTGATAGAACACAGGAAGAGTACATACAGCATAATGCTTAAAGACCCTAGGATTTTCAGAATGGTCAATGAACATTGGCTTTAACTTAAAGCCACCCACTGCATTAGGCTTTAACAAGAGAGTCAGCCTCTGTCCTTTGAAGTTTTTAAAGTCTTTTTTAGAGTTTATTTATTTTGAGAGAGAGCGAGAAAGGGTGAAGGAGGGGAACAGAGAGAAGGAGAGAGAGAGAATGCCAAGTAGGCTCCTCACTGTCAGCACACAGCCCGACACAGGGCTCAAACTCATGAACTGTGAGATCATGACCTGAGCCAAAACCAAGAGTTGGATACTTAAGTGACCTAGCTCCCCAGGTGCCCCTGTCCTTTGAAGCTTTGAAGCCAGGCACTGACTTCTCTCTAGCTATGAAAGTCCTATCTGGCATGTTTTTCTAATATAAGGTTGTTTTGTCTCTCTTAAAAATCTGTTGTTTAGTGTACCAAACTTAATTATTTTAGCTTGATCTTCTGGAAAACATGCTGCAGCTTCAACATCAGCACTTGCTGATTCACCTTTCACTTTTGTTATATGCAGATGGCTTCTTTCCTTACACGTCATAAGCCAACTTCTGCTAGCTTCAAACTTTTCTTCTGCAGCTTCCACAACCTTCATAAAATTAAAGAGAGTTAGAGCATTGCTCTGGATTAGGCTTTGGCTTAAGGGAATGTTATGGTTGGTTGATCTTCTACTCAAGTCACTATAACTTTACATCAGTAGTAAGCTTTTCATTTTCTTATCCATGTGTTCATGGGATAGCACTTTTAATGTCCTTCAAGACTTTTCCTTTGCATTCACAACTTGGCTGTTTGGTACAAGAGTACTAGCTTTTGGCCTATCTTAACTTTTGATGTGACTTTCTAACCAAGCCTAATCATTCATAGCTTTTGATTTAATGTGAGAAATGGGAGACTTTTCCTTTTACTTATCACTTACAGGCCATTGTAGGGTGATTGATTGAAATAACTGACATACAATGTTATATTAGTTTCAGGTGTACAGCATAGTAATTTGATAATTCTCTACATTATGCTTACCCTGATAAGTGTTGTCACCATAAAATGTTATTAGAGTATTATTGACTGTATTCCCTATGGTGCACTTTTCCTCTCCAGGACTGACTTATTTTATGACTGAAAGCTTGTACCTGTTAATCCCTTTCATATATTTGACCCATCTCCTACCCACCTCCCCTTTGGAAACCATCAATTGTTCTCTGTATTGAAGATTCTGTTTGGTTTTTGTTGTTTGGTTGTTTCTTAGATTCCACACGTTAATGAAATCATATGGAATTTGTGTTTGTCTGACTTGTTTCACTCAGCATAATTCCCTCTAGATCTGTCCATGTTTTCACAAATGGCAAGATCTCATTCTTTTTTATGGCTAATATTCCATTGTATATGTATACCACAGTTTCTTTATCCACTCATCTATGGATGGACAATTGAGTTGCTTTCATATCTTAGCTATTGTAAACAATGCTTCAGCAAACACAGCGGTGCATATATCTTTTTGAATTAGTGTTTTTATTCTATTTGGGTAAATACCCAGTAGTGGAATTACTGAATCATATGGTATTTCTATTTTTTAATTTTTTGAAGAGCCTCCATACTATTTCCACAGTGGTTGTGTCAATCTACATTTTTACCAACAGTGCACAAGAGTTCCCTTTTCTCCACATCTTCACCAACACTTACTTCTTGTCTTTTTGATACTAGCTATTCTGACTGCTATGAGGTCATATCTCATTGTGGCTTTGATTTGCATTTCCCTGATGATTAGTATTTTGAGCATTTTTAATGTATCTGTTGGCCATCTGGATGTCTTTTTTTGGAAAAATGTTTATTCAAATATTCTACCCATTTTTTCGTGTTGAGTTTTGTATGTTATTTATACATTTTGGATGTTAATCCCTTGTCAGATATATCATTTTCAAATATCTTCTTCCATTCAGTAGGTTGCCTTTTTGTGTTGTTGATGGTTTCCTTTGATGTGCAAAGGCTTTTTATTTTGAAGTAGTTCCACTAGTTTATTTTTGCTTTTGTTTCCCTTGCCTAAGGAGACATACCCATAAATACGTTGTTAAGGCTGATGTCCAAGAGATTATTGAGTATTTTTCTTTTAGGACTTTCATGCTTTCAGGTCTCACATTTAGGTCATTAATTCATTTTTAATTTATTTTTGTATATGGTGTAAGAAGAAAGTGGTTCAATTTCATTTTTTTTTTGTACATAGCTGTCCAGTTTTCTCAACAATATGTATTGAAAAGACTGTCTTTTTCCCATTGTATATTCTCCCCTCCTTTGTTGTAGATAAATTGGCCTTACAAGTATGGGTCTGTTTCTGGGCTCTCTACCCTGTCCTACTGATCGGTCTATTTTTGTACCAGTGTCATAATGTTTTGATTAGTATAGTTTTGTAATGTATCATGAAATCTGTGATTGTGAGCAGGTTTATTAATTGGCCTAATTTCAATATTATTGTGTCCCAGGGAACAGCGAGGCCCTAAGAGAGGGAGAGAAACCAGAAACAGCTGGTCAATGAAGCAGCCAGAACATAAACATTTATCAATTAAGTTTGGTGTTTTATATGGTGGTTTGTGACACCCCAAAACAATTACAATAATAACATCAAAGATCACTGGTCACAGATAACCAAGAAAAATATAATAAAGGTGAGGTAAATAGCATTTTCCCTATCTATTCTTCTGAATGTTAATAGTAACAAATTTGGTTGGACTTACTTTGTGATAATAGCATACTAAGTGCAGGAGACAGGATTCCATGAAGGCCCCCAATATTCCTGGTCCTGATATACACACCTTATATGATTTCCTGTCCCTGTGAATATTGTAATTTTCACTCCAGTGATAGTATGTTTTATTGCAAAATTGAAGGGAATCAATCAGAGGGAGGCCTTAAAAAGAGACAGAGATTTCCAGTGTGAGAGATTCTCTTGCTGTCTTTCAAGAAGTAAGCTACTGTGTTGCAAGAGAGCCACATACAGTTAGGGTCTGAGGGCAGCCTCTAGGAGCTGAGGACAATCTCTAGCCAATAACAAGCAAGGAAGCATGAGCCTTAGTCCTACAACCACAAGGAACTCATTTTGCCCAACAAACACATGAGAGTAGAAGATGACCCCAAACCTTAACTGAAAATGTAGCCCAACAAAAACCTTGTTTCATCCATGTGACCATCTCAGAAGAGAATTCAACAGCCCCCTGCCCAGACTTTTAAAATACACAACTGTGAGATAATAAATAGGTACTTCTTTAAGCCACTAAGTTTGTGGCAATGTGTTATGAAGCAATAGAGAAATAACTCGTTAAGATTTTTTTGTATTGTCTTGTTTTGTTGTTATTAATTCTCATCATTTCCTGTATTCAAAACAAAACAAAACAAAACAAAACAAAAACCTGAAAGCTATTTCATGAAATATAAATATTCTTTCCTCCACAGAAATTCTTTCATGGACTTAGGGTTCAATTTTCAATTTTAAACATTTTAGTTGTGGGCTAATGTGATAAATAAATATATGACAAATAAATGGAATAAAGAGGAGTTGGAAGATACAGTATGATGAGAAATTAGTAGTTCAAACACATTGGCCCTGAGAGAGGTAACATTTGGGCCAAGGAGCTGAATGAAGAAAGGAAGCAGAACCAGCACACAAGTATCTTGGAGAAGAGGGTTTTAAGTAGAGGGAACAGCTGTGGAAGGTCCAGATATAGTCTGGCATGTTCCAGGAAGGCCTGTATGGTTTCACCAAAGTCCATGAAGTGGGACATAGTAAGAGACAGGCATGAAGCAGTGGTCAACACCAAAACCATAGGAGGTCTTTTGTGTTTTGTTTTGAGTAGACTCCACACCCCATCTGAAACTCAAGCTCATGACCTCAAGATCAAGAGTCGCATAATCTACCAACTGAGCCAGCCAGGAACCCCCATATGAAGTCTTTTAGATTCTGAATCTTTGAAGATATTTTCTACTTCTCAACCTTTTGCTAGAGCTCTTTGGAGACACTGTCCCTTTTAATGTCTATCTCATAAATGTCTACTTAATTAAGTTAACTTACAGTACATGAAGAAGTTTGATGTCTTCTGAAGGACTGTAAGTTTTCTTTTAGGATGAAAGCTGTGATACACATCAGCATTCCCTTGTGAGCCTGGCCGCCAGGAGATACCAAGCTTGACTTGAATGAACTAACTAATTCCTCAGGTTGGCTTTTGGGATAAATCCATCTTTCCTCCTTCACAGTTGTCTTTGTTATTTATTTCATGTATCCATGGATCTTATGTTGTTTATTGTTTTTAGAAATAGGTACACTGAAAAGGGGGGCGGCAAAACTACCACATTTGCCAATTAGAGATCTTTCTTTCTAAAACTATGATTTGTATAATACTCATTAAACAACTGGTTAGAATCTAGGGACTATGGATTAAATTTAAATGAAATAAGCCCTCAAGGTCATCAAAGAGATTAAATATGTATGCTAAGTATGATAAAATAAGATTTAAGCTTACAGGGAAGTAAAGGGTCACATATAAAACTATGGGAGGTCAATATAGGAAAAGCTTATGCCAACGGGAATTGATGAAGACATGACAGAAAGGAGAGGCTTTCATTGAATTTTGAAGCAGGACTACTGTGGGCAGCTACATACAGTAATGCTTATTGTACACTGAACAATACTAAGGGGCACCGTTTACACCGTATGTGTGATAAATTATATATAAATATAAATATTATGGTATAAGAAATATAATATAAATAAATTTAAATATATATATATACATATATATATATACACATATATATGGCACTTTTCTTGCAGAGTGCAGCGGAGTGTCTTGAAGAAGTGGTTCCTTTCATTTGCACAAAGTAACCATATGGGCTAATAGCAGCATTAACAGTAATTTTTAAACATGGGAGTATTCATTAATTCTGATTTAATTTGTCTGGGATGGAAATTGAGCATGTTATGTTTTTTAAGGCTTCCAGTATACACACCATGTTAAAGGATTCATTGATTTTGAAGAGTAACATTTAAGTAGAACATCAAAAATTCTAGAGGAAATACCTGAAGCAGTGGGAAATGCAAGGTGAGAATGCAGAGACCATTTCCCTGAAGGACAGACTTCATGCAGGAATAGAAATGATAGTTGAGAGCCTTCAATGGTGGTCTAAAGAGGTTAAAGTCCATTCTCTGGGCATTGGGTACAATTAATGTTTTATTGTAAATAAATAAGTCATAAAATCTAATTTGTTTTTAGAAGATTAATCTATAAGCAGTAGGAAGGATAAATGAGAGAGGAGTAATTCTGCATGCAAGAAAGTCAATTGGGAGACCATGGCAATAGTCAAGGTAGGTTGGAATAGAAACCTGACTTGGGTAGAGGCACACAGGAGTTAAATAGAACACAGGAGACAAACGGAAGATACATGGTGAAGTTAGAATTGTTAGGAACTGGAAGATGATGGGTTGCGTGGGCAGCAGTTTCAGGCTGAGTGACAGGAAGCACAATGATATAAGTGCAGAGACTGGGGGCACAGTCTCAGAGATAGGGACGTGGAGACGTATGTTTAGGGCAGCAGGGTAGAAATGTCCACAGAAATGCAAGAGTATTATATCACTGTGGGTCAATTACAGAACAGTATCTCCCAGCTCAAGATTTGAATCTATGGAGAGAGGAACTCAAATCTGGCTACCTGGAGCACTCTAACCATGAAGCAGGTAACTTAACATTACTAAACTTCCATTTCAACTTGTTAAATGGTAAATATTAGTTTTATCTTCAAAGTTTTTTAAAAAAAATATATGACATAATACAGACACTGTACTAGTATATAGAGAATTCTCAAAATGCTAACTAAACTTACTATTAAGATAGAAGTTTGGGGTAAAAAATAGATTTGGGGATTAACTGGAAAGGTGCTAAATCAAGCTCATAGAGTTGCCAAGGAAGAGAAGATATAGGAGGAAAAGAACAGGGATAGGCCTAGACCTTCTTAGATGCCTACATTGAGAATGCAGACAGAGCAAGGGCAATTCAAAAATGGACAGGAAAAGGACAGTTAAGAAACTGGGTATCAGATCTTTACATGAAAAAAAAAAAAAGACACAGAAAAAAAAAAAAAAAAAAAGAATCATGTGAACTGTGATCTGAAGAGTAGCGGTCTTAATTCCAGAACTTTGTCAGAACCTTCTGACTGACTCAGGATAGTCTTATTTAATCCTCCCATTTCTCTTAAAGAGGATTCCACTACAGTGTACTAGACACTGCTTTGTACAATTGCTCACCAAGAAAGTACTAAAGGCTGCTTGATTATTAGCTGATTATTATGTGATAACATCAAAACAAAATACTACAAACAGAAAGTGCTACAACATGGAAGTAATAATTATAGCTACCAAGGCTCTGTCTGGTTTTAAAAACCGATGGGACATCTGCTTAGCTGCTAACCATAATTGGCTACCAGCCTGTTGTTTTGTTGTGCTGGAAGAAGGACTTTATGTTCTGTGGATAATATTTGCTCTTGGTCCAGGGGGACCCAAGTTTCCATTAGATTACAAGCTCTACAGACATAGCCACATGTATGCAAGACACTTGCACAGTTTCCCTAGTCACTTTAAATTTCCTTTTAGTACTGGATTCTTTCAGGGGCTTTTGGTTCCTCTTCTGTTAGAACTAACAATCCCATGAACTTCTAGTCTCTAAAGTGTCACTTTGTGTCTTGTGACACTTCCTGTCATAGCTTTGGGAAAACTTCCTAGGATAACCTAAACAAACAAAAAAAAGATAGATGATGTTACAATATAACCATTCACTCCTGCTCACATTGTACTTAATTCCACTCATTGATCTCTTCATTTATACTATCTTTAATTCAAAAAATCTTATTTCAGCATTAGCTCTGGGCCAATCACTGAGCTAGATGTATTCTCACGTTATCTGTAGAGTAAGTGTTCATGATAGGGTGCAGAATGATTTTTGGAATAGCTTCACTTTAAAGACTTTCTCAATGAATTATTCTGCCCCTTTCTTCATACACCACAACTACTACCATCACCAAAATCTGTTGATTATACCTTCCGAATATTTTTTTAAATCTATGTGGATATTTTCCTCCGTTTTTCCTACATCCATTTTTGGTCATGTGACCATTCAAGTCAGTAATAACTCCCTAACTAGTTTCCCCACATCCATTCCTACCTCTCTTCAATCCCAGCAGCCATGATGCTATCAGAATTTGTTTTTTAAATGTAATTGCGATTCAATCATGTATCTCTCTTGAAATTCTTCAAAGTCTTCCCATTGTTCTTGGGGTAAATCCCTGCAAATATCTATGATATCTGGCTCTTTCCTAACCCCTCTGCATCATCTCCTTTTGCTTTTCCCTATCCTCGCTCATCCAGCCACATTGTCCTTCTTCTTTCCTGTCCATGGCAGGCTGCTTACAGTCGCTGGCTTCTTACCTCTGAATGGTTCCCTAATCTGCTGCTTCTTAAAATCTATACTCACTCTTAGAAATTAGTGTGTGTCTGTATGTATGTGATGTATATCTATATACATTTGAGCTCAGTGATAAATAAAAAGCCAAAGTTTGTGCTCCCAAGTATTGTTTAGTGAAAAAAGTCAGGCATTATTTAAGAAATCCTAATATATAACCATAAACTGAAGTAAACTGGAATAAATTGAGAAGGGATGTTACATTGTGATAAGATAAAGCTGAGAGGTCAGAGTAGCTTCCCTGATAAATTATACACACACACACACACACACACACACACACACACACACACACAGTTTCTGAAATAATATGTATATATCTGTATATAGATATATATCCATATCTATATATAAACAAATGCTTAGAATTTATATACACACATATATATGATCATACATATATATATATATAATATATACATATATATGTATATTAGAGAAACCTCTCTGTTCAGTTTAGCTTATCACAATGACACTTTCATTATTTATCACAGTTTATGATAATGCATTATGATTTGTTAAATCGTGCTTGTTTTCCTTCACTAAACAATAAGATACTTGAGAGCCCAAAGCTTGGCTCTTAATTAGCCATTTTCCCCCAAAGGAGAAGCACAATCCTGTATACATCAACAAAATTTCAATATATCTTGCTGTTGAATTAACAAATGATTAAATGATGACCAATCCAACTTAAACAGGAAGAATGCTGCGTTGGGGCTATAATATTTCATGTAAATTCTTGATAAAACTTTTATAATTAATGCAGATGACATTGGAAGGGAGATAAAAATAAGGCTATGAAATTTAGCAATAATTTGAAGCTTCAAAGACTTAAAAAAAAGCAAAGAAAACCACTCTGTTAGATTATTTTTAATAGTATAAATTATGATTGATCCTCATTACTTTTGAATAACAGAGCTAGAATTCTCTCCTAAAGTTGGTTTCGAGAATAAATGGTAAGAAAATCTTTACCCTAAGCTGATGTTCAGAATAAAAGCATCTCACACACATATAGATTTGAGGAGAGTAAGAGAAGTTTACTGTGAAGTCTTTTCACAGCTTTCCTGCAGGTAAATGCTCCTTATGGAGAAGGTCTTTGAGTGAAATTATTCATTACATGCTAACATGGGAAAGCAAACAGACAAACAAAACTCTGGTAAGAAGAGTCTGCTAATAGAATCAGTTACAAATGAGCCCCAAAATGTCTTTCAGAACCTGAAAATACACATTAAGTAAGCTGATAATAATCCAAGGGCGTTTTCCAAATACGTTTTTCCTAAAAACAAGTTAGCAAGGTTAATGTGTTATATTTTCATTGTTTTCAAGTGTGTACGGGGGTTTATGCCAATTTTCCCCAACAAGGCCACAAACTGTTCTTTCCCTGTTATGTTACAGAGCCAGGGATTCAAAAACGCTTTACTGTTAACTCTTACACAATGGACAGAAATATGAAATAAGGGACAAATCTTTGATTTAAAATTTGAGTTTCTCTGAAGAGAATTTTTTTCAAGCATATTATTAATTTAAAAGTCCTAAACATACTCAGCATGGCATGCTTAAGGATGAAGTCAGTACTGTTATTAATACTTGATGAAGCCCACTGGATGATGCTGGTTGGATAGAGAAGAAAGATATCTGGAAGAATACACCCAGAGGCATCAGAGACATATGATTGGGAGTTGTTGAGAGGGAGAGAAAATATGATTACTCTTAATGCCACTGTATTGATGATGCTTTGCATATCTTATTTTGAGATGAACTGCTTGTTTGGAGAAAAGATTTTCACAAAGAAATGGGAAATTCCATAATAACATCTTGCAGGGAACAGTATCAACAGCTGTTAACAGCTGCTATTAACAGCAGGATTATGGGTTCAACTTTAATGCCTTAAAGTTCTTTTTTTTTAATTTTTTTTAACGTTTTTATTTATTTTTGAGACAGAGAGAGACAGAGCATGAAGGGGGGGGGGGGGGAGAGAGAGAAGGAGACACAGAATCGGAAGCAGGCTCCAGGCTCTGAGCCATCAGCCCAGAGCCCGACGCGGGGCTCGAACTCACGGACTGCGAGATCGTGACCTGAGCTGAAGTCGGACGCTTAACCGACTGCACCACCCAGGCGCCCCTAATGCCTTAAAGTTCTGCCATGTAGCATGCAACCAAAATCAGAAGAGGTTTTGGTTTTGTCTGATTTAAAAATTTAGGTTCATGATTTGTTCATTATAGCCACTCTGGTGTGAGGTGATACCTCAGTGTGGTTTTGATTTGTATTTCCCTGATGAGGAGCAACATTGAGCATCTTTTCTTGTGCCTGGATGTCTTCTTTAGAGAAGTGTCTATTCATGTCTTCTGCCCATTTCTTCACTGGGTTGTTTTTTGGGTATGGAGTTTGGTGAGTTCTTTATAGATTTTGGATATTAGCCCTTTGTCTGATATGTCATTTGCAAATATCTTTTCCCATTCTGTTGGTTGCCTTTTAGTTTTGTTGACTGTTTCCTTTGCAGTGCAGAAGCTTTTTATCTTCATGAGGTTCTAATAGTTCATTTTTGCTTTTAATTCCCTTGCCTTTGGAGATGTGTCAAGTAAGAAGTTGCTGTGGCTTAAGTCAGAGAGGTGTTTTCCTGCTTTCTCCTCTAAGGTTTTGATGGTTTCCTGTCTCACATTCAGGTTCTTTATCCATTTTGGGTTATTTTTGTGATTGGTGTAAGAAAGTGGTCTAATTTCATTCTTCTGCATATTACTATCCAGTTCTCCCAGCACTGTTTGTTAAAGAGACTATCTTTTTTCCATTGGATATTCTTTCCTGCTTTGTCAAAGATTAGTTGGCCATCCTTTTGTGGGTCCAATTCTGGAGACTATAGATACTGGAGAGGAAGTGGAGAAACGGGAACCCTCTTGCACTGTTGGAGGGAATGTAAACTGGTGCAGCCACTCTGGAAAGCAGTGTGGAGGTTCCTCAGAAAATTAAAAATAGACCTACCCTATGACCCAGCAATAGCACTGCTAGGAATTGACCCAAGGGATACAGGAGTACTGATGCATAGGGGTACTTGTACCCCAATGTTTATAGCGGCACTCTCAACAATAGCCAAATTATGGAAAGAGCCTAAATGTCCATCAACTGATGAATGGATAAAGAAATTGTGGTTTATATACACAATGGAATACTACTTGGCAACGAGAAAGAATGAAATATGGCCTTTTGTAGCAACGTGGATGGAACTGGAGAGTGTTATGCTAAGTGAAATAACTCATACAGAGAAAGACCAATACCATATGTTTTCACTCTTATGTGGATCGTGATAAACTTAACAGAAGACCATGGGGGAGGGGAAGAAAAAAAAATTACAGAGGGAGGGAGCCAAACCATAAGAGACTCTTAAAAACTGAGAATAAACTGAGGGTTGATGGGGGGTGGGAGGGAGGGGAAAGTGGGTGATGCGCATTGAGGAGGGCACCTGTTGGGATGAGCACTGGGTGTTGTATGGAAACCAATTTGACAATAAATTTCATATTAAAAAAACAAAAATAAAAACATAAATAAAAATTTCGGTTCATCCACACTTGAAAAGCAACTGATTTGGGAGGAAAAGAAAGTCTTGGTTTTGACATTCTGTGACGAAATGTTTAATTTTGAAGATAGCTGGTTAAGAAAATTCCTGATGATTCTCTGGATGAAGGGGTCAGAGATCTTGTCCTTCTTCATTATCCCAGAGCCAGGGTCATTTTTTTTTAGTTCACTCCACTACTATTCCTTCCTTTCCCTCACCACTACTCATAAGTTGGTGTCTAGCAGGGAGTGAACAATTGAATGACAATGAATATATAATTCATAGAAAGGAAGCTCAGACTTTCTTATTCTTATTTATAGGACATAATCCATATTTCAAGATGATGGTGCTTAGAATGTTGAAGGCATTCTGATATTCATTGTGATTCGTAGAAAATATGTGTGATTCTGAGTTCACTGATTTGTCTTCTCAGTTCTTTGATAAGATATTTTATTAATAAGCTTTTAGTTTCATGGAAAAAATGCTTTGCACACATAGAACAATACTTTTTTCAATGAACAGGGTCACATTTTATGATAGTTGAGAATGTGACCCCCTCACTTTCTCATGCAAAATTTCCCTGGTATTGGCTACCTGACCTTACCAGCTGACTCTGCCACATGGATATCCCTCCTCTATGCTGGTCATCCAATCTCTAACTGCCAGACGTGCTATTATGTCTGAGAAATGTATGAGACATGTATGAGAAACATATATCTGAGAAATGTATGAGAAATGGCCATCAGCTCTGGAAGGTCAAACTCTGCTTACACAAAATCAAGAGGACATGGGACATCTGGGTGGCTCAGTCAGTTAAGCATCCAACTCTTGATTTCAGGTCATGAACTCATGGTTTCATGGGTTCAAGCACAGCTTTGGGCTCCACATTCTCAGTGTGGAGCCTACTTAGGATTCTCTGTCTCCTTCCCCCTCCCCTCTCCTGCTCGCTCTCTCTCTCTCTCTCTCTCTCTCTCTCAAAAATAAATAAACTTAAAAAAATTAATGAGGACGAGTTGTCAAAAAAGAGAAATGCAAGAGATGAGAAATATTTCTGGCTAGAGTCATGCCTTACAGATCTATATTTTCCTTGTGCTGGAAACATAATGCTTCTGGGGATTTCCTGGTATCATAGCAATACTCCACAGGGAACATTTCTGTATTTTCCCTAACTTTGTCTTAAATAAAGAAAGAAGCCTTGGAATTACTCACAGGATGGGTAATCTGATACAGATAAAGTATGGATGACACTCATTTTTAACCTGAAACTGTATTGTATGATGGGAAAACAACGTACTTTCAGTCAAAATCCTATGAGTTAGACTCTTATATGAACCACTTATTAGCAGCCATTGTCAAAATCTACCATTTAAGTTCTAGTTTTCTATTCTGTAAAATGGGACATAAAAATATTAACTTGATTTGAAACGATACTTTTGGATTAGGAAAAGAGAATGAAATGATACTATATCTACTTAGCAAAGTGCCAAGAACATGGACAGTTCTCAATACATGGGACCTATTATTAAAATACAAAAACACTAGTTTTGGTAAATTGAAAAAATAATCATTCTCCCTTCTGGGATGGTCGGTACCACTAGATACAGATCAGCTTCATTTAGAAAGTGGTAACCCAAAATCCATTATTTTTCTTTAATGCCGTTCAGTAAAACATACTATTGGTTAAAACATTTAATACCTCAAAATCTCAGGGGAGCAGTATGGCTTTCCTAGTTCCTCTGTTTGATTTGTTCAAATATAGAATTAGAGATCCTTAAATTATGAGTCCCAGAGAGTGATTTATTGTTAGAAATCTTGCCATTATATCTTCAGAGTAAGAATTTTAATCATAGCTTCTCAGGCTGAAGGTAACCTCATTTATACGTTTACAAAGACTACTAAGCAAAATTCAATTTAAATTAGCTACATTATACAACTATACCAAAAGTTTAACTTAAACCAAAGCACCTGGCAATGGATGACACTTTCTGGCTCCATAATTGAGGCAAACAATAAAAGGACCAAATCACTACCTGCAGGATATAAGAGAAAAGATACTAGAAAGTTTACCAAATAGATGCTCACATTTAAGGACTCACCTGCCAAAGATCCTTTAAAAAAATAAACTGAGAAAATAATTCTTAATGTTCACTGTCATGCTTCTTTTATACTTCACCAGGAAAGGAGAATTTGAGCCTGTCTCTATACTATCCCACAGATGGTAATTATGGAGAGAAGCGAATTGATTATTAATGATTATTTGAATCCTCATGTTTCATAAGCACTGAAGCTATTTTTTTAAGGGGTATAACAGGTTTTAACAGGAAAAGGATTAATGGTTTTATTTTCCTCAACTGAGGCACAAAATGAATGAGATTTTTCAAGCTAATGTTCCTTCCGTCTGGCTCAGGTGTCTGGGCTCTATATTTATCTTGTGTCAGGCATGCGCCTGAAGTGCTGGAAGGCTCAGGCTGTCAATGGCTTTCAGATGTCAGGATAACCTTAAAGACAGATGAATGGCCAAGACCCCGTGCCTCATTTTTGAGTTCTCAGCTGCTGCGCTGTGGAAATCATGTGTTTATTTTCTGCGTCTCCTCCTACCACAGTCTCTCTGAAGCTGACTTCAGATCCTACATCGAGACAAGCCAGCTCCCCTAGAAGTTGGTGAGCAAAATCACTTTTGTTTAGGGGTCTGACTGTTAAGGTCTTTCTTGTTGATGGGTTATCATCTGGCAGATATTAATAATTATTATTTTTAGCTGTTTAGGATGATAAATATTATCTGTTGGAATAATTTCATCTATGATGCTTCTTTTAACATTTGTAAGCTTTCAATGAAATAGATGAATAGACTCTTGACACTTAAATTTAACATTTCCACTAGTGTCTAAATTCATCCTATGAAATTCCCATTTGCACATTTTCCTGGCTTTTATTTCAAAAGTATCAGAAAATGTAGAATTCTTATCAAAAGTATAATATTACTGGCAATCTTATTCCCTCAGATTCTCTAAGTTGATATGGCTTGTCCTTATCTAGACTGAGTTTTTATTTAAATTGCTATTTGCCTTCTTACAGCATTTTTAAAATATCTTTTTGAAAAGGACACTCTAAAGCCCAATTAAATTTTTCTCTTCCAAATTGGAAAAACTTTATTTTAACTGAGACTAGAAGTTGAAGGATCTTTGTTCATGATATTCTGAAAATGTTTTTTGGCACATTGTCATGACTAACAAGTATATTTAAGAACTGATTTAACATACCCAATCCTCTAAACAAACTGACTCTTAGAAGGAAAGAAGAAAATAATCTTTCCATATATAAACATATTGATCATTAGTGGTCATACAAACTGTAGTGACTGTGGGCACTGGATATCTTACTTTGGAGGGAGGGGGTTTTGTCACATAGCAGAACTTTGTTACACGGTGTGTTTCATAGTATGGCTATATAAGGCCAAAAAACACTGCAAAGAATGATAGAGGAGTAACTTATGCAGAAAGGAAACTTAGCGACATACTCATTTAGAGACAAAACCAGATGCTGATTAAAATCAGTAACCTGTGCCTCCCCACATTATTTTGCAAAGTCTCGAAATGAACTGGGTAGAATTCTTTACCTTTTAAAGAAGATCATTTCCTTGTATTCTTTGAAGAAATGGTTGCTTGAAGCTGTGCTGAATTCTGGGGAAAGCATTCTGCACTGATACTTACAAAAGTGTCAACTTCCTGTTCCCTTCCTGTGTGAGAGCCCAGAACTTAGATGGGATGCGGATCAGGTGAAAAGGAAAAGGCAGCCTGTGTTTTTCTCAGGTATACCTGACTAAATAATGAAAGTGGGATTTGTGA
Source organism: Panthera tigris (assembly GCF_018350195.1). Lineage (NCBI taxonomy): Eukaryota > Metazoa > Chordata > Mammalia > Carnivora > Felidae > Panthera > Panthera tigris. The sequence continues at coordinate 84,118,541 of NC_056661.1, forward strand.
GGCAATACATGAGACTCCTGTAATCTTGGCAAGGGAAGGAGAAATATTTTCAAATGATGTACAACACAAACACTAATTATTTGGAATCAGATCCCTTTGTAAAAGACAATGACAACTTTGCAGCTAACTGTTCTGAGAGTTTAAGGAAGAAAGCAACAACTGAGGATAATAAAACAATTTTCACCTGGGAAAAGGTAAGCTCTTGACCTCAGAAGAATCATTGTCAGGCAAAAAAAGGAGGAAACAAACAAAAAAAAGCTTTCCAGTGGCTAACAAATCAGTGGCAAAGACCATGTAAGACTGCAGAGTAGGCCAATCAAATGGAAAAATATGTTTTGTTTTGTTTTTTTAGAGTGGAGAAATACACAATCTACTGATGTTAATGTGACTGGCTAATTTTGCTTTTGGCACCGACTGCTAATTAAGATCACTCATTAAGGAATTTAATCTTCTTAGTTTTTGTTAGCTAAATTTCACAGATTTCTGAAATTAAAAAAAATGCTTTAAAATGTATGAAAAGGGAAAATTTTTTTTATTGATAGTTTTCTTTAAAAAATTTTTTAACGTTTATTTATTTTTGAGACAGAATCAGAGCATGAACTGGGGAGGGTCAGACAGAGAGGGAGACACAGAATCCGAAGCAGGACCCAGGCTCTGAGCTGTCAGCACAGAGCCCCACGCAGGGCTCGAACTCACGGACTGTGAGATCATGACCTGAGCCCAAGTCTGACGCTTAACTGACTGAGCCACCCAGGCACCCCATGGTTGGTTGTTTTTTATTGCTCTTCTGATGAAAACTGCAAAGCGCATCACCGCTTTACTATAGCTTCAGTACAGCTTCAAAGGAGTGGTGGGCAGTGAGGAACGGGGAGCTATCGCAGGTGGAGGAGGGACACTGTGTTTTTATCAGGGTCCTGGAATCCTAAATAATTCCAGGTTAAGAGTGATTCTCTCCATGACAAACAATGAACTGTTGTTCATCAGGAAAATGAAACTGTCTAAAACTAGCACAACTGCACAGAGAATATAAAAAGAAACCTAGTTTAGTAAATAATTAGTCTTACTGTTTGCTGTGTTGTATCAAAGGGCAGAAATTGACTAAGACACTAAACTTTTACAAAAGGCTTTGAGTATGCCACTGGCTCCCCAGTGAACTTCCCAGCCATTTCTTTTTGAAGATTGGTAAGATGGATTTTGTTTTGTGTCTTCTGACAAATTTAGCTGTGTGGAAAATGATTAACACTTTTAAGGTGTTTGTTGGTACGCTGTTGTGTAAAATGTTTTGAAATATACCTAGAGACCTTTGTCACACAAACACTGTCATCTCACAGAGGAAATGACAGAAGGTTGGCAAGCATTATTGAGGGGCATAGCAGGCAGCTTGGCTCCATTCACCAAGGACTCCAGAGTGCCCCCAAATAGAAAAGCATTGTTTTTCCTTGAATGCTTGTGAAGTTTACAAGTGGAATAAGAACAGCGCTTTAAAAAGAACTACTAGTTTCATCCCTTAATTTTGCTTCCCTCATTAAATCTTCCAAATATAAATGTTACATTTCTCCCATGTTAATTTTTAGGAAATTGGAAAGGATATTAGTATTCATGTCATAGTTTTAAAAATTAAGAACACAGTGTAATAGAAATGCAGGCAGAGGCTCATTTTGCTCTATTCTGGAATTTCATTATTACTCTTTGAAATGTAATAGGAGCCAGGGTAGAGTGTCCTTCTTGTATCTCAATCCAGGAACCTTTAGAAATGAAATAATAAAAGTTAGTTTATTCACTACAGTGGTCCCATAGAATGGACCCTAAGCACAAGATCTTTTTAGAGAAGGCATAAATTTGTAGTAAGTGAGCAGAATCTTTTCAACAAATATTCTTGCCTTAAGAGCAAACCCTAAAACAGCAAACCTATTTTGAATACCTGATGGAGTCCTCTATCTTTCACAGTCACTTATTCATTGATGCATTTGTTAAAATACATACGGATGAGCATTCACTGTGTGTAGGACAGTGTTGTAGGCTCTAGAGAACATTATTAACAATTTTTTGCTGAATGTTTATAAGGATCCAGGATCTTTTTACAGGTGGTTGTTCTAAATTTTGTTTATATGGAATGAAATCTTTTGATGAAAGTTAAAAAAAAAAAACTGTTAGTAAATGATAAAGATGTAGGATGATTTTGTGGACATTTTCCCCACCATGTACACAAGCAAACCACTTAATGAACCATCCATCTCCTGAAGAAGATAGGCTGAATAGGTGACTGTTGCCTTTACAGAATTAGAAGGAAGATGATGAGCACAGTTGCCTCCTCTGCCTGCTCTCAGCTTCTTGCCATTGCTCCTACAAATGAAAAAGGCATATTTAAAATGCTGAGTAACTTACATAAAGCACATGGAAACCCCTTCCGAATACACTAACATAATTGAGTGTGCATCCTAAGCTTTAATAGCCTATTTAATAGGGTTTAATAGCTCTTAAGGGTTACTTTTTTTTTTAATGTTTATTTATTTATTTATTTTTTTAATATATGAAATTTACTGTCAAATTGGTTTCCATACAACACCCAGTGCTCATCCCAAAAGGTGCCCTCCTCAATACCCATCACCCCCCTCCCCCCCTCCCACCCCCCATCAACCCTCAGTTTGTTCTCAGTTTTTAACAGTCTCTTATGGTTTGGCTCTCTCCCACTCTAACCTCTTTTTTTTTTTTTTTTTCCTTCCCCTCCCCCATGGGTTTCTGTTAAGTTTCTCAGGATCCACATAAGAGTGAAACCATATGGTATCTGTCTTTCTCTGTATGGCTTATTTCACTTAGCATCACACTCTCCAGTTCCATCCACGTTGCTACAAAAGGCCATATTTCATTCTTTCTCATTGCCACGTAGTATTCCATTGTGTATGTAAACCACAATTTCTTTATCCTTTCATCAGTTGATGGACATTTAGGCTCTTTCCATAATTTGGCTATTGTTGAGAGTGCTGCTATAAACATTGGGGTACAAGTGCCCCTATGCATCAGTAGTCCTGTATCCCGTGGGTCAATTCCTAGCAGTGCTATTGCTGGGTCATAGGGTAGGTCTATTTTTAATTTTCTGAGGAACCTCCACACTGCTTTCCAGAGCGGCTGCACCAATTTGCATTCCCACCAACAGTGCAAGAGGGTTCCCGTTTCTCCACATCCTCTCCAGCATCTATAGTCTCCTGATTTGTTCATTGTGGCCACTTTGACTGGCGTGAGGTGATATCTGAGTGTGGTTTTGATTTGTATTTCCCTGATAAGGAGCGACGTTGGACATCTTTTCATGTGCCTATTGGCCATCCAGATGTCTTCTTTAGAGAAGTGTCTATTCATGTTTTCTGCCCATTTCTTCACTGGGTTATTTGTTTTTTGGGTGTGGAGTTTGGTGAGCTCTTTATAGATTTTGGATACTAGCCCTTTGTCCGATATGTCATTTGCAAATATCTTTTCCTTTTAGTTTTGTTGGTTGTTTCCTTTGCTGTGCAGAAGCTTTTTATCTTCATAAGGTCCCAGTAATTCACTTTTGCTTTTAATTCCCTTGCCTTTTGGGATGTGTCGAGTAAGAGATTGCTACGGCTGAGGTCAGAGAGGTTCTTAAGGGTTACTTTTTGTTGAAATAATCAATATGAAATGGGGAACAGGCACAAATCCAAATTTTAGCTCAGTCTCTTGGAGGGGAAGTGGGGACGACCTCTAGTTTTTACAGAAACCTCTCATCTCTAGGAGCCTCATGCTTCTAAGAGCTGCTTGGTCAAAAGTTAGATCTAAGCAGACACGTGGAGGGGCAATTACAGTGCAGGAGGACACATGCTGTGGTAAAGGTAGGCACAGTGATCAGGGCACTGGGTACAGACCTTTGCTATTCCCTAGAGACAGCTCTTGGGCTGGGCTATAAACTTCAGGGAGGCAGAGGTCATTTGTCAACCGGGTATCATTAGCATTGCCCAGTTCCTGACACGTAGTAAGCACTCAATAGCTAGATTTTATTCATCTATTCAAAATTATGTCTAAATCTTTTCTAACTCCAGTGTTCACCTTTCACTGATTATCTCTAAGTGGGTCAAGTCCATGGACCTCATTTATTTCACCTAATACCACTGATTTCTTAGTCTTCTTCCTCCACCCTCCCCCCCTTCCCCCCCCCCCCAGTCTGCATGCAAAACTTAGATGTGCTTGCTTCTGCATTCAGCCTCAGAGATGTCTTTACACTGTGTGCCAAGTTTTGGATAAAGCTAGAGAAAAACAGCACTGTCAGTTCTACTCAGGGTCCACTGGCCATCTTTAAGATTTTCTAACCTGGCCCCAGGTACAAGTTATGATTTCTCTTCTCATACTTTATGAGAAATCACAACATGCATAATAGTAGTTGTTTGCCAGTCTAGTCACACAGAACCCCAAAGCCTTCCCTGGGGTTGGAAGCTGTGGCCAGCTAGTGGTAGAGGGGTGGTAATCATCTGTTGTCTTCCTCAGCCCCTTGGTCAGTGTTCCTCTGTGACTTTATTGAGAGCATCTCGCAAGTTTCTTCCTTCAGTCTTCCAAACCTCTGTGTATTGCGTCTGTACTCTGCACTCCTATTATGATAACTCAGTAACATTTTATGTTTTACCAAATGAAGTCAGGAAACAATAGGATTAGGCAAGGAAAAAAGTAAATCTTGCTATGAAGAGGCATACTGCAGGAAGCTTACTATAATTGTGCCCATTATCTTCTCTACCCCATTAATATTCCTCTTAAGGAATAAAGGTGCCATTTTGTTTTCTCTCTAAAATCTCCCACACAGAACTTCTGTACATAGTAACCGCAAGAACATTTCTGAAGCTGAAATCCTCTAAAATAAATAAAAGCAATTGAAACTAACTGAATGGTCTTTTGTGAAAAGAAAACTACTTACTAATTATTTACCATGGCAAAGCAACAGCTATGAAGCTTGGCTTTTTTCTGAGGTTTAAAGCTGGAAGTTGACTTTCGATGGCTCTCCCGATGTTTACATTTGTTCACAGCAAAAACTGCAAACATTAGAAGTGGGAATAGTTCTTAACATACTCTCAAACCAAGATCCGCTAATTTTATGAGTGAGAACCCCAAAGCCCATAGACATTAAATGAGTTTTTTGCGCTTCCCTGGGCATTGGATTGGCAGTCCCCCTGTTTGCAGTTTTTCTAGGGTCCCCTTCCCCACCAATATCTGTTAGGTGACCTCATTAACTTTTACAGTTTCACCAATAGTCTATATTTTGCAGAGAACCCAAATCTACATCTCTTGGCCCCAGTGCCTGCTAGTCAAGGTCTCAGTGTGGATGTTTTATATCTTATGTCAAAAGTATCTGACCCCTTTAAAAACATAATCTAGTTTTGTGTTTCATGATATGCATTTTATGTTCAAAATTAAACTGTAATCAGCCCCAAGATAGGTGTGACATCATACTTGAATTTATCCTAGTGTTTAGTAAAATATATGTACATCCATATACTCTGCAAATACTTTTCAAACAAATGGATAGGTTAAATAGTTAAGTATATCCTGCCAGTGAAACCAGAGATTATAACCACTCTGATAATAATTATATGAAATGGTTAGTATTTAATGAGAGGCACTGTAAACATTGGCTGAAGCACCCTCTCTATAGCCAGATTGAAGAGGTTTGAAATTTGGATCGGTCACTTCCCAGCTCCGTGGCCTTGGGCAAGATGGTAAACCTCTCTGTGCCTTTGCTTAATCTGTAATATAGGGATTATAAAAGTACTTACTTCATAGGGCAGTTGTTTAAAGTAAGCGAGTGACTGTATGTAAGATACTTACTCAAGTGTCTTCCTTGTACATGATAAGTGCTTAGAAGGGTTAACTATTATTTAATTGTCAAAATAATTAAAACATGTCTAATGTTATCCTCATTTTAAGAATGAGTAAACGGGTGGCTAATTTGGTTAAGGATCCGATTTCAGCTCAGGTCATGATCTTGTGGTTCACAAGTTCGAGCCCTGCATCAGGCTCTGTGCTGACAGCTCAGAGCTTGGAGCCTGCTTCGGATTCTGTGTCTCCCTCTTTCTCTGCCCCTCTCTCTCCCTCCCTCCCTCCCTCCCTCCCTCCCTCTCTCTTTCTCTTTCTCTCAAAAATAAACATTAACAGTGGGTTAACAAAAACATTAATATGTAGTGGGTTAACAGTTAACAAAAACATTAATAATGTTAAAAACATTAACAAAAACAGTAAACAGAGAGATTAAGAAACTGTCCCAGGATCTTGGAACTAATTAAATGAAAATGGGCCTAACCTGAGCCCACCCTCATGTCTAGTTATATTATTTCCTTTCCATTCTTCTCTTTCATCTTGTTACTAGACCTGAAACCTGGGACTCATTCTTGATTTTTTTTTTCTCCTTGACCTAGCTATTTATTCACCAAGGCTTAGCTCTTCATGCTCCCTTCTAAATTTCTCCCCATCTCTACTAAGTATTTCTGAAATCTTTCTCAACCTCTTCTTCTCCAGCCCACTATAATTCAGACCATAAACTTTTCTGCCTAGAATATTTCAGAAGATTTCCTCTGGCTTTCTGTCCAATCTACTCTCCAGAGAGCCAGAGCCATCTTCCAACCCTGAATTTTATTGTATTCCTTCCCTAAAATCATTGGGTAGCTCTCTATTGCTTTCAAGAGAAATTCTTGACAGAAAGAATTCCTAGGTATTTAGGCACACGTCTTGGTGTGGTTTGTTGATATTAGGTCTTTGTGTTGTCATCTGTTCCTGCCTCTCTAGTGTCCTGTCTTGTCTTTCCAAAACTCATATGCTATACCAAAGCCTTCTCAAAATATCTGTATTTCCTCACTGTGTGTGTTCTTCTGGATTTATATATTTGGGGGGAATGGCTCTGATCCCTTTACCTTCTCCCACTTTCTTTACCTGGGCCTGTATTCTATGACTCTCAAGGAAGATCACACTTCTTCTACCAAAATGTCCTTCATCTCTCTTCCCCAATCCACTATTCTTCTCCCCACCTGAGTGCAGGTGTCACAATGTATCATAACAGTCTGCTTTGGAATTTATCTTCCTAGTCATGCTGTGAGCTACTTGAGTGTGATACCAGGATTTTGTTTTGGTCATTCTCCTATTTTGTCCCAAGTAGAAGTCCAGACCAAGAATGCCAGAGGAATTTATTTTACTCTTGCAAAGGCTACAGACTAATGAAACATTTGCCAGTGTCCTGGAGAAATAAAAGTATAAATAAGTGAAAAACAAAGTTAATGATAGGAAAGTATCCTATCATTTCCTATGATAGGAAAGTAGCTCCAAAAGCAATCTGAAATTTTCAAGAATGAGGAAGAGTTTGATAGGGGAAATGACACAGTATTTTAACCTGTAGAAGTAACTGCAAAAAGCCTGGAGCAAGAATCTGCATATCCTCTGGGTTGTGACATGGAGGTGAAGGGAGCCAGATCACAACTTGTTTCAGGTTCCAGGCATGACCGCCCAGCAGGTGCTTGCTATGTAGGCAAAGGGTTGAGGGCAAGATAAGATTAGGAAAGGACATGCACTATGATGTTGAGTCAAACTCTGAGTCTGATCTAGTTTTCAATCCTTCTTTCTTTTGGAAAAAAACTCCTGGCAAGTAAGGGCTAGAGATTAGAGAGTGAGAAGTATATCTCCTACCACTCAGTTCAGTTTTAACAGCTATTTAAATCAGATTGGATTTAACACAGCTGTTCTCAAAAAAATTGTTATATATGTGAATAACCAAAAATGTTTAACTCAGTTCTCATAATGCTTGCTTTTGAGAAATCAGTTGTTACATTGCTGTTTTAATTACCTTCCTCATCACCATCCTTAGGCTCACTCTTGCTATTTTCTTAATCTACACTTGTACCCTGTACTTCCTACCCTGATTACCATAAAATTTTAATCCCTATTAAATACAGACTTTATCTTAATCCCTTTTAAGAAGTTGTTTAAAATTAACCGACCATTATCTTGATGGCCCTTTACTTGGAGGGCCATTAGTTCCCTAATTATATGACCCTATGCCTATGTTTTGTACCTACCACAATAGTATATTATCTTCAATGTTGTGACCTAGACTCCTTCCCTTTAGTGGGATTTTAGTGAAAAAGACAACATTCTCCCCTAGCTTCTTTTGAAACAGGATTATAAAGCTCTTCAGTGGTTCAATGTCCTTCAGCTCTTGATGTGTCCTCCCTGTGCCCTGGCTTATGTCCCCTAGCTTGGCATATTCTTTTATTCTATATTTGATATGGCTGTTCTAACCTTAAGATCTTTGATGCCATTTTGCACACCCATAATCATTTCTCCTGTTCCTCATCCCTAAGGCATCTTCTAATTATCCTTCCTTTAAGTTCCATTTAGTCTTCCACAACATTCTGGAGTATTGTGGTACCAAATACGTCAGAGCTTCTTGATAACACTGGCAGGAAGAGCCAAGCTTGTGAGATACTTCATCACTGTCAATGGTCTTTAGCCAAAGACCTGCAGGAACACACCTGTAGTTGAACAAGTTGAGTTGATTATTCATCTCAAAGAGGGCAAAGTATACCACAGGGAAACAAGGGTGACTCAGTAAGAAGGTGATAAAAAGAAACTCATACAGAATTTGGATTTGGGGTGATTAGATTGGAAGTGGGGTTAAGGAAACAGAGTTGTGCTCTGAATTGGATGTTGTGGGGAAGCAAGGTAATTTTACCACTGGGGGTCTAATAAACCTTATCTAGGAGTAGGGAAGAAGAGACTGGCTAAGGCTGTGATTGGCAAAGCAGGAGCAATGACCCATATTAGCTGGGAAAGGGAGTTATGTGGTATCTTAGTGTTCATAAATGCTCTGTGTTTAGACATCATTATAGAGCGCTTGGTTTTTGTCATGAACCATCATGATCATAGAGTGGCCTTTTCTAAAGTTGATGTTCTGTCAAATTGTTGATGTTCAACAAGAGGATACCAAGGCCTGGCTGTGAGTACCAGGCCAATGTCCAGAAACAACAAGACCTACCAGATAGCAGCAGACCAGGTCCTGGACATCAGGAGCTATTTTCTCTTTCACATGACAAAATTCTTTGTTGCTTCAGTAATGAAACTTACCTCTATGAAATCCACTTTCCACTACTTTGGTTATAAGATTCTAATAGAGTTTCTTTGTAATTTTCTCCCTAAGCCCTATGGTATAGTCACTGCACAGTATTTTAATACAAAATCTCATTAATTTGATGCTAGTAATTTGATGGTCAATGAGAACCACAAGAGATCAATCTGTGTATAATAACTAAAACATGCACAAACTGTTTAGGGAATTGATTCAGTTCCTTGCATTTACACTCTAAAAACTAATGTGTTACATAAATGAAAAAAAATATACCATTGACAGATAAGAAATAAATGGAATAAAATCTTAATTTCATGTAGTGAAAGTTACTTGTGGAAAAATTAAGCAGTCTTTCCACTTACTATACAGGATAAGAATGTAATTAACCAGAGATTGTAAAATCTTGGAGTTGTGAATTATTGTAAATACAGTATTTCTGGAAATCTCCATCTAAGTTTAACTTAAATAAATGTGGTTTAAAATATGTGTCAATTTTCTACTTAGATATTCTAGATGCCACCTAAAATAAATTGAATCATCTTACTTTTTCTTTTACATAATAGACAATCATCATAACTTTTGCTTAAAAGAACATCTAGTGAGTGATTCAAGTTCATGATCGAGTATTCAATGTTTTAGTAATGTGTGGATTTCAAATGAGTAGAAACATTAACAAATGACCCATGCTTCTAATTTGCTTAAGAACTTGTTATCAAGTCTACAGAGGAGGTGTTGTGGGTGGGGATGGGACAGGAGGGGGGGGAGGGCGATAAGGCTACAAATTAAGCTTGATTCCATAAGTCACACATGCAAAAATTACCTTTCCATAATGTATATTTGAGACATTTGGATTTGGAATATTGTTAAATATACCACTCTCTTTATATGTATATGCTTTTTAAACATGAGCTGCATAATAAATGCAACGTTTCAGTCCCATATATAAGATTAAGATTTTCCACCTTTGAGTTTTTTCAATTGGTCTTAAAATAGAAAAAAGGCAATACAAAATAGAGATTTGTTATCCACCTCTGCTTTATTTATCATATTATTAATAAAGAGAAGCTATTTTCATTGAACTTTATAGAATTTGCCCTTAGTTATCTTTGAAGATAGGATCTAAGCAAACAAAGATGTGCATTTTTTACTTTCCCCTTAAGATTTACCCTTTTGCATGATCCTAGTTCATCTTTCCTGTTTTCAAGTGAAACATGTAGCTTTGTTTTATGCGAGACAGTAACTGAACAGGAAACTGACATTGAGAAGTTAAAACTCGAGTTAAACATTTCCACTGTTAATTAAATAACAAGATTTAAGTCTTTTTAAAGATTACAGATGTCTGTTATGAGCCTAGGCGATGTGAGTTGATTCAAGTCTTGTACAACCACTGCCATCGTTTTGGATGCGACATCTGAATGGTTCAATAGTTAGAGCAAGGTCATGATAACTGACTTAATTCCCTGTTAATAGTAATAAAAGGAGAACAATACCAATAAGTATAAAAAAATCCATTAGTTAGTTGGGAAATCAGTATTCTTGGAGATTATTCTTTATTTTTTGCAGAGTCAAATTTGCATATTTTAACATTACAATCTGGAAGACTGCTGTAAATAAACATAATTACTGCTTTTTGTGATGGTCAAAAGGAGTACTTTGTGTGCCCAGTTTAGCAAGAGATACCTATTTTAAATGGAAATTTAAAAAATTAGGGTCACTTTTCTTACCTGAAACATTCCTGCACTTGGCGTGTTTCTGCAAACTACATCCATCACGGATATTCTTAAAATGATTGTTGTATGACCTATGCCAGAATAAAATGGCACCTTTCTCCTCTTACATCTAATCCTTGTTTTTCCAGGGCGTATTATTAGCCTTAGGGGCAAACAGTAGTGATTGTTTTTAATTGCAAAAACCACACAGAGTGTTTCTTGGAGAATATTCTTGTTTTCCACTAGCTTAGATTCTCTTTTTTCCCTTATCCTATACCTCTTTAAACGGTCCTAATGCATTTACATTTTATGCAGGCACTGGTCAAACAACTGCACCAAAAAGCAGGTTCATGTAATCCTTTCATTTATTGCATATTCTTGACAAGGTCCTTCTGTAAATTACTGAGCCTAGTCTAAGCAAATGAAATGATAAGTGTCTCCTACATATTGGTCCATGGCCTTTGCAATACAGACCTCCATCTCTTGACCTTTGTTCCCCACACTTACCTCCACATCTCCCCAACCCGCATGATGATGCTAAAGTGCTGCCCTGATTCCACACCACTACCTTAAAAGCTAAACCACTGCCTGGAATGTGAAGTGAGGAAGATGAGAAATTAAGAGATTAAATACTTCGTAATAGCAGTGGAAGTGTGTGAGTGTTCCTGTTAACAGCTTAACTGCTGTGCTATTTGTTAGCATTATACTATATTTGACACTTCAACCGGTGCCAGTATAAGAGAGGTGTCCAGTTCTAGGTTCCTTTGGATTTTAGTGTTTTGTTTCTGCTTTTACGGGAGCTCTTGGTTCAGTTTTTACCCAGGTTTCATTACTTCTCCTATTCCTACCCCTGCTGTTAGGCTCCAGAGCACCATCAAAAAGCTTTTCAGGAGAGTATTTCTCCCACTCAGGAGGAGAACTCCTGGGGCTGGCTTCGTTTTATAGCCCTCCTCGCCTTGGATGCCACCACACACTGCAAGTATCTTCCTACTACTCCAAAAGTCTGTCTAAAGTGAGTCCATCTCCTCTTCATTGACTGAATACAAGTTTTAGTTCAGAGCCTCATGTCTTCCCAGTATTCATTAGTCTCCTGTGTAGACTCTCATCCCAACTTATTGCCTTTAATATGACCCTTTATAAGTAACAACTCTTATCTTGTCATTTCCCTGACTTAAAGTGACTTAATGACTCTATTCTGCTTACAGAATAAAACTCAAGTTTCTTAGAATCATGCAAAGGGCTTCAAAAGCTGGTTTCTGCTCATCTTTCTCACTTTGTGCCATTTCCCTGCAAAGAATTTTGTGGTTTTGCAAATACATCATTCCCTTCTGGCTTTGAATTTATACATGCTGTTCTTTCTACTTGTCCTGACTTTACAACCTCTTGGGTGGTTAGAAAATGTCTACGTATCCTTTGACGCCTTTCCATTAATTTATAGTGTATCTCCTCTCAACAAAACCACGATCTCTGAAAGACATTTTTTTTTCATCTTTGTGTCCCGGCACCAAGATCAATGTCTGGTTATAGTCAGTGGTCAGTAAGTGTTTAAGTGAATATATGAGTTAATGAGTGTCCAAATACCTTTCCTCCTTTTTCATCTAAAGCTTGGAACTTTCTTTATTCTACTCTTTATCATTTCTCTCAAATAAGCTTAGGGGGAAAGCTTCATGAAAACTCTTGGAATTTTCTCCAATAGTAGTTCCCAAGTGTAAAAACTATAGGCTATATAATTATTATTATTTATTAAATAAATCTGAATTCAAGTGCTGCATATTTTGTGACATTGAATAAATTGTGTAACCTTTCAGTATCTCAGCTTCCCCATCTGTAAAATGGGTGCAAAATTATCTTAGGGTTAAGATTTTAAAAGCCAAACTATATATATACATATACACACACACATACATATTTATGTATATATATAAATCTGAAACTCCACTTCCTCATCTGAGAAATAAATCATTTAGATTAAATGACTTTTAATATCCCTTGCAGGTTTCAGATTTAGGGGACATGAACTTTGGTCCCTCTTCTCTTACTATCTGTGACACTGAGAAGATAAATTTTCAGGTCCTCTCTGTGCTTCTTGGCTAAAATGAGGAGGTTGTACTAGGTGATCTATAAAGAATCTTCCAATCTAAGTTTACTGGATCATCTGTTATCTAAATCTATATGTCTGTTTCCTTTCTTTTGTATATACTTAGTACCATACAGCGTCCCAGGTTTGTTTTTAAAATTACTGACTAATGAATATAATTTCACCAGGGGAAAGTGTTCTCGATTTACAGATGTACAGGCTGGGAGCTGGTAAGTAACAGGTTATAGAATATCTTGGTCAACTTCCAAACACAAGCAAATTTCCGTGTGTTGACTTTCTGATCTACAGAATTCTATAGCAACTGTTTGTAAAGACTTCAAAAAAATTTCAGATTAAATAGGAGTAATGTCAGCAAAATAGCAGTTTTAGAAATTTCTAGCACCCATTCTGTCTCAGAAACCTCAATCTGAACCACTACCTACACATGAAAATACCTTTATAAGAGCTAAGGTTTCCAGGTGATGATTTACGTATGTGTGAAGCAGGTACCATGTTTTTGTAGAGACATTGAGACTATAGCCGATGGCCTCAATCCTTTCCGTAAAGTAGAATATAAAGCAGTTTCCTGAGCAGATACATTTCCTGGGAAATTGTTAAGAAAACGAAGATGTGGCACAACCAAGGGAGTGAAGGGAAGAGAGGAAGAGACACAAGGTAGGAAAAGAAGTAAAGGATTGGTAAGTAGTTACTGCGGACAGCTCAATACAAATGTAATCTTGTTTTGGGCGCCAGGGTGGCTCAGGAGGTTAAGCTTTGGACTTTGGCTCAGGTCTTGATCTTGAGGTTCATGAGTTTGAGCCCCACTTTGGGCTTTTTGCTGCCAGTGCAGGGCCCACTTCCTCTGTCTCCCTCTGTCTCTGCCCCTTCCCTGCTCCCCTGCTCATGTGTAGGTTCTCTCCCTCTCCCTCCCTCCCTCCCTCTCTCTCTCTCTCTCTCTCTCTCTCTCCCTCCCCCCCCAATAAACATGAAAAATATTAAAAGAAACAGATATAATACTGTTTTAAAATGTATTTGATTATCAAATGAATGTGATTGAAAAAAGTCAAATAATATTTTAGCAGCTAAAGAAAAAAAAGACCATTGCCCTATTTTCCCTAGCTTCTCCCATTCCCCATGCCTCTTTCCAGGAGAAAAATACCTTGAACTATTTCTAGATAACATACTTACAGTGTTAATTCTTGATTTTATAAAAAGTATTCTCTTTTACACATGGCCTTTGATTTGTTCGTATGGAGACGGATCTAGCTTTTATACTACACTACGGAACCCTCCCTCCATTTTACCCACTTGATATAGTCACCTTTCTTGGTAGTATTGACTATCTACCTTCATGTTACAAATTTTCTTAAAAGGAGAGCCACAAGTTTGGAATGACTGCTTTCTTTCTGGTAAAATTTATTTTTTCCTGGATGATGATAATCGCCTCCTAAAATCCTGTCATCCTCCTGACCCAATACTAACTTCACCCCCACCCCCACCACCCCCAAGGCCTGTGACATAATTCTTATCCTAGAACTTCTTTTAAATTTCTTCCTGGAAATTCCTTTTGTCTCTTGGTTGTCAGACAAGCTATATTCTCCATCCTCTGTTTTCTGATTTCTTTATTTACTTCCTTACTTTGGTGGAGTTTCTGTTCTGGGAGTTCTTTGAACTCCTTAGGAAAAGATAAAAGACAAGTAAAATTTGGGAACTTGCAGATATTAAAATGTCTTTATGCTCCTTCTTGAAAACATGTTTGCATATAGAATTACAGTTGGAAATCCTTTTCCCTCAGATTTTTAAAGAGATTGCTCACATGTCTCCTAAATTCCCAGTGTTCTGACTTGGTGTGACGTTACTCCCAAGTCCCCCGGGAGGCTTTTAAGATCTTCTGTTATTCTTGATACTCTGCAAGCATGTGAAGACAGACAGGTAGGACAATGGCCTGTGGCCATTTCAATCCACCGTGCTAAACTGGCTGACTTCTTGTACTCTGGAGACTTAGATCCTTCAATTCTGGATAACACTCATGCATTCTATCCTTACCCCCCCCCCCCCGCCTTTTTTTTCTGGTTTTATTTTTCTTTCCCTGGAAAACCCTTCCTATGAATGTTGGATCTGTTCTGTTCCTCTGATGGTGCTCTTGTGGCTCCTGTACTGATGTCATGCCCGTGATATTCCAAAAGCCCTGCTGACTGTGTTATTTCTACAACCATTGCTTAAATTTTCCTTACTGCTACCTTTTATTTCCCTTTCTATGACTTTATGATTTTCTGTTTCACTAGTTTCATGGTTTCATGATGGAGTATCTTCCCTTAGTTGTCTGAACAGAGTAATCACAAAAAAATATTTAGTGTTTTTTTATTCCCTTTTCTTATATTTGTCCTTATTGTCTCCTTGCCTGTTTTAAATACTGTCGTGCATGTCAGAGATCTTCCTCAAATGTTTGGTGATTGTCCATTTATATTTAAAATTGTGGCATATAAATACGAATCTCATTCTAGAGTTTCATTGACCAATATGAAAGCCACTAGCCACAGGTGGCTATTGAGAACTTGAAATAGACTTACTCCAAACTGAGATGTGCTACAACAGTAAAACAAAAACCAGACTTGTAAGTCTTTGTATATAAAAAAAGTAAAATATCTCCTTAATAATTTTATCTCAATTATTATAATACATTATAATAATGATAATATAATTAATATATTAACACATAATTTATATATATAGATTATTATTATATTAAAAGGATAGTATTTATGATATTGGGCTAAATGATATATTAATATTAAAATTAATATCACTCATTTATTTATGCTTTTAATGTGGCTAGTGAAGATTTCAAAAGTATATATAACATGAGGCTCACATTCTGCTTTTATTGGACAGTGTCCCTCTAGAGGGATCAAGTAAGCTTCTGGTCATTTCATTTTCCTCCCTCATTACCCACTTCTACTAGGAAGTAATGTAATGTGTTCTCTTGGACCAGTCAGTTCCCCCAGAAAGAAATCCTGTCATTTCTTGCTCGCTAGAGCTCTGGAAGTGGCAGTAGAAAAAGGAATCAGTATGTGGAATTTCACTTAAACTTATTTCTGAATGGATCTCCCTCATGCCCCTAACTGGGCCTTCTGTTTTTAAATCCAGAGTTCTTTGCTCAATGTTGTCAAAGCAGAAACACCCTACCCTTTAACAGGGTGAGGAAGGAGAGTGCATTGGCTGAGTGGAGTATTTGAAGAGAAGATCTAGGGTTTAGGACTTAGAAAGACAGTCAACCAAGTTAGACCCTGGTTCCCATGGCACGCCATGCTGCTGGTTCATGACCCTTTCTGGAATTATTTAGCAGATCCTTTTTGCTTCATATTGGCTTTCTGTTCTAGGCATAGATGTTGAGAATCTGACATTTTAGGGCCCATTATCATGAGTCAATTTGCTTTTTAAATATTGACATATTTTCTGGATTTTGTCATCTAAATATCTGGGCTGAACACATGTGTTCATGGTTTTTTTTTTTTTTTAATTCTATTACTTTCATTTTAATGAAATTTCAGGTGCATGTGAAAATGGATTCAATCTTCCATGTTTAACCAAGGGTCTTTAAATCACTCATCTTTTCCTTCATTATTTCTGTCAGATTATGCTCAGGCATTTAAGTTTCCCATAACCTGGTCTAAATATACTTCCCTCTACCTGAATAGGTCAAACCAGGCTTACATTTTCCACATGCCTTTTTTTTTTTTCAACCATACCAATGACAGTGCTAAATGCTTTATGTAATTACCTAATTTTATATTCTGAGAACCCCACTTATTTATATTCAACTAATCTTCTAGGGAAGATTAAGGATCTGTGAGTTCTGTGAACATACTCTTAGGACTTCATTGTTTCCTTGATTGTTTCCTACATTTTACAGTTTTTATAATATGATGAAATGATATTGTGAGATATTAATCCACATGATTTTATCCCTCTACCCTCTTCCTTCTCTTTGAACTGCAAAATAGGAAGCTGCAAATTGGGGAAGGACCTTGAGTGAAGACAAGAAATAGACTTTATGTGAATATTCAGTGTTAATAAAGATATGAAAAGCAGTTATGATCAAACTGACACATTGTTCTCAACATTATTTCAAAGTAGCGCAAAGGGCACTACACTTGAATAGAGGTGGGAACAAAGGAGCTTAGATGTGGAGGAATCCCAGAGAGCTACTGTGGTCTGCCTTGCCGCAGACACATTCCTAAAGGCAAGCTTTCTCACCTCCATCCCCACTGGTGAATATGAGGATCTCAGAGCTGAGGCATGCCTCAGAGAGAACAGCCTCCGAAAACACTGTGTCCATCATGGCTCCAGAGCAGTGGTGTATAATAGGCTGTGTGTGATGTGTAGGCAGCTATGTTTAGAAACAGATTCACAGAGCTCTTGGGGCCCTATCACTCTGCTCAAGGCCCTACACAGTTGCATAAGTAAACTAAGGAAAACAGAGCCATTACCTGCCAAGTGCTCATGACCAGGACAGGGAAAGCCACAGCCACCAGTTTAGAGAGGGTATTCTGTGTTCTAATCTCTTTGTCCGTTTTTTTTTTTTTTTTGGTAAAAACATGCTTCTGATAAGATTATCATTTCACAAAGTAAATACAATGTGATAGTGCAAGAAATAAAAACTGTGATGTGATTATTTAAAAAGTCAACCAACACACATCAATGCTACATCACCTGCCCTGCAATCAGATTCTGGAGATAAGTGCAGTGACTTTGGAAAGGACTCACTAGAAAGAACTTTGCTTGTATGTAGCCCAAAGGAGGAAGGGGCACAAGATACCCTTTCAGTGGTATTTAAAACTAGATTTGAATAATTATTTGTCCAGTTGTCTCATTCTAGGAGCTTACCCATATATCTGACACTTATTGTGGGTTTAAACATTGAGCTAGGTATAGTTCAGAGAAAGAGGAGTCCAGTCCCTGCCTCCAGGGAGTTTGGGAGTTACCTATTTGATAGAAGGAAGCAAGACTTGGCTTCCTATTACCTAATCCAGTTGAGCAATAAACAGGGAGAGACTCCAGGATAAAGTGCCTGACAGAGGTCAGAGTAGGGGGTGCATGTGAGAGAGTGTCCTGTCCTCACATAGCCTCTGTGTCTTGTAAGGAGAGCCTTGACATGAATCTGACCAGAAGGCTTTATATTTGAGTGGCATCTGTAGGAGTAGATTTTAAAATGAGTAATCTGGGATTGGGAAAAGACTTCTAAAGTGGGGGAAATAAAGGATATAAGAGGATAATCAGTGCTTCTAGAAAGCCAATTTCCCTGACTTAATGCTATGATCTAGACTTTACAATTTCAAGAATGTTTTACTGTCAAAAATAGAAGGACTGAGAAATTTTTATTTAAAAACATTTTTTTTCCTCTGCTTTTAAGTGGAAACACATCTACTGCATTTAATTTCTTTATATAGGAATGCATCATTGAAGTTTTTATCTTCTGTGAATCAGTATTTGTACAACCTTAGGTTTCTTGTTTCCCGAGGCATGAATATGACTGTTTGCTTTCTTTAAAGCCTAACATTCATAGTAAGAGGATATGTTTTATCCAGAGTAAGACATACACAAATATACTAAGATCTTCTTAAAATTTACTTAATACAACAAAGAGATCTCTAAGTGTCATAAGCATGTACCTTTTGATATGTTCAGCCTGATTAGTTTTAGATTTAAAAATCATTAAATGCTTCCAAAGTTATATATACACCTTAACTTTCAGTCTTCATTATTTTCAAATCAAATCAATGAATCAAATTAAATTGGTATGCTTACCAATTTATTGGTATGTCAACATATTTACTCTCATTTTCTAAATTTAAATGACCTTCCACTATCTGTGAAGGTATGGAAACACCAAAGATGTTATAAAATGTATCCAGTATGTTGTTACTCTTTTTTTCAGCATTAAGTAAAATTTGGGGGCTTTGAGGAAGAATTTTTAGTTCCTTCTCGGACTTATTTATGCAAAGTTATAATTCTTGGCAGCTTAATACAAATTGCTTTTGAATTTTAAGAAGAAACCACATCTTTCCCCTAACAATGCCTGAACTTAGCAGGCATCCAATTAATTTGAAATTAATTTCCTCTAATCTTATTTTGATGTTGCTGGCAACAACTTTTTATATTTTCTTCCTTGAGGTCACTAGCTTTTTGGTAGAAATTGCTCTTTTTAAAGATGGAGAAATACCTTCTGCCTTTAACCTTTCTCTGTGTTGGCCAATACATGGTAGTCAGTCTCTGACTTATGCTTGCGGACGTAGCTGGAAATATTAATCCCTCTGTGAAGCTTGGCATCTCTCCTGCTGAAACTTCCCCCTCTGTATGTCCTCCACTGTGCCATAAACCTTCCATTAAGCCACCTATTATATTACTATAATAACTTTTCTGTATGTCTATCTCTCACTCCATGAAGATAAGTTTTATTTACCTTCATAAACTCTGGACCCAGAAATACCCAGTGCCAAGAGAAATAGTTTAATAAGAAATTTCTTTACATTCTTATTTAATGTAACTATAATCTCTATATAAGAGTGATGAAAATAATTTTAAAACCTCAGGGTAGCATAGCAAAATGTGTCTGCTGAGAGCTTTATATTGGCAAAAGGTAAAGATTTAGATCTGGGCAAGGAAATGTTTGTATGTGACCATGTATCCTTATGTCTTCCTACTAATCTTTGCTATTGCTTGTTGTATGGATGCATAAACTCAAGGTCATCCATTCCATACTGATGCTGAAAATTTTAGCATTTATATAATTTTCTTAGTTTTCCTTGTGTTATCTCCTCTGTAAAAATGTGGCTCATAATACCCAATTAGAGAATTTTTTGTGGACTTAAATAATGACAAATGGAAGCATTTAGTATGACACCTGGCCCATGGTATAATGTTAACAAATAAGTCTTCTCCCTTACTCTTTCCTAGAACTTTTCAAAGTGTTCTATGTGAAAGGGAAGAAATAGAATATATTAATCAAGTAGAAAATTTTTATTTTCATATTTAATAACTAAATTTAAATTATGTTGAAGATGTTTAAATATTTAAAATAAATTTGAGAAGTCCAAAGAGCAGGAACCAGAATAGCTTTAAAAAATCAACTTCACTCTAGTGATAGTATCTAGTGCATGGCAATCAAAAAGAGGTAAAAGTTATTCTAATTATCCAGGAATTGAACTTTAAATTGGTGAGCATTGCTAAAGAGGAACAAAGAATAATGACATATACACAAAACGAAAGCAATGCTTTAGCAAATATCAAACCAGAACCTAGAAGAAGATATGTGACAAGAGGTAAAAACTAAGAAAACAGAAGCATAAGGAGAAAAAGAAAGCAATGTTTTTTTGAAAACCATTAGGGCAATGTAGAATAAGCATTTCCAGTTCTCTGGGTCTCTGTGACCTCTTTTGCTCAATTATCAGGACCAGATGATTCCTAAGATTCCTTCAATTTCTGCAGTATAAAGGTCATGAACAGAGGGAAGAAATGTGTCATGCGTAGAAGTGGGTGAAAGGTCTTTGAACTAAGAGTAACAGCTATTTATATCTGAGTAAATGTGGATGTTCTGGGAGCCTAGGAAACTCTGTTATCTTCTACTGTAGAATCTTTCTATAGAATTGTCCTCTGTATGTGAGGTGTGTCCCCAGAATGTGAGCTCCTTGCAGGGAGGTGTTGCTAACCTATCCAAGCTGATTTGAATATATTCTATTATTGGTTTATCTTAGTAAATATTGGTAGCTTTCAACAACTAACAGCAGGGAGAGCTATAAATCTCCTTCTTAAAACAGACAAAGTGAAAGCTCTCTCAAATTGGCTTCTAACTGAAGCAGATGAGCAGCAAGCAGGAACAACCTGTTGCCCATGCTCCACAAAGCTTTCATGTTCTGTACTTTTCAGTGTCTCAGTAGTCCTTACGTGGACAATTCAAAGGCATATGCTTAACATGCTAACCATGGAATTCAGCTAACCATACCGTCATAGTCAGACAATGGGGAATGCCCCCAAATCAAAAGCTACACAATGGGCCATTTCTCAACTGAGCCTTAGGCATCTGGGCTTGGTGGGTTTTTATAGCCTGTGATGTAAGAGTAGGGAGTTAGCCATATTTCTAGCCAACTCATAAATCTTTGAAGCCATTCATTTCACCACTGGGAACCTCATTATTATTTTTTATGGAAAGTTTCAGATTTTACGAAATAAAGGTAATTAAATTACAGATTTTGATTACATGGTAAATAGCTCTAGAATGAATGTTCACAACCAGGGTAGCACCCCACTTTAGAAGGTGGATTAAAAGTGTTCAGTACTCACACATTGTATTTATTCTCTTTTGTTTGTTTCAAGTTTTTGTTTAAATTCTAGTTAACATAGAGTGCACACATTGTATTTTATATGGAAATATTTGTAATGCATTGCAGAAAAACTCATGGTAGGAAACATGCTTTCTTCCTCTTTGTGGCAGAGTTCTTGGAACACAGTGGTCACATGATAAATCTTCACCAAATATGTGTATGTATAAGGATGCATATCATCAACAGTAATCCCCAGGAAATTACTGCCTAAATGATGGGAGAAAAATCATATTTTCTTGTCTAATTTAGCTTATATTATAATGGCTCGATTTATTTTTGGAGTGTCTTTACTTTTTTATTCTAATGAGTTGCAAAAATAAGAGTACACCCACCAAATATTGCTATCTTAGTCCTCTTACATGGCAAAAGAATGTCATAACCATTGTAGACCCCAACCTGTTGATTTTGCAATGCCCTCACCAAGAAGCCTCTTCTCTCCAGCTTTTACAAACTAGAATATTCATCGATGCTTTGATTCTTCTCCTAAGAGAAGTGTGCATGTTTTTATCAGGTTCCTATAACAAAGACACAGGATGAAAAGAGTCAAGGGAACCGCTCTAAGAAAATAAGTAGGAATATCCCTGGAGAGGGATCTGCTTCTGTGTTCTTTTAAACGTCACAACGTAATTGTTTCTTTCTATCCTTTTTTTTTTTTTTTTTTTTTTTTTTTTTTTTTTTTTTTTTTTAAAGAAAGAACCAGGGTGAGGAGCAGCTCACTTGCAAGCTGGGGAAGTTGGCAAACACTGGCGGCAGAGCCTAACTTTGGTTTAGAAATCATACTGCCTCAGTGGAGTGTCACTCAAAACTCCACAGCCATTCTTGGATACTTGAAGGTGGGGCTCACAGCAGTCAGCAGTGATTTGACCCAGCACTTGGGGCAAACACAACCACAGTTATCAGTGTTAATTCCATTGTCTTCCAACCAGCATTTTGCAAGTGAGTTAATATTGGAGGATTTGCACTTTTTCATCGGACTTCAAACTGGTAATTATGCTTATGTAATCCCTGTGAAGTTTTCTACCCTAACAACATAGGATGCAAGACGGGTTCCTCTAATACTAAAATCTTACTTTGATCTGGTTTTTTGCTTTCTTCTTATCCAGTTTAAGCTCTACCTGCATTTCTCTCTTCTCTCGGGCAGTATTTGAGATACAGACCTACAGGCACCCTGTCCCCAGCTTTTTGATAAGAAGTTGTATCTAAAAGAAAATAGAAGGAGTTGTAACTTTACCATGTATGATCTTGCCAGTAATAAATACAATACTAAGTGATAAGAGGGTATTAAAAAATACTCAGAAGTATTGAAACCCTCCAACAAACGTGATTATATACATGCAGCAGTGGAGGAGTATCTTAACAGAGCAACAACATACTAAAGGACAAATTCATGCACGGTTCTTTTATTCTTAAGAATATCTATGCCCAGGGAGACTGTTAAACTGCAGATGAATTTTTATAATTGCCTGAAGAGGCAATTGTAATATAATTATGCAAGTTTTGGACTCTCTTATATGAAGATTGTAACGCAGAGTGGGTGTCTTCCCAGTCTTGAAGAAGAATCTATCCTTTCCCATTTAGCATCAACAGTAATCAGTAGTTATCACAGGCAGAGTTTCTACTGCTGAAATTCCTGGTATGTCTCCAGTCAACAGGTGGCTTCCTGGGACTTGTATGAGAGGTGACATGTCAACTTTATTTTACATTCAGGTTACAGAACTCTATCATCATATTGTATACCTGGCAGGTTACTGAATCTTTGATGCAACAGCTAACAGGATACAGGAAGTAATGTTACAAAATTTACCATTAAATTAGAACCAGTTTTCAATTTGTACATCATTCCTCCAATGTTTTTCCTGGTAAGAGCTAGCCACATGGAATGATAATGGGAGGCAGGTATTAGAATTAGGTAAAATTTTACAGATTTCAGACCTAATCATTTTACTGTTCACATATAACCATTTCTAGTAATGGTGTTTTATTCTGACCTGCATTGTGATACAGTATTCTATAGGAACAAATGATATCTGTCTGTGTGCCTTAACTCTCTTTCACTTTGATTATCTCAAA
Source organism: Panthera tigris (assembly GCF_018350195.1). Taxonomy (NCBI): domain Eukaryota; kingdom Metazoa; phylum Chordata; class Mammalia; order Carnivora; family Felidae; genus Panthera; species Panthera tigris. The sequence continues at coordinate 84,141,881 of NC_056661.1, forward strand.
TAGTTGGAAAGTAAGCCCTGTGAATTAAGAGCTCTAGAGGCAGTGGTTTGCCTCTGTGGGTACTGTGTGAAGACAGGAGACTGGGGGAGAGTGTTTGACATAGACAGGGGCGGGAAATGCTAATATTACCTCATTCAAAGAATTCCTAACCTTCCTTGTACCTCAGACCTATACAATTCTATTTGATGTTTGGGTGGTTAATTATTCAAGCATTCTAGACAAGCCATAATTAAACATTTCAATATAAAATCACAAGCAATTACTGATCTATAATTATGTATGGTACCTAAGTATAAATAATTAGAAAACAAAAAAATTGAAATGACCTGCTGTGTGGTAATGCTGCTAAACAGATATATTTTTTTACACTAAAAGGCAAGGACTTTATGAATGCTGGCATTATGTAAATGACTTTGTCTTTAGAAAGTTGGATTGTGCGTGGTATCTTGTCTGTTTACTCAAACATTTGCCTGCTCAACACATACTAGGTATTGATCATTTTCTGTACCTAATTTCATCCACTTAGCACTTTAACAATCAATTCCCTATCACAAATATTATTTGATAACTTAAATGGATATCAACACAGGGACGTTTTATAGCAGGTCACTGCTCTATTGGGTCATCAGGGAATCTTCCACTGAGTCTGGTACCACAAGTTTTCATATTTCTCCCTTAAGGATGATGAAAGATCAGTGGATTCCTAAGTATCTGAAGTCTGTGGAGCCTTGGGTTGCTTAGAAACAGTGAATATGGGCTTGCTATGGCAACCCAATTTATCAGTGAATGAAAAGCCAGTTTAGCTGGCATTGTGCCACCTCTCCATACTTTGATGGTAAGAATATTCAGATCAGATCCTCTATTGTATCAGTATTTTTTATTATTTATAAATAAAACTATATTTATTAGCAATTTACATATTTATATATTTATTTACCAATTACAAATTACCAAATTTTGACATAGGAACTCACAGTTTATGATGGATAGCAACTACATGAAAATCAAGCTGAAACTTACTATGTAACGTTAGTATACACTTCAAATTTGTTACGTCTGCTGGTTATTACCCCATTGCCTAACTTTTTTATACAGGATTTTCATTAAATTAAAAGCATGAGAAAGCAAGACTAGTAAAGTATATTATTTATGTGATTAAAAAAAAGTTTCTGTAAATTTGACTTAGATTAATAATTCCATAAAAACAATCTATAAATTTATCTATGTAATGTAGTATATTTTAGTGATATTTTCATTTTATATTCACTCTTTGTTTGCATATAAATAGAATAAATGTGGTTTACCATATTTTTAAAAATCTTATGCTTTAAGTAATATACCATGTAATCTGACACACAAAATGTATTAGAGAATTAATTTATTTGAAAAACACACCTTTTTAATAATGGAAAAGATTTTAGAGTCTGACTCTCATCCTCAGTTTGAGGATTTGCTCCTTGGAGTACATTTTCAACTATTTTGCCCTTTCTGATTTAAGACAATTTTTCCGATTTTAATGACACCTTTTAATTTTTTTTTTTAACATATTCATGCTTTATAAGACCATAACCTCTGCACCTCTTCACATGTAGGTGTTGTATTTATCTTATCTGCCTATTGACTCAAACTCTTGTATGTTTGTCACAGTCTGTGGCGGAGGCAGGGCTGGCAGCCTCTCCTGAGACAAAAATGCTACCAGGTTCTACTTACTGTCCTTTTCTCCTGGGTTTTGGCATTTATGCATTTTGTTTTGATATTTAAGAGTTCATAGTCATAGTATGAAAAGTTCTCTTGAGAGTAAAAAAAAAAAAAAAAAAAGTCCATCTCAGGTTGCCATGGGATAAGGAAGGACACATTTGGTGATATTTTCGATTTTTTCTTTGTACTTTATTCATTTTTACAGACTTCTGAAATTGATCAGTGTTTGGAATCCTCTAGCATGTCTCTTTAGCTGAGCGATGCCCCTCTTAAAGATAAGTCTCGTGTCACAGATGGTAACAAGTACAAAGACAGAACTTAAACGGAAACAGAACTTCAGCCATTTTTCTTGAACTAACTGCTATCAGAACATAAAGGCCAATCCTCAGAGGTGCTTAAGTTTCTAGTGACTGGGCCATACTAACACTCTTGACAAAGGTGCATTTTGAAGTCAGATAAAGACCCACTGTCTTTTAACAAAATAAATGAGCAGTCCAGAATAAACCCTCTAAACAACCCAGAGGAATCAAACTATTAGCAAGGGATCGCATCAGTTGATTTATAAAAAAAGATGGTCATGTAAAAAATTAGACGGTAGTGTATTACTATTCAGAAGACTTGGCGAAAATTTGATAGGCAAAATAATACACCACAACCACTTATAATGATCTACCTTTAATACCGAATCATGGTTTTTGGTGTGAATTATTTTAACAAATTTTAGGAATCTTCATTTTAATAAATATGTCTATTCCTTGATGTGGATACAGAAACACAGTTAGTATATATTAGATCATTTAAAATGTTGGGGGGGGGCACCTGGATGGCTCAGTCCATTGAGCGTCAGACTCTTGATGCTCAGGTCATAATCCCAGGGGTATGGGATTGAGTCCTGCATGGGGCTAACTGTGGGGCCTGCTTAAGACTCTCTATCTCCCTCTGCCCCTGTCCTCCACTCATGCTGTCTCAAAAATAAAAATAAACATTAAAATGTTTGGGAAAAGGTTATTTTGTAGGAGCATGTCATTCATCCTTGTATTGTACTTACTCAAGAAGTATCTGAAGAATGACAGAATCCTTTGTAAGAATGGTTTTCAGTTTTTAAAAAAATGGCCCTGACTGAGCCACCCAGGCACCCCAAGAATATTTGCTAATGTGAAAGAATCAGACTGTTTGTTTAATACATGCAGATTTTTGCTTAAAGCAGACCACAGCTGTTCTTTGTTGCACTTCACGCCCAGTGTCTACTAAATATAAAAAGGCATACATAGAAAATAACCATTCCTTTTAAACTTGATATCAGACAACATGGAGAACCAAAGATAACCTTCTCTCCTACCAAATTGTATAATATACCCATGTTTCTTTTTGATCTATCCTGTGATATCTATAGTATAGGTTCTTCATTATCTATTCAATGTGTATTTTAGCATCTATTATGTGTCTGGCACTATTTTAAAATCTGGGATATAAAAATCGCTACCAACACAGTTCCCAATGAGTACATTATAGGGAGCTTCATTGTCACCTGCACCCTTGCAACTCCTGAATGAACTGAGCTTTTTATGACATATTTTATGAGTATAACACTAAAGAGTTCTGGACATATGTAGAAGAAAATATAGTTACATGGTATTTTATGTGTGTTTAATATTATACTAATATCTCTGTTACATATAGTGTAAAAAACCATATTTCTGTCCTTGATTCTTTTTTTTAGAGGTCTCCTGATTGTGTTTCTTTTTTTTTTTTTTTTTACATTTTATTTATTTTTGAGAGAGAGACAGAGCACAAGCAGGGGAGGGGCAGAGAGAGAGAGAGAGAGAGAGACAGACAGACAGACAGAATCCGAAGCAGGCTCCAGGCTCTGAGCTGTCAGCACAGAGCCTGACGCAGGCCTTAAACTCACAGACAGCAAGATCATGACCTGAGCCGAAGTTGGACGCCCCTCCTGATTGTGTTTCTTGATGACACTTAATGAACAAGAACTTTGGTTAGATATTTTATTTGTGTAAATGAGCAGTGATCTAAGATCCACATTTTACATAGAATATTGTGTTTTCAACTGAAACTAGCTGACTCAATAGAGGGATTTTAGGGAGTCCACATAATTGACAACTCCAGAGTTAGTACTTTAATTTTTCTTTTATTTTTTTTATTTTTATTTATTTATTTATTTTTTTAGGAAGAGAGAGGAAGAGGAGCAGGGAGAGAGAATCCTGAGCAGGCTGCACAGAGTCTGACATTGGGCTCAATCCCATGACCCTGGGATCATGACCTGAGCCAAAATCAAGAATTGGCACTCAAGGACTGAGCCACCCAGGTGCCCCCAGTGTTAGTACTCTTTAGGCATAGTTGGATCAAACTTGTTGGCTCTTTCTCCTTAACTTTCTCTCTTCCACTTGTTTGGGTGTTGGCTTTGACCCAGACTGACCTACCCTGAGTTTTTAAAAGTCCCCCAGCAGGAAGAATATGTGTTTCCTTATTCTTCTACATAGAAGATGGGGATGGCGTTGGGGGGGAGGGTAGATAATAGTAGAAAGACTGATTCATACCAATGTTGAGCAAAGGACCTTTTGTGAGTCCTGAGGGAAAATGCATGTTCTTGTAACACTCCCTACTTAATCAAAGGAAAATTTTAAACAGAGCATTGGCATTCTTAGAGGCAATGTCTCTAGAATCAAAACCTTTATAAATCAAAATATGGAGGCAGTTTTTGAATCTTCTGTACTCAGTATGGAAGGACATCTCTAAATGCTGAGTCAGTCACTCATGGCTTCTAGATCACAAGTCACTCCTCCCTATACAAAAGGGACTAAGGTTCTAGGGTGTGAAGTCCCTGAAGAAACGTCACTATCTTGGGGTGCCTGGGTGGCTCAGTCATTAATCGTCTGACTTTGGCTCAGGTCATGATCTCACGGTTTGTGAGTATGAGCCCCACGTCAGGCTCTGTGCAGACAGCTTGGAGCCTGGACCCTGCTTTGGATTCTGTGTCTCCTTCTATCTCTGCCCCTCCCCAACTTGTGCTCTCTCTATGTCTCTCAAAAAATAAGTAAGTAAAAAAAATTTTTTTTAATTAAAAAAAAAGAAACATTACTCTCTTTCTTTCCTCTGGGAAATTCTCAGGCATAGTGAAAAATCCCTTAAATAATCAACTAAATTCATTGTGTTCCATCTTTAAAGATTGAAGCCAATTCCCTCAAACACATCTTAGTACTTATTTAATGGACTTAAAAACAAAAAACAAAAGACATTGTTCTCATTTTTAATTGTATTTGCATAGGATCGGATGAATATTGAAAGAGTGATACATATGATGGTAGAATATTATATCCTAGAGATAAAAAGCTTCCCAAGTAATGGATTTGCACCAAAAGACTTAAAAAGAAGATCACACTGTATTTTTTTTCCATAACCTGGCTGACATAACAGACAAGCCAGAGAAAGTTTAGTAAATAGCATAAATGTAATTTAATATTCATTTTTTGAGTTTCTTGAAGAATTTAAATATTTCCTACTATACAGAATAGTAAATGCAAGGCTAATAGAATCAGTTGCAGAATATGATGAAGTTTTGACTAGAATACTTTTTGGTAATATTTTGATACCTGTAATTGTACATTGAACTGCCACTGGAGGCTGGACGCCTTTCAAAACAGAAATATCTGTTAAGTGGATGATGTAAGCATGTTTGTAAAAGGAGTGAAGGACCAAATGAATTCATGGTTTCTGCTGATTTAGGGATAGATATGCTTTTGTAAATGCAATTGCAATAAGTCATGTGAATGCAACTCCAAATTTACATATCCCAAATCATGTACCCTTTTGAGAGCATACTAGAAAGATAAAAATGAAATGTCAAATAGTCAAATAGAAATCAATCAGGACAGATACACATAGGGTAACCAAGGAAGAAAAGAAGCATGTGAAAGAGAGGAGTCTATACGGAGCCTTACTATAAAAACAGTATTTTGTGACATGCCTCTTTATAACATAGGAAACACTGTAATCGTTTTTAATTTTGAGTTAATTCATGAAATGGTATGGTTTTACATGCTTTTATGGACTTACTTCACCTCCCAATTTTACTCACAGTAGCCTTCTTTTCTCCAGCCTACTGTGATGACCCAGTTTTCCCTGTGGAGTTGTAGAAAATGAGAGGAAAAACAGGCCTAGCAACATTCCTGGATCATATCCAGAAAATGTTCTTTAGTCCTTGGAACACATGGAGGATGCTGCTTCAAGCCTTGTACATGCAATTTGGGAAAACAAGAATATTCTCAGCATTCACCCTGAACAGGAAAGCACTGTGCTCTTAACAAAAGGAGCATCACAGAGTCCACTGAAACCCACTCAGATAATATAAGCACTCCAATTCACATACGTACCTTTACCCATGAACTGGAGGCACCGTGGAGGAGGATACTTTGCTTACCTAAATAACACAACCGAGAGACCTTGGGCCCTAATAGCCAAGAAAACAGTTGTGTCCCAGTTGTCCTGAGGACAAGTGAGCTAATCAAGCAGAGCAGAACTAGCAGGACTAGTTCAGTCATGTATGAGGGACATTCTGTAGCAATTCAGACTCCATAACCTACTATTGGTTCCTTGAATCACAACCTCAGAACAAAAGACAAGAGTTACATTCAGGAATCTGAAAGGGATGGTCATGATAAACAGGTTTTGAGTCCTTGGTTGCTTGCTGGCGAGCTCAAGGATGACCGATAATTGCAGAGACGGTGCTGATGCTGCCTGAACCCACCTAAACCTACCCTAGTACAGTTACCACAAGGTCAATTCCTTTATCAGTTCCCTTGTCAGTGCCCTATATTGCAAAGCAAGGTTTAATGCTGCTGCGAAAGTTGCTGCTAAAGTAATGAAGTTTAATAGGCAAGTGAAACTTCTTTATGATTCAAAACTGAAGTATGGAGATCACAAAGGGAAGGTTTCACTCTACCTCTGATATGTTGCAATTTCTTTCATGTAAGCAGGTACCCAGCAATCACAGAGACACATAGAGGACAGTTTCAGGATTCTGACATTTTAGAATTATTCTGAATTCATCTATCTGTCTCATGCAACATAGAGTGCTGGTGTACCACTTTTTATTCTGTCTGGATTCTAATGTTTATGGCATCTGGAATATGCCCATTGAAATATGTAAAGAAAGTGATTGAAATGATCCATAACATTTCCGGGTAAACATTTGCTTCTGAAAATTTTACATGTATATATTTTCAATGTTTTTGTTTGTTTTTCTTACAAACAACGTGAGGCTTTATTCAAACAGAAAAATACATTTAAAGTAAAATGTTCCCTCTTGGAATCCTATGGGTTCTTTGAAATTTTAAGAATTTATTTCAAGTTCTTCCAAGGAGTTCATTTGATAAGTAACACTCTAAACCAAACTTGCTGGTCTCTTTGAAGACAGAAAACTCAGGCTCATTGAAGGGCAAACCCTTCCCTTAAGCCCACTAAGAACCAACCTGGGCAATGATGGTCCGCAAACTATTTTATGTTTCTTTAAAATGCCGGGTCACTCAGATGCAGGGTTTATCCCACTTCAAACAAACAGAAAAAGAAAGGTATCGGGAATATAGTTTTTCCTGTGTAGTGATTTTTTAAATAAATTATTATTGTATAACATGTTTCTTAGAAACCTTTTTTTTTTTCTATCTTTAAAAAGAAACCTAATTAGGTCGGTCTCCTTCTATGTCCCTGAAGGAGAGTGTGTGTGGGTGCATGCACGCGTGAGTGCACGCACACGTGCATACAGTATGTATACCTAAGTCTTGTAGGAATCTGATGTCCAAGTGTGTATCTTTAAACTTAAGGTAACAGGTTGTCAGATGACACGGATGTCCATATAATTAGGTTTTTCATTGTCTCTAGTGTGATTAGCATGTCTCCATTAAATGGAATAAAATCACTTTGATTCTCATTATCCATCTTTTTTCTTTGATTAAATGTATTTTGTTTTTATACATTCATCACACACTTCAGCTTTTTACTGGTGTTTAAACAGAGTTAAAAAACCTGATATTTTAGGATTTTAAAGTACATCCTTTTGATCAAGCCATGAGCTAAAGCAAATGTAAACTGATGTCCCTAACCCCTCTTAAAATTATTTTTTTTATTTAATTTTTAAGACCCCACTTCAGGGAGTATCTTAGGTTACTTTTCTTAATGATAAAATTTGTTTTGATTTTTTTTTGTATTTCAATTGAATAGTTTTTTTTTTTTACATTTTTCCTGTCCTGTGAAATTTCAAATTCATTGATTATATTTTTCCTTAACCTTTTTAAATTTGGCATTTGTTAACTAACTGCTTGTTTTCTTTATTGATTATTGTGCTTTTTTTCCTACTATTTCACCATGCCATGTTTTCAGGCCTTGTTATCACTTTACCTGAATATTTCTGGTTTTCCCCCAAATAATATCCTATCAACTGTATAAATACAAATTACCCTGACAACTATGCTGATCATACCATGTCCTTATGTTTCGTAGTATAATTTAAATGTTGACTTACTCTACTTCCCCTTAGAGAGTTGAGTCAGCTTTGCAGTGTTCAAGTAAAGATTAGGTCTGTCAACATTTTTAGATGGCCTGTGAAATTTACATATTGATTTGGCCCTGCCCACGTGAGCACTGTCCACATATACAGAGGTGCTCTCTGTTAAATCTCTTTCACACACAGCTCCTACTATGGCTTCTATTAAACATATGGGTAAGTTTATTTTATAATTTTAATTCAGTATGTTTGCTTGTGTCCTGTGTTTCAATTTATTAGATCACATGGTTTAAGTCTAAACTTTAGTTACCCTGATATCCTATGTTTTACCTTTATTAATGTCCTTGAAATTCTCTTTTAAAGGCCATCTTAGAAGCCTGTATTTTAGTCTCTCAAGTTTTACTGGCATTACATTATACTGTTATATCTTAGTTATGTACATATATATTTATTTATTTTTGTTCCTGCATGTTAAGTCCTTCCTCACCATAGAAAAGAGGTAAAGCATGCCATTGATTTCATACTTTCACAAATAAACAAGGTAGCAATTGAAAATGATAGATGTTTATACACACACACACGTGTGTAACATGTGCATAAATATGTGCATATGTATGTGCACATCAATCTCTATGGTTAGTTATCCCCAAGGATTAAAGTGAGAAAACAAATTTTACTTACAGTTTGACACTGGTAACTAATGTTTTGAGATAGTTTACACATCTTTAGAAGGATTTAATTTCAAAATAATTCTGTTACTACTTACAGAATATGTTCACTGTTGATTCTTTGTTATGATTAGATATCATTTTCCTCTCAGTGTAACATCAATTTATTTAAAATTGTTACTCAATTTGTACAAAGGTGTTGAGAAAAGTATATAAAATTAGGTATTGTTCAAGAACTTTTTATCTGCTTTTTTTCTTTCAGAAAAGAGTATAGGCTCTTCACTTAGTCTCTCTGGGTTTTAATCCTTGATTTGGCACATACTAGCTTTGTGACCTACTCTAGTTGTCTAAGGAGCCCAACGGGTGGTATGATAGGTCAGCAAGTAACACAGGTGAAATACTTAGTTCAACAACTGACAGATAGTAAGCCTCCAGTATGTGTCAACCCCCTTATTATATCATTATCATAATTTGTAAGTCATTGCTTATCCATACAGTCCACAAATGCAATGTATATTATATCAAGATTCTTTTTTTCATTTCCTGAACTGTAAAAAAAAAAAAAAAAAATCACTTAAAAAGTTCCATCTCCTAACAGAAATGCATACAGATTTAAATTAGGTAAACCTAACATGTGATTTGATCTGCAGCTTGAGGGTGTGGATGGACTCTGTATGATGATCCTCTTTGGCAAGAAAGAAAATCAGAAATACAATGACTGTGTGTTACTTACTGAGTTCACAAATCCTGCTGTTACTAATAATGTGATCAGAACTCAGGCCATGTGACCCTTCTTCTAGAACTCTTACAATTCATCTGTCATCTGCTTCTCAAATATGTTGCAATATTTGTCATTCAATTTACTTTACTCTTCCTCTTTTACTTCGTAAATGTTAAATTCCATGAATCAGCTTCTCTAAAAAATACTGTTACAAAGGATTTTGTAAACCATACAAATGCTAAAAGAAGTTTTATTATATTTAATACTTCTGAAGTAAAGAGAGCCTTTGAAAGCATGACACTATATTTAAAACGAAATTACTGTGAAAGTTAATGGCATACAAGTTTTAAATTGTAGTAATATAATAATACAATGAAAATAGTAAAAAAAAAATTTTTTTTTGTCAAATGCAGAAGGCTGGTTGGTTCCTTACCAATTAACAAAGAAAGGACAAACAAATTTAAAGAAAAAAAAGATGAACAAGGATATTATCACGAGTATTTTAAAATATAAATGGCTAATATACTTGGGAAAATAGGTACAACTTCATTCAATTGAATATTTACCAATAAAAAAGTACTTGTTAGAAACTTAAAGTTCAGTATAAAACAGTGTAGACAGGCATTCTCACACATTGTTAGTACACACTAACAATTTCACTTACTGCTGTTTATTGGTGTCCTAGAACAGGTAAACAAAACTATGTATGCATGCAATGATATTGTAATAGTGTCATACAGTGACAGCTGAGAACTACACTTGTGGTGAGCACAGCATAACATAGATGTTGAATCACCATGTCATACACCTGAAACTAACTTCGTGTGTCAGCTATACTCAAAAATTTTAAAAACTACATAGGAATTTTTAGCATTTTTTGGCAAGATCAAAGAACTGGAAATAAAACTATGTCCATTAAATAGGAGATTGGTTATTTAACAGACAATACACCTGTTAGTATGGAATATTTTTCAATGATGGAAAAAGCACATTAACTCTATCCAAAACATGAGAATATCTCCAACGCACATAATAGGAGAAGAGTCAAGTTTCAGAAAGTATCATTTGGTGTATGAATGATCCCATATACATAAGAGGGGTAGGGGAGAATTTTATAATTTTCAATACTTTTTTATTTGTCCATATTAGTTTAATAAAGTCCCTAAAATAAACATTTGCTTAATGGCTAATCATCACCATAGCAAGTATTTACTAACTATACATATGAATCCTTTATATTCTCACTGTCAGTCTTTACAACAGATTAGATCCATGGTAACTAAGAGAGGGGAAGTAGTTAGCAACCTTAACACACTTTAGGAAGTGACGAATTCCAAAGCCACACTCTGCTCCATTGACTTTCCAAGCAGATGCTCTTCATCCCAATCAAACCATTGAATATTTGTGGTACGGACAGCCAACATAGTAACATCTGACTTCTGGCCATTCTCGCTCCGTTTTAGGTATTATTATGGTTATGACAGTTGTTGCATGTGTCCATTTACTTAACCGGTTACCAGCTATGAGCCTGGCCTGCACTCTGGGGATTCAGCAGTGAGCCAACCAAATGTCCCCCTCCTCATGGAGACAACATTCTAGCAGATGCAAAAACAGGACCAAACAGATAGCCCAGTAGATGGCTGATGGTGCTATGTAATCTGAAGAAAATAAACCAGAAGGGAGAAAAGAATGGAAGGGGCTTGACTTTGAGTGTCTAGTAATCAGGCTCCTGTCAACTGCCCTCACTTAGTTCATATTATGACCTTCTTAGTTTTGCCCACTTTTTTACTAAAAAAAGAAAAATAAGAGTAGTCATTGAACTCCCAACCCCCACTCAATACAACCATTGCCAGTAACATCAGGATTCACTTGTCTGTCTGGGTCCAAACCCTATGTGGTCTCTCGCAAAAGAAAGGTTCCCAAAAAACTGTGTCTAAGCTGACTTCATTATGTTGAAAGTTTTATCCTTCATTATACTAGATGTATGTAGTGCTGCAGTGGATTTACATAAGGCAAGGGGTACACTCATATAAAATATATCTCTTCAAAATACTGTGGGTATGTAAGCTTTATAAAATGAAAACCTCAACATTCTTTACTCGGAAATGGGTACAGCATTTTTCTGCCTTGTTGTTTAAGGTATATATTTTGCTCAAATCTAGAGAAATGATCGCAGATTTTACTTAGCTGTGCCCTCTCGGGGTATTACCACACGAGACTCAGAAAGTTCCTCAGGAACTGCTGTCTATGGGATTGAACACAGCTGCCTCTGGGAATGTAGATTTGATTCTTTGGACTGCTCTTGGGAGTGTGTGACATTTTCCTCTCCAGAGACAGTCAGAGGGTTTGGATGGCATTAGGCTACTGATGAGTGATCCAAGTAAGTTCAGTGTCAACTTAAAGCATGTATTGTGCTTGTATTTTTTCCGAAATATCTTTCTCTAATAGTGTTCATAATTTCATCATAATTTAATGATCCTTTCAATATGTTTAAAATATGCTCTTTAAAATAGGTACTATCTGAACTCCTGTGTTGGTGAGCTATTTCTCAATTTTCATACAGGGGGTGGGGGAGTAAGTGTGTTTGAATTAAAGTTGAGAAGAAAATATATCAAAGCAGCTTCAATACAATAAAATAGATGTTTTTAATCAAGATATTCATTAAAATAGCCTTTTTCTACCTTTTTTGCTAATACAGCAAATACCAGAGATCACAGTTAGAGAAATCCTCTTTTCAAGCTACCTGAAATCTGTGTAAGTTATTCTTTTAAAATGAGTAGCATAAATCACATGGAAATTGTCCAAGACCATTTCTACTTGACCCTGATTAAGCGGTGTAAAATTTGAAAAAAAAAAAAAATCCCAATATATCTAAAGTATTAATATCTAAGTATTAATTTTTAAATAAATGTGTCAGTAAAAATACCTGGGAAAAAGAAAGTAATGCCTGAGGGAAAAAGAGAACTTTGAATCCTTTTCCAGTTGTATTGCACTGCTAACAAATGAAAAGATTCACCACATACTCAGAAGGGGCCAACATGACCAATCCAATGATAAGAACTGGTTTAAATATGATCTAATGGACTAAATATATTTCTGCCTGTTATTGTTAGCTTACTTTATTTCAAGGCTAACTTTGAGACATTTATTCAGCTGGCCTGTCTGATAGATGACAGTTTAACTGTCTAAAGATTTTGATCTCTCTTACACGATTTTGAGAATTTCTCTGCAAGAATGGGTTCTTAGTATTGAGGGTCTCCCCCCACAAGGCTTTTTATTTTTATTAGGTTTTAAAATAATACCTTTCTTTTAAAGTAACTTATGTTTATGCTGTTTTTTACATTAAAACGTCATCTTAGATGTAATCTGTTTAAGTGCTATTTAATAGTTGTATTTTGGCTGAAGAAATTTAAGGGAAATTTATTTTTTTGTTTTTATAGGGATATTTTGCTCTGCTCATGAAACTTCTGTAAAACTAACAGAAAATGATGAACAGTTAAGAATTTCCAGTTAAAACAATATGCTATTTCCTTTTTTAAAGTCGGTTTGTCATCTTTGTTGATAGTATCTCCAATTGTTTTCAAAATTCTTAGTCTTTATGCACGTCAAATTAATGCTGTATAGCAAGGTACATTTTAATTCAACATTATGAAGTTTTGTAAGCTAAGTCATGACAAAGAAGTGATACTGCTAATCCTTCCCAGTTTATAGTTTCAACCCCCGGAACCCTATTCGTCATCTGGAATAATGATTGTGCAGTAAAACAGAATAAATAGAAGCAGCGCAGCAAGTCAGTTCCTTTTGTTTCTCTGGCCTCTGACTTACTTGGATGGGAGAATGGCCAAAAAAAAAAAGTCTGCTGAGTATCTCAGATATAGGGAATGGGTCCTCACCAAACTATAAAAATAGACCAGTAAAAGCCATAACAGTAGTGTGATATGTGTGTTTTTTTTTTTTTTTTTCTTTCCTAATTCCTCTGGCAACAAACCACATACTGGGATGGGATTTTTTTTTTTTTTAAGCATATTTAAACTCACACACTTTATGTAATGAGGATTTCAGTGTAGGGTTTTTCTGCAGAATACCATTTGGTCCTACTAAGAACCGTCTGTTCAAATGTTTGAGCATTTGATTGAAAAATCCCTCTTAGCCTTTTTAAAGGTAAGTCATATGCTTTTTTTTTTTTTAACAGAAAAGATTTCTATGTCCCAAATGATAGATGACTCTACTATATAAACCCTCTTAAGAAGTTGTATAAGAGTAAGCTTGTAACTGTTTTGTTTTTTTTTTTTCCAAGTCATTAGGCTTTATTTAAAAATTGGGTTTGTGTTGTTTTCCAAGTTGCTAATATTTTTACATTTTATGTTAAAAAAATATTAAAACCTTGTCTAATGGTCAATGACATTTTATTTTTGATGTTTAAAATCTTATGCCTGCTATAAACCTTTACTTTTTAATATTTAAAAATGAGTTTTAATCCAATTGAAATTGTAAAACTTTCATTGTACACATAGGCAATTTATACCTGATTTTTAAATTAATAAAAAATTATCATAAAATAAATATAATACATTAGTTATAAATGACTTGCCACTCATGTCAATATGCTTTCCAGTATGCAATTAACTAGTGAAAAGTAACTAATTACTTTTCAGAGTCATTAGTGTGTTTAAATTTTTATCTCAATTGCATTAAGTTTTCATGAACCTGACTTTGTAACATGGTTAAACACAATATGTATTTTGGATATGTTCTTGTTAGGTACTTTTTTCTAACGAAAAAGATACTATAATTGCTACTGGGAATGGTAAGTTATATTGCAAGTAATGATTCTAGATTTAATTAGTATAAATTATATAAAATTTGGTGAGAAAATAAAAACCAAAACTACTACTTTTGACTATTTAGGAAGCTTATAAATATCAGCAAATTATTTCCTTGAATGTTGATACCAAGTTTAAAGGATAAATCACTCTAGAAAAATTACAAGTTTCAAATTAATTACAGTAAGATAATTCATATATAACTGTAAATGGCATAAATTCTCTGGAGTAAATCTTATACAGTTTCTAGAATCACCAAGAAACATAGTGAAAGATGTTTTAAAAATGTTTGCATGTACTTTTCAGTCCTCTTCTATGTGGTCTTAAGTTAGTAACGTCTTTTGGGTCTAAAATAAACATTGCTTTCAATACTGGCTCACGAAACAACCAAAATGAAATTTTTAAAAAGTTTTGTTATTCAGCGTCCAGTGGTCCACTGGGTTTTATGAGAAAAAATATGTGGAAAATTTTTATTTACTAGAAACACGATTAAACCAAAACAATGATGAATCAAATACACAACCATCAGCTAACAGGTTAGCCCAGGAAGAATATCATAATTACAACTGGAAAATATGTGGGCAGAATGTACTGGAAATTTTAGAATTTCTAATTGCCTCCCTTATTTTTTATGAAAACGTTTGGGCATGTTTACTCCAACACATTTGAATCTTGTAGATTTTTTGTTTCTGAAGGAATTCTGTAACTATATTTTGATTTAATTGTAAGCTGTTTTAGTTCACTGGCCCAAGTTATGGCTAAAAGTTTCAAATAGCATCTTCTAAGCTAGCAGATGCCTCTCCATTTGGGTGATACTCTGAGTTCCTATATACATAAATAATAAATAATTTCATCAGATTTTATTGTAATCTATGTGTTTTGCAAATAATCATTCCTATTTGTGTAAACTATACGTATTTATTAGATTTCTAAAAAAAATTTGACCAATATGAAATAACACTACACTGTTTAATAGTAAGGTTGTTCAAAATAATATTTCATGATAACATATCAAAATAACATTTCCTATGATAAGAATTTTATACTAATATCATTTACTTTTATTTGGCATTCACAACCTTATCTGTTTAAAAAAAATTTTTTTTAATGTTTATTTATTTTTGAGTCAGAGGCAGAGCATGAACAGGGGAGGGGCAGAGAGACAGGGAGACACGGAATCTGAAACAGGCTCCAGACTCTGAGCTGTCAGCACAGAGCCTGACTTGGGGCTCGAACCCACGAACTGTGAGATCATGACCTGAGCCGAAGTCAGATGCTTAACAAACTGAGCCACCCAGGCGCCCCTTACAACCATATCTGTTGAGTGATACAGCATTTTAGAGAAAATTAAGCCACAGAGAAACTATGCTATTAAGACCCAAAATTGAACCTAAATCACTTGACTTCAAATTCCAAAATCTGAACTATTGTAGATCACATGCTATCTTACTGTTTATACTATAATTTGGGGTGGGAAAAAAAAGCATTCCTGTCTGAGCTTCAAGGATCAAGAAGTGCTCTAGACAATCTTATTTAAACCAACATGAATCAAAGAGAATCATTTCAAACCTATAGTAATCCCTGTAATCAAGTACTCCAAAAGACAGGCTTGTTTCTAGAAGGATCCTTAGTATGATACATGAAGTACAATATACTTACTGCTTTAATTTTTTAAGAATACCACCAAGTTTTAAATTGTAATGTTTTAAAAGTATAATTTAGTGATGTGTCTTATTGTTTCATATTATAGATGTTTATAATTTTTTTCTATTGTGAATTTTTAGCTACACCTATTCTAATATGATAAAAAAGGACTGTGGTAACTTCAATAAGAAAAGATAAGAGAGAACTTCTCATCTAGGTATTTAAGAGTCTTCTGCAGAGCCCTTGAGTTCTGTGAGGATGACTCAGAACCCAAGTGAAGTGTGATATGAAGGGGAAAGGGCCACAGAGTTCCTGCTCCCTTTTATCAGAAGAGGTTTTCTGCTTATATATTGGAATTTCATGTAAAGAATTCTGTCTCTAAACAGAAGTTTATAAAGTACTGATCTAACGGCCTTCTGTTTCCACATGATGAAATGCAACCAGATTTAAATTATTGATTTACACCCATTACAAATAGCTGGGATTTGAATCTGCATCTTACTCATGTCTAGGAAACCATGGCTTTGTAAACACACCTAGTTACAGTATAGGGCCAGAAAGTGAAAAGGAATTTAATTTTGAAAGCTAACTTTCATCATTTATACACAACTTGTTAAATTAATCACCCCTCACAACTCCAAAAATGGGGTCTGTGGGCAGATACTGTATTTATTAGGTAAAGAAGGCTGTGTATCAAAAGAACAGTGTAATGTGTGTGTGCTTGAAAACAGAAGTGTGTGGTCTGGTTTTCAATTCTAAGAAAATGTGGAGGGAAAGTTCATGGATAGAATAAGAAATCTGAGGTACTCACTCATCAGTAAGAAAATGTCATCCCAGCCCTGGCATTCATTTATGGTACAAATACTCTTGTAATCTGAAGCTTTTTCAAGTTTTGCAGTTTACATCCCAGAAAATTTACCTCTGGGTCATGCCTTTTCTGGGTGGAGTTTCCCAAGGAATACAGCTTTGATCACACATGGGAAGAATTACAGATTCTCTAAGAATTTTATCTGATTTTCTGACCTATTTACTGGAAAGGTTTATTATAGCTCAGTCTCTCAGTTTCCACCACCAGGTTTCCAACATAATGGAAAGACATAATGCTCATAAATTCATTCTGGAAACACTCCACTGATTTGACAACAAAAAAGTAAAGAAAAAAAAGTACCCTTTTTTCCTTCTTTCAAAGATAACCCAAGGGAATAAAATAGACTCACAAATTCTACAAAAGGAATAGGATCTATAATCTATAAACTGATAGGATACAGGTGATCTCCCTCTAGACTCCAGAAAGGTATGTGATAAGTGATATTTTAAAATACGCCTTTTTTTTCTTTTCTCTGCTTTATACAAGTCTCAGCAATTGGTTTTTCTTTACTGTGCCTGTGATGATTCTTTGCTTTCTAAATTTATTTACTTGAAACAAGAAGTAAATTATTGCAGATTTTGATGTCTTGTCTATTCCTATGAAGGAGAAATAACAATAAATAATAAAATGTAATCCAAAATTAGCAAGTGAAATAAATTACTATTTTAATATGTAAGGAATTTGTTATTAAGAAAACCAAGT
Organism: Panthera tigris; assembly: GCF_018350195.1. Lineage (NCBI taxonomy): Eukaryota > Metazoa > Chordata > Mammalia > Carnivora > Felidae > Panthera > Panthera tigris. Next base: position 84,159,519 of record NC_056661.1, read on the forward strand.
TCACAAGACACAGATTTACAAGCCTTACCAAATTTGAGAGGAGAATGGGGACAAACAACACTTTTTTTTTTCCCTGAAGATAAACATGGGTGGAAAAACTGGTGAATGTGCTGTAACCTGAACTTTCTTATGTAGTCAGCGTGTGTCTTACATAGTGTGTTGGGCCCTCCTTTGCCTCAGGTGAATAAAACTAAATTTAATAATATGAAGCATAAAGCTAAGGGAGGAGTTTAATAACAATACTTCATTACTCATGGTTTCAAGGCACTGAAGGATAATGAACCCAAGTAATGTCACGTATCTTACGTATTATTAGGGGGAAAAGTTGGAAACTTACAACAAAGTAACAAAAGTGAGTCAATCAAATAAAAATTTGAAAGAAGTACATAAACACAGTCTCTCTCAAAACTATTAGTACATGTGTGAAGTGATGTTAGATTAATACTTACAGCTTTGCTTATATATCATCCAGACCAGTGTTATTCCAATAACCATCTAACGGCATGATTCAACAGAATAAGTTACTGGATACTTCTTTTTTCTGATGAGCTTGACTCAACAGCAGTGGGATGGATACACTATATCACTTCAGTTTTAAGTTTAAAGCAGACAGAGCCTATGTAGGACCCAGGCATGACCATTACTTGACAGGCCTGGGGCTCAGGGTCCTCAGAAGTCATAATCATGAGTTTCCAGGTTTAGAGAGGGAAGTATTGGACAACATGTGCTGTTGCCTGAGTCCTCCAGTGGACATTCTTGGGACTCTTTGCCCCTTGCAGAAACTTTCCTCTGTCGTACATGGGCTACTTGAATAAAGGAGAATAATTTTGGCAGAAATCCAATTCACAACTAGGTTATGGCACCTAATCTGGAAAAGGGCAGATAAATGCACAAAATATTTTAGCAGCCATAGAATTGTAATTTTTAAATCATTTTATTTCCATATGTCAGAGTTGCAAATGACATTAATAGAAGTTTTTTAGTGATATTTATATAGAACATAAAATAATTTTCCAAAAGGGAAATTTAATACTTGAGTTGTTTCTTTTATGTTTTTATTTATTTTACTAGAGAGAGAGAAAAAGAGAAAGCATGAGTGGAGAAGGGGCAGAGGGAGAGTGAGAATCCTAAGCACACTCCTTGCTGTCAGTGCAGGGCCCAACGAGGGTCTTGATCTCACAAACCATGAGATCATGACCTGAGCCGAAATCAAGAGTCAGACGCATAACCAACTGAGCCACATAGATGCCCCTTCAGTTGCTTTTTAAATTTTTTTTAAACGTTTTTATTTATTTTTGAGACAGAGAGAGACAAAGCATGAACGGGGGAGGGTCAGAGAGAGGGAGACACAGAATCTGAAACAGGCTCCAGGCTCTGAGCTGTCAGCACAGAGCCCGACGCGGGGCTCGAACTCACTGACCGCGAGATCATGACCTGAGCTGAAGTCGGCCGCTCAACCGACTGAGCCACCCAGGCGCCCCTTCAGTTGCTTTTAAAAGATAGATTCATGAGGGGCTCCTGGGTAGCTCAGTTGGTTAAAGGTCTGACTTTGGTTCAGGTGATGATCTGGTGGGAGTTCGAGTCCTGCGTTGGGCTCTGTGCTGACAGCTTAGAGCCTGGAGCCAGCTGCAGATTGTGTCTCTTTCTCTGCCCCCGCCCCCTGCTCATTCTCTCTCTCTCTCTCTCTCTCTCTCTCTCTCTCTCTCTCTGTCTCAAAAATGAACATTTAAAAACATTAAAAAAATAGATTCATGATATCATATAAAGAAAACTGCAATTTGACTCTGGGGATTTCCTTTCCCAATTTTTAATTGGCTTTGCAAAGCCATAGATTTCTACAGAGATTCTCATAGAGCTTCCTCAGAGAAAGGAGTATGTCACGTGGGAGTAGGTAGACCAGGCTGGGACTCAAGGTCACAGGGTTGCCACCACTGTTGTACTCCATAGTCACTCTGCCTGTTGGTCTTCCATGTAAGAATCTGAAGAACTGATTCAGCTACTTAAATTAAAAACTGCCGATCTCATCCTAGCATCTCATTTTACACATGAGGAAATTCAAGTCCTAAGAGATGAAGTGATTTGCCCATTGTCATCTGGCAAGAGAGTAGTAGCACATCAATTTTTGGTTTAATCTCTACTAGTCTACTGGTCTTAACTACACTACATTAGATCCCTGTCTTGATTGCTACTTTAGGTATAACTTGGAAATGAGACGTAGAGGATGGTGTCTGAAATGATGATTCAGCCAATGATTACTTAATTGGCTCCCTTGGATATGACTATTTGTCCATAGTATACAGACCACCCAGATGGGTAGCATGTTACATGATTTCAGAGGGCAAGGAAAGCTGTTCCTCACATGCCATCCCCAAACAATTAATACAAAGCAAACACCACTTGCTCAGTGAGATATGGAAGTCCATAGGAAAACCAAATTACTTGTTTAGACAGCTTATAGATAGTCCTTTTACATTGGGAAAAAACAAAAAACGTGTAATATTACTACTATTCACACTTCTTAGCTGCTAGAACCTCGGTGTAAATGAATTCAGTTTATCCTCCTTTACAGTGGAAGTATCCTAGATAGAAGGCATCGGTAAAGGGAGATCACAAAGATAAGAAAGGGTAAAGAGAAATAAATAAAATTGCCATGGGAAAACTCTGTAACATTTATATTCACAATATTGAGGAAAAGTCTAATTTTCCTTATTTTCTTAGCGATGTAAGCAATATTCCTGAAAAACTAAATGGTTCCTCCAGTGGAAATAAGTACTAAGAATATCCTAAGAGTGGCACTTCTGTTGGAACAAAGCTGTGGAGGGAAAATCTGAGACCATAACAAAGTAGAATTTTTGTTATTACATTTACAGTGCTGACAGTAATAATTGGCATGTGACTCTTTTTTTTTTATATATATCTATAGTCTCCATTCTGTTGGCATTTATGTTTTCCATGGCCTTGGGCAATAAAGTAGAGAATTTTTGTTTATAAGCTACAAAGCACATTTTGGCTCTTTATCAACGTCAGGTCAGCCCCATTTAAAAAAAAAATACTGTTACAACCAAAATATGAAGGTGTTTTAAAATCCTAGAAGTAATAAATTCTTATTAACTTTGTTAAAATAGAATCCACTCGTTTCATTAATCATTTCCTTTCAATCTTTATGAAATAGCCACATACTGTACAGAAAGATATCAAAAATAAGACTGACTAGTGGAAATACACACTGGCACAAATTAGTTGATTTTAACCGAATTGGTGTGAATCAAATGTTCATGATGACAAAATAAATAATGTTGCAGTTTCATATGTAAAAATAAAACAAAAACAAAAAAACCCTGTGAGACCAGTAACAAAGAAATGTCTGTCATTAAACATCCTTTACATTCATTATGTATTTTCTTTAAATTCTTCCCACCTTTAGTGTATTCAAAAGCCAATTATTAACAATGAAATTGAAAGTACATTCTTTAAAATATTTGTTTTTAACACTATAAAAAAAATTCAAGCATGAGCTCAGTATTCATGAAAGATTTTTTTAATAGTGATTATAATTTTGGTGTTATTAGACAATATTCTGGTATTAATTTACTGACAATGTATTTTCCCAATGTAACCGTGTTTTTTTTTGTTTTGTTTTGTTTTAACAGATAGCTTACAAATGATTAGAAGAATTAATTCTTTCTGAGACTCCTCAGATCATTTCCTATAAAATTTGTATCTTGCTGTATACTTGTGAATAAGGTATAGTAAAGACACCATCTATTACCATACTTGTTTAGCATTGGACAGAGAAGACATGGGTCAGGATACCTCCAGTTTGCAGGAGAACTCCAGGCAAGATGTGGGTGGCTGTGCTTGAGTGGAGAAGCCAGATAAAGAGCAAAGATGCATCTAAGTGTCCTGGGCTGAGGGTAGATAGATGAGGGAGAAAGTACAGTAAGCAAGTTCTCCTTAGATAAGATTTCAGTGTTAATCATCCATAGGAAGAAAATTTTAAAAGGGGAATTTTAAAGAAATACTCTATATGACAATGTTCTTTATTTCTTCCACTGGTAAATAGTGAAAAGCAAGACAGGAGAGGACCTAACCTAGAAAGTCAGTTTCATCAAACAAAAATTATTTATTCATAACCGGCTAAATGCTTGTTCAGTTGTGTTTTCTTTGTACTTTGATCTTCTTGTACTGATATTTAAGCTTCTGTTTTTTATGATCTCTTTCTAATGCTAGGACCAGACCTCTGGAAACCACCTAATCAGACCTGGGAGTTTGAAAGAAGCAGGTGCTGAACCTTAATTTCTCCCCTGATTAAGAAAATGGGCTGTGACCGAAACTGTGGGCTCATCGCTGGTGCTGTCATTGGTGCAGTCCTGGCCGTGTTTGGAGGCATTCTGATGCCAGTCGGAGACATGCTTATTGAGAGGACAATCAAAAAGGTACAAGTATTCTAAAGGATACTTCTTGTCATTCATTTCTTGTCATTTGTATTTCCTGGTAACTGGCAACTTTGTATCTTTAATACAAAGGTGATTATGAGCCATTACAACTTCACACAGTTGAGAAATGTTAAAAGCATAATGTACTTTTAACATGAATGCATCACTATCTTAAGTATAATATCCAAATTCTCATCAAAGGTGTTTAGAAGTGTACAAGTTAGTAGAAATAATTGTTTTTCATTATGCCTAAGGACTATATTGATGAGCTTCTGAACGAGAAATAAGTATGTGTATTTTGTGTATTATATATAAATTTAAAATTGTGTTTAATAATGAAACAGGAATCTTTGGTAAAGCTGGTATAATTTTTTTTTATTTGGTAAACTGTTGCTTTTTATAATATATGTAATAACATAATATTGTTTTATAAACATTCCTATTTATAAACATTTATACTGATTCTGCCAAAATACTTCCGGAAATGTTATGTAGGACAAATGTCAGCATAAATGAAATGAGTTGACTGTAGTTTTAACAAAAACTAGAGCGGTTCAATAGCCAGACTTTGCACAACAAAGTAGAGTTCATCTTCCACCTTCCTTCCTTCTATTGTGCTTCACACTCACCGACTTGAACTGAGAGAGAGTAGGAAGACTAGAATAAGAAGCAGATTTGCTGAAGTCCTAAATCAGTGGGTGGCAAATTGAATCAGCTTCAGGAGTTTGAAGACAGGGTTTAAAAAAAAAAAAAAAAGAAAAGAAAAAAGTGAAGCCTCTAAGAACTTTCCAAGAACAAGATAACATAAGAACAGGGATAACTGTGAACTTTGAGAGTGTGTATCCTGCCCCAGGGCTAGTATGCTCAGGTTTTTTACACATAATCCTACCCAAGTAAAACCTATCTGAGTGCTGGCCTCAGCTCTCAGCCTGCTTAGATGTCAATGCCCTGGAAGAGACAGATAGACAGATAGATAGACAGACAGATAGATAGATAGATAGATAGATAGGAACCATTACCTCAATAACATCCTATTGTCTTATCTTTGATACTAAGACATTAATATATACACACACACACACACACACATACGTATATATACACATACATACACACATATATGTGTGTATATATGTGTGCCTGTATGTGTGTGTGTGTATATATATATGTGTATATATATATATATATATATATATATATATATATATTTACTCAATAATAACATAGGCATTTTTATCTTTTGCTAACAGGTTGTAAATCTTCAACCCCATGCATTTAACTTTAAAAATATATTGTAGGGGCACCTGGGTGGCTCAGTTGGTTAGGTGACTGTCTTTGGCTTAGGTCATGATCTCATAGTTCATGAGTTTGAACCCCACATCAGGCTCTTCGCTGTCAGCACAGAGACTGCTTTTGATCCTCTGCCCCACCTCCCTCTGCCTCTCCCCAGCTCTACTTGCTTAGCATTTGACAAAGATGACATGGGTCCACATACCTTCAGTTTACAGGAAAACTCCAGGCAGGATGTGGGGGGCTGTGCTTGGGTTGAGAAGCCAGATAAAGGGAGAAGATGCATATAGATATTTATTTATATATATATATATATTATATATATATGCATATATATAATATATATTATATGTAAATAATATAGATTTATATATTATATATGTTTATTATGTTTATATATTATTTATATATACATAAATATAAATATAGATAGAAATTGAATGTCATCCCCTCCCTTGGAATGTCCAGTTTTCTTGCTATTATTCATGATACAGTTCAAAAGAGACAGGCAGATGCTGGTGAGGTGGAGCTTATGTAACCATGTGAGTTGGAGCTCCATTGCACAGCGCTCTTGCTATTCTATAAATTCTGCTTCCCTTCTGGGCCTTCTGTGGAGAAAGAACAGATACAGTATCTGTACTAACACTCAGGCTATAATTTATCTTCTGGAAAAGTCTCCAGAATGGAAATTCCCAATAATCTCCTACTACACAGCATTTTAGACTGTTTTTTTCCAACACACAAATGGTGTCCAGTAGTTGAATATTGTTCACTTATCTTTTTCTTCTTCATTCAACAGTATTAGTACAGATAGTTTTTCTGTTCAATCATGTGCAAAGAGCTAACATCTATTTTAACTGTCTAATGTATATCTCTAACTTCATAATAGTTGTTCATGAGGAAATAAGAGTTTTGAGATGTCAAAAAATTTACTTTTATATAGTGACAGAGAGTAAAATAATTTTTTTACTTCAACAATATAAAATTTAACCAGGGGAAAGCATAGTATACCAAAACATAAAGAACCATGAAACTAGGGTATTATATGGGAATTTGCTATTTAGAAAGAGAAGTCTCAAAACATTTGATCACTTCCGAAAGATGAAACTGTTGGATTTTCAAAAAGGATAAGATTTTGGAAGTTCAAAAGAGGGCTGTAATAAAGGCATCAGAGGGCTGAAGAATATTATAGGAAAAGGTATGAAATGCAACTAAGTGCTGTAAAAAGGGAAGGAAGAACATATCAACTGTGCCCAAAATATGGGATCTACAAAAGAGATGATTAGAAAAACAACATGGGGTAAAATATATGAAGCTTTGAACATCAGGAAGAAGAATATTTAATTGGCCATGTGACAGGCAGTAGTGGTTGGTGGATCTTTCCTGGTAGGTGTAAGAGATAAGAAAACCTGCATTTAACGATTCATATCACATGGCTTCCATTTATTTAGTGCTGTGAAGAGCTTCATATACACTAGTTCATTTAATCTTTGCAGATATCTATGAGATCCTCTTATTGTACCCACTTTAGTCACAAGACCTTAAATCTACTTGCCAACTCATGTGGCCAAAAGGAGTCAGTTCCCAAACCTAGACAATCTGAAGGCAGAGACTAGATGATACACAGTCTTGTGCAGTATGATCCTACAATAAAAAGAGTTGGAGAGACCAAAAACAAGAGAACAGGGGGCACGTGGGTGGCACAGTCGGTTAAGCATCCAACTTGTGATTTCAGCTCTGATCATCATCTCACAGTTCATGAGTTTGAGCCCCACATTGGGTTCTACACTAACAGTGCAAAGCCTGCTTGGGATCCTCTCTCTTACTCTTTCTCTGACCTTCCCCACTCACACACTTGCTCTCTCTCTCTCAAAATAAATAAACATTAAAAAAAAGAGTTTAAACAAAAAACAGGAAAACAAGGAAAAATTATGCAGGACATGGCCATTTTCAAGGAGAATTTAAGATTCCCTTTTAGGAAGATCTTTGCACAATCTGCACATTATGTAACAAAGGCACTCTGGGCTAGTGTAGTGGAGTACATAGAAAAAAATGGGTGATGGAGCGTAATGGCAGTTTGGATATGGAACTAAATTAGGAGGGAGGGTAAAAACACTTCAAGATGTCCAGTTGAATTATTGGGAGAGATGTATATCTTAGGAGAATAAAAGAGGTTTTATGAGTGTTTTGACGTGAACATCAGTATTTCAAAGGTCAGTACTCAGATTGATTTGATCATTGATCTAGAGATTACAGATAAAACTAAACAATCTATTTGCTATCTAGATGGCTTGAACGTCAAGACAAAAAAAAAAGCAGAGAGATTACTATAGGTTTTATACATAATTCAGAGGTATAAAAACAAAAAAAATGATTTTATGAATGAAGAAATAAAAACAGAAGAGTGTAATTACTTTGGAGGTTAATATAAGGCTAGTGCTCAAAGAAAGAGAAAATGCTCTGAGGCAGATGAAAATTCAGGAAAAAATTATTAGGACATGGTTACTAATGTTCTTGAAAATATAAATTCAGTAGGGTAGGGTAATAAAGAGAGGTATGCAACAAAGAAATAGAGTGCTTTCTCTTCTTGTTTTTGACATAAGAGTTATCTGTCCAATCTTGTACAAGACAAAAGGGGATGGTATGGATCTAGACCCTAGAAGGAGGAAGAGGAACAAAACAGATTTAAGGAAGAATGAGTATCCAAAAATATTAAATGATAGTTTATATTGTATGCCTGCCACAAATCTATAGCCTAAAACTAATCACCAGAACCTCTCCAATGGTCAGAATCTGTGATACATTTAAAACTAAGCCTGGTTTTGCTCTCAGATTTCCATATAGTCATGTTGATCTTATCAACTTTAGTCCTATAAAGATGCTGGGACTTGTTCTTTCTTTATACAGGGTATTTCTTTTTTCTTTAGTTTACAAAACTGTTCTAAAAGTAAGGTTGGAATATATATCTGTTTGAAATACAGTCGGAGTCAAATCTCTGAATTATGTGTAAACCCAAAGAGCCAAGTCATTTAGGGTAAAGCTGTTATTTTACAAATAAAGAATAATTTTAGTACCAGTCAGTTTTGTTTGCCGCTGAAACTCACTGAAGACTACTTTCTTCATTTAATTGACTAACAGCAAATTGGGAAAGTTATTACCTATATACAAGCACCTTTTAAAACTATTAAGTTGCTTAATTTAAAAAAAAGATCAGAAAATCATCCCATAGTTATCTCATTCATAAAGCAAAGCTGGGACTGTATGATATCTTCAGTTCTAAAAGAGCACCCTGAAACTGGCATTTAAAATGGTCTAAAATAGTCCAGAAAATTTATTTCTTTCATATATATATATATATATACATATATATGTATATATATATATATATATATATATAAAATGTGTATATGCATATATATAAACAACATTAACAATAAATAACAATATTTATTAACAATAAATAAACAAACATTAAAAACATATACATATAAAATGTGTGTATAGTGTGTACAAATATACAGATGTATATACACATCTATACATATACACATGCATTCATTTTACTCTTAATTTTTAAGGGATGTTTTCTAGGGACTTCATGCTTTTTATGGATTACAGCTGAGAACTTTCTTACCAGTACTTTTGACTGTGATTCCTAACAGATAAGAGTGGAGCCAACAGGTTTATGCAACCTTATGTAGATAAGCAAAGTCAGTGGCATTAGCTTCCACAAATATAGAAACTGGCACAGCACTTTGGAAAAAGGTCAAAGTCCTGCCACCGTTTATAAAAGATAATTTATCACTTGACACTGTTAATATTACTTGATGAATGTTTAATGAATATTGTATAACAGTAGTAATTTTAAATAAATTTTAATTTCCCTATGATATTAAGTATAGAACACCAAGAAGGAAATTAAAGCTCTTTCTTTCCTCCTAAAAGACTAATGTTAAATTATACATCATTTCTTTGCACACTTCCTGAAAAGAATAATCCTTTAGTAACTTGTAAGACATGCTTTCAGATAAAATAAGTTGAAATAATTAGTTGTTTATTAAAATATCCAATATTGGACTCAATAGTCCATATTTTAATAATATAAATTAACATTTATATTGCTTCAGTAATATGTGCTTATTGTATTTCCAGATATGAAAAAATAATTTGTATAAATTATGCTAATGATAATATATGAGAACATAAGCATGAACATGAAACAGTCCAAAGTAAATTTTAAATTAAAATAGAGGCATAAAAATGAATTAAACACTACATACATTAGCATTTTAATTGCAATAATAAAATTACTTAAAAAGGGTTTCAAGAAATAGCAGGTAAGCATATATAATTTTTCCCCCAGTCCAATTTTTATTGACATATCAACATAATTTACTACTCAAGCCAAATGCAGAATCTCCCATATTAAGTTCTTACATAAACTTTGGAGGCTAATGACCTGGGTTTCAGAAACATTAAATCCAATCAGTTTCCCCAAATTGGTGTTTTAACTGATGACTTGATATCTGAGACTGAAGTCATTTTTTGACTCTCAGCACAGCTGCCACTAATATTGTAATTCAGTCTCCGTGAGCATGCACATGCAAGCATGCATGCACACATATGCCCATGTACGTAATACACACTTTTTTGAATGTGGGGAAATGGTTTGTAACTGGTCCTAACCAGAACAAATTGTGGTAGTAACTGGAAAGGCTGAAGACTCTTTTCAATATGAAGAAACACAGTGCAGAACATTTTAAGGAAGTTTTGATGTCACTGCAGTGAAAATAAATGTAAAAATGATTAAAGAAAAAGAAGTGTCACCATATACTACATGAGTTATTGCCACATGACTGGGTTAGACATCTCCATTTACTCTGGAGAGTAAATATTAGAGTTCTTCCTCCAAAGAGTAGATAGGATTTGTATAATAGCCAACATTCACTGAATGCTAGCTCTGTGCTAACACTGTTGTTCTAAGTGCTCACATTTATTAATCTCTATAAGAAGCTAGGAGGCTATATATTCAATTAAACCATATTCAACTCATGCTGAGTTTCAAAATACTAATCTCATGTGGTTCAACCTAATATTATTATTATCCCTATTTTACAAATGAGGAAACTGAGGTATAAAAAAATTAAATAACCTGCCCAAGTTTAATGGTTACCATGGCACCCAACTGGGGATTAAACCCATAGGATCTAGTTTCATTCTTAAACACTTTACTCTGTACCCGGAGGGAAGAAGCCACTCTATATGTTCAGGGTAGGGATAGGATAAGGAAATGTAACTCATAGGTTAAAATCTGCTACACATGATCCTGTCTATTAGTACTTTACAAGATCCTTGAGAAATGGGACAACATATTTTCCACATTGGTACTCTATCTACTCCACCCATGGGAAGTTATCAAGAACATTTTAATAATTACCCTAAAGTTGCCAGTGGTGGTGATGGGCAATGTTTTCCTGCAAAAGCGATAATCTAATGAGTATGTGACAAAGTAGAAGATACTACTATTCCAAACTTCTGCTTTCACATTAATGTAACAAAATAGAAGTTTCAAAGGTCAATAGTTTTCAACCCAGCTGGAGACCATACCATAAGAGTGTCATTAGTTTGGAATCTAGTCAGCACTGGGACTAGTCTACATGCTTAAAGTCAGGGACAGATACTGATGTAGACATCAGCCAAATGAGAGGATTTTGAATTACATTGTTTTTTTCATGTGCTCATTTATCAGCTTTGTACTTCTAACTTAGTGAAAGGTTTGCAAGATTGGCTAGATAGTGCAAATCCAACTTAACTTTAAGGCCTTTTAAGTTCACAAATGATGTAAAATCCTTTGCTCCTTTTAAAATTAAGGGAACTTGTGGCTTGATTTAGTCTTGGTACTCAAGGAGTGGCTAGCCAATTTTCTAACACATAGAGTAGTCTTAGGATCGGAAGAAATGCATTCCTATTTTGACTGCTTCAATGTTTTTCTCTTTGGCTCTGAACAAACGATGGCATTATGAAACTATGCAAGATTGGAGTAAAAAGACCTGATTTCTCCATTACCTGCTACAAAGTTGTCCTATAACATTGACTAATCATCTGTTTTTCTTAGGACTCATTTCTACCTCTGAATAAATAGAGATGGGGTTAGATGACTCTAACAGCTAATAATTCAATGCATTCATTTCAACTTTTTGCGTTTCATCTTTGCCATTTAAAAAATATCTCCAGATCAACAAATAAGGCAAAGTGTTTCCTGGCCTTTAGAAGAAAGGCATGATGCACTTCTAGTCTTTTGATGTTAAATGCACACACATTAGAGTTAGGGAGGTTTTCTGCCCTGCCAAGTATCTTCCATCACTGTTCCTTTTCAATTCTGTAAACATTTATTGAGTTTATTGCATTAAGAACTAACGTAAAATGTGTGCCTTAAGAGGTGTATGATAAATGATTGATATTGCATTGTCCTTAAGATTTGTATAGTGCAAAGGTAGTAATGTGTAAGTTCGTCTGTATCTTCCCCTCATAAAATCTCTTGAAATTGGTAAATTAACATAGCTTTCAGCTTCAACGATCTCATCAAACATATTTACATGCTTGATCTGCATGTAACTGTGTCTTAATATGGAGCTTGTTACTATTGGAAATAAGACTTTTGGGGAACTAATAAAAAGTTTTTCAAAGACAGTTGGTCATAAAAAGTAATGGTCGAACATCAACATGAGCACAACAGTGAACCCAGTGAAAATGCATTGCAACAGCACAGGATTTTGTAATAGCATTTCAGCTTGGTTCCCTGTTCATCTCTAAGGAATTTCCTTATTCTCTGGATTAAGCAATAAGTAACATATCCTGAAGATATGAAACTTAATCTTACTTCTACCAACTAAGTGCAGAGGTGACAGGAAAACTAAAAGACTGTAATAGCATGGTATGAAAGAGGACTAGTCTAAGAGTCAGAGACTAGGATTTTCATCACAGTTCTGCTATTATTTGCCTGGGTTACCCATGGGCCAGCCACCTGGTTCCTCAGAGCCTCAGTGTTCTCTCCTAGAAAATATGATATTGTTCAATGTCCTTTCCTGACTCATCATTCTATGAATTGATGCTTCCAGGTGAAGGAAACAAATAGATCAGATTGTTCCTGTATTCATAGATCTGTTGGGATTCATTTTCTGTGAAATACTTTTCTTCCTCTTCCTCAAGCACAAAGGTAGAGCTTTCCATTCTAGGCATTCTTCCCAAGGTGCTTAACTGGGAATACTGCCTGCTACCAAATCACCTTTGTTTGCCCTAGTTACTATAGCCTTATAGACTTTGGGCTAAGAGAGTGAAAGCCGGGGAAGGAAACTGGGAGATCATCTATAACCACCTCTTTTATAGATAATGATATTGACCTTGAGTGGTTCGGTGACTTTCCATCCAGTTCCACAGCATCTAAAGCAAGGGAACACGTTTCTAACATGAGGTTTTGTGATTACCTCATTGACATTTTTTTCCCCACTTGTTTATCTTTACTACATGGCGCATTGGTGATTTTTAACAAATTCCACAAAATAATAATAGGATAATCTCCTCATTTCATCCTTTTATTGTGTAAGTAATAACTTTAATAATAACATTAGACTGTTGTAGCTTCTGGAAACATGTCTTATTTAGTTGTCACATATATACTAAGTTAGGGATTGAGAAGGATTTTGAAGAGAAGAAGTCAAATTTGTGTTTTTCACCAAGAAATTTTTTTTTAAATTGAATAAATGTTAAGTGATCATCTTCTGAAGTGTCCAACTTTTGAAGAAAAGTTAAAGCTTTCAATACCACCAGATTTTTCTCTCTTTTTTCTGTTTTGTCTCATCAATCTGAGGACAGCAGAGAAGTTAATGTTCAACCTGGTAGGAACTTTGTTAGGTTTAATAAAATTTGCTTAATAAGTTATAACTGTTGCAATATAGGGTCACTCTAAAGCTTGCCAATGGTTGGCCTTACATCAACAGCCATGTCTGCAATATTGTACCCTGATTCCCTTTGTAAAAGGTTGACAAAAAGAGGTTGCTATAGTAATTTTTTGAAAACATTTCTGTTGCAACCGTGTGGCAAGGTTCACATGAAGAAGGTACTTGAGCTTAGTCCTTGCCTTGGCTAACAAAGTTATAAACTCCCAGAGGTGCCCATATTTACTACAGAGAAATAACCCAAACTTGTTTTCTTTTTCATAGGAGGTTGTACTCGAGGAAGGTACCATTGCTTATCAAAATTGGGTTAAAACAGGCACAGAAGTTTACAGACAGTTTTGGATCTATGATGTGCAAAACCCACAGGAAGTGGTAACTAACAGCAGCAAAATTAAAGTTAAACAAAGAGGTCCTTACACGTACAGGTGAGTCCTCACAAATAAGTGGCATTCTTTCCTTGACCATACATATTTCTGAAAAACTTCCACTTGAAAAATGCCATTGTTTTCAGATGTACTTCTTCCTGTTCCCCAGTAAAATATCATGAAATATTTTGTTTCTGCCTATATGGAATCCTGATAAGGATTTAATAAGAAATATAGATTTTATTATAAATTCAGCAGTATCAGATAACAACCCTACATTTAAGAAGTCACAGGTGTTTTACAGTTATGACATATATTCTCAACAACTCTGACATATGCATGCATAATAGAAAAAATCTTATCAGAATTTTAAGAACCAGAATATTTTAAGATCCTAAAATTGTATACATTTTATCAGTTATTCTCAAAGTGTGGTTCCCACCCCGACAGCAACAGCCTCACCTGGGAACTTGGTAGAAACACAAATTCTGAGAATCTGCAGATTTTCCCAGATCAAATGAATCAGAGACTCTTGGGTTGGAGCCCAGCAATGAGTTTTACAAATCCTCTGGGTGATTCCAGTACTTACTCAATTTTGAGAACCACAGAATTAAACTGATTTTATGTAACCGCAGTACCTGCTAAGGATTTATAGAAACTAATTTCCAAGTCATATGGGTGTTTATATTGATTCAGTGGCTTCATTCTTATATTTTCTCCAGAACTGAGACCAAAATGCTATGCCTTTCTCTTATATACCCTAATAGTTTAACACAATTCTAAATAGAATGTTCGGGTATTAGAACTAGAGGGGAATGATTAGCTAGGACTTTTCATTTTGTATACTAAAAAACTGACACCAAGGGATATGAAGTGATTGTTATGTTTACACAGACCTAAGAGATGGTACCTCCTAGATTTTTGTGTGTATTTTTATTTCTTATTTAAATTATACACTATGTGTTTTCTCCAACTATCGAAGTAACACAGGGGGGACTGAGGTGCTAAAAGCACTAACTGTAACCAAGGATTAGATTTGTGATATCCATGTGGGAACACCATTAAGTCCTGCTGTATCATTTGTTATACAAATGTGTGATTTTCCCTCAAGGATAATTACAACTAGTTACTTAGTTTGATCAGTTTTTATCACAAAATTACATATTTATTATGATTTCATATAACTCGTAGTTTTAATATCTGTTTTAGATAGTCTATATAGTTTCTTTTCCATGCATTAATATATTTTTAGATTGACTACTCACACACAAAATATAATAAAATAACAGTAGTTGTGAAGGTAGTGGCTGCTGCCATAGTATGTGATATATAAGCTACAAAGGGCTGTGGTGACTTTTCTGTCCTAGCAATTGTCCCCAAGTCTCCTGTCTCTGTGCATATGTCTGTGACTATTCACAGTACTGTTGAAGAACACTTGGTTTTCATTGTTAAAAAACAAAACAAAACAAAACAAAACAAAAAAACCTTGGAAAATGTTTTTTTCATGGTCTTAAAGTTACCATGTTATTATCAAAAACTTATATGAGGTGTGCATGGGTGACTCAGTTTGTTAAGTGTTTGATTCTTGATCATGGCTTCATGGCTCAGGTCATGATCTCTGAGTCATGCGATCAAACCCGGTGCTCGGCTTAACACAGAGCACGGAGCCTGCTTGGGATTCTTGCTCTCTCCCTCTCTCTCTGCTCCTCCCCTGCTTGTGCTCTCTCTTTCAAAATAAACAAGTAAACTTAAAAAAAAAAAAAAAGCCTATGCGAGTATCTTACTCCAAAAAAAATTGTTAAGAAATAATAATCTAAGAAAAAATGTTTAAAAAAGTATAACTTGACTGAACTGCATGCGTGTGAGGAAACTGAATAGTTGTTAGAATTTGAGAACTCTTTCACTTTTATTTTGCAGGGGTATTTTTTTTTTTATTTTTAAAGATATTCCTTGAGATATGTAGAAACAAACAATACTGAATCTAGCCCTAGACAGCTAATACATAGTTACTTTTTAGAGACTTTAACCTATGTCTCTAAGGGACAAAAGGGTTAGTTTAGATTTACTTGGAGAAGCAATGAGGGGAAGGTTGAATTAGGGAAGTGGGATTTGCAGCTAAAGTTTATAAACAATAAATCCCATTTATATAACAATGTTAAAGGGAATTCTAAACTAGGGTTCATCTTAAGATGTCACCAAAATGGAGTCATTAGTGTCTGTCTGGATACCTTAAATAATAAGAAAATAATTGATTACCTTTCAGAAAAAGTTAATAATTTCATATTCTTCCTAACAGCTAATAAGTTTTACTGAACCTGCCTCCCTATAAATTATACCCTGAATACATTTGAAATTGGAAGTGTAGGAGGATGTCCCTCTTCAAACACAACCACAGCTTATTTGGCTGATGTCTGTTAAAGTGAGTTTACTGAAATTTTGACAAGGTACAGCATTGGTCAAAGCATGAAATTGCCTGGATTGAGATCTTAATTATACATACTGTAAATTACGTGGTCTCTATGAAGACTCATTAATTCCTTGAGAATATTCTCAGGTCCAACATTAATCTTTTATTTAAAAAAAATTTTTTTAATGTTTATTTAATCTTGAGAGAGAGAGACAGAGTGTGAGTGGAGGAGGGGCAGAGAGAGAGAGGGAGACACATAATCTGAGGCAGGCTCCGGACTCTGAGCTGTCAGCACAGAGCCCGACGACATGGGGCTTCATGAACTACGAAATCATGACCTGAGCCTAAGTCAGAGGCTTAACTGACTGAGCCGCTCAGGCACCCCTCATCTTTTATTTTTTTAAGTTACTTGGCTTTGGCAGGAGTACAAAGAAAGCAATTTGGGGCAAAGTCTAAGGCAAATTTCTCCCTTTTACCTCATTAACCAACACTTTCCAAAATCTGTGTACATTTTAATTTTTAAACAAAAGAATTGAGCGATTATGTTCTCCTTCTAAAAGTATTTTCTAAACACAGGCCTCAGTTAAAAGATTTTTCTCTTAGTGCCATCTACTGGTATAATGTTGTAAGTACAACTTAAGTAAATTGGAATCTGGGTAACATTTTGCTATTGTTTCAATTATTTTACATACATAAATTTTACTAAAAATTAAAGTACTTCAATTTTAAATGCTAATAGTAGGTTCTCTAATTTAAAATACAATTATGTAAGAAAAACTAGAAGTTGACTAGTAACAGACTGTCTTGGGTGCTCTTTCGTATTTGTATATTCCTGGTATGTCTACAGTACTTCAAGAAGAATAAATAATAAAGCTTTGATGACATTATATTAAAAATAAATTTTCTATAGTACTGTGAACTCTTTTAAAAGAATGTGAGCCATTAACTAATTTGTTTATTCATGCAAAAAATTATTTATCATGAACTCAATATGTGCCAGGCACTCTGCCTGTGGATACAAAACACTCATAATCCCTACCCTTCAGGAATTTACAACTTTATTACACCGGAGTGAAATGTTGTTCCTTGTCCATGGGTTTTCAGTCTTTACCTTAGCTATCTATTCATCTCATGTATGGACATTCACATATATGATAGTGAAATGAATGATATATACCTCATTTTGTCTCAATAAACATCTTGTATTTGGAAAAGATTTTTCTTCATAATAATGAAGATTATTCATTCACCCTTCCCCATGTTCCTAAAAGGTATTTGGTACTTATAAGCCTAGACATTTTACAGCCAGGAGCTTAGAACTAATAAGTATTTAATATACGGCAGGAATGGTGAGGGGAATTGACCTGTAAAATGGAAATTATATTCCATTAGTTATCTTTCATTCTCATTAAAGTACTAGAAAATATGGAAAAGCCAGTGCTGAATACGCTATGTACTTAGAACATTCTTTCTCATTTAGGAAAATGTACTCTTAATATTCATTCCCCTACTGAAACCTTTCTGTCTCCTCCTTACCCTCAGGATCAAGGCCAAACATTTGAGGATAGGATGCAACTCTTTTATGCTTGAGATCTTGCTTACTTCTGTGCTCTATTTCCCATGATACTCCTTATTCTCACCTTGCAATCCATCCAAATTAAACAATTTGTATTTCTAACAATACACCATGGGTCTTTTTACCCCACTCCACCTAAACTTCTATTTGTCATTCAGACCACCTGGGTGGAATTGCTACCAAAATGGCTATCATTACTCCCACTATGACAGTCCTAAACCTGGATTTATATTTATTCTGGGTTTCCCCCTGGACTCTGCATAAGCTCTCATAATGACACATGTTACTTCTCCTATGTTGTGAAGATTTGGGATCACCTCTAATACACTAAAGACCCCGCACTGGCTTACTTGTCATTTTAAACCAATTGGTTGGCATCACTTGTGACGTATTCTATATACTCAAAAATTATTTGTTATGTGAATGGATGGCATTTGAGACCTGTTCACTTGAGACAATTATTTTGAATTTTATTTACTTCTGGTTTTCAGAGTTCGTTATCTAGCCAAAAGAAATATAACCCACGATCCTGAGAACCACACAGTCTCTTTTCTTCAGCCCAATGAGGCCATCTTCGAGCCTTCACTATCAGCTGGAACAGAGAATGACACTTGGACTGTTCTCAATCTGGCTGTAGCAGTAAGTAGACAAACAACAAAAGTACTGGTTTTGAAATACTCTAGGATCCACTGTAGTGGATCTTATGATTAGAACTCTCATCAGATATTCTTCATTTTGTCATTTTAATAAAAATATGTTCCTATGTCATTATTTTGAATGGATTTAGCATCATTTGGAAAAATGACAAAATCATAACAACTGAATTGGAAGACTACTTTATCATTAAAAAAAAAATAGGGTTGAATTTTAAATGTCTCCTTGTGACTGGCACTGAGGCAGAGAAATGTAGTCATCTAGGGATTAGATAAATTGTACTTTTTGTCCTGGCAAGATTGAGCAGTAATTTTAAAGATAAGGTTAGATTTGTTTCTATTAAACTTAAGGCTCGTATTAAATCCATCTATGTGTTAAAAATATGATACTAAAATTGATGTCTCAAACTGATTTTTTTTTATAGGCTGCACCCCATCTCTACCCAAATACATTTGTTCAAGTGGTACTCAATTCACTTATCAAAAAGTCAAAATCTTCCATGTTTCAAAAAAGAACTGTGAAAGAGCTCTTGTGGGGCTATAAAGATCCGTTCTTGAGTTTGGTTCCATATCCTATTTCCACGACAGTTGGTGTGTTTTTTCCTGTGAGTACCAAATGTGAATGTTGATTTTTTATATCTTAGATAAATATAATGACATTGGCAATTTATAATTTTACAACTTAGTGTGTTCACATGATTTCTGATCTGGGAGTAGATACTCTAATTTTTTATTTTATTATTTTTATTATTTATTTATTTATTTACTTATCTTGAGGTTATTCTAATTTTTTAAAGTCTCTATCTCAAATGGCTCTGTAGTTAGAAAATTTTACTCATCTAAATTTAACAATTAAATTTAAAATGAATAAACTGAGATTTAATTAGGTTTCCATTCTTTGATAAATACACAATTGTCTAAAATAGGTTGTAAGCCAATAAGGCTGCGAATAATATTTTCTGTTTTGATTCCCCTTATCAAAAAATCAAGTTTAATACTGTATTTTTCTTTGTGTTAAATGTATTCATCTTAACATTCCTCCTTCTCCAGAACTCTCACAAATTTGTGTTAATAAAAATTTAAAAGTTAGCCTAAATTGGAACACAGTGAGATTGACAAATCAGCAATGTCCTATTTTAATGCACTTTGTCAAAGATATGGCAGTTTGCAGATGAAATAAAAAGTGAATTTGGCAATGTACTTATAGTTTAATATTTTGAATTATAAATAGGACAAGCTAACTATTGAATTAGAATTTTGACTGATTTATTTGGCACTATATGTGATATTAGTTATATTCTCCAGTTTATTGTTGTTATTTTACTTTTAGATAGTGTTTAGGATTGAAAGGTTATATGCCACTAAACAGGAATGTAGAAAGCTTTAAAGGATCAGAGATTCAGTTACTATGTTTTGACTCAAAAACTCTTAACATCTTTCCTTGGCTGATTGCATTTTTAATTTTGTAGGCCTAAGTTTTATATCCACTTGTTAAAGATCATAACATTTAGAAAGAAAACAAAAAATATCATAACATTTAGAAAACCTCTAGAAGTCTTCCCTTGTTCTCAAAGTTTTTTCTTAATATCCCCTTACCTCAATATAATAGGAGTAGTGATCAAAATTGCCTTACTAGCTTAGTTATGACCAGAGTTTGGATCATGGCAACTTCTGGTATTGGTCTTTCTTCCTTTGTCTCAACCCCTAGCACAAATTTGAGGTGCCATTTATAGCCTATGTTTTTAAAGTGTTAAAGACCAATAATTTTAAAACTTGATTGCATATATATTTCAGGCCACATAAAATAATTATTAATTATCGATAACTGGTATTTGAAAAATATGAACATGAGTTACATACTTTATAACTTGGAAACTATGACTTGTCCTAGAAGTAATTTCTTCTTGTACATATCTTTTCAGTACAACAACACTGCAGATGGAGTTTATACAGTTTTCAGTGGGAAAGACAACATAAACCAAGTTGCCATAATTGACACTTACAAAGGTAAAAAGTAAGTATCCAGGTAAAGTGTGTGAACTCCAAAGCAGGAGGGGTATTTATTTAACAACTGCTAAGGCACAGGCACTAACTATGGTCCAGATCTGCCTATATCTCAGCCCTGGAACTTCGTGTTCTTTGAGGTGTTAACCCTCTAGTTGTGACAACTGGTCACTAGTGCATAGTTGCTAAATATCAGCCTCACTATAGAATTAGCTTTACCTTTGTACACAGGTTCTCTTACATAAAGAAATCCAAAGTGAATTCCATCTCTGTTGCATGGCCACCATCACAGTACACTCATACGGCCACAAATGAAAGGAAGAAAAGCATTACATCAGCTGATCAACTAGCAGATAGAAAAACATAGTTTTCTGGGTGTGTTTAACTTGTTATATTGAGCCTATCAAATAAAAATTGTTCATTCCACAGCATGACTTCATGTGTCTCTATTAAGTTGAAAACTTAATGAATCCATGCAGATGTTGTCATGGCGTTTTCCTTCAAAATTTCTTAATTTGCTATATTGATAAATCAGCATTTTATACCTTTATCAGTGCAAAAGTGGAATTAGTACTGCAAATATAGTTCTGAAGTTGCCATATTAAACTTGAAAATAAAGACCAGGCCTCCTCTGAAGTAGTAATAGAATGATTACTATTCTATCTTGTTACTACTGGATTACTACTATGCTACTATTCTGAATGAATAGTAGATAGTCATGATTTGCTTTTTTCCTTAGCTCCTGCTTAATCATCTAGAGTACACATAATTTATCATGTAAATTTATCATGTAACAAAGGAAGAATCTCAATAAATGTCAGGGAAGAAAGTCATCTTCTCTTTTAATCAAGGTTAATAAATATGCTTTGGATCAGTTATTTCCTGGAAAGAATACAGTAATCAAAATTCAGAGAGATTAAAGGTTTTTATTAATTAATACAAGTAACCACTGCCTCACACTGAGTCCTTATCTAAAAATTGCATACAACCATTAAATATTCACTTAGGTAGTAGTTTTTCTTCTATAGATTCCATACTAACATCTTTTTATAGAAAAGTATAGTGGAGGAAAACTCACACTCCTAAATGCTTATTGCAATGAAATCACATCACTGTATATTGAGAAACACAAGCATTTTTGCCTTTTCAATATTACAGAGATATTTTGAGGAGAGTTACTAAGTGCTTCTAATTGGAGTAAGAATTCCACCTCAGTTTAAGATTTGATAAGCTTAATGTAACTGATCATGGCAAGACTGAGCATGGTTAACAGTTTATTCCGTTTAAAAAAAAGTAACATATTAAAAAAATAAAAATAAATAAACAGTGAGACTAATTAGAAAAAAAAATTTTTTTAATAAAAAAGAAGCAACAACTTCCCTTGACATCTCGCTAGATGATACATTATCAGTGGGGAAAAACCTGGTTTTGCATCACCAAAAAGTGGCTGAGGATACAGAGAAATTTTTACTACTATTTTTATTGCTTCCAGTTATATATACATATATCTTACTTAGACATCAGTATATAAATTAATAAACTCTGTCCTTTATTTTTTAATGTTTTTATTTATTTTTGAGACAAAGAGAAACAGCAGGAGCAGGGGAAGGGCAGAGAGAGAGGAAGACTCAGAATCCGAAGCAGGTTCCAGGCTCTGAGCTGTCAGCACAGAGGCTGACACAAGGCTCAAACTCACAGACTGTGAGATCATGACCTGAGCTGAAGTCAGACGCTTAACCAACTGAGCCACCCCAGTGCCCCAACTCTGTCCTACTTTAATGCAAGCTTATGCAAGAGTTAAAAGGGAGAAAAGTATAAATTGATGATCTATATGTTTCCATCTCTTTCTTCGACATCAGCTTTTCTTTCTTCCCTACACCCCTCTTCTCCCTCATACTCCCTCCCTCAAATATGAAGAAAACCACTTCATATTTACCTATATATTTTGAAAACTCAACATATTACCAAATAGTTCATTTCTCCAAATGGAAAAAAAAATTCTCTGCTATGTAGAGATATAAATTTCTGAGGTATTTCTCCTTTTTCTTTTTTCAGAACTGCTTTCTATTCTAAGTTGTGTTAACATTTGGCACTTTTTATTTTATAATCTGGCACTTAATGGTATTGGGCACTTAATTTATCTCAACAAGATGAAACCTTCAAACAAAACATAAACCACAGGACTTAGAACATTGCTTAAACTTAGCATTTGTCACACATCTAATCTTTATTTTAGCAATATTGAATCATAATAGACTAATATGAGAAAGGTACTCTAGAAAAAAGAACGTTTATTCATTTCCTTTCTTTTTATTCCAAAGGAATCTCTCCTATTGGCCAAGTTATTGTGACATGATTAATGGTACAGGTAAGGGCATTTGTTTTGTGGTAATAATCACCATGAACCCACCTCCCTCTCTCCCACAAATTCCACCACTGTACTTACAATGTTCTGAGTGTTAAGGGTATGCGTTTACCTATCTTTATATCCCAAGGACATAATTGAGAGTGTCTATTGTTACACAGGCTTAGTAAATGTCTGCCTAATGTGATGGGATTTCTGAAGATTAATCCTTGAGGATTAGCCTTTACTGCATTACTAGGGAAACATTTGATTAGTAAAACCTTGACTACATGAACTATCTTCATGGCAACAGAAGTAAAAGAGCAAAAAGAAAAACTTAGAAAAGTAGTTAATATTCACATGTTTTATAAATACTGTACAGAAAATGATTTAAAATTGAAACATTTTAAAAATGAAGATAATTACAAAAGGTAAAATCTACTTTCAAGTGAGATTTCAAGCAGAAGTAGAAACTGTGAAGTTGCAAGACAGCCCTGTATTTCCGAATAAGGTGATCAGAATGAAAGAAAAAGAAAAACAAAAACTTAACAGGTTTCATGCCCACTAACCATGAAAAATGTGTACAAAAATGAATATTCTGAACTAGAAGTGGGGAGAAAAGAAAGTAGAAGGAACTTAGATTTGCAGCATGGTTAGATTTGGCTGCTTCTTCTCCATGAAGAAAAGCAAAGTACAAGTAGACCTATTAGTTTAAGAACTAAGGTTTTAAAAAGCAAATGGGGATCAATACCATGAGGTAATTAAAACCTGAGATAAGGTGAGCTCTCAGCAATGCAGAAGCAAAGACAGAGAAGCATGATGTTTACAAAGGCAGTACCCTGTAGGAAAACAATATATTAAAGATGAAGAAAGTTAAATACAAAGTTATGTAAAGGGTGGGGAATAAGAACAAAACACAGGGTATTTACTTTCCCAAAGGTATTGTTGAGCTTTACATGCCTATTTAATTTTGTTACCACTGTCTTCTAGAAAACAACAGCAAAAACACAGTTGAGTTTGCTTTGTAGCAAGTTTCAAGAAATCCCTAAACAAAGCATTTCTGCAAATAAATTGTCAAGTGTCCTAATACTACTAACTCCAATAATTACATAAGTGTAGTATTTCAGACTTTAAATACAGAGAAACAGATTGTACTGCTCCTTAATAGTAATGGATTCTTAATGGTAATGAAAAGAAAAAAAAAAAAAAAGCTATTAAACAATTCTGTCCAAAGCTAAAAAGTTTTAAAAGGGGAGGTAAAGGATTCATTAATCACAAAAATATAAGTACATGAGCATCAGGCATAAAGTTAAAAGTATCTAAGAGGAAAAAAGAAGGAAAACAAATGAGGATCAGAGGGAGATTGGACAGAGCAGAGGACTCAGATGTGATCACTGGGAGAGAGATTCTTGGTTGATGGCCTCAGGGAAAAGCAACCAACAAAACTGAAAAAGTCATAGTATAGAAGTGTCCCTTCCACCTTCAGTGAGTAAGAGACAGAACATGAAAATATTGATACACATCTGAATGTTTAAAAAAAAAGTCTGCAATCTTGTACTTATTTCCATGGTACTTGTTAGAAATAATTATGGCATAATCTTCAATGATATTTCAGTAATAATTCTTACAGCTTTTTAATGTATTCTTTTCCTTCAATGGTTAAAGTGTTGGAAAGGCAAGTTGGAGATGATGTCCACTGAGTCACCTATCTGGGGAGTTTAAACTAAACTCTAATATCCAATGCTCTCAATACCACAATCAAATTCACTGTGATATTCTATTTCATTGATCACAAGAGTATAAGTGAAATGTAATAAGATCACAAGATTGAAGCGTAATTGAAGGATGGGCACTGTTTACAACAAACACATTCAGTTCTGTGGCTCATTTTAGTGATACTTATTTGAGACGCTAATAGAGGAGTTATCGAGTGATTTCTTCATATATCCAGTGTGTTCCATGGATCATAACCATAGTAGAAATTCAATAAATACAACAAAATCCTTTTTGTAAGGTGATGGATATATTTCAAAGCAGTTAGAGGAAATTCTAGTTAGTGAGAGAATTTTAATAAATTTTTAAAATATTACTCAACCATTAGGACAGACGAATGAATCCCTATAAAATGTAAGAAAAACATAACTCTAACTGAAGTCCTAAGTGAATTTCATAGAAATAAAAGTGCCACTCTCCTTAAAGGGTGGGGAGATTTCAAAAACAAACACAATCACAATTTTAACAACATGTGATTTTGCTATTATTTTTGTAAATATTTATTTTTAAGGTGTGGGGAAATTTAACATGAAACTAAATACCAATGAATATATATAGTATACAGACTTACTGAATATGGTAGCTGCTAGCCCTGTGTTGCTATTAAGGAATTGAAATGTGCTATAAATATAAAATACACATGGGATTTTGCTAATTTTTAGATCGATTACATGTTGAAATGATGGCATTTGAGATACATTGGGTTAAAAAAAATATATATCTGTTTTGTTTTTTTCCTAAAAGAAATTGGCTACTAAAGAATTTAAAAAGTACATCTACAGTTTGCATTATATTTCTATTGACCATACTGGAATAGAGATTTCTAGATTTTTCTAGGATACACATTACATCTAATCCCTTGCCACTGGCTTGATTTTTGAACAGACGCAGCCTCATTTCCACCTTTTGTTGAGAAGACGCGAGTGTTACGTTTCTTTTCTTCTGACATTTGCAGGTAAGACCAAGACGCTCAATGTATTTCTGTAACTTAGAATTTTTTTTTCCTCAAGTGACAAAGCACAGACCAAGAAGCTTATACTTAATAATTATGTTTTCTGAGAAGACTAAAATACACATAGGGAAATTTTTCTTGATTTATTCAGGATAAATACAATATGGAATTGATAATGTGCTTATTAACTTTTCTAAAAATTGAGGGCTGCAGGAGGATATTTTACATAATGCAAATTATTTTATTCTCATTTTGAAGCGTGAACTATTTTTTTTAAAAAAACTAAACTAGTAGTATATTCAATAGCAATTATGTCTAGAAGGTCATCCCCATCTTTCTAATGTTGTCCAGAGAAGATGATGCCATTGTCACAGAACTATGTTAATGTCACATTAACAGCCTCTTTTAAAAACGGTGGAACCCAGTAGATATCACATAAGCATTGGAACCCACGCCAGTTCACTCTTAGCCCTTTTCCTAAAGATCATATGTTTATGGGCAAACATTTAAAATATCTCCGTATTTTCCTTATCTGTAAAATTGAAGAGAGCAGTGTTTCTTCATATAGGGTTATGTGGGGATTAGAAGAAATAGGTATAGAGCCCCCGCACATTGCCTAGGTGTTGGTGAATACTAAGTAAACGATGGAGGCACACTCAGTAAATAATGAGATGTATATCAAGAACTCACATGCAAGTACCTCAGTGAGTATGTGGTGTTTCTCTCCAGGATTAAGTTTTGAAAGAAAGAAATTTTAATTGTATTTCCTGTAACCTGGGCACAAATAAAGGATTTGAGGGAAGTCATATAAATATTTAATCTACCGAGGAAATGAACTATGAGAAACATCTTCAGTGTAAATAATCCATGGTAATACATAAGCAAAAATTGCTCTTGGAAGCTTTTGAGAACAAAGAATAGTTCACGCTCAGGTATTGTGTCCTGGTATGCCTTAAAATTTCACAAGAAAGTTTTTTTCATGTGAATTAAATGAGGATTTAAAATTCTAACAAGAGTATCCAATCTTTAATTTTTTTTAACATTTATCTATTTTTGAGAGACTGAGAGCACGAGCAGAGGAGGGACATGGGGGGGGGGGGGAGACACAGAATATGAAGCAGACTCCAGGGTTGGAGCTGTCAGCACAGAGCCTGATGTGGGGCTCAAACCCACGAACTGCGAGATCATGACCTGAGCCATAGGTCATTTGCTGACCTGAGCCATAGGTCAATTGCTTAACTGACTGAGCCAACCAGGCGCCCCAAGTATCTAATCTTTCTTATTTAAAGCAAGAATATAATCTAAAAATAAGCGGAAAAAATAATCTCTAGAATGTAGTTTAGGTTCCTGGAATAAAGCTCTTTTTTCTCTGTGTTTAGGTCAATCTATGCTGTGTTTGGAGCTGAAATTAACCTGAAAGGAATCCCTGTCTATAGATTTGTTCTTCCATCCATGGCCTTTGCATCTCCACTTCAAAATCCAGATAACCATTGTTTCTGCACAGAAACCGTTATCTCCAATAACTGTACATCATATGGTGTATTAGACATTGGCAGATGCAAAGAAGGTAAGTGTTCTCAGTGTCACAGTCCATGATATAATTTGAAGCCTTGATGAGTGAGCATCATCAGGGAAATACAAATCAAAACCATGAGATACCACTTCACACTCATCAGAATGACTAAATTAGCAACACAGGAAACAGATGTCGGTGAGGATGCAGAGAAAGGGAAACCCTCTTACACTGTTGGTGGGAACACAAACTGGTGCAGCCACTCTGGAAAACAGTCTGGAGGTTCTTCAAAAAGTTAAAAATAGGGGCGCCTTGGGTGACCCAGTTGGTTAAGCATCCAACTTTGACTCAGATTATGATCTCATGGTTCGTGAGTTTCGAGCCCCGCATCGGGCTCTGTGCTGACAGCCTAGAGCCTGCTTCGAATTCTGTGTCTCCCCCTCTCTCTGCCCCTCCCCTGCTCATGCATGCTCTCCTCTCTCACTCTCTCTCTCTCTCTCTCTCTCTATCAAAAATAAACAAACATTAAAAAACTTTTTTTAAAAAAGTTAAAAATAGAACTACCCCATTGCCCAGCAATTGCACTACTAGGTATTTACCCAAAGGATATAAAAATACAAATTTGAAGGGGCACATGCACCCCAGTGTGTATAGCATCATTATCAACAATAGTCAAACTATGCAAAGAGCCCAAATATCCATCGACTGATGAATGGATAAAGATATATCATATACCACAACTTCTTTATCCATTCATCATTAGATGGACATTTACACACACACATATATGCATACACGCACACACATATATACAATGGAATATTAGTTGGCCTTCAGAAAGAGTAAAATCTTGCCATTTGCAGTGCTATGGATGGAGCTAGAGGGTATTGTGCAGAGCAAAATAAGTTCATCAGGGAAAGACAAATACCATATCATTCCACTCATATGTGGAATTTAAGACACAAAACATATGAACATATGGGAAGGGACAAGAAAAGAAAGGAAGGCAAACCAAAAAGACTCTTATGTACAGAGAATAAACTGAGGGTTGCTGGAGGGGAAGTGGATGGCGGATGGGTTAAATAGGTGATGGGTATTAAGGAGGGCACTTTGATGAGCACTGGATGTTACATGTAAGTGATGAATCACTAAATTCTACTCCTGAAACCAGTTTTACACTACATGTTAAATAAATAGAATTTTAATAAACACTGAAAAAAATACACAAAATAAAATGCAACCTTGAGGCACCTGGGTGGCTCAGTCAGTTAAGTACCTGACTCTTGATTTCGGCTAAGGTCATGATCTTGAGGTTTGTGAGATCGATCTCCTCGTGGGGCTATGTGCTGACAAAGTCTGCTTAGGATTCTCTGTCTCCCTCTCTGTCTGTGCCCCTTCACCACTTGCTTGTGCACACACTCTCTCTCAAAATAAATAAATAAACATTTTTTAAAAAATGCAACTTTTACCCAAGATCCCTTTCAACCAAAATTTAAAATTAAAGCGAGAAAGCAAGAAGACAGTTAAGGAAGCGTGGTAATAGAATAATTTTGCTTTGATTTTTGTTTTGTTTTTGAGGTCCCAGTTGTGTTCCAGTGTTGTGAAACTTAGTTATTATTAGGTAAAACCATACTGATATTTCCCTGCTACTTTGGACAATGTCTATTTAGGTCCTTAGCCCATTTTTTGTTATCTGGTGGTTTTTTTTTTTTTTGAGTTCTATGAATTCATTATATGTTTTTTATATCAACTACTTACTGAATATGTGGCTTGTATCCATTCCACAGTTACACTTTTCATTTTGTTGGTTTCCTGGGCTCCTTTCAAATAGATGGTAAAACAAGAATAATTCCTAGAGTACTTTGAACATCCCAACTTGTCCATCTGCCATATTTCTAGATTTTTCTTCCCTAGAAATTGGTATATAAAAATATGTTTTCAATATGTCTCTGAAAGAAGAATTGACTTAAAAACAAAACTTGGAATCTTATTTAGCTCACCTTCATATTGGAGTCAATGTGAAGGCAAAAAAGAAGACCTCTTAAATTAATTCTCATTCACAGACTTATTACTGCCTGAAACAAGAACATGATTGAAATTTTATGCTCAGCAGCTCATCTTTACATATTGAAAATTGACATCTAAGGAAGAACAGCAGGCATTAACTTACTGTTTAATAGGATGATGCATAAATTTTTATTTTCTTTTTGTACAATAGTGATCAGGTAATATAATTCTCCCCCACCCTCACTCCCCAATCATTGTTCAAGCCTAGTTATGCATTCTTTTATTTAAAATTTTTATATTTGGGCTGCCTGAGTGGCTCAATTGGTTAAGCATCCGACTTAATTTCAGGTCATGATCTTGTGGTTTCTGAGCTTGAGCCCTGTGTCGGGCCCTGTGCTGACAGCTCAGAGCCGGGAGCCAGCTTCTGATTCTGTGTCTTCCTCTCTCTCTCTCTGCCCCTCTCTCTCTTTCAAAAATGAATAAACATTAAAAAAAGTTTGTTTTATTTTTAAGGAAATATTTTTTGGGTGGTATGCGAAATGAGAAAAATTATTTATCTCCAATATCTCTTAAAATGTTTTCAGGAAAACCTGTGTATATTTCACTTCCTCATTTTCTACATTCAAGTCCTGATATTGCAGAACCCATTGAAGGCTTAAATCCAAATGAAGACGAACATAGCACATACTTAGATGTTGAACCTGTAAGCAAACATATTATTGATCTGATTTCATTAAATTGAAGGAAAAAGTAAATTCTCTCCTTGTTAATTGCAGTTACTGAATCACAATCTTGATATATTACTATTATTTCAGTCAAAATGACATTATTTCTTTCTATTGTTGCTTATGAAATGTCAAGGTAATTAAACTTCAGTTTCTCAGCA
The DNA here is from genome assembly GCF_018350195.1 of Panthera tigris. Lineage (NCBI taxonomy): Eukaryota > Metazoa > Chordata > Mammalia > Carnivora > Felidae > Panthera > Panthera tigris. Next base: position 84,189,680 of record NC_056661.1, read on the forward strand.
TATGGAAATTTATATGCCTATCTAATGGTTCATAGGTCAGGAATACCAATGATGGGAATGATTCTAATTGGCTTAAAACAATTTGAGATGTATAAAATAATCATCAAATAGTAATTTATAACTGTAAATACTGCTTATATGAAGAGATACTGTGTATTATGAGGAATTAAAAGATATTTTATGGGTATTATGTGAATTCAGGGCAAGATCTATTTCACTTAGGGTCAAGAAAAATCAATAAAAATTCCTGTAACTCAACAGTTTAAAGTTTTAAATGATTTTGATATTTTCCTCTTCAAAAGTCAAATGAAATGTCAAAATTTTAATAGTCATGTGTCACTTTAAATAATGATACAACTAGTATAATTACACTGAGGATACATGGATTTTTACTGAATATATATCTGGCCTTGTGTAGTTTAAGAATCTAATTATATGAGCTCTGTGTTTCCATATTGCTGATTACCAAAATCATGTTAGGTAACTATCACGAATCTAACTAAAGCCTTGACATTTGGTTGGGCAAAGAAATTGTGTATGCAATACCTGCATATACACATGTAATTATAGATAGCTATTTGGTTAAATATCACATATCTAACTAAAGACCTGACATTTTGTTGCACAAAGTTATTATGTGTGCACATACCCGCATACATATATATGCCTGCATATACACATGTAATTATAGATATGTAATAATTTAATATGTCCAATTAATTTCACAAGTTTCAAGTAGTAGCGTCATATTAAATTTTACATAATAATAAAAGTAAGTTTGGATATTGCAACTTTTTGTTTAAAGTTGGTAATTAGTTTGTTCTCTTTTTAGATAACTGGATTCACTTTACGATTTGCAAAACGGCTGCAAATCAACATATTGGTCAAACCAGCAAAGAAAATTGAGTAGGTCTCTTAAGTGAGGTTATCACTGCATGATTTTTGTAGTATTTTCTTTTCATAGACTTAACTCACATTCTTATAAGAAGTGGAAAGAATATAAAATTTCAACTTCCCTTTGCTTAATGTTATTAAATAATTATTAAATGCTTATGATAATTTTTTAAATTTATAATTATGCCTAGTGTTTATAGAAATGATATTTACACATATTTTGATATGTTTTAATTTAAGTATTTGGTGGTATCTCTCATTTTGCTAGCTGTCCAGATACTTCCATGACCATAGTTTCCAGAATTCATATTTTACCTTCCTGGGTAGAATTTGTTGAAAGGGAAAATCTGTGCTTAGAAAAAGTTAATCTAATTATATATCTGTATTAAACAGATTTGTAAGCATGGAAAATGTCTGAGGAACAGCTATATTAACATTCAAATGACTTGTTACAGGGAACAGAAATCAAGGAACTTAACCAAGTTGCAAAAGCAACTAATTTCTGAACATATATTTACACTAGTACTTGTTGAAATTTCTGTTGTGTATGTGTAATATATTAGTATATATTTTCATAATTACTTTTAATGTATATTACAGGGCATTAAAGGGTCTTAAGCGGAACTATATTGTGCCTATTCTTTGGCTTAATGAGGTTAGTATTTTTATCAGTAAACAGTAAACTTCATTGGTGTTTCAAAATTAAATATATATGTATAGTTTTTGAAGTTGTATATGTTTTCATTGCCCATATAGATGAATATATATATATATTTGAGAAAACCCAATCACATAGTTGTATCAGTTTTCAGTATTTTTCTTTTAGAAAATCAAAGCAATTTCTATCATTTTAGATTATTTTCAAAATGCATCTTTAGGCACTTTTTCTTGGCATAGTGCTTATTTTAAGAAAGAGTCATACATACATGTAACTCCAAATAACTCAAGACTCAGTGAATATTATACTGGTAATAAAAGTCAACCAAACTTATAAAGGCCAGGTTAGAATAGGTGTATGCAGTCTATCCTATTCCCTGATGACATAATTTTAGTGTAAACCATGATATCAATTAGCCCCAGAATTGGGGAATGCAGTACATAAAACTTCAGAGCGATTGAAACTATTGAAACCTTGCCACTTCCCTTGGTTAAAGGGAGCATCTTTTGGAAAGGATGTTATAAGGTCATTCTGAAGATCAGTGAAGCCTAGCATGTTCAATAGTGCTATATAACATGTGCAAAGTGGGGGAAGGATTATATTTCACTCTCTAAGTATTCTACCTTGGCATTTACTGCCGCCTTTGACATGCAAAGTGAATTATCCTAGTTTATCTTAAACATACAGATGACTAACACCTATGCAAGCATTTGGAGGAAAGAGTGATATGTAAGTGGAAGGTTTTAAGTCTTTTGCTTTGCTCATCTATTCAAATCATGTTAATCGTTAACTTTATTACAGACTGGTACCATTGGTGATGAGAAGGCAGAAATGTTTAGAAAAAGAGTGACTGGAAAAATCAACCTTCTTGGCCTGGTAGAAATTACCTTACTCAGTGTTGGCGTGGTGATGTTTGTTGCATTTATGATTTCATACTGTGCGTGCAGATCAAAGAAAGTAAAATAAGTAAGTATATACCAAAAATTATTACCTGTATTCATTTTACCAAAGAGGGGTTATAAAATTAGCCTACAAACATTTTTAGATTTGTCTACCCAACTACCATTTTCAATATATCCTCCAAGTTTTGAGATAGCTAATGTAAATTAAAACACAAAGACTGAATGAGTAAATAAGGCCTATGAGCAGATTACTCATTGCATCAAGCAGATTACTACATTGCATCTTAAGTTCTGGGAGGAATGGAATAAAAAAATGAAATTATCACCTTTGAAAGTACGAATATAGCTTTAGTGCAAAATCCTGACTTTTAATTTTTTTTATTTTTTTTTTAATGTTTATTTTTGTGAGAGAAAATGTGAGCAGGCAAGGGGCAGAGGGAGAGAGAAGACAGAGGATCCAAAGCAGACTCTTTGCTGACAGCAGAGAGCCCCATGCAGGGCTCGAACCCCAAACCTGTGAGATCGTGATCTAAGTCAGAGGCTTAACTGAGTCACCCAGGTGCCCCAGTGACATTTTGTTTCTTGATTATTTCTAGCTAATTATAACAAAAAGTCACAAGTAATTAATACATTATTGTCTAGGGCAGGTTATGGGAGATTGAAATTATTTTTTTTAATATGTATTTATTTAGAGAGAGCCTGAGCATGAGTGGGGGAGAGGCAGAGAGAGGATCTCTGTGTTGACAGCACAGAGTCAGATGCGGGGCTTCATCTCACCAACTGTGAGTTGATGACCTGAGCCTCAATCAAGAGTTGGAAGCTTAACCAACTGAGCCACCCAGGCACCCCGAGATTAAAATCCGTAAGGGATTTTCCCACTGCTTTCTGATTAATAACATTTCTTCTATTTTCCAGGCAGTAAATGAGTTTCAACCTTTATGTACCAGCTACATCAGGGCCATTGTTACTATTGACCTACAAAATGAAGATTAAATATGCTTTATTTTTACAAAACACAGCTTCTAGTTGAAGAAATGGTGGCATTATTTTTGCACTAAGCAGCAGCATATTTCTGATTTTAAGATATTATTAAAAATTTATACTTTGAACACAAAACTGGAGCCTTTTAAAATTCTTCATGTTCACAAACTGATTTCAGTTTCTATGGACCTGGCTCAAGCATGAACCAATTGTTTTTATTTGGTACTGATTCACCAACTGGTTCCCTGGTGGCAAATTCAGCACAGTGCACATTCTCAACAAATGTTGGACCCTGAACGCTTGTCTTCTTTATCAAGGGAAAACATCAGCATCCCTATTCGTTGCAATAGACTGACGCCAGGACTGTCAGTACATCACATTTCATGAGTGCCACCAATTGTGAAAGACATTTAAGAATGGAAAGTAAATGATTGGCCTTAAGAGCCATTCATTATATATTACTTAAGTTTCTTTCTCTGTGGAATCCTTTGTACAGCAACAGCAGGCATTGTAACCATTTTCTTACTTTATAGCAAATGGGCTTATATTTTATCACTAATTATGCAAATGGACATTATTTTTAGCACATTTTGGCTCTTCATGTTTAAGAACTTTGTCATCTTCCACATCCTGAAGCTCTTCTAGCAATACGGGGAGATTGTGATCTTTCTGCTCAGTTACATGCAACTTACGCTTGGCAACTTCAGAATCTTGTGCTAGCATTAAGAGATGTAAATGACAATAAAGGAATTATCATACGAAAGATTATCAAGGATTGAATTGTGTTAATAGTTATTTGTTGTAATAGTTCTTATTTCCCTTGTCACCTCGGAAAGACTGGTCTCAAACATTAAAATATGTTCTTCCTTAAATTCCTGTGTTTTTCATGGTTCTTGTGACACAAAGCATTTACCCTAATTTAATATTCCATCTGAATCTCTATTTCCTTCTGGCATATGCTTTCTGAATTCAATCATGACAACTTTCTCCTAGGCTAAATTTTTAAGCGAATAGGAGGAAAAACAAACAAACAAACAAAAAGATATTTTGTTTCATCCTCTGCAGAAGCAGGACTTGAGCTCTAAACTGAAGGATTTTTCCTTTCTATGAGGAGACATACTGGTAAGTAATCCTGCTTTCTTCAGCAAGGGTTCACTTATTGGAGAGAACTAGTCCTCTGAAAAAGTTCCTCACAGAAAGGGAAGATGCACCACATTGTCTTGTGTTTTATACACAGTGGTTTATAGGACAAAGTAGTAGTAACTGGTTTGGATATGAACATTGATTAAAAGTAACTTGTTTCCCTCACATTACCTTCCAGGGCAAATACTGAAAATCCAAAGATACTGCCAGTTTGGAGGGATCATTAGAAAATCTCAAAAGTGTACTGATTTAGTGCCTTTACATTTAATTGAAAGGGGGGGGGGTGGGGGGTGGGTGGAAGGCATCCCTGTAAGCTAGTGACATGTAAGATTAGATTCTGGACATCTTATATGTAAAAGTGGACATGTTGATCTAAGAGATATAGGAAGGAAATTAATTCTTGAACAAAGTAGGACTAAAGAATTGTATGAAAAACATATGTAGCCACCTCACACAAGATCTGGATATCCAATCAATGATTCAGACTTTAAAATCTTCATAAAGAATACCCTCTCACCACATTTAGGTATCAGGAAAATATTTTCACTTCTGGGTCTTTAATATTGTTTAAACGCATGTGTGTTCTAATATTTATAATTATACATTTTCATTCCAAACTATCTTTCCTCACCACCACACAAAGCATGGTTGTTCATACCCTAAATTTGAAAATCTACAGCATCTGCAAAAGTGTTAACATAAGTTAGACAACCTACAACATCTAAAAATGTGTTAATGCTTATTGTTGCAGACAAGTGCATGAAGAAATAAAATCTCTATAGCTTTTATCTCAGGAACAAAAAGATAAAGGGGATATCATTTAGGGAGAAAAAAAATGAAGCTACAGACAAATTGGTCATCCCTAAATATCCACTGTGAAAGTACTGGATGTCTGTGTTTGATATGTGCAAGTGCAATAATCAGTCAATCTTTTAACCTATTGTCAATGTCTGAGCTACACAACATTATTTGTAATTAAAGGAAAGGCAGAGAGAACTCAAAGTTGACCTTCATTGGCGTGTTCCTTGAGAATACCTCCATAAGCTCCTAGATATGTGCCAAACCTAAAGCTTGTCCCTCAGGCCAGAGCTCCTGGACAAGCAAATTGAGCTCTTTCTCAGATAAACTGGGCTACATGTCAGCCTGTTGTCTGTCCAATGCTCTGGGAGTGGTAATCTGTCAACAAATGTCTCCCGATTGTTTCAGGCCTATGGAATCTAGGCACATAAACTGCCCCAGACACCAGGCCAGGTAATCAAAGGGTGTTTCCTGGGCAGCGCTGCAGAAATCAGGGCACTAGATTTGTGTAAAAGCTCCCCTCTGGGAGATACTGGCACTCAGAGGCATGGCAAGGAGGTTGAAATTGATGCCTATTGACTAGAGCAAGGCAGAGGACACGAAGATAGCACCCACCAGATTCTCTCCCTGGAGAGTAGCAGGCCCACTAGTGCTATGTTAAAATCCATCTGGAGATTTTTTTTTGGCTGCTGCCCAGTTGATACCTAGAGTACTTGGCTTCAGGGCCAGCAGTGTATACATTTGCAGTTCCACAAGACTGTATATATTTCCAGACCTTAAAAGCTGCTGCTGCCTGAGGATCTGGGTCCAGTCTGCCTGAATACAGATGCCTACTGAGATCCTCCCCTTTTTGACACTGACATGTCTTGGCACACCTTCATCTACTGGGAGTCATTAAAAAATAAAATAGGCTCCTTGGAAAATCACAAAGATTTAAGAGATAACCAAAAGTTAGGGGCAGGGTTGAACAATAAGGGTCATCTACAGGAAGATACTCCTTCAAATCAGAGAGGTGGCTATTTCATCTAATGCATAGAAACTGTCACAGAAAGTCAAGCAAAATGAAGAAACAAAAGAATATGTTCCAAATTTTAAAAAATACAACTTCAGGAAAAATTCCTTAATAAAATGGAGATAAGTAATTTACCTGATAAAGAGGTCAAAGACACTGTCATAAAGATGCTCAAAAAACCCAGAAAAATGGATGAACACAGTGAACTTCAACAAAGAGAAGATAAAAGTATCAAACAGAAGTTACAGAAGTAAAGAATAAGTAAGTGTACTGAAAGTACATGAGAAGGGTTCAACAGAAGACTAGAAGATAAGATGGAGTAGAAGAAAGGATCAATGAACTCCAAGACAGGGCAGAGGAACTCACCCTAATCAGAACTGCAAAAGGAAAAACAAAAATTAAAACAAGGAAAGATACCTTAAAGGACTTAAGGGACAACATCAAGCAGGCTAATATTTGCATTAGAGGGGGCCCAGAGGAAAGGAAAAAGAGAAGGTACAGAAAACAATTATTTAAAGAAATATAGGCTTAGGGGCACCTGGGTGGCTCAGTTGGTTGAGCATCTGACTCTCTATTTCAGCTCAGGTGATGATCTCATTGTTTGTGGGATCAAGCCCTATGTTGAGCTGTGCACTGACAGAGCAGAGGCTGCTTGCGATTTTCTTTCTCTTTCTCTACCTATCCCCCGCTCACTCCATCTCTCTCAAAAATAAATAAGTTTAAGATATATATATATAGGTTTAAAACCAACCTAACCTAGGGAAGAATAGCCATCCAGAGCCAGGAAGCCCATAAAGTTCCAAATAAGATGAACTCAAGGAAATTCTCACTAAGGTACATTACAATTAAATGTTAAAAGTTTAAGACAAGGAGAGAATCTTAAAGGCACAAAATAAAAACTACTTGTTATGTATAAGGGAACTGTCCCCTCCCCCCATAAAGTTATCAGAATTCTCAGCAGAAGTTTGCAGACCAAAAAGAAATAGCACAATATATTCAAAATGCTCAAAGAAAAAAAATCCCAACCAAGAATATTCTACCTAAAATCAAAGTTATCATTCAGATGAGATACAGAATTTTCCAGACAAACAAAAGCTAAAGGAATTCATCGCTACTAAAGTGGCTTTATAAAAAATCTGAGAGGGACTTTAAGATGAAAAGAAAGGGTGCTAATTAGTAACAAGAAAACTTATAAAAGTATAAACCACACAGATAAATGTATGGATGGTAAAGGTAATTGATTATTCACTATTAAAGCTAGTATAAAGATTAAAAGTCAAAAGTAAAACTATAATAACTAAAGGGCACACAAGATAAAAAGAGGTAAAACATGATGCCAAAAAACATAAAAATATGGAGCTTTAAAAATGCATTCAAACTTAAGTTCTTATCAACTTAAGCTGTTATAAATAGAAGTTTTTATATGTAAGTATCACGATAACTACAAAGCAAAAACCTCTAGTAGACACACATTAAAATAAAGAGTAAGAAATCTAAACATACCATTCTGAAAGTCATCAATTTACAACAGAAGAGAGCAAGAGAAGAAAGGTACAGAGAAGAACTATAAAATAGCCAGAAAACAATGAACAGAATGGCAAAGAGTACATACCTATCAATAAATACTTCAAATGTAAATGGACTAAATTTTAGAACCATGAGACAGAGTGGCTGAGTGGATTTAAAAAATAAAAACAAGACCAAGATACAGGCTACCTACAAAAAAATTCACTGCAGATATAAGGACACACAGAGACTAAAAATGAAGGGATGGAAAATGATACATCATGCAAATGGAAACCAAAAGAAAGCTGAAGTAGTTATAGCAGACAAAAAGATTTTATTTTTAATTTTTTTAATGTTTATTCATTTTTGAGAGAGAGAGAGCGAGCACGTGCATGAGCAGGGGAGGGGCAGAGACAGAGGGAGACAGAATCTTAAGCAGGCTCCAGACTTGGAGCTGTCAGCACACCGCCCAATGCAGGGCTTGAACCCATGAATCGTGAGATCATGACCTGAGCTGAAGTCAGAAGCTTAACCAACTGAGCCATCTAGGCACCCCTAGACAGACAAAATAGATTTAAGATGAAGACTATAATAAACATCAAAGAAGGACATCATATAATAATAAAGGGGTCAATCCAACAAAAGGATATAACATTTACAAATATTTATACACCCAATATAGGAACATATAAAAATGCAAAACAAACTTTAACAGACCTAAAAAGAAAAATAGACACCAATATAATAAAGTAGCAGACTTTCATACTCCATTTACCTAAATGAATAGGTCATCCAGACAGAAACATTGGCCTTAGACCAGATGGAACTTAATTTTTATATACAGAACATTCCATCCAAAAGAAATACAACACATATTCTTCTCAAATGCACATGGAATATTCTCCAGGATAGACATATGTTAGGCCACAAAACAAGTGTAGATAAATTTTAAACTTAGAAATCATATCAATATCTTTTCTGACCACAGTGGTATAAAACCAGAAATCAATTATAAGAAGAAAGCCAGAAAACTTACAAACATGTGGAAATTAAACAACATACTACTGAACAACCAATGGATCAAAGACATCAAAAGAAATTTTTTAAAAATTTTCCTTGAAACAAATGAAAATGGAAATAAAACAAACACAAATGTATGGGATGCAATTAGAGCAGTTCTAGAAGGGAAGTTCATACCAATGTCTACATCAAGAGACAAATATCTCAAATATAAACCTAATTACATCTTAACTAAAAAAAGAATAAATAAAGCCAAAAATTAGCAGAAGAAAGAAAATAACAAAGACCAGAGCATAAATAAATGAAATAAAGAAAAAAAATAAAATAGAAACAATCAATGATAGGAAGGACTGGTACTCTGAAAAGAGAAAAACTAACAAACTTTTAGCTAGATCAACCAATTAAAAAAAGAGAACTCAAAATGAGAATGAAAGACAAAATTTACAGCGGATGCCACAGAAATACAAAGGATCATGAGACTATTATTAACAATTATATGTCAACAAATTGGACAAACCTAGAAGAAATTGATGAATTCCTAGTACTATACTACCTACCAGGACTGAATCATGATGATATACAAAGTGTAAAAAGACTGGTTACTAGTAAGAAGAGTAAATCAGTAATCAAAAACCTCCCAACAAACAAAATTCCAGAACAAGACAGCTTCACTGGTAAATTCTACCAAACATTTCAAGAAGAATTATTACTAATCCTTCTCAAACTCTTCCAAAAAATAGAAGAAGTAAGGACACTTCCAACCTCATTTTACAAAGCCAGAATTATCTTCATACCAAAACGAGACAAGGATGCCACAAGAAAACAAAATATAGGCCCAAATGTCTGATGAACATAAATTCAAAAATCCTCAACAAACCGAATTCAAAAATACATTAAAAGAATCATACAGCATGAACAAGTGGGATTTATTTAAATAATTCAAGGATGATTCAACATCTGCAAATCAAGCAATATGATATGCCATAGCACATTAACAAAATGAAGAATAATAATCATATGATCATCTCAATAGACACGACAAAATGCAACATTGATTAGTGATTAAAACACTCAACAAAGTGGACACAAAGGGAACATATCTCAACATAACAAAGGCTATATGTGATAACAGCACAGCTAACATTATACTCAACAGTAAAAAGCTGAAAGCTTTTCCTCTAAGATCAAGAGCAATACAAGAATGTCCCCTCTCATCTATTTTATTCAACACAGTATTGGAAGTCCAGGCCACAAAATTAGGCAAGAAAAAAAATAAAAGGCATCCAAATTAGAAGCAAGAAGTAAAACATTCACTATCATAAAGAGAAATTAAGAAGACAATCCTATTTACAATTGCATCAACAAAAGTAAAATACCTAGGAATAAATTTAAACAAGGAGATGCACGATCTGTACAGTAAAAACTATCTGATATTAATGAAAGAAATTGAAGGAAACACAAAGGGAAAGATACTCCATGCTCATGGATTAGGAGAATATTGTTAAAACGTTCATAGTACCTAAAGCATTCTATAGATTCAATGAATTACCTATCAAAATTCCAATGGCATTTTTCACAGAAATAGAATAAATAATCTTAACATTTGTGTGGAACCAGAGAATAGCCAAAGCAATACTGAGAAATAAAAACAAAACTGAAGGCATCATACTTCCTGATATCAAACTATATTACAAAGATACAGTAACCAAAACAGTATGGTATTGGCATAAAAACAAACATAGAGATCAAAAGGAAAGGATAGTCTCTTTATAAGAGAAACTGTGTTGAGAAAAATATATAACCACATGCAAAAGAATTGAGACTGAACTGCTTTCTTAAAACATGCATGAAAATTAACTCAAAATGGGTTAAATATTTGAATGTAAGACCTAAAACCATAAAACTCTTAGATGAAAACATAGACAAAAAGCTCCATGACATAAGTCTTGACAATGATTTTTTTGGATCTGAAATCAACAGTAAAGGCAATAAAAACAAAAATAAACAAGTCAACTACATCAAACTAAAAACCTTCTGCACATCAAAGGAAACCATCAAAAGGCAGCCTATAGAAAGGGAGAAAATATTTGCAAATCATTTATCTGATAAGGGATTAATATCCAAATATATAAAGAACTCATACAAATCAAGCAACAAACAAACAAACAAAGCACTTCCCAGGGGAATTCTACCAGACATTTAAAGAAGAGTTAATACCTACTATTCTCAAACTGTTCCAACAAATAGAAATGAAAGGAAAACTTACAAACTCATTCTACAAGGCCAGCATTATCTTGATTCCAAAACCAAAGACCTCACTAAAAAAGGAGAAGTAGGCCAATATCCCTAATTCACACAGATGCAAAAATTCTCAACAAGATCCTAACAAATAGAATCCAACAGAACATTAAAAGAATTATTCACCATGATCAAGTGGGATTTATTCCTGGGCTACAGGGCTGGTTCAGTATTCACAAATCAATCAAGGTGATATACCACGTTAATACAAAAAGGATAAGAAGCATATGATCCTCTCAATAGATGCAGAAAAAGCATATGATAAAATAGAGCATCCATTTTGATAAAAACCCTCAACTAAGTAGGGATAGATGGAACATACCTCAACATCAAAAAGGCCATATAGGGATGACCCACTGCTAATATCCTTAATGGGGAAAAACTGAGTGCTTTTCCTCTATATTCAGGAACAAGACACCTACGTTCACTCTCAACACTGTTATTTAACACACAGTACTAGAAGTTCTAGCCTCAGCCATCAGACAACATAAAGAAATAAAAGGCATCCAAATTGAAAAAGAAGAAGTCAAACTTTCACTATTTGCAGATGACATGATACTGTATATAGAAAACCTAAATGGGGCATCTGGGTGGCTCAATCAGTTAAACATCTGATTTTAGCTCATGTCACAATCTTGTGGTTTGTGAGTTCAAGCCCACATCAGGATCTCTGATGTCAGCACAGAGCCTGTTTAGGATCCTCTGTCTCCCTCTCACTCTGCCCCTCCTCTGTTCACACACACACTTTCTTTCTCTCTCTAAAAAATAAACATTAAAAAAATTTTTTTAAAGACAACCTGAATGACTTCACCAAAAATATTGCTCAAACTGCTACACAAATTCAGCAAAGTTGCAGGATATAAAATCAACATATAGAAATTTGTTACATTTCTCTACATTAATAATGAAGCAGCAGAAAGATAAATCAAGGAATCTATCCCATTTACAACTGCACCAAATACCATAAGATATCTAGGAATAAACTAACCAAAGAGGTAAAAGATCTGTACTCTGAAAACTATAGGACACTTATGAAAGAAACTGAAGATGACACAAAGAAATGGAAAAACATTCCATGCTCATGGATTGGAAGAACAAATATTGCAAACATGTCTATATCATTCAAAGTAATCTACATATTTAATGCAATCCCTATCAAAATACCAACAGATAGAGCTAGAACAAACCATCCTAAAATGTGTATGGAACATCTAAAGACCCCAAGTATCCAAAGCAATCTTGAAAAAGAAAAACAAAACTGGAGGCATCACAATTCCAAACTTCAAGCTATATTACAAAGCTGTAGTCATCAAGACAGTATGATACTGGCACAAAAACAGGCACATACATCAATGGAAGAGAAAAGAAAGCCCAGAAATGGACCCCCAACTATATGGTCAACTAATCTTCCAGAAAGCAGGAAAAAATATCCAATGGAAAAAATAGTCTCTCCAAAAAATGGTGTTGGGAAAATTGAACAGCATCATTCAGGAGAATGAAACTGGACTACTTTCTTATACCACACACAAAAATAAATTCAAAATGGATAAAACACCTAAATATGAGAAAGGAAACCATGAAAATTCTAGAGGAGAACACAGGCACCAACCTCTTTGACCTTGGCTGCAGCAACTTCTTACTAGACAAGTCTCCACAGGAAAGGGAAACAAAAGCAAAAAGGAACTATTGGGACTTGATCAAGATAAAAACCTTCTTCCCAGTGAAGAAAAAATCAACAAAACTAAAAGGCAGCCTATGGAATGGGAGAAGATGTTTGCAAATGACATATCTGATAAAGAGTTAGTGCCAATAATCTATAAAGAATTTATCAAGCTCAACACCCCAAAAAACCAAATAATCCAGTTAAGAAATGGGAAGAAGGCATGAATAGACATTTTCCCTAAGAAGACATCCAGATGGCCAATACGCTCATGAAATTATGCTCAACATCATTCATCATCAGGGAAATACAAATCAAACCCATGATGAGGTACCACCTCACACATGTCAGAATGGCTGAAATTAACAACACAGGAAAGAATAGAAGTTGGCCAGGGTGGAGAAAGGGGAACCCTTTTATACTGTTGATAAGAATGAAAACTGGTACAGCCATTCTGGAAAACAGTATCGAGGTTCCTTGAAAAGTTAAAAATAGAACTACCTTATTGTCCAGCAATTGCACTATTAGGTATTTATCAATGGATACAAAAGTACAGATTTGAAGGGGCATATGCACCCCAATGTTTATAGCAACATTATGAACAGTAGCCTGATTATGGAAAGAGCCCAAAAGTCCACTGACTGATGAAAAGGTAAAGAAGATGTAGTATACATGTATGTATGTGTGTGTACACACACACACACACACACATACACACACACACACAATGGAATATTGGCCACCAAAAAGAGTGAAATTTTGCCTTTTGCAATGATATGGATTGAACTAGAGTCTATTATACTAAGCAAAATAAGCTCTTCAGAAAAATACAAATACCATATGATTTCAATCAGACATGGAATTTAATGAGCAAAACAGATGAACATAGGGGAAGGGGGAAAAAGGATGGAGACAAACCATAAGAAACTCGTTTTTTTTAATGTTTCTTTATTTATTTTGAGAGAGAGTGAGCAATCAGAAGAGGGGCAGAGAGAGAGGGAGAGAGAGAATCCCAAGCAGGCTCCTTGTTAGCACAGAGCCTGACATGGAACTCAAACTCATGAACCACAAGATCATGAGTTGAAATTGAGAGTCAGATGCTTAACCAACTGAGCCACCCAGGTGCTCCAAGAGACTCTTAACTATACAGAATAAAATGAGGGTTGCTAAAGGGGGGCGTTGGTGGGGGGGGACACCACCACCCATGAGCTAAATGGGTGCGGGCATTAAAGAAGGCACTTGTTATGTTGAACAGTGGGTGTTCTATGTAAGTGATGAATCACTAAATTCTACTCCAGAAACCAATATTATAGTATATGTTACCTAAATAGAATTTACATACAAATTTGAAATAAATAAATAAATAACACAACAACTACATGAACAAAATGAAGAATCCAATTTAAAAATGGACAGATCTGAATAGACATTTTGATAAAGAAGACATACAGCTGGCCAACAAGTACATAACAAGTTCTCAACATCCATAACCATCAGGGAAATGCAAACCAAAACCACAGTGAGATACCACCTCACACCTGTCAGAACCCAAAAATCGAAAAGACAAGAAATAATAAGTGTTGGAGAGATGTGTATAAAAGGGAACTCTTGTACTGTGTTGGTAGTGGTGCCACCACTATGAAAAATAGTATGGAGTTACCTCAAAAAATTAAAAATAGAACTACCACATGATCCTATTCCACTACTGGATATTTTCTGAAGAAAATAAAAATACTAATGAGAAATATCTGAACCCCTATGTTTACTGCATTACTTTCAATAGCCAAGATGTAGAAACAACCTAAGTGTCCATCAATGGATGAATGAACAAAGAAGATATATACACATATAATAGAATATTTTTCAATCATAAAAGATTAAATCTTGCATTTGTGACCTGGATAGACCTTTAGGGCATTATGCTCAGTGAAATAAGTAAGTCAGAGAAAGATAAACAATGTAGGATTCATTTATACGTGGAATGAATGAATGAATGAATGCCCATCTCACAGATATAAAGATTGCTGATTGCCAGAGGTGGGTTGTGTATGGGGGGTGTTATTGAAATGGCTGAAGGAGGTTTAAGGGTACAATCTTCCAGTTATAAAATGCTTAAGTCATGGGGATGTAATGTACAAGATGGTGACTAGAGTTAATGTTATGGTACTTCATATTTTAAAGCTGATATGAATATAAATTTATAAACTCTTATCTAAGAAAAAAGTTTTGTAACTATGTCAGTGACCGATGTGAACTAGACTTATTTTAAAGTACAGTATGTACAAATATGTTGTAATCCTAAAACGAATGTAATGATATATGTCAATTATACTTCAATTAACAAAAAAGAATATTCAGCTTTGCTTATAAGAGAGATAACAGGGAGAGAAACTAAGTGTTAAGGAAGGAAGTAGTTTGTGTGACATGTTAGACAAAAACTAGAGAATTTGGTGAAAATAGGAAGGTACAAAACAGAAAGGTACAAAATTGCCAAAATAGGAAGGCACATATGAGTCCCTACATATGTGTAATACATTTATATGAGACGTAGCAGTATCCCATTTTCCCCTGCCAATAGCATGCAGAAAAAAACAAAAACCAAAGGCCTGGCTATCTATCAGGTCACTGGTTCTCCACAGCTGTAGCTAGACATACTTTCCTCTGTGACTCTCCAATACAACAAGGGAAGATTTTGATACCAAGCATCCTCTGTACTTTGGACCCCCTTGCTCAAACCCCAGCTCTGGTCTTACTATCTTTACCATCAACAGGGAAAGCTATTGCAACAAAATGAGAGGCAATATGATTCAGGAATAGTAGGGCTTCCACTCTGTCCTAAGTTTGTAAACGTACTCACTCACTTTCTCCTAACTTCTCACTGTGTATTTTTAAATAGATAAATTAGGTTATTTGATAAGCTAAGATTTTCTGAGACTTTCTGTTTTAAGACCTGTGGCACTGCCCCTGGATGTATACTCAGAAGAAACTATTGCATCAAGATCATTTCCTACACACTAGAGTTCTTGTAATATGAAAACAAAAACAAAAACAAAAACCAAACAAAAAGCCCAACACACAACAAACAACTTTGTTTGTTTAGAGTAACTTAGCATGCAAAATAAGAAGAAAATATTCAGGAGTGTTAAAAATGGGTGGGCTCAGGAGGGAGGGGCCAAGAAGGCAGAGCAGCGTGGAACTTTTTTTTTTTTTTGCCTTTCTCAGCCCTGAAATGCAGCTAGAATACCACCAAACCATCTTGCACACCTAGAAAACTAATTTGAGGATTAACACAACAACCTGCACAACTTGAACCACAGAACTTGGCAGGTACTTGGCACAGAGAGGTGAACTGGAGGAGAGAGAAGCCACAGAGTTTAGGGAGCTGGTTCACTTACTGAGAGAGGACTGAGACTGGGGGAGAGTATAGGAAAAGCATTCTCCCTCCCCCCACCCCCCACCCCCCGCCAAAAGCAGCCAGAGAGAAAGAGAAAGAGTGACTGAACAAAAAAGGGAAAAGGAGAAAGGGACTTCAAGGGACTGAACAAAAAAGGGATAAAGGAGAAAGGAGAAGGTTTAAATTCCATTAAGATGCTATAAACAGGAGAGCTCAGAGTCTGAAACTTGGCAGCTCAATACCTGGTGGACCACTGGTGGGAAGGGTGAATCCCCAGGAGCAGACAGTGAGATCCAAGGGGTTCTTAGAACACACAAGGAGAGGTGGTTTCCCTGCTGGGAGGACATGTGGTAGGGGCCGAGCGGCCTTCCCCCAGGCAGAGGTCTCAGCAGACCCCGGAGAACAGCCACATTCTCTGGGGTTGGAACAAGGACATTAACGGTTCACTGAAGCCTTGAGTTAGATGGTGTTGTGATTTACATAATCCCTGAACCACAGCTGCTACACAATTGCACGAAATTTTTCTGGGGTGGGCTTCCACCGGCCACAGTCTCTGTGCATCTAGAGCAGCACAGCCAAATGAACATTCCAGGGGGGAGGCTGGCACCCAGCCATTGCTCAGAGAGATGCTCCCCAGAGGGTTTGAGTGGGCCAAAGCTACAGGGCACTCAGAAATGAGGGGTTTGGAAACAAAGCCCCGTCTAAGATAAAACTCTGGAGGGAAGTGCAGCCTGGCAGGCTGATGGCTTGGTCATGGACAGTGTAGAAGCAGGGAGTAGACGGAAGCAGGAGAAAAAGGAGGGGCGCTTGATTGCCAGTGGGCAAGAGCACAGAGTTCTGATACTAGAGACTGGGTGGCTGTGTGAAGCCATTATCACCCCTCCTGCACATGCACACACATGCCTACACATGCCACAACAATCCACCCCGGTAAACTAAGTAGCACTATCTACTGGAGAATGGAGCCACTACACCAAGACCTTCCCAACTGGGCCACCATGCTCTACTGGAACACACAAATCTCTTCACCTGCTTAGTATAAGGACTATAAAGTGCTTCATAGTTTGACTACTAGGGGAAATTGGATGTACTTTCAATCATATTTCATTCTTTTTGCTGGTCCATCAATCCAATTTTTTTCTTTTTCTTTTTTTATTCTTGAATACAGAAAGAAAAAATTCATTATCATTTTCAATTTTTATAAAAAAGACTTTGATTTTTTCTACTATATTTTTACTTTATGGTAATTTTTTAAACCCTATTTTATTTATTCATCTTATTCTATTTTATTGTATTCATTTTTTTAAATTTTCACACATTTTTCTTTTTCTTTCTATTTTTTTCTTTCCTTTCCTTTCCTTCCCTTTTCTTTTCCTATCTTCTCCCCCTGACCTTTTTTTCTCTCTCTATTCTATCAAGCTTCTTCAACAACCAGACAAAAACACACCTAGGAGCTAGCATCCTTTATTTGATTTTTTGTGTTATTTTTAATTTCATTTTAATTATTATTTTTATTTTATTAATACTTTCTCTTCCTTCAAAATCACAAAATGAAGGAATTCACCCCAAATGAAAGAACAGGAAGAAATGACAGCCAGGGAATTAATCAAACAGATACAGGCAAGATGACTGAACCACAAATTAGAATCACAATAATAAGAATACTAACTAGGGTTGAAAAAAGCATAGAACCCCTATCTGCAGAGATAAAAGAAGTAAAATCTAGTCAGGACGAAATTAAAAATGCTATAACTGAGCTGCAAATTTCAAATGGATGTCATGGCGGCAAGAAGGGATAAAGCAGAGCAGCAAATCAGCAATATAGAGGACAAACTTATGGAGAATAATGAAGCAGAATAAAAGAGAGAAACTCAGGCAAAAGAGCATAAGAATGAAAGAACTCAGTGACTCATTAAAAAGAAATAACATCTGAATCATAGGGTTCCCAGAAGATGAAGAGACAGAAAAAGGGATAGAAGGTTTATGTGAGCAATTCATAGCAGAAAACTTTCCTAACCTGGTGAAAACACAGACATCACAATCCAGGAAGCACAGAGAACTCCCATTAGATTCAACAGAAACCATCAACAAGACATATCAGAGTCAAATTCACAAAATACTCAGGCAAGAAAAGAATCATAAAATCAGCAAGGGGAAAAAAGTCCTTAACTTATAAGGGAAGACAGATCAGATTCACAGCAGACCTATACACAGAAACTTGGCAGGCCAGAAAGGAGTGGCAGGATATATTCAATGTGTTGAATCAGAAAAAATATGCAGCCAATAATTCTTTATCCAGCAAGGCTGTCATTCAAAATAGAAAGAGAGATAAAAAGTTTACCAGACACAAAAACTAAAGGAGTTTGTGACCACTAAACCAGGCCTGCAAGAAATTTGAAGGGGGACTCTCTGAAGGGAGAAAAGACAAAAAAAAAAAAAAAGACCAAAAGCAAAAAGACTAGAAACGACCAGAGAACACCACCAGAAATCCAATTCTACAGGGAACAGAATGGCAATAAATTCACATCTTTCTAAATGTCAGTGAACTAAATGCTCCAAAAGACATAGGGTAATAGAATGGATAAGAAAACAAGATCCATATGCTGTTTACAAGAGAACCATTGTAGACTTAAGGACACCTTCAGATTGAAAGTAAGGAGATGGAGAATTATCTATCTTACTAACAGTTACCAAAAGAAAGCCAGAGTAGCCATACTTATATAGACAATCAAGATTTTAAAATAAAGACTGTAACAAAGTATTAAGAAGGGCATTGTACCATAATTATGGGGCCTATACACCAAGAAGATCTAACAATTGTAAACATTTATGCTCCAAATGTGAGACACCCAAATATATAAATCAATTAATCACAAGCATACAGAAACTCATTGATAATATAATAGTAGGGGACTTCAACACCCCACTTACAACAATGGATAGATTATCTAAACAGAAAATCAATAAGGGAACAATGGCTTTGAGTGACACACTAGACCAAATGGACTTAAGATATATATTCAGAACATTTCATCATAAAGCAGCAGAATATACATTCTTCTCAAGTGCACATGGAACATTCTCCAGAATAGATCATGTGAGGACAAAAATCAGTCCTCAACAAGAACAAAGAGATTGAGACCATACCATTCATATTTTCAGACTATAATGCTATGAAACTTGAAGTCAAACACAAGAAAAAATTTGGAAGGATAACAAATACTTGGACACTAAATAACATCCTACTAAAGAATGAATGGGCTAACCAAGAACTTAAAGAGGAAATTAAAATGTACGTGGAAGCCAATGAAAATGATAACACCACAGCCCCAAACCTATGGGACACAGTAAACATGTTCATAAGAGGAAAGTACATAGCAATCCAGGCCTTCCCAAAGAATGAAGAAAGGTCTCAGATACACAACCTAACCTTACACCTTAAAGAACTGGAAAAAGAATAGCAAATAAAACCCCCAAACAGCAGAAGACATGAAATAAGAAAGATTAGAACAGAAATCAATGCTATCGAAAACAAAAACAAAAACAAAAAACAAAAAAATAGAACAGATCAATGAAGCCAGGAGCTGATTCTTTAAAGAACTAACAAAATTGATAAGCCTCTAGCCAGTGTGATCAAAAAGAAAAAGGAAAGAGACCAAATAAATAAAATAAAGAATGAAAGAGGAAAGATCACAACCAACACAGCCAAAAAACAAAAAATAAAAGAATATCATGAGCAGTTTTACACCAATAAAATGGGCTGTCTGGAAGAAATAGACAAAGTCCTGGAAACATACAAACTACCAAAACTGAAACAAGAAGAAATAGAAT
Organism: Panthera tigris; assembly: GCF_018350195.1. Classification (NCBI taxonomy): domain Eukaryota; kingdom Metazoa; phylum Chordata; class Mammalia; order Carnivora; family Felidae; genus Panthera; species Panthera tigris. The sequence goes on from NC_056661.1 coordinate 84,209,777, forward strand.
TTGAACAGACCTATAAGAAGTAAATAAATCGAATTAGTAATCAAAAATCTCCCAAAAACAAGAGTCCAGGGCCAGATGGCTTCCCAGGGGAATTCTACCAGATATTTAAAGAAAAGTCAACACCTATTCTTTTGAAGCTGTTCCAAATAATTGAAATGGAAGGAAAACTTCCAAACTCATTCACTGAAGCCAGCATTACCTTGATTCCAAAACCAGAAAAAGACCTCACTAAAAAGGAGAACTACAGACCAATTTCCCTGGTAAACATGGATGCTAAAATCCTCAACAAGATACTAGCAAACCAGATCTACATTAAAAGAATTATTCATCACAACCAAGTGGGATTTATACTCAGGATGCAGGGCTGGTTCAATATCTGCAAAACAATCAATGTGATACATCACATCAATTAAAGAAAAGACAAGAACCACATGATCCTCTCAATAGATGCAGAGAAAGCATTTGACAAAAGACTAACATCCTACTAAAGAATGAATGGGCTAACCAATAAATTAAAGAGGAAATTAAAAATACATGGAAGCCAATGAAAATGATAACACCACAGCCCCAAACCTATGGGACACAGTAAACACGTTCATAAGAGGGAAGTACATAGCAATCCAGGCCTTCCTAAAGAATGAAGAAAGGTCTCAGATACACAACCTAAACTTACACCTTAAAGAACTGGAACAGACACTAAAATCAATGGAACAGAATAGAGAACCCAGAAACAGACCTCAAAACATATGGCCAACTAATCTTTGACAAAGCAGGAAAGAATATCCAATGGTATAAAGTCAGTCTCTTCAGCAAATGGTTCTGGGAAACCTGGACAGCAACATGCAGAAAAATGAACCTGGACCATTCCTTTCTTGATAAAACCCTCAAAAACATAGGGATAGAAGGATCGTACCTCAAGATCATAAAAGCCATATATGAAAGACCCACAGCTACTCTAATGCTCAATGGGGAAAAACAGAGCTTTCCCCCTAAGGTCAGGAACATGACAGGGATGTCCACTCTTGCCACTGTTACTCAACATAGTATTGGAAGTCCTAGCCTGAGCAATCAGACAACACAAAGGAATAAAAGGCATCCAAATCATCAAGGAGAAAGTCAAACTTTCACTCTTTGCAGACAAATAATATTCTATATGGAAATCCCAAGAGAATCCATCAAAAAAATTGCTAGAAATGACCCATGGATTCAGCAATGTTGCAGGATATAAAATCAATGCACAGAAATCAGTTGCATTCCTATACACCAATAATGAAGCAACAGAAAGAGAAATCAAGGAACTGATCCCATTTACAATTGCGCCAAAAACCATAAAATACCTAGGAATAAGCCTAACCAAAGAGGTGAAAAATGTATACATTGAGACCTACAGAAAACTTATAAAAGAAATTTAAGAGGATGCAAAAAATGGAAAAATACTCCATGCTCATGGATTGGAAGAACAAATATTGTTAAAATGTTGTTACTACCCAAAGCAATCTACATATTTAATGCAATCCCTATCACAATAACACCAGCATTCTTCACAGAGCTAGAACAAACAATCCTAAAACTTGTATGGAATCAGAAAAGACCCTGAATAGCCTCAGCAATCCTAAAATAGAAAACCAAAGCTTGAGTCATCACACTCCCAGACTTCAAGCTGTATTTCAAAGCTGTAATCATCAAGACTGCATGGTACCGGCACAAAAACAGACACTCAGATCAATGGAACAGAATAGAGAACCCAGAAATGGACCCCAAAACATATGGCCAACTAATCTTTGACAAGGAAGGAAAGAATATCTAATGGTATAAAGTCAGTCTCTTCAGCAAATGGTTCTGGGAAACCTGGACAGCAACATGCAGAAAAATGAACCTGGACCATTTTTTTACACTATACACAAAAAGGAACTCAAAATAGATGGAAGACCTAAACATAAGACAGGAAGCCATCAAAATCCTAAAGGGGAAAGCAGGCAAAAGACTCTTTGACCTTGGCTGCAACAACTTATTAGTCAACACATCTCTGAAGGCAAGTCTCCTTTGCAAAAATGAACTATTGGGACCTCATCAGGATAAAAAGCTGCACAGCAAAGGAAACAATCAGCAAAACTAAAAAGCAACCAACAGAATGGGAGAAGGTATTTGCAAATGACATATCAGATAAAGGATTAGTATTCAAAAGCTATAAAGAACTTATCAGACTTAACACCCAAAAAAACAAATAATCCAGTGAAGAAATGGGCAAAAGACATGAATAGACACCTCTCCAAAGAAGACATCCAGAAGGCTAAAGATGTGAAAAAATGCTCAACATCACTCATCATCAGGGAAATACAAATTAAAACCACAATGAGATACCACCTCACACCAGTCATAATGACTAAAATTAACAACTCAGGCAGCAACAGATGTTGGCAAGGATGTGGAGAAAGAGGATCTCTTTTGCATTGCTGGGGGAATGCAAACTGGTGTAGCCACTCTGGAAAACAGTATGGAAGTTCCTCCAAAAATTAAAAATATAACTACCCTACGACCCAGCAATTGCACTACCAGGTATTTATCCAAGGGATACAGGTGTGCTGTTTCCAAGGGGCACATGCACTCCAATGTTTATAGCAGCACTATCAACAATAGCCATAGTATGGAAAGAGCCCAAATGTCCCTCGATGGATGAATGGATAAAGAAGATGTGGTATATATATACAATGGAGTATTAGTTGGGAATCAAAAAGAATGAAATCTTGCCATTTGCAACTACATGGATGGAACTAGAGGGCATTATGCTAAGTGAAATTAGCCAGTCAGGGAAAAACAAGTATCATGTGACTTCACTTATATAGGAGGAATTTAAGATATGAAACAGATCAACATAAGGTAAAGGAAGCAAAAATAATACAAAAAAAAAGGAGGGGGACAAAAAATAAGAGACTCTTAAATACAGAGAACTGAGGATTTCTGGAGGTGTTGTGGGTAGAGTGATGGGCTAAATGGGTAAGGGGCATAAGGGAGGACCCCTATTGGGATGAGCACTGGGTGTTATACATAGGGGATAAATCACTGGAATGTACTCCTGAAATCATTATAGGACTCTGTGTTAGCTAACTTGGATGTAAATAAAAAGAGGAGGAGGAGGAGGGGGAGGGGGAGGGGGAGGGGAAGAAGAAGAAGAAGAAGAAGAAGAAGAAGAAGAAGAAGAAGAAGAAGAAAGTATTCAACAACCTTGCTAAATAAACAACAAATTACAGATAGCATATGCAGTATAAGGCCCAAATGGCAAAATAAGTCTCTTTTAGCAACTGTTTGGTAGGAGTTTCCTGAAGTTATTTGGTTGAGAAAGACTGAACTGAATGAAAAAGATAAGTAGATGGACCAATGGCTATCATTAGTTAGCAAGGCCTATCATAGACAATACTGAGGGAAAATCCCTGGATCTCTAGGGGAAGGGAAAGTCCCTAGAGTTAACTGTATGAAATGTGCAAGTTGATGTGTGGGTTTAAACACTGACACCATTAAATGAGATAAACATTTATGATCAACTAGTTTAATTCACTGCCACATTGTAGAAATACTTACAAAAAAATTCTCAATGTTGTATTAATCTTAAGGTTCACTTTTAAACATTGAAGTTATATAAGTCACTCAGTTTTATATACATGAATGAGATATTTATCACTGATGAAAATCTGCTTAAGCTACTAAAATAGGAATCAGCATACTTTTTCTGTAAAGGACCAGATAGAAAATATTTCAGGCTTTGCAGGTCATATGGGCTCTGTGTCAGTTATTACTACTTAGCTCAATCATGTAGCACAAAAGCAGCCAAAGACAATACCCAACAAATAGGTGTGGCTATGTTCCAATAAAACTTTATTTACAAAAACCAGGAATGCACCAAAATTGGCCCGCAGGTCATAGTTTGTTGATCCTGTACTAGAAAATATCTAAACCTCGCAAATATGGTATGATGGGTAATGTTGAATGACTTGGTTAACTTGGAAGTTTCCTATACACTACTATTACAAAGCTACACAAGTAAGGCATTTGTCACCCAAAATTTGGGCTCTAAAGAATAGATATTTAACTGATTCAATTGCTTTTCCACACCAAGAATAAAACTCGACGTTGAGATTAGAGGCCCATCTTGATGGGGCTTCTATGCTTGATACTATAGGAATTGTTAAATAAGAATTGCCATATTTTAAATTGGTGGGGCCTTCTCTTCTAATTCAAAATTAATTTGCTCTCTTCTCAGATACTCTTATGTTTGTTGGAGAAAAAATTTTGATTTGCTTTGATTTTTATGGGAAGATACTTGGAAATCTGGGGGTTTTATGGTTTAGAGAATCATACTTCAGTTAGGTTTTTTATTTTTACTTTTTAAATAATAGTTTCGGTTTCTACCGTGACTAAATGTAAACTTGTTTCCTTTCTCTTAGTTTTATGGGTAATGATTTAGTTCTGGTGCCCGGGTTTGAATTCCAGGCCTACCATTTACTGTATGACCTTGGAAAAATTATTGAACCCCTCTATGTCTTAGTTCCCTCATCTGTAAAATGAAGGCATTAGCAGCCCCATCATGGAGTCACTCTAAGGATCCAATGAGTTAATGCGTACAAAGTGCTTCCAACAGTGAATGAAGCAGAGAAAGCATTCAAATATTAATTAAGACCATGTAAATTTGGTAGATCACAGCAAATGTGAGAGACTTGTCTAATAACTCACATTTCTCCTCTCTCAAATAAAATTCATAACACTGGAAAATTGATCCAAACTAACCATCCTTTGGAAAGTTCTGAAAGTTTATTATTACCATGTTGTACTGTTGGATCCCGTATTTGACTTTGCCCTACTTACAAGCTAATAATTTACCTATACTGTGCATAGATGTGGACAGCAGATAATGATACTCCTGGGAAAGAGATGAATGGCCCTGTTACTTATAGCACACCAAAGCATGAGCATCGGCGTATTTGCTTTCAGCTGCCCTTGACTCCAAGTATCACAGGGGCGATGCAATACAGCCCAGATGGATGCTGTGCACATAGTGGATTTGTATCCAGCTGAGGTACAATGAGTTTCAGGAATCTACCACTTTGAAAGTAAACAGTATGCAAGGCTGCTTTTTGTTTGGGGATGGGAGTGAGACATTCCTGTGTCCCTCCCGACGGACCAGTGTCCTAAGACAAGGACCACATAAGGGCCAGGGCCAGGGCCAGGGCCTTCCTCTCTTGGCACATCCAGCAAGGCACACAGGAAAATGAGAAGCCTGATGACTACTATCTCTTTCAGTGATTTACATGGCCAAGTAGTTTGTTAGATTAATTTCTCTTTACTCTTTTTAGCTATATGATAAACAGTTTGATAAATGTGGGAAAGTAACATTAAACTTATTTCTTCCTGTAAGGTTTCTCAGAGGCTTTAATGTGCTATAAATCTCCAAGGAGAAAAAAAATACTGTTCAGTGTATCCCAAAGTTTTAGGACTATGAATTCCTTTTACTTAAGAATAATTACTTATGAAAGCTAAGTACATTAAAAAAAAAACTGTTGGCTGTTCCTATTTTGCATTTTCCTCACAAGGTATATCTTGGTCTTTTTTTTTTTTTTTTTTTTGGTCACTGTAAAATGACCATACCTTTAATCTGTGCATGTACATAAGGTACTTAGGACCAAAAAAAGGCACACATAATGTGCTCAGTATTTAAAACCATTGTCGTCCCTACTCTGTGGCTTTTAATGACAAGCTAACCTTAATCATCTGATCATGATAGTGACTGCACTGTTTTATTAACTTCTTATGCCACATGACAAGTTCCTGGGCTACATAGCTACCATCAGTAAGTGAATGCCAAACGTTCCTTTAGTGCCTTGCCAAGACTTTCTGAAATTCTTCTCTCAATGGTACGTGACACACATCTTACTAATGCATTTATCTTATATTCAGTATTCCCACATTCTGTGGCAAACTCTATTCATCATCCTACAATATGTATGTTAATCTATCACGACATTCAGGAGACATTGCTCCCACTGATGCCATGGAAATTTCACTCATAAAAAGACATCAAGAAGCATTGTTAGTAGCAGCAGAGAAAGTGGTGTCCCCAAACATTTTGTCCACCTCCCTACATCTCTCAGATCCCTACAATTAGGAGTCATGCAATAAATTCTGGCCAATTGTCTGCAGATGGAAGCAACATGCGATACTTACTCAGAAGCTCTAAAGAGATTTTAAATCATTGTTACCTGTTGCTATACGTGACATCAACAGGGACAAGATAGTGGGCTTCATCAACCTGGCTTCCTGAGTGACTGTGTGCAATACAGTCACCACTCACAAGTTTGAGGCATGTGGTATGAGAAGGAAAAACCTGTTGTGTTATGCCATGAAGGTTTTGTTATGTTATATTATAAAAACAAAACAATTTTGAATAGTAAAGGATTCCCCCCAAAAAGGGATTCCCCAAAATTGTTTAAGTTGTTTTAGGGGCCACCAACAGCCTATGTAAAATCTATGCTAATAAGTTCAGCAAACCTTGAAGACCCTTATTTTGAAATGAAAATATACTGTAGTGATGTTTACTAAATGGTGTCTCTTTGCACACGAATTCTTGGATATGATACTATATGGGGAAAATTGGCCCTCTAGTGAAATATTTGGGAGATATTGCAAGCTAAATAGCCCTCTAAGAGAATCATAAGATATATAAGCATGATACATGTTCCAAGATACCAGTTACTCTTTTAAGCCAATGTTTTCTAAATTTAAACATGGAACACAGTTTTTTCCATTAAATATTTATAGTAGTAACTTAAAGAATTCCAATTTGGGAAAGTCAACATGGAGAAATGTTTAATACTTCTCACTCAGGCTGCTATGTAATAAAGAAATTATGCATATTTCATATAGCTCAAGAGCTCCAGGATGAATAGGTACAATATAAGAAAGATAAAGAGTATAACTGTTAACTCAAAAAAGAAGCCTCTTTACTTCTACAAAAGTACTTGGATATAAATAAATAAGGACAATACTGAACCTCAGCAGGCAGCAGTCAAGCTCCAAAAGCACATAGATTATTTGGTGGGGTTCCTAAACCACCTGAACCTTAACATGTGTATGTACATGTACAAGGTATATGTGTACATACACACACTCATGCACTTAACATGTATACTATATGCATGTGTGCATGTATGTGTGCATAGAACAACACAAGAATGGTCTTGTTCGTGTAATGTTAGGTTTCTCCAGCATATACCCTGAATTTTATGAACCGTAAGTTTGGAAAGCCTAGTGACTTAGATTAAGTTTAGAGAGAAAATATTTATTGAATACCTGTTATATGCCAAACATTATTCCAGTATCATCAGATATATCAATTTTAAAAAATTGTTTTAATGTTTATTTTTTAGACAGAGAAAGAGCATGAGCAGGGAAAGGACAGAAAGAGAGGGAGACACAGAATCTGAAGCAGGCTCCAGGCTTTGAACCGTCAGCACAGAGCCGGATGCGGGGCTCAAACTCGTCAACTGCGAGATCATGACCTGAGCTGAAGTCAGACACTCAACCAACTGAGCCACCCAGGGGCCCCAGATATATCAATTTTTTAAAAGACAGGCATGCACAATTAAATTAGGGCGATGTGATGAAGTGCTGAGCAGTACCTTCGTACTGAGTAATGAGGGAAGATCTCTGTAAGGATTTGACATTTGTAGTAAGAAGACTGGCCCTCCAAAGATGTCTATGCCCTAATCCCTAAAATCCCTATAAACTGAGACTGTATTTTGTTCCATGGCAAAGGGACTTCAGAGTTGTAATTAAAGTTATAGACTTCAATTGGGAGATTATCCTGTCTTATCCACGTGGATCCAAAAAAAATCACAAGAGTCCTTCAAAGTACCAAACTTTTTCTGCCTGCAGGAAAAAGAAATGTAGCAGAAGGGGACATCAAAGAGGAGGCAAGCATATATTATTCAGGTCTTGGGAAATGGAGATGAAGAGTTAGAATAATTTCTATACAATAAGACCATATTATGAGGATGTACCATGAATTATAAGGAACAAGCTATGTTATGCAGCATTTCCAAACACATTTTTTTCAGAGCAACTTACTGGAATAGTGTTCCACAGAACAGGCTCTGAGGAAAAGTCATCCAGACAGATTATAATTCATATCTGTGAAGGGTGAAATGTTTTGGTTGAAGAGTAATTGTCCAGTAGACAGGAGCTCCAAATTTAGTCCTGTCAATAACGTTCTGAGTAAATTTCATTTTGCTTCATCTATACATTGAAAGAATTGAGCTGAGTGCTTTTTGTCTTTAAAATTCTAGATTTTTTTCAAAAGCTTATAGTAGTTATAATATGCTGTTACAGATACACAAACAAGAAAATTGTGATTGTTCCTCTAGGATCACATATTGTTACTCTAGAATTGATTGTATTTCCAAAATAAATTGATTGAAACTATTCAAAACATCTTAATATTTTATATATCTGATGAGATTTGATTATTTTGAAATCTGTCCTCTCACTTAGACAGTATTTCCCCATGTTTAAGGCTTTTGTTGAGATTAAAACTAATTTAATCACACCTCACAGACCACGTGGCTGCCTTAATATCCTGGAAAGACATCTTGGTCTATAAATGGTTCATGGGCTACTGGTGATTCTCAAATTTAATGGGCGTCAAATCGCGTGGGAGTCTTGTTAGAATGCAGATTCTGATTGCACAGGCCTGGGATGAGGTCTGCGATTCTGCATTTTTCACAAGCTCCAAATGTGATGCTAAGACGGCTACTCTACAGGCAGTAGAGGAGACTTTTTAATGCATTTCCTATAACTGCCAGCCCTTCTATAACTGCCAGTGAGATTGATCAACTAAGTATTTCTCTTCCTGATTGCTCATTGGCAAATAGTAGTAACAAGCCCGCTCTGAAGGCCTCAAAGAGTTATTGGAAGATGAAATGAGATTTTATGTGATGACTCAACAAAACTTAAAAATATTTTACACATTCTTATGTAGATTCAATGATTCTCTCATGAGTATTTTTTATCCTCTTTTCCACAACATATGTGACTTATGTTAATCATCTTTTAAAACATCATTTGTTGATTTTCCACATAATTTTGGTTTCCTATTACCTGACCAATGCATATGAATGATCCTTATAAGTAAGGTATGAAAACAGAGGAAGAGTATCAACTTAAAAAATGATTTTTACTGTTATCAATCAACATTTAGTATAATGCTGTAGAATGCTCTAGTGAAAGAGATTTTAACCTCATTTTGTGGAAGAGTAAATGAAGATGGAGCGAAGGGGGACAGATATTGTCCAAAGCCACATAACATGTTAGTAGCCAAAATCCGGACTGTACAAAAATTCCAAGATGACAAAACACTTACGTATACATTAGATAATAAATAATGTGTACATAAGAGTACTTTAAAGGGGCCGGATAAAGAGTTTGATTAAATTTCAAAAACAAAAAAAAATTGAATAGCCTGCTTTGAATGATTCCTTTGTTTTTACATGTGATTCATCAAAATTCCACTAGATGGCAAACAAAACCCAATATAAAATTAGTGGGTAGGAAGAGGGGGGAAAATGGATAAGCAAGAATTTCTTTATTGATTTACTAATTTTTACTTGAATAATTACTTTACTCAATTTACTATTATAAATCGTATCGTTAATATACAGAGATATACTTCCTATACATTAGCTTATAAGTTTAATAATGAACTGAAGGAGTGGCTATCCAGAGAAAAGGATTTGGTATAGTGGAAAGAGCATATAAGGAGGCTTGAGGCTTAGTCATAGTTTTGACATTAATCGAAGGAATTATGTTATCTAACCTCTCTGAAATTCACATCCTTACTCATAAATTGTGGATAACAAATAATAAAGCACCGACTAAGTGGAAGATTGTGAGTTGTATGGAAAATTGCTTTGTGAATGATGGAGCAGTACTCAAACATTGATTAATGTTATAATTTCAGTCTCCTCCCCCTTTTTAAAAAAATTTTTTTAACATTTATTCATTTTTGAGAGACAGAGAAAGAGGACAAGCGGGGTGGGGCAGAGAGAGAGGTTGACACAGAATCAGAAGTAGTCTCCAGGCTCTGAGCTGTCAGCACAGAGCCCGACGTGGGGCTCCAAGTCACGAACTGTGAGATCATGACCTGAGCTGAAGTCGGAGGCTTAACCGACTGAGCCACCCAGGTGTTCCTCCCCTTGTTTGACTGAGATGGTAGGGACTGAGGACCTCAAGTCAGGCTGGCTGCCGTTAACCAATCCACACTTTGATAATCACCCTCAATGTCCTCCTCAGTCTTCACAGATTCTGGCTGGCTTCTTTATTTGTCTCCCAGATTCCTTTGGACATTTTCAAGTTTGTCTACTCCAGGTGAAACATTCTCCTAGTTTCATAGTGGGAATCACAAGGACTCTTGTGAGTTAAAGCCCTGACTGGGCTCTCATGAGAGAAATATAGGAAACTTCTCTAGAGTCACATTGCTAGAGTCACTTAGTTTTCAAATCTGTGAGACAGAACACTGGTGATGTCATACTTGTCCCCTCACATTCTTTCTGCCCTTCTGCAGAGGTTTTGTTCCCCTCCTGGTCCTGTTGAAATTCCAGTAATTCAGATTCAGCAACAGCCCCAACTCCCTCCTTATAGCTCCTAGACTGGTACAGATTCCCACTTGAAAACCATTTCCTAACAAGACAGCTTTATTTAAAATTCAAATTAATTACTGCAATCTGAGGTTACATGGAATATAACGCAAAGCTCTAACTATAGCAGGCAATACGTGAGACAATCGTGCTTTTTAATATGTGAGAACAAACAGAAGGTGACTTTTCAGATCTGTAGCTGGTTAGCACAACAGTTGTAGAATATTCTCCAACGAAGGTTGTGGCCAAGGCATTATTGGAGAGTGTGATGCTAAACACGCTAACCAGAGGGTGAACTAGCTGTTCCATGCAGGAACAGTGGGAGTCTTTGAACAACCTGTAAAATGTCTAAGTAATAAACTAAATTCCAAATAACAAAATATTTATCTGTCACTTGCAGGCTATTAGAAAGGTGTGTACCTCTGTCCTTTTTGTTAATAATTTTTCACATGAAAACAAACTTTTAAGCTGTTAATGTTTATCAGGATCTGCTTGACCTCATTTGTGAAGGAGGTGAAATTGATTCACTGTGATTTCTCTCTGGGAATACATTATTCCCAATTCCCAGAAATGCCCCCATGTTCAAGCTTTTTCCTCTTTTTCCCACCCATCAAATCTTACCTCCCTGGCTTGCATTTACACAGAATGGTAAATACATGATAAGATCAGAATGAATTAAATACTCCTTCTTAGGCTTTCACATTTCTAAGAAATCAGAATGGGACGAAGCAGGAAGAATATTTGAGATTTAAATGGGTTCTAAGGCCCCTGAAAGTCCCCCAAAAAGACTGACACCTCCCAGCATCCTATATATAACATATATACATATATATATAATACATATAAATATATAATAACTATAAGTATATGTTATATAATAATTATAAAAATATACTAAATTTTTGTCTTTTTGCTACTAACTGGAGACAAGCATCTGACAGAATTGTGACAAACTGGAAGACTATGTTTGCAATGATTTGACTTGAAATGGGTTAGCAAATTACCCTGGCATATATCCCAAAGATGTAAGTGATCAGCCTCCAAAGCAGAGGTAACTGGGGTACACATAAGGGCCCATGTAAATTCAAACTGGATAGAGGCCTATGTGAATTAGGATGTTCTATACAGAGAAAACACGCAGTGCTGAAAGCCCCTAAGTTGAGAGTGGCAAAGACAGATCATCCAAAAAGCAGGGGCTTATATACTACGTTCCTAAACAGCTTTCCGCATGAGCAACTCCAGAATGAGCAGAGGCAGAATTATTTACATAGACCGAGCAACATGAAGGAGGGAAGGTGGTGAATACATATAAATATATATTAATAACCTTATCTCTTAAAATGCTAATACCAAGCTCACGTTAGAAAAATACTTCTGCTATATTAATGAGTATCTATAACAGAGTTAGAACTTCAACATAGAATTTTGAGGGGATACAAATATTCAGTCCATAATGGAGACCCTGATCTGGAATGTCTGCCTAAAGCTGGTCCACACCAGAACCATGAGAAAGAATATCAGATGATTGTTGTTGTTTTATGCAACTAAATTAAGGATAATTTAATACACAGTGACAGAAACCAGAATACTGGGTGACTCCTATGTAATGTTCCAGGCTTCTGCCTGTCATATCTGCAGAGAAAACTTTTCTGTACTATTCCTCTTCATTTCTCCTACCCAGGCATAAGGTAGCTATCCCTCTCACTTGCTCCCCGAAATCATTTTTAACTTTAATGTGGCATTTATCACAAGTAAGTACAATTGACTGTATTCCCTATGAAAGTGTCTGAAGGCAAGCAATATAGAAGCTATTTAAAACAATGTTGAAAAGATAAACATTTAAAATCCATGCTCATATGTTATCTCTGAGGAGTGCACTTGTGCATAGAGAGGAATTAGGGACAGCACGAGATGTGGAAGGAGCAATTATATATTACTCCTAAAGAAAACGTTAGTTTTCCATCTTCAATCTCTCACTAATTTTTGTGTGTACGTGTGTGTGTGTGTGTGTGTGTGTGTGTGTGTGTGTGTACACATACAAGGGTCTTATCTAAGCTGACCCACAAGTTTAGTTGAATTTTAAGGAGGCATCACCTTCCAGAGAAGAGCATCACCAGAAGTAGCAAGCTTGTTTTTGATATAATTATATATGAATGATTAAAGAGAGCAACAGATGGTAACTAACAGTGCAAACATTAAATAGAAGAAAGATCCAAATGTACTCAATTAATCAAAACGTATTTATTGAATGTCTGCTGTGTGTTTGGAACTATCTTATTTTCTCGGGGAGAAATGAGGGAATTATAAGGAAGACTTCAAGGGAGTAATTATCTAATTAGTGAGATAAGATAAACACAAAAGAAATTTAATAACAGAGGAGATAAATGGCTTATTTGAGCATATTAAGATCTGATACCACCCAGCAGGAAATAATCTGTGTAAATAAGTGACCAATGCTATGTTCAAAAATATTTTTCAAAGTTGGGACATTTAAGATTTAGGAAAATGAGCTATATACCAAGCTGAAGCACAAAAGGAATTGCTTATATTTATTTTATTACTACTGCAATTATAAAAAATGAAGATATGCCAAATAAAGAACTCCTTGTTGAATTTTCTGATTAAGAAAATGGAAGTGTTCCCCTAGGGGATCTAACAACAAGCACTTGTTGATGTTTCTCTTTCAACTGTATATTTAAAGGATACTTATAGATTTCTCCCTGATGTTTTTAAGGCCTCAACATTTTCAAAATTTTTCTTATGACCTACAGGAAAGCATTATATCAAATTTGATTCAGGCCATCAAGTAATATCTGAACATTTCTTACTATTCTCTCTAAAATTCATAACCTCCATTCCAAATAATTACTCTTTATTCTTTTGTAGGCTTCGAGGCTCAACTTGATAATTTTTCTCAACAAAAACTATACTGTTTTTAGTTTTACACATAATGAGAAGTTAATACAAAAGCAAAATCAGAAAAAAAATACACTGGACACATAATGAAGGAATTTGAGAAAACAGATAGAAATGTGTTAAACTAATTACATTTCCCTATCTTGTCCATTTCCTTTATTCTCTATTTAGTGAATGGCTCCAACATTTATGCAGTTGTAAAGAAAATGAACATAAGTAACTTGCAGTTTAGAGGGGACACAAAGAAATAAAAAGTATAATACTCTGTTAATCAGGACAGGAGACAGGACTACAGAACAATCAGACTGAGAAAAATGAAAAAAAAAAAGAAGAAAAATCAGAAAAACTATTAAATCAAACTAGGGAGAGTTCTAAGCAGAATTAACATCATATGGAAAGATTTAAAGAGAAATGCACCTGAAGGAGCAGAGACAAGTTTTGTAGGGCTAATGTTTCAAGTGCAAGTTGGGGATTGGCAAGAATGGTGCTGAAGATATGAACAATAGGTGAATAGAAAAGTATCCATAAAGCAGGCTAAGGAGTAATGGAAATAGGAGGGCAAGGTGGAGACAATGAAGGTTTTAGGTAAGAGGGTGATATGACCAGATAATATTTCAGAAAGATCATTCCAGATACTGTGTATGGAATCAATTGAAGGATGTTACAACAAGCTTAGCAAAAGATAATAGCGGTCAGAAATAAAGTACTTGAAGTTTTCCAATGATATGGAAGGTATTCAAGAAATAATGAGCAGATTAAATCGGCAGGATCTGTTAATTAATTTGAGAGATGTAAGAAGATTTTATTTAGATAGTTAAGCAATTTGATGAATGAATGTACCAAGCCCTAACATAGGAAACAAATTCAGACATGGTTTGTATTGGGTGAAGTTCCTGATTTTTTCAGATAAATACATAATTTATAAGTGAACTCAGGAGATGGAACTGGAAAGAGGTATAATTAAAGCCATGGAAGTGAACAGATTCATCCAGAGGAAATGTATAAAGTAACACGATAATCCTTGACAAAGTTTTGAGAAGCACTAACTTTATTAAAGGATCAGGTGGCAGAAGGAGTATTTACAAAAAATCTATCAGGAATAGTAGGAAGATAACCACCTCCTAGTAGCAGGAAAACCACCTGCTGCAGAAAAGAAGTATTAGTAACTAGCAGCTTCCATCCTTATGCTAGACTTTGGAGGAGAGCAGGGATATTGGAGTTGGGGAGTAGAAACCAGACTGCCCAAGAATGAGTGGAGTATTAAGCAATGTAGGGACTCCTGGGTGGCTCAGTCAGTTAAGCGTCCAACTCTGATTTTGGCTCAGGTCATGATCTCATGGTTTGAGAGATGGAGCCCTGCTCCAGATTCTGTGCTGACAAGGCAGAGCCTGCTTGGGATTCTCTCACTCCCTCTCTCTCTGCCCCTCCCCTGTTCACTCTCTCTCAAAATAAATAAACTTAAAGAGAAAAGAAGCATAAAAACTCATAAGCTGAGAAAAAGAGGTCATCAACTAAATCTCATCCTATGCATTAATCAAAAAACTAAAGAAGGTAGCCAGAATGGTGCAGTGAACACACCGTTTTCTCTGCAAGCAGGTTATCTCGGTGAGCTTTAGAAAGTCTATAAAATTCAAGTCAGTACTAACATACAGAGCATTCTCCTGTGTATGTCCCTCTCACCCTCACCATCTGAAGCTGCAGCTCCTAAACCCTGTGCTTTTCATCTTCCACCCACAATCAATCAAACATTGGATCTTCCACTGATGCTGAAGTAGGGGTGGTACATGAAAGAGGTCACTAAAGCTTGGGATTGGTGACAGTCTTTCCTTTTCTCTCTCAGGGCACAATTTAGAAAGACTTTGAAAGAATTCTGTTTTGAGATCTCAGGGGCAGTAGTACCAGCTCTTTATGGCATTTCGCTGAGAAATGCTGTGAAAGCTGGAGTCTAAACCTGAGGAAGTGCTTTCTTGATGAGTCTCAAGACCTCTTCCAATTAAATGGAGTACAGGCTCTTTTTATAGTCTAGGGAATATAAAAGTGACTATTAAAGCTGCTATCTCTACGTCAAGAACTTCCTCAAGTGAGGGTCCTAGTCACCTCTTCTGGATGTGATGAAGGCAAAGCTACCTGTCAATCATAATAGATTTCAATACTATAATCACTCAGGATAACCTATCACCAAAGTAAACTTGACCAGCTACTTGTCTGTTTCCGTGCATACATTCAAGTTAATTGTTTTTATTGAAATGACTGCTTACAGTGGACTTGCAACCAGATATGAAAAAGCGACTTCATTCAAAATGATCAATCTCTAAAGATAGGGCAAAGACTTAGTACTACAAGGAAATGGAAAATGAATCTAATTTCAGGTTGAGTTACAATATCCTAATTTCTTCAAAATCCAGCCAAGTTTCCATCACTTTTGATGGACCTTGTAAAATCAGATATCCAGCTATGCTTATAAGAATACTTGCCCACTTAAAAGCTTTTCTGATTTGGCATATGTCAATGAAATAAAAGGATTCACCAGAATTAACATATATTTCATATCATATGAGAACCAATAGAGCAGCATGATTTAGAGCATAGAGTGTCAATCTAGAATGCATGGGTACAGATCCTATCTCCATCTGTTATTGATTATGTGACATTGGGCAAATGAGTTATTCATTCTGTCCCTTAGTTTCCTCATCTGTAAAATGCAGATATTAATGGAATCCTAGCCACTGGATTGTTAGTAAGATTAAATAAGGTAATATTTTTAACAAACTTAGAATGGTACCTAGTAATACTATTCATAGTGCATAAGGATACATAGTATTTGTTAAAAAAAAAAAAAAAGTAAAAATTTCATGGGTGTCTGCATGGCTCAGTCAGTTGAGCATCCAACTTTGGCTCAGGTCATGATCTCATGGTTCGTGGGTTCGAGCCCCACGTCAGGCTCTGTGCTGACAGCTCAGAACCTGGAGCCTGCTTCAGATTCTGTGTCTCATTCATTCTCTGCCCCTCCCCTGCTCGTGCTCTGTCTCTCTCTGTCTCTCAAAAATAAATAAATGTAAAAGAAGACAATTTTTTTTAAATTTAAAAATTTCAGAATCTTAATAGGACCTTAGGATAAACACCTTGAGAACAGAACTATTTCGACATTGCTATCTCCCCTGTATTGTCTGGTATGTTTTTCTGCACATGGTAGTTTCTAAAATAGAGTTTACTGATTTTAATTTGTTTCATAAGAACCAAAGTCTAAGTGACTTTGGAAAATTAGAACCAGGAAGTTTTCTCACTGCATGCCAAAGAAGAAGACAATAAAAAGGGAAGTGTTGCAAGAAGACTACAACTTTATAAACTGCATCACATGCAAATAGTGGTAATTTCTGGTCACAGCTGTAATTTCATGCTAATAGCAAGCATTTCCAAATGCTGAAAGTGTGATAAATACTGCTTTCATGTCTGTTATAAATTTATATTTATTACTACCACACAGCTCTAGCCTACAACTGAATTCTTGTGACCTGTCTTCTTGTACGCATAATTGACTCAGCTTGGCTTCTCAGAGTCTCGGGGGGACGTTTTGGCCCTCTGCTCGCACACAGTCCCTCCGTGGTGTATTCAGCACATTGCACATCTCACTGTCAGGCACACCCACCTGGACTCTTTCTCCTGATTCACATGTGATACTGCCAACCTTTTCATCATCTTGAGTCAATACTCCCCAGTGCTCTTACATCTGGCCCAGGGACTTGAGAATCAGGAGTCAGGCCCAGAATTCCTGGATATTCCTTACTGCTAACTGGGATTAAAAGTTGGATCAAGGTGACCATCCTTTCAGCTTCTATGAGCAGAGGAGGGCAACAGACCTAAGTCTGTCCAGCATGACAGCTGATCAAGTCTTCAATCCCCAGGCAAAGGTCACGCCTTCTTCAGCACACAGCCAAGATTTGGAATTACTAATTTTTATCCCTCATTCTATTGCACTAGGACACTCCCATTTTCTTCTTTATTCTAACTATTGTGCAATGGGGCTAATAATACTTAATGTATTTTTTTTAACTTTTTTTTTTAACTTTATCTTGTCAGAGGATGAAAAAGCCAAGGTAAAATAATTTTATTTATTTATTTATTTATTTATTTATTTATTTATTTATAAATGTTTATTATTTATCTTTGAGGGAAAGAGAGAGAATGAGGGAGGGACAGAGAGAGAGGGAGATACAGAATCTGAAGCAGGCTCCAGGCTCTAAGCTGTGAGCACAGAGCCTGAAGCAGGGCTCGAACCAACGGACCATGAGATCATGACATGAGCCGAAGTCGGATGCTTAACAACCTGAGCCACCCAGGCGCCCCTTAAAATAATTTTAAAGCAATATAGAAGTTTCTAACTTGGCAAGGTCTATTTTATTTTGGACATGACTACCTTTTAACGGGTTAAGAGCAGAGCTTTCCAAAACAGGATTTTGTAATACTATTTCCAAACAATGTTAATGGTATTTACTGAAAGAAAAAAGAAAAAGAGAGGAGTAGGCTGTGCAATAACTCTGAGCAATGCTGGATGGAGTCCACAAAATTAAACAGGTTGCTTCATTGCAGAATTCTTCAGCTGTTAGTAAATAATTGTGCAGTCTGAATACTTAAGAAGACAGGACTGCAGTGCACAGCATTTCTTGCTGTAGTTTTTTGTGTTAGTGTTCTATGGATCATGGTTAGGGGGAAACATGCTCCTCTAAAGGCATCACTACTGACAGGCTCACACAGGTCATGCATATACATGAGCTGTCAAATCACTGATGGTTTTGAATTTGCTTTAGCTCCAGGACTGGGAAGGACCATCATCCACATTGCTCTCTGGTGCTCTTGTGGCCAGTGGTAGAAAAAATTAACTAAGTAGTTGATTGACTGCATTAGGTCATGAGTACCAAAGGCATCAATCAGCTAACAATGGTGGCATCAATTTCTACTTACAGTTTCTACTCAACTTGAAAGTAGAGAAAAGTTAATCATCTCTTTGGCCCTACCTAGCACTTTAGCTAGTTAGCATTATTCCTCACGAATCCATGTAAATATGAGATTTGAAAAAGAAGTTCTATCTAAGCATGGATAGTATCCTTTAAAAATAAAAAATAAAAGCTGACACTGACCAGATTTTCTGTATATATTTCCTGAATCTAATTGCACATCAAAGAATGTTGAAAGGCAAAATAAGATCATAAACTGTCTCTTTCTGGTTACACAGCTGAGAATGATTCATCTTATAGAGCCACAAGAGGTAAAAAGATTTCACTGTCATTCTTATGGTAAGGGGGTAAGTGGTAGAGGAGAGACGCTGAGGCAAGAATCTGCCCTTTCTGTCTCCCAGCGCTATACTGTATCCCGAAACAGAATATCAGGTTCTCTTATCTCTATGTGAAAAAGCCTTAAATTCATACAGATAAGGGTATCAGATTAGCCTAAGGTTTTAAAATATGATTTTGAGACGGTCTGTTCCTCTCATACACTTGAGGAATAGTATTATCTTGAGGCCTATAGATACCACCACTGTAGATCTGATGGATGTCCTGGTGCTAATGAATTGCCACACTCTAAGCAGTAGTGTTATTTAAAATTATGCCTCAAAAGAGAATCTACTGCTATAAATAGACAAGGGCATCCACAGTTCCTTAAAGCCCAGCAAACAAGGGTTCCAATTTTCTCCTTCCAAATTCAGAGGATAAAATATCAAAGAGATGGGAACGGAAAACTCTCAGACTCAACAATTCTAAGAGTGGTTTCGTTCTCTAGACAACTTACAGAAGGAAGAATTTGGGTATTATTTACCTATAGTAATATGCTAAGTATTAACCTGTTTTGACAGAATTTTTAAATATAATGTACATATAAATATATCTGTATCATACATTATATAACATACACAATTTTAATACATTTGTTATATAAAATATTTGTAATTGAAAATATTAAATAAAAATGTAAATTAGATGTAATGTCACCAGGATGGCAACATGGGTTGTTCCCGACTTTGCTCCCCCTCACAAGAAGAATAACTAGCAACTATTCATGGTTCTCTCTCTCAGTGAGAGAACCACAGAACATGGCTCTGAGGCTGAAGCACTCCTCCCCCTGCACAATGGAGACCAACACAGACCACTTTAGAAGAGTAAGAAGAGCCCCTGACCAAACTGCCCCTCCCCCACACTGGTGCAGTGTCATGCTCAGAAATCTCCCCGGAGCCTCCTGTGGTTCCTCCAGTTAAAAAGAAAAAAAAAAAAAAAAGCGCCTAGGATGGTTATTCAACTCCTCCAGTGGTATGGGTTGCTTCTTGGAAACACCCACCCCATGGGGAGATGGACTTGCCCCATGGGGCTAAGGGGAATCTGTGAGACTTGACCCCTAAGAATCTGACTGTGATGGAGAAGCAGGGAGGAGCTTGCAACAACCAGCACCCAGATGATGGCAGACCAAGTTCCTACTTGCGGTAGCCAAACTGTAGTACCAAAGAGCAGCTTTGTTCACTTGCAGAGCCAAGATGGTGGTGCACTTGACCAGGGAACACAGGAGGATGCAGTTCTGCCTAATTCACCTTTGCCAACCCTGGAGCCTAATCTGCCTCTGTCCATGCAGAGCAGCTGAGTAACAGTCCAACCTGCTGCTGAGCTTACATCCTAGCCCACCTTGACAAGAAAGTCAGATTGGGAACACATAGAAGCTACCTAGCCCAAGAACCACTTGAGCACAGTGTCTGGCAAGTAGAATTAATTGCAAAGCAAACCAGTGTACAGTTCAGCCAGGGAACATAGGGAGGGAGTGGGGTGATTTGAGTCAAGAGCACAAAGGGCCTGACTGAGCTTGAAGTCTGTTCCTCTACTCTGCCCAGGCAGGAAAACTAATGTGTATTCCCATTGCTGAAAACAGTCTGCAGCCCCTAGCCAGGGAACCTAACAAGAGCACACAGTATAAGCTGCATATCTCATCCAATAGCCTTGCTTACAGAACACTTGAATACAGAGCACAGCCCATAGTTTTCCCCATCTGCAGAGCAACATCAGTGATCTATGAGGCCAGGGAATTCAGTTCCCAGGCTTGCCTGATTTGGGTTCTTAAACAATGAGCCATGTAAACACTGGAGCCCATTTGGTTGATCTGTAAGTTTACGAAAGCTAAGTCATAGCTCCATTTATCGCTGAGTGTAGTACTGAGTCTGACCATCTGGTAAACCTGACCAGAGAACCCATGCAACTGCAGAACCCATTCTACATCCTCACTTGGGCAGAAACCCAAGCCAACAGTCCTATACAATTGCTCTCAGCCAGATGTTCTACCACTGCCCACCTCAGAGTGCGGAAAGTAGCCTTTTCACAGAATAGGCCCTGATAGTAAGTCCATCAGCAAAGGACATTACAAACAAACATATCAAAGAAAACCAAACTGCAAAGTCTGGAGAAGAAGACCACTTACTCAAATGCACAGATAAAACATAGGTAATGAAGAGTTACAAACAATGAGATAAGCATGATATCACCAACAGAAATTAATAAAGCTCCAATAACTGACCCTGAAGAAAGGGAGATCTATGAACTATTAGACAAAGAATTTCAAATATTAAAAATTTTTTTTAATGTTTATTTATTTATGAGAGAAAGAGAGACAGAGCACAAGCAGGGGAGGGGAAGAAAGACAGGGAGACAGAGAATCCAAAGTAGGCTCCAGGCTCCAAGCTGCATACAGGCCAATGCAGGGCTTGAACTCACAAACTGTGAGATCATGACCTGAGCTGATGTCAGACACTTACCTGACTGAGCCATCCAGGCACCCCTATTTTTAATTTTTTGAGGAATCTCCATACTGTTTTCCACAATGGCTGCAATGGTTTTCATACTCACCAACAGTGCACAAGTTTCCTATTTTTCCACATTCTCACCAACACTTGTTATTTTTCTTTTTTTTTTTTATTTTAGCCATTCTGACAGGTGTGAGGTGGTATTTCATAGTGGTTTTGATTTGTATTTTACTGATGATGAGTGATGTTGAGCATCTTTCGTGTGTCTGTTGGCCATCTGTATGTCTTCTTTGGAGATATGTGTGTTCATATCTTCTGCCCATTTTCAATTAGATTATTTGGGGAGATTGTTTTAGTTTGAGTTGTGTAAGTTCTTTTTTTTTTCCTTTTCTTTTTTCTTTTTTAAGTAGGCTCCATGCCCAATGTGGGGCTTGAATGCACAACCTTCAGGTTGAGAATTGCATGCTCTACCAAGTGAGCCAGGAAGGCCCCCACTTATTTATATATTTTGGATACTAACACTTTATTGGATATGTCATTTGTGAATATCTTCCCCATTCAGCAGGATGCCTTCTGGTTTTATTGACTGTTCCCTTTGCTGTGCAGAAGCTTTTTCTTTTGATGTAGTCCTAATAATTAATTTTTGCTTTTGTTTCCCTTGTGTTAAGAGACATCTATAAAAATATTACCATGGCCAATGTCAAATAAATTACTGCCTGTACTCTCTTCTAGGATTTTTATGGGTTCACATGTCACATTTGGGTCCTTAATTTATTTTGAGTTTATTTTTGTATGTAGTGTACGAAAGTTGTCCAGTTTCATTGTTTTGCATGTAGCCGTCCAGTTTTCCCAACATCATTTACTGAAGAGACTTTTTTCATTGCATATTCCTTTCTGCTTTGTCATAGATTAATTGACCATAATCATGGGTTTATTTCTGGACTCTTTATTCTGTTCCATTGATCTGTATGTCTGCTTTTGTGCCCAAACCATACTTTTTTGATTACTGCAACTTTATAGTATATTTTGAAATCTGTGACCATGATACTTCCAGTTTTGTTCTTCTTTTTCACGAATGCTTTGGGAGCATATGAGTGATTCAGTCAGTTAAGTGACCAACTCTTGGTTTTAGCTCAGGTCATGATCTCATGGTTCATGAGATTAAGCCCTGCATTAGGCTCTGCTCTGACAACACAGAGCCTGCTTGGGATTCTCTCTTTCTTCCCCCCTCCTACCCCTCCCCTGCTCATGCTGTTGCTCTCTCTCTCTCTCTCTCTCTCAAAATAAATAAATAAACTTTAAGTAAATAAAACTAAGTTTAAAAAAGGATTGTTTTGGCTACTCATAGTCTTTTGTGGTTCCATAAAATTTTTATAACTATTTGTTCTGGTTATACAAAAAATGCCATTGGAATTTGAATGACACACTGGACCAGATGGACTTCATAGATATATTCAGAACATTCCATCCTAAAACAGAACACATTGTTTTCAAGTACACGTGGAACATTCTCCAGAATAGATTAAATATTAGGCTATAAAACAAGTCTCAACAAGTTCAAAAAGATTGAAGTCATACCATGCATCTTTTCTGACCACAACACTATGCAACTGGAAATAAAACACAAGAAATAATCTGTAAAACACACACACACACACACACACACACACACACACACACACAAATACAAGGAGGTTAAATAACATGCTACTAAATGTGAAGCCAAGAAATCAAGAAAGCCTAGTCAACCAAGAAATCAAAGAGGAAATAATAAAAATATATGAAGACAAAGGAAAATGAAAACACAACAGTTCAAAATCTTTGGGATGCAGTGAAAACTGTTCTAGGAGGGAAGTTTATAGCAATACAGGTCTAGATCAACTAGCAAGAAAATTTTCCAATAAACACCCTAACCTTACACTTAAAGATGCCAAGAAAAGAACAACAACAACAACAACAACAACAACAACAACAAAAACGAGGAAGTAAAGAAATAATAAAGATCAGAGCAGAAATAAATGCTATAGACACTAAAACAAAACAAAACAACAAAACAAAATAACCCACTAGAATAGATCAATGAAACCAGGAGCTGATTCTTTGAAAACAAAAATCAGTAACACTGATAAAATGCTGGCCAGAGCTATCAAGAAATAAAAGAGAAAAGACTAAAATAAAATCACAAATGGGAGAGCAGAAATAACAACCAACACCATAGAAATACAAATTATAATACAAATATAAGAGAATATTATGGAAAAGTACATGCAACAAATTGGACAACCTAGAAAAAAATGTGTAAATTCCTAGAAACATATAATCTAACAAAACAGGAAGCAAGAACAAATAGAAAATTTGAGCAGAATTATTACCAACAAAGAATTGACCCATAAATCAAAAACTCCCAATAAACATAAGTCCAAGACCAGATGGCTTCACAGGCAAATTCTACCAAGCATTTCAAGAAGAGGAGGGGTGCCTGGGTGGCTCAGTTGGTTGAGCATCCAACTTCAGCTCAGGTCATGATCTCAAGGTTGGTGAGTTCAAGCCCCGCATCGGGCTCTGTGCTGACAACTCAGAGCCTGGAGTCTGCTTCAGATTCTGTGTCTCCCTCTCTTTCTGCCCCTCCCCCACTCATGCTCTGTTTCTCTCTCAAAAAATAAATGAACATTAAAAAAATTTTAAAGAAGAAATACCTATTCTTCTCAACTATTCCAAAAAAACAGAAAAGGAAGGAAAAATTCCAAAATCATTCTATGAGGCCAGCATTATTCTGATAAAGACATCACATACAAATTATAAAACCATAGACCGCTGTCTCTGATGAACAGAAATGCAAAATTCCTCAACAAAATACTAACAAACCAAATCCAACAATACATTTAAAAAATCATTTACCACGATCAAGTGAAATTTATTTCTGTGTTGCGAGGGTGGTTCAATACTCACAAAGCAATCAACATGATACAATACATCAACAAGAGAAAAGATAAGAAACACGTGATCATTTAAATAGAGGCAGAGAAAGCATTTGACAAAGTACGACATCCATTCGTGATAAAAAAATTCCCAACAAAGTAAATTTACAGGGAACACACCTCAACATAATAAAGGCCATATATGAAAAGTCCACAGTGAACATCATCCTTAATGGGGAAAAACTGAGAGCTTTTCCCTTCAGTTCAGGAATAAGACAAGGTTTCTCTCACCGCTTTTATTCCACACAGAACTGGAAGTTCTAGCCACAGCAGTTAGATGACAAAAAGGCATCCAAATCAATAAGGAAGAAATAAAACTTCGCTGTGTGCAGATGACACGATACTATAAATAGTAAACCTGAAAGACTCCACCAAACAATGGCTAAAACCAATAAATGATTCAGTAAAGTCACAGGATACAAAATCAATGTACAGAAACCAATAATTAATCAGAAAAGACATTAAGAAAACATTTCCATTTGTAATTACACCCAAAATAGTAAGATACCTAGCAATAAACTTAACCAAAGAGGTGGAAGACCTGTACTTTGAAAACTATAAAACACTGGTGAAAGAAACTGAAGACATGGAAATGGAAACATATCCCATGCTTGTGGATTGGAAGAACAAATATTTTTTTAAATGTCTATACTACCCAAAGCAATCTACACATTTAATGCAATCCATATCAAAACTAACAGCATTTTTCACAGAACTAGAACAAAAAATCCTTAAGTTTGGAGCACAAAAAAAACCCTGAATAGCAAAGGCAATACTGAAAAAGAAAAAGAAAGCTAGAGGCATTACAATTCTGGCCTTCAAGTTACATTACAAAGCTGTAGTATTCTGAAAAGTATGATTCTGGCACAAAAATGGATGCAGGGATCAATAGAACAGAATAGAAAAACCCAGAAATAAACCCACAGTTATATGGTCAGTTCATCTTTAACAAAGCAGGAAAGATATCTACTGGGAAAAAAAAAACAATTGCTCCTACAAATGGTGTTGAAGAACCTGGACAGCTACATGCAAAAGAATGAAACTGGACAACTTTCTTACACCATACACAAAAATAAATTCAAAATGGTTGAAAGACCTAATTTTGAGACCTGAAATCTTAAAAATCCTAGAAGAGAGCACAGACAGTAACTTCTCTGACACTGGCCATAGCAACTTTTTTTTTTTCTAGATAGTTCCCCTGAGGCAAGCGAAACAAAAGCAAAAATAAACTATTAGGACTATATCAAAATAAAAAGTTTCTGCACAACAAAGGAAACAATCAACAAAATTAAAAGACAACCTACCAGATGGTGAAGATACTCACAAATGACATAACAAATAAAGGGCTAGTGTCCAAAATATACAAAGAACTTACACAACTCAATACCAACCACCCCTAAGTAATCAAATGAAAAAATGGGAAGAAAACATGAACACACATTTCTCCAAGACATGTAGCAAACAAACACATGAAAAGATGCTCATTATCACTTATCATCAAGGAAAAGCAATCAAAACTACAATGCAATATCACTTTATACCTGTCAGAATGGCTATAATCAACAACAACAACAACAAAAACAGATGCTAGGAAGGATATGGAAAAAGGGGAACCCTCTGGCACTTCTGGTGGGAATGCAAACTGGTGCAGCCACTGTTGAAAATAGTATGGTGTTTCCTTGAAAAGTTAAAAACAGATCTACTCCAGTCATGATCTCATGTTTTGTGGGTTTGAGCCCCACATCAGGCTCTATGCAAACAGCTCAGAGCCTGGAACCTACTTTGGATTCTGTGTCTCCCTCTCTCTCTGCTCGTTCTCAGTCTCTCTCTCTCTCTCTCTAAAAAATAAATAGACATTAAAAATTTTAAAAAAGAATAGAGCTACGCTACTATCCAGGAATAACAATAGTGGATATTTACCCAAAGAATACAAAAGCACTAATTCAAAGGGATATATTCACCCCTTTGTTTATAGCGGCGTTATTTACAATAACCAAAATATGGAAGCAGTCCTAGTGTCAAAAGTGGAAGAACAGATAAAGAAGAAGTGGTGTATGTGTGTGTATCTATATATGAATATATATATGTATGTACATGAATATATATATATATATATATATATATATATATACACACATACATATACACAATGGAGTATTACTAAGCCATAAAAAAGAATGAAATCTTGCCATTTGCAACAACATGGATGGAGCTAGAAAGCATAATGCTAAGTGAAATAAGTCAGAGAAAGGCAAATACCATTGATTTCACTCATATGTGGAATTTAAGAATCAAAACAAATGAGCACAGGGGAACAAGGGAGACAGAAACCAAGAAACAGACTCATGTATAGAGAACTGATGGCTACCAGAGAGGAGGTGAAGGGGGAGATGTGTGAAATAGGTGATGGGGATTAAGGTGTGCACTTCTGATGAGCCCTGGGTAATGTATGGAATTGTTGAATCACTACATTGTATACCTGAAACTAATATAACAGTGCATGTTAACTAACTGGAATTAAAATAAAAACTTTAAAAAAAGAAAGGAGAATTCAGTAAAATTTTTTATTACTGACATTTACTGTAGAAAAAAAGTATAACACTTAACTCCTGCTTTTACTATAAGAATACTCTTGGTAGTAATTCAAATTCAGTATTTTCCATCATTATTTCACTGCACATAGTATTATTCAAGACAGGTACTTGAAAAAGAGGGGAGGTACTTGCTAAACAAATTTGGGAATTAAAAGCATACTAGCTTCTCCTCTGAGAGTTTTTTCTTAATTTTTTAAAACATTTATTCATTTTTGAAAGGCAGAGAGAGACAGAGCGTGAATGGGGGAGGGACAGAGAGAGAGGGAGACACAGAAACAGAGAGCTATCAGCAGAGAGATGCAGGGCTCGAACTCACGGACCGCGAGATCATGTCCTGAGCCAAAGTCGGCCACTTAACCGACTGAGCCACCCAGGCGCCCCTCTCCTCTGAGAGTTTTAAAGACTGTGATAAGTCTTGATACAAAACAAAACTTTTTTTTACATTTGCTATACTTACTGAATGAAGGAGGCATTGTCCCCCTCAAACACCTACAGGGACATAATGAGTAGATTTAGAACAGTTTTTTTTTTAAAGTATTTCCTCCTATTTTTCTCTTCGTCCCACCCCATTTCTTCTCAATTACTTTGAACTGTAAGAACTTTGCAAGTAGAGGGATGCCTGGGTGGGTCAGCCGGGTAAGCATCCAACTCTTGATTTTGGCTCACGGTTTGTGAGTTCGAGCCCAGTGTCAGGCTCTGTGCTGACAGCACAGAACCTGCGTCAGATTCTCTCTTTCTCTCTCT
Organism: Panthera tigris; assembly: GCF_018350195.1. Taxonomy (NCBI): domain Eukaryota; kingdom Metazoa; phylum Chordata; class Mammalia; order Carnivora; family Felidae; genus Panthera; species Panthera tigris. The sequence goes on from NC_056661.1 coordinate 84,237,459, forward strand.
CTCTCTGTAACCTCTCGTGCTTGCTCGCTTGCTCGCTCTCTCTCTCTCTCTCAAGATAAATAAACTTTAAAAAAACAAAGAATTTGGTAAGTAGAGAATAAAAACAACAAACAAAAACAAACAACAAACAGGGAAGTAGGTGAAAAAAGGAAAAGAGAAGGATAGAAGAAGTTAGAAGAATAGAAATGTTGAACAAATGTGGAGTAGATGGGTACACAGGTAGACACTTTTGAGCCATGGTCACCCGGAAGGGAGAGACCTGGAGGTAAAACTCCTGGAAGAAGATGTGAGTGGTCATCGTCCACAGGAAGGCTTTTGTATAAGGAGGCTCTCCCAGTGTCTCATGGTCTGGTCACAAGTATCTGTGGTTGTGTGTAGAGAACAGCTAGGGAGGAGTTGCTATTATGGTCTTTCACTCTCAGAAAGCCCCTGAGATTCTTATGCAAATAGTTCTTCAGCTCCCTGTAGTTTGTGAGCCAGAGACCAAGGTTTTCTGACTGGACTTGCACTTATATAATTACAGAGACCACTAAAATGATGCTTTAAAAGTTTTGTCATTATGAAATTCTATTTGTGTTTGTATGCAGATGGGAATGCATAAAACATACAGTGTGAATGTACGGTTTAAAGAATGAAACACTTACGTTGTCTATATTACATAGAGTTACTATCTTTGGAGCCTCCATACACCTAACTCCAATCACAGCTCTCTCCATCCTCTCTAGAGCTAACCAGGATCCTGAAGTTTGTGTTTATCAATCCATGTGTTACTTTATTGATTTACCAAACATGTACATATCCTGTAACTACACTTCTCAGTTTTTCATATTTTTGAAATGATAAATGGCCTCAGGCTGCATGTGTTCTTCTATGCTTTGATTTTGTTGTTGTGAGATTTATCTATGTTGACATGTGTAGCTCTTGTTCATTCATTTTTGCTACTGAATTTTAATCGACTGCATGACCATATCATAATTTTTGTAGTCATTCTCCATTGCCGAACATCATGCTCATCGTGAGCTTATATTTAGGGAGAATTATTATATATAAGCATCTTGAAAATTGTTAAATGTGAAACTGCTTTTCAAGGTGGGTTTAGCAATTTGTACTCTGATCAACATTTTACAAAGGTTGCAGTTTATCCACATTCTCGAGAACATCAGATATCATTCAGCCTGTAGCCAATTTGCAGGAGGGCAGCAAAATTTACTCCATAATCAGCTGCTGGGAGGCAGAGCTTGTGGAATTTGGAGTTTACTCTCTAAGAACATCCCTGTGCTCTAGCTTTCTTGTGAGTCAGCATGAGTTAAGACCCCCAGCCACTGTGGTATGGTGTCCTGTTTTTGAAAACAACATCTAGAAGACAAATGTTATTTAAGGTCTGCATTCTTGAAGCTGGAAGATGGCCACCACTGCCATCTTGTGTGGGTATCTGGACTAACAGGACATTTCTGAAGGAAGGAAGAAACATCATCTGATTATGTGAGATGCTCATTATCAAACCAACTGTGGTTGTGGGCTAACCTGACCTTACTGTCTTCTCTTACTATCTGGTGTTTGGAAGCAGAACTAATATCCTTTATGTGTAAGCCCCTTGGTTCTTGGAAAATTCAGCATGGGGGTGGGGTGGGAGTTTGGTGGGACATCTTAAAAAGAGAAATAAAGGATCTTATACTATAGAAGGAAACCTGAAAACTCAAACAACTAGCTAGAAAGTAAGAAGCGTGATTGCATTTTTATTGAAACCAAGTTAAATAAATGATGCTAAATTTATATTATTTGGTAATATATGGGGTGCCTGGGTGGCTCAGTCAGTTGAGTGTCTGACTCTTGATTTCAGCTCAGGTCAAGATCTCAGGGTTTGCAAGATTGAGACCCACATCTGGCTCTGTGCCTACAGCACACATTTATTTGGTGATAATAAAACCCTCCTTGTACCATTTCACATTAAACTCAAATTTCTCTGACAAACTGCACCGTAACCCAGCCTTCTAACTAGCCAGGCTTATTTCTCACACCCCCTTCCAAAATTTCACCTTGTTTTGTCAGTCTAATGTTCTCTCCAAGTTTTATGAATTACCCAGGTTTCATCGTCAATACTTCGCTTTCTCTGGAGTGACTTCTCCTCGCTTCTTTTCAATGTAAGAAATTTGAGATACACTTAAAACTGTACCTTAAATCACAGTAGCTATAAGGCTCTACCAAGCTTGCTTACAGAAATTACAATGTTTATAAGGACTTCCGTTCTAAAAATTTTCAACATGTGCTTGTGGTGAATAATGAACTATTTGTCATTGGACTTACCCTTCAGATACCAAGGGAGCAATACCACAAGGCAGACTCCTACAGGTCAAACTCCATTTCCAAACCCCTTCCTTCCATTGGCTGAGTATGGCCCATGTGACGTTGCCAGTGATTGATGGCTATTCTTTCTAGTGGTCCAACTGTACATAAAACATTACTGCTAACTTTGCTGGAAGCCCTAAGCAATTCTTCAAGTCTGTGGCTCACCTAAACATCAAACACCTCTTCCTGAATCCATAATGCCACGCTCCCCAAGATCCTGATGAAAACTTCTACCAGTGACCTCATCCATTTCCTGCCTCCTCTTTGTGAAAAGATGTATCCATTAGTAAACGCCTCTCTCTAAAAGAAACCAAAAACAAATTGAAGCTAGCTTAAATAAGTGGATAAATAAGTAAATAAATAAAGTGTTGATTTATGCACATGGGAAGTCAAAGCATGGGGTAGACTTAGAGCACATTTCAATCTGGAGTCTCTGACAAAGCTGCCTGACTCAGTTTCTCTGTATCTGGACTCTGCTTTCCTCTATGCGACAACTTCATTCTTTTTTTTTTAAAGTAGGCTTCACACCCAGCCCAGAGCCTAATGTGGAACTCAAACTCATAACCCTGAGATCAAGACCTAACCAGAGATCAAGAGTCAGACACTTAACTGACTGAGCCACCCAGGTGCCCCAGTGATAACTTCATTCTTAGGCACATGTTGGGAAAGAGGATGTGTGTCAGCCTCAGCTCACTATCTACATATTTTATGAATCGAAAGATAGCAAGCCTCTCTCTTTACCAGCGTCTATTTAATCTCATGAAGGACTCTGGTCTTGCTAGTGTTCCATGTCTACCTGTTGGAATACCACACTCATTGATTGGGGATATAGTTTATCCCGGTGAGCTAGGCCAAATCTGGGGCCTAGTCCTGTAGCTAGGAGAGGGTGGGACTATGGACTGATATCACTATGAAAGGAAGAGGAACATTTCCTCGGTGGAAATAGTGATGAAGCATGAACACATGTGTGCATGTACAATGCGCGTGCGCGCGCACACACACACACACACACACACACACACACACACACACTGCCCACTAGGCCCTCTAAAGTAAGCCCAGTTAGGATTCTACACTTCCATGTTCCCCGTGTATAAGAGAAACTTGAAATGGCTTTAATGACATGAGCCAGTCACAGTGACTATCTCTAAATTTTTCCTCTGTGCCAGAAGAGTCATTCAGAGAAGTTCTGGAATTAAGCATACAATGTGCCTGAAAAGTCACTTTCCCCAGATAACTTAGACCTTTGCACTAAGTGTTCTTTAGTGGTCCAGCTTCCCTTACTGAGGGGAGTTTGAGAATGACAAGATTAACTCAGTCTTTTGCACTCTAGCCAGTCAATTAGGCTTTTATGCCTTCAAATCTCAATGATTGAGGTGTCAGTGCCTTTTCTCCCAGAAGCCTCCTAACTACAAATGCACACAGGGTAGGGTACCCACTAATGCTACCCACGGACACTCAAAGTTTAACTTTGGAAAGGAATGCTGCCCCATTCCACTGTTCAATATAATCTAAACTCCAAGTTCCAAGACTCTAAAAAGTCCCGTATTATTCTCCCTCAGGGCCAAATTAGGTCCCTCCTGTATCTTTGTTTTCCTTGTCTATTTCAGCCAGCATTGTTATACTTTTGCTCTGAACTGTTATGCATTTATAGACTTTACATTTCAGAAAATCTATGCACTACAGTGACTTGCATGTTCAACAAAAATGTGTAGTTACAGAAAGATTAATATCTTATGCTTATCATATTGTATACTATATGCAGTATATTTATATATTTAATACATACTTTTAAATAGCCTTGACAACACACAAATTGGTCAATTCTTTATTCCCAAGGTAGTTTTTAAAAAGGCTCAAATTATCTTTCTAAAATATGTTAAAATAGCAGTAAGATATTTTAACTTTAGTTTGGCAATCAATGTGAATTTCTATATGATGTGTTGATTTTTGACGTTCTTTTTACAATATTAATGAGGCTGATTAATAGGAAAATTTTATGTAAATCTAATAAATTATATACCCTTATAAAAATTTTAAAAAATACTTGTATGTATAGGTTTTTTTTTTCAAGCTCACAAAGTTCCCATGGATCAGAAAATAATTCTGATCAGTTAGTTTCCTTAGGATGGAGAAAACCTCTCTGCAACACCCTCTCCCTTTTTTCCCCTCAACTTTCTTAGAGTTTTGTTGATACTTTTAAACTATTGTTTTTCAAACTGTTTCAATTAATTGGTGAGTACCTCTGCTAGATGTCTCTCAAAAAAAATCCAAATAAATGCTTACAATTTTTCTCTTTTGGAGATTAACAAAATAGTTTAGCATAATAAATCCTACTTAACTTAATCTAATATCTCCCAAAATTATTTGGCCAGAGAATATTTTTATATAAAATATCTATTAAAATCTTGTGTATCTAATGCTTCAGGAACACAGTATAGGAAATGCTGACCTATTAATTCCCTTTAATAAAACAATGGCATCTCTGAAATGTTTTGTCAGAAGATAGTATTTTCATGCAAGATGGAAAGGAAAGGATTAAAGTGTCAGGCTGGTGTACGAAAAAGGCCATTTACCTGGGAGATCAGCCATCTGAGCCCTTTGTCTATCACAGTACAGTTAATGCACAACTTTCACTCCTGACTCTATACTGCCTTTTTGTTTTTCCTTTGGTGCATTTCTTATTTACTTTTAATTTATTATTTAATTGTGTTTAACAGTCTTTCACCTACATAATAAATTTTATTGGAAATGTTATGATTAGGATCTATGTTAGATGCAAAAAATTAACAATAAATACATGAATAATACCTTCATTAATGAAAAAAAATTAATGTTTATTTATTTATTTTTAATGTTTATTTCTTTGAGAGACAGAGCATGAGCAGGAGAGGGGCAGAGAGAGAGGGAAACACAGAATCCGAACCAGGCTCCAGGCTCTAAGCTGTCAGCACAGAGCCCAAGACGGCGCTCGAACTCACAAACCATAAGATCATGCCCTGAGCCAAAGTTGGACACTTAACCAACTAAACCACCCAGGCGCCCCAAAACCCTCATTAATTTTAAGTCACTGGGAACTCCAGAAAAGTAAGCAAGCTATATAACAAATTGTCATCAGGGAGATTCTAAGGAGCCTCAGAGAGTATTATCTCAAGGGCTGATGATCAGCTAAATTGGAAGAATCATATTAAAGTCTTAGATGAATGAGTGAATGGTGACCACTTGTCAGGGAGCAGTGTTCCAGGTAACATGTACTCTGTTCAGAGAAAACATGCTGGGTTCAAACTAACAAACTAAACTAAACATTTCATATGGCTGCAGCATAAAAGGAATTTGGGGAGGAGAACAGTGGACAGAGGAAACAGGACCCTATATGCAACCCTGCAAGCCCTTTTTTAAGAATGTGAATATGACCAGATATGTATTTTAGAAAGACAATGCTGGCTACAGCATTATGTGAAGAATGGACTGAAAAGGGAGAAGACAGAGTAAGAATAACAGTAGTGAAGTCTATTTAATAATCCAAAGGATAGTGGGCTGATTTTTAAATTGGATATAAAAGTTCTTGCCCAAAATGGGAGCAATGCATATATAACTACTCTGGAAGCTGATCCATGCTCCCCCTGGCTCTCTATACCTCAGTTAATGGGTTAACAAAGAAAATCAGGGAATCAGGATCAATGGAAAAGTGCAACATGAATAACCTGAATATGCAGGAAATGGTTGACCTATAGAACAAGCACAGAGAACTAATAACCATGCCTCTCAAGCCTGTTGCTCATTAGAACCACCAGAGAACTTTTAAAAATGCTCATGCTAAGGCAGAGATTCTGATTCATTTGATCTGGGCTGGGGTCTTGAAAACATCCCCAAATGGGATAAGTAGGCAGGACTGAGACTCAATGAGAACCAATGAGTCTACCCAGAAATTCAGACCTTTCTCTTTTACTTTTAACTTATGCTCATGGTTTAAGGTAGTTGTTCTCAAACTGTAGTGGACATCAGAATTACATGGGGAGCTTATCAAAACTCAGACTGATGGACTCCACTCTCGAACTTTCAGATTAGGTAGGTGTGGGTGGGACCTGAAAATCTGCATTTATAACAAGTACAAAGGTGATGCTACTGCTGGTCCAGAGAACAGACTTTGAGAACGACTACCCTTAGGCCATCATTTTGGAAATGAGATATTTAAAAAGGATTTATTTTTTGCTAGAGCAACTAATTCTCCTTACTTTATTCTTTTATTAATTGATATAAGTGGAATCTTTTTAGTTTCACATACTGTGTATTGCAGAAACAAAGATTAAGATATTATGGTATGTTTTTGTTTTATTACAGATGTGAGAAGCAAATACAGAGCTTGAAAAATGTCCTCAAAATACTTTCTATGCTGATTCTTCCACTTTTTAAAATTTTATTCTATTCAAACAAAGGAGGGAAAGCCATGTTTTTATTTACGTCTTTGTTTGTTTACTTTTTAAAAAGAGCATGAGCTGGGGAGAGGGGTAGAGTGAGAGTGTGAGAGAGAATCTTAAGCAGGCTCCACGCTCAGTGCAGAGCCCACAATAGCCATGTTTTTAGGGTGCATCAGATACAATAAGAGAATGTATAACACTCTAATAGTCCACTACTATTCACAATTTAGAAAATGCTTGTCCACTATAATCATGACAGTGGTATTTCTGACCTATGTTTCTGTCTGAAGTGAGTCTGTAACTTACGACAAATTCCAGTATCTGGTACTGGCTGGCCATTTCATAATTCAGTCAGAATCAAGTACGTCTTACTCTAATGATGCTAATTCATTATTCTCTATGTGGCATTATTGTTCTTTCAATTCTCTAGGAACTTTGGTTAGTTTACAGAAGACCTTTTTTCTTCTGGCAAAATATTAAGGAAAATTCGATTTTATTATCGAGTCTGATATGTTTTTTTTAATTTTTTTTTAACGTTTATTTATTTTTGAGACAGAGAGAGACAGAGCATGAACGGGGGAGGGGCAGAGAGAGAGGGAGACACAGAATCAGAAGCAGGCTCCAGACTCTGAGCCATCAGCCCAGAGCCCAACACGGGGCTCGAACTCACGGACCGCGAGATCGTGACCCGAGCTGAAGTCGGACACCCAACCAACTGAGCCACCCAGGCGCCCCTGATATGTTTTTTTAAATGCACACAAATCATTTCAAAATTCTTATTAATTCTTATTAAAAGTAAATTGTGCATGGTTTAATTACATCAAATGTAACTTAGGAATTTTATGGGTTTTTTTTAATATAAAATAACTTTCATGCTTTAAAAAAAGGTGAGTCCCACAATGTTGAAAGTCTTAATATTACTCTTTTTGCTTAGCACATTAACATTCCTCATGCCAATTGGTGAATAAATTTCTATGGATAGCAAGAAATTTTCATATTCAATAATTTACAAAAGATATACGTTTTAAAATAAGTTTGGCATGTTGTGTACATACTATACATTTAATTGCAGTATTATTTTTACTAGTTATAAAATTTAATCTACTCTCAGGCCAAAATATAATAATAATTACTAGTCTCTAGACTTTTACTTCTAAAACTGTACTAATAATATACATCACAGGAACTATGAATATAAAAGCCAGGCCATCAGAATAATAAGAAATGATGCAATTTCAAAATTAAGGAACTGCCTGACTTCTCTTTTATTAGGAAAAAAAATCTTGTTAAACAGATCCTGAACTGAGCCTTGAAGGTGAATAGACTTGGTTTTATTGCACAATGACTATTAACCATGGCTTTGCCCTTCCCTTGTCATTACTTCATAACATTTTACCACTATTAAGACTAGAATGTTCCAGAAATAAGGTGACTAATAAATCAGCTTTGGGGAGCATCTTAACAAGTAAAAGCCAGCAAACCAACACTTCTTATTTAATTCCAGATTAAGTCACCAAATAACTTGAGAACTTTTAATCAATTTGGGATGGCTGCTCACATTTTACCTTCACACAATTTTTTTTCTGATTCACCTTTCTTCAATAAGATGGTCCCTGCACACACCAAAAGTCTATTACAAAAGAAATAAGGGGTTTCTGCAATCTCACAATTGTCACTTCCATGGCCTTGAGAACTCAACATTTATCCAAAGCAATTTCAGGGCAATAGGAAATTATCTTAAAATACATGAAAATTATAGACAAAGAAAACTGAAGCTTCTGTAAGCCCACAGAAAGACTTACTATTCATTTTTCAAATCATGCAAAAGGTGTTTTTAAAAATCATTATTTGCGTCAAAAATATTTTGTGGAGTATCCACTTAGCACTCAAGAAACATTTACTAACCACCAGTGCAGGACAAGGTGCTAGATGCTTCTCGTGGGTTTACTTTCACTGTAAGCATATAGATTATCATTACTTATTCACAGGCTAAAAAAGACACAATTTTAACTAAAAACAATAATAAAATAGGAGCACTGATAGCCCCAATATCTTGATTTTCAAATCACCAGTATGACACCAGCTGAGGACAAGAAGCGTTTAGACAGAACTCAGAGTAAAACTAACTTCTAAGGGATAGGCAGAACTTGCAATAGAGACTGAACTGTGGCCAGGTAGGGACAAGGATATCCTAGTGCTAAAGGAATAGTCTCAAGGAAGCCAGCTAAAGAGTGTTTCAAGAAGAGGGTTATGATCACAGAATCTAATGCTGGAATACACTCAAGTTAATTTAAATTCTAAAAAGTGTTCACTGGTTTGGACTAGAACACAGAACACCTATTCTCAACAGAAGACTTTAATTTTCTTATTAGGACTCCTTAGCACACTTTTTATTTATTTATTTTAAGACACAAAAGCAAAAGAGTTTAGGCAAACATTTGCCATGCTCAATAAACAATGTTATGATGTGTCAATTGATTCTAATCAGGACACCCAATGTGAGCCAACTTAATACACCATTAGGCAGAAAATAGAAGTATCATCAGGAAAACAATGTGTTAATTTGCTGATTATGGTTGAACACTAGCCAGTAGGTAGTAACTAATGGCATCACAAATGGATATTGGCTGAACTATATTTAGTAGATACCATGAAATCCTTTTTCTTTTCAACTCTATGCTTGAGGGTAATATATCATCTTTGCATATTGTTGTTATCATTAAGTTTACCAAAATTTTATGATGATGAAACTTACATAATGGTATAAATGCATATATATTTTTCCCAGATCAAATTTTCATCTCAAGTCTTTTCATTTTTACAATTATCAAGCAATATAAATGATTGATTTCCTCAAATTAATTTTAATTAATTCTAATTTCATGAACATTATAGACACAGCATGTGCCAAGCACCGTGGTAGAGACTGGGAAGAGAAGAATGAAAATCACTATCACTACTCTTTAAGTGTTACCATATAACAGGAGAAAAGCCATGTAAATGAAGTAATTGCATTTAAAACATAATTGAAGGTAAAACAAAATCTATAGATGAAACAGATGTCACAGAAATAAGTCAGAGAATGTGATTAGCTGTGTCTGAGAGGTCTGTAGTTCTCTTAGAGAAGTTGTGATCTGAAGTGTGTTTTATAGGAGATTCAACAAACTCCTTCAAGATATGTATTTATAGGAGTTGGTGGTGGAATGGAGCATACCGGTGCAAAAGGATGTGCCCTTTGGTTGAGCATTTCTCCTAATAAACCACATATAAGTTCTGGACCATCATTTATACTCCGCTGTTTTAATTTTAAAATTCTTTATAGAACAGTTTAAATTCAAAATCCAAATATTAGAATCAATGATGTAATAGAATTTATTATCCCATTAACATCACTGAGGATCTCTCATGTACAAGATGCCATCTATGTGCTGGTGGAAGATCCACAAATAAACAGTGAATCCTTCTTTAAGTCCTAGTAATCTAGTGAAAAGGCAATATGTATACACACAGGAGGTACACAAATTGATAACAGTGACACCCACACAACAAATAATAACATAAATAATTAGAATAAACATAACAATGTATTGAAAAACAAAATATAACAAAACATGAATGGTATTATTTATATTTTTGTAGTGCTTAATCACTTATTCAATGTTTCCCTACACTGACTTCACCTAATATTCACAAATACTATCTGGGTTTGATATTAATATTTCTATCTTAGTAACAGAGCAAAGTAGGCCCAGAGAAGTAATGAATACACAAAAAAATAAATGAAAGGAAAATTCAGGGCAAGGGTTGAAAAGGAAAATAGGCTATAGACAATGGATTGGACTTACAACCATTGAGAAGAGGCTGGAGAAGGCATGCCACCAATGAAATGGAAAAGATTACAGAAAGAAATATGCAGAACATATCAGTGAGCAGACCAGCTTGGATAGAACATGTATATGGAAAAGCAATAGTATATGTAAGCATGTGGAATCTGTAATATCAACAATTAGAAAATAAAAACCCAATATGTTTATTTTTCAAAAATTTTCTGGGACATACACCATGATGTAATATGCAAAAGTTAATAAACATATTAACATATTCCTATGGAGGATGGTGGTCCAGGGTACAGACTTCCAGTTATAAAATACGTAGGTACTAGCAACATAAGGTACAGCATGATGACTACAGGTAACACTGCTGTATGTATGGTGTATATAAATGTTGTTATGAGAAATGTTGTTATGAATCCCAAATTCTCACCATAAGGAAAAAAAAGTTTTTCTTTTCCTTTTTAAATATCTATATAAGATAATGGTTATATGACATAACTACATAATGTAGTAATTGTGTCAATGATATATGTAAGTTCAATTATTATGCTATAACCTTAAGCTTATACAGTGCTGTTTATCAATTGTATCTCAATAAAATTGGGAAATTAATAGAAATATAAACTTTAAACATACTTTTAAATGCAATTCCTCAGGCAATGAAGTTAATTTATATAAAGTTATTTAACACACTATGAAGAATATGTAGTGAATCATTTTTTAATGTTTGTTTATTGAGAGAGAGAGAACGGACAGGGAGAAGGGCAAAGAGAGAAAAGAGAGAAAAGAGTATCCCAAGCAGGCTCTGTGCTGCCAGTGCAGAGCCCAATGTGGGGCTCCATCCCACAAACCGTGAGATCATGACCTGAGTCAAAATCAAGAGTCAGATGCTTTAATCAACTGAGCCACCCAGGCACCCCATAATATGCAGTGAATGTTAAAGAGCCAATTTTTCCAAGGCAATTTTGATTTTCATTCAAGCTACACAAATCTCCTCAAGGGCAAGAGAATACCATGGCCTGGTTACTTCCTTTGAAGTATGAGGACCAGGTAAAAAGAGAAGTGACACCATGAGAGCAAAACAAATTATCTCAGTAATTTATCCTGCCCATTTCTCTTTAAACTTTCAGTACTCCCACAGTACAATCTATATCATCCAATATGCCCCTCATTGACCTTTCATATTTCTGTGACCCACATGAGTCAGCAATGATGATTGGCTAACATGGGTCAGTCTGCTCTAGTGCTGTGTTCCAGTCATTCCATCTGCAGGAACGATTGCACTTCCTGCCAGTGTAGTCCTCACACCCTTCCTGCTAGCTTCTATGTCACTTTGTCATCCTCAGTCTCTTCCTGGCCACTATACCTTCTGTTAGTCACACTTGTACTCCACATGACACATTTCCCCATCAGTGTCTTACTGCAAATATTTTCTGTTGCTGTTTCCTAAGCTCTTTTTGTTATCCTGGGTTATTCTTACTTCCTTAATTTATAGATTTCCATTATGATTAATGATGGGGATTGCAACACATTTCTGTAATTCTAACATGGTATTTCTAACATTCATTCTGTTATAGCTATCACACAAATTCTGAATATATAGGACTGAAGATAAGGTTAACAAACTTTAATGATTAAAGTGATTCAAATGAACTTATTTCTTTGGTATATTTGCACTCCAGGTAGTGTGTGTGTGTGTGTGTGTGTGTGTGTGTGTGTGTGTGTTGTAGAAGCAAAGATTTAATGAAAGAGTTGAGATAATTTCTCAATTGAATAGGGAAGTTAAATCCCTAAAAATTTAAAATGCCTAAATCAAATACCAGGATTATCTCACTTTATTATGAAATGGGGTGTTGAAATGCCTACGCCATTCAAGGTACAGGTAAATCTGCATTTTGGTAGTGTTTATTCCCCCTAAAGTATTTGTAAGCAGCCATGTGATCGACTGGATTTTCTAAATCAAAGCCACTGATCTAAAAGTTCTAGACATAAAATCAATCTCTTTAAATAATCAGATAGTCCAGAACTGTACTAGGTACTCTGGGGGATTCAAAGTAATCTGAGGCCTCTGTGTCTACATATACACATAAAAAAAGTAAAAATAAATATAATACAATAAGACCTCAAATATAAGATAGTACAGTTTTCAGACAAATGCTATAGACAATAAACACTCTCATTTGAAACTTGAGAGGAGTCAGAAATTATATGAGCAATTATTTAGTAGGATTTTTATTTCTTTTATTTCTGCAGGCTATTCTTATTGCTATAATTAAAACTTAGTGATAGATTGGGAGATGTTTTCAAAAAGAAAGATAGGAAAATAGGAGTGGGAGAGCAGGAGTAAATGTAGGGAAAACCAAAAAAAAAAAAAAAAAAAAAAAAAGGCAGAAGTGAAAGGGAGATAAGTGAATATAAAAGCAGAAGGGAGAGAAGGTCACCAGTCAGTGCCATGCTGCTGAGTTGCATCCTTGCCACAGAACCAGGAGTCCTGGGAGAGCATGTGGAGGCTGGGATGGAAATCAAATGCATGCAAGTGTATTACTTAGCTTATCTTAGTCCCATTTTTTTTTTTTCTGCAAAGGACAGTCTGACCCCAGTGACCACCAAGATTCCTTTTTGCTTCGAAATACAAAAATGCTATGAAAGGTCATACTCTAGGCCAGGTGGCAGCTGGGCAATGTGCAAACATGTGTTTATATTCCAAACATATTCCAAAAGCACCCTGTAGAGTTTGAAAAAGCCCTTGAATATGTCCATCCAAAATTCTTAAACAGGAAATATTCTTTGGTCTTTGTAAAAGTGTTCTTTTCTTCTTTTGTACAAGACCTTTGTCCGAAAATGCATTTGGGAAACATCCACCTCAAGATTTCTTGTAGGGTGGAAACACTATTGCATGTGAACTGCCTAGAATAAGTACAAATCTACCCAATGGTCACTACGTGCCATCAAAACCCTAAATCACTAGCAGCTTGGAGGAGACATATGTGTTGGGATGAGTCCCATTCGATTAGTCTGTTTCAGCTGAATTCCAGAGTGAATCAGGGCTTAAGCCAATTTTTAATAAATACACCAGATTTTAGCATCTGGAAAGCAACTGATCCAAATTAAATTATATGATCCATATAATATGTAGCTCTGGTGTGGTCATCTGATTCCTGAGCAGTGACCATACTTTGGATGAGTGGGACGAACTTTTAACCCAACAAATGACAATTTAGCAAACAACAGCTGCACAGCCCTTTTACCGGTGGAACTATAAAAACTCAAATAAAATGAATTGTGTTTATAGTTACATTAGCACTTCAAAATGGCTATTTCTTCTGGTCTTTAGAGAATAAGGAAGCCTGCAGCAATCACATGATTCAGCCCTTCTTTAGGAGATAAGCTACATCTTAGAAAGGCAGTTAAAATGCATGATTTTTACTGGCAGTCTTCTTATACCTTTAGCTCTATATCAGATCTTTTCTAAGGGAAGGAAGAATCTATCTTGGATGGTTTTAACAACTTGGTTTATGCTCTTTTATGACTAATTGAAAAGAGACTGAAAACAGCAGGATGGTGTCACAATTAATGCACCCTCATTTGGACCCCCTAGGCCTTGCCTCAGCAGGTTATGCCCTAATCCTGTAGCCCCAGGCACTTTCAGGTGGTTATTGATTGAAACCACAGATTCAGTTACAGCAAATGACATTATGTGGTCTGTCTCTTAATTACTTAATGCAGTCTCTGTGGGTCATGACAATATACACATTAAAACAGGTGGTATAAATTTAGCTGTAATGAGCCTGGTTGAGGCAATTTTTATAAAAGCTGCTGTACCCAAATGGGAAGTATCTCAAATTCAGTTAGGCAAAGTGTTTCAGTGAAAATGAAGCATTATCCTAAAAGCCATTTGGATGACGTCATCTGTCATGTATAAAATGACCAAATGAAAAAATTAAATTGATAACTGAACCATAAATGTCCATAAGTTGTGGTCTGGATGTCCAGGGTAATATTTTGCCTTGCAGCAAGCTCCTTTTCAAACTAGAATAGAGAAGAATGTTGGTGTGTAATTAGTAAGCAGAGTTCAGTGGGTTCTTATTAAGGATTCTCACTTTGTTCTAAATATGTGTGAGGCATTCTAAATGCCAGATATGGGGAGGGCAGCTCAAGATGACAGCATAGGAAGATCCTGAACTCACCTCCTTCCATGGACACACCAAATCTACAGGTACATATAAAACACTTCTCTCTGAAACAGACCTGAAAACTAGCTAAAGGGATCCTCCACAACAAAAGATAAAAAGGCCACATCAAGATACAGTGGGAGAGAAGAGAGAGAATCTTAAGGCTAGCAAGAGGAAAACAACTTGTTACAAACTAATAACCTCGATAAGACAATCAGCACTTTTTTTAAAGAAACATTATAGGCCAGAAGGGAGTGGCATGATATATACAAAGTATTGAAAGCAAAAACCTTCCAACCAAGAATACCTGGCAGTTAGTTAACATTCAAAATTGAAGGATACGGGCGCCTGGGTGGCTCAGTCAGTTGAGCCTCCAACTTCGGCTCAGGTCATGATATCACAGTTTGTGAGTTCAAGCCCCGCGTTGGGCTCCATGCTGACAGCTCAGAGCCTGAAGCCTGTTTCGGATTCTGTGTCTTCCTCTCTCTCTGACCCTCCCCCGTTCATGCTCTGTCTCTCTATGTCTCGAAAATAAATAAACATTAAAAAAAAATTTTTAAATAAAAAAAAAAAAATTGAAGGATAAATAGTGTGTTCCACACAAGTAAAAGCTAAAGGCATTCACCACCACTAAATCAGCTTTAAAAGAAATGTTGATTTTGGGGGCACCTGAGTGGCTCAACTAAGCATCTGGCTTTGGCTCAGGTCACGATCACACGGCTCAGTGAGATTGAGCACCACATCAGGCTCTCTGCTGTCAGCACAGAGCCTGCTTTGGATCCTCTGCTATGTCCCCCTCTCTCTATGCCCCTCCCCTGCTCATTCTCGCTCTATCTCTCTCTCTCTCAAAAATAAATAAACAAAGGGGCGCCTGGGTGGCTCAGTCAGTTGAGCGTCCGACTTCAGCCCAGGTCATGATCTCATGGTCCGTGGGTTCAAGCCCCGCATCGGGCTCTGTGCTGACAGCTCGGAGCCCGGAGCCTGTTTCAGATTCTGTGTCTCCCTCTCTCTCTGACCCTCCCCTGTTCATGCTCTGTCTCTCTCTGTCTCAAAAATAAATAAACATTAAATAAATAAATAAACATTACCAAAACAAAAAAAAACCCTAAAAACATTTTTAACATGTTGACTTTTAAAAGAAATAGCTTTTTTAGGCTGAAAAGAAGGGGCACTAATTAATAACAAGAAAATATAAGAAAGCAAAATCTCACTGGTAAAGATAAATCTATAGTAAAGGTAGTAGACTAATCACTTACAAAGCTAGCATGAAGGTTAAGAAACAAAAGCAGTAAAAATAAGTATAATTACAGCAATTAAGGCATACACAAAATAAAAGGATGCAAAATGTGACATTAAGAACAGAAAACATGGGAAAGGGGCAGGAAAATGTGGAATTTTAGAGTGTGTTCAAACTTAATTTACTATCAACTTAAAATAGATTGGTCTACATCTAGGCAACAGATACATGTAAGCCACATAACCACAAAGCAAAAACCTATAGTAGATACACAAGAGGTAATGAGAATGGAATCTAAACAGAACACTAAAGAAATTTATCAACTCCAAGAGAAGATAGCAAGAGAAAAAGAAAGGAACAGGGAGAAACCATAAAACAACCAGAAAATAATGAACAAAATGGCAATAAGTACAAGCCTATCTATAATTATTTTAAACATTAATGGATTACTTCTTCAATCAAAAGACAAAGTCTTTATTGAATAAAAAAAAATACAAGAGACTCACCTCAGAAGTAAAGATACATACACACTCAAAGTGAAGATATGGAAAAGATACCCCATACAAATGAAAACCAAAAGGAAGCTGGGGTGGCTATACTTATATCAGAAAAAATAGAATTCAAGACAAAGACAGTAATAAGAGTCAAAAAAAAAAAGGATTATATAATGATAAAGGGGTCAATCCAAGAAGTAGATATAATATCTGTAAATAATTATGTACCCAATATAAGAACATCTAAAAATATAAAGCCAATATTAACAGACCTAAATGGAGATATAGACAGCAATACAATAATAGTAGGGGTTTTAATGCCCCACTTGCCTTAATAGATAGATCATCCAGGCAGAAAAATCTATAAGGAAAAAAAAAGAAAGAAAAGAAAAATCAATAAGGAAACATTGACCTTAAACAACATGTTAGACCAGATAGACTTAACAGATATATATGGAACATTCCATCCAAAAGCAACCTAACACACATTCTTCTCAAGTGCACACAGAACATTCTCCAGAATAAATATATGTTAGGCCACAAAACAAATCGTCATAAATTTAAGAAGACTGAAATTATATCAAGCATCTTTTCTAACCACAGTGGTATAAAACTAGAAGTCAATTACGAGTAAAAACGGAGATGTGGCGGGGGGGGGCAAACACCAGACATGACACCCTCCAGGAGTCTCATGGTTCCTGTAGCAGGGCTCCTGCTGTTGTTTTGTGGGGTTCCCTGGACCCATGTGCAGTAGAGTGACGTGCCCAACATCATGGCAAGAACAGGAGAGAGTTGCTGGAAGGAGAATGGATGATAGAATTTTATGCTCCATGGTGTCTTTCTTGTCAGAATCTACAACCAGAATGGAGAAGTTTTGCTTAATGGGGAGAACATCTTGAGGTTAATGTTGCAAAAGGGGATGTCATAGAGCAGCCAGGACTGAGTGGATGGTTTATCATAACTGCCCTTCCTTCCATCTACTATTGTTAAGATGGTGAATTTAGGTACTATCAGGGCTCAAGGAATAAGAAGGACTTCATAAACTATAAATGAGAAAGAGTGGAAAAGTACTGAACCCATTTCATCATGGTTTGGCCCAGATTCTGTTCTGATGAATAGTATGTCAGCACTCTTTCAGCTATCTTCATGGATCAGGACTTGCTGTAACTATTTTATTGAAGACCTTTGATTATGGGTTTGAGGATAATGTACAGTTTTTGCTTTTAGCAACTCTGCTTTCAGGACTATCATTGGGACTCTGTATGATATTTGTGCTGCACTGCCTTCTTCCTTCAAAAAGATACAGATCAAGCCATACCCTTCCCCCCCAAAATAATTATTATCAGAATCTTCTCAACCTTTGAAAAAAGTAGAGTAACAAGAAGCTCATGAAAATGTTTCAGAAGAGGAAGCCGAAAGAAGGAACAAACAGACTTTCCACAGAATGCCACAGACAATGTCCTGTGGGTCCTTCCTTGTTCACAGATAAATCATGGTTAATTGTTATGAATATTATAATATGATTTTGATAAAAACAAAAGACTGACCATTTGGTTTGAAGTGAACTGAGTCATGCTTGTACATTGCAGGGTTCAGTCTAGATTGTCTTAGACTGAACAAACTATCTTCAGAAAATAAAAAGTAGCACTACATAAAAAAATTTAAAATGGGATTTAAGAACAACAGTATGATGGTTTAAACAATTGTTCAATTTTTGAAAACTCTGGTGCCAAGCACTAAGATTCGATTATGTTTATTGAATAATTTGTTTCAAGTCTGAGTTGAAAAATTACATTTCTCAAGTATTGCATTATTGAGCTATTTAAAGAGATTGCTTTGGATAAAAAGATTTCTCATTTGATACAATTTTTCTCAGTTTCACTTTGTGGAAAAAAAAACGTATTTCCCATAAATGAGAACTTTGCCCAATTTCTCAAGAAATGTTTATTTCAGGAGCGCCTGGGTGGCTCAGTTGGTTGTCAGACTCCATCTCAGCTCAAGTCTTACTCTCAGGGTCATGAGTTCAAGTCCCTCACTGGGCTCCATGCTGGGTGTGAGGCCTACATTTAAAAAATGTGTATTTCAATGACAACTCTGGTCCTTTTAGAGGTATAGCTCAAAATTTCCTCATTTTTTTAGATTATGCAACTAATAAAAAAACTATCTTGCTTTAATTACAGTGCTCTAAACATGATAATACAGGGTATGTTGCTGATTTGGGAAGATTTTATATAAGTCCATGGTGTTGTCTTGATTCCTATAAAGGTCAGTTGCCTTTTTTGTTCCCCTCTGTTCAGTGTATGATTTGTATTTTTCCTACTTACCAAGGGTTACGGTTTTCATTTTCCAAATTGGACACTTTTCTGGAAATATTTTTCATGCTTTAATAAATAGTCCTTTTTTGTTGTTTCAAACCAAAGTATACTGAGGGACCCTTAAAATTGAAGAGCTATCTACTGATAATTTAAAATTTGGGTCACTCATTTCAGATTTTATATAATGATTGTTGAACCTCTACTGGATTTTTTTTTTTTTTTTTTTTGGATATGAAGGTGAACATTACTGATTCTCATTTGATGTAGTGTAAAACCTTTGATACTTTTACATTTTGAAAATTCACAGAAGCTTGGGGCGCCTGGGTGGCTCAGTCGGTTAAGTGGCCGACTTCGGCCCAGGTCATGATCTCGCGGTCCGTGAGTTTGAGCCCCGCGTCGGGCTCTGTGCTGACAGCTCAGAGCCTGGAGCCTGTTTCAGATTCTGTGTCTCCCTCTCTCTGACCCTCCCCCATTCATGCTTTATCTCTCTCTGTCTCAAAAGTAAATAAACGTTAAAAAAAAAAATTTTAAGAAAATTCACAGAAGCTTAATTTCATATAAATGAAAGCATTCTACTCAGGAAGAAGAAAAAAAAAACAAGTAAAAACTGGAAAATTCATACATATATGCAGACCAAACAACATGCTTCTGAAAAGTCAATGTGTCAATGAAGAAATCAAGAAAAAAAAATACGTGAGACAAATTAAAGTGGAAATAAAACATACCAAAACTTATGGGGTGCATCAAAAAAAGTTTTAAATGGGAAGTTCACATCAGTAAATGCCTACATCAAGAAACAAAAAATATCACTAATAAACAACCTAACATTACAAGTCAAGGAAGTAGAAAAAGAAAAAGAAAGCCCAAATTTAGTAGAAGAAAGAGAAAGAATGGTAAAGGTCAGGGACTTAAGGATGGTTAACATCCACAAATCAATCCATGTGAAACACTAAATTAATAAAATGAAGGATAAATATCATAAGATCATCTCAATGGATACAGAAAAAGCATATGACAAAATTCAACACCCATTTATGATCTAAACTTTCAAAAAGTGGATATAAAAGAAATGTACCTCAATCTAATAAAGGTCATATGAAAAGCTCACATCTAAAATCAGACTTCGGGCGCCTGGGTGGCTCAGTCGGTTGAGCAGCCGACTTTGGCTCAGGTCACGATCTTGCGGTCCGTGAGTTCGAGACCCGCGTCCGGCTCTGTGCTGACACCTCGGAGCCTGGAGCCTGTCTCGGATTCTGTGTCTCCCTCTCTCTCTCTGACCCTCCCCCGTTCATGCTCTCTCTCTGTCTCAAAAATAAATAAACGTTAAAAAAAATTAAAAAAAAATAAAATAAAAAAAAATAAAATCAGACTTAATGTTGAAAAGCTGAAAGTGTTTCCTCTAAGAGGAGGAATAAGACAAAAATGTCCACTCTCACCACTTATATTGAACATAGTATTGGAAGTCCTAGACAGATCAATTAGGCAAGAACACTATTTCCAGATGACATGATATTACATAAAGAAAAACAGTTTGGGGGTCCACCAAAAAAAATGTTAAAATAATCAATAAATTCAGTAAAGTTGCAGGATACAAAATCAATATACAGAAATCTGTTGTATTTCTATACACCAATAACAAACTAGCAGAAAGAGAAATTAAGAAAATAATCACATTTACAACTGCATTAAAATGATAAAATACTTAGGAATAAATTTAACCAAAGAGGTGAAAGAACTATACACTGAAAACGAAGACATTCATGAAAGAAAATAAAGGAGACACAAATAAATGGAAAACAATTCCACGCTCATGGATTGGAAGAATTAATACTGTTAAAATGTCCACAGTACCCAAAGCAATCTACAGATTCACTGCATCCCTATCAAAATCCCAATGGCATTTTTTCACAGAAATAAAGCAAACGATCCTAAAATTTGTGTGGAACTGCAAAAGATCCTTAATAGCCAAAGCAATTTTGAGAAACAAGAACAAAGCTGGAGGCATCATGGTTCCTAATTTAAAACTATATTAAAAGCTATCATAATCAAAACAGTATGGTACTAGTGTAAAAACAAACACACGTATCAATGGAACAGAATAGATAGCCCAGAAATAGACCTGTATGTATATGGTCAATTAATTTATGGCAAAGGAGGCAAGAATACACAAGGGGGAAAGGATAGTCTCTTCAATAAACTATGCTGGAAAAACCGGACAGCTTCATGCAAAAGAATGAAACTGAATCACTATCTCACGCCATACTTAAAAATTAACTCAAAATAGTATGAAAACTTGAACATAATACCTGAAACCATAAAACTACTCGAAGAAAACAGAGGTGGTAAGCTCCCTGACATTGCTCTTGGAGATATGTTTTTGGATCTGACTCTGAACATAATGGTAGCAAAAGCAAAAATAAACAAATGAGATTATATCAAACTAAAAAGCTTGTGCACAGCGAAAGAAAAATCAACAAAATAAAAAGGCAACCTACTCCCATATACCCAATATATATGATTTGATATAATATGGTGTGATATATACTAACAAATAAATGTTTAATAGCCAAGATATATTACACTAAAATACAGCTGAATATCAACAACAACAACAACAAAAAATGACTATTACAAGAAAGATCAGAAATAACAAGTGTTGGAGAGAATGTGAAGAAAAGGGAACACTTGTGTCCTGTTTTGGGAATGTAAATTTGGGAATGTAAAGCTATAGTGGAAAACAGTATAAAGACTCTTTGAAACTAAAAATAGAACTTTGATATGATACAGCAATTTCATGTCTGGGTATTTGTCCAAAGAAAATAAAAACACCAATTTGAAACAATACATACACCTGTATGTTCACTGTGGAATTATTCGTAATAATTCATAATAGATAAGATATGAAAATAAGTATTCATTGATGGATAAATAAAGAAGATATAGTATATACACAATGGAATATATTGTCGGGTGGTTGCCAGAGGGGATGGAGTTTGGAGGAGGTGAAATTGAAGAAAATGATCAAGAGGTATAAACTTGCAGCCATGAAAGAAATAATCATGAGTATATAATGTACAATATGGTGACTATAGTCAATATTATTTTGCATAATATGTAACTTTATACAGTAACAGGGAAAAACTAAACTTATTGGAGTGCTCATTTACAATGTGTACAAATATCAAATCATTGTATTGTAGCTCTGGCAATAATATAATGTTGTATGTCTATTATACCTCAAACAAACAAATAAATGCTAGATGTGGACACTGACTAATCCACAAGGCAGGAAATCAACTTAACTACATCATCTGTTTCTAGTTTTATTAATGTATTTTTCTATGAAATAAATCCATTTGTCATTTTTTATTCATCTTTGGTTGGGAATGACTGGCCATTTGGTACAAAATATTACAAGGAGGAAATCAACGATAAAAGATTTGGGAGAAACTGCTGAGCAGCGAATGGGGAAGAAAGGTCTTGAATTCAAAAAGGTTTTCTAGATTGTTAAAAATCCCATGAGTAATTGAAAGTTATGGCATTTTCTTTTTGATTCATCATTTTATTCTAGTTGACATATATGCATTTCCATTAGGTCCTTAGCCCATCAGTATGCCTTGTGTTTTCTGAATGACAGACTCAGAGCACAGAATCGAAATGCTGTGTTATACATGACATTCAATATCCGATCCATTCCTAATTTTTTATACTAAAAAGAAGTGCTGCTGTAACTACAAAAATCAGATCCAGATTATTCTATCAAAGGTTGATTATTTCCGGAAGATATAATTGTTTTTATAGTCTAGCACTTAGAATATATAATATATTGTATTATCATAGTTATATTTCATATTGATTCTGTGATATATGAGGGAGGTAAAAGGAAGGGTTGTATCTGCCAGAAGAGCCAAGTAATTACTCTTGGTAACTCAGTTTTTTAGCAAGAATGAAGAAAAATATTACAGGAACCAGTTTTTGATTAGGAATTTATCTACAATAAAGATATAGGCAGCATGACTTTTTAAGCCTTGGCTATTGACTCAAAGACAAGTTTTGAAATGCGTAGTTTACTGCTAAACTCCAACTGCTATGCTTTTCTTTCCACTTAATCATCAATCTCATGAATTCTGAGATTATGAGACTAGAATTTCTTTAAAAATAAAGAACTTGAACAATTCTCTTGTGGCACATGCACACACAGCTCCTGTGCCGGTTGAACTATGCTGTTGAGTGGCTTCGTCTTCAATAGCAGTGACGGACAAGTTCCTCTTTACTGACCCCACTGCCATCTGTCATCCTGAATTCCACCTACAGTGCATTGTATGAGCTACACTGAACAGGTTTCACCCTGGTCAAGGTCACTGCCCAGCCAATCAGAACTGATGGGGTCACTGCAAATATCCAAATTACTTCCAAATGGAGGTGCTGACAGACACTGTTAATGAGGACTGTTCTGTCAGACTTGTTGATGACCTTTGACAACATTGCTCTTCCAGACTGTCAAGATTAGTCTAGTTTTTCTCTCTCTGACATTTAGGTGGTATCTGATACTTAAATGCACATTTGAGGGTAATCTGAATACAGTGTCCAAAGATGAATTTGCAGAAGTGACAAAATTGATAGCATCATTATCCATCCATTAGTTAAGAAAATATTTTAGTTGCTTATCTCAAGAAAGATCTAAGCCTGTACTTCTGAGTAACCATATGGGAGAAGCAGATGTTAAATGAGTAAATCTATATATTTTTAAGTATAGCTCAATGATGACAGCAAAGCAAATAATCCTACTTCTAAACAATGTCACGAACCTCCTTTTCCACTTGTG
The DNA here is from genome assembly GCF_018350195.1 of Panthera tigris. Taxonomy (NCBI): domain Eukaryota; kingdom Metazoa; phylum Chordata; class Mammalia; order Carnivora; family Felidae; genus Panthera; species Panthera tigris. The sequence continues at coordinate 84,261,099 of NC_056661.1, forward strand.
GGTGTCCTGTGGTGGCTAATGAGGTGCAGAATATGGAAGAGAATACCTCATTCAAAACTGTTCTTTGCCACTGTGAAATAATGACATCTGCATATGCTGGTGTAACAGAATTATCAGGTATATTATCAAACACACTCTTCAGATCATACCCTTGCCCTTAACATTAGAGAACATTTTGTAACATTTCCTGCTATCCTCTGTGATAACAGCCATGTCACAACAGTCTCAAGAAGCCTTTTAAAATGATGAGGTATAATGGGGCGCCTGGGTGGCTCAGTCAGTTAAGCGGCCAACTTCAGCTCAGGTCATGATCTTGCGGTCCGTGAGTTCGAGCCCCGCGTCGGGCTCTGTGCTGACAGCTCAGAGCCTGGAGCCTGTTTCAGATTCTGTGTTTCCCTCTCTCTCTGACCCTCCCCTGTTCATGCTCTGTCTCTCTCTGTCTCAAAAATAAATAAACGTTAAAAAAAAAAATTAAAATGATGAGGTATTAAGAGAGTGTGTGTGTGTGTGTGTGTGTGTGTGTCTACAGTTCAGTAAGACACCCAGCTTAGAAAAGATTAATATATACTTTTTTTTCTTTAATTTTAAAATTATTTTACTGGAGCACCTGGGTGGCTCAGTCGGTTAAGTATCCAACTCTTGATTTCGACTCAGGTCATGATCTCACTGTTTGTGAGACTGAGCCCGTGTTGGGCTCAGGGCTGACAATGTGGAGCCTGCTTGGGATCCTCTCTCTCCCACTCTCTCTGCCCTTCCCCATGCCTCCCTCCATCCTCTCTCTCTCCTAAATTAAACATTTAAAAATAATTTAAAATAAAATTATTTTACCCAGCAGCCTTCTATATATATATTCCATACATTCAGTTATCTGACTTACAGTAAAACCACTTTTGTTTTCAACATTTCTTCTTCCCAATCACTGATTCTTTGTTTAATGGTCTATAAACTTAAATTATCTGAAGTAAAATTCTTATACAACTCTACTTCCTTAGTTCCCACTGCAAGTTCCATGACCTCTCTGTTCTCTGCTTCCTCGTCTAGACCAAACTGTTAATAAACAGACCTCACTACCTGTTGCCTCACTCAGGTTGCTGTTGCTCACCTTTCTTCCAAAACCTGAAATCTGGAAGGCTGCTTCACAACTGTTTTACGACTTTAGATGAAATTACTTTAATCTTAGAAATTTCCTTAGAATACCTATAATTCAGGAAATACTGTCTGTGCTTCTTAATAATCGCAGGTGATCATGATTGTTTCTAGTAGTGTGCAAAGAAAAGGAACGCTTTTTCTGTGAAGAATGGGAGGAAAGGAGAAATAAATGAATTCTTTTCTCCCTCCAAAATCTACCTTCATCCTCTCAACCATCAATTATAAAAGTAAAATAGAGTCTTGCCAGTCAAAATATGGCCTGCAGACCAGCAGCATGGGCATTTTCTGCAAGCTTTTTAGAAATACACAATCTCCAGGGCACCTGGGTGGCTCAGCCAGTTGAGCGTCCGACTCATGGTTTCAGCTCAGGTCATGATTTCAGGGTTGGGGAGATCAAGCCACGCTTCTGGCTCCACGCTGGTGGGGTGGAGCCTACTTAGGATTCTCTCTCCCACCTTCACTGCCTATCCCTTACTCACGCACTTGCTCTCTCTAAATAAATAAATATTTAAAAAAAAAGAAAAAAGAATACAGAATTTCCACATCCATCCTAGGCTTACTGAATGAAAATCTCCTTTTTAACAAGGTTTGGAGGTGATTTATATACACGTTAAATCTTGAGAAGCACTGGAATAGAGGAGATAGAATGATGGGGGACATGGGGAAAAGAAGGTCGCTTGGAAGGGGGGTAAGATGATGTTGGGTTAGGTCAGAGGTATATCCATCAATTGTCAGGCCATAGTATGCTGGCTTGTCTACAAAAGAGAGGCGAAGCAGAGGACAAACTTGGGTTTTTTAATGATTTTTTTTTTGGATCATTTTTCTATCCCCTATACCTGTGGTTGGTTGTCTGACTCCCAGCGCCAGTTTAAAAACAAAAACAAAAACAATGATGCTGACAAGATAATGATCAACTACTGCTGAGAAAATTGGATAAAATTGTCATTGTGACCCTGAGGGTAAAGCTCTTCATTTATTCACCAAGCAGAAAATGTGGATTAAGGAAAAACATATTCTTGTTTCATTTTGGCCCTGCTTTACACCAAGGCCATGTGTAGCTGAGCAAAGCCAAATGAGACTGACCAAAAAAATCTGGTCTAGTTAGTGCAGTTGAACAGCAGCCAGGCAATAAATTGGAATCTCAGGAACTCAGGCTCTCACTTATTTTATGCTGGCAGCCAAAAGAATAATTTTTTGGTTTTGTGTTCACTTTTCTGCACTATTTAACCATACCTTTAGGTCACTTATGTATATAGGGAAAGCACTGCATCGAGAAATAGAACTGGCCAAATTATAAAATGTGTTGACTTCTTTATGGGTCTCAATTTTGTAATCTGTATAATGGTTCTGTAAGAGCTCTTATAAGAGCCCTGGCTTTCTCACCTGTCCTCACACTTTTCACTGCAGAGTATTCTGAGTTGTAAGAGCCTTTTAACTAAAAACACTTTGTTCTTCATCTCTAGCTATTTCAGTGTGTCCTGACAATGTGTATCCATTGCCCTAGATTTTTTGGATTCTTAAGCCCTATGTTTGCTAAATTCGTCAGAAAGTTTTTCCCAACTAAAGTGTGCCTATTGTGAATAATTCTACACATGGGTGGTGTTTTAACCTGATCTTATCACTGATTTTTCTTGTGATAAAAGTGATGTTCTGGGACATTAGAGTTGTTTTTGGCATAATTGGAGGTTATGAAAAATTCTGATATGATGCAATCATATTATCTGCAGAGACAAATGTCTATTAAAAAGATGACAAAGTTACAAGTTCTCATTTATAGAAATTAATATTTCTATCAAAACTTATCTCCTGGGGTGCCTGGGTGGCTCAATCAGTTAAGCATCCGACTCTTGATTTACGCTCAGGGTCGTGATCTCACGGTTTGTGAGTTCAAGCCCCGCACTGGGGTCTGGTGCTGACACTTCAGAGCCTGCTTGGGATTTTTCTCTCTTTCCCTCACTCTGTTGCTTCCTTGCTTGTGTTCTCTCTTTCTCCCTCAAAATAAGTAAATAAAACTAAAAAAAAGTCTTATCCCCACATTAAAAATCACTTGGGTGCCATTGGACACCTATGGGCAACTAATCATAATGTAATAAGGGCATCATAGTTTAGAATATTCTACTTACTAACTCTGATTAACGTTAAATTTCTTAATACGATTATGCCTTGGTTTCATCATCTGTAGAAAGGTAAATAATAAGAGTATGTAGTTCCTAGGTTTGAAAATGATAATTAAGCAAGATAATGCACATATGCAACAATGCCTGGTAATTAGAAATAGCATTCATTAACGTGAGCTATATTGTCTTCATCATCATCATTATTATTAATTCTTTTATAAAAACCTAAAGCACAAAGTTGGCAATATTCCAATCCATTAGTAATTATTCAATTAACCCAAATGTAAGTATCACAGGCATTCTCTACTTTCACACATATGTGTAATTAAAACCTAGTGCTCGGTGTGCCCACTGAGTTACTGAGAACACATAAGTGCTCATTATTCTTCCACCACTTTAACTTTAGTTCCTCCGTCTCACTTTGATTTCCTTAGAGGAACAGCCAGGACATTCATCCATCCATCATGGTAAACATTTCCCTGTTATTTCTCCCTTCTTAAGTATATCCTTCTCAAAAATGAACAGCAGATCACATTTATTTCATTATGTACGCCATTTGCTTGCACATACATCGAACTTAATCTTTGCTCTTCATAACGTCAACTCTCAGAATCAACCAGTGGATCTTCTTTTGTGTATTTATTAGACATTTCCCACCTCTAAACCCACAGCAATATCCTTCTTCCTCATTAACCTATATAAATTTAATACTGCACAGTCCATTGTAAGACCCTCTGAACATGAAACCTTTCCTGATTACTACAGTGATGTCCTCACTCTCTCAACTGTTACTACCTTGGAGGTACAGGACAAAAAGTAAGTGTGGTTTTCCATCCTAGCTCAGCAGCTTGTGAGCTGTGGAAGGCCTGAGCTTAATTTTCCATCTATAAAATTCATATCACAATGCCTACCAGATAAGTACTGTGGTGGGAGACAGATAAGCCTATTTCAATAGGACTCATGTAGTGAATAGAACACTAATAGAGCAAAGCACATATTTTATTCATGTTCTCTTGTTGCCCTTGTAATAGACAGTTATTTAAGTGTCATCTTCTATGAACAAATATTTTATATTTGTTTTCACTTTCTCTTGGAGAATTGCGATGGTCTTATTCATTTCCTATATGGAAGTACATGGTAGATTGTTACTTGTTTGTTGATAAGTGTTAGTGAGTGTTCTAGTTACCATAATGAAAAGTTTATGCACTTTCAAACTAACAACTGTTCATGCTCTGAAATCTGTATTACAGTATATAGTATTAATGATTTCCTGTTCATTAGATATTAGAGTTTAAAAGGATTTACTATATACTATTAAAAAGGGAAGGCCCCATATTTTTAGTAAGCACCTATTATATGGTCGACACTGCCCTAGACACTAGGAATAAAGTAGCTGTCAAGACACAAAAATAAGAGGTTAAATGTAATAAACAGGGTGAATATTATAATAGTATGAACAAGTCTTGTGGGAACAGCAAGAAAGGATAAACTAACCTGGGGAAGTAGAAGGCTTTACAAAGCTATCCTTTTCTTCTAAATGACAGGATTTCAAGGAAGCCTGAAAAAAATACTTTTATGATTTCTCCTAATGAATTGAAGAAAAACCGGTGCTAATAATCTCAGAACACATTAAGCATTCCCCTTGCTGTTTTCTGGCTATAAATATTTTTTTCTTGACCTTAAGCTAATGGTTTTGGTAGTGGTGGGTGGTACAGGGTAATGCTCTTTAAGGAGAGGTAAAGAAGTGAATCAGTCCTTTATTCCTTCTCCTATTCCTCAAATTTATCTTCCATAACTATTTTTATTCACAAGTGTCCATAATTATTCTGTTGCTAAGAAGAAACCCGGGTTTAACTCGATTTTCAAAACCTCAATGCCAGCTTCTGATGAAACTATCTCAAGGCATTCAGTACAGAGACCATCTTTCCAGAAACACTTTGTTTCCCTTTTTCACAGGGCAGAGGAAAGCAGTAATCTAGGGTGTGGGAGTCTACTGTGAGGAGTAGGAATAGTCAGGGAATCACTGTTTCAGTGCTGACCCCAGTGACCTAATTAAAGATATGAGTTCCTACAAAAACTGCATGGCCATTTCACCCTTCTGAAAAATGATATTTCACCACATGCTCCACTCCCTAAGCTGTCCCCATTGACGTAGACAGCTTATTTCTAAATGCAAGATGAAAGTGCATCATTCCACAGTAAATAAAATCAGGATTAAGTAACGGGGCCATTAAAACAGCTGGCCTTTGCAAATATTTGGTCTCTTAATCATGTTGCATCGTATCTTCAGGAAGGTTATTTATTGTGGACTCTCATCCATAATGGCCGTTTGCATCCTCAGTTATTTACAGTCACTGTCCACGTGAGCCTAGCCTGTCTTAAAGCATCCACACAACATTGTCTTTAACGACCCTTAGATTTTTATCCATGACTGTTTTGTTTCCCAATATTGAAACCAAAGCCATTTGCTTCTCTGGACATTACTAGGTAATAAATCCCTGATTCTGACAGTTTCTGCATATTCTAGCTTCAGACCACTGTTAAGGCTTTCTTCAAGCTACCTCTTGACCTCTGTTGGTGTTCCTTTTGCCCTTCTAGGGCACACCGAGCCAGCAATTCTTCCTCAACCACAGGGGATAAATACTGTCTCATATCAACCCTTACTTCCCTGTTTCAAAACTACACTCCAGGAGGGATCTACTACTAGTTGTTTGTACCTCCATGTGAATGAGAGTCAATACTTAAATCTATCAGAGTTATGTGCTTTCAAAAATGTCTTGGACTCCTAGTTGGTCTTTCTGTTTTCTTTGTTTGCATTATTGCTCTCAAAGTCCTTTGAAATACAGTTAGAAATATTTTGTATTGAATGTAAATCAGTCATCTGACATCACTGGCCTCCAGTAGCTTTTGTAAGCCTTAGAGTCATGTCTAAATTTCTCACCCTCGTCATCAGGACACAGTGACTTGGTTTCTCTACCTTTTGGATCTCATTTCACATGTGGATTTTCCTCTTCACACAGGTCTTCTTTTCTTTCCCTCAAATCCAGCAAAATTTTCTTCAGTTTAGAGTCTTGTCCTGGCTTGATTCTCTGTCTGGAATGCTCTTTCCCCCCGATCTTTCCACGACTCCTTTACCTTTATTTAATTTTCTTCATAGCACTAATCTCAACTTAAGCTATTACATAATTATTTGCTTGTTTCTTGTCTTTCTCTCCAGAAAGTAAATTTCACAAAAGGAGAGATAGTGATATATTCCCTGCCATAACCTTAATACCTAAAATACTGCCTGGCGCATACTAAGTGCGCAATAAATAATTGTTGAGAGAATTAATAAATGGTATTTCCAGTATCAGAGGCATAGTAATAAAACTGCCAATATTTATTTGATATTCACTTTACATTATGTAAATTCCAAGTACGTTACATGAATTATCTCAACCTTGATAGTCCCATGAGACTGTTGTTACCATGATAACCTCAGACCTGCAAAACGAGGCAATAGTAAGCTAGAAAGTCAAATCTAGGTATTCAGACTCTATGGTTTGAGAAAGAGGTTACCTAGAGACCTATAAATCATATTACTGTATATTAATATTTTTGTCATGGATATTCCTTAGTGAAACTCTGGATAATGAAATATGGAATATGCTTAAAGCCTAGAGCTAGAGTCTTTGCATTTTATGCTTTTGGGCCTTTGGAAAGTTTTTTCACTCAGGGCAAGTATGTAAATGCATAAGACTCTCAGTTTTGTCATTTGCAAAACATATTAATACCATCTACTTCCTTCCTGTGAAAGAAGCAGATAGATATAGTGCATACCTTTGTATACCAATGTTCACAGAAAATGCTCAATAGATGGCTGTTTTTAAGAGGATAATAATGGTAGTTCTGATGGTGCCGTAACTGTTGATGCTATGAGTGGCCTAGCACAGTTTTCTCTCCCACTGTGAATTCAGACAAGATTTACTATGCCTGGAGGGTTGCCAGGGTAAAATTGACAGAAGGCTGTAAAAAGGGGATAGCAAGGAGTCTTATGAAAAAGGTCAAGTTTGTAACACTGTAGATGACAGCTAACATCCAGGATGAATAAATCTAAGCTTCAGGAAAGCCGGCTTCTCACAGTAAATCCAAGGTTACCAGGTAAATGGTGAAGGAATTCAACTTGAGGAAGGAATGGGTCAAGAGCCTTTTCCTGATTTGGAAAAATAAAAGTTTAGGGTTAAAAATGAAGATCGACAAGGGGCATAACTTAATAATGATTGTCAGATTGCCTGCCGGACAGGGCAGGGGAGCAGGGATAATGGAAATTAGAGCAATAGTAAAGATAAACTGTCACTGGAAATTTTGAATGAAACAGAGGGTTTTTATAACAGCATGTAAGAAGAGCATTAACTGAACTAATAATATCCTAATCATGCGGCAGGACTGTTGTAAACACTACACACACACACATACACATATACACACACATATATATACATGTATACATATATGTATGTGTGTATACATATATATGTATATGTATATAACATGTATATATATACATAATATGTACATGCATATGTATGTATATACATAATATGTATATATATAATATGTATATATATAATATGTGTGTATGTATGTATGTGTGTGTGTGTATATATATATATATATATATATATATATATATATATATATATATATATATATATAACAACCCTATGAGGTAAGTAATATTATTTTCCTCATTTTTTCAGATAAGGAGCACAAGAGATACAGAGAGGTTAAGTAACTTTCCCAAGGCCACTCAGTAAGCAAGCAGCTTCTGGAAGTCTGTATTACAAAGTATTATTCTGGAAAAACCATGGAGATGGCCCCACTGAAGCAGAAAATCCATCAAAGGCAGGGCTCTAAGTATTGGGACAAGTATTGAGAAGAATGATGGTTTCAAAAAATTTGTTTAAATAAGACTGTAAGAGAACATAATCAAATTGTTAGCTTATTAATTAAAATGAATTTTGACCCTAAAATAACAAAACAAATTAATAAACCAAACAGGAAAAACAAAAAACAAAAAAGGAGAATCAGATCTATAAATATAAAGAACAAACTGATGGTTCCATGGGGGAGGTGGTGAGGGCAACAGGCAAAATGGGTGCAGGGGAGTGGGAGAGTTAGGCTTCCAGTTGTGGAATAAGTAAGTCACTGGAATGAAGGGCACAGCATAGGGAATACAGTCAATGGTATTGTAAGAGCATTGTATACTGACAGATGGAAGCCATACATGTTGTGAGTATAATGTACATAGAACTTGCATCACTATGTTGTACACCTGAAACTAATGTAATGTCATGTATCAGCTATACACGAATTACAAATAAATAAACAGATTCTGACAATAATGATGTGAGACGTTCTTCAAAAGATATCTAAATATTTGAATAGCAGCACTATAATGAAACTTCTTCTAGCTCCATTAAATTATGTAAGTACAATTTGTTCAGGCTTTCATATCTAAAAACAAAACTTAGGAGTAAGATTTTGGTTAAACCTTGTTTCATTCCCTCAAGTAAGATTTGCACACAGGTACCTTAACTAATGAAAAAAAAAGAAGAAGAAGAAGAAGTTCCATTCCATTCATCTCACTACATGTGTTTTCATTTAAGATTTTACTTTTTATGTTTGGTGACTCAGAATTTTGAATTTATTTGTGATCTTTGGCCAAATTATAGCAATTTATAATTTTAACTTAATCTAAAAATATTAACATTAGAGCCTTATGGCCATGGGATATTTTAAAATGGGAATTAAACAAATATACATATTTTGTTGCAAAATTGTTTAAGAGAGTAATCCAAGTCTTTAAGATATAAAGCTTATACAGGATAAAATTTTGTAGGACAAGAATAGATATATGGATAAAGAAAAATAGGAATAATATATAATTTCTGACTGTTAAAAGAGAACTTGTTCTTTATTATTTAAAAATATTATGGTGGGTGCCAAATTCTTGTATTTTAATTCCACTGCTATCATTTTAGAAAGCAATAATAATAATTATTATAGGAACTATAACATATATAACAATAGAATATAATAAAACAAGAGAATAAGAAGCAAGAGGAAGGTAAGTTGAATTATCCAGTTGCAAGATTCTTACAATGTTTTTAAAATAGTTATCATTTGAAAGTATATCATGAATACATAAAGAAAAATACTGTAATCATTAGATCATCAAAAAGAGCACAAAAATATAGCTAAATGACTTATGATGTTTTCACGTATGGTTTTTCAACTCTGCCATCTTTCAAGGATTGTGAAAAAGCAAATCAGTCAGTAGATAGAAACCACACTGTGATTTTTGAACTTTAATCTTTTCCTGAACTAGCAATATGTGGTATAATATTGTCTTGTGATCCTCACAGGCAGGGAACTGCAACTCCCAGTCAGCCACGTGATCATGACGGTAAACAAACCACACACCTGCAGTCATTCTGTATGCAGACAGCCATTCCGTTTTCAACTTTCAGTAAAGTTTTCAATAAGTTACACAAGATATTCAACACTTCATTATAAAACAGACCTTGTGTTAGATGATTTTTCCTAGCCATAGGTTAAGGTATTTTGAACATGTTTAAGTTAGGCCAGGCTAAGCTATGATGTTTGGTAGGTTAGGTATATTAAAAGCATTTTTGATTTATGATATATTCAACTTACGATGGATTTATCAGGACATAGCCCCTTTGTAAGTCAAGAAAGATCTGTACCATGCTGTGGCGATATAGCATTACACTAAGTAGACTTTGGAAAAACTAGTACAAAAAAAAAAAAAAAAAACCTTTTAGAACGTTGAAAGGATCAAGTTCATCGAGAACAATAACAGTATTAAATGGGTATGCACTTTGAATGCTTCTATATACACTAGGGAAATATTGGTAGATATAAAAGGGAAATAAACAAACATAAGGCATAGTTGAAATTTAACAATATTCTTTCAGGAGTTGACAAAACAAACCCCAAAAAGTGAAAATAAAAATATAATTGATGTGAAAAACATTATTGACCAATATGATCTAGTTGACAATGAATAATGCACCTAACAGACAGACGTGGAGCATTTATTAGCATAGACTATAGACTGGTTACAAAAGATGTCCTAATAAATATCGAAGGCTTGAAACCATTCCGTTTATATCATCTGACCACAATGGTATTTAATCAGAAATTAATAGATACTTGATAATAAGGTATCTGAAAAAAAGTCCCTAAGCATTTGGAACTGTATCAACATACCTCTAGATAAACCATGGAGCAAAAACAAAAACAAATAGGGGTGCCTGGGTAGCTGAGTGGATTGAGCGTCTGACTTCAGCTCTGGTCATAATCTCATGGTTCGTGAGTTTGAGCCCTGCACTGGGCTCTGTGCATAGGGCCTGGAGCCTGCTTCAGATTTTGTGTCTCCTTCTCTTTCTGCTCCTCCCCTGCTCACACACTCATTCTCTCTCAAAAATAAAGATTAAAAAAAATTAAAAAACAAAAACACCTGCTTTATTTTAAAATTTCATAATTATGCCATACCAGAAATTATATCTTTTGCAAGTACTTAAACAGAATAAAAAAAGGAGATGTTAACTTAGAAATATCTTTTGCAAGTACTTAAACAGAATAAAAAAAGGAGATGTTAACTTAGAAATGTGTTAGGGGCTACATAGCTTTTCAAAAATATCTTAGAGGGTACTTTAGTGCCAGGGTGTGAAAGCCACTGCTTAATCTCATGGGAGATATTTAATGAATAATTCTTGCCATCAGAGACTGTAACAATGAAAAGTAAAGGGTGGTGAGTACAATAGGGGTTTTGGGTCCTATATTTCTATCTTACTTCTGGGTTTGTGTCTTGAGGATGTATAAGATCTGGGAGGGGCCAAGAAAACACACACACACACACACACACACACACACACACACACACACACTCCCCAGTAATTTTAGGTAAGAGGGGCTCTTGGCTTGTCTCCCAGAATGATGCAAAAATAGCAGAAATAATTATCTTTATTCTTCTAAGCATTTTTGGATGTAGTGGAAAGTTTACCTGCTCTGAAAGGACTTTGCATGGGCAACAAGGGACAACCCAGGGGATACCTCTGCACTGACAGCAAAGTTTAATTAAAAAAAATTATGTTGCCATGCATGCCAATATAGATAAATTACATCAAATACCAATTGAACTACCTTGATGCAATCTGAGATAAAAGAGGAACAAATGCCCAAGTATTTGAAATAGTTATGGTCTCCTAGTGGAAAAATAATAGCATGTACTTACTGGGTCTTCACTATGTGTCAGGCACTACAAGAATTCCATGTGTATTAACTTAATTCTCACCACTACTATATGTGATACTGTTATAATTCCAATCTTAGAGAAAGCAACAGTTCATCCAGGGGGATGCAATGTTCCCAGGTTATATCATTTATAAGTGGAGGAGCTGGATTAGAAACTTGGAGCAGAAATTGAGACTTATTTTGAAATAATAAATAAATAGAATACAGCTGTTTTGTGAATTTATGTGTGCATAATTCATGATATAACAAATATATACACATACATAAATAAAAACATCACTGGGACTTTACTGATTGTCCCAAGCTGATATGGCTTAACTAGCACTTCCTCAGGTTGTGTTTCCCACAGCTTCTTTTCCTATTCAGGAGTCAAGTTGACTTCAACCATCATACCATGATTTACAAATGCCAAATCACATCAACTCAAAAGAAGATACTTTGAAGGTCCAGCTTCTCTGGAAAGCCATGATGTAGCAGAGAAAGAAAGAGTATTACAACCTCCCATATCTAACATGAAAGCACAAGTAAGTAAAAGAAAAAAGAAAACAGAAAGCTTCAACTCCTTTTTCCTATATAGAAATGTAGAAATAACATTTTGAAAGACAAAACAGGAAATTCCTTTTATGTCATTGTACCCCCTTCATGAGCCAAGGATCACATGTATATTGAAAAATATCCAGAGAGGGGTGCCTGGGTGGCTCAGTCGGTTAAGCATCCGACTTTGGCTCAGGTCATGATCTCATGGTTTATGAGTTCGAGCCCCGCGTCAGGCTCTGTGCTGACAGCTGGGAGCCTGGAGCCTGCTTCAGATTCTGTGTCTCCCTCTCTCTCTGTCCCTCCCCTGCTCATGCTCTGTCTCTCTCTGTCTCAAAAATAAATAAAACATTTTTAAAAAATTTAAAAAAAGAAAAATATCCAGAGAAACAATAGTAATGGCTTTTAGTTTCATAAAAATTTTATCATATATCCATTCTGCCATGCAGAAATCATTGTTTTTGGAGTCATAAAATGCTTGAATGACATTTTTATATAAATAATTCAGAGAAACTCTTAAGGAATAGGCTTCACCATGCTTTTGTTCTTGGGTTTTGTTCTTTGTCAGAGGTAACCTGACATAGAATAAACAGTCTTAATGTGTTTGTTATAATGTCATTCTTTAATAGCATTTTATGTAAGTAACACTCGAGCATGGCAGCATAATAGCCCTGAGAAATACACAATTCAAACTGGGTTGAAGTATTATTTTATGAGGTGAATAGACAAACACATTAGTCACTAGACTGAGGATGGCATTTTCTTATCTTGAAGCTAGTTCTCCCAATTCTCAATATCTAAGTGCTATGAAAGTAATATTGTTATTAAACTACAAAAAAATGAAATATATACATATATATATATATATCAGAAACCCCTTAGGAAAAACAATTTATTGACAATGGGATTCACTGAATGGCACACACATAGAATGTATAGCAAATGATTTGATTTTGCAGAGAGGCTGGTATTCTTGTGCAAAAGATGATGGATAAAAGGATGGCGGGTTAAAATCTAAAGGAAAAACAATAAAAATTCAGTCTCCCAAAGGTTTCTCATCATGCATAAGTTCAATGAAATTCTCAATGCCTCTAGGTAAGTAAACATTTCTACTGAGTCTGATTATTTCCTTGTCTAGACTTAAGTGTTTTACAGGCTTAACTATGCTGTAATACAAAGGTGCAATGTTTTTCTTGACTTTAGCTACAAGAATAGGTATAGAAAAACATCATCTTTTTCTTTTTAATTTTTTTAAGTTTATTTTGAGAGAGAGAGAGAGAGGGAGGGAGGGAGTTGGGGAGGGGCAGAGATGGAGTGAGACAGAATCCCAAGCAGGCTTCATTCACACTGTCAGCACAAGGCTGGATACGGGGCTCTATCCAAAACCGTGAGATCATGACCTGAGCCGAAATCAAGAGTCAGATGCTCAACTGACTGAGCCACCCAGGCACCCCTACATCATCTTTTTCTTAAATACTTTTTCGCTTAGGTAGGAGGCATAAAGCCTCAAAAGCACATTTAAATGATACGAAATACATTACAATTATTTTAAACTAAGGTTAAGATGAATTAAAAGCAAAAGAGATTCTGAAAAATAATGATGCAATTAGGGAGTATTGTTGAATCATGAGGTTGGACTATTTGTTGAGATAATTTTTAATATTTTTGTTCACTTTTTCTCCACTTACGTTATTACAGAGTTACGGCCTAGAAATAGAAGAAATCTCTAATGCTTGTGTCTTTCAAATGCGTTAGCAGAATTATGAGTTAACTTGTGGCTACCTTCCCCTCAATTTTATAAAGGCTCATTTTACTTGGTAAGATGTTATCTAACCTGCTGACTGCAGGCTCCCCAGCCTGGGTCACTGGCATGTAACTTAACAAAGAACATGATGAAGATTCCTTTCTGCTCTAACAATATGTCACTTTCTAAGCAAAGAAAATATTAAATATTATTGAACACTTAGTATATCATATGTTCTGTTCTAATACTTTACTGGTATGAACTTGGACAGACAACTAAGGCAAAAAGAAATTCAGTAACTTTTCCAAGATAGTGAGCTTGGATTCAAATCCAGGCAGTCTGGCTCCAAACACCAAGCATTCCTAAACTATACATTTTCCCCCCACTGTTAGAAACAACATAATCTGCAAAGCTGATAGGTGTAAATGGATGAACAATGCCTTTTAAAGAGAAAACAAATGGGAATTTTCTTGCATATATGTAAAATATAGAAATTTACACAGAAACTGACAATATTGGCTTCTTCTGGGGTTAGGACTTGAATAAATGAGGGAAAATGGTACAAGGAGAATTTTCCATGTATATTCATCTGGAAGTTTTGAATTTTGAAATATCTAGATGCATTATTTTCACAAAAATGGATCAATAAGTAAAACTTAAAAAGAGAAAAACAAGTATAAGATTCAGTAGATTCTATCATGTCAACAAGCACTTATAAGTTTCAAACATTAAAAAGAAAAGTTGAGAGAGGGGCCAAGATGGTAGAGCAGCATGGAATTTTTTTTTTTTTTTTTTGCTTCCCTCGGCCCTGAAATGCAGCTAGAGCAACTCCAAACCATCTTGCACATCTAGAAAACTGGTTTGAGGATAAACACAACAATCTGCACAACTTGAACCACAGAACTTGGCAGGTAGGTACGAGGCACGGAGAGGTGAACTGGGGGAGAGAAGCTACCTAGAATAGGGAGGGAACTTATTGCTTGCAGAAAGAGGATGGAGAGGCAGGGTGGGTGGGGAGTACAGGAAAAGCAATCTCTTCTCCCCACTCCCCCCCCCCCCATCCCATCCTGAAAGCAGCTGGAGAGAAAGAAAGACAAAGAGTAGACTGAACAAAAAAGAGAGAGAAAGGAACTGCAAGGGACTGGAAAAAAAGGGAGAAAGGAGAAAGGAGAGGGCTTAAATTCCATGAGTACACTATAAACAGGGGAGTGAAGAGCCTGAAACTCCACAGCTCAATACCTGGTGGTGCTCTGGTGGGAAGGGCGAAAGCCCAGGAGCAGACAGCAAGAGCAGAGGGGTCTTCAGGCTGGAGGACGTCCGGTCCTGTGCAGAGAACAGCCACATTCGCTGGTGTTGGAAAAAAGACGTTAACAGTTCACTGAAGCCTGGTGCCAGGTGGGTGTTGTGATTTACCATAATCCCTGAACCACAGCTGCTACACGATTGCGCGAACTTTCTCTGGGGCGGGCTGGCACCCGGCCACAGTCTCTGAGCATCTACAGCAACACAGTCCTGCCAACGTTCCAGGGGGTGGGCCGGCACCCAGCCATTACTCGAGAGACCTTTCACCAGAGGCTCTGAGCGGGTCAAAGCTGCAGGGTGCTCAGAAGGGAGGGGTTTGGAGACGCGGCCGCCCGACTGAGATAAAACTCGGGAGGACCGTGCCGCCTGGCAGGCTGAACAACTTGGTCACAGTGTAGAAGCCGGGAGGAGACGGAAGCCAGAGACACGGGAGGGGTGTGCTTGATTGCCAGTCAGCAAGAGCACAGAGTCCTGATACCAGAGAGGGGCAGCTGTGTGACACCATTTTCACGCCTCCCACGCATGCGCATACACGCCTACACGCACCACAGTGATCCACCCCAGCAAATTAAGTAGCGCCATCTAGTGGAGAATGTGGTGGCTACACTAAATCCCACTCAACTGGGCCACCATGCTCTGCAAGAGCACAAATCTCTCTCCCTGATTAGTTTGTGGACTATAAAGGGCTTCATAGTTTGACTTCTAGAGGAAGCTGGATGTAATTTCAATCTTATTTCATTCCATTCACTGGTCCGTCCATTCAATTTTTTTTTCTTTTTCTTTTCTTATTCTTGAATACAGAAAGAAAAAATTTTGTTTTCCGTTTTTATAAAAAAGATCCTTTCTTTTCTCTATTATATTTATACTTTGTGTAAATTTTCAAATTTCTATTATACTTTCATTATTTCATTTTATTCTCTTTAATTTTTTCATTTTTTGAACTTTTCAATGCTTTCCTTTTTTTGTTTTTTTCTTTTTTCCTATTTTTTTCCCTTTCTTTCCTTCCCTTTTTTTTTTTCTCTTCTATAAAGCTTCTTTCAACAACCAGACCAAACCACACCTAGGAGTTAGCACCCTTTATTTGATTTTTTTGGTGTTGTTTTTAATTTTGTAATTTTTATTTTTTTTAATTTTATTAACCCTTTTTTCTTCCTTCAAAATGGCAAAATGAAGGAATTCACCTCAAAAGAAAGAACAGGAAGAAATGACAACCAGGGACTTAACACACATACAAGCAAGTTGTCTAAACCAGAATTTAGAATCACAATAAGAATACTAACTGTGGTTCAAAAAAGCATAGAATCCCTCTCTGCAGAGATAAAAGAAGTAAAATCTAGTCAGGATGAAATAAAAAATGCTATAACTGAGCAGCAATATGAATGGATGCCACAGTGGCAAAGAGGGATGAAATAGAGCAGCAAATCAGTGATATAGAGGACAAACATATGGAGAGTAATGAAGCAGAAAAAAAGGGAAACTAAGGCAAAACAGTACGATATAAGAATTAGAGAACACAGTGACTCATTATAAAGGAATAACATCTGAATCATAGGGTTCCCAGAAGTTGAAGAGAGAGAAAAGGGGATAAAAGTTTTATGTGAGTAAATCATAGTGGAAAACTCTCCTAACCTGGGGAGAGACACAGACATCAAAATCCAGGAAGCACAGAGAACCCCCATTAGATTCAACAGAAATCGACCATCAACAAGGCATATCGTAGTCAAATTCACCAAATACTCAAGCAAGGAAAGAATCATGAAATCAGTAAGGGGAAAAAAGTCCTTAACTTATAAGGGAAGACAGATCAGATTTGCTGCAGACCTATCCACAGAAAATTGGCAAGTCAGAAAGGAGTGGCAGAATATATTCAATACACTGAATCAGAAAAAATATGCAGCCAAGAAATCTTCATCCAGTAAGACTGCCATTCAAAATAGAAGGAGAGATAAAATTTTCCAAAACAAAAATTAGAGTTCGTGACCACTAAACCAGCCCTGCAAGAAATTTTAAGGGGAATACTCTGAGGGGAGAAAAGATGGAATAAAAAAAAAAAAATACCAAAAGCAACAAAGACTAGAAAGGACCAGAGAACAACACCAGAAACTCCAACTCTACAGGGAACATAATGGCAATACATTCATATCTTTCAGTACTTACTCTAAAATGTCAGTGGACTAAATGCTCCAATCAAAAGACATAGGGTAACACAATGGATAAGAAAACAAGATCTATATGGTGTTATAAGAAACCCATTGTAGACCTAAGGACACCTTCAGATTGAAATTAAACAGATGGCTCTCCATCTATCATGCTAATAGTCACCAAAAGAAAGCCAGAGTAGCCATACTTATATCAGACCATCTAGAGTTTAAAATAAAGACTCTAACAAGAGATGAAGGGCATTACATCATAATTAAGGAGTCTATTCACCAAGAAGATCTAACAATTGTAACATTTATGCTCCAAATGTGATAGCACCCAAACACATAAATCAAGTAATCACAAAAATACAGAAACTCATTGATAATAACACCATAATAGTAGGGAACTTCAACACCCCACTTACAATAATGGAAAGATCATCTAAACACAAAATCAACAAGGGAACAATGGCTTTGAATGACACAATGGACCAGATGGACTTAACACATATATTCAGAACATTTCACCCTAAAGCAACAGAACACATACTTCTCGAGTGCACATGGAACATTCTCCAGAATAGATCACATACTGGGACACAAATAAGCCCTCAACAAGAACAAAAAGATCAAGATCATACGATGCATATTTTCAGATCACAACACTATGAAACTCGAAATCAGCCACAAGGAAAAATGTGGAAAGATAACAAATACTTGGAGACTAAATAACATCCTACTAAAGAGTGAATGGACTAACCAATAAGTTAAAGAAGAAATTAAAAAGCACATGGAAGCCAATGAAAATGATAATACCACAGCCCCAAACCTATGGGACACAGCAAAACACGTTCATAAGAGGGAAGTACATAGCAATCCAGGCCTTCCAAAAGAATGAAGAAAGGTCTCAGATACACAACCTAACCTTACACCTTAAAGAACTGGAAAAAGAACACCAAATAAAACCACAAACCAGCAGAACACATGAAATAAGAAAGATTAGAGCAGAAAACAATGCTATCAAAACCAAAACAAACAAACAAACAAACAAACAAACAAACAAACAAACACAGTAGAATGGATCAATGAAACCAGGAGCTGGTTCTTTGAAAGAACAAAATTGATAAATCCCTAGCCAGTTTGATCAAAAAGAAAAAGAACCAAATAAATGAAGTCAAGAATGAAAGAGGAGAGATCACAACCAACACAGCAGAAATATAAACAATAATAAGAGAATATTATGAGCAGTTATACGCCAATAAAATGGGATATCTGGAAGAAATGGACAAATTCCTAGAAACATAAACTACCAAAACTGAAACAGGAAGAAATAGAGAAAATTTGAACATACCCATAACCAGTAAAGAAATTAAATTAGTAATCAAACATCTCCCAAAAAATGAGTCCAGAGCCGGATGGCTTTCCAGGGGAATTCTATCAAACATTCAAAGAAGAGTTAACACCTATTCTTTTGAAGCTGTTCCAAAATATTGTAAATGGAAGGAAAACTTCCAGACTCATTCTCTGAAGCCAGCAATACCTTGATTCCAAAACCAGAAAAAGACCTCACTAAAAAGGAGAACTACAGACCAATTTCCCTGATGAACATGGATGCAAAAATCCTCAACAAGATACTAGCAAACCAGATCCTACAATACGTTAAAAGAATTATTCATCACAACCAAGTGGGATTTATACCCGGGATGCAGGGCTGGTTCAATATCTGCAAAACAATCAATGTAATACATCACATCAATTAAAGAAAGGACAAGAACCACATGATCCTCTCAATAGATGCAGAGAAAGCATTTGACAAAAGATAGCATCCTTTCTTGATAAAACCCTCAAAAACATAGGGATAGAAGGATCATACCTCAAATCATAAAAGCCACATATGAAAGACCCACAGCTACTCTCATCCTCAATGCGGAAAAACTGAGAGCTTTCCTCCTAAGGTCAGGAACAGGACAGGGATGTCCACTCTTGCCACTGTTATTCAACATAGTATTGGAAATCCTAGCCTGAGCAATCAGATAACACAAAGGAATAAAAAGCATCCAAGTCAACAAAGAGGAAGTCAAACTTTCCCTCTTCACAGACAACATGATACTCTATGAGGAAAACCCAAAAGATTCCACCAAAAAACTGCTAGAACTGACCCATAAATTCAGCAAATTCACAGGATATAATATCAATGCACAGAAATCGGTTGCATGCCTATACACGAATAATAAAGCAACAGAAAGAGAAATCAAGGAATTGATCCCATTTATAATTGCACCAAAATCCATAAAATACCTAGGAATAAACCTAACCAAAAAGGTGAAAAATCTATACACTGAAAACTATAGAAAGCTTATGAAAGAAATTGAAGAAGACACAAAAAGAAGGAAAAATATTCCATGGATTGCGTTGCAAGAACAAATATTGTCAGAATGTCAATACTACCCAAAGCAATCTACATATTCAATGCAATCCCTATCAAAACACCAGCATTCTTCACAGAGCTGGAGAAAACAATCCTAAAATTTGTATGGAACCAGAAAAGATCCCGAATAGCCAAACAATCCTGGAAAAAAACAAAACAAAAAAAAGAACAAGGCTGGAAGCATCACACTCCCAGACTTCAAGCTGTATTACAAAGCTGTAATCATTAAGGCAGTATGGCACAAAAACACTCAGATCAATGGAAAAGAATAGAGAACCCAGAAATGGACCCACAAACATATGGCCATGTAATCTTTGACAAAGCAGGAAAGAATATCCAATGGAATAAAGTCAGTCTCTTCAGCAAATGGTGCTGGGAAAACTGGACAGCAACATGCAGAAAAATTAACCTGGACCACTTTTTTACACCATACACAAAAAAGGAACTCAAAATGGATGAAAGACCTAAACATTAGACAAGAAGCCATCAAAATTATAGAGAAGAAAACAGGCAAAAACCTCTTTGACCTTGGCCGCAGCAACTTCTTACTCAACATTTCTCTGGAGGCAAGGGAAACAAAAGCAAAAATGAACTATTGGGACTTCATCAAGATAAAAATCTTCTGCACAGTGAAGGAAACAATCAGCAAAAACTAAAAGGCAACTGACGGAATGAGATATATACTTGCAAATGACATATCAAATAAAGGGTTAGTATCCAAAATCTATAAAGAACTTATTAAACTCAATACCCAAAAACAAATAATCCAGTGAAGAAATGGGCAAAAGCCATGAATAGACACTTCTACAAAGAAGACATTCTATGGCTAAAGACACATGAAAAAATGCCCAATATCACTCATCACCAAGGAAATACAAATTAAAACCACAATGAGATACCACATTACACCAGTCAGAATGGCTAAAACTAACAACTCAGGCAACAACATGGTGGCAAGGATGTGAAGAAAGAGATCTCTTTTGCACTGCTGGTAGGAATGCAAACTGGTGGTTTTCCACTCTGGAAAACAGTATGGAGGTTCATCAAAAAATTAAAAATAGAACTACCCTACAACCCAGCAACTGCACTACTAGATATTTATCCAAGGGATACAGGTGTGCTATTTCGAAGGGCCACATGCACCCCAATGATTATAGAAGCACTATCGACAATAGCCAAAGTATGGAAAAGTTCAAATATTCATCAATGGATGAATGGATAAAGAAGATGTGGTGTATGGATATATGTGTGTGTGTAGGTATATATATATATATATATATACCTACACACACACACACACACACACACACACACAATGGAGTATTACTTGGCAATTGAAAAGAATGAGATCTTGCCATGTGCTACTATGTGGAGGGAGCTGGAAGATATTATGCTAAGCGAAATTAACCAGTCAGAGAAAGACAAATATCATATGACTTCACTCATAGGAGGAATTTAAGACAAAACAGATAAACATAAGGGAAGGGAAGCAAAAATAATACAAAAACAAGGAGGGGGACAAAAGAGAAAAGACTCTTAACTACAGAGAATAAATTGAAGATTGTTGGAGGGGTTGTGTAGGGGGATGGGCTAAATGGCTAAGGGGCATAAGGAAGGACACTCGTTGGGATGATCACTGGGTGTTATACATACGGGATAAATCACTGGAATCTACCCCTGAAATCATTATAGCACTATATGTTCACTAACTTGGATATAAATTAAAAACAAAAATAATAATAATAATAAAAAGAAAGAAAAGTTGAAGACATTCTTGGGGAATTCAACATGTTTTATTTTGCCAGGCAAATGATTTCTTCAATATCCAATTAAATATTAAGGTACTAACTACATTTCATTTGTTTTCTCACAGAGTGAACATTCACCGTAATGACAGTTTCATCATGCTAAAATCTATTCACAAACCTACACTTTGAAAAAAGTGCATTCCTAGGAAATTTTATGTACAATACAAATGGAAAACATATTAAATCACTGAAATGTCAAACTACACAAAATAATACTAATTAACCACCAATATTCAGTATATGTTGACAATATTTTTTGAGAAATTTTTCTTTACATTTGGCAGTTATGTTCAAGATTTTCTATAATTTTAAAAGTAATAAAAGTATATACAATTGAATAATGTTCAAAGGAGAAGGTATTAAATAGCACAAATAATATTACAAAACTAAACACCCTTATTGTCTATCATTCTGGTTTTACACTAAGCAAGGGGACCTGTGTAGTTACCCTATCTTCTGACTCTAAAACAATTTTGCTTTAACTCTGTACATAGAATAGAATGGTCATAAACATTGAAGATGGATTTGGCTTTCCACTGATGTGCATTTCTATTTTTGCACATAGAGAAGAAATAAAGAAGTTTAGTTATATTCTTTAAGCAGGCAAAATATCTGTATAATAAACTGCTTTAGTGATTACTTTAGAATCATACACATTTGGAAAATAGCTTTTGTTTATTAGCTTATTTTTGAATGAACATTATTTATGTTGTGTATTTTAAATGCAGTGTTTGCCCTCACTGGGGCCTCCTCTTATAATATCATAACTTACCACCACTTAAATAAGAAATCAGAAATCTTAAATAAGAAATTGGAAATCTTAAATCTTCTTAGATTCTGATCAATGATCACATTAATTTGGACAATGATTTAGCTCAAGCTTTTATACTGTGGCGTTTAAAAAGGTAATAAATCTACCTTAACTTCTTTGTGGACTATAAACTATACCTATAATTTTGTACTAGATTTTGAAAATATATATGATGCAATTTCTATTTGCACCTGGAAACATGACCATTTCTTGAAAAGTAAATAAAATAAAAAAGCAAAAGTTGTGTTTTTAAAGGAAATACAACAATAGAAAGACATTTCTCATATTTCTCCCATTTAATTGCTATTTGGAGTAAAACGTTCAAAAATAAATTATTCTAATGAAAGGATCCAAACTTACAAATAGAAGAAAGTTATTTTACTCATTATAGAACTTATCATATTTGTATTTATATACCAGTGTGCATAAGTATCAGCATTCTTTTAAAAGAAAGTATGTCTATTTTTGTTCATATTTGAATTTTTTTCATTTCTCCACAAAATGAGCACCTCTTCAGCACACATTAAATATCATTTAAAAAGAAAATGAATTGGTGACTTAAAATCTGTATGATATCTAAGGTTGGCAAACCAAAAAAATGTGAGAGTTAATTATTGAAATTAATCACTGATGTTAAAAATTAGTTATATTTTTTATAAACAGCTCTTAATAAAATTACATTCCTTACTTTATTTTTCCCCATTTTAGTTTCACCTCTCATATACAAGTTTGATATTTCATTTTTTCTTCTTATATTGTTTACTTTGCCATGCAGACTAGAAAGTTAGAACAAATACAGTAATTAATTAAACAGTGTGAGATTATATTCTCTGAGTCTAAAATAACTTAAATAACTTCCAAAAAAAGTGCTTTCGTTTGGAAGGTAATAGCATAAGAATATAAACTTAAATGCTTCGCTGACATAACTCCAATCAAAGATGTTTATGGTGAGGGTCATTTATTTTATCTTCCTAAAACAAGAAAAAAACCCAAAGATCAATAACAGGTATCAGCAACTGACCATTTTCACAATAATAAAAAAAAATTAATATATTTCACTGGAAAAAAAATAAACTGTTCATTGTTTTATTTATGAATCACTCACGTTTTATACAATTTTTAGATGCTTTCTTCCTTGACTTGTATCTATTCAATATTTCTTTTGAGAGCTACTCTATCACATGTATTTATACCACTTTTACAATGTAAAAGTTTTAAATGTGGCATTTGTGCTCATATTTAAAATCAGTGACAATTCCAAATCTAAACCATTAATGCAAGGAAGGAAAATCACAGGGTTATGGCCCTCATTCAATTAAGGGAGGTAAGAATTTTAGTTTTATAGCCGCCATATCGATTTTGAAGAAAAAGTAAATAAAGATATAAATAAAATCTAGGTTAACTTAAATATTTATATGCACCATGAGGACCATGACATGTCTAGTGCTAGTCAATATCATACAAGAAAATGCATGCTCATTTCAGTTCATGTAATATTCACTTTGGGAGTGAGTAACCACATTTATCAGGAATTTCCCATGGGTTAAAACACAAGGTTGTTTGCTCAAAATTTGATCATTGAAGACAGACCATTATTTACTGGAAGCATAAGCCCCAAGTAAGAGAACATTATGACTCTGGCAACTGATTCCTCCTGTTTCTACTTTTCCGGCTATTGATGAGAGCTTTTAACTTGCCATAGTCCCCTCTTATCTTCTGGGATTCTTCTCCATGTTGATGTTGCTGCCGAGTGTCTTTGCAGTACTGATTAATCATCTGCATTTCTGAGTGGCTGAATGCCCCCATGATGTCCTTTGGGTGGAAGGGTAAAGCTCTCACAGAGCTGGCCCAGGTCCATGGGGACCATTTGTCTGTCACAACAGCCACCATTTCAGAATCTAAAACTTTGAAGTTGATCTTGGCTATTGTCTGCTTGAAGCTGTTTTCTGTTGCAATGCAGTGATATAGTCCTTGGTCAGAATCCTGAACAGAGCGGATTAGAAGTCCTTGTGAAGTGGCTATGATTCGTTCATTCAGCTTGACCTAAAAGAGAGATTCATCAAAGATCCAAACCCAACTCTGTGTCTTCTAAAAAGATATGATCAACATATACAGAGTATCACTGAACTTCCAAATTTGGCAAAAGCATCTAGTACTGATCAGCTCACTTCTTAGTGAACATAAAGTTTTGGTCAGTTCCACTGCCTGTTTTGCCCAGGAGATGTTGTCTTAAGAGCATTGAATCTATTAAAATCTATTAAAGACAGGATGAAGTTATCACCCACATTGCCAAAAATAGCTTAAAGTTCATTCCCTTTGGATGGAAGTAGTTTCTCCACCAATAAGCACAGAGTTTTGGTTGCTTTGTGAATATGAATCACAGTCAACCTATATACACAAAATTCACAGATAATTTAAAATATCTATTTCATCCTGGAATTCCTGTCTTTAATTGCAACAAAATACTCTCTTAGTAGTAAAATCATTAAGCCACAGTTAAATGGTTGAATTTTTATCATTTTTTAATGAATGAATGAATATTCTCCTAAGTAAAAACTGAAACAATTCATTACTTTATTAAAGCAGTAAGATGACTCAAAAAAAAAAATCATGTAAGCAGAGACTGAGTTTTGAATACTATCGAGGCTTTTTCTAATTATCCCAAACTAAGGAATGACTAAAAATAAGATGAAATGCCATCATCTTCTAAGTCTTCTAAGTAGTTTTACTTGCCAAGGAAAGATAATACAAAGCTATGAGGTAATATTTAATTATAGGCTTGCCCTAGAAAAACTATTATTTGCTGAATATTAGTTAAATGCATGAAATCATCTTTCTTAAAGTTCTAGCTATAGTATTGCCAACAAACAGACTAAAAACTTAAGTGGTAAGAAGTTCTTTGACATGCATACTCGAGAATGTTCTTTCACTGAGGGAAAAAACAAAAACAAAAACAAAAAAAACACCCCTGACCGAAATAAAAATAAAGGAATGCATGTACAATGCTTTTTTAAATGGTAAATTTCTGTGTAAATAGGTATTTTATTATCAACGAAATAAAAATCAAACATAGATTGTTTTAGATAAAAAGTAAGCTTCACACAAAAGCACAAAAAGGCAAAGTATACAAGTGAAATACAGATAATAGAACAGACCTAGAAGAGGGAGGCCAGGAAGAAGGACTGAAATATATAAACTGAAGTTTTGATATTAATTTAATTTTTAAAGTTTAAGTGTGTCCCCAAAATAGTTTCAATCATGTAGAAATGCATTCGAAAAAAAGAGAGAAAGCCTTTTATGTTTGTGCAAAATTAGGAAAAATTGTGGACGCCAATTTGATAAAATCATATAGCATGTATATAAAATGTGATGCAGAAACTTCTTTTCTAGGAATTTATTCCAGAAGATACAGTCACAAGTATGCAAGTATTCATGTAAATGATGTTTGATAAGAAGAAAAACAATAACCTAAGCAGTAGATGGCTTTAAAAAAAACCTTAAGATATATTCATATAGTGGAACACTATGTGGCTAGGAAAAATAAGTTAGCTGCATATGTACTTACTGATATTAAAGTGGGTGAGTGTACATCAGAGAGAGAGAGAGAGACAAAGAGAATGATAAAAATAGGAAAATTATGGGGAATATTTGGAGGAATACATTATGATTGAATATATAATTCCTAGTAGCTTTATACTTTGGGGAATTGTGAATAAATATTGAAGTGAAGGGGAAGAGGACTTTTAGTGATCATTTTATGCTATTCAGTATGAACTATGTACATTTTCTCCATGAGCTTTTATCATTTGTTTTACATTTAAAAAATTTTTTTTAATGTTTATTTTTGAGAGAGAGAGAGATACAGAGTGTGAGTTGGGGAGGGGCAGAGAAAGAGAGGGAGACACAGAATCTGAAACAGGCTCCAAGCTTTGAGCTGTCAACACAAAGCCCAATGTGGGGCTCGAACTCAGGAACAGCAAGATCATGACATAGACCGAAGCTGGACGCTTAAACAACTGAGCCACCCAGGTGCCCCCGTCTACATTATTTTTAAAAAATTCAATATTTACATATTAACATGAGAAATAAGCACCTTTTTGCCTAAACTACTAAGAAAGAATTAGGATAAATTTAATAAGACAGTAATAGTTTGCTTAGCCAAAGTAAGGAGTAGAATTGTGCTCTATAAATTCTAGATAAAATAGATTTGCATAATTATATTATAGTTAATGTTTTCCTAGTCTTACAGCAATCTTATGCTTTTGAGATTTGAAGAAAAAGCAAGATAGTAATAACTGAGTCCCTACATTCTTGGGCATTCTGAAATAAAATATCAGAAGTATCACAAAAGAGATTCAATCATTAAATCTAGAACTCGATCCATTATTAATTGCATTCATTATTTCTGTGGCATGTATTCAAGCTTGTATGTACTCGTTTTCTTTAAATAATACAAATTATATTCACTGATTGTATATGATTCTATTTAACTTTTTAATATTTTTTAAGTTTAATTATTTTTGAGAGAGAGAGAGCACACGCATGTTCAAATTGGGAAGGGGCAGAGAGAGAGGGAGAGAAAGAATACCAAGCAGGTTCTGTGCTCAGCATGAGCCTGATGTGGGGCTCAATCCCATGACCCAAACCGTGAGATCATGACCTGAGCCGAAATCAAGAGCTGCATGCTTAATCAACTGAGCCACCTAGATGTCCCTCTATTTAACTTTTTAGTGAATTAAAGAAAAACATTTTATTCATGTAAGGTAATCCCTGTTTGAGTTGTAGATTTCCAATTCACATATATACACACAGACCTTCTCAAGAAGGACTGTCCATGAATACATGCCATGCTTTAGCCTAAGAACTTCATTTCTGTACAATAATCATCACCACACATTATGACTTCTATCTCAGCTTATGTTGTAAGACAATTATTATCACCTATATCCACTCAAAAGAATTTAAAATTAACTAGTCTGTAGAAATTTCAAGTCCTTTTTGATGACAGATTTTTGTAGCAAAGTAAACAGATCTTAAACAATATTTTTATTAATAATAATGTCTAAAAAGATTTTTTTAGTATCATAGAATTCTGGGGCAAGAAGAGGTCCTAACGTTCATCTAGCTCCTCTTTCCTCCAGATGGTTAAAAAAAATAATCTTTTTTTTTTTTTTTTTTTTGAGAGAGAGAGCTCGTTCCTGAGTGGGGGCAGAGGCAGCAGGAGAGGGAGAGAGAATCTTAAGTAGTCTGCATACCCAGCACAGGGCCCAACAAGGGGCTCAGCCTGAGGACTGTGAGATCATGACCGGAGCCCAAATCAAGAGTTGGATGCTCAACCAACCGAGCCATCCATGTGTCTCAGTTAAATCTCTTTTTTTTTTTTTTTAATTTTTTTTTTAACATTTATTTATTTTTGAGACAGAGAGAGACAGAGCATGAATGGGGGAGGGGCAGAGAGAGAGGGAGACAGAATCGGAAGCAGGCTCCAGGCTCTGAGCCATCAGCCCAGAGCCTGACCGGGGCTCGAACTCACGGACCGCGAGATCGTGACCTGAGCTGAAGTCGGACGCTCAACCGACTGAGCCACCCAGGCGCCCCTCAGTTAAATCTCTTCTTATGCAAGTGTTCATCAGCCTGTGGTTTAATATCCCATAGACATGGACGCACAATGACTAAACTGCTCCTACTGTCTTTGGACAGGCAGGCATGAGTTGTAAAGTATTCCCCATATGGAGCCAACATCTATTTCAGTAACTCTGATGCAGTGCCTGGTTCTATAGCTTTGGATTGTGTCCCTTCTACATAGTCCTAATTAACTTAATATGTAGTACTTAAACTGTCCACAACAGAATACACCCAAATGGGGAAGGCTCCATTTTCCCCTTTGCTCCATCAGACTTTATGAACACTGCTAAAAACATGACATTTTAGACTACCCAAAGGCTTTATATATACATATATTTTTTTCTTCTTCTTCCTCTTATTTGTCAGTACAACATGACATGAGTATTATGGGACTTCATTATTTATAATATTTCACCCTATGCTGTTTTACAATGTTTCCCTTCTAAAACAGCTCTTTAAGATCAGTGAAAAGTTAATGTCAGTGTCCTTTTATTTGAAAAAACTGCTTTTTCCATATCACTAAATAAAGGCAGTGCTCCCATAAACAATGGTTCCATACATTACCTAACCAAAATCATAGAGTTATGGATAATAAAGCAAAGGAAATAGATTACTGCACGGCAGAAAAATGCTTCTTACCATAAAAGTTATAGTTTAGTGAAATTTCTTGCTGAGGAAAATTGAATTTTTTTAAAGCTCCCTTTTATCTTGTGAATCACACAAAGGTGCTGCTGAGTGAGAACTTGGCTTCTGGTTTTGCACACATCTTGTTTCTTTTACAAATGCTTCCTCCTATCACTACCCCCGTCTTGAGTGCAGGCAGCAAGGATTTCTAATTAATTCATCAACTCTACAGACAAAGGATTTTAAAGGAAGTGGCACTTGTCATCCTGAGGACATAAAAGGATGTTCATATGCCTTTTCTTTTTCATTTGATCTGAACTTCACTAAGAGGTGGTGATTTAATGTCTTTCCAAAGCCCTGACTGATTGCTGTAGTGCTGCCTTACTCACCTCTTTCCTCCTGTCTTTGTCTTTCTGTAACAGCCACTTGATAGATGCCTGTGGAGACTTAGGGGCACACTCAAGGAAAGTGGTGTTATTTTTTACTCCATACTGAACAATTTCAGCTGCATTTCTATATGCTGAAAAGCAAAAATGAAAGGAGAAAGACAGGGAATAGAATTCAGAGCATATTCTCCTATATGAAAGTTTATTTCTCTATACAATTGTGATCATCTATAGAAACCACCAAAAGGCAATTTTTAATCATTGAACAAGCAGACTATTATACATTGTTTACCTGCTGTGTTTAGCCTAAAAGGAAGGACAAAAAGACATGGGGGCATTGATGTTTATTCAAGAATTACTTGATACCAAGGAATGTCCTTCATATCACTTTGAACTTTTAATTATTACAATATACTTATGAATTCAGTTTTCTCAGTTTTTCATAGCTGAGAAAACCAAAGCTGTGAATTATTAGGAAACACATCTTACTTAAAGAGTTAGTAAGTGCCAGGCATTATTAAAGCCAGTTTCATCCATACTCAATGTAGTATAGATGAAATTCAGAAGCTTCAGGAAAAGTCAGAAAGCAAAGAGTGTCTACGATGGGAAGTGGTGATTAAAGACACAATCTTTGTATTCAGATGTATTGGAAGCAAAATTCTGACTTCAATGATGCTGGGTGTGTAACCTTACACAAGTTACTTGACCTTTCTGTGCCTCAGCTTTACTTGGCTCTAAAACATGGATTATGTTTTCAAATAGGTTCTTTACTGAAATTCTTAATTTAGGAAGACCATTTAGTATAATCATGTGGTAGCTTAGACATAAACAGAATCCTCATTCATAAAACAGGGATAATTATAGAACTGTAGTACAGTTTCATAAGCATTAAGTGAGATAGTCCATTAAAAAGCACTTAACTCAAGTTCTGACACAAAGCCAACATAGATGTTCGTTCATCGTGACCCCTAGTGACAGACAGTTCTAACACTAGAGTGAATACTATTAGTACAACTGGCACAAGTATTTATAAAATAGTATACAGAGAAATGATAACTTGGATGTATTCCCTTAGATGTATGGAACAACCAAGCAAAATGTGTCATAATTTTCTCCTTATACTTAGTGTAGTTAGTAATGTCATTTTTTTACTAAAGAAAGGCCCACACTCAAAAATATTAGCAATAGGAATCTTGGTGTTAATTGTTAGCAAGAGTGTGTCTGCAGCACCTGCACGAGCTAAGAAGAGCTCTGTCTGAAGATACTTCACTCAAGGGATTGATGTGGAGCTGGGAGAAAGTATACTGGGGAAAGTATAATAATACGGGATCTACATGTGAGGATCAGAGAAAAACGGGTTAGATTGCTTGTAAGACATAAGACAGGACCGCCAAAAGTACTGGAATTGTTATAAACTGTAAAACCAAGGCACTGTAGTATACCCATGAAAACAGCAGGATATTCACATAGCCCAAAGTGGAAGCAATCCAAGTGTCTAGCGATAGATGAGTGAATAAACAAAATGTGATACATGCATACAATAGAATACTTTTCCATTTCCAACAGAAAGAAATTCTGACACATGTCAACAACATGAATGAACCCTGAAGAACCGAAATAAGCCAGTTACAAAACAAAGAATATTTTGTGATCCCACTTATAAGGGGTATCTAGAATAGTCAAATTCATAAAGACAGAAAATAGCATGGGAGCTTCCAGAGGCTGGGGCAGGGGGAATAGGGAGTTAGTATTTAACAGGTATAGAGTTTCACTTGGGAAAGATGAAAAAGTTCTAGAGATGAGTTGGTTGTACAACAATGTGAATGTACTTGATACCACAGATCTGTACATTTTAAAATGGTTAAAATGGTAAATTTTATGTTGTTTCTATTTACCACAATAACAAACAAACAGGGCACTATTCTATTTGTTCTTCAGTGGTAAAGTTTTTAGAGCAATTTTTTTTTTTTTCTTGAGAAAGAAGGTAACAGCTTTGTTTCTTCAGAAAGAAAATAATAGCTAGGAAAATCTGTAACTGATATCTATGTGAAAGACCTACCAACTAACATACCCAAGGTGTCTGTGTCCATGGACATTTGTCTTTTTTACTATACATACAAATGACATTTGATTTTTAATTTCCGTATCTGAACACCAAGAATCTTCATAGTGAATCTTTCCTTAAAATGTGAGATCTGAATTTATTATGAAGGTTCCCTCACTGAAATGTGATACAGAGTTTTGCTACTCTTTACCAAAATTGACCATTGCTCACTTTTAATACCTTTTAGATTAAATCCTCTGCATTGAGTCAATGGATTTCCATGTCTCACATCTTGTCTTCGGCTCCTCCTGTAAGTGCAGAGACATGTATAAAACTGACTGAGAATTAACATTGCTGATTACACCACACTTAAAAGACTGCATGTTTAATTTCACAGTATTTTAATTGCCTAAACTTTCATAAAGAAAACAGGTCTGATTATCTAATACAGCTACTTCACATTTCTTGTTCAACACTTCCATGACAGGATGGGTACTTAACCCTTTTTTCATTCGGAATTAATTCTGTCCCTCCCCATCTAGGAAGAGTGATAAGATGGCTATGAAACCCTTATTATTTGCACTTCCTGGGTAAATGTTAGATTCCAAATTAATAGTGTAAATTTTAATTTAGGGACATTCAGCCAAAATTTTCTAAGATGAAACTTCTAATGTATAAATTCACTGGCATCTTCTTTCTTGTAATTTTTTTCTTAAATGAACATAGCTTTCTTAGAAGAGTCAACACTTTCTAATACTTTTAAGATATTTTAAAACTTTTCTGAAATAAGTGATAGAACATGCACATTTAGTGTAAAATTAAGCAAAATTGTTCATTTACTAGAATAATAATTTTCCTTCAAATTTTCACTTTGAAAAATGTCAAGTCAACAGAAAAGTGGTGAGTACAATGAACACTGATAGAGACATGAATAGTTATACTTTGCCACATTTATTTTTTTCTATCATGTGCAAGTACTGTGTTGTGTATTGTGTATATATTATTTATGCACATATATGAAAACCTTTAGAAAATAAGTTTGCACACATGATAATACTTCACTCTTAAATACTGTGGCGTGCATCTTATAAATAATCACTTATAACAACAGTAGATTACTCGATAATATCATACAATACACATTTTATAGTAAAATTTCCCTAATTGTCTCCAAAGTATCCCTTATGGATTTGTTTTTATTCATGATCCAAAGTTCACTCATTGCATTTTAGTTGTTATGTATCATCAGTTTAAGCATTTCCAAATTTAGGTACATTCTTTCTAAGCTGGTTATTATTTAAAGCAAAGTTTTAAATTATTTCAATACTAATTAATTTCCTGAGTCTATAAATTATATATTTTTAATAAAATTATATTTAATAAAAATGTAATAAATCTATCTATCCACATATAATTCCAATTGTATCACATAGTGAAACAAACCAAAATAGAGCAACTGATATTCTCTTAGCAATAAATCATGGGATGAAGATTGCTATAAGAGAGTAGGAAAGGAACCTCTCTTTAAATATTAGGAATACAGGGATAAACTGATTGTTTACTATCAAGGCTGAGAAATATATACAAACAAGCATATTACTTAATTGGGTTAGCTGTTAAGTCTCTCTTAACATTTTTAACCTTAAAGGTAAATTAAATATTCAGTTAAAGAGCAGAAATATTAAAATCACACAGGGATTATCAAATTCACAAAGTGAGACTAATCTCAAAGTCATTGATAGTGAAAAAAATCATTTTAAGGTTACAGCAAATCGTAGCTTGTAGATTTAATGGATTATATACATCTATTTATGGATATATAGCTATAACATTTTGTGTCATTTATGCATTCTTTTTCTAAAAAAGTCATAATCCTTATTTAATTTTATATTTCTAATACAACCACATACACACAAACTAGTAAAAGTCACTCTTGTCTCAGCAAATACAATTAATGCTGTACTCTAGAATAGCTCCTACATCAGCTCTTTATTGCATTGCATTTGCTATATTTCTAAGTCACTGCATTTTTACTTGTGAGTGCACTATATTATATGAGCACCATGTGAGAGTTCTTATTGCTGAAAAAGTGATTTTCAGCCATCTAGAGAAGCAATATCATTCACAATGGTTAAAATGATTGTCCTGTGACTAGCACTATGTTATGGTTTACATAGCTGGACAACCTGAATTTATGGTATCACATAGCTTCCAGACATTCCAATACAGAAAAGCATTATTATGTCTTGGCTTAAATGATGAGATCAGCAAGACAGCTATCTGAGATTTTTTTGTATTTGTAGATTCCCTTTAGGGCATTCATTCAGCATTGCAAAAGCATGCTGGTAGGCAGAGTAATATTATACTGCATGTAGGATTTGGGATTTGGGCTCAAGTTACCCATGTTTTCTCCCTTAGAGTCTAATCCTTTGGATAAACAATGAAATCATTTTGTTCTTGTATATAAAACAGATAATTTACTTGAAGGCTGAACTGATTATCTTGTCTTAGAATAAAATTTCTTACTTGCATGTCTGAATCCAGAATAAATAACATATGGGATTAAATTGCAATATTTGATACAAATGCACAAATATTTAAAATACTTGAGAATGAAAAGGAAAATTGCTTGTATTGTTTGCTAGGAGCAAACTTTTAAAAAAGAGAAACTACTGAGCCAATAATAGTTAATAACTTTATTATATCAAAGTATAAACACTGATTTCTAAGTATCACTGTACTTGTTTCTATACAAAAGACACGTTTTTGATTTTCATTCTTATGAATTTCTCCATGGTATGTTTGTGTACCAGATAGATAGACAATACAATTGCAATAAAACCAGGTAAGTTAACACTATTAAAGAAAATGAATATGGAAAATACAAGTGATCATTTTTATTATTACTATTAATCACTAAAAATAGATGAGAATTTAGGAAATACTTGATTCAGCAAACATGGTTTGCATTCACTATGATATACGCTTAACTAAGTTTTAAAATAATTTGGAGAACTTCAATAATATGGATATTTTTAATAAAACTTTCAGTGTGCTAGCCAAAGATGGGTATGAATATGTCAAAGAATAAGATATATATAGATATAGATAGATAGATAGATAGATAGATAGATAGATAATAGATAGGTAGTTAGATGATAGAGATCAAACTTTTTCAGCTTTTTGTGACAGAATTAAGACACTGCTAGAGATTCAGCTCTTTAAGGATTACTACTTCCTCTTTCAACCCATAATATATGTTTTCCCCCTTTTCTTGTACTTTTTTTAAATTGAGAAATAATTGATATATATTATATTAGTTGCAGGTGTACAATATAATGATTGGCTATGAGTATACGCAATGTCCACAATAAATCTAGATAACATCTGTCACCATACACAGTCACAAAATTTTTTTGCAATGCAAATTTTTAAGATATACTCTCTTATCAACTTTCAAATAGGCAATACAGAATTATTAACTATAATCACCATGCTGTACATTACATCCCCATAACTTAATTATTTTATTATTGGAAGTTTGTGTCTTTTGAACCCCTTTGTTCATTTCTCCCATCCCCTACCCCACCGTTAGCAACCACCAATCTATTATCTATGTCCATGAACTTGGTGTGTTGTTTTTAAAATTCCACATACAAGTGAGATCATACAGTATTTGTCTTTCTCTGTCTGACTTATTTCACTTAGCATATGGATGGTCCTGAAGGTCCATCCATGTCATAAATTGCCAAGATTTCATTATATCTCATGGCTGAATAGTATTCCAGTAGGGTGTGTGTGTGTGCGTGTGTGTGTGTGTGTGCGGGTGTGCACCACATCTTTACTCACTCATCCATTGAGGAACACTTTGGTTGTTTCCATGCGATGGGGTGCACATATCTTTTTGAATTAGTGGAGTTTTATCTTCAGATAAATACCCAGAAGTGGAATTGCTGGATCATATGGTAGTTCTAGATTTAATTTTTTGAGGAACCTCCATACCATTTTCCATAGTGGCTACACTAGTTTACATTCCCAACAAAACTTTCTTCCACATCCTCTCCAACACTTGTTATTTATTGTCTTTTTGATAATAGCCATTCTAACAGGAGTGAGTGAGTTGATATCTCCTTGTGGTTTTCATTTGCATTTCCCGGATGATTAGTGACACTGAGCAACTTTTCATGACATGTTGGCAATCTGTATGTCTTCTTTGGAAAAATGCCTATTCAGATCTGTCCACTTTTTTAATTAAATTGTTTTTTTAAATTATTTTATTTTATTTCATTTTTTTGCTACAAAGTTGTATGAATTCTTTATGTATTTGGATATTAACCCTTATCTGGTCTATGGCTTGCAAGTATTTTCTCCCATTCAGTAGGTTGCCTTTTCTTTTGGTGATGATGTCCTTTCTGTGTAGAAGTTTTTTACTTTGATATAGTCCCACTGGTTTATTTTTTCTTTTGTTCTCTTTGCTTTGGAGTCATATCTAAAAACTCATCCCTAAGACTTATATCAAGGAGCTTAATGCCTATCTTTTCTTCTAGGAGTTTTGTGGTTTTAGGTCTTATATTCAAGTCTTTAAATGATTTTGAATTAAATTTTGTCTATAGTGTAATATAGTATTCTAGTTTCATTCTTTTGTATGTAGCTGCTCAGTTTTCCCAACACCATTTATTGAAGAGACCGTCTTTCCCCATTGTATATTCTTCCCTTTTTTGTTGTAAATTAATTAACCATATATGTATGGATTTATTTCTGGGCTCTCTATTCTGCTCTATTCTATGTGTCTCTTTTTTATGACAATAGCATATTGTTTTGATTATTATAGCTTTGTAATCTAGTTTGAAGTCAAGAAACATGATGCGTCCAGCTTTGTTCTTCTTCCTCAATATTGCTTTGGGTATTTGGGTCTTTTGAGATTGCATACAAATTTTAGGATTATTCATTCTAATCTAGTGGAAAATGCCATTGGAATTTTGATAGGATTATACTGAATCTGCAGATTGCTTTGGGTAGAATGGCAGTTTTAATAATATTTATTCTACCAATCCATGAACATGAATTATCTTTCCATTTATTTGTGTCTTCAGTTTCTTTCATCAATGTCTTGTAGTTCCAGCGTACAGGTCTTTCACCTCCTTGGTTAAATTTATTCCTAGGTATTTTATTCTTTTAATGCAATTGTAAATGGGAATGTTTTCTTAAATTCTCTTTCAGATAGCTCATTATTAATGTATAGAAATGCAACAGGTTCTTGAGTGTTGATTTTGTACCCTGCAACTTTACTGAATTCATTTATTAGTTCTAACAGCAACCCTATGATACATGGTTTCATATCAGGCATGATATTGTAACATTAAAAAATTGCAAGAGAGTTCCAGCTCTTTCTTCATTAGAAGGAAATGATTAAGATCATGATTTGTGGTATTAGGATGACAATGTGAAATCTACCTTTAAACATACATCTTAGAAAAGATAACTGGGGTTGTAATTAGAGGGAGAATATGAGAACAAATCACAAATATGCAATGATAATCTATATATAGGATGGAATTTTACTTGAGAACTATTCTTTGTTAAATAAAAATGCTTCACCAAAGCCAAGGTCTGGAAATTATGCAGGGAAGGAGTGTAATCTCCAGTTCATTCACATTAGAGCCGAGAGGCTGGTATGCCTCAAGGACTATGGTAAGAATCACTTTGTAATCCTCACATCACTTTCATTCTTAGGAAGTGTGTTGCTTCTGGGACACCTGGGTGGCTCAGTTGTTTGAGCATCCAATTCGTGGTTTCGGCTCAGGCCATGATCTTGTGGTTTGTGAGTTTGAGTCCTGCACTGGGCTCTGCGCTGATGGCATGGAGTCTGCTTGGGATTCTATCTCCCTCTGCCCCTCTCCCACTCGTTCTCTCTCTATCTCTTAAAATAAATAATAATAATAATAATAATGATAATAAAGAAAGTGTGTTGCTTCAGCTTCCTTTAGCACTAAATCTGTTTAATAGGTAGATGATTGTATTCTAGGGGTTAGACATGCCAATTTTTAGAACTCTTTGTCAAGAAAAATGTATTGTCCTACAAACAATTATGGTAATAATTTTTAAATATCACTGCTATCGTAATTGGGAGTGCAAAACAAGTTTGGTAAAAAAGAATACCAGCAATGGCTACAAATATCATTGATTTGAGATTACATGTGGAGTTTGCTTTCCTCATACTATGTGCTCAGTTTTAGATCTCTAGTCCAGTGCCAGCAGAAGATCTCAGGGTACTGAGGTTCTAAACTTCTATGTAGAAATCAAAAGACACCATAGACTTCCTGCCTAAATCTTAAAATGACACAGAAGAACATGGGTCTTTGAACACAGATACTAAAAAGTATTCGTTTGGGGCGCCTGGGTGGCTCAGTCGGTTGGGCGTCCGACTTCGGCTCAGATCATGATCTCGCGCTCCGTGAGTTCGAGCTGCGTGTCGGGCTCTGTGCTGACAGCTCAGAGCCTGGAGCCTGTTTTGGATTCTGTGTCTCCCTCTCTCTGACCCTCCCCCATTCATGCTCTGTCTCTCTCTCTCTGTCTCAAAAATAAATAAACGTTAAAAAAAATTTAAAAAAAAAGTACTGGTTTAAAGAAAGGGTGTTCTCTTCACATTTCATGCCTTTAAATACAAAAGTCTTTCAAATTATCCATCCCAGGCCATGCCTGTGTACTCCAAATTCATATTATATGAGATTGAACATCTCATAGGCACTGCTAACATCATCTTTCTCTCCACATACCTGCTCCTTCCATAGTCTTCTCTTTCTCGGGAAACTACAACTGCATATGCTCAGTTCTGAGGACTTGGTTCATTCTTCAGTCCTCGCTTTCTCTAACATCCTACATATAATACATCAGCAGATGCTGTGAGCTCTATCCAGAATCAGACCACTTTGCCACCTCCACCTCTATCATCCCTGTGCGAGCCACCATTCTATCTTACCTGGATCCTCACGGTGCCCTAACTGCCTTGCAGCTTCTGTCTCCTCTCTCCCCATCCACTTCCTATCCCAGGGCTATAATCCAGCCAAACCCAACCAGATGATCTTTTCAAACCAAAAGTCAAAATAATATCATTCATATGCTCAAAAGCCCTCAGTAGCTTTCTGTTTCACTCTAAACAAAAGCCTACAATAACTTGATAAGTCCTAAGTCATCGTGCATTTTGGCCTCGTTTCTTCCTACCCTTCCTTTTTCTCATTCCAGCATAGCCCCATTAGTTTCAGTGCTGTTTCTTGAACAATCTCGGTGCACTCCAGCTTTAAGGATATGTGGTTCCTCTCCCTGGAACGCTATTCTCCCAGATAATGCCTTTGTGCCATTCCTTCTCACTTAAGTCCATCTTCAAACACCACACCTTCAGTGGGACCATCCATTTAATATTGCAACTCCCTGCTTCCCACATCCTCTGTCTCCCTTCTTTGCCCTTTTAAAATTCATAGACCTAAAAAAACAATTAAAAATTAAAAAAAATCATAGACCTTATCATTATTTGATACACTAGAGGGCTTCCTTATTTATTTATTTTCTGTCTTCCCCTCTAGAATTTATTATCCCTCAAGGCAGGAATTTTCATCTTTTTACTGTTCTTGTTTTTCACGTTGTATGCCTAGCTCTAGAACATTGCCTGGCAAATAACTGTCCCATGATACAAATTTGTTGAACTAATAAATAAAAGTATCAGTACAATCTTGACAGGCAGAAGTGCTAGGGTTCCTTTAATCTGTCAAGGTCTTTAAGGGCCTATATGTATAACAGCGAGTAAAGAAGCTATAAAACACCTTCACCCCAATGATTTTACTTGAAAATCATTAGTGCTTAAGGCTGGTCCTATTTGCTCTCTCCTGCTGACCCTAATTTTGTCAGGTTTTGGCCTTGCCACCCATCATGACCCACATCAAGAAATGACTGAAAATAGCTATGACCTTGGCTGACCCTAAATTATGCATATTCTTTGTTCTATAATCAGTGTCACTACTGGTGGTCCCTTCCAACTTAGTGCAAGTTGGTTCAGAGTTTCCTATCTGAGCTTTTGCTTGGATAAATGGCACTTAGCCTCACATTGCCTAACTCTGTCAATCTGACCAGCATCCATGCACTTACCCCTCTAAGAGGTAAACAGCATGGGCATCAAGGTTCTGAAAGCAATTCAGGGTAACCATGTTGGAGCAATGTTCCTGTTGCCAAAACTAAGAAAACGTTTGATTATAGAAATATTAAGTGCCACAGGAAACCCTAGGAAGGTGGAGTTTAATCATATACTGAAGCACATAAAAACTCAGGTAATGCAAAAATGTTACATGCTGTTTGAACTTTTTGATGGTCCACAGGATTGTGTAGCTACAGGAGCTTTAAGAGGAGAAATAAATTTTTCCAGAGAGATTTTTAAATACAGAGAACAAACTGAGGGTTGATGGGTGGGGGGGGGGGAGAGGAGAAAATGGGTGATGGGTATTGAGGAGGGCATGTCTTGGGATGAGTACTGGGTGTTATATGTAAGCGATGAATCATGGGAAGCTACCCTGAAGCTAACAGCACACTACCCTGAAGCTACCCTGAAGCTAACAGTATACACTGTATGTTAGCTAACTCGACAATAAATTATATTAAAAATAAAATAAAATAAAAACCAAAAAACCCCACAAAAGCGAAAGGACTGTATCCTCACATATCTGTGAAAATCTCAAGTTATAAAGCATAGGCATTTACTTCATTCATTGACTACACGTGATGCTGAACATAGCTACTATTTCTAACGCCATTGAAAAGAATACGTGTGGAGCATGACTCAATTGTCTGGGAACATCGTTTTTGATTCTCAGCTGAATGTTTGGGACTCACCGCTTCCCAGTTGGGTAGAATCTTGAGCAAGAATGGCCATCCCAGGCACAGTAAGGGTCCCTGGCCAGGCAGCAGTCAGCACAGGCTGTACCATAGATGTGGCAGCGATGCAGAGACACTTGGGAAACCCCTTCATTGGAGCTCACATACAACTGTTGCTATTAGAGGAAAGATTATGATTTATTTCAGATGTGGACATTAAAGAGGACTTTTAGCAGGAACACGTTATAATGTGTCTATACCAACTTAGATTCATTTTAAAATAGGCTAAAAATAAGAAGTGAAGTACAGAGGGTAGAAAGCCAAAATAAATAGAATTCTCCTATGTTAATATGCTTAGAACATTACCACTTTCCTGTTTAAAAAAAAAAAAAAAAAAGCTCAGAGCCCTATGTAGAACGGTAATACATTTTAGACATTGGGATTTACTGTTCTCTCAGATGTGAGCTAATATATTACAGATTTAAATTATGACGTTTGCTTTCTCTTTTGAGTGCACAGGCAGCTTTCTTTTTCTTCAAATATAGGAACCCATCACCTTGTAAATTTGAAAAAGTCAAGTCTAAAATAAAGGGTATTTTTAAGTTTAAGGAAAACAGTACACAGTATTAGATAAAATTAAAGAAAAACATGTTTCACATGCCTTTGAAAATAACATATTACTCATTAGAGGAATGTTAAATTATTTAGAAGAATATCAGCATTTATATTTAGATATGTCTTAACTTTTCTGTATGATCCAGTGATCTGCGGCACCCTAAGTCATAAATAAAGATTTCACTCTCCTTCATTTGTTCGATGTCAAGAGCTTCTTACGATGCTGCTCCAATTCTTTTATCTGTGCATAAATTAGTTCTCAGGAGTTGAAAGATTAAGTTTCTAACTCACACTTATTTTATAAGGAAGTGATATTGTATAATTCAAACTAGAGAATCTCTAAGCTGGAACTTAAATATGTACATATATGCACATGTACACACACACACACACACACAGACATCTATACATATTTCACATATATACAACTTAAAATTTAAAATTTAAATTAACAGGGGCACCACTGATCCACTAGGTTCTGGAGCCACACTTCTGGGATTCAAATCCCAGTGCAACCACAAATACACTGTGAAACTTTTCTGAATCTCAGCTTCCTCTTCGATAAAACCGGGATAATACAGTATCTATACCACACAGTTTTTTTAAAGAACTAAATGTAAGGGCTAACTCCATATAAAATCCTTAGAATAGTGTCTGACTCCTAACCTCTCAATGAATGTTAAATAACATAGTAGAATAAACTGCCAGTTAACTATCATCTTACACTTTTTTTAATTCTAATTAATAATTTGAATAAAATCTCAGTGTACTGTTCAATAAAAAATATTTTATTCAGATCAATTAATTTTTTAGAAATTGGGCTGCAAATGATTGATCCCTACTTGAGACAATCAAACTATAGGAAAACAATAGCATATTTTGACAATAATAATTTCTCTAAGAACATTTCAAATAAGAATTTATTGAGTACAGATATAGTGAATACATCAGCTGCATCAAAATATTTTAAGGAAACTGGTTTATTTCAGGAAATAATATGGGTAGTTTTATTCTAGAAATTATCATTTGTATTAATCCAACTATCTTGTGATATATGGAATGCAAGAATAAACTAGGGAATAAGGAAGCATAAAATAGAAAATAATATAATCTGAGCACTAGGGAAGGTACTAAATTCATGGTATTTAAATGTATATGAAATACCATCGATAATCTGTAATTCTTTCTCACTGAAAATTTAATGTCGTATTCAGTTGTGCAAATGAGTTCCCCAAAACTCAAATAATTACCATATCCTAAATCTAATGATTGAAAGAAACATTTTTAATTATCTGTAATATAAGATGTTGAAGACAGATATAATACTCAGTCTCTCCTGTGTGCATATGCGTGCTGCATATTGCAATTTAACGGAATGTATTGTGAACTATGAGTATACCAGCTGAATTTCAAGTTGTATTGTAACTTGTATTACTGTAATTGTATACTGAACTACTCTGCCACACAAATGGCTCTGTGTCCTTTTTGAATTTTATTCTGACACGTTCTCTTTTCATTAAGCTACTGTAAACAAAGGGCTTCCCTGCTGACTTCAAAGACAATTCTGACTTGGGATCAGCTCCCTAGGACATTGGGGAAAATGACGAATGGCTTCTTGTTACTTGGGAAAATGTTTGTTATGCACCACACAAACATTTTTACAGATGAGATCTTTAGCTCCATTGTACCCTATTTATTTTTCTTCATAAAATTGAGTCAAGTGAAAAGCGTACAAGACTGACTGTGGAATACTTCTTCATCTGTATCAGACCAAATAAGGTAAAGAACAGTAACGTTATGTCATCATTTCTGCTAACACTTAAAATCTTTATTCCATATTCCAAGAAAAATAGATCTCAGACTCTTTAAACAGTTACCAAGACCTGCTTTACTTTAGGCAATTTATATAAATTAACTAATTTGTGAGAAAAGCATTACCTTGTAGAGGCAGAAACTTGGGTCAGTGAAGTTTAATGATCTGTCCATAATTTATGGACAAGTTAGTATTCAAATGCATGTCAGTCCCACTCTGAAGCCTATTCCACTTTTGACTATATGACTCTGCCCCTTACAACTATCTTCAGAGAGAACACCTGTGCCTGGAGAAGTACGTGAGTCACACACGTAGAGATTGGGATAGGGCTTTTCCTTTTCTTGGTCATTGTGCATTTGCATGTGCAGGCACGAAGTAGAAGATTAAACATTCCCGAAAATCACAGTCAAACATTTTTTCCTCTAAACCTGAATCCTTATATGGTTTAGATTTGAGACATTCAGATTTTTTAATGATATGTATAAACTCTAAAAAAAAAAATAGCACTTCCTTAGAAATAAGCATAAAAGAATGCATTGCACATTTCAAACATGTGATAGCAGCAGTGACTCAAAAGAGGATTGATTACTCATTCCAAGCCCCTGAGAATGTCTGTGATGTTATAGTAGCCCAAACATTATGCCGAGTTCTTCCTACAAAAAGATTACTTTTATTTTGGTTGGCTTCACACACTGTAATATTTGAGAATATAGGATATACAAAATGTTGGAATATCTTGCTGTGTATATTTATATGTTCTCCTCTGATGGGCTTTTATACAAAATAGACCTATTTTGTCTTCCATTAATGGCTTGTAAATGATGTACCAAAATTAAAGGTGATTCTGTGGTATCCTGTAAATGGTATTAGTTATTTTTCTAATACTAAAATTAATATTTTACAGAATATATTTTTCATCATAGTAAAGGTTTATAACATGCAAATAAAATAAAAACGGGGTTGTTTTTACCTTTTTGGATGAAATTTTCAGTGTTGTTATAGGAGCATGATTCTGAAAATTAAAAAAAAAAGGGGGTCAGCTGTTAAAATAATTCTTTAAAAATATTTACATTAAAAATGTTCTCCTTTCTTTTAAAATTCAAGAAATCATCATTTCTCTATATATGCATGTATACTTTCAAAGTTTAGCAACACTTGTCTATAAACTACATTTCCTTTGCTGGTGATAAAGATGGGTTGTGACACATATCTATGCTTAAACTAAAAAAAAAGTAGCAATTAAAACACATGATCAACACAGTCATTAGAAAAGGAATAAAAATTTGAGAAATTTGAAAGAATTGAAAAAATTACATCTTGGAATATTGAACCCAATGAATAAAACTTAGGCTTGAATGGGGTGGGTAAGATGCTGTGGAATGGTACCCCATGTTATTCCTCCACAGCAGAGGCACTATCTGCATAAGATACTACCTTGCACCTGCCAGAGGTTGCTTTGGAAGGATGTATTAGAATGAATCATGCTTATTAATTCTTCTGTTGCAAACAAAGAAATATTGTTAGAAAATGTCCTCTTGATAAATGTGAATTAGTGAAAGTACCTAAGAATTTTCTGAAATAGTAATCCTTTTTGAAAGTCACTCTATTCATAAACTTTATTCTTAAACAAAATATACTTCCTTTCAAAATTAGACTTGCGATAACCTGATAAATATCTGTGAAGTTTCATTTGAATAGCTCCAGTGAGAGAAAGCACTCAAAATTAACTGTACCTACAATTATTTCGTTTCTAGAGGTATATGTTCTTACACATGTTCAAAAGAGAAAATGGTAATATATCTAAACATTCACTTGCCACAGGTTTTGATCATTGCATAGAAACACACACACACATACAAACCATATTGCAATTTATATAAGTTAAGTTTGAGGAAGCTGGATGTATTTTCAGGAAATATTCTGGACAGAGGATTAAAAGAAGAAAT
Source organism: Panthera tigris (assembly GCF_018350195.1). NCBI lineage: Eukaryota > Metazoa > Chordata > Mammalia > Carnivora > Felidae > Panthera > Panthera tigris. The sequence continues at coordinate 84,305,367 of NC_056661.1, forward strand.
TATGGTTCTGCACTCTATAAAATAAACAAAGGGTCTGGTTTTTAAAAGTTACATTGTGTTTTCTGCAATATATCAGGGTGACACTTAGCTAAGGAATTTGTTTCAGTTCAAATGCATTATTTCCTCACGTGCTAATCACACTATATCATACACACCCAGTTATTTTTACCTCACATCAGAAAATATGACACAAATACCATGTGGAAGACAGTAAGTAACTTGTATTTGGTAACTGTGTCTCTGTTTAGCCATATCAATCACTGGCATAGGGTTCCATAAGAAAGCTCAACATTTTTTAGTCTTGACTGACTCTATTTTTCCACTGAGAGTTTATTCTTCATGATAATAACACCAGCATAACTAATATAACAGACCATAAGTAGTTAGCACATGATCAGAATGACTCACATTTCTTTAAGAGCTTTCCATAACTTATATGTTTGGGTTTGTGTCAAACTCACTTAGTTAAAGTTTTCTGCTTATTAAAAACTGATATTTCAGAATTAAAAATGAAGCTCTGCAATAATAATAATTTTTTCTATCTTCAGGAAAATTCCAGAATAAAGTACTTTGCTATTTTGGCCAAGCCAAGTTGTCCTTATTGAATCGAATGAGGAAAACATATTTTATCTATAATGCAATTTTGGTTAATCTAGTGAAATGATCAATTCTTTTATCAAGCAAGGCATAGAAAAAGCACTTGAAGGTACATAGTTAACATTTGGTAAGCACAACATTAATGCGCTAATTATGAAGAACCTTATGCCAAAGTGAGTCTAGCATTAAAAATTGTAAATTTAATAACATTCTGGAAAAATTGCCAGAGTTCCTCAGATTTCATTTGATTATTTAAAAAAATGTTTTTCTTTAAATTTAAAATTTATTAGCATAACCCAAAAAAATGCATCTTGATCACTTACATGCTTATAAATTCAGTAATATATGTTCCCATATATTAATAAGTTAATATATTCTGAGTCTGCTCAACTAAGCAAAGCAACTTACTGACCCAGCAATAGCCTGCTCCTGGGAGTCCTACAGTGCTAATTTTACTGTTAAAGGCTGACTCTGGGGGCGCCTGGGTGGCTCAGTCGGTTGAGTGTCCGACTTCAGCTCAGGCCATGATCTCACAGTCCGTGAGTTCGAGCCCCTCATCGGGCTCTGTGCTGACAGCTCAGAGCCTGGAACCTGCTTCGGATTCTGTGTCTCCCTCTCTCTGACCCTCCCCCGTTCATGCTCTGTCTCTCTCTGTCTCAAAAATAAATAAATATTAAAAAAAAAAATAAAGGCTGACTCTGGTCTTTTGATATCCATGGGCTTTTTTTTTTTTTTTCCTTAATTGATTAATTTGGAAATAGTAGTCTGCAATAGGATTGATTCCATGGCAAAGTATCTTCGTAGTCCTAACAGATCCTCTGGCTGTGTTTCATCCATTTTTCCAAGTATTTATCAGATAAACCACTCGAACTTCAATGACTTTCATCTTAAGGAAGGAAGGGTATGCAGAACACCACAAATCTGCTCTCCGGGATCACAGATACATAAAGAACAGGCACCTTTTTCTGAGCAGGTTATGTCTTTCAGGAATGAACTTCCTTCTGTGTGCCTTTTTATTGTTGCTGTATACTGTTTTTCTTTCTTTTTTTTTAAGCCCACATTTAAGAACAAAGAGAACAATAATGAAATCTCAAGTTCAGCAGAACATGAGTTTTGAGTGGTAAAGAGACAACATTTGTTTTATGTAACCAGAGTGACATCTGAATTGAAAGCAATAAAACAAGAGAAAGCAAAGTAGTTTTTCTTAAAATTCCTGGATAAAAAATTATGAGAAAGTTTATCTAACAATCAATAATGTAAAGCATTTAAGTTTCAGCGGCTTGTGAAGCAAATGATAAAAGCCCTTTCACGGCAAATCTTTTAGACCTTGACCACAAAAGCCCATTTATAAAAATAATGATGACCAAAATTCTCGGAGTCGTGATAATCGCTGAAAAAAACTAATCTTTTAATGTTAAGATAACTTCTAATGCATAAAAAAAAAACTTCAGTAAAATATTTGCTCTATATTTCTCACTTTAGCTAGCGTTTCCTACCCTCAAAAATTTATGACATTTATTTGATCTTTTATCAAGTATTTTTTCCTCCCAAGTGGCCCTAAGATGAAATAGTTCCATCCATTACGCATGTTCCGAGATTAACAAAAGAGATGTTCAAACCTTAAAGACTTCTAACTCCTCCAGAATGAGCTCACCCCTGGAAGAGCTATTAGCAGGGAGAACCACCACCTTCTGCACAGTGCCTCGATCTGAATCAAAGAAAAAAGAAAAAAAAACAAAACAAAAACCTCAATGCGATGTAGGAAAGAAAGACATTTAAACACAAACCCACTGGCTTAGAATTTAGAATATTATTTATGTAATTAATTAGTCATCAAGAAAATACCATGTATATTCAACTATTACCATTTGCCACATTCTAATTTTATTCCAAATTTCATGTTTATTTTATTTTATTTTTTTTCAAACTTCGTATGTTTAAATTGAGGTAATATATAATTCAGACTGAACTAATAAGAACATCTTATATTTTGTACCTATTTGGTGCAGTCAGAACTATGAAAGAAGAGAATGTCTGAATGTCTTATAAACTCAAAAGTTCTGTTTCTGAACCAAGTGTGTATTCTTTAAATATTAATACATTATTGTAAGTTTGGCCCTTAAGAATATTAGTTAAACCTCCAAACCAACGTCATAAAGTCACACTCCCAGGTTTTCATTAACACTGATACATAATGATTTGATTATCTGAGAAAAAAGATGAATTCACAAACGAATTTTTATAATTGTACTATAAGCACTAGCACTAGAAATTTACATTTGATCTGTGGCCATGAGAGATTTCAGACACAATAAAATGTTTAACTCGCAATTCAAAATAATTTTCAAAGCAGAAACATAAATGTGTTATCATATCAGATGTGGACACGTATTTACAGAATAATTCTACTGTTTTCACACACATACACACACATTTGAGAGAATTTTTTGGATATTCTTAAAATTCAGGGGAAAATATGAAATTACATGGTCCAAATAAACTGAAGAAAAAAAAAAAATTACTCATGTTTCCAATGAGATTGCCCCAATCTCATTTATTTGTCACTCAATAAATTGTCACTCAATTTATTTGAGTGACACCCAAATAAATGTAATACATACAGAAAATGTTATTTATGCCAATATTCTTAGTTAAATAGTTTCATATGTCACATAAGCATTTTATAGACATATAATTTTGCCACTCTACCAATCACATACATTTTAGGTTTAAAAGAAATTAGTTGAGATTCGGCAACGTGGGGTTAAAGCAAATTTGTGAATGAATGATATAGTAAAAATGTATTTCCTCACCAAAATATTAAAATATTACAATACAATACAAAATATTACAATATTACAATAATTAATGAGCTGTATCATAAACATCAAGTCATTAGTTTTAAGTATGAACATGTAACTGTGGGTGTATAATTTGTAAAGATATATTATGGTCAACAGATACTGGAATATTTAAAAATTCCGTTGAGAAATGTCAATAAGAGTTCATTTAAATTGAGTTGTACAGGACTTTAATCATTTAGTGATGAATCCCTAATTCCCAAATCTCACATCTCAAAGTGGTCTGTATTCCACAGGCAAGAGTATCTCTGACATAAAAGATCACATTTCACATTGATAGTTTCTATCTTATCAACCTAAATTGAAAGATTCAAAATAATTCTTACTTTTTGAAAAGTAATCTCTACACTCAACGTGGGGCTCAAACTCATGACCCCAGGATCAAGAGTCAAATGCTCTACTGACTGAGCCAGCCAGGTGCCCCTCAAACAATTCTTATAAAAAATAAACTCTACTTTAAAATGTTACCAACTAAGGGGCGCCTGGGTGGCTCAGTGGGTTGAGTGACTGACTTTGGCTCAGGCCATGATCTCACGGTTTGTGAGTTTGAGCCCTGCGTCGGGTTCTGTGCTGATAGCTCAGAGCCTGGAGCCTGCTTCTGATTCTGTGTCTCCCTCTCTCTCTCTGCCCCTCCCCCACTCATGCTCTGTCTCAGAAGTAAATAAAGATTTAAAAAATTTTAAATAAAATGTTACCAACTAAAAAATTAAAACCTATTAATTATAATAAAAATGTTTGTACTGAAGAACAAGACCTAGAGATTTTGCCAGACCAATCCCTGTGCCCTGTGAGGATACAAAGTACGAGCACCTGATTTTAGAAGTTCCAAACTCTAAACTTGATAGCAATTGGTACTATTTTTCTTGGAAGATCGGTAAATGTGTGTATAAATTTGAAGTGAAAAACATTGGGCGATGCTGTGCAGAGACAGGTCACAATTAAAATGGATGAGTATGGTTGCAGGTGTTTCCCAGTTTCTATTAACAATTCATCACCAAGAGCCTTGGAAACTTCTAAGGGAATAGGATGTACCAAAAACCCTAAAATAAAAACTTTGAAATTGTAACAGCTAGGTCAGGATTTGTGTAGTATTGTGTGTGAGCACGTGTATGTGCGTGTATGAAGAATGAGAGTGTAAAACCATCTTTGTTTTAAATCATGTTATCATAGGCATTATATTTTCTTTTCTTTTCTTTTTTTTTAAAGAGGTCACAGCAGAGGTTTATGGTTCCTTGCTGCAGCTTGTAGCCATTCTTCACGACAGCAATGACCTCTTTCTTGAGCAGAGACAGAGCAGAAACTGTGTAACCATACTCTCAAATAAAACTTCATGAAAAAGAATCTTGATTACAGGGATTCCCAAAGATAAAACTATCAGCTCTGAAAAGAATTAAGTATTCTCAAATGAGACAACTGGCTCCTGTTTTTAACGTAACGTTTTAACTTACTATGTGAGCCATATTTCACACAAATCGTCATTACTTTTGAAAGGATCCACAACAAATACGCACACACTTTATTCATGCCATTTATAAAATATTACCCAAAGAGCGGCTATAAAAATGGTTTAATAAAAAGATAAAGCAATACATGCTTTTGACTCCTTTGCAATAAAAGCTAGAGCATCACTTTTATTTATTGCTTGTCTTTCTATTTTAGTTATTTTTTTGTTGTGCTGGTAATGATGAGTAGATTCCCTTTTATTTTAAGGCCATTAAGATAAAAATATATTTTTCTAACAAATAAAACTGACTGTCAACTTGTCTGAAATTCTTGCAAAAAAATAAGCAAATTCAAAAATTGGTAACATTTGTATTTGAAAATCAAGTTCAAACAAAATCATCGAAATGCAAGATCCCCAGAGAGAAACACATATTTATTGGATGCCCACGATGTGTCTGGCTCTATGATAAAAATATATTATTTAAGTCTGACATTGAAGAAAATAAATATCCATTTTAGTTCCTTTACTTTTCCACCTTTAGGCATGTACTGGTACTTATGAGCTAGTATTTCTGCACGTTCTTCATTACACTGGTTCAACTTTCATCAGTACATCACAAATGAATATATCGGTTCTTACTAGAATTCCATATATTAAAGTTTTATGTTCATAAGTTAGAATATTCATTCAAATGTGTGGATTCAAATATGAATAGAATAGCTTTAAATCTTTGTGGTGTTATTAATCATCATTATTAATTTAGGTTTCATGAGACCTTAAAGTTATGTAATTTGGGAAAGCTTCTTTTAAAATAATATAAAAATACAAAAAGAGTTGTTTGTGTCTTCCCCCAAACAATTACAAAGAGGAACTCTAAATTTTATGCTAAGTCCACCTCTAATAATTAGTTTAGCTTTCTAAAAAAAAAAAAAAAGAAAGAAAATTGTCCATAAATTTGGACAATGCATTCCTTACATTGAAGAATCTCTATCTAATGAAATCTAATCTATAATATCTTATCAGTAGAATTTTATTGTCCAAGATCATCTTTCACAAGTTAGCAAAAGGTTGAAAATTTTCTTCTTCAGTTAAATCTACTGCTCTGTTTCTTTTTTTGATTAGCCTTTATTCTATGGCTACCAAGAATGCATTCAATCTCTTTTTTACATCCCTCCACATTTATCTTTATAATTTCTTCTTCTGGTCTAAGCATGAGCACTCACTTCTGGTATACTTATCCAAATTCAAATCCAAATCTTATTGCTTGTCTTTCTCTGGGCACTGTGCAATTGGCATTATCCTATTTAAAATGTGGTGCTCAGAATTTTAACTGATTATGTAGTTATTTTACCAAATGCCACACCTCACTGAAACTGGACTATTTAAAAGACACAGCAGTAGGGACACCTGGATGACTCAGTCAGTTAAGCATCTGACTCTTGATTTTTGAAGGTCATGATCTCACAGATCATGTGGTGGAGCCCCACATGGGGCTCTGTGCTGACAGCACTGAGCCTGCCTAGGATTGTGTCTCCCTCTCTCTCTGCCTCTCCCCTGTTCATGCTCTCTCTCTCAAAATAAACATTAAATGCACACATGCACACACGCGCACACACGTGCACACACACACACACACACACACACACACACAGTTCTAGTAGTTGATCAACAACTTAGGTGATTGGTCAAGATCTCTAGTACTTGCGGCCAGGGGAAAAAGTATCCTAACTCTACACTATTTTCAAGGTTCTACTCTGGATATCTTTATATTTCTGCCTTCATTACAAACTGCCTGATTCCCACTGTCTCTAGTTCAGATTCTGAAGACATACGTCTAATTTGGTCCAATTTAATCTCGACTAAGGCACAACATATACTAGTATTTAGAGACCGATCAGTTGTCAACGCTTAAGTATCCTTTCATTCAGTTTTGACACCAGAGAAGAGCCAATACACAGGTAATTGCCAATGGCTACTCCCTAAGTAGACCCATGTTAATGGGATAGTTACTCTCAAAATGCAGTCATGGTAGATGTCTATAGCTTTTTTTTTTCAAGACATACAAATCCTTCAGTTTCCCATATAGAAAACACTTTTGAGGTCAATAACTAAGTTGACTTGGGTTATCCGCCACCCATTTTCACTCACTGATTTAACACAAAATTACTGAGTGCCTTCAGCGTGTCAGGTGTCATATCCAGTATGGATGCAAAAATAAATAGGCAGAGCACTCAACAGTTTATGGTCTAGAATTTATGGTTTTTTAAGTAGTAAGTGTGTTCCCATTAAAATGTTAGTCATTGAAAGATACACATTCCAGAATATCCATAAAACTTCCAATTACTTATGTCTACATAAAGCCATCTCTGTACCTTTTAGTTTGAAGATGATAATATAGTTATCAAATGTCTGCTTTCTGAGGGTAGTGAGAATGGCATTCCTTGAATATACTCAAAACATAAATCCTTTCTATTGTTTTATAGAATTTGAGGTATTGCTTTTATTTCCTTGGGGTAAGGTCCATACCTATCATACATTTACAGTGAAGCCGAGTATACTTTTTCCCTTAAGCCTCAGTGTGCTTGTGTGTAAATATAAATAATAATTATACCTTTGTAATGGATATCTAAGGCCTACCCTCAATCACTTCCCTTTCTTTTGATAATAACACCCTGAAACATCTTTTGAAAACACGTCTCTCATTCTCAATCTATACAGTTAAGGAATGGTGTGTGTATCTCTCGTCCAGCTCCAGGGAGATGCCATGACTTAGGCCTGTCCAATAAGAGTATTCCTTTACCCTGGTGATTCATGAAGGAGTGGGCACAGAAACAAGTCAGGGCCCAGCCTTCCCTGGGAATTAGAGATTTGTGAGCCTCCTTCTTTGTGAGATCAGGGCTATTAAAGACTTGTAAATCTGGAGGAGCAGGGCCATCCTTCTGACCACATGCAGGGACTCCATGTGAGAATGAACAATACAGAGGAAAGTAGAATTGAAAGAGGGTGAAATAAATTCCAGAAAACATCATTTAAGCACAAATTCAGTTATGTCTGCGGTTGCCTTCTGCACTTCTCAGTTGAACATACACACGCACACAGACACAAACACACATACAACACATTAATGTTTTAAACTAGATTAAGAAAGATATAAGGTCACTTTCAGTTAAAAGAGTTCTGACTAATAAAAACTAAATGAATAATACACAGAAATTGCTTAGCATGATCATAGTATGCCCTCAATAAGTACAAGTCATTTTTTATTTATAGTTCAATCACTTACTAAATTTTTGACATTATTGGAGTCAACATTTTTTTTCTAAGCCCCAATTTTCTCATCTGTGAGATACAGATAATAGTCATACCTTGAATATATTGAAGCATTGTGATGTGAATCAAGCAGGACAAGTTTTATTAAGTGATTTGCATGATACAAACCTATATACAAAGATAACATAGTAGACTCACCAATCCACATTAGTAATTTTAATTTTCTTTTGTTTCACTGAATCCTTAAAGAAAATTCCCCAGACAAGCTTCTTTCCTGCTATATATACATTTTATACCATCTAGGATTTTTTTTTCTTTCTAATACAAGGAATCATAGCAATATTATTCCTAAACCTTTCCACTGTCTGCAGACAAAAGAACAGCTTGCATTTATAGCACAGTAAACGTTGGCTGTCTCAAACAAGTGATCAAACATAGCTCATCACCCAGCAGGTCATTTGAATGGTCCTTTGTCTATGTATCAGCAGAGTCTCATTTAAAATATAATCCTGAGGGTGTTTCACTGGAAATGGCCGTGCCAAACTGTCTGCTTGCCACTGGTCACCTGGGGATCTGGGAGAACACTGCCTCCTTAATCAGATCTAGTCAGACCCCTTCCCCCAATTGCTAATCTGTCAAAATAATCTAGTCAGGGCTGGCTTCCTGGCTGTAAGACCTGTTCAGTCCCTCAAAGTCTTGCAGTCAGAGACCCATACTTGGTTTAATGCTTTGCTGTCACCTCCTTGAACTTCTTAATAATTTTAAACAAGTGACTCTGATTCTTCAATTTACACCAGGCTCTGCAAATTGTGTAGCCAATCTGATTCTAGGTTTTGGTAATTAATGTACCTGCTAAGGAGTGGCCTTATTCAATTTAGTTAAGAAACACACAAATTCCGAAGGCATATACTCAAGACTTTCTTCTTTTTCCTCTATATTCACCGTGGTGCCTCTAGATGTCGACCCAAGCAGCCCTACATATGATTTCAGAGCCAATTATTGCAAGTAAATCAGTGGTAGTATTTACTATTAAAATTAGTATTATAAAAGATAAAATCAGTATATTTGTTAAATGGCAATTCTTCCTTTATCATAATTTTTGAAGCATTTGTTTATTAAAATAAAGAAACAACTGAAGCTCCCCCAAACCTGCAATAATTGTGTGTGACAAATGAAAGCTTTATATATAAATGAGGGACAAATGACTAGACATCCTACCTTGTAAGTTTCTATAATTAGATCTTACCAGTTGGTTGATTTCTTTCATGTTAGTTAGAATATGTATTCATAATAGATTTTTTTCTGTTAGGTTATCAAACTGCTACATTCTTTTAATGGTTTTATCAAATATACTTTTAAAAAGTGGCAATTCTATTCATGAATGTTCTCCTCTTACCAAAAGAAAAGAAAGAAAAGAAAAGAAAAGAAAAGAAAAGAAAAGAAAAGAAAAGAAAAGAAAAGAAAAAGGGAAAAAGAAAAGAAATTTCTGAACTAGGTCATTTAGCACAATTTCTCACACTTAGCAGAGCTTTTCACACCCAATGTGAAAAGGTAATTTAAGTGCTGTGATATTGACAACCTTCAGCAACAGTCCTTAGGGCAGTTAGAATCCCACTGGGTCATCAAAGGCATCTTAGTGTCTCTATTTGAGGGGAGGCCCTTGGAAAGGCAGTATCAACAAATGCTATCTATTCAGCATCTCCTAAAGTGCAATAGTGTAAAAAGTTTGTAGGGTAAAGTAAATTTGGATAGTACTGGGTTAACCTAAGTTAAAGAGGTTTCTTTGCTGTTTGCTGAAGAACCTTTCAGAACTGTTAAAATATTTTTCTGCAGTGTAAAGAAAATACAGAATTCAGAGACTTTCAAGTGTATTTGCTGACACCATTAATGTCATCTCACTCCTAAGAAACTACCATTCAGGTTTAGAGACCATATTCTGTTGAAAAAATAGTTTCTCAAAATGTGGTGTTCAAACGATCTCACTCAAAATCACCTAGGGAGTCTCCTAGAAAATTTGGGTGTTGTTTTCTATGTCAGATCACAGACTTATTATAATTTTTAGAAGTGTTAATTTTAAACAAACTTTACAGAAGAAATGCATATCTGCTCAAACATTTGCAAATCACAGAATATGAACAGTACAATTCCTTGTACGCTATTTTGTTTCTTGGCAGTTGTATTTGTCAAAAAAAGAGACTACTAAATTAGTTTTTTATACATATGTTAATTTTTAATTTTCTTTCTGCTTCAGTTTAGCTTAAAAACATATTTTCTACTAATAAATAAAATTAATTACTGAATTGGAATGTACTAAAATACTTTGGGAGAGTCTCCAAGCAAATTATAATAAAAAGTTTCAGACATTTTGAAAATTATATTATATAATTATGAAGATATATGTGATTTGTATATAAAGTATATTTATGAAAAAGTACATATATTTTTTAAAGTTTGTATATATGAAATTATAAAAATACCCACTTAATCTGCAAATCTTAAAATAATGATAAAACCTAGGGTTGGCATGGATATAAGAAAATAGCTGTTTCAAACGCTTGGTAGAAATACATTCCAAAACATCTTTCTGGAGGGCAATATGGCAGCTGGCCATGATGAAGTAACCGATACTGGAACAGCCTTCCTGCAGTAAACAACTATGAAACTGACAAACTAAATGAGGTAATTCTTTCTAAGTAATGGATAGTAGATAGCACATGACTAAAAGAAGAAAAACTCACAAGATAATCTTCACAAGATAATCATCATCACCTCACTTTCTGCCTAGGAAAAATCTCCCAACAGAGATTCAAAGAGCTGCTGTCCAGGTAGTAGTGCATGGTGGTCCCACTGAGAAGAGGAGGCAGGATGTAAGAAATTGGGGCAACAGAAGCAAAGTAATTCTGTGGTATGTGGTATCAGACAGACAAAGCTGTGCAGAAATGGGGTTCCAGAAGTCCGTGTGGAAATTCCCTATGATTTTTTTGCTGATACCTAGGATATATGTTTGCAGGATAGGACCTCCCAGGGCTTAACAGTTTGCAGCTGCTATGCAGACAACAGAACAGATAAACTATAGTTTCAGGAATTCTGGGAGGAGCAATCCTAGGTGAAGTGGGAGCTCTGGCCCTACCAGAGTGCACAGATTTCACTAACACCTTCTTAAAACTGCTGGCATCCAACTAACATGAAAAGCCTGAGCCTATGAGAGTAAGTGCCACATTTTAGAGTAAGACCTAAGTTTAGAGCTATCCGAACAAAACTTGTAACCAAGACCTGATAAGACATATAAGGGAGATGGTTTGGAATTTGAGCCCTGCTAAATTAGAGTGACTTACCTTGAGCACAAGATAGTTAACAAACAGTGAAACAAGTCTAAACCCATTCTAGCTGACTGTCTGCCAGAACAAGAATTAATACTTTTCCCCTGAAGACAGAACCTAAGGCCAAAATATTACCTGTAATGTCCAGTATTCAACAACAATGAGAATCATTATACATGGAGATAGAGAGAGAAAGAAAGAGAGAGAGTGTGTGTGTTTAGGGGAGAAATGTGTGGTCAATAGGCAAGAAGAAAAAGAAATTAAAATTATCCAGGTGTTAAACTTAGCAAACTTAGCAAATCCAGGTGTCATTTGCTAAATTTATAGTCTAACTCCATAGACTTAGTAGCAGACTGGAGTTGAAAGAATAAAGAGGGGCACCTGGGTGGTTCAGTGGGTTAAGCATCTAACTTTAGCTCAGGTCATGATCTCATGGTTCTTGAGTTTGAGATCCACATGAGGCTCTGTGCTGTCAAAACAGAGCCTGCTTCAGATACTGTGTCCCCCTCTCTGCCCCTCCCCCACTTGCGCTCTCTCTCTCAAAATAAATAAACTTAAAAAAGAAAAGGAAGGAAGAGTCAATGACTTGAAGCCATATCAATAGAAATTATCCACTTGCAAGAACACAGAAAAAAATGAGTGAATAAAGTGAACAGTCTTTTGGGCATATGTGACATTATTAAACCTTCTAATATAAGTACAATTAGAGCTCTGAACAGACAGTAGGGAGAGATTGGAAAAATATGTGAAGAAATAATGGCTGAAAACTTTCCAAATTTGATGAAAAATATTATGTTGTACATCTAGAAATGCAGTGAGGCTCAAGCTGAATACAGCCCAAGTTGAATAGAGCCACCCCTAGGCACATTATATTTAAACTGTTGACACCAAAAGCTATAGAAAAAAACTTGGAGGAAAAAAAAGAAAAACAGAAGAAAGACATCATGTCATGAGAACAAGGGATATCGTTATTGATGACATTTTATTAGAAATAATGGAGGCCAGAAGATAATGGGACGACTTTTTTAAATGGTGAAAAAAAAAAGTTAACGCAGAATTCTATATCCAGTGAAAATATTCTTTAAAAGTGAAGATGAACTCAATCATTCTTTCGATAAATAAAATCTGGGAAAAGCTGTTGCCTGCAGATCTCCTGCAGTTGTGAAGAGATGCTGAAGAATGTGTTTTAGTCAAAAGGGAAATAATACAAAATGGGAACTTGGGTTTACAGGAAGAACAAAGAGAACCAGATATGACCTTCTTTCTATCAGAGCTGATTGAGTTGCAAATATCTTTGCAAACTTCTGCAGCCATTTGTAAGTAGGACAATGGTTGACATAAGGACAAAGCTGATTCCTGCTCCCTGCTAAGGAGAACAGAGCCCAAAACTCCAAAGAAAGAAGCTAGAGCCCTAGTGAAACGACATCTAAAGCCATTCTACCATTGTTTTTCAGATTTGTGAACCAATAAATCTTTACTAAAAAAGCAAGCAGGATTTCTTAGAATCTCAAGTGCCAGTAAAATAAAATCTCCCCTTCCCCCCAAAAGAGCCAAGCAGAGCCATTTGTGATACCTTACAGAGTGAAAATATAATCAGCATTTATAGTATAATACTTCTATATCAGTAGATTACACTCCATTTTTAATGTAGGCCCGTTATCTTTTTTTTTTCAGTTCTATCCTTTTTTTTTCAATATATGAAATTTATTGTCAAATTGGTTTCCATACAACACCCAGTGCTCATCCCAAAAGGTGCCCTCCTCAATACCCATCACCCACCCTCCCCTCCCTCCCACCGCCCATCAACCCTCAGTTTGTTCTCAGTTTTTAACAGTCTCTTATGCTTTGGCTCTCTCCCACTCTAACCTCTTTTTTTTTTTCCTTCCCCTCCCCCATGGGTTTCTGTTAAGTTTCTCAGGATCCACATAAGAGTGAAAACATATGGTATCTGTCTTTCTCTGTATGGCTTATTTCACTTAGCATCACACTCTCCAGTTCCATCCACATTGCTACAAAGGTAGGCCCGTTATCTTTTTTCTGCAAGTCTAATTTTCAAAAGTTTTGTTTTGTTTTGTTTTAAATTCCTTTGGTGGTAAAATCTGTACTGATTTGAACCAATTTGATCACAAAACCTGACCTGCACTTTTACTTCCGGCTATTTATGTTTTTTTATTTATTGCATTTGGTTTCAAGATTTCTACGTCTCAATGCAGAAATAGTACTATGTACTTTATGGGGTGTGGTCCAAGGTTCTGCAAGCCATTTTACCTAATATATATACACAATCACCTTTTTTTCTTAAAGTTTATTTTATTTTGGGGGGGAGAGAGAGAGAGAGAAGAGACAAAGAATGAATAGGGGAGAGAGAGAGGAGAGAGAGAATCCCAAGAAGGGATTCTGCACTGGCAGCACAGAGCCTGATGTGGGGCTCAAACTCACTAACTGTGAGATCATGACCTGAGCCAAAACCAAGAATCGGATGCTTAACTGACTGAGCCACCCAGGCACCTCCTCACCTTTTTCTATTCAAATACTTCTGAAGGCCAAAATATATTTGGTTTCAAATAGGAAATATAAATGAGGATGGCTTGTTCTTTCTTTTTTCCTTTTTTATTCATCAACTTCATTAAAAAATAAGCATGTGAAAATTGAGCAATTGAAAAATAATTTAAAAGCTATAGTTAAGTAAAGCTACAGACTGAAATTATGTTCCAGTTATTACTAAAATGATAAAGTAGAATGTAAATATTCAAAAGCAGACCTACTTGAGCTACTCTAATTCAGGACACTGCTACTGAGATCACCTAATAGCATTTACACTGGAAGGGATACAACCAATTAGCGCTGTTCCCTCCAGGCTGACCACTGAGTCTCTCTGAGCCACTATGCTGATGGTTCTTTTCGCAGTTAGATCTCACCAGTAGGTAAACATTGTTCTTAACAGCCTAGTTAATGGCGGTTCCTACACCACTCCTGAAAAAGAAAATACACCTACATCCTCTAACCTACAATAGTGTCCTCTATATTCACTGTATCCATTCTGGTTTTACACTTCCAATTGGGATAAACTTTCTCTGTAAAATGTGGACAGACCTTACACACCTGACAAGGCTGTGCACGATCAAAGGAGAGAGCCTATGTGAACCTTCCTTGTAAAGTCTATGGAGAATATAACCAATTTTACTCTCTGTGGTCTGAAATTTTCCTTCTTTATTCCCACTCTTTGTTACATAACATTATTTACTATTCTTATATATCAATGTTTTATTTTTATCTATTATTTCCAGACAAAAGAAATAAATGCCTCCTACACTGCCAGCCGATTCACCCAACATCTGCAGTTTCTCTCTCCTCTTTTTCTAATATAGGGTACACAAATTTAAGTAATACTGAAAATAATTATACAGACATTACTGATTTCCTGTTTCCTCCCACAAGGATATTTACTCGATAAAACAAGAGGCATTTGTGTATTTTGTTCACTGCTATGCCTAGTGAGTAGAATAGCAGTATCAGGATTCATGATAAGAATTCAGAATATTTATGTATGTACATACATACTTATATGTATTTATATTTTTAGATATATATGATTGATTTTTAATAAATATATATTATGTAGGTACAAGTATACATGTACCTGCTGAATACTTACTAACATCTAGGGAGTACATTCAGGGTTTTACACATAACATCTCATTCAATCTTTGAAATAAGTTCATAAAGTAGATATAACTAAGAAAGTAAAGCTTAGAGGTGTTACATAATTTGCAAAGGTCATAATACTGACAAGTAATAGAGGGCAGGATTTAAACCTATGTCCTCTGAAGTCAAAGTTATGTTCTCTAATTCTTAGTCTAGAATTCATCCAAGGATAACTTATTATACTTATTCTAACAAGCTGGTCTATATTTAACAAGGTTTTGGAAAAATCCCAACCAAAATTAGAATTGGCCATTATGATGAAGATCTCTGGAAATTTTAATTTGCCATTTCACGTTGCCATATATAGATCTAGAATATCACAGGTAAGCACACACGTACTTATATCCATTACTGCTGTGTAAAAACTCAAGAGTTTTTTATTTAGATAAGTTAATTAAAAAGTAGTCTTCTGGAGAAAAGTTGAACGAGAAATCTTAATGCCAACAATTTTATTAAATCAGCAATTCTATAAGAAATAATGAAATTTATAAATTTTATAATAGTTTACAACATAATATGCTTGTTTGTTCTGGTTCTAGAAGCTAATTTTCTCTGTGAGGATTAGAAAAAAATTAATTTAGCATGAGACTATGTGATAATCCATCCACATATGCATTATTACAGTTTCCTAGTGATACAACTAAAGAGCGCTCAAATAGGGCCTCAGAAATCACTAAAATAAATGTTTTAGGGTGTTGTAAACTACTAAAACATATAGATCATATTTTAGTATCATCATTGCATTATATAATGAATAATTATTTCAATTTAATTTAAAATAAATAAACTTACTTTGAATAATGCAGGTGTACATTCTCTGTAGGGTGTAACTAATCCCACACAGTATGCAACAACTAAATTTGCAAAGATTCAAAACTGGGGCCAACTCTTTCTATTTAACCTTCCAACATCCGGGGAAAGAATCACTCATCTGCGATTCATAAATTTTATGGTCACTAATTAACTTGTTTTCCTGCACCATTTTTATCATAAGATAGGCTGTTGGGTATTCGTTGTCAGAGTTTAAAGTGTATATTGGATGCTCCATGGCCCGGAGCATCTACCTATGTTTCTGGGTGCTTGGGTACAGAGAAGAGCTTTCCCTTCTTTATTTGGTCATCTCTCAACCTAGCATTTACTTGCCCTTGTTGACCTCCTCCTACTTCCTCCTGTTCACATCTCATTCTTTTCACTGGAATGGCAATCCCCCTCTCAAATCTTGCTGGTACAAAAGGAGACAGGGTAATGAGGAAAGGAG
The DNA here is from genome assembly GCF_018350195.1 of Panthera tigris. Classification (NCBI taxonomy): domain Eukaryota; kingdom Metazoa; phylum Chordata; class Mammalia; order Carnivora; family Felidae; genus Panthera; species Panthera tigris. The sequence goes on from NC_056661.1 coordinate 84,321,822, forward strand.
CATATTACAAGGTCACTCAGACACAGCTGTGCCACATCTGATGCTCTTGACCACTGCTTCTTTCCCACCTGTTGCTGTCTTTGATCCAGGAGACCATGATGTTACTTCCTCCTCTTCTGTTACTTTCATAATTGCTCCTTCTCCATTTCTTTGGTAAATATTCTTTATTTTTGTACCCTTCAATGAGCACCCCAGAGTTAAATTTTTATCTGCACCGTCTCCTAGGGTGGCCTCAAGGATTGTCATGGATTCAGCTAACACCTACATCACTATTGACTCCCGTATCTATATCTCTAGCACAGCCCTTTCTGCTGAAGTGTATCTACAACAACACTCTCTGACTTATTCATCTGGATGGTCCCCAAATGTTTAACTCAATGTGGAGCAAGCATGTTTTTGAATTTAATTACTGCTCCTAATAGCTTCACACCCTAAGAAAGCCATTTAACCTCTCAAAGCTTCAGTTTACACAACTGCAAAATGAGGATACGGATTCTAACTCATAGGATCACTATGAGATTCTGTTAAGATAATGTATTTTAGGTGATAAACTCAGTCTCTGATACATAACCAGGTCGTAGGAAAGTGTATGTGTGCCATTCAAAAAGGAATTCATTACTCTCCAAATCTGCTTGCTGACTCTATATTCCCTTGAACAGTGAGTGAGACTTCTTTCCACCTATTGCCAAGCTACAAATCTACAAAACATTCTAAACACAGTGTTCACCCTTCCACCTTTCCCAAATCAATTTGTTATCATAAAGTCCTTACCTCTTCCAAAATATCTCTTGAACCCAGTAATCCCTCTCAACTTCCAACTTCTGACATCTGTCTTAATTGAGGCTCTCATCCTTTCTTTCCTATACTAAACAAAAGTCTCCTAACTGGCTTTCTTTTTCTGCCTGTAATGTATGCTCCACATCATTGCCGAAGTGATCTATCTAAAATGTATATAGACAGTGGCTGAACCACTCCAAGGTGACCTCTGAGGAGTCATGCCTTTGTGTATCCTCTCCCGCGGAGTACAGGTGGAATGTGTGACTTGCTTCTAACTGACAGAATAATGCTAAGTTGATAGCATGCCAATTCCATGACTATGCCACAGTATATGGAACCCCATTTTGGCCAAATGAAGGCAGAAACTCTGTTAAGTTTGAAGCAGCAAATAACCATGACTTGAATGACCGATAAAAAGATCCATGTGGCAGTGTGGCCTCATTTCTGTATCAAAATTAAAGAACTTAATTTTTTCAAACCTCATGTGAGTTGGGAAGACACCTTGAACTCCAGAAAGTGATGCAGCCTGGCTTACACTTTGCAGCTTTGTGAGACCTTGAGCAGAGAGTCCAGCTAAGGATTCATCTACAAAAACTGAAATAACAAACGTGTGTAGTTTTAAGCCAGTAATCTTGTGATGATTTGATATGCAGCAATAGAAAACTTTCTCAAATGTATCAGGCTTGTATCAGGCAGCCACTTCCTTCCTGAACTCTACAGATCCTTACATTATAGATCTTAACACAATACTGTCTATGAAGAGTTTACAGTGCTCTTTCCCTAGATGTTCCTTTGGCTAATTCTCTTATTTTTTTCAAGTCTTTACTCAACTCTAACCTCTCAATGAGACAAACTTGGACCACGAATCTCCTTTCCCCAGGTGTGTGTGTGTGTGTGTGTGTGTGTGTGTGTGTGTGTGTGTGTGTTTCATAGCAATGACCAACTTTAAACAGGTTATATAATTTGTTTATTGTGGTTAATTTTATTTCCAGTAGAATGTAAGCTCCACAAGGGCAGAGATCTTAGCCTCTTTGGTTCACTGGTACATAACAAGCACCTGTGAGAGTGCCTGCCACATAATAGGTGTCCAATAATATTTACTGAATTGGATTGAATTGTCTCCTCCACTGGCCACGGGCTCCTTCAAGGTAAGTGTTATTGCTATGTTTCCTTATATATCATAAGCCTTGGCATGCAATAGACTCAATAAATTCTAATGAGTGAATAAATAATATCCTTGTGATGTATTACTATGTTGTTCTGTACTGGTTGAAAAGGAGCTATAGAACAAAACATATTATCATTTTGCATTAATCAGCAAAGGCTTGGACAGAGTTTTAAAACATCAGATTGATTATTTTTATTTCAGGAATTCTTAAGGGAAACATCAAATAGATTTTATTTATTTATTTATTTATTTGAGAGAGTGAATTGGGGAGAGGGGCAGGGGGTGAGAGAGAGAAGCATAAGCAGGCTCCATGCTCAGCGTGGAGCCCAATGTGGGGCTCAATCCCACAACCCTGAGATCATGACCTGAGCTGAAATCAAGAAGAGTGGGAAACTCAACAGACTGAGAAACCCAGGGGCCCCTCAAATAGTTTTATTGTAGTCTTTCAACAAAGCTAGAATTCAAAACCAAGTTATAGTAGTTTCCTGTTGCTGCTATAACTAATTAGCACCAATTCTGATCTTAAAACAACAATATATTTATTACCTTAGACAAGAAGTCTAACATGGGTCTCACTGGGCTAACATCAAGGTGTCAGGAAAATTGCATGCCTCTCTGGATAGTCTAAGGATAATCCACTTTCTTGCATTTTCAGCTTCTAGGGCTCATCCAAATTCCTTGGCACATGGACCCCCTTCCTCCCCCTTCAAGGCCAGCAGGATCACATCTCTCTAACATGTCTTCCTTTGTCATATCTCCCCCCCTAATGATAGCCAGGAAAGGTCCTCTACTTTTGTGAAGTCATGTGATTAGATGGAGTACACCCAGACAATTCAGGAAAATCTCTTCATCTCAAGGTCTGAAACATTAATCCTCTCTGCAAAGTCTCTTCTGCCACATAAGGTAACATATGCACACATTCCAGATACTACGATGTAACCTTTGGGGGGCTATTAGTCTACCTGACACATCAGTGAAAGAGAAAAATAAGCATACAACTAAGTAAAACATATATGACTTTAATACCACAGATTCACCTCAGAAAATCAAGTTTCACATCTTTTTGTTCCAATTTACACTATACTTCATATTCTAAAATGAAACACTTCCTTCCATTTTCTACAAAATTTGAATTTGTTGTTCAATAAACAACAACAACAACAACTTTAAAGGCTGACTTTCTACAGAAACCACCCCACAACTAAGAGCTAGCTATAGACCTCCTTTGGGTAATCACATAGAGAAGGCCTGGCCATGCTGAGTATAAGGCTGTGAATTCTTCTCCCAGGGACAAAAGCTGCTAAAGCTGCCTCACAGAAACTTGGCAGCACATCAAAAACAAAAACGTAGTGTGGTTATCTCTTCTTAACACACAGATGAAAGATTTTAGATCATTTTTAGGCTAGAAAATGGGCTTACATTCATATATGAGTAAAGAGTTAAATGAAGGCAACACACAGGGATGAGATTTGGCTGTAGTGGTTTTTAAGTCACCTAGGAAAACATCAGTGACTAAATGGTAAAAGAGTCAATGTTACAGAGCAAACCATCAGCATCTTTCCTGCTGAGAGACACTGTCTCCATGCGTGATATTCTGAAATTCTCCAAATATATCAATTGAGTATGCACAACCCATTTTAATTAAGTAACAGAAGCATGCCAAAGAGATCTACATGTGTTTTGGTGAGTATGTAAGACATACTGAAGACAGATATAAGCCCCACTTAAAAAAACTGAAATGAGCAAAGATTTTAGTGATACATCAAAAATTAAGGTGAAGACCTACTCCATTTTTGCAACCTCTCCTCCCCCCCCCAAAATATAACCTCCTTCATTCTTAAATATATGGTTACTTACATAAAAAGATATCAGATTCACAGTTTACGCTTGATCTTAGCCAAAAGGCCAAGAAGTGATTCAGATTCACAGTTTAAATTCCAGCTGAGTTAATTCACACACAATTCCGGTCTGTTCTAAGTCTTCTGTCACCTTTTAAGATGTGTCTTGTTCACATGTAAGACTCAGTGACAATATGTGGGTAGGCAAAAGTGAGTGAAGTGCTCAAACAAAACAATGCTGATGCTAATGCTACATGTCAGCTCATGAATAGTATCATCTTGACATTTGTGGATGAAATATTAAATTCATTGTAAAATGAGAAAGAATAAGTTAAATTACCTGAACTTCATAAGTAAAACAAAAATAATATAAAATGGTGTTGGTAAACGAGGTAGTAACTTGAAGAGAATAAATGCTCAGGATATGAAATCAGCCAGCAAGAGTTTATACTTTAGTTGTATCATACACCAAATATCTATGTGATGTTAACTCCCCTGAGCTTCCATCCAAACATGATGGAGGATAAGTACAGCTCATTCATTCATTCATTTATATCTACTGAGGGGCAACTTTGAGTGATGCACTATTCTAAGTACTGAAGATACAACAGGGAATAAATCAGACAAATATCCTTGCCCCCCATGGCATCTGCATTCTCACATTTTCTCACAGAGTAGTGATAAGGGTTGGATGAGATTCTAAACAAAAGGTATGTATTATGAATAAATTTAATTAGCATCATTATAATAGTAATAAAAGATTTCAGAAAAAAGTATACTTATTTGCATAATAAGTGGAACACTAAAGAAATAAATGGGTTATTCAGGCAAATTAAGAACACTATAAGTGATTTATATAATCACTATGTGAGATTGTATGCTGTCTTAAAAAAATATATCTTGAAGAGTGTCTTGAAGAAAAAAAAATTCTGCTATTTGCAATAAAAGTTTTTCAGCAATTAGCCATATATGTTTTCAAGAAGCTGTGTTTTGGAGGCATCATTTAAATGAGAACATTTATTTCTGGATTAGCAATCACTGTATGGGCTACCTTCCTTTTCTTCCTCCCTCTCTTTACATATTCCCTTTTTGCTACTCTTCTACATGATCAAGCAATCATCACACTGCGATTTATCATCTTCTCCTGTCAATTCAGCCATCATTCCACTGTGTTCCATTAGTTTTTCCTGCTGTGAAAATCCCAGTAGAATCCTTGGTAAATTCTCAGAAGTTTCCAGGTTCTGCTTTGGAAAGCAGTGAACCACAATGTTATTAAAATCCAGTGACTTATAAAGGGATTTGTTCCTCACTCCTAAGCAAAGGGGAAGTCTAGACATTATCCTCAGAGTGACATTCGTGCCCAGCTTCCAACTGATGGGAGTCATTTCTGAGCTCAAAAGCACAGCTCTAGCTATCAAATTTTACATGGAGTATTTTAGGGAGTTCTTTAAAAATCAAAATGTCTGGCTCTGTGGTTCATTAAGTGTGCCATTCCAAGAGACAGGACTGCCAAAACCGGTTCATTCCTATGAAGGTAGTTATCCTGTAATGCTGCAAGGCAAACGTATTAAGACTTTAGTCACATATGTGGCATGCACTTCAAAACTCCACGCTTTCAAAGGACTTGCTGGAGCCAACATTCCAACTTAGTACTCATCCAGTGAAACGGAAGCTAATAAGAAGCATGAAACAGTACACAGTATATAAGAATTTTGGCAGAACACCACATGTATCGACCTTACATTTAAAAATCATAATGGCATTAAATCATCCTAAACTACTAACATCCATTCACAAGAAACTATCGTGCTTTCATCAGAAATCACATGTCATTCTGATTCATATATAGTGCTAAAAATATAAATTTGATCGAATGTATCTGAACTTGACCCAGACATTTAGATATTTTCATAACTCCAAAAAGAAAACAGGCAAAAATGTCTTCACTTGTGCAATATAGTCAGCTTTGAACAAATGGCCTGGATGTAAGCAGTAGGTGGCAAAGTTAAAATAGAAATGTTAATCCTATAAGAGCCCTTGCTGGCTGTTTTACAGCCTTTCTTAAAGATTAAGAAAAAGGTGGGGGGGGTGGGGGGGAGCGGGTAAAGATCATAAAAATACCCACATCACTAATTCTAAGAACTAATACACAGCACAAAACAAAACAAAACAAAACAACAAACCACAACAAAACAAAGATGCTACAAAACACCAACAAATACCACCAAATAAAACAAAACGTGATTTTAAGATACATTTTTTTCAACATGAGATCTTTTTTAGAGGAGTAGCAGCAGGAATGAATGGGAACAAAAGGAAACTTAGTTTCTAGTTTAAGTTTTAATAGAACATCAGAATATTTTTTACTCAAGATAAAAGGAGAAATATTTATTTTGGGCAACATTATGAATTCCTGTATTATATCTACATATTAGAAAATAGCTCCTTTAAGAAGTCTTAATTTTTCTAAAATTATCCAACTATCAGACAAAACAAGGTCAGCAAACTTGTTCTCTAAAAGGCCAAATAACAAATATTTTAGGCTCTGTGAGCTAAACAGTCTCTGTGGCAACTACTCAACTCTGCCATTGTAGCACAAAAGCAGCCACAGACAAAATGTAAAGGAATAACTGTGGCCGTATTCTAATAAAACTTTATTCATGTACGTGGTAATCTACAAATTTTGTCATTTTCAGTGCTCATGAAATATTCTTCTTATTTTGTTTCAAACATTTAAAAATGTAAAACGACATTCTTAGCTTATGCACCATACATGCAGTGGGTCAGATTTGGTCTAGGTTGTAGTTTGCTGAACCCTAGACTAGACATTGACAATGCAAACTGTAAGAAATAAAATATGAGTAGACAAAGCTCAAATTCTTTCTTTCTTTCTTTCTTTCTTTCTTTCTTTCTTTCTTTCTTTCTTTCTTTCTTTCTTTCTTTCTCCCTTCCCCTCCCTCCCTCCCTCCCTCCCTCCCTTTCTCCCTCCCTCCCTCTCTCCCTCCTCCCCTCCCTTCCTCCCTCCCTTCCTTCCTCCCTCTCTTCCTTCCTCCCTCTGTCCCTCCCTCCCTCCTCCCCTCCCTCCCTCCCTTCCTTCCTCCCTCCCTCTTTCCCTCCTCCCCTCCCCTTCCTTCCTTCCTTCCTTCCTTCCTTCCTTCCTTCCTTCTCTTTTTGCCTCCCTCCCTCTCTTTCTTTCAGTTATTATTTTATCTATCTGTCTGTCTGTCTTTGAATCTGACAATACACAAAATATAATGAAGTAGTTCCAGGTGAGTGGAGAGTAAGATTATCAGCCTCTCAAACTCAGCCAGTATAGTACACTATAAGGGGCTAATTGTAACTCTTACCAGGCATTGGACCCACATAACTACCATGGAGATTCTGGGAGTTACAAAATCATTCACAATATTCAAAGTGAATACAGTTACATAATATCCTATTTTCATTCCAGTTAACTGTCATGTAAGTTTTAAGTTTTCTTTTTTTTTTTTTTTTTTTTTTAATGGCATCTTCTTTGACAGCTAATGTCTTCATTGAATTCCTCTGAATTTTCCATAACGGTAAAGAGAAAAGGAAGCCACGAGAGAAGCTTGCCTCTGGCAGTATTTGCAATATTATTATTTACTTATAACTGCTGAAAAGCTCTCCGGTAATTAGGGAGTTGGCAACACCATGACATCTTATCTCCTTCCTAAGATATTTAGATACACAAGGTAAGAAATCCTTGGGAGCAGTGACCTGTAATTCTCCCAAGTTCCATTTCAGAAAAGGTTATTCTGTTCACTTTTAGTAGCAAACAAGCACTGAGGACTCTTTTGAAGAAGTTTTGCCAGCGATCCAAAAACTACCTGGGCAACAAATATTTCTATACCAATATACTGGCTGTTAGAGTTTCAGGTAAATTGGAATCACTGCTTCTAAATTACAGTGCAGATTGATTGGACCATGGGGACAAGATCCAATGGTTAAGTGAGTTATCATCTCTTCAGAAAGATGGTGTCGGCAGAGGTACTATCATAGCATGTACTCTCCTGTTGGAGGAGAGTCTTTCAGAGACTCATGTGGCTTTGTAAGGAATCATTAGGGAAGCGTCTCAGTACAATTAAAAACATATCCCTAAACACTGTTTTTCAAAATGACACAAATGTTTAAATACCAACATAAAAAGTCTATGTAAAAGTGCCAGATACTTATGTAGTAAGGAAAGCCAAAGAATTTGTGCAAAAGTATGTTTTTTACTGCCTTCTATCTGAATAAACTGCTACACAGTTTATAAAGACTTGAAAATTCCATCCATTAAATCTACATATTTTATGCAGACTTTCATGAGAAAACAACCCAACTGTGACATCAGAGTCCACTTTTAACACAAGTTCCAAAAGAAAAAAAAAAGAAAACATTTTTTATGAGTGATATAAGATATTAGGGAGAAGAAGGACTCTAAAATTTACCACTTCACTCAAGGAATTTTTTTTTAAATGCAAACTCCATGTTAGATGATTGAGCCAAGGCTAAAAGCAACTCTTCAAAGTCCTCCACATGGAGGTTACATCTTTGGAGAACACAGCTTATATGCAAATGAAGAATAACTTTTGCAAATAGTTATGAATTCACTTCATTATATGAGTAGCAATGTATTTAGTCATGATATTCAATTCATCTTGACAAATATTTATTGAGCTTACCACTGTGATATGCCTAGAGAGATTACATATCAAGGACAAACAGAACCTTGAAAGGAATGTGTGGTAAGAATACAAATATGGGAGACTTGATTAAGAGTCTGAGAGTTTGAGAGTCTTAGAAGTGGGTAAGTTGAGTTTGAAGCATGATGTTTGAAATGTTAAGGAGTTATACAATCTGTGTTCTCTAAAAGTAAGATGTAAATCAACAACACAGGTGTTGGTGGGGATGTGGAAATAAAGGAACAAGTGATGCACTATTGGTGAGAATGTAAACTGGCAGAAAACGGTGTGGAGTTTCCTCAAAAATTTGAAAATAAAACTACCCTATGAACCAGCAACTGCACTACAGGATATTTACCTAAAGAATACAAAAACACTAATTCAAAAGGATACATGCACCCCTATGTTTATAGCAGCATTATTTGCAATAGCCAAGATATGGAAGCAGCCCAAGTGTCTATCAAGTGATGAATGTATTTGCACACACACACACACACACACACACACACACGATGGAATATTACTCAGCTATAAAAAAGAATGACACTTTGCTATTTGCAACAATGTGGAGCTAGAGAGTAAAATGCTAAACAAAATAAGTCAGACCGAGAAAGATGAATACCATATGACTTCACTCATATGTGGACTTTAAGAAACAAAACAAAAAAAGCAAAGAAAACTAGAGACAGAGTCAAAGCAAGAAACAGAATTTTAATTATAGAAAACAATCTTATGGTTACCAGAGGGGAGGTGAGCGAGGGGATGGGTGAAATAGGTGATGGGGCTTAATGAGCGTACTTGCTGTGATGAGCACAGGGTGATGAATGGAGGTGCTGAATCCCTATATTGTACACCTGAAACTTTAACACTGCATGTTAACTAACTGGAATTAAATACTTTAAAAAAATTAAAAAAAATAATAAAATAAAATACAAAAAAAAAAAATAAGATGGGGTGCCTGGGTGGCTCAGTCGGTTAAGCGTCCGACTTCGGCTCAGGTCATGATCTCACGGTCTGTGAGTTCGAGCCCCACGTCGGGCTCTGTGCTGACAGCTCAGAGCCTGGAGCCTGCTTCAGATTCTGTGTCTTCCTCTCTCTCTGACCCTCCCCCATTAATGCTCTGTCTCTCTCTGTCTCAAAAATAAATAAAACATTAAAAAAATTTTTTAAAAAGATGTAAATGCAAATATTGAGCTCTGGAAATGGCAATGACTAGAGATATACATTTGGGATTTGTTTGTACATAATGGAAAATTAAAAGCACATGAATAAATGAGATGGCCAAAGAATATGTAAAAAGAAGAGGACTGTGGACAGAGCCTTCGGGAATACCTATGCTCACCAGCCGGAGGAAGCTAGGCTAATGAAGGAAACAGAACTGCCAGGGAAAGAAGGGAGGTATATTACTTGTGGCCGAAGCAGCAGGTAAAGAGAGATTCTGCAGTACCACGTGACGCGAAGAGAAAAGGGAAGCACTTCATTGGTTTAAGGTCATTGGATTTTCTTATGAGGACACTGAACACCTTGACACAATCGGCAGAACAGCAGGGATGGCAACAGGTGGAGGTGTTGTCTAGTTTTGTATCCTGGTGTAAGGTTTCCAAGCCAAAGATATAGTAGAGAATGAAATGAACAAATAAAGCGAATAAGAAAATAAGTGATAAAGAAAGGTCCTGGAGATAGCAGGAAAGGATAAAATTGAGAACACTGAAGAATGATTCATCTGGGAAGGAAGGATTATTTCTCAGGGCAAGCAAAGCGAGGATCAGTAAAAACACAGATATGTCCAGGTGTGAAGCAGGATGCCAAATAGTACATGTCAGCAGATTCTTGCCCTCAGACCAATACAAACTGAAATTACATGAGACTAAAAGATTCAGATCTGGGTTTTAAGTGTAAGAACAAAGTAAGAACTTCATAAGAAAGGCACACTTTGAAAGTATTATTTAGCTAGGAAAAAATATCCACATCTTAAACTGATTGAAGCCTGAAAGCTCAGAATACATATTGCACAACTACATATCTGTTTTTAAAAAAAAATGTTTAGTTATTTATTTTTGAGAAAGAGAGAGAAAGAGAGCAGAGGAGGGGCAGAGAGAAAGGGAGAGACAGAGAATCCCAAGCAGACTCCATGCAGTCAGCACAGAGTCTGACACAGGGCTTAAATTGACAAACCGTGAGTCATGACCTGAGCTAAAATCAGCAGTTGTGTACTGAACAGACTGAGCTACCCAGGCACCCCTGCACCACAGCACATCTTATAAATCACGTTTACAGACACATTTTAGATCTATTTCTGAAACTAGTAGAGAAATTACCTAATTTCATGAAGTAGCTCTGATATTATAGGTAAAGAGATTTCATCACTTCCTGCAAGGTAGTCAGGAATGTTTGAAAGATGTTAATTACTGCCTGTCAAACTAGTTTTTTTCTCTAGAGTAGTGGTTCTCAAACTTTAGTGTATATCAAGTTACCTGGAGGGCTTGTTAAAACACAGACGCTGGGTCTTATCCCTAGAGTTCTTGGACTAGAGCCTGAAACTGTATTTCTAACAAGTTCTTGGGTTATACTGATTTTGTTGGTCTGCGGACCACATTTTGAGAACTCCTGCTACAAGGTCAGCCATTCCACATTCGTGTAGGTCTACAAACAAGAGTATTTTTCACTCAACTAGTCTATTAAAGTAAATTGGCAAACTACAATTGTGAATGTATTAAAATACTACCATTAAAATACATATTAAAATACTACCATTTAAAAAAAAAACTATATTTGTTATTAAATTCACTTTTAAATGTTATCTAGAACCATCTACCATTATCATTATCACTGGAAAATGACTCTGTGTATTTATTAAAAAGTTGCAGGGGTGCCTGGGTGGCTCTGCTGGTTAAGCATCTGACTTTGGCCCAGGTTGTGATCTTGCAGTTCATGGGTTCGAGTCCCCCAATGGGCTCTGCACTGGTAGTGTGGAGCCTGCTTGGGACTCTCTCTCTCTCTCTCTCTATCTCTCTCTCTCACTCTCTCTCTCTCTTTCTTCTCCTCCTCCAGTTGTGCTCTCTCTCTCTCTCGAAATAAATAAATTAAAAAAAATTTTTTTTAAAGTTGCAGAATTTGGTTCAGTTGAGAGAAACACTAACCCATCCTTAAAAGTCTTCCCATACTTTCATTCAGCTCATAATTATTATATTTCACTATAATATGTGCCAGGGACTCTTCTAGGTGCTTTACATATATTATTCCACTAGTTACTCATAATAAGCCTATACAGTAATTTGTTTTATTAACTCCATTTTACAGATGTGGTAACAGGCATTGAGACATTAAATACCTCAGTGAGAATCAGACAGAAATACCATTGGAGTCGCTCTGATTCCAATATTATGGTCCTGACCTATTATGCTCTTTGACTACACATTAAAGTATAGTTTGAGCTCAAATACTTACCTGTTCCGAGAAACAGGACGTGGTATCTACCATCAGCAGCATTCACTCGATCCACAGCTATCTTTGTGTACTTATAGTCAGTACCTATACGAACAATCAGAGGTCTTCTGTGGATTGGGTAGATAGAATTGTACATGAGAGGATGGTTCCGAATAAAAGTGACAACGTCATCTGGGAACTCCTTAGTGGTCCGCATATTGGGCGTAAATGCTCCTCCTGGGCACTAATAAAATATTTTAAAAAGAACCAAATTAGTAAATAGTTACTTCCTTTTAGTAATAACCAAAAGACCTCCACTTTTCAAAATATTTAGAAGCTCAAGTTGTTGTAAGCACAGATCCTCTTTGACTTACAATTATGGGTTTAAATTCTGACAAACCCATCATAAATTGAAAATACTGTAATTTAAAAATGTATTTGATACACTTAACCTGCCAAACATCATAGCTTAGCTGAGCTCACCTTAAACGTGCTCACAACACATATATTACCCTGCAATTAGAGACAATCAAGTAACACAAAGCTTGTTTATACTAAAGTGTTGAATAGCTCATGTAATTTTTTGACTGAGCTAAGAGTGAAACACAGAATGGCTGTAAGTGTATGGGTTGTTGACCTTTGTGATCACAACAAGACTGGGGGTTGCCGCTCGCTGCCCTACCCAGCATCCAGAGAGGAGAAATCACTAGCCTGGGAAAAGATCAAAATTAAGTATTCAAATTACAGCTTCTGCTGAACTTGTATTGTTTCTGCATCATTGTAAAGTCAAAAAACCGTAAGATGAACCATCATATTTGCTACTCATTGAGGAGAAAACAACATGGCTATATATACAACTATCTATAGCAAATGAATTAAAAAAGTGTACAATTTGACCACCTGAACAAGGCTAAGTCCACTTTTCCTACTCCGTTTGTTTTTGGAGAGCAGTTGATGCCATTTTATATATAAATTTTTACGCTTCCCATCTGTCACTTTTCTATTCCTATTCTTGCCAGTGACAGTGTTGTTAGGGGTGGGGGGGCACACTTGTGGATATAATCTAGTACTATCACTGGCTAAAACAGGTTATCATTATCAGATTCAATCAGAATTGAATTCAATACAAGAGTTTTATTCCATATGGTTCTTTCCTCCCCAAAGAGGGATCTCTGAAGTCAGAACTTGGATTGGATGTGGAAAATGAGAATTGATAATTCCCTTCTAGAAAAGATTGCTACGACTTCCATTAATCTTTGAATAAAATTCCCATCCCTTAGCATGGTCTCTAAGCTCCTATATGTCTGGCTTTCATCTACCATTCCCAAAGTACCTCTTGCTCTTCTTCAGTCTCAAGCACGCTCCCGCTCCAGAACTTTGACACTGGCTATACCCATTTGGAACGCTCTTCTCCCTATAACTCCATTCTGACCCTCATTCAGTTCTCAGTTCAAAAGTTACTTCTTTAAAGGTAACACATATAAAAATAGTTCCCCATCTCCATCTCTACTTTCTATCTCCTTAACCAGCTTTATTTTTCTTCACAGCTCTACTTACCTAACTGTATATTATATATTTGTTGTTTGTATGTCTATTGTTTGTTTCTCCCTCTGGAATGTAAGGTATGTATTGACCTGAACTGGGTATATTTTGTTCATCGTTTCACTCTCAGAGCTACAACACAGCTGATAAAGAGTAGATATTCAACAAAGAGCAGTTTATTGAGAGAATTACTCTATTACATCTGGCATTCAATTTTGGTGCAGGGGCTGTATGAAACAAGAGCTTCAGTTCTGGCCAGGAGAGGAAAGATTCAGAGCATCAAGGTCAAAGAGGCAGCTAGACAGCAATAATAACTGAAAAGGGACTGCTGGACAGCTTTAGCAGTTCTGGAAAGAGCGCATGACAAGGGCTTCTGGGGAGAAGATTCCATTTATAGGGTATCTGAGGTCAAGCTCAGGGGCAGGCTGGGAGCTTCTGAAGCTTGGAACTCAAACTTATCCACTAATAGGATCCAAGTGTTAAGTTATACAAGCAAAGCTGTTGGTATAATCTTTAACACATACAAACATTATTTGTGTAACCCTATTAAATAAATACCTGTCAATATTTCTACTTTTAGAAACAAAAAAAATATTTAGTCATATTTTCTTGAAAAAGACCATTTCTTTTCTAGTTTTCATTTATCCCCTTTAGAGAGGTACAAGGTAAAAAGAAATCAACAAAGCAAACTTTCTGATCAATAGCAAATCTATGGCAAATAGTAGGATGGAATGGGTCAGTAACATACTGGAAAGTTATACCTTTTCTTTTTTTTAAATTTTTTTTATTTAATGTTTTTATTTATTTTTGGGACAGAGAGAAACAGAGCATGAGCAGGGGAGGGGCACAGAGAGGGGGAGACACAGAATCTGAAATGGGTTCCAGGCTCTGAGCTGTCAGCACAGAGCTCGACGCGGGGCTCGAACTCACAGACTGTGAGATCATGACCTGAGCTGAAGTCAGAGGCTTAACTGACTGAGCCACCCAGGTGCCCCAAGTTATACCTTTTCAAGAGTGGCAATGAACACTCATTTCTAGCTGATTGCTCCTATGCAGGAATACATCCTGGTGTGGCCAGATTTCAACAGAAGATAGAAATGTGGAATTTTATGTGAAATCTGCCAAAATTTTAATGTTAATTCAATATAAAAAGAGAAAAAATAACTTTAGGGGTCCCCCAAAACATGGTGATCTCTAGGTTAAACCCTTGCAACAACTTTCCCACAATGTTAGTGCCTCTGGACCAGCATCCTTGGGCAGACTCACATTTGCAAATAACTCCCAGCAAATTATAATGTTGCCTCACTCATTTAGACTCTATCATACTGAATGCAATTTTTTGACTCACTTTGACCAGTTAACGTTACTAGAACTTTTTACAGGACCAGTAAATATAGCTCTTTTTTTATAGAAAGGCACAAGGAGCAATTAATTGACTTCAGTAAGGAGAGATAATGAGACAAATAATAAAACTAAGCCTCCCCGTTCATAATCCCATTAAGTAGACTTTCATCTGGGGCTCATGTGCTTTTCTTTTAGGAAAAAGCATTATATTTAAATATACATGTTTATAAATTGCCCACAAAAAAGACCAAATGAGGACAAAGAATTTCATTTGAGGGTATTCTAAACTGATGCATATGTTCCATACTTCTGAAAAGTGTAGAATTATGGGTGTTTTCTACCCTCATTCCACACACAAAGTGGAAAAAGATAAATACATTGCTCACTGAATGAAAAAATGGAAAGACCAAATGCACGGGCAATTCAGATAGTTCCAGTTCCTCATAAAACACCACTAATTATGGTTTGCTAAGCTGAGATGTCTCTTTAAATATTTGCAAACATTCTCATTTGTAGGTTCCAGAAAGATCCAAAGTTAGCATATATTACTGAGCAATTTATATAATTTCCAGTTAACAATTTTCATGTGTGATAAGGTGATTAAATTATAAGTGTCTGGTTTCTTGGCCTTATTTAATTGAAATTCGGTTAAAATTATGTTTCAGGTGCTCAAAACTGTAGTAACCCAAATAAATCAACTCACAACTCTAATCAGTTATTTTATATTCATTCAAATGTCCCCTATCTGGGACTTTTGTTTTATAGTCACAATGAACTTCTTGCTTAGAAACAAGTGTTTCTTGGTAGGCTTTTATTTTCGAAATTACCAAAGAATTCTTTTTGACAATAATTATTTTTTTTCATTGATTCGTGGCACAAACTTTACAGATAAGACACAGGGTGAGTGAGAACAATGGTGACAAGAACAAAAATGGATGACCCTTTGCAGGTTCTGTATCTGGACTTGCAAGTTTGCTCAGTGTAACATTACCAAATACAAATAAGATGCAACTAACTTATCCCTTGCTTTGTGATATGAGAAAGCATATGTACTAAAATCTCAAGATAAATATAACATCCACGTACTACCATAAAACAAAGCCTCTGTCCACAAATGAGGCTGGTGTCCCCCTCTTTAGAAAGCTGATTTAGCTCTGCAAATTTTCATTAAGTAGTTTGGGTTAAACCTCAAGTTGTTTTTCTCCAGTTCTAGCATTCTGTTTATCAAGCAGTGACAGGCACTCCTTTTTTGAGTAAAGACATTTTAAGTATTTTGATTACTAAAGTGCTGGGTGAAATGCTGGGAACAATAACAATGCCATGTTAAGGACGTATCAGCAATTGTCATCCTCACCTAATTTGTTTCCTATTTTTAGGTATTCTTGATGTCTTCCATCCTCTGATGCTCCTCACAAAGCACACCCATGATCCTAGTTTTCAATATTAATATATTGAATAGAATATCTCCATTCTTTGAACACATTCTTTAAATTTTTAATTGGGGGGGGAGGGGCATAAACGGAGAGGGAGAGAGGGAATCCCAAGCAGGTTCTGCACTATAAGCATGGAGCCCGACACGGGGCTCAATCTCATGAACTGGGAGATCATGACCTGAGCCAAAATCAAGAGTCCAACACTTAACCGACTAATTTTATTCACCTTTTAGTCAAAAAGCATTTTGATGTGCCCAGTAGGAGACATAAGAATAAGAAGCTACCATTATCTTCTAGAAAGAAGTATTCTAGTAAGGAAGATGGGTATATTCAAAGCAAAATAACAATTAAGTCATATAATAATAATTTAAGACAAAATAAATAACAAATGTTGGTTTGTGATCAGTTGTCATATATGTTTAAGAGCAAATATATTTTAAATGAATTCAGAATAGTAGAGAACTTAAGGGTTTCAGGGTTGGTGAAAGGTTTAAAGATAGGATAAAAATGTTGGAATATTTAAGGAACTGTAATTCCTGAGGCACTGCTGGGTCATAGAGCACAAAGCAGAAGAAGGCGGTAGGAGTTGAGATTAAAGACTGGAAAATAAAGGCAAAACTAGTCAGAGAAGGAGAGACTGACATGGTCAAGAGGAACTTGACCTAACACTTGAAAGATGAGTGATATATGGATAAATACATGGACATTTGGCATTCCAGAATCTGGGTTAGTTTCTGGCATTGATCTCTGAAACTTGTATTCTGAGAGAAAGTGATACCCTTGCTGAAACCCTTGGTAGTCTAGACCCTTTATTTGAAGCCTAAAGAATTACATAGTTGAAGACTTGTACTTTTATGCACCAGTTGGTCCTCATCCTATTTGCATTTATCTTCGATTGCTGACAAGACTGCTCTGCTCCTGTCCTATTAGCTCATACAGAGCTTCTAGAAGGACTTATTAATTTCTATCTTTGCCTTATAATGTAAGCTGAAACATCCTTCCTTCCTAACCTAAATTATCCAAATCCAACTGCCTTCAGGGCCAGTTCAGTCTCTTATTGTTTATATGCCTTCTCTAGAGAAGGCTATCCCATGGCAGTCTTTCTGTCCTCTGGACTTCAATAATATTTATTGTCTATTTTATTCATGTGTCTTGAATAATGATATGAAACAACATATAATGAATTTTTCATGTCTATATGCCTTATATATTTTATTGTAAACTTTCTTCACAGTGTTTTAAACATCCTTGAAGAATAGAAATATTTCTAATGTAAGAACCATGAAAAGATGCATGGAATCAACACAAGTGCCAGCAATAAAGTTCTTTTTTCTTGCCAACACTAACTAGGTGGGTCATGAAGTTTCTGTGTTCTTTTGCTGCACCAGGTACCAGACCTGTAAAGCACAATGATTAAAGCAGATGGTTCTGGTCCACTTATAAACAGATATTAAAACAGAACACTTTTATTAGGTTCTGCTTAACACGATAGCATAAGCAAAAACAATTTTCTACAGAAGCTTTATACACGTTGCAACAGAATAATGTAATATGTTAGCTCAGCCACAGAGAGAATCTGCAGTCTTTGGCTGCCCTTTGCAACATACCAAAGGTGTCTTGTTTCTTCCACAAACTTGAATCACTTATGGAAAAACATTATGACACAATTGGCAGGATTCTTCCCACTGACTTGTGCTTGCTAGTTGGGGCAGTTTGCTAACATAGCTATCCACCCTGCTTTAAAAGAATCACCTACAAGGAACATTAGAATGAGGGTATACAATGTCTGCCCCTGTCATTTCTTTAAGAATTCAGTCATGTATTTATGAGGTTGACCTGGCAACTGAACTACTGTGTAGGAAAATAAAATACAGCAATGACAGTTGATTCTTCATTGGGAGGTCTTCAGAAGCAACATTTTTAACCCGAGAGAAGAGGGAATGCTTTGGGTCACTTGGCTGTAGGTCTTCTGGCTACATCAGTGGGATATTAAACCCTGGAAGCCCAGGGAAGAGACAGACACTGGCCACTCTGAGTCACACAGCTGAGACTTCATGGTGTG
Source organism: Panthera tigris (assembly GCF_018350195.1). NCBI lineage: Eukaryota > Metazoa > Chordata > Mammalia > Carnivora > Felidae > Panthera > Panthera tigris. The sequence goes on from NC_056661.1 coordinate 84,340,097, forward strand.
TTGTTCAGTGAAGGGTGGAGGGACTAAATCTGGGAGGTTTGCTTTTCCAGAAGGAGTTCCAGAGGTCTTCCTCCACCCTGCCTCTTTTACTCCCTAAGGATCACTCATCTGACAATTTTTTTATTTAAGGGAGCTGCTCCGGTCTCAACACCAGATGTAAGAAACCACATTATAGAAATATGTCTCAAGTACCGACTACTCCCTTTATTTCACGGAGTCAGCTCCAGATGTGTGTTACTAAGCCCTGGCTTATACCACACTGCTTTACAACAGAAAAAACATGCTTATTCTTAGCAGCTTGGAAAGAGTGAAAAGTGGGACTGTTAGCAGAATTTTCTAATTTAGCATTGGCTTACTTTGTTTCAATAAAAGGGGTTTATCTATTCCCACATTTTATGTAGAATAATCGCTATTCAACATGAATGGTTTTCTCACTATGATTCCTGAGAGTCCTTTTGAGCTGCCATTCCGGTGAAGTCTGACAAGGGTTGGGAACAGAGGTGGCTTTTCTTTAGGAAAAGCAAAACAAAACCCTCACTTGTAATAGTCATCAATTTCCATACTGTAACTACTCTCACCATGCTAATCTCAAGTTACTGCTGGGAATCCCTACTTGAGACAAGGCAAGGTGTACGCAGTATGTTCTGTAAACTGGATATAGAGTAGCTCCGACCCAAACTCATTGAGGCTCTGGGGCCTCAGACCTGATTCAATTAGCATGGCTCTCTTTTATCAATCTTATTGGTTTATCTGAGAAATGTCTCTTAAGGATATACTTGGAGGAAAGTAGAATTTTTTGAGTTCACAAACCACCCGTTCCTTGACTAATCCCACATGTGTGTTGCAAAAAAGAATAATTAATGGAAGCATATTCTATCACAACCTCCCGTTAATTTTCTGTATTAAGATGAAGGAACGACTTGGTCAACTTCAAATAGCAAGTAATCCTCAAAACTAACATTTATCTCTGAATAGATTATCAGTGAGTCCCCTGGAAATGAATGAAGGGCACTGAATGAAATAATGAGAGCCATGAGTTATAATGGAATTTGAAAGTGGTTCAGCTCCCCCTTCTGTTGTATAATCTCTGCTCCTTACCCAACCCACCTCAAGTTGAGATACCCTGAGATTGATACATCTGTTGATATTTTCCTTGTGTTATACAAAATCATTAAGTACTTTTTCCACTTTCTGTTGAGCTATGGGCATCAAAGAGAGATCATTTAAAAGGGGATAGATTGTGAATTGTATAATAGGACTTCATCCCCAGCCATGATTAAGTGTGGCTCTTCAAAATTTAATTGTTTCACAGGTAAGGAGCAATGATGATAATCTTTTAATTAAAAGTTAATTATTCCTGGGGCACCTCGGTGGCTCAGTCGGTTAAGCGGCCGACTTCAGCTCAGGTCACGATCTCGCGGTCCGTGAGTTCGAGCCCCGCGTCGGGCTCTGGGCTGATGGCTCAGAGCCTGGAGCCTGCTTCCGATTCTGTGTCTCCCTCTCTCTCTGCCCCTCCCCCATTCATGCTCTGTCTCTCTCTCTGTCTCAAAAATAAATAAAACGTTAAAAAAAAATAAAAAAAAATAAATAAAAGTTAATTATTCCTATAAACCACACATTTAAGATGATGGAAAAATAAAGGACTGAATAATACATTGCAAATAAACTCTAAGAATAACACAAAAAATAAATTATCAATTAACAAATAGTTATGTGGGATGAATATCTAAAAGCATATTGGCAGAGGGAACTTCATAACTAAGGAAAAAGGAAAAAGAAACATTTTAAGAAAATAATATTCTAACAACCATCTTTTGATTATTTTCCATAAAATCATTCTTCTCTACTCACATCCACCCTATTTTATAATTATAACCATATTATGAAACTGAAAATATAAGAAAATTATATTCCCTATGAAAGTCCATTGAAAATCATATTCCTCTTGTTTCCTCTCAGTGTACCATGTGACATTTTATAGAAACAAAAACTAATCAATATTCTAGAATTCAATAAAGCATTATAATGCGCCAAACGAAAAATAAATAGTAGGACTGTGATCGTTGTAGTGCTGGAAAAAGTTCAATTCCAATTGGTCAGTGTACTGTCTGTAGCTGGAAAGGTTAGTTTTCAACGTACTCCTTAATACTCCTGGTATTACAAAACATGGATATACCTGTATACCTCAAAACTGTAGAGTTTACAAATATTTTACTGAACTAGAATATCACTTTCATCGTGTTTATTTACACATACTATTTCTTTCTTTGAGAAATATACAACATAATTTTTAAATATATCCCTTACAATGGAAAGATCTACGTATGATTTATCTGTAACTTAATTCTCATATGGTTATTCCTTTATTAAGATAGGTAACATTCCTTAATATTAGGAAGGGCTGTGTGAAAAGCATTAAAATTCTTTCAGGATGCCGCCAAAATGTTAATAATTTCCAAACTATGGCTTTATGACAATAAAATTAGGAAAATATCTCTGCCATGTCTAACATATCCAGTTGCCTTCAAATCTAAAAGAGATTTTATTAGCAATAGCACTTAGAAAAATTTGTGGAGAGTGCTATACTATACCATATTTGTAAAATACCAAATCTGAGAACCCATAACCTGAAAAATTACAATAAGTGAATCAGTAAGTCAGTAAATATATATATATATATATATATATATATATATATATATTGCATATATATGTATATCAATGCAATATATATATGTATGTGTATATATGCATATATATATATATATTTTTTTTTAATGTGTATTTATTTTTGAGAGACAGAGACAGAGCATGAGCTGGAGAGGGGCAGAGAGAGAGGAGACAAAGAATCTGAAGCAGGCTCCAGGCTCTGAGCTGTCAGCACAGAGCCCAATGCAGTGCTTGAACCCATGAACTGTGGGATCATGACCTGAGCTGAAGTCAGACGCTCAACTGACTGAGCCACCCAGGCTCCCTTCGATTATATTTAATAAACATCAACATGATATCATATCATGGTAAGTTATATATATATGTTTTTTAAAAAGCAAAATAACAAAGAAATTTTCCTAGATACTTACAGTTCCAGGGCGAGGATACGGAATTCTACCCTGATAGGAGATCAGCTGATGATTGGGCCCTTCTTTATGGGCAAAAGGCCCATTAAACACAGTCTGTATATCAGATAAATGATACACACACACTGCTGATCCTTTAAAAACTGAGCTAAAAAAAGAAACAGAAAGAGATCCATTTTCTTATTTTTTTTAACTTCTAAATACAATTTAAAAAAACAGATGGCAAGGTTTGTGATGACGAGTTGATAATTCATCATGGAAAAGTTGAACATTACAGTACACACTGTAAAGCTAAAAGATCTTCTCTCCTATTTTGAAATAAGCCATTGGTACATAAAGCATTAAAACATTTAATCCATTTCATGGAGGCAGTAGACAATAATAAGTTATAGAAGAGTTCTCAATGTTTCCAAAATATAGGACAAGTCAAAGAGTTTCTAACTAGTTTATCTTAACAACAAAAAATAAATTCATGATTTATTCAAAAATATGAATTTGAATTCTAAGTCACTGTCAATAAAATCTATCATAATTTAACTGAAAGAAATAAATCTCATTAAGAGAAAACTGTATTTCTTTGTCTTAAGATTATTTTAACGTGAGAATGTTCTCACATTTATCCTAAAGAGTAGTCAGAGAGTCTAAGTTGTCATAATTTATGTATTTTCCTTGTTAATGACAAAAAAAAAGAAAAACAAAAACAGTAAAGTCTAAAAAAAGTTCATTACATTAACGCCAATATAATCTCAGAGAATGTGTTTGGATCCTTACTAAAAACTATTTCTGTTGTCACTAAGGCAGATTGACTGAAACAAACATTTCTCTGACTTACATATATCTCTTAAATTAGATGCCTAAGGGAAAACTTAGATGCCCATTGAAAAAAACAAGATATGTTATTAATCATTAGCACTGCTGCTCAGAAATGACAATTATGAATTTTTCAAAAGACTATTGGTGTTGGGGAAAACAAAAACTGTAGAAATATTTTTTTGAAACAAACATTTTCTTCTGAAGAATCTGGTTCTTTTCACTTTGTTCACTTATTTCTGAGTTAACTCAAGACCATTTTCTCTTTTAGAACACGAGTTAAACTGTTCATCCTGTAGGACATATTTTTACATATTTTATAGGGCAAATGTAAATATGACATATAATCAATATCTTTGTGATTTTATTTTTCCTTGAATGGACCATTACAGTTTACAATTATGCTGTGCTTGCCCTGCTAAAGAAGAATGCTAAAATCGTCAAATTTTTGTTGTTTGGTTGGTTTTCTAATAAAAGGCACAGATTACATTCTGCATTGGCCCTGCTATCGCTCGGGTACTGTGCTGCCTTCTGAGTAACATTCTCAGTGTAAAATAATTAAACACAAATATATCTAGGAAAAGGTGAGAAGACGGCAAGTTGTCTTGAAGTATATGAAAATTAGGATTGGACATCCCAGAGAAGTTAGAAGACATTAAACCTATTTTCCAGTATATGAAATACTGCCATATGGGACATGAAAACTAGTGCACTATTTTATTAGTTTCCAGTCATCATTTTAGATTGCTCCAGAAGTAAAACTTATTTTAGTAGAAATACCAAAAGTTTTAGGTGAATCATGGATCTTCAAACTACTTCCTTAAAACAAAATATCTTATATACTTTATTCCTACATTATAATTCATATTTTCCTTTCTTTGAGAAAAATAGCATACAATCATTATAAATACTCTGTACAAAACCATTTTGAAAGTATTAGTTCAGCTTGAATATATTTTGGTCACCAGGCAAAAGTAATAAAACAGGATGGTTATATCCTGAATGCTTTGTAAAATTAAAAACTGAAAAGAATGTTTTGTAATGATTACTGTCATTTAGTGAAGTTTATTGTTTAACACATAAACTGTAATTGTTTAATAATTACCTTGATGTTGTAAAAATGCCATACACTAGTGTTGTCCTTGGGTTATCTGTTTCCAGCAGAAACACATCCTCTATAAAAGGAAAATATCATTCGTTTAAAGTTCCCAAATATTAACCATATTTAAAAAAAATTTACCCCAAGAAAATAATTTCAACTATGAAAAATATTATCGAGAAGCATATTCTGGCAGTATCATTATAATCTGGAAACAACTAAGTGAACCCAATGAAAGGCACGTGGTAAAGTGAATTAAATGAAATATCATACAAACACTATAGGGATGTATATAGACTGCAACCTTATGGAAACCATGCTAGTGAAGTAATATTAAGTGAAAAATGTATAGTGGTACGTAATATAGACTAGAATCATGTGAAAATCGTACAACTATATAACAGATTACAATAAGATTACCAGTAAGTATTTCTGGTTAGCAGAGCTATATTTTCCTATCTTCTTTTGTATGCATTTTCTATATATCCTTTAAAGATAACATAATAGTTTTTTAAATTTAAAAAGTATTACGTTCACAGTTTCTTTTTGACATAGGGTTGGAAGCTGGAATGTGGAAGAAAACTCAAAGCAACTTTTTTCCTTATATAAAAGAAGACTGTTTTGGCTTTTGGTTAAAATTGCTAGTGACATTTTTACTTAATTGATAATTTGCCTAATAACAAAAAGTTTAAAGTATATTAAGGCAAAGACAAAGGTACAGATAGTAAGGCTCAGTACCACAGAACAGAACCTGGAAGTAGATTTCTGATAGGAAACATCAGTGAATAATCAATTGTCACAATTACAAGAAAGGTCTGAATTTAGTAACATTTTTTTGCAAATAAGATTCTTGCTGGGAAATACAAAAAAAAAAAAAAAGATGTAACCCATTTTTATTGCTTACCTCTCAGATGATGAGGTAAAAAAAAATCTGAGAATAGCCAGTAGTTTACATTTTAATGGGTTAAAGCAAAATAAATGTCATTTCTAAATGGCACTTAGTAAACATAACACTAAGATGTGTATCAAGGTATTCTGATTAAAAAGAGAACTGTTTCTTGGTAGAAAGGAATCAGATCGTAAGTTCTTATTTGACCTGGTATAACTCTACTTATGTCACACATCCTGAAAGTAATTCATCTCAGGGTCACCCAAGAAGGGCTGATTAGAGTACAAATTTAATTTCCACCCTGAAACTTTCCCATCCAACCTTGATTTTGCTAATTAGCTATTAATAGTAAAAATATTTAGCTGTATTTGCATACAAACTGATTTCAAATCAGAATATTAGAATTTATATGCACATGAAATACACATTCTTTTAGAAAAACACAAATAGGGGCGCCTGGGTGGCTCAGTTGGTTGAGCGTCCAACTTCGGCCCGGGTCATGATCTCACAGTTTGTGGTTTCAAGCCCCGCATCAGGCTCTGTGCTGGCAGCTCAGGGCCTGGAGCCTGCTTCGGATTCTGTCTCCCTCTCTCTCTGCCCCTCCCTGGCTCACACTCTGTCTGTCTATCTCTCTCTCAAAAATAAAAACATTAAAAAAAAATTTAGAAAAGCACAAATATATCATTACTCATTTGTCAATTATACAAGCACCTCTCTTTCTGTCTCTGTCATACACAGACACACACACTCATTCACATATCTTGGGTAATTCAGTGAAGTAAATGTTTCAGTAGTGCACTCAGGGGCAAAACAGATTTAAAAAGTACTTAAAGAAATTTATGAACAGTAAACAGATCATTCATTCAAACTGGCACATGATTTATGCTGAGAACATTCATGGAATATACATCCTCTGCTGAGAGGTTATTAAAACATATAAACTTTACAAAATCTTTTTCAAAAACATTTTTCAATCTCAAATCCATGTACCTAATTCATCAAAGTATGTTTCTGGGCCATCTTCATCGGTTACAGAGCACACCAGCCTCGCTTTTAAGAAGGTCGTCCACTTGTTGACAAGGCTACGCAGACCTCCAGTGTCATTCTGAAACCATTTTGAAAACACATTTCACATGGCTTAAATAAATACTAAAATGTATTAAAAATTCATCTTAGATTTGTATATCTTGGGGATTTGTTATAATCCGAAGTATGCAAATGTTAACTATATCCGCATATCAAAAAAGAGGAATATTTAAGATTTATAGTGCTTTATAAAATAGCTATAGCTATGCAATGAATTTTCTCCAATATGGTATCAACTGAAGATGTTTCGAAGAGGAGTTTAATAAATATATGCCCTAAAGCTTTCTAAATTTAACAATGTATGATGAAATACCTTTGAAATGTTATGGAGAACATATAATTTAATGTGCCTTTTCTTGATAACTCATTGTCTTCAATATGAACATAAATTATTGTATGCAGTGAAGATTATAGATGCTACTGTGGTCAGGAAAGTATGTTTATACTTCTATCAAATGGTCTCCAATTTGACACTCACTTCTCTGTGTCAGCATTTAGTCCTCAGTATTTCCAATCAAATGCTTTAATATACACATTTCTCTGGCTAGGGCAGGAAAAGTGGTGTTTGGATCATTCACATAGTCTCTACTGATTGCTTTCTGTATGTCCAGAAGCCTTTCATCCCTTCTGCTGCCTTTACTTTCTGAGGAGCAGATGACCTCCACAATCAGTGGAACACTGTAATATCTAAAAATAATGATTTTAAATACTAAACACTTGAAGAAACACTTTTGCACAAAGTATGCTAATCATAAATCAGTCAGGGAAAACCTGTAAAAATCTCATACGAGAGGGCATCATGAGCTTTTTTGAGTTGCTCCGTATACTTGCTGTTTATACACAAGACCATTTGTTTACTGCTTTTAACTAGGACTGTATTTTATTAATGCATTTCTTAATTTTCACTGTTGTAGACAGTTCCCCAACAATTGTCCTTACTGAGGTTTTGCTGTATTTTATTCACAAGAATTATTCTGTTTCTGTGATGTACAGTTTAGCTATTTGTTTTTAATACAAATGTATTAAATGGATTAATGCATTAAGTGGAAAAGCAAAAATTAAATAAAACTTCTCATTTGTATAAGACCATGACCAAAATATTTCTTTGAATTAAGCTTTTTTATTTATCTCATATGACCGATGTGAATAAACATTAAATTAAAATGTCTTCTCTCAGGGCACTGGGGTGATTCAGTCAGTTAAGTGTCTGACTTGATTTCAGCTCAGGTCATAATCTCACAGTTCGTGGGATTGAGTCCCATGTGGGACTCTGTGCTGACATCTTGGAGCCTGCTTAAAATTCTCTCTTTCCTCTCTCTCTGCCCTTCCTCCACCTGTGCATGCTCTCTCTCTCTCTCTCTCTCTCTCTCAAAATAAATAAATAAACATTAAAAAAAAATCTTTAAAATGTCTCCGGAGTCTCAATATTGATTTAATTTGTAACAGTAGATGAAAGTAGGAAAATAAACTATTAGCAAAAGAAAATACATTTATACAATTTGAATTTGTGAGTCTTTCTTCAAATTAGGACAGGATTAATACTTACAGGACATATTCTAGCAATCATGGAATGAATCTGTTTTGTGCTTCTGCTATTGTCGGTCAGTTTCTCTTTGAAGAAGAAGTACACCTTAGCATCATTTGGATCCGTGCCATCTGGGATGACATGTGCATCCACAAACATAGGTTCTGGAAAAAAAATACAAAGACTAAATATATATATACTCATGATGGAAATCTATCTACCGTCCACCCAAGTAAACCACAGGCACGTGCCTTCTCCATCCTTAGTACAGAAGAACAATTCAGTGTTCATAGGCACAAAGTCTACAAGCAGTAATTGTATTCACACAACATATTGTATTTGGAATGTCAAGTGCCACAAAATATATCTATAATATAACAGCTTCAACTACTTTTCCTGGGGGGCACTGGGTGGCTCACTCGATTGAGTGTCAGACTTCAGCTCAGCTCATGATCTCCAGTTCGTGGGTTCAGACCCTGCATGAGGCTCTTTGCTGACAATTCAGAGCCTGGAGCCTGCTTCGAATTGTTTCCCTGTCCCTCTGCCCCTCCCCCCTGATGCTTTTTCTCTCTGTCTATCTCTCCTTCAAATAGAAATAAGTATTTAAAAAAAAACCTATTTTTCCCTATCCACAATACATTCTAGAAGTTCAATAAATGCAAAAATTCTTTGGGCAATGATGAGTTCTAAAAAAGTAAAAACGTTTCTACCAGTTATTTCCCATGGAATATAATGGCCATTTTACGGAAAAAAAAGTTTGTTTTTCAAAGTATAGTTTTCAATCTAGTGCATATAATATAAACTCAAATTCACTGAAGCAGAATGAGTGGGGAGTCCAAGATCTGAAAAACACATTTTTTTTCTTAAAATACAGCATATGAAATGAAGGGGAAATTTTTCAAGGAAAAAATGCAGTCATTTGAAGACATAGAGGGATTCCTTATTTCAAGAACAAAAGAAGTTTTAGAATACTCTATTTCCAGATGTACTAGTGTCATAAATTGAAGAAGTAAATGGACAATCAATGCTTTCTTGTGCCTGTCTATCAGTGAAATAAGATGCTTAAGTGTGGTGATTCATGCTTTGCTATGCAATGTTAAGTGGATTGCCAAATTTAGGGTCAGCTAGAAATCTTCCCCAGGGAGAAATGACAAAGTTCTTAGTGGTTTCTGCCTCCTCTAAACAACAGCAAATGACTGAAATTGTACATTTCAAATGTCAAATGAATATCTTTCATGATGTGAAATTCATGTGACACCCCCAAAATTGGAAACAACTGAATGCTTATAATCATAAAGTTATCATACCTATGGTTTCCATTAAGTACTAAATAAAGTATAAAAAATATATATGCCAGTTTTATAATTTAATAATCTAAATATAAAACAAATAGGAGGAGTTCTTGAAAATATTTTAATCATTATATCTATCATAAATTTAGGAAATTTTTTAGATTTGACATTAAAATATTCAAGCATGATCTCGCGGTTCATGGGTTCGAGCCCTGCACTGTGGGCTCTGTGCTGCCAGCTCAGAGTCCGGAGCCTGCTCCGAATTCCGTGTCTCTCTCTCTGCTCCTCTCGCACTCATGCTCTCTCTCTCTCTCTCTCTCTTAAGAAAAAATAAACATTAAAAAAATAATAAAATAAAATATTCAAGCAGACTATATGAGTAAAATAGCATATTTATGTGATATATAATTGGAGAAGATTCTTAAATGTGAGCCTGTATGATAAATATCACTGTCATTTTTATTTATTAATATACCTTATGACAATTGTATGATGGTTAATAAAGAGTTAGAATATGAACTATGGACTACTTCGATTATTTATGTATCCTAAATATTAAAAATAATAAAGTACAGAATTGTGACTTACATCATGGCTTTTTAAACAATTTTAACCTTTCTTCATTAGAGAATAAAATAGTTTAAAGGATGATTCTAAAAAATGCACAAAATGTTTCTTACCACTGAGCCATTTGGAATTGTGTTGATCAGTTCTGACTGCATTCCTCTTCGTTAAACTTCGAAAAATAGCAGCATCTGTGCCCATGAAATCTATATACATTCCAGAGAAAAGCTCCTCATCTACGAAGAAGAAAATGTCAACACAATTTTAAATCTTTTTTAGAAATCAAGAACTTGCTTATTAGATGATCACACAGATTACAGAGTGTTTATAATTGTTGTTTTTCATTGTCCATCACATAAAAACATTGGATAAAATGTAATCTGATGTCATTATTGCCTGTGAGTTTACTAAAACAACTTTATTTGTTATAGAAATAAAAATTATTCTGCCTGCACTTAATTATACTAAATACATATGTTTATATAGTATGTATCAAAAATGGTGGAAATAATATATGTGTTAAAGATAATAAAATAGCTTAATTATTACTTTCTTTTAATAAATAAATAAAAACTACTATAAGAGAGAACTCAGTTTCTAATTTTGGCAGTAATTAACCAAGTGGGAATTAGGGCTAAGTCATTTAACACCTGAATCTCTATCTTGTCATCTGTAAAATACAGGAATTGGCTTATGATTTCAAAAGTTTTCACTATATTAAGAATTCCATGATTTCACCAAACAGATTGAAGATATTAGTTTTTATTGTCAAAATATTATTAATGGTAAAATTATCTTACGATTAAAAGTATATGTTTTAATTTGTATGCTATAAGGTTTCTATAAGGTGAATAAAGTGCTACTTTTTCAATTGTAACACTCAATTTATTAACATTATGCTAAAAATATAATATTATGTTAATAACACACATATGGTTTGACATATGAAACCATAAAAAATAGAATACAGAGATAAAAAAATATATATTTTAAAATTAAATTACCATCATTAATGGAAAAATCAGATATTTTAATATATATTTGCACAACATGAGACATTGAGCTTATTTGTTAAGGTCCATATTAATTTTTGCCTATTAAGGAGAGTAAGCATTGAACTGGTATGTGCGACCCTAGAGTAAAAAATAGTAGTTAAATGTCTATTTAAAAAAGAATAAAAGTTATCAGGTCTGATCCAGGGAAAAACCATGCAGTTTTTTTTCTTTGACTGATGTTCTAGAATCAGTCTGGCTACCTTCAGATCATGGTCCTTTTGGCAGGACTATAGCATTTTGAAGCACTCCAGTCTCACTCCTTAGTAATAAGCAGTACCAGCTAACCGAGGACAGAATGGAGAATGAAATGTTTTTAATCTCCAATATGATCTCATCAGGTCATGAACTGGACCCCTACCAGTGAGCGAGTGGGTATGGCAGGCATTATGTTGTTACCCAGTTCTGCTTCCTAGTAGGGGTCTGAGGTCCGTGGGAACAGATTATAGGAAGATAACAAAAATGTCCATGAAAGCATTTTGAGCAATTTAGCTTCAAAATTCTGTGAACATTTGTGAAGCATCTACACAAGTATTCTGTAGATACAATGGTTGTGACAATTAAAATAATTTTGCAATTAATTATTTCACATTCTTTTTATACCTGATACCCCCCAAATGGTGGGTTATAAATTTCTGCTATTCAATGGATTGATTAACACAGCTGTCAATTATCGGATCTGTTTCCAGGAAGAAAAGGAAAAAAGACACTCAGAGGATGATGTATGGCAGAGAGGGCTGAGTCTAATCTTATTGCATACCACTTATTAATTATGTCTTAGCTACTACAAAAGCCTGCCAGTCTAATTGGCTTCATAACCTGTCTTAAATTCTCAGTAATTTCAACAGCAAATCAGGAATAATGAAGTTTCTGCTTTATTTTGTATAAGAAATAATCAATTCCACTTTAAAAAGAATTCTGAATAGGGATTTTTTTTTCAGAATGTTTGTGGAGGATTTATGCAAAGATAAACTTGTGCTTTTTAACGTTAATCCGAAAATACTTTGCTTTCGAATTTTACTTCCACTGACCAGAAAAACCTCATTAGGGTCTTTATAGGTTCTTTAAGAAATGTCATCTGACTTCTTATTGTGATACAACAATGGCATGACAAAATAGCAAAAAGCACTAAACTTGCACACTGGGTTAGATGCCACAACTATATTATGAAATTTGGAATTCTCCAATTCTTGATGCTTCTTGGCACTTTAACAGATAGAAACACTTTAAACATTCTGTGTTATTTAGTACCTTGCAATCCAACAGACATGATAAAGCCCCAAATGCCAAAGTGAGATGACTACACAAATTGACTGTGTAATACTGGAGATAATATTGGAGAGAATGTTAGAGGGATAATCAATAAAACAAGTAAAATGACAAATGCAAGCTAATAAAACTTCTTCCCCCTTTTAGTTTCAGTTTTTAAGGTAAGCAAATAGTTTACTGACTCTTTGATAGTTCAAGTTCTAATGTTAATCAAAATATTGAAAGGTAGTATAGGAACATAAGCATAGGAATTGAAGTCTTGGATCCTTAGTATATGAAAGCCAATAACTAATTTTGTAAACAAATCCAATTCTCTAAGGACAAAACTATTAAATGACTTAACAAGTTTAACAGGAATATTTATAGTGCCCAGTTTTAAGCCTTTCTTGTTCCAAATGATATTTGATGAGTATAATTGTTAACACAACTTTGAATTTTATTTTCATAGCATTTAACTTGAAGTAAGTAAAAACTCTACATATTTATCCAGTATTACGTAGCATACCATTTTGATAGGTGAATACAATTTTCTTCCTAATGAAAACACTTTCCATGCACTGACTCTATTAAATAATATTTAGAAGCTTATCTGAAAAGTCCCTGCATCAGACATAATTGGGTATGTTGTGACTTCAAAGCTTTATACTTCTTGGTCCCAATGATATACATTCATCTCCTCCCTGCCCAATCTGAATAATCATAGGAAAGAATTCACTGGATAACCTCCAAGTTTACATTTTAGTCAGTGCTGGATGTACCTGTCTTAATTTAGTTTCCAAATATGAGAAAGATGAGTTGCTACATTAAATGAATAAAAGCAAGGTGTTCTGAAAACAATAATCACCTTTCCACCTGTTCCATTGTCAAGTAATGCAATTTATCACCGGCAACACATAAGAAAGCAAAGGGTAAAAGCATCTACTGTCCATTCAACACACTGAAATCCCAGATTTGTCCCCACAGGCAACACATGTTAAGTCAGGCATATTCTGGAAGTGTCTTAATTAACCAGAAGAGAATGCCTTTAAGTTAATTACAGAAAGGCATCCAATGATTGAGATTCAAAGATATTGATTTGTTAATATATATAGCACCAAGCGACTGGGCATGTTTTTTAACTGATACATTTTATAGAAAATGGGGGGGGGGGAGTCACTTTGCTACCACCTCTTTTTAGTATAGTACCTTCTGGACAATTGATAGAGAATGTATTTGGCTAAGACATGCACTTTGTTATTCTTTCATTTGAAAGAAATACCATTTTTTTAAAAGTTTACTTTGTGGGGGAGAGAGAGCGTGAGTACATGAACAGGGGAGGGACAGAGAGAGAGGGAGAGAGTTTCTCAAGCATGCTCTACACTGCCAGCTCAGAGCCCGATGTGAGGCTTGATCTCACAAACCATGAGGTCATGGCCTGAGCTGAGGTCAAGAGTCAGACGCTTAACCCCCTGAGCCACCCAAGTGCTCCGAAAGAACTGCCATTTTAATTATCTGTAAAATATTGCTAAAATTTATGAGGAAAAATGGGTATACTGAATACTACAAAAACAACTACAGAAAACACTGAGAATTACTTTATATTTCATTACATGTATACAAATACATGTTTTGTAAATGTTGACATGCTCTAGAAATGACATCAGCAACACAGTAAGTGAAAAAATAATTGCTTATCATTTAATCATGAATTCTTGAAAATGAGAAACTACAATTTCTCAGTTTACAACTTTCTGTTACCTCACTTAGGTCTATCATTCATGCTACCTTCCCAATGGGCACACCATGTCATGAATTTATTTTTTTAATCCTTTTTATTTTATATTTCCCCCTCCCTCTTTTATTTTTGACTTACTGATCATAACAGACACCGTGTTCACATTGGGGTTGAAGGAGCAGCGTCCTTTTCCAGATTCACACTTGGAGTCAATCACGAAAACTTGGTCCTTTATTATAGACAAAATACAAATGTAGCAATAATAAGTAGCTTTATATTTAGTTAACCAGATGGTTCTTTAATAAACAAAGCATCATCATAAATAATATGCTTTTTATTGGTTTGCCTATGTTTTCTTAATTTACTTTGTTAAGACTTTCTTGGCCTATGTGAAGAAATTATAAATTATAAGCAAACTTCACTAGGTAAAAGTTTTCATTCTACTACAATCCCCGTGAAGCTGATTCAATAAGTTTTCAAATCTATATCGGCAAAAACCACCTGGGAATCAAGGATCATTGTAAACCTGAACTAGATAGCTTGAACACTGGCCAAAAGAAGAAAATTGCCCATAGAGGAATAATGTATACAAGGATTATAATAGTTCCAAAATAATCAAGACATTTATAAAATACAAAATTTTTATCACCACTTAATTTTGTTATATAAGCATTATACTCAATTCAACAAAATAATTCATAATTTAGATAAAAAATGTTTTTCACTCATTTAACAAAAATTTATTGAGCATGTTTTTGACTCAACACATATTAAATGAACATCGAAAGTCTGCCATGCACTCCTCAGCCATCATTAGTTGCTTCAGGGCCAGCTTATTAAGCATTTACTATATGCCAGGCACCAACAAAACATGAGGAATACAGTAAACCAGACAAAAATCTTCTTCCTCAAGTAATTTATAATATAATGATGGAAAATATGAATATAAAAAGAATAATACACAAAACATAGAATATGTTACATGGTGCTCAGTGATCAGGACAAAAATTAAGCAGAAAATGGAACTAGGGAAACCCAGGGATGAGAGGTAATAATTCAGTTTGAAATATAGTGGTCAGCGTAGCCTTACAGAGAGGGAATATTTTGCTTGTATATTTATCTTATTCTTAAATAAAGTCAGTAAAAGCTACTACTAAAATTCAAAGACCAAAGTTTTCACTTTTGTAGGCTGCATGAGATTATGAAGGATCTTAATTATTAAGCTAAGGTTTTGCAAAATTTTCCTGAAAGAAATTCAGTTTCAATATTTTTGAGTATGGAAATGAAAGAATCAAAACACTGCTTAAGAAGATTGGGTCTTACCTTGGTGTTTTAAGAAGATTGAGAAAGGCAGTTATAAAAACAGACACTGGATTAAAGAAAATAGATTTGTTTTCAAGTGCAGTAGTCCAGGAATTAGGTAATAATACTCTGACATGCCAGGATCTCAGTGATCATGGTGAGAGGAGTAAAGATGCAAGAGAATTTGTAAAGTAAAAATCAACACAGCTCGGCAATCAATTACCAACTGGATGTGGTTCAAGGAAGAGGAAGAAAACAAAGATGATTCTGAAGTTTTGACTCCTTAAAGAAAATAAAACTAGTTCATTTTTGTTACATTGATTTTGATGTGTTGTCAGAATATCACTGACATGATGGGGGAATCATAGAACTTAAAAAAAATCACAGTCCTCTATCCTGGAAAAGTCTTACAGAATGATTTTCTTCAATGAATTAACTCTACAGATGAGGAAAATATAACTTGCACAAGATCATGTAGTTAAATTATGACAAAATTAAAGTTAAAATTCAGTCTCCTGACTCCTCACTATGTCTATTTTCCAAAAAGTCAGTATTTATACAATGACCTTACTTAACAAATAATTGAGGAAAAGCGATGAAGTTTAGTAAAGCCAGCTGTGATCAGTTAGCCAGAGATGTACATATATTATACTAAAAAAGTGAGAGTTGGCGTTGAAGGAGTTGATGAAATTGCTTAGGTACCACTTGCTCTCCACTGAACGATTTCTTTATTGTACGACGTCCTCATTCTCACACGGTTATAGTCTAGATCTTGTCATCACCAGAAAGAGTATGGTCCACCAGAATAATCACTAACTCAAGCACATAGCAACAAATCTTCAATTTTATCTCCTTTCCATTTTTTCTCAGTTCATCAGCCTTCTGTCTTCCTGACTTTTTTGTTAACCTGTATAAATTCAATGCTATTTATTTTCAATATGTTTTTTACAGAAATACTAAGTTCCTTGAATCTGCGATTTTTTTCATTGAAACCACAGCCTGGAAGGGTATGTCTACCTGTACATTCTCCATACTTGTTTCCATATATCTAAGTATTTTGCAGAAGGTAGTCCAAAAATGTAAATTCAACAAAAATAATGATTTTTTGGTCACCAACACAAAATGGATCCTTATACAGCTCAGCAAACTTTCAAGGACACTCATATCAATTGATTGTTCCATTAATAATTTCAAACCACTGTCACTATAGACAAATCTATTAACAAATGATTGATCATATAATTGCAGATTAAGTGAAGCCTTTAAATGAGATGTCTTTAACTTCTTACTACCAAACACATAAATACACATACACTAATACATGCATTAGCACATTCTTGTTCCCGCCTCTCTACTTCTCTGACTGTTTCTTCTTAGTCATGTTTGAAGGTCCTTTCCCCCATCTTGCCCTTAAATTAAGAAACCCTCAAGTCTCAAGCATAATCACTCTTCTTTTTTCACACAGCACTCTGCGTGATTAAACCCTTGCATTTCCTGGGCTTCAGTTATTCTAGTAAAACAACGACTCAAACATTTATATAGCCAACTTTATATTCAACTGCCTACTTGACATTTCTACTTGGATCTTTCAACAGCAACTCAGACTCAAGAGAACCCAACCCAGGCTTAAAACCTTAACCTCAAACATGATTTTCTTTGTTCTCTCTCATCTCAGTTCATGACAACTATATAACTAAAGAAACCAAAAACCAAAAATGAAAAACAAACAACAAAAATGTCAATACCTGTATCATTGTAAATTTCCTTTTATATAGCCAAATCCACCACTGTCAACTACACCATCTTACACTTTGTGCTTATTTTTCTGTCTTTATTGCCACTCCCCTGAGTATAATAATTTCTTTCTTGGCCTATTATATCCATTCTCTAACTGATCTCACCACAGCCCTCTCAACCCCTCCCTACCCTCAATCATTTATAATACAATACACAGTGACAACACAATGCTTTCCTTGCCATTTTCTGCTTAAGATCATTCCAGTTGCTTCTCCTTTGACACAAGATAAAGATCAATATCTTAAAGGTAGCTTACAAGTTCTAATATAATTTTGTGTCAGTGTGTCAGTCATTATCATTAAATAAATACATATTTGTAGATTGAATCAATAAAAGAGAAATAAATAGGACCAGAAAGAGAGTAAATGGTGAAAAATTAGGAAAGAAGGCATGGCAAAATGTTTCATGGTTATAGGTGTTAATAATGGCATTGAAAAATAGGGGGCATGGCCAACATGTTATAGATCGGTCAAGGAAAAAGGATGCAGATTAAGGGAATTAATTTGATCACTGAGGACTCTTGGCCACTAGAAAATAGTTTTAGTTTATGGGTAGTAATGAATGTCAGATTAGAAAGGTTTAATAATGATATGAAAAACAGGAATGTAAAACCAAATCATACTCTACTAGTCTGAGAAGTTTTGTGATCAGTAAAAGAGGGAAAAAAGAAGTTGAAAAAGGTCACAGACCCAAGATAATGATTTAAGGAAAAGAAATATGATCCTATTTTTAATCAGGAAAAAAAGTAAATGCAAGAGAAAGGAAATGAAGATATAAAACAGTAATAAAGGTTATTGATAAAAGCACTTTATTGAGAAGGAAAATGGACAACTTTTTTTCTGACAAAAGGAAAGCTACAAAAAGACACATAAGCAGAAAAGTTTGGTGGCTAATTTGCTTCAAATGGCACAGGGAATGATTTGAATGCCTGTGTTATGCTTGGTCATTCAAAGGTAAGGTTATCTGCTTAATGACTGGCAGAGTCAGAGGCTTAAATGGTATTCAACTGCTGGAACCAATGTATGGAGACATCTTATAAAATCAACCAAAAATGAGATGTAGGAATAGTCCATGAATGTGTAGTGAAATTAACCCACTATTTTTTTTAATGTTTTATTCATTATTTCAAGTCATTATTTACTTGTGTTGCTTTATCTTTTTCCAGGAACAGAAGACAGGGGATGAAGACGGCAGACAGAAGAGAAGAACCGTGGTTAGGAATTGGTGTAGCAAGGACTGCAGGCATTTTGGATGGGCATCACTGAAATGTTCTAGGAAAGCTCTGAGTCAGTCTCACAGAATAACGGGAGACTCATAGGATATAATGAAAGTGTGTGATGTTCCAAATGTGGAGTAGGCTCAGAAAATGCTCTCTGAGAAAAAAATGAATGACTATTTGACAGATAGATAGAAGGTGGTCGATAGTATCTAAGAAATAAAACTAAATAAGTAATGATTATGTGACCCTAATTTGGTTCACTGTCAAACTGGTTGTAAATACAGGAAAAATACCATATCTCAGTATCAGCACATGGTGTTACTAGTAAGTACTATCTCTGGTCATTATAAAATGCAATGATAGTGATGCATAAGAAGGAAAATTCTCTCAAAATACAACCTCTCTGTATCATGTCTTCATTTTACACTAGGGGATCTTTTATCCTAAACTAAAGAAAATAAATACAGGAGATGTTTGATAAACTACATAGTCTATATTTCTGTTACTGTTTACATACTATAGATACATAAAAATGATGTTATGGTAAAACCCTTTGACTTGAACTGATTGCATACAAAGCTTAAAATTCATTAACTCTTTTCATACTTAAATTGGCACTTAAGATGTTCACATATTATTTAAAGAGATTAATTAATGGAAATGCTTCCCCTTTGAAATCTATCTTTTGAAGTGAGACTAAAGTAGTTCATATATTTAGTAAAGTGATTAAATTTTATTCCATGCTGGTTTTCCAAAGGAGATTATTTTTTGGACCGACTTTCCAATTAAGCCTTGAAGTGCATAGTGGGCAATTTGTACATGGGAAAATGATTTTATTTGAAATCTGTGCTCTGAAAACTGCTATGCTATTGTTGGCTAGTACAGTGAGTGCACAGCCTTCAGTGGCGTGTCTGACAGATGGCAGACGTCTGGGGCAGTAGTTTATTTAATCAATTGATCACAGGCATGTGGTTCTAATGACAAGTTCAATGTAGCCAACGTACTTTTGCAAGAGGCATAGTTCTACTTTTAAGAATTGTAATATTTCGTATCATCTTGAACCACCTGGAAATGCCTCATTTGGCATTTGGGGGTCAACTTGTAACCACTCAGTTATGTTTAAATGACTTTTTATTTACCAAAAGATATGTATGTATAAATTACATGTCCGAAAAAAATTTAATAATAAAGTAATATTAAGAGAATCATTATTCAATTATATTTGTACTAAAGTAGATTAATCTTTGTTAAGGGAGGATAAACTTAATAAGATATAGCAGTAGCAACATTTAATTTTTTTAACAGTTCTAATCTCTAAAATTGAATTAATATATAAGAACTGGACATTCTAGATTTAAGTTGTATAATGGAAACAAAGCAAGATAATTTGAAATAATTAAGTTTTTTAAATGCTTACATTTGTTAAAACAACATGTTTGACTAAAAGAAGAAGGAAAAACTCTTTGGTCTAATGCATACTTTTCTTAAGTCAATAATTTTAAACTGGGACAAACACGGTTTTAAATCTCATAGGTGAAGTTCAACCAGCTTGTATTTATCTATACATTAGGTATACATTTAGTGTTTAGCAAATGTTTTTGTTCAAAGAACCCCAAGTCATTTTAACTAATGTAGGAAAAAGGATAGAAAAGTCTAGTGTAGACTAATGTTTGTCTAAAATCAAAGTATGACCTTTGATAGAAACTTCTTTTCAGCAAAGGCACCTGGCATCCTGCTTTATATATCTCTTACAGGTATCTCATAAAAGTTTACCAAGTTTGAAAGTTAAATAAAAAATTACTTAAAATAGGTTTAAGAAAGTGAGTTTATACTACAATATTTCTATAATTTGGAATAAGCATTTTTGATACTTTCCTTTCTAAATAATTATAAAATTACATCACTTTTATTTCCTTTGTCTCTTGCAGATTTTTTATTCAGAAGTTATATAAAACAGCTACACTCTAAGTAACTTGGGGGACAGTAACCAAATGGAATATATTTAGAATTAAAAGGGCTTGAAGGTTTTTAATGGCTATTGATGATAATTCCAAGTTTTTACTCTCAAATACAGTTTTAAGAAATCTTTGAAACTCACGCCATAACTAAAAATGAAAAACTTTTACACTTACCTCTGATCTTCTCCCTCTATTCAAATAAGTACACACTGGGCTGAAAGCCCCACTGCCACAAACGTACAAGTGAGTGCGGTTGAAAGCTTGAATTACACGGACGAAGTTCCCACAGCCATGCTAAAAGAGTAGGTGAATAAGCAGTTAGTAATAAAGGACTTGTATTGCTATTTCTAAGTGGTCCTGTCATACTTCGCTATATATTTTCCTTTCTGCTCTCACTTTTTTGTTGTTGTTAGGAGATAACAAGAGAATAACATTGTTTATTTTATTGGTTTACTTCAGCAAGAAGGTAGTTCAACTTAATGAGTAAAATGGCATATCTGTCTCATATTTCAATATTTTATACACTGTGTAAGTTTTTATGTTCTGAAACTTTATGAACTTACTCTTTACCTGAAAAAATTGAGAAATCGAAAAGTACACCAAATTGTTTCCTCAAATTTTCATCAATATGTTATACACACACACACACACACACACACACACACACACACACATTATAAACATGTTTTTAATGAAATTGTGCTTATACAAGGTCCATATCATCGTGAGTACACAATGGCAAACACTATTAGCTTTTAGAGTTGGTGAATGAAACAAGCCATAAACAAAATGCCAGCACTGTGATGCGATTATTATCTCTCTGCCCTTCATCCCCTAAAATACCTTCTTCCCTAGTCTTCTTTCTCACCTGCTCCTACTCCAACCATTGGAAATGTTGTCATTGATTCACTCAATGAAATGCAAAATAATTATTGTAATTATAAGTTGACTATGACCTTGCAGAAGTATATAAACACAGTCTGCACCAAAGGCATATCCCTGTGACTGAAGTAATCATTGCATGTCTATATTGCTATGTTCACTAGACTTTGCTGACTACAAATTAATCAAGCCTGAAACTGAATTTTCTTTGTATTTTTTTCACAAAGAACATCATTAAAAATGTTATAGATTATAAATTTTTTTATAAATATATTAAAAGTTAACACTGGTTTTCCCATGGGTGGTCAGACAACATATATTTCTTTTTTCTCTTCCAGGTACCATATTATTAATTTTTTATAATGCACATCTATTATTTGAAAAGTAAAAAAAAAAAAAAAAAACAATTCTGTTAAAGTAGAAGTTAAAGATTTTAGAAGTTAAATTTAAAGTCAATATTATTTTACATTTTCTCAAAATTTTCTCCTTTTATATAAGTACTTGCCAGCCATTATATACGCTTAATTTTTATATGGTAATTTTATACATATGTTTCTATTATGGATTTTATTATGAAATAATCATTAACTCAGCTGCCAAAGAAATTAATCCTTACAGACCAGACTATACACCTATTCTTATTTTAAGACATTAAGAATTTTTGTTAAATAGATAGTATCACTGTATCTTGACACCTGTTTATAGAGGTACTTGGAAATTGACTATGTAACTGCAGATGATAATGTGTTTCTCTGTAGAAAAAGAATAGATGAAGTATGGTGTGTATATAACATGTCTACATTAGGGATATCAGTGAGCAATGAGCCTTGTGTTTACTTTTTTCACATCCAAGTTTAGTTATTCTAGGATTCTGTATATACTATTTTCCCATAAGACATGAATCCAATTCAATTCTATTAATAACAGATTATATGCCCTCTTGAGTTTTGTAGACAGTTTACTATCATGAATGATTGGTATTGATAAAAAAGAAGGATGGCACTAATATGTTTTATATTTCAAGTACAGATTATACTTGTTTCATGTATATTTCTATATACATTTTACATTTACTTATTATAGCCAATATCTGTTGATAATTTATTATGTTCTAGACATTGGAATGATCATTTTATATATTTAACCTGTTTTTATTTCCCAGGACGTTTGATTTTTACCTTTATAGCTCATATTTACTGAGAGTACTTTATGCCACTTGGGCATTTAACATTCATTCAATTTGTACAAGTCCTTTTAGAAAAATGAAGCTTAGAGCTTTTTTAGTTAACTTGCTTAATGCCATTGATCTAGAAACAGGTAAAACAGATTTTCAAACACAAATATGTCTAACATTAAATCTTGTACTTTTGGGGGTGCCTGGGTGGTTCAGTCAGTTAAGCATCCAACTTTAGCTCAGGTCATGATCTTGTGGCTCATGAGTTCGAGCCCCGCATCAGGTTCTGTGCTGACAGCTCAGAGCCTGGAGCCTGCTTTGGATTCTGTGTCTCCCTCTCTCTGTGCCCCTCCCCCACTTGAACTTCATCTCTTTCTCTCTCTGTCTCTCTCTCTCAAAAGTAAATAAAAAATTTAAATATTTAGAAGAATCTTTAACCAAATCTTGTACTTTTAATCACTTTGTATTTTGTCTTTGGGTGAGGAATCCACACTTGGCAGAGTGGAGTTTTTACAAGTTATTGATATTTACAGAGCTCTTAAGCCTTTGATATTAATTGTTTTTTAATCCTCAAAGCAATGTGCCAATTAAAGTATTAGTTCCATTTTATTGATAAGGAAATTGAGTCCCAAAAAAGGTTAAATGAAGTGCTCTAAGTCTTA
This sequence comes from Panthera tigris, assembly GCF_018350195.1. Taxonomy (NCBI): domain Eukaryota; kingdom Metazoa; phylum Chordata; class Mammalia; order Carnivora; family Felidae; genus Panthera; species Panthera tigris. Next base: position 84,363,468 of record NC_056661.1, read on the forward strand.
TTAAGTGACTGAGCTGTGTCTTGAACCATGGCTAGCCTCCAACATCCAGCTTTTCTAAAGAAAGGGGTTGAGGGACGCCTGGGTGGCTCAGTCGGTTGAGTGTCCGACTGTGGCTCAGGTCATGATCTCACAGTTGGTGAGTTTGAGCCCCGCATCAGGCTCTGTGCTGACAGCTCAGAGCCTGGAGCCTGCTTCAGATTCTGTGACTCCCTCTCTCTCTCTCTCTGCTCCTCCCCTGCTCACACACTGTCTCTCTCTCAAAAATAAATAAAGATTAAAAAAAAAAAAAAAAGAAAAGAAAGGGGTTGAGGGGTGCCTGGGTGGCTTAGTCGGTTAAGCACCTGGCTCTTGATTTCGGTTCAGGTCATGATCTCATGGTTCACGAGATAGAGCCCCATGTCAGGCTCTGCACTGACAGCAGGGAGCCTGCCTGGGATTCTCTGTCTCTCTCTCTGCCCCACCCCTGCTTGTGCTCTCTCTTTCTCTCTCTCTCAAAATAAATAAATAAATATGAAAAAAAAAATTAAAGAAAGGGGTTGATTAACCATGAGAAAGATTTTCAGACTACCTGATGATGCTCAGTGTGCCCCACCAACGTTCTCCAGAGAGATAAACACAAAGGAAGAAAAAAAAAGCAAGTTAATTACTGAAAATCATTTTCTAGTTCTTTCCATTTCCATAGTTTCTGTCCACGTTATTTCTGATTTAGACCATAGCAACCATATAATTCTTATCCAGCAAATACTTACTGAACTCATTCTATAATTTGCATATCGTGTCAACGACACTGAAATGAATAGATTCATCCTTTCCAACGAAGGAAGCCATGATACATCAGGCTTAGTAGATACTATAGCAGAGTTACACTTTTTAAAAATGTGCTATAGGAGGAAAGAATCCGAAAGAATGAGTAATGCTGACCTGGATGTAAAGGGTTTGAGAAGGGGGTGTCATTTTAGCTGGAACTTGAAGAATAAGCAGAGATTTTGATAGGCCAAAGCATAAGGGAAGAGCATTCCAAAAGAAAGTAGAGCATAAACAAAATAATGGAGGCATGACAGAGCAGGATTTACTTTGAAAGTGGTGCCTAGAGGGGATAGTGAATTACTGTGTGATCAAACCAAAGAGGCAATTAGAGTTGGCCTGTCATCATGCCACAGTCTTCAGATGGGAAGTAGACAGTGGATTCAAGTGTATAAAGTTCAGAGCTAACTGACCTGGGTCAAACTTCAGCTTTACCTTTCAATGGCTGTTTGAACTTGAGACATTTACTTAGCTTCTCTGTGTTTCAGTCTTTTTATCTGTAAATGGTGATGATTACATTTGTTGTCAGCAATATACTAATAAGCTCGTGGAATAGTGTCTGGCACATAATAAATATGCACAGTGTCAGATATTGGACTCTTTCATATGTATTTTTTATTTCAGTTGTTAGGACAAATCCAGTGAAGTGGACAGGGCATTTGTCCTGCACAGAGCTTAGTATAGGTTCTGGTCGTAGCAGACATCTATGAAAGGTTTAGAGAATGAGCCTTCAGTGCAGTTCAATACCGTGGATGCTTTTTTAAAAAATTCCTTTTCAAAACTATTTCCTGGTACAATGCTGTATGAAGTATAATGGTGTTAACATTAGTTAGAACATAATACCATTTTATTTATATACCTATATATTTCAAACAATAAAATGCTGAAAAAGTATACCCCGAATCTTTTAAAAATGTTTATTTTTGAGAGAGAGAGGGAGAGAGCATAAGCACACACATGAGTCAGGGAGGGGCAGAGGGACAGGGAGACAGAGAATCCCAAGTAGGCTCCTAGGCTGTCAATGCAGAGCCCCACAAGGGGCTTGATCTCCTAGATTGTGAGATCATGACCTGAGCTGAAACCAAGAGTTAACCACTTAACTGACCATGCAACTCAGGTACCCCTACACCCAATTTTTAAGTTGTTACATTTTGATAGTGGAATTTTTTAATTTATGTACTAGTAATATACCACTTACTATGCTCTATATACTATTCTAAGCTCTCTTCAAATATTAACTCATTAAACACCATAATAACAACTCATAGGTACTATAAGAATGCCCATTATGCAGACAAGAAAACTGAGGCACAGTGAGGTTAAGTCTACAGGGTCAAAGAGATAAGAAGAGATGGTTTTCTGTTGCTGTTTACATGCTTTTCTAGGCCTTCAAACATTTCTGCATTGAACATATATTTGTTATGATATTTTTAGCATAAATGTTTTTGAAAAGGTATCCTGGAACACAGACGTGGACTTTAAAAATATTGACTCTTCATGGCCCATACTATGCAATGGAGGAAAAAAATCCCTTTTATTCTTTTCTTCTTGGCCTACACTTCTTTGGTCTAGACAATAAATCAAGATATATGATAAATGTATTTCTTTTAAAATTTTTAATGTTTATTTATTTTTGAGAGAGACAGAGACAGAGCATGAGTGGGGGAGGGGGGCAGAGAGAGGGAGACACAGAGCTCGAAGCAGGCTCCAGGCTCTGAGCTGTCAGCACAGAGCCCGACGTGGGGTTCAAACCCATGAACTGTGAGATCATGACCTGAACTGAAGTCGGCACTTAGCTAACTGAGCCACCCAAGTGCCCTGATAAATATATTTCTAAAGAAAATAGATTTTCCAGTAGTTCGGGATCCTTTGGTCACATAAATATGGAAACTGACACTCTACAATTAATAAAAAAAGTTTGACATTGTGTGCATGTAACTCACATATGTCTAAATATATGTAATCCTGCTTAAATTTTCAACAATCTCTTACAGTATTTACTTAGTGCATTCATTATGCCCTATCTCATTGGATATGTCTGACAGCACGTGCTACTGTTCAAGCTCAATTTATTTAGAGAATGAATAAATTATTAACATTTAGAAATAAATGAAGCATGTAGGAGTGAATACATATAGGCCCAGAGGGAAATGGGAGGCAGATTATAGTCTTTTAGCTAGGCAGAAAATTAGTTCTATTCCCACTAGGACAATGTATTTTCTTTATAAACCTTAGTTTATTATAATATTATGATATTTTATTTCTGGGATCAAACTTTAGCTTCTCTTGAATTATTGTCTAATAATTAAGTGTTATTTTTTCTAGCTTTAATTAAAATTTGGTATGTTAAAAAATCTAAAGGAATAAGTGATACTCGATTCCATGGTGTATATTTTCTTTCAGTTGCTAAAGCAGTATGGATTTTAATTGTCACTAGTTTAAGTTTTGCCTAGTAGATGATTACTATAATATTTAAAATAAAAATATTTTAATTTAACCAAAATGAACTTCTAAAATAAGTGCATAATGAATTTATTACAAACATTATTAATTGAAGGACACAAATACACTCATCATCCACCATGTCCTACCTCTAACTCCCGACAATCACTTAAAACAAATTCCCAGGCTTGCTTGTTTCTATCTCCACTTTTTCAGATCTTGTTTAAATTTTATTAAGTGTCTAGATAAAGATCTGAGCACAGAGAATAATGACACTACACAGTATTACCAGTCAGTGAGTGGAGGGTTATAGTTAAAAATGCAGTGAAATATATGACAGAGTGTTTCAGGCATACACACAATAACAGCTAGCCCAGTCCTGGGTGGGCAGAGAAGACTTCCCAGAGAAGTGACAGCTGCACTGTCACTTGAGAGGAGGAACAGATGATTTCCAGGCTAAAAAGATGGGAAGATAATTGAACAAGGAGAGAGTCATATGTGATTTGTGCCAAAGGCAGAAAGAGGAAAAGGGTATAACTTATTTGAATTTCAGTATCACTAAAATAAAATAAAGAGAAAGGTTAACATAGACCCAACACAGTTGCCATCAAGTCTATCAAATCTTCCCCAAATATCCCAACTTTAGTGTGTTTTTTCTTTGTATTTTGTGTGTATACTTAGCATTTAGCAAACTCTTCCTGGTGAATGGCATGCTTTATCAGATAAGAGTTCAGGATCCAGAGCCAAAATGTGCCTGAGCCAGGCAGTGGCCTCCTTCCCACTTGCTAGCAGGGCAGGTTTGGTAAGTTCCTCACTCTCTTAGTGAGGTTTCTTGATCTTAAAAATGTGAACGATGACAATAATGTCCATCTTGTAGCATTGTTGTGAGGATTAAAAGAAAGCCTTAGAACAGTGCCTGGCTCACTCTATTAAATGTTGGCTACTATTATTTGATAGTTATTGCATATATTTTTCATCATCTCTAGTATATTGTAAACACACCTAAAGGTAGATGCTCTACTTTGGTTTCTTCACAATGGCTAACTGATTTCTACAAAATAAAATATTCAATTCCTCTGTTTTAAATAAAATATTATTAGGTATTTATTGTAACAGAATTAATATTAATTCTTAAATATTTGGTTTTATTAAAGAATGTAATAAAAATGTCATGCTCTAGAATTGTAAAAACTGATTTAGCATCACTTTTCTACCACTGGTCTTTTTTTTGTGTCCTGATTAAAAGACACTTCTCTATAAGTATTTCACATGTATGAAATGAGTTAGATTCTCTTCTCTTGCACAGACAAAACATGTATTTGATAGAGTTAGGCTGATTATTTCTCAGGACCCAACAATGTTGGCTGTACTGGAAGAGAATTCTTCACCAGTTACTTCTGTTATGTATACTACTTTGCAGTATAGCAGAATTTAAAGATATCCATGAACGATATTACAACATGAGTAAACTATGGGAAAATGTAAGCATGTATTGAAGATTTCATCTAATGACTCTTAATTATAAGAAAGCAAATGACAGAGCATTTTTATTTTGCCAAAGGGAGAAAGACATCAAATGATTTGGCTGAGATTCTTCACAAAAGCAACAGCAATCTTTGGAAAGAGAATGTGCAATGGTATCTAAATCCAACATATCCTGTCTTTGACAGTTCATATGAATGGGAAATGAAAATCTTTTTGAACAAAGAGGACAATTAAATTCAGTAATTACAGCCACAGGATATTACTGTGGCAAAGGGCAAGACATGATAGGATCCATAAGAATGGCTAAAAACTTTATTTTAGGGAGATTAAAATGTTAGAGAATAAAAAAAAAATATTTAAACTCATGCATAATTATAGAAATAATAGCTTCATGAGACAAAAAAAAAAAAAAAAAAAAAAAAAGATTTCTCCACAACATTATACTTCACTCTACTACTGGTTCCCTAGAAGACAAGTATACACATCTCTCTGGATTTTTTCCTGTAGAGTATGGCCCAGCAGATCTCGTGGGTAGCAAATATGCCTATGCAACTCCTTCAGCCCATTTTTAAATTTCCCTTAAAAGATCAGTTATAAAACTGAAAAAGCGAGACCCAGAGCTAAGTCACTCCCAGTGAGCTCTCTCAACAACACCCTCCAGTGAGACCCAGAGATACTACATGTCAGAGTCTTCCATGACTCTGTCTCGCACCAGGCGTTTTCTGAACCTCATACCTGGACTGTTGAGAGTCAGCGAAGATAAAATTTTAATTCCCATGCTTCCTTTTTCCACAAGAATTAGTTTTTTCCTTGAGCCACCATGATGAATCTCTGAAACCCTCACTCTCAAGGCTCAGTGCATAGACTGAGCCGCTGAAATCAGCATTTCTTATCTCTACACTTACAATAAGTGCTTAGTCAACATTTTTCACACTAGCTCAAGGTCGTATTTCTTTCTTTTTAAATTTTTTTTAATGTTTATTCTTTGAGAGAGAGAGAGAGAGAGAGAGACAGCATGAGCAGGGGAGGGGCAGAGAGAGAGGGAGACACAGAATCTCAAGCAGGCTTCAGGCTCCGTCTGAGCTGTCAGCACAGAGCCCAACATGGGGCTTGAACTCACAGACCGTGAGTGAGATCATGACCTGAGCCAAAGTCAGTCACTCAACCAACTGAGCCACCCAGGCACCCCTCAAGGTCATATTTCTTTAGACCTCAGATTTCATTGTGTGTATGTGTGTGTACAAGTACTAGTTTTTCTATCCAACTGCCATATTTAAACTGCATACCTGCATAAGCACATATTTCTATGCTCATTTGATTAACGTTGACTTCTCCAATATGATAATAAAGTTGAGAAGAGTCAGATTGTGCCTATTGTGGCACAAATTATGTCTGTAGCAATTAATACTATGCCAGACACATAATAGGGGCTCAATCAATATTGGCTGAATGAATGAGTGAAAGAGTGAATAAATGCATAAAAAACTTCTCTACCAAATTACTTGTAAAAGAGTGGGTAATTCTGATATATGGTTCCATTGTGATATTTTCTGTGATTTGAGACAAGAAGATAAGATGACATACATGTTTCTTTATAAAATTAAATAACATATACATTATAGATCTGCTCCATGTATTTATAATATTCAAGAATCAGTTAATATGTCAGTTTCAGCAGATTGTTTGTAGAAATCCATACAGATTTATTTCTTAACTCTTTACATGGAATTCCACTTAAAGGTATACAGTTTGCACAAATGTTGCATACTGAACATTTAATTGATGTTCATATCTGCCTTGGTTTTTGTTTCTGTGGTTATTTTTAACTAACAAAGATACCACTAATCATTGGTGATTTACGCCTCTGGAATGTGCCGGCTCACCAGTACCCTTTTGCTGAGATCTTTCTTTGGAAAAGCCCACATGGTATCTGGGAGCTTCTCCAGACACTTGCATTATCATTATTTCAGCGGCCTGCTGAGAATTCTGCAGGTTGGATCCACTGGAACAGAGGTTATTGCTGAAATCCATCATGAAAAGTGTCAGAATGCAATAATGGAAGCAATGCAAAAAATTTTTACCCGGTCAGGAATTCCTAAGTTACAGTGTTTAAGAGTTCCAACTTCTTTACATTTACATTTTTTGCCATGCGTCCAGCAGAAGATTTAAAACACCAACACCCTTTGTCTTACTCTTGGCTGCACTCAACGTACATGGATTCAAAGACCAAATATTTAAGTTTTGGGTTTTTTTTAGGCACTCACTGTGGGATCTTTGCCAGCCATTTTGCACTCTTCGACTTTGATTGTAGATGCTGGCCAGAAAACCTGCTCAGAAAGGAAAATAAAGGTTGCATAATCTCACTTGTATATATGACAGTCATCATTTACTTTATCCTAACACATTTCTTTTAGGCATTTCTATATTTATATTTCAAGATCTTTCTTCCAGTTTATGAACTCAAATTCCTAAAGATTTTATGACTCCCACCAATTTTCCTTTAACAAATGCCTTTAATAGTATATGCCCATTTCCTAATGATACATATTAAAATAAGGTCACTAATGTATACAATAAAAGGTGTATTTCCTTCCTTCTATAGTACACTTTTCTCAACTGCTTATATCACAATGAATTTACACTTATATTGCTATTTTGGTTTAATATTGTTATTGGTAAACCACACAGCCACAGCAGATTTACTTAAAACAGGTCTCCAGGTACTTCAATAGCTAAAATAACTTGGACTGCATCCAAGAGATTCCCTCTCTAAAATACTCTGCTAGTGTTCTCAGTAACTGTACCTTTGGGTCAAGTCTCTGATGGTGATGATTATTGTTTTGTTTTGTTTTGTTTTGTTTTGTTTTGAATTTCCAGCTCATTGACCCTTTTTAAAATAATAAATTCAGAAACCTTGTTGTGACAAATTTTTAAATAATTATTTTTTATTTTTTTTACTCCAATAAAGATAAATTTATTTCCTTATTGTGAAATAGAATGATAAATATAGGTCACACTTGTTCAAAGAACAGTGTCCTTAATAACTATATTCCTTTTAATTCCTTTAAGCCTTGTTGGATTACATACAGATGACAAGGTAGATCTTCCTTTAGTCTGATCATTTTGTCAGGCTATACTGCATGTTTCTCTCTCTCTCTCTCTCTCTCCACACACACACACACACACACACACACACAAATACACACAGGAAGTATTTCTTCATTTAGCTTCAGTTTTTAGAGTGTTAAAATCTATGAAGCTAGACAGACAGAACTGACTTGATCATATTTTCAGTCCATGAAATAAGCACTAACATCCAATTATTTATTGACATGTGGCCAGTATTTTCTATAGTTCTAATGAAATACACAATTTTTTCATTGTATGTGAAATTTTTAAATAAAACAAAGTCGACATGGCCCTAATGAAAAGAATTAACTTACACTCAAAGGTTCTTGACTTATATTGTTAATATTCAAGGAAAGAATGTGATCTTTGCTGCCCACATATATCCGGTCCTGATCTTCATCCATTAATAATATCCTGTAGTCTAAATGATGGTGGGACAGGCTGAAGTGTTCAGAGGTCTTGGTTTCTCGAAGCTCTGAAATAGTGAACAGCACAGTGAAAATAGAGTATCCTGGTTCTACGATTCTATTATTTTAATGAAAATTATTTTATATAAATATTTACTAAGAAAGTTAAGATATATTTTCCTCCCTACAATAATATATTAATTTTAAAATAGAATTGTGTTAGTGGATATTTTTATTTTTTGCCTCTTTGCTGAAGTAAAACATAAATAAAGCAATAAATGCAATGCTAAATTTTATGGTAGTACTATTTTATTGCAAAATTATTCACATTTTGCAAGAATCCCAACTCAGTTTTATTACTGGTTATCATCAGCTCAAAAGTAAAGAGATCAAACAAAAAAATATAGTAAGTGAGCAGACTGAGCAAAAAACCAAAAAACAAAAACAAAAGCATTGACAATGTGATGTCTTCTTAGCTTCTCTTGATGTTTTATGGTTATACTCAATACATTTATCATTTTAGGATTGGTATTTCCTGCTTACTCAACATAATTCTAACTGGTTTGATATTTTTTTCTATAAATTATGTGAAAACAAGCCATACCTCATTCAGAAGGCAATGCTGTTTAAATGAGAGTATGCCTATGCCTATATCAAAAAGAAAATTACAAATATTCAGATGATCTGAATTTTTAGATTTTTTACCTCAGTGATCACTGACTCATTCATGCTCATTTAACTTCTTTTACATTATGGGTAAAATATGTGCCTGTATAGCTGAACTTTGAAGACTATGGATGTACCATGAAAACTTAAAAATCAATAGTCATTATAGCAGAATCAATTTTCTTCCAGTCAAAATGTTCCTTTGTACAATTTAAGACTTTCCCATTCATTTTTTCAGTTTTAAATTGTTGATAAATTTGAACCATCCAAACAATTCAGGATTGATTTATTCTTGGGATTATGATCATAAGAGAGTGACAACTCTAGAAAGCAGTTTGCTTGCACATTTTACTCTTTCAATGATGTACTATTTCTAAATTTTAGACATTGAATCACACATACACTTCTAGAAATTCCCAATAGCACCTTCTAATAAGAGTTCCCAAGGAAATCAATTGAATTATTACATGTAAATGTTTGAATTTAATGAAGAGAAAGTAGTCAATAAATTCTAATATTATTACTGTTAGTATTAGTATAGTATTATCAAATTTGAATCGCTATCAAAAAGATGTATGGAATTAGAACAAATAGGTACACGTTTTTCTATTTTTCTCTTTTTCTTTTAATTTAAGGAACCAGACCCCTAAAATTACTAACACACGATCACAAAACATAGTCTCTGATGCCGCATCCATACATTGAGAGTAAAGTGTAGATTTTTTTTTCTATGTGGAAAAAAACCATTAAGCAGTTATAAAAATACTTCAGAAGAGTATTGAGAAGTAAATCATGAGAGAAGATAAGAACAAAAGACATTGAAAGATGATTTAAACAAGAGACTAGATGACAGATCTGGAAACAGGAGATTTGAGATGCTGAGCGCTGTGTGGCGTGCTAACCTAGTTACAATTCTAAGTTACTGAGCCTCAGTAGGTCTCAAAGACAGGTGATGCTGTTGGCAGCAGTGGTGCCACTGGCCCAGAAACTGGAACAACTTCTTTCATGAGGAGAGCAAGGAAGAGTAGAGGGATGTCATTCAGGAAAAAAGTCAGCCCCTCAGAGTGGCCAAAATGAACAAATCAGGAGACTATAGATGCTGGCGAGGATGTGGAGAAATGGGAACCCTCTTGCACTGTTGGTGGGAATGCAAACTGGTGCAGCCACTCTGGAAAACAGTGTGGAGGTTCCTCAGAAAATTAAAAATAGACCTACCCTATGACCCAGCAATAGCACTGCTAGGAATTGACCCAAGGGATACAGGACTACTGATGCATAGGGGCACTTGTACCCCAATGTTTATAGCAGCACTCTCAACAATAGCCAAATTATGGAAAGAGCCTAAATGTCCATCAACTGATGAATGAATGAAAAAATTGTGGTTTATATACACAATGGAGTACTACGTGGCAATGAGAAAGAATGAAATATGGCCCTTTGTAGCAACGTGGATAGAACTGGAGAGTGTGATGCTAAGTGAAATAAGCCATACAGAGAAAGACAGATACCATATGGTTTCACTCTTATGTGGATCCTGAGAAACTTAACAGAAACCCATGGGGGAGGGGAAGGAAAAAAAAAAAAAAAAAGAGGTTAGAGTGGGAGAGAGCCAAAGCATAAGAGAGTCTTAAAAACTGAGAACAAACTGAGGGTTGATGGGGGGTGGGAGGGGCGGAGGGGGGTGATGGGTATTGAGGAGGGCACCTTTTGGGATGAGCACTGGGTGTTGTATGGAAACCAATTTGACAATAAACTTCATATATTGAAAAAATAAATAAATAAATTATCTGTATTTTCTCAAAACAAAACAAAAAGACAGCCCCTGCTAGGTCAGAGATTCTTAGTGACATAGGGGGGAAAAATGAAAGCGCTCAGAATATGAGAGAGAATAAGGAATCCCAACAAACGTCTCTCAAAAGTTGCAAAAACAAAGACGGCCTTGATTTTGCCTAAAATTCAGGAGACATAAAGCTTGCTTTTCAGCATATGGAGGAGATTCATGGCTGTACATTTTTTATATAAAAATATCAGGAGAAGGTTATAGCTTGGGGTGAAGAATAGATGCTCAACATGTAGCAGTAAATAACACTCCGGTGAAATACATAGACTAAAGAAGTAAAATGTGACTGAGTTCATGGCCTCTGGGGCCCAACTGCTAGAGCCTGAATCCTAGCTCTGCCATTTCTATATATACTTGGCAGGTGCCTTTATCCCTCTGTACTCTAGTGTCTTCACGGGTAAGGTCAGAATAATAATAGTACCTACCTCATAGGGTGTTGTGAGGTTCAAGCATATATGATGCTGATATACATCAAGTGCTTAACAGAGTGTCTGTCCTATAGGGACATGGGTTACATTATTATGACTTGGGAAAAGACATCAAGTGTCAGCCAGAAAAGTAAGAAGAATAATTCCTTAGACATGCAGAAAATATAGAGGACCAGATTGCCTGATTTTTATTTATTCATATATTTAATACTTCATTTTTTTCACATGGAGAATGTACTCAGATTATGTGAACAGGAGTATAAAATAATAAGTCATTTTTAAGGAAACTAGTTTGCTTGAGGGGCAGGATGATTTTGAAGTATGTGAGTCTGGAAAGCTAACAGATGCTAATTAGTCCAGATACGATGCTGCTGAAGACCTGATATGCTAAGAATGGAAAGGAAGAGTTGATGTACAGAACACTTTAAAAAAAAAGGATTTGGAATAATTTTATATGAAGCTGGTCTTGGGGTAAAGGGAAGCTGTAAACTGAGAACAGGAGAAATGAACGTGCCTTTACTACTTTTGGGAGATGTGAAAGGGAAATTTCTTTGGTACAGAGATTACTTGAGTGTTGATGGCTTAAATTCAAATCAAAGCAGATATGTCTCATGAACATGTAAAATTAGAATATTAACTTGCCATTAGAAATATCTAATATGAAGGTAGAGTTTTTCAATTCTTCTCATGGATGATGTGAGTCTCTGAGAGTAGACAGCTCTGAGGAAGCCCTGAGAAGACACTCTGAGGGGAATAAGTCTAAAGTGAAAAGTAAAACACCGAGATGCATTGACTGTTTCAACCAAAAAGAGAAGCTCTGTAATTGAAACTGAAGGTGCATCATGATGTATCAGCAGCAGCGTGATACTGCGGTGGGGGTATACAACTGGGGTCAGACAGCTCTGAATCGAAATCCTAGCTTCTTCACTTATTAAGTATGTTATTTTAAGAAAACTACCTCACTTTGCCCAGTTTTGATTTCCTCATCTATAAATTAGTTATATTAATACAGAGTTCACAAGATGTTTCACCAGCACACAGCAGAGGATCAGTGCGTGTTCTTTTAACAGGAGACACTGTTGACCTTCTAAGAGATAATTTTCCCCTTCTTCCCTGTAGGCAGAGTTGGTCTATGCCGACCACAGTTGTCCCACCACCCCCCAGCCAGTGAGTGGTCTATATGTGACATGTGACTAGTTCTGGTCAATGAGATTTAAAGGGAAGCCTTCTGCAGGGGTGCTGGAAGAGGTTCCTTCAGTTTTAAAGACTGGCATAAAATAAGAGGTGATTTCTTTTCTGCCTCTGGACATTGGTATGTAAGGATATGATATCCGCAGCAGTTACAGCTTACCAAGAAGATTGCTAGCTGAGAATGGCAAGCAAAAATTTTTTCAAAAGGAAAAAAAAAAAAAACCTGGATGAAGAAACGATTTGATCTCTGAACCAACCCTGGAGCTACTCTATCACTGGACTACTTCTGTTATATAAGTTAAAAAAAAATCCATACATTTTCATTTCCTGTTGTTGAAATTCTTACTGGCTCACATATCTTCCAGGTATTCATAGCCCTTACCTACCACCTTCTCACCCTTTCTATCATAGTTTGTTTAGTGCCACTACTTTCTCAAAATATTCCTTTTTATTTTTCTTTTTCCCTTCTCTTCTTAATCTATACTGAAATAAAACTAAGAGTGTGATCTTAGCTGGGAAAACAGCCTCAACTGAATTTTATTTGCAAGAGACAAACAATGGCAGTTTTCCTCTTCATCTGTTTCATCAGAAAATAATCAATTTCTTTCATTAATTCAAATACCAGAGGGAGCAATAATTGCATTAACTTAAGACCTTTCTGGTCCAAGGATTTTATCTATTTTTCTGATCCATAAAGCTATCTTCCAATTTAATTACCTGCCGCCCATTGACAGTTGACAGCTGTTAACCAAGGAAGATTTACTTAAGAAGTGCCCTGTTGGAAACCTAGAAGCCAAGCCTATTTTGTTTAAATGCTATTTCAATTGCTGTTACTTAGCCATAATTGAACTCTGGAGCTTGGGAAACAAAACAAAACAAAACAAAACAAAACAAAACAAAACAAAACAAAACTCTTTTTTAGAAGAAAGACATGAGTGCAATGCATTGAGGACTTTTATCTATAACAAGAATGACTGAAGAATCCGTAATTTTGGTTTAATGCAGACCCAACATAAAGGAATGATTGAATGATTTGGTCACAGATAGAGAACATGACTGATTTCATGATTTGGCTGGTGAGAGAAGTGAAACACAATTACTGGCCTTTCATCTAAACAAGTCAAAGAGTAGCACTGTCCTGTATTTCTTTAAATCCTAACAATGATGTCAACCTTTTTATAGCACTGGAGGTAGAACTAGTTGTGTTGTTTTTCAGAACATGCTCAACTGATTGAGAAGGAACGTTGGCTGAGAATATGTAGTATTAAAAAACACAGTGGCCCCACGAAGGGCAGTGCAGGTCTCTAAATCCCTGGGAAAATCTCCTGGGAAATAGTATTAAAAAAAGAAAAAAAAAATGTATTGCATGCTTCTATCCTGAAATCTGTATTACTGTAGAGTTCTATGATGGAAAATTACTGTAATGCCTTCCATGCCAACGCTCCCGGAGGGAAAATTTGCAGCACAATATGCTTACCTGAAATTCATGTATTGACATGGATTTTTCTTCATATAGTTGAAACTACTGTTAGCCTTGAGAATTTAACCAAGGCTAGGAGAACAATACATTCCCCCAGAATATAAACCCTAGCAATGAAAGCTTCTGAGTTCACTTGAATATAGTCAATATATTGCTGTAGCAATTACAACATAATTTAATATACTGTAATATATTCTGTCTATAAATAACGCTCTATTTCTAACCACGTAAGAGCTAACTTTTGTTCTCTGCTGAGCTAGTCAGAGATCTTAACATTTCTGTGGTGACCAAGTCAATAAAAACTCATTCAAGTGCTCAGAAATATGATCTTGGTGGAGGAGGGTGGAGAGTCTTTCTCTTTCATGAACAATACATATTTGTTAAGCTATTAAGTAGGGGAACTCATTCACTCAGAATACTACATTATCTTTGGCCTTTTATACATTACAGGTAGACAGAAGTTTACTTGATTGAAAATCAATTCCCAGGGGTCCCTCTATTAGAAACATAAGCAGTGGTTACTTGTTAATTAGATTTAAAGTTCAGGATGTGTTATTAATTTATGTATCAATATATGTGTCAAGCCCTTATCACAGCTGACTAGATACTGCTCAAATAAGAGGACACAAATATGAAGATACCATGCCCTTACAACAATTGCAAATCTTATCTTACATTCTGTTATTCTGTTTGGCTAGCCCACCATGACCTTCTCAACATAAACCTTAGCTCTCCCCCAGGCAAAATGCACATCTACAGATTTCAAAGTAAAGCCTTAGGATATCTTTTACTTCAGAGGTATTGCTACTGACAGGATAATTTCCTCTCCAGAATGTCTTATCTCAGAAGAATTTTAAGTAGAGTGGGCTTAAATGACCCATCCTCTCCCCGAGGCTCACTATTCTGAAACTGGGTTAGAAACTGAACTTCACCTGTCCCTTTAGGACAAACAGGCAGATAAAGAAAAGAGCAGTGAAACTTCACCAGACTGAAAAGACAGCTCCTAATTCCTGTAGCAAAGAGAGGCTAGAAGGCATGTTGTTAAAACCACATTTGCTCAAAAATAATAGCCCCAAATAGCCACCACATGTGGGTTTACCATTAGGAATAATGGTTCTATGTGCTTTATAAATGTATTTCATTTAATTTGCATTCAAAGCCTTTGTGTTAGGCCTTAATATTATTCCTGTTCCACACATAAAGAAACCAAATTTCAGAGAATTTGAGCAATCTAACCAAGGTCACATAGTAGTGAGTAAAAGAGGCTAGAGCCAGTATTCAAAGCAAGGGGAGTCCCTTAATCCATGAATTCAATTGAATATCCTCGTTTTTCAAATCAGACAGACTTCAACTCTATTTGTTGGGCTTCTATTATGTGGTATACTTCTTATATTACATTCATACACCACGAATCTGTGCAATATCAAATGTAGTATAAGAAATGCTTCTGCCTCTCAAATTTTCTTTGCTAATCTGAGAAGCATGGCAGAGGGGGAGGGGATGGGGTGACCACACTCCAAACAACTTGAGAATGATCAAAACTTCTCAGGGATGGTGTTCTTACGAAACCAGCATAGCAAGTCTGAGAAAGGCTACATGAAAATGAGATCAGAGTCGAACATCACTTCACATAAAGGTAAAAAGTTCTAGCAAAATGCCAAATGGATGAAAGTAGGAATATGGGAAACAGTTCTATTCAGTGAGCCTGACCAGGGAAGGACAACAGTAAAGACAGAATATCTCCCAGGAGTTGTTGTCAGAGGGAAAATCAGCCAATATACAGGAGCCTTTAAGAAGGAAAGTTATTCTAGTTTGCTCCAGACAGTCCAGTTTTTTCCAGCAAAATCATCTATAGTATCTCTTCTGCACTCTCAAAGGAGTCATAGTTTGGATGTTAAATTATATGGTCAGTCCACTTTTAAGCTGCCTCTTCTTGTCTGGCATGGTTTTCCATTACTTTCAGAACAACATCTGATGTTTTTCGTGTCCTTACCATGATCTGGTTTGAGATTAGCTCACTAGAAAACCTCAACCATCACTATTTGCCTATTTTCATTGTGTTCTCACCCTTCTGGCCTTCTTTTCATATTTTTAAACATGCCTTCCTCCTTTCTGCCTCCGGGCCTTTGTGCATGTTCTTCCTCCTGCTGAAAGGATTCCTCCTGTCTTTTTTTTTTTAACCTCCACTCATAACTCAAGCAGCAGTTTCAATGTAACTGAAATTGGATGCTTCATAAAGGCTGCCTTGATCCCCTAGATGAGGTCAGCTCTCCAGTCTGTTGATATTTGCTCAATTTCCCTCAGTGGTTTTCTCTTAAAGACTGCCTGGAAGATCACTTGAAACGTTCTGAAATACCATGGATTGGAGGGTGTGGGACTAGACTGTACAGCTAAAACTGCCTCTGAATCCAAGACAAAGTTCTTTGTCCATTCACATTCTACCCTTTTTCTGCTATTTTGAGTCTTATGATCTTTTAATCTTGGTGAATTAAAAATTTTGAGCATGAGCCAATAAAATGAGAAAAAGTGCTATCAAATTTCAAATATTTGGGATTACATGATTATAATCTATTCCTATTAAAAGGTAAGGCTTATGGAGGCAAGAGGGGAGGCTGGGTTTTGGAATTAGCCAACCAGAGCTGAAGTAACAGCTTTACCATTTGCTGATAAGGGGCTTGATTTTTCCCCCTCCCCCCAATCTCTCCCTTCTACCCACCCTGACCTTAGGTCTTAAATCTACAAAATAAAAGAAGAATGAGATTATTTATTAAGGAGAATAATCTCTAATGTTCCCTGCAGCAATAAAAATGTCCATGAAAATAATTCCTTTTCCACTGTTTACAAGTATTATCTACTGTTGTACAATATCTGTAAAGCTAATGTAATCTTTCATATTACTATAAATCTGACAGGAAGAAAGGATATGTTTAAAATCCTATCTTAGAAATATGACCACAGAAATAAAACTGTGTCTCTTCTGGAAAAAATGAAACTAAACCAAAACCTAACTAAGGCTTTTCTTTCCCCTACCTAAAGCATACTCTGTTTGTGTTATACAGCTCAATCAACTGGAGAATTATACATTCTGACTTGCCTTCCTCCAAGCTCACTTGGGAGACATGAAAGCACTTTTCAAGGATGTTAGGTGTCAATCTCTGGCTCCTTGTATGGAAAGGGGCAGCTAGATTCTACCTCAGAGTATGAAGAATATACAATTGGGAAATAGCTAAAAAGTCTTGAGATTGTCTGAACTGGGAGCAACTTGTGGAAAACAGAACCAAATCTGAGGCCGTTGTGGAGCTGGTGCAAGGATGTGCTGAGTCATCACGATCATAGGTGTTCCTACTCCCAGGAGGGCCTTGGCTTCAGAGTGTCCACTTCAGATGTAAACAAGGGAGATAAACTTGTGGAGGAGGAGACACTTGATCTGACACCTCCTTTCTAGAACTCTTGACACTTGTGGAAAAACTGCCTTGGGGCAAGGTGTTCAAAAGCAGAAGATGCAAGGTAGTTAGCAAAACAAAAGCAGAAACACAAGAGAAAGCCACAAAAAAGAAAAAAAAAAAAACAAAGGGATATAATAACAGTTGGAGAATGGTGTAAATGAGTGCTTCTCTACCAAATCTGATATTATACTTTCATTACAATTGTTTAAGTAGAGCTTTGGAGATATAGAAAGCATTTTTTCATGCTGTTATGCTTCGAAAGCAGGCTATATTCAATATGAAAACAAGACTAGGAAGAACAATTTTAAAATATTAGCGCTAAAGGTCTTTGGATGGTAAGACGTAAAAGTTTAAAGACAAGAAGACAATACCTCAAACCAACGTGTGTGTAAAGGGCAGGGGTGAAGAGATGACATGGTATATTATACCAGCAAAATCTCAGAGCACACAGAATATAATAAACCCCACTACTCCATGACAATCCCCCAAGGGACTATACCAGGTCCATCATATGGAAAGATCCTTATGGTAGTACTGAACACTTGTCTATCCCGAAATTTGAACTGTTTATTGGTTTTCCACACTTCCAACAAAACTTCCTTTGGATACATTGTGGCCTTCCAGTGGGAACTTCTAGTCAGTACCCTTGGTTGTAGCAAGAGTAGTAAAGATTCCATATGCTGAGTGAGGTCTCTTGTCACATCTCACCCCCCACAAAGTTTTCTAAACCTTTGTGCCACAATTCTCTATGACACAAAGCTTACTTTTTATATAATATAGTATATTAGCTCTACACAAAATTAAAATATTTTTGAGGTATATATTTTTTCAATCATTCAGTAGACAGTAGATAAGCCAGGGCTAGGTAAAAAGATAAACATTCTTGGTCTCTCTCCTCAAAGTGGATAGTGCAGAATGGGAGGGATATAAACAGCTATGAGTACAAGAAGATGACTCAGGAAATCAAGGGAGCACTAAAGAAGGAAGGTCAAGGCTTCCTGGAAATAACAAGGAGATCTTAAACAGAAGGAAATGCTTGACCTTATTTCTTCATTCAACAAATATTAGTTGAGCCACTTTATCTATTAAACTAATAATCACAGTGATAAATGCTAACATTTACCAAACACCAACAAAGTATGGTAGAAGACAGGATAAGCGTATAAGGCAAGGGTGGCTGCCACACATCAGGAGTCAGAAAAAGCCGCTGTAGGGAAGTGTCATATAAGCCATGGCCCAAGGAATAAATATAAGTTAATAAATAAACATTTTCCAGCGAATGGAAAGAGTTTGAATAGAAGTCCTGAGATGGGAGATCCAAGGATAATAGGAAGTTTTTGGAGGTGATAAAGAAGAGGATTTGGGTGAACTTTGTTAAGCAGAAGCAAGGAGTCAACCAACATGCCAAAAAGCAAACTTCTTGAATGTCACACGAGCAACATGCAGTGATGCAAACTCCTTGTGCATCAAACCAAAGTGGCTGATTTTTCCTAAGGTGTGTAAGGTGTCAGTGGAAAAAAAGTCTGAGAAAGTGCAAGACACGATCACTTAGAAGTCTGTGGTAGGAAGATATTTCTGCTACTAAGGGGTTCTCAGAGCAAGATTATCTTCTGATATGATAGTGAGTGAATAAAGTAGAATAAAATATTTGTATAACTAAACTATAAGGTATCTGCATAGAAATAAATATGCATAGACAAAAGTCTTGGAAAATACTCAGCTGGGTTAACAGTCTTCTTCATGATGTGCTCAGTTAAAAATAAGAGTCTGATAATACTGGTGGCTCAATTTAAGCTTCTGTCAGTTTGAAGAATTATAATTACTCTTTAATCGAGAATCAGGCAGTGCAAACTTTCTCCACAGACCTTTATGATTTAAAAATATTCTCATCCAGGAGTCTGGTTGTACCACACCTAACTAAATGTTGAACTACCCAAAGAAAGGAATACCAGTTATCACTAGCTGGGAAACAGCTCTGTATTGCCAAATTTTTTTGATCCCTAGATTCTTTCAGGATGATGGAAGACCACCCACAACTTTTAGTAAGACAGACTATTTGGACTTTAATAACCCAGCTCTCCCACCAACCAAAATTCTTGAACTCTGCTTTCACTTGATGCATTCTTAAACCCATTTTCATTTGCACACAGAAAAATATCATAAACTGTATACAATAAAATCTCAAATCTAAAGAACCAGGCTTCGTGAACAAAGAAATACAGAGATGTTTTCCTAAAAAGACAGCTATTTTATCTAAACATTCTTTAATTCAGTGTGACTCACTGTTTAGCCAAATTACTGCATTTGGCTTCAAAACAAAGAAACAAGTTGGAAAAATGTAGAGGACAGTAGAGACATGTTCATTTCACTTTAAACACATTTGCCAGTCATTCAGTGCAGAAAACTTCTTTTCTCCTTTCTTCTTTATCTCTCTCCCCTGACACTGTCTAAAATACAAGGTCAGTGACTCTCAGTGCTCAGCTGCTGGAGAAGAGATTTGAAGGGAGTCCTCGGGAGTGTGCCTCTACAAAGTAATAGAGCTCCCCTTTGATTCTTTTCAAGAGAAAACACAAAGGATCTGACCACATTTCCTGCAGCTTTGAAAAGCCTAAGACTCATCATGTATACAATGGCTTGCATATACATTGTCTATACAATTTCTCTTTTCTTCAACCTAGATTGGGAAACCGTTTTGATTCCAAATTTCACATGTTGGTATTTTGAGATGGAGTGGATGCAGCATCATTCAGTCTTTCAAAAGAGAAGATTATTGTTGCACTTTTCTGCTTTTGCTCTGGAAACAAAATATTTATCATTCCTGGAGGCACTTCAAGGAGAATAGCAGAATATGGACTCAAAGCATATTTATTTTACAAAATGCTATTGCATCCATGAGCCAAGACTGTCTCTTTAATTTTCAGAGTACAAGTAAAATCTTTTTGTGGAAATAAGGCACACTTAAAAGAGGAACTGACAGGCTATGGGAAACCAAAAGTTTGACCTGAGTATTAACAGCTCACAGTCGTCTTTTTAACGGGGAGGGAAGTTTCATTCCACTGATTTATAGCCAGTTTTTCTCCTGAATCTCAAAAAGCAAAACATAGTTTACTAGGCAAAACGACAGGTGTAGAGAGTTGGGATGGTGTTATTTGAGGGATTTCACATTAAGTAAAACAAGGCACTTTATGCCCTAAAACCAGAAAGTGGATAAACAGGTTTCTAGTTAGGCATTTGCCTTTGGTTTCTCTTCATCAAAGAAAAATACAAGTTGTACCTCCATAATTTTAAAGCTTTGCAAGTTTTATTACTCATAAATAATGAATGTAAGAATAACTAAGATTGTCTTTTAATGTCCTAGTGGACAATTAATTCAAGTTAGTACAATTCACGTCCAAAAATCATATTAACCTAAGACATACAGATAATTAAATGAAACTCTTTTTATGTTCTGTTTTTGTGCCTTTTTAACCAAATGCATTTCTGGAATAAAGTCTGATGTCTGAAGACAGATATATGCTCAAGTCTTGGCACTGCATCTGACTAGCTATGTGGCTTTAGGCAAGTTATTTAAATTATTGGTGCCTAAGTGCTCCCACCTGAATGATGGAAATAATACCTATAGTGTGGAACAATTATGCTAATAGGGAAAATGTGTGAAGCACCTGAAGCATAGTAGCTATCATTCATCAGTGTTAGTCTCTATTCCAAGATGAAAGTCTCCATTTTAAACAAGTTATTTGTGCACTGTCATAGCTTTCGGGCATTACTCTGCAGTTGTTTTCTGACCTGATCCTGCTAAATAAAGTCTGTGAATTAATGTCTAATTTATATTGAAGTAAAATTTGTATACCAATAAAAAGTTATAATGCTTCCAAATTCTAGCAAAAATAATTCTCAAATTTCAGTGCAAAAGCAAATGATTCTTTTTTTTTTGAGAGAGAGGGTGAGAGTGCGCATGCACACACACACAAGTGAGGGAGGGGCAAGGGGGAGAGAGAGAGAGAGAGAGAGAGAGAGAGAGAGAGAGAGAGAGAGAGAGACACTCTTAATAGGCTCCACACTCAGCATGGAGCCCAACATGGACCATGACCGTGGGATCATGACCTAGCCAAAAATCAAGAGTCAGATGCTCAACTGACTAAGCCACCCAGATGCCCCAAAAAGCAAACAATTTTTTTGTTTGTTATTTGCTTATTTTGAAAGAGAGCAAGGTTGAGAGAGCAAGGGAGAGGTAGAGAGAGAAACAGAGTATTGCAAGCAGGCTCCGTGTAAGTGCAGAGCCCAACGTGAGGTTTGAACCCACAAACTGTGAGATCATGACCTGAGCTGAAATCAAGAGTCAGATGCTTAACTGACAGAGTCACCCAGGAGCCCCAAATTATTTTTTTTAAAAATACTTTTCTTCATCTTTTTCTAGTCTGTCTCTCCTAACTTACTACTCATGCTAGCTACTACCTACTGAGAATATATGAAGTACCTATCAATTTACTAAAAAAGTTTGCACTGCCTTATTTAATCTCCACAGCAATCCTACTAACCAGGTCCTACTGTTTTCTGCATAAATATATGAAAAAATTGTGGATGAATCTTGGGTAACTTTCCCAAGTTTTGGATGTAAGTCTGTGTGACTCAAATTCCATAGTCCACAGGCCCTCATGGAAGATGAGAACACATTCAGCTGGAGGACTTGGTCTCCTTCACTTTTCTCTTAGTAAAGAAGTGGTTTCCAAATTTTAATATACAGAAGATATATGTGAATTGCTCATTAAAAATAAAAATTCATAGGGATAAAAATAGTTCCTTCCAGAAATACTTATTCAGAGATCTGTTGAACACATCAAAATTGTGGAAAATTGCAGTACCAGGGTGATTGCCAAGGAAATTAACTAAGATCTTCCCAAGCTTGCCTCCTTCTTATGATTCAGATCTTAACTGGCACCTAATCTGAGGAATATCCCTGCTCGCTTTATCTAAACAATGTCCTCCCATTTTATTTTCTATGTCATAGAAAATAGAAAATAAAAATGTATTATCTTCAAATCCTTAATATTGTTTCTGGCCTTAAGTCTCAAATTTATTCTAAATATTATGCTGTTTGGGAGAGAATTAATATCAGTATGTGACTAGCAGAATGGTTTTTGGAGTCTATGCATTTATGTGTGAATTTTTGACAAAGACAATGACTTAAAAAAAAAAATAATTTGACAAAGAATTTAAGGTGTTCCAAAAGATGAGACTGTTTTTCTTCACAAAGCTTTGTGTGAAGATTAGAGATAATTTATACTTTGGCTCAATTCTCCTGTTTCTACAAAGAATTTGGAGGGTCTCAAAAATGCATGAGATAGACACAAGTGAGAGGCACTGAAGGGCCATGCACAACTATATCATCTGTGCAGAAAAGCTTTCTCCCTAAGTTTTGGTACTGAAGATCCCCAACTGATATATAAATACAATACAAATCTTCAAGCTAATTATTTTAGATTCAAAACTAATTTTCCCTGAAAAGAAATGACTGTTATAAGCTGTACTAAAGTTCACAGTTTTCCCTTGCAAAAGCCCATCTGCCTAATTATCATGTTATTACTAATAACGATAATGAAGCAAATGTTTGTCCAATAATATTTTCTAAGATTTTCCATAAATAATCATTTATCTTCATTATAGTCTTATAAGTTCTGTCATGTTCAGTGTGGTCAGGGTGTCAGGGTAAACACTCTCATTGCCACAACTTTTGTGTCTTGCAAAATTACTTAATTCTTTGGAGCCTAAGTTTACTCATCTATAAAATGGGGATGATGAAATCATATATCTCATTGGTTTGTTAGGATTAATTAAGTTAATAAATTAAAGTAGTTAGAACAATTACAGGCTCATTATTTTGCTGTAGTAATATAATACAAGTCAGTAGAAGATAACTATCTTTAAAGACAGGCACAGAATGGCACAGGAATCCATCATCCAACCTATAAACCAGGATATCATTCTCAATTCCTCCCTCACAGCCAATCAATCAGTTGCTGAGTGTTGCTGATTTACCTCTAAAATGTCTCTTGAATCTATCCTTTCTTCTCTATTCCAATTACCACTCTTTAATTCTAGACACTTGTAGTGTCATCTCTGACTGGATAATTGCATGAAATAGATAATTTCTCTGCCTGCCATCAGTCTTATCCTTTGTTCAAATATTTACTGAATGTTGGGAAAACATGGGCACTATGAGGCAGTCTGTGTTCTGGATGCTACAGATACAACAACTGTGACCCTACCCTACAAATCAAGTGGAATTCTCACATCAGCTTCATGTTTCCACCTGAGTTAACTACCATCTAAAAGTTAAGCACGATGATGGCTTTTACACAGCACTCCTGTCCTACTTTAAGTCTATTCAGTGACTTCCTATTTCTAAACTGATTATTCTGAGCATGTCAGAAGCTGTGGGGGCACTTTAAGAATCTAGCAAGTCTTACAGCCTTTCTTTTCCTCAGAAATTTCCTATGCGATTGTAGTCATAAAATACTGCACACTTCAGGATGTCACTGATACCCTGGAATTCATTCAGGTATCACTCCG
This sequence comes from Panthera tigris, assembly GCF_018350195.1. NCBI lineage: Eukaryota > Metazoa > Chordata > Mammalia > Carnivora > Felidae > Panthera > Panthera tigris. The sequence goes on from NC_056661.1 coordinate 84,387,356, forward strand.
ATGTTCAATGAGGGCGGTGGGGGTGGGAGGGTGGGGAGGAGGTGGTCCATGTACCCAGGTTATAAATGTCCTATCTAAAGGGAAAATCCCATGCCTACAAGTTTGTAAAGCAAGGTTTTTCATGACTTGACCCACTCTCTTAGCGCCTCAGCCCTAACACCTGGTATTTTCTCCTTGATCTTTTTTGTTCCTGCAGTAGAGCTACCTGTAATGTCTGAAAAACATCTTACTATGTCATGCTTATCAGCTATGTTCACACTAGTCTTTTTGTCTTACTTGCCTGGCTAACTTTTCCATATTTTAAAGGCTTCACTAACACTATAATTTCTATGAAGTCTTTCCCAATTCTCACTTTCTCCTGTGAGAAATGAGAATGACTTACCTTTATTAATAACATACTATTTTTTCTGGCACTAAGATGTGTTTTAATTACATATATTTAATCCTTGCACTATGAGATTTGTATATAATACTTTATGTCTTATAAAGAAACTACTGTTAGAGGAGTCAAATAGGTGCTGATCCACTATAGCTAAGGAGTAGTAAAATTGGGATTGGAATCCAGAATCCAGGAAAGCTTGACTCTAAAGTTTTTTACACTTTAACACTTTGAGTACACATTCATTCTTACACATATTAGACCTAACCAGACTCATTTTCCCCCAATCTAGGCACTTCTTAAAAATTTTATTATTTATTTTAGAAACTTCCAGAATGCCTTAAAGAGACTGGAAAACTATACCTATTCAATGAAAATTGTTTAAATGAATCTGTAAAAGTCCTTTAATTTTCAACCCAATTTGGGAGGGGGAGGGAGAAGAGAAGAGAAAGGATTATATGTCCCAGCAGGTGATGTTGCCTGACTTAAAGTATTTGTCATTTATCAGGGATGGAATTTGAGACAGTGTTATAGCCTAATCCTTTTCAAATGATCAGTGGTGAAGAACAAGTGTTTTTTGTTTTGTTTTGTTTTAATTTTTGTAACATAATAAAAGTAAATATCTGGGCACATGAAAATTAACAGCAGCAACTCAGCCATACAAAATAAAAGCCCAGATTTCTTAACATTAGATTCGGTAGATGTCAAATGTCTGTACTAGGATTTTCTGTATTTACCACGTTGTGGACTGGTAACAACTGTTGGCATTCTCTCCAGTTATGGAGGATCACACTTGAATAATGCTGGTACAAACAAGTTGAGTTTTTGTTTGTTTGTTTTTCCTTTTACAAAAGTAATAGGAGCAAATTCACTTGGCATTCTCATTTTGCTTGTGCCACAATTAGGACAAACAATGAGTGAGTCAACAGCATGATTAGTCAACAAGGCTACCAATACTGAGCAATTTACACAGGGCTGACTGAGGGAGCAGGCAGCAGAGCCACGGTTACAAACAGCCAGGTGGCAGAGGCATTTATTAGAAAGAGAATCGGTAGCAAACAACAATCTTGTTCTTAAAACCAGCCTTTTACTCTTATACATATCATCTAATTCAGCCTTAGTTTTTGCATCTGTAAATAACAGAATTGAACCAATTAATAAGATCCTTTCTAGCATTGGTCTTTTCTAAGATTTTTTAAAACTACTCTTAACCCCTATCTCAACATAGATGGAATTCTTTCCAGTTTTATCTAGAATATGCTTTTTCTTCTTTCCTGATATTATTTCCATTGTTACACATGCACCTAATCCTAGTGTCTCAGAAGCGGTTACATAATTTCTGAACAATGGTTAGACATGTGTACTTAACTAAATTTCAATTTGTATATCTCTAGTTTCCTCTGATACGATACTCAGAATAAAAACATAAATAACTTAAGTTTGTAAAAATAAATAAAAAACATTTCAAGTAATGTTTCCTTTTGGATTTAGGCTAGAACTATGCCCCCTGTTTAATCTCATAACTTACTTGAAGCTCTAATTTTTGACTTAGGAAGTCATGTATTCTCTCTGTTTTTTTTTTTTTTTTTCTAGTTGTTTTTTTTCGTTTGTTTTTAGGAAGCCATATATTCTCTTGACTAAAATCCTCCATCTATAAAGAGATCCCTATGCCTATCTAGTACACACTAGTGCATACAAACAATTTAAAAATTGTTATTTATTAGATGATAACTTTACTGCCTTCTTGTCTCCATACCCTGCACATAGAATAACATTCAAGGTCAGGTCATAGGTCACTGTCAAAAGTTCCTTCTCTTAATACATTTGGAAGAGAAAAAAGAAAGCCTCCATTAGATAAGTCTAAAACAACTTCTTAGTCCCAACCTTTTTACAGTTATTGATGTTTTTTTATTCATCAAAGGATTTCTATTCTCTCAATTCCTCTGTTAAGTATATTTTTAAAAACAGGCAAAATACTCCAAGTCCAAATTTTTCTTCAAGTCAAGCATTCTTTCTTGTCATCCTTCCCTTTATCTTATTTTAATTTAGTGTTTCTTTCTAACATATCATTTATCCAGCTTATGTAGTTTATAGAAAATAGTCATTTGCATCCCATGTTTTCTTTTCACGTTTTAATCTAAGATGGATCTACTCATGATGATTTTATTGTGGAATCTAGATCAAGGAATTCTTTTTCTGGCTCTGGAATCCCTCTCTTGAAACTGAACACAATCCCTTGCAGAATAGATGATAAGATCACTCATAAATCCACTTCGGCACCTTTCCCTTACCACGTTTTACAGAAACCCATGTTTCTTAATCTTAGAGCTTTTGCTGCCTCTTTAACCCAGTATATGAATGTCATACAAAACATCATTTTGCAGATAAGTTTCTAAATTTAGCCTTAAGTATGTCTATCTAATTCCACCATGAGCAGATGATGCGTAATCTCCTACAGTTACTGTAATGCATGAAAAATAATATAAGAATAGTTATTTAGCCTTTATTTTACATCACTCATAAACAGCCTTTCCACCTAAAATTTCAGACCAGATCTAGAAGTAGCAAGACTAAATTTTACTAATGGTGGCAATTAAAGAACTATTGATGCTTTTGCTGAATAGATATGTAAAAAGAAAAATTACCATTGCTGAAAAAATACTTTTCCCTGATTTTAAAGTCTTAATATATTTTTTAAACTGATAGACTATATGTTACTTTTTATCAAGGCCTCTACTCCATGTATAACAAAAAACTGTATGCATAAAAATACATTTTCTTTTTTTTTTTAACTTTTTAAAATTTATTTTTGAGACAGAGAGAGACAGAGCATGAACGGGGAAGGGGCAGAGAGAGAGGGAGACACAGAATCAGAAGCAGGCTCCAGACTCTGAGCCATCAGCCCAGAGCCTGACGTGGGGCTCGAACTCACGGACCGCGAGATCATGACCTGAGCTGAAGTCGGACACTTAACCGACTGAGCCACCCAGGCGCCCCAAAAATACATTTTCTTAAAGGGAGATGCTACTGAATATAGTGGATAATAATGTACCTTTGCATAATATTTTTTCAAAGAAAAAGAAAAGAAACACTATAGATGAGGGTATAGAGTAACAGATACTCTCAACTTCAATTGGTACAAATATAAATGTGTATATTGCTTCTGGAAGGCAGGTCTATTATAGATTGAAAAGTTAGACAACAACCCCTGAGAGGATAATATAAGAGACTATCTTCATGGGCTTTGAATAGGTAGAGATTTGTTAAATACACACATATATACATATACATATATATGTATATATATACACACACCAACAGAAAAGAATGAATTGGAATACATTAAAAGTTGGAACCTCCATTTATGCAACATCGAATGTGCTAAAAAGAAAGCCTAATGGAAAAATATTTAACTCTTATAACCCACACAGTGCTGATATCCAGAATGGATAAAGAACTCCCGGAAATCAGGAAGAAAAACATAAACTATAATAAAATGTGCAATGTGTTGAAATAATTGCCCTATAATATATCCAAATGAACAAGAAACATTTGAAAAGGTATCCAAAATCATTATTTATCCAGAGGATAAAAATTAAAACTATAATGAGATACCACAGTGTACCAGAATAGCTAAATCTTTTGTTTTAATAAAAAAAAAAAAAAATTAAGACAGTAATTCCAAAATTTGGCAAGGATATAAAACAAATGGAATTTTCATATTCTCCTGGAAGGAATATAAATTTGTAATAACCACTTTGGAAAATAATTTGGCTCTATCTGCTTCATTTGAACATATGCATACTATATGATCCACTTACTCAATTCCTATGTATGTGCCAGAACACATGTATATGAATGTTCATAGCAGCTTTATTCACAGTAGCCCCAATCCAGAAATGACATAAATGTCTATGAACAGGAAAATGGATAAATACAGTATGATATTTTCCTATAAGGCGTGGTACTCAGCAATAAAAAAAAAAAAAAAAATGACTGAACTGGGGCACCTGGATGGCTCAGTCAGTTGGGCATCCAACTTCGGCTCAGGTCATGATCTCGCAGTTTGTGGGTTTGAGCCCTGCGTCGGGCTCTGTGCTGACAGCTAGGAGCCTGGAGCCTGCTTTGGATTCTGTGTCTCCCTCTCTCTCTGCCCCTCTCCACTCACACTCTGTCTGTCTCTCAAAAATAAGTAAACATTAAAAAAAAAAATAAAAAAGACTGAACTACTTCTACTCATAATGTCAATGACTCAAAAAAAAAAAAAGTCAGACAAAAATAAAATATACTATATAGTTCAATTATAAAAAGCTCAAAATCAGGCAAAACCGAACAATGTTGTTAGAAGTTAGGGCACTGGTTACATTCAAGGAGAATAAGAATTGAGAGGGACAAAGGAGGACACATAGATTTTTCAGTCTGGATGAAAGTATGGTTTCTTTGTGCCAAGTCACATGATAACTCATTGGTACAGAATATTTTTGCACTTTTCCTGTACCTATTTTTTTTTTTTTTAAGTTTGTTTATTTTGCGAAAGAGAGCAGAGCCTCATGCAGGGCTGGATCCCATGACCCATGGGATCATGACTTGAGCCAAAATCAAGAGTGAGACACTTTACCAACAGAGCCACTGAGGTGCCCCTGTACCTGTGTGATTTGTTGAAAATTGTATTTTAAAAAAGAAGAGGTATTTAAATCTATACATGTGTAGTTTCTGAATCAGGGTGTGTTAGTTTCTGTGTTGCTGTAGCAAATTACTATGAGCTTTGTGGCTAAAGACAACATAAATGTATTTTCTCAATTTTGGAGGCCAGAAGTCCAAAATCAGTATCACCAGGCTGAAACTGAGCCGTTGGTAGGGCACATCCCCTCTGCATGCTCTAGAAGAGACTTGTTCTTTGTCTCTTTCAGATTCTGGGGCTACTGACATTCCCCAGCTTTGAAACCACCTCACTTCAGTCTCTCCCTCTGTGGTCCCATTTCCTTCTCTTCCTCTTCGATTTCAAATTTCTCTATCACTATCTGATAAGCAAACATGTAATTGTACTTAAGTCTCACCTGGATATTACCCAGGATAATCTCCAGATCTCAAGAGTTTAAATTTGTTCATATCAGTGAAGTCAATTTTGCCATCTAAAGTCACGTTTATAGGGTCTGGGGATTAGGATGTAGCTATCTTTCAGGGAGCCCGTTATTTAGCCTATATGTAGTGCCATTGACAGAAATCACTATCTCTGAGTTCAGAGGATAGGTAAACAACCCAGTACTGGCATCAGCTGAGACGTTCTGGTGGATCAGGATGGAAGAGCTGCATTTTTATGGATAATGGTATCAGAACATGTAAAGAACAGGAAGTTATAGTCCAAAACGGCCACAGGGGATGCCAAGCATTAAAGGGGAAAAAAAAGTTTAGTATAATCCACTACTAAAACCAGTGTTCGCTGCATTCACACATCAAAACTGACACCAGTGAAAACGTTCATTTTAGCATGTTAAAAACATGATCGAAAGGGGAAGATCCTTGACCACTTTTGTTTGGTTGGGGTTTTTTTCCACACTTCGGAAACCCTCTGTCATCTCTAAATGCCTGAGTTTATTATTCTTACGCAGAGTTACTTAAGCTGCTAGTACAAACACAGAGCGCTGTTAGGGATGGAGCATTTCACCAGCACCCTGCCACCTTAGCAAGACTCAGGCACAATTTCTTGGAAGCAGAAGAAACTGTTTATTACATTCCCTAGTCAGGTCTCTGCGAGCAACCCTGTGGAGAGTCAAGAAACTCCCATATGTCGACTCCCGCATTACTATTGAATTATTGTTACGAAGCTTAATCCCTGACCTTATCAATGTCACTGGTACAAAATGCATGTGTGTCCCCTTGGAACTGTAGCTGGTGTCACTTGTTATTCATAAAGCTCTTCAAAAGAAAAGGATATTCTTTTTTGACATCCTTTCAAAGAAAATGAAATAATTTCACTATCTTACTCTCCACAGTGAAAACTCAGGTCATTATGCATTTAAAAAAAAAAAAAAAACTTTTCTCTAATACAGTATGATTACAAATTTAGACATCAGAATGATCCAGAAAAATCGGTTATGTGCTTTAAGTGAGGTTGCTGAGGTTATTCTTATAATTCTGGAAAATCATATGCTCCACTAAAAAAAGCTGTCAAAGAAAATGATAAAGTCCTTCCAAGGGTTCCCATCAGTTTTCTTTGAAGTGAACTTTAGAGAAGACTCCACATGAACTGCACAAGAAGGCAGCTTATGAATCTACATGGGAAGAGGAGACTTACTCTTCTTTACTTGCTCATGCTTTGGGATAATTTTCCCTGCCATCCATTTGGGATTATTAAAGGAACAGCAAAGGAATTCCCATTAGAAAGGTCACAGACTAATGCTGGAACCCAATTCTGGGGACCTGCTGGTGGGCCAGAAAGGAACCTTTTAGTTGTTGGATCCTGGGTGAGACCAAGGTGGTGGGGTAGAGCTCATGTGAGCAAAGTGGGAAAAAGTCACCTGGGGTTTTTCAATATTTTAATATCAGTACAGGCAAGTTGATGCTCATCAGCTGAATATCAGGCCTGCATCCGTTGTATTAATGGTTGGCCATCTGTGCTTTTATACCTTTATGGAGAGGATATTTACCCAGCAGCTCAATCCAGTTATATTATGGCTAATACATAACCTCTTATGGGCCTAAAATAACAGCTGCTTGAAAGCTCAACACTAACTTCCATATATGTTTTCTACCGATAACATTATTTTCCATTTTTGCATTCTATTATTCTAGTGATTTTAAAATTATTAAATTGTGGACCCATTGACAGAATATATTGTTAGGATACTTAGATGTTAGGATACTTAGATACTTAGATACTAAGAAAAGACACAACCAGATCTTTTGAAAATAGTATTTTCAGAGTGTTGAGGATGTCATGCTTCTCCATTTTCCATTATGTTACTATGCAAGGGCAAGGACAGCTCTTTTGGATTTCCCTTGTCAATTGTGTTTCTTTACATGGAATTAAAATAGATAAGAAATATAATAATCTTGTATTAATAAGAAACATTTCTATAAGTGCTTTATATAATTATGGATCAGCTTATTTATTCTTTACAGTAGCCATATAAGAAAAGAGACTTTATATTTTATCATTTAAAATGGGACATTTTTGAATGTGAAAGGGGAACTAGTAACAATTCCTTCAGGACAACTGGTATGAATGGGGACTATCCGTGGCACACTGAGATGGATGGCTACCATATGTATGAGAACTATTTTTCTCCTTACACAGGTGAGGAAACCGTGGTGCAGATGTTTCAAAAGCATGCCCACATTCACAGCATCTATTAAGTGACAGAATCAGGCCTGACTCCCTGAGAAGTCTGACCCCAGAGTCCTTGACCTTAATCACAAGCCTGAAAGACTGCAGTAGAATACACATGGTGTAAACGCAAGGGAACCGAGAGCAATAAAAAGAGATTATAATGTTAACAATTTACCTTCATTGATATTCAGTTGTTAACACCAGTTTGAGCTGGGGAGATTACTAGTTTTGCTTGTGTTTAAATTTCTGTTCACCATGAAGTTCTTTAAAGAAATAAACTTTTCTCAATCACTCATGTTGTTTTAACTAGACTTGGCATGTATTTAGCAATCTCATTATCATATATTTATATAAAAGATAAGCCTTTATGAATTTATTAGTTGCCTCTTAAAAAGGGGCTGTGTGTGAGGAGATATTTGGATTAAATGTATTTGGATAATACAGTTTTGAATAGTCTTTCATAAATTAGCAAAGGAATTCTTAAATATTGTCACCAAATTTTTTAGAGGTTTAAAATTATTATTATTTGTGGAAGGGCTCTCCATGAATATGCAAGTAAAAATTCACCTTTCTTCCAATTTCATAAAGGTGTTGGGATAACAATGGATTTGGTAGATAATCTGAGTTTAAAAAGTGACCCTTTGAGGCTGCATATTAAGACAATTGCTCTTTCCTGTCCATTTTCTCCTACACAGAACAGATGAAGTGTGCCTGCTTGTGAGACACAATAAAACATCAACACTCAAGCAACAACAACGAGAAACAACCATGAATATGAATTCACGGCGAACTAACAATTTGATAACCTGGAAGGAACAAGGATTAGCAAAGGCAGGGAGAGAATGGCACTGCCATGCTGCACTGCATTCAAATAATGGTGACGCCCCCACCAGAGATTTTCAAAGGACACATAATCCTGATGGAGAAAGTAGGTCAGAAGAGGAATTTATGCCGATAAAAACTGTGTACTTTAGGCTTAGAGTTTAAGGATTAATAAACAAAGAAGTATTGTGCATATAAATTCTTTTCTAGAAAAATATGTTATAAACGATGTCTTATTATCTTATTGACTTCTGTTACTGGGTAACACTCATTCATTTACATGTCTCCACGGCTGAAGAAGCTGGAGCTGAAAAGAAAATGGACCTGATCCTTTATCTGGGCCTATGGCCCTTGGTGTGAACCAAGAGGAACCGCACCCCCAACAAGTATGGCAGAAATTCAAGCGGGTTATCAACCTAAATGGTCACTCCATTTGCCTCCCCTAGGCTTTGGAATGAAAATTACAGCCCCTGGGATTGAGCTTGAAGCAAAAATCAACATTAGCCCTATCCTCCCTTTCCTCCCTTTTTCCTCCCTCTTATTTCATTCTAACAACCACATGCCACCGGATAATGGGATCAGGAGGAGCAGTCACTGAGGCCCTAACCTCACAAATTTCGTCATCAATGTATGTTAGTGAAAAACACCTCTCTTCACCTCCAACTATACCTTTCATTAAATTAATTCCTGAGTTTAATTCATTTTCATTTCTTTTTGTCTTCTCATGTATCTGTGTTCTTTAAATTAGAGTCCAATTCCTGACTTCCAAGAAGAGAACAGCAATGCTTCAAGTGATGCTGGCTTTGGCAGCAGTGACATGGGGTCCTTTATTAAAGGGAATTAGAACTTTCAGAACGTGTCCACATGACATATATTCTTAAACTCAACAAATTATGCAATAAAATAATAATTTCGCACATGTTCAGCAGTGTAAAAAGGAAGGAAAAAGCTAGAAAAGACCCCCCAAAAAGTTTAAATTACATAATTAATTCCCCAGACAGGACATCTCAGAATTGCTTATTACTAGATAAAATATTAAAATATTAATTTTTGTCTTAAGGTGTATTAAAATTTTTTTAAAAATTAGTAGCCATAACTTGATATGGTTTTTTCTCTATCCACAAATATATTATAAAAAAATTAAAATCACATAATTATGAACACTTAAACGTATCAAAAATTTTCTAGATAGTATGACCAGCAGCTCCTCCCTTTCTCCACACCTTCTACTGCTTGACAGTAATATTGAGGGAAGATTTTGATCAGACCAGTAATGACCAGTAAGTTTGATCAGACTTAGCATGAAGACTATATAAAGGAACTAAAAGCTCTTTGCTAACTAAGCAAACTAAGAACTTTTACCAGCTCACAGACTTTTAACAGCTAAGCATTTACTAGTGTCTTAGTTGCAAGACAAGTTTATTAATATCTTGTTATTAAATGTGATGTCTCTAAATGTGGCCAAGGATATTCTATATTCACAAAGTAGGAAACGGAATCTGTCAGGCTGATAATTTTTTCTCCTCCCCTGAAACTTCCATAGTGTTTGGATATTGGACCCTGATATGTGGTTATCTAAGATATTGTTGTAATTTCACCTTATTTTTAATATGTCTAAAAGACTCAACCACACTTAAAGCATTGACATGTTGAAAGTATCATTAGGCATTTGCTACTCTAGATAGTGCAGACTACTAAATCCTTCTGTATAAGAGGAAGGCTTTCAGGAGAGTCTTATAAGAATAAGCAACCCAGGCCCCACTGTAAACCACTGGATCACAATTCCTTTGGGTAGGGCTCAACAATGCATACTTTAAATAAATCTTCCTGACAATACTGAATCTCAAGCAGGTTTGAGATCTACTGATCTATACTATGATAGAACAAAGATGTTTGCCTGTAGGCCTTCCATCTAGTTTAATTGATGGCCTGACATTAGACCTCAGAAGAAAATGTTTGGTTATCTAGATATCCAGATATACTCTAAACTGAAAAACCTGTGTGAATAATGTACAGCAAACCAGAGTACTGTTCATAGGATAGTTTGAAATTAGAGTTTTATGTTGTAAATTCATAAAACCACAGAGCTTTTGAGGAGGAATTTTAGTCCTTATTTTTATAGACGAGGAAACCACTAAATAAAGTAAGTCATGGCATCAAATATCTGTGTTTACAAATCACATATACTCAAATAAGAGTGCAAAAAATGAACAGGATATTTTTTAAATGCCTACCAATATCAACAGAAGAAACAAGAAGCTTGAATTACATCAGGCTGAGCCATCCAAGTTCATAAAGCTGCTAGGTACAGATGAGAGACCATTCTTGTTATATCATCCCACACAGCCCGGGGATTTTTTTTTAAGTTTGTTTGTTTGTTTATTTTGAGAGATACAGCAGGGGAGGGGAAGAGAGAGAATTTCAAGCAGGCTCCCCACTGTCAGTGCAGAGCCCGACGCAGGGCTTGAACTCATGAACCGTGAGATCATGACCTTAGCCAAAACCAAAAGTTGGACACTTAACTGACTGAGACACCCAGGTGCCCCAGTCCTGGGATGTTTAATTAGGTCAAATGCATTTTAGCCTATATGGGCTCCAGCCTTGAAGTAGAGATAATTCTACAATTTCTCTTCCATTTAATTTAGGAATCATAGTTTAGGGAGGAAATAAATCTTTCACTCCAACTTAAATTGGAATATAACTGAACCCTAGACATGCTAGAACTGAGTGGTATCTAGAAAGAATGAAGTTTGGACTCCTTCCTTAGAGTCATATTATTTTTCCCCTCACTGCAACACTCAGACTTGTCTAAGAGCTTTTGGTTTTTTAGGCTTATTTTTGTTTCTTTTACCTTTTATAATTTGAAACCTTCATCATATGAAACATTTGTCTGAAACTCCCTCCTAAAACAGACATTCATTATACTTTAGTTCTGAGACCATAAATCCAAGGGAAATGAGCAATAGTAAAAACTAAAGATAATTCCCCATTTTTTTGTGTGTGAAAACTATGTATTTTAAATATATAAATGAGGCATTATAATGCTTTACCCTAGTTACATGCTCAGACATACATATATAGACAATTTTTCCCCTTAATGTTTGTGGGTCTAGAAATCACTTCCATTGCTGTTTTTAACAAACACATCGCTAAGTTTTGGCACACCTGTCTTAGAGTTTTCGGTTGCTTTGGAAAAGTATCCAGCACATCCACAGAAGGGATATCTGATCTTTGATTTCCAAGTTCATCCTAAAGATTTACATCAAGCCTCAGGTGGATCCAGTAAGCTCACAAATGCTTAGAAAAGCTTTCGTCAGGGTAGCAACCAAGCCTCCATCGATCATGGCTATAAGACTGCACAAACTGAATTCCATATGTTGAAGACAACCAAATGGGAGATTTAAATCAAATATACAGCTGATATAATTTTTGGAGTGTGTGTTTTCTATGTTAACGATTGTTCAGGGGCACAAATTTTGAAACTGAAACTATTGCCACCGTATGTTGACAGCCTCTGTTTGGGTGTTTTGTGGGTTCACTGGATGACAAGCTCCTGTGTAAGACAAGGCACAAGGCCTTATTTGGTGATGATAGCTCAGCCTCCAGCTCAGTGGCTGGCACAGAAAATGTTTTTGAGCTGAACTGAAATTTAGAAATCTCCATCACCTTCCACATATGCTTTGGTTTAGGAGTCCCTTTTGTAAGTCGGCCAAACATAATTTATGCTTTAAATAATCTATTCTTAAGAATGTCTCTTCTGTTGGGCTATAGACTCATATGTAAACTTGGGAAACAACATTTTACTTAGGTATAAAATATAAAAGGCTATATGATACCCACTTAGCTTTTATTCAAATAAGTCTTAATTCTTCTGTTAATAATCCTAGTGTTTACATGCATGTCCAGCAAATGCATATAAGCCAGTATTTTCATCCCACTCACCACTCAGCAATAATATTATTTCCTAGGGGAAATTAACTGTTGTCTAGTGTTAACCGAATATAGTAAACTATAACTATAATCCAGGAGCTTAAGCTTATAATTATAAAAATAAGTTTTTTAAAAAAGATTATGAATCTTCCCTGATGGCCAACTATTTTCCGGATTTGGGGGATATATGGACACTGCTGTTACTTTCCCAAGATTCTTCACCATCTTGATTATAGCTACCCTTCAGATGGAGAACCATCATACTTCTGTTTACATGAGACTCTGGGCATATGATAGGTCCAACTATGTCCCTTAAAACATTGCTACAACATGGAAGAGAAAACTGACTCAATATGGTAAAACCTAAATACAGCCTGAGCTCTGTCCAACAACCTGATTGTTACAGAGACATTTTCCTGTTTCCATTTGATAGTCTTAAATAATCTCAATCAGAAAGCATGATCTAAGTTTAATTGGCAGAAACCCACAGTGGAGGTTTGAAATCCAAAACTGCAGAGGTCAAGGGCCCAGGGCCATTATTCTTCCAGCAGTGGCAGAAACAACACTGGCAAGTGCATTCAGTCAAAAGGGATGGACAGTGAGTAGGAGGCCACCCACACAAACCTTTGTTGTTTGCTTGGTTCTTTTCATAGAATACCATGAAGACAGGTGCTGTGGGGCTTGAAAGATTCTGTTTGGGGAGACCCGCTGCTTGGTGAGTGCTTTTTCTTCCACAGGTACCTCCGAAGCATGCTTTGGCATTTCTTCTTTAATTATATTTTGTTTATTTAGTGTCACTAATGTTGACATAGCTTTATATGTGACTTTAAATCAAAGGCACACGGGATGAAATAATATGGATTTTCACTTAATTAACAAAGATCTTTATCCAGTTGACCAAATACAAAATAATGGGAACATAGCAATAAGAAAATACTTTTGCCATTTTTCCCCCTGACAATACTACAACACAGATTTTGAATATAGGGCATATAAAAAGTTGTTTTTCTCCTATATTCAACAAAACTTTGACTTTTAAATCTATTTATCCATCCATTCTTAAACCATAGAAAAGTCTCTCTTTAAAAAGAAAAAAAAAAAAAGTATTTCCAAAGGGCGTTGCTTCTAGATCAGTTACTTCAGAAAACGTATTATAAACACATTAGAAATTACCTAGTCATCATTTGTAATAATGTAATAAGTTTAATTTGCAGTTAAACTCATCACTAAATAGTATGATGTAAAATATTTACTTGCAATGGTTTTCAATATTATAGGCCTGCTTTGAATATCCAATAAAATACCTAAATTTTATGTTACTTCATTTTATGGCTACATCACACTTTACAAGAAGTAGTTGTGGCAATATATCAAGTCAGATATATATCAAGCCAGAATCTAGCTCCGTTCATACAAATTAAACAGCTGTAAATTTAAAAGGTTAAAGCCTTTATAAAGATTATCTCAAAGTTCAAAACATATAACTATTTTTGAAAAAACTACATTCACTCCTTCAAAAGTATTCTTCAGTATACATTTTTTGCCAATCACTAGGCTCTAAGAATATAATGTTTAATTAAAACACCATGTCTCTCTCTTCATAGAGTTTTTATTCAATGTTTAACTCACTGCTGCAGGGTTATTATGTTGTCACTAAAGTAATGTTCAATTGCCCAATGATTAGAGAAAAATATCGAGAAAGATTGGATATAATGTAGATTAATAAATAATAATAATCAAGAAAAACACACCAAGAAACAAAACAGATGAATGTATGGGAAGGGTGTGTGGTGGGGGTGGGGGGGAAGAAAAAGAAACAAACCACAAGAAACTCTACATGATAGAGAACAAACTGAGGGTTGATGGAGGGAGGTGGGGGGGATGGGCCAGATGGGTGATGGGTACTAAGAAGGGGACTTGTGATGAGCACTGGGTGTTGTATATAAGTGATGAAATCACTGAATTCTACTTCTGAAATCAACATTGCATTGTATATTAAAGAAAATATAAAAAAGAAACACACCAAAAAACCCACCATAGAGCCTCCAAAATATTATCAGATAAAATAGGTTTATTCCCCAGATCCACATAGATATAGACAGTTAAGTCTATCAGTCTAGATTCTACTTCTCTCCTGGGCTTGCAAAAATGCGACCAAATGTCTATTAAATATCTCTTCCTGATTTTTGTAAATATAATTCCACGGCATGTGTTGATCGGAACTCATTATCTTACCTTCAAACCAGCCTTTGCCTTGTTTACTTTCTGCTGTGAAAAGTGCTGTGATTCTCCTGGACACTTTCCGGGATATCTTTCATTTTCTCTTAATGTTTCCCCAGCTCTCACTGCATCCTTTCTATTGGATTTGATGCCACCTGACATTATATATTAAGTGTTTTTTCATCATCTGAATATTGAAATGATCTCTTTTCTTTTCTTTTTTTTTAACGTGTATTTATTATTGAAAGACAGATAGAGTCAGAGAGTGAGCAGGGGAGGGGCAGAGGAAAAGGGAGACACAGAATCTGAAGCAGACTCCAGGCTCAGAACTGTCAGCACAGAGCCTGATGTGGGGCTCGAACTCACAAACCACGAGATCATGACCTGAGCCGAAGTCAGATGCTTAACCGACTGAGCCACCCAGATGCCCCTATTGAGATGATTTCTTAAATGTATTTTACTATCTTAATCATTTGTAGTATTTACATATGTTCTGGGGAAATATGAATCTTCTTAACATCACATTTCTAGAAATATTTTATTAATTAGCTTTGTGATCTTAAACAGGTCACATAAGCTCTCTGAAAACTAATGTGTGAAATTAAATGGTATCTGAAAGAGACAGAGACATATTTAAAAGATATGTTTAAAAAATTTTTTTAAAGGCCTCATTTCCACATAGGCTACATGTAAACTTAGACCCTGTAATACTTAATTAACCTGTCTGTCCATTTCATCCATGACACCTCTAAACATATCTTCCACTCTGGCCTATTGGTTTACTTAATATGCCCCAAGCATATTCCAATCATTCTATCTCCCTGTCTTGGCTTTTGTTCTCTCTATTACTTAGAACATTCTTTCCCAAAGTTCATTTTTCTATCATTAAGAATGCGTATCAAACATCCAGATTTTTCTGATCTCTCTCTTTTCAATATCCATAGTGCTTAGTTTACACTGTTTCTACTTTGCTTTATTTGTAAGGAGATAATTTCATACATTATAGTTCCCAACTATAAATGTATAAGAGGAGGTACTATATTTTGCTTCCCTTTTATCCTTTGTAGTAGCTAATTTAGTGTTTTGCATATAGTAGGTACTAAGTAAATAATCTTTTTAATAACATTTACCTAACAATTGGAATAATGTAATTTACATTATTATAACAGGTTAAAGATTCCAAAGTGCTTTCAGATATATTTCCTCAGTAATTTGCAAAAAACTCTGTGATGTAGATCATATATTCTATGATATAGTCATAGATTCAATCTGCATATAAGGAAATTCTCAGGCAAATTAAGTAATCTGTTAAGATTCTATAGCTAGATGGTGATACTCAGGCCCAAGATTAAAAGAAAGACTGTCTTCTGAGTTCCATGTTTTTCCTACGATATTATGATCAAAATTAAAACTAAAATGAAATTTTATTTGCACAATGAAAACCACACTCTAAGAAGCTTCTTGGTTTAAAAAAAAACATCTGGAATTAAATCTAACACAATTATTTTTATTCTGCATTTTTCACAGTTCTTCAAGAAGTAGTCATGTCACCTGATTAAAGCCTTGTGTATCACTGAATTCCATGATGATGCTTGTGCATAATTACAATCAACACTCATGCAAAGTGCCAGGGCAGCTGGAGAAGGGGTTTGTTTTTACTGAAAATTGTCTGTGCATTCTGAAGAAATAAATATTAACTTGGTGTTGAAGAAGCTCATTGTTAGAGCTTCTTACAACTCAGTAGTAATTTTAATTGATTGTAATATTCAAAATATGAAGCATTATAAAATATATGCAACATTCATTTGCATTTATAGACACTGCATTTCTAAGATAATATTGTAAGGTAGAAATATTAAACAAGAACATAAACTTTGCACAGAAGTAAGTTCTTACGCCTACATAGCTTAAAAGCTGACACATTAGCCAACTAGATATGCTTACAGAGAATGCAGAGAGCAATGCAAGGCTCAAATTGTGGAACAATGAAGCTTGTGAACCGACAAACTAGAGCAAGTTTTAGATAAGCAGAAAAAAGTGAGAGAGAATTCCAGGGAAGAGGTCCTGTCGGAATGCCTATTGGAGGAATGCCTATTTGGAAAGCATTTACTTGTTAATACCTGAAATAAACAACAAATTACCAATTTAACATATCATTATAGGAATTCGTAATAATACCTTCTGATTAGTGGTTGTGGGACAATGTTTTGAAATAATTAAAATATATCTTTTCAAAGAAAGAGAAGATGTACAGAAGGCAATGTTAATATATTAGGACCCACCTCCTAATAAAAGTGGCAATATTTCAAAGTACCATAGTATGAAAATCACTAATAAAAATGATTTTGTGAAGGGGCGCCTGGGTGGCTCAGTCAGTCGAGCATCCAACTCTTGATTTCGGCCCAGGTCACGATGTCACAGTTCCTGAGATCGAGCCCTGCATCGGGCTCTGGGCTGACAGTGTGGAGCTCTCTCCGTCTCTCTCTGCCCCTCTCCCACATGTGCTTTCTCTCTCTTTCAACAAAAATAAATGATAAACTTTTAAAAAAATTAAAAAGTGATTTTGCGACTTTAACTCTGTTCTCACTTTTGTCTAACATTAGGTCAGTTGAACTCCCCATGTTTCCCTGTCTTGTCACAGGTACTTTTGTGAAATTTTGTGTACTCCTGGTACAGGTAGGGGTCATGTGGCAATACTGAAACTAGGGAGGGAAATGAGGGTGCAGAGCAACATTATAATGGGAGCATATTTATCATTTTTTTATATATCCATATATATAAACACACACATGCCAACCTTCTCCCTGTAGAAGACATCACGAGAAGCAAGTACTCCATACCTTTAGAGACTAAGTATGTAAGGCAAATGAGTCGAGCAAGCCAAGAGATATTATAAACTGATGATCAATAGGAAGTGAGCCTTGGTCCCAGCGCTAAGATAAATAGTAAGACATGATAAGAGCAGTAGAAATAGAAAAGTCCGTGCCCTGTCTAAAGGGGGTTGCTATTTCATAGCTACCATAGTCTGTGTACTGCCAGATTTTCTAATTTTGCAAGAGAAACAGAAAATTTAGTTTTTATTATGAAATCTTGCAATTGAACAACATTGGCAACTAATCTATTTTCTTTAACACTGTGTATATAGGTCAAGCTATACATACCTGTGGGTCAATCTGGCCTGTAGGCAGCAATTTGAGACTTCTAAAATAGAAAGTGCTGTACTTTGGGGCACCTGGGTGGCTCAGCGGGTTGAGTATCTGACTCTTGATCTCAACTCAGGCCTTGATCTCACAGTTCGTGAGATGGAGTCCTGCATCAGGCTCTGTGCTGACAGCACGGATCCTGCTTGGGATCCTCTCTCTCCCTCCCTCTATGCCCCTCCCTCACTCATGTTCTGCCTCTCTCTCTCTCTCTCTCAAAATAAATAAATAAACTTAAAAAAAAGGGGGGGGGGGGCTGTACTTTTCCAGTGAAGACTAACAAAGAAATGGCAGACTTGAGGCAACACCAGGAACAAAGCAAACACGCCTTCCCTTTGTAGCACCCTCCCTTATATTTTAAAGGACACTGATTATTAATATAAGTGTCCATTAGTCATGTATTTGTAACCAGATGATGGCTATATACTTTCCTTTCTCTGGAGGCAAAGACTAATATTTGTGAAACTTACATGACAATGTCAAACTTTGTTATTTGGGTTAGAGGGAGGAGAGGTCATTGCAGTCTAGAGAAATTCCACAAGTAGCAAGGAGATTGCAGGCAACTTCAGCTGATGTCTGGGTGGTTGTATAGCCTGCTATTGTGGCCGTACCAGGTGTCATTAAAGCAACAGCAGCAAACAACCAACAACTTTCTGGAAAACAATTTATCAGTAAATTGGGAATTATCCATTTTAAATGCATAACAAGCTTGCTTTGTCAAAGCAAAGGCTACATTATAACACTAAAATACATGTTTAAAGTTAGGAAAGAGATTTAGTATTCCCCCAACCTGAGTTAATTATATATTTAAGAGCATAAATTTCCCTGCATAATTTCAGTGGAATAAATTATGAGTAACTACAATTCTAACTACAATTAGGGTAGTGGAGATTTTTCAAAAGGGTATTTTCTATATAAAATCCTGGTATTACAGCTCAGGGCAATTTTTAGTAACTTAGATGAATGAACCAGAATGACCCCCTCCCCCTCTCAGGCACAGATTTGGCAATGCTGTGAGTAATCACATATGAATTTAATGTTCATAATTAACTATAATTAGCTAGCAAAATGTTAATGAAAGTATGTTTTTTAGCAGCAAAGAAAATCAGCATCTCATTATAAGACAAGCATAGATTGTTTGATGTATAAATCCAGTTGTTCATAGATTAGTTCTTAAATGTTAAAAACACAAATTTTCTGTGTAACTTTTGGCATTTACAGCCCCATAAAAAGTCACAGAAAAGAGGTTAGAGTGGGAGAGAGCCAAAGCATAAGAGACTCTTAAAAACTGAGAACACACTGAGGGTTGATGGGGGGTGGGAGGGAGGGTAGGGTAGGTGATGGGCATTGAAGAGGGCATCTTTTGGGATGAGCACTGGGTGTTGTATGGAAACAAATTTGACAATAAATTTCATATATTAAAAAAATAAATAAATTTTAAAAAGTTTTAAAAAAAGTCACAGAGAAGTAAAAATGTACAGTAGGTGATGTTTTTCTACACAGCTATTTCTCGTTCCCATTTCTACATTTTTCTCCTTGGTCTTTCCAGACCCCACACCACAACCTTTCCACAGGTTGGATTTGTATTTATTGATGTTCTCTATGCCAGGCACTGTGGCAGGAGCAAAGTGAATCAGAGGAGCCCTGAGCACCTCAAATATGTTTTTGATCAATATGTTTTCCTTCTGTTGGTATTTAAAAGCATAGAATTTATTGCTAGATGTATTATTTTCTTCCCCAAACCAGTATCTCCTTTTCCTTAAAACACTATACACTTAATAGCCTTTTTCTGGTTTCTGGGATTCAGATCTCCATATCGTTCTTGACTCTTACTCCCCCATTCCTCAAATGAACAAGGGCCTTGTGTCCAGTGGGTTCTAATCCTGGGATCTTCGCATTTTTAATTCCAACTTCAGGTTCCTTCCCTTCCTGGATACTTTCTCTTTGCACCAATTCCTCCTTTACCTTGCCATCAAAGCTTATTTCCTTAACAGAACAGATGACAGATGATCAAAAACTCCCATCCTCAAAATTTCCAGCCTCCTCTCTTTCTTGTAAAGGCCCAGACTATACCTGATACAGTTCTGTGTCCTCCATGCTGTTTCTCCCAGATTAATGTTACTACTACACCACCTCTTACTGTGTGCTAAGCACAGTGCACTCTTCATTCTGGAAACAGCCTCAGTCAGGGCCTTCTTTTCATGTCATGCTGTCATGCTGAATAGCATGACAACACCCTTCTAATGTGCCCAATGTCCATCCAAAAGCTCCTTTCCCTCCCATGTCTTGTTTCATGCCACTAACCAAAACTGTCATCTTCCTCTCCATTATTCCATACCACCTTATTGATGCCTGCAGTAAAGCTCTCGAAGAGTTTATATTTTCTTTTTCCCATTAGACTGAAAACTGACTGAGACTGTGGATCTTATTCATTTTTAAAAGGCATTATGTATTCCTTTCACTCAGCACATGCATTTGTTAAATAGTTCTCTCCCTTTTAGTTGAACTAAAGCAAGACTTCTTTTCTCTTTTTATTTTTAGTAAGGAAATCAAAGCTTAGACATGTGAAATGACCTAATCGGTTTCGTGGCCATTTAGTTGTAAGGCTAGTCCTCCTGGACACTCAGCCCGCTATGCTGCCCACGATGCCATAACAATAAACACTAACACTGCCAGAGAACGTACTATGTGTCAGGGGCTGTTCGAATTCTTTTTACACGTGTTATTTAATTTTCACAACAACTCTATAGAAGTCTCTATTTTACAAATGCATAAACGGAAGCAAAGAGATGTTCAACTTGCTGCATTAGATCATGCAGTGAATATAACATGGAGACAGAATTAAATAACAGGGGTTTGGTACCAGAGCGCCAATCTTAATGTTCTCTATGGGATTTGTAGTTTAAAAGAGCACAGCAGAAAGAGACACTTTAGAGAATGTCTCTTTAATGGTAGAGTTTAGACACTTGTGCCCCTGGGTGGGAGAGAGAAAGACCTCCCTTGGAGCCCCTCAAACCACACCACAGACACCACACCTCCTTGCCTTATATTAACGGCCTGCCTTGGAGGAATATGTGTATTTTTCCCTGAGAGAGTTCAGACGTTAATACTGGCCACCTTTAATTTATGTTGCTCTATAAAAGTTAACATGAATTTCTGGCTGTAAATTTGTCAGACCTTACTAACGAACTAAATTGTGTTTTCTGTTCAGTGTTCCATTTAAATTGATGTGACCTCATTCGTTAGCACAAATATATTTATAGCTGTAAGAAATATACAAGGGTTTCAAAAACCCCTGCCCCTCAAAAAGCTAAGGGGGGGATTCAGTTGAAGAGATGGTAAAGATGTAATGTAACAGGAAGACAAATTTAAAAATGATTTTATTTCATTTAACTTTCACTATAAAATCATTTTTCTAGTACCGAACTTTTTTCCTGTTACTTCTATTTGGAAACTTTAATTTTTTTCTGCATTAGCTGCATGATCAGTTTCACAATGCTGCTTGTATGCAAAGCATCTAACAGAGCTGGCTCAAACCTAGCCTAAATATAACTCCCTTTCAGATGTCTTTGTTCATATATTAATTCACTTGTTCTCAAGTTTACTGAGTGTGTACAATCATCACGAACTATTCTAGGTGCTGAAGGATGTTAAAGTGGTGAATATAATAAAGTCCTTGCCCACATGGTGCTTATATTTTAGTAAAATAAACAAGTAAATAGGAGGTAATGTCAGTGTTTGATATATATCTTAAAAACAACTCTCAAAATTTTTGATCTCAAGACCCCTTTGCACACTTACAAATTATTATGTACCTCAAAGAACTTGTTCTGGCTTTGTGTTATTGACATTTACCATAATAGAAGTGAAAATGGAGGAAAAGCTTAAATATTAATTAACATATTAATAACCATAAAAACACAAGTGATATGATTTTATGACAATAGCAATATTTTCAAAGCAAAAAATTAGAGAAGACTGGCATCGTTTACATTTTTTAAGATCTTTCTAATATCTGGCTTTATGTTTGAATTTTTATATCTTCTTCTGCATTCAATCTGCAATACCACCTGTCATGTAACTTCTAGAAAACTTCATTATACAGGCATGAAATAATAAGAATGAAAAAAAGAAAGCTACATCTCATTCTGTAATAAAACTAATTTTGACCTTATAGATCCTCCTGGTGGATGTTGGGGGCCTGCAGGGGTCCCCAGACCACACTTTGAGACCCACTGGTGTAAGGGAAGGAAACAAAGGGCAAGGAGTGGGGTAGTAATTTTAGACAGGGGTCTGGAAATACCACTCTGAGGAAGTGAATGCTGAACTGAGGTCTGAAGAATGAGAAGGACCCAAAACAACAGTCTGCATAGAAAACAACACACACACAGGACCCAGAGTGTGGAAGAGCTAAAAAAAATCTGAGAACCTGAGAGGAGGTCACTGTGGTGAGAATGTGGTGAGCAGGGGGAAAGAGTACCATGAACTGTGGTTCAGAGCAAGGCAGAGCCAGACTGACAGGGCAGAGGTCATAAACCAGCGGCTTGTGGATCTGGACATCTGTCTTACAGATGTAGTGGTTTTTTTTTGTTTTTGTTTTTGTTTTTTTTTTACTATTGATATTGAGACAAATGTTTTAAAAAGGAATTTCACATAAAAATCTGTATTTCTGGGCTCTCTTAAATAGACCAGAACACAAGGCAATAGCAGGGCTACTTCCGCGTGGGGCATCTGGAGCTAAGCACCACCCCATTGCATTAGAGGGAGCCATAGTCCTGACCACTCCTTACTGCTTCCTCAAAGGTGAAGCCCTCTCTGCTTCAGCCAGGCCTGTACCACTTATTAAGGTCATCTTCTGCATGCCAGAGACATGTTGTATGTGTGAGACCTCTGAGAAGAGACTTTATAACAATTGGTTTTTAATTCCAAGTGAGATGGGAAATCCTCGAATTATGGTATGTAACATACTCTCATTGATGTTTTTATTGTATTGTTTTTACATTTTAAAACGTTATTTATTTATTTTGAGAGACAGAGAGAGTCAGCATGAGCATGGGAGGTGCAGAGACAGAGAGAGAAAGGGAGAATCCCAAGCAGGCGCCATGCCGTCAGCACAGAGCCCAATGTGGGGCTCGATCTCACAAACTGGGAGATCATGACCTGAGCCAAAATCAAGAATCAGATGCTTAAGTGACTAAGCCACCCAGGGGCCCCATCTCATTTATGTTTTTAAGATACAACCAGTTGTTCTGTGGAAAACAGACTGCAGGGGCAAAAGTAGAAGCTCCTGTTGAAACACCCGTCTGCACCTCCTCCAGCCCTCAAGCGCAACACAACCTTTGTCTTTGCTCCTGCCTTTCCCAACAAGAATGTCCTTCCTCCCACTCGCACCTCACCTTGCCTTTTCTTCCTTCAAGACCCACCTCAAAGCCACCTCCTCAGAGTGGAGATGTGGGTGGAGGGTATCCCCACACCACAATCACCCCCTGAGGCTCCTAAGGTGCTCCTTGTTTATATGCTGAAATTATCATCCGTGGTTTTTGATCTTTTCACAATAAGAACATTCTTAGCAATTAGCCTGTAAAATCCCTTGAAGGCCTGAACTTATCTCTCTACTTCTCCTAATATCTGGAACCGACTGCTCCTACCAAGGCAACAACAACAAAAAAAATCACAACAACTAGCAGTGCTGTTTCCAGCATTTACAATTCCTGAGGTGCTTTCCTCATGCCGTCTAGGCTCTCAGTATCTCTTGTTCAGCGGTTGACTGATCTGGATAGGCAGGCCTTTGAGAAATGACCAGAATTATATCTACATTATAAGCACCTGCTTTTACACTACAGGTACTCCCTTGTTCTGTGTATTATTTAAAAGGTTGTGGGCAAGTTATTTAACTTCTATTTTAGGTTCCCCATCTGTAAAATGAAGTTATAATATATAGCACCTCCCTCATGGGCTGTTATGAAGAATTAATGAGATAATACACACACCATGCTCAGTTCTTATCATTAGCAGCATGACTTTCAGATGCTTGTTCTCATATATAAGAGAAATGTCTGTGCTATTCATAATTCAGAAAAATAACTTTGTGACAGTTTTATAAAGTCCTCCCCACTAAATGGCATATAGAAGAATACTTTCTTTCATGATATTGTTTGTTACTAAAAAATATTTTCAGCACCCTCACAATATATGTAATACTTAATAATATATTATTATAATATACTTTACATCTTATGTTACATATATTACTTAATTGCTTAATATATGTTACTATATATTACTACATACATAATAATACATTATTTAAAAGATACCTTTTTGTGGAGAAATTTATGACTATCAATTTACATATTAATAATTTCTCTAATGAGTTAATTTTTTAGTAACTTTGCAATTTCAAATTTTCTCATACTGAATCCAGTATCAAGCTCCACAATCTTTATAGGTGCTACCACACTACACAGGTGGGTTGAGTGTTATAAAGAAATATATAAGGCAGCATAGAAAAAGTGAGATGATTAAGAACAACGACTCTGGAACCAGATGGCTTGGCTTGGGTCCTGGATCTACCACCGGTTTTCTGTCATAACTAACCTCTTTGTGCCTCAATCACCCCATCCATAAATTGGGGCTAATAACAATATCTAAACTGAAGGGTTGTTTTAGATTAAATGAGTTTTGGTCGTAATTTACAATTTTTGTCTCAAAACATAAAAGCATTATTAAATTACTTTAGTAAACAACTGAAGTGTAAATGAGGCTTCTTTTTCACTGTTAAAAAATATTTCTCAAAATTGTTTTGATCATTAAATAACTCCTTCTGCAATATAAAGGAAAGCCATTTGATAATTTTTAAAACAGGCCACACTGAAAGTCCCATAAATTTTTCAATTTCTTTGTCAATGTGATTTGTCACACACAAAATACTTCTTAAGCAGCGTGAAAACACTTGTCAGTAAAATGAAAATGCTGCTGGTTTCCAAAAGCGCTCATTTCTTTGCTCTTTCCATCATTGCATTGCTCCCAGCAGTTCCTGGGGAATTGCTTTCAGGGTCACGCCAAACTAGGCCCAAGAGATTGCAATAATTACATCCCAGTGGTGTTGACATTCAGCTTTGTCCCACAAGCTGCTGAGGACGGGCAGGGCGCCATCTGTCACGTTAGATGGCCACTAGCTAGCTATAAGTGATAAAGATTACTATTCTGACATGCTAGAGTTTGCTTCTGAGCTAACCTTGTAAAGTCTGAAGCAATTAGAGTTATTTTGGAAAAAGATCATAGCACGATTGTGAGTATATGTTAAAAATACATAGTTACAAAATTTACATAGCACAATATCATAAGAAACACACATAGGTCACTCTTCATTACACCACAAACTTTCTTTACAGTGGTTACCATATACTTTTAACAAGTGTCTTAATTTATTATGTGTTTCAAGATATGATATTTGTTAGTCACACCCTACTGAATTCTTCAAATTTGGAATGTTCTGCCTCATTCTCCTCCAATTGTCAAGCTCTATATAGGCTGAAGTTCTTTAACTTCAACAGAACACTTTCCATCATACTGAAAATTATTATTTTTTAAATCCTTGGAAAGATTAATCTAAAGGGTTATTTTAATTATCATATACTCCATCACCTAATCTTGTCTCAATGTTTTCATGCCATTTGGTGATAATGGCCACTGATACTTCAAACAGTATTATAACTGCATTTATCCTTAAATATACTTATTAGTTGACAGATGGAACTAAAGAAATTATATTCACTCTATGTTTTCCTCTGTTCTTAAAATTAAATTCCATCTTCATGTAGTTTTAGCAAATATATAATTTAAATATATTTTTTCCTATCTAGTCGTTTGTTCTGTATGGATAAGAAAATTGATTGTAATGAAGTACTATGTATTTTAAAAATTTTCCCCAAACTAACTCTTCTGCAAACTTTGAAATGTAACAGATAATTTATGATGTGTGAGATTAGATGTAGTGTAGTTGGAAGCAATCTGACTGAAAGAAGGCAAAATTCCTCTCAATAGAACCTATGTATTGAATTCCCACTCAGGTTAAAATTATTTCTTTCAATCTAAAGCACACTTTTGGGTAGAGTCTGTAATGACAAGTTTAAAATTTATAATCTTCATTCAAATTTAATAACTTTTTATGATTATAAGCCTCTTCCATTAATGTGAATTTTATTTTCACAATGGAAATTATTGTATTTCCTTCAAGTTCTATAGAATCAAAATGAATATAATTTCACAAAACTGGACATTGAAACACTGAGGTAATTTAGGAAGTCTTATGTTGTAAGCTGTAAAGGACAAGGTAATTGATTACATGAGAGGAGTGGAGGGAGTGAAAAAGGAGTAAAAAATGGTGCCCATCAGGGAAAATGTTCTGTATGACACAAACTATATATTTGTACTATGTATTTGTACAAACTCACAGAATTACAATATCAACAGTGAACCTTAACATAAACTGTGTAGTTTGGGTGATTATGATGTGCCACTTGTAGGTTTGTCAATTGTACAAATCAATCACTCTAGTGGAGGATGTTGATAATGGAGAAGGCTATGCATGTGTCAGAGCAGAAGGTTTATGGGGAAACCTGTATCTTCCTGTCAAATTTGTTGTGAATCTAAAACTGCTCTAATAACAATAACAACAACAACAACAATAATAATAATAATAATGGCACTTGGGTTCCTAGCTTGGACACTGGGATATACAGGGTTGTCATTTACTAGGCGCAGAAGTAGGTATGGAAGGAAGAGAGAGGAATTTAGGGGAAGGAGTGGGTGTTCAGAATTAGACATGTTGAGTTTAAGGGCAACTATGGGATGTGGATGTTCACACGGGTGTCTGGTACACAGCTGTATGTAAGAGCACTGGCTTCAGGGGAGACCTCAACTGGCGATACATCTGGACAGGGTCGTAGCATGAAGATGCTGACAGGAAGCCTTGTGGGGGAATGAGATTGCCAAGACTGTGGACTGTGAACTTGGGGACACTGGTGTTTACAAAGTAGGTGCAATAGGAGGAATTTGAAATGATCAGAGAGAAATTACCATAGAGGTGGGAAATGACTTGAAAGAACATTGTCATTAAAAAAATATTTTCAAGAAGAAAAGTGGCCCAAAGTGTCAGATGGTATAAGGAGATCAGATCAGATACAAGGAGTGAAAAGGGGCCTCATATAGCAGTAAAGAGACCGTGACCCTTCAGTGAGGTAATTGGGAAGAATTCCAACTGCAGAGACCCGAAGCCTAACAGGGAGGAGAGAGCATGCAACTAGCATGTACAGAAATGCGCCCAAAGAGCCCGGTACTGAACAAGAGAAGGCACATAGACAGACAGTGCTAAAAACCTGATGTAGAAAGGGATTTTTTTAATGATGGGAAACATCTGACCGTGAATTAATGGAAATGGTCATGTAAGCAGGACTTGTTGGAGATACAGGCCAAGGACAGTAAGTGATGGAAAAAAGTCCCTTCACAGACGAAGGGTAAAGAAATCCAGAGCACGGGGAATCAGAAAGAGGGACACTTGGTTCTTTTCAGTCCTCAGAGCAAGAAGCAGAGAGAGACGCAGATGCAGTAAGATTGCAGGCACTTAACTGTGCTCTCAAGATGCTGCACCAGGAAGTGGAGGCAAAGAAGCATGGATCCCAAACACTAATAACACGGTGAAAACACTTCTCAGGCCATGCATTAAGTTACGTGTGTAATTTTAGCTACTCCTTACCTTGGCTTATGCTATGGACTCTTCTCTTTGTATACAGTTTTCTTTTTCTGTCTTTCTTTTTTCTATTTTGAGCTAAAGCCATAGGGCAAAATACCAACATGGAGTCAGAATCACAGGAGGCAAACCACGAAGAGGTTAGCTGGTATCTAAAATGACTTTGGACACATAGCCAAACCTAATTCAGGATGACTTTGAGCCAAAGGTCTGTAAGGCTTCTCTATCCAGTTTACAGAACACCCAGCTCTTCTCTTTGGGGGGGGCTCATCACAGTACTGCCCTAATGAGATGTGCACCAACCGCCCCCCCCACCCCCCTTCAAACCAGTACCTTTTTTTACTTTATCCTCTCCTACTCCCTCACTTTGCTTCAGCCGCACTGGTCTTCTTTCTGGAATCTGCCAGGAATGCTCCCTCACACCTTTGGGCCTTTGCTCTGGCTCCTTCCTCTGTCTGGAATGCTCTTCCCATAGATACCCGTTGATTATCCCTCATCTCAATCAAGTCTCTGCTTAGTCTCAGTCTCAAGAAGGTCTACACTGGTTGCCACTTTAATATTGCAGCCTCACTTGCCCTAAGCCCTCTAGGGCGCCATTATCCTACTCCACGTCTCCGTTTCCATAATACTTATCATGGTCTAGGACACTGATCATTTATTTATTTTTCATGTTTAGTGTTTATTTATGTCTTCTTCCACAAGAATATAAGGTCCACTGTGGTAGAGGCATTTGTTCTTTTCAATGATATTCTGAGCACTTACAATAGTACTTGGTACATAATAAGAGCTAAATAATAAGTATTTGTTACATGAATAGCTGAATTTGAATGATGTTGTGATTTATCATGTTTAAAAATCATAATGGTTGCTTATCTTGGAAATACATGTTACATAATTTACAGAAATCTTTCCAAAGATCTGTATCCGTTTGTGTATCGGAGGGAGAAATACAATTGAAACGTTCGCTCTTACCCGCGCTCATAAACAATGCTCTTATCCAAAAGTAGATCATACTAGAGCATGAAATAAATCAGCATGTCCTTTAGTGAAGTCCCTTGCATTGTAAATATTCAATAATAGTCATTCTTATGGAATTATAACTTTGACGACAAACAGCTAAAATTAATTGCTAGGATGTACAATGGTGTTTCTGATAAAGAATGATCTTCTACCAAAAATTTCATACCTGAGTGTTATCCTTGTTGCCCCCCCCCACACACACTCAAGCATATCAATCCTTTTACCCAAGAAGTCAACAATAACATGATTAATCTTCCAAAGGAAACTTAAATATTGCTCTATCTATAGTTTCTTAGCTAATTTTGTAACGTTTTTATATTCAAAAAGAACCTCTAAGATATAATTTATGCTGTGCTTTACGATGAAGTCCTTTCTTTCCCCACCAGAAACATAGCAGCACCAGCTTCCAAGAAAATAGGTTGATACTTCCTCTAAGCACACTCTGAGTTTTATACAGTACTTAAAAGAAATAATAGACAAGTTTTGGCATCATTGAAAGGGTTTTGCATATGCAATTGATTAGGAAACTGAATGCTACAATTGCTACATTCTCCTAGAGCTTATCTTTTGTAATATGGAAAAATCAAACTTCTCCTACATGTGGTGTTTATCTTAGTAATCGTGGAAACTATTATCTGCATTTACAATTGGCTTCACAGCAGCAGCAGCAGCAATGGGTTGAAATAAGGTTAGAGAATTAGATTCATACTGCTCCTTGTGCAGATAACCAATGACTGGGGCTGTAAACCTCTAATCAGCCAGGGCATTAACATGATGACAGTGTAAGGGGAAAATGTTAAGCCACAAAAAGTTTGTAGTGACAAAGAAAGCTTGCTGAAAAGCATAAAAGGCTGAGGAAGTTCATCTGTATATGGACACAAATATCATGTATTGGGGGAAAAATCATGAAATACAGTACTCATGATTCTGTTGATTTAATCTAATAATAAATATTTTAGCATGTATTATATTTAAATAAAGCATAAATATATCAGTAAGAGGAAAAACAGTAGCATAAAGGAACATTTAGGCACACAAGAAGGTTAAGTGTCACGTATGCAGTATGAAATTTACCATGATCATACAAAAAGAATCAGTAGACTCTAGTCATTTAAAACTGATACTATAGATTACAACACCCAGTTCCCAAAATGCTATGATTCAATATTGTATGGACTAGACCACTAAAATGCTATCCACCCCAACTCAAATGATCTCAATTTATAAAATGAGATGTGTTAATCATGTCCATGAACACAGTCCCTATTTCCTGGGAGGTACTTTATTGGCCTGAAATTCAATACACCTTCCGGCATTCTTATTTTCTGAGGCTGGACTGTTGCAAGACCTTTGAATCACTGTAGAGCATGGAGTGAAACCTCAAAACACAATCTGGAATTTTTAGAAAACACATTTTTTTTCTATTTTACACTGTCAACTATGCCTCATTTAATTTGCCTATTTGCTACAATGCAATCATATAAAAAAGCCATGTAATAGAACTCCTGACTCATAGTAGGCATTCACTGAACACTTGGTAACTTGTTAAGCACTAATGTCAATGAAACATTTCATCTCCAACAGGCACATTAGTGCCAGATTAGTACTGGCCTCCCCCTTGAGGAGCCACGATTACCTCATGTCTCACTTCAAACAATTTATTTTTCTTGTATGCATGGCTGAGTTCAAGAGTTCTTTCCTTGTTTGAATTGGATATATTATTTTTTCCTTTTTTTGGTATAAGCCCTATATTACAGTAAGGGCATCCAATAGAAGTCTCTGAGAGTTATCTGGAAAATCTTTACACACAAATGTTTAATTTGGACAGCTTCCACATAAAAAGGGATGTGCACGTATGAACATTTAAAAAAAAAGGAAAGGTCCTGAA
Source organism: Panthera tigris (assembly GCF_018350195.1). Classification (NCBI taxonomy): domain Eukaryota; kingdom Metazoa; phylum Chordata; class Mammalia; order Carnivora; family Felidae; genus Panthera; species Panthera tigris. Next base: position 84,417,896 of record NC_056661.1, read on the forward strand.
GAGGAGACTCCTATTAAAAAGTGACATTCACCTAAACTCAGGTATAAAGCAGAAGAAGCAGAAGGAATGGATTAAAATTACGAGGATTCCACGGCATCTCATTCCATGACACCAGACTCCCTGAGAAAACAAGTTCTCTTCCAACAGGTAGATTAGCTGAAATGACTTCTTTCCTGTTTTCCGATTATAATTCTCTACATTTTTCCCTCATATGTTTGTTAATATGCCACAACCCACACTACATGTAATGCTTTTCACATTTAGCAATCAGCATAAAATGTAGAACATTAAGAAATGTTAAATCTAACACAACAGCCTCCTTCCCAAACGTAAAGTCAGGGGCTTAGAAAAGTTGATTCTGCCTAAGCACATCACAGCACAATTGGAATTTAGACTTGGTTCCAAATCTCAGACGGTGGAAGCACACACCTCAGCATCATGGCCCCCTTGCTCCAAATCACAAGGAGCAGCATGGGGTACAGGCAGTTCTGTGTTTGGACTGCCTGATCGGGGATAGTTTCAAACTGAATCAGAGGCAACTCATTTGGGATATCAAGTAAAAGTAATCGTATAATTCCATAGCATAAACTTCTGGGGAAAATTTTTGGTCTTACTCTCATTACATGAGCTTCTGAGAACGGCTGCTCACTTCCACAACTGTTTTTGCACACTCAGACATAAGGCTCTCACCCTCTCCTTGGAGTGACATTTTGTCTTTTTGTCCTATGACTCAAACATGCTTCCTGGTGTTCCTCCTGTCCTGGACACAAAGGCTCACAGTTTGCCCTAAGACATGCTTCAGAAGCAGCTTTTCTGTGGTCCTTCATGGTATCAAAGCATACACTTAAATTAGGAGGAAAAGACCAAAGATGTCATTACAATGAACTCATACCATCAATTAACCATAATTTGCGAGGATCATCACTTATCTTTCATTTTCACTTGGTAGTCATTATTTCCTACAAGAAATGTTTCTAGAGTCCACTCTGAGTGCGAGGCACTGCCGTAAATGCAAGAGGCTATAACCTAGTCTGGGTTAAAGTCAGCATCACGGCCACTTTGTGAGCAGAAATTTCATGTCAGTGAAAAACAACATTTGCTATGTTAAACTGCCCTCTTCAATTGAAGTTAAGTGTATTTTTGCTTTATAGTCATAAAACATTATAAACAAAAGAAATTTATCCCTAATTTTATATATGAACATATCTCAAAAAATGTCATATATTCAATAAACCCATTTCCCTTAAATGTTAAGAAAATATTTTGGATCTAAGGATCCATTTGAATTTCTACCATTTACAGGTAACAAAGTTGAGACTGGTCCACAATCAAAAGGTTATTAAGGAAAGAATCAAGGTAGTTTTTTGACTCCACCATAGAAGACTTTAAATTATGTAATTAACCTCTTTCTAATTGCTACAAAACTTTGAGGCCCATTAACTCACTTGTCAAACATGAGATAGGCTGTAAGAATATCTGTTCTTAAAAATGCCACTATTGGTCATGGGGCGCCTGGGTGGCTCAGTCGGTTGGACATCCGACTTTGGCTCAGGTCATGATCTCGCGGTCCGTGAGTTCGAGCCCCACGTTGGGCTCTGTGCTGACAGCTCAGAGCCTGGAGCCTATTTCGGATTCTGTGTTTCCCTCTCTCTGACCTCCCCTGTTCATGCTCTGTTTCTCTCTGTCTCAAAAATAAATAAACGTTAAAAAAAAAATTTAAAAAATGCCACGATGTTCCAATATGGCAAAGAAATGAATGAAACTTGTGTTTTACAGACTATTATACAGGCAATTCTATAGCGAAGAAGAGTAGCAAATACTTTCCAGCAGTCTAAACAGAAAGGCCAGGCAGAGAGAAACTTCAGACTCAGAGGGAAAGCTGATGTGAGAACATAAGCCATCCATGCTCCTACAAACTGTGGCATTGTTTTCCATGGAAGCTGGTGCAAGGCAACCGAGATGTAAGCTGTTGCCACATGTTCGGCAGAAATACTGAAGTGACTGTTCCTTTGTAGAAGAATTTCTTCATGTGTTTATTACTGCTTTGATGTACATCATAAATTTCTGCTTAAAGGTCACAAGATTGTGATGACACATCACAAACCAGGTTGTAATAATATGTTGACTGTTGAGGAAAACTGTGTAAAGACCTGAAGAATAATAAACATTAAGGCCAGTGTATGAATTTAAAAAACACATGCATTAGATGTCCTTAAAAAAAAAAAAAAGGATTCTAAGGAAATCTTTGGTTCTCAAAGGTATAAGTAAAATATTTTATTGTTGAGTTGAAGTCATTCTTTTTATGAAGTCACTGCAGTTGCAAACTTCCATAAGATTATAGTTTTGTGACAACACTTCTCTTTAGAACGAGACAAGGAAGATAATTCTAACATTTGTTTAAAATTTTGCAACCTAGAATTTTCCCCTATATTTTATTCCTTAAGCAGAGTATTACCTGACATCTGAAATGTAAATATAGTTGCTTTTTATGTTTTCAGACATTGGGAACATAGCTCTTCTCATTTTTCTCTCTAATCCCTAGGTCAATTGTGTAAGGAAACTTTTTACTTAAAAAAAAAAAATCCGGGGGCACGTGGGTGGCTCATTCGGTTGAGCGTTGGACTTTGGCTCAGGTCGTGATCTCCCAGTTGGTTTGTGAGTTCGAGCCTTGCATCGGGCTCACTGCTGTCAGCCTGTCAGCACAGAGCCCACTTCAGATCCCCTGTCCTTGTCTCTCTGCCCACCCCCCCAGCTTGTGCTCTCCCAAAAATAAATATTAATAAAAAAAAAAAAGAGTCTTTACACTGGTGACTTCATCTAAAATTCCAATAAAGTAAAAAAATGTAACAGCTCTTTGATAATGAGTTTTAAATACAAGAGTCAATTCGAAGTGATTGTTACACCCATGTATATTTGTTAAGTTCAAAATCTCTCTCTTTTCATTACTATATCCCAGCCAAGGCACCTATGAATTCTAGCCTCACTGCCCCCCAACAGCGCTCCAAATACCACATTTGTATATTTGCATGCCTTGCTGCCCTGGTGATTCTGCCTCTGCAGTCCTGTAATCTAACTGTCCTGTGACTGCCTAGTGAGCCATTAGTTTATACAAACCTGCTGTGCTAAGCATCTATTACAACAAACCTGCTGGTGACATATTGATTTTTTAGTTTCAGTTGTCTCCCTTGAGACTTCAGAGCAGCTGTGTTTTTTTGTAAGATTCCACTGAGCCTACAGCATACTCACATTATCCACTGAAAGCAATTCAAACGGAGGGATAGTTGATCACTGGTGAATGCATCTCCTGTTGAAGATGCTCACAGTAAAGACCAATCAGCAAATTAATTAATTACAGCTTTGCACATATCACGTCATATTTTTAACCTCCGGTAAAGTGCTTCTCAGTTGGTATTTGTGCAATAAGTGTATGCTGTATATGCAGTATGTATTCCTATGTCCATGTATTTATGAAAAAAGGCTTAGCTGAGCATGTATGTACATTCAGAAACGAAACTTCTTAAGGATCACTTTCTTTCACAAGGTCACCCATGGCAAGTGACTATTTGAAGTGGCTTGGCGATCAGGGATTCGAAATTCTAGGAGTAAAACATAATATCTTAAAATTTGTTAAGCTTTGTGCTAAAAAGTAGCCAGCGCTGGTTAGATAAACCAGCGTTTGTCCTTAACGCTGAATAATATGGTTGAATTTATATAAACATTAAAAAATCTCACTAAGTCAATTATTTTCTTAAAAAAAGACCAATGAGAAAGGAATTAGGATATTTCTAGGCAACAAATATTGATCAATTTTTCTCTCATTCTAACACTGACCACTAAGATCTTTAAATGTGTGCATGTAGATGTAAAGTCACGAATAGGTTATGTTAATTAACCGGTGGCATATATTTACAGCCTCTCAGGGCTTAGCTTACACAAACTAGATAAATTATCTAGATACATACACACTAGATAAATTATCCCATGAAAAGATTTCTATTTTAATGTAGCGATGTAATTTTAGAGATCAGATCCAAAGTTTAAGGCATGGGTCAAATAAATTTACATGTTCTCACATGGAATCCTTATTTAACATGTTGATGAAATTTTAAATGAAAAGAGTTACTAAATGTTTAAAAAGATTGAGCTTGCCAATTTATAGATAGCATCCAAAACAATTATTTCAATTTGGTTTGCCAGAAATAGGTTGAGAAAACAAACGTCAATAAATAGAAAAGAGTGACCCACTGAATGCCTCTCACTAAGATTTTTGTCTTCAGTAAAGGCTGAATTTAGAGTAAAGCAGAAAGATTAAATTGATGATTTACCTCCCCAAACCAACATAAAAGTGGATGATTCAAATTCCCAATTCAAAGCATTGGTAGCATGTCTAACAAATTATAGTATTAAGAAATACAGTAGCCTCAAGGCAAAAGTTAAAGGGTATTACCTTCAATCTGTCAAACCAGTTTTGAGATGCTGGTTATAGGCTTTATGGTTCTTAGAGTTCATTATAACAAAGACCTGTTCCAGGAATTGAAAGCACTGCCTACCTGAGAATAAAGAGTAAATGAGCCTGGATACCAACCTGCAGTTGTGTATCATGCAAGAGAATCTTAAAAGACTCCAAATTTATATCTTTAAAGCAATATTCAAATAGTCAACATGATCGAGTATAGAGGCTTTCTATTGATTTTTTATGTTATCTTAGACATCCCAAAGAGTAAAATTTTTATTTTAGTTTGACACCAGTAAATAGTCTATATAAACAATATACAAATAGTCTATATAAAGAAAAAAGAATGGGAATATAGATTAATGTCTAAGAAGTCTCTTTGCATGTTTTAAAGATTACAGATTTAAACAAAATAAAATGAAACATTTTAGAAAGATGTCCCTTGGCATTTTTTTCCCTTACACCACTTAAAGTCAGAGATATTCCTGAAATGGCCTCTAGGAAATTTAAAAAGAAATATTTTGTACTTGATATGAAATTATTGACATAAACACTAAGTTTACAGTACTAATATAGTGAAGAGACATCTGAAAGGAAGATGATACACACTGGACATCTATTTATATAGTATATGACAAAGAATTCAAAAGATCTGTTATTCTTAAGTAACTGAATTTTTGTCTTTCCCACTACTTCTGTTTCATGTCGCAAAGGTGTAAAGATCTTTGAAATGGTTCTGATTATGCCTGGACATAGTAAACATTTTATATATCTATAACCACAATAATTACAGAAATACACTAAGTCCAATTAAGGAGATACAATATGCTGTATTTTGTCTCATAGTTTAATGCTACAATGTCTTTGATTTGATTGTATATTTGAAATATGTCCTGAATTGTATATCACAAAAATAAATGTCTATTTTTCTATTTGATCTCAAAATAATCCCGTTGAGAAAGAAAAGTTATTATTATTTTCATTTAGATAAGAGAAAAGGAAAGACTGTGAAGTTTAAAGGAATAGGAAGTAAAATTAAAACTAGAATCTAGGCCTCAGTATTCCTAATCTTGTACACTTTGTGTTACATATAATCACATACATACAATCTCCTTTTTATATTATGGATAAATCTGCAAGTAATTACTTATCATGTATAATTACCTTTTAATATAGAAAGTGTCATTTTCTTCTTTCTTATATTATCACCCATCCTTGTGACTGACCTAAAATACCTGTCATATAAGTTCTAAATTATAATTCAGTTTAACCTTTAAAATATATTCTTCTCAAAGAGATATGTTTATAAATTTAGTGTGCATTATTAGTAAAATGTATATTATTTTATTTATTTTTAAAATGTATATTATTTACATAAAAATAACACAATAGTAAACATTTCCAAATACAGTACAATATTGTAAAAAGTAGTTATTCTAAGCATAAATGTGATGATAGAAACGATGAGACATTGTACATTATAAAAAGAAAAAAGGATTCCTTTGTGTAGCACCCTCCTAAATAGTATCCAATAATAAAATATTTTTGTATCTATGACAATTTTTAATACCACAGTCACAAATAACTAATTTAGTCAAGACAACCATGGGTTTGGGAGAGGGAAAATAATCATTCAAATTTTATCTTTGCACCTTTAAGCAAATTTAGCAACCATATTATTCAGTTTTTAGATGTTTGATCTTCTCAAATGCAGTCTATTGTTCTCATAATTGGAAAAACTAATTAAAATGTGTAGAAGTGAATCAGATTAGATGTGTGTTAAGAGAAACCATTTGTTTTCAGAAATCTAACATATTGAAGGCATTGACATTGTGGCTAAAAAGTCTGTTGTCTTTGACAGTCTGGGCACTTTTCCAATTTAATCTAGCACATTTTCAATATGTAAATCGTTAACATTTATTGCTGTCACTTTCGGATAAAATTTTACCATGGCTCAATCAAGGGCAAGAAAAAAGAAAGCTTATTTTTAGTTTTGATCTCCTCAGTGGCTGATACGGGCAAATGTTTCCTGAAGGAAGCTGAGGGTCTTCCAAGGTTCCAAAGGTACCCTTTACTTGCCACACCCTTTTCAACATCGACCATAAAACTCAATGAAAAGATTAATGACAAGGTTAAAAGTGTACAAAGAAATATGAAAGTAAGTTCAGAAAACTTATAATCTTGAAAGGGTACTTGGTAAAATAAACTTTAGAAACCACTTCTAAATAACCTAAAGGCTCAAAAATGACCAAAGTTGCTTTTCACTTGAGGTTTGGCTGAGTTTTTTTATTATATATACTTGCTACTTTTTAAATCTGTTGGTCTGAAGGCTGAAACACATATGTTCAGTGGTGACTGAACTTTCCCCAACTAGCTTGGCACATAATGAACTAACTACACAGTTCATGGAGTTCCAAAAATAACCAAAGAAGAACCAAGAGCTCAGTAGTATCTCTACAGAGAAAATGTAGATTCTAGCTAAGTTTTGTTTGTTTGTTTTGTTTTGTTTTTTAAATACTGTCCTGGATCATGTGATATTACTAGCATATTATCACTTTTCTCCGAAACCCCCCAAAACAGTCAAATATCCTGTGTATGTATCAAATAAATGCACAATCTAGATACAATGCTATCATTTTATGATCTTTCCAGTATTGTATTTTAGTGTATTTTTTTTTTTTAATGTTTATTTTTATTTTTGTGAGAAAGTCAGGGAAAGAGGGAGACACAGAATCTGAAGCAGGCTCCAGGCTCTAAGCTGTCAGCACAGAGTCAGATGCGGGGCTCAAACTCATGAACCATGAGATCATAACCTGAGCTGAAGTTGGACACTTAACTGACTGAGCCACCCAGGCACCCCTTTTAGTGTATTTCTTTATGAAGCATATGCACATGTAGTCTGTATGTTACCTGATGCCTCCCTAAGCTAACAAAATTTAGTGAATCTTGCTTCAAACCCAAATTTCTTGGCCTACTACAATCAAAAGTCTTGTACTTCTGTTTTACTTCTTGGTTCAGAGCAGTCTACATATACTTCTAACCCATGTGAGATAGTGTTTGGATGTTCCACTTTCCTGCTGATTTCCACAGAAATTTCAGACACACTCAGCATTTTGTGATGCTTAGCAAATTTACAGATGGCCCATGAGTGAGACAGGAGTATCTCATCAGTCATTAAAGCTCTTTTGTCATCTTTCCTCTACACTCCTTCCTGAGCCCAAACTCCTGATATGTGTACCTCCTCACCATGTACAACGTACTGCAGTGAGTCCAATGTCCCTCCATCCCTATCCTCCCTCCCCATGATACCTCTACTGTGTGTACTAGAAATAGCCAGAAGGCCAGTTTATCAGCTCCAACCCCCCTTCAAATTCTGACAAATGGACTATATCCATTGCATTACATACACACAAAAAATTCTTCAAATAATTTGGGTTCCATCTAGAGGAATGAGAATGAGGAAAGAGAACTTAAAAGCAATGGAAAGCAAAGAGACATAACTATGTTTCTTTTTCATACTCTTTTTTCTGGTTTTAATGGTAAAATACATTGATAATCAATTGATTAATTTTTTTTCCTAAGGGGAAATATCTAATTTTTTTAAAGAACAAACAAAAATATGCAAATTATTTTTTTGAGTCCTGGGGAAAAATATTCTACCTTTTCTGCTGACTATAATAGTCAAAATCAAACTAGAAACTACAAAGGTACCAGGACTAGAAATTTCACCTGCTTAACTGAAATATATTATCCAGACAACTGAACTATTATACTTTGCCTAAATCATGATTATTTCCCCCACACTAACTAGAAAATTGTATTACTATGGCATTTACTCTTGGATGGAAAAAGCATTTGGAATGGTGGAATTCAGGGGTGCCTGGGTGGCTCAGTTGGTTAAGCGGCCATCTTCAGAGCAGGTCATGAGCTCACAGTTCGTGAGTCCGGGCCCAGCACCCGCTCTGGGCTGACAGCTCATAGCCTCAAGCCTGCTTTGGATTCTCTGTCTCCCTCTCTCTCTCTTTGTCCCTCTGCCACTCACGTTCTCTCTCTCTCTCTCTGTCTCTTAAAATATAAATAAGACATTAAAAAAAACTATTTGAAATGATGGAATTCAAATAAGAATAATTATGTATTTTTTTCCCTCTGATTCTTCTAAAAGTGCCTACCATGTGTTTAAGATAATAACTGCAAAAGTTTGAAATAGTAAATGTCTTCTTAAAAAAGATATATTCCGGGGCACCTGAGTGGCTCAGTTGGTTAAGCGTCTGACTTTCGCTCAGGTCTTGATCTTATGATTTGTGAGTTCAAGCCCCACATCGGGCTCTGTGCTGAGAGCTCAGAGCCTAGAGCCTGCTTTGGATTCTGTGTCTTCCTCTCTCTGACCCACCCCCACTCACACTCTGCCTCTCTCTTTCAAAAATAAATTAACATTAAAAATTTTTAAATACACACACACACACACACACACATATATATATATATATATATATATTCCTCCATTTATTTTTCTGTTAGTTACAGGCTGCTTCATTTAGAAATACAACTTTGTAATTACTCTTTGCATAATGTTAAAATCTTAGGATCACATACAAAATTATTGGCTTGTATAGATAGTCTATTTACAGGAGACAATAAACTACTGCTTTACAAACTGACAGAGATTACTTTGACATTTGATTCATCTTGCAGTTCTTTGTAATCTTTCACAGTTAAATGTTGAGTACATTCCAACGTTTTAATGGGAGATTTAGCACAGATTATTGAAATGTATTTACAGAGAGACCATTCTCTACTTTAACACTTAATGGGGTCTTTAAAAAATATATATAATATCAAGGTCATCTATATCCTGCAGAGTTATATAGATTCTTTTACATACAATATTTCAAAGATGGTCATGGTATTTACTTCTTTTCACAGGACTTTCGACTTTATTATAGACCTGTGATTAAGTTCCATATGTATATTGCCTAAAAAAGGAGACAGAAGGAGGTCCCAGACATTGTAGGAAAATGATGTCCTAAGAAGTGTTGAAACCAAAGGGAAAAAGAGAGAGACAGAGCATCCTATAGATAACAGACACTAAGACATTCCAATATGTTTTGAGTTGAAGAATATAAGCCACTAGATCATTTTTCACAAATACAGATTCTTCAAAAACATGGTCTCTAGCATTCATTTTTAAAGTAATTTTTAAAAATTCAGGTGTAAGTATTTTGTTCTGGATCTACTCAAGTTCCTAACCAAACTTCCACTCTGAATAAGTGACTCCCCTGTTAAAATTAGGCATGTGTGGTTGTATTACGATCTTTTTTTCCCTCTGTTTTCCATTGCTGTAGCATGAAAATATTTTGTCTCTTGTGAACTTATTCTAAAACAATATAGAACATTGACTATTCTTAGAGTATCCCCCTATTTTTCAGAAAAGAATGGAAGTCAGGAACAATGCTGTATTAGATAATCAAAGTTTACTTCAACCTCTTGTCCCTAAACTCTTTCATCAGAAGATGATTAATGGAAAAAAGGCAGAAAATGTGATGCCCAGAGTTTCTGCTTACTTTTAAATAACAATCATCCCCTTTCACTAGTTTATTTACATTTGTCTCCTTGTCTAGCTCTCCCTTTTTCTTAATGTTGTACCTTGAACTCCAACCGACTGGCCATGCCAATCAACTTATCTGAACATTTGGGAAACACATTAGCCAGGTTAGTTTCTCCAATCCAATTTCATCCTAGTCCCTACAAATCAACATCGTTCAAATCCATCACATGATGGCTGAGACTCAAACAGAACAAGTTGGGAAATTAATGTCTATACCATTGCTCTATTAGATACACTCCCCACCTTTTTTCATGGCTGCATGTTCTTAAACTGTACACTTTCTTCAGGTAAAACTCAGATTTTACACCACCTCTTTTGTTGTTGTTGTTATTGTTTTTTATCTCTTTAGCCTTCAATACTAATCATTAACAGTGTCACCTACTGACTTATTATTTTCTTCTTCTCCTTAATGGGATTGTATATTCCTGGAAAGCAAGGAATCCATCATTTGCGGATATTCTGCTTAATAAAGGAAATGATGCCTTAAATGCGGTAGGTCCTCAATCAGAAATTTTTAAATCAGAAAATATCTTGAAAGGCTTGATGGAGGTATCATATTGATATAGGGCATTGTGTATTTTGCATTAGTTGTCATCCAGTGTTTATGTAGATTCTAGCTCTGAGATTACATGAATAATTCAGGGAATTACATTAAGGATATTACCAAGGTATATCAAATAATTCCTGAAAACAAAAGACCTGGACTTATCAAAAAAATTAACTTAAATTTCCCTTCAGCCATTATGAAACAGATAAGGATTTTAAAAACACAAACAAACCTTAAAAAGTTACAAGGATTTTAATGCTGTGTCATGACTGAAAGGTAACGGAAGACATCTCTCTACTTTGGCTATATTGCTATAACTCACTTGAGTGTTAACTTTTGTCACACATGAATGATGAGAAAACTAATCTCACCTCCCAAAGTCCTTTCACCATTGTTATGAAATAAATATCCAGTTTATAGTGCAACAAAATAATTCTTCCCTTGGTAGACAATACAAATATGTCAAAATAGTTCCTGAATATCGTGAACTAAAGTTTTAACTGTGGCAGTTGCATAACAGAGTGTATTAGAATATACTACTTTTTTCACATTTAAATATGGGGGCCTCTATTGATAAAGAGTCTAAAAAAACTGAATTAGATTTGTATATGTGCAATTTAAACTCCTTGTGCCTCCCTGGGGTACCTCGGTGGTTCAGTCAGTTAAACGTCTGACTCTTGATTTCCTCTCAGTTCATGACCTCACAATTCATAAGATATAGCCCCACATCAGGCTCTGTGCTATGAGCACAGAGCCTGCTTGGGATTCTCTTTCTCCCGCTCCCTCTGCCCCTTCCCCTGCTCACGTGCACGTTCTCTCTCTCCCTCAAAATAAATAAATAAACTTAAAAAAATAAACCTCATGTGCCTCCCCAATAAAGTGGAATTCTTCATATCTAGTATACTTATTTCATTATCATTTTAGTAGAATGTTTATTAGAATTAACCTTTACATGATTCATTTTTTTCACATTTTTCACCAGAAGGATTATAGGAGTTCTTTAGAAATACAGAGATCATGGATGCATGTTTCTCCCAACAGAATTTTTTTTTAAACAAAATTCATATATTTCTCCAGAGAACATGTTTCCAAAGTTAGAGGGATTTGGACCTGCTCTGATACTGGCTAATTAGCACTTCATGGGTTTGGGAGGCAGAGGACTATAAATGCTTTCTTTTTTTTTCTCTTTGGGATGCTAACTGTAAACAGTAGGTATAAAACATCAACACATGTTTATTTGCTTTTGGTTCAAAGACTCTCCTAGTTCACAGTTCTCAATTTATCTTTTATGATTGTATCTTTTTAAAGCCTGATTAGATCCATTCTTTCCCTCTTATCCTTCCCACTGCATTTGCAGTTTTGCTACATACCCCTTACATGGATAGGTAGAGAAGAGAGGGAGGATGGTGTGGGAATGCCGTGGACAAGTAACAAATATACTCAAGTTGTAGTTATTTGCCTAGTGTCCAAGATACTCAATCTCTTAGGCTTTAGCTGTAATATAAAAGGGCCAGATTAAATGACCTCTAATTTTTCTTTCAGCAATAAAATTCTGATTCTAAATATAGGAAAGTATGCATATTCTTTCTGGCCATCAGAATGCCACATAGCATTTTACTTCAGTTAGACTGTTAGAAATAAGACTGCAACATAAAACATGTCTCAATCACTAATGGCACCCAACCCAACCACCATGACCTGATTTCTTCCTAATTGATTTATTCCACCCACCCCCTCTCTCTCACATACACACACTCTCCATAAATCCACACTCTGAAAGTGCCATTTATTTTAGTTAAAACTTTTCCTAAACTAGTCTTTACTAATGGTGCTTAATCTCTATGTGGCTTAAAGTAACAAACCAAGGAGTCTGTGTGTGGTGAGCATGTGGTCACGTACAAGAGGAAATCTGAATTTAAAGGGCAGAAAGCAATGGAAAATGGAAGCCAGCTGACTAACTCTGTTTTTCCAGCTGTTTCACTAGTAAAAGAAATTCTAATAAAACAGATAGTATTTCTTTATAGCCTCATTAGTTTTCCCTATGTAAACTGACAATGCAGGGCAGTGTTCCCTGAATCCAATGTTGAGATACAGTAATCTTTTAATTTTTAAAATATATTTATTGATGATGTTTAACAAAGTGGCAAAATTTCATGAACATATTAAATGTAAATGTGAGGAAATTCTAATGCTTGATAAATAAAACAAATTCATTTCCTACATCAAAGTATATATTAGCATAGAGTGATTAGAATATGGCAGAGATTTATAGGTTTAAATATAAAAGGGTCTTAGTAATATATGCAATCTATTAATTATCTAGGTAGAAACAATGATTAGCTTTAAAAATACACAGAGGAGAAAAAATCTCTTATGAAACATCCAGTTACCTCATTTTCTAAAATATCTCTATGATCTGCTAAAATCAAGGTGATGATTCAATTTAGGGCTATCTAAGCAAAGCTCATCCTACATAAATTAATTATGTCAAGTGTTCTTATTTTTTTTCCCCCACAATTCACCCTTAACATTGACTGTCTGATATTTAGGCATGTGATACTAGTAAATGAATAAAGTTTGTAAGTACTCCCTCATTAATTTTTTTCATAATATTTTTTTAAAATGCAATGAAATGAAAAGAGAAAATACAGAGAGCACAGCATTTTAAATGTAAGATTTATGTTTAGTTTTTCCTATCAATCATAGTATTCTCACACAATTTTTAGCATAATCACAATACTGTAATTCACATTATTATGTGATTTTTACATTTATTTATTTTTGAGAGACAGAGTAAGACAAAGTGAGAGTGGGGGAGGGGCAGAGAGAGAGGGAGACACAGGATCCGAAGCAGGCTCCAGGCTCTGAGCTGTCAGCACAGAGCCTGACGCAGGGCTTGAACCCACAGACCGCGAGATCATGACCTGAGCCGAAGTCAGACGCTCGACCAACTGAGCCACCCAGGCGCCCCTATTATGTGATTTTTAAAGTGGCTTTTAAATAGCCCTACAAGCACAAACATTAGACTCACTTATTAATCTGTAATAACAAATTAATCTATAATAACAATGCAAGTGTAGAGAACGTGAAAATGCTTCAAACCACAATGAAATCAGCATCTTAAAGTAATTACTCACAGTACCCATTGATATTATCATATATTATCATTTGCATCAACTCAAGGTAACAGTAAAAACTCTTGTCATCTGCCCATTAGTCATTCCAATTATGGGAGTTCTTTCTCATCTTACTATCTCCTGATGCTGTCAATTAACTAGGCCTCAATCATATGCCCTTTTCAAGAACAGGTACATCTCAGGTTACCTTTTGTAAAAGTGTCTAGAGTAAAGGAAAATAAACAAACAAACAACAACAACAAAAAACAAGGATAGAAAGGGAAGCAAAAAGCCATGTATGTAGGTAGCCACCTAGACCAGTCTGTAACAGTGACATGGAACCTCAGCTGGAAAACACTAGTAGCCTATGGGGCAGTGTATGGGGTTGTAGGGCAGTGATCAGAAATATTAAATTTGGGAATTGCCATCAAAACACAGAACAACAAAAAGCAATATTCTTTTATTTTTGTTCCTTATTGGATAAGTAGATCTCTGGAGTGAAGAAATGTCTTCTTTTAACACTGGGGACTGTAAGCAGTAAATATAGTTTAAAAAAAAAAAAAAAAAAGGCATAAAAAGACTGAGTAGGGAAGACCACAGTTTTCAAACCGCTCCTCTGCCCAGGTCAATTCTGGCCTCCCTTTGAAGGGTAGGGTAAGTGAAAACAAGATGAGGTGTGCAAGGCAGGGCACACGGACAGAAAAGAGGGTTCAGACGTACAGAAGAGGAAAGAATGAGAATCAAGAAACTGAAGTTCAACAGAAAGGTAACTGGCTGAGGAAAAAATTCAGAAAATAGTGCGAAGCTATCTAACTAGGTGAAAGATTAGATACTAGGGAAAACAAAGAATTGAATGGAAATTCAAGCTAAAAATATTAAGAAGAAGGTTGCACTTACAGTTTAAAGATTAAAGCAACTATGCTACTTGGTTTAAATATAACTTTTAAATTAAGAGTTTCTTACTTTGTTATGCAGTATCTTTATTAATTGATATAGTCAGATTGTACAGAACAATGGATCATAGTTATGTTGAAATTAATACATAATGAAAAATTCTAAATTCTTTATGAACTATCATAAAAAATAATGAGAGAGAATTTACATGTAGTTTATGTAGACCATTTCCATATTTGTTTTTCTTAAAAAATTTTGCAGATTTAAAAAATGAAAAATATGTAAACCCAAAGACTAAATCTGAAATAATTCTTATTAAAGATGAGTAACATTGAGTTCCATGCATAAGAATAATAGAAACAAAGATAGAGATATGTATCATAATAATAATAAAAATGAATTATATTATTAGTATATATATGCTCCAGGTAATGATTTTTGTCTGTCAATATTTAGCAAAATATGGGCAGAACCAAATCATATCAGTCCTGCTGCTCACAGTACCAGGGGATCAGACTTCCATAATAACACTGTGTTGTATATCAGAACACTTACATAAGATATCTCTTTCCTTAGGGGCACCTGGGTGGCTCAGTTAGTTAACTGTTGACTTCGGCTCAGATCACGATCTCACAATTTGTGAGTTTGAGCCCCACGCCCCTGTGCTGCCAGCTGAGAGCCTGGAGCCTGCTTCAGATTCTGTGTCTCCCTCTCTCTTTGTCTCTTCCCTGCTCATGCTCTGTCTCTGTCTCTCTCAAAAATAAATAAACATTAACAAAATTTTTTTAAGGATACCTTTATTTAAATAAATATGTATGAAGCTAGGATATCTGGTGATACGTTTTAAATGATTGAATAAAAAATTTTATGAACTTTTTTAGATATGATATAATGGCCTATATTATCACAT
Organism: Panthera tigris; assembly: GCF_018350195.1. Lineage (NCBI taxonomy): Eukaryota > Metazoa > Chordata > Mammalia > Carnivora > Felidae > Panthera > Panthera tigris. The sequence continues at coordinate 84,433,421 of NC_056661.1, forward strand.
TAACTCCAGCCTACCCATAAGTTCTCTAACTTCTACTAATCATAGTGCCTTGATAAATTCTATTCCAGAATCTGTCAACATAGCCTATATGATTTTATAGGCAATTTGTGCCTTTGTCCAAACCTTAACATATGCATATACCTACATATTTATGAAAAAAATCAGTTGTGCTGTTGTTGATTCCCTTCACTAGATAAACATTTCTTAAATGCCCTTTCACAACATACTTTTTTGTAACTAATATTTTCAGAAACAAAGACAAAAGTAAATGTATTATTTTGTTCAATTTGGGTCAATTCATGTTCAATATCATGAACATGATATATGTATATATTTTAGAAAGCTATGATACAAACCTTGTTTTATTACGCTTACTTCCTTTTCTAATTATATATTCTTGAAAGAAAGAGTTCTATTTTTCTTTTATGCCCAGTGCCATCAAGCATTCTTGAAAGAGCTTTTGCTTTAGCTAGAAATGATTTTTTAATCCGTTATTGTGTCAAGAGTAGAAAACTCCATATTGGTGAGGTTTAGACAGATGAGCATAAATGAGTAAAGAAAACCAGGCTAGAAGGGGATAGCCCTACTCAGCCCCCCTCTATACTTCCTAATCCTCTGACTTTTTAAGACCAATGAGAAATATACAGCATCAACTGAAATCTGAGTTTTAACAAAAAGTTTATTTATCTATTTTGAGAGAGACAGTGCACGTATAAGTTCGAGTGCGAGCAGGGGAGGGGTAGAGAAAGAAGGCAAAAGAATCCCAAGCAGGTTCCACCCTGACAGCAAGGAGCCCAAGGACAAGGGAGATTCTGAACCCATGAAGTCATGACCTGAGCCTACCAAGAGTCAGCCGCCAAACCAACTGAGCCACCCAGGCTCCCGTAGACAATATATTAAGGGGCATGGAGTAGATCTTAGTCATCTTTTAATTCCCTTAGCTTCATACAAAATTATAAAAATAATGCCTAACATGTAGATTTTTACTCTGTGTCATATTTGCTAAATGTTTTACATACATTACCACATTTAAAATTCATAAGGAAAATATGAGGTAGCAACTAATTCATCTTTAGTTGATAGCTTAGTAAAAAAAAAAAAAAAGTCAATGGAAGTTGAGGAAATTGCCATGAATTACATGGCTCCTAAATGTTGGAGAAATATTTCAAACCCAGGCAATCAGCTCCTAAGACTGACCTATTTGCCTTAGCCACAGCTTGTGCAAAATAGAAACAGTTGTTCCATGGTTTAAACCAGGCAAAGATAATAGGTAGGAGGGCCTATTCACTACTGTCCTGTAAATTATCCATTAAATTTAAGTAAATAAAACCCTTCTACCTAATATGTGAATTTATAAAACATAGTTCCTTTATGACTAGTTCATAGCACAATCATATAAATACTCCCTCACTTTTTTCCTCTTTACTTCTGAGATAACACAGAAACAAGAATGAAATGTATAATTTGTATTTTAGTATGTGTTCCCTGAAAGAGATGTTGGACTAAATGGCTTAAAAATAAATTGGGGAATATTGCACTATAACACCTCATTTCGCACATTGTACTGAACACCCTGGTATAATTGGGTGGGGGAACTGAGTCACAGTTTTGCCTGCTAAAGTGGGTGGTACAAGGAATTACCGCACTTTATTTTGGTGTATAAATTCCACCTGAATAATATAAGAAAAGTCAGGCAATTTTTCCATTTGTCATGTTAGAATTAAATGATGATATGACTTTTATCAGTGATACTCTAAAACAAATAAGTGAAATACTCCGTGGAGGTGGGGGGGGGGGGCAGGACCAAAACTACCTTTGACTCATGACCCTAAGATTTACGAATGTGGCTATTTTAGTATTTTACAAAAGTGATTTCCATGTAGCATAGCAATTATTTTTGTACCACTGAAGGAAGTACAGTTGTGAAATCTGCATTTTAATTTATTTTATTTTATTTTTTTAACATTTTATTTATTTTTGAGACAGGGAGAGACAGAGCATGAACAGGGGAGGGTCAGAGAGAGGGAGACACAGAATCTGAAACAGGCTCCAGGCTCTGTGCTGGCAGCACAGAGCCCGACGCGGGGCTTGAACTCACAGACCGTGAGATCATGACCTGAGCCGAAGTCGGCCGCTTAACCGACTGAGCCACCCAGGCGCCCCGAAATCTGCATTTTAACACACATAGAGTTGTATTCTTAAAGTCTACTAGGCCAGAGATTGGTATTTTATTCCCAGAACTATTTTATTCATTTATTTCTTAGTTGTCAGTTTGCTTTGTTTTGTTTATATACTTTGCAGGACCTGCTAACAGGTCCTAAATAATAGAAGCACACTAAATCTAATCATTTCTTTTAAAGGTAAATATGTATCTTTCCATTAAAGATCAATCAATAAAGTTATAGGTGGAAGCTTAGAAAAAATGATACCTGAGTTTGACGTGACTGGAATCCTAAAAACACACAATGTCCTAGAATACCATTTGCTGTTTCATTTAATAAGTGGCTGACTAATTTTATTCTTCCTAAACTGCATCCAACGAGTAAAATGTGTTTTCTGGTGTTTGCTCATTTTATATATATTGTACATTTCAAGGTGTTAAACATAACTTCCACAAAAACAGAAAGTTTTTTCCCTCTTTTTTTCTCCAATGAAAGACATCATATTGGTGCACTGAAACATACACCATAAAGCTCTTGACAATGGCCAAGTTTTTAATTCATGCTGTTTTAATGTAAACAAGTAAATATGACATATCATTTTTGGTCAACACTGACTCTTCAAAGGCCCAAAGTAATTGATGTTTGTTTTGTTTATTGACCTGCTCATAATATTGCTTTGTTTATTTCTATCTCATAACTTTTACACATGGTATTTTACTCCAGACATCTTTTGATTTGCAAGTATGCAGACATATTTCCTAAGCTAACAAAAGCCATGTCTATCCTGCCTACGTGACAATAGTAGGGTCACAGTACAAAGCCCAGAGACCTAAATCAAGGTAATTTTCTAAGAAGGTTAAAAGTGTTTTAAGAAAGGTATCTCTGAATTATTGGCACTTCATGATCCTGGAACTTAGAGCTAGACAGAGTTTGATTCACTACTTTTGTGCTTTCTGACCTACTTCTGCTCCTCTCTACTACTCTAAATTGCTGATTCAGATATAATTCATTTGTTCTTTGATTTTCAGGCGTTTATTAAGTACCTACTACACATCATGCTCATAAAAGAGGCTAGAAAAGCATGATATAGGAAAAAAGAACAGAACTTCTCATTTCCATATGTGACATATTTTTTTCTGAGAAGAAATCTTCCCTATCTTATACCTACTCCCATTCTTCGCACCTATACTTCCCATACTTCCTGTACTTCCCACCACTACTACCTATAATCTCGTAACTTTCTAGAGAGTCTGTTATCCAACAATTAGGCACAAAATACATACAAATGAAATTACGCATGAGAGAGTATCCATTGCATGAAACTTATTTAATCTTCTTAGCAAGAGACTCTGTGTCTGGTAATGTAACATAAATGAAGACCTAGCTTAGGTTGTCAGGAACCTCACTGAGATGTCACTACATTTCAAAATATAAAGGAAATAGAAAATAAAACATAATTTTCTAGGTCATGGCTTTGCAATGGATCTTCACATTTCACACAGAAAGGAAGGATATCTGTTTACTTTCAATGGGTTGTCAACCCATTATGCTGCATGACTATATTGATTATTTCTCTGGCATTGCAAATCTTACTTATTGACTAAAGGAGCCAAAATTTACAGTTTATCACTATGCTGGAAACCATTAGAGCAACAGATTGAATACAGTTCTCTTTCATTGTTAAAAAATCCTTGTAGATCTCATGTTCTTTAGTAGAAAGTGAACTTCAGGGATTTGGGGACAGTAATTCCTAACGTAACTGCAGACTGGAATTGCCTGGAGTAGTTTCAAAACACTAGTTTCTACACCCCATCCCTAGACATACTGACTTAAAAACTCTGGGTGTGGTCTTGGCAACAGGATTTTAAAGCTCCCAGATGACTCTTACGTGTAGCTAATGTTGAGAATCACTGTTCTTAAAGGTCTTAGGTTGAACTCATTCACTCATTCCCAAAACTCAGAATTACTGATTTTTTAATTTCTGGTTTAATTTCTTCTGTCTTATACCCTTATGATGTAGGGACAAACTGCTGATGGGAATGAAAGCCCAGAGAAAGCATGAACTCTGGTATAGAATTTATTTGGGGGCATGGAAGATGTTTCTGAAGACCTGATTATTTTGAACTTCTGGTGTTTAAGACAGGCTCCTTCATGCCTTTGCTCTATCCCTCAAATATGGCCAAGATGGGGGCGGGGGGGCGGGGAAGGAGAGAAAGAGAGATCATGTGAGCACCAGAGCTAACAAGAGAGATTTGGAAATCAAGAAATGGAAAGGATAAAAGCAGTCCCCCATCTCTACCACCACTATAAACAGTTTCGGATTTTTAATGCTGGGCATTTAAAGACAATTTGGCAAACTGGAGTCAAGCTGTTTGTCAACTGATCAGTCAGGCAGTGATACTGATTCTGCAGTTGCAGGCACTGCTGGGAATTTGGAGGTAAATAACAAAACAAAATCCTGCAGAAGTGCCTTGCCTCAGAGGCTTGGAGACCTTTGGTTAAATGCAAATATCTCTTCCTTGGCATTCCAACTGAACTCTGCTCTCAATCTAGTTTATAACCATGATAAAAACTGTAATCCCTTCTAGCAGAATAATTAATGCCAACAATGGGTTTAAAGCCAATATTCTAAACCAATTTAAGATAATGTTTTTATTTCAAAACTGACCTCTTCTTGTTGTCTGTGCCTCTTTTATGGCCTGGTGTGCCTGGTATACCAGTTCTTTATGAAGTTGGCTTATGTTGCTGACAAGAACAGGTGGTCACTGAAGAGAGGATTCATGCTACACTTCTATTTGTATCGAAAGATGTAACACACAGCATTGCACAGGATGGGCACCCTAAAATATTCCGGGAATTCAATACAGTTCTTTGGGTCTTTTTTCTTAATTTAAATAATGTATTAATGGAATCTATCTAAAGTAGGGAGGATGAGTGGGAAGCAAAGGAATAAGAGACAGATAGACACAACACTGTTTATAAAAGTCTAAAACTTTTTTTTCATACTGACCCATAATTTGCCAATAATCAACCCTAACCATATTTCCCAGCTTTCTCTTTAAGGTGAACATAATTTGTAGTGTTGGCATGTAATACAGATACTTGTATACCTTGAAAAATATCTATGAGGGGGGGCTGGGTGGCTCAGTAGGGTACGTGTCCAACTCTAGATTTCAGCTCAGGTTATGATCTCATGATTCCTGAGTTTGAGCCCCTCATGGGGTCTGGGCTTACAGCATGGAGTTGGTTTGGGATTCTGTCTCCCTCTCTCTTTGCACCTGCCCCACCCCCTCTCAAAAATAAATAAATAAACATTTAAAAATATCTATGCTATTAATGGACCTCAGCAAGCTTATCTTTAGTTATAAAAATCTAATATATAATCTATAATCTACCCAGAAGCAGTTTTAGAAAAGGTTTTAAAATTCTGTTTTATTATCAAATATTTATTAGAAAATTTGGAAAGCAAATATGGTTATTTGTTGTAAAGATAATTTCACCTAAGTGCTCAGGACACTGAATTTCACTTCCAAAGCATACATAAATGACACATCTTAACTCTAGGCCATCTTTAAATCAGTTCCTGTTACACATTCCATCAGCACCTGAGCTCTGAGGCTTTCACCATTTCGTGAATAATTTCAGGCTAAGCTTGATAATCTTTTTCTCACTTCAATTAAAAAAGAAGAAAAACCAAAGAGGGGACATGAGGAAAATAAACACAAGGTGATAAACTGCTGGATGAGTCTATTTTATGCTTTAAATTTCTAATGTAACATCTGATATGTCTACACATAGCTATATGTATAGAAAAGTGTCAAATACATATCAGAAAATTAGATAGGAGGAGAAGTAAATAGTGCAGAGGATCATTCAAGATTCTATAAAGAAAAACTGCTGAAAATAAACCAACTACAAAAGAGACATAGCTAATATAGGCACAACGAAGTGAGAAGCAATCCTTTCCTTTCACCTAAAATCAGAATGTTTTATTTTTCTGTAGCAAAGCAATATGTACTCCTTTTTCCTTCAACAAAATATAGCCTATTGAATGTTCTTCTCCTCCTGTAATAGAAAATAGCTTATAGCGCTACAGTTGATACAATTAAATGAAAAACCAAAGTATATAATACTGGCATAAAGATCTCCTTGTTTATCCTACTTAAGATATGAAAAAAAAACCCCTGCATATCACACACACATTATAAGATCCTCTGGAAAAAAAATTGTGCATAATTAGATTTTCACACAATGGTTTTAAAACTCCAGTCATATCAGCAGGTTTTGAGTACTAATGAAAAATGGAATTGATACAATTATGTTGAACAGTGGCAGGAAACATGCTTTTAAGAGAATCAGCTTAAAGAAAAAATTCCCAGTTGCATGAGCATTAAAGCTGTCAAGACGTTAAGCTAAAGATCTTCTCTCTGTGCCAGCTAACCCCCTGCCCGACTCAGGAAAGTAACTTCCTGAAGCCATGCCAAGCCCTTTGCTTGAAAATAACATCTTAATTGGTTTCTTCTAATAAAATTCAAAGTGTTCATTTTGGTGATGATAATACATTCATTGTTTTATTCCAGCTTAAAGTTCTGGTCTCTTGGAATGTTCTGAGTATTACTGTTCAGGGGAAAGGAAAGGAAAGGAGAGGAGAGGAGAGGAGAGGAGAGGAGAGGAGAGGAGAGGAGAGGAGAGGAGAGGAGAGGAAAGAGAAAAGAAAAGAGAAAAGAAAAGAAAAGAAAAGAAAAGAAAAGAAAAGAAAAGAAAAGAAAAGAAAAAAAAAAAGAAACGCTCATGGGTCTGAATTTATGTAGTAACAATAGGTGGATGGACCAGCAAAAGTTGGAAGTTTTTGATGCCAAGAAAGACTGCTTCTATTTAAATCCAGATTTGTATATAATACCAATGAGATTCTAATTACTTCACACTGTTTGCATCATTATTGCTTAATAACGTGCATGTGTAAATACAGAGCCAGGTTGATAAGGTTTAGAGAATGTTTAAGGCTCTTACTGGCAACTGACACAAGATAAATTATCCAATAAGTCTTTTCAAATCAAGGGATAAATTTAAGTCATGAGGTTTTGTTTTTGTTTGAATTATAACAACTAGTGTGTATTTAAGAGGTTGGAAAGTTATAAAAAGAGCTCCAACATATTCACTGCATCATATTATCAAAACTTCTACATGCCTGGTCATCATCTTAAGTTTCTTTATTGAAAGTTTTTCAATCTAGTCTATTGAATGGTTTGTATACATAGAGACAGAACTCTAATTTCATAATGAAATTCAACACAACTTTTATTTTATAGAAGCCAATTTTATTATCACTTTGCTGCTATTCATTTATTCATTAAACAAGAATGAAGAGGTCCCTGTACTAAGAATTACAATTCTGTTGGAATTGCGCTTTTACATGTAATGGTCTCCAACACTTGAGAGAAACTGTGGCCACATACACCACTTTTACCCGACCCAAATAAGCAAGGTCAGGAATACTAGGGTATTTGACTCCCTTTACTCTCAGTTTCTAATTTTGTTAGTGTGGTCTTAAAATCTTCAGACTCGTGTCCATTATCAAGTTTCAGTAATGAATGAAGAGCCAGCTTGGTGCACTTCACACAGTTTGTACAAAATTATGTCTATTTACAAAAGAAAAGAGGTCGTTTCTAATCTAATTTTGTGAAATGAAGACTTTAGAAAATGAAACACGGAATGAAAGATTATGTTTCACATGCTATAATTGGAAATCTGCTAACTCCTTGGCAATTGATGCTAACTACAGTAAGTAACACTAGCAACCTGGGTTGTAAGACTTCACTAGCTGTCAAAGCAGCAAGCCTAGTGAACAAATTCATGCATTGATGGTGTCTTTACATATGATTTGCCCCATTCATTCCCTTTATGTTCCTATTAGCTGTAGTAAAAATGGATTACCTCCTTCTGGCAGGTTGTTATTCAGCAAGTCCTTTAGTTCTCGCCATTCCTCGCCATCAGTGATGGGAAGGAGGCAAGGCTCAAATACAGAAGTCACTAGAGTTTCTTGCTCTGCCCCTCAGCTCACTTGCACCAAGCTGTTACTGCACACCTGTGTTGCAGTAATATGACAAGTACTAAAGTGTTTGCCGAGCTAATCACCCAATTATTATGCAAATATAAAGTTGTGGTATTTGAACCTTTAAAGTAAGAAAACATATAAATAATATATTAAAAACGATACCAGGAATATAATAGCTTTTTTTTCCCCTGACTTCTCAATTTTTGTTCTGTGCATTTACAGGACAGTATACACTTAGGAAAGACCTAATTTGTTGTGTGAAACACAACAAATCTTTACTCACAGGGTATGTGTATGTAGGTATGTGTGTGGGTGTGTGTATAGAGAGGACATTTATTTTTTACTCAGATATACATCCCCTCTCCATAACTGATTCTATTTTTAGAAAGTGAAACTCCATACCAAGGAAATAAGATGTTTTTCTTGAAAGAATTTAGCAACTGTTTCTCTGGTGCTATTACTCCTGCAGAGAATCAAGGTTTTCATTTTATGATATCAGCTGTCTGACCCTCTTCTTAGAAGAGTAGCAATTATTGTTTGTAAAATTATATTGCTTTGACTCCTTTGGTCTATCAATTCCACTGAGACTAGAGACTTGATATTAGCCATTACATTACATATAAGATTAAAGGTGAGCAATCTTAGTTGGGGGTGCCTGGGTGGCTTAGTCAGTGTCTGACTTCAGCTCAGGTCATGATCTCACAGTTTGTGGGTTCAAGCCCCACATCAGGCTCTGTGCAAACAGCTCAGAGCCTGGAGCCTGCTTCAGATTCTGTGCCTCCCTCTCTCTCTGCCCACCCCCCCCCCCCACTCACGCTCACTTGCTCTCTCTCTCTCTCAAAAATAAACACTAAAAGAAATTTAAAAAATATGACCAATCTTATATTCAAAGTCTGGTATCTGCTCATTATTTATAAGAAAATAGTTTCAGTGAGGAAGTAATTTAAGAATTAATTAGGTAAAATATTTCATACTTTTTAATGAAGTATCTTAAATGCTAGCAGGTATTAATATTGAGAAAGGCAGGAATATTAGGCATGTTCACTGATATCACTTCAAACGAGTACATAAGGTTATTTTAATGATTGGGGCGCCTGGGTGGCTCAGTCGGTTGGGTGTCCGACTTCAGTTCAGGTCATGATCTCCTGGTTGGTGAGTTCGAGCCCCACGTTGGGCTCTGTGCTGACAGCTCAAAGCCTGGAGCCTGCTTCAAGCTGTGTCTCCCTTTCTCTCTGTCCCTCCCTTGCTCATGCTCTGTCTCTATTTCCTTAAAAAGTAAATAAACATTAAAAAAATTATTTTAAAGACTGTTTTCCTCCTAAGGCAATATATAAATAAGCAGAATAGAATATTCTAAGGATTGACAAAGAGGAAAATGGTATCCTGATGTATATAGCACAACAAAACTCTTGATTATGGGCGTTGCAACTTGGGAAAGGCAAGACAAAGCCTGTTCATTCATTTATATAATTAGAGACAAATAAAATACGAATTTTTGATATTTATTGCCTCAACCTTTCCAAAGAGAATTGAGAAACATTTCTAATATAGTGTTAAAGTTTGACATAATAATCCATAAATTATTGCTACAAGGACAGCTATAGTTAATTTTTCTCTCCATATACCATTTTCTCTAGTATTGTCTCTGCCACCATCAAGCTGTGTCTGTTAGCCAAAACAGCCTGTCTGGGCCTTCATGCCTAACTACTTCATAGGCATTCTGTAATAAAAGACATAACAAGTGGAAAATCTCCAAAAAGTTAAAAGCAGTCTGCAACAGTAACCTACCACTGTTGAGTTCTCAAAGGCAGTTAATTCCCACTGAATAAGGAGGGAAGGCTGAAAAGATGGTTTTTGAAAAGCATGCACCTTGAAAATGTAGAATGAACTTGCCATCTTTTACAGCTCAGCACATTGTTCCAGGGCTGGCGCTACCCTAAAATAGCACATGGCTCAGCACTGAGCTCTCCCTTTTATGTGCCCTTCTTGCCAACTCACACTTCTGCATTAGAAAACGTCAAACTTTTCTGTTCCGTGCTTTTAAATTTGTTTTCATTAACAACAGTGGTCCTCAGGAACAAAGAAATGAAAATGCAGAAGGCAAAGAAGTGCTGGAATTTGCCCAAAGCTTACATTTGAGCTCTTTCTCGATACTTTTACTTTTGACAGTAATGGAACTAAAACCAAAATGATAGTTTTTCATACCTTGTTATATAAAAGATATTTAGGAAATGGAAAAATTGAGCATATCTTGGTGTTATAGTTAGTTGATGCTACAGTGGTATCTGTAACAAAGAACCAATCATTTTCTTTTCTTTAAGAGAAAGTGTAGGCTATGTTGAACTTATGGAGACTACTCTGATTAATTTGCACAGTGAGGTGAAGGGAATGAATAATAAATTTTTCTACAGTCATCCTTTGTCTGAGCTCAAACTTGTTTCCACAGCCACAAAAGAAGACCTTACCCACAGCAACGAAATAAGCATGTTCCACAGTTGTAATTCCCTTATCCTCACCTGGGTGAATCTGAAATTAAAGGGGCGATTAGGGGCAGTGTAGAGAATGAATTTTATCTCCTTTATTTTCAGGAAGGATGGATGTTCTAAAAGAAAAGCAGAAGTCTACTGTGACACCTTTAACATGATAAAGTGAGTTTACAGAATGCCTGAGAAAAATGTTCTTTTCTTTTAATTGTGATTTTGTGAATCTTAAAACTAATTCTAGCAACATCTACCAAAATGGCTCTGGCTCTGGCGTCTGACTGCTTGTGTTTTAACTGTGTCCTTTTCCATCCCTGTGACCTCAGGCAAGTTACTCTTGCAGAATCTCCATTTTATGAGGATAAAAATAGCACCTAACTCACAGTGTTGTTAAGAAAATTAAAAATAATGCCTGGCACAAAGGCAATATTAATGTTAGTGATTATTATATAAATGCAAATACATAACCAAAATTATTTTGTAAAAACATAAGATAATATCCATGATATTATGGATATTATGGAATATCCAGGATATTATGGATATTATGGATATTATGGAAAAATGCATATCTTTATTTCTAAGTGTTCTTCTAAATCAAATTACAAAGAAAGGTATGTAACATATACTTTCAATCTACATATTTGAGTAACACATCAAAATATTTAATCAACATGTGAATGAGTATAAACCAGGTTATCTAAAATAAGCAATCTATAGATTCAATGTAATCCCTATCAAAATACTAACAGTATTTTTTCTTTATCAAGATACCAATAGTATTTTTCACAGAACTACAGCAACAAATCCTAAAATTTGTATGGAACCACAAAAGACCCCGGATAACCAGAGCAATTCTGAAAAAGAAGGAGGAAACTGGAATTATCACAATCCCAGATTTCAAGATATACTACAAAGCCATACTAATCAAAATAGTATGGTACTGGCAAACAACAGATACAAAGATCAATGGGACAAGATAGACAATGCAGAAATAAACCCATACTTATATGGTCAGAAAGAAAACAAGAATACAATGGGGAAAAGACAATCTCTTCAATATATGGTGTTAGGAAAACTAGGTGACACATGCAAAAGAATGACACTGGACCACTATCTTATACCATAAACAAAAATAAATTCAAAATGGATTAGGGACCTAAATGTGAGACCTGAAACCATAAAACTCCTAGAAGAAAATATGGGCAGTAATCAGTCTTAGCAATATTTTTCTGGATCTTTCTCCACAACCAAGGGAAACAAAAGAAAAAATAAATAGGATCAAATCAAACTCAAAAGATTTTGCACAACAAAGGAAACGTTCAACAAAATGAAAAAGCAATCTACCAGACAGGAGAATATATTTGCAAATGACATGTCCAATTAGAGATTAATATCCAAAATATATAAAGAACTTACACAACTCAACACCAAATAAATAATCCAATAAAAAGTGAGCAGAGGGGATCTAGATAGACATTTCTCCAAAGACATACAGATGGCCAACAAACACATGAAAATATGCTCGACATTACTAATCATCAGGGAAATACCAACCAAAGTTACAATGAACTATTACCTCATAACAACCGGAATGGCTAGCATTTTAAAAAGACAAGATAGAAGTGTTGTGCACTGCTGAGAGGAATGTAAATTGGTGCAGCTGTTAGGGAAAACAGTAGAAGGATTCCTCAAAAAATTAAAAATAAAAATACCATATGACCCAGTAATTCCATTTCTGGGTATTTACCCAAAGAAAACAAAAACACTAATTCGAAAAGATACAGGTACCCCTATGTTTATTGCAACATTATGCACAATAGCCAAAATATGGAAACTACCTAAGCGCCCCATCAATAAATGAATGGATAAAGAAGATGCGGTATAGACACACACACACACACACACACACACACACACACACAGACTGGAATATTACTTAGCCATAAAAAGGAATGAAATCTTACCATTTGCAACAACATAAATAGAGGGCATTATGCTAAGTGAAATAAGTCAGACAGAAAAAGACAAATTCCGTATTACTTCACTTATACACAGAATGTATAAAGCAAAACAAATGAACCAACAAACAAAAAAACAGAGACAGACTCATAAATACAGAGAACTCTCCTCCAGAGAGGAGGGTGGGGGGGGATGGGCAAAACAGGTGAAAGAGATTAAGAGGTGCAAACTTCCGGTTATAAAATAAACAAGTTACAGAGATGAAAAGTACAGCATAGGGAATAATATCATAAATAACAGTGTAATAATGTTTTACGGTAACAACCGTTCACTACATTTACCATGGTGAGCACTGAGTAATGTATAGAATTACTGAATCATTATGTCACACACCTGAAATTAATATAACATTGTATATCAATTATATTTCAATAACATTAATTAGTTAAACCACCTAGCATCTCTTGATAGCTCAAGAGTTCAGTCATAATTGTTTCCACATATCTATGGATAATCATGGACTACGACACATTTTCTCATGGAATTGTTTTGATCAGATGACTGAATAAACATAGCACAAAACACTCTTAATTTCAGGTCATTGGAGCATCTCAGCTTTGTTCTCAATTTCAGGACCCTTGTACGTTTTTAAATGGCTTAATATCACAGCATCGTCTTTTGGCAACAGATTTAAGCTTATTAGAATTACTTTTTTATGCCAGGAAAATAGGAGTTTCCAACTTTTTTCTAAGAATCTTTAAAAGAAGACATCATTGTAACATATTTCTATCCTAATACTTCTCAAGGGACATTCTTTGCACTACTTAAATCTTCCCCAATTCAAGGCTGTAAAAGATATTTCATTTTATTTTGACCACTAAGAGTCCTGAATCAATATATATTACAGGGAAAAACAGACATGAAATTTCTCAGCAATTTCTTCTCATCTTCTGTTCTCAATGTGTTTATAACAGTTTTAACTTGCTCTTGTATCATAAATTTAGTGCTGCTCTACTTAAGACTCTTTATGATTTAGGTAATGTCCCGCTCATAATTGTATTTATCAATCCCTTCCTGATTTTAAAGACACTCTCACAGGGGAAAAATGCAGAGTTTTATTCACAGAGCATTCCTTGTTGAGTCTGAGTTTATTAAAACATAAATAGTTTATGTTATTAAAGATGTTTAATTGGCATTTAACTGAAACCGTCAGAAGGGGAATTAAGCTGTATTAACACAAGTTTTCCCAAGAACTAAATATTTCAGAAGATTCAATACAATCAGAAGGAGCGTTCTCCAAGATTAATGGAAAAATCAAGAACAATTGGCTTTATTTTTATCTCTTGGGCAACCATAGACAAACTGTTTTCAACAAATGTGCCTTGTAATGTTAATGCTACCAGAGTTCATAAAGACACTATTTATTATTTTGAGTTTATTGTCCAACAACAATTCATTTAGCTCACTAGTTCCCAGGGGTCCTTTTATTTGTTGTTTAATTATTATGCTTCTTGTCAAATGAGGCAGGTATTAAAAGATAAAAGGTGTTTTGTAAAATTTCGTCATCTTTCATTTATATACTATCGATGACCTGGAGACTTTGACAATTATATTAATGAAAATTTCAGCACTGAAAGAAGGCAAAAAAGCATCAAAGTAAATAACTGAAAGAACTTATAATCCTATGCAAGCTAAGTCCCTACACTTAATATACTTGTTTCCCAATATAACTCAGACTGACATTTTTATGTTTTTAAAACACTGTTGTGCACATGTAAATGTAAAAGTCAACCTTGAGCTGAAAAACTGGCCAATATTAGCTAAAGAAAAATGTATCCAAATGGTAGAATCTTTAATTTTTTAATTATCATTTTCCTTTTGAGTTTAAAGCCATGAGTCATAGGTTTCAATGGGGTGGAAAGCAGTTTAGTAGTAGGGGATCTTTACTGTTCTAGTGAACACCAGCAAAGAATTAATAGCAGTCACAAATAATCGACTTTTTTGCCATGTATTTATCAGTCAATTTATTTTTGAGTTTTCACTGCCTTAAATATTTCCATGGGCATCTTGATAACTCATAAGAGTTTCAAGCCAAGAGAAAACCTGAAGTAAAGCCAGACTGCTGTCTATTCAATAAAATGATATTCAGGTTTTTTGAAGCCTGTGGAATATTGAGTGCATCCTACTTCTTTATTTTATATTGTGTTTTGAGTGTGTGTGTGTGTGTGTGTGTGTGTGTCCCAGGCTTCTTTATTTAAGAGCAAAGTGATGAGTGATGTGGAGATATACTACTTCTTTATTTCTGGATATTATGTTTCTAGATCTAAAAGCATGCAAATAAAAATCATAATCTAATATTCATCAGGATTACTTAAAAATGTCTGATATCTTAGACATTTGTAGTAGAGAGACAAAACATGCACATGACTGAATTATTGCCTTTATGGCAACAGAGGTGGGACTGTGTAATTTTGGGTAACTCCTGAATTGCAGTTGATACCCAATCTTATAAACAAACAAGAAATTTTGCTATTTCAGTAACTTAATAATATAAATACTCATTAGATAATACAAGATAAACGAATTGAGTAAATAATTCTCAACTGAAGTAGTGAATTTTGCGGTGCCTGGGTGGCTCAGTCGGTTAAGTGTCTGACTCTTGACTTCAGCTCAGGTCGTCATGATCTTGTGGTTTGTGAGTTCCAGCCCCAAATCTGATTCCAAACTGACAGTGCAGAGCCTGCTTGGGATTCTCTTTCTCTTTCTTTCTCTCTGCCCCTCCCCGGCTCTCTCTCTCTTAAGATAAATAAATAACCTTGAAAAAATTAAATAATAAAATAGTGAATTCAGGTTCTGTTAATTTCTTCACATAGAAAGTATTCCAAAGAGCAAATATTCCTGAATAATTTTCAATTTATTCATGAAAAGAAAAAGGGTAAAAAATAAAATATAATATTTAACAGCCATTACTTTAGGAGCATGTATATAACCTATACTTGGTATTTATATGGATATATTTACATTTGTATTTTATTTTATGGGTCTATTTATACAGATATATTTCATATCAAGGTACAGAAGTGGATCAGAAATTATCCTGATTTAATTATCATGACTCCCTGCCTTCCTGAGGCTTTATGGTACTCTTTTTTTTTTTTAAAGCTTATTTATTTATTTATTTATTTATTTATTTATTTTTAACGTTTACTTATTTTTGAGACAGAGAGAGACAGAGCATAAAAGGGGGCAGGGCAGAGAGAGAGGGAGACACAGAATGGGAGGCAGGCTCCAGGCTCTGAACCATCAGCCCAGAGCCCAACGCGGGGCTCGAACTCACGGACCGTGAGATCGTGACCTGAGCTGAAGTCGGACGGTTAACCGACTGAGCCACCCAGGCGCCCCTTTATGGTACTCTTAAATGTCCCAAGAGTGGCAAATAGTTAAATGCAATTTCAAGCCATCCACTATGCCATGGTAATCATAAGAAGTAAACTAAGTAGATGGAGTTCTTATTAAGTTCAAGCTTATCATGAAAAATTGGACTTCCAAAAAAACCGAATCTTAAAATAATGCATTTGTGCATTACTTTAAAAGTCTAGACATATCTAGACATGCTAGACATACTAACTTATATATATGCCAACAGTATTAAGATTTAAGGCAACATCCCTGACAGGCCACCAATCAAGGCCCTTTGGAAGGCTGTGTATATATGAGATCTCTTCCTTTTAATATAAAACACTATGCTTCCAATCAAAACACACACAAAAAAACTCAGAGGTGCTTGGGTGGCTCAGTCAGTTAAGCGTTTGACTCTTGATTTCAGCTCAGGTCATGATCTCATGGTTGGTGAGTTCAAGCTCCTTCTCGGCTCTTCACTGATAGTGTGGAGTCTGCTGGGGATTCTCTCTAGGCCTCTCTGCTACTTGTGCTCTCTCTCAAAAATAAATAAAATTTGAACACACACACTCAACAACTTTCTGGAAGAAAATATCTAACATCTATAGAGAAGAAGGTCTATTAGGGAAGAAAATACAATAATTAGGAGATTTGAGAATTAACTGGGAAGGGTAAATATAAACGTTGAATTCCCAGACAACATTGAATCTCTGTATAATGTATAATGTAGGAAAAGGTTGTAACTAGATGGAAAATATTTGACCATCAGCAGTGTACCAGGATATGAGTCTAAAGTTATTCATCCACAAATTAACCAAAATTTTTCTCCCATGATGCTTTTACCTTAATGCTATGATGAAGAAATTTTGTGCTCTACCTAGTCTCTATCATTATTTTTAAATTAACTAAGATTCACTGAAGCGTGTTTATAGTGTACCAAGGCTCTACTGGTTGGGGAGGTACAGTGGTTAAGAAGTATCAAAATTTATGTTAATTCAACATTTATTGAACAATAACAAATGGCAGTCTCTATGCTAATTGGGGGGGACTAATTATAGTACAAAAGAAGACCATATTTGTACCCTAAAGGAATTTATAAATGTTAACTCAATTAGAGTAATTCTTTGTGTATTTTAACAAGATGCACACTATAACCACACAATACATTTTACAAATTTAATTCATTTCATTTTCAAAACAGTTCTATGAAGTGTGTGTCATTCCCATTTTACAGATGATAAAATTCTGGATTAGGGAGATTAAGTAACTACCCCAATGTAGCATTCCTCAGAAAGTAGCAAGCAACTATGACTTAAAATCAGCTCTGTAGGACTTCAAAATCTGTGAACTTTTATAAATTGTTTAGTTTTGTTCTGTCCCTTGCCCAAGTCCTTCATACAAAATGTTCTTGAAAGCAATGAGAGGAATTACTATACAAGCCTTCCTTAAAGAAGATGATATTATAAAAAAAAACAAAAACAAAAACTAAGCTTAAACATCATAAAAATTTAGGGCAATAAAGAGTCTTAGAGTTTAGTTAGCCCCCAAATTTTTTAACTGGTTGGGAGAACTGAGGTCCTGACAAAGTTTCAGAATTAATTACTGAGGAACCAAAGCTTGAAAACTCTGTTATTTTTTCCACATAAATGCTGTTCTCACTATACTGCACTGCCAATCAAATGTCCATACTTTTACATACATCAAAAAATATATGTTTAGACATGTTTCCTAATATTTTAACAAAAACTTCCCAGAGGTCACTGGAATCATGACAAACATTTTCCCTACTTAATTGTAACTAAAATTTTGTTGGTATTTTTCCTTACACAAAAAAGACAGAAGTTTTATGTACAAAATTAATTTCAGAACAATTATTACCAAAAATAATTGGTGATATTTTGTAATGGAAAAGAGGTCAGTTCATCAGAAGGCATAACACTCTTAAATAGGTCAGTATTAAAAACAGAAATTCAAAAACATGAAGTAAAAACTGATAGACCTGAAAAGAGAAATAGACAAATCCATAATTATAGTTGGAAAGTTCAACTTCTTCTGTAAGTAATTCAAAGAATAAGTAGACAGAAAATCAGTAGGGATATAGAAAACATAACAAACCATCAACTGACTGAATCTAACTGGCATTAATAAAACATTCATGCAATAAAAGCAGAATACAGATTCTTTTCTATGTAGGCTACATTCAGTGTCATAAAATGATTTTTAATAGTTTTTTAGAAAATCAGAAGCATATTATGTATGTTCTTTGACAACAAGAAACTGAATCAAAGATCTACAACAGAAAGATACATAAGACATACACAAATATCTTCAAATTATACAACATATTTCTGAGTAATTTGTGAGTAAAGAAAAAGTAAGAGGAGCAATTAGAAGACATTTTGAACTGACTACAAAACAAATTTTATCAAAATATGTGGAGCACTGCTAAACAGTGTTTCAAGGGAAATTTATAGCACAACTAGTTACATTAGGAAAAAGTTCTCAAATCAGTGATCTAAGTTTCCATGTTAAGAATTTCCAAAAAGAAGAGTAAATTAAACACAAGACAAGAATAAGATAATTTCATTTTAGAGCATAAACCAAGGAAATATTAAACAGAAAAACAATAAGAAAAAAAACACAACAAATCCAAAAGCTGATTATCTAAAGAGATCAATAAAAAGAAAAAAATGATTTCTACAGCAGTCAGAACATAAAGGAAGTAGATGTAAATTAATAATATCAGAAATGAAGAAAAAGACAGTACTACAGATCCTACAGGCACAGTGAGGATAATAAGGTAATATTATAGATGACTTTATGTCAACAAATTTAACATTTTAGATTCACAGCCTAATTACTAGGTGAAAAATAATCTTATTTTGAATCTACCTCATTTTTAAACAGAAACAATGTTAACATATTTAACTCAGTAATCATGTTTTATATCAATTCAAATATAAACAATATGTCCATTTTTCTCAACCTTAGAACCTTTTTGTAAAATGACATGTAACTGATGCTTTTTGTCAAACTATAGTATCAATTCCTGGCTATGTAAAATACTACAGGCTAAAGTCTCTACTGGATAAAGGCAGAACCATTTCAACAATGCTTTCCCTTTTATATTAACAAGCAAAACAAATTTGTCTATTGAATATATGTAGCCTTGACTTATCTTATGACCCTTATAGATTCCAAAGATTTTCTGAGAAAAAAATTACAATGACAATAATGCTATGAAATGTGAATCTGTTAAACCACCAGATTTTTTTAAACAAAAATTCAACTTAATCAAAAGGTATTTCATGAACTTTATATTTATTTGAAAAGCTATTTGGAATAAAATTAGAATGATAACAATTATAACGTGTAATATCTAATAGGAACCATAGTTTTTTTTAACATGCAAGATTTAGTTTGTACAAATGTAACTAATTAATAACATCTGAAATACATTCTCCCACAGGACAGATGACCATCTGGTTGACCTTACACTAGATCAATAGGGAAGGCAAATGTGTAAATCAATGTCTCCCAAATGTTATCTCTGCATCATTCTACTACAAGAAGGGATAAAACTTGGATGTAAGAAGAGATCTCATTTCACACATTTTAAAATTGACTTTGTTAATTGGACTGTAAGGCAAGACTGAGAGGATTCTTCTAAAGTTCCATCCAGAAAGAGACTGGCAGAAGACCAAGTAATGGTGAAGGAAAATAATTCAAGACAAAAGAGTCAGGAGGCAAGGAAATTCTGAGAATATAAAGACACAGATGATATAATTTGATGTTATTTGAATTTCCTCAGAATCATTTTCCAACTCATAATATTTGGCTGAAAAATAGTGATAGAAATTTTGAAATAAATAAAAGTATACACTATATGTATTTTAATTAATATATGTTCATATATGTGTCACCCTTACAAAGTTCTATATTTTGATGTAAAGAGTAAACCACTTTGGAAGAAATTTAGTAACTTATTGTGATATACAGAAAAGTTGTAATAAAATGAGAAACTTTAAATAATAAGAAATTTGGAAAAGGTACACTGAAACAGGTGCACTGTCTAATCTATTAAGAAGAGGATGATGAGCTGATTACAATTTATACCTTTTAACACTTTTTTTTGTCCGAGGTATTTTTCCTATGATAATATGTCTAAAATATAGTTCACTTCAGGAGTTTTTTGTATTAATTTAGAAATTATGGAGTTTCATTATTTGTTCTCCCTGTTGATATATATCTTTAATACAAATAAAGTGATACTCTGTATCTCTGGTTATTTCCTAGCATGACTCTTCAGAAAAACAAAATATCAGGAATTGGTAGAAATCTCAGATCAAAAGCTTATCGCATCATGCTGTACTCTACATATGCTATAAATTAAGGTAAGTCTCATTCTGCAAGAATCTGTTTTGACTTTGAGAGCATTTAAAATATTAGACATGGAGTATTTTAAAAATCCCATCACAACTTCTAGTCACTTTATATACAGTAGTTACTGTCCTACTTAGTATTAGTTTGGTTTTAAAAGATTATACTAATTAATTTCTTCTGTAAAAGATAAACTGTAAAGTCTTTCAAATATGAACTTGATGGATTATCTCTGGTGATACACGTGCTTTTACAGTTTACAAATTTTGGGTTAAGTTTGGGTTAAAAAAAAAGTTTGGTCAGATTTGATGTATTAGAGAGAACAGGTTCAGATAACTAACCTGTGGGACCACTCCATCTTTCTACATATTGGGAGACATATAGAAAAGAGAAATTGCAATACACCCTAATGCCTTTATTTTTCATTTGATTAGATATTTCATAGTTCTCAACTTGGAAGAAAAGGTATAAGTAGACTACAAGATGTTACAGTAATCAAAAAAAAAAAAAAAGACACTTCAAAGGGTCTGTTTTCCCTTTCTTCATAACTTAACTGGACAGCCATGGGTTTTTAGTGGAATGACTGGCTTAGAAGCTAAAGAAGCAATTAGAAGGTCACACACTCTAAGTTCTAAATAAAGCTCTTTCAGTGCTTATCATAACCTTGGGGAAAGCCCTTAGTGACTTAAGAAGGAAAGAAAAAAAATAAGATATCCATGTGACTGATAAGTGTCAGTCATACTGCTGTTTGAAATTCAAGATAATAGAGTGTTTCAAAGACACTGCTATAGAAAGTTCTGAGAGTTTACTGTTTCTCAAGTAAAATAAAATATGCTCAATGACACCAATGTTTATGAAGAACTTAAGTTGAAAGAAGTAATAAAAATATAAATAACCCTTATTGGCGAGATGATCTTCCTGATCTATTTCTTATCCCATACGTCCAACTAGTATGGGTTATGTGACTGACCAAAATCATCCATCTGTAAGTTGTTTGAACTATATACATCAAAGCTCATGGATACATTTGGCAAACCATTTCCTCAGAGGATCTTACACCTTTTACATTTGTGCAAATTTGAAATCACGCCAATTTTCCCAAACTTCTGAAGAAAACATTTGTACACAACAGCAGTCAAAAACATATTTCCAACTATTCTTTTAGATCCTTTTCAATTAATTAGGAGATTTTGCCAACCTCAGGAATGCCTTTTGGAAATGGAAAAAAAAAACACCATTAGAACAACATATGGAGAAACAAGTTTGGAGGCCAAGACCAAAACTTATGAAGAAAAATTTTAAGTAATTAAACTTGCATAGACTTCTCTGCTGATGAGCATTAGCACATTGAGGGTGTTTCTCAAACACCAGGTGACTATTAAGAAGAAACTTCAAAAAGGGTAGAATATACTTCAAGCATTTTCATAAACACATGTAGTAGAGAGCTTTTGCCTATGAACACATAATTTAAAATAGCCATGTCCTCCAAAAAGCAGTCCAGTAAATATTTTTAAAATTAATCAACATTCAATAATATTTTACTGTGTTTTATTATTAATGTTTGAATCTGGATGTGAAATTTTTAAAAAGACTTCAAATAACATTTTTCCAGAGTATTTATCTTACCATCAAATGTTAAATAAACTCTTGCTTGGGGCTGAGACGATCCTTTTACACTGATAGAACAAACAAATACTCCAACCAACACGAAAATTGCCTGGACTGCCATTTCTTCAGATTTGCAAATTAATATCCAAGAGAAAATACCTTTAAAAGAGAGGTAACAAGTTTGTTATATTTCATTTCACATTTTAGGAGCATACACGTACATGTGTGTGTTTGTGTGTGTGTGTGTGTGTGCGCGCGTGCACACACACACACACACATATAACTAGTGATCTAGACAGAGCACCTTATTCATAAAAGATATATCTGAACTTTTACAGTCATGCAAACAGTAGGAGGTGCTCTGACTTTGTTGCTTCGATGTGAAAAGTTGGATTTAATTCATTTATGTCTGGAAGTCTTTGCAAAAAGAGAAACTGTTTCTTTTTCCAGGAAATAATGCTAATCTTAAAGCAGAACAAAGCAGCTAGGAAAAAGGTATTGATTCCCAAAGGAAACTCCATATTTAAACTTGATCTAATAATCACATAACATTGAAAAGACTTGAGAATGGTACCAGTGGGTATTAGATGAAAACTTGTCTTTCTACCATAAATATTGTAGTAGCAAGAAAAAGTCACATGAAAAATCATGTATACCCACTTGCTTCCACCCTCATTAGCTCTTTTGGAGTAATATCTCTGAAATGATGTTTCTACACATAAATCTATGTGTGCTCAATCCCTGACCACTGAAATCACTCAAATTAGTTATCTGCCAATTTATACAGATGACCATGCAGCTGTTAAATGATGCAGATGAGGTAACCATGGACTAGTGCCAAGTTCAAACCAATGACTTAGTGGTGAGCAATCCACTGAACCATGTATCCCTCAATGCATATTTAAAATAAATCAACCAGAAAGCAAGCTGTCAAAATTCCAAAAGATAAATCAGAGACAGAAGCATTACCTTTTGAAATTGTAGCTATAAAATTGATACATGCTATTAACTAATGTCTGAATACTAAGGAAGATCTAGTAATGGGTAACTAGAGATCTATCTACAGCAGCTCTAGTGGCCACAATATGCAAAACAAACTCAGGACCATGAAAGAAATCCTGTCATTTTGAGTCTAATATAATTATACAATAAAATGACAGAGTTTAATCTAGAAATGTTTTACAGGTTACAACAATGCTAATCTTCAGTATTATATGGTTATTTACATTAAAATCTTAACACTATTTTATTTAAGAAAGAAACGCCACTAAAAATTGAAAAGACTACTTCACTAATACAGAAGAAAAAAAGTATTATATTAATTAAACAATTAAACTGAACACGCCATGTTGAACAACTGAAACATTTTAAACAGTGGATTTCCTAGGTGGTACACATGTCATAAGACTTAGAAACGAAACTGTCTGCCTCTTTTGCCACACAGATGGGAGGAAACCTTAGAGATGTTTGTACTGGTAATTTTCAAATGAAACAGTTTCTTCCTGCTTCCACAACCTCTTCACCTTGTCATACCTAAATTAACTTACAAGAAAACTGATTTTATAGGATAACTTTCCCTTAATGGTTTGCTCCCTGGTTTTGTTGACTTTATAATTAAACCAAAAAAAAAAAAAAAAAGCTATAAATATGCCTAACCTTCCTCACTTCATTAAGCAGGCAGATAATTACACATTTTTACGTATTGCTATTATCAGTGTCTTATCTGACATGTCTCACCAAAAGCGACATGTGCTAAAAAGTGAGAAGAATAATAGTGGAGATGAAATGACAGGTCAAATGAAATAAGTATACAGAGCAATGTGATTTCAAGTCTACCTAGCGATGAGAAGTGACTGAAAGCCAAGTGTCTTACATGTGCCCGCCCCCCTCCCCCCATATAACTTCCCTTTAACTCATTTAGACATGCTGTTTGTTGTTTTCACTTCTGATGGAACACTAACAACATGTAAGAAAAGGAATCTTTTATGTCCTCTCGAGCAGTTCTACATCAGAAGGCACGGAAATACTCCACTTTAAACTCTCCGCAGGTGTCATATCTAAAGAAAACTCAAGCAGGGCTCTCAGCAAGGGAAACACTTCCCTGACAAACTGCATGTGCTCTTCAGAATATGTCCAGACTCAAGCACACCGATGTGTAAAAAGTCGATACGCAGAACCAAAAGTTAGGCTTGGTATTTTGCTAAATGTGTAATGCTGACAATAAGGAACCCAGCTTACCGAGATGGGAAGAGATCAGCACGGAAAAGTCATCAATTTGCTACCGGTGTGGCTCCGCGAGTGCCTCTCTAGTCTTTTTCCCAGAAGACCTTAATTTCTAGAGCGTCCCAGCGGTGAAATTCTTTCTTCCCGGTCGTCTGAGTTTCTTTGTAAAGGAATCCTCAGCGTAGCAGTGCCGCGGCACCGGGAGCTCGACTCCGCGTCGCTCAATCAAGCACCTCGGAGTGAATGGAAAGTGGCCGGGCACCGGGGGCGAGCGCTCGGGTGTCCGATTACAGCGACGCGGCGCGCGGCTCGGGCTGCCCGGGCGCGCCGCCCAGCCGGCTAGCCTCACCCGCCCAGCACACCCGCCGCATCTCCGCCGCCGCGAGGCCCCACCCAGAGCGCGCCCGCGAGAGGGTGGCAGGGAGCCGCGAGGGCGGTCGGCGGGCGAGCGGCCGGCAGGGCGGGGCGGGGCCCAGCCCGGGACCCGCTGCCGGGAGACGCAGGAATGCGTCGCTGCAGGCTAGAGGTCCAGCTGCCCGAGTCCGCTCCTCTCGCGGTCCGCGGCGGAGTGAGCAACTCACAGGGTGCGCTCTAAAGCTTTGGTTTGTTACCGGCAGCTCTTGGAAGGCATACAGGATTTGCTTAGCCATAAATATCAAAGTGCAAAGCAGCTTTCTTGCCAGAAAAGGATCACTGCATCCTTTTAAGGCAAAGAGATGCGTTTTTAAAAGGGCACGGGTGTTATCCTTTTCCTGCTGAAGATTTTCTAAAACCGGTAGAGATAAACCAACTATCTCGTCGCAGTTTATCCTTTTAATGGGTATTGTTTCCCATTGCGTTTCCTTAATATCCCTAAGGCAGTAATTCTGTTGACCTCACCACATTGACTCCTGTCCAGTACTCTTCCCTCCTGGATAGACGTTCCCTCAAAACATAATTACAAGAAATTCCTTAACAATTTTGTGGAAGAAGGCTGTTCTGAACCATGCCAAGAGAATAGTTTACAAACTCAAAGGTATATTTCCAGCACTACTTTCAGGAAAACTGGTTACAGTCTGGAACTGGCTTTAATGTTTAAGTGAAAATTATTTCTACGGACCACAACGGACTACATAGTTGAACAGCGGTAGAAATGAGCTTTGACCCCCATAAAATGAGCAGGTAGTTGTTTAAAAACCACTTTGGGCTACAGCAGCCCACAGATGTCACTGTATGTAGAAAATATGGAATATGATTTCTCCAACTTGTTCTTTATATATATATATTTTCATTTATGAAATAAAGCAGATCACTAAATTCTTAAAAATTGTATCACAGAAAATACTTCTGGGGGTGAAAAATCATTGCTGGTGTGGGACAGTTGAATTAAATCTCAGGTAAGAGGAAGTGAACAGGTGATTAAGGCGTTTCTTCCTTGTGTCTAAGCACCACCTGTCATGTCCTGTCGACATAAACATGCCTAACTCTTTCTGTATAGATGAGCTATGAAGGGATGACATCAAATGCCATTTTAAGAGTTCAAAAGAATGTAAGTTTAGAAGTTCAAAATTATATTCCAGGGCAAATATTATCTTCAAATGTCTATGTTTATGAAGGAAATTACTGATTCAATGGATGGGGTGTTTAAAAGTTTAACACAGTTGAGCTGTTTTTGTGATGATTAGTGCAATAAAAATATGAGCAGCTCCTTAACATAAATTTTAGTAATGAATTTCATCCACCAAACATCTGACAGTTTTAAAAGGCAGATGCAAACATGAATAAGCACCAAGCACATTTATCTGAAGTACTTCTAAAACTGATTAAGACACCATATACCGAGCACTATTATCTTGCCAGTGATGTCTGAGTCATAAATTAAGGAAGGAGAAGAAGAAATCATTAGAGAAGATTGCTGTGAACCTTCACACAAAGTATATATTTGTTAATTTGGAAATGTGTAGCCACAAGACACTGATTAATTTGTAAATCGATGTAAGGTAGAATATATTTATACATTTTATCTTTAAGTTCCAGGGAACCAAGATAAAGACATGCATGTCAAATGCTGTTTTTACAAGGAAGTTTACTACCTATCTCAGTTTACAAAAATCCAAAGAATTAACTCCATGTTTCACACATATTTACAAAGCTTTGGAAACGATGACAAATAGCTTAGGTTTAGTCGCAGACGATGCAATTTGTGTTGTGATTCTGTCTTGTGTAAATAAACTTCTTTTCAATGTACTTAACTGAATGCATTTTGTTTAATACTGAGACATTTAATAGTATTTGCTTAGTACTGAGATATTTACCATTGGCCTCACCTCAAAATAAGTCATGAAATTATTGATAAGCATTAAGCCAAGGCACATTTAATTAGTGCTCATGCCTGCCTGAAACTTGGGCCATACAGTGAAATTTTAAGAGTGGCAATAGGTGCCCCTAATAAGAGTTCTCTCTGCCCCCATTTCTCCAAACTACTCAGAAACCTAAAACACCTTAATAAAACAGGACCTTTATATAAGAAATATTGATGGCCAGTGCCACTTGCCTAGGCTGGGTCTTTGACTCTTTCCCTAGACATGGGAAACAATATGAGCTAATTCAGTGAGCTAGTTTGGGAAAGGAGGACACTGAATAGATCCATAGGAGTAATGACACAATTCAATTTAGAGGCCACAAAGTTTGCCCTCATCAAAGTATCTTGGGAAAAAACAGCCAAGTTAACATATTTAGAATCAGTCTCATTAAGATGTTAAAGAAACGGTGTGGTGTCTTATACACTGAAGTTTCTCTGCTGTAGTGGCCTTATTTTTAATATTTTATATTTTTGATGGTCCTGAAAGAAGCCATTTAACTGTTGGACTGATTTTGAGTGATGTACCCATCTTTTGTTTATGAGTTGTGCAGCTGTGAATTCTCGTTTCAAATTTACAGAACGTAGACTGTTTTCAGATTTTTCTCCATCATGTAGATGAGCTATATGAATCAACTTTATCTAACAAAAGAATCTCAATCCTCCAGAGATGGAAAGTTGTCTTCTTATTGTCATAAGTAATATTTGTCTCAGGAGATTAGAGACTACATTTTTCCAAGCACTTTGTGTATTATATGAATAGCATTCTTTAATGACGTTACTATCTCCAAAAGAGAACACTGAAGCTTTGTCCAAAGTCACACACAGATAGTAAATATTGGAATAGAGTTACTTAAGCGTGACTGACTCACTGCCTTGAGTTCTTGAATATGAACCTGAGCAAGAATTATTCTCCTTCCTTCTCTTCTCTATCTTCTTCCTCTTCTCAACTTCCAGATACTAGCACTTTAAATTTCCTGAGCTTTATCTTTGGAAAGTCTCTGCCTCAAATGGTTATTTACTTTGTTTACATCAGCCTTTCTTCTCCTTAGGTACATTAGCTGCTCTGAGACCAAGCCGGTCAAACAGGTCTGGTCTAGAAATCTGTGTGTGCAATTACTCTCTGTACAGTTGATAGGCTTTAGTATTTCCTTCATTAAAACCATTCTTTATTTTTCAATAAGATGAGTGTACCTCTACTTTCATTCTTAACACATTGCTAATGTATATCCCTGACCCTTGATCTCTTCCTCAGTTGGTTAAGTGTCAGACTCTTGATTTCAGGTCAGCCTACATTCTAGGCTTCTCAAACTACAGGGCCACTGGCATTAAACAAACAAAACAGTTACAGTGGTTTGTTCTGGAGAGGAAAACTGGCCAGAAAGGGAATTTTCACTGTTTTCTTCTTTTTACCTTTGTAATTTTAAGCCAGGTAAATGTACAAACTCTTAACAAAATTCAGAGTTTAATTCTTCACCATTTGTTAAATATCTTTCAACATCTCAAACATAATAAAGTGACATATTTTCCAACTCAACCAAAATAAGAACACATTATCTCTAATGTCTACAAATTACAATATTTCAAATGTAAAAGTAGAATATTAAAGAATTTCAGTAAAAGAGTCTGCTGGTGACTTTGCTTTTTTAGTACTTGCACCTGATAAAGTTGTAAGAGTGTTGTGATCATTCACACTTGTATCACAGGGGTGAAATGCAAACTCTGTTTTGTCTTTATTCTAATATTTCATGTAAAATCTCTGTGAGGGGACTACATGACTTTAAGATGAATTTGATACAACTGCCATTGCAAAGCAATCCACCATTATTTCAAAGAAAATGCTCATTAGTTGAATATACATATATACATGCATCCACAATCATATTTCTTTGAAGTAAGGCAAACTGCTTTTATAGACCTATTGTATCTAATGCTCTCTTTCTCTTCACCTGGGAGTACAAAACCCTTTCCATATTTATTCTCATGGGAGAGCCAGGAGAGGGTTGCATAAGTGCCTCTGATTGTCAGATGTGTGTAATGAGGCTCAAAAATAATAACCAGCTGGAGTAATGAATTCAGGACTGTTAGTTACGGCTAATTGACTCCAATCTACAGCCCTTTAACATGGTCAGAGGCCTTTTCCATGTAATCTTCAGATTTCACCATTTTTCTACTCTTTATGGATTTTAAATGGTTGACTAGAAAGTAGAGAATCGAATTGTGTAAACAACTTTCACAACCTAGTAGAGACATTCTCATGATGAAAATCATATGCTGAACTCAAGTTGTCCTCTATTACCAGTGACTTCCAGAAGATGGAGAGGGGCATAGAGTAAACTTAAAAAGCATCATCTCCTTATTTTCCTTCCTTATTTTTTGTCATGATACTTAATGCTTTGAAATTTCAAGGGACATTTAATAACTTTAAAGAAGGACATATAATTTTTATTTTTTAACAAACAGACTTAAGTTAAAATATGCAACTCTAAGGGTACATTTCAGTGAAAGACTTCTTGTTGATGGATTGTATCCATTGCAATGGGCTCACTGAACTTTAGACCACAAGTGTACCAGAGGGGGGTATGCTTGAAAGAGCATGTATTATTTACTAAATATTTTACAAAGAGTACTTCTTTTAGTCTCCAAAGAGAAGACAGAAGTATCTCCATTGTGCACACAAGAAAGCTTATTCAGAAATTTGAGGTACCCTTTCCCTACCTGGGCCCCACCCCGAGGCAATAAATTCAGATCTGCCTGTTCCAGAGTCCATGTGCTTCCTGTTTTTCACTGCTATTGGTGCATCAATCTAATAGTCCAATAAATAGGAAAAAGGGAGTGGAGACCCTCACCTCTCTTCGTAGGCTATTTAGGTTCTGAAGAAGGTTTTCTGCTCTTGTTGGATACTAAATATTTCATCCCATAGATTTGTATTATAAATGCAGACATCCTATCTTCATCATGAACCCACAGCTTGAGAGCAGAATCACTGTCTAATCTTCCTGTACATCTCTTAGAACAGTTAGACCTGTAGTGATTAATGAACAACTTGACACGTAGACGGAGGAGGATTTTAGGGAATATGGGGGGAGAAGAGGCAACCAATAACAATTGGCTAGGTAATGGACCACCCAGTTACAAAACAAAAATTCATGCAAATTCTTTCATCATCCATCCAAATACCTTTATAAAATTATATAAATTGGCTTTATTCCTTTAAAATATTTAGTTTGTAAATTATGTGAATTTAGTAAATGTTAACCCAGAAACAAATTTACACAGTGGATTCAAGCCTAAGTAACATGAAACTAATCAATATCAGGGAAGATTAAGTCTGATTTTAAAATTACGGGTCACAGGGGCACCTGGGTGGCTCAGTTGGTTAAGCGTCAGACTCTTGATTTCAGGTCAGGTCATGATCTCATGGCCACTGTGGTTTTGATTTGCATTTTCCTGATGATGAATGATGTTGAATACCTTCTTATATGTCAATTGGCCATTTGTATGTCTTCTTTGGAGAAATATCTGTTCATGCCTTCTACCCACTTTTTAATTGGTTTATTTGTTTTTTGCGTGTTGAGTTGTATAAGTTCTTTATGTATTTTGGATACTAACCTTTACTGGATATGTCATTTGCAAATATCTTCTCTCATTCAGTTGGTTGCTTTTTAGTTTTATTTATTTCCTTTGCTGTGAAGAAACTTTTTATTTTGATGAAGTCATAATAGTTTATTTTTGCTTTTGTTTCCCTTGCCTCAGGAGACATATCTAGAAAAATGTTGTTATGGCCAATGTCATATTGTCCATTCAGTGTCCATATGTCCACTCAGTGTGGAGCCTGATGTGGGGCTTGATCCCAAGACTCTGGGATCATGACCTGAGCCAAAATCAAGAGTCAGACACTCAACCAACTGAGCCACCCAGGCTCCCTGGTCTTTAATCCATTTTGAGTGTATTTTTTGTGTATGGTGTAAGAAAGTAATCCAGTTTTATTCTTTCACATGTAGTTTTCACAGCACCATGTGTCAGAGACTGTCTTTTCCCCATTGCATATTCTTACCCCCTTTGTTGAACAGTAATTGACTATATAGTGGGTTTCTTTCTGGGTTTTCAATCCTGTTCCATTGATGGACATGTCTATTTTTGTGCTAGTACCATACTGCTTTTTTTAAAAATACTGTTTTGATTACTACAGCTTGGTAGTATAACTTGAAATCTGGAATATGATATCTCCAGCTTTATTTTTCTTTTTCAAGATTGCTTTGGCTATTCAGGGTCTTTTTTGGTTCTATACAAATTTTAGGATTGTTTATTTTGGCTCTGTGAAAAATACTGTTGGTATTTTGACAGAGATTGCATTATATCTATAGATTGCTTTGGGTAGAATAGATTTTTAAACAATATTTGTTCTTCCATCATGAGAAAACCATGTCTGTTCTATTCTGTGCTGAGCATGGAGCCTGCTTAAGATACTCTCCCTCTCTCTCCCTCTGCTCCTCCCCTGCCTTCCAGTGCATGTGCACGCACTTACTCTCTCTATCTCTCAAAATAAAAATAAAATAAAATAAAATAAAATAAAATAAAATAAATAAAATAAAATTACAAGTCACAGATTACCCGTTATGCCAACTGTCACAAGGGTTACCAAAAAATCTTTTGTTCATTTACTGAAGGATAAGGTTCCAGTTTATTTTAGTAGCTCTTACATTCCCTTTCACTCCTTTGTTAACATTAATCCCTCACTCCCTCTTACCCATTCCTTCCTCTGTCACTTTAAGCTACATATGTATCAAATGCCATACCTTAAATTCTTTGATCACACTGTGCCTCATCACACTTCTGTGGTTTTGCACATGCTATTTCCCCTATTTTTTTCCATCTCATCCACCTAGAAAATTCTCTTATTAATTGAAACTCACCTCAAATAAATCTTCTCTGTAGAAAATTCCTTTTTCTATAATTCTAGGCAAAAGCAGTAATCAAGTCCTGGATGTTATGTATCAATTGGTAACCTTATCAGTTTTGACGTCAAATAAATTTTTATTTACATCTCTAATACCTAACTGTGAGTTCTGCTTGCTTGCCAGTGTTAGTTTTGTTATTTGCAAAATAAGAATTACAACTACCGTTGGGTTGATTGGTTAATTGGATAGTATAATGTGTGTTAACACCTTCTCTCTCATTTCTGTATTCCCATAAATTTGTTTATTCCTTTGCTGTATCACTTAATGTTACAGTTGCATGAACATTTTCTCCATTGATGCCCAACTGCTACAGAACAAGACCCAGGAATCTTAGATATTTTTCAGCCAGCAGCAAAGCCAAGTCTTGTTGGATAAATGGTCATCCAATTAATTAAACCAAACTTTCCTTTCAGTGATGTTCTGTGGACCTTAAAAAGCCTAAATAAAATATTTTATTGTCACTGTTGGTGTTGCATTCAAACACGTGCAATTTCTTACAGGCTTCTTAAGTAACCATTTTCCAAGGTTCATAACTTTACTCTCAATGGTAATTATGTTGTATTTTTCCCTTTAGGCCATATTTGAATTTTAATTTGAGTTTGTAAAAACTGTGGGAACATTTGAACTGGCTGATTCTTGATCATCAACTACTATAGGAACAGGTGGTATGAATTAATCTTAAATTCTTTTTCCATTTAAGTTTCAAAATTAAAACTTGGAAAATATGTTTTGAGTTCTTTGTGTAAAATTTAAAACAAGATTCTGTGAAAATCTTGTTGCATTAAACATAAAAATAAGAGCAGATTAAAAAGAAACTAGTAGCAGAAATTCTTGGCATAGAAAGAGAAAAAATATCTGTTTCCAGAAATTGGATATAATTTTGTTTCTCTTTATGTTTTATTCCAGCTTTCTTCTACCAAGGTCTTAATCTGAAGCAACAAGAATATAATCTTTTAAGAAATCAATTTTCTAATTTTATTTTCATATTTTAATCTATCAACTTTTAGATTTCCATCTCCACTTCTTTCTTTATTTTTAAGGTATATATCATTTACAATAATCTCAGATACTAAACATCTGGAGTAATCTAATGCATTAATAATAGCATGGTGTTTAAAAACTTGCTTTACCAAAAGATTCTGCAGTTTATCCAAAAGATTCCTTTAATCAGCATATTCCCCTAATATATCCAAGTTAAAAATATACATACATGCGTTGGTTTTCAAAAATAGCTATGATTGAAATAGTTATAATACATGTCATCAATAATACCAAATATTCAGTTTTAAGATACAGTGAGGAAATTAATGCAAAACTTTTGTAATTATTAGCATATTATTTCAGGGATATATGGTATACTCTGTATTTATCTACAGCAAACCCATATTAACTAGGAAAAACAAGCATTTGTACCTCATGATTATAGAAGCTTTGAAAATTTTATAAAAGTAAACTTTATTGAGAAGCATGGAGCTGTGACCAGGGAATCAAGTGTTATTACTGGATATTTTTCTCCTTGATACCTTAGAAAACATAAATGTGCACCTATAACTCCAGAAAATCACTGGGTGAGATTTTATCTAGACAACTTTTCTTTTCAATATGAACAATTTGTCTTCCTTATTTTCAAAGGCCTACCCCCTAACTTCTAACACACATGCATATATTTTGAAAAAGTGTCCTATTAAAATGTTTTAGGAATATTCCGACCCTGGGTCTGCAGTGTTTAAGAACAAACACTAAAATATACTGTAATTCTATTATAACATAGGTATACTGAAGACATAACCTTAATTTTTCCAGTACAAATTAGTTCTGTGCATCCATTTATCAATGTTGTTACTGTCTATGTGTGTGTATAGAGACCAAATTGAAAAGGTTTCTACAGTGCAACAGTCTAATACTAGGAAATACTTCATTATTTGAGTTCCACTTAATTTAAATCTCTTGAGTGTGTTATAAGCTCTTTGGTAATAATATATTGTTTCTCCATGGGATTTATCTTTACATACCTTACCTTATGTATCTCCTGAGGTACAATTTGATTATATGACACATTTATACAAGATATGCATATTTGATTCATTTTGTTTCCCATTTTAAGGCTCTCTAAACCCATAATCATCTGTTGTTTTTATTCTTTTTTGCACTCCCTCCCTTATCAGCCTTTTAAAAAATTTATTTGGGATAATGATTTGAATGAAAGCAAAATATGGTGGGAGTATCTACAAATTAAACACAAGAAATTACTTTTAATGGAGGAAGTAACCTTGAAACAATGAGTCATTAAACAATGCACTGCTTAACACTCAGTGAAGTTTTGAATGTGCCGTGTTTAATTTTCTCTGGTTTGGAAAGGCAAACACGTGTCCTTTGCTTTTAAAGTTTAACATTTTCCCCATATTTAGACTTGAAAGAGATAATCTATTCACTGTGCAGTTTCATCATTTTTAAGCTAAGATTTTACAGGTTGACATAAGCTCAAATATGAATCTCCTTTTCTCAGGCATCATAGCCTGGTGACTAACCAAATCATATTGATGATCCATATTTTACTAACATGCCAGTTTACACAATAGTTTAACCCAAATAATGTACGGTCTTTTAGAATTTTTTGAAATGTTTCTTACATGGTGTTACAAATCAATACAGTAAGCCACCCTGGTACCTACAACCACTGTCCCTTTCCTCTTGTACTGTCAACTCCTCACTGTCATCTCTGAGACAAAAAGCCCATGCCTGCTGCTGAAATATGGAAGCATTTAGGGAATCAAAATTTTGCTTTCTACAATTCCAAAGAAAGTTGGAGGTGGAGGGAAATACTTTATTTCCCATTTCTTATAATTTCTAACAATTGAGTTTGCATCCTACTGTCTTAAGGAATTTTGCAAGGAACAACTCTGTTAGCATTTACAGCTTATATTTTTAGCATATCCTATCTTCTACACCTCAACCAAGATTTGAAAACAATGAAAGGTAAGGACATAAGTCTGAGTGAAACATAGGAAAGACAGAATGCTGTACTCAGAATCTCCATCTCTTCCTACTTTTTTTGGGTCATCACCATTTAGCCCTGCCACATCCCCTGGAATGCTCTCCCTCCATGTAGGCCATGACTACATTGTCTCAACTACAGTTTCCTCAGCTTTCTGAATTATATCAGCGTTACTCAGGAGGAATTATGGGTTCAATTGTGTTTCTCAAAAATATATGTTGAAGTCCTAACCCCCTGTGCCTGTGAATGTGACCTTTTGGAAACAGTCCTTGCAGATAACCAAATTAGGAGGTCATTAGAGTAGGCACTTAATCCAATATGAGTGGTATCTTTCAAAGAAGAAGGCCTTGAGGTGTCTGGGTAGTTCAGTCACTTAAGTGTCAAGATCTTGATTTCAGCTCAGGTCATGATCTCACAGGTCATGGGTTCGAGCCTAGTATAGGGCTCTGCACTGACAGTGCAGAGCCTGCTTGGGATTTTCTCTCTCCCTCTCTCTCTGCCCCTCCCCCACTTGCACACATGCTCTCTCTCTCTCTCACAAAACAATTAAACATTTAAAAAATAATAAGAAAGTTAAAAGAAGAAGGCCTTGTGAATATGGTGGTAGAGATTTGAGTTACATTGCCACAAGCTAAGGAATATCTGAGGGCTACCAGAAGCTGGAAGAGACAAGGAAGGATTGTCAGAGAGGGCTCAAAGGAAGCATGGCACTGCTGATACCACTGAGTTTGGACTTCTAACCTCAGAACTGTAAGAGAATAAATTTCTGTTGTTTTAAGCCACCCAGTTTGTGGCATTTTCCATGGCAGCAATAGGAACTTAAGTAATACTAATTTATTTTCTGCTCCTGCTGCCTACACTGTGCTATCTTCTTTTCTCTGGATCATACTATTTGCTGCAAATTAACATTGTGTGAGAACTTGGACAAGTTCTCTATTCTCTTTCAGCTTCAGAATCCTGACTTGTCCAATGATGTTTCCTTCCCACAACCGTGTAGCTTAAACCAAGTAACAATATAAAATATCTGACATGTATCGGGAATCATTGATCATTTCCCTGTTTCACTAGAAGTTATAGATATGTATGTGTGATGATTAATTTTATGTGTCTGCGTGGCTGGGCCACAGTGTTCAGATATTTGGTCAAACATTATTCTGGTTATTTCTGTGAGAATCTTTTTGGATGGAATTAACATTTAAATAAGTGGCCTTTGAGTAAAGTACACTACCCACTATAATGAGGGTGAGCCTCAGTCAATCAGTTGAAAGTCTGAATAGAAAAAGACTGACCTCTCTTGAGCACAGAGGAATTCTGCAACAGATGTCCTTCAAATCTAAACTGAAACATTGGCTCTTCTTTGGATCTCCTACTTGCTAGCCCATCCTGAAGATTTGGTACTTACCAGCCTGCATAACCACATGAACCAATTCCTTAACATAAATCTCTTTCTATAATGCACATATTCTACTGGTTCTTTTCTTCTGGAGAACCTTAATATAGTATGTATACATGGATCAGCATACATGCATATAATACCTAGCAGTATACACTGAGAAATCCTAGAAGCAATGACACCATCACAACAAGCACAGCCAATACCTAGCTAGACCTTGGTCTCTGAATACCATTCTCCAATTAAAAGGAATCAGGGCGCTTTGGAGAAATGGCTGGTTCTCGGACTGGGGCAAAAATAAATAAATAGGTGCACCTGGGTGGCTCAGTCAGTTAAGCAACTGATGTCAGCTCAGGGCATGATCTCATGGTTCATGGGTTCAAGCCCCATGTCGGACTCTGTGCTGACAGCTCAGAGCCTGGAGCCTGCTTCAGATTCTGTGTGTGTGTGTGTCTCTCTCTACCTCTCCCCCCCGCTCTCGTTCTGTTTCTCTCCGTCTTTCAAAAAATAAATAAACGTTTAAAAAAATTAAATAACAAACAAACAAACAAAGAGTCTGGATTGTCTTGTATTTCCAAAAAGCAAAGAACTGTTAAAAATGAAACACTTCAAAGAAACACAACTTAAAAAGAGTTCTCAAGGGCAAATTTGGAACAATTTCAGGAACAAAATAAGTAACATAGTACTAGGTTTAACTAAAGTATAAAATAAGTATACTTGAGTCCATACTGATGTAAATGACAAAATGAATAAATAATTGAAGGAGAAGAGACAAATGTTTCTCCCCAGAAGAATTCCACATAAGAGGTGTAGTCACTACCCCCTACAGCAGGTGAAGATTAATTTCTGTCTCCATACATGCTTGTGGCCTAGACTTAATGACTCACTTCCAAAGAATAGAGCTACACAAGGGGAAATAGCAACTATATCGTGGAGAACCACAGAAAACACTAACATAAGATATTAAGATTAATATCATGAGTGATATAATTTAGATAGCATGTACTTCTGATAACGTGAAGAGAGGGGCACTTCACCGGTTGTATTCTTTCCAAAATCCATGACCATGGTGTAATACTGAGAAAACAACCAACAAAGCAAAATTAGAAGGCATTATGCAGAATACCTGTCCAGTACTCCTCAGGATTGTCAAGGTCATGAAAAACAAAGAAAGACAGAGAAACTGCCACAGATCAAAGAAGAGTAGGGATGCCTGAAAACTATGTGCAAAATATGACCCTGGATTCTAGATCTGGAACATGGAGGACATTATGAAAAACTTGGTGAAATCCAGATAAAGTCGAATTCAGTTAATAGTAATGAATCAATGTCAGTTTCTTAGTTCTTTCTTTTTTTTTTTTAGCTAATTTTTTAAAGTTTATTTATTTTGAGAGAGAAAAAAAGTGCAAGTAGGGGAGGGGCAGAGAGAGAGGGAGGGGCAGAATCCCAAGCAGACTCCACACTGTCAGCCCAGAGTCCAATGCAGGGCTCTAACCCATGAATGAACCATGAGATCATGGACTGAGCCGAAGTCTGACGCTTCACTGACTGAGCCACTCAGGCATCCCAGTTTCTTAGTTCTGATAAATGTACCACAGTAATGTAAAATGTTAACACTGGAAGGAATTGAATGAAGGTATATGAGAACTCTATACTATCTTTGTCACTTTTCTCTAAATCTAAAATATTACAAAAGAGAAAGATTTTTTTAAAGTAGCGCTGATTTTAAAAAGCAAATCGTAGAGATGGACTTAATAATAAAAAATAGCAGTTCTCTGGATAATTCCTGTTTTCCTCCAGTCCCACACTCTAATTTTAAACATGTGTAAAGGTATATTAACATTTCTTACTCAATTTCAGAGGTGATCTTTTGTGTCCGTGGAATGATAGGTGGAAGCAGAGAATTCATAAAATATATCATTTGTTTTCAATTTTCTCTTCCTGTAAGAGTGAGATTATGATTATTGTTACTTTCACTTTTGTTTATCTTGTAAATTATATTCTTACACTTTTATTCATTATTCCGTTAACACTTGCCAGTGTCTCTCAAAATCTCATTTCGTAAAATCTGTATGTTATTACTACCCAAAACTTTTTCTTCAATTCTTCTCCAATGTCTTCTCTTCAGTCATGTGAGCATTTTCTTACATGTTGTTAAGGTTGGTTACATTTTAGTCTGTTCTAAATAATAAATAACACTTCTGGTCTTCATGTATAGATTACTTTTTTTTAATGTTTATTCATTTTTGTGAGAGAGAGAGCAAGTATGTGCTTGCATGAGTGGGGGAGGGGTAAAAACAGGGGGACAGAGGATATGAAGCAGGCCTTGCACTGTCAGCATAGAGCCTGATGCAGGGCTGGAACTCATGAACCATGAGATTATGACCTTAGCTAAACTGACACTTAACAGATTGAGCCACTCAGGTGTCCCTAGCTTACTTTTTAAAATTGAAAGGCAGTATGAGGCCTTTCTTATTCATACCCACCTAAATAGTATTGCCATGGAACCTGTGATGACATTTTCTATTCTATACTTTTAGTCATTTATTCCATTATTTATATCTATCCTGGAGTTTAAAGTTTAAGGTGACTTTTTTTTTTTTTTAGAGACACACATAGAAAGTGAGAACAAGGAGAGGGGCAGAGAGAAAGAATCTTAAGCAGGCTCTGCCCTCAGCACAGAGCCCGACATGGGGCTTGATCCCACGACCCTGATATCATGACCTCAGCCGAAATCAAGAGTCTGATGTTCAATTGACTGAGTCGCTAAGGTGAACTTTTTTTTTTGTAGTCTTTATCATGTTTTATGTTCTTCAAAGTTCTCAAAGTAACAAACCTATGAAATTCTCTTTTCTTCCTCATGAAATAACTCCCTTCTCCACCGTTCATTGTCCTGCTGCAGTCGAGGCTGATTACTCTATAAAATACTCTGGTACATATCTGTATGACTCTCTCAAGGTTTCGATTCTTTTTTTTCTACATTCCATTATGTTCATCTTCCTCTTTTGGGGCTAGTTTGCCCATTTACACTTTAATTTTTCTGCAACCTATACTTAAGGAACTCCCTTTAAAAAGACTATGTGGAGGGGCACCTGGGTGGCTCAGTCGGTTAAGCATCCGACTTCAGCTCAGGTCATGAACTCATGGTTCATGGGTTTGAACCTGCATCCAGCTCTGTGTTGACAGCTCAGAGCCTGGAGTCAGCTTCAGATTTTGTGTCTCCCTCTCTGCCCCTCCCCAACTTGTGCTGTCTCTCGCACTCTGTCTCAAAAATAAATAAAACTTAAAAAAAATTAAAAAGACTATGTGGAAAGTAATATTCTCACACCTTAATTGTGTGGAGATGATTTTCCATCCACCGTTCTCTTCATATGTTCCAGTATGAAGACTGGTCAACTCTGAGGGCACTATACCACTTTCTTCCAGGATTCAATTTTGTTAAGAAGTCTCATACCAGTTTGATTATTATTCCTTTGTAGTTAACCTGTTTCATCTTTTTCTTTGCCATACTGAAATTTTATGATATTTTACTAAATGTATATCTTTTTCACATCCTTCCCTAAGTACTCAGCTCTTTTTTATTTTTAACTTTTTTTTAACATCTATTTATTTTTAAGAGAGAGAGAGAGTTGAGGAGGGGTGAAGAGAGGGGGACAGAGGATCTGAAACAGACTCTGTGCTGACAGCAGACAGCCAATGCAGAGTTCAAACTCACAAACTGAGCCACCCAGGCACCCCAGTACTCAGCCCTTTTAATCTGTAAACTTATGCCTTTAAGTTTCAGAAGTGATTGTCTATTAATTTATTTTTAATTCTCTTCCTTGTATTTTCTCTCTTCATGCTTCCTAGAAATTTTTATTAGTTTGACCTATGTCCCCAGGACTGATCTTCTATCTTTTTTAACTTCTTGAGAAATTTCTTTGACTTTATATTCTAAACTTCTTAGTGAATTAATTGCAGGCAATAAATTGTTAATTGCTAGGAGATCACTTTTGTTCTCTGATTATTCCTTTATTATAGAATCCTATTCTTATATGATGGGTACAGTATATTCTTTAGAAAAGCCTAATGAGCCTATTATATTTTTTATGTTTTATTCTCTTTTATGAATTATCTGTTCCCTTAGGGTCATTTTTGGTTTGTTCACTTTGGCTTTTTCATGTTTCATACTCTTCTAAACTTTCCTGTGAACTTCAGTCTTCCATTTATGTGGACTCATGGTTATCAGTCTTTATGTGTGTGAGGTATTTGCTGATTGCCAGACTGCTTGGAATGAGGTCAGGAAATTGGATTGCTACGTACTTGGATCCCTAACTATCAAAATATAGGTGGTCTTATGATAGCTGGTCTTACGATGACTATTTCCAGACATACAACAACTCTTAAAGGTTCATTTTTGATCTTAGAGTTAAAAAGCTGCCTGCCAAGTGTTCTACATTGAGTTGCAATAAACAGAGTAGGCCAATTATTCCAACTACAACTTTAAATTAATCTTCCATCTTTTATGGTTACTGCTACCCCCAGTTCTTAACCTTCTTGTAGTTTTGTAGCACATACTGATTCTTTCCTCACCAACTGCTGCCTTCCCCCATATTCTCTAGGTCACACATTCTTTTTCTTTCTTGCTTGCTTTCTTGCTCTTTTTCTTTCTTTCTTTCTTTCTTTCTTTCTTTCTTTCTTTCTTTCTTTCTTTCTTTCTTTCTTTCTTTCTTTCTTTCATTTTGAGTGAGAGAAAGAAGGAGCAGAAGCGGGGGATGGGTCAAGAGAGAGGGAAAGAGAATCCCTGTTAGGCTCCCTGTTAGGGCAGAGCCCAGTGTGGGGTTCGAACCCACAAACCATGAGATCATGACCTGAGCAGAATCAAGTGTTGGATGCTTAACTGACTGAGCCACCCAAGTGCTTCTCTATCCTTTTTCAATAGTATCACTTTATGATATGCTTTCCATCTTCTAGAAATATGTCAAAATCTCATGAATAGCCCCATTCTGCTCACCTGGTTGTTACATTTCCTTTAATATCCCTTTACCACAAAGTTAACTGGGAAAGATATAAATACAAATGCTCCATCTACTCATTAGATAATATCTCTTCTAATTTAATAAATTAATATATATATATTAAGTAAGTAAAAATATATGTACTAAACATATTCATGTAAAATTGTTTATGTATTCACTAGTCTTAAGGACTTTGCAAGTCTCTGCATCTCCTTGTAAGGATATTTTTCTTTATCACCAGACAGTAAAATTGCCTTCTGATGTGTGGTGGAACAGTGACTTCAATGACATTTAATGGATTTTAAGTGGATCCTGACCCTGACCTTATCTTATTTGAATGTGGCTTTCTGTAAACCACTAAACCCATGTTCTTTATTCAGTGAACTTATGTGGAACAAAGCCAGTACCTTCCTCACTTGTCATTAATTTCTTTTGTTATGTGATGAACCAATATTTGTAAATCATTTTACTGATATGATAAATTAGTGATAAAGTTATTTTTAATTATGGTATAAAAGGAATATTGATGCACCAAATTTTGGATTTGTGCATCTGGGTTAAACATTCCATGTGATGCCATTTCCAGTGTCAGAAATGGCCTCTGTTTAATGTACGGCCATTACAATGATATCTAGGCCAACTTGTGTTTCTCCACTGCAGGTATTTATAGAATTTCCTTATGTGCCTGCCTCGTCTCTTTAAACTACTTATTGTAAAAACCTGGCCTTTTTCACTTCTGTATATAAAGTTAAATTAAAAGCAAATGCATTAAAACAAAAAGTTTATAACCACTATATTTTGGTTGTGATAATTAATATAATTTTATGGAGGGGCACCTCGGTGGCTCAGTCAGTTGAGCATCCAGTTTTGGCACAGGTCATGATTTCACATTCATGAGTTCGAGACCCACGTGGGCTCTGTGCTGACAACTCAGAGCTTGGAGTCCACTTCAGATTCTGTGTCTCCCTCTCTCTCTGTCCTCCCTTGTTCACACTCTGTTTCTTTCTCTATCACAAAAATAAACATTAAAAAATTAATATAACTTTATACAAGTTATTAATACACACTTCCCTTAATATAGAATATTCCTTTAGTTTTTCTTTTGGGAATAGTATTTTTATCTAAAAACTAGTTTTATACTTGATTAGATTAAAATCTCGTCAAGCTGCCTTTTATTCCTAAATTATCTGTAATGCTATTATCCTAGAATTAGAAGGAATCTTTGAAATCATGTTGCCTAATTCATTCTTAATACCTATAGAAAATGATGCTTGAGTTGGTTGGTGAATAGTTAGAATAATAAAACTAATATGCATTAAAGCCTAAGATAGAATCAATACCTGTTAGTTACCAGTCCAGACCTCTTTCTGTTGTCACCTTGTGTTCACCATATTCTCATACCTCAGTAAACTAGATATTCATTCTTCATGGGTTCGGAGAACTTGGTTCTCAGGAAATCAGTTCATTTACTACCGTACAGAAATTTGTCATTTACTGTTGTACAGGAATCCAGAGTCCTGGTATCAACAGATAAGATCTTAGAGATCATTCAATCTATTATACTTATACCTTCTGTACCCTTATAATGTGTATCATGTTTAATATTGTATAGGCTTAATATATGCATATTTTTGTATTCAGTTTATATCCTATGCATATGTTTAAATCTTGATTTTTTTATTCAATTAAAACTATTTATTGAGTACTTACTACATAAAAAGCATATAGCACTTTACATATATTATCTGATTTAATTCTCATAATGACCCTGAGAAGTTTTCTTGTCCCCAGTTACAGATGAGGAAGCAATGCTGACAAAACTGTCTTTGAGCGCATGAACATCTCACTTTGTATCTCATGGAGCAGGAATTCCACTTCAAATCTATTTTTCCCACAGTCTATATTGTTAACAGTACTTTTCTTTGGATCCTCACCTTTATGTTCTTCAAAAGTGCCAAACTTGGTCTCACTTTGGGGTCTTCTGCCTGGGAATGCTCTCCCTTCTTGCATGCTTCACAACTTCTAGTATTTAAGATCTAAGTAGAAATGTCAGCTCTTCAGAGAATCCTTGTTCATTTATTTGTTTATATTTTAGTTATTATTTTAATTATGCAGGCATTTACTTTTTATTCTTATTTTTAGTGAGTAAATTTTTCATAACTTATTTTTATCAATCTATCTATGTATCTATGTATCTATCTATCTATCATCTTCCCATGGCTCTTTCTCCTCACTAGAATGTAAATTCATGATAGCAATACATGTATCTCTTTCACAACTATAATCTCCCTAGTCCAATGCCTGGCATGAAGTAGCTCTCAAAAATTATGACTTGAATAAATGAATTGCACAATTACAGACTCTTAGCACTTTTTATGTTATTAT
Source organism: Panthera tigris (assembly GCF_018350195.1). Taxonomy (NCBI): domain Eukaryota; kingdom Metazoa; phylum Chordata; class Mammalia; order Carnivora; family Felidae; genus Panthera; species Panthera tigris. The sequence continues at coordinate 84,476,759 of NC_056661.1, forward strand.
AATCTCATCATAGGAATCAATGAATATCTTTAACAAAATAATTTATTTTCAGTTATAGCACATCATCTAGAAGATGTGTTATAATTTACTTAATAATTCTCTATTTTTCATTGTTTTAAATATTTAGTTTGCTTTTAACTTCTTATTGTTCTAAATTAAAGTTTCTCAATCTTGGCACTATTGGAATTTTGGTCCAAATATTTCCTTACTGGGGATGGAAGTGGAATGCTGTCTCTTGCATTGTAAGATGTATAGCATCTTGGGCCTTTACCCACTAGAAACTGGTAACTTCCCCATCCCCAAATTGTGAAAAAAAATCCCCCCAAATATGGCCAAATGTGCCAACCTCCAGTTGGGAACCACATCTCTAAATCATGCTGCAATAAATACCTTTAGGTATAAAGCTTCTTTCCATATGTAAAAGTATTTCCAAGGGTTAACATTCAGATTCATTTTATAGATGGAAAAATAGAAGCTTAGAGAGTAAAACACCTTGCCAAAGTTTACACAGTTATGAAGTGGCGAAGTTGGAATTTTATCCCCAATCAATATGAGTTCAAGGATCATGTTTAATCATGTTTCAGAACCCCTAAATGAAGGACCAACATACTGTGGCCCCAGACTACAGTAACTTGCTTTTCTGTCCCCTGCTTCACCCTACTTCTACTCCTTTTTTTCCAGATTATCTTGCTCTCTTCCATCCTGCCTTCTGGTAATCTATTCTCTTATCTCACACTTGGAGATTCCTATTTTCCCTTTTTCTCCTTTTTCACTTACCTCTCCTTTTGTCTTGGTCAGGTTCCAAAGAAGCAGACCCTGAGCCAAGGACATATGTGTAAGTGATTTATTAAGGAAGTGCCCCCAGGGGATACTGGTTCAGGAGTTGGAGGAAGCGGGAGAGAGAAGGGAAGGAAACCAAGCAACAGTGCAGATGTAGACTCAAGCCTAAGTCTTCAGCCTGCAGGGAGCTCTGAAGTATACACTGTGTCTTAGAAGCACCCCGATTGGAGGCAAGAGAGCTGTTTTCACAGCATCTGACAGGCTTCCGTCATTGTTGAGAGGTAGGAGAGAGATTGCTGAATACACATCAAACCATTAACAACCCAGAACCCCCACACCAGAATGGTAAAGAGAATCCAAATGGATCTGTGAAGAGCCCCTACACTGTCCACTACATATTTCTCAGATGTTGAGTCAACTCTACCATAAAATTTACCATCTGCTCCCTGTGTCCTGTTCTTTGACCACTCTACTAGGTCCTGGCTAATAAAGCAGTAACATGTAAGCCAGATTTGAGTAATGGGTTTGGGATAGCCTCCTTTGGGAATCTTTGGTCTTTACTACAAAAAAAAAAAAAAAAAAAAAAAAAAAAAAAAGAAGGAGGAAAGAAAAGAAAGAAAGAAAGAAAGAAAGAAAGAAAGAAAGAAAGAAAGAAAGAAACTGTGTGTGAGAATTCATTGATACTCTGATAAGAGATTGCTGAATCAAAAGTGGCCTCTTGAGGGGCTCCCATTTCAAGGCTCTGTCTTAGATAGAACTGGACTTTTTGGTCTGAGAATAATGGCAATTATCTAACCTGGGGACAGCTGGTGCCTTCAGGGGTAGGGGATTAATTTTGTAGTTAGAAGCTAGTCATCTTCTGATTCATAAATACAAACTCATTGTTATAAGCAATACACCAAGGACAGGCAGGAAGGACACAGCAAAGACAATTACAGTCTTCTTTCTGTGCCATAAAGAAATTGTCACATGAGCCTGGACAAACAAATTCCTACAAATGAGGATCATGCAACTATTGCCCAATAAGTTCAACAGAATGATTGCACTTAGTCTTAATTGCCCAGTTTCTGTCATAAAAAATTAAACACTGGAAAACACAGCGATACATAATATAAAGAGAAATTCTTAAATTTCTTCTTATCAGAGACTGAACACAATCCCCAAAACAAATATCAAGCCATAAAACCCCAATGCAAAATACATTTCTATATGGATATCATATCACTTACAAGAAAAATTTATGTAAGTACTATTTTTTCAACACTCCTGTTCAACAGAATCTTTTATCCTTTCTGTTCTGTTGTTTGGTCACCTTTCTTCTCTCTCTTCTCTTTCCTCTCCCCTTTCTTCCATTTCCAATTTAGTGTTTATTTCTTAAGAAACAAGTTTATAGATCGCTTGGTTATTTCCTTGCCAACAGAGACTTTCTTCACTTCTCAGCTGTAAAAACAACATATTTTACTAACAAATCCATTCCAAAGATAAGTTCTAATATCTGCTGATTAAATAATAATTGTTTTCAATGTGCTTCAAATACATTAATAATATTTGAAAAAGTTATGGTAAGGAGATAGAAGACGTCTTAATATTGCAGTGCTGAAAAAAACTTCCTTTGTATAATCAGATTGTGATTTAGGAACGCTGATTCTAAATAGAAGGCTCAGTTTTCTCTTCTACATCCAGGAAACACCGGCTGATCCATAGCCCTTGCCAGACTTTCATAGCTGCCCCAGACAGCCCACTGCAGAAACTCTGGCTGAGTCATGTCTCTGCTCAGCTACTCAGTAATGAGCCATCTCTAGGGACATTCCTGAGACGTGCCAGAGATGTACTTCTGGTCCCCACCTATTTATTTGTCATGCCCCAAGCCATGCCCACATTAGTGGAATTTCCAGTGCATTGCCCACTCACAAGGACAAAGAGAAAGTTTACAGAATTGCTACTTAATATTACTCAATAAATCAGTAACAGAAGCAATGAATGGAATGGAATGCAAGATTTTTGGCTGTTAGCCCTAGATGGAACCACTTCCTTCCTATGAACACACAGTGGTTAATAGGTTGGCTTGGAGGGCTCTAGGAGAGGGATAGTTTCTAAGTAGTTAATTTTACTCTGAAAATATGGAAAACGTTAACCCCTTCCATAGGGAGGGACTATGCTACTTTTTTTTTTCCTTTTTATTCCCCCTGGATTAATGAGTATGTACTCAGGTAATACAGAGTCAGTGAACAAATGTTTACTGATTTTAATAATTAAACAAGATGATTCAAAAGATTTACTGAACAAACATTTGCTGCTTTAATAAATAACATTGTGATTCATATATGAAGTATATTAGTTAGGTTCTATGAATGCTATACTCTTTCCTTTCAACCAATATTCTAGTTTTGTTCCAAGAGAGCCTCCAAAAGAAAATTGCTCCTGCAAATCTAGAAAGATAGTCATCTGAAAACAAACAAACAAAAACTTAATATAATACAACAAAAATATGTGGGAGACATCAGACGTAGAGATTGCAGAAGCCTCTCTTCGTTTCATCCCTACTTTATTAGTAGTTCATCTGTGCCAAAACCAAAGTACAGGAATGGACAAACTTTCTTTTAGACTCCAGAAAACTGCTTCCTATCCCTGTTTCTTAATTATCTTTTTTGAGATGCCATGCTGCTGTCAACTTCTAAAATATCTCTTCAGTTCCAACACTCCATTTGGTTCCCATTGCAAAAGTCTCAGTGCTATTGGCACTGCTCCCTCAGGAACTTCACCCTCTATCCAGTGTGTTGATGTTCCTGTATTCATGAGCCACACCCTTTCCCCACAGATGGTAGACATTGCTGTTGGATCAACAACATTTTCTGCAGAAATTTCACTTGAGACATGTATCTAAGTGCTTGTGATTTACAGGAATGGGCAAAAAAAGATAAAATCTATTTGCTCCAGTAAATGTAGTCATTCATCTTTTTTGTCCATGCTTCAAAATATCAATAATGTTGCTTTAAAAAAATAAATCTGCATAATCCACTTCCATGTTGAATCTTGGGTGGCACATAGTTTCCTAGAAGATTAAAGGTAAACTCTTTAGTATGGTAGGGTTATAAAAGCAAAGAGTAGGCATTTTCTCTTTCCTTTAAGGGGAAAAAAAATAGAATATTTATCTCATCAGATTTTCTGGCTGAGGAATTATAGCTTGGAGGTGGATAATGTAGATGTGTGGATCCAGTTAGTGTATGAAAATTGAAAATATTTGAAATAGATTTGATATAAACTGACAGGACTTGATGCTAGATTGGACAGAAAATTTAAGAAAGAGGGAGGTATCAAAGATGATTATCTGCTTTCTGGCTTAAGCAACTAAGTGGATTTTAAAGTCACTTTTTGACAATGGAACACAGGAGGAGGCAGCTGGCCATGAGAAAATCATGTGTTCCCTGAATGTGATACACTGAATATGAGGTAGTTATAGTACACCTGGGTGGAGCTGTCCAGTAGGCGAATGATTATTACATTAGTGTGATGCTCAGACGACAGTTACAGGATTCAGATTTCTATCTTAAAATCTCCCACACACAGAGGGTAATTGAAGATAATAAAGTCCAAGTAAAAAGTGCAGTGTGGTAAAGGAAGAAAGCTTAGGAGAGAGCCATAAGGAGCTTCAGCATTTTAAAGTGTTTTAATAAAGAAGGAGTGTCAGTTAATCAGACCGAAAGTGTGTGTGAAATACTTTACCAGCTATTAGCAAGCTAGCGATTTAAGAAGACAAACTAATTTTACAAGATTTACCAAAGTGAATTTTGTCAAGGTCCAACAAAAAGTTTTGTTTCACATTCAGGTAATTCAAGTTAAAATTAAGTAACTTAAGAAGAAAAACTGTTAGTAGAGATCTAATAGATGTAAAAATAATATTGGTCCAAATACTATAAAATCTAACATGGATGGGTGGCATTGTATTATAATTTTTTTTCTGAAGAGAAGCCCCCAAACTTTTCCCCACATGAATTATTCAGGTGAATATTAGCATTATGTTATTAGAAAAATAATATAATCAGAAGTGCTCACAATTATTAGAAGAGTTAAAAAGTGTAAAAAGTTAGCCTTGGATTTATCCCATGGATAAAATCTCTGGGCTAAAAAATCAAACCTCTGTGCTATTTGTCACAATTTTCACATTCTTTATTGCATTTAGAGAATTTAATTGATATTGTTTTACCAAATACTGACATCATACATCATCTCATTTACCTAAAAGTAAGAGTTGGCTTTCTAAAAAAAAAAAAAAAAAATTAAGTTTATTTATTTATTGTGAAAGAGAGAGAGAGTAGGGGAGGAGCAGAAAAAGAGGGAGGGAGAGAATTCCAAGCAGGCTCTGCACTGTGAGCACAGAGCCTGATGCAGGCCTTGAACTCACAAACCATGAGATCATGACCTAAGCTGAAATTAAGAGCCAGATGCTTAGCTGACTGAGCCAACCTGACGCCCAAGAGTTGGCTTTTTAATTTGCTTCCCCATAATGAGAACAAAACCTTTTTCTCAGAACCTTTTTCTGAGAACACAGTAATGTGTTGGTCTTAGAACTCCCTGTTAGAGCAGTGAACTGATGTTCATGAATATGCTTAAGACAAATTTCATTTTATACAAAAATAAGATATGATGAAGCATATGCCAAGACACTATTTTTTTTAGATTTTTATGTCAGAATTTAATCATTATTTTATAAAGTAATTCCTAGTAAAATCTAATTTTGATTCAATGACTTCTTTTCTGATACAAAACATACCCTTTGAATATTAAATCTCCCTTTGCACAAATAAGTCAAATGGCCTGAAGGTGTGGCATTGTCATTATTTTCTATTAGAGCTGTAGGAAAAGAGATTTGAACTAGCAAGTAAACTTGGCATTCATAAATCACTCAAAAGCAAAATCAAATATCCTGGACTTTTGGAAAGCATTTGCAATAACTCTTAAAGCAGAGGACAATACAAGGACAGGCAGACAAATACAAATGAATTTTTCCAAGTTAAGAGTTAAGAGGGTTTCTGAAACATTCAAGCAATGAGAAAGGATAATATTTGCTTTCATAATAATGGCAATATTATTGTTAAATCTTTCATATGGCATTAGATGGTTTGAATATTTGAGAACTAAGCGGTTCCAGAAATCCACTTCTCTTCTAAACTAGTATCTGAAGTGTAATTAGAAGAATGAAGATTGCCATAGGCAGAGAATGACAGGAAGGCTGTACCATCTGAGAGGAGATATGAAGAGCTATAGGAAAATGAAAGGCAGTTGGAAGAACCAGCTAGTATAATGGTATGCCTAGAACACTCTGTGCCTTAAAGAAGTAGCAGAAGGTCAGGATGAAAAGGCTGCACACTGGGCCAGCCACTGTTTGATCTGCCTAGTACCTTTCCTTCCTTCTGAGAAAAGCCGTCTTTTCTTTTCAATCATGTCTTGCTCATGTCACTAAAAAATACAGGACTCTATTTGGGACTGCCAATTATGATATATTGTCTGGCTCCCAATCCCATCCTTGCCACAAAAATGGGCAGGTGGCTTTTGCCAGACTGAGTGGAACTCTTCTCTAGATTTTTAATTTTTTTTTTAATTGAAATGAAGGACAGCTATAGTGTTTCTACAGTTTGGTCCTTGGGGTAGGCAGAAAAATGGCCCCCAAGAGACGTCCATGTCCTAATACACAGAGCCTGTGAATACGTGAGGTTACATGGCAAAGGGAAACTAAGGCTGCACGTGGAGTAAAGGTTGCTAGTATTTGACTTTAAAATAGAGAGACTATCCTGAATATCCAATTAAGCTCAATGTAATCACAGTATCCTTCATTATGGAAGAGGAAGGCAGAAAAGGATGTCAGAGTAGTGAATACCAGTGTATGCAGAAATTTAGAGAAACTGCATGGTCTTCAAGTAATTTAGAATTTCAGTTTCTCATTCTCCCTTACAGCTTGCACTTCCTGATACAGACTTTCTTCCTTTGGTGTTCTTGTTAACACAGGCATTAATGCACCATATTTCTTTGGTCTTCTACCATAACCTCTATGTTTTAAAATATTTATTAAATTAAGATGTATATCTTAAATCTATCTTCAGTCTCTATATATCTTCAATCTATATGACATTTAACATAGTACATGTCATGCTACTATTTCTCCTTGAATGGTGGCGTCAGGCCAATAGTGTGTCTACAGTCCATAATATCTTAGAATTGAGGCAATGTGCTAACTAATGCACAGTTGTCACGAGGATTAGATGAGTCACTACAAATAAAGTGCTCAGAACAGAACTTAGTATAAAAGTATCACTCAAAAAATGTCAGTCATTATTATCATAAACATCATCATGATTACCTTATGCAGGATAGTGGGATTGTTAGAAGCACAGTTTCTGAAGCCTAAGTTCAGATCTTACTCTGTCATTTATTACCTGTGGGTCCTGGAAAGTTATATAATTTCTCCAAGCCTAGTTTCTTCTTACTAAAAATGGAAATATAAGACTTCTACTAAAAAAGTAATGAGATCTGGGGCGCCTGGGTGGCTCAGTCACTTAAGTATCCGACTTCAGCTCAGGTCACGATCTCAAGGCTTGTGGGTTCGAGCCCTGCATCCGTCTCTGTACTGACAGCTCAGAGCCTGAAGCCTGCTTCAGATTCTGTCTCCCTCTCTCTCCCCATCCCCGCTCGTGCTCTGTCTCTCTCTCTCTCAAAAATAAACAAACGTTAAAAAAAATTAAAAATAAGCAATGAGATTAAATGAGAACATCTATTTTACGAGTTTATCATAGTGCTTGGAGCACTTGGAGCAGAGCAAAATCTTTGCTGAGAAGATATTAATCTGCTCTCAGTTAGCTGCAGGCAATCATTAGAGCATTTAGCATTCTGAATCTCAGGCTCTGTTCACAGGACTAACTAGCATTTGTCAGCAGGTGTTTTCAGGAAAAGGAGAGACAAAAGAGAGCAGAATGTATCTGATGTGACTGGTCTTGGCTACCTCCCTACTCCTATACCCAGTACATTACTTTTGGATTTAAACTTGATGACATCTCTGGGCCTAAAATGACAGATGATCACGGCTTTGTTGCTGTTGTTTATAGAAAGGGATAGGAAACTATCATAGGATATCCTGGTAGTGACCTTGGGTACAAGTTTTGGCAGATTCATGCAGTGATACTTTGGCTTCTTTCTGTGTAGAGGTCTCAGTTTGGTGGGAGGCTCCAAGTCTTTCCATTACTTTTACATGATTGTCAGGGAGGCAGGTGGGTGGTAAGAGGTAGTGGCATCCCGAGTAGGCTTGTATTGGCCTTGTAGAATGGATTATTATATTTTCAGGAGTTTGGGAAGCCAATTGTCCAACATAGTCAGTATTAAAATTTTAATTATATACTTTTACAACTTAATTATATTAAAAACAAATGTAATAACCATCTAGAACGTATAACTTCATAATTTTCTTTCTACATACTTCTATTGTTAATGCTTCGAGGCTATTTAAATGTATTGTCTTTCTATGGTAAAAATACTATCTAATGGTGTATTACTATTACTGCACTTTACTTTTTAATTCTGCTCATTGACAGCAGGTTAGTAATTTTAAATCAGCCATGATAGGAGTATATGCTACAGAAATGTGTCCTCTCACCAAACTGGTTCTTAAACGTTTCCCAGGATACTACTTGAGTTAGCATAGAGTCAGACACATAAGAACATAAGGAAAATGTTAAGTAACCATTATGCATAAGGACTCTGCTAGACTTCTTTGAATACATTTAATGTCAAAATATGGTAATTTAAATAATTGCTTTCTGTCTCTGTGTGTAGGTGTGTGTTTTCTTTCTTTCTTTTTTTTTTTCTTTTCTTTTCTCTTTTCTTTTCCTCTCCTCTCCTCTCCTCTCCTCTCCTCTCCTCTCCTCTCCTCTCCTCTCCTCTCCTCCTCCTCTCCCCTCCCTTCCCCTTCCCTCCCCTCCCCTCCCTTCCCCTTCCCTCCCCTCCCCTCTCCTCCCCTCCCGTCTCCTCCCCTCCTCTTTCTGTAAGACAAACTAGTGAGTTCAGGGCAGAGGCAGGTTGTGCCCAGAAGAACATGGTTGTTAAATATTCAGGAATTGTGATAGCCAGTTGGTAAACTGTTGGTAGCTTGAAATTGTCTATGATGTAAGAATATCTGCACTTCAACTCAGGATGGTTTCCTTGTTGTTTTAAAGAGCTTTACCAATCCCACACCTAAAAACCTAATTTTTGCCTAGAGCTCCAAGAAAATGTTACCTGGTTTATTACTGTGCTGTCATTTTAGGGTCATTCTTACTCAGTCTTTGCACAATATTTAGTCGCAGTCTCTGAATGATGTAAAGATAAATTCTATCAAACATTCATAAAATATATTAAACCCGAACCCACAAAACCAGTAAAAAGATTACAACCATGTATTGACATAATACATGTATATGGTATAATTTTTTTATAATTTTTCTATTTTTAAAATATTATTCTCTGAATTCCTCTAGCATTTATTTCATTTGAATTCTGTCTCCTATTATGTACCTGAAAACATAATGGAATCCCTTTTGCTTTGTTAATGGTTTTAGCCAATAAGTAACTTTCTTTAGTGGGAGTAAAAATATACAGTAATAAGCTTTTTGCTCAATTTTCTAGACACTACTGTTAACTCTACATTTTATGGAATTTGAAATAGAACACTTTACATTCCAATACATATAATGAGGGTCAAATTCCAGAAAATAATTATAAAAGCAAGTGCTCATAAATTAATTGCTAGAAGTTTTTGCCTGGTTGTGTTTGGCCTGGGTAATTAACTAATGATTTATTAATTATTGGAGATCTAAATATTCACTCATGGCTAGTGTAGAGGTGCAAAGTAATTTATCATTCTTTAATTACTACTCCATTTATAACACTGAAAATGCTAAAATAAGTTCTCACAGAAATAGTGTTAAGACCAATAGTTGTAACTGATAATGAACTATTTAATAAAAATGTCATTTACTAAAAGGTATTTGTATAGAAATATTTTTAGAGGACTTTGTGGAGAATCTCTCTTAGAACAGCTAAAAGGGAAGACAGAGAGATGGTTTGATAATACAGATCATCAGAACTCTGGTACTGCTATCCTCCTAAGTCTCCAGTATAAGTGGTTCTGCCTTTCCTATTCTGAGTATGGTGCATCATTGCCAAGAACTGCCAGAGCATGCATGAAGCTTTTGGAACTTGATCCTCAAATTCCAAAGGGTCTATCACATCACAAAACCCTCTTTGATTTTGCAGATCTACTAATCCAATGCCTGTCCAGATGATGCTCCCAGGATAGAACCAGAAGGCCCCACAGCTTGGCACTTAGTTTATATGACATGGCATAAAGAATCATAAAACAGAGCAAAGCTATATATCATTATCCAGGAGAATTTGCTGAACTTATTTCAATGACAAAATGGGTGTTATTTCTATACTCTAGACATTTCATATGATTTTAAAATTTTCTCAATTTTTGAGATTAAATTCTATTTTAAGGTCCAAGAGCAAGTGCCTTGCATAGTAGCTGAACTAATTTTGAGTGATGAAGCAAAATTGTAAAAAGTTATGAAAGTGATGATTTATTATTTATGCCACCTTATTTATTCAGTATCTATTGTTCAAGTAACTAGAATGTGTTTGGTATTGAATAAACTCTAGGGATCAGTGATTTTTTAAGACACACATTTCTTGTTCTCAGGGAACTATGCAGTGTTACGGAGAAGAGAGGTATTAGGGAATAATTATATGAACATTTTAAGTGTTTTTAAGAAGCACAAAGTAAACTGGGAACCAAGAACATAGGAATTATAGTTTTGGGAAGTCAGAGGATGCTTTTCAAAGAAAGGGATGTTTCTGCTCAAGATAGAGGGAATCAAAAGACTTAAGTAAAAAAAGAAGGGAGCAGTATCACTAGGCTACAGGAATCTCTATTTTTCATCTGTATGCTATGCAGTTGTCCTCTTACCACTGTCTTAGTCTGTTTAAGCTGCTATAACAAAATACCATAGACTAGATGGTTTATGAACAACAAACATTTGTCACAGTTCTGGAGTCTGAAAAGGCTAAGATCAAGGCACAGACAGATTTGCTGTCTGCTAAGGGTCTGCTCCTGGTTCACAGACAGATTTTCTTGCTGTGTCCTCACATGGGAGAAGGGGGAAGGGAGCTCTCTAAGGTCTCTTTTATAAGGACACTAATCTTATTCATAAAGGCTCCAACCTCATCATATAATTATCTCCCAAAGGCCCCACCTTCTCATACCATCACACTTTGCTTAGTATTTCGCTGAGTTCTGGGAAGACACAAATATTCAGTCTGTAGCAACACTTTTTTTTTCTTTTTTATAGTTTCAAGTTTTTATTTAAATTTCAGTTAGTTAACATATAGTGTAATATTAGTTTCAGAAGTATAATTTAGTGACTCATCACTTACATTTAACACCCAGTGCTCATCACAAGTGTTCTTCTTAATCCCATCACACATTTAGCCCATCCCTCCACCAACCTGCCCTCCAGTAACCCTTAGTTTATTCTCTATAGTTAAGAGTCTGTTTTATGGCTTGCCTCTGTCTTTTTTCCACCTTTGTTCATCAGCTTTTTCTTAAATTCCACCTATGAGTGAAATCATATGGTATTTGTCTTTCTCTGACTGATTTATTTTGCTTTGCATAATACTCTCTAGCTCCATCCATGTTGTTGTAAATGGTAAGATTTCATTCTTTTGATGGCTGAGTAATATTCCATTGTACATTTATATTTATATTTATTTATATTATTCATACCACATATTCTTTATTTATTCATTTGTCAATGTACATTTGAGTTTTTTCCATAATTTGGCTATTGTTGATAATGCTGCTATAAACATTGGGGTGCATATATCCCTCTGAATTAGTATTTTTGTATCCTTTGGGTAAATACCTAGTAGTGCAATTGCTGGATCATCAGGTAGTTCTATTTTTAACTTTCTGAAAAACCTCTATACAGTTTTCCAGAGTGGCTGCACCAGTTTGCATTCCCACCAATAGTGTTTACTTGTCAAGGGAAGTAAAGAGAATACACTGACACCTGAAACTCTCCTCCCCCATACCACCTCATAATCATAATCTTATCTTCTCTTATCCCAAAACTTAAGCAGGATTCAATTTAATTCAGGAATCCAGTGGGACTACCTAAAAGAAAGTTGATTTTTGAGGGATGGAATGACAGTAGTCACATATGATTTACTGCTTCTCTTTATCCTCTACCCATATATCTCCTCTCCAATATTTATGAATTATCTGTAATTATATGCAGGATTTTCTATATGTGCATATATATATATTTCCCTTTCTTCCCCCAGAGGGAGGCTTCGTAACCATCATTCACTTAATTTTCAAATCAATCTGGGCCTAGAATAATAGAATTGTCACAAGAAAATGGTCCAACTTACTAATATAAATTAAATCTTTACCTATATTTCTTCTTGTTCTTTTATGGCTTAATTATAAATTTAATTATTTAAATACATATAATTTAATTTGACATATAGCACAAAGACTCAATAAAGATAAATGCCCTCATTATCCATTGCAAGGCATCTTTTATTAAGTGTTATGTTCCCATATGTTACAAGATCTATTTCAGGGCTACTCATAATAATCTTCTAATCTATATGCTGCTTTTTTATACCAACCCCTTGGGATGTTTTTAATTCTTGTAATTTCATACTCAACTTGCATAGCTAAACTCATTCTCTATTTCACATTTTCCTTGTTTTTAATGTACATTTTGAAACTATTTTGTCAAGTTACCAAAAACAGCCCATTGAGATAGTGACTTGAAGAGCATTAAATCTATACAATCATGAAGAAAATGAATTGCGTTACAAAATCAGCCTTTTCAAGTTTATTTATTTATTTTGAGAGAGAGTGCATATGTGCATGCAGGTGGGGGAGGAGCAGATAGAGAGGGCAGTGCGAATCTCAGGCAGGCTCCACGCTGCCAGCCCAGAGTCAGGAGATCACGACCTGAACTGAAACCAGGAGTTAGATGCTTAACCAACTGAGCCACCCAGCTGCCCCCAGAATCAGACTTTTCATTGAATGACATAGCATGTTTCTCTTTCTTTGATGTAAATATTTTTTCCTGTATGTTCTATACACTTCTTACTTATTTCTAATACCATACAGAGAGGCTATCACAAATGTAGTCTTCCCTAGCTACCATTTAAACAGGTCAAGTTTGGTTATTTATTTATTTAGCTTTCTTCAGTTTATCAAACTCTAGTTTTCATTCTAAAAGATATAAAGTTGATTCTTTTGGGTTTTCTGTATAACCACAAATGACACAAATGTAGATTATCCTTCTCTAAATCTCTTACTGTTTTGTTTTGCTTTTTATCCTATTGTATTTTCTAGAACTTCTAATGTAATATTACAGTCCTGGTAACAGTGGACATCCTTGCTGTTGTCCTAATTGTAAAGGAAAGTAATTTATAAGTGTTTGGTGAATAATTCTCCACATGTGATTTAAGGAAAATGATATTCTCATTGAAATATAACACTTCCTTTCGAATCATGTAACAATCTGTGTTTATGCTCAAGGTTAAAATATTCATTCTAGCATAGACTCACATCCTGTGCTCTTTATTAACAGAGTTATCCACCGTACTTCATGACCCTAAATATAGGTGCATTCATTCTTATTCAATTGTTGCTTCTTATATACTTCCAAGAAATGCTACATCTCACTTAAAACACTTCAACTCTAGAGTAGCTATTACGCAAAGCTTCAATAAGGTGTTTTGTGTATGTGCATGAATTTCCATGCATAATATTGGAAACAGTCCGGGAATATAGCTCAAATTTCACTTCCTCCACGAACCCTCTCTTGAGCTCTTGGTCATAAATAATTCTTCCTTCTAAACCTCTAAAATAATTTGTTTCCAACACTCATATGTCACATATGACATATGATTAACAAGAATATGTATTTTTAAATAGTTTTATCCTTTCTAAGTTATAGTGGTAACAATCACAGGGTCAGAAATTACACTAACGGGTTTCAAACCCCAGTTCTGCCTCTTAACCTAATTTGTGAGCTTCAGCAGGTTTCTAGGGCAAATTATTTGACCTCTCTGCATGACAATTTCCTCATATGTAAAATAAGACCAAATAATATTTATAATTTATTTAAAATTTTATTTTAGAATGTTCTTCTGCAAACCAGTGAACTTTATAATTACTTGAGATTGGAGAGTTTTTTTTTTTTTTTTAATTTCAACGCCCATGGTACTCCTATACCACTTAAATATGAGTTTCTGAGGGTGAGGTTGAAGCATTAATATATTTAAAATTTTCTAGATGGTCTCAATGTGTAGCGAAGATTGAGAACCAGTGGGTTAGAACAGCAGTTCCAATTGAAACCAATTAGAATTTGGAGAAATAAATTCCCAAGTCTCCAGATGGGTCAGGAAGGTCTTCAAAGCAGAGGTCTTTCTTGATATTTAGAGGTGAAAAGTATGCCAAGGAATCATGGGGAAAAGAATAAGTAGGGAAGGGGTGTAAATATGAACAAATAAAATGTGCAAATGCACAACAGAGGAGAAAGAGCGCAGGGTACACTGGGGCAATGCAAGAATTTTGCACTCCTCGACATCTTGTACCATCCTGTGATCTTATCTGTATAATTTTGCTTGCAATTCTTCATCGATCATCATCTTTTATTCTAAACATATGGCTTTCTTTGCTTCTTCCTTCCCACTGGTTCTCTGATAAACCATCCAGAGGGTATTTTCTTTGACTATCCAAAACAATACTATTTTGATCACTTACATTTTGCTTATTATTTATCTGTAGCCAGTTTTAACTAAAATATTTATTGTAGTATTTAACTTTTAGAGTCTACTGACAAAATATTGGATAATAGATGGTTTCTATTAAATTATGCACACTGTAAGGGTAGAGTCATTTATTTTTTAAGTAATATGTCTAATTCTATATGTAGTATGAACACAGTATACCATTCTTACTTAAAATAATGTTTTTCTATTGTGTAATTTGTTGCAAATAACCTGATTCTTTTTACTTTTGAAGAATTTAGGTATTGTCACCTATATTTCATATTTCTAAAAGTATTAATAGGTATCATTTTATTGAAAAACAATAGAAACTCTAATGCCTTAAAATTATATGTGTGCAAGTAAATATATATATGTATATTATATATATATATATTATACATATATATATATATTATATACATATATATATATAATATACTATAAGGTAAAGTGCCAAATTGAAAATACATGCTATTTCAAAAATGCATTAAAATTGAAGTCTATGATAAGACATTCTTTTAAAATAATGTATCTATGTACCTCAAATTGCCTTATTAGTAAAAAATTAGATATTTTATTTATTTATTTAATATAATTTATTGTCAAATTCACTTACATACAACACCCAGTGCTCCTCCCAACAAGTGTCATCCTCAATGCCCATCACCCCTTCTCCCCTCTCCCCTGCCCCCATCCACCCTCAGCTTCTTCTCTGTTTTTAAGTCTCTTGTGGTTTGCCTCCCTCCCTCTCTGTTTGTTAACTATTTTTTTCTCCTTTCCTTCCCCCATGGACTTCTGTTAAGTTTCTCAAGATATGAGTGAATACTGGTGCAACCTCTTTGGAGAAATTAGAGATTTTAAAAAATAGCTACAGATGGGAAAACAAGTTGGGTATAACAGGGATTTTTGTAAAACCTATTCTTTTTCCTCAAACCATGTAAAAACGACTTCCAGGAAATAACTGGTCAGAATGTGACATGAGTCATAAAATTCCAAAGACTATAATAAAAGCAAATTAAAATGCTATGTAAGTCTGAGGGGGGAAAAAGTTGTTTACTATAAATCCAAAGTAGAAAATACAAAATATAAAAAATTAAGATATTTCCTTTTCGCAGGACTTGGTAGCAAAACACAACATATGGCTTGAAAATACACTGATGACAGTTTTGGGAAACTATTCAGTGGTATCCAATATGAAATCAAAAAATAAATATCATACTGTCTTTAAAATGTAATAAATTAACCTGTGTCTGAACTGTTTAATGAAATCTTCAAGTACTAACTGCCCTGTGAGAGAAACATAATACATAAGTTAAATTGATAGGTTAGAAAGTTAATTGACCAATTTGAACTGGTATCTTCACAATCATGTGCCTGACAGTGTTACACATTCAAAAAGAATGGCTGTTGACAAGACATTTCAGATAATACGAGAAATTTTACAGGCCTCTAGAAAATGTACATGAAGCTTTGGAATCACCCTTTGGATGACACTATTAGAGAATATGTGAAGTAAGGGCTCTGAAACAGTATTCCCCTATTCCCTGGGACCATAGCTAGTAATTACCAAATCCACTGTTACCAATATATCATGTTCTACAGAATATGATACAATTGATTGGTTCTACTGTTACCAATATATCATGTTCTACAGAATATGATACAATTGATTTTTTTGATTGTATTTTTATCTCCATAATATAGGTCAAAAGCTGAAAAAGTGGGATTCAATGAATACAGTTTTAGTTTTTTAAACATCTCCACAACTGAAAACATGTTTTGCTAAGACTTCAAAAATGATGTCATTTTCACAAATAGCCCTCTAGAAATTTACAACTTATAGCGACATTAAGAGATAATGTTGATATTGGGGTGCCTGGGTGGCCTAGTCGGTCAAGCATCTGACTTCGGCTCAGGTCATGATGTCATGGGTCTGTGAGTTTGAGCCCCGTGTTGGTCCCTGTGCTGACAGCTCAGAGCCTGGAGGCTGCTCCGGATTCTGTGTCTCCCTCTCTTTTTGCCATTCCCCTGCTCATGCTTTCTCTCTCAAAAATAGACAAGTATTTTTTTAAAAAGGAGATAAGTTGATATTAACCCCTTATCAGATATACCATTTGCAAATATCTTTTCCCATTTAATAGGCTGCCTTTTTGGTGTTTTCTGTTTGTTTGTTTTTTGTAGTTTCTTTCACTGTGTATAAGCTTTTTATTTTGGTGTAGTCCCAATAGTTTGATTTTGCTTTTGTTTCCCTTGCCTGAGGAGACATTTCTAGGAAAATGTTTCCACAGCTGATGTCAAAGGAATTATTGCCTATGTTTTCTAGGAATTTTATGGTTTCAGGTCTCACATTTACATCCTTGATCCATTTTGAGTTTAATTCTATGTTTGTGTTAGAAAGTGGTCCAGTTTCATTCTTTTGCATCTAGCTGTACAGTTTTCCCAACATCATTTGTTGAAGAGACTCTTTTCCCGATGGTATATTCTTGCTTTCTTTGCCATAGATTAATTGACCATATAAGGAAATTTATTTCTGGAATTTTTATTCTGTTCCATTGACCTATGTGTTTATTTTTGTGCCAGTACCATACTGCTTTGATGATTACAGCTTTGTAGCATATCTTGAAATCTGGTATTGTGATATATCCAGTTTTGTTCTTACTCAAAATTGCTTTAGCTATTCAGGTTTTTTGTGTTTCCATATAAATTTTAGGATTATTTGTTCTAGTTCTATGAATAAATGCTGGTGGTATTTTGATATGGATAGTGTTAAATCTGTAGATTACTTTGAGTACTATGGACACTTAAAATTTTTTTTTTATTATTTGAGAGAGAGAGCAGGAGAAAGCAGAGAGAGAGAGAGAGAGAGAGAGAGAGAGAGAGAGAGGAAGAGAATCTTAAGCAGACTCTATTCTCAGTGCAGAGACTGACATGAGGCTCAATCCTTCAGCCCTGGGATCATGACATGAGCCGAAATCAAGAGTTGGACACTCAACTGACTGAGCCATCCAGGCATCCCAAGCATGGACATTTCAATAATATTCTTTCTTCCAATTCCAATGATCATGGGGTATCTTTCCATTTGTTTGTGTCATCTTCTAATTCTTTCATCACTGTTTTACAGTATTTGAAGTAAGGTCTTTCACCTCCTTGGTTAAGTTTGTTCATAGGCATTTTATCATTTATGGTACAACTGTCAAAGGGATTAACTTCTGTTTATCCTATTTCATTATTACTGTATAGGGATGCAACAGATTTCTGTATATTAATTTTATATTTTGTGACTTCATTGAATTCATTTATCAACTCTAGTAGTTTTTTTTTTTTTTTTGTAAATCTTTAGGGTTTTCTATGTAGAGTATGATATCATCTGCAAATAGTGGAAGTTTTACTTCTTCCTTACCAATATGGATGCCTTTTATTCCTTTTTCTTGTCTAATTGATGTAGCTAGGGCTTCCAGGACTATGTTGAATTAAAGTGATGATAGTGAATATCTTTTTCTTGTTCCTGATCTTACAGAAAAATCTCTCCGTTTTTCACCATTGAGCATTACGTTAGTTGTGGGTTTTTCATATGATGGCCTTTATTATTCTAAGATACATTCCCTCTGAACCTACTTTGTTGATAGTATTTATCATGAATTAATGTTATCTTTTGTCAGATGCTTATTCTGCATTTTTTGAGGTGATCATATGGTTCTTATCCTTTCTCTTGTTAATGGGATGTGTCACACTCATTGAATTGCAAATATTGATCCACCCTTTCATCCCTGGAATAATTACTACTTGAAAGTGGTGAATGCTTTTTTAATGTACTGTTAGATTAGGTTTGCTAATATTTTGTTGAGAATTTTTGCTTTTATGTTCATCAGAGATCTTGGCCTATAGTTTGTTTGTTTGTGGTGTCTTTATCTAGTTTTGGTATCAGGGTAATGCTGGTTTCATAGAATAAATTTGGAAGCTTTACCTCCTCTTCTATTTTATGGAATAATTTGAGAAGAATAGGTAGTAACTTTTCTTTAATACTTGGTAGAATTCACCTGTGAAGCCTTCATGTCTTAGACTTGTTTGTTGGGAGTTTTTAAATTACTGATTCACTTTTGTTGCTAGTAAAAGGTCTGTTCAGATTTTTGATTTCCTCTTGATTAACTTTGGAAAGTTATATGTTTCCAAATATGCATCCATTTCTTCTTGGTTGTCCAATTTGTTCGCATGTAACTTTTCATAATTCTCTTATAATTCTTTGCATCTGTGTGATGTGAGTTGTCATTTCTCCTCTTTCATTTCTGATTATTTATTTATTTATTTATTTAATTAATTATATATCTGATAAGGAGTTAATATCCAAAATATATAAAGAACTTATACAACTCAACACACAAAACCCAAACAATCCAATTTAAAAATGGGCAGAAAACATGAACAGACATTTCTCCAAAGAAAACATACAGATGACCAACAGACATATGAAAAGATGCTCAACATCAGTAATCATCAGAGAAATGCAAGTTAAAACCCAGCGAGATATCACTTTATGCCTGTCAGATGGCTAAAATAAAAAATACAAGCAATTATAAGTGCTGGCAAGAATACAGAGAAAAAGGAACTGTCATGCACTGTTGGCAGGAATTGGCACAGCCAATGTGGAAAACAGTATGGAGGTTCCTTAAAAAATTAAAAATAGAAATACCATATGATTCAGTAATTCCACTAGTGAATAAAACAAAACATTAATTGAAAAGACATATGCACCCCTTTGTTTACTGCAGCATTACTTACAACTGCCAAGATATGGAAGAATTTAAGTTCCCATTCACAGATGGATAGAGAAGTAGTAGTATATATACATATAGTATATATACGTATGTGTGGGTGTATAATATACTTTATATATATAATATAAATATATATTTATATGTAAATATAAATATATATAAATAAATATAAGTATATAATACACTTTATATATACATATTTATACGTTACATATATATGTATATATATAAAATGGAATGCTAGTCATAGAAAGGAATGGAATCTTGCCATTTACAACAACATGGATGAAACTAGAGGGCATAGTGCTAAGTGAAGTAAGTCAATCAGGGAAAGACAAATACCATATAATTTCACTCATATGTGAAGTTTAAGAAACAAAACAAATAAATAAAAAAGAAGACAAACAAAAAATCAGACTCTTAAATACAGAAAGCAAACTGGTGGTTGCCAGAAGGGAGGTGGGTGGAGGGATAGGTAAAATAGATATAGGTTAAGAGTACACTTATCATGATGAGCACGGAGAAATGTATATAAATGTGGAATTAAATATTCTACATATGAAAGTAATGTAACACTATATTTTAATCACACTTCAATAAAAATCTATCAATTAATTAATTTACAAAAGAGAGATGAGCCAAGTGTTTTTAAAGGTAACATAACACACTGGCAAAACCAAAGATGTGGGGATCAGGAAATTTGTGTGTGTTTTCATAGCTTTATGACCTCAGGTATGACACTGTATGTTTTTAAACCTCTTTTACTTCTGCAAACTGACAATTACACTAGATTCAGTGGTTTTCCAATATTTTGGGTTGTTGTTTATTTGTAGTGAAATGTTTTTTTAATCTGAAATCAGATGTGGAACATTAGATTTCAGAATATGTCAGTATGTCTACCAACGTACCTGTCTATCATAAACTAGTCAGGGAATGAAATCTGAAGCTCATGTAAATAATGATTGGGAAGGTATATAAAATCATGTTTGTTCTTTGAGAATCACATAGTTATTACTGAAATCCAAAAATAATTTTGATAAAAGTAGGGTTCAATCAATGGTTGCAAAAGGAAAACAATGATATCTACTGAGGCATTCTAGTATTTCTACAAACCCGAGAGTATAATATTATTTCTTACTACATAGTTTTAACCTTTTGAAAAACTGCTAAAAGATAACTTTTATTTACCAATTGCTAAGTGTCTGGTGCTATTCTAAGCATTCTATGGATAATACTTCTTGTTGGTCTCATTCAACTTGAATTACAGAAGAGGAAACCAAGGCACTGAGATGTGTGGGTACTTGCCTATGACCATGCAGGGATCAGGTGCTGGAACCGGAATTTTGAACCCAGGAGCTTAGGTCCATAATCTATGCTTTTCACCCTCTGGTGACTTATAATATAAGTTGATACAGACTAGAGCAATCAAGGAATTAAGCTATGCTGGCTGGTTAACTCATTATATAGGCCATGGATTAATGCAGCTTCTAGTTTCACTGTGCATATTACTCATCTTTCTGTAAATGTAGAATTCCATACCCTTTGCTAAAAATAGCATATGGTTTTATATTTACATTTATGCTTATAAAAAATAGTTTTATGGAGCATAAACATCTTTTGTTAATGTTTCTTTATTTTTTTAATATGAAATTTATTGACAAATTGGTTTCCATACAACACCCAGTGCTCATCCCAACAGGTGCCCTCCTCAATACCCATCACCCACCCTCCCCTCCCTCCCACCCCCCATCAACCCTCAGTTTGTTCTCAGTTTTTAAGAATCTCTTATGCTTTGGCTCCCTCCCTCTCTAACTTTTTTTTTTCCCTTCCCCTCCCCCACGGTCTTCTGTTAAGTTTCTCAGGATCCACATAAGAGTGAAAACATGTGGTATCTGTCATTCTCGGTATGACTTATTTCACTTAGCATAACAGTCTCCAGTTCCATCCACGTTGCTACAAAAGGCCAGATTTCATTCTTTCTCATTGCCACGTAGTATTCCATTGTGTATATAAACCACAATTTCTTTATCCATTCATCAGTTGATGGACATTTAGGCTCTTTCCATATTTTGGCTATTGTTCAAAGTACTGCTATAAACATTGGGGTACAAGTGCCCCTATGCATCAGCACTCCTGTATCCCTTGGGTGAATTCCTAGAGTGCTATTGCTGGGTCATAGGGTAGATGTATTTTTAATTTTTTGAGGAACCTCCACACTGTTTTCCAGAGCGGCTACACCAGTTTGCATTCCCACGAACAGTGCGAGAGGGTTCCCGTTTCTCCACATTCTCATCAGCATCTATAGTCTCCTGATTTGTTCACTTTAGCCACTCTGACTGGCATGAGGTGGTATCTGTGTGGTTTTGATACGTGTTTCTCTGATGAGGAGTGACATTGAGCATCTTTTCATGTGCCTGTTGGCCATCCAGATGTCTTCTTTGGAGAAGTGTCTATTCATGTTTTCTGCCCATTTCTTCACTGGGTTATTTGTTTTTCGGGTGTGGAGTTTGGTTAGTTCTTTATAGGTTTTGAGATAGGCCTGGATTGCAAAGGACTACAGCCCTTAGTCCAATATGTCATTTGCAAATATCCTCTCCCATTCCGTTAGTTGCCTTTTAGTTTTGTTGGTTGTTTCCTTTGCTGTGCAGAAGATTTTATCTTCATGAGGTCCCAATAGTTCATTTTTGCTTTTAATTCCCTTGTCTTTGGGGATGTGTCAAGTAAGAAATTGCTGCGGCTGAGGTCAGAGAGGTGTTTTCCTGCTTTCTCCTCTAGGGTTTTGATGGTTTCCTGTCTCACATTCAGGTCCTTTATCCATTTTGAGTTTATGTTTGTGAATGGTGTAAGAAAGTGGTCTAGTTTCATCCTTCTGCATGTTGCTGTCCAGTTCTCCCAGCACCATTTGTTAAAGAGACTGTCTTTTTTCTGTTGGATATTCCTTCCTGCTTTGTCAAAGATTAGTTGGCCATACCTTTATGGGTCCAATTCTGGAGTCTCTGTTCTATTCCATTGGTCTGTGTGTCTGTTTTTGTGCCAATACCACGCTGTCTTGATGATTACAGCTTTGTAGTAGAGGCTAAAGTCTGGGATTGTGATGCCTCCTGCTTTGGTTTTCTTCTTCAAAATTACTTTGGCTACTTGGGGTCTTTTGTGGTTCCATACAAATTTTAGGATTGCTTGTTCTAGCTTCAAGAAGAATGCTGGTGCCATTTTGATTGGGATTGCATTGAATGTATAGATAGCTTTGGGTAGTATTGACATTTTAAAAATATTTATTCTTCCAATCCATGAGCATGGAATGTTTTTCCATTTCTTTATATCTTCTTCAATTTCCTTCATAAACTTTCTACAGTTTTCAGCATACAGATCTTTTACATATTTGGTTATGTTTATTCCTAGGTATTTTATGCTTCTTGGTGCAGTTGTGAATGGGATCAGTTTATTTGTCTTTCTGTTGCTTCATTATTAGCATATAAGGATGCAACTGATGTCTGTACATTGATTTTGTATCCTGCACCTTTGCTGAATTCATGTATCTGTTCTAGTAGACTTTCAGTGGAGTCTATCGGGTTTTCCATGTATAGTATCATGTCATCTGCAAAAAGTGAAAGCTTAACTTCATCTTTGTCAATTTTGATGCCTCTGATTTCCTTTTGTTGTCTGATTGCTGATGCTAGCACTTCCAACACTATGTTAAACAACAGCGGTGAGAGTGGACATCCCTGTCGTGTTCCTGATCTCAGGGGGAAAGCTCTCAGTTTCTCCCATTGAGGATGATATTAGCTGTGGGCTTTTAATAAATGGCTTTTATGATGTTTAAGTATGTTCCTTCTATCCCGACTTTCTCGAGGGTTTTTATTAAGGAAGGATGCTGAATTTTGTCAAATGCTTTTTCTGCATCAATTGACAGGATCATATGGTTCTTCTCTTTTCTTTTATTAATGTGATGTATCACGTTGATTGATTTGTGAATGTTGAACCAGCCCTGCAGCCCAGGAATGAATCCCACTTGATCATGGTGAATAATTCTTTTTATATGCTGTTGAATTCGATTTGCTAGTATCTTATTGAGAATTTTTGCATCCATATTCATCAGGGATATTGGCCTGTAGGTTTTTTTTGTTTGTTTGTTTGTTTTTTTTGCTGGGTCTCTGTCTGGTTTAGGAATCAAAGTAACGCTGGCTTCATAGAATGAGTCTGGAAGTTTTCCTTCCCTTTCTATTTTTTGGAATAGCTTGAGAAGGATAGGTACTATCTCTGCTTTAAATGTCTGGTAGAATTCCTCAAGGAAGCCATCTGGTCCTGGACTCTTATTTGTTGGGAGATTTTTGATAACTGATTCAATTTCTTCGCTGGTTATGAGTCTGTTCAAGTTTTCTATTTCTTCCTATTTGAGTTTTGGAAGTGTGTGGGTGCTTAGGAATTTGTCCATTTCTTCCAGGTTGTCCAGTTTGTTGGCATATAATTTTTCATAGTATTCCCTGATAATTTCTTGCATTTCTGGGGGATTGGTTGTAATAATTCCATTTTCATTCATGATTTTATCTATTTGTGTCACCTCCCTTTTCTTTTTGAGAACCCTGGCTAGAGGTTTATCAATTTTGTTTATTTTTTTCAAAAAACCAACTCTTGGTTTCATTGATATGCTCTACAGATTTTTTTAGATTCTATATTGTTCATTTCTGCTCTGATCTTTATTATTTCTCTTCTGCTGGGTTTGGGGTGTCTTTGCTGTTCTGCTTCTATTTCCTTTAGGTGTGCTGTTAGATTTTGTATTTGCAATTTTTCTTATTTCTTGAGATAGGCCTGGATTGCAATGTATTTTCCTCTTAGGACTGCCTTTGCTGCATCCCAAAGCATTTGAATTGTTGTATTTTCATTTTCATTTGTTTCCATATATTTTTTAATTTCTTCTCTAATTGCCTTGTTGACCCATTCATTATTTGGTAGGGTGTTCTTTAACCTCCATGCTTTTGGAGGTTTTCCAGACTTTTTCCTGTGGTTGATTTCAAGCTTCATTGCATTGTGGTCCAAAAGTATGCATGGTATGTATGATCTCAATTCTTGTATACTTATGAAGGGCTGTTTTGTGACCCAGTATGTCATCTATCTTGAAGAATGTTCCATGTGCACTTGAGAAGAAAGTATATTCTGTTGCTTTGGGATGCAGAGTTCTAAATATATATGTCAAGTCCATCTGATCCAATGTATTATGCAGAGCCCTTGTTTCTTTATTGATCCCGTGTCTAGATGATCTATCCATTGTTGTAAGTGGAGTATTAAAGTCCCCTGCAATTACCACATTCTTATCAATAAGGTCGCTTACGTTTGTATTTGTTTTATATATTTGGGGGCTCCCGTATTTGGCACATAGACATAATTGTTAGTTCTTCCTGATGGATAGACCCTGTGATTATTATATAATGCCCTTCTTCATCTCCTGTAACAGCCTTTAATTTGAAGCCTAGTTCATCTGATATAAGTATGGCTACTCCAGCTTTCTTTTGACTTCCAGTAGCATGACAGATAGTTCTCCATCTCCTCACTTTCAATCTGAAGGTGTCCTCAGGTCTAAAATGACTCTCTTGTAGACAGCAAATAGATGGGTCTTGTTTTTTTTTTTTTTCTTTAATCCATTCTGATACCCTATGTCTTTTGGTTGGAGCATTTAGTCCATTTGCATTCAGCGTTATTATTGAAAGATATGGGTTTGGAGTCATTGTGATGTCTGTAGGTTTCATGCTTGTAGTGATGTCTCTGGTACTTTGTGGTCCTTGCAACAATTCACTCACAGAATCCCCCTTAGGACCTCTTGTAGGGCTGGTTTAGTGGTGATGAATTCCTTCAGTTTTTGTTTGTTTGGGAAGACCTTTATCTCTCCTTCTATTCTAAATTACAGACCTGCTGAATAAAGAATTCTCAGCTGCATATGTTTTCTGTTCATCACATTGAAGATATCCTGCAATTCCTTTCTGGCCTTCCAAGTTTCCGTAGATAGGTCTGCCACTAGTCTTATGAGTCTCTCTTTGTAGATTAGAGCCTGTTTATCCCTAGCTGCTTTCAGAATTTTCTCTTTATCCTTGTATTTTGCCAGTTTCACTGTGATATGTCACACAGATGATCGATTCAAGTTACGTCTGAAGGGAGTTCTCTGTGCCTCTTGGATTTCAATGCCTTTTTCCTTCCCCAGATCAGGGAAGTTCTCAGCTATGATTTGTTCAAGTACACCTTCAGCCCCTTTCTCTCTCTCTCTTCCTCTTCTGGAATTCCTACTATATGGATATTGTTCAGTTTGATTGCATTACTGAGTTCTCTAATTCTCCTCTCATACTCCTGGATTTTTTATCTCTCTTTTTCTCATCTTCCTCTTCTTCCATAATTTTATCTTCTAATTCACGTATTCTCTCCTCTGCCTCTTCAACTCGTGCTGTGGTCACCTCCATTTTATTTTGCACCTCACTTATAGCATTTTTTGGCTCCTCATGACTATTTCTTAGTCCCCTGATCTCTGTAGCAATAGATTCTCTGCTGTCCTCTATACTTTTTTCAAGCCCAGTGATTAATTTTATGACTATTATTCTAAATTCTTGTTCTGTTATATTGCTTAAATCGTTTTTGATCAATTCGTTGGCTGTTGCTACTTCCTGGAGTTTCTTTTGTGGAGAATTCTTCCATTTCATCATTTTGGATAGTCCCTGGAGTGGTGCGGAACAGCAGGGCTCTTCCCCTGTGCGGTCTGGAGTAACTTGTGTTGGTGGGCAGGACCGCAGTCACACCTGATGTCTGTCCCCAGCCCACCACTGGGGCCATAGTCAGACTGGTGTGTGTACCTTCTCTTCCTCTCTCCCAGGGGCAGGACTCACTGTGGAGTGGTGTGGCCCCTGTCTGGGCTACTTGCACACTGCCAGGCTTGTGGTGCTGCTTTGATGGGATCTGGCGTAGTAGCCGGGGTGGATCTGCAAGGTGCACAGGGGTGGGAGGGGCAGGCTCAGCTTGCTTTGCCATTGGTGGTCCCCTGTGGAGGGGCCCTGCAGCACTGGGAGGGAGGCCGAACCATTGGAGGGATGGATCCACAGAAGCACAGCGTTGGGTGTTTGTGCGGTGCAAGCAAGTTCCCTGATGGGAACTGGTTCCCTTTGGGAATTCGGCTGGGGGATAGGAGAGGGAGATGGCGCTGGCCAGTGCCTTTGTTCCCCACCAAGCTGATCTCTGTCTTCTGGGGCTCAACACCTCTCCCTCCTGGTGTCTTCTCACCCTCCTGCTCTCTGAGCAGAGCTGTTGACTTATAACATTCCAGATGTTAAGTACCGCTGGCTGTCAACACACACTCTGTCCGGCCCCTCTGCTTTTGCAAGCCAGACTTAGGGGCTCTGCCTTGCCGGGCGGGCTGCCCCTCCACTGCCCTGGCTCCCTTCTGCCAGTCCGCGTAGCACGCACCCCCTCTCAGCTCTTCCTACCCTCTTCTGTGGGCCTCTTGTCTATGCTTGGCTCCAGAGAGTCTGTTCTGCTAGTCTTCTGGCGGTTTTCTGGGTTATTTAGGCAGGTGTGGGTGGAATCTAAGTGATCAGCAGGACGAGGTGAGACCAGCATCCTCCTACGCCGCCATCTTCCAGTCTCTCTGCACATACCCATCTTCTAACATAAAACTCTAAAAGCAGGAGTGTTTGACTGTAACCCTTGCACATATTTTGTTTTTAAGTTATCCTTTTTTTTTCCAGCTAAAACTCCAAAGTAAATCACAGGGTGAACCTCAATGCACATGTAAAGCTTTTACTTATTTAATGTGTGTCAATGAGAGTAATTTTGTTGTCTTAAAGATGTTAAAAATTGAAATCAAGGGCTTGAAAATACAGTTGTAGGTAATATCTGTCATTGCTCTATTTTGGTTTGATTGTACCATATGCGGATCATCTTGATTGACACAGATTTGTAGTTGCAAACATAACTTTTTTCCCAGACATTACCTTGCAATTTCAGGACAATCTTTCAAGGCCTGGTGGATAAGCAGATGGTGGGAAATATTGAAGTTGAAGCACTGTTATCATAAATATAAAATGAGGAAAAGAAAACCCAAAAGTGGTAATACTCTACAATAAAGTGTTGTTCATTTGTTATTTATCCATTTGCACTTTTATTCTGACATGTGGAACTACTGAGAAAATGAATCTGAGCCTCACTAATGGGGCTTGATAACAGGTACATTTGGTTGAATAATATACTCACTTATACTGATTTACAATAATGAATAGGCTCAGAGGCCTAAATTTTTTTTTTTAATGGGGAAACACAGTACTGAACTGTACTTTCTTAATTCATGGTAAGATTTACAAGAAATTCAAGTACGTGCACAGAAATCGCTGGAAATGCTTTAAGAGCTGCACGCGATGAGTTAACCCTGAAGAACACATTGATGTGTTAGTGATTCTGAAGGGTTGCAACTTAATACAAAATATATTTGCTATGGATGTTGTCTCTCATCATAACTTTTAAAGAGTTAAAATATATTAAAAATTTTTTAAATTATAAGTAATTGATTATAGAGCCTCCCAAACACCACCACAGGACTTGTTTACATTTTGAAAACAATTAAACATTGATTCTAAAACATGAATCAATGTGTGATGCTACAAATTTTAAAATTACTATTGGCTATTAAAGTTGTGGCTGCATTGGTTTGTTGTTGGCAGATATTTTGACAGGTGTACTTTGCTCATCCTCTGTCAGACTTTGAATGGGGAACACATATAAAAAGACGTACAATATTTTAGGTTTGATACTTTCATGCTATATTGTTTAATTTTTATCAGGAAAATCTGGAATAATCTGGATTTACACGACGAACTACTATGGGGATTAAAACTCATTCCGAGGCTAAAGTGGTAACACCAATGCAAAAATGCCTTCCTTCATTCCTAAAAATGTTTGCATTCCTATGTGTATGTGGGCACCAAGAATGTAAATGGAGATTTAGTACAGTCAAAAGGTAAAAGCATTTCTTACACTTGTCAGAATGGCTAAGATAAAAAACACAAGAAATAACAAGTGTTGGTGAGGATGTGGAGAAAAAGAAACCCTGTGCGCTTCTGGTGGAAAGGCAAATTGGTGAAGCCACTGTAGAAAGCAGCGTGGAGGTTCCTCAAAAATTTAAAAATCAAAACATCATATGATCCAATAATTCCACTACTGGGTATTTATCCAAAGAAAACAAAAACACTAATTCAAAGAGATGTATGTACCTCTATGCTTACTGCGTTATAAGTTACAATAGCTAAAGTATGGAAGCAACCTAAGTGTCCACTGATAAACAAATGGAGAAGGGATATATGGTATATACACAGTGGGATATCACCCAGCCACAAAAAGAATGAGATATTCCATTTGTGAAAACATGGATGGACCCAGTGGATATTATGCTAAATGAAGTAATTCAGATTGAGAAAGACAGATACCATATAATTCCACTCATATGTGGAATCTAACAACATAACAAATGAATAAACAAACAAAATGCAGAATCACACCTATGAATACAAAGAACAAACTGATGGTTGCCAGAGGGAAAGGGATAACAAGATGGGCAAAATAATTGAAAGGGAGTGGGAGACACAGACTTCCAGGTATGGAATGAATAAGTTAAGGGAGTAAAAGACACAGCATAGGGAAGAGAGGCAATGATACTGTAATAGCATCGTATGGTGACAGATGGTAGCTACACTTGTGAATATAGCACAATATATAGAGGAGTCACATAATTATGTTGTACACCTAAAACTAATGTAACATTGTGTGTCAACCATTCTCAAATACAAATTAAAAGTATTACACAGGTATGAAAATAAGTATGTTGGCCAAGACTAATAGTATCTCTCTTTTGAATGTGTTTGTAAAGAAATTAGCCTTTCAACAAGCCTTGAATATGTACCATTTTGTTCTTTTTCCTCTCCTTTAACTGTGTAAATTATCAGCCTCTGCAATTACTCTTTCAACATGTCATGTATCTGTCCCCTATGTTCATTCTCCTTGTAAGCCATATAGTCCCAGCTATCTGTGTGCATTACTGCAAAATACGGTCTCTGTGCTTCTAAAAATTCTGCCTCTTTTCTCCAGATTAATCATGAAAATGATTTTATATTGTCAAACCTTTTATCAAAAAATACTACAAAGATTCCACATTTCTTCCATGATAAGTTCCAAACAATTCAGCATGAAATTGACAACATACAATGCACATACACACAGCTTTTCAATCTAATCCGCTCATTCCTAGTGTAAACCCCACTACTCTATATATGCCAATCTCCTTACTCTTTCAACTATCCTTTCTTGTTATTTAAAAATTCTTGAGTTTGCTCAAGATTTAGAAAGACCTATCCTTCCTCATTTTAACAGAATTTTCCTATTCTTTAAAAACATTTTTTTAACATTTATTCATTTTTGAGAGCTAGAGAGACAGAGCACAAGCAGGCGAAGGGCAGAGGGAGAGGGAGATACAGAATCTGAAGCAGGCTCCAGGCTCTGAGCTGTCAGCACAGAGCTGGATGTGGGGCTTGAACTCACAGATGGCAACATCATGACCTCAGGCTAAGTAGGAAGCTTAACTGACTGAGCCACACAGGTGCCCCCAGAATTTTACTATTCTTGATAGTAATAAGGAATTATCATGTCATTGTGATAATATTTTGTTTTCCATTTATTTTATTATTTTATTTTATTTTATTTTATTTTATTTTATTTTATTTTATTTTATTTTATTTTATTTTATTTTAATTATTTTATTTTTTCTTTTGAAGGGTGTGGTGATTTCACCTGAGAAGTAACTTTTGCTTTGTTGATTTTGCTTTCCTGTTTCTTTTCAAGCTTCTTCTATTTTTTAAAATATTTTTAAATGTTTATTGAGAGAGAGAGAGACAGAGAGAGACAGCAGGGGGTGGGGTAGAAAGGGAGGGAGAGGGAGAGAGAGAATCCCAAGCAGGGGCTTGAACCCACAAACCATGAGATCATGACCTAAGTAAAATCAAGAGTCAGATGCTTAGCCGGCTGAGCCACCCAGGCACCTCATAAACTTCATGATATAGGACATACAGTTGTCCATAAACAGCAATAGCAGGGCATTAGCCAGATGATGTGAGAGAAACTGAAGCTGGTCATATTGGCTAAAACTTATCTAAAAATGATGACCTTGTAATTTACTGACACATACCATTTGCTTGCCCTAACAATGTTCAATTACTTACTTCCCTGTAATTCATTTAACAAGCATGTATTGTGCACTGTTCTGGGTGCTAATGACATAATGGTGAACAAAGGAGAGAGAGTCCCCTAGTCTCCCCGAGTGTACCTTCTAGTGGGGCAGAAAGGCACTAATCTGCAATAGTCCAAGCGAATATGACAAGGGATAAAAAAGCACTGTATCAGCCTACAATAGGGCACTGACCTAGGGATAAAACTCTGGGAACTTTTCTTGAAGGAGTGATCTTTCACGAACTCAAAGAGGGGACGGAGGAGTATTCTAGCAGTGGGAACAGCATGGTTAAAGATCTTGCAGTAGAAGGGAACATGCTGGTTCAGAACATGAAAGAAGAGCAGAGTGACTGAAAAAGAGAAAGCAAATGTGAAGGAAAAAATAAGGGAAATGTAATAGAAGATGAAGCTGGAGAGATAAAGCTGGAGGCAACTGCCAGACTTGTGTTAAGCCCACATAATGAGATTTCTTATTACCTTAAGAGCACAGGGAAGCCAAAGAGAGGCTTTAATCTGGGGGAATGATATATGTAGGACAAGACTTACTACTAATTGGTGATTAAAATATACAATTTGCAGGTTTAAAGCACAGACAATAAGAGTAAACCCTTGGGAATTGTTAAGAGGCCCATTAAATGCTATGCTATTTTGTTTATATAAAGCACTTGAAGTTATAATTCAAAAGCATATTCTATGTGCTGACATTTGGAGACTATATGATGTCTGATTAAACGGCAACTAGAGTCCTTTTATAAATAATCCATAAAGACTAGGAATGACCCAATGTTTTTATTTTTTTAATCTTTATTTTTTGAGAGAGAGACAGAGTGTGAGCAGGGGAGGAGCAGAGAGAGAGGGAGACACAGAATCTGAAGCAGGCTCCAGGCCCTGAGCTGGCAGCCCAGAGCCCAATGCGGGACTCGAACTCACGAACCATGAGATCATGACCTGAGCCAAAAGTTGGACACTCAACCGACTGAGCCACCCAGGTGCCCCGACCCAATGTTTTTAAATTAAAACAGTGGAACTGAAGAAGTGACCAAAATGTTTATGTAATAGGAATTCGATGTATCCAAGGATTCCTAAGCAACTTTACCCGTGTGTGCTCCTGGTTTGCTCCCAGCTGAGGTTAGAAATGACTTGAAATTGTTACCACCTGACAGCTGCTGACATATTTGAAATTAATCAACTCTCGCCTTAGCTATTAGAGCAGGTGTCTATATAGTAAGCCAACATCCTAATTGCTACCAATTGGTTTTTTCTTTAGCAAAGTCAGTAAAAAGGTCAGAGATCAAGTTGTCTAATCACATAAATAAGAAATGGAAAAGACCACCTTAAGTCACTTTTCCTCTTCCCTTGAGACCAGAACAAATTTGTTTCCTATCATTTTTCCTTAAGTGTTTTGCCCAGTCTGATTTAAATGTATCAAATCATATGAATTATTTGCTTTCCTCATAAAACCTCTAAACCACTTTACTTTTTTTCCTCACTTGTTTTCTTCTTTGCTACCTTAGTAAACATCTTAAAGAATTCCTGTTTCTTCTCTGTATTCCCAGGATTCAGAGAGTAAACTGAGATGTTCACTTAAGTCATGAAGAAGGAATGAGCTGGAAAACAACTGCCTAATTACCTCAGTGGGTGGTCCTTGTATAAAGGAATAAAATGTATCAGAAGGCAGGGATTTTAGTAACTATGAACTATCCATAATACCATACCATAGTCCTAAAGATGATTTGCTATTACAATGAAATATTATTGAAAACAAAAAAATCACCATAATTTGTAAATAAAATACGTTAAAGGATGGAGGGAAAATAGGAATCTGTGATCTGAAATATTTTATTTGTTTTATTTTTTAAGGCTGAGTGAGTGCAGTTTATGCCTGTAACAAATACTCAACAACCAGACCTTGAGATGTAGGTAGTTGAAAGGAGTTATCACCTGTGCTATAGACTGAATGCTTGTATCCTCCCCAAATTGGTATGATAAATCCTAACTTCCACTGTGATGGTATTTGGAGGTGGGGCCTTTGTATAGTAATTAGGTCAAGAGGGCAGAGCCCTCATAAATGGGATTAGTGCCCTTATAAATGAGACCCCAGAGAGCTTCGTTCCCCATTCCCATTCTACCTTGTGAGAACACAGGGAGAACACTGCTGTCTGTGTGAACCAGGAAACAAGCTCTTACTAGACACCAAATGTGCTGGTGCCTTGATGTTGGACTTTCCAGGCTCCAGAACAATTAGAAATGAGTATCTGTTGCTTATAAGCCATCCAGTCTATGGTATTCTATTCTAGCAGCCCAAATAGACTAAGACAACATGTGTTTGGAATTATCAGAAAAGCATTTCTACTAGTAAGTTCTTTTTTACATTATCAGAAAATATCTTTTAAAGGTATTCTTTTCATGTCCTTATAATATGACCTTATAATATTTCTTATTTCACAGTGTAGGGAAGTGAAATTAAGTAGTGTAGTGAGAAGCAAAAATAAAACCCCTCAATCAGAATTGATTCAATTCAGTCAGAATTGAGGGGTTTTATTTTTCAGAGCCTACTTATTTCCCCATTACCATCTGTTAGGTTTTTCCTTTTATAGTGTTCTTTTTTTTAATCATATATGAGGGCCAAGTGGACTGTTTCTGAGTTATGACAAAGAAATCTTGTAGCTGTGGGGGTAGTGGTAAGGAGGGGAAAAACCTTGTGTTGAACAAAGCATTTAACAGTTTGGTGTTTCACACATGGAGAAACCATCTTGAGGTCACCTAACACCTGTTTTTCCAGATTCGGATATATCTGGCTTACATAAACTCCTTTATTCTCCTTTTTGAGTGAAGGATTTTACTGCCAATTAGCCATAGGGAAACAGAATGTCAATAGCAGAAATAATGTGGGAAATTAATAAAACTCATGATGTGTGATCCCTAATCATTATCTTGTAACTTCTTTATAGAATTTAATAGTAATTCTAAACATATTAATTGTGAATCTTCCAGAAAAATGAGAGAGAGGAAAATTTAAGAACTGATAATTTTCTACAGAAATTACTCATAGACCCTGGGGTTTCCCAATTGTTCACTTGTTGGAAGAACATTTACAGAAAACATCAGACAATGACTTTATAACCAGGCCATAAAATGGAAAGTCTACATTATTATTCTTTTGATTTAGGCTTTATCAGCATGACTCTACTAAAATTTATCTTCCACAGGGTGCCTGGCACATGGTGTGACCTCTTAATCTGTTTGTAGAATGAATTGTTTGGAAGCCAAACTCAGTTAATCGATAGAAACTGCAGGTCATTGAAGTGTAAGGGTAACTAGGAGGTACATCAAAGATAATGTGAACAATTAGGTCTTTCATTGGTAAAATGTATTGCTTATCTTCCATTACTGGGAGTACCATGACTTTCATTCAGATATCCCACACCCTCATGCAGCTAATGTAGATTTTATGTTGTTTCTTTCCCAAGTTTGATTTTTTTTTTTTACTTTCTATAATTTATTTTTATAATTTACATCCAAGTTAGTTAGCACGTGGTGCAACAGTGATTTCAAGAGCAGATTCCTTAAGCCCCTTACCCATATGCACACTTTGATTTTGAAATTTTCCTTGATCCAGAATAATTTTTTAAAAAAATAAATAGTTATATAAAAGTTAAAAATGAAGATTTGGTTCTTTATTCACACAGACTATTGTTATTGCTCTTGTGCCAACTGGTCAAATAACTACTGTAGGGCAGACCAGTATGCTAAGTATTAGGAATGGGACTGTGTTTTCCAAGCATTTGCTGAACAATTAATAATAACACTAATGCTAAAAAAATGTATAATTCCTATTGGCTGTGAAACTCAGTCATCTCTTCATAATTGTATGTATTTTAATACTTTATAAATCTGAATCCAATCAGGAAATAAAACCATATAGTAATTTGAGCGGGAAGAGTTTAATATAAAGAATTATTAGATGTAACAGGGGATTGGAAAAACAAGGGGTTGCCTAGTAGGAATTAAGGGGAACTCTAACAAATCTGGAAATGGAACATACAAGGAACAGTCAGCACCCTAGAGATGAGATAAGGTATCCACAGAAGAGTCTCCCTTCCCCAAAGCCTGAGATCCAGAGTTTGTTGGAGAGAAAATAATACTGACTCACTAGAAGGGTAGTTGTTATGGTGCAACTTGCAGGAAATCTGTCCTTCAGAACTTGCCAACACTCACTCTTTTGGTGATTATCTAGGAAAAGCTATTCTTAGGGAGCTGTGTCATCAGAGGCACTGTCTTATGAAAACCACCCAGGGGTATGCTGGGGAAGCTTTTGATACCTGAGTGGTACTGATTACTGCACTGCAGAAGCCTAGTGTTGAAGAAGCTATTTTTTTTTTTTTTCTTTAGTGTTTGTTTTTGGGAGAGTGAGACAGAGTCTGAGCAGGGGAGGGGCAGAGAGAGAGAGAGAGAGAGAGAGAGAGAGAGAGAGAGAGAGAATCCAAAACAGGCTCCAGGCTTTGAGCTGTCAGCACAGTGCCCAATGCGGGGCTCCAACTTGGAAATAGCAAGATCATGACCTGAGCTGAAGTCGGACACTCAACTGACTGATCCACCCAGGAGCCCTGAAGCTACCTATTTTAAAATGTAGGTTTTATTATTCAGGTATGGTGAGGTCAGTGGATCAGGAGATGATTGCTATTGAAAAGACAGTTACATTCACACATCCCAAGAGGAGGGGGCATGCCATCGGGGGAAGCACCAGTGTCAGCTGAGAGGCAAAGAGAGTGAGAAGAAAATGTGGCAAGAAACTTTATTGTTTCGGAGGGAAGAAAAAGGCAATTCAGTGTAAGCAGGCTTATGATTGGTTAGTTTGAATAATTTCAGTAGCTTCTGGGGCATAGGAACTGTCTCTAGTAGTCTGGTACCTGACTCAGGGACGACTGGGGCAAGAGGAGAGTGACTCAGAGTATGAGAACCCGGTAAAGGGAAATCCTTAGGGATTAGGCTCTGGATTGGTCAGTATGCTTATGAAAGAAGCTCTTGCAAGCAAGTTGTTTGCTTTCTATAGACATTAGCTAACACTGGGAAGGGCAATCCCTCCAGTATCAGCAAGGCCCCAGTGTGTCAAAGCATCAGAATAGAAAATAAAAGAATGGTTAATATACAACCCCCACTGCAAAAGGTGTGCATTAGGGAAGCTTTCTGCACTGTCAGAAGCAGACGATGGAGAGGCCGCCCTCGCTGTTGTAACCAGGTACTAGAGGAGCTGTGCATTTATAAAGTCTTCCAAGAGAGCACAATGGAAAACTAATCCTGCAATATCTTTCCAGCCCCCTTTACTGACAAAGCTTAACATCAATACAAGTAGAATCTTGTCAAAAGTAGAATCTTTAAAGGGTTCATCTACATTTTTGCAGAACAGGCAATAAAATGTGGATTTGGAGCTAAAAGGCAATCTATTTGATTTTGATAACTGAATGTCTCTATTCAAATCAATTCAACACGTTGTTTTGAAATCTCACCCAGTGTATCAAAATGGAGTTAGAATCAATCCCAGGTTGGGCTGAGATAGTTGGTCCTTTATACCGTTGCATTATTCTGTCACTGGATATGGTTGCCTAAGAAGTGTCAAAACTGAGGCAGTGCCTGACATATAATAGGTGCTTGAGAAAAATGTTTTAAATTTGTGGTTATTATCATTTTTTTTCTAACTCAATGGGATTCTTGCTGTGTCCCATTATACCCTTTGGGAACCAGGACTTCTAAGCCTATGATGGGCAGAACTGCAAGCCCAGGTAGCACAGACTCCCAAGTGGGTCACTGGAAGTAACGATAAGTCATTTTGTTGTTGTTGGATTCATCTACTCTTTCTATTGGGAGTAGAGTGTCACATAAAGGTCTTTGATGTAAAGTGTATACTTCTTTATTGCATCCTAGAGGATGGTGCCCCATTTTCATAATGTGTCATCTTCAAACTACCACTTTAGCTACGACTTTAAGAAGCTGTTATACTGTTCTGTCAGGTCAGTAGATTTTGGTTAGTGTAGAATGTAACACAGTCCTCACTCCTGGTTCCACTCTGGCATCTTCTTTGCTCTAAAATGTGTTCCCTTCTCTGATGTCACATTCATGTGGGGCCTTGGGCGAGTAAATCCTGTAGGCAAGACAGAAAAGAACATACCAGAGTTCCTGTTTCTTCCCATCAGAGAGAATTTCTGGTTGTTCCCTTCAGGGCAGAAGAGGTCCAAAGTGGTCATCTTGACTCTCACTATCCTGTTATACAACCCTTGAGGGATTACCCTAAATAAGGAACCCAACATTATTAGTTTCTCTTTCTGGGCACTATGCATAAGTTTCATCTCTATCTCAATGGACACATTACAGTCAGGTGGAATGAAAAGGCTTAACTACAAATGGACAAATCATTTTGTCTGCTGAGTTGTTTTGTACTTCTTCTCTGGTGGATACTCCCTGTAGGTATGAGGGTGTGATACACGGATCTTCATACTTGATTCCCATTTCTTTTTTTTTTTTTAATTTTTTTTTAACGTTTTTATTTATTTTTGAGACAGAGCATGAACGGGGGAGGGGCAGAGAGAGAGGGAGACACAGAATCGGAAGCAGGCTCCAGGCTCTGAGCCATCAGCCCAGAGCCCGATGCGGGGCTCGAACTCACGGACCGCGAGATCGTGACCTGAGCTGAAGTCGGACACTTAACTGACTGAGCCACCCAGGCGCCCCTTGATTCCCATTTCTATGTGTACATTCATACATCTCTATTCCAGAATTTCTTGTCTCTGACACTGCTCTTTCTCTTTCTAGGCCCCTGACTAGCCAGGCAAACCATTGTCCCTGTCCATGATTTCATGTATATTCTAATCTAAAGCCACTTCTTGTTTCACACAAAGTAGATGACCAGGTGCACTGCACAAAGTTCTGTCCATTGGGAGGATCCCAACACACTTTATATGTTTTAAATCCATTTGAATATACTAGTTCATAAGCACCAGAAATAAAGTTACTTAAACTTCAGACTGGATCCCATGGAGAGCTTTCTCTTGCTCTGAGCCTCATGAGTTTGGCATTTCAGATTTATTTGAAATAGCCCCCAATGGATTCTGCTTTCAGTTAACCAAGTAGGCAAACAATTTAAATCAGTCCCAATTCTATATGTTAGCACTCTGAATCACAACCCTTAAAGGCACTGATACCAATAAATTCAGTCCAACTTAAAATTAGAATCTTCCATATTCATTCCAGCACCCTCAGGATCAAGTTCCTCCCACATTTCTCCAGCTTTGCTAGTATGGTGCAAACTTGAAACTGAATATTTGTAGAAGTAAGCATAAAGTTATGGCCCATGATATGTCAGCTTGCAATTATGGAAATGCCATAGCATCATAATTCTTAGCTGAGGAGAATTCTGCTACTACTTTCTTCCCCAGGATTGATGAGATACTTTGGGTTGTCACAACTAGAGAGGTAGGTGTTAGTAGCATCAAGTAAGTAGAGGTCAGGGATGCTGCTAAACATCCTACAATACACATGGCAGCTTCAACACAAACACACAAAATTATCTGGCCAAAATATCAATAGTGCTTGCTGGTGGGAATGCAAACTGGTGCAGACACTTTGGAGAACAGTATGGAGATTCCTCAAAAAACTACAAATAGAACTGCCCTATGGCCCAGCAATTGCACTACTAGGTATTTACCCAGAGGATACAAAAATGCACATTCATAGGGATACATACACCCCAGTGTTTATAGCAGCGTTATCAACAAGAGCCAAACTATGGAGAAAACCCAAATGTCCACCCACTAATGAATGGATAAACAAGATGTGGTATATATATGCAAGGGAATATTACTCAGCCATCAAAAAAAAAAAAAAAGAAATCTTGGCATTTGCAACGACGTGGGTAGAGCTAGAATGTATTATGCTAAGTGAAATAAGTCAGTCAGAGAAAGAAATATCCTACGATTTCATTCACATGTGGAATTTAAGAAACAAAACAGATGACCATACGGGGGAGAAAAGAGACAAAAGGAAAATAAACTACAAGAGACTCTTAATGATAGGAAGCAAACTGAGGGTTGATGAAGAAGGTGGTGGGAGGAGGAAGATGGGCTAGATGGGTGATAGGTATTAAGAAGGGTACTTGTGATGAGCACTGGGTGTTGTAGGTAAGTGATGAATCACTGAATTCTACTTCTGAAACTAAAATTGCACCATATATTAACCAACTAAAATATAAAAAGAGAGTCAATAGTGCTGATGTTGAGAAACCTGCTAGACTCAGAGAAGTGGTTATGCTGGAGTAAAGAAAACCTACTATGGGAAGAGACAGATGATGTACTTTTAGCAAAAGATGGGTTCATTGATGGCTCTGTAAGCCAGGGATGACAGAAAGAAAAGCCATTAAAGAACTAGGCTCTCTAATGGCAATGGGGATGATACAACCCAACTAATGGTTATTACCCCGTTCCTGAATGTATACTTAGAATAGAGTAGAAGTACTTAGTAGTTGGTACAAAGCCACATTTGGGTTTGTACATATATGAGTTAAGAGCTATCATTATTCTGGGTTAAGAGCTATCATTATTCTGTATTTCTATAGCCATCCACTTCCCTTTACAAATCAGTTTGCTCTCCTGAAAAATCTAGATAACTAGTAGGGGATAATGATGTTCCTAGTTAGAAAAGAATCAACATTCAGCAACTATTATAGGGATGTAAGTAACTAAAATTTCCCACTAAAAATTTCAAAATGTTTCCCTTGAATTAGTAGAAATCATCAGCAGTAATGTAGCTTCACTATTTTTCCTTGTTCATAATGATTTGGATCTCTCATTTGGACGGATCCAGAAAAGTAAAGAGTTTGTTCTGTATTAGGTACAAATATGTCAAAATAACACAAGAGAACAATAGTGGAAATGACAACAACAAAAATGAACTTGGGCTCTGCTTATGCATCTACCAAAACATAAAATATGTTTCCTTTGTTTCCTCTCTTTAAGTGCAGACTGAAAACACAAGCTTATATTTCCAATCTAAGTCACTTAGCTGCTATCTAGAGAGTTAAAGATTCAAATTTTTATACATAAAAGTGGTTTAAAGTTTTATTATATGAATAAAGAAATTGAATCTCAGGAAACTGAAATTACTTCCCCAAGGTCAAACAGTGTTTTAATTGGCTGTTACCCAGTATTTTAGTTTAGATTTCTGTGTTCCCATTTAATGCTACTGCCATGAAATAACAAAACTTGAACTCCAGGGATAGTCATAATAATTTTAGTTAATTAAAAATCATGCTATGTAATTCTATTTTAAATGAAATTTATTTACTTGGGTCTAAACATATTTTTAGCCCCAAATGAAGACATCCATATTAAATATATCTTTATTAGAATACCCAGTTTATTTGACATCCCTAAAAGACTCATTTTGTTTCTAATGTAATTTCCAACTTTCAGCATAAGACCATGAGAATCTAAGGATTGATATCTAGGATTTATTTCCATTATTACTGATACTGTACATGCTCTTGATAAATTGCTTTGTTCTTTGTGCTTCTGTTTCCACACTAATAACTCTGCCTTTGTTCTCCACCTCATCTCAGTGGGATGCAGGTGGATAAAAGCACAAAAGAGTTGTTGTTGTGAAGACAAAGTGGTAAGAGAAAAAGATTTTAAATAGAAGTTTCCTGGTGTATAATTTAAGAGTAACAGCATTGGGCTACACAGTGACTAAGTATGTTTGAGCCAGATACTTGGTGGAGAAGAGGTAAAGGAAGAATAAAGAATAATAATAGAGTGTGTTGGAGAATTTCGAAGTCCTAGGGCTTATGTTACAATTCTTGTTTTCTACTTACAAAGAGAATTACTTTCATATGTGGCTATTTGTCCTAAGGTCTTCAATTCTCATCCAATTCAGGAAAGACAAAATATTATTCTTTGAGTCTCACTGTACAAAGAAAATCAAGATGTGAATGATAAAAATATAATTTCATAGATAATGTCTAAAAGTGACTTCATATTATAAATTTAAATCCTAAAATATAAGTAAAACAAATATTCTCATTTTTATCATAAACTTTTTCTAATACCATCCAAAATACTGTGGACTAGGACTTCAAATAGGATGAAGAAGCTCAGTAAAACCTATTATCTCACTTATTATAAGGTTGTATGTCAAAAGCTTTCTCTATTCTAGCTAATGCAGTTTAACTTATACTTTACATCTTATGCTATATTAGCTCTAAATTTCTTCCTGTGTTACTGTTTCATTTTCCTTTGATAAATGTTTATCATTTCCTGAACCAAATATATATTCATCTATTCAACAAATACTTATTGAATACTTTTAAGTCACAAAATTAACTCCTAAGGATCAGAAGAGAATGGTTCCCGACTTTGAGAATCTGACCGTATTAAATAGCACGAGTAAACTAAGTGCACTTGGTTCAGCAGTAAAATCTATGCAATCAGGAGGTTGAATGGAAACTCAAAACCATTTACTAAATTATTTTCAAATATCCAGTTACTTTATCTAAAGAAAATATTTCACTCAAAATATTCAAAATCAAAATGACAAAACATCATTTAAGGAAATTCTATTATTTTATTTTCCTCATAAAATATAAATACTGAATATTTATCTAGTTTTGAAAATCATTAATCCCATTCCTCAAATAAATTAAATTGAAAACTCATTTCATTTGTATTAAAATGTTTCTATTGAAAGAGTTATTATTTTAAAAATCACTTATGTTACTTTGTATGTATCCTATTGTGACGGATTAAATTTTGTGACAGAAGAGACATAAATCTTTGTAAACTCATTGATACATTTTATAGCTGAACATATTGCCTATTGTAGAGAACATTTCATGTGCACTTAAAAGAATGTTTATTCCACAACTTGAGGAGTATATGGTCAAAGGGATTGATAGTAGTATCAACATAGTCTGTTTAGTTAGGTAATTAGTCATTGTACAATCATTTATTCAGATGGTTGTTAAAAGCTCTAAATATGATTTTGGATTAGTCATGGTCTACCCTTAGTTCTGTCATATTTTGCTTTATTTTTGTAAAGAATGAACCCTTCTATCATTTTACATTCATTCT
The DNA here is from genome assembly GCF_018350195.1 of Panthera tigris. Taxonomy (NCBI): domain Eukaryota; kingdom Metazoa; phylum Chordata; class Mammalia; order Carnivora; family Felidae; genus Panthera; species Panthera tigris. Next base: position 84,518,514 of record NC_056661.1, read on the forward strand.
CTCTGTTATTCATATTTCAGGTACATCTTTTATAGACAAATGTAACTGAGTATTGTTTTTTTATTTATTTCTTTTTTGATTATTAGTTCTCACTTTTGAATCCAGTCTAACAAACAGATCAATTTGTCTAATGTGCTTGACGTTCAAAAAAGAGTGTAGAGAGACTGGGAAAGAAAAATATTTGAAAACAATGATATTGTCTCATAGATGACAGTTTCTCTATTTGTTCATTTCATAGACACTTTTCCCCTCTCTCTTCTTCATATTAGACAGTTGCTATTGATTTTCTCTTCCTGTTTACTGCCCTTCCATTCTGTTCTCTCCAATATAATCCCAAGACCACACAATGGATTTTTAAATTTCAGATACTGTAATTTTTAGTTCTAGAATTTCCAATTTGAGTCTTTTTAAACCAGTTCCAATTTATCCTCTGAGATTCCTCTCTGGTGCATTTCATATGATAATTTTCTTTAAGCTAGTCACTGAACATATTTATTAGCTGTTTTAAAGTCCAGGTCTGCTAATTCTAGTATCTTAGTGATCTCATGGTCTGGATCTATTGAATGGATTTTATCCTAATTGTAGGTCACTTGTTTTTCTGTTTCTTTGCATAAATCTTTCTTACTGTACACTGAACATTGTGGGTGACATATTGTACAGATATTGGATACTGTTATATTCCTCTGAAAACTGGTAATTAATCTCCTGGCATGGGGTTAAATTACTGACTGATGCCTTGATTTTACATTTTGTTAGAAAGGGTCAGTTTGTGTTTTGCCTTAAGGAAAATTCTTAGTTCTAAGGCACAGAACTATGTGAGGGTGTGGGCCTTCCTAGGTTTTAACAGAACCCACTAATCTAGTACATTTCAAATTTCAAAATCTAACTCCCGTATAGTGACCAGCCTTCGAAGTTCTACTCAACATTTTCTGCTTTACAGCTTTTGTTCCCTGCATGATTTCTTGTAGTCTTTCATATTCACGCAATTAAAAGTTCAGCCAAGGATATAAGGGAGTTATATGCAAATTTACAGGTTTCTATGTTTATGTCTTTCTCCTTTCCTGAATTAATCTTAATTTTCAGCGATCTGGTAACCCCAAACTCTATGCCTCTGACACTATACCTCAACCCAATAACACTGCAGCTTTCTGTTTGATCTCTAAAATTTTCCTCAACGTTGTGGCCTATGTAAGGCTCAAGAAAAACACAACAATGACAACAACAACAACAGTAACAAAAATATATAAGCATAGAACTCACCTAGTAAAATTCTTTTTTTCAAGGGTCAACTCTCCAGTTTCTGCCTGGTTTGTGTCAGTTTCCTGCGATTTCAAAATCTATTTTTTAATACCATTTGTCCATATTTAAGTGCTATTTGCAGAAGAGTTAGTTCTATCTAAGCCATTAGATATTATCGAAAATGACAGGTGAGTTTTGGAACTGTATTCCTTGGAGACACACTGGATCCCAGGTAGTTGCAAACAATGATAGAGAAGTTAGGCCAGTAGAGAAGCTCATCTTTCTAGCGCCGTTTCGAAAAGCCAGTCTCTTTTTTTATGTCTCATTTTACTCATCATTGTTTTTCCTTGTAGGATTTTGTTTGGAAAATAAAATCTGCTGAGGGTAATTTGGGGAATCACTAAAGTAAGGCCATTTACTCAACAGATTTTGAGGAATATAATGACATGTGGTGCACCAGACTTTGAATTTTAATTTTAGTCAATGACTAATGATAAGGTTTACTGTAAAATTTTTAGTACCTTAATATATACCATTTTTTAAAATATGCCAGGCTTCTTTATTCATACATTTATGAAACTGAAATGAGTAGCACGCCTAGGTAGAAAAAAGTAACTTTTTATTTCAACATTTTACCATATTTAAGTTTTTGGCCATCAAAATTTTTGACTAAAAATAATTTTTTAAAGTGTACTTATTTAATTCAAGGGAGAGAGAAAGCATACACAGAAGAGAGAGGGAGAGAGAGGGAGGGAGGGAGGGAGGGAGGGAGGGAGAGAGAGAGAGAGAGAGAGAGAGAGAGAATCCTAATCAGGCTCCGTGCCATCAGCACAGAGCCCAACTTGGCACTCAGTCTCACAAACTGTGACATCATGACCTGAGATGAAATGAAGAGTCACACACTGAACTGAGTCACCCAGGTACCCCTGACTGAAATTGTTAAATAGACTCCTCTCATTCCTGATTTCTAGTAATAGGGATAATTGAAGTATTTTGAATTTCCAGTCATTATGGAATAAGTCCAATAAATATTTTATTATATAATCACTTTAAGCATAATTACATAAGATACCAGTAAATACTATGTAGAAAACTTTGCTATTTAACTTTAAAGAGTGACATAGATGAATGTATCTAATTGCTTTTTCCAAATATTTGACAATGTACTATAATATTCTTATTTGCTTCTGAGACAGCATTCTTTTATATAATTCTATATACAATTTTACGTAGCTTTTATAAAATTTCATAAAATACTTTTTATCAGGAGTTTATATAAATGAAAAAGATGAAGTTATTTCCAAATAAATGTAATTTTAACTTCTTAGTATAAAAATTAGCATGTTAGTTTCAATTTGAATGATAATTTTATAACACTTGTGTGTATTCCACCTGAAGGAAAAAATATGAAAGGGTACATGATTTGCCATCATGAGACAAAAATTTGTCTGAAATTTTAAGGAATCCTGGGAAGGATTCAGAGGAATCTCTCTGAACTCTGTTTCACCAAGTTGTTTAAAAATCTCTATTAGTGATTCACTTCTTTAATATTTATTTTACATTGAAAAAGCCTGGAAAAGTTTCTGTATAATTATTTATGCCTTTATGAGTCATTATTACTCCTTTTAGCTAATGTAAATAAAATATGAGTTAGAAAAACAGGACCAGAGATAAGATCTTAGGAAAAAATCTTGCAAAGTAAAGGTTTTAGTTTTATAGAAGGTTGGAAGGGAGGTATTGTATTCCTAGACCAAGAGGAAAGTAAAGGATGAACAATTAGAAGCAGAGAGAGGAGAAATGGGATACTGAAAAATTGGGAGAGAAATTGAAAAAAGTCAAAGGTAGCCTAATTCTAAATTGGAAAGTTGCTAAAAGAGTAGATCTTGTATGAACAGACCTTCCTCCAAAGAAGGCATACATATGGCCAACAAACACATGAAAAGATGCTCAGCATCACTAATCATCAGGGAAATGCAAATAAAAACCACAAGGAGATACCACCTCACACCTGTCAGAATGGCTAACATCAAAAACACAAGAAACAACAGTTTTGGCAAGGATGTAGAGAATAATGGAACACACATGCACTGTCGGTGGGAATGAAAACTGGTGCAGCCACTATGAAATAGAATATGGAGGTTCCTCAAAAAGGTAAAAATAGAACTACCCTACTATCCAGCAATTGCACTACTGGGTATTTGAAAAACATGAATTCAAAGCGATACATTCACTCCTTTGTTTATTGCATCATTATTTGCAACAGCCAAATTATGGAAGCAGCCCAAATGTCTATTGATGGATGGATGAATGAATGGATGGATATATATATATATAATATATATATAAATAACATATAAAAAATATATTTTTTTTTAATTTTCTTTAATTTTTTAATGTTTTTTTTTAGAGAGAGAGAGAGCGAGCGAGCAGGGGAAGGGGAGGGAGAGAAGGAGACACAGAATCCGAAGCGGGCTCTAGGCTCCAAGCTATCATCACAAAGCCTGAACCACAAGATCATGACCTGAGCCAAAGTTCGATGCGAAAATGACTGAGCCATCCAGATGCCCCTATACTCTTTAAATATATAAATATAACTTTAAAGAGTATATATTACACACACACACACACACATATATATACTATTTATAATATATATAGTATTTGTATATAATTTTATTATATATAATAAATAACCTAAGTATATGTAATAATATACTATATATGTGTATGTATGTGTGTGGGTGTGTATATATATACACACATACTATTCAGCTATAAAAAGAATGAAATCTTACCATCTGCAACAACATGGATGGAAATAAATGATAAAAGCCATAGGATTTCACTCATATGCAGAATTTAAGAAGCAAAACAAAGTAAAAAAAAAAAAAAAAAAAAAGAGGGACAAACCAAGAAACAGACTCTTTCTTAACTATAGAGAACAAACAGTTGGTTACCAGAGGGGAGGTGGGTGAAGAGACGGTGAAATAGGTAAGGGGGATTAAGAGTATACTTATCTTGATGAACACTAGGTGATGTGTGGAACTATTGAATCAGTATATTGTATATTGTACACTTTATAAACTGTATGTTAACTATACTGGAATTAAAATAATAAAAATTAAAGAGTAGATCTTGAATGTTCTTATCACAAGAAACAAAATTTTAACTATATGTGGTGATGGGTATTAACTTAGGGTGATCACTTCACAATATATACAAATATCAAATTATTATGTTGTACACCTGAAACTAATATGTCAGTCAAACCTCAATTAAAAAAAAAAAAAAGACAGCATAATTCTGTCCTTAAATGTAATCCCTTAGTTACTTCAACTAAACATAAAGAGAAATCATTTCATCTAACTTTGTCAATTTATATGTAATTTAAAATGAGACCAGTTAGTTTACACAAATTTTCTCAGGTTGAAATAGCTAGATACCGTAAGACACAGGACCAGGCACAGGCGACCAGAGTCTACTTGTTCTCATTTCAATTCACTTCACTACATTACAAAGTAAACAACTCAACCTGGTTTTCTTTAAATATGCTATTTTACAAAAAATGATTTTATACCAATATTGACTGTAAACTTGTTATTATGGAGAACATATTGTAATTGACCAAATGAGACTGAACAAAAATTGCAATATAGTTGGCTAGAGGTGAATTTAATCATCAAGATTAAACAGTTGAAACCTAACACACTAACAGGAAATTAAAGAATAGAAAAAAAAATGTTGAGGATTTGTATGAACATTCCCAATTTCCCTTGGAATTATCTTGTCCTCAAAAGAACAGTGTCTTATTCCCCTTCATTTTTTCCTATAGTGCTTATTCAGCATTAAGACAAGAATTATGTTTGTATAGTAATATATCATCAAGACCAATGGATACCCATTTATTTAAAATTACATAAATACATACCTAAATACATTTTTCCAACTTTAAATTCTAAAACCACTTCCCCTAAGGGATTCATAATGGTGCAGAATTACTCAGAGTACACACCTAGATTAAAAGACAAACCACACATTCCATAGAGTCTAAATCGAAGAGTGCCTCATCATAATATCACTCCTGAATGTTGTTTTAGAAACTTCTGCCAGATCCGAGGTCTGGAACTTGTTACACATACAAGCATGATAAATAAGAAAAAAATAAACAAGTGAGATGAATTTTTAACCACGGCAAGGAACAAAAACTGCCAGCACAATTTCAACCCAAGAAGCACTGAAAGGCTCTTTTATGTCTAACCACCATCTAGGGGAAGGGAGGCAGAGGTAGAGGATGGAATAAATGCATCTTTGGGTCAGTTGCAAACATTAGCTTTTTTGGATAACTTATGCTTTCGTGGTGATGTGACCTGAGAAAACAGATTGACTCTAAATTCTGTAAACAGTCTTTTCTTTCAGAACACAGTGCTTATTCTACAAGGGCATTTTTGCATCATCACTTATTTGAACCAATTTTTTATCTTATAAACATCAGTAACAAAAAAGATGCTTATGTCTGGGTGGCTCAGTTGGTTAAGTGTTGGAGTCTTGATTTGGGTCAGGTCATGATCTCAATGTCTTATGATCAAGCCCCACATTGGTCTCTGAGCTGGGCATGGAGCCTGCTTAAGATTTTCTCCCTCCCTCTCCCTCTCCCCTTCCTCCCTTGCTCATTAAAAAAAAAAAAAAAAAAAAAAAAAAAAAAAAAAAAAAAAGGATGCTTGTGGATGTAGCCATGAAAAATAATCAGTTTGAGGAAGAGTGATATAATTATTTAAGGAAGGATCTGTCTCTTCCTGAGTACTACTTCCATGAGCTCTGTTAGGCAAAGATAGACTTTGGGCCTCTTACAAGGGTGATGTGTGTTAAGATTGATTAAAACATACAAATGAACAAACAAACCACTAAATATCTCTCCATAATAAAGTTATAATAATTCATGATTTCCCAAAGCTGCTCATAAAGAGAATGACATTGCCTGGGGACCTGAAGTAGTTGGAATTGGTGAGAAGCACAGGTAAATGGAAGGTCCAGAAACATGGTAGGGAGGTGGGGCCTAAGAAAAAGAGTGAGCTGTGAGATAGTCACAGCTATGGATGTGGCACAAATATTTAAGACACACATGTCCAATTTCTAGTGTAAGTGTGGTAGATAGTTGTGTGCTATGCTTTGTGCATTTAAAAGTAACCACTTTACATACTCTTAGACCTCTACTCCTGATTTTTAATAAAATTCTTGTATATAAAATACCTTGTATAAATGTAACTTAAGAAATGTAAGAAAATATTCCATGACTGGATCTATGTAGCAAAGAGAGAAGAAAAGGTTGCTAAGACTATTTCAAACAAAGCAAGGAATGAGAGTAAGTCTTGACTAGAAGACACATAAGAACCATTTGGTGGGACCTGAGGGTAATATGTCCTACTATTTGCAGAAGGAGATTTTGATATCCCCTTCTTAAAATCAATCAAGGGCAATGAAAATAAAACAGGATATAAGAAATTCCAGAATGGGAGGAAGATGCTTATTTAGGCTGGATGGGAAGGCTCTTATTTGAGCTGAGACATAAATGCCGAACAGGAGGCAGCTGATGAAGACACAGGAGAAGAGTGGTAGGAGATTAAGAAACAATTCTAGAACACAAATTAGCCAGTGCAGTTAGAATAAAATGGATCAGGCCTATTGGTGGAGAATAAAACAGGGTAGGTAGGCTGTGGTCAATTATGTTGACCTTGCACTCTGTGGTAGCCTGATTTCCTTAGAAAACAGAGCCTGAGGCAAGCTTAGATACTAACAGTATACTAGGAGGAGTATACTCTAAGGGTAGGAAATGTGAGGGGAGAAAGGAAATTAGGCAGGGAAGGAGTATATAGCAATACAAGGAGAGCTTTACTAAGCTAACTATAAACTGTTGCAAGGTCAGGAAACACAGTGCTATAGGGCCCATATGGAATCTCATTACAGTCTATAAGGGAAGATGGAAGAAGACAAAATCTATCTCTAAGCTCTTTTCATATTCTATCTCTCACTGGTCAAAAGTCAAAGTTTTCCATGTGGGATTTTACCTCCCTTATCTTCCTAGGTAGACAACTGCTGGTGGTACCAGACATTTTGTATGTGTGGTTGGGTGAGCGCTAGGCAGTGTAGTTGCAGTGGTTTCTGCCATAGGTAGCAGGATAGAGGTCATAAAGAAACCAGACTATTAACCCCAAGGGGAGGGTGAATTGGCCAGAGGAATTAGGAAATGATGCTGCAAACCACTGGTTGGAACTTTGAAGACAAAGTTTTAGGATTTCATTCTAATTTCAAAATCAACCCATTGTTATTTTTTTTTAAAGCAAGTGATCAATATTGTTTTATTTACACATTTAAAAGATCACTATCTGCTGTGTGAAGTAAAATGAGGCATGGACAAGAGCTTGGTAGTAGGTAGGGATTTTAGAATTCTCAGCATAGCATTTTTTTTGTTTCTGTTTTCGATTTGTCAATTCCACTAAAAGTTTGAAAAAGATGAGAAAAGAGAAATTACAATTTATCTCAATATGGAGATATTAAACAGCCTTGATCTGAGTCATGATAGTGAAGTATGGGAACAAAAGCATGATCAGAGTGAGTAGAAAATAAAATGGACGGTTATAAAGTGAAGGTATTAAAATAAGAATACATAACCCTTTGGAGAAGTTGTAGGGTGATTTCTGTCAAAGATAATACCTCATTTCTAAAGTGATAATTTTAAGGTGTTTCTATGTGTTGGGAATGATCCAATCATGATATAGAAATTTATGAAGTAGGACAAATTGGGGATAATTGCAGGACAACTTGCCAGAGTGAGATGACAGACAGCTGGGTTAGCCTTGCAGGATCAGAGGTCCCTCTTTAATCGCAACATTAAAATCCTAATCATGAGTTACTTCACATCAATGTGAAAGGTCCATCACTAATTACTAAAATGTCCATCACTAATCAACTGATAATCACTCTATCAAGAATCCAAGAGTTAAGAGTTAAACTTTTAGAATCCAGGTCCAAGTTCCAAATATATGTCACAACTGATACTTGCCATCAAAGAAAAACTGGGGAATCTTACATTAAAATTTTTTCAACTGTTGCTATTATTTAAAAACAAATTATTCTGAAAACCATGCATTATTTCAAAAGTATGTAATGTGAACATTACATTTTGAATTTTGTGTTCAGTTAATTCAAGCCAATTCCTTTCCTGTCCATAACACTTTTCCCTATGAGGATTCACTGAATCCTCACAGTCATTATGATATCAATAGCACCAAATATGTACATGCCCTTTGATACAAAATGCTTTTTCTCAGAAGCTAATCTATGACAAAATACCTTAAAATACAGAACTGGGGGGAGGCTGTATGGCATAAAATGGTTATTTCTGTAGTGTTTCCAATAGCAAAATATAAGTGATGATGCAAATGTCTAATAATATCATAATGTTTTGATATTAAACAATTACAAAATGGAATATTACACAGCCATTAAAAATGGTTTCCTCATGCTTATGTAAGAATATTAAAATACTTTGAATTCTAAGTAAAAAATGATATTAAGTGCACATATATTACTATTAAACATGCTTAAAATATATTAAAAATAGCTGAAGGATAATGCACAGAAATACACAATGTCCTTTGAAACACAGTGTTACTATCCCATTGCTATTTATTAATACTCCATGGGTCACCTTGGTTGCTCCGTTGGTTAAGTATCCAAGTCTTGATTTCGGTTCAGGTCAGGACCTCACAGTCCTGAGAACGAGCCTCTCCCTCAGGCTCTGTGCTGGGTGAGGAGCCTTACCTCTTTTCTCTCTTTCCCTCTGCTACTCTTTTCCCTCAAAAAAAAAAAAAAAGTATTCTACAAGTTTTTTTTTTTGAAGAGACTTTAAAATCACATACACACATGCCTATAAATTGCTTTTGATCTTGCCATAAAGATCTAAAAAGGCATTTAGATTCTAGTTTCTCAGAAATCAAGTACACATTCTCTATAGTCTCCCTCTCTCTTTTTAATGAACATTAAATTTTAGAGTTTAATTTAAGGAACCAGCCTAGTTGAAGGGAGGGGGAACTAGAACAAACAAATAAATGCATGATTCCCTTCTCACTAGCTAACTTTGGAAATAGCTATTATCCATTACAAGCTCTACTCTTATCCCACGCAAGTAGTAGGGAACAATGAATCCATTTGTTTTACTGCCGACATAATTTGGAGATGGAATCTTTATAATATTCCCTGAAGTATCTTTCTTGTTTTTTTCCCTTTATGGGTCCAATTTTTCTAATTGTATATGAAAAAGGACGTCAGGGCAATTACACTTTTTTTTCACATACATATAGTTATTTAAATACTATTTTCTATCAACTATATTTCAATTATCATCATTGCTAGCTCATTTTCAGTTACCACATTGGATATTCTAAGATTCACTAAGGTTAGCCTTGGCATGCTTTTGAGGATGAGGGAAGAAAAAAAAATTATTAAGACAACAGGTACATTTTCTCGAGGATGTTGAGATATCAAAGTTTATTCATTATTCTGTATGGCTTCTTATAGCTCTTAAAAATAATAACATACTAAATTTTATATATCAACAATAAGAAGTGATGACAAAGTCAAACACTAAGCACTTTAAAGCCATGATATTAAAAAATTCCTTCACTGGGTGGGGTATAGATTGCTTTATAAACTGATTCTTCAGGGGTTTATGAGCCCATAGAAATGTAAAACCCAACAAAAATAATTGTTCTGTGAGAGGACAAGCAAAAATTGCCAAATAATCAATAAAATACAGAATACATCTGTTTTGAGCTATTATTAATGGTTGCATAAAACCAACAAATAAAAACAGTAACAGAAATGCCCTATGTTTATTTTATCTCGTAAGATCTAATATTTAGGGCAACTAGGTGGCTCCATCAGTTAGGAAACTGGCTCTTGCCTAAAATTCTCTCTCTCTCTCTCTCTCTCTCTGTCCCTCCCCCATTCTGTGCACACTCTCTCTCTCAAAAAAAAATCCAATTTTTAGGTTCTTAATTGGGTTAGGAAATAAGTAAAAACTATTTTATTAGATATATGTATTGGAATATACTCTACCAAAATACGTTGTTATTGCTAACGATCCTTTGAAAATGCAATACTGCAAAATGTATGAGATTTTAAAATTACATAAATTATGAGAATGTATAGCCTCTATGGGTATAAATTAACTACTAAAAAAGGTAATGGCCCCATTCAATTATTATCTGGTCTTATCAATTACTATCTTGTCTCATGAATAAATATCACCTTTTTTTTTCTAAAAAGAGTAACTTAAAACACTAATTATGTGATTATATATAATTTTCACCGCAGATAAATTGCATTCAGAATAAGACTTATAGAGCTGAATTGATGTTATTTATTAATAGTCCATTTTATTATTGCAATTAATGTATCAGAATTTTTATAACCTCAAGTAGGTATAAATTTTTAAAATTTGTTTTTTTAAATATTTTATTTATTTTTGAGAGAGAGAGCCTGAGCAAAGGAGGGGAAGACAGAGAGGGGGGCAGAGGGACTCCGTGCTGACAGCAGAGAGCCTGATGTAGGGCTCAAACTCAGGAACGGCAAGATCATGACCTGAGCCTTAGTCGGACACTTAACTGACTGAGCCACTCATGCACCCCAAGTAGGTATAAATTCTTAATGCAAAGGGTAAGCTCATTATTCATTAAATCTCAGATACCTCAGATATCTGAATTATTTCTGTTAACCTTCTGTTTTGCATACTTAAGGCAACTTAAGTGGTTTTATACTTTCAGATTTTGGAGACTTGGCTCTCAATCCACCTCCTCTTTAAGTAGTTCTTTTGAGCAGTGAGCATAGGAATTTAAGATCAACCCAACAGTTGGGAGTATTCACAAAAGTAGTAAGAAGAAACATTTATTTTAGGTTTATGTGTGTAACTCATGACAAACTAAAAGTAAAAGTACATTAAGTAGTGTTTCTCCATTTCCTGCTCCCAATTTCTTTTGCACACCTAACTCATGTTACACACATTTTTATCTTTGCTTTTGTTTGTTTAACTTATAAGAATCATAATTAAATTTGCACTAAGTAAAACAAATATTTTATAATTTTTTAATTTTTTAAATGTTTATTTATTTTTGGGACAGAGACAGACCACGAGTGGGAGAGAGGCAGAGAGTGAGGGAGACACAGAATCAGAAACAGGTTCCAGGCTCCGAGCTGTCACCACAGAGCCCAATACAGGGCTCGAACTCATGAGCAGTGAGATCATGACCTGAGCCTAATGTATTAATGTATCATAAGTCAGACGCTCAACAAATGGAGCTATCCAGGCACCCCACAAATATTTCTATTAATAAATATTTTTAATTTTAAAATTTAATTCCTAAAATCTACACTAAATTCAGTTTTAAATAAAGAGGAAAAAACTCAGAGAAACCTAAATGTTTGTGTGTGTGTCCTGATTAAATATGTTTGTGTGATATGTCTGAGTGTTTGTGCTTATATGTGTGAATATATATCCCCTTCCTTGGAAATGCTGGAAGAATAATTGTTAAAAAATTTTATTCTTCTTACTTTTTATGTACAACATTGTTATTGTACCTTTCTTCAGTACCAAATTTTTTCAAATTATTTTATCATTATTTCATTATTTAACTTTCATTTTTCTTAAAAGGAAAGGAATGAAATGGTTGAAAGACATATGAAAAAATTCAATATAACTCGATAATGATTTTTTGCCACCAAGAGAAAATTGTATTATTTCATATTCTTAACATTGTTCTCAAGATGAGACACCTGTATTTAATTTAAGACCATGAATTGTTCTATTGATTCCAAATGAACTGGTCCAGCACAGACAATATCTATCTAGTGATTAATTACATTAAAATACTTTAGACATTACCTAAACTCGTCATTTATGTAAGAATCTGTTTATATAAGTCTTACATGCAATCTAAAATTTATCTATTACAGGACTTTTCAACCTTGGTCCTGTGCATTTTAGTATGCTTAGCAGTATTCCTGACATCTAGAAGCTAAAAGTCAAAAGTTCCTCTCCAGTGTGACAACGAAATGTGTCTCCAAAAGTTCCCAAATGTCCCCTGTTGAGCAAAATCACCCTGGATGAGAAACACTCATCTCTTCCAATGAGCCATATGATGCTTAAAACTCCTCTTTGTTCATACTGATTATACAGGATTATTTTTCTCTTGTATGTGAAAAGTATCATTTTATGAGACAATTATATTGAAAAAATAAGGGAAAAATACTATTTAACTTAGCATTTTTAGTACATCTCATCATAGTTTGCATGTTTGTAATAGTTTTGAGAAAATTTGTAGGATAGAGTTATTTTATTCTAATCTCAAAATATATATTAGTTGATTTTTTTACTTTTCGACTGAATAAGACCTGTATAATCCATCCTGTAATCATTTAGACATTTAAATTAGTTATAAGATTATATGATAAGCATCACAATTCCCTTGTATCTCTCAAAATATTTACAGAAGTTAAATGACAACTTTAGTTTTACCTTTAAACATTTTGTTTTGACTGTAAGTGCCAATGAATAAGCAATTAACCCTTTCTATCCCATATTAATTCACTATGAAGAATTATTCAGAGATTAACGCTGTGTTGGCCACAATAGTGAAATAAATGCTATTAGTCACAATTTAACCAATGAATTAAAACATGACAATCAAGTTTTAGTGAAAACTTCTATTTCATGCAACTAAAAAGCCTGACCCCTGAGGAAGAGGCCAGGGAAAGAAATGAGGTGATGTCAAATCATTTACAAGTAAGGTACCAAGAAGCCTGAGCAAAGCTATTCCTCACCTTCTCAGTGCCATGATCAAATCAACAAGTCATAAGAGAGGATGAGGGTGAGTCTAAGAGTGAAAATGGGACACTGTATTACATTCAACCTTTCACCCACATGACCAGAGAAACCCCTCCCATTTTGGAGCAGAGAGAGTCAGATATATCCCATGGTGACTGTTCAGTACTCATTTTATTCAGACCCTCTTCTCTGAAAAAAAGGGGGAAAAAGAACAATCACACATGATTCATCAGAAAAATACAGGAACATGCCTTGGAAAAGTAATGGCAACAGGAACAGGATGGCCAAAGTGGGACAGTATTGAAGAGCACCCCCATAAAACAATAGAACAAAGTATGTCTGGCAATGGGGAGGAGATTAATACTGGAAGAGGCAGAATCACAGTCCTTTGGCAGGAGATAGTCCTAATGAGTGCAGCAGGACTGTGGGTGAACATTAGGAATGATGGCTGAAAAGCCACTGCTGTAGCAGAGACAGCTCTATGGGATTCTGGAACTGGAACACACTAGAGTTTAAAGCACCATTCAGTAGCTAAAGCATGACAAGTGAGAGAAAACCAGAGGTAGAAGGCCATTATTCCTGTAATGACAATGTCTGGCTTTAGTCAACCCTATAATGCTCGTTTGAGGGGGTGAGCTTCTCAATGCTTGGGTGCTACAAGCTGCATGTATCCTGTTTCTTTCTGTATTGGGGGAACCCGTGGAATACCGAGAGAAGGATGGAAAGGGAACCAAACCTGAGCAATGATACCTGAATTTCCTGAATACTATGATTGTTTAAGAAAGCTATTTCATAGTTGTTTCCATAAATCAGGAGAAACATGCAAACTCGCAGATAGTAAATCTAGTAGGATTCAGTAGGCTCCAAAGGAAAGAGAGAAAGCCCTAAAACTAAACTATCCTGTAAATGAGTGTATTTAGAATTTTGATTATAAATTTGAATATCATTCATATGTAAGCTCAAGACATGTGAAAAATTAGAGAGAGCCAAGGAATTGGAAGCATAAGAGAGACGACCTACGAACACATTTTCTCATCCTGAGGTGGCTGGTTGCCTACCATTCTCATGTGCAGCAGATGGCAAAAAGGCAGTAAGGGTGGGAGTGGCTGGCACTTCACAGACTGCCAGGCTCCGTCTGGGCTCTTGATAAATATTAATTAAATGAACTGAATCCATTCAAGAGTGCAGTCCATGCTGCCAATTATGACAAACAGTCTTTGTTGTATGTATGACAACCAGTCTCATGTTAGCATGACAGGGAAACTTTGATATGTCTTTTTAAAGAATAAACGTGGTACACAGATAACCCAAGAGAGGTGAAACCAAAGGCACACACGTTTTTAGACCCTACTTTATAAACATATTATTACAATCATATCCTGGTGACATTGATTAGCAATTCATCTGGAAGTAAAATTGTAATACTTTAGCGAAATCAATCTGTGTACAATAAAGACTGGCAGAGCCTTAAGTGTTTTTCTTCACCTGGCCTGGGGCTGTAGTGGATAACGAGGGAAAAAACAGCAGTACAGAGCTCTCTCGTGAAGGGGTCTCATACTCTTGGGCTCACAATCCATGTAACTTAGCAATTGTGAAATGTTACCCGGGTTCCTGAATTGAAAACTTTTCAGAGTGGTCTGTGTGCCTCTCTTCAGGAAACATGAGAAGGTTGGGAGAGAGAAGGTTAGAGAGCTACAGCCTAGATAAAATGAAGACAGCCTAGATAAAATGAAACAATCTCCTTGAGGGATTAGAGTTAGGAGCCATAAAGAAATCTAGATGTTCAAAAGCATCCCCCAAATCAGGTGTGTTCATTTAATTTTGTAGGCAGAGGTTTCCCAAGTGAAAGCGTCATAGGAATACATCTTCTTTACTACAGCAAGTTACCCATAACGTCTGCAGGTCTTGCCAGCCTGTGGGTTCAGATAAGGATTCATTAATATTAATGCCCCAATTCCACAGGCTCTCTCTTAATGGCAAGATATCATTCTCCCTCCCAGTGTGCAATGTTTGCAAATCTTGGCCAGTTATTTCTGGGAGTCCTCAAGTGCTGCCTCAGAAGTTGTTTCTTTTATTCCAGCTTTCTAGTTAATGGATACTGCCAGGCAATGTCCCAAGGGGAGGCACCTAGTCACTGGCAATTTCCCAGGATTTTTAAAAAGGATATTGTTAGGCTCCAGAGTTATCATATGGGAATGATGTCTCTTTCTCTTGTGCCTTGTCCTTTGTGCCCCAAAGCAGCACAATTAGTGCCTGGAGCCCCTCCTGAATGCAACTCCGTTTAGTTTTTGTATGTCAGACTTAGCAGTGGGCACAAGTAAGGAACATTCAGGCTACTCCTACCTATCCTTCAGGAATGAGGATAACATTGCTTCCCCAGGAAGCATTTCCTGACTTTCAGAATGGGTTGGGACTCCTATCTTTCTGTTCTCATAGTTCCCTATGTTTCTTTCTTTCTTTTTTTTTTTCCCCCACCATGATAGTTCTCTATATTTCTGTTATGGTAGCTAGTAATTTCATTTTTATTACTTGTTGGTCTGTCTTCCCCCTCTAAACTATTTATAAGGGAATAAACTTTGTATGTTTATATAGCATGGTGTTCCTTAGCAGGGCTACACCTGCACAAGTCCAGAAGGCACTACTGACATTGGATTCTCTGAATTTGGGTAGCAAAGGCCCCAGTCTGCAGCATTAATATAACATGGTAGATTCTTAATAAGTAATTTTGAATGAGTAAATCCTATTATGTATTTATATGTCTCTCCAAAAACTTTACTTAAAACCCATGTATAAAACACACTTCCAAGAATAATAAATAGTGCAAATACTCCTGGGTGACTCAGCCCACCCTAGAGCAGATATTTAAATTCTGAATCCCAAATTACACTTAAGTAAGATACTTGAAATTTGTTATAAAAGGAAATCAAGATAAAGGACAAATTACACTTAAGATACAAGAAATTTATTATATAAGGAAATCAAGATAAAGGACTGCATATATAAAAATACATATCTAATATAATGTAATATACTACAATATGAGATCTCGTTCATTTGGGAAAACTGGTGATGAAGCAATACTATACAGAAGAATCTGAAATTTCCATCCATCCAATTCAAATGTCCATACAGGATGAAAACATGGTAAAGATGTAAATAGGAGTGAGTACATGGGAGTTGGGGCTTAGGAAGCATAAAGGGGACAGGAACATGTATTTGTTCAGTTATTTTACAAATATTCATTGACCACCAACTCTATGGCAGATGCTAAGACTAGGGGAATACAGTGGTGAATAATATGTGGGAAATAGACGATAAATAAATTAATAGATAAATAAATAATGTTAATACTTAGATATTAATTGTTGAAAACTCAGTAGAACCACAGGATAGAGCATAGTATAGGCATGATGTGGTTATTTAATACAATTTGGTCATGGACTGACCTCTCTGAATCAAGAGGAGAGAGCATATAAAGATACTGGGAAACAGCACTGCAGGAGATGAAAAAGCATGCTGAGGTAAATAGGTAATACCAGTGGAAAATATCCTTGAAATTATTTGGTGAATCAGAACAAACAAATGAGAAAAGTATCAAAGTGGGATTTATAGCTAAACTTAATACATTGCTACACATTCCATGTTGTAAACATTTGCAGTTTACAGACCATAGAAAATGGATGCTCCATGCATTCTGCTAAGCACTTTACATTTAACCATCTCAACACTCCTCGATGTAAGTTGTAACATTACCTCTATTTTACATATGAAAAGGTAAAGGCCAAAAAGTAGAAAACTTTCCCAAGGTCACAAAGTCAACAAATGTTAGTGCTAAGATTTGAATCCAGAAACTTTCTATAGAATATATGATATTAATCAGATACATATGCCCTCTAATGCATTTCCAATTTTAATGTCATTTGGGAACTCAGACATGGGGAAAACATGTACTTTAATATTTGAATTATTCAAATAATCACCTTTTAATTTATTTAAAAAAATTGTTTTAAATGTTTATTTTTGAGGGAGGGTGGGAGAGAGAGCGAGACAGAGACAGAGACAGAGTACGAGTGGGGGAGGGGCAAAATTAGAAGGAGACAGAGTCTGAAGTAGGCTCCAGGAGCTGAGCTGTCAGCACAGAGCCCGATGCAGGGCTTGAACCCATGAACTGTGAGATCATGAGCTGAGCCGAAGTCGAATGCTTAAATGACTAGCCACCCAGCCGCCCCTCAAATAGTCACTTTTTTCACTTAGTGTAGATAATTTGGTTTTCTTAGTTGAAAAACAATAAAATAAAACAAAATACTATAGTAATAAAATATTTTTTATTCTTTATATTGTGCTAGTTCAAATGTCTGTGTCAGAAATAGCCATGAAAGAGCATAAACAACACAATGATTTCCATTATTCTTGCAGTTGTTGGTATCATCTGGCATCATAAAATAATAAAGTTAGCTATGATAGTTGGTGTCAATTACTGAGGCAGCTAAATGAATGGGTCATCTTCACTTTAAGTGAATAAATGATAATCTATGAATTTATATCATTTCTAACTTTACATCAGCCGAATCTACTTATGATGCTCTCTGGGTGAGAAAAGAAACAATTTTTAGAATCTGTTTACATTTTATTCGGTTCTAAATATTAACTAAGGAATTATTTTTAAAAGATAATTAAAGTAATATTAGAGGAAATCTTAAAAGAGAATATTAAAAATGGAATCAGCCTATGGTACAGCCCACAGAAGATGGCTCATAATGTACTACAAATAATTTCTGACAGTGTTTCTGGATGCTTCTTGGAATTCTTCCCTTGGGCAAAGTTAACAACTAAATATCAACATTCTTTTAATGAAAGTATCCATGGTGATGAGCAAATATATAAACACAGACAACTTAATTCATGGAACATTTATATTAATTTTATTGATTAAAAATGTGGCCGCTATTATCACTACATATCCATTACTTCATAGTTCAGTGAACGGAAAGCTGGTCCCAAACTGCTGCTTTTCCCCAAACATTAACTAAAAATCTTCTACCAATTTTACAGATTTAAACTTACCAGCAACAACGGCCCCACCAATATATCTGTGGGTGACACATTTTCTGCTCTGTAAAAATCATGCTATCCAAGGTGTTTTGCCTCCTGTCAGACAAAGCTATGGTAGTAGGAATAATGGATTTAACAGATACACATTGTAATGTCTGGGAAAACAGTGACTTGAGGAGATCACAAATGGGAGAGAATTTTAATGCTAAAAGCCACTCCGAATGTTCCAGTGGGCAGTGCCAAGCAGAAACACGGTAGATGACAGATGGTAAATATATTCTCACCAACTGACAATTGCAATTCCCATGGCCAAACAGTTCCTATGTCATACAGTTCCCAGGTCAAATAGACTTCATTCTATACTATGCTTGGCAAATACACTAATTATCTTTAGTGAACTAATGTCTTGAGCTACCAGAGTACTTCATATGTATAATGAAATAATTGTTTAAAAATTTAGGACAGTGAAAAATCTATTTGATCATGCATACTGTGCTACTTTACTCTGGAATGTTTTTAAGTATTATAGGAGACTCAGTTAACATCTTTAGCGTTTTGAAAAAATATTTCCCCACAGTGGAAACTGATACAGAAAATCATACAAAACTGTTTTGCCAAGTTACATGGAAATGAATTAGAGAGATGATTAAAACTGTCGTAAGGTAATTTTTATATCAGGCTTTTGCTGTGTGCACTTGGGTGTTTTAGAAAAAAAAAATTACTTGGTCCAGAGTTTCTTCAGATTGGTATGAATTACATTACTTAAAATGAAAGGTAATCTGTTTTGTTTCAATATTGCTATGTTACATTGATAGAAGTCTTTAATTTAACATTAGTAAAAAGATCACCTGTTCACCTACAAAAAAATGTCATTTTCTGGTCTTCAAATATGCAACAGATTAGGAATGTTGGGAGTGCTGGCTAGCTCAATACAAAAATCTTTCTGACTTTGATTTTGCTATTACATCGAACTCACATTTTGGAGTCTATAACCACCCTGCTGAAAATGTACAAAGGAAGGTGATCCGTACTACACACAGGGTTGAGACTGTCACACTGAAAAGGATCCATTCCCCCATACTGGCAGCATTTCCTATGTATTTCTTTTTCTCATTCACTCTGAGAATAGGACTGAGAAGTTTTGCCAGATAAAATCTTGCTGGGACTTGGAAGCTAATAGTTTTCAGTTGCTAATTTACATTAACCTCTAGCTATGCCAGCTTCAAAAATGAGACCGAATACAAAGCCAGATGACCTTAAGTAACTCTAAGAATGATCAGTCGCCTCTGCATTATTAATTTGACCGGCTCCTATATAGTGCCAAAATAGGTAATACAGATCTGAGTTCCTCAATCCATGTCATCATATTAATCCAGTAATGGCCAAATTTCCACGTAATTCCTTCTACCCCAGTCATACCATAGCATCAAGAAAGATTCACTGAAATTTCATTTTCTTATTGTTATTTTTGGGAAGTAATATGTCACCATGAAACTTAGTAGCTTAAAACAACAGCTATTGAATTTGCTCACAATTTGTCAGGCTGTAATATGGGTTGAACTTAGTGGGCAGCTTTCCCACAGGCTTTAGCTAATCTCACTTACACATCAGGACTCACCTGGGAACTGACTGGGGCTGGTTAGTGAGAATGACCTCACTCATAGTCTTGGTGGATGGCTGGCAGATGGCTAGGGCAATAGGGGTGACTGGGTCACAGATCTCTCTCCATCCAGCAGGCTAGCCTGGGCTCACTTACATGGTGGTTGCAGAGTTTCATAAACTTCAAGAAAAGGACAAGCCCCAATGCACAAGCATCTTCTAATTCTCTACTTGTCATGTTTGGTATTGCCTCATTGACCAAAACAAGTGACATGGTTAAACCCAGAATCCGAGTGGATGAGTACTCAGAATTACAAGGAAAGGCAAAGTGGATACAAAGAGGGGAATAATTTGTGGCTATTTTTGCAATTTATCATACTTATTAAACGCAATCAGTTTAACATGCAGAACAGAGCACTGACTGGGTTTATAGCTTTAGCAATGTTTACTAGAAAATAAGGCCAAAAGCTGCTACAGTGCTAAGTTTTCAAAAGGCCAAAAATTTAGATAAATGCTTTTCTATACACATTTAACAATGACTAACATTTTTGGCCTTTTATTGTATACAATATATCAGCATCTTACGTACATTAATTCATTTGCCTGGGAAAATACCCAATGGGGTCCTTGAGTACGTTATTTACCAGCACGGACTTGAAGTCAGACTGCCTCTGTTTAGTCCTAGTACACTACTTATTACTTGTGGGATTTTGGTTAAATAAGCAACCTCACAGGGCTCTTGTATTTTCATGTATTAGTAGATACAGAGTCCGTAGAACTGTGCCTAATGTACCATGAGCGCTATATAAGTTATCACTATTATTATAAGTTATGTACTATTATCTCCATTTCAGTAATCACATAGAGAAATTAATTTACTCACCAAAGTAACATAGAGTCTACATTCAAATTGAAGACATTGATTCAAAATCTCATAGTTACTCTACTTAACTCTATTTTGTGCAATGGGGAAACAAATATGGGGACTATTTTTACACATATCTTTTACATATAAATAATTATCCACTGTATTCAACACTTTAACAATTCAAACACTGGTTTTTATTTTTCTCATTATATGACAAATACTTTGACCTGAAGAATTTTGAATAATTGCCTCTATTTTAACATAGGAATTCAAAATTAATAATTCCCTGGTTATGTTTGTTTAATTAAATTATTATCACAAAAAATAACACAGAGTTTTTACTTTCTTTCTGGTAGGTGTAGCTATATATATATTCTTTGTCATGGTCTAATATTAAGGACTAATTAGTTTATTTTCTGAAAAGATGCTGAATTTAACATAGTGTCTAAGAACATTTGGGTTTCAATTCCAAATCTTTCACTTATATGAAGGCTAGAAAAGTTTTTGCCTTCTCTAAGTCTTGGTTACATAATCAAAGATAAAAATATGGCCTATGTCAGAGAGAACGAAATGAGATTAAGGTCTTTTAAAAGTCAGAACAGTGGGTAGTATATAGTGAAAGTGTAATACATACTATGATTATCAATAGTTGCAATATTAATTGTTTTATTAATATGAACAACTCTTCTATGAATGAACTTTATGTAATTCACAAATAAGATAGACATTTGAACATTAGATTATGTTATTATTTGGATTCTATTATAACATAATAGCTCTGATGAAGCTGTTATGAAAACACATTATAGGGAAGCAAAGCATATTTTAAACTTACTTATTTAAAGAACAGGGGTGCCTGGGTGGCTCAGTCGGTTAAGCGTCCGACTTCAGCTCGGGTCACCATCTCGCAGTCCGTGGGTTCGAGCCCCACCTCGGGCTCTGGGCTGATGGCTCAGAGCCTGGAGCCTGCTTCCGATTCTGTGTCTCCCTCTCTCTCTGCCCCTCCCCCCACTCATGCTCTGTCTCTCTGTGTCTCAAAAATAAATAAAACGTTAAAAAAAATTAAAAAAATAAAAATAAAAAAATAAAGAACAAATGGCTTTCTGGAAGGCATTAGTAATGGAGAGTAATTTCACAGTGCCTATATATTATGAACATCAACTTACTGGTACCAATTTACTGTAGGAGATATTTAATAGCATAGAATTGGGTGCTGGGTTTATAATGGTTAGGGACATGGACTGTAAGGAGAGACCACCTAGATTCAAACACCACCTCCATCACTTTCTCTGACTGTGTTATGTTGGGAAATACCTAACCTGAGTCTTAGTTTCCTAATCTGCAAAATGGAATTAACAATGAACACACAGATTTATTATAAGAATTAAATGAGATCACTTATATTAAGGTGGAACCTTAGGAAATTATTAATATTTCCTGTTTTCTGACCTACAGAAATGCAATTTCATGTAACTCAACTTAGTGCAGGTACTCAACATAGCACTGAATAATTTCTAGCTATTATTATTATTAATTTCTGGAAAGAATGCAGTTTCTTTGTTTACATAGCCAGATATCTCCTTAAGCTAGTAAACACAAGTGCATTTTAGTTAATGTAACAAGTATAAATGAAATGAAGCATAACTACTAAAACGTGACATATGCATGGCAAGGAAATATTATAAAAGAAAAAGTATACCAGTGAATGATTCAAATGGGTCTGAATACTCTAAAGATAACATTTTTTCTCTTGAATATTCCAGAATGTGATATCAACTTCTTGCTCTAAGCTGATCTTCTCTTACTTTGAGAAAGCTTTTGTTTCTTTCAAATAATATATTAACCTTTTTTTTTTCTGAAAATGAGGGGAACATAAACACAACAAAAAATTACCAAAAGACATCTTCTGAAAGTTAATATCTGTAAAATTACAGTTTAAGAAAACCAACAATTTTTGTTAAACTACACTTCTAGGTAAAGTGATCAAAACAGTTCCTATGTTTACACAGTCTATAATTGCAAAATTCTATATTCTCCACAAGAGATAATAAAATTTCCTCCTATATTGTCTCTATTTGCTTCCTTACCAAAACATCTTTTTCTTGGCTGCCACACACTTGAATATGTTGCCTTCTTTATTATTCAGCTTCTGTGATTTCTTATTATCTACTCCTAGTATTCCAAGTATACCTCGTCAATCCTCCTGACCATACTCATATCAATGTCCTCCAATGAATGAAACTTAGTAAGATACCATTCCTGCTTTTAGTTATTTATATCCACTAATTTATGCTGGGAGTGATGATCCTCCTGTATAATTAACTTGAGCTTATGTAATTACTATGACATAAACATATTAAAATATTTTCAAGGACTGGTTTTACATCTGTGGAGTCCAGATTGCCTGGAGCAAGAAAAGGGCTTCCTAGAGAAAACTCAACCACAGGAAGGAATCAAGATGGTGAGCCAGATGCAGACACAGTAATGGCTGGCAGAGCAAAGGAAGTCCAAGTATAGGTTCATGAGATATGCTAATTCTAACCCAGGTGCCTTGGCATCATATTTCAATGGTAAAACACAGAGGTTCTCTGCATACTTGAACAATCTGCTCAGTTGAAATAGAAGCAAGTTTGGTTAGTATGCTATCTATTTACCCAGTTGAGTGTTACATAGGAGGTTGTTTTCTTATGGAATTAGGGCAGAAATATTGCTTATCTTCTTCAAGGTCCAAAGGTAGTAGTTTTCCAAGTCCACTCTGGAGTGACACATTTCTAACTTCATCAGCTTCTAAAGGTGATAGCAATGGCCTCAGAAGGTGCACTGAAACCATGAACATTGCAGTTTGTAAAACTGGGCTGGCTGTACAGTTCTGGCTCACCTTTCCAAGCAACCACTGAAAGAAGTTTTAATAATTCTTATAATAGGGGTGATTGGGTGGCTCAGTCAGTTAAGCATCTGGCTCTTGATTTCAGCTCAGGTCGCGATCACACAGTTAATGAGATAGAGTCCTGTGTTGGGCTTGGGATTTTCTCTCCCTCTCTCTCTGCCCTTCCCCTGCTCATGTCGCTCGCTCGCTCGCTCTCTCTCTCTCTCTCTCTCTCAAAATAAATAAATAAACTTAAAAAAGAAATCCTGTAATATATTTTGTCTTAAACAAGCTTTTGTTAGCTGTCTTAAATGATCGTAACGTGGATGATCATTTTTATTTTGTAAGACCGGAAAGAGAAGGCAGAAAGTGGTACCCAAGATTGACCAACATTCAACTTCATCTTGGGGTTGACCTTAGAGAAGCACTTTATCTCTGGATCTGCATTGGACTTGGCCCACCCAATCCCAGTTCTGCTCTCTAGGGGCAAATTACCATTCAAAGTGATTCATGGGCACCGGTATTCTTACAGGCAAGCAAGGTGTCTCTTGAAACATGGACATTTGTGTATTAATGTAAACACACTATATCTACAGAGGCTGGATGGTTAGGCCTGAACCAATGTTCCCCAGGATCAAGAAACCGAGGCCCATGTCACCGTTGAAAATTAAAAATTACATTCATAAAATTTTATAAAATAGTAAAAAATTAAATGTATAAAAGTATTATTATGTATTATTACTCCAAATTAACTAACACCCTTAGAGATAGGTGTCTAAACATCAGAGTAAATTGTTACCAGATTTTTCTTCTTTCTACCTGGAAGAAATAACATAAAACATGCTCTTTAAATGCATACAATATGGTTTAATAACTTTTGATTCTTCCATTCTTTCTCTTCCCTTTAGCCCTTGGCTGACCTACCCAAGACTGGAGCCACTCCTTTCATTTTTCAGCAGAGAATGTACTCACACTTCTCACTTACGGTAGCCTGATGTTTCTAATCAAATCTAAGGACTTGGGATTTAGTTTAAAACACCAGCATAACACATTTAAGTATAGATAAGTAACTACGAGTGTTACTCTCTGGTTCAAAAAATACATTGATAATAACTGGGTATCTTCTCCAATTTCAGATTGTTTTAGGAGTTTTGACTAGTTTAATCAGCCAAATACTATTTTTTAAACTAGTTTTTTTCTTTCATTTCTTTTATTATGAAGTTTTATCCCTCTTTTAAAAATTAAAATGTACAAAGATAAAATTCCTTCTCTGTGGCATAAAATCAATTCAATTTGTTGAACAAATATGGAGAGGCAGTTTTAGAGGAGACAGGGTCAAGTATCAGTGAGAAGGAATTGTGTTCACTTCCCATTTCTTTGCATTAGAATGTCTTTTACCTATGGATGCTCAGTAAGCAGTTAGTGAACTGAACTAAACCATTTAATTTTTAAATGATTTTAAAATAGTGAAGCTAGGGGCACCTGGGTGGCTCAGTAGGTTGAGTAGGCTCTTGATTTCATACCTGGTCATGATCTCAGGGTTTGTGGGTTTGAGCCGTGCATCAAGATCTGTGCTTAGATAGCAGAGCCTGCTTAAAATTTTCTCTCCCTCTCTCTCTGCCCCTTCCCTGCTCTGTCTCTGTCTCACACTCTCAAAATAAATAAATTTTAAAAAAACTTTAAAAAATTAAAATAAGTAAAATAGTGAAGCTAGTATATAAGTTTAATACAATTGACAATTTGACAATTTATACAACAATAGTTTAGGCTTCAAAGGAAGTGTCCTAGTAGACATTCAGTGGCTGGAAAAGAAATGATTTTAGGATTTTCCTCCTCCTGTAAGATAAAAGAAGGCACATCCTAGACACAGAGAAACAAGATAGCGGTTCATTGCTCTGGTGACAGATTCATGGATATTAGAATACAAAGTATAAATCTGGGACTAGATGACTCCCAAAGAATAGTACAGATAGTACAGAAATTTTGTTAGCCATTTAGCCAATATTTAAATATTTAATATACTGTATTTAATACTGATGGAATTGGAGGTGACAATCAGAAATGGATGAGTAATTGGTACCAGGAAGCTGGGAGACTGGGTGCAAGAATAGGTGATTCAACTACTATTTAAGATTACGAGGCAAAAACCAGGCTACCAGAGCTAACATAAAGCCCAGTTTCTGTAGCAATCTTGGTAAAGGGAAAATGTAAACATAAAAATTGGTAGATATTGTGAAAAGAGCATGAGCATTAGAATTAGATGGTCTGGAATTTAATCTTGTCTGTGGCTTTCAGCACATTAACATACTTAATCCTCAATTCATCCAGACAGTGGGGAAAATAATATTAAATATATGAAATATCTGGGATAGTGCCTGGTACATAGTAAAGGCTTGATAAATGTTAACATATATACCCTTCATATGAATAGGTAATCCATATAGTGAACCCATAATGAATAGATGTATAAACTGTGACACCGTTTCACAGACAATCAAGGTAAAACTATTGTCCAGAAGTGCAGACCAATTTCTACTATACTGCACCAAGACTACCTTGAGTTCTGAAGAACCAGGGGCAGCAAGGCCTTTTTATTACTGACAAAAAGATCAGTCATTTTTTTGTACAGTTTAGGATGGTACATGTCTGTCTTTTTTTCCCCCAGTTGAATAACAGTTTATTCCTTCTTAAAATAAGTTACAATGATTTCCTTTTATATCTATAATAGCCTATGAATTATATACTATTTTCTTTTTCTCTTTTCCTGTGGAGGAAGGTGAAGTTCAAAGCATCTAACTTTTCCGAGTGTGCCTGTAATCCTACTGATTTTTTTCTACATTTTATTGTTAACACTCTCATCCAGGCCAATCTCATTGCTTACCTGGACTACTCAATGGACCCTCTTACTTAGAAGCACCAAATCCACCATCTCCTCCTCTAGCCAACCTTTCATGTTGTTTAGGAGCAGTGTATTACTTAACGTTAAATTTTACATTTAATAGATTTTCCGGCTTAAAACCTTGCAATAGCTTCCCCATGCCTTTCAAAAAATAACCACACACAGTATAAAGAATCAAATGACCCCTCCAAACCCATGTCTCCACCTGACCTACAGTTACCATGATCAAGCCAGAATGCTTCTCTGTCAATTTCCTACTATAAGGACTTCATTAAGGACTATGCTAATCCTTTGTCAGAAAAATCTTGAACTCCCATTCTTTACTTTCTCATCCTTCAGATATCAGTCTAAATTCACTTCCTCAGAAAGAACTTCCTTGACTGTCCAGTTTAAATTGGATCTCTCTGATTGTCTCTTTTACAGTATATTCATTTCAATTACGGATCTTTAAATTTCAGTTTGCAATTATCTATTTATTTGTGTGATTACTACTTATTGTGTATCCTCTTCTCTAGATTTATAGTGCTGCAAAAGTCATGACCACCTCTGTATTCTTCGCAACTGTCTATCTGCTCAGTGGCTAGTACTGGACATGACACACAGAGGTGCTTGATAAATATTTCTGAATGAAAGAATAAATGAAAGATCACCATTAAAGAAACAGGATGACGGAAATTCTGAAAATTATTATGCTATGCATATATGTGAAACCATATCATAACCAGTTTTTCTGATAAAACCAAGATGGTAGCTTTGAATAATAAAGTACTGGCTACAGTAAGTTAAATAAGGAAGCTGTAAATTTCCTCTTCGGAAATAACCGTGTGAATATCAGGCTTCTTTTTTTCTCCACAGTTTCTGAAGTTCCCATTTTTATTTTAGTTATAGTTTACATTACTCTTGAATTTCTTTCATAAGTGTTTTTCATTTTATTTTATTTAAAAAAAATAATGTTTATTTATTTTTGAGACAGACAGAGAGAGAGTGAGCGGGGGAGGGCAGAGAGAGAAGGAGACACAGAATCCAAAGCAGGCCCAGGCTTCAAGCTGTCAGCACAGAGCTTGACGTGGGGCTTGAACTCATGAACTGTGAGCTCATTACTTAAGCCAAAGTCGGATGCTCAAATGACTGAGCCACTCAGGCACCCCGTTCATTTTAAATTTTCATAATACTTGGATCATAATTTGTCCTCCTAAATCCACGTGAAGTCACTGTGAGAATGAAAAGCAAAAATTAACTTTAAATATTCAGCTAAAACTCAAATATGTCATGACAAAAGTGCAAAGATTTTTATACATCTCTCAATTTTTATTTATAAATGCTATTTTAAATATATTAATGTGCTTATTTAACAAGATATAAGAATCGCCACATAAAGCTCTTAAGTTGCATATACTTCTAGCAGAAATTGACGTTAAAAAGATTATGCAGGATCCTCTAAACTGTTACTGAAATGTAACATAGACCCAGAAAAGTACATAGATCATAATTATGCACTCTAATGAACTATTACAAAATGAATATACATATGTCACTACCAACACTTCCCAATCATTATTGCCCACATGAAAGAGAAACACTATTCTATCTATATAAAATTATTTTCGCCCATTTTTGACTTTATGTAAAATGTCCTGCTTAAGAAATATTTGCTTCTTTCAAAGTCAAGAAGCAATTCTATTTAATTTTTCAGAAAATTTATTCTTTATCCTTTACATTTAGATTTGTAATCCATTTGGCACTGATTTTTATATATAGTGTAAGCTAGATACATAGTTTATTTAGTTTTCCACATAAGTATCCATCTGTATAAATACCATTTATAAGAAAAAGACCCCCCCTTTTTTTATCTTTATTTATTTTTGAGAGAGAGACAGCATGTGAGCAGGGGAGGAGCAGAGAGAGAGGGAGTCACAGAATTGGAAACAGGCTCCAGGCCCCAAGCTGTCAGCACAGAGCCTGACGTGGGGCTCGAACTCATGAACCGTGAGATCATGACCTGAGCCAAAGTTGGATGCTTAACCAACTGAGCCCCCCAGGCGCACCCTGAATTGCAATTCCACTGAATTGCAAGTGTCACCATTTTCAACCAAATCTGTTTCTGTAAGTCTGTTTCTGAATTCTCTATTCTATTTATCTTGCTTGGACCAATAATATGCTACATTTAAAATAAGTCTAGATAGCCAGTAGTGTGCATCATTGAACTTATTCTATTCTTAAGAATAGAATGACTACTCTTGCCTCTAAGTTTTCATGTATATTATAGAATAATGTTGTCAATTTCCATACATCTATACATATAAAAATAATCTTTTGGGGTTTTGAGGTTGATTTTTTTTTTCAATTTTGGAAGAATAAATATTTTTACAACATTGAGTCTCTGAAATGCATGGTATATACGTTCTCTTGTTTAAGCTTTCTATTAGTTTACCAGTGCCATTTTTCAGTTTTCTGTTTTGATTCTTATATATCTAGCATTAACTTATTCTAAGTTGTTTAATTTTATATTCTTTTTTTATTTAAATTTTTTTTAACATTTATTTATTTTTGAGAGACAGAGAGAGGCAGAGCATGAGCAGGGGAGGTGGGGGGGCGGGGAGAGAGAGAGAGACACAGAATCCAAAGGACGCTCCAGGCTCTGAGCTGTTTGTTAGCACAGAGCCCAACGCGGGGCCCAAACTCACAAACCGCAAGACCATGACCTGAGCTGAAGCTGGACACTCAACCGACTGAGCCACCCTATTTAATTTTATATTCTATCACAAATGATACTTTTCTCAAATTTAATTCTCTATTGTTGTAAATATATATATATATATATATATATATATATATATATATATATATGTTAATTTTTATATATTGGCAATGTCAATATACTTTGTTGCATTTATTTGTTAGTCCTAATTTTTGTCCTGTGGATAATTTAGAATTTTTTATATTCTATTATATACAAATTATAACAATGTTAGTATTGTTACACTATTTTATGAACCCCTTCACACATTAAGTTTACATGTAACATTTTTATAATGTTTTAAAATAGTTACAAAGAATATTGTTTCTGGTCTATGATAAAAATTTACATTTAAACTATCACTCTTTTAAATAATCCAATGGATTCTGAAGAAAATACTTGAAATTCACCAGAATTTCATATTGCTCTTCCTTTTTTTTTTTTTTTTTTAATTTAAATCCAGGTTAGTTAACATACAGTGTAATAATGATTTCAGGAATAGAATTTAGTGATTCATCACTTCCATATAACACCCTGTGTTCATCCCAAAAAAGGTCCTCCTTAATGCCCCTTGCCTATTTAGACCATCCCCCCCTCCAACACCAAGAGAGCGACCCTCAGTTTGTCTTCTGAACTTAAGAGTTTATTATGATTTTACATTATTTTTGCTTCCATTCCCTTATGTTCTTCTGTTTTGTTTCTTAAATTCCACATATGAGTGAAATCATATATTTGTCTTTCTCTGACTAAATTTAGTTTAGCATAATACACTCTAGTTCCATCTACATCGTTGCAAATGGCAGGATTTCATTCTTTTTGATCACTGAGTAATATTCAATTGTATGTATTCCATATCTTATTTATCCATTCATCCGTTGATGGACATTTGGGCTCTTCCATACTTTGGCTATGGTCGATAGTGCTGCTATAAACATTGGGGTGCATGTGCCCCTTCGAATCAGCACTCCTGTATCTTTTGGATAAATACCTACTAGTGCACTTGCTGGGTCATAGGGTAGTTCTATTTTTAATTTTTTGAGGCACCTCCATACTGTTTTCTGGAGTGACTGCACCAGTTTGCATTCCCACCAACAGTGCAAAAGGGGTCTTCTTTCTCTGTATCCTCGCCAACATCTATTGTTGCCTGAGGTGTTAATTTTAGCCATTCTGACAGGTGTGAAGAGGTATCTCATTGTGGTTTTGATTTGTATTTCCCTGATGATGAGTGATGTCAAGCATTTTTTTTTTTTTCACGTGTCTGGTAGCCATCTGGATGTCTTCTTCGGAAAGTCTCTTCACTGGATGGTTTGTTTTTGGGTATTGATTTTGATAAGTTCTTTACAGATTTTGGATACTAACCCTTCATCTGCTATGTCACTTGCAAATATCTTCTCCCATTCCACTGGTTGCCTTTTAGTTTCGCTGATTGTTTTCTTTGCTGTGTGAAGACTTTTTATCTTCATGAAGTCCCAATAGTTCATTTTTGCTTTTGGTTCCCTTGCCCTCTGGAGACCTGTCAAGTAAGAAGTTGCTGTGGCTGAGGTCAAAGAGGTTGTTGCCTGTTTTCTCCTCTAGGATTTTGATGGTTTCCTGTCTTACATTTGAGTCTTTCATCCATTTTGGGTTTATTTTTGTGTATGGTGTAATCAATTGGTCCAGATTCATTCTTTTGCATGTCACTGTCCAGTTTTCCCAGCACCATTTGCTGAAGACACTTTCTTTATTCCACTGGATATTCTTTCCTGCTTAGTCAAAGATTAGTTGGCCCTATCTGGGTTCTCTATTCTGTTCCATTGATCTAAGTGTTGTTTTTGTGCCAATACCCTACTGTCTTGATGATTACAGCTTTGAAATACAGCTTGAAGTCCAGAATTGTGATGCCTCCAGCTTTGGTTTTCTTTTTCAGGATTGCTTTGGCTATTTGGGCTCTTTTATGGTTCCATACAAATTTTAGAATTGTTTTTTTAGCTCTGTGAAGAATGCTGGTGTTATTTTGATAGGTATTTAATTGAATATGTAGATTGCTTTGGGTAGTATTGATATTTTAACACTATTTGTTGTTCCAACTCATGAGCATGTAATGATTTTCCATTTTTTTTTGAGTCTTCTTCAATTTCTTTCATAAGCTTTCTATAGTTTACACTATATAGATTTTTCAGCTCTTTGGTTAGGTTTATTCCTAGGTATTTTATGGTTTTTGGTGCACTTATAAATGGGATTGATTCCTTGATTTCTCTTTTTGCTGCTTCATTATTGGTATATAGAAATGTAACTGATTTTTGTGCATTGATTTTATATCATGCAACTTTACTGAATTCATGTAACAGTTCTAGCATGTTTTTGGTGGAGTCTTTTAGGTTTTCCACATGGAGTATCATGTTGTTTGTGAAGAGTGAAAGTTTGACTTCTTCCTTGCTGGTATGGATACATTTTATTTCTTTGTGTTGTCTGATTGCTGAGGCTAGGACTTCCAACACTATGTTGAGTAACACCAATATGAGTGGACATCCTTGTTGTGTTCCTGACCATAGAGGGGAAGCTCTCAGTTTTTCCCCATTGAGGATATTAGCTGTGGGTCTTTAATATATGGCCTTTATGATCTTGAGGTATGATCCTCCTATCCCTCCTTTCTTGAAGGTTTTTATCAAGAAAGGATGCTGTATTTTGTCAAATGCTTTCTCTGTGTCTGTTGAGAGGATCATGTGGTTTTATCCTTTCTTCTATTGATGTGATGTATTACACTGATTGATTTGCAGGTATTGAATTATACCTGCATCCCAGGAATAAATCCCACTTGATCATGGTGAATAATTCTTTTAATGTATTGCTGGATCCAGTTGGCTAGTATCTTGTTGAGAATTTTTGCATCTGTGTTCAGCAGGGAAATTGGTCTGTAGTTCTCCTTTGAAGTGGGGTCTTTGGTTTTGGAATCAAGGTAATGCTGGCCTCATTGAGTAAGTTTGGAAGTTTGGTTTCTATTTCAATTTTTTGGAACAGCTTCAAAA
Source organism: Panthera tigris (assembly GCF_018350195.1). Lineage (NCBI taxonomy): Eukaryota > Metazoa > Chordata > Mammalia > Carnivora > Felidae > Panthera > Panthera tigris. Next base: position 84,550,657 of record NC_056661.1, read on the forward strand.
GAGTGTTAACTCTTCTTTAAATGTTCAGTAGAATTCTCCTGGAAAGCCATCTAGTCTTGGACTCTTGCGTGTTGGGAGATTTTTGATTACTGATTCAATTTCATTATTGGTTACAGGTCTGTTCCAATTTTCTACTTCTTCCTGTTGCAGTTTTGATAGTTTATGTGTCTAGGAATTTGTCCATTTATTCCAGATTGCCAATTTGTTGGCATATAATTGCTCATAATATTGTTATTATTGTTTGCATTTCTGCATTGTTGGTTGTGATCTCTCCTCTTTCATTTGTGATTTAATTTATTTGGGTCCTTTTTTTTTTTCAGTCTGGCTAGGGGTTTATCAATTTCGTTAATTCTTTCAAAGAATCAGCTCCTGGTTTCAATGATCTGTTCTACTTTTTTTTAAATAATTGATTTCTGCTCTAATCTTTACTGTTTTCCATCTTCTGTTGGTTTTGGGTTTTATTTGCTATCCTTTTTTCAGCCCTTTAAGGTATAAGGTTAGCTTGTGTGTTTGAGACCTTTCTTCCTTCTTTAGGAAGGCCTTGATTGCTATACACTTCCCTCTTATGACTGCCTTTGTGGCACCCCAGAGGTTTTGGGCTGTTGTGTTTTCATCTTCATTGGCTTCCCTGTACTTTTTAATTTCTTCTTTAATTTCTTGGTTAACCCATTCCATCTTTAGTAGGATGTTCTTTAATCTGCAAGTTTTCATGGTTTTTCCAAATTTTTTCTTGTGGCTGATTTTGAGTTTTATAGCATTGTGATCTGAAAATATGCAAGGCATGATCTTGATCTTTTTGTACTTGTTGAAGGCTGATTTGTGACCCAGTATGTGATCTATTTTGCAGAATGTTCCATGTGCACTCAAGAAGAACATATATTCTGCCTCTTTAGGATGAAATATTCTGAATTTATCTGTTAAGTCCATCTGGTCCAGTGTATCATTCAACGCCATTGTTTCCTTGTTGATTTTCTGCTTACATGATATGTCCATTGTTGTAAGTGTAGTGTTGAAGTCTCCTACTATTATGGCATTATTATCAGTGAGTTCATGTTTGTGATTGATTTATGTATTTGGTTGTCCACATTGGGGGGGGGGGTATAAATATTTACAATGATTACATATTCTTGGTGGATAGACCCCTTAATTATAATATTCTGCCCTTCATCTCTTATTACAGTCTTTATTTTAAAATCTAATTTGTATGATAATAACATGGCTACTCCAACTTTCTTTTGATGGCCATTAGCATGAAAGATGATTCTCCATCTCCTTACTTTCAATATGAAGGTGTCTTTAGGTCTACAAGGAGTCTCTTGCAAACAGCATACAGATGGATCTTGTTTTCTTATCCATTGTGTTACCCTATGTCTTTTGATTGGAGTGTTTAGTCCACTGACATTTAGAGTCAGTACTGAAAGATATCAATTTAGTGCCACTGTGTTGCCTGTAGAGTTGGTATTTCTGGTGATGTTCTCTGGTCCTTTCTAGTCTTTGTTGCTTTAACTTTTTTAAACTTTTATTTATTTTTGAGAGACAGAGAGAGACAGAGAGCAAGTGGAGGAGGGGCAGAGAGAAGGAGACACAGAAACCGAAGCAGGCTCCAGGCTCTGAGCTGTCAGCACAGAGCCGATGAGGGGCTCGAACCCACGAACTGTGAGATCATGATCTGAGTCAAAGTCCGGTGCTTAACCGACTGAGCCACCCAGGTGCCCCTAGTCTTTGTTGCTTTTTTTCTTTTTGGTTTTGTTTTGTCTTTTTTCCAAAAAGTCCCCCTTAATATTGCTTGCAGGGCTGGTTTAGTGGTCACAAATGCCTTTAGTTTTTGTTTGTCTGGGAAACTCTTCTCTCCTTGTATTTTGAATGACAGCCTTGGTGGATAAAGAATTCTTGGCTGCATATTTTTTTTCTGATTTAGCACATTGAATATATCCTGCCACTCCTTTCTGGCCTGCCAAGTTTCTGTGGATAGGTCTCTATGAACCTGATCTGTCTTCTCTTATAGGGTAAGGCCTTTTCCTCTTGCTGATTTCATAATTCTTTCCTTGTCTGTGTATTTTGTGAATTTGACTGTGATATGCCATGGTGATGGTTGGTTTTTGTTGAATCTAATAGGAGGTCTCTGTGCTTCTTGGATTTTGATGTCTGTGTCTTTTCCCAGATTAGGAAAGTTTTCTACCATAATTTGCTCACATAAACCTTCTGCCCCTTTTTCTCTCTCTTCATCTGCTGAGACTCCTATGATTCAGACGTTATTCTTTCTTAATAAGACATGGAGTTCTCTAATTCTTTTATTGTGCTCTTTTGCCTTAGTTTCCCTCTTTTTCCAGCTTCATTATTCTCTATAATTTGTTTTCTATATCGCTGATTCACTGCTCTGCTTCATCTATCCTTGTCACCATGGCATCCATTTAGGATTGTATCCCAGTTATATCATTTTAGAGGCGCCTGGGTGGCTCAGTGGGTTAAGTGTCTGACTTGGGCTCAGGTCATGATCTCACAGTTTACGAGTTCGAACCCCACATCAGGCTCTGTGCTGACAGCTCAGAGCCTGGAGCCTGCTTCAGATTCTGTGTCTCCCTCTCTCTCTGTCTCTCCCCGGCTCATGCTCTGTCGCTCTCTCAAAAATAAATAAATATTTAAATATTAAAAAGTTCTGCTCCAGTTATTGTTTTCTTAGATTTTATTATTTTTTATCAGAATATTTTTTTCTGCATCTTTTAACATTATCCTTTGATTTTTCCTCTTTATTATTGCACTGTTCTTGGTTGAGGTCTATATTGTGCTTGGATATTGGGTTAATTACTTTTGATTTTTAGACATCAGCTTTTCAAATATTGTTTTGCCTTTTGTTCTCTCCTCTGCTTTTGGGGCAGCAAACATATGGTATTTATTTTTTTCTTTTTACAATGTCCCATATTTTTCCAATGTTCTTTTCTTTCCATATCTCTTCTTCTTCCTCTTCTCCTCTTCTTCTCCTTTGTCTCCCCTTTCTTCTTCCTTCTCTTCTCCTTCTCCTTCTTCTTTACTTCAGCTTCAATATTTTCTAAATATCTGTATTTCAGTTTACTAATCCTCTTTTTTACTACATTTTAGTCTAATAGGATGTTAAAATCAACATCAAGTTCTTAATTTTAATTATTGCATTTTTAAATTCTAGACATTACTATTTGATTATTTTCTAAGATATTCCATTTACAGAACTATATTTGCATTTTTTTTTTTTTACATATTAATACAATCTGTGGTTGCCAAGGTGAATAACAGGGTATTCTGTGAGCTGTTTCTCATTGAGAGCTGAAGCTCTTTAATGAAAATATTGTTAGCAATTCTTGGTCATGTTTTTATCTTCAGAAAGGGTTTACTCTATCGTCTGGTGGAGACTCTGATTTGGGGGGAAGATCATGATAAATCAGGGCTTAGTTTATGTAGCTGAATTGCAATATTTGTGTGGCTCAGTTTACCTTTGTTTTATCCACTGCTCCTAGGTTGTTATTCTTTGTGGCACTAACTTAGAGTCTAGGGTATTTACTAGGGTCTTTGCTCTTTAACAGTTTCTTAATTTCAATACTTCTTTCCTTGGCAAACACTCATTTCAGCTTTTAAATGCTTTCTGCTTGCTGCTTAGTTTTCTTTTTTCTTTTCTTTTTTTTTTTTAAGACCTTTACTCTGTGCATAGAATTCAAAAAAAATGCTTCAAGGAGGAATACTGCTAAGTGTAAGTAAAGCCAATTATCTTTGCCTTTCTCATTCTTAGGTTTTGCTTCTTAAATTCTGGATGTCTCACTCCAATGTTCCTCTCAATCTTACCATATTTTCCCTTATGTCATGTGTTAATCAGAACTTCTTTCTTGTCTCTCAGCTATTTCTTCTGCCTGGCTTGACCTTCTCTACCCCCATTCCAAGAATCAGCAAATTCTCTGATAATTAAAGTGGTTCACAGAATGTCAGCTTTCTTCTGTGTTCACTTCTGTTTGAGATCTTGGCCCCTCAAGTCCTGATAGCCTCAGCAAGTCTTCAATGACTCCATACAAATTCCCTCCCCCTTTGTAATATTATCTGTCTGTTCCAGTTGTTCTCAACCCTTGTGTCAGTCAGCCAAAGCTACTCTATTATAGCTTTGGGGAATTCCCAGTAAGTTGGTTTTGATAGGTCAAGAGTTACATATTGTTTTGAGTGTAGAATCTGAGTGATTTAACAAGCACTGCATAAATTTTAATAAAAAAACATTAAAAACTCAGGAAAGTATTTTTGCTATAATATGTTTGAAATCCTTTAAATAGCCAACCCAAAGGATTATATTATAATGGAATGGTTATCCTTACTTCTAAAAATATTGAAATGGAAAGAAATCTGTTTCTGAGAATCTGAGAATAGATCATATTTGAATACAAAATGGCAAAAAGGACCCCCACATATCACTATGTAGTCACTTAGTATCTAAAGTAGGAAGAACATACTGTTGCCGTATACAGGAATTTAGTTTGCAATACGTGGGAGACCTGAAATATTAAGCACTAGTTTTCCAACTAGAGCAAAGGTAAGAAGTAGGGTTGTGTTGTAGTTAGGTGAACAGTAAAAGCTCCAATGGCAACAACAGAGTTCCAGAAGTTGAGATGTAAGGGATCATGAGGCTCAGATAGACTGTTTCAGTTTTATTCTGCCAAGGGATATTAATATAATAACTAGTTGGATATTGCCAGAATGATTAGGACAGTGAAAAGGAACTTACTGAAATGCTTTTAAATCCTGTAAATAACTTACAGCTACAATTATATTTTGTCATGAATTTTAAAAATCAAAGGTCTAATATTTTGTGAAATGTTAACCAAACCACCGAATCAAATACAGAGATGGACAGGACAACAACCAGATTCTTTCAAGGGTAGGAAGAAACTCATCTAGGCTTCTATTTTATGCATCAAGTCTGTAATTCCCTAAAAAAAAAAAAAAAACAGTGTCCAACTTTTTAACAACTTGGTTTCATAAAGTATTTTCAATGAGAGACATATTATTTTGAAACTGTGGAGTAAACATTTTAATACTCAAAAATATCCAGTATATTAAATTTTGTATTGCTATAATATTTTTATTATAAAGAATATACCTATTAATGCTCTGAAAATTAAATGTTGGCCACAAATTCCTATATATTTTAGAGACAATGAAAGCTTTCTTGGAAATTCATTGTAGAAATTCATAAATGTATCTCAAAGAAAACCACTAAATCTATAAATAGCAATGATTGGGAGAGTCGGGGTAGAGAAAGAATTACATTTCCAGACATAACAACTTGCTTACTATTATGGTTTGTATATGTGGATGTTGCTGACTCACTAGTGACTTACATACTCGTGACAGAGTAAAACTATGACTCCATAATTACATTTCTTACTCATCCTTGTTTATAACTTGGTATTACTTAGTTAAATCATTATTTTACACAGCTTATACACACTCTTCAAGTTTTCCATGGAATTAAATCTATTTTTATATCAACTTCTGTATGTTGCCTATACCATTAATTTGAACCTTTCCAATGTACCAAACTGTCATATATCTCTGTCATTCTACTGTTTAACCTCCTATGGATGTTGTGTTGTGATGGAGAGAATCTACATAAGAATTAGAAAACTCAAAATCTAGTCCTTGTTGTTTCATTACTGTGTGATTTGGGTTGGGTAAGACAATTTCTGGCCTTTATTTGTTCTTAAATGAAGGGATTGTTATATAAAGTCTCTGATTTTCAATTCAATTTATTTGATTTGATCCTACTCTTTCCTTTCATTTAGGGTAAACTTCAATTATAACTGTTTATTATTTTCAACTGGGCAGAGACAAACATTTATTTCACTTAAGTTTTCTTTATATCTAAAATGTTCTACCTTCTGAAAATTTGATCATGTATTTTTTTTAGTTTTTGGATATTATCATTGCCTTCATCTCCCATGTGTATTGCAGGTGAACTGAATATGCAATAAAAATATACATTTATTAAAGAAAGCTCACTGTCAAAAATCTTACTAAACAGATGGCCCAAAGTGCCATTTACTGAAAAGTCTATCTGTAATGATCTGCAACTTCAGCTCTGTCAAAAATCAAGTTTCTACATTTGTGTCTGTGTGTTTTTGATCACAGTGCCCATTTTACTGTTTATACTGTTCACTGTCTTAATTATTAGAGTTTCAAATTAAGTTTTGATATCTTATAAGACAAGACCAGCCAGTTTCCTTCTGTTACAGGAGTGTCATGACTTTTCTTGACTTTTAAATTTCCATATACATTTCAGAATTTACATCTAAATTCCACCCAAAATATTTTTTTTTATCTTGATTGGGAGTGCATTGAATTTAAAGATCAAACTAAAGAAAACGACATCTTTATAACATTGAGTCTTCCAGTACACAAACATAATATGCCTTTCCATTTATTTAGGCCAAATACTTTACTATAGCTTTATATGATGCTCCCACAAAATACTGTGCACATATTTTGTTTAGTTATATTTTTTATAGTATTGTAAATTATATCTATATATACACATTAGTATAATTCAACTGTATATATATTTTTTTCTACTGGTTCTTGTTCATGATGCATTATCTTTGTATACTTGTGACTTTTGAATACAATCTGTCCATTACAACTATATCTATGGAAATACATTTAGCCTGGGATAAAGTTGGGCTCTTTCAGAGAGAATTTGTATTTACTTCTGTCAGTCATCTGAGAGCACTGACTTTAGGGTATTTTAAGCTAAATTTTTGGCTTGAGGGTTTTTTGGACCACCTTATAATGTAAATTCAGGCTGCCAAACTATATAATAGCAAACTTCTAGTTACAAATCATTCTCAGGAGTGATATTTTAAACATCTTTTGTGCCAAGTTTCAAAATAGTCACTTGCCTAACAGTACCTAGTTTCATTAAAGGGTATTTCTAGCACATTCCTAAAAATCAGATGAGTTCTTTATAGATTTTGGATACTAACCCTTTATCTGATATGTCATTTCCAAATATCTTCACCCATTCTGATGGTTGCCTGTTAGTTTCGCTGATTGTTTCTTTCGCTGTGCAGCTTTTTGTTTTGTTGAGGTCCGTGGGGCGGGGGGGGGGGGGGGGGGGAGATGGGCTAAAAGGGTAAGGGGCATTAAGGAATCTACTCCTGAAATCACTGTTGCACTATATGCCAACTTGGATGTAAATTAAAAAAATAAAATAAAATAAAAAATCAGGTGAAACCTTTCGGTGAGATACCAGCTTTATAGCAGTCTTCAATTATACCAATCAGTTTAGGCTCTGGAGTTGAATTCTTGTCCCAAGTTCTGTACATTTGTAAAACCTGATGCTCAGGTTCATCAAGTTCAGAAAAATCATTCAGGGAAAGCCAGATTTAGTACTGTTTTATAAATCTGAGTCTTTATTTACTTTGCCAGACCATGGATGCATTTAAGATTTTTATGTGCTATTTTACAGTGGTTCAGCATGGGTACCGAGCCATAATATCTGAGATAGAATTTCTACATGTGTATTTAACTAAATGTTGTTTAATTATATGTGAATATTATCTCAAAATAAATATTTTAATTTTAAAACTAAGCAATAGAATATAGTATAATATATAATTATATAACTATTACTTTTATTTCCAAGATCTCTTCACTGAAAATGCCTATACAAGACAACCCAATAAGAATAAACTATACTTATCCATGATATGAACTTGAAATATGATCCCCTTGTAATAGGGGAACAATACTTTTTTTAAACAATACTGATTACATCATGTGACAGAAAATATACAATGAATCTGGAGAATTTTAGTGGGCCAGCAATCAAGCATTTAACAATCCTGTTATTTTGTGTAAAAGGACATGGAAATCAACATAAAAGAGATCATGTTGTCCAAATATTAAATAATTTGAACACCAAAGAGAATGACTAATCATGATTATATAAAGCATATTAAAGCTGTATTCTCAGTTTGAGAGAGTGTGTGAAAGAGAACTAAAAAGAGAGAAAGATTGAAGGGTAAAGAGACCTATTGAACACCACTAGAAGTAACTTAAACCAATTCCTTATTCTTAAAATCAGCAGCTAAAATGAGAGAATCACTCATTTACTCTAAATGTTTGTATGAATTTTAATTCATACTATCCAAATAACCTTGAATGATGAGGGAGAGAATTATTATTTACAAAAATATTAAATTTTAAATTATAATTTAAATAAGAAATTACATTTCTTAATTACAATTAAGAAAATGATAATTAATTTTTAAAAAATCACCATATTGGTACCCCTAATGAAATAAGTGATTTTGGCACTAACAATGTATGAACAAAGATGTAAAAAATTGATGCAATTTTTAACAACAGAAGCATTGAGCAATTTCTACATAAACCCACAATCAATGTTGGCATCACTAAAAATGGTAGAACAACACATCATGTGCTTTCTGATGTGACATAATAGGAAGCACAAAGAATCATTTACATTTTATTTAAGTTGAACCTGTAATCAAGCCACTGAAACTTTTTTAAGTTTATAAGAAATAGAGGCCAGGAGAACAACTTAAGTGACAACAAAAGATGCAAACAGAGAATCCAGAGACATTCTTTTAAACAAACTACCCCTATTTTTTCAATAAGCAAAAGGTAGAATATAAATGGAGACAGGGGAGCTTTATATAAAATAAATTTAAGGGGCATAGAAAATAAATATCACATGTGAATATTGTTTGGAGACTTATCCAAAGCAGTTATAAAATATATTTTTGAAACAACGGAAAAAATATGATTACATACCTGAGTATTAAATTTCAAATACTCAGATGTGTATTAAGCATTTTGGAATCTTTTTAAAACTAAAGATTCTGGGACACCTGGGTGGTTCAGTCTGTTGAGTGCCTGACTTCAGCTCAGGTCACGATCTCAGTTTGTGGGTTTGAGCCCTGCATTGGGCTCTGGGCTGACCACTCAGATCTTGGAGCCTGCTTTAGACTCTGTGTCTCCTCTCTCTGCCCCTTCCCCACTCGCGTTCTGTCTCTCTCAAAAATAATAAATAAACATTAAAAAATTGAAAAAAAAAACCTGAAGAATCTGATTCAATAGTTCTCAGTGAAGCTGAGATACTGCATTTCCTTTTAAGTTTGCTTATTTTTTTAAAATATAATTTATTGTCAAATTGTTTTCCATATAACACCCAGTGTTCATCCCAACAAATGCCCTCGTCCATGCCCATCACCCACTTTCCCTTCTCCACCATTCCCCATCAACCCTCAGTTTGTTCTCAGTCCTGAAGAGTCTCTTATGGTTTGCCTCCCTCCCTCTCTTTAACATTCCCCGCCCTCCTCCCCCTGCCATAGTCTTAAGTTTCTCAAGATCCACATATGAGTGAAAATATATGGTATCTGTCTTTCTCTGCCTGACTTATCTCACTTAGCATAATATCCTCCAGTTCCATCCATGTTGCTGCAAATGGCCAGATTTCATTCTTTCTCATTTCCAACTAGTATTCCTCTGTATATATCCACATCTTCTTTATCCATTCGTCAGTTGATGGATATTTAGGCTCTTTCCATAATTTTGCTATTGTTGAAAGTGCTGCTGTAAACATTAGGGTACAAGTGCCCCTATGCATCAGCACTCCTGTATCCCTTGGGTAGTTTCCTAGCATTGCGATTGCTGGGTCATAGGGTAGTTCTATTTTTAATTTTTTTCAGGAAACTCCACACTGTTTCCCAGAGTGGCTGTACCAGTTTGCATTCCCACCAGCAGTACAAGAGGATTCTCATTTCTCCACATCTTTGCCAGCATCTATAGTCTCCTGATGTGTTCATTTTAGCCACTCTGACCAGCATGAGGTGGTGAGATACTGCATTTCCAACAAACTACCAAATTCTTCTGTTTCTGGTTTGCAGACAATGCTTTGAAAAGCAAGGCATTATATTAGGGAGTAAATTTTAACTTTTTTGGATGTGATAATTTTATTCTAACTATATAAGAAATTATCCACTTTAAAAGCGTTGTTTTATGTGATTAGATGTGGATACTAAACTGCATAAGTTTGAAATGAAAGATGTTTAAATTTGCCTTGAAATAATTCAGCAAGGGCCAAGAAAAAAGATGAAAACAAATAGAATATATAAGTGGTCACAATTTTAATTATTGTTAAATGTGGCTGATGGCCATATGAGAATCAATGAACAATTTTGTTTATTCTTTTGGGTGTTTTGATAATAAAAAAAATCCATTAAAGTAAAACAGAATGTGTTTTTAAATGTACTGAATCATTTTTTTTTTTGAGAGAGAGCACAAGTTGGGGAGAGAGGCAAAGGGAAAGAGAGTGAGAATCTTAAACAGGCTACATGCTCAGTGAAGAGCCTGACAGAGCTCAATCCCATAACCCTGAGATCATGACCTGAACGGATATCAAGAGTTGGACACTCAACCAACTAAGCCACATGAATGCCCTGTACTGAATAAATTTAAGATAAAGCAACTTTACATATTTACACCATGATTAACTGATCATTCCTCTGCATAATATATATGACACACATTTTTTATATCATAAAAGTTAAAAGTAGTAGCATTCACCCCAAACTGAAGACTGCTGCCTAAAGAGATTGAATGCAATAGATGACTACATAGAAAGATGTAGGCAGGGTTATACTATCCTGGTATCATGTTATTGCTCATACTAGTAAAATGAATAAACCAGAAGATGAACTCAATAAATGCAAGAAAAAATATATTTGACAAAACTCAATACTCCTAATAAAAAACTCTTACCAAATGAGATATGAATAGACCCTCAATATAAGGCATCTAGATTAAGAACATATAAGACAATTTTAAGGCTAATATGATATTTAAAACTGAAAAATGGGGTGTTTTCCCTTTATGTTGGGAAGAAGATGAGGATACGTTTTCTTATCTCTTCTATGGTATCTTGTACTGGAGATTTAGCAAGTGCAATATAGCAAGAAAAAAATAAAGGCAAAGAGATTAAAAAAAGAGACATTGTTTTTATTTGCAGACAACATAATCATCCACATAGAAAATCCTAAGGAATTACAAAGGTTAACTGGAGTTAATAACTGAGTTGAGCAAGGTTACAGGGTATAGTCAAGAAATGAAAATCAATTACAGAGCACATTTTAAGGACCTCAACTACTTGACTTCAAGTCTCTTTTATGTAAAGCTATAGTAATCAATATGTGTTATATTTGCATGATGATAAACCTAACAAAAAGGGACTAACAAAAAAAAATGACTAATGAAATAGGATACATACACACAAATGGTCTGTTGAATTTTGGCCACGTTTCCAAGACACTTCAATGGGAAAGGATCATCTTTTCAACAAATGACGCTAGAACAATTGGATATAAACTTAAACCTTCCTTTCTCTCACATCATTTTTAACAAAAAATGTCTAGAAATTGGTCACAGGACTAAATTTGAAAGCTGAAGCTATAAAATGTCTAGACAAAAACATAGGAGAAAATCTTAGTGACCTTTAGTTAGACAATTTTTTAAAAGGACAAAGAAGCCCCACAAGCTATAAAATAAAATTTGATAATTTGGTTTTTGTCAATAGTACAAATATTTGATGTTCAAAAGAAACTTTTAAGAAGATGAAATGAGAACTCACAGACTGAGAGAAAATAGTTTTAAAAGTGGTTCTGATAAAGGACCTGTATACAGAATTTATGAAACAAACCAACAAACCAACAAACACTTCTTCCAATTCAATATCAAGAAGGCAGATAGCCTAATTAGAACATAGGCAAAGACTGAAGACATTTGGCCTAAGAAAATATGGATTGCAAATAAGCATGTGAAAAGATGTTCAACATCATTAGTACTAGAGGAATGCAAATCAAAACTACAGAATACCTCTCTACACATGCATTAGAATGACTAAAATTAAAAGTGATAATGCCAAGTATCAGCAAGAATGTGAATCAACTGTACCTCTTCTACATTTCTAGTGGGAATTGGTATAGCATTTTTGAGAAATAATTTGGGAGATTTTTTAGAAAATAGAGCAAATAAGAGAGAAATATTTGATTATTTATGTCAAATTATGCTATTTAATCATATAAATATTTTATTATGTTGTGAGGACTTCAAAAGCTAGATCACAGTAAGTGGAATCTACTATTCAGTAAGAGTAGCTTCCAGTAATAAGTAATAAAACTCATACCCAATATATTATACATTTAAGTAAATTCCCAAGTAATTGCATAATTTATACCATAAAACAATGAGTTTTATTTCATACAACTCAAATTGTGTAAAATCCAGAATATCAGTAGTTTTAATTATGCCAAACATTTGACTAAAACAGAAAATGAAATTATCCGCTTATTTTAAAATATCCAGATGTTATTCACATCAAACATCCAGATTTGTGATGAAATTTATTTTTCTTTCTTTCATACAAGATTGATATGTCTGAATGCAACTCATTAATGTGCTTAACCCTCCATAGTTAAAATATGAAAAACATTACTATGTGGAACATAAGAATACATTTTATTTATTTTTTAATATGAAACTTATCGTCAAATTGGTTTCCATACAACACCCAGGGCTCATCCCAACAGGTGTCCTCCTCAATGCCCATCATCCACTTTCCTCTCCCTCCCACCCCCCATCAACCCTAAATTTATTATCAGTTTTTTAAGAATACATTTTAAAGTTTGCAGTAATGTAGATGTGGGACATATCACTAAAATTAGCATTTGAAGAGTTCCTTTCAATGTAGTTCAATCATAAAATTTCAATCAACTAAAATACTTTGACCTGGATTCTATTAATGTATATTTAAAAATATAGAATAAGACCTATACATTATACTAACCTAATCCTCAATTCATCAACATGTGTTATATGCATATTATATGCTTATTTGTATCAAATATAGGTCAAAAGTTTATATTTATAAATTAAAATATTACCTTAGTTTATTTAAAAGTCTTTTGCCAATCCCACATGAATAAAAAGAAAAAAAAATATATGTAATTAAATTCACAAATTCTTTGTGCTCATTCATATCATTCTCATTCCTTTCTACCTTTCTTTCTACTGAGAATGGAGTAATTACCATTTAAGTTCTTTAAGTGCAAACAAAGACCCAACTAAGAAAATAATCCCCATGCCAATATTGTAACCTTTATTAATAACTTCCTAAAAATTAGACATACCTATTTACATTTCCAGATTAACAAAATATGGAAGATAAGTAATCTTAATAAATGGATACAGAACATATCCACCCATGGGTTTAAACTTAAGTGACCATCAACTTAACATAGATTTCTATATGCAAAAGATGTTATGAACAAACCTAATGATTACCACAAATCAAAAACCACTAACAGATATGCAGAATAAAGAGAAAGAAATCCAAGTACATCACTAAATAAAGCCAGCAAATCTTAAAAGAGAGCAAGAGAAGAAAGGATCAGAGAAAAACTATAAAAACAACTACAAAACAAGTAAAATAAATGGCAATAAATACATGTATATTAATAATTACTTTGAATGTAAATGGACTAAATGCTCCAATAAAAAGAGACAGGGTAGCAGAGTGGATTAAAAATTAAAAAAATAAATAAAATAAAATAAAAACCCAAGACCTATGTGCTGCCTAGAAGAGACTCATTTCAGACCTAAAGACACCTTCAGTTGAAAGTGAGAAGATGGAGAAACATTTTACATGCAAATGGATGTCAAAAGAAAGCCAGAGTAACAATACTTATGTTGGGCAAAATAGTCTTTAAAACAAAGACTGTAATAAGAGACAGAGAAAGATACTATATAATAATAAAGGAAAAAATCCAACAAGAAAATATAACAATTGTAAATATTTATGCACCCAACATAGAGGCACCTAAATACATAAAATAGTTAACAACAAACATAAAGGAACTAACTGATAGTAACACAACAATAGTAAGGGACTTTAGCATGCCATTTACATCAATGGACAGATCATCCAAACAGAAATTCAACAAGGAAACAATGGCTTTGAATGATACACTGAACCACACAGACTCAACAGATTCAGAACATTCCATCCTAGAACAGCACAACACACATTCTTTTCAAGTGCACATGGAACTTTCAGAATAGATTACAAATGAGGCCATGAAACAAGTTTCAACAAATTCAGAAAGATCAGTCATGCCACGCATTTTTTTTCTGACCACAATGCTATTAAGTTAGAAATCAACATCCAAAATTCTAAAGGTTCTGGAAAGACTACAAATACATGTAGGTTAAATAAAATGCTGCTAAAAAATGAATGGCTCCCCCAGGAAATCAAAGAGTAAATTAAAAACTATGTGGAAACAAACAGAAATAAAAACAAAATGGTCCGAAAATCTTTGTGATATAGCAAAAGCACTTCTAAGAGGGAAGATTATAGCAATACAGGTCTAAATCAAGAAGCAAGAAAAAAATCTCAAATAAACCACCTAAACTTACACCTAAAGGAGCCAGAAAAGAACAACAAACAAAATCCCAAACGAGCAGAAAGAAGGAAATAAGAAAGATCAGAGCAGAAATAAATGACATAAAAACTAAAAAGACAAAACAGATCAATAAAACCAGGAGCCATTTCTTTGAAAAGATTAACAAAGTTGATAAACTCTAGCCAGACTCATAAAAAAATAAAGGACTCAAATACACAAAATCACAAATGAAATAACAAGCAACATCACAGAAATACAATTATAAGAGAATATTACGAAAAATGAGATGACAACAAATAGAACTGACAAGAAATGGATAAATTCCTAGAAACATATAACTGAAGACAGGAAGCAGGGAAAAATAGAAGGTTTGAATCCAGGAATTAAATTGAATGAGTAATCAAAAAACTCCCCCAAAAACAAAAATCTAGAGCTAGACAACTTCACAGCTGAGTTCTACCAAACATTAAAAAGAGTTAATACTTATTCTTCTAGAACTCTTCCAAAAAATAGAAGAGGAAGGAAAACTTCCAAATTCATTCTATGACTCCAGCATTGCCCTGATACCAAAACCAGATAAAGACAACCACACATACAAAAAAGCCAATATCTCTGATGAACAAAGATGCAAAAATTCTCAGCAAAATAACAGCAAACTGAATTCAACAATACAGTTTTACTTAATTCACTACAATCAAGTGGGATTTATTGCTGGGTTGTCAGCGTGGTTCAATAGTCACAAATCAATCAATGTGATGCATCATCATAAGAGAAAGGAAAAAAAATCACATGATCATTTTAAAAAATGCAGAAAATGCATTTAACAAAGTATAACTTCCAATCATGATAAAAACCTTCAGCAAAGTAGATTAGAGGGAATATTCTTCAACATAGTAAAAGTCTTATATTAAAAATCCAGAGTGAACATCATTCTCAATGGGGAAAAACAGAGGTTTTCCCGAAACTAAGGCCAGGAACAAGATAAGGATATTCACTGTCACCATTTTTATTCAACATAGGACTGGGAAGTCCTAGCCACAGGAATGAGACAACAAAAAGAAATAAAAAAGGCATACAAATCGGTAAGGAAGAAGAAAGCTATGTGCCAATGACATGATATCATATATGGAAAACCCTAGGGACTCCACCAAAAAACAACTAGAACTTATAAGTGAATTCGGTAAAGTTGAAGAATACAAAATCAATGTGCAGAATAATGTTGTATTTCTCTACACTAATAGCAAAGCAGCAGAGAGAAATTAAGAAAACAATCCCATTTTCAACTGCACCCAAAATAATAAGATACCTAGAAATAAATTTAACTAAGGGAATGAAATCCCCGTTCTCTGAAAAACTCTAAAACACAGATGAAAGAAATTGAAAATGACACAAGAAATGGAAAGACATTTCATGTTCATGGATTGGAGGAACAAATACTGTTAAAATGTCTATACCACCCAAAGCAATCTACAGATTTAATGCAATCCCTATCAAAATACCAACAGCATTTTCACAGAACTAGAACAAACAATCCTAGAATTTGTGTTGAACTACAAAGGACCCTGACTAGCCAAAGAAATCTTGAAAAAGTAAAACAAAGCTGGAGGTATCACAATTCCAGGCTTCAAATTATAGTATAAAGCTGTAGTAATCAAAACAGTATGGTAATGGTATAAAAATAGACACATAGATCAGTAGAACAAAAGAGAAAACCCAGAAATACACCTACAATTATATGGTTAATTAATCTTCGACAAAGGAGGAAAGAAGATTAAATGGGAAAATGACAGTCTCTTTAACAAATGATGTTGGTAAAACTGGACAGCTACAAGCAAAATAATAAAATTGGACAACTTTCTTATGCCATACATAAAAAATAAATTCAAAATGGGTTAAAGACATAAATATGAGACGTGAAACTATAAAAATCATGGAAGAGGGCACAGGTGGTAATTTCTCTGACATCAGTTGTAGTAACATTTTTCTAGACATATCTCCTGAGGTTAGGTAAATAAAAGCAAAAATAAACTATTGGGACTACATCAAAATAAAAAGCTTTTGCACAATGAAGGAAACAATACTAACCTACTGAATGGGAGAATATATTTGCAAATGACATATCCAACAAAGGGTTTGTGTCCAAAATATATAAAGAATTTCTATAACTCAACACACAAAAAATAATCCAATTAAAAAATGGGCAGAACACATGAACAGACATTTCTCCAAAGAAAACATCAGATGTCCAACAGACATATAAAACAAATACTCAACATCCCTCATAGCAGGGGAAATGCAAGTCAAAACTACAATGAGATATCACCTAACACCTGTTAGAATGACTAAATTCAAAAACTCAAAAAACAAATGTTGGTGAGGATATAGAGAAAAAGAAACCCTCATGCACTGTTGGTGGCAAAGAGTCACAGCCACTATGGAAAACAGTATGGAGGTTCCTCAAAGAGTTAAAAAATAGAAGTACCCTATGATCCAGTAATCATACTACTGGGTATCTACCCAAAAAATACAAACACAATAATTCAAAGGATAAATATGGGGTGCCTGGGTGGCTCAGTCAGTTAATCATCTGTCTCTTGACTTCAGCTCAGGTCATGATCTCATAGTTCATGAGTTTGAGTCCCATATTAGTTTCCTTGCTGATAGTGCAGAGCCTGCTTGGGATTCTCTCCCTGTCTCCCTTTCTCTAAGTAAATAAACTTAAAAAAAAATAAAAGGATACATGCACCCCTATGCTTACTGGAACATTATTTATAACAGCCAAATTGTGGAACCAGCCCAAGTGTCTTTTGATACATGAATGGATAAAGGAAATGTGGTGTATATATACAAGGGACTATTACTCAGCCATAAAAAAGAATGAAACATTGCCATTAGCAAAACATGGGTGGACCTAGAGAGTATAAAGCTAAGTGAAATAAGTCAGTCAGACTAATAAATACCATATGACTTCACTTATATGTGGAATTTAAGAAACAAACCAAACAAGCAAAGGAAAGAGAGAGAGAGAGAGAGAGAGAGAGAGAGACAGACAGACCAAGAAACAGGCTCTTAACTGTAGAGAAAAAACTGATGGTTACCAGAGAGGAAGGGAGGTGGGTAGGGAAATGGGTTAAGTAGGTGACGGGGACTAAGGAGTGAACTTGTGAGGAACACTGGCTGATGTATAAAATTGTTTAATCACTGTTTTATACACCTGAAACTAATATAACTCTATATGCTAACTATACTGGAATTAAATTAAAATTTGATAAAAAAGAAGATATCCACCCAATATCAATAACAGATTTAAGTTAAAAAATTTGCATTGGTAATAAGACTACAGAAATTATTGAACAATAGCTTTTAGTTTCCAGTGTCTGAAGTTCAAAAGAGGATGGGTTAACTTGTATCACAAATCATATGTTTCTGTCCAAATCATCTGTATACTGTATTTGGAATTCATGAGTGGGATCGATGTATTTTTCTTGGAAGAAACTACTTAACTCTCCAAAGACAAAGGTTGTGGGTATTTATCTAAAAAGTTTGTCTATTATTTATTGAAATATTTGGCCTAGTATTTGAGGAGTTTCTCCATCACCACACCCTTTTACCACCAAGCTCCAGTCAGATTAACGAGGACTATCAAATTACTTTCTTTAAAACTTTTTTTCTCAATATGGTTTAGCTTAAATTACACACCAAATGATTATTCAATTTTTATATTTTTCAGGCTCTAGTTCTGTACTCTTTAGTATCCCAGAGAATAAAGTATACAAGAGAAATAAGAAAAAAAAATATTAAAATAAATGTATTCAATTCCTGTTAATATCTGATAAAATATTTTCAGGTAAACAATATTAATATCTATAGTCAAATTTAGAAGTTCATCTTTCATTGTATTCATGACAAATATTTATAATATTGAGAAAGAAACATAAAATATGGAGAAAGGTGGATTTTGGTGATCATAAGTCAATTGGATCATAAGTCAATTACTTGGATCATAAGTCAATATCCTTGGAATCAAGGATATTCTTTGACTTCATCTGAAATGCTATGAGATTCAGTAATTTTCTTCACTGATTTTGCTTTTTGGATTTCCACAGGTAAACAGCAAAGTCAAATTACTTAAGGGAATAGTCCCAGGAGATAGGAAATTTATTCATTTATCCATTCAACAAATATTTACTGATTGCCTATTATGCACAAAGCACAATTATAAGTACTGGAAATATAGAAATAAGCTAAATCCCCTCTATTATAGATCATATGATCAAGTGGTAACATACAGACTAGATAAAATACAATATATTGTGTTAGAAAATGTAAATTAATATGAAGAAAAAAGTAGGCAAATGGACAGGAAATATTGAGGCATATTAAAATGTCATACATTATAGAGAGTGATCTTTGTAACAGATGGTATTTCAGGAAATATTTAAGGTAAGTTTTGGGACAATCTGTTTGGCTATCTGGTCAGGGAACAACATTATGAACAGAAGGGAGCAAGATATACAAGCGTTCTAAGGAGAAAGCATTCCTGGCATGTATGAGGAACTATGAAGTCCTGAGTGTCAATGACAGAAAGAAAAAGGGATGAGTAATAAGAGAAATGACCAGAGATGTAATGCTTGAAAGCAGATTGGGTACGGATATAGGTATTTAAAAGGTTTTGAAAAATTCTCTCAACGTTATTCATAGTAAAGATAGTGGTTTTAAAACTGAATTGTACTCAATGAAAATTAATGTTTCAGTATTAAGTTGGAAAATGAGCAATGCTTTATTCTTTCACCCAAGTTATCATCTTTCTATATAATAGAATTTCCAGAAAATGGAATCGCCCAGTGCTCTGTTCTTGTCCCTGTTTTATAAAAAAAAAAAAATGTTTTCAAAACTTGAATGAAAGCATAGGACTAATATGTATTACATTTAAAGTGTAAGTAAAGCCAGATAATGGTTAATATGAAATACTGAGCAAAAAACACTAGGATAACATTTAGAAGGAGAAATAGAAGATTTGTGTTTAATTTCAAAATAACAAACTTCATAAAGGAAACTTCTGTTAACAAATCTAGTAAAATTTTCAGGGGATTGAATTTGATCAAAACCTGAAAAAGATGTGACCAATTAAAAACATCTCACAAAATCTTTAAGTGTAGCATTAGAATAACAGTATTCATCTCATGGAAATAACTGTTTCATGTGCTTCTCATTGTATCAACGGGGATATTGTGTTCTATTTCTGAAGCCACATTTTAAGAGGGACACTTATAAACAGGATCATGCCAAGTAGAGGATACAATGGAAATTTAGGATGATAAGGGTCAGGAAATAATTTTATAAACCATGCAAAATAATAAATATAACTCCACGCTTTGACCCTACAATTTATTCCATCCCCTGCTGAGTCTATTCTCAACACTTCAGTGGAATTTAGTTTTTAAAAATGCCAGAAAATTTCACTTCTCTCACTCTACAGTGGCTCCACAGAGTACTTACAAGGGTCTACAAAGCTGTGTACAACTCTCTCCCTCATCGTCCTGATCTCCTTGTCTGCTGCTACACTCTTCCTTGCTCACTCTGCTCCAGTCACACTGGCTGCTTTGCAGTGCCCTTTGCCCAGCTTGTTCTTTCTACCTGGAACACTCTTCTCCTAAATAGTCACATGGCTAAGTCCCTTACGTGTTTCAAGTCCTTGCTCAAACATCACCTCAATGAAGCCTACTGATCTATTCTATTCAAATTACAAACCAGCCCTGTGCCTACATCCCAGTCTCCTTACCCTGTGTTTCTTGTTTCCATGAGATTTATCAATGTTTATAACTATTTTACTTGTTTATTACAGCCATTGTTTTGTTTGGTTGGTTTTTGGCTAGATCTCTCTGCTAAAATGAAAGCTCCATGGGGACAAGAATCTTTGTTCTGTTCACTAATGTACACTAAATTCTTAAAATAGATTGTTATGTTGACATTTTTAATTGATTAAAGTTATTTTAAATCTGACCACTCAAAAACAAACAAAATGACAAAGCATTGTCATGTTAGAAAGGCAACTAATAACTATAACAGATTTATTCTGCTTTGCTATATAGTAGTGTCCAATAGAACTTTTTGCAATAATGAAAGTGTTCTCTAAAGTATCAACTATTGTAGCCACTAGCCACATATGGCTATTGGAACAGTGGTCACTGGGACAGGTAAACCTTTATGACTGCAACTAAAGCTGATAACCTTACATTTTCATTTGAAACCCTTCATATGAAAAAGTAAAAGGCTCTTTAAAGCAATGACAAAGATACTTGTAGGCAGGCACTTCCGCTTTTTTTTCCCTACGTGGTACCTAGTGCTTAACAACAAATATACTTAGATTTTAGGCTATAATTTTAGATGGCATTCATAGGATGTGAATCAGTTTCCTGATACAAACATGTAATTAAATCAAACAATGTCAATAGTTAAACATGGCATTGCCCAACAGATTGTTTAATGATGGACTTCCTTTTTCCCTCTAGTTGAAAGGTAAGGGTTCATTGCAACTATTTGGTAGTCTAAATACAATTTGTCTCTTAAAATATCTTTTGACAAAAGCCATGGTCCTCTGATTGTATATTTTCACATGGGCAAATGTTCAGTTTAATAGGTATTTTATTAAGCAAAATTGTTCTACCCGCCAAGGTTTGCCAAAAGTCAAAGTTTAACTAGAAAGACTCACTGTTTTACTCTTTGCTTTATTTCTGATATAATGAACTGTAATTAGGGTACGTTACGTGTATCATAATAAATATGACATTCTGTTTATAATACAAGCATATGGAAAAGCTTAGCAACTTATCTCATAAGTAGTGTTAAGTTTTAGAACAAGAAATTTTATTGTTGCTGTTCTATTAGGTATATTCTTCAAGTTTGAACAAAACACATTCGAGCATTTGTCAGAAATTCAAGTTTAAGCAAGTTATTGGAATGATGTACAATCAGGTCTGTTTTGAAGAGTACTGCGATCCTCAAGATTTTCTAAATCTATTTCTTTAAAATAGTCTCTTACTTCCAGGAGAATATTTAAAATGCATTAGGTTACAAGATTGTAAATTAATATATTGCAATATGTTAGTATACTAAAGTCAACTTTCCACAACATATTCTTAAGGTGATTTCCACATAACACAAAGTGATCACAGAGATCAGGAAGTAGAGGAGAGAAAGAATTATTTAGATTTTTAATTCTTGTATTTATTAAATCAACTCTTTGCTTTAAACTTAAAAATCCCTCAATAAAAATGAATACACTATTTCCTTTATCAAAATCACTCCATCTCATTCCTAACACTTTTCAGTAAATGAGCCACATCATAGACCATTCCCTGATTTTCTACTTTAAAATTCGCTTTGTGATGCCATGGTATGAACTCCATGATCAAGAAAGCAGAAATGGAGGCAAACTGAAATGTACAATGATTATGCAATAAAAATGAGAAGCAGATTCTGGAATGACAGCTTATTCTATTTTAATTTGTTATGCTTTTTTGTTTTTTTAATGCTTTAATTTTTAGACAAATTTTTCCTATTACTACAAAAAGATAGTTTTCTTAGATTTAAGCGTTTTTAAACTACTCTAGGTGAACAGTCACTACATTTTCATCTTTACCCATTTAGGACAATACTCTTAACAAAAGTGATCAGAGTTCTGTCTCACTGTGATACATACTAAATAAAATCTATATTACAAAATAAGCAAGTAAATGTGATTTTTGTATTATATGTTAATTTTTATATGTGTTTTTAACTTATAAAAGAACAAATGCTCATTGTTTTAAAAGGCAAATTGAAGGCTTCCAGGCCAGAAAAGATGAAATAAATCCATTTCTCTACATTAACTACAACTATACCTCTGGAAATAACACAAGAGGCAAACAAAGAAAAATTCTGAAAGAGAGAAATTTTGAAATTGAATGAGGAAGACAGTATATCATTAGAGACCTCAGGACTAGAAGAATATACTGGCAGGGTGGCTTATGATCACACTGCTCCACCCCCACCTAATAGAAAAAGATATCCTGTGCCCAGAATTGCCTCAATGCCATCTAGTAACAGAAAGCAGTCAAGGTAGATTAATTCCTCCTCCTCTGCAAATGAATGTCCAGTCGATCAACGCATGCTAACCCAAGATGACAAAGATGTCAGGATTACCGGACAAAGATTTTTAAGCAGCCATCTCAAAAATGCTTCAACAAGCTTTTATGGATTATAAACAAAATGAAAAAATAGAATGTCTCAGCACAAAGAAAGAGAACAAAGCAGAAAAAGTAGAAACTTTAGAACTGAAAAGATAATAACTAGGATAAATAAAAAAAATCTCATGAGAGTTGTAACATGTTAGTCATTAGGAAAAGCTGATGATAAAGGTGAAAGATAATTGATATGATTAACCTTCAAGATTAGTGGTAAAATAAACTGAAATCTTTCTTGACAAATTGTGACAATAATTTTTGTTTATACGATGCTTAAACACACAGCTGAATTTCTTGAAGTAAAAAATGATAAATTTGGATATAAAAATTAATGGGTTCAAAATAAGTGATTTAATAATAAAGATTACATTTTCCTAAAATGCATCTGGCCTTAAGAAAACACATTTGAAGAATGTGTTTGTAATTCTTTTCAAACTGCCTCTAAAAAATAGCATGGTCTATTCATTGAAGCCTAATTGAAGACACATTCACTTACTCATTTTGATATTATAAAAACTCAGTACAATATTTCCTAGTAATTCATCTTGTGGAATTATAAAAGAATCTGATTTATATGAATACTAGATTTAAGGTAATTAAAATTATTTGAAGATAATTCTTTCCTTATTGAATGAAATAAAATTTGTTTTGCAGAGTATAGTTCTCTTAGAAGGCAAAATTCATGCATTCTTTCATAAAGCAGGTTTTGAATTGTCTGAATCCTTTGGGATTCAGAAACTATAAGATGTAAACTATTTAGTTTTGTGATGAATTTGAAATTAAAAGATAGTATTTTTCCCCAATAAGATGAGGATTTTGAAAGACTTTTTTTTAAACTAATTGAAAGAATTTGAAATGAATTATTACACCAAAAGAGATTTGATGGGCATTTCTTTTCATTCATCAAAGAAAACCAACACCATTTTCCTTTTTAAACACTCTATGCTACGAAATAAACACACCAGAAGACCCAGAAAAACTGATATCTAACAAAGTTGGTCTGATTCCTTCTTCTACACATGAATGAAAGGAAGCAACTGGAGACAGACATCTATTAAGCGCCAATGGTATGTCAGATACTGAGTTAGGTGATTTGTTTGCATTATATCCATCCTTCTCCCAACCCTATGTGCCTACTGTTACCTGAATCTGAAAGATGATGAATTAAGACATCAGATTAAATACTTCTCTTCAGGTCACACAGTTAAGATAGCAGTTAAGATAAAAGAATAAAAGAATATTTTCCTTTCATCCATAGTGCATTCTTTATCAACTCCATCACACTATCTCAAAGTATTGCCAAGTGTAATTTGGTTTTTCACGGTCCAGGTGGAGAAGAGTGAAGAGGGCTTTTTTTTTTTTTTTTTTTTTATCCCCACAGCTGAATGTTAGTGTGCTCAAATTCAGATCAGACCTGTCTTCTTTCTCACTTAATATCCATTCAATATCAAAGAACAAACATTGAGAAGGAAGTGTCGACAACTCATGGTCTAGACACAGTGGGTGCACAGCAGTACTCCTTGTCAAAAGACAGTAGACAAAGGTAAGGAAACACTTTTGATCAAAACCCAGTTGTTTTCCTAACTGCTTTTCTCCATTTCCAGCTGCTCCAGCCTTTCGCTCAGCAGCAGGAATTTAATGACAGCTGTTACAAGGATTATGATGAGAGACTTCCCACTTTAACTGATCTTCTGGACTGGCTAATAGCTTTGATCTGTCATTGTTAGGTCCAATCTAGTGCTGGCAATAAGGAAACGAGTCTTATTTCCATTCAACTAAAAGCTGATCCAAAATAAGACATGGAAATAGAATTATTCTGTTCCATTTTGTTTAGATACAATGTAATTTAAAAGGATAACTTAATAACATTGTCTATAAATGGAATATTATTTATTAATTGTCTTGGCTTTCTAGGAACAGAAAGGTATTATATTACAAGAGGAACAGAAAATTGGGCATTAACTTTCCAGATTCTAGAAGTTATTTGGCAGGTATAATGAGTCTTGAGTGATAGAAATATTTCTTCAAAAGAACATAAATAATATGAAATATTAATAATTGAACTCAGAGTGATTTTGAAAAAATGTTCTCATAAAGATCTGTCAAAAACATAGGCAGTTTACTCTGGATTTTATTGACTGAAGTTTTGTATTTCATTTGGAACAGCCAGTGCTTCTTATAATTGGCTCTTCCAGGACTGTTAATTCTCTACAGGGTTCATGTCAAAAATTTTCTGCTCCAATCACTCTCCCACCCTTATTCCATTATTCATGCTCACAAAATAGCCTGCCTCCTACTTTGCTGAAATTTTCTATTTTATGAAGTTATTTTATATTCTCTATCCCTTCTTGCTTTCCAGACTGTTTTCATAAGTTTGCCCATGCTTTTGTTATTTTCTGTGGCTTCAGAAGGGGTTTTCTCCTTTCTTGGTCTAACCCCTCGAGACTATTGTGCTCATTAATTCAAAAACCTTTTTATCCACTTCTGTTCTGAGCCAGAAATTATGCTAGGAGGTAGGAATTTAAAGATGAGTAATGTCCCTCTAATGGCACTTTTTGCCATGTCTTCCACTATCAATTATATTTTATTACACTTGCATTGGCAGGCTTACCCTTTCCACTTGTTTTCCTCTGCATAAAAACAAGTACAGGAGAAAATAAAACAAAGCAAAGCAAAATAAAACAAACAAAAAACAAACAAACAACCTCTCTGTATTAAACTACTGTCCTATCTCTTGCCTTGCTGTTACCTCTTAATTTCTTAGTAATGTCCATGTCTGGAAATATTTTTTCATGTACTCATCACCCAGCAATTCCTTAACTTCACATTCCTGCTTCTATCCTACCACTTTTCTGAAATTTTCTTGAAAATCATCTGTTGTCTCTAAATGGTCTTCTTTGCAGTCCTTTTTCTCTGATTTATTTTCAACATTTTGATAGCTTTGAAATAGGCCCCTTCTTTTCCAGCTTTATAATGCTTTATATTTTTTATTATTGTCCTTTCACTTTTTTTCTGTTTTATTTGCTGACACTTACACTTCTCCTAACTCCTAAATACAGATACTTTCCAAGGGTCTCTTCTAAGTTTCCTTATTTTTCTTTTGACAAAATTGTCTGATATCATGTCTTCAACTGATGCCTCTGAATAACTGCCTACCAAAATTTTCTTTTTCTTTCCTTCTTCCTTCCTTCCTTCCTTCCTTCCTTCCTTCCTTCCTTCCTTCCTTCTTTTCCTTCTTTCCTTCTTTCGGTAGGGGGAGGTTTAGAACTAGCTTGCCTCTATCAGGGGTTGGGATGTACTTAATTAAGATGTAAGGTGGAAGGAAGAGTTTGGATAGAGCTCTGGCAGCTTTGTTTTTACTCTTTTTAGTTTGTCAGTGTAACCCAGTGATAGCCTCTTGGTTACAGTATCCCAAAGATCTACTAAACTAACACTAACTGCTTAATTAGTGAAAATACTTATATATGTGATGTTAGTGTTGATAAAGAAGAAACCATTGGATGATAAGTCATGTACCTATAATGATAATATCAAAATTGTATTTTGTAGAAAAAGAACCTTCCTGTCAATACTCAAATCAAATTTACCCCAAAGATATGTCCTGCCAGCAGCAAGGCATTGAATTGCCCGGGTCATTGTTTTGTCAACCTCAGGTAAGTTGTGTTTTACTCCTGGACAACAGGGCAAGGGTTTGAGGAAGACAGGGGACAGATCTGTTTTTTACTCCTGTATGGTTAGGTAAAGTTTCGATTTTTCCATTGGAATTCTTTCATATCAAAAGCCTGAGAGCTACCTCATACGTTATTTCAAGATAGGATATTCACATCTTGGTTAGTCATAATTTTGTGGCTAAACCCACAAAGTTTTAGGGTATCATTCTAAGACTGAGAAATTGTATGTCAAATGGTGCATCAATGTTGCATGTGTTGCTGTTAATGTATTTTTAAGTACTACTGGTATAAAAATTCAAGTTTTACTTGATTCTGTGTGAGGATAATAGGGAAACTTAGTATTTGACTGCTTCTTGTTATCTAAGAAAATCTGTGTGTCATAAACTTATAGTCTATTTGTTCCACTGTCAAACATAAAGACAACTAGAAATTATAATCCAATATTATTTTTATGTGGAATCCTGCCATTTGAACTTCATGAGATAATTACTAATGTAATCGGGCCCTAAAAGCATACTACCAAAGAATATAAGCAAATAAAGTTATCACATCAACACTGTAGTTAAATTTTCTATTCTATTTATTGTAGTTATGAGTTCTATTTACTTAAGTATCTAATACTACTAATGTTGTGCATAGAAATGTTTAATTGATCTAGCAACGTTGAGTGCAAACATTTTTACTTTTCATGCTTTTTAAACTTTTCCTAAGATTTTGTGTGGAATATTGAAAATTTTAATTTGTTAGCTGTGGCTAGGTAGTTCTACTTAATTAAATATGTACTTCCTCTCAACATTTTTTCTATTTTGGGATTTCTTGTTAAATCTGGACAACAGTAAAATATGACAAGGTTCTTGGTTGCAAAATGCCTTTTCTTCTGAAAAAAAAAAAAAACTAATAAGAATTTATATATTGTATATACCTGAGTGACCTTGAAACATTAGGTTATATTGCTGATTTCCTCCAGCTTTCAGAATTTCTAGAACTCCAAACACTTCTGGCTATCTGATAAACAGTTACCGTTTACCAGTAAATCTTTTCAAAAAATTGATTTATTTTTTTACTTATACATACATAAAAAAGTAGGATACATTTAAATTAAACACTTATTTTTCAGAATTTCTTAAGTGGAAGATGTATTTAAAGACAACTTGCTCTAATACCCTTTTTGTTACCTGCTCTTGCAGAAATAATAACAAAGATAGGAATCTTAGAAAGACTGGCATACTAGAGCATGGGCCTGTGGTCCTAAAATTGTATAAATAATGCTTACTTTCATAGGAATCCAAATATTCCTTGCTTAAAGGCATATATGATATACTTATGTCTTAAGACAGGGCAGAAAGTCAGTAGGTGGCTAAATAGATAAATATGGTTACCAGAGAGGTCACTGTAATAATGACCCCATGTTGCCCAGTGATAGTACCTATCATTTTACATGACATTTATGTTGAATTTAGCTTCCAAATATGAAAAACAGTGGTATGGATGGTTATGGGGAAGCTATTACAGTCAGGGAAAATGGTATGTTTAAAGGGTAAAAGACTGGATAACACATAGACCATTCAAGATTTGGAGTGCTTCAGATTGGTTTAATCTAGATGCATGTGTGTGGAGGACAGCCATATGGAAAGCTAATGTGGTGATAGATTATGTGGGGTTTGAATGTCAAGCTACATAGATTTGTACTTTACTTTGTAGGTTCAATCATTGCCAAGAGAGACACTAATAAATTTCCCTCCTCCAATCTTTCTAAGTGGGTAATAAGAAAATAGCTTTGTTTTAAGAAGATCAACCAAGCAGCTACTTGAAAAGAATTGGCAGGTTATGTACTAGGGAAAAGGAGACCGATTAAAAAAAAAATTGTGTCTTTCTTCTTTTCTCCCTTCCCTTCCCTCTTCTCCTCCCCTTTCCTTTCCTACCCTTGATTGTAAGGAGTAAGGTAATGATAGTCAATATTAGGGTAATTATCATTGAGATGGATATAAAAGGCTAGAAGGGAAAATCCTGGCAAACCACTGCAACAAAAAACTCAGAAGAACATAGAAATCAGATTGTAAGTGGGAGAAATGAAGAGGTTTTTGAGGTAGAATAAAAGGGACAACAATGTTGAACAGAAACAGCGAATCTGGGGGTGGTGTGGATCAGAGGTGGAGGGCAGGAATTGTGGGTTTGTTTTCAGGCGTGATAAATTAGGGCAAAAGGATAACAACCAGCTAAGAATGTTTGGGGCACATGTGGAAATTTAGGAGGGAGATGAGAACAAGAGATAGAGCTTTGAGAATCATCCACAACAAAGTTAAAAAAAAAAAAAAAAAAAAAAAAGAAAGAAGGAAAGAAAGAAAACACACACCCATGAAACCCGAAACAATTCAATGAGGATTTTTATGTTTTAAAGTGGAGGTTGTGCTGAGGGATTCTATCTCCTGCCATAGGAGTTCTGGACTTCATCTCTTTTATACAAGTGCCCTTCTATATAATTCAGTGCAATAATTATTGCGTGCATGTCATGCTGCAGCATGGGGGCTGTTCTTAAGCAATAAGCCAATATGGAAATGCTTTCATCTGCTAATTGTTTAGTATTTTGCATAATCAGCTTTATCTGTACAAGGTTTCTGCTTGTACTTGAACTTCCCGTGCTAGCTTTCACTGTAACAAGTTGAAGAATGCAGAACACTCCTCCAAATCCTGTTTTGGGAGAAAAGCCTTCCATGAGGTTTTAAGCTTCAACACAGCTGAGTTTGTGATCTCTCAGAGCAGCATAACACTGATTACATATAATCATTTTATTTTTAAAAACAAACAACATGAAATCTAACCAACCTGTTAACATAAACATACCAAATACTGAGGGTAGAATCATATAATATTAATAGAATTTCTAGGAAATATTTCAGAAATATGGGAACCAGGATTACAGAGCAACTAACTGAGGCTTTTGTGAGAATCATGTATTCAAAATTTAACAGTAAAAGTAATTAACAGGTAATTGTCAAAAATAACGTAAATTTAAGTGGGAGACCATGTTTAATCCTATCATTCTAGCAAATAACTAAATAAATGCAATGAAAAGAAAAAAATAGATTTATCACTGATACCTATTATTGTAGGAAAAATAATTTTGTTCAATGTTGTTATAGGGATCAAAAACTGGTTATACTGTACAGGGGAAATTGTATGTGTAAAGATAAAACATGATTGTATCTTTCCAGCTGAAGTTCCACGTCTAGGAACCTGAGACTACGAAGATATGGATATTAATAGGTGTTTATCAGTTAAAATTTGGGAAAAAAACCCCAGCCTTACAGCAAGGGATAAACAAATTTTGGGACAGCCATAAATAATATACAGTTATTAAAACTAATAATATAGACATGAAATATTTATCCCACAAACATTTAATATTTATTAAATTAAAAAATTAATTACAGAAGAACACAGATGTATATATAGTATGTGTATATACATATACACATACTATATATACCTATATATAACATATTTACGGTTTCACTTTAACTAGAACAAAAGTCGTCAAGTATTCACAGACTCAGTCCTATACCCATCAAACCAAAGGAAATCCATCCCACAAAATAGGCTTTCTCCCTTCCCCTGAATCTTGGCCTTTTGTGGGTACTTTAGAAAATGGAAGCGGCTGGTAGTCATTAAAAAGGGAGTCTAGGACACACACGTCACTCATCATCAGGGAAATACAAATCAAAACCACAATGAGATACCACCTCACACCTGTCAGAATGGCTAAAATTAACAACTCAGGAAACAACAGATGTTGGCGAGGATGGAGAAAAGGGGAACACTTTTGCACTGTAGTGGGAATGCAAACTGGTGCAGCTACTCTGGAAATCAGTATGGAGGTTCCTCAAAAAATTAAAAATACAACTACCCTACAACTCAGCAATTGCACTACTAGGTATTTATCCAAAGGATACAAAAATGCTGAATCAAAGGGGCACATGCACCCCAATATTAGCAGCAGTGCTATAAACAATAGCCAAATTATGGAAAGAGCCCAAATATCCATTGATTGATGAATGTGGTATATGTATACAATGGAGTATTACTCAGTGACCAAAAAGAATGAAATCTTGCCATTTGCAACAATGTGGATGGAACTAGAATGTATTAGCCTAATAAGTCAGAGAAAGATAAATAGCATATGATTCCACTCATATGTGTAACTTAAGAAACAAAACAGATGAATATAGGAGAAGGGAAGGAAAAATAAGATAAAAAACAGAGAGTGAGGGAAACCACAAGAGAATCTTAAATATACAGAACTGAGGGTTGATGGAGGGGTGTTGGGTGGGAGTATGGGCTAAATGGGTGATGGGCATTAAGGAGGAAACTTATTGGGGCGAGCACTGGGTATTATATGTAAGTGATGAATCACTAAAAATAATAATTAAAAATAAAATAAAATGGGAGTCTAGGAGAATTTCTACATTGAAAACAGTGGAGAGCAAGACACAGAAGAAAGCAGAGGATAGATCCAAGAACAAAATGGGAAGGGTATGGGAAGAAAGAGCTTGTTAAGAAATTTATAAGGTGAGTATTGAGAATTTAAGAAATTGGTGGGGAGGAAGTGAGGGAGAGGCACTACTATCATATAGGTTGAGACACTGAGATGAGAAAGGAAAAAATTTCAAAAGGTTTACTGTGAGTTAAAACCGTACTCTACCAGCAGTGTATTCTTGAGAAGTTCAGGCAAATAACTTGATCTCAAAGTTTAATTTTTGTAGGACACTATTTCTTTCAATGTAACTTATCGCCGAGATTAACTCACAAGGTTACTATTCACTTTTATGCAAGTTAGGTAATTGTATAGTTTTAATAAAAAATAATTTTAAGGTAACTATTGAAATAGTTACTTTTTCTTTTCTAAAACCAAGGTAAAACTAGATGTAGTTTCATTCTTCTAAAGAGATTTATAAACAGAATTTCTTTGCATGTTATTTTATATATTCATGTATACACACACACACACACATCCACACACACATATGGCCGGTGTTGAGAGTTTAGTTAAGCCACACTATGGTATTACTGCTGTGGCATCCATTTCATATGGCCAAGTGTCCTGCAGGGACACTGAACTGACACTGGGCCCTCATGTAAGCATGCTACAGATAGCAAGCAGCCTGCAGAGTCACAAACAAATAGAAGTTCCTGATCTGACTTCCCTAACAGCCCTTATGATAAATAATCTTCCTTGCCTCCCACGGCATTCCCTTAGATAAGACCCCTGTGGAACTTGCCAAACCCCATTTTTGGTTTTAATTGATCAATGTGGACTTAGACTGGGAACTCCAAAGCACTCCATCCATAGATTCTTATGAAGGCACGTCCCCAGATCCTGTCTCTCTCTCTCTGCCGGCACTCTGCCTTGAACTCCCTGTGTTGCTTCTTGAGACATGCTACATACTTCCTCCAGGCTTAGTGATTAATACACCTCTCTGTTTCAATTTCTCTTGTGGTCTTTTTTTGAACCATGCCTCACTACCCAACACCTCAGGGCTCTACTTGACAAATGCTAAATTTAACAAAATCTTAACATTTTTTAATATATATTTATCATATAAGCAATAGTATTTCTGAATTTTATAAGAAGAATGGGTCTTCTGATAGAAGTAGTAAAGCCAGCACAAATTCTGGATACCCAACAGATCTTCACAAGGCACATACTTATAGAACTCGGCTGGATCACAATTACAGTAAGAACCCTTTATTTTATTCTTCCATTGGATCATGAGAGTTTAAAACATGGGCTCTGAAGCCCAGTAGACTGAGGTTTAATTAAAAACATGACTTTATATTTATGGGAGCTAAAAGTATTATGAGCACTTCTAAACTTCAGTCTTCTCAAAGGAAAAAAATAAAGAAAAGCAATCAGCTTAAGAGTTATGTACCAGCTATCCTCTCCTTTAATATACTTTTCTACCCAATGACTTTCAAGCAAATCTGTTTAGCTAAAATAATACATATCCAGTCCTAGCTTCAAAGGAATCTGAGGATCCCAGCTCTTTAATCTAGGTTCATGGCCACTCAAAACAAAACAAGATAATTTTTTAGTGAAGAAGAAGAAGAGAATATATATTTAAAAATACTTAGGCTTTTATATAGAAATAAGAATATCTACCTCAAAAATTATTGTCGTAAGTATAAAATGTGATTATACATATACACACATACACAAACCGACCATAATGCATTATAAAGAGTGCACATCCATAAAACACTATGTAAAAAACTGTCCTCAATTTTCCTCAATTAAACAAAAGATATAAAAACTACTGACTTTGAAAACAGTTGTTTACATTGCAAAAATTTTTTTCCAACCAGGTCACACAAGTCTTGGTAATGATACCAGCAGAACTTTTCTATAATTTTACACATGCTTTTAATGCACTCGTGGATTGCGTTTACTTTAATGTGCCTGATGTAAATAAGAAAATGTAATAGTGTTCTTGATTTTAAATACAGTATTTTTAAGTTTTACAAAAAGTACAGTAAGCTGTTGGATGGCAATGGGGATATAATAAAACTCTTGAAAGTTTATGCATAGAAAATTTAAGTTACATTGTGTATCATTTGAAGAGGCAAATGGAGGTTTAGCTCTAGGAACTATTCTAGCCTACAGTACCCAAGTTTTAAATTTTAATTAAATTCATTTTACAATATCTGTACACCCAGAAAAGGCTTTTGTTCCAGAGAACCTCCTAATCTGTGCCCACTATCCTAGCTGGTTGCAAATGGGTTGCAGGTATGCCTAGAAGTGGGCTCCTCAACCCCGGGTTTTGCTGCGGTCCGTGGGCTAGTCTATTCCTAGAGCAGCTCTTATCTCTTTACCCTAGTATACAATAATATAATTTTTTAGATGTACTGAAACTATCCATGTATTTATGCTCCATCTCCCTAACTAGATTGTGTGTCTTAAAAGCAGGGAGTGAGTCTTCTTTAAGAGCCTACATGATTATGTAGAATTAATGCTTACCGAGGATTGTGGATTTATAATCAATATAAATATATTATCTCTGGCATTTATGATCTAAGCACATATGCACTAATAATTGTTATCTATTTTGTTAAAAAGAAAGTTTTGAAGATCTTTTCTAGTCTTGATGATATCTGCACTATCTCTTGATGAAACTGTATAGAATAATTTCATGAGTCATTTATATGTTCAACTTGTACTCACATTAATCTTTCTTTTCCATGATCTCTCTTTTATAATGATTATGTGTTAAATTTTGTCCTCCTGAGATGAGACCAGGACTAATCAACCACACCCTGTGCTTAGTTATGGAATTTCCAGAGCTTGGATGATCTTAGAAATCGAGTGTTCCAGCACTCTTATTTCACAAATGAGGAATCCAAAATCAGAAAGGTTGAAGTTTTCAGTTCAAGAAATAATGTTAAACATCTGTCACATGCTTCACCCCAGGCTACATCCTGAGGATAAATAGGCAAATTAGAAATAATCACATAAGGATTAAATGTGATATTGTATGTAATAAATATAACACAGCACTTAGCATGCCATAGTCATTCATAAAACAGGATTTGAACATTTTACATTTAATACTGTAGCTTCTAATTTTCCTAGATTGAGGTGGGGAAAGGCCTGAAAATTGAGGGGCAGATGAGAATTCCTTAAAGATTTCACTCTCAGGCTAGTACGACACTCTAACATTATGGCTGTTCTACAATTACACAGCAAGTGAATGAAACTGGAATTTAGCTAAAGTGTCTTGACTCCTGTTTGGTGTTTTTCTCTTCTTCTTATGTCCAGCTACAACTCTCCTTAAAGTTACATTATGACTTACAGGTTTTTACACTTAGATATGAATATCACGATGTTAGAAAGCAGGGAGAAAAAAATAATGGAAGAGAAGTAAGGAGATCTTTTCTCAATTATATGATACAGAACATAGAAAACATATCACATTAAGAAAATACAT
The DNA here is from genome assembly GCF_018350195.1 of Panthera tigris. Classification (NCBI taxonomy): domain Eukaryota; kingdom Metazoa; phylum Chordata; class Mammalia; order Carnivora; family Felidae; genus Panthera; species Panthera tigris. The sequence goes on from NC_056661.1 coordinate 84,585,021, forward strand.
GTGTCATAAGAATGATCAATTATAGGAAACATAATCCTACTCTAGACACCTCTAGTGCCTTCTAGCCAATAAAGACAGAGACCATCCATGGTCCTGTTTGCCTCTTTTTCTTGGACTATTTTTAATTCAGATTAATGATATGCATTCAATTGTAAATAAATTCTATTGATACCACATCAGCAAAGACTTTAGGATCTGATTTTTTTTCTCTATCTCCACTTTACTTGATGTACCTTACCCCCACCTAACCAATGAAACATTCACTTATTCAGCTATGTCTTTCAAATGTCTGTCTACCCTTTTCATATTCTTCTTTGTTATTCACATTACCATCAATTACGTTCCTTTAAAGCATATCCAAAACACATCCTTCAGTCCTGGAAAACATCTATAGGTTCTTTGTGGTACATGAGCAAAAATTCAGATTTCTTCAGCAGGCATAAAATAAACCTCTCACTCCACTCCATACAATCTCAAAAACTCAAAAGCCTAAAGTTCCTTGCCCCCTATCAAGCAGCTAGAAAGTTCTGCTGATGTAGTTTGAATAACTAAATGTCTTATCTTGGGTTGCTGTAACAAAATGCCATACACTGGGTGGCTTAAACAAATTACATTTATTTTCTCACAGTCTGGACGCTGGAAGTCCAAGACCGAGATGTCAGCATGGTTGGGTTCTGGTGAGTCTCTCTTCCTGGCTTGTAGGCTACCCTCCTACTGTGTCCTCACATGGCAGATAGAGAGCAAGACCAAGCTCTCTGATGTCTCATTTTATAAGGGCACTAATCCCATGATGACAGTCCTACCCTCAGGAACTCATATACACTTAACTATCTTCCAAAGGCCCCATTCAAAATACCATCACATTGGGAGTTAGGGCTTTAACATAGGGAGTTAGAGTCAACACATGGATTGAAGGGGACACAATTCAGTCTATATGACTAAACTGTAATTATTGCAAGTGAACTCTTGGTCTCTTCTAGTAACAACTTCTAGGCAAGGATATTGCCTAGTTATCAATTTTCAGCTCTTTGTCTAATAAGACAAAGAGTTCAGTCAACACAAATGAGTTTAAATATCTCTTTCATGATCCCAAATGGAAAGGATAGCAACACTACTAAAAGAATGAAAGAATGTGTTACAGTTTGGAATGGTCTTATTTATTTTTTTAATGTTTATTTATGAAATTTTATAATGTTACAATTTATTTATAATGTTATTTATTTAGAGAAAGAGAGAGAGAGAGAGAGAGTACATGTGCAAGTGAGTGGGGGAGGGGCAGAGAGAGAGGGAGAAAGAGAATCTCAAGCAGGCTCCCTGAGGCCAGTACAGAGCCTGACACAGGGCTCAATCTCACGAACTGTGAAAAAGTGACCTGAACTGAAATCAAGAGTGAAATGCTTAACCAACTGAGCTACCCAGGCACCGGAAGGAATAGTCTTATTTCTTATCAGTTCTCCCACATAGGTTCTGTAGTAATTTAAAAATAGCTACAGGAGTTATTTGGAGGTAGGGTTGGATTGCCGGATTGAATTTAGAGCCAGATTGAATTTGCTGCTTTTTTCTCGCCTGAATGGAAGTCAACCACGTAGTCTTAGGTTTAGGAGCTGGACAATGGTGACATCCCACAACAAGGGCAGTGCTGTCTTGATGAGATTATATCACAGAAGTAGTATAGACAAGAACTAGTGGGCCAGTGGGTAAGAGAATCTCAGGCTGGCTCAGATATGTCTACCCAGAAACTCTTCCTGGTTTTTCAGATTAAAGAAGTCATTTCTCCCTCCATGTGAAAGAGGTAATGAGGGATAATAAAACGTGGGGGCAAGGGTGGATACTTATCTACTACTAAAACTTTCCAAATTAATGAGCTAAGGCAGAAATGTGAAGAGGTGAACAACTGTTTCATTTTGTTTTTATTTCTGGTTTACTTGTTCATTTGTTTTCCTTCTAGAATGTACACGTAAAACTCTCAAGCAGAGAATGAAAAGCTGTCAATATTTTTTTACAGAAGAGCTTTTCTTTGTTTAGCAAAATAAATGGATAAATTATTTATAATGTAAAGTGAGACTCAAATAGCATGGTTTGGGATAGGACAAAAAGAGAGATCAAACTACACTGCTTAGAAAATGAGTAAGAATGGGATGGAGGCATCATAGAGGAGAGGAGAAAGAATGGAGGGAGAAGAGAAGACAGTTTTACAAAAGTAATGTGTTACAATTTGGAGAAACTTATTTCTCACCTTTTTCTACCAGTTAGATTTTAAACCAATTGACAAATTGCTACAGGAGTATGGTAAGAACCAACATATTAACTTTAGCAGGGGTAAATCTGAATTGGAGAATGTGGAGCCAAGTGGGACTTTCCCCTTCTTCTCTTCTTGTTGAACTAAAACACACACCAGCCAAGGAACAAAGTATGAGACTGGATATGAACAGTAAAATCTTGGATTTACCCGACTTTTATTGTTGTTCATAGAGGGATAATTATCAAGAAATCTTAGATGCTGACCTGGCTGCTATGTGTGTGGTGTTTCACAGTGCAACTGAGAGAAATAATAGACAAGCAGATGCAATGGGAAACTGTCTGAGGAGAGAACATGTCTTTTGCCAAACACACAAATAGTTTTAAGGGTGGTGATGAATGTGAATAGCTGGGGTTTACTGTGTATTGGAGGCCTTGGGGCAAAAATAGGTATCCCAATCCAGATGTTGAGATGATAACCAGTCTATTGGCCCTTCACATCATTAAGCTTCTAGAAGGAGAGAAAAGTATGATTTTCAAAGATAGTAAGGCTTCATTCTTCATCATTAAGGAGAAGGATCTAACAGAGACACATATGTAAATTCCCTAGAGATGGAGGAGATGCTAAGTAAATTGAACTGGCTATTCTGAACATAGAGTTGGTAGGGGTCTGTCTACTTCTAACGCAAAAGATGGGGGAGGGGGTTCAATATACTTTCCTCAGTACCATGTTCAAAGCTGTCTCAAGTAGCCAATCTGTGGTATCTAGGCTTTGTTAGCAGTGTAGGAAACTAAAGACATAATGATTGGCCACAGTCTCCTCCAGTGATTTGCAGCTTTTAGGGCACCAGCAGAATAAAGTCTAGGCATGGCAATCACTCTTCTAGAAGATACTGTTATCATGACAATAGTGAAGTGTCTTCCTCACGTGTTTTACAACTGAGGACTACAGATGGAAGAACATGACACACAGTGAGAACACATGGAAAGGAGGTAATGAGATCATCTAACCATGGAAGACAAAATAGTAAATTTTGGATAATAACGTCACTGTGACTTCAGTTTGTACCTACAGCCATGTGTGGCTAGGTTATTAGGTTACATTTGACTTTCTTCACTGATTTTCTTCTCTTTTATCACCCTCCTGATATGCATTCCCTGTCTTTGATGGATACAGACTTGTATGATTTCACCCTTCATTCAACTTTTAGTAGAGGCAACAATGGTGCCAGGAAGGCTAAGAAAGATGGCACACAGTGGTGAGAGGTGACAGTCTCCGCAGTGGTGGGTTCATGTGGCAGCAGGAGGAGCAGCGGCTGTTCATTCCTTCTTCAGTGGTATGCTGATGCAGTATACACCGGTAAGAACATGTACTTTTAACAATAAATTTTTTTTAATTAAAAAAATTTTTTAACGTTTATTTATTATTGAAAGACAGAGACAGACAGAGTGTGAGCAGGGAAGGGGCAGAGAGAGAGGGAGGCACAGAATCCAAAGCAGGCTTCAGGCTCTGAGCTGTCAGCACAGAGCCTGACATGGGGCTCGAACTCACAAACAGTGAGATCATGACCTGAGCAGATGTCAGCAGCTCAACTGACTGAGCCACCCAGATGCCCCAACAATAAATTTCTTAAGGGGTGCTACTGACTTGTTTCTCTCTCATGCGGTAATATATTGTTTATAAAAATAAGCACGTAGGACCTGAGTCTTGGGGTGTGTGTGTGTGTGTGTGTACTAGGTTCTGATTTCAATTTATAAATCTTCTTTACTCAGGTGATTGCCACTTAACTAGCATGGATAGGAAATTGTTCTGAATAATCCTTCCATAGTTTAGAAGATCAACCTCATGGGGCATCTGGGTGGCTCAGTCAGTTAAGCGTCCAACCTCAGCTCAGGTCATGATGCTGCAGTTTGTGAGTTCAAGCCCCATGTCAGGCTCTATGCTAGCAGCACAGAGCCTGGGGCCTGCTTCAGAGCCTGAGACTTGCTTCTGTCTGCCTGTCTGTCTGTCTCTCTCTCGGCCCCTCTCCTGCTTGTACTCTCTCTCTAAAATACATAGTAAACATTTGGAAAAAAAAAAAAAGATCATCCTCATTCATTCATAGAAAGCCTAAGAAAGGAAGGAATCCCCCCCTCCAATTATTACATTTTGGTACCAACCATCATACACTCTAGTCATGCCATTCCTTGTCTTTTTTTTTTTTCTTTCAAAAAAGTAAACTCACTTGGAAACGCTTACTAATTTTTTTTAGTTAGATTTGAGAAGGCATTATCTTATTTAAAATAATAATATACTTCTACCCCACATAAAATACAAATATCTTATAAACATCTTAAGTTTCCATGAAACATGTTCAAATGACAAACACATCCATGATTCTTGCTAAGGCAAGGATGTCAATAATCCCTCTGTGCAGTCAATGCCCAGAGGGCATTGTGTCTTGTTTAGATCATGCCACATTGAATTTTTCAGAAATAAAGTTCATCTCTCACATTACGTACATCAAGATGACCATAGAAAAGAAAATATAAAAAGGAAAACATGTGTCTATCAGAAATAATAAGAGCAATGATATACTGAGGATGACTTATAATACCAAGGACTACAAAGCAAAATTAACCCATCTCTTTCGAGTTTACTCAAAGAATCTAAAAAAGTGTTTTCACAGTTGTCAGAAGCTTTAGTCGACAAGGAGTCCAGCTGAATAAAGCGAAAGAAAAAGTGGTTGGTAATATGAGTTGACATCAAAAGTTTTATGGAATTCCAAACTTGAGTAGAATCCTGATAAAGGAATATAGAAAATGAAATAGAACATCATACTATTTCTTCTTTTGGGCTTGAATTAAGTATATATTTTAAAGTTTATCTAGAAGTTTTAACCACAAAATTCACACTTAGCTTGCCCTGAAGTACTAAGCTAAATAAAAAAATTGAATGTGACGACAATAATGTCTCTAATCAAGGAAGCTGTTGTAGGAACTGGCAAGCTTCATTGGTAAGTAAGGCTATTACCAAAAACAAAAAACAAAACAAAACCAAAAAAGCCCCAAAACAAAACCAAAAACTGCTATAACATTAAAAAAAGGGTATTTATATATAATAGTATAAAGTGACATAGAAGCTCAGGATCATCAGGACAAGAATAAAAAAATCATGAGGATATTAAAACAGAATTTTATAATTACTGGCTAAGTATTTCAAAATTCTGGTTGAATTAGCAAAGCTCTTTTTATAGTAAGCAGTTTTCCCATTATTTTGGCTAAAAATGTCTTGATCAACTGACTTTTATATTCCTACAATTGGCAAAGTTATTTACACAGTGAGAAAGAACTTTAACATTTCTTAACTATAACAGATAGATGAGATAGATAGATAGATAGATAGATAGATAGATAGATAGATACACACACAGACAGGCAGGCAGACAGACAGACAGGTTTTACGGTTTGTTTTTTAAATTTACAACTACTAAAGCACACTTCCGATGTTTGACTTCCCATGTTGCATGACCCAGGGAAATAATGCTATGATAATTTGGATTTCAATTAATCTGGTTCATGTCACAGTTATTTCTCATCATAAATTAATAAATTCTCATACTTGTGTCAGTTCTCTGAAGAACTCTTTATTCCTGAGCACTGAAAGCTGTTTTTTTTTTTGTTTTTTTTTTGTTTTTTTTTTGAGGCATGGGGCCAGATCCTTAGATCAATGTTTTGCTTGGTAAGGCCCAATCAAGTCAGCAGACTTTCTGTAGACACCAGTGCTGGCATCCATCTGCTTGCCTGCTACTCATTTCTTAATTTGTATGTATTACTTATAGTAACTGTAGGCTTTTGCCACCTTAAATTGTTATTATAGGGTTGCCATATGGAAACACTAAACTGATAATTCCAATACTTTTTCTCCCCTAAGGGCAACATTAGCTGAAAGAAAAAAACACTTTAAAACAGAACCTGTATGGACTGTTTTCTTCATTTATTCCTTTGGTTACAAATATATGGAGAATACTTCTGTGTTGTAGAAATGATATCAACATTGTCAATACAACAGTGACCAAGTTAGAAAGAGATATCAACATCTTGGAGTTTATGGTTATGTGGTAGAGATTATTAAATACAAAATTATTCTGTGTTGTTGTATGATACTAAATTTGTCAGGTAAGTACATTTTAGTAGAGAAAGTGATGTGTGTAGGTCAAGACCAAAAGAATGAGTGGAATTTCACTAGGAAAAAGCACAAGTGGAGTGGCACAGTGACCTTTATTTTGACAGCAGAAATTTATTACTATGCCATGTGTCAAACTTAGTCTCTGAGGACGCAGCAGTGGACCAAACATACCAGATCTCTATTCTCATGGGCTTGCATTGTGTTTGGGGAAACAAAGAAAATCAACTTAACAACCTATACGTAAACAATTTTAGGTGGCAGCAGTGCTATGAGAACTAAAATTGGGTTGTAGTGCACTTATTGTTTGCATCCGCAGCATTGATTTGCTCTGATGTTTGGCGATTTATTCTTTCCCCATATAGCTCATAGACCTTTGAAAATCCGATGTCTCTCCTCGGAGCAGGTATGAACACGATTGTTCAAAAAGTAATTCTGCTTCTTTGCAAGCAATTTGTTGAGCAACTCAAAGCTAATTAAAACAGTTTTTTAGTTCACCCGATCTTAAATGTTGGTTCAAGATGGTAATGTAAATAATTATAGCCAATTAAACATGAGAGAAAGATTGTGCTGACCCACTGTGAAAAAAAAAGAAATTACCTCCCTTTTAAGAGAAAGGGGAAAAAATGGCCTCTTTGCTATCCAGCCACCTAAGCCAGTGATCACACTTATTTAAGTCACTATAATTCCAAATTTCTTTTACTCATCTGAAAACACTTTAAGTAAAACTGGAGACACATCTGATGTATTAGAAAAGGAGTGAAAAGGAGAACAAGGAGAGCATAAATTCTGCTTCAAACTGGCTGGTTAAGAATGTACTTTTTTTTTTTTAATGTTTACTTATTTTGAGACAGAGAGAGAGTGAAAAGGAGAGGTGCAGAGAGAGGGAGAGAGAGCGAATCCTCAGCAGGCTCCATGCTGTCAGAGCAGAGCCCGATATGGGGTTCGAATGCACAAATCATGGGATCATGACCTGAGCTGAAACCAAGAGTCAAAGGCTCAACCAACTGAGCCACCCAGGTGCTTCAAGAACTAACTTTCTGAAGATAGTCAGCCATGAGATGCCCTGAGAGCAGACCCTTCCAGGAAGCATAAGGAACAATTAGATAGTCACAAGGTTCAACTGAAAATAAGGAGGTGTTACACTAGAAATGAGTGGTTCTGATGATATGAGGCTTGTGAGTCAGTGGAGAGATTTAAGATTAATTCTAAGAGTCATTAAAGTATTTGAAGTTTGGGGATGACAAATTATTGTCTTTTTTCTTCCATGGAATCTCCTGCTTTCAACTACCATTAAAATGTGTTATATATTTTATAGCAATCACATGTAAAAATATAATTTTTGTCAAGTTGGCTAATATACAGCGCATACAGTGTGCTCTCGGTTTTGGCGGTAGATTCCCGTGATTAATCATTTACATACAACACCCAGTGCTCATCCCAACAAGTGTCCTCCTCAATGCCATCACCCATTTTCCCTTCCCCCCCCCCCATCAACCTTCAGTTTGTTCTCTGTATTTAAGAGTCTCTTATGGGTTTGCCTTCCTCTCTAAAACTATTTTTCCCCTTCCCTTCCCCCATGGTTCCTGTTAAGTTTCTCAAGTTCCACATATGAGTGAAAACATCATATCTGCCTTCCGCTGACTGACTTATTTCACTTAGCATAATACCCTCCAGTTCCATCCCTTTTGTATAGCAACCACATTTAATTTACAGTGTAGGTGAAATTAAAATGGAATCAATATCACCCTTATGGCATGTGAATTTGTCTTATTTCAAAAGTACTTGATCACAGGATTTTTTTTTATAGAATGCAATGACTTTCAGTTAGTAAAATTAAGAAAGATGTGAAGATTGAAGGCAGTATAATTTTAATGAAAAATAAATTAAGTCTGGAAAATTTGTCCTTTTAATTACTATAGAAGTCAAAATAAATTAAAGTTGCAGGATATAACTGCCAAAGAATATCTTTAATGCAAAATAATACCTTTACAAGACAGCATGGTACTAAGAATGGAGATAACAGATAATTACGGAGGCAAGGCTTAAAGAGGTGAGAATTTTTAATTTATTTAGAGATAAATTTGCTGGGAAAGTTTAAATGGCTTTTCTACACTTTCATATTGCTACTTTTAAGAAGTTATACACCATAAATATTTTTCTTTAATCATGTATAACTTCACTAAGATATGCATTACAAAAACCCAGTGATTAATTTCCACAAATATATCCTGAATTCCTCTGTATACAATGCATTATGTTAGGGACTTTGAAGAGAAATACAAAAAATAAATAAGATTCTTTTCCTACACGGGGCTCCTGGATGGCTCAGTCAGTTAAGCGTCCGACTTCAGCTCAGGTCATGATCTTGCGGTCCCTGAGTTTGAGCCCCGCATTGGGCTCTGTGCTGACAGCTTGGAGCCTGGAGCCTGCTTCATTCAGATTCTGTGTCTCTGTCTCTCTCTGCCCTTCCCCTGCTCATTCTCTTTCTCTCTCAAAAATAAAGAAACATTAAAAAAAATAATAAAGATTCTCTTCCTACCATAAAATAGCACACAATTTCAAAGAGGAAAAAAAATAATTAAAATAGAAAATCATATAAAATAGAATGAGATAATTTTGAAAGAAGTATAAAAAGGAACTTGAGAAAGATCACTTTTGCTAGAGAATCAGAAAAGATACCATGGACAGGCCTTTACGAAGAGTCTTCACACATAAACCACAGGTACTACAGGTGGGTCAGAATGTTTAAGAGTGATTTTTAATTAAATATTGGCCTTTTTAGTAGATGTAGTGTCATGCCTATAGGATTACTCATGTTTGATTCACCACAGCTAATCTCAGAAAATAATTCATATTTAGACTTACAATTGTCCATATATCCTAATGTACTATATACATGAAGGTTAAATAACAGAAATATATTTCCTGATGTCAAGAAATTAGCAATATTGATGAAAGTCTAGAGTGGAAAAGATAATTTTGCTGATTTTTAAAGCACTTTTCTGAAAGTAACTAAGTGACAGGAAAGTAGACAATAGAGACCACAGGGCATCCAGAGAAGCTGTGAAGTGTGTTATAAAAGAATTATAATTACAGTTGTGCAATTACAAGATCTAAGTGGATGTTGCTAAAATCCCTTTGTCCCTCTCAGGTTTAGCTTTAATATTTGTAAACTGGAAATATTATGTGCAGGGTTGTTCTAAAATATGAAAAATATATTAAATTATATTTTAAGCTCTAGAATTGTATTGTCCAACATGATAGCTTCTAGCCATATGTGGCTATTTAACTTAAATTAATTAAATTTAAATACATGTTTAAATTAAGTTCCCGGGGCGCCTGTGTGACTCAGTTGGTTAAGCTTTTGACTTCAGCTCAGGTCATGATCTCACAGTTTGTGGGTTCGAGCCCCACGCTGGGCTCTGTGCTGACAGTTCAGGGCCTGGAGGCTGCTTCAGATTCTGTGTCTCCCTCTCTCTCTGTCGTTCCCCTGCTCATGCTGTCTCTCTCTCAAAAACAAATAAACATTAAAAAAAAAAAAAGTAAGTTCCCTACTCACACTAACCACATTTTAAGTACTAATAGTTACATGTGGGTAGTGACTACTATATTAGACAGCAAGGACATAGAGTATTTCTATCATCACAGAAAGTTTCATTGGGCAGCACTGCTCTAGAATGCAATACAAATATTGATTGCTTTTCTATTTGTTTTCATGGTTACAGAATAAGATATTCTAGTTAATAAATGAATCCTTCAGGCAGAAAAAACCTAGCCATAGAACAGATAATGAAAAGGGGTACAAAATCTACCTTTATAAGAAAATATCTCATTAGTAAACTATATACTATTTTTACAGTGCTATGTGTTAATTTTATCAAGAACATCAATTATTTTTCTTGACACTCCATGAAGAAAATTTATAGGCTCAGAAAATGCAATTTTGGGTAAAATCATTCTGTAGTCATTACGTAAAAGTAGAAACCATATTGTATTTTAGAAGACGCTCCAAACACTGTGATATATATTTTTAAAGTTTTTAGTGTATAACATACACAATACTAAAATGCATAGATCTTAAGTTTATAGTTTGATGAGTTTTCACTTATGTACACACTCTGTAACTGCCACATTTCCAGTCCCCAGAAGGCTCCCTTGTAGTCCTCCCACTCAATAAATCCCTCTCCACAAAGATAACCACTCTTATGACTTCAATCAGTAAGAGATTAGTTTCATTGGTTCTTGACTTCATGTGAGTGGCACTGTATGTTCTATACTTTTTTTGTCTGGCTTCTTTCATACAATATTATGTTTGTGGCATGAAGCCATGTTCTTGAAAGTGACAATAACTAATTCTTTTCCAAAAATAAAATATATTTTGCTACTAAGCTCTCCTGTTCCAGAGAAGTGAGGTCAGCATCAGAAAGGCAAGTATAGTTGCCAAATTGGTTTCGATGTTTTTAGCAAAATGTCTTCCCGCAGTTCTATTGTCTATTAGCTATAAATATTGTTAAGAACTTCCTTAAGGGAATAGAATTACTTTCCTGACTTAACTTTCCCCCAAACATCAGTGTTCTTATCTTTTGAAAACTGAACTGAAAGTTTATTCTCCCAGGTGACCACCATCTTCTCTGAAAACAGTGCTTCCCTGTAACTTCAAGCCTTCTGTGAATTTCTAGTTCCCCGAAGTGGAGGATTTCTGTCCATATTTGTATCATTTGGACATGGCAATTAAGGCAAAGGACAAGAGATGTCTATAAATCTAGGTGTTTCGGATCCTCTTAACTTTTGTGTAAAAGCAGTTGTGAATAAAATTGCTTTTCTAATCCCTAGATTTACAGTCCTATTTAAAGATTAGAGAACACATAATTGTCCTTGTGAATATCCAACTATCTAAACATTACATCTGGATAGGTTTGAGCTTTAAAAGATTTCCTATGTGGAGAGTGGTGTACACAAACACAGTTACCAGTTTTTAATACATGCCAAGTACCCTGATATACCTTATATAATCATTATTTTTTAAAAAGTTTATTTATTTTGAGAGAGAGAAGGGGGAGAGACAGAGAAAGACAATTGCAAGCAGGTTCCCCACTGTCAGTGTGGAGCCCTATGAGGGGCTCGAACTGAACTCATGAACTGTGAGTTTATGACCTGAGCCGAAGTCGGATGCTTAACCGACTGAGCCACACAGGCCCCCCTATAAATCATTATTTTGTATAAAACTCTTTCCATTCCTTTTGCACACCTATGAGATTTTGATGTAAGAATTATTCTCCCCATTTACAGAAAGAGAAACAAAGCTCACAGAACTTAAATCATCTCTCCCAATGAAGCCAACAACAGAGCCTAATTTCAAACTCCATCTGACACCAAACCGTGGCTGCAACTGCCATTTTTCTTTGTGCTTTATTGGGAGTATAGAAATTGTATAGATTTAAAAGCATATCATAGATTCTGTGCATCTTCATATGTGGATTTACACGCAAAACCAGTTCCTCTGAAACTAGAATCAAATTTAGAGAGGAAACAATTTATCGAACTGTAAAAAGCTAAAGACTAATGCTAGCAAAATGGAATTACTCTAGACATAGTGTAACTTGGAAAAGAAAAATCAAAATATTATAGATCCCAGGTGATGTTTATACATTTTTGTAATTTGTCAACTATTTATATAGTTATAAAATATGAAATTGCATACTATAAATTGGTTATGCGATAATGGAGACTTCCGTGTTTCTTTTTTATAATCCTAGAAAAAAAGATTTCCCTTATCAGAGCACAAAGAAATGGCAAAGCCATGGAAATGAGGACTTCCATCATATTTGCTAAATATTGCTCTGCTGCATATTGGCAGGTAAAATTTAAGATTAACATAGATGGTTATTATCACTATTAGCATACCGGCCAGACACATATTAATCCAAAGGTGGGAGATGGGTTAAGCTGGGCTGGAAAAGTCAAAATAATGAATGTAGAACATGGGATGCTGCCAATAAGTTGACAAAATTTAGACCTCTATTTCAGGGAAAAAAATCCTTTAAAAATATTTTTAAAGATAAAGGCATAATTGATTCTCTTTTGTCATGTTACCTTCTCAGCAAATTTAAGAGCTATTAGATACACAATGTTGCACATGGTAACTATAAACATACAAGATAACAAATGACTATTGTCTTGGTCTCTAGGATTCACTTTACAGCAAACTTCGAGATCAAAATATGGAAGCAGTTACATTTCAGTATTTAATACAGATATTTTGTCCTCTATTTCTGAACTTTTAGCTGTTATCTAATGTTTTGCTTTCTTAATTACCTTCTTTTAGATAGATGAAGTCTCAAGAAACAATTAGGTTCTGATTGATTCATAGACTGATTTAAAAATGTGCAGCTGAATGTGGGGAGTGGAGAGAACTCTGTACAAACAGTAGAGTTGTTAACGAAGTTTGCCTTCCTTGCAAAATAGTTATTTTCAATAATTTCAGAGTACTGAATCAGTGAATCTGATATGGAAATATGTTTTGAGTAATCTAAATAGTTCCCTGTGATGCTTACATAGTAACTAAACTTTTTAGATAAATTCAGCAAATAATGAATAGAAGTGGGTTCTCCCCTTTAATAGTTCAAGAGGAGAAAAAAGGCCATGGCAATGTTGTAAGAAATCAGCTTTAGATAATTGGTCTGATAAATGACTGGATTTCCACTTGTAGGTCTTGTTTGGCTGCCTTGTTTGACTGTGGAAAGGATTTTTGTTTCTGAGACTTAGAAAAGCAGATTTTTACAAAAGACAGTTCTTGTGACTTAATTGATCTCTCACAGGGAGTGTGTTCCAGCTGAGGAGGCCAGAGAGTATTTTCCATTAGATCAAGCTCTAAAGCAGACATTTATGGGGGAATTCTTCCATTCTGCTCTCAGCTGTTACGCTAGTTGGAGTTTGCTGCCAGTGAATAAAAGGTCATGAGTTCAATACTTGAACAGATCACTTTGCTTCACACAGAGAAAGCTCTGTAACAGACACAGATTGCAGCCTTATTCCTGCCAGTGCCAGCTGAGCTCCAAGTGTGAGGCTATTCCCACAAGAGGGACCTGGCTCTCTAAAGACCCGATGGGTCTCCCAGTGAACAACACATAAATCCTCTTCTGCACCAAATAATTTCTGCTAAAATGTAAAAACAACCAATCACAAAGAAAATGGCTTCAATCTTATTTGAGTGTTTTCTGAAAAAAAAAAAATAATTGTTATGAATGAAAATTAACCTTGAAACACTAGTGTCCAAATTTTTAACTAGGATGAGTATTTTTAAAGTTGTGTTTTTTATAAAGTGGACTAAATTTTTTAGGGGTGAAAATAAAATATTTCTGGTCCAAGACATTAAAGTTAGGATGCGTAACAAAAAATCAATTAATAGTTTTAGAAGAATATTTTGAAATTATATCCATATGTGAGAAATTTTAGAAATTTGTGACTTACTACGCCACAAACTTTAAATGCATCTATCCAGTATCATCTTTGAAACTATCTCAATTAAATTGGTATTTTCTCAGTTCTACATAAGAGAATTCTGTTTTTAGCTCCTATTGTGCATTTTTAATGTACAAAATGAAGGGAACTGAGTATTACTTGATATTGATCTTGACTTAACCCTCATCCCTCCCACCAAATAACTGGTAACTAAATCCTTCTAATATTATCTCTGAAGTATCTCTAGAACCACACATTTTTGTGTCTACATATACTGCCAGTACTTTAAGGCATAATCCTTCACTTGAACTTCATAATCCTATGAGGTGGCTTGCCTACAAAATCGGTCATCTTTTCATAATGATCTTTCTAGAACACAAGTTTCACTAAGTAATTTCCTACGTCCTTGTTCTCCATAGGACAAATGTGAGACTCTCCATGATCCATGTTCTGTCAAGCTCGACTTGGTCTCTATGACCCAGTTATATTGAATTGTTGCAGTCTCCCAAATGTATGTATTTGCTAATGGTTCCATTCACTCAAACAATATCTAAAATTTGTTTGCCTATAATAGTGATCCCCATTCACTTTCCCCTTACAAAACAAACTAACAAACAAAAACAACAACTAAATTTTTTGCTTCCTCTATATAGCAGGCACATACTTGGGGTTGAGTGGGGGCACTGGGCCCCTCTACAGCTCCCATGGATGAATCGTGATTACTCTAAGCCCACCATGGTGTTTCTCGCTCTCCTAACCTTTCCTCTAGCCAGAGATCACTTTTAGTATAAGCATGTGAGCCAAGGCTCTAGTAAAGTTCCTCTCACTTTTTAAAAACAATTTTTTAACTTTATTTATTTATTCTGAGAGAAAGAGAATGAGCAGGGGAGGGGCAGAGAGGCAGGGAGAGACAGAATCCCAAGCAGACTCTGCACTGTCAGTACAGAGCCCGACGTGTGGCTTGAACTCACCAACTATGAGATTATGACCTAAGCTGAAACCAAGAATTGGATGCTTAACCTACTGAGCTACCCAGGGGTCCCAAGTTCCTCTCTTAAAGCAAGGAGAAAAGAGCAGAATTTCCCCTTGTTCCTACTATTGGTTGATATACTGGGAGGCTGTGATACTGTAAATACTTTGAGGAGAAGAACTCAAGGACAAAAGCTAACTTTCTCTTTCTGTTCTCAGAGAAAAGAAACTTGATGTCCACAAACTACTGCGTTAATGCTGGACATTATCTATCTCCAATCTTGCTATAAGAGATGTCAATTTTCATATTATTTGAGTGAATTCTAGATGTGCCTTCTGTTGTTTACCATTAAAAGCATCGGAATTGATACAAATTATCATGGTTCTTAAGAGGCATGTCTTTACTGATACATAGTTCACTTTTGCTAATATTCACTTCATCTGTGAAGACTTTCCTTAATTCCTACCCCCTTAGAATTCAACTTTTTTGTGTCATTAAAGTTTATACATATAGTTTCTACATGTACTTATCAGGTAGCATTGAAATACTTTGCTGACAAATCCAAGACATCTCTTTGTACTTGGCACATAACATGTTCTTACTATCTGTATATGAACAAAGCATGAGAAGATGGGTAACTGTTTCAACTAACTAGTTTATTTAGGCTCATATGTTTCTAAGGGAATATTCTTGTAAATGAAGATAAATGATGGTTCGATGAGCTTTAAAGTGGTATTTAACCATCAAACACCAAAGCCAGAGGGGGGAAAAATCACATTTCAAGATAGTATTGATAATACTACATAATTTTGAAATTGACTCTAACATCTTACACTAATATAAAAAAAAAATTTGCCCTCCAAAGCTCTTCATACATATAATTACATTGTTTTCATGATACCTTCAAAGTAGGAAGAGCCGTGTTTTTATATACATTGTTCCAGTAATATTCCCTTAGTTATAGAAAGGATAATTCATTTACCCAAAGTATTAATCTCCCTGGAGCCTCCTTTCCCCAAGCATCTTAGCTGTACAACCTTTTCTCACATCAGTTCTCTTTCTATCTCACTCTGTCTGGGCACAATGTTGCATTAATAGGACTCCACCAGTGGATGAGACTCACAGCTCAGCTAGAGTGCTGCTCAAATTGTGTCCCTCTACCCCTGCATCAAAATCTTCTGACACTCCTGTTAAAAATTCTAGCTGCTGTGCCTCATCCTAGACCTTTTCAGTTACACTGATTGAGTTTGTTTCAAGCTGAGGAAACTATGATTTTTAAAGTGTGTTAAGGAATGAAGACGTAAGTCTAAAACCATGATTCTGTGGCTTCATTCATACATGCTTTTACTTTTTCACAGCTGCTATCACTTACGCTGATCCTTATTTATTTTCTAAGTCCATGACTATTGTTAGAGGAAGACTTACACCTGTCCCTTCTGCTGCCTGTCCATCAAGACATGCCCTTTATGGGAGGTGTTCTGTGCAGTCCTGGTTAAGCAGACAGTATAAATACAAGTGCTCTCTGGGAGGTTAAATTCACCAGTCCATACTGAAGTATGCAGGGCAAAGTTGCTCTCTCACTACCCGCTTTCTATTTTGGCAGATGAGGTGATGGTTGCTAGATCCCCACATATTGTGGCTACACTGTGAGGATTTAGTTTATGGGATTCAATTCTCCTTGACAAAGAGGAAATTTTCTTTGCCATGTTGTACGTAAGCCTATTTGTTTGGTGAATAGTGAGAATTCAGTTGTATTCATTTTTTTATAGATGCATAAAAAATTACCAGAGACTTAGCAACTGAAAACAACACAAACGTATTTTATCTCCATTTTCATGGGCCAAGAGTCAAGCATAGCTAACTGGGTACCCTGCTCAAAGCCTCACAAGGGTGCAACCAAGCTGTCACCCAGAGACGGTTCTTAGCTAATAAAGGCTCGCCTCAAATTCCTGTGAGAGAGGCCCCCTCACAACATGGCAGCTTACTTTTTCAAGGCCAACAGGAATATCTTTATGACGCGTAAACCTTCCTGTAAACCCTCTTTTAAACTTGATTATGTCAAGCTCACCCAAGAAATCTCACTTTGATTAACTTAAAGTTAACTGAGTAGGGGCTATGATTACATCTGCAAAGCCCCTTCACCTTTAACGTAATCTAATCTAATAATATTGTAATCACAGGAGTGAAATCCATCATGTTGATAGGCTCCACTTGTACTCAGGGTTGAGGACTTTACAGGTCATGTATACCAGGAGGCAGGAGTCATGTATACCAAAAGTCATGTATTTTGGAGGCAACTTTAGAATCCTAGCTACCACAGCAATAAATATTGGGTCATTCTGAATATTTTTTTTTTTGCATTGGCTATTGTTTTTTATTAAAATACATGTAAATGTAAAAAAGGTGAAAGAAGACAAACGTGTCTGTAACAAAAATATGTCTATCACCACTGCTTTTGGTCTCCTTCCCTGTTTGTTGACAACAATATTTCAAAGATTTTCATGTAAGCTTCCATATTATTCTATGCATGTATGTGCTAAAACACATTTCACATTGCTTTGATTTTTCACTTATGATGTATCTCCAAGATGTATCATTAGCAGTATACATGTATCTACCACATATTTGTAAATGTACATATTTACTTACATATACTTATAGTATTATTCCATTGCAGATATACCATAAATTATTCATCTACTCCTGTATTAACAGAAACATATTTATTCTTTTTTATTGTAAATATTTTCATTATTTATGTCATTTTGCATGTGTTCATATTTTATGGGATAAATTCCCAGAAGTACAATTCAAATAGGAAGTGCTCTTAATGTTCTGATAAATACTGGCAATTTTTTCAAAGATGTTGTATCAAGTTACACTCACAGTTTCCTTATAATATTGCCAATACTACATTAAAAACTTTTTAGCTTTCTAAATCTCGCAGGTGAACAATGACACTTCATTATTGCTATAATCTGTAAGGGTACATTTGAAAAGCTTTTGATACATTTAAAAGCCATTGTATTCTTTTTTTTGACAAACTGCCTGTTTATGTCCTTTACTAACTTGTATCCTATTGCATTTCTTGGCACATTGTGTAATAGTTAAGGAAGAGGACTTACCCCAGTCTGAGAAGCAGAAAGTACTCTGATACCTTCAAAGCATCACCAGGAAACACTGATTAAGGTGTCCATCCCATGGGATGCCTGTTCTCTCCTACCTCCTTCTCACTCCTTTCTGCTTTACTTGAGCCCCATGTTAGGTCATTTTGTATCCATGCTATTATAAGTATGTGGCTTTTAAAATGCTTAAGCTGAAATAAATAAAGGGCCCAGACTGAGAAGATCTGCTTTTGAACTCCAGTTGCAATGTTTGCTAACTATAAATCCTTGTATAAATCATTTAACCTAGTTGAAGCTCAGTGGTTGTGAGGCTTAAATGATATAAAATATGTGTGAATGAAATAAGTTAAATAAATTGAGTACTTTTTAATGTTTATTTATTTTTGAAGGAGAGAGCAACAGAGTGTGAGCAGAGGAGGGGCAGAGAGAGAGACACACACACAGAATCTGAAGCAGGCTGCAGGCTCTGAGCTGTCAGCACAGAGCCCAAGGCGAGGCTCAAACTCATGAGCTGTGAGTACATGACCTGAGCCTAAGTCGGACACTTAACTGACTGAGCCACCCAGGCGCCCCTAAATAAATTGAATATTTAAAGAAAGTAAGTCTTTTCACTTTTTGCCACTGGTCTACTATATGATGCCAGCACGTTCTGAAAATTCTCATTAATTCTAATCTAAAAATGCAACAAATGAGGTAGCACAAATAAGCATACCCAAATGTCAGTCTTTTTTTGCTACTTATCCAGAGGCAAAGTGCAAGCCAGACTACAAAAGAATGTTTTGGGAGTTTGAGGTCCACAATGCCATTAGAATGCAAGATTTTCAGGAATTTTTTTTCTTAAACTATACAAAACATTAATCAATCTCATCAATCTGCATTTAAAAATGCTTATTCTGAGAAGTTTCAAAATGACTAAGTACTTTTTCAAACATGAAGAAAAACAATCTTCTGGTCTATGAGAATATGACAAATAAAAGTAAGTGTTCAAACAACAGACAACACCTGAAGAGATTAGTCAAATGGACAGAAACAAAGGAAACTGTCTCTTTGAAAAGCTTGAGAAAAAGAGGATAAAATTACACTGTCATTGCACTCCTACTGTTATTAAGGCTCAAGTAAGACAGGAACCTTAAAAGTTTCCTAAAATGTCTTTTCTGTAAAATATTTTATTAACAATTTACTTTTTAATTAAAAAATTTTATTTTTTTATTTTTGAGAGAGAGAGAGAGAAAGAGAGAGAGAGAAGCAGAAAGAGAGGGGAACACAGAATCTGAAGCAGGCTCCAGGCTCTGAGCTGTCAGCATAGAGCTTGACGCGGGGCTCGAACCCACGAATTGTGAGATAGTACTCTGGGCCGAAGTCAAGTAGGACACTTAACTGATTGAGCCACCCAGGCACCCCTATTTTATTTAAATGTATAAATTGTTACAAGAAAATCACCATTGAAAAAATTTCTCTATACATTAATTTGGAAGGAAATCCTTAGCAATTTTAGGGTTTGCACTGGAAAACTACATGTAGGATCATAAACATAATGGCCAGCATAGGTTCCTGCTCCTCCAGTCCTCCGGCCTCCACATCTAGAGGGACTTGAATTCCACCTGCAGATTCAGTCCCACCTCAGGCCATTTCAAACTGGAAAAACAAATGAGGGCAGATTCAGGCCTCAGCATGAAGGCAGGCTTTCTGCTGGTCCCTTCCACCGGAGTAAGGAAATGTGCATAGAGTCATTTTATGGGGACTTGATGGGGTGCAAAGACTTGTGGAGATTAATTCCCACTAGTTCTGGGCTGGAGGTCCTCAGTGATGTCAATGTCCAGGAAATGAGGAGAGGCTGCCATAGTCCTTACTAAAAGTTAGCTCAGAAAGACAGGAGATATTTGAAACATCCCACTCAAGAGTAAAAACAAGTGTAGGATGCTCACACATACCTTATTAAAACACATTCAGGAAATATACAGACTTTAAGAACTCGACAGGATATGTAACTTGGTCATGATTGTTCTTCCATCTGTTTATCTTACAGTAAGACTGTAAAATGGAAGGGAGTTGTATGCATGATTAAAAGTAACACAGACTTTGGAGGAATGGAAGACAGGAGAGCTGAGGAGAATTTCTCTCTACTTAGCCTGGGGTACCCTGCCAGAAAATTACCTCCTTAAAAGCAGAAGATGAGCCAGACTTATGCCTATTTGCACTGAATGAGTGCATGAATGAGGAAAGATGTCAACTTTATGTAACAGTGTCTGAAACCTGATGTCAGGGAGAAAAGGACCGATGAAGCTACTTGGCTGGAAAATTAACCTAAAAGATGCTTAGCAGAGAGGGCTTTAGAATTTATGACATTTCCCCCCTCCTCTTTGTATTTCATTTTTCACATCCCTACCTTATATCTTTATACTTGAATCCTTCAGTTGACTTTGTGCCTGCTATCCTAGTCCTTTTCAGTCTTACACCCACTGTCTTCCAAACAATCAGATTAAAGTAGAAGTCCATTCATTGACATTTGTGTGCATTAAGCAAGTTGCTTACTTGTCTGAGCTTCTATTTCCTCATCTATAATATGGTAATAATCATACCAATTTCAATGGCTTTTAATAATTTCAGAATGCCTTGCACATTGAAGAGAAATTATTACTCTTTTTATTTTCTGTTAGTCATAGGAGCATTTTGTCTAGGTTTCTGAAATTGCTTGCTAAAAGCATTCTACCATCTGAGATTTCCATCTGTTACCTTTGTCCCATCCTTCAAGATCCTGTCTATCACTAAGGTATGGGTCTCTCTGACAGAACATGCTTTTCTTGTTGGAGTTCCTTGCACTTGCTGCTGTTGAAACCTGTCCTGACCACTTGTAGCCACCATCAACTCCCAAGAGATCTATCAATATCCAGCAGCTGGCCACTTCCAGTCTGGCTACCTCACTGACTCAAGGTTCCGGCACTGGTTTTACTCAGTGAACGCATTATTGAATTAAGCAAAAACCAGTGATAAATCTAACACATATTCAAGTGAAATTCAACACAGGTACAGTATGTAAAATTTCTTCACTTCAGCCACCCTATTTTTAGATAACTTATTAACATACTTTAAGCTTCCACAGTGCAAAACTGGAAATTGCTAAAGAAATTGCCACAGCTTAGTATTGCAAAAGAATTTAAAAGAACTTTACCATTTTGATTAATATGCCTTGTATATTCTCACATTCTTGCTTTTATTTTTTTTTAAGTTTATTTATTTATTTTGAAAGAGAGTGTGTGTGTGAGCAGGGGAGGGGCATAGAGAGGAGAAGGAGAAGAGAGAGAATCCCAAGCAGGCTCTGTGCTGTCAGCATAGAGCGTGACGTGGGGCTTGAACTCACAAACCATGAGATCATGACCTGAGCTGAAACAAAGACATAGACACTTAACCAACTGAGCCACCCAGGTGTCCCTCACATTCTTGCTTTTAAATTTAATATGGAGCTTATGCTGAGTTGTATCATAGAACTGGACTTACTGGTCTGGCAGACTCTCAAAAGATTCAAAATCCCAATTACAGACATAGTGTTTTCCAAACCCCAAAACACACACCCACACATGCATTGCAAGAAAAACCTATTTCAAATGGTATTTTATTCTACTCTTTAGCAGTTTTGTTTATACTCCATTTAATAGAGTATAATGCTGTTATTATTACTATTAATGTAGGGAGTACAACTGACTTTTTCTTATTAGCAAAGAAAATGAAAATGTGATTGTTCCACCCAACTCCATGTACCCGAGTTCTGGGCTTTCCTGTCTCAGGTGGAAATTATTTGTGTTTGTGGATAAACAGACAACTAGCCCCCTGAAGATATCCTTCCCAGGTTTTCAGTTTGGAAGGTCTAAGCTTTTGAGGCTGTAATGTTGGATAAAGCCTACAGGGGTTGGAGGCCATCAGACCTCAGAAAGGGAAGAGACTAACCTGATCCTTGGTGGTTACTGAGATGGCTGTGCTTTAATTCAGCTATTCATGAAGAAAGAGTGTGGGCCCCTGAAAGTGCTCAGGAGTGCCCTGTGCAGGGTAGTCTCTGAGAGCTTTAGCTATGGACATTTAGCTAGTGATTCTTTAGGCCAACCTTGCGGTCAGTGAAGAGGGACACTATAAGGGAATCTCTAAGCAGCATAACAATGATTAGTAGAAGACCATGAAGAAAAATGGTAGTGATAGTGAACAGCAGAGACTGAAATCCAGACATTTTCTTCATTGTTTTACCCAAGCAAAACCATCAGTTTGTTATATACTAACAAAGAGAGAATAAGAAGGTTGCAATCATGAGCTGATATTGGCCTTAGAAAGTAAGGTCACAAGTTTTCTTTATCTAGAAGAAATACTCACTGCTATAACCTGTTATATGATTTCATGTGTTCCATGAATCTGTTCCATCTATACCCTCATTCACATATACATTTAGGAAATTCAAGGGTTTATCCTAGAATTACCATTTCTGCCTCAGTCTGAAGCAAGACTCAACAAAAGGCTTCTAAATGAAGTCACTCTATAATGAGTACCTGTGAGCATAGAATACTTACACCTGGCAGGAAATGTAAAGAACAAGTCAGATATCAGTCACTCTGAGTCAACCAACCAGTTCAACAGTGTTGATTTTGTACATTTCAAATTATGGAGCCAGAGGCAAGTTTGTCTGACATGGCTACAGAGACTTGCTTAACTGTTCTCTCTGGCACCTCTTCCAGATAGATGCAGAACACAAAGGCACATCTTGGTGACTGTATGGAAACTTAGTGCAAAACAGAAAATTATACCCCTCCTCCCACCATGTCGCTGTGACCTCATGGTAAAGTTTTAGGGCTTGATAAGTGGCTGGCAGGCTGAATTTCAGCTATCACCTTCCTTTTGGGCTAGGTGGTCTTGTATAGGAGACTGCTACACAATTCTGTGTGGAGCTCTGATTCCTTGTCTAGCTATCTAAAACTGGTCTTCCTCAAATAGCAATCTATAAGAAATCAATAAACCTTTGAGATAATTTTTAAAATAATTGCCCTCATTTACCAATGATTTCTCTGTTAAAGACATCAACATACATATATAAGCAATGGAAAATTATTTAAACAAAAGTAAGAATCGCTTGCATATATTTCACAAGGCATATTCATCAACAAAAGATAAATGGTTTTACCATGTAAATTTAAAAATAAAAATAGAATTGAGTACATCATACTTAGAATAGAGAAGCAAATACATATTAGAAAGAAGCAGAATGTTGCTTGTGGGTGGGGATCTGAATGAGGAAAATGGAGACTGCACAAAAAAATGAAGGGAGAAAGTAAATATTATGGTGAAGAAATGCCTTATCTAATGTCTTTAAGATATCCTTAAACTGTCTTGATTATGGTCATGAGTGGGATAAAACAGTTTTCATATCTCTGAAAGGATATTAGCTTTTGGTAATACCAAAATAATAGAACATTGCTGGAATTAGGAAATATTTAAAACGTTGCCATCAGTTGTTATAAAGGGAAGACTAGGGAACCATTATTAATCCACTTCATTCATGTAAGGACTTGTTATCCTGAGAATGCTGAGTATTCATCTCCCTAGAGACCTTAAACAGAAAAGCAGTATTTAATTAGAAGAAACACATTTCTGTAGTTTAAAGAAAAGAAACAATGGTCATGAAAAAATCAAAAGAAAAAGGTGAGAGTGGGTAAAATATTCAGAGGTTTATTACGTGCATTACCATTTACTTTTGGCTCATTACGTATGTTATTATTCAAAAATAACCCTAAAATGTCAATCGTTTGTGACATTTATTTCTTGCTCACATTTTGTGAGCACCACAGGTCGGAAGCAGTTCTGCCGGGCTCAGTTTAAGTTTGGCATGACTTGGTCAGGCTTGGCTGTGTTTGACCATGCTTTGCTTGACTTGAGTCTATATGTTTCTTCTGGAACCTAGGCTGAAGGAGTAGTTTCTATCCGGGATATGTTATAAGGAAGGATGACATGAGCAAGAGGACAGGAGCATGCATTTAAATCTTCTGTTTGAACATGACATCTATAACACCTGCTCATATTCCTTTGGCCAAGTTACATGGCAAAGTATAAAATCAGTGAAGCAGAGAAATATAGTTTATGTATTAGTTTTTTGTTGTTGTTTTTTTGTTTTTTTTTTTGTTTTTTGTTTTTTTTTTGGCTGCTGTAACAAATTACCACAAATTAGTTGCTTGAATCAAAAATCTATTCTTTCAAAATTCTGGATGCCAGAAACCTGAAGTCAGTGTCACTGGACTAAAATAAAAATGCTCATCAGGTGGCACTCCTTTCAGAGGCCCTGGGGGAGAATCTATTCCTTGCTCTTCCAGTATTTAATGGCTTCCAGCATTTCTTCACTTGTGGCCGTATCACTCTAAATCTTTGCCTCAGCCTTCACATTGACTCCTCTTCTGAATGCAAGCCTCCCTCTTATAAGTGTGACACGTAGAGCCAGTACAGATAATCCAGGATACTCTCCCCATCTCAAGATCCTTAATTCAATCACATCTTCAAAGACCATGTTTTCCCCCAAATAAGTTAACTCTAAAGGTCTCCGAGAATAGGAGTTGATATCTTTGAGAACCATTATTCAACCAACTACGATTTATCTATAGAGCAGTATGCCAACAAAGAAGGAAATGAAGAGCACTAAGCAAATTAAACAATCTACCATATATGCTGTATGTTAGGAAAAATTGTCTGCTTTAAGAGTAAATTGACACTAGTACAGGCAACCATGGTACACTGCCATATCATTAACTTTGAAAGCCTTTAACACAGTGCAGAGATAACCAGTTTCTTGCTTTATGAAAAGCTTGCTTATAGGCAATGATCACTGGTCCTCTGGTGTAATTTTCAGTTCTCTAATTAGGGGCTTTTTAGATTCATTTTCTAATTCTAATATAATTTAACATAATTATAGTTACTAGCCTTTAAAGCCATATATTTTTAAAGACTTTGCAGTTTCATATATTGTCTTTTGAAAAATCAAATCATTTGTCTCCTTGAAAGTAGGTACTAATGAGTATTGGATGGTGGCAGAGGTCACAGGTGAGACTGTTCAGTGAGATCTGGAAAAATGACTGAAGGCTTCAAGGAGGAGTCATTTTGTGATCCCAAGCTCCAAAGGGTTTCAAATTTGGAAACAGATTTAAAAAACCACTTTGAAATAATTTTTATGAGAGATTTTTTTTTATCTACACGAAGTGTTTCATCTCTCTTTTATCTTACTCAATATCCTCTATGATTATGAAAGTCAGTTATTACCATCTTCCTTTTACAAATGAGGAAACTGAAATAAAGCAAGATGAAATTACTTCCCTAACATATTAGAAACTGTGTATTATAGTCAGTGTTATTTTAGGACTATCAGCCAAGTAGTTATTAAGGAATTGTGCACGCTCAATATAAAGAAGATAAAATGGAAGGCAGCAAAGAAATGAATGTCTCAGGGTCTGTATATAGATATAATTTTTAGAAACAGAGGTTAGTAAATGATAGGCAAGGAGTGCATAAAGTATAAAATTAATGCTGCTTAAGGATTAAGTTAAATAAAAATGTTAAGTCTTTAAAAAGTCACCAAGTGAACTTGGAAGTATTATAGAACATTAGATAAATATCTGAAAAGACACTGTCTTAGTTGGTTTAAACTGTTAGCTAATGCTCTTTCAGTCCTCTTTCAGCTTTGCAATTTGCCTTCTAAAAAAAAAAACTGTTAAAAGATTAATGTTGTGAACATAATACATACCAATATTTTCTGTATTGGCTCTTGCAGTAGAGATGGATTACAGTTTATTTGGAACCCGTGTTTCTACCTTAGTGTGTAATTCCCATGGGTTGAGAGAGGATGCTGTTCCTTGGCAATCATGCTCCACACAACTTGTAAATCTGCATATTGCCTACTCTGTCTTTATGTGAACTCAGTAGAAAAATATGTACATACGACTTGTTCCATTTCACTTCCCAACCTCTGAACTATAGAAAATAACAAGTGTTATATGTAACGCTTGTGGAGAGCTCATGGATGTAGTAAAGCCGAGAAACTAAAACTCAAGGGAGAGATAAACCATGACTTAATAATTCTGGATCCTTTTGCAGGTAGTGGTGTTGATAGTGAGATCAAAATTAAAAAATGAAAGACCATAAAAATTATGTTCAGTGGATCACTTTTATGTAAAATAACTTTTACCAAATTAACAACTCTGTAAAACCATGAATTCCTCAAAGAAAGGAATATGACTTATTGCTATATTTATTTCTATTGTCTAACATAGTGTGATTAATAAAGATACAGATAAACTCATTACTGATTAAATTGTACAAAAATGAATTTCAATCTAAGTTTGGAATTTGCACATTATATGTTCAATTTATAATAAGACTGCAAATATTAATCTTCCTGATTGTTTTGGTTTAAGATGTCTAATTGACTTTCAAGATTAGTTAAAATAGTATAAATGACTTTAAATATACAATTTTAATGCTGATTGAATCTTACTTCAGTGATGTTTCTATTAACAAAAATTGCTTTTTTTTTATCACATAATTGAACTAATCATTTTATTTCAATGTGGGTTAAACTGAGCCAAACCACCAGTTTGGCATACATATTTCATTGAAGTTTATAACTGCTATCTGAAAAGTAGACTGGCATCATGGAGATAATCCTCAAACTCCATTTTGACAGTCTAAGTTAGGAAGCAGATTGAGATGGTGTTTTAGATCAAACACTCCCAAATATATCCACAATCACTTTTGCCTGGACTACCAAGATATTTATTATGTGGAGCTGTCTTAAGTTTTGGTCTCCACATCTGTTCTTGGACAGTAAACCCTAGAAGCATAGGTTTTTGTTGTTTTTTTTTTTTCCCAGAAACTATATATAGTAGTTATTTTTCAAGTAGTTTTTCGTAATGTTAGATCCATCTCATTCTTCACTGTGTTTTTGGAAATAAAGCCAAGAGAATATGTCTGCTATGGATATGATATATAGAATCCATTTAAAGTAAGGTCAAATATTTCACATAAACATAAGAATTTAGGGATGTCAGATCTGCAACACCAGGAAGATTTTGTAAAATGATTATAGATGAAATTAAAAGCCCTTTCATACATATATCTAGATCTATCTATATATATGCATATATATAGATATACATACTTTATTTTGGAACATCTAAAATATTAGTATCTTAAACACATATATCATGAATATATATCTATACCTATACATTCATTTACATAATATATATTATCTTTATATTCAAATAATGAGCATTACTATTTAGTTAAAATAGAGCTTTAAAATAAGTGAATTGTAGGCTGGGAAGTGATCTTAAAAGTTAACTTCCATTTGGTAGAGAAATTCCCTGAAAGAGGTCATTTGATGATCATTAAATGGGGCAGGAACCTCACTTCTCCCAAAGAATTTACTGTTATTTTTGAATAACTGACCTGTTGTATTCATCAAATATTCTGTCCTCACATATAGAAGTTTCTCAATAATTGTATAATGAATTAAGAAATTCCAACTCACTTAATTCTTAACTTTCATCCATTATCCCTAGTTCTAACCCTCTAACTACACGAAATCATCTCACCCTCTGCTCCATAATGCTGAAGGTAGCCATTTGGGGCCTCCAAGTCTTCACTTTTCCAGTATAAACATACCAGTGAATAACCTTTCCCAGGGAAAAATAGATTTCACAAAGGATATTTATGACCGTCTGTTTCTCTTTTCTTCAAATATGAAGCACACAATGAGATGGCTGATGTGCAAATGAAACAAGTGAATATACTCGAGTTATATTTTTATTAATAAAAACCAAGATTTTATTTTGTGGGTCTTATCAAACTGTTAAGTTTCGCAGTCCTTGTGGTTAAAATTATTTCTGTTAAATAGAAAAAAATAAAAAATAAAAAAAATAATTTCTGTTTTAATTGTTCCTCCTTGTGCTTGTATGTTTGGGTTTTTACATTTTTTTTCATTGTTCACTGTTGAGCTGAGTTTTAGATATCCTGTGCTTTAAAAATCAGAGTAACAGAAGCATAGCATGCTACCATCATTGCTTCCTACCAGACCCTATAGCAAACATTGAAAATTAATTATAGTCCCCCCCCCTTTTTTTTTTGCAAGGAACAGATGCCAGCTCAGATTTTTCCTTCAGTCTTTTAGTGTTGACTCATAATCCTATACTCCTTTGTATTCACTTTTAATCTTGACTTCAAGATGTATATTTAGATGTATTACATTAAGCCATGTTTGTACTGCTATGTTGAGATGGTTTTAATGGCAAATTCTTCCAATTAATCTGTAAGTTATCGTTCTTAACATTCTCTGAAAATGTGATGAGCCCTTTTTTCCCCAGGTAGTCCTAATCTGATATTGGTCCATTCTTTTACTATTTTTAAAATGTGTATTTAGCAGACAATTATATTTCTTTCCGTTTTTAAACTACTAGACCTCACTGTGGGCCTATTAGTTGTTGGCCATATTTTCAACTTTTCACGTCAACTTTTTTCTGGAAATATCTTCCTTCCTTTCCATGTGATGATAGGAGTGGAGATAGGCATGCTACTTTTTAAAGAGGAAAATGTTGAGGCGCCTGGGTGGCTCAGTTGGTTAAGCATCTGATTTCGGCTCAGGTCATGATCTCACAGTTCGTGGGTTCGAGCCCCACATCGAGCCCCACATCGGGCTCTGTGGTGACAACTCAGAGCCCGGAGCCCACTTCCGATTCTGTGTCTCCCTCTCTCTCTGCCCCTCCCCCACTCACACTCTGTCTCTCTCTCCTTCAAAAATAAATAAACATTTAAAAAAATTTTTAAAGAGGGAAATTTTGGCTTTAGGAAATGATCATTTCTTTCACTTTCCCTGGTAAGAATTTAGCCTATGTAAACTTAGAGTCCCTAAAACAGTTATAAAGATTCTAGCTTTGATCTTAGATGAATTAGCCCTGTTTGTTCTGTTCTTTATCTTTGAAGATTATTTACCTTAACCTAACAGACACACACACACACACACACACACACACACACACACACACACACGTTTCTGTAGCTTAAATAAATTTACTTGATCTCTATGATATTCTAGATGATTGAAAATAAACTATTTTGGGGTAAACATTAAATATAATTATGATGAATATCAGTTATTTATCAAGTTAAAATATCCTATACAGATGAATTTAAAATACTGCATATGATATATAACATGATTTTATAGTGACAGTACCTTTAGATGAGAGTTTGTGGTGTATAATCTCCAATTTATTTCAATATTGTATCTGTTTAATTCCAATCATTGCATATTTATAGTAGTCTATTGATAAATTTTTAAATTAAAAGAATTCAAGATCTGTGTTCCTATATGTGTACTCAGGAGATCTTGACCAAGCCTATTTCAAATTATTAAAATAATTACAATCATAATTTGGAAATCATCCACATAGGCAGAAGAAGCTCTAGGTCTCAAAATGATTTTTTCTATCTCTTCCAGTCTACCACAATGACAAATTAATTAATTTATTTCCTTCTATTAAGACTTTTCAGTTTCATATTAAAGTGCAAAAGAATCCCTGAAATAATAAAACACTATTCCATTTTATGCTTACTAACGCTTTGGCTATTCTTCCTTAATTCAAGGGATCTACTTCTATTTGATCCTTTAATATTCATGGCTACCATGCCTCTGTTTTGACATTCCACAACACTGTTTTTTAAGCTTTTTCCAAGCTAAACATCTGGGGTATAGAGAAAACTCACACCATGGGTTATGAATCATGAAACTGTGGCACACATGTCCTTTCAGAGTGGGCCCTTTAAGAGGCACTCTGGAATTTCTTAGAAGCAAAATGCTTGAACAGAGATTGGGAGTTGGAAGTGTAATAATTTGAGCTGTTAGACTCAAATCCAGGGATGCTTAATATCCTTCAGAGGGAAAAAAAGAAGATCCAATAAAGGAGGACAGTCACTGCAAAATCAATATAATCTACAACAAATGCGTAACAGAGGAGACCTGAACGAACCTTCATCAGACTTAGGGAAAATTATTAAATCAATTAAATAAAATTAAATCAAAATTATTAAATCAAAAAAATACACTAAGTTCAGTATCTCCTAGAATTTTGTTAATAAAAATAATTTAGAAATATTTTATACTATTAAATAACAGTATTTTTGTTGTACAATGATTGCAAATCTATGTTGAATAAATGTCTCTATTGAAAATATATTTATGTTTCTATCACCTGCAGTTTTTTAAGCAGTATTCTGATATTATCCCTGGAGGTATGCCATACCTATCCTATAGTACTATATTTTTTCTAATCCATTCATTATTTCAAGTTATCTATGAAATATAAAATATTCAAGGTATTTTTAGGCACCAGGGATAAAATTTGCGTTTTGGAATGAGGCATACATAGGAATATTCTCAATATAGGATTAGTCCATCCTATCAAATGTCCTAAGAAATTATTTTGACTCTACACTTTTTAGGTTTGTTTATTTAGAGAGAGAGAGAGAGAGAGAGAGAGAGAGAGAGAGAGAGAGAGAGAAGGCAAGAGAGTGGCAGAGGAGACAGAGAGTCCCAAGCAGGCTCCACGCTGTCACGAATCATAGATTATGACCTGAGCAGAAATCAAGAGTTGGACACTTAACTGACTGAACCGCCCAGGTGCCTAGATACTACACTTCTAAGTTAGATCTTGTTTGGAAGAATAGTGTTTATTTTATTGCCTCTTTGACAGCTGGAAATTTGTATTGATGTGATATACCTATTTCAACTAAAATCATTTTTATCTTCCATACATAATTAAGTCTGGTTTTAACTTATCACTTGTTCTAACTGTAGTGCCCCCCCCCCCTTAAGAATACAGCTCTCTTAGCTATCTACACCTTTTCTATGGAATGGCTTTCTCTTACTTCTCATAAATCTAAACTTATTTCTTTTTTTTTTTTTTAGTTTATTTATTTTGACAGAGAGAAAGAGAGACAGAGAGAGAGAGAGCGAGCAGAGGACAGAGAGAGGGAGAGAGAATCCCAAGCTTGAACATGGGGCTTGTACCCACTAACAGTGAGATCATGACGTGAGCTGAAATCAAGAGTTGAACGTTTAACTGACTGAGCCACCCAGCATCCCAAAAGTTTCTTATTTTAAATGAGTGTAAGGATCTGATTACTCCATTATATCTTCTAAGGTACTTGCAACCAAACATTTATATATTTAAATACATATTTGTAATTCGTGTTTGTAATTTCTTTCTTTTTAGTTTCCCTTATATTTTATTTGAGGCACTGTGACAATTGTTTTCAAATTATGTACAAGAGTATATAATCATTTTTACCTATAATTTCATTATTAATTAATAAAGAAAAATTATGTAGTATCTGTCTTATAGAAGGGTCTAGTAGGGTTGAAAACCACTGTTCTACAGCGTATGAAAATCTTTGAGTACAGGGGAATACATGTGTCCAGAGCTAGCTTCATGGACATGATACCTATACATTCACACAGAATCTTATGCTTAGAAGGCCCCCACCCTTAATTTAACGATCTGCTGTCACCATATTAAAACTTATCATACATTTGGAACAAAAGCCCCACGTTTCATCTTGCTCTGAATCTTGCAAATTACTACAGCGAACAACTTGAAAATGGCCCACAGACAGAAAACATGAATAGACACTTCTCTAAAGAAGACATCCGGATGGCCAACAGGCACATGAAAAGACGTCCAACGTCGCTCCTTATCAGGGAAATACAAATC
The DNA here is from genome assembly GCF_018350195.1 of Panthera tigris. Classification (NCBI taxonomy): domain Eukaryota; kingdom Metazoa; phylum Chordata; class Mammalia; order Carnivora; family Felidae; genus Panthera; species Panthera tigris. The sequence goes on from NC_056661.1 coordinate 84,616,767, forward strand.
AAAACCACACTCAGATATCACCTCACGCCAGTCAGAGTGGCCAAAATGAACAAATCAGGAGACTATAGATGCTGGAGAGGATGTGGAGAAACGGGAACCCTCTTGCACTGTTGGTGGGAATGCAAACTGGTGCAGCCGCTCTGGAAAACAGTGTGGAGGTTCCTCAGAAAATTAAAAATAGACCTACCCTATGACCCAGCAATAGCACTGCTAGGAATTTATCCAAGGGATACAGGAGTACTGATGCATAGGGGCACTTGTACCCCAATGTTTATAGCAGCACTCTCAACAATAGCCAAATTATGGAAAGAGCCTAAATGTCCATCAACTGATGAGTGGATAAAGAAATTGTGGTTTATATACACAATGGAATACTACGTGGCAATGAGAAAGAATGCAATATGGCCTTTTGTAGCAATTTGGATGGAACTGGAGAGTGTGATGCTAAGTGAAATAAGCCATACAGAGAAAGACAGATACCATATGGTTTCACTCTTATGTGGATCCTGAGAAACTTAACAGAAACCCATGGGGGAGGGGAAGAAAAAAAAAAAAAAAAGAGGTTAGAGTGGAAGAGAGCCAAAGCATAAGAGACTGTTAAAAACTGAGAACAAACTGAGGGTTGATGGGGGGTGGGAGGGAGGGGAGGGTGGGTGATGGGTATTGAGGAGGGCACCTTTTGGGATGAGCACTGGGTGTTGTATGGAAACCAATTTGACAATACATTTCATATATTAAAAAAAAAAAAAAAAAGAAAATGGCCCACAGAAAATACTTATATTACTCTCCCTTGAATGAACATATTTCTATATTCCCTTTCAGATTTTGTCAGTTACTAACCTCAAAAATAAGTTGATAATTTTCCCAATAAATTATTATTCTTGATCCATTCTTCTTTCTAGAGCTCCATATCATGTGTTAGAGTGCTTAATGAACAGACACCTACTCAGCTTCTCCCTGCATATCCAAATCTCAGTGACCAGCAACATCAGACGCTAATGTACCAATTTGTACTCATTAAGCTTCCCTGTACCACATCAACTCCCTCTGTGAACTAATTGATTCTCACTGTAATGATTTTGGTTTCTTAACCAATTATTTGCAGGCCATGTCTTGGTTCGTGCATCAATTCATCCACATTATATACTCCTAACCAATCTCTTTTGATTATTTCATAACACTATAATTCAACCTCTAAATGACAGTGCCTTTAAAAAATTTGTTTTATTTAAAACATAATTCTTTCTTTTTAATGTTTATTTAGTTTTGAGAGAGAGAGAGAGACAGACAGACAGACAGAGCCCAAGTAGGGGAAGGGGCAGAGAGAGCGAAACAGAGAATCACAAGCAGGCTCTAGGATCTGAGCTGTCAGTACAGAGCCTGGTACGGAACTCAAACTCACAAACTGTGAGATCATGACCTGAGCCAAAGTTGGATGCTTAATCGACTGACCCACCCAGGCACCCCTAAAACCCAATTCTTATTATTTATTTATAGTACATTAAATTTTTAAAGAGTACACCACATATTTCTGAATAAAATCATATCCATTTGATATGTTGCTTTAAGAACAGTTTCCCCCTAACTCTTCAGTCTCATTTTTGGTATCTTTTATAAAACTATACTTATGTTTTAACCAAACTGAGCTTCCAGAAGCTTCTTACAAACCTTGTTTCTTTAAGCTTCTGTGCGGCTATCTATGCTATTTTGACTGGAGGATCCTTAGTCATCATTATTGTACTAACTGGATCTTCTTGAAGGCAGATGATAAGATGGAAGTTGGAAGTATATTAGATTTATTGGGGATAATGCCTATGAAAGATAAATGGCATAGGGAGAAGTGAACAAAGAAAGCCTTCAGCCTGGAATGCGGGTCTGATCTCCTTTATTCAAAGAAGAGGAAGGAGGACTGGGTATAGCACAACTATGAATAGGTCTTAGGCACCTCAGAGAAGAACTCTTACATCAAGTTTACCTTATGTAGAGTACCACACTGGGCAGAAATGGTCAGGCCCTGGCATCCCCACCATGTTTTGTTATTGGCTGCATACCATGAATTTCCAGGAGAAGCATAACCTAAGCAAAAATGCTGTGGTGGGTACTGAAAGCAAATGATTGGCAAGTTGTCTTTTAAAGAGCAAATGAAGAGCACATCTTCATGACTGCTACAATTTTCCAAGACAAATACTTTGTTGGAATGTGACAGAGAATAAATCAGCCAATGCACAAATTAAGAACTCCAAATAATCCTTTAAACTCAGCTTGAATAGTTGAGTTTTGAACTTTGATCTTTCTGGAAGGATTAATGTACTCCCATAGTTCCTTAAACATTTCAGTACTAAAGGATACTAATAACATGATGTGTTGATGCTTCTGTATCACTATTAACCATGAGACTTGCCCCTAGCAATTTGTTTGAGTATGGTCAGAGTGTCCATATGACTGGCTGGTTGTTAATAAGCCCAGGAAGAAGAGGAAGTTACCAGAACCTTGGCAGGAATAGGACTGAGTTTGAAGAGAGTCAAGGTCCAGGGGACAATCATAACAAGTCTACACAGAGGTACAGTAGATTCTGTTTTCCCAAGGTCTGTATCAGCTACATGAATGTAAATTCCAGAGAATTCTTTGGCAGACTACAAATTCTCTTGAAATACATATTTATAATATCCCTTTGAACATCCCCAAATGAAGATCATAGATAAAATAGCCTACCTACTCTCATAGCATAAAAAGGTCAACATTATGCTCTAATTATTCTCTAAAGGAAGAATCAAAGGAATTTGTTATAATGTGTACTGATTATTTAAATCCTCAGTCATTATTATACTAGAAGACATAATGAGGTAGTCAGATATAGATAACATCACTGTGCAGCTACAATTATATAATTATGTGTCATAATGTCAACTCGGTTACAAACTGTGGCAAAATTTTCCAAAATGGAAAACAAATTCCTTTGTAAAATTCTAATCAAATTTGTTAATTTCAATTTTTCCTAAATTGTGTTCATATTATATATGAAAATGTGTTTATATATAATGGAGTTAGATTCTAGTCTTTAATAATTATAAACAGGCCTTTCATCTAGATGGATTATTACAGGGCTGTCAAAAGTAGCAAAAAAAATGGGACCATTTTTAGTCATTTTAGACTATTCACATTCTGCAGGATGCCTAATATTCCTAGAATTGGTTCCGCTTAATAATTGTGAAACCATAAGATAACTCCATACATTTTCAGAATGTCCTCTGAGGTCTAAACTCCCAGCACTGAGAACTATTATTCTAGGGAGTGTGTATAGACATGATGTAGATTTTCTGCAAGATAGGCACACTATGATTTCCAGTGTAACTCTAAAATACTGATGAAGAATCACTTTTTGGGCATCAGTGCCCTGGGAAAATGAGACATCTATAACAAAGAAGAGATTTTGAAATGGAATTGGAGCTAAGCAAATGTAAGGGTGATAGGATAGTGCTGGTTGGATGAAGGAAGAGTTTATACAAGATCCTAGAATTAACAGAGAGATAGCAGTCCAATGGAAGAAATGGTAGGTTCCAGAGGATGGTGGAAGGACAGAGAGACAGTGGGGTATAGTTTTGAAAGCCACTTTGCCTAGTTTAAATCTTACCTAAGAGCAATGGAAGCCATTGAAAGGAACGGTAAAATCAGATTGGCATCCTGTAATCTTGACGTAACTTGGAGTGGGGACAAGCTTGGAGCAGATGCTATAGTCATTTTCTGATGATTTCAAATGAGAGTTGTAATTCAAGTGAGAGATGTTAGTGCCCTGGATAGGGTAGGCCCTGGTTATGGAGCAGAGTTGGCAGATAGGAGAGTTGTTTAGAAAGCAGAATTCACCTGACCGTATGATACACGTGACTGGGTATAGAAGGTGGGAGAGAGAGATGATTCTGGGATTATTCCCAGGAATTTGGCTCCTGCTGCTGGGTTAAAATATTCTTCTTAATATTAGGAACAGGATAGGATATGAGTAGGCCATTAGTTTGAAGGGCAACAGGGACACAACTGGGAAGACAGCATGGAGTGAAACTAAGGAATATTTAAGGCAAATGTAACAATTTTCTTGGGCCTATCTGGTTAGTTATCGCTCGCTCGCTCTCTCTCTCTCTCTCTCTCTATCTATCTCTGCAGCCTCCTCTCCAAACTGGCCACATTAATTTTTCAAAGGACACATTCCATGTTTTTTGCCAAAATATTTAATTTTATACACCCAAAATGGATTTTAAAATCATGTCAGAATTCAGATGATACGATCACACCTGTGTATTTATAATAAAATAAACACAAAACAGAATAGCATGACTGTAGTGCTGACGTTATTTTGTACACAGACCATGTAAGACTCACTGGCTTAAAAACATCATGATTTAGATAGTACAAATAATGTATGAGATAAACAAGAGAAATCAAGAAACATTGCTCTGTAGATTCTTTTATTTGATAGAAACCAAAATTTGATTCTGCAGGGCAGAATTGATAAGAAAAAAAGCTAAAAGTAAATTTCAAGACTTAAAAATTCTACATCCAGATGGGTAAAGTATCATATTGACTGCAAATAGCAATGAAATCAACTTCTTAAAAAAATTCAAATTAAATAATCTATGATATCATGCCTCTGTAATACTACAAATAAAATAATAACCTTTTCAGACAAGTTTTAAGGAACCTAGACTAACTGGGAGAATACAAACACATGCATTCATTTTATGTTGTAACAAAGCCCAAAGAAGATTTATAATGCAAAGAAAATATGAGGAATGATCTTCATTTGTCACTTTATTTAAACTTTGCTGCTGATGGAAGCAATTTTTAATCAGCACTGTTTTGCTAGTCCTCTTAATTCTGAAGGTTTTTATTAACACTTTTATTTTAGGGCCTATTAGAATTAGCTGATTTTATAGTAATTTTTTCTTATGTCTCTGTGCCTCCTTAGATCTAAAAACCCTTTGAGGATAAGAACTGTATCTTATGCTTCTACTCTCCAGAACACTAGCACAATATCTTGAATGCAGTAAAAACTACATGAAGGTATATATTTGATCAATTTGTATACTGAGGATTTTATCATGAATCAAAATAGCATTCTAATTTAACCTGACACAACTTGACAATAACCATTTTATCTGTAGGAGTTAGACTCGGGGATAAAACATTTTGCTGAAACATGATTGGTTCTTGATTCATATAATTAAAAATTTATGGCACACTTTCATACGTAGAAAAAATATTGGGAAGACTGGTAAAAGGATTTTTTTCCTTTTGCTTTGAGATTCACGATTAAGAGATTTTCAACAGCATACCAACAATAACATTCTAGATTCTTGTGTTCTATATTTTATGTCCTCTGGAGACATATAATAGATTCTTTAGGTGAAATAAAGTTTAAGTAAGTAAAAGCATGTTTACCCAAACAATCTCTGCTTAGTAACGTGAGTTTTCATATCCAATGAACTCTTGCCAGGTTGTAGACAATAAAAAGCAATAAACGGGATGAAGACATTTCTCCTTTCAAAAGTCTGTTTCCACTTTAAAACATTTCTAAGGATGTGTTGTGGTAAAATGTATTTGCAGTTGGCCTTTTTTAATTTTTCTTCATTTTGAGAAATAAGGACAGGGATGGGAATTTTTATTTGACATGATAAAGTAAGAAAAAAGTATTACTGAATCCCTATATTCAATAATTCTATAGGCCAATGAGAGGAAAAAAATAAACACAATTAACACTTAAAATATTTAAAAATACAAAGAAAGAAACAATCTTTGAGTGAAACTTCCCAAATGAAAATTGTATCCATCTCCCTGAAAAAAAAAAATACATATAATTATATGCTCCTATGTATGATATTTTTTGTTTGTAGTTCCTCAATCTCATGCATTCCTTTTCAGTCAAAGATTGTCTTTGCTCTCTTCCACTGCAAACTTCAAATATCAGTAGCTAAAATTTTTATTTGTAGGTTTTTGGTGTAGTTTTACCTTCTTTTGGTTATGAAACAGATAGGCTTTTCAATGTTGCCTTTTACCTGAGCTACTTGGTATCTGTTATGACAAATGTTATCCCCATGTCATCCCACCCCAGGTTTAAAATACCCTAACATCTGAAAGCTTCTGCTTCTATTTGTGGAATCATTCTTATCATTACCTTATTCAATGAAGTGTTCGTGCAACTACTAGTCCTGTGTTTTAAATCACATTGGGAGGGGTAGCTTGAGAGTGGGGAAGGGTCTCTAACAATATCTGTTGGGATGACCAGGTTTTACACAGACAGCTATTTATTGGCCTATTTACAATGTCTGTACGCACAATATGAAATTTCATCTAAAGAAATTAATATGAACTGCAGGGATTATCTTTGCCATGACATTTTGAAAAAAAAATAGGTAGATGGATTCTGACAATATATATATGGAAAAGCAAGGACAGTCACTAAACATCAGAGACACTTTAAAAATCTAGAATACATAGAAAGCTCCGAAGTTTTTTTTTTTTTTTTTTCCTAATTCCCTTCCCAATACATATTCTTTATTATGTACCAGAATTTTTATAAACATTTGTAAAGCTTACTGGGACACTATCCCCCATCTTCATTTTCATGGTTTCTTCTATCATTTGGGTTTTGCTAAATTGTAAGCACCTTGAGAGCAAGCGTCGTGTGTTTTCATCATTTCCTAAAAACTTCAATTTTACGGACCTCACGGGAGTACCACAGAACATTAAAAAACTATAGAAGAGTAGCTAAACTTTGGGCTCTAGTCTCTCTAATGTTAAGATAACCTTCACATTGGGGTACATGTGGCTCAGTCGGTTAAGTGTTTAGCACTTGATTTCAGTTCAGGTCATGATCTCACAGTTTTTGAGACTGAGTCCCATGTCAGGCTCTGTGCTGCCAGCATGGAACCTGCTTGGGATTCTCTCTCACCCTCTCTCTCTCGCCCCTCCCCAACTTGCATGCTCTCTCTCTCTCTCTCAAAATATAAACATTTAAAAAAGGGATAATCTTTTTATTAGGTCTTCAGAAGTTGTACAGTTATATTTGCATGCCATTGAGACTTAATAATCTGATTTGTTATTTGTACTACAAATTCTAAGTAATGCATTTTTTGTTTTCAAAAGAGATGATGTATAGAGTTGATAACATAGAAGAATTTTGTCCATAAAAATATATATACCCATGAAGGCAAATTTCTGAGTTTATTAAATACTATTGAATTACCCTGGTAAAGCTAGAATTCAAATCAATCGAAGAACCATCGTGCTGCTGAAATTTCAATTCAAACTTTGTTAGGATCACAAAATGTGAGAGGTCAAACTTACTATATATAGTCTTTCTAACTGGTATTAAGCAATCTAGGTAAATGGTGAATACATTATACTGCATAGTTATGACATATATATGAAAAATTGATTCCCTCTTTATAAAAAATTTTCATTGTAAAAATAATATATTTCAAATTAAAGAATAAATTTTTTCAGGTTTATTTTGTGAAACACAGGATAGATTAATCCCTCTTCCCCCTCCCCACCCCAAAGAAAGGTTTTGGTATTTTCAACAAATTGAAGTAGAATTCTCTAATAGTATAGTCTGTTAATCTTTTATGGTGGCATAGAACATGAAAATGAATATGTTCCTCTTTTAATTAGGGTAAGATATTTTTAAATAATAATATATGATGATCTCTATCCCCTTCTAAAGTATAGGTCTGAGAAATAAAATAAATGCCTGAAAAAGCAAAGCACCCTAATAACTTCCATGGCTCTGTGGTCACAAACTCTAAGGTAAGGGAAGCTGTATCTGTTCACTACCTTATTTAGATGAGCTGCCATAATTTTTATAATGGAAAATATGATGTTTTTAATTTTTAATTTTTTAAAATGGCAATGCCCATTTTAGAGTTTATTGATGTGTAAGAAATAGCTTCCAATTTTATACTGTAAGAATTTCAAAGTGTAAAAAAATGTTTACAATAGTCATCTATATTTAGTTTATTTACAGACAGAAAAAAAAAAAAACGGAACACAAGTATTCTTTCTTCCCAAAGATTTTGAAACACAGTTCTAAACAAGATATAACTGCTTTTCTATTGTATAGTGTTATACATAGAACTTTAAAATCTTCATTTCTCAAGGGAGATAATTATGTTAACCTTGCAGGTATTTGTATTCTTAAACTGAGAAAGCAAATGTGGAATGCTTAATGTGTGGCTGTCATATACATACAAATTCCACATGGTATAGCTTAATGCTACCTACTGTTTTTTTTCCTCCTTCAAATCAGAAGTTCAGGAATATTTTACTCTCGAGACCTGTTTGTAGTGCTAAAAATGTCTAAACACTCAAGAATTTTATTTATGTGGATAACTGTTGACATATCAAAACCGACAAAACTTTATATTAATTCATCTGAAATTACAATAAACTGATTAAATATGAACATAAATAATGGATTAAATATGAACAGAAATGATGCGCTAAAAACTTGTATTTCCAAACAATTTTAAGAAAGTGATAGGTCTCATTTGAAGAAAACTGGCCTTACACAGATTCACAGTTGGAAGAGGTAAGACACCTTATTAACCTTTTAGGTAATGGTGGATATTCTTTTCATGATACAAGAAAATAACTCTACAAATAGTTTCTAAAATGTTAGTTGTAATGTAGCTAAATTTCTGTTGCCTAGTTGGTAGTAAAAAAAGAACTGAAACAACATCAATAAATATTTCATATTTTGTTACATTAAAATCAACTGGCCTATTTTACAATGTTACTGGATTTTATTGGAAAACATTTGACTCACTGAAATTTGCAGATCTTCTAAATGTTGACCCTTCCTTCCTTCCTTCTTTCCTTCCTTTCCTCCTCCTTCCCTTCCTTCCTTCCTTTTGATTCCATACTCATTAATAAGCTGTATTAATTTAATAAATATATTCACTGAAATGTTTGAAAGTCAACCTGACATGAGAGGATTTTGTTTAACAAGACTAGGCAGACTGAGCCACACAAGCATCCCAGAAAAGAAAAGATATGTATGGGGGAAAAAATCATGTCAGTATGAGATAGGAAACTCATACATATGTGTGTGCATTTAAACACACATAAAAGGAGGAGGGAAGTACCCAACAAAACAGTATACTAAAGATTTATATTTTATTAAAGGAAAGAACATTGGTTCAATAAAGATCTTCTAAACTTGTTTTAAACTTGAACTACTAGTGTCTTTTCAATACGTTAGTATCACCTTTTTTTCCCCTCAATGATATTATTACCTATAACTCTTCCAACGTTCTGGATTAAGAGTAGAAACTAAATTAAAGTTTGCTTCCAGAAATAGGAAAGGAGGGGCACCTGGGTGGCTGAGTTGGTTAAGCATGTGACTTTGGCTCAGGTCAAAATCTCAAGGTCAGTGAGTTTGAGCCCTGCACCTGGGGGGCTGGGATGAGCTGGGATGACAGCTCAGAGCCTGGAGCCTGCCTCAGATTCTATATATGTGTCTCTCTCTGCCTTTCCCCAGCTTGCGTGCTTTCTCTTCAAGAATTATAAACATTAAAAAAAATTAAGAAAAAGAAATATGAATGGAACAGTTGCAAAGTTTTGGTTCTATCAGTACAGAACACACATCTGAAGAAAAATAAATCCGTTTGGAGGATAGTTGTTACCCTCCAAAAGGGTAAAAAGTGAAGATAAGTGAAAGATGTTAAAAAAAGTAACGTCTTAATTTTTTTTATAGGAAGTAGAGTGAGAAATTTTTTAACTGAAATATTTCTACACACTCCTATATTCATAAAGTGACCTAATGGGGGTGCCTGGATGGCTCAATGGGTTGAACATCTGACTTTTGGTTTCAGCTCAGGTCATGACCTCCCAGTTTTGTGAGTTTGAGTCCAGCATGGAGCTCTGCACTGTTAGCATGGAGCCTAATCGGGATTCTCTCTCTGCCCCTCCCCACTCATGCTCTATCGCTCTTTTGAAATAAATAACTTAAAAAAAAAAAAAAAAGTGACCTTATGGGATATACCTTATGATGGGGTATACTAAAAGATTCTGAAGTACAATGTAGATATAATAACAAACTGTATTCCATGGAAGACATTTTTTAAAAACCAAGGTAAATATATGGTGTCATGTGTCTACAGAAAGTTAACACTGTTTTATGAAGAATAATAATACCATGTTGTTCTACCTTACCAGTCTTAATGCATATTGTAGCACACGAACAATATAACCACTCAAAACAACCCGTTTTTATTCAGAGATATGTTGTTATTAGGCTATGCATAATGTTATTATGCAGTAATATTATGAATGATAAGCTAAATGGTAGACCCAATTACTAGAGTTAGAGGATTTGTTTTCCACAATTTTGAAAAAAAAATTCCACAATCAAAAAAAATTGTGTGATTTAATAGAAAATTAAAGAAATATACTTCTAAACTATCAAGGCATTTTGAGCATCAAATGTATATAAAGATTCTTTAGAATGTTTTCAGTGCCACTTTTTTTTTAACATTAGGTACTTTTCCTTATTATCCCAATTGCTGAAAAAGCAGAGAATTAGTAGTAAACTGTATAGGGTTTAAGTTAGCTTTTTTTATGTTATACTTAAGATCCTGATGGAACTGTTTCTTTCTCATAACCATTTAAGTCATCATTTGACTTATATGGTGTGTGTGTGTGTGTGTGTATATGTGTGTGTGCGCGCGAGCGCATGCGTTTATGTTTTATATATGTAGTTACAGTTTCTTTCTGCAAAAGTATTCTTAGGAGTATTTTCATAGTGTTACAATGGAATCCAACCTCCATTTTCCATACTTTTTGAAAATTTTACTCACTTAGAAAGTGAAGAGCTTTTCAGAAGTGCTGTATTTTGTAAACTGGCAAAAAGCCAACAGCAATATATGTAACATGCAAGATTTGTAAGTGATAAAGTTAATCATGTGAGACTTTATTATAGACCTTTATTTAGATCTATTATTGATTTAAATTTACTCTCTTTATAAGCTATTTTCTTAGTATAAGTATAGCTTTTCTTATTTCTATAAAATAAAAGGTGTAAGAAAAGTATCTTTTAATTTAAATCACAATAACTTTTCTGGCAAAGTTAGTGTTGAAAAGAAGTTGAACACATCTCATAAAATTATGTTGAATCTATTCCATACTTGCTGAGTATGTAACAAGTATTGTATCATTTTTTTTTACAGGAATGGTATTTTGCCGGATTAAAATAATTATATTAACAATTAAACAATTATGAAAAATTTGACTTTGACTTTTTTTATTTTTTAATTTGCTTTCATTTGTAGCTTTGTGGACAAGTTTGGAAGAACAATATGCAAACAGTTACTAATGATGTCCACCTATCAATGTAATCAAATAAAGCAGATACATGGAAAGGACAAAAAGTACACTGTAAATATCGTAAGCCAAATAAAAACTTTGCATTTCTAAATAGTTTATTTTTAAAACCAGAGTACAGTATAATGAAACATTTAAAAGTCCAAAGCTCTACTCAGTTTCAGTGTTAGTCATTATGAAAATTATTAATATTAATCCTTTTTGACATACTGGCCACTCAAAAGCCCATATTTTCTAGAGAAAATTTACACAAGACAGTGTAAATGTACCATTTTCAAAGGGCAGATCAATGTTTTCAATTTAATTTTATGTATAGCTCATAAAAGCTATACTTGAGGTCACTACGTTTTTAGAATTTACTGTGCATATTTTCAATTCCTAGCTAACTCATGTTTAATTGTGATTTAGTTTTTGATTATTAGAATGTAGAAAAAAATGTAATACAACTTATATAGATGTGGTTGGTCTGTTTCTCTAAGATAAGCAAAGAATTCTCATATGTTTTTGTTTGACTTCCTTCATCCTCTCAGTCTTTAATTCATTCATCAAACCTACAGCAAGTATTTATTGAACAAACTACATAGCAGTCAAGTTCTGAAAATAATTTCAATTAGAAGTTGCTTTTTGTTTTCTCAAATTTATTTTTTACTTCAATCTGTTAAGTCATCAATTTTTGACTATGTAAACTCTCAAGTTAATTTGTATAGTTAAACATTATGAATCATGTAGCTTGTGGAGAAGTGACTGTCTCATTTATATTTAGGGATATGATTCGATTTTTCCTTTTTTAAAAGCTATTGCTATTTTAGTGACTTTGACAACTGAGAAGAGTGCTAATCCAGTCTTTATTTAAACTTTGTTTAGTTGTTTGATCTCTTGACTTTCTTAGACATTATACTGACTGCCGTACTACATTTTTTTATATAGGCAGGATGTGCTCATCATTAACAAAAATATATTAAAATTTCATTTTGTAATTCCTGCCCTAAACAGAATTTTTATTTGAAGCTCTCTGTACAGAAGTTCAAGGGCAGATAAAACAAAATTCAAGACCATGTGGAGATTACATTTCATTATTAATATGTGTGGATTTTAATATCTTGCACCATTTAACAATCTAAGAAATCACTTATATTCTTCATGATTTTAATTTGTAGTAGCACCCAAAATTAGTAAAATAATTTGGTTTTTACTTCAGTCTAATTTCCTGATAATTTTCTGTGTACGAAATAGCAAAGAAAGGAATGTTAGAAGTTCCAACAGGTCATCCTGTCATATGAAGAAACAATTCAGGAAATCTTATTAATAAATCTAGCAGCAAATTTGTTTGAGGATGAGATCAATGTTGTGGAAATACAGCCAAAAGCATTCTTTAACTTCTTTCTTAATTTTTGCTTTGATCATTGCACAATAACAGAAGTATATAATTATATGAAAAAAATTACACAACTGCCTCTCGGAATTAGTGGTATCCTTTTAATCTTAACTCCTCCACAATTCCATATAATTCATTTGCTACCAATTTATTTATTGTTTTGTCTCAAATATTCACTCTCTTCAAGAAAACCACCTGTTTTACCCAAGGAATAGAGTAGATTTATCAAAGATATTTGGCAAAAATCTCTTTACAATTTGGTCTCTAGCTCTGATTTCTTCAGGACAAATCATAATTTGTTTAAAATAGCCTTTAGGAGCGCCTGGGGGAATCAGTTGTTTAAATGTCTAATTTTGACTCAGGTCATGATCTGATGGTTCATGTGTTTGAGTCCCTGGCAGTGCAGAGCCTGCTTGAGATTCTCTCTGCCCTGCCTCACTCTCTCTCAAAATGAATAAACTTTAAATAGAACAATGTAGCCTTTAAAAATAAAAAATAAAAAAAGCAAAAAGGGAGGTAAAGAGAAAGAGTAAGATGAGTAGGAAAGAAATCCTAGACTTCTATTATCTTATCTACTACAATGATTTACTTACTTCAAAAAGAGTTTACGAGGTAACACAAGGTAAGTAAGTCAATCTAGTAGCATAAAATCTTACATAAATAAATATATAAATAAATAGTTTGGACAATAAACACATCACAATAGGAGACAGGAAAAGCATAGTTTAGAATCATAGTAAATCCTTATGAAATATGTATAATTTATTATCCTCCATTCAAACCAACTTACAAATTAGAAAAATAATTTTCCTCAAATTATGCAAAGATGTGAGAATTTTATTTTTTTCTCACAAACTAAAATGTATAATTTTTACCCAGATATAAAATAATAATCTCATCCAAAGTAGACTTCAAAAATTAAAGAAATTTGCAAGCTTATTACTATACTAATGACTAAAGCTAGACATTTTATTAGCTTTTTTAAAAAGTTTATCCATTTATTTGAGGGAGAGAGAGAGAGAGAGAGAGAGAGAGCAAGCATATGTACAAGAAGGGGAGGGGCAGAGAGGGACGGAGAGAATGCCAATCAGGCCCCATGCCGCCATGCAGAGCCTGACGCAGGGCTTGAACCCATGAACCTTGAGAATATGACCTGAGCCAAAACCAAGAGTCAGAGGCCCCACCAAGTGAGACAGCCAGGAGCCCCCAAAGCTAGACATTTTAAATAATTCTCTTATTTTTTACTTTTGGCTTCTAGATTTTTTTGGGGGGGGGCGGGGGGAGGTCCTTACTATTGTATCTTGACTTTCCACTCATCTTACTTGGAAAGGTGTGAATTTTTCATTGAAAAATGTACGTTGCCTCACTTAGTACTATGCTTGTTTTCTAACACATCCTCATTAGATTTAATTCTTACTATGGTCTGTTACTTAGGAATTGGTATAACTAACTCAGTGCTCCAAAAAGTCATGTGCATGATGCCAATTAATTAACACAACTAATCTACCAGAGGACCTGATTACATATAAAAGAATGCCTGTATTAAAGCAATTTAATTATATGTCAATAGGTAAATGACAGCACCTAAAATACTGCTTTGAATATAAATGATATAAAAGAACTGGTCTTAGCAATAACATCATGATTGTGTTAAAACAGTGCAACTCAAACATTTTGTGCATATGAATCAGCTGGAGATCTTTATAAAACATATGGTCTACAGTGGGGCCTGAGATTCTGCATTCCCAACAAGTTTTCAGGTGATGCTGATTCTGCTGGCTAATGGGTCACATTTGAGTAGCAAGAATCTAATAGATCTCCTCATCTGGATCCACTACAAATCCTTTTTTGGTGAAATTAGTGTAGAAATAAAACCAATTCCTTACACTTAGATCAAGCACTGCATTCAAGAGATTTCATAAACACTGTATCACTTAGCAATCTTTTTTAAGATAGCAAAAAAGTGACTCAGAGAGTTTGAGTGATTTACCCAAAGAAACAGATAATAATTAAAGAGATAAATCTGAAATACATGTTTCCTAGATATGAATCCTTTCCATTGCATTCAGCAGTTACAAAATAATTTAGCTTATTTCCAAGCAGCAAATGACTTTTTTTTTTTTTTTTGGAAGTAGGTAGTAAAGGGTTACAGTTCTATTTCTTCTTTACCCAAATAGTGACTTGTGGTGTTTATTTAATTCCACTACTTCTGTGAAACATCACTATATTTAGTATAGTTATCTATTCTGAGCACCTAAATCAAAATTTTTCAATAGAGGTGATAAATTCATTTTTGATCCTCTTACTCTTAAAAGCGGACATTTTGATCAATCGATAAAGCTTTGACACCAATTCTTTGTCCAAACACATTTATGCAATTGAAAATTCCTAAAGATAAAATTTTTGAACTCCCTCTAGAATTTATCATTTAATGAAGGGCCAATATTTTACTTCTTGAGTCTGCTATTTCCCGTCTAGACAACTACAGAATGGTAGTTTCTGGATAACTGCTGTTCTTTCAATTATGATTTCAAAGCTTACAAAATGGTCCACTTGTTTTTTAGACCATGAGTTTTATAGAGTAAAACTTTTCTCAAATAATTACACATGTTCATGTAGAAGTCTTGTTCATTCTTTTCCCTACTTGTCTATCCTTAGCTCCTCTATCCTTCCTTATCAGGATATATTGTTATATATTTCAGATTCTTTCCACAATTTACACTAAGCTTTTGGTAATTTTTATATTAAGGGGGAGTCAGACTAATGTTAAATATTTGAAACCAGAATATTTTTGAAGTGTATATTTTCTCCAGTAACATAAAAACTGTCTTAGGTTCTAATTCTATTAAATAACATATTATACTAAGTGTAAAAAAAAAATTCTTTGTTCTCTCTCTCTAATCTCACTCTTTAAAAAGATTTAAAAGTGCAGTGCACATTTACGTGAAAGAACTTTGTAACAAAATTGATCATAGTAGACTAAATAAATACTTCACTCTACCAAAGCTAGGTGTGGTCTAATGACATTATTAGAATTAGTATCATGGACCATTAAAGAGGAATTTCCTAGGTTTGGGTGCTGTCAGAGCATAATTCCAAATAGAAGTTAGTTATATACACATAAAACACTTCCTTTTAGAACTGTATAAAGTTAGATATGCTAGGAACGGGTGATGATGTTTAGTTACATGACTAGTTTAGAATACATGAATAGCTTCTTTAGGTGGTAAATCTATCTATGATGACCTTCACAGAGATATTTACAGCTTTGTTCTATTCACTTCTACCTTAGCTACTTATTACTAAAAGAAATACGTATTTCTGATATGACTTGATTAATAATTTGTTTTTATATTTAAGCTTGATTTTAGGCCTATAGTTGAGAAGTTAATTTCTCTTGTTCAGAACTCTGTTATGTGTGGACCATTTTTTCCCCCTCAAATAACATGATATTATAAAATAATATCGAAAAAAGCTTATAGGATTTTAATAAAATTTTATATAAAATGTTGGTTGCTTTAATATAAACGTTATCTAATAGAACAATAGCACTCCATTTTCGGAGGTCTGAAAATAGATTAAAATGCATTTAAATGTGAACTGTGAAATTTTTTTTTTTTTTTTTTGAATGGCAGCTCTCATGAACTGGCTGCCCCGCTGTTCTATATTGTTATGCTTGTTAAAGCAACTTCTTTGGATGGTATTACTCATGTTATCTATGGAATGCTAATTATGTTTTAAAGAGGAAACCAATTAAATGTAGTCTACACATCATTATTCTCATTTTGTTTTTTATTGTAAAAATTAATCTGTATATCATCCAGGTTTTGTTAATATTATCTATAAAAAACTATTTTAATACTTTCTAAAAACTAAACTGATTTTGAAATGCAATTAAAAGAGATTTAGTACTTTCTAAAACATTACCTCATGAATCTCTGATTAAATGGGAAACATGCATATATTTGTATTTGATTATAAAGATAAGTGTTAAGCCCAACTTTCTAGGACATTAAAAAAAACAAAAAAACTTAATATAATTTGATTTCCATGGGATAAATTGAAAACTTTGGCAATTTTTCAAGATAGAATTTTAAAGAGGTATATATTTTTCAGATAGATGTATTAACATTTCACATTTTTAGTAAAATAAATTTGATTGAATATCTTATATGTATCCTTATAATAAGAGAGTAATATGAAAAATATTCAACTATTCAATAACCTTAATGGTATGAGCTCTTACTAATCAGAATAAACATTAGTCTTCTCAGAACAAAGTTCAGGAGTGGAAAACTTGTGGGGATGGTATTACAACCCTGTCGATAATGTAAAAAATGATTTTAGAAAGTGATGGCCCATTACTGAAGGAGGCTAATGTACAATCAATTTTTTTCATTAATTTCTGTGCATTGTAATACCCATGAACCAACTGCATATGTATACCTGTCATCTTTTCACACTTCCTTTTGGATTTACCCATCTTGCAAAGAACTTACTATATTTGGCTCAAACTTCTTCATTTGTAACCTTGAAATTCTTGAAGTGATGTGATTTGGTTGCACACTGATATGTGTCAGAACTTTGAACCTCCATATTATTTCTCATTTTCTAACACGTTATTGGTATAACTTAGATGCAATTTAGTTGGTTCTATATATCTTCCTTTTTTTAATGTTTATTCATTTTTTGAGTGTGAGAGAGAGAGAGAGAGAGAGAGAGAGAGAGGGCACACATGTGCACACATGAACAGGGGAGGGGCAGAGAGAGACAGGAAGATGCAGAATCTAAAGCAGGCTCCAGGCTCTGAGCTGTCAGCACAGAGCCTGATGTGGCGTTTGAATCCATGAATGGCAAGATCATGTCCTAAGCCAAAGTTGGACACCTAACCAACTGAGCTACCCAGATGCCCTCTATATGTCTAACTTGTAAAACATATTTTATTTTGAAGAGGAGGGGCCAAGATAGCAGAGCAGCATGGAAGTTCTCTGCTTCTCTTGTCACTGAAATGCAGCTAGATCAGCACCAAACCATTTTGCACACCTAGAAAATTAATCTGAGAACTAACACAACAATCTGCATAACTTGAGCCACAGAACTCAGCAGGTATGTGATGTAGAGAGGTGAATTAGGGGAGAGACAAGTCCTGGAGGATAGGGAGCTGTTTTTGTGGAGAGAAGACAGAGAAAGGGAGTAGAGTTCAGGAGAAGCTCTTCCCCAGAAAGTAGCTGGACAGAGAGTGGAAACACCCACAAGTAACTGAATAAGAAATGGAGAAAGGAGAGGGTTTCCAAACCATTAGGACTCTGTAACAGGGGAGTGGGAAATTCTGCAGCCCAATACCTGGTGGTGCTCTGGTGGGAAGCATGAATCCCCAGGAGCAGGCAACAAGATCCAAGGGGTCCACAGGCCACAGGGGGAGAAACAGCTCCCCTGCTAGGAGGGCATTTGGAAGACGCCATATGGCTTCCCCAGAAGCAAAGATCCCAGCAGACCCTGGAGAACACCAACAGCCCGGCAGGCTGTCGGATTGGATGTGGACAGTGTAGAAGCAGGGAGTGGACAGAAGCCAGAGACAAAGTTAAAGGTGCTTGACTGCAGGTGGGTGAGAGCACAGAGTTCTGGTGCTAGAGACTAGGAAGCTGGGGGACACCATTTTCACCTCCCCCGCACTTGCACATATACTGATCCACCTGAGTAAGCTAAGCAGTGACACCTAGTGGTCAACGAAGCCATTACACCAAGCCCTGTCCAACTGCGCCAACCAAACCCTAAAGGACCCACAAGTCTCTTTGCCTGCTTAGTGACAGACTGTAAAGTGCTTCGTAGTTTGAAATCTAGGGGAAACTGGGTGTAATTTCATTTAGATTTTATTTTGTTTACTGGTCCATCTTTTCACTTTTCTTATTCTTGGATAAAGAGAAAAATTATTTTTATTTTCCATTTTTATAAAATTTTTAAAAATTTTTACCATATTTTTAATTTTTTGGTAAAATTTTAAATTCTATGTTACTTTCTTTATTTCATTTTATTCTATTTTATTGTGTGTGTGTATATATATATATATATTTATATATATAAATTTTTGAATGTTTTGTTACTTTTCATTTATTTCCCTTTTTTCTTTCAATAACCAGACAAAAACACACCTAGGATATAGCTTCCTTTGATTTTTGTGATGTTTTTAATTTTTTAATTTTTAATTTTATTAATTCTCTTTATTCCTCCAAAATGATGAAATGAAAGGATTCACCCTAAAAGGAACAACAGGAAGAAATGGCTGCCACAGACTTAACACAGATATAAGCAAGATGTCCGAACTAGAATTTAGGATCATGATAATAAGAATACTATCTGGGGTTGAAAAAAGCATAGAATCCCTTTCTGTGGAGATAAGAGAAGTAAAATCTAGTCACGATGAAACTAAAAATGTTGTAACTGAGATGCAATCTTGAATGGATGGCATGGAGGTAAGGATGAAACAGCAGTGAACCAGTGATATGGAAGACAAAATTATGGAGAAAAATAAAACATTAAAAAAAAGAAGAAAACTAAGGCAAAAAAAGCATGATATAAGAATTAGAGAATTCAGTGACTCATTAACAAGGAATAACATCTGATTCATAGGAGTCCCAAAAGACAGAGAGAAAAAGGGATAGAAAGTTTATGTGAGCAAATCATAGCGAAAAACTTTCCTAGCCTGGAGAAAGACACAGACATCAAAATCCAGGAAGCACAGAGAACTGCCATTAGATTCAACAAAAAAACGACCATCACCAAGGCATATAATAGTCAAATATACAAAATACACAGACAAGGACAAAATCATGAAAGTAGGAAGGGAAGAAAGTCCTTAACCTATAAAGGAAGACAGATCAGGTTCGCAGACCTACCCACAGAAACTTGGCAGGCTAGAAAGGAGTGGCAGGATATATTCAACGTGCTGCATCAGAAAAATATGCAGCCAAGAATTCTTTATTCAGCAAGGCTGTCATTCAGAATAGAAGGAGAGATAAAGCGTTTGTGACCAGTAAACCAGCCCTGCAAGAAATTTTAAGGGATCTCTAAGGAGAGAAAAGACAAAACAAAAAGGCCAAAAGCAACAAAGACTAGAAAGTACCAGAGAACACCACCAGAAACTCCACCTCTATAGGCAACACAATGGCAATAAATTCATATCTTTCAGTAGTCACTCTAAATGTGAATGGACCAAATGCTCCAATCAAAAGATACAGGGTAACAGAATGGATAACAAAACAAGATCCAGCTGTTTACAAGAGACCCGTTGTAGACCTAAAGACACCTTCAGACTGAAAGTAAGGGGATGGAGAACCATCTATCATGCTAATGGCCACCAAAAGGAAGCTGGAGTAGCCATGCTTATATCAGATAATCTAAATTTTAAAATAAAGATTGTAACAAGAGATGAAGAAGGGCATTATATCATAAATAAGGGGGTCTATCCACCAAGAAGATCTAACAATTGTTAACATTTATGCTCCAAACGTGAGAGCACCCAAATGCATCAATCAATTAATCACAAACATACAGAAACTCATTGATAATAATACCATAACATTAGGGGACTTCAACACCCCACTTACAGCAATAGACAGATAATGTAAGCAGAAAATCAATAAGGAAACAATGACTTTTAGTAACACACTGGACTGGTTGGGCCTAACAGATATATTCAGAACATTTCACCCTAAAGCAGCAAAATACATATTCTTCTCGAGTGCACATGGAACATTCTCCAGAACAGATCACATACTGGAACACAAATCAGGCCTCAACAAGTACAAAAAGATCAAGATCATACTGTGCCTATTTTCAGACCACAGCACTATGAAACTAATATCAACCACAAGAAAAAATTTGGAAAGACAACAAATACTTGGAGACTTAAGAACATCCTACTAAAGAATGAACAGGTTAACCAAGAAATTAAAGAAGAGATTAAGAAGTACCTGGAGGCCAATGAAAAAGAAAATACAAGAGCCCAAAACCTCTGGGATGCGGCAAAGGTGGTCACAAGAGGGAAGTATACAGTAATCCAGGCCTTCCTAAAGAAGGAAGAAGGTCTCAGATATACAACCTAACTTTACACATTGAGAGCCAGAAAAAGGACAGCAATAAAACCCCAGACCAGCAGAAGATGGGAAATAAAGATTAGAGCAGAAATCAATACTACTGAAAAAAAAAAAAAAAGTAGCAAGGAAACCAGGAGCTGGTTCTTTGAAAGAATTAAAAAAACTGATAAACCCCTAGCCAGTTTTATCAAAAAGTAAAAGGGAAGTACCCAAATAAATCAAATCAAGAATGCAAGAGGAGAGATGAAATCCAACAGTGTGGAAATACAAATAATAAGAGAATATTATAAGCATTTACATGCCAATAAATTGGACAATCTGGAAGAAATGGACACGTTTGTAGATACATATAAACTACCAAAACTGAAACAAGAAGAAATAGAAAATTTGAACATATCCATATCAAATTAGTAATCAAAAATCTCCCCCCAAAAAAAGAGTCCAGGGCCGGATGGCTTTCCAGGGGAATTCTACCAAATATTCAAAGAAGAGTTAACACCTATTCTCTTGAAGCTGTTCCAAAAAATAGAAATGGAAGGAAAACTTCCAAACTCATTCTATGAAGCCAGCATTACCTTGATTCCAAAACCAGACAAAGACTCCACTAAAGAGGAAAACTATAGTCAGATTTCCCTGAAGAACATGCATGAAAAAATTCTCAACAAAATACTAGCCAACTGGATCCAGCAATACATTAAAAGAATTATTCACCATGATCAAGTGGGATTTATACCTGCGATTCAGGGCTGGTTCAATAGCCTCAAGTCAGTCAATCTGATAAGAGAAGGACAAGAACCACATGATCCTCTCAATAGATGCAGAGAAAGCATTTGACAAAAGACAGCATCCTTTCTTGGTTAAAAAAAAAAAAAAAAAAAAAACAAAACAGGGAAGTAGGGATAGAAGGATCATATCTCAAGTTCATAAAAGCCATATATGAAAGATCCACTGCTAATATCATCCTCAAGGGGGAAAAACTGAAAGCTCTCCCCCTAAAGTCAGGAATACTACAGGCATGTCCACTCTCACCACTGTTATTCAACATTGTATTGGAAGTCCTAACCTGAGCAATCAGACAACACAAAAGAATAAAAGGCATCCAAATTGGCAAGGAGGAAGTCAAACTTTCACTCTTCACAGACAACAGGATACTCTATATGGAAAACCCAAAAGATTTCACCAAAAAACTGCTAGAACTGATCTATGAATTCAGTAAAGTCAAGGATATAAAAATCAATGCACAGAAATCAGTTGCATTTCTATACACCGGTAATGAAGCAGCAGGAAGAGAAATCAAGGAATTGACCCCATTTACAATTGCACCAAAAACCATAAAATACCTAGGACTAAACCTAACCAAAGAAGGTGAAAAATCTGTACACTGAAAAGTATAGAAAGTTTATGAAGAAAATTGAAGAAGACATAAAAAAAGGAAAAATATTCCATGCTCATGGATTGGAAGAACAAATAGTGTTAAAATGTTGATACTACCCAAAGCAATCTACTATTCAATGCAATCCCTATCAAAATAATACCAGTATTCTTCACAGAGCTAGCACAAATAATCCTAAAATTTGTATGCAACCAGAGAAGACACTGAATAACCAAAGCAATCCTGAAAAAGAAGACCAGAGCTGGAGGCATCACAATTTTGGACTTGAAGCTGTAGTAAAAAGCTGTAATCATCAAGACAGTATGGTACTGGCACAATAACGGACACTTAGATCAATCGAACAGAATAGAGAACCCAGAAATGGACCCACAAACATATATCCAACTAATCTTTGACTAAGCAGGAAATAATATCCAATGGAATAAACACACTCCTTTCAGCAAATAGTCTTGGGAAAACTGGACAGCAACGTGCAGAAAAATGAACCTGGACCACTTTCTTACATCATACACAGAAATAAAGTCAAAATGGATGAAAGACCTAAATGTAAGACAGGAAGCCATCAAAATCCTCGAGGATAAAGCGGGCAAAAGCCTCTTTGACCTCGGCTGCAGCAACTTCATACTCAACACTTCTCTGAAGGCATGGGAAACAAAAGCAAAAATGAACTATTGGGACCTCATCAAGATAAAAAAAAAAAAAAAAAAAACTTCTGCACAGTAGACAATCAGCAAAACTAAAGGTCAACCAACAGAATGGAAGAAGATATTTGCCAGTGACATATCAAATAAAGGGTTAGTATGCAAAATCTATAAAGAACTTATCAAAGTCAACAGCCAAAAACCAAATAATCCAGTGAAGAAATGGGCAAAAGCCATGAATAGAAACTTTTCCAAAGAAGACATCCAGATGGCTACCAGACACATGAAAAAATGCTCAACATCACTCATCATCAGGGAAATACAACACAAAACCACAATGAGATAGCACCTCACACCAGTAAGAATAGCAAAAATTAACAACTCAGGCAATGATGGATGTTGGTGAGGATGTGGAGAAAGAGGAATCCTTTTGGTCTGCTGGTGGAAATGTAAACAAATACAGCCATTCTGGAAAACAGTATGGAGTTTCCACAGAAAATTAAAAATAGAACTGCCCTATGACCCAGCAATTGCACTACTAGGTATTTATCCTAAAGGACAGGTGCTGATTCGCATGGGCACAATTACCCAAATGTTTTATAACACTATTGACAATAGTGTGTCACACACTAGTGTGTGACACTCCACTGTGTGTGTGTATTACTTGGCAAGCAAAAAGAATGAAATCTTGCTATTGCAAAAACGTGGACGTAACTAGAGTGTAATTTGCTAAGTTAGAGAAAGACAAATATAACTTCACTCCTATGTGGAATTTAAGATACAAAACAGATATCACTGGATTCTACTTCTGAAATCATTATTGCACTATATGCTAACTTGGTCGTAAATTAAAAAAAAAATTAAAAAAAAAACAAAAACCAAAAAACATTTTATTTGATTAGTGGTATCATTTGATTAAGTTGTGCATTACACTGGTGAAGATATCCATTCAATAAAAATTGATGAAGGGCCAATGTGACTTAGGAAAAGTAATGGCAAATGGGACAGATGATGAAAATAACTAACATGATATAGCACACAGCAAATAGCAATTTATGTAATAAATATAAATTTACCAATTTATATATGGCAAATTCCTTTACTATATGGTAAATAGTAAATTCACCTAATCCTCTTAATTTCTAAGAGGTTAGTAGATACTCTAGAAAGTTGCTGTTATCGTTATCCCTGTGTTTCTAATGAGCAAACTAAGGCACAGACAGGTTGATTAACTTGACCAAGGTCACATATGGCTAGTAACAATGGAGCTCGACTTTTTGCCTCCAGTTGGTTGGTACAGGAGTGTATAATATTAACCATTTTGTTGTACTGATTTTCTGGTTTTAAGTAGGATATTTTATGGTACCTTGGAATTTGACTGATGCCTCAAAACTGAAAATAATAGGAAATAAGACTTACACATTATAGATATTCTAGCTACAACCAAGTTGGACTTACTCAAGTAATGAACACAGTTCACCCATGTCCACAATATATAAGAGAACACTAGAAACTTGAATGAGTGACTTACTGACAGAATGAGTAATCAGGTTAGTCAAAGAGCTCTATTTCTCTTTCTTGCCCCAGTTGCCACCTCAATAGAAATGAGGAGAGCTCCAAAAGGGTATTTTGCTACTCACTCCACTCCTGGATTCTTTCTAAATAACAGAAACTCATTAGGTCACCTCTGGGCATATATGCTAGAACACATTTAGGTAATATTCTTGAGCAAGTTTGACATTCAGCTCCATAATTCGGGGAGTATTTATGAAGAAAGCAGCTGGTGTGATTTTTCATCTGGGTCCACTGGGCAAGGTAAGGAGAAAGTCATGCAGTGCAAGCACCCTGAACCCTTGCAAATGACACATGGCAATGATGTAGGAGTGATCTGTTGATTTAGTGAAAGCTCGCACAAATAGCCAGGCACAAACCATCCTGACAGCATCCTTTGCCAGAGGGTGCTCTTTTGGGGAAAAGGACTAAAGCAATGGTATTCTATGGAGTATTTCCACAAGGTGGGAAACTGAATAGAACCATGAAATATGAGGTATACACCGATGCCTTAAAAAAGCACAATATAATCAATGAAAGAATTACATTTGGTACATGACATACAGAGTACTCAGATGATATCAAAACCAATCACAAAAGATATTTCCCCATCTTTTGTCAAAATACACCGGAGGAGGAAATGCGACCCAGAAGCAAGTGGTGAGAAGGACAGAAGAGAAAGAAAATTGAGACCATGTTTGCCTTCCCGCTAACAGTCTCCAAGCCAAGTCAAAGCTGCATTGGCAGGTGGGAGAAACTTTGCATTGTATGTGAGATTTAAGTTTTAAATGAAACTGGATTGGACTTTTTAATACCAAAAGGAGTCAATTACTAAATGAAACTTGTTCTTACAACTGAAATGTATAGCAAAAGATTCCATCCAGAGCAGAGAAGGGAATAACAGAAATATTTTAAGGCACTAGTGTGGAGGAAAAATGAGAGAACACCATTTATTTTTCTAAATCTGTAACCTCACTGGATTCAGTCTACTTATTAAAGGGCTTAAACTACATGTTACCTCCCCTCCAGAAGCTCATAATCCATTAGGGAATTATCACTGTACGAGTTTTTTCAGTATTATGTGAGAAGTGAAAAGCACATGGATTTATTAACAGAAGAAGTACTTAGCTTGTAAGAGATACTGATATCCAAACGATCCTTAAGAATGAATCTATTAGCTAGGTAGAACAGGGCATAGATGCGGTGATGCATCGTAATTCGTGTCTAGGCCAACAAAGTACTGTTCTGTAAGATTCTAGGTAAGAGAAAACATGCCATTCTGAGGAACTCCGTTCAGTATAAACACTACTGTCTGGCTGAGGACGGCATCTGAACACATTATGTCAAGAAATGTGTGAGAAGTCTGAGTAAAAAGGACCATAGCATACCATCTTAAAGCCACGCCTTGTTTTATTTTTCCTCTTTGCAAAGGAGTTTACTAAATGTGGATAGGAAAAATCAATAAATAGATATCAGAAGCCCTGCAGCAAAGGCCCGTGAGGGCTAAAAAACATACTTAAAAATTTCAAATAAAAAGAAACTTGGGAAACAGCCATTTAAGAAGTTTACTTACCGGATCCAACAGAAACGCCACACACCAACAGGCACCATCAAGGACATCCAACTATTTGGGCCAAGATGACTCTTCCTTCTCAGTCTCTTCCCCGGAAAAGGGGCCCGATGAGACGCCTCCTGCTCCCCACCATCTTGCTTCTCCCTTTCTGTGTGGCTCCACTCCGGAAGCGCCATTTTCTTACGCCGGCGAGGAGGCGGGACTTGAGCGCTTCCACGTGCTCACAGTTGACCGCTTCTTTTTACAGGCTCACTTTCGCCCCCACCTGTGGCTTGTTAAGGCTAACCCGGAACATGTTCCACGTGTGCCCGTGGGTCTTACCCACCGGCAGTTTTACTTCATGGGCTCTCATTTGCTGGAAACGCTGGCTGAAAGGGCACGGATACCTGTGAGGCGCCCCCATGCCACGACAAACAGCTTCTCCACGAAGCAGGTTTTGCGGGTGACTTTCCTTAGGTCGTCCTGCATGGAAAAATGACATTGTTGAAGGAGTTGGTCCCAGACGGGTGGCCCCCTAGGGCCATGCACATCCACTGAAACAGCCGCTTTTGGTGAAGAGATGTTGGTCTCTCCCGGGCATCGGGGCCAGGCCCACGGTGTGTTTGTCTGAGGCGGAAATCTTCAGCACAGCCTGGGAGTGCTCCAGCCACTAGCCAGCCAGGGCACCGCCTAGATCTCGAAAGGCAGCCACCTCACTTCCCCCTTTGAGGGCATCTTGTTCCCTGGGGCAGTTCCAACGCTGACGCGCTGCACGTGGTATTCGGCAATTCACAGGCAGACGTACACGCAGCCTTCCACCGCGGCGCTACTGATACCCCAGGCGTCAGCGAACCTGGCACCAGCTGTGACGGACTCTGCGCGTGAAAGCTGCCGAGCTAGCGCCAGCTTCAGCGTCTTCAGGTGCTGCTGCTCTACAGTGTAGAGAAGTCAGAGAAGACAGGGGAGTCTGTCTAGCCTCGACAGGACGGCTATCCAAAATGTCAGCTCAGTTGGTGGACACCCGGGTGGTGGTGCCCATTCCATCCTTTTCTACCGGAAGCTGTTTTGAGAGTCCATTTCTCCTCGTGGTTGTGGAAGCCGGACAAGTTGGTGGGGCACTTATTGCCCAGGGTGCGGATCTCATCAAGGAATTAGATGCCAGGGGCCCTTGTGGAGCTTCCTTGGAGGGGATCCACAAATCAGCAGCGTCTTAGAGGCCTGGGTTGACCTCCATGGACGTCGGGCTTCTATTGTCTTGAAGAGCGTGGGGTTTTCCCGTGCCACGGCCTGCCTGGGTCCCCGTGTCTTCCCCCAGCCGAGGCGGTGGGCTGGCGAACCACGGCCGGCCCTTCTGAACTTTGGCGCCCAACTGCTGGAAGCATGACAGCCTCTTCAGATAATCCACAGCCTCTGACTGCTAGTTTGGCCTCATGCATTGCTGCTGTGTCTCTGAAGGGGACTCCTTGCCACATGTCGCTGCCCACAATCGTGAAAGAAGACGTTTAAAGTTGATGAAAAGCCAGCCCTGAGCCTTCCTTCTCTTACAGACATTGCAGTCAGCTGGCAGATGACACAGCCAAGCCCACTGCTGCCATCCTGAAGGCGAGGAGGGTATTTCCAAAGAAGTCCAAAGGCTTATAGGAAACTGGGATCCTGACCTTGCCTTCCTTCCACATTCAGTTCATCTTCAGCTAGTCTGAAAGCTTCTCTTCAGATTTGTGGGCATTTGCAGCACGCAGTCAGCGAGTGCATCCAGGGCAGCCGAGGCACCTGGAACACCACGGTGCCGGCACCGTCCTTTGCCGGCGTCTCGGGGACAAAATCGGCCTGGGAGATGGCCCCACTGGTGCTGAGCCAGTTCAGCGGGCTCACCACGATGGCGACGAGGAAACAAGGTAGGGAGCCGCTCGTGGTACTCGTGGCCCTTCCTCATTGTGCTTCCTTTCGGTCGTCTTCGGGGGTCCTCACCTTGGATCTATCATTGCTCGCAGGCCTCTGCTTAGTCCTTGAGGTGTTCAGTTAGTAAGTACCACCCGATAGTATCCAGAGCCTCACTGGACCCTGGACTAGGTGCTCTATCAACAACCTCTGGGAGACCCCTTCTTTCAAGGGATAGGGGTTAGTAGGCTCACTTGTACACGTTGAAGGGCCAGGCCTCCAGCCCGAGGTAGTAGGGGGGACCCATAGAGGCCTCAGGACGAAGTACAGCCTCCTCTCCAAGCCGGCAATTGCAGGGGACCTGGGCTCTGGCGGAGGGCTTGCCTATTCATTTATTTATATATATATATATATATATATATATATAATATTTATATATAAATATACATATAAATATACATAAGTATATATATTTATAAATTAAAAAATATATTTTTTGAGAGAGAGAGACTCTGCGAGTGGTGGAGGGGCAGAGAGAGAGAATCCCTAGGAGGCTCTACACTGTGAATGCATAGCGGGATGGGGGCTGGAACTCACAAACCTGTGAGATCATGACCTGAGTGGAAACCAAGAGTCGGATGCTTCACTGACTGAGCCACTCAGGCGCCCCTTTTATTTTTTATTTTTAATCTAGATTTTGACCACTTTACTTTTTAAGGGGAAGGTATTTTAGCTCTCCCATAATTTCCATCAGCTTTCTCCCCTAAAACACCCCCCCAGACTTCGTAAAATGTGGTGCACTTGCTATTCTAATGAATCCTCAAGCCTCACTCCCTTTCGAACTAAATAGTTGACCCTGAGCTTGTTTCTTAGAGAAACTTTGGGGCCACTTGTAAATATTATCAACCTTCAGGTTGTATATACATACATATTTAGAGTACACTAATACAACTTTAATTTCATTGAATCAGTGCTTTCGCATTTTTTAAGGATGGTTTCTTCCTTTCCTGTTTTGTTTTAATGAATATAGAAGTGCAATAAAAACGACTTGATAAACCTGGGGAAATTATTTAAATGACTAAAAGCCTGTAATATGTTTACTAAGAGATGTAAACACCAGATGTTCAGCCTTCCTGTTTCTATGTAAAATGTTCATTAATAGCAGTTATTACTTTTGCAACTGTCCCCAAGGCTTATGAATGACAAGAGGTTACCTCATTTTGTTTAGCATGTAATGCTTGGCTCTTCCTTGAGAATTTGAATCACATTATACAAGCTGTAGGATCCTACAGAAAATTTACATTGAGGGAATACTCAAGGGTCTAGGTAAACTGATATCTAGGTTGAGTTCTTAAGTATTTAACAAAATTACACTTGCATCACCTGGGAACATTTAAAGGGACCCTTTGATATAGAAGGCAGCTATTTTAGCGCTACTCCAATTTATTCAAAGAAGAATCAAGTCATATAAGGGGAGGAAATGTTTATATTCAGATAACCATTACCACTACCTGGTGATACAGTGAACCTTCTTTCCTAGCCCGGGGTATTGATTTGGGAAGCATAGTTCTTTTTTTGTTGTGTGTGAAAATCAGACTGTTCAGGGCTACGTGTGTGTCTTGTCCACATTTATAGGAGAGGATTGGTCAATTTCATTTTATTCAGAGGTTAAAAAGACAAGGTAAATTTCTCTACAGAGTATACATGTTTTATCCAAAATTATGCTTTCAAAATATATAGAGATTTTTAAATACTAGCTGTAATTAGGTCATGTAATCACTAGCAATTTTAGTTTTTAAAAATATAATCTCATTTGATGGTTACGATATTAACAGTTTTCATTTTAGCTGTCACATAATGGGGAAATGCTGAACAGAACATATTTTTCTCTTGGAATACTCTAAAGATGATCTGCTGATTCATTTTCCTAGGTGTTATGTAAAGACTGATTAGAATCAGAAAGACAAGTATTGAAAATTTACACTATAATGTATTATGTGCTGGGAAAAAAAAGAATGATTATCCTAGTTATGTTTAAATATAATTTACCACTGACAATGAAGCATTTTTTATTTCCAAATTGGAAAAAAGTTTAGATAAATTTATAAAAATAGACATCTTTTGAAAATGCAATTCCCAGAATATCATGGGGGAAATCTCCAGTAAAACAGCTAATATCATTAAATACATATAATATATATAATTATATAATATACATTATTATATAACATATATAATCATTAATGATTATATCATAAACACGTTAATAATCTGTACCCAATGACTACCCTAGTGGGGAATATTGTATACAGTTAAAAAAAATAATAATGTGAAACACTGATTTTTAATTTCCTTAAAGTTTAAGAATAAATACTGTTACTTTTTTGTTATATTATCTTTAACAGGTTAGAGTTTAAGAAAGTTCTTATCTGGCTGCAGGCATCAAATTAAATTGTATATACATAGTAAGATTAAAATATATAGTGTACAGTTTTCCTGCTTTTGAAACATTCTTAAGTTTCTAAATTGTCAATTCTGCTCAGTTGTAGTTTATTTTTTAAACATAAATGTTTTAAGTATAATATTTGACTACTCGAGTATACGCTTATTTTTAAAATAAAAATTTACATAACAAAGGATTGGGTACCACCATTGTATTATGACTTTTATTTATTTTATTTTACTTTTTTATTTGAGTGTCGTTGACAGACATGTTGGGTTAATTTTAGAGGTACAACATAGTGATTCAACTTCCCTATACCTATGCTGTGCTCACCACTAGTGTAGCTACCATCTGTCACCATACAATGCTACTACAGTATCATTCACTATATTCCCTGTGCTGTGCCTTTTTTTCTAGTGATCTATTTATTCCATAACTGGAAGGCTGTATCTCCCATTCCCCTTCACCGATTTTTCCCATTCCCCTCACCCTCCTACCCTCTGGCAATGATAAGTTTGTTTTCTGTATTTACAGGTCTGATTCTGCTTTTTTTGTTTGTTCATTTGTTTTTTAGATTTCATATGGGAATGAAATCATATGATATTTGTCTTTTTCAGTCTGACTTATTTCAGTTAGTACACTCTAGGTCCATTCATGGTGTCACAAATGACACAATCTCTTCCTTTTTATGACTGCATAATATTCGTGTGTGTGCGCGCGTGTGCGTGCACGTGCATATATGCGTGCCACATCTTCCTTAGTCATTTATCAGTGGACGGTTAGGTTGCTTCCATATCTTGGCTATTGTGAATAAGTCTGCAATAAACATGGAGGTGCACATATCTTATTGAGTTAGTGTTTCTGTTTTCTTTGGGCAGATACCCAGTAGTGGAATTAGTGGATCATAAGGTATTTCTACCTCTAAATTTTTTGGGGAGCTTTCATACAGTTTTCTACAGTGGCCGTACCAATTTACATTCCTACCAACAATGTATGAGGGATCCTTTTTGTCCACAACCTTGCCAACGCTTGTTTTTGATTTTGGCCATTCGGATAGGTATAACATGATAGCTCATTGTGGTTTTGATTTGCATTTCCGTGATGATTAGTGATGTTGAGCATCTTTTCATACATCTGTTGGCCATCTGTATATCTTCTTTGGAAAAATGTCCATTCAGGTCCTTTGTTTTATTTATTTATTTGGTGTTGAGTTTTGTGAGTTCTTTATATATTTTGGATATTAGCCTCTTAGATAAATCATTTGGAAATATCTTCCCCTACTTTTCAGTAGGTTGCTTTTTTGTTTTGTTTTTTTTTTTTTTTGGTGCTTTCCTTTGCTGTGCAAAAGCTTTTCATTTTGATGTAGTCCTAATAGTCTATTTTTGCTTTTGTTTCCCTTGCCTCAGGAGACATTATCCAGAAAAATGTTGCTACAGCTGATGTCAGAAAAATTAGTGACTGTTCTCTCTTCCAGGATTGTTATGGTTTCAGGTCTCACATTTAGGTCTTTAATTCATTCATAGTTTATATGTGTGTATGGTGTTAAAAAGTTGTCCAGTTTTGTGGTTTTTTTTTTGTTTTGTTTTTGCATGTAGCTGTCCAGTTTTCCCAGCACCATTTAATGAATGGAATGTCTTTACCCTATTATATATTCTTACCTCCTTTGTCATAGATCAATTGACCATATAAACATAGATTTTACTTCTTGGCTCTATGTTCTGTTCCATTGATCTATGTGTCTATTTTTGTGCCAATACCATACTTTTTGATTACTACAGCTTTGTAGTATATCTTGAAATCTAGAATTGTGATATCTCCAGCTTTATTTTTCCTTCTCAAGATTTCTTTGGCTATTCGGCGTCTTTTATGCTTCCATATAAATTTTAGTATTCTAGTTCTGTGAAAATGCTGTTGTTATTTTGACAGGGATTTGAAGCTTATTATTTAAAATACAGTTTTTTTCCCATAGGGTTATAAGATAAATGATTACTGAAAATAAAGAAAATGAATATTTTATAGTAGGATGGTACTTCAAGGTGCATCTTCTTGTGGGAAAAAAAAACAACAACAAACAAACATGTCCATTGGAGTCAGAAATAACTGAGCTTGTAACCTAACTATGCCATTTTTGAGCTGTGTAAAATGGTTAATTATGTATTTTCTCTGACCCTCATTTTCCCGTTTGTTGAAAGGGTAAAATAATACCACTTAGGTTTCTGTGAGAAATTCAATTGTATATAAAATATATTAGCATAGTGCTTGGCACAAAATAAACAAAATGATGCCATTTTCTTTCTCCCAGGATGTGCATACTGAATAATATAATAGTAGAGGCAACCAAAACTAATCTGTGGGGTAAAAAGAATAACAACTTTATTTGAAAGAAAGACTTTCAAATATTTATGAATACGGTCTAAAGTGGCATTAAAGAAATATGTGAGTGGGAGCAGGATACGTTATTTTAAAACATAACCATTATACCACAAATGACACTATAGTTCATACTGTGATACATGCTTTTTTTCAACTCAGAAAGATGCTTTAGCTCATCCAAACAATCTTTAGAATTGTGTTCTTAGTAACTACACTAATAGACTGTATATATTAAGCAATTTGCATATCATTGGGATTATATTTCTTTATCTGTAGAAACAGGGTGAAATATGATAGAAGTATCTATATATTTATATATCTATTGTTGTTAATCAGGGTTTTCCAGAGAAACAGAACCAATAAATACACACACATACACACACACACATAAATGTAGATACAGCAAGACATTTATTGTAGGAATCGGTTCACACAGTTATGGAAGCTGAAAAGCCTCATAATCTGCCTTCTGTAAGCTGAAGAACCAGGCAATCTGGTGATTTAATTCAGTCCTAGTCCAAAGTCTTGGGAACCAGGAGCTCCATTTGAGAGGACATGAAAACATGGACATATCAGTTGAAGAAGAGCAAGAGCGAACTCCCCACTTGCTCTGCATTTCTGATGTATTTGGGCCCTCCAATCAGCAGTTGAATTATGCCTGCACACACTGGTGAGGGCTAATCTTCTTTAGTCAGTCTGATTCAAATGCTAATCTCTTCCAGAAATGTCTGCACAGACACACCAGAAATGATGTTTTACCAGCTCTGTGGATATCCCTTAGTCCAGTCAAATTGACACATAAAATTAACCATCACCTATATCTATATCTATACTCTATATATACCTTTCCATCATTTGCTATTGATGCATGGGTAAACAGATATATATGTGTGTATATATATGTATATGTTTATATATATATATATATATATGCTGTTGATATCTGTTATAGATACAGTAACTTTAACTTTTGCTTCAAAACATAATGTGCAAAATATATACATGTTTAGAACAAGGCAAAAGTTTATTTAGTTTTATTCCAGATTTACAAGAAACCAGATAATTTACTTCTGCATGCAAAGCTAATCTTGCTATGAATGGATTCAGATTCAGGACATCTGTTTCTTGTCAAGTTCTTAAGTATTTCCTGCATTATTAGATTTGTTTGTGTGTTTTTATTTTATTTTTCCAGGTGTATTGTATTATAAATGACAAAAAGTGTAAATAGGGTGTACAACATCATGTTTTAATATATATATATGCTTTGTGAAATGATTACCATAATCAAGCTAATTAACATATCTATCACCTCACACACTTGCCACTTAAACTCAAAATAATGCCTTAAAAAACATACTAGTGTTAGCACAATATAGACTGGTGGAGTAGCAAAAAGGACAAAGAGGAAGAGGAGAAAAGGACAAGGAGGAGAAGAAAAAAGCTCTGCAGTACTCTTTCTTTTTTCACAGCTGGATTTAGATGATTTGACATATATATTCTAAAATGATTACCATAATGAGGTTAGTTGACACATTCATCACCTCACAGTTACCTTTTTTTTTTCTTGTAATGAGAATTTTGAAAAACTGGTATTCTCTTGGTATCTTTCAAATATATAATACAGTATGGCTGACTATAGTCATCAAGCTGTACATAAGATCCCCAGAATTTATTCATCCTACAATTGTAAATTTGTACCCTTTGACTGTCTTCATCCATTCTTTCTACCCACACCCTTGGTAACCTAGAGGATGACACATTTGTTTTAGAGTAGTTGAATTTTTCAGATATATGTATATGTATGTTGTGTCCATGGTGAGGAAAAGCCCGTTTAAAGGATACTGCAAGTGAAAATGAGTCCAGCTGATGTACTTTTAAATTATTAGAGCAAGGTCTTTTTAAGTTTTGTAAGGAAAATAGAAATCTAACTTTTGAGTACCTCCATTGTAGCATGCTTTGTACCATTCTGTATTCCCCAGACCCCTGTGATTTCACAGATCTTAGAAGCAAATGTTGCAGTTATTTTGTTCTCATTCATGTAAACTATGTTAACCACACAGCAATGCATATTTATACTAGTCTGTTTCCTGCCACACAAGTCTGCTCTGTTCTCGTTCCTGTACCCCAGCCGGCCGTTGATATACAGATGCACATGGGCACACACAGGCATGTACACTAAAGAAAGACTTATGTTTCTGCTTGATGACTAGCTATTAAATATATATCCTTTGGCTGTGGGAGTACCACTAAAACATACACAGGTAGAGACATTTGTATAGAAAGAAGCAATGTCAGGTACAGGAAGTTAATGCTAGAAACTAGCCACCAAATAGGATTAGCTTAATTTCACTGGAGATTTTTCCTTCAGATATTAAACTTTCTTTCCTCCTGTGAAGATTATTATTTCGTATCCCAAACATTCAGAGCTAACTGAACAAAATGACCTTCTTGTCTAGACATTGCCTAATAGACCATGGGGAATGGGGAAGGAGGACGGGGAAGGTTTGTAGCAGAAGAAATATCTGGACAATCAGTTAAATGTGTCTGCATGATGAAATATTTTCAGAATAAAAGTATTGATTGGACTCCACATGTACTTTCTGTAGAGGAGGATTAATTGACGGTCTATTCAAAAGAGCACATGGGACTTTAAAAACTTTATGAAAATAATGCATTTCTAATTTTGGGGAGACTTGAGTAATTTAGGTATAATTAAGCAGTAAGCATGTGAGATCGTGGATTTACAGAAAATGGAAAAAGATAGTGCTACTTTATTCTGCTATTATATATGCAACCTAAATAGAATAAAATAGAATTTGCAACGATACAGAGGTTCACCCAAACTAACTCCATTTTCTTATAAATGTCGTTCCAAAATCTTAATGTGATTAAAAAGATTTTGAGAATGCAGAACTTGTATGTACCTCATTGGATTTTAAATTCCCATGAAAAGCCCCTTTGTTCTCCATCCCTAGAGTGCCTCTGCCCTTTTCATCCATAACATAAACTACAACTACTTTCATATTCTATGCATTTTCCAATGCTTCTTTGTCATTTATATGACAGAGAAGTATATAATAATGAATGGATAGGCACAGCTTTACATTTCTGATTTCAACACAGGAGAATTGTTTACTAGATTAAGTGGAGGAATTTTGTTGTGGAAAATTGGTAAAAAGTGAGGTATAGTAGTGTGGAAAGCAGAAACTTAATGTTCAAACATATAGTAAAGTGCAGATAAGGGAATATAACCTAAAAGGAGAGGGAAAGATGAGTGAGAAAAGAACTAATGGGTGGAGATAGGAGAGTTTGGAGAGTGGATGAAGAATTAATTGGGAGGTGATGGTAGTTTTTTCCCCTTGTTCCTTGTGTGTGTGTATAAGAGAGAAAGTGGACTTTTAAGAAATTGTACTATGCTAAGTAGTATCCCCATTTGGCATTTTCAAGAAAATTCATAAAGGTAACTTGACTTTATATTGGCTAGATCTGTAAGTACTATATTTGGATCTTGTAAAAGATATTTTTAAAAGTAAAATCATCACTCTCATACAAATATAAAATGAACATGCATGTGTCAAATTTTTAACTCATTAATTAATAAGGGATACATGAAGATGCTACAACTGGTTCATATGAGACTTCAAATCACTACACGTATGTTGGTAAGTCAGGAATACCAAAATGAACGTATAAATAGATGCAAAATTTGCTTTTTTCGTAAGAATGAAGGAAAATAAATTGTATCTTCACTAGAAAGAATTAATTAGTATGTGGAAAATAATAATGTGCAATACTATGAATTGATGGAAACATCCTGGAGGGGTAAGTTAGTCATTTTTGCCTGTTTCAAAGCCTTTCATGATTTTTCCTGGCTGTATGAACCAGGTTCATATTAGTTTTAAAATTAGAATGTAGGAACAAAGCATTAAAGATGCCATATTTTTGTACATTGAAGAGGAAATAAGAGCAAAGCCAAAATGTTACTGGTTCAGCTCCCTTTTTCAATTTTACAGTGGCTGTGTGGTATAATTGCAGATTATTGCAATTATCTGACTTCCCATCTAAATAAATGCTTTAATTATTATACTGAAAACTCATATTGGTGAATTTTCCACTGCTCATTCTTACTGTATCAACACTCTCTTCATCTTCCCAAAGGTTAAGTGAAACGTCATGCAGATGATCTGTGATCTGTTGTTCTTGTCCCATTGGAATGGAGATAGAAGTGAGAAATAGGGAACATCAATTACAGGGATTTAATCTGTTTAAAGTGACGTTCTCACTACCAGGTCCTTAGTGTATTAGAAAAATCACATTAATTTCCCTCTTAATAGGGTTAAACACAAAATAAAAAAACATGAGTTATCTTAGCAGTTGGATGACATTAAAACTACACAGTTGCTTTTCTTCTTTTCTGAGAGGCCCTTGCACAAAGTGGAATTAATCACTAATTTGAAAATTGTAGATGATTGTTAAAAGTGTTGATGAATTCACACGTGTAATACTATCAATTTATTTGTGGTGCTATACCATTATCTACTGATTTTCAATTTTTATGTAAGGGACTTGTAATTTAAAATAATACATTTTAGGGGTGCCTGGGTTGCTCAGTCGGTTGAGTGTCTGACTTTGGCTCAGGTCATGATCTCCCAGCTCATGAGTTTGAGCCCCACATCGGGCTCTGTGCTGACAACTCAGAGCCTGGAGTCTGCTTTGGATTCTGTGTCCCTCTCTCACTGTGCCCCTCTCTCACTCATGCTCTATCTCTCTCTCTCAAGAATAAATAAAACATTAAAAATTTTTGAAAAAATAATACATTTTAATTAAATGTAAAGTGTGACTATAAGAAAAGCAAAAGACAAAATATTTTAACATTGATTCAACACTAAGCACTGTCTTTTAACATAAAAACCTATATAAACACATACCACACCACATCATGAAAATGGGTTACCAAACTGTTTCTGGTTTGCTTCATCTATGTTAATACTTTCAGTTAAAGTATGATATATATCCCTGTTGAAGTGATGTAAATGTAGGAAGTTTAGTCTGAGAAATATTTGTATAATTTTCCTTGTTTTGTATTTTGGTGGTACTTAGAAAATTAGATTAGTCACTTCAAAATAGTTTTGTGTCATTTCATAAGTGATTTACTGCATGTAGATATTAAGCTTTAGTTCAGGGTTTGTACCAAATAAATCACTGAGAGTCAGTAGGAACACATTTCCATAAAATGATTTACTACATTTAACAACAACAAAAAATATAATTTGAAGTGTTAATTTTAATTAGTTTCTGGATAAGACTTACATTATTTAACATTCTTGCTTCAAATTAGCCATGGAGAACATAAATTTTATGACTTGTTAAGAACAACTTACTATGAATTTCCCAGCAAACACCAAGCATACAAGATTATATGGGAAACACAAATTTAGTAGTCTGTTAACAACAAAATACCATACTGAGAATTTTTATACTTCTACCTTGAGGGGTAAAAAAGCCATAAAATAAATGCTGTTAAACATCAAATTAGACTCAAAGAAACATCCAAGCTTATTAATGATCATTAAAGTTATTAGATCTATAGTGTGGAGAAGTTTGTAGTTTAAACCCTTTGCTTTTAAACTAGATACCAGCTGTATAATGTGGTACTTCTGAAAAACCTCTCTCCTTGACCAAACTTTAGTCAGACTCCTCTGAGTTCTTTTAAAGACTAGGTCTCATCCTTGGGCCATGGCTTCAAGCCTGACTAGCCTAGTTGTTACAAGACTTATGCTAAGTCAGTTTAGAGAATCTCCTCCCACCTCAATATCTGATCATCCTGATCTCCCTACACCATAAAGTCTGTTAAGAAGATTTAGCAAAAATCTCCCCTATCCTTGATGTCATCTCATAATTTCTATCCACTGATGACCTCCACCATATCTGTTCATGAGCTGTTAAACTCCATTTGTCCTTATTGTATTTACAGTTGAGCTAGAACTCTCTCCCCTGTTGAGATAAACTTGACAGTTACAGCAATGGTTTTGGATAAGGTCTTTCTCACTGTGTTTAACAAGCATCAGACTAATTTTTTTTAACAGTTTGAAGGATGCATTAGAGCCAGTGTAAAAATCAAGAAAGTGCCTTAGATGCTAAAAATTCTTGAAAATATACAATTAATTATTCAACCTTTAATTTTCTCATGCGTAATTTCAAATTTTATTACCAGTGTTAAATATTCAAATTTTTTTATGAAAACAAAGTTAATACAGATATCTTAATGTTCAAATTCTATATAAGTGCATCAGTTTAAAAATTTAAAGACAATTTTCATGTTTCATAGGAAACCTGTGTCAATATTTGGTAGAGTTTTTTTTTTTTTTTTGACATTTATTTATTTTTGAAAGACTGAGAGAGACAGTGAGCAGGGGAGGGGGAGAGAGAGAGAGAGAGGGTGACACAGAATCTGAAGCAGGGTCCAGGCTCTGACTTGTCAGCACAGAGCCCAATGCAGGGCTCAGACCCATGAACCGTGAGATCATGACCTGAGCCAAAGTTGGACGCTTAACTGACTGAGCCAGCCAGGTGCCCGAGCTGGTGGTGGTGGTTGTTGTTGTTGTTGTTGTTGTTGTTTTACATATATTTCTTGGACTCTTTATTTTAAAGCATTAATTGAAATCTTCACAGCACCATTGTTTTCTCTCCATAGGTAAATTCCATATGTGTTCACATCTTGTATACTATTTAGTATACATAAAACATAAAGGGACAGTAATTCTGTTGTTAAAACTAAACAAGCACAAGGTGATGCTATAAAAAATAAAGCAGAATATTGAATATATGATATAGAATGCAAGCAATGCACAAAGTCAATAACTGCAAAGATTCTTGGGAGGTTATGTGTGTGTTTGGTGATGGTGGTGGTAAGGAGAGGACTGGATAACATACATATTTTGTTTGCCTAATTTGATTTTTATTTTTATAAATCACTTTTATAGTAAAAAAAATTAAATACAAAGTTTAGTACTTAGTTTGTACTTGATCACTAACTGACCCGTTAATGATGATGGGGTTTCCTCCAGATACCTATTGTCTGACCCATTTTATCATGTCTCTAAAAAAGGCTTTTCCGTTGTGTGATAATAGGGTTAGACTAAATTAATTGGTTGTCCTTCCATTCATCTGAAACATCAATGAAGGTGTTATGCTATTTCCTTCCCAGCACCACTTTTGAACCAGAGTCTCCTGCCTCTCTTTTCATTTGAATGCTACATATTTTGAGTCTACAGTGAAATCATCACTGTTATCATTGAACCTTACATAATTTACTTTTTTTCTCTATGGATAACTTAAGTGGATTATTCATATGTTTATTTTTCAACCAACTTCAGCTGACTTCACTTTCACAATTTCCACTTTGATATTTCTATCAGTGTAACTCTTCAAGTTCACTTCATTTTACCCTTTCTGATAACCCTGACCTTTACTTATCTTCACTTTGGATTGACCACCCAGTAATACAACCAGACTCTAGACCTCATCAGCCTATCCACATCCAACAATTCAAACTTTGTACTTGGCATGTATAATCAAAACTTCCTGTCTTGTTTTCTCTCCCATTTCTGCACTCCCACTAAATCTGTTCTATAACTTGACCGAGTGCTAGTTTCTCAGTTTCTCTCTTTCCTTAATTAACTCTTTTCTTTTAAATATGTATGTGACTTTCTATGCATATTCGCTCAGGAAACTTTATCATCTTCCTGGATTCTCTGGTACTGATTTAGTTATTTCTGCTGATTAGATTCATGGTGGTTCTTATGGACAAACCATTTAGAGTTCTCTTGTTGGTGTCTGCATTCTAAGTTTCATTCTCTAGCTTTCCATGAGATATATGAACCCAAATATCTACTAGATAATTGTGCTCTTTAAGCTAGTTTTCTTTTTATGAAATTCATCTTTGCCACTATGAATTCAGACAAATGCAACTGATAAAACCCAAAGGCCCAATAAACAGCTTGGCTACAGCACAGGGCATATATGTACCAGTAGGGAAGATAAGGCTTGAAAAGAGGTTTGGGAGCTCTCTAAACTATGTTTTATTTATGTCAGTGATTCTTAAATTGGAGTTAAAAGTTACTCAATGAATCTGTGGGTAGAAATGTACTTAATAGAATTGATTTGCTTGGGAGACAACCAAAGATAACATTCAGTGAATAAATATAGCTCAAAGTCCAGAATCTTTAGTTGATAAGCAGCAGTCACTTCATTGGGAATCTGTGTGGCTCTTTTTGGCCTTGAGACCTAAGAACTAAGAGGACAGGTTATCTGTCCTATACATACCCAATATACTATAGTTGAACAGGGGCAGAAAAACACTCATGCAAAAATAGTCCCACTTGAAAGGGAAGGATGGAAGTCAAAAAAGTCAATAGTTTATAGCTATTCTGAGATTACTATGAAGGCCTCTTACCATTGAGGTAAAGAGGTTCCTTAAATAGAATATGATTCTCCTGAGAGAGCTTTTGTTCATCTCGTTTATTCTCTGCTATCCTCTTGATCAATTCTAAACTGAGGTTATACAGCTTTCTTAGCTTATTTCCTGCTCATTGATGCTTGGGTACCCACAGATTACTTTGATTCTCGGAGTCACACACTTTTCCAATGCAGGCTCATGGCTTTTCTGACAGTTAACATCCCTTTGATTTTCTTTGCATCTGGTCTCTTTTTGTGTCAGAACCATCTATATGTCAGTTATAATTGCAGATTCCCTTGATCACAATCCAAGAGGTAAGGTAGGAGGCAGAATCTGGGAATAAATATTTTAACAAACTTGTTAAATGATTTTGGTTCTCTGTAAATTTTGGGAGCTACTGGATTACGCTGAAGGTGGTTTTTTGAAGTATGGACTTATTTGAGTTGTTCATAGGTAGAAAGATAGGGGCTAGAACCAACTAGGATAGTGATAGAAAA
Source organism: Panthera tigris (assembly GCF_018350195.1). NCBI lineage: Eukaryota > Metazoa > Chordata > Mammalia > Carnivora > Felidae > Panthera > Panthera tigris. The sequence continues at coordinate 84,658,391 of NC_056661.1, forward strand.
GCTTGACAAAAACAGATTCCAGAAATATTTTAAAAGTAGAATCCCCCGAATTCGACACATTACATAGGAAATGTCAACAAAGTAATCAGGATGAGCTTCCAAATTTTGCATGTAATAGAGTGTACAGGTAGAGGTCATCACAAGGTAAAGTTACAAAAGAAAGTTTCTTGTTGATTGAAGGTATCTGTGGAACATGGGCAGGGAAATAGTATTAATTGATGGTCATCAAAATGAGAAGGTAAAGTGGAGTTTACAGTCTTTGAGAAGAGAGTATTTTAAACTGTTCTGGTACTGGTCATCTGAGGTCTGATTATATGCTACATTTTCCTGATGCCTTTTGTGAAACACAAACTCATTGTAGTCTTTTATGATTTTTTTTTTCAAAAAAAAATTTTTAGGTTTATTTATTATGAGAGAGACAGAGACAGAGTGAGGGAGGGTCAGAGAGAGAGGGAGACTGAGAATCCCAAGCAGGCTCCACACTGTCAGTGCTGAAGGAGCCTGACAAGAGCGTGAAGGCTGATGCGGGGCTTGAAGTCATGAAACTGTAAGATCATGACTTGAGCTGAAACCAAGAGTTGGACGCTTAACTGAGTCACCCAGGTGCCCAGTGGTTCTGTTCTTTTAACGTTAGGAGATTTACTTGAAAGTAAGACATTCTATGATGTATCGGTGAGGGGTAAAAAAAAAAAGGACTTTTTCCTGAAAAATTACCTATCAGTCTTAAATTATTCAATTCTGTTCCATTAACAACCCAAATTTTATGGATGCTCAAAGGATGTATAATTCCGCTTTCTTCTTCCTTGTGTGAGAGCTTAAAAAACATTATCTGTTTTCAGCACTTGGTGTTAACATACATCAATTAAAACTAGGAATTTGTTCAAGACAAAAATTATCTAGCCCTGGAACTGATGTTCATCTCTCAATCCCCCACATTCCTGGTTAGACAAAAGGACTGATAAAATGTGTGGCTGCAACAGTGTATGTGAAATATCTGGTACTGGTGCTTTTGCTCATTTTTTTTACTTTAAAAAATCAAGAATTTTGATTATATCTAGCTGTGATCTACCAAAAGTATAGATTCACAGTATTTTGTTCTGACCTAAGACTTTCAGCACAATATTTCCCATTTAATAAAGATAAGAAGAGGGATTCCATAGATGTGCCCATGCCATAGGAAGGTTAAAGCTAAAGTGCTCCTGGAGGTTCCCAAATGACTCTGATGACGATAGCCAGGTACTCTGGGGACATATCAGTATATCATTGTGTTTCCCAGGAGCACTGGATCGGCTTTCTTTCCCCAAGAGGGATCATTTTGCTTGGCCAAAGTACTCTGACCTTTATACTACCCCACTGCTTTGTTGTCTTTCCTGCCACCATTCCACCTACCCTGGCTGTGCTTTAAGACAACCCCCCAATTCTATAGGACAGCTGTACTTTTATTCTAAAAAAGAGTTTAAAAAAATGTATGAAAAACATATTTCAGCTAATTTTTATCTATTGAAACAATAAACAGACACGTTTTAAAGATATTCTAACTTGTCTTATGTACATTGCTATTACACATTAGGCAACTATGAGTTTTTCATTCTCCAGTTTTTTGTTAAACAGAAAAGTATATATATGTGTGTGTGTGTGTGTATATATATATATATATGCATATATATATACTTACATATATATGTGTATAGGTATATATATACATATATGTATACACATACATATGTAAGTATATATATATGTATGTGTATATAATTGCTCAATGTAAATCACATTCATAGAGTTTATTTCCGTACCTAGTTTGTTGCAATGTTTGTTGTTATGTTTGTGTGACAGTAGAATGAAGGAGAGGCAAGTACTTACTTACTTTTTTAAAACCTTAAGATCCACTTAAATCTGTCCTTTGTCTTAGAAGCCCTGAAACCTGATTTTGTAGTTGAGATTTGTGAGACAGTTCTCAATTTCTGGCTCGGACATTCTCTACAGGGAGAGAAAATATCCTGTTTTTACAACGTAATAAGAGCAAATAGTTTGAAGCTATATTGAATGATCTGTAATCAGTAGAACACTGATATGATTAAAAATGATAAATCATTTCAAAAAATTTTTCCAAAGGAGTAATAAAAATTGTCTTGTTGGGAGTGATTTGATATGAATAGTCTCTAGTCACCAATGTTATAGATAGGTTCCTTGAACACAGGCCTCATTAATCTCCTGGAAATAAAATGATTCATTTTAAGACAGAAAAATATTCTTTGTTGGTGTAAAATGTATATACTTATTATATCCAAAAAAAGTGGAGAACATTTTAAAACTGTTTGGAAAATAGAAGTGACAGGAAACATTTTATTATACAAAATAGAATGGTAAAGAAAATCCACAGAGATAGAGTTCATTTATGCAAAAGTTTTGATCATTGCCAGGAACACTTACAGATATTTCTTTGTCTTGCAGATCCCAAAATTTCTAGTGTTTTAATAATGATAATAATATGTTTGACATACTGTAGGAATAAATTAGCAGTTATTATTTGCTTGCTTTTTTTCCAAAGAAAAATAAGTGGTTTAGATAGTAATGTTAGGAGATATATTAGACCATATATATTTCTTGTCATTTTCTACTACTACTCACATTTCCTAGACAAATTCTAAATAAGTAAATAAGATGGTATGCTCCTTAACATATGAAAAGATTTAATAGTCTACAAACTTCAGAGGGTTTTTAAAAAACCTGATCTTTTAATTTGATAATTTGAAATTAGGAAAAATAATTTTTTCTGTGAAGTACTTTATTCCATTTTTTTGTTTATAATCAGACATATAACTAACTTTATCCAATTTATATCTAACGGCTTTTCTTTTGCATTCAACTAAGTCATATGTTCACATCACATGTGTATGAATTTGACTTTTATAAAATATATTTTAAAGAGAAAGAAATAGTTCCAAATAATTTCTTCAAAAATGGTATTTGTTTTCTTTGTTTTTCATGAGGCCAAATGATAATTTAGGGATATTATACTTTTACTGATACTAATAATCATTTGAATAAACTTCTGCCAAAAAGGCAAGTATCATGCTTTTTCTAGCCATATCTTTAACAATGAGCAAAGAAAATAGAGGTGGTCCTTTCCACATATTTTAGGCAAGTGATTTTCCAAAATTAATTTCATTTTATCTCCCTCACACGACTGCTACTGCACAAGGGAAGATGCTTTGAACACTGATACCACTTGCTATGCTGAGGACTTTTCAGCCTACCAGCGTACATTCTCATCCTACATATTTATTCCTGTGTGCATTTTTTCTTCCTTATCTTATTTTTTAAAAGTAAATATATAGAGTACCTACTATATGCCAGGCACTGTGCCAGATATTCTAAATATATTTGCTCATGTGCTTCTCACAAAAACACTGTTAGTGAGAATTTGGTGCTATTCTCACAGTATAGATGAGAAATTTGTCAGTAAGTGAATGATCTGAGATCCAAATTTTCTGTTTTTGAAAGTGACGCACGGTGTCTTATAGGCTCTTAAAGAGAATTATTTGTCAATAAACAATAATGAATGGATTAGTTGATTTAATCTTTATTTTATTATAATTACTCTGAAATATTACTGGGTTGATTTTCACAAGTACCATATATAAATAATCTAACTGGCTATTATACTCCGCATTTATTTCATGAGTTCTCAAGTGGGTCAATAGCATAGCACTGCTCTTCTCCAAACATTAGACATGTGTGGGAGCTGTTTTGGTTTTCAATAATTGAGGGGTACTCCTAGCATTTAGCGGGCAAGGGTCATGAGGAGTAAATATCTCACAATACAGAGGAGACTTCCATACAACAAAGGACTATCCTGTTCCACAATGCCATCAATAATCCTTTAGAGTAGCACTAAAACCAGCCCAAAACCAGAAAGACTGCACAAAACTTAAACAAATATTTGAACTAATGCCACCCACCATCATTGTCATCTTAACTCACTGAGAATTATTTCGTGCAGTGTTTTTAAATTTGGGGTCTGATAAATTCACTAGTGGGTCATAAAATCAATATAATCTTTTGTGGCTTTGGTTTAAATAAGCATAAGAGAAGAGACAATATTAGATTGTACTACATATAGTTGGAGTAATTATTATGTAATTTTTTTGTTTCAGTTATATATTTAGATATAAATATTTTTGCATACTGGATTGCCATGAAAAGGTATTGTTTGCTGAGAGTAGGCATCAAAACAAACCAGAAACTTCAAAAAAATGATTTATATAGGTGGCTTTTTTTATTCCACTGTATACAACCTCACTTGGGGACATTAGACAATTAAATTACTACCAGCCCAGTAAATCAGGCACCAGTTATCTATGCAAGATGTAAATTTAAGCTAAAACAAAAACTTCATGTTATTGAAAACATTTTAGTGAAGGAGATATATCTTCTGTGATGTATCTGTGGAACTGAAGAAATATATGTCTTTATAGGTCGTGATTAATGAGAAATTGATCAGCATGATAGCTATTTCCATATATAATTTGTAGGCTTGGGAAGTTAGCATTTTAAGAAATAACCATTTGTTATATTCAGACTTACCCAGAATCCTATTTATTCTAGCTAGATTTATATTAAGATATTTATCTTTCAAATAAAATATTTTATATCACAAAAGATGCCTCAAATAAAAATTTATATATATATATATCTTAGAATTGTATGGCATCTGTGTGATATTGTTCATTTTATGTCTTTCTTTTAGGGAGGCCAAAAACATTTATAAGATGTTATTCTGATTTTTAGATTTAATTTTTCTCTTATTCAGAGTCTATTACAGAAATTATATCTCTAGAATTGTATTTTAATGGGATATTAAGTTCCTCACACTCCAGATTCATTCACACAAGCCTGACATGTATAATCATTCATCTTCCAGAAACCGTTCAGTTGGTGATGAACAAGGATTCCGTGCCCTTTGGTAGAGTGCATATTTTTCGAGCTTACCCAGATCACCTTTTACTTTTAAAATCTGGATGGTTAGTTTTGTACCACATACACTATTTCTTGGTCATAGCTGATTGGGCAGGGGTGAGCATCTGACTCAAAGAAACTCATTCCATTATAGGTGAAAGGAATAATCTGTTTCTTTGTAACAAATTTTAAATAAGCTGGCAGCGGACTCTGATGTTGAATGGTCACGGTGCTCTGGCAGAAGAAACCTAGGACCAAGCTGAATTTATGGGGATGAGAAACTCAATTAGAAAGGAAAGCTATACTGTTGATAAGTGAATGGTATTAACAGGCTGAAAACATCAGAAATTAAAAATCTGTAAAACCCAAAAAGAAAAAGAGAAAATGCATTGTTGCCCATACATTCTGTTAAGACATGACTGCTCTGTTAAGACATGACTGCAACTTGACTTCAAGTTCATCTTGTAATACCTATTATTGTTCTGTGGAAGTTTCAGTTCTTTATAAGGAAAGAGCTTTCACTTTCACTATGGGTGAAAACTCTCGTTACATGGTATTTTCAGTAAAGGACAAAGGATATGTGTGTATATTCCAGATAGAGTACTTGCTGGTTATAACAATTTGTGTCTATAGAAAAGTAATGCTATTCTGAAGATTTCTACAAGATAGCTGCGTTCCTTGATTGCAGTGGGATTTAATAACTTCCAATTAGCAAGAAATTATGATCACAGTATTCAGATCTGATTGTGAAGTAACCTGATGTACAGATTCCTCAGAATAAATTAGCCAGGAATAAAAGTACTTATTTGAACAAAGCTATGCTCTGAATGTGTGTGGTCCCCTACCTCTAATTCATATGTTAAAAACCTAACCCAAGGTTTATTTGATCCAGTAACTGCCTCTTCAGAAGCAAATGCTGAAATTGCTAATTGCAGAATTAGGTCATTGGTGGGAGAGGTGAGTATGACTAATTGCAGACGTTTTCAGAAAGACTACATTGTGGACTACTTATTTATCCTTTACCTCAGAGTAATAAAGGTGGACACCTGTGTACCAGTTTATGGTAAATGCAACTGGTATATAATATTAAATCCCACAAAACCCACCACAACTTATTATAGTAGGTGATATTTTTATACCAATTTTACCACCAAGGAACCTGCAAAACAGTGACTTCAAGAAATGAAGTAACATTTTGGAAATATTATTTAATTAGTAATGAAGTTGGTTCTTGAACTCAAGACTTTTAGTTACAAAGCTCAGGTTCTTCTCAGCCAATAACACTGTTATCCTTTTAGAAAAATGTTTCATAATATAATGAATACCCCATACATTTCCAAAACTTGTGTATAGAATGACATCAGTCTCGTTTGATTATTGAATCAGAACAAAATCTTAAGAAGGAGCAAATTAAATATATTTTATCCGTATTTTTCTCACATTTACGTTCTCTCTCACAATTTCTCTTGAGGCAAAGGAACCTCAAATGTGTAAATTCAGGTATTTGTTGTATATTTATATTATATTAATATATCATAAGCCATAAAGTGAGGTTAATAGTCTTTTTTTCAGGTTAAATTGCCTTTTAAATTTAATATTTATATAATTATAGTGGAAAGTTTTCCCACCTTTTCAAATTTTGCACTTTGAAAATCTTCAACATAAATTTTCTTTGCTTTATTAACAATAGAAGGAAATTCTGTAGTTCTACTCTCAGATGAAAAAAATAAAGAACAGAAATGGGCTGTGAAGTCCAAGGACTAAGCAACGAGTCACATGACTGTGTAAATGTAAAATAATTAAAATGAAATAAAATTTAATTTTCTTCACACTCACACGCTCACATCTGAAATGTTCAGCAGCCACTTGTGACTGGTGGCTACCAAATTGGACAGATACAGAACATTTCCTTCAAAGTGGAAAGTTCTATCAGAAAGTATACAGGGATATAATCTTAGCATTATAATTTAGACAAAGCCTGAGGACCAAATCAGCCTTTCACCTGTTTTTCTAAATGAAGTTTTAGAAACTTAGTGACATAGTGACATCAATTTGTTTACATGTTTTTACGACTTTTTCCTCATTGAATTGGCAGAGTTGAATAGTTAGGCGAAAAACCATATGGCTCATAAAACCTATTTTGTATTTGGCTGTTGAGGGAAAAGGCTTGCCCAACTTTGACCTAAAGCCTCTCTTCTAAGCTCCCAATAATTGGCATGATTTTCTGGCTGAATTACTATTTTTACAGGAGTATTTATAATCCTTTGCCCACTTCACTCTTCCTTCTTCCTCCTCTGTTCTTTCTTTGATATTATTTCAATCACATATTCCTTTACTTGAATTGCAAAACTTGAATGAAAATCTCTTCAGGAATTTCTTAGTAACTTGTTAATGAAAAGAGTGCCTGAACCTTGGTTCCCACATACTTCTATAAATTTTTAGCCACCATGACATTAAAGTAAAAATACAGTGGTGTTTTTAATAAAAGTCACAGAGAATATCATTATCCTGACATCTGGATGTGGGATATGGACAGGAAGTAATTTTTCTGCTTTATAGGCCTAAATAGAGACAGAGTCCCCTACCAGCTCTCCTTTTGCTTCTTTGCAAAAGAAAGCTCATATTTCCACTATTGATACATACTACCATTTTTCACTCCAGATAGAAATTTCCACTTTTCTTATTTCGTTTTTACCTAAAAACATTCCAAGACCCTCCTTGGTTGTGCCATGTAATAAAATGAAAGAGAAGGAATTTTCTCTGACTAGTCTCATACAGGACAATAATATCTACATAAAATATAATTTATTTCCAAAAAATACCCCCTGCTACCATAGTGTAATTATAGTTAAAATTTGAATTCAACTGTTGAGGTATTGTAAATAAATGTTTGCCTATGTTTATTAGCGATAACATCAGCCTGATGAGAAAATCTTTAGGATTTCTCCACAAGTAATTACCTTGGCTCTTGGTGGATCGAACAATTGACTTAATATTTGGTCAGACCTTTTACTATGCACCATTTTATTCATTTCACCCAATAGTTAAGACATAACTGAGATGTGATAAAATGGGTTATTTTCTCCATCTAATACTAATTAGTAATGACCATACACATCTAACCAGCATTTACATAGCATTTTATAGGTCAGTCTGCATGATGCAGTGTCTCCCAGCTCTGCCTTTACTAGCTGTGTAATCACCCACATGGTACTTAACCTTCTGTTTTTCAGATTCCTCATCTATTATACAGGGATAAAAGGTGTACTTATCTCATGGGGTTGCTGAAGAATCAAATGAATTTATATCTGCACAACCTTTTAGAACAAGTCCCCAGTAAATTCTCACTAAATGTTAGAGAGTGGAAAGTGGAAAGATAACATGCATTGGAATCAAATTTGTCCTTAAATCCCAGTTCTGCACTTCTAGTCACGTTAAATTTTCTGACCCTTATTTTTTCATCTATAAAGATTAGATTCAGCTATACTCATTTTATAACTGAATAGTAGCTATAGTAAAGGTCACTGACAAAATATGTAGGATGATTGGTATATGTATGATACTTAATAAGTGACTGTTTATATTAACATAATTGTGTAAATATAAGAACTCCAAATGAGCTGATTCATTTAGTCAGTCTGGTCAGCCAACAAATAAACAATTGCAGGTCCATTTACTCAAATCTCTTCAGAGGCCTGTCTTGTAAAATGTGTTGAACAAATGTTTAACTAGCAAACTTTGTGCCTGCTCTTAAGAAAGCCTACCCTTTCTCTTTGTCAATGCATGCCTCCCACTACGGTAGTTAAACTAAGAATCATAATTTCACAGACTCTAAGAAATGGAAACCAACTAAAATGTTAAGTGCGGTCCAAAAAGATTAAACTACCCCCCCCCCCCCAGATTTGCACAACTATTTTGCCAAATTTCTTCCAGGAACCTGTGCTGACCCCAGCCCTTGTTTTTTCTTACCTCACTTTGTATTTAGCATTTATGTATATATAGCTTGTATACTTGTTTATATAACTTCAGAATTGCTCTCTAGCTGTCCACAAGTACATGTGATATTTTTTCAAGTTTTAAGGTTCTTGAAAACAAGCATCTTGAAGTCTTCTTCTTTTAGATGCTTTCAAACAAACACATTAGTGTTATGAAAAAAATAATGATGAATGGTTCGTTAGTGAAAGAATTATAACAAGTTTCACAGTAGAGTAGAAATTCTCGTTTGTAGGGTATCTTAGTCTGCCAAGGCTTCTATAATAAAATTCCATACACTGGGTGGCTTATACAATGGAAATAATTTCTCATAGTTCTGGAGATCAGGGTGCCTGCATAATTGGGTTCTTTGAGGATACACTTCTTAGCTTGCAGACGGCCACCTTCTTGCTTTGTATTCAAATAGCAGTGAGAGAGAACCAGCAAGTTCACTGGTGCCTCTTCTTAAAAATAAACTAGTTCCATCATGAAGATTCTACTTTATAACCTCATCTAAACCTAATTGTGACCCAAAGGCCCCATCTCCAGATTCTACCACATTGGAGTTTAGAGCTTCAACATACGAATTTTAAGGGGTTACGGTACAATTCAGTCTATATTATAGGGGCAAGATTTCTAATGTAATTTGTATAAGCCCTTCCATTCAGATCGATCTCCTTACGTCTGACACTTAAAATATTGAAGTACAGCAAATACATCAATACATGTACACAACATTCAGAGCTGGCTCCATTTCATTGTTCATGTTGCTACCCATTCTTGGAATGCTTTAGTCACAATGATTTGAATGGAGAAAAGAGCCTTACAAAACAACGTATCTTCTTCTAAAATGCCTGATACGCTCCAGTAGGTTTCCTTTCCTCCCTTTCTTCAATTAGCCCAATCATAAGCCAAGATATATGTCACACTGCAATTTTGATATGGTCATTTTTAGCAAACGGCAAGAAAAAAATAATAAAGAGCTTTTAAAATTGCTAAGTGATGGGTGAAATAGACTTCTTCAGTCCTTCACTTAATCATACAGTCTTTCTGACCCTAAGCAGTGATGGGCATTCACTATGTTAAGGCTGATGTTATCTGGATTAGAAGCCAGGGATTAGGAGGCCAGAACTAAGGTAAAGATAATATAATTAGCTAATGCTGTGTATGTCTGTTCAAGTTTTTTTTTTTTTTTAAATATCAGTGATTCTACATTGTAACAGATTCATATTAGTCATACCAAAACAGTATCAAATAGACCTCGACAAAATGTCATACATTTAGTCCGTCTTTGTTATTAATAAGGATAGCCAGTTTTCTCACTTGAATTGGGTTAGAAAAAAAGACTGAGAATATTGCAGGATATTCTCTCTTGTAGTTTGTTTCATGTATTCTCAATGACATGTGCATAATGCCACTTAAATTAAGATTATATACTTAATGTACTTTCAAAGTTTATTTATTTATTTTGAGAGAGAGGGTGTGAACTGGGGAGAGGCAGAGAGAGGGAGAGAGAGAATCCCAAGAAGGCTCCATGCTGTCAGCTCAGACCCCCACACAAAGCTTGATCCCATGAACCATGATATTATGACCTGAGCTAACATCAAGAGTTGGATGCTTAACCAACTGAGCCACCCAGGCACCCCTATATACTTAGTGTATTCTTTGTATGCATATGTATATATTCTGAGAATAAGAATGAAAGAAATGAATGATGAGTTTTCCTTCCCCAAATCAAGGAACTTTTATTACTAGCAATTTCTTAAATTATTATTCTGAAGAATTTGAAACTATTAAATTTTCCAAATTATTTAGATTAAGTTCACTTTCTTTTCTCTAAATACCTGATATATTAATTTACAAATTCTCTGTAGATTTCAAGTGTGCTTTAAGACTTCTAATGTCTATATTACACTAATTTAGATTACATAAAACATTGGATATCTTTTTTAATTTATGAGGATTACAAATGAGGTTTAGAATCATTTTATCATTGGGACCATTAATGTAACCAAGCAAAGATTACTAATTTCAAATAAGTAAAACTACCTTTGGTTAGTTTAACAGAAAAATGAAAGAACCAAAAAGGAAGCTGCTGAATCAGACTGGGAAAAAAAACAGTAAGACAAAAGGGAGACTAGGCAGTCAAGAACATAGCCAAAATCACAACATGCATTGGGTCTGGTTAGAAAATTGGATCTAGTACTGAGACTACTGGACATGTCCTGCTGAGTTGTTGGAATTCAATGCAGCTGCTACTGTGGACATTAGACTCTGGCTATTTTAACTGCCACCACAGTGTTCTAGAGGATTTGTGAACAATCAGTACACAAATACCTAAGAGGGCAAGTGAATCTGACCAATAGAGCAAAAATCCTAAGCTCCGACTTGGTCATTATCACTATGTTTGAGCTGCCAAGGGCTTATGAGAATATGGAACTGGCCCTTTTGGTTTTAGCAGGAAGACTACACCAGGCCTTGCAAGCTGTCAGACTGCCCAACCATAGGAAGACTATTTCAGTGCTAATCAGCCATAAAAGGAAACAATATCTGTCTCATTGTTTGTCTCCTTGATTTTGATCCCTGTTTCTATTGTGATGTTGGTCACATGGAAGCTTCAAACTATTATATTTTCCCAAATGATCAAAATTTTCTGAACTGTTGTTTGTACCTCCACCTGAATTTCTTATGCATTGGTGATGCTCTTTAGTATGAATCATTTTTATTTGCAAAATTAATCTTCCTAAAAATTAAAAGTTTCATTTTAGCTTTTTATTCAGCTTTGGCTCATTACCAATAAAGAGTTGAAGTGTACCAAGGTGATGTCTTCTCCATAAGATGATCCTAACCCAGTGGATTTAGTTTAAATTATGATGTACAAATCGATAGAGTATTCAGTTGTTAGTCTCTCTTTTATTGGGATTTACTTGGTATTAGTGAATCCTGACTAAAAATGTCTTTATTATTGGTGCCTAGATGGAAGAAAATTTCCATTTGTTCTCAGACCTAGTTTGTTCTCTCTACAGTATTAGTACTAGCGTATCAGTGAATCTAACATAATTATTACTTTCCTTTCCTTGATCCGATTCCTAGATAATTGTCACTTGGTGCCTAAATGCATTTGTGCAGCTGTTAATACAGGCATGCAAGACTCTCTTATTCTCATTCTTTCTCTCTCTCTTATGCACACACACACACACACACACACACACACGCACACGGGGAGTTACATACAGGGACACTGTAAGAAGCAAAAGTTCTGAGCTCACCATTTCACAAAACACAAAAAAATGTTATGGATATGAATTATGTTCATGAATATTAACACTTAAAATAAATTTTCTATGCAGGATATATATCAAGATGGATTACATTTAATATACTTATATCCAAAATCATTATCTTAAGAGCTAAAAGCATTATGAATTACAGGAAGCTGGAAGCTACTGGGAGGATATGACCAGGTCTTTTCTGCATTATCAAACACACCAACATAGTCTTAGTTAATATATACAGTTCTGTTATTCAACCTCAATAAGAGAACCTATTGATATTAATTCTGTCCAAATAGGCTCATTTATCTCTTTTATTGATCATGAATATCTATTATTAGTCAAAAATAAAAAAGGGTATCTATTGAGTAAATAAAAGAAGTTGGATTTATGAGCATTAGCAACTGGCAATCAAGGGAGAAATTAAAAATAAGAGAAATATATGTGCAAGTAATCATATTTACGAAGAGAAGAAAAGTAATGTAAACAAACTCAGTTACTCTAAATTCATTGAAGAATCTTAACAGATGTGAGTTAGATTTAATAAACTATGATATCATAATAAAAGCATGCCATATAGAGCTATGCAGTTTATTACCAGAACTGAAAAATTCAAGTGGTGTTACTTCTTAAGACTTAAGTTTTGGATTGGTGTTTTATATATATGTAGAAAGAAAATAGAGAAGGCAGAGATAGAAATGGTGATTCTATTTTTTAAACTTAATATTTTAATTTTTTGTCTGCAGATGCACATATTTACATAAAAATATACTAAAACAACCTCACAACAGAAAAGAAAAGCATTAACCAATCTTGTGGAAATAATGTTAATGAACAAAAAATGCAGAGATAATAATGTGCATTAAACTTTTTTGTATTAGAGTAAAACATGGACACAGAATAAAGGGGACAAAATAAAAAGGATTAGATTAGTAAATGATGATATAACTGTATATGAATTTCTTAACCATTATGAAAACTGATGTTTTAAATATGTCTTAGTATGACTTCTTATTAATTAGGACTAGATTTGAATCATGAAAAAGAAAATTCTGAAAGAATAGTGATTTAACTATAGAAATTTAATTTTTCTCAGGCATAAAAGAAATGTAGGGTCAGACAGGCCAGTAGTGGCCTGGAATTTAGTTTCCTCTCTTTCTGCTGTCATTCTGAGAACACGGCTGCCAGGCTCAGAACATGGTTGCACCTTAGAACGTGGCTACTGGTCCATCTTGTAAAGAATGCTTTTATAGTCATCATACTTGGACAATACATATAATGTCTTCCTTCTTGGGCAAAGGGTAGGCAGGCTTACTGACTGTTAAAAGTTTCAGGCTCCATAAGCACAAATGTTTCCTGGCCCTCTTCTCAGAGCCCTGTTGAAGGGCTTGGAATTGGCTCTTTAACAAATAGGAAAATGCGGATATTCTGACTACTGCTATTGCTGTGAGAAATAAAATCCTTTAACTCTGACCCATGAATCTCATATCTTCTGCTAGCTTCTAAGGGACTGTGGTGTGCCAATTTATTTGCTTGATTGTAGGAAGTATAAGATTGTGGAAACTTTGCAATTCTTCATAGTATCACACCATTTCTTCTAATTTCCCTTAGTTCAATTTAGGCAAATAAGTATACCTAGAACCAAGGGAGCTTGAGGAATGTTATTATTTAGCTTAGCAGTAAAGTTGGTGTGTTACTTTTTTTTTATGTTTTTATTTATTTTTGATAGCGCGCGCATGCACATGAGTGGGGGAGGGGCAGAGAGAGGGAGACACAGAATGGGAAGCAGGCTCCAGGCCTGGAGCTGTCAGCACAGAGCCCGACAGGGGGCTCGAACCAGGGACTGCGAGATCATGACCTGAGCCGAAATCGGATGCTGAACTGACTGAGCCACCCAGGCGCCCCAAAATAGGTGTATTACTACCAGGAGGATGGAATACCAGATTTCAGTATAGGACACAAATACTCACCGCCAAAGCCTAAAAAACAATCATTTACGATTTATTATTATGTGGAAAAAAACATAAAACTATACTAAAAAACAGAAATCTTCACAGATTAAATAATTTATAATAAATTTTTATAGAGATGATCTCTGGGTAATGAGGGTGCACTAGTTTGCTAGGGCTGCTATAGCAAGGTACCACAACAATAGCACAGTAGGTGCAATAATAGCAATAGCCACAATAGGTGGCTTCAACAACAGAAATTTATTGTCTCATAGTTGTGGAGGCTTGAAGTCCAAGATCAAGGTATTAGTAGGATTCGTTCCTTCTGAGCGTTATGAGGGAACAATCTGTTCAACCCTCTTGCCGTGGCTTGTAGATCGCCATTTACTTTCTTTGCCACTTCACATTGTGTTCTCACCGTTTGCATGCCTCTGTGTCCACAATTAAAGGACACACCCTGAGGTACTGGCAATTAGGACTTCAATATTTGACTTTTTAAGAGGCACAACTCAATCCATAACAGAAGATACGGATGATATATTTTATTTTTATTTATTTCCAAGTATTGTTGTATTGCCTTTTTATTATTTTGGTAATTTAAAAAGGATACTTTTTAATGTTTATTTTTGAGAGAGAAAGATGGAGTGTGAGCAGGGGAGGGGCAGAGAGAGAGGGAGGCACAGAATCTGAAGCAGGCTGTAGGCTCTGAGCTTCCAGCACAGAGCCCAACGTGGGGCTTGAACTCACAAACTGCAAGATTATGGTCCTGAGCCAAAGTCGGACACTTAACTGAGCAACCTAGGCACCTGAAAAGGATACATTTTTTTAAACAAAAGTTCACAGTGTCTTTCATTATATTTATACATCTTGTGAATAGTCTCAAACTGTGTTTAATGCTACCCACATATTTTTAATCTTCAGTGAAAAATGTTTAGTAGCCGAATCAATAGGTAACTACCTCCAGATGCCCCACAATAGGTTTTACACCTGTCTTCCAGAGCACTTGAATTTTTGTTTTCTTTTGCTTTGTCTCCTTGCTTAAATCCTCAAGGTTCCATACATTCACAGCTTATTGCATATATATTAGTCTTTGGCCTTATATCCTTCAATAGGAGTGTCTTTAAGTCTAAAACCATGAAATATATTTTAAACCATGCAGTATATTTCTGACTTCAATGCTGAATTGGTGGGAAATCATATCAACTGTGCTTCATTCCCACTGATACAGAGACGTTGAGTGGGAGTTTGTGAGTGATGACTGTTCGAGTAGAATGTGAAGGTAATTGTAACAGTTTGACATGCAAGAACAGAGTAACTGCTTCAAGCATGAGGACATAGGGAACAAACCAAGATAAAAGGAAGACTTGGAAACAAAGACTACATTCTGAACCAGTTCTTTCCAAGTACTTTACTCTGGAAGAGAACTTGTTAATGAATAACCACTATTGAATAGCTGCCATAAAAGCAAACAGAGAGCTATTCTACTATTAGTTACATTTTCATGCAAACGTTACTAATTTGTGCCTGAAAACTCAAATAATCCATATCACCCAGAAGTATATGGTGGAGAGGAATGCTTAGGTAAAGAGCTTAAACCAAAAGATGAGGCAAGAAACAGGAATAATGAAGAAAGAAAAGTTTACCACAAATGAAGGAGTTGAAAGCCAAGAAAAAGAAAGGAATGGAGGAGAGGCAAGCCCACAGTTGATGTGGGGAGATGTGTGGCTCATTTTACTAAGCCCCAGAATAAAACTTGAGAGCTAATATGTTAGTCAAGGTCGTAGATAGATCATTATTTTCTTAAAGTACTACTCTCATGTAGCAATTTTTGCTGTTTTAAAATCCTGGTTACCATAAAATACTAGAACTTTATAGGAGCAATATTTCTCTTTGTTTAACATCAACAATGTGTTGGGTAACTTAAACATCTATGATTTTCGATCTCATTTTAACAACTTAATACTATATTTATTGTTCCATTCCTGATTTTTTTTTTAGAAACAAATCTTCATTCTTTATTTTTCAGTAGAGCATCTCTCATAAGTCAAATTTATTTTCTTATTTTCCAATCAATACCTGTTTCTTTTCTGCTTCTTCCAATATCTTCTAATCACAGTCACCACCATCCTCCTGCGACAGACCCAGAAAAATCCCAGCACTCCACAAGACATGTCATTTTAGTTAATGATATGTTGGATAAATAAGTTACAGTTAACAGTGATATTTACTAAGAGTTAATATTGTTATTTCATTTTTTTTCATTTATTGGGTTTCACAATAATGAATGATTCCATATCAGTTCCTTGATGGCTCCTCTCAAATTTCAAAGAAACATGTCCCATAGAATTTTTAGCCTCAGGGGTTCATGTGTGGAACTACATACTATTTATATTAAAATATTGAGTAAATTGGATGTTATATAAGCATGGCTTCACTTCCTATTGGCTTCTAAGAAATACAGCTCATAAAGAGTCTGAGCTAGGCTTTATAGGCTTTATAGGCTAGTCTAAGTGTCAGTTTGAAGACATGGTTCAATCTTAATAACTCAAGCAGGAGGAATTTATCATTTCTTAGCCTTGAAACAAGTGCATCTGAGAAAATAAAACATTTTTAATCAGGCATCATGAATAATAATTTCTTGAATGAAATGCTATCATCACGGGGGGAAAAAAGGAAAAAAAAGTGACAATTTAAAAAAAAATTAAAGACATAGAAATGTTCTGATGTGATAGAAACTGTTAGGTAACATACTACTTTTACTTTTTCCTACCCCAACTTCTCCCCTGTTGATTTCAACAAAAGAACATCTTGCATATATGATACCCAGAGCAGATAATTTTTAATATCCCTTATATTTATATAAAAAAAATTATATTGGTAATCATCTTGCAACGAATGATTAATAATGATCATTATTTTAAGTCACTCTTGAAAATCAACAATTTAAAGAAAAAATAAAATTTTAAAGATTTATAATCAATAAAATTTTAATTGTTTGAAATATGTACTTTACTGCCACCCCGAATACACATTATACCTTTCATGTTCACAGTTTATTACATTTTAAATATTTTAAATAAAAGTAAAAACATTTATATTTAATGTGGCCACTTCATTTGCTAGGACTGTTTTTAAATGTTTTTCAGATCTGTTCAACATTAAAAACACAGACATAAAACATCTTTCTTTTCAACCATGAAAAAATGATCTACAGAATTTATATTAAGTTAGTTGCAAAAATAGATCAGAGGATGCTAATCCATGAGAAATGTGTCTCCTCCCCTTATTTTTCCCTTCCTTTAAAACCAAGAGATGCGTGTAATTTAACCATGCTTGCTTTGGGTAACAACCAGCATGGGGTTGAAATGCATTGAGTCTGCTTTCTAAGGAAGTACAATACTTCACATTTTTAATGCATCACTGAACAGAGGTCAAATAGAGTAGTTCTAACATAATACAACACATCAAACTACCCACAATAAAGTAACTCTATATACCCTGTGAATATTTCTCCCACATTAACAAGTGGGTCATCAATCTCTTAGCCATCTTAAGCCCAGCTGTAAATTTATGGTAGTATGTTTCCCAACATGTTCCCACTCAGATTTCATGATTGTCTCTAACATATGATCAATGGGGAAAATATATATATTTATTTTTGAATGCCAGATTAACCTAAAATGATTATTATTATTCCCTACTGATAATTTTGGGCATTACCTAAACTATCAAAAATAGTAAGTGTTCATCCAACAAAAGAATTATATAATTATCCATCTGATTTCTCTTTAAATTTCTTTGTAGCTAACTAAATTAGCACATAGGACCACCACCTTGAAGAGAAATAATTAATGTCAGATAGTAGAGTTTAGGTAATTCCTAAATTACAAATTTTAAAATGCACAAGAGTAAATAAGATAATTGGAAATTCTATGACTATGAAGATAAACATTTCACTTAATGTAGATTATAAATAACCTAAATGTAAATATACTAACTTTAAGGAAGTTAGTATATTTTTCTTCCTTTTCAGTACTTGTTTGTAGATGTTTTGAGTGTGTGTATATATCTATATCTATATCTCATTTCTCTCTATATATAACTTTTAGATCTATCTATCTATCTATCTATAATTTTAAGTAACAAAGAGCAACAGTAATATCACATTTCAACCATAAGGGAAAAAAAATTGAAAGAGTCTGTGGCTTATTTGGACAATTCTTTGTCATTATGGTTATATGATCATATTATTATACAGCAAAGCAGAGTTCTGGCTTAGAACATTTTTATCCTCTTGTCCTACAAGTAAGAAATCTAAGCATTTATCAAATGTACATATATCTATTTTAAAAATACATCCACTAAGTATTCATTTAAAATACATTTGAGCATTCTGCATGTTGCAGGGATATGAAATAAGTAAGGTTAAGTTTCCTGGTTTGAAAAGGTTGTAGTCTAGTGAGAAAAAATATATTATTGGACACGGTGTTTTGTTTCTGTTTTTAGATAACATGATTAGGAAGTGTGCAATTGGGACATCTTCAAAACTCGGATTATTTACCAATGAAGTATATAGTTCAAATTATTTTGACACATGTTCTTCTAAAGATTCATGATGGAGACCTGACCTGTGCCACTACAAATAATAGAAGTGATGCTTTCTCTTGGAAACAAGAGTCCTCTTTCAGAGCAGGTGACCCATCTTCCATGGCTGTCTAGGCTGGGAGCTGGGAATCAAAAGTGAATAAGCAGAGTACAGAGCCTGAGGTTGCTTTTTTAAGATAAAGTTACAAATTCATTTTTCATAGAGGATGGAATGGGGCATATTGCTTTGTTTGGTAAAAAAAAAAAAAGAAATATATATGATATAATGATATTTTTCATATATACATATATGTATATGTGGTTCTGGAAATATAAATTTGCATTCTCAAATTGATTATCATCTCATACTGTTTTTAAAGGCAGAATGGGAATTCTTTCTAAGGATATTCAGTAACTAGCAACTGCAAAATGATAGGGCTTCAGTTTTTGAAAAAGATGTTAATAAAATATCTTGGAGAAAGAATTACCAAGTTCTAATTTAGTATAAAACTAATTCTATAGGAAAAAGATACTTTTTGAAAAGATGGAAATGAGTTGAATGTTTGGTAGTGGGGTATCAGTTAAATCATTCTTATCTATACTCTATCATCTATCTGTATTAGATCATTTAAATGGGGTTTTATGTACAAACTTGCTGCAATGGAAAAGTATTGATGATCCAATAAGTGGGAAAAGAAGACATTGATGGGGTTCATGAAAGTGCACCAGCATATGGCACAAAAATTATGAAGTATGATATATGTAACAATATCCAACCTATTATTTTTTGATGAAAATGTATTAAAATTTTAATATAGTAACATGTCTTTCAAATTCTTCTACTTTAAAAATTAATAGAAAAGTATGTACAATATAAATATTGTCATTTATAATATAAATAACTGAATTTCATAGTGTATTTATAATCCATCAGGCAATACTCTAAGTATGTTATTGTATATTAACTCACAACAAGCCTCTGATATAGAGACTATTATCATTTCCAGTCTATAGATGAGGATACTGTTGTTCAGAGAGGTTAGATGAGCCCTGTGTCCAAGGTCACAGGGCTAATAAGTGGCAGAGCTGGAATTTGAACCCAGTTGTCATTGCTCCAGAATCTATTAAGTCAGTATGTCATTAAGAAATGTAATCATTTAAATAAATATATAAAATTTTTTGCTTCTGTCAGTTTAAAAAAATATTTATGTGCTTTTTAAATCATTTGAAAACTTACATACAATAAATTTCTTTTCTTGTTTGTTTTGTGAAACAATTCTTTGAGTTTTAACATATTTACAGATTGGTATAACCACCACTAAAGACAGGATACAGAACAATTATGTTAGCTCCCAAAATTACCTCTTGATGTCCTTCATTGCCAGACACTCCCCTGATTTCCTGGAAACTACTGATTTCTCTCTATTCCTATAGTTTTTCTTTAAAAGGACATCCTATAAAAGCATCATACATACTGTAATCTTTTGAGGTTGGTATCTTTTCACTTAGCATAATTCATTTGAGATTTATTCATGTTGTTTCATGTATCAGTAGTTTATTTTCTTTTATTGCTAAGTAGTATTCTATTGTATGGATGTATCACAGGTTGCTTATCCATTCACCAATTGTAAGGTATTTGGGTTGTTTTCTGTTTGGGGACAATTATGAATAATAGTGCTATTTGTCTGCAGGTTTTTGCATAGCAAACCTTTTCCTTTTTCTAGGACAATATTTGTTAGCCTCCAAACTATTGATACTTCATACTGCACAGTTTTTTTTATTACAGGGGACTGTCCTGGGCATTGTAGGATGTTTTGTAGTATCCCTGGCCTCGAGCAACTAGATGCCAGTGGCATCCATGGATGTAACAAGCAAAAATATCCCAACATTTTAACAAATATCTCCTGGGTGAAAAAAATCACCCACCAATAAGAACCTTTATTCTAAAATACCTGGATTTCTGGATCACATGAGTCTATGTTTAACTTGATGAAAAATGACACTTTATTACAGGGTGGTTGTATTAATTTGTAGTCTCATCAGCAAAATGCATCCTCAGTAGCACATGCCATTGTTAACTTTTTTATTTTTTAATTTTTTGCTTGTTTGGCTTTTTTTTTTTAATTTTAGTTCTAATAGGTATGTAGTAGTACCTGAATACTTTTTAATTTTTAACTCTTATTATTAATAACTAATGTTATTGGACATCTTTTCCATGTACATACTTGTCATCTGCATATATTCTTTGTAAAGAATCTGTTTAGATCTTTCACCTACTCAAATTCCCTTATCAGATATTTGATTTGGAAATTTTGTCCAGTATATGTCTAGTTTTTAAGTATTTTGGAGGGAAAATGTATTAAATATTAATTAATTCTACTTTAGCAGTTGTTTCTTTTACAAATCATGCTTTTGGTGTCTTATATAGGAATTCTTTGCATAATCCAAGGTTATAAAGATTTCTACTATATTTTTACAAAATTTTATAGTTTTTGATCCATTTTGAAATGACGTTTTTGTACTGAATGAGATACAATTAGAGGTTCTTTGGTTTTGAATTATTCATAATCAGTGGTCCAATTGTTCCAGCAACATTTATTAAAAAAAAAATCTTTCTCCATTGAATTATATATGCACCTTGGTAAAAAACAATTGGTCTATTTGCATGGGTCTAATTCAGCATTATCTGTTCTCTTCCATCTATGTTGATCTTTTTATTATTGGCACAGTCTTTTAATCACTGTAGGTCAGTAGTCAGTCTTAAAATGTGTGGTAATATTGTACCTCCAACTTTGCTCTTTTATTGGCAAATTGCTTGGACATTTTTTTTCTTTTTTTAAATATTTATTTTTGAGAGAGACAGTGAGTGGGGGAGGGGCCAAGAGAGAAGGGGACAGAGAATCGGAAGCAGGCTCCATGCTGACAGCAGAGAGCCTTATGTGGGGCTTGAACTCTCAAACCATAAGATCATGACCTGAGCCAAAGTCTGAAGCATAACTGACTGAGCCACCCAAGCACTCCTGGTTGGAGATTTCTTGTACATTTCTCTTTCCATTAGAACTAACTTGATAATACCTACAAAATATCTGTTAAGATTTTAATTGGGAGGCATGAAATCTATAGATTAATTTAGGGAGAACTGACACTTTTTTTCCCCTCACTTTATCAGTCTACAGCAACTAATATAGAGTAGGAGTATAAAGAACAGATATAAACATTCAGTTTTTCACCATTAAGATTAAGTATGGTGATAGGTTTAAGTTTTTGGTAGATGGACTTTATCAGGTTTGGAAAGTTTTTATTTACACTTGTTTTTTAATCATAAATAGATATTGAATTTTATCAGTCTCTATTGTTTTATCTGTTAATATGGTGATGTAAATAGGCCTATTTATTTTTGAATGTGGAAGCAAGCTTGCATTCCTGAGACAAACTCCACATGATCAGGATGTTTCATCCATTCTATATATTGCTAATTCATTTGGCTAATATTTTGTTAAAGATTTTAGTGTTCATGAAGGATATTGGACTGCCCTGTTTTCTTTTATTGTCTTTATCTAGTTTTGCTACTAAAGTGATGGTACTTCATAAAATGATTTGGGAAATCTTTTTTTTTTTTTTTTTTCTTTTCAACGTTTATTTTTGAGACAGAGAGAGACAGAGCATGAATGGGGGAGGGTCAGAGAGAGGGAGACACAGAATCCGAAACAGGCTCCAGGCTCTGAGCTGTAAGCACAGAGCCCGATGCGGGGCTTGAACTCATGGACTGTGAGATCATGACCTGAGCTGAAGTCGGCCGCTTAACCGACTGAGCCACCCAGGCGCCCCTGGGAAATCTTTTTTTTGGTTCTTTTTTCTGGAAGAAATTTTGTAGCTTTAGTGATATTTTATAATTATTGATAGAATTTACTTATAAACCATCTAAACATGGGATTTATTTTTATTTTGACATTTTCAGAAGGTTTTTAATGATGAATTGAATTTCTTGTAATTCACATCTTTCAAGGAATTGATCCAATTCATAGAATTTGTTGCATGTGTGTTCATAGAGGGGTTTATAGCATTTTCTTAGTGTCTTCTTCCTTTTATTTCTGATGATGCTAATTGAGTCATCAATTTTTTAAATCCCTCATTTTGATTAAGAGGTCTATCATTTTTATTGATCTTTTTAGTCAGGCAACTTTTGATTTAATAGATTTTCTCTATGATTCTCAGCGTTCAGTTAAACAATTTCTGTTATTTCCTATTGCATTTTTTTCTCTTCTAGTTTATTGAGTTAGAAGCTTAAGTTATTGATGTTCTTCCCTCTTTCTAGCATACACATTTACAGTATGTGCTGCTTTATCTAAAACACTCATTTTTGATATGCTATATTTTCATTTTTATTCACTTCAAATTAAAAAAAATATCCTTATGACATTCTTTGACCTGGGTATTATTTAGAAGTATATTGTTTGTTAGCAAAATATTTGATTGTAGCAAACATTTCTTTTAATTTTGTTTTTATTTTTATTATGATCCAAGAATTTACTTTTTATTTTTTAAATTTAATAAGTGTATTTTATAACCAAGAATATGGTCTATCTTGGTAAATGTTGATGTCTACTTGAAAAGAATGTGTACTTTAACTGATTTTGGGTGGAATGTTCTATAAATAACAGGATGACTGATGATGTTCTTCAGAACTTGTATATTTTTACTGTTTTTTTTTTTGTCTACCTGTTTTATCAATTACTGAGAAACGAGTGTTGAACTCTCTAACTGAAGTTGTAGATTCATCTGTTTCTCCTTTTAGAATAATCAGTTATTGCTTGATGTATTTTGAAATTCTGTTATTACATGTAGGCACAGTGTTATTAGATCTCTGTGATGAATTGACATTTTTATCATTACATAATATCCTTCTTTATTTCTACTAATTTTCCTTTTTTCTGAAGTCACTATTTCCAGATATCAATATAGTGACCCCAGGCATCTTTTTATTAGTGTTTGTGTGATATGGGTTTTTCCATTGTTTTTCTTTCAGCCTCCTTAATCATTCTATTTCAAGTTCTTATATGAAGTTCTTATGTATATCAGCATATATTTTGGTCTTTTAAAATAATTCAGTATCAGAATATCTTTTAATAAAGTGTATTAGACCACTTACATTTAATGTAGTCAGTGATACAGTTGGATGCAGGTCCACCATTTTATTATTAGTTTTATGTCCATACCATCTTTTAATTTTTTTCTTCCTATCTCCTTTTGATTATTTGAATTATTTTATTATTTCATATAATTTATCTATTGAATTTTTCACTCCATTTCCTCTATAGTTTTTATGTATTGCTGTGGTGGATTGCAAATATAATTGCTTAACTTTTACATTCTACTTAAAGATAAATATTTACTTTAAGTAAACTACAGCCTTCAACCATATGGGTAACTTTACCAATCTCCCTTTATGCTTCAGTTGTGATATGTATTACATCTACATAACATTTTAGGTATAAAGCTACTGGAGACCCTTTGGGAAAGCTTTCCACACTGTTAAAAAGAACCAACAGGTCCCAATTTTGTTGTCTTTAATGGTGCCTGGAAATATTTTTAGACTATGAAAATAATTGCCCAAGAGAACAAGATGCTGACAGTGGTAGAAAAGAAGGATGTAAGGGTAGGGAATCTGTCTTTTTAACAATGAGGATATCCTTCCCAGATAATCTTCAGCATACTTGATTTTATAACTTATTAGCAGAATTAGGACACAATCATTTCCAAAAGTAATCATCTATAACCCTCATTCTTGTAAATTATCATATCTTGCATACTCTCCAGTTCCATATTCTTAAGGAAAATTACTAATGATCTTAATGATTGTCACTCAAGAATTTTGAATCCTAAAATATCCTACATTCTCAGAACTTAGCTAAAATCAAGGATATATGGTCAGTCAGTAGGCAAACTATCAGGTTGACACTGACCAATGTAATTACTACATTATCAGAAAAGTGGAATTTGGTGCAGTGAAACTGTTGTTAGAAATGGAAGAACAGGCTCAAAAACTTCTCTTCTGAAAGATATATAGAGAGAGGGTGGGGAGAGGGAGAGAGAGAAAATAATTTTGTTTGACTCCTATATTTGAAGAAGATTGGATATGTCATTATAGTTCCTTTGGTATTAAGAAGAGTATCACATGAGTGTATGAAACATTGTTTATTTGACACTCATTGCCAGTGCAGTCATAGTTTCAAGTTTTTTTTTTAAGTATTTAGTTATTTATTTCTAATAATCTTCAAGGATCATTCTGTTACACTCACAAACAGGTCCTGTCAAACTACAGCAGCGAACCCAACCCCAACCTGTTTTTGTTAACAAAATAACTGTTCAAATACAGCCATACCCATTCATGTCCCAATTACCTATGGATACTTTCTCAATACATTGGTAGTTGAGTGGTTGAAATAAAGTTAAGTAGTTGCAATGGAGACTAAATGGCCCACAAAACCTAGAATATTTATTGTCTGGCCCTTTATAGAAAAAGTTTGCTGACCCCTGACCCAGAGTACCGAGTAGCCATTTTCTTGTGTCTTGTCTTGTACCTTATACTTACTTTACCTTATTAAATATCACTAAATGTGATACTTCCATATGGATATCACCCCTGTGGCTATACTCAATTAAAATTCTCAATTCAAGGGGACCTGTGTGGCTCAGTTAGTTAAGTGTCTGACTCTTGATTTTGGCTTAGGTCATGCTCTCACAATTGTGAGATTGAGCCCCACGTTGAGCCCCGCGTCAGGCTCCACAGTAAGGGTGGTGCCTGCTTGAGATTCTCTCTCTCTCCCTCTCTCTGACCCTCTCCCCTACCCTCTTTCTCAAAAAACAAAATTAAATTCCCAATTCAGATATAAATGTTGTTTGTAGCTCTGGAAGCCACTAAAATAGAGGCCTTTGGAGTTTTATATTTATAGCCACTGCTGTCAGGATGCCAGATATCTCTGGTTGTCCCTGGCAAGGATATCCATGGTCCCCTGAAGTCCTTGATATGACAGAGCTGAGAGGTGCTCTCATATGCACTGAATGTGCATAGCCATGCCAAGTTCCATGTATAAGCAGAAAATATTCAGATCTCTCATTTTAGTGCTATAGTTTGAAAATGACTACTTTTGTTGTCCAATATCTTCAAAATCTTAATGAAACAGTTTATTGTCCTATTTGAATTTTTATTTGTTTTCTTTGGACAGTATCTTTAGGATTTGTTCATGAGTTCATTGGTTAGGGCAGAAAATAGATGTCAGTGATCATCATTATATTGGGCTCAAAATTACCTTTCTTTTCAGGAAACTGAGACTTCTAATTTGCATCTTTTGTGTCTTTCTCTATCTCCTTTTTAAAAATGGTTTCTATCAGAAAGCCACTTGTGCGTTTAGGTAAATAAACTGCTGTTAGGTCATCTTCACCAAGCTTTGAAAGAGTTGTCTGTATATGTCTGCATTTCAGCTGGGCATTACCTAAGCTAATGGTGAATCCTTTAACCATGAATCCTCTACTTCATTGAATCCTTACAACAACTCTGGAGGAAGGTAATGCTCACCCTACCATGTGCATGAGAAAATTTAATACTTAGGTTATATGAATGGTTCATATTTAAGCAGCATAAAGTCAGTGAAAAGCAGACTCCTACTATGTATTCTTGCCACCAGACCAGTGCCAACATCTGGGATAAATATACATTGCTTTTTATATTTAGTAGTCATCTTTAGTTCTATATCTAAACTAGTGGGGAAAAACTGAAAAGTAGCTTAAAAATTGAGCAAACATCAGAAAAGGACAGCTTTGGAATTGGAAAGGAGCAGTTTGGGGATTTACCCTTTGTGACTTAGCATATTAATTGGCTGATTTATGTGAAAGTGATTCAGATTTTTTTTCTTAAGCACCATCTGGCTAGATCTCTTTCCTTCCCCCTGAAGACTTTTTGAATCAATCAAGTCCTAAATGCTTAGTTCCACAATAACATAGCTTTCCCTAAAACAATGCCTTGATCTATTACATGAAACCGTTGAATTTCAGCCATTTAGAGTACTTGCAATGGGCAGAAGAAAAAACAAAACACAATGACAAACATGTTCTAGTCTTCAAATACGGTATCCTTCCATACTGAGGGGACCACAGAAGGGCTGAAACAGGCAGGCCATCAGACTATGAGTATTTTGTCACTCTCCATAGAAAATTAGACTTGGGAGTGGTCACATATTTATTTTATGGTTAAAGATCTCTCATCTGTTGATCTAAATTTTTAAAATTATGAGCAAATAGGAAAATAGCCTGCCAAGTTAGTAATGTTTTGAAATGGTATTTAAGAATATCATTTATAAAAGCTATAATATTCATATAAAACAAAAATAGAATATATAACTACTTAGAATTTCATTGTAAATACCTTATAAAGGTTCAGAAATTAATAAAGTTTACATTTCCCTTCTGTTAATACCACATGAAACTAAATGAGAATGTATTAACCAGACTGATAATTTTTA
The DNA here is from genome assembly GCF_018350195.1 of Panthera tigris. Taxonomy (NCBI): domain Eukaryota; kingdom Metazoa; phylum Chordata; class Mammalia; order Carnivora; family Felidae; genus Panthera; species Panthera tigris. The sequence continues at coordinate 84,685,649 of NC_056661.1, forward strand.
TTTTGTTTTAAAAGCCTGAACATAAGATATTAAGCATTTTCTGTATTCTCACAAAGTACATGAAAAATATGAACTATGCTTTTTTTATAGTCTGTGATTCTATCCACAAGCTGGTAGCTTGGTTTGTAGCATACTGTTTCCTAATCTGATCTGTATTATTTATGTTTCTGCTTTGACACATTTGTTGTTTGTTTGTTTGTTTCTTTTTTTGGTTTTAGGAAAAAACAAGATTGTTTCATTTGTAGAGTCAAGAGTCATTTGTTCCTAATTACAGGGCTCAACCTGCAAATTGCATTCACCTCTTGGTATAGAAATAACACCATGCCACTTCCCCTGGGATATTTAATGCAGACAGAAGTTTTCCTATACAACCCTTATCTATGTGTCTGCCATCAATTACCTTTTTTTCCCTCTTTTAAAATGATCTGTAAACTCCTCTTATCCAGAATATTTGAGAAATGAGGTCTTAACTTAGGGCTCTGATTTTTCTTTTCATATCTGCTTTAGTAATTCAAAATGCTACTATGAGGAATCTCTGATAATGATAATGGAAAAAAAAAAAAAACAGAAGATTTTATTTGGAAAGTGTATGAGTCTGATATTAGAGGCTTGTATTATGGACTTCTTCATATAAATATCCCTGAAGAAGTCATCTAATGTCTCGCTTTCAATTCCACACTGGCCAACAATAGTGTAGATTTGTTACCATGCATAACAGAACTTCCCTCTAACACTTGTCTTGTGTCTAGTTTCCTCCCTTAATTAAGTGGCTTATGTTACTGTATAAAGATATTATACTGAGAGTTGGTCTATAGTCTGAGCTCATCCAGAGCCGATGGTTCTGGATACAAAGTTACAATTAGTAATTATTTTAAAATAAATACATTAATAAATAAGGAAACCCTTGAGTATTACTTTCAAAGTTCAGTTATCTCTTAATACCTGGCCATCATTTGTTAACGATTGTACAATTTTAATTTTCTGAAGCTAATAAAATGGATAATCTGCAAGCAGACTTACTTTTTTTTTTATCAGAGACTGTTCTCAAGCACATTCAATGATTAGCAAAGGAGATACGCTCCCCTACTATCATAGAGTTTTCATTCTAATGCAAGAAACTGTAAAGAAATCAGATTAAACAATTACAAATTATTAATATCACTAAGAAAACAAGAGACTAGAATGGAAAATAACAGAATGAAGAGCTATCTATATAGGGTGGTCAAGTAAAGCATCTCTGATTAGATAAGTTAAGCTCATAACTGGAAGATGAAAAAGAATTCATGTGAGAAGAGCTACGGAAGAACATTACAAGTACCCTAAAGAAAGTATATTTGATGTGTTCAAAACCTGAAAAAAAGACCAATGAGGCTGGAGTACAATGATTAAAGAGAGAGAGAAGTATATGCAGTAAATTTAAGGAAATAGGTAATTGCTACATGTTGGAGGGTCTGTAGCCATTGGAAAGAATTTCAATATTGTTCTAAGTAAAAGAATAAATAATTGAAAAGTTTTATCAGAGAAATGACGAGACTTAATGAATTGGAGGAGGGAAAATAGTAGAAGTAGGCAATGCAGTCAAAGCTTTTGGTTTAGTGGGAGATAGTGGTAAAAGACAGTTGTGGCCTTTGTTTGGAAGGTAACAGTGGAGAACAATAAAATTAGACAAAGTTGAAATACATTTGGTAAGTATCATAAACAAAACTTCATGCTGGGTGGGATGTGAAGGGTGGAGGGAGGTAGGGAATTTAAAATGATTTATTATGTTTAGTTTTAACAGCCAGTTGGAGAGTGATACCATTTATTTGTGGAATACAGAAGTAGGTAAAAACTAGGTGGGGGGTGGAGCGTGGTTCTGTGAGACATGTAAGTGAAGATGTCTAGCAGGCAAGTAGATAGATGGACTATAACTCACATACTGGGGTCTGAGCTTCAGGTTAAAAAAATGTGAGTTAGATTTTCAGTAATGTAAAGAAATGAGTATGGATGACATCACATAAAAAGGAAGTTTTTTTGTTTTATTTTTTGTAAGATGATGACCTAGAACTGAATCATGAAGAGTATTAAGATTAAAACCTCAAGTAGAAAAAGAGGAACCACAAAACAAGGAGAAAAAACAAGAGAATGTAGTGGTAAAGATATTAAGAGAAGATTGAGCTTCAAGAAAGAAGGAAAGGGCATATCCATATTAATGGTTACTGAAAGATCTAATGTATGAGGATAGGGAATTATTCAGTGGATTGGACATCCTACAGGTTACTGATGACCTTGATGTGTCCTTTTGAAAACATGGTGGAGAGAGAAGGCAGATTGAAGAATGTTAAAAGTTATTGGGAAGTGAGCAAATCTCAATATCTTTTCTATGAAAACAATTAGAGAATTGGAGTTGAAGGCAGATAAGAGGTCAATGGAGAGTTTTATAAGATGGCCTATATTAGAACATGTTTGTGTGCTTATTGGAGTGCTTCAAGACAGATAAAAAGTCAGACTATGCTGAAAAGAGAGACAAACTAAAGTTCATTCATTGGGAAGGCAAGAGTAGAGTGGGTCCTCAGAACATTTTGGATAGATGTTCTTTGATAAAAGGTGGTGGATTTGGACATTCTCTATTGTCACATTTGGGAAGAAGATGAAATATCTGTTAGTGCAGGAGGTTTACAGGTTTACCAGTGTAAGATGAAGGAATTTAAGTTTAATTTCTTCTCTTTTTCAAAGAAAAATGAGTACAGATGATCGCATAGACCATATAAAGGTGAGAATGAAGGGAGTTTAATAATTGAACAGGAGATGTGAATTTTCTTCTTGGTATATAGAAAAGTGAGAAACATGCTAGTTTTTCTTGATAGAATTGAGTAAAGTTTGTTACTATTAATGTCTATGAATTTAAATTGGAAGTAGTTATATATAATTAATATATATTATATCTAATATAATCCATTATATGATTTTATTTAACAGTGTTGATCTAGCTCTTTAGTTTTTACTTGAAGAAGCCAAATATTGGGTATAGTAGATTCTTAGGGCGGCCATAACAAATTACCACAAACTTTTGGTTTCAAACAACAGAAATTTATTCTCTCATAGTTCTGGAAGCTAGACATAAAACATCACAGTGTTAGAAAAGCCACATTTCCTCCATAAGCTCTGGGAGAAAATCCTTTCTTGCCTCTTTCGGCTTCAGATGGCTCCAGGTATTCTTTGGTTTAGGGATGCACAGCTTAAATCTCTGCCTCTGACTTCATGTGGCTTTATTCTCTTTATTCTCTTATTCTCTTTATGTCTTCATGTAGCCTTTTCTGCATCTTTGGCTTGGACTTGTGTATTTGTGTCTACTCCTTTTTTGTCTTACACAAATACTTGGCATTGGATTTAGGGCCCACCTGGATAAACCTAGATGATCTCATCTTGAGAGCTTTAACTCAGTTACATTTGCAAAGACCATTTTTCCAAATAAGGTCACATTCATGTGTTCTCGTAGACCTGTCTTTTGAGACATAGTATTCAACCAGGTCTAAATGAATTTACCCAAGAGCTGGTATTTTATTTACTAAATTATCTGATACATTGTGAATACTCTAGATTGAATGCTCAAGTGTCAAGTTGTATCAAGATATAGTACCATTATTCCATAAGATAACAGACTATCAGAATATGGTGGCATTATTTTTGAATACTGCACAAAAGTCAATAGGCTGTACACTTTACTTTTCAGACTACCAACTTTTAATATGGAAATAATAAATTTACCTGCTTGAAGGCTAGAAGTTAACACAAATGATCTTCAGTAGTTTATTTTGTTTGAAATACCTCTGGTTCTTTATTTTAGCTAAAGTATTTTGTTTTTTAAAACATGAAGGTGTGGTACACAGTGATAAAATAGTACATATTTTTTCCTTCTGAGTCACTGTATGAAAACACGGGAAGCCTCCTACTTAAAGTCTTAATTTCATTTAAAAATAAAGACAGAGAAGTATTTATTGTTTATCACCGAAAAATTACTTTAAACCCATGTCTTAGATTGAGGGGATATTTTCTTTCAAATGTCTGGCCCAGAGGGTAAGAAAACTATTCTCATGATAAGTTACTTAAAGTTTATTAAACTCAATTGCCATTTATAGTAAAAAAAAAGATTATTAAAGTATGTATCAAAGAGTTTAAAAATACATTTCAATTCTATATTATTGGTTGTAAGTTAAGAGGGATCAAGACCCAGGAAAAGTGAGAAAAATGGTAGAGTCAAATAGTAGTGAAATAAATGTAAAGGAGCAGAAAGATAAACAGATAAATTCATTAGAAATGAATCTTAATGGACTAAAGTCACTCATCACAATTGTTTCACTGCTGTCAGCATTGTCAGATTACCATCACCTCTTATCTATGTTCCTTCAGGGATAAAAAGATAATACTATTCAGGGCACAGTAGATATTGGGAGTAATGGATTCTCAAATATTTAATTCTTCATCCTTAAGAATATAACTCTGATGACAGATGTTAACTAGACTTACTGTGGTAACTGTTTCACAATATATACAAATGTCAAATCATTATGTTTTACACTTGAAACTAATGTTATATGTCAATTATACTTCAAGAATACACCTCCACAACATACACTGAAGGGAGAAATAGGGTGAACTTTTTTTTGAGGAAATGGATAGGAGAAATCAAGCCTAGAATTGTGTTGGTCCCCAAGGCTTAAGTCTGTTTCTTACTTATCATATATGAGTGCCAAATCCAGAATAAATTTTCATGTTAACAAAGAGAATTCAGAAATCACCACCATTTTATAACAAAAAAAATATATAATGGATATACGGAAGTTAGCAGATTTAATAGATACATAATAATAACAGTCACGAACATATTCTGAATACGTACTATGTACCAAAACTCATGTTTAGTGCATATAAATATAAATATATATATATCTTTGATCTTCACAAAAACTCAGTGAACTAGTATTGTTACTGTCTTTTACAAAGGAGAAAACAGGTTAAGTGATACTCTTGACCAAGTTTCAGATAATAAATAGGAGATATAGATACAAATTCATATCTATTTGACACTGTCTTTTCCATGGAATATTTTCTACCATACTTTGCTTATTCAGCAGTTAAAATGGCTGTTAGTTCAATAAGTCTTCCTACTACAGATTGATGAACTTCACTAGTCTTTTGAGGTCACATAAAGTACAGCGTTTGTTAGAAGTCAAAAGCCATCAGATAATTGTCTACAGAAGACTGGCCAGGTATGCTGCCTGCCCTAATTGCACCTTGATCTAGTTGTCAGTTTCTCCTACTTTAGCATTTCTTGACTGGATGTTTTGTCATCCTCTAAACTTGGAGATGTAAGAGACTGGTAGTATACTCACAACTGTATCTCAAATAGATATAATTCCCAGTACTACAGGCAGAAATTTACAAATTGCAGAACTTATGATTTATTAATTCTTCTTTCAGTCAAGTTGCTTGTTTAGCAAAAGATTCTATAACTGCAAAAATGTATAATTTCAAGATTTTGTACAGCATACTTATATCATTCTGATAAACATTGTTATGGTTTTTAAATGAGAAAATATCCTCAACCTTGTCAACTTTAATATTAAAGTTCATGTGCACAAATTGAATACTTCCTTACTCATATTGTAATATGGTAATATGTAATATGGTAATCAGATCATATCAAACTACTTGTGTATGCCTGTCACTGTTATTCTTACATTATAGCTTCACAACTAATATTGGTTAACAGTATATAAATGGTTAACAATGTTATTACCAGTGCAAAGTGAAAGCTGAGGAATCAAGTCACCTGCTCAAGGACTGAAGCTAGTAAATTGAACTGGAGCACTCTGAATATCTCCAAAACTTAAAAAAAATGCACGAACTTTTAAATGTACCCAAACAAGTTGAACTGTTACATTTAAATATGCTTATATGTAGAGCTTGAAATATCTCTAATTTTAATTAGAACACAGCCAACATACAATCTTTTTTAGTAATATTCTACAACATGAAATAATTATATTGATATTTTAACATCGTAAAGATTCTAGAGGAAATACATTTTAGTGCTTGAGCTTAATGTTGTCATTCTGAATCTTGCTATATGTTAAAAACTCAGCAAATGAGGAGTATATGAAATGGGAGTGTTTACTCTTAAAGAGATCATTGGTAATTTTTACTAAAGGAAAAGATAAAGATTTTAGAGCCTATTAAGAAACCAGTTCTGGCAAAACCAGTCATAACTTACTGGTTTTTCTTTTACCCAGTGCCCTTAGAATTTTGCTTTGCGTAGAACCATGCTGAAACCAAGTCAAGCAGCAACACAACAATGGAAGGCAGATCCCTGAGACTTTCCTGAGAAGACCAAAAAACTCTCTTTAAAAGGCCATTAAATTTCAAGTTTCTTCAAGTTTTCCTCTGGCCACATTTCTTAACCATTTGTATTACCTATCTACATTTGAACAGGGGAAATATTCTAAAATATCAGAATTCTGTTTCCTATAAATGAGGAAGACTGTTTACCACATGAATAGTTAATATCACAATCCAAAGCCAGAGATGAAAGCTTGACTCTTTCTAACGTGTACATTAAATTTTTTTTTATGTTTATTTATTTTTGAGAGAGAGAGATAGAGTGCGAGCAGGGGAGGGGCAGAGAGAGAGAGAGAGAGAGAGAGAGAGAGAGAGAGAGAGAGAGAGAGAGGGATGCACAGATCTGAAACAGGCTCCAGGCTCTGAGGTGTGAGCACAGAGCCCGACGCAGGGCTTGGGCCCACGAACCATGAGATCATGACCTGATCCGAAGTCAGATGCTTAACCGACTGAGCCACCCAGGCACCCCTCTATAGTGTACATTTTAACAAGAGACATAAATATCTGTGATCTACTGTAACTTATTTATATGTTGCATGGGTTGTTTTGTTTCCTAAACTTATCCTGCATATTGTATAATAATGAAGACTAGAAATGTGCCTCCCTTCCCATCCCTATGACTTGAAATATAAAATGAACACTCTATATAAAAGTAATACTTCTGTTTGAAAAACTATTATATAACTTGTATTATTACATTATTAAGCTTGTATTACAGTTTGTTTTTGTTTTTGTTTTTTTTACACTCATGGGTAAGCCATCTTAAAAATACTCTAGGCCTGGGGCATCTGGGTGGTTCAGTTGGTTAGGCATCTGACTCTTGATTTCGGCTCAGGTAATGATCTTACGGTTTGTGGGATCGAGCTCCACATCAGGCTTGTGCTGACAGTGCAGAGCCTGCTTGGGATTCTCTCTCTCCCTCTTGGCCTCTTGCACACTCTCAGTCTGTCTCTCTCAACATAAATAAACATTTAAAAGAAAATACTTTGGCTTTGTTTCCTTTCTCATTTTCATACCTGCGTATTATCACACACCAAAATCCATATATGGATTTATGGTATTCAAAATGCTCATTTCTTCATATACCTAACTTATAATGCATTTGAAATATTTCCATGATTTCACTGACATGTTGGGGATTTCATTTCCACATGAGGATATGTTTTGTGAATCTAGATAGAATTTTTTTTTTTTTTAAGACCAATGAAGCACTCTGGTGTCTTATTTATTTTCATATGCCTCCTATTTTTACTGTTAGCTTGTATATTATTGTTTGGGTTCATGATTGGTTCTAGTGGCACCTGATTTTACTTTTAATACTTTAAACAATATAATGTGATTTATAGGAAGGCACAAACTGAGGTAAAGTTGATTAAGGCAGTTCCGGATAAGCTTAACTTCCCTGTGGTCCTTTCATAATCACTAATGCCCATGTGTTATCAAACACACTCTTGAATGAATTTTTGGACTGAGATTTACTAAGTTTCTGGGCAAGAATCCATGTCAAATGAAGTGATGCATTCCTCTGTGATGGATTTCTGCATGCATCACTGGTGAAATGCTGGAAGGACCAGTTGAACTGATGGACCATGTTCTTTATGTTCAAGGTAAAGGCTGCTTAGGTTCAGCTCACACTGGAACTCGATTTGGCTTGAACTTGTTTGAGCCAAATAGTCCCACACACATACAAGAAACACAAACACTACCAAGGGATTTATTTTCTACAAGAAGCTGTGCACTACCAGCCAAAGAAAACAAACACCAAGGAAAAGGAAGTTCTTATGATGTAACTAGAACTGACTTTCAAAATTCTGTTTCTCCTTTTCCTAGAGAACAATGAAGGCAGTTCAGTGGTCAAAGGTCAATCTATGTCTAAAAGGATTTTCTATGGAATTTCTTGACTTCTCTTTTACCACATGTTTGAACAATAGGGTAAAAATCCCTATTTGTGTGAAACAAAGAGTTTCTGCATGAGGTCAGTAATCTGTCTGTTATTCTTTTCCTCCACATTCTTCCCAAGAGGGAGAAAGTCAGAAAAACTACACTGTCTTTGGTCCTGACATTTCTTTTCTTCCTTTGAAATACTCTCACATCTATAACAATATTGATTGTAATTTATTACTTTTTTATCAGTTTAATATATATAAATACTAGGTAACTTTAGTCTGAACTAAAATTCATTACTATTTGATGCTAAATTATAACATGAGCAGCTTCTCCTGGGTATACATTTCAGGACTTTGCAGGTCATGATGTCCACAACTCCAGGGAGTACAATGTATGTGGACTAGAATGTGAATACCCTTCCAGAAAATTATGTGACTAATGTAGTAAATTAAATAGCATAACAGAAATGCCATTTTTATAGATAGAAAAAGGAAAGTATGGGTAAAGGAAAGAAGGAAGGATGGATGGAAGGAAGGAAGCAAAGGAGGAGGGAGAAAGTAACTTTAAATTTTGTATGTATGCATCAAAGTATTGCTTCCCTCCCCTTAGAATCAAAAACAAAATAAAACAACAACAAAAAACTTTGCATTCAGATCATTGTATTATTTTCAGTCTATAACTTCCATGAACTAAATCCAGTTTGAGCCTCAGATCAAATTTTGTGAGATAATACATAAATTTATCTTAACAAACAGATTAATTGAAATAATAAGATATATGCTGTTTGGATGATAGTTTTTTTCTGATAAAATATGTTGATGAGTTAGAGGAAAGTTATTCAGAAACATGCAGATCAAATGTTTTCTTCAAATACACAAGGGTTTAAAGAAATAGAGGTTAGATATTTGGCAAAATACTTGACAAATTTTTTGAAAAGTTATCTGGCTTAAAATATGACTGGGTTCGCCCATCCCTTTAGGAGACCAGCTGTTGATGTGTCATGAAAGGAGGAAAAAAAATAAAGGTCAGTTCAGCTGTGTCTGCAAGCAAGCTTGTCAGATGTATACACTTATACTATAGGAGGTCATTTTATGTGTGTGCGTTGACAGAAAAAAAACAGTGTTCAAACTTCAGTAGCAAAGATATAAACTTATATCAGTAGGAGAGGTATTTACAGAACTTAGCACATTCTTTCCAAAGCATACGATTTTGGAATGGCAACAATGAAGAATTTCATCTCCATGGAGAACCCATTTGTATGCCTTGTGGGGCTGGCAAATGTGCTGAACATGCCACCATGAAATAATTGGCAGTAAGGGTGGGAAAAGAAAAACCTCATTTTAATGGTGAATTTAAATCTCAGGAGTCCAGACTGGTTCCTCCTCAGGGGAAATGCAAACAGTGAGGAACTTGTTGTTGAATAGGAATTTTCAATGACTGTGATCAAAAGCAAGTCTCAGCAATGTTGCCCAACAGGCAGGGCTGGCTGTGGGAATAGACAGCACAGGAGCTGGTTGCTTAGGTGGTGAGTTTTGTGAAGCTACTGACTGCTTATCAGTGAACCACCATCATTTATTATTGTCCTGAATGTTAATTCTCAAAAGATTACAACTTAAATCCTTATGAAACCACCTTTTAATTTTCTAGTTAATGTCTTAGCAGTAAACAAAATGCAGAATTGCAGATGAGAGGGAGCTATTCATAGGAAACCCTTTCCAGATGACAATTTTGCCAAGATATGGTCAAGATGCAGGATGGTAGGTAGAGCCAGTGATACGCTTGCTCTCTACTCTTAGAGCAAGTGGAACTTCAACAATAGTCCGTGTTTTACTCAGAGAAACTTGGTGGTGAAAGCAGAGTCAAGTGCTGAAGCGTGAAAGGGTAAGGGTCATTAGAAGAAAAGATAATAACACTATTATGCCTTTTATTTGGAGGTTTACATTCCCCAAGAACTTTCAGATGCATTCACAGCTTGATCTTTATAGCAGCCCTAGATTACTGACTGAATTGAGTAACAATGATAATAGTGTCAGCACAAAGTTGTTTATGACTCACTGTCTCCATTAAAATTGTACACTAGTCACTCCTCATCCTTAGAGATTGGTTGTTTGCTTACATCAAGGAGTATGATCATCAATTTGAGCTAAATAAGAATTAGTTTGAGAAATTGTTTCGAACTTCAAAGGAAGATCTAAAGTTTCTCTTCCTTGTATATGCCATACATTCTTCACCCTTAGAGGAATAACTTTTTATACAGCTCCCCAGCCATAGTCCACTTGATGTCTGATTGGTAAGCATATCATATAGATATTCCTAGGTGCAAAAGAGTTTGAGAAACAAGTGTGGAGTTGGATTGGAAATAGTGGGGACAGCCAACCCACATCGTCTGTCACAGACTCAATTCTGACTTTTACCACTACACTGAGGAGGGCAGTTATGGTCTTGTCTAGACCAGTGGTGACCATCAAGAAGTTTTCAAACCCACCCAACTTCGTGATATGCTGAAATTGTTATTTCTAACACTGTCTTTTGGTCATTCATATTAAAGAATGGAAAAACAAAACAAAAATATAAATAAAATTTAAAAAGTAAAAAAAAGAACCTCTATGGCAACCACATAGTTTTTAAACAAGCCCACATATTTCTCGCTGTAACAGGAACAACTAAAGGGACAGAGGCTAAGGACTCATGGAGGATATTAGTTCATGGGAAGGATAGAACCTCACTTCTGGAGCTGGGACAAAAATTCACAGCAAAATGAGGCCTCTTGAAATCCAGAAATAGCTGGAATTGGGCCATATTGGTGCTGCTTCTGACTATCTGTTTTGAACTCCTCTGAAATCATCAGAAAAAGAACAGTGTAGACAGCCTTAGGAGATGAAAGTATAACCTAAGTAGATAGAATTTGATCTGCTCTGACAGATATTGTTTCCACAATATTCAGGGAAGAGTGCTAAATAACATAATGAAGTCTTTCTTGCCTAAGCTCTAATGGTAACACTGTGTCATGTCCTTGAGCTTCAGTTTCCTCTCTAGTTTGTTTCAATGATAAAAATATATAATGCAGAGGTGCCAGGGTGACTCAGTTGCTTAAGTGTTTGACTCTTGATCTCCACTCAGGTCATGATCTCAGGGTGTTGAGTTCAAGCCCTGCTTTGGGCTGCACGCTGGCCATGAAGCCTACTTAAAAAAATACACACACACATACACACACACACTTTTAAAATGTATGTAAAATGTAGACTCTGACATTTCAAAATACTATTTATATGTTATGAATATTTTAGGAGTGCTATATATACAATTTTATATAATAATTGCAAATAATATGCTATATATTTTATGTAACTATATCTTTATCTCTTTATCTCTATAATCTCCATTGCTGCTTCTCAATTGTACTGATATAATTAATGGCTTCAAATTCTATAAATATTCTCCTTAACATGTTTCTATAACATAAGCATACAGAAATATATGTCAATTTTCTTTTATTTTTAATTTTTTTGATGTTTATTATTGAGAGAGAGAGAGAGAGAGAGAGAGAGAGAGAGAGGGAGAACGCACACAGGTGGGGGAGGGACAGAGAGAGAAGGATACACAGAATCTAAAGCAGATTCCAGGCTCTGAGCTGTCAGCACAGAGCCCAACGTGAAGCTCAAACCCATGAACCATGAGATCGTGGCCTGAGCCAAAGTCAGACGCTTAACCTATTGAGCCACCCAGGCACTCCAAATTTTCTTAAAATGCTTAGTAAAAACTAGTTTGTTTGTTTTTTTTTTTTATTTCATTTTAGAGAGTGAGAGAGTGCAAGTGGAGGAGAGGGGCAGTGGGAGAGGTAGGGAGTGTGGGTGGGAGAGAGAGACAGAGAGAATGAATCTTAAGCAGGCTCCACAAACAGCACAGAGTCCGACACAGGGCTCAATCCCACAATCCTGGGATCAGGACCTGGGCTGAAATCTAGAGTTGGACGCTCAGCCAAGTAAGCCAGTCAGGTGCCCTGAAACTAGTTTTATTTTTAATCAGAAACTGATTTTTGAACATTTTATATTGTCTTAATAGGAAATTATAGAAGTGAAGGTTCTTTATCAGTTGCATAGACCAGGAAAAGAGCTTACAAATCTTGCAAAATAATAGTATAACAAAAATCAGTGAGAAAAACAGTTCTTATTTTGATAGAGACTGATGAAATTTAAGCTATAATCTTAACACAGATACACTTTGCAAGCGTTTTTTTTATTTATATCAGGCATCTGAATATTTGTTCTGTTTGGAAGACAATACTCTCCAGTATGAGTCTTGGTGAGAAGAAATATTAATTATGCAAATAAATAATCCAAGGGAGACAAATACAACCTCTTCCATCTATGACAAACTAGGGCACGAACATGTGTCCTAGACTTGCCCAATCAGGTCCTCATTGGAAACTTTTGATCTTAAATTGTGATACTAAATTGTAGAAACAATTGCAAAACCATTCAGTGGTGGCAGTGGTGTTGATAACAGCATATAGTTTCAAAACCAAACCAAAAGTGATGGTAGCTTTGTGAGCACAGCAATGGCAGTAAGTGCCCAGGGGCAGAAATGTCACCTTTCCTGCTGCAGATAGCATTATGCTATTCCTGGGCCTGGCCTTGGCTATAGTCCCACCTCCTGCCTATTGGCTAAAAGATTTTCAAGTCTTTCAATTCTGCAAGCTACCGGATACTGATATATGATATATTACTTTTTCTTTTGTTTGTGAGTATCGGTTTTTATTCCTTAAGACTCCTTCCTGATCCATAGATAGATTCCTATCCGTATATATTTGTTGGCATCTTAATGGCACATATAAAACAATTTCCTACCTTGTTAATGATTATCTCCAATGTACTTTACTTACTGTCTACTTTATGATTACTAAATTATTAGGAAGTTTTTGAATAGAGGATAATGAGATCTGTAATTTTCCAAAGGGGTGTGTGTGTGTGTGTGTGTGTGTGTGTGTGTGTGTGTGTGTGTGTGTGTTATTCACTGAATAATCTCAATACTTTGGCAAAATCAAGTATAACTATTTAATTATAACATTTGCTTCAAAATAGTTAATATTGACAAATTAGTAATACCGTGACCTTTGGGAAAGAAATGGGGAATCATTTCAACCAAAAATAAATGAAAAGAGCCAGTAGAGATAGACTAGCATTTCCAACTATTTTTTTATATTACATTACTTAAGAAATGTATCATACTTTGCAGACCTTATGCTTACTTGGAGCATTATTGAAAAATATATAGAACATTATTGAAAAATTCAGATATTTCTAACAATTTCTATATTTTGATTATTTTTTCCTCTTTATTTTTTCCAAAGAAATTCATATGCAACAGATGATAATTTAACTACTGAGAAATAACTTAATGAAACAAATAATAAAAAGCACACAGACAAAAAAAATTTGCACATCAAATCTTCCAATGAACCCAATATTCACCTAAAATTAGAAATTTAATATGTTTTCTTAAAATAATTATTTTCAAAATTTCTAATCTTTTGAATATAATAACAAAATTGTTATTTTTGTTCTTTTAAAACATGCTTACCTATTATTTCATTGCCATTTCTTGAATGAAATAATTACTAATTTATCTTTAGAAATCATCTATTATTAAATTACCGGTATCTCCACTTCTTTTCTAGCAGCCAGAATTGACATTTTCTGTTTACATTATAAACAGAATAATATAATTCACAGATCACTTAGCTTTGATGTCAAGCTCATCAATAAATAAATGCATTTTAATTTAAACCAAGAAAAAAAAAGTCAATGACTACAATGACAACTCAAATTAAAAATCAGGTGATGCATTTCAGCTATCACCTCTGCACTGATTCTTCATGTTTACTTGGGAGATTTATTTTATTTTTCAGAGTGGGCTATGGTTATTTAATTAAAAAAATAAATGGTTGAATATAATAGTTTCTAAATTTCCTTTCATTTGGAAATACCATGAATGTGATATATATGTAGCAGAAGATTAGGCAAACAGCTCTTTCTCTTATTTGAAGGATATATATTGGAGTTGATGGTACAGAAGTATATTTAAGAATGTAATCACATGGAAGTAATCCTACTAGAAAGGAGCAGTCATTAGTGTGGACAAGCTAGAGTAAACTCATTGTGATGTGAATAGTGAGGAGTGAGAAAAAGTAAGTGGCCAAAGTAAGTTTCTTCCATTCATCTCCTCAACTGTACTGCTGGCTTGGAAGTTTCACAATAAAAGTAATAAAAATAAACAGGTAAGACACCTTTTACCAAGAGTAGGCTTTGTTAAAATGCAAATTTAGAACTCTATAGAAGAATTTGGGATTCCTGTCTTTAAAACCTGGCCATTCATTACTGGTTTGTAGTAATTACATGACTATTTCTGTGAAGATATTATGCATTAGATAAGAATATTATTAGACATTAATTACCAATAATTATAATGCCTGACATTCTAGGGCTAGAAGGGGGTGCACAGACACGAAAGAGGTTAGGTACCTGTTCTCAGGAAAGGTGTATTGTCAGCTGCACACAGAGAATAATGTGTAGAACACTACAGAGCAATATAATAATGTGGTAAATTACTTCTGAATTCAATATTTGGATTTTTGTCAGCAACTAAAAATCTTCTGGACTAAATATGCACTTCTGAAAAGAAAATAAAAAAGAAACTTCATAATGTGATATCAGCAATTCTCATTTAATCTTCTTTAAAGCAAAACAGAAAATAAAAAAAAAACAAAAAAACAAAACATTGTCTTCTAGACTATTAGTATGTCAGTGAAACTGGCAGATGCTGGAGGTCTTGGACTTTGTAGCTCAGAATGAAGTCAGATTTTGAATTCCAAATAACTGATTCTGGCCTTAAGGGTTGGCTGCAGGAGCTGCCTCAGAGAGGTGGAAGAGAAAACAACCTCCCTTAGCTCAGAACATCTCCACCCTTCTTCAGTGAGTCAAGATTTCTGGGTGGATGTTTGGCAAATCAACCCAGACCCATCTGTTAAAAGAGAAATTAAAAAGAGCCTGTCCTTTCTAGATTATTATGTCTTAGCTGAAGCAATGGGAAAAATAGAACAAAAATAAAGTATATTAAAGGAGAAATTAAGAAGCAGATGCTGCAGGGGCACCTGGGTGGCTCAAGTCAGTTAAGCATCTGACTTCCCCTCAGGTCATGATCTCACGGTTCTTGAGTTCGAGTCCCACATCAGGCTCTGTGCTGACATGTCAGAGCCTGGATCCTGCTTCGGATTCTCTTCTCCCTCTCTCTGTCCCTCCCCTGCTCGCTCTCTCTCTCTCTCTCTCAAAAATAAACTTTAAAAAAAAATTAAAAAGTAGATGCTGCTTTTTTCAACTTTTAAGGACTACCAAACTGCATGTTTTAGACCATAGTTACTGCATTTGTCAACTATACAGTTTAATCTTTAATTAAAATAATATGTATGCACAATTTAAAAGTCAAAGTGCTCTCTAGAGCTTACGGTAAAAACAAAACAGCAAAAATCCCCCAAAATTGAGTCCCTTAATGCCCCCACTTCCTTCCCAATGCCCAACTCCTTAAGTACTATTCTCCAGATCCAATTATTTTTAACTCTTAGCTATTTCTTCTAGTCTCTACTTCCACACATCTATATAATAAGCTGTGGCAGACACTTGTGAGGCGCCATATCACATCTCCTTGGCCCATCTGCTGACATTCCTGTGCATGTTTGCCCATGTTCATATCTAGCTACTCTGTTTCCACAAAAAAGTCATTCACCCATGGGCTTGTGGAATCAGGGAATGCAGGAGTTAATTTCCATGAGATAGTCTTCAAATGATGAAGGATGTGAATGGGGACTTAAGTACCCCAGCCTCCTCACTTTCTGGTGGATTAATTCTGTGGCAAGTTCTACATGATACTTCAGATGGTCACCCAAGGGATAGAGTCTCTTAATTGCTGACAGTACTAACTAACTTGGTAACAGTCTTTATTGTCACTTAAAACTGTTTCTGATCTTACTTTTCCCGTGTCCTTGCATTTTCTAAGATTGCCTTTTCAGTAAACTATATACTTCCATGTCCTTGTCTCAAGTTTGGCTTTCAGAAGGAACTCAAACAAAACTGCTGGTTCTTTAGAGCCTAGAAAGTAGCCCTTTAGGTTGGGATTTTAGAATTGGATCACTCACCAGTCAGATGCCAATAAGGATAACATGCCTAGTAAGTGAAGTGGTAATAAAGCCTGATATGCTTCAGTTTCACATTTCCTAAAGTTCTCTTTTGTATTGGATTGGGATAAAATGTAGGTACAAGATGCAGCAATGATTACATCAGTGATTCTAAAACTATAACCAGCATTCCTGGGGGGAAAAATTAAAAGCAAGATCCAAAAGGTTGAATGGTTTCAATGTAATATACTCAGGGTATGGAACAACACTTGAGAATACTTATAGGGATACAAAAAATAATCTAACAAAATAAAATTCACAATGGCATCCCCCCCAAAATTATCAGGCATTCAAAGAAGCAGGAAAATACTACCCATAATGAAGAGAAATATCAATTATTTGAAACTTACTTGTAAATGAAACAGCTGAAAGAAAAATATTCAAGGACAAAATGAGCATTTTAAATGTATTCCAGTCATTCTAGAAGATAGAGGAAATGTTGAACCTGTTAAATAGATATATTGGAGATATATAGAGGACATAAATCATATTTCCAAAGATGTAATTATATGTCTGAAATTTTAAAATGTACTTGATCAGATTTGTGGCATATTAGAACATACTAGATATACAGAAGAGAAGATTAGTGGACTTGAAGTCATAACAGTAGAAACAATCCAAAATGAAATACAAAGAGAAAAGTAAATTAAAAAAAAACTGTTTATTGGTGAACTGAGAACAATTTCAACTGTTTAAAAATGTATATAATTAGCATCCCCAATGGAGAGGAAAAATGAGAAAACAGAAAACAAAGTAGAAATAATTGCTGAAATTTTCCAGTTTTGATAAACTCACAGATCCAACTTGCCTAATAAATCTTATCTTTCAGAGACCTGAAGATATCTGCACAAGGGCACATAATAATGAAATTACTTAAAATCAGTGATAAAGAGAAAAACTTAAAGCAGTAAGAGAAAAAAAAAAAAGACAAATTACTTGCTAAGGAGCAGAGTTAAATATTTTATAGCAGGTATCTTGTTGAAATCACTGCAAACCAGGAGACAGTACATCTTTAAAGTACTAGAAATGTTAATTTAGAATTATAGACCCACTTCAAAAATTAAGGCAAAATATTAATGATAAAAGAGGGCATCAAACGTCAAATAACTCACCAGAAAACCTAAACTAAAATCAGTGGTAAAAAATTTTGGGGGTATAAGGGAAGTGATACCAGATGTAAATCTGGATCCACATAAAAGAATGAAAAACTCTGGTAACTACCTGTGTAAAGTAATAAACATTTTTCTTAATACTTAAATAAACATCTTTTATTTATTTTTTCTATTTTGTTTAATGTTTATATTTGAGAGAGAAAGAGAAAGAGAGAGAGAGAGACCACAAGCAGTAGAGGAACAAAGAGAAAGGGAGACACAGAATCCCGAAGCAGCCTCCAGGCTCTGAGCCGTCAGCACAGAACCGGTGGCAGAGCTTGAATTTACAGACCGTGAGATTATGACCTGAATTGAAGTCAGATGCTTAACCGACTGAGCCACCCAGGCACCCCAACAATCTATTTTTAAAAATATGTTTAAGTATTGGGACACCTGGGTGGCTCTCTCTCTCTCTCAAGAACAAATAAACATTAGAAAAATAGACTAAGTGAAGATAATGCACTGCGTGGTTTTAACATGACAAAGGAAAATGTATAGTAATAATAGTACAAAGTTTAGGATGGAAGAAATGAAGTGGACTCTTACAAGCTTGTTAGTACTGTTTGGAAGTGGTATAGTATCATTTGAATGTAGATGGTACTAAGTTTAAGTTGTATATTATAGATCTTAAAGCAGTCACAAAAAATGAAAAAAATGTTGATAAACAACTAGTGGAGATAAATAGAACCAGTTAAAATATTCATCAATCCAAAAGAAAGCAGGAAATATAAAGGGAATTAGAAAGCAAAGAATAATATAGGGTGCATAAAAAAGGAATAGTAAGATGGTAGATTTAAACCATACGATGTCAATAGTTGAATTTTACATGTAGTTCAAATACTCCTACTCAAAGGTGGATATTGTGGGTTGGGTTAAAAAAAATCAGACATAAATCTATGGTTTTTATAATTAACCTAATTTAAATGACATCAAGGAATTCAGATACCATTACTACTATGAAACAAAAAACAGGGAAATACATTAGAAGAAAAATAGATCAATACCTCTGATTAAGTTAGCAAAAACCTCTTAACCAAATTTATCAAATTCAGTAAAGTTCTAGAAATGGATAAAAAGAGTCCAACAATGTCTTTTCATGGCCTGTTCTATCTCTGTCATTTACCATTATGTGATCAGTAGATTGCTTATTTGCTTGAGCTAGTTTTAAATGGGTTTATTTCACTTAACAATTAAAAATATTCTGTTTATATATATATATATATATATGTATACATATATGTATATATGTGTATATATATGTATATATATGTATACGTATATATAAAGATAGTTGTGTAAACACATAGAAACATCTAATCTTCTGATTATTGAAAGACAGTTATGACATATTGTTCTATTAGACATATGGTGTTTTACAGATAGAAAAATAGAAAAATACATTAATTGAAATATAAGAAGCCTATGGAATAGTGAGACAACAGGGATAAACAACTAGCAACAGGGATAAATATACCAAAATATATGCATGACATTTATGGAGAACTGATTTATATTTTTGTTGAATGTTATTAAAGCTATATAAATGGTGATTTATATTGTGTACATGGGTAGGAGGCACAGTATTAAGAACATTCAATATTTTTATGATGTTAATTTTCTATAAAACTATATGTTGAGTTAAGATGAGTCCAATCAAAATACAAAGATTTTCAGAAGCTTAAGTTTTTCTGAAATACATGCAAAAGAATAAATATTTAAGAAAATAATAAGACAATCCTGAATAAAAAAATAGGGGTATAAATATATAAATTAAAATGTGACACATTTGTCTCTTTGTTTATTAAGTAGCAATTTTTTTTTCTTTTTTTTTTTAAGGCTTCATTCAATGTAGACAGTGTTCTGTAGTGTGACAGGTGCTCTTAATGCTACTGGAGAGTATATTGATACCACCATTTTGGGAGCATTCTGTAAAATTCCTTTTAAAGTCTTCAATTATCTAATGTGATATTAACTCAAAGATTGCATATAACATATAAATAAGTTATTAAATCATAATGAAATACACACCCATGAAACAAGTACTTGGTGTTAGAACCAGGCCATTGTTACTAATGTTCTAAGTTTCTATATGATCCTCCTATTTAATCCATCCCCCTCTCCACCTCCCCTTCAGCAATCCTCAGTTTTTTCTCTCTAGTTAAGAGTCTCTTTCTTGGTTTGCCTTTTTTTCCCTTCATGTTCATGTTTTTTTTTTCTTAAATTCCATATAAGTGAAATCATATAGTATTTGTCTTTCTCTGACTTATTTTGCTTAGCATAATACTCTCTAGCTCCATCCATGCTATTACAAATGGCAAGATTTCATTCTTTTTGATGGACGAGTAATAGTCCATTGTGTGTGTGTGTGTGTGTGTGTGTGTGCACGCACGCGTGTGTGTATGCTCTCTGAAGAGAACTATATGATTCTCCTATATATCCCCTTGTCCCCATGCTGTTCCCTTCAATAATTTAAATTTTAGATTTTTCCCTATTATGTCTTATTTAATTTTTAGTTGTTTTTTAAGTTTATTTATTTTTGAGATTGAGAGAGAGAGAGGGAGATGGATGGAGGGAGGGTGAGGGACAGAGAGGGAGAGAGCATGAAAGAGAATCCCAACTAGGCTCTGCGCCACCAGCCCAGAGCCTGACACAGGGCTTGATCTCATGCACTATGAGATCCTGACCTGAGCCAAAATCAAGAGTTGGATGCTCAACTGACTGAGCCACCCAGGTGCCCCAATTATGTCATAGTTAAAAATGAGGTTTACCAAAATAGGACTATATTCCTAAACATATATTACTTAGTTTTCTATTGTTTATGGGAAACCCTATGTAGTATGAAGTCAGTAACGAGAGAGTTTTAGAGAAAGTAAGATTGGGGAAATGAACTAAAAAAATGTAAATGCTTATTTAAATGTAAATGTTAACCTTATTTGAAAAAAGAATCTTTGTAGATATAACAGAATCTTGAGATGGTGAGATCATCTTAGATTATCTATTGGGCCCTGAATCCAGTGCCAAGAGTTCTTGTGAGAGTGAAACAGAGGGAGATTACAGACACACAGAAGATGCAATGTGACCCCTAATGTAGATCTTGGAGTGATGTGATCATAAACCAAGGAATGCCTGGAGCCACCAGAAGCTGGAAGAGGAAGGAAATGAATTCATCCTTAGAGGCTCTGCAGGCAGCATGGTCATGCTGAATTTCAGACTTAGAGCCTGTAGAGCTGTGAGGGAATACATATATGTTGTTTTAAACTGTCATATTTGTGGTAATTTCTTCTAGCAGCCTCAGAAAACTAATGCAGTACTTATAACTAGGTAGTTTTAAACTTTTTAAATATGTATTTCTATTATGTCCAAAGTTTCTTTTAAAAAAGTTTTTTTTCCTAATGTTTATGTTTGAGAGAGACAGAGCACAAGTGAGGTAGGGGCAGAGAGAGAGGGAGACACAGAATCCGAAGCAGGATCTAGGCTCTGAGCTGTCAGCACAGAGCCGGACATGGGACTCAAACCCATGAACCATGAGATCATGACCTGAGCTGAAGTCAGGTGCTTAACCAACTGAGCCATTCAGGCACCCCTCATTATGTCCAAAGTTTCTATAGTCAACTTACTTAGGATAATTTTGATAATAACATAAAATAAATTTTTGTTTAAATAATAAAAAATTTTAAATGGCATTTAAGAAGATTCCATGATGGTAAATAGGGCATGCTATGAATTTTTTGTTTTTGTTTTTGTTTTGCTTCCATCTGTGGGCAATGTGGAACCTTAAATACTCAGAAATTCTAATGAGAAACGCAAGGAAGATAACCTGAAACTGTTCTGGAAATTAACACAATTCTTAGCAGTAATAGAGGACATAGAGCTTTTTATCTCCAAGCAGTGTCCTAGCCCAGCAAGGAATCAAATATTTTATAGTGCAATCAAGAGCTCAAAGGCAGATGATACAACACCAAATGGAAGTTTAAGTCTCTTGGGGAGAGCAGTCTCAAAACCTGATTCTTGCTAACAGGAATCAGATTTGAGCCTAACTTTAGCTTGTTTATACTTTGTTCTAAATTGTTTAACTAACATTTAAACAAGTGATTTGATTGTTACACTTTACTATTCTAATATAAAATTCCATTCGTATAGGAAAAGCCCAAATGAGGTGGAAAGATTTGAAACCTGAAACCAAAGCTAAGCATCCCTGTGCATTTGTTGGCTGTAAACCAAAATCTAGATCAATACATCTATGAAAAATAGCCCTGGAATGCTGGCTTTACAAACGAAAGTCACTTGTTGGTAAACATCACCAACTCAAAGTAGTTTATTAACTAAAGGATGTAAGATGTGGTTACTGTCCTTTGAATGTAGGAAATATACTAAAACAGAGACTCTAGTTTTGTTATTTTACAACTGCACTACTTGGATACATTGCATATAAATGTGATTTTGATAAAGAATTTCAGGAAAGAAAAAGATATAGGCCACCTTATTAACTTGGCACTCATTTAGCTTATGAAAAATTCATGAAAATTTTAATACACAAGCAAACTTTAAGGTAGATTAAGTTGATTAATTTCTAGATAAACTCAGTTCTAAAATCCTTTCACATGCGGTATTTCCCCTCTGCTTTCATGTTGTCTCTAGAATTAATCTAAACAACATTTATGTAAGTCAGGTGTGTGTGAAGTGTGATTGAGGGCATATATTTTTATTCAGAGAGCTATTTTTCATCCTCAGTTTGTGTAAAACCTCTTCTTTTTTCATTGTATACTCCGTGTAGGATACATGATGAAAATTTTTCAATTATGGTCATTTCTCCCTATTGAGTTTTATATTCAGATTCCATTTATTTGCATATGTGTTGAATAGAAACTTATTCAAGACACTATTAGGTAGAAGCTATGTAAATATATTTTACTTCACATCAGATCTTTATCATACCTCCTTCTTGTTGACAATAGCCTCCAGATGGGAATGTGCATGTGTAATCGGTAAATTAGCTATCATCACTACCCTAAAGGTTTAACTCACATTGTATGCATTTCTTTCCCCACATCTCTGAAAAATCCCAAGAGGACTTTACATCATCATAGTCCCTTCTGGCTCTATTTTTCTACTTCTGCTTAATTAGCTTAGTTTATAGATTTTCTTGCTTTTTCCCATATGCAGTTAGTATTTGGCCTCACATGGACCCAGCTGTGAAACTCAGACCATTTTCTTAATGTCCACAAAGATAACCTCTCTTGCTCAAAGCTATCTTTGTATATAGACTTGATGCATGATGCAGTGGAAGGGTGGGTGGGAGGTGTTATACCCTAGAAACACAAATAACTTTGTAATGAGAATTGAACATCCTGTCTCATAGCAATGGGAACTTTTTCCCCCCACCATTCTTTCTGACAACCTAGTGCCATGTCTCTTTTTATTTTCCCTCTCACACCTCTCTTCTCCCCATTCTTCAACTCTTCCAAGCCAATCAGGTAGCAAGTTGCATATTCATGTCCAGACCTAAGAGGATGGCTTGATTTTGAAGCTCTAAGTTTAAGAGTTTTTTAAAGTCATTGGACTGGTATAAAAATGAATAGATATTGGATATACTATGACAGAAGGAAATCTAGCATTTCAAAGTGGAAAAGAGAATAGTGTTGGCAAAAGAGACAAAAAGTAAACATGAATGTGGGAAGAAACCTAGTAGAGTGTGGAATCATATAAACCAATTTATAACATTATTCAAAAATGGAATGATCAATAGTATCAATTTATAGTGATTGTGTAAATAAGAGAAATTAGAATGAGCAATTCAATATGGTGAGGAAAAGGTCATTCGTAATCTCTTCAAGACCAGTTTTAGTAAAATGTTTTGAGTGAAACTTTAGGATTAGGCAGATGAGAAATTTGGAGGTGAGACATTGGAGGTAAGAATTATAGAGAACTCCTTTAAGATTTCTGTTCTATTGCAGTTTTTTCTTAATGTTTTATTTAATTTTGAGAAAGAGTACAGGCTGAGGAGGGGTAGAGGGAGGGGGACAGAGGATCCAAAGTGGACTCTGTGCTCATAGCAGCAAGCCTGATAGGGGACTTTAACTCCTAAACCGTGAGATCATGACCTGAGCTAAAGTTGGGTGCTCAACCAACTGAACCACCCAGGTGCCCAGTTTTTATTTTTTATTTTAGAGAGAGAGTTAATGGGGGAGGGGGTGAGGGGGGGGAAGAGAGAGAGAGAGAGAGAGAGAGAGAGAGAGAGAGAGAGAGTCTTAAGCAGGCACCACATTCAGTGGGGAGCCTGAAGTGGGTCTCAATTCCACAATAATGGGATCATGACCTGAGCCAAAATCAAGAGTCAGATGCTCAACTGATTGATCCACCCAGGCTCCCCTGTTGTAGTGCAGTTTTAGAAGTTTAACAGGAAGATATGGGGCCTCTGAGACTTTATTATCTTAAGATAGAAAATTTTTTGAATGATTGTATGCTGATGGTAATGATAGACCAGGGAAGGAAAAAATATGGTAAAAATTATTAAGCAAAAGAATTAAGTATGATGTGAGCTGTAGCTCATTGGTGGGGTTGGTTTTAGATAGAAGCAGAGAGAGTTTATGTGTTTTAAGCAGAAAGAAAGACCGCATGATATTGCAATATCACAGTAGTTTATAGATTGTGGTATGGGTATTAATGGTTTGATTATACTTTTTTCAATGAAATAAATGCTATTTGCTGAGCTGAGAGATTGGAGTTAGGATGTTTTCCAAATAAGTTGCCATAGTATAATTTGTTAGCAGGGGTGTATCTGAATATCACCCTCAACAGTATTAGGCATTTGGGATGTTTTTTTAAAATTTAGGCAAAATTGTAACTTGCTGTCAGTTAAATTTGCATGTCTTTGATAATCTGCAAGTGAACTTTTTTTTTTAAATACAGATCCCTGTTTTAAAAAAAAGGTATGTATATATAGGAGAGACTAGAAATAGAAAAGGATCAATTTAATCCAAGATATGGCTTCTCAGTAAATTTATGTTTAAATTCTTTGCATTATTGGTAACCGTGTCTGCTATGCTTTAGAATAGAGTCCAAGATTCTAAAATGACTTTGGATCTTACTCAAGACATCACTTCTCCAGGAAATTCAGGGTAAATAGCCATGTGGAGACAATCAGCATCTGGAGAAGAGGCTATACAATCAGAGCTGATAAATGAATTTTAGGACAATATTTGTGGTTTTCTTTTTGCAACTAATAGAAATACATTTTTAATATCATGATATGTTATTGTATCTCCACGTCATAACGCTCACAGAATTAATAAAACTAGTCACATAACAAAATACAAAACTCAGAACCAGTTTTTGCAATCTATATAGTTAATGGAAACTGGATTCATTTCCCTTCTAATTTTTGTGTTGTTGTGACTTTCTTTACACATTGAAACAAAGATCAGTAACAGAGAGGAAATTAAAACTGAAAAAAATGTAGTTTTTTCACTTTTGTTGTTATTCACTGGTTCAGTAAAGGATTTCCACGATGTCTTACAAATCAGTTCCCTGGAGAAGAAGTTCTAAAGCTTAGATTGCATCGGTACTACCAGAGGTTAAATCTCTCAGGGTTAGGTGATTAGCTGAGGCGTGTGCTGCCGAAGATGAAGTCTGTGAGTTTTAAATTGAATGTGGTTTGCCAGAGATAATATTCCTGAAGGGAGCTTTGCCAGAAGCTAAGCTTCAGAGTTAAAGCTAAGGTGTGTTCTCATTTAAGATACAGATACTTAGGTACATAAACTTTGCAGTTCAAGATTTCAAGGTTCTAGTTATGATTTACTTACTGCATACTCACCTGGACTGCCAGGGGTAAGTTTAACCTTTGCATTGGTTTTAAGGGACTTAAATGAATAATTTAAGGGACATTGTCAACTTTACTGGAAATGGGTCATTAATGTATCTATTCTTCTTTAATATCTTGAACTAAAATAATTTTCCATAACAATTTTCCTTTTAAAACAGAGCACACACACATTATGTAAAGATATGTGAATGTGTGTGTATTGTACCTCTGCCCAGAGTGGTCTTAGACTTTTGCTTGGAAGTTTGATATTGATTAATAGGATTCTTAAATTAGTATCCGGCCATATTTGCAACTTCTAAGTCCTCAATGTCTTCCCTTTAATTTTCACCTTCATACTGAACTAATTACCAAGTTCTCCAAATTAATCTTTCCTAATGTTTTTCATTTACTTATTCCTACTCATTTCCCTACCCATCTTAATCCAAGTGTGTTGTTTCTTATTCCGGGATTATTGAAACATCCTCCTGCAGTTCTCTTTGCTTTTATTCCTGGTCATACAGCCAAACTTCTTTTCTCAGGCTTCTTCATGACTAAGTGTGCCATACACCCAATTAGTAGCCATTACAGTATCGGTGGAAACAATGTTCACCACTTAGACAGCTGGCATTCTTTTTGTGGTTTGTTACAGAGTGTGGATGCTCTAAGGTGGGAAAAAAATGTTTGACAAACTCAACTTTGAATATAAAACTCCATTATGATTCAATGATAATCATTTGGATTATCCAAGCACATGTTTTATCAATATTAGATTTATCCCCCCCACCCCCCGCCAAATTCTCTAAAGTAAATTGTATGTACATATACCAAACACTTATGGGCACCTGGATGGCTCAATCAGTTAAGTGTCTGACCCTTGATTTAGACTCAGGTCATGATTTCATGGTTTGTGGGATCAAGCCCTGAGTTAGGCTCTGCACTGACAGCACAGAGCCTGCTTGGGATTCTCTCTCTCTCTCTCTCTCTCTCTCTCTCTCTCTCTCTCCCTCTCCCTCTCCCTCCCTCCCTCCCTCCCTCCCTCCCTCCCTCCCTCCCTCCCTCCCTCTCTCCTTCCCCTGCTGGTTCTCTCTCTCATTAAATTTAAAAAAAAAAAAAAACCTTAAAAAATTAGCATAGAAGCAAAAAGCTGATGTTAACAGATTAAATAATATTGCCATTTATTTTGTTTCCTAGATTCCAAAGAGGTTTCCATTCTTCAATGAAGGATACATGTTTCTTCTGTATTTTTCCACAGTAAAATTGAGTTTATTCTAAGTTATATCTGAGAGTAAAAACAAAACACAATTCTTTCAGAATGTGATTTCCTGGATATGTGGCAAAACCTGAAGTAAAACCAGGTTGTACTATGTTGTCTATGTGCACAGTTAAAGAATGTTCAACATCACAACTTAGAAACCGTATCAGAGAGCATGGCCACAAACAGCATGCACGGCACAGCTTTAGAGTTCTCAGAGGCACTTATTAGGTCAGTAATTAGATGAATCTAGAAGCTCTTCTGTCGTTTTTGTAAATAATACCATGACACTCATTCTCTCTGTCCTTTGGTAGTCACTAGTTATGTTCCAGGACAGAATGGTCTTAGTCTTTTTTGAAGTGTATCAGTTTCATTCCACAGTCTTCCTTAGCCAATCCTCTTCTGCCTTTTCCCCATAATCCTATTCTCCTTTAAATAGGGTGATGATAAATTTTGGCTTGTTCCAGTTTTGAAATAATCCAGTTGTTCTGGAATAGCTGTTCTAGTTGGGCAATGAATTAAGATTGTCCTGCCTTTAAGCTTCACCTCATTTTTTACCTCAATTAGATATGGTCACTTTGTTCATGTTATACTATTGCAACACAATTATAAATATTTTAAAAATCCTTGAAACAACTTGGGAGCAAGTTTTGTGTCTTACTCATCTTTGTATTCTCAGAATCTAGAACACTTCTCCACATATGTTAATGCTTAAAACGTACTTATTGAACGAATAAATGAATAAATGAATATGTGAAAATTAAGGAAGAAAGGGAAACTTGGAGTCTTTAGGATACAATCAAACAAGTAGCCTAGGAGAAGTACTGAACTTGCTCTTTCAAATAGTTGGCCACATACCAACATTTCCTTCATCAAGGGTGTTTGGATTAAAGAAATTATGAAGTCTACTAAGATTCATGACCAAGCTATGGTGGTCTGCTTTTATTTTCTAGTTCAACATTCCCACCTCACCTCCTTTAAGAAATTAAGGTTGAAAATGTTAAAAGCACTTAGGGATGTTATGGGGGAATGTTTTCTGTCCCCAGTAGTAACTCACATTTGAGTTTTGGAATATTTCAAAGTATTTCAAATAACACAAATCCTCTGAAACACTCCTTTGTTTCCAGAGTGGCAAAAAGTTGGCATTTATTTTACAGAAGGTATATTTTAATGTATCTATCTTAAGTCATTAAAATTAGTATTGCCTAAAAAACACATGTAAGAATGCATACCAAAACAGATTCTATTAATGAGAAGAAATTAATCTTCTAAAAATAGTATTAAATATACATTTAAGATTCTCAATTTTGAATGGAACAGGTTTATTAAAAACTTTTGTTTAAATAAAGAATAAATGTTAATTTTCTACATGCTTGTGAAAGATTAATGTAGTTTTTTGAGTAGCATATGTTTCTAATACTAATTGAAATGAAACTATTCTTTAATAGATTTTGCATTCAGTAAATTAGAGGTAATAAATACTGTATATGATGCATATGTGAAGTGACTTCTATGAATATATTTCTTAGATTTATCCTAATAAAAATTGCAGTCGCATTTCAGTTATTTACTAATTATTTTTCTCTGTTAAATCTAAATTGAACTTGACATCTGTGTTTAGGCAAACTTTATTTCAAAATATCATAAATAAACTATATAAATCCTGTATCATTTTAAACACTCTACATTTATGAATGTTTTTTGTAAAACTTAATACACGGTAGAATTTTTCTTCAGTAATTTCTTGAACAAATTGCACAATTAGAAATATTTGGTTTGTATAAATTAATTACATATGAAACTATAATCTACTTAAAAAAGCTAATTCATAAAAATACTTTAAGGATTTTGAAATTAGTATTGACTTTGTGTATAAATTTACTTAGCTTTCATTTTAATGAAAAACTGTAAGTATTAACAGCAATGGCAATATTCCCTTACATGTATTTCTTATTTAAACCTTAAGTATCTCTGGGAGATAATATAAGATTTATTTTCACTCTATTTTGTAAGAAAGGGGCTGAAGTCTTAAATGAATTCAGAAATTTTAAATGACTTCTCCATTATTAAAATTAGTAAATATTAAATTTAGAATTTAGGCCCAGTGTATGAGCAAATTCCATATTCTTTATGCTCTCTCATACTGCCTCATTTATATTGCTACTGCAAAGGGAATCTTTTTGTATCTTAATTTATAATGGATAGAGAAATAGGATTGAAGTTAGGGATTATACAGATTAAATCCTGAAGTCAGATTGCATAAATTGGTCCTCTCAATTGTCTTTAGTCATCTAATTAAGCTTTATCTCTATTAAAAAATTCCTATAAATTTTGATGCATCTAGCTATCTATAGTTAACATTTGTTAAGGGTCGACTCTTTGGCAGCCACTGGGCCTTTTACATATTTTAGGTTATTATTCAACAACAATACAAATTAGGTACTATTTGTATTCCTATAACTCAGATGAGGAAAATAAGACAGAG
The DNA here is from genome assembly GCF_018350195.1 of Panthera tigris. Classification (NCBI taxonomy): domain Eukaryota; kingdom Metazoa; phylum Chordata; class Mammalia; order Carnivora; family Felidae; genus Panthera; species Panthera tigris. The sequence goes on from NC_056661.1 coordinate 84,714,830, forward strand.
GTTACTTGCTCAAATTTATGCAGTTAGTGGTGCAGCCAGGTTTACTAGAAGCAGGGATTAGTTCCCAACTGTCATAAACACATCCTCATCCAGTTGTCATCAGTTTACTTTATAGATTGGGCTTTCAGTAAAGAAATTCTATGGAAAAATACTAATTACATCAATAGGACAGTAAATTCTTCTCCTGGAAAAAGAATCAAATTATAATTTTAGAGCAGTTGCTTTTCAGGTTCAGCTAAATATCCATGTTATTTTTGTGAAATAGCATGTGTGTATCATAATCTTATTATAAATTCGATGTGGTCATTAAAAACATAGTATATAATAAAGCATGTATAATTGTTCATCCAAACTTTGTGTTAATGTAGCAAATTAAAAATATACCTTGCATACGTTTAAAATTAGAACAATATTTTCCCACTACTTTAATTAACGATGACTCGAGATGCCTGGGTGGCTCAGTCGGTTGAGCATCTGACTTCGGCTCAGGTCATGATCTCACAGTCTGTGAGTTCGAGCCCCGTGTCGGGCTCTGTGCTTACAGCTCAGAGCCTGGAGCCTGCTTCCGATTCTGTGTCTCCCTCTCTCTCTGCCCCTCCCCCGCTCATGCTCTGTCTTCGTCTCTGTCAAAAATAAAAAAAAATAAATAAACATTAAAAAAAATATAAAAAAATAATTAACGATGACTCGTATTTAATTTTGTATAAAATTACATCCATTTATTATACAGTAAAACGTCTTTAGTTCTAATGTGCATAGAAATGATATATATATATGTGTGTATATATATATATTTACCATTCAGAATGAGATTTATATAAATGTTATCACCATTTTTTAGATGTGTCCACTAAGTTTTCAAAATCACATAATTAGGGTACACAGAATGATGACTGGATTGTGTCCTGACTATTCTGTGCAGATTTCTAACATGAAAAATAATATTACTTTTACTTAGTAATATTTATTTTAAAAAACAGGTGAAAAGTAGTAATTTGCTATATAGTCATTCATACTCAAATGAGAATAGCAGTGTGTAATGGTGTTATATGTAAACTGATAAAAAGAATCACCAAGGAAACCCCCTTTTAATTACGCTTAAGGGAAAGTCTCATACCTTTTCTTTAGCGTAGATTCATTCCTGGGCAATATACAAACATAAAGTCATTACACGGAATCTGATTAAGATTTGTGAATAGCACCACCTTCTTTGGACCTTGTGACTTGCAACCAAATAGGGAACATATTTCAACTTCTTGATTTTACCATTATCTTAATTCGTATGACTATGCATTCAAGGGGCGCTTGATGGCTCAGTGGGTTGAACATCCGACTCTCGATTTTGGCTTAGGTCATGATCTCATGGTTCATGGTTTCAAGCCCTGTGTTGGTCTCTATGCTGACAGCGCAGAAACTGCTTGGGATGCTTTCTCTCTCTTTCTGTCTGTGTCCCTCCCCCCTTCTCTCTCTCTCTCTCTCTCTGTATCACAAAATAAATAAGCATTAAAAAAACTTTGCCTATTAGTAAAGTTAGGCTATTTCCTTCTAGAAGATCATGTTTATATATGTGTGTGTGTGTGTGTGTGTGTGTGTGTGTGTGTGTGTGTGTGTTCAGGAGGACTGAAAATTCCTTTTCAAATATATTTACACTTATCTTTCTAAATAGTCTATATGTTGTTATTATTATTATTTGGTTACATTTTTAAAATTTATTTACTGAAGTATGGTTGAGATACAATGTTTCAGGTGTACAACATGGTGATTCCACAAGTCTACATGTTATGCCCTGCTCCTCACAAGTGTAGCTACTGTCACCATACATTGCTATTATTTTTAAGGAAGCAACTGCATTTCAGCTGTCTTTTATTGCTTCTCAATTATAATTAAATCCCTTTTCAGGGGATATTTTTTGTCCACATATCAGTATCATTTAGCACAGTGTTTTGAATATATAATCACTCAGTAAGTATTTATAGGATTAACCCAATAATTAAATGCACTATTAAATTACACAGTGTTGAGTATAAAGTAGGCCCTTGATGAATAGCTGAAAATTAACTTATTATGATGTTCATTTTTATATGAAGAGTGAATGTTTGTATAACGTATAGAGCAGTTCAACTTCATTGTAGACTCCAGTGTTGCACAGATTAAATCCGCTTTTATGCATGAACTGAAGAACTCTAATGAAAACTTAGGTACATTCCATTGATGTTTTGATGGATGGTCTTTTATACATTAAAGAACCAACAGGATGTAGTATTACTTAATATACCTCAAAACATGCTCCCTTGGTAGTGAGAAATTGAGTTTGCTGGTGACTTCAAGATACACTTGATTTTTTTTCTTGCTCTTCTGCACTGTTGAACTATCTCAGTCTTTTGTAATGTGACCCATTATACCTAGCTGACAGATGAAGTGAGAGCTCTTAAATATGTCTAAGTTCTACAGTAGAATATTCTTGTCCTACATATTTACAGATAATACTCATATGGCAAAGAAGTTACCATAGGCCAAAAGCAAAGAAAGTAAAACAGAGAGAGAGAGAGAGGGAGAGAGACAGGTGCAGGGGTTGGGTGGGGAGAAAAAGGAGAAAAAAGGAGAAGGGGGGAGAAGAAAGGCAAAGAGAAGAATAAAAGAAAAAAAGAGGGAGGGAAGGAGGAAAGAAGTAATGAAGGATGGATGGAAGGAAGGAAGGAAGGAAGGAAGGAAGGAAGGAAGGAAGGAAGAAAGAAAGAAATGAGAGGCGCCTGGATGGCTCAGTTGGTTGAGCCTCTTATTCTTGGTTTTGGCTCAGGTTATGGTCTCATGGTTCATGAGTTCGAGCCCCACGTCCACTGCACTGACAGTGCAGAGCCTGCCTGTGTCCCCCCCCCCTTCTCTCTCTCTCTCTCTCTCTCTCTGACCTTTCCTGTTCTCTCTCACTCTCAAAATAAACTCTAAAGAAATAATTAAAAAGAAATAGAGAAGTAGGGAGGGAGGGAGGAAGGAAAAGAAAAAATAGGCTCTTAAATGTATTCATTTGTAACTGGAGACCTATTTCTTCTGTGCACACTAGATGGGGCAGGGTGGATCCAATCCAAGAGAAAACTAGTTTTTGTTTCTCTGTCTTTCTTAGGGAAAATTTCAAATCACCACAAAAAAAACACAGCGAAAGAAAAACACAGTTTTAAGGAGATCAGGTTATCTCATCTTGTTTTTAAGAAATATCACTTCCAGACTTTGTCTTACATAAGTCAGAGATCTTTGTTGCCTTTGACATTCTTAAAAAATATGTGGGGATGATATTTCAGTAAGGGTTTATGTTGGATTTGAATGGGTATTACTTTTCATAGGAACATGAGTTAAGATGCATAGGTGTTTTCATACCTTCAGAATTGCACACTAGTGTATAACAGGTACATGAAATTGATCACAGAATTCTGAAATATATGTACTTATTTATTCTTTCATTTGTCAGGTATCCATTTATTTTGGCTCCTTCTGGGAAATTGTCAGGAAATACAAATACAAATATGCATGAGACAGTGTTTTGCTTCAAAAGCTTTAGGGTTCAAAAAAAAAAAAAAAAGAGGGAGGCAAACCTTAAGTGACTTAACTGTAGAGAAAAAAACAGGGTTGTTGGAGGGCAGGTGGGCAGGAGATGGGCTAAATGGGTAATGGGCATTAAGGAGGGCACTTGATGTAATGAGCACTGGGTGTTATATATAAGTGATGAGTCACTAAATTCTCCTGAAACCAATATTATACTATATATTAACTAACTAGAATGTAGATTAACTTAAAGAAACAAAAAACAACAAGCAACTTATGATTTAGTGGGGGAAATGCAGACAATTAAACACACCATGATTCATTTTATGTTAAATGCTTTAGAAACAGAAACAAGGTGCTATGAAAACACATAGAATTGGTATTTATCACTTGAGGTACCTAATTTGCACTCATCACTTGGAAGGCTTTTTGGAGGAAATGCCACCTGAGATGGGTTGTGTAGGCTAAGGAAGAATTAGCCAGTGAGATAGGAAGAACTCTAAGGGTGAGAAAAAAACTATTTGTAGTGGGACCGGAGAGTAGCATTACTTCATCATGTTGAGGACAGATGATGACGCAATTTGTATAATACATAAAGAAGATTGTTCTTTATTCCAAATACTATTTAGTATCGTAGATACTTGTATTTGCATTTTAAAACAATTGCTCTTTGATAAGAGTAGAAAATTTCTAAAGGGCATTAAGAATGGGATATAAGAGGCATGCCTTGGGTGGCTCAGTTGGTTAAGTATGAACTATTGGTTTTGGCTCAGGTCATGATCTTGTGGTTCGTGAGTTCCAGCCTTGTGTTGGGCTCTGCACTGACAATGTGGAGCCTGCTTGGGATTCTGTCTTTCTCCCCTCTCTGAATATCCCTCCCCCTCTCTTTCAAAATAAATAAACTTAAAAAAATAAAAAAAAAATGGGATATAACAATGTGAATTAAGAAGTCATTCATAGTAATTAAGTTAAAAAAATGTTGGTATCCTGGATAAGATAGCTCCTGAACAAATGGAACAAGTGAGTGGGGAAGGTTGTTAAGAAAGAAAAGTAAGATATAGAACTCCAAATTAAAGATTAGCCAAGAAGATAGAGGTGGAACCAGTAGTTTTAGAAGGAGATGTTGATCCCAGAAGATGATTTCTTTTTTTTTTATTTTTTTCAATGTTTATTTATTTTTGAGAGAGAGACAGAGCATGAGAGGGGGAGGGGCAGAGAGAGAGAGACACAGCATCTGAAGCAGGCTCCAGACTCTGAGCTGTCAGCACAGAGCCCAACGCGGGGCTCAAACCCACAAACCGTGAGATCATGACCTGAGCCAAAGTCGGACACTTACCACCCAGGTGCCCCAGATGGTTTCTTTTTTAGGTACACTAGGTTTGAAGGGTGAAGGTAGTCAGTATTAGAATAGTCATTATTAGCATAAATATTTCTGGCACTCAGGAATGAGAATGAAGCTGAGGATATTAATTTAAGTAATTAAAATATATGAGATAGTTCAAGCAATGCAAATGCATGGAATCAATTAGAAATCCTGGAAGTACTCAATTTATAAGGAGTGGCTAAGAAGAAGAGCTAAATAAAGGAAAATAACAGTGACCAGAGATAAAGGAACCTGGAGGGAATGACATCACAGAATGCAAAAAATAAAGAGCATGTTGCAGAGGGTAAATGAGGTAAGATTGTAGAGTTGAATTTAGGAATAAGGCAATAATAAGAGGTTATGACAAAAACATTTTTAGGATGATGGTGGAAAATCTAGTATAAATAGTAAATATGGACTTAAAACAGTTGGAAATAGAGTAATAGCCGAAAATATGTAGAGTTGAGGAAGACTTTATATTTTATTTTCTTAATGTATTTTGCTTAATGGTTTTATGGAGGGAGATGTTTGTACATGTTTAAAAGCTATTGTGAAAGAACTGATAGAAATGGATAGGGTGAAGTTGTAGGAGAGAGAAGATGAGGAGTAACATCCAGGCAGTAAAGGCAGATACTGTTGCCATGTGCCTCTTCTGTTTAATGACACTATCTTCTCAGTGTCTTGCTACAATATGACTATATATAGAGAAAGCATAATGTGCTTTTTTTTAAAACAACTATTCTGATCCTTCTTAGTCTATATACAGCTGTTTTATGAAAAATAAAGAAATACCTAATCTTTTGAAAGCTTACTCAGAATAACATAATTTCAATAATCATTTCAGTTTATCTTGTATAAAATTACTCAACTTCCCATGCTTTGATCTTAGATGATATTCATATGTGTTCCTGAAAGAGGATAGGTACCTCCTGTCTTAGTAGAGTTAGGGAAAGTAACATTCATGCTGGTCCTTGGGTCTGAGCTGTCTCTTTTGCCTTGGTTCATTCCTGTAAGCAGTGCTGGCCTCTTTGGCAGAAGTCCATGGTGGATGAACTCATAGTTTATTCATGTTGTTCAGGCAATGGTACTAGGAAGTATTGGGCATTTCTCTCCCATTGATTTGGTTTCCACTTAGTTCTTGCCAGCTGTGAACTCAGGGTTAACTATGCAACTTCGACCTTTGCTGTGAGGTCATCACACGGTCTTTCGGAGGTCCTAAAGCCATTTTTCAGTCTCCAGGGTTCATGTCACCTAGGAGCTTAATGTGGCTTAGCTAAGTTTATTTGCTACACATCTTTTTATTTTTCCTTTTTCCTTTTCTTCAATTTGTCCAAGTCCTCCACATTACTATATGCTAGGTTAGTAAAGAGTTAATTTTTTGTTTTTTCCAGAATCCAGAGATGGATTGGAGTACTTATGCTTTTCAATAGATATTTTTCTCTATATTATTCTCATTATTTAACAAATCTCCCCGGTAACAACTTTCAAAGTCCCAGAGAAAATTAGTAGATTCATTTTCCTCACAATCTTTGTTTCCTGTTTCTATCTCCAGTTCTGTTAACTATACTAAATCCTTCTTTCTGACTCTGTGTAAACTTTAAGTGAGAGAAGATATCATTTTTCTCTATGAATAAACTCTAGGAGATGGGTCATTGAGCATGCACTTGATAAGATAAATAAGGAGAACAAAAATAGCAAATTTTTTTTTTTACTGATTTTCCAAGAGATCAAGTACCAGCCTTGTGGCCTGGATAGAGGCTGTAATGAACCCAGGAGCATGTGTAAAGTGTAAGCAGCAACCGACAGGTTATGAGCCTATTGGGATGTCCAAGGCAAAGCAGTGCTGTAGACATAAGCACCAGTGATGCATAAACTATATCTTAAACAGAAAATCAGGTGCAAGACTCAGAACAGAGCACCACTGCCTTGAAAATAACATCTGGTTTATTGCCTGAAGCAAAGGATAGTGGGGTAGCCAGCTGGAAAGAGTGTGGTAGGGTCAGCAGCCCAAATAAATGAGTGAGCATGCCTTGAGAATTTACAAAGAGCTACTAGTCTATGATTCTCAGTCTTGGTTCCACATTAGAATCACCTGAGGGAGCTTTTATTGATCCAGGTGCCCAGCCAATGCTCTATTATATCAGAATCTCTGGTTATAGGGCTCATATTTTTAAAACTCTCTAGGTGATTTAATGTGTAGCCAAGTTTGAGAACTACCATACCAGAGGAAGAAATCTAAAAGGAGACTGGGAATCATGCTTTTGTGAAATTAGGAGCTCTTATGCTGTCATAATCTCTTTTCAACGTGGACACAAATTTCTTGTAAACTTTAAGGTGCTATCATGCCCAGTGTTTCTCTAAAGTTTGTGTAGTTGGAGGAATGGGCTTTTGTTAGGTTCTCCAGTATTGCTCTAGACCCATGATTTTTTACAGTAGTTTTTTTTTTTAATTTTTATTTTTTAATGTTTATTTATTTATTTTGAGAGGGAGAGAAGGCAGGGGGCAGAAGGAGGGAGGAAGAGTCACAGAGAGAGAGGGAGAGAGAGAATCACAAGCAGGGTCCAAGCTGCCAGTGCAGAGCCTGATACAGGACTCGATCTCACAAACAATGAGATCATGACCTGAGTTGAAATAAAAAAGTTGGGCACTTAACTGACTGAGCCACCCAGACTCCCCCACAATCTTATTTTGTAGGCTGTGCCACTGAGAATAGAGAAATGAGAAAATCTTTCTTAAAAAAAAAAGTTTAGAAGAAAAGAAAGAAAAGGGGGGGGGGACTGAATAAATAAATCACAAGGTAGAGGATTCATGAATCTTAGAAGAGTTATTTTTGACAGAACTCAAAACTAAACTTTTAACCCTTATCACTTAAATAAAGCAAAGAATCTCAGTTTCCAGATGGAAACTACCAAAGCTCTAAGCTCTGAGTTTAAGGAAATTAAATTATGTGCAATACCTTTCCAACTATCAATTAGCCGAGAAGTCATCATTCAGAAGTTCTGGAAAAGACTCCATTAACATTTGTAAATCAATCCAGTATTTCAGTATAAAGGCGATTGTAATATGGTTCACTTAATCAATATATTCTCCAAGGGAGGTAGAACAGCCTTTATGTTACTTGATTTCCAACACAGGCCCACACGTTGTTTATCACTGTATACTGTCCTTTTTAAAAATGACATTTTTATAATGCAAAAATCATGTTAGCTCACGTAAGTATTAATTCACATATTTCACTGTTGATGTCAGCCTGACAGCATTCTTATGAGAAAACATTACACATTGCCTAACGTGAATGTTAGCCCTGTAGGAGATAGCTAGAGATAAATTCTACCCTTTTTGGCCCATGACAACCACCGCTAGGAAAATGAACATGATTAACAAATTATGGAGAGATTAGTAACCCTTGTGTGTTGTAAGAATTACGAAAAGACACGATAATGTACAGGTATTGTATTCAAAATAAGAAATGCGAAGAAGACCTCTGGAAGAGTATATTTGCTAGCAAGCATCCACTTTTGTCATCCAAAGATAGTATTTTTCAGTATATCACAGTGAAATAAATAAGTAAATATATATGTATGTGTACACATACATATGTATATGTATATACACACACTATATATACAACATGCATATTGTATATGTGTGCATACAGGAAATATTGTATTGGAATAATACATAGCTTTCTTCAACCGCAATTTTGCCAATTCCTCTAAGATATTAGACAAGTTATTTAAATTTTGTGACTCTGCTAAAATGTGATAACTAAACAAGTATCATATATTAAGTCTTCAGCCCATAGATGATGCTCCAGAAATGTTAGTTGGGTAATTCACAAACTAAGTAAGACTTGAGTGATTAGTCCTTGGCAGCACAACTAGTCATTGGTGGAGTTGAGACCAGAACCACAGGCTTCTGGCTCCTCTCAAGTATTTTTACTTTTTCCTCTTAAAAGTAAGAGTAGAGGGAGGTTATGGTTCTTCAGCTCTCATAGAATTTGCATCACGACTCCCTAGCTCTTTTAAAAGGAAGAGACTACTAAGTAGCTTTTATATAAGCTGTCTGGAGATAACTATGGAGATAATTTTTAAATTCTTTAAAATTAGAGCTTTGAAGTCTATCTGGAAAGATACTTTGAAGTATTCACCAATGTGTTTTTAATTTTGATTTCCCCCCATATGACCCTTCTCCCCATTTCAAGGAGAGTAAGAGTAGGTTTACTGTCTCAAGAAAGGAAAGACACAAGAAGAAAACAAAAATTAGAACTAACTCAGTTCTCGTATTCTAAATTTCAAAATAAACATGAATTCAAGGAAGACACAACAGTCTCGACAAAAAAAAAGTCTTTTGATCTGCATGATAAGGTGTTTTTTAAGCATTGACAACTAAAGTCCTGACCTAAATAACATAGAAAAATAAATACTCTGTTAGAATGAGTTTTTGTCACCTGGTAAATCTCCATAAAGAATCTTGGAGGAGCATAAGTCAGATAGTAAGATAAGAAAGATAACCATGGACCAGTGTCCTCTTAAAGTAAAAATTACTCTTAGTGCTACACCCCTAGCAGAGTAAGAGAACACACAGCTTTCTATTTGGGATATTGTTAACGCTTAGAAAATTCCTCAAACCGTGGTCTTGAGAATACAGAAGTAATGTTTAAATGGAGTTATTTGGCTGATGAACATAAGGCCCAGAGCCCCTGTGAGCAATAGATCCTAGGAGTGAGCAGTCACATCATTTTATTTGTCTTGTATTGCCCCGCGTGGCACAACTGTGACCTGGAAAGCCAACAGTCTGGAGTGGGCAGAGATGAGGAAGTCCTTGTGGAATATGGCACAGAAACTTACATGTATAACATGGAAGCCTCATGTTGTGCTGAGGTGGAGAGTTGATTATGCCATGACCCTGGAGTAGAGGAAGTGAGAGGCTTGTAGAGTACAGGAATATGAACCTCAAGTTCTAGAGCACCACTGTTGTGTTCACATTGCAGCTTTGTCTCTTAATTGCTGCATAAACTTGACACAGGTTGTGTTTGTTTTTTTTTTTTTTTTAACTACTTTGTGTATCAGTTTCCCATTTATAAAACCTGGACAGTAATAACAGACTTACTCTATAGGGCTCTTATGAAGGTTGAATGAATCCATGTATGTCTATATCTATAGCTAACTGTGTGTATATGCATAGATAGATAAAGATATAAAGCACCTAGCATAGCACTATATAAATGTTAACTATTTCAAAATGGCCGTTCGTAGCAGATGCCAACTATGGATAGATGCACTGTAAGGACCAGTTTCTTACTCCCCACTTTCATAACATTCCATTAGATTTACCTAGAGTTTAGAACTTATACCAAGTTGGGGGTTGGAAAAAAAAACAACTAAATTTACTGGGAAAAGTTTAAAGGGACTATTTGGCAAGGTTCAGGTTTCTGTTACCAGGTAGAATTATAAATTAAGTTTTAAGTGTGTATGTAGTCATATGTATGTTCGTTTCTTTGACATCTAAGTATGCGGCCTATGAGATTCATACCACAAAAATTACACGATTAGAATTTGAAAAGCTTTTAAACTGAAAATTTCTTTTTAGTATTACAGTAAGATGTTTGTTGCTAATATATTTCTATATGTATCTGTCTCATGTTTGAAAGTTGATGCTATTATAGCAAAATAATTAAAAATCATGCTAAGCGATTACATAGTATAGTAGCATAGATTTAAAGTCACGATTTTCTCAGTGATAATGTTTTTAAATAATCTGTTTCATAACTGTTTTAATTGACTAGCAGGTAATAATAAATGAATATTATCTATTCATTTGTAACTCAGCGGAGAATAAGCTCATATTCAATTTAAGCTGTAAATTTATTGTTACTTTTGATTTCTAATCAAACAAAGAAAAACGATATTTTTAAAAACAGGAAAAATTATAAGAAATTTTTATGTGTTAAATAATGTAGAAATACCAAAAACAGAAATACCAAAAATTAATCACGTTTTGTTGAGCATGCTTACCATTTTAAGGATCTAAAACTTGTAACTGGAAAATTCCCAGGATGTCCAGCCTAAATAAAGAAGTATAAAGAACATCAAGTTGCCTTTAATCTTTATGAGTGGAAAGTGTGAGTACTTTTATTCATTCATGTGTCTAACCATGCTATTTTGTGAGCACCTTAACTCACAAACACAGATGTCAGTACTTAAAAGCTTGGCTTTCAGACTATAGGGATCACTACTTTCTAAAGCATTCAAAATGGGGAAAAAATATGTTCACTGGAAGTCAGAAAATAAAAGAGTTTTAAAGAGGGGAGTGCGGGACAACAAGATTCATGTTTTATATATTTTATCTAAACTTGTAACTTCTGAGGTGGCTTGGTGGCTCAGTAGGTTGGCGTCTGACTTCACCTCAGGTCATGATCTTGTGGTTGCTGGGTTTGAGCCCCATGTCAGGCTCTGTGCTGACACCTTGGAGCCTGGAGCCTGCCTCTGATTCTGTGTCTCCCTTTCTCTTTGCCCCTCCCCCCTCACAATCTCTCAATCTCTCTCTCTCTCTCTCTCTCTCTCTCTCTCTCAAAAGTAAAATAAACATTAAAAAAATAATAAATTAAAAAAACTTGTAACTTTTGTCCACCAAGGAACTTTCTCCCAACTCCCCTTCTTCATCTCCTCCTTCTTTTTTCTTCTCTTTCTCAGCAGTCTGGTTTTAGTCCATTTGGGCTAACAGGTACACTATACTGCACTAATATAGGGTGCTTTAATGGGCAAATGATGTCTAGGTCACATACCAAATTTTTATAGCTCTAGTTCATCTGGCCACTAGACTTGAGAAAGGGAAGGTGATAAAAGAAAAGATCAGGCCACTTTTAAATCAGAGAAAATTATAGTTTGTAACCAAGAGGCAGTAGTTCAACACCTCAAATGACTGTAGGGATTCATTCATTCATTCAGTAACTTGTTCATTCTATAGATAAATACTGATCACTGAGTGCCAGACACAGATCCATTAAATGATGGTGTTAAATCTTTTCAGCTAAATTCTTCCTGGTTCAGTCTTAGTACAAATACATAAATGTCAATATTATTTATCAGTTTCATGGGACATTATAAAAATTCAGTAATTCATAATATATTTCTTATATTCCATGTATTTACCAGAGGGAGTGTGAAAAAATACAGAGTTGAGTGGCTAACAAGTTCTCTTTAACACAAAGAAATAAAATATTGGATGATAGTTATAATCAGAAAAATAGGGAGAGAAAAGTTACAGGAGAGTACCTGGGCATAAAAAGAGCAGAGAGTCCTGGATTTCACTGATTTTGGTGGAGAGCAACCACTTTTGAGGAGCAAAGGTCATTTTATTAAGTGTGTCACTGCCATGGTCAAAACTTCCTAATGATTAAGCACAAGAGTATAATAAGGTTTGTGATGGGTCTTACCCTCCTTCCATAAACGAGTAGAAAATAGGACAAATTATATGAAACAAACACTTTTAGATGTTAGACAGCAGGAAGTACAGGACTGTTATCCCTGGAATCAGGAAAACAAATCACAGTAGCCTTATGCTTGGAGAAAATTTCTGGAATGCAATACAGCAAGGGGGAACCCAAACAGATATCAGTGGTTTTGCTGTGTTGACATGAGGACTAAACTTTTAAGATGCTGAGATGACTAGAATTTACAAAGTAGAAAACGTGAGATGAGATACACAGATAAACAGTTCCAGTAATCTACATAGAGGTATTAGTTTAGTAGAATTCCATTCTGCACATATTACCAGTAAAACTTCAAAGGGCAAGCAAAGAAAATCTTGTAAGAAAAGAACTATCAGGGAGTTGTAAGCCAAACAATTCCCAAAGATCACACAAAACTAGGAATTACTCAATTCCTAGTTGTGGAGTCTTATTAATATATGAGACACTGTGTAGAGATGCCAGATGGATCATGCCTTACTAGTAGGACTAAGCACTAGAGGAAATACTGCTCTAGAGGAAAAAATGCCCTAAAATAAAGAAATAAAATTTTAAAAATAATAAAAATAAAGTTAAGAATAATAATAGTGTTTAAGGTTTGGAAGGATCAAGCTAACCAACAAGTAACTGCCTTCCAAACCAGTGTTCATCACTCTTTAAAGAAAGACAACAAATGTCAGCATTTAACAACATCAAAGTCACAAGCATCTAATGAAAAAAATACACAGATGTGAAAAATTAGGAAAATGAGGCTTATAACCAGAAGTGATATCTATCAGTGTACACATTCTCAAAAATGACAGGAATGGGAGAAATTTTCAACAAGGACTATGAAGTCAATTATCATGTTCAGAGATTGAAACAAAAATATGAACATAATGAAAGGATAAATGAAAAATATATAAGGTAATTTATGACAAAGAAAAATATGAATATCTGAAATTTAAAAAAGTACTACATGGGATTATTATCAGATTAAGCTCCACAAAAAAAAAATAATATTGAACTCAAAAACATAGACTCAGTATCCAAAATGAAGTAAAAATGTATTAAAAAAACTGAAAAAAATACAGAGAAAAATACTTCTGAGACATGATTAAATAGCCTAATATATGTGAAATTTGAGGCCATTAAAGAGGATAGGGTGAGAAAAAAAATTAAAGAAATTATTGCCAAAATTTTTCCAAGTTTGATAAATATAAACCCACAGATTCAAGAAGTTCAACAGATACCAAGAAGAAAATAAAGGAAACTACACCAATGCAATTAATGATTACATTACTGGAATAATAATAAATAATAAGAATAATTCAGTCTTAGTACAAATACATAAATGTCAAGATTATTTATCAGTTTCATGAGACATTATGAATAATAAGAATAATATAAAAAGAATAATAAGAATAAAGAAATAAAGAATAATAAAGAAAAAATCTAGAAATAAATAAAAGGAAAACACATAGAAGATGGGTAAATAAATTATGGTCCACGTGCCAGATTTGGCCTATAGCTGGTTTTTGTATGACTCTAAGGGTAAGAATGTTTGCTATACTTTTTTTTTATTAAAAAGGAATATATGATGGTGACTGTAGCCCAAAGAACCTAAAATATTTACCCTTGTTATGAAGGAATAGAGATAAATATTACTGTAACCTTTTCTTCAGAAATTATGCAAGCCAGAAGACAGTGGAAAATACATCATTAAAGCATTGAAAGAATAAAACTGTCAACCTGGAATTCTTTGCCCATGAAAATAATATTTGTGAATGAAGACCACATAAAAACTTCTTTGAACCAGTAAAGCCAAAAGAATTTGTTGTCTGTAGAACTACATTGTAAGAGATGTTAAAGGATTTTCTTCAAGAAGAAGAAAAGCTATTTCAGATGGAAACATGGATCTATGCAAAAGAATGTGATTGATAAACATGTGGGGCATGTATTATTTTCTTATCATGTAATATATTTAAAGATAATAAGGAGGGATAAGGTACAACTCTTCCTCACATAAGAATTCTAATAAATGTAAAAGTAATGAGATATAATATCATTAGAGCTCTACAGCAATTGTCACAGGCAACATCTACCAAAGCATGTTAAAATAAGAGGGGAAAAGTTTAAGGTGAAACAGGTACTTTATAGCTTCAAATTACATCTCCTCAAATATTTATTAATTACATAGGGAAAAACATTAATGTTACAGTGAAGAAATTTGGCAGACACCACCTTAACCAAGTGGTAAATTTTAACATAACCAGTAAGAAGTCAAATATACATCATTTACTATTAATTTTATGCCTAAGAAGGGACATTAACTTTGTGGTATTTTTCCCTCAAATCCATAACCTCAGTCTAATCCTGAGAAAACATCAGACACATACAAATTGAAAAATATTCTGTAACATACCTGGCCATTACTCTCTAAAAGTGTTAAGGTCGGTCTTTAACGGTAAGGAGACTGAAAATTGTCATTGATTGGAGGAGATTAAGACAGGAAAACTAAACACAGTGTGGGATACTAGACTGAGTTTCAGAATAGAAAAAAGATGTGAGTGGTAAAATTAGTAATACGAAAAAAAATTTTGTAGTTTAGTTGATAATACTATACCAAAGTTATTTTCTTAGCTTCAATAATTGTATATTAGTTACGTAAAGTGATAACATTAGGACAAGTTAGGTGAAATTTTAAGAGAACTCTCCATTCTGTCTTTCCTACACTTCTGTAAATCTGCACTTGTTTGAAAATATCAAGTTAGAAATGTTAAATGACAGCTTAAAGCAAGATAAAGACAACCCTCAAGTCATACTGCTTCAATTTATAACCTGGCTATCCATTTAGCTGGTATATAACCTGATGAAAGTTACTTAAGTAAGCCTCAGTTTCCCCATGGATGTAATTCTCTCCATTGGGAGGATTAAATGTATTTCTAGATGTAAATGTTTTAATATATGCTTGACAATAATAAATAACTCTATTATGGTAAATATATGAGAAAAAATAGAAGGAATATAAAATTGAATGAAGAGCATCTATAGCCTGATACTACTAGAGTCTTCAAAATAAAATTTACCAGATAGCATTCTGTTATTATTGTTGCTTGTTGGACACATTGGACTTGAGGCTTATATATAATAAAAATTAAAAAAGCAAAAATACCTACCAAATTGGAAAAAAAATTGTGAAATTTAATTCTAAAATATGTGTATGAAAAGTCTTTGAATATCTAAATATCAAAATACAGGGTCCAAGACAAATAAATAGAAATGCTTATTTAATATATGGTAAATTGTAACAGTACTCTCTTCATTTTAAACGTGGCATGAATCTGGCAAGACTAGGTTTCTTTTAGACTATCTTAATTTCGTTGAATTAGATTACTGAAATGTCCAGATGATATCAGTGAGGTAGATTTGAAAACATTCTTGATACTAGTAGTTCTTTTTTTTCATTTTTATTAATTACTTTTAAATTTCCTATAAGATTTCACGTCCATGGGTTTTCTTTTAATAAATTAGATAATGGCGCAGTAAGAAAATTGCATGTAAATAAGGAAAAACTATAATTGTGAAAAATAATACAATTTTTTAATATAGTAACTAAAGTTTAATTGATATATATTACCCTTATTTTTTGACCAAGGTTTATATATTATGATATTATAGAAGAATAAGAAATCTTGACCTTTTTCTTCCAAATTCAATACTCTACTTAGGAATTTAAACATTTGTATAGGAATATACTCAAAATAGTCCAAGAATTTACCAAAGTAAAGCAAGAGTTGATGGAATAGGAAGACTTTTTTTTTAACATATACAAGTTTGAGAGCAGTCAGGGAAGAAATATAAATTCATACAATGCAATATACTCATAAAAAGTGTTCTCATTTTAATTAATTAATAAGCATATTCTTAAAAGAGATTTGACAAATCTTCTTTGGAGTATTTATTTGTAAAAATGACAGATTTCAAAAATCATTATCCAAAGTAAAGAAAACTAATTCCAAGTAAAATCATGGTTATGTGCAATTGTTAAATTCCACACTCTCCAAGTTTCCACTTAAAGTAATTCTTTGCGAGCTTTTCTCCACCATAAATCTGTTGCTTTTGGTTTTAAGCCTGTACATTTTGATGTTCGGTATCCTCATTGCTTTTTCTGTTTATTTCTCCAATTCACGGACTCACATCTTCATTCTATTTTGGCCCCCTATTTTCTTCTTTATAGTTGACATACATGTTCTAGAATATTAGTTACCATCATGTTCAAAATAGAATAGTCTGTGAAGTCATTAGAGGTCTTAGCTAAACAGAATGAGGAAGTTATAAACAGACATTTCCAGCACTTTGAACTTTTTGAGACTTGAGGGAGAATTACAAATTACTATAGAAATAAAACTGTGAATGATAAGTAAACACTGGTTTCCATGATATTCTCAAGAGTTTCCAGTACAAAGTGTGGTGTATATGTACATGCATGTGTATATATACAAGGGTGTGTGTGTGTGTGTGTGTGTATACACCCATATACATATATGTGTATATATATATAAGGCATGTCCTCACTTATGTGTATGCATGCATTGTACAAATGTATGTAAGCATGTATGTGCATACAAGTATGTTTTCATGCATACACGTATGTATATATAGCTTGTACATGCTTACATACATTTGTACATATATATATATATTGTATATATATATATATATATATAAGGTATCAACACATCTATATGTGTGTGTGTGCTTTCTTATGTATGTACCTGTACACAAAAGTTATACACACATGCGTGCATACACATGTCTATATTTTCAAATGTTGTTCACACATGAACTTGAGCAAGAGAAACTGAATTTTGTAGCAGTAATCAACACAGATGATCACTTTTAATCATTGAAAACATTTAGGAAAGATAATAATATCAAGAATAATATTTGCTGCATTGTATGGGTCATGAGATAACCTTCCTTCATTGGTAAAATGTTCTCTTGAATCTTCACCAAGATATTTATTTGCATGTTTCTTATTGAAATAAAGTGGAATTTGTTTGGAGGACCTTTTGTTACACCTTTAAATGATTGCAAAAACAAAAGTTACAATTGTAAACATATATACCTGGTGGGAAATAAAATATGTAAAGTCTTCAGCAAGAACTACTGAACCAAGGATTCTCAAACTTCTGTACACTTTAAAATAATCTGGCACAGGTAGAAGTATTGACTTCTGGACTGTAACCCTAGGGATCAATAAATAGTAAGTGGGTTCCAGAAATTTAAAATTTTATGATGTACCCTGGGTTATTTTAATGCAGTTGGCCCATGGATCACACTTAGAGAAAAAAGAGAACAGTGCTGCAATTTGAATTTCATGATTTTTCTCTAGGATAAGGAACTAAATAGAGCAGAAAAATAGGAATTTCTGTATAGAGTCTGCCAAGTAGACATAAATACTACAAAGTTACTTCTTATAAATGTTAACGTTTGTAGGCATGTCTGTAACTACACAATTTTGGCTAATGAGGGGATTTTCATATATTACATGTTTCAATACTAAGCGGGGAGGTAAACTTTATCAAATTTAAGTAGTATACTTCATACGGACCTATCGAGATTCAGGACTCTTGATGCATGTTAATGAAATAGCTATAAGCTTATAGGTGCCAGGGCCAAAGGTAAGAGACAGATTTATTTAAAACACATTTTTAAAGCCATTTGGGATTCCAATCATTAATCATTCATCTCTTGATGAATGTATGGTAGCAGTCAAGTCAAACATGCCTGCTGTGTTGCACCTAGAAAAGTCCATTCTGAGGTTTCACTGACTCCGGTGGAATGTTTGATGGCAACATCAGCTAAGCAGATGTGGCAGGAGAGTGGCACTGGCTGCAGCAGTCAAAGGAATCCAGAGCTGCAAACTTCAGATGCATACTAAATGACATAATAGACCAAATCATATGCCTTAAAGCATTCACAGTCCTTGAAATACTACATTATTACTTAGCATTTCTCAAGGATAGTATATGCTAGTGGGGATATAGATGTTCTTTTCTGTCAATTCTTTGTGTCACTTGCTGTAAACTTGAATTCAAACAAGCTATTCAACTAAATCATATTTCAACAAGACCTGGAAACTCCATTGCTGTGTTTACTTGGCCTTTTGTGGAGTAAAGAGCAAAATTTATGCTAGGGAAATATACTGGGTTCCTTTGACCCCACTATGATCATCTGTGGATATAGCAGTTCCCAGGCCAGAGACAAACTCTGTGTATTCATTATGAGGAAGAAAAGAGCCAATCAGCTTCTATTCCACTAACAACACTAGCAGACATATTATAATCATGACATATATTAAAAATAGCCTTGGGGCGCCTGGGTGGCGCAGTCGGTTAAGCGTCCGACTTCAGCCAGGTCACGATCTCGCGGTCCGTGAGTTCGAGTCCCGCGTCAGGCTCTGGGCTGATGGCTCGGAGCCTGGAGCCTGTTTCCGATTCTGTGTCTCCCTCTCTCTCTGCCCCTCCCCCGTTCATGCTCTGTCTCTCTCTGTCCCAAAAAAAAAAAAAAAAAAAAAAAAAAAAAAAATAGCCAGATTCTTGAGTGGTTAATTTTGCTAGAAGTAATTTCATGATATTCAGATAAGTGGAAAATCATGATATAGTATTTTAATGAATGAGTTATTTTGCTTTTATGTAAAACCATACATGTCTTTTAATTGGAGGAAATTATGTATCAGTAAGCCAGGTTTTCAAAAATAAGGACAGCAATATTGTGAATCAGTCTCAGATAGTGATTCTCACTAAGAATGTATTTTAACATGATGTTAAATAAAGCACAATGAAGAAAATTATTTATTGTTTTTCAGTGTGACCTATGGATAATAGAAAATAGACATAAAATACTGTATGATGGAAGTAAAACAATAAATAGTAGAAAGTAGCACATGGCCTGTGATGATGATTCATAAAGTAGTTAAATGTATAGCACAGATTGTATTTAAAAGTCAATATTTTTAAAAGTATTGGAGAGCATATCTATATGTAAGCTAAAACTACCCTATTGCTTATTCCAAGTTTTACCAACTGGTTACCTATTTTACTACTTGTTTTTTTTTTATTGTTCCCTAATCCATTTATTTAACAAGGACAGGCATATTCTAGACATTGGGATACAGAAGTGAGCAAAAGAGACAAAAATCCATTACCTTTATGGATCTTACATTTTAAAGGAGGTAGAAGGATATAGGAGATAAACAAGAACAAATTTATAATTGTTAGGGTGGAAAATAAGTCAGGGACATTGCATATATTTCTGTGGGGTTTTGATGGGGACAAATTGAGATTTTAAATAGTGGGCCAGGAAAAAATCTTATGAGAAGCTGAGATATAAAGAGAGATCTTAAGTTGTCAAGGGAGAAACTTATGTGGACATTTATGGGGACAGTACTGCAGTCAGAGAGGACAGCAAAAGATAAGATCAACATAAAAGCAATGCCTGGTGTATTTAAGAAGGCAAAGGAGAATGAACAAAGAAAAGAATTCTAGGAAAATGGTTCAAAACAAGAGAAAGATAAGCAATGGGAAGTTCAGGCCATGTAGAGTTGTGTAGGATAATGCAATTTAAGGACTTCAGTGTGTGTGTGTGTGTGTGTGTGTGTGTGTGTGTGTGTTTCTCTCAGCAAGAAATGAAGACTTTTGTTTTCATATAAAAGCCTTAATTATTTGAGAACATATATCAACTTCTCAATTTACTTAAAAAAATAGCTTTGTTTATATCTTCTTCAGTTTCCTTCATAAGCTTTCTATAGTTTGCAGCAGAATCGGGAACCCTCTTGCACTGTTGGTGGGAATGCAAATTGGTGCAGCCACTCTGGAAAACAGTGTGGAGGTTCCTCAAAAAATTAAAACTAGACCTACCCTATGACCCAGCAATAGCACTGCTAGGAATTTACCCAAGGGATACAGGAGTACTGATGCATAGGGGCACTTGTACCCCAATGTTTATAGCAGCACTCTCAACAATAGCCAAATTATGGAAAGAGCCTAAATGTCCATCCACTGATGAATGGATAAAAAAACTTGTGGTTTATATACACAATGGAGTACTACGTGGCAATGAGAAAGAATGAAATATGGCCCTTTGTAGCAACATGGATGGAACTGGAGAGTGTGATGCTAAGTGAAATAAGCCATATAGAGAAAGACAGATACCATATGGTTTCACTCTTATGTGAATCCTGAGAAACTTAACAGAAACCCATGGGGGAGGGGAAGGAAAAAAAAATGAGGTTAGAGTGGAAGAGAGCCAAAGCATAAGAGACTCTTAAAAACTGAGAACAAACTGAGGGTTGATGGGGAGTGGGAGGGAGGGGAGGGTGGGTGATGGGTATTGAGGAGGGCACCTTTTGGGATGAGCACTGGGTGTTGTATGGAAACCAATTTGACAATAAACTTCATATATTGAAAAAAAAATAGCTTTGTTAAGTGTTCAAAGTGCCCGTAACTGAGCTAGAAAGGAGAAACATGAGACTGAGAGAATGAGACACAGTACCCTCCCTCAGTGAGATGACAATCTGTTTGGAAGACAACAATTTAGAACAAGCACAGTTACTTAAGAAGTTCTATGAAAGGGAACACTACAGAGTACTTGGTTAGCACATAGGAGGAGCCTCTAAGGAATCAAGGAATGGTTTCCCAAGGGAAGTCACATGCAAGTTGAGACATGAAAGATCAATAGAAGTTAACCAGCGCAGTGAGAGGGAGGGAGGGCTGTGATAGTGTGAGTGTGTGAGTGTGTGTGTGTGTGTGTGTAACACATCTGGTTGCAAAGGAAGAAGTGAGTGCTAGTCAGAGATTGCATAACTGGAAAGTTTACATTTGATAGTGTACATATACAAGAAAGCAAAGCAGAATGGGAATTTGGAGGAGAATAGAAAGTACAAAGGTCCAACTGGAAAGGTGTGCAAGAACTTTTATTTCCCTGATTAAGGACTGTATCCTGAGGTTACCAGAAGACTCAAAGGATTTTAAATTGAAAAACAATTGTTTCCATTTTTATTTCAAAAGGTCAATTTTGATAGAGTACCTAACAATGGTTAAGTAGTTTTGGAGGCAATTCAGACAAAATGTGATGGAGGCCTGGGTTTGGCAGTAAACAAAAGTCCAGGAAAGGGAGGAAGATACATTTCAGGCATTTGAGGAAATAAAATTTGTAAGACTTGGTGATTTATTAGTGGGCAGAGCAATAAAGAAGAAGGAAAATTACCTGGTGTCTGGGCTCGGCAACTAGCATATAGTGCCATTACTGAGATAAGGAATACTGTAGGAAAAGCAATTTTATGAAGAGAAGATAAGTTCATTCAAAGATCCTTATAAACATTCAAGTGGTGATGTTTAGAATACAGTTGGATATATGGATTTCCTGTGGAGAATGTCTGGGGAGATACACATTTAGCAAAGCTATATTAATTTAAGGCACAGTAATGGACGAGATTGCTCAGAGAGTATGTTTAAAATTGGAACACAGGGGAACTTCAAGTGATACTCTTAAGAATCTGCAAAATTGAGGAATAGAAAGAGGAAAAAGTACCTTTAAGGAGATACCAGAGGAGTGAGATGAAAATTAGGAGACTGTGGCATCTCAAGAAGAGGAAGAAAAAACAATTAAATGGTGGGCATTTTCATCTGTTTGGGCTGCGTAACAAAATTCCACAGACTGAGTAACTTACAGACGACAAACATTTGTTCTCATAGTTCTGGAGACTTGAAGTTGAAGATCAAGGTGTCAGCATGGTTGAGTGAGGGACATCTTCCTGGTTGCAGACTTTTCATTGTATCTCATGAAGCAGAAGAACCTGAGGAGCTCTGTGGGATCTTTTTTAAGAAGCATTATTCCCATTTATGAGGGTTCTACCCTCATGATCTAATCTAAGGCCCCACCTCCTAATACCTAATATTGAATATTAAGATTTAAACATATGAATTTGAGAGGAACACAAACATTCTGACCATATCAGGGAGAATAGCCAGTGTGGGTAAATACTACTGAGAAGTTAAATAATGTAAGAACTGCAAACCATCCATTATATTTTCTAAGAAGCCATTATTAACAGTTCTATGGAAAGCAGTTTTATTGAAATGGTGTGGACTGCAGAGTTTGAAGTTTGGATGTGGTGAAAAGAAGTAGACAGATGTAGACATTGTTATAAATTGGTGTGGTGTTCATATATTAAAAGTTTAGAAAGGAGTTCTGTTTTTAAAAAAAAATGTAAATTCTGAATTAAGTTCACCAAAAAAAAAAAAAAAAAAAAAAAACCACACACACAAAAAACAAACAAGAAAAATGGCCTAAATTGTTCTTTACACCCTCTGGATAGCAGCATTAGATCACATCCTCATGAGTATGGCCAAGAATTAAGGACAGTATCAACTGGGGAGGAATACATCCATTTTCAGAAGCACGCTGAACTGCAGCATGGTTTGCCAATAGCATACCTTACTGAGGGCAGACCCTTCAGATAATTACAAACACCAAGTCTACAACTGAAGCCAGGGTCATATTTCAGAAAAGCCATCTATAGAGAGCTGGAAACTCAATTTTGCCAACAAACACAGGGGCCAAGAGTATAGTTGATATCGTTCCAATTGAGTTATTGCCAAGGAAGGCAAACTATAGAGGAACTCGGAGAATTTGAGGATCTAAATTGTCAGGGCAATAGATTACATCCAAATGGGTGAACAAGGGAAGAAGGCTGGATAATATCAAACATGATGCTAAGGAATAGAACAGCAGGAAGCTAAGAGACAAATTATGTCTGACAAGAGAGGAGCAGAAGCCCCATCTGGGTTCCGAGTCATGGGCCAAAGCCTTGTCTCTGTTCTAAAATGTAAAAGCAACCTGTCAGAAAATAAGCTAAGGAAAATGAATGGCCAAGTATTAGCTTTCCTGAGTCCTTGTACCCTGATATACCCTCTTGTGGGTCCTTAGTCTGTAGATACTTAAGGCCAGAAGATTAATTGTAAAAACAGAGGGTGGGGAAAGGATCTATTGCATATTCTATAAATCACAGGTGATTTGTTGCAAAATACAAATTGTCCCTGACATGTAGTAAAATCAGATAGATGAGTTTAAACAATAATACATGTAACACTTTTACAAATGTAAGAAAATATATAAAAAAAATAACCTTTGTAGAGACAAAATTGGCTTTCTAAAGAAAATATGCTGAGGGTTATCATAATTCTGCCTCTTGGTTGATTCCATTGTCATATTGAGATGTCACCAGTGAGATGATATTGAGCAGAATTTTGATTCTCAAAGTTTTCTTTGGAAGCTGAAAAGTTACATTCTACTTTACAGGTATTTGTACTTGATTGTGAATAAATCTTTTTAAAAAATTTTTTTAATGTTTTTATTTATTTTTGAGACAGAGGAAGACAGAGCATGATCAGGGGAGGGACAGAGAGAGGGGGAGACACAGAATCTGAAGCGGGCTCCAGGTTCTGAGCTGTCAGCACAGAGCCTGATGCGGGCTCGAACTCATGGAGTGTGAGATCATGACCTGAGCCGAAGTTGGACACTCAACCAACTGAGCCACCCAGGCACCTCTATTGTGAATAAATCTTAAAATCTCACATCAGAAGCTAGCAAGATTAATAACATTGTTCCTTCAATGGGGGGAGGGACTCTTTATAAAGAGTCATATTTTAAATTTAATCATATCATTATTGGTAAATAATGAGATTATGTTTGATTTGGAGCTGTTATATTATTTATTACTGAAACATTCTAAAATGAAGCATGGGAGATATGTATGTCAAAATAAAGCAAAAAAAAAAGTTATTATCTGGAAATGAGAATATCAGTCCATAGGATATGCATAATGTATTTTCCCCAAAAGGTACTTAGAGAACATGCATGATAAAATGCAACTGACAGATATTTTAGTAACAAATGGTCTAAATTGAATAAGTAATCCCTAAACCTTGAGGAAAAAAGTCAAAAGCATCAATTGGGATATTTCTTTAGGATAAACTGATAAAAATGAAAATAATAATGAATGGCATGCTGATGAATGGCATGACGGTTAATGAGGTAAATATATCATTTTGTTTGGCACAGCAGTGATATGTTTCTCCTCTAACAAACAGTAATCAAGGATTATTCATCCTTGTGAATATTTTAGGTAATAAATATATACAGATGTAGCTATACATAAAAGCTTTGACAAGGTATAAAAAAATCAGTGTAGGGGCACCTGGGTGGCTCAGTCGGTTAAGCGGCCTACTTCAGCTCAGGTCACGATCTTGCGGTCCGTGAGTTCGAGCCCCGTGTCGGGCTCTGGGCTGATGGCTCAGAGCCTGGAGCCTGCTTCCGAATCTGTGTCTCCCTCTCTCTCTGCTCCTCCCCCGTTCATGCTCTGTCTCTCTCGGTCTCAAAAATAAATAAAAAACGTTAAAAAAAAAAAATCAGTGTAGACATACACTTTTCTATTTAGATCAATTAAAAACTAAACATCTTGTTTACTCTGTTAACAGCAAGGAAGTACGTCTCTACTGAGGTACCCATTTACCCCAAAGAATTCCGCAACTTTGATCAATCACAGGTGGTCAGACCAGTCTTTACAAAACTTGATTCAGACTGCCATGCCTATTAACTATTAAAACCAGGCATTGGAAGGTACTGTGGACTCTTTTCCATTTAAGAGCACATGCTCCTGCTGTTCTAGAACTCTGACTATGGTGCAGGGGTGCTCTAATCTGCCTATCTAGGCTACAGCTGTTTTACACCACTGAGCTGTGAACTTTGTTTTTCAAAGATCATCTTTTGACCTCAGTGCTGGATTACATTCCATTTCCTACATCTCAGAACATTCTCATCAGATTGAATTTTATATGTTAACTCACTTTCTTAGTCTCTCCACCTTTCTATTTATGTCACCTACCACTACTCATTGTTAGTTCACTTATTAGTAAGCTTTTGTCTTTTATTTTTGTATTTTTTTAATATGAAATTTATTGTCAGATTGGTTTCCATACAACACCCAGTGCTAGCTTTTGTCTTTTAAAATGCTCTCCCTGCTGGGCTCCTGGGTGGCTAAGTCAGTTGAGCATTCTCAACTCTGGTTTCGGCTCAGGTTGTAATCCCAGGGTCTTGAAATCTATCCCTGCATTGGGCTCTGGGCTGAGCATGGAGCCTGCTTGAGATTCTCTGTCTACCTCTGCCCCTCTCCACTGCTTATGTTCTCTCTCTCTCTCTCTCTAAATAAACAAACAAACAAACAAATAAATACTTTCCCTGCCTAGGCAAAATCATTCCTGACTGTATCAACACCCACCTGCAGGTATCCATCCACCACCTGGTCTTTCATTTTCTTTTTCCCCCCATTTTACTTAATTAATTTATTTTTTGGAGAGAGAGAGGGAGGGAGGGAGGGAGGGGGAGAGAGAGAGGGAAAGAGAGAATCCTAAGCAGGCTCCATGCTGGGTGTGGAGCCTGATGCAGGGCTGGATCCCAATAACCCAGGGTCATGACCTGAGCTGAAATCAAGAGTCGGGCACTTAATGGACTGAGTCACCTACATGTCCCATTTCCCCATTTTAATGGTATTTTTTTTTTTTTCTGCTCTATCTCTAACCACTCCTATCCATTGTTGTTTCCTTCTGGAACTTGTGATTACCAAAATCTATATCATAGCTTAATTTTCCAAAACAGACATCACACTTTTTGATAAGTTCTTAAAATTTGTTCTGATTTCATGTCCAATAAATTTGAACTCCTATCCTGTTGTAAAAAGTCATGTTTGATCAAAGATAAGCTTCTATGCTAAGGTTCAACGCACTCCTCCTGCTGAAACCCATCCTGTCTTGCCTTCTCATGGACTCTGTTCCACTTAGCCACTCTGTTCTTGTATCCCCTTCTGTGTGAGTATATCCATTAACATGTTGTCATATTTTCCATCTTAAAAAACAAAACCAAGTAACATCAACAATAAAATCCTTTGATTCCTCACTCCCTTTGCTCTTTTTAAAAGCAAAACTCCAAAACATGTGTATTATCATTGACTATTTCTACTCCTCTCATTTCAGGCTTTTGCTTGCATTGCTGTACTGAAATGTCTCTGAGAAAATACCCCAATGTGGAAAGCAATTTGTATAAGTTCTGTAATACTAATTTATCCTTGACTAGAAATTACAATTGAAGCCACATGCAGCAGTTAACTTTTTGTTGAGGAACCTGCAATAGAATTTGAAAGATCTTGATGCAGTGCTCTGAGAAGACAAAGCCATTACTTAGCCTATATATTTGGCTTGAATAGATAAGGAAACATTTAGCAAACCTTTTTTTCCCATAAATTTTAAATTTATTTTTCTGCATCTTCCTAGAGTTGAGTTTCTATCTCAGTATATTTGCTAAGGGAAGCATAAAGCTTTCAGGTAATCCTAAAAGGGTTATTTTAGTATTCTAAAGACTTAATGTAAACTTTGAAACTATTAAGGTATATTACAAGAAATAACTTTTGTTGAAATATGTCCTCCATAAATATTTTGCTTGTTAAGATTATAAATATGTTTGTTTTAGTCAGCAAGCATTTGAATACTTTATTTTCACTTTCTTCTCACTAAGAGTTTCTTAGTAATAAAACTCATGACTAAAAACACAATAAAAATTGAATTTTTCTTTATCAACAAAGATCTGCTTTGTCAAATCTAGTGTATAATTTTTAATTCTTCCATTTATGACTTCGTAGCTAATTATTTTTACCTTTTCCAAAGGCTTTATTCATTGGTTTGTTATTCTTTTGGTTTTTCACTTTTCATATTGACTGTTCCTTCTCAACTTTTTATGTGGAGCCTCCTCATCTTCTCCAACTTCCCCCAGGAGTTTTTTCTCACCCAGTCTCATGAATTCAATACTGTTACACATTTCAGATTGATATAACTAAGACTTTGCTCTGAAATCTGGAATCATTCCCCACTTGCTTTTCACTATCTCTTTTGGCATCCTAAACAGTGGTCCTATTTTTCTTGCCCACACACATTTCCTAAATCTGAACCTCCCCAAGTTTTTCCAGTAGAAATGGCACTTTTGTCCTTTTTTTAAGTTTCTTTATTTTGAAAGAGAGGGAGGGAGGGAAGGAGGGAGGAAGGAGAGAGAGAGAGAGAGAGAGAGAATGAATATGAATAGGGAAGGGAGAGAGAGAGAGAGAGAGAGAGAGAGAGAGAGAGAGAATCCCAAGCAGTCCCCACGCTGCCAGTGGAGCTCAAACTCATGAACTGTGAGATCACGACCTGAGCTCAAACCAAGAGTTAGACGCATAACTGACTGAGCCATCCAGGCGCCCTTGTCGTTTCTTACAGTTATTCAAATATAAACTTTAGGTGATATCACCTACTCTGTCTCTCACATTTAATATCATATATCTAAACCATATGCTCCCTTTCAATCCATCCTCAAGCATACAACCCGAATGGTTCTTTTAAAAAATCAGATCATTTCACCATTCTGCTTAAAATATCCAGAAACATGCAGATATTTTGAAATAAAATCTAAGTCCTTGCTGTGGCTTTTAAGGCCATGCCTGATTTGGCCCTGGCTGTCTCTTAGATTTTAGCCACTGCTAGCCTTCTTGTTGTTCCTCAGTGAGACTGTTCTTACCTTATTTCCTTTGGACTCTTTATGAAATCACTTTTCATAGATATTTTCTTAAGTGTACTTGGGATTTATGCCTCTCTTTAAACATAACATCCTCAGAGTGGCCTACCCCAACAGTATTTCTTAAGCCAAACCCTTTATCTTTAGAAGCCGCTTTATTTCCTTAAAGGTACATATTATTCCTTGAAGTTACAATTTGTTATTTTGCTTACTTATTTTGTATCCATCTTCATCAGAAGACCCTTAGGAATTTGATCTTTTGGCTCACTGCTATATGCTCACAATTAGAACAGTTCCTGGCACTAACCTCAATTAATACTTATTGACTACATGGCCTGGCCAACATCAACCTCCAGGCATTATCATCTTTCCCACAAAGTTCCAGCCACACCTGTCTCATTTTAATTCTCCTACCTTTTGTCTTAACATTTCAGGGCCTCTGATCATACAGTCTTCTCTACCTGGAACAATCTACCTTTTCCCCCATTTTTTTTCCTTTCATGGTTAATTTCATATAGTGGTAATTCTTGGCTTCAATATTATTTCTTTAGAAAGGCCAGGCAAGATTGCCAATATAACACCTGTTCCTGTCACTGCCCTACTACTTATTTTGTTTTTCTTCATATATTTGTTATTATTTGCTTTTTTTTTTTTTAGTTTTCAGTGTTTATACCACCCATACTAGAATAAGCTCTCCATAAACAGTGATTATATCTACATTATTCATCAATGCAAATAGCATAGTGCTAGGGCAGAAATTATACACTCAGTATGTTTGTCGAATAAATAAATATTCACTCATAAAAGTGAAGGGGGCCTGACATCAATTGCCTGTTATGTCAAGACCAGTTTACCCCATCATCTTTTGGCTCTTTTTTTCTTTTTCAACTCAGTTTGCTAGTCTCTCATATACATTCTTTCTTCAGTTGATTTTAGTTTTTATCTGTTATCCTCCTTTGTCACTCGTCTTGAAGATACCTCAAATTTAGGACACAGGATTTCAAGTTTCGTGATATCCCACACAAAAGAATGACATTGTACAAAAGACTTGGCTGCTTTCCTAGAACTCTGCATGTAAAAACAGACAGGGATGTAAAGGTTCTATTACTAATGAATTCTGAGATAATGAATGCCTTTCCTATTTCCTAAAGGATGTCCCAAGTGCTTTAATAGATTTTATGTAACATTAAAAATGTCATTAACATCCTTTAAGTTAATTTTATGATCTACTGATAGGTTCCCAAATGTCCTTCCTTTACATTTGAAAAAACACTGCTTTTGAATATGTATAAGATCTGTTCTTAGATGATAAATTAATTTCAGGACTCTGCTTCTATAGAAAGCTGTTGTTTGACTCTGGTTTAAATACACACACACACACACACACACACACACACACAGAGCTACATAAACATAATTATAAATACTTCTCTTAATACTCCTCCTTGGAGATCATCTTTTAAAGGGGAACGTGATGGTGAATTCAGTGTAGAACTTTGTTAGACAGCTCTTAATATTATTTATATTGGACCATTTTTGGCAAAAGAAAATTTTACATTAGCAATAAGAACTTTGGGAATGAGCCATATGGTCTACCAAGCAATTCTTCGTGAAAATACTAACCATTAAGTTTTTAGAGTTATTTTACCTAAACTATTGTAAAATAGACATAAAATTCAGATAAATTAACTACTGTTGATGACCTAGGCAAAACATTAATAATATGCTTTTGTTTTATTCTGTAATTGTTGTAACTACTCAAACTACATTTTACTTAAAATATAAGAACTTACTCTATAGTGACAAATTAAGGAAAAAATAGAAGACATTTATAAAATGTATTTTAAAAATTATGCTTGTTTATTTCAGAACAAAAGTAAAAGGCATTATTAAAATTTTAGCTAGGAATAACACCATTAAACTAAGGAATAAATTCATTTATTGCAAGATTTAATTTTATTATTCAAAGATTTCACCTTGAAACATTGTCACTAAAATATATATATTTAACATTTTTGCTCATGCTCTTTCCCAATTTTGAAAACTTGTATTATTTTAGGATCTGCTATTCATAGGACATACTGTGATCTGATATGTTTAATTATAACGTGATGGAATTTTCAGTATTCAAAAGTTCAAAATTTGTTAGAGTTCTTTCCCTGACCTTTATTCATTCTATATTCTATCTCCAGGCAATATGTAGATGTTAACTTTTAGCCACCTGCCTCGTGGTTGAAAATGTCATTTGTCTAAAGAGCCAAGGGCCTGAGCTGGCATTGGTTTCCTCTGTTGGGAAGTGGATATTCAAGTTGAGTGCCTACCATTTATGTCCAAAATTCTGCAGAAAATTTCTGAGCTCCCACTACAGCAAATAGTGTGGGTAGAATGACCTCTGTTCTTTTTAAGTAATCTTTTATAAACAAGAGCTTGCTAGATCAAGATAAGAGTTAGTCATAAACAGCCTTACAACAAAATTGCATTTGACTTCCTCCTATAGCAAGTGTTACTAGATCTTTTGATTTTTCTTTTGCAAATTTTGGAAAACAAAGGAACACAACTTCTCCAATATAAACACAGGAGACATACATATCAAAAAAAGAAAACAGGTTGGTAGGATTTCTAAATTAAAGATTTTTGAGTAGAAAATCTGTTTATGTTGCTAAATCTCCATCTGTACTCAGGGAGCAGTAAATGGAAATTTTAAGCAAGTAGCTCTTAAGAACGAGGGATGTAAGTTATCAACATTCTGTTTTTTAAGAAGAAAACTCATTAAAGGATCAAGAAATTCATTTTACAATTGAAGATTTTTTCTCTGGAATCTCACTTAACCTATTGTCTCAGAATGTGTTCTCTGGAATATCAATACCTTTGTATGTTAATAGGGGTATTATTAAAGGAATTGGTTAACCTAATACAGTAATTTTCATAGTGTGCTCTATGGACCTCTGGAATCCATGGATACAGTTAGGATATTCATCAAGTTAAAACTGTTTTGATAACATTGCAAACATGTTTCTTTTTCCCCTCTGTGTTGGTATTTACACTGCTGATACTCAAGCAATGGTAGATAAAACTACAGTAGTAGCAGACTGAACTTGCCATTGTATTCATGATTGCCATGCAGTCACATTAAAAAAAAAAAAAAACCTCAAGATCCATGATGCAGCACTAAAAAATATTAAATCATTAAATCTCAGCACTGGAGTAAAAGTCTTAAATATTCTATGTAACAGAATAAGAAGTACACACACAGCCTTTTTCTGTATAGTAAAATACAATGCTTGCATTGAGGTAAAGCATTTTTGTATATGAGTTGCCATATAAATTAGCCAATTTTTAATTGAAAACATTTTTTTCTTGGAAAAAAAAAGACTTATAGGCATACTTGGATATTTGGCAGTCATTTCTACAAAATTCAAATGTGACCACTTTAGAGGCACCTGACTGGCTCAATTTGTTGAGAGTCGTACTGTTAATTTTGGCTCAGGTCATGATCCCAGGATTATGGGATCAAGCCCTGTGTTGGGCTCCATGTTGAGCATGGAGCCTGCATAAGATTCTGTCTCTCTCTCGGCCCCTTTCCCCTGCTCACACACTCTCTCTCTCTAAAAAAAAAAAAAAAAAAAAAATAGAATTAAAAAAATGACCAGTATGCACCTATCTTTTCAGGGAAAACATCTGACCTTGTTGCCAATGATAACATTTCAGCTTTCAGATGAAAATTGGAATTTTGGGAAACATGTATCTGTTTCATGCTCTAGACCTCCTCGACATTTATAGTCTCTTTTGATGTGATTGATAACAATTTAATAGTATGATTTTTTTTATTATGTTGTATAATGAAATACTTTGACATTTAATAAAATGAACATAACTCAGTGACTCAGTATATTCCAACTGTTCTACATACAACATTATAAACACATGGGCTATGGTCTGAATGTTTGTGTACCCCTACCCTCTGTCCTCAAAGTTTATACGTTGAAACCATAATGCCCAATGTGATGATATTAGGAAGTAGGGCCTTTAGAAGTTAATTCAGTCATGAAGATAGAACCCTTATGAATAAGATTAATGCTCTTTATAAAAGAGAGCCAGCCCACAGATCTAGATAGCCCCTTCCACTATGTTGAACTAATTATACCAAGCACCTAGGTAACTAATTGCAAGAGAAAAACTAATAAATGGTAAGAACCTAATGCTACCAAGCTCAAAGCAACAACTGATAATTAGGGGTGGGAAAGTAACAAAGGGGGAGAAGAAGAGAGAAGGCAGAGATCAGTATAGATTTGAAGTACTTTGTAAGTATCATCTTATGTAAATATTATTAAAATCATCAACAGCTGGCAGGATTGCAATCTTCACTAAGCCAAAACATCAAGATAAACAGAAACTCTGAGATTTAAAACAACCCCTGGCACACAAAAAAATTATCTCTAGGGCATTAAATATGTACTTTCATTTTGGCAGACTCAAGGCACAGAAACAAAAGTTAATACTTAGGGAGAGACAAATAAGAGATCCTCTACAGAATAAACTGATACTTAAAAAGGCAAGGGTGAGTCCATGCCTGTAATAGTAAGGCTCTGGGGTTAAGTCTCATATAGTGTTCTGTGTCAGTGTTGCCTGCTGGGGTTGTGCATAGTGGCTGCACTGGGGGAATGAGAAAGAAAAATACCCCCGCCAACCACTCCTGAGGAAGTTTGGTGATAAAGGAAGGAGTCACAATCCAAGAAAGCTGTGAATATGTGTGAATTTAAATTTTTTTTAATTGAGGTGTAATTGACGTATAACACTATATTAGTTTTAGGTTCACAACATAATATGTTAATTGTATACACTGATACGTCTGAATTTAATGAGCAGTAGATACCCCAAACATTAATGTAGTGAGAATAAGTAGACAAGAACCTAAATGAAGTTCAAGTATTATAAATTCCTTGTGTTATTCGGGAGGGGAGTAAAAGTACTGATTAACTTTTGGTTTTGATACATTAAGGGAATAAAAGATAAACTGAGAATCCTGTATAATAGAAAAGTGGTTTTGTTAAACAATCACAGCTCTCGGTTTGTGGCTGTGAATGCATTCAATCAGGCCACAGACAGTAGGGTTCTCTAGGTGCTTGACGCAATGAGAAATAGGGACAGGATGCTAAGAAGTCATGCAAGCAAATATTTAAAACAATTATCTGCTTCATTATGTGTAAACATGTATGTATTAAGACAGCTACAAAAGAATGTTCACTAAAATTAATGTTATTTACTTCTTGGGTATATATCATTGGATATATTCTAGAGTTAACCTTAGAAAGTAGGGTTTCAGATCATTTTGTCTCTTCTTCTATTTATAATTTATGAGAAGAACTTTAATAATAAACCTTCTTTCCTTAGAAATAGAAATTATTTGCTTTATAGATGTCATTTCAGTTGAAAATAAAAATGATCAATACTTAGCCCTTTGATTTTATGTAACTAAATACTGGTAACTTATGCAAAATTAGAATATCTAAGAAAATCACTCCCCTTCCCCACCCCAAATGTCCAATTCCGGCAACAGTATTAGGAAAATGATCCTCTCAAACACTCGTGTGAGTGGAATTTAGTAAAGATTTTCTGGATGGGAAGGCATACATAATAAAAGCTTTCACATGTATGTAAGAATTAGCCTAAGTAAATAATCTACTTAACCTAAAGATACACTCTAGAGTGGGAATAGTTGTGAAAGCAAATTTGGGGGAAAAATTTACTTGCTAAATAATTGGATGTTGGCTAAATAAATTACGGATATTATATTACACAGCCATAAAACAATGTTTCAGTTCAGAAGGAAGCAAACTACAACATGTGGACAAAATCTGGCCAACTTCCAGCTTTTATAAATAAAATTTCATTGGAAAAACAGTCACCTGAATACTTGAAGTGTTGTCAATGGCTGTTTTCATGCTGCAGTAGCAGAGTTGAGTGGCAGCTGCCATATAGACAATAGGATACTTTCAAAGCCTAAAATATTTATTTTCTGGATTTTTTTTCTGGATTACAAAAATTGTTCATTTATTTTGAGAGAGAGAGAGAGAGAGAGAAAGAGAGAGCACACCTGAGTGTGGATGGGGCAGATAGAAGAGGGGGAGAGAGAGAATCGCAAGCAGGCTCTGTGCTCTCAGTGCTCTCCAATGAACTGTGAGATCATGACCTGAGCCTAACCAAGAGTCAGACGCTTAATCAACTGAGCCCCCCAGGTGCCCCTGTTTTCTGGTGTTTGTGTAAAAGGTTGCCAACCTGGGGTGCCTGGGTGGCTCAATTGGTTAAGTGTCTGACTCTTGGTTTTGGCTCAGGTCATGATCTCACGGTTCATGGGTTCAAGCCCTGCATTTGGCTCTGTGCTGATGTCGTAAAGCCTGCTTGGGATTCTCTCTCTCCCTCTGTCTCTCTGCACCTCCCCTGCTTATACACTGTCTTTCAAAATAAATATTAAAAAAAAAATTTCCCTTTGTCTTTATGAATGTAGAAATTAAAATATATTTGTAATTTAATGGATTATCTGTGTCATATGATCTCCTCACTTTCCCTGTGACCTATGCATGTATACCAAAACATGAACATTCATAAACATAATAACTAACTTTTATTGAATAGGATATGTCAAGTATTGGTTTAAGAAATTTATGTGTATGGTTCATTAATTCTCATAACACGCATTATTATTTCATTTTACAAATAAATAAGCAGAGGATCTGGGAAATTACATACTTTGCATAACATGAGGCAAGTAGTGAGTGACAGAGGGAGGTAAAACTTGCACATACCTATTCATCCTTGTGACTGCTCAGCTATACCTCAAAATATAAAAAGTGTTCTCTGGATTCTTAGATTATGAGTGTTTTACTCTTACTGTTTTAACTTACATAGTCTTCTTTTCCTGTAGTGAATGTTTATTATTTATTTTATTATTTACTTTTATTAAATTTGCTATTTAAAAAATTCCAAATACAGCCAGTCCCAACTTACAGTGGTTCAACTTACAATTTTTTAACTTTATGACGGGGTGAAAGCCATACACATTCAATAGCAATAGTACTTTGGATTTTGAAGTTTGATCTTTTCCTGGGATAGAAATATGAGATAAGATCCTGTTTCATGATGCTGGGTCACGGGAATGATACACAGCTACGTGTGAGCCACATGATCATGAGGGTAACAAAATCAATGCCCTTACAACCATTCTGTACCTATACAATCATTCTGGTTTTTGTTTTGTTTTGTTTTGTTTTTTTACTTTTTGTACAGTATTCAGTAAGCTACATGAGATATTCATCACTTTATTGTAAAATAGGCTTTGTGTTAGGTGATTTTGCCCAACTGTAGGCTAATGTGTTCTGAGCAAGTTTAAGGTAGACTAGTGGTCTAAGCTATGATATTTAGTATATTAGATGTATTAAATGCATTTTGAGTTAGGATTTTATCAATTTGTGATGTATTGATTGGGACATAGCCCCACCATAAGTCAAAGAAGATCTGTATTCAGCAGTTATGAATTTGAAAATTGGTCAGATTTAATATAATTTGTTGACTGTACCTTCATTTTATCCTTTAGGAAACTGCAATTACATATTTTATAGGGTCTTTGTTGCTGGAGAAATGCTATAACAACTCCTAAAGTACAAATTTTGTTTTCGTTTTGTTTTTCTTCAATGAAACTCTGGTAGGTCTGAGAGATAT
Source organism: Panthera tigris (assembly GCF_018350195.1). Lineage (NCBI taxonomy): Eukaryota > Metazoa > Chordata > Mammalia > Carnivora > Felidae > Panthera > Panthera tigris. The sequence continues at coordinate 84,750,556 of NC_056661.1, forward strand.
TTAATATTATTTTTTTAAAGAATGCTGGTACTTAGTGGCAAAGACCATCAGCAAAATTTTAAGAAATGAAGAAATGCAAGGTTTAGCTTTTTTTTTTCTTCTCAAAACTTCTTGGAAGAGTGATTTATTTTCTTTATTGGTGGTTTCTCACTTTTTTACTCTTTCAATTAAAAATTCCACAATCCATTACACTCTAAAGGACACTGACCTTGTAAGGCAGTAGCCTTTTGTCAGGTATCTTTAGCCTCAAATTGTTCTGTAGCATTTGACATTATCATCTTCTTTTAACTCAAATAATCCTTTCTTCTGACATCTTTTGTCTTGGATTACGCCAGCACTCTCGCTCACCTATAGTGTTGCCCATCTTGCCATGCCATTTCCTTAGCCTCACATGCAGGGCTTCCATGACGGCTTCCATGGTGGCTCCATCACCATTTTATGTTCCCTTTCACTTCATGTCTTAGCCACACTGAGAAGCCTCTGGTTTTCAAAACCAATATGCCATTTTCATCTTTGGGTCCCTGCTCAAAGTTCACATCCTTCTAGCACATATTTTCTCCTTTTTTCCTGTGGCTGGTGTTTACTCAGTTTTTTAAGCCTCTGCTGAATTGTCACAGCCTCCAGAAAGGCTTTCTTAACTGACTAATGGGAAATTATTTCTTCCTTCACTGGACTTTAATTTTAGATTTTTTAAAATAACATTTTATTTTTGTTTTGAGAGTGTATTCTACTGATGTTATGCCATTTATTGACAGTGGGTAACATGAGTACTTAATAATGACCACTTCTTACTCATTTTTAAAAGTTTCTGTGGTACATACTACATTGAACATGGTATGTGTGCAATAACAATTTGTTGATGCTAATATTTCTTTAAGCAAAAACTAGGAGATTGGCACAGCATGTGTCTTCTGTCATATTACTATGGGTAAATCTGTGTAAAATAAATTTGATGGCAAGCATGTCTGAAGAACTCTTTGATTTCCGTGTTTAGTTAGTAGAGACGAGGAAAGGCATATAAAAAAACGTGCAATGCTTAGGAATTTATGCTTCTTACAAATGACTCACAATTTCAGGCATTTTCTTATCATGATTAAACCTGTGTGTGATTATAATGTGTAGATGTGCTTTAAAATCTGTATGCTATTAACTCTATAAAGTTCAAGTGTTTTGAATTATGTATCACTCCTGTATTCCATTAATTGGAGATATTGGTTGTAATATATGTCAGAGATTAAATACACTTTTGGCATTTAGAAGGGTGGGAATAGTAGGTTATTGCAGCTGGCTTTAATACTTTAATGTTAACAGGAATTTTATAAGTAAAAAACTGAATAATTTTCATAGATGTTTAATTTAATATAAAGTATTAACTTTTGTCTTAAGAAGAAAAAAAAGACATTCATTTTATTTTCCATTGTTAATCAAGTCTGAGATTGTATCTGTCTTAGTTTGGGTTAGGCTGAAAAAAAAAGAGCTTGGGATCTTTAGGTTGGACATTGTCATTGAGAATAGGAACCACTGCCATAGTTGGAGATGAAATAGGATGTAGGTCAAGGGGCTGTGGGAATGGGCACCTAAAGTGCCAGCTTTACCAAAGGCATACTATTTTATTTCTCACTAATGAAGAAAAAATAATGCTATCAATTATACTATGGTATAATTTTATCACTTAGGCATTTTATTTTGTACTTCGTGTTGAAAATCTTTTACATTTTTGTCTCCTTTCTCTACACGTGTGTGTATTTGGGTGCAAAATAAATTAGGTAATGCATTTGTAAAACTCATATTCAAAGTTTGATAATTCTGAGTGATATTTTGATCCTGAATTGTCAGTCTTTTTGTTTTTCTGCATAAATTGTGCTGTGTGGTATTGCATGTTAGTGATGTAGCACTTCTTAAAAAGCATATTCTTTTATTTCTTTGGGACTTTCAAGTCCTTATACCTTTTCTGCTTCACATGGGCAGGAAATGAAAAGTATGTCACAATTACTTCCTGGCTGGAGTGATTTAAAGTGTGTCTTAAAGACACATCTTGATTTCAGAGATGTTTAGGTGTAAAAAGAAAAAAAAAAAAAGAATATGAATCTTAGATTCAATGAGACATGGTATTTAGACCATATTAAATAAACAATGAAAACACTCATCAGTTAGCATATTCACTGCTTTCTACCTGTTTGTTTTATATATATATCATATGTTAGTGTATGTGTTTTATTATTAAGATAAATACTGATTAAAGATAATTAGATTGAAGATTAATGATTTGAATATTGTTCCTCTCTTACATAACATTTAAAAAAGAATGGTGTGATGTGTCACAGGAATGCCAGAGGTAGCTTTCTAGGCTATTTTGTTTAAGATTTAAAAAAATGTTCTTGTGTAATTTTTAAGTTGGACAATTAAAATAAAACTACTGATTTTTTAAAAATGTTCAGTCTGTTGATAGCAAAGTAATTTGTTATATGTTGGTCCAAAATGGTGATTTAGCAATTAAAATTCTAATAAATATGTGAAGTATACTACCTTACGCTTTTGATCTCCAGTTTCTAGGTATGTCCATCCTTCATAAGCTTAGAAGTCTGTGAAACTGAGGGGGGAAAAAAGGGAAAACAGCTGCCACTTATTAAAACTGTTTTTTTCAATGTTGAATCCTTTTAGAAAAGAAAGGCTAGTTACAAGGAATGGAGACAGAGTTTAAATATAGTCAAGATTGAAGAGTTGATAATCGAGGATTGGAGAACCTCATTGCTTTTGCATTCTTGCGTTAATGTTTTCTATTCATATTTTTATGCACAACCAGATTTAGGAACATGAATTGCCAAGATTATAAATTTAATATATTTGTTATTTTAAAAACACATACCATCCTGATATGTCATATATTTCTTCATAGCTTTGGTAAAAAAAATCTAAAAAATGATAGAAGACAAAGAAACATTTGAAATATGATCATTAAATATTTTTAGAAAAATTTTTTTTAGCCTTTGTAAGTTCTGGTTTTAAATGTTAGCACACGTTTTGATTTTTCATTCTGAGAAGTTGTATACAACTTCTACTAAGATTATTTAAACTGCTCTCTGCAGATATTCTTGAACATTTTCATTATAACAGTTCCTTCTGGGTGGGATTTAACACATATTTTAGAATATTGAAGAATTCATTAGAAGCTGTTTTCCTGGGGCGCCTGGATGGCGCAGTCGGTTAAGCGTCCGACTTCAGCCAGGTCACGATCTCGCGGTCCGTGAGTTCGAGCCCCGCGTCAGGCTCTGGGCTGATGGCTCGGAGCCTGGAGCCTGTTTCCGATTCTGTGTCTCCCTCTCTCTCTGCCCCTCCCCCGTTCATGCTCTGTCTCTCTCTGTCCCAAAAATAAATAAAAAACGTTGAAAAAAAAAATTAAAAAAAAAAAAAAAGAAGCTGTTTTCCTCACTTTTCTTTAGTTATATTATTTCTTGCTTCTTCTGCTAAAATAGGGTTGGACTTTGTACTTTTTTCTGGTAGCTGTGGTGAAAGCAGTAAATCACCTCTTCAGGGTGCCTAAGTAAGGACCAAGAGTTCCAGTACATCCAAGAAGATTAATAAGGAACTCTGCTTTCACTTAAGATTACTTGCCTGTATTAAAAGCCACTGGATCCCACAAGCATTGCCGTACTGTTTGATTCATAAATAAAGCTGATTTTTAACTAAGCCTATGTCATAATATAGTGTATAATTATCCTATTTTAAGTGATCACTTATCAGCTTAATATTAGAAATTACAAATTGAGCTAATTTTTAAACAATTCATCTTTTAAAATGTGTTTGTTATGAATCTATTCCAGCTTTCATATACATTATACATACACATAAACATCATTATATATAAATATATATATTTCAGTAGGGCATAAGATAGGGTTATTTGGTGATAGAATAAGCCAAAATAAGACAGAATATTTCAACATGGTCTTTAAATTCCTTGCTTTAATCCGTGGCATAATCCACTTAACTCACTTGATTAGTGTGTGTGGCAAGTGAAAACACAGCAAAAGTTTTATATCTTCATCCTTTAATCTACTCATCCATTTCAGACCATTAATCACTAGGTAGAGGGGAAGCCAAACCTCAGTGGCAGCTTTAGGGATGGGTATAGGGAAGGAGCATTGGATTAAGAGTCAGAAGAGCTACTATGTGACTTCAGTGTTGTTCTTTATCACTCATGTAACTTTTGGAAGTGACACATCTCAAGAGATCTCGGACTCCTCAATTTTGAAATGAGTGCAGTGGGCCAATGATCTCTATTATTACTTATGTATAAAATATTATAATTTAGAATCCACCACAGATCTTTTATTAATATTGAAAATCAAAGTTATGTCCTAGAAAATGAATGTTCTGTAACATTAATTATTGAAGTAATTATATTTGCACTTTATTTTCAAATATAATCTACTAAATTAATATTCTGGAAAGTTATATGCATTTTATGGTATTGACATTGTGAGAAAGTGACACTACTATAATAAAAAAAAAATTTAAGTATAGTTGGATTAACCCCAAAATTTGGAAAAAATCAAAGACAGATGACTTTTAATGAAAAGATAAAGATGACCACTCAAAAATAATATTCTGATAATACAGTCAAATAATTCCAATAGAAATGTAGAGGGCTTCTAAAAATCACCACAGCGAAATTTTGAAAGAACGTACATAAAAGATGAAAAATAAAAATCTAAGGATGAGTAAAAGCTTGAAAAATTGTTAGTAACCAAGTGAGATAAAGACTTTAAACATGTTTGGGCATGAAATGTCCATCAACTGATGAATAGATAAAGAAGATGTGGTATACATATACAATGGAATACTATTCAGCAATGAGAATGAACAAAATCTTGCCATTTGCAAGAATGTGGGTGGAACTAGAGGTTAATGCTAAGTGAAATGAGTCAGAGAAAGACAGATATCATGATTTCACTCATATGTTGAATTTGAGAAACTTAATAGAAGACCATGGGGGAAGGGAAGGGGAAAAAATAGTTTCAAACAGAGAGGGAGGCAAAACATAAGAAACTCTTAAATGCAGAGAACAAACTGAGGGTTGATTGGGGGGAGGGGTAAATGGGTGATGGGCATTGAGGAGGGCAGTTGTTGGGATGAGCACTGGGTGTTGTATGTAAGTGATGAATCATAGGAATCTACTTCTGAAGCCAAGAGCACACTGTATATACTGTACGTTGGCTAACTTGACAATAAGTTATATTTAAAATAAATAAATAAAAAATTCAAGTGTATTCTAAAAAAAATGGACATCTTTGAAGGGTTTTTATAGACATAATGTGGGGAATGCAGAAGTCCCCTGGCATACTGTATTAAGATGGCAAAGAGGAAATGCTTTAAAATCCTTCAGTGCCTTTTTTTTTAAAGAAAATAATAAAAAAAAAACAACCTTCACATTGTCACTGTTGTTATCACTGTCACTAAACTTTAAGTTCTTGAGTAAGTCAAATTTATTTTCTTCCCAAATATTTAACTTATTTGGTTCTCTCTGCACGGAATGTTTTTCTCTCTTTTCCGTGGCTAATCCTACTCTTCCTTTAAGACTCCATGAAATTTCCCTACTACAATCTTTATATATACAATTTAGTCTAGAACATAATTTATTTGCATATTTATTTAGCAATATTTATTTCACTAACTAGACAGAAACAATGTCTATTTAGGAATATAAACCTTATTTTGTGTTCCCTGTTTTCCAGCCATCTGGCACTGTGCCAGGAACATAAGAGAAAATAATAAATATTTAACAAATATAAGCAAATGAAGAAATTATGTACAGCTTATTATCTCCCAATATCTACTCCCTCCCCCCATCCTTTAATAGAATACTTTAATTTTGCTGTGCACATGGCTGCCAAGGTAAAAACATTCCCGGACTCTCTTATTACGAGGCTTATCCACATGACTAAGTTCTGGTCAATGACACATGAGCAGTACAGCTGTATCTTCTGACCTGAGCCCTTAAAATGAAAAGGCATGTCCTCTCCTTATCAGTGGCCAAGATCTGTATGTGATGGTAGGAGCTAGCACAGCCCTCCTGGCAAAGAAAATGAAAGCTACTTTTTGAGGATGGTACCTTTGGAAAAGGAATGCTACTTTTTGACTAAAGAAGTGAAGGAGCTGGGCTTGTTAATGTTGTAGAGTTAATTATTAGGTATAATCTACTTAGATTTTTTTAAGCTTATTTACTCATTTTTTTATTATTTAAAAAAAATTTTTTAATGTTTATTTATTTTTGAGAGAGAGACAGAGCTTGAGAGGGGAAGGGCCAGAGAGAGAGGGAGACACAGAATCCGAAGCAGGCTCCAGGCTCCAGGCTCCAGGCTCCGAGCTCCGAGCTGTCAGTACAGAGCCTGATGCGGGGCTCAAACTCACAAGAACTCCCAAACCGTGAGATCATGACCTGATCCAAAGTTGGACGCTTAACCGACTGAGCCACCCAGGCGCCCCAAGTTTATTTACTAATTTATAGAGAGAGCATACCAGAAAGAAAATGAGCACAGATGGAAGGGGGGAACAGAGAGAGAGGAAGAGAGAAAATTGCAAGCAGGCTCCTTGCTGTCAGCACGGGACTTGAACTCAGGAATTGTGAGATCATGACTTGAGTGGAAATCAAGAGACCCCTGCTTAACTGAGTGAGCCACCAAGGCACCCTTACTCAGATTTTGATGTGAGAGGAAAATAAATTTTTTTAAGCTGTTGGAATATTTTCATTTTTGTTACCATAGCTAAAACCTATATTCTAATATAGCTTCAGATAATGTCATCTTGAATGGATTCTAGGGACACTACAATTAATAATAATCAAGCACTGGTACTTGACAGCAAAAAACAGAATTTCCTTCCCAGTGACTAAAGAATAATTAGAGATTTTATTGGCTGAAAAAAAGAAAAAAATCTTTAAATAAGAATTGAACTGAAATTAAACCCATGGTTTGTTTTTAGTTATTTTTTCCTTTATGGTGGGCAACATTTCAATTATGGTTTAAATCTTTGTTGTAATGAATGATTTTAAACAAAGGCATGGGAGATGGGTAATTGAGTCGTTAAGGACAAACATGGCAGTAGAAAAAGAACTTTCTAAAACATAAAACAGAATACATTTCAAAGGAAGTGTGTCAGTTTTAGAAATATTGAGAATAGTTTAAAAGGTTTCTGGGTTTTTGCCTCTTTTCTTTTGTTTCTAATCTGCATAAGTGATCTAGACATGGAGACCAGCTGCAAATACGTTTAATTTGATAATATACAAAGACAAAAGCTGGAATAAATGCAAAGCAAAGTGAATGAGAGGCTAGAATCTTTGGGAATAGATCATACATGTGGTAAAAAGAGAAAATAGATTCAGATTTAAAATACAGATGAAAATATATTTCAAAAATATCTAAATATCCCCTTTAAGTCGTGACTATATTGAAATATATTAGCTAATTTGTCACAAAATAAAACTGCCCTAGTAAACTAATAACATAAATTATTATTCCTTCATGTGCATACCTCCTTGAGAATATAATCATTTGACTAACAGATATTATACTGATATCTAAGATAATTTCACTAATGGATATAATGATGTACATATGACTATGTATAGAAAAGGGAGGGTTTTGCGAGGAAGTTGTTATAAGACAGACTGGAAAATTTCAAATGCATCAGGGAGCATTCTTTTTTAGTGTTAAGTCTTGAATTGTCAGAGGTTTGGAAGAGGATTTGGGTTCCTATGATTGATTTTTACAGTGATTTTGCTCAAGTCCTTTTAATGTGGTTTACTTCAACATGTGGCTCAATATTATTTTCCAGAAATAAAATGGAATGTTTTATAATTATTTTAGCACTACCAATGGTCTCAGTCTTTTCATGATATCTGCATTTTAATCTTTATCCAGAACCTCTCAAAAATGTAGTCCTTAAAATGGTTTATTTGTGACATTATCAAATAGTTGGTATTCGTTTACTTTCAGATATCCAATGCTGAGATTCTTTAATTCCACTTGAAACAAACATTACTGAGGTACCTAACCATAATGTAATAACTAGATTTCACTCTAATTACTGCAGTAAATTCGAAGAATCTTTAACTTCTGGGTTTCTTAGAAACTCTTTACACCAGAGCAAACTTTTATCCTACCAGCCATCACTAAGGTTGACAAGGTTAGCAAATAAAAGTGAAGGGGATCCAGTTAGATTTGAATTTCAGATAAACAGTGAAACATTGTAAAAGATAAGTATGTATATATATGTATATATATGTATGTATACATATATATGTGTGTGTGTGTGTGTGTGTGTGTGTGTGTATATATATATATATATATATACATATCTTTTACAATGTTTCACTGTATATACAATGTTTCACTATGTATACATATATATATGTGTGTGTGTGTGTGTATATATATATATATATATATATATCCCATGAAATATTTGGATCATACTTCTTCTATTTTTAAAATATTCACTGTTTATCTGAAATTCAAATTTAGCTACCCTGGTCATTGGCAGCCCTAGTCATTGCTTGTCCACAATGCTGGGATTGATCAGGAGGAGGTTTGTCCACAGGAGGTTTTACATGAAAGAAGGTAAAGGACCAATTCCAAATGACAGTCAGTAGTGTGTCAATCTGAAATAAAAGTTTAAATAGTCATTTGAGGAACAACTCTGATTAAACAACTGGCTTATTAAATAATTGCATTAACCCTTCTCTATAACATTTATTGAAGACATCGAAGACCAAATCAGACAGCCAGGAGCTAGTGGACTAAGGTTAGATGGAAATCAATGCCATGACAGGACAAGACCCAACCCTTTTTCTTTCTATGCTGTGTGGCTACTCCTAGGAGTTCCCCTCCCATTCTCTACCAGCCAACAGCTGCTTTTATCTCTGGGGCCTTTACCAATGGAGAGGTGGAGCTACTTTTTCTGTAGACTAACTTGCTGGAGCGACATAAATTAAAGTCAGCTGTTACCAATGAGAGGGCTCCTGGTGAAATAATCTCTCACACTCTGAAAGTGTGACCTGGTAAGTCTGGGTACAGAAACCAAAGTCCAACTTTGATTCTGGACTGCTAACACCCTCTGGTACCTGATAAAAGAACACAAAAATCCTCCCTGAAGAGAAAAAAGAAAAAAGCATCTTAGTCCTTAAATTATATCTCAAAATAATTTTTCAAACGTATCTAAAAAAACAATCAAATATAATGATATTAAAAAGGAGACATAAGTTAATCTCAGCAGATTCAGGACGTAACAAATATACTTCCAATAATTTCAGATATTTGAATTATAGATGGTCCTCGATGTAGGATGGTTTGACTTTTTTTTTTTTTTTTTTTTTTTTTTTTTTTACTTTTTGATGGTGTGAAAGCTGTATGCATTCAACAGAAGCTCTACTTTAAATTTTGAATTTTTATCTTTAACCATATTAGCAAAATGCAGAACAATGCTATCTTGTGATGCTGGGTGGCAGGAGAAAACCATTGCAAGTTTGTCAGCCACGTGATCCTTAGGGTAAACAACCAATAAACTAAAAACCATTCTATATCCATATAACCATTCTGTTTATCTCTTTCAGTAACTATTGAAAGTATTTATAAAATAAATATTGAAAGTACAGTATTCAATAAATTACAGGAGATACTCAACTCTATTAAACAATTGTTTATTCTTTTTTCCAACTACAGACTAATAATATAAGTTTTCTGAATATGTTTAAAGTAGCTTAGGCTAACCTATGATGTTCTTTAGGTTAGGTCTATTAAATGCATTTTCAGTTTACAGTATTTTCAATTCATGATGGGCCTCTTGGGACATATAATCCCATTGCTAGTCAAGGAAGTTCTGTATTTTATTATAGATGGTAAAGAAAAAAAAAACCCTTTATATATAGAGAGATGATAGACAAATTTAAACTTTTAGATGGAAAAGAAACATTGCATATTTGAATGACTAGCAGATAAAATTATATTGAAAAGATGGTTTAAAAACATTATTCCAGCTGTAAGGAGAATTAGTGAATTGGAAGGTATGTCAAAAGATATGTAAAGGTAGAATGATGTACAATATACAAAAAAGGAAAAGAGACATTGATGATACACTGAAAAGATATATATACAATGCACAAAAAATATATTTATATATATGTATATTTAATGGATTGTAGAAAGAGAGAAGTGGGAGCAGAGTCAATATGTACAGCTATAATGGCTTAGAACATTCTGAAATTGGTGAAAAACATCATGCCTACATATATTCAAGAGGGCAAAATATCCCTCAGCAGAATATAGAAGAAGAAATACAAGTCTACAGACATCATAATAACATTACAGAAGAATAACAGAAAAGATCTTAAAAGGGCCAGAGGAAAAAGATTATTTTAGAGGAGGATAGGCTGACAAACTTTGATAGGTTTTCAAAGCAATAATGGAAGACAAAAAGAGTAGAAATATAGCTTCAAGTTAAAGAAAGAAATAGCCAACCTATAATTTAAAATCACAAAAAAATTATTGAAAAATGTAGGTAAAGTAAAATAATTTACAACTAACTGTACAAGAGAAATTTTATCACTAGCAGACCATTAAAACAGGAATTTTAAAAGGTGTTCTTAGACATAAGCAAACTATTTATATTAAAAAGATGTGCTAATTTAAGAATATAGTAAGGTTAAAAGCAAAAGGAGGGAAAAGTTAAACCATGTAAACACCACTTTAAAAAAATGTGGCTATATTATTAACAGCAGACTTTATTTATTTATTTTTTTTTTTTTTTTAATTTTTTTTTTTAACGTTTTTATTTATTTTTGAGACAGAGAGAGAGCATGAATGGGGAGGGGCAGGGAGAGAGGGAGACACAGAATCAGAAGCAGGCTCCAGGCTCTGAGCCATCAGCCCAGAGCCCGACACGGGGCTCGAACTCACAGACCATGAGATCGTGACCTGAGCCGAAGTCGGACGCTTAACCGACTGAGCCACCCAGGCGCCCCAACAGCAGACTTTAAAATGATCTTTAAAATAAAAGGCATTGCAAAAGTAAAGAACGTCATTTTATGATGATGAAGGTTGAATTTTCTAAAAAAAGTAATTGTTAATCAGTATGTTAATCATACCCAAATTATGGCTGAAGACATATCAGTCAAATTAGAATTGTGAAACGTTCCTGGATAACTCAGTCAGTTAAGCGTCCGACTCTTACTTTTGGCTCAGGTCATGATCTCACGGTTTGTGAGATTGAGCCCCGTGTGGGGGCTCATTGGTGACAGTGACGAGTCTGCTTGAGATTCTGCCTCTCTCTGTCTGTCTCTCTATGTCTGTCTCTTTCAACCTTCCCCACCCCACTTGCACACTCTCTCAAAATAAACTTAAAAAATTAGAATTATGAAATAAAATAATGATATGCATGATCATATTGATAGATTTGAAAATACCTTCTTCAGTAAGGTTGTTTCATACATCTATAATAAAGTGAGATTGTTTTGTCACATTCTATATTTCATCCTGGATTCCTTAACCTTTTAAATGACTTCTATAAGTTGCCTATATTAAGGGTCACTCCTAGCGCTGTAAAGTTTTATAGGTTTTGACAAATGCACGGTGTCAAGTATTGTCCGTTATGGTAGTACACAGAATAGTTTCTCCATCCTAAGAAACTCCCTCTGTTTTACCTATTCAGTTCATCTCCACTTCTGCTGAATTCCTAGAAACCATTGATCTTTTACTTTTCTTATAATTTTGCTTTTTCCAAAATGTTACATAATTGGAATTCATACAGTATGTATCACTTTTAGATTGGATTTTTTTCGCTCAGTGACATTTAAGATTTATCCGTATATTTTGTGGTTTAATAGCTTATTGTATTTTTTTCCTGAATAATATTTCATTGTATGATGTACCACAGTTTGTTTATCCATTCACTAATTGAGGGTACATTGGTTGTTTTCAGTTTTTGGTGGTTCCAAATAAAGTTGTTAGAAACATTCATGTGCAGATTTTGTAGAGACCTCAATCTTCAAATCAGTTTGCAAAATGCCTGGGAGTGTAATTGCTGACTGTATGACAGGACTTATAAGAAATTGTTAAACTGTCTTTCAAAGTCGCTGTATCACTCTGCATTCTCATAAGCAATGGGTTAGGGTTTCTGTTGGCTTGAATCCTCGCCAGCAACTGGTATTGTTAGTGATTATATTATTTATTTATTTACTTGTATTTTAGCAATTCTGATAGGCATGTAGTGGTATCTCCTTGTTATTTTAATTGTAATCTAATGAAAAATTTTATTTAATAGCTTTTTATTATGCTAATTTGCAATCTGTGTATCTTTGTTGAGATGGCTCTTTAACTCTTGCTTATTTTTAATTGGTTGTGCATTTTCTTGGTGAGTTGTAAGAGTTATTTATATATTTTGGGTACGAGTACTTTATCAGACAAATATTATATTTACAAAACACATATATCAACAGATTCAAGGCCATCTAGATTTTCTTATGATTTCTTCTAGAATTCTGTGTTTTTGTGTTTTACATTTAGATACATAATTGAATCTGAGTTAATTTTTTTGTGATATGTTTGAGGTGTATGTCTAGATTCTTTGTATTTCTTTTTTTTTTTTTTCCTTCCCCATTCCCTCCTCCTTTCCTCCTTGTCCTTTTCATCCTCCTCTTTCTTTTTGGGTATGTGGATGCTCAACTATTACCAGTACTATTTTTTGAACAAAACAAAACAAAACAAAACATATCCTTTTTTCATTGCATTGCCCATGCTCCTTGGTCAATGATGAGTTGACTGTATTTGTATAAGTCTATTTCTGCCATATTTCTACTCTTGTGTTTATTTATGTGTTTATTCTTCACCAATATCACACTCTCTTGATTACAGTAACCTTGAATAGTCACAAAGCTGGATGGTTTGAGTTCTTCAGTTTTGTCATTTTTCCTCAGTATTGTGTTGGCTGTTCTGGGTCTTTTGACTTTCCGTAATAAACTTTCCAATGGGTTTGTTGATATTTACAAAAGAGGTAGGTGTAAGTTTCAAGTAGATCCAATTGGTGGATAGTGGTGGTCAGATTTACTGCATTCTTAACTGTTTTTCTTCTGGACTGTTCTTCCTGAAAGAGAATGTTGACTGCTTCATCTGTAATAGGGGATTCAGTTATATCTCTTCTTAATTCTATGAGATTTGTCTCACAAATTTTGGCACTCTTGCTGTTAGCTGCATACATATTAAAGATTGTTTTCTTGGAAAGTTTATCCCTTTACCACTATGTGATGCCTTTCTATACACATATGTTTTCTTGTTCTGAAGTATAGTTTGTCTGAAATTAATATAGCTATTCCTGTTTCCTTTATATTAATGTTAGCATGGTGTGTCTTTTTTCATTCATTATGAATCGATCAGAATCTTTATATTTAAAAAGTGGGTTTGTTGTAGACAATATATAGTTGAATCTTGTTTTATTCGCTCTAATTATCTTTTATTTGTTAGATTTATATCATTCACATTTCAAGTGATTATTATTATATTTGATTAATATCAACTTTTTTTGTAACTGTTTTCATTGCATTTGTTTTTTGTTCTTTTTTTTCCTTTTTCTGCTCCTCTGTTTTTAATTGAGCATTTTATACAATCCCATCTTATCTCCTTTCCTAGGGTATCAATTATACTTAAGAACATTTTTATGATTTCCCTGCAGTTTGCAATATACATTTTTAACTAATCTAAGCCCACCTGCAAATAACACTGTACCACTTGTGTAGGGCATAGCTTACATTTCCAATTCCTCCTCATCCCTTATGACATTATAGTATTCATTTCACTTATAAACACACAAAATATTATTACTATTGTTACTTTTAAAAAGTTATCTTTTAAAGCACTTTAATATGAGAAAAATAAAATATTTTATTTTATCTTAACTCACTCTTTTTTGATACTTTTCATTTCTTTATGTAGATCTATGTTTCTGCCTATATCATTTTTCTTCTCTTTGAAGAATTTTTAAATCATATCTTGCAAGAAAGATATGCTGGCATGAATTCCTTGTTTCTATTTCTATGAGAAAGCCTTTTTTTTTTTTTTACTTTTAAAGAACAGTTTCACTTTATATAGAATTCTAGATCATTAATTTTTCTTTCAACATTTTAACTATTTTACTCCACTTTATTCTTGTTTGCATGCTTTCTGATAAGTCTGCTGTAATTCTTACCTTTGTTTCTCTTAGGGAATGCATTCTTCTATCCCCTTTTGGCTTCTTTGAAGATTATTCCTTTGTCTTTGGTTTTCTGCAGTATAAGTATAATATATATATATATATATATGAGTCATTGTTGAAGGGTGCTTATTCTGCTTCATCTTCTCTGAGCTTCTTAGATCAGTGGTTTAGTGTTTGTCACTAATTTTATAAAGGTTTGTCTATTATAAATGTGCATGATTTTGTTCCCTTCTTTTTTTTCTTTTACAATATATGTTACACCTTTTGAAATTATGAGTGCTCCTTTCTTTATTTTCATTCTTTCTCTCTCTCTCTTTTTTTTTTTTTTGAAACTCAGTTTGAGCAGTTTCTACTGATAAATCTTCAGTCTTTCTCTTTCCTCAGCAATGTCCAGTCTACTGATGAACCTATAAAAGACATTCTTTATTTGTTACTGTGTTTTGTTTCTAGCATTTCCTATAATAATTTCTCCCAGTCTCCACTCCTCTTCTGACATTTTTCATCTATGTTTGAATAGTGTCTATTTTTTCAAATGGGGCCCTTAACATTAGGTATAGTTGACTATTTTAATAGGCTTTATACTTTAGAGTAGCTCTAAGTTTACAGCATAACTGAGAAGTACCAAGATTTCCCATGTATTTTCTACCTCCACATCGGCACAACATCCCTCACTATCAAAGTCCCACACCAGAGTGGTACATTTATTACAGTTGATGAACCAACAATGACACATAATTATCAACCGAAGACCATAGTTATAATTAGAGTTCACTCTTGGTATATTCTATTGGTTTGGATAAACGTATAATGATATGTATCCACTATTAGAGTATCATAAGAGTAGTTTCATTGCCCTAAAACATCAGTTACACTCTGACTATTCATATCTCTCAAGCCCCTACCTGGTAACCACTGATCTTTTTCCATCTTCATAAGATTATCTTTTTCAGAATGCCGTATTGTTGGAATCATACAATATATGGCCTTTTTAGATTAGAGTCCTTTATTTAGTAATACGCATTTAAGTGTCTTCTGTGTCATTTCATGGCTTGAGAGCTCATTTCTCCTTAGTACTGAATAACGTTCCATTGTCTGTATATGTCATAGTTTACTTTTTCACTAATCTACTGAAAGACATCTTGGTTGCTTCCAAGTTTTAGCTATTATGAATAAAACTGCTATAAGCAACTGTATGCAAGTTTTTGTATGAACATAATTTTCAACCCTTTGAAGTAAACACCAAGGAGCAAACTATCCTCCAAAGAGGTTATATAATTTTGCATTGCAACCAGCAATGAATAGGAATTTCTGTTGTTTCCCATCCTGGCTAACATTTGGTAATGTTGCAGTTTTGCATTTTGACCATCCTCATAGGTATGTAGTAGTATATCCTTGTTTTAATTTGCAACTTCCTAATGACACATAATGTTGAACATCTTTAATCTGCTTATTTGCCCTTTGTGCATCATTTTTCCTTCAGTTTATTGAGGCATAAGTGACAAATAAAAACTGTATAATCTGCTATAGTCTGAATATTTATGTCCCACTAAAATTCACATTTTGAAATCCTAATGCCTGATGTAATAGTATTAGTAGGTGGGGCCTTTGGCAAAGGCTGACACCATGAAGGCACAGTCCTCATGAATGGGAATAATGAATTATAAAAGAAGACCCTTCAGGTGCTTGGGTGGCCCAGTCAAGTGTCCGACTCTTGATCTTGGCTCAGGTCATAATCTCCTGGTTCATGAGATAGAGCCCCACATTGAGTTCCGTACTGACAGCACAGAGCTTGGGATACTCTGTCTGTCTGCCTCTATCCTGCTCATGCTCTTTCTTTCTCACTCTCAAAATAAATAAACTTAAAAAAAAAATAATAAAACAAAGAAGACCCAGGGGATCTCTAGTCTCTTTTTCCCTGTGAGGATACAATGAGAAGTTTCCAACCCTCAAGAGGGCCTTCACCTGACCATGCCAGTGCCATAATCTTGGACTTCCAGCCTCTAAAACTGTAAGCAATACATTTCTGTTGTTTATAAGCTACCTAGTCTGTGGTATTTTGTTATAGCCGCCTGAACAGACTAAAATAATACTTAAGGTATACAAGGTATACAGTGTGATTATTTAGCATATATATACTGAATATCTTTGGTCATGTGTCCGTTCAAATCTTTTCAACATTTTTTGTTGGGTTATTTGCTTCCTTATTGTTGAGTTTTAAGAGTTCATGGTATATTTTGGATAATAATCCTTTATCTGATAATGTCTTTCGAAAATAAATATGTTCTCTCAGTCTGTGACTTGTCTTCTTCAGTGAACTTCTTCTATTCAGAGCAGTTTTTAATTTTAATGAAATCCAGCTTATCAATGTTTTCTTTCATGAACCGTGACTTTGGTATTGTATCTTGAAAGTCATCATCACACTCAAATCATCAAAGTTTTCTTCTGTTATCTTCATACTTTTGCATTTTATATTACATCTATAATTCATTTGAATTAATGAGTATAAAGTCTTTGCCTAGATTGATTAGTTTTTCTGTGTGAATGTCCAGTTGTTGCAGCACCATTTATTGGACAGATATATCTTTGGAGCACCTGGGTGGCCCTGTCAGTTAAGCGTCCAACTTCAGCTCAGGTCATGGTCTCATGGTTCATGAGTTTAAGTCCTGTGTTGGGCTGTGTGCTGACAGCTCAGAGCCTGGAGCCTGCTATGGATTCTGTGCCTCTCTCTCTCTCTGCCCCTCCTCCACTCGTGCTCTGTCTCTCTCTGTTAAAAATAAATAAAAACATTTTTAAAAAGTTTAAAAGATTATCTTTGCTCCATTGTATTGATTTAGCTCATTTGTTAAATATTATCTGTTTTTTTATATCTATAAGTATTTATAGATATAACTCTATATCTATATCTATATTCTTATTTTTGAACTTTCTTCTTTTCTATGATGTTTGTCTATTCTTTTGCTAATACCACACTATCTTGATTAGTTTAGCTTTGTTGTAGGTCAAAGTCAAGTAGTTCATAAATAGATGTTGAGTATTGTTAATTACTTTTCTGCACTGATTATATTATCATGTGAGTTTTCTTCTTTAGTCTGTTGATTTGATAGATTACACTAATTAAATTTTGAATGTTGAACCAGCTTTGCAAATCTGGATCATGTTATATAATTCTTTGGTATATTATTAGATTCAGTTTGCTATTACTTTGTTGAGGATTTTGCATCTATGTTTATGAGAGATAATGGCCTGTGTGTTTTTTTTTTCCTGTAATATCTTTGTCTTGTTTTAATGTAATGGTGGCCTCATTGAGTGAGTTAGAAAGTATCCCCTTTGCCTCTATCTATCTGGAAGATATTGTAGAGAATTGGTATAAATTCTTTCTTTTAAATTTTGAGAATTCCCCATTGAACCCAACCAGGCCTGGTGCTTTTGTGTTTTGGAAGCAATTTCTTTAATAGGTATAGGACACTTCAGACTTCTATCTTTTCTTATATAAGTTTCGAAGATTGTTTCTTTCAAGTAATTGGCCCATCTCATCTAGGTTATCAAATTTGTGAGCATATAGTTGTTTATGATATTTTTGTATTACCTTGTTAATTTCCATTGGATTTGTAGTAGTGTTCCCTCTTTTCATTTCTCATATTAATAATTTATGTTAACATGGTTATTTTAATTTTCCTGTCAGATAATTCCAAAATTTGTATAGTATGCAAAGTTCATGTGTTTGCTTTGTCTCATGAGAGTGTGTTTTCATTTTGTTTTGTTTTTGTCTTTTAACATGCATTGTAATACTTTGTTGAAAGTCAGGCATGTTGTATAGAATAATAGGAACTGAGGTAAATAGGTCTTAATGTCAGCATCACGTTAATCATGCAAGCAGTTGGGCTGTTTGCTGTAGCTATAGGTTCCAGAGGCTTCAATGTTTCCTGCAAAAAAAGTTTGTGTCTTGCATTTCTTTCATCTGTAATAACAGTATATCTTATTGTACTGTACCTCTCTTAGTGTGGTAGTAAGGTGTTGAGAAGGGAACCATTCTATGATTAAAGTTTCAGTCTTCTAGTGGAACTGTGTCCTTGAGTTGTGATTGTCACTGATGCTTCTAAAGATCTTCTGGTCCTTGCCCTCTGTAGGGTGAAGTAGGAAAGCTAGAAGGGGCGGGAGTAGAAGAAATGACATTTTCCCAAGTGGAATACAAATCTGGTAAAATTATTTTTTTCCTGGAGAGGAGACTTCTGTCATGGAGAATGCTTGGGTGTAATTGCAATTACTTTCCCCCTCTCAACTGCCAAACTTACCAGGGGATCTTTTGTAGCCATTCATTGTGAGAACCTGATCAGATTCCTGATGGGAAAACTTATTAAAGTGTGAGAACAGCCTGGCAACCATGTTTCCCATTCTCATGTTGGTGCGAACTCAGCCTCCAGCGGTTCATCAAAATTACCATTAAATGTTCCTGTTAGTGTACAGCTCTGGGGCCTTCTGCCTCAGATAAGCATATCTTAGCTCTAACTTTCTGAATTTCCCTAGTTTTCCAGACTGTGGGGTATGGTTTGCCTTGAAAACTAAATTCTCTGATGGGTCTGAGAGAAGTCATTGACTTTCAATTTGTTTAATTTTTACTTGTAAGAAGGGAAGGGGTGACTTCTAGGCTCCTTACATGTCTGAGCTGAAACTAAAAGTTCTTAATGAGGCTTTTATTTCTCTTCAACATAGAGGATCCTGAAAACAAAATAGAAAAATTGTTAAATGTCTTCTATGCTTCAGGTACTATTCTAGGTATTTGTTGTGCACTCTTGAACAAAACTGGATTAAAACCTTTATGATTTTTACTTCTTGGTCCTGTTTGCCTAATGGCTCAAGAAAAAGAAAAGTCATAACAGCAGACACCCTTGAATGCACATAATTTAGTAGCCATTTTTAAATATAACCTCCTTAGGGTTAGAGGTAGAACATAATGGAGATACTGTGGAGTGCCTTTATTTTGTACCAGAGTGTTGGGATTTTAAGCCCACACTTTCTTTAGTTAGCGATTGCTTTTCCCCATTTCCATTTCCATTTCTACTTTTAACTATGAGTCATCTAAATGGACCTACTTACCTTAGAAAATGAATTATATTAAGAGATAAGAAATAAAAATGCTGTCATAGTTTCACATATACTGAAATATGTAATACCTTTAGGACAGCAGATAATTTTGTTTTTTTGTGAATCATTTACTCATTTATTCAACACATACATCTAAATAGTAGATTTACTCCAGGTTCTATTTTAATCATAACAATAATTAAAACATATTCATTAATATTAAAGAAATCAGTCTACTAATAGAGATGAATATTCTTGTTAATATAATACATAGATTTGTCTACTGACAGAGGAAATATTTGTAAGAACCACATATGTAAAGCAAACATTAATACCTAAATTTATTTTAAACCATATTGACCATTTATCTTATCATAAAAGTTCACTCATAAATATATTTTCCAACTGTAAAAAAATGTTTTCTTTCACTTGATTCTTTACAACTTTATTTAAATGTTTACTAAAATATTACTGAGCACAGGTTAACATTATTTCTGAAAGTCATCTTGTGCCCTTAGGGAATGGGTAAAAGATAGACAACTTTACCTAGTTATGCTCATGGATGGTATCCCACATAGCAATTTATTACACTTTACCTGGTTGATTCTAATACAGGAGAGGGCCAATTCTCTTGGGGCTTGTAATCAGTTATTTTTTCCAGATGGAAACAATGTGTATATAACTAATGTGTATATATGAGATTGCATATGAATATGTTAAAAGGAATTAAAATTGGAAGATGAAGAAGAGAAAGTGGAAGCTATTTCCCTAAGTCAACTTCAATACTCTGTTGATTCTGTTTCAGACATAAATAGGGTCTTGTCATTGATACTACTATTGAAATGATAGAAGGGAAACTTAGAGCTAAGTATAGTTGTTCATGTTTTAAAACCATCTGGTTTAAATCTCATTAGACCTGTGGATATTTTAATTTTGATTTAATAACTCATTCTTAGAAGATACTGTTGTTTTACTCTGATTTTAAAAACATGAAAGAATATTTTTTAAAACTATTGTTTTTAATTTAAGTGGCCTACAAAGTAAAAAAAAATATGCTCATGGATATCAATCTATATAAACCATTTGCAATATAGTTCAGATTTTTGGTGTCAAGAATATGATCTTACTATTGTGTAAAATGATATGAGCAAAAGGATGTTGTGGCTATCTTGTTTTGTTTTTTTACAAAAAGATAATGTAAGAACATTGAAAATATGTATTGGAAGGGTAGAAGTCATTACAGCAAGAAAACTTAGAAACTTATTTTAGTAATTGTTTAGGGAATAGATAACGAGGATCATACTATAGTTGTGACAATGGAAGTAAGGTGAAAGACACATTGCATTTCAAGTCACTTAAGCAATAAAATGAGATTGAAGATCTTAATGGCTACTGTTTGTTGAGCAGTTAAGTGTTAGGCATTGTACCAGAATATTTTCAAACATCATTTTACTTAATGCTAACAACAAAAATGATATAAATTATTTCATTTTAGTTGGTACAGATTTTGATTACAAACATTATAGGATTTGCTCACGATTGAACAATGGTGTTGTTGGGAGTCAACTTTTGTCTAATTCCAAAGATTCTCAAATAGTGGTTGCTTCTGTTGCTAGTTCATTATTTCAAGCCTAAATGACAGTAAGGACATTATACCAAGCAAGTGGTAAATGAGGAATAGCATGTCTGTAACAAGGAATAACATGTCTATAACAGATGATAGAAAGTTTCACTCGGGCTCCTTTGAGGAGCCTATCGAATGGTTGTAACTTATTTTCATAAATATTTACTTATTTACTTGTTTGGGGAGTACCAAATTACTTTATTTGAAAAAAAAATTTTTTTAACGTTTATTTATTTTTGAGACAGAGACAGAGCACGAACGGGGGAGGGTCACAGAGAGAGGGAGACACAGAATCTGAAACAGGCTCCAGGCTCTGAGCTGTCAGCACAGAGCCCGACGCGGGGCTCGAACTCACGGACGGTGAGATCGTGACCTGAGCCGAAGTCGGACGCTTAACCGACCGAGCCACCCAGGCGCCCCCCAAATTACTTTATTTGAAAGAATGGCACAAATGAAAGATATTAAGTAGATGTTTTGGTATAACTTATGGAAAAGGTAAAGATAACTCCAACATGCATGTACTGCCTTGGTAAGCAGGAAAGAAACCCTTGTGGCTAAGGGAAGACAGCCTAAGGCTTAGCTCTTAACACTGTTTCCCAAGGTGTGCTTGTCAAATAGATACTCTGTCAGGCCAGATTCAGTAGCCACCATCTTGCACAGATGGGTCAGGAGGTCACCGTTCTTTGATGGATTCAACCTGGTCATTCAGCTAAGGAGTCTCCATGGAGTCACACAAATTGGGGTTGTTTTTCATAAACATTTAGAAATCCTATCTGTTCTGTTACAATGACAATTTGTGTAATGCAAATTAGATTTTACCTTGTTGCCTAAGTAGGCTATGTGTGATCACAATGCAGAATTTGTTTTGGTTCATAAACAGATTTTCTCAGAACATTAATGTTTTCCAACACAAAGAAAATGCACCTGAATACCATATGCAATAATTCAACTAAATGCATTACTGTACAAGATGTTCATTTACTCCGTACTCCTGTAAGCCACACATTCTTCCTTAGAAGTACTTCTTTCCTCCCTTTGTTTATTTTGAAGTGTCTCTGTAGTTCAG
Organism: Panthera tigris; assembly: GCF_018350195.1. Taxonomy (NCBI): domain Eukaryota; kingdom Metazoa; phylum Chordata; class Mammalia; order Carnivora; family Felidae; genus Panthera; species Panthera tigris. The sequence continues at coordinate 84,772,566 of NC_056661.1, forward strand.
CAGACTCAAACTTTCTTAAACTACCATAAAACTACCTTTACCATTTTTAAGACCAAATCTTATATTTTCAAGAATATTTCTCTACTTATTAGGGATTTTACAACTCTTTTAAACTGCTAGCTATTTCTACTGGAATAATTATTGTTTTGTTGGTACTCTGGTACAAGTTAGCATAGTGTTTTAGTGGTATACTCGGCTGTAGTTTTCCCTTAAGCCTTGTTATTTTTAGTACATGATTTTGCAGGATATGAAGTGTATTCAGTCACACATATATTGTGTCATAGCAGAAACACCCAAATGAGTTTGAGAAATATAAGAGAAATGTCAAGATTGATACATAAATTTGGGGGAAATCACCATGTAAGAGGAGACTGAAGTAATGGAAATAAATTAAGTCCCTCATGGAGAGAATTAGAAAAGACTGATGGTAGAACTCTGGAGACATTTGTAGGAGAGATTGAAAGAAGAAAGGGTCAATGAGAAAGAACCGGTACTTTGTGGCTTCTTTTGTTCCTTGTTTCATTCATTCATTCATTCATTCATTCATTCATTCATTCTAACAAATATTACTAGGCTATGTTCTCATGGGGGAGGAGATTGCAAAAATGGTCTTGCTTTTTCTTTAATGCAGTTTCAAATTTTAAAATAAGCATATATTGGGGTGCCTGGATGGCTCATTCGGTTAAGCGGCCAACTTTGGCTCAGGTCACGATCTCGCGGTCCGTGAGTTCGAGCCCCGCGTCGGGCTCTGTGCTGACAGCTCAGAGCCTGGAGCCTGTTTCAGATTCTGTGTCTTCCTCTCTCTCTGACCCTCCCCTGTTCACGCTCTGTCTCTCCCTGTCTCAAAAATAAATAAAAACGTTAAAATAAATTTAAAAAAATAAGCATATATTACAAAATGCTGTCATTAAATCAGATTGTCCTGAAATTTCCAACAGTCCCTTGTGAAATCCTTTTCCTACTCAACAGGAACCAGATGCTTTGCCTTAGCTTTCCTGTAGGATCTGAAACAGAAGTATAGCTGGCTCCAAGGTGGCTTGAATTTCATTGGTTCAAAGGTAGAAATTGGGATACTTTGCTCACCTGATTTGTTTTCCATTCTTTATTTCTCAGGTACAAGCACCTTAAAGTAGGCCAGCACTCCTTTGTGAATTAGCCAAGAGACATACCAAGGCAGAAGGAACTAATGAATTCTGGCTCTCTTTTGATTTTCCTCTGTGAAGCAAGTCATTAAAGCAAGGGTATAAGTACATTGCTTGAATTGGTTTTTGAGCTTGATAGGACCACACTGTTTGGCAGTCCTATATTTATTTGCATTTATTTTTCAGTCAGTTTTTTATAGCTCCTGCCAGATTTTCCAAACATGATCAGTGTGGTACAAAAATTGAGAATCTCTGTTTTTCAGTAAGACTGATTTCTTTACATAAAGTTTTTGGATATACCTTGCCACTTTCAAGATATAGGATATTTTCTTTAAGTGTTAACTAAGGATATTAATGCAGTTTGGATGACAGATCCACGTTCATAAGGTAAATTGGTGATAAACATACTCCATTTGAAGTTTCTTAACTTTGATTTTTTATAGTGTCAGTTTTTTTTTACTTCTTCTTTTCAATATTCTTATCCTCAAATATTACATTGATTATATAGTGTCCAAAGTAATTGGTATTTTCCATGCCTAATATTTTGATGATATTATATGTTTAATTTACTTTAGTCACAAGGTTTCACTTTTGTACCTATTATTATCATTGATAATAATATTTTAAATACCATCACTGTATATAAGGAGCAAATGAAACTATGACATTTCATTCAGTTTGAAATAGGTCTACTTGGTGAGTGATTTATATATATATATAAATTTATATATATATATATAAATATATTGATATTCACATATCAATATAATTCAGGTTCATTATGCAGACTTACTCAAACGGACAATAATACAGGAAATATTCGTATCATTAGGATCATGTCAAATGACATCTATAAGTGCGTGATTTTTAAAATTCTTTACTTTTTATTTATTTTTTTATTTTTTTAATGTTTATTTTTTGAGAGAGAGAGAGAGACAGAGCATGATTGGGGGAAGGGTAGAAAGAGAAGGAGACAGAATCCAAAGTAGGCTTCAGACTCTGAGCTGTCAGCACAGAACCTGATGTGGGGCTTGAACTCAGGAACTGTGAGATTATGACCTGAGCCAAAGTTGGACGCTTACCTGACTGAATCACCCAGGTGCCCTGAAGTGCATAATTTTTTAAATGGTGTGAAAAAATTATTGAGGTATTGCCAAGACATAACTGAGTTTTCCTTTATGGTATGACAAGTTAGTATACAGAAAACATCTGACCTATTAGTTTACTTAATAAAAACAAATGAAAGCTACTTCTAATTCAATACTTGCAAAAAAAAAAAAGTAAAAAGAAATTCCCCTTTCATGTTCTGTATCGCAGTTAACCTCTAATACAATTTATAAAATTCAAGGATACGTTGATAAAATGTTAAAGGATTTATGATCTATATTCATAAGATTTAAAAAAAAAAGACCTAAAGAATTAAAGACATTTTCATTCAAGGAAAAAGAAGTTGGCACTGCTTATTACCTCTTTTACTGAACAGACCAAGGCAGCTTTTCATGTGATTAGTTTGACTGTTTAAACTAAGCAAAACTTCACTAACAAATTATAAGGCAGAACTACATCTATTCAATTATAAGAAATAAAACTGTGTCATTGAGTAATTAATTAACCAAATGGGTTTAAAGGCAAATTGTGTGAAGAAATGAAATAAGTATATGTTTAATATTATGGCATGTTGACAAAGTAAAAGTAATTACAGTATTAGAGACAATGATATAGAATTGGAGTGCTCTTATACATTGCTTTTAATATTCCACCTCTGTAGTCTTAATTAGTATATTATTAAAGCTAATTACTTGGGGTGCATAGATTAAATATTATGCGAAAGTGTGTATCTTCATGCATCTTCGTGTGGTATCAAATTGATAGGGAGAAATCAAATCACATTTCTTTCAGATACATAAGATGATTTGCTTCAAAATCTTAAATGTACTAGTTAAAAGAAAATGTCAGTTTTATAACAGTTGCAGAAATACATACTGGAGTGATTTGATTTGGGGCACAGAACTGTCATCACATTTCCCTATTCACTCTTTCACCTGCTCATGTGGTGTGCACATGTGGACTGAAAGTTATACCTTTAGATCCTATTCAAAGAGATACTTGTGTCTGAAGGAATATGAAACATACTATGTAACTGAGTTCCTCTTTATAATGACACAGTTTGACATACAGTAGCTCTTTCACTGCCTTTCACATAATATATTTTGTAGTTATATTTACTGTAATATGTAGGTACATAACAATTTGTCAAAATTAATTTGAATATTTCATTGTTGAGTTAACTGGTTTAAAAAATATGTCACATAAAATGTTTATCACAAAATATAAGTAAAAGCTCTTTAGAATATTTTTAAGCTTTCAAATGTATGAACATTATACAACATATTTTTATATAAAAATGTAAAAATTGTCATCTAATTTTATTGCTTCTTATTGATAAACTTTGTGATATATTTTTTAAACAGACTTGTTTAGTAACAATTTTAAGAAAAACTTAAAATACATTTTTACTTGTCACGTAATTACACTTTTTTGCCTGATGTATTCATATTTTATATTTACTTATCATTAGCATACAAATTATTTAAAACTGTAAATTTTTACATTTAAAAAGTCATTCTGTTCTTATTTCTTTTTAGATACCATATATTTCATTAGTGAGTTTAGTCTTGGAAAAATAAGTATAGGAAGACTATGGACTTTTAAGTTTTCTAAAGGATTATTATTACATTAAGTTTCTTTGTTGTGTGATTCTTCATATGGTATTCTGATGCTAAGAAAGTTTTTGTAATTTTTCCCTTGTCAATAATATTTAAATGTCCAGCTGCTCATGGCATTTGACTTAGTAAAGCAGTTGTTCTCAGTAGGGTGCATCACACTCTAGGGAAGCTTTTTAATACTGTTGACCCTTGAACAACACTGGGGTTAGAGGTGCCAACCCTCATAGTCAAAAATCTATGTGTAACTTCTGTGTTCCCAAACACTTAGCTACAATAGCCTACTGTTGAACAGAAGCCTTAAAAATAACATAAACAGTTGGTTAACACATATTTTGTATGTTATATATATTATATACTGTATGCTCACAATAAACTAGAAAAAAAGAATGTTATTGAGAAAATTTATTAATTAATATTAAAGAAAAGAAAGTACATTTATGGTACTGTACCATAAAAAATCCGCATAGAAGCACACCTGTGCAGTTCAAACCTGGGTGTTCAAGGATCAAATGTACATAGGGAAAAATTTTGAGTGGTTACAAGAATAGGGTCATTGTGACATTTAAAGCTCAGATGGGCCAGATTTGTTAATCTTTATAGAATGTGTGGTACAGTACCTTATTATTTTTACATTACCAGTGTAATACTTATGTAGTGGAATAATTTACTTAAATAAGCCTGGACCTTTTTTATTTTTCCTTTAAAGACAAAATATGTTTCACACAATTTTTGTGTACACTAAAGTTTTCAGAAATTTAAGTATCATATAATGAAGAGTGTCTTTTTTTCCCAAAATTTTATCAGGGTTTACCATTTTATAAATTACATGACTAAAGACAATGCCATGCATGGTATTTGCCTGTCTACACAGCTGAATCAGTTGGCATTCATAGTGTTGCCATTTATTATGATTAGACATAAAAGTTCAAGCATGTGACAATTTCAATATGTCTTCCAGTTAATTACTCATAAAGAGCAACATTTTGAAATATCTTGGTTTAATTTTCTTTCCTTTTTATATTAAATTAGGGTAAAACTTTTCTGAAATTTCTGGTTCAGTATATTATCTAAAAGTGGAGGTTGCTTTTGAAAGAGCTGTGAATAACAGTGGGAAGTTATAATTTACTTCACATATGAAGTTGTTTCTGTAAGATATTTATGTTAAGGTATAATAAATATACAATAATGTGCACATTTCTTAAGTACATATTTTGAAGAATTGTAGTATATGTATCCATCTGTGTAATCAGCAAACTGATAGGATATTTCCAGCATCAGTCATATATCGTGTTAAGAGAAAAACTCTTACCTTAATTATTTTATTTATATATTTTTTTCATTATAGTTGACTCAAAATGTTACATTACTTTCAAGTGTACAACATAGTGATTCCAAAAGTCTATATGGTCACCCCAAGTGTAACTAATTTCTGTCCCCATACAACACTTTTATAATATCACAAATATATTAGTGTTGCCCGTTTTTGACCTTTATGGGAATGGACTTGTGGACTCTTGAAAAACATTTGGATTATTTCAAGGTTTGTTTTACTGTGAATGACGTTGATATGAGTATTCTTGTATCTGTACATAAGAAGCTATATGTACCCATTTATATTGATAGAAACCTAGGAGTATTTTTGCCAGGTCATAGGATACACATGTTCAGGTTTTTAGTAGGTATGGCAAAATAGTTTTCCAAACTATTATACTAATTATCACCAGCAACATCTGACTATTCTAGATGTTCCAGATCTTCACCAAAACTTGCCATCATTGTTTTAGGTTTTTATAGCTCCTGTTGTGTATAGTATAATAATGAGTTTTCATTTTTATTTTCTTGATGGTAAAAAATGACAAACACATATTTATATATGATTATCCATTTGGATATCCCTTTTCTCTGAAGTTTTTATTTGAGTCCTTTGCTCAAAAATGGGTTTTAATTTATGATGCAACACGAAAGACAGACTAGATAATAAATAAATTTAAATTGTAATGAAGGGGTGCCTGAGTGGCTCAGTCAGTTAAGTGTCCCGCTTCGGCTCAGGTCATGATCTCATGGTTTGTGAGTTCGAGCCCTGTGTCGGGCTCTGTGCTGACAGCTCAGAGCCTGGAGCCCACTTCAGACTCTGTCTGCCCCTCCCCGGCTCACGCTCTGTCTCTCACATTGTCTCAAAAATAAACATTGAAAAAAATAAATAGTAATGAAATGATTTCTTAATTCAAATAATTTAATATTTTTATATAGAAGTAGGATAAATTAATGTTGACTCAGATCAGAGAGAGCTTCAAAGTTGTGCTGATAGTTGATTTGGAAATAAATGATAAATAATGGGAATAAGAGCATAAAAATACCTAAGTATACTTAAAGTCATGGGGTTATTGGGCACTTTAGAAAGTGTGGGTTAATAGGAGGATATAGAAAAATTAAGGTCAAAAGATAATTTGAACATTCACAAAGAACACGTAAAAGACCCTGGCATTTATTCTTTTGGTAGTGGGTGTGAATGAAGTTTCTCATTTTTGGGAGTGAATTGATTTGAGCTATGTTAAAAAAGTTACTCAAGGAGAGAATGGAGTTAAAAAAATTGAAGACACCTACGAAATGGGCTAAATGAGTGACCTGAACCATGAAAGAAGCAGTGGGAATGGAAAGCCAAGACAGAAAGGATGCTGATTTAACCCACAATATTAAGTGAAAGTTGCATTTGACTGACCTTGACTACTAAGTAGATATGTGGGTTGGATAAGAGAGGTGTTTAGAGATGTTATGTTTTTGAGAGATGGGGTATGTGTTTTAAGTAAAAGAAGTTAATAAGATGATTCATTCCAGCAAAGTAGAGAAAAAAGATATATTTTAATATAAATCAGAAGACAAAGTCAAATCTAACGAGTTGCAAACTCAAAATCAGCACTCTGTGATAATAACTACGATTCATTCATTAAAAAACTTGCTTTTTGTTGGGCATGCATCACCTTGTTTAGTCCTCATAAAATAGCCCTGCTAAGGAGATACTGGTATTTATATTAAACAGAGAAGAAAGGTGGGTCTTACAGAAGTCATGTGACTTATTCAACTTGGTACTGACTTGCACCCAATTAATAAGTGGCGGACTCAGGATTCAGTCTCATTTGTCTTTTACTCTAAATACCATGTTTTTTCTACTGATGGTTCACTTTGCATTCTGAAAGTATATTTGGCAATTGCTAAGTTAATACGCAGCTGAATTGACCCTTAAATATGTGAATGACAGTAGAAGAAATTAATGGCAGTTTAAATAATCACCATAAGCCCACCTATCTCATTTTACCTAATTAAGACTGCAGATCTGTTGAAGACCATCCAAAAAGGTAGGAAGGCAGTGTCATTATGTGTATATGAACCCTATCTTTTACCTTAACTCTATTCTTTTTAGTTGCCATGTAAGATAGCTACTGATTATATAAACACATAGTTTTTTTTTTTTAATTTTTATTTAAATTCTAGTTAGTTAACATATAGTGTCATACTGGTTTCAGGAGTGCTCAACACAAGTGCCCTCCTTAATATCCAAAACCCATCAGCCCATCTCCCACCTACTTCCCCTCTATCAACCCTCAGTTTTTTCTCTATAGTTAAGAGCTTTTTATGGTTTTCTTTCTTCCCTTTTTCTTCCCTTCCCTTATGTTCATCTGTTTGATTTCTTAAATTCCGCATATGAGTGAAATCATATGGTATTTATCTTTCTATGACTGACTTACTTTGCTTAGACTAATATACTCTAGCTCCATCCACATCATTGCAGATGGTAAGATTTCATTCTTTTTGATGGCTGAGTTATATTCCACTGTGTGTGTCTATAGACACACACACACACACACACATACAGACACATGTATACACACATATACATACACACCACATCTTCTTATCCATTCATCAGTCATTGGACATTTGGGCGCTTTCCATATTTTGGCTATTGTCAATAGTGCTGCTATAAAAATTGGGGTACATGTGCCTCTTCAGATCATCATTTTTGTACCCTATGAATAAATACCTAGGAATGCAATTGTGAGGTCATAGGGTAGTTCTATTTTTAACTTTTTGAGGAACCTCCCTACTGTTTTCCAGAGAGGCTGCACTAGTTTGCATCCCACCAACAGTGCAAAAGTGTTGCCCTTTTTCCTCATCCTTGCCAATATCTGTTGTTTCCTGTGTTGTTTATTTTAGCCATTCTGACAGGTGTGAGGTAGTATCTCCTTGTGGTTTTAATTTGTAATTCCCTGATGATGAGTGATGTTGAACATCTTTTCATGTGTCTGGTTGCCATCTGGATGTCTTTATAAAAATGTATATTCATGTCCTTTGCCCATTTCTTCACTGGATTATTTGCTTTTTGGGTGTTGAGCTTGATAAGTTCTTTATAGGTTTTGGATACTGAGTCTTTATGTGGTATGTCATTTGCAAATATCTTTTCCTATTCCATAGGCTGCCTTTTAGTTTTGTTTATTGTTTCCTTCTCTGTACAGAGCTGTTTATCTTGATGAAGTCCCAATAGTTCATTTTTATTTTTGTTTCCCTTAGCTCTGGAAAAGTGTCTAGTTAAGAAGCTGCCAAGGTCAAAGAGGTTGCTGCCTGTGTTCTCCGCTAGGATTTTGATGGTTTCCTGTCTCACATTTAGCTATTTCATCCATTTTGAATTTATTTTTGTGTTTTGTCTAAGAAAGTGGTTCAGTTTCATATTTCTGCATGTTGCTGTCCAGTTTTCCCAACACCATTTGTTTAAGAGATTGTCTTTTTTCCATTGGATATTCTTTCCTGCTTTGTCAAAGATTAACTGGCCATATAGTTGTGGGTCCATAACTTTGTTTCCTATCAGGTTATGAGAAAGAAAGCCTTCACTGAAAATCATTAGTTCTGTGCTAGCCTAAATTTTATAGTACTTTTAGATACAAATAATAAATATACATTAATCTTCCTCTGAGACCACTTGAACACCCCAACAGGCTTGGCCCAGTTGTCATCATCTTAACTTTCTGGGCAAAAAGGGGTATAATTTCAGTGAAATAGAATGAAATCCACTATATAGTGAGTCAAATTCTGAGCTTAGACCTCATATCTAATAACTGGGTTTTGGGATTCATTTTATGGTGATGCAGTCCTTTCCTTTAGTGTCTGGGTCTGTAGTTCCCTTACAGAGCTGCAAGGGACTGGAATGACAATACTCCTAGGCCACCCCTTCTTCAGAGTGCATAATGACTGCTTTTCTGTGTCATCACATATTTTGGAACTTTCTATTACTAGTTAATTTGCAAAGATACCTAGATGTTACTATGTTCTGAGTAAGTCTGATGCTTGTCTAGACCACTGCATATCACAGGTCCTACTTTTCCATTTGTTTGTTTTGAGCTGCCTTCCAAACTATGATATAAGATTGAATTTACTTAGTTTAAAATAAACAGTCACAAAAAATTTAAATGATTTTTATCTGTAAAAAGGGAGAAAGAAGAGTTACTACTTTTTGGAGTCATTATGATAATTAAGTGAGTTAGTACATCTAAAGGGCTTAGAACAGTGTCTGTAAGATTATAAAGTGTTCATATTTATTTTTTTATTCAACTGATTATATATATTTTACATATATAGAATTAATTTGTTATTCAAATAGCCCTTGAATTTATTCAGACTTGAACAGTACTGAGTACTTTGTAGCTACATAATAAAAATATCTTTGAGTTTTCTTTAAAATTAAAATTAGTTTATGCTTTATATTGAATATTCTTTTTTTTTAATTTTTTTTAATTTTTTTTTTTAATGTTTATTTATTTTTGAGACAGAGAGAGACAGAGCATGAATGGGGGAGGGTCAGAGAGAGAGGGAGACACAGAATCTGAAGCAGGCTCCAGGCTCTGAGCTGTCAGCACCGAGCCTGACGCGGGGCTCGAACTCATGGACCGTGAGATCATGACCTGAGCCGAAGTCGGACGCTTAACCGACTGAGCCACCCAGGCGCCCCTATATTGAATATTCTAAATCACTATTTAAAAATAATAAAGTCCTAATAAATTAAAAGTGATTCTGACTCATTTTCTTTTATATTAGAATTGTATATATGCCAAAAGATATATAAGGAATAATTCCAAAGAGTTTAAATAAAAAGAGCTATTAGCATATGTATTATAGCTATTATGTCTAAGATTTTCTCTAAATGTAAAAAAAGAAATATGTTCTTGTCCTCTAATACCAGGATTATGGTATCAACCTATAAAGCATTATTATGAATAAATACTAATAAATTCAGCCATGGTTTATAGTATATAAGGTGAAGTAATAGCAAATTTGACAGTCTATTTTGTGAAATACCAATTTAATTTTCCTTTTACTTTATTTTCAATTTTATAGAACACAATTTTTTATTATTTTTCACCTAGATGGTTTAAATAAAATAAAGTTAAAAAAATATTTTTACCCTGTGAAATTATGTCCAGTGATAAAAAAAGTGAAAACATACATCACAGCCTAATAAAAATTCAAAAAGAAACTAATGAATTTGCATTTCATATATCAGTATAAAATTGGAAATAAATGTAAGACAATCTTTTAAATTTACTCCTTCATGGAGAAAAACATTTAATTTGAAATCATTTTTCTCCTTTAGCTTAGGTAGTCTGAAATGTGAAATGGATCTATGGCAATAATGATGGCATCTGGAAGACATTTTTAACAACAGATAAAGCCAAAAGTTAAAGCAATGCAACATGTGGATAAAATATTATAACTTTAGCTATGTGGTTAGGTATTTAAATGCCCTTGGGCAGTTGATGCCGTCCCTTTGATATCCAACTTTAGAATGCTAATGCTAATGCCACACTGATATTTCCAAAATATTAACGTGTTTTGATATCTTATCATCCAATGTCATTATCTTCCAAGATTGCATTATATGTGATGAGAGGAGTTCCTTCATTTACTTTAAATTTTATTATTATCTTTGTGATTTAAATCTCTTGGATATCCATAAGTTATATGGTATTAAAGAATTGTGGGTAAAATAATTCAGGAAATAGATTTATTCTCTGTTATGAAAGTTAAATGCAGGATATCAGAGTAAATTCAAACCACTAGGTTATGAAGAAATACAATGCAGATATGCTGTCCAAATCTGCTTTTTGAATATGTGAAAGATTCTCAGACTGTCCCAGAAAGGATGTGGGAAGGAAAAGAGACAGATGGCATTTAATATTAGGATATTCTATAACTTTGAAAACTTAAAATTGTAGTCTTTTATATCCTCTTGAGATTTTAAAGTCCCTTCATAGTGAACTCATGTCTTTTTTTAGCCTTTCAATTTTTCTCTTCTCTTTCTCTGCATGTGCATATGCATATGTATAATGTATGTATGTTTATATGTACATATCTACCTACTTACCTTCCTACCTACATGCCCAGGCTATGCACACAAAACAGACTGAAATGGAATATAAAAATAACCAGAATTTAAACTACAAGGATAGTTCTAATCTGAGGGGAAAATATAATCCTCATTTGAAACTGTGACTTCCTGACTAACATAGGCAAGTGTAAGCAATTGCTTAATTCTTCATTTAACTTGCCCTATCTGCAGAAGGATCCTTCTCTTCTCTTGCATCCCTTTCCTGTCTCTGCTTTCCCATCAGCATATTAGTCACAGGGGCAATCTTGCGACTCTTCTTTCATCCAGTTTTAGTGTTACATCATCAGAGGCTGAGCTATTCCAGATAGGGCCTTCTAGGCAGCCTTACCTAACATATGACTCCATTCTCACTTTGTGGACAGTTAACTTTCTGGTTCTTATTTCTCACTGAAGAGGAAAGGTATTATTTCAACATCATGGCTGTATTCTTAGAGCAGAATTTCTTTCACTTACCTGTCATGCTCTTGCAAATGTAAAGAGACTGATCTTTTGGCTGATCTGGTCAAAGATAAGACTAATTTATTCTTTGTCATTTGGCAGTGTTTTGATATGGCCTCCAAAAATGTTCCTCTTTTGTCATCCCTAGGATACTGACAATTGGCTTGGTATAAGATTTTATATGCGTTTTAGTACAAAAACACTGATAAAGGAAAAATTTTTTAAAAAATTCATAAAAAATAGATAAGAATAGGGCACATTACACTTCATAGTTTTATGTTTTAATTTCTTCTTATTAAAGATGCTAATTATCCAGTTTATAAAAATTTCTGGAAATAGGCAATACTCCATCAATAAAGCAGACATCTAGAAGTACTAACATTATTAGTTTATCAATATATAGAGAAAATGCAAATATTTTTCCAATGTTATATAAAAATAGAGCCTATAGTATTTTGTCTATAGTTTTGTGTTTTAATACTAATTGTTAAAATATTAATTGTTTAGGAGCTCCTGAGTGGTTCAGTTGGTTAAATGTCTGACTTTGGCTCAGGTCATCATCTTGTGGTTTGTGAGTTCAAGCCCCACATCTGGCTTTGTGCTGACAGCTAAGAGCCTGGAGCCTACTTCGGATTCCGTGTCTCCCTCTCTGCTCTCCCCTACTCGTACTCTGTCTCTCTCTCTCTCTCTCAAAAATAAATAAACATAAAAATTTAAATGTTAATTGTCTAATTCATTTATCTACATATTAGAGACGACCCTTTAGGAAAGGGGGGAAAAATTTACCACTTACAGGTAATAAATTAATCTCTTTAGCAATATTCTAGAATTAGCAATCAATGCTAAGCTATGCTCAAGTGAATGAATGCCTTAAAACCATATACTGTCATATTGCCTACGTTTTTCATTCAAGCTGTCCATGTACCTATTTTTTTTTTTCTCAACCTCCTAAGTTTGTTGACCTAATCTTGTGGTTTCACAACCTAAAAAGTTAGAATATAGGAGGCAGGAAACAAATTATAAGTGAGGAATAAAACAGGAGAATTTGTTCCATGAAACTTTAAGCCTAATAGGCTGTATACGTTCTTTGTAAGGATAAGCTAGAACTATATATACTTCCCTCTACTACCTGTTCTGCAATCAGGGTATTGATGAGGATTATCTTTCTCAAATATTTGTATTGCTTGGACAAGTAATAGAGTCCCTTGAAAATTTAGAACCATTAGCCACTCTTCACCAAGGATTTCAGTCAGAATCAACAGCACTTACATGGTCCCCCAATTTTTAAGCCAAAGTTCAGATGAAATCATTTCTCACTTTGATAATTCCACCAGGCACTAGGCAGAAGAGCAAACAATTCTTTGAATAACCAATCTTTAATCTAGGCCTCAAAATTTCCACAAATAAAGCTTTGTGTTAAAAAATAAATTCTAAAGGGATTGAAAATAAATTGTTAAAGTGTATGAGATCATATAATTTTAAATGTATACAAAATTTTTGAAAAAATATAATTGGCATAAGAATAAGAATACAGTTTATAATTAGCAAGGGATTAGACAAAACTGAAGAGACAATTAGTGAGCTGGAACATAGCTGTGAAGAAGTTATTCAGAAAGAAATATGCAAAAAGGAAGGGGGTTAATGTATTAGCTTTCTATTTTTGAGAAACAAATTATTAAAAATTTCATGGCTTAAAATTACACTCATTTCTTAGCTCACATTCTGTATATCAGGTCCAGTTAGGACATAACTACATTCTCTGCTCAGGTGTCACCAGGCTGGAATCACGGTGTCAGCTAACTGTGTTCTAATTTGGAATTTGATCTCTTCTTCAAAGCTCATTTAGGTTGTTGGCAGAAATAAGAATTGAAGTACCCATTTTCTTGTTGATTACCGTCTTAAAATACTCTCAGGTCCTAAAGGCTCCCTACATACCTTGTACACCATGCCATCCTCCATTCTTTTTTTTTTTTTTATTTATTTTTATTTTTTTTATTTTTTAATATATGAAATTTACTGTCAAATTGGTTTCCATACAACACCCAGTGCTCATCCCAAAAGGTGCCCTCCTCAATACCCATCACCCACCCTGCCCTCCCTCCCACCCCCCATCAACCCTCAATTTGTTCTCAGTTTTTAACAGTCTCTTATGCTTTGGCTCTCTCCCACTCTAACCTCTTTTTTTTTTTTTTTTTTTTTTCCTTCCCCTCCCCCATGGGTTTCTGTTATGTTTCTCAGGATCCACATAAGAGTGAAACCATATGGTATCTGTCTTTCTCTGTATGGCTTATTTCACTTAGCATCACACTCTCCAGCTCCATCCATGTTGCATCCTCCATTCTTTTTAAGCGAACAGTAGAGAGTCTCCCTTGTGCCCAGTACTTCTAAAGCTTTATATTACTTGTTCAGAAAGATCCCATTCTTTACAAGGGCTTGAGTTGGTCAGGTTCATCCAAGTTAATGCCTAATAGTCTCAAAATCAGGCTCATATACAACTCTTCTTGAACCAGAGAACTTTGAAATGAAGTTGTGCCTGCCCTCAATACACCCGACATATAACGGTGGAACAGGAACAGAGAAAATTTAACAAATACTCCTGGAAATGAGGAAAAATCAGAGAAAAACAGCAGAAATGGGTCATTGAAAATTCTGAAATCTTTCTGGGCAGGTGTTTTAAGGGCTTGCCATCCTGGGAAAAACCTCTGATTCTCTTCCCTGGCAGGACCTTCCTTGTTTATCATTCTCTTTCAGAGATTCTTTCTTTTTTATTGCACCTTTAGTCATATGTGAAGTGACTGTGCAGTGACATATGCCCCTTGGATGCTGATCAGCTTTCATAGCCTGCTTTCTGCTCTCAGAAGGTTGACATCATGCTTATTTTTAAAGCATAATTTCTTATGGTCTCAACTGATAGTTCTCTTGACAGTACAGTTTTCTGAAAATTTAGTAAATTTATCCAATTCTCAGTTCCATGCTTGTAACTCTTTTCATAATATAATTCTCTAAGCTGCTATATTTCTTTGTCCATTCCTTCAGATCCTCTGTCTTTCTATTTAAGATTGTACCTATCAGATTTGGGGAAGAGAACACTTTTTGTTTTCATAAATCACCCCCACCTTCGCCATTTTCTCCAAATTAAAAATACCACTAGGTGCTACCTTAATCCATTTAGGTTTTAACAATTAGTTTGGACAGTTTAGGAAATTGAAAGGCTAAGTAATTTGCCCAAGATCACAAAGCTCATAGGTGACAGAACCAGTGCAGTAACTCTAGATACTGCACAGTTAAACATCATGCCATGCTGATTTCTTGATGATGACGATCATTTACTTTTCATAAAGCAGGACAGATGTGAGCTGTGTGGATGTCTTTACACTAGGTACTGCTAAGTACCACAATCAAGAAAGCTACTCAAAAGCTTTTACTTGGATCATTGTATTGTGAATTATCTTAGATATGCTCTTGTTGGAATGTGACTGTCATTTGTCTTTCTTAATTTCTTCAGCCTCCAGGGATAGAAACCTCTTTTTAAAACATTAACCCTGTGCACTTCAGGGTTATAAAACATTATTTCAGACAAGGAAATAATTTCCTTTAACCAAATTGCTATAAAGATCAGAGAATTTGCTGCTTGGTTAAGAAAAAGCAGAGATTGTGTTTACAAGTTGTAAAGAATATCTGCTGAAATATTCACTATATTTGAGGAGATTCCAAAACCTACAAGTGAGCTTTTCTATGTAAACATTCGAACCCATGTTTCTCTTTTCCCACTCATGCATAAATGAGTCCAGTATCACAGAAGAACTAATTTGAGCAAAGTTATTGACAAAACTTAAAATCCAGATACAATATAATGCAACTAGCCCATTTTTAATATTCAGTTGTATCTTTCCCTTGAGATGAACCATCCACACCACTTTCCAGACCATTCTTGGTATTTCTTATCTAACTCTCTAGCAAAGAAGCCACATGTACTTCAAATATTTCTTCTACTTAGAGAAATGCACTGACCCTATTTTCTTCTACTTTCGTTCTCTTCCAGGATGTAAATAGGAAATTAATGATTAAATTATCTATACTAATGGGTGAAGGTATATTAATGGCTAAGTATGTGTTACCTCCCAAGTGACCTAATTGCATTTTAACAAAGTTCTAGCTGATTTTCTAGGGTTTCTACTGTCACAATCCAAGATACAGGGATAAAAGCAGTAGTATTTCAGACAATCTTCAGGTTAAGGATAAATAACTTCAGATAATTAGACTGAGTACTATCCAAATCATCTGACGCAGGGAGACTTCCATTACACATGTGTGGTCATCATTAGGTTTAATTAGTAGATCTCCAAGAAAGCATTTAGCTTCTATATATACATATATATATATATATATATATATATATATGTATATATATATATACACACACATATGTATATATGTATATATAATATATACTACTCTTTAAGCAAATGGGTGAAACTATATGTGTACGAAAGGTTGAAAGAAATTTAAAGTTATTTGTGATTTACTTTGTATTTTCTTCAACTATAAATAAGGATATTCAATAAACATTGAACAGCTAGCATTTGCATTCTGCCCTTTTCAAGACTACGTGTGCAATACTTACTTATAACATGCAGTAAGGAGGTATGTAGAATTAAAAATAGCCTTTTGGGGTGTGTGTGTGTGTGTGTGTGTGTGTGTGTGTGTGTGTGTACTTGTCAGAGACAGAGAGAGAGAGAGAGATTGTGTGTTAAAGGAGGTAATCCTGAAGAGGGGACTTAATGTTTTCTACAAGTTTTAAAGTAGAAGATGCCATTTCTTGTATAAAACCAGTTGTTTGAAGAGTTCATTATTTTTTCTTTCTTTCTCTCTTAAGTGTCATTGAAATGGTAATTGCTGCAGTGAGACCTGGCTAATGATGACAACTCTGGTCAAAACTGACCTTTACTCACTTGACTCATGAAATCTCACCACAGCCTTGTTATCATTAACAGCAATATATGCAGATATATTCTCTAAAATTGGGTCCCTAAAACTTTATTTCACTGAAATATATTAACTGATTTCCTATATCTTGATTTGATGCTAAGAGAGAGATGAAGGGTAAGGGGTGGAGAAAGGGAGAAAATTAAAAAAAAAAAAGATGAAAAAGAGAAAAAAAAATATATATATTGCTTTCTTTTCTTGAATCTCTTAAGTTTAGATCAAAAGTATTTACTTTTGAAATATTTATTTTGAAAATTAATTCACATAATATTAAGCCTTTCTTCTAAGAACAAAATACACCAGCTAAAATGAATTGATAGTTAGTATGCAGTATGACAAACTGTCTGGTTTGCCCTAGGCTGTTCTTCTTTTAAAACTGAAAAACGTACATCCTGGGAAACTCCTTAGCACAAGGTAAACCGGAACTATGACTACCTCTAATCGACATAATTGTAGAAAAATAGTAATTTTAAACAATCTGCCTTATACCATTGTAACTGTAGTTATCCAGAACTAGCAGCTCATTAGCTAATTTGGCTTACAGACATGTTTGCTTGGTATTATTATTTTTGCTACATAACAAATTCCCCAATGCTTACTATCTCAAAATAACACACATTTATTATCTAAGTTCCTACAGGTCAGAAATCTGGGCATAACTTAGGGCTTTTGAATTAAAGACCTCAGTTACTTCCTTGCAATTGGTTGGAGGCCCCTCTCAGTTCCTTGCCAATGGGTGTCTACAACACGAAAATTTGCTTTACCAGAGGCAGCAAAAGAGTGAATCTGCAAGCATCAGAAGTCATAATGTCATGTGACATAAACACACAAGTGATTTACTTTATTTTTTTTCATTAAAAACACGTTAGTTCAATCCATATCCAAGAGGATAGAATTACACAAAGACATGAAGAGTAGGAGGTAGGGACTAAAGGAGGCATCTTACAGTGTGTCTGTCATTCTTGCCTCTCAGAGTATTTAATATGAATTAGTTATATGTAACTATATAGCATTATATAGACTAACATTCTTTAGTGTTACAGAAGGTTAACAGCACCAGCTGTTCTGGTCACCATCTACCTTCCCAAAGTTTAATATATCTGAATTCTATCACTATAGACTATGTTCACCTCTTTTGGTCTTCATGTGAGTGAAACCATGCAGTAATTTCTCTTTTGTTTCTAACTTTTTTTATTCAACATTTGTCTTTGAGACTCACATATATTACATATGTATTATCAGTTTATTTTTCCCATTGTTATGAATAATTACTATATTAATGTATCATGATTTATTGATGTATTTTGCTGTGTCTTAATTAAGGAATAAGTGATACATGAATCATTTACATTATAACCTCTTATATTTCCTATTTCCTTTTCTAAACCTTTCTGCCACCTCAGTCTTCCTTCTCTTCCAGTCTTTGCAGGTCCTTATGGGACACTGGCCTTAATTCAAAGGAAGAGATTCATATAAAATTCTCACAATGTGTTCTTGTTTTAATGCTACCATCTTTATAGGAATTGAACTCTATAAAATTAAAAATAGAACCTTTAGAATAATCCCTGCATTCAAAAACAACAACAAAGATAACCTCTAGGTGAGAGGGTAATTAGGGGGAGGGGGCTATTTGTTAAAACACATTCACTCTAATGTAAAGATAGGTGACTTTCAAGGTTCTTATATTAGTTACAGTTGAGAAGTAATTCCTTACACAGAATACCAAATAGAGCTATGATTTGAGATGATTATGTGATACCAAATCCTTACTCTAAAGGAAGATGTTCGTTCTTTGAGTATCTTGGGGTAGTATTGAAGTAAAAATGCAGAGATGCACAGGTGCCCTCAGGAAAAGGAGATCGGTGCTTGAGCCATGGATAGTGTAGAAGGAGAAAACAAATTAACTACAAATTAAAGACAGCGATATGAAGGTTGTTTAAAAAAGTACAAATCCTTTCTTGGGGCGCCTGGGTGGCTTAGTCGGTTAAGCGTCCGACTTCGGCTCAGGTCATGATCTCGCAGTCCGTGAGTTCAAGCCCCGCGTCAGGCTCTGTGCTGACCGCTCAGAGCCTGGAGCCTGTTTCAGATTCTGTGTCTCTCTCTCTCTCTCTGACCCTCCCCCCGTTCATGCTCTGTCTCTCTCTGTCTCAAAACTAAATAAACATTAAAAAAATTTTTTTTTAAATTGTTAAAAAAAAATGTATAAATCCTTTCTTAGGAACTTCACAATAATTTCTCCAAGGAGTACTGAGCAAGTTTTATAAGTTCTCCCATTTAGGACTTGTAATTTGTACCAAATTCACCATTTGCACCCATGTTGTAGAAACCATATCCACTTTAATATTAAAACTCAGATGTACGTGTGTCATGATTTTCCGAAATGATAAATTGAATATTTAGTTATGGGTGTGGTAACTTTCATGTTTGCACATTTGGAATGTCCCATGTGTTGAAATCCTTGTTTTACTTTTAGTTTTGGACGACATCATATCTTCTGAATAGCCTTAATCAGCATGGTGTGTTGAGGAGAGAGGGGCACTCCCCTAAAGTTATGTGCCATGAGGAGATTTCAACACTTTCACAATCTAGCTTATTTCAAATAAACAAAAAATGGAATTGGTTCATACATAATAAATCCCTGCTGTGCTATGCTGTGTTTTCATGACTAATTTTTTCACTAACCACAGCTTCACAGCTTATGACCTTAAAACAGCAGGCATTCCTTATAAAAACATAGGCTTACTGTTAAGGTTGTGCTTTTTCTCATCCACAAACTCCCTAGTGACTTGTTAAATGTCCAAACATAAACATCTTCAAATGACTTATGGAAAATGCAATTATAAGGTTTTTGGGGAACCATTAAAGGAAAGTTTCTATTATAAATTGAAAAATGAAAATAATGGTAAGAATAAGTTGTTAATTTATTTGATATATTTAATTTTCCTTCAAGTTCTGGTAGGCACATTGAGATGTTATTTAGGCATTTTCTCATAATTGAGCAGAATAGCAGGCCATCTCAGCTCAGATTTCTAAGTGTCTTACCTGAGACTAACAGAAGCATTGAAATAGATACTTGAAACTGGTCCTTTCTCTCCCTCATAGGTTCCAGATCTTTATGTCAGAAACACTTGTTTAACATTTTCTACTTGCTCTATTTTCTGTTGGCTCGACAAGATAGTGTTCATGTCTCTTGAATTTTTTTGATCTTAGAGGAAAAAATACGCTTTATTTCAAGTGAAATCTACTTGTGAAATCTACTTGTTTAGAAAACAAGGAGCTTTCCATCAAAACCAGCAATCTTCCCCATCGAGCTTCTTATTGGGTAATTAGCCCAATTACAGAACAGAGGTTCTTTTCAAGTTTCAAATAAATCTTGTGAATTTTGTAATTTGTTTTTCTTCCCCAACATTCTTCCTGACTCAAACACATCTTTTCATCATCAAGGCCTGATATTTTCCTTAGGAGTCTGAGATAGTGTATGTGGGCAGCAGAACCATATTGTTTGAATCAGTAACGAATACAGGTGAGGGGTCCACGATGGCAGTGTAGGAAGATTCTGAATTCTTCTCCTCCCACACATATACCAAATCTACTGCTATATATGAATCATTTCCCAATGAAAAAGATCTGAAAGCTAGATGAGAAGAACCACTGTCCACAAAAAGGATAAAAGAGATTGGTAGGAAAAGCAGAGCCACAGTCCTTTTAAAATACAAACAACAACAACAGCAATAACAACAACAATCTACCCTGGGTGCTGCAAGACATAAAAAGGGAGGAATCTCACCAAATAGGTGCTTCTCCCACAGAATCATGGGGTCAGTGCATCATATTAGGCACTTTGGCACCTGAGATCTGCACTGGAGTAATAAGCTTCCAGAATATCTGCCTAGAAAACCAACAAGGCTGATATCCAACTGTTCCAAAGTGTTATAGGAAACAGACTCCCCTCTCAGAGGACTCACATGTGGTCTTGCTGGCCCTAAGACCCAGCAAAGAAACAGAAGTTTTAGAAAAACCTAGCCTATATGTAAGGGGTATTCACTTGCTGATTTAGGGGCACTGGCTGAAGGAATAGGAGTGGGGAAGTTGAGACATTCCTGGGAGACAGTGATGTATGCCATTGTTGTACTCTCTACAGAGCTTGTTGGCATGGGCAAGTGAGCTTGGATTCAGCACCCTCCTGCTTCCTTGCTGGGAAGAAAGGTGGTGAGTGTTCATTGCAGTTGTTGAAGCCAGAGGTATGGATGGTTTCAATACTCCCTCAGTCCCTGGCTGGACTGACAAGCAAAAGCATCCATAGCGTTCACTTGCTCCCAGTCTACAACTGTCATGTGTGAGTAGACAAAGCACTTTCCCCCTACATTATTGATGGCCTTGAGCAGAGCTTTTTCACTGTCTTTCTAAAGCTGGTGAGCATGCCTTGAGGGTGACTTGCTGGTGGCCAAGAGGGCTGGTTTTACATAACTCTATGGGACTATAACAATAGGAAAGACAGTTCTTGGCAGGCCTCTCTCTACCTCCCTGCCCAGGGCAGTGCACAAACAGAAGGTTGAAATATATTTCAGCTTGTGAAAAAGACCTATTAGCTTAGAGTTGCAGCTGAAGGGGTGGGCTTCAGGTTTCCCACACATAGAGGCTAAGGAGGCACTCTCAGGTACATACACAGAGTGACACCATCCTTGAGCACCTCCTTGACCTTGCTACCACTTGAGGAGACTTCCCAGAAGGGAGTTTGTGCACTTATCTGGAACCCCGATTTTTGCCTATGTCACCCAGGGGGCACCTGCAGATCTCCTGGTCTTGAGGCCAGCAGGCATTACAATTGTGGCCCATAAAACTGTATATATTTGCATACTTTAAAAGCTACTGCCTTAGCATCTGGCTTCTAGCCTACCTGAAACTAGGTGCCAAATGAGATTCCTGTACGTTGATCACTGACAGGTCTTGGCACATCCTCAACCATGAAGGCCATTTCCAGAATAAATCATTCAGTTTAGACCATGACAAAAGTTCAAGAGACAACCAAAAGCTAGGTCATGGTTGAAAGAGAAGGATCACCACCTACACAAAGCCACTCCTAGAAGACTGAGAGGGGTAGCATTTTGCCTAATATATAGAAACAAACACAGAGAGTCAAGCAAAATGAGAAAACACAGAAATATCTTCCAAATGGAAGAACAAGACAAAACTTCAGAAAAAGACTTAAATGATACAGATGTAAGTAATCTGCCTGATAGAGAATTGGAAATTATGGTGCTAAAGGTGTTAAATGAACTTGGAAGAAGAATGGATGAAAACAGTGAGAACTTCAACTTAGAGATAGAAAACAAGGAAGTACCAAACAGAGGTCACAGAATTGAAGAATGCAATAACTGAACTGGCAAATGTACTAGCGGGGTTCAACAGCAGACTGGTGAAGTAGAAGAATGGATGAGAAAGCTGGAAGTTAAATCAATGGAACTGACCCAGACAGAACAGCAAAAAATTTTTAAAAAGGAAAAATAATGTAAAAATATGAACGTAACAGACTTCTAGGGCAGCATCAAGTGGAATAACATTCACATTATGGGGCAGAGGTGGGGGGGAGTCTCAGAAGAAGAGAGTGAAAGAGGGGCAATAAATAGATTTGCAGACATGATGAGTGAAAACCTCTAAACTAGGAAAGGAAATAGATATCCAGGTCCAGGAAGGCCAGATCGCTTCAAAAAGTATGAACCCAAAGAAAGCCACACCAAGACACACTATAATTAGATTAAAGAAGATAGAATCTTACAGGCAGGAAGAGAAAAACAAATTGTTATATACACAGGAAAGCACATAAGGCAATCAACAGATTTCTCAGCACAGACTTTGCAAGTCAGAAGGAGTGGTGTAATATATTCAAAATACTGGGAGGAAACAACAACAACAACAACAACAACAACAACAAAAACTTTCAGCCAAAGATATTCTGCCTGGCAAGGTTATCATTCATATTTCAAGGAGAGAAAAATAGTTTTCTGGAAAAGTAATAGCTAAAGGAGTTCATCACTAAGCTGACCTGAAAAGAAATATTAAAGAGGCTTATTTAAACTGAAAAGAAATGGCACTAATTAATAGCAAGAAAACATATTAAAGTAAAATCTCACTGGAAGAGGTAAATATATATTAATATTAGTGGATTAATCACTTAAAGCTTGTATGAATCAGTCAGTTAAGCATTCGACTTCAGCTCAGGTGATGATCTTGTGGTTCGTGGGTTTGAGCCTTGCATCAGGCTCTGTGCTGACAGCTTGGAGCCTGGAGCCTGCTTCAGATTCTGTGTCTCTCTCTGTCTCTCCCCCTCACTCTCTCTGCCCCTCCCCTGCCCATGCTCACTCGCTCACTTGCTCTCGCTCTCTCTCTCTCTCTCAAGATTAAATAAACATCAGCAATTTTTTTTAAAAAAGCTACAATAGTTGCTTCAGAGATACATAAAATATGAAGTATAAAAAGTGACACCAAAAACAATGGTAGGAGGGAGTAAAATGTAGAATTTTGGAATGTGTTTAAGTTTTTATTAATTTAAAATAGGCTATTATATACATAGGTTGATATATGTAAATCTCATGGTAAACACAAAGCAAAAACATTAAATACACAAAAGAAAATGAGAAAGGAATCTAAACATAACACTAAAAAAAACATCAAACCACAGGGAAGAATAACAAAATAGAAGAAAGAGACAGGGAAGAATTACCAAAACAACCAGAAAACAATTAACAAAATGACAATAAGTACATACCTATCAATAATTATTTTAAAAGTAAATGGGTTAAATTCTCCAATCAAAGTACATATAGTGCTGAGCTGATAACAAGAAAACAAAACAATAAATAGAAGACATTTCTGTATACACTGCCACCAGAAGCTTACTTAAGAAGGACACAGGAATAAAAGTGAAGAGATGGAAAGAAGATATTACATGCAAATAGAAATGGAAAGAAAGTTGATGTGGCCATACTAATATCAGACAAAGTAGACTTTAAAATGGAGACTGTAGGAGTGCCTGGGTGGCTCAGTTGGTTAAGTGTCTGACTTCAGCTCAGATCATGACCTCACAGTTCATGGGTTTGGGCCCCGCGTGGGCTCTGTACTGACAGCTCAGAGCCTGGAGCCTGTTTTGGAATCTGTCTCCCTCTCTCTGCCCCTCCCCTGCTCACGCTCTGTCTCTGTCTCAAAAATAAATAAACATTAACAAAAAATTTAAATGGAGACTGGAATCAAAGACAAATAGAGGCACTACATAATGATAAAGAGGTCAATCCAACAAGACCATGTAACATTTATAAATATTTATGCACCCAATGTAGAAACAGCCAAATATATAAGGCAAACCTTAATAATCCTAAAGAGAGAAATTGACAGCGATTTAATAAGAATTGATTTTAACACCCTACTTACATTAATAAAAAGATCATCCAGGCAGAAAATCAGTAAGGAAACATTGACCTTAAATGACACATTAGATTAGGTGGACTTAATAGATATATACAGAGCATTCCATCCAGAAGCAGGTTATACATACTTCCTAAGTGCTTATAGAACATTTTCCAGGATAGTTCATATGATAGTCCACAAACAAATCTCAATAAATTCAAGAATTTTAAATCATATCAGGCATTTTTTTTTCTGACTATGGTGGTATAAAACTAGGAATAAATTGCAAGAAGAAAACTGGAAAAATAATACAAATACTTGGTAATTAACATGTGACTGAACAACTACTGTATGACAAAACAAATAAAAAGATAAACTAAAAAGTAATACCCAGAGACAAATGAAAACAGAAATAAAGCATACCAAAACCTATAGGGTGCAGCAAAAGCAGTTCTAAAAGGGAAGTTCATTTAATAGCAGTACAGGCCCACCACAGGAAACAAGAGAAACCTCAAATAAACAACTTAACCTTACACCTAAAGGAACTAGAAAAAGAACGATTGAAGCCTCAAGTTAATAGAAGAAAGGAAATAGTAAAGATCAGAGTGAAAATAAATTAAATATAAACTAAAAAGACAATAGGGGAGCTCAGTGAAAATAAGAGTTGCTTCTTTGAAGTGATAACAGAATTCACAAATCTTTAGTTAGATTTGTGAAGGGAAAAAGAAAAGACTCAAATAAATAAAATCAGAAATTAAAGAATAGATGGTGTAGCAGATACCATAGAAAAACAAAGGATCATAAGAGACTACTATGAACAATAATATGCCAACAAACTGGACAAGTTAGAAGAAATAGATAAATTTCTAGAAATTTGCAATCTTCCTATTTCCAATAGGAAATGTGATAAATTTCTAGAAATTTGCAATCTTTCTATTTCCAATAGGAAATGTGTTACTAGTAAGGAAATTGAATCTCTAATCAAAAACCTCCTAACAGACAAAAGTCTAAGACCCAGTAGTCTAATTGGGAATTTTACCAAGCATTCAAAAAGATTTAATACCTGTCCCTCTCAAACTTTTCCAAAACATTGAGGAGAAGCAAAAGATTCCAAATTCATTTTATGAGGCCAACACTACCCTAATACCCAAGCCAGACGAGGACACGACAGACAAGAAAATTATGGGCCAATATTCCTGATGAACATAGATGTAAAAATCCTTACCCATATATTAGGAGATCAAATTTAATAATACATTAAAAGGATCATACATCATGATTAAGTAGGTTTTATTTCAAGGGATGCAAGGATGGTTTAACATCCACAAATCAAATGCAAATCGTGTTATACCACATTAAAAAATGAAGGATAAGGGGCGCCTGGGTGGCTCAGTCGGTTAAGCAGCTGACTTCGGCTCAGGTCATGATCTCGCAGTCCGTGAGTTCAAGCCCCGCGTCGGGCTTTGTGCTGACAGCTCAGAGCCTGGAGCCTGTTTCAGATTCTGTGTCTCCCTCTCTCTGACCCTCCCCCATTCATGCTCTGTCTCTCTCTGTCTCAAAAATAAATAAACGTTAAAAAAAATTTTAAAAAAGGATAAAAATAATATCATCTTAATAGATGCAGAAAAGTCTGACAGAATTCCATATTCATTAATGATAAAGACTCTCAACAAAGTGGGTAAGGAGGGAACATAACTTTAACATAATAAAAACCATGTATGACAAACCCACAGCTAATATTATAGTTGATGGTGAGGAGATGAAAGCTTTTTCTCTAAGATCAAGAATGAGATGAGGATGCCCATTCATGCCACTTTTATTCAACATAGGATTGGAAATCCTACTTATAACAACTAGGCCAAAGAATTGAAGGAAGAAAGGAAGGCCATCCAAATTGAAAAAGAAGAAGTAAAACTGACTATTTTCAGATAACATGCTAGTTACATGTAGAAAACTCCAAAGACTCCACTAAAAATTAAAACAAATGATCAATTAATTCAGTTAAGTTGCATGATACAAATTAATATATAAAAATAAATCTATTGTGTTTCTAATAACGGAGCTATCAGAGAAGTCAAGAAAACAGTCCCATTTACACTTATATATAAAAAAATAAAATACCTAGTAATAAATTTAACCAAGTAGGTGAAAGGCCTGTATACTGAAATCTATAAGACATTAATGAGAGAAAGTAAAGACAAATAAATGGAAAACTATTCCATGCTCATGGATCAAATATGAATAAATATGGTTAAAATGTCCATACTACTAAAAGCAATCTATAGGTCCCATACTATCCCCTATCAAAATTTCAGTATATTTTTCACTATTTTTTTTTTACTAATTCTAACATTTTTATGGGACCACAGATGACCCAAATAGCCAAAACAATTTAAGAAAGAAGAGGCCAGCCAGAGGTATCTTGCCCCCTGCTTTCAAACTATATTATAAAGCTATATAGTAATTGAAACAGTATGGAATTATCCTAAAAACAGACACATAGATCAATGGAGTAGAATAGATAGCTCAGAAGTAAACTCATGATTATATATAGGCAATTAATTTATACCAATGGAGGCAATAATATAAAATGGGGAAAGGACAGTCTCTTTAATAAATGATGTTGAGACAACTGGACAGTTATGTGCAAAAAAATGAAACTGGACCACTGTGTTACATCATATAAAATTGATTAAATATTTTAATGTAAGACCTGAAACCATGAACCTTCTAGAAAATAACATAGGCAGTAAACTCCTTGACTTTGGTCTCAGTAACGTTTTGTGCGTGTGTGTGTGTGTGTGTGTGTGTGTGTGTGTGTGTGTGTGTGTTTTGGATCTGACTCCAAAAGCATGGAAAACAAGAACAAAAATAAACTACATGAAACTACATGAAACCAAAAGCCTTTTGCACAAAGTGAAGGAAATCAACACCAAAATGAAAAGGTAACCTACTGAATGGGAGAAGATATTGCAAACTATATACCTGATAAGGGGTTTAATATCCACAATAAATTTAAATAAACTCAATAGTAAAAATCAAATGATTGAATTTGAAAGTGGCCAGATTTCATGTACATTTTTCCAGAGAAGACGTGCAGATGACCAACAGATACATGAAAAGATGCGCAACATTACTACTCATCAGGCAAATGAAAATCAAAACCACATTGAGATATCATCTTACACCTGTCAGAATGGCTATTGTAAAACAAAACAATGACAATAAACAAAAACATAAAAACAAGAAATAGAATGCTGGTGGGGTGGAGAAAAGGGGACTGTCATGCACTGTTTGTGGGAATGTAAGTTGGTGCAGCCACTATGGAAAACAGTATGAAGGTTCCTCAAAAATTAAAATACAGCTACTTCTTGATCCAGCAAGTCTGCTTCTGGGTATTTATTGAAAGAAAACAAAAACCCTAAAAAAATATATACACCCCTATGCTCATTGTAGCATTTTGTACAATTGCTAACATATGGAAGCAACCTATGCCCATCAAAGGATGAATGAATAAAAAATGTGATATAAAATAATAATAAAACTAATAAAAATAAATGAAGTCTTGCCATTTACAACAATATACATGGTCCTTAAAGATATTACACTAAGCGAAATGCCAGATGGAGAAAGTCAAGTATCATATAATTTCATTTATATGTGAAATCCAAAAAAAGAAAAAAAAAAAACAAAAAAGCAAAAAACACAACAACAAACAGAACAAAACAAACACAGACTCATAAATACAGAGAACAGATTGGTGGTTGCCAGAGGGGAGGGGGTTGGACAGGGGGAAAACATTGGTAAAGAGGATTAAATAGTATAAACATCCAGTTATAAAATAAATAAGTCATTGGGAGTCAATGTCCAGTCAGTTATATTATATTATCCTTGTATTAACTTTATATTAACTTTGTAAGGTAACAGGTAGTAACTCGACTTATTGTGGTGACCATTTCATAGTGCATACAGATACTGAATGAGGTGCTATACACCTGAAACAGATATAATATTGTACATCCATTATACCGCAATAAATGTAATAAATTCAGATTTTTAAAGTGTTTATTAAAGGAGAAAAAACAAGCAAGTGACTTTAATTATTTCACTTCCTTATACCCTCTCTCTTCAGCATTCATAATATTTAGAAACACTTTTTCAAACTGCAGTATTCTTAGGGTCTGCTTTGCTCTAGGAGAATTGCCCACCATCCACTTCAGGAACTTACCTCTCTAAGTTATATATGTCTGTATATTTTGTGTTATTTTTTTCCCTTCCTTACCCATTGCTAACTGCAGCAGAGTTGGACAGTATATATCCGATACTTTGGCTTAATGGAGACAACCTGCTTCTCCTGGTAGTTTAGAATAAAGATGTCCAAAAGATAAGGTAATGGCTATTTGTGTTGGAGCTAAGAGGAGGGTCATATATTACTCATCTCATTCATAATTGTTTTTTCCCTGTGTTCCCATTGTTTGTATGCCTTTATTTCAGCCCTTAAGGACATTTTGAACTTTTATTTATTTTATTTAAGAACATTTTGCACTTTATTGTTTATTTCTGCATCCTTGCAATGGAGAAGTAGTTGTTGAGGACAGGTGCTATGGTTTGCTCATTTTTGTATTCTATTCTGTTTTTAGGGTAGTGGCTAAGTATAGATTAAACTACTTTTGCTTTTCTTGAATTGTATTTCTGTCCTCTTTGGTTCTGTTCCCCCTCCCCCAAGATGTATTACAGTGACATTGTAACTTAATTCCATTGTATTTATTTATGATCTTTTTTCCAGATAACAAAGACCAATTTGAATTTTGAACATGTTTTCTGCCAACCATTTGCTTCTAGCTCTGAAACTCAAATGGATATGATATTTAATCTATCACTAATGAAAACATGCAGCCTCTATGAAATATTATTTATGCCCTAAGGTTGGAGCATTGATTCATCAACAATTTACCTTTTGATATGTCCCCACAGCTAATTGTACATCAACTTATTTATAGTTCGATAGTGTTTATTAGTGTATTACTAATATACAGCATTGAGAAAAGATAAAAATGGTCTAACATCCAAGTAAAGCAGAAATAAAAAGTTGTTATCTAACATCTCAAGCTAATACTGTCTCATAAAGAACAAAAATATAAACATAGTATACACATTGAGAGAATTTACTTAAAAATCTTTTTTTTCCAGTAGAGGCCTTCTTTAAAAATATTCCCACAAAACACTTAATGATGGAACACTTTCATATGAAAGTGCATCAGGAAAATGAACAATTAAATGTGTAAAGATCTACATCATTACATAAATTTGTTTCCTTTCAAATTATTTAAAAAGAGCAATGTGTTCCCCAAAATACTTACTGATTATGTGCTGCTGAACAAGTGCTAATCCATGCTGTGGGGATACAGCAACTGAAAAATAGACACAAGGGGCGCCTGTGTGGCTCAGATGGTTAAGCGTCTGACTTCAGCAAGGTCATGATCTCTGGGTTGGTGAGTTGGAGCCTGCATCAGGCTCTCTGCTGTCAGCGCAGAGCCTGCCTCATAGCCTCTGTCCCTCTCTTTCTCTCTGCCCCTCCCCCACTCATGCTTGCTCTCTGTCTCTCAAAAATAAACAAACTTAAAAAAAAAGACATAAATCCCTTGCCTCACAGTATTTTACATTCTACACAGAGAAGGAAATAAATATATAAATATGGCACTAATGGCTTTGCGACAAAATTAAAACAGAGATTAGGTGAATGTGGTGCTGCAGTTTCAAATAAAGAGTCCGGGGGTGCGGAGGCTCACAGAGAAGTAAGGCTCTGAGAGTTGGGAGTTGAGTTTGTAACAGGAAGAGCACACGGAGGCTGAGAGGTGATGGTGTCTTGGAAGAGATTATTAGCAGCGGAGGTGGTGAGGTGGGAACGACCCTGGTATAGATAGATGTACTTTGAAGTTATAGCTGACAGGATGTGCTGACAATAAGATGGGATCTGTGATTAAAAGTGAGGAATCCAGGGTGACCAGGATCTTGGTAAATAATTTAGATTTTCTGTGCAAATCATGAGAAAAATATAATTGAGATGTAGCTCTCCGTATTTTTATTGTCTCTTTAAATTTTGGGGAATTCTGACTGAAGGTGTCAGAAGAAAACATTAATAAGATGAAATCACTTATTTCACATGATATGATTTTCTTCCCTTTATGACTTAAGGTATTTTAATGTTAGAAATATTTGGTTTGTCTTTTTTTTCCTGCTTTGAAAGTTTTTTTCTTCTACATTAACTTTTCAGATTCTTAATTTAAAGCTTCTACTGTTGTACATACTATTCTTTTAAATTCATTTACCATTTATGTGACTGAACTAGGAAAGAGTTTTCAAAATATGCTATTTAAGATTAAATCTGTATGACTGTTATAGCACGGGCAAGGATCCAAATTGAAACACATATATGTAATGAACATTTGTAACATTTTACTCTCAATATTTAATCCTTATTATTTACACCCATATTTTGTAGTTAGATAAAACTTTCCCTAATTTTAAGATTAAAAGAATTAAGTCAGTATTAGTTAATGCATCCAAAGCTATGCAGCTATTAAATTGTAAAATAGTGTGGACGTGGGTGGCAGAGAAATCTTTCAATTCTATGTTATTAATACACTAGACCTACATTGGACCTTGTTAACTACTCACACACCCATAGCCTGTCTTCCAGAGAGGAACATGAAAGGGCACAGTAACTTTAATTGATACATCATTTGAGTTTGTTGGTAAGATCAATAGCTACAGGTTTTTAGCATAATTAAATTTTAGACATAGTGTCATTTGTAAATCCTGTAATCTTTTGGCAGTCTTCCATTTCTGAGTTACGATTTACAGCCTTATATTTAGTGAAAACAGTGTTAGACTTATCAGAGAAACTGGGTTCAATCCCAGGTGTACAATTTGCTAGTTTTGTCATTTTGTAAAATGTATTTTGTTTATGTCTCATTTCGTCATTAGTAAAATGGAAATATAAAATTTGCCTGTTTCATTTTGTTACAGTCATCAAATAAGATAACTTCTGTGAAGGTCCTTTGAAAGTTAGACGGCTCTGTTACTGAACTGTAAAATACTATAGTTTTACATTGAATCCTCCCTTAGGACTTAAAAAAAAACTGTATGCAGCTATATTACCTTCTGACATTTCTGGCACAGTACAGCAAGCAACTTTGGCCCAATTTCCTTTTTTGTTCATTATTTTATAAAGGTTAAGACCCCAGAAGGCGTGTGTGTGTGTGTGTGTGTGTGTGTGTGTGTGTGTACACCTTTTTGCCTTAAAGAGATTTGGCTTCTGGTTCCCTCTGAGAAAAACAAGTTTCCAATCAGGAAACAACTGCCAATCTCATTTCATTTCCTTCAAGATTTGCCTACCTGCAATTTCTGCAATCTGTCCTCTAGGAGAACAGAGTCCTAGTCAAAGCTATTTGCTTGCAGAGCTAGGCAGCTTGAATGGGTTGCTTTATCCCTCCAGATTGCATTTTCCTAACTTCTAAATGTAATCACAAATAAAAGCAGTTCTCAAGTTGTGTCAATACATACTTTGTTTGTGACTAACTGTAAAGTAGAAAGGAACTAATTTATTACTAATCAGAATCTATTGGAGATCATTGGCTTTTCTTTTTCTAATAAATTACCAACTTTTCTATTTTGTTTCTTCACATGGATAAAAAGTGGTTCCTAAGTGTGATGTATAAATTGCTTCTTCTATATGTGTGTATCGTGATCGGAAAGTTATTGAGAATCAGTAGTTTAGAACAAAGAATTTGTAAATCTTACTTCTAAATAGATTCATAATTCAAACTTTTCAATTTTTTTTTCTAAAATGTTTACTTCTGTGGGTACCTAAGAACAGCAAGGTATAACTGAGATCTTGATTATCCATTGTGATGAAATGGGGATTAGGAGAACAAGAGAAATGGTATCAACTTCCTTTCGTGAAGGCCTGGTGAATGCAAGGTATAATTAGATGTGAAAGCAGGGAATGGGAAGAGCCTGTCAAACAAGAATCTACAGGACACATTTTTCTGTTCTTAACATCAACACCCTTGAAAGAATCATCTAGTCTGGTTATCTCCCCAGTTCCCTCCTACCGTTGTCTCCTAAATCTATTCTAATTAGACTTTTTATACACACCCCATTTCTGCACTTTAACCAAACTGATCTTCATGAAGAGACTAATAATTGTTGTGTTGATAAATCTAGTGGTCAAGTCTCTGTCCTCACAGTTAATTTATAGACAACATTTAATAAAGTGCTTGGAAATCTTTACTCACTTGGCTTTCAGTCTCCAACACTAACCTGGTTTTCCTCAACCCACTCCTTCCCCAGACCTCTCTTTCTCATCTCAAATCTTCTAAGGTTGATATGACACAGGATTCAGTCCTTGAAACAACTCTTTCCTATCATTATTCTCTCATTAACTCATCTCACCTGGTCTCATAGCTGTAACTTTTACCTGTAGGCCTGTAAATCTCAAATATATCCTGCTTAATCTCTCTCATGAATTCTGGGTTCAGATATCCAGCTGCTGACTTTACATTTCCATGTAAATATCTGATAGATACATCAAACTTATCACATGCCCAAACAAAAACAAACCTCTAGTCATTCCCCCAAACTTGTTCTCCCTGAATTTCTTCTTTATCTCAATAACTGTCAACTCTATTCTTCCCTTGATTGTTTAAACCAAAAACATTGATACTATTTGTTACTTTCACTTTCTGGCATTAGACTTCACACTTGATATCAGGGAAGTTTGGAGACAATGGATCAGAATAATATATTATGTAATATATACTATAATAATACATTATGCAATTAATCAGATACATTTAGGAAAATGAAAAATTAAGATAGTATATGTTCCATATAATATGTTTTAACATAATTTTTAAATTCATTCTAAGAAAAAGAGAACACTGTAGATGGGGAAGAGTTTAAGAAAAGAGAAATTCAACTATGAATCTTTCTATATCTATCTATTAACCAATCTGTCAAGTATCCATATATCTATAAATACTCATCTATCCCTAATTGGGTATCTAGAATCAAGAAATGATATTAATCAGCAGAATAGCAGGAATTGCTTCAGAACCAATTTTTTTAACAAATGCAAAAAAAATATGGACTTTGGTTGTGTGTCCTACAACTTTCTTGAATCCTCTAACTCACATTTCATAGACCTCTCTTTTAAGATAGGTGTTATAAGCATGTACTTAAAAAAATTCCTATGGGTTAAATCATGACAAGAATTTAATATTACTTGACATATTCTAAGATCTTTACAGGTGTTATATCTTTTAGTCCTGATAGTAAATCCAGGACATTAATATAGTTATTCCAATTTTACAAGTAAAATACTAGGCATAGAGAGGTTAAACTTGCTTAAGTTAGAAAGGAAGCAAAGGCACTAGGATTTTTTATTGAAATTTAATTGATATTCAATATCCTAAAAGTTTCCAGTGTGTATCATGGTGATTCAATCTTTATACATTCTGAAATGATTCCCACAATAAGTCCAGTTTTCTTCTGACACCATACAAAGTTAATACAATATTATTATATTCTCTGTGCTGTACCCTATATTCCCATGATTATTTATTTTGTAACTAGAGGTTTGTACATTTTAATCCCCTTCACCTATTTTGCTCCTCCTCCATCCATCCCCTGTCTGATAAACAAGTTTGTTTCCTGTATTTATGAGTTCATTTTTGCTTGTTTTGTTTGCTCATCTGTTTCATTTTTTAGTTACCTCACTTAAGTGAAATAATATGGTATTTGTCTTTCTCTGTATGACTTATTTCACTTACCATAATACCCGTTAGGTCCATCCACAAATGGCAAGATTTTATATACAGTTTTCTTTCTACATTCATCTATCAACAGACTCTTAGGTAATTTATGTATCTTGGCTCTTGTAAATAATACTGCAGTGAACAGAGTGGTGCATATATCTCTTTGAGTTGGTGTTTTTATTTTCTTTGGATAAATACCCAGAAATGGAATTGCTAGGTTGTATGGTAGCTCTGTGTTTCATTTTTGGGGGAGCCTCCAAAATTTCCCACAGTGTTTCCCACAGTGGTTGCACCGGCACTAAGATTTTAACAGCAGCAGATTAGCTTTAGACCACAGACCCTTAACCTCATAAATCATGCTCTTCTAAACATGCATACATACCTAGCATTTAGTAGACATACCAAAAACATGTGGTGCATGTTAAATGCACAGTACATTTATCAAATTTCCAATAAATATTAGTTCTTATCTCTACCATTTATTTATTCAATAAATAAAAGTTATATGAAAGTGGGTATTATCTCATATACCTTAGTGTTACATTCTTAGGGCCTATGAAAGGACCTGGCAAAAATTAGTGGTCAATGAATATTTGTTGAATTGTTGAATAAATGAAAGTATACTGAGCTGGCTCTATGAAAATACATACTTTTTTTTTCCTGCTAAGAGCTAAAAACCTTGTTAGGTTGTATGACTAAGTGACTAATTATAAGTAAAATATATAGTAAACCGTTCAATAATATCATAGCTGGAATAATTGCTATTATACCACCTCTGGCCTCATTTACCTCCGCCCTGATTAAACTGATCATACCTCTGTTTGTCACCACCTGCTCACTAGCAGGTCAATCATTTGGACACCATTCTAGCTGGCTCTCTGGACTATCCTTTTGCTTCAGAATTAGCCTACTGATAAAATAACAGGATACAGATTTATCTAGGGATTGTAGTTTGTAGACATTTATTAAAGCTATAAACAGAGTTAGCACAAGGAGATGTGTGTCTGTGTTCATCCATAAAAAGAGAAAGAGAGAGAGATAGAAAAGCTGTGAATCAGTGATATCCACAATGTTTCTGAGACTGTTATAGAGGGAAGAGTAAAAATAGCCACTTTTAGTTAAAACTTTAGAGTCAGATTAAAACAACAATTATTTTTGCCTCCTTGGCAAAAAAAAAAAAAAAAAATCCGAAGAGAATGAAAAGTTGGAAAGGGAGTGGTAGTGGTTCTTACTTCAGTTCTGCTTAGTTTGTTCTTTTCTCATTATTCCCATAAAATTGCATTCATTAGACCCAACTACTGTCACTTGGTGTCTTCTTTCTACCTAGACCAGCTGCCAAGCCTTGTGAGAAGTAGCATTTCAAGAAAATATGTATGTGTGCTTTTGATCTTTGCAGTCTTTGCGATATTACCAAGGTAGCTTAGAACTTGAAAGTTAATATTTTGGCCAATTACATTTTAAAACTTTTTTTTCTGCTAAAATAAGCATATTAGAATGCACTGATGCAGATTTGACACAATCTGATTTTTTTTTCCTGTTGATGCCAAAGTCAGGCCCAGTGTGCCCCCAAACTCCACCAACCTCCACCCAGGACCATGCCCTGTGCTGCCCTTACAATCTGTTTCTTTGAATCATAATTTTCACTACAAACATCTTGTATTTAAAGTATATACATACATTTTATAAATACACTCTCTCTATGGAAATTTATATCCAAATCATCTTGGAGGTCTAAGTATTTGATTTGCTTGAAGCTTTTTTTTTTTTAAGTATTTTTTTGTTTATATTTCCTCCTTTATATGTCCTCATTAGGGCAGCATATTTTTTCTTAAAGTTGTGAGCCTTTTGTGTAACCAAGTGTTGTAAATAAAATTTTCACCTGCCACTGGTATAAATAGGTGCTGCATATGAGGGTGAAGTGGCTGATCAAAATGTAGGATTTATAAATGCATGTTCTGTTACTGGGTCCTTAGACCAGACCATTTAGTGAAATCGTGTGAAACCTGTATTAGAGTATGTAGAGGACAATGAATCTCCTGAAAAAGGTTTTCTTTGAGATAGCTTTCCTCGTCCACCCTAAGGGGTAGTTGCCAACTTTGTCACATGAAGCCTACTGTGAGATGATGCTTTAAGTGGATGACTTAAGAACATGGTGTGTGTGAACACTATAATTGGGGAGAAATCTGACTCAGAAAAAATCTGAGGATAAAGAGAGTAAATCAATGCCATGGCTGCTCCAGGGTTGGAATTTCACAGTACTCTTAGTTTGTTGGAGTGAAGGATATTGTTTTTGTTGTCAACCAGATGTAGGCTGTGCACTAGAAGGTGCTGGTGCCAGCGTGAAATCATCTTGGGTCCTTGCCAATATGGTCACTCACATCAGGGGCAAAGAAACCCAAGAAGCAGAAGCCAGAGGTGTACAAGGGCTTCCCAGGAACTTCTAAATGATTTGCCAACCATAGTCTGAAACAGATATTTAACTCTCTGCCTCAAGTGTGTTACAGATGGGAGCACCCAGGAGAATCTCAGAAAAACCTTTAAAGTGCTCCACTAGAAAGAGATGATTCTGAATATTTGCCAGTCCCAGAACTAGCTTATGATAGGAACCACAGAGAGAACTGTCTTATTCCACTTCTCTCTCACACAGTTGGAAGTAGACAGAGGAGCCAAGTAGTCTTCCTCCAAGTTGTCAAAGAATAACAACTGCCGGCCAGGTGGAAAAGAAGTCTTTGCTTATAACAGACATTTAGGTATTAAACAACCTCTTAGGCTTGATGTTTTTTGTTTTTCTTATTTGACCTTCCTTTTCACTAAAAGTGCAATAGGACCCTTGATTACCAAAAAAATTAACAGAAAATTCATGAGACCTCAAATTTCACCTGATGGAACAGGAAAAGATTTATCACTTAGGTAAAATTTGAAGGGAAAATGGGAGACAAAAGTAAATTGCATTTTGGTTATAATTTTATATTCTACATATAATATATTCTATTTATGAATTATTTTTCTATAATATTTATGCAGAAGTATAAATGTTGATTTGTGAGCATAATTCGTTCTGGAAACATGCTTATAATCCAAAGCACTTATATATCAAAGTAAATTTTCCCATAAGAAATAATGGAAACTCAGACGATTCATTCCACAACCCAAAAATATTTGTATGAAATGATTACAATACTGTAATTAATATAAAATAATAAAGAAAATAAAAATATAAAGAAAAATAACCAAATTAACCTGCACTTGCCTTTGAAAACCTTCATGGCTTGTGGGAGGGAGACAAGAGAGAGGAGAGTTATTATGTAGAATGACTTTCACTGTCACTAATGGATGTTGACTACAGTACAGTATTAATAAAATCTTGTCATATACTCTATTTAATGTAACTGGCAATAAGGCAGCAGAGGAAAGGGTCTCTATCTACAGGTAGCCCGACCTAGAAGGAAGCAAATCATCCTAAGCTTACTCTTGTATGGAAAGCAAAGGACTGTCCATAGGTGCTTTGAAGTGACAAAAAATACACTAGTGCCAGTTTTGGGCACCTTCCAAAATTCTGAAAAAAATCACTGATTTCTGCCAAACCTCGCATCCTGAGACCACGCATCTGAGCATGTAAGACAATCATCCACAATCCCTCAGCGAGTGAGAGAAAGAGAGTGAGAGAGGGAAGAACCATTGACTGAGTTGTGATCTTGTGATGTTCAGCCTCATGTACTACTTGTATTGCAAGATATTGCTCATTTATCAAGTTACAATTTATTAGAAATGTTTGCTCATCTTGTAGAATACTTGCAGAACAAGTTAGTCGCAATCCAAGGTTTTACTGTACTTCCTTACTAATGTATAATGTGTATATTCCTCCCTGAATTTGACCTTCATAAGAATCAATAGTATAATCTAGAATAACATAAAGTCAAGAGCTGAATACTTTAACTCTGGGCACTCCCTGTTATTTTTATATTCATGTATTTAAAACATCTTAAAAAATTCTAGTTAGATGATGAGAACCTAATTCTAGTGTGCTTTGTTTGTATTTACCTAAAGTTTTAGGTTAGAAAGGCATTGTTTAATGTTTGTTTGTGTGCATCCAAAAAATAAAGTGCTCTAGGGAATAGTGCAGCTACATTTAGTGGTACTAAATAAATCATATTTTCATGCAAGATTTAAAGGACCATAAATCTTGAAAGTTGCCAAATCTAATTTGTTATTCATATTTATTTTACACATACTTTTAAGAGATTTTAACACAGCTTTTTTTATATACATTTATTGTAATGTCATTAAAGGAACATGCAGCTAGTTAGCAAATAGTTCTATTTACTTTTTTATTTGAGTTTAGTTGACAAACAATGTTACACTAGTTTCAAGTGTACAACATAGTTATTCAACTTCAGTATATGTTATATTCTGCTCACTATAAAAGTAGCTGCCATCTGTCACCATATAATACTATTATAATATCAGTGATTATATTCTCTATTCTCTGCCTTTTATTCCTGTTGCTTACTCATTCCATAACTGGAAGCTTGTGTCTTCCACTCCCTTTCACTCCTTTGTTCATTCCCCCACTCCTGAAACCATCAGTTTATTCTCTGCACTTATAGATTCTGCTTTTTGTTCATTTGTTTTGTGTTTTAGATTCCACGTTATGAGTGAAATCACATGGTATTTGCCTTTCTCAGTCAGATTTATTTCAGCAAAATACCCTCTAGGTCTATCCATGTTTTTTTTATGGAATCTTCTGTAAATGTTCTTATTACCTAGTGGAGCAACATTTTTTTTTTTAATTAAATATAGGTATGAACTGAGATTTTGTCACTTACTGGCTGTTTGACTTTGAACTTCAGTATAATCATCAGTAAAATAATCAGAAAAACAATATGAACCCTTTAGGATTACTTACAGATATTTTTGAAACTTCCTTATTTTTAAAGTTCCTTTCTTGTATCTCTTTACTCATTAGGTAAGAAGTGACATAGAAATCAAGTAGATTACAAACTGACGTTCCTTCCTGTGTTATGCAGGCTTCTTTTGTAGGCTTTTCTTGGCTTATTCTTACTCATAAGTCTAACAAAGAATATCCACATGGTCATAAGCAAGTATTTAGCTTTCTTTGCCTTCTCCATTATAACATTATCTTTATATAACCCTCACTCTGCTTTTTCCAATTGTAGGCATACAGTATGAAACATCAAATGTATTAAGTCATTTTGACATTACTGCAACTCTAGAAAGAAGTTAAGGATAAAGTTGTTTTCTTAGCTTTTCTTTTATGAGCTTAAAATCAGATATTCTGACATTGATCTGCACAATTGCCTAGATAGATAGTAAAACACTCTTTCACACATTGCAAATTCCCATGGGGTTGGATTCATCTGCTTCACATTATTGCATATCCCCGCCACGTGGATGGTTTACATCATGTTGACTTTAAAATGAACTATATGCTAACTAATTTGAATGTAAATTAAAAAAATAACAAAATTTTAAAAAAAACTTAAAAAAAATTTTTTTAACGTTTATTTATTTTTGAGACAGAGAGAGACAGAGCATGAACAGGGGAGGGTCACAGAGAGAGGGAGACACAGAATCTGAAACAGGCTCCAGGCTCTGAGCTGTCAGCACAGAGCCCGACGCGGGGCTCAAACCCACGGACCGCGAGATCATGACCTGAGCCGAAGTCAGACGCTTAACCGACCGAGCCACCCAGGCGCCCCAAATTTTAAAAATTTTTAAAAAGTGAAAGGAACTGAAATGGTGTTTTGCAGATACAAAGGAGAAATGGATTAGATCAATGGTCTGTAATAAATAAGTGATCTCCTAGTATTTAACACTGAGTTATTTTTATTTATTCATTTGAAATTACCTATGTGCATTGAAAGCAGATCAAAATTAGATTTGGTTTTCCCAGAATGGTGTATTCTAGTCAAATCAATAAAGTCATTCATGTTTCTGTAGTCATTAACTTAGTAAATCTTGTTTGCTTCCAACTCTATGCAGTAAAGAATAATAGGCTTTATGCAAAATGTGCCCTCCAACTTTTACAGTATTTTTGTTAATTTGCTTCATGATATATTGTCACACAATGGGGGCAAAGTTATTTATAACTCAGTAACTTATTGGCAGATTTATTTGATTAGTGTTAAATATTCGCCTGAAACTTTACGCTTATGATAGTCAAGGCAATTCCTTATGTTTGATGGGAAGAATTAGAGTATTAGAGTAGAAAGATATAATTACTTAACCCAGCAAATAATAGGACACATCATTAGAATTATTTAAATTATTTATTCATGAATTTTCAGATTTTTTTTTGAAATATACCTGATACAATCTAAAAAGCACTATTTCATAGTATTTACACAAAACAATATTAAATAGATCTAGTATCAAAACCTGTTTTAACTATTTAAATTATTTAATCTGATTCTGTGCTTTATTTGTTATATGTTATTTTATGACATAATTCATGGTTTATGATGTGTTTTAATTGAATTTAAAGCATTTTTGAATCTGGTTTAATGTAAGTGTTCAGTAAATGAGAGCTACTAAGAATGTGATGTTCAATATCCACCAAGATTTATATATTATAAGTAAATAATCAGTTGAAAGAATCGCAATATTGTGTTTGTAAATATGTAGTTGAGCTTAAAGAAGTATGTGTGTGTGTGTATGTGTGTGTGCTTGTATGTATATATGATATAAATCGATACATTATATATATACTATATATGTATACATATGTATATTTCTCAAAGCTTCTTAAGAATAACTGCACAAAATAGAAACCATTAAGGAAAATATTGATTGTTTTGACTACATAAAAGTTAGTATTGTTTGTGTATAAAAAAAATCACAAACAGTATAAAGTAAAAAAAACAAAAACAAAAACAGAAAAAGAGCAAACAAAACAAAACAAAACAAAAACAACAAAGTGTGCTGGAAGCCACAAAAATGTCTCTTGAACCAACAATTCTAATTCTATACTATTATGTTTAAACTGTGTTTAGCAATAGGAATAATTTGAATTATTTATACATACTACATATATCTAGTACCAATTTATTTGCGAGTGACTGCATAAAAGGTTATTAACTAACAATAATTATTTCTTGGTAGTAACATGGATGATTTTAATGTTTTCTTTATTTGTTGCATTTCATCACTGTTTTAGTGAGTCTCTATAGGTTTTAATAAGAACATAATACAAGCTATACTGAAGTTGCTTAAATAAGGGAATAAAGAAAAATAAGACAAGGTACAAACAAATAAAAAAAAAAAGTAGTTAGTTTATACCATGAAATCTGAATACCTGAGTCCTGGCCATCATTGGTATTATATGGATTCTTCATTTCTTTCTTTCTGTATTTCTCTTTCTTTGTCTTTATCTGCCTGCCTTCTTTCCTTCCTTCCTTCCTTCCTTCCTTCCTTCCTTCCTTCCTTCCTTCCTTTTCTTTCCAAATTTTTATTTAAATTCCAGTTAGTTAACATACCATGCATTATTAGTGTTAGGAGTGGAATTCAGTGATTCATCACTTACATTCAACACCCAGCGCTCATCATAACAAGTGGCTTCTTTAATACACATGGATTCTTCTTTCTGTTTGCTAATGTTAAGTGTAGTATAGGTCTGTTCTTAGGGAAAAAAAACAGTGATCCATTTCTAGGTTAAAGTTCTCAATAAACTTATCTGTAGCCTTTCATAATTACAAACACATACATGAATCCTTTGCCTGCTGTTATTCTTGTGCATAGGGATTATATAAAAGATGGTGAATGTCCAACAATTCTTTCAACACTGCTGAACATGCAAAGCTTGTTCTTCCTTTGCATCTGATGTTTTAAAAGGCTGATTTGTGATTCTGCATTTTTGCTTCATGACGTCCTCTCATATGTATCCTTTTTTCTACTTTCTGCACCCCTGAGTAATATTGACTACTCAATTCCCCATATTGCTTTGGACTCAGTTAAATGAAGTTAAGGTTTGTGTGTCCTTTCAGCATTCCTATTGTGCTTCTGGAACCTTCTTGTTCCAAACTTTTCTATAAGTGCTAATTTAAGAATCTAATAGCACGCCTTTCCCATTTTGCTCTATTCTTGGTTTCTTGGTAGATTGGTTAGCTTATGTGACTGCATTTTGGGTTATCCTTTTTTGGTATTCACTGTTGACATATGACTCATAGGTGGCTTGGTTTTGAAAAGACATGTGCAGAATATATGAAAACGCTATTTTGAAAGGGTTACATGGTATGACATAATAACAATAGAAAAAGGGTTACATGGCATGACATAAAAAGAAAAAATAATATTTGCTAAGATACAAAAGAAAGTAGAATTATATTGGTGATAATACATCTTAACAGAAGGACATACCAATCAATGTTTTCAATTATACAGAATTCTTCCATCTGGTACAATTCTAGCAAGAAAATAAATACTAAGGTAGAATACTGGAGCTCATTTTACAGGGCTAATAATAATAATAGAGTAAAAAAAACTATTCTTGTGTGTTCATTTCTTTTGCAACAGCATACAGCTGGGTTCTATCTTTTATTGTGTATATTATTTAAAAATTCTATTTCTTTAAACTTTGATCATGGAGTTTCCTTACATCTGGTTCTATTTGGCACTTGCTACAGAGAGTGTATAAAAGGTTAGGTGAACATTTATATCCATCTATAATTTAAAAAAAGTAGTGTGGATCTTTTATAAAATATATATGTATAATACTTATGTACAATCTAATTGCTATTTCTGTTGTCTTAATAAATACTTATCAGTATGATTTAAAGTGGTTTAAAGTAAACTGGGTAAATTTGTAAGATGTTATTTTATTCTGAATCTCACTTTTGGTCCTTGTTACCAATCTACTACCATGTATATTTAATCTATTGCCATATATATTTCTCTCTATATTTTTTCCTATAACTTAGATTGATTTGGAAGCAATGTAATTATAGGTTAAGACTTCAGATTCTGCTCTACTCTGTAACTCTGCAGGTCACTAAACTTCTTACCAGCTAACTTAGCTGAAAAATGGATTTAATC
The DNA here is from genome assembly GCF_018350195.1 of Panthera tigris. NCBI lineage: Eukaryota > Metazoa > Chordata > Mammalia > Carnivora > Felidae > Panthera > Panthera tigris. Next base: position 84,815,566 of record NC_056661.1, read on the forward strand.
ATAGCATTTACCTCACAGGATAGTTATAAGGATTCAAAGAGATTATACACACAAACTATTCAGAGTAGTAGGTGGCATTTAAACATTCAAAAGTGTTACCTGTCATTATTATTTTGCTTTTCCAATTGCATCATCTTTGTTCTTTTGTGAAATAAGTATCTGCTGTCTCTTTAGAATCAGTTACTTTAGGATAAGGTGAATCTTAAGATCATTTTTATTAAAAGCGTGATATAAAATGTTATTGGTGAATTCTATAAATTGCTATAAAAATTCTATAATTTTTTAGTTCCAAAATAATTGTTCTAATCTTTACTCACTAAAAAAGCATTTATTTGGTAAAAATAACATGTGTTTTGGTAAAAATAATAGTAAAAAGTGGGATGCTATCCTTCTGTTCTAAACAGAGGAAGTAAGTTATTCGTTTATTTTGTGCAGATATGTACACACACATGCATGCACATGTACAAACGTGCACATGCACTCAAGAAAAAAAAAATATGTACGATAATGGCGATAAGAGCAAGACTCTGAGAATATTTTTAATTTAATTTCTACCTTGGATCCATGCACATTTTACTTAATTGACATAAAAATATTAAAAAGAAGATAAAGAGGCTAGCAGATACATAAATGCACAAAAGTATACATTATTTCAGATAACCTTGAATTCATAGTACTGTGAATGTGCCTGAAGACAAACATTTTCTAGTGAGATATACTCTTGCTTAAAATAACAGGTTAGATATATGTAACATAATTTGATATCTGAATCTTTCACTTCAATGACAAAATACTATGACATTTTTAACTTGAGAATTAGCACTCATAATATCATCAGAATTAAATGATGTGTTAAAACCACATAATGTTACTACAAAACATGACAAAAATTATTTTCAAGTACTGAATTCACCCTAAACACTATATCATTAAGAAAATGGAATCAAGTAACTGGGAGGAAATATTTACCATACAAACATCCGAGAAATGACTTAGATCTAGAATATATAAACAACTCTTACAACTCAATAATAAAAGATCTAATCATTTTAAAAATAGGTAAAAGACTAACAGACATTTCACAGAAGATTTACAAGTAAGGACTTAGAAAAGTGCTCAATATCATTAGTCTTCAGGGGAATGCAAATTTAAACTACAGTGAGGTATGATAACACCTTCACTAGAATGCCTAAAATGTGTTGATCAGGATGTATAGTAACTGGACTCTCATACATTGCTTGTGGTAATGTAAAATGGTACATACAAGCAGTTTGCAAACCTATTTAGCAGTTTTTCCTGTAGTTAAACCCACGCTCTTTGTAACCCAAGTTAAATTTTCCCAAGACAATAAATAGCTATATTCATAGAAAAACTTCTATGTAAATATTCATAGCAGCTTTATTTATAATGGACAAAAAAATGGAAAGTCTATCAATAGTAAATGGAGAAACCAAATCTGCTAGAGTCGTACGAATGAATACCAGTCAGCAAAGAAAAGGATTGAACTACACACAACATGGATGAATCCCACATCATTATGCTGAAGGAAAGAAGCCAAATACAAAGGAATATGTACTGTATAATTCAATGATATGAACCTCCAGAAAAGACAGACTTCATAGTCACAGAAAGCAGTTCATTGCATGCATGGGGCTTGGAGCAGGGGGGGATTGACAGGGAGGGAGCACAGGGAAACCTGTAGCCTTATGGAAATATCATATATCTTGATTATGATAGGATTATCAGTACTATACATTTGAAAAAACTCTCAAAACTGTACACCTAAAATGGATACATTTGATCATATGTCAATCATATCTCTGTAAAGCTGATTAACAGTTTCTGCACATTAAAAAAAAGGGGGGGGTTTGAATTCCATTTGCCACAATTTCCCATGTTGATAGTCAATTTTCTTCTAATTTATTTTTTTAAACTTTCTTCATTTGTTTTGAGAGAGAGCACGAGCAGGGGTAGGGAAGAGAGAGAGGGAAAGAGAACTCCAAACAGGCTCCGTGCTGTTAACGAGGAGCCTGATGTGGGGCTTGAACTCACAGACCATGAGTTCATGACCTGAGCTGAAACAAGAGTTATACACTTAACTGACTGAACCACCCAGGTGTCCCTGTTCCTTTGAAAATAAATTGTTGACTTTGAATTTAAAATAGCACTGAAAATAGTGTCAGTGAGAAACCTCTCCTAATTTCTCTATATACTTACATCCCTAATTCCACAGCTGTCTTGTAGACATCATAAACATCTGCAGCTATTTCCAGTGACTTATATGTTTGATTTAAGATTTCCAAATTTGAGGGGTGCCTGGGTAGCTCAGTCAGTTTAGCGTCTGACTCCTCTTTTCCACTCAGGTCATGATCTCATGGTTTGTGCAATCGAGATTAGGATTCTCTCTCTCCCTCTGTCTCTGCCTCTCCCCCGGTCACAATCTAAATCTCTCTCTAAATAAATAAATAAACTTTAAAAATTTTTTTAAAAATTCTAAATTTGGAAATTTATGGATCTCTGATCAAACAGGTATTTTAAGCTCACACATTATAGCCCAATTTTGTTTCAAATACAGAAAAATAACAGATTAAAAATTAAACAGGAAAATATGAATGACATAGTCTTCCTTTAAGAAAGAAAAAAAATGACAGTGCCATGGGCAAATAAGAAAACAAATAGAATACTGTGTATTTGTGCATGTGTGTGTGTGTGTGTGCACATATCTGTTTATATTAGGGATTACAAAATATGCTGATGTGGAATTTCCAAATCCAGTCACAGTCATCACAGTTATCACAGTTTTTATTTATCTTAATATATCATTTTGGTGGAATGGAGTTTTACTAAAACATTTATCCATGTTTTAAACTAACGAGTATTCCCTTGGACTCTTTTTTAAAAGAATCTCTTCAATTATGAGTGTGCTATACTATGAGAAAATATATTCTGAAACAGAATTCTCAACCATTAAACCAGAATAAACTTTATAGTGATGAATTACTTTTGATTTATTTGCAAATTATAGGAAAAATAGCACTGCCTATGATCTGAATATAACAATTCAGAGAGGGTTTGTATCTGTGAATGATAATAAAGACGGTTAAATTTTATTATTTTCTAATTTCTGAACATCTTATACACTCTACAAAATAAAGGAAAAGAGAAGCTTACTTTCTTTTACTTAAAATTTAAAAGTTCTGGTTTTTAAAGTAAAAAATTTCCATTATAGAAAATTGAGGGATCACAAAATGGTACAAAGCAGAAAAGTCACTGTACATCCTACTTCTTACAATACAGAATCTCATTTCCATATTAATATGTTTATTAATTATTATAAAGAGTTACACAATATTCTATAAGTACTCTTTCTTAACAATTCTTTTAATGTTGTATATTTAGGAATTTCCAAATATAGCTCTAATGGGTCTAATAGGTATCTTGATCTTTTATTTTCATATCTTAATTGCCTTTAGAAGAATAAATTTCCAGAAGTGGAAATACTGGATCAAATAGAACAGTTTTTTTTTTTTTTTAACATGGAATATAGCAACATGCAAACAAATGAAAGTGGACCACCATACACAAAAATACGTTCAAAATGGATTAAATATTGGGGTGCCTGGGTGGCTCAGTCAGTTAAGCTTCCAACTTCAGCTCAGATCATGATCTCACGGTTTGTGAGTTCGAGTCCTGCACTGGGCTCTGTGCTGACAGTGAGGAGCCTGCTTGGGATTCTCACTGTCTCCCACTCTGCCCCTCCCCTGCTCGTGCTTGTGTGCACTCTCTCCCTTTCTCTCTCAAAACAAATAAATAAAATTTTTAAAAAATGGATTAAAAATCTAAATGTGAGACCTGAAACCATAAAATCCTAGAAGAGGCCACAGGAGGTAACTTTTTTGGTTTTTGTTGTTTTTTTTTAATTTTTTTAACATTTTATTTATTTTTGAGACAGAGAGAGACAGAGCATGAACGGGGGGAGGGTCAGAGAGAGAGAGAGGGAGACACAGAATCTTAAACAGGCTCCAGGCTCAGAGCTGTCAGCACAGAGCCCGACGCGGGGCTCGAACTCACGGACCGCGAGATCATGACCTGACCCAAAGTCGGCCACTTAACTGACTGAGCCACCCAGGCACCCCAGGAGGTAACTTTTTTGACATGGGCCATAGCACCTTTTTTCTAGATATGTCTCCTGAGTCAAGGGAAAGAAAAAGCAAAAATAAACTATTGGGACTTCATCAAAATAAAAAGCTTCTACACAGCGAAGGAAACAATCAACACGCTCATCATCACTTACCATCAGGGAAATGCAAATCAAAACTACGAGATATCCCCTCACACCTGTCAGAATGGCTAAAATAAAAAAAAAAAACACAAGAAACAACAAGCATTGGCGAGGGTGGAAAAAGGAACTTTTTGCACTGTTGGTGGGAATGCAAATGAGTGCCGCTGATGTGGATGTGGAAAACAGAATGGAGATTCCTCACAAAGTTGAAAGTACAACTTCCCTGTGATCCAGCAATCACACTACTGGGTATTTGCCCAATAATACAAAAACACTAAATCCAAAGGACACATGCACCCCTATGTTTATAGCAGCATTATTTACAACAGCCAAATTATGGAAGCAAGTCAAGTGTCCACCAATTGATGAATGGATGTGGTATATAAATATAATGGAATGATATTATTCAGCCATAAGAGAGAATGAAATCTTCCCATTTGTAACAACATGGATGGAGTTAGAGAGTATAATGCTAACCAAAATAAGTCAGTCAGAGAAAGACAAATACGCGATGTTACTTATATGTAGAATTTAAGAAACATTACACAATGGGCAAAGGGAAAATAGAGAGAGTGACAAACCAAGAAACAGACTCTTAATTATTGAGAACAAACGGATTGTTACTAGAGGGGAAGTGGGTGGGGGGATGTGTTAAATAGGCGGTGGAGATTCAGGAGTGCACTTGGGATGAGCACTGGGTGATGTATGGAAGTGGTGAATGACTGTACATCTGAAACTAATATAACACTGCATGTTAACTAACGAAGTAGAATAAAAACTTAAAATATAAAACAAATGGAATACAAATGTGGTCCTTAAATATTGCCATTTATAATTCTCCAAATTATCTAAATGTTACTTGTCAAATGTTATAATGTTAAAACATACTCTTTCTTTCTCGTATTTGTACAACTCTCTGTGAATAAGAGAAAAGAACTTTGCAAATTCTACATCTATATCCACTCATAATCTCAGCCTGTCATGAAGATTGCCATCAAAAAGAACATATGTAAAGAACTAGGTAGTAATTGGGTCAGTATTGTAAAGGTTTTGGAAAGCAGCTGGAAAAACTGGCTTTAGTAAATTCTTTTACTTTACTTTCCTCACATGAAAAATGAGGCTAGTAATTTCTTCCAGAGGTTATGGCTTAAGTTAAATAATATTAGACAAAGCCACTGTCATTCAAATGTCATTGCCATCTCATTCCATCCTCAGATTAAGATACGAAAGCTGGTGTACATGTGTTTTAAACTTGAACTATGGCTTTTCCTTGTCTTTGTCTAGTAAGTGCTTATTAAGGACCAAGGTTCATAATTCACAACTTGGAGAAGTTACTCAATTACCAATATGTCAAGAGAGGTTTCACGCTGGGTGTTGTATGGAAACCAATTTGACAATAAATTTCATATTAAAAGAAAAAAAAGAGGGAGGTTTCAGTGGATTCATTTGGTAATGTTTATATATCATCCTTTTCACAAATAGGCTTAATAATGAAATTGCTGAAAATGAAGATAAATTTATCTCCTCACTATTTAAAATTGCAAAGATAATTTTATCCATTTTAAAAGGAATTATTACATTTTCTCTGAACTAATATTTTTGTTTGTTTTTCTGGAACTGAGGGTACTCGGATTTTTAAAAATTTTAATGTACATCCAATTATCTAGAAAAATAATTGAATTACAACATCAGTATAACATAAAATTGAGATAAATGTTCACTTTTGAATTAAATACATGTGGAAATTTTGTATCATTCTGTATATATCATATGCATACCTTTTAAAAATCAGTCTCAATCATTATTTAAAAAAAATTTAATGTTTATTCTTTTAAAGAGATAGTGTGTGAACAGGGAAGGGGTAGAGAGACAGACAGACAAACAGAAAGACAGACAGACAGACAGAATCTGAAGCAGGCTCCAGGCTCTGAGCTGTCAGCACAGAGCCCGATGCGAAGCTCGAATTCACAACCTGCAAGGTCATGACCTGAGCCGAAGTCGGATGCTCAACCTGTTGAACCACCCAGGTGCCCCAGTCTCAATCATTATTTTAAAGATTAGGCATATTTTACTGTTTTATCTAGAAAATACCACTATTTAAAGCAATATATCACTTGTTATTTTAAATAAGAAAATTTTTATATTGTGTGTAATTTGGGCCTATGAAATTTAATGAAACAAAATAACATTGGGATTCATTTAGATTTGCTTTTAGACTATTGTGTTTTACAACACAAGTTTAGAACTATGAATCAGAATATTTGAATTCTCAAAAATGCTATCAATTTATTATAAGATGATCTTATTTAATTTTCACCTAATGTCTGGAGGTTGTTGTAATACAAAGACAGACTCTGAGAGATTAACTTTGTCTAAAAAATCCATTATCCTTCTATTATACCATTCTTTCTCATATTAAATATTGGGTAGAATATTTAAGGCTCAGAATACTGAGCCTTAGATTGAAATATAAACTTTTATCATGTGTGTTAAACTTGATATTTTACTGTGTGCTATTAGGCTCTGTTCTATAGCAGACACTTTAATATTGTCTTGGAAGAAAAAATCAGAGCAAAGGAAAAGGAGGAAGAAGGAAAAGGAGGAAGAAATGAAGAAGGAAAGAAAGGAAGGGAGGGAGGGAGGAAAGAAGGAAAATAAGGAAGAGAAGGGCTGGAGTGAGACTTATAGACACACCACTCGGAGCTTGAGAACAACATGGGAAAAGAAAAACATTATTGATGATGATAATAATACTAAGTGAATAATAAGTGATGCATAAAAGGGGCGCCTAGATGGCTCTGTTGGTTAAGCATCTGACTTCGGCTCAGGTTGTGATCTCGTGGTCCATGAGTTTGAGCCCTGCATTGGGCTGTGTGCTGACAGCTCAGAGCCTGGAGCCTGCTTCAGATTCTGTGTTTCCCTCTCTCTCTGCCCCTCTTTTCTCTCTCCCTCTCTCTCCCTGTCTCTCTCTCTCTCTCAAAAATAAACAAACATTAAACATTTTTTTAAAAAATTTTAAGCAATAACTGATGCATAATAAATAAAATGAAAAAAGTTGACAAAGAGAAGTCTGAATGAATATAGAAAATACAGGAAGTAATAATTTTAACAAAAAACATTTTATAATAGTATATGAAAAGAGTGTGTGTTCCACTATATGCTGATTTCATCTGAATGCCATATGCTGGTTTCCCTTAGTCTTACAAAATGAAGCACTTTACTGTATAATACTTTATAACACTTTTGTTTCTCTAGATATCCGTTGCCCTACCATTAATTTGGGGAAAATTTGAGTTTCCTGAGCTATTTTTTAACAGTTTTTTATAAGAAGAATAATTTAGCAAGATGGAGTAAAATCTTAGGCCAGTGGTAATCACCAGACCTATTGAGTAATTGCTGAGCAACTGATAATGAAAAGTCCTCAGTCAGCGGCTATGGAGCTGCTGACACACTCAGTGGCACTGCAGATGGATGGTGCTCACTGGCTGCTCAGGGTATAGTGTTCAGGTTCTACAGAAAGTTTCTTAAGCTTCTTGTGGTTGGGAACAATAAAATTTACTTAGATCGAGATTAGAGAGTCCACTTCTATTCATGAGATATATTCAGGCCTGGATTTCTAGTCTTAGTAACTCTACCCCATCTCTCTCATTATTTATTTATAATCTCAAAGTCTGGAAATTTCTTCTAAGCAAGACACCAAGACTCAGAAAAAATTTTGGAAAAGACTGATCAATTCAACTAAAATGCAGACAAGTTAAAAAAAAATAAAACAAACTTTGCATAGAAAACAAAACAAATTTAAAAACCACCCAAAGCTAAAACCTGACAAGAAACTCAGTTAATAGCTCATAACACCAAAATCTCATAACTTGGTATGGTAAAAGTAAATAATCCAGTAGCATAAATGCACAATGAAATGACCAGGAGCTTTATAGAAAAAGATATTCCAGTGGGTAATACACACAAAGAAAATACTAAGTTCCACTGATAATTAAATACAGATTAAAGTAGGTTTCATCTCTCAGATTGGCAAAGTTTTGATAATAAGTGATGGCAAAACCATGGAGAATCTCTCTGTGTGGCATCTTGATAATATGCATTGAATATTATGAAATGTGTATTTTTGATCACAGCAATATCCCAGCAGGGAATTTGCCTAATGAATATATTCACAAAAGTTAAATGTTCAAGAAGGAACTTTGCAGTATTGTTTGTAATGGCAAAATACTTTAAAAAATCAACTAAATTATTCAACAATAGGATATTGGTTAAATAAAACCTTTGAGTAAATACTTTGCTGCTATCTAAAAGAGGAGAATTTGTATTTCAGAGATGGAAGTTTTTGAGATATATTTTAAAGTTAGAAAAAATAATGTGGATAGTGTGGATAGTCAACCACCTTGTTTTCTTTCTGAGCATGTAATACATTCCAAGTGCTTTGTCTACATCTTTCACATAACAATTCTCTTTGTTGTCTAATCCAGTGTATTACCCTTGGCCTTCAATTGCCTGTTCTGCAGTTTGTCATCATTGGTCTAATTAAAAATAAGAATTTGGTAACAGGGCTCATTTCTGTTCTTTGTCTTAAGTCACTTATTTACATCCTCAGAAATTATTTGTATTAAGCCATCATATGCAAAATAACATACCAATGCATGCATATTTAACCTTCTTTGCCTGATTTTTTATTTGACAAAATCCTGTAAATAACCAGGTACTTAGTGGTTCTCTGTACTAACCCATCAAACATGGTCCACCAACTATGCTAAACAGCAGTGCTATACTTTGATTCCTACTGACCTGGAAAGTACAGATGTTCACCCCTCTCCCAAATTTGGTAGATTAGAAAATAAACATTTCTCTATGGTTTCTGTGACTCAAGAATCTGAGAGCAACCTGTCAGCTGTGGTTGCAGTTATCTCAATGCTTAATAAGGCCTGGAGAAACTGCATCCAAGATCGCTTGTTGGCTGGCTTCAGGTTCTCCTGGCGCTTGGGTGTGGTTTTCTCCCCACATCTTTGCCTTAATGTCTTCACAAGGTGGTGACTGACTTCTCCTAGAAAGAATGATCTGAAAGAAGTGCACACTCCTCAAGATGGAAACTTTAGTCTTTTTATAATCTAACCTTGACAGTGACATATCCCATCACTTCCACCATCTTCTATTAGAATTAAGGCAGTAAGTCCACCCCATACTCCAGATTAAGGGATGTAATTCCCACCTCTGGAAGGATGAAGTATCAAACAGTTCTGGACATGTTTTGTAAACATCTCACCTGCAGAATAAAATCACCGAATCATCCTTTTTGTTTTTTCTTTTTATGTGTCCTAACTCAAAGTTTCAGGTAAAGTAGGTGTGGATGATAATTAATCTTTAACAACATTGGGGCGTCTAGGTGGCTCAGTCAGTTAAGCAGCCGATTTTGGCTCAGGTCATGAACTCACAGTTTGTGGGTTTGAGTGCCGTGTCGGTCTCTGTGCTGACAGCTCAGAGCCTGGAGCCTGCTTCAGATTCTGTGTCTCCCTCTCTCTCTGCCCCTCCCCTGCTCATGCTCCGTCTCTTTCTCTCTTTCTCAAAAATAAATTAACACTAAAAAAAATGTTTGATATAATAACATAAAGAACACTATTTCACCTGTACATTACAACATTACTGGTTAATCACTAGTATGAAATCTCTAGCTTTGATAAATATTTTTTTCATTAGATATCAATAGTATACTTTTGGTTCACACAATTTCCTTAGTATTGAAAATTTTTAATTTTTGCCCATTAATCAAAATATTGCTTTGAAAAGTATTTGATATCTGTATTTTTATAGGGAAATTGAAAGCTCTAATCAAAAGCTTCCATGCATTTTTTTCATTTTCTGCAATGTGTTATTGCATCTTTCACATTTTGAAGTTAACTTAAAAACATAATATTTCATATCTTTGATTAGGAATCAATGGTTTAATATTCATGGACACAAAATAATTGAAATTATTCAAAATTCAAGTGAATCTATAAAAAAGTTACCATAATTAAACTATATTATTAAAAATATAGATATTTGTAGTTTTATTTAAAATTCATATAATTCATTTTTTATCCACAACTTTCAAATTGAATTGTTTCCCAAACATATCATGAATTAGGCAAAACTTTAACACATTTTTATGAGTATATTATTATATAATAGTTTACACTAGTATTTCTAAATTTTTTCCTTCTTTGTGGCAGGTAGCCTTTTGTAAAGATAAAATTAACTATTTTACTGAACTCTCTGTAGCTCTACCTTTTTCTTTCCAAATTAAGTAAGGACATCATATTGTTGCTGTTATTTATATCGACCTGACTTCCTTTTCTCCTCATCTTTATTCCTTTTCTGTGGTAGTTGTTTTATGTAATATCCAGAGAGAAAATTGACAAGGGACATATAAGCAATTACCTTAGGAAACTCTCAAGTTAAAATATCTCAAATGCTCAAATAAATATTGGCCAGAATATTTGAGTAGGAAATCTCATGACATAAAATATCAGGAAATCCAGGGGAAAAATGGTTAAAATGAAGTTATATTTCAGCAGGGTTACAACACTGAAAAGTTGCCCTTAACCAAGGGAAAAGGGTAGCCCTATTCTTCAGTTAAATTGAAAGTCTTCTTGTACTGAGTCAATTACTCAGGTTGGGAGTTAGATTGGGAGAAACTCAGGGAATGGTTACTGGATCGTCAGTAAAAGGCCTATTCAAAGCAATAAAATAAAAACATTCAGTGGCTTGACCAGATGCTAGGCTGATTCAGTGCAGTGTCAACCAAGTGCTGAATTTGGGATTACTTAAATATTTATATTATATATTTAAATATAGAAGGTAAAATGTCTACTATACTGACAGCATGAAGGACTGGTTTAAATTTTATATATACTACCATTTGTATATGATACAAAGTATGCAACTATTCATATTATTTTAGTATCATGCAGAGACTTTCCTACATGGTTTCCTGACCCAGGTCAGACATTGCGGTTGCCTCCTTGTGGCAGAGGCCCATCACAGCAATTTGCACTTAGCACTAAGGGTCTAGAAGCTTCTCTGCACTCTCCTATGGAATGTTAAAGAAATTAACAGAGAAAATATTTGCATATCACGCTCTTTCAAGTAGGTAGATATAGAATTGATTTTTGTCTACACAGCTGTGTTAACAGGCAGCAGCCTCTTAAATATTCCTCATTGAATTTCAACTTCAATAGTACCTTCTGCCTGGGTCACTTGGGTATGTAGGACTTTTCACCTACCCCAATGGTATGCTGGATCCAGCACATACTGGTTTGCAAGGGCTTATTGTTAAATTTCCAGGATGTTTACCAAATGACAGTTAAATTATTGGCCGCCTGAAATTAGCCATAGTGGGTTATTGTCTATCCGCAACAGTCTCCACCTGGGCCTTTGAATCTCAGGAGGATGCTGCCCTCTAACAAAGCCCATCTGAGGTCTGCTTTCTCAGCTGGTTTCTGCCAAAAACGTAATTTGGGCTAACTGGATTACAGGCCTCCCTTCTTACATTATTTGTGGAAAATGCTTTTGTGATATCTGTGCTGTGCTTGAAATTACCACATTCTCTGTCTGAACTTTTATATTTTCTCTTCTGTACATCACACATGCTTACAATTGGGCTAGATTTCTCATGTCCTTTAATTCTCGTTTTTTATTTTACCTTTTTTGAGTTACAATTTCTTTCTTCCTTTCCCCCATTTTCCTACACTTTCTGTCTCTTCCTGCATGTCTCAACAAAATTTCAGGTGAGAGCTGAGTGTCAGAGGATGCTCCTGTTAGCACTGACAGGGGAAAACAGACAAACAAACAACTTTGTACATGGGAGATATGTGGGAATTTGTTTCCTTCTTTGATGCATCACCGAGTCTTTCTTTTTTATTCCTACCATAGGTTTAGAAGGTACATTTTGTAACCTGTGGAAATAGACAGTTGGGCTCATTGTGCATTCAGAAATCCAGTCTTTACTGGATCTGAATTATATGGATCATTAATTGGGAATGTGGAAAAAAGTTTCCTTGGCACCATAACAAAACACCTATTGGAAAAGTCATAGTCAGTCTGTCAGCATGGCTAGATGATGTCACACAAATTGACTAAGTTTTGAAAAGTACCTGAATCAGCCATTTGTTCTGAATTTAGATAGATAAGGTGATGATTACCAACTGGATTTCTTAGCTGAAAACATTGAATGCCTACACTTAATGTGCCTATTGTATATTTTCTAGCAGAATTTATTGTCACCGATAACTGTATTTATTCTTTCAACATATTTTATTAATCTTAGAAATAGCCTGATTTATTAATATTATAAAACTAGTCAAACAATATAAAGGTATAAAAATAGATTGAAGACTTATTTACCTCTCCTTAATCGTGATTCTACACTCTTCTCCAAGTGTATTGTCAACAATTTAATACATATCCTATTATATAAATATCTTGAATTTCATAAACTCAAGTGATCTTCATAAATAAGGTTTTATCAGACATATTATTTAACAATAATTTTATTTAAAATGTATCTTTTTTTTGAAATTTTCACTTCATTGTGTACAGCTCTCCTTCATTGAATTCATAGTATTTCATGTTAAAATTTGAGCATACACTCTCCTCCAGACCAACACAGCCACTGGTTCCAGGCACTAACAGACAACTGTACTGTGGCTTTGTAGGTTAGTCTGTTTTGATTTTGTTTTTGTTTTATCATTATTATTTTTTTCTCTTTCCTTCTCTTTTCCCTTCCTTTTCCTTCTACCCTCCTCCTTTTTTTCCCCCCTCTTTCCTTTAGAATCAGGCTCATATTTCCTGATTTGATTTTTGATCAATTATTTTTCTTTTCTTTTCTTTTCTTTCTTTCTTTCTTTCTTTCTTTCTTTCTTTCTTTCTTTCTTTCTTTATTTCTTTCTTTCTTTCTGGGTTCTGGTTGTTTGTTTAATCACTGATTTTTTTCTCTATTCCTTTTAAGCCTTTTCTGTATCCTTTTTTTAATTTTATTTTTAATTTTTTAAAATGTATATCCAAATTATTTAGCATATAGTGAAACAATGATTTCAGGAGTAGATTCCTCAATGCCCCGTACCCATTTTGCCCATCGCCCCCCTCCCACAACCACTCCAGCAACCTTCAGTTTGTTCTCCATGTTTATGAGTCTCTTCTGTTTTATCTCCCTCCATGTTTTTATAATAATGTATCTCCTTCCTTATTTTCCTCTCTGTCTCTCTCTCTGGATTAAGCTTTATAATTTTTTTTGGATTCTCTGTCTGCTCTTTTTTTTTTCCACCGCCCCTGTCATTTCTCTCCTTGTATGGGATAAGGCTTCTTTCACTCCCTCCTTTTTCCTTTTTTCCAGGGTTATTTCAATGTAAAAATCAAAGCACACCTGGTTGAAGGTCCAAACCACCACTATGAGCAGTAAGATAAAGCAACCAGAGACGCAACAAGAGAGTGCATGCCACACACTCCGAAAATACTTCCTGAAGTTCCAGGCCCTGGACAGTGTATGGTCCCTTTTTCATATAATAGTACTCACAGGTACAGGACACATAACAAGCTATTAAAATATGTAAGAGACAGAAAGCTAGCCAAATGAAGAAATGGAATAATTCTCCTCAGAAGAAATGACAGCCATAGAATTGCTCAAAACAGATATAAACAAATACCTAAACATGAATTTAGAATAATAGTCATAAGACTAATAGCTGGGCTTGAGAAAATCTTGGAAGACTGTAGAGAATCTACCGCTGCAGAGGTCAAGGACCTAAGAAATAGTCGCAATGAATTAAGAAATGTTGTAAATGAGATGCAAAATAAACTAGATGCAGTGACAGCAAAGATGGAAGACAGCAAAGATGAAGCAGAGGGAAAAATAGGTGAAATAGAGGATAAAATTATGGAAAATGATGAAGTTGAGAAGAAGAGGAATAGGAAATTACTAGACCACAAGGGGAGAAGTAGAGACCTAAATGATTCAGTGAAATGTAATAATATCTGTATCATAGGAATTCCAGAAGAAGAAGAGAGAGAGAAAGGGGCAGAAGGTTTATTTGAATAAATTATAGCTGATAACTTAGCTAATCTGGGGAAGGAAGCAGACATCCAAGTCCGGGAGGCACAGGAACTCCCTTCAAAATCAACAAGAGCAAGTCAGCACTATGACATACCATATTGAAACTGGAAAAGTACAAAGATAAAGAGAGAATTCTGAAAGCAGCTATGGGCCTTAACCTACAAGGGTAAACACCTAAGGGTAGTAGCAGACCTGTCCCCTGAAACTTCCAGAAGGGAGTGGCATGAAATATTCAATGTGCTGAATAGGAAAATATGCAGCTGTAGAAGGACAGATAAAGGCTTTCCCAGACTAACAAAAACGAAAGGGTTTGTTTTTGTAAACAGTAAGCCAGTCCTCCAACAGATCCTAAGGGGGCCTCTGTGAGTTGAAAGCAGAAAATACTACAAAGGACCAGAGACATCACCACAAGCACAAAAGCAACAGATAACACAATGACACTAAATCCATATCTTTCAATAATCACTCTGAATAAAAATGGACCAAATGACCCTATCAAGAGACACAGGGTATCAGAATAGATAAATAAAATAAAATAAAATCCATCTGTGTGCTTCCTACAAGAGACTCATTTTAGACTTGATGACACTTGCAGATTGAAATTGAGGGATTGGAGAACCATATATTCTACTGGATGTCAAAAGAAAGCTGGAGTAGCCATACTTATATCAGGCAAACTGAATTTTAAACCAAAGACTGTACTAAGACATGAAGAAGGGTGTTATGTCACAAGGGGTGTATCCATCAAGAAGAGCTAACAACTGTAAATGTTTACACCCCCAACTTGAAAGCACCCAAATATATAAATCACTTAATCACAAACATAGACAAACTTACTGATGATAATACTGTAATTGTAGGTGACTTTAATACTCCACTTACAACAATGGACACATCATCTAGGCAAAAAATCAATAAGGAAACAATGGCCTTGAATGATACACTTGACGAGAAGGATATAACAGATATACTCAGAACTTTTCATCCAAAAACAGCAGAATACACATTATTCCCAAGTGCACATGGAACATTCTCCAAAATAGATCACGTACTGGGTCACAAAATAGCCCACAACAAATCTAAAAGGACTGAGATCATACCATACGTATTTTCAGACTATACCATTATGAAACTTGAAATTAACCACAAGAAAAATTTTGGAAAACCCTCAAATACATGGAGGGTAAAGAGCATCCTACTAAAGAATGGATGAGTCATCGGGGTGCCTGGGTGGCTCAGTCAGTTAAGCATCCAACTTCAGCTCAGGTCATGATCTCACAGTTTGTGAGTTCGAGCTCCGCATCAGGCTCTGTGCTGACAGCTCGCAGCCTGGAGCCTGCTTCAGATTCTGTGTCTCCCTCTCCCTCTGCCCTTCTCCTGCTCACACTCTGACTTTCTCTGTCTTTCAATAATAAATAAATGTTAAAAAAAATTAAAAAAATAATGGATGGGTCAAGCAGGAAATTAAAGAAGAAATTAAAAAACATATGGAAGCAAATGAAAATGAAAACTCGACAGTCCAAATCCTTTGGAATGCAGCAAAATCAGTCCTAAGAGGTAAATACATTTCAATCCAGGCCTATATCAAGAAGCAAGAAAAATCCCAAATGCAGAGTCTAACCTCACACCTAAGGGAACTAGAAACCCGTTAGCAAAGAAAGGCCAAAACAAGCAGAAGAGAAATAATAAAGATTAGAGCAGAAATTATCAATATACAATCCAAAAAAAAAAAAAAAAAAAAGACAAAACAGTAGAACAGATCAATGAATCTAAGAACTGGTTTTTTGAAAGAATAAACAAACATGATAAACCCCTAGCCAGACCTCTCAAAAGAAAGAGGGGACTAAAATAGATAAAATCATGAATGAAAGAGGAGAGATCACAACCAATACCACAGAAATACAAACAATTATTAGGGAATACTATAAAAAGTGATATGCCAACAAACTGGACAATCTGGAAGAAATGGACAATTCCTAAACACCCACACGTTACCAAAACCCGAATGGGAAGAAACAGAAACTTTGAATACACCCATAACCAGCGAAGAAATTGAATCAGTCATCAAAAATCTCCCAACAAATAAGAGTCCTGGACCAGATGATGGCTTCCCAGGGGAATCCTACCAGACCTTTAAAGCAGAGTTAATACCTATTCTTCTTAAGCTGTTCTAAAAACTAGAAGTGGAAAGAAAGCTTCTGGACTCTTTCTGTGAAGCCAGCATTACCTTGATTCCCAAACCAGACAAAGACCCAACTAAAAAGATTTACAGGCCAATATCCCTGATGAACATGGTTGCAAAAATTCTCAACAGGATACTGGCAAGTCGAATTCAACAGTGTATTTAAAAAAATATTCACCATGATCAAGTGGGATTTATTCTTGGGCTATGAGACTGGTTCAATATTTGCCTATCAATCAATGTGGTATACCATATTAATAGAAGAAAGGATACGAACCATATGGTTTGTTGATAGATGCAGAAAAAGCATCTGACAAAATTAAGCATTCTTTCTTAAGAAAGTCAGAATGGAAGGAACATATCTTAACATCATAAAAGCCAAATATGGAAGGCCCAATGGGGAAAAACTGAGCGCTTTCCCCTTGAGATCAGGAACATGACAGGGATGTCCACTCTTACCAGTATTGTTTGACATAGTGTTGGAAGTCCTAGCCTCAGCAATCAGACAACAAAATGAAATAAAAGGCATCCACATTGGCAAAGAAGTCAAACTTTCACTTTTCACAGATGACATGATACTCAATATGGAAAACCCGAAAGACTCCACTGAAAAAATGCTAGAGCTGATACATGAATTGGGCAAAGTCGTAGGATATAAAATCAATATAAGACCATAGGGGAAGGGAAAGAAAAATAAGTTACAAACAGAGAGGGAGACAAACCATAAGAAGCCTCTTAAATACAGAGAACTGAGGGTTGATGGGGTGGGGGGTTGGGGAGGTGGGGAAATGGGAGATGGGCATTGAGTAGGGCACTTGTTGGAATGAGCACTGGTTGTTGTATGTAAATGATGAATCACAGGAATCTACTCCTGAATTCAAGACTACATTGTATACACTGCGTATTAGCTAGCTTGATAATAAATTATTTAAAAAAATTGGGGCAGGGGCGCCTGGGTGGCTCAGTCGGTTAAGCGTCCGACTTCGGCTCGGGTCACGATCTCGCAGTCCGTGAGTTCGAGCCTCGCGTCAGGCTCTGGGCTGATGGCTCAGAGCCTGGAGACTGCTTCCGATTCTGTGTCTCCCTCTCTCTCTGCCCCTCCCCCGTTCATGCTCTGTCTCTCTCTGTCTCAAAAATAAATAAACTTAATTAAAAAAAAATTTAAAAATTGGGGCATACATCAATTTATTTAATAATTTTCTTTTTGATGGATGTTTAGGTAATTTTTATTTTTACCATTATACAAAATTTGAACTTAAAAACTGAACATAAATATTTAGGTGTGTACTTTCGTGAAATTAATTTGTAAAAATGGGATTTCTAGATCAAAAGAAATATGCATGTTAAATTTTGAGAGATGCTTCTAAATTGTCCATTAAATTGTGTGTGTGTGTGTGTGTGTGTGTGTGTGTATACACTCCTCACATGAAAATTATATAAAAAATGCACACTTTACCATTTTAAAATTGTCTACCTCATGTCCTAAATAAATATTCTTACTCATTATTAGTGAAAATTTGTCAGTTTATAAAGGAAAATTCAATATGATGATGTAAAATTATCATTGGTTTTGTTTTCTGTTTCAAGGAAAAAGATGAATTCTAGGGCATGGAGGGATATAATGGAAAAATCCAATACTTAGTTGACTACTCGGATGTCAGGAAGGAATGTGAATAATCTGCAATACAAATGTTTCGAACTAAATGCCACCTGTGAGAGCCATATGTAAAGAGATAGATATCTGATAAATATTTAACAAAAGATAAATAACAGTTGGGACATAATCTAGTTTTTCAAAGAAATGGCATGCACACAGTTAAAAATTTCAGAATAAAGATGAAGACAGAAGAGGATAGAAATCAACCTGGCAGAACTATTTTGGAAAATACAGAACATGAGGAAACATGTCTCAGTGTGTGGAAAACTATTTTAATTTAGCCATGAGGAATTCCCAAAAACTTTTCACCCTCTACAAACAAGATGTAAAATCCATATTGTTAAGAACAAAGATTCAAAATGTTTTATATAAAAATATAGCTTATTGGCTTTTATCATAATTGTGGAAAGAAACCATGCATTTGAAACATTGTTAGATAATTGATTAGGAAGGCTCATGAGAGTATATAGAGAGCAGAGAAAATTGGTCAGTTTTTTGGATGGAAGAGTGGTCTGAGGGTGGTGGAAAACACAATAAACCTAAATGGCTGTCTCTGAATATGAATGTGGTTTTTAAAAAGTACACACACACACACACACACACACACACACACACACCAAGAAACACCTCTTCCAAGTGATATCTTTGTTTTGTGAGGTTTTTTTGTTACATGTCTGGCTGTTATTCATGATTTTTCAAGGATAGAACATGTCTGTCAGATTCTCCATGTTTAAGTTCTCTCTTTCTTGCAATTCTGATTGCAAGTCTGCTGCAAGATCCTTTTCTTGAGAATATCCACTGTCTTACTTTTTTTTCCCTAGAACTCTAATGAATAGTTTAAATTCTTGGGGCACCTATGTGGCTCACTTAGTTAAGCATCCAACTTTTTCTCAGGTCATGATCTTATAGTTCTTAAGTTTGAACCCCACATCAGGCTCTATGCTGACAGCTTAGAGCCTGGAGCCTGCTTCAGATTCTGTGTCTCCTTTTCTCTCTGACCCTTCCCCCACACACACTCACTCTGTCTCTTTCTCAAAAATAAATGTTTAAAAAAATTTAAACGTTTCCTTTCTATCTGCTTCCAAAAAAATTGCCAGAAGTGTTGCAAAATCTATAATATTATTTTACTATCTTAGCACTTAATAGTTTGTGTTTATGGCTCAACATTTGTTATCTCTAACTCTTTTCCATTTCAATCTCTAGTTATGAAGTTGGGAGGCAGTATATAATATATTTAAATAGAAATATTATGGGCACCTGGGTGGCTCAGTTGGTTGAGCATCTGACTTCAGCTCAGGTCATGATCTCACAGTTCATGAGCTCAAGTCCCGCATCATGCTCTGTGCTGACAGCTTAGAGCCTGGAGCCTACTTCAAATTCTGTGTTTACCTCTCTGCTCCTCCCCCACTCATGCCCTGTCACTCTCTCTCCTTCAAAAATAAATAAAAACATTAAAAAGTTTTTGAATGAATATATTAGCAAAATATACTGTCATTTCCATGGTGAGTTTGTGAGAACCAATAGAATCAATCCACCTACCTACCTACCTACCTACCTGCTACCTATCTAAATGAGAGAGAGATTTACTGTAAGGAATTGCTTATGTGATTGTGGAGGGATGGCTAAGTAAGTTTGAAATCTGTTAGAGCAGGCTCTCAGGAAAGGCAGACAGGAACTCTGACATGAGCTGTTACTACTGTTCACAGACAATTTCTTCTTCAGAAAACCTCAATTCTGCTTTTAAATTCTTTTAAATGATTGGACAAAGCACTCCAAGAATATCCAGGATGATCTCCTTTACTTAAAGTCAACTAAGTGTTAATGCCAATTAGATCTACAGAATACCTTCACAGCAACACCTAGATTAGTGCTTGATTGAATAATGGGGACTATAGACTAGCTAAGTTAACATAAAAGTGATCATCAAAAGTGCCAAATCTGCATTTTCAAAAAAGACTGAAAATCCTGACTTTCAAAAATATCAGATGATACGATTTTTTAAATGGTGTTTCAAATTCAAACAACAACAACAACAAAAAAAAAAAAAACAAAGTATTTTCCATCCAGATATGGAGACCGGCTATCTCACTTTGTCTAGGATCGTGAGGTTTCCTGGGACACAGGTATTGCAGTGCTAAAATCAATATAGTCCTAGGCAAACCAAGATGGTTGGTCACCCTACATCCAAACAAACGATATATTATATATTATATCTCCTGAATTCCCAGGAGATAAAAAGGGGCCAGTGGAACCAAATAGGCTTGAGCTGAGGTTATTCGTCTATTATGTGTTCCAGTCCATCTTGGGGAAATGACATGTTTGCAATCTGTGACATTCCCACTGCAACAATGACTCTATCAATCAAGGTGGACAAGGGTCAAAGGTTTAGGGAGTGAAAGATCCCCTAATGGAATGTTTATCCAAAATTTCATGGAGGTACAGTTGGAAGACAATCCTCTCTTGATTCTAATATGTATTTATATTACAGTGAGAGATATAACTAAAGTAGTATGCTATGAGAATACATGGCTCTTCTAGCTTAGAAAATTATTAAGGCCATTGTTAAAGAAATGTAAGTATAGCATGAGACCTAAATGATGAAGATAAAGTTCTACATGTAAAAACTCAGAGGAGAAGTAGAGATGACAGAACATATGATCTAGTTGGATAATATATGTCTTCAACAATGTTTGCCTGTACTGAATACAACAAAAATTTTCTTGGTTATCAAAACATCTTAGATATAGACTCATAACATAGTATCAACCTTAGTTTAATAAAATATATTTTAGAGAATAGTAAAAAGTATGTTCCAAATCCAAGATCCCTTGATGAGCTTAGTACATTCAACTTAAGGTTGGTTTTTGCCTAATAAAGTTTGAGGCATTTCAGCTGAACAAATTCTTCAATGGAAAGCTGCCTTATTTCTGGAAACAGATATTCTATGAGCTATGTGGTCACAGCAGAATTATTTAATTTTCCTTAAATTCATTTCTTTGTGTTTTTTTTTTACTTTAAAGTAGTCTTAGTAACCCTAAATTGACAGTTATATTTTAATAATTAGATAGTATAACATAATGGTGAAATTAGCTGTGTCTATTTTTTTCTCTTTAGAATAGAAATATGTGTCTCATTTCAACATAATTTCTGTGTGTCCTTAAGTATTATCAAATTGATCTGCAGAACTAGCATCCCAAGAAATATCTAGAACTTTAATTGATTCAATTAATGATAAGCATCACTGTATTGTCTGGTTCTTCTGTGAAATGTCCACACTTTTCACTCATTTACTGAAAAGCAGTTTCCTGTGTTTTCAGAAAGGCTCTGGTTTGCAAGACTAATTTAGAAAATAAAATGTCCTGTAAGACAGTATAGCCCCAAATGCACTAGTACACAACTACTTACCAAATCTCAAATTAATAGATGCTGTGTTTAGGACTACCTGAGATTTTAGTGGTTTCAGCAAAAAAACAAACAAAAAACAACCAACTACAATCACAAAGTAAAACCCATGTTAAAGATACAAAAACAAAACTGAGTGGAAAAAGAAGTCATTATAGCAAGTCACTAGTAGTGGAAAAGGACTGCTTGGGAAATTGAAAGTGAATTTTGCCCCAGTGTTTTATACTACTTTGCGTATGAATGATTACATATTTTTGGATTGATACTTATATGTGAATTGCTGATTAGATTGGTGATAATTTTAACTTTGTAAGAGTATTTCTTTAGATGGATCTATTCACTATAGCTACTTACAACCAACAAGAAAGTCAGTATCTTCTCTGAGATAGGTTTTGTACAGTGTAATGAGCTAATTCTGTAATCCCTACCAAAACATTATTCAGTGTCACAGTAGACTCACAGTAGAGTAAGGAGTCTTAGTACTATAACATGAAGCCTTCTATATAATTTTTAATGTTTATTTATTTTTGAGACAAAGACAGAGCACGTTCAGGAGAGGGGCAGAGAGGGAGGGAGACACACAGAATCAGAAGCAGGCTCCAGGCTCTGAGCTGTCAGCACAGAGCCCAATGCAGGGCTCGAACTCACAAACCATGAGATCATGACCTGAGCGAAAGTCGGACACTTAACCGAGTGAGCCACTCAGGCACCCCTCTATAATTTTTTTTAAAGAATTCTTTTCATTCAGTATTAGAATCAAGACATATGTGATGCACTTAGATCTAATTTACTTTTAGTAAAACTTGTTTAACTTTGACAGTTGTTGAAGTCATTCATCATTCTTATAATTAAAATCTGTTTATTGTTCCTTTTGTAGTGAATGATTGATACAAATAGTTGTTTTTATCTTATAGTAACAGAGTAATATCATCATAAGCGAAAGAGTCTCAATTTTAGAGTTATATTTATTATTAAAATACTTTCTAACAAATTAAAATGTTTAGGTGAATATATCATTAGTGACATTAGATGTCAAATCACACATGAAAACTGAGTATTAAAAAGTAGATTCATCAAAATACAGATTAATTAGATGATTAATACTATTTAACTTTGACCAAGTCCTAATATATGCTATTATATATTACAAATATATAATAAAGTCCTAATATATGATAATATATATTTGAAAATAAATAACACATTATCTGATCTAAATGCTTTTTAAATTAGATTGGGGTAGATGGGAAAAATTAAAAACAATTAACAAATTCATAATGTGTATTCCCAGATCTTCTGATAGTTCATAAGGAGCCAGAAGAAGAGAAAATGCTGCATATCATGGTAGAGAAGAGGTGCTTCATGAAAAAACAGGGACTGAGTTTGTTTCAAGAATGGGTGTGGTTAAGGTAATGGTGGGACACTAAATAAAACAGGGAAGTGGTAAGAGCGGGGGCTAAAGACATGAAACCCTGATATGTTTTAGTGTTGGAAGATATAGTTTCCCTCAGAAGTTTGATTTAATTAGAGAGGTTTTGGAATCCAGAGTGACACATAAAGATTAAACTTAAGTTTAAAGACATTAGGAAGGCAGTAGTTGATAAGAAACTAGTTCAATCAAAATATTTTTTAATGGATTGGTTCTTTAAAGGATTTTAATATGGGGAGGATTGCATAAGATAGATTTAGAAGTAGAGACCAATTAAGTACAGATAATGCTTTAATAGTACCCTTAAGGCAGACACAATGAAGATTTGAATCATAGATTGAAAAGTTAAACAGTTCTATTATCATTATTAATATTTATAAATGGGGAAATTAAGTTAATTAAATCTATATACTAAAAGTGGTACTATGAATTTTAATATTCTGAAGTATTTTCAACTGTTAAATATCAAATAACATATTTCAAAAGGTTATTTGGAAAATATTTAAAACCGTGTGCATAAGTATGATAAACATAAATCAGAGCTATAATTTTATACATATATTTTTCTTAAGTAAACACATGTCATTGAAGGAAATCAGATGAAAAAGATGCTAAAGTTATGTCAAAATGTGCCTTTTAATTTATCTTTTCAAGCAACCAGCCAATTCATAATAAAAATGCTGGAAAAGAATTGTATAGGCTATATTATATCTAATCTGTTAGAAAGAGATAAATCACTGGCACAAAGAGTGGATTTCTTAGGAAGTAATATATGCTTACCTTATATGGTTAACAGACAGTCAAGTCTATATATTTAATACTTTGTTTTTCTTTTTAATATTTTTCCTTTTTTAATTTAAATTTTAGCTAACATACAGTGCAATATTGGTTTCAGGAGTAGAATTCAGTGATTCATCACATATACAACGCCTAGTGCTCATCACAGCTTCCCTCCTTACTAACCATCACCCATCTAGTTCATCTCCCACCCACCTCCCTTCGTCTGTTCTATATCCTAGTGATTTGTTTTCCTCTCTTCTCTTCCTCCACCTTCTCATATTGCCATCTTTTTTGTTTCTTAAGTTTCACATATGAGTGAAATCGTGGTATTTGTCTTTTTTCTGGTTGAGTTATTTACTTATAATACGTTCTAGCTCCATCCATGTCATTGCAAATGCAGAAATTTCATTCATTTTGATGAGTAATATTCCTTTGCATGTGTATACCATATCTTCTTTGTCCATTCATCAGTCTGTGGACCTTTGGGCTCTTGGCATAGTTTAGCTATTGTTAATAATGCTGCTATAAACATTGGGGAGCATGTACCCTTTGACTTTGTAATTTTTTATCCTTTGGGTAAATACCTAATAGTGTAATTGCTGGATCATAAGGTAGGTCTATTTTTAGTTTCTTGAGGAACTGCCATACTATTCCCCAGAGTGACTGCACCAGTTTGCATTCCCACAAACCATGAAAGAAAATTCACCTTTTGCCAAATCTTGCCAACACCTGTTGCTACTTGTGTTATTAAATTTAGCCATTCTGACAGGTGTGAGGAGGTATCTCACCATGGTTTTGATTTGTATTTCCCTGATGATGAGTGATGAGCCTCTTTTCATATGTCTGTTAACCTTCTGCATGTCTTCTTTGGAAAAATGTCTACTCATGTCTCTGTCCATTTCTTAACCAGGTTATTGTTTTGGGGGGGATGTTGAGTTTGAGAAGGTCCTTATAGATTTTGAATACTAACTCTTTTTCAGATATGTCTTTTGCAAATATCTTCTCCCATTCTGTAGGCTGCCTTTTAGTTATGTTGATTGTTTCCTTAACTGTGCAGAAGCTTTTTATCTTGATGAAGTCCCAATAGTTCATGTTTGCTTTTGTTCCCCTTGCCTTTGGTCATGTGTCTAGTAAGAAGTTCAGTAAGAAGCTACTGTGGTCATGGTCAAAGAGGTTGCTGCCTGTGTTCTCCTCTAGGATTTTGATGGTTTTCTGTCTCACATTTAGGTCTGTCATCCATTTTGAATTTATTTTTGTGTTTGGTGTAAGAAAGTGGGTCCACTTTCATTCTTCTGCATGTTTCCATCCAGTTTTCCCAGCACCATTTGTTGAAGAGACTGTCGTTGTTCCATTGGATATTATTTCCTGCTTTGTCAAAGATCAGTTGACTTATATAGATAGTTGTGAGTCCATTTCTTGGTTCTCTATTCTGTTCCATTGATCTGTGTGTCTGTTTTTGTGCTGGTTATCTACTGTCCTGATGACTACAAGCTTTGTAATAAAGCTTGAAATCCAGAATCATGATGCCTCCAGTTTTGTTTTTATTTTTCAGGATGGCTTTGGCTATTCGAGGTCTTTTGTGGTTCCAAACAAATTTTAGAATTGTTTGTTCTAGCTCTGCAAAAATGCTCATGGTATTTTGATAGGGATTGCATTAAATGTGTAGATTGCTATGGGTAATACATTAAAACATTAAATGTTAATATATTTATGTTAAACATAAAATGTTAATACATTTTAACAATATTTGTTCTTCTAATCCATGAACATGGAATGCTCTTCCATTTCTTTGTGTCGTCTTCAATTTCTTTAATAAATGTTCTATAATTTTGATAATACAGAACTTTTAACTCTTTAGTTAGGTTTATTCCTAGTTATCTTATTGGTTTTAATGCAATTGCAAATGGAATCAATTCCTTGATTTCTTTTTCTGCTGCTTCATTATTGGTGTATAGAAATGCAACATTTCTGCACATTGATTTTGTATCCTGCCACTTTGCTAAATTCATATATTCTAGCAATTTTTTGGTGGAGTCTTTCAGGTTTTCTACATAGAGTATCATGTTATCTGCAAAGAGTGAAACTTTGACTTCTTCCATGTTGATTTGGATGCCTTTATTTCTCTTTGTTGTCTGATTGCTGAGAGTAAGACTTCCAGTGCTATTTTAAATAGTAAGGGTGAGAGTGGACATCCTCGTCTTGTTCTTGACCAGGGAAAGACTCTCTGTTTTTCCCCATTGAGTATGATAATAGTTATGGGCTTTTCATATATGGCCTTTATGATGTTGAGATATGTTCCATCTATCCCTACTTTGTAGAGGGTTTTTATCAAGAATGTATGCTGTATTTTGTCAAATGCTTTTTATGCATCTGTTGACAAGATCATGATTCCTATATTATTATTATTATTATTATTATTATTATTATTATTATTAATGTGGTGTATCATGTTGATTGATGTGCAAATATTGAACCAGCTCTGCAGCAAAGGAATAAATCCCACTCGATCATTGTGAATAATTCTTTTAATGTACTGTTTTTGATTTGCTAATATCTTGAGAATTTTTGCATCCATGTTCATCAGGAATATTGGTCTGTAATTCTCCTTTTTAGTAGGTTTTTGTCTGGTTTTGGAATCAAGGCAATGCAGGCTTCATAGAATGAGTTTGGAAATTTTCCTTCTATTTTTTTTTCTTTTTTTTGGGGGGGGCGGTGGTAGGTTAATACCTATTCTTCTTTGAGAAAAATAGGTATTAACTCTTCCTTAAATGTCTGGTAGTATTCCCCTGGGAAGCCATCTGACCATTGTTTGTTGGGAGATTTTTGATTGATGATTTAATTTATTGGCTGGTTATGGGTCTGTTCAAATTTTCCATTTCTTCCTGTTTCAGTTTGGTGATTTTTGAGTTTCTAGGAATTTGTCCATTTCTTTCAGATTGCCCAATTTTTTGGCATATAATTTTCCTAGTATTCTCTTATAATTGTTTGCATTTCTGTAGTGTTGGTTGTGATCTCTCTTGTTTCATTCATGATTTTATCTATTTGGGTCCTTTTTCTTTTTGCTAAGTCTGGGTAGAGGTTTATCAATTTTTAAAATTCTTTTAAAGAATTACATGCAGAACCAGAAAATAGAAGTTCTTCGGAAGGCTTTTTACCAAACCTTATTTGTGTTCTTCAGACACAATCCGTACTCACTATGGGAAATTCATTAAAATACAAAATTATAGTAAATTTTCTATTCAGCTATTAAATACCTTTGAAAATGGGAATGGAATATGATTCTATATTATTTAAAGCTCTAAAATCTTTGGAAATAACTTGGAAAATTTACAGTGTCTGATTATGTAATTTCTGAGCATATATATCTTCCCTTTTAATTGTATTTGGCATACAAAGATAATGTATGAGAACAAAATAATGTATTAAGTAAGAGAAATACTGAGGTCAGCAAGTAATATGTTATTTCTGAATTCAGATTTTAGAATGTGAATTGTGTTCCATATCTATTTTATATCTTTATTTTTATACTCACTTATCAAAAAAAATTATCAAGACCAATAGGGATACATAAAAATATGCTACTTACATTGGTCACCAGCTTTAAATGAATAAAAACTGCTTTATCAAGTCTGTAGGTGTAACCAACATCACAGAGGACTCTAAGCACATATATAAGTTCTAAGTCAAATTAAATTAACCACATTATCTTAGTTCAGCAAAGTAAAAGGAGAGGCATTGGAGTATAATGTGACATCTTCCTTTTATGACCTATAAATTGCTCAATATCTGTACCTAACTTTTATGTTATTTATATTTCTACAAAATGCTTATTCTGAAATCACTCCCTGCTAGTTTATACAAAAATTTACCGGTATGTGAATGTAATGTAAAACATGTACTAAGGGGATGAGGTGAGTTATGAATAATTTTCACAGCCTGACAGTTTTTATTTTGCTGTAACTTATTTCTTATTATTTGAAGAATTCAGTTCAACTTACTCTTTGGAATTATAACATTAAATTTACTTCAGGCACTTTTGTATGCAACTTTTGGGGGGCTGTATTTTGTTTTTAAATTTAAGATGGAAAATACTGTACCATCTTTGTAGGCCGATGATAATGAAGTATGAAGAAAAACTCATGTTTCAGGAGAAAGGAGTCACTTGCAAGACCGATATCTCTAGGTAGTCAGGAAAGAAGAGGCATTTAATTGGAGAGGATATCTGTAGATGCCTTTTCAAAATCATCAGTATAATAGGAAGGTGGTGGAATGTATGTATCAATTCTCTTCTAATTGCTTCAAAGGCTAATTCATGGGCTGACAGCAAGGAGAGAAGAGTTAGTGGGTATTTGAGGATGAAGGAGAAGCTGTGCAATTAGAGAGAGTTAAAGAATGAATTGACTAAGGAAATTCAGTTGAATTGCTTGTAGTAGTAAGAGCTAAATTGGTATTAGACAGCCATGACTTTAAAGTCAGCATGATGTGTGGAGAGAGCGTTTGGAAAGGAAGTTGAGGAGGTATACGAGGATGTTATTAGAAAAATGGGCCATTGAGGGGCACCTGGGTGGCTCAGTCGGTTAGGCACCCAACTTTGTCTCAGGTCATGATCTCACAGCTCATGAGGTCAAGCCCCATGTCAGGCTCTGTACTGGCAGCTCAGAGCCTGGAGACTGCTTCAAATTCTGTGTCTCCCTCTGTCTCTCTGCCCCTCCCCAGCTCATGCTCTGTCTCTCTCTCCTTCAAAAATAAATAAACAGTAAAAACAATTTTTTTAATAAAAAAATAAGCCATTGAAAATAAGCCATATCTGGAGGGCATAAGAACAAAATAGGTGAAAAACAGTGAAAAAATCTGTGAGTTCTAGAACAATCAAAACTTGCTTAGCAAAACCTGTCTTATGACCACTGAAGTAAATACTTTTGGAGGCTTTGGGGATGACAGCATTGACAGGGATGAGATCAGGAAATGATGATATAACAAAATTGGAAGCATCATTTCCACATATATTGAAATCATCAAAAACATTTACAGGACCAATTAAGAAACAGGAAATAATTGTTATAAAGCTGTGAGGATTGGTGGGGGCTTTGCAGGAAAATGAAGAGCTGAGGGTTCCTGCTCTCTGATGGCAGAGTTGAGGTTTATAGAAGGTGAGTGGCATGGAGACCATGAACATCTTGATAGAACCACTCAAATTACAATGAATTATTAATATAGGTATGCACATTATAGTTTATAGATTGATCTACATTCCATCTTTATTTCCCCCCAAAACTCTAACTAAAAATTACTTATTAAGTCAGATTTATAATTCTTTACATATTTCTATTCAAGCAGTGAAAGTTTTAAACATGTTCAAACAACCAAAATGAAAGATCAATATCAACTTTATATTGATTACATAATCACACCAAACTGCAGGAATCCATATACAAATGAGCCTCACAGTAGTCAAACAGCATGCTGTTATTCTGATGGTACCTTGTAATTTTAGCCTTAGTTTGGTTATAGGGAATACAAACCATTTAGTGAAGATCTAGAAAAGTGATTTCATTCTAAGGATACAATGAATGTAATGAAACACAATTACTGAAAGCACAGCTGACTCTAAAGGAAATTAGGATACTGGGGGGGGGGGCGGTTTTCTCTCTCACTCAGTTGATGTCTTCTAGGTTCTTTCTGATCTCAAACTGTTTCTTCATCCTTCATACCTATTCTCAATTTATGGTTCCTTGTTGTTTTTATTTTGTTTTGTTTTGTTTTGTTTTGTTTTTGCAGACCAGTCCATTATTGCTGCTGGAAAGTGTTAGTTCTCACCCTTTTTTCTCCTCACAGTAAAATTCATCATGGCCAGATAACATTTTTTTTTTTTGGTCCCATATTTAAATACTTAGGTTATAAAATCTGTTTTGATAGCTTAGTATCAGTCAAATGTTTACCGTAAACCAACCATCTGGATCCAGAAGGAATGGCAGTTGCTGATGAAAGGAAGAGTTAATACAAAAGTTGTACAGTCTTACTGATTCCAGACTGCATGGGTCAAGTTCAACAAGAAGAGATCATATCTCAGGGTCCGTGAGTTCGAGCCCCACATAGGGCTCTGGGCTGACAGCTCAGAGCCTGGAGCCTGTTTCAGATTCTGTGTCTCCCTGTCTCTCTGACCCTCCCCTGCTCATGCTCTGTCTCTCTCTGTCTCAAAAATAAGTAAATGTTAAAAAAAAATAATAAAAAAAAAAAAAAACAAGAAGAGATCATAATCATAGACTGGGAGAGGATGATTGACCTCATAGTAAAGAAAGAACTATAAGACAAATCAATAAATCAACTGAGTACATTACTATTTGGGGGAGATAAACTCATGATGCATGCCAGTGATGATATATTATAATATATTTTTATTAATCGTTTATTTAAAAGTCTTTTAATAAATATAAAGTAATGCTTTTTTGTGAACAATACTTACTTTGAGTGGGAAAATGTATTTCTTTCTTTAATTATACTGCACTAAATTATCTGAATATCACAACTAAAGTTTCTAGGGTTCATCTTTGAGGGAAAATAATATAATGGGATCATTAATAATTAGAAAAAGAAAATCCATGATCAATGTTTACTTATAACATCAATGTTTACTTATAACTATAATATCTAGTTAACTAGTTATCTAGTTATATACCCAGAGTCTGAGTTCTACCAAATCCAGACACATTGTTACCTCTTGAAATTTTTAACTTGCATGTGCTTGTGAAATATAAATTTCATGTAAGTCTAGTAGAATATATCTTTATCTAGGGGGCTAAAAATTAGAATATGCTTCAAAATAATTAAAATTATTTTAAGAACATTTACTATGGCAGGAGAGAACCCTAGATTTTAAACATGTATTTTTTTTTTTTTTCTTTTTCTCAGTATTCCAGCCAGGTAACAACAATGGCAGGTCCGAGTTCTATGAGCTTTGTTGAATACTCAGGCCTAATTAATATGGTTTTTATGCAACATTAAAACACAATAAACTATTTTAACACAGTCTTTAAGTACCATTAATGATGCAAGAGTGTTTATCCTGGGGCATGTCTAATAAGAGGAGGCACAGTATACTTGCCACTATCTATTGATAGGGAAAGAGTTTTGTTGTTGTTGTTGTTGTTGTTTTCCCTCTAATGTAAGGTTGTGTTCCCTTTGATTTTTCCCTTCCCTTTTTAATAGCCACATGTGTCAAATAAACTTTTTTTTTCTATTTTTTTAAGTTAAAAAATTAAATCATGGTAGGGTATTCACTGAATGAAGTATTTTTAAACTAATGTCAGAAGATATTGATGGAATACAGTCTACTCTTTACACCAATCCCTCCCTACTCCTACTCCAGATATGTACATCTGGTTGTGTCTCATTCATCTGCTTTTGTTGTTTGTGTTTCATTTATTTCTTCATTTATTTTTATTTTGTTGTTAGTGTTTCATTTATTTCTTTCATTTATGTTCCATAAAGCACAACATGTAAAGCCAGTACTAAATGTACTTTTAAATATTTCAGATTATTTTGGAGACCAACCATGGGAAATTAAGGTATGATGTAAGACACCTACAATCAGTTGGAAGTGCCAAGCCTACGAGCACTAAGTGGTAGTTTGCAAGTCCTTCAATGTTATTCAAAAGCATAAACATCAAGAGCTGAAAAAGAATTATTTATTTGAACACAAAGGACAGCACAAGAGATTTAATTAATCTCATTTTTCTTCTACATAGCATTGGTCACAGTGCACACAACCCAAAGACACATTTGTTGTGATTTCAATGGAAAACACTTTTACTCAAGTTTTTTTTTTTTCCTCTATACCTGAGAAAGATCAAATTACAAATAAAAGGTAAATGTGAGAGAAAGCATTGGGGTGTTCTTAAGGATATTAAATTGATGTGGGGTTTTTTTGTTTGTTTTTGAGAGAGGAAGTCAGGTAATATGACAGTAGGTAAAGACTAGAATTTATAGGTGACAATTTCTAGAATTATATGAAGTAATAGATTCTAAAGTAATTAGAACAGAAAAGGAGATGAAGAGAAAAATTAGAAAAAATAGAAAATTATAAGTATATAAACAAGAAAGATTGACTAGAAAAAGTTTGATTTAAATCCATTACTTATGAGACTTACGAGATTACCTTTCTTAGGCTTCATATGTGCAATGAGGGAAGCTATCACCATAAAGCAGTTGCTCTTTGTATAAATAGTAAAGTAATCTTCACAGTGAATTAAAAGAAAAATTATGATTTAGTTATATAACATAAATTAAAATACTTTATGTACAACTACTAGTATAAATTAGTTATTATGACAGTGCTTATATAGTAAAACAGAGAACATATATAACATTTTGACAGTTTATGGCTCCTATGAATCCTTGGTTCCACCATGTTTTTATAGATGAGAAGGTAGAAGAAATACTCTCATAGCATGTCCTATTTTATCTGCCATAATCAGTCATTATTGATTTTCAGTTTGCCCTGGCTTTCCCGTCAGGACATATAGAATGTTTTTTAATACTACCTTGAAGTTATCTTACTCTGCTTTCTTCTTTGTGGTATTTCATCAAGTTCCATAAAGCTTCTGCTGTTTTTACTTTTTATTTTCTGCTTGGATAGTTGGGTATCAGAATTCCACCTGAACCATGTGTACAAATTGTCATGTGAAGACTTTAATTACACTAACTGTATCTTTTTTAACAAAGTCCTGGAAATTCCCAATGATGCTCCAAATTTAGCTTAACTTCCTATTGGTTTTGAGGAAACAAAAGTTAACTATATGGTGCCTCTTCTGTCCCTAAGGAATAAAATAACATGCTAGGATCAGAAGAATCACATCAGTGTAATGTGACATAACTTCTTCTTTGCTTTTGTGCTCTAACTTTGAATGGTCAGTATTTTCTTTTGTTAAATTCAGGATGATAGGATGCAGTGTCCACAGAGGCCTTAGGCAACCTCCCAAACCTGTGACATGAAGGCACATGTCACTAGAATTTGATCCAAAATAATCACTCCAGGGAATGTCCATGTGCCCTTGCCTAACTGAAGAAACTCCCTTTAATAGTTAGAGAGGTCTTTGTTATTTTTCATTCTGGTGTGGGTTTGCTTTATTGTTTTTGAAAATTTTTTAACGTTTATTCATTTTTGAGAGACAGAGAGAGAGCACAAGCAGGGGAGGAGCAGAAAGAGAGGTAGACAGATTCTGAAGCAGGCTCCAGGCTCCAAGCTGTCAGCACAGAGCTCCATGTGGGGCTTGAACCCACAAACCGTGAGATCATGACCGAGCTGAAGTCAGCCACTTAACCAACTGAACCACCCAGGTGCCCCATGGGTTTTGCTTTAGATAAGTTGTGAGTGAGTGAAAGTTATAAAGATCCCAAATTGTTAAATAATGACAGGTTTATAAAAGGTTTATAATGGGCTTATTTGGGGGGGGGGAATCTCAGTACATAGTAAGTTGAGTGATAGTTATATCATATATAGGTGAATATATGTATATCCTATGTGTATAATATTTATAATTCCAAATCATGTTCTTTCTAGGTATGCAAGTTTAACTGATAGAGTCCTTAGAGATTAATTACTGCAATTTGTTTGTTTATCCAAATGAGAAAATTTAAGGCAGCAGAGGGTAATTATAGTTAGGTAAGCTGACTGAAGCTATAACCTAGTATTTTTTGATTCACAGTTCAATGTTCCTTTCACCCAACCTCACAGAACCACTTAACAGAGCAATAAGTATTTTTTTTAAATATATGAAATTTATTGTCAAATTGGTTTCCATACAACACCCAATGCTCATCCCAAAAGGTGCCCTCCTCAATACCCATCACCCACCCTCCCCTCCCTCCCACCCCCCATCAGCCCTCAGTTTGTTCTCAGTTTTTTTTAATATATGAAATTTATTGTCAAATTGGTTTCCATACAACACCCAGTGCTCATCCCAAAAGATGCCCTCTTCAATGCCCATCACCTACCCTTCCCTCCCTCCCACCCCCCCATCAACCCTCAGTTTGTTCTCAGTTTTTAAGAGTCTCTTAGCTTTGTCAGAGCAATAAGTATTAACCAGCCTGGTGAAAACCTCTATGTAGAAGGTGTTAAATAGAAGAATATTACATCACCAAACATGAATGAAAAGCATACACATTTTTTCTGACAAGCACTCATTTTAACTGACATTGATCTATGAACGCTTGGTATTTTAAATATTTTTTAATGTTTATTTATTTTGAGAGAGAGAGAGAGACAGACAGACAGACAGACCAAGTAGGGGAGGGGCAGAGAGAAAGGAAAAAGAATCCAAAGCAGGCTCCATGCTGTCAGCCTGGAGTCCGACATGGGGCTAAATCTCACAGATCATAAAACCATTACCTGAGCCAAAATCAAGAGTCGGATGCTTAACCAACTGAGCCACCCAGGCACCACTAGAAGAGTGGTGACTTTTTAAGTATTTTCTTACTTTTGAATTTTTTTAAATGTTTTCATTTATTTTTGAGAGAGAAACAGAGCACGAGCAGGGCAGGGGCAGAGAGAGAGGGAAACACAGAATCTAAAGCAGGCTCCAGGCTCTGAGCTGTCAGCACAGAGCCTGTCACGGGGCTTGAACCCACGAAGTGTGACATCATGGCCTGAGCTGAAGTTGGACACTTAACTGACTGAGCCACCCAGGCGCCCCTAGTGGTGCCATTTTTAAGTGGTAATCCAAATTTAGTTGGAAATATATTTGAAACAACTTTGTAACCAACCTGTAAGAAATGAATAATTCTTGTTTGATATTTGTTTCTTTTTGTTTTTGTTTTTTTTCCTTTTTTGTTTGTTTGTTTGTTTATGGTTTCTTAACACCTATTGGCAGTTCTTTTTTGGATTTTTTTCCATCTTCAGTAGTGCCTATAGTGCCTTCAAAAAAAAAAAAAAAAGCTGAGGTGTGTATGACTCTTACATAGTCCGGATTTTACAAGACAGTAGGATCTCAGATATATTTTATTCCAACTGGAAAAATGAATGAATCTCAGAGATATTAAGTGGCTGCTCAAGTACATAAAACTGCAAGGTTAGAATGTGGAGCTCATTTTTAACTTTTACTTCGGTACTCTTTCTAAAAATTTACATTATTTCTAGATAATTTATTGAGTATTAACATTTTCTGTCTTACACCCCTCCTTCACACAAATACATATACACAAATATCTACAGCAACAGCTGTGGTATTTTCTTCCAAACTGCTGTTTAGAAATAATTTACACAGATGCCAATGTTTTGTATTTATAGTCATGCAGTGTAATTCCTAGAATAGAAATACGAATACATTCTTTAGATGGCTGCCAAATTTATATATGTGAAGTTTGTGTGTGTGATTTGTAATATGTTATTCTTAGGTTACATTAAAGGACATATAGTTGAGATACTTATTTTGTAAAAGATCAGGTCCCTTGAAACCTTTTTAATATTGTCTACTTTCAAATAACTTTTAGTCATTTAAAGGGGGATTAATCCACAGTTCTCTATAATATTCACATTTTCTGTTTCATTTTCTGTTTAAGTAAATTTATGTAAAATGTTACCAGTATGCAAATACACCAAATTTGTTTAAATGATTATATTTCCATTCTCAGTGCCATCCAACATTATTTGGTGCTAAAACAGTTCTAGAAAGATATATTTAATAAGCTGTTTTTTTCTTTTGCATATATATGTGGGGCGTGTGAGGGTTGCTGGGGTAACACGCACGCACTCCAACAAGAAACAATTAAAGGGAATCCTCAGTAATATAGTGTATTTAGTTAAAAGGGTAGCACATCTATAAAATGTTGAGAAATATATCTAAGAATTCTCAATTTTTCTTTTAATTCCTACTATTATAGTTTGTGGAGACAGGCCAGGAGCTCACGTGGAGGGAGTATTCCATTTGGCTATAAAGCATCAAGAAGACGCAATTCATCTTGGTCAGATACAGTCTGACTCATGCATTCTAAGCTGATCTCAGCCTTATCCTAGTACAACAAACTCATTTTTCTTTTTCTTTAAAAGAATATTTTATAGTAAATTGAAACCATAAATAATGAGATAATTAAAAGCCTTTTGACATCACCATCTGCCTATTGTGTTAAAGACACATTTTAGTCAAAAACCCACCTAAAAAGATGCATATTTTAAGACTTGGCTATTTTCATTACAAATGTAGTAAAATGTATTACTGGAATTTTAGGTTTTTTTTTTCCTTTTATAAGCTGTGTGCTCCCCTCCCTAAATGTCACATCCCTGTGGATTCTGAAGATAGATAGAAAGCACAAATATTAACCTGAATTTGTATCTTAGTTATTTTGGTAATTCTAGTAGTTATGGAGGAGGGAAAGGGTATAGGGTTGTTTGCAAGACACCTAAAAGACTCATAAATTTGTATGATATCATAGAAAAAAGTACTCACATTAGTTCATGTCCTTATATCTACCACAAATACACACAAACACACACACGTATACATATACACACTTCTAAAGGATTGTGATTTGTGTAATCACATAGAAACAAACCACATTATAAATCAAATTAATTGTAGTAAAAAATGCTTAATATGGTGTTGTCTTATATTTATCAGGTAAGTAAAATTTTCCATATTCAATAACCAATCTTTAATTTTATTTCTCAGAAAGAGGGATATATGCTACTGGATAAAGATCTTACCCATTCAAGCTAGACAGGCCTGTAACTTAATCTTGATTCGATCACAAAATAGTTGTCTGATCTTGGGCAAGATTTTTAACTTCCTGGACACTCAGTTTTTTCTTGGCTTGCAAGATTATTGTGATTGTAAAGTAAGACAATGTGCATAAAGTTGGCACAGTAATGGCATATAATTAAATGACACTAAATGACAAGCTATTCTCTTGAGAAAACTTTTGGTACCATTATGGTATTTTAGTTAAGATCTTTTTATTATGACATTTAGATACTGTAAGCAAATATCAGGGCTATATCAGTGCA
This sequence comes from Panthera tigris, assembly GCF_018350195.1. Classification (NCBI taxonomy): domain Eukaryota; kingdom Metazoa; phylum Chordata; class Mammalia; order Carnivora; family Felidae; genus Panthera; species Panthera tigris. The sequence continues at coordinate 84,852,394 of NC_056661.1, forward strand.
AATTGAATGACGTTGAATTAATTTTAATAAACATTTACACAGTATTTGTTAGCTTTTGTGAGATTATACCATTTGAAGGATAGTGAATTTCTTTTTATTTAAAGAACAAGTGGAATTTATCCTTTATATGGTAATAATTGATTAGATTCAATGAGAAAAGATAGTGAAGCTAGGTTTGTGACTGAAGTCCCACAGTGAAAAAACTTCAGCGAGAAAAGAGGAATAAATAAATAAAGAAGATGTTGAAGAATAGAAGCTTTCTGTAGAAGGATAATCTGAGGCCTTCAAATTGTTTAGATTTCCTAGGCATATTGGAAAATAATCTGTAGATTTTACAGACATATAGAATTTTTCCACCGTAATTAAGTCTGGACAGGACTACTTGGTCAAATATAGGTGATGTCTCTGTATTTAGATCTTCTTCAGATTGAATGGATGACTCAAAATATTTAATCATGTTATCGGTGCTAGAAGATTCTAAGAAAATTTACAAGAATGTTTGGTTCACTCGATGCCATCATTTACAGCCTTTATGTAGGGAGCTGATTAAATAATTGAACCCTAGTAAACATGTTCTGTGGGACTCATATAGGTTAAATTATTCTTATAAATTTTTGTTATATTTTTATAAAGTTAGAAATGCAAACCAATTTTACTTATAAAAATTGGAATACTTTCTACTTTCATGTGGAATGGGAATCTTTAAAGTTTGTGTTAAATTTTAACAGGTCTGAGATATAATTTTCTATAGTGATTTTTTAAGTCTGAAATTCAAATTCGTCTTGCCTCAAAAATAGACTGTGGTGGTTAGGAGATACGAGAAGAATATTAGATGAGAAATTGAGCCATCGTCAATGAGATCTCAAAAAAGTACATAACCCCAATTAATTTACCAGAGTCATTAGTTTGGATAAACTTTATAGATCTAACATCTTCATTTTGTTCTTAGAGTTGACTTTCCTCTTTGTGATTAGCTGCACTCTTGATATTTGTAAGTGACAGGTGAATACAAAAATAAATAATAAAAAAACCCTCAAACTTCAAATTATTAATTTGAAATTAGATAACTGTGTTTATCTTTTTAGAATACTAAGATGTAACCTTTCTCCTACACTGAGAAGAATTAAACAATTCTAAGTTTAAATCTCCACCTAGATTTTTTGAAAACTTTGTATCTACTAACAATATCTCATCTGAAGAATAATCCTCTACCTGTCAGGAAGGCAATTATAAGTACCAAATCCATGAAAAGTATATGCCCTCTTGAGTCTAGAATAGTGGCACAAAGGGCTTCAGAGTATATTGTGGTCTTTGATGCAAGTAAAGGTCATATCTGTGAACTCTTCTCCCTGACTTCCAGTAGTTGGATAATTACTGATCTAATACACACACAGACACATACACATGCATTCACATATGCACACACATATACATTTGGTGCTGAGATGATTAAATAGAATAGTTTAGATTGTTTAAAAATTACTAATCATTTCCTTAATGCATAATTTATAATGATTTAGAGATATTTATTCATCTTTAAATATTATCTTAACATTTATATTGAGCATACCTTTTTTTTTAACGTTTTATTTATTTTTGAGACAGAGAGAGACAGAGCATGAACAGGGGAGGGTCAGAGAGAGGGAGACACAGAATCTGAAACAGGCTCCAGGCTCTGAGCTGTCAGCACAGAGCCCGACGCGGGGCTCGAACTCACGGACCGCGAGATCATGACCTGAGCCGAAGTCGGCCGCCCAACCGACTGAGCCCCCCAGACGCCCCGATATTGAGCATACCTTGAAGAGGAATGCAGTAAATTGTAAAGTTTATAATTCCTCTGTGTGTGTGTGTGTGTGTGTGTGTGTGTGTGTATAACAAAGGAGTAAAATAGTTATTTTTCTCAAAAAATTGTGTCAAGACTAAATTATGTTTTAAAAAATCATACTTCCATACATTTATTAATCCTGTAAGTTTGAAAAAAATTGCCTGAAAAATATCAGAAGACCACTAAGAGAAAATATTTCTACTGAATCCAGGAGACCAGGCTGTACTATAAGGGAGTTACCTTCTGAGACACAGTCCTGCATCATTTCATGGCTTAGATCCATAGAAAATAATTTATTTAAAAATAAATATCCGTTCTGTGGTTAACAAATTTTTCTGATGAATCAGCTAGTTCTAGCTTTGTATAAATCTTTGATCTATAGAGTTATTCAGTTTAAAAGTCTCAAAATATTTTCTTAGCAATATGGAAACCAGAGTAAAGGCCATAATTGTATACTATATCCTTTATACCTTTCATAAAAAATATTATTACACAATTTGATCATTTGCTCTTGCTCAGTATTAATTTTATATGACTTGTATTCTTTATTCCAAAGTTTTGATACCAAAACTAATATAATGTGGAAAAGAATGTAAGACTCAGAAGTTGTACGTTAATGTCCTCATAGTCCAGATACAAAGATCACTTTCTATATCAGAGTTAATTTTCTTTATGAAAGACCATTATTTCCATATTATCAGTATGTTATAATTTCCTATTAAAATACAAGCAATTTTAGTAAAGAAAAATAAAGTTTTCTTATTTTTATAGACATCAAGTTATTCGTTGAAATCAGAGAAAGTATCAACACTTGAGATTGTTCAACATTACAGACTTTTCTCATAATGTCTACCCTTCTGAATTGTTTCACCAATTATTTACTCCATTTAAATAATAATAACTTGCCTACAATACATATTCCTGGTTCAATCCATTTAATACCATTTCTTCTCTGAATCATTTTTCTGTCTTATTACTTGCAGTTTCTATCACTGTGGAGCCAACAGATTTAGTGATTTCTTCATTAGTTCATACTCAAAACTAATAAATAGCAGTTAAGTTGGTATTAATTTTATAACCAAAGTGTTTATTATCTAAACTTGAACTTTAGATAATTTTGAGTGGAAGGGAGATATAGTAATAAATGCTTCTGGGCTTTTAGCTGAGATATTTTCCCAGGCAAACTGCCTTGCATGGTCACCCTAATTATGTAGATCTAACAAAGGGCAAATCATAGAACATATCTGAAATCTTTAAATTAGAAAAATATATATATATACAAAAATATATACAAAAAAAGTGAAAAACAGTTATGCAGCAGTGTGTTAAATGGTGTTGTGTGTATATATATATATATATACGTATACGTATATATGTATATATATATATGTATACATATATATACACGTATATATATATGTATATATATATATTCTTATAGGTACTAGATATGTACATTTATGTTTTCAGATTTTCAATGTCTAAAATTAAAATCCTAGAGATTTTGGTTGTTCTGGTACATGGTGAATATGCAGAGGAGATAGAAGGAAGAGTGAGGACTTAAAGGTTAATTAAAGAAAATGATTTATCAGCATAGTTTTGAAGTCACTGACATCAGTGTATAGAGTGCCTATAGGCACTTTGCTGTATATTGTGGACACAAAGATTACATTCACTCATTGTCTTTAAAAGGCTCACTCTTAGTGAGAAGACCAATAAAATTGAAAATACATATTTAAATAAATAAGTGCAATTATAGGCATTTATAAAGTTCTATAAGAGCATATGTAAGGAGAAACATATATCTTTGGAAGCTGACGAGATGTTTCAATTTTTGTTCAGTCTAGGTGAAGAATAAGTGGGGAAAAAAGTATGTGGGTTTTCTGTATTCCCAGAAAATGAACAGAATTTTCCAAGGCACAAATGTGGCTTCAGTTATGACTGATGTATAGTGTAATTGTTTGAGGATAGTATAAAGGTGGCAGTAGCTGCAAAGGTCATGTCAGAGGTTGTGGACAAAGAATTTGAGATTTTACTGAATGTGATAAAATTAATTTTTATCGAATTTGAGATCTTATTGATTGTTGTAGGGAAGTTTTTTGTTTTTTTTTTTTTGTTTGTTTTTTAAATTTTTTTTTTCAACATTTTTTATTTATTTTTGGGACAGAGAGAGACAGAGCATGAACGGGGGAGGGGCAGAGAGAGAGAGGGAGACACAGAATCGGAAACAGGCTCCAGGCTCCGAGCCATCAGCCCAGAGCCTGACGCGGGGCTCGAACTCACGGACCGCGAGATCGTGACCTGGCTGAAGTCGGACGCTTAACCGACTGCGCCACCCAGGCGCCCCTGTTGTAGGGAAGTTTAAGCAGAAGGTTACATTTGAACTATAGAAAGATTGCTTTTGCACTGATCATGTGAATGGATTAAGAAGTCATCATACCTGGAGCCAAGAGGACAATTTAGAAGATTTATTACTTTGTAGTATGCTAAGCAAGACATAATAAAGACCTGAATTAAGGCCAATTTAAGAAATGTGCAGAAAAAGAGATGGATTAAAGAGATATTAAAGAGGTCAAGTAAGCTGAATTGGTTAAAGGTGACACCTGAGTTGTAGAGAACGAAGTTCCTAGGTGGTGGTGGTGTTTCCCAAACAAGACCATAGAGGAAAAGGGTCAAAATTGGGAAGCAAATGATGATTTTTTTTTTTTTTAATATTGAGGTTGAAGAACCTGTAAAATGTTTAGGTAGAGATATCCAGTAGAAAATTGGAAATCTAAAGCTTAGGAGAGAAATTAGAATTAACTGTCAATCTGTTAAACACTGTATTTCATATGAATTTACCTCCTACATCTTTCCCAATATTGTCCACCCAGGACTCAGATGATTTTTTTTTCAGTAGACACATTTTTTAAGCTTGTTTGTTTGTTTATTTGAGAGAGAAAGACAGTGGGAGAGGGGAGGGGCAGAGAGAGAGGAAGCGAGAGAGAATCCCAAGAGGGCTCCACGTTGCCAGCACAGAGCCCAATGTGGGTTTCGAACTCATGAACCCTGAGATCATGACCTGAGCCGAAACCAAGAATCTGATGCTTAACTGACTGAGCCACCCAGTCAACCCCAACACATTTTTTTTTTTTCTGTTGTGCTGTTGACTTGATTCTACTCTGGATCTCTTACTGATTTTTCATGACTCCAGTAATTATGCCTACTTATAGACAGATACTCACTCTGGAGTACTGATGTGAATTTCTGTCTGGGAAGAAAGAAAAAAAGCACTACTACAAAAAAAAAAAAGAAAAGAAAAACTTATATTTTGCTATCAGTACAACCAATTTTCCATTATTAAACAAAGATTTAAATTTATGTCAACAAACATTTATGGAATGATTTCTATATGCAAGGCACAATGCTGGAAATAATGAAAAAATGTGCATTTTTAATCCTCAAAGAGTACACAGTTTAATAGAGGAGACTAGCTGGTAGTCTACTGAATTGTAATTTAGATTTATCAATGCAAAAAAAAAAAAGTATGTGAAATATGAAAGTGTAGTACACAAAAAGCATTGATCAACTCTGTGACTAGAGTTCAGCTCACAATGGACTTGATGAATTATGCTTATAATTTTTCATGCTTTCTAATTTTATTTAAATATTTTAAAAAGTACAATTAGAGAAAAAGACGTATTTTTTAGAAACATCCCTTAAATTTGTCTTAAATTTCGTTGGCAAACAACCAGTAAAAATGAAGATTAATATTGATAGTTATCCACAAATAATATTGATCCTGGTAATTTTGGGATAGATCATGAAAATTTGCTCATTGAAACACATTGATTAGTTTTTGTTGTTGTTTAATGCCAAGTTAAATTTTATCAGCATTCTCTTGCTTCTCTAAGCAGAATACTGACAATATACATTCTAACCATATGGCTTCTCTCTTATCTCAAGAATAATGGTTCATGTGGGATTTTATTATAAAAAAAAATTGGCTAGAGAGTAAATGATTTCTCAGAACCACACCTAACTATGATATAATACAATGAGATTTAAGGAGAAAGCAGCCAAGTGTTTTGTAATAAATACTAAAAAGAGACATTTTTTATTCCAAAGGCAGATTCTATTTCATGTTTTACATATAAATATTTTCTTCTGTTGAAATCTACAACAATTTAGAAAGTTGGCATAATTATTAGTTTTTGAAAATTATAAAACACTCTTTTTGGAAGACGTATGTAAATGATTTTTTAAAACTCTTCTTGGTGCTACAAAATCCAATAAGCTAATCTGTGTCTCAGGTTTACAAGAAAACTGTTAAATACTGAGATTGGATACACTGTGCCTTAATTGAATTCTCACTATAGCCATCCATTACAGTTTTAAGTATCATTTTTGTTTTATGGATTGTTATAGGGTAATACCAAAATATAATGCTTTCTTTTATGATAGATATTAAAGGTATCATAGTTCAAATGTAATTCTAACTGTGGTTCTCTTGAGGGGAAAAAATCTGTTATAAAAATTATTCATTATTATTTTGAATGTCATTTAAACTATTTGATTTTATATTTGTACATAGAATGTTTAATACAATTTTGTTTTAATATATCTTAAAAAACCCTTTTATATTTTCTGAAAATTCTAAAAGAATCTCAAGCATTTATTCTACTTATATTTAGAAAAAATATTAAATATAATGTTACATATTCAAAATCAATTTCTAAGGAATATAATGTATGTTGTGTTTGGTTAATCACAATCCCTGGAAACAAATCAATAAGTTATTTTGCCTTTAAATTGATGGTAGAATTGTTAAAAGTTTCATACTACTAAATCAGTTCTATAGTTCTATAGTTCTGTATAGTTCTATACAGGATTACAATTGGAGACATACAATTCTGTGTCTCTGACAATTGATTATATGATTTTGTAAACAGATATGTTGACGTCAAATTGATAGAAGTCATAGTCACAATCTTTTGTTAACATTTTAGAAAGCCCCAATACAGTTTAGATGGATATAATTTAATATGCAGGAGGACCATTTAACCTTACAAAAGAACACAGGCAAGAGGAAAGAGCTCATGCCAGCATAGATTTGTGTGTGAATAATTATATGAATTGTCTCATGCCTTTTTTTTTTAATGTCAGAAATTCTCTGTAAACTAGGGACATTAATAGCACCTGTCTTACAGGGTTGTGAATAGTGCCTGTGTCTTGGGTAAGTGCTATTTAAATATTAAGTACTGTTTTCATGGCACCATTTTTTCCATTTTTTTCCTGATAGTTCTTTAGAACTCCAAATTCTTCTCACTCTATTGTACAAAACAGTTAAACTCCCAGACTGTTACATCCAGGATGTGCATCTCTCTTATATTTCTGTAATCTGAATATCTTCTGATATAGTACTTATACTCTGTTAAAATTGCCTAATTAGTTATAAGACTGGAAGACCCACAAAGACATGAAATGTGATGGTCTGTATGGTTCTATGTCAAATAGCTAGCACTAATTTGCTACTTAGTAAATATTTAGGTACAGAAGAGAGGAAGGTAGGCAGACTATCCAGCTATTAATTCATCTGTTAAGTACTATTACTCAATCAGTTACATACTTAATTCTGATTTTCCATAATCCACTTCATCTACAGGTCCAAAGACACTTGTGTTTCACTTTGAGGACAGAAGTGCCTCAAAATTCATTAAAATTTTTTTTATATATATATGGAAGTTATGTATGCTAGATATTATGGAACACCCCCTTATGGGAGTATAAGCACTGCATAAATCAAAACATTAAAACAGTGAAATATATAATATTTACACTGTCTGTATAACAAATGAAAGGATGTAAATAGCCTCATATCAGTCCAAAAAAGATCCACTGTGTCTTCTTTACTTTCCCTTTCTCTCTTTCTCTTCCTCCTTCCCTCCCTCCCTCCTTGACTCTTTCCCTCCAGGCCTCCAACCCTCCCTTCCTCCCTCCCTCCCTTCCTTCCTTCCTTCCTAAACATGTGAGAGGTTACTTCAGTTTTTGCTACCAATGGGGTACATATAAAATAATGTTTTCACAACTTTTTGTATTTGGAAATTGCAAGTAATGGATTGCAGACTTCTCACGTTAGAATAGTTAAGAAATTATGAAAAAAATTTCACCGAGACTGGAGGACAAATACCAAGACAGAAGTTTATCAAAGGAACATTGTGATAAGAAATGAGGTTTTTTAACAAGATCTTTTGAGTAAAAAGCTCTTCATATATTCTATTTGATAAATATAGCTGGGGCGCCTGGGTGGCTCAGTTGGTTGAGCATCCGACTTTGGCTCAGGTCATGATCTCAGGGCTCCTGAGTTCGGCTCCTGAGTTCGAGCCCCTCATGGGGCTCTGTGCTGGCGGCTTGGAGCCTGGACCCTGCCTGGATTCTGTGTCTCCCTCTCTCTCTGCCCCTCCCCTGCTCATGCTCTGTCTCTCTCACTCTCTCTCAAAAATAAACAAACATTAAAAAAAATATGGCTATTAAAGTATGGAAACATAAACTATGGAATGAACCACAGGCTGACAACTTTGTTTAGTATAACTCAAAAACTCAAGTGTTAACTGAACTGTCTCCATGTCTCCTCCCCTGCTTGAGAATAAAAAGGATGGTTATCTCATCACTTAGATACAGAGGCTTCTTTCTTAATAGCTTGTGAGCTTATGCCAGATTATTTTATCTTTTCTCAGGGAGTACTTTAGCACTATTTCATCTTTTCTTAAACCAATCTGAATCACTACTGGAATTCCCCTCTCAGTTTTCTTTACATTTTCAGCCTATTCTCCTAAATAACCCCATAGAGCAAGATGACCTTTCAGGGCTCCATGAAAGCCAGGAGCTATTTTGTCCCTATTGCTTCTTCTAGGGCCACTGAGCTTTCTTGTGATGATTGTTCTGCAGTGATTTGGTCTCTTCTGGTTAACCAGCGTTATCTCCCACAAGTAGGATGCTACCTTCCCTCTTCATTTCTTTATGGATATTTCACAAAAGAGTTGCTTGGTCCTTATATTCTTTTTAAAATATTATTATTATATTTTATATGTGTTTTTGCTCATTATTTTATTTTATTTTTATTTTTTATGTGAGTACATTTCCTTTCAAAGAGTGACATGAGTTTTATACATACTGAACTTGAAAATATTTGCTCTACTAGATTTTGTCATGGACAGTTCATCAGGCAAGAGTCTTTGTTTTGCATAGGCATTTTCCAGAGGGATTTCAGTGTTAATCCATATTCCTCACCCTTCCATGGCCCCATCTTAAATTTTGCCCTTCAGTTTCATAGTAGACAGGGTCATACCTACCTGAATCTTCTGTTCATTTCCAGGAGGATTCACCACCCATATGAATTATTGCATTTGACTCAATGCCTCAGATATATTGTAACTTCAATTTTGATATGATAGAAACCCTCCCTGTTAACACAGTTCTACTCATTAGAAGAAGGGAAGGGGGAAGAATGCATAGGGGAGGGTTTAGAATAACTTGAGTAGTTATTTCATTTTATGATTTTCCCAGAAGACTTGACTACAATTCCATGTAAGGCACTTTATCTCTTCTATTCTATGATAAGTAACTTCCATCTCTTAATAAGGAATTGCTGTTGATGGAGGCTTGGTCTGTTGATGTCTCAAAATTCTGAAACAACTTAATCAGTTGTTGTTATCTTTAAACTATTTTACTTTGTCTACAATTATGAATTCTTATCTAGTTATTTAAATAATCCAATTTTTTACTGATGATATAATCTATATTGTTCTACTAAAATATTTTGTGTTGTACATTTGTAACTTTCATTTTGACATGAAGAGTAAGCACTGGCAAATACAAAAAACAAATATTTTGAGGGTCTGTTAAGGGTCAAATTCTAGATGGGTGTTGATCTATTTTTTTTTTTTAGTATAATTATTAAGTGGTTGTGATTCTGTCTACTATTAAATGGAGCAAATGTCACAATCACTCCTTGTCTTTTAAACTATTATAACAAATGTGTGATGAAGAGTATATTTGTTTATATTAATTCTATACTCATTTATTACTCCTGAACTTTAATTTAGATTTTTTTAATTATGTAACTAGTATAATTAATTGCATAGAAATATTTGTGTGTGTGTCCAAAAGCAGATAGTTATAAATATTTATATATGGCTAATACAACATAATTCTTGAGAAAGAATAGGTTAATAATAACTATTTTCATTTCCAGATTACACAGAGTATTATATTTCAGAGTTGATAGGGTCATAGCTCTTTGGCAGCACTGCCCTTATTTACTTATAATTATTAAATGTGTTTAAGAAACTAAAACATTTTTATATTTTCAAGGGAAATATTTAATTTTAAAGCTAAAGACAAAAAAACTGAAGTAGCTATGCATGATGCTTTGAGCATCAACCAAATGACACTTGAGAATATAAAACCAGACTCAGGTATTTACCAAATCATAGGCAATACCTAAAGAGGCTGCACAAAATTTGAATTAACCTTTTTAAATACACAATGGCTATTAAGTTATTTGAGATACTAAATTAAATTCAAATTGTTCCATTTCAGTAAACCTCAAGTAGTGAATATGTCATTTGGTGCTGCAATTTTAGAAAAGTAAAACATGCTTTTGAGACATGATATCAACTTTAATGTTTTAAAAATCAAAGTGCATTTATTTGAAATGATCATTTTCCTTAATTTAAAATGATTATTTTTGCACAGTAGTCACAATAGAAGACACAGCATCTATAATGTTTTAAATTAAACAGTAAGCTATTGATTGTTAATCTATGACTGTTGTATTATGTTGTTTAATGGTATTTTTAAGAAAATATATAAAATATATATAATATATAAAAATATATAAAAATGTTTAAGTATTCAACACATTACAGTATTTTATAGAATTTATAAATTCATATACTAAATAAATATTTACTGATTCTCAGTTATGTCCTAAGAGGATTCCAGACTCTGAGCACAGTGTGGCAAATGAGGCAGATATGATTTTCTGTCTGCATAAAGCATATGTTCTCTTTGAGAATAGAGATAATAACTATCCAAATAGATAAACAAGGTAATTATAGGATGCAATATGAGCAATGATGGAAATAAACAAGGTGATGAGGTAGACTATAGCTAGAGGTAACTTTTTAAAGAGGTGTTATCTGTGTTGAGACCTGGAATAAGGAATCTTCAGGTCCTGAAAAGCTCTGGGATAATAGCATCCTATGCTTAAGGGACGATAAATTTTAAGGCTGAAAGAAAAGGATCCATATTTTTAAAAACTAAAAAGAGGCCAGTGTGGCTGAAGGAGCATGAGCAAATAGAGATAAAATGGTATGCAGCTCATGCAGTTTTGGTAAGGAGTTTAAGTGCAGTGAAAGTCACCGAAGGCTTTGTGAGGAGCAGAGATGGGTTGTCATGAACTTACTGTATTTTTAAAAGCTTCCTGTTGATGATGAATACAAATTAATTGGGTAGGTAGAGTAGTATACAAACAGGAGTGTTAAGTGGGTTCCAGCCTTTTGACAGTGAGGATCCTAGTTAGGAATGCCTGAGGCGCTCACCTAGCCCATGTTACTCCCGTGCAATCCCCACAGACATTTTCCCCCCACAGACCAGTGTTGTGGCTGGACAGGCCCTTTTAGTTTGTATTATAATTGCAGTACACACATCAACAAAAACCATCAGGGAACTTTGAGGAAAAAGAGTTTTTACTTATAAAATCCTGGCGTGTAAACTGCGGGCCCTACAGCCACAGGGTCATGGGAAGAGAGAGAGAGAAAAAAGGATGAAGGAACCCGGGGCTCTGCCTTTATTAGGATCCAGGAGAGTGGTGCTTAAGGTTTCAAGGGTTCACTGTTTATTGGCTAATTTAAAGCATAAGAGCAGGAATAAGGTGTGAGAAGAGACAAGCAGGGTCAATCAAGTATTTCTTAAAAAGGGAACTTTATAGGGTAGGGTTGCCTAATTTCTTACCTGGTTGTTTTACCAGTGGATGTGTCATACAGCTGGCTTTATGTTTATTCAAGACGGATGTCTTTTGAAATGGATGACTCAGTAAAAGCTTAAGTCAGAACAATGTGGGCAGATAAGATAAATTCTTTGGAAAAGGAACCAGTAAAGGGACTTGGTTGTATGGGATTTGGAGGAAGGGGAAATATGTTTCTGATCTTTTGACCTTGGGGGAACTCAAAATGATAGTCTCTGAAGGAAATAATAAGAATTTTGACATGTTAAATTTTAATTTATGATGTAATACAAAAGGAGCAGTCTGGTAGTTTATATACAAATCTAGAATTTAGGGGAGAAGTCACAAGCTGGAAATGTATACTTGAAAGATTAACACTAAGAACAGTTTAGACTTTTAATGTCACATCCGTTTGCCACATATATTTATTCATTCACATTAATTCATTCATTCCCTTTAACTATTCATTCCCTTTAAGAAATATACAAGTAGATAGAAAACTTTTTTTAATCAAGCCTAATTTGAATAACAGACTTCATTTTCATTGAAAAAGAAAATAATTATATGGAAAGCAGAAATATATTTAGGCTTTCAAAGAGTTTTTAAAAATTTCCATACCAAAACTATTTTAATCAAAAATGAATGCAGGACAATGGATAAAATCAAGGCAGTGGTGTGCACAGAGCAATTTCAAGGTAGAGAACACCCCAAGGACTATAGTAAACAGCAGTCCTTATTTGTTGTAGTTTTATATAGAAATCTTATAGATAATGCAGCTGTAAGTGTTCTTAAATATAGTTCAGAAATATATAATACAAAGCTCTGTATATGAATTGAAGGAGAGATGGTAACACAGAGAATACGATTATGGGTAGAAAATGGCAGAAATAGTGAAATTAGAGGGGAAATGTCCATCCCATACTTATAAAATAATGGGCTTTGATTTCTTAAATATATTCTAGATGTCATACCAAACTGTTGGTAATGGGAAATAAGAAAGATTAAAATTCAAGATGAGACTCAACAAGACAATGTGTAAAAATAAAGAAATAGTGAAGGGAACAGTTGGTACCCAGTTATGGAGAAACTAGAGCCCAATAAAGGGTAACAGATAAACTCCAGGGAAATTGTTAAGATTTATTGATTTTTTTAAAAATCAGTGATCATCCTGGTTCCCTGCTTTCATCAGTGCCGAAGCTTTGCCACTGAGTACACTTTAATTCCCATATGTCATCTTGAAATTCTGATTAGTACGTCATTTTCTATAGAAGCGCAGCCCTGCTTTTTTGGAGATGGGTGGTCCTTATGACTTGGCTATTGTTGCCACCTGCAAGTTAGGGTTGCTAGATAGCACACAGTACACACACTTAAATTTGGATTCAGATAAAAAATAGAATTTTTAAGAATATAAGTATCCCCCAAATGCTGCTTGTAACTAAAAATCACTTGTTATCTCAAAATCATATTTAACTGGGTTTCCTGTATTTTTATTTGCTGAACCTGGCCTACCTTCCATCAGACGTTCCTAGCACTTATGGCCCTCAACTTATTACCTATCAGCTTATTACCTTGAGCTCATTTCTGGGCCAATCAGAGCCAGCTTAGAGTCCCTGAATGTCATCATGTCACATTGCATCTATAGTGGCTTCTCCTGTAATCTTTTCTGTTCATTTGTCCTACCATAGTCCTGGCTTGACCTATAGAATCTGAAGTTAGAAAAGATAATTTTATATCAAAAGTAACTTAGATTGCCCCAGCAGTTAACTGTGATGGTCTTTGCAATATGGACAGTTGATAAAACTCTCAAATCAAATCAGTAATAATGCTGTTTGAAGAATTTATCTTAAAGATAAATTATGATTAAGACAAGAGTATATGAACCACTATAAGCTATTATCTGGAGACATGGCTTCGATCTAATTTTTCCTCTGTGCTTTGCCCCTCCCCTCTTAATGCTCAAGGGAAAAAAGCATTACATTACAGTTTAATAAAGTTATCTTGAATAGCCAAAACAAATACTACATTAATATTTGGTTGCAGTACTTCATTAAAAATATGATAGGACTGAAGGTTTCAGATTAGGGAAACTGAAATGCTATTTCCCTCTTTAGAACATCTGAGAATAGATTAAGTGCATATACACATACATATGTGTCCATATGTGCATATGCATATGTGTATGTATATGTGTATGAAAAATAGGTTGTATGTGAGAAGATAGATAACACTAAGAATTTAATTTCAACATTCACTAACCATGTTAGCTAGTTTAAGCAGAAAATTTATTAGAATCAGAAACTTGACAAAAACAGTTTCCATAATCAGGAAGCCTTAGCTGCTACTACTGCCCTTTACAAAACCACACTTGCCTATTGTAAACCATATTGGTAAAATGGATGTCTCAGGCCTTGCCTCTTAACATTCCTCAAACTTATGATGGGATGCTGAAACCACTGTTCATTTGCTTCAGAAAACTATTACCTCCATACCTGTACTTAGCAGCAAAAATGGTAGTTGCATCAAAACTTAGTCTCTGCTCACATCCACCTTGTAAATATCATGCAAGGCCATTCTTTTTGTCCAAAGTTAAAACACATCTGGAACCCCAGTTCCAAACAGGTCTAAGAAGTACAGTCTACAGTTTTCTAACATATAAATGCAAGAGGTGCTAAAAGGAGAGCAGAATACTTATTGAGTGGCAACCTATCATATCCAGACAGGATGTCATAATATTTTATAAAAACCTGAAAATATATTTTTATATCAAATACAGTAGTATTCGGCTGAAAAAGATTGACATTAAATAAAACCATCTCAAGTAATAAATAGCAATATTAAGTTTGTTAATTGGCTGTGGCAAATGCTAAAAAAAGCATATTGGAAATACAAACCTTCAATAACTGCTTAGGTGTATTCATAGAAAAGTGATACGTTGATTAATAGAAACAGATAGGTTTTTGGTTTTGTATTCATAAGCTTCTTAGATTAATGGCCAGCACAGCATCTCTCAACTGTGGCTGCCAGTATAATCACTTAAAGAACTTTAAGGAAAATACCAATGTCCAGACTATTTCCTTGACTAAGTTACTCAGAATTTCTGGGTGCTCAAAGAAGCATGAGTGAATCTAATAGGCATCCGGTTTGAGCGTTACTGGTTTAGCAAGAAAAGCAATCCTTCTGGAAACACATTCTTGTTAAATAAAAGCTGAAAGGCTGTTGAACTTGTGATTCTGATCTACAATAGTATTTATTATAATTATTTAAAAATGAGTATATATAAAAACTTTATGATAGTGTTAGGTACATTTTCCCTGGAGAAGAGTTTACCTATGATTTTGATCATGCTGAAAATTTGATCTGGACAAGTTCATTCATTTGGAAAGTAAAAAAAAAAAAAAATCATTTGATTATCTGATAGTAACAAATACAATTATTTTTAATTTTTAATGTTTTTTGTTTATATGAGAGAGACAGAGACAGAGAGAGTGGGGGAGGGGCAGAGGGGGGGGGGGGGGACACGGAATCTGAAGTAGGTTCCAGGCTCTAAGCTATTAGCACAGAACCTGACATGGGGCTCAAATTTACAAGCCCTGAGATTATGACCTGAGCCAAAGCCAGATGCACAACCGTCTGAGCCACGCAGACACCCCTAAATACAATTTTTCAGAGGTAAGAAAGGAACAGAGGTGCCTGGGTGGCTCATTTGGTTAAATGTCCGATCCTTGATTTCAGCCTGGGTCATGATCTCATGGTCTGAGATCTAGCCCTGAGTCAGGCTCCTTGCTGGGTATGGAGTCTGCTTAAGATCCTGTCTCTCCTTCTCCTTTTGCCCCTCCCAACTCATGCTCTCTCTCTCCCTCTCTCTTTCTCTCTCTCTCTCAAAAAAAAGTAAGAAAAGGACAAATCAGATTATAAATAGAATATTAGGTAGAATCATTTACAATCACAAACCAGTTTTGCTTTGGAATTAATTTCAGAGATGGAAATTCTTATTTTGCATTTCTTTTGACAAGAGACATTATATTTTGGAAAAAACTTCCTTAAAATAATAATTTATATGAATTAAGAAAAAAATATACATCATTAATAAAATATGACCTGTTAAAATAAGCTGTGTATTTATTTGTTAGAGCTACATATTCTCAAATATATATATTTGATTAAAATATATTAAATATAAATAAATATTCTAGAATTAATTATGACATAATAGCTAAGGAAATTGTTAACATCTTGTGAAACTAAACATGAATTCTCTAACTCAACCCCTAGGACAGTGTGTTGCACACTGTAAACACCTAGTAAATTGGTTTTTTATTAAATACATATTGGAATTATCCAGCAAGGGAAAAGATAATCACTACCAAGAGAGAAAAAGCACATTACTCATCTTCATGAAATTCTCTTTACATAAACCAAAGGGTGTTTCTACAGTGTATTAAGTAGTTTTCTAGGGTGGAGTTGCATTCCTTGTATTTTTTTACATTCCTTCATCATTTATCAAGTGCCCCACTTGCACTTTGTAGATATTGATCTTTTAGTTATTTTATTCAATAAAGCTTTCAAAAATTGTAAGTGAAGAGGCCAAAGAGAAAAGATTAAAACTATAAAATTAAGAAGATACTACAATGCCAAAAAGGGAAAGAAATATTAATGTGATATATCTAAATAATCTCAGTGATTTATAATTTTAAAGAAAACACTTAAAAGTAATCCATACTTGTCATCTGTTTAAGTTTTTATCAGCCCAATTTTTAAAAAGTACCTACATTTCTACATAGCTTGACCTATTCACTAGAATTCCTCACTCCAAAAACAATTAAACTTTAATATTCACAAATAAGTCTATTTGAGCTTTGATGATGTATCAATTTATATTGAAGTGTTCTTATTTCCATTGGAAGATATTTACAGTACTTAGGTGTTTGGACTATTTTGATTACATTCTCCCTCCTCAGGCGACTCTATGTAAGCAGAGTAGCTGACATGGGAGGAAATTTCTCCAGAAGATAATATGAATTGGGTTGCTTAATAACATCCAACCCCCTTCTTGCCCACCTTTCTAAATATGGGGCAGTGTTTACATAAGAAAAAGTAAATTTAAGAGACTCCTTGCAGCATGAGAAGGGGAGCAACTTGAGCTGTAGGCGGAGATAGAGGTGCATTGTGCCAACATTTTGTTCTGTGGTAGCTCAAGCAGAAATTCTAGCCATGTTCCTATTATCACAGGTGCCAGATGGCATGAGCTGGTGACTGTATTGTTTCCACCTGAGCAGTCTGGTAGTTGAGTGTTTCCTTTGGCTGCCTTTGCTGTGAGCTGTATCTAGCCATCTTCTCACTTCTAATTCCTCTAAGGATACTGTAAACCACACAATATCTTGTCATAAATCTCTTTCTACTTAACATGATTAGATTAGGCTTTGTTGACTTCATATCAGAACCCTAACCAGAGCCTGCTAAAGATGTTTGGGTATCCAGTCCTACTTAAGTCTTTAGGAAGTTGGGGAGATGCCTCAGGGGGAGAAAGAAAACTTGCCAGTAAGCTTGCTCTGAAACACAGTCTAGAATGAGTTGTATTATGTCTGGAGATGTCTCCAGCAGACACCTCTCCCACCAGCTCCAGAGTCATATAGAATTATCTGTCTTTAAGTGACCTCACTTACTAAAAATCTCCTTGGCTGTGTGTTCAGCCTTAGCTATATATAGGCAGAGAGATTTTTACAACAGTGTTTTACCTGACAGCAGACATAATTTGAAGTCAAGTACTCTCAAGTCTATTCAAAGAGTGGAATCACCAACAGAATTGTTTATTTATTAAATTTAGTGCCAATTGCAAACCAAGCTTCTGATTCTAATTTGGTTTAACTCCATATGTAGGACTAGGTGCCTAAAGAAATCCCTTTTCTTTGGGACCTGGTTTCTCTACGCACGTACCTTCTCATCATGATATTATTTTCTCCCTTTGGCCACCCAGGCTTTTTTCTGCAAAAGTTGAATATTGTGTATCTTATGGTATAAACAGGATGATATAATATTTTTATAAAAATAAAACAAAATTTTGAAAATAGACACAACTGTTACTTCAGTTAAAGCTATGTGTTTAGCTTTGTACTCCCAATGTAATCTAAACAGATTGGAAAATTATTTCATGATTTCCATGAATGCCTGGCCATTCTTGATGAGAAGCATGATGACACCCACTTAGCCCTTTATACTCAATGATGTTCTGAGTTTCTTTTCCTAGACGAGATTTCCATAAATAGCAAGCAATCCTGATTTTTCAGTGAACAAATAATTTATCAAGTCAACCTGATCCTATTAGGGTAGTGATCATGTTATATTTGCTAGTAGCAATAAATAATAAGTAAAAAAAATGGGCTTTGACAAAATAGTTTATCACTGTAAAAACTTAAGGTGGAATGGCTAAAACTATCCCCAAAATATTACAGCATACATCTGTTGGGAATTCCGGGCTATGGAGATTAGTGGGGCACCATTTTCCTTCTTTAAGGTTAACTCTCACCATTCTAGTGCATATAATCTTCTCAACATCTCTAGCTAATATCTATTAGTAAGGCACTTCTCCTTTTCAAAGTTTTAGCTTTATTATTCTAGCTATTGCCAACAGATTGAAAAGGACAAGATATCGGAATATTACATGATTTTGATGACTCATTAGCAGGTACTGTCTCAAACTTGAAGAGAGATATATTTTCTAATGGGATCAGGAATGGAAAATCATCTCTGGAGATATAAACTTTAGTATGATTAGCATTATGGTGATATTCGGCTCAGCTTCACTCAGAGTCTTGCATAACACACATTCCACAACGCCTGTTAAAATTGAAAACCATCACTTAGTGAATTTGTGTCTTAATATTTAGAAAGAATAAGACCCAGAGAATAATGTTACCTACATGAAGAAGGAGAAGGAAATCATTAAAGCTACTTTTTGATGTGAAGTAAAAGTAAAATCAAAATATAATTATTTTGGATGAAGTTACTTCTCAACTAATAAGGCTCTGTTGCTCTCTATAATCATGGCTGCGTACCAGGTATTTTCCACATGTGATTATCTAATCTGATAACTGTTAGACAACAGAATGCATCAAAAGAGGCCAGAATATTTTTTCACCTCAGTTCTAAATCTTGTGAGAACACATTTAATTTTAAACTGTGTCTGCAGAATTCTAATTGTAAGAGATTATGGAAGATAACATTTCCAGTTTTGCAGCATCTCTAGAACAGGCAGGCACTCTAAAGGAGAATAGAATTGATGTGGATCAAATCAATCTCAGTTTTTACTCAAATGGTATTTAATATCTCTTGGCTGAGACTAGCTCCTAAACTAAGATGTGTACTATTAGTTAGGCGAAATGGTCAATATAGTCATCAGTGAAGACCCAAGTTGGAAATGAAACAGTTTGCATTCCAGAAGCACCCAACTAGTGCCAGGTCCACACCCAGGAACACCCAGACACCCAAGCAATGATAACGTAGCTCAAGAATCCCGCATGTTTTTTGTTGGGGGGAAAAATGGGAGGCTTGAAATGTTGCATTAAAATTAAGTATACTTGTGAGACTAGATGAATAGCAATAGTATTAAGGTTAAGGTCTGAAAATGTAATTTTCAGTGTTCTAATAATTTGTCTCTTGTTTTTATACCAGTGAGGTGTTTGGTGTAACCACATAGAAAAAACCTAAGAGTTCATATACCTTTGAGTCTGTAACCAGGGGCCTAGAATTCAACTCTAAATTTATATAACAATAGAACAAAGGTCTCTTAGTGTATGAATGTTAAAAAGTAATCAGACCTCAAGCTCTTCAATATGCTCCCAAGTATTTATATTAATCAGAGAGCCTATTTATGTTTCAGGGTAAAATATGTTTCAGTAGTTGACAGGAAGTAACTTACAGTGTTATATAAAATTCTTTCACATTCTTTACAGGGAATACATGTTCAGTACCAAAGTGCTTCTTATTGGCTAGCAACAATAAACTGGCAAGTGATAAGCAGGCCATCAACAAGATTGTGTTTTACTGCTGTAAATTTATTCAGGGATGTTTTCACTGTATAAGGGGGGAAAAAAAGATTACTACAAAATCCCTGAGCAACTAAGTTCTAACAAGTTATGGAACAATTAGAAATGCTAACATTGAACCACAGTGCCCCCTGGCATATAAAACAGGCTGTGAACTCATTTTGAAAACAAAAATCTAAAATATTCTTCATTTAAATAAAAGACCTACTTCAGTGATTGAAGTACATATTGCAGGGATGACTAGATAAAAGTACGTCTGTCTGTTAATAGAACACTCAAATGTGTTAAAACTACATCTATAAGTTATTCTGAATGTGCCTATTCCAGTGTTTAGGTATGAAGGTGAAAAATTTCAAGAGAGTATATATAAAAGTTATCACATATCAAATACCAAATACAAATAGTGTACTGATATTTTACTTCTATCATGTGGTAGATCAAATAAGTTTATTGATACTTTAAGATATCATTAACTCAGACATCAGTCTATGTGTCACTGATCTGGTGATATTTAAGCACAAGATATATGTTGTTCATCTCAATATTCTGATTTGATAGTACTCAAATAGAAAAAAAAACAGGTATTTTTCATTTCTAAAATACGTTTGAGGTTAAGTGTAACAGGAAACACTCAAAATGAATAAGGCAGAAGAGGACAGAGTATGATGATAAGCCTGAGAATAAAATGACTTTGTTAATGGATTAAGAAATCCCTCGGATACAGGAAACTTCACTGGGCATATTCTTCTGGATGATGTTTAAAGGAGATATATATAATTAGTGGTATAAAATGGCAGGATACAGTTTACTAAAAAAAACTTGATTTTGACAGTATAGGATCTTTTATAAAAGTATAGGATCTTTTATAGGCAGGAAGCTGCTAATAATTGTCATGACCAACATTTATGCTGTGAGTAATAAAATGGTTATCGACCCCTGTTGAAATTTTATCCTACTTACGTAGCATCAATTTTACCAACTCAGGGAGGTTCTCCTTCAGTTAGAATGGAGAAAAGCATTGGGACCCTATGCTGTGGCCCTCAACTGCCTCACTTAACAAGACAATTGTTTTAAAAAGGTAAATAATTTTCTTAGTTAATCCAACTTCTCTTATTTATAGCTCAGTAACACCTAGAAATATTATAAGACTCACCTAAATACTTACAGTTAAGATTATACTTATGAAGTTTTGGGAATATGACTGACATATTTATGAGGTACAATAAGATACTTAAGTGTGTATGCTAATCTTCCCTTTTATAAACTGTGGTACTTCATTATAAAGCAGCCTTTATAATATTATAAGTGTTAAAGTTAGGGATAGGGTTTGCAGTTTGGGTTTTTTTGTTGTTGTTGCTTTTGTTTTCTTCAGGATTTTTTTCAGAATTTTTAAATGATATATTTCACTTTTAACATTTGAAGTATGAATTATACATTTTTTTTTTTACTAGGTCAAACCTTCCTGCCAGAACCATTGACTGATATTTTTTTCTCCCACAAGAGAAAGTTTCCCTGGAATTTGGCTAGACATTGGAATGGGAAGAGGAAACAGGAAAATGATGAATGTGAAAACTTAAATATGAATTTTTATAGTGTATTTTCTTTGCAATTTCTCAATTTCTAGTTTCATAGAATAAAAGTGGGAGAGAAGTTTTTATTTGCTATATAAGCAAGCAGATATGCTTTTTCTCTAATTAATAGGTAATTCACAATGATTGTATATTATTTTGGTTAAGAAATATTATGGAATAAGTCTTATTTTTAAAATTCAAAGTTAAAATTAAAAATATAATACCTATTTTAATTTTTTGGCCCTGTCACACATTTTAAGCAAGAGGAGTTTTTCTGGACAGATAATGTGGTACCTCAGTAAACTAACAAAGATGAACAGGAACCACACTAGCCACTTGAAGTTCAATGACTGGAACTCTGGGCGTGAATTTCATCTGTATTTTCTTTCTTTCTCTGTCTCTCATTTCTGCTTTGTCATCATGCTGTCTTCGTTCTCTTCTAGTTCACATGGGCTTTCATCATCCTAAAATCATTTTATCTGACATTATTTGAGTTAGTGCCTAGTTGGGGAGGGGAATGTATGTATATATATAAAATATTCACATTAGAAAAATACTTATGTTAGCTCCTCATAGAATATCCAGGAGTGGTCTCTGATTGCAATAGACTGACAGGGGTCATCCCTGAACCATCTGCTGTGGATAATATTGTATTATATTGTATTGTATTATGTTGTATTAGGGTCAAGAAAAATGAGCTAACAAAAATACCACATGTGCGTTAGGGACCATTTAGTTATTCGTGGCATTTAATTTTAATTACTGATAGTTTGTTCATGAAAACATTTCTTTCCCGGAGAGTTCTGCAGCTGTTGCAAGATATTAAAGCTATTCAAATGATCTAGCCTCTCTGGAAACAATTTGTAAATATAGAAATCCATGTCTCAAAATGTTAACTTATTATCGTATTTTGATAAATTATTTTTAGTTTAAAACCGTTAACATGTTTTCTTGGGGCACCTGGGTGGCACAGTCAGTTGTGTCTGACTTTGGCTCCGGTCATGATCTCGTGGTCTGTGGGTTCAAGACCTATGTCAGACTCTGTCTAACAGCTCAGAGCCTGGAGCCTGCTTCAGATTCTGTGTCTGTCTGTCTGTCTTTCTCTCTCTCCACTTCCCACGTTCGTGTTCTGTCTTTCTCTGTCTCTCAAACAATAGATAAAACATTACAAAAAAACCTTTTTTTTTTAATTGTTACATGTTTCTTTAAAAAGTTTGTTTATACTTTGATCATTCTACCATTTAGAGATAGTAAATGTTAATATTTTGTACACTATTCTTTCACTATTTTTAATATAAAAGTATTTCTTGAAAATTTGGTAAAATGCATATTTTTACTTTTATAATGTAAATTTTCTCCTTATCACTATATTTTAAACATATATCCACATAATTAAGTATTTTACTACAAACCAATTTTACTGATTGTTCAATATCCCATTAGATAGCTATATTATAATTTATTTAACCAAAATTTTATTGCTAGATGTTAAGACATGTAAACATAAAATTTTGATAAAGTTTGTAGATAAATATTTATACAAGTATAATATTTTTCCTTTAGATACACTTCTATAAATAACAAAAAGTATTAAATGAGTTAATCCCTTAATTAGTACAAGTACTTGATTCATACAGCAATATATTTTAGTTAAAAAATTTTATTAAAAAATATATTGCTAGTTATCTCAGAAAATTTAAAAGTCAATGTTAGACTTAAAATGGATGCTTCATCAAATATCACATATTTATTTATTATCCTTATGAAATCAGAAAAAGAAAAATCAGGCAGGGTTCATAATACTAGCAATAAATTCTAGTAAATACTAAATCCTCTTGTATTTGACTTCTCTTTTTTTCAGTATTGTCTGAGAGTCTGATTTTACACCGAACATTTTTTTATGCATTTCAGTAAGGCATGTTATGACACTGACAGATAAGGAAAGTATACTCTTGAGAAGGATGATTATCTTCATTTTAGCATTGTAGGGATTGACAAGTTTGAAATCAGTAGGGCAGGCTGGGGGCTGAAACTCAGGCATGAGTGAACACTGCAGTCTTGAGGCAGAATTTCTTCTCCAGGAAACCTGTTTTTTCTTAGCCTTCAATTGATTGGATGAGGCTTAATCCACATTATTAAGAGTAATCGCCTTTATTTAAACCACATCTTTATGTTAACCACATCTGCAAAACACCTCTTCCATCCTCAGAAACTTTTTAATTAGTGTCTGATTAAATAACTGGATACAATAGCCTAACCAAGTTGGCAAGTAATACTAACCGTAACAAGGCTTTTAATTCATTTTAATTATTAGAATGAAAAAGGACCAGGTACTGAATTCTAGAATCCTACTAAATGAGAAATAAATTGTGCTGTCATTTATAAACATTTTCTAACACTGTAGTAGTCAAGCAATGTTATGTTTAAGTATATTTACTATTTTAATAACTTTAGTGCTTATGCAAACATTTAATGGAATTGGGCCTTTGCGTGAACTTCTAATGCTTTGTATTTTCTTACTGCTGCTGTAACAAACTATTACACACTTAGTGGTTTAAAAATCTATCACATTTTATAATGCAAAATTATTACGTTAGAGTCTAGAGGTCAGAAGTCTGAAATGGGTGTTATGGACTAAAGTCAATGTGTTGGCACAGCATTATTCCTTTTGGAGACCCTAAGGGAAAATCTGTTCCTTGCCTTTTCTGGCTTCTAGATTCTGTCTTCGTTTCTGGGCTTGTAGCCCTTTCCTCCATTTACAAACCCAATAATGTAGTATCTTCAAATTTCTTTCCTTTCTGACTTTCTTTCTCCATCTTTTCTAAGTCATACCCTTCTTCCGATCCCTTATAAAGACTTTTTTTTTGGTTGTATTGGGCACCCCAGGATAATGAAAGATAATTACCTTGTTTCAAGATTCTTAACCATAATCATGTTTTTCCTTGTGAGGTAACATACTCAGAGGTTGCAGAGATTATAACATGGGCATCTTTGGCAGGAGGTGGAGGGCAGTCATTATTGATCCTACCATATACTCATATAATTTCTTTGTATTGTTTTGAAACATAATTATTTAAATAATGCATGGGCATTTATGGTCATCACACATCTAGCCATACTTTTAGCATACTACTTTCATAAGAAGATATTAAATATTATTAAAAGATAATTTTCAAAAGCAAATAATGACTTCTATAATAATAAAATGAACTTATGTCAAAGATATCATTTAACACATTAATTAATGAGTAAACCAGTACAAGGTTAAAATTATTTCAAAGGATATGTCAAAGTACTGCATGTATATAAGCCAATCAATATTGGTTACATTAATATACTAAAACTGGCTTTTTCCATAGGGCATGGAGGAAATCAGTTGTCCTCCACTGGACAGAATTATTTTCATGTCGGTAGAGAAGAACATTTTATATTTTTATATTTATATTTTTATATTTGTATTTGTTTACAACTCACACATAGTTATGAAATAGCTTAAAGATAATGGTATAAAGTGATTTAAAATAGATGAAACAAAAGGATGTTCTGTAAACAGTTTACAGGTTTCCATTGAAGATATCCCAAAGGATTTTGGTCTCTTTCAAAGTCTTTAACATTTTTTTTCTGATAATATTTTCGCTAAATTTATATTTAGTAATTTATCAAGAGGGGAATGCTGCAACACATAATTCACTTCATCTTATGTTTATGCTAAAAGTCAAATATAAGAAATCCCATTAGTATTGACATTATAATTTATATTTCTAGTTCTAAACTCTTTCAAGGCTCAGATTCATAACCAGTACTGTGTAATATTTTATCCATGTATGCCTCTTAAGTTTAAACTGTACAGAGCCAGTCATCATTTGCTATTCTTAATTTTCTTCTTGTAACTTTTGTTTTTATGAGCACAGTCATACTTTATCCATATCAACTCCTTTGTCATCATTTCAAAATTAATACATATTTTAATGAATCTTATTTTAATATATTTTTTAAGTTGCACAATTTTACCTGTATTAGAGACAGAAGATACTTCAATTCATTTTTGTAAATCACTGAGCCCCATTAATAATGTAGACTTAAAAAAACCCTTACATTATAAATGATCAAAGACTGAGTTTTACCATGGCCAGTCCAATAGGTTTCTTCAACAAAAACAGGCTAATAATTAATATGGTATTTGTAAAACTATCGAAGAGTTCCATTCAGTGTCCTGGTTAAATGTATGGAGATATAGTTCATGATACTGAGGTCTATGCTTATATGAAACAATTATGGCAAAATGTATTTTAATATTAGTGTATTCGCCCCCCACCCTAAAAAATGCTTTCTGTAATGCTAGCTTTGGAAGAAAAATACCAATGATGAGTTTCAGCAGGACTTTAATAAATCACTTGATTCATATTTTATTTTCTTGATGAATGAGCTTCATATCTCCTAATAATAGTTTAGATGGAAAATTTTGATTTTGTACATTTGAATTTAGAGCAAAAAATAGCAAAAGGTATGTATAGTAGTTGCAGCCCATCCTTACAGTGGCAGAGTAGAGAGAATTACATTTTAGAGGGAGTAAATACAAAACAACCCACACGTGATTCTTAGTATTGTTAATATATTCTTTGTGAAAATTTATTAACTTGTTTTTGTATGTGAATACAGTAAAACTTGAAAAGAATCACAAAGAGTATTTATGGATATATTATCTACTTTTCATGCAAAGTTAGTAGGACTTGGTAAGTATTAAGAAGAATGTTTATGGCATGCCATTACTATTAGTTGTCAAGTGTTTCAAAAGACATTGGATGTGGTACAATATAAATTAAAGCATGATGAACTAATCATTTACTGTTTTTGAGTACTTTATGTATTTAGGTCATAGAACTTAAAAATGATAAATACTATTAAACAAGAAGATAATAGCTTTGTATCTTGTTTGATTTGGAAAAAGTTGACTCCAATATTAAATTATTGAACTTCCATTTTTCACCTTTAGTAACTTTGTCTATGCCAGATAAAAGAAAAACTTTCAAAGTGTGTTATGAATTGAAACACTGAATAAACTTTCATTTCTCACTCTTATTTTTTTCTTTTTTCTTCAATTTTCTGTTCTTCTCCTTTTCCCTTCTTTCATTTTTAAAAATGTCTATCATTTCTCTGTTCTTTCTACTCATCTTTTATATTTCTTTGTGTCACGTGCTTACTATGAATAAACCATTTCAGTGTACTCTATCTAATGAGAGAAATTATATGTAAGCATAAAATAGCATTACTGTGAATTAAGTGCTAGAATCTGAATAGGAAGAATACTTTTGACACATTGGGGAAAAGAGCTTTGAGGGCTGTGGACAGAGACTTCACAGAGGGGGAAATGCTGCTTGATATGGTTTAAAAGTACTAACAACTCACCAAGCAAAGAACAAGAAGCCATTTCCAGTAAACGCCACATGTAGAAGTGCTAAGTAGCATAAGTAGGAATGCACTTTGCTAAGATAATATTTTGTGAGAGGAATTTTCATGTCCTTGTTTGTGACTCAGAGTACTAGAATAATTCCTGGAAAAATATCTGGAGTAGCCTGGGAGTTAATTCTTTAAGAATTTTAAAAAACTAATAACAATATAGAAAGACTAATGGAAAGACAGCCCTATTCTAGAGAAAAAAGAATGTAATATGGTAGGTACACCTGGGTGGCTCAGTCTGTTAAGAGGCTGACGTCGGGTCAGGTCATGATCTCTGGTCCGTGAGTTCCAGGCCCATGTTGGGCTCTGTGCTGACAGCTCAGAGCCTGGAGTCTGCTTTGAATTCTGTGTCTCCCTCTATCTGTGCCCCTCCCCCACTCGTGGTCTGTCTCTGTCTCTCAAAATAATAAATAAACTTTAAATTTTTAAAAAAAGAATGTAATAAGACAGTTTAGTAATATAGCTGTATTCAACTATAAATAGTATACAATGGACTTCAAATTTTTTCTTTATTAGGAATAATGAAAATGGATTGCCAAACCCAAGTATAAGAATTTATCTTTTCTCATCTACTGATTGTGCCTCATTTCCATGTTGCTGCCCGATGTCCCTGATTCCTACTCCTTTCTTAGTCCATTCACTTCTGTACTAGAATAGTCAATTTGTCCTATCAGAAGAACCCTTATCCTAATTTTAGAAACATCTTATTCTTTTTGTGAGATATTATGAAATATTTGGATTTTATATATGGAAACATCATTTAATGCATTTAAAACATGCTGTTTTCCTCAAATACATCTGTTAAATGCTGTCACCCAGTATTCATTATCCTAGGAACTATTTCTGTTATTTCATATGGACCTGTAGTTTTATGTCTCCTTTGAACATTGTCTGTTAGCTGATTCCCTTTTTTTTTTTTTTTTTTCAACGTTTTTTATTTATTTTTGGGACAGAGAGAGACAGAGCATGAACGGGGGAGGGGCAGAGAGAGAGGGAGACACAGAATCGGAAACAGGCTCCAGGCTCCGAGCCATCAGCCCAGAGCCTGACGCGGGGCTCGAACTCACGGACCGCGAGATCGTGACCTGGCTGAAGTCGGACGCTTAACCGACTGCGCCACCCAGGCGCCCCTGTTAGCTGATTCCCTTTTTTTGTCTGCTTCATGCTTTGCTGAAGTTGAGGGAAGACTGTTATCCCTGCTGTAAACAGATCCCCAAATGCAAAGAAATATGGACATCATTGTGCTGTCTATTAATAGTTCATCTTTCTGTAGAAGCTTGAAATTTCATTGTTCAACCCTCTGTGTCCACTAAGAGTAAGCTGATTACACCACAGATTTGAAAGAATAAAATAGCATGGTCCTTTCAGGAAGTAAAGGGACTTTTTTTTTTTAATGGCTAGACCAGCTGAGTAGGGAAATAGTAGGAGACAAAGCTATAGAGGAAAATAAAGACTTTGTGATGGTCTACTCTGACATGTGAGTATGTCACAGTATCTGAATCATGGTTCCTAGAGATGGATAATCATTTCTTGTATTCCAAAAATGTTGAATCCCTGAAATAAGGAATCAGGATCTCATCTCTCCCCATCACTACCATATAGGTGAAAGTTTAACTTTAGTCTTACATTAGAACCATAAGCACACTGCCAGTTTCTTCCACAGAGGTTTGTTCAGATTTTCAAAAATATCTTGTAAAAGCTCTAGAATTTTCAAAAGGTTTTGGCTATGAATGAGTAAAATCTTTGTCACAGTATTATTGCCCATGCTACACTTTTAGTGAT
Source organism: Panthera tigris (assembly GCF_018350195.1). Classification (NCBI taxonomy): domain Eukaryota; kingdom Metazoa; phylum Chordata; class Mammalia; order Carnivora; family Felidae; genus Panthera; species Panthera tigris. The sequence continues at coordinate 84,881,059 of NC_056661.1, forward strand.
TTAAGGAGAATAAAGACAATTATAGCCAAATCCAAATTTGTGTTCATGTTGTTATTGATGGGGTTAGTAAATGCATATAGTCTACTCTGAATATGACAAATGGAGAACATTTCGGCATTATCCAGAGTACACAGCGCAGAGTTTCAAAAGGTTTTCAAAAGAATGTATACACACACAGATACGCATACACATATACATATATGGATGGATAGATACTAGGTCGGTGATTAGATAGATAGATAGATAGATAGATAGATAGATAGATAGATAATCTTAACTTACACCTCCCCTTTCCATTTCTTGTTCTATCTTATTGTTCAGAAATAGTTTTTATGACCACATCTGAGAACCTCAAGCTTACCTCACTCATTTAATATCTATGTTTCTATATAAAAATATAAGAAACCAACAGCTATATTTCAGTATTAAATGACTTGCATTTTTTAAAAATTTTTTAATTGTTTATTTTTGAGAGAGAGACACAGAGTGTGAGAGGGGGAGGGGCAGAGAGAGGGAAACACAGAATCTGAAGCAGACTCCAGGCTCTGAGCTGTCAGCACAGAACCCAGTGCGGGGCTCAAACTCACGAACTTTGCGAACCTGAGCCAAAGTCAGGTGCTCAACCAACTGAACCATCCAGGTGCCCCATGACTTGCATGTTTTATGTCTTAAGTAATTCTGAACATTTGAAACACATTTAAATATATCAGGCCCAAATGATTGGGATCACAAGATCATAACCAAAGCCCTTTATTTCCATCTTAGGTTTAGCAGGTTATGAAAGAATAATGATTTACATTGATCAAAAAATAAACACACAAACCACTGTTTAGTTAGTCATTGATAAAAATAGAATTCTGAAATCTGACTATTGGAATATTTCAAAATTCAATGACTGGGCCCTGTAAGCTTATTCTGGAAAATAATCAAAGTATGAACCTATATAAAAATGGGACAGCCATCTCAGAAGTTTTCAAATATATAAGAAAAAAACTCTTGATTTAAAAAATAATGATGAACTTACATGGATTTTGTTAGTACTGATTTAATTGCATGCAATTTGCTTTTGTTTTAATGTGTGGTTAGAGAAGGGCACCAAGGAAGGGGAGAGAGGTATGGAGAAAGCTAAGTCCTGTAGAAGGAAGAGGATCAGGGATCCACTGCACAGACTGTTTGGTACCTTTAAAACAACAACAAATCAATACCCTCATATTCTGATATTACTGTGGTCACTGTAAATGGCTAGAGCACATTAGTAGTAATCATGTAGCTCTGATGAGGATTTAGCATCAACATCATGAAAATAGGGACAGAGAGGAAAGCAAAGATAGGAGAAACATTGTTCAGTTGAGAAAACAGTGATAGATTTGATGTGGAAAATGAGGAAAGAGAAGTCAATAAGTCCAAATAACTCCTAAGTTTCTGATTATTTTGGAATTAAAAAGAATCAGTGCCTCCTATTTTAAAAGTATTTACTGGGCATCTACTGAGTGCCAAGACTGTTCCAGATGTTGGTGGTAATGCAATAAACTAGATAGACCAAGTCCCTACTTTTATAGAAATTTTATTCTGGAGATGGAAGCCAATGATCATCAAATAAGCAAACAAATAGATTTTATAAACAAAAGTAAAGTTTGGCAAAGGGACAAAAGTAAAAGAAAGGAAGATAGGAAAGAATTATTTTCAGAAGAGAAGGAGGACGACTCACTGAAAACATAACATCTGAGCCAAGAATTGAGAGAAGTAAGGATATGAATGAACCAGTATTTCTGTTACCTTTGGCCTAATCATATTCCCATCCTGGGCTTTGGGGCTGATTCCAATTTGCATGTCTGTCTTAATATTACTTTTCTTCTTTTTTTTTCACAATAAAACTGGGGAGCTACTTTTCATCACTCAATAAGCCAAGTTTTGAACGTGGTTCAGCTGGCAGGAGGTCTTATGTTTTCTCTTACAGTACTGCTGGTAACCTTTTCCAAACTTCGCATGCTGTTCTAGACACATTTTATCTGAATCATGGTCCCTAGAGATGGATAATCATTTCTTGTATTCCAAAAATGTTGAATCCCTGAAATAAGGAATCAGGATCTCATCTCTCCCCATCACTACCATATAGGTGAAAGTTTAACTTTAGTCTTACATTAGAACCATAAGCACACTGCTAGTTTCTTCCACGGAGGTTTGTTCAGATTTTCAAAAATATCTTGTAAAAGCTCTAGAATTTTCAAAAGGTTTTGGCTATGAATGAGTAAAATCTTTGTCACAGTATTATTGCCCATGCTACACTTTTAGTGATTTAAGGAGAATAAAGACAATTATAGCCAAATCCAAATTTGTGTTCATGTTGTTACTGATGGGGTTAGTAAATGCGTATAGTAAATATTTATCATTCATACATATATATATATATATGATATCATATATATGTATAAAATATGGAATCAGATGAATAGATAGGTTCACATCTTTTCATATTCACCAAATGCTGTCCTGAAAATTCCTTTATTCCACCTTTCTTGAAGTTTATTAGTGAATTACTTAAAAGTGTTAGTAGCTATACTTCCTTGGATCTGAATTCCTTCTGAAACTAAAGCATAAAACTGTATAATATGACTAGACTCTGATGATGACAAAACAAAATTAAAAATCATATTAATGCTGTATGAATTATACTGCTTTTCCTCCATTATTCTGCTATTTCTTCTGCCTTATCCTCTTTTCTCTGGTACTCTTAGAATGACATTCATTAGGTTTGAGGTCAATAATACTTTTGAGGCAAGTATTTAGTACATGCTAGAAACATTTGCTTTTCAGGGAAGAAGGTCACTTTATAAATAATTAATATGTTGTTCTACAGTGCAAGGAATAAGTCTGCTATTGGGCTCTATATAGCTCATTTATCTGTATTCTATGAATTTGAGTAATAAATACTTAATGTGATAAACTTTATCTCAATTAGTGTCAAAACCAAAAGAAAAATATTTTACCAAGGAAAGATTTTACTAATTATTTATGTTATTACACATCATTAGAAATTTATTTTATACTGATTCAATTTCAGTATTCATTCACATCCACACTTGTTTTGGGCGCACATTTTTTGCATGTGCATATAGATATAGAGATGTGTGTGTACACACACAGTTATTTAAAAATATATACATGGAAGTAAAAGTTTGATAAAATAAAATTCCTTACTATAATCCATTATTTGTGATACATTCTATTTTCTATTCCATTTTATTCTTTTTGCTTGTTTTTAATGTTTAGCTTTTTAATGCTGGTAATGATCAGTAAATTGATTTCACAAATCGCCAATGGGTTGTAATCCACAATTAGTAAAATGCTAGTGTCACATCATTTATGTGAAAATAAAGGAATGAATATGGAAGAAAGAAAAAGGGAGGGAGAGAGGCAAGAAGGAAGAGAGAAAGAAGGAAGGAGGGAAAACGCTTCTGTCAATGCAGATATTTGCTGTGTATGCTAATGAACATAGCTAAGATATGGAAGGATACAAATCAAGTTATTATCCTTGATTACTTTGGAGGAGTAGGGGTGAGGATTGAAAAGGGGGAATTCATGAGATATCAATATAAATGTTTTCTTTGCACAACTTTATTCACTGACTGGTTACAAACTACTTATATTTGTAGTTTAAAAATACTACTGTATGCATGTATACTTATATACATATATTATTTTTACATATATAAAGTACATATACATACACTACATTTATATAAACACACATAGAAATATGCAAAAAATATTTATGTGTCGTGGACAGAGATTTTGAGACAGACAGGAAAATTCTCATTGTTGAATTTAATATACTTTAGTAGATTTTGCAAGAACAGTCACAACAAACGCCTTCACTTTTGCAAATTGAAAGTGCCAGGAGTACTTTAAAACTGACCTGCATACCGAAATGACCACATTAGTACGGAAAATTTCCAAATCCACAAGAATATTTTGTATATCCTTTATGGAATCATTTATTTCAGTGTCAAAACACTTTGAATTCTTGATGTGAATTCTCCCTTTTATGAATAGTTAATCTGCCAAGAGAATTTGGTTAAAGAGTTATTTAAAATTTTGTGTGTAGAGAAGCATCTTAAGATTATTCTTCAGTTTCTTGATAATACATTGCTTTTTTCAAAAGCACTTCATTGACTTGTAAGCACTTGTGTAAGTGAGAGAGGAGAGAGAAACAGGTGAATTGTGAATTAACTTGATGATGCTCCCTTTATTCTTTCTTTTTAAAAATGAGACATGAAACCACAGAGGTAGACACAAATTCTGATCAGTCTAAACAGCTTATTTTACAGTTTTATAACTCCTCTAATCAAATTTGTCTTTGATTCTCAGTAAAGACAGAGTTTAAAGTCATCATCCCTGCCTTGTTTAAATTGCATATGCTAACGTGAAAAATCTAATCATACCTTCTTGGAATCAGAAAAAAAAAATCACTTTTATGTCACTTTTAGATTGTGTCATGTTCTAGGGGCGCCTGGGTGGCGCAGTCAGTTAAGCGTCCAACTTCAGCTCAGGTCACGATCTCGCGGTCCGTGAGTTCGAGCCCCGTGTCAGGCTCTGGGCTGATGGCTCAGAGCCTGGAGCCTGTTTCCGATTCTGTGTCTCCTTCTCTCTCTGCCCCTCCCCCCTTCATGCTCTGTCTCTCTCTGTCTCAAAAATAAATAAAAACGTTAAAAAAAATAAAAAAAATAAATTGTGTCATGTTCTTCACTATTAGTCTATTGTTTAATGCACTTTAATATTTAATAGTATATTCTTCATTTTATTATTTTTTTAAATGTTAAATGGGACTGTCCTTTATTGTAAGTAGCTTGCTGTCTCAGGCAATATTGTCCTGCTTTTGTACATGGCACATTCCTGAACACATGTCAAAGTGAAGTGTGAAGGTTAAATAATTGACTTCCACATTGTAAGGAGCAGTTTGTACCCAAAGCGTTAAAAAACAGTTATAAAACCCTCTGTGATATATTATGATTTAGATATAATTTTTGACTACATAGGTTTTCAGCAAGTAAATTCTTCTTTAATACCTTATATAATATGTATCAAACATTAGGTATTCCATAAATATTTGTTGAATTAATGAATCAATTTTTAGTACTTAATTTCTTAAATTGATTTTAGCTAAGCAAATGGATATTTAGTTGTCCCTAGCTGCATCTAATTTCAGAGAAATTTCTAGAAGTTACCTTCGTATAGAACTTACTTTATTTTTGAGAAAAAAAAACCCTTTAGCGATTCTTTAATTATATAATTTTAAAGTAAAAAATGGTTCATTATCCTTCAAGAATCATGTTACAAGACACATTTTATTGTTGCTCGTATTTTGTTTTTGGCAAGACCAGCACCTACACGTCAGGGTAAGTACACACGTGATAGTCTCGATAAGCAATCTCCATATCTACTGGTTTAGGAAAGTTTTATAAATTCTGGAAAAATAGTGGGAAAATTTTCATAGAGGCCAAGGAGACTCAGTAGAAAAGAGCTGAGAATCTTTATCCTTTCCCTTTGAGTTTCTAATTCATTACTTTATCTCTACTTTGATGTACTAGTCTTGGCTAATCACACTAGAAGGAAAGTAAAACCTCAACAAGGATCTCAGTGTGAAGGGAGGAGATTTAACCAGTTGTCTGGGTTTTTTGAGATCAGAGCCTAGGTGGAGAGCTAGCTCTGATCACTCTAAGGAGCTAATGCTGGAATATCTTCTGACCATGCTGCCTGGCTCTGATGATGTGATTATGCTCTGAAGAAAGGCTATTTGTGTAATCAGAAAGAGTGAGGACATTAGGAGCTCAAGTGCACTTGGGCCTGAGAACAACCTGATTTTAACACTGGTATAAACTGTATTTGCCCCTCTTCTGCCCTTCCAAGAGTCTAGATGAACTACTCTGGACTGATCTGGTTGTGGGGAGGAAACCCATGGCCCTGCTGTCTTTCTTAGATCAGAGAAGCCTTCTGTAGTCATCATGCTCTGGAAGTGAACCAGGCCACTTTACCTCAGGGCTTTTGAAAGCAGGGCTCAGTTACTAAAGTGTCTCAAGAAAAGAGAGTCAGCCTTAGACTGTTGCGCCCATCGTCTCCTTGGTTTTAGTGTGTCTCCATTAGTCTGCTGCTACCTTGGTAGACAGAATGAGGCACCAAACTGCTGGAGTTTTATATTCACAACTGATAAATTAATACAAATTATAAAAGCAGTCATTAAAATTTGTAATTTAAAGCAACTAGTTAATGGGGAAGGGGCATTGGGTTTCTCAGAATGAAAAACTGAATAGACTTTTCATTTCTGGGCATGCTTGAAGTAGAAGTGTTATGTGCAAGAATTACAGTGGTAAAGCTTGATCCAGATAATAACAGAGAGGAGGGACTATTTTGGGTAATAGAGTCTTTCATTTTCCTCTACACTCTTACATTCAAGTTCTCACAGATGCCTATGTCATTTCAAAAACTCTGTCCTTGCTCTTGTTGCTGATTGCGGTTTTCCTTATGTAGGATATTTGATGGCCCCTCTATTAATTATCTATTGCTGCATAACAAATTACCCCAAAACTTAATGGCTCAATATAGGAGTGAGCAAACTATGCCTCACATACCAAATCCAGCCTGCCACCTATTTTTATGCAACCTGGGAGCTAAGAATGGTACTTAAATTTTTATGTGGTTGAAAAAAAAATCAACTCAAGTGTAATATTTCCTAACATATAAAATTTATGTAAAATTCAAACTTCAGTGCCCATAAAAAATATTGGAACTTACTCATGCTTATTTGTTTAATTATTGTCTATTGAGGTTACTCCTATGCTAATAAAACAGAATTGGATATTTGCAACAGAGACTGTATGTTCTGCAAAGACTGAAATTTATACTGTCAGTTTATAGAAAAAGTTTGATAGGCTCCTGTCTTAAAACAGTTTGTTATCTCTCATGGTGTCTAGTAAGGATTCAAAGCAGCTCAATTCATTAGTTGTGTCTTACGGTTTCTCATGAGGTTATAGTCACATGTTGGGTAAAGGGGACAGTTATCAAAAGACTTGACTGGAGCTAGACTACATGCCCTGCCAACCTCTGAACATGAGGCCAGTGACCACAGTCCACTATCTTGTCGTCAAATATTCATCTCCCTCCAACAGAAAAAAGTGACTCACCCCACCCAAAGACACCACAGTCTCCCGCACCATAAAGCATCAGCTCACCTTGAAAGATCTTACCTTGTAGAATAGTTCCGTATGTGAATGAGGCCCATTGGATTCAGTTCTTTCTGATCTGAAGGCCTGTGAACAAAAAGGGCCTTGCCCCTGTGCACTCAACATGGAATGATGGGACAGGCATAGCGAAACTACACAAGACAGTCCTGATTAAAAAGAAGGAATGTGGGAGGCACACAGGAGTCAGTCAGTCAGTAGCGAATCTGAAATCCAGCTGGCATAGGTGTTACAACTACACAGGTCTCATCATAGCCAGCTAGGGCCCAGGCAACTGTTCCTTGTAGTGAGAGAGGGGGGTGCCCATAGTGTCCAACAGCACTGAAAGTCCAAACTTGTTTGAGAAATCTCAGGAAACTCTGTGAACTTCTTTAATGAGCCTGGAAGAGGAACCTGAGGAGCCTGAGATTTTGCAAATTTGGCCAATTGGCTTAGAGATATTTGTCTTCTTAGGGGTAGCATGTCCTTGTGTGCTACCCAATTTGATGTAGCCTAGGATATATAAATCAGATGTTGCAAAAATCCGACTTTCCTCTTGAGTACAACGTGTTTGTTTTGCTTCTTGTTGTTTTTTGGTTTTTTGTTTTTTGTCTAATGGAGGAAAATATTAGTGGTAAATAATTGTTTTAACACTCTCATGTGTAGCCTAAACATTTCCAAGAGCTCCCTGACCTTCAAAACCTGTTATATTTCTGCAACATATTTAGAGTTGCTAGATTTAAGAAAGACAGATATGTAATGATGGGCTTACTGAATAAAGTTGAGAAGGGTTAAATTGAAGAAAGGTAAGACATATAGGGCATTACTTATCTTTAAAAAAATTTATTTCAGAGTCATAAGGGAGAAATGATTTATTATACTTTCAAAAATAAATCTCCCAGTAAACAAAAGCCATAATAATCCAAATATTTTAATTTTTGAATGAAAATAACTTTTTAATTTCAAGTAATGCATCTTAATTTTTAAAATCATGGGGCTCCTGGGTGGCTCAGTTAGTTAAGCAGCTGAATCTTGATTTCAGCTCAGGATATGATCTCACAGTTTGTGAGTTTGAACCCTGTATTGGGTTCTGCGATGACAGCACGAAGCCTGCTTGAGACTCTCTGTCTCCCTCTCTCTCTGCCCCACCTCTCAAAAATAAATAAGTAAACATTTAAAATAAAATAAAATCACAACAGTAATATATAAAATGTTATTTACAATCATTTGAAATATTTGTTTTTTAAAAATTAATTTTAAAAAGTGTATAATATAAAAAGTGAAATTCTGCCCTCACTGTTTCTAATGCAGAAGTAACTATTTCTAACTCCTTCCTGGGATTCAGTCTGACTGGTTGTGTGCCTCAGAATATTTCTTTCTTAAATAGATGATATCACTAAAAATTCTGTTCTACAACTTGCATTTCTCTTTTTGAAAGTATGGAGATCCTGTTTTTCACATACATGCATATGCTTTTACCCATTCATTTAATAATGCAAATCTTTTAAAGTTTAGTACACTTTATCCATGACCACATCCCCCACACTAAATGCTCTACAGTGATTTTAATGTTTCTTTGATCTTTTACACATTATGGTGTAGATAATAATTATTTTAGAATTGTTTTCATACGTATTTCCCTTGTAACTTTCTTTATGACTTCTCATAATTTGCTGGACATATGGAAACCGCTCCATAAATATTTATTATTTTATGCTGCATGCCATTTAAACCAAAGTGGAGCCAATTCACTGTATGGTTAAGAGCACTGGCTTTGGTGTCAGAAGCATCTGGGTTCAGGCCCTGGTTTTACCATTTTCTATCTGTATGATCTTGGGCAAGTTACTTATGAATGCCACGATTTCCTCATCTGCATAAAATGAGATCTTTTCTTACTGGAGCAGGGCTTTTCCCCACTCCTTCTCCATATTTAATTTGCCCCTTACTTTCTGAGAATCACTTTATTTCTTAAACCTGCTGTCTCTTCGGCCCCTGGTTAAACACAGGTGTTACCAACCAGGTTCCCTTATTTCCATTGAAATCACAGCTTTCCAGTACCAAGAGTCCACAATGGAAGAGCAGAGAAGGAGATCTGAGCTTCTCCCACCACTCTGAGACTCAGAAGAAGGGCTTCCTTGAGGTATGAGCTTCATCTTGAAGAGCTAGGGAGATAAATTACCCTGTGGAGATAAATTTGACCAGTGACAGATAAAAGGCAGGAGGAGCCCACAGATAAATCCCTTTCCCTTCCTCAGAGTTAATATGATGGCTGGTACTTAGAAAAATGTCTGCTATGTAGTAAATTCTGTACTTCATATATATATATACATATATATATATATGTAGTAAATTCTGTACTTCATATATATATATATATGTATACACACATATATATGTTTCATTTATATATATGTTTCATTTATATATATATGTTTCATTATAAAGGAATGCAAATTATTTTTTTAATAGTGCATATAATTGGTGAACATATGGTATGGGATAGTAAATATATTTTATTTAGGTTTAAGATTTCTTTGGAAATATTTCTTACAAATTATTCTTAGTCCATTTAGAAAGAAATTATATTCACATTGAATGTACTATTTCTTAGGTCCAGTAATTCAAACACCTTTTAATTGCTGTCATAATACAATCTTCACTATCTTAATTAATCTTTACTTTTACTTCTAAGTATTCTTTTTATTTCACTCCCAAATTTCTATTATAATATATCCAGATGTAGATAGAATATTAAAATACCAGGATATTGCATTCCCAGTACTTGCTATTATAACCCCCAGGGAAACATCATTGTCTAGTTGGAAAAATAACTGGAAGTCAAAAATTCTGGACTCACCAGCCTAGCACTCATTAGTTGTTAATTGTGTGACCTGGCACCACTCACATTCCTCTCTGTGCCTTAGAGCCATGATATGAACTATACTAGATGGCTTCAAAGGGCTTTCCAGCCCAAATACATTATGAGTGTATTCAGGAATGATTTTTTAATGCTTATTTGTTTATTTTGAGAAAGAGAGAGAGAGAGAGAGAGAGAGAGAAGGCAGAGAGAGAGGGAGAGAGAATCCCAAGCAGGCTCTGCAGCGTCAGCCCAGAGCCACACTTGAGGCTCAATTCCATAAACTGCGAGATCATGACCTGAGCCGAAATCAAGACTCAGATGCTCAACCGACTGAACCACTCAGGTGCCCCTAAACATGATTTTATACAGGCGAGCCTGGGTGGCTCAGTTGGTTAAATGTCCGACTCTTGATTTCTACTCGGTCATGATCTCATGGTTCATGAGTTCGAGCCCTGCCTTGGGCTCTGCTTGGGATTCTCTCTGTCTATCCGTCCCTTGCTTGTGCTCTCTCTCTGAATAAATAAATAAATAAATAAGACATTTAAAAAAATAAAAATTATTTTATTTATCTACATGCGCAGACACACACTCATTGCTACACACACCCTTATATACACACAACTTCAGTATATTTCTCCAGACCCTTACTATATAGCTCATTCAACTTGATGTTTACTCTACTATAGATTTTTTTCTTTCACTAGGAAGTTCATTCATTCTATTATTCATCAAATACATGTTAAGTAACTACAATGTACCCTGTATTGAAAGGCGTTAAGAATACAATGGCAAGCAAAATGTGGTCCCTGCCTTCACAACTAAGACTCCTTACCTTGTTTCTTGAATCAGTGATTCTCATGTTTGCTAATAGCATCTTGCTGGTGATGCTCAAATGTGTCCCTCACAGAAAATCCCTGGAACTGATGACCTCTGAGCAACCCCTCTTCTTAGTGTGGGATGCAGCCGGTCTCTCTTTGTTACCCGTGCTAAAGCAGAGGCCTGAGGTCCTTGGCTGGGATCCAGATAGTCGAGACAGCTCAAAGAAATATGATTTGTAACTGTTGTGACTGTTCCTTGCTGTCCAGTGGGCCCTACTTCTTACCTCCAGGTTTGGCTGATTTTCCAAGTCTTGGTGGTTTGTTGCAATATCACTGAGGCGATTTTTCAAATATAAATTTCATTAAAGGTTATCACACAGCAAAAATTCCCTGTGTCCCAAGAATTGTAGTTTCCATAATCTACCCTTCAATACGTACACAGAAAACCTTTTTTTCCAAGCTGTGTCAGGGACAGATAGATGGCTTGATCAGTAAAATTTTCTCTAATTTCCACATGCTGACTCCTGAGGTAGTTTGTTCTTCTGATAGGTAGAGTGTGATAATTTCTATAATCAGGGATACCTGGAGAATTGGTACCTAAATCAGAGAGAGGAGCAAGAAAGAGCTTAGCTCTTTAAGAAAACTGAAAATAATTCAATAAGCCTGAACATCTGGAATCAACTTGAATTGAACTTTATACTATTCTAGACATCAAGCAAATGGCATTTAGGGCATTGTTCAGCAAATTCCTAAATAAAACTAAAATATTACTTTTTCTCCTGAGAATCAATTATTTAAGTTTCAGATTTCAGTTATTTTATAACACAGAAGCAGTAATATTCTAAGATAATAACATTATTTTACAAGTTTCAGCATATTTATGTGCATATATGTATACATACCACATTGTAGTGCTTAGCACTCTGTTATAAACCTCTATTGCAATGCTTATCAACATACTTTAAAATCGTTGTTCACTTTTCTGCTTTCCCACTGGATCATAAATAAGATATGTATGGACTATATTTGTTCAATATTTTACTTCCAGTACAGTCAACTTGGTAAAATTGTTTGGCACAGTCTACTAAAGCTGAATATACATATACTCTGACTCAGATTTACTCCCAGTTATAAACCCAACAGAATTGCATACATGTATGCATCAATAGATTTGCACAAGAATGTTCTCAACTAGATACTTTTAGCATGATCTAATGAACTCATATGTTTTATCCATGACAGTGTACTAACAAAAATGTCAAATGTATGCATTTTGAGTATTATCCTCAAATCTCATATCTCATCAAAATAGTTTTGTCTGTTTCTAATGATAAATCATAACTAAGTTGATTTTCATTTTAGTTTTTTTAGTATAGAAAATTAGGTGAATTTGGAAAGTGTTATTTTCAATGTTCAGTTTTAATGTGACAATTTCACATATGATCAGTTATTTCAATGAAGATATCCAGTCTGAATTCACATTTTAAAATGAAAATTCGGAAATTATTTGTCATTTATCCCTCACTTACTGAATATGTGTCTTTGTTTTTGTTTTTGATTTTTTTAAAGAAGACTAGAAAAACAGATTGAATGCTTGCAAGAGTGGTCTTTGTGTCCTGGCTATCACTGTGTTGTAAAACTTCTGACAACATTCAAAGGAAAAAAAAAACAAACAAAACAACATCAGAAACTTCTACCATCAGTAAGAGCCAACTGTTTTCTTACACAAATTTCATAATATTTCTAGTTTATCTTGCTACCTTTATTTGTATTCCTACTTATACACCATAATATATTTAACCATTGAGTTTCTTGACAAATAGCATAATGGGCTTCAAATCAGCATTTCCAATGCAAGATAGCTTGTGACAGCAAATACTAAGTAAAGATATTTTTCTTTACTAGTTGCTGTTGGTGTTGCTCTCATTTTGTTGTTAAGATAAAATAAACTATTTTTAACTTTATTCTTATTCTTATTATTAATTATTTAAATTAAAATTTTTATTGAACATAGCATACATATGGAAAAGTTAGCAAGTCATAAGTGAAAGGTTTGATAAACTGTCAAAAGTAAAACAAATTGGAACCTGTGTAACTCCCACACAAATCGGGAAATAGAATATAATAGTACCCCAAGAAGCCTTATTCATATTCCTTTTTAGGAAAGAGCCCCCAAGTTAACGGTTATTCTGATTTTTAATCACTACAGACTAGATTTCTTGCTTTTGGACTTGAGATAACTGATCTCAAGTCAGTGTGCTCTTCTTGGTGTTTCATTTATATTGTTTGACATTCTGAGATTCATTCGTGGTGCTATGTATATCAGTGATTCATTTGTTTTAATGTCTTTATAATATTCAGACACTTCAAAGAAAATGTATGTATGATAGATGGCATATTAAAAGATGTTCAAATTATTAGTTATTAGCCAAATGCAAATTAAAAGCATAATAAGTTACCACTGCTCATCTAAGAATATTAAAGTTATAAAAACTGACCATACTAGTGTTGGTGAGAATGTGAGACAACTGGAATTCTCATACACTTCTGGAAGCTGAAATGGTAACAATCATTTTGGAAAACATGTGGACACTTTCTTATACAATTAAACATAGACTTGGTTTATGATCCAGCCATCCCACTCTTAAGAATTTACCCAAAAGAAGTGAAAGCACGTACCCATAAAAAGGCTCGTATGAGATTGGCCATAGAAAATGTATTCGTAAAAGCCCCAAAATACAAACAACCCAAATGTCCATCAATGAGTAAATGAGTAAGCAAATTGTGGTATATCCCTACAATGGAATACTTTGAAGTATTAAAAAGGAATGAACAATGACTATATGCGATAACATGTAAATTTCAGCATAATTGTACTTACTGAAAGAAATCAAATAAAGAGTACATATTATATGATTTCATTTACTTTAGTTCTAGAAAGTGGGAAATAATATATAGTGAGAAAAAGTGTTTCAGTGTTTGTCTGAAGGAGTTGCAGGAGATGGAGATTGCAAAAACGCTAGAGGAATCTTTTGAGTGTGATGGATTTGTTGATATAGTGGTAGTTCTGTAGATATATAGTATGTCACAGCTTATGGAATGAACACTTTAATTCAGTGTAGTTTGTCATATACTAATTATACTTTAATAAAGTTATTTCCTCAATAATTTAATAAGTAACTTGCTGTTCAACAGTAATTATAATCATTAAAAGAATAAATGAACTGAACATTCATCTTTAATTTTTTTTTAATTTTGTTTAGCTTCCCATATACTTGGAAATAAGATTCACATTTCAGTAGCTGAACATTGAATCGGTATGGATCTGAACAGTCCAAATGATGATAAACATAAAAAATCTATTTGTTCCACAAATGCTTATTTTGCATTTGATGTCTGGTGTGAATTAGAGTTCCAAATGCAGAAATGCAGAAATGAACAAATAGCTCCTCTCCTCACGTTGAATTCTATTGAGGAACACATAAACCATATTTCTGCTGTTTATGTGAAATGATGATGGAAATACTGTGTTACAAGTATATATTTTGAGGGAGAGTTCCTTCCCAGAGGAAAGCAAATACAACTTTATTTCTTTAGGTAATCCAAAAAAGGAAAAAGTGATTTTTCTGGGCCAAGAGAATGTAGTGGGAAAAGTGAATTTGGAGGGCAAAATGAAGAAGTTTAGTTAGAAATGATTATAATACTTAAGATATAGAGGTTACGAGAGATAAAGAAAATATAGAGGTTACGAGAGCTCCATTTTATGCTGGAAGTGGGATTGGGGACCTTATAACCTATAGATAGTAGAGAAAGCCAAGCATGTGGACAGTGTGGTCTAGGAAAAGTTCATGGAAGAAAAAAAAGCAGGCTAAGAAAGGTTAAGATCAACCCTTTGTTACAAGGCACAAGAAAGAGAGTGAGTAAAGGGACTAAGGAAGATCAGTCAAAGAATTGAGGAATAAATGAACAGAAACAAAATGGAGAGGAGAAATAAACATCACAATAAGGGCATGGTGAAATTCACTAAATCCCCATTATCTGAAGTTTAGCTATGGAAGTATTGTAATGGTGCTGCTAAATGGTGTAAATGGTGCTGCTAAATAGGTGCTGCCATACAAAGACCTTTTTCTGATCAAAACTTGGGCCAATTTATAGATTCCCAATTAAAAAAAGAGAGAAAGGAAGTTATTGCCAGGGAGCCCAAAAAATAGCACTTAAAGCAAAATTGAATGTCCATTACAACTTGATTGATCGCTGCATTCATCAGATTTTCTTTTTCATCATCTGGTTCAAATACTAGCAACTGTTTGTGATCAAGTGTTTAAAACCTGTAGCATCAGAAATATTTTCCTACTAATTTTGTTTTTATGCCTAAGCATTTTGAAATGCTAATGAATGAATAAGATGTAGTTGGCTAAAAAAGTTTCCTGAATTTTACTGTTTTCTTTTAACCAGGTGGAAAAGCCAGCTGACACTTATAAAAGTTAGAAATGGAAAAAGTTGAATGCCAAGGAAGTTTGAATGAGCCTCAAAAGCATTTTCTAAGAAAGTTGTTGAAAGGAAAGTAACAATATTAAAACAAGAGTTAATTGTTTTAGTGGTTTCAAAATCCTAAGCTGAGAAAAGGATACAGAATTTGGACTTTAAATCAAAGTAATAAAAGCTGAGGTAATTTGCACTCTACTGTTGAAGTACAGAGTACTTATCAACCCTCCCCCCAAAAGTAACAAAAGAAACTACAGGAAACTTTAAAGATATTTCAACTTTATTTATACCTTCTAGATAGGATTTGAACTATTTTTTTTTTAATACAGGAGGATTTTCATTTACAAATGCAAGGGAAAAAATAGGAGAAAAATATTCTTGAAAAATCTCTATTCTCATTCATCTCAAATTACACAGTTTTCTTTTTTTCTGCAAAGAAACAAAAACTTTGATATTTTTGCTATTGTAGATATATATGTGTGTATATATATATATATATATACACACACACACACACACACACACATATATACAATTCTATTAATAGTTACTGGATGATAATTATATGCATATGTCATGACTTAAGTACATATTCCATGACTCTCACCAGATACGCTAAATAATGTAGCTAGGATATGTATCTTACCTCTATATTTCAGAAACATTTGCTTGGTTTCAAAAAGACAATGGCAGTTTAGTTGTGTTTTTTTTTAATAAATAATTTTGCCATTCACAAAAACAAAACAGTACTATGAAAATCAAATATTTGACATTTTGGACACCACGTTACTATGAAATGATATTTGGATGAGATTAGAATAAGCAATTCTGTATGGTATAGATTAAACTCTCTTTGCCACAAATATGGCTTTAAAGTTGAGGTTCAGTTCTTTGAAAAACAATAAAAAGAGAATTTGAGGTTCTGCCAAACAGGTTTTCTGCTTAGCTTTTCCAGATCTCAGAGCCTTATGAATACCTGTCTGTGTCTCCAAATGGACACAAGCCAGGCAAGAGGTGAAATACTGTTTATGACTGTGGTTCCAATTGTTTCAGGAAACACAAAACACTGGTCTGCTGATGAGGGAGTTTCATATTACTTACAATTATTGTAAAACATTTGTATATGGAAATAACCATTCAAACTATTGTCCTGGGAAATCCATCTCTTTCTCTTTCCCTCTCTCATTCCTTCTGAGACTGAGAAAGATGCCACCTTTTCCATTTACTTTAGACATTTCAAAATTATGTTTGCTGTTCAATGTGTATGATTCTTTGGGAATATAAATTCTATCCATTCATTTAACATCAAATGGGCAATCTCAAGTTTAAACCTGTTTTTATCTGATTTTACTATTACACTTACTAATATGAAGGCAACGGAATGAAAACTAAAGAACCAAAGCAGATCTGTATCTACTTCTTGGGAATGATGATACATATGTAATTATTTCAGAATGAACATAGAGAAGGCTTACTTGGTTCACTGTTACTCTCATACAGTGTGGATTTACAGGCACTTAGAAATGCTGCCTATTATATAATCCTTCACTACCATTTGGAATAAGTTCTTTCATGACACTTTATATGTGGCATCAAAAAGGATGGGACAGGGGTGCTTGGGTCACTCAGTCAGTTAAGCATTTGACTGGCTCAGGTCCTGATCTTGTGGTCTATGAGTTTGAGTCCTGCCTCAGGCTCTGTGCTCTCAGCTCAGAGCCTGGAACCTGCTTCAGAGTCCGTGTCTCCCTTGCTCTCTGCGCCTCCACCACTCACACTCTGTCTCTCTCAAAAATTTAAATCTCTAAAAATTTTTTTTAAAAAGGATGAGACATTGTTTTATAATGTAATACTGGCATCATACTTTTCAGCTTTTCTTAAGAGAAATATGGAAGGTGGTACAGGGCAGGGGGTGTGTAGGAGGGGAGAAGGGGCAAGAGCAAGACCTTCTCTAAAAGAAGTCAGCTATTTTCCTTGATTTTTAGTCTAGATTTGTTTGTTGAGGTCTAGATTTGTTGGTCTAAGGAGAGAGTCAACTATATTTTCAGGACACTGTGGACCAGTGTGTGTGTATGTTACATAACATATAAATATCTATGTGCATAATTGCATATTTGTTATACAGATAGATATTGATATAAATATAGGCATGCATATATACTGTACAGACCTCATCGTACATTTAATATACATAAAAGAAAAGGTCTATACTACATCTATCAAGGGGATACATAAATGTTGAATTTAAGTGTATTTGGTCAAGTTTAAACTTCTTATAACCTTTTTCATGTTGTCCTTCACAGTGGCCCATGTAATTACACCTATATTTTTGTCTTTATGTTTTTGTCTTTATAATAATTTACATCTGTCTTTTCCATGAAGTTTGCCCTGTCTCCAGAAAACACATTATCTCTCTTTCACTGAATTCTGGTGTCCTATAAAATTAATGCCACAAAGTTTTATATTCTCTTTTTTTCATTTCTATTAGTTTTATTGTGTTTTTCTTGACTGCAACCCACTGGACCAATAAAGTAATAGGAACATGGTGGGTACTTATTACATGTACTTTTGTTAAGTGTTTTGGCCCTTTTTTGAGAACAAAGGATGTGAAGATAGGAGAAAAAGTAATTTTATGGTTATTACTTTAGATAAAAAATAAGTGAGGAACAACTTGAACTCCAAAGGCATAGATTTATTATAATCTCAATATGAAATTTAAAAAGAGAGACCTTTAACTGGTATCAAACTGTTAATGTATGTACTAAAGAATAATGGAGTTATAAGATTTAAGTTATGTTGAGTTATAAGATTTTAATCCTTTAAAATAAATAATATTTATATGATATTAGAAAAGTCATACTTTTAGCCTTAAGTAGAAGATGTAAAACTGTGTAGTTTATTAGAAATGGAGATATTTACTCCCCTTATTCAATTATAAATTCCAATAATGTGTTTATTGCATGGTGCCCTCAGACAAGGATTTGTCCATATGACAAATATGACCAGATTTCTACTCCTAGGTAGGAGGTCTAGAGAAAGTATTTTATATATGTTCTAGAAATATGTAAAATAATTAATTCTAATAATGATATTTTTCATCATTACAAGTAAAAGATGTAAAAATAAAAGAGAAAAATAATAAATTATATCACATTCATATAGTGGAATTGGGGTCATCACCTTGCTCAGTTCTGGGGCACCATTCACATTGTCAGCATGTTTATTTAGAAAATTCATCTACTTTGAAGATCTTGGTTAGCTCATGTAATAGTTTTCAAACAAATTGTATGCCAGTTATAAGTGTTCTTATTCATGAATTATAAAAAAGATATCATCCTCTATAATTCATAGGATTAAAGACTTTCATAAAGTGGGTATGGGAATGTGTATGTGAAATCTGTAAAATTTCTATGGATGAAATCCTGTCAAACAAATAGCCTTATTCCTTTCAAACGTGGAAAATTGGAAATGAACTATCAAGAATATATCGTTTTCTATAATGCAAGTATATGATCATTACTTGCCTGAACATTACTTCATAAAGCCAGTTTTAAAAATGTTTACCTGTGAAAACTGTTTCCTTAATTCAAGGTATTATTGCATCTCATAAAGATTGTAGAAAAATATTTTCACTTTCCTAACCTTAAATATGAAAAATTCTAATTCCAATGACCAAAATATGGAAAGGAAAAGTAAAGACTATGAGTAAAATTAATTACAAAGTAATACTTTGAAATTATTTATTTTGTCAAAAATTTTAATCTAAATTAGTAATTGAAACAAGATATTATAATTGTATGTTGTTGTTGTTATTGTTTTTTTTAATTAAGATATTAAAATCTCAGAAGTTTGAGTTTCTGGTAGAAAACTTTAACACAACTTATTATCATATTCCCTAGCAGATTAAGTTGTTGACATTTTACAGTAACATTTTTTGTTGTTGTTGTTTAGACAGGATCTAAATATATAATGAAAGAGAATGCAGCTTCCAAAGCAACCTGCATACAGATTGGTATATCCATGCCTACCACCTCAACAGGGTCCTCAACATGCCCAACAATCCAAGAATGTTTATGTAATTAGCTCTCTCTCTCTCCTATTGTTCTCAATTACTATTTAAGAAGCTCTCCATCCACTTCAAGCCTAAACAACCTTTTAGATTCTTCTTAGCTGTTGATGTCACCTCTTTCCCTTATAGAGAAATGAGTGTTCTTTATTTCTCACCATAATATCTGAAAATCTAGTGGCATGAGTTCCTTATAACATGGTTTCTTCTTCTAACAAGGGTCCCTAGAGTCTATCCATCTCTTCCTTTCTTTTCAGAAACATTTAGTTACCGAAGATTACCTTCCTTTCCTACATCTTTACTTCTCTCTATCTATGTTTTGTCAGCATTTAATTATGTTCAATTATTTTCCATACTAAAAATTACTGGCCTCCTCCCTTCACTCCATATCTTCTAGCTGCCACCCTATAACTCCAGTCCATAGCATAGGTGAACTTCTTTTTTTCTCCAGATTTTTATTAACATAGGCAACTTCTTGACAGACAACTCTATTTACTTTCTCCATGTTCTTACCTACTTGTCATTTTTAAACCTAACTACCTTTCACGTGAAATTCCACAACTTTGCTGAGAACTGTGCTTGCCAAAATAACTGTAGCCTCCTTGTGCCTAAGTGCCAAGACCCCTTTTAGTATTTATGTAACCTGACCTCTCATCAGTTCTGACTTCTCTACCACCAAGTTTCCTTGCCTTTCTTCCTTCTTGTGAGATGTTCTTTCTTTCTTTTCTTTTTTTTTTTAATGTTTATTTATTTTTGACAGAGAGAGAGAGAGAGAGCGAGCGCGCGCGCGCGCGCGCGCATGAGCGGGGGAGGGGCAGACAGAGGGAGACACAGAATCTGAAGCAGGTTCCAGGTTCTGAGCTGTCAGCACAGAGCCTGACGCGGGGCTCGAACTCACAGACAGCGAGATCATGACCTGAGCCGAAGTCAGATGCTCAACCGACTGAGCCACCCAGGCGCCCCGAGATGTTCTTTCTTAATTCTTCTCACACTGCTCTCTTTATGTGTCCTTTACTATTGGATTTCCTCAGGCTTCTATTTTAGGCCATCTTCTTTCCTCACTTTAAGTTTTCTTTCATCCTTGGGAATGTCATTTATAGATCTGGATGTTTATAAATTTGCCCTGGACAACTTCCTAAACAACTCTTTTGATCTCTAAACTATGTATACAGGTACTTCACAATACTCTTAGAAGACAGCCTGTCCAGCAATGAATTCATCTTTCCAGCTAACAAATGTATATGGCAGCCGAATAAATAGAACTAACATTTAAATAGTTGTCCAGGTCAAATACTTGGAGTCAGCCCTTGTTTTTCCTTCACTGCCAAACCAATTCAATAATTTACTGGTTATATAACATAAGCATAGCAACAACAATTCTCAGATTTTTCAATTTCTCTGCATTAGTAATGTCCACCTTTATTCTCTCTTAGATACCTGTTTGAGCCTTTTAAGTAGCCTTTTTGTGTCTAGTCTTTTTTGTTGTTGTTTGGCATTTTCATCTAGTCTTATTTTCTCCAATCAGTTTTCCAGAATGCAAGCAGGTTAAGCTTTATGACATGCAAATCTGAAATGTACGTGAGCTCGTGTAAAACTCTTCAAGGTTTCTCATTGGTCTAAAAATTAAGAACAAGATTTCTGTTAGAGTCTAGAAGTTAATAAATTTCCTAGCTCATATCACAACTCTTTAAAGTCAGTTTTCAGTTCTTCAGCCATGTTCTAATTCCTTGATTGTACTAGTCTCTTTTTATGTCAAGTTCTCACATGTTCCTATCAATTCTGTCTGCCAAGAATTATCTTAGTCATCCCTAAGTTTTTCATTCAGTTATTCTTCTCTTATTATTTTGATTTTAGCTTCAAAATCATTTCCTCCAGGAAGACTACAACTAATTATCCATGCAAATTCAATTCAGCAGTTTCATGCTCTTTTTTGACGCTGCAATTAGACTTCAGAATAGTCCTCTGAATTCCAGTGTCATATTTAATGCTTCTTGTTGGATACTTTCACTTGAATAATGCATAGACATCTAATAACAAGCCAAAATGAAAACTTCTTTCAGAACCTGCTCTCACAGTTTCCCCCACAAAGTAAGTGATAACTCTGTGTTAACAATCTCAGGGTTGTCCTTGAATCTTCTTTCCCTTCTCACACATCAGTGAAAGAATTCCAGATCTCAGCAAAATGTCTCACTGCCTCTACCACTGCTCTCCTGATGTAAGACACTGTTGTCCTCACACGGATGAGTAGGCTCACTTCTTGCTTCTGCCCTGGTTCCTTTCTTTCTTCTCTCAACACAGTAAACAGAGCTGTTCTTTTGAAATCTGATTTAGAAGGTATCACTCTTCTCCTGCAGTGCAGTCCCATTCTGTCTCTAACCTGAGATCTCCCCATGTCACCTCTCACTCTCTGCTTGCTTATACAGGCCCCCTTGCCATTTTCTGAAACATGCCAGACTTAGTCCTGCTTCTAGGCTTTTAAGTTGCCCTTCTATGGGCTCAGGAAACATGCCTTCCAAATATTTTTATTGACTCTCTCCTCTATCATCTTATTATTTGACTCAAATGCTACCATTTTTGGTGACCTTACGACACAACTCTATTAAAAACTGCACTAGCCTCATTTCTGGACTGCCTGTTCACTTTTCTACTTACTGTTTTCCTCCTTAGCACTTAACTGCCTTTTGACAGGGTATATATTCTACTCATTTTTTTTTTTTCATTTTCTCTCTTCCCATGAGAATGTAATAGGAAAAGGATTTGAGTCAGCCTTGCTGTATTCCCTGTAACAAAACATTATTTGACAACTAATATGAACTCAGTAAATATTATTAACTTAATGAATAACAGTCATATTGAAATTTTACATTTGATATCTGTTATCAAGCATACAATATAAGCATTTCATAATGAAGAAAACTATCAATTGTTGATTAAGAGGTTGATATAAGTGATAATTAATGAGGTACCCAAAGATTTATGTACTACGTTAGTATGTAGTTTATTATTTGCTATAATAATAGTTTTCTTTTAAAATAGGAAGATGAGGACATGAAAAAGACTTGAGATTTAGAGGCAGTAACTTGTAGAATCTCTTTGTGTCAGGTTTAATTTTCTCTGTGAAGTGAGAGGAAAAGTCAAGTGACTGGTTGGTGTAAGATTTAAGGAAAGTGGGCAAAAGTCATAACCGTAATAGTAGTGAATGTGTGACCTATGTTAATGGCCAAGTGGTTATGAACATATAATGGGCATCCAAGCTGTATGGGGAGAAATATAAAACTAAGGATTCATACATAAATAAGGAATTTTAGGGTTAATAAGTATCTTGATAAAGTCACACCATGAACATTTAGAAATTACTGATTGAGGGGCGCCTGGATGGGTCAGTCATTTGAGCGTCTCACTCTTGATTTTGACTCAAGTCATGATCTCACGGTTGTGAGATTGAGCCCCATATTGGGCTCTGCACTGACAGAGTGGAGCCTGCTTGGGATATTCTCTCTCTCTCTCTCTCTCTCTCTCTCTCTCTCTCTCTCTCTCTTCTTCCCCCATTTGCATTCTCTCGCTCTCACTCTCCTTCTCAAAGTTAAAAAAATAATAAATAAATAAATTTTAAAAACAAGAAATTACTGATTGAGTAAGAATAAGAGGTGAAGTCTGAAAAGTGTATAGGTTTGTGCTTTCACATGTGGAACAATTCATGTTGATTCTATGTGGCCTGTATTAGAGGAGGCTATGAAAGGAAAGAATGCACTTTTGGAGGCAAGCAGTATTTTAATAAATAGCCACTCAACAACACTTATTTAATGCCTACCATGCTAGTCACTGGGAGAGAAAAAAAATATATGTAATTTTCCTATAAAATAACTTTTTCATTGAATGAGTGCTAGAAGTAAATATACCCATAATTTAAAATCAATAAAACACACCCTGCGATAGAGGCAAAGAGATTTCTCTTGATGTAACCAGTTTAGCAAAAGCTGGGCAAAGGATGGATAACCTAAAAAACTTCTGATACTACAAGTCTTGCCAAAGCAGATTAACCAAAATAGATTAACTAATGGCAAATGATTTTTAATAGAATTAATAGAAAATTAACTTTAAAAATCAGAGAGTACTCAACACCTGATAAAGTTAAGTATAAGACAATGAGACATTTATTATTTTACTGTTCATAATGCAACACATAAATTATGTGATATTAATAGAAAACCAACATGGTATTAGTTAAAATCCTCTTTTTAAAAGCATTCCGCTCAGGTACCTGATTATTCAAACTCAACAAATACATTTTTACATATAAATTACTTCCATTTAAATATGAATTTATTTGAAGATTAAAATCCATCAGCATTAAGCTAGACATTGGATGGTTGGTATTAACAAATTCTGTGATTTTTAATTGATTTTTTTCCAGAAGTTTCAACACAGTGACTAAAATAGGTTGATAGTACTTCCTATAGTGTATACATAGTTAGGTGGGATATTATACCAAATAGAAGGATACTTCATTTAAATACAATGAGGATATGTAAATATTTATGGAAACTTTATTTTTATTATTTAAAAAAATATAGACATTCATAATATTATAATAGAGAGAGAGAGTTGCTAACAAGACAGCTCTAGCAACAATTTGTATTCCAGACAAAGTTTCCAATGGCAATGAGTAACGTCTTGTTTTGTTCTCTGAGCTGTGCTCTGCCAGCTTTCTTCTGCACCAGCTGCTGTACAACATTGTCAACCACATGCTCTTGAGGCTGCAATATGTCTTGAGGCCACAGAGTAGTAGAACTGATGTGATATCTGTAAGATTAAAAATTTCATAATTACATCTGATTTCTTGGCCTGACAGAAGAACAACAGAAAAAAAAAAAAAACCAAACTTCAATGTTATCAATAAAGACAAAATTACTGATCAAATATTTTATTATCTTGAGTTTTAAATTATGGAACTGTCTTATTGGCATCAGCAAAGTGCGGTAAGACATTAAATGGAGGCCTCACTTGACATTTACTTTGTCATGAGTTGTTACCCATGTGAAAACAATGTGCAGTCAGTCCCCACCTGGTAGTAAGGAGGACAATACAGATAATGCGCAGACAATTCTATTGGTTCAATCTTATACAAACTTTAAAAGCAAAACAAAACAAAAACAAAGCTGTTAAGAAGCAAGTCTAAAGACATTAAGCTTCAGATATGTGAAATATTGTCTTTCCTGAATGTAGGCCTTAAAAAAACTACTTTTGTCAGTATTTTAGAAGCTTATTCTTTTTTTAAATGTTTATTTATTTATTTTTGAGAGAGAGACAGAGTATGAGCAGGGAAGGAGCAGAGAGAGAGGGAGACACAGAATCCGAAGCAGGCTCCAGGCCCCGAGCTGTCAGCACAGAGCCTGACGTGGGGCTCGAACTCACGAGCGGTGAGATCATGACCTGAGATGAAATCAGATGCTCAACCAACTGACTTCCCCAAGTATTTTAAATTCCCCATTCTGCCTTGGTCAAGCAGGTATGAAAATATTCCATATAACAAGAATATCAAAGGAGATAAAAGACATTTAGAAAGATAAAAATGTGAATTATATTCAAGTTAAATCTGTATTGTAAAGAACTTAGTATTTGATGTTTATGTTGTTTGGTGTCAATTGGCAATTTATTTATTTTTTAAAGTTTATTTTGAGAGGGAGAAACAGTGCACACACATGTGCGCATGTGGCAGAGGGACAGAGAGACAAGGAGAGAGAGAAATCCTGAGCAGGCTCCATGCTGTCTGCACATAGTGCGACTCAGGGCTCAAACCCACAAACCGTGAGCTCATGACCTAAATGGAAATCAATAGTCTGCATTCAACAGACAGCCACCCAGGCACCCGCCAATTGCAATTTAAATGCAGAAAGATAATATGAATCTAAATGAGTTTTCTTTGACACTGTAAACTAAAAATATATTCTAATAAAGAGTCCAGGTGACATTTATGGATGCTATTTCCATGAAAATAATGATAATCTTGGGCTAAATTCCAACCCAGGAAAAGCATGTGTACTTTTGCAGTGGAACCTAACGAGGAGAAGAGGAGGAGGAGAAGGGAAGAAAGAGTAACAGCAGTGGGGCTGTTTTTCAGATTAAAGTTCAATGCTTTTAATCTCTTTTCCTATAGGAGAAAAAGAAATATTTTGTTTATGTGCCATACCAGCAAGGCTCAAACCAACTGCGTGATACAACAAAGTAAACTCATTCAGATCTGAGCCAGTAAAAACAAGACTGAGTAAAGTATTTCATGTTAAGTTTGGAAAATATTACCACCAAACTGGATGGGTTCCTGAAACCCCGGGCCATTTTCTCATCTGGCACCGTGGTCAGAAACTGTTCCAAGTGTAGCACTCAATCCCACCAGCCCACCAACTTTTCAAAAACCACACTTTCTAAATCGTTTCTCATGAATGAGAAAAGAACCAGACATTTTCAATGCGTTTGCCATAAGAACAACTTCATATTTTTATTTTATCTATTTACAATCTTCAATTTTGTGTTACACTTATTTATGTGTTACCTGCATGTTTTTTTTTTCTCCTCTGAAAAATTATTTAAATACATCATACACAGGAGGCCCAGTTTGAATCTGTATACTTATTAACAATGCCTTTGCAAAAATGTGTCCAAACAGTCCAGTCTCACTGACTTGGTTTCTATGAACTTTTAAAGAAGCACTTTGCTGTTGCACTGGCATGTATTTATAACTATCGGTTGTCATATATCTAACTCTTTGTTTTATTTATTTGTTTAATAAAATAACACTTAGAATAGAATAGATTAATTGAATAAAATGCTAAAACAAAAACCATGTCAGCAACTAAATTTTCATCAATAGTAGGCAGTTGGTTAGATATGGAATGGATCTTTATAATGAAGCGTATTAACTTCGATTTAAGCAATATTTAAAACCAGAAATTTGTTGACTGGACCACTGAACCCCATTTTCCTTTGTTCTAAGCAGTTAAACAGTCCAACATTTGGGGAGGAGACAAGGGCCAGTGGTGAAAACATTTTAGAGCTGACAGTTGCATGCCATATGCCTGGATTTTTTTACAAATGGAACAGTATTTAAATTCAAAATCAGTTTGAACACAATGCTGTTATTTTTAACATAAGCATTTAAATATTAACTTGTGAATATTGGGGAAATAAGAAACTAATATATATTTGTCTTTTGTGGACTTCAACCAAAACTATTATGGTCTTATCTGAGTAGTTTTAACAATTAAAGGCAGAATAATAACAATCATTTAGACTCCTCCACCTGCTTTACCCCCAATATCCAGTAGTTCTCCATTTTATTTTTATTTTATTTTCTAACATTTTCAGTGCATCCTTACCGTCAGTTCAGGACCTCAACATCTCTCTCCATACAAACTGCCTGCTTAACTGCTGCAGGGCACATTGCGGTTCATGAGAATGGTGCCCCCAGGTGGACAGACACAAGGATCGTCATTACAACAATAATTACTGGGGCCTCTACTCTGGTCTTATTCGTTCCACAACTGTCCTCTAATTCCCCATTAATTTTATTACTTATATGAAAATTGAACTTACAACATCCCTGATATATATCTCTCATGCCTTTTTATGCAAGATTATTCTTATCACCACCTATTGATTGGGCAGTCTCATCCAATGAACACATTTCATGCTGTGGCCTTAACCAAACCACTTGGAGTCCTCTAAACATGTTCTTTGCCTCTATAGTCCGTGTTACTCTGTCCGAAATGCCAGTTTCACTTCTGTCCACTCAAGAATATAATTCATCCTTTAATACTTCATTCAGTTCCTATCCTTATTAAGTCTATATTTTCCTGATCCCACACTAAATACAATCAATTCCTCTTTTTTTCTATGCCCAATCTGCCGTTTGAGCATACCTTTGCTAATAGCCGCACTATGCTGTATTGAAATAATTTTAAACATACTAGAAGACGAGTTTCTGGAATGCAGAGTAAATATATTCTGTCTTCAGATGAATTTTCCATCACAATATTTCACCTATAGAACATATTCATCAATTTTTTATTGAAGTAAGTCAGACATAAAATCTTAATATAGAATGTTTCTTTGGAAGAGAGAGTTTCATTGTAAAGCTGTACTGCTGAACTTTATATTTCCTTATAATATCTGTTTCAATATTGAGGAAATTTATTTGAGTGCAAATGAACATGTGTTGCATAGCGTAACAATTAACTTATTGCTTCTGAAATCATTCTTCCTACTTGCCTATTAAATCAGTGGCATATATATGTGTATCTCTTTGTGTGAAAAGGTAAGAGATAAAACCAACATACAAAGTCACTGTTTTCAAAGGTATGAAATTCACTAAGCCAATTGATTCAGCAATTCTTAAAAAAAAAATAATTGTTTTAAATCTAAATTAAAAGTTGAGGGGCGCCTGGGTGGCGCAGTCGGTTAAGCGTCCGACTTCAGCCAGGTGACGATCTCGCGGTCCGTGAGTTCGAGCCCCGCGTCAGGCTCTGGGCTGATGGCTCGGAGCCTGGAGCCTGTTTCCGATTCTGTGTCTCCCTCTCTCTCTGCCCCTCCCCCGTTCATGCTCTGTCTCTCTCTGTCCCAAAAATAAATAAAAAACGTTGAAAAAAAAAATTAAAAAAAAAAAAAAAGTTGATTTGGTCATTGTATTAATGTGCTATGCTGCTATAACAAAGTACCAGAAACCGAGTGGCTTAAATAACAAATATTTATTGTCTCATAGCTCTAGAAGTAGAAGTCCAGCATCAGAGTATTAGCAGCATTGATTCCTTCTGAGGGCTGTGAGAGAGAATCTTTGCTGTGCCTTTCTTTAGCTTCTGGTGTTTGCTGACCATCTTTGTCATGCCACAGCTTGTGGAAGCCTCACCCTTATCTTTGCTTCATCTTCATATGATGCTCTCCTTACTGGTGGCCAAATTTCCCCTTTTTGTAAAGATACATTCTGTTGAGCCCACCCTCATGACCTCATTGTAGCAAAATCATCTTTGTAAAGACCCTATCTCCAAATAAGTTCATGTTGTGAAATACAGAGGTTAGGAAGGACTTCAACATATGCATTTTGGGGCAACACAATTCAACACATAACAGTCACCATATAGTAAAACTAGAATGTGTGAGATGGAAGACTGTATCACAAAAATTTTGAGCTTGAGAAAGCAATTTATGATTGCCAGAGAAATGGAATGCCTGTTTGACAGAGGCCAGGTACATAAAGTATAAATGAGTTGAGTACAATGTATCCAAATGATACATTGTTGTAAGTATTAATTTCCTCCTGCATGTTGCAAAAACATTAGAATATTTTTGTGAATCAGATAAATCTTACTGATCAAGTGTAATTATAGCTACACATAAACAAAATACCAGGAAAAGTTATGGGCAAAAGAAAACAAAAGTAGTTAAACCAGTTTATGTATGTGATTTTTGACTTACATTTGGTAAAAACTAAGGCATATTTTCACCTATCTTTTTATACCAACCATATTTCTATTTTCTATTGAAAGGAAATTACTGTTTGAAGTGTTTGATTAAGTGAAACCTGCCATAATTTTATTTTTCTCTTATCTCTCTATTTTCCTTATCCTATATTTCACATTAAGCTACTTTTTTTACAAAAATAATATACCTTGGTTACATTGATAAATTGAAAATATAGAATTCTTTTCCTGTTATTTCCAAAAAAGTATAGTATTCCCCTATCATTTGACAGACAATTTAAATTCTTTTGAAAAAAAAAAAGATAGGAAGTATACATTTGAATAAATTTAAAACATATCAAAAATAAGATATTGTCTGTCAATGTACAAGTCTCTTTCTTCTGTATTTCTTTTGGTATGTCACTAGATTACAAAAGAGGGCTTGGGGATTAATGGGTAAAGCCATATATATCATCAGCATTTATTTAAGTAGTTTATTAATAGGGATTAAGCAATTATTATATGTATAACACTATGAGGCAACATGTGAAATAAGAAAAATATAGGACATGATCCCTGTCTTGAAGATCTTAGCATACACTTAAAGAGAGATAGATGACTAACATGTTTCTAGTGTAATCATTTTAGGCTATAATCTGTATCTACAAAACACGTTTAGTGCCAAAAAAGGACAACGTTAGAATGTTACATTGAAGCTAGACTCTTTTATCTTAAGTTGTGCAGTTTTTCTGAGCTCTGAAATATAGTGCTTGGTGCTTGCAGTTCTAAACCAAGCCATTCTAGAAACTAGAATGGGAAAAGGGAAAAGGGAAAAATTAGAAATACTGATCCTGTTCTTATTTAATTTTGTAGATTTTATCATGGAATTTTGGCATTAATTTTTATTTTAAAAATAATTACATTGAATATGACTTATCTTGATTATTGAGGCTTTCTTTTGCATCCTTAAATTTTTCTCCCCGTGTGAATGTCTCACCATGTTCACCCTTGTCCCAGCCCTAGCTACGTATAATAAATATTCTTTTCCTTCGTATACTTTGCATATCATCAAGGGCTTCCTAATTGTTTCAAAAAAAGCAATATTTATGTTTCCATTTTGCATATATAAACATACAGTTTGTATCTTTTAAAAGTGTTCTTTGTTTTTTATGAATTGCTACACCCAGCCCAGCCACAGAGCAAATTTGACATTAATGACAAAGTAGACAGTTTAGATCAATGGTAATGTCTCAGCTTTCACTTGATTTTTGTGTTGTCTATTTATGTGAAAGCCTTTAACAAAGACACTAAGGCATCTTAATATCTTTATCAGTTTTGATTGTGACATGTTTATAAAGTGTGATTTGGGAAGCATAACTGTGGTATCTAGCAGGGGGCGGGGGGTAGGTGGCTCAGGAGCAGAAAATGTTTGGATTTGCTCATTGTTAACTTTATAGACTGTGTGCCTATAACATATAGCCTTTCAATCAGGAAACTATTTTTTTCCTTTGATGTACAATTTGAGAATTCATACAGTAGAAAAATTATTTAATTAGTTTAGATTTCACGTATTTCTGGTAAGAGTCTGAATTGTTGACTTACCAGCATTCAGTAATACGTAAAGGAGTTTTCTGCTTTGGCTGGAAATCATTTGTGGGGGAAGGAAAGCTCAAGTGATCATATGTCCCTGTCTGAGAGGACATTCATCCTTATCAAATTGCCATGTGCTGTTTTCTCTACTTGGCATTCCTGCCAAAAACTGCACTGGCATTAAGAGGCAATTATTCCTCAATCTTAGTATCCTAGATTTCCAGAGCCACATCGCAAAGAGGCATACAACCCCCCTATCAGCTCTGTGCTTAGGAAATTACTTCCCAGCACAGATTGGACTAATATTGTAGCCTGCAGGACTCCTGGCTCCTGGGCATGAGGAGACTTTCCACTATTTTGAAGAGCAATTAGCACAAGTGAAAAATCTTAGTTTCCACCTCTTTACTTTAAGATCTTCAAACAAATAAACAAACAAACAAACACACAAACAAGCTTCTACAAACACTGTATCATAAATACTGTCTTCTAAATAATTATTGCTAAAATCGTCTGTTTTGTGGAGCTTTAAAGTGATGTAACTGCACTGATAAAATATTTTATTGACAATTGAATGACACATGCTACATTTTTGAATCCTAGAATCAGAACTTTATAAAGGATTTCTTAGAAAACACCCAGATAAATATTCTCACTTAGCAGAAGAGGAAGCTAAGGCATCAGAAGAACTAAATCACTTGTCAGTTACTCATCTCTACTTAGTAACAGAATTTGCATTGGAACACAGTCTCCTGTTATAACTGCAAAGTGCATTGATTGAATTTTCTGGACAGTTGAGTGGACTTTTCAATATAACTTCATCAAAGATAAAAATACCTAAGGAAAGAATGTTCTAATTAACAAACCTTGTTTTTTCCCCCCTGACTGTAGTATAGACATTAAAAACAGTAGATATTAGGGGCACCTGGGTGGTTCAGTCAGTTAAGCATCTGACTTCCGCTCAGGTCATGATTTCATGGTTCCTGAGTTCGAACTCCACATCAGGCTCTGTGCTGACAGCTTGGAGCCTGGAGCCTGCTTCAGATTCTGGGTCTCCCTCTCTCTCTGCCCCTCCCTCGCTTGGGCTCTGTCTCCTTCTCTCAAAAATAAATAAACATTAAAAAAACAAAACAAAACACCTCTCTCTCCCTCTGCCCCTTTCCTCCACTCGTATGCTCTCTCTCTAAAACATAAAAGGATAAAAAATTTAAAAAAAGAAAATAATCAATATTTCACTATGTTTTAAGTCATAAAACTATTTAAGTATGAGATTAATAGAAATTTCATTTTCCCCACAACAATGGATGAGAGATTGCTTTACATTTATGTAACATAAAGAATAATTCTAGGAAAAATAAGTAATTCTAGGAATTTTGCCAAAACAAGTAGATTTCTTCCAGAGTTTAATTGATGTATTAATAGAGACAAAAATTGCTAGTAATGTTTAAAATACACATCAGGGGTGCCTGGGTGGCTCAACTGGTTAAGCATCCAACTCTTGGTTTCAGCTCAAGTCAGGATCTCACAGTTTGTGAGTTTGAGCCTCACATTGGGCTCCGTGCTGACAGTGTGGAGCCTGCTTAGGATTCTCTCTCTCCCTCTCTCTCTGCTTCTCCTCTGCTCACTCTCTCAAAAATAAATAAACTTTAAAAATTAAATAAAATACACTTCAAAGATTCAAAATAATTTTTATTTAGATTCCAAGTTACCTCGGCATATAGTGTTCTTTAAAAGCAAGACTTGAAAGTTAATTGGTGTAGTGTGGTGGGGATTAAACATTTTGACTTGGCCTACTAGATGGTATGTGATGCCTATAAGAAAACCCAGAACTTGTTTCCATGAAATCAGTGGATATATATAGTTCTGGAGACTAGATGGGGGATGGTTTAGAGACAATAATAATGGGTTCATCAACATAGAGATAACTGGAGCCAAAGGAGTGGACAAGACAATGAGGGGAGAGTAGACAGAGTTAGAAGAGAAGAATGCAAAGGACTGTGTCCTGAACACCAAACCTTTAAGACATACATACAGAAAGACTAAGGGGCCAACAAAACACAATGGGATTCAGGCAACTGTGAGTTCACAAAGTTGAAAGAAAGCCCTTCACAAAAGAGAATCACCTTAACAGTATCAAATCTTTCCAAGATATTAAATTAAGGTATGGTCTCATTCTTCCTAGAAATGGAAGAAAGGCAATCATGTGAAACTTTGTTGGGGGCAGTTTAAGTGGAGTTGTAAGAAGGTGTTATAGATGGAAAAGGGAAGAGTATTTACATCAAACACTCAGTGTTTTGATTTTAATAAAATAATCTGAGAGGGGCACCTGGGTGGCTCAGTTGGTTAAACGTCAGACTCCTTATTTTGGCTCGGGTTGTGATCTCATGGTTTGTGGGTTCCAGCCTCACATCAGGCTCACTCTGACAGCTCAGAGTGTGCTTGGGATTAGATTCTCTCTCTCCCTTCTCCCTGCATCTCCCCTCGCTCTCCAAATAAATAAATAAACATTAAAAAAAAGAATCTGAAAGACTTATAGCTGAAAGGGGAGGAGTTCTGGGAGAGGGTTTAGTTAAGGGTTAGATGTTTTGATTTGTCCTAGTTTTTTCATTCTAATAGGGAACAAGTTTCTGCCTTTGAAATACCAATGAGAGATAAGCAGAGTGAAGGGAGAGATTGAAAATCCCAGGAAGAAAAGAAAATGTGTATGTAGTATAGTCTCTGGGGAAAACAGAATCCAGAACACAGGACTTAGATAAGGAGAAACATCCTTATCCGTAGATAAGGAGTACACATGCAGATCAGTTTGCAAAATTGGTGTCAAGATGTTAAGAGGCTTCCTTTTGATGGTTTTAAACTCTGTAAATAAAGAGGTGCTGCTGTTTGCTGAGAATGAGGCGAGGCATTGGTGAGATGCCAGGTTTGAGCTAGGTAGGTCTCCTCGTATGTCTTTCCATTACCACAAATTCATTTTTTCAAAATTGTTCTTTATTTTTTAATGTTTATTTATTTTTGAGAGAAAGAGACAGAGCATGAGCACGGGAGGGGTAGAGTGAGAGGGAGACACAGAATCTGAAGCAGGATCCAGGCTCTGAGCTGTCAGCACAGAGTTCGACACAAGGCTCAAACCAACGAACCATGAGATCATGACCTGAGCTGAAGTCAGATGCTTAACCACCCAGACACCCCTCAAAATTCTTCTTTATTTTTTATTTATTTATTTTCCAAATTTTTCTTTAAATAGTCTCTTTCTTTCTCTTTTCTCTCTCCCTCTTTCCTTACCATTTCTATGAATGTTAATTCTTCCAGTTTCCCAGCTTTTTGGCTCTTTTTTCTCTCATTTTGGGTCTGTTCCTTTCTTAGCTTCAAACCCATCCAGGAAGTCACCAGTCTCATTGGTTCTTCCTTCTGAATGTCTTTCACATCATTATTCATTTCTCTTATACCATATAGTATCACATCCATAATCAGTAAAACCCTGTGATCATTGGAATAGCTTTCTACCTGGTCTTCGCAGCTCCCCTTCTTTCCTCATCATTCCCTACATTGTTGTTGGCAGATTACTAAAACACTCCCTCAATTTGTCATTCCCTTGCTAAAACTTTCATTGCTTCCCCTGTGCTGACAGGATAAAATCCAATCTCTTAACGTGAAGTACATAACTCTTTATCACTGGCCTCTAACTACTTATAACAATTTATGTTCAAATAATGCCAACCAGTTTCGCAACTTCAACCACAACAACAACAACAACAAACAACAAAACTTTTCTTTTTATCCATGTTTCACTTATTTGTCATACTGCTTTCATCATACTTTTCATCAGTTGGGAATGCATTGTCAGTATGACCAGTTATATAAAAAGCTGACCTTTCAAGTAGTACCTTGTATTCTGAGAAGTCTACCTAGACTGTCTTCCATTCATCTCCTTCCTCTAACTTAAATAGTGCTTATGTTATTTACCATTTATTTGGCAAATTTCACAACTGTTCTTTTTATTATATGTTTAGTATTATATAGTTAAGATTGGATTAGAAGCCAGTTTTCTAAATTTAAAATTTGACTGAGTCATGTTTCAGATTGGCGGCTTTGGTAAATTTCTTCATCTGTAAAATGACTTCTTGTGAAAATCGATGGAGAAAATTTACATAACTGCTTACCAAGTATCTTGAACATGATGAATGCTTAATATGTGTTAGAGTTGTTATTTATTGTTTTTATTGTTACTATTTTTTTTTGTTTTGTTTTGTTTTTCAATTTTTATTTAAAGTCTTCTCAGTGTAATATGGTTTCAGGAGTAGAATTTTTTTTTTAATTTATTTACTTTTTTATTTTTTTAATATATGAAATTTACTGTCAAATTGGTTTCCATACAACACCCAGTGCTCATCCCAAAAGGTGCCCTCCTCAATACCCATCACCCATCCTACCCTCCCTCCCACCCCCCATCAACCCTCAGTTTGTTCTCAGTTTTTAACAGTCTCTTATGCTTTGGCTCTCTCCCACTCTAACCTCTTTTTTTTTTTTTTTTTCCTTCCCCTCCCCCATGGGTTTCTGTTACGTTTCTCAGGATCCACATAAGAGTGAAACCATATGGTACCTGTCTTTCTCTGTATGGCTTATTTCACTTAGCATCACACTCTCCAGTTCCATCCACGTTGCTACAAAAGGCCATATTTCATTTTTTCTCATTGCCACATAGTATTCCATTGTGTATATAAACCACAATTTCTTTATCCATTCATCAGTTGATGGACATTTAGGCTCTTTCCATAATTTGGCTATTGTTGAGAGTGCTGCTATAAACATTGGGGTACAAGTGCCCCTATGCATCAGTACTGCTGTATCCCTTGGATAAATTCCTAGCAGTGCTATTGCTGGGTCATAGGGTAGGTCTATTTTTAATTTTCTGAGGAACCTCCACACTGTTTTCCAGAGCGGCTGCACCAATTTGCATTCCCACCAACAGTGCAAGAGGGTTCCCGTTTCTCCACATCCTCTTCAGCATCTATAGTCTCCTGATTTCTTCATTTTGGCCACTCTGACTGGCGTGAGGTGATATCTGAGTGTGGTTTTGATTTGTATTTCCCTGATAAGAGCGACGTTGAACATCTTTTCATGTGCCTGTTGGCCATCCGGATGTCTTCTTTAGAGAAGTGTCTATTCATGTTTTCTGCCCATTTCTTCACTGGGTTATTTGTTTTTCGGGTGTGGAGTTTGGTGAGCTCTTTATAGATTTTGGATACTAGCCCTTTGTCCGATGTGTCATTTGCAAATATCTTTTCCCATTCCGTTGGTTGCCTTTTAGTTTTGTTGGTTGTTTCCTTTGCTGTGCAGAAGCTTTTTATCTTCATAAGGTCCCAGTAATTCACTT
The DNA here is from genome assembly GCF_018350195.1 of Panthera tigris. Lineage (NCBI taxonomy): Eukaryota > Metazoa > Chordata > Mammalia > Carnivora > Felidae > Panthera > Panthera tigris. The sequence continues at coordinate 84,916,906 of NC_056661.1, forward strand.
TTGGTTTTAATTCCCTTGCCTTTGGGGATGTGTCCAGTAAGAGATTGCTACGGCTGAGGTCAGAGAGGTCTTTTCCTGCTTTCTCCTCTAAGGTTTTGATGGTTTCCTGTCTCACATTCAGGTCCTTTATCCATTTTGAGTTTATTTTTGTGAATGGTGTGAGAAAGTGGTCTAGTTTCAACCTTCTGCATGTTGTTGTCCAGTTCTCCCAGCACCATTTGTTAAAGAGACTGTCTTTTTTCCATTGGATGTTCTTTCCTGCTTTGTCAAAGATGAGTTGGCCATACGTTTGTGGGTCTAGTTCTGGGGTTTCTATTCTATTCCATTGGTCTATGTGTCTGTTTTTATGCCAATACCATGCTGTCTTGATGATGACAGCTTTGTAGTAGAGGCTAAAGTCTGGGATTGTGATGCCTCCTGCTTTGGTCTTCTTCTTCAAAATTACTTTGGCTATTCGGGGCCTTTTGTGGTTCCATATGAATTTTAGGATTGCTTGTTCTAGTTTCGAGAAGAATGCTGGTGCAATTTTGATTGGGATTGCATTGAATGTGTAGATAGCTTTGGGTAGTATTGACATTTTGACAATATTTATTCTTCCAATCCATGAGCAGGGAATGTCTTTCCATTTCTTTATATCTTCTTCAATTACCCGCATAAGCTTTCTATAGTTTTCAGCATACAGATCTTTTACATCTTTGGTTAGATTTATTCCTAGGTATTTGATGCTTCTTGGTGCAATTGTGAATGGGATCAGTTTCTTTATTTGTCTTTCTGTTGCTTCATTGTTAGTGTATAAGAATGCAACTGATTTCTGTACATTGATTTTGTATCCTGCAACTTTGCTGAATTCATGTATCAGTTCTAGCAGACTTTTGGTGGAGTCTACTGGATTTTCCATGTATAATATCATGTCATCTGCAAAAAGCGAAAGCTTGACTTCATCTTTGCCAATTTTGATGCCTTTGATTTCCTTTTGTTGTCTGATTGCTGATGCTAGAACTTCCAGCACTATGTTAAACAACAGCGGTGAGAATGGGCATCCCTGTCGTGTTCCTGATCTCAGGGAAAAAGCTCTCAGTTTTTCCCCATTGAGGATGATGTTAGCTGTGGGCTTTTCATAAATGGCTTTTATGATCTTTAAGTATGTTCCTTCTATCCCGACTTTCTCAAGGGTTTTTATTAAGAAAGGGTGCTGGATTTTGTCAAAGGCCTTTTCTGCATCAATTGACAGGATCATATGGTTCTTCTTTTTTTTTGTTAATGTGATGTATCATGTTGATCGATTTGTGAATGTTGAACCAGCCCTGCATCCCAGGAATGAATCCCACTTGATCATGGTGAATAATTCTTTTTATATGGTGTTGAATTCGATTTGCTAGTATCTTATTGAGAATTGTTGCATCCATATTCATCAGGGATATTGGCCTGTAGTTCTCTTTTTTTACTGGGTCTCTGTCTGGTTTAGGAATCAAAGTAATACTGGCTTCATAGAATGAGTCTGGAAGTTTTCCTTCCCTTTCTATTTCTTGGAATAGCTTGAGAAGGATAGGTATTATCTCTGCTTTAAACGTCTGGTAGAACTCCCCTGGCAAGCCATCTGGTCTGGACTCTTATTTGTTGGGAGATTTTTGATAACCGATTCAATTTCTTCGCTGGTTATGGGTCTGTTCAAGCTTTCTATTTCCTCCTGATTGAGTTTTGGAAGAGTGTGGGTGTTTAGGAACTTGTCTATTTCTTCCAGGTTGTCCAATTTGTTGGCATATAATTTTTCATAATATTCCCTGATAATTGTTTGTATCTCTGAGGGATTGGTTGTAATAATTCCCTTTTCATTCATGATTTTATCTATTTGGGTCATCTCCCTTTTCTTTTTGAGAAGCCTGGCTAGAGGTTGGTCAATTTTGTTTATTTTTTCAAAAAACCAACTCTTGGTTTCGTTGATCTGCTCTACAGTTTTTTTTTAGATTCTATATTGTTTATTTCTGGTCTGATCTTTATTATTTCTCTTCTTCTGCTGGGTTTAGGCTGCCTTTGCTGTTCTGCTTCTATTTCCTTTAGGTGTGCTGTTAGATTTTGTATTTGGGATTTTTCTTGTTTCTTGAGATAGGCCTGGATTGCAATGTATTTTCCTCTCAGGACTGCCTTCGCTGTGTCCCAAAGCGTTTGGATTGTTGTGTTTTCATTTTCGTTTGTTTCCATATATTTTTTAATTTCTTCTCTAATTGCCTGGTTGACCCACTCATTCGTTAGTAGGGTGTTCTTTAACCTCCATGCTTTTGGAGGTTTTCCAGACTTTTTCCTGTGGTTGATTTCAAGCTTCATAGCATTGTGGTCTGAAAGTATGCATGGTATAATTTCAATTCTTGTAAACTTATGAAGGGCTGTTTTGTGACCCAGTATATGATCTATCTTGGAGAAAGTTCCATGTGCACTCAAGAAGAAAGTATATTCTGTTGCTTTGGGATGCAGAGTTCTAAATATATCTGTCAAGTCCATCTGATCCAATGTATCATTCAGGGCCCTTGTTTCTTTATTGACTGTGTGTCTAGATGATCTATCCATTTCTGTAAGTGGGGTGTTAAAGTCCCCTGCAATGACCACATTCTTATCAATTAGGTTGCTTATGTTTATGGGTAATTGTTTTATATATTTTGGGGCTCCGGTATTCAGCGCATAGACCATTATAATTGTTAGCTCTTCCTGATGGATAGACCCTGTAATTATTATATAATGCCCTTCTTCATCTCTTGTTACAGCCTTTAATTTAAACTCTAGTTTGTCTGATATAAGAATGGCTACTCCAGCTTTCTTTTGGCTTCCAGTAGCATGATAAATAGTTCTCCATCCCCTCACTCTCAATCTAAAGGTGTCCTCAGATCTAAAATGAGTCTATTGTAGACAGCAAATAGATGGGTCTTGTTTTTTTATCCATTCTGATACCCTATGTCTTTTGGTTGGCGCATTTAATCCATTTACATTCAGTGTTATTATAGAAAGATACAGGTTTAGAGTCATTGTGATGTCTGTATGTTTTATGCTTGTAGTGATGTCTCTGGTACTTTGTCTCACAGGATCCCCCTTAGGATCTCTTGTAGGGCTGGTTTAGTGGTGACAAATTCCTTCAGTTTTTGTTTGTTTGGGAAGACCTTTATCTCTCCTTCTATTCTAAATGACAGACTTGCTGGATAAAGGATTCTCGGCTGCATGTTTTTTCTGTTTAGCACACTGAAGATCTCGTGCCAATCCTTTCTGGCCTGCCAAGTTTCAAAAGAGAAATCAGTCACGAGTCTTATAGGTCTCCCTTTATATGTGAGGGCACGTTTATCCCTTGCTGCTTTCAGAATTTTCTCTTTATCCTTGTATTTTGCCAGTTTCACTATGATATGTGGTGCAGAAGATCGATTCAAGTTACGTCTGAAGGGAGTTCTCTGTGCCTCTTGGATTTCAATGCCTTTTTCCTTCCCCAGTTCAGGGAAGTTCTCAGCTATAATTTCTTCAAGTACCCCTTCAGCCCCTTTCCCTCTCTCTTCCTCCTCTGGGATACCAATTATGCGTATATTATTTCTTTTTAGTGTATCACTTAGTTCTCTAATTTTCCCCTCATACTCCTGGATTTTTTTATCTCTCTTTCTCTCAGCTTCCTCTTTTTCCATAACTTTATCTTCTAGTTCACTTATTCTCTCCTCTGCCTCTTCAATCTGAGCTGTCGTCGTTTCCATTTTGTTTTGCATTTCGTTTAAAGCGCTTTTCAGCTCCTCGTGACTGTTCCTTAGTCCCTCGATCTTTGTGGCAAGAGATTCTCTGCTGTCCTGTATACTGTTTTCAAGCCCAGCGATTAATTTTATGACTATTATTCTAAATTCACTTTCTGTTATATTATTTAAATCCTTTTTGATCAGTTCATTAGCTGTTGTTATTTCCTGGAGATTCTTCTGAGGGGAATTCTTCCGTTTGGTCATTTTGGAGAGTCCCTGGAGTGGTGAGGACTTGCAGGGCACTTCCCCTGTGCTGTGGTGTATAACTGGAGTTGGTGGGCGGGGCCGCAGTCAGACCGGATGTCTGCCCCCAGCCCACCGCAGGGGCCACAGTCAGACTGGTGTGTGCCTTCTCTTCCCCTCTCCTAGGGGCGGGATTCACTGTGGGTGGTGTGGCCCGTCTGGGCTACTTACACACTGCCAGGCTTGTGGTGCTGGGGATCTGGCGTATTAGCTGGGGTGGGTAGGCAAGGTGCACGGGGGCAGGAGGGGCAGGCTTAGCTCGCTTCTCCTTAGGTGATCCACTTCAGGAGGGGCCCTGTGGCAGCGGGAGGGAGTCAGATCCGCTGTCGGAGGTTTGGCTCCGCAGAAGCACAGAGTTGGGTGTTTGCGCGGAGGAGTGAGCAAGTTTCCTGGCAGGAACTGGTTCTCTTTGGGTTTTTGGCTGGGGGGTGGGCGGGGGAGATGGCGCTGGTGAGAGCCTTTGTTCCCCGCCAAGCTGAGCTCTGTTGTCCGGGGGCTCAGCAGCTCTCCCTCCCTTTGTCCTCCAGCCTTCCCGCTTTCTGAGCAGAGCTGTTAACTTATGACCTCCCAGACGCTAAGTCGCACTTGCTGTCGGAACACAGTCCGTCAGGCCCCTCTGCTTTTGCCAGCCAGACTCGGGGGCTCCGCTTGGCCTCGGGCCGCCCCTCCGCCCCGGCTCCCTCCCGCCAGTCCGTGGAGCGCGCACTGCCTAGCCGCCCTTCCTACCCTCTTCTGTGGGCCTCTCGTCTGCGCTTGGCTCCGGAGACTCCGTTCTGCTAATCCTCTGGCGGTTTTCTGGGTTATTTAGGCAGGTGTAGGTGGAATCTAAGTGATCAGCAGGACACGCGGTGAGCCCAGTGTCCTCCTACGCCGCCATCTTCCCTCCAATCTCCTATTGTTACTATTATGTAGTTATTAACATTTCACTTTCTTCTCAAATGAAATTTGATGATTTTCTATAGCTCCATAGAGCCCAGTATAGTCCCTTGCTTAAGTAGTTCAATGAGTTCAAAAAATACTCATAATAATATATAACATAAAAATTCATGATGTTTCCTAGTTCAGCAGTATTTATTGACTGTTTTTTATATCCAAAGTACAGTGTTTAATGCAGAGAAAGCTCATGCACTAATTATACACACAAACACAAATATATTCCAGTACATACATAAATCATAGATATAAGGACAGTATGTCTAAAAGTGATGTTTGTGGTACCCCATGGCACACCAAACCTACTTTTTCTTCTTTTTGTTATCATTTCCCCAGAGACTGACAACAGGAAATTGGAATTTTAGCAATCTTTTTCTTTTTCATCCCTTGCCTTTTCTGTGCTCCTTCTCAACATCGTATTCATTTATACAACTATCAGCGTTCATCAAATTTAGCTGAGGTATCTGGAAAATCTGATCCTCTTCTTTATTTCCATTGTTTTTCTCCTGTCTGTCCACCTAGACTCTGCAATATCCTTTTAACTTCTCTGTCTGCATGTTGTAAACTCTGCCCACATCATCTCCAGATGTATTGTTTGGACTCAGAGCAGGCACTTAGTACTTACTTGTAGAAGGGGTTAAAGACCTGAATAAAGTTCACTTTTAATTATGTTACTGGAAATACCTCTAGTACGTTTGGTGCCTTTGTGAAAATTAGAAGAAGCTGTTCTTCCTCAAGTATAGATAAATAAATGCAAACATACCTATTGTTTATTGTTTTTAAGTAAATTTAGGATGTTATCAACAGCACAATATCTTGATGCTAGAGAGATTTTCAGAGTGCAAAGGTCCACATGTGCCCAGACTTGCCCACTCACAGTGGTTCTCCCCTGTAGAAGCACACATACTATCAGCAGCAAATACACTTTGCATCCTACTTCACCCCATGTAGCTTCATGTTTATAGCAGGCAGGAAATAGAAGTGATCTTGGAGATGTTTAGACATGGTCCAGAGAGCAAACATCTGAGCTCACTTGATTTTGCAAATGGATCTGTATGTCCTTGTTTAAGACATTTAAGTTACTTGATGGTTTGGTTCCTGCATACATCCGTGGTCTCGTCGCCTGCTACTCCTGCATATGAAGAAAGCTTCGGTCATGAGGAACTGTTTTCAGATTACTAAGGAAGGTTACAGTATAGTGAGATGGTAATATGATGATAAGATTCCCAGCTCCATCACATACTAGCTATATGTGCCCTTAAACATGTAAGTTTAGTTTCATTTTAGTTAAATTTCATGGAATTTTATTATTATTTTAAGTTTACCATATTTTTTTCTTTTTAGAATACACATTTGCCTCCCTTGGCTTGTTGAAATTTCTACATACACTTAGGAAGGATGCATATTGAATGAATACTGCTAATTCAATATGAAAAAATAATGAGGAGCCATAAAACAATTTTACCTAAAATACTGTGGTGTCAAAGGCATTAGAGTGATCAGAGAGGACTTCAAAAAGGAAGTGTCAATTAGACTGGGTCTGGAAGGAGGGCAAACAATGAGGAGAAAAGTAACAAGGAAAGAGCTTTCTAGTTAGATACAAATATACTGAATTAGGAAACTATAAGGCTTGTGAATGGAAAGGTATTATTGCTTTTCATTGAATCATGAGATATGAGGAAAATTATAGAGGAAATGAATTTAGAAAGATTGCTTATTCCAAAGCTATGGATTCTAGTTTAACACGGGTGAACTTTGTCCTGTGGGTGATAAGGGGTCCTTCATGTTTCTTGAAGGGAAGGTAAACATAACCAGAATTGTGCTTGAGGAAAATTCATCTGGAAGTGACGGTAAGATGAATGAAATTGCCCAAAAAAGGGTAAATCTCTCAAAATTTCCTTTACAGGTATTCTGTGAACCAGTCAATACCACCACTTCCATCTCCTACTACACACACGCACATACACACACACATGCACACACACACCGAATTAGTTACCATTTCTTGGCATTTCTTCTTACAAGAAAACTGCCTCAGGTAGTACCTTGCTTTTACTAATTATGTTAGGTTTAAATATATTAATATATAATATATTTATATATAATATTAATATTAATATATAATTTTGTCTTCAGCAAAATCTGGCACATAGTATTTGTTCATTAAATGTTTATTATTGTTAACATGGTTAATATTTCTCTTATTATTCTACCCCCAAGACACAGCTTAAATCTACACGCTTCTCTATTTTTACTATCACGGCTTTAGTTTAGATTTCTTTTCACCTTTTAGACAGACTGTTGCACTAGCCTCTCCACAAATTTCCTTGAACTTACTCTTAACCTTTCAGTCTATCTTTCATACCAGAGTCCAAGGCCAAGAACTTGTCATTTTTCACTTCTCTCATTTTTTTTCTTACTTCATAATCTTTATGACAAAAAGTTTTGCTGATTCTCTCCATAATGTATCTAGAATTAAGCTATTCTCACCAACTGAATCACAACCATTATGATCTCAGCCACAATCATCTTCCTTGAGGATTGCTAGAATATACTCCTAATTGATTTATGTGCTCCACCTCTCCATCACCACAGTATATTCTCAACACAACAGCCAGAGTGTTTTTTTAATCATAAAACGGATAACATTGTTACTTTGCACAGTACAAAGGCTTCCCATTCCATCCACAGTAGAGGCTAAAGTTCTTCCTTCCTTCCTTTCTTTCTTTCTTTCTTTCTTTCTTTCTTTCTTTCTTTCTTTCTTTCTTTCTTTCTTTCTTTTTTAATAGGCTTCACACCCATCAGAGCCCAATGAGGGTCTTGAACCTTGACCCTGCTATCAAAACCTGAGCTGAGATAGACACTTCACCAACTGAGCTACTCAGATGCCCCCACTAAAGTTCTTACAGTATCCAACAGCATCCTGTAACATCCTAATCATACACACACACACACACACACACACACACAAACCTTGTCTCCTACTTATCTCTCCACTTCTCTCCACATTCTCTATGATGCAATTCTAGTCATGTTAGCTTCCTTGCTGTTCCTCCACAGATCCACACTTCTCTCTACTTTAAGTACTTTATGCTGACAGTTCTCTCTGCCTGGAATGATGTCCACATTTTTATAGACATCTCTATCATCTTTATAAGACCTGCTTTGAACATGTTCTTTAAATTGGATCCTTCCCTGACCCTGTAAGTACTCACGATGATCATACTCATCCTGTTCTACATATCCCCTTTTCATATACTTTGACACACATGCGTTATATTTAATTTATTTATTTATATAATCCCTCTAGAATATAAAGTCCATGAGAACAAGAATTTTTTATTGTTGTTTTTCTGCTCAATAATATATCCTGGGATGCCTTACTGGCTTAATGGGTAGAACATGTGACTCTTGATCTCGGATCTTGGGGTTGTGAGTTCGAGCTCCACATTGGGTGTGGAGATTACTTAAAAATAAAATCTTTAAAAATATATCCATATATCCCAACCCCTACAGCATTCCCTGGCATATAATGGATCTTAGATAAATTAACATTTGTTAAATTAATAAATTAATTTAGTTTTACTCTGTGAAATAACTTTATAATAATATTGAAAAGACATTTGTTAAAAGTTATTAGATTCCCATTATAAGAAATTCAACCTGGGAAAGTCATTCAAATTAGACACTTACTTATTAGTGATGCTAACATTGAAAAGATAACTGGTCCCTATGAATATAAATCCTTTCATTTGTAAAATGCTATGGTCTTTGGTGCCTAATCCTCAATGCCAATGCCCAATGTCCAAGGAAAGTTAATGTTGTTAAACTGCTGAAAACATTAATAAAATGAAATAATTATAAAAACCTATATTCAATAACTATTATGCAGTCTTCCATTCTCTGGAAGTGGGCTATACAAAGGGAAAAAGACAAAAAGATAACACTCACAATTAAGATTAAATCTTGGGAGAAGACAGGCAACATACAATTAAATGAGCATTGTAATTTCAGGGACATATAATTGCTATTAAAACAGTAAAAGTAAAACGAAGAGCAAATCAGTATTAATCAAGTTAATTAGAGAATATAGTGAGGAAGTGAAATTTGAGCTAAATCCTACATGATGAGAAGATGTCACCATTGCAGATACCTGGGGAAAGAGAGTTACAAGAGAAATTGCAATGCACAAAGGTGCTGACAGTAGCTGGCCTGTTTGAGGGACAAAGAGAATGCCTGTGGGTTGAAACTGAGAGGTACGCTGTGGGGTCAAAGGGTAATCATGGCTGGGTTATGGAGATCACTGTAGACTTCTTACTACTTTTGGATAATCATTTTTTTGCACTATGAAAAAAACAGTTTAAAATACTTTATTTGGACAACTATATATGTTTAATAAACACTTGCAGTCATTATGGAACTTAGCTATAATTAATGTTTTCTTGTTAGACTTTTATTTTTGACATGTTTTTCTTAACTTCTGAAATTAAATAGACCCTTTCCACTTTAAATATTTTTTCTTAAGCTAAATTTACTTTTCTGTGGCTAAAATGGTCTCCTTTATTTGATATTTTCTGCCCAAATGTAGTAAGAAAGCCAGTCCTTTACTGTATATAACTATTTTTCTGAGGTTTCAAAAGAAGACATTATTCTCTAATACCCTGAAGATTTATTTGTAAAACTCCTACAAGGAAAGGAGGGAAACCACAGAAAATTCTGAAGCAGGAGATGAAAAGTAAACACAGTAGCCTGTTGAAATATGGTTAGCAAATGATGAGGTGAACTATAGAAAAAGAACTAAGAATTCTCTTCAGGCTTGGAAAGTTGTTGGAGTTAAGAACCCATGAACTGATAAGTCATGGAGGGAATGTTCCAGTCAAAGAAAAATAAATAAGTTCTAAGAGAAAAGGAAAATTGTGAGTCTGTTAAATTATTGACTATCAAAAACTTACAGGACTTTTTGTCTCTTGTTCTTTTAAATTATAACTCAAAATTTAAAAAATAAAATGTAACTCAAAATTAAGTGTCTTAAAGCCTAACTTAAAAAATAAGCTTTAGTTGGTGCACCTGGGTGGCTCAGTTGGTTGGGTGTCTGACTTTGGCTCAGGTTATGATCTCACTGCTCATGGGTTAGAGCCCCATGTCGGCTCTGTGCTGACAGCTCAGAACCTGGAGACTGCTTCCAATTCTGTGTCTCCCTCTCTCTCTGCCCCTCTCCCACTCATGCTCTGTTTCTCTCAAAAATAAATAAACATTAAAAATTTTTAAAAATAAAAATAAGCTTTAGCTGTTAATTTTATTAAATATGAAGATAATTACAACATTACAAAAAATGTTTTGTCAGTGACCCTTTGTTTCCTAGAAATGTTATCTTGGGTTATGAAACACTTTTTGTTATTTAAAGAATAGGAGGGATGAAACTATTTAAAAATTATTCGTGTGTAGGGGCGCCTGGGTGGCGCAGTCGGTTAAGCATCCGACTTCAGCCAGGTCACGATCTCGCGGTCCGTGAGTTCGAGTCCCGCGTCGGGCTCTGAGCTGATGGCTCGGAGCCTGGAGCCTGCTTCCGATTCTGTGTCTCCCTCTCTCTCTGCCCCTCCCCCGTTCATGCTCTGTCTCTCTCTGTCCCAAAAATAAATAAAAAACGTTGAAAAAAAAATTTAAAAAAAATTATTCGTGTGTAGCTATTTTAAATTTGTCATTTAGTTTTTTTTAAAAAAACTAAGTTGACATCATTTTGTTTTTGCTAAGAAAAATCTATGAAAGATTTCTAGTGTTTTTTCTCATTAAGTATTTTCTACAATATATCTAGAAAAGCTAGAATAGTAAAACTATATATGTCCAGACATTATATGTTGACAAGTCATGCATTTGTCCAAGATGTATCTGTATAAACTAGATTATAGCTAAGCAAACTAGATCTTTCTATATAATAATGCCAGGACACCTTATCTATTAATCTTTACTTCAGACGATTTAAATGCATTTATTTTCTACACTGAAAGAAATTCTTAAGGTTTCAGTATCTTTCTCTCATTTGTTCTTCAATTGCCCTGGCACACAAAAATATCTTATGTTTGGCCTGTATATAATGCAAATATTAAGAGTAGATAATTTTAGTTAGAGGGTAGAAGGACTCTCATATTTTACCTGTTATCCTTTAGAAGTCATTGAATTTATCATTGATACACATTGATATCTTCTTTTTTTTAAATTTGCTATTCTCTTAGAAACAAGTACAAATATTTCTATTAAAAACAAACAGAATCTGTACACAAATATTCATAGTAGCTTTATTTGTCAATTGCCATACTTGGGAGCAACCAAGCAGATGAATGGATAAGTAAACTATAGAAATAAACTCTATATCCAGACAATGGAATATTATTCAGTGCTAAATATAAATGAGCTATCAAGCCATGGAGGAAATTTAATAATTCTAAGTGAAATATTTTTTAAGTGAAAGAAGCCAATCTGCAAAGGCTATCTGCTGTATGATTCCAGCTATATGACATTCTGGAAGAAGCAAACCTATGGAGACATTATAAAGATCAGTAGTTGCCAAGGGATGGGGTTGTGCCAGGGAAAAGATGAGGATAGGCAGTGCCTAGAGGATTTTTAAGTCAGTAAAACTTTTCCATATGATACTATAACAGTAGATATATTATACATTTCTTCATAGAATGTACCAACATCAAGAGTGAACCCTATGGTAAACGATGGACTTTGGGTGATTATGATATGTTCATGTAGATTCATCATGTTGTAACAAATATATCATTTGTTGTAACAAATATATCATTCTGGTGGGGGAGGTTGGTAATGGGGAGGGTATGCATGTATTGGGACAGGAGATAAATGGAAAATCTCTATAATTCCCTCTCAGTTTTGCTGTGAACCTATGACTGCGCTTAAAAATAAAATAATCTTTAAAGGTTTTTTTTGTTTGTTGTTTACTTAGAGACAGTGAGAGAAAGAGAGCTGGGGAGAGGCAGAGAAAGGGAGAGAGAGAATCCCAATCAAGCTCCACACTGCCAGCATGGAGCCTGATGCTGAGCTCTAACTCACAAACTGCGAGTTCATGACCTGAGCCAAAATCCAGAGTCAGATGTTTAACTGACTGATCCACCCAGGTGCCCCAAAATAGTCTTTAAGAAAAGGAACAAAGAAGCGAAACAATTTAAAAGATACTTATGTGATGTATTTAAAAATAATCTCTAAGTGTAGAATAACTTTTTAAGATGTTAAAGACAAGAAATCAGCATTACATGGGGGAACAATCATAATTTAAAGTCTTTTAGAGTGACATCTGTAAGTACTTGTATTTTTCTCAACTTCACAATGGTTCAATCCCTAAATAAAAAATACCCTTTACTGGGGCTAATTCTTCTCGGAATGTGTGGAAGTACATTATGAAGACTTCATGGTGATTTTGTGAGAATAATGATGGGAGAATTAAATGAAATTCAAGATTATTCCAAACAAACAAACAAAAAAAAGCAGATCTGCCCTCTGTACAGAAAATAAATGCCTCTGACATCAACAAGTAGAAAGCTACTTTTTTTTAACATAAAATTTAAGTGACATACAGCCATGACTGATAAGATAAACTGTAGACATGATGGTTTTCTGTAGATATGAAAAATAATTTTGCATCTCTGAAATTCATATCTGAATTAGAATGCCTCAGATAGTGTTTACAGGTTGAATTAAAATGGCTTTAATATTTTTTTAACATTCTGTGCTTAACCTCTGTTATAATTCTAATCCTGAGTAATCATTCTTGAGGGACTTAGAATTCTCTTGGCAATTGAAAACTTTCTATTTTATATGTAATTTTTTTCCACTATGAAATGAAAGACTGAAAACTATTTAAATTTTAATCAGTGCTATGACTGCACATATAATATTCTATAATCTTTGATATTAAGTAAATGTGGCTTAGTCTTTATGTTCCACCCTTTACCCAGTTCCATCCCTGTAATCATAAATTTTGCTACATACTATAATATACCCTAATCCCATTTAGTTGTGTTTCACCATCCCATAAAACTCCAAAGGTAAGAATTGTCTGTATATGAATCTTGGCTCCTCCCTAGATACCTTCAACGTGGGATTTACAATCCTTCTTTCATTTCCTCTTCAGAAAACAGTTTCTGCTCTTCTCATCACTGTTTCTTTTTTCAGTCAGTATTAGGTCTTCTGAACCCTCTCTGGATGCCTGGAGGTATCCTAAGGGAGTTCAGTCTGATTAGAAACCCTTAGGTCAATGGGTATGCAAATGTTCAAACCCCTGGTTTCTGTTTCTGGAATGCAGGGTTGGCTGAGTCTTAAAAATTTCCCCACATAATGGGTATATTTCTTCTAAAAAAGTGTGTGTGTGTGTGTGTGTGTGTGTGTGTGTGTGTGTTGGAATTTTGGGGGAGGTTGTGTACAAGTTTTAACACATCATTCTCATTCTAATTAAGAAAATAAAGAGAAAATAAAATTAATGAATTATGTTGAAAATGTATATTTTCTATAAGTGCTACCTAGAACAGTGAAAAATCAAATGTTTGTAAATATTCTTAAAAGAGTATTTTCCCTGGTCCAAGTGGGAAGAAAGAGCATTTACACAGCAATTAGGAAGATAGAACACTATGGAAGCGTGCAAACTTGATAGGGATAATTTAATAAGAACATGTGGTTACTAGATTAAGAGACAAATGTGGTTACTCTATTGGGCAGGATCTATGTGTTTTATATTTGTGAACATTTATTCATTCATTTAACAAATATTTATTGAGTATCCCTAGCACTGAGAGTAAATAAACAAAACAGCTGTGGTACTTATGCATAAAGAGCTTGGAGTCTGGGGTTACCATAAGGCTACTGGGGAGCTAGGTTAGTAACCTCAGTTTGAACAAGTAACTTCTTACATTTAGGTGATTCATTTCCAAGAACTTAGGGTAAGCTGTGTTTACTAGTGAAAGAACATCTCTTAGAAAGAAAAAAAAAATCTTACTTTTCGAACATGAGAAATTTTGTGGAAATCCTGAGAGGAAGCCTTGTACCTTCACTTAGGTTCATCTCTCAGGTGGTGCTCTGATGTTTTTAAAAGGACAGGAAAACCTGACTTACTGCATACCTTTCATAAGACACTTTCTTTGGCTATAAATGGAAGGCAATAGAAAAGTTCTGAGACACTGGCAAATCTCTTGCTTTGTGATTTCACTAGTAATATGGTAGTCCACTTTTATTTAAATTAAGTATATCCTATCAGATAAGTTAGTGAAAAACACTTATTTTCACTCTTTAATGTTCCAAATTTCTCTTCATAAGTTTACTGCTGAGTCACTGCCTGGTGAGTCACACTATTTGTTCTAAATTCTTGGCTTGATGGAAGAGATTTTAAAAATGAGCAATTTGTTGCTAATGTCATGGAAATGTCTTTGATTGTATTATTTCTATCCCCCCCCCCACCTCTCTCTCTCTCTCTTTTCCCAAATTGATAGCAAACAGAGATATGGGGAGTTGTAAATGGTGTCTTGATCTAGTTTTTTATGAGACTGTCCTGATTGGCATGCTATGCTTTCCACTTAGAATATTTTTTCCTAGGACTTTATCTTTATATTATCAAATAAATAAGATTGGAAATAAGTTATCAAATTCAATAAAAACTCTAAATTGACTAGATCTCAGGGTCTGCTTTCTCTTACCAGTGATGTTGGTGCCTATCTCAAAGTTGAAACAGGGAATCAAGGTAAATGTCTAGCAACTTAGTTTTCAATAGCTATTTGTATTTCAGACCTTTAATCTGATCCTTTCCTGAGCAGCTTTTACATTAGCATAGCTGACATTCTTTTCTGAAATCCAGAAAGCCCCAGGGAGAGTGAAGGATAAGGAAAATCATTTTAAAGAAACTACATCTTTCTCTTCAAAGTAATCAAGCCTCTTAAGAGTTTTATATAAATAAGTCAGTCAAAAGCTCACCTATTTTAGGATTATTTTAAACCCAAAACCCAAAGGTGAGATTAACTTCATTTGGTTTATTTGTTTTTATTTACAAGTTTACCTTTAGTTTTCTAAATACATTCAACTTCCAAGACTTTCTTCTTTCTGGAGATATGGACGCACCAAGAAATAGACTAGTAAATATATTTGCACCTAAAAGAAATTGGTTCTTGATTTGTTCTTTCCAAATATGTAGTTGGCTGTCCCTCAAAGGAAAGAGAGATGTAAACTGTGTTTTTCCTTATATTTCAGTATGTCTTCTAATTAGATGTAATTAGTCAAAAGGCCAAAGAAAACTCAGACATGTCTCCAAACTGAATGAAAAGAACACTTTTAGTACATTTGTTAATTGACGGCATTGCTGCAAAAGTAGGTAGGTGTAACTTATTTTAAAGCCTCTAATTAGTTATAATTAACATAAGCTGCAAAATAATAACATAGTCATTATAAAACATGTTGCTTAGTTGATGCTTTAACTCTTTAATTTTAGTTTTTAGAAAAGGTCATAGGCAATATAAGCCAAAGGAAATAGGACAAAACTTAATACCATGTTTACGGTCATGAACATACCAGGCGCAGAGAAACAAGATGTATTTGAAGTTCTTCAAGTGGGTTAGCAGGTCCCATGTTTTAGGAGGGTTATGTTTGGATTCCTCACTCTGCCCTTATTGAGACACAGAGCTTCCTGAGATTTACAAGGACTATTGTTTTCCCTACCTATGAAAATAGAGCGTGTGTGTATGCACATAAAATGCTCACACAGACCTTATGAAACTCAGGTTATCAAGTTTTGAAAACAGATGAAATCAGAATCAGGTAAACATAACGTTTGCTGATGCATGCGCACCAGTTTTACAATGAAATACAACATGAAGTAATTCCAACGGCTCTCAAACCATGCTGTTCTCTGAACAAGTTATCTGTTTTTGTATTGATGGAGAAACAACTTTGGGGCCCCTCTATTGGTTAAGCATCGATTAAGGGTCCAGTTGTTGGTTTTGGTTCAGGTCATGATCTCACGGTTTGTGTTTTCAAGCCTCATGTTTGGCTTTGGGCTGGCAGGGTGGAGCCTGCTTGAGATTCTCTTTCTCACTCTCTCTCTCTGCCCCTCCCCTGCTTGTACTCTCTCTCTCTCAAAATGAATAAATAAACTTAAAAAAATAACTTTAGGGGCGCCTGGGTGGCTCAGTACGTTGAGCATCTGACTTCAGCTCTGGTCATGATATCATGGTACATGGGTTTGACCCCTACATCGGGGCTGACAGCTCAGAGCTGGAGCCTGCTTCAGATTCTGTGTCTCCTTCTGTCTCTCTACTCCTTCCCTACTCACGCTCTGTCTCCCTGTCTCAAATATAAACATTTAAAAATAATAGCTCTAAAGATTATAAGCTGGATCAACTACTTTGGACAGCAATATGGAAATAAGGATCACTGGCTTTTGAATGAGCAAATCTCATTCTGGAAATTTGTTTTAGAGAAGTAATCTGAAATGCAGTTTCATGTACCAAAATTGTAACAATAATACATTATATAATACCAGCCAGCATGTGTTGAGTGTGCTGAACTCATTTTTTTCTATGGATTTTAACTCAGTCTAACAGCAGTTGCCATGTAGATACTATTTATTATCTGCCATCTTAAGAAATAAAGAAAACCCTAAGAGTTAGAATTATTAATAACTAACACCACATTTCAAATAGGAAATGGCATAGCTGAAACAAGAACCCAAGTCAGCCTGCACTTATGCTTTTACTAGTGCACTTTTTAGAGCATGGTTTATATTAATGGAAAATCAGAGGCAGCCTAAATGCCCAATAATAAAAGGAAGTTTAAGCACCACAAAGCTATAGATATAAGATGGGATAGAAGAAAGACAAAAATTAAATTTAATCAAATATTGTAATGCCATGGGAATGCTTAGGATATAAAATTATTGTATGAAGGAAAACTCAAAAATATTCACATTAGAGAAATACAGGTGCAATATGAACATAATTTTGTTGTGACTTTGACAAAATTTGGCAAGTATTAATAAAAATGATTCTTGAGTTTTGTCTCTTTATCATATCCATTACATTAAGTTGTTTATAAGAAGCATGCATTGCTCTTCTAATAATAAAAATAAACTCTTTAGCTATTGTTGTAGTTGTTATCGATTTCAAAATTTCTCACCTGTTAAGCAGGGCTACGTAAAACTGAAAATGAGGGAAGTTAATGCAGGCTCTCTGATAAGAAAGTGGAACATGCCCCCTAGTGGTCACCATGTTTTTAAAGTTCTTTATTACCTCCTGAGATATGTTTCCTGAGAGTGATCATTTACTTTAATCTGATATTTGATGGCAGTGGGAAGTTAATGGCCATCATGCTACCAGGACAAATAGCAATGGTTTCTAATTATGGTTTGAGTTTTTTGGAATACTTTACTTGTCCCCCACTTTGGCGAAATTTTTACATCAGGTCACTTTATGGATATTTAGCAATATTTTAAAATTATACTCATTTCTCTATTTTGTTTGCTAACTTTTTAAATACATCTTTATTTTTTAGGGTTTTCTAGAGTGAAATGTAGCTTTATTTTTACAAAGGCTAAATTCACTTGTAATTTAAGTAAAGTGCTTTATTTCTGAAGCCAACCTGTTGTCGATGCTAAAAATTAGTCAAAATATAATGATGAAAAGAGTCATGAAATGATATGGAAAGTAATGGTGTATAAAGACATATCTAAATGGTGAATAAATGTATGTGCATATTGTAGAAAATCACAATACCTTAATGACGGGTATTATGTTATTGTTACTATGATCGTATTATTTGAGCAATAGAAGAGACACAGATAACACATTCCTAGTTGGGGAGATTTAACATTGTAAAGACATTAATTCTTCCCAAATTCAAAGAAAAATATAATATACGTCCTATAAAAATCCAGTAGGAGGCAAGGTTCGGGGCTTTAAAGTTTGGCTTCAGATCTTAACCTTAATGTCTACTTGCTATATAACTTAAACGATATGACTTAATGGTTCTGAGTCTCAATGTTCTTCTTCGTGTAATATTCATGATAACCATGCAATGTCTGCTTTAGAGAAGTATGAGATTTAAATGATGCCAGGAACTCTTGGCATGAGGAAGAACTCAATAAACCATAGTAGAATGGTTTATTGATTTTAATTTGTTTCCCTTCAGAATACTAACAAAGCTATTTTTTTTAATAATAATAAAATTCTCCTAGAAGAGGTACTGAGAATAGGTAAGATATTCCTGAAAAATAATAAAAATGAGGGACATTAGCCCTCCCCAAGTAAATGTACACCCATAGAGAACCATCAAATGCATCATTGCATGTCTATAAAATGGAGTACTGTTTTGCTGATAAAGGTAACCAGGTAGAAACATATAACAGAGTTATAGAAGCATATAACATATGGGGCGCCTTGGGTGACTCAGTCAGTTAAGCATCTGCCTTCGGCTCAGGTCATGATCTCGGGGCTCATTAGTTTGAGCCCCGCATCGGGCTGTGTGCTGACAGCACAGAGCCTGCTTTGGATTCTCTCCTCTCTCTCCTATATCTGTCCCTACCCTGCTTGTGCTCTCTCTCACAAAATAAATAAACCTGGGAGGGAGGGAGGGAGGGAGGGCGGAAGGAAGGAAGGAAGGAAGGAAGGAAGGGAGAGAGGGAGAGAGAGAGAAAAAGAAAGAGAAAGAAAGAAAGAAAGAAAGAAAGAAAGAAAGAAAGAAAGAAAGAAAGAGGGAGGGAGGGAGGAAGGAAGGAAGGAAGGAAGGAAGGAAGGAAGGAAGGAAGGACAGACGGATGGACATAAAATTCCCTTAGCAGGAAGTTAGGTTTTACAGCTGGTATATAGAGCTAAATTTACTTATAATTCCAAATTATTCTTAAAAAAATCTCTCAGAAAGGGGTCACACTGGAGAATATGGGCCTGAGTAAATCAGTTGATTTCTATATAAAGACACAACATATTTTAACTACATCAAATTTTGTGCTGCAAAAGCTCATACTAGAAAAGTCATTGAGTGGTCCTAGGAACTTGAACCAACAGTAGGAACAAAAGAAGTGAAAGGACAATTCTTACCTACACTGATGCAGAAACAGTCTGCTTTTTTTTAACAGAAATGCCTGTACAGTGTTTATTTTTTCCTACATTGTTTTTCTTTCCAAGTTATCTATATTTCGCTTTAAGTTACATGTATGCATAGTAGAAAGATATCCATGATAAAAAAAAATTGTAGAACTGTATTAGAACATGCTGCTCTAAAGATGCAAACTTAATATACACACATTATAAAAGTGGATCAAACTATTCATAAAATGGTGTATTGTGTATATTTATATATTTAAGGAATTATACATTTATAAAAGAAAGTTACAAAGAATATAAATCAAGCTGTTAATTTGTGACTGTTTCTATGGAATAAATTCAGGTAGGAAGAGGGATTTCTTTTATGTATCTTTGGATATTCAAAGAGTGTATGTTAATTTCACAATGAAATAGCATACATGTGTTAAATAAATGAAATAAAAAGAGGAACTAACAATTTTTAAAAGAAAACTTTTGGAGAATTCTTTTTTAACATATGACAAATTAGGAAGTAGGTAAAGACAGAACAAGATAGGATAATTTGCCACAGCTTAGATTAATAATTGCATTCAAAGTATTGTATAACTATATCTATAAATGTATATTTTGTTTATGTGTGTATGTGTATTATAGTTATTAATTTCAGTCTGCTTCCTAGTTCCTAGAATTCACCACTGCCTGTCCATCATTGTTGGTATTGCCCTGGTTGAATGAAGAAATGGCAAACTGTCTTTGGGATAAATTGAATGCATGGATATAATTTGTTTAAGCCAGATACTGTTTTTTAAATTTGCCGTCAATTAACAATTCATAATTCATGAGATTTGTTTTTTTGGTTTCCCCTATAAGAAGAAATCTAGAATATTTAGTCCACATTTCCATATGGCAATTAGCTTCAGGAAATTAGAGATGAGTGGATATCTCCTTTGTAGATATGGCATGTGTCCTGTTTTCTGTAGTCCCAACCAGCCAAGTTTGACTCATTTATGTGAACTGCCTGACCTTTGATATTGATTGTCATTAATGTGTCTCTTATTATTATGGCCTAAAACTGGTCTGGAGTTACTTTCAAACTGCCACTCCTATTCTATTTACCAAAGATAATTATATCACTATTGGGTTTAAATAAGGCACTTAAAAAATCTGCCATTGTTCTTCTCCATTACTTATTTTCTTTTTATGTGCCTTACTTTGTCTAGAGTTGCTTCTCATTATTCTCTGCTATACTACAAATGCATACCTTCTTCTCATTCAATGAAGTGAATGTTTACTGAGTGCGAACCACATGCCAGGCTCTTTGCTAGGTGCTGTCGATATAAAGATTTCATAGTGGAGGCTAGAACATTAAATTATTAAATTGCAATTAAATTGCTGTAGCTGATGATAATAGAGCACTGGGAAAACCAACTAATTTTACCTGTAGAGGGGTTAGTCAAAGAAGGCTTAATAGGGGTTAAATTAAATTACTTAAGAGTTGATTTTTGGAAATAAGTTTGGTTTTGAACTTGAGGATATGTAGCCATTATATATGGATTAACTTTCTATTGAGTGATACCTTAGCAGGCAACTATTTACTGTAGCTTAAAAGAGGAAAATGTAAAGTTAAAACATCCATTGAATGTTTTTTCAATGCATATCATCTACAAAAAAATCTGTACAGCATAGCACATTAACATTGAAATGTAAATTTTGTAATATAATTACTAATAACTCTATTGTCAGGTCATTATTTATTAAATTTTGATATTTACAATCTGTGCATTAATTTTAGACGTGCTAGCATCTTGTAATGAATGCATACATTACTTATAAAAATAAAACTCACAGGGAATAAGAAAAATAAGTGTTTCTGCATGTGTATCCTGAAATCCCCAATTACTTCAGATCCAGCAATAAAAAGTGACCGGAGAATGGTAGTACTAATGAATGTTAGAGCTCCCTCTGCTGCTTCATTTTATTATTGCATGTTTCTTTTCAAAAGCACTATAAACTTAAGATTCCATTCTTAGGAGGAAAAAAAAACAGTCTTACTAAACTCACCCTTGTAATTTTAATAGCAATGTGGTATTTTGTAATCAAAGGAATATTCTGAACAACATAGATTATCTTAAATTTAGATATTTAAAAAAAAC
Organism: Panthera tigris; assembly: GCF_018350195.1. NCBI lineage: Eukaryota > Metazoa > Chordata > Mammalia > Carnivora > Felidae > Panthera > Panthera tigris. Next base: position 84,938,056 of record NC_056661.1, read on the forward strand.
AAAAAGGAAATTAAGAAATTTGGCACTTTTATCAGAGATTTCTCAAATATAAAATATAATTATTTAAATAAATCAAGATTGGGGCACCTGGGTGGATCAGTTGGTTAAGCGTCCGACTTCGGCTCAGGTCATGATCTGGCAGTCTGTGAGTTTGAGCCCCGTGTCGGGCTCCGTGCCAACAGCTCAGAGCCTGGAGCCTGTTTCAGATTCTGTATCTCCCTCTCTCTGACCCTCCCCGATTCATGCTGTCTTTCTCTGCCTCAAAAATAAATAAACGTTAAAAAAACAAAAAAAAAAAAATAAAATAAATCAAGATTATATGTTATACAAGGTTACAATATGAGTTCAGACACACTTTTCTTTCCTAAGTCAATATATACTTTGCACTTTTTTTCATTACATCTTAAGTTATGCTCTCCAAGTAAGAGAATACCTCAAAGAATGAAGAGATTATACTATTAAATGCTTTGTATATATAATATACAGATATATATAAACGCTTTATATATATCTGTATATTATATATATGTAAATAAAATATATTTTTTTATTTAGAGAATGAACGATAGCTGTCAGGATGGCTCTGTACTTCTCACTGAAAGCCAACTCATTCATCAGAATATGCTCTGCTACACATTCTGTCCCTTCATCTGTACCAACCATTTCTTGCCTCTCTTGTGCTCCTTTCTCATACTGTCTCCTATATATTTTTATGTTTCCATTTGTTGGCAAGGGCACCAGCACACCATGTTTCTAAAAACATGAATTTCTGAATATTTATCATAACTGGTCCAATCGTTTTCTAATAAGATCCCTTCAAGTTTATTGCAAGGCCAGCACATCGTGTTACCAAAATCATGAATATTGGACTTTATCACAGCTGATCCATATATTTTCTATTAAGAACTTCAACTGCCATATAAAAATTTGAACTATCCGTATTTCCTTTTATGTTTCCAGTGAGCAAGTTGATCTGAAAGCTGGACTCCCTTGCTAATGCTTTACTTTGAAAATAATTTTTTTACTGTACAAATTTGATCCTGAGCTTTCCTTTAAATTCTTAAGTCTTTTCCAAAGTGGTATACAGCATGTTTAAGTCCCTCCTGACTTTTAAAAAATATATAAATAATCCAAAACAAAACAGAATAATTTTCCTTTGAACTTGCTTATGTGTTTAATGTCTGATTTCCAACTCAGCTTCTCGAAGCAGCTGTCTACATTCGATTTCTTCACTTCTTCACTTCCTGCTTCCACTTCTGCTTCATCCTCAGACTCTACAAGAACTTGTTTGGCATATCACTAGTGACTTCCATATCCTAGTCCAATAGATATTGTTCAGTTCTTACCTTTCTGAATCTACTTTTTTTTTTTTAGAATGGGTAATCCCTCCTTAAAATTTTCATATCTTTTGATTTATACAGCCTTTTTCATTCCTGCTTCTCTTCCTACATTTCAAATTCAGCTTTATGTCTGGTTTCCAACTCTTACTAGCTCTGTGGTCTTAGGCAAGTAGGTTACATGATCTGTATATAGAATTCAGCTTTTTCATATAAAAATGGACATAAGTATACCTACTTCTCATAGTTATTGAGAAAATTAAGTGGCGGTATATATGAAGTATCTAATGGTATGTTCTGTTAGAGGCAACTCTTTTTGTTATTTATTTTTTTTATATTCACCTAAGATTTAGAGAGTAATTAAGCAAAATATCCCAAACAAAATGTTAGTTAGAAATATGAACCAAACAAAATATGACTTTCTTGCAAATTCTAACTTGGGAAAAGGAATGCAAAATATACGTATTTTTTATCTTAGTAAATTAATTTGGTTATATTATTACCTGAATATCTTTGAAACTGTTTTGGGAAGATCTTTATTTAATAAATTTATAACATTTTAAGAATCTTGGAATTGGAGTAGTGTGCAAAAGAAATTAAATATGACTTAGATCCCAAGCATTCATTGTTTTTAAATTATCTTACACATGCTTTGAAAAAGAAGTCTACACAATTGCTTCTATGTGAACCCTTTTTTCTGCTGAAGTCCATTCTTCTGTTAAAGTGACGATGTCCAACTCTGTATAGCTAGTGAAGTTGTGATATGTAAGCAGCTTTTCATTAGCTTTGTAGCTTTGAACAAACTTCTTATATGATCTAACCTCAAACAATCTTCAGCTCTAAAAACAGAAGGCTGTTAATATTGATAAAATGATTTGCTGACATAATGCAGCCCCATCTGGCCATCACGTTCTCAAACTCTATTTCCTCTTTCTATATTTACCTATCAGGATGATAACTCTGGCTTGTTTATATGTTTATGTTCTCCTAGGAATGACAATCTCTTTTTTATGGTTGCAGCTATCCTATTAGAGCCCTTCCATAAAACACTATATAAAGAAGAGGAAGGAAATTACATTTTAAATCTGATTAAAATGCTCTGGCATTTGCAAACATATGATTATATTACATTCTAATAAAATTATGCAATAGTTTAATGAACTTGAAGAACTCATCAACTGAGCATGATGTTTTGTATTGAATTAATCTCAGAAATTTGGGTTTAGCTCTGCCTTTTCCTTGTTGCTCTTTCCTGTGTGGTTCTCTGTCCTGTAAATTCTAGACATGTTGACCTCCCCACATTCCCAACTCTATCTCATCCCTTTAATTCAGGCAGATCACCAGGCTTTTCATGGGTTTTGCCTTCCTGTGCTGTGACATTACAGCAAACAAAGGGCTGTGACATTACAGAGCTTGTTTCTCTTTCTTCAGACATCACTGTTCTGTGCTGTTATCCAATGTGTCAGGCAATTGGTTTTTGTTGTTGTTGTCATCAATTTTCTTAATGTTTATTTTTGAGAGAGACAGAGACAGAACACAAACAGTAGAGGGGCAGAGAGAGTGGGAGACACAGAATCCAAAGCAGGCTCCAGGCTCTGAGTTGTCCACACAGAGCCCAACCCCGGGCTCGAACTCACGAACCATGAAATCAAGACCTGATCGTGACCTGAGCTGAAGATGGACACTTAACTGACTGAGCCACCCCACTACCCCTGATGTGTCAGACAATTGAATCATATATTTTGTCTCGTTCTTTCTGGGATTTTCTGTTTTTTGTTTTTGTTTTGTCTTATTTTTTCCTAAGCTAGTTGGTAAAACCAGTCTTGGATAGTCCATCATGAACAGAAGTGATTGAGAGTTGACGTCTTTTAACTATAGTAATTAGCCTATTATTACTGAGGGTTCTGACACAGAACAGACTTGTAATATATTACAAGCCCTGATTATGTATAAATGATATAAATAAGAAAAGGCAGAAAGGAGGATAGAATTGGTATAAGAAGGCTATTTCCCTTACATCTTTATTGCAAGGGTTAAACATCAAATAAACACTGTATCAAATAATAGAGGTTATAAAGGTAACCACCAAAAATCAATACAATTAACTGAAATTGGAAGGTACAGATGAAGGAGAGAAGGAAGGAAAGTAGAATGTATTAATTTCATCATTGTTCATAGTAGGGAGTTAATCAATAGAAATTTATGTGCATTGTACCTCACAGCTACTAATGTAATTATTAAAATGAATACATAGACCACTCGGTTAATAAATACACACACACACACACACACACACACACACACAGATTATATAATAAAAGATTGAGGCAAAAAAACCAGTAAAAATTAAAAGCATTACCTAAAATATGATGCCAGAATCAAAATCAAATATGGTTTCATACCAGTAAATATTGACTAGCTAAAATCATACATCGAAGGAAATCAGTCTCTCACTGAATCATAAAGTAAAATGTTATGCATTTGAAGGAAAGTTCAGCAAGGCCTTGGTGGAGCCCATGAGCCAAGTTGCTTGTCCAGGGAGTCCCTTGTTTACCAAGAGTTGGTTTCTCTTGGGATCCCTGCTGCCTCCAATCTTTGGCTGGGGCTGCCTGTGGGAAGTGTGCCCTGGCACACGCATACTCAGTGACAGATTTCAGAGTACACATGCTGGGTCCTTGGTCAATTATGTTCTCCCAGTTGGAGGTCTAAGAGGCCTGTTCTCTCTGGGTCATAAAGAAGCATTGTTTCAGAGACCAAAATAAAAATAAAAGCAAAAACAAAATGCCAGAATACTATTTAAGCCTATGCAACAGACTCAAATAAACTTGAAACCATGGATCATTTCCTGAGCATGTGATGGTATCTCCTCACAAATACCATGGTGCTTTGCAATTCCGTTTTGGCATGTTTCACACTTATTTTAAATGTCTGTAATGTATGTAAATGAATAATATTATACTTTCTATAATATAAATTACATAAATTATATTTGTCATTAATCCATTAAATGATCACAGATAAATAGCCAGAATGGACAGACATTCAGAAATGTTTATGGGGCTTTGGTTTTATGGGGGGGAGGCAGAAATTCATATTCATTCCAGCCTTTTGTCCTATTCCTTGATCCTTCATACTGAGTGATTCATTTACCAATGTTATATGGGAAAAAACAATTCTAAAAATTAGAAAAAATATCGTGAGAAATCATTAGAAATTGAATGTCACAAAAGTAATGCTGTAAAAAAAATTCTAGAAAATTGTATGCCTTGTTATCTTTAAATGCAATAAAATGTACTACAACCTAGAATGGAACATTCAACTGATAAGGCAGAGAAAGGCAAATTATGTTTTAAATATTGTGGATAGATAAATGTTTGTGTAACAGTTCTAAGCTTTTACAAAATGGGCTAGAAATACACTACATATTCTGGGGATTATGTGTACTATGTTTGTTAATTATTATTTCCTTAGCGAATATTACAGCCAAAATAATAATAATAATAATAATAATAATAATAATAATAATAATGATGTAGTTTAAGACAAAGGACAAAAGCAATATTGGATAGATGTCAAATTTTAGTGGAGTCCACATGGCTTTTGAATGAGCCTAAGTTTAAGTTCCCAAATCTCGATTGCTTGACACAGTCTCCCATGAATGAAGTCTCAGGAGTGTTCTTAAACAATAAATCTAATTTTAGTGGGAGAGTAGCCCTCAGCAGTTAAATCTTCATGGTGCTGATAACTGATCACTATCTCTGGAGGAAGTTGTAACCTTTTCTTATACGTGCTCCTCTTATATGTTACAGCCCCTCTGTTTTCACACACATTCAGTCTGACCATGGTGTTTGCTCCTTATCTCCTGTGGGACTGACATTAACAACTTCATATGCATGAACTCCATAGTCATCAAATGATGCTTCAAACAGAGGCTGCAGAATCTAGTCTAAGATAAAATATTTGTCTCTGCTATTAATTCAGTGTAATTAGGTATCCTCTTTGTTTTTCTCATCTTTCCATTCTGGCCAATGGCATCCTTAAAAAGTGAGTGGTCACAGGCAAGTGTCTAAATGCTACAGAAGTGGATATTGTTGTTCAGAGTCTTCAAACTTAGAGATCAGCTGGTCTGCTTGCCAAGTTGTGCTTTTAGCATATTTAAAACACCAGTGTTTTTTTGCAGTATATGGTCCTGGATTAACAACCTCCTGATAATTTTTTTCATATCTTCTGAGAATGGCTCAGTCCTAGGGCTGATTTATGGTTCCACATGCACAACTTAGATGAATCTGATCATACCTAGGCTTTCATTTTTAATCAAATTTCTTTTCATTGTTCAGAAAACTCTTGGGTGGGTAGAAACAAGGATTAATGTATTACTTTTTAGAAATGGTTAATGATTCTCAGAGGCTTTGTGTAAGTTAGCTATATGGACATAAATCAGTAGAAAATCAGTCTTGCATTTACATAGATGACAGAGTAATTTGTAAATAAAAATATCTCATTTGTACTGTTGTAATTATACACAACATGCATACATTACCTTTTACAAAATTAAATAATTCATTTAAAATTTTTATGAATGTTGAGACATACTTCAGAAGCATTTTTACATGATTTGTTTCTAGTTTTACAATGGTTTTAAATTTACAGAAAAAAATTGCAAAGATAATATGAGGAGTTTCCAAATACTCTGTACTCAATTTTCCCCATTTTTAGTATCTTATATAGTTTGGCACATATATCACAACTAATGAACTGATGCTAATATATTGTTATGCATGGAAGTCTATACTTAATTCAGACTTTCTTTGTTACTACCTACCATCCTTTTTCTGTTCCAGGATTAAATTTATTTGTCATGTCCTTGGAAGCATATTTCAGTTATTTTTTAGCTTTTAGTATCTTTCAAAATATAATCATGTGTATAACCTATCAGAATTGGAAATTAATTGCTAATTAATTTTAACATTCGGATGCTATATATTAAGTGAGAATTTATATAATTTTTAAAATTAATGTTTAATTTTTATTAAAAATATGTAAAAGCATATCATGACATCAAGTAACTAAATATGGTATCAATCACACCATGATATTGGAATATTTGGAAAGCACAAAGTAACAAAAAAAAATCCTCTGTAAATTCCTACTGCCCAGAGGTGGTGACTTAACATTTCATCATTATTTCTGCCCTGCTTTTATCTAACCATATTTTCCTTACCAACTGGCAATCATATTGTTTATGCAGGTTATTACTCTGCTTTTTGCTACTTAAAATGTAGATTGTTTACAAAAAAGCATTTTCTTGGTGACAAAATATTATATTTCTATATAAACCCTTACTTTAAAATGTATTTATCTGGGGCACCTGAGTGGCTCAGTCAGTTGACCATCCAACTCTTGATTTTGGCTCAGATCATGATCCCAGGGTCTTGGATCAAGTCCTGTATCAGAGTCTGTGCTCAGTGTGGAGCCTGCTTAAGATTCTCTCCCCCTCTCTCTCCCTCTCTCTCTCTCCCTCTGTCCCTCTCCCATGCTTGCATGCTGTCTCTCCCTCTGAACTAAAAACAACAACAACAACAAAAACAAAAATATTTTCCATTTCAATATTCTTCTCTTTGTATATAAGTTCTAAATGAATTTTTAAAAAACATTATTGAGGTACAATTGATACATAAAACACTGTATCTATTTAATACATACAATTTGATGAGTTTGCAGAAATCATCACCACAGTCTATGCCTTAAGCTTATCTATCACCTCCTAAAGTTTCCTCTCACCCTCTTTATTTATTTTTTTAAATTTCATTGAGAAGAACACTTAACATTTCCACATTTCTTCAGGAGCCATTTATTTTTTTACTACTTTACAAACAGAATTTCAGTGCACCAAAAACACATCTAGTGCATTTAATACTAACTCTCTAATAAGGCATTAGACTGGTTATCTGAGGGGTGCCTGGGTGGCTCAGTCAGTTGAGCGTTTGACCCTTGACTTCTACTCAGGTCATGAGTTCAAGCACTCCATTGGGCTCTATCTACACTGACACTGTGGAGCCTGCTTGGAATTCTCTTTCTCTCCCTCCCTCTCTCTGCCCCTCTCCCACTCACTCTCGCTCTCAAAATAAATAAATAAACTTAAAAAGAGAATTATAGATTATTTGAAATAAATTTCTACACTAAAGAATGTGACCATTTTAATATTTTGAAAACATTGACAAGTTCCAAAATTATTGTACCTAAAGACAGACACTGTGTGAAAGTGTTTTCTCAGTACTCTTTCTAATACTGGGCATTTTTCTTAAAAACACATAATAATAATAATTTGCTAAATAAACACTGTGTTCATTTGCACGCTTGAAATTAACATTGTAATATTTTCAAATGTTTCTAGCTATTGCGGTTCCTTCAATTTAAACTACATTTATATCCTTTACCCACTTATCTATTGTGACATTGGGATTTATCTTACCAATTTTTGTTAGTGCCAAATAAATTAAATTTTTATCTCATATATTTTGTATTTATATTCAAGTAAATTCAGTGGTTTGGACACATAAAGACATGAAATGTTTTCTCAAAGTATTAGTATTTTCATCTGCAGTATCTTCTATTGCTTTAGAGGTGAAAACATACTCAGTATTCACTTATTGATAATCATGACGTTTCATTTATTTTCTTCTGTCTGTTGTAAGAGTCAATATACCACTGGCCCTCAGCTCCTCCAGTTCTTGACAGATATGCAAAGAATATAAGGCTTTGACCCCTCTTTGCCTATGCTTTTCTTGGGGTTGTATTTGCAGCCAGCAGCCTTGGGGATGAGATAACCTATGCCCTCAGACAAAGATCAGGCTTGTCTACTGCTGTCTCTAAGAGCAGTAAATTCCTTGAGCTCAGTATTTTTCAGCTAATGAAAGCCCACTGAATACACAGTGTCTACCTGGGCCTCTCCACATAACCCCAGTGGGATTTGGGCGTGAGTAAGGAGGACCTAGGCAAATAAGATGCTTTTGCTACTTGTATTATACCTAATACTCTTTGTCTTTGATCCTGGAATGTTGGGTCTTTTGCCAGCATCCATGAAACAGCAGCAAGCTAACTTGCTAGCTTTTATGTAGGATTAAACTCTAGATTCTGATGATTTTGACAAGAATGAAATGCAGACACAGACGTAACTGTCTGGAAGGGGAAGATGGAGGGCCTGGGTAGGCTGGGTTTGAGGCTATGAGAAGACTTCCTAGGATTAGTTAATATATGCTTTTGCCAAAGAGATGGGTGAAATGGAAGAATAAGGACTTCCCCCACCTCCAGTGTCCTGCTGTGAATGAGTCTGAGCAGCAAGAGGTAGGATTGAAACACGTTGTCCAAGTGGCTCCCTCTTTGTCCCACAGGAAGAGGAGAAAGGATGCTATCATGACAAGGGGGCACTAAGGGACCCTATAGCTTGAATAAATGCTGCCCACAATGAGAATATAGAAATTTAAATGTAAAGATGACATTAAAAGGTTCTTAGACCTGAGAGATCAAGAGACCAAAAGCCACTTGAAACTGAAAATAAATGCAAAACCTATGCCATTACCCCTCCCAACCCACCTCTCTCTATCATTTATCCTCATCTCATCTGATTTAAGAAAAAGGCTGAATAAGCTGGGGAACTTAGGAGAGGAGAAGGACTCAAACTTTTATACCTCTGTTGAATACATCCACTCAAGTCACATTCTGTGTGGCTCTGTTGCAGTGGATGCTTAAGAACAAGGGTGGCCGAAGTTCCAAGAACTGCAAGGAGGAACCATAGCAGTAGAGGAGGGGAGGGTCTGTAGAGAAGAGTCCCTTGATTTGAGTGTTTAGTAGAGCCTGGAGGTACACATGGAAGGAGGGAATGCTGACTCTGGAGTTAGGGACCACTAATGTCCTCTGGTACCTCACTTCCATACAACCTAGCCTTCCCATCTCTTCACTTCCCATGTTCCAGTGGTTGAATAGCACGATCTCTGAGTGCCTGTGGCCATAGCCTCCAACAAATGTATGTTAGCCCCCTTGGTCTGTGTTCTCCAGGAGAAGTGGACCTGGATTTAACAGACCAGGTTTGGGCAAAGAACAGTGAACAAAGAAAATTAAAGCAATCTCCTGGATGGGGCCTTTGAGGCTATTCAACGTGCTGTCATTGTGGCTTCCACTGTTACGTATATAAATGAAATTCCTTGTTCTGTAAATGCTCACGAAGTCCAGAGTGAATTCTTCCATTCAGCTATTTCCCCACATGGGGAAGTGACCCCTGTCTCCTCTTGTGTGTGCTCTAGCAAAAACAATGTAGAATCCAGTAGGAAATGGGAAAATCACAATTATCATGATTATTTAGATGACCATTGCCACACAAGGAGAGGCAATTTCCTTGTACAAGGATGACACCTGCCTGAAGCAAGTAAATTCCTGCTAAAAACGGTTGGAGGATGGGTGAGGAGTTTGGTCCTGCTGCAGCTTAGCACCTGAAACTTGGTGGTTTTGAGTCTCCCACACTGCCTGATGGCCTCATTTTAGGGTAGGTCAAATCAGACACTATGACTAATAAGGGCTCAGCAAGCCTTGCTAATCAAATAGAAATGATATGGCCAGCCTTTCCCTGATGTCACCTTGGTTATACATAAAGTGGTAGCAGCTATCCTTTTAAGCCCAAGTAGTCTTAGATAACACCATGTGTGACAAGTGACACTGGAGCTACTGAGCGATCCTGCCCATGTGACTTAAACCAATGTAATATGATTCAAGTAAAGTTTAACAGAAAATCCTGAACTGGAATGCCTTGAGCCCCTTCAAGTAATGTTTGTATGTAAGGGAATATTGGTCATGGGATATCTCCCCGGAGGTTGCTTTTTGGCTCATTCATTGCCTGCTGTAATTATTGTCAATAACAGGGGCACCTGGGTGACTCAGTTGGTTGAGGATCCAACTTTGGCTCAGGTCGTGATCTCGCAGTTCATGTGTTTGAGCCCTGCGTCGGGCTGTGTGCTGACAGCTCAGAGCCTGGAACCTGCTTCAGATTCTGTGTCTCCCTCTCTCTCCACCCCACCCCTGCTTATGCTCTGTCTCTCTCTGCCTTTCAAAAATGAATAAACATAAATTTTTTTTTAATTATTGGCAATAACAGTAAAGATCAGCAGGTGCCTCGAGTGGGTCTCCATGTGGTAAGATTTATCTTATATCACATTCTACATCTGTTCTTTCAAGCCTTGACAATATGAACCTTACTGTTTGTAGGCTTAACTCTTAATATATAAACCCAAGTCTTAACAGGTAAAATAATATTTGTTTGTTTGTTTATGTGTATTTATTTATTTTGAGAGAGAAAGAGAGCAGGGGAGGGACAGAGAGAGAACCCCAAGCAGGCTCTATATGGCCAGTGTGGAGCTGGACATGCAGCTGGAACCCATGGAACCATGAGATCATGACCTGACCCCAAACCAAGAGTCAGATGCTTGGGGCACCGGGTGGTTCAGTAGGTTGAGCGTTCCAACTTCGGCTCAGGTCATGATCCTGCATTTCGTGAGTTCTAGGCCCACATGGGGCTTGCTACTGTCAGCCTATCAGTGCAGAGCCTGCTTTGGATCCTCTGCCCCCCTTTCTCTACCCCTCCCCCACTCGCGCTCTCCCCAAAATAAATATATATTTAAAAAAGAGGTTCTCAACAAACTGAGTCACCCAGGTGCCCCTAAAATACTTTTATCTTTAAAAAGAAAAAGTATTTTATTCAATCTACTGTTGTCAGAAATCTAATTTTAGAATCATAGCTAAACAATTACTTCTTTGTTCTACCATGATATTCACCCTCCTGGGAACTTAAGTCAACCTTTTGAGGAGTAAACTAAATCACATTGATGTAGAACTACAGAGTAACATGATTTATGGGGATTGTTTTAAAGGTGTGAATTTTTTTTTCCTCTTGGATTATAGTTGATTATAAACAGTGGCTTAAAGAACATGCCCTATTAAGGATACAGATGCTTTGAAGAAGATTCCCTCAGAATTTATAATCAACCATGTGTTAGGTAGAGTAGAAAAGAGTAGGGAGCTGGAAATGGAATAACACTGAGTCCCCAGAAGCAAAACTCTTTCAATGCTGAGATTTGAGCCAGCAGTGGAAATGTGAATTTAGTATAGAATCTGTGCAGCATAAAATACCAAATTCAGTAGGAAAAATAACTTTGTGAAAACTGTTTTACAAAATTATGAAAAATAAAGTTGTTTCCTTACCTCTTATCTTTGAAAAAGTAATTTCCAGATTGTTTAAAATCTAAATGAGGGACCTACACTATAAAGTAAAATGAATAAAATAAGAAGTGTTTCATAAACATGTCAGAAACCACAAACTGAAAGATGAGAATTTAGTGGATCTATTTCAAAACAAAATTTTCTTTAAAGATAAATTTTGCAGATGTTCGAAGAACTTTATATATGTATTTTTAATGGAAAAGGAAATTAGAATTTCCACTAAGTATGATCAATTTATATGCTTTAGAGATGTTCATCTTCATTAGTAATAAGAGAAATGAAAGTAAAACAAAAGAGAGAGACAAATTACATAATATCCATTATATAGTCAGAGAATTCATCTTTGGATAAGCCAGTGTTGATGGGGATGTGACATGGAAGTAGAAACTTGGGAAGCTATTCTAGAGTGCACTCGGAATTATTAAGTGAAATTAAACTTGTCTGTATCTTAATACCCTATAATATCTCTCCTGAAAACATCTCACCCAGAGGAACCCCTGCACAGATTATACATCTTAAAGGATATGTAGAAAGACTTTTTTTTTTTCATTACTGAATGTGTTAATTGTAGGGAGCATAACTGTCTATCCCTAGGCAAGTAAATAGATGCAACTTGGCAAATGCATAAGAAAGAATAATGTAGAGGCACAGTATCAGAAGCCTCAATGTGCATATGTGGGTCTATCTATTTATCTCTGTCCATCTATCCGTGTATCTGTCGAGAGAATGCAGCATGCATTGTTCTTAGTATAATTTTAAGTTTAAAACAATAACAGAATAACAGAATGAAGTTTGTACCATAATTTCACTTATGGAAATTAAAATACACACACAAACATTATTGTATATATATTTTTGTATTGTATATATATTTTTTGTATTTTGTATATATTATTATTATTGTATATATATATTTCAATTTAAATATCTAATTGTATATTTTTTTCAATTTAAATATCTATATATTCAACACATCATAGTTGGCCACTAATGTCAGAAGAAGAACGAGAGAAAAGATGGGTGATGGGGAGAAATGAAATGACCTTAAATGAGAAAAAATCCCTAGCACAGACCAATGAATATCATTTTTCATGAACCAGAGGGTGTGATAAACTCAACTCTGCACTCTAGTTGATAACCAAACATGGGAGAGGGTAGATGCTGGTCAAAAACCTCTTCAAAACCTCTAAATTTCAGAAAAGATGCTAAGTAGTAGAGGCTTTTAATGTCTTAATTCAAGTTGTTAATTAATTTGGGGACTTTGGGATACTAAAATAAGTTTAAAGATGGTTTGTAATATTTCCAAGCATATCACCATCTTAAAGCTGACAAATGCAATGATCATAAAGTGGCAACTTCTGTTTTTACTAAGCTCTAAAGTTTTTTTGAAGATACTTTAGAGGATAAGTGGATGAAACTTTGGCATCCTCTTTAAACAGGCATTTCTTATATATTTGGCTTCTTAAGATTTATACCAATGCAAAAATACATCATAAAAAATCATCACAATTTTATAATTTATTAAAAACCTTGAACATAATTTAATATAATGCTCCATTTTTTAATTATTTACAATGGTTTTGCTGTATGTAAACTGACTTTATGAAACTTTCATATTTTATTTCATAAAGAAAATAAAGGTAGATGTTAGTATTTGCTTTTTGAGTGGTACTGAAAATCCAGTAAAACTTAGTATCATTTATTCTTTCTTTTTTTTTTTTTTTCAACTTTTTTTTATTTATTTTTGGGACAGAGAGAGACAGAGCATGAACGGGGGAGGGGCAGAGAGAGAGGGAGACACAGAATCGGAAACAGGCTCCAGGCTCCGAGCCATCAGCCCAGAGCCTGACGCGGGGCTCGAACTCACGGACCGCGAGATGGTGACCTGGCTGAAGTCGGACGCTTAACCGACTGCGCCACCCAGGCGCCCCTCATTTATTCTTTCAAAATAACCCAAATTTAAATTAAAAAGGTTATATTTTAATATCATAATAATAGTTTTGTTTAAATTTTCTTACATTTCATACAGAAATATGAATCATCTGATCCAATTAGAAACATAGTTAAATAATCAGATTTGTGAGTCTTTTTTTCTTTCAATTTTTATATACAGTAAATAGACAAAAAATGTAAGATACTAACTCAAATTTATCATATTGTTCTTTCAGTTCATGTGCTAACACTCTTATTGTGTCATTCCTTTTGTGAGAATATTAAATTTGAAAAATTGTTCTAATAGAAGTACGATGAAAAAATATGGAAGCCTTCAAAGTTACCAGGTATTAATTTTTCCTTGCTGTGAAAAACTGTATATTTAAAATATGGCTGTAGTTTGTTTATAAATGTGAAAAGTAATAAATGTACTTCATTGAGACGTAACCAACATCTCTTCAACGCTTCCTATTTGCCAGGCATTTTTGTGTAGGTTTTCTCATTAAATTTTCTCAGCAAGCAAAACTCAGTTAACTTCAAACACCTACTAATGAAAAAATAGGGTCTCAAATCTAAGGCAAGCCTTCCAAGGAAATCCTTTGTTCCAGTTCTGCATTATCAGAACCAGGTTGATCAGGAATCCATGATTCTTTTTAAAGGCCCTTCACACACAGGCACACTTTCCAATTTGTACCTAATTTTGAAGTCATAATTTTTTTTCTTAAAAAAATCCTAAAGTTCTAATACTTTTAGTTTCCCAGAGTCTCATGAATCTGTTACTGCCCATATTGCTAAGCTTTGAGTATGCTGTAGAATCTGAAAGTAAAACACAGACTTTCTTTTTTAAATAGCATCTGAACATGAATCATGTTGCAGAGTAGGAGTACCTAGAATATATTGAGGCAAAGATTCAACAATGGATTAAAAAACACACAAAAAACACTTATTATTTTTTTTTCTTTTTGCCCCAGTGGGGTCATGAGTGGAATGTGAATTATATAAAACCGAGAGAAAGCTTCATTGCTCTGAGTGAAAAGGAATGGACAAATAGCAATGGGAACATTGCATACAGGGAAGGAGAAGAGAGCATAGCCAGAGGAGAAAAGGGAAAGACTGGCAGAGAAATTTCCGTGAGAAGACAAGAAAGAGATGAAACACTGTTGCTTGAAACAGTACCCTCTAGTGCAATATTGAGATGCTAGAAGAGTTTTGTGTCATGTGGGAGACTGCACAAGCACACACACAAGTACACCTCATTAAAGTTCTCCTTGCTCTTCAAACCCTTTATAGAGAACTTTGGTAGAGGGAAAAAGAACTTAGGAGCTTTTATGTTGCATGCTGTATCTGGTTTTAGAGTGAATGTAAGGCAGCCTGATTACATCACAGATTCAGTTATATGCACTGAAAGTGAGGACTAGACTAGATGAAAATTAGGAACTCTCTGACTTCAAGAGATCTATTATTGTAATAGAATGTTGGTACAGAAAGCTTACTGAAACAGTTGATGGACAATCATATCTAAGAACAATATGTAGATGAGAAAGAGGGTCCTAGTATGCTCAGAAGGATTGAGGAGACCTGGAAGTAAAAATTTGAGGAGGAGAGGGGCACCTGGGTGGCTCAGTCTGTTAAGCATATGACTTCAGCTCAGCTCATGATCTCATGGTTCATGGGTTCGAGCCCTGCGTCGGGCTCTGTGCTGACAGCTCAGAGCCTGGAGCCTGCTTCAGATTCTGTGTCTCCCTTTCTCTCTCTTCCCCTTCCTTGCTCACACTCTGTCTCTTTCTCTCTTTCAAACATAAATAAACATTTTAAAAAATGAAGAGAAGAGAGTACCGTGAAACACAGAAGAGGGCTCTCAGGTTGGATAGTTCAATATAAGAGTTTAAGATACTTTTTTTTTTCTTCCACTGGGAATGAGTTGTTTTACTGGGTTGATTTCACATATTGAACCAAAGAGCTAGCACAGCAAAATGATAACTTAGAGTTGGGAGGATACAACTTCTCTGTGTTTCAAACCAAAGTTGTATGAATTTGGCTTCAAAGGTTTTATTTTTTTCTTATTAAATAAAGATCACAATAATGAAGATGACCTACTTCACAACATTGTTGAAGAATTAAATAAGGGCTATAAAATACTTAAGATCCCCAGCATTGATTGAAAAATTATTCTTCTTAGGTTTTATGTAATATCTAAAGTGCATCAGAGGTTTTCTTTGAAATTTTAATAAAACCATAAATTCTTTATAAATGTTTCATTTGCTGAAACTAAAACATAGAATATCTTTCATAACACCTAAACAAGAGCAGTGTCCTTATGGAAGGGACACCAGAAAAAGGCAGTGAGACAATGATTCACGGGTAGCTAGTATGTTTTGGAGATAATGCCCAGAAATATTGGGGCCATGATAAAGGAAAGGGAAGCCAGCCAGTACAGGTCTCTTTAGGAAGCAAGTTGCCCCATTAATGGAGCTTATATTGCTAGGGAACTAGGAGTAGGGTAACATGTGAACCTCAGAGTTATAATAGTCCGAGTTGAGAGAGATGGATATTTATACCTTTTTTCCTTCAGTCAGAGGTTGAGGGCTGATCTTAGGGGAGATTAAATCTTGCCTGCCATATGGTAACAGTAAAATAGTTCCGGAAACTTATGTAGGTGGTGTGAATTGAAAGTTGGGGCAGCGTGCACTGAAGTGGTAAGAGGAAGGAGACCTGAAAGAGCATTAATTACAAAGGTTAATTTGTGCATGAGTATAAATTTTAATCCAGTGACAGAGACATGTACTGTTTATAACCAATATGGAGAATATGTTTTCCTCCAAAGCCGTATCACAGTCTATATCACATTTTCAAAGATATTTAATAGTTAAGTAAAAATTCAATATAATTTTATATTTGAATGAAATTTTCTCTATTGGATATTGACCATATATAAAGAAATAAATTGGATGTCACCAATCTGTCCTAACAAGTAAAAAGCTGAACAAAGTGAGAAATGAACAATTCCTCTTGAATCCACAAGAGAGGTGAGGACACAGGACAAATTGCTGTCCCAAGATGGAAGAGACAGAAAGGGGACTATAAGGTGTCACAGCTTACCTGAGCAGACTCATAAGTAGAAACTGCCGTGGCAACCAGTGCCAGGGAAGGAAACACTCAGCTGTGATTGGCGAATTGCTGGAAGCTTAGAGTTATGCATTCCAGGGAACCCTGTCATAGGGAGCCTCCACATTTTTGTGAGATTTACCTTCGGGAGCTTGACCAGGTTCTCACAAAAATTTTCAGGGAAAAATCTCTGTGCTTCCATAGGGAGGAAGAAAAAGGAACCAGAGCACTCTGTTCTTCTTAACAAGGCTTGCCTTCAAAAGAAAACAGAATCTAATCTGCTGTCATGTCATCAGAGCCTAACTGACCTGCGAGAAAGAAAATGCCTGACTCCCGTCTAGCCTTCACATGGGAGAAGAGAAATACGCAATTCCAGCTCAGTGTTGTCATTCTGTTCCACCTAAAGGGGCAGGAAAAAAAAAACAACAACTGAGAAGCACTTGTTAAATTCAAGCTGAGAGGCATAGGTTTACCAAAAGACAAGACCTAATCACAGGACTACTCCTGAGGAACCATGCAAAGCAAGAAGAGAGGGGAGGAAAATACTTATAGTGTTGAAAGAAAAAAAAAACACCAAACTAGAATTCTATGCCCTACAAAACTATCCTTCAATAGTGAAGGAGAAATAAAGACTGCCTCAGACAAAAATTGAAGAACTTATTGCCAGTAGACTTGCAGTGTGTAAAAAGAATCATAACACAACCAGATAGGTAGGATGTATCCCAGGCAAGCAAGGCTGGTTCAACATTCAAAAACTGGTTAATGTAATCCATCACGTCAACAGGCTAAAAAGAAAATCGTATCATAACAGTAAATGTACAAAAAGCATTTGAGAAAAGCCAATATAATTTTATGTTTTATCCATAAAACAGTGCTTCGTAAGAGTTGTATGGAAAGTAAAACTGTGGAACTTGAATTTAATAGAACTCTTCCCACAGGGTGACACATATTGAGTTGGAAAAATAAACTCAGAAATGTAGAACGCTGAGAGGTGGATGATGGAGTCTGTCAAAAAATGGTAAACAGTTTCTTTTAGTGCCACTAGATGGCATATGTGATCTGTGAATCTCACTTGAACGAAATTTAAGGAAATTTAACAGGACTTGTTTCCTCCAGAGTTTCCAATACACTCCCAAGGATCCTCTCTTTCATCCTTCACAATTTTGTGTTGTTATTTAAACTAACACACTTTTATGTGTTTTTTCAAAAATTTTAGAATTAGGTGCAATCACTTAATGATTGAAATAACATTACATGATTATTTCTATATCAAGTTAAAATAAAGAGGAACTTTACATAGATATTTTAAATGTATGAATTTTGTAAGGAAAGGTTGTTTCCTTTTGGTCCTTTCTTGGGAAAAAAATCATCAAGCATTTTCAATATGAAACGTTAGCCACATAAGCTAATTTGGGTGAAGTTTTGAAAAATAAAACACAAATCTAATCAGATACTACTAGAAATGAAAGGAAGGCTTTACTTATTTTGAGATAATCATATTAAAAGATTGTCATTTGGGCATTAATTAGAAAGGAGTGTTTTTGATGATGATTAGTTTGGGTGAAATAATTGTCTTTAAGAGATAACAGCTATAAAAACAATCTGAGTGGGACTTCCCTTGATACTCAACATTAACACAAATGCAAGCATCAATTGAGATCATTCTCACCCTATCCTGAGAGAAGAAAAAAGACAAAGGGAAACAAATATATACCCAGAGCTTGGTACTACATTGGAAGAAAAGAGGGCACCAATTGAGGGCTCTCTCGTCTGTTGTCTTCAGCAGCCAGAGATAAGAAAAAGCCAAACTCAGACCTAGGATTTACTTATAAGGACACAGTAAAGTTTTAATTCTCAACACAGGCAGGTCTGCTCCACAGGCCAGAACGTTAAATGGAAAAAAAAAAAAAAAAAACACATAAAATTGGCGAACCAAGACATCTAGTATGGTACATTTGATGAATTTGAAACTAGGTCTCCTCTCAACCTCTGGGCCATTTCTCCCTGTTGAAGATGAATGTTCCCCATTAGCTTGAAGACAGCATCCTACAATTTAACTTGCAGGTCATTGAGGATCAATTTTCACCTCCTCTCCTGGCTACCAGAACAGTAATGAGGGTCAACTCAAAACATAACTCAACTGGAGAAATGCTGATACTGCCTGGGAAGGAAAATGACTATGCATCAGAGAAGCTTCAGAACCTAGTACCTTACAAGAGTCAGGATGCTATAACAAAATGGCAATGAATCTTAGGGGGACACAAACATTCAGACCACAGCACCTAAGTAGCATATGCCAGCAGAAGCTGCAAGAGTGTATATGACACTAAATCCTGAGGGTGTTGAGGTTGATGGATCGATCTAGAGTTCTGTAACATAAAACTGATAAGGGAGAATTTATCAATATGACAGTGACAGTTAATATCCTGGCACGGACCACTGGAAACAGTGTTAGCATGCTCCTGGAGCCTTGGAAAAATAAAGAGCCAAATTAAATGAAGTAAAAATTGCAGAATTTTTGCAGCAGATGGTTCAGGAAGGATCAAATGACAATGTAGAGAAGCTGTACTATATAACAGCAAGAAACATGACTCCCAGCTATTTTCCACAGGAGGGCCCAGAGAATGCTACATTTATTAAATCAATAAGGAATCTGCTGGTAAGAGTAGCATCCCTCTTGAGATGAATTGAGAACCTCAATAGTACGTCAGAGTTGTTAGTAGGAGTTTTCATTACAGATTTGAACACCCTGATTGCAGTGGCGGTAATAGGAAACCAAAATGAGAGAAGTTATGCATTTAAGAGTCAGAAACAAGAAACATCATAATGAGCAATATGGTCAGAGTAGCAGCTGGAAGTTCCTGGCCCACAGAGAGTTATAGAGATGGTTACAAGGACACATCATTCCATGTACAAGATAGATGGGGAGTCTATTAGAGTATTTCACAATTTATGCAATCAAAATAATTCAAAGATTTATTTATGATCTGGAGATTTAGGGTGCCTCTCAGTAAAAAGTTATGATCTCATGCTCAGTATCCAGGGCTGAGATGATTTGAAGACCCAGAATCCAATAACTGAAAGGGCAGGTGAGTCCTCATAAGGAAGAAAAAATTAATACTATAGAATGTATATATGGCAGTAATTCCCCTCATGGCTCTTTCTCCAAGGGAAACTTAGGCCATTTTCTTCTGTTAAGTGATTACTGTAAAAAGGGATTTACCAGACATTTTGACAACAGTTGGATATAGGGTTCAAGTTGAAATTGATTCCTAGAATCTGAAGCATCATCATGGCCTCAGATATAGGGCTCGTGGAAACCAGGTAAAATAAATGGAGTTCCAGCCCACATTCCGCTCACTACTCAGCTCTACTCAGATCGTAGTCTGCTCAGCTTATACCCCATCTAGTAAACATTTCCACGGTTCCCCAATATATAATCTGTATGGACATACTTAAGAGTATATGGCTGGTAGGACCACATCATTAGTTCCTTGGCCTGTTGGAAAGACACAATGCGAGTCTCTGAAACTGCTTCCTCCTGGCAAAGGTAGTAAATCACAAACAGTATCACAATCTGTGAGTAGATTGAACATGATGGGCATTAACCCTTAAATAAAGGAGAGTGGTGGTCCCCATACAAGCCTCATTTAATTCTCAAGTCTTTCCTGTACAAAAATTAGATGGCTTCTTGTAGTTGATAGGAATCTATCTCAAACTTAATCAAGAAGTAGAATCATTTTCAGCTGCTGTGCTGGATATGGTAACTCTCCTAGAGCAGATCAGCACAACCTCCGGTAAATGGTCTAAGGACATTGATTTGGTGAACATATTATTTTTATCCATATGAGAAATGGGTTTACATTCATGGAATGAGCAATATTATATATTTACAATTTACATCCTTGCTCAGATTGGGTTAATTCTTACTTTATGTCATAATAGACCCCAAAGGGTCCAGGATTATTTGGACATGATATCCTTTTGTTCCATTATATCTGTGCCATCATATTACTTGCACAGATGAGGAAAAAGTGGTAAGAAAGTTGACGGCCTTAGTGAGACACATGCATATAAGAGGATGGGAGATAAATCCTACAAAGACTCAGGGGACTTCAACCTTAGTAATTTTTTTTTTTTTTTTGGACTTCCTATAGTTTGAAGTAGCTGGAACATTCCCTCTTAAACTAAAGGGAAATTGTTTCACTTGGTACTTCCCACCCACTAAGATGGAGACATGTAATGTACCATTACCTGGTAATAGCACATCTGGTCTATTTTCTAGGTGACATTAAAGGCTAATAAAGCTTATCTGCAGGAAAGAGCCTCACACCATTCAAAACAACAGCTCCTCGTTGCTAGAAATAACCTATCTAACCATGGAATGCTAAGTGACCATGGGGCTACAGCTGCCCATCAGGAGCTGGGTTCTGTCAGACCAACCAACATAAAAGCTGAGTGGCACCAAGAACAATTCAGGGTAAAGGCAGAAGTACATCTAGGATTGGGCATGCCCAGTGTTACCTGAATGATCTGGTGGCCCAGACCTCCCAGTTGTTCACTACTGTTAAGTGACAATGCTCCCTTAGCTCACATCTAAGGTAACATGGTGTTGAAGGAGGAAAAAGGCTGAGTTTACTTCATTGGTAAGCTCATTCAGTATATGGATGCAAGTAGAGAGGGACTTTGCTGGGGCAGCTGGTGTGAAAACCACAGCTGCCGTTTCAGATCTCTCTTCCTTGCTGCCTATGTTAGAGTCCTTTCACTCTAGGCTAGAACCTCTGATAAGTCCTCTATTGAACTGTATCATGTTCTGTTTCTTCTTTCACTCTCTTAAGATGTTCCCCCACAGCATTCCTACGGTAAACTTCCTGCAAGCAATTTGTGCCTGAGAATTGTTTTTCAGGGAACCTGACCTAAGACATCAACTGACTTAAGATGTAAACTCAGGAAAAAAAAAAAAAAGCAAGTACAAATTTGCTCTTTATTTTCTTTCAGTATTGCCTCTGTCATAAAATGGTGCTAATTTTGCAGAATAACTCTAAAGCTCTTAAAGTATGTCAGTGTATTGGAATTAAGAAAGGACATGAGTTAGTCTCAACTTATCAGATAAGTTCATCATTGAAAAGGTGTTGAATTGTTTACCACTTAGGTATTTTATTTTGTCCTTTGCAAAAAAGAATCAAATTCAGTAGTTTAATAAAGAATCCAGTCTTATTTCATGATATACTTTTTTAATTTATAAATTATTTCATATGAATGATATCTATTTTTAAATGTCTTAATTTAATAGTAGTTATTAAAATACAATTACAGTCTGAACACTTGGAATCCTCAAGTTATTTTCTATTGATGATTATTCTATCAGTGTAATTTTTTAACTAAAAACAAACACCTCTATAGCAAAAAATGTTTTGATGTATTGCAGCAGTAAAAGTCAGACCTATGAAAATACTTGACAGGTTACACAAAAGTATTGAGCTATGTTGAAAAAATGTACTGTTTTATGTTAAAAGCTGTATTTTAAAAAGACCTTTTCAAATGTATAAAGTGACATAAAGATATGGTGACCTTTATGCTAGTCAAACGTCTTCCATTGGAATCTCTTTCTTTTCTTAATTGTTTAACATCTTGACTTCACCTGTCTGACTGTTGAATAGATATTGCATTCCTGTCAATGAAGAAAAAGGAAAAAAAAATATGTCAAAATATTTATGAAAACTGGAATGACTGTTAAACATTAGAAGTATAAATTTGACCAATAAAAGATAATATAAACATAAGTATTTTATATTAATATTTTAAGGAGATTACGTTTGTAGTTGATCATGAGTTCAATAGCTGTATATTCATGGCATCAGATTCAGCAATAATTAACAATATCTCAACTTTACTAATATATGAAGAGGTGGTGGAGGCATGGATTAATAAATTTATCTACTTTAAATATATATAATAATATATATATATTCCATATTGCTTATCACTATACCCCATTAATGAATTTCTTTTACTTTCTTCTAATAAACCTAACAGTGTCACTCTATTCACTTGAATGCTTAGCTTATCTTTCAGGCATTTTTTTCTCTTAACTGCCATTAACATCTGTTGTCTCTATCTTCCATGACCCTGAAGAAATTTCTCACTGAAATATTAGGAAAGAGGTAAAAACGTCGATGGTACAAAATATACACATAGCTGTTACACACATATGTACACCCATGGTATTGTGAATTACTGAAAATAGCCCAGTCCTTGTTCACTCACTCACTCATCACTCACTCACTCATCACTCATCACTCACTCACTCACTCATTCATTTGTTCATTCATTGACTGTCATCTTGGAGAGGTTGGAATTGCAGGCTCTGGAGCCAAACCAGTGGGACTTGAATCATGTCTCCACCATTCACCATCCGTGTAACATCATACAAGTTACTTGACTTTCTTCTAACTCATTTCCTTAGCCATATGGGACTGGTAAATATAGCATCTACCTCCTAGGATGGAAGAGAACATTAAGTGAGTTTAGACGTATGCCTGGTACATAAAGATTTATCAATAATCAGTGGATTTTTGGCAACTGCTGGTAGAAGGGAGGCTCTTTCCACTTGTATGCATATTGTCATGTGCAGCTACTGGCCTGTTAAGACTTAAAAGTTTTAAACTCATACACACCTTTAATTCAGAAATGAATGAAGTATGGCTGAGGCAGGTCTTGTCAAGAAAGAATAATACTGAGAAGAACATGGATTTAAGATTTAATATGGGAGATGCAGTCCTAGAATTGGTGGTGCTCATTCAATAAGCACTTTATGGGGTTTGGAGTGGCTCAATTTCTATGTATAATGTACCCTGGCATTTAACATTGGGAATCACTCTTCCTATTCTCTTGAAACGGGAGTCAAATGATACATTTTAATAGCAAATTTGGTATACTTAACACATACTTTCACTTTCACAGTACTTTTCCCTACATAAAAATTACAATTATTCACAAAGACATGAAACAATGGAAGAGAGTCCATGGTGAACAAATACAGAAATGAGTGGTTTTGCTGGGGCGCCTGGGTGGCTCAGTCAGTTAAGCGACTGATTTCGGCTCAGGTCATGATCTTGCAGGCTGTGGGTTCAAGCCCCGTATCAGGCTCTGTGTTGGCAGCTCAGAGCCTAGAGCGTGCTTCATATTCTTTCTCCCTTTCTCCCTCTCTCTCCCTCTCTCTCTCTCTCTCTGCCCCTCCCCCACTTATGCTCTGTCTCTCTCAAAAATAAATAAACATTGAAAAAAAATTTTAAAAAAAGAAATGAGTGGTTTTCTAACTAAAGAAAGTACATTTTCATTGGCTAAAAAAAAATCCACTCTACTGGCTGTGAAAAATTATGCAGAATCTCTCTCTCTCTCTCTCTCTCTCTCTCTCACACACACACACACACACACACACACACACACACTCACAGACACAGACACATGTGAAATAACCATTGGTAATTAATTGGACATTATTCCAGGTCGAATTTTAGTGGAGGAAAGTATTAAAATGGAAGTGGGATTATTGTAATAATTGTTCCAGATTACACAGAAGGATAGGTGGAGAGTCCTAGAGAGGAAATCCTTGGAGGGGTGGCAGTGGGGAAGTGATGGGGTTGGATACTATACAACAAGCACGACTAGAAATAAAATTCACTTGAGAAGTTAGTAAACCATATTATTTTTTGGTCAGTAGGAAAATAGAAAGTCAACTAGAATCCCTGAAAAACCCAAAAGCCATTCTACAAAGTCGTGTTTCAAATATGAAGCACATAAAAGCATGCTTTAATTATAACAATGCATTGAAAGTATAAAAAATAGGATTTGACCTTGATGGTAATAATGCTCTTGTTGAAATAGGACAGGATCAATAACAACTGTGCCTGCTGAGCACTGACCTCCACAGCTGGGGTCAAACATGACAGGTGTGCACAAGACAATTCGATGATCATAGAAAGTATTTTAAGAGTTTTATTTATTTTTATTTTTTCTCATTTTTTAAAACTATGTTTTATCTACATTGTTTATGCACATAATAAAACAGTGCTGAAAGATTTTTCTTTTTTTTACCTCAGTACCCAAGATTCGTTGTCTCGCCACTTCGAAGAATGAAGAGGTAGACATAAAATGAGCAGCGGGCAAAAGTTTATTAGAGTATAAGATTAGAAACTAAGAATAGTAGGAAAGCTCCCTTTACAGAGAGAGGGCATTCAAAAGTGAATGCCCACGATGATAGGCAAGGGTCCCTGTTCTATAAGATTCTGGTCAGCCGCCTCCCCCACCACCTTCTCTCTCAGATCCCACCCTGAGACCTGAAACCTGAGACCCTGAAACCTGATAGCTCTAGGTGCTGGGCATTCCATTCCTATCTGCTCAAGACTCCACTGTGTGACGAGTCAGACTATCATCTTACTATCCCTCGTATAACATAAGTTTTATGGTTTACTTATTTTAGTTAGGTATTTTTTTGACAATCAAAGTCACCTGAGGGTAACCTGAGGGGGAGTACTCGGTTTCTGTTACATTCTTAAAGGAACCTTAGGCCTGAGGGAGTCTGCTCACCAGATGCTCCCAGCATTGTTTTAAAATAGGTGTTTTTCCCCATCCAGGGACTTCCAGTCCTAATGATTCCCTCTCTGCCCATTTTATCCTATCTTTCCCTATCATAGCGACATCATGTGTTATATTAATCATTTGGTAACATTAATGAAGAAACTAGACAATAATTCTGATTGGCATTTCCTGACTACTCTTGTCCTTACAATAATTCAAAATACTAGTTTAAAAATATTCATATCCAAGTTATTCCTCCTGAAAATATTTATTTAGATGAGCTGTGATCCAGAAATCTATTACTTAATAAGCATCTTAGATAATACATACGATTAAGCAAACTTGGAAAATATTGCTCCTGAATAGACTTAATGAATTTTTAATAGAGAAGTGAAAAAAATTTGTCATTTTAACAAGTTTTCTGTGGCAAACACAATGCCTATCTAGATTTATTGAGGAGCATATTAAATTTAAAATTAACATGAGATTTTTAGGGCCCCTGGTGGCTCAGTAGGTTAAGCATCTGAATTCGGCTCAGGTCTTGATCCTGCGGTCTGTGAGTTCAAGCCCAGCACTGGGCTCTGTGCTCATAGCTCAGAGCTTGGAGCCTGCTTTAGATTCTGTGTACCAGCCACCCCCTGACCTCTCTGTCCCTCCCCCAATCATGATCTGGCTCTCTATGTTTCTCAAAAATGAATAAATGTTTAAAAAATTAAAATTAACATGGTATTTTTAATTATACAAGTCATATTAAAAGTATACCATGAATAATATTTGTATAGTTGACATGCTTTATGTGTTTAATTTTTGTTTTATTTATATTTTATTCCAAACTCAGCCAAAGTGATGCTTCTGTCCACCTAGGTACCAACTTTTTGATGTCCCAATTCAAAGACAGTTACTGCCATCCAAGGAACAAATAATTCATTTTGCTATTGGATTTTTTTACTCTCTCTCTTACCTATTGGCTCCTGCTTTACTTTCTCTCTCTTTTTTTTTATACCTTCACCTTTTAGATTTTCCCCTTACCTGTACCTTCTGATGGGGTCTACTTTAATCATAAGCCGGTAATCAGCCCTTGAAGGAAAAAGAATGCCAGTCCCTCTGCCTAGTGCAGTGTTTCCCAAGCCTTGCTGTATATTGGAATCACCTAAGGGCAAATAGGATTTTACCTTAGTCTTAGTCAAGGAGAACATCTGTGAGTAGGACACAGGCACACAGATTTTAAATAAGAATGTTACCTCTTACTTACTGATGAGGAAACTAAGCTTCAGACAGGCCAAGTGCTTTCCCCAAGATTATTTGGAATCTAAATAAAGCCATGACTCCAACTGACCTCTTAGTGCCCCATCCCCAAGTTGTCCTTCTGTGTCTTCAATACATGAACCAAACATCAGCTATTGTTTATTCCATGTATGATTTCAATACTGTTTCCCCTTTAGTTTATATACACACGTATGAGAAAGATAAAGACATACAGAACTCTACCCATTCTAGAACAAAAATATTTTACAATTATCACTTGAAGTTATTTATGTTGTGCTACTTTCCCATGCTTGTCTTCTCTTGTGCTGGAAAATCTTTGAAAGAACCGTTCATACCTGATTACTCATTTCCATTAAGTCACTAATCCCTTGCAACATGATATTTACCTTTTTTAAGGTTACCAGCACCAAATCTCCTCTTTAGCAAACATGATTTGAGTGCTTAGTATTTGGTTGACACTGGGGATAAACATTCAATTAATATTTGTAACTGTCTTCCAAGATGTTTACAATAAGACAAAGAAGCCAATAATATTCTATATGGTGGTAAGTGTTTTAGGAGTGGAAGCAAGCTTATTCAAGGGAGGTTACTAAGGGAATGATGTTTGAGTCGTCTTGCTTTACAAGTAGAAATTAGTTGTTGAAAAAGGATGAAGGGGTTCAGAAAGGGCAATATGAATAGTGTATATTCAATAAAGTCCTATTCAAAAGAATAAAGTTTGGCACATTGTTACAGACTTTAGCGAGCAACAAGTGGTGCTACATTCCCAGAATTAAGGGTATATATCTGGGATTGTATATATCTAGGGATAGTGAAGAACGTGATTGTTTTCATTAGCTATCGATGTGGAATTTTGCAATATGAAGTTGGCCCCAAGTCTATTTTCTTATAGGTTAAAATTAGGATAGTAATATTACCCTCTTCTTTATGGTTTTGTGAGGATTACATATTAGGATGCTTTTGGTACACCAGCTCTGGTACTGAGTACACACTTACAAGATGCTGTCCATAAATATTTTCTGTTTTTATTATATAGTAGCAGTGGAGGCAGTGTTTGAAGATGTTGAAGGAAATGCAGGATAGGAACAGTGAGGCCAATTAGGAGCCTATTGCCCTGGCAGGCAAAGGTGATTAATTAAGGCTATTCAGGTAGTAATGGAAATTAATGGAGCATAACAGAAAGCTTTTGAATCTACTTGAGACAGGGTTTGTGAATTTTCAGAATACAGGTTTTAAGAAAATGTATCTTGAGAATTTGTTGATCATTGTGATTGAGAAAAATTAAATAATGAAGTTTTCAATAGGAGAACAGATTTTTATTATAATGTACTTGGACCTTTAAGTAAAAATAAGCACTTATAATTCCCTTAAGTGTAGTTTGCATAATTAAAACTTGAAAGTACATTAATTAATCGTTTCATAATGCTTTTCCTTAGTACTGTGAATTCTTTTCCATGCTTTTGGAATACTTTTTGAACTTAGGAACATTGATACTGTATTTCGCTTCTTACCAGGATCAATTGTGCGTCCACAATAAAGTATCAATGGCTAGAAGAAAATAATTTACAATTATTATTCTAGTCTAAATTTGTATCCCTATACTTAGATGTTGACATTATCAATGACCTTATAATTCCTAATGGGATTACTACTTTGCTATTCACAGAGCCACTTGAATACAGCCATTTATACAACCAGAAACATGACAAGTGATTAAAAGAATGTCTTGTTTACTCCTATTATTCATGTATTAAGTCAATACTTATAACCAATGGAAGTCTTCCTTAATGTTTCATAGCAGTTTACTTGTTGATATTAAAGCTGTACTCAGGCGTATCCAAGACACTGGTCACTGTTATACTGTATCTCCAGGACAGTTAAAAGAGTGCACTGTCAACTTTCTATGAGCTACCTAACAATAAATAGGTTCGGAGAAAGCAGAATTAGGCCATAGCTTCCCTAAATTATAGGTCATTGGAGACAGGGATAAGGACTGTTTCAATGGAATGTTGGAGAACAGCTCTCTTTTGGAGTGAGTGAGTAGATATATGGAGGCAGGAAATTGTATATAGCCAGGCAGCCAGGCTAGATAACTCTTTTAAGGGGTAGTGTTATGAAGAATAACACAAATGGAGTAGTTTTTAAAGGGGGAGATGGGGTCAAGGGAGGCATTTTGAAAATAGAATATTGTAAGCCTTGTCTGGCATTGTGAATGATCTGGGAAAGGGAGGGAGGGAGGGACAGAGATGGAGAGCGAGAGTAAGAGAGTATTTTCTCATGAGAACAGCAGAGAAAAAGTTCACAAAGCATACATAACTGGAAGGGACAGCCTTACAAAGGAGCAGAGACACCTCTTCTGGACTTGGTAAGAAGTCAGACCATATACGCAGGCAGATTTGTGGAGACGGTTCTAGGAGACTGCAAGAGTTTTTAAGTCTAATTATGTTTGTCTTGTTTATGAAATGTGACAAGTGAGGAGAGTGACAATCTCAGAGTGAGGAGAGATGGAAATGTTGGAGATTTGAGAAAGTAGGGAAGCTCTGAAACTGTCATCACTGACAGTGGCAAGGTGAATTTATTAGGGACATAGACAGGTGTGGCTATATTGAGCAACCACTTGAAAGCATGGTTATAAATCTGAAGTGAGTCCAGAATGCATAGTGTTACTTTCAACAGGAAGATACTGTTGGTTAGATGCTATCAAAAGAAGGGTTAGGTGGATTTAATCAGGATTGAGGTTTTTTGTTTTGTTTTGTTTTTGTTTGTTTGTTTGTTTGTTTTCCTTCAGTAGTTTGAAGGAGGCTGGTGGAGAAAAGAATTAAGTGTTTGCAAATAGAGCAGTAATGCTAGGCAATAGATCCAAGCCATATAAAAACAGTGACCCATGTAGATAAAGAAAAGGTAGTGGAGTTATCAACATGAAGGTTTTGAGATAGAGAAATACCTAAATATTTTGGATTAGGTTGGGTAATTAATTTAAAGAAATTATAAATTAAATTAAATTACAGTTTTAATTAGGAATTAAATTAGGTTGGGTAATGACTAGAGTGGGATACTTGTTATCTAGATTTTCTTAAGTATTATAATTATTTATGATGACAAAGTCCTGAGGATGACCCTGGGAGCAGGTATCTGGGAACCATGATATTGGTGGATCATTTTGTTTAATATGCCATGTAATATGCCAGGAAAAGTGGTGGAAACAAACCCCATGAGCCAGAAATTAAAGTCAGTAATGAATTTGAGGATAACAGTAATAAGAGTTAATGCCTGTCAAAATTTGGTGATATGTACCTCAAATGGCAAAAATATTTGAAGGAGGAAAGACATATTAGAAGAGAAAGAAATGGGGAATATGTCATTTATTCCATTTCTAGGCTCTGAGATATTGGGATGTGTTGCAAATATTACCTCCACAACAATGTTCTTCAAAGTTAAAAAAAAGAAATCCATTAGTGCAAGAAGTGAAAGGAATAACTTGGTGGAAGAAACTGACACATCTGAATATTTTAATTCCCAGTCATACATGCTACAATGAAGTTACATGTAGATTTTCATAGATGCATCTAAAATTTACTGCATGTTGGGACTGGAGAGGGTGGCAGTAAGGATATCTGAATCCAGTTCCACAGTATAAGAAAGGCAAAGGAGAAGAGAAGACAAAGCTAGCTTCATCTAGGTGGAGAGAAGGCTGTGAAAGACTTAGAGTTTATACATTGCCCTTGAGGTCATGACTGTGCAACCTCTTTCCAACAGTTCTCTGTATGTTCTAAATGTTCTGTGACAAAACGTATGTTCTTCATGAGAACCCCAGTGGTAATTCTTCTTCAGAAGCTTCCTCTCATTGGTCTAGCTGTATTTTCCCAATGCCCATGGAGCTTATTGTATGCACTAAGCATGTTGACAGGAATTAATAAATTACTATGAATTATTCTCTACTATATTTTACTTATATCTTTTCCCAGCTGGAATTTGGGTTCTTGAGGAGTGAAGACCATGTTTTATACATCTTTAAATTCAAGTAATTTGTGGAGTGACTTCTATAGTTAAGTGTTACATAAATACCTGTTGAATGAATTGTTTTGATTAAACTAATGTAAGTGCTAATTACTTTGGTGTTGACTGGGGCACATCTTACCTATCTAAAGACATTGAATAAGATATAGTTACACTTAAAAATTAGTTCTGTAATTCAATATAACATTGTGCTTTGGTTTCAATGTATTAACTCCAATTTGAAATAAAGTATATGCTAATAATATTGTAATGGAAGAAGCACTATAAGACAATTTGTCATGTAGTATACATTTGTTGAACACCTGAGTACTATAAGGATAAATGGGCATCACAGGCATCCTAAGCCACAGCTCCACTTGATTATCTATGCAATATAATTTCTCCTATTTTTGGGGTGGGGACAGACATCAAAAGGGAAAAAAGAAAGAGAAATAAAAATTTGAATGCCACCTCACCAATACAAGCCTAGGTGGTGAGGTATCAATTTGTACCTCTATAGATGTGTCAACCTTAGGATATTATTTCCCTTATCACTGATATTACCAGTGTCAATCACTTAAAATTGAATGTTAGCTCTTTGATCCCTCAATTTCCATTTCCACTTTCAACTGATATGCATAAATTCTTTCATTTCTCTTTATGAGTACCATTCACTGTAATTTACTTGCAGGTGCTTTTTATTTTCTGGGTGTTATGAAAATTGTAAGAGTTACTACTGTAATACCTGTGACAGTATATCTCCAGGCTGGCAGTTTAGTTTTCTGTTTGGTTTTGGATCACTATTCAGTAAATTCCCATGCCTATAAAAAACATTAGTGAAATAATGGAAATATTTGTTTTAATCTTTAATACAGCTATTTTAGTGCATATATGCATAATTAATAAATGATTCAATAATTTACTTTTATAAATAATAACTCTTATAAATTATAAATAATTATGTAAATTGGCCCTTGATAGCCTGCCATATGTAATAAATCATAATTATGTCCTTAAGTACAGATTAATACAATTATTTTCATTATTATTAATAATTTCAGATAGTATTTTTTTTTCTGGAGAGAGATAATGGATCTTTATGTTGTTTTAAAACAAAAATTGAACGTTTCATTTTAGAATCTTGAAAAAAAGGTATTCTCATTTCTGTGCCATTTATGCTTCTTCATCATTAAATAAACAAGCTCACTTGAAAGTAGTAATAACATTATACAGTAGTAGATCTTAATGCTCATCTGTTAACTTGATTTTCCTCTCTGCTGTGTCTTCATGCCTGTAATAGTATTAAGTGGTCAGTAAATATTGTTGAATGAATGTCAGGCTACTTAAAAAAATACTTTGAGGGGCGCCTGGGTGGCTCAGTCGGTTAAGCGGCCGACTTCGGCTCAGGTCATGATCTCAAAGTCCGTGAGTTCGAGCCCCGTGTCGGGCTCTGTGCTGATAGCTCAGAGACTGGAGCCTGCTTCAGATTCTGTGTCTCCCTCTCTCTCTGACCCTCCCTCATTCATGCTCTGTCTCTCTCTGTCTCAAAAATAAATAAACATTAAAAAAAATTAAAAAAAATACTTTGATAAAGAATATAGGGGTGAAATTGAACCCTTTTAAATGCCAATCAACATTTTGTAGCTCTAAGCTAAAATTTAATGAAGCATTAAGGACCCAAATCTTAAAAACTAATTTTTTTTTTTCTCTAAAACATCAAGTCAACTTTTACCTTAATACCTGCCCATGTTCATTGGTAGTGAGATTTGGTTGAATCTGCTGATGTTTGTGGCAGTGGGGAAAGAATCTTGAGCAGGCAGGAGCACTATAGATAAAGGAACAAAGAACAGAGAAAGTTTTAGAAAAGAACTGAGGGGCACCTGGGTGGCTCAGTTGGTTAAGGGTCTGACTCTAGATTTTGACTCAGATCATGATCTCACAGTTTGTGAGTTTGAGCTGCACATTGGACTCTGTGCTGACAGCAAGGAGCTTGCTTGGGTTTCTCTCTTTCCCTCTCTGTCTGTCCCTCCCCTGTTCACTCTCTCTCTCTGAAAATAAATAAATAAACTTAAAAAAAATAAAATGGAATAAAAAAGAAACTGAGCACCTATTTTTTCTCAAAATTGTCAAAATTATTAAAATCTATCTGCATTTTTAAAAAAATTTAATGTTTATTTTTGAGAAAGAGAGCAGGGGAGGGACAGAGAGGAGGGAGACAGAGAATATCAAAGCAGGCTCCATACTGTCAGTGCAAAGCGCAATATGGGGCTTGAACCCAAGAATCATGAGATCACAACCTGAGCCAAAGTCCATGCTCAATTGACTGAGCCACCCAGGCACCCCAGTCTGCTTTGGTATTAAACACATAGTACTGAGTTGCCCAGTTAACACTCCTTGCACAAAAAAATATAACTTAATCTAAACAAATGCCAATTAATAAGCATTTATTTTGTGTAGGAAAATGAAAACAATATCCTTAAACCATTTTCATAAAATGTCCTTAAGAAATTATCAGCTGCTAAAGACATTTGAGATTAATCTGCCATTTCAGCAGTGAGAAAAGAAAAAAAGAAAACAAAACAAAAAAACACATGACTATGGTAGATTACATTGGAATACTTGGGGAGAAGTTTCTACTTTAACAGATACAATGTTGTAGCAATACAATTCTGTCATGCTCCTCTTGACAATAACACATCCCTAGAATCCCTCCCATGACTTGTGATTTCAGATCAGAAATGCATCATAGAGAAGAGTGGGAAATTGGTGCAACATAGACTTTCAAACCCACTTATTTCATTCACATTCTTAGTTTACTGTATTTATCAGACATGTTTTTTGTTTGTTTGTTTGTTTGTTTTATCTTGAATTATTTGACTGATGGTTTAGGGAAAAAAAAGCATTGTTTTAGAACCAGAAGATCTTGGTTAATTAACATCCTTTATCAAAATAAAACACAGTAATGCTGTCATCTGTCTCTCAGCTTTGTTGTGATTATCAGCAAGGGTAACATCTGTAAAGCATAAAAGTCATAGGTGCTCAACATATTTTTTTTTCAATTTCGTGTCTCCCCTTCCATCATGTCCTTTTTAAGGAATTCTTGATAGCCTTTATGAGCAAACAAATTCAAATAGAAGCAGCAGTTCAGTTCTTACTCTTTGAAGAGGTACCACACCACAGCCTAGAGACACATTAGCAAAAGTACTCCCATTAGAATTAGCCCCGCAGGAATCCAGTTGTTAGGGCTCCAATAATATGAAATCTTTACTAAGACAGAAGTAGTAATCTGAGAAATATAAAAAAAAAATACTTAGTAAGAACTGGTCACAGTGCAGTTAAAAAATGGAAACAGTGTAAACAGAGCAGAGGGCTTCACACATTTCACTATTTCTTCTTTTTATATTAATCAAATAAGATTATCACCTGATACTTACTTGAAAAATATAAAAGATAAGCAGCTGACTACAAAGCATAATGAACTAACATCTCTTTCTGCCACCAAAAACAAATGTCTTTGTCTGGAAGCATATGTCTTTGTTCATGCTATTGCCTCTGGCTAGAATCCTCTCTCCTGTCCTGGTGAACTCCTGGTAAATGTTTGTTCACTTATTGGGGTCATACGACGTCATTGCTTTTACGAGCCCAACTTCTAGGTAGATATTACCACTTTCTTTGTGCATATTTCTATTGTAATATTTGAATTAATTTACCACATTTGTATTCTTTAATTGTGCATATTCTTCTGGGAAATAAACTCCTATGAAAAAAGGGCTATTGCTTTCTCATCTTAGAGCTATGCATTCTGTAGAATTTTGGCACAGAGAAGATAGCAGTTAGTTTTGGCAAGATTGAATGAATTAGAAAGTTGTTACAGGTCATAGTATTATTATTTTTTTTAATGGGTTGTTGCCATCTCTTGTTCTGTATTTTGAAAACATAAAAAAAAAGTGTTTTCTCAGATAAATCCCTATCTAAAACATTACCATTAAAGAAACAGCTAGTACTATGAAGTTTAATAGACTTTAATTTCCATGACTAAGCAATATGGTATTCCCAGTAGGTGGCAGCATAGGATAGGATAAATTTGTGAACACAGGCATTAGGTGTGCCATTTCTTAAGACCATATTAAGTACTGGGGCTGGTTTCACAGAAATGAATAAGGGAGAAAATAGACTTGCAAACAAGGGTCCATCAA
Source organism: Panthera tigris (assembly GCF_018350195.1). Lineage (NCBI taxonomy): Eukaryota > Metazoa > Chordata > Mammalia > Carnivora > Felidae > Panthera > Panthera tigris. The sequence continues at coordinate 84,972,734 of NC_056661.1, forward strand.
CAGTGGTAGTAGCAAAAATATCAGTACTTACATAAATCAGTAAGAAGAATCCTGATTACTTTGTTGAATTTTGGTAGTTGTTGAGATTGTTACATGACTAACATTCTCTTTTATACTACAATCTGGGCATGTCTGTACAAAGCAAGATTGATAAATTTGACCAAGTTCCAGCAGTGTCAGTTGAAATACTGTGGCCTTGTGTTCCTAAATAAGTAGTACACTGTATTTCTAGTAATAAATAAACTAAATAGATGACAGTATGGTTATGTCTTAATCATCTAGCTATTTTAATTTCATTAAGATAAAATATTTCTACCAAACCTATTTGGGAAAGATGCCACTACTATTAAAAAAAAAAAAAAAAAAAAAAAAAAGACACTAGGCCTAAACTTGTTAAGTTAGTCTCCCTCCCTTCCTTCCTAACAAATATTTATTGAACACTTACTATATCCCAAGAAATATGCATCAGAATCACCCTGTAAAGGAAATATAAAACCTTAAAAAAAAAAAAAAAAAAAAAAAACCTTAGGGGCACCTGGGCGGCTCCGTCAGTTAGGCGTCCGACTTTGGCTCAGGTCATGATCTCATGGTTCTTGAGTTCAAGCCCCGCATTGGGCTCTGTGCTAAGCAGAGCCTGGAGCCTGTTTTGGATTCTGTGTCTCCCTCTCTCTCTGTTCCTCCTCCACTACTCTGTCTCTCTCTCTCAAAAACAAATAAACATTAAAAAAATCATTATAAAAAAACAACCTTAAAACTGTACAGGATAGGAGTAGCGTTTATTTTATGCCCACTGTGTGCCACGAGATGCTAAGCCTTTTAGTGGTGTTATTTCTTTGCCCTAATTCCAATCCTAAAAACAATGGCGTCCACTGCTTCCAATCTCTAATTGTGGACTGAGGCCGAAGGAAGTTCTGTATTACGTACAGTTGCACAGTTACTAAGTGGTAGACCTGGTGTTTACATGTAGCTTAGTGTGTCTCTGAGACCATGTTCTTTCTAGCAGACAATACTATCTCCCAAGAAAATGAAGACATGGGGAGAATTTTGAGAAAAATGAGTTTCTATATGATATAACGTTACATGTCATATTTGTTTGTTGTCAAGAGAATTGAGCTGTCTAGATCCAATTAAAAGTATTTGAAAATTACTTAAAGGTTAGATAAAAGAATCACCCTTACTTCTTATACTTGGTTTACTTGATAAATGAAAGGAGATTTCCAAGTTTTGTTTTTTTTTGTCTTTTTGGTTTTTTGTTTTTGTTTTCATTCTCTTTGTCTTCCTCTCCCTCTTTCAGGCATACACACTAAAAATATCCAATGCCTTTGTTAAAAACAAAAAAGCCACACCATTTAAAAAAATATATTTTAAAGTCTAAGACAAGTCAGGATATTACTTTCCCTCGACCCCCAGGAATTATATAAAAAAGCAAAATTTTCTACAGGAATTAATTATAACATTAATGACTTGTATTCACAAGTTTATTAATAACCCTTTTGTGTCTCTTGTTTTATTTGATCCTTGCAACATCCTTTGTAGAATACATACAGTTATTCTCACCCCTTAGATAATCCATGTACACAGTAAATATTTAAATATGTCTTATATGCAGGTTTTGTTCTCTCAATTAAATACTCTTCCAGTTTATGATTCAAAACAGTTTTTAAAAACTGAATTTGAGGATTAGCATCTCACACTCTCAGTGTCTCCATACTTTATTACATTATCACCTTACGTTTTAATTGATTTTTAATTTTTTGAAGTCCCCAGTAGGTAATAATCATGAAAACAAGGACATTTACTCTTGTCTTACTTCCTGCAGTAGTGACCTAACTGTCCTTGTTGCCCCTGTCTTCCCCTCTTCTCCTTCTATTGTCTACTCTACTGATGTAATTTTAATCCTGACCCTTCATTTACACTTCCCGGGAATATAAATTGGCTTTGTATTGTCTACAAAACAAAGGCTAAAATCCATAATATTAACTCTAGACTTGTATCAGCCTTCCTAGTATCTACCTTCCTAGGCTTACTTCTGGCCCGCCCTCCTTACATGCTCTCGGCACACTTTATTTTTCTCCTTTCAAGAAAAGACCATGTACTCTTACGTCTCTGTTCCTCAATTTACACCATTTCTAAATATATTTGCTTCCTGTTCTACCCATCAAAGGCCTAGATAAATTTCAAATATCTTTTCTTGGAACTTCCCAAATTCTCCAAGCCAGAATTCATGATGTTGTCTGTACTACCAAACAATTGTTTACTCTTTCCTTGTAGCATGTGTCTTGATGACTTGTAATTTGTTTCAGTGGAAATAAATCTATAAGCCTACTTGCATGTAGTATTTGCAAGTATTACTTGCATTGTAAGTATTTGCATGATATGAGTCCTGTCCATCCCTTGACTTTATTTCACTCTTTTCTCTAACTCATCACATCAGAAGATTGCTTGAACCTCTGCCATTTCACTATCTTTTTGCCAGTCTTCTTGGTTCTACCACTTATTAGGTCTGACTTTGGTGAAGTTATTTGAACTCCCAGAATATCAGAAGTATATGTATATCTATGTATAGATATACTTATAAACATAGATTTCATGACTAGGTACAAAGGTTTATTAATATACTAGTGGAATTATTTCCTTGTAAGAAAAATTATTAAAATTTTATTTATTTCATCCTAGAATTTCCGGTACTTAATTTAGATCATGTATATATTAATATGCAAAGTATTATCTTTTTATATTTACGTTTTAAATATAGGTTGAAACTTTTTTTTTTAACTGCTTATGGGCTTCCTTAAGCAGAAACCATGAAAATACTCTTACAGTTGAATAATCATGTAGTTACTCTTCTTTGTCATGAACATGAGGAGTGATGAAATAAATGGCTAAGGATTGACAGGACACTGGACTACGTATGTCATCAGACATTTATCTCACCATTAGGTAAATCACCAGTGAAAACAAAAGAATTTCTCATCTGTTATTTGACTACGTACCAAGCTTCTTACATCTGTGTGCAGTTAATTTGGTTTGATTCATAACCATAATCACTTAACTTGTTATATTTTACAGAAAAGACAATACTAATATTTCCCCTGTCATGACATCTTTCGTCAGTGGGTTTTAGAGTCACAGCAGATGTGCAAGGCTCTAACCTGGTAAAACACAGTTTATGTATTTCTGCTGACTTTCAAATTACTTCGTTTAACTCTCATTGAAGATAGTTTTTAAGTCTGCCAATAAGAAACTCTGCTTCAAGTTTATAAAATAGGTGCTTCTCATGCAGTGTCTCAAAGATTTAAAATCAAGTATAAACCAGATTTCTATAGAAAATAAGTAATTTTTAGTGTTAAAACAAAGAAAACATGAAAACTTTTTTTTTTCTTATTTTCCTTATTGGGAACCACAAATGACAAGTAGAGTATAGGGAAGGAAAATAATTTTTATTCTACCTTCTTACGTTCTTGGCTTAGAGCCCTCTGTGATAAAAGATAGATTAACAGAAAAAAACAAGTTTAATAACATGTAAACCTCCTGTATATGTGATAGATACACAGGAAAATTGAGTAGTTCTCCAAAATGGCTCAAGCCACCACCTTAAATACCATCTCTAGATGATGTGGTTGGGGTGAAGTGCAAAGAGAAGCCAGATATGAGAGATCACCAGGAAAAGCACAGTAAACAAGAGTAAGGTTGGTATGCAGATTTAAGTCACTTACTTTTCCATTGATAAAGAGTTTAGAGAAATTCACTCATCTTCCTCTTGGGAGAGGTAGGTGCCCTTATAAATAGAGATTTCCCTTACAGATGTCTCTTGCAAAAGGGTAACTTCTACTCTGTTTTCAGAGTTTTCTCTGTGTTTGCTGTTTCTTAAAAATAATCAGCCTAAAATAAAATAATTCTTATGCCAAAGAGGCATATTTTGGGGTGGTAAATTCTATTGTCCTTCAAGAGGTTTGAACACCATATCCGCCATCACTTGTGCCAAACGTTTTCAAACAATCTTTTTCTCTTTTCAGCAATTAATAAACATTTATAAAATAACTAATATAAGGCTATACTTATTAGTCATCTCCTATGTTCTGGGCACTGTACTAGGAGAGGCTTCTGAAGTAACTTTTAATAATCTCCATTGACAGATTAGAAACTGAGGCTCAGAGGTGGTAAATAAGTCATGCCAGGTTCACGGCTGTTAAAAAACAAATTCAACTGAGTAAATTTAAAGATCAAGTTGGGTTTATTCAATGATTCATAGATCTGGCAGCATCCCATCTAGCAATAGAAAGGAGTTCCACAGAGCTGCACAAAATGGAAAGCTTTTAAGGCAGAAAGGATGAGGGGCAAGAAAATATCCAATTACTTCATCTTTCTTTGGAAGATAGAAGGGGTCTGTCAGGCAGATCACTTCACTAATGCTGACCTGGAAATTCCAGACTGACCAGTTATGATTACATTCCTGGGAGGGGCTAAAACTGCAATTAAGTTGGGTATTAAGTGTTGGTCTGCTGACGTGGAGCTTAGCACAAATGACTCCATTTTGGGTCTGTTGTTTCTTTTTTAACACAGTTATTGATTCAAACCAGGGATTCAAACCAAGATCTGCCTTATTCCCAAGACTACATTCTTTCTGTTCCACAACGTGGGCCTTGAGACTCTTTGCTGTCCATGTAAAAATTATTTTGACAGAATTAATGTGAAATTATATTATTATTTCTTTCATTTCAAACTTCCATTTGAAAATGTTAACTTCCTTTTGATTAGGAGACCTGGTCATACTAAGAACGAATGAGTATAGTAAGAATTTAAAAAGTAATGTTGTTAATGTGTTTCCTGAGCATGAATTTATTATTAAAATTTCATTCCTTTTTTTTTTTTTTTTAAAGTGATTTTTTTTTTCAACGTTTTTTATTTATTTTTGGGACAGAGAGAGACAGAGCATGAACGGGGGAGGGGCAGAGAGAGAGGGAGACACAGAATCGGAAACAGGCTCCAGGCTCCGAGCCATCAGCCCAGAGCCTGACGCGGGGCTCGAACTCACGGACCGCGAGATCGTGACCTGGCTGAAGTCGGATGCTTAACCGACTGCGCCACCCAGGCGCCCCTTCATTCCTTTTTTTAAACTATGATATTACTCCTAGAACTTCTTATTCATTCTCATTTCTGAAGTGCTAATAAAATTAGTAAATGATATAAAATGAGAATAAATGCAAAACAAAAACAGGAAAAATTATTTAAAAATACAACAACAGAAGTTTAAAGTAATTAATAACACAAGTATTATTTTCCTAGAATGAAAGACAGGGCCACTAGCAAAAAGACAGTATTTAGGAATGCAAAACAAAATGAAAACATTTCCTAAGTCTCTTTAATCAGTGATTTGTCTCACTTTGATTACCTATTTTATTGGTCTTAAAAGCCATGTGATTTTATATTTTGTAAAATATTATTTAATATTTTAATAGTAAAATTTTAAATGTTTAAGTTATTAAAATGTGTTTAATGTTATGTTAAATGTATATACATTATTGGTTTCTAGTTTATAAATAATTTTAAAATAAATCAACTGTACTAATAACAAGTTCCAAAGAGAGTTATACTCTATCTTAAAATGAAGTACTATTAAATCTAATATCAATGTACTTAAATATGCATATATGTGAAATACATATGATAAAAATTAATGACCCATATCATGAAGCTGAGCATTGCTTTATACTTGTATTTAGACTAGCCTTTATTTTTTTAAGTTTGATTTAATGTTCTCCTTACATAAGGAATCTGATATATAGCAGACAATTATAAATTTTTAAATTGACGAAGGCATCCACAACTTTCGGGACTTCAGTGTAGGGATTAGAGTATATGTGACCAAACACATATACTGAAAAAAAAATATATATATATACATATAAATACAATCAAAAATATATATATATTTCTTCCCCCTGAGGGGAGGGAAGTGTTTATTTAGAAGAGCATTGTTTCTTAAAGTACGTAAGCCTCCAGTCAAGATACTAATGTAAGCAATTTTCTCTTTTTAATTAGTAAGGTACTATTTACCTTAAAAATAAACCATAGGTGTTCTGTTATGTAGCTCAGGAAGAGTTAGTCATGTATTTTAGGCAATAGAATAGTCCAGTAGAATCAAAGAAGAAAATCATATACCAATTGTCGAGGATGTAATTTGCTTATGAAGTGACAGGCAAAGTTATGCCATGGTGGTTTTCCATGCCTCTGCCTACACATTTTTAAATACTCGCTTCCATAAGTCTTCTGTTACATTGCGCCTATTTCCTATGGGGACTTAGCTGAACAAAAAGACCAAGAAATAAATGATTGTAAAATGTGATTCTCACTATTTATTCATGGAGCTGATTTTCTTATAGGGCATATAAATGTGATGCTTAAAATACATGGAAATAAATGCCCAACACTTGGATAACTATGTCACTTCTCAGCATAGAAGAAAAAGTGCAGTGTTTTGAGAGTCACTAAGAGACTTTGCTCCCAAGCCTCACCTGAAGACAGAAGAGTGACTTAGCCACCTAGTTCCCATGTCTGCTACTTAAGAAGAAAAATTACTTGGTTTATAGTTAGAGGTTGAACAGCAGAATGACTTGAGATATGAAGCAAAGATTTCCATTTTCCCCCGTAGGTTCAAGGGAACTTATATTGCTATTCCCCACAGAGGTATACATATATCATATCTCATAATACATCTTCCTGCATGCTCTGTGAGAGCAGATAAAAATAGGCACGCTTTCCTGTTATGTGTTACTTCACACTCTCTCCAATTCTGGCCTACCATAAAGGTATTATATTATATTCATCATTGTCAACCCATTACATCAAAAATCTGTTTTACAGATTTATTCTTAAGAATAATTTAAAATAAGAGAGATGAATTTGTTATAATTCTGTTACTACATTTAAAAATTATAATTAAATATACATATATTTCTATTGTTATAACAATGTAAATCAATGTTGAATATCTTGGAAGGTTTTTTTTTTCTTCTTCCCTTTTTTCTTTAAAAGGGTTACATGAATTAATCAAGTTTAAGAAATACAGTAATAATGGAATAATAGAACAAATGTGGCAGCTGAAAATAGATCGGGCTGAAATTATCGGACTGTCAGTTAAACTCGGGGGAAATTGGTTCCTTTTTGGGATGGTGTTGCCTTGTTAGTAAGGTTGCTATGAGCAATAAAAATACTTCTATAAGCTTATAGCATTTGGTAGGCAATCAAATCGTAACCACAATTACAAATTCTACTGTATCATTATTTATTCATATTAGAAACGTCAAAGAACAAGATAAATTTAGTTTGGGGTAGGAGATGTTGGGTGATTATAGAAGTACATGATGGTCTCCACTTCCTAGGTATCCAAGGCAGAGTGGATGTTAAAGCACAGCTCACCATAAGTAATATATTTCCCTAGTTTCTTCGGTAATATTAGGTAGATATAAGAAGTGAAGACTAGACTCAGGTCAGTAGAACATGCCAGTGGCTTCTATGGATACTGATCTATAAAAAATATGGCTATAGTGCTTTTTGAAATGAGGGGTGGGAAAATAAAGTAAATGTTCTTTCACTTTTTGGTAGCTAAACTTTTGCTTATTATACAGAAGTTTTTGCTATTCTTACTTAAATCTTCTTCCTACCCAGTTTAAATTTCTTCCACCTTGCTACATCTATTAAAGAATAAGATGAACAGGTCCAGTAGTGTTCTGGTAAACTACCTCTTAAAAAGCAGGATAAAATGCTGGTATGTATTATTTACCACATTCCAATTTACCAATTCTCATCATGACTGATTGCAAGCTACTAAAGGTTAAACAACCAGTTTACAAAACTTCTGAATAAATAATAGTAGTCTCTCATTAGTTTGAATGAGCACCATTGTTCCAAATTATCAGCTGAAAACAAATTCTAGACATATTTGATTGATTTCAAATTATCTTGTGGGGTATCATACTAGTAAAGGCTTGGTCTTCGATGAGTCAAAATCAGCCTTGGGAAAATAATATGCCTCTCTAGTGAGCACAATAGTGTAGGAAGTATGTAAATTTATAGACCTAACTCCTCCTCTGTAAGCATATGTCTCTGAGCAGCAGTATCTTTAGGATTAGTCTTAAAAATTCAGATTAAGTCACTCTGTGCATCTAATGCCTTTTTCAAGTTCTTCATTAGTGGGTTAAAGACCTTTTCATCCTTCTGATACACATCATGAAACAGCGATGGGTAACTAGAAGAATTGATGAAAATATTGGACAGACTTATTTATAGAAACTTTCTCCCCTCTACTATTTACCCATGCATTGTTTATGTTGAAATCAGAGTAAAAATATAGTTATAAATTAATACTATTTATGGATATTAATTCTGGGTTTTGTGTGTTTTTTATTATTTTTTTACTACAGAACTCAATTTGCTTCATGCTGATAGTTTCAGGAATTTTGATTCATAATCCTTTGAGGATTATATTTACAGGAAATGGTGTCTAGCCAGTTACCTCATTGTCTCTTTAGCCAATCTGGATGTAAATTGGACAAGTTTAATTCATTTCATGAGACGTGAGTTAGTTTCTCTCTTCTCTACCTGCCCTGAGAAGGACCTCTGAGTAGGCAGGTATGGGCTTAAAGATGAAGGGTTAATCAGAAGATGATTTATAGCATTTTTATTTATTTTACTTAGTCTGGGGTTGGGCTTACTTATTATTAGCTTATTTAAGTCTACCTACATTTACGATAAAAGATTCTCTCCTTTCTAAGGTTCCTTTCTAAGCTTCAAGGTATTATTTACTTATTATAAGAGCATAATAAGAGCGTGCCAAATGCTAATATATTTAAGGAATATATTAATAAAATTTTCATCATAGTTATTTTAGTGGCTTATTTCACTTTGTTTATTTTATAATGATAGAAATAGGTTTTGCTCATAGAAACTGTTTTTCCCCCAAATTCAGAAGCAGGAATAAACTCTTGTCTTTATTCAGGGTTTCTTTCTTAATCTGGGTTTCATGGATGGGTTTCACAAGCCTCTGATGTTGAATATAAAAGTGCATGTGCATATACATGTGTACATTGTTCTGGAGAGAGAGACCGTAGCTTTCATCAGATTCGGCAACAGTTTATGAACCCTCCCTGCCCCCAATTAAGAATGATCACGATCACATATCTTTCGTATAACGTATAGTTATTGTTCCTCTAATTTATCAACTACCATACTTGGCATTGTAAAAGATGCTGAGGTCTTTATTGAATGCATTTACTAGAGCACAATTTATGAACTTAGGATAATGTTTTCTTTTGTTGTTAAAAAATCTGCATTTATAAGTAAATGTCAAGCTGAAGATGCCTCCTATAATATTTATAATATGATTGGATTTATTTTTAATTACTTTGAGTTTTTTATCCTCAGACCTTAATTTCTTTGTAACTCATGGATGCACATTGCTAGCAGACTGGCTTTAAGAACGTTCTATTTTTGTAGTGGATTTTATAGTTATATAGTTATATTTTAGAAGCAGATAAAATTCTGGCAGTGTATTCTAACCACTTAGAAATGTTTTTAAGTTTTAATATCTCATTCAACATTTTAAATTGAAAGAAAGATTGGCCTTATTTTTTAAAATGTAGTCTAATAATAATGACTAAATACTAAGAGAAATTCTCTTTCCCACGATATATTGTAATACACAAGTTCCAAACATAGTAAATGGTGAATATTACTGTTTACATATATTTCAGATCTAGCCCGTCATCTTTACATGAAGTTCCATTGCCTTATTTTGAGACCTCTCTTGTCTGGATTGTTAAAATAAGATCCTAACTGGTTTCATGAGCACTGCTTTCTCTATTCTCCAATCTTCCCTTCATGTACTCTATACTTACTGGACCTACCCAATCATCCTATTACCCTTTTCTTGTAATACCTCTTTTGATCCTTTCTGATTGGAAGATAAAGTCCATATTCTTTAGGTTGATGTATAGAGATGTTCAAATTTTTGTCCTAATAGTCCACTACTTCTTGAAGCTGAGTTTTTATTATTTAAGCCATTTCAAGCTGTATTCTATTGTTTATGGCAAGAAGGTTTTTCTCTGACTTATTCAGCTTTGTACTCCTACTAGCATAGGGCCTCATCATGTGTTTGATAAATAGATAACTTAAAGACATAAGTGATCTTTACTATGTAATTTTATAACATACTCAAATATAAATAATAGCTAGTCAATAATACATTAAATAAGCCTGTAGAAATATTAACTTTTAAAAACCTATCTTAAATATGCAGGTGTTTTTGTCTGTTTACTCACAAGAGCATATAATTTATAAGTTATTAGGCTATTGTTTCCCCTTCCTGCACAATGGATGGATTGAACTACAGAATTTCTAAGGTTGCTTCTTGTTTGGTAATACTTTTTGCAAAGAGAAGCATATATATCTCCTTGTAGAAATGTGTGTATTATGTAAGTACACATGTAAACTTAAAAGCTAATATGGCTTTTGGAAAATAGCAAAGACATTGGTTATAGTCTTTGGGAGTAAATTCTTAAGTCACACGTTTAGAATCATTTCCAGGCAGCATTAATTGGTTTTCCTCGTTTAACAAGCCTACTGTAGTTTTTCAAGAGAATTATATGGATTACAATACCATTCAACTACAAATCTGAAACTCCTTTTACATGTTTCTACAGACTGTTTTTATTCTGCCTGTTGTGCTTTATTACAAACATTCTGCTTCGCTAGATTTTGCTTTATTAATCAGAAATTTAGATGATAAAACTCTACGTGTTGATATAAGTTATATTATTTTTTTCCACCATGGTACAGGCTAGAATGATCTGTCCCAAAGAAGCAAGACCCAGTAGAGAACATTGACTCAGAATAGGTAGATGACGTTCACATTGAGTCAGAAATGAAAAACAATACAATTTAATAGTTAGAATGCTGCTATAATATCTTACAATATTACTAATACTTGGGCAATATTCACTTGACTTATAAAATGATTTGAATATATATTTGTGGAATGTGAAAGAAAGTTTCATGGTCACATACCCTGGGATAGGAGTAGGGACTAATAATTAATTTACTGAATGACTAGGAGAGTGTTCATACTTTTTTAAAATAATAGATTTCAGGGTTTGACTATAATATATGTGATTAAAAGTTCCAAAGCAGACAGTTTTCATTTAGCTACAAAATAAGTGACAATACTTTAGTGGTGAAGGGCGTTTGGGGAAAATTTTGAAGCATTAAATAGGAATAGCTTGACAAAGTACATAGGAATCTCAGGTTAATTCCTTTCAATTATTTTACAACCATTATTTTGTGATGCCTAAAATACATACAGAAATATATAAAACTAGTACAATAACTCACCAGATACTCATAACACAATCTCGCTAATTGTCCCCTTATGCCCCATATTGTTTAACTTACTGAGTGGTCTTCTCCGCTAAACTTATACTGGAGCAAAAGTCACATAGTAAAATATCCTACCATTTTATCTATAATAAGAAGTTCTTAATTCTAAAGTATTCAATTCCCTAAAAATTTTCCTTATGGCTGTTTTCGGTTTCTTTTTTCTTTTTTTTTTTTTTTTTGGTCTTATTTAAAAATCTTTTCCTACCCAAAATGTATTAAGTTGGTGTCTTATATTCTTTCTAAAGTATAGTAATTTCATTTATTTTTTTAAAGATTTTATTTTTTTTTTGTCATCTCTACACTGAACATGGGGCTTGAACTCACAACCCCAAGATCAAGATTGCATGCTCCATTGACTGAGCTAGTCAGGTGTCCACTAATTTTGTTTACTTTTGCCATTTAAGTCTATGAATTCATCTACAAATTTGGATGGAGGATCATTCTTGTTTTGTCTATATATGTGACCACTGCCCAGTATAATTTATTGAACCTATCATCCTTTTATTACTGCTCTGTAGTAATACGTTTGATATAAATCATATATCTATGTGTTGTGGATCATTAACTAGACTTTCTATTCTGTTCTCTTGTCTATTTGTCTTCATGAATCCACACCATACTATCTTAATCATTGTATTTTATATTAAGTCTTTATTTGGGGTAGAACAAATGTTGATTTTCCTTCTTCAAACATAATGAAAAGGTTGTTTATTCTCTTAGGAATGTCTTCTTTTCCTTTCCTTTCCTATCCTTTCCTTTTTTCTTTTCTCTTTTCTTTTCTTTTCTTCCACTCTCTTTTCTTTCCCTTCCTTTCCCTTCCCTTCCCTTCCCTTTTCTTTTTTTTTTTTTTAATTTTTTTTAATGTTTATTTTTGACAGAGACAGAATGCGAGTGGGTTAGGGGCAGAGAGAGAGGGAGACACAGAATCTGAAACAGGCTCCAGGCTCTGAGCTGTCAGCACAGAGCCCGACGCGGGGCTCAAACTCACAAGCTGTGAGATCATGACCTGAGCTGAAGTCAGACGCTCAACTGACTGAGCCACCCAGGTGCCCCCCCCTTCCCTTTTCTTAAGAGATGCCACACCAGTTGTCTTCCCGTTCATTCTGACATTGGTAAAATGGGACTTCACTCTTGCTCACTCTCAGCCTCCCCAGAGTAATATATAGATTTTATTATCATTTTCAAATAACTGACTTTTGGCTTCGATTTTCTATGTTTGTTTCTATTTCATTAAATTCATTTCTTATCATTTCATTTATTTTAAAAATCTCTAATAAAATTTATTTATTTATTTATTTATTTATTTATTTTTCTTCTTCTCTTACTTCAGATGAAATGTAGTTTTAATTAACATGCAGGGAAAATAAGAAGTTTTAAGGAAATAGATAATGTCTTTAAATGAATGGTAACAAAAATACTACATATTAAAACCAGTGAGATGCAGTTAAAATGGTACTTAGGGGAAAATATATAGCTTTCAATTCTGTTTTAACTTCTCCCAGTTTTATTATGTAGCATTTAATTCATTCATATAAAATATTCTTTATTCCTTTAACTTCTAAATACCTATTTGTTTTGATCTCTAGTATAATTTCTTAAAGTCACAGATAATAGCATGATTTCAGTCTGCTGAAATCTGTTCAGATATGCTTTATAGCTTAATATATTCATTCATGTGTGCTCAAAAAAATGTGTATTCAGTAATTGTTCATTTTAGTGTTTATATATCCTGTATATCAGTATGGCCAGGATTTAATTTCAGCTACTGTATTTTTAATTTCTAGATATATTTGATATGTTTTCAAATATTCTGTTATTTGTATGGTCTCTCATACTCTGACCCAATTTCAAACTTGGTTTATATCTCTTGAACTAAATAGGCATAATTATTTTGCAGTTTGATTTTGAACATTTCTGTAGTTATTGTGTTTCTGTTTATGCTTTTTGTGGTTTTGTTGCTTCTTGGTTATGAAATCTTATTTTCTCATGTGCCTAGCTATATTTAATCATGTAGTGTTCAGTGGATTGAAAAATTGTTAGAAATAATTGGAGGCTTAGGATACTGCTATTCTCTCACAGAGAGAATTTAAATTTCCTTCTGGTAGGCCCTTGGGAGCATTAACAGTCCCACACCACTTTAATTCAATGTTTTGTTTTCTTTGGATTAAGACTATCCAAATTGTATTATGATGATTTTGTATAGCCAATGCAAAACTTCTTGACTGTGAAGTCAAGCAAGGGAGAAATTTTCTATAAATTTTTTCCAGCAAATGGCTATTTTAATTCAAACATATCTTGTTGGGTTAGCTTTGTTATATAGGCAGCATCATAATAATGTGAGTGGAGTTATGGATATGAATTCCTACTTTGATGTTCACAGTCCACCTGTTAGAAATCAAACAGCATATTCCATAGAAAGTTTTCCTATGCATCATTAATTTTCTCTTTATTTCCACATTAACAAAGTTTATGAGGCATTGTGAGTCTGTCTTCTGCTATGAAACTTGTAACTTTCTGTTTTCAGTAATCATCCAGACTTCTAATCTCTGCATTCAGGATATCCCATGCTCAATTATTTTACATTACCAATATGAGCTTTGTTTTCCTAATACAAATCTAACTTCCAGCTTCACTACCTTCTTAGCATTTCCTTAGAATAGAATAGATTAGAATAGATTATATTCTTAGACTAGATTATATTCTTCCTAGGTAATTCTATACCTCCCCCCTGCAAAGCTTTTCTTCTTCTCTTTACTTACTTACTTACTTACATACATACATACATACATACATACATACATAAATTTAATAAAATTTAAAAATTTTTAAAATATGTCCTTAAAGAACTATATTATTATTTTTTTCTTTTCTATTGTAGAGAACTTACTGCTTATCTCACCCAAATAAACTTACCTTATTTTCAAGCTCAGAGTTAAATAACAATTGCCCTATCATTTGACACTGTCAAGGATTTATTTAAATTATTCTAAATGTATATCTTGTCTTCCAGTGAAATTACATACTTTTCAAGGAAACAAGCTTTTCAAATATGTTTGTAAAATTTATAGTACTAAGTATATAAGAAAACCTCATGAGTGTTCATTTAAATACAGAAAAGTATAATGTGATGAGAACAGAATTACTAAGAATCTAAACTAAATAATATCAAAAAGACCTATAAAAATGATTAACATTTATATTTACCTGACTCAAAATTAGCAACTAACAACTGTAACAATTTTTCACTACTTTGATAATGGAAATTCTATGTATTAAAGTAACTATTTCATTAATGTCTTTTATTGCCAAAATATAAGAATAACTCTTGTAAAAGTTCCCAAATAGTTTCTATGTTTATGACTAATTCAGACTACTTTAGAATTACATTTCATCACTAAGTACTTACTGTAGTTGTACTTGTTTTTGTGGAAAAAGTTGGCTGCATTGTGGTCCAAGGAAACACATGAATTATGACTATTATAGTGGCTGACAGCTGACTTGCTTTATTCCCACCTAATTCATCAGTAACTTCAATAAGTAGCTGGAAAGTCATAGGTTCCTGAATCCCTTGAAATGCATCATATTGGAAATTCTGAGTGGTGGCCAAAGAAGGAGGATCAACACTTAGTCTCCAAAGTGCGAATTGATTATTTGTATTTCCTGAGAATGATGAGGTAATAAAACAGAAATAAAAGTACATTATGTACTATGTTATTTCTATTGTCTTGTTTAAGTTCTTACTTTAAAATATGTTGCATGATAATCTGTTCCTAACGATTACAAAATATCTCACATGAATATCTTGTAAAATAGCTTAGAAGTGATTTATTTGAAATTTTAAGTCTTACCTCCTACAAGTGAATATCTCAGCCGTTCCTGTAGAGAATCTTTCTTTGAACAGTTGAGCTGAATAAAAGGAGTTCTAAGAATGGAGTAGATCTGGGTTTCCAAATGTGGCGGATTGTACACAGGAGGTCCATCATTTATATTTTATAATACAAGAAAATTATCTGTTTTAGCTTATGTCTTCAAAATCTTGGCATATCTAATAGTTTTTTGCTTGTTTTTATTACTCATTATTTTCACCTTTATAATATCACTCAAGCATGCTTTTATAATCCATCTTAGTTATTTTATGTTTGAAGAGCATATTTTAGCATTTCATCACAGAAACGTTGTTTGGGGTTTTCCAACAGTACAGTCTACCTTCTATTTTTAATTTTATAATGAAGATTTTTTTTAAGTACACTTCACTCCCAACATGGAGCTTGAATTCATGATCTTGAGATCAAGAGTCATGTGCTCTGCCGACTGAGCCAGCCAGATGCCCCATGAATGAGGAATTAATTTTTAATAATGTCTGTTTCCTATGTAATTTTGCTAAGATAGGTACAGATGACATTCATGAGATCACTGAATTTTAAAATTAGCTCATAAACTAAATGTCATCTACCCTAATTGTTTCCCTTTAATCCAGAAGTTATATGTCATCAAGTCTCTGAAACAATTCCTCAAAAAGCGTACTCACTACTTAAAAGAAAGTGTATTTCACTATTGGACAGCTTTACTTGTTAGAAATATTCATTTTTATTGACTCAAATATTTTTTGCCTGAAGATTTAACCTATTCTTCCTAGTTTTTGTTCTGAAGAAACTCAAAATCTAATAAGGCATGTGATTTACATTTCAAACATGTGAGACATTCCAGCAATTAGATTGAAAGGGGAACTATATTATTTCTGAGAATGTTTGAATTCTTAGGTTCTTTGACTCTATAATCTAGAATAGAAAGTTTCTGATAGACTACCTCCTCTTCTTGCCTGTAACCTCCCTCCTCTTCTTGCCTGTAACATTGTTATATTATCCCCTCTCTTGAAAAATATAAACATAGTATGAGACATTTTCCAAGTAGCTATCAATGAAGACACCAGCAAATTGTCAGAATAGAATGTGAAATGAAATTGATTTATGTCCTCAGTTCAGGAAAACGAAGTGCCTAATTCCATTTATGCTTTCCTTCCTTTCTTTAGTAACATTTCCTGAACATTCTTGGGTTTCTTCAGTTTGAACAGTCAATTCCTTAGAAGTCACCTGAGAGTGTGGAACAAATTCCATTGTCTTTTTTTTTTCTCACCAACATAATGCAGCTTGGTTTGTTGGATTGCCCAGTGGAGACCATATAAGGGCACTTACTAATATTTAAGCCCCATTTCACTAAGTATTGGTTTCTTTAAAATTAAAGCCTTGATAACCATATTTACCTGAAAATGAATTATGCTTAGCGTCCCTTTCTCCTTCCAAATACAATAAAAAGTAGGGAAAGATAGTATCTGTTCTTTCACAGTTTCTCATAATTGCTTTAATACAGTAAATAATAATAACTATTATAACAATATTCATTATTTATATACATTATATAATATATTATTATATGAATTATATATAATATATATTAATAATAATATTCAATAATATTTATGGATGCATAATATACGCTAGACTCTAATGTATCTACACTAATATATAGTTACAAATGCCATGAAAAATGTAGCATTATTATCCTAAAATGGAAAGTGAGAGATAAAATAGCTCAACAGCTAAATAAAGTGTATGGAAACCAGAATTCAAAAATTAGTTCCAGAATGCAAACTTTTAACCTGTGTACAATACTGTCTCTTTATTTAATACTGCTTTCTACTTAGTCATAATCAGTGTTTACACTATTACAACACTAGTCTACTGTGTTATGTGTTCTCATAAAAAGTTCCTTCTACTCCTTAAGATATTCTGAATGGTATTACTTCATTGAAAGAGGACTTTTCTTCATCTTTTAAATGATGGTTCAGTTTATATGCTCTCTTAAAGCATTTCCAGTTCTATGAAACTATGGTTTGTGTGTTTCATATTTTTCATACTGCATGTCTGATATTTGAGCTGAGATTTTAACAAAATAGAGTGTCCTTGTTAATCAGACATTTTTTGAATTAACCAAATATATTTTAAGTTTTATAAACTGAAATGCTAGTTGTAAAACAATATATATTAAATGCAAATATAGGTTGCTGTGTTTCTCTGTGAAAGAGAATATAGTATATATGTAATTGTAAACATACTCTATATGACAAAATATAGCAATACATACTAAACATACACCCATACATGCACACACAGTCACATATGCATGTCTATTCCCAGTGGCTCAGATCCTGTTACTGCAGAATAGCCAAGATGATTTAGAAACTTAAAACTGGATGTTAGCACAGTTCTTTACCCCTACATCTTTGCACAATATTGAATCTTCAGAGAAAATTCCTGTTCTACCACTTATTTTTTTTATTGGACTCATTAATTCATTTGCTGTTTTCCTGTATTCTCAAATTACTCATTTGTGAAATAAAACAGATATACTAGACTACTAATACTATTGATTTGAATATGCAGTAGCACTTTCCTAAAGATTAAATAAGAAAATGTTTTACTTAACTTTAAAGTGAATCACAGTAAAGTGGAGTAAATGATATTTAGGACTTCATGGCTTTATTTTGAATGTTGTAGTATACTACCATCATTATAGGGGTAGTGTGAATTAATGAAGAGACAACCAGAATTGTTGAAGAACTTTGGGGGAAAAAAAAACAGTCTATGGTTATCTGGATAAGATCAAATATAAGGACATGAGTTAATTAGCTAAATTGAAATTATTTATATATTTTTTTGTAATGTTTGTTACCTTTAAAAATTAATCCATCTCACAACATTAATCAGGAATTAACAAACATAAAGCATTACTGGAAAGGATCGAATGTAAGGACCAACACAGTCTCAGATGGAAGCTGTCTAAAAGCTTTCAAAAAATTCTTTCCATGATAATTTGTGGCTATTATTTATTGGTGGCAGAATCCAAGTTCATCTCTTGACCTTATTTTCTAGACCTGTATTTTCCGACAGTCTTTGATATCTCCATTATTATGTTTTTGAACTCTAGGAACATGTTGGAAGGAAAAATTTTTACTTTTCAAATATTGTTATGGCCAGGCTTTATGCTAGTTTTTAATATTGAGCACAAGGAGACTCTGCCAAGCTTGAATCATCAGCTCCTATTTCTGGGGTGTTGTTTCTATGGCTTGGCATTTAATATATTATGCCAATGTTCCTTGTCAGAATTAATTTTGGCAAAAAACCATCATTATACTGACTAACTGAATCTCCAGTTACAGAATAATGTAGCACATTCGCTTTTCTAAATGTTCCCAATTAAAATATTAAAAGTATAACTATTGAATTATGGAAGTTTCCTCAATAAAAAGTCTACAAGAGAGAGAAAAACTAAGTTTTAGTTGTTTGTACATTTCAAAAACAGATTATTAAACTTTTAGAATGCAGGAATTTCTTTTATCTGAGAAAAATGGGTAGGTAATGTTGCACCTTTCTCTTACTTTCAACCCATAAATAAAGCAAGGTAATATGATTCATAATCTTATTGCTCATACTCTAGAAGTTTACAATATATATTTATTAACTAAATTTCAATAACTAAAAATAAACAGACAGTTTATCTGGGAAGTTCTTTCAAAACTATTACCAATTAAAGACAAATAAGTTAAGGGGCACCTGGGTGGCTCAGTCAGTTAAGCAGCTCAGAGCCTGGAGCCTGGTTAGGATTCTGTGTGTCCCTCTCTCTCGGCCCCTCCTCTGTCTCTGTCTCTGTCTCTGTCTCTGTCTCTGTCTCTGTCTCTGTCTCCCTCTCTCTTTATCTGTCTCTCTCCCTCAAAAATAAATAAACATTAAAAAAATGTCCATCAACTGATGAATGGATAAAAAAATTGTGGTTTATATACACAATGGAGTACTATGTGGCAATGAGAAAGAATGAAATATGGCCCTTTGTAGCAACATGGATGGAACTGGAGAGTGTTATGCTAAGTGAAATAAGCCATACAGAGAAAGACAGATACCATATGGTTTCACTCTTATGTGGATCCTGAGAAACTTAACAGAAACCCATGGGGGAGGGAAAGGGAAAAAAAAAAGAGGTTAGAGTGGGAGAGAGCCAAAGCATAAGAGACTGTTAAAAACTGAGAACAAACTGAGGGTTGATGGGGGGTGGGAGGGAGGGGAGGGTGGGCGATGGGTATTGAGGAGGGCACCTTTTGGGATGAGCACTGGGTGTTGTATGGAAACCAATTTGACAATAAATTTCATAAAAAAAAATTTAAAAAAATGTGATGACAAGATTCTTTTTAAGAAATAATGAAAAGTAGGCTGGAAAGCTTCACGTCTGAGGAAAACTGCTTGGAAACTGGGAGCAGTGAGGGTACCAGTGATTGAGGTGGGGAACAAATGCAAAAGAAAAAAAGAAATAAACTTCATGACAACTTATAGCCCTTTGACCAGTACTTGAGATAGGTAGAGTGACCTTCCTTAAGGAGCTTGGCTGTCTTGATGCTAATAGTTTGCTAGAGGCAAAAGGCAACCTTAGTTTGACATTAGCCTGACCTCCAGGATGCTATAAAAAAAATCTCTTTGGAAACTTTCTTTATCTCTACCCAACCCACAAGATATATGATAGCACTTATCGTCCAAGCATATGGCCACTGATCTAAATGTGAAGCGTCTCATAACTAAGGTTTTACTAGACAGTAGTAAGTGACCTTTTCCTAACAACAGCTAGCACTGCAGGGTCCTAGAAACTTTGCTTCCAAATTCCTTAGAGACTTATGCTATCCCTAACTACCTCCCCACTTGAAAGTACACAATGAGCGACTCCTCACAACCCCAATGCAGCTCTTCCTGCCCACAGGTCCTGACCCCACTTTAAGAAAACCAACCTTTTAGCACTGAAGACATCTAAAGAATTCTTTCTTGACTGTTCACTCCCAAACCTCAACATTTCACATCAGTGACAATGAGATCTCTGTGGCTGCTCAGAACCCCCTTCATATGTGGCCTGCTCTGGGCTTTTTGTGCTCTAGGTACTAGGGCTGAGGAGCCAGGGGCAAACTTCTCCCATCCCAACAGCATGGGCCTGGATAAGAACACAGTGCATGACCAAGAGCATATCATGGAGTATCTAGAAGGTTTCATCAACAAACCGGAGGTAGAGATGTTCCCACAGGCACTGCAGCTCCATTATTTCAAACTGCATGATTATGACAGCAATAATTTGCTTGACAGCCTAGAACTTTCCACAGTCATTGCTGGCATCCATAAGGAGGAAAAGGAACAGGCACCACCAATGAGTGAAGCTGGACTGATTAACTTAATAGATGGTGTTTTGAGAGAGGATGACAAGAACAGTGATGAATGTATTGACTGTGCTGAATTTGCCAAATCACTGAAATAGACCTTGCTTGGCCATCTAGTTATATGCAAATGTGACCCATTATAATGCGGCTGAACACTTTTGGTCATGAGAAATAACACATTTCCAACTACTGCTAACTGCATTTTGGTAAAAACCTGTAGCAGTTTGCTACGCTGGGTTAAGAAACGGAAATCAAGAGAAATAGAAGAGAAATGGGACATATTATAGTCCCCAAGTACTGTTAAATCTCTTATTGGACAAGTGCTTTATTAAAACATCCTTTTAAAAATGTTGGATAATTGGAGTGGAGTACTCAGGAACTTGACTGTGGAATACTGCTGGTCTCTTGGTTTTCATTCATGCTACCTGAAAAGTAAGACAAGCTTTGTCAAGTGGGCACATTTTCACTAACAGTAAAGAAATGGCATGAATGCCAAATGTTTCCCTTGGAGTGTCCTACATCTTCAGATACATGTGGCCAGTATTCTGGAAAGTTCCCCTGTCCTGAACAATGATTTGCCCTGGGCAAGTGAGTATTAGACTATTTCAAAGCAACGTGCTATGCTATTTCAAAGCAACAGCATAAGGAGAATGACAGATAGTAAGTACGTTCAGCTAGCCATAGAGTCTAAGATTCTTTATTTTCTGGCACTTTGGAAATGATACACCACTGACCTATTATTTTAGTTTTTAAGTATTTACTAAAACTACTGTCACATCCGTATACTTTATTTTGTGTCTTCCTAAACTTAGGAGAGACCTTAAATTAAAAAAAAAGTTTTATTCTAACCATTAGCAAACGTTTTAGCTTTCTTAATATTTGTATTTACCTTTTATTTCTAGGGTTTGTTTTTGTGGTTTAGAAACTATTAGTAATGCAAGGACTGTATCCTTCCTGCTCAATGCAGAGGGGGTAAAGCTACTAGCTGGCCTTACTAAAGTGAGGAGGAAAAGGTCAGCAAGCCCAGTGAGTAAACTGCTGCAAGCTGTATTGAGAAGGAATGGCGTTTTAATTATCTCTTCTAGTTTAAATATGTGAATTCTTTCAGATCAGGAAAGATTAGAAAAAAAGCCTAAAAACTCTTAACAGTGCAAATCTCAGTAATGGTTGAAAATTAGAAGCATTTGTAATTTGGTTTATTGGTTATAGTAGACATACTATAATAAAAAATCTGAAATGATGATTGAATGGGGAAGAAAAACTGCATAGAATTTTCTCTAAGACATATAGAGACATGTTAAAATATTCTTATAAGAAAACATGTATTTATAAAAATGGCTTCCTGTGTCAAGAATTTTTGCTCTCAGAGCTGCATTGTAAAGTATTCTTGTAATACCTAGTTACTTTGAAAGATTTATACAATGAATCTTCGATATAGGACCAATAAAACTGATAAAACTGATAAACTAAAGAAACAAGGCAAAGTCATTTTCAATTTCTCTCTTGTTAGTGTGGAAAACAAAGCTATCTATATTTTTTTATTTTTCATTTAGGAAATTATTATTTTCAATATAGAAATTGTAATTCTTTTTTTTTTAAATTTTTTTAATGTTTATTCATTTTTGAGAGATGGAGAAAGAGCATGAGTGGGGGATGCGCAGAGAGAGAGGGAGACCCAGAAACTGAAGCAGACTCCAGGCTCCAAGCTGTCAGCACAGATCCCGATGTGGGGCTCAAACCCACGAGCCATGAGATCATGACCTGAGCCGAAGTCAGATGCTTAACCGACTGAAGTACACAGATGCCCCTAGAAATTGTAATTCTTAATGATATTTATAATTTTTATTTTACATTATGGAGATAGAATAGATCTTAATATAGTCTTAATATTCCTTAATATAAATCATAGTTAAATGAAAAATCTCAAATGGAAACTTAACTACGTTAAGTAAGTTTTCTAATAGCAACATGCTATGCTAACATGGGTACAGTACACTGATTCTAATTATCCAGAGTAGTAATATAATAGAAAGAAATTAAGAACTTACTCTGTAAGAGGAAATTAATGTCTTTAGACAGGACATTCTCTTACATAAATGTTTAGAGAAGATGTAAGTTTTTAATATGTAATTTAAAATGGTAGCGAATATTTGTGGAGTTCATGGAGAGAAAAACAGATTTATATATTGTGCAAAATGTTTTAAAAATCTTGCTTCTCATAGATTGATGAAATAAACAATAATAATATTCAAGAAATGCAAAAACCTTTTAGATATACATTCTACAAATTATATCACATGCAAGACAATGACAAGTTCTTCAAGTTTTCATTTTACTTGCTATATACTTACACACCAAATATATTTGGAAAGAAAGGAGACTCCAGAAACCAGCTAGGGTATAGTGGTGTACAATAGATCAAACCAACTAATTTCCAAGCTCTTAAACTGGAAAATAATATTGCGATTTTGTTGTTATTTATTTGTTTAATGTAGCATGCTTTCCATCAAATGAAAAATTCAAATTTAAATATAATTGCTGTATTAAGTTGTATGTAATTGTAATAATAATAATATAAGATTACCCATTAAATCACATTTTTATACTTTAAAAATATTGTTCTAAAAATTGTGTAAAAACAGTGGCATCTGTGTGGCTCAGTTGGTTGAGTGTCCGACTTACGCCCAGGTCATGATCTCTCGGTTGTGAGTTCAAGCCCCGTGTCAGGCTCTGTGCTGACAGCTCTGAACCTGGAGCCTGCTTTGGATTCTCTCTCTCTCTCTCTCTCTCTCTCTGCCCCTTCCCTGTTCAGGCTCTTTCTGTCTCTCTCTCTCTCTCTCTCTCTCTCTCTCTCTCTCAAAATAAATAAAAGTTGTGTAAAAACATAATATATGGCATAAGTTCCTAATACCAAGATACTAGCATTCTATCTGTGAAATAAAATGTTTTGATATTTACCCATCGAAAAAAAATATGCTAAATTATGAGTGACTACTATAGACTTTCAGAAGGCAGGCAGGTGGTATTTAGAAAATAATTCTTATAAGTAGGGAAGGAATATTGTACATAAATTAATCACAAACTAGAAAAAAAACAGTGATTTTTTTTTTCTTTTTTGGCTTTGTGAATTGTCAAGTTAGTAATCCTCTTTATGATTGTGATTTGGCAATTTTATTAAAATAAATTTATGTTCAGTTTTTGGTTAATGCAGGATCCAAATTAATCATAGAATTTGAATGTGAGAATTAAGTTAACTTAAGCAATTAAGTAAAAATCTTCAATTGTTTATTCTGGGATTAACTGAAAAATCTTAAAAAATAAAAATGCCCAACTTTCATCTCCAGAGATTCTGATTTTATAGGTCTGTGATGAGTTTCACGAATCTCTATTTTGAACAAGCTACTCGTGGGATCGTAATGTGCACTATCTATAAAATCATGGACTCAATGCACTATTAAATAAATCCTAGAAGATATGGCTGAGGATTTGATGGAAAATTCTAAGTCATTGCAGTAGGGCTGTAGATTCAAAACACATTACAGATTCCTAAGGTTTTTCACTTCCTCGATTATATTTTAGGTATAAGACTTTCTTCTATTTATCATTTATATTCACTTTGTATAAAGTGAGTGTTTTATGGGTTCATTTTCTTCTATTGCTATTATAATTAATGATATAACACATTATGTGGATATAAGTCAAGATTGAATGTTGCATGCTAAAATCTAAAAAATCAAGAGTAACTCTCTTAGCAGTACTACTATTCATAAACATCTTTCATTTAGGATAAATGAAGATTTTTGGCATTCTAAAGTGAACAATTTATTCTCATAAATGTATGCACTTAAATTTAGCTTCTAATTCTTACAAAGTTTAATACAGCCTATATTTTTTTTTGTCTATGTGGTAAAGTTATTAGGTAGCTATGGAAAAGAATCATCTGGAACACACATTGAAATATCTTTTCAAGTTAAGTATCGATGTATTTTTCAATGACCTTTCAAAATTTCAAAGGGAAATTTAGAGAAAAAAATGGTGATGCTCACCCAGTTAAAGTTGGGGATAGATGTGAATAAGTCTTAAAAATTTGTAATCAAAGTGCTTAATTTTTATCCTAAAATGTTTCTCAATGCCTTGACTGGGTACACCAGTAATTCCCCAGCCAGTGAGTTGTTGCAGAATCACCAGCATGTATTAATTGATTTTAAGTAGTCAAAAAGTCTGTTTGAGAATTTAGCTTTGTGCCATAACCAAACCAGTTGCTGTGACGGTCTGTGCTGCAAAATTTAAATTGATTTTATATAAAATAGGATGATTAATGCATTCATGGTATCTACATAATATTTTATGATAAAGAGAGAGAAAAAGAGAAATGGGAATTCAAATTTATAAGTAAATGCTAAAGCTGACCAATGACCATATCAACATGAAGTCCTGAAACCCAGACTCGAAACTAGGAGAGGTGAAACTAAGATACTGTAAGCCAGGCTGCATGAAGAAGATTATAGTAGTTTTTAATGGATAGTGAATCCCTCTCAAAGCAGAAAAAGTAAATCTCTTTGGAAAAAAGCGTCCTTAATTTTCACTCCAGTGTTCCCTCAGAGTGAGGTCATTCACATCTAAGTGAAAAACAAAGATCACATAGGAAAAAAAGGCCCAATGAATGAGCATTTGTTGATACAACCAACAAGAGGGCATTTCCAATGGCCACTTATTGTTGGCACAGATTCTGATCCATTCTTAGTGGTGTTGGGCTTTTCTGATATAGTCAGATATACCCATTCCATCCTGTGGCAGAATGAGCCTACCTGAGCTGCCTTATGTTGTTAGGTTGGGGGTTGAGAAATGAGGGATCTGGGTCAATTTCTTCTGTTGAGTAGGGAAACATAAGATAAGTTGCCAATTTCTCAAATCCTGGGATTCCAAACAAGTCCATAATCTTCTTAGAATCTTTGAGAGCTCTCCTTTGGTTGCCTTTTGTGTTATTTCATGGGTATACAGTTGTGTTTAGAAGAGAGGGGCAGGAAGAAAGGGGACTATACCAATTTGAGTGGAATTTTTGAAAATTAAGAAATTAAAAATTAAAAAAAATTATGAGAATAGTCTATTCTTGAAAACTCTCAGACAAGGAAGAAGGCTGGGAGAATATTTTGGAAGTTAGAGTATCTTAATTTGTGATTATTTCCAGGGTACTCTTTACCCAATCATAAATTTACCAGAAATTCCTCAGACATGTGATTATTATTTTTTCTCTATCTAGAAAAAAAAAGTGGGGAATAACAAATTTTTTCTGTTAATTTATTTTTTCTCTATAAGATCACATTAATATTTTTCTTCGTCTTTCTCAAAAAGTGTAAATTCACATTATTTCTACAATGGTGTGTGTCTTGGGCTTACCAAGTTTCTATGAGACAACTTTGGCCAAAACTTGGGTCTGTTTATTTTCATATAGTCCTGTGAAATGTCTGCCCAATCCAGTGAATCTGCCTCAATGAAATAAAGAACTATGAATTGATCTCATCATTGCATCATTTCAGCTATAAAAAGATCAGAATACCTCCCTACTTTGAAGTAGACACTTTTGTTTGCAATCCTACAAATGGTAGACACTATAGAACTACTTGGGAATACAAATAAAAAAAAGAAATTCCACAGTCAGAGGGCAGAGCAGTGTGGACAATATCTGAATTTTACACAAAACTGTTTCGAGTTGAAAATAAAAAGGTTTGGGGCACCTGGGTGGCTCAGTCGGTTAAGCGTCCGACTTGACTTCGGCTCAGGTCATGATCTCACAGTCCGTGAGTTCGAGCCCCGCATCGGGCTCTGGGCTGACGGCTCAGAGCCTGGAGCCTGCTTCCGATTCTGTGTCTCCCTCTCTCTCAGCCCCTACCCCGTTCATGCTCTGCCTCTCTCTGTCTCAAAAATAAATAAAAAAAAGAAAAGAAAAGAAAAAAGTTTGAAAATAATATACATCTAACTATGCAGTGCTCCCTGCTCCCATTATTGTACTTTTATACCTACCCTCAAGTACCATCACCAGAGACAAACTTCAACTTGAAACTAGTAGTCAATATTCTCTTGCTTTTTTTTTTTTAATAACTTTTTGAAATGGGTGTAATAGTGCTTCTAATCTTTTGGAACTTATTAATGCTTAATAGCATATTGCTAAGATCCATTGCATATGGCTGATGTGACTATGAATTATTCATTCTGACTGCTATATCATCATTTGTCCACTGTTCTACCTTATCGTCAAGATCCTAAGTTTTATTTTGTATGAGTTTTAAGATACTAATAATATTATTAAAAATTACTAATAAGGGGCACGTTGGTGGCTCAGTCAATTAAGCATCTGACTTCGGCTTAGGTCATGATCTCATAGTTCCTGGGTTCGAGCCCCGTGCTGGGCTCTGTGTTGACAGCTCAGAGCCTGGAGCCTGAAGCCTGCTTCGTTTCCCTTTCTCTCTGCCCCTCCCCTGCTCGTTTGCTCTCTCTCTCTCTCTCTGTCTCTCTCTCTCTGTCTCTCTCTCAAAAATAAGTAAGTTTAAAAAACAATGACTAGTAAAAGCAAGCCATGGAAGAGCAATAAGAGTGAGTTCTGAACCAAGGATTATGAAAGTGTTCAAGTTTGCAAATGTGAGGTCAACTTTATAAAATTAATGAAAAGGTCCTTTCAGATTTAAATTTCCAGAAAAATGACAGGAACATCTTCTACTACAAATTGCCTAAAATGATGAATTTGAGTTTATTGAATTGAATTTACAGGAAAGAAAAGGAAATCCATAGATGTCACCAATGGTAAGGAAACTGAAAGGCAGAGCAAAAGGATGCAAACTCATTTTGCCCAGACCAGGGAAGGTCAGTCATCAGGTTTTCACAGGGCTCAAACAGTAAGAAGTCTGGCATTAATATCTGCACAGAGAGGACTAGAGAACAGGTCTTGAAACTGCATGAGGCAAGGAGTTAAACTGATGTCTGTGCAGAGTCAGAATTCATCAAAAGTGGTCCTTTCACTGGGAGTAGTACTACATACATTTTGGCCATGGCTACAAAGCTTTTCTGTCCCCAGGGTTCTGGAAAGGAAAATAAAAAATTCCTTGGAATAAATAAAGACCAGAATCCTATGTTTGTTCTGGTATGGAGTTCAAATTTACCCTTTTTTCATACTATGGGAATCTCGAAGAAAAGATTGGTAAAATTTTACCCAAAACCCATGATATTCATAGAGTGCAAAACAAAAATAAACCTAAATCTGTTTTGGAGGGATCATTTTACAAGCCAGTTGATGGACTTTTCATTTAAGAAAAACAAAAATCCCTTCAAAAGATAAGCACATAATGAAAAATTGCAAAACATAAACAAATAATTCTCTAGGAAATGACAGAATTATCTGAAAGGGGCAATATGTAAGTATGCTTAAATTGACTAAAGTAAAAAAAAAAAAAACTAAATACACTATTATAAACTACAAGCAAAGCAAACGAACCTATGAAAGATACAAGACTTGATAAATGTCATTATTTCTGTATCATTTGGAAATAATAGTAAAGATCATGTAACAAATATAACTTTATGTAAGGATATAGTTTATGCTAATTGTAGTTTATAAACTCATCACTGACATCTTGTCTTCCTTAGTAATTATGAGCAAATACAGTAAGTAAATAAGTTCCCAAATACAGAGACTATCACCTCTCTATTCTCCTTATATACTGGGTAACTCCTTAGAATTTAAGATTAACTTAAGCACTTAGAACTTCCTGCCTTAGTAATTATGAGCAAATACAGTAAGTAAATAAGTTCCCAAATACAGAGACTATCACCTCTCTATTCTCCTTATATATTGGGTAAACTCCTTAGAACTTAAACTCTTTATCCTACAGCTTTACTTGAAAAGAAACATAAACACCCACAATACCATATAATACAGGAAACCAATGAAATTAATGGTCTGTCTCCCCATCTCTGCCCCCTTTCTCTCATATTGGTTTATTTTGCAAAATAACAAGAAAAGGTAGAAATCTGTACAAAGTTTACTAATACAGTGAGAAATAGTATTGAATTATTAGTTAAATCTTCCCATTTAATTCAATGATTTTTTGGAAATTAAGGTAAAAGACTAGATTATATCCATTAAATGGCATAGTGAGACTCAAAAGCCGTGCCTTTATTATTTTTTTCTTCTTAGTTTATGGGATCAATTTTCCATATGGTATTTGTAGTTCTTAAAGGAAAGTTTGTATTTTGGCTTGCTTTCTTGTAAAACACATGTTCTTTAGTTCTTGGAATCTGATTGAACATCCTCTGTCTCAGAGGATGCCCAGAAGGCCGTTTTTATGTTATCTCTGAGGTTTATACACACACAGACTCCAGCCAGAGACTAGGCTTTAATTATTTTAACTAAAGAGGGCTTTCCAGTTGTGGGTGGGCATAGACATAATTTCCCCTTTGTCTTTTTTTCCACACAGATTTTTTTATTGAGCCAAAATAACAAAAATAGTAAGAATAATGCTTCCCACCCATGCTTTCATCATGCTGTTAAGATTTGCTGCATTGCAAAAAGAAAAGTAAAGTAGTTTGGATTAAACAACAACAGCATTGAAAATAGAAGGAAATTCATATTCAGGTTCAAAGAAATAACAAAAACCAAACGCTTCAGGCTTTATTTCTGCATTTTCTAGTCTTAGCCAAAGAAGAAAAAGAGAAAACTCAGAAAGAAAAGCTCTTGTGTGGGTATATGTATCCAATGTTGCTGTCATGCTAATGTTCAGAATCTCATGAGAAATCTTGGTTTCCATAGTGAGTGCAATTGTATGTCTGACACACTGCACTAATATAAGATGGTATGAATGTTGACAGACTATATAGAAACCAAAAAGGCATTGAAGCCAACATAAGAGTATCTACTAAATCATAATCTGGAATTTCCTTTGTTATGGTCTGGCAAATTTCCCATTATCAAACTAGAGTAAATATAGTAGTCCTACCGAGGATTATCCAGTATTAACTTGTCCAATTTTTCCCTTGCCCTTTAAGCTTACAATACTATTTCTCTCTTTATTTTAATTATATGACCCTGTCTACATTAATGAAGTAATGAAGGGAATTTAAGTTTAAGACCTTTAATTTCTTTTCTTTAAATTAAAGCCTTAGATGCCATTTTGTCCATTTTTAATAAAAATATGTTACATATCTATCATAATTTACCCTTTACAAAGTAACAATTTCTCAAGTATGTCAGAGTAGCTCTGAAAGTTAGATAGGAAGGAAAATATTCTGCCTTATGAATAAGGAAACAAAGGTGCAGAGTAGTAAATCATTTGGCTAAGTAACCAGTCTTAGTAAGTGATCAAATCACAGGATTTTGCCTTCCAGCCTCCACAATCTGGAGTCAGGATTTTGAGTCACAATTCTGTCCCTCTCACAGCTTCCCAGGCAAGGAACCTCTCTGTTCCTTAATGGTAAAATGGGAATAAAAACTTCCTGTCTTTTAGATTTTTGTGAGAGTTAAAAAATATGTATGCAAAGCACTTGACAGCACCTGTGTAGTACATCCTTAATAAGCATTAACTATTATTATTTCCAAAGAAAGAAGGATTTTTTTCACTTATGTGTAGCCTTAGTATCTTACTTGTATTCCTTTCCCTGTTCTAGTCTATACATATCCTCCCATATTTAAATACTCAACCACGCTCTACCTTGGAACTTTTTCTTTCTGTCTACCACCATGATCAGGACTCTGTCATGTATGACAAAACCATCATTGTTAATCCCTCAAGTATCATCTTCTTCTCCCTCACCCTTACCCCCCCCCTTTTTCCCCCAAAAGTCACACATTATTTAACTTCCCAGCTGAAAATGACCTTCTAGTTTATCACTCTTGTTTCACAGGTTAGGCATATAGAGCCCAGAAAATCTAGTGCTTTGTGCAAAGAGAAATAAGTCACCAACCTAGAGGAGCAGAACAAAGCCCTGAAACCTGGTCAGGTCACTGCAAAGGACCAGTGCTCTTTCACACTCCCATACTCTTTCTGCCCCCACTTCTGCATCCCAACTTACTTATCAAGTTCTTGCCTTAGGGATTTTGGCTGTACATGTCTAAAAATGAAGACTTTGGCTCACTCTTTTCAACATGTGATACTCTCAATTTCCTTTTATATCTATGCCTTCCAATATAATGCACAACAGTGAGTTTCATATTTTAATTCTCCATTTATTTATTTTTTTAATTCTCCTTTTAAAATGCATTATTTTGTGGTTTCAGGTCTCACATTTAGGTCTTTAATCCATTTTTAGTTTATCTTTGTGTATAGTGTAAGAAAGTGGTCCAATATCATTCTTTTGCATGTGGCTGCCCAGTTTTCCCAACAGCACTTGTTCAAAGGACTGTCTTTTTCCCATTGGATATTCTTGCCCCACTTTGTTAAAGATTAGCTAATCATCAACATATATAATATGTTGGAATTGTGATACTTCCAGTTTTGTTTTTCTTTTCAAGATTGGCTATTCAGGGTCTTTTGTGGTTCCATACAGATTTTAGGATTGTTTGTTCTAGTTCTGTGAAAAATGCTGTTGGTATTTTAATAGAGATTACAGTAAATCTGTAGATTGCTTTGGGTAGTATAGAAATTTTAACAATATTTGTTCTATCAATCCATGAACATGGAATGTCTTTCCATTTCTTTTTGTTATCTTCAGTTTCTAACATCACTGTTTTATAGTTTTAAGAGAATAGGTCTTTCATCTTCTTGTTTAAGTTTATTGCTAGATATTTTATTATTTTTGGTGCAATTGTAAATAGGATTGTTTTCTTAATGTCTGTTGCTGGTACTTCATTGTTAGTGTATGGAATGCAAGAAATTTCTGTATGATGATTTTGTATCCTGAGACCTTACTAGATTCATTGATCAGTTCTAGTAGTTTTTGTTTTGTTTGTTGGTGTCTTGTTTTTTGTTTGTTTTTTGGTAGAGTCTTTTGTAGAGCAGAAGTTTTTTGTTTTGGTTTGGTTTCGTTTTTTGTTTTAATGAAGTCCACCCTATTTACATTTCTTTTAAAGATCCTGCCTTTTTTGTCATCATCATACTCAAAGTCTTCTGGGATTTCACCTATGTTATCTACTAGGAGTTTTATAGTTTAGGGTTTTACATTTAGATCAATGATCCATTTTGAGTTAATTTTCATGAAAGGTGTAAGGTCTGTATCTAGATTTTATTTATTTACTTATTGCATTAGATACCCAGTTATTCCAGCACCATCTTTTGAAAGAACTATGTTTGCTCCATCACATTGCCTTTGCTCTCTTGTCAAAGATAAGTTCACTGTACTTACATAGGTCTGTTTCTGAGCTCTCTGTTCTGTTCTGTTGATCTATTTGGCCTTTTTTCACCAATGTAAATTGTTTTGTCTACTACAGCTTTACAGTAAGTCTTGAAGTTAGGTAGTGTCAAACCTTTAACTTTATTCTCCTCCTTCAGCATTGTGTAGGCTATTCTGTGTCTTTTGTCTCTCCATATAAACTTTAAGATCACTTTGTTGATATCCATAAAATAACCTGTTGGGATTTTGACTGAGATTGCACTGAATCTGTAGATCAAATTAGGAAGAACTGGTCTCTTGACAATATTGAGTCTTCCAAACAACACATTTTGTTTGTAGGTTTTAGTTCAATAATTTCAGCAGCAAAATTCCTCAAACTAATCTCTAAATTTGTCATCCAGAATACTGTAATATATACACATTTTTTAAAATTTTTAAAATGTTTTTATTTATTTTTGAGACACAGAGAGACAGAGCATGAGCAGAGGAGGAGCAGAGAGAGAGGGAGACACAGAATTCAAAGCAGGCGCCAGGCTCCAAGCTGTCAGCACAGAGCCCAATGCGGGGCTTGAACTCACAGACTGTGAGATCATGACCTGAGCTGAAGTCGAACACTTAACCGACTGAGCCACCCAGGTGCCCCGATACATATTTTTAAAAGGTATTATCAGTAAAACTGTATGTCTAAGAGATTCAATTTTTACTAATATAATTTAAGGTACATTGTTACACTTAAATTTATTTTTTTAACTATTAATTTCAATTATCTATTATTTTTTATACATCATTTCTCAATACATGTTCTAAGGAATATAATTTTCCCAAGATATACAATTAAAATTTTGTCAGTGGGCACTGAGTTTGGGAAGTATTATAAACTATCACTCCCAACCCTTCAGAGATGCTAATGCATAGTAGCCTATGAAATGCACTAAGAATTTGAGCAGAGGATTAAAAAAATGTTGATATCATTGATTCTATACTTTATGTATGTCTATCTGTACATCTATCTCTACTACATTTTGGTTTGATATTTACCTTACTATGGTGATTGATTGATATTGTTATTATTGAGTTACTGGCAAGTTTTCCAAATAACTTTCACCAAAAGAATGTATATCATGTTACCTAGGTAAATGCTGATACTATTCTGAGTTACAGAGCATTTCAGTTTCTCTATGGAACTGCTCCATGAAAATTGAGTAAAACTCAAGTAGTTGCAGTAATAGCAAAAACAATTATAAACACTAACATGTCTCTGCCATTCTGTTGGATCTGCATTTATGTTACTTGTGAGGGAACTGAGGCCCACAGAGTTAATTAATTTTAATTAATTAGTTAATTTTAATTAATTGATTGATTGATTAATATGGAAGAATCCATACTTCCATTTCAAAATAGAAGTTGACCAAGAAAACATATGTGATATTATGGGTGAATTGTGAACTCTTCCAAAAAGATGTGTTCAAGTCCTATCCCCTGGTATCTATAAATCTAATATTTTGGGGGGAAATGGAGTCTTTTAGATATAATCAAGTTAAGATGAAGTCATGATGGAGTAGAGTGGGCCCTTATTTTAATATGGTATCCTTATAAGAAGAGAAGAGACACCTAGAAAGAACGCCATATGACAACGAAAGCAAGGATTGTAGTGATGTATCTACAGGCTAAGGAAGGGCAAGAATTGCTGTCAATAGCAGAAGCTAAGAGAAAGGTAAAAAATTGCTTATCCACCAGAGTGTTCAGAGAGAACATGACTCTGGTGACACCTTGATTTTAGGCTCTGAGAATCCAGATTATTAGAGAATATATTTCTGTTGCTTTAAGGCACCCATTTTGTGGTACTTTGTGATGGTAGTCCTAGGAAACTAAAAACAGTGAAAAATTAAATTTAGTATTTAAAACTAGTAGGATACCCATATTTCTCATAGTTGTAGAAATGTTTATAGGTTATGAAGAAATGGTTGATACAGAATATGTCTCACCCCCCATACTTGCAATATATTTTAAAATAATTAAAACTAAATTTTCAAAGTAATGCATCTGAAATAATAATAATAATAACAACAACAACAACAACAGCAACAACAACATAATAAATACATGAATTCTCAATTAGGAAATATGTATACATATTTTCATTTGAAAGTGTGTTATATATGCCTACTTGTTATCAATTTTGCTCAAATTGAAATTAAAAATTTTGCATTTATGGTTAACAACATATTGCAGGGAATAAATTCTGTTACTTATCCCTCCATCCCCACTTGCCAACAGAATTACTTAGAGAAGAATTTTAAATTGTCAAGACAGGAAATATCATTTTATGTTCATTTTTATGTCTTCTATGGTGTTTGTTTAAAATAATCATCAAATCTCCCTCCTGCTCAAAAAACTGCATTTTCCCAGAAATGCACTGGTTTCTTGTAATCATATATAACAATCTTGTATAACATTGAGTCATTACCCTCAGGACAGTCATATTCCAGTAAAAATAAAAGATGAGGACAAATCAGAGATGATGTTCATCTCAAGAAGTTGATCCTATAAATCACTTAATATTGGAATAAAAATGCCAATATAGAATATTATTTAATATTATACAGATATCTCATCTCAATTTTTGTGATTTTTCAAAGTACATTATTTATTATCTTTATTACTGTTGAAGTTGAAATGTTTGCTAAAATAAGTAATTATTAAATTTTATTAACAAAGTTCCTGAGTTTATCATTCAGTGATACTGCAAAAATTATCAAGCAATTAGAAAAGCACATAGTTGTAAAGAACATTAGCTGGTAAAATTTTATATGGATGATTTTTCCAAGAAAAAGTTCCTCACATAAATGTTTACATACTCTTAGAATCTAAATAAAACCATAAAAGCATACAAGAAATGTGTGTCTTGATATTTTTAAAAAGATTGTTGGTTATTCTCACAGCTATGGAAAGAAATTTGTAAGGAACCCAACTATTTGGGAAAATCCAACTGTCATGCAGAAAAATTCTGCATTATGCACAACAGGCCAGACTATGTTGTAGTAACAATTTAAACCTGAAATCTGATTGACAACATGGAACAAAATTAATTCTTGCCTATATCACAATCAGACATGTTAAGTGGATCTTCTTGGAGACTCTTTCAGGTAGTGACTTCCGTTTTGTAATGTTTCCATTTTTAAAAGATGGCTCTTGAAACTCAGCTTGCAAAAAAAGAAGGTGGATGATTGCACTGAAGTTTTTATGGCCAAACTTGAGAAGAAGCTTCAGCCTACATACAGTTAGGTGGCCCCAGTCTCACTGAAAATTAGCTGGAGGATATAGTCTTCCTGTGTACCCAGAAAATAAATCTGGTGAGCACAAATATGTCTTCCGTGACCTCAAACTTCAAAGCTACATATTGGGGGAATCATTAATAATCACATTGCTTTTTAACTTCAATAAGACAAATCTCTTTTGAGTAAAATGAGAGAAAGATGCACAGTTCTCTTAGGTTTTCTCCAGCCCCCAAATTCTCATATTCAGTGACAGTAGGTACTCAGGCACTAATGTACTTCTTCCAACTGATAGTTCCTAACAAATTTATAATTAAGGAAATCCTGTGTGTCATATACAAAAATAAAAGTTACTTAAGAAAGAATTCTGCTATCAAGGGCTTAACAATTTAATAGGGTAAAAAGTTTTTTGTAATGTAAGCCACAAAGATTTAAAGTGACAAAATATAGATATAAAATCATCAGAAGACTAAGAACAGTTGATTTCCAATTCAGAGAACTGCTAGCACTGTGGCGAGTGAGATTGTTAATTTTAAGTGTCAATTTAACTGGATTATGGGATGCCCAGATATTTGGTTAAACATCACCTCTGGTAGTGTCTGACAGGGAATCTTTGGGTGAGATTAGCATTTGAATAGGTAGGTAGAATAAAGTACATTGCCCTCCTCAATGTAGATGGGCCGCATCCAATGTATTGAGGTCTTAAATAGAGTTGAAAGGTAGGAAAAGTGAGAATTTGTGCTTTTTGCATGACTGAGACTGATTCTCTCTTGCCCTCAGACTGGGATTTACACCATTGGTACTCTCTAGCTTGCAGACAGCAGGTCAGGTCATGGGATTTCCCAGCCTGCATAGTCATGTGAGTCAACTTCTTATAATAAATTTCTTAGATTGATGGCTGGCTGACTAGCTAGCAAAAAAGATAGATATGCATAGATATTTCTCTGGAAAACTCTAATGCAGTATTTTTGATATTTTTTGTTTGTTTGCTTGCTTGTTTTTTTTCTGCATGCATTATTTAATTTTTTCCCCAAAATGTGATCTCACATATTTTATAAATAAAACCTGCAGGAGGTTAGTTCTTTTTGCTATATCCTAAAAATATTTAAGCTGTGCCATATCTAGTATATGAAAGTAATTGGGTTACAGTTTCTGTTTCATAATAATATAAGTATTCAAAAAACATTATTATTCTTTTAAAAATATGCCAGCAAAGTGACTTTTATTCTGTACCTTTATTTTTTTCCACTACCTGTAAAAAATAAGAACATTTTGAAGTGCTTATCAGTTACACTTCAGTGATTTCTGGCCTTGTTTTGATGTGTAAATGATGAAAATCCAATCTTAATCAAGTATGTTTACTCGACAGAACAATTACCATAATTTTCTTCTCCATTGTAGAAATGGTTCTAGTTTATTTACCAAACACTTGTATGGTGCTTACTATTAGCAAGTTAGTGCTTTACAAATACTCATTTTATAAAACCTATATCTACCTTCTGGGTCAGATACTATTATTAATGTCATTCTATAATGTGGAAACAAGGCAAGAGAGGTTGAATAACTTGTCCAAGTCCCCCCAACAGTAAGTGGTAAAGCTGAGATTCATCTTAAAGCCACCTGGCTAAAGAATTTGTGCTCTTAAACACCGTGCAGTGGCATAAAAGATACTTGACAACACCATCATCTCTAAATACATGTGGATGTAGTTACTGGCTCTTGTGGTTAATAGGCATCCAGGTTAAAAAATTGAAAAATTATATGTATATGCATATGTGTGTACATGGTATTTGTGTATGTATGTATACATATATACATATGTACATATACACATATGTATGTATGTATGTGTGTATACATATACACACACATATGCATATGTGCATATATATGTATACATACATATATATGAAGAGAGGGAGAGAGATCCAGTATCCATTTTCCATTTCTTTGGCACAAAAAGCTTTTCAAGAGAAAATAGCCACAGGGAGACATGCATCTCGTGATGTCTTGTCATTTCAAATGGTTATTTATGTTCTTCCTAACTCCTGTTAGAAAGCCAAGCTAGTAAAATTTACTTACCTAAGTAGGCAGTTTATTTATGAAACTGGATAGTATTAGTGTGGTCATTACCATGCTTGTAGATCTAGTTCCTTTAGGACAGGAATGAGTTCTAAGAGTTAGCCATATTCAAGGAAGGACAAACAGGAATTTACAAGTTACTGACTCTATTAATAATGAGGATAGAAAATGGCTCATATTTTTACATATTCTAGAAATGAAGTAAGCATCTGGCTATGGGAGAGCCACTATACTGTGGTTTGGAAACAAAGGAAATGTGTTTGGTAATCATTTCTTCAAAAGTACCCCTGAAAAGACAGTGATGATTTAGAAACTATCCTCTGAGGAAATTTATCATACTCTTTGCAGGAGACAAAAAGCCTTCAATTTTGTATGCAAATTCTTGTCAGCAAGTGCACAGTGGTATAATAGACAATGTATGATCATGCTAGGAAATTGGTTTTATCACTATTCTTCTTCTTTTTATTATTTGACATCACTAAAGAAATTCCTCACTTTTCTTCCAATCTAGGCAGGAACACTATTAGTGAATACTGATTTACTTGAGTGTTCTAGGTGCAAAAGTTTTGTCTCTAACTAGATAAAAGCAATTTTTTTTCAGTAATTTGCTTTGTTATGGCACAGGGCTATTTCTTTGTTTAGTTTCTAATTGATATCAGGCACAACACTAAGAACTGACTGAAGTCACTCATATCTACATAAAAGTGCAAATTTGTCCATCCTTTAAAAAATGTGTTTTAGAGGGGCCCCTGGGTGGCTCAGTCGGTTAAGCGGCCGACTTCAGCTCAGGTCATGATCTCACGGTCCGTGAGTTCAAGCCCCGCGTCGGGCTCTGTGCTGACAGCTCAGAGCCTGGAGCCTGTTTCGGATTCTGTGTCTCCCTCTCTCTGACCTTCCCCCATTCATGCTCTGTTCTGTCTCTCTCTGTCTCAAAAATAAATAAACGTTAAAAAAAATTTAAAAAAAAAATGTGTTTTAGATATCATGATATAATTCATAAGTTATCATTTGGTAAGAAAACCTTTTGAAACTAATTTAGTGCATCTGGTCTCAGCACCACTTTTCAGTTTTCTAATGAATATGAATATGTTTCTCTAGCTTTTTAGGTCCTACACGAAGCTCCTTGGCACATAAAAATGCAACTGGGTTGGATGCTTGTAATAACTTTTCAACCAACACATTAATAAATGACCTCCAGCTTCTTTCATTACAATAAAATATTGTCCTTCTAAATATCAGGGCCACACCTAATTTCCACTACTGTGCACATTATTAAAATGTTCAGAATGCTTTGATGATTTGAGACTGGGTGTCATGTAAACATTATAGTCATTAAATTCTAACCATTCCCATTGTACATATGATTTATTAACAATATAGTCACTTTTCTATATATGTTCCCTCTCCAAAAGGTATCCTCAAATATGCCAAAATTAACTAGAATTCTTAACACAGCTTTAATATTAAGTAAACATACAGTATGTTAATAATTAGCAGCAAAATGATATAACAATTATCAGCTAAGTAATATAAAATAAAACTCTAGTATTGTCATATCATCTTCTATACATGAGTCAGAAACACACTCCATGACAGAAGGAAGCAAACCATTTCTGGTCACAGAGTCACTGCACAAAAGTATGCTTGCCTTAACATTACACCCAGGCCCCAGACCATCTCGCCACAGTTATTTCAGCTTACAGCCAGTGAACTAGGCCTGAAATAACTGTTCATTGGAGAATTTAGTATTCTGTGTACTGTGAACTTTCTTGAAGAGTTTGTGATTTTAGATTCTGAACTCATATTCAACCATTTTTATTCTATAAGAATCTTCTACAGTCTAATTAGAGTTAGGCCTCCCCAGAGAAGTTTTGATATTTCTTCCAGAAACTCCTCAATACAAAACACCTGAACTACTTTCTTCTAATGTCTTATCTTGGGTTTTCCAATATCTTGCAGTATATATAATGCAAACCCAATATATTTGCTTTGAACTTTAGGGGATACATTGTTCTCTTTTTTATTTATTTATTTATTTATTTATTTATTTATTTATAATATAATTTATTGTCAAATTGGCTAACATACAGTGTGTAAAGTGTGCCCTTTGTTTTGGGGGTAGATTTCCGTGGTTCATCACTTACAACACCCAGTGCTCATCCCAACAAGTGCCCTCCTCAATGCCCATCACCCATTTTCCCCTTTCCCCCTGCTCCCCTTGCATCAATCCTCACAGTTCTCTGTATTTGAGAGTTTGTTATGGTTTGCCTCCCTCCTTGCATTGTTCTCTTTAATTCAAAGTTCAGGCCTAGCTGGGCAAGTTGCTGGTTGCCTTTCTTGGCCAGTTTTTTATTTTTAAATTACTGCGAAGGCCCCCCT
This sequence comes from Panthera tigris, assembly GCF_018350195.1. Taxonomy (NCBI): domain Eukaryota; kingdom Metazoa; phylum Chordata; class Mammalia; order Carnivora; family Felidae; genus Panthera; species Panthera tigris. Next base: position 85,012,463 of record NC_056661.1, read on the forward strand.
TCTTATAAAAGGTTCCAACTCTGTGCTTTTCTTGCTGCCCATTTTTTTCCCATTGTATTCAAATAGGAGTGAAAATGCAAACAACTACTTTACAGAAAAAAAAAAAAAAAAAAAAGAATCATGCTCCTGGACAACTGACAACTTTGAGTGGTTTCCGTAATTTTGGTCCTGGAAATTTTTCTTAATTTTTTCGGATGTCAATTTTCTATCTTAAAGACTTACTTGTTATATTTTATCATACATTTCAAGGTGTTTTGTGTCGAGAGATTCTTTGGGATATTCACTTTACCTTATAGGTGAACATGAAAATAAATTTTAAATTAAGTAATTATAATTCTGCTGTCTTAGAAACTCCTCAGCTGAGCGACAACAGGAGGTAGCATTAATTTGTACTTTTTTGTGACTTACCTTGTGTTTTCTGTCATTTATATTCTGAAAGAATTTGTATGTCTCATAATGCCAGAAGAATTTGTATGTCTCATAGCCTCTCTGATACTATGCCTTAGTTAATGATATAAACCCTGGATGAGATTAACTGGACCACATTGTAAATGTTTGGAGAACAGAAAGATTAGTTCATGGTATGAGCACAGGCCCTGCCACACAATTTCACTCAATACTTGCATTTTATTTAAATAATAAGACTTATCATAGAAAGAGTACAATGGACCTTGAGATATATACATCAAACAGTAATAGATGCAGAAGAGGGTAAAGGACAGATAAAATGAAAACAAAATCAAAAGTCTGAAAGCACATGTTGTGTACCAGGATATCAGCCAATGAGTAAACATAATTCGATAATGACAGCAAGCAAGAAAAAAGATTTTCTAATTTTCTTCTGAGTCAAGGCCATTAGCAATCATCTTTTATAAAATATATAATAATTCCCTGTAGGATGAAAATGGGATGTGTCATTCTCTTTTTTAAAAAAATGTTCCCTGAAAGTTTGGTGCCCAGTTTTATCAAAATGTATACTCCCCCTCCCCAACTTCTGCTTCTGTGGAAAATATATTTTCTAACAAACCAGTTTTGCATCATGACAAAGTTTATTATCATGACCTAATGATTGTCTTAAAACATTTGACTAAAGAAATAATTATTCCAGAAAGAAGGACTGCAGGTCAACTAATCAATAGATAATAACAAACTTTAACTTGATAATAGCTAATGATGTTCATAATTAATTTCAATAAGGCATTTTGACATACATTTCAAAACTAATTGATCTTGGAGGATATATCAGGAGAATGCACACATGCTTTTTAGGTATTGTGCTGGGGGTGTTTTTCATTGTCTTTTTGTCCTGCTGCTGTTTTAGCAACAAAGATAAACATTTTATACTATTGTAATTTTAATTAAAATTTTCAAAAGGCATAGATATATGCCAAGAGGAATATGTAATGACCCGGAAATATATCCATGGTATATTTTCAAATAAAAATATAATTTATAAAATAATATGTTTCCTATGATTTAAGATAATTTTCCATCATAGGAATGAGGCATAGAGTGTGTGTGGTTATGCTTTTGAAAGAATACTTGAAGAGTAGAGTGATTAAAGGTGTGGGACTAAGAGTTGGCTATGTTTTTGGTAATCATGCTAGGCTAGTTAATAACCTCTGTAATTATCAGCTTCACACGTAAAATGTGAAGATTAATTTGTATGGATTGTCAAAAACTCTTCAGAAAAATTGTGCCAATTTAATTTAAATTTCTAGAGGGGTGAATTTTCCATTCCTTATGCCATTTCTAACACTAAATATCATCTTTTTTTTTCTAATTTAACACATAAAAATAAATCCATTTGTTTTCATTTTCATTCCTTTGCTTACTATTAAAGTCACTAAGGTTTTGTATTACCTTGCAGTTCATACTGAGATTTTTTTTTTCCTTCTGATTACGAAGAACTCTTTATTTATTGAAGATATTATTTGAAAAAGCTGTAAATATGTTTTTGTCAATTTTTTGTTTGACTTTCAGTTTGTTATTTTTTTGAAATACAAATGCTTTAAATATCTTTGTAGTTAGATTTAGCCATGTTGTCCTATATGATTCCTACCTTGTTATGATGCTGAAAGGACCCTCCCCAAATTCAAGATTTCATAAACATTTACTTATAGTTCTTCATTTATATTTAGAGCTTATTATTTTATCTTTAAATCTTTAACTTTTTAAAGTAGGAAACATTTATTTTATGGCAAAATCATGTATTAATTATTCTAACCCCGTTTATGTATAATTTATCATAAAGCTACTATCTTATATCTTGGATCCTAGACTTCCTAGTATGTTTTATTGGTCTAGCTATGTATCATTTATTAGGAATATATATTTTTGAATATAGTTTATAACATTTTTATGTTTATTGAGTTGAATTGCTATTTGTCTTAGTCTGATAGGGCTTCCATAACAAAATACTTTAGACTGGGTTACTTAAAAAATAGAAATTTAATTTTTCAAAGTTCTGGAGGCTGGAAATTCCAAAATCAAAGTTTAGCCAGTTTTGGTTTCTGGTGAGGCCTCTCTTCCTGGCTTGCAGATAGCTTCCTCTTTGCTATGTCCTTGTATGTCTAAGAGAGAACAAGCTCTCAGGTGCCACTTCTTATAAATAAACTAATTCCATCCAACAAGCTCCTCACCCTCATGAACTCCTCTAATGCTAGCTACCTCCAAAAGGCCCCATTTCTGACTAACATCACACTGAGCATTAAGACTTTAACATATGAATTTTGGTGGGACACAAACATTTAGTCCATTACATCATTCAGCCTCATTTTATACAATATATGAGTTTTTTTGTTGTTGTTCATTCATTCTTACTGGTGAAATTTATTCATCCATCTACTTCTAATTTAAGTAGCATTTCTGTAGTGTTTATCTTTTATATCATCCTCAATATTTCTTGGAACAAAGTGTAATATGAAAAAAAACTGTATTTTACTTGGAAATTTTGGCCTCAGTTTATTTTCCTGAATAACATATATTGATATAGTCCACCCAAAGCTTAGTTGGAAGAATTTTTAGAGGGAAAGTATTTGAATTTAGTATCATTGTCTTACATAAACGTTAAGCCCACCTGTCCAATGGTGGAAAATGCATATCTTTTTACCTAGCCGCAAGAAAACGAGTATCCATTCTTAAATAAATCCTTCTCACCCCAAAGAAGAAAGGTGAATACTTAAAAGTCTGAATAGCAAAGATCTTATATACCTATCTGAGTATAGGAATTCACAAACAAAATGAAAGTAGAAACAATCAGTTATAGAAGTGCAAACGCAAAGGACATCTACTGAAAGTTATAATGTAATTTAGAGTGCACTTGGGGTGTATTATTGAAAACTTGCATAAGGACAGCAGGTTCATTAACTTATGACATCCTCTGAGTCATGATTGAAACCATTCAAATCACTTTATTAAATTTCTCTCCACACAAAAAAATTGGCCTGGTTTATTATGTTTTCCAGACATAATGAGCCTATAGTGGGGATTGTAACACTGAGTCACGGGCACCACTGAGGTTAGCTCACCAAGAACACATATGAAAGTGTTCATCATGTAGGAGTATACACAGACTCTAAACAATGTTTGTGGTTTTAAATCATTTTTATTAGAAGTCAGTGCCTGCTTTGAGGGACCAATTGTTGGAATTCATACTGTTCTCAAGTAGCAAGATAAAACACAAAGTCATAAGATAAAGCAAATTTGGCACTATCTATAAAGAAAAAAAGTCTCCTTTTGTATAGTTCTGCCAGTAAAAGCAATGTACAGAACTATATTAATGTAAGTCTTGAACAAGCCAAGTCAAATATATTTTTGCCTAGAATATTTTAAAAAGTATTTATAAGTTAGAGGTTCTTGCCTATATACTTCATGTTTGGATAGTCTGTAGCTGATCTCTCAGAATCTTTACTAGTGAAAACATCAATTATTCCTTAAGTGAAAACTTGAAAGGGAGAGAATAGCTCAATGAGCAGAAAAAAAAAAAAACAAATTTTTAAAAAGCTTCTCTCTGGTGTTCTACGATGGTGATGTAGAAAGATTCTGAACTCACCTCCTCTCACAGACACACAGAATCTACAGCTTGATGTGGAATAATTTTCGTTGAAAAAGACATGGAAACTAGCTGAACAGCTTCTTTACAATAAATGGTAAAAGGGCCACATGAAGACAAGTAAAAGCGGCAGCGATGTGGTCTCACAAAGAAACCTCACAGTTAGCTCAGTGACCACAGTTGGGAGGGATCTTATAAATCTATAACTTCACCCTGAAGAGTGAGGAGTTCCTGTGCTGTATTAGGTACCTCAACCCCTGGGACCTGCATAGAGAGACAAACTACCAAAACACCTGTCTTTGAAAACCAATGTGGCTCACATCCGGGAGACCCAAAGGGCTGTAGGGAACTGAGGTAATTCTCTTAAGAGGCTCACATGAAGAATCACTTGCCCTGGGGACCTACCCAAAAGCAGCAGTTTGAAAAGCACCTGGACTATATGTAAAGGAAATTCATTTGCTAATCTTAAAGCATCTTCTAGAGGGGCAAAGACCTGTTGGGACTCTCTTCTGGGACAGAGACACTGGCAGGTGCCATTATTGCACTCTCCTTCCACCTTGGTAACCTAGGCAGGGCAGATCAGTCCCACACTCTCCCGTGTCCCCATGAGAGCCAGTAGGTGCTCCTGGCTCTGCGCACTTCCACAGCTCTGTGAAAGCCAGTCCTGTGTTCTTCCATTATTTCAAGGAAATTGGCAGCCATGTGTAGTCCACACAGGTCATGTTCTGTTAATAACTGGTTCTGGTGGCCAGGGAGGTTAATGTTCCTGGATCCCATAAGACATTAAAGAGACAGATCATGGCAAGCTACCACCTCCAGGGCACTCCAAAGGAGACGGAAATACAGCCCCAGTCTTTCTGTGGAAAAAGGTCTATTTAGTAGTCCTGGAGCTTCAGAGTGAGATTTCCCACATATCTAGAAGCTATGGAGAAGCTCTCAGGCAGTGTGGGCCAGGAGACACCATCTTTGCACTCTCCCTCAGCCTCACTACAGCTTACCAGTCTCTCAGAAAGGAACTTGTACACTTACTGAAGCATTGATTTTTGCAGCCGTCACCCAGGGAATACCTCCAGATTGCCTGATTGGGAGGCCAGAAGGATTTATGATTGTGGACTCATATGACAGCATATGTTGCATACTTTAAAAGCTAATATCTGAGGATCTGGCTTCTTATCAGCCTGAAACTAGATGATGAATGAGATCCCTTTTTTGAAATGCTGATGAGTCTTAGCACAACTGGGATCTATCAGGAATAAATTAGGCTTTTTAGACAATCATCAAGGTTTGACAACCAAAATCTAGGGCAAGATTGAAAGATAAGGTTCATCTTCTACAAAAGCCTGACACTCCTTCAAGACTGTAGGAGATAGTTGTTTCATCTAATACACAAAACACACAGAGTCAAGAAAAATCAGGAAATACAGAAATATGTTCCAAATGAAAGAATAAGATAACTCAGAAATAAAACCTCGGTAAAATGAAGATATGATCTGATGATAAACAGCTCAAAATAATGGTTATAAAGATGCTCACAGAACTTCAGAGAGTGGATGAACATAGTGAGAACTTCACAAAGTGATAAAAATGCAAGAAGGTGTCACACAGAAGTTATAGAAATGAAGACTATAATAATTGAACAGAAAAATACACACAGAAGACTGGTTAAAGCAGAAGAAGAGATCAGTGATCTACAAGACAAGGCAGAAGAAATCACCCAAACAGCAGCAAAAAGAAAAAAGAATTAAAAAAAAAATAGATACTTTAAGGAAAACATCAAGTGGAATAACATTTGTATTATAACAGCTCCAGAAGAAGAAGAGAGATAAAAGGGAAACAAAATATTTAAAGAAATAATGGTTGAAAATTATTCTAAACTGAGGAAGTAAATAGACATCCAGGTCCAGGAAGTCAAGAAAGTTCCAAATAAGATGAACTCAAAGAGATCCACATCAAATTACATTATATTTTAAATGTCAAAAGTTAAAGAGAGAACCTTAAAGTAGCAAGAGAAAAACAACTTACTACACATAAGAGGAAAAATAACATAAGCCTATCAGCAGATTATTCGGCAGAAACTTTGTAGGCCAGAAGGGAGGAACATAATATATTCTAAATACTGAAAGGAAAAAAAAAATCTTCCAACCAAGAATAGTCTACCAGCAAGGTCATCATTGAGAATTGAAGAAGAGACAAAGTTTTCTAGACAAGCAAAAGCTAAAGGAGTTCATCAACACTAAAGCAGTCTTATAAGAATTGTTAAAGAGACAACTTTAAACTGAAAGGAAAGGGCATTAATTGTTAAGAAGAGAACATGAAAGTATCACTTTAACTAGCGACAATAAATATATAGTAAAGGCAGCAGATTAATCATTTATAAAACTAGTATGAATACTAAAACACAAAAGCAGTAAAAATAAATATAACTCTAATAGTTAAAGGATACACAGAATAAAAAGATGTAAAATGTGATCTCAAAAACAAAATGTTGAGGTGGCATAAAAATTTAGAGTTTTAAAATGTGTTCAAACTTAAGTTACTGTCAACTTAAAATAGACTTTTATATCAGCAGTTACAGGTGAACCTCATGGTAACAACAAAGCAAAAACCTCTAATTAATACACAAAAGATAGTAAAAAAGGAATGTAAGCATAACACTAAAGAAAGTCGTTAAACCACAAGAGGAGAAAAAAGGAACAGAAACTACAAAACATCCAGAAAACAAAATGTCGATAAGTGCATACCTACCAATAATTACTTTAAATATAAATGGACTAAAGTCTCCAATCAAAAGACATAGAGTGGTTAAATGGATTAAAAAACCAAGACCCATCTATATGCTGCTCAGAAGAGACTTATTTCAAAAAAAAAAGGCACACACAGACTGAAAGTAAAGGGAGGGAAAAATATATTTCATGCAAATGAAAGCTGAAAGAAAACTGGGAAATCTTATATCAAACAAAATAGACTTTAAAACAGAGACTATAGTAAAAGACAAGAGGGGGCATTATATAATGATAACAGGTCCAACCAATAAGAGGGTATAACATTTGCACATATTTATGCACCCAACATAAATAGAAGCACCTACATATATAAATATTAACAGCCCTGAAGGGAGAAATGGAAATACAATAGTAGTACAGGACTTTAATATCTCACTTACATCAATGGATAGATCATCCAGACAGAAAAATCAATAAGGAAACCGGCCTCAAATTACACATTAGACCAGATGAACTTAACACATGTATACAGAACATTCCATCCAAAAACACAGAATATGGATTCTATTCAAGTGTATGTAAAACATTCTCAAGGACAGATCATATGTTAGGCAACAAAACAACCCCAATAAATTTAAGAAGACTGAAACCATATTAAGCATCTTTTTCCACCACAGTGTTATGAAACTAGAAACTAATTACAAGAAGAAAACTGGAAAATTTATATATGTGATAATATATGGAAATATATATGATAATATATCTATAATAATATATTTGATACCATATATCATATATTTAATGGCAATATTACCACTTTTTTAACCTAAAATGTTACTTTCTCAAGTCTATTTAAGTCCATGCTGAAGACATTATCCATTCACAATTTTTCCTTGTTTTTTTTTTCCTAAGAATAAGCCTCCTAAGGGATAACAGCATTATAAGCAGTAACTCATTCTCACCAGAACATTGACAGCCACCTGAGCAGAATCACTTCTCTGTCTGAGGGGATTGGGGACAGCATCACTGGCCATGTCTGTTATTCTCACTGCTATCGTGTACTGTGATTCAGTTTCCCTGTCCAGGAAATCCAATAGTTTTATCATACTGACACAAAAATGAAGGGAGAACTGTTATCCCTGGATCACTAAATATCTTTAATTTATGCCAAATCATAAACCATATAAATGAAATAATCACAAAATAACAAATAGAAATGAACTAATACAAATAGTAATATTCCCAGAGTATTATTCATCAACAAAATCATTTGCACCATTTTAGCCACCTGTTTCACATTCTTAGATATAAGGAAGCGAATACATATGCATAGATTTTCTGAAGGTCTATATAGAAAAGATCAAATCTTTTGTGATTCTTCCTGTAGTAACTAAGAATTTAGTTACTACTTACCAACCAAGGTGAACATTAAATAGTTCAAGAGAGTTATTTTTTAAGACATTCTTATATCCACAGTTACTCAATAAAGTAAATTTCAAATGAGTATAGGAGCTCTTTATTTGTATTATTTAATTTATATTGGTGTTTTTGTAATACCTGTGTCTGGTTCAATGTAATTTTCCCAACTGGAGTATCAGCTGTACCGTTTTCAAATATACTAAAGATAAATGGCAATATACTTCCAATTGGAGTCAATTCATTAATGCAACTCACCCTAATGATGATTGTAATAATTGCTGTGAAGAAAAAAGTACATAAAAATGTAGCTAAGGTAATCATGTGTCTTCTGTATTATTATTTTCTCCTTTCTTTTTAATCACCATCTAATATTATATAGTTGACCCTTGAACAACATGGGGGTTGGGGCACCAACCCCCATGCAGTCAAGAATCCATGTATAACTTTTGACTGCCCCCTGAATTTAATGACTTATAGCCTACTGTTGACTGGAAGCCTTACCAATAACATAAACCATTGATTAACACATATTTTGTATTTTATATGTATTATAGACTGCATTCTTACAACAAACAAAATAAGCTAGAGAAAGGAAATTTTATTAAGAAAATCATAAGGAAGAGAAAATACATTTATAGTACTGTAAAAAAATCCACAGATAAGTGGACCAAGCCATTAATCCATGTCCAAAGGTCAACTTGTATAAGAGTGTAAATTATACAAATACATCTAATTTGTTAAGTTCTGTAATTAAATTGTTACCTATTTAATTATAGAGTGTTTGGAAATAAGTTTAAGATTAATAAAATACTTTATTAACTTATTTTTGATGCTTGTAAAAAAAATTACCTTTTATAATATTTATACACAAATGCTACTGTTCTGACTTAAAGATTAAAGTTTCCAAGAAGGGACATAGTTTGCTAGTTGAATATGACTAAATTACTTCAGCATTACAATAAAGAAAGATGCATATATAAAAAAAATATGAGGGAAATGCAATTTATGAGAATTTGAATATTAGTTTTTTTTCTCTAATGAAAAATAAATTAATTCCATGAGAAATCTTTTGAACAAAGATTTCAGAAAAGTTCAACTTTGACATTGCCTTTAAATAGTTGCGATGTCCTGTAATAACATTTGGGCATCATTCTCTCATTCATGTTTTGGGTTGCATGTGAATTTTATTTTTTTAATAGAAGTATATATGCACTAAATATGAGTAATCTCATATATTTTACTATAACAGATAATCAGAATATTTACAAATATAAACTTCTAAGAACTAATTTTTAATTACTTTTTATTTTATATGACTCAAAATATTTTAATACTTCAAATTAATAACTCTTACTTGACAATACAGGAGTTCCTTCATCAGACACTCTCACAAACAAGGTATACTTGAAGTGCATCCCTGCAAAAATAGCATTATCATAATCTAGTTGTGTAGGTCCAGTCTGTAGATGAAGAATTTACATTGATGATTATTATTTCCCTTGATTAAACTGTTTTATCATTTGCATGAATCTGAAACTAGGACTTGTGAAACCTTTGGTGAAAAATACAGACTCTTGATGGTTTACCAGAGGGGAGATCAGTAGAAGGATGGGAACGCTAGTGATGAGCACTGGGTGTTGTATGTAAGCGTAGAATCACTAAATCCTACACCTGAAACTAATACTGCACTGTGTGTTAACTAAGTGGGATTTAAATAAAAAGTTGATAAAAAGTGAAAATCGCATTCTACATTGATATTTCATATGATATTCTATTCAGTATTCTACAACAATACTGTTCAATATGAATGTGAGTCACATATATAAGGCACAAATAACTTTAATTCCTCTAATAGCCTCATTACCATTGCATCAACAAGCTAAAAAATAAAATCCAGGATTATATTAATAGATGCAGAAAAAGTATCTGGTAAAACCCAATATCCATTCATGACAAAAACAGTCAGTAAACTAAGATTAATCAGTAAGCTAAGATTTCTCTTCAACTTGATACAGAAAATCTATAAAAACCTTCAGCTAATATCAAAGTTAATGGTGAGAAGCTCAAAGCTTTCCCACAAAGATCAGGTAGACAGTAGAAATTCCCCCTCCCACCTCCTCTTTACAACATAATAATAGAAATTCTAGTAGTGACATTTTTTAAAAACAAAAAAGAAACAAGTAATATTAACTTTAATAAAGCATTTTATTTAATAAAATGTGTTCAAAACACTATCATTTGAACATGTAATCAACACCATAAAAATATTGGTGAGATGTTTACATTTGTTTGTTCATGCTAATTGTGATAAATCTGTTGCCTATTTCACACTTGCAGCATAAACCCATTCAGACAGGTCACAGTACAGGTGCTCAAAAATGCATGTAGTTAGTGGCTTCCATACTGGAGAACAAACTTCATAATTATTACCTTAAATTGTAAAAGAATACTAATAGCCAAAGTAGGGTTATGTATCGATGTGCATTCGTTCACACTGACTTGCCGTAGTTTGTCTTTTTCCAATTCTCTACATATGCATCTTCATAAATAGCTGCTATATGTATATAAGATTTATAAAAAGTAGTTGCCATGAATTTATTTGCACTTTTAGAAATAGTTAGGTATGGATTATTATTAGCAGGCATAATCTCTCAGAAGCAAGCTTTAAATTGCAAATTTTGAAGTCATACAAAAACAGAACTTGAGATCCACTCTGTGAGAGAGGTCAAAGCATCTCATAGTTTTGCTCTTTCACTTTACTCTCTAGGGAAGGATGTGCAGGGCAGGCATAATGCATTCAAGATCTTTCATTTAATAATTTTAAATGAAAAGGGTGATGGTAAGAATCTCCCCCTTCACAGCTCATGTATAATGACAGTCCTCAGTGTGGCCATAGCAAGAGAAGGTCTGAGGCCATCCAGGAAAAGTAGAAGGAATATGGATTCTGTGCTGTGTTTCAAGTTCTTCTGAGGTCCTTTCCAAGCCTTAGCCACACTCGCATTAACTATTTTTCTCAACAAACATCCAACACATATTAGGGAGATATGTTACTTGTAGCAACTAGGTGATGAGTTTGTGCAGAAAAGCATAGGCAAATAACGTTGTTTTCTTAAGATTCTGCAACATTCCAAGAATTGCAGAAATCGGGGACTGTAAATGAATTGCCAAATGGGAAAAAATAGTTTCTGCATAAATAGAGTATTAAGTGATCTCTAAAGTACGTTTCAGTCCTAAACATCTGTATTCTAAGTGAGTACAGAGAGTGATACACAGAACACTGACAGGACTGAACCAGATGTCGGTCAAGAAGTAAGTAATTCACATTGGTAGGGCTCCTGTTAATTTACTGCATGTCTTTTCTCATCCTGTTTATATCTAAATGATATGGAAAAACTGGAAATGAATTGATCACTGAAAAACAACAATAAGAATATATCAGAGGCAGACACAAACATACATAAAAATTACACATATGTCAGAGATGATATTGCAGGCCACTGTAGAAATATCACTGTGTAATTTGGTATTACAAAAGGGAAAAATCAATTGAATTCATACTTCACTTTAAACCACAAAATGGTTTCCCTTGGATTTAGAAAACTTAAATATGAAGGACTACTTGCTAAAATATTTACAGGAAAATAGAGGATATTTTCCAGAATATATGAACATACCATATAAATCAATAAGGAAAACACAGCAGGAATGGGTGAATGTAATTTACACTTGCCATATAAAGGAAATACAAATATTTCATATTTTTTTCACAAAGTTGGTTAATGTATGAAAAGGTGTGCAACTTTGTTACTAATCAGGCTAGTAGTGCTTGCTAAACTGTGTGGGAGTACTAGACATTACAATAAGGATATTAATCAAGAATAATGCTTACACGTTGATGAGAGTATGATGTGATGCAACTACTTTGGAAAACAACTTGGCACCACATCTTGTAGTTGACCATTTCCATACACTATGACATGTGAGCTGTTTTTAAGTATGTACCTTAAAGAAGGCGTTGCACGTAGGCACCAAGAAAAACACCCAAGAATGTCTATTGCAATCTTAAGTAAAACTCAGGATGAAATCCAAATCCTATCAATGGGAGAATGGTTATAGTCACACAATGGAATATTAAGGAATATAATGGAACATAACAGCAACTAGGTAAGTAGGTGATGATAGAGATGGATAGATGATTGATATGTAGGTAGGTAGGTAGGTAAGTAGATAGATACATAGATACAGAGATATATAGATACCATAGATGGATGACTTACTCCTCAAGACATAACATAAATGAAAAAATTAAGTCACAGGAGACTGAATAGAATATGATGCCACTTGTATACAGCTCTAGAAATAAATTAGTCAACACTGTTGTTCAAAGATATATGTATAGATGATAAAGCTATAAACCTCCCCCAAACATAACAAATACAAAATTGAAGATATTGGCTATCTGTGAAGGACAAGCAGAAGGATGAGAAAGAGTATTAACCACAGCTCTTAGTAAGGTTCTCATTCTGAAGGGGGTGATAGGTTGGGGGTTTATTTTATTACTATGTGTCATAGCTTGCAAATTATGTCAGTTATGTTATCCTATAAATATCAAATATTACATCATAAAACAGCATTTAAAAATGATTTGACTAGTAAAAATATATTGGGGTGATTTTTCAGGTCAATGCTCATTAAAGAGAAATGACCTAATAAAATACATGATTAACAATACCAATATAAAAAAATTCATTTGTTATTATTTTATTAATAAATATATTACATATGAAATGTTTAGATTCATTTTATATTAATTCATTGTTTAATGTTAAAATTATATGACTATCATTGATATCCTGATGAATATCACTCTTCAATGAATTAAGATAAATTTAGAGTTAATGATATCCACTTGACTATTAGCATTTTATTCATTATTTTAACATAAAACTCTTGGTACTTATTGTAAATTATAGTTTTAAGTGACTGTTAAGACTCTCTTTTTTCACATTTTAATATAATACACATGTAAATGTATGTCCATCTAAAAACAAAATTTTTAAAATATTTGTATCACAATTATGCCCTTTTGTGGGTTTAAAACTCAAGCATTGTTGGAAAGCCAGATAGGTGTGCTTTCTATGTTCTCATAATTAGGTTTTATTCACTAAGCATTAAAGTTGTCTCAGTTTCTTGTTTTTCTGTAAACTGGCTTCTCTTGCTTGACTGCAGTAGAAAGATAAGAATGTTGCTATTTTAATAACCCTTTCCGAATTTAATCATCTTTTGAGAAAAATATGATTGCTCTTATTCCAATAACATGATAGAAAAGGGGGTTATACCATAGATCAATGAGTTCAGTGGAGGTTAATATTACATATTTTGCAAGAAAATATAGGAAAAGTCATTGTGGGGTACCCTGATTCAGTGGTTTTGCTTCTAGGAAATTTGTGTGGCAGGTTGTATGGTCTTTATCAAAATTAAAGAAGGTCTGATACAATAATTTGTTGTGGTTTGTTCATATATATTCTGTGTTTGTTTGTTTTTTTATTCTTGTTCAAAGTTGTTTGAATAGGGAGAATTGAAAGTAATGTTACATAGTCCCCAGGATCTTCATATTCTTAATTAAGAATATGTTAATATCATATTATTTTCCATAATTATAAGAAATAAATTAATACATATAGTTTATGGGGATCTGTTTTAACGTTCTGGTCATATTAACAATATCTTCTAACTGCAAAGAGGTGTGAAAATGTGATAGTGATGCCTTTGGGAGTCATTTGTTACTAAATGCTGTCAATGTCTTAAAAAATATTGCACAGCCAAATTTTGTTCATTTATTACTCATTTATTTAGTAATTTAGTAATTGATTAACATACATCCAACAAGTACTGAATATGTGCCAGGCACTAGTTTAATGACAGATTTTTTTTTTTATTTCTCTGTCTAACTGAGGAGACAGAAATGTGATAAGTTCTATGGTAGGAGAGAACTGAATTCTGTGACAACCCAAAGAGAAGCACCTGATCCAGGGAAAAGGGAGAAGAAATATCAAGAATGGCTTCCTAAAAGAAGTGACGTATCGACAAAGTTCTGAAGGCTGTGCAAAAGTGTGTGGGTGATAGAGGCACAAAATAGGTGGGGAACATTTCCTAGCAATAGAAACAGTGTGAACAGCAGGACCAGAAGCCGGAGCTAAAGGCACACACAGTGTCCTAAGGCTGTGAAAGTGATTCTGTGTATGCTAGTCACAGACACTGAGGCAGAAAATGGTAAGGATGTTAGGGGTTTGTATGAAATGCAACCCAGAGCTTGGGTAGTGGTTCAACTGCAGGGACTGTGTCAAACAAAGGCCCAAGAGCCTGTTTATTACCTACTTACGGCTTACTTACTCAGATCATGTCTGGTGTTTTAGTCAATTGACTAGATGGGCAATTTTTCATCATAATATCCAGATATTACCCGTGAATCCTGCTTGAACACAATGCCTAATCCAACCCTCCCTCTTCAGTTTAAAAATATGTGAATATAGCAACATATATAGATGTTGGTCTCAAAAACTATTAAAAAATAAAATTTAGCTTTACTTTATTGGTAAAATATTTAGCCTATTGCATATTCCAAGTTGCAGTAATAAGGTATGTATATTTATTCTATTTTTGTAAGGCTCAGTAGTTATTTAATATACTTATTAATGACAATTACGGTGATTTCAACACATTCCAAAGGCATAGTCAGTACTTTATCATAGAACAATTTGTTCTAGGAAATTTATAACCTTCCCAGTTCAATTCCCAGGATCAAAATTGCATTCCAGCATTCACCCTAAGCTAAGATATTTTGTTGGCAATTTAAGTTTCAGTTAAAAATACAGGAACAAATTCTGCCATCTGCTATTTGAACTAATGTAGTTCAGTAAGAATTTTATAATAATAAATATAGTTTTGTTTTTAATCTAAGGTCAATCACAGGGCCATGATTACAGAGCAGCTTTAAAATATTTGCTTTCAGTTCATTGTGTGTGAGGGTAGATGTTTTATTTGAAAAAGTGTCCATAATCAAATGATAAGTGGAACTGTTATTGGAAACAGTCCCATCCTTATCTGTACAAGTTAGAGAGACTTTAACTAACTGAGATATTGTCATGAAGTTCAATTCTGTAATGAGTAAAATACGAGAAAAAATGTGGTGCAACATGTTAATGTAGATTTATGCAGATGATAATATTTAAAATGTTTTAAAGTGTGTTCGTATTTTAAGTAACCACTTTTGCCAATAATATAATGGTGAAAAATTGTGAAAGATAAAGAAATTATTTGACACCCTTGCTAAGGACTAGGGAAAATGAGCAGCTTTTATGTTGGATTAATAAGTGGCAAATTTGGTAAGAAACACACATATATTATCATTGGAAAAATGACAGGTTGTATCTCAGATTCATAGTTTTTTCTTTATCAATCTTAGATCTGAAAATGATATGAAATCATTTACTTCATACATTTGACATTAGTAATATAAATTATTATTGTTACCACTTAGAAATAAGGAAACTGAGGGGCGCCTGGGTGGCTCAGTCGGTTAAGTGTCAGGCTGTGGCTCAGGTCATGATCTCACTGCTGGTGAGTTCGATCCCCATGTTGGGCTCTGTGCTGACAGTTAGGAGCCTGGAGCCTACTTCAGATTCTGTCTCTGTCTCTCTGCCCCTCCCCTGCTCGTGTGCATATTCTCTCTCTCTCTCTCTCTCTCTCTCTCTCTCTCTCTCTCTCTCTCTCAAATATAAAATAAAACAAAAAAAAAAATAAGGAAACTGAGAACTCTAAAAGTTAAGTGACTATGAAAAAGACACAGGCTAGGGGTGCCTGGGTGGCACAGTCATTTAAGCATCTGACTCTTGATTTCAGCTGAGGTTGTGATCTCATGGTTCCTGGTTGAGCCCCATGTTGGGCTCTGCACTGACAGTGGGGAGCCTGCTTGGGATTCTTTCTCTCCTCTTTCTGTCCCTACTCCCCATATGCATTCTCTCTCTCTTTCTCTCTCTTTCTCTCTCTGTCTCTCTCAAAAAATAAATAAATTTTCTAAACTTAAAAAGATACAGGCTGGAAAAATGAATAAACCCTTGACCTCTTGCCTCCCTATGCAGCATAATTTTCTTTGTTTTTTGTTTTGTTTTGTTTTTGTTTTTATAATTTAAAACTGTGTTGTTGTTATAGGAAGTTTCTTAAACTAATATCAGACTTGAATTAATGTGTTGATCTGGTCCAAGCATAGTTCAAGGTATGGTAGTCCTGCTACTGACTTTCTCTTAAATCCACTTAAGAGTTAGCAGGCACTGTTAAATTTTGCCAGTGTTTAGGGGCGCCTGAGTGGCTCAATTGGTTAAACGTCTGACTTCAGCTCAGGTCATAATCTCATGGTTCTTGGGTTCAAGCCCTGCATCAGGCTCTGTGCTGACTTACAGCTCAGAGCCTGAAGCCTGCTTCAGATTCTGTGTCTCCCTCTCTCTCTCTGTCCTTCCCCTGCTCACATTCTCTCTCTCACTCTCTTTCTGTCAAAAATGAATAAACATTAAACAAAAATGCCAGTGTTTATACACCTCTCTATATGTCCTAGTTTCCCTTACAACTTCCACATTTGGCTCTGAGGGTGGTGGGGTAAGGAAGATATGCTAGCAAATGAAATGGAAGTGGAAAGGCTATGTGTCAATCTAGGCAAGGTGATTAGAGCCTGAGCCATTAAATATTTGGGGTACTTTCCATATGGTCTCCCTCTCTTTAGCTTCTTCATGTGGCTGGAAACAAAAGGCAACAACATGGCAAAGTCAGAAGATACAATAAACCGGGACTCCTGAGTGACAGCCTGGAGTGCCAGTCACTCAAGCCAACCAACCTTCCTTCATTGCTCTTTGCATAAGAGACAAAGAAATGCTTAATGGGTTTAGCCACTGATTTTTTATTTCATTTTATTTTTTTGTTACAGCAACTAGTGTTAAGTAATCTGATTAATAAAGACAGTTATAATTATGATTGTTTTTTGTTGTTTTAAAAGAATATTTCTAATTTTAATCACTTAAAATACCTTAGATTTGAAAAAAATGGAATAAAAAGTGAGCTAATTTGTTAACAAAAACAATGTTCTAGAAACCAAAAATTCTAATATTCTTCTAGTAACAATCTGTAGACTACTAGCTGGAATAGAAATTTAAAGCAAACTACAATGAGAGTGGCTACAGAATTATTGTTTACTATATCTGCCCCTTGTTTTTTTTTAGTAAAATGTATCTCTGGCAAAAGGTTTATAAACTAACAGTTGATTTTTGAAGTATGATAGAGTAATGGTGTTGCTTCTATGTGTGGATTTTGGCTGGTGTTTTGTTACTGCAAAGTGATAAAATACATGCCTGCAAAAATATTGTAAAATATTGTTTTAAGTGGAAGATAAGTTGTTCAAGAGCAAACCACCAAACACTTTTACGGCACTGTATAAAACCTTGTTTCTGCTATGTACGTGAAAATTCTGATTAAACAGGAGCTGTCATTCCTCAGCTTATGGGACTATTGAAGTTCTGGTCTATATAGATGATTTTAGCTCCATCTAGACTGCATTTAGTTGCTTGGTAATACCAAGCACACATTTCTTTGGTTTTCCTCAAGGGTGGATTATTACACACACTGTTGGAATGAGATAACATAACTAGAATGCCAAAGAAGAGGGTATCAGAATACTCCCAGACTGGGTTAAGAGTTCTAAGCAATCAGCTATCCTGTAAAGAAAAATGTGCCAAGAATCAGGAAATCTGGGTTTCAGGATCTAGTTCCTTACTAAGTAGTTGTATAAACTTTGTAAGTAAATCAAATCTTACATATTTGGTACTCCATTCATATAAGGGGAATAACATATCACACCTGTATTGTTAAATCTCTATGTAATTTTACTATTTTTTTTAAACTTTAATGTTTATTTATTTTTGAGAGAGAGAGAAAGTGCAAGCAGGGGAGAGGCAGAGACAGAGGGTGACACAGAATCTGAAGCAGGCTCTAGGCTCTGAGCGCTCAGCACAGAGCCCTACACAGGGCTCGAACCCATGAACCCTGAGATCATGACCTCAGCCGAAGTTGGATGCTTAACTGACTGATCCACCCAGTCACCTCTCTATGTAATTTTATTTATTTTTTTTATTTTTTTTTTAGTGTTGATTCACTTTTGAGAGACAGAGAGACAGAGCACGATTGGGGGAGGGGCAGAGAGAAGAGGGAGACATAGAATCCGAAGCAGGCTCCAGGCTCTGAGCCATCAGCACAGAGCCCTACACGGGGCTCGAACCCACCAACCGTGAAATCATGACCCGAGCTGAAGTCGGATGCTCATCCGACTGAGCCACCCAGGCGCCCCTCTATGTAATTTTAAATATACCAGGAAAGGCAGGTTTGCGTGTGGCTTTAGAACTATCTTCAAATTAATCTCGGAGCGCCTGGGTGGCTCAGTCGGTTAAGCGTCCGACTTCAGCTCAGGTCATGATCTCGCGGTCGGTGAGTTCAAGCCCCGCATCCGGCTCTGTGCTGACAGCTCAGAGCCTGGAGCCTGTTTCGGATTCTGTGTCTCCCTCTCTCTCTGACCCTTCTCCATTCATGCTCTGTCTCTCTCTGCCTCAAAAATAAATAAATGTTAAAAAAAATTAAAAACAAAAAACAAATTAATGTGAAAATATTTTAAAAAATGATTTGTAACTTTGCTATATATACAATATACAATTTTTTTTTTAATGTAAAAGTTGTTTTATATCCCTGAAAGCAAGAAGCTAAACAAAAATTTCTGGGGTCCTTTCTGGCTTTAAATTTTATAATTTGTGAGACAAAATAAAACAGGTTCAGTTGTTCCAAGGGAGAAAAAAGAGAGGCAATGTTTGACAATATAATAAGGAAGGCATGAAGGGATTCTTCATTCCAGGAATGTATGCTGGTTCTCCACTAATTTTTCTTTTTCTCTCTCTGCCAAGATCTAAAGGCCCAATTTGCTGTAACAACTTACGTGTAAATATCCTGAGTGCATTGAGGTGGGTTGTCATTAGCATCTTGAAGAATCACTGTGAGTGTTCCAGTTTTGGAATGTACTGGTCCATCGTCATGAGCTCTAAAATATAATACCCAAGGGGCGCCTGGGTGGCTCAGTTGGTTAAGCGTCTGACTTTGGCTCAAGTCATGATCTCGCGGTCCGTGAGTTTGAGCCCCACATCGTGCTCTGTACTAACAGCTAGGAGCCTGAGCCCTGCTTCGGATTTTGTGTCTCCCTCTCTCTATGCTCCTCCCCTCCTCACACTCTGTCTCTCTCTGTCTTCCTCAAAAATAAATATAAACATTAAAATTTTTTAAATATAATACCCAAGAATATGAGGTGGATGCATCTTCATAATCCAAAGGATAGGCGATTGTGACCTCTCCTGTCTCTAAAAGACAGACAAATACAACTTTGTTTAACATTCTCAAGGTGAATATATTAAGAATAAAAATAAGAATGTGGATAAAATAGTTCTAGGGATAAATTAAGGACAGATCACAGTTGCCGACCTGGTAAATCTCACAACCCAGTCACCATTGAGGATCTGCGGGGAATGATTAATGACAGGGAAGAGAGACCCTCCTCAACTTCACAGATCAGAAAATATTTCATAGGAGAGCCATGGTGAGGGGAGGGGAGGAATGCAGAGTGAAGCCTAGGCTGAGTGTTGAGAAATGAACACAGGACATCTAGGCAGGAAAAATTGGGGTGGAATGAAGGTTGCCAGGAAGAATTTAGGGCAAAAGGACAGCAAAGAAGAGGAAGAAATAGTATGAATACTCCAGACAGGTGGAATATCGCATGATAGAAGGGCAAAATACATGCAAGAATAGAGCATTCTGAGAAAAGTTCAATACACTGCTGAAGACTAGGTGAGAGATGTTGAATTACAGTAATGATGGAAAGAAATTATGTTAACTTGTATTTAGCAGATGGAATTGATAAACATATTCTAACTGATTGGACATGTGTATCTGGGGAGACAACAGAAGTAGAGTGCAATGAAAGAAATTCTTAGTATCTTTATAATATTCTATCAATTTTTGAAATTATGTAATTTAAAAGATATAGCTTATTGCAATTGAAAATATCAATTATATACTTGTGTTATGATGGGGCATATATATTCCTGAATAAAACTTTTTTTATTTAAAAATTTCACATATACCAAATCCAGGAAAATAATACAATAAACCCCCATGTACATATGACTAGCTTCAATAATTACAATACATGACTAGTTTTTTTCATCTTTAGCATCATCTACTTTATCTTCTACATGGATTATTTTGAAGAAAGTCCCAAACATGGTATTTCATTTGTAAACATTTTTGTACCCACTCTTAAAGGCAAAGGACTCTTTTAAAATACAACTGTGATATAATTAGCATACCTAAAAACATGACATTAATTTCTTAGCATCGTCATATATTCAGTGATGCTCAAATTTATTGGATTGTTTTAGGAAGTTTTGTTGCTTTTCAAATTATCATCTAAGTAAAGTTAGTCCTTTGTAATTGATATATCTCTTCTTTTTTTAAAATTTTTTAATGTTTATTCATTTTTGAGAGAGAGACAGAGTGCGAGTGGGAGAGGGACAGAGAGAGGGAGACAGAATCCAAAGCAGGCTCCAGGCTCTGAGTTCTTGGCACAGAGCCCGATGTGGGGCTTGAACTCGTGAACCACGAGATCATGACCTGAGCCGAGGTCGGACTCTTAACTGACTGAGCCACCTATGTGCCCTCTCTTAATTCTTTAAGGTTCTCCAAAATTTAAAAATTTTTGTTACATAATTCTGTTCTTTCCTTGATAAATTAAATGGTAACAAACTGTGTATACTTTACCTTCCTCTCCCCCACTATATCTTGGAGATTATTACGTAGTAATAGAAGAAGTTTCTCACATCTTTTTCTAAGTACAGATTATTCCATTGTCTAGATGTATCACAGTTTATACAACCAGTACCCTATGTATATTTTCATTTTAATCAGCTATTAAATGATGCTGCAATGACTAGTATGTGCATAGGTCTTTTTATATATTTTCCAGGGTACTTTGAGATAATGTCTAGAGGTGGGATTACAGATTCAAAATGTAAATGGATAGCCAATTTCCTTAGATTCTGCCAAATTTCCTCAATAAGGGTTGTAGTATTTTTCATTTTCACCAGCAGCATATGAGGTCTATTTTCCTACAGCTACACCAATAGAAGATGAAACATGAAGTTTTGCTAATCTGATAGATTAGAATCAATAATGTAGTATAATTTTAATTTTTGATTTTATTATGAGCAAGATTGAGTATGTTTCATATGTTTGAGTCATTTGCAACTCCTCTAAACTGTTGATTCTTATCTTTAGTCCATTTTCAGACATGGTTGCTACTTTTATTTCTTCTAATATGCCAATATTTTCCAAATGTCTTATTTGTATTTTTATTTTACTTATGGTGATGTGTGTGTGTGTGTGTGTGTGTGTGTGTGTGTGTGTGTGTTTTGCCCTGAAAAATGTTGTTATTGTGATGATGACATGATGATTATGTTACAGGTATCAGTTTATTCTTATGTGCTGTCTGGATTTTGCATAATAGTTATAAAAGTTTTCCCTACTCCCAGATTATAAAGAAATTCATTCATATTTCTTCTATAATGTATATGGTTGCATTCTTTTTGAAAATTAGCTAATTTATTTGATGTTTTTCTGGTACACAGTATAAAAATGTTGTATTTTTCCTAATGCTATCCATTTATTATATCATCTATTAAAATGTCTGTGTTTTTTAAGTTTTACTGAATACTGTATTTTCATGATGTTTTGGAACTCTTATCAACATTTTATATTCTGTTCTACCCAATAAGTTGTCAGTATCATACTGTTTTCAATTCGGAGGCATTACATTTTAATATTTACTAAGGTCAACTTCCCCTCATTGCTTTTTTGCTCCCTTCTTTTTTTTTTTTTTTTTTCCCTATACATGCTCTTTCTTCTTCCTCCCTTCTTTTTTTTTTTTTTTTTTTTCCTATACATGCTCTTTCTTCTTCCAGCTCCAGATGGAGTGGGGTTTGGGTAGGGAGCAATATGCAGAGACAAAAATAAAAAATAACAAAAATCAATAAAAATTGCAACTAATAATATTTTGCTTCTGAGTTGCTTTTTAAATAATTTTATTCTATCTATCTTTGCAGAACATATACCCTCCATGTGTAATACACTCTGTCCTTTATAAACGTTATTTGTTTTTAGTTCTATAAGTAACTACATATTTAATTCTCACCATTTCTTTTGCTGATATCTTTCCAGCTATTTTGGTTGTCTGGAGTACATTCTCCAGTAAATTCCTCAGGAAGAATTCATAGGAACACTATTTCCTTAATACTTTCCTATTCCTAAAATTTTATCTGCTTTCTTTAACTATGATGTCATGTTCTTATGTATACATTTTTCTTAAGTCTCTTTTCATGTCATTGAATCTCCTAAATATTTTATACCATTAACTTGCAAAAAGAATGTTGTAGAAAAGTCTCTTTACAATTTGATTATCACTCTCTTTTAAGTGACTTAGTCTTTCTCCCTAGAGGCTCAAATAATTTTTTAATGTCTAATAATTTACTAGAATATGTCAAAAATAATAAAGTCCTGAAATTAACATCAATACATCTAATACTGATCCCCTTCCCTTTCAAGTTTGATCAATTGTCTCAATAATATTTTATATTTAAAAAAAATTTACTTAGTAGTTGTGCATTTTATTTATTTTTTTGCCATTTTATTTATTTTTTTTAATTTACATCCAAGTTAGTTAGCATATACTGCAACAATGATTTCAAAAGTAGATTCCTTCATGCCCCTTATCCACTTAGCCCATCCCTCCTCCCAAAACCCCTCCAGTAACCCTCTGTTTGTTCTCCATATTTAAGAGTCTCTTATGTTTTGTCCCCTTCCCTGTTTTTATATTATTTTTGCTTCTCTTCCCTTATGTTCATCTGCTTTGTATCTTAAAGTCCTTCACTCATGTGAGTGAAGTCATATGATGATACTTGTCCTTCTCTGACAAATTTCACTTACCATAATACCCTTGGTTACATCAACATAGTTGCAAATCTCAAGATTTCTTTTTGATTGCCCAGTAATACTCCATTGTATATTTATACCACATCTTCTTTATCCATTCATCTGTTGATGGCCATTTGGGCTCTTTCCATGCTTTGACTATTGTTGATAGTGCTGCTATAAACATCGTGGTGCATGTGCCCATTTGAAACAGCACACCTATATCCCTTGGATAAATACCTAGTAGTGCAATTGCTGGGTCATAGGGTAGTTCTATTTTTAATTTTTTGCGGAACTTCCATGCTGTTTTCCAGAGTGGCTGTACCAGTTTGCATTTCCACCAGCAGTGCAAATGAGATCCTCTTTCTCCGCATCCTCCCCAACATCTCTTGTTGCCTGAGTTGTTAATGTTAGCCATTCTGATTGGTGTGAGGTGGTATCTTATTGTGGTTTTGAATTGTATTTCCCTGATGATTAATGATGTTGAGCATTTTTTCATGTGTCGGTTGGCCATCTGGATGTCTTCTTTGGAGAAGTGTCTATTCATGTCTTTTTCCCATTTCTTCATTGGATTATTTGTTTTTTGGGTGTTGAGTTTGATAAGTTAGATTTTGGATACTAACCCTTTATCTGATGTGTCATTTCAAATGTCTTCTCCCATTCCGTCAGTTGCCTTTTAGTTTTGCTGATCATTTCATTTGCTGTGCAGAAGCTTTTTATTTTGATGAGGTCCCAATAGTTCATTTTTGCTTTTGTTTCCCTTGCTTCTGGAGATGTGTTGAGTAAGAAGTTGCTGAGACCAAAGTCACAGAGGCTTTTGCGTGCTTTCTTCTTGAGGATTATGATAGTTTCTTGTCTTAAATTTAGGTCTTCTATCCATTTTGAGTATTTTTGTGTATGGTGTAAGAAAGAGGTCCAGGTTCATTTTTTGGCATGTCACTGTCCACTTTTTCCAGCACCAGAGACTGGGAAGAGCTGAAGAGACTGTTTTTATTCCATTGGATATTCTTTCCTGCTTTGTCAAAAATTATTTGGCCATACGTTTGTGGGTCCATTTCTGGGTTCTCTATTCCATCCCATTGATCTGAGTGTCTGTTTTTGTGCCAGTACCATACTGTCTTGATGATTACAGTTTTGTAATACAGCTTGAAGTCCAGGATTGTGATGCTTCCTGCTTTGGTTTTCTTTTTCAAGATTGCTTTCTCTATTCAGGGTATTTTCTGGTTTCATACACATTTTAGGACTGCTTGTTGTAGCTGTGTGAAGAATGCTGGTGTTATTTTGTTATGGATT
This sequence comes from Panthera tigris, assembly GCF_018350195.1. Lineage (NCBI taxonomy): Eukaryota > Metazoa > Chordata > Mammalia > Carnivora > Felidae > Panthera > Panthera tigris. The sequence goes on from NC_056661.1 coordinate 85,037,054, forward strand.
GCATTGAATATGTAGATTGCTTTGGGTAGTATTGACATTTTAACAATATTTGTTCTTCCTATCCAGGAGCATGGAATATTTTTACATTTTTTTGTGTGTGTCTTCTTCAACTTCTTTCATAAGCTTTCCGTAGTTTTCAGTGTATAGATGTTTCAAAACCTCTTTGGTTAGATTTATTCCTAGGTATTTTATGGTTTTTGGTGCAATTATAAATGGGATCGATTTCTTGATTTCTCTGTTGCTTCATTATTGGTATGTAGGAATGCAACTTATTTCTGTGCATTGATTTTATATCATGCAACTTTGTTAAATTCATGGATCAGTTCTAGCATTAAACAATTTTTTTTACTGTTTTGTTTTTTTATTTTTCGGTGAGAGAGGACAGAGCACGAGTTGGGGAGGGGCAGAGAGAGAGAGAAAGACACATAATCCCAAGCAGGCTCCAGGCTTCCTGTTGTCAGCACAGAGCCCAACGTGGGGCTTGAACTCAGGAACCATGAGATCATCACCTGAGCCAGAGTCAAATACTTAACCGACTGACCCACCCAAGCACCCCACAGAAAGTTTTAGAAGTGTGATAACTTCAACTATAACCAAAATGTATACTTCTTTAGGAAGTTTAGAAGAGAAAACAATAATAAAAATATTTGTACTAGAGCATTGGGATTTAAGTTGCTTTAAGATGCTTAACCAACTGAGCCACCCAGGCCCCGTCTCAATAATATTTTTATAGCAAAAATATCCAGTTCAGAATCACACATTGCCAAGTCTCTTGAGTCTCCTTCAATATGGAAAGTTCGTAAATCTTCCCTGAAGTTTTATGATCATTTTGAAGATTTAAGGCTGATAGTTTTGGAGAATTTCCTCAAATTGGATTTGTCTGATATCTGCTCATGAAAATAAGATTTGGGTTATGTAGTTTTGGATTAAATGTCACAGAGGTTATACTACATTCTTATTGCATGCTATTAGTTTGTCTCATTACTGATGAAGTCCACTTTAATTACTTGCCTAGGATGGTGTCTGCCAGTTTTCTCCACTCCAAAGTTCTATTTTATCCTTTGCACTTAATAAATATTTTCTGGTGAGACATTTTGAAAATATGTAAACACTCTGTTCACCATCACACTGTCAGTTTACTTATGTATTTATATCTCTATGGGTTCATGGTATTTTATTTTATATAATGGGTTATAATCTGCAACTATTATTTATTTTGATGTTCACATTGCTCTTGAATTGACCAGGGGGAGCCAATTCAAGGTGATTTCTGTTTCTTTTTAATATACTCTCATCATCCTTTGAACATATTCTTGCTTTCTGTCACAAGAAGGTATTTCAAGCTCCTCTTGTATTTTAACTCCTGTCACCTCAAAAAAAGCCATTTCTCTAATATATAGGATAAACTGGTATTTAGGAGTCAGTATCTGTGTACTAGGTGTGTTCGTTGCTATCGTGGTATCAATCTCCTAAGCTCTTTTACTCTTTTAGGAGATATAACTATAGAAATGCACATGTGTGTGTGCACATGTGCGCACAGATAATTACATCAATATTTATTTATGTAACTACACACACACTTAAGAAAAACTTAAGTTTACTCTTAAAACCTTTGATTTAAATTCATCCTCATGTTCATTTTATTTTATTTTTTTCATTTTGTTTGTAACCCCCTTGTTGCCAGGAGAAACCAGCCTCTGTTAATATTTAACAGAATTATTTTATCAATCTTCCTATATGTAAGTAATCTCCTATTTCAGCTGCCACTTGGTTGTCCTCACTACAGGCTTGCTCCACTTTCTCTCTTTGCTTAATCTCTGACTTACCGTAAGTCCCATTTTCCATAGATCATCTTCCTTATTTCTCTCAGATTCTACTTCCTACATGGGGCTCTTTCTACTGATTTGATAGACGGTGGATGTTTAACCCTGTTCTTTTCGTGTGTGAAAATGTACGTAACCCCTTAAGAAGAGGAGAGACCTTTTCTCCTCTCCATTTGCTTCATGCCTTGGTTGTTAGAGGCATGTACTCCTAAGTTTTTGGTCAGATAGAGTATACTTATAGTTGCAAGTGTCATAACCAAGCAGAGTGAATTCAGTGCAAGTTCTACCATGCAAATTAGCTGCATGAGCTTGGGTAAATTAAGATTCCTGTCCAGGCATCATATGTTAGATGAGGGTTAGGAAAGTAAAAACCCAAAGAAGTTATGTATGCAAAGTGCTTATGAGAATGTATGATGGAGAATAAATATTCAATTCAGTATCATGGGTTCCATGGGAAAATCCACTTCTCAGAGAGAAATCGTACAATAAAATCCCAGGGAACCCTGCTGTGGGTCTGAATTGTTTAGGAGTCCCCTGGAACAGGCACACTGTGCAGACTGTTTCCATATTTTTGACAAAGAAGGAATGATCACTTTTACCTCATATAAAATATGTTAAATATGCTGTTGAATATTTAAAAATTCATTTATCCTAATGGAAGATGATCAGGCTTATCTTTAACTAGTGAAAACATACTTTATATTATACTTCATGAAATGATTGGCACCAAAAAAATACTATACCTTCATTTATTGAAAATTCTTTTTGTGTACCTATAAATTCATAATGCACCAAGTCCCCTATGTCTCTATCAGTTGCTGTCAACTTGACTAGCTTTGTTCCAACAGGCAGATTTTCATAAATATTTATAGGTGCATCTGGTATGTATCTGTGGGACAAAAGAGATTTTTTTTTATCACTTAGTGTAAACAAATGTCTCTTTTCATCTATGTCACACAACAAATACTTAAAATTTTATGTGATACATATTTTGTAACAGTTTCAAGCCCTTGGCCTTAAAAAATTTCTTTACAAGTCTATATATATATATATATATATATATATGTATGTATATATATATGTATATGTGTATGTGTATATATATATATGTATATATGTATGTGTATGTATATATATATATATATATACATACACATACATATATACATACACACACACACACACACACATATATATGTGAGAATGTTTGTGTATTATAAAACAAAGTTAAAAGTTTCCTCCTACCTGTACCCTATCCCTAGACCTTCTACTGACTGGTACATTATACTTTATTCCAGACAACAGAATACTACAAACACTTCTGCAATCACTTTTTCATTCCATATATATTTGGAAATATTTCCATATTAGCAAGTACTTATTGCCCAACTTCTCTTTAATAGCTACATCAGTTTTGCAATATGGATGTTTCAGTATTCATTTTCTAGAATATTTACTTATTAAAGACAAACAGCAGGAAAATAGAAAGCTTTGAATTCTTACCCCACCAAATAAAATTGACTCTTTTTAGTGGTATCAAGAACAAAACTTAAATGAGGTTGACTTCCACTTTATGTAAAAAGAGAAATCATGAAGTTCATAGACGTTTGCCTTCTAAGCCGCTTTGATTATCTGTAAGAAAATTGACAATAGAAATAATAGCAAAGTATTGATATTTACCCCTTTATAAAAATGGTTTTAGAGGTTAAACCGTAACATTTAAATATTTAAATTAACTGTTGCTTACATAAGAACAGGATTCTCATCATTAACATTCCCGATATTTAGTGATGGGGCTAGCACATGACTCCAGAGACAGGTTGTCTCTATTTCTCACAGCAACCACTCCCTGGAAATGCTAAAATACTAAAATACGTAAGAGAAGACAGAATAAATGGGGGGGGGGGGGTATTTGAGTACTCAAAATATGCGATGTCCCTTTACATAAAGAATGCTTTAAAAATGAAATTGAAAAACACTTTTAAAAGTTGTTAGCGTAAAAATGTAGATCCATTTCCCAAACAGCTTAAGGTCATTTGTCAAAGGGAATATCTTTTGTACCCTCATACAGATTTCGGTGATCAGTGTTACCTACCAACTGTTACAGAACTTTGACTGCATTTTTAAACATTGGTTTGAGTATGCTACATTTAAGGCAATATAACCAATTTAAGTTTGTTGAAATACCAAACTAAGAGAGTATATATTAAGTTTCATTGGTTAGGGAAAAAATATGTGAAATTAAACAACTGTTTTACTTTTAGAAAAATTTGAAAAATCATGGAGACATTAGAAAGCTCAAAAAAAAAGTTATAAAATGTAATTTAAAAAGTTGATATTCCAGGAGCACCTGGGTGGCTCAGTCAGGTGAACATCTGACTCTTGATTTTGGCTCATGTCACGATCCCAGGTCAATCCTCGTGGGATTGAGCCCCACTTCAGGCTCCATGCTTAGCATGGAGCCTGTTGAAGATCCTCTCTCTCCCTTTGCTCCTCTTCCCTGCTCATGCTCTGTCTCTCTAAAATAATAAAATAAATCTTAAAAAAGTGATATTCCAATGCCCATATAATTAAAAAGTGCAAGTTTAATAAAATAATAACTAATAAATTTGATGAAGTCAAAGAATGTTTTTAATTTTCCTTTTATTAAATGTAATTCTATAATTAATAAGTAAATTGTGTGTATGACCAAAAAAGTACTTTAAAGTGCTTTTAATTCTATTGAATTATGTCTTATTGACCTTCATTTTAGTAATATTTCACATAAGTGAGAAGAAACTAAGATTACAAGGAATACTGAACCAAAACGCGGTGTGACCAAAACCATATTACCACTAAAGTAAATTGTTACCCTAGGGGGACAAATGTACAAACTGCCTAAAAGTCAAGGGAGAAAGAGTGATTTAAAATGAAAAGCTTATCTTCAAATATGTCAAGTTTCCCTTTCTTTGACACTTTATTTAAAAAAATGGGTTTTCCTATGACAGCATAGCTGTTCTGAATTAAGTGTTCATTTATTTATTCATTCTCAGTAAATCAGTTAAGTATCAAACACTGACACTTAAAATGAGCAGCACATAGTTTTTGCCTTTCGGGAGCTCCAAGAAGAGCATTAAAAGCACAAGGGAGGATAGTAACAGCTTCGCAGAAGGGATGACAACACAGGTGGCAAGGCAGGTAGTGGTGAAGAACCCATCGTGAAGTCCGGCTGCTTGTGGCCGAGTCATGATCCATTCATTTACCAGCAAGAGGATCTAGAGTGAGTTACTCATTTATCTGGACTTAGTGTCTTTATCTGTAATAGGTATCTACTTCACAGGGTTTTCATAAGAATGAAGTAATTTATTATTTGTAAAGCACTTTACTGGTGCCTAACGCATACTCAGCATAATCTAAGTATTTTGTTTCTTTAGAAAAGAGGTAAAAGAAAATTAAGTATTTGATGTCTTAGACGTCAAGGTAAGGGTGCCAACACAGTACTAGGCATACAATAGAGATTGAAGAAAATGTTTCAAACCAATGAATTTCTTGTTTCTAGCTGTTCTAGGCTTTAAGAAAACATAGACCCTTGAAATTGGTAGAGTTCATGCTTTCACTCAAGAATAATTCCTGAGAACTGCCCACATAATGTATGGTGCAGTACACTAAGACAATAACTAAATAAGAAATAATCTTATCATGGAAGAAATCAAATTCTGATGGGAACACTGACATGTAAACTAAAGAAGGGTGAAAGTGTATCAAATGAAAGTGTGCTTTTAGATTGGATTGGTCAACAGAGTAAAATAATTTGCCATAATCCTTCCAGAATATCATGGAAATAAAATTATGGGAGAGAAAGAGAGAGATTGAGAGAGGACACGAGGGAGAATACTAACATGTGGTCCAAGAATAGCTAAACCATGAAATTAACAGATCAACTTTCCTGAAGCCAGTGATGCCCTAAGGATACCTGGCACAGTCAAAAGATAAAAACCGCTTTGGGGAGACATTTGCTCAACACGGTCCAAATATGTAAACATGTAAAGCCCCTTTGAAGATGAGCTCATGTGTGGGAAAACAAACAAGCAAGCAAACACACACAAACAAAAGCCTGCGTGAACAAACCTTCCTGAGCTTTAGTCAGCAAAGACAGGGAGGATCAAATTAGAATCCCAGAATTAAGATATTAGCAAACTGCATACAGCAATCCATATTGAAAACTACCTTATATGGAGTACTTTACATGACAGAAACATCAGAATGGTATAAGAATAGGAAAAACATTAAAGTCACTTAGAACTTTACTAGATTTTTAAAAATTGTATAATTTTCTAAGCAAATGAAGAAAAATATTATAAAACTCAACATCGGATTCCTCATAAAAACTTTTAACAAACAAAGAATAAAGGAAATGTTTGCCACTTAGTATAGATTGTCTACCATAACCCTGCAACAAATACCATCCACACTTGAAACATTTAAACAGGAGAGAGGGAAGATGGCGGCGTAGGAGGACGCTGGGCTCACTGCACGTCCTGCTGACCACTTAGATTCCACCTACACCTGCCTAAATAACCCAGAAAACCGCCAGAGGATTAGCAGAACGGAGTCTCCGGAGCCAAGCGCAGACGAGAGGCCCACGCAAGAGGGTAGGAAGGGCCACGAGGCTGTGCGCACTCCATGGACTGGCAGGAGGGAGCCGGGGCGGAGGGGCGGCTCGCCAGCCAAGCAGAGCCCCCGAGTCTGGCTGGCAAAAGCGGAGGGGCCGGACGGACTGTGTTCCGACAGCAAGCGCGACTTAGCGTCTGGGAGGTCATAAGTTAACAGCTCTGCTCAGAAAGCGGGAAGGCTGGAGGACAAAGGGAGGGAGAGCTGCTGAGCCCCGGACGACAGAGCTCAGTTTGGTGGGAAACAAAGGCGCTCGCCAGCACCATCTGCCCCGCCCATCCCCCAGCCAAAATCCCAAAGAGAACCAGTTCCTGCCAGGGAACTTGCTCCCTCCCCGCAAACACCCAACTCTGTGCTCCTGTGGAGCCAAACCTCCAGCAGCGGATCTGACTCCCTCGCTGCCACAGGGCCCCTCCTGAAGTGGATCACCTAAGGAGAAGTGAGCTAAGCCGGCCCCTCCTGCCTGCGTGCACCTTGCCTACCCACCCCAGCTAATACGCCAGATCCCCAGCACCACAAGCCTGGCAGTGTGCAAGTAGCCCAGACGGGCCACACCACCCCACAGTGAATTCCGCCCCTAGGAGAGGGGAAGAGAAGGCACACACCAGTCTGACTGTGGCCCCAGCGGTGGGCTGGGGGCAGACATCAGGTGGGACTGCGGCCCCGCCCACCAACTCCAGTTATACACCACAGCACAGGGGAAGTGCCCTGCAGGTCCTCACCACTCCAGGGACTATCCCAAATGACCAAATGGAAGAATTCCCCTCAGAAGAATCTCCAGGAAATAACAACAGCTAATGAACTGATCAAAAAGGATTTAAATAATATAACAGAAAGTGAATTTAGAATAATAGTCATAAAATTAATCGCTGGGCTTGAAAACAGTATAGAGGACAGCAGAGAATCTCTTGCCACAGAGATCAAGGGACTAAGGAACAGTCATGAGGAGCTGAAAAGCGCTTTAAACGAAATGCAAAACAAAATGGAAACAACGACAGCTCGGATTGAAGAGGCAGAGGAGAGAATAGGTGAACTAGAAGATAAAGTTATGGAAAAAGAGGAAGCTGAGAGAAAGAGAGATAAAAAAATCCAGGAGTATGAGGGGAAAATTAGAGAACTAAGTGATACACTAAAAAGAAATAATATACGCATAATTGGTATCCCAGAGGAGGAAGAGAGAGGGAAAGGTGATGAAGGAGTACTTGAAGAAATTATAGCTGAGAACTTCCCTGACCTGGGGAAGGAAAAAGGCATTGAAATCCAAGAGGCACAGAGAACTCCCTTCAGACATAACTTGAATCGATCTTCTGCACGACATATCATAGTGAAACTGGCAAAATACAAGGATAAAGATAAAATTCTGAAAGCAGCGAGGGATAAACGTGCCCTCACATATAAAGGGAGACCTATAAGATTCGTGACTGATCTCTCTTCTGAAACTTGGCAGGCCAGAAAGGAATGGCAGGAGATCTTCAATGTGATGAACAGAAAAAATATGCAGCTGAGAATCCTTTATCCACCAAGTCTGTCATTTAGAATAGAAGGAGAGATAAAGGTCTTCCCAAACAAACGAAAAGTGAAGGAATTTGTCACCACTAAATCAGCCCTACAAGAGATCCTAAGGGGGATCCTGTGAGACAAAGTACCAGAGACATCACTACAAGCATAAAACATACAGACATCACAATGATGTTAAACCCATATCTTTCTATAATAACACTGAATGTAAATGGACTAAATGCGCCAACCAAAAGGCATAGGGTATCAGAATGGATAAAAAAACAAGACCCATCTATTTGCTGTCTACAAGGGACTCATTTTAGATCGGAGGACACCTTTAGATTGAGAGTGAGGGGATGGAGAACTATTTATCATGCTACTGGAAGCCAAAAGAAAGCTGGAGTAGCCATACTTATATCAGACAAACTAGACTTTAAATTAAAGGCTGTAACAAGAGATGAAGAAGGGCATTATATAATAATTACAGGGTCTATCCATCAGGAAGAGCTAACAATTATAAATGTCTATGCGCCGAATACCGGAGCCCCCAAATATATAAAACAATTACTCATAAACATGAGCAACCTTATTGATAAGAATGTGGTAATTGCAGGGGACTTTAACACCCCACTTACAGAAATGGATAGATCATCTAGACACACGGCCAATAAAGAAACAAGGGCCCTGAATGATACATTGGATCAGATGGACTTGACAGATATATTTAGAACTCTGCATCCCAAAGCAACAGAATATACTTTCTTCTCGAGTGCACATGGAACATTCTCCAAGATAGATCATATACTGGGTCACAAAACAGCCCTTCATAAGTTTACAAGAATTGAAATCATACCATGCATACTTTCAGACCACAATGCTATGAAGCTTGAAATCAACCACAGGAAAAAGTCTGGAAAACCTCCAAAAGCATGGAGGTTAAAGAACACCCTACTAACGAATGAATGGGTCAACCAGACAATTAGAGAAGAAATTAAAAAATATATGGAAACAAACAAAAATGAAAATACAACAATCCAAACGCTTTGGGACGCAGCGAAGGCAGTCCTGAGAGGAAAATACATTGCAATCCAGGCCTATCTCAAGAAACAAGAAAAATCCCAAATACAAAATCTAACAGCACACCTAAAGGAAATAGAAGCAGAACAGCAAAGGCAGCCTAAACCCAGCAGAAGAAGAGAAATAATAAAGATCAGAGCAGAAATAAACAATATAGAATCTAAAAAAACTGTAGAGCAGATCAACGAAACCAAGAGTTGGTTTTTTGAAAAAATAAACAAAATTGACAAACCTCTAGTCAGGCTTCTCAAAAAGAAAAGGGAGATGACCCAAATAGATAAAATCATGAATGAAAATGAGATTATTACAACCAATCCCTCAGAGATACAAACAATTATCAGGGAATACTATGAAAAATTATATGCCAACAAATTGGACAACCTGGAAGAAATGGACAAATTCCTAAACACCCACACTCTTCCAAAACTCAATCAGGAGGAAATAGAAAGCTTGAACAGACCCATAACCAGCAAAGAAATTGAATCGGTTATCAAAAATCTCCTAACAAATAAGAGTCCAGGACCAGATGGCTTCCCAGGGGAGTTCTACCAGACGTTTAAAGCAGAGATAATACCTATCCTTCTCAAGCTATTCCAAGAAATAGAAAGGGAAGGAAAACTTCCAGACTCATTCTATGAAGCCAGTATTACTTTGATTCCTAAACCAGACAGAGACCCAGTAAAAAAAGAGAACTACAGGCCAATATCCCTGATGAATATGGATGCAAAAATTCTCAATAAGATACTAGCAAATCGAATTGAACGGCATATAAAAAGAATTATTCACCATGATCAAGTGGGATTCATTCCTGGGATGCAGGGCTGGTTCAACATTCACAAATCAATCAACGTGATACATCACATTAACAAAAAAAAAGAGAAGAACCATATGATCCTGTCAATCGATGCAGAAAAGGCCTTTGACAAAATCCAGCACCCTTTCTTAATAAAAACCCTTGAGAAAGTCGGGATAGAAGGAACATACTTAAAGATCATAAAAGCCATTTATAAAAAGCCCACAGCTAACATCATCCTCAACGGGGAAAAACTGAGAGCTTTTTCCCTGAGATCAGGAACACGACAGGGATGCCCACTTTCACCGCTGTTGTTTAATATAGTGCTGGAAGTTCTAGCATCAGCAGTCAGACAACAAAAGGAAATCAAAGGCATCCAAATTGGCAAAGATGAAGTCAAGCTTTCGCTTTTTGCAGATGACATGATATTATACATGGAAAATCCGATAGACTCCACCAAAAGTCTGCTAGAACTGATACATGAATTCAGCAAAGTTGCAGGATACAAAATCAATGTACAGAAATCAGTTGCTTTCTTATACACTAACAATGAAGCAACAGAAAGACAAATAAAGAAACTGATCCCATTCATAATTGCACCAAGAAGCATAAAATACCTAGGAATAAATCTAACCAAAGATGTAAAAGATCTGTATGCTGAAAACTATAGAAAGCTTATGAAGGTAATTGAAGAAGATATAAAGAAATGGAAAGACATTCCCTGCTCATGGATTGGAAGAATAAATATTGTCAAAATGTCAATACTACCCAAAGCTATCTACACATTCAATGCAATCCCAATCAAAATTGCACCAGCATTCTTCTCGAAACTAGAACAAGCAATCCTAAAATTCATATGGAATCACAAAAGGCCCCGAATAGCCAAAGTAATTTTGAAGAAGAAGACCAAAGCAGGAGGCATCACAATCCCAGACTTTAGCCTCTACTACAAAGCTGTCATCATCAAGACAGCATGGTATTGGCACAAAAACAGACACATAGACCAATGGAATAGAATAGAAACCCCAGAACTAGACCCACAAACGTATGGCCAACTCATCTTTGACAAAGCAGGAAAGAACATCCAATGGAAAAAAGAGAGTCTCTTTAACAAATGGTGCTGGGAGAACTGGACAGCAACATGCAGAAGGTTGAAACTAGACCACTTTCTCACACCATTCACAAAAATAAACTCAAAATGGATAAAGGACCTGAATGTGAGACAGGAAACCATCAAAACCTTAGAGGAGAAAGCAGGAAAAGACCTCTCTGACCTCAGCCGTAGCAATCTCTTACTCGGCACATCCCCAAAGGCAAGGGAATTAAAAGCAAAAGTGAATTACTGGGACCTTATGAAGATAAAAAGCTTCTGCACAACAAAGGAAACAACCAACAAAACTAAAAGGCAACCAACGGAATGGGAAAAGATATTTGCAAATGACATATCGGACAAAGGGCTAGTATCTAAAATCTATAAAGAGCTCACCAAACTCCACGCCCGAAAAACAAATAACCCAGTGAAGAAATGGGCAGAAAACATGAATAGACACTTCTCTAAAGAAGACATCCGGATGGTCAACAGGCACATGAAAAGATGTTCAACGTCACTCCTTATCAAGGAAATACAAATCAAATCCACACTCAGATGTCACCTCACGCCAGTCAGAGTGGCCAAAATGAAGAAATCAGGAGACTATAGATGCTGGAGAGGATGTGGAGAAACGGAAACCCTCTTGCACTGTTGGTGGAAATGCAAATTGGTGCAGCCGCTCTGGAAAGCAGTGTGGAGGTTCCTCAGAAAATTAAAAATAGACCTACCCTATGACTCAGCAATAGCACTGCTAGGAATTGATCCAAGGGATACAGGAGTACTGATGCATAGGGGCACTTGTACCCCAATGTTTATAGCAGCACTCTCCACAATAGCCAAATTATGGAAAGAGCCTAAATGTCCATCAACTGATGAACGGATAAAGAAATTGTGGTTTATATACACAATGCAATACTACGTGGCAATGAGAAAAAATGAAATATGGCCTTTTGTGGCAACGTGGATGGAACTGGAGAGTGTGATGCTAAGTGAAATAAGCCATACAGAGAAAGACAGATACCATATGGTTTCACTCTTATGTGGATCCTGAGAAACGTAACAGAAACCCATGGGGGAGGGGAAGGAAAAAAAAAAAAAAAAGAGGTTAGAGTGGGAGAGAGCCAAAGCATAAGAGACTGTTAAAAACTGAGAACAAACTGAGGGTTGATGGGGGGTGGGAGGGAGGGGAGTGTGGGTGATGGGTATTGAGGAGGGCACCTTTTGGGATGAGTACTGGGTGTTGTATGGAAACCAATTTGACAATAAATTTCATATATTAAAAAAAAAAAAGAAACATTTAAACAAAAACTTTTAAAATCCTGACAAGACAAAGATGCCTCCTTTGTTACCACTTTCTTAAAAGTTAACACTTGTAGGAAACATTGATGTGGAGGTCCTCATCAGAAAAATAAGGCATATAATACAAATAAAAACTTATAAGTAGAAGCAGCAGTCATTTTTCATAGATAGGTTGTTAATGTTAACACAGAAAATGAAGATTATCTAGAACAATTAATTATTTCCTCTATAACCTTAAAGAACAATTAGAAATGAATAGTTAGCCATAAAATCCAAGTAATCTAGGGATATCATACATGCAATGTGTACACATACAAAATTTTATGGAGAAAAGCACAAAATGTTATTGAAGTACTTAATGAGTTTCTCAGTAAATGAATAAATCTCCCAGGTTTATAGATGATAAAGATACTGATTCTCTTTAATCTAATTGAAACATTCAATGCAATTAAAATAAAAATGTTATTTTTTTAAAAAAAGTTAACTTATTTCATAAAGTTAATCCTGAACGTTATATGAAAGTAAAGAAAGAAAAAGAACAAAGGCACTTTATTTGAGAGTAAGTGAAAAACAGCAAGTAAAGTTGATAACATGAGAGAGGACTCTACAATACCAAAGTGAATGTAGTATGATAAGCTTTTAGCCAGTGGTCATGGAGAAACAGTTATTGCTACTTTTTTTTCTTCTAACTCTCACACAGTGAAAAAGACCTGGTCAAAATATTTGTAATTTAGGGCACCTGGGTGTCTCAGACAGTTAAGCGTCCAACTCTTGATTTCGGCTCAGGTCATGATCTCTCTCGGTTCGTGAGTTTGAGCCTCGCATTGGGCTCTCTGCTGTCAGCACACAGCCTGCTCCAGATCCTCTGTCCCCCTTTCTCTCTGTCTCTTCCCCACTTGTGTGAATTCTCTCTCTCTCTCTCTCTCTCTCTCTCTCTCTCTCTCTCTCAAAAATAAACATTAAAAAAATATTTGCAGTTTATAAAGGCATGTTCTAGGTAAGATATTTTAAAAAGTGCCCAGTAAGTGACTACTGGAAACATGAAGAAATGTTTAAAGAAACTGGAAAACATTTGAAATTCAAGTGGTCCCATTTCCCAGAATGATTTGGTAGTAAAAGTGATTTATGTTTTTCTATCCCCTTATACCTCTCTCTTCTTTCCAAGTATTTGCAAATTTGAATTTGGACCAGAACATAGAGGAAAAAGAGACTTAGGCCAGACCTCTACAGTCAAGGAAAGCCAAAGATGGAGGCAGTTTTCCAGATAATTCACAACTGTAAAAAGTGTAATTTTATTTAATTACTGAGAACATTGCCTCAGTTCTGTGCTTTCGAATATGTAGACAATTCCTTCTCCAACTTTTATACATACCTGAAGAAGCAAACACAAAAATTGAATTTTTTAAAAATTCAAAAATTAAACTTAAATAAAATCTAATGGAAAAAGTGAAATGAATCAGATAAGCTTCTAAATTTATTCTTTTAAATTGAATTTCTGCTTATCTATGTGAATATGAAAAGGCAATTATATACATTTGACATTTTAAAATTTCAATTTATGTAAGTTTTTAAAATTCATTCTTATTAAAAATACTGAAAATTATTATTAAAGGGTAATTAAAGATCTTCATTATTTTAATGTTAGAGTTTATATTACTTCTCACATTATGATTTGTTTCAGAGTCTAAAATTAGTTCTGTGGTTTTAAAAATAATACCATTATGCAAATCCAAAGCAAAGTAGGCAGTGGAACTAACTGAAGAATTTAGTATTTTTTTAAAAACATACACAAAAATGGTTAATACATTATTGAAAATGCATGCATTCTGACCTGATGGTTTTGATGTCATTATTTGCCAAGTCCTAACTAAATCAAAATTAATTCTGTAAATACAGTGCCCATAAAATGAAAGCTAAGCTTTCTTTCAGTTGCAGACTTCAAAAGCAATCTGAAAATACTTTCACATTTTTATTTGTTTTTCACAAGCATTTTTTAAAGTTTTATTTATTTATTTTCAAGGGGTGTGGGGTGAGAGAGTGTATGCAAACACAAGAGAGAGACAGGCAGAAAGAGGGAGAAAGAATCCCAAGCAGGTTCCACACCTGTCAGCGCAGAGCCCATTGCAAGACTCAGTCTTACAAACCATGAGATCATGACCTGAGCTGAAATCAAGAGTTGGTTGCCCAACCGAGCCACCCAGGCACCCCTTTCCGAAGATTTATTTTTTATTTTTTTTAATGTTTATTTATTTTTGAGACACACAGAGACAGAGAGAGACAGAGAGAGACAGAGCGTGAGCAGGAAAGGGGCAGAAAGAGAGAGGGAGACACAGAATCCTAGGCAGGCTCCAGGCTCTGACCTGTCAGCCCAAGCCTGACATGGGGCTCAAACTCATGAACCAGAAGATCATGACCTGAGCCACAGTTGGAGGCCTAACTGACTGAGCCACCCAGGCGCCCTCCAAAGATTTTTATACTTAAGTATTAAAGCTTTTTTTGGTAAGTAGCTATTTTTGATTTTATAATTAGTTTACTGTCTAGTGTTGCATTTATAGATTTTTCTAATATATAAAAAAGTAATTCCTTCTTGTATATTCAGAATGTATCTAAAGGAGGCACATGTACTGAATTATTTGGAAGTAGCCATTTGATATCATCTTTGTAATGATTTTCTGTATGGCACAATAAAATACTGCTTTATTTAAAAAAAATTATGGTCATCATCATGTTCCTCTCCAGTGTTATCACCCATGCTTATAACTGGGCTCAGTTTCAAGACAAATATTAAAGATTTTGAAAAGGATTCAGTAAAGACATTATATTTTTAAACATTTACATCCAGTTTCTGGCCCAAAGGAAAACAATAAAACCTAGGATATGTGGTATCCAATGCCATTTCCAAAAGACATCACAGTTATTTTGATGGGCGTATTAACTGATTTTTTACTTGTCTATAAGTGAACAACCAAAGTTGGATTATGTTTGACTAAAATCCATTAAATATTCTCATGAAAAAAAACTCCTTTTCTTTGTTTCTCCTCTTTTTATTATAGTTTTGGATTTGTTAAAAAATATCATTTCCAAGTTTTTTTTTTCTTTCCCAATGAGTTTTGCAATAAAATTCAGGCATTATGTTTTAGTTATGGAAAATATACATGTAAGCATATAATTACAGTTATTTACATAGACACCAATCCTCCACTTGAATGCATATACACTTGCCTAAACCCACACGTATACCCATACACCCTAAACACACATATACACATTCCCTAACGCTATCTCCCCACACACATTCACACTCTCACATACATGGAGCTTCTGAACTTGGTAAACTGGAACTTATATTTTTCTTCAGTCTAAGATTCACATGAGCAAAACACCTGAAACTGGGAGAGCTGATCAATTCCTTTTTCAAATCAGGTCCCCAGAAACATTATATACAGATTAACTATTCCAGCAAGCTTCCCCTTAAACTTTTGTTTCAACCATATTCTCCTCTCTAAGGGATGTTTATGAGCCAGTTGTTAGAATAAGTATGAATAAATGGAAAAAACCTTAGTCTGCTCTAGTGAGAATTAAAGGAAGAATTACAACATATAGGGCAGAATATTCTAGTGACTTAATGATTTATAATATAATGTTTAATCAGGAAACCAAAATTTGTCTTACCAATTAGAATAGAGATTATATGGATACCATAACACCCTCTGAAAAAATCTAGAGTGATAAATTATCTTGTATTTTTTCTTATTTACCACCGCTTAATCTGTAACTATTTTGTCATTTAATATTTATTCATTCACTTTATTAATTATTGATAAAACCAGAAATAATATGAAGATATAACTCTTTATTCAAATTATATGTATAATAAAGAAAATATGCCCGATCTGAGCTGAATAAAAGGCAAGGAAACATGAAAAGTCATTCTCTCAGCTATGTAAGTGTCATCAGATAAATGGAAATAAATGTAAGCTCTAGTTTTTCAAAGTGCTTTCAGACTGATGTGTCTATTGCTTTAATTTTCAAGTCATATCATTTTTAGCCAGTGTTACTGTATCCAAAGCTTTAAATTCCTTCTTCCACTAGTGACTATGGTAAGATATAAAGAACACTTTAATTCATAGCCTAATTAAATAATTTTTTACTTGTTGAAAATTTGAGCGTTTTTTGTTTGTTAGTTAAGGTTTGAAAAATAAACAAATAGATGATAATAAGACACTTCAGCTTCTTGGTCTGGATCTCTTGCAAGAATCATATATGTTAAAGTAGATGGAGGAACATTTTCAGGAACAGACACTGAAACACCAGCACAATTATATAAACCATGAAGAATAATTTAAATTCAACCACTCTTTCACCACCTCTTGCTTCTTAATGGTGCCATAAGTTGTCACATTCTCTCTTTAGCAGTTTTCTTAATGATGCTTATTTCAGAAAGAGAAAAAAAAAACACAGTTATTCTTATTGACATCCATTTTATGAGAGCCAACGTTACAATATCAGTTTCATATATTTACATTCAAATTTTGGGCTAGTGTGTAGAATGGAATATAATTGCCAAGTATTTAGGGCGGAGTCAATGGTCATTAAGATGTTTCAACTCTGATTACTTTATGTTAGATGATTTAAGCTTTTTATCTCTTTTCACAATAATGTGCAAAAAATAGAGCACAGGCTGTGAAGTCAGGAAGAAATCCATTTGAATTTCTGTTCCATCAGTATTCTTATTTATACAATGGTGACAAAGTACATCTTCAACCTTAGAGTAGTTCTGAGTATTTAATAACATATTAAACATAACATATTTCCCAAGCGCTCACTAAATGTTACTTTCCTTTCTTCAACCACTGTTCCTTATTTTCCTTCTAGTGTTACCAGTTGTGATACTATCTCATCTCAAAACTGAACAACATAAATGAGAATATATTATTTAATTATTTAACTTTTTTTTTTTTAATGCTTATGTATTTTTGAGAGAGCGAGAGACAGAGCGCAAGTGGGAGAGGGGCAGACAGAATCCAAAGCGGGATCCAGGCTCTGAGCTGTCAGCACAGAGCCCGATGTGGGGCTTGAACTCACAAACTGCAAGATCATGACCTGAGCCAAAGTCAGGTACTTAACCGACTGAGCCACCCAGGCGCCCCAAATGGGAATATATTTAAACCACAGGTAGTTACTTCACCTTTGAGGTGATTTTACAAATATTCTTTACAAAAAAAAAAAAAAGAGTATTCCTGCTTCCTGCTTTCTGTATACTTGAATATTGGATATCAAGTCTAGAGACTATAATCTAGAGTAGGTAGTCCTACAAAAGCACCGTATAGTTTGACTATTTCTAAGAATGTAATGAAACACATTTTGTGTGACTGGGTCTTGCTTATTTTGAACCTTTGCTGCAAAATGAACTTGTGTAAACATATTCCCTAATTTAGTGGTTTGCTGTAGTTGATTAAGGTAACTAGATAATTTAACACAGTAACTGTCGAATATGTATGTGTCACATCAGCCTCCTGAAAATTGTGTCAATACTCTGTTTTGGGCAACCTCACAGAGACTCACAGAATTCCCTATTCTCTTTTCTGCTATTCCTGTGTTGCAAGGATCATAAAATC
Source organism: Panthera tigris (assembly GCF_018350195.1). Taxonomy (NCBI): domain Eukaryota; kingdom Metazoa; phylum Chordata; class Mammalia; order Carnivora; family Felidae; genus Panthera; species Panthera tigris. The sequence goes on from NC_056661.1 coordinate 85,054,904, forward strand.
ACATAATGGAAGAAAAGGACATGTTGATCTTGATGCTGTCTAAGCAGTTTATGCTGGTTGAGCCAACTCTGTGGTAGAAATCAGGTCAGAATGACCTCCTTAGGACCCACGTGTATCTTTTTAAAACTGGCTATAATTTGGGGGAGACCAAAAGGAAATTACAAAGACTATCAGTTAAATCGTCTCACAGTGATCCAAAAGATAATGTTTTCATAAACACCAGACCTATACGCTGGCACACTGCCAAGGCCTTCCTAGGAGACTGTTCTTTCTTAAGTTTGGACTCTGTGAGTAGGTCCCTCCAACACAAATCTTATTTTATAGAATGTTTTTATTTCTTATACCAGAAGGTAAGAAGGTAAGAGACTTTAAGGTAAGAAATCAGTGTGTGTGTGTGTATGCGTGTGTGTGTGAGCATGTGTGTATGTGTTTTAGAAATTTGATCCCAAAAGAGTAATGTTTCTTAAAAATGGAGAAGAGATAATGCTAGTGGTGAGGAATGGATAGAAAGCTGTAATGAACAGGAATGCAGAAAAAAAAGAAAAAAACCTTAATGAAATTTACCTTTGTTCCATTTGCCCTCCGTTTTGTTTTTCTTTCCTCTCCCAGTTAGCTGAGTAGTTTTTCCTTTTTTTTTTTTTTAAGGTGTTTATTTACTTTGAAAGAGAGAGAGAAAGAGAATGATAGGGTGGGGGAAAAAAGAGGGACGGGGGGCGGGGGGGTGGAGACAGAGAATCCCAAGCAGGCTCTGCACTGTCAGCCCAGAACCCAACATGGGGCTCAAACTCATAAACCATGAGATAATGACCTGAGCAGAAATTTGCAGTCAGATACTTAACTGACTGAGACACCCAGTCGCCCCTGAGTAATTTTTCCTAATAAAAATAGTGAAAGAAAAAAAAGTCAAAAAAACAAAAAAGACAGAAAGAGTAGAAGGGGGTTTAAAAATTTTTTTTATGTTTATTTTTGAGGACTGGGTAATTTTGTCTATAATGATTAATAATTCTCAATAATTTATGTGTTTTTAAAATTTTTTTCATGTTTGTTTATTTTTGATAGAGAGAGACAGAGAGACAGAGCACGAGCAGGGGAGGGGCAGAGAGAGAGAGGGACACAGAGAATCCCAAGCAGGCTCCAGACTCTGAGCTGTTAACATAGAGCCCCACTCAGGACTCGAACTCAGGAATGGTGAGTTCATGACCTGAGCTGAAGTCAGATGCTTAATGGACTAAGCCAACCAGGCACCCTATAAGGGGTTTTAATATGAAAGATAAGTAAGTAAGTAAGGTCAGAAATAAATGGAGGGAGAAGAATGGAGAGACTAACTAGCAGAACATATAAAATTGATGACCTCCAGTTGACACAACAAAATCCACATCAAGCCAAGTTTTATTTTCTGAAATCCTACTACATGTAAAATTTCAAGTCCAATCAAATTTTTTAAAGTTTTGTTTTCATGGGGCACCTCATGGCTCAGTCAGTTGAATGTCTGACTTTGGTTCAGGTCATGATCTCACTGTTCATGGGTTTGAACCTCACATTGGGCTCTGTGCTAACAGCTCAGAGCCTGGAGTCTGCTTTGGTTCTGTGTCTCCCTCTCTCTCTCCCTCCCCTGCTCATGTGTTCTCTCTCTCTCTCTCTCTCTCTCTCTCTCTCTCTCTCTCTCTAAAAAACAAATAAACATTAAAAAAAATTTTAAGTTTTATTTTCAGGACATCCTCATGAAAAATACAACAAATACAAGTGAAGTCCAGGAAGAGTATACTTGGTTGTGATTTGAATGGCACTTATAAGAAGAACATACTTTATTATCTTATATGCATGGGTATACTGATTCCAATGAATTTATTATGACTGGTTTTTTACTAGAATTTTAAAAATTAAACACATTTGACCAAATTTTATTTTATGCCTAAATTTTCAGGAATATCTATTTTACTCACACTGAAGGCTACATCCACATTATTACTTCCTACATTCTATTATGATTTATATAATTGGAAACCTATTATAAGCAAGTATTGTTTTGGAAGCAAGAATATCAGATGAAATAAGCACATAATTCAATAAGTTGAATTTTTGTAACAAAAACTAGAGTTTTAATTTGAGAAACATTAAAAAACAGCAGTAGAAAATGTTTACTAAAAATGGTGAGAAACAAAGTATAATTCCTTATAACCATAAAAAAAGAGATAACGATGCTTTTATGTATATAATAGTGTGTGTTTATAATTATATTTAAGATCACTTTTCATTATATACAACAAAATTAAGGAAGCTGTGTTTACAGATTGTATCTCCTCATGTTTTTATTTTTTGTAAAGATAATTTTAATGGGTACATAGCATTTAGTGAAAGGTGTACACCATCCTGTAAGCAATTTCCTGTTGTTAGCCCTTTTGATTATTTCAAATACACTTCTACAAATTTAGCACATAAATCTTGACCATATCTCTGATAATTCTGTAAAGATGAACTCAAAAAAGCAGAAATACTGAAAAAACAGATTATAATCATTTTAATACTCTATAAATGTTTACAAGTATATTGGGGGGTGCTTATTCAAAATCTCATGTTATGAAAGTTAATTTATGTCTACTTTAGTCAACACTTATTTTTTCCCATTAGTCAATTTTTTTAAGTTTATTTTGAGAGAGAGAGAGAGAGAGAGAAAGGGAAAGAGAGAGAAAGGCAGAGAGAAAGGGAGAGAAGGATCCCAAATCCCAAGAGGGTTCTGTGCTGACAGCTCAGAGCCTGACACGAGTCTGGAACTTACGAACCACAAGATCATGACCTGAGCAGAAACCAAGAGTCAGACACATGCCCCTCCCCATATTATTTTAAACCTTGGCCAATTTCATAGGGGAAAATTATGTATATATTTTTTTATTTTCATGTATTTAACAATTTCTGTGGTTATCTGTTAATTCATATGTTACAGATGAACTTAAAATAATTTTGTAATTACTCCTATACCCAATCTGCCACACAAAGAAATAATTTTTGAGTGTTAATTTAAATTACTCATTGATTTTTTTTTTCTTTTTAGGAGTATATCTCTCACTTTATTCAGTTATTCCGTATACTTTTATAAAACTAGAAGAAACCTTATAGTTTCAAATTTTACTTCAAAATGTTTTATTCTACTTTTGTTTCATGAATGTTATCAATAAAATTGACTTATAATATGCCTGTTTCTGTTGAAAAACTTGAGTCACAGAAACTAGGATCATCTACATTCTCCACAAAAACTGTAAACATATAAGTTCTCATATTATTTCCATTATCTCTGACTTCAGTTTCCAAAGAGTAGGTTTTACGGTTATTTGGGTTGTCAAGATTCAAAGGCTAAAGAAGAGTGATTAGGACTGGGTCTAATAACAAGAAAAAAGTGAAGAAAAATTACCAAACTCAAATAATTGAGCATATACTAATTTATTCATATTGATGTATTTAACTTCACTTAATGATATATGTTTTTAATGAATGAGAAAAGTTGATGTTTAACAATTCTACATTCACTGAAAATATTTCTTTAGAATTGCCCATTTTATGCTTATTTAAAAAAAATAATTATTTAAAAAGATTTCATCGTATTTTCCTCCAAGTCTCTAATTTTCCATTTATAGATTTAGCAAGCACAGAGCATCTCCACTTTTAAAATAACAGAAACAAACCACTGTATTTTATTTTAATTATAGTAATAAAGAATTATTAGTATATTTGAGCCTGAAAAAAAACAGCCAACCCATATTAAAATGCTAATCATATATTGTTTCTTCCATCCTATTTATTTATCTGTTTATTTGTTTATTTATTTAAAGTTTATTTATTTTGAGAGAGAGAGAGAGAAAGAGAAGGGCAGAGGGAAGGAAAGAGGGAGAGAGAGAATCCCAAGCAGGCTTCATACTAAGCGTGGAGCCTGATCTGGGGCTCAATCCCAGGACCAGGAGATCATGCCCTGAGTCAGAATCAAGAGCTGGCCACTCAACTGACAGAGCCATTCAGGTGCCCCTCTGCCATCCAATTTAATTCAATCCTATTGTATAGAAAGATGGAAATGAGTTCAACGGTCAAACTTAGGAAAATCGTGACAGTGGGGATGATTATTCATCCTTTGTACCACCATGAAAGATTCTCCCCTGAGGAGGGCAGGGGGATAACAGCAGCAATTTCTTTTCTTAGAGATTTTTTTGACAGCCCACATTCTCACCATGGGCATGGGGTAGCAGCTGAGTCTGCAACTGCTCTACCAACCTCTGGATCCTCTGTCAGCTTCTCCGACTCCTAGAATAGATACATTTACTAAGCCTTGTGATCAAAGGCCCAAACTTTTCAGGATGCCCACAGTACCAAGATCAAAGGCAAAAAGAATGGACAGTGGTTTTGTCCATCTTCATGGAGTCCAACACCTACATGTGTGTTCAAGTCTACACTTAAACTCCCCTCTTTATTGGAGAGTCTCCTTTCTGACTTCTGGCCTTGGTGGGCTTCATGCTCCAGCATTAGACACACAGACAGTAGCCTTACAGAGACTGTTTAGCCAGCTCTCATGGTTATACTCCTAATATCTCCCCGCCCCAGGTTGAATGCTGACCAACTAAATAAAGTACTGTGACAGGCCAAAAGGAAACAATATTTCAGAGTAGTAATCCTGTCTACACAGGCAGAAACCTATCATTAACCAAATATCCAAAATATTATTATAAAGGAAAAGTCCCAATTTCCACACATGAAATTAAAGATACAGATATGACTTCTGCGTCCTATAGTCTACAAGGACTCCACAGAAACATGTGTATTGATTGCCTATGAAAAATGATGGCCAGTTGTGAAAATAAGGTCTAATGAAATTCATTATTTCACAAGAATGTGATTTTAACAAATAGGAAAATAGCCAAGTGTCAAGTCCCACATATTTTTACTGTTTCCTTTTCTATATTTAATTTAGTTTTGAAGTAGTAGTTTTACTAACCCAAGTTTTAAAGGAAATGCAGGGAAAAGATAGCGAATGATCAACCAAATTTGTTATAAGTACGTTTTAAACTTACAAGGGTCTAAACCAAACATATCCTGCTGAGTTTTAACGGAGTAAGTGATGGTGCTATCTTCATCTTGATCTGTTGCTTTTACTCTTGCTGTATTTTCCCCAATGTTTTTTTTTTCCCAGTCACATTAATAGAATTTATAGGAAATGGCCTATAGAAAAAAAAATGATGATAAAAAATGTTGAAAATGCAAATATTTAGGCATGTCTGCTGACGAATGATAACCTGCAAAAAGTATTTTGGATTTATGATGATTCCACCCTCATCTTGTCAAGAATTTAAAAGTTCCAATAGTATCCAAATGTTGAGACCGCCATTTTTGGCATAAGGTTACGTAATTTTTTGCACAAGCAGTAATTTTAATCCTTTAGTCTCTGGCATCATGCCAGACATCAAAGATATGACATCAAAGAGAGAAAAACTGAAAAGCAGACCGAAATAGGGCACTTCTATTATTCCAAATATCAAATATATGAAATAGTTGGCAATTGAACATAAGGGACTTAATATATTCATTTTCTTCTTATTATGTGGTGTGATGAAATGCTGTCCAAGATCATTGCTTGTTAAAGCAAACTATCAGAACATTGCTTGTAAATTTGTTGCTTATATCTTTAAATCATATTTCAAGTCAGATGAATTTCCAGAACATTTCTGAAACTTTCTTTCTTATTCAGCCTTTCAGTCAAGTATTAGACACTTATCAATAATCTACAATGTGTCATTCTAGTCTGTACACATATAAATAAACCTGTTCCTGGTCTTTAGGTGACTACTAGTGGAGAACACAGATATAGGTAACTGTAATGCTAGGTGATAGACATCATAACTTTGCCATAGATTTAAAGGGGATGAAAGACTAACTTTTGGGTTAGGTGAGAGATTCAAAGAAGTTCTCAAAGGAATGTAAAGTAAAAGGAAATGGGAAGTGAGTTGGTGTCACGTTCCTCTGAGCAAACCTCCTGATCACCACAGTCCAGTGTGGTTTCTCCTTTACTGAGTGGTGTCTCCTTTATACCATAATATAATGTAACTCACAATATTTGCATTCTGGACCGCTTTAAATCATTTCCTTTTAGGTTTCATTAATTTTAATTTAACATACATGAAAGCAATATTTTTTGGCAATACTGCAATAATTTTGTATTGCTTATATCTAGCATTAAATTCTACTAAATCAGTAAAAATCAGTAAATTCATGCCTATTGAAGGCATGAAAGCAGCAGAAACTTGTTCCAAAAAATTGCTGGTACCTCTACTGCAAATGTAGGCAGACAGGTAACTGTCTACCAGAAATGAGATAAGCTAAGCTACACATTTATTTCTGTTGTTCAGTTAATATAAGTTAAAGTGAATTTGGGGACTCAAACAATGAATTACTCTCCTTAGTCATGTGTACAGATAGAACTTAGTGATAGAAGTAATTTGAATACCTATTTTTCTCTTCACTCATCTAAAAAGTATTTCATTCATCTTACATTTTAGTGATATATTTGATTACTGCTCTTTGAAGCATGGAAAAACATCTAACAGACATTCATAATCTGCAGTTGCTACATTTGTACTTCAGAGTATGGAAGGAAAATAGATTAAATGAAATATTTTAACCTATGTTGTAGGGTCTACTTTTCCTATTATTTAAAATTTATATATTTATTAAAAAGTAATGCAACAGCTTTACAAAGCCTTTGGGAAAGAAAACAAAAGGGAAAAATACATAAAAATCCTTTGATCATATTCAGTGTCGATCACTTCTACATCTGTCTTCTATTTTCTAAAATATATTTACTTTATATTAGCATATATATATATATATATATATATATATATATATCAGTTATGGATATCTAATCATATATTTTAATATAACACCATAAAATATTTTTGATGTAGCTACATAATCTTTGTTATTATTATTCATAATACATGTGAAAAGTTTAGTTACGTTCTCCTTTTTTTACACCTTAAAATAAATATACTTACTCAAATTGAGGCTTCTCATCATCTGTGTTTCTAACTGTGACAGTTATTGTCCCTTGACAGAACAAACCTGTTTTATCTCTTGCTTCTCAGTGCAAGCTAGAAAAGCTGAAAATGTTTTTAAAAACTTTACATTTGGGATGAGCACTGGGTGTTGTATGGAAACTAATTGGACAATAAATTTCATATATAAAAAAAAACTTTACAGTATACTAATTGGTAATACATATATATCTTTATGATACGTATCCTGTTTGTTTTCTTTGTTTTCTCAAATTAGATATAGCCTTAATTTTTTTAAAGACAATTAAAAGACATAAAAGTGCCTTCTTAGTTAACTAGATTAGTTGTATATTTCAAAATATCTTCATTTTATATAGCATTAAATTTCACTCAGAAGTCTGTGTAGCTTGACTGTATAACTATATGTAGATTAAATTGAAAAACTACAAAAAAGATAATGGATGAATTCCAGATTCAATCATAAACTCAAAGTACAATGCACCAAAACTATTCACAATGCAGACTGTTTGATGCTAACTTATACAAACAAGGCCATGAGTTATTCTTTGTGATCAAGAACTGGAGGTAATTTCTGAAAAGTTAAGAATTGTCATTATATCTCAAATATTTTCCTCATCATCCTGTCACACTTTTTACTCTTTAGCTATAATTTATTCATACATATCAGCAAGTGTCCTTTTGAAAAGAAAAATGAAAATGCCCTGAGGCCATAAAATATCCATTAAAACCCTTTCTTCATGGGGCGCCTGGGTGGCTCAGTCGGTTAAGCGTCCGACTTCGGCTCAGGTCATGATCTCACGGTCCATGGGTTCGAGCCCCGCGTCGGGGTCTGTGCTGACAGCTCAGAGCCTGGAGCCCGTTTCAGATTCTGTGTCTCCCTCTCTCTCTGCCCCTCCCCTGTTCATGCTCTGTCTCTCTCTGTCTCAAAAATAAAAATAAAATGTTAAAAAAAAATTAAAAAAAAAAAACCCTTTCTTCAGCAAATATTCAATAAGCCTTTGCAATGTACAAGAGCCCATGGCAAGTGAGGGGTTGACAATGATTGTACTTAAAGCTGTTGGATGGGCACTAATATATCAAATATAATAAAAATAAATTGGCTAATGATGTAGTGGAAAGATGAACTAGGTCTTAAATGACTAGGAGAGGTTTGGTTGAATGTGTGAGCTGAGGCAGTCTGGAAGAGTGAGATGGGGAGTGTCAAACTTATGGAGCTGAACTGCAAAATATATAGCTCATACACATAGTCTCTGTTTTTTCCCACCTAATTTTAACTTTATCTTGTGATCCTAATATTCAAATTGCTTAAAACATATGTATCATTAGCTTTGCCATCATCATGTAACATTCAACAATTCCAAACTGAAATAGAAGTCATTGGCTTCCTTCCAACATTTATGTTCTTTTAGGCTAGAAAGTTGGTATCATCTTTAATTATTAATGCTTTTTCTACTATATATCTATACGCAGCAAATTCTCTATTTTTTAATAAATTCATGCATTTTCCCGCTTGGCTATTCCCCTCCCCCCCAGCTATTTTCTTAATTACCTTATTGAAATAATCGATGTGGAGGATTTCTGAAAATGGAAATGCTTTAATAATAATAATAATAATAATAATAATAATAATAATAATTATCCCTTTATTTCTCAAATCTCACCCCTTATTTCAATGTAGACAGATAATCTCAATAGGCCTCCAGCTGTTTTCTTTCCAGTCAGCTGTTCCTACTTATGATCCTTCATTTTCCACTCAGAAAAATCTTCCCGACAATGGTTTCCTTAAATTATCTTTCTCATGGAAATATCAGAAATGATTCTTCTGTCCTACCATATTAGTTTCAAATTCACTTATAAGGTATATACCCAATCTTACCTTGGTTATCTATGTGTTTTGCCTTTCTGAGTGGGGTAGGGTATGAACACTGAAAGAGTTTCAATATGAAAATTTGATTATTTTAAGTTGCTTCCATTTCTTTGATGTTCAGAAAGATTTAAATTTTAATGATTTACTGATTAATTTTCCCTATTAGCAAACAATTTAAAGTCTTTTTCCCCCCCTTATGCTTCTTTGGATAAAGCTAAAAAGTTAAGATGTGATCTCTTTGCTTTGAGTTACCACAAATACTGATTCTAGACTTTTGGTTGACTGCACAAATTCTCATAAATGAATCACACAAAATATTACTCTTTTTTAAAAATAATAATGTGTTTAATTTTTTTCAGGAAGTGTTCTAAATTTTGAAAATTTATATCACTCTGTGTAGCATAATAAATAAATATATTAATTACATGATATCCAGCATCAAAGTCCAAGGGATCTTTGCCTCTCAAGCTAACAATGTCACTTATTGAACTCACTCCAAAAGAATTTTCTCCTTTCTTTGGTTCGGATAACTGTATCTTAATGGGGTACTAGAAAAATAAAATATACATTGCCCATACCAAAATGAATGAAAAGGTATTTGGAAGCTTTTTAAGATACAATAATAGAATAAATATATAGAAAGCTCCCTATTTTCACACTGATTAATTTCAGTTTCTTTACAATCTAGCTTGTATTAAAAACCACCAGCATATACAGATGCAGAATCCAGGAAAAATAAGACTTGTTTAGGCTATCAACACAACCAAAAGATTTTCTATATTTTTACAGAGCTACACATTATTCCACAGATTGTTTTCAAGACAATAAAAAAAAACTTAATTCTGATTCTTCAAATTAATACAACTCTGAAACAATGTACAGAATTAACTCATTGTCACTAGATTTAAATTTTAAGAAACAAAACAAAAATTATGATAGAAGCCAATTTGAAATATTAATACAGTTGAATATGCAGTTTTTAATCAAGTACATCCTTGATTCTACTTTTTATTTATGTGCCACCACCTCTGAGAAGAGATGAAAATAGAAAAATCTATTCTCAAAAGCATCTGAAAAAAAATTTAGTTTGAAATGAGCTCGAATCTTATCAAAGAAAAGTGCAGTTACATCTGTGTATTTTTAAAAATCTAATAAGGATCTGTCTTCTGACAATAGAACTATTTCTCAAAACACTGAATTTTAAAACAATCAGTTTCTGGGTCTCTATCCTTTTCTTGCAAATGACAAACTGGTAATAACTATTCTCAACTGGATCATAGGTTATTTTTTTAATCTATTAGAAAGACTTACCATCTAAGGGAAAGGTCTCATATTTCTTAACAATTTTGTATTTTATACTGGGTTGTCTGCAACAAATTTTTTTAAGTAGGAATTTTGAATACTTTGACTGACAATGCCCTATATATCACTGAAGGTTAACTGTGTAAATCAAGGGCAAGAGAGATTAAATAGCTTCCCCATGATTACACCCCTAGTTTGTGTTAAAGCCATAAATTGACCCAAGTCACGTGATAGCTCTGTTACTTCACCCCCATTTAGTGCTCCATTACTCCATATCGTGAGTTACTAAATTAGAACTAGTAAACTCTTTCAATACATGTTTGAAAAGAACAGCTGCAGAGCAAGCATGTTGGCTTAGTCCAACGTACCACTAAATACTCCTAAAGAACTTTATAGTTTCTTTTTTATTTTGCCAAATCTCTAAAGACTTTACAACCATGAATCAATTATGAGAAAAGCAATCCTCTTACAGTTAGATATCTAGTAATTAAAATACTGAAACATCAAAAAATATAATTAAATTCACATGTGTCATTGAAATAGCTAGAAAAGTGAAACAGATCTGAATGGAATCCAGAAGACAAAGCCGCAGTTTCAGATCAGCATTGACATCTTCCTCTCAGCTGTCCACTTCCCCTAGAAATCATATAATTTTCTTGTACACCTCAAGAAAATGTCTTTTAAAAATGCTATTTCCAACATTAACATAAATCTGGCATTATAGTGTTCTCAACTTAATTATGCTCTCTTTAATTATGAAATTAAATGTGTTAACTACTCTTGAAAATTGAAGCCTAGCCCTGTATCCCAGAGCAACTTTGCATCTCACACAATGATCATCACCTACTATCAGTCTATCGCTATTTGAAGAGTCCTCATCTGTGACTGTCACTCTATAAATGGACTGAAATAATGGATAAGCCTCATCTATTGCTGAGGTAGATGTGAAACAGAAATCAACATGTTTAAAAAGTAAAGTATACTATGATTTTATTAGCTCTTTGTATAATAAAAACAGAACAATACTAATTTTAGATGGATGGTAGGGCCAGGATAATATTTTAAGATCTCTATCTATTTTTTTTCTTATTTTTGTATTTTCGCCTTTCCATTGGCTTCCTGCCATCTTTCCTATCGGTGAAGAGTGCCTTTTCTTACTTCTTGTCATTGAGTGCAGCAACTAGAGCTTAAAGGAAAAAAGCATGACATATATGCTGACAGACTATCCTATGGGGAGCCAGAAGTTAACCTGTAAGATTCCTGTACTCCAGTTTCTAGACTGGTAGAGCCACATATGGAGGAACTCTTTCTTATAGAAACACATTTGTAGAGAACTGATTGACCTCCAACTCTCACATATCTTCTAACATCTCCCCATAACTTTGATCGTGGGTAAAAACCCAAATTGCAATACAACGTGGACGGAGCGACCCTAGGAAAGACTCAGTGAATTGTTTCTTAGTTCCTTGGTGGTTTTGTGTCTCTCAGTGTGTGCACGTGTGTGTGTGTGTGTGTGTGTGTGTGTGTGTGTGTGTGTGTGTGTACGTGTTTTATCACAGCCCATAGAATATCAGTTAGAAATGAAGTTTAACTCAATTTGAGTAATAAGACATTTAAAATTTTTCTATTTCTTACATAAATCTGTGGACAAAATTTATACATTATAATAACTTTAAATTTTAACAAGTTGTCCAATGCAATTTAATAAATCTTTGCTTTTCTAACGTAATTACATTTAAAGCTAAATGACCAGAAGATTTGGGGGTAAGCAAAGCTCATACAATAATAATGTGAGTAGTAATTGCCTAGCAGCATGTCTCCTAGTATTTTCTCCAAAAACAATATAGAAAAAAGGGGAAGAAAGAGGTAACATGACCAAACTTCATAATAATTTTAAGTATTTTTCAAAAGGAAAAGAAACAAGTTCAACAAATCCTGGCAAATACAGACATACCGTGTTTGTGCTTCATGTTATCATGCTTTGTAGACATTGCATTTTGCAGATACTGTAGCTTTTACAAATTGAACATTTCAAGCAACCCTCTATCAAGCAAGTCTGTTGGCATCATTTTTCCAACAGCATATGCTCATTGTTTCTGTATCACATTTTGATAATTCTCACAGTATTTTAAACTTTTCATTATTATTATATTTGTTATGGTGATCTGTGATCAGTTTCTTTGATTGTAATTGTTTTGGGGTACCACACCCATATAAGATGGTGAACTTAACTGACAAATGTTGTGTGTTTTCTGACTGTTCCATCAACTGGGCTTTCCTTCATCTTTCTCATTCTCCTCTAGCCTCTTTTTCCCCTGAGACACATTCATTTTGAAATTAGGGCAATCAGTAACTTACAATGGCCTTTAAGTGTTCCGGTGAAAGGAAGAGTCACATGTCTCTCACTTTAAATCAAAAGCTAGAAATGATTAAGCTTGGTGAGGAAGGCATGTAAAAACCAAGATAGGTTGAAAGCTAGCCCTTCCGTGTAAACAATTAACAAAGGTTTAAGTGTCAAGAAAAGTTATTGAAGGAAATTAAAACTGCTACTTCAGTGACCACACAAATGATACAAATGATAAAATAGCAAAATGGCCCTATTACTGATGTAGCAAAATTTTCAGTAGTCTAGATACAAGACAAAACCAGCCCAACATTTCCTTAAGCCTGAGCCTAATCCAGAATAAGACTCTAACTCTCTTCAATTTTATGAGAGCCAAGTGAAGTGAGGAAGATGCAAAAGGAAAGTTGGAAGCTATCCCACATTGGTTCATGAGGTTTAAGGAATCAAGCCATTTCCATAACATTGAAGTGCAAGGTGAAGCAATAAGTGCTGGTGTAGAAGTTACAAGTTATCCAGAAGATCTAACTAAGACACTTAATAAAGGTGGCTATGCTAAAAAACAGATCTGCAATGTATCCCAAACAGCCTTCTATTAGAAGGAGATGTCATCTAAGACTTCAGTAGCTAGAGAGGAAAAGTCAATGCCCGGCTTCAAAGCTTTGAAAGACAGGCTGACTCTCATCAAGGGATAATGCAGCTGGTAATTTTATGTTGAAGACAGTGCACACTGACCTGAAAATCCTAGGGCCCTTAAGAATTATGCTAAATCTCCTCTGCCTCTGCTGCATCAATGGAACAACAAAGTCTGGATGACAGCCCATCTGTTTACAACATGATTTACTGAACATTGAAGTCCACTGTTGAGAACTACTGCTCAGAAAACATATACCTTTGAAAATATGACTGCTCATTGATGATGAACCTTGTCACCCAAGAGCTCTGATGGGGATGGATATACAAGATTAATGCTGTTCTTATGCCTGCCAACACAACATCCATTCTGCAGCCCGTGGATTGAGGAGTAATTTTGACTTCCATGTGTTATTATTTAAGAAACACATTTTGTAAGGCTGTAGCTGCCATAGATAGTGATTCCTCTGATGGTTTTGGGCAAAGTAAATTGAAAATATTCTGGAAAAGGCTCACCAGTTTAGATGCAATTACAAATGTTTGTGATTCAGGGAAGAAGCCAAAATATCAACAAGAACAGGAGTTTGGAAGAAGTTGATTCCAACCCTCGTGGGTGACTTCGAGGGGTTCAAGAATTTAGTAGAGGAAGTAACTACATATGTGACAGAAATAGCAAGAGAAGTAGAATTAGAAGTAGAGACTGGAGATGTGACTGAAAACTTTCATGGACGAGGTGTTGGTTCTTATAGTTGAGCAAAGAAAGTATGGTTTCTTGGAACCTATTCTTGGTTAAGATGCTATGAAGATTGTTGCGCTGACAAAGAATTTAGAATATTACATAAACTTAGTGGATAGATAAGCAGCAGGGTTTGAGAGGACTGACTCCAATTTTGAAGGAGTTCTGTGTGTCAAATGCTATCACACAGCATCACATGTGACAGAGAAATTGTGAAAGGAAGAATCAGTTGATGTGGCAAACTTCATTCTTGTCTTATTTTAAGAAATTGCCACCATCACCCAACCCTTCGGCAGCCACCACCCTGATTAGTCAACAGCCATCAGCACTGAGGCAAGACACTCTACCTGCAAAAAAAAAATAACAATTTGCTGAAAACCCAGATGATACTTAGCTTTTTTAACAATAAAGTATTTTTAATTGTTTAATTTTTAAAAATTTTTTTAAATGTTTAGTTTTGAGAGAGAGATTGAGAGACAGAGTACGAGTGGGCAAGAGGTAGACAAAGAGGGAGACACAATCCGAAGCAGGCTCCAGGCTGTGAGCTGTCAGCACAGAGCCCGGCGTGGGGCTCAAACTCACAAACCGTGAGATCATGACCTGAGCTGAAGTCAGACTCTTAAGTGACCAAGCCACCCAGGTGCCCCTAAAGTGTTTATTTTTTAAATTAAGGTACACAAATTGCTTTTTCAGATATAATGCTGCTGCACACTTAATAAACTATAGTATAGTTTAGACATAATTTTACATACATTGGAAAACCAAGAAATCCATATGACTCACTTTATTGCAATATTTGCTTTATTGTGGTGGTCTGGACCAAACCCACAGTATCTTTGAGAAGTGCATGTGATGTCTCATTTCCATCCCACCATAAGGTCTTGTGTCAAGCAAAAGGTGACACAGAAAAGCTGTTCAGTAAGAAAGAAAGAGAAAAGGAACTGCAGGCCTATGATTAATATAAAATTACTACCAGAAAGAGTAGGTCAAGGTGTGAAAGAAACAAAAACTGATTATGTGGAAAGTACCCTGATTAGTCCTTTCAGGAGATACATAAGGAGATACTTTCAGGAGATGAAATAAGTATGTTTCATGTCCCTTTTTTTTTTTTTTCTTAGAGGCAAATAAATAATTTTTAAAAATGTATTTTAAGATAATGAATACTTTTAAATATTTGTTTATTTATTTTGAGAGAGAGAGGGAGAGAGAGAGAGTGCCAGGGCAGGGGCAGAGAGAGAAAGGGAGAGAAAGCATCCTAATTAGGCTCTGTGCTAACAACAAGAAGCAATGCCAGGCTTTATCTCACAAACCATGAGATCATGACCTGAGCAGAAATCAAGAGTTTGGACACTAAACCGACTGAGCCACCCGGGTGCCCCAAGATAATAAATACTTTTTAACAGAACAAGGAATGCAGTAAAAATGTACTAGAAATATACTGGTATCTTAACTTATTTTGACCCATATAATCAGAAAATTGAGCTTTAAAGGTTTTTTTTCAATGTCTAGATGTCAGCTTTTGTGACATTTCATAAGTATAAGCGTGAACTATTGATCGCAAAGCAAATTAATAGAGGAATAAGTGTATTGGAACCTTAGCTATCTTTTTTTAATGAAATTTACAGTCAAATTGGTTTCCCTACAACACCCAGTGCTCATCCCAATAGGTGCCATCCTCAATGCCCATCACCCACTTCCCTTAGCTATATTAAGACTCTATTATATTTATTCTTCACCTTTCTACATTTATTTTAAAACTTGCCCCTTTGCTTCCAACCTTTTACCTCTTCCGTTCTGTGTCACTTTCCACAGACCAATCTCTCTCTTCTTACTGCATAGAGTAAAAGGAAACAATTGGACTAGTAATCACCCACCTTTTTCTCGTAGATCTACAACCCCAGTTACATCTGCAACTTTCCATCTCCTTTTAGAGTAAAAGAAGAGAACTTCTTGTCATT
This sequence comes from Panthera tigris, assembly GCF_018350195.1. Lineage (NCBI taxonomy): Eukaryota > Metazoa > Chordata > Mammalia > Carnivora > Felidae > Panthera > Panthera tigris. Next base: position 85,070,793 of record NC_056661.1, read on the forward strand.
AATGGTAATCCCTGTCCACTGACAGGACCCCCCACTTTCTACTTTCTCAGGAATTTGACTTTAAATTTACCTTCCATTTTCAAATACTCCTTCACTATTGAAGGAGTATTTCTCCCACTTTCTACTTTCTACTTTCTACTTTCTCAGGAATTTGACTTTAAATTTACCTTCCATTTTCAAATACTCCTTCACTATTGTCTATTTTCTATTAGTATTTAAACATGCTTAAATCTCTTCCATTAAAAAAAAGAAAGAAAAAAAAAACAGTAAGCCCAAGGATACTTTAACTAGGACTCTGTCACTTTCCTACCTTTCAGATCCAGAGTTCTGTATATTTCTTAACCTCCTGCTCAGTCTTTAGTCCACTCTACTAGAGGTTCTGCCCAAACACCCAAACTCCTCCGAAAAAGTTATCAAAGGCTTCTATGCTGCCAAACCCAATCGACACTCAATGTTCATCTTATTTTACTTCTCTTCAGCATTTATAGTTGACTCTTGCTTTTTCCTTTGGCAGAAAAAGATTATTGCAAATCTATAGGGTTCGCTCTAAAACTTCTAAGTACCTCTGGAAGAATTGCCTGAGAAAATCAAACTTGGCAAAGTTCCTGAACAGCCATTAAGTTCTCAGATCAGGAAAAATCCTTAATACAGCTTTCCAAATCCTAACCAACAACTTCTTAATAATCTGCAGTCTCCTTTACCTACCATCCTATTCTGTCATCCCTGAGTACACACCTTTTACCACCTCAAACTGGGACAGAGCCAGTGCTGGGAATGGAAAACAGGAAGGACTCAAAGTCCCTCAGTGTGACAAAGAAGAGACGTAAGAGCCCAGGAGAGCTTGGAAGAGATGGCTTAAAGTCTTACTCCTTGATCAAGAGAGAAAGAAAAAAAAAAAAAAGAAAAGATTCTCGTTATTTATTCATGTCCATAGCCAATATCATTTTTGAACATCTGTATATGTGTGTGTGTGCATGTGTATTTGCTTTTAAAAAATAGCTGTACATGTTTACCAGAGAGCACAACCTTTAATAGTGAAAATTGGAAAAAAGTACTTTTGTGTCAACATAGTAAATATCACACTTTTTAAAGTTTATTTATTTTGAGAGAGAGAGAGAGAGTGAAAGAGTGTGCACATAAGTGAGGGAGGGCTAGGAGAGAGGGAGAGAGAGAATCCCAAGCAGGCTCCGTGTTATCAGCACAAAGCCCAATTTGGGGCTACATCTCACAAACCATGAGATCATGACCTGAGCAGAAATCAAAGGTCAGATGCTTAACCAACTGAGCCACCCAGGTGCCCCCCAAAAACATTACATTTTAATGTAATCAGTGGAATCAGCTTTTAAGAAAAAGAAAGTGATATTTGAGCACAGTATAAACCATCTGACTTCAGCTCAGGTCATGACATCACAGTTTGTGAGTTCAAGCCCGTGTAGGGCTCTGTGCTGCCATCTTGGACCCTGGAGCCTGTTTTGGATTCTGTGTCTCCCTCTCTCCCTGCTCTGCACTGCCCCCCTCTCTAAAAAAAATAATTTTTTTTTAAATCCTACTTTATTTTTATAATGAATTTAAAAGGTACTTAATATGGCAGTTTAATCAAATGCCTAATTGGTTTTGGTTTTGGTTTATATGGTTTGTATTATTATTGAAGGTTACTATTAAATTTCTTTATATTTTTTTTAAAAATTTAGTCTACACTCATGATTTTTCTTTTAAAAAAATTTTTTTTTTTTAACATTTATTTATTTTTGAGAGAGGCAGCACAAGCCCGTGAAGGGCAGAGAGAGAGGGAGACACAGAATACAAAGCAGGCTCCAGGCTCTGAGCTGTCAGCACAGAGCTTGACAAGGGGCTCGAACCCAGGAGCCATGAGATCGTGACCTGAGTTGAAGTCGGACCTTTTACCCACTGAGCCACCCAGGCACCACCATGATTTTTCAGATCAAGGGATACTAATGCATGTTTTCAAAGTACTATATTGCAATTCCAATGATAAAGGAACTTTCATTCTGACACTAAACTGGCCCCCTCAATTCACTGGTACTTTGAAGTTGCCAGTACAGTCTAAAAGGAGAAAATGTAACTAATGCTTCAAAGCATTTTGAATCTGTTAAATGCAAAAATAAATGGAGAATGCAAATATAGACACATAAATGTTTGTAAGGTAGATGCATAGATTAGATTGATAAATGATTGATTACACCTGGGTTTGATCCCATTTCTCTCCTACTTTTTACTTTCATGAGTCTTCAGTCACCCAGTCAAATGGATTCTCCCACTTTGTAAAGTTACCCAAAAGTCTCACTTTAAAACCAAATCCACCAGACAAAACTCTTTCAATCCAATACAGTTCTGCCACTGCCTTCTCTCCAGTTCCACATGCAAATTTCTTTAAAAAGTGGTTTCTAGGAGCGCCTGGGTGGCTCAGTCGGTAAATTGTCTGACTTCGGTTCAGGTCATGATCTCGCAGTTTGTGGGTTCGAGCCCCGCATCAGGTTGTGTGTTGACAGCTCAGAGCCTGCAGCCTGTTTCAGATTCTGTGTCTCCCTCTCTCTGCCCACCCCATGCTCATGCTCTGTCTCTCGCTGTCTATAATAATAAAATAATTTTTATTTTATTATAAAATTTTATTATATTTTATAATAAATAAAAGTTAAACAACCTTTAAAAATAAATAAAATAAAAAGTGGTTTCTATGTTCACAGTCTCGCTCCTCAATATACTCCATTGTGACTTCCACCCCTGTAACACCAATAAAATAGTTCTCAGGCTCATTACTTGTCATTAACCCTGTATCACTTAGTAAATGCAGTGGGCATTTTAATACCTCATTTTACTTGAATTCCAGCCTACTAATCACTGGTACTTGCTTCCTTTGCAATTCAGGGCATAACTCTCTTTTTTCACTACCACTGTTAGCTGCTCCTTAGTTTTCTTGGCAGGCTGAGCTTCTTCCCCACGTCATTAAGTGTAGGAGTACCTCAAGGTTTGGCCTTTTGTCCTCTTTTCTTCTAATTCTCTACTCTCTAGCTGAGTAATCTCATCCAAGTCCATGGTTTCAATTACAAAACATTTATAGCCCTAGGCAGGACCTCTGAGTTCAACTGCTTATTTAAATCCCTCCTTTGATATAACAAAGGCATATCAAACATGACATGTTCAAAAATGAACTCATAATTTTTCCCTCCAAATGTGGTCTATTTCCTATCTTAGCTGAGGATCTGCAAACCAGTATGCAAATCAGAACCCTCAGAGTCCTCCTCTCTTCCTTTCGAGTTAATTCAGTACCAGATTAGTTTAGTATTTCAGTATCTCAAGATTATCCTTTTATCTTTATCTGCATTACCTTCCTAGGCCAAATTATACCTTTCCTTGCCTGGATTCCTGAAATAACCTTGATAACTGGTCTTGCTCTACTCCATGGGTCTTCTCACTACTGTCCATGAACCAAATCCAGACTGCTGTCTGTGTTTGCATGGTCTGTGAGCTAAAAATGTTTTTGTACATTTTTAAATGATTTAAAAAAGTAAAAAGAATAATATTTTGTGACATGTGAAATTTATATGGAATTCACATCAGTGTTTATAAAGTGTTAACAGAACATATACATACCCGCTTGTTTATGTATTATCTGTTGCCGCATTCTTTCTTGCTGTGCTGATGGACTTGAGTAGTGGAGATGTAGACCATATATGGTACTTTCATAACTTCACATACTATAAATTGCAGCAATCCAATTATAACAGCATTCTGAGTACCATGTTATTTTTTTATTACCATGCCTACCCATCATGGCCAAAAAAGAAAAGAAGGGAAATGTGGACTTTGAATGCCACACTTTTAAGGCATGATAGAATGTGGATTACTTTGCTATTGAATTATGTGGCAAAGCATCATGTTTGTTATACAAAGGCACTGTAGCTGTGATAAAAGAATACATGGTAAAAGAGAAAAGCTACATCAGAATTATAAGACTAAACATCATCACAGTTTTCCTGTTTGACAGGAAAACAATGGTCAGAAAAAATTTAAAAATGTAAAAAAATCCCATGATAATATAATAGGAAAAGATAGGATAAAATAGGCAGAGAGGGAAAGGTTAGGACTTGAGGTCCCTGGGTGGGGAAAAACACACATTTAGGGACAATGTTGGGAATGTCAGACTACAGCAAACCCCCTGAGGCCTGAAGTCCCTCTTAAGAATGTAAGAGATACCACCTAAGCCCCCTGAGGTTCCCCTCAGGAATTTGACAATTAAACTACCTAGCTAAACCATAAAACCTGTGATCCACAAGGAATGGTATGGCCATAGAGCACTCCTCACACGATGGAGTCGAACCAATCAGGAATGGACAACGCAGCACCCAGAATTATCCAGCTAATAAGGGTAAAACCTAAGAAGGAAAGAGGGGGAATGGAAGCGGGTGGAGGGGAGGACCAGAGCCTTATTAAACAAGGACCCTTGCCTATAGTTGGCGGGCATTCACTTTCAAATGTCCCCTCTCTGTAAAGAGAGTTTTCCTACTGTCCTTCCTTTCTGATCTTACATTCTAATAAACTTTTGCTTACTGCCCATTTTGTGTCCATCTCTTCATTTTTTGAAGCAGTGAGACAACAAATCCCAGGTATTGTGGTAAAAAATCCTGCAACAATGATAGACTGTATTCACAAAAATAAACCAAAGTGAGGGTGCAACCGAAATAAGAGATTGAGTGGTTCATGCGTTAGCGAAGCAGGGAAAACCATTCAATGATGTTGAGTTACTTAACCTTTCCATTGAATAAAGGAAAATTCTATCCTCGCAAAAGGGAAAATCCATTATTTTTATTAGCAGACCTCTATAAAACGTTCTAATCTATCCACACTCTCGTTGTTATATTTTTAAAAATTGGTCAAGAGAAATTTGTTCCCTCTATTGTTATATAAGTACTACATACATAATGTCCTTGTTTTTTTTTTTTCTTTCAGCCTTCAAAACCCCACATATTTGCTAGCTGGCTCTTTACAACGTCTCTCGATTCCTCTTCCACCTTTGACATCTTTAAGTCTTTCCTTATACTCAACAGGATGAATTTATTTAAAACACCTATCTGCTTAAAATATTTCAAATGATTTCTACTACCCTTAGGACAAAGGCCAACATTCTTAAAATACCTGTTGACCTTTCGATAATCATTTTATATTCTCCTTTTCAATCACACTAGACTTTCAATTTTTCTTACCATGCTTTACACTGTCTCAAGGCATTTGTACATACAGCTTTTTCTACATGAAATATTGTCTCTTCTTGTTCATTTCCTCATATTAGAGTCTGAATTTAAAGTAAACTGTCAGTTATTTAGAGAAAGTTATTTTCCCTTGTGTCTCTGACTTTGTCAACTCCCACAAGCAAACACACATTATTTGCTATCATAACATGAAACCTGTGAACCATAAGGGTATTAAAAATAAATTGCTCGCTGTGTCGTTTTCACAGGTAATGGCTTAAATTTATATGTTAAATGGCCAAAGTTCTCTTCTGCCTCATTTTTCCTACAAGTCTTTTGAAGAAGCTCTATTGCTGTTTTTAATGTATTTGCTCTCTAACCCCTTAACCATCCATGAGAATTTCTACATGGTAACTTTTTTTTCTAACTATTTCATAGAGAGGTTATATATTTTCTCATATACATTAATATCTGCACATATTTTTAATATTTATATAAACACACATTATGTAGATAATAAAAATCACTCCAACATCTCTAACTGGAGAAATCTGCCTGCCGTGTTTCATTACATATAGCTGTTGAAAGTAAACCATAGGAAAATGAGGTATCATACCAGTGCCTGAGGAAAACTGGGGAACAGCAATACAGTCTGGAGGTTTTGAAACATCAATGATATTAATGGTCAAAACATGTCTTAAGATTCCTCCAGTATCGACTGTCAGTAAAAACCTTCTGGGATCAGTTTCATAATGTTTTCACTACCTCACAAGGAAAAGATTTAAAATACAGTAAAACCTTGGAATGTGAGTAACTTGCTCTGCGAGTGTTCCGCAAGATGAGCAAACATTTCTAAAAAAATTTAACTTGATAAAGGAACGATGTCTTGCAATAGGAATAGTACATGACACCAAATGCATCATTTGCTCACAACTGAGCCATTGGTTCTCTCTCTGTCCCCACCCGCCCCTTTTTCTCTCTCTTGCTCGCTGCAGGATTGTGGGTAATCATGTCCCATGCTCCGATGCTCAGTCTCAGGCCTCAGTGTTTGACAGAAATCAGTGTTTTTTTAGAACATTGGAAGGTGCCCACAACTGGCACTAGTGTATTTTTTGTCACTTCAAAGTACTTCAAAGCAAAGTCCTTTGCTTTTCCATACAAGAGTAAGCTTAGGAATGCTTTGCTTCATTCTAGGTCAGGCTGCCTGCAGATAGAGACCCTTTCCTCCACTACCTTATTGCCAGTTACATTCAATACAATATATGACAAGAGTTTATTAATACTGTACTGTAGTCAACATCCGTGCAAGTGTATACAATGGCCCCCATGCAGAAAAAGATTCCATTGAGCCAATAGATAGCAGTGATTCCGTTAGAGATAGTGAAAGTTGTCCTATACAATAACCCTCCTCTCTCTTGTTTCTCTCACACGAGGCACAAAAGTTTTCAAAAGGTAAGTACAGGTTAATTTGTTTATTTTTCTTTATATTTTGGATTTTCTTTATTATTTTGTATTATATTACAGTATCATAATCATTTTATATGGATATTTTTGGTTTGTGGAAAGAATCATCTGAGTTTCCATTATTTCTTATGGGAGAATTTGCTTTGATATACAAGTACTTTGGATTACAAGCATGTTTCTGGAAGAAATTATGCTCACAAACCCAGGTTGTACTATATTTCAAAATGTTTTCCCAATTCAGACTTTCACTTTTAATAAACTTGTTTTTCTCCCAATATTTTCATTGAAATTCATTTCCAAAAGCTATAGGGACCATCAGTGACAGAGATCATACTGTGAGGACAATACATGTCTATTTTTTTTTATTAACAGAGAAAAAAATGTATTTCTTGTTTATATCCAACCTCATTAGTCATTATGAGTTTACCCAAAATCATAAAATAGGTTTGATAAATTTTGAGCTGGAACTTCATCACAAAGGTGTGCATATTGCCAAAGGAGGCATACTACCTCTGAAAAGCTACTTTTATAGGTTACTTACTGCAACAGCAGCCAATTCCTTGCTAGGGTAGCCTAAGACCTGGGTGTAAAATAACTAGCTGTTTTAAGTGAATACAGTAAAGTACAGAAGAAGGGAAGAAAAACACAGATATTAATAAAAACTCTCTCTCTCTCTCTCTCCACACACACACTTTATTTTGTAATCATTTTAGGCAAGATTAGTTCCATTAAATCTGGGTAATCTTCTAGAAATTGTCATTATTTTTTTTTTTTCTTTTTGAGAGGGGAGGGAGGGGCAAAAGGAGAGGAGAGGGAGAATCCTCAGCAGTCTCCATGCTCAGCGTGGAGCCTGATGCAGGGCTCAATCCTATGACCCTGGGATTAGTGACCTGAGCTGACATCAAGAATTGGATGCTTAACCAACTGAGCCCCAACAATATCTTTTTAAGTTAATAAAATATTTGGAATAGTCTTAGAAAGCCCTGAGTCATCAAAGCTGTTCCGTCAGAGAAAAGATTGGTTTTAATTCTAGCAAAGTCATTATTATCGATAGGCAACTCTTTTTAAAAGTATATACTACCTAATGTTAGCTAATGGATTTAATATAGATAAAAAATCGGCCCCTCAGTAATAAGTACAATTCTTTTAAATTTTTATAGAGTTTCTTTTTCAATTTTATGGAGTAATGAATTAAGCAAAATCAGATCATAACAAGAAGCAAGAATAACCCAATGCTGAATAGCTTTAAAAGTGAATTGGAGCTTATATATATGCTCAACATAGGTGGTGTTGGGTAAAATCTAGAGGGAATATAAATAGGTTCAACCATTGGGTGTTTGTTTTTTTGTTTTTTTTTTTTTGATTTGTTTTGTTTTTTTACTAAAATTAATATACTAATAGGTCTCTTCCAGTCAGATTAATGCAACTAAAAATCGATTGAATGCTCCTGTGAGTCTTGATCCCTTTAGCTTAAACAGGATTTTTTAACCCCTTATCTTTGGTGTCAAGGATGCAAAGTAGGAAGAGTTCCAGTATCAGTACTAAGAATGTATCAAACAACTTGTGACTCAGTAGAATCAGTGGATTTCATCTAGAGGCTAGAGGTTGCTAGACTAGATTTCAGATGTTAATGTTGGAATTTCCTTTGGAATAGAAAAAAAACAACCTTTGGAATTCAGCCTTATGAGTAAACTCAGGCAAAAATAGCAGAAGAGTCATGTAGCCAACCCACTGAATTATGAGAAATAAAAGTCAGTGTTGTTTTAAGAAACTATATCTTGGAGTGGTTAGTTATGTCACACCAGAAAACTGATGTAGGGAGCATGCAGATCTGAAGAGTTGGGTGAAGAGTTAGAAATACAACCAAGAATCTGCCAGTGTAGGATTATACATAAAGATATAAAATCAAGAGAGAAAGCAACTAACTCAGTGACAGTCCTTGTACTTAAGAGATTCAACCAGGGAAATAAAATTGCTAAAGAATGATTTAAAAGTACATAAGAAGGACACCTCACCTAACATTGGGAGCAGGATAGATGGTGAAATTACTTCCTATAGAGAATTGTTTCTTAACTAATGCCTGAAACATGTGAAGGGGTTGGTCAGATGAGGAGGAAAAAGACATGATATGTACAAAGGCCCACAGGCAGAAGATAGTTGCATTAGGAGATGTATAGTTTGTCTAATGTAATAGATATTAATAGCATGTAATAGAGAGTAGAATATTTTGAGTCCAAAAAGGTAAACAGAATCCACATCTTAATAAGATTTGTATTACAGTTTAAAGACTTTGGATTTTACCTTCAGGAAAATAGGACGCTATTAGAGTTATCACTGGTATGACATTGGCAAATGATAGATAAATGATAGATAGATAGATAGATAGATAGATAGATAGATAATTAAAGAATTGTAGTGTTTTGATCCTATTTGTAATTTTAATAAAATTGTCAAGTTGATGAAGGAAATTTTGTGAAAGAAGTCTAGAGACAAAGAAACAAATGAAGAGGTAGGGGCAAAAATCTGGAGGAGAGGTAATGGGGAAGTAACTTACAATAGTGATAATGTGAATGAAATAAATATACCAAGGATTTAGAATTTCTAGGGTTTGGTGATTAATTAGAGGTAGAAGGTGTGACAAAAGAAGTCAATAACGCATGCCACATGTGACAGTGTTTGTGATGTCCTACAAATAGTAGGATGATGGTTAGTAGGTTTGAAGAAGCCATACTGCTTGGCTGCTTCTGCCCCCAACATGTAGCTTTATAAAACTCACACAATGGTTAAAGTAGAAGTAGATTTTGGGAGAAAATAAGCAGTCCAGATTTGAATAATTAAACTTAATATTGTTGTAAATATTTCTCTAAAGTAGATATATTGACCTAGAGTTTAGTCATAGTGTTTTAGCTTTGTGTATATGTTTGGGATCATCAGAACATCTGCTATAATTGTAGTCAGGGACAGATGAGATTGCTCAAGTACAGAGTATGCAGAGTGTAAAGAGAAGGAAACGTAAATAGCCTTGAAAAACACAAAAATATACAGAATAAATAGAGGAAGAATGTATGTCAAAAAGGAACAAGGAGAAAGAGGAGGAAAAGGAAGGGCAAGGTGGGCAGGAGGACAACAACCAGGAGGACAGAGATGGGTAAAACCAGAAGAATATAGTGTCATGGGAATCAAAGGACAGGGTGTTTCAAAAAGTATGGGATGTTACTAAATGTTATAAATGTTAAGGAGAGATTATATGAGATGAGGGCCAATACAATACATTGTACTTAACAATAAAGAAGATTGCTATGTATGGTGACATGTCTTGGTGGAGTGATCGGCCACCATCCATACTGAATTATATTTAAAAATAAACCAAAGATGCGGAAGATGAAAAAGTGGTAGAGAGAATTCTTTAAAGATTTTGACCATTTAGAGGACAAATGAGACATTCTATAAAAGGTCAACAGGAAGACAGTAAAAGGAGAGGGATGTCAATCAAGAGTGAATTTTATCTAAGGTAGGAAAGGCTCAGTAGGCTACTTAAAACTTCACGGAAGGGAACAAGCAGAAAAGAAGACAAAAGATAGGGAAAAGGGTATAAACAGTGAAGCAAGACCTCTGAAGGGGAAGAAATGGAATTCAGAACAAAGTTGAAGGAAATGGAAGTAGATGGAAGAAAGCAGACATCTTTTGTGACAAGAGAGCAGAAAGAAGGGGTAAATCATGAAGAACCATTGTCCAGGTAACAGCAGAAGGAAATCCCCTCCTGATTGCTCATATTTTTTACTTAAATATGTGAGTTGAGTTCATTTAAAAAGACGAAAGATTTTAGGTGAGTACGAAATTTGAGATGAGACTGGAGAAAGTTTAAAATAGCCAACTTGGCAAAGGAAAGAGTGACCTAACTAGAGAAATTGTAGAGGATTCCCAGAAAGTATAGAGAGCCAAGTAAAATTTGCAGTTAACATGTTGGTTCATGTGATTTTCCCTAACAATCCTCCTCAGCCCAGGTATAGCAGTAAAATAACTGTTGGATTTATCTCACATTGGAGTTTAAGTAAAAGTTTAAAAAGTTATAAAAGAATAACAGGTAAAATAATGGGTAAAGGTTATAGAAGAATAACAAGGCAAGTTACCTGAGCATATTGTCAAGGAGGGGTTGAAAGATGGATCAAAATGCTAGATAGAGAGGTAAAAAGAAGAGGTGAGTGATAGAATGAAAATAAACCAATGGATTTGTGGAATTTGTGATGCTGGCCGAACAGTATATTGGGGACAATGATAAAAGAACTGAAAGGGCATAGGAGTAAGATATCTGACAGGAAAGTGCAGAAGTAGAGTTTTTTTGGTTGCAGCCACAAGAGTGTGTGGATGGAAGTAGATTTCAAATACACAGGAAGGGGGGCCTGGATGGCTCAGTTGGTTAAACATTTGACTCTTGATTTCTGCTCATGTCATGATCTCAAGGTGAAGAGATTGAGCCCCTGGGCTCCACACTGACAGCATGGGGTCTGCTTGGGATTCTCTCTCTCCCCCCTCTCTTCCCCTCACCCAAAACAACAACAACAAAAAAATAAACTTTAAACATCAGGGATTGAGGTGTAGGGTTTGAGCATGTGGGCTGCTGGGTGGGCCATAATGTGAATATTGAAGTAACCCAAGAGATGGTGGCAAGACTTGAGATAGGGAGAAACAGTGCGAGTGATGTATTCAAGTGCTCAGGGCCTGAGGTGGAGTGATTAGTATAGTTGGTAAAGAGCCAAATATCCTGAGCTCCAAATGAGCAAGGGAGTTTCCAAGGAAGATCGGAGTAATGGTCAGGAATCAGCTTGGGGAGTGTGAAGAATGCTGACTTCCCACTTCCTGACCCAGAGATATGAGCTGTGTGGGTGAATGATTAACATCAGCTTGAGGCATGCTGTGGTTGCCTCATGGGACAACAAATCTCATTTAAAGCAACTGATAGAGAAATGTCACAAAAGAGGTTGAGAAGGTAAGAGATGTATGTGTGTGTTGTGCGTATGTATGTATGCATTTGCCACATACTGGGGATTTCACAGACCATAAGTGAAAGAAAGATCTGAGAATGCCTGAAAAGTGTGAAGTTAGGTTGGGGGAGGGAAGCTTGGAGCAGAATGGGGATGAGAGAGAGAGAGAAGAGGATAAATACATATTTGTAGGAACTTTCATCTTAGGCAATTGCTAAGGATAACAAGGATATGAGAAACAGGGAATTTAAGTAGGCACATATTCTCCAGATAATTAGATTCAGACATTTTCATATTACTAAGGAAGTGGTGTTCAAAGAGAATGGGGAATTCTTCTGGGATTCAAGCCAAGGTCTATGGTCACACTCCTAGCAGAGGTGCAATAGGAAAAAGAGCCTTAGATCCAAATAGCTGGTGATCAGGGAGCCTGAGAAGGAGGGTCTAATTGCACCCTCAACTACAAGGAATCAGAAACTGTCCCACCAAAGGAAGGCTGCCAATATCTTGACCTTCATCTGGAGAAAACAGAGAGTCTAGGATGTTCAGATATAATTTGGAATTTGGATATTTAGAGCACAGAGCTAGTTACTGACAGGACAAGCAGCAAGTCAGGTAACAGAGTTTAGTACAGACCTCTCTGGAAATGGTCTGGGCTTCTCAGAATGGGGGCTATGCTGAGCCACAAGCAAGCATTCAAGTCAAGTGTCACTGGGCTGTAAGTAAGACAAAAAACTGTCTGTTACTGTTTTTAAAACTACTTTCATAAATTTATAAAAATCATGTCAGACAATATTTTAATATTTCCTGAACATGCTACACAAGTATTTGCATGCATATTGTAACACCTTTCTAAAATGTAGGTAACGACTAAGCTGTCTTAGGTCTTGGTTAAAATTAACATCTAGGGGGCACCTGGGTAGCTCATTCAGTTGAGGGTCTGAATGGATCCACTCAGGTCATGATCCCAGCATCCTGGAGTCAACCCCTCCCCCCACTTCCCGTGTTGAGCTCTGAGCTGAGCAAGGAGGCTGCTTAAGATTCTCTCTCTCTCTCTCTCTCTCTCTCTCTCTCTCCTCTCTCTCCTCTCTCTCCTCTCTCTCTCTCTCTCTCTCTCTGCCCCACTCATGTGCACTCTCTCTCTTTTTTTTTTTAATTTTTAATGTTTATTTATATTTGAGAGAAAGAGAGAGAGAGAGTGAGTTTGGGTAGGGGAGGGTTAGAGAGACAGAGACAGAATCTGAAGTAGGCTCCAGGCTCCGCGCTGCCAGCACAGAGCCCAGTGCGGGGCCTGAACTCATGAAGCAGAAGATCATGACCTGAGACGGAGTCGGACACATAACCGACTGAGCCACCCAGGCACCCCAGCACTGTCTCTCTCTTTAAAAATCATAAAAATAAAAAATATATAAGTAAATAAAAGTAAAATAAAATTGACATCCAGTTTATTGAATATAACTATGGAAATCATAACCTGAGTAAAAAGATCTCTGGTAAGAAAATCTATGGACCCTATTTCAGGGGGATTCAGAAACATGCTTTGTATTTGCAACCTCCTTGGTTAGATTGATTGTGAAAACAAAGGATTTTTAGAATTTTATTTTTATTTATTTGTTTTAAATATTTATTTTTGAGATAGAGACAGAGAGACAGAGCATTAATCAGGGGAGGGGTGGGGGAAGGGAGACACAGAATCCCAAGCAGGCTCCAGGCTCTGAGCTGTCAGAGAGACAGAGGTCGGAGATCATGACCTGAGCAGAAGTCCCACGCTCAACCGACTGAGCCACCCAAGGGCCCCCGAATTTCAACTTTAATTGAGAGACACTGTTCCACTTTCTGTTCGAACCTACTGAGGACTTACTGTAACAACCACCTGGCTAGGCATACGTGCTCTGGAGTGTGTGCACCACAGAATATATTATATATCTTGAAAAAACTCCATTCAATTGGCCAGATTTTTAAAGAATTCTTGAAATTAGTACAAAAATATGTATTTTGGATCATCTTTCCCGTTATTCAAAGGACATTTTTTTTCTCTGAAAATAATGGGGTGACTCGTATGCCAAATTAATGAACGCAGTAATCATTTTTTCAGGAAACATTTGTGGTGACATTAGTATATCAGGAATGTGGGGCAGGGTAGTAATGGGAAGCCCCTGTAGAAATTATGTGTGTATGTAACTATTTGCCACAGGCTTTAACCAAGAAATCTACTTTAACATTTAAATTTAATTAACTGAATCTTAAAAGTAATAACTATAAAATACATAAAAATATAAATGCTAAAATGTATTCACTTGCCTTGATGATAAAATCCTTTGTTTTACTCAGAAAATGGTAGACATCTACTTTTCCAGCTACATCCTTTTCCTAAGCTTGATTTTGTTGTGTGCCAGGAAGCATGTTTTCAGGCAAATTCACTAGGTTAATTGACATCTAAATTTCTATCGCGATGTGTGAAAATACTGCTGGGATAACATGGAGAATTTTATTTATTTTTATTTTTTTTTAATTTATTTATTGTTTAATTTACATCCAAGTTAGTTAGCACATGATGCAACAATGATTTCAGGAGTAGATTCCTTAATGCCTCTTACCCATTTGGCCCATTCCCCTCCCACAACCCCTCCAGCAACCCTCTGTTTGTTCTCTATATTTGTCGTTTATGTTTTGTCCCCCTCCCTGTTTCTATATTATTTTTGCTTCCCTTCCCTTATCTTCATCTGTTTTGTATCTTAAATTCTTCACATGAGTGAAGTCATATGATGTTTGTCTTTCTCTGGCTAATTTTGCTTAGCATAATACCCTCCAGTTCCATCCACATAGTTGCAAATGGTAAGATTTCTTTCTTTTTGATTGTCAAGTAATACTCCATTGTATATATACCCCATCTTCTTTATCCATTCATCTGCCGATGGCCATTTGGGCTCTTTCCATACTTTGGCTATTGTTGATAATGCTGCTATAAACAGCATTGGGGTGCATGTGCCCCTTCGAAACAGCATACCCATATCCCTTGGATAAATGCCTAGTAGTGCAATTGCTGGGTCATAGGGTAGTTCTATTTTTTAATTTTTTGAGGAACCTCCATACTGTTTTTCAGAGTGGCTGTACCAGTTTGCATTCCCACCAGCAGTGCAAATGAGATCCTCTTTCTCCGCATCCTCTCCAACATCTGTTGTTGCCTGAGTTGTTAATGTTAGCCATTCTGACAGGTGTAAGGTGATATCTCATTGTGGTTTTGATTTGTATTTCCCTGATGACGAGTGATGTTGAGCATTTTTTCATGTGTCAGTTGGCCATCTGGATATTTTCTTTGGAGAAGTGCCTATTCATGTATTTTGCCCATTTCTTCATTGGATTATTTGTTTTTTGGGTGTTGAGTTTGAGAAGTTCTTTATAGATTTTGGATACCTTTTATCTGATATGTCATTTGAAAATATCTTTTCCCATTCCATCGGTTGCCTTTTAGTTTTGCTGATTGTTTCCTACACTGTGCAGATGCTTTTTATCTTGATGAGATCCCAATAGTTCATTTTTGCTTTTATTTCCCTTGCCTCTGGCAACATATTGAGTAAGAAGTTTCTGCAGCCAAGGTCACAGACGTGTTTGCCTGCTTTCTCCTTGAGGATTTTGATGACTTCCTGTCTTACCTTTAGGTATTTCATCCATTTGGAGTTTATTTTTGTCTGTGGTGTAAGAAAGTGGTGCAGGTTCATTTTTCTGCGTGTCACTGTCCAGTTTTCCCAGCGCCACTTGCTGAAGAGATTGTCTTTATTCTACTGGATATTCTTTCCTGCTTTGTCAAAGATTAGTTGGCCATACATTTGTGAGTCCATTTCTGAGTTCTCTGTTCTCTTCCATTGATCTGAGTGGCTGTTTTTGTGCTCGTACCATACTGTCTTGATGATTACTGCTTTGTAATATGTCTTGAAGTCATGGAGTGTGATGCCTCCAGCTTCGGTTTTCTTTTTCAAGATTGCTTTGGCTGTCCGGTGTCTTTTCTGGTTCCATACAAATTTTAGGATTGCTTGTTCTAGCTCTGTGAAGAATGCTGGTGTTATTTTGATAGGTATTGCATTGAATGTATAGATTTCTTTGGGTATTATCAACATTTTCTAATTTCTTCTAATCCAGGAGCATGGGATTTTTTTTTTCCATTTTTGTGTGTCTTTAACTTCCTTTATAACCTTTCTATAGTTTTCAGTGTATAGATTTTTCACCTCTTTGGTTATGTTTATTTCTAGGTATTTTATGGTTTTTGGAACACAGAGACTTTTAAGTAAAACCAACTTAAAATATAAAAAATGAACAACTTTATCTATAATTGTTATGTGTTTGTACTTAGAAATTACATTGGTAAGTAAAATTGTGACTTTGTAAAATGTTCTAAAACTGAGTCTTTTTTTTTCATAACACCTGGGTCAATGTTGTTTTTCTTTGTTGTGCTCTGCAGAACAAATTTGAAAGAAAAAATCAAGTTGACATCCCACCTTTGCTACATCTTTATTTCATTCTCTCATTAACAACTGCTATATAAAATGGTTATTTCAGTCAAAATCCAGTTTCATTAATTTCTCACTTTCATTTATTAATAATTTCAGTCAAATCATTTTGCATATTTCTATAAACTGTATTTTTTGTGTAAAAGCTTATTGTATTATAATTTTAAATGCTAGTTGAAAAAAATCAGTGAAACATTATTTTTGCATTAATTTACTTTAATTATTGTTATTATTATTAATTAGAAATAACAGAACTCAATTTTGACCAAGTTGTGACTCATTGCAAATTGCATTATGGTGCACCTCCAGAGAGAAAAACAGTCATAGGTATATCTTGTAGCTCATTCCCAGAGTATGTAGTTTGACTAAAAGGCAATGTAAACAGTATAAAAACTAGCCAAAATTAACAAATAGTCCTAAATTTATCAATATTTCACATAATAGAGAAAGATTTTTATATAGCAAATTACTTAAGTAGAGTCGTTTTTGAAATAATTTAAGTGCTGAGTTTTTTCTTTTTTCTTTTTTTTAATGTTTATTTATTATTGAGAGAGAGAGAGAGAGAAAGACAGAGCGTGAGCAGGGAAGGGGCAGAGAAAGAGGGAAACACAGAATCCAAAGCAAGATCCAGGCTCTGAGCTATCAGCACAGAGCCTGACCTGGGGCTGGAACTCATGAACCGTGAGGTCATGACCTGAGCCGAAGTTGGATGCCAACTGACTGAGCCACCCTGGCACTCTAGTTCTTTATTCACACACACACACACACACACACACACACACACACACACACACCACGGAGTGAGAATGAGAGAGTAGTACTCAATAAAAGGATCTCAGCAGGTAACAAATTCCTTAACTAAAACTTAAACTTAGATTTCTTAAAAGCTAAAGAAACATCAAAAGTTAAACAAACCTGTGCACATTAATAAATCTTGAAGATGTTCCTATCTATCCTAGCTTCCCAATTCCCCTAGCAATGCCTACTAACAAATGCAAAGGTTTGACTACACAATTTGTCTTTACTCAGATTAAGCCAACAGGTCAATAAAATGTTACTCAACATTGAAGCCAGTTGTTTTATTCTGTTTAATTGAGTGATTATACACATAGGTCATACTTCAGCTTCTGTTTCCTCTATGCATCTGGTGAGAAGGTTATTAGCAAAGCAAGGATCACTATATAACATCATTTTAAGTCATAAATATTTAGAGTTGATGTGGGGTATCCTATGGAGAATACTTAGCAGGCAGTTCAAGCAATTTACTCTTTAATCCTCATTTACCATAATAGGATAAAGAGCTACTTTTAACATGAGTCCATAATTGCAAACCCGAAGATGACTCAGTCAACATTTATTTTTGAGTGTCGCTAGCTATGGACTCACTACTTTGTTGATGTCTGAGAAGATACAGAAATAAGAACCATTCTTAGGTAGTTTGTAACTAGCAAAGATAATGGATGTATGAAAATAATTACAATGTAGCAAAGTGGGTGACAAGTTTCAGTAAAATAATGTGAAATTTTAGGAGAAAGAAGAGATACTTAAAAAGAGGAAACGAGAGAAACCTTTAAGGAGAAGATAGCTTCCATAAAATGATGCTTTAAAGCATGAAAGTCTTTTGATTATAGAATCTTATCAGTAAAATGGTTTTCAGTGGGTATGTCCCAATATATGTACAATTATTATTAGTAAATTATTCACATGTAACATGTCATAATATATTATGTGCTCATAAAATATAAACAAAAATTAGAATAAATTAAAAGAACAATATAAGGATGAGAAATATTGTGTAATATTATCTTATACATATTGCATTATATTTATAAATCTTGTAATCCAAAATGACATAAATACAATTATTAACACATTAAAATGTTTTTCTCTATATAAATATTATAAATGATGTTATATAGTGCTTATGATTATTTAATATTTCATAATGAGATTAAAAATCAGTTGAAGATAACCAGTATCTCTTTAAAAACTCATTTTTTATTAATCATACAAGAAACATTTTATATGTTAGTTTCTTACCATAATTGCATTTCATATAAGTTATCTAAAAATAGTATGTTATTTAATAATACTTAGAATGATAACAAATAAATATGCTTCATTATTATTGATAATCCAGTTTTTACATTGTATATATAATGTGTGCATAGCCAGGGACAAAATTCAGTGTATGTCCACACATGGTTTGCTATGAAAGATGGAAAAGATCCTGAAGATCCTTCACAAATATGTGTAGAACTAAATGGAGTAAGTATATCATTTTGAGCTCATCTTTTAGTTTTACTGACCAATTCTCAAAAGCATGGAGTATTGCTGCCCTTGGGTGGCTCAGTCAGTTAACGTGTCTGACTCTTGGTTTCAGGCATCACAGAACCTGCGTGGGATCCTCTCTTTACCTCTCTTTCTGCCCCTCCCTGCTCGCTAGCTCTCTCTCTTTCTCAAAAGAAATAAATGAACTTGGGGGGAGAGTATTGATAGCTATTAGTGTCCCTAATTCTTGATGTCAGTCAGATTTTTATCCTAAACTAATTCTAAGATATTACATTTTACATTTTTAATCAATTAGGTTAAAATCTACTGAGACTTTACATATGGAAAAATTTTAAACTGATTAGAAAGTTCCGTTTTCCAGTACAAATGAGCTGATGTAAGAGATTTGTAGGTGACACGTTTGCAATGGTTTTAATCAGAACAATGGAAATATTTTGAAATCCATCTCTTCGCGGTCTGAGTTTTTTTTTCAGAAAGCAATTGCTATCTTATTAATCGTTAAATGCCACATTTATGTTTAAGGGACTGATGGCCTGCTTTTTATTATTATTATCTTCCATGAAGCACTTGCATCTTATAGAAATGGTAAACAAATTCCGAAGACTTGTCCTTTTGTAAGGGAAAATATGTAACTCATCTTTAAATTTGATAATTCTTTAAACACTGTGTGATTTAATAACAGGTAAATGTGTAAAGATATTCTCATTATCATTACCTGCCTTTTCTACAAAGTGTTATGATTCTTAAAGATCACTTTCTTCATCCCCATCTCCCCCACCATAGCCACTTCAATGACTGCTTTCCACTTGTGGCTTAAACTTCTCCATCTTTGATGAAATCACCTCTCTATGAATAATGCAAATGAATGTATTTCACACATGATCCTATGTCTATAAATTATTTTTTGAATCCTTTTGAAAAAAATGTTTAATATAAAACGTTCATTTTCTCAGATAGTATCCTTAGATTTTTTCCCCATTTTTTTTGTTTTCTTAGAGTAGTCATATTTTTTATAACACGTTTTTCTTTAGAGAACTTTTCCTTTAATAGTTCAATAAGAGTGATTCTTCAAATTTTTATAATCAAAATAGAATCTAACAAATACTATCAACTAAGGCATATTTAAAACTTCCATTTTCATCCAACTACAGTTCATACCTCTCATACTAGATGATTAGTCCTAATAGTTTTTTTTTAAATCTTAAACATTTCTCGGTATCTTCCCAAATAATAACACGGCAATGCTTTGCACTTTGTCTGTTGTTTCACATGAGCTGTTTTAGCCATTTTTCTACTGTGTGAATAATAATCATTACCTTAATCAAATGTGGCTATTGACTTTTGCTATTATACTTTTATTGCTGAGTTTGTAAAATATTGTCAAGTTCCAAATGCACCCCTAATTTGCAACACTGCTAAAAACATTGCATCATTTTAACTTCATGTTGTAGGTACAAATTTTAATATTTTATTACCTGTGATGTCTTCTGGCCACCGCGAGCTAATATCTTTAAGAGAAATATGCACTTTAGTTGAAATTCACCATTATTAGTAGTACACGTAAATCTGTACTGCAACTATTTTTTCTGAACAATATTGAATGTTTTTTTTTGGCTGACTTGTTGGCAGATCAATTTTTAGCTCCTTCTACTAGCAGCAGGCATGCATGTCCAATGTCATTTCTTGCCACCCCCCGATTTTTTACTTCATTCTTGTCTCATTTAATTTAAATTTCTTTTTAATTTAGAAGAGAGATTTATAAACAAGATGATATAAAACATAAATCCACTTCAAGCACATTTATATAAAATGCAAATGGTGGCAACGTGTTAGACATGAACAAACAGGGGAGAAGGCCCTTGTGTGTATAGTGGCATTCCCACTCTGGCCTCCGTGGGCATGTGACACACCCAGTAAAAACACCTCTGCCTATGTGAATATTAAGCTTAGTTTCTCTTTTGTATTTTAGATTTAAAAAATAATAATAAATGTAATACAAGTTTTGTTATTTCCTTTCGGCAGTGCTGTAGATTATTTTCCACATTTCCTCATGTGTGAGAATCGACACTTTGGAGAATATTACTATAATTTACTTAATTTATATGAAATATTCCACCAGTAGATATTTGCTCATTCAGTTGTTGATTTATACATTCATATAATAAAGGGAAGAGGAAAGGGGAGCATGAGACGTAAGTGGAGAGGGCACTATAAGCAAAAATAGGATAGTGGAAAAAAATTTTAATGTAATACACATCAGTTTCTCATTATGTGCTTTTGAATAAGGCTGTGACATGACTACAAATGCATTTTGGAAAGATCCACATGGAGGGAAATGAAGAGTTGACTAGCAAGATGAGAAACTGGAAGGTAGAATGGTAAAAAGAGTTTATAGCTTTCTGTGTGAGAAGTAATGAGCACCCAAAATATGATGTCCAGAGTATAGAAAGGTATGTATACTTCATGCTTATGGAACAATCTCTGGTATTTGGAATATGTATTTATATTGTAAACAATCATATATATGGCAAGGATAAGGTAGCCATTTTTGCACAGTATTACAGGACTGTGAACATGCCTGTACAAGCTGAAATTGTGTAAATCAATCTGAAGAACCAGAAAAATACAGCTGTTTCAGTACTTTTAAAATTTTTGTCAAGGGGTGCCTGGGTGGCTCAGTTGGTTAAGCGTCCGACTTCAGCTCAGGTCATGATCTCACGGATCATGAGTTTGAGCCCTGCGTCAGGCTCTGTGCTGACAGCTCAGAGTTCAGAGCCTGGAACCTGCTCAGATTCTGTGTCTCCCTCTCTATCTGCCCCTCTCATGTTCATGCTCTGTCTCTCTGTCTCTCTGTCTCTCTGTCTCTCCGTCTCTCTCTCTCTCTCTCAAGAATAAAGTAAAAATTTTAAAAACATCAAAATTTTTGTCAAAATATCAAAGACTCTCTTACTATAGGTTAGAGATAGATAAGGAATTAAAAAGCATAAACTAATGTTTATTTGAGACACTATAATTTAAAGGAGAATTGTTTTATTTCTTTGTTAAAAAAAATAAAAACTTACTGAGGAGTTTGAACAGCGTTTGCCCTCTCATCATAATTTAAGGTACAGAACCAAAGATCTTTTCTGTGCCTTGGCAAATTGTCCTACTCCCTTCTAGGTTGGATCAGCCTCCAATGTTTTATCTTTTGCACTTTCAGTGTTGTGGTATGTTTTGAGATTGTCTTTAATGTGAAGGGTTTTTTTTTGACAATGTCACTACCTCTGAGACCTCCTCATCCTTTTTGTTAAAATTGCTTTGTTCATTTATGTTGATATGTTGCCTCACTAAGTTCATCTGGCTGTGTATCTAAAATTTCTCAAATGGCAACAGTGTCAGTGGCTCCCCAAATCAGCTATTTCTTCTGTTCATTTCATTTCTGTTTGATTGGATTCCTGCAACATTATTTGTGCAGTACGGTAAATGATTCTGCCATACAGCATACATATTATTTACTATTCATTCCTTTGGGTGCTGTCATGATTTCAAATGCATGCTTTATGTCATACTTCATCCAAAGATCAGCTAAGGAAATTCCATGATCTCCAGTTGTGGCAATAGTCTGTCTGAAAATTCATCTAAAGTTATAGGCCTTAAAAGTTGAAATTACCCCTTCATCTACCAACTGGAAAAATGAAGTTGTATCTAGAGGTAAAGAGAAAATTTTCACGTTTTCTTTCATGATGCTAAGAAAATTAAGATAACGTGGCACATTATTAATTTTGGCCCAGGTCATGATCTCACAGTTCCTGGGATCAAGCCCTGCATCACTGTCAGCACAGAGCCTGCTTGGAATTCTCTCTCTGTCTTTCTCTCTGCCCCTCTCTTACTCTCCTTCAAAATAAATAAACATTTTGAAAGAAATCAGTGTCACATAGACTTGTTAATCATGTAATGGAATCTACAAATTTCTATATGGCTCTGGCGGTGGAGTCAAACTTGGCTTAAATTACCCAGGTCAAGTTCTAAGAAATGTCTGCCTTTCAAAGTCTGCCATGGATTTCAGTCAGGTATGTAAGATAGAAATGGCAGTTGATTATCCTTCTCCATGTATCCTCTAGCACAGATTCCTTCTGAGTGAGATGCTAAGGGACAATTCTTCCTGGGTTTCTTGCATTTCTGTAGGGGTTGTGAATGTAGCACTGACCATCTTTGTTCTAGACTATCTTCAAGGATTCATATATAGAAAACAGTTTTGAGAGATAATAATAGTGCCTCTCTCTAGAACTAGGGGCTAGTTTGTTTACTGTCCAATATAATTAAGACAAAGTCTTCCTCCAAGGTAAAGATCAGGCAAACTTAACGCACTTTATGAAAGATAGGACTTCACAAAACTCAAAGGTCCTCTTTTGTAACTCCACCTACTGCATGTGAAGGCATCACATGTCCCTCTTTGAATTTTTTTTAACATTTCATTTATTTTTTGAGACAGGGAGAGACAGAGCATGAACAGTGGAGGGTCAGAGAGAGGGAGACACAGAATCTGAAACAGGCTCCAGGCTCTGAGCTGTAAGCACAGAGCCCAACGCGGGGCTCGAACTCAAGGGCCGCGAGATCATGACCTGAGCTGAAGTCGGCCGCTTAACCGACTGAGCCATATGTCCCTCTTTGAATAACTCTGTGGTGATCTGGACTTAAGGAGCTGATGTGAATGCTGCATTCTGCACTTTGTAATTCCTTTGAGTAATAATGTCCTTTGTCTCTGACCCAAGAGTCTCATATCTTTCACTAGCAACCATGAAACTGTGAGACGCTCACCTTTCTGCATGCAAGTAAGGCAAAATCTCAGACCCTTGACCAATTCTTGCCATGAGAAACCTCATCTGTCTAGTCACTAAAACAGATTTCAGTACCTTAACTACAACGAGTTCAAAATATTTCAAATGTATACTGTGCCTTAATGACAACAAACTTGAGACACAAATATGTGCCAAATTTTAGGGAAATAGTATAGCAAAGCACTTTCAGTCAAACTTACCTGATTCTAATAAAAGCTGTTTCATCTATGGATGTTATTTAACCTTCCTAGACATCAATTTACCTCATTTATAATATGTGGAAAGTTACATTAACTACCTCAGAGCCATTATGAAGAGTATATGAGGTAATGCATAAAAGGAACGTGCACACACTACAGGATATATGAGAAGCACTCAAAAATATTTTATATTGCTTTAGAGTACTTAGTATACCTCATTAAAAAAACTCAAAGTCCAGAATGGAACCTTGTAGACCTTCATATTGTACACCCCATGGGACTGTGATTTGAATATTTTCGGAAGTAACCTATCCTTTTCTGAGTTCTGTTCTACATCAACACCAGCAGTAAGATTCCTATGTAATGTTATAAAGCTTTCCCTGAAGAATTAAAACATCTTTATTCATGTATCTGTAGGGATCTCTTACGAACAGCTGGTAACTGTAGAAGGTTGCCTGAATGGTGCAATCCATCCTCCACACCCACCATCAAATACCTCTAATTTACAAACCTGATTATGTCAGTTTTCTGTTAAAACATTCTCCTCACAAAAGAGTCCAAACAGCTTAGCATGCAGCATTTCATATTTTGCTCAATTCTCTTTTTCTCATCTCATGTACCACACATCCAGTAATATCCTATTCTTTTTCATATTCTCTTCGATACCTCCATTTTTACAGATACGATTTTGTGCCCAGAAATGCCTCTCATTTCTTTCTTTTGAAATCTACCCTTTCTTCAGGAACCAAATCAAATATCATTTCCTCAATGAAGCCATTTATGACTTTCCCAGGATAGTTAGTCACCCATTCTACAATCATCCAAAAGAGTTCTGTACACACTCTATTAGGGTACTTATAACACAGAATGTAAAGATCTGCTTACATGAATGTTTTCTTATTGTCTGACTCATGTTTGTGTTTCCAGTGCTTAGGACAATAAAAAGCTTACTATTTATCTGCTTGATTTTTGAATGAATGAACAAAAGACTCTGTATCTACCATGATGTTATAGATTAAATTCTGTCATGAGAATATACTTCCTTTGAGTCTTAAGGTTGTATATGCTCATAGAATCTTGCATTAAAATCCAAAAGTATCTGGTGGGCACATCTTGCCAAACATACTGTTGCCACAGTCCCTTTGAACTGACTGTTGTCTCTGCCTGGAATATATGTCCCCTGGTGTTCACGTATCTTGATACCTACTCTCTTTTATGTTTTTGCTCAATTACCATTTTCGTATTGAGGTTTACCTGCACCATCTGACAAATAGCAACTCATCATTATCCCCTTTTTCTGTCTTTTTATTTTCCATAGTACTCATCATCTTTTAACATACTATGCAATTATTTAAACTATATCTACTGTTAGTTTCCACTCACTTCAATGTAAATTATATGAGGTCAGGAATGCAAATTTTTTTCCTTTTCTTTAAGGAGACATCTCCAGTAACTAGAAGTATATCTGGCTCAGTGATTATTTAAAATAATTGCTAGAAGAGACAAACTATGGCAAGGATTTTCACATCAGATTCTTTTAGAATTTAGCATCCCATAAAAAGTAATTTAGATAAAAGTGCAAGGACTTAATGTATGATATTGAAATGGATTTTGGTCTACAGATTTCACAGTTCCTCTCAGGACCTAGATGGATGGATAAAAAGATAGGTAGGTGGGCATATAAGTAGGTAGGTAGGTTAGGTAAGATGGATGGATAGATAGATTTATATGTTTATATAATGTGTATTTTTCCCCTCTTGGTGATTATGCTGGTCAGCTCCTTCTAGAATATAGTTTAATATATGAACTAATTGTAGGTTTTTTTTTTTCTTAAACATCGTTGAAAGTCAGGAACTAACATAAGCAACAGAAGGGCATGTTGAAAACAGTCAATTAATTTGTGTGTTCTGGCTAAGCAGGGAAGAACAGAGGGGAGTGGGGGAAGGAAATAAGAGGACTGGTTCTGTTTGTTACTCATCCTGTGAGTCACTGATTGCGTGTCTGAAAAATACAGATCTTTCATGAGTAACTCAGGCTATTTTGAACTAAAGGCTTAAGTAACCCCCTAGAGGAAATGAGAGTTTATAATTGGTTTCTGAATTACTATTTAATCTTATAACTGGAACAAACCCATTGGTATATGAATCCCCTTAAAGAAGTTATCAAACTAACAGATACAGATATGTTTACAAATTTATACTATGTTTTCCTTGGTTGATATGTTTATTTAGGACTATACAATTTATTTTAGTAGAACTAAAAGATCATTCAGGTATTTGCTTATTATTTGGTTGGTTGGGAGAGGGTTAATTACCTTCTTTTCTGAAATCTCCCAAAACTTCAAAAGGCCTAAATTATTTTTTAAAAATCTGCAGATTTACCTCTGATAGAAATGGTATACAGTTAAAAGGCATTCAGTTTCTGGCTTTGTTTTCCTGAAGAGAGTGTTTATGCTGACAAATGAAGAATGCTTTGTTCTCTTTTTGCCTTTCTTAAATGTTCTCTTGAAAATTTTATTGCTTATGCAGTTTTGAAGTAGTCAAGCCTTGAATTCTTAAAATTATCAACGAGTATATGGTTGTATATGGCCTAGTCAATCCGTCACAAAATGAAAATTAAAAATGATTTTGCTGAGATTTAAATAGTCAAAGTTAATTACACTAGTCCGTCAACTTCTTTAGGTTGCAAAAAAATTATTAATATGCTTAAATATATGAACTGAACGTATGAATGCAATCTTCGTTAATTTGGTGTCATACAAATAGGTGATGAATCTAATAGAAGAATATGAAACAGTGGGGTTTTCTTTGGAGCCAAGGTCATTTCAACATTCCCTTTGCACATAAGAAAACCAATGCCATTAATGGATATGTTGAACATTTCACTAATTTTGGAGAACTCCATTTGTATGCATGGTTTGATGGGAGAGAAAACTGGAAGGCTGCTTACTACTTGATTGCTCTGTTATTTATAGCTTCTCCAAATTCATGTTTCCTTTCTTTAAAATAAAGATAAAAACACACGCCCCCAGGTTTTAAAAGTAATCATAGTATATGATATATGTATGACATATATGACACTTCTTGGCTCTTAAAGTTTTTAAATACACTTAATTCCATTACCTTTCTCTGTGTATTGAGTGAACTGTCTCTTTATCTTCCACTTCATCATTTCACATTTGTTCTCTGGAGCTACATTAAACAAGCTTTATTGGAATTCTTTTTATTGTTTCACGAATTTGAAAGAGAATGTCATTGTTTTCCTTAATTATTCAATTGTCCTATGCTCTAGGTTAAACATCACTAAAACTATAATTCTTTTTTAGGTCTACAGTCTCAACTGCTCTTCATAATATCGTTGTTTGTTTGTTTTTTTTCCAAAGGCACATCTGCAAATTTCTGAAATGCAGTGTCCTGAGTCTACTTAGTAGCTAGCTGCAAGGAAAGCTTGAGTGCCTCCACACAGAGTAGAATTATCCTGAGGTGCATGTTATACTTAGATAATAATGACAAGATTGCAGTGAGATTTTATTCTCTAACTTTTATGTTCTTCTATATTTAAGAACAAAATTGCTGTTAGTAATTATATTCAGAGAAACCTAGCTTTGAATACTAACTGCAAAACCTCAAAGCATACAATGTATCCCATAATATCTATTGTATTATTTTGGGAAATGCTGACTTTGTTTACACCTCATTGGTCTTCCCTGTAAAATAAGTATAATAATGGCCATCATATAAGTTGCTCTGAGTATGATGTCTGGCACATAAAGCACACATTAATTAATAGGGATATTAACGGAAAATTATCATATCATAATGTTATTTTCATCATCAGCATTATAGAGTGTTGTAAGAAGCTACTTTTTAAAAAAAAAATTATGTTTATTTTATTACTTATTTTTGAGAGAGAGACAGAGTGTGAGTGGGGGAGGAGCAGAGAGAGAGGGAGACACAGAATCCATAGCAGGCTCTAGACTCTGAGCTGTCAGCACAGAGACTGATGTGGGACTTGAACTCATGAACTGTGAGATGGTGACTTGAGCTGAAGTTGGACGCTCAACGCACTGAGCCACCCAGGCGCCATAAGAAGCTACTTTTTGAAGCTAATTTATTATTTTCCTTTTTAAAGGGAACTAACCTTGAAATTACAGTTTTGAAATACTGCCTTTCTTCCTTAGCCACACACAAAAAAATTAAGCTGTGAAGACTTTCCCTTAAAGTTGGGGAAGTCCATACTTCTAATGTAAAAGAGATATATTTGATCACACTAGTGTTTTTGGTCTTGGTCATGATATACTAAAATAACATGGTCACTTTCCCCAAA
Source organism: Panthera tigris (assembly GCF_018350195.1). Taxonomy (NCBI): domain Eukaryota; kingdom Metazoa; phylum Chordata; class Mammalia; order Carnivora; family Felidae; genus Panthera; species Panthera tigris. Next base: position 85,098,583 of record NC_056661.1, read on the forward strand.
GTAACATTAAGATTACTTAATCCTTGTTATTTCAGATTAAAATCCAAAATAACAACTCTACTAGTCAGTCACTCCCTTTACCTTCTTGAGAGAAGAAATACTCACTAAGAATAAAAATATAATATGTACTCATCTTTTAGTGAAATAAAATATTCATTTACTGTCTGAATTATAATATTTCTATATCACAAATAGTTCTTATCTGTGACTCGCTTTTGTGATCAAATCTTTGTCATATCACATGGCTCACCCTTCAACTGTTCTTACTTTGTGTTTGAAATGACTGACACATTTCCCTTAATGCCAGGCTGCCTTTGGTATATTCCTTCTTTTTCCTTTTCCGAGATCTTTTCCAAAAATTTACCTCACCATCCTAGAGCTCTTTATATACATGGATATTTTCTTGATATATAATTTTTCATTTTTTTCCCAACTGTATTCTGCTTTTTTAAACCAGCTAAGCTTTCTGTATACTGTTCTCTCCATGTCCTTTTTCCCTGGCAAATTCCCAGCTGTCATCCCCAGACAGAGTTAATTACTCCTTTCATTATTAATGCACTTATCAAAAAATATTTTAATTGATTGAAATAATTTCTCTTTCCTCTGTCAAATATGAGAACCTTGAAGGCAGGGATAATTTATTTTCATCTTTGTACTATGTGCATTGCACATAATATGGAATTCATTGAAAAATGGAATAATGAATGAGTGAATGAATGAATGAATGAATAACTGAAAGTGAACAACTACATGTGCAATGGTTATTAAATCTGGAACACAACCAACCATGGATAACGTAGTCTATTTCTTTTCCATCCGTAAAAATAACTAAGGGGCCAAATGGACCTCATTCAGGCATTGCACATTAGAAACCTATTTTGTTGTTGTTGTTTTAAGTGAGTAAAATGCCAATAATTAAAAATCTGGACGTAAAAATCCAAATTCCTAACTTCCCTTGGAAAATCATAAGATTTGGCAACACACAGTATGCATTCCTATATGACAACTCTTGGCTCAAGTTAGATAGTAGTTGCCCCCTTTAGTCTGGCACATGCAGTTTCTGTCCCTATATTCTTATTGTACAGCATTGTCTCACTCACTACTGGTCTATGAATTTGACCCTGGGATCCAATGAGGTTTTTTTAGAGCACTAACCTGGGATTGTTTTAAGTTCTAACACAATTGTTCTTGGGAAAAGGTGAGTGAATAAGACATTTTAAGGAAGGGAGAAACATTGGAGAATTATGTAAATATGAGGCACATATAATAAAAAAGAAAACTAGTGTAGAAGATCTTGCCTGAATCTTAAAAGGAGCAGTATAGTGCAGTGCTTAAGAGCCTGGACCTTGAATTGAGAGATCTGGCCGGGAATCTCATTAGACTCATTAGCATTAAACAAACTGCTTAACTTCCTAGAGGTTAAGTTTCCTCATCTGCAAAATTGGAGTGATAATAGTTCTATTACTTGAGGTCTACCTCTTAGATTTGTTGTAGTGATTAGATACGACAAACTATATTCAGGCTCAATTGAGCATAAAGGACTTAGTCTTACCTACACACATACACAGACTTACAAAGACCAAGATAAATACCTAAGTCCTGCAAAGAGAGGTACTGCTTGCAGAAAATGAAGGAATTGTCTTGGGCACACAGCAGAAGAGCTTGTGAAGCATGGCGGATTACGCCGCCCCAAAATAAGCCATTGTAGGGTAAGGATTATTTTGAGCTAAAGACATTTGTAAAACAGTGGATGCAGGAAGGGCACTCTGACCTCCCCTTTTGTTTCTGGAAGCAAGAGACAGAACTCTCCTGTGAAAGATTACCTCCCTTTACCAGGAGAAAAGACCATTCTTATCATCACAGATGGGGAACTGAGGCCAAAAGAAACCTGTACAAACAGACCTTGTTAAAATTACCTTCATCTTCCTTTAGTGTTCCCACATATTTTAGTTACTTTTCCACAGTTGCTGCTCAGTTTTCAGTGTAGTATATATAATATATAAGCATTTGAGTCTATTGACTTTCTGGGTCTTCATTTTCCTGTGGGAGCTCCCTTGTTCATGTAAAAATGTATGTTTTTCTCCTGTTCATCTATCTTTATGTCCATTTAATTCTCAGGCTCAGGCAAATACCTCTGCCTCTTCTACTCTTGGATATGCCTTTATCATTCTTTCCCCAATTTGCAACAGAACATTGTGTAAATTTGACATCCCAACAATCTATGCTGTCTTGTCTTCAAATGTGCATGGTATGTTTAGACACAGCAGAATCCAGCAGATGATCCATTAGGAGATGGTGGTTGGTGTGGCGGGAAGCGATACATGATGAGTGCAGACAGTGGTACCTGGAAGCTGCTAGAGGACACGAAGTGATGTGACAGTAGTGGCTTTGTTCATGAGTGCCTGAGACATTTTCAGAAGCATACTTGAGGGTTAATTTATAGGTAGCCAATACCCTTTGTGATAAGGAGAGGCAGAGCCCAGTGACATTTATTATAAAATAGCTAATATGACCCTGTTCTGATATTTGCATTGTATGTCTATGAAATATAAAACATGGTGTTTCAATATTTGACCTGTCTATTTAACTCAACTCCTGAGCATAGCAGAGATAATTTTGCATTCACCAATACCCATATTTTATTTTTTCTGGTACACAACCAGAGGACATTTTTGAGCCTTCCTCTCATTAGGTATGGCCAAGGAGATGTGGAAGAAAGTGCAGTATACAATTCCAGGTCTGGCACATAAAAATCTTTTAAAACCTGTCTTTAAACTGTTTAGCTTTTAAACTGTCTCTGATGATCGTATACAGAACAAACTTCAGTAGTCTTTGAGCCCTACCGATTGGAAACCCACTTGATTGAAAGAACCTGGACCACTGAAAAACACTATGAAAAACTTGCCACCAACCAAAATATCTGCATTAGGCTTGAGTGAAAAATAAACTTCTTTTGTGTTAAGCCACTGATATTTGGGAGTTACCTACCTTCACAAATACACCTAGCCAACCAAATAGCCCGAAAGCCAATCTCTTCACAACTTTTCAGTTAATTATCCCTCCGAGTCAGTGTAAAAAAGAAAAAAGAATAATGAAAACTAGCTGAAACCAGAAACCACAAGCAGTCTTTGTTCACAAGTAAGTAGCTATTTGATCTGTCCTGCAACCACCATTAGTTCAGTCTTTGCATTGTCTACCTGAGAACTGTCAAAAACACTGTCTGTCATATTCTGTTCCTTGTCTGGAAGAAAGTAGACATGTCCAAAGTCCCGTGGCCATTCCAGCAGTATTGTTAAAAATTCACTGCACACTCACAAATCTGTACTTTCCTTCCTAAAATAGGGTGTTGACCTCAAACAAAAAAAGTTTTAGGCTACATCTACATGGGTGACCATGTGTGGCATAAAATAGATTTTCCAGCATGCGTTTATTTGGCAATGACTTAAAAGTACAACCAGATGTTTTTATGGAGAACAGCTCTTTTAGTCACAAATGTTTCCAATTTAAATACGTTTGTTTTGACTCTATTTTGCTGCAGATGGAAAACATCCATTTTCTTTCTTTCCAGTGGGGATAGACAGTGAACATTGGCAAATCTCACAGAGAATGATTACCAGTGTAGACAAAACTTCAGTGAAAGCTGAGTTTCCATAAGGATAACTTTTAAAAGTCAATTTTGTATTTTAAACAGGTTGGCTCTTTTAAAACCATTTTTCCCCTCTAATTTGTACCATAAGTCTTAAACATCTGTATGGGTTTGATCCGAGGGAACCATCTTACTTTTAAGTGATAAGCCAGACGGATCTATTCAGAATGACAGCCTAGCTTCTGGGTGTGCCATCAGTAGCTACTGCACATAGATATTTAAGAATTTCTTATCAAAATGTATGTTATCTAAAACTTCTTTATCAAATTTACTTGCAATTGGCAGGTTGAGACATGACAGAAATTTTAAATATCACATAAAATAACAGAAAAGGTTTTCTTGTTTCTTCAAGAGCAAACTAATATGTACATATGTGACAGAGTATAAAATAATTTTGGCAAGGATATAGATTTCTGTTTTAAGAATCTAGGAGTTTTATTTTAAGTCATAAAATATAATATTTTTAAACCAAATTATAGTTCTGTGATTTATGAAGGGTTTCTTGAAAGACAAGACGTTTTAAAATTTTGTTCCCTACCGTAGGTATTTAAATGAATTTTAAAAAGCCGAATACTATTTTTTTAAAGTTTATTTTTATTTATTTTGAGAAGGAGAGAGAGAGAGAGAGAGAGAGAGAGAGAGAACCAGCCAGGGAAGGGCACAGAGAGAGGAAGGGACAGCCACCCAGGCACCCTTCAAACACTGTTTTGAGCAGCAAAATTAGAATTATCATTTTTTCCCTGAAGAAGTACAATCTTTAACAGTCAGATTATAACACTTCCATAGACTGAACACTATGATATTCAAATGTTATTTTAAAAATATAAAGCCTTTAAAAAGGAAATAAAAATGCTGCAAGGAAAATTGATTTTTATGTTAGTCGTTAGATTAATGAAAGAATTATTGTTTGTTTTTCCCCTATGTTTTCCCATTCTGTTGTTTTCATTTAATGTGGCATTCTTTGTGGAAAGTATTTATATCTAGGTTATTCAGGTTTTTCTTCCTGATAGCATTAATCTGTATTTGTTAGCCGTCTTTTGATTATTATCTTCTGTCATTGATTGTCGAATAAAATTTCAGCAAATTCAAACACAGATCATGTTCGAAAAAACATTCTTTATCCTACGTTAACTACTGAAGTTTTTGCCACTTAATGTATGATCACTTTGGCTTTGTTTATAGGATATTGGCTTATGAAGAGCTACTTGTTGGGGGGAAATCTGGGGCTCTCCTAGATTCCAGTTAAGTAAAAGAATACTGAGATTTGGGCCCTGTTCCAAATGGCTTTCCCAGTTTGATATCACTGGGGAAAAGAACTCATTTTACGAGATCCCAGAGCTAGACAGAGCCTTGAGAATGTGGAGTAATAGATTGTTTGCACGATCCATTGGAATTGGCTGTTCGCTGAAAGAAAATATGGATTAAAAGGCACTTTTTAGCAGCAGAATGAAATGGATGGTCAGAAACTATTTAGTGTTATCTGGAGAAGGAATAGCAACACTTGTGGGTTTATATTTTTCATTAATATCACTATTCTCTTTTTATGTGCAAACTACAGTGATAAATAGAAAATATCACTTTACTACTACCTCAATCTAATATACGATATATAATTAGAGTTTCGATGGAAGGATAAAAAAATGTTTCATTCAAACAAAATAGATGATTTGTGCTACATTTAATTAAGAAGTCCTACATTTCTATATTCTTTTCTAAAAAATTGACTATTTAAAACAATTTTTAATGTGTATTTAGTTTTGAGAGAGAGAGAGGCAGAGTGCAAGTGGGGGAGGGGCAGAAAGAAAGGGAGAGATGGAATTCAAAGCAGGCTCCAGGCTCTGAGCTGTCAGCACAGAGCTGGACGTGGGGCTCAAACCCACAAACTGTGAGATCATGAGCTGAGCTAAAATTGGACACTTAAACAACTGGGCCACCCAGGCCCTCCCCAAAATTGACTACTTTAATGTTATTATAAATCACTGTCAGTAAGAACACTATGCATTATCATAAAATATTATTCCTCTTTTTTAAGTCTATTGATAACTGCTGTAATATCTATATTGCATTCAAAGGTTTGTGTGTTTTTTTTGTATTTGCTTTATGACAAAATGACTTAGTAACTTTGTCTATTTGGAAATGTTATCCAGCACATTTTCTCTTTTTTGCCTAAGCTTTCAAATTTACTAGCACAAAATTTTTGTAATCTTGGCTTATCTTTTGTCTAGTTTTACTGACATAAAATTGACATAATATGTAAATTTAAGGTGCACACTGTGTTGATTTGATACACTTATATGTTACAAAATGATTACTACTATAGACTTAACTAACACCTCCATCAGCTCACCTAGTACCATTTCTTTCCTGTGGTGAGAATATTTAAGGTTTATTGCCTTAGCAGTTCTCAAGTATATAACACAATTTAGTGATATATTATCAGTATCTATAGTCATATTATCTAAAATAGAATACATGAGATCCCCCAAACTTACTCATTTTATAATGGAAGTTTGTACCCTTTGACCTACCTCTCCCCATTCTTCCCAACCTCCAGCCCCTCTCCATCTTTATGAGTTCAGCTTTTTTAGATTCATCATATAAGTGACATCACAAACTATTGTCTTTCTCTGTATGTCTTATTTCACTTAGTATGATGCCTTCCAACTCTATCCATGTTTTTCCAAATGATAAAATTGTCTTCTGTCTCATGGCTGAATAGTTTTCTACTATTCCCCACCCCCCCCCCAACACACACACACACAATCTTTATCCATTCATCCATTAATGGACACTTAGATTATTTCCATATCTTGGCAACTATGAAAAATGCTACAATGAACATGGGAGTACATATATATTTTTTAGATGCTTATTTCATTTTTTTAGATATATGCTTAGAAATGGGATTACTAGTATATGCTAGTATATTATTAGCATGTACTAGTATATGCCAGTTTCATTTTTAAATTTTTGAGGGACCTTCATGCTGTTTTCTATCGTGGAAGTGCAAATTTACATTCCCACCAACAAAGCATAAGGTTCCCTTTTCTCCTCATCCTCACCAACACTTACCTCTTCTATTTGATAACAGCCATTCTAACAGGTGTGAGGTGATAATTTCATTGTTGTTTTGATTTGCATTCCCCTGATGGCTAGTGATATTCAGCATCTTTTCACGTACCTATTGGCCGTTTGGATGTCTTCTTCAGAAAAATATCTATTCAGTCTCTTCCCCTTTTAAAATCACATTATTTTTTGCTATTGGAGTTGTATGAGTTCTTCATGTATTTTTGACATTAACCCCTTATATATTATTTACAAATATTAGATTTTTCAATTCATAGGTTCCCTTTTTATTTTGTTGATTTTTGTGTTGCTCTGCAGAGCTTTTTAATTTGATGTAGTCCCACTTAACTAATTTTTGCTTTTGTTGCTATGCTTTTGGGGTCATATCCAAGAAATTATTGCCAAGACCAGTGTCAAGGAGATTTTTACCTGTGTTTTCTTCTGAGTTTTACAGTTTTATTTCTTAATGGTTAAGTCTTTAATTCACTTGCAGTTAACTTTTGTAAATGGTGTAAGATAGAGGTCTAACTTCATTCTTGTGTATGTGATTATCCAGGTTTCATAACACCATTTATTGAAGAGACTCTCCTTTCCCCACTGAGTATCCTTGGTTTCCTTGTCAAATATTAGTTGACTGTATATAGGGAAATTTCTTCTGGGCTCTGGATTCTATTCCATTAGACTCTGTGTCTATTTTTATGCCAGTATCATACTGTTTTGATTACTATAGCTTTGAAGTATAGTTTTAAATCGGGAAAGTGCTGCTTCCAACTTTGTTCTCTTTTCTCAGGATTGCTTTGGCTGTTTGGGGCTTTTTGTAGCTCCATACAAATTGGAGTTTTGGTTTGTTTGTCTTTTCCTATTTTTTTGTGAAAAATATCATTGGAATTTGATAAGGATTGCAGTGACGCTATAGATAACTTTGGATAGTATGGACATCGTAACAATATTAATTCTCCCAATCCATGAACACAAGTTATCTTCCATTTGTTTGTGTCTTCCTCAACTTTTTTTATCAAAGTATTATAGTTTTCAGTGGATAGGCTTACTTCAGAGATATCACTGGTTTATTTCCAGACCGCTGCTATTATGTGACTGTTGCAATAAAGTGAGTCAAATGATTTGTTTCGCAGTGCAAATGAAAATTATGTTTATACTGTACTATAGTCTCTTAAGTGTGCAATAGCCTTATGTCTAAAAAATGTACATACCTTAATTAAAAATGTTTTATTGCTAAAAATTTTCCTCGCATCTGAGCTTTGAGAGAGTCATAATCTTTTTGCCAGTGGAGGGTCTTGCCTCAATGTTGATGGCTATTAATTGATCAGGGTAGTGGGCTCTAAAGTTTTGAGTGACTGTCATAATTTCTGAAAATAAGACAATGAATTTTGCAACATTGATTGACTCTTCCTTTCAAGAACGATTTCCCTGTAGCATGGAATCCTGTTTGATGACATTTGACCCACAATAGAACTTCTTTCAGAATTGGAGTCAACTGTCTCAAACCCTACCACTGCTTTATCAATTAAGTTTATGTCATATGCTAAATCTTTTGTTGTCATTTCAACAACCTTCATAGCATCTTCACCATTAGTAAATTCTATCTCAAGAAACCACTTTGTTTAGCCATAAAAGCGACTCCTCATCTCTTAAAGTTTTATCCTGAGATTGGCAGCATTCAAATATAATAATAATGAATAAAGTTTGAAATATTGTGAGAATTAGCAAAATGTGACACAAACACATGGAGTGAGCAAATACTGTTGTAAAACTGGTGCCCATAGTCTTAAAAATATGATGCTGGGGCGCCTGGGTGGCTTGGTCGGTTAAGCGTCCGACTTCGGCTCAGGTCATGATCTCACGGTCCGTGAGTTCAAGCCCCGCGTCGGGCTCTGTGCTGACAGCTCAGAGCCTGGAGCCTGTTTCGGATTCTGTGTCTCCCTCTCTCTCTGCTCCTCCCCTGTTCATGCTCTGTCTCTCTCTGTCTCAAAAAAATAAATAAACGTTAAAAAATTAAAAAAAAAATATGATGCTTATAGACTTGCTTAAATCAATATTGCCAAAAATTTTCAATTTACAAAAAATACAGTATCCGTGAAGCATAATAAAGTGAACTGAAGTGCAGAAAACAATGTGTATCCGTACAGGTGTTTTACCTCCTTGGTTATATTCAACCTAAGTATTTTATTATTTTTGATGCTATTCTGAATGGAATTATTTTCTTTGTTTCTTTTTCAAATAGTTCATTTTTAGTGTATAGAAATGTGACTGCTTTCTGTATATCAATTTTGTATCCTGTAATTAATGAATCCATTGATTCGTTCTACCAGTATTTTGGGTGAGTTATTTAACATATTCTATATACAACATCAAATCATCTGCAAGCCAAGATAATTTTACTTCTTCTCTGATTTAGATATCTTTTATTTCTTTATCTTGCCAAATTACTCCAACCGGGTCTTCCATTTCTTTGCTGAAAAAGAGTGACGAGCATAAGAACCCTTGTCTTGTTCCTTATCTTGGAGGAAAATCTTTTAACTTTTCATTGTTGAATATGTTGTTAGCTGTTAGCTTATCATGTATGAAGTTTTTTATTTTTATATCAAATTTGCTAAGACTTTTTATTGTGACAGGATGTTATATTTTATCAAATGCATTTTCCATACCTATTGAAATGATTATATGATTTCTGTTTTTCATTAATGTGGTATATCACATTTATTGAATTGCATATATTGAACCATTTTCATATCCCTAGATAAATCTTACTTGATGATGGTATGTGATCCTTTTAATGTACTATTGAATTTGGTTTGCTGGCATTTTGTTAAGAATTTTTTGTATCTATATTCATCAGAGATATTGCCCTGTGGTTTTCCTGTATTGTCTTTATCTGGCGTTAGTAACAGGGTTATACCCTATTTAGTAACAGGTTAAAATGAATTTGATTTCACTTCTGTGATTTTTTTTTTGGAAGAGTTTGAGAAGGATTGGTATAAGTTCTTTAAATGTTTCAGAAGATTTATTAGTGAAGCCATTTATTTGGTCCTGGACCTTTACTTCTTGAGAGGTTTGGATTACTGATTCAGTTTCTTTACTTACTATTGGACTGCTCAGATTTTCTATTTCTTCATTTTTCTGTTTTGACAGGTTTTATGTTTCCAGGAATTTTTCCATTTCTTCTAAGTTATGCAATTTATTAATGTATAATTGTTCACACTAGTCTTTTTTAATCCTATGTATTCCTGTGGTATCAGTTGTAATGTCTCTTCTTTCATTTCTAATTTTTTATTTGTTTGAATTTTCTTTTTTTTCTTTGTCTAGTGAAAGGTTTGTCAATTTTTTTTTACCTTTTCAAAAAAACACGTCTTGTTTTGTGACCTATCACGTGAACTACCCTAGAGAATGTTTCATATAGACTTGAGAAAAATGTGCACTCTGCTGCTGTTGCATGGAATGTTCTATAGATATCAGTTAGGTCCAGTTGATCTAAAGTATGGTTCAAGTCTGAAGTTTGTTGTTGTTGTTCTTTATTTTGTGTCTGGATGATCTACCCATTGTTGAAAGTGGGGTATTGAAGTCTCCTATTGTTATTGTATTATATGCATCTCACTGCAGCTCTGTTAGTATTTGCTTAATATTTTTAGGTGCTCCAATGTTGGGCACATGTATGTTTATAATTATATGTTTTTGATAAATTGACCTCTTTATCATTATGTAATGGCTTTATTTGATTCTTGTTATCATTTTGACTTAAATACTATTTCATCTGACATAAATATAGCTACACCTATACACTTTTGGTTTCTATTGCATAGAATATCTTTTTCTATCCCTTCACTTTAAGCCTATGTGTGCCCTTAAAGCACACATCTGAGTACATCTCTTGTAGGGAGCATAAAATTGAGTCTTGTTTTTATCCATCCAGGTACTAGGCACTGTATGCCTTTGACTGGAGAAATCAATCCATTGATGGTTAGAGCATTTATTTATTTATTTATTTACTTACTTACTTATTTAAAGTTTATTTATTTATTTTGAGAGCAAGAGAGAGAGACAGAGAGAATGAAGGAGTGTGAGCAGGGGAGGGGCAGAGAAAGAGGGAGAGAGAGAATTCCAAGCAGGCTTTATGCTGTCAGCTCACAGCCCAGTGTGGGCACAAATCCATGAACCCTGAGATCAGGACCTGAATCAAAATCAAGAGCTGGACGCTCAACTGACTGAACACTCGGGCATCCCATAATTATTGATTTATAAAGACTTACTAATGCTGTCGTATTCATTGCTTTCTGGGGGCACGTAGATGGTTCAGTTGGTTAAGTGTCTGACTTCAGCTCAGGTCATGATCTCACAGTTGGTGAGTTTGATCTCCACGTTGGGCTCTCTACTGTCAGTGCAAAGTCTGCTTCAGATCTTCTGTCCCAAACTCTCTCTGCCCCTGCCCTAACTGTGCACTCGCTCACACTCACTTCCCCCCCCCCGCCCCTCATTCATTGTTTTCTGGTTCTTTTGTATTTCCTTTTCTTCATTTCTTCCTCTCTTGTGACCTCCTTTGTGAATTGATAATTTTCAATAATGGTATTATTTTATTCCCTTCTCTTTATTTTTTGTGAATCTAGGTTTTTTTTTTTTCCTTTGTGGTTATCATGAGGCTTACATAAAAAATCTTACAGATACAACAGTCAATTTTATGCTGATAATAATTTAACTTTGATCACATACAGAAGCTCTACCATTTTACTCCCCTCTATTTTTGTGTTTTTGATGTCACAACCTATTTTTATATTGTGTGTTCATTAGCAAGTTGTTGTAGCTTGATTATTTTTAATACTCTTGTGATTTGTGAATATAAAGTTACTCTCCTGTGAATTAAATTTTCCTTAGAATGTTTGCATTCCCTATTTCTTATACACTTAAGAATAAATTGGAATGGAATTTAGGACTTCTGAATCTAGTTACATATTTTTAAGTTATTTTTGTAAATGTATCTATGCTTTTGTTTAATCAGAAGTTCAAGGGGATCAAGAGACTCCTGGGTGGGTCAGTCCATGAGCCTCCAACTCCTTGTTTCAGCTGGGTCACGATCTCACAGTGTGTGAGTTCAAACGCCATGTTGGGTTCTGTGCTGATAGCACAGAGCCTGCTTGCAATGTACTCTCTCCCTCTATCTCTGTCCCTCCCTTGCTTACTCTGTCTGTCTCTCAAAATAAACAAATGAATTTAAAAAAAAAAGTTCAAGGAGATCCAATGTATGTATACCTTATTGTTACAAAGGTAGTCATAGTGTAGGGAAATTATATTTTAATTATTATTACATTACATTATTCCCATTACAACAATGTCCAAAGAACACAGATGGTTAAAAGCAATGTACCCTGCTCTATGAAAATAAAAATAATCAAATTTTAGTAATTTTAAATAAAAGTAAATTTGGTGCTTCATTTTCCTTCATACTAAGTTTAGAATGCTGTTGTTGAAATATATGTTGTAAAAAGACTGCACTGATGAATTTGTAAACAATAATTTCCTTTCATAAACAATCTCAAAGACCTAGAGAGAATTACTAGGCTCTACATCTGGTATATGGTGACTAATACTGAGCAATCAAAACAGAAGATCTTGATTCAATAAAATTGAGTAACCTTACGGAAGTTAAAGCCTTTATAGCTACTCAATGTTTATTCATATAACATTGGTCCTATAAATCAAAACACTTGTCCTTGAAATTTATTTAACAAATCTTTAACACCACTGAAATATGTGGAAAAGCAAATTCCCTATTACTTTCAGTACAAAGAATTAGCTAAAATTCAATGAATTAGGAACCATGAATGAAAAGATATAAAGTGATACCTAACATAAACGAAGTCTGAATAAAAACTCAAATGGATAATTGAGTAGAAACTTGATAAACAATAGACTCTTACTTTATGACTAATCTTCTTAATCATTGGTGTTTACCTATATTTAGATTAATTAAACTTTGGAGAAAATAAGGATAAATTGGTAAGACAATTAGCCATTTAGTAATAATCATGGCATATCCATCATATTTTATTTTCTTATATTCTCTGTCTCTAAATTGAAACCATGGGCCCTTGAAATCCAGATTTGGCCTAGGCAGTTCTTGCCCTTATTTAACTAGACTGATTTCTCCTCTACAAACACTTTTCCCTGTAACTACTTCCAGAAACAACAAAAATAATAACCATTAAAAAATATATTTGCAAGTTAATGTACATGACACTCTATTTTTGTTTCTACATTGGTAAAAGTCAACCATAAATCTGTTTCAATTGATCATATGATAATTATTAGAATTTTGAGGAAAATAGAGATCTAGATAATATAATTATATATTGGTTTTTGGTGAAAATTATAAAATCCTGACTTTAGGGCTTAGGTTAATTAGAAGTTAATGTAGGTAATGTTCTTCCTATATGCAAATGGTCCAAATGACTCAGAACTTCTAGAACAACTTATGTAGGAAATAAGGTGCCTAATTTTTTAGACAGCCTCAAAAGTCACATAGCATTACTTCTGCCATACTCTGCTGGTCAAGCAGTCATAGCCCACTCAGATTCACAAGAAGGAGGCATACACTCAAATTTTTTATGGGAGAAAGGACAAAGAATTCTCTGTTATTAAAAAAAATATTATGCCAATATGACTTCTGACCATAAATTATTTGTATAATTCCTATGAGCAAAGCAGTCATTCCCTTTCAAGACCCCACCTCTCCCCGAAAAAGATCAAGCTCATGGTCAGGGAGGCCATCATTTAATTTAGATACAGATACAGGTTCAATTTTTAGTTAGTTTCTCTTGATCTGCTCATGCCTCCTGTCACCACCACCATATCCAACCTTCAGTGGTAGGACTGCATAGGTGCATTAGTCAGGGTCCTCCAAAGAAATATATATAGCTGTATATGGAGTTTACAATTGGCTTTCACAGGGGCACATGGGTGGCTCAGTTGGTTAAGTGTCCAATCTTGGTTTAGGCTCTGGTCATGATCTCACGATTCATGAGATGGAGTCCTACATCAGGCTCTGCACTGACAGTGGGAGCCTGCTTAAGATCCGCCCCCCCGCCCCCCGCTCTTGCTCTCTCTCTCTCTTACTGCCCCTCCCTGGCTTCCACATATGCTCTATCTTTCAAAATAAATAAACATAAAAAAAAAATAATTGGCTTACACAATTATGGAGGACAAGAATTTCCACAATCTTCCATCTTCAAGCTGGAGAATCATAAAACTCAGTGTCATAGTTCAGTCCAAGTCTGAAGGTCAGAAAACCAGGGGATAGAGGTGCAAAAGTGTAAAGTCCTGGTTTTGAAAGCCCAAGAACCAGGAACACTAGTGTCTAGAGGCAAGAGAATATGGATATCTTACCTCAAGCAGAGAGAGTGAGTTCACTCTCCACCTTTTTGTTCTACTCAGACCCTCAACAGATTAGATGATGCCCAAGATCATGGTGTGGGCACCTTCTTTACTCAATCTACTAATTCCAATGCTCATCTTTTTCAGTGACACCCTCACAGACACACTCAAAAATTATGTTTTATTAGCTGTCTGGGCATCCCTTAGCTCAATCAAATTGACACATAGAATAAACCATCACATTAGGATTACAACAGACACTATTTTAAATCTTAAAGTAGATCTTAAAAGTTCTCATAACAAGAAAAAAATTGTAACTGTGTGTTGTGATGAATATTACTAGACTTATTATGGTGATCATTTTGCAATATGTACATATACTGAATCATTATATTGTATACTTGAAACCAACATAATGTTATATGTCAGTTATATCTCAGTCAAAAAAAAAGTAGAAGAAAGAAAAGGTACACAAAAGTTATTAGTCTCTAGTGATTCTGTAAATGAAACACACCCACAAGCCAGTTATTTGACTAGAATTCAGGCCTGCTCCCTGAAAATGATTCTCGGCAGTGTGTGACTCCACCCTTCTCATGTTGAGTTTACTGAACATGGTAATTTACAGACCTAAAGACCATTTTTTAAATTTTATATTGTCTCTATTCCTTTTAGTGCAGGCTGGTGTAACCCATTAAAACACAGGTTTTTTTAATGCATAATTTGTTCATTAGACAAAATTCAATTCATTAGACAAAAGCTATAACTATAAATATCTTCCACTCAATCCTTTCACTACCTTAAGTTACACAACGCAAAAATTGTTGTATGATAAAGCCGTAAATATTCTTAGAAATACTGTGATTTAGCAGTATGTGCAAGGCCTACCCCAGATTTTTAGAAGCCCTTATGTATTTCTGATATATCTATGAGAAAGTACCTTAAATCTTTCTGGTAACTTAACAAAGAATTTTTTCTCAAACCTTATCTTTATTTTTATCCTAAGGCAATGCTTTTCTGAGATTTGATTTTTTTTTTCTTAAGGTCTTTCTTACATTGAGAATCTTTTGCAGACTAGAAAGATTGTCAAAGGTAAGAGTTTCCATTCCTCAAGCTTCCAGTAACATTTCCCTCAATTCCTTTCAACACTTCATAGACAAGTTCTTCAAGAACTGCAGGCTTCCATACACTTGGCCCTCAAATCAGCGTGTCATAATGTTTCTGTGTTTGTTTTCTTTTGTTTTGTTTTGTGTTTTATGAAACTCCTCAGATTTTGGCTCCAGGTTCAAGTTATGTTCCAGTTTTCTAGTTTTTAATACCAAATCACTAAATTTTAATACCAAAAGAGACCTACTTTAATTTCCTAGTGGTTCTGTGGATCACAATTTTAAATAGACTCTGAATCACCATATTTGGGATCTTTGCTAGAAAGCCCAGAACAGCTGGGAGTTACTCAAAAAGCTGGAGATTAAAATGATCTGGAGGCTTCTTCCTCATATGTCTAGCACCTGGTCTGGGAGGACACAGTGCCTAGGCTAGGCTGAAATTAGTGAACAGAATAGCTACACAGGCTTGCCCATTCAGCTTGGACTTACATTATGGGATTTTTAAGGTAGTCAAACTTCTTATATTATGACACATCTCTAAGAATTAGCGTTTCAGCAAAAGATGAATATCACATAGCCCTTTGTTACCAAATTTGGAAAGTCCATAGAGTAACTTATGTTATATTCTTGTGGATGAAGTAGTCACAAGCCTGAACAGATTCAAAAGGAAAAGTTAGAATCCACCTCTCAGTGGAAAAAGTATCAAAAAAATATGGGATCATGTTCTAAAACTACCATTATAATATATAAATAAAGTACAAATAATAATGGCTTCTGTGTTTGGTAATGGGAAATTAATATTTTAAGGAATCTATATATTTATTCTTCATACACTTGATTCATGTATTTATTTTTAAAAATCTCCAATCTAGATTTTTTTACATGAATATCCATTTTAAGATGGATATTTCTTCAGTATTATTTCATTGGAATAGGTTATGGAACAGTCTATAATGCTAAATTGATCAAAATATGAATATCTAGAGTAAAGGTAATTGAAATACAATTATATGGGTTATAGGTTATATAGGTTAGCAAACATCAAAAAGCAAATTAATTAAAAATCCAAAAAGTTATAAAACATATGGCCTTTTAAAAAAATTAATATTTCCAATTAATTGAAGTATATTTTTCTTTCCCAACACTCTCTAATTTATTCCAGTTCTCTTATATCATATCAACAATTGAAAAAAATCAAAATTTAAGTGATTAAATTTTATACAAAAGTAAGTGTTTCACATTAATCTTCTAGTTGAAATATTTTACTGGAAGCATTAGAGAACTAGGCTTTCAGGGCCAAATACAGAAAAAGGGGAAGAAAGAATAAATTGACAAGAACTTTACTCTCTCCTTAAGGCAATTTCTATTCTGACAGCTGAAACTGAGAAGCTAAGAATCTAAGAAAATCTTTCATCAGATATAAGTCTACCAAAGAATATACTGATTAATTTAACATGTTTTAGATAGCGCTCTGTTGACCTACCTCACAGGAATTAGAATTTAACAGAAATTTACCAGGTTTCATAAGTACCAAAGCTCAGATTTGAAAAATTGTGCCAAATAAAGGATGTTATCACAGAACAGGAAACAGAAAACATTGAACACATTGCAAAACTGAAAATTAAAAAAAAAAATGCAATAACTGAAACTCGAAATTAGTAGATTAGACAAAGTTGAAGAGAGGCTTAGTGAACTGAAAAATAAAGCCAAAGAATATATCCATTCTAGTTAAACAAGAATGAACAGGTAAAAATTATGCACAAAGAATCATTAAGCAAACCTGGAAGAGAGATTTTTACAAGGCCAATATATGTGTAATTGGTTTCGCAGAAGAGAGAACAGATAGAATTGGGAAGAAACAATATTTGAAGTGATAATGGTGAAGAATTTTCCAAAGCTGACAAAAAATAAGTCACAGATTTAAGTAGTATTACAAAAGCCCAAGTAAATTGAGTACAAAGAAAACTACATCTACTGGCATCATGTACATTAGCTTAAAACTAAATACAAAGATGGGCACCGGGGGGCTCAGTCGGTTAAGCCTCCAAATTCAGCTCAGGTCATGATCTCAAGGCTTGTGAGTTCAAGCCCCACATAGGGCTCTGTGCTGACAGCTGAGAGCCTGGAGCCTGCTTCAGATTCTGGTCTCCCTCTCTTTCTCTCCTTTCCCTGCTGGTGCTCTGTCTCTGTCTCTCAAAAATGAATAAGCATTAAAAAAAAATTTTAACTAAATACAAAGAGAAAATTTTAAGTCAATTAGAAAAAAAATATATTAGTATCAAAGGAGCAGTAAGGTTTAATCATTAATTTCTCAATGAGAATAGTGGATACCACAGAAAAATTGAATTATTGTATTTTAAAAATAATGGAAGACACTTCCAAACTACAGATAAATGTATTTATGAAACTTCTGTAAGAAAATATAGGTGAATAGCTATGAATTTTTGTGTATACATTTATTTTGCTTGTTATAAAAAATATATACAAATGAATTTCATCTAAATTACAAATGTTTATTTGTCAAAAGGCACCTTTAAGTAAATGAAACAAGCTACAGATATTTAGAAAGTGTTTGTTAACACATGCGTATGGCAAAAGATTTTAAGGATAAGACATTAAAAATATTAATAGTAGTAAAAAAAAGCAGCATATCTAGATATGGATAAAAGACTTGAACAGAGATTTTGCAAAATATTTTTGACTGGCCAAAAATTCATGAAAATGTGTTAATATGAGAGAAGTATAAGGTAAATGCAAATTAGAACCAAATGACATTTCATTTTAACACATTAAGATGAAAGAGACTGACATTACCAAATGTTGGAAGACGTAGAGTAGCTGGAGATTGCACATATTCTGTGGTAGTAAAATATGACACAACACCTTTGAGAAACTAATGTGCATTTTCCTATCAAATTAAACAGACATTCACCATGAGCTAACAATCCATTCCTGGCCATTTACCTAACAATAATACATGTCAACACAAAATCCTATATAAAAATGTTCGTAGTGGCCTTACTCATAATAGCCATAAATTGGACAAATCCCAAATTTTCATTAGCGGAAAATGGATACCTTGTAATATTTCATATAGTGGGATAAGATTAAGTGATAAAAACGAATAAACTATTCATGCAACAATATGGATGCAGTTCAATGACATTACATTGAAAAAAGGCAAGCAAATACAGAAGAATAGATCCTGCATGATTCCACTAACAAAAAATCTAATAATAGGTGAGATTAATCTGAAGTTACAGAAATAAGAAATTTGTTGTTTTCAAGGGTGGAAGTAGGGGAGGTATGAGAGAGAGGTGACTAGAAAAAGACACAGAGGAATTTAAAGTTGGGTATATAACTGTTGTTAAATATAATGTTGCTAATACTCAAGGAACTCCACACTAAAGATGTAGGCATTTTATTGTGTATATATTATACCTTAATGAATAAACAAAAAGATATAAAAATTTGTAGTCTTTAACCATTAAAGATATTGAATAAACAATTAAACTACTCCTCCCTCAACAAAGAAAATTCCAGCTTACACACACACAAAAATAAAAGTAGCTTCCAACTTGACTTAAGATTGCCTTAATACCAAAACCTGACAAGGATAATATAAGAAAAGGCAAGTTCCAAGCAATTCTCTCTTGTGAATATGGATTTTAAAGTTGGCAACTTGAATTTATTTGAGGGGCAGTGAGGGAGGAGGTGAGTGAGTGTGTGTAAAATCCCAACCAATTTAGATTTATTCTAGGAATGCAAATTTCTTTTAAAAGTGTCTCAATATAATTTACTATTATTAAGATAATTTAAAAAACTCATATTTTATGTGCAGAAGATGAATTTGATAACATTTACACTCAATACATAAAAGTCTTTGTAAACTGGGATTACAAAGGGACTGTCCATAAATGTATGGTAAACGTAAACTTAATAAAATTTGAAGACTTTTCCCTTTGAATTTGAGAATGAAGCAGTACTATCTGATATCATTGTTTCTATTTTATATTATGCTTAAAGTTTTCCTAGCTAATGCAGTCAAACAAGTAAAAGAAATAGTGGAAAAGAGGAAATATAGTTGTCATTCTAGATGACATAAATTTGCATGAGAAAAGCAAACAAAATCTATTCTAAATTATTAAAATAACTAAGTAAATTAATAAGTTCACAGTTTAGAAAAATTAATTGTTTTCCCACAAATCAGTAATATTAAAAATGGATTTTAAAAGAAAGTCTTATCAACCATTGCATCAAAAATATAATATGCCTCAGAATAAATATAATCAATGTTTTATAAGAGTCCACAGAGATAAAATGCCATTGCACAGATATTTTAGAATTTAAAATTAATATTGAGATAAAAAGTCCAAAAATAGGAAAATATACAAGGAAAAAATTGGAGGACTTAGTCTATGGTATATATCATATTATTATAAAGACACAATAAATAAGATTTTGTTATATTACTATGATATTAGCTAAAATAATATAGTATTATAGAGTCCAGAAAAAGATGCACATAAAACAAAAGTAAACCAAAGAATAATGAGGGAAAGGATGGCCCTTCCAATAAACAATCTAAAGATCTATTAATAACAGAATAGGCAAAAAAATAGGTGTATTCCTATAATAATATATTATACAATATAGTGGTTCTGAAAGGGTAGTTAGAGGAACCCTAGTCATCCCTGGCACTCTTGCAGGTGGTTCTCCAAAGGGAAAATTGTCTTGATAATAATACTAAGACGTTTTGTTCCATCTTTTCTGCTACTCTTTCACAAGTGTTCAAGTATTATTCCATTCATATGAAGTCCAAAACTAGGTGAAATTCATCTCATATGGCAATATGTATCCAGGGTAGAAGTGGAAGAGGTGTGAGGGGTGACAGAGTAGTACAGTTTCCATCCCACATTCTAATTTACCTTTAAGAAATTACCACTAGAGCTTTCCTGTAGTGTCAAAAAAAAATCCATAATAATCTGAAAAAAGATATTAACCCCACTTTCCCTCCCAACTGCATATTTGCAATGGCTACATTTCCTTTAAAGTATTCAATCAAACAACATATAGCAACAGATTATATGCAGAAGCTGATATAAAATCCAACTTCCTTCTGTTAATATAGATGTTAAAGAAATTTGAAAAACTATGAAACAATACCACTCTTCTCACATTTTTTGTTTGGAAAATATGGTTATTTTTCACAAAAATATATTATGTTACCATGATGGTTTTATTATTGCTATATTAAATTAATAAATTTTGAATTAAAAAAAATTAGCACAATAGATATGTTTATTTTGTGAGTAACTGTTGCTTGTACACTTACGACACATACACTTTTGTGTGTGTGTATTTTTTTAATGTTTATTTTATTTCATTTTTTGAGAGAGAAAGCATAAGCAGGGGAGAGGCAGAGAAAGGGAGGCATAGAATCCGAAGCAGGCTCCAAGCTCTGAGCTGTCAGCACAAAGCCTGACATGGGCTTGAGCCCGCAAACTGCGAGATCATGACCTGAGCCAAAGTCAGACCCTTAACTGACTGGCACCCCTTGTGTGTGTATATTTGAATTAAAAGTTTAAGAATATTTAATTAGGGGTATTAATTTTATGTTGCAGGAGAAGATTTTCTAGGTCCTTTTCCATTAAAATGTCACTCATTTTTAGATTATAAATTTTTAAAAAATTCCTTAGGTATTTTCCCAAAGAATACAAAAGCACTCATTTAAAAAGATATGTGCACCTTTATGTTTATTGCAGCATTATGTCCAATAGCCAAATTATGGGAGCAGCCCAAGTGTGCATTGATAGATGAATGGAAAATGAAGATGTGGTATGTATATATAATAGAATATTATTGGGCCATAAAAAGAGTTAAATCTTTGCAACAACATGTATAGATCTAAAGCGTATAACGCTAAGTGAAGTCAGAGTAAGACAAACACCATATGACTTCACTCAAATGTGGAATTCAAGAAACAAGACAAATTAACAAAGGGTGGGGGGGAACAAACCAAAAAACAGACTCTTAACTATAGAGAATAAACAAATGGTTACCAGAGGAGAGGTGGGTGGAAGGGATGGGTGAAATATGTGAAGGGGATTAGGAGTACATTTATCTTAACGAGCACTGAGTAACATATAGCATTGTTGAAGTAGTATATTGTACAGCTGATAAAACACTGTATGTTAACTATCCTGGAATTAAATTTAAGTAAGTAACTAGATAGATAGATAGATAGATAGATAGATAGATAGATAGATAGAGTTAAGGAATTCTTGATTACTGTTATCAGGAAATGAAAAGAGCCTTCTAAGATTAGAAACATCAACTTCATTTCCTTTTCATTGCTCTTATTTTCCATATTTAATCAGAGGTAGAGATTAAAAAGTATTACTAAAGCTCTCATGATTTTTCATGAGGTAATTATTTGGCTGTCCTTTAACCATTCAGTTGTCTGAATTAATAAAATAAAGCAACCAAATAGTTTTTTTCCCCCGAATTCAATGTCAGACTGGTTACACAAACTGATCTCACTTGAGATGATTAACCAGCTGTGGAGATAGTATTTCAATACAATCAAAGATTACCAGTGGAACTCACAAAAATATCTTCAACTTTTCCAGATCCTAGTATAAAGATGTCAATAAGAATAAATTGAGCTCTTAGAGAAAAATAAAAGATGAATTGATACTGGGAATAAAGAGAAAATATTTTTATTTCCTACTATGTACAGAAACTGTCTATATTTACATTAATGCTGAAAATAACACTGTGAAATAGGTGATCTTTTCTCCTGCTGGGATTTGTCAGAGGCTTTCATATAACTATCAGTGATCATTAGTGGCCTTCCAGTTCATCCTAAATGCATCACAGTCACCAGAAGTGATTTAAATATGGCATATTTCTAATCATGGCACAATTAATATTCTGTAGTCACTAGAACTAGAGGCTTAAAGATGTAGAAACCAGGTTTGCTCTACTTGAAGAAAAAAAATATTCAATAAGTCCACCAATACTAGAGGTCTTTTGGGCCCCCAAAATGATCCAAGACTAAAACATATCAGAACTAGTATTCTAGAAGATATGAGAACTAATATTCTAGAAGACACTTCCTTAGCCAAAATTCTGTTTCCATATAATCCCATTTCAGCAAATTTATCCTGTGGAATGAATGAATTCTCTCTAGATGTAAGTGAGTCTTCATCTGTGTCTTCTGATTTGGACACACTTTTAAAGGGTCATGTAACATATTTTATTTTTAATTTGTAGAAACTTAAACAGTCACATTAAAGAACTAGAGGTAGAAAATAGTAAAACATTTCTTTCTTTTTTCTTCCTTTCTTTTGTTCTTTCTTTTGTTCTTTCTTTTTGTCCTTTCTTTCTTTCTTTCTTTCTTTCTTTCTTTCTTTCTTTCTTTCTTTCTTTCTTTCTTGTTTCTTTAAAATACTTCAACATTTTCTGTCAGGATTCGTATTAACTTTCACTTAACAGCAATCTCAAAAGTATGCCTCTTAGTCAGCTCCCTAGAGAAAATGGTAAACCAGTAAAAACAGAGACAGTACAATCACTTTTGGCATGAGAGCATAACTTATTTGAACACATCAAGAAGTATCAATAAAATATAGTGATGCACAAGATAAATGGAAATATGATATACTGTACAGTTATAGATTAAAGAATGTCTCTTCTAATATACATGTCAGTCTAGCAATGAGATGGTCTAAAGGTCTCTCTGTCTAGCAGGCCATGGGGTCATCCTTGGAAGATATAGTGCAGTTATATAGAGATCCACAAATAGAATACTGCAAATAAACAGAGGGATTTATGTCTTTATGGATTTCAAGATATAATATTTCAATTGGAGAATTATAGTGTTTAACCTTTTGTAATGTCACAGAGTCTGAATTTTAAAAATACCTTAGTTGAAGTAGCCATTTATTAGATACCTAACGACATGATATTAAATGACTTGATATTAAATGCATATGTATTTATAATATGTATATATATATACATGTATATAAAAAACAAAAAAATCCCAAATACATTTCACAGAGCATAAATAGAAAAGTTGACTAGATTGTCTGAGATAATATCTAGTGCTAGGTAAACCTCCAAACCAACTGATTTCTATCAAAATAATTATTAACAGTTCATATTATATTAACTTTTCCTCTATTTCAAAATTTTAACTGTTAAATGTTTTTTAATTTTATCTTTTAAAGGTAGTGTATTTAAATATATGAATTGATGTTTAGCAGACTCTAATTTCACTTTATTTTATTTTTGTATTTTTTAAAAATCTTAGTTATTTTTTAATACTTTATTTTTAATTAATCTCTATGCCAAATATGGGGCTCAAACTTGAAACCCTGAGATCAAGAGTCACATGCTCTACCATTTGAGCCAACCAGATGCCCCTCACCTTATTTTGAATATTATGGTATCATAATTCACAAGACAAATGACCTACACTTGACCTTTGAACAACACAGGAAATGGGGTGCCAATCTCCCACACAATAAAAAATCCGTGTATAATTTTTGACTCCCCCAAAAAGCCCTATTGACTGGAAGGAAACCTTACCCACAACAAACAGTTGACTAACACATATTTTGAATGTTATATGCATTATATACTGTATTCTTACAATAAAGTAAGCTAGAGGAAAGAAACCAAAAAAATCATAAGTGAGAGAAAATACACTTACAGTATTATATTTATCAGTGCCATAAGTTGATGTCATCTGTTTACAAGATAAATCACCTGTTTGTCAGTACCTACAGCCATATTGTGTTATATGATACAAAATACTGTAGATGTTGCACATATTACTAACATTAGACATCAAAAATGAAAAGATAATGTGAAAAACATCATATTTATATACAGGTATGACAATTCATGCATTGATAATGATGGTAGCCTAGTGTAACCTATGATTGCTTCAGGTAGCCTAACCTATACACTAATGAATAAATCATTATAAAATTTTTATGGCATATGCCATTACTATCATTCATAATATAGTATTGGAAACACTGTTATATTTTTTAAAAAATGTATCTATGATGTTAGGCTGATGCCCAGTGTCTCCAATTATGAGAAACACATACTGTACAATAATAAAATTCTTTGAAAGCAAATTATAAAACTGTAAGTGAACTAACAAATTATTGATTTTATGTTAACTATCGCTTACCTTATGCCTGTATAAAAATAGGCTATCCACTTTCATATAAATCTTACACATAATTTTCCACATGATAAATACTTAGGCCAGAAAGATGATGATGATGATGATGATGACAGAGAAATGTCTCATGAAGCTTTGCCTTACAGTTAGTTATTACATTTTCCCGCAAACACACTCACACATGTACGACAGGTAAGTTTATTAACTGTACAGCATGATGACTGTTTCCTGCTCATTAAGTGGAAGTGCATCATCATAAAAGTCTTCGTTCTTGTCGTCTTCATGTTGACTAGGCTGAGAAGGAGGATGAAACGGAGGAGTTGGTCTTGTCTCAAAGTTGCAGAGGCAGAACACATGGAGGAGGCAGAAGGGGAGACAGGAGAAGCAGGCACACTGGGTGGAAGTTTATGAAACTATATTATAATTTTTGCCTGACTTTTTTGCTTTTTCTTGTCACTAAAAATGTCTCTGTATGGTACCAATCCTTATTCCACCATCTGCTCTAGTTTCAGTGCCCATATCATAGAAGAGTCTATGTCATAAAAGAAATCAAAAGCAGTTTTTAGATAATTAGAGTCCGTCTGCCAGATTGTCTAATGACCATTTGTTTTCTGGCGCTGCTTCTTCTATGACTTCTTCTTCATCATCTGGCACTGGTATGAGAGCACTCATCTCCATTAAGTCATTGGTTAATTCCTCTGGTGTGCTGTCAGTTAGCTCTTGAGTTTCTCCAAGATCCATATCTTGAACCTCTTCACCACCCACTTTTTTGTCATATTCACAACCTCTTTCATGATTTCCTTGACTGGCTCTGTCTGTAAATTCTGTGAAGTCGTACACAACATCTGGGCATAGTTTTTTGTCTTTTTTGTTTGTTTGTTTGTTTTCCTACAGGAATTTGTTTCAGACTTGATAGCTTTCACAGCTTTTTCCCTAACAATGAGGACATCTTCAATGATGTAATCCTTCCAGATTTTCATGATGTTTTATCAGAGTTCTCTTCCAAAGCATTGACAATTCTTTCCATAGAGTATTGTGTGTAATGATCCTTAAATGTCCGTATTACCCCCGGATGTATAGACAAAATTAGAGTGACTGTGTTTGAGGGCGAGTAGGGACAAAATTAGAGTGACTGTGTTTGAGGGCGAGTAGGCCATTTTAATACCTTTGATGTTGAACTCATGGAGTTCTGGGTGGCCAGGAGAATTGTCCCATATCAAAAGAACTTCAAAAGGCAACTCCCTTATGGGCTAGGTATTTCTGACTTTAGCAACAACATATCAATAGAACCAATCTAGAGAAAGTGTTCTCATTGTCCAGGCCTTCTTGTTCTGCAACCAAAAGTCTGGCAGCTGATATTTATCTTTTCCCTTCAAGGCTCAGGGGTTAGCAGCTTTGCAGATAAGGGAAGTGATCATAAACTGAATTGCATTTGCATAAAACAGTAGAGTTATCCCTTCTTGCCTTAAATCTTGGTGCTCAAGATTCTCTTCCTTACTAATAAATTTACTTTATGGCTTCCCCCCCCCCCGAATATGGCACTTTGGTCTGCATCAAAAATCTGTTCAGTCAAATATCTTCTCTCCAATGGTTTTATTTTTTCTTTCTTTTTTTTTTTTCTTTCTCTTTATTTATTTTTTTTAGAGAGAGCGAGAGCACTGTGAACAGGGTAGAGGGGCAGGGGAGAAAGAGAGAGAATCTCAAGCTGAGAAAATCTTATGCTGAGCATGGAGCCCGACATAGATTTCAATCCCACGACCCTGGGTCCATGACCTGAGCTGAAATCTAGAGTCAGACACTCAACCGAATGAGCTACCTGGGTGGACCCTCAATGATTTTCTTAATGGCATCTGGGAACTCATCTGCTGCCTCTTGGTCAGCAGTAGATGCTTCTCTTGTTATCTTGACATTTTTCAAGCCAAGTCTCTTTCAAAAGTTATTAAACCATCATTTCCCAGCATAAAATCTTGCAGTTTTATATTCGTCACCTTCCTTTTGCTTTAAATTGTCATATAATGACTATAAATATAATCATGGTCATAGAGGCATACAATGACTATTTTGCAAAAAATGCAAGGTTTTTGTGCCTGCTGGCATGGCTGCAAGGACACCTTCATGAATTTTCTTTTCGTTTTTTGTTTTTTTTTTTTTTTTTTTTTTACAGTGGTCCTTACCCTAGATTCATTTATCTTAAAATGATGGGCAACCACAGTTGCAGACCTCCATCTATGGTACATACCAAGCAATTCAACTTTTTCTCGTAATATCATGATTTTTCTCTGCTTCATGCGAGCACTTTTAGCATCACTAGTGGACTTTCATATGAGTCCCATGGTGTTATTCAAGGTTTATTGTATTCCATTAAACACGATGAAAAACTACACAAGAAGCACAGGAGA
The DNA here is from genome assembly GCF_018350195.1 of Panthera tigris. Classification (NCBI taxonomy): domain Eukaryota; kingdom Metazoa; phylum Chordata; class Mammalia; order Carnivora; family Felidae; genus Panthera; species Panthera tigris. The sequence continues at coordinate 85,125,382 of NC_056661.1, forward strand.
TTATTCTTTAATATAATATACAATTTACTAGAAAGATGCACTGCTCAAATGGAGGTAATTAGCATCATATGGCATTTTAAGTAGCCACTTGGAACACTTGAGTTCACTGTAGCAACAGTTCATCGCTACAAATTATGACAGTACTACAGAATGTTAATTCTACAGTCATTTTCATGCAGTTACAATTGAATACCTCATCTTTATGTTTATTTCTAATTTTCTGGACTGCAAATGGCACCATGTACATTCAGTGTGTATAAGATTTGATAAATTTTAACTTTCCAAAACAGATTTGTGTATATTTTATGATAGTAAATGATAAAATAGACTAGTATCTGCACATATGTTATGCATTCGTGACATACCTAATTTTTTTCTTTCTTTCTTTCTTTCTTTCTTTCTTTCTTTCTTTCTTTTTTTTTTTTGATATTTTTGGGCAACACGGTTCCTCTGAGAGTTTTTTTCAAATCATTGCATATCTCCAAAACAACTTTCCAAAATACTTATTGGAAAAAAATCTGTGTATAAATGGACCTGTGCAGCTCAAGGGCCAACTTTACTGTTATTAAAATATCAATAATTAAAGAAAGAGCAATTAATAAATATAAGGATTAGTTCAAGCCTGAAAACTTCAGTTTTGTATTTTTCCCAAGGCAGTGTGTAATATATATTTTTGTTTTGTTTGTTCAGTTCATAGTATAAGCACTTACACTTACTAAGGTCTCATTACCTACTTCACTGCTGAACTAGGCATTTAAGGAAAGAAAGATGAGTAAAATACCATCCATACCCAAAGGAAATTATGGTTTCATGAGGAAATGCAGAGGCAAAAATAATTTAAATCTACTATGGTAATTTAGGTGAGAAAAACTTGTATTGAAGAAATATATTTAATAAACTCCTTTAAAAAAAAATCAGAAAATTCCTGCCTGAGGAAGTAACACAAGAGCTGAGTCTAAGTACATTATATGTTCTAACAAAACTAGAAATGAAAGGAAATACCTTCCAGGGAGAAGGGACAAATTAACCAAGACACAGAAATATGAAATGTATGGTCATACACTTTGTGTGTGTGTGTGTGTGTGTGTGTGTGTGTGTGTGTAAGAGAGAGTCATACAAATAATGAGGGAAATGTGAGGAAAAGCACTTTGAATAGAAGACCATGATGACTTTGTTAAGTGATGATTTTTAAAGGGGCTAATATAATTAACTTTGTGTTCTAGACTCATTGATTTGAGTGTATTATAAAGTTTTAAGGAGTATGATCCAATGGACAAATCACATGGGACTCTGTTGCAGTTATTCAGGTGATAAATAATAAAGATCCAAGCTAAACCAATATAAATACAAATGAAATGAAAGGGGACAGCTTCTTTATCATATGCAAATGAGGAAAGGGGTAAGACTCAATACTTTATTAGATGTGGCTAATAACAATGAAGTGTAGCCTAAGTGACTCCTCAAGTCCCTATTTTGCGTGTTATATAGATGGAGGTGCCAGTAAGTGAGATGGGAAATGCAGGGAGAATACTAGAACATATGATTGAGAGGAAAGCAGTGGATGATGATTTTAGTTTGGGTTACATGGGATACATCCAGTTGGTTATTCACTAAATAGCATAGATAAAAATATTTTTCCAAAGATTACAGTAGAGATCAGGTCAAGAAGTAAGGATCTGGCATAAAAAGTAGCATAAGCTTGTTAGTTAAAATCTTGAGTATAAGATGGAACTAAGTTGAAGAAAAAAAAAGAAAGAAAGGAAAAAGAAAAGCCACTGTTTAAGACATCCTAGTAAGACCACACCACAGTAGAGAATGGAAAATGTGACTTAAAACCATAAAAAGAATCAGAAGAAAGACTGTAAAAAAAGTTAAGGAACAAGTGTTCAGCCATTGAATTTGACAAGAAGGAAGTCATTGATTAAAACTCCTTTGTCAAGAGAGTTGGAATGGTGAACAGAAAGGATGATTGCTGGATCTCTCTCAAAAGAATTTCTCTAAAAAGGGAGAGAGAATGAGAGAAAGGGAGAGAGAACCATACTTAGAATTAAAGAGTAGTAACAACTTTTTCAAAATGGGAGGAGCTTGAACAATGGAGCTAATAGAGAAAAGAGTAGATCAGCAATGGTTCATGTTCCCAGAGATGCAGTGGAATTACGAATTTAGAAGCAGAAATTGGCCTCCATGGGGAAAGACCTCGAGTTCTGAGAATAGACAAGGAAATATTACATTTAAATAATGTAAATAAATTAGCCTGTGGAATGGGGGTAAAGCTGAGTTGTTAGTAATTGTACATCTCATTTTCTTAAAGAAAAACAAGAAACTATAAAAGTTGAATAGGCTTGATTAGAGAGCTAAAAGAAAGCAATGAAAAGTGCGACAAAGGAGCTAACAAAAAATAAGGTAAGGAAACAGAGGCTATGAAGATGTTAGTTTTTCTATTATATTTTTTTAGTTATGACCTTTGATTCTAATGTTAAATTCAGCATACAAATCAGCATACTCCATCCATCCAAAGGATAATTCTATGACATATATAATGTACGTATACATAGTCACTTTAAACACATGCAAACACACACACACACACACACACACACACACACACAAGGAGCCATAATAGTGTTAGAAAACAGAAAAGGGCACCCTAAGCAATTAGGAAATAATGAGAAAATTCTGGAAGATGTAAAATAAATGGAATTGAATAGCAGGAGAAATGGAAGAAGGAATACTGCAGCTCAACATCTAAACTAAGGGCAACCGAGCCCCTAAGAAGCTTTAAAGCTGAGAGTCAATACATTCACAATCTTTGAGTGGACTTTAGGTTAATCTTCAAAGTTTAGAAAGGGAACTTCATTCTGAAGAGCTACACCAAATAGACCTAGTGGGTTTTGCCCTTAGCCTACAAGCTGAGACCGCTCTGGAAGTAAAATGAACCATCTACCAAGGAAATTATCCAAATATAGGGGCTGCAGAGTAAGGGATCTTCAAAGCAGATCTTGGAGTCTCCACTACCACACAAAGGGCTGTCTAAAAGCAAAGACGACTTTATCAGACAGTGGAGTACATTGAAACTCTCAAATGCCAAGTGCGATCTCTTCCTGTTTTGGTAAGGGTGGAGAACCCGGCCTTTTTGCTTGCTACAAACTCACACAACATGCTGAATCCTGACTAGCAGAAATATTGCTGCAGAGCCCTCAGTTGCGCTCTATTAAAACCAGCTCTATTGGAGAAATTGACATAAATGAAGGCAGAGGAAAACCATAGGATCTACTAGGTAATTAACCTAGACCTTCATTTTAAAATATGAACAACTGCCACAGATCATCAGGTAAAGAAAAGAAAAATCTTATTGAAAAGGATCAAGGGCCGCCTGGGTGGCTCAGTCGGTTGAGCGGCTGACTTCGGCTCAGGTCACGATCTCGCGGTCCGTGAGTTTGAGCCCCGCGTCGGGCTCTGTGCTGACAGCTCAGAGCCTGGAGCCTGTTTCGGATTCTGTGTCTCCCTCTCTCTGACCCTCCCCCGTTCATGCTCTGTCTCTCTCTGTCTCAAAAATAAATAAACATTAAAAAAAGAAAAAAAAAAGAAAAGGATCAAAATAAAGAAATTGACCTGGAAAAAAAAAAATAATTCAAGGAAAAGAAATTTGTTTCATTTTTTATTAGTGTAATATCAGACTGGTAATTAAAATAATATTTAACATTAATCGAGGGTTAACTATAAGCTGGCCACAGTGTTAAGTAAAGTGTTATATATATTCATATTTATAAATATATTTTGTATTTATATATGTATATATTATTTGATAAATCAGGCTCTTAATCTATATTCATATTATATCCCTTAGACAAAATCAGGCTACTATGAGAAAAAAAATGCATCAAGTAACCAGAAATATTATTACAAATGAAAAGTACGATTGACATTAAAATAAGAATAAATAATAATTAATGATGTAATAAAATGAATCAAGTTGATAATATACAAGATAAAATCTAGTGATCCTCCCAGACATAAATCAGAGAGACAAAGACATATAAGATAACTGAGAAAACTTGAAAGACATGAAGAATGAATCAAGAAATTTAAAAAGTCTAGAGACAATGTAAGGGAGGGAATACTCAAAGAAATACTCCTGAATATTGATTGAAAGGTCCACTCAGTTATTAGTAAAATGAATGAAAATAACCCATACTAAATAATTAGAAAACTATCTTTGCCAGCCCACACCTCTGACCAATTCTCCCGCACTATTTCTTCACGTGTTCCCTCACAAATATACATATGAAATTATCACTTCAAATGTGAATAGTCAAACATTTTTTCAAAGGTATTTAATTTAGGGGCACCTGGGTGTGTCACTTGGTTAATGGTCGGACTCTTGATTTTGGCTCAGGTCTTACCTCACATATCATGTGAATTGGAGCCCCACGTCAGGCTCTGCACTGGCTTTGTGGAGACTGCTTGGGATTCTCTCTCCCTTCCTCTGCCTCTCCCCACTAGTGCTGTCTCTCAAAATAAATAAAATAAAAACTTTTTTAAAAATCATTTAATTTATTCATTAAAATTAAAAGCTAAAGCAAGGAAAACATTTAAAAAGCCAAAATAGCATAGCAATAATTTCCTTACCAGTATACAACTTATCCAAAAAATAACAAGTTTATTTTCGAAATCAGGAAACAACCAGTAATGAAAGAACGCTATAAGTGAACACTTCATTGTGTTATATTTTATTTGGAAAGATAAAATCTGAAGAGATAAACATTCAATGATGAATAATATATTCTTAATTTAAAAGCTTACATAAGAATTATTTTATAGATACAAAATTTCCCTTTAAGTTCAAAGTGAATCCTTTGATGCAGAGTGTTTAAGTACAGTTGAAACTAAAATAATATTTGGTTTGAGATGGACTAGGTGTATGTAAAGAAGGTGAATTTCTTATAAAAGAAAATATGGACACTATCAATTAAAAAATGTTACTCAGATCAATTTAAATATATCAGAAACAGTTTTATTACAAGAAAATTTTAGATGTGAGCAACATAGAATGAGATTAGATTTAGTTTTATTTAATTATAGATTTGGCATCCACTTAAAATTTGAATGAAATCAATGAATAGAAAAGAAAAATACTCTTAGCTTATAATGAACATTGCTTTTAAATAGCATTGTTAGGGCTGCAATATTTAATGAAGTTTATTTGGATAGTGGAATGTGAATTGGCCAATGATATTCCAAGCACATTTTCTTGGAATGTCTTATTTCATGCCTAGATGGCCATGCCATGTGTTATGTCAATGCTACATATTTCCCATTACATCTCATTAGGAGGCATATAATATCAGGTTGTTCCACTTTCAGTGAGGTTAGGACTGATCAGAGGAGTTGTGAAAATATGAGACCCCAGTGCAAGCCATACCAATTAAATCTGCATTTCCAGGCTGTGTGGGAGTTAGACATCAGTAGTTTTTAAAATTCCCCAGGTGATGACGATATGTGATAAAGTTTGGGAATTTATGAAGTAAAGTGATACTAACCTAATCTGTTCTTTACATAATTCCCCATTAACCTTTTCATTAATGGTTTTAGAACAATGATCATTGAGCCATTATTTCCTTAGGGTATGTAAATGGTCACTTTCAAATTCTATCATTATTTCTGAATTCATTATCTGGACTTCTATGAAGAAATATTCCTCATCAACTAGTTGGTTACTATAAAATACAGAATAAATTTGTCATGTTTACCTTTTTTAAAAGTTTTTTTTTTTTAATTCCAGTTAGTTAACGTCCAGTGTAATATTAGTTTCAGGTGTACAATATAGTGATTCAACCCTTCCATATGACACCCTGTGCTCATCTCAGCAAGTACGCTCCATAATTCCCATCACCCATTTTCTTTACTGTTTATTTATTTTTGAGAGAGAGAGAGAGAGCACAAGCAGAGGAGGGGCAGAGAGAGAGGGGGAGAGAGGATCTGAAGCAGGCTCCGTGCTCACATCAGAGAGCCTGATGTAGGACTTAAACTCGTGAAGTACAAGATCATGACCTGAGCCAAAGATGTATGTTTAACCGACTGAGCCACCCAAGTGCCCCGTCAACATCTAGTTTACCCATTCTGCCACCCACCTCACCTCTGGTAACCATCGGTCTGTTCTTTATAGTTATGAGTCCGTTTCTTGGTTTGCCTCCCTCTCTCTTTTCTTCCCCCTTTGTTCTTTTATTTTGTTTCTTAAATTCTACCTATGAGTGAAATCATATGGTATTTGTCTTTTCTCTGATTGACATATTTCACTTAGCATAATACTCTAACTCCAGCCATGTCTTTGCAAATGGAAAGATTTCATTCTCTTTTTATGCCTGATACTCCATTGTATATATACACCACACCTTCTTTATCCATTCATCAACCAGTGGACATTTGGGCTGCTTCATAATTTGGTTTATGTAGACAATGCTGCTATAAACATTGGGGTGCATGTATCCCTTTGAATTCATACTTTTGTATTTTTTAAGATTTTATTTTTTAAATGTTTATTTATTTTTGGCAGAGAGAGAGCAAGAGCTAGCAGGAGAGGGGCAGAGAGAGAGAGAGAATCCCAAATAGGCTCTGCTCTGCCAGCACAGAACCCAAATGGGGGCTCCAACTCACAAACCATGAGATCATGACCTGAGCCTAAATCAAGAGTCAGATAGTCACCTGCTGAGCCATCAGGTGCCCCTAAGATTTTATTTTTAAGTAATCTCTACACCCAGCCTGGGGCTTGGACTTTACGACCCTGGGATCAGGAGTTGCATGCTTGCTTTGGGGTACCTGGGTTGCTCAGCCACTTAAGCATCTGACTTCATCTCAGGTCATGATCTCATGGCTCATGAGTTCGAGTCCCACATTGGTCTCTCTGCTGTCAGTTTGGAGCCCACTTCAGATCCTCTCTCCCCTGTCTCTCTGTCTTTCCCCTACTCACGCACACATTCTCTCTCTCTCTCTCTCAAAAATAAATAAACATTAAAAAAAAGTTGACGTGCTTCACTGGCTGTGTCACCCAGACACCCCATATTTTTGTTTTCTTTGGGTAAATACCTAGTAGTGCAATAATCGGATCATAGGGTTGTTCTATTTTTAACTTTGTGAGGAACCTCCATACTGTTTTCCAGAGTGGCTGCACCAGGTTGCAGTCCCATCAACAATGCAAGAGGGTTCCTCTTTCTCCACATCTTTGTCAGCACCTGTTGTTTCTAGTATTGTTGATTTTAGCCGTTCTAACAGGTGTGAGGGGATATCTCATTATGGTTTTGATTTGTATTTTGTTGATGATCAGTGATGTTGAGCATCTTTTCATGTGTCTTTAACCATCTGTATTTCTTCTTTGGAAAAATGTCCATTCATGTCTTCTGCCCATTTTTTTATTTGATCATTCATTTTTAGGGTGTTGAATTGTATCAGTTGTTTATATATTTTGGATACTAACGCTTTATCAGAAATGTCATTTGCAAGTATATTCTCCCTTTCTGTAGGTTACATTTTAGTTTTACTGATTGATTCCTTTGTTGTGCAGAAGTTTTGATTTTGATGAAGTCCCAGTAATTTATTTTTTATTTTGTTTTCTTTGCTTCAGGAGACCTATCTAGAAAGAAGTTACTAGGGCTGATATCAAAGAGGTTACTGCCTATGTTCTTCTTAGGATTTGTATGGTTTCAAGTCTCATATAAGTCCTACATCAATTTTGAATTTATTTTTGTGTATTGTGTAAGAAAGTGGACTTTAGCGTAACTTGTGGTTTCAATCACTGTACTTGCTATTTTCTTTGATGTTATAGCTGTCCTATATTTGACAGTGGGACCACTTTCAAGTGGTTTCCTAGTTTCAGTTAGTTAAGTTTTTTGTTGTTGCTTTAATTTTAATTAGTCTCCAGTGATATTTGAAAATTTCCTTTGTTTCTGACACAAGATGTTCCAGAACCATTTTGTACTATTCTTGCCCTAGACTTGAATTAACCATGTCCTCAAGGAATTTTGGTTTGTTTGTTTGTTTCTTTGTTTTTGTTTTTGTTTTTTAAGTGGGAAGTCATATTGAAAAATCCAAGTCTGGACTAGAGGTTTTGATTTCTACTGAATTGTCTTTGTTTGTAGACTAGGTTGTTATTTTTCTTTTTTTTTTAATTTTTTTTTAACGTTTATTTTTGAGACAGAGAGAGACAGAGCATGAACGGGGGAGGGTCAGAGAGAGGGAGACACAGAATCCGAAACAGGCTCCAGGCTCTGAGCTGTCAGCACAGAGCCCGACGCGGGGCTCGAATTCACAGACCGTGAGATCATGACCTGAGCCGAAGTCAGCCGCTTAACCGACTGAGCCACCCAGGCGCCCCAAGGTTGTTATTTTTCTAAGCCTTCTAAATGAATAGAGCTTGAGAATACATATTTATTTTAGAAATATGAAAATAAATTACTAAATAATTGATATTTCTAAATTTCTTTTAAAGTTTTGGATATTTTTCTTTTTTAAAAACTTTTTTTAACTTTTTTTTTAATATAATTTATTGTCAAGTTGGTTTCCATACAACACCCAATGCTCATCCCAACAGGTGCCGTCCTCAGTGCTCATCAATCACCCACTTTCCCCTCTCCCTCACCCCCATCAATCCTCAGTTTGTTCTCTGTATTTAAGAGTGCCTTATGATTTGCCTCCCTCTCTGTAATTTTTCCCCTTCCCCTCCCCATGATCTTCTGTTAAGTTTCTTAAGATCCACCTATGAGTGAAAACATATGGTATCTGTCTTTCTTTGCCTGACTTATTTCACTTAGCATAATACCCTCCAGTTCCATCCATGTTGCTGCAAATGGCCAGATTTCATTCTTTCTCATTGCCAAGTAGTATTCCATTATATATATAAGCCACATCTTCTTTATCCATTCATCAGTTGATGGACATTTATGCTCTTTCCATAATTTGACTATTGTTGAAAGTGCTGCTATAAATATTGGGGTACATGTGCCTCTATACATTGGCACTCCTGTATCCTTTGGGTAGATTCCTAGCGGTGCTATTGCTAGGTTATAGGGTAGTTCAATTTTTAATTTTTTGAGGAACGTCCACACCGTTTTCCAGAGCAGCTGCACCAGTTTGCATTCCCACCAATAGTGCGAGAGGGTTCCCATTCCTCCACATCCTCGTCAGCATCTATAGTCTCCTGATTTGTTCATTTTAGCCACTCTGACTAGCATCAGGTGGTATCTCAGTGTGATTTTGATTTGTATTTCCCTAATGAGGAGTGATGTTGAGCATCTTTTCATGTGTCTGTTGGCCATCTGGATGTCTTCTTTGGAAAAGTGTTTATTCATGTCTTCTGCCCATTTCTTCACTGGATTATTTGTTTTTTGGGTGTGGTGTTTGGTGAGTTCTTTATAGATTTTAGATACTAGCCCTTTTGGATATTTTCTTAATTCAGTTGATTTTATATCTCTTTCCTTTATTCTGAAATCTCAATTTATAACATTAATACAGTTTCTTAATTGTTTTATCTATAATATGTTATAAAATAATATATTAATGACTATAATTTAAGATTATGTAACCTTGTTTTCTGTGTATATTTTTTGTTTAAATATACCTCATTTAATAAATATTGTTTATTCATTAACGTTGAACTCATGACCAGCAGCACTGTCACTTATTCCTAAATGCAGCTTATCTAACAGACACATATTCTCCATAAGGCACATCACAGCCTGCTTGCACTTAGGAACACTCTATATAACACTTTAGCACCACACTTGGGCTCTGTTGCAAACAGCAAAATTACCAACAAAAAAGTGCAGAGATGTGAAAAATGCAGCACTAAAGAGACTGTGAAGAGGACACTTTTTTACAGTAATAGAGCTGAAACAAGGCAGAGCATCACTTTCCTTGACCTTCATGGGGAGCTTGTATATTAGGCCTCTCAAATTTTTTGCCACTCTGTGCATATCTGTGAATGACTGTGGAATATCTGTGTATTGGTTTTAGGGTTACAAATAAATTTTAGTGAGTACATGGATTCTCAAATATGGAATCTGTGAATAGTGAAGATTGGCTGTATGTGAAAGATTCATAGGTAACATACATAAAGGGACGAGATATGTTGGAAGAGTGGCAAAGGGTGATAATAGATTGAATTCTAGCTTAGGAGTATTAACCTAGAGGAATTTTGACATGAGGAAGGAGCATTCAAGAATTTAAGCTGAAGAGTTAAAAAGACTGCATTTTGGTTTTATAATGATCACTCTGTTTATGTCGGTGCGGGGGGAGAAAAGTGGTGAGAAAGAAGTTGGAGACTGATCAGAAGCTATAGTACTAATCCAGAGGAAGTGGCCTTGGGGTGATGTGAAGGGGATGGATATGGTGACTGTTTCAGGGTGAAGGATCAATGAGAAAGAGGAATAAAATTTGGCTTTCTGGATGATGGAGGTGTTATCTACCGAGATAAGAATTAAAGGAGAAAGAGCGAGTTTCAATAGGGAAAAAATAGGGAGTTAATTTTAGCCAGTATAGAGGAGGAACGGTTTTTTTTTTTTCTCTATTCTTGTAGGGCTTAAGGATTAGACATAAAACAAATTAACAGAATAAACCCATAAAAGTTTTAATTGTTATTATTATTGTTATCGTTATTGTTATTTTATGTATACTTTGGAAATTCATCACAAATACAAAGACTCAAAGAAGCAGTTAGAGTTGAATGCTTATATTGAGTGGAACAAGGAGTAGTAAATTGTGAAAATATAGCAAGGTGAAGGGGCTTGGACTAGGGTTGACTGAGTGGAGAAGTGACTAAACAGATAAAGTTTAGTTTAACAAAGTTGGTTTGTATAGATTTATCTTGGTCTCAGCTTCCCATCCTTGCTGAAAAGAATGTTTCTTACATTTTGGTATAGGGAGGACATATTTCACATGGGAATTTCATCTGCTTTTAAGAAAAAGAAGAAAGGTCAGAGTGTCCTTCTTACATCTGCTGTTTTTCAAATACCTGCTCACAATAGTCAATATACCAGAGTAACATATTTGGGCTGGTATGTTCTAAACTCCTTCACTAGATTGAGTTTTAGTTGCCCATATAGGATATCCCGATGTAGATTTTCAGAAAACATTTATGCAATTGAATCAACTCTTAGATAAAATTAAGTAGTGTCAAGGAAACTAAGGACTGAATTAAAAACAAAACAAACAACAACAAAAAGCAAAATAAAACTAAGAGATTGAAGGAGGTAGATTCAGACTATGTGAAAGAAACAAAAAAAATAGCCAGAATAGCTTAAAAAAAAAAAAAAGAGAGAGAGCATTTTGTGGAAGCTAAACAAGAGAGAAGAAGTGGACAATGATGTTAATTACGGGAAAGAAGGGAAACAAATTAAGCTCAGGAAGACATCCAAGAGATTTGGCAATTAAGAAGGAACTTGGTGACCCTAGCAAAGAGTATTTCACTGTAATAAAAACCAGATTGGTTTAGATTGAAAGGGAAACAGAAGGTAAGAAATTCTAGGTGACCTATTTATGATCAAGCACACACATTCAAGCTTGTCAACATTTAAATCTTAATTCTGCCATTTGAAAACTGTGTAAACTCTTGAAACTTATTCAGTATCTCTGTGCTTTTGTTATCTGTATAATAGGTTTGATAATGGTCCTTAAATCATAAAGTATGGTTCAGAAGAAGAAATTGACTTAATGCAAGTGAGGTGCTTAGAATATTACCTTGCACTGAATAAGCACTCAATAAACTTTTTTAAAAAGGTCCATTCTGATCACATGCTTTTATAATAAACTTACTGATAAAAGAAACAAAACAATCAAAAACAGCATCTCTATAATTTTAAATCTATTTATTGGAGAAGCAGGAAGACATAAAAACTCTACAAATCTCTTTAAAAATTGAGGAAGTCTTTGTTTATCATTAATCAGGAACAGGCTGCAGAGAATTTAATTATGTTGTATGCTTCTACTTCACAAAACCAATGTTTGTTTTCAACTTTAAAATCATGTTCCCTTCAAAGAGCCTTTATAATATTTCTTGTACATACTTAACTTGAGCATTTGTCATTTTAAAATGCATTCTGTATCATACCTTATGTTTTACATCTTAGGTTTACTTAGGCTTAAAACACTTAAACATTTATAAATTTTTTTTAAAAAGTCGTAAGATGAAAAATTGTACCTTTATTTTATTTGGTTTCCAGTTTAATCAAAATGTTATGTTTCATTTATTTATCCTTTAACATCATGAAGTGTTGAAATTTTTTTTTTAATGTTGTGGTTTTCTTGGACATTGCATTACCCTGAAACTGCAATGTTTTAAGTGTGAAAGCATTAGAGTTTCAAGTTTGATTTGGCATGAACACTTTTCTTTGGCAAACCTTCAGCCTCAAAGACTTACATGCCTATTTGTGGTTTCTTGTGGTTTTGAGTCTCTTTGTGGGAAAAGAGATTGGCTTAATATGGTTAAAACTATCTTTGTGGGGTGCTGGCAGGTAGAAAGGGAAACAGACAAGAAAAGACTGACTACATGAAGGATTCTCAAAAGATGTCCCAGGAGGAAAAAAAAAAAAAATTATTCTCTTACTCATGTTAAACAACATACCCATATTAGGTACAGTTCATACTTGAGAAAACTGAGCTTGATATTTATTTTAGCTAGATTTGCCTTGGTGTATTACTCCCAGCTACTCAGTTTTCTATTTCTAGAACTTACTGTTAAAGTTGTCTTTTTTATGTGAAACAAGTCTTATCTCTTCTGAGCAAGGCACAGCTGTTCCACCAGATCTTTGAGCTCAGTTCCTCAAAGTACATAATTATCAACTCTATTGTGTCCATGTACTTCCTCCTATATAAGTGGATTTATATCACTTTGGTGGGTTCAGGATTCCTTTTATTCTTTTATCATAATATTTCCATCAAAAATACTGGATAGTTTATATGTGCTGTACATTATTTATATGTGCTGGTGACTGGGAGATGAGGGAAATCTTTTTAAAGCCCAGTATGAGACATTCAGTCTAGAGAACAGTCAGGTCAACAATACAGGGAGACCTCAGAGATATTGCAGGTTTGCTTGCAAGCACCATAAAAAAGCAAATATCTCGGGACGCCTAGGTGGCTCAGTCAGTTAAGCGGCCGACTTCGGCTCAGGTCATGATCTCGTGGTCCGTGAGTTCAAGCCCCGCGTCGGGCTCTGTGCTGACAGCTCAGAGCCTGGAGCCTGTTTCGGATTCTGTGTCTCCCTCTCTCTGACCCTCCCCCATTCGTGCTCTGTCTCTCTCTGTCTCAAAAATAAACAAACATTGAAAAAAAATTAAAAAAAAGCAAATATCTCAATAAAGCAAGTCAAGTTAATTTCTTGGTTCCCGGTGCATGTAAAGATTATGTTTACACTATAGTATAGTCTTATTAAGTGTGCAATAGCATTATAGAAGAAAAAAAGCAATGTGCATACCTTAATTTAAAAATATTTTGTTGTAAAAAATGCTAACCATCATCTCAGCTTTCAACAAGTCATAACCATTGATCACAGCTCACCGTAACAAATATAACAATAATGAAAATTTTGAAATACTGAAATACAACACATATAAAAATAATGAAAAAGTTTAAAATATTGCGAGTTTGAAATACTAGCCAAAACGTGACAGAAACACAAAGTGACCAAACTCTGTTGGAAAAATGGTACTGATAGACTTGTTCAACACACTGTTGTCACAATCCTTCAATTTTTAAAATATGCAGTGTGTGAAGTGCAATAAGATGAAACACAATTAAACAAAGCATGCCACAACTGATGAATGGATAAAGAAATTGTGGTTTATATACACAATGGCAATGAGAAAGAATGAAATATGGCCCTTTGTAGCAACGTGGATGGAACTGGAGAGTGTTATGCTAAGTGAAATAAGCCATACAGAGAAAGACAGATACCAAATGTTTTCACTCTTAGGTGGATCCTGAGAAACTTAACAGAAACCTATGGGGGAGGGGAAGAAAAAAAAGAGATTAGACTGGGAGAGAGACAAAGCATAAGAGACTCTTAAAAACTGAGAACAAACAGGGGTGCCTGGGTGGCTCAGTTGGTTAAGCGACCGACTTCGGCTCAGGTCATGATCTCGCAGTTTGTGGGTTCAAGCCCCGCGTCGGCCTCTGTGCTGACAGCTCAGAGCCTGGAGCCTACTTCAGATTCTGTGTTTCCCCCTTTCTCTATCCCTCCCTTGCTCACACTCTGTGCCTCTCTGTCTCTCAATAATAAATAAACGTTAAAAAGAATTTAAAAAAAACTGAGAACAAACTGAGGGTTGATGGGGGGATGGGGGGGTGGGGGGGGAGGGGAGGGTGGGTGATGGGTATTGAGGAGGGCACCTTTTGGGATGAGCACTGGGTCTTGTATGGAAACCAATTTGACAATAAATTTCATATATTGAAAAAAAACACACAAAAAAGCATGCCTGTAATTATTTAAAATCATTGCAATCACATTTCTTTACGACGCAAGATGAGAACAATTCATAAGAAAACCTAAACTTGTCTGAAATCAGGCACTAAAGCTAAATTGTGGAAATGAAAGCCAAAGTAGGTGTGAAGACCGTATAAGTAATAATGATCTCAAGGTATTCACAGAGCTGTAAAAAAGCTAAGAAGACTGTAGTTAAAGCTTGGTTGGGAGGCAAGAGATTGGGATGGTACTGGAGGTAAATACGGAGATGACAGCAGGGAGTTATATCATGCAAAATTTAATACCTGTTAAGATATTTATTGAGTAATTGTTAGGTAGTGTTCTAAATCTACTATTACTTAAAATCATTTAATTTTCACAATATTTTAATTTGCATAGATACATTTTTATCCCCACTGTATAGAAGAAGAAATTGGCACAGCGAATTAAGTAACTTGCCCAAAATGACATAGTAAGCAGAGCTAGAATTTGAAGTGACTCCAGAGGCTGCTTAGCCAAAGAGTTTTACGGTCTCACTAGGTGGGCTGTGGGGTGATACTAAGCATTTAACAGCCTTTTAAGTTTACGTTACTCTAAATGCATCTTAAAAAGTGGCATGAGAATCCATGAAAAACTATCAAGGAGAGAAAGGAGCAAAATAAACATTTTGTATTAAATATACACTGATGATTCATTCAGGAGTGGAGTCAAGGAACTCATTATATCAGTGGGTGCAATAATGGTGGCTTAGATTTGGATGATGGCATCAGAGATATAAAGTGGATAGACCTAAGAGCTACTAAGGATTTAGAATTCAAAATCGTTAGCTAATGGTTAGATTTGGCTGAGGGAGATGTACAAAAGTATTCCTAGGTTGCGGTCATAAACATAGTTGATTACTAGATTATGGAAAATACAGGGTCTTTACCCAAAAAAGCAAATATTCTAACATGTGCGTATAAACATTAGTATTGTTTTTATACTTCGGGGAGCTAATGACCTCATAAAGCACATACAGTGGACACTTAAGGATTCAAGGACCTCAGGTTAAGAAATTCTCTGTGTCATAGATTACACAGAGGTTAGATCTCCTACTAGTGGAACCAGCTTTAATCTCTAGAGAATAGAGTTAGATGACCAGAAATTAGTCCAGATAGTGAAAGTAATGTTGAAGGTAAGTGGAAGTGTGGATCCAATCCAATAGCAGAAAACTCCTAGTGTGAGCAGAGTGAACCTAAGAACCAAAACCCAAAGAACAAATTCTGTATTTGAGCTAGCAAGCAGAACTTAGAAATTAAATGCCATGATTCCAGAAGTTGTGTAACTGCTGTGGCAGATACTGATGAAAGCACATGGCCCGAATGCTCATAGATATTGTCTTAAATATTTTTGTAGGTAACATACAGCTTCATACCATAAATTTATAATCACTTAATGAGTTTCTTCTAAAAAGTTCCTAGAAATCTATCACATTTCGATGTCTACGATGAGTATCCTATTTCACTAGAGGGTAAGTTCCATGTGGCAGAGATTGTTGACTGTTTTGTTCACTTCTGTATCAGCATTTAGAAGAGTGTCCAACCTCTGAGCACTATAGCAGCCCCTCAGTTATACTTGTTGCAAAAATGTATGAATTTCCTGCCTTCTTTGTCTTGAATATAAGCTAACAAAATAGCATCCTGCTCAGTCACATTTTAACTATATATCCCTGCAGAGCTCAGAGAACAAGACATGATTAGATGCTTTTGGAGTTTTTTGTTTGTTTGTTTGTTGTTTTTGTTTTCTTTTTTGTTTTGGGTTTTTTTGTTTGTTTGTTTTATCCTTCCAGCTGTAATGGAGTAGCTTATGAGAGACTAATTCTGTTGTTGAGAATAACTATAAAAGCGATCTAAAATTATTTTAAAAAGATGTTAGGAGGATTTAAACAAGCAACTATGGCAGACAGGATTTGAATAGCTAAGCTGTTGAGACAGGAAAACGCATTAAGTTAACCTCCAAATTCTTCACTGATTTTCAACCCAAGGTATTTGCACATATGTAATGAATGAGGGTTGTATGTATGAAGGCTCAGCACATTTGGAAGCCTGAGGTCTGAGACTACAGAGAAAACAAAACTAGAGGGAAATCAGCATGGAATTCTGCACTATTTTTTTTTTCTGGAGGTATTTCCTAACCCTTATATTGCATATAGTAAGTGGCCAGGAAGTCAGGCTTAATACAGGCTAAAACGGTAAGTAAAACTTTAGCAGTAACAGTGTTATGGAGACAAAAACTGGATCTAAGGGACTAATAAGAAAGAAGATACCTGGAACACTGTTATCTGAGACTTCTGAAGGACTTTACCCTAAGAGGAAGACAAACAGTATCACTCTTCACAATGCTGAAATATAGCATCAGGGCACTTGGATGGCTCAGTCTCTGTTAAGTGTCTGACTTTGGCTCAGGTTATGATCTCATGTTTCATGAATTTGAGCCCCATGTCGGGCTCTGTGCTGACAGCTCAGAGCCTGGAGCCTACTCCGGGTTCTGTGTCTTCCTCTCTCTCTCTTCTCCTTCCCCGCTCATGCTCTTTCTCTGTCTCTGAAAAATAAACATTAAATTTTTTTAATAAAATTCAAGTAATGTGATGTTAATCTAAACCTGTTCTGTTAAAATGCCAAACATATTCTTCTTTGAGACGAAATAATAAAACTTAGGGAATAAATACTATATATGTGTGTGTGTGTGTGTGTGTGTGTGTGTGTGTTACTAAATCAATAGTTACTAAATCAATAGTTACTAAATCAATAGTTAGAGACATATGAGGAGGACCAATCAATAAAAAAACATTGGAAAAGTGATCCATATTTTCTAATTATCAGTCATGAAAATATTTTCAAGAAAATAGATTTTTTAAAACTAAAAAAAATTTCTCCAGGGAACTTTAGACTGTTAAAAAGATTCAAAAAGAAATTCTAGAAAAATAACAATAACTTTAAATGGGAATTCAATAGAAAGGGCTAAAAGACAAATAGACACTTCAAAAAGACAATTAATAAACTGGAAGACTGATCAGTAGAGATTGTTCAAACTCAAGAAAAGTGAGAAAAATGAAACAAATATAAGAGTTTAAGAGATATTTGGATCACAGTAAAAAGTTCTAACATACAGGTAACTGGAATCCTAGAAAAAGAAAAAAAAAAAGAATACAACGGCAAATCCAATATTTCAAGACACTGACCAAAAATATTTCAAAAGCCAAATCAGACTATCAAGTCACAGAGTAAAAAAGCTGTACAAACATCCAACAGGATAAAGGCCTAAATCATAACTAGCCATAGCTTAGTAAAACACTGAAACTCAAAAACTAAGAGAATAATCTAAAAAACACCCATTTATCTTTAATGGGCCAATAATAAGATTGATTTCTAGTTGTTTCATAAAAATAATAGAAGACCAGAGAAAACTGACATTTTAAAATGATGAAAAAAAATTGGGGCGCCTGGGTGGCTTAGTCAGTTGAGTGTCCAACTTCAGCTCAGGTCATGATCTCACAGTTCGTGAGTTTGAGCCCTGCGTCGGACTCTGTGCTGACACCTTGAAGCCTGCAGCCTGCTTCTGATTCTGTGTCTCCCTCTCTCTCTCTGCCCCTCCCCCACTCATGCTCTGTCTGTCTCTCTCTCTCAAAAATAAATAAACATTAAAAAAATAAATAAAATGATGAAAAAAAATAACTGCCAATCTAAGACTGTATCCAAATGGAGTCCCACAGAATATGGAAGGAACTATATGGGTGCCTGGTGGAGGCGGGGGGGCTCTTGGCACCAACACTGAGATTTTTTTCCCATGTAAAGCAAGTAGCAACAGAGGCTGGACTTAGTGGGAGGAGGTTGCCTCAGCCTTCATAGTCTGCATAGATCCTCACTCTATCTGCCCTAATGCACTGGCCCCAGAGGGACCACCTGGGCCAGTTTCTGGTCCTAGGTAATATAGTACAGAAAGTTCCCATCCAGTTGTTCACTGAGAAGAGACATTCTTACTCTGTCCTCCATTTTCATAAGTATGGCATCCCTTCAATCACCTCCTGGAGAAGATGCCTTTCTGCACCAGCTTAAAGAAGATATTGTCCTCACTGGCAAAGTTTCTCTAGGTGGTATCACTCTGGCTGGGGGAATTGAAGTGATTAATCCATACTGTCTCCATGGGCAAGGATGATAGGAATTGCAGATCCATCAAGCAGAATGATTTCTGAATACTATTTCTCATTTTGCCAGATTCAGACCTTGCTACAGTCAGCCTCCCTGTACAACTCAACCATTCACTTTACTTTCTCTACCTACATTAATCACCAGCATCACCAGTGCCATCACCATCGGTTTTAGCATGTGCCCTCTCCTCTTTCTAGCCCCACATCTCTGTTCATTGCCCATTCCAGTGCATCAATATCGTGACCCTCCAAGTGGAGTGAATGCCATCTACCTCTGCTTTCAGCATTTCCTATTTTCCACGTGGGAAGCCCTTCAACCTCATCAAAGAAGACTGACTGAAGTCTTATTTTAGAAGTATCCAGTGTGGTATCTTGCAATGACATGGGATGGTTTGTTGCTTACAGAGATTAGGCATCCAAAGGCCTTGGACTTCCTGTCTTTAATGTAGAGTGTGGAAGCAAAGCTTTCAGTGGATGAAAACAACTGCTATTTGCTTTACCCAGTTGAAGATTAGCAATGTATGGCTAGATTCTGGTATTTCAAGGTTAGAGACATCATCCTCACTGAGGGATATTCTTAAATAATTAGATGGAAATTTCCATAATGCTTCTGTACCTGATATGCATATCATTACCAAATTCCTGGAAGAAGATGCTCCAGATACTATATTTTCGATGGAACATTAATTTTCTCAGGCATGGCCTCCTTAAATGATGCAGATATTCTTGTGATCAGCATGGAATAACCTGTTCAGGGCTTATGAGCTGTTCTTAGTTTAGACATCATTTAGCACTTAATTGAAAGGTTCATCATTTAGCACTTAATTAAAAGATTAAAGACTGGAGCTTCCATGTTTTCCAAGGAACATAACAAGGAGATAATAAGAATACTTTGAGGATTTCAGAGACATGGTGCTGTGTCCCTGTGCTCCCAAAGTCAAGCCAACTTCCACCAGGAAACCAGAAAACCTTCAGTGTTTTCTCAGGACCCTCAAAAGAATAGATCTTTCTATGAGCAAGATTGGTTTCCAGGGAACATTTAGGCAATGGAAGTTACGGAAGATTCCTAACCTAATGGTAAGCTTTAAACCTACAAAATGAAGCTATAGGTAACTCTGTTTCAAAGATGGAAATTCTGTTCCACCCACTATGAACACAGGTTCTAAGATCTAATTTAAAAAGAAAGCTATAACATTAATTCTTCTACTATTTCTACTAATTACTAAAAAGAGCCTGAAACTGTTGTCTTATTATTTTGTTTGAATACTTTATAATATAGACTACAGGCTGAGGACCATTTTGAATGTATATATGTTTGATTGCAGATATAATATGCAATTTTTTTAAATTTTTTAATGTTTTTATATATATTTGAGAGAGACAGACAGACAGACAGAGAGACAGACAGAGAGTGAACGGGGGAGGGGCAGAGAGAAAGGGAGTCACAGAATCCGAAGCAGGCTCCAGGCTTCAAGCTGTCAGCACAGAGCTGGATGCAGGGCTCGAACTCACAAACTGCCAGATCATGACCTGAATTGAAGTCGGACACGTAACTGACTGAGCCACCGGGGAACCCTGGAATATGTAATTTTTTAAGGTGTTATCTAGACCCAGGGAAAAAATTCAAGTAAGTTTGTCTCTGTTTTAGTTTTGTTTTGCCGTAAGAACTGATTGATGCAAAATGCCTTTTGATCAGGGTTTTCTTTGGTAGAAGTCCTCAGTTTCACATAATTCTTGATAAAGTCTGTCAAGAAGAATTTAAGTCAGGAGTCGGTTGTGAAAACAGAGTCGGAAGCCTTCAGCTATAGTTCTGAGTTGTCTTTTTGTGTGTGAACAGAGTAAATAAAGGTCTAAACCTATTTCAGATGAAATGTGTTATGTATGAAACAGGCTGCGGTTTTCATTTGGGCTTTTTTGAGGAAGTTTTATATAGCACTATGTAAAAACATTTTTTTTCAAAATCTCTGATTTTGTTCACAGCAGTATTATGCAATTCTGTTTCTAAGGAATATAATGAAATATCCATATATAATATAAAGAACAATTTTGTTGTTCATTCCTGAATATAAATTTTCTCTTTTGATTTCAGTAGAGGAATGTAATGATACTGCTTTCTTCCAAAAGGGTAATAGTAAATATTTTAACAATAGGATTTATTTTTTCTTTGTAGTAGTTGAGTTTGAGGTTGCATGGAAATATTCCAGGAAAGGTTAGTGCCTTGCAAAGTGGATGGTTCTACTTTAAAATAGGATATTTGTAACTTTTTTTAAAAAATTACACGCACAAACTTATTGCAGATGCTTTTATATGTTTGAAAATAGTTATGTCTCAGACCCTATGCCATGAAAACACACACACACACACACACACACACACACATGATTTAAAAAAAAAATGAAGGCAAACAAAAATTTCTCAGAAAAAAAGAAAAAAAGAGAAAATTTGGTCAAATAGACTTCTTCTAAAGTAGTTCTTATGACACAGGAGAAAATCACCTGTGATGGAAGCAACAAATTCAGGAAGGAATAAAAAACATTGGAAAGGGGAAATAGATAAGCAAATCAAAGTTAATATTAATTGTATAAAACAATAATAATATACAAGTCAATATACCTGGCAAAGAAAGCACAAATGAGGAGGGAACTAAAAGAGACCTAACTGATCTAAGGTCTTTCCATTGTCTTGGAAATGATGAAAATACCATTGTACTTTTACATTGTAGTAAGTAAAAGACATACACTACTATCCCCAATGTAACCATCAAAACCAACAAACTGCATAATTAATAGTTATCAGAGGGGAGAGTAAGAGGACAATTAAAAGAAAATCTTTATGGGGCACGTGGGTGGCTCAGTCAGTTAAGCATCTGACTCTTGGTTTCAGCTCAGGTCATGATCTCAGTTTGTTAGTTCGAGCCCCACATTGGGCTCAATGCTAACAGTTCAGAGCCTGCTTGTGATTCTCTCTCTCCCTCTCTCTCTGCCCCTCCCCTGCTCTCTCTCTCTCTCTCAATAAATACACTTTAAAAGAACTATTTGAAAATTTTCCATGAAAATACTAGCAACAACTACTGAAAACATGAGTGAGTAGCTATACAATGTTAGATACAGACTTGTGGCAAAAACATTATCCGAGTTGGCAATGGATTTTAACAATGGTAAAATTAATTAATCCACCAGAAGATATGAAATTCTAAATTTGCAGCTAATAACAAAGTTACAAAATATATAAAGCAAAAATCAACCTAATTATAAAAACAAATAGAAAAATCAGCAATTATTGTGGGAAATTTTTACAGATCAAAAAATTGATGGAACATGTAGAAAAAACAAATCAGTGTAGATTTAAATAACATTAACAAATTGGCAATACTTGACAGGTATAGGATACCATATCCAAAAATTGTAGCAAACACACTATTTTCAAGTACAGATGAATATTTACCAAAATGCTGGAAGCAAGTTTGAATACATTTTAAGTATGTAAATAGTATAGATCATATCTGTAAATAAACTGAGTTTAAACAAGAAAACAATAAAAACAATATGATAACAAAAATCTTACATAATTTTTTTTCAAAAAAAAAGTAAAAAGGGGAAAACTTATCATTATGCTTTTTGAGATGTGCATAACGAAATACCAAAACCTGACAAGAACATCACAAGAAATGAAAATTATGAGTCAGTGTTTCTCATAAGCATCATCACAAAAATTCAAAACAAATATCTGCTGATTGAATACAGATATATATAAGAATTTCTGAATATCTAAAACAAGTAATTAGAATATATTCTTTTTTCTTTTTTTGTAATCTTTATTTATATTTGAGAGAGAGACAGAGCATGAGCAGGGGAGGGGCAGAGAGAGAGAGAGAGACACAGAATCTGAAGCAGGCTCCAGCCTCTGAGCTGTTAGCACAGAGCCCTATGCGGCTCAAACTCATGAACCGCAAGATCATGACCTGAGCTGAAGTCAGAGGCTTAACCAACTGAGCCACCCAGGCGCCCCAAAGAGTATATTCTTAATCTAAGATAAGGCATGATACTACAAAAACCTACATGAAACATACATATTTATATAATTATTTTCAAAAACAAGCATACATATATATTTGTAAAATATTAGAAGTATACCCCAAGTTTAGAAATGAGATGAGGATACCCATTGTCACCATTTCTACTGATCATTGTTCTGTTTATCTTAGCCAGTAAAATAAGGAAGAGAATCAATAAAACTGTCATTATTTGTAGTCAACATGATTGTATAGATAAAAAATATTTCAAAAATCTATAAAGTGTACTGTCATACTATTCTCTAATTACAATTTTACTATTAGAATTAATTAGAATGGTTGATGATACAAGGTTCATAGAAAAGTAAAATATATTGTTTATATTGTTATGAATCAAATCTGTATTTAAACAATTAGAGCATAAACTTAAAAAGTGAAAGCAGACATGGCATATCAGAAGGATATTTACAATGCTTCAACATTGAACACTACATTACTAAGGAAAATTAATTACTCAGAATGCATGATGGTAATAGATATACTTAAATGTCTGCATTTGTTTCCTGGCTGGTGGAATGAGGGCCATCATGATAGCAAACCAAAAAAAGTGACATCCGGTGGAACCACCCCCACTCTCACTCCAGTCACCAGTGAGTCGGAAAACAAAAGCGATACCATATCTCTGGATTGTGTGGGCCAGGATTTTAGACTCTACCCAATTCCCATGTGTGCTATCGGGCGCTGTGAGTGGAGTTCTAGTTTCAGTCATTAGTGTCTGATTTGGCAGGCAATGCTGGACTAACTGCTCCAAATTCCATTCCTCATTTTAATCTGTAGAGAAGTACTGGAGCTAAACCTTCAGATTCATGCAACTTATCTACAGGATTTTAAGGTTCACTATCCATTTTATAGTCTCAAGTTGGTGCTGGATTTGTTAATTGCATAAATTCTGGTAGCATCCCTGAAATTAGACCTTTAGGTCTCAGCTTCACTCAGACAAATACTATCGTTTTTATCAATGAACAAATGAAAGGAAAATAGGTCTATATTTTAAAGGAATATACAGTCTTCTTGGGTTAAAATAAAACTGAGAGAAAATGCCGAAACCTACATCTAAGATGATAATTAAACAGAGCTTTGATGTGACATTGTGTCTAGGAACAGGTTTCCTCAAAGAGAAAATGTAATGGCCTATAAAAGAGCTTTGAAGAGAAAAGAACAACTGATAAGAATGAGTGGGGAGGGTGTGAAGAAGACAGACTGATTCAATTCGAAGATAAAAGAGTTACCGTATCACTGGAAAAATTATATATTGAAGGGAAAATTTGATGTTTCCAGGTATAATTATCCTTAAAGAAGTAAATAAAGCAGGAAAATGTGTTAAGCTGTTGCTAGATCGTTTTGAGTCCCTGATGGAGCAAAGTCTGAAAAAACAGATTAGACCATTCCTCCAAAGCAAACTTAGATCTAGAAAATGATCGAGAGGTACCTCTTAAGTCATCAGAGCAAGAGCAATTCAGAAACTATATCCTTTAAGACTGAGACATGTAGGCTACATGATTACAGAAAACATTTCACTTACTTAAGAAGGAAAGACCAGGGATATTGGGGAAAAAAAAATACTCAAGGGATGAGTAAGGTTATTTTCAAAATAATATTAGAGATGGAGCTACAGATACTGCCTGTGCCTGAGGGATGTATAAAATTAAAATTAGGCCTCTAAAAGAAGGTCTAGAGAAAGAAACATGTTGAAGCACAGGGGATAGAGGTGGGAAGATGAAGATTGATTCTAGGCCTTAGGTAATGTCATGATGGGAGGACAAGTAATGGGTGTGATTCTTCCAAATCAAGAACTTTGAGATAGACAAGATTTAGTTGATCAGTGGGTGGTTTGCGAGTCCTTGAACTAATTGTCACTATTCTATGAGAGACAACACAAACAACAAAAAGAAGATAGTGAAAGTGGAGGAAGGAACAGATGTAGGGGCAAGAAAGAAAAGGAAAAGGAGAAAAAGGATTGTGGGCCAGTTTTTGTCTGAGTGTACTAAAGATGAAAAAGAAACAACTGGAACTTGTGTCAACTCAGCTAAACCTTCCTAAAGCAAACAAAGAGTATAGAGAAACTGAATGCTTGAGGCACAACCCACTAATGCTAAAAAAAAAAAAAAAAAAAAATGATGTAGCAGATAAAATGCTGCTCAAGGCCTCATGCTACACACGCCTTTCAAAAATTCCAGAAGGTCAGTATCTTGGGGAGCACGAGTAGTGCTAGTGTTCTAACTTGCACTATTGGTCCTGCATTTCAGAGGCATCAGCTGCAGACTCAGTTCAGAAATCTTCTGAAAACAAACATACAAATGTAGAGATGGAGAAATCTTCTGTAGGGGTTAAGTCTCAATGAAAAGCCTGTGGAAGATATGTCATCCCTAGAGGTGATACCCAACTCAGCATAAGGAGGAACGTGTCCAATGGGAGAGTTTGAATGTGCTGGACAGCCACATTTAGTACAGACTAGCCAAAATGTCATTTTCTGAGAGGGGGGAGAATATACATCAATGGCTTTTCCTCCAACAGGACTATGTACAATGTCAAATTGACCACTTGAGAGGAGAGCCTCCGAATTAACTTTCTGAGCCCAAGTTGTAAACTATGGACAACGAGCACAGAAAAAAGTGGCATCATCTGAGGCAAACACTGATTTTTCTCCATTTACTGTTCTTATGTGAGACACCCTCATCTCTGCTTTATATTTTGGAACTATTCTGGAGTCCTATATTTACCTGAATTAATAATGTTAAGTTCTAGTGTTGGACATTTTTATTTGTACTTTTAAAAGAATGTGTATTTATTTTCGAGAGAGAATAGAAGTCGAAAGAGACAGAGCATGAATGCGGGAGGGGCAGAGAGAGAGGGAGACCACAGAACCCAAAGCAGACTCCAGGCTCTGAACTGTCAGCACAAAGCCCGACCCAGGGCTCAAACTCATGAACCATGAGATCATGACCTGAGCTGAAGTCGGATGCTTAGCCAACTGAGACACCCAGGTGCCCTAGTACTTTTTTTAATTTAGTGGGTGAGGAGCCAGCATGATGGTCATCTTATTTATTCTGCTAATTCCTTAGCTTTTTTAAAGTAAGACATTTGAGAGACTCATTAGAACTCTGAGATACAAGAGGGACCGCTGTGATCCCCATGGAAGAGAACACAGGCTACAGAGGCTTAGAGGTGCTCACATCTCTACAGGCATTGACATCTTTGGCTGAGACTGAGCAGAATAAAAAATCAGGGAGAATGAGTTTTAAATTTGAATTTTGAACTTTACCTCACATGGTCAAAATAATTTAATTTTGTTCTTTAGCCATCCCTACTCTTACAGCTAGTAATTAATAACTTAGCCAAAGTCAGCCACCTCAAGTTTCAGAAAATTGGCCAAAAAGAATTTCTTCTCTGGCATGTTTGTGATTGGAAGTGTTTGGTAAGGCATAAATAATCAACAACAGTGTATTAGTTGGAAGAATAACATCCAGCAATTGGAGAATTTATTTGTTATAAATTTTATGTGTCATAAAATTTCCAATATATATCTAGGTTTATATAATTGCATACATAAAATATTTTTATGAACATGATAGTGAATTTTCTTTCTGACCATTCAGTAATTCAGGCAAAGACATACACTGGTTGGTTTGTTTTTTCTGTTCAAAAAATGTTTAAAAATCAAATTTAAAAAATCAAAAAAAAATTTTTTTAATAAACAAGATGAAGCAAATTTCTTCTCTTTTAAAAGACGACCATCTGGACATACTTGCATTTTTAATATTTCCTAGCACAAATTTGGAAAAGGTAAGATGGTTGCTTATAATGAATTTAATACAATAATGACAATAATTGCTAACTTTTACTGAAGCGCTTATGAAATGCTAAATGCTATTTTAAGAGCTTTACAAATACTAACATATCAGATATTCATTACCCCAATATTAAAGGTTTACTCTTATTCAGAGTGGCTAAGTCCCTTATCCAAAGTTATGCAGCTGTTTTTGAGAAAAATGAGTATTAGAGTTACAACATAAATTTTGCTTTGAGCAGAACTTGATAAAAGACATTGTGATTTTCAAAGCCTGGCTAGAAATTTCTAACAATGCTGTTCTATGTTGTCTTTTGTTATTGTTATTGTTTTGGGGTTTTTTTTAATATGGTCATAAAAAAGAAAAATCATCTGGGGTGTTTCGAATGTGCATCTAGTCTAACAAATTACCGGTTGTGAGATCTTAGCAAGCTCATTAATTTGATATTCTTTCATTCTTCAATACTTAGATGCGAGAAGGTATTCTAAGCACTGAGGATATGGCTGTGAAAAGACAGAGCAAGGTCACTGCTGTCTTGGAGACTACATTCTAGTGAAGGAGATGTACAATAATCAAGCAAACATTATAATACAGTAAAATAATTTTAGATAATTAATACTTCTTTGTCTCAGTGGGTTTTAATGAATCAAAAAAATGCTACCTACTTCATGGCCATTGCTGAGTCAAATAATATATGGAAAGCATTTAGGACAGGAAGCATTGTAGCTCCACTATGCTATTCTAGAAGTGCATATTTAACTTTTGTTCGAATCTCTGTATATAAATTTTTTCTGCTTACAAAGAAACACAGGCATACTTTAACAAGATTTAAACAATATAACGGACTTTCTTAAGTATTACACAATAGGAATCTCAGTTTATCTTTGAAAATCTAGGCCCTCAGTGTCCCCAGGGTTTGCAAAATTCTATTGTCTGTTCAAAATTGTTGCCTTCATTAGTAGCTTTATGGAATTTAAGATAAATATTTGCATAAGAAAGAGTTTTTATTGAATTGATCCCAAATCAACATATGCTTTGTCATTTGTGATATTCCCCCTAGGAAGTAGAATGAATAATAATCGGCCAGCCAGATGTAGAACTTATTTAGTACTTACCAAAGAGTTTATATTTGAGGCATTTAGCCATAACCATACTTCAGCTGTGTTTTTGTCTTGACACATTTTTTCTAACTCTAAGCATACAGACATCTTCAAACATCTACAATTTATTTTGACTCTCTCCCTCTTTCTTCTTCTTCTCTTTTTTTTTGTTTTTTTTTGTTTGTTTATTTTTGGCTGTAACAGATTTTGGTAGTGACAGTGTATGTAGTTAAAACACAATAAAGAAAGCTCAGTAAATTTGCTTTAATCTGATAAATGGCATTGCTGACAGTGAACTACCTATAAGTCAAATGGTTGGTTATTTATGAATGTAAAAACGTTGTGAATTGTAACATATTCCTAAAGGTACTTTATCCTGGCCAGAATTATACAAAGTACTGTTGGTTTATTCATTACAAAATTATAAGCAGATAATTCTACTGTTCCTTTTTAAAAACATATATACTAAAACCTTTATTTAGTAATTTAACAGTTATTTTATGACACTTAATGTGTGCCAGACAATGTTTTGAATAATTTACAAGTATTTACAAAAAAATTACAAATATTAATTCATTTAAGAAGTAATCATCATAAGAATCTAATGAGGAAGTTTCTAATATAGCCCCTATTTTACAGATGAGGAAACTGAAGCATGACAAATAAATTGTTCAGTTACACATCTAGTAAGTAGCCAAGCCAGATTCAGCACCAGCAAAGGGGTCTGAGGCAACATTTTTAGCCACAGCCCTTTGCTGCCTTTACCTTGAAAACCAGGGAGACTTCTGGGTAGTAGAAGAATAGTCAAAGCTGGTTTTATTTAATTTTATAAATCCCTGGAATTTCACTATCCCTTTTTTAAAAATATTACTTTTTCCAAGAGTAATAGTATTCTAAGATAATTCTTGTATTTATTGTTGGAGAGGAAGAGTTTCCTCTCCCTTTCTAAGTCCTTCTAGCTGGACTAAGAATCAAATTGACAGGAGACAGAGTTAAAAGAGAAAATCATTTATTTTTATTTTTTAATGGTTATTTTATTATTTTGAGAGAGAGAGAGAGAGAGAGAGAGCGAGCGCACACGAGCAGGGAGGAGCAGTGAGTGAGAGGGAGATGCAAAATCTGAAGCAGGCTCCAGGCTCCGAGCTGTCACTACAGAGCCCAATGCAGGACTCGAATCACAAACTGTGAGATCATGACCTGAGCCGAAGTCAGAAGCTTAACCAACTGAGACACCCAGGTGCCCCAAAGAGAAAATCAAATTTAATAGCAAATGTATAGGCAGTCCCATACACAGTTAAGTATTTCCAAAGACAGTCAGGCAAAATGAAGGATATATGTCAATCAGAATAAGGAGAAGGGGATAAGGGTCTGGGACTTCCAAAGGAAGGAATTTGATTGACAGGAAGGTGAAAAAGAGTAAGGAAGAGTTAGGAAGCAAACGTTGGGTCCTGACTCAGCAAACAATGGGACATAGAGGACTGTGATCTCACTGCGCTTGCTAGGTTCCTGCCTGGGAACCATACCTAGTTGATAGTATAATGTAGTTATCTATGGTGATAACTCTTTTCCTGGTATAGGTGCTCTTTCTAAACTCTTCTTAGGCAACTGTGGAAGAGGTAAGTGCTTTTTCTTAATCTACTGAGTTTTGATTGCTTTTAACTCAAAAATAGTCTTCATGACAAAGTGGTCTATGTTGGGGCAGCCTCCCTTGACCCCTACCTTCTCAATAGCTATCATTTGATCTACAGTTACTGAACTTGGCATTGTAACTGAACTAACTTGAGTTTCCTCCTTGGTGAGACACATACAGAAACTACACCAGGTGGAATTGTCACACAAAGGAAACTTTATTTGTAGCAAATAAGGAGATCATAGGGAATAACTTCCAAAGCCCTGACTCTCCAAACAAGGGTAATTTTTTTTTTTTCTTTTTATGTAAGGTTAGGGTGAATATTTAGATACAGGAGCCTTGTTATCTTATGTAGGGTCAGGCTTAGGGTGGTGCATGTGTCTTAAAAAACATTGTTATCTAAATGAGTGTCGTGCCCAGCCTTGGATGGAGATTTTAGTATTATAATGAGATAAAGGTAATTATCAGTCACTCCATGGGTCTCTCCATGGTCCATCTGTGCAGGAGTGAGTCAAGGCTTACGTTCAAACATGTTTGGTGGTCTAGGCAGGCCAGAACTCTTTGGGAAGTTGTTACTGCTAAAAGGGTAGTTTTGGTTTACATCACAGGATGCTATGCTTACAGGGTCTTTTGCCTGAGTTATGAGATAAGCTGGAAAGAAGAGCTTAAGGAAAAATTTTGGACAACGGTGAGTGAGTACAAGCAGGTGAGCAGTACAGGTCAGGTCTTGGGGCCTAGCTGGCGACAGCATGATTGTGCAAAGGTGAAT
This sequence comes from Panthera tigris, assembly GCF_018350195.1. Classification (NCBI taxonomy): domain Eukaryota; kingdom Metazoa; phylum Chordata; class Mammalia; order Carnivora; family Felidae; genus Panthera; species Panthera tigris. The sequence continues at coordinate 85,155,376 of NC_056661.1, forward strand.
GGACTGTTATTGTCTGGGGAGCAAAAGATAGAACAGCACTAATTAGAATGTTCAAACATCTTTTATCAGACTCTTGAGATTCTCGGTAAAAAGTGGAGAATGTAAGAATTTTATATGTAACACCAAATAAAAAATTCATTTTGTGAGAATTGGCAAATAATATTCTTCTGAGGAATTCATATAATGTGCAGACAACTGTGATTATAAATAAAGGGGATCAGAATTTATCACCCCAAGATATGTTACTCTAGCATGAGGATTATTTTGAGCTACAGGCAATCAAAACCCAGCAGATTCAGAAAAAGCTCTTTAGCTCCCCACTCAACTGCCTAAATTTATGTTGGAAGGGGAGACTATACCAGGAAGAGGGCTGTTACCAGAGATACTTTTTCGCTTGAGAAACTTATCTGTATAACGGGGTACCTTTGTTTTCTAAACATCTCCTCTGCCTTCCTGTGAATGGCTTTCCTCTCCTTTGTAAATCCCAAACCCCTACCTCTTTCCTTAATTCGGTATGTTACATAAACCTCAATTACCTGACTGCCCTTTGAATCTTCCTATCTGTATGGGCCTCTGTCATAAGTAATTTTGCTTGTTTTTCTCCTACTTATCTGTCTTTTGTCAATTTAATTATAGAGCAGCCAAAAAAATCTAAAAGGGAAGAAGGGAAAATTTTTTCACCCCTACAAAAGCTAATTTATTTCACTATGCTGTATCCCAAAGAAGATTGCACATGCTTGGATACTGACTTTAAAGTTCAGGTCTTTTTTTTTTTTTTTTCTTAATTTTATGTCTCATCATAGATTCCTAGCAGATTTTAGCTATGATCTACAGTTATTATCAATAATAGAATAAGATCAATTGCTTATATTAGACCCCAAAGGCTCTTGCACTCCTGGTCCACACACCAATTAGCTGAAAACTCTGAAAGAGAAGAAAAAAAAAACCTGTCAACAAAGGAAAGGGCATATTTCACCTAATGAATAAAGGAAAAACTAAGGATTATTGAATAAATTATATGTCACTCTTATCTGGATAATTTTGCCATTCTAATGGCAAGGGGGTGGGGGCAAAAATCCTTTCTCCTTCAAGATCCTTACAGCTGGACTAAGAATCAAATTGATATGAGACATATTAACAGGAGAAAATCAGATTTGATGGTGTACGTATGGGGAATCCACACAGGCATGGAAATTCAAAAGACAGGGGAAATGAAGTCTATATGTCATTCTGAACTAAGGAGAAGGGGTTGGGTCCTGGAACTTCAGAGGAAAGGAATGCATTACACAGAGCAATAAGAGCAGATGTTTGGTAATTAGATGTTTGCCCTGCCGTGCAGGTGGGTCACTCAGAAAAAAATTTATCCCTGCTGATAAACACTTATTCTTGGGAAGACCCCCAATTTAGATAATTCTATGTTGTTAAGGGAGGGGCAAAAGTTTCTTTTGAGCCCATAGGGTCTCAGTTGCTTTTAGCTCATTTGGGGCAGCTTGCCCTGGCCACTATACTAAATAGGAATGAAATTCACATTAGCTACTCCTACCTTGGCATTCTTAGCATGGTAATGTTAGATACACCATTAATCATATGCCACTATACTCTCACTTTGGGACATCATGCTGTTACCCAATGATCTATTACAACCACTAACTCAGGAAATGAATGGGTAAACCCTGGCACGCTCCCCTGGCTGATGGCTCCATCCTGGGGAATCCCAAGGGAGCTGGACAGATCAAAAGTTTAGCTCCTGGCTGGGTATACCAACACTATTGCAGAACAAATCCGATAAAGTCCTCATAAGAGAAGCCAATAAGTCAAGAGACTTGGATTTGGAAAAAAGAAAGGGAGAAATTTATTTTGGGTATCAGTAGTTGGGGGAGGTGGCACACTCAGACTTTAACGACCACCTCTCTGCTGGCAAAACAGACACCTAGAGTTTTAAGTAGGTGAGAGCACTTGAGTAGGCAGAGAGCACATGATCATGGGTGGGGGTTGGTATATGTTCAGTCAGTGATCATGGACCTGGAAGGGGATATGTGGGGTGTGGTCTTCTAGGCATTCCCTTGCAATCAGGGCTTCTCTGGCCTAGAGATTGAAACATTCCCATCATTGTAAAACATCTTCATCAATGTGTCAAGAATGTGCAGTGAGAAATAAGCACAGTGTGTTAAATGGTCTTGTCTATTTCTGGTTTTAACTGTTGGGGCTTGCTGACAATTCTTTGCTGTATCATAATTACATACTATGTGATTGGCCCTTAATCCCATTCAATTGCTTGCCAAAGCACGGTCTTCTGACTTGACCAACAAAACTAAATAATTTTACAAAAGTATTCGGGAATTTAATCTTGACTTCCTTTTACTTAATGTTTTTGAAAAGTCCATCACTAATGAACAGAAGCTAATTAATTTCCATCCCATTCCCCTTTCTAAGTCTATCCCTTGATTAATATAGAATCTAGATAACTAGAGAACAGTCTACTTGGATATTATTAGATGTATTTTCCCCTTGGAAAGTGTCCCTGAAATATTTTTTTATTCAGCAATATTTGTTTAGATCTTAAAATATTTTGAGGAATGAAGCTCACTACTACAAGGATTTTGAGAATGAAACTCACTATTACAAGGATTTTGAGAACAGTGCACATTACTTTAAGCTATGTTTTCTCTATTAGAACTCTTAGAAAAAATTCATTATGATTTTAGCATCAGGAACACTCTGCCTCTTCTGAGTAATTTTTGAGACTAAACTATATGTCCACCTATATGTTCCTCTTTGAGTTGTTTGTTAGGAAGCTTAGAAACGTGGTGGCCTCCATTCAAACTAGTAGGCTATTGAGGCAGAGTTTTGTGTATGTTTTATGTTGGTCTCAGCTATTGGCTAGAAATGCCTTGGGCAGTCATGTGGGCCTATACTACTTGTGGTGAGTCCCCATAGACATTTCTCCAACAAGAGCCAATGTTGTGGGGCTAGACCAGCCCTTGTGGTTCTTATTACTATTACAAGATGGACCTTAGTGATACCAATCAAGGAAATTTGAAAAACCAAGTTTTATTGCTCACAAGTCCTAAAGGGTACATGGCACACCCAGGGGCACACAGCAAAGTCATATAAAAAGAGGAAAAGCTCTGACCTGGAGTTCTGCTTTTTATTGGGGGCAAGGGTGGGGTGCCTAGGATTTTGTGGGCTTACTTTTTATTGGTGAATTTAAAACCTAAGAGAAGGAATTAAAATGTGGGAATGGGAAAGTGGAGGTCACTCAAGGGGTCAGTGATCTAGGTCATCCAGAGCTTTCTGAAAAGGACTTCATGGGTGAGGTGTCCTGGTTTTTTATCTAGTTGTATAGCTGGCAATGTATTTATTTGAGATGGATGTCTTTGAAATGGATGCCTCAGTAACCAAAAGTTTAATGTCAAGCGCTTACATTACAAGCAAAAAAACTATCAGGTTTTTACACTGTTAATACTAACCGCATCTTTGCTAAGTATTATATTGCTCGCCTTTTCTTCTTTTAGAATTCTTCCTCATACACTCCTTTTGTTTTGTTTTGTTTTGTTCCCTTGGGTGGGTTGTGGAAGTCCCTCAAGGGGGGAGATATCACACACACAATCTTCATCAGAGGAGTGGTGCTTACAGAAATTGCCAGTCCCCGTTATGATGGTAGCAATGGCCTGGAGAAAGCTGCCAGAGAGAGCAGGTTCTTCAGAAGAGCCTGGTGAGGAGAGAAGGCAGAGAGAGACTGTGGTGATGTAGTGTTTCCTGGAGCACAACCTGGGAGAAAGATAGAGGGAAATGGAGTCCCAGGGATGACAATATGTGAGAGGGGCAGGCAGCTTGGGTGGTTTCCAGCTTTGGGGCTGGGTTCCAACCTCTGCCCTTCCTTGAATGCACCCAGTAGATGCCACCATGTTTCTTGGAAATTAAGATAATGACTCTGACCAACATAGTCAGGCTGCCAACTGGAAGTTGGATGTGCCTGTGCGGGACTCTCACACAGATATCACCTTCCCCAGCTGTGTTCTTCACAGAGGTGCTGACCTCTACACACTGCATTTCCCAGTCCCCACTGTGTTCAGTCTCTGAGAGGCACTTTGGGAAGATTAGTTAGAGTCTAGTCTTGAGAGAAGCCAGAGTACTTCTCCCTGTGTATTCTTTCTCCAGGGATGTTCTCATTGATCCTTCTTCCCTTGTGGTCCTGGTTCCTGCCAGACTCCAGTCCTTACATCCCACTAACAGCCTCATCACCATGTCCTTTCAGCTGAAGATGGCTGTTGTTTCCTGCTGTTGCTAATTTCTGTGATGCCTCACTGCCCCATATTTGGCCACTCCTCTAAGTTGCCACCTGCATAAATAACTTCTTCTATTAATTCACTTTATTAAAACATGACTAGAGCAGTTTTGGTTTTCCTGGTAGACCCTAATAGTTATCTTGCTGAATTTCATGTATTTCCATGTAAGGTAACCTAAATCCTGTTGGAACACAGCAGAATCTGGATAGATGGAGAGAGAGGGGGGAGGAAGACAAGAGATAGTGGGGGGACATGGAGTGATGGTGGGGGGGGACAGAGAGACAGAGACGAGGTATTCTACGATTATAATGGTTGCAAACAAATTTCTACGGCGTAATTGCTTTCCAAGTTGCATTATTCAGACTCTTTGCAATTCATTCAGGTTTTCAAATTCATTTTTGCTTTCTTCATATTCTTTATAAGGTTGTTGTGAGAGAACGTGAAGAAATCTAACTTATGAAAAGAAACAATTAACTGTGTTTTTTGCATGATTATGAAAGTAGTTGCAATCTTTTAATACTTTCCATTTCTCATTTGTATTTATTTTCAACATTCTTCAGTCTTGCCTAAAATAACATTTCTTGCTTGCATGCTCTTACACTTTGAGACAATTCAAAAATTATGTGCAAAATCTGAGTTTTTCAAAGACACACTTGTTTCTTTTTAATGTCATTAATATTAATCATTCCTAGAAGTTCCTGATATTCACATGTAGGGAGTATAATGGAGATATTATAAATCTGTTTAACCTTACAGCAACCTACCAGCTGTCTTATTCCATATGTACTCCAGATATTTTTTTTCAGAATCCTTTAATGAGACATACTTGTATTATTATGTATGTATACATGACTTTAATGCTTTGTTAGGAGTTTACATCTTTTTTTATTTTTCATTTTTTTAACATTCCTTTCTGACATGCCATATGGCAAGAAAAAACATGTGATGTGTGAGTTGTAACTCTTCAGTAGCAGATGTACGTCCATCGGAGACCTCGGGTTTCCTTTAGTTAAATATTTATGTGACATTCACACCACGAACTGCCTGTCTCAACAGACAGCACTGATTTTTTTTCCTCTACACAAATCTTTTTATAATAAGTATATTGACAAAGGCAGCCACTCTCCATTTTGCTAAATAATAATTATCAACATAAAAACAGCAATTATTATAAATTATAATTTTAAACTTTTGAAACAGAAGACTTTCTCCTCCCTTAAAAACAAGGCTAACATTTTGTAGACTGCTGTTTGATAATTATGTATTGCGTGCAGCATTTATTTCTTTTTTCACAATGCATGAATTTCTTTCATCTCAATTTACTTATGATGTATACTCCACATCTTCCAATAAGATTTTGGGAGGAATAAAATAAAATAAAATACAGGAAAAGGGAAAAGCATTATGAAATTTTAAAATAAACTCAAGACTACAGATATAGGAGTTTCCAAACCCCAGACAGACTAATTTCCAATATTAAATGATAAATAATTGTTATAAATTTCCTGAAAATTAAGGCCAAAGAAAGCAAATGCTGTATCACTCACAAAGTATACTAATTTACATATCAATATTTTTTTCTCCAGAATTCGACTGGGAATTTATCTTCTATGACACTGAAAAATAGAGTAGAAAATATCTTTAACTGTAACATAGTTATCTTAAAATTAATTTTAATTATTCCAGTAATACCTGTTTAAGTAAAATTTTCCATAAGATAGAATCACTGTTTTAATGGAAATTCTTCCATTTAATATAAATTTTTCCTTGAAATGGAGAATGTGATATTAAATCAACATAGAAGACTAAGACATAAGGTGCAGACACTTTATTTTTCTTTTTTTTTTAAATAACTAGATTCAAATTTGGAAGAGAAAAAATATGTACTTATCAACATATTAGCAGTAGATTGTAGACATATAATTTAACCTTTCTCTTTTTTATCTTTATTTATTTATTTTTAGAGAGGGAGCACATGTGCATGCACACACGAGTGGAGGAGGCGCCAAGAAAGAGGGGGGAGAGAGAGAATCCCAAGCAGGCTTTGTCAGGGCAGAGTATGACACAGGGCTGGATCTCACAAACCATGAGATCATGACCTGAGCCAAAATCAAGAGTCAGAGGCTTAACTGACTAAGCCACCCAGGTGCCTGGACACTTTACTTTTTTTATGTACTCTTACTTAATACTGGAACAAAACTTGGAAAATGCATTCCATGGATAGTAAAAATGTCCATGCGGCTATCCTCAAGTGCCAATGTGTTAAAAGAACCTTTGTCAGGTGTTGAGGGCAGTCAAGACATGATGAATTCTCTGATAATTGCATTTTATTTAGATATGTTGCTAATGTGAAAGTCGTATGCTGTATATAGCAAAAGGAAGGGAGTAAAAGTCATTGTTGTACTTTAAATTTTTAAGAATTAGATATTTAATCTCAAAGATAATTCAGAATTGTTGTTGACATTAGGTGTCAGTAGTTGGAGGTGTTTGTACTCAGAAAAGAGCTTTGGATCTTCTTAAAGTGCTATGAGAAAATGTCAGAAGTATGAAATTTATAGGAGAAATGACTGTGTGAAACAAAATATTAGGGAAGTGTTAGTAGCTCTGTATAATTCACAGAATGTATAAATTGTGTAAAGAATTATATCAAAACATGATTAATTAAACCGTAAAGCTAAAGGAAAGTTTTGATGTTATCATTTAACATCTATTGATTTGAATGCTGAAGAACACACACGGAATACAAACATTTTTGAATAGGTGGAATTGGTACTGAGGTGCCTTTGTAGGCATCACTTAGTCACCCAGCCCATTCTCAGCATGAATCCACTACCAAAATGCCATAAATGTGAAGGGTGATGTTTTGTGTTTGTATGTTCACAGAACAAAGGCACTTATTCAGTTCACTAAAAGATCTACTGATTATAGATTAAAAAGTAAAAAAATATGAGGAAATAGCCATTTGCCAATCATTTAAGGTTGGGATTTTATCTGGGCGTAACTGATATAATAATATAAGCATAAAAGGTAACTAGTAAAGATGAAAGACAAATTAAAATTTGTACAGAAGAAGAAAAGAATGAGAAAATTCATGTCAATGTTTAAAGAACCATTTTGATAAATTGTCCCGTGTTAGTTAACTCAGGAGGCTAGTTCAAGGAATTTCTGGATGTTATAACTATGCAGAAGATAGCAATTAGTTTGTAACATTTCCAAGAGTAATTTTGGTTTAAATCCAAGGGTTTACATGGTAACTGACAAACAGTACCTTGTTCCATCAAGCTTTAACTTTGAACAGGTTTAAAGGACTAAGAGAAAGTAGGCCAATCCATTAGGTTGGGTAAAACTCCTCTTTAAACTATGTTTACTTATAATATGCAACAATTTAAAGAGGAGAATTATTAACAGCTTCAGTAGTTGTGACAGCAAATCTTAAAGACTTCTCTTGAAGGAATGATTCTAGCTCTCTTTATGTCACATAAATTTAAGGGCCTTAGAATCAGCTTTCTCGTACGTCTGTCCAATCCTACTGTACAGAAGTGCCCTACCCCTTCACTGCTCCCTTGTTACTAATAACTTGATTTGGAAAAATCGTAACTATGAATGCATAGTTGTGCCAAGAAAAATATTTCATAATTTTTAAGTAGTGGTATTACTTAAATTCATCTATTGTGTATTTCCATTCTGTGAAAAGTGGGATCACAACTAAAATATAATACCAGTTACAAACTCTGTTTCAAAGGTTGTAGTCTCCCAAACGACAAAGGTGAGGCACATTGGTAACTTTAACCACATCAACTATGAAGAAGACTGAAATAGCTAAATGTACACAAGACAACCACTAAAGTAAAAGTCAGTGGTTCACATGCACAGTGCAGAAACCTTACATTTCAATTTTCTAGCAAAACTTAACTCTAATTCTAATCTTTGGAGTTGATTAAAGATAAAATCAAAGTCAAAGGTGAAAGAGTTAGAAAGTGCTGCAGGAACTTGGAAGTCAAACTTGGTGATTTCCCCTCTCAGAAACAACAAATGACTCCTAGGTAGAGGGGTACCTCATTTTATTGTGATTTGCTTTATCGTGCTTCTCAGAAAATGTATTTTTTAAACAAACTAAAGTATGTGGCAACCCGGCATGGAGCTGGTCTATTGGTGCATTCCATGTCTCTGTGGAGACATGTGGTACATGTCTCTGTACCACACTTTGGTAATTCTGGCAATATTTCAAGCTTTTTATTATTATTACTGTTCTATTCGTTACAGTGATCTGTGATCAGATCTTTGATGTTACTACTGTAATTGTTTTGGGGTGCCACAAACTGTGCCCATACACGATGGTGAACTTAATCTATAAATGTTGTGTGTGTTCTGACTGCACCAATCAGGCATTCCCCCTCTCTCTCCCTCTCCTTTGGTCTCCCTAATTTCTGAAATAAAACAACACTGAAGTTAGGCCAGTTAATAACCTTGTAATGACCTCTAATTCTTCAAGTGAAAGTAAGACTTACACATCTTTCACTTTAATTCAAAAGCTAGAAGTTATTAACCTTAGTGAGGAAGACATGTCAAAAGCTGAGATAGGCTAGAAGCTAGGTCTCTTTCACCAGTGAGCCAAGTTGGGAATACAAAGGACAAGTTTTTGACAGAAATTAAAAGTCCTCCTTCAGTGAACACACAAATGATAAGAAAGCAAAACAGCATTATTGCTGACATGGAGAAAGTTTTAGTTGTCTGGACACAAGATCAAACTAGCCATGACATTCCCTTTTTTTCATGCCTGCTAATACAACAGCTGTTCTGGAACCCATGAATTAAAGAGTAGTTTTGACTTCCATGTTTTTTGTTTTTGTTTTTGTTTTTTATTTAAGAAATACATTTTGTAAGGCTATAGCTGTCATAGGTAGTGATTGAAATAAATTGAAAATCTTCTGGAAATGACTCATCATTTTGGAAGCCATTAAGAACGTGTGTGATTCATGGGAAGAAGTCAAAATATCAACATGAATAGGAGTTTAGACGAAGTTGATTCCAGCCATCATGGATGACTTTGATGGGTTCAAAACTTCAGTAAAGGAAGTAACTGCAGAGGTGGTGGAAATAGCAAGAGAAGTAGGATTAGAAGTGTAGCCTGGAGATGTGACTGAATGGCTGCACTCTCATGTTAAGCCTTTCAGAGATGAGAAGTTGCTTTTTTAGGGATGAGCCCAGAAAGAAAATGGTTTCTTGAGATGAAAGCTACTCCTGGTTAAGATGCTGTGAGGACTGTTGTAATGACAACAAAGCATTTAGAAAATTACATAAATAGCATTTGAGAGGATTGACTCCAGTTTTGAAAGAAGTTCTACTCCGGGTCAAATGCTCTCAAACAGCATCTCTTGCTACAGAGAAATCATTTGTGAAAGGAAGAGTCAATTGATGTGGCAAACTTCACCGTTGTCTTATTTTGAGAAATTGCCACGGTCACCCCAACATTCAGCAACCACCACCCTAATCAGTCAAGACTCATCAACTTCAAGGCAAAAAAGTTTCCACTCAGTGAAAGTTCAGGTCATTGTTGGCATTTTTTAGCAATAAAGTATTTTTAAATTAAGGTATGTACATTTTTTTAGACGAAATGCTATTGCACAGTTAAAAGACTACAGTGTACTGTAGACTAACTTTTATATGCACTGGAAACCAAAAAATTCATTTACTCACTTTACTGTGGTGGTCTAGAACTCAACCTGCAATATATTCAACTATGCCTGTGCTGAGATTTATAGAAGTATTTATTATGGTTTAAGGAGATTTAGCTTAATTTACCACTTGACCTTAATATGATTTAGTTAAAACATAGACATATATTTTTATATTATTTGTGAGGTAAAATAATTTTTGCTCAGCTATAGTAATGTTCCCTTTTGTTCTGACAAAAAAAGAAAAAAGAAAAGAAGAGAGAGGGAGGAAGAAGGAAAGAAATTTGAAAGTTCTCTTAATGAAACAACATGTAGACACATTATATTTCATTATGTATCAGCCTAGTATTTGTGCAAATGAAAAATTTGTTAGTAAAATATCCCAAAAGATAAGCGCACAGAAGGAATGACGGAAGCCAGACAATTTGTGCCTGCACTTCAATCAGGAAAGTCAGAGCAGTGAGCTAAATTAGAGACAAGGATGACAAATTGAGGTGGGAATTTTAAAATTTTAAATATACACTTCTGGCTTTCATAACGCAGAAATATTTGTTTATTTGCTTCCCTCATCGCTGTTAGAATTGATCTTTTCCACATCTTCCTTGGATTTCTTTATCTTTTTGCACCCCTTCTGAAAGGGAACAAGAACTCCAGTCTTGAATCGCCTTCCTCCACAGAGCCAAGATATACTCTAAGAACTTTCTGGGGAACTCCCAGTTGCTGGAAAATAAGTTAAAATCTGGCAAATGGATTTATCAAGTGTTACAAAATTTAAAATATAGATGTTAAAAGCTTAATACCCACTGCAACATTAGCACCATTTCCTTGATCATATTAATGGCATAGACTAGACATTACTCTAATAACCATCTTGGTTCTAAAGCCAAAAGTACTTAATTAAATTGCCTTATATTTATAACCGATAAATGTGAAGCATAGGTGCATTTACATGTGATTGAAAGCTACATTGAATTATATGGCATTCTTTGGAGAGAATTTTACTTTTAGATTTATTTTTTGGAAAAAATCAAACAGCTGCTTTTAGTTTAAATTGTTTACTCTTGCTAAAAGCAATGGCAGTCCAGAAACATTTTTCTATCAAGGTTTATCTCCACTTGTTAAAGTTTAGATAAGAGACTGCCAGATTTTCTGCTTCAAAAGAGATAAGAACAAATGTAACCACAGACACTGCTCATTTATCACCAGCGTGTATGGTTTTACACAACAAAGTAAAAATGCATCTATCTCCACTTAGAAAGAGGATATATTTGAATTAGACCAAGAAAGAAACATCAGATATTTAATTTCAAAAGATAGCGGCACGGTTTTTGTACAAAGGAGAGAATAATTCATAACTAATACAATAATGAAATTTTAAAGATAAAGTTGATAAATTTTGAACTTCACTACATTCAGGTGTTTTTCAGGGTTTTTGGAGAAGTCTGAATGTTTTAAAACAGTCACTTATTTTTATTCTGTTGCTCAGGATTAAAACATAGTGATATTTTTATATAAGAAGACTACTAATATTTTTGATGTTTATATTGTATCCCTTTTGCTCAGCCACTAACATTTGTATGCACTTAAACACATAAATTATTGAGGCGCCTGGGTGGCTCAGTCAATTAAGTGTCTGACTTCAGCTCAGGTCATGATCTCATGATTCCTGGGTCTGAGTCCCACATGGGGCTCTGTGCTGTCAGTTCAGAGCCTGGAGCCTTTAGATTCTGTGTCTCCCTCTCTCTCTGCTCCTCCCCCACTCTCTCTCTCTCTCTCAAAAATAAATAAACATTAAACTTTTTCTAAAAAATGCATAAATTATTGAGAATTATTAATCATTATAGATAAAATAATTCTCAGGAATTATTGTGTAGATGGTATGGTCTGGGCAAGTTGTTAAGCACAGAGGATTAAAAGACAACAAATAAAGAATTCTAGAGGGAGGAGATATCTTTTAAAAGATACACTTAATCAGAATGTGGTAAGATAGGGATTATGGGAGAAAATGAGCAATCATTTTATGGATAAGGCAAGATTCATGGACAGGAGGATATTAAATCTGAGACTTGGAAAATAATCAGGGTTATATCGAATAAAGAATGATAAAAGGAAAGGCATTCTGTTTAAGAGGCATAATCAAAGGCACTGAATTGTAAAAGAATATTACGAATCTGGGGATAGAAATATAGTATGACTTTTACCAGGTGGTGAAATGGTCTGGTCTGGGGGGAAACAATGTAGGAGATAGAGATTTGGGCCAGGAAATGAAGATAATTTAACTGAACATTTGGCATTTTAAGATGGTAAATTTCCATCACGTCAAATAGGTTACTATGGCTAAAATATCTTTGGGTAGCGAAGTGAAAAAAGAGGCAGATAAATAGACTGGAGGTGCATGTGTGTGTGTGTGTGTGTGTGTGTGTGTGTGTGTGTGTGTGGATAGAGAGAGAGAGAGAGAAGGAGAAAGAACAAATTAAGAAGGGTTTTGCACATCACATAGTAAAAAGTTTGTATTTAACTTCAACCAGTGAACAATCACTGAATTTAAGCTGGGAAATAACACAATATAAGAATAAGAACGTGAAGGAATCGAATTGCACAAGGCCAGAGGCATGTTAAATTGGCCTTCCCGTAATTCTTCCTCACCTTTTTAGTAAAAGCACCTTTCACTCTTTTTCTGACTCTGGGGGCAAGGAACATCCTATGCTACCTTGGCTGGGTTTAAGTACAGTATCCCTTATCTCTGGCTACAGTGAAAGGACTATAGACAGATATATGTGCTTAACAGAAGAAATTAAGGTTTCCCCCAGAATTATTATTTTTTTCATCCATTGCTGCTAGGGAAGAATTTACTTTCATCATAAGAACAAAGCCACTTGCAACCTTAGGACTAGCTCTTGAGGAAATAGCTGCCTGAAAACTATGCATTAGAGCTAAACACAGGAAGAGAGGGACTAATTCCTGATAGAAATTACTTACACCTTCATTTCCAATCATCTGTACTATTGGCCCCATTTTGTTTCTCAGTTTTGTTTATGAGTATAGCCCATGGCACCAATTGTTCCTCTGCCTTTACCTGTGCCCTTTGCAATGTGAATTTTCAGCCCCTTTCATTTAGAAGTGAATCCATTTTCCCTTTGAACTGAGATAGCCTTGTGACTTGCTTTGGCCAATAGAATGAGGTAGAAGTGACTGTGGGCCACTTTTTGAGCCTGTGCCTCGAGAGACCTAGGGCAAGTTGTTCTCTTGAAACTCTGCCGTTACCATAAGAACAAACCCAGAGCAATCTGCTAAAAGGTTGGGAGACCACCTGGAGAAGAGCTGAGTCAGCCTCACCAGTTGGTCACCAACTTGGCAGCCTATCTCAGACACCTATGTTAGCCCAGCCAAACATAGTTCATATCAGTAGAATTACTCACCTAACTCAGACTTCAGAGCAAAATACGTTTTAGTGTTATATTCCATTGAGATTTTATGATTGCTTCTTATGCAGCATTGTTGTGTCAGTACATAATTAATATAATAAGCTAATAAATTTTCTTTTTTTGAATAAGTTGACTGGATTTGAAATTCTGACCTGTCTAAATGAACCCTATTACAACTGGTTAAGAAGGCATGTTGATACCTAGAGGAGAGTTCAAGCTTAAAGTGCTATGGAATGCACAGGACATTAATATTAGAAACCAATCTGATAGGTAGTGCACAAAACTTGTTGTACAATTGGATATGGTTTGAGAAGAAAGGGGGCATTATTAAAAATGATGCTAAGTTTTTGGGGTGCCTGGGTGGCTCAGTCGGTTAAGCGTCTGACTTCGGCTCAGGTCATGATCTCACAATTCGTGAGTTGGAGCCCTGCATCCAGCTCTATGCTGACACAGCTCAGAGCCAGGAGACTGCTTCGAATTCTGTGTCTGCCTCTCTCTCTGCCTCTCTCTGTCTCTTGCTCTCCCTCTCACTGTCTCTCTCTCTCAAAAATAAATAAACATTAAAAAAATGTGTTTAAATGATGCTAAGATTTCAATCTAGAAAAATTGAGTGATTTGTAATTACAATGGAGAATAAAGAAGGAGAGCAGATAAGTGTGGCCTGGGGAAAAACTAAGCATAATTTAGGTATGTTGTATCTGATGTTGTAATGGACATAAAGGCAGAAGTGAGAGCAAGAGTACACATTTAATTTTTCTAGTGACTATGGATAGGTCAAATGCAATGGAGTCTGAGATGAAGGCATTGGGCTTGAAAATCAGCAAGGCATGATTGAATTTTCTAAGAGCAATTTCGATGAAAAAATAAAGTGAAAATGTAAGAAAAAGAATAATCTGCTTTAATTATTAACAGCTAATATTACATTCTATGTATTGACACCTATCTGTTTTGAAAGGGGGGAATACATATGCATTTACTTACTCATTCAACATTTATTTATTGCCTGCTCTTTGTCATATGTTTTACTAGGCATGGAGAAAGAGACTCTGATCATAGTCTAGTAAAGGTGATACCCATGTGTACCTATACATGAAGAACACTAAAAAGATGACAAAGGAAAACATTAAATATAAAATGCCAGATTATCACAGAGAAATAACCAGCTCTACCTTTCATAAGGCTTCCTGAAAGATAAAATATGAATTGGTTTTTGAAGTATGAATATAAGTTCTCCATTTGGATAAGCAAGTAAATGATCACTCAGGCAAAACAAACAGAAAAACGAAACAAAAACCAATTTGCCTGAAAGCACAGACTTGTAACATAGTAGGGATTTTGCAGGAGCACAAATTGTGCTGTGGAAGTTGTAATCCATGACAGCAGGGGCAAAAACAATGAGGTGAGGGACAAAAGCAGATCATGGAGAGCTTTGCACATTCCTAAAATTGAGATTTGTCCTATAGAGAGTTTTAGGAGTGGAAGACACTTAAGGCAAGGAGCTACAAGATCAGAATTTTGTTTAGGAAGATAGCTCAGAGGACAGTATAAAAAGAAGTAGAGAATAAGGCTGGCATAAAAAAAAGACAGTCCAGGTATAACATATTTTTTCAAACATGAGTCATTCCCAGAAGTCATCAGAATGGTTTGCATATCAACATATTACCTACATATGTCTCTGCTTAATGCTTTATTTTATATCAACTTGCTTTAACATTCAAGCCTATCCATTCAGAGTGAAAACTTTTTATCTTAAAATAAAATATATGACTTTATTTTTGTGGTTTAGTCTTACATGCCATCTAAAATAAGCTTCTGGGGGCGCCTGGGTGGCGCAGTCGGTTAAGCGTCCGACTTCAGCCAGGTCACGATCTCGCGGTCCGTGAGTTCGAGCCCCGCGTCAGGCTCTGGGCTGATGGCTCGGAGCCTGGAGCCTGTTTCCGGTTCTGTGTCTCCCTCTCTCTCTGCCCCTCCCCCGTTCATGCTCTGTCTCTCTCTGTCCCAAAAATAAATTAAAAACGCTGAAAAAAAAATAAAAAATAAAAAATAAAAATAAATAAAAATAAATAAAAAAAAAAAATAAAATAAAATAAGCTTCTGTACTACTGACGGCACATGAACAACCTGGAAAACAATACCCTCTGTAATTGTCAGTGATAACAAAAGGGACAAGATAGACACTAAGAGAATCACCAAGACCTGGATAATTGGGTAATGGTGGTAATATCAGCTAACTTTATATTGGACACTTTATATATGCTGAACCCAATTATAAGCACTTCACCCTATGAGGATATTGTTATTGTCTCCATTTTATGGAATTATCGATGGGAAATGATGCATAGAGTGTAGTAGGATCATAATCAGTATTCTCATACTGTTGGTTTTCTCTAAACACACACATGGATAAAGTAAAAAATCAATATCATTGTGAATAAGCCAACATGTATTATGCACTTGTATATTATTATTGCATATTGTAATGGAGTTTTGATGGTAAGTCTAGGCGCAAAGAAAAAAACATATTCTCCCGTGCTTATAAAAACTAACTTCTTGTCTTCCACTACTATACACTTCTCTGTGGAGTTATTCTTAAAGAATGGCAGAAAAATGAGGATTATTGAAAAATCTGATTGAGATAGGATTTCATAATCCCAAGAGAAAACTTTGATGAAATTGAGTTGGAATGTATAGCTTGGGCATACATCCTACCTTCTGCCAACCTGTCTTTTTCCCCACCCCTATTCTTTTGGTAAATAAATATTGGGTACTTACACTGTGAGAACTACTAGAATTATAGGACTAAACATACACCTCTCTACTTCCTGGAGTTTATATTTTATTGATACAAGAGAGACAATTAACAATTAAGTTAGATTTTTAGTATGTTGGATGACCATAAGTGGTATGCAGGAATAAATAAAGCAGAGGAAAACAATAGGGAAAGCCTGAAAGATGGGAATACAGTTTGTAATAGGGTGGACAAGAGGAGGTCTCATTGAGTGCTTTGTACTTTAACAAAGACCTGAAGGAAGGAAGTCATGCAATAACTGAAATAAAAGCATTCTTTGCAGAGGTAAACAGTGAGAGCTGGAAGGCTCAGCTAGGATCTTAGCCTACAAAGAAGTGGAAGAGAAAGAACCAAACAATGGCAACCACCCTTTAAGTTATAGTGAGTCCATTTGTTGGTTATTGTGGTTTATGATAACTTGAACTCTGATCAGGCAGACCAGCAACTAGTTCTTCATTAAAGAAAGCCAGGAATGGGTTTAACAGAGGAATTCATGGCATGAAAAAAGGGCAAAAGTGTTCTCCCTAATGCTAGTCTGGTTTGATGAATGAAAATTAGTTCCTCATAATGGTGGTATTGGGAGGCAGGGGACAAGAGTTTAACTTTTAAATGTTGTTGATGATTTAAGACTAGATCCTTTAGAGAATTTGAGTCCATTGTGGTTTTTAAATTGGATTACTAAACTTGTTTCTAGAAATATAAATTGTACAATACAAATAGTATTCATTATGTACACTTAAATAAGTGACATTAAATGGTCTAATAGAAAGAATAAAGGCAATGTATTTATAGATACATATTCTACCTTTTGCAACCATTTATCACCTTTAATTTTTAACTGAGAACCAGTTTCCCCTCCCTTTTGTAAAATTATATGTTATTACATATCATATAATCATATATCATCATATCACTTTGTACAATGACAATATATCTAACTTGCATTATAGCTGGACAAAATTCACATGGAAGGTATCCAATAAATATTTTACCACCACTGCTTTTATTCATAGGGTTGTTCTGAAGATAAAAACAATTTGTACATTTATACATTTAAAGTTCTTAGTATTAACCCTGGCACTTATAAAGCACAGTGTTTCATTTTCCTTTCTCTTTACTTTTAAACTGAAATAAGTGTTTGATGACATTAGTTTTACAAGAAAAGGCAAAAAAAAAAAAATCTCATTTTGAAAATGCCGTAAGGAAATCTTAGGAATTAAGCAGTGTGATTTAAAAAAAAAGTGACAAAAATAAACTTATGTGATATCCATTCACACAAGAAATAATAGTTTTAAAATGAAAGGCTGACCTCTTGACACACCACTAAAATATAGAATGATTTCAGGTATGAGAGAAAAAAAAATGGCCTATAAAGATCATCATGGAAAGATGCACATGATATAATGTTGAACATGCAAAACAAATTATAAACTAATATATACAGGCTGATCAAATATTAGAAACAAATATGTATTATTATAAATAGAATACTATTTGAAAGATATATGCCAGATTATTGATGTTTCTGTGATGATGTGTTACTTTCAATTTTAGCTTATATTGTCATATTGTTCTGCATTCTTTGCATTTTTTATACTTGTAGGCATGTGTTACATTTTTATTATAAATACAAAACTTGGTAATGCCTACACACACACACCCCTTAAGCTATTTGTTTATTGTGCACTGAGATAATACATGAAAGATAGCACTAAAGAACAAAACACCAATTCCTTTTACGCAGCGACCCAGCTCACAAAAATGCAAAGGGGAAGTGGTGGCTTTACCTTAATGAAGATAAAGCTGACATTGAGAAAGAGCAGGGGAGGGTAATTAAAGAGACATGCAGAGGCATGCCTCCACTCATGTTCGGTTCCTGACTACCAACACCGCTGCTGTGCATGGACAGCAGAGGCAATCTGTGAGGCTTACAATTAAGTAAATAAAGATAAATCTCACCCTTTATTCTGCACAGAATGAGAAGCATAAGGAGTCAGGGACTGAGGTGATAAGTAGCATAGAATTAAACTTCAGCATATGGTACCTACAGCCACTCAGAGACTTTTCAGAGAACCCAGCTAGAATTAAGAAAGTTTGTGTCATTTTCAAGTGATAAATTGGAAGTAGAAGATTTGGAAATGGATTAATATGGAGTCATAAAAAGTTTTATTCTAAGTTACAAACACAAAAAAATGTTGGCAATGGAAAGGGGAAAAATGCTATTTTTCATATAGAGGAGAACTCAGATTTTCTCTTTTAAACACTTTGTGAACATTTTGCATTTGTATATATTATTTTTTCTGCTTAGATAAGCCCGAGGTTGAGAGAGAACATTTGGAAAAACACAAACTCAAATTACCTGCTAATCCAATATATCATGTTTAATTTATTTTCTCCCTCAATTAAATCTTGTCCTTTCGAAGATCAACTATAACACAATCTGCAAAATCTCATAGCCCCTACTTTTATCTATATTAAATGTGGGTGCATGCATATACAATAGAGTAATAAAATTTAGTGAAATAGTAAGAATAATTTAAAATCACTCCTTTGTCCATCATCTTATGATGACAGATGTTGCCATTTTTGTTTCTAGCCATTCCACATTCTCTTTTTCACGTTTATTTTTACAATAAGCACTAGTATTTTACATGTAACCTCAGCAATGTAACACATTTCAGTGGCAGTAAAATGTATCTGAGTCTGCACTATATGTTATATCATTGTAAAGCTGGATATCTACTTTCTTGTTTTTAAGTATTACAAAATTGCATAAAGTACTAAGTATAATTATTATGAAAAAACATATTCATATGTTTTTTTCTCTGTATATACAATTGTTTTCTTACACTAGACAAGTTAGCCTCCTTGGCCACACTCTCTGCCCCAAACCAGAGTTGCTTGTTGGCAGGTCAACTCTAAATCAACATGTCTTCATTGGAAGTGTCTGTCTGTCTGAATTTTAATTTTGGTTCATACACGAAAGCACTGATTTTTTTTTCTTATTCCATAGAATCTTTTTTCCTAGCTCTATTGAGGTATCATTGACAAAATTGTCATAGAAACTTAATGCATATTGTGTGCCATTACTTACTGACCTTCATGTAGGAATTTTAGTGTATCTTAGTTGTAATCCTCAGAAGCATAATTATATTGATCAAGGTAGGCTCGGTCATAGTAATGCCATGGTGTTGAACAACATGAATATCCTAGTGGTTTCCGAGACAAAACCTTTATTTCATTTCTACCCACATATCCACTGCTAGTAACGAGGGCATGGAAAGGGCCATCCTCAGAACTAGCGGGGCTTGTATTCAAATTCTAGCTCCTCTTGGAAGCCAAAGCAGGAGAAGGTGTTCCTGTTACACTATATGAAGAAACCAAAATAGATGAATCCAGAAAGCAAACTACTAATGATGCTCCAATGACACTTAGGTTTTCATATGTTGTTGATGGGAGCTTAAATTCATGCTTCAGTTATGGTCATCTCAATAATCTGGTAATTTTTTATCTGAGGCTCTAAATAAATAGAGATTTTCACCTGTTTGTTAGATCTATGTGTTTCAATGAAATAGTTGGAGCATTTTTTTTTCCAGAATTGGGAAAGTGTTTTTTAAATAGTATGATTTACATTTTTTTATGTGAAGTATACAGAATTTACTTGAGGACTCCAAAGGATCGTCAAAGTAACAGACAGTTAATGTGGTAGGCTATGTTATTATTCACAAATGCCCCTCCCCCTCCCTGAGGAGGGATTACACTGTCTGTCTCACAGATGCAGACTTGGCCACATGACACACACTCATCACTGAACTGAATGCAGACGTGATGTGTGTTGCCTCTGGGCAGCAGCTCTGAGTCCCTTCTGCAGCGATGACTGGCCATGGTCCAGATTCAGGCTTTTCCATCAAGCTGAGTAAGCAGAGCTTCCTAGTACATTTAGAAAAAAATATCCTAAAAACAACAAACTCCTAACCAAGGGCTACAAAGCTCTCTGTATATGATCTGACTCCTGTCTACCTATGAACCCCATCTTCCATTACTCTTCAGACTCTCCTCCAGACACCAGGCGCCTTCGTTGCTTTCATTCTCCAAGCATATGCCACTCCATGTCCTTTGCTAGCGCTTCCTTCCCCATGAGGATGCTTTTTTTCCTTCTTCTGTTTTTGGTCTCTACTCAAACATGATCTTCAGGAAGGGAGAGGTCTTCCCGGATTATAGATGTAAGACCTCAGGCTTTTCTTCTGTCTCCCTACTCTTTTATTTTCACTTCTAAAATCACTGTTTTTATATTTGTAGAATTTCTTCACTTGTTTACTGCCTGAGTTATTCACCACTCTGTTCCTAGTGCTTAGAAAAGTACCTGACACATAACATCTGTTCGATAAATATGGGCAGGTTAAATTAATTAACAAATATTATAACTTAGAACAGGGCCAAGTTTTATATTCTTGAATAAATGGTTTGTGGCCTTGCTGCAAGGAATTTCCCTAAATATCAACAAGCAGAAAATGAATTAACTCCTTGAATTATATGCTTAAAAATGCAGAAGGCAGAACATACAAATACAGCAATAATGCTAGTATATCTATCAAAATAGATGTTTTTGCTATCTCATATAAAGAATATATATTCTTATATAAAGAATATATATAAAGAATATATATATTATATATATATATATGGCGGAGCATGAAAAATCTGTGGTAAAGAGCATGGGTTGAATGCAGTCACTTAATGGTAATCACCATACCTAGCTCTTAACATTCATTAACTTGCAGGTAAAATGAGGATATACAGATTATTCTGAAGCTGACATTAGAAATCTCTCATTTCTTAGTATAGTGGGATATAGGAAGCACTCAAAAAATATTAGCTGTTGTATATTAACTTTAATAAATATGTTTTAACTTGGGGGTATATAACACACCATTATTTGGAAGTAGATTAACTAATGATAAATATTTTCCAAATGAAATGTCTACTTAATAATTAAAAAGTTGGCATTACATTAGATATACACATTAAATTAAGAATTTGGCCATTATAAAATAAAACCCCCTTTCTCATAACTATATGGAATCAGAATTCATATAAGAAATTCCTATGAAATATCAGGCTGTAGTGGTACTTTTTAATATACTGCATTGTTTATCACAATAATATAAATATGTTGAAACAGTTGCTAGAAAAATTTTATATATATATATATATTTTCTTAATGTTTACTTATTTTTGAGAGAGAGAGCATGAGCGGGAGAGGGGCAGAGAGAGAGGGAGACACAGAATCCGAAGCAGGCTCCAGGCTCTGAGCTGTCAGCATTGAGCCTGACATGGGACTTGAACTCACGAACCGTGAGATCATGACCTAAGCCAAAGTTGGATGCTTAACTGACTGAGCCCCACGTGCCCCTAGAAAATGTTTAAAAAGTACTGTTCCATTTTCAGTCCTGCATAAAATCCAGCTCTTTCATAACTATCCAGTATCTCATCAAATCACACAAGTGTTACCTGAAGTATTCATGATGAGATAAGTATAATTTTGTCTTCCTAATTTCAAGAAGATATTATTTCAGGTTTTTTTTTTCTTGTCTTCTTTAAAACTTGTTCATTGTACATTTTCTTCCCACAGAGTATAGAAAATTGATTACGGTAACAGTATGCATAACAAAAAGTAAAATATATTTAAATAGCAGGAAGGAGGAAGGAAGAAAAGAAGGAGGCCCCTCTCCCTTTAATAACACTTCCCAGGAATTCCTTGGCCACAACTCAGTCACATGGCCAAATCTTGCTGGAAGGGTGGCTAGGATATGTGGTATGTCAGGGTCCACATGCCCAGCTAAATATTAGGGACTCTATTACCAAGGAAAAAATGGAGAATGGATTTGGGGGAAACACTAGCAAACTCTTTGCTAAAAGAGATTTCCTTTTCTGAAGAAAATATTTAAGTCTTCTTTTCCCTTCTTACTGACTATTGAGAATTGTTCACAAATTTGAGGAGAATACCTAGCACATAGCCTCACCCTGTCATTTCAATAAAATGCTTTTATCACTAGGTGAGTTAGATAATTATGTCAGTACTTGCTTTAATTCAGTATTATAATAATACGAGTTTGTTATCTCCCCACCCTGTTGCTGCAGGGAAAATAGGTTCTTTAAGGATATCCATCTAAAAACAGATGGAACAGATCTAGAGCAGTGTTTTGCTCCCAGAAAATCAGGCTGGCAGGAACTGAACAAGAAAGTGGGACCCAGCCAGCCAGCTGGTTGGGATAAAGGCCAAAAAGAGGTTACACCTACGGTCAAACTCAAAAACTTAAGTAGAATATAGCAAATAATGGAGAAAGGAGGGAGAACCATTTCAGGAAGACCGAACATCCATGACAGAGTTAGTGCGGCAAGAGACAAAGGAATAAATGAAAATAAACAAACAATAAAACAAAACAAAACAAATCACTTCTTTTTTTTTTTTCTAAGCAGCTAACATGGCATCTGTTTGAAGCACCTTAACAAGGAGGGAAGAGGTATTGAGTGAGCTCTGAGGTCACTGAGTAGCTTCGTCTAGAGGATATAGGCTGTATCCTGGCAGATGGAGAGCCAGATAATGACTGTAGGCATGGGCTGCCCATTTCATATGGCTTTTAAGCAGATCACTGTAACAGCACAGATGATGATGGCTTCAGGGAGAACCAATGTGGATTCAGCGTTTTAGGAAACTGAAGCAGTCAAGGGAAATGATGACGGCTTCACCCAGGGAAAAGGAGGTTGAAAAGAAGAAGAATGATGATTTTCAACGCATAATTAGGTGTCCAAATCAGCAGACCTAGCTGTCTGAGCTGTGGACAAGTGAGAGAAGCACGGGAGGAACCAGGGCTCTCACTCTAGTTTTGGTGGTTTGCACATGGTACTGCCACAGTGTCGTAGACTCTGGGTCTAGAGTTCTTTCTTGTCTAGCAAGAAAGTGAGACGCAGGATTAAAAGTGAGAGATGGCTAATGTCTGGGAGAAGACAAGAGCCCAGTTAAGGGCTCTTGCTCCATTTTTATTAGGATCAGAAGGCTTACAAACATGGTGATGGACATGCTCAAAGAGACAAATCTGTGAACATTAACTCACGGACATGAGGGAAAGAGGGTTTCGAAGATATATGGGGTTAGGGGTTTGGGTTAATACAAAACAAAATCTTGGCACCCCAAAGCCTGGTGGAAGGTTGTTTACAGCAGACATAAGGCACCGCTTTCGTGGGACAAGAGAGAGCAAGCTACCTCAGGGTCAACAAGGCACCTGTCTTTTGTTAACTAGCTTTGCCCTGCAGGGGTCTATAGCCATATTACCTGTTTACCTTCCTTCCTGTGAAAGCAGCCTTCTGCTATAGTACTAAATTGGGGGGGGGGGGGTGTTTCCGCCCTGAATACCTAATCTTGTTTACCTCCTATACCTTTGTCCATATTGGGGCCTTTGCCTCACTCTCTCTATACCGGGGCTTTTGCCCCACCCTCTCTATACCTGTTTACCTAATCTTGTTTACCCAAACTTGGTTGTGGGTATCTATGGTTTTCTAATTCTTTATGCCTTGTTAACCTATCCATGCTAGCCCAGAGAATTCCTAAGCTTACTCCCCACACAACTGAAATACAGAACAGAAAATAATAAAGGAAAATCAGGTTTAGAGGGAAACCGCATGGTGTGAGTTTGAATATGTTATCTGAAGTACCTATTGTACATCCAGGTGGAGAGAGGTACAGAAGTGTTTCTGAGTAAAACCCAGGAGAGCATTCTGGACTCTAGATCCACTAAACTCGAAGCATAACAACACTATAAGAAAGGTCCAAAAATTTCAATTGACTAAAATGCATGCCACATTATTGGGAGGCTAATAAAAACAACATTTTTTTAGTTTGTCTTTTTTTTTTCATTTTTTAACATTTATTTATTATTTTCGAGTGGGAGAGAGAGAGAGACAGAGTGCAACTGGGGAACGGGTAGAGAGAGAGGGCAACACAGAATCTGAAGCAGGCTCCAGAACCCAATGTGGGGCTGGAACCCATGAACCATGAGATCATGACCTGAGCCAAAGTTGGACGCTTAACCTGACTGAGCCACCTACATGCCCCATTTCAGTTTGTCTTTTGGAAAAAAAAATTCCACAAGGTCAAGTTTATGCAACTGTACATTATTAACTACATGCTGAAGGGATAAAACTTCAAATGGGCAGAGAACACATTTACTAACCTTACCTCTCTTCCCCATCAGAACTATTCATGAAGGAAAGACACTACACAGTGTCCAGACAGGATCATTGGACTAAGGTGGCTTTTTATTATGTTTTTAGACATGTGAATGTCCCGAGAATGCTCATGATATTCCAAGGCACATAGAGACAGAGTTTAAAGATTCAGACTGATGAATTAAGGTGGCTGAGGCATATATAAGTCATGTGTGTAATATCAGGTTCTGTCAGTACTATTTAATAAGCTTTTAATGCCAATGTATACACTTGTGTTTGGGAAACTTAGAGCTAGTGTTTCAAAGTCATGTGTTGTACAGCCGCAGAACATCCCTGGCCCCTTTTCAGAAAGTGTAAGCAATTCTAGTCTGCCGCACAACCAATCTTCTAAAACTGCTTTAAAAAATAGAATCACCTGTCGAGGTCAGGCGCTCTTGCAGATTCCTGAATTGGTTAGCCCAGCTGGTTTATTCCCACGGGTTGGGAAGGGTGGTCCTACGCTCTTTCCATCTTATGCAACTGCTTGTTAACATGTGCTTTTGGTTCCTTTGCATTTTAATTTCAGTTTTGCGAGAAAATTAATCCCCCAGCTTGTCCTTAGGAGGCTTCTTCCCAGTCAGAGATGGGGTCAGATTGCTAAATGAGCTGAGGAAGGAAGCCAAATGACATCCACCTTGACTCATTCCTTATGGAGGAGTTTGCTAGATCTCTACCTGGGATTAGCTCTCTCTGCCAGGCCTCTGTCCACATCCCTTTAGGCTATAAAGTAAAGAGGACTTCAGTTGTGTTGGGGCAGCCTTTTTAAGTTGTTTTTTTTTTTTAACTATTCTTTTAAAATTCTTTTTAAGTACTACAGTCCTTTTGAGGTTTTGAGTATTATGTTCTTTATGTTTATGATCTCAGTTTAAAAATAAGTAAATAATAAGATCAAGGTGTTGAATTAAAAAAGGAGTAAATTTTGTTTCCAGGACTGGCTCTGCTTCCTAGGTGTGTGACCCTGTGCAGTTTGTTTCACTTTTCTCTTCTCTCTCTCTCTCTTTTTTTTTTTCCTCTGTAAATCAGGTAGGTAGCATGTCTTTGCAGCTGTCAAAGTTACTGATTTCATGTAGTATAATGCAAAAACTAAATATGTAGGTCATATTTTTTTCTGGGACTGATGTGGCCGTATGTAAATATTATAATGGCCTTTGAAGGTTTTTCCCTCTTTTCTAAAACACCCTCTGGTATGTACAATAAAAGGCAGGCACCATTAATTCTTTTCTTTGCTTCAGAATAAATTCTGGGCTTCCCCTTCCCCCCAATACAGGACCCTTTAAATTCTTACCACTAAATGTTTCTCTAAGGTTCTTGCTATTTCTATCTCACAAACTTGATGCTTTTATCAATAGCTATATCCTCCCTCCCCCTTTTAAGATAAAGAAGCTTCCCCTTCTAAACTAGCCCCTTTACCCCCTAGCTTTCGACTCCATAGTAATTACTATTACAAGTAACTCCTATTTTAGCCATTCATATTGGAAGCTGAGGAGGCCATGGTCCTTTGAGTTGATGCCTCACAGAGCTTTGGGCCAGGCGTGCTTGAAAAACAGCTTGACCTCTGAATAGCTTCTTGCTCATATCCTGCACAGATGATGGCAACATTTTCTTGTTTAACTAAGAGTCTCCCCTTTCCCCTACGTTTTTGGGAAAATAATTAAATTAAATGTTCATTCACCAGAATAGAAGGAAAGGGTCAAGCAGATTTAATATTGAAAATATGCCCCAAATGCGTTCCTATTACAAGTTACTTGAACACTTCCTTTTCTCTAAAATGGATATAGTTGTAGAACTTGCCTATGGAACATTGTAATGATGATTAAATGAGATAAAACAGAGCTTGGCAAGTAGAAAGCCCTGAATAAGCATTATGTATTATTATTAGATCCTTTTCAAATACAATTAAAAACTTATGATGATAAAACATTTATCAGTCTTGCACTAGCAGAAGAAATAGTTTTTTTCATCTCAAAAATTGCTATTGTTCTCGCCATTTGAGAAGTTATGCTATTTTCTTGATAATAAATGCATCAACCTCTCTGAATCTACTAAAAATGTCGTAAGATTCTTGGGAATGTAAAGAAGAAGAGGCAGGATTAAAAAGATTAGGAAGCTGGAAAAATGGAACAAAGAAAGGGGAAGATAAAAGAAAAGAAACTCTAAGTTAAAAAATTAGTAACGCAATGACAGAAGTGTTTAAAAAATAGAAAAATAATATTCAAATTGGCAGGATTTAAGCTACAACAACATAAAAAGGTTAAGGAAAGATGAGCCAAAGAGCTCAGCAAAATCTTGCATTGTGTTCCAACAGCTATTTGCACTTCTCAGTTACCACTTTCAGGTTCTTGTTTTATGCGTGTCTCCTACACTTGTCTGTATTTATAAGGAGGATAGCAACTAAGTTTTATTTATTCACTGTTATATTCCCAGTACCTACCACAGTCATGGTGAATGATCAATAAATATTTGCTCTCATAAAACAAAAGTTTATGACAAAAGCTAGTAGAAACCACCTCCCCAACATGACCTTGAAAATATTCTGAAGATGTTACTATTTTAATAGTAAATAAAATTTAGCGATCGTATATGTCATTATATTTTAGAATTGAATAGAGGGACAAAGAGAACCTTGTAAACAGATAATTACCGATGCATTCATTTAACAAATACTTATCATGTAGGGCTTAGCCAGTACTGAAGTTAAATGTGTGGCGATTTTAAACCTAGCCTATATGTTCTCATGGAGCTTACAGTCTAATAGCTCTGACTATACATATATGCAAATATCTAATTAACTGAGGTAAGTGTTCTGAAATAGAAGTGTATCATACTTTCAGATGTGTGATGTGTAACTGGGTCAGGAGAATGAGCAGGGGGATAATTGATAACATTTAGGCTGAAGGATGAAGTAGGCATTAGGCAAAAACTAGTGGGTGGGAGAATAATTACAGTTAGAAAGAATAGGAAATAGGAAGGCTTAAAGGAAGGAAAGAGCTTAGCCTGTTCTATGAATGGAAAGAGTCTGTCGTAGCTGGAATGTAGTGTGCAAAAGGAAAAGAGGTGATGGATGAGTTGAACAGTCAAGGACAGACCATGTAGGTATTGGTAGGTCAGCGGAAATAGCTGAAGGATTTTAAGCAGCAAAATGACAAAGCTATATTTTAAAATGTGTACTTTAGAAACTGGAGAGAAAATGGCTTGGAGTATATATGGAAAAATATTTTTATATTATTGTAGTAATGAAGGAGAAAGAAAATGGTGGCATGGGCCAAGATAGAGCCACTGGAAATGAAGACATGTGAACGATGTAGGGTATATTCAGGCAATAAAACTGATCTCTTGGAGTTTGTTTGGATATAGAAAGGGAGACACAAAATAGATAAAAACTAACTTTGTGGATTCTGGTTTGAGTAAACCAGATGAATGTGACTTTTATTGAGAAGAAGATTGAAGGGGAAGAAGGGATTGGTGTTTAGTTTTGGATACATTTAATTTAGAGGCAACAGCACATCTGAGCAGTGATGTCCACTAGACAATTAGCTTTTGCCTTTGTAAGTCCATTTGGTACTTCAATTCTTTCCTGTTTAGCTGCCTTGTTGAACTGCCAGCCAAGTTCACCTTCAAGTAATGGCAATAGAAAGATATTGAAGCCCTTGAAGTTGAGAAGAGTGTTCTAATGTTTCAGAGAGCAACATTAGTATAGAGAAAGCTTTGTTTTTCCATGTTACTTTGGATCACAGTTAAGATATAACTGATAGAAGCAGCAAATAAAAAAGGGATGGAGAAAATGAAAGAATAAAAATGGGACATTGACTGTGGATGCAGACTATCTATGCTCATACTCTATGTTTGCTTATTTAGGGATGACTCATTGCACTTCATGATTACAAATGGATCTGGAAAATACAAATCATTATGACTAAGAAGGAGAGAGACTAATAACAATATGCTTTAGATCTTAATGTTGACCTTACCTTTGGGTACATGTAAGGACCCCTAGAAAACATCCTCCGGTCTTTTTTTCTCCCTTCCTTTTCCTCTTTTCATTTTCTTTTCTTTTATAAACTTCACTCATCTTTTCTCCCCCTTAGCTCTCCCATTTCCAAACTGGAAATTTCAGCTGATGAGGGGACATTGTGAGGGCCAATAAGACAGAAAAATATTAAGCTGTTTTGTCTTTTTTTGTCTTTTTTTTAGTTGTGGGTGGTGAAATAGTATTGCCTTCATATTTTTGTGTTGTCAATTTGCTTTTATATTAATGACATGAGAGGTCAAGTAGATGGAATATATATGTCTAGATAAATATGCCTCAATGCTTCTAAAGTATCTGAATTTTACTCAAACTGAGTATAAAAGAGCAAAACTTTGCCAAATGGAAGGATTGCTGGGAGATGTTTTTGGTTTTGTTTTTTAGAAAAGACAGATCATTGTAGATTATAAAACACAAGAGAAATCTCAAACTACATAGTTACCACTGCCTCCTATTCAGAAAATAAATATGCAAATCAAGTTTTCCTGGACAGTATTTCGCAGGTCTCTTGTGCTAACGGTGTAACTCTTGTCTGCATATTTTTAATGGGGTTCTGTGGTATAGCATATTTGAAGAATATGCCATACCCTATTCCCTCATGGAACTTCAAAATGCACATGATCATTCAAATGTCCTTGAGAACTCTGCAGCAAAGTGACCTGTATAAAGTATCCCAGCATCTCTAAAAGTTATTCAAGCCCCAACCATTTTGTTTTCATTACATATTTAAAGTGTCCAGCAGAATAGTGTTCCATGAGAGGCCACTTTGGGTAAAACTTACCCAAGTCATTGAAGAAATATTTCCCGTATTAAGAAATATCCATAGTTAAGAATTTCCATGAGTTTTCATGGAAGTTTTCAAGCCTTCAGAATTAGAAAATTCTGTCTAGGACCTAAACTATCTGAATTAAATATCAATCTTTTTTTTCCCCAAATTCTTACTCTCCTAACTGGAAGGACCTGAGCATTTCCTCTCAGAATAATTCTTTGAGCAACTGAAGAAAGATACTAAATCACACTTGCACCTTCTCTCTCCCCTCTAAAGATCCTTAATCACTGTTATCATTCCATTGTGCCAAATTCTCACTTATTAAATTATTCACTGTTTTCCTTTTATAGGATATAAAATCTTCGTTTTAGGGTATAATCATATATTCTAAACTATCCTGCATTTGAATTTCAGCCACTTAAAACATCAGAGTTTTGAAAACTGGGCAATATCTCTGTAAAACTTTAAAATATATATGAAAAAATATGAAAATCCATCTGCCTTTTCTCCCAATTCATATCATTACAAGATGTTCCCCAAGTTGAAGTCTCTCAGTTAAGAAAACTCATCAAATGAAAATCTTTTGTTAATTGAGTAACAATATTGTGAAACTTCTCAATGCACAGCAGATGGCATATTTGCACATAAGTAATGAGTAGACTGTTGTTGCCTCAGAATATTTTTGCAATAATTGATATGATCTTTTTCCCCTCAATGATATGATATCAGTGCTTTGTGGAAGAAACTCAGAAGGGAAAATGTTCACAAACAATCAAAACTGTATCAGGTTGTATGAAGTAAACACCTGCATCCATTAGCAAACTACAATCAAGTTCTACATTTTCATTTTTTAATGACTGCATTTACAAATATAAAGGCATAAACTCTTCAGAGTTAATAATTCCTCTCTTTTCCAGCTGCATGCTCTAGTGTATGAAATACAATAAACCATTGAAAATAGTCCCACTTACTAAGTCAAATCTAAATAATGTAATTAATTACATTAATTAGTTAAAAAATTATAAAACCCTAAAAGTTTTAACCCTCACGGAGATTTTCATAATTTTTACAAAACTTACATATCTCTGCATAACACTGATAAACCTTCAAAAATAGGGTGGATTCTAGAAATTTAAATAGGGTGTTATAAAATATTTATTGGGTATCATTATGGGGGAAGCACTGTGAAAAATAAATATACAAAGCTTAATAACAAAATAATGCTGATGAAGCTCAAAGTGAGTGGAGGCAGTTTGCACATTAAAAACAAAGCAGAATAAAACAAAACAAAATAAATCTCACGCGGACATAGGCAGACTCTTCTAACAAGTGGAAAGGAAGCATCAGCACACCCAGCAATAGGACTGAAGAAATAACTTCTAGATAAAGATGTTGAAGATGGGAGCACCTAGGTGGCTCTGTCGGTTAAGCGTCCAACTTCAGCTCAGGTCATGATCTCACAGTCCGTGAGTTTGAGCCCCACGTCAGGCTCTGTGCTGACAGCTCAGAGCCTGGAGCCTGCTTCAGGTTCTGTGTCTCCCTCTCTCTCTGCCCCTCCCCTGCTCATGCTCTGTCTCTCTGTCTCAAAAATAAATAAAAACATTTTTAACAACAACAACAAAAAAAGATGTTGAAGATGGATTCCCAAGGGAAATTCCATGACATTTGAAGGTTTGGGGTGTTACAGAAAAGCTTGGTGCTTGCAGGGATGGTTTGAATACAAACATGAAGTTTAAAAAGGAAGACATTTAGGGGCACCTGGCTCAGTTGGTTAAGTGCCTGACTTTGGCTCAGGTCATGATCTCACAGTTCGTGGATTCTAGCCCCACATTGGGCTCTGTGCTGATAGCTCAGAGCCTGGAGCCTGCTTTGGATTCTGTGTCTCCCTCTCTCCCTGACCTTCCCCTGCTCATGCTCTGTCTCTGTCTCAAAAATAAACATTAAAAAGAATAAATTAATTAAATTAAAAAAAGGGAAGACTTTTAGGATGTGAAATATAATAATGAAAATAAAGTGATGGGTGTTCAGGAGTCAGTTTGGAATTAGATAATATGTCAGATTGATAGGGCTTTTTTTTGTTATTCTTTACCTTTTTAAAAGCATAAAATAATACATATAATCTATAATCTCACACTTCTCTTGAATTATTTCCTTTGCCCAGGATTTACCATCTTGCTTAGATGTGCTTTAGGCAATAATATATTCTTCATAGGACAGTAAACTTTGGCCAAATTACTATAAATATTCTTTTTATCTTGAAGTTATTTTAAATTTCCCTTCTCCTAAACAACACACGCAATTGAGACATTTGTAAATAAAAGCAACTAGATAGATAGACTGTGTAGAATAAGACTTTTAAGCTGAATTTTACATGAAGGGGTTGTAATTTGGTAAAACGACATAGAAAGCACTTTTAGGGTTATGTAAATTAAGGATGGTGCCTGTGTAGAAAATAATGAAATATAACAGCAATGAAACTCCTGGACTAAAACATTGAGGAAATGCAAACCAAGGTGATTCTCTTCAGGATATTGGCAAACGGGACTAATTAAAGCATTACGGTTTGTAAGAGTAAATGAATACACTATATTAAGAAACTAACAAAAATATCGTTCAAGTTTTATTTATTAGACTCTAGATATTTACCCAGCTTGCTCTTTCACTTCATTGAGGACCCTGTTCAAATACTATCTCTTAAAGAAGCTTTCCTGGACTATTCTACTTAAAAAAGCAGAGTACACATTTAGAACGGAGTGTGTATATATATATATATATATATATATATATATATATATATATATTTGAATATATGTATTTGAATATATGTATTTGAATATATGTATTTGAATATATGTATTTGAATATATATGTATTTGAAATATTAATTGATACTTCTACCAGAAATACTGCTACCAGAAATAAATAAATGCGTATATTCTACTTAGCTAATAATCGTTAAGAAGACCAGATACTATTATGGTATAATAATTATAATACTATAATTCTAGAGAATTAAATACAGTAATCATCACTTGAGACAGGTATCTATGCCAGAAAATTAATCGAGCAACTTTTTTGGGAAAGAGGCAATATAAGTTGAAAAATCAATAGTGTCACAGAGCTCTTTTGGTTAGATGAATTGGTAATTTGTTCTTCCAAACCTGCTTTCAGTTTGAATTAGGCACATCTATTGGATTCACATTTATTGTGAATTTAATGCTTATTTTAAAGGTAGATACAAATTGATTATTTGAATCATTTGCAATTACTTCTGTAATATATAATGATATGATAAAGGAATTTAGGTAATCATTCATGACAACATTTTTCTTATATTAGCAAGTTATATCATAGCACCATTCTAGCAAATATGAAAATGACTAAATAGTTACATGTTACAGTGGAGGAAATCGAAATACATAGAGATGAATGGTTTACTGACAACCACTGATAATGCCACGGATACAAGTTTGGAATAAACTAATGCCTATTTGTCTTAGTTTTGGGATTTCTTACAACAAAGTATATGTAATTTCTGTCAATGAGATCATTGTTTTCTGCACTAAGCCCTAGAACAGATTCAAATATGTCCATGTGTATAATTATAATAAGAGAAAGGAAGCATTTTGATAAAATATTTTATTATTATTAAGAATAATAATATAATCATGGTTATAAAAATAGCAACTTTATTAACTACAGGAACTTTATATACAAGTCATAACCACAGTGTCCCCTTTTGGGCAAGCATCCAGCCATACCACTCAATAGGCAGCTTATCAATTTCCTATTTACACCAAGACAAACAGTTATAACATCCACAGTATTCCCTTTTCAGTTTCCTAAAGATAGAAACTTTCTGTGCAAATGGAAATGAACCTACTTAAAATTACACTGTCAAGATTTATAGGGACCAGAAAATGTTAACATTTTTCTTGTATTAGTAAATTCTTACTACAAAACTCAGTTGAACATTAAAAGATAACTTCTTTTTGAACTTTATTGTGAGAGGTATTGACACACAACTATGTCTTTTTATTCAAATTGACTTTTCTTCAAATGAGTTTGTCTATCAATATGTAATATAATTGAAAGTAGTTATATTTGGAACCTTAGTTAATCAATTTAAAGTTTTTAGCAAGAGAGTTTATTAAAATTCCTTACCTCATGATTTCTATATTGCAATACCAGTATTTATTTCTTAAAAAAAAAATGAAATGAAGATATTTAGAAACAACAACAACAACAACAAAATGTCTGACAACAATTTCTTGACAGTGCTTCTTTTTTCCCCCCAAGAGAATGTTGCGGCTATAACATTCACTTTGTATAGTACCATTGGTACCAACAAGAAATATTCACAGGAATAAGTGAAATACAATTTTGCTATCACATGCCATTACTGTTATTTTTCTTGCCTTCCAGTGTCTCAAATTTCCCACAGTTTGAAACACTCAGATAGCAAGCAAGAGCCTGTTAATACTAGAAATTGATTCAATATAAACCATTTTACTGGGGACCTGCCCACAGCAAATAGGTAAAACTTATTACATATTTTACAATAAAATTAAGGAAGTATACAAAAGGATTATCACCCCTTCTGCACGGCAGAGGCATTATGACAAATATTTTAATTTTACATTACTATTCCTGGAAGACATAAGAAAATGTCCACAGTGACAACTGCACATAACCATTATTCAAACAACCCAAACAAAAATAGCATTAAAAACTTCTAATTTAAAAGCTCCCTTCGTCCATTACTCAAAATACAATGGATTTTGGATAACTTGGATTTTTCATTTTTTATCATTTATTAAGAAAAGAATGCCCAGGAAATAGTATCTTTCACCAGAGAAAAATGACATTATTATTATCCATTGTCCTACCACCTAAAATAACATGGATCTTGTTCATCTTCCTTTTATTGTCAGTTCTGCTGACCTCCCTCTATTACAAAGGGAACTTCCCAAAGCTATAACTGCTTTGTGTACCATGTCTGATGTTTCATGGGTGGTATGTTTTCACCCTTTAAGAAAATGGAAAACAGTGAATTCAAAATATCTACAAAGTTAGCTTCATCTTGTATCTAGGGAATCCCTATCTCTCGTTCCATGGAAATTTGGAAGAAAAGTCGTAAAAGAAATATTTTAAAATATGAGTTTTTAAAAGTATTAGAATTTCATAAATGTTTTACAAATATCGCTAATATATGACTGAATAAAATTTTGCCAGTTCAGCAAGAAAAAACTGAAAAATAATTTTTGGACAATATACCTTTGAAATTCCTAGTGTTTGGATTAGAATGATATATCATATAAGGAAAGAAAAATACAATCAAATAAGATGGTGTGGACTGACAGCTTTTTGGAAGTCTCTTTGCTTTCCCTGTTTCTTGATACCAGCACATATCTGACCATATGTACATATACATGTACATATATATACATATATATGCAAATTGTGCAATAGACACATACACATATATATATGTACACATATATGTGTGTGTGTGTGTATGTGTCTATTGCACAATTTGGATAGGCATTTCTCGACTTGCTGTCCTATACTCTGTGGACTAAGTTTTCAAGTAAATTTAAGAGCATTTACTCAAGATTAAACAGTGTCCTATGAAACTTTTAGAGCATGATTAGGATCTCTGGCCTTAATTGACATTATTCAAGAGAAACACATGAGAGATATGGTGATACCGGATTGGGAGCATTCAAATAATCATTTTAAAATTTGTACGGGATGGTTTTGTGAAAATTCACAGCCTATCCTATTCGTCCTTGTGATCTCATTTCTTGACAAATACATGATTTTTTAGCTAATCATGTCAAATACAGTAATAAACATGATAATCTGGTATTATCAGACAGAATACAAAATTCAAATGAATATTCTCCAGGGCATTAGAAAGATGCCAAAGTTGTAAAATGAAATAAGACAAAATTTAGATACCTTGATAAAAATCTTTCATTCAGCAGATTTAACTCTCCTTTAAAAATATAACTAAATTCAGAGTTTAGACAAGCTAGTTTATTTCCTTTCCTATTACATTTTTTCCCCTTTACTTAAATAAAGTTTTATTAGGCTAAAAGAGTTCCAGGTTAAGAAATGTATTCTGATTTTTTTCTTCAATATGTACTGTAAGGCATAGTTTGATGGAAGTCTCTTTATAAGTCTTTGGGGATACATGGAAATTTTCCTCTGAAATAATCTTTAAAAATTCAAAGAAGGCGAACTACAAGCCAATCACCCAGCAAGTCTTATAATTAACCTACTTAAATACATTTTAAAGACCGAAATATTTTTAAGCTTCAATTACACAATTATCTAAGACTAGTAAAAAGTATTTTAGGAAAGTAGATCTAAAAATATCTTTCATAAATAAGTGTCCCTAAATTTGAAGGAAAGAAATAATACTAATACACATATTACCCTCTTCCTTTTAAGAATTATAAACTACACAATGACTAGGATGATAAATATGTTTAAACACCTAGATTAGGCATTACTTAACTTTGTGGGTCATGACCACACCTTAAATGCCAACCAGTAGAAATCATCTGCAGATTATTTCTAGAGAATGAGCTGGTCACTTCTGTCTTGCACCTTTCCTTAAATTTTCTACTGGTCTTTAGACATTTATAGTTTCCTCTTAAGGACAAACTGTATAGGTAAGCACTCAAAATATTTAGAGGCTACATTAGATATACCACGATTTGAACTCTAGTGCATGCACATGTGCACCCAGGTAGGATTATATGGGTACATGATTTCATAAAAAGTATGTGTACCAGTATTACAAGATACACAGTGAGGAGGAATGAATGAAATATAGTGTATTGCGTATGAAAGGTAATATAATTTAATATAGAGCTACAGTTTAAGGGCACTGGTATAAATTGTCTTTGTGAGGTTAAAATAATGTTTAACTCATGGTTTATTCATTATTAAGAAATTAATCTTGGAAAGCAGCGTAGAGAGAGTAATTGAACTTTTCCATTAAATCTTTTATCATCCAGCAATTATACCTTTGCAGTTTTTAATCCATTCAAGTATCTTCAGGAGATATGTTACTACACTTGCATGTACCTTAATTCACTTCAACATTTACAAAATAACACTGACAAACGAAACGACAGAAAACACCCATAAATATTAATGAGTATCTTAACAAACATGACACTCAAGTAGTTGTCTCAGGATTGTTTTCAGTGACATTTTAATTCCATGTTCTCCGAAATCTTCATGTAAAAGGAAATTGTACTGATGCAAGCTTCAAACACAGTTACATCAGCTATGACTGTGGTATCTTATATGTTAATATAATTTTGTGTATCCATTTTGCATAATATGCTACTCGGACAAAAATGCCAGGACGATTTGGAATGGCACATCCACGACCAGGAACAATGACACCAAGAACCATTCTCATTTTATGTTGTTCACAAACAAGTGGGCCACCATAATCTCCCTAGGAAGAAGACGTGCAACAATAACAACAAAAAAGTATTATTTTACAAACAAAAATTAGTAATTCATTAATATTTTCTATATAGATTGATATCTCAAATATACACATCTACACAAAAAGAATAACTGCAGCTATGAAGACGGAAATAGATGTTCTAAACCTTTGGTTGTATTTCTACAGAATTAGTCATGTAAAACTGAGAGAAGTACAAAAGTTCTCTATCGTGTTCTATCGTGTGTAGTATCCATTTAAGAATGACT
This sequence comes from Panthera tigris, assembly GCF_018350195.1. Taxonomy (NCBI): domain Eukaryota; kingdom Metazoa; phylum Chordata; class Mammalia; order Carnivora; family Felidae; genus Panthera; species Panthera tigris. Next base: position 85,192,354 of record NC_056661.1, read on the forward strand.
TGTCTTATACAAAATATTCACTCATCTTTCTTTATGTTTATTTATTTTAAGAGAGAGAGCAAGCAGGGGAGGGGCAGAGAGAGAGAGGGTGAGAGAGGGAGAATCCCAAGGTTGCTCCGTGCTGATAGCACAGTAGGTGAGAGGCCAAAACCAAGGGTTGGATGCTAACAGACTGAGCCCCTAAGGTGCCCCTTCACTCATCTTCTAAAGTGGGTTTTGTCTTTGTTGAATGCGGACTAGTTAACACAAAGCCACTGATAGCTACTTAGAAGGTAGACTTTATATTTACTTTTCTTTTCTTCTGATGTTCAGAATATGTTTAACATAGAAAATTTAGAAAATGTAGAAAAATACAAGTACTTTTGTACCACACCTGTAATCATACAGGTTATGATTAATGCATATGATTAAATTGCATTAAATCTTCTTTTATTTCTAAAGCTTTTTGTTTTTCTTCCTTCTGTCTTGTCCCCAGAATTATTTTAACAAGTTAAATATAAATTGTAATTGATAAAATAATTTTATTTACTGTTCAGAAATTACTTTTCTTGGCATAAAGAAAGAATACTCCTGTATTTCCTGTTGGTGTTGGTAATTAAATTTATATATATATTTTTTATATTTCATACTCCCCTTCGTGGAAGGTAGCCTGTGATTTCATGACCTTTCTCTCTTTCTTTTCTTCTTTTTGTGCAAATGCCTATTATATTAAAGCATAGGTGCTTACCCTGTTTTTATCATCAGATGATAGAAGAAAGATGAATAGATTGATAGACTGATTTTTGTGTTATGTTTTTATAAAAATGTATATATTTATGCTTGTTATTATGTATAATCATTACAAATGTGCTGCATCATTTACATGTACCATGTAGCCTCCTAAGACTGCAGTGACTGGCTTTTGGCACCTCTTGTGTGAAGAAGAGTGTTTAGGACTATCTAAAATTTCCCATAACAGTGATGTGCTGAGATAAAACTAGACTACTGAAAATTTAGTTTTGAAAATACAGGTGTAAGAGAGCTATCAGCATTATATGATGGTGAAGCTGGTGATAAAACAGCAAGGGAAATATGTTAGTCTAAGAGATTTCATATAAGCTATGCCACATGACTTAATAAATCTGAAGTTTTACCATTGATTACTGATACAAACTCTTCAAAGCAATTCACTTTGGAAGACTTTCACTAAATGTGATTCCATTGCTATTATACAAACATTTGGGAGATTTTCTTCAACTGTTTAGATTTCAGTGGCTTCAGGGATTATATTACCTCGTTTTAAATATAAATCATATTAAAAAAAACATTCTAGAGGATAAATACATTTTTGAGACATGGCAGAATCAATTTAAAATTGTCTTGTCAATATGGATAAAAAATAGGGGCACCTGGTTGGCTCAGTTGATTAAGTGTCCGACTTTGGCCCAGGTCATGATACTGTGCTTTGTAGATTCGAGCCCTGCATCGAGCTCTGTACTGACAGCTTGGAGCCCAGAGCCTGCTTCAGATTCTGTGTCTCTCTCTCTCTCTGCCCCTCCCCTGCTTGCACTCTCTCTGTCTACCAAAAATAAGTAAACATTTAAAAAATTGTTTAAAATATGGATAAAATACATATATGATAGTGTAATGAATAATTCAATTCAGTGATAAAGTTAGGAATCTTAGAATATATAGATGATAAATCAGACTGCAGGCTGTTCCTGATAAGCAGTTGCGAAACATTTTGAGTAATGGCAGTAGGGCGGGAGAAGTGCATAGCTTCTTAAATGGTCGTGAAGATTGGATTGAGCTCAAAACTTTGTGTTTACTTAGTGTAAGTAAGTAAACAAACAAACAAACAAATAAATAAGTAAATAAATCTTTCTCCTAGTAGGATTTCGATTATAATAATGGACACAGTAATACTGATTTACTGGAAAAACACCAAATTTGAAAGTGGTTATAAACACATAATCTATTTCTGACAATATCATTTTAAAGCAGTTTTTAAAACTCTTCAACTTAGTAAATATTTTCTTTTCAGGAAGATAATATTAAAGCAATATATATAACACATGTATGTCAATACATATTTATGCTCCATATTTAGAGTATTTTCCTACATGTGAAAAGATATTTCATTATTGATTGAACTTATCCCATGCCTTACCGCATATAGTATTCCACAACTCCATAGCTCCTAGGCTTGGAGACTATGTCTCTTATATTCAAAATACATCTAAACATGCCAGTCAAAGGACACAGGGTGGTGGGACACCTGGGTGGCTTAGGGGGTTAAGCTCCTGACTCTTGGTTTTGGCTCCGGTCATGACATCACAGTTTGGTGATATCTGTGTTCATGATCTGTGCTATGTACACTGCTGTGTGGCGTATTCCTGGGATTCTCTCTCTCCCTCTCTCTATGCCTCTCCCCAATTTGCACTGTCTTGATCTCTCTCAAAATACGTAAATAAAATTTAAAAATATTAAAAAACAAGACATAATGGATAAAAAAGCAAGACCCATGTATATGCTGCCTAGAAGAGACTCATTCAGACCTAAAGACCTATGTAGATTGGAAGTGTAGGGATAGAAAAGCATTTATCATGCAAATAGAAGTAAAAAAAAAGCTGGGTTAGCAATATTTATATCAGACAAAATAGACTTTGAAACAAAGACTGTAACAAGAGACAAAGAAGGACACTATATAATCATAAAGAGAACAATTCAACAAGAAGATACACAATTGTAAATATGTATGCACCCAACATGGAGGCCCTCTAATGCATAAAGCAACTAATAACAAACAGGAAGGAAATAATTGATAGTAATGCAATGATAGTAGGGAATTTTAAGACCCCACTTACATCAATGGGTAGATCATCCAAACAGAAAATCAACAATGAAAGAGTGGCTTTGTATGACACATTGGCCAGAAGGATTTAACAGATACATTCAGAACATTCCATCCTAAAACAGCAGAATACACATTCTTTTCACTTGCACTGCACATTGTCCAAAATAGATCACATATAAGGCAACAAGTATCAACAAATTCAAAGAGATTGAAGTTGTATCATGCATCTTTCCAACCACAATGTTATAAAACTAGAAATCAAAGACAAGAAAAAATCTGAAAAGATCACAAATACATGTAGGTTAAATAACGTGCTACTAAAAGAATGAATGTATCAACTAAGAAATCAAAGAGTAAATAAAAAAAATACATGTAGACAAATAAAAATGAAAACACAACAATCCAAAGTCTTTGGAAGGCAGCAAAAACTGTTCTAGAAGGTAAATTTATCACAATACAAGCCTACCTCAAGAAAAAAGAAAAATCTCAAATAAGCAACCTACCCATAAACCTAAAAAAAGAGCTAGAAAAAGAAAAACAAACAAAACCCAAACCCAGCAAAAGGAAGGAAATATTAAAGATTAGAGCAGAAATAAACAAAATAGAAACTAAAAAAAAAAAAAAATAGAACAGGTCAATGAAACTAGGATCTGGTTTTTTTTAAAAGATCAACAAAATTAATAAACCTTTAGACTCATCGCAGAGAAAGAGCTTAAATAAAATCAGAAATCAAAGAGGAGAAATAGAAACAGACACTACAGAAACACAAAGGATTATAAGAGAATGTTATGAAAAATTACATGCCAACAAATTGGACAACCTAGAATAAATTCCTAGTAGTGCATAACCTCCCAAAACTGAATCAGGAAGAAATAGAAAATTTGAACATAATAACTACAAGCAGTGAAATTAAATCAGTAATTAAAAAAAACACTCCCAACAAACAAAAGTCCAGGACCAGACATCTTCACAGGTGAATTCTACATAAACATTTAAAGAAGAGTTAATACCTATTCTCAAACCATTCCAAAAAAATAGAAGAGGAAGGGAAGCTTCCAAATTCATCCTATGAAGATAGCATTACCCTGATAGCAAAAGCAGATGAAGACACTGCAAAAAAGAGAACTACAGGCCTATATCTCTGATGAACATAGATGCAGAAGTCCTCACCAAAATATTAGCAAACCAAATACAACAATTAATGATTTAAAAAACCATTCACCATGACCAAGTGAGATTCATTCCTGGGATACAAGGTGGTTTGATATTTGCAAATCAAACAATGTAATACATGACATGAGCAGGAGAAAGGATAAAAACCATAAGATCATTTCAATAGATGCAGAAAAAGCATTTGACAAAGTACAACACCCGTTCATGATAAAAACCCTCAGCAAAGTAAGTTTAGAGGGAACATACTTCAACATAATAAAGGCCATCTATGAAAAACCCACAGCTAATTTCATCACCAATACGGAAAAATTGAGAGATTTTCCTCTATTATCAGGAAGAAGACAGGGATGACCACTTTCACCACTGTTATTTAACATACTGTTGGAAATCCTAGTCACAGAAATCAGACAACAAAAAGAAATAAAAGGCCTCCAAATTGTCAAGGAAGAAGTCAAACTTTCACTATTTGCAGATGACATGATACGCTATATAGAAAACCCTAAAGACTCCACCAAAAACCTACTAGAATTGATAAATAAATTCAGTAAGGCCACAGAATACAAAATCAATGTATAGAAATCTGTTGCATTTCCATACACTAATAATGAAGTAGCAGGAAAAAAGAAATTGAGAAAACAATCCCATTTACAATTGCACAAAAAGTAATGAAATAAAGTATACTTTGTTAAGTATAAACTTAACAAAGGTGGTGAAAGTTCTTTTCTTTGTAAACTATAGCACTGATGAAAGAAATTATCAAGGACACAAAGAAATGGAAGGATATTCCATGTTTATAGAGTGGGAGAGCAAATATTGTTAAAATGTCCATACTATACAGAGAAATCTACAGATTTAATGCAATCCCTATCAATACACCAACAGCATTTTTCACAGAAGTAGAAAAAACAATCTAGAAAAGACCATGAATAACCAATGTAATCTTGAAATAGAAGAACAAAACTGGAGGTATCACAATCCTAGATTTCAAGATATACTACAAAGCTGTTGTAATCAAAATAGTATGGTACTGACAAAAGATAGACTCATAGATCAATGTAACAGAACAGAGATCCCAGAAATAAACCCAACATTATATGGTCAATTAATCTGCAACAGAGGAGGAAAGAATGTGCAATAGGAAAAAGACAATCTCTTCAACAGATGGGTTGGGAGAACTGGACAGCTACATGCAAAAGAATAAAACTGGAACACTTTCTTTCACCATACACAAAAATAAATCCAAAATGGATTAAGAAATAAATGTGAGACCTGAAACCACAAAAATCCTAGAAGAGACCACAAGAAGTAATTTCTCTAAAATCATCCATAGCAACATTTTTCTAGATATGTGTATCCTGTGGCAAGGGAAATATAAGCAGAAATAAATTACCGGGACTACATCAATCATCAAAATAAAAAGCTTCTGCACAGCAAAGGAAGCATTCAACAAAACTAACAGGCTACCTAATGAATGGGAGAAGATATTTGCAAATGACTTATCTGATGAAGTTAGTATCCAAAATATAGAAAGAATTTATACAAAATCAACACCCCAAAACCGAGTAATCCAATTGAAAAATGGGCAGAAGATGTGAACAGACATTTCTCCAGAATATACAGATGGCCAACAGATACATGAAAAGATGCTTAACTTCACTCATCAATAGGGAAATGAAATGCAAATCAAACCATAATGAGACATCACCTGCCAGAATGGCTAAAATCAAAAACAATAGAAATAACAAGTGTTGGCCAGGATGTGGAAAAACAAGGAACCCTCTAGCACTGTTGGTGGTGAATGCAAACTAGTGCAGCCACAGTGGAAGACAGTATGGGGGTTCCTCAAAAAATTAAAAATAGCACTACTGTATGATCCAGTAATTCTACTACTGGATATTTACCCAAGAAATATTGAAACACTAACTAAAAAAGGTATGTGTAGCCCTACATTTATTGCATCATTATTTATAATAGCTGAATTATGGAAGCAGTATTAAGGGCCCATAAACAGATGAATGGATAAAGATGTGATATATATATCTATATATACACATATACATATATACATATATACACACATATACATATATATGTATATATACATATATATACACATACACATATATACACACGTGCATACAAACACACAGGAATATTACTCAGTCATAAAAAAAGAATGAAATATTGCCATTTGCAGCAACATGGATGAATCTAGACAGTATAATGCTAAGTGAAATAAGTTAGTAAGAGAAAGATAAATACCATGTGATTTCACTCGTGTGGGATTTAAGAAACAAAACAAAGAAAAACAGGCAAACCAAAAACAAAACGTTAACTACAGAGAACACACTGTGGTTATCAGAGGGGAGGTGGGTGGGGGAGTGGGTGGAATTGGTGTAAAGAATTAAATACCCTTATGATGAGCACTGAGTAACGTATAGAATTGTTGAATCACTATATTGTACGCCCAAAACTAATGAACACTGCATGTTAACCACCCTGGAATTAAATATTTTAATAAAAATATAAAAAAATATTCTCAGTTTCAGAAATAATTTTAAAAGTACAAAATGTGCATAAAAATAAATTAAAAACAAAATGTAAAAAAAATACATGTAAAATAATGGTTTAACAGCTTGTCTATGTAAAATAGGGATAGGAAAACTGCCAAGTTGAAAGAACAGTTGCCTAACAAATGAAAATGTCCAAGCTCTTGAAACCACAAACTTTGACCTTTTGGTTTTTTAAAATAGAATTTGTTTACACACACACACACACACACACACACACACGCACGCACACGCGTGCGCGCACACTGGCTTAACCAAAAACACATTTAAAAATTTAAAACCAGGCCTGTATCTGCTAACAAAATTACTAATGGGGTTCATTTAGGGAGAATTTGGGAAGATCAGATAACGTTAGAAAAACATTAGAAAAATGCAAACTATTGTATCAAACTGTGTATTGAATACTTTTAATTTGAACAGCTGTCCATTAGAGTTCTGGCTGCATTATTTTATTGTATTTGTTTTTTGTTTTGAGAGACAAATGTCATCATAGCTTGCTGATAATGAAACATGGATTTTCTTACTGTTTAAAGTAAGTGTAGAAGAATAATGAAAGGTTATTTTTCCCAATTTCTGTCTCTTAGAACAAACTGGTATACAGGGGTTTTTATTTGAGAAAAATGGACCAAGATACCAAAGAGACAAAAAAGAAACAAAAAACAAACATGAGAAACTATGACATTTATTACATACTGTTTACTTAAAAAAACAAAAACAAAAACAAACACACAAAAAAAACCTTTTACCTCACATGGTCCTGACACAATATTTTCGGCACCTGCACATATTTCAGACTCATTCAGAGTCACCTTCCCTTGATGGTATTGGCTGCATTTCTCATTCCCCATAATATAGAGATGTGCTACTCGTAATAGGCCATCAGAGTTGATTGCTAGAATGGTGTAAAAAATGCACAGTTAATGAGCACAAGGTAAGGTGAGAAAAAGGAAACAAATAGAATTGTTTTACATAAAAACATATGATATTGCCTTATCTTTTAAAAATAGCTTACATCCAGTATAACCCCAGCCATAAACACTGCAAGTGGTTTTTTCAGGAATGGTGCATCCATAATTAGGTAAATCAATTGTACTAACAAAATCATCCAGGACAGCAGGCCTGAAAATGGAAAATACAATGATAAATACCCTTGATTGAATCAACACAAAATTAACACATTGAAATTTGGTGTTAATTTTTAATATGAGATTAAGAGAGAATAAACAGTCTTGTTTCTTAAAAAAGAAAAAGGGAGTGTCTAATCCAATGTAGGTAGTAGAGGTGGGGGTAGGTAGCAGAGAAATGAGTCATTTACTTGCTAAGTGGTCGCTGTATTTTTTAAACATTATTTTACCTATTAAAGTTACCAAATGATTACTCCCTAAGCTTTGGTTTTAGAGCAGGTTATTCAGACTTGGTCAAACTTCATTTATTCATTTTGAGAATTTTTAAGATGTCTTTGTCTCTTTGTACACACACACACACACACACACACATGACATGTGACATATGCTTTTATAATAAATTTACGTGAAAGAGAAAGAATAGCCACATGGCTAAAGAAAAAGCTTCAATAATTCCAGTGTGGGTTAAAAATACAAAACCTTCTCAAGCAACTAACCTAGCAAGCTTCAGTAATACCAGATCTGACCCTTCAGGCCCATATACCAGCTGGGACACATTTAGAACCTGTTTGCGTTTCTCATCTCCTCTTCCGTGGACATCATGAATCCCAAGCCAAGCTTCATAATCTTTCAAGTCTTTGTTTCTAAGTAAAAAAAATTAAAATGTAAAATACAATTTTAAATTGGGTAGTATTATTCAGACATATGATCATTTTAGCTTATAAATAGGGCGGATACATAACCTAAATTTAAAATTTGAATCAAAGTATAATAAAGAGCAACACATTTGTTATGAGAGATTCTGAGTGTTGCAAGCACACATAAGGAGAAAGAGCCTTCAAACTGCTCAAATTCTAAATGGCTATTTAAGAAAAAAACTCTTTTAGTCACACGTGAAAAATTCTCAGGTGAAGCACATCACATGAAGTATAATTTTCTGCAGATTTTCCTTCTTAGCTTTGTATATGTTTGGTTTATTAATGGGGATTGAGAATTTATACCAACAAAATCAAAGTGAATTTGATGAGAATCAGGAAGTAAGTTTACAAATGCTACCTCCTTAACTTTTCCTTAGGCTAATTCTCATTAAAAATTAATCCCAGGATGCTTCTGAGCCTGGATCTGCATAAGAAAGGAGAAGTGAGAATTGAGAGAAATTTGCTGATAACTAAGAAAAGGATTTCTATCTGGAAATATAGAGTGCAAGTAGGAGGTGGGGGGAAAGATTATTTACATAATTCTAGCAAAATTCTCTCCCAAACGAGAGTCATGCCAATTGTAGAAAGAAGTGAACAGAAGTAGTACCCAGTACATAAATATCAATTAAGTCAAAGTAAGTTTTGCAAGCTAAATCTAAAAACAGAAAGTACATAATTTGTTCAACACTTGTTGGTGAATCTGTTAAATGAATACACATTTTAAGCCTAAAAGCTAAATGGAAACCCTACATATTTTTGAAGGCTCAAAACAAATATTGGTTTCAGAAACACTTTACCGAGAAGGGAAACATTGTCTTGCGGTAAGAATCCAGCTTTCCTTTATCAATGATCCTCCACAGATATGTTTATTTCTATGAGAAAGAGGAAAGAGAAACAAGTAACATCTGCGCAGAAAGGGTGCCTGCCAATTAATGCAAAACCTATGGCTCCATTGTTAAAAATAAATGCATTTGAGAGGAAAATATAGAAATTAGCTCAGCAAGAATAAAATGAATAACTCTTTTACTGGAAGGATGATATTTGACGATTGAAGCATTAGCATTTTTTTCCTCATGTGATAACAAATACGAAATCATCTTTATTTTTGAGTAATGAGCCCTATCATTACACACTGAGATCCATTCCCACCACACATATTCACATGTGTGTGTATCTATCCTTGTGAGAGCAAGTATGTACTACAAATATAGAATATTTAGCATGAACAAAAATCACAAAAGAACGACAAAAACAATGTAGACCTATTTAAATTCAATGTCTGATTATAAAAATGCAACCCTGAGTTTTTACTTAAACCCTAAAAACTATCTGATGGCGGCAATATATATTTGGACATTATTTCCCTTCTTTCATTACCATTATTTATTTGTGAAATGTTAACTTTGAATATAGTGGAGTTTGAGTAAATTTGTTGAGCTTAAAGCAAGCAGTATAAATTTCACTTATAAAATTAAAACAATTTTATAAGACAAATCATCTAAGAAACTATTAAATATTTGTAGGGAATAAAAAATACTAGCACATTTACTTGATGATATCCTAAATCTGTAAATGCATTATTTTTTGGCAGAGAAATGGAAAAAAACACAACTTTCCCAATTTACATTTCCAAAGAGTACAGATGTTCAATGCTTCAGAGGGTAATAGAAGAAGGTTCCCAGACTAAGACCACAATTATTTATGGCCAGTACCACAGAGGAGGCTAAGAGTGTATATCGAGTTTTAATTTCTATTCCTCTCAGTATGTGTTTTGGAAGAATAACTAAACAGCTGTTTTTACTGAGGACTTGGATTTAAAAGAAAAAATATATATTTTTTTCTAAAAGTTTATAGTACTCTGATCTGATGGAAAAGAGTTTCACCTGCTCCTCTAAGGATGGAGACTTCCAGAGGACTATTCTTATTCATCCTCCCATGGTCAGTAATAAATTTAGAAGTATATGCCTCTTTTTTTTTCTGGAGTTATGAGATTTGCAAAGAATCAGTAACTAATTCATATATGTGGAATCTTAGAACAAATTTATCATAAAGAAAATGAAACACTCTCTCCCCAAAATTGACAGTCTTCATTAAATCTTTATATTTCATAGTCAGCTCTAATATTCTGGTGAGTTTCACAATTCTGTTTCAGTACTACACGCCTAGGACAGCTACACCACAATTATTGACATAAATATTTGTCAAATTTGGTGGCTTACTCTCTGCAAAAGGGCATATTAAAAGAAAACTTCAGGCCATCTTCTACCCAGTATCTAGAGTCTGATTTATATTTATATCAAATTTATGAATGCCATGCTTGCTAAGAATTAGTTTATTCATAAAAGAACTTCAGTTTCAAGTTGTCTTTATTCTACTTCAATATCCCTGATTTAATTGTAGCAAAAGATGTACTTTCTACCTCTACTAGAAACTTAGAGGTAAAGGAACATAGAGGGTCTTCAAAAAGAGGAGATATTTGAGTTGGTATTTGAAGAATGAGAAGTATTTTCCAGACATAAAATAGAGGAAGAAAGATACAACATGTAGTGAGAACAATAACCTAAAGGCTTGGAGGGAGAAACATGGAATGTCTTGAAAACAAGGGGAAATGGGGCTAAAATGAGTGTATTTTGGGATAGACTATATAATGAGGTTCCAAGAGAGATAAAAACAAAGGTACTTTAACATTCAGATTACCAAATGGTGTAATATATGTAATGTATAGGAAGTTGTAAGATCAGATTTCAACTAACTTCTATTTTCAATATTTAATTCTTCCAACATAACTAGTGATTTTAATTTTTATAGGAGCATATTGTCCAAAATGATTTTACTGAAAACATATCATGAGATATGAGAAATAGACATGTCAAGAATTTTTCATCCATGCTGAATAGTATAATAGCTAGGCTATCCAGCATCAATATAGTTGGTTAATCTTTTTCTCAATGATAGACTATTCTATAACTTAAAATTATTATTTTCATTAGAATGCAAATGAAAAAATTTAGAAATTAAAAACAAATATAAAGTTTCTGATATGATTACACATAAGCATGTTAGAAAATAAAGTCATAATATCCTAGATTAGGGAATTAATTGCATGTGTTTTATAACTGCTTCAGTGATATCAAGGTATAAGTAGATTCTCTGTGTAGTTGTGTTTTCTTAAAAATTAATGAAGTGTAGGGGCACCTGGGTGGCTCGGTCGGTTGGGCGTCTGACTTCGGCTCAGGTCATGATCTCATGGTCCGTGGGTTCGAGCCCCGCGTCAGGCTCTGTGCTGACCGCTCAGAGCCTGGAGCCTGTTTCAGATTCTGTGTCTCCCTCTCTCTCTGCCCCTCCCCTGTTCATGCTCTGTCCCTCTCTGTCTCAAAAATAAATAAACGTTAAAAAAAAATTAAAAAAAAATTAATGAAGTGTCACTTGTCATCAGAGACAGTGTCAACACATAGGGAACCTCCATGAACATTTAAAAAGGCACTGTCTCTGAAGGCACAAATTGTAAAATCCGGAGCTATTTGGCAAGCAGAATCTGGTCAGTCTCCTCTTGTGCCCCCCTCATATGGGTGCCTATATGGATGGTACAACCATCCTGTTGGGAATATGACTTTGCAAATAATTCAAATACATGTGATTTGTGTCTATTAATAATTACCTGTATTTCAAACTAACCATCCATCCTACATTTGTCCGCGTTGGGATTCCATTTACAACTCGCAGTTGTTTTGTTTTGGCACAAGATATTACGGGATCTAAAAAGAGGACCAAAGACAACATTTTGACAAAACATCTTGCAATAATCAGTGCCTCTCAGTTTGCTTAAAAGCATGGTACTTAAACAAATGTAACTACTGTAAGGTTGTCAGAAGAACATTTGGAGGAAAGAAGGTAAGTATTATGACTATAGTGTCAAAACAGGCCTAAAATGTTTGCTATGTTCATCTAAGTAGACAAGTAACATAAAAAAATGAATTAACTCAAGGTAGACAGCATTGCCATAGTGAGAGTGGCCTTGCCCACCAAGCACTAAGTATAGGCTCTTCATATATAACACTAATTGTTATTTCCTTCACAAACCTCTATACAAAATGGAAGAATGTTCTTTATAGTAGCCATTTCTGAATATCAATGGAAATCAATAGCCTCAATGAAAAAAAAAAACTATATTTGTTTTTTATTACTTCTTTTTTATGATAAGAATGTAGAGCCTTTTGAAACATGTTACCAGCATTGCATTTATTGAAATTGTATCCAGATGACAAAATTATTATGTCCAAATCATTAAACCCAAATGACATGATGCAGAATTCTTTGGCGTCAACTTTTTCCTGACCCTTCTCCGGATTCCTTGCCTTATCCTTTCTATTCCTGTGCATGGTCTAAAATTTCCATTTGCTTCTTCAGGCTGAGACAGAGCAGGTGGTCTCTTAAATCAAAACACTTGAGTATCTTCCTTCAGCCCAAGACATATGTGAAAATCAAAAACAAGCAGTTCTAAAAAGATTTTCATAAATTGAATATTAACCGAACCTCTCAGTTTGTATCGTCTTTTACCTAGTGGTGCATGTCAAGAGCCTTAAAAATAGAGCAGGTAGACACATTGCATAACTTTCCAACCTTCTGGTTTTATTTTTTTTCTGACTTTAGCATCCTGATTTAATTTAAAGGATGGTGAAGGTCCATTAATGTCCATTTTGCCCAAAATTATGAGTAAGATAAATGCTCTTCTCAAAGTTAAGTATAACATCTTATATTTTCTGAAAGAGAATTGAATTTTGATGTTCAGTATGTAGTTGCCTTTGTAACCCCTTTACACAAGCACATAGAGAAGAATTTAATAAAAACAAATAGCTTAACTTATTTTTATGACAGAAGTTAATATAGTGATAAGATATTTTCCATGAAGAAAATAATGACATAACTTCTGACACATAGAGATTCGAATATACTATATATTACAAAAGATTACTTACGGTCTAAATTGACTATTGTAGGTGTGGTATCACCTTCACCTGTAAAATAAATATATACATATATACATAATTCATTCATACATATTTCTGGTATATAGAACCAAAAGTATATATTAAAATCCAAATATCCATGAATTGGATAATTTACTAAAATTTCAACATTTTATTTAAAGATAAAATGTGATAGTATGCTTTTAGTAATAATGTATGACTTTACTGGGTATTAATGACTTTACTGGGTACTGTGAGGAAAGCCCTATTTTATGGCTGTGGAGACACTCAGGTGTGTGGTTTGATGAGTATTGGAAGCTTAGATTACACTGCTGGCCTCACGGAGCAGCCTGATTCTACAGAAATGTCCCAGAGGTGCCCAACATGATACACAATGAATATTCCATTGAATAGCACTAATGCTTATTATTGTTTGCTTGAGCCAGTCATATGGACTGACTGTGTTTTGTTTGCTTGTTTGTTTTTGCTTTTGTTTTTTTATTGTAATTTGGACCTTTTATAGTTTTTCTGAAAATCAGTTTTATTTTGTTATATGGTTGAGGATAACTGAAACACCGCATGCTTCAGAAAACTCTTTTAAGAATTCTAGAAGATAGAGGGGCACCTGGGTGGCTCAGTTGGTTAAGCGTCTGACTTCAGCTCAGGTCACGATCTCGCGGTCCGTGAGTTCGAGCCCCGCGTCGGGCTCTGGGCTGATGGCTCAGAGCCTGGAGCCTGCTTCTGATTCTGTGTCTCCCTCTCTTTCTGCCCCTCCCCCGTTCATGCTCTGTCTCTCTCTGTCTCAAAAATAAATAAACGTTAAAAAAAATTTTTTTAAAAGAATTCTAGAAGATAGAAATCAATGTCACTAATGGAAAAAGAGGGATGACAAAATATAATTGCGTTTTGTTGGAATATTTCAAATACTGATTCTTCCACATGGTAACAAAAACAAAAGTATGGGAAAAAAGAACACTGGGAACTGCAAGTTAATTCTAACTAAAATGTCATAACTTACTTTTTTTTTTTCATAACCTCCCTACCAGGGTTTAATCTCTGCAAAGAGAAAAGCTTGGAAGATGCTAGGATTTGAAAATACTTATGCAGTAATGAATGAGGCATGCAACATTTCCTGTAGTTTAATGTCTGACTGTTCAGAATTCATGGTATAGAGTTTAGTCAGGCACTATTTAGACCCAGCTGGTTGTTAATCCCAGGAAATGCCCTGAGCTCAAATAAACCAGCAGCAAAACAATAAGGGCATATGGATTCCTTTGTAATACATGCAAATTTGACTGTTATTTATGGGAAATCTCATAAGAATTAATATATGCTAAAGGGTTGTTATTTATGTTAGTTTTCCAGATCTAGATATTTTAAAATGAATAAGGGTAAAGGCAAACATATAAATTTCATTATTTCCCTTTTTAGCTTATCCTTGGGGAGGGTTTTGTCTTAGAGTCAGCTGAAGTCAGTGTTTTAGCTCATAGTACAAATTAAGATTGAGGCCAACTATGGTCATTAAAACATCAAGGATATTGGTTATTCCACTCCAATCAATCACTTGAAAATTCTAAATTTAAAAACTAGATATTTAGTCCTTCTGGTGTTGTGCTGAAAAACACTAGACTGACCATTCTATCCTTATTGTATATCAAGTTTCCTATTTTTAAGCATCAAGTTAATAGGTCAACAAAATACTTAGTTCATTATTGTAATTTACTACAATATTTACATTTTTAAAAATTTATAGATATTGTATATTTAGGACTTTAATTACTCGTAGTTATTATATACATATATTTCCATTAAACCAATATTTCTCATGCTTTAGAATAAGCTGAAATACCACTTAAAATCAGATTTCTGAAGATTCTGAATTGGTAACTAGATTATGAGTTTTTTAAAAAGCATTTAAAAGCATTTAAAAAGCATTCTTCTGTTGAACACTTTGAGCAAAACTTTGAGAAACTGCTCTCTAGGCCTTTTCCATTTTACCATCAAATACTATTCTTGCTTCTTCTTTTTGCTTTTCCCATACTATCTCCACCACAGGACTCAAATCTGAAATATACTTATTTATGATACAAATCTTTTGTATTGATTCAAGTTAAACTTGAAGGGAAACATGTCATTGATAAAGGGTTTACCTATGGAAGAGTAGGTAAATGTGTATGTGTCTACGTTTATATGGCCTCAGAACCAAATATGAATTCTTACTGAAAAGAACCTTCTTGTAATGTATTCTTAGTTTCAACCCAAGCTCAAAACTTTATGGACATCACATATTTCTCCAGGTGGATATCTATGTTCCCATTCTCATTATATATTTTAATATGAATATATATTTATTAAATTATATTTACATAAATGTCTCTTCTCTACACTGAAAGATAACTGAAGGTAAAAAAAATATTGTTTTTATTGTTGTATACCTAGCATGTTATAACATAGGGTTTTGTACACACTAGCAACTGAGTTTAAAATTAATAAGTGAATAAGTAATACAAACTGAGATGGAAGTTAAGTTTGTGCAAGGCACTTATAGTAATAGAGCTGAAATTCTTACCCTGGAAGTTGGAGTTGAAGCTCTTAACCACTACATTCTAAGTATTTAATACTGAAGATTTGTCTAAGATCTACAAAGTATGTATGTGCATAGGTAAATATATAGGCATTTCTACAATTTTATTTTTACATACCTGATAATCCTAAAAATGTATGTTAAGTATTGTTCTGTAAACATTTTTTAAAAAGAAATTAAAACTTTTGCATGTTTTTTAATACAAATGTACAGTGTGAAAATGATTTATACAGTCTCTACAGTTAAATAAATAAGAACTCAAATCTTCTAAAGATAAATTTTATTAGCCTTTCACCAGTGGGAAAATATAAA
The DNA here is from genome assembly GCF_018350195.1 of Panthera tigris. Taxonomy (NCBI): domain Eukaryota; kingdom Metazoa; phylum Chordata; class Mammalia; order Carnivora; family Felidae; genus Panthera; species Panthera tigris. The sequence goes on from NC_056661.1 coordinate 85,208,618, forward strand.
TAAATCCTGGCTATAAATATTAGTTAGAAAAATGACAGTGTAAAAATATTTATTGAAATTAATGTTCAGAATATATTGAAATAAAAATGAGTTATTTGCAATAGCATTTAATCACATACTAGCAACACTCTGAAGTCTTTCAATAGCACATTACTAACTTTTAGTTTTAAAATGTTAGTTGAAAATATGTTTTGAGAACTTTTAAATTATTAGAGTCCTGTGTCAGTTAGGTTTATAAACCAAATTACGCTTCTCTGAGATTCTACAGGACCATTTTACTCTGAACTATGTCCCGGTGTGCAATAGAACTGTTTTAGAAGCCTGACATTTTCCCTTCTTCCTAGACCACTGGATATTTTATTAGTCTCCATCATTCTTAATCATAGAGACATCACAGAAAGATACCACCAGGTAAAGCTAATGTTTATAAAGAATAATCCTTTAACCATTAAAAAAAAATTATGTGCCAGATAGGTAGGTTTCTTTGCTTTTTACTGCTAAAACTAGAAAGACATCTTCTGAAGAAGAACATTTTAAGGTCCTAAGCCAACCCTAATATGGGAAAAATAGAAAATTAGGAACGCACTAATTAATTTGAAAGGCTATGATTATAACTAATGAAATAAATATATGTAATATAATAACATATATAATAATATATAATTTATTTATAAGCATATAAGGTGTTTATTTACTATTATAGAGAATTTATTTATTAAAAATAGGTTGGGAAGTTACAAGTCACTTATAACCATACTAGATGAATATCATATTTAAGAAGTTTGCCTATTTATGATAAAATTTCAGAAATATGACTAGTGTTGGGGTGCCTAGGTGGCTCAGCCAGTTAAGCATCCTACTTCTGCTCAGGTCATGATCTCACGGCTCATGAGTTCAAGCCCGCGTAAGGCTCTGTGCTCACAGCTCAGAGCCTGCAGCCTGCTTCTGAATCTGTATCTCCCTCTCTTTCTGCCCTCCCCCACTCCCACCCTGTGTGTGTCTCTCTCCCTCTCTCAAAAATAATCATTAAAAAGAGAAAGAAAAAAAGAAACATGACTAGTGTTTCCACTTAAGGTAAGAAATTATCTGTTTAATTTGCCATAAATTATGTGTTTGTATTTCATGTTTTTTTTAAGTTTATTTATTTATTTTGAGAGAGAGAGAGAGAGAGAGAGAGAGAGAGAAAGAGAGAATGAGCAGGGGAGGGGCAGAGAGACAGGAAAAGAGAATCCCAAGCAAGGTCACACTGTCAGCGTGGAGCCCATATGGGGCTCAGACTCACGAACTTTGAGATCTTGAGCTGAGCTGAAATGAAGAGTCGGATGTTTAACTGACTGAGCCGCCCAGGTGCTGCTGTATTTCATGTTTTAAAGCAAACATCATTTCTTCATTTTAATCCTTTAAAATGGGTACTTTTGTTCCTATTTTCAGGGTACTTGCTACTGGCTTATGTCACAAGAGAAACATTCTTTTTTTTTTTTTGCGTTTTTTATATTTTAATTCCAGTGTAGTTAACATACAGTGTCATATTAGTTTCAGGTGTACAATATAGTGATTCAACAATTGTATACATTGCTCAGTGTTCATCATAATTGTATTCTTTAATCCCCTTCACCTATTTCACTCATCCCCCACCCACCAAGAAAAACATTCTTAAAATAAAGGGTGTCCTTTTGTAGACGTGAGATAGTTTAACATAATGTTTAAAGATGTTTGCTATAAACAGAGCTATGAGATATGTAGTCTAGTAAGATGGTCTTTTGCTACTGACACAGTTTTATAATAAGGCTTTTTCACTCAATACCACATGGAGGATATACTTCCATCTCAATATATATTATTCAGTGGTGCTCAATTAGGATGATTTTGTCCCCCAGGGGACTTTTGGCGATATTTAGAGATAATTTTTGAGTCTCAATATTTTTTTATTGACATCTACTGGATAGAGGCCGGGGACACTACCAAACATTCTATATTGCACAGGACAGCTTCCTACATCAAAGATTTATGCAGTACAAAATGTCACTAGTGCCAAGATTGAAAACTCCCAAGACATTTCTCTAAGCTGACTTCCAGGCAAGCTTTCCAATTCACCAAGTTTCACAGTATTGAAATATTTTAACTAGCCAGACCTTCACAAACATTGGGCATAAATAATTACTTTCTTATTTGCCAATCTTATTGGTGAAAATGATCTTATGCTTTTATAATTTAATTTTTCTATTAAGTTTTAATCGATTTTTGTTTATTTGTTTAATTATACTTATTCTTTAAGATTCATTTTCTTTATTTTTCTCCTAAAGTGTGACATTTTTTTCTTATTGATATATAGGAGCCCTTTTATATGAGGTATATCAGACATATGTATTTTACATATATCTTTTACTTTAGACACTGATATTCTTTTAACAAAATCATCTTTGACTCAGAAATGTGGTGAGAATGCTCTAGACTTTTTAATATTTGGTAAGGCACGAGAAGAAAATGAAAGCAATGTTATTTCAGGTCTGTCTATGGGTCTGTTACTGGATGGGGGCTTTGTAAGAGCTTTGCTATACTCACAGCCTGAACAGTTAGTATTGAGAGGGAAGTCTTTATGGTGCAGTCATATTGGAACCATGACCATTTATTGCGTATGGATTTCAAATGAGAATCTTCTGAGGAGGAAAATATTATTTAAAAGGTCATCAGAATGTCTCTTTGTCTACAAAGAGATGAAGAAAGATGTGTGTGTGTGTGTGTGTGTGTGTGTGTGTGTGTCTGCCCGTCAGTCTGGAATGCATCCCCACTTTAGGATTGACTCCAGCCCTCCTATATTTCCACCTCTGATTAAGGTATCAATTTAGTGGAGATTCAGTGTATTTAAAATATTTCACCTGAAGAAGATCACTGAAAGTACTTACAACGAGAAATAGGACAATAATCCCATGGAATGAGAGGATTTCCCGTGTAACACCAGGGGCCATGGGCATCATCATCAGGATTCCGGCAGTAATTCTTATTCAGCTTACTAGCATCTGGTTCCCAGAAGATATGCCTGCATAAACAACAAGCTCTGAAGATCACAAGATGCTCAGTTTGTCCAACAGAAACAAACTGTCACCAAGAAGATAAAATCCTAGCATGTAACTTCCATTATAGAAACAACACGAGCTTCTCTTTGGTGTGAATTTTAATTATTTTATTTTAGACTTATTTTGTTGTTCTTACAGTTTGGAATCATGTGCTCTAACTCAGGAATTTGGAATATGGCTAAGCGATTAGACAGATAAAATGATGAGAGGTTTTGTGATTTGCTTCTATTTAATAATTACAGTGGTAAGGTAACAATACCCCTATTCATAGAAGTGGAGAAACACTGCCAGAAAAACAGCAGATGGCAAAGAAAATCAAGGTTATAAAACACCTAGAAAATGCAAGCTATTGCAAAAGTATTTTTCATGTTTCAAAAACGTAAGAAGCATGACTAGCAACATCATTATAAGAAAAGACAGAAAGACACACTGAAAAATTAATAGTAATGTGCTAATGAAATAAACTCTAAAATATCATTGTTTATATAATTACAATAGATGATCTTTGGACAGATAACTGAGTAACACTTTCTCATTTTACATCTTACTAAGTTTATTACATAAGAAAAGCAAAAACTCTCTATGTTATTTTGTAAGGCCATGCCCACTCATATAACATCAATATTTGTATTTATTTAATGAGCTTAATACAGCCAAATCCCAAATGGCCATCCTGACCAAGTCATGAAAACTGTACAAGTAACTGAATTTGTTTTGGATTATCAATTACTACTATGCTTGATTGTAATTCATGGGTCATTCAAAACAACGGAAAGATCTTGGACAGGGAAAGTTGGACTATCTTTCCAAACTTAGGTTCATTCCCTGGACTAATGACAACAGCAAACACATATAGTAATTACTGTGTGCCAGATTCTATTATATGTGATTTACATATATAACCTTAGACCAACCTAATGAGACAGGCTATCTTATTTTTGAGGAAATAGTAATCCACAGAAGCTAATTTTTCTAAGGTCACATGGCTTATAAGCAGTAGAGCAGAGGTTTGAACACCTGGCTCTTTCCAGAGTCAGTTTTCAAAACCACCATTCCGTACTATGTCCTTACTCAGTTGTAGGTTATTCTTAAAACCAAAATGGTAACATGCAACTTATCATTCATCAAGTTCCTGCAAATTGTTTTCAAATGACTTTTAACTATTTCTGAAGGTCCAACCCAAACTCAGTGAATTAAGAGTTATAACCATGAGTTCCCTAAATAAACACTTCCAGTGGTATGCTGGTAATGTTTAAAAGGGCACTCTGAGATGTATATGAAGTCTTTATTTGTTGTCCTTGCTGATTTCTGCAGTATAAATTCTTCCATCATAAAAACGTCAAGTTCCCAATGTGAAATCTCTGAAGGCAGAATTGGTACACTTGTCTGTCACAAGTCCATAAAAGCTAGGTCCACCCCACCATATTTCTAAAAATGCCTTCAAAAATATCAGTGTTGAAATATAGCATTTAATCTTAATCACACTAATTCTCACTTAAAATTCTGTAATGAATCTCTTTAATACTTACGATAAAATCCAAAGGTTTTTTTTTTTGAAGTTTATTTATTTATTTGAGAGTGATGGAGAGAGAGGAGAGAGAACATGAGTGGGGGACGGGCAGAGAGAGAAGAGAAGAGAGAGAATCTCAAGCAGGCTCTATGCTATCAGCACAGAGCCCAGCATGGGGCTTGATCCCACAATCCATGAGATGATGACCTGTGCTGAAACCAAGAGTTAGAAACTTAACTGAGCCACCCAGGTACCCCCAAGTCCAAAGTTTTTAACACACCTTACAAGGCAATATATGGTCTTGCTACTGGAGAATTTCTTATCTGTGGATATTGACCGACCTTACCAAAATTATTTCTGATTTTCAACACTTCAATCTTTGGGCTTTGGGACAAGCTATTCTTTCTGCCTGAGGTACTCTCCTCCTACACTTCCTTTGACCAACTCCTAGTTAACATATATGTCCCAATTAATGTCCCTTTTTCTAGGAAGGCTTCCAGAGTGTGAAATCCATGAGGCTAGAATTATGTTTGAAATCCCAAAGCTACGGTGCCCAGTACAGTAGCTACTAGCCACATGGGGCTACTGAAGAATTGGTATGTGGCTAGTCCAAATTGAGAGATGCTTTAATTGTAAATATATACCAGATCTTGAAGCTGTAATATGAAAAACATGTAAAAAGTCTCATTGACAATTTTTCTATTGAATACATATGGAAAGGAAAAGGCTTTGGATACATTGGATTAGTAACATGTATTATATAAAATAGTTTTGCCTGTTTATTTTTACTTCCTTAAATGTGAATGTTAGTGCAGATTACATGTGTGAAATGCATATTTATGTTAGAGAACACTGCTTTAGAACTGTCTCTACTGGCTTGTGAAGTATATTAAATGAAACCATGTCATCCACTAGTGAGTACATTTTCAAAGAGAATAAAGTTATAATTAAAATAGGACTAGAGGCCAAATAACAACCTCTCCGAGCCCTTACATCCTTATTCACACATATAGAAATATCTTCCACATAGGACTGTGGTGGCCAAATACGATCAAATGACACTAACTTTTTTTCCTTTTATTCATAGTACGTATATTCTGAGATATTTGTTAAAAATCAGTTTTATGTCGCAACCATGTCTCAGATTTGCCACTTAATTATACAGTCTTATCAAGTCATACAGTTGCTTCCCAATATAACCGTATCATCCTTAAAAGTGGAGCCAAAACTTATGCCCACTTTTTGTTAACTTTTCCCATGGCACCTATCACAGAACAGAACACATAGTAAATGTCCAATAAAAAATGTGCTAGATTGAATTACTTATCTAAAGGTTTGTTACATGGAGGGAAAATGCTAAATTGAGTTGCACAGAATGACAAATCTAAAGCTTTTATGACCTTAATATAATATAGAAAAGACTAGAAAGAAATAGCAATGTGCGTATCTGAATATACTATCTGCTGTTATCACTACATATTATATATTGAAAGAAAGAAATTTACACACCTGTGTAAGTCTTCCATGTTCTTCTCCCACATTGAACATGTTAGTCCAGATCGTGTTTTGGATAAATTGCCCATATAATTTTTGCCATTCCCACGATAACAATCTAAACATAAAATATATGGAAGGAAGTCTAATGAATACAAGGAAGTATAGAACAAAAAGATTTTTTACAAGCATGAAAGTCAACATAAAAGTTAACACACTCTGAAATCAGTATAAGTCAAAGATACTTCTGTATTTCAGATTAAAATATCTTTATTTTCAACCAAAGTTTTCTTCCTCGAAATAAGGGTTTATATATCACACTACACACTTAAAACAATCAAAGAAAAAATTAAATGAGTGGCCCATAGGGACACTAAATAAATGAGAATTTTTGCAATGGTATATTTATTTCTCAACATTTTCTTCTGAAAAAATTTGCTTCACAGGAGAGTCACAAGAATGATATAATGAACACTCATATACCCGTCACATTTGTTGTGTTTTGAATTTTGTCTTCCTGAGAAAACATTCTGAGTCACTCAAGCCAGCTGTTTTGCAAATGCTCTTTAATTCCATTTTGTCTGATTATTTTCTCATGATTAAAATCAAGATAAAGGCAGGATTATGGCAAAGATGATATTTTGTCCTTTTCACAGCAGTTTATCATGTGATGTGACATATTTTATCATGTTCCATTATTGGTAGTGAGTTTGATAATTTGGTTAACTGATGTAAAGGAAAATTTGGGGGACCTTTCAGATTGAGTCAGCATCTTATTGCCAAACAAATGTTCATAAATGGCTTGGCCTACTTTGGTTGCTTTTGCATGAATCAGTGATTACTATGCTGGTTTTAAAATAATTGTTTTACAATTTCCTGCATTTCTTTATTTATTGTCATTTTTCTGTAAATGAGAATGTTTTCTTCTCCCCCACTACGTCTATTTAAGTATTCAACTACTACCAGTAGTAGCAATAAAATGTCTGTAGTAGAAGTGGTAATATACACATAGACTTATGTGTCCTCTTTTTACTCAACATGATGATCTATTCCCATTGCTGATTTTGATACTCAAAATTGTTTCAAAGTTGATTGATGGAAGCCATTTTAAGCTGGTTTTATGTCTTTTAATGTGTCCCATGTGGTTTTATTTTTCACTTTTTTTCAATTGAATAATTTGTGTTTTATTAAACATTGATAGAAATGTCAATATTTCTAATTTTTAAATATCACAAAAAGGAAGTCATGGTCTTCCAAACACATGAGTTGCAGTTCTATATTTGAAAAGAAACACTTTCCTTATTTTAAAATAATAACACACATTTTCAAAGTGACTATCGATTAAACATTCCTGATTTTTATATGAATGAGCACTATAGATTTGACTATAAAATGTTATCTACAAATATACATCAACATTAAGACTATTTGTTTTAAATTTGGTAAACCATAGTCTATTGTCACTGGCTTTAAATATGCTTTGTATAATCATAATAAATAGGTATAAATCCTAATAACAATTTTACATAAACAATTTAATAATATGTTCAGGAATCAGTTAACATAATGAAAAACAAATATAATAAGCATATTCAAAAGCCATGTTTTCATATCCATGGATCACATTTTGCAGTAGCACTATAAGGAATTTGGGCTTAAATATAAAACTAAAATAGGATAGGATTTGATACAGATAATATCATAGTCATTCCAATACACAATAAAATTGCTCTCAGAAAGCATAAATTTGTAAAATCTCATACTTGCACATATGCAGAATATACGAGTGAATTCATTTTCCTCTGACAGTGCTTTCCTCCCCTCCATCCCCCCCATGTTAGGAAAGTTTAAGTCTTTGGCTGTTAGGTAGTAAATTCTTTAGATAGACTCTTACTGAAGAAAACAATTGTGCAATACAGTATGCTAGTACTATTATTTTATACATTTTGAATTTTTGCACATACGCTTTCTGTGTCAGAGGAAGAGATGCTCCTAACCACCATCACCCTTTTATTTGAATACAGGCTATGGGACTTTTTATTTTAGAATAGATTTGACTTACAGGAAAGTTGTAACTTTGTACAGAGACTTCTCATATACCAGACAGTTTTCCCTACTTTTAATATATTACATCAGTATGATAGATTTGTCTTAAATATTAAGCCATACTGATGCATTATTAACTGGAGACCACATTTTGTTTAAATATTTTTAGTTAACCTAATATCCTCTTTTGTATTCTAGGATTCCACATGATACCACATTATGTTGAGTTGTCATGTTTTCTTTTTTTTTTTTTTTTAATTTTTTTTTTCAACGTTTTTTATTTATTTTTGGGACAGAGAGAGACAGAGCATGAACGGGGGAGGGTCAGAGAGAGAGGGAGACACAGAATCGGAAACAGGCTCCAGGCTCCGAGCCATCAGCCCAGAGCCTGACGCGGGGCTCGAACTCACGGACCGCGAGATCGTGACCTGGCTGAAGTCGGACGCTTAACCGACTGCGCCACCCAGGCGCCCCGAGTTGTCATGTTTTCTGAGGTTCTTCTAAATATGACAGTTTTTCAGGCTTTCTTCTTTGATGACTTTGTCAGTTTTAAGGAAAATAGGTCAAGTATTTTGTAAACTGTCCATTTATTGGGTTTGTCTGATGTTTTCCTCATGGTTAGATAATGGTTATAGGTTTTTGAGAGGAAGACATGAATTTTTTATAACTTCTTAACTTGCTGGTGAAAGATATTCCAGCCTCACCTTATACTCTCTTTGTCCCGGGCCTCCTAACATCATCAATTTCTCTAAGGAACTCTTGTTTATTTTGGGGATGGAAAGTAAGTAGAAGACAAGAAATCGGGGCCAAATGTGCTTATTTCTATTTGGTGCCATCATTTCTAGTTCCTTTTATTTGATAGAGCTAGGTAGTGTGTGTGTGTGTGTGTGTGTGTGTGTGTGTGTGTGTGTGTGTGTGTTTGTGTGTGTGTGTTTGTGTGTGTGTGTCTAACTTCAGTCTAATACCACAGTTCTTCCTTCCATCCATTCCATTAGTGTGAGAAACCTCATTCCAGGTAACATTGTGTTTGCCCATTTTCTCAATTCTACAATGTACACAAAATAATTTCAAAACTATGTCCCAATACTAACAAAAACTTACACTTTAAAGTTCAAAATCTATTTATAGTTATTTAGCCCTAAATATATCCCAGTGAGGCCATATACTGCCAGAAAATCATGTCCAGAAGTTAACTTAGTCTTTCTTCCTTCTCTGTAGTATTGGTATCTATTTTATATAGAGGGAGGCATATTGTTTTTGTTCCTCTTGAGGTCACTTTTTGAACATTGAAAACACTAACATTGCTTAATGGTTAAAACTATATGAAAATATATCTCAGAGAATTCTCATTTTTCCCTTTCCCTTTGCATCATTGTATTTCTACCCACTACCTACCATTACCAACGAACCCAATCTCATTAACATCTTGTTATGACTCCTGTATAATTCCTTCACTTTTTTTGGCAAAACTAATCAAATATATATTTGTAATATAAATACACATATTATTTTTATGTATATTCTATATATGTATTATTACATCCCATTTTTATTGCTAGTAGTACGTCTCTTTATTTATTACTAACAGAGTACCAAATATGTACTTTAGTGCTTTGCTTTTTTTTATTATCAATATATCTGAAAATCACTTCATATAGCTCACAGAAAATTTTATTATTCTTTTTGCAAATTTATAATATTTCATTGTGTGACTTTGCCAAAGTACATTTGAGTTGTTTTGCTATTACAGAAAATGCTGCAATAAACAACTCATGCTTATGTTTTTGCATATTGTTGGAGCTGTATATTCAAACAGTACATTGTTGAGCCAAAAAGTGAATGCATATGTAATCTTAATTATTGTAAAATTATGTTCCATGGGTTTTACCATTTTGAACTCCTAAGAGCAATGTATGAGAGTTCCTTTCCCCAAAAGGAAATGGATAACCAGCTTAGCAAAAAGATAGTGTTGTCAAGCTTTTGAATTCTTGCAAATTATATGTGAGAAATACAAGTCTCATAATGTGAGAAATTTCAATATTTATATTTATTTTTGTATTATGTGAAATTAAGCATAATTTCCTTGTGTTTGAGGGAATTTATATATATTTTTATATATACAAACAAAATACATAAAGTTATAAAGTTAAATATATATATAACTTTACATATATATATAACTTTATGTATTTTGTAAAATATATATAGCTTTATGTATTTTGTTCATTACTTAACTTTTTTGATCCTTTACACTGGTTTCAGAATTTTTATATATGAAAAATATTTCCTCTTTACCTATAATATGCATTTCAACACTTACTTCCAAATTTGTCTTTTGTCTTTTGAATTTAATATGGGTTTGTGTGTGTGTGTGTGTGTGTGTGTGTGTGTGTGTGTGTGTGTGTGTCTGTGTGTGTGTTTGTGTATGCTTTGCCATGGTAGGTTTTCAGTGTAGTTTATCATATTTTTATTTTATTGCCTCTAGATTTTGAGTGTTAATTAAAAATCATTTCACCATATATAGGTTAAAAAGGGATTCTTCCGAGTTTACTTCTAGTATCTATATGGTTTCCTTTTTCACATTCAGATCTCTTATATATTTGGAGTTTATTTGGGGGTAATGGTGTAAGGCATGGATTTAATTTTATCATTTTTCCAAATTATTACCTTATTGACCCATTATTATATTTTAAAAGTTCATTTTTTACTCAGTTATGTATAGTCACATTTTTAATATCATAAATCTCTCTAAGGAGTCTATTTCTCATTTGTGTGTTTTGTTCCAATTGCGAATTTATTCATTGTACTAGAACTACAGTCTTAATTACCAGCTCTTTATAAAATGTTTTAATATGTATAAAGTTAATTATCTCTAATCACCCTTATTTTTCAAGATTTTCCATAGTATATTTATGTATGCTTATGTTTACTCTACCAAGAGAACTGCAGAATCAGTTTGTTGGTGTCAGAAAAAGACATTGATCTATTTATTAATATCACATTAAATTTGTACATCAGCTTAGGTAGAATTGATGTATTCATGATGTTGTGTTCTCATATCAAGAACAAGGGATGTTTTTCCATGTTTAAAGTACACCTTTGTGGCTTTGAGTAGTGATTTGAAAATTTTATTACACAGATTTTACACATTTCTTTCTAAATTTATTCCTAAGTTTCCATCAGCTTTATTACTATTATAGATATAGTTTTCCCTTTACTTAAATCTTCAAACTCATATATTAATGCTACTTTAGTGATTTTTTTATTATTGAATTTAATTTTCTAAGTATATTACTATTTATATCATTTGCATAAATAAAGATCAATATGATCTTTTATTTATATGGAATAATATCTCCAATACAGTGTTAAAGAGGAATATGTTAACTTATCTTAACTTGTACTTACAATGTTACGTAGTAAAGAAAATATACATTCTTGTTTTCTTTTTTACCTTCATAAGAATGTCTCTAATGTTTCCTCATCAATTGTATACTACATATATCCCCATTAACTATATAATATATACTTATATATGTGTTTGTGTCTATACGTGTCTGTGTATGTGAGGATGTCTATGTGTCTATGTGTATATGTTAAAATGTGAATATATATTTTAAAGAAGGCTCTGTCTCAGCTTCTCTCTCTCTTTGTATATATATGGATATACAGATATGTGTGTAGAGTGTGTGTATATTCCAGAAAATCTCATTTGAATGTTTTTATGAGAAAGGAGTAAATTTTGTAACAGAAATTTTAAAATTTATTTACATTTATTATATGATTGCTTTTCTTAGGTCTAAGATGAATTATGTTAATGGATTTCTAAAACTAAGTCATTTTTGTTCTTAGACTAAACTCCACTCAATCATTATGTTTTATATTTTAAGTCACTTTATTGGGTGTTTACTCAAATTTCATTTAAAATTTCTATATTCACAAATGAGATAAGTTTATTGTTTTTTTTGCTACCTTCATCATATTTAGATATTAATATTAATATTATATTAATAGATATTAATATTATATTAATATATATTAATATTATAATTAATATCTAGATATTAATATTATAATTTCAACATTCCTCGTGGAAGTTTCACATATAATTTATTGTGCTTTACTGTATTTGTTAAGCTACATAGGAAGTTATGTAGCATTGAGATTAAGTGGCCTGTGAATGCACCTAGGCACAGTATATTTTTGATAGGATGGTTCATTAATACATTTCTATATTTCTTCCCTAAGAATAGGTCTAATTCTTGGACTAATTGAACTGACCAGGGTCAATTCGTAATTAGAATTTTCTTAGTAAATTATCCATTTTTTTTATTTGCCAAGTTTCTTACATGAGGTTATATAAAATAGTCTCATGTTTTCTAATTTTCCTGTTTCAATGCTTATTTCCCCTTTGATAATTATTATTTTATATTTTTGTCTTTTTTTTCTTATATTTTGTCTTCTTTTTTTCACTAGCTGCTGACTATTTTGTTAATTTTTTTCAAAGAACCATTATTTTGCTTTATTCATTAGTTCTAGACCTTATTAATGTTTGCTCTAACTTGGTTATATTCTTTTTACTGCTTTTGGTTTATTTTTCCCCCAACTCTTAAGTTTGAAATTTCATTTACTTGTCTTCATTATTTATGATATTGATATAAGTACTTAAAGGTATGAATTGCATCCTGTTTACTGCTTATAGTGTGTGTTATATAATCTAATAAGTTGTGTTTGAAAAGCATTTTTGAAGAAAGTCTGTAATTTCAGTTTTTAGTTTTCAATAGAGTTATTCAATATTTAATTGGAAGAGCATTTGATTTTATGCTAATTCGGATGTTCAATATTTAGGAAAATCTTTTCTAATAACAGCCTATACGTGTTTGTATTTTCTGTTACATGGAAAATATAACAACATCCTTCTGTGTGTGTTTATGTGCATGCATGCACACATATCACATATTTAACAATGCCAATGATTAGCTTGGCAGTATCATATAATGGCATAACCATTATAATTTCACAGCTCTATGTCGAATTGGCTTAACAGTGTCTCTTAAGTAGGACTTGGTTTTTAACTTGCCCTACAGAGCTTAACACAATGTTGCACTTATCAGGTATAATATATCGTTAAAAATAATATATTTTTTAAAGTAATGAAAGATCATTTCAAGGAAGGTTATATTCAATCCCAGCTGTGCTATTTGAGAATTTAGGCAAGCTATCTGAATTCATAAAACTGAAACTAATTTCTTCATCTATTAATTTGTAGATTTATGAGATAAGCAACATCATCAGCTTAACTTTTAGAATCTAAAATTCTCTATTTATTACTTGAGCCTTTGGTAAGTGATATATATGGATATAAAAGCAGTTTAACATACATAAGAAGCCTTTTAAACAATTGTTTTCATTTGCCTGTGTCTCAAATTAGCAGTGCTTGTTTACATGAACAAGACAGGGACAAAGAATATCCAGCTGGTACTAAACCTCACTTAAACACTGGTTTCAACTTTATTTCCAAATGACCTTTGAAATCTGCCAAAGAACAGTGAAATTGACTGAAAAGAGACTCAACCCCTCCTCCCTCTATAACTTTTCAGAATTGTTCATAAAAAAAAAAAATGACACTGCAGAAAAAGTTAAAGGATGGGAGATGTATAGGACAATAAATCTATGAGATGAACTTTAAATTTGGCTTGGGATGATTTAGGACTGACCATGATTAAATTTATGGGAAAGAATATGATTGCTTAAAAATCATAACCCTGAATTCATTATGTACTAGTAAATGCCCAGATTTCAACATTATTATTAATCTTTGACAAATGATTTCTTTTTTAAACCTAAATCATTTTAACTTTTCTGTACTACTGCTTCCTGAAACAATTATCTTCAATGGCATCTATGTTTACAAGTCAGTGGTGGTTTATCCCAAACCCCATTGCTACACATAATCTCCACTGCTAACACCCAGGTCCATATCGCTCTCCTCTTTTTACTGAATTACTGAAAACACGCAATGGATCTTCCTGTTTTGGCCCTTGTTAGAATCTCTAGCTTTTTTCCGTAATGCAGCCATACTCATTTGTTAAAATTGAAACCAGACAGATCATCTACATCTTTCAGAACCCCACAACAGAGTCCCTTCTCTTTCAGAGTAAAAGTGTAAAACCTTCCAATTCCTCCCAGGCATATGTGATTTTAGCCCAACTGTTTTCTAACCACATCCTCTGCTATGGTCTCCCTTGCTTGTTCTGTACCAGCCACGGTGATGTGGTGTTTCTTCCCTTTCCCTTTTCAAGCACTGTCCCATCTCATGGCATTTTCACTTGCGGTTTCCTCTACCTAGAACGCTATTTACAGATACATGTACATGGTACATGATGCTCCCTCACCCCTTTAAGGTCCTGCTTAAATGTTCCCTTGATATGTAAGAGCTTCCCATACCATTAAAATCTAATAGCAACACCGTCTCCTCTACCTCTGGGAAATTTTTCCCTCTAGCATTTACACAAACGAACTTATCATTCCCACTTCCCTTTTGCTTATTTATTTTCGTTGTCTGTTTGCGGGAATTTCTGGAGTCCCATGGAGTGAGAGAATTTTGTTTTGCTCACTAGTATATCCCCAGTGTCTAAAACTGTGCCTGACACTAGTATGCACTCAGATAAACAAATAAAAGTTGAACAAATGAATGTGTAAAAGAAATTCAACTGCAGACTTGGTGATTTTGTTTGCAACCAGCAAAAAACCAGTGCAACAAGAAGTAGGTCCTCTGCTGTGAAATGTGTTCTCCCTTTAGGCATTAACCCTGAAATTAATCGTGCCCACCCTGAAAATGTCAGCTATTACCTTGTCCACTTGACACATCACATTTTGGAATTTGGGAGCAGTAGCCAACTCGGATGTTTGGATCAGTGGTAAAACACCAGGGTGACTCAGCTCCATCTGGATTTCGGCAAAAATTTTCTCGTAGGTCCCTATTGAGAATAAGCGCGTTAATGCAGATTGCCTGAGTTCTTACAAATGGGGAAACAAGCGCTATTACATTTCTAGAATCCCCGAATGCATGCATGTTTATAAACAGAGTTCTAAGTTTTAGATTTAGGAGAGTTATAACAATTTAGAATTCAGTATACACAACTGACACCGCCCATATGACTGAAATAAAGGCTGTCAGAGGTCAGTATTCTTTTCATGCCACAGGCCTGGACTTCCATACAAACACTACTGCCTCATGAAAGGGAAGAATAGCACCACCTCATTTTTCTTACTCATTCTCAACGCCTGGACTCTCAACTATTATAATTTGTAAACACTGGCCTATTATTTTTACGTTTTCACAGCCGATATATAATGTAGCAACAACATGTATCTCTCATTTAAAATGAAAGTTCTACCTATCCAAACATTTGACACACACACACCCACACACACACACACACACACACACACACACAAACACAATAGCTTTCATTTTCTTGAATTCTGTATTCCTTTGATTTAATTTGCTGCATACATTTCTTTCCATTCCAGAACGCTGCTTTATTGATTTATAAAAGTGATCTCAAATCTTATAAATCTTATAAATCTTATAAAATCTTATAAATATTTCTGTAAAACATTCTCTTAATTCTATAGAAACCCTAACTGTTGGAGAAATCGTCAGTGTATTGCATAGACATCCTTTATGTTAGCAGTGATTTAATAGACACTTAAAGTGCTTAATCAGGAAAAAGTCTATATTAATATTCCCTATATATAAAAGAATTTTACCTTAATATAAGGTTCACATTACATAAGACATGTAATTTATGGTTTGCTCTCCCAAGCAAATGCTCTCAAATTTGAAGCAAACATGGGCTTTCTCTTTAGAGATGCCCTGACAAATAATTTAACAAGATTAATATTCAATCTATTGGAAACTGCATTCTTTGTATCACTTAGGTCCAATCAGAAGTACAATTATAGTAATCTTCATGTTCACCATTAGAAACACAAGTTTTTTGTTGTTTTTTTTTTAAGGAAGAAACTTGAGTTCAGTTATAAAACCAACAAGTTAGTAGGTTATCTAGTCAAAATAGGTCCCGATACAAACTGGGTTATGTAAGATCGTGAGAACAGTGATCGCTAATAGCCAAAGCCACTGCATAGCAAGCGATCATAGTTACAACCCTTATTAAAGCCATTAGCCTTCTTATGAAATGATAAAATTATTATGAAGAAAATCTTTTATTTCTGTTAACCAATTTATACTTATATTTTAAAAATTTGTGCCAGTATAAAATATGCGCATTGAGTTTTACATAATTTTACACAAATTTGCTCTTTTAGATGAAAAATTGCCTAGTTAAATTCTTTTGAGTATTTGTACATACACAGTTTCTTACTTGAGTATTATCACCAGTCATTAGAAATTAACAAAATATGTGAATGACATGGACACTGTCTCCTTTGTGCCTCTTAACTAATCTCTTCTCATTCTCTTTGCTTTCTCTACTTTGGTATTTACTTCTGAGGTGTGAAACACAGGGGTCAGGAGCAGAGAGAATTACTCTGAAGTAAATGAGGGAAGCAAACCCACAATGACAAGTAAACATTTGTTATTATAAAATAATGAAAAAAATATTTATGTTTTTACTATCTAAGCAAATACATTAAATTAGCTAAAACAAGCAACGAACCTATAAAATATCTCCTCTCTCCAGTGGATGGGCCAACTCATGCTCATAATTCTCCATCTTGAAATGTTAAGCTCTCTTATTAAAAGCCAATTACATAAAGCCAATATATGTTATTTATAGGTGCTATTTCGGCAAAGCCACTATGAATGGCACGTGTGTTATAAATTTCAAAAGCAATCATTTTATGTTCCTCATAACAAGGTGGACAATTTAAAAACACATGGCATTGTGGCTGTTCTGTCCAGCAAAAGTCAAGCGGTGAAAAAAAACAGCCATGGAGAAGGTACATAGTGGCAATATAATTGATATTCAAGAGCAGTTTCTTTGGCTTGATTCATCTAAATAATTGTTTTACTTTCCTACTCTTTAAAGGGAATCTAGAAACAGCAGAAAACATTCATTTGAGACTTTAAAAATAATATTTCTTCAAGGCCGAAAACACATCAGTTTACAATGTTGATTGAAATGAAGGCATGCCTCTTTTTGTAAAAGAAAAAAAAATGTAATCTCCCCTAAAATTAATGTGAAATTTTAAGAAGGCACTAGCTTGAAACTTGGCTGGCTATCATTATCCTTAAATGAGTTATGAAATGTACCTGCAAAAACAAAGCTGTGATCAGAAACCTAGAGGTGCATTTTCCAAAATATGGTACTTCAACTATCGAATTCAAAACTCACCTAGAGTGCTTATTAAAATGCATATTTGAGGTCCAAATCTCATATCTAAGGAATCAAAATATCTGCGTGGATGAATCTGCGTTTTAACTCCTGATTATCTCTAGGCACACTAAAGTTTAAGAATTACTAACACAGGAATTAGAGTCACCATTCTTCCTCGTTTCCTGAGAGCCTGCTGAAATTTATATGTGCCTAATATACTCACTTGCACTTGAAATTTTCAGGAGTTATGTCATGCTGGTGAGGATACTGGGAATCCCAACGCTGACATGGAACTCCATTCCAGATGGAGTTGATGGTGCCCCGGTAACCTTCTCCTTGACCCTGAATGCATTCAGTTGTTTCCATAGGCACATCTGTGTCATTCATAGTACTGTGAGCTAGTGGTAAAAACAGCATTAAACTTAAGTACAATCTTTAAATCTTTCATCCATCTCTTAATGTTCTTTTGCATATGGATTACTAAGGTATTCTGTCACATAGGTTTTTATAATAATTGAGTAGAATATCATTATCAGTTATCATTATTGCTCCCTCACTCAGCCTAAAGGAGTGAGTTAACATGGTGGACTCAACTATAGAATTTCTCTGCTCATGAAACAGAATATTCTAGGAGCGGCTGGGCGGCTCAGTAGGTTAAATGTCCAACTTTGGCTCGGGTCATGATTTTGCGGTTTGTGAGTTCAGGCCCTGCATCAGGCTTTATGCTGACAGCAAGGAGCCTGGAACCTGCTTCAGATTCTGTGTCTCCCTCTCTCTGCTCCTCCCCTGAGAGCATGCATGCTCTCTCTCTCTCAAAAATAAATAAACATTTTAAAAAAAGAATATTCTAGCTTGACTTTATCTAGACTAGTTTGAAAGAACGTCATCTAATAGCACTTAAATTTCCTGATTCTGTCTATTCATTCATTAATATTAGATGTACAATCTTTCTATTTATTAATTTTTATATATTTTATAATCACTTTTCCTACTTTAGAAATTGAAAAATATCTATGAGTACTACCGTGAACAATCAGGGAAATTAAAAAGCACTATGCTGTAAGTTTGGTCATAAAAAAAGTAAGAAAGGGAAAAGTTGATCTACAGAGAAGTTATCTTTTAAAAAATCAATTTAGGTGGCTCAGTTATTAAGGGTCTGACTCTTGATTTTGGCTCAGGACATGATCTCATAGTTTGTGAGTTCAAGCCCCACGTCAGGCTCTGTGCACACAGTGTGGACCCTGCTTGGGATTTTCTCTCCCTCTTTCTCTCTCTCTCTCTGCCCATCCCCCACTTGCTCGCGCTCTCTCTCTCTCTCTCTCTCTCTCTTTCTTTCAAAACTAAAATTGCTTAGTGTTGACACTGTTTTAAGTCAATTTATTGTTATTAATATCTCCATTCCAAGTTTATTTTCATTCAAATACTAAAATAGTGTATTTTTGAAAAAATCTTTAAAGGCATTTTACTTCCATATGTCACTATAACTAACATATGCTGAATAGACAGTATTTCTGAAATGGCTATACAATTGTTCCGAAAATTAGTTTGTTTAAATACATACAAAAGTTGGTAATGGCATTAACCACTGGTAATGGTAATCCTCCAGTGTAATAAATATATTCTAAGCTATGTTAATGTTTTAATCAATTTGTTGGCATTAAAAGAAGTCAGTTGTTCCTAGGCAGATTTATTTCATGCTTTTTTCCTAGTCCAAATATAATGCTTACCACATTCCATGCAGATCATAAAAATCTCAGTAACAAAGTATAAAAAGTACAAAATTAAAATTTCACTAATTTTAATTCAAGTGAAACTGAAAATATTTAAGGAGCAACTAAAATCCACACACCTTCTCAAAATATCATGAAAATATTTATGGCTTAATAGAGTAAAGTAATGTAAACTCCTCAGTTTCCTTTACAATCTAAATGGTCATTAATGATGCTTCTGGATAAAACTCACATTGCCACACTCTACAACAGCTTCGGATTTGAATAAATATCTTTGATTCATACATTCTGGAATTATATATATCATTTCTGAAAAGAATTCAGAATTAGACGTGTCTTCAGAGGCTAAGGGTGTCTATAAAAGTTCCATATTTAATAGTGTAAATTCTTTTTAAATGGCTCCTCAAATTTATTTAAATTTATTTATTTCTTACAAATAATCACCACCTTATGGGACTTAATGTTTTATTTCATTGAGTTCCATGCAAACTAAGTGGAGCCTCAGTTTGGCGTTATTCTATGAAACTCCGTGAAAAAGGAGGAAGAGTAATTAGTGACCACTTCAACCATTCGACTAGGTTGTATAAACAGATTTCCATGAATTGCCCTTCTAATAACAGTTCTTTTTAAAATACGCTTTTATTTCTTATGTATCTCTTCCACACTTTTATTTTTTATTTTTATTTTTTTAAGTTTATTTATTTTGAAAGAGAGACAGAGAGCCACAAGGGCAGAGAGAGAGAGAGGGAGAGAGAATCCCAAGCAGGCTCCACTAGGTCAGCATGGAGCCCGATGCAGGATTCAAACTCACCAACTGTGAGATCATGACCTGAGCAGAAATCAGGAGTCAACGCTTAACCAGCAGAGTCACCCAGGTGCCCCTTGGCAGCTTATATATCTACTTTAGGGAATAAAAAATTGTCTCAGAAATACGTTAAATTAAAAGGAACTTGAAATGGAGATAAGTAAAATGTCCAGAGATTGATCTGTAAAGTGGTCATTGAGAGTTGATTTCTGAGAATTAATATATACTGATATTGGTAACATACAGTAATTCAGGAATAATAAAAATTATTGGCCTGGAAGAAATGACTTGTATAGAAAAAGTGCTACTTAACCAAGTCCTTTATGATTTCAATATTAAAGTTATTTGATGGCATAGACAGTAAGATGGATTGTATACATCCTCAGGAACTATATTTTATCAAAAGAAATACCAACAAGCAACTGTATTTCTGATTATTTGAGTTAACTGTTAAATGAGTTGAGAATACTGAGTTGGGGGCAGGGGGCACATCTTTAAAAGGTGATAACTTTAGACAGTTAAAAGGTCAAGCTGGTACTGACATATTTTATATCTAGTTACAAAACTATGATGTGAAAAAAGACAAAAACAAATGTCTCCAGAGACCCATCAATTCATTAGCTTAACATTTTAAGAAGAAAAGTTTTTAATCCCCCACCTGTTGGGCACAAGTTCCTGGGAAACAAACTTGTGACTTCAGGATGCAGAACCCAGGCCACGGCAGTAAAGTCAGAGTTAGGGCACAGAACAAAAGTACTTCAACTGCTCTTCTCAGAGACCTGATTGCCTGTCTTGCGTACTTTACTGTCTTGCTTTCCTATGTATTTGTGTGTGTTTGGTTTTATTTATTACTGTCCATTTTTCTCAAATGTTACTCTAACATCGTGAATATGTAATCAAAAAACCCAAACTTGACGATTTTCAATGTCAATCACACCTGCCTTTGCTTAGGTATGTGTCCATCACATCTCACTGAGAACATAGCTAGAGGCTGAGCCCATCAGAAATTACCAAACTCTGCTCCTTGGACACTACGATATCAATATAAGATTAAAAACAAATATAATTTCTAGAATGTGTTATTAGACAAGAATAATTGGATCATCAATTTTTTTTCATAAATACCTTTGTGAAGTGACATTTTGTAGAAATAACCCATGACAGTTAAAATTTGAAACCATACATAGAGACTTAATGTCAAAACAATTTTAATTGAACTTTTTTTATAAAAGGGGAGATAATTAAATAAATATTATCATAATTCATGAGGAACTCAATACCTAGAAAATTCAATGAGTAACCACATGTTCATGTTTAGAAGATATTAACAGGATGGGATACTTGGGTGGCTCTTTAGGTTTAGCGCCCCACTCTTGATTTCAGCTCAGATCATGATCTCACAGTCCGTGCATTCAAGCCTCAAGTCAGGCCCCACGTTGACAGTGTGGAGCCTTCTTGGGATTCTCTCTCTCTCTCTCTCTCTCTCTCTCTCTCTCTCTCCCTCTCTCCCCCACTCCTCCCCTGCCCCACTCATGCACACACTCTCTCAAATAATAAATTCAAAAAACTTTAAAAAAAGAAAATATTAAGAGGAATCATAAAATTTTAAAGCTAGTTGAAGATGAAAATTTTCCTAATTTGAGGGAAAAGTTTTCAAATTTCAAAAACCCTAAGTAAAAAAAAAAAAAAAAAAGACTCCTTGAATAAGAATATTGTGGATATTGTGGAAGACATTTCACTGCTGATTCATCCACTAAAATCTCAGTGTCAAGTTTAGAGACCTAATTGTTGGTACTAACTTTGTACCTCAACTGCAAAGTTTCCTCAAAAAAGATTTAATTAAAGATTCTTTCACTTTTAAAAGTAGCAATCATAAAATCCTCATTTGGACAATTTTGTTGAACAGTTTTTTTTCTAAACTTCCATTAGTATAATTTAAAAACTTTGATATAAATTTAAGGAGCCACCAAATACTCACTTAAAGACAGTGTTAGTTAAAATGAGTAAATAAAACCCACAATTTTGGATTTGTTGTAAACAATTTGGATTATTTAACAGATTCTAATTTGGAGGTGGAAACTCAAACCTTTGGAAATTACAGAAATTACTGCACATTAATAAAAATACAACATAGTACAGAATAAATATAACTTTTCATTAGGCCTTTCTATGGACTGAATATTTATGTCTCCCCCAAATTCATATGTTGAAATCCTCATCATAAATGTCCTGGTATTAGGATGTGGGGTCTTTGGTAGGTGATTAGGTCATAAGGGCAGATGCCTCATGAATGGGATCAGTGCCCCTATAAAAAAGACACCACAGAGTTCCCTCACCCCTTCCACCATGTGAGGAATCTTCTAGTACTTTGATCTTTGACCTCTCAGCCTCCAGAACTGTCAGAAATAAATGTCTGTTGTTTATAAGCCACCCAGTCCATAGTATTCTGTTATAACAGCCTGAAGTAAGACAGGCCTCAACAAGACATAAAAAAATATAATTAATAGTATTCTTTTTGTTTACTTTTGTTTTAATAAGTATCCGTAACTTTGAAATATATACCTCAAGCAATTTGATGGTTATGATTTTAACTGCAAACTAGCAGTATTGAGATAATATTTTTCTTCAAAAAGTGCTCTCTGAAGTTAGTGAGTCTGTATTTATCCCATTCGACATTCAACTGCTAAAAGTGCCTTCATAAAGAAAAGCTATATAATTCTGGTGAAAATAAATATCATAGGCCAAAAAAAGATATATTAGTACAACAAGGTAACTAAATAATTTTCACCACTAAATAGGAGTTATTATGAAATTCCATACAGCTGTTGAACACATATTATCTGATGAGGATCATGTGAATGATTTTTCATAGACCATTTAACTGTGATACAAATGTTCCTTCTTTATTGCCTACGTACATATTTCCTACTCAAACAAGATGAATTATTCCTGAACTGTAATAAAATAGAGTCCTTTACCTGTCCTACTGTATAAATACCAAAACTTGATGCAAAAACAAAACAAATATTTCATGCCAGTTGATTTGGAAAAAGCTATTAAATTTTGGGAAAGCTAGTCCTCTGGACTTAATACTTTATAACATGGGACCTGAATAAGGGAAGACTTTGAGGTCTCCCGTGGCCAAAGTGGTAAAGAAAAGAAGCACAGAAACGTCCCTAAATATCAGCTGCAGTTGATCAAGTTTAGCCAAGGCAACATGTGTATATCTTCATATATACAAACATGTTTGCAATTTCGTGTCTACCAAGCACACTGAAAAATCCGAGAAACTCACAAATAAGAGAGCTCCTCACAAATAAAGCATTTTTTTTAGGTGTGCCTGTGGTGGCCACCCTTTGGAAGCACATGTAAAGATAGTTGTATGATCTTTCATGACCTATGAGTGAAGAAATGTTTTTTCTTTGATGATTGACATAAAGTTTTCTGTTTGGAAATGCTTTTTATAAAAACAACATTGACTACTGAAATTTTGCACTGTTCTTTTACAACATAATCAAATATAATGGGTACCTCTTGGAACATTAATTTCACTTTGCTGGTATGGATGTGTTATGATCTGATTGCTATAATATCTGGTGGGGACTTTAAGGTTTGAATAGATTTTCTGAGAGAATGAACATTAACTGTTATGTGATGCTTGGGACAGACATCCTGCCACCCAACAGAAAGACCACTAGAATAAGATGACAAATAATGAATCTGATCCATTTTCTCTGTGGAAGTCTCTCTGAGTTTTTGTCGAGAAACTTCAGAGCCCTGATGGAGGTCTGTGAGAGGCAACTGGAGAATACAAGTGCACATGCATATTACAGACAGCCATGCACAGAGTTCCATAAGCTTTCCATGAAGGATAAGTAAACCCTGACATTTACAGTCCCCTTTCTCCCCCAAAATCTAGATATCCCAGTGGTGATACACTGTTGCTTTGCCTATAGCTAGGAGCAAGTTGCTCCACAGGCCATTGGACAAATACCTCATTATTCCTTGGAATACTTCTGCACAACCCACTTCTATTCCCACTTCAGCTACTGAAGAGCAACTGAAACATAGGATTTACTTTATGGTGGTCCCTAGAGATTGGGAACAGTGTGTAAAGCTATTCTCCCATCAACAGACTTGTGCTCTTTGGTCCGCAAATGGCAGGATCAGGCTCAATGAAAATTTAAAGAGCTTCTTGTTTTAAAATTGACATGGGAAAGTAGTATAAAGACTCCAAAGTACAAACCTCAAATTGCTTGCACGTTTGCTTTCCCTATGAGCCTAGAATTCCTATCTGAAACTTTTCTTTGGACTTTATCCAAGCCTTTACTGGTATAAAATGCTCAAGAGACAAGACTTTCACGAAAGGTCTTCGGTTCTATACTCTTATTCCTTAGAAGATGACTTGAAAAAGACCTCCAAGTATAAGATCTTTCCCCTGAGAAAGGGTATTGATGGCATTGTTTTTGTCTGACTCAGAATACAATGAGATTTCATTTCTATGAATCTCTGTTCTAGCCTTGGATAAAATAACAAGTTCTGAGAAATAAACAGCTTTCTTTAAGAAAGAAAATAATGTGCTAACATTCTTTTCCAAACATATAAACACACTCAATTTTACAAGGTTAGATATTCTCTTAAAACCACACCAATGTAGATTGATTACTAGAAGGAAGGATTCTTTTTATTTATTGTCAAACACACCTGTATTAGTCTGCTTGGGCCACCATAACAAAATACCACAGACTTAAAAACAACTGAAATGTATTTCTCACAATTCTGGAGGCTAGGAAGTCAAACATTAAGGTGCCAGCCAAGTTGGTTTCTAGTGAGAGTACCTTCCTGGCTTGTAGATGGCCACATTCTCACTGTGTGCTCATAAGCAGTAGAGAAAGAGAGAGAGAGAGAGAGAGAGAGAGAGATCTCTTACTCTACTTATAAGGCCACTAATCCTATCAGATTGGGGTCCCACACTTGTGATCTCATTTAACCTTAATTACCACCTAAATGCCCTATCTCCAAATACTGTCACACTGAAGATTAAGGCTTAAATGTATGAATGTGTGTGTGTGTGTGTGTGTGTGTGTGTGTGTGTGTGTATGGCAGGGGGTGGGTGCATAGTTCAGTCTATAACAATACTTTGAATAGAAATCTTAGCTATCAAAGATCTGCCTAGGTAACATTTCTGAAATGGAGAGTTGTTTCATAGGTATAATGTTTTAGTTACGCAAAATGAGTAAATTATAGAGACCTAGAGATCTGAACAACACAGTACCTGTAGTTAACAGTGCGACACTGTATACTAAAAAATAAATGTTGAGAGTAGATCTCAAGTTAAATGTTCATACACATACATTAAAAAAAGGAGAGTAATGGCAGGAAGAAGTTTTGGAAATCATTGATATGTTTATTACCTTGATTGTGGAGATGGTTTCATGGGTATATGCATATGATCAAATCCATCAAATTGTATACATTAAATATGTACAGTTTATATTAATTGCACCACAGTAAAGTTGTTAAAAATAAATAAAATGGCTCTGGACACATATGTGTCTAGAATTTTTAAAAAAAGAAGAAAATGGAGGAGAAAAATAAGGCAAAACATGACAAAATATGTCTATTTTTTGGTAAAGAAAAAGCTCACCAGACAACTAACAACAAATGAACAAAAGTATCTCAGGGAAGCATGAAACCTCAGGATGAGTTCAGGATGAGTTGATAGGAAGAAAGCATTAAACAAATCTTCATGCATGGCAATATCTGAGAAAAGCTAAGTTGTCATATGAAAATCTAGAAGCATAAAAGACATTCCAGGAGACACACACACACACACACACACGCACAAACACACACAAATGAAAAACTACCACTATATAGGAATGTAACATTCATTCATTCAACAAATGCTTGTTGAATCCCCGTCTTGTCTAAGGCAATGTGCTGACCCAAAAAGAGACATGATCTGTGTTTTGATGGAGCTTACAAATTTTGATAGAGCTATTAATCAAATAATTTCAAAAACAAATGTAAAGACAAGGCTCTGAGAAGCACATAGGAGAGGTTTATTATGGTATAAATATATACTAAGGAATTTGACCAAGTCAGAGAAGTCAGATGAAGAAATGCTAACTGAGGAAATAGTAACTGAGTGGAAATTTCAGCAATTAGTAGCTGTCAACTGGGTGAAAAAGAATAAAAAATTTTCAAGGCAGAGAAGAAGTTAGGAGTGAAGGAAATATAAATGAGAATATAGAAAATATGAAGCATAGGAAGTAAGCTATTCTGGCTGGAATAGAGAACCTTGGAGAGAAATGTGGTAGTATATGAGGTTAGAGATATGGGTAGGGAAGTAAAAGATGGTTTTGCTTTGTCTTTGTTCTAAGGTAGAAGGAAATCATTGAAAGGTTTTTAACTGGTGTGTGTGTGTGTGTGTGTGTGTGTGTTTGTGTGTGTGTGTGTGTGTGTTGCTAGGGATGGGAAATGATAAACTCAGATTTTTATATCATTCTGTTTGTAGTATGAAGAAGGGATTGAACGGGAAAACTAGTGAATATGGATTCATCTCCTTTCAGAAGGCAATTTAAATATTCAAGAAGAAAAATAACACTAATGGAAAAAGGAGAGAGTGAAATGGTTAGATTTGAGACGTATATACAAAATAAAATTGACAGTGGTGGGTCAAATGTGAGGAGTGAAGGAAAGATCATGTCTAGGATCATTCTAGGTTTTTGAACCTTAGATGTAATGGTGGTATCAGTCATACAAAAGAGAGCTTGAAAAGCAGACTAGACCATCCTACAGGATAAAAGAAGAAAATCAGAAAAAGGTGATAGATGATAGAAATCTCCAACCAGGTGATTTGCTCTTGGTGAGAACTGGAAAACAATTTGACCATCCAACAGGTATATGCTAGTTAATGTATATCCTAATGGGACCACATCAGCCTTACAGGTCTGACATGTAGCAAAAAAGCTGTTTGCAGAGGAACACCTGGGGTTCCAGAGGTCCTTTGGGAGATCTCGGAGATCAAAACACTCTATTAGGACAATTCTAACATGTCATTTTTGTTTTATACAGTGAAATTCCTAGAGCACTTGAGGTTTAATGTTCCAGAAAACTGAATGCAAAAGCAAATGTGAAACACAAAGCCATCTTCTAATTAAGGTATCAATTGAAGAAATTTGCAAAAAATCTGAATTTGCAGAAAATCTAAAACACTGCCATTGTTCTCCCTATTTTTCTGACAAATATAGTTTTCATTTTAAATATGTTGTATTTATTAGCATCCAATGAGCTCGTCACTATTTTAGTGAATTAATATTCTTTAAATTTACATTTTAATTTCTAATGCAGTACATATAGATTCGTATAGCTCACATACACAATTTGGGGCTCTCAATAATGGTAAAGAATGTAAAGATATCTTCAGTCCAAGAAGTTTCTGAATAACTGATTTAAATAATCAAGAAGATTTTCTATGACAATCAACCAAATTATAGCTTTTCAATTGCCAGAGAAGTATTTTCACTTCAGAAAAATATAATTAGTCCAAACAAATATTATTATTTCTCTCTAAAAAGGAGTGAACTAATCTATGGAACTGTTATTCAGAATATAAAGTTATTATAGTGGAAAACCATAAGAAAATCAGAATTTCACTCAGGTATTATACAGGACTCCCAATCTTGTTATATATTTGCAATGTCTAAAGTTCCATATACTTGGAAATCTGTTAAAAGTTATATAGCCAGGTAGAACCAGAAGTGGATAGTGCAGAGCAAAGATCACTCTGTGGAATACATGTGAAAGATGGTCATGGAATTTTTAAGGGAGAAGATTGATAAAGACACCCACTAGCCCCTTCAAGCCGCCATTTTAGAATTCACTTATATGCAGTTCTGCTCACTCAACTCAGAGTTTCTCAGGATAAATTTGTGAAATGATTCCCCTTATGGGACTCAGTGGGCCTACCTCAACATGGCGATGATGGATTTGACCCAAAACTAAATTTGAGTGACACTGACCCCTGGAATGATTGCTTTGCATATGCTCATGTTACTGGAGAAGAAAGCCCGGTAGAGTAGAAAGAAGACAAAATAGGAGTAAGAAATGGGAAGACATTCAGGGGTGTGGACACAGAATACTCTCAGAAGCAGTGGGAAAGCATGGACCCTGCTCAAAGGGCTTTGTACAGGGATGTGATGTTGAAGAACTATGAGCACCTGGTCTCTCTGGATGAGGATAACTAACCTCCAGAAGATGGGATCTGCCCTTGAGTTTCTTCGTATTCCCTCCTTTAGGAAGTCTCTGCACTGATTGACGGAGATAGAAACCCTATTGACTCAGAAATGGAAAGCTTCATGATGCAGCACCTGGACTTTAAACTTGCCCCTTCAGATGATCTGCCCACTCCATACTACATCACGTGTGGTTCCAGAGCTTAAGTATGATTAAACCTTACGGCAACTTTAAAGTATTCAATTCCCTCTTTTCTACCCCTGTGCTTTTGATTCAGTGATTCTTAGTAGAAAATTAGACATGCACATTATGCTGTTCCCTATGCATTCAGAAGGACATAGTCTATTCATAAAATTTTGAAACCGTTTTTCAGCTTTATTGAGATATTAATTGTCAAATACAACTGTAATATATTTTTAAAAATTTTTTAATGTTTATTTATTTTTGAGAGAGAGAGAGAGAGAGAGAGAGAGAGCGAGCATGAGCGGGGGAGGGGAAGAGACAGAGGAAGACACAGAATCCAAAGCAGGCTACAGACTCTGAGCTGTCAGCATGGAGCTCGATGTGGGACTCAAGCTCACGAACCATGAGATCATGACCTGAGCCGAAGTCGGACGCTTAACTGACTGAGCCACCAGGCGTCCCTGTAATTTATTTTTTAAAAGGTATATAGCCAAGATGTTTGTGAACTGTTGCCATTTAGGTAGAAATCGCTTTCTGAGGAATATGGTGCAAAGGTTTACTGAGAAGGCCTGTCCTGGCCACATTTGTCAGGTGATGAGCAACATTCATCCTTCACTTTCTGGGATATGTCCACTGATTCTAAGATTAAAAGGTTGGGAGCAAAGGGACAGGAACTAATTTGTGGCTCATTCAGCTTTTAACAAATAAAAGGAACAGATAGCAGTCATCAAAACCTTGGCTCCGAAAGGTGTGAATATGCCAATGTCACGGCAATGTCAGCTTTTACTTTACTAGTTCTTGCTAGTGCTCTGAAATTTCATTTTATCATAGACCTTGGTGTGTTTTGTTCACTTCTATACCCCCAGAATCTAGAAAAATTTTTGAGGTATGAGAGCTAGTCAGTAAATATTTATTGAATAACTCCTATGCAAAAGGGGCCGACAATCTTCTTTGTGTTTTCTGTGTGCTCCCTGGAATTGCTGTTCTGGAGAAGTTTTTTCTGTCACTATTTACTTATGACTTTTCAAGACCTTCAGAAAAGACTGAAGTTGGATGTGCTATGAGCATAGACATCGAGCACCTACATCTCAGCATAAGCAGAACTCAGCTTTCTTATTTTCCTCCTCAAAGTTACATCTCTCTCAAATATGCATCATCTACTCAGTAACTTAGGAAATATGTAAGACTTTGCTCTTTCCCTATCTCGTTTCCCACTATATCCAATTTGTCATTACATATTGGACATTCAGACTCTTCAGTATCATTCACATCCTTCCTCACCTTGTTATGCTCACTGTTTACGGCATTAATTCACATTACTGGCCTGTTCCAATCAGCTCTTATCAGACCCACCTGCCTCCTGTCTCAGCACTCTCCTGCCAATTACTGGAAATATATAGTGATCTTCAGTTGGTGGAGGTGTGTTGGTTTTTGCTTTTGTTTTTTGTATTCCCATTACTAAGAGAATTTTGAAAACAAAAATTTATGTTCTCCCACGTTTTTAAGTTGACATCCACATTTTTTATGGTAAGTTTAAATAGCTGCAAAAGATCTGATTTCTAGTGTATGTTAACTACTGTCATTTTTACACCAAAATTTTTATATTGCACTTTAAAAAAGATTAATGGAGTGATTTGATATCTACCTGTTCTTGGATAAATGTATATTATCAAACTCTTTTTCTCCTTGAATTAGTATTTCTATTCCACTTTACCCATAGAATGTTATTTGATTTTTTTTTTTACTTTTAACTTTATTTATTTTTTTTTTTGAGAGAGACAGAGAGAGTGAGCAGGGGAGGGGCAGAGAGAGGGAGAGGGAGAATCTCAAGCAGGCTCCACACTGTCAGCATGGAGCCCAATGCGAGGCTCAAACTCAAACTGTGAGATCATGACCTGAGCTAAAAGCAACAGTTGGATGCTTAACCAACTGAGCC
This sequence comes from Panthera tigris, assembly GCF_018350195.1. NCBI lineage: Eukaryota > Metazoa > Chordata > Mammalia > Carnivora > Felidae > Panthera > Panthera tigris. The sequence continues at coordinate 85,238,981 of NC_056661.1, forward strand.
ACCCAGGTGCCCCTGGAATTTAATGTATTTTATGTTGGAGAGTCTTTTATTCTTAACCCCATCATACTTTTCTCAAAGATTTTTATATTTTGAAATTTATTTAAATTTTTTGTGACCATAGTATTCTAAGGGATAAATACACATGTACCCTACACACACATACGAACACACTTGCACGTATGTATGTATATATTCCAGATAGAGTTGTGTAATTATTAGTAGTACATAAATGATAGGCAGCATGAATATATAGCATTTGCAAAGGTCTCTTTGTTTAGTTTCCCCAAGGTTTTACACCCCAGGACAATGTACCAAAATAAAATTCAGGAAGGATGGGCAGTTTGGTTTTATTCGGGAAAGTAAGAAAGAGTAATTGTGAATGAGAAGGTAAGATTTTGAACTTGACTAACTCCTTAGGAACATGTACATCTCAAGCAGAAGATTTGGGGAAAGAATTAATCTGGAAATAAAAGAGCTAGAATTTGAGCCTCTAAGCTGTCCATGTCCACAGACCCCTTTGAGAGTTTTGTGTTCCCGAGGGCTTCACAGACAGCAATCTGGAGGCTTCGGTAACCAGCTTATGTTGTACAACAAAAGTGAAGAGATTTTGCAGGTATAAGTCAGGTCCCTAATCAGTTGACTTTAAGTTAATTAAAGGGAGCTTACTTCAAGTGGCCCTGAGCTAATCAGATGAGCTCTTTAAAAGAGTATGTAGAGCTTTAAAATAACTATTGCCCTTTAATTAGAAATTGCCGTTATTGTACATGAATACTCAAGTGGCATGCTATTCAAAATGTCTATTACATTATATTACACCTATTCCATGCTATTGTTTTGTCCCTGTATCTCCTTGACAAACAAAAATTCTTTTCTAAAATATCTTGTGATTTATTGTTAAATTTTGAAGTTAATGTTAAGGCTTTTAGAGGATTTGTGTAATAAAGAAAAATTTTGAAAATTAAGAAATTAAAAAAAAATAAAAGAGGATTTAGAGGTCAGAGGCTGAAACTAGCAGAAAACTCTGCCATTATCCTTGAAGAAGTAAAATTCTCTGTTGTGGAGAGGGTCGTAGAGTAGGAAACATCAGGCAATCTTTCGGAGCTCAGGACCTCCATGCTGTAACCACAAGAATTCTGCCAACAACTGCTGGGCTTGGAATGGGATACTGAGTCTTAAATGAGAGAGTAGGTCTGGCAGGCACTTGGGTCATGGCCTTGTGAGATCCTAAGCAGAGAATCCACCCGAGTCATGCCTGGACTTCTGACCCACAGAAATTATGGCATAATAAGTGTGTGTTGTTTTAAGCCACTACATTTTGGTAAATTGTTATGCAGCAATATAAACCTGTTCCACCATTGAAAGCACCACCAAATGTCTTACTTTTGCATTATATGCTTTGCTATAAATGTAAGCAAGAATATTCACAAAACCTTATCTCTTATGCTTTCCAGAATTGCAGAATATCAACTTCCATTCATCTGAATAAGAGTATAGTCTCCAAGTATACTTTTACAAACTAAAAGCTTTCCTGTAATGAAATATTTCTGAAATATTCTCCATGCTTAAGAAATGATTTTATTCTTCACTATATGGGTTTGGCTTACATGTTCTACTACCATTTTCTTAGCATTACCATCCTATACACACAATTCTCTGTTTAACAAAGCCATCTGAATCACAGCATGCTAGTTGCATAATTAGCCAACACTTCTTTGGACAGAAGAGAAAAAGAAATCTATCTGGTAGTTAGGAAGCATCATATTTATTTTATTTCTTTTCTCTCACAGTGTCTTTTAAAATCACCAAATACTGGTTGGAAAAAAATAGGAGGGCAACAGTGACTGTGCAGATGATTATGCATGTGATCGTGTCTGTGTGTATGTATTTATACTGATCCTATTCCTGAGACGATTTACAGGAGTGCCTAAAAGCAAATATTTGTGCACACAAAATGGAAGGGAAACAGTTGGTATATTGTATCTAAGTAGTCTAAAATGGTGGGAAGCTTAATGAGATTTTAGAAGTCAATGAGTGGAACTACCTCAATGTATACAGAGAAACACTGTCACAGAAGTCATCTTTTATGCCAAGGGACCAAACAGATATTTCAGTTTCCTTAGAACATTGCGTTCACACTGAAAGTCTACCAGAGTCTGCGGTTATTTCACACATGCCAGACATGTCCTCCTTCTATGGGCTTTATTTGAGTTGTCCAAAACATTTCCTCTTATTAGCAGGTCTAGGTGGAGAGAGATTTACCTTGGCAGTATCACAGTGTGAATAATGTTGAATTAGGTTTGTTCAAAGGGATATCCCCATCATGCTGCTCTAGGAAGATATGCAACTACCTATCCTTATCCTCATAACTGTCCACTTATCATGTAGGGTGCTGGTACCTTATCTTATGTAGATTATTTCTCTTTGTACATTCCTCTCTATATGCATATCTTTATGCTGCCAAGCCCATTTCCAATGTTATTATACCTTAGCAAAGTCATGGAATTCTACTAGTCTTAGAGCATTTTAGGATCCAGCTGAAAAAATAAGACTTGTACCCATAGAAATTAAAGCATGCCTATATCTAACTATCCAGTATTATTTCAAAGAGTGAAACTGTGTAAGTTAACCATGGAGGAGGGGACCAAGCATACAGATTTAAAGAGCTACCATAAAGCAAGTGAGGTAAGAAGCTTTTACCATAAATTCAGGAGTGTTGGGTAAAGGCCAGTATATAGAAAATGACCACAGCACAGCTAAAAGACAGGTTTGAACAGAATACAGGCTGCGTACGAGGTCAGCCAGAGGGGTGGGGATCAGCTACTAGAGATTAAAGATGTCTCTGAGATTCTTCTATTAGACTTGTTATTTTTCACCGCAGCCTCTGTTGTTCACCAGAAGAGGCTCACAGTCAGCTGACAGCTCATGTTATGTCTGGGGAAGAAAGGTATGGAAAGGATACCGGGTTGGAAGGTAAAAATCTAAGGTCCTAGCTTTTAAGGCCCTAATGACATTATGATACTGCACACAGTCCCTGATCTTTTTTCTCCCTCTGTGGATGTTTTTTAAAATAACATAAGAATGTTTAGGCCTTCATCATAAGCATAAATGTTTTGTGTTCACTTGCACACTTATCTCTTTCAAAACAATGACTCTGAAAATTCAAAAGCCTTGGATAGAATTATGGAATGCATTCTTAAAATATTAAAGCCTACACCCATTAAAGCATCAAGTAAAATAGTTGTTAACTTGTCTCACTAATAATCGCCTGCTTAGATCCAGGCTGAGAGGAAAAGGAAGCAATAAATTTGACCCTAACTTACCGCACATTTTAATTGCACAGTACTCCCAGGGGGTGTCAGGGTCAAGAGTATAGCACCATGGCCTCGGCTTGCCATCAGGATTGCGGCAATAATTATCATCAAAGCCCTTGTCGGGATATCTGCAAACCACACCAAGAAAAGTGTCATGTAAATCTGCCTGGAAGCACCACCCACCCCTCAGTTCACAAAGTAACTTTCGACGGAGCTTGGATACTACCAGCTGGGGAAAGAAGAGATTTCCTGTTACCTTACAAGAACTGCTGATTATCAACTATTGCATATGTTAGCAATGTTATCTAGTAAGTATAGAACACATCCCTTTGCTAATAAGTTAGATTCATTTGGTACCTGTCCACCAGGTTGAGCTCCCAAACTGAATCCCCTTCTCACAAAGCCCAGTTAAGGACAGATTACATAAACACGACCTCATGTAGCCTGCTCATTAAGAAAACAGGTCTTTTTCTGGGGCAGGCTTAAAGTTCAAACTGAAAGTTAGGTTTCAATAGTTCTGTTACTAATGATAGATCAATTTTGAAAATAGAGCCCTTCTAGGTCATGCCCTCACCTCCACCATGGGAGAGAGAAACTCCATTACACCACTTTCTCTGTACCCTCCTCCCTTTAAATTAACAGGGTCCTGAATTGGTGACTTGATTTTAATTGCTACCATATTCCTCCTGCACTCACTGAAAGGACAAGAGATTCACTTAAACACACACACACACACACACACACACACACACACACACATACACACACACGGAGTTTAATTTAAGAGAAAAACAAAAAGATAAGAACAACACCTTTCATAAAGATGGAAACAGAGCTTCCCTTACAATTGCATTTTCATTCTTTATAACAAAAATAAAGACATTTTTGTCAACTAAAATATTTCATGTGAAAGGAATGAGCCATAGTAGACATTTTTTTTTTTAACCATTTAAGCTCAAAACCTGTTCCTGAGGAGAAATGTAGACGTGGTTGCCTGACTTCTCCAGACTGGCGATTTCAAAACACACTAGGATAAAGCAGCCTAAGAATTGTTTGCTCCATCTTTCATTCCCTGTCTACGGGCATGACCTATGTCATGGTGTCACACAGGTGACCCCACTTTACCTAAGTCATTGAAGATGTGGCTTTAGAAGGACATTGGCCTGTATTTAGCAATAATGCCTCCTCCCATAGCTTGGACTGTGGTCATTACTTAATGGATCTCTGTCTTTTTCCTGCCATGGAAGGGAAAGAGGAAGCTTCTGTTAGTGCTCCCCTTCTGCCCCCCACTGATGCTCCTCTGTTTCGGACCATCCTGATTTCAGGGACTCAGTCTCCTCAGCAGAGACCGGTCAGAAGTGGGGCCAGCATTCTCATATGCCTCGTCTGAAGTCCCTTTGCCCCAAGACTATCCAGAAATCATAATATAAGGAGAATTTCTCTAGCAGTTTGTCATGGAGCAAATAACACTTTGTGAAAAGAATCATTGGAAGCATGATTTGGTGGTATTTTACCTTTCTGGCAAGAATTTGTGCCGGTGTGGTGTCTGACGATCCCAGCGCTGACAAATCTTGCCTGATTCTGTATGATCCACGGGACCTCGATAACTTTCCCCATTGCAGGTCATGCATTCAACTAATAAAATTAAAGTACGGCATGTTAATTGCTTCTGACAGCAAAATCAAGAACACCACCATTCCATTGAAAGAACAGTAAATCACCTGTTTAGCAAAAAGATTTTTATAACAACTTACATACCATTTTAACGTTGAATTGGGGTCTAATGTCCATAAAGAGTGGCATAAAATACTCCCTACAGAACTCTTCATATAGTTTAAATGGGATTTGTATAGTTAATGTCATAAAAACTTACCACAAGGCCAGGATGCTGCCTTTCTAATTTCTCAGTAACTGTCCAAAAGATACCCAGACTGGACATATAAGATACGCCCTTGGGATCTGCCCTTTGTTGGTCTAAAATGCAAAGAATTTCAGTGTCTGTACTGACAACAGAATAATTCTCTTCTCTCAACTTACTCTCCAAACACATACGTAGGAAATATACAACTTACACTGAGTACAGGTTATACCCCGGCAGTTAATGTCAAAGTGAGGACCAGATAAACTTGAGAGATCAGCTTCAAACCTAAATCTGGTACTATTCAAAGAATGGGGTTATTTTAAAAGAACAAATGATGGCTTCTTTCTGTTACTGAATAACCATGTCAAATACCTGGGCAGGCTTACATTCTTAACTAGCCTAGGCTACAAGATGACCTGATATTGAACTCCTTGTACTCAGTGTTTTTATAATGTATAAGCTCATGTAATTATGCAGGACCCTACTGATGATTCTGTGAGGTTAATTAATAGTTCTCTTCTGGCTCGCCTCTTATGTCACACTGAAAACTCTGAATCACATCAGCTAGCTGAAAACGAGACTTCTCAAATGGACAGGTTGATTTGTAGCACAGCAGGCATCCTGTGGAATAAATCATTGGTTGGCTTTCTTACGAATCCGGCAAACTTCCCCGAACACATCATTTGTATCTTGTGACTACTGATCATCTAACTTTAGCCAAAGCAGGGAAAAGATACGGATGTTTAGCTTTATCCACTGGTATATAGCCTAATGAGTATCTGTAATAATTTGGGATATAATATTTGAATAATCACTTCTGTACCTTTGATTTGTATAATCTAATAGGACATTAGATTAACTTTCTAGAACATGAGGCCTTTTGGCTTGATCCATCTACTTCTTTTAATGTAGCTTAATCTATGAATGACGACAAGGGACCAATTCAGCTTCCTCTCGTGTGATTCCAGTATTCCCCAGACACATCTCAGCTTTCATTCGAATGGGCCACTGACTTATTTAGTTCCCCTTTTCAAAAGAATGCCAAGAGTGATATCTTCACAGAAAACGATGTGGCATTTATCATTCTTTGCTCCTTTGTACTTAATGAAAAAGTAAACATAATACTATGGTCACACATAAGAAATAAGTATCTACATGTACAATTTCTATCCTTGTATAGTACTCAGGAATCAGAATATATCTATAATGTATTCTTTAGCAGATGCAGTTGATGAGAGTATATCACTTTCTAATGAGAGTACATATAATTATTTTCTATGAAGCTGTATTGTGGGGATTATTATAAAACATTTTTCCTGGACTTTAGGATTTTTAATTTTCATAAGGAAAAATAGTTACACAAATTAAACAGGTGATTCTATAAGATGACCACTCTACAGAATGAGTGTAGTAGATCAGTGCTTCTCCAAACCTTACTGTACATAAAAGTCACTGTGAGATCCTGTTATAGAGCAAGTTCTGATTCAGAAGATCAGAATTGAGGCATCAATCAATAGCTCTCAGGGGATGCTGATGATTCTGGTCCTTGTAGGTCATAGTAAGTAGCAAGTGTGTGGATAATACATTCTATTCGAAAAGTCTTAAGTGTTTTGTGGCAATGGCTTTTTAGGAGAGAACAGATTTTACTTGGAGACTGAAGGATGGATGAGATTTGGATAGGCCATTATGGAGCAAAATAACATAAAATGGTACAGAAACATAAATTTACTATGTTACATTTATAGCAAAGTGAAGAGAGAGTTATGGATTCAGTCACAAACCTATGGAGCTATTTTTTTAAAATAATAAAAGTTAGCAAGAATAACATTAGGTTTTGGTAGGCAATGAAAGTCATTGATGGGGTGGGAATTAAATGTGTTCTGTGATAGAACTGGGATGGTAAATATATTATAGTTACAAGTTCTTTGAGTACTCAGTACTTTTAACATATAAGACATCATTTGATCCTTGCAATGAGGAAAACAAGGCTCAAACCATTTTTAAGGGACTTACCTAAAACAGAAAATGTCAAACCTGTGCCTGGAACACTGGTCTTCTGACCCACAGTTCAGTGTTCATTCCATTCTTCCTAATTATCTTTTTGTCCCATGCTTTTGTTTCCTATGTGTTCTAATTGGTCATACTCTTAAGAAAGACTCATAGCAATAATTTTAGAAAGTCGATCTCCCTGGCTTTTATAGCATTATCTTCATTACCCTCTGCCTTCTTGCTTACAATAGGTTGCCCCTGTTGTATTGTCACCTATTGGAGGATGGAGAGAAGGAAAGCAGGTAGATTGGCCATCTTACCCAGGCTGAAAAGTTTGTTGTTTTACTACTGCATCAAACCATCAGGTTACTTATAAAAAGTACCTCAAGAAAGCCAAATTTTAAACTCATAGTCACTTTTCAAACTTCCAGTATTCTAAGAAACTTCTAAGTTGTCCAAGCTCAAAGTCAAGCAGTAGGGATGGAGATCAAGTCCATCTCCTCAGGGAGGTAGGTGGAAGTTATGATCTATACAACACTGCAGAAGGTGAGGATTGGCCCTCTTGATCTATTTCCTTTGGGCTCTGTTTTTGCCAGTGTACTGTTCAACCGTTCTAGCAAGTTTATCGCTTAAAAACAGAAAACAAAAGCAAAATGCTGTCCTAGATGACATAAACTCAAACTAAATAAATGTTCCTATTCATAACTAGAATGATTTTCTTAAATATATTTCTGGCCTAAATGAAAGTAGAAAACCATATTAACTGCACATGGATTGTAATATAAATAAGATTAATTTAGTATCTCTCTCATCATACTAACCAACTTACTCAAAACCTATTGTGTTCTGTTTTTCTCAGTCATAAAACTACAAGTGATCTGAGTTTACAGACTCTACAGACTAAAACTGAAACAACTATTTTGAGAATCCGTGCCGGTGCTTACTTCAGCAAAGCTGAATGTTTGAAACATGGATCGTTTCACAAAGCCACATTTATAAATAATTGTTTCATTTAAATCTTTGTTTTTAAGGATCTTTCTCCACAGAATATGAAATTGTACACATAAAGTTATAGCAGAAGTATTTGAGATTTTAAGTGTAAGGCATTAAAAATAATGATTATGATTTAATAAAATATATTTACTTGACTATTTGACAGTCATTAAAAAAGACATCTGTTTCAATAACTGAAGCTAATGTTAAAGCAAGAAATTGGATTTTAGATACCTCAGTTTTTTACAGTATTTGAGTTATAATATTAATGCTATTTTCTTTACATAATTGTTCTAAGTGTGATAAAAGTACTTGTTTTCTTTAGGAATGCTTAATATATTTCAAAGATTAAATTTTTAAAAATAACATTAATCATTGGATACCAGGTATATTTCTTTTATGAGCCAAACATTCAGATGCATTTCAGAAGATTATTTAGTCAACAGTTAAATATGGTTACAAAAATCTCAAAAAATACACTTACATTATTTTGTATATTTTGTATTATCCATGTTATAAACAGCTGGGTTTTTTTTTCCTATTAATTATTGACAGTGCTTTTTATTTTAGATCTTCTTCAGTAAAATCCTGCTAAAGGATTATTCAGTATAGTGTGAATTTAAATATCACAGCTCAATTCACACTCCCTGAGATATGTTTAGCCTATAGGGCAGGTAGGTGTTTGTTCACTCATAAGAGGGCTATTCTAATACTGTCATATTTCTAATTGCTTCCAGAAAAAGCATATCTGCAACCTTTAATGCCACGGTGACCAACAGCATCATGTGCAATTAATAGTAATGAGCAATGCCCTTTTCTAAGGGAGGTGTAGTGACCTCAGATTATTAAAGGATAATAGAGATGAACATTCTAATGTGATGAGGATAACTGGAAACAGGATTTTTCCAATTACTTCTTTTCTAGCACATTTTTTCTACGTTGTCTATCAGTCCAGATCTATGCCAGTGTATTTTGATGAAGGTTGTTATAAACCAGGGCTGAGAAATCTCATTCCCACATGAACTAGACAGGTAACATAAATGCTAATTAAGCTATTTAAAGTTGGACCAAGTTACGTTCCCTTGAAAACACTTTCTCAGGTCAAAAAAAAAAAAAAAATGAACAAAACTCCTTGCAATTGACTTTCAACCTCAGAAAACTGTGATATTGGAGAGTTCCCAAAAGAGCAAGGGTTTTTCTTCCATGTGTAAATTTAAAACAAATATTAATTACAGATTTACTCATACAAAACAGACTTGTGCATAACGTTATCACAGATCAGTTTATTATTTTTAAAAGAGAAGAAAACAATGAAGAAGTTATAGTGAACAGAATATGATACGGAATGGAAAGTAAGAATTTACAAACACAGATGGAACTGGCTCTAAGCACATGAAGTCAAGAATTTTAAATTAACTAACAACAGAAAACAAATTCACCTTCTCCGTGACAATTAAGCTAACAATGGCCTTTTTTATGTGATAAATATCAACCTGGTATTAAATGGATATATGGAAAAATAGTTCCAAAAAAATGTGGTTAATAACAAACAGATACTATAAAAGTTGGACAGCATTCCAGCAGCCCCCTACCCCCGAGTACGTCGAAATCCTACTAAACTTCTCTCAGAACTTAATCCGTGTTTCCTTTGGATTTTTAGAAGCTTAGTTTCTGACAAAACTAAAAAGCCAGCTATTCAGTAGCCAGGTAACTAAGAAAAATGAAACCACATCCAATGCTGAAGTGGTTACTCTTCCTTCTTGTCAGGCATGCAGTTTTCCAGTGCAAGAGTGGGGACAGTGCCCCATTATGCTGCGAGAGGAGGTGAAAACAGGCGTGGACTTAGGGTGCCTGCCTTCAAGACAGCTGGGGAGCTACTACTGCTTTGATCTCTTCAGATGCTATTCTCAGTGGTGTTTAGTGTCAGTCTCTGTGTCAGATTTGCTTCTCACCAAAAGGCACACGGGGGGGGGGGGGTATTGAACTTTCAGCGACCCCTTCCCATATTCTCTTCTGGGTTCATGTACTCTTGCCACACCACTTCAGAGTAGGTTTGACAAAATTTCTGCAGAAACAGGTGCTAGATGGATGGAATTAGCCTTACTCTTAAAGAACTAAGCTTCACTGGGTTCCTTTCAGGTGGTGTATGGGAGCAGATTTTGAGGTATGTGAACTCAAGACAGTAGATGAGGAAGCCCAAGCTTTTACCCTCCCCAGAGGGATGCCTCAGGCTCTGTTGAAATTCAAACTCAAACCCTTTTGCATTAATCTGATGATAATCAGTTTTTAAGACGTCAAGTAAAAATGCTCAGATAATTATCTTTAGTTGCATTTGAATGAACAACATATTTATTATGGTTTAATTCGTTTCTGTTAACCTTTAATGTGAGATGCAGTTCTACAGAAAGCGGGAGCAGAGTGCCCCACACGGCATTCAGGTTCATTTACCTTCTGAACACTGAGGAATGTCACAGACTTCGTAGCGTACCTCTGGATTGCTTGTGAAACACCAAGGTCCCCCTTCTTCCCCTCGAGGATTTCGACAGTAGTTTTCCTGTAGGTCTTTACCCCGATAGCTCGAAGGCAAAAAGCTAGTTTTAAAATGATAATCATTACAGTATAAGAGCATGCAACTTTATTTTTGGCCTATTAATTTTACTAATTAGTGGGTATGTTTTTCCTGAAGTACAGAAATCATTCTAGCTCAGACTTCCATATATATTAACTCAAGTTCATTTTCATCCATTCTTAAAATACTTAAATTTTATAAATACTCACCTGACTGAATTCCTACATTCAACACCATTAACAATGACTCATCTCTGGATTTGCTAAGAGCCAATCATTCTAGAACCTAACTGAAGTTTTCTGAACCACAATTTCAAAGCTCCACTTGAGCAAGGCCCCTAGGAGAGAATGGAAGAAACACTGCAGAAGGCCTTGAAATCTCACTCTTACAACGTTTATCCGAGATAATTATTTGTTTGTTTATTGCTTTTCTTATAAAGAATAGCCCCCCTTTTTTTCTGCACAGTTGAGAAACAGGTTGATGAAGTAACACAAAGGGTCTAGAATCAAATTAAACCTGGATTCAAATTTCAGTTCTCTCTTTTCCCAACTGGAGACCTCAGCAGGTAATTTAGCCTCTCTCAGACTGTGTTAGCAAACCTGTACCCGGAGCATAACCCTAACTTCATCACATCTTACACTTTATATGTTATATGTTTTGAGAAGTTCAAAGAGATGACCGGGTAATCAACATTCAGTAAATTCTACTTATTGTTAAGCTCACTCTGCTTAGTAGTCTTTACCTTGTCATAGTGAAAAACAGAATTATTTATTCCCTTCAAAAATTTGACTAATTTGCACTATGGGGTTTGATGCTTCCAGATTTAGTTCCTAATAGTTTGCCATTGCGTGCAGAGACTATAATGCATCACCTTCATTTGAAATGTCTAATACCCTAGTTATCGTTTTCTTATTAGCATAAAGTATTTCAACACAATATCAGAAGAATCCAAAGCCTCTTTTATTGTTTAGTACTTCTTGCGGCATTGGCCTCATGATGCTTTCATCTGCTAGATTGCACGTAAAAAAATCACAAGTAAGGAAGAATATACATCTGTGAATAACCCTAAACACTGCTTTGAAAATCTGGTTACATTTTCAATATCCGGTTCATTTGTTGCTATAAAGCTTTATTTCTACTCTCACTGATTCTTGAATTCTAAATGGTGTTTAAATTAGAGTGAAGTAAAAGGACTTTAGTCTCTAAGTAAAAACCATTCAAATGTGTCTCGTACCCACTGAAACTTATTTAGGAATCATCATTTTTTTGTTATTATGTGACATAAAATATATATGGATGTTCATTGGGTACCAAGCAATATTTTGCAATGAAATTCTTTCATTTGGACATGAAATACACCATAGTTAAGTCTTCAGAAAACATAAAATATTGGTCAAAAAGAAAAAATCTATTCTAAGAGACTTAATACTAACCAAACATTTTCAAGGAAACTCTTATTACTACAAAATCCGAAATGTCTTTGGATAAAGTTTATTATATTCATACTACACTAGCATTTTAAATATGGGGAAACAAAAATTAGACATTAGGCCATATGATTGACAAAAATTATAATACAATTAAAGCTCATCATGATTTCACAATTCCTAATGGTATTTAATTTTCAAAGGAAAGAGAAGTCCTTTTTTTTCTTCAGCCCTTTTATTCCAGAATAACTTAAGATACCTTTTGTTTATTCCATTGCCTGAAATTTTCTTTTTTTTTTTGCCAGTTTTTCAACTTTTCATAGTAAATATAACAAAATACTCATTTTTCTGATAGAATCAAAACTAACCTTTACTTCACATTTTTTTTTCATAAAGTAATGCCTAAATTTACCTAAGAAAATGTTCCTATAGCTCTATTTCATTAAAAAATAGAGTAGTAATTCAGGGGAAGTAATAGAATAATTAGTAAAGTAGTCTACAATCTTTAGACTTCTCTAAAGTATTTGTTTTACACACACACACACACACACACACAAACACACACATATACCTTTCCTCTGGATTTGTAAAGCTAAAGAGAAGCTGTGAAAAAGTAGTGAACGAGTCAGTCAATGCTTTAGTCGTAAAAATACAAGTAAGGAAGAGAGAAAAAGTAGAAATCAAAACTAAACATGGCAGAAATATGAATAAAGTTTTCTCACTGGAGTTTATAAAAGAAAACTGAAAAGGAAAGATACATTGCTTTCCGTATGAAATTCCTCTTTAGGACATGCAGAGGAAAGAACAGTCTGGCCATCTCTTCTTTCATTCTTTGGTGTAATAAGGCTTTTTACCCAGATTAGCTGGTTTTCTTTTGTGTCCTGAGGGATAGCCTGCTTTTCTTTAGCATCCTAGACTCGATCAAGGGATGAAGCCAGCCCTGCTCTTTTCACTTTTATGTGTTCATTCAACAAATGTTTATGAGAACCTATTACATACAAACCCAGTCAATAGGCTCTGTAATAAACTTTTATTCACATATATACTATTCGTGGTTTTTTTCCTTGTTAACAAGGCTTTAAGAGAGAGAGTAAAGAAATATTTAAAACTGAGTTATATCCAAATATACTTTGAAATATAAATTAGATCTTCTGAGTGCTAGCCACCTTTTCTTTTCTTTTAATATAAACTGCATTCATAGGAAACTTGATCTAGTCCATCATCTGCTTCATTAATGAATGCTGGTGGCCAATGAAGGATGTAGATGTAGATATCAAGTCACCTGATTTTCTGGCTAAGCTCCTATACTAATTTAATCATCTATCATCATCTTCCCATTAATCCACTTGAAAAATATTTCAATCTAGAGTCAACAATAAATCACTCCTCCAAACAGATATATATATATATATATATATATATATATATATATATATATATATATATACCTTTTTCCATTTCCCATAAAGTTAATCTGTAGGTAACACTTAACTTAAAAGTGTTAAGCTCTCATGCAGATATTCCAATAAGCTGCTAATTGATGAAAATTGTTACTGTTGAATACGAAAAAAAAAAAAAAGATTTGGTTAAAAGCAAGATCTTCTCAGCCCTAAACCACTATATCACAAGGAAATGTTTGTTGGTAAAATAGCTGATTGGACCGAGAAGCCAGTTCCCAGGGAGATCTATTTCACATTTACTCTTCTAGCAGAGAATCACAATCATAGAGAATTTGGGTTGAAATAAGACCTCTACTGGGTCAGGCCAGTGCACTCAACTAGGGTAGGATTGATTTCAAATGCTATTCTTTTGTTCATGAAAAACTTAGATCTTGTATTTAAATAAAATGTTTTCTTCATATAGTATCATGGGAGAGACACCATGCAAATCCTCATGAGAGAACAAAACAATTATGTGTATCTATATATATATATATATCTATATATATATATATATCTGCTTTGTAATATAAGCATAATGCTGTATTTCAGAGGTATTTGTCTATTATCATAAGTAACTAATTTGGGAAAAATTAGTTGTTTTCTGCTATTGAGACTCTGTAAACTGATCAGCTTGGCCACTTACTAGCTGGTGTTAATTAGGCCGGATCACAGGTTTGATCCCAGCATAGAGCAACTAACTTCTTTTCTTTCTATGTGGGCCAATTAACTCATCTCTGTTTACAGAAATAAAATCATGTTGCATAATTATGCCCCTCAAAAATGAAAGAAATAGAATAAAAAGCGATTTAATCAAGGCAAAGTCACCACCACTATTGCAAAAGCAGATCACAGCATGTGACCTACTGCTCGGTGTTTTGTGCCCTGTTTCATGTTAAAAACACAGGCTACACAGTGACACTGGCTGAGCTCAAGATTCTGGCCATCACACTTACTAGTTGTTCATGACCTTGAAAAGTTACTGAAGCCCTTTCTTCTTCAGTTTCACCATATATAAAATAGAATTAATAAAACTACTCACTATGTGGTTCTTGGGATATTAAATGAGATAAACAAGATAAACTGCTCAGCAAGATACTTGCTCCTAGTACACTAAATCTTGCAATGCATTTAATAACCAGAGAGGAGAATTGTTTTAAACTACTTCAGTTCCTGTTAAAATTATTTGTGAAATAAGTCTTGACAAACTGTGGCTATATTTAGTTCCTTAGTGGGTATTAGAAATCTATGTTTCTCCTCCATGATGATTAAAACTCTCAGACTAATGAGCCTCTGGATGCTGTGTTTACTCATCTTTAAATAGCATTCATCTGTTATAACGAACACACTTCTCTGAAGTGTAGACATTTAATTTCCACGGAATGAGAAGTTTTCTCCAGTTATTAGGCAATAGGTGAAATGGGAAAGCTGGTCAATCTGTGACATGAGTTATTAGCAGAGGTTCTCAATTTTGGCTGTGCTTTAAAAAAAAAAAAAATACCAGTGCCTGGATTATTTCCCTAAAAGATTCTGATTTAATTGGTGTGTGTTGATGCCTGGGTGGCGGGGTTTGTTCAAGGCTCATAGCAGTTGGTTTTAGTGTGCAACCAAGGTTGTGTACCACCACGGTTAAAGAACAGTCAGCCCCCAGGATCAGGTCAGAATCTGATCCGCTGCCTATTTATATCACAGTGAAAGGCTCCACTTGAGCTGCAGAGTGCTGTACCTTCTAGAAGGCGAAGAGAGGCGGGGGGAATATATGTGTTTTCTTTAAATCACATTTTCATTACTTCTTCACAAATACCAAGATGTATAAGATGAGGTTTTGAGGTGAGATACTGTTAGGCCATACTTAATGGCAAATTTAGTCATCTTTGGATATCAGTCATGAATTCACATAACCCTTGGCTTGATGCAATTCAGTAAAGTTGGGTAAATTATTATAGAACCGTAGATTATTCTGAAGTACTAACATGAGATTGCTAGCACACATATAAAAAAGAAAGGCTCTCCCCTCTTTTCTTCATGCTGTTCTTACCTGTGTTCATGTGGTATCATAGAATTCCAAGGCTGGCATTTGATGCCACTCTTAGTGATAGATACTGTTCCCTTGTAGCTACCTCCTTTGCCAATGATGCAGTTTCTAATGTAGTCTATCAGAGGAAAGCAGAGAAAAGTTTTATAACTATGTGTAGCATACTCTGTATATATTTAAAAAGAAAAAAAAGAATTCCATCCAAATCTTTAGGTAATTAATGTTTATAAATTATCTCAAATCATACTGACATTTCTGGCCTAATGTTTATAGTACTTAAAAAAAAAAAAGACTA
This sequence comes from Panthera tigris, assembly GCF_018350195.1. Lineage (NCBI taxonomy): Eukaryota > Metazoa > Chordata > Mammalia > Carnivora > Felidae > Panthera > Panthera tigris. The sequence continues at coordinate 85,254,900 of NC_056661.1, forward strand.
CTTTGGAGTTTTAATTTTGTGAGTATATTTCTGGAAAATAGCAGAGATCAGTCCATGTTCTTAGTGGAGATTAGCCTGTATACTCAACTGGTCAGACAAATTTAATTTGGCAGAATGATTTGCTCAAATATACAGACCATTTTAAGAAAATATTAAAAATAAAAATTAAGTAATTTGCAAATTTTATTCAATTCAAAGAGTTACTTTAAGTTAATAAAATAACTGACTTGTTTTTATCTCAGTAAAATTGTGTAAGTTTTGTATATGTGTGTGTGTATGTCTGAGTGATAGTTATATTACGTTCATTATTATTTTCTAAATTTTTGCTAACTTTAGTGCTGCAAAAGTGTAGAGCAATTAATTTGACACAAGCCATATATTCCTATCAAATACCAGCATATACACTTGTTAGCAACCTAGAAGATTAAAAAATGGTCTTATACTACATTATGAGTTATGTTTAGGATTTACAGAATTACTGGGTATATAGATCATCTAATTTTCTTTTTTTTAGGTCATCTTATTTTCTACCATAAATTAATTTTAATTTAATTTAAACATCTACCTTTGTAACAAGGAAGTATCTCTGTATATTACCAAATACTCAAATTAAATGGCACAGTATGATTTAGGAAAACGTTAAACTTGATTAAGTACTATTATTATAAATACAATCCATAATTATTAATTTGTGTGATAAGAAATTTATTTGGTAAAATTCATATTTATATAACACTTTCCAGTTATTTCATTGATATAATTCTGCTTTGGATCAAAGTAAATAACCTGTGAATACAATATCAAGTGAACAAAATAGACACATTAACAAATAATATCATCTTAATTATTTTAAAGATTTATAAAGTATATAATTAGGAAAAGTCACAATTAATGTTTCAAAATCTCCACATTTTATTATCAGCAATCATCACTATAACATCAGTTATTCAAAGTTGTTAGAATTTAAAATACTATAAAATAAGCTCAAAATGTACTATATTTTAAACTATTAACTTAAGGTGGCACTTTCTAAAATGAACATGGGGAATATCAGTTCTAGGAGATGCTCCTAGAAATAAACAAAGAGGGAGGGGGCCAATATAATTATGGAATGTTTAGGGAGTGTTCTTTTTAAAATACTATATTTAAAAGAGTCAAGACACTAGTATCTGTCTTAATGGAAGAATTGACTGCATAACAGATCTAGCATATGATAAAAAATCAGCAGGAAAGAGCACTGTAGCAGGAAATTACACATATTTTATACTTTATTTTGTTATGAAACATTTAGGGAGAAACTAGTTACCTTTGTTTTCATAGAGATCGAATTCATGACCAAACTCTTTTTTCACTCCACTTGTCATGCTATTGAAAGGGAACCAGAGGCATCGTTTCCTTGCTTTATCAAAAACAAAGGCCCTGAAAAAAATATCTAAATGAAAAGAAGGAATACTACTATTTATAAAGTTTTTAAAGAATGGGCACATGGTTTAGCCAAGGAGGGCAATATAAAAAGATATATGATTACATATGCATATAAAAATATGAGTGATTTTTGGACCTACCATTTTGATGGCCAAAGAAAGAACAAAATTAAGTTTTCATACATGTACATTTAAATATCAGAATACTGTTTGGAATGTTCTCATGTTATTCTTTTTTTTTTTTTAATTTTTTTAACGTTTATTTATTTTTGAGACAGATGTTCTCATGTTATTCTAAATGATGTTTAGACAAATTAAGACTTAAACAAGCCAAATCAATATATAACACAACTGCTTGGGTTACTTCTGAAGACTTTTTTTTTTGTAAGTACACAACAAGTTGGAAGATTTTGTTTATAGTTATATACTAATGATTATATTTGAAATATCGTGATTAGTTTCCAAAGTTTGTAGTTGTGTAAAGTACATTCTAAAGTGACATTTCCTAAAATGCATTAGACAAATCACCATCCAGGAGATTCTACTAGCAAAAGGGATCTGAAATCAAATGTTTGGAAATTTTGCATATTCTAGAACTTCTTGGTGAGTTATAAAGCATGGAAGCTTATTAAAGCTATGAAAATCTTGTTATTAGGATAGCTGTTTATGTAAGTCAATGTTTCCTAAATAGATTTGCTAACTTAGGAATTTTTAATTTAAGAAATCTATTAAGAACCCATAACATATGCTTTTGATAGATCGTCTTGAAGAAAATTACTAAAATGTGTCACTCCTACAATTACCATTCCTACAGCTAATTATATTGGATTTTGTTGTTGACTAAAAAAAGTCTTTCTAAAGTAAAATGAGAAGTAGACAAAGCCTTTAACTGAGCTTAGTAAAGAGCACGATAAAATTTTCAACATATTAAATGCTACCATGTCTTACAATGTAGAAAATGAAGTTGGAATTCTGACCTGTTACCTTCCTTTAAGAAATGGTACTAAAACTCTTTCTCACTATGTTCATGCTAATCACAATGTCATCATGTACAAGTATCCAATTAAAAGAAACATAGCATTTCTAAGAATAAGGATTTTTCACTTCTAATCCATATAATGTTTTGAGAACATATAGTTTTCTTATAATTTTAGATATCCCAAATTAGCCATTTATTTCTTAGCAATTTGCCAACTTTTAAAATATTTAAATAAGGGGAAATAACTTTTATGAAACATGTAAAATATGTTATAAAATTATTTGAAACACTTTATCTATTATCTCTATTTTTATTTATTCTATGTCCAAAATACCCCAAAAATTATATTCATAAACATTGTGCTTAAAGATATGTTGAAGTATCTACCTACAAGAACTTCTTACAGCTGAAAGAGTAATTAAGGGCAAATCATGAAAGTATATCTTTGCAGTGGTGGCAGAATAACTTACGAGAGAATTGGCTAATGATAGACTTGAATTTTGATCTGGCAGATTGTAGGCTTATGCAATACATGTTAAATTCCCTATTACTCTATTACAGCACCTTGGTGAGGGGCATGTTAAATGACTTTGAACACATAGTAATTAGATAAAGAGCTCATATAAACTAAACAAAAACCTAACTACAAATTTTAAAGTTACAGAATCAATAACTTGCCACTTAAGGTCACATTAAAAAATAAAATCATGGGGCGCCTGGGTGGCTCAGTCGGTTAAGTGTCGGACTTCGGCTCAGGTCATGATTTCACGGTTTGTGAGTTCAAGCCCCACATCGGGCTCTCTGGTGACAGCTCAGATCCTGGAATCTGCTTCGGATTCTGTGTCTCATTCTCTCTCTGCCCCTCCCCCACTTGTGCTCTGTCTCTCAAAAATAAATAAATTAAAAATTATATATAAAAAACAAAATCAAACCACACATATAACTACTCATCAATTAATAATATTGCTTTGACATGAGAATGCCTTGGAGGTGACTCATGAGTCCCATCAGGAACATGCAAGATTTGCCTCTGTGAATACACAGGTGATTGCATCCAAAAAGTGGGTATCAGAATTTCCAGCTTGCTGTCTCCATTCACCCTTTTCTCTCATTCCATTTAATGCCATATTCTCTCAGAAAAGTGTTTCCTTGTCTCATTTTATGCCTCCAAATAGAATGGATCCAAACAGTCAGATTCTAGAGTAGCATCTTGTTTTAAGTTTGACTTTAAGAGTCTTTATCTTATCCTTATTTTAATTATCATATTCCTTTCATACATGTAGATTTAGGTTTTCATACATGTAGATTTTTTTTGTCTAGTTTTCTCGTTATATATGTCAGAAAGGCAATCCCAATACCAGTTACTCAATCATGGATGGAGGAAGAAAGCCTCATATTTTCTTCTCTTGAGTCAAGTCATGGATAGCAATTTTCCGAGGAGCTTAGAATCAGGCATTCTGGTCATCTTTCCTACCCAGCAAAAAAAGAACTTCAATCTCTGTAAAATCAATATTGTTGATAACTTCTCAAGAGGAGGTAGTGTTTGAGAATGTTCCACCCTGCACCTGTTGAATCACGGATGCTTTCATAAAGTATTACTGGTATTTTCTAAGCATTTTTGCATATTTGCCATTGCTTTTCAGTGATTCTAGTCCATATAACAAGCCTGCAAAAAAAATCCTTTAAATCATTAAGAGTCTAATTTCAGAGTATCACAGTATGCCCATTGAGTTCTGAATAACTAATATATTTAGTGATTACAAACACATATGTATATTTGGGATAGACAAGTGAGAAGGATGACACATTTCTGGGCAGAGGAACTTTGGCTGTACAAAGGTTTTATACATGTGGTTTTCTGCACAGGTTGCCATAAATTTGAAGACTAAATATAACTCAACCAGAATATAGTAGGAAAGTATGAAACCTCATATTTGGGATATGTAAAGATTTTTAATCAGGTCACATGTGTTCTTTAATGCAGCAAAATCATTTTAGTTCCTCTTGAATAAAACAAAGGGAAAAGTTTTTCTTTTGTTTACTAGAGATAAGGCGTGAAAAATGTGAAAATCGGGAGGTCACAATGCCTTCCTTACTTGTGGATTCAGGAAAGTGTGTTTTCAGATTCAGAGTTAAAAATCAATAATGAGATGAACTTCTCCCATTTCCTTCGACTCACCTTCCCAAGCCTGTGAGGGGAAAATACAATAAATCTAACCTCCTCAATTGCAAAAAGAACATCACTGTAGATCTACACAGCTATGACACTGATTGAGAGTAGTTTTCTCTAATTCATTTTATACAATCCCAAGGCAGGAAAGTCAGGGAAAGAAACAGAATTATCACAGGAATATACATGCAAAGTCAATTCTCCACTCCCCTTGCCAGGAAATCTCTCCCAGAAAGTGGCAGTTTGGCAAGAAAAATACTTCCAGAGGAGTTATAAATGAATAGAAAGGAGACAGTCTCTCTTCCTACATCTGTCGAGGACCTTCTCTGACCATACTCTTTCCCTCAGGCGCCAAACACTCATTTATCTAAAAAAAAAAAAAAAAAGGCAAGATGAAAGTAGGGTCACTTGCCTCGACTTTACTAAAATCTGTATTCATGGGACATGACACTGCCCAAATGTGATCATGAATAGAATTCAAAATTGACAAGATACCACATGCAATCCTGTCAAAATAGAATGAGATAGGGAATAAAGGGGTGTCAAGTAAGTGAGAGGCTGGGATGTTTATGGGGAAGAATGGGGAAATGCATTTTCTTCTGGCAACTCAGAAAATTATTCAGATGCAATTGTCTCCTTCATGGCCCGAAACTCCCGAGTTTTATCCTTGGGCTCACTGGCAAAGTAGGAAGGAGTTCTTCCCTGTGAGGTTAGGCAGGGAATTTCAAAAGATAAGAAAAGTCGCCTTTGGAATCTCTTCATACCTCTTTGAATTGCCCCATCACTTTTCACCTAAAACTTCATCATCACTATCCCCTAACTGTTTTTGAATAGCCTTTGCTGCTGACACCAATCCCTCTAGTCTTTTAATCTAATTCTCTCAACACCTTTTATTTCAATCCCTTAAGACAATGACGTAACTTGCAGTAAATTCTGGCTCTTGCCCAACTTATATTCTGAAAATTCCTCCACTCCTCTTGCAAGAAAAAATAAATGTTTACTCTGAATAGAATACTTTAAAATGTTGGATAAAAGGCAATCTAGTTGAATTTTAGTTTCTAAAGTTCAACTATTCATAAGATGAGAAAACACAAATTCCATAACCAGAGGCACTGTGGATTCTAAATGGTATCAGTTTATGTGCTCTCCCTTACTCACATTTCCATCAACTGGGAGCAACGTCTCCTGTTATAATGAGTGAAAACCCAAGTCAAGCTTATACTTTTAAGGGCAAATTACATGAATCCAAAAAGTGGGGGGAACCATGATGATAATTAGTAGATGCTGTATTTGGAAAGTTATCCTAAGAACAAAATGAAGCAACTTACTTGCAAGTGAATGGAAGTCCTTTATTCCTAATACATCTATTGGCACATTGGTCTGCAGTGTTCATTTTTTTTGTTTTTATCTTCAGTAATGGGTCTTCTTTAATTAGAGTAGTCTTTGCTGACTTTTTGAATTCATGAAGTGTGTTTCTTCTTTTCTTCTGTCCTTCTATTAATAATAATAATTTTTTTTAAAAAATGGAGGAAAAGCTTTTAAGGCTCATATAGAAAAAAAAAATGTCCTTAAGGATCATCCACAAGATAGTGATTTTATCTGACAACATACTATATCTCCAGGGATTGGGGGTGAAGTGAGGTGGGGATTGATACTCTCAGATAGTTAAGAGCAAAAGAGGAATATTGTAATCAGTGAAGAATAAATAACTTGTCATGTAGAGTCACTCATCTACATTCTTTAAAATGAAATATGGTTTTAAAAATTAGGACAGAGTTCACTCTAAAGAAATAAATGACATGATATTCTCCAAACAGTATGTAAGCAAATGCCCGGGTTTATCATATCATGCTCTATAATTAAATTTGTCATTTCCTTCTACAGTTGGCCCTTATGTAAGTTATAGTATTAATTAGATAAGCCAACTCAATTACATGTGAGCAACTTCTCACTAGAAAATGGCACAGTGGATAAATTCTTCTGACTCTCTTTGAAGTATTTCATATTACTCAAGTTTAGCCCTTCTCGTTTCCTTCATAAGTGTTTTCTGTGCTTTGGGGCACTATTTCTTAGTATCACTGAATTGTCTTGAAATCAAGCCAACTACTATAAATCAAATGTGTGTAAAACATCATCCTTTAATGTAGCAATATCATTTTTCTTCATGAAAGTATTCTCCAAAGCCCCTAGATAGCATGAAGCCTCCTATTAAAAACATGAAAAACAGAACTAAAACATCCTAAAAGACTTCATCTTGTAGATAACTTCAGAGTATCAAGCGCTTACTTCTTTATTCTCAACTTGCCCAAAGTTACCTAGTTTCTAACGATGGTCGCCATCTTCACAATGAGAATGAAAATGTCTAAGAGACTGCACCTATTGTGTATTAAGGAGAGGCATGATTGTGCCTCTCTTCTGCCTGCCAGTTCTTTTGAACATCCTTGTAACAAAAGCGGTAACAATATCTTCATTCTTAAGATGAAGAAACTGAGACACAGCGAAAAATTAATTGCCCCTTAAGCAAAACTCATTTGAAACTCAACCGCCTAGCTTCAGAACCCCCATTCTTAAACACTCGTGATGCCACCTTTTTTAAAAGAATTATAAGAAAGTATGTAGAAATATGGCTTACAAATATTTTTTGAAGATCTGGTTTAGGGCTATCAGTAGAGAAGAAATTTGGATGGTAAGACAGGAAATGCATTCCTGCTCTTTATATGTGGTGAAATATGCCAAGAAAAGAGGGTAAAATTTTTGTGCAGAAAATTTGGAAATATGGCTAGCAGAGTGAGGTACAAACAATGGCATCATACTCTCAAATTTGCCAGCAACCACTGGCTCCAGTTGGTTTATTAAACATCCAGATGCTATTCATTAATGTCTATCCTAACCTGAAGTCCACAATAAATAAGAGAAAACATGAAGTCCTCTAAATTTCTGGTTCTCTGTAAAACTCCAGAACACAATCCCCAAAAGACTGGTACTAATTTCTGTAATAATGTTTTCATTTTCAACTTTTCTTTGTCCTACAAGATGGAATGGCTATGGTACAACAGATATAATTTAAATGACATTTTAACATAGAAATGCAATCAACCAAATAATCTATCAACATGTTATTTATTGAGTGTGGACCAAATGCCTTGCATAACGTTGGCAGACAGATGATAATTCTGGCATTCTTACTGACTTGCCAAATGACTTTGTTTAATTACCTGAAATGCTAATATACCAATTACTCAATCTACAAAATGCAAGTTATGTTATATTTGAAGCTATTTAATTATTAAGTAGATATTTGGAAGTTAATTTGGATTAAAAAATGTTATTAATATGCAAAGTTTTAGCTTTGTTTTTGAAATTCCATTCTTTAATTTCTGGCATAGAGAAGAAATTGTTATTCTCCCAAGCAAAAAAGTGGTATAATTCTTTTCACATTTTGGTTTCTGCCACAGGACCATGTTAATGGGAGATACATTTCTACATTAAGAATTTCTTGCTTTGACCATAGTGCACTATTTCTTAGGTGCTATGAAATGTTTCACAGAATAATAATCATCTGATTTCCTATATACATATGAGTATTTCTTAGAAAAAATAGTAGTTAATGATGCTGAAAATCCAGTAAATAAAACTGTTGGTTAAAAGGAAATGTGCACATATACTATATATATGTGTGTGCACACACGCGCGCGTGTGTGTATATACACACATATATGTTTGTCATATCTATGTCAAATAAATTCAGTTAACTAACAATACAGAATTAAAATTGGCCTCATGCATGTGTTCATTATACATGTCTAGGTGTGAGAGAAGAGCATAAAGCTAAATTTTAGAAGTGTAAGGCAAACATTAAATTAAGATATGCATTTTACTATTTATCAAATAAAAGAGGACCCCTTGTCAATGCCCCAGTTTCTTTTCTCAATACCATGCAATATGAAGGCAAGTATTGAAGAAAGAGGTCTCTGTGGGATTATTGTTTGTGTTTAATTCTACAGATCCTCAGTTGTCCTATTGAAATGTGTTAATGTGTGACTCTCACAAAAGTAGCCTAACTCTTGCTTGCTGATAAGTTTTTCCATCACCACCTTTCATCTAAAGATCAAAAAGCATTCAGAAAAGCAAACAAATCTACGATTTTCCTTTACTAGATAATAGACAGGTGTGAAAAACTTGTCTGGGGCTACAGAGCTTATCAAAGGCAATGGGAGCCAGGTATCAGGATTCCCTTTCACTATTTATTTCTCATGATTTAGAAGCTTTCCCTTATAATTTAGTCATTTCTACTAGGTCAGTAATAAATTACTATAAAATGTGAAGTTGAAGCTAGCTGTGTATCATGTAATCCAGGCATCTATAAAACTAATTTCTTCTTCAATAAAAGAAAAATTCAAAACAGAAGTCGTTCAAAAACAGAATGTGAAAATAAAACTCCTTTGCTGAAAATAGTTTCAACTTTTTCTTCCATATGTATTAGCAACTGATGCTTGTTTTAGTGAAAACAGTTAAAAGACCAGCTTAATTTGGGAAGAAACTCAAAGAAAATATCTTTGGATCAGATTTTTCTCTACTATTTTTTCTGCATAACTATTAGTTGGAGTTTATAAACAAAATATTGAAATGAAATCAAAGGGTGAGAGATCACTGCAATTTTGTCATGCTTTCTTGTACTTTAAATTGCAACTCCTTTCTCCACTTCTCCTAGTATAGGAAAACATTCTGGAAGCTATATTTCTTGAAGAACCTGAAATCCCTATTTTAGAATTGAAATCATTAGGATCTTAGTGAAAACCTACAAACAGAAAGTAGGGTCAAATGTATCAAGGTGCTTGAAGAAAGACACATTTCTCCCTCTGGTCCGTGGCCTCACACTCATTTCTCTCAGTACCTCATATATTTTCTTCTCTGTATGGTCTAACCATTGACTTCAAAGGAAAATCATGCAAGGAAAGGATTTGCAGGGTGTGGAAAGAAGCAGGAATCTGGCTCCACATATTCTGAGAAACCTACCCACATGATTAGTGATTAACAGCTTGAAGTGGCAAGATGTTAAGATGAAAGTACACAAATAATTAATGGAGGGAACGGTAGTGACTGGAGACTTTAAACTTCCCAAAGACAAGAATCATAAATACTAGTCCACATTTTCATTTTCATTGCTGTTATCTAAGGACTTGGATTTCACAGTTGGTATTTGAGAAGTAGCAAAATAGTCTCTTGCAAAGAAAATGGAGCAATAGTCAAGGTGAGATTCAGGGCCTCCCTTCTTCACCTTCGTTCGGCTTCCTTGGTCATTGTCATTGTCATAGAAGCCTCCGTCTGGTCTCCTCCCTATTTCTCCCAACAACTGTTTCTCCACGCAGCAACCAAAAAAACCACACTGAAGTACAATTTAAGTCAGGTATCTTGTCAACTCCAAAATTTCCAACTGCTACCCATGATGTTCAGAATACTTTGGCACACCATTCATGTCTGTGCATACGACCTTACTTTAGTTTCTAATCACAGGCCATGGTACTCCCTCTTGGTACTCAGGTACACCAATCCCACATGCTTACCTGTGCTCATACTTTCTCACCTCTATGCCTTTGGTCATTCTGTGTTCCCCTGACTTAGGTACCGATCATACTACCATCCATCTTTTCATACTCAGCCTGGATACCACATTTTCCCCCAACTTCTTACGCTAGAAATGAACTCTCAGTCATAGTATAATAGTGTTCCTAACACAGAGTTTTTCTTACATTACTTAGAAAAATGGATTTTTAAAAGGCAATTTCATTTAATTTCACGGCTTCTGGCTTCAGTATAAATAAAAGAAAAAAAAACAGCACATACTTCATTCTCATAGATTTGAGTCAGAATCTCAGCTCTATCCCTTTACTATGAAAAGAGAATTAAAGTCTTTAAAATCAGGTGCCCCATGTAAGATGAGCAGAATAATGCCAATCTTATCAGAATTAAATAAGTTCTTTTAGAGCTTGGCCCATAACAGTTGCTCAACAAATGTGGGTTTCTTTCACATTTGTTCATCTTTATATCTCTCACAGGTTCCTGGACATCAAGCGCTTATTTAGTGCTTCTTTTGTTACGGGGTACTGGATATTAGTTTCCAGTGTAGGTAGAAGCATATAGAGGGTAATTCTATGTAGACCAACTCCTATAAAGATGGCCGGGGTCACTATATTGCATATTTCTTCAGAAACTTTTCTATAAAGTATCTCCTTAACACATCCTGCTCATGATTGATAGTCACCTCATTAAAGTATCCACTTTCATTCTCCCATTGTATTATTTTACAATATGTGCAAATATAGACTCATGGGATAAATCTAAGAGCATAACAAAAGCAATTAACAATAAAAGCCCTAAATGTTCAATGTGAGATGATATAAAAAAGGACCAACTTTCTTGGTATGTTCTAAGAGGACTGTCCATATTCTCCAGTTTGGAGAATGTCATAAAAAAAAAAAAACCTATCAAAATAAACTTACCACCCAAACCAAGCCAGACCCTCTTTTGATGACAATTTTACCATTATCCACTTCAGGAATTATTCACAGCATATCTGTAATCCCCAATTGTCCTCTCCTTGCCTGCCAGCACACTCTGGGGCTGCATTCTCCCTATACTCAGGAAACGCAGTCATTTCAACATTAGCCAAAGTGAAACATCATTACGAATGTATATCTCCTGCCAAAACTCCGTAATGCATGCCAAAAACAAATAGACATTGTCTATGGTTGATCTACTGTTTGGGTTTTCCACATTGTGTTTCCCTCACATTAGCACAGATGATTTCAGGTAACCATATTGTACTTCAGGCCATCAACGTTTGAATCTTTAAAAATGAAAGCCCTCAAGATATTAGCCATGCTCTCAATTTATGCCCTAAACCTCCTGAAATCAGCAGTGTCTTCTGAGAGTTCATTTTAGCATGACATACCTCAAGCATGACAACGTGCTTGATTGAGCTCACTTCTTTTTCACCTCTTCAGAAACCTTACCTAAATGTTTTCAAATCGGCCCTTCCCACACAGTCTTGTTCTCAAAAGGACCACTTCACAAGATTGAAGAAGAAAGCCAGGTGGGCTGAATGTCTTTCCTTGTCAGTTAGCAAATTCTTGATGTTTTCAACCCTTGCATTACATCAGAGACTAGATCAGAGTTCCAATAAATTTCATATTTAACTTATCTCAAAAGATATGGCCGGTTCTCTGGTTTGTGTTATGAAAAGGCCATGTCTACCATGTGGGCATTTGTTCCATTCTTTTATTCCCCTGTGCCCACCCGTGGTGCTCACTACCTTCTCCCTCTGGCATCTCAGCCACTACCATGATAATACGACCAAATACAGATGTTTCCTCTTGCCCTGATAACAACAGAAAACTTCCCAAAGCGGCAGATGAAATCTCTACACTTCCAGGAAGGTAGTATGAACTCACCAGCAATTCCTTCCCAACCTATAAATTCAGGGGAGAAAATGGGAGGCTGAAAGGACCCCTTCTGCAGCTTTAATCAGAGTCATACAATTTTTGCCTCCCTTGCACTGCAGTTTCAAAGGGCAGACATCCATACCCAGACAGAATGAGATCTTAGAAGACAGGCTTTCTCTTTCATTTTTATAACATGCATATACTCAGGGCTTAATCTGCCTTCTCCAAATGAAAACCTGTATAAAGTCTTCATGTAGCCCTGAATGTTGACTGAGTGACGTGGGGTGGTGGAACGTCATGGAAAAATATCCTCTGGAAAGAAGTGAGTCCCTGCTGTACTGACAGTCCCTCTCCCCTCTTCAGACCAGACCTTCTGTTCAGCCTTCAACTTGTCCAAACCAGCAAAATTCAAGCCAGTGTTAGCACTTCATTCCTGTCCCACAGTCCACAGCTAAGAGGCTAAGAGAGCCCTGGGATTGGGTTGGGGGGTGGGGGGGGGGGAGCTCACTGAGGGGATGTTAATTATCATTGTAAATGCCTTGCAAACAGGAACAGAATATCAAAAGGAAGCATAAGGAGAGATTTAAAGGACCCAAGCCACACACAGAGCTGAGGAAGGATGCTGGGGATGGGGTGGAGAGAGTTAGGAAAAGGCAAGGTTAGCAGGAGAGAGTTAAAATCGTAATGATGAAGAAGAAAAAGAGAAGACTAACCTGCATAGGGGATGGGAAGCAGAAGGAGGTGGAGGAGGACGTGCTGCAGCAGCAGGACTGGAAGAAGTTTGGTCACCCACATGGTGCTGCTGGACGGGCTGGCGGATCCCACTGGAGGAGATGCCTGGCTGAGAGAAGCCTGTTCCGACTCAGTGCCTAAAAGAACCAGTCGGCTCTGAGCTGCTTTTTATTGCGATGAGCTAAGTTTGTTGTGTGATTAACTGGAAAGATCTAGGTCTGAACTCCCTCTTACGGTAAGAAACTGTTTAACAACAGCCCTTTACTCTCTTCCACCCCCTTCCTTTCCTCACTAACCACCCCCCCAACAACACCAAAGAGATCCCAGCTCCCCGCGCCCCCCCTCAACTCTGCTTAGGAAAGAAACTTACAAAGAAAAGGTCACCTGGCCTGAGGCCAGCTCAATTTGGAAGCTCGAGCTCCAGATCCCTGTGGCTCCTATCCGAGTAGGGAAGGGAGGAGCAAGGCTCAGCCCAATAGCTAAATCAAGGGACAGGCAGAGGACCAATTCGCTAAATTTAAACAGGAAAATACATGTGTTTACATGTCTCTTTGGGAAAAGAGGAAGGGGAAGCAGCATAAGAAGAAAGCAAAGAGCTGCCTTTCAGTCAAATGTGCTTTAGCTCCTAATCTGTCTACTTTCACTGCTAGAGCAAACTAGGGATTCAAAACACTAGCACAGGTTCCTTGGGGTGTTAGAGACGGAGCAGAGAGGAGGGAGGCAGGCGAGGAGGCAGAACCAGGCGGGTCCAGCCCAGGTAAAAAGCATTAGGTGAGAAAAGGGTGTGGTATTGTGGGGTAAAAATAAACAAGCAAAATGAAAGCACCCACGGTGTCAGGTAAGAAAATTGCCCCTGCCCAATATCCGCAGGGCAGGCTGCTTTTTTCAGAAGCTGTACTACCTCTGCGATCACCACAAATGTGCCTGAAGTGCATAAAAGAAACTTGTCTGATTGAGGGTTGGCGATAAAATGTGTTCATGCTCTCTCTTAAAATGTCTAAGAGATTAGGATTATCTACTGCCTGTCCCCAACAGATAAATGTAGCATGGACTATGTGTCCTTATACCACACACTCACACACACACACACGCACACGCGCACACAGGCGTGCGCCACTCTCATGCATCTGTGTCTATATGGTGCACATATCTTCTAAGACTAACTTTCACTGGAAATTTCTCAATCTGTTTTAATTCGTAAATAACTAATATGCCTCTCTTCTCCAGTTCCATCCCTCTGAATGCACCCACCAGCCTCCCTAAATCTACACTGAGAGATAAGGAGTTTGTGTGGATTGGCAGGAGTGGGGGGGACCCATGTCTGCAGAATCTGTGAGATCATTGCTCAGACGCTCATTTTATTGAAAGGATTTGTCTTTGCATCTCCAGGTGATGCTCAGATTACTTTAGGCAAGATGGATTTATTTTGCTTTATTTTGGATGGATTCAGGGGAAGAGTTGCCCCCATGCATCTCTGAGATGCACCAACTAGGAACCAGTGTCTCTGCGGGCAGAGGAAGAGATAGCGGGTGTGATGTGAAAATGACCCTGGGGCCACGTACAGCTTGGACGGAAGTGTATGTGAGCAAAATTAAAACCATTCACACTACAGCCTTCCCTTACTGCATGGCTCTCATCCCTCCTCCTCCAGCTCTGCCCACTCCCACCTCCAGAAAACAAGCTTGGTTTAGGATTGCTAGAGAAGCTTGAGATTAAGATAATTACTTTTGAGCAATCTATACATTATATTACCATTTCCTTCTCTTTAATGATTTTCTCCTTATAAAAACAAAACCAAGCAAACTGAAAAGTCATTTGGTAGCCTCCCTCTAGTGTCCCAAGTATCCATTTTACTTTCCTTTTTACTTTGCGATACACCTTTTTGGAAAATCTCAATTTCAGTGTATTGCCTGACCATGATCTTGAAAGGCCCTACAGCAACTCTTGCGCTTTATTAACAAGCATTCAAACTCCTTTTAAAGAAGTTAGATTCTTCTATAAATAAATACGTGTAGGTAAAGAATAAAGGCGACCAATCTTTGTATTTACTTTCTCTCTCTCTCAGAGAAAGCAGAATCAGAGCCTTAAGTATGATTGCAATTATCATTATAGGTTTGGAGCAAACTCCATCCTGGGTAGGAGATTTAGGGCACCACAAGGAAGTTGAATAAAATTGTTTAATAGGGCACACATTTTCACAATTCTGAATACAATAAATGCTTAAACCTATCTATAATTATGTTTATATTTCTCTTTTAACAAGTTTGGTTTCTCTATGTTAAATGGTATCTAATATATAATGAGCTTTTAGTGTATGCTAAGCATTGTGACAAATACTCTTCAAAATTTGTCTTAATACTTACAATTTTTTTAAGTTTATTTATTTATTTTGAGAGAGAGAGAGGGAGAGAACCTGTGCACACACACACACAAGCAGGGGACGGGCAGAGAGCAAGGGAGACAGAATCCCAAGCAGGCTCTGCACTAACAGTGCAGAGCCCAGTGTGGGACTCAATCTCACAAACCAAACAATGAGATCATGACCTGAGCTGAAATCAAGAGTCGGAGGCTTACCTGACTGAGCTACCCAGGCACCCCAATTTACAGTAAACTTATATTAAGAAAAGATTCTCATAATTCCCATTTTTATAGTTGAGGAAACTTAAGGACACTATTTCTATCCTGAAATAACTTCCACAAGATTCCAAAGGAATAAGGATCCAAGTGTGAGGTTTGAACAGTTTGTCACATTCCGTAGGATGGAGAAATTTCTGTAAGCCCCATGAGAAGAACCACCTGTCTTTCATTTAAGATTATAATCACCACTGTTAGCCCAGGATGGAACACATAAACGATGCTCAATAATAAACTACAAAATAAACCAATATATAAATACCTTAAACTCTCCCAAAACTATAAACAAATATGCAAATGAAATAAATTATTAATTGTGCTATTCTTTTACTTTGTCTTGATAACACATTCTCTTTGTTCTTTCTAAATTATAGTAATGATGATTTGCCCATCCCTTGCTATTACCTTTATACTCCTTAGGTGTTAAACTGTTCATACAAATAAATCCCCCAAAATGTATCTGAAAATGTTTTGATGAACCAGAGAATCTTGCAAGGAAAATATTTTAACTGCTACAGTCTGTGTAATTACTTAAATACAGGATGAATGCTCATTGCCAATATAATATCATTTTAAATCTAAGATCAAGGTCTCTCGTAAACCATGTACACTAGATGGATTGAATGGGAAAAGATACATTGATGTACTCTCTGTTTCAAAAGGCTGCATGTAGTTTAAAACATTGTGTCTTCACAAGCCCCATGTTTCTTAAGCACAAGTGATGTTTACATTTGTAAATGGAAGAAGCTGATATGACCTTGTGCTTTGCAGACCACCGATGAGTTGTGTGCTCTTGGACTCATCATTTAACTTGTTAAGTGACTGGCACATGTGTGGTGTCATTCTGTTTAGTGCTTCTACTCCCATGGACTCAGTTTAGTCATATACTTGGCTTCGGATCCCAGCTATCTCATAAAATGTGTCACTAATTGAGAAAATTAATTCAACTCATATCTCAGTTTCCCTACCATAGAAATGGGACACTATGTGCCAAATTTCAAATGTATTATCTCACTTAGCCACCCCCCCCCACTTAAAAAAAAAGAGATATATATATCTAACAGGTATGGATTTTTATGGTCACTGATTTATAGGTAAAGAAAGTGAGATTTGGAGGTGATATGTAACTAGCATGAGGTTAAACTGTTAATAAAATGTGACTCAAAGCCACAGCTGTCCAGGTATCAAGTCTCCACATTGACAGAAATCTAGCTTGAGAGATTTCCAACATCATTCTCAGCTTTAAAATGTGATTAGTCTACTTACCTGAAGTCTTTCGTTGTCATCATACAATTCTTACCTTCCACATCTGAGAAAGAAGCACCTGCATAATTTTTGGTATTGCTTATCGTTCCCATGCAACCTTATTTTCTCATTCTTTCCTTCCTTATTTGTTCCTCCCTCTAAATGGTATTTTGTCATCTATAGGCCTCACCACTGAATAATTCATGTTGACTACGTTTAATGTAGGAAATATTACAAAATTCACTGTAATTTGTATTAATTTCCTTTACATAATATAGCTCATTTCAGGGTGTATGTATAAAATGTTGGCCAACACATTAATTTGCCTTGACTTAAGTCCAAGGTGCAATCATCTGAATGTCTGTGTTCCCCTAAAGTGCAGACACTGAAATCCTAATGCCCAGAGATGATAGTATTAGGAGGTAGGGGCTTTGGGTGGAGCCCTTGTGAATGGGATTAGTGTCTGTAAAAAGAGTCCCCAGAAAGAGGACTCCCCCCTTGCCTCTTCCACCATGTGAGGACACAGAAATGCACCATCTATGAACCAGAAAATGGGCCCTCACCAGACTGAATCCACTGGTGCCCTGATCTCGAACATTGAGTATCCAGAACTGTAGGAAATAAATTTCTTTTGTTTGTATGCCACCCACTCTGTAGCATTTTGTTGTAGCAGCCCAAATGGACTCAGACACAGGTTTCTTTAATAGGAGCTCCTAATGAAGAAGAAATATATATTCCAAGGATAGAAAATTGTTATTGGGTAATTGATGTTCAGAAAACAGAATTTAAAAGTGTGTCTATGGGAATGCAAGCTGGTGCAGCCACTCTGGAAAACAGTATGGAAGTTCCTCAAAAAACTATAAAAATAGAACTACCCTATGACCTAGCAATTGCACTACTAGGTATTTATCCAGAGGATACAGGTGTGCTGTTTCGAAGGGACACATGCACCCCCATGTTTATAGCAGCACTATCAACAATAGCCAAAGTATGGAAAGAGCCCAAATGTCCATCAATGGAGGAATGGATAAAGAAGATGTGGTGTGCATATATATATATATATATATATATATATATATAGAGAGAGAGAGAGAGAGAGAATGGAGTATTACTCAGCAATCAAAAAGAATGAAATCTCACCATTTGCAACTATGTGGATGGAGCTGGAGGGTATTATGCTAAGTGAAATTAGTCAGAGAAAGACAAAAATCATATGACTTCACTCATACGAGGACTTTAACAGACAAAACAGATGAACATAAGGGAAGGGAAACAAAAATAATATAAAAACAGGGAGGGAGACAAAACCTAAGAGACTCAGAAATATGGAGAACAAACTGAGGGTTACAGGAGGGGTTATGGGAGGGAGGATGGGCTAAATGGGTAAGGGGCACTAAGGAATCTACTCCTGAAATCATTGTTGCACTATATGCTAATTTGGATATAAACTTAAAAAAAAATAAAAAATAAAACAAGTTTAAATAAATAAATAAATAAATAAATAAATAAATAAATAAAAGTGTATCTAATGTCTAGCACTGAATGGTGGTTCAACTAAAACTTTGGATCATATAAATAACAGTTTTTTTTAATTTTTTTGTTTATTTATTTTGAGAGAGAGAGAGAGAGGGAGGGTGGGAGAGGGAGAGAGAGAGAGAAAGAGAGAGAGAGAGAGAGAAACGAGCAGGGGGAGGGGCATAGTGAAGATGAGACAGAATCCCAAGCAGGCTCTGCAGGGCTGGGACTCACAACCTGTGAGATCATGACCTGAGCTGGCATCAAGAATCAGACGCTTAAGTGACTGAGACACCCAGGTGCCCTCAGGTAAATAGTGTTTTTAAATACATAAAGCAGAATCAAAAAAAAAATATGAAACAAACAGGTATGGTGGCTTATTCATTTGAAAAAATTGTTCAAGAGTGAGTGCAATGGTCCCACAAAGCCCACATCCATGCTGTCAGTATGATAGCCTCAAAGCACTTATGTAAATTCAAACTTAAATTAAGCAAAATAAAAACTACACTTTAAAGTTGCACTAGCTTTGTTCCAAGTACTTAATAGAGAAATGTGTGTGGCTAGTGGATCTCTTAGCGGACAATGCAAATATAGAATATTTCCATCATTGCCAAAAGTTCTATTAGATAATGTTGATCTAGTCTAAGATGATTAATATAAATGCCATCTAAATGTGATTATAGGCTCAACAAGAGGAACACAGCAAGACAATGTTAAAGATGTAATAAAAAGAGAACACTGAAGAGTAATCTGTATATTGGTGACATTTAGTTTGAAATTCCCCCTTCTTTCTATTCACATTTTACGTAGTTTGAACATGAATAACAGGATTTCAATTAATTTGTCTTTTGAACATAAAGTAACTATGACTGAAGACAGCTCATTGTTTGAAGAGTAAGTATAGACACAAGCACAGAAAAATTGGTCATGAGAAAAATCTTAGTAAAATAGGTATTTTTAACAAAACATCTGTCTTCCATGGAATTGGATACAATCTGTACTTTCCAACATCAGGTCCTGAGACTGTGGCAAGTCTTTGCCTATAAAATAAAAAAATGACCTAATTGAAAACAATAGACAGGACTTTAGGACACATTATAGGCATAATGTACAGTTTTTTCTTTATTTTTTTAAATTCAACAGACTCTAATGTTTACTCAATCAAATCATAGACTCAGCCACTCACTCATGCATGACTTTTGCCACACTCCCAGGAAATCTGTTGCAGAGTCTGTGGTGAGACCACAAAGCAACATCCAGGAAAGTGACAGTAATAGTTAAAGTGCCTCATCACAAGGTAGGACTTGTCAAGTGAGTAAAAAGCGGGGTTATCTGTTCTCTAGAAATATATCATATACACTTATGCAGAGATCAGCATTTTTTTCCATGCAGTTCATCAGTGTCTCTATAAGGCAATAGTGTGGTACAGATTAAAATAAATTATCCAAAAATCAAAAGGATAGTCATAACTAAACCTGTGTCTTGACTTTTGGGAATAGAGAAGACAGGCCTTGAGAACACCAGGAAATCTGAGCTAAAGCTAAACTCTGTGATGCTGCCTTTTTAGTTTTCTTTTCTGAGCCATGAGGGGCCTTTCTCTGAATCCAGGGGGCCTAGTTAACTAACACTCATCACCTTGTGCTTAGAGGCCAGCTTTTATGTATTTCCAGGTGTTGGCTGCTTTGTTAAATCTGCAGTGCCCCCAAACTTATAAAGCTTAAGCATTCCACACCTGGCATGTTGGACACTGGCATATTAGTAAAATGTATGAACTTGGGGAATCGATTGCTTTTTTCTGAATTGAGAATCCAACAAGGATAAAATCATTAGTGTAAGAAAAAAGGAATATTCACAATAAGGTACTTTTCAAAGCAACTGTTTAATCCATTTATTTAGCATCTTAAAAGCCACACAATAAAATTGAGGTTTCCCTTTTATTATATGTACATGTTGCATGTTTATTGTGGTCTTGGGGATATCTGAGGGCAACTCCATTTACCAGATGGCACTCAACACCAGGAATTACATTTCAGACTTGAGAGAAAAAGGCTTCACCTGGTGGAGCACTGCTTTTGTGTGAATGTGTAAGCCTGTATATGTGTAGGGGGTGGGGGGGTCTTTATAACATACAACATTATATATCATCTGGTCTATTGGCCCTACTCATGAATTACTTAAAATGCTACTTACTGCCATGATAGCATGGCCCCATGTAACATAAGAACCTGGGGGATTTTTTTAAATGACTAAGTTTGTTTAAAACTAGTTTGTTTAAATGATCTAGTTTGTTTAAAAGGCAGTATGGTTTAGGGTTGTTTTTTTTTTTTTTTTAATCTTATACTTAAATTCTTAATTGAAAGCCTGGGACTCCTCATTCTGAGGAGGGTCTTTGGCTGTCTTCTTACCTCTTGAGTTTGGGAGTATTTGCACTCATTGGATTCCTGGAGACTTATAGAGCCAAGGGATTATCAAATCCATCAGAAACATCACTGTTCTCTAGCCATGTAGTATTGAATATGAAGACGCAAGTTCATGGTTCCTGAAACTGTCTGTATTCCTTAATTAATCTTGCTATATTTGTATGCTTTTATAATTCACAATAATGTTAGGGAAAAAATAGCAAAGTTATGGAAATTGCCAAGCTTAAAGGACAGATGAAGTATGTTGTTCAATGTTTCAATCTAATTCTGAATAAAGAGAGAAAAATGAACTCTAAAATGAACAAAATGTTCTCACCCTGCGACTCTAAAACAGAATTATGCCTCATATATTGACTAGGTGATGACATTTAGCAGAACACCCACAATGAAGAACATCAGATTATAACTATCTTAAACTTACTTTTTATTTGTCCGGATAAAAGAAAAAAATGTCATAGAGTTTTCTGAGTCTCTTGTGCATGGTTAGTGTATTTGTTTGTTTGTTTATATGAATAAGAGTGGTTACAGCCTTCTCTTAAAAGTAAATAAAATATTTTCTTTAGCTATCTCTGTCTACCCCCAAGATAATATATTCATTCTAGCATTTCTTATGTTTAAAGGCGTACTAATATTGTTTCCAGGTTTTCTTTCCCTTTTCCTCGGAAATAAATTTCCAGCTCCCCAAAGTGCTATAAGCCTTGTGGTTTACTCAGCATCCTAAGAGTTACTTATCAGAAGAAAACATAGTGTCTTGCTTGATTTTTCATTCAGGATTTTTGTACAATACATAGCTTTAATGCCCTATGATATAACACATCTGGTTATGACTTTATTTAATTTTCCTAATGCATGCAAAGCGATAAAGTCAAAACCAACTGGTTCAAGCCCTAATTATACCACTTACTAACTGAGAAAACCTGGACAAGTAATTTGCTTTACTCATCTGCAAAATAATTATAACAAGGGTGTGACAGTGATCAATAATTATATTTATTTTATAATTATTAATTACAGTAATGATTGATTAATAGTTATACAAAGCACGTGGGAAATATTTAGGAACCCAATATAATTTTAGTTATTATTATCCTTATTGGTACTGAAATATTTAAGATACTCTTTTGGTCACTTAATATCTCAACAGAAAATACCTAAATTGAAAGGCAAAGTGAAGATACACTCTTGGCATAATGGTATTAGGAAACCCCTAGTGTTTAACAGTTATTTAATCTAATATTTTGTTATTATTTTACAATACATTTTCAGTGACACTAAATATGAATTTAAATTTTCCAGCTGCATCTGTGTATTAACTAATCTAGAGAAGCAGAAAAAAAACACAGAATTCCATGTGATAAAATATTGCTATTGAAACATTACATATAAGTAAAAAATTCTGATATTTTAAAATATAAAATTTGGGGCATGATCAACTTTGCATTGGATTCTTGTGTGGACTCATGTCATTAAAATAATTTTCTTGAAGTTACTTAAGTGAAATATAACATACAGAAATTAATAGTGTTTATGTTTTGTTCCATTAAATCAGTTAAAAAGATTGAGTATCGGGGCACCTGGGTGGCTCAGTCAGTTAAGCGACTGACTGGCTCAGATCATGATCTCATGTTTCATGGGTTCAAGCCCCACATCAGGCTCTGTGCTGACAGTTCAGACCCTGGAGCCTGTTTTAGATTCTATGTCTCCCTTTCTCTGGCCCTCCCCCCCTCAAAAACAAGTAAAACATTAAAAAATATTTTTTTAAAAGATTGAGTATCGGGGCTCCTGGGTGGCTCAGTCGGTTAAGTGTCCGACTTCAGCTCAGGTCATGATCTCGCGGTCCATGAGTTCAAGCCCCGCGCCGGGCTCTGGGCTGATGGCTCAGAGCCTGGAGCCTGCTTCTGATTCTGTGTCTCCCTCTCTATCTGCCCCTCCTCCGTTCATGCTCTGTCTCTCTGAAAAATAAATAAACGTTAAAAAAAAACTAAAAAAAAAAAAAGATTGAGTATCAACACGCTTCATCCAAAAAATCCTTATGGACTCAATTTCTCAATGATAAAATATTAACTTTTTCCTATTTCCAAATCATTCAAGCTAGCCTCTCATTTGACATTCAAGTCTATAGAGTACACAATTAAAGAGATATTGCCCCCTTGCACTTTATAGCAAACAGTGTCTAGAACATCCTAGTAACAACTAAAAGCTATTTAGACTCTGGATAGGCTTTATTAATTTTCCCTTAATATACCCAAAGTGTGTGATGTTTCTCTTCAAGCAGCATGACAAGATAGTAGTAAATTTACCATTTAATTGTATGCACATATACATATACACACACATGAATGCATAAATGAAATCTCTTGGTCAAAAATCCCAAAACTACTCTAAGGAATACCAGTTTCCCAACTAGTGGACTGCTAAGATTTGTAATTGACCCAAAGTCAGCCAACTTACAAAAGAAAAAATTGAAATTAAAAACAAAGATCTACTTTTCCAGAATTCTCAAAGATCCCCTAGTCAATGACACACATCTTTAGACGTTGATTTAAGACAAAACCCAAGATCCATGTCCACTGATGCTCTACTGAGATTGATTTCAGCTCTAAAAAATATCATCTTAATAGTATATACTTTGTAATAGCAAGGCTGAGGAGCTACTAACATGCATTAATGTTAGAATTGATCATTGATAATTATAACAATGCCTAATAATACATTTATAAGCATATACTTAAAAGAAATTCTAAAATGATATGTTTAAGTCTTTTGACTTGAAATCTTTTGACTTCAAACAATGAGATATTTCTATAAACATGTATAAATCTATATACAAGTGCTGTGTATTTCCTAAAACCTAAATATGCTTTCCTTATATCTTTAATAAATTGCTGTGTGTAACTTTCTATGAGCATTCTGCTAGGTGTACAGATATTACAGTGATTTTATATGTTGTGGTAGGCAGAAGAATGATCCCCAAAGTTGCCCTTGTCCCATTTGCTTGATATGATGAATGTTACCTTACACAGCAAAAGGGACTCGGTGTGTGTGTTTAAGGTGAAAACTTTGAAATGGGAGATTATCCTGGGTTGGTAAGGTGGGCCTTACCTCATCATATGAGTCCTTTACATCAGAGAACCTTTCCAAACCTTTCCAAGCTGTGTTCAGAGAGACTTTGCTATGAGGACTGAAGAAAGGTCAGAGAAATGCAAATTGCGAACTTTGAAGATGAGGAGAGGGGGCCACAAGCTAAGGACTGGGGCAGCTTCTTGAAGATGAAAAAGGCAAGGGAACAGATTTTCCCTGGGAACCCCCAGAAGGAACACCGATAGGCCATCATCTTTATTTTTTCCTAGTGAGACCCATGACAGACATGTGACCTGCACTAACAAAAGATAATAAATTTGCATTGTTTTAAGTCACCAAGTCTGTAGTAGTGATTACAACAGCAATAACAATCCATGCACACATGTTGTCTTAGCTCCCTGAGTAGTCTATAAGCTCCTTAAAGGTAGAAGTTAAGCCTCACATTCCCCTGTGTCTTTCAAATTACTATTTCTATGCTTTCCATTTAGCAAGTATTCAAGAAATTTTGACTGAATGATATAATAAGGAAGTTTTAAAAAATTATTTTTACTGATTAGGTTGTGATGGCAATCTTAATCTCACAGTGGTTTCTGTCTTGCCCTGTGTAATGATGCATTAACTGCTGTCCCAGAGAAATATTTTGCAATGTGCTGTTTATTCAAGTAATCAGAAGAAAGCACCAAAATTACACTTGACATTGCAGGAAGATTAGCAAACAATAGTGCTGTTTTGAAAGACAGAGATCTGTATCTTTGAAAGGGGAAGTTGCAAAACTGTCTTTTTCTTTATCTGTTCAGATTCCTAAGGAAGGAGGATTTTACAACTAGTATTATCCTTGTTGGGAGGCTCTTTTATATGCCTGGCACTCCTCCAGTTCAAGTTTATCTGATACCCTAAGTCTTCCCAAGGCCTCCTCTGGGATGCAAATCCAAATTCTTGTGCAAAATGTAACTGAAAAATTGATGTAGCAGTACAAAAAAAAATTGCCAAATAATTTATTTAAAAGGAGCAGAAAAATAGTTAGAGGAATTACACAAAGTCTGTCAACCACAGATGGATTTTGCTAAAAATCCTGGCCTACATCCTGTAGGACCTATGAGTGTAAAGTGGGTAATTGAAAGTATTTTTGTCTGCCCCCCCCCACCTCATTGGCCCATTTACTATTTCTTGGATGACTGTTGTATTTACACATCTTATTACAAACATAAATCATATGTTAAAACCTACTCCAAATCTTGCACCTGCTGGGAAATGACATTAATAATCTTTGAGTGCCCAATGTACTAATAGATATGAGATCATACAAAGAAATAGGAGACATGATCTCCATCCAAAGGAGAAATTATCTTCTACCAATAAGCCTAACAATGATAACCTGAGAGAGCCACTAGAGATATATAAATTTATGTCATGTATTTTTTACATTTAATTTTATATTTACATTCTTCTATTATTTTTCCCATGATTTTTAAACTGTTAAATAAGCAGAACTGGGTTTTAACCTCTTTCTTTCTTCCTCAGGTATCCTACTTTTTGGTCACTGTGACAGATAATCAGTGATATTCATCTGCTTACAATTTCTTCAACTGCTTACAGTTTCTTCTTTTCATTTTATATATATATTTTTTTCATTATATACATATATGTATTTTTTAATTTGAAAATACATAGGGGCACCTGGGTGGCTCAGTTGATTAAGAGTCTGACTCTTGATTTCGGCTCCAGCCATGATCTCATGGTTCATGAGATTGAGTCCTATGGAATTGAATCCATGGGATTCTCTCTCTCCCTCTCTCTCCCTTTCTCTCTCTCTCTCAAAATAAATAAATAAACATTTTTAAAAGTAACTATAAATACCATCTTCATTTAGAAGTGTGCATGGGAAATCACCAACTTATCTCCCTTATTGATTTTGCTGTAAATAATTTAAATGCATTAACTCAGAGCTTGAATAATAGCAGACATTTATCAGAGCACTAGTTTAAGCATATCCCATATTTTTGTGAATATTTTTGTAAATCCTCATGACAAACGTATAGGCAAGTACTATTATTACCTCCACTTTACAGATGAACTACTGAGTTTTACTACATACATTTAGTACATGCAAATGTAGGACTGGAATCCAAACCTATGTCACCAACCTACAGCAAGAAAAAAGAAATAAAGAAGAAGAAGAAGAAGAAGAAGAAGAAGAAGAAGAAGAAGAGAAAAAGAAAAAGAGTAAAGTACTGCACAGCAGTCTACAACAGAGGATACAGGTTTTCCTCTAATTTGAATTTGATTAAATGAAGAAAATGGGGAGAAATCGGTTCCTTAATAATAAAACTGATTTCTCCATTTGGTAGGTGACAGTATGGATCAGTCACTTCTCTTAATCATTACTCGTCTGCCCCATGCCCTGTATACATCTGTATAACCTTCCATTTCTTCTGAACCCTATTAGTGGTTACAAGTTTCTTGGACACTGAAATAAAACATTGATTCTAAAATGCTAGTTATCCACTGCTGTGAGCGACACCTTCAGCAAGTAGACACTCGTCTTCTCTGACTTCTTCAAAGAAATCCATTATCGGGGCACCTGGGTGGTTCAGTCGGTTGAGCATCCAACTTCAACTCAGGTCATGATCTTGTGGTTCATGAGCGTGAGCCCCGCGTCAGGCTCTGTGCTGACAGCTCAAAGCCTGGAGCCTGCTTCAGATTCTGTGTCCCCTCCTCTCTCTCCGCCCCACCCCTGCTTGTGCTCTGTCTCTCTCTGTCTTTCAAAAATGAATAAACATAAGAAAATTTTTAAAAATGAAATCTGCTATCATTTTAGGTAGTCCTTTCTGCTGTCGAGCATTTGTACTGTTAGAAAGTTCTCCTTCATTCATACTGCTCTGAAATCTACCACCTTATAATTTTCATGGATTTTGTCCTGATTCTGCCTTTCAGGGTTGAGGAGAATAAGACTTCCCTTTTAAATACCTGAAGGTATATACCACTTCTTCAACTGAGGAACCTCATCCCAGTCCTTTCAGCTACTCATTTTCAGCTCTTACTTTTGTTCAAATGGCCTCTTAAATCACCAAGTTCAGAGCAGAATGGAACCCCATAAACATGTTCCAGTCCACACAGAATACAACTCAGCTTATCTCTGCTCATGAATTCAAAATTAAAGAGATGTCAATTGGATTCACTTCTTTTAATGCAGAATCTGCCATCTATTGACAGGCTATTATATGTCCAGAACTGGGAAAGAATTTTGTATAACATCATACCATTTAATTCTCATAACAACCCCCTCGGGTGGGTACTGTGGGGAGCAAAGCATACTATTTCTGTCCAGATGCAAATTTTCTTTCTTCACATTTTGGTCACTGTGGTCTCTCAGTGCCCACTTAGTATCACTTCTTCAAGCAGCCTTGTGAAACTTCTCTTACATAGTTTGTGGATTTTTAGGAACAGTAAAATATAAAATGTACATAAATATATTTTATAGCAGTATTAAAACAATGTAGTAAAACTATTCCCACATAATAAATCCTCATAAATGCAGTAATTTTAAAGTGTTATTTTCCCATGTAATCCATTCTTTAACTCATGCTTATAAGGTTATGTCAGCCCATATATTTACATATAATTTGATTATGTAATATTTACCGATAAATATTTGGTCATAGGATTTTTATCTTTTTTTTCACAATTGAAATCCACCATAACTAGAAAAAAAATACATATTATTAAGGAAAAGTCATTTGGAACATGAAAGTCAAAAGAACTATACAAAAGTATCCATAAATCACAAAGAAAAGCCTTTGAAATATTTACCCACATTTAAAACCAGAGGCTTTGTTTTTCAACTGGAATGAAATTTAATTATGATACCGTTAGGATCAAGGATAACTGTCCAATAATGTGTTTTAAATTAACTAAATGACACCTTACACTCTTTTCACATCTACTCCAGGAACCCCCGATCTTCATAGTTCACAAAAATATAAACAGACTTGTCAGACCTCACTAAATTTATTAAGGTTTGGCAGAATGCCTGTGGGGGGCGGGGGGGGAAATCATATTTCAGAATAAAATTTAAAATGAGCAAGAAAAAGAACCTCTTGAAAAGCTAAACAGCAGAGGAAAGCAGGTTGCAGCTAACTGGTAGAATAATGAGTTCCTTTAGTATTTATCTGTCATATATTTACCATTCTTTTTTTTTTTTTTTTTAATAAAGTTCTAAAACAGATTTACTGCAGACTGAGTTCTGCTCATTCTGGCAGATGTAATCAAAATCTTACTGAGGTAAAAATATGTGTCAAGAAAATGAGGGAGCAAGATGAAGATAAGCATATGAGCTAGATGATGCTGTCACCCATGCGGAAGCCTTACATTTGTTTTTACCTGCGTCTTGAATTTATATAGTACTTGGTAAATCACTCTTGGATCATGTTGGCTTAGCGGACTTTAGGGGTAGAAACTCAGACTGTGGCTACTTCAAAATAATGAAGCAGTGGATAAGAAGTCTTTCATAATCGTTATGGAAATAAAATGTATTTCACTTCCCATTCTTTAATTTCCTTATTAAGAAATTAAGAAAATATTAAGGAAAAATAAATGCACTTATGTGAATATATATTTACACAGCCAGAATGTGTGCAGAGAAATTACAAGTAGTAAATTCACAATTGGTCTATAAAGTAATTGGTGGTTTGTTGTCATTATTCTTAACAGGCCATCTCCCCAAAACTGTTTACTTTTACTTACAAAAATTTTGATACTATTCATTAAGGATTTCTGGTGGTGGAACATTTTTCAAAGACAAATCCATTTTAATATATAAATATATTGATATTTGATTTAAGAATGAAAAACTTTTTCAGTAGGGTATAAATTCCCCAAGCGTTTATTAATGCGATACATTAATTGTTTTCATGATTAGCCTAATTCTCTGAGACTGTGATTAAAAGTCTATATAGCATGGAGTCCTGTAAACAGAGGATATGGATTTTTCAGATGGATCTACAATTTAAACTGATTGTTTTTAATGACAGGAAGGAAAATAACTTCTGGAAAAAAATGAATCGTTTTATAAATTATTTTACTTTCATTCTTAAAATAAAAACAAAGAGAAGTCAACTTTTTACCTCCTATTAAATATATCATAACAACAAAGACATTCAAGATAAAATAGTCAAAACTCAAACAAATTTGGAGACTAAACTGTTCAGTATATAATTACCCCATGAGTTACAGATTGAGTATAGGTTTCACTAAAATAAAATTTAAATGGTAATAATTAAAATGTAATTTTAATTTTCTGCCAAGAGAAATATTGTTTTCATTTTTGCTAATCTTTTCCAGCTATCGAACTACCACTAATGTTACACTTAACTCCAAATAAGGCCACTGATTTCAGAGGACGATGGTAATGTATAACAGACCAAATACTGTGTTCTGATAGAGAGAAGGACAATTCCACTTAACTGTTCAGAAGTTGCACATAGTATTATACTCTTTTCTATTGTTACTATATATTCATCATGTTATACAAATATGATATAAAAAGCACATGCAAATTTGTATTAAAAATATCACCATAGAAACACATTAGGAATGTTTGAAGTCAAAAGCAAAAATACTGTAAATTTTTAACTTATTACTCATCTTTGATTGGAACCAAAAGTACAGTTAACAAATTAGCATCTAAGTAGGTCCTGCATATTTTTTATGATGTCTGCAAGTAGCCAGAAAATTTTCTTATAGCACAAGCATTTTTCTCACTTAGGGGTCCATGATAATTTTACCATTGCTTCCATTTTTCTCTTCCATTGCACATAGTACCTTTGGCTGCTCTCTAGGGTTTAGTCCTTCATTCTGTTCTTATGCCTAAATACCTTCCCTCAGAAAATTGTTCAATTGTCAGGCCTTACCTCCTTAATGATGAGCAATATGCTCCATTAAATTATGAATCCTCAGTATGTAACTCAACATTTCAGTTGAATTATGTACATTCATTTCTTCTTTCTCTTACATTTTTTTTTTCTATAAACACTTATCAAGTGTCAGGGCACCTGGGCGGCTCAGTTAAGCAGGCAACTCTTGATATCAGCTGAGGTCATGATCTCGGGGTAGTGAGGTCAAGCCCTGCATTGGGTTCTGCACTGACAATGAAGATTGCTTGGGATTCTCTCTCCCCCTCTCTCTGCCCTTTCTCCACTCGTGCTCTCTCTCCTTCTCTCTCTCTCTCTCTCAAAATGAAAAAAAAATTAACATAAAAAAACTTCATCGAGCGCCTACTTTCTGCCAATAATAGTTCTAGGCTCTGAAGATACATTGGTGACAAGATAGACAAAGGTCTCTGGTGATCTGGAGATGACATTTTAGTGGGAGAGGACAGCAAACAAATAAATAATGACTAAGTTTATTTCAAATAAAAGGGCTATAAAGAACATCAAGCACAATGATACATTAGAATGGTGGGGTACGTAGGGATGGAAAATTTAGTTTGGGCTAGGGAAGACTAAGTGGGAGGGGTGACAAGACCAGAATATCCTAAGGAAATAGTTCTGAAAAATCTGGGACAGGGAATTTCAGGCACAGGAAGCAGGAGGCATGATTTTAAAGCTATGTTTCCAGAATAAGCCCATCACCTGACCTACCCTCTCAATTATTTTCAGTCACCTTTTGGTCATCTCAATGAATATTTGGGTATCAATTCAGAGTCAGTTTAACAGATCACCATATTAACTTCTTCTTTAAACCTGCTGTCCCTTTTAACTTTACAATGTTTTCATTGACATTACCAGTTTCAGATCACCAGATTCAGAATCTTGAATTAGCTGAGACTTATGTCCTTTTCAGGAAGCATTGGCCATTATTCTAAGATGCTCTCCTGTCTCTTTCTTCTTACCTTCCTGGGTATGTCAACCTACACCAGTTATATGATTTCCTTAAAACATAATTTCTCGCCTGTAAAACAGGTGAGAAACAGAGCAGAAATTATCTCTGGATAATTTTTATCTAATGGATATAGCATGGGTTTGAGAAGGAGAAAAACAAATTTAAAATGTGGCCCACTACTTAATCACTAGAGTATCAGAAATATGACAGCCTATTTTAATATCCTCCACCATATAAAAGGAGAATCCATAAAATAAAAAGGTATTCGCTTCACAAGGTTTTTGTAAAGAATAAGGGGAAGATATCACATAAAAAGAAATTAACAAATAATTAATGAGTGTTAAGTAACCTTTCTGTGCCCTTTTGATTATGGAACTAAAGTAATTAATATAGGAGAGTACAGGTGATATAAAACATTTTGCCAATATTTTCCCCCTCATATTCCCCATGTCATCATCTGACACAAATTCTCATCTCTTCCCACTTGAATTTTGCACCAATCTTTGGATGCTAATTGGAAAACTCAGAATTCTTCTGCCTTTAGCTGTCTCACATCAAGCAAGTTACAATTGGGATATTGGAGCATAAAGCCTGGAGATTTAGTGTAGAGAAGGTTAGAGGAGACAGAAACTGTCATGAGAACAGAGTCTTGGCAGTTCAAGTACCATGTGATTCTTGCTCCACCACAGGGCTCCTTGGGAATGAGAGTCTAAGTTCAGGGTAAGGTAGAAGGAGGATTCAAAGCATATTATTAGAAGAATCTTCTCCATTAAACTGTGATCTTCTGGAGGTCAAAGCCAGATCTCATGCATTTCAGTCTCACCAGTGCATAGCACACTTCTTAGAATATGATAGGTGCTTAATAAATGCATGTATTTATTTTCACATGATGCTAGCGTAGTCGAGTGAATCTTCAAATGAGAGGAGGATATAATACTGAATGTGAAACCAAGACTTCATCACACTGCCAATGATTGAGTTTCTAAGGGTGCAGAGGTTTACATGAAGAAATCTTTGACTCCTGGCACTGTGTGATGTGAGTGACTGGTTATTCTGAAAGGACCACAGTCAACGAGCCAGTTGGGAAGGGAGTCCTCACCCCATCCTGTAAACCCCACCACCACCACCACCACCACCACCACCACCACCACCACCGTGAGCGGGACCTTCACAGTTTCCTTTGCAGACTTTGCCAACGTAGTGACTATAATATCATAGAGCAGGCCCTAGCCCTCAAAGATCAACAGAGAATCTCTTTTTGAAGTTGTCGTTCCCTACACTGGGAGGTCCAGCAAAGAGGGTCTTTTGTTGTGGTTGTTATATTTGTTTTCATTTTTGGTTTTGTTTTTCTTTTTTTTTTAAACCAAGTTCAAGGCCAGAGAAGTGTATCGCCCATAAAGTCACCCCAGACGTCCATGCCAGAGGAATTTCTAACAAAATGAATGGTTTCGAATGCAACAGCCTGCTACCAAGTTCCCAGCTTGCAATCTCCCTGGAATCTGAAGTCTTGGATTAACCCGAAGCAAAAAGAGCCCCTCATTCTGATGCTTCTGCCATCCCTAATGTCTGCTCCAATCCTATGGACTCTCTAGGCTGGGCAAGCTAATTTGGACAACTAGATCTGTGCTCATACTTAAAAACCATTTTGTTTTATTCCTTCCAAATATACTTTTAGAAGAATCTAAGGAGAAAGTAGCAAAGCCTCTTTAAAAACCTAAATTCAAAACACAGCAGAAGGAACACAGGAAGTTTTACTGAGTAATTGAAGTGATTACATGCAAAGCACTTTCCCATAATCAAGGAGTTTCAAAGGAGGGTAGAGGGTGATTGACAGTGTTGGCCACCCTTGAAACTACATCTTGATTGGAGGAAATAATTACAAGCAGGGAGAAAGAGACCCAGTACTCTACATTTCCTTATTTTCAGATCTAATCTGGGAGAAGGAAGGCAATAGTAGAAAATAAAGTTTCGAAAGTTTGGAAATCTTGTTCCTGGGGAATAAGAAAGCAAGGTCCCTTTTATTTATTTACTGAACACCTACTATGCTCCGAGTTGGAAGATCAAAAGATATGATGTCATGAAAACTATTCCTGTGAATCATAAACCTATAAGAAAAGGTCATTACAGATGTAATTTTTTTTCAAATTTTTATTTAAATTATAGTTAGTTAACATATAACTCCTAAAACATTGGTTTCAGGAGTAGAATTTAGTGACTCATCACTTACATATAACACCCAGTATGGCTATTAACTTTTCAAGAAAAGTAATTAGAGGAAAGTGACTAGCTATGATGCCAGATTAAGCTTGCTCTCTATCTGCCGGGATGGACCTCTGTATACACATATGCACAGATAGACGCAAAGCAGTTTCAGTTGAAGCAGGCATGGGAGCACTTGACTCCAAGAATTTTAGAGGCCTAGGAAATCATTTGAAACCCACTGGGCTAGAAGAAAGTATTCATTCATTTCTGTCTGCTATTGATGCTTTGGCCCTTCAGAAAGATCCAGGCTATTTTCCTGGTGTCTTTGAAGTGCTTCAGCCTTCTTCTATCTTATTCTTTCACACAAATGTTCTTACCTTTAAATCTTGATCTTTTTTAATTCTAAAAGAAGCAAAATCTTGACCATCTTCTCTGAAGTTTCCCAGATTTGCATTTATCTTTTGATTCCCCAATTTGCCTGTAGCGACTACTAAAAATACAGTATTTAGTTGTACAGTATTACTCACTCAGTGTATGAGTTTATCTTAAACCCCCAAAAGTTCATGACATAACTATCTACATCTTTTGGAGTCAGCTTTCGAAGGAATGAATCTTGGCTCTACCAATTGCCATTACCTATAAGTAAACTACTTACCATTTCCATGCTTCAATTCTTCATCTATAAAATGATGATAATATTAGTATTTTTCTTTTATGGCTATTAAGTAAAATAATGAATGTACAGTGTTTATCATAGTGCCTGGCACATAGTAAGTACTCAATAGATTTCAGCCACTATTATTGCTATCAGTATTATGTTATTTTCTTAAATGCTTACTAAAATGGAATTCTGTTGAGTAAAAATTAGATTAGGTCTGATTCACATTCTTTCTCAGGAGAAAAGTGGAAACGTTTCAGAATGCCACCCATTCACAAGAATGCATTGCCAAAGCCAAATGGGAGGCAACTAGCAAATCCTGAATGGAACTGGCTAAGCAGAAAGTATATTAGACTAAACAATGAGGTCGGTGATGTAGGGGAATAAGGCATTTATAAGAAAGCATTGGCTTTGAAATCCCTGGTAACCCATGGTCAAGTTGGATGAGCAGAACTGTGATGTGGCCCAGCTGTCTTTATGCTTCTTCCATGTCACAAGCATTTTTTTTATGATAGGCGTAATACCAATAGTATTTAATTCTAACTTTAGGTATTCTGTCCCATTTTATGATTAAATAATTCTCAAAGATCTTTAGTAGACTTTGTAAAATTAATTATAGCTGCCAGAATTTAATTGGTCTAGAAGCAAATGCAAAACTTCGATGTTTTGGGAGACACAGATAGCCAACTACTCTCAGCGTAAGGCTGGACCACCAGTTCCTCTGTGTGTCTTACCTAGTGATAGAGACAGGGAACCATGAAATGCTGAACAAAACTTTAGGTTCTATCAAATACAAAAAAATATGACATTTACAAAATGAAATATTTCATAAATAGGATATTATGCAGTGAAGCACCTTAAAAAGATTTCCTTTAGCTAAGTTCATGTAAACTTTTTTAATGTTTATTTATTTTGAGGGGTGCCTGGGTGGCTTTGGTTGGTTAATTGTCTGACTCTTGATTTCAACTCGGGTCATGATCTCATGGTCTGTGAGAGAGAGCCCCATGCCAGTCTCTGCACTGACAATGACACGACAGAGTCTGCTTGGGAGTTTCTCTCTCTCTCTCTCTCTCAAAAAATAAACATAAAATAAAATAAAACAAAATGAAACAAAACAAAACAAAGTAAAATAAAATAAAATAAAATAAAATAAAATAAAATAAAATAAAGTAAAATAAAATAAAATAGAATGTCTATTTATTTTGAAAGAGGGAGATAGAGAGTGCACGCACACGTGAGCGTGTGTCAGGGAGGGGCAGAGAGAGGAGAGAGAGAATCCTGAGCAGGCTCCAAGCTCAGCTCAGAGCCCCATGCGGAGCTTGATTCTACAACCATGAGATCATTACCTGAGCCAAAATCAAGAGTCAGTCATTTAACCAACTGAGCCACCCAGGGGTGCCTCGTGTAAACTTTTAAGTTTTGTAAATGTTTCCAATTTGGTTAGCATTCTCTGAGCCATCTTGTTAACTAAATTATGGTGACCATTGGCCCAGCACCATCTTATGTGTAAAAGAAGCTACTTTATAAATAACTGAAATTTTAACTATTGTATCCTGTATGTGACACATAAAATAAAAGCAAAATACTGAATCTAATTTTTAAAAAATAAACTGTATAAATTGTATAATCCATAGGAGACGTTTATGATCACACACCCAGACCCAATCTATAGTGGTCATTTTGCGGAGAAGTGAAGAGATAGTAGTTTTAATTCTTTAATTATTCTTATTTTATTTTATTTTATTTATATATTTTTTAAAGTTTATTTACTTTTGAGAGAAAGCATGCATGAGAGTGGGGGAGAGGCAGACACAGGGGCAGCTCAACATGGGGCTTGAACTCATGAGCCACGAGCCATGAGATCATGACCTGAGCCAAGCTCAAGAGTCAGATGCTTAACCAACTGAGCCACCCAGGCACCCTGTTCTTATTTTAAAGCCAAAGAATCATAGGATAGAATTAAGCCATTCATTTAACATATATTTATTGAACCCCTTCTATGGCCCTGAACAGTTATAATTCCTAATATACAAAAAATTATATATCTTTTATTATAGCTGTATCTATATGTGTATATAGGTATGTGTGTATATTGTATACACACACAACTATAGAGCTTTTTTCCTGTGCCATATATTGCTTAAGACATTTTACTCATTTAACAATTGAAATGACCCAGTGAAATGTATTATCTCCCATTTTGCTGATGAGTAAACTGAGACCCAGAGTTGAATTCCCTAAAGTCGCACAGCATTAAGTATCTACAAAACTAGCCAACCTGCAACCAACAGAAGATGGATGAAAAGAAGAATTATAACCATGAAAAGAACTTTTAATCATGAAAACAATAGAACATTGCATTTGCTTTTGTGAAGTCCTTAGCTATTTTATGGAAGAAAATAAATTTCCATTCTTCTGAGTTTGAACAACAGGAGTATATGTTCAGGAGAAACATTTTAATCATTACTTATAAAGCTGATTTCTCTCCAGTTTTTTTTTTTAATTTTTTTTAACGTTTATTTATTTTTGAGACAGGGAGAGACAGAGCATGAACGGGGGAGGGTCACAGTGAGAGGGAGACAGAATCTGAAACAGGCTCCAGGCTCTGAGCTGTCAGCACAGAGCCCGACGTGGGGCTCGAACTCACGGACCGCGAGATCATGACCTGAGCTGAAGTCGGACGCTTAACCAATTGAGCCACCCAGGAGCCCCTTTCTCCAGTTCTGAAATCACTCTTGCATTGATCGTGTATTTGGGAGAGGTCTTGATCACAACACTTGCCATTTGTATATGTTTTATTAAAGATTGCTGGTTTTTCCCCTGAAGTTTATTTATTTTGAGAGAGGGAGGGAGAAGGTAAGTGGGAGAGGGGAAGAGAGAGAGAGAGAGAGAGAGAGAGAATCCCAAGCAGCTCCGCATTGTCAGTGTACAGCCCGATGCGGGGCTCGAACTCACAAACCATGAGATCATGGCCTGAGCCTAAATCGGATGTTTAACTGACTGAGCCAGCCAGGTACCCTGAAGATTGCTGTTTATTAACAGTCATAACATTCCAAAAAAGAAACTTTTGAAAAAGATTCTTCAGCTCAGGTTTGAAATTTTTCTTACTTTTTATCATTGCACCAAATAACTTCCCAGGCAGCAAGGCTGATGTCGTTTTATCCGTTCATCGGATTGAAAACCATAGTTTAAAGAGGTCAGGAAACTTGCCAATCCCTTTACATCGGACCAAGATGAGACTAAAAGCCAAGTTTCTTCATTCCTACCCCAGAGTTTTCAGCCACTGCATACTATCTTCTCACATCAAATAGTGCCTCATATTCTAGAAAGAAATCATGATATAAGCACTGGGTTAGATGGTAGTGGATGATGTCGTCTCCTTTAGTGTTCTCCCTTCCCATCTTCCCATCCACTGTGATTTCATTTTCAGTATCCAGTTCCTCTGACTCTTCTTCTGAAGGTGACCGTGAGGGCTTGTGAATTTGTAGCCCTCTAAGCAGTCCTCAGAGTTCTCAGGCTTCCTTGCCTGAGAAAACAACCGTGAAGCACAATTGCAACTTTAGAGGCCCCTTTGCGGGGGGGGGGGGCTCCTGCCTAGCTCAATCGATAGAGAGTGTAACTTTTGATCTCGGGGTCGTGAGTTCGAGAGTTCGAGCCCCGCATCGGGTTCTCTGCTGACAGCTCAGAGCCTGGAGCCCGTTTCAGATTCTGTGTCTCTCTCTCTCTCTGCCCCTCCCCTGTTCATGCTCTGTCTCTCTCTGTCTCAAAAATAAATAAATGTTAAAAAAATTTTTTTTTTAAATAATGATGATAATAAATAAAACATCAGGCATCAGGCCAAAGCAGCCCTTTGTAGGATTTTGCCTGTGATCACTCTGTTGTTTGGCTTATTTACCCTCCCTGTCCTGCTTCCCCCTTCTCTTGCCACTTTCCCCCAGGGTGCTTCCTTAATAAATCACTCATACCTGTGTCCTTGTCTCAGAGTCTGCCTCTGAGGAACTTAATCTCAGACACGGCATTTGTTTATTATTATCAATGTTGTTATTATTGTCATTAATAACTGAGATTTTGCTTTTTGTACCATAGAGTTTGTAGTCCCATTGACTACTACACTCTTATGACACCTTCCTACCACTTCTGAAATCCAGATTTAGGCTGGCCACACTGAACACTATCTGTGTATATATTTTGAAAGTCCTCCGAATGTCCAAAAGAGACTGCAGATCTTCATGCATTCTTACTGCCTCTCCTACTTATCTCTACTAGTGGAAAGTTGCTAAGGAAGAAACATCAGTCATTTTAATTTTTTAAAAAATAGTCTTATGTTAAATCAGTGCCCAATACCTACCTGTTCATGCATTTTGTCAAATAATTTTTATTACTTTTTTTTCATTACTACTTAGTTTACATCCTCTTTAGTCTCGTCTTATACTACTCTAATAATAGTCTACATTTCTTGGTTGTCTTCATTAGGTATCCTCCAGTCTATCCCACACAGAACAACCTTGAAATATGACCATGTTATTTGTTTGCCTGAGGAACTGATGACTTTCCAGAGTCTGGGATACAAGCCCCTTTCCCACCCAGCTCTAATCAAAATCTCCAGTCTCATTGCAGACAGATTCTTCTATTCAATGCAATGCCAAAAGGAGTCAAAACTACTGACAAGCTTTGTAAGTGCACTTGCACCTTGCATGCTAGCGTCGTCGGGTGTCCCTTCTGCCTGGAACACTTTTCCCAGTTTCTCTGGCTTATGCTTATAAGTCCTTAATCATTCTGTTGTACAACCCAACGCCTCCACTGAATTATCTTCTCTGCCTTCACCAGACAAAAGTAGTTCTTCCCTCCTTGTGTGTACAATGAGCTGATTATGATATTTGTCACATGGTTTTATCTATAGTGTGTCTCTCTCTCTCACTTTGGACTCTTGGATTCTGTTTTGTTTTTTAACTTTATTTTTTATTTTTTAAAATTTACATCCAAATTAGTTAGCATATAGCGTGGACTCTTGGAGTCTTAAGGGTTAGGACTGTATTAATCATCTGTGTATTTTCAGTTGGGGACACATAATAGTTGAACAAAACGTGAATGTTAAAAAAACAAATGATAGATTTTATGAATGAAGAGAAGTACACGTTTTTAAAGTTTTCTACTAATTCTGAGGTCTAAACTTCTAGAACTCTGCTGAATTACTTTGTTGAATTCAGAAGTTGTCCAGCCCACATCCCAATTCCAAGAAGGCCATTAACAGTGTCCCTAATACATATGGTTCACTTACAATGTGCTTGGACACAATATTCTGAGTTTCATTTCCTTGTCTGCAAATGGGGATAATTATATCTACCTCACACATAATATATAAAATCAACAACAACAACAAAACTCAAGATGTTAATCAGCTTTTACAAATGCAGATATTACCATTGGCACTAAGGAGTAACAGCAAGAAAAGCGATAACCTTTGAGAGAGTGCCCATTGAAAGGCCATTTCTGGGAGAAAAGATTTTTCTATTATATTTGAACAAACGCATTCTTTTTTGAGAAAGCTCTAAGTCCACATTTCAGTAAACACTGCTCATCCACTTAAAATGTTAATGAAAATGTCATATAGTAATCTTTCAAATGACCAAAAAAGAATACTTACATCTCCAGAATTTTCAGTAACTAATAATCACATCAGACTGAATCATTCAAAATATTCCATTAGGTGACCACCAGGTTGCTACAGATTTGGCTGTTTCTAGATTTATTGTAAATAAATTTTGGATTAAATATCTTATCATCTCATCTCATGAAACAATAATTTTTCATTAAGAAACAGCTTAAACATTGGGGCACCTGGGTGACTCGGTTGGTTAAGTGTCTGACTCTTGGTTTCAGCTCTGGTCATGAACTCGTGGTTAGTGAGTTCGAGTCCCTGCTTCAGGCTATGCGCTAACAGTGTGGAGCCTGCTGGAATTCTCTCTCCCACTCTCTCTCTGCCCCTCCCCTGCTGGCTCTCTCTGTCTCTCTCTCAAAATAAGTAAATAAACTTAAAAAAAAAAAAAAAACAGGTTCAGGGCGCCTTGGTGGCTCAGTCAGCTGAGCGTCTGACTTTGGCTCACGTCATGATCTCACAGTTTCTGAGTTCCAGTCCCACGTCGGGCTCGTGCTGACAGCTTAGACCCTGGAGCCTGCTTTGGATTCTGTCTCTCCCTCTCTCTCAAATATAAACATAAAAAAAAAATCAAAACAGGTTCAATATTGTAGATGTTTATTTATGTCTAAGAGAAGATCTTTTGCTTCTAAATTTCCTTTGGCTCCATGTAAGTCTTTGATCTCATATAAAATATAGATGTACAAATTGCTCTATAAATATTGATTGCAATATTTATAGACATGCTTTGCTAAATCAAAATACATGAGAAAGCTTAAAATTTCCATATTTAAATGATAACACTTCTGGCCATGCCTCTAAGATACTTTCTATAAGCCCTACTCCTGATTTTTAAAAGTTTAAAACATACATATCAATAGATAAATACTTTTAGTAAAATTTCTGATTGATCTTTATCTCCTTAAGTAATGCTTTAAAGAACTGCATTTCTTTGTTATATGAAAAAACGCAAAAAAAAAAATTTCAGGTGAAGTGTATAATGTGCATTATTCAGTGAAGCTCATGAGATGGTACAAATAGTAAGAACTTGTATTTAAATTACCCCAATGGAAATGTCGACATAGGTTAGAAATAGTCAAGGTGCAATAAGAAATGTGTTTGCCTTAAAATGTAGTGTGTGTATTTCTTTATGGGTGGGAAGAATAAGTGGAAGTTACTTACCTGCATTGTGCTATATAGCCCTGTATCAAAAAGGTTCAGAACAGACTTCCACTAATTAGACAGTGACTAAAAAGAACCCCCGTACAGAATTTTAAATCCCTTTAGCCAGTGTTGGTTAGAAAACCTCCACCAGCACCAAAACACGAAATCAAAATGTAAATAAAGATCAAAGGCCTTGCACAGCTGGCCATGGTGGCCATCAATTCACACCAGGCTTCGCTGAGCAGTTAGCAAAATCATGGTTAATGGCTGTGCTGAGTGTCAGTGTCACCCTGCAAGCAGTGTATGGCCGGAGATCAGGGAAGGAAAATGGACAAGGGATTATAAAGAAGAGAAGCTGAAAATATCAGCAAAATCCCCGAGGAAAACTTTGCCCCACAGAGAATAAAAATAAAAATAAAAATGACTTGGGCTTTAAAACTTATTTTGCGGATTCGTCTTGCAAACATTTGTTCTAAACTGCTTTTTGAATCTGTAAACATTTTATTTTCAAACAAAACCATAGGACATTATCAAGCAACCTTAAATAAGATTTGACACACGATGCATCATCGATGGCTCTGTTTAAATTAGGCATGCAAATTCCAAGTCACTTGCTAGGAATCAAGATTGAATTATATCTTGCTTATATGAGGTTGCTTTATGCACAGAGGCTTCATTCATGGAATAATTTCAAAGAACATGGTGATAAACATGAATTGAATTCTTCCAGAATGAGATTATTATACAGAGCAACAATGGGTGGATCCCTCAACTTGAGAAAGAGAACATTTTCCCCTTCCCTTTATAATGCCCTTTAAAGTCTGTCTATAATACATCTGGTGTTTGTTCTCCTAGACTGAAAATAACTAGTAGACCACCAGTAATTTAAATTGTACCCTGTTCCAAGGATATTTGACATGTGGTCCCTTTGGAAGAACTAATGCAAAAAACTGGCTCTAACCCTGGAAATAAGGTTACTATAGACTCACAGAAGGTTGCAATTAACTAATATCAAGAAGGTTAACCTGCAAATTTCTCTCTCAAATACATACTAATCTCATTTGTAAACCATTTTATGCAGTTACAGAGAATGAAATAATAAGGGTTATAATGTTTAATTTTAAATCTGATTTCTTTTTTTTCTAAAAAGCAAAATAAGAAGGAAATGTCACATTAACTTAATAGTTACCAGTTTGCCAAAGAACACACACAGTGAATTTATTTAATGTCTCAAGTTTATAGATAGATATGAGAGAAAGATTCCTTCTGAAGACCACTATATCTGTGTTTATTAAAACAATTTTAAAAGAGAGAAATAAAACTTTATATTTGAAGGTCTTCTTCCAACATTCTCCATCGTTTTGATTTCCTAGTGGGGTAGAGGGAAAGGATAGACTCATTAGAATATTGGAGCACAAAGCACTGGCAATTATGTAATTTAACCACTGTACTTCATAGATCAGAAAACTAAAACAGATCACTGGAGTGATTGCTGTGTGTGCACAGCCAGTTACTGGCAAACATGAGCTAGAAGTCTGTTTTCCTGATTCAAAGTCCAGAACACTTTTTTACAATACCATAGTGTCTCTCATAAAATATTCTGCATCTATCACTGTAATTGATAAAATGTGGCTAGACTTAACTAGAGGGTTAAAATGGAAGCATATAAAACTTGGTGACAAATTTAAATAAATTCTTGTATAAAAAAAACTTCTTTTTTAGAATATTCTTTAATGGAGGTGGCAAAGAGAGTGATTTTCTAATTAAAGGAAATCATGTATTTACTTTTTTCTTCTTCTTTTTTTTTAATGAAGAAATCTAACCTGAAACATTTAAGACTTACCAATAGTTTAAAGAATTACTTCAGGGGCACCTGGGTGGCTCAGTCGGTTAAGTGTCTGACTGCAGCTCAGGTCATTATCTCAAGGCTCATGGGTTCAAGCACCGTGTTGAGCTCTGTGCTGACAGCTCAGAGCCTGGAGCCTACCTCAGATTCTGCCTCACTCTCTCTTTCTCTCAAATATAAATAAACATTAAACTTAAAAAAATATTAAAGAATTACTTTAGTTACACGTTGACTATCTGGAACAAAGTGCTTCAACTAGATAGAATAGGGAGGTACATGTTTCTCCAGTACCCTATGAATTTCAGTGTTGTTCATCCCTGCATAATAGGATCAGTTGAAATCCGTGGAATATTTCCTTTTCTACCTCTGCTACTTAAGAGACCATGTAATAGAACCACATACCAAGCTAAAACAGCAAAATTAAGTTAAATTAAAAATGGAAACTGACAGAATTTTAATGTATATGACAATAAAATAGAAGATTTGTCTATAAAATAATAGAGAACAGTATATGTAATTATCCAGAATAAGTAATTTATTGATCATTTTAGTCACTTACATTTGCCCTGTAGCCCTGCAGCACCCTTTCCCCAGTGACTGCCCTGCCTCCTGTGCCTTCCGGTGTTTTTTTCTTGGCTTATCCATCTGTGGAAAAGTAGATAACTCATTTATTTCCTCCATGTAAATGTTAAATACGGAAACATAACTCATAATGCCATTAAAGCCTAAAACTATAAGTATTGTTGCACTAAAATCATTCTTGATTTTTATAATATATTCAAAATAAACTTCAACAACAGATGTGACACTAAAAATGTGAACAATTTGGTTGAAATGCAGGTCTTTAACACGGGGAGGGAGATGAGCATTTATTTGAAGGACTTAAAACAATATCACTAATAAAGTTAATAATCCCTATACATAAACCCATCAGTATCTATGATGGATATTTTTACAAAAATATATATATATTCTTTTACAAAACTACAAAGTAAAAATATTAGAAAATGTTACTTTCTGGTCAGGAAATTTTGACATACTATTGACAAAATTTTACTCATGGAGATGTGATTCTGAAAAGTATCAAAAATCCACAAAGATATCCAATGTGAGTAAAAACACTATTTGGCAACTCCTTCATATATGATCAAACTAATTTCTTTTTTTCTTTCAATGTTTATTTTTATTTTTGAGAGACAGAGCGTGAGTAGAGAAGGGGCAGAGAGAGAGGGAGACACAGAATTCAAAGCAGGCTCCAACGCGGGGCTCAAACCCACGAACCATAAGATCATGACCTGGGCTGAAGTCGGACGCCCAACTGACTGAGCCACCCAGGGGCCCCTGATCAAACTAATTTCTAAAATAAGTGTAGTTACTTTTATTTTTGAGACAAAAGTCACCTTGAAAGGGAGAATATCAAATTTCACCTCTGGTTCCCCTTCAAGGTCTGAAGAGAAGGTCTTGGAGAAGGTGCAGTGATAAAGTAGCTATGAAATCATCGAGATTATCGATGTGACTCACTGCTCCAATTTCTTAAAGCACACTTTCCTCGTCTGAAAAATATGGAAACTAATAAATGCCTTGCAGAGTCGTGTTGAGTTTCACAAATAATATATGTAAAATGCCTGGTGCAGAAGAAGAATATAATAAATGAGACCTGGTGTTATTAATGTCATAGGAGCACACAGGCCCAGCAATGCATGCAAGAAACTCCAGACAGAGGAAAGGAATAGAAAACACTACAATTTTACTGGGTTTGGCTCTATTAAACATCATCTTGGCAAGAACAAATCATTTGTACGATGCAGCATTTTTTTTATGCAGGTGCGAATGCATGATTTATGCACTTATAAATAAATCTGGCTTTACACAGAGTTGACTATGTAAAATGGGACTTTCTTTTTTTCCTGGGGATTTGTGATCATGATGTATCTGTGTATAAAAGAAAGTGCAATTGTTGGGAATTCCTAACAATAGGAATTGTGGAAATGACGATGGTAGGGAATGCTGAGATGTTTGAAAATGCATTTTTTTAATGCTGTTATACCCAAGCCCATGGTTATGGTTTACTTAAAAAAATAATAATTCTGGTATCTAACACACTATAATCAGCATCAGTATATAAGAAATAA
This sequence comes from Panthera tigris, assembly GCF_018350195.1. Classification (NCBI taxonomy): domain Eukaryota; kingdom Metazoa; phylum Chordata; class Mammalia; order Carnivora; family Felidae; genus Panthera; species Panthera tigris. The sequence goes on from NC_056661.1 coordinate 85,299,058, forward strand.
TATTCTTCAGGTAACTAGTTGAGAGAAAAAGAGTTTATAATTAAAATCATAGGCAGTTTGCTATCACAGAAAGATCTATATGGAGGGGAATCATTAAACCCAGGGTAAAAATTTGGTTGTTCACTTGCTAACTATGGGACCATAGATAAAACACTGGACTTTAGTTTTACTAACAAAATGGTTAGTGTATCATTAGTTTTCCTTTCCTTTCCTTTCCTTTCCTTTCCTTTCCTTTCCTTTCCTTTCCTTTCCTTTTCTTTTTTTTCTCTTCCTTTCTTCCCCCCCCCCTTCCCTTCCCTTCCCTTCCCTTCCCTTCCCTTCTCTTCCCTTCCCTTCCTTTCCTTTCCTAATGTTTTTGTTTAGCCATGAATTTCTTCCTTCAGAAGAAAGTTTACTTATACGCCTGGTATTTAAGGCAGACAAAACTCCATGTTCTCTGACTGAAACAGAGATGGTACCCTAGCATTCTTCCAGCTTCCAGATTCGTCTGCATACCCTAACCATTTCAGTGTACCATGCAAGGAGCGCGGTTTGAAACAATCTTTTCAGGAGTCTTTTAACAGTAAAAATGTTTGGGCCAGTGTTTCACTTACAACAAGTGTTATAATTTCCTTAAGAATATATTTCCCTTTGTGATTATTCAAAGAAGAATAATTGCCCTTTCTCATTTATTTATAAAGATAGCATTTTGGCGTGAGTTATACACAGTTATCCCGAAAAGATAGGATGGTATAAAGCAAGTAACAGTGGGTTTGGGGGAGGGGGTGGCACCTGGGTGGCTCAGCCAGCTAAGCGTCCAGCTTCAGCTCAGGTCGTCATTTCACGGTTCGTGGTTTTGAGCCCCACAACAGGCTCTCTGCTGTTAGTGCAGAGCTTGCTTGGGATCCTCTGTCTTCCTCGCTCTCTGCCTTTCCCATGCACATGCTCTCTCTGTCTCTCTCTCTCTCTCTCAAAAATAAATAAACATTAACAAAAAAATTTTTTAAAGTAACAGCAGGTTGGGAGCGACAAAATTTGGTTTGGTTCCATCTGTATCCATTTACAGTCTGGGTGACCTTGGTCAAATCTAACTTCCATGAGTCTCCGTATTCTCAAATATCTAATGTACACGATGATTTCTACTTACCCCAAAATATTGTTATGAGCTTCCAGTAAGATAAATATACAAAATTGCTTGTAATATCTATAACATTCACATTCTGTACTATAATCACAGATTTCCACAGATGCTGCTTATAAATTTTTGTTCAATATTCAAATTGATTGCTAGTTCACTTTTCTCTTTCAATCTTTGAAAATAACTACTTTTTGCATAAAAATACCAGTTTATAGTCATCAGTAATATTGCAGAATTTTACACTTGCAATAATAAATATATTTATACTTTAATTCCTAATAGAACTGCAACATATGAAACACAAAGGCATCTTTGCCTCCAGGGGAGATGCGTATTCAGATATGAAAAATCAGTGTCATGACGTGGCCTGTTTCTTGTATTGACATTGATATGGCGATTAGCTTTCACGGGAATCCAATCACTTTTCATATATGAACTCAGAAGTGCCAAAAATGACATGGAAGCAGATATTCACCTTTCTGGCTTCCCAGAGGTCAGCACCCAAGATAAAGCCAATTAGCACATTTGGACAAAGTTTAAGGACTGAAGGAGAGCTTTGATGGGTCTTTAAAGGTATTTAAGCTTCGCGAGTTCTTTCTTGTTTTCCTTATGTTCTTTTCTTTGTCTCATTCGTATGCTGTGGAAATGATTATCATTTCAAATCTCTCCAAGTGTAATTTGTAAAGATGTATTCAAACTTGCTTCCTTGTTCCAAGCACAGAAGGCCTGCTACACGGTGTGAGATCTGTGCAGCCTCATAGCCTCTGTGTTCAAAACATCTCTCTCTTGGTTTAATACTCGGCTGTGGTCATCTTGAAATCTTTAATAATTTTGAACAAGGGGACCTACATTTTTTTCACTGAGCCCCACAAATTATGTGACTGTTCTTGGTTCTAAGTTCATGCTTTCTTCTTGGGTCGGTTTTATTCTCCTCATCGTTCACCCTGTTCTCTTTGTTCGATGTCATTTCTTCTCTGCCTCTCTCTAGTCATCTTTGGTCATCTATTCATTTTTTTAAGGTGAGCCAATTAAAAATATTTTTGATATACGTGTGTATACAGGCAGGGTTTTGCCTACGGAGCTCTCCCCTCCCTGCAGGGACTTAAAGCTTGTTCTCGACATTCAACTCCACATTCCGTGGAGACAGGGAACAAATTTCTAATGAAATGCATTACTGATACAGTCACCTTTCAAGTTAGGATCGCTCCAACGTACAAAGGAAAACCGACCCCTCCTTATCTGCCCCATCCAGCAGAATACATTGGATAAAATATTTTTTAGGATGATCTGCTTGTTATTTTATCATCAAACATCTGACAAATAATTTGTTTCAAGAATTAAGCAATATAAAGTAGTGGGATTGATTTAGTGGGAGATATGCGTTTTGGGTAGCTAAAAGAAAGCCACTTTTTAAGTAAGGTGGTTCAGGCATAGAAAATACTGAGGAAACTTCAGGATAAGATACTTTGGTGTTTTTGTGGACATGAGAAAATGTGAACCCCTCTATGTCCCCATGCACACACCTGCATCTTTTTAATAATAGAAAGTAGATGAATTGAGGAGAGTGGGTGATGTGCAGAGAAGCCTGGGGATGCTGAGAAAATTTAGTAAATTTAATTTAGTCTCATTTAATCTATCTTATTCTTACCCATTTCCTTACTCAAAGAGTTCATATTTTAAAACTGAAGAATACCTCAGAACTGTAATCTTTCTAGTAGTCAGTAATTCCTTTTTCAAATGGTGCTCACAATAATAGAAATTCACTATAATACCACAATTTGTGCAACAGAGACACAATTTAAATTTGTAGCAAAAAACATATAATGTTGTATGTTATATTATTATACGTATATCATGGACATTATGGCGTATGATGGCCATATTTCCTGGTTTAATCTCTCAGTACACATTCCCATAAGTAAATTCATGAATAAAAAAATACCAAATTAAAATGAGAGGTCTTACCACAAAACTATTGTCACTTGAATGGCTTTTTGGTTCAGTGAACTCCCCAAATTATTTATAGACTTGTGTGTGGGAGGTACATATGTATGTGCAGGTGTATTTATATACGTATACTTTTTTTTCCCCTGAGAGGAGGAAAGCAAAAAAGACTCAGAGTTACTATCAAATTCCCACATGGTTCTTAACTTCAACTAACTTTAAGGAAAAAAAAAAACTAAAAATACAGAGAAGTGACAGAAATTGGGATATAGTAGAGGGATATATTTCTTCAATTTCTTATCCTTGCCATTTGTAAATAATTTCATGATCATTATCTTGGAGAAAAATATAAAAGACACTTAGGATTTGGTGCTATGAAATTTCAATCAATTGATAGCTTTCTCTTTTATTTGGCTGTAATTGTTGGCTAGAAATATCTGATAGAAGCTGAACAGTCTGCTTGCTCTTTGTGAAGAAGGGCATTTTAAGAAATTACACCTTAAACTATTTTCATCTAGGGAATGGGACTGGCAGAGGACTTGGGCATCAGTGACAAGGAACTTTTCCTTTTAAATTGGTAATACCTGAAGTTTTATAAAATCATTAGCAACAGATTTTTTATTGTTTTTGTTTTTTAAATTCACAATAATAATAATAATAAAAATATCCTATCTAGACTAGAAAGACACATTTATCAAAATACACGGAGAAAGCAATTATAAACTATCTAAATAACAAACAACAACAAGAATCATCTTTATTTTTCCTAAAACGTTACTGATTTTCAACTGCAGCCTCATGTACTTAGGTTTGTTTTTGGTATGAACTTGATACTAGATGGTTTTGTAAATAATATGTTTACTATATATTTTCAGAATATATTTGATTGCATACACAGTGTATTCAAGGAGCTCTGATTTTGCTTTTATCTTCATGAGAAGCAGCTGTAGGAAGAGTTTCTACGTTTATTTTATAACAGCTAGTGAAGGTGTTTGTAAATTAGTCCAACTGATTTATTAAGATCCCCGTTGTAACTTAGTACTGGCTTCGTAGGAAGACTGTGAGGACGGACAAATGTAAAGCACACAGAACAACGTCTAGCAGATAATAAGCACCCACTAATTGTCAGATAAGATATTGCTACTGTTGGCACTGCTGCCTCCCTTGTATTGGAAGGGATCCATTTGGACTGATTGCCCAGCAATCCATTTCCCCTCATTTAAGACAACACTGATTTCCTTTTTCGGAATTGCCACTTTATGTAGCCTTCCAGGGAGTGTAAGTTAAGATGCCTCCCTTCCCCACCAGGGAAGCCAGTGAGGTCCCTGGAGGTTCCCTATGTCCCTGCCATGCTCTCACTGCCCCACACAGCAGTGGTAGGGACTCGTGCAACACCCAAGCTTAACAGTCAGTCTCTCACTGGACTTCACATCCTGAACATTTACAGATATGGAGCTGTTTTTCAGAATGTCTGATACACCATTTGCTTTTTTAGGGGTGGCCCTTCCCAGCACTCCTCCCTGAAGGCGATAGGTTGACTCTCTCCTCCATACTCCTGCACTCTGGCCTGGAGTTAGAGGTGAGGAGGAGAGAAGGCTGAGATTCCCATTCAAAGTGTTTCATTTTCTCCTGAAAAATTCTTTCTCTAAGTGCAGTGATTTGTGGTCTTACCGGATTAATAGATTACACGATCATTTCAGTTCAATATTCTCTCCCCCCCTCAAAATATTTTGCTTGATCATACTAATTTTGAACTGCTAAGTTCTACTAGCTATTGACATAGTGGGAAGAGGTGGGGGTAGACGATATGGCAAGAGAAGGAAAGCAGTTCTACATCTCAAGTGACCAGAGTAAATACTTGTTAAAGAAACAGGGGCAATGGAAACATTGGACTGATCTATTAGAGTAGTGCCTGGGAGAAGCCGTCAAACTCACAAGTCACCTTGCGATAGTTATAGACACAGGGACAGCAAGGAAGTGGACTCATTGAAGTACCATTGCCTGGGAAAGGCTGTCACACTGTTCTAACTGCTAAGACTCTAAAAAGCCTGATTCCTCTTGGGTCCAAGCCTGGTTTTTCAACCTTCCCTTTGATTCTGAGAGCTCCCTTGTATCTTTTCAGTAAATTTCCTCAAGTTACCCAGAGGTGGTTTCTGCTGTTTGAAACTGAAGACTAACTGAATCAATGCTGTACAATGTCACTTATGAGATAAGCTCCTGAAAATTAGTGCGACGAGAAACCTTGTTCTCCTGGCATTCTATTGCTTCCCACGAGAGACTCTACTCTTTCTCTTTCTGCTTAGATGCTACAGAGTGTAGAGCTAGAAATAGTTCATAACTGCCGCAGCTATTTTTAAGGTAGGATCATGGGAGAAAAAAATAATGCTCTCTTTTTCTCCTGTTAGTACTTATTTGCCTTATTTTAATTACATTTTACCTTATTTTCATTTTAACTACATTTGCTTTTTATCACCAGGTGTTTTCCTATGCTTAGATAGATGAATAAATTAAAAACTCAACTTAAAAGGAATTACCAACTCAAAGATAGAGATGGTACATTTTTATTTCAGATTATGAACCTGTTGGCCCCTTTCCCTCTTGCTGTTCTCCTACACATACCCTAAAAGAATCAGCTGTGAAGACATAAATTTTTATTCAATGTAATAAATTAGTCTTTAGGTTTCTTTTATCAGATTTCTTTTAAGCCTGATATTTGCATATATGCATAGGCATGAACTTTAGTGTCAGTAAGTCAGATTATCATGAAAATTTGTGCAGTTTTTTTTTCCTCTGATATTTAATGTCATTGGACTCTTTTCGTTATATTTAAACTCTTCAGTGACACTCACTAATGATTAATGACCCACTGGCTCGTGCTGCCTTATAACATGAAAGTCACCGAAATGCCTTTTCCCTGGAGAGCAATTATTCTATGGAACAATATCCCCTACCTGGTGCATTGAAGCCCCAAAGTCTGGCTGTTAAACTTGCAGTTGTAATTCGTGAAAAAGTCCAGAAAGCCAAGTTTTGAACTGCTGGGGATTTTATGCAGTTTCATTTTACTAGAAAAACTTGTTTCTCTTCTGCCTTTGCCTACAAAGATTTTGAATAAATCACAGAAATGGCAAAAACTTAAATTAGATATTTGGATACCTAACTGGGATCTATGTGTCTTTTAGCTTTTTTAGTTCATGAAATTATGCTGCTGACGTGAAAAAAATGCAGAAATTCAGGCATGTGTGTGTATTCAGAGGCTCATTATTTTTGATATGACAATTAGACAAGAAGATGCAGCTTAGGCAGCAGAGTTACATTTTAAAATAGGATAGAATTTCAATATATAATTCTGCATGTAAATCTCTAGCCCTTAAAGTAAAAAATGTTTCCTATTCTGATGCTTCCCCCATCAGAAGAATATTCAGAATATTTGTCTCAGGATAAATATATACATAAGCCTAAATTATTAGACTTGTAAAATCTAAAGAAGTTATTCATCTCCTTAAGATATTTGATACTGAGGGATGTCTTGTTCGCTTGCACTATCTGCATATAAAAAAATAATAATGCATGTTTAATGAGTCAGTTCCTAAAATATTACTTTTATGTGTCTTCAACTGTTTTGATGCTGTGAAAGGTGCAAGTGATATTAGTTCTACACAATAAGTATTATAGTCTTTCTGATGAGATAAATCCATCACACCCATTAGAAGACAATGAAGGCCCAAAGCATATAATACTGATGAAAATCATATGAATTCAGCCAGAAGAGAAATTATTATGAACTTTTGAATCATAGAAGATGGGGGACAATGATTTTGAGCTGAGTTTCCAAGTATGGTTATAGTTTGAATGAAAGGAGAGAGGGAAGAAGGAGGGAAGAGAAAATTATTCCGGACAAAGTTTGGAAGCAGAAATAAAGTGACTTGTGTAGGAAAGTGGATGGAAAATGGCCTCCCTCAAGCTGAGAGTAAATGTTAGACTATGGTAGAAAGTAGACAGATTAGAAAGACTTGGAATCCCAGAAGTGTTTGGACTAGCTAGTGGCTGAGAATATTAACGGGCCACTGATCTGAGGCCAGAGTGGTGGATGATGGAGTGTAGGCCAGGGAGCCTTTCAGTAATTTAAGTCTGAGGTGATGAAAGCCCTGAGTAGTGAGGTAGCTGTGGGAATCAAGCAGGGGAGGCAAAGATGAAGGGATGATAACTCTTGGGGACAGATCATAATTAGACGATGAAGGAGCAGAAGGAGTAAAAGATGACTCCAAAATTTCTAGTCTCTTTCAGATGACTAGAAGAATAACAGTGTCTGTGAGAGATAGGATGCAGTTAGGCCTTGATAAATTGAATGTAGTGGCAAGACAGTTCAGTGGCAACACCCTACAAGCAGTTGGAAATATGACTCAAGAGAACTGCTGAAAGATCCAGTATGTGTGTGTGTGTGTGTGTGTGTATATATATATATATATATATATATATATATATATATATATATCTTGAGATAGAAGTATTTCTATGACACTATGACACTTGGATGAGTGCCATAGACATTAATAAACAGGGCACTGGCAAACCTAAACTCATTTCAATTTTGATAGAAGTAAACATAAAATGCCATAGTAAGAAATCCATGTTTTCAAACATAGTATCTGGTGACCCCAGATAAGTATCTCAGCCACTTTAAAAACCAGTCTCTTTATCCATAAGCTGGAGTTAACAACCTTGGCCTTTCTCAGCTCGAAATAAAGTTTCTGAAGCTTTTCACTTGAGTTATGCTTTACACTTATAAAAAACAAAAACAAAAACAAAAAAAAAACACAAAAAAACGCAAAAAAACGCCTTCTTAGTCAATTAGCCTATAAGTAAAAAGTCTTTTTGTGTGTTCGTATTTTGTATTATCTCTTAGTGATATAAAGATATATATATGTAAAAAAAGATATTTATGTAATGTATAAACTATATGTGGTGATTTCTGACTAACATGCACACATTTGTTACTTACTCTCAGCTACCTAACTAGCCAACTATGGGGCTTACCTGCCGGTTACTGTAGAGTGTATCACTTACCTACCCCAACTGATGGGTAACATGATCCAACCAATGTCTAATAAGTCTCCTGCAACTAACCACCATCTGCCTAGCACCATTTCCTCCTGCTTCCCCAAAAGAGGCCTCTGGGGAACAGGAACATGGCATCACAGACAGTGGTGTGAGGAGGGGCAGGTTCTGAGAAGAGCGCACACGGTTCCCAGATACCATCAGGCTGTGAGCGGCCATAACATCCCACAAGTCTCCTGTTTCGGTAGTGGAATGAAAAGAACAGGGGCGCCTGGGTGGCTCAGTCGGTTAAGCGTCCGACTTTGGCTCAGATCATGATCTCGTGGTTCATGAGTCCGAGCCTCACGTCGCGCTGTGTGCTGACAGCTCAGAGCCTGGAGCCTGCTTCGGGTTCTGTGTCTCCCTCTCTCTCTGTTCCTCTCCCTGCTCACACTCTTCTCTCTTTCTCTCTCTCTCTCTCAAAGATAAGTAAACATTTAAAAAAAGAAAAGAAAAGAAGAAAGAGACCAAGAGCAAAGTTGAGAGGGAGAATAAATCATGGGGAAAGAACAAGATGAAGTCCTTCTCAACCCCCAGCAAAGCATTCTAGAGCTCCTCTTTACCCCTATTCCACCTCTATTCCTTGTCCCCTCATTTCTGATACTTGCATTCTGTTGTGTCTCTTCCCTCCTCTATCTGGACTCCTTGCATTCCACAATCCTCAGGTCCAGGGCCCTGAAGACAGGATCATTAGTCTAGAGTTGGACATAGTCCTGTTTATCATCATTCATCAACATCTAGGAGGACACAGAGATGGAACAGTGAGAAAGAGAAGAGAGGGGCACTTTTCAGCCTTTGGAACTGTGGTACAATCACAACAGAGAACTTCCTCACCTTGAAGGTCACTGTTATAAAAGAAATTGGTGTCACTGAAAATGTGAAGATTTTATTGTCCTTTTCCTCTCCACTATATGTGATTCATCTTCAAAGATTTGTATTTACCATTTAAGCCTTGAGAATTTCATTTTATATTGCTCTGCTCGTAGAGTGTTTATTCCATTTTCTTAATCTCTAGGCTAAATCCAGTTATTAATATTTTCTAATTTCTTAACTTTTAGTTAAATATTTTAGACCTTCTCTCTGTAATTCTATATGAAAGAAAGCACAGAATCAGTTTTTGGTTTTTTTTAGGTTAGTTTTATCACAACTCTGCCTCAGTGGCCTTGGGCAAATCACACTGATGTTGTCTTTTTAAGCGTATGTCATCTCTGAAATTCAGTTCCCCCAGTGTAAACTTGTGATGAAAGTATTTGTCTTACTGGGCTCTTGTGACCTTAAATTAGGTAATGTACCTAGAGCATTTGGTGACTATTATTATTTAATAATAGCTTTAAAGCTCTATCTCCTATTACTTTTTAATGAGAGAATCACAAATGTGTTTTGCAATATGGGATGAATTCATTAGTAGAATGGATAATGAAATTAAGAAATCAAGCTGTATTCTGAATTAAACATTTTTAATTCAAACACTCTTGATTTTATAAAGATTTAAAAATCGTTTTCAAACAGAAAGGTTGTATTCTGAGACAAAAGAAAGTTGGATAAAAATGGAGTTAACGGATGTCTAGAGCCTCAAACAAGTAGATAAACACCTCTGTCTTCTTGGAAATAAGACCTGCTGGTCCTGATCTACCATCGGCTTGCCACAGGCAGAACTTTTGCTTTTCCCAGTTGTCACCTGCTCTGTATGTAAGTGGTATTTGAGCCCATGATCAAGGCAGTATCACAGAAACAGATAGGTAGGAAAACACCAGATGCCTGCTTTTGCAGATATAATAGAAAATAATTAGATAGTCTTAATATTGTTGTGAATGTACTTGTAAATATATTTTTAACTTTAGCTTTAATTTTTGTTTTGTTTTAATGTTTATTTATTTTTGAGAGGGAGAGACAAAGCATGAGCAGGGGAGGGGCACAGAGAGAGGGAGTCACAGAATCTGAAGCAGGCTCCAGGCTTTGAGCTGTCAGCACAGAGCCCAACATGGGTCTCAAACTCACGAGCCATGAGATCATGACCTGAGCTGAAGTCGGATGCTCAACCGACTGAGCCACCCAGGCGCCCCTTTAATTTTTGTTGATTATTAGAATCATGAAGATTAAAAATAGAACCACAAAATTGTAATTATATGAAAAATAATTCAATACTAGAAATAGTTTGAAAGATTTACAAAATGCTCTTTTCTTTCACTATATACCAGTGTATTCGAGTACCAAGTTCACTTTATGAATAGAGGAATTATAAACTGCATCTGTATTCAATTGACACTTAGATAAATATTTTAATAGTAGAGTAATAGATACCCCATTGTAAGAAATTTTTCTAAACCTATGACCTTCCTGCAGGCATTTCCATATTTAACCAATAAGATGTATAAATGTATGTTTATTCATCTGAAAATTAGTTATATCATTTTCCTCTATTCATTCACATTCTGAGGGAAACAATCGTGTTTTGGTTGTAATATCTATCATAAAGATATTGTGCAAACTGTTTGCAAACATCCTACTCTCAACAACCTTGAAGGGAAAAAATTAGATGTCCTCTATTCCATAGTTTGGCACATAGAATTCTCTTTGTAAAATATTTATTAATTTTAGAGGTCTGGTCTTTACCAAAGAGATAACATAGAAAGTAGATATACAACCGAGTAAGACAGTTAGTCACATGTCATCTCAGCTTCCAGGACAAGTTATTTCATTTCCCTCTGCTTAATCTGTGAGATAGGGCTAATAATGCCTTTCTTACTAGGTCGTTAGGAGCAATCAATGTAGCATATGAAGACAACACATGACCTAGGAAAACTGTTAAACACCCTTACCATGCTTGGCATTTACCTGGGAACAGGAGGTTAAGGGCATAAGCATATGTGCACAGAACACACACACACACACACACACACACACACACACACACAACTCTCCTCCTTAGGGCTGAAAGATGCCACACTACTGGTCTGAAAAGCCTTTCTTTCCTTCTCAAGAAACAACAGTTTATAAATGCAGACTCTGGGCACAGTCACATAAAATGCAACCTATTTAAATTAATTTTCTCTTCAGAACTCCTATACCTCACTCCACCAATCACAACAGAAACTGCAGGCCCTCAGACAGCAAAGCAGGGACAAAGTGTACTCTCTGCAGTGGGCAAGAGGCATCATCTCCCCTTCCTATCAGCTGGCTTACAACAACCTCCACTCGGGTCTCAGAAGAGTGCAGATCCAAGGGAAAGCCGTTCTGTTTGGGATCATTCCCAAAACATATTAAACTGAACATTAGAAGAAGTTTGGAAAGGAAAAGAAATTTTAGAAGCCCAGCTTGAATGCTGCTTTGCTGTGTTGCTCTGGGCTTGTTGGCAGCCTGCCGGTAGGCACCTTGCGTGCTCTGGAGAGAGGTCTTCTTAGACTTTTTCAAAATAGTTTCATCCATAACTGAACTGAGACTTGACCCCTTCAGCAATAAGCATGGGGTGGGGGAAGTTTAACTTCATATGTTGTCAGAGCAGAAATTACCAAAGTTAATTTAGGGAACTTAGCAAGGCATTATGGCAAAAATATATTTCCAGTGGTATCATCTTTACATTTTGTTATCTTCTGGAGTTGGCTTTGCCATGCTAAAAAGAGCCTGGTTTTGATTAAACTTTTTGTAGGGGAAAAGAGAAGCAAGTGATCCCGTCCTCAGAATGAACTGAGTCTCTCAGGATTCGGGAGTGAAGGCACACTGTGAGACTTGCTTACAGTGGTCAGTGCAACATGCTGAACTTACCCCACCGGGCGATATGATCATGTGTCCACCAAAGCCTTGCGCTGACAACACATGGATTGCTTGCTGATGCGGCAGGATTATTTTTAAGTATTATTTAATGGTCTTGAGTCCCTTGTTGGAAAAAAAAAAAGCAAGTGAGAAAATAATTCCTCTTTTTCTTCTAAGTAAGGCAATGTATATCTGGAGGCTCTGACCACATCACTGAGACCTGATGCAGTAAAACAAAGTGCTATGTCTCAGCTGACCGCTCCGATACCACACAGGAACCACTTTAGGAACAAAGAGAAGGCAGAAAATCATGTAATATGCATCCAAGAGCATTCATTTCTGAAATTCCCTTACAATATTTGTGAAGGAAATTAGTCACTGAATGAAGATCAGTCCCGTAGACTATAACATGGGTGACTCTGAAAGTACGACGTGTGAACAGAAACACAGGACATAAAGTCACTATGGCCAGCGCTATTGATCCTTGAAAAGAAAGCACCTGGGTTCTGCCAGTTATATGACTTGTTACAAGTCTTCACAGTCTGACAGTTCCCTAAGGGAATTATCTGATCTTTGTAATTGAGAAGTGTAAAAACTTCATTTGATCAACATACCACACGTGGTCTGTAGCAAATATATTCATCTAGCTTACAGTAAACTCTGGACAAGCCAGAATAATTATCAGTTTACTACAAGAAATGCAGTTGCATTGGAAACTGAAAGCACTGCCCATCTGACCAGCTCATTCTCTTTCCGTGGTAGACTGGGCTGGGGATCCAAACCATAACTTGAAGTGATAAGCACAAAATCAGAACAGAGAAAATCACCCATATCATCTCAATGAGGATCACAAGCTATAAATATAGATTATCTAGCTCTACTCTGGAGATTCTGGGTGGAGCATGGGGACTGTTGTTTAAAAGGATCTCAGATAATTCTGCTGCACTTGGGAATGATTGAGGAATGATCCAATGGGTACTAGACTTGTTCTAGGACAATGAAATGTACTTACCTCCACATCAAACACATACCAGCCTCTTAACTAAACAGTTCATACCTTATCTCCTGTCCCCTGGACCTAAGTAAAAGAACACTTCAAGGGAAGTTCCTTCTCAAAATCTCTACAGTTGAGTAACTGTTCTTCCAACCAGTACTTTATTTATATACATCATTCACTTCATTTGATTTTGCTATAACCAGAAGTCTAACCTGTTCCTCACAGAAATCTCAGATAATAATATTATTTATGGGGCACCTATTTATACTGTAAGGACAGAGGCAATGTATTTTACATGTACTACATGTGAATAACGTGTAATTACAATGTATTTCCTGCATTCTCTCATTTAATCCTCACAATTCCCTGATGATTTATTTCTATTTTACTGATAAAGAAAATGACTTTCAACCAAGTTAACTGATTTTCCCAAAGTAAAACTTGTAAAAAAAAACTGGTGAAACTGGAAATCAACTATATGTTGGATTAATTTAAATCCCAGTGCCATCACCACAAGGCATATTGCCTTGTACACTGGTTTCATACTTCAACTTGTGAAGGACACTATTAATTCCAAACACATGTGTGTCCTTTTGCTGTTCCTCTTTCTCTTCATGGATTGCCTGCTTAGAGACTTGAGAGAGCCAGTTGTCTACCAGAGCATTTGACTGCTCCAGACAAATGATTCAGGAATTTTATTTATGTATTTATTTTGTCCATTTCCTCATTCTATGCATAGGCTCAATGAGAACATACTTGTTATACTAAGCACACATTAGTTTTAATAGAATATTGGGAAATGTTGAATATAGGACACTTTTATTTTATTTTTAAAAAATTTTTTAATGTCTGTTAATTTTTGAGAGAAAGAAAAAGAGAGTGAGAGCAGGGGAGGGGCAGAGAGAGGGAGACACAGAATCTGAAGGCGGCTCCAGGCTCTGAGCTGTGAGCACAGAGCCCCTCGTGGGTCTCGAACTCACGAGCCGTGAGATCATGACCTGAGCCAAAGCTGGATGCTTAACCAGCTGAGCCACTCAGGCGCCCCGAGGAAACAACATTAAAATAAGTTGTTTTTGAAACAGAGATTAAATAATAATTTAATTTTATTGGGAATACACACACATGTGATGGAAAAGGAAATGACTAATAATTGAAGAAAATTTGTTCTTAATTCATCACAGTATTCTCAGAAAAACATAAATTTCTTAATCTTGAAATGCAAGATGTCAGAATAGGCTCCTCCTTATTTTTGTTCCTTCCCTTCCTCGCCCATGATGGTAAGGTAAGTTTAGGACAGAATATCTTTGGAAATAGGAGAAAAATACAACCAAAGACAACATTGACTTAGTTTTTATGGACAATTGGAAGCATATTAATTATTTAAAATCTCTTCCAGCGGTGAAAAGTAGGCCTTTGCCACCTGCTTGCAAGGAGCATGACCTAGATTCTCCATTATTGCAAGGATATTTCTCCTAAGGACCACATCATGAGTTTGGGGACTTGACAGAGAATTGGAAAGAAGTTGAGGAGATGATGGGAAAAAAGAGATAAGACATTAAAAGGCTATGATCAAATGACTTCAGAACATTGGCAAAAATATTCTAATGGGGCCAAAAATTAACTCTGTAGGAAAAGTAAATAAATGTTTGACAGCATTAAACAGCCTCTAGACTTTACTAGCATTTGGTGTCATCTAAAATGATTATTTTCTTTAAAGTAGAACACAAAGCTAAATTTCTTGCTAGATGTTGAAGACACAAGAGATTAACTTGTTATTCACATATTCTTCTAGAAACTTGTCCAGCAATTAAACTAGTATCACTGAACATTAAATTCTGTCAAGTCCTACCATCTAATTTTGCAGAAAGCATCAATATACTCGACAGATGCCCCAAAGGGAAAAATGTTTATTCTACTCCTCCCTAATTCCACACGCCATTCTTCTTCCCTATTTGATTTGGAGATTGTTCAACTTTTATTCACTCAACAAACTCTTATTGAACAACTACTGTGATCTAGACACAGTTGTATAGTGACACATCCACCTGTAGATTAATGATTACCACTCGATGGGTTCATAACAAGTAACTTCCCAGGGCAGTTAGAGTCTTTATACTTTCACTCAAGTTCTCCCTTCTTGCTGTCATGTCTTACTATTATGGTCCAAAAATTAAACATCTTGTTTATATTTTAAAATGTAGGCCAAAGTTTACCTACTCTCTTAAGCATCCCTTGACCATTCCCAACCCTGTAGAGTATTGATCACTTCCTTTGTGCTTTAATTAAGCTCACCTCTGTTTCTATGATGATTCCTATGATACCTATATATCCTTTTAAATATCCATAGTGAACATATTTTATCTTTCTAATCAACTTTTGAAAAATCATTTCTCCCCATTTTAGTCCCTGAGTTTCAGAGGGAACTGCCTCCACTTTCTTGTTTGCAGGGTAGACAAACACAACCCAGATCAAAGCCTATCAAACATAATACTAAATTTCTCTGTCTACACTGAGTAACTTAGGGAAAACAAATGACCTGAGTGGTAAAAACCATATTCCACTATGAAACTGATATGGATACTTGACAAGAAAGTATCTCTTTTCTAAGATCACAATTGCTAAACATCATGTAAATGTGTGAGTGAAGCCATTAAGGAGTAAGAACGACCAAGAAGTCAAGAGAAAGAGGACGGACTCTAAAACTATTATTTCAGCGCCTAGATTTAGCTTTGGCTGAAGCCATTCATACCGCCAGATATTTCAGCAATTCTTGGTAATGGACATTTTTGTTTGGGTTGTGTTCTCATCATTTGCAACTGGAAGAGTCTGCATCAATGTGCCCCATTTGTCTCTGTCACTATACTGTGATGTAGAAATCGCCTCACTTTATGACAGAACTTGAACAAAATGGGCACTCAGCTTATTCACTGATTAAAGAAATAAAGAATGAATGAAGGAAAACAAAAAAATAAACGAAGTATAGCCTAATACAAGGAAAAAGACGTCTCTTGCTAGAGTCCCAGTATATCGGTATTTTGATGCCTTCTACCAAAATAAAACAAAACGAAAGTCTCCCAAATAAAAACGTAACTATTATCAAATTATTGTACTGCATATGCTGGGTCAAAATAGTCATGATTGCTCAAAACAATCCGTAACATGGCTTACTCGGGTTGGATGGATTTAGTAAATATCTCAGGATAATCAACTCTTTATTTACTTCTTAACACCAAGTGATATCCTCTGGGTCCTAAAGTTATTTTAAATGGCACATGAAGTGGCGTCTCTGTCGGTTCCCTTGGGATTGGGTTTCATGGTCTAATCAGACTCACCATTAACAGTCTTCTCCTGGACAGGAGCAGAGCTAATCTGGTGTGATGAGAGAGTGTTGGCCTGTGGCTCAACCAGCTCCACAAGTCTGCACATGTGGATTCTATTTTCAAACCTATGATTGATTTACTTTCTGACTATGGCAAACCACTCCATTCTCCCATATGATGCTTATCAACAAATGGTATCTGCTTAACTCATTTATTGAGAAAAATATAACCGCATTTCAAAAATTGGGAATTATTTCCCATGAACAGTTTTTGCTTTTCTTACCACTGTGCTGTTCTGCAGGTGTGATTTACTACCTGATCAAAATAAAGCTACTTTGGGACAGTTATTTAAAAATTTGGAAATTTATTATTTCCTCCTAATAAAGATATTGACCTCTTTTAATAATTCAGTTATTTCTTTCATCTCAATTCCTATGTCATTTATAATCTCTAATGTAGAAATAACTTCTGAGGATGTACTGTTTTTAAAAGTTCTCCAGTTCCTAACCGATTGTAAACTACTCAGACAAGGAGGGATGAGTATTGAAGAAGCATTTGTTGATTTGACTTGCTGACTTTGGAACTTGATGCACTAATTATCAGTTTCCCATATTCATATATAGTGGGGTGTGTGTGTAATTTCCAAATGCAAACTACTGGAAGGAAAAAGGACTTATTTGGGACTTTTTATATACTTTTTTGATATTATACAAATTTGAACTTGGTTGGGTTGGAAAAAAATGTCATAGGCTGTGAAAAATAATTTGAGCTCCTGGATTACTCCTGTACCTTAAAGTCAAGAATTAGGAAAAATGAACTTAAGGGATACTTTAGAAATGGTTCTGTTATTTGAAAACTGATAGAGGATTACAGGAGAAATTATATAACATGCTGTCATACATCCCAAATTTTCTTTAATTTTTTTTTAATCTTACTTTTTGTGTTTGGATTTATGGTCAGAGTTATGCTGAGTTACTTTTTTGTCTTTATATTATGGAACACACTAAATAAGAACATCACTGGCTGTTTCTTAAAGAATTGAAGAAAAAAAAGACTACTTGGGAAATTGTCTAAGCCTGACACTTTACAAAGAGTGTTGACTTATGATTCTGTGGCCACTGTTTCCATTGTCAGTGGTTTGTTCAGTATTTCTTTCTATTCGAGGATCTTTTCTTTTTTTTTTTTTTGTAGTTTTGTTTTGTTTTTTTTTTTTTTTTTGCGTTTACCTACCCTTTTGCAAAGTACACACGGAAAGCTGTTTAAATTTTCCCTATGTCTATACCTTGTTACTTTTGTTTTTTTGTAATTGTTTTATTTTATTTCATTTCTTTATTTTAAATTTATCTACGTGCTCTGTGGTGACAGCTGACAGCCTGGAACCTGCTTCAGATTCTGTGTCTCCTTCTCTCTCTGCCCCTCCCCCACTCAAGGTCGGTCTGTCTGTCTGTCTCTCTCTCAAAAATAAATAAAACGTCAAAAAAAAAACTTAAAAAAAAAATAGAGGTGTCTGGGTAGCTCAGTCAGTTAAGTGTCTGACTGTGGCTTTCATGGTCTGTGAGTTCGAGCCCCGCAAGGGACTCTGTTCTGACAGCTCAGAGCATGGAGCCTGCTTCAGATTCTGTGTCACCCTCTCTCTGCCCCCCCCCCCCCACTCTCTCTCAAAAATAAGTAAAACTTCAAAAAAAATTTTTTAATGTATCTAAAAAGTGTCTTTCATTTTCTTTTTTTTTCTTTTTTTCATTAATTTATGACTGCTTTTAACTGTATTTATACCCTTCATTATTCTTTCCTTAGGTTTATTTTGTGGTTTGTGTCTTGTTCTATTAAATGCTTAATTTAATCTTGTATGTTTATTTTGTATCAAATTAAGCAGCATTAATGTATAAGACTGAATTTTTCATCTGAGCCCAAGTTTAGCTTTATCTCATATAGTATTTCACAAGTAATGGCTTCAGTTTTGATATTTTCTATCTTGAATATTAAATATATTTACATACATATACATATGCGCACACATATTTATGTAAATACGTGTGTGTGTGTGCTTGTGTGTGTTTGCGTATTTGTGCTGGATACTCTTTATTTCATTGGTGTTATTTATTTAACATCGTATTTTGGAATGTGCCTAAAATATACTATTTTTTTAATGTTATTTTAGAACATTTTAGAAGACGTTTTGTTCTAGCACCATGGTATTTATTCACACATATATTTGGTTCAACATTAATTACCATGTGCATCTATATCTTTTTGTTTGTCTACTTGATTTATCTTGAGATCTAGGATTTCTTGAGTCACCTTCTTAATTCTACTGAGTTTCTAGAGATTTATCCTTGAGAATCTGTCATTCTTGTTTTATATATTCAATTATTGGTGATTTGTTGCAGAATGATTTATTTTCTCTCTCAGAAACAGTTTTCTGTAAGTTTAGTGTGAATTCTGTACCCAAAATAAACCATTATTTATCTAACTACCTTAAAAACATTGTCTTGTTATGACATGATTTTAGGTTTTAAATATGAATACTTTATTATTTCCTAATAGTTCCTTATTTGTTAATTCTGTGATGATATGCTTTTGATTCTCAATTTGTTTCCTTGGTTGTACAATCTCTAATATTTAATTGACTCTGATGTTTCATTATCTCATCCTTGATCTCCTGTGATATATTTTTTGTTTCACTGATTTCATGTTTCTTAACATTTGTTCTGGGTGTGAAAGTATTTTTAAGAAAATATTTTTCAGTATCTTGTGTAAATTCTATAAGGGGATTTAATCTTATATTGCATTTTATGTTCTTAAAATTGTGGTGGTGTTTCTTTTTATAGTGGTCAGAGGCTTTCTTTTCATCTTTCTCATATTTAATGCAAATAGTTTTATCTGAATATTTTCCCCCGTGTACAGTTGATATGCATCCCCTCATGATTCTTTTACTTTCATACCTAAAATTTCTTAGTGTTTGCCTCAGATTATCATGAAATTGCTGGTTTGTGTTCTGTCTGTATTTTGAGGCTCTTTTTTTTTCATTTATTGAGAGAGAGAGAGACAGGGACAGAGAGAGAGAGAGAGACAGAGAGAGAGAGAGAGAGAGAGAGAGAGAGAGAGAGACAAAATCCCAGCAGGCTCTGTGCTGTCAGCACAGAGCTCCACTTGGAGCTCCAACTCATGAACCACAAAATCATGACCTGAGCCAAAATCAAGATTTAGAAGCTGCTTAACCAGCTAACCCCCACCCCCAGACGAGGGGCTCTTATTTAAAAAAAAAAAAATTAATGTTCATTTATTTCTGAGACAGAGAGAGACAGAGCATGAGCGGGGGAGCGGCAGAGAGAGAGGGAGACACAGGATCGGAAGCAGGTTCCAGGCTCTGAGCTGTCAGCACAGAGCCCGACTCAGGGCTAGAACTCGCAAACCGTGAGATCATGACCTGAGCCGA
The DNA here is from genome assembly GCF_018350195.1 of Panthera tigris. NCBI lineage: Eukaryota > Metazoa > Chordata > Mammalia > Carnivora > Felidae > Panthera > Panthera tigris. The sequence goes on from NC_056661.1 coordinate 85,318,716, forward strand.
AGTCAGTCGCTCAACCAACTGAGCCACTCAGGCGCCCCATTGCGGGGGGGGGGGGGGGGGGGGGGCTCTTACTTTAAATGGGAACCATGGGTTCATCAGTAGAGGCTGTGTATTGATGTATTTGTGGATTTGGTCTCTGATCTTTTTTTTAATCAAAGGTTTTATGTCAACTAGAGGTCTCTGCTAATCTAATAGAAGATACATTTGAATTTAATATCAAAGTCAAGTCATGAAGGCTTCATCTTTCCTGGACTCATTTGGAGGGTTGAGTTCCTCACCTTTGCCATCCTTTCCCCAGCAGCACCCCATCTCCTGTCTTAGCCAGAGGGAAGAACAACAGACAAACTTTGTAGTGTCTAAATGGAACTTTCTTTGAGGCCCTTTCTTGGGTATTTTCACAGAGATGCTTGTGTAACTCAACTTTTGTGTTTCTATCTGACAATCCCATCTTTATCGTGTTGGCCATTATCATTCTATGTTGCCTCTCCTGCCTCTCTGTAGAAACCTGGGAGAGGACAAAGTCATCCATCTTTAATGAATAATTCTCATGATGATGATGACATTTGCCTTCTCTTCCCCTTAGTTATCTGTCTGCAGATAAAATTAATTACTCTGGAAATGAGGTTTGCCAATTATTTAACCTGAAGTAATCCCATTTTCCACAGCTCAATCAAAATTCCGGGAGGTAAAACATTCGAAAAAAAAAATGTTCTTCACATCCACAATGACAAATCCACCAAAGTACTCATTTTCTTCTGAAAAATATCCCTTTTAGTTTTCTTAGCTCTATAATGATGATGAGGAATGCAAGTCTTATAAAAAATTTCAGATTTAAAAAATTTCAAACTTCTATAGGCTAGGGTTTCTTCAAGGCTAATGGGAAGGTTATTTCTTTAGGTTTGCCACACTAATTTGTCCTGGTCAAGCCAAAATATCATTTTAGTTCATGTGGTATTTAATTGTGAACAGCAATGGCTGGAGAATTTTAAGGGTCACTAGGTCCAGATGTTTGGTCATTAGTCACCACCATATAACCCACCTTCAATATAATAAATATGGATAAAATAAGGAAACACTTCAGCCGTCAACAAGATTAGTGTTCAAGACTAATAGGAGCCTGATTTCTGCTTTTTAACTTTGTTAACATTTAACCCTTTGAGGGCAGAGGATTTTACTTGAAGTAAATCTCTCCTCACACACTCTGCTCTTATTTTCTGAAGTTTATATACCTTCATTAATGGCACGTCCATTCACCAAAGAAGTGCAGGCATGCTTTTAAGTATTTTAATACTTAACATCACACTTCATATCTTTTTCTTAACAACATATTGGAATGTTTAAGAAGGTGGTTTTGTTGGACAGTCAGGTAATTGTCTGATAAAGTGACCTATGTCTGTGGCTATGGAGCAGCCTATTTAAAAGAATTTATTGGACATATTGGGCTGATCTCTACTCCCCCATACAATAAAAAATCTTTTAAGAACCTCTCAGTGTGTTTACCTTTTTTTCTGATTATATATAGAAAGAAAAGTAAATATCCTAAAATCTTTTATCTCACATGTGCAATGGAAATAAAAACCTGCAAGCATAAGGTGCAGACCTTGGAATCCCGCTATACTAGAAGTCATTTCTGTAGGTTCCTCTGCAGAAAATCGGGGATAATAACAATACTAACCAGGTAGAGTTAATGAGATTATGTAGGTGTCCAAATAATGCTCATTTTCTTATTTGCAGAGAAATACAATATACACATAGTTTGAAAATCAAGTATGTACTTGAAAAAGTAGATGAGATTAGTGACTGCAAAGTGAAAAGTAACCAGTCTGGATCCTTTTACTAATATTTTGCTGTTATTTTGACATTATGTAATACCTATGATATCTATTATTTTGCATCTGATCCTTTTATGAAAATTCTCACTTTCATAAGTAACCCCTTGACTCCATATTTGGGGAACTGTTTAATTTTTTTTTTTTCTGTCAAAATAGTCCTCATTCTGTACTAAGTCACTGTAATTCTGTAATAAGTCACTGAATTTTAAATGTATTTTTTCAAATCTTAATTGAAAAACAATTAAAAGAAAATATATATCTTTGGTCAGTTGATTTGGGTTATTAAGATGTATTTTTAATAAAGACACATGGCAGTTGTGGACCCCCTTGATTACAGATGATCTTTGTACTAGTCCATTGCTTCAGAACCTTAAGCCTGGCTCTGGCCTCCTCTAGGCCTTGTGTCCCTCCTTGACCTATCATAGGAGCTAGGTGGCAATGATCCCAGTGAAATTAATCGTTCAAGTGAAGAAAAGTGGTAGGAAAACAATGGATCGCCCCGTCCAACCAAAATGCGAGAATCCATTGACCAAATCCCACAAAAGCCTCGGGAATCCTTTCTCTCTTCATGAATTGTATGGTTTTCTGTCTTCTTCTATTTCTTCCTCTCCTTACTCCTGCTTCCTCTTCTCTCTCTCTCTTCCTTTGATTCATTCTTTCCTCTGCTCCACAATGAAGACAAAAAAATCTCATCACGTATGGTCTATTCTCATAGTGCAATGCATTTTTATGAAAAGAAAAAAATAATTAATTTATTTCTATGTCTATTATATGATTGTAAAAAGCCAAATTTTTGTACGGACCTATATAATAATTTTCTGTTTTGTTCATTATCTGTTGAAATGTTTTTGTATTTTGAAAACTCAATCAGCTTTTGATTTTAAGTTCTGAACTCAAATATCTATTTACTTACCTATATTTTTCAGGAGCATTTTTCAAGACCATTTGTCGATCAAAATATATAAAATGGTTCCATTTACTGTGTATGTGTAACACACACATACATAACTATATATTGTTCACACCAGTGGATGCATGTATGTGCACAAACATGAAAATTAACGTCCGTTTGCTCTTATGAATCTAGAAATAAACTTTCCAATGCTTACATCTATCGCTATTGAATCTGGGAAACTCTGTCACAATTTCTGTTATATGCTTTGATGAAGCTAGGAGAAAATATCCAATTTCTTTTTCAAATGTCAACCATACACTTTATAGATTGTTTTTCTCCATCCTCTCCTGTAACCCTTTTAGTTAAATTAGTACAGCTGTCTGAAAAATCAGATTTAAAGCCTTCAAATGTTTCCTTGGTCTTAGAACAGATCCCTCAGGAGACTTTCCACTAGAAAAGTACATTGGATTAGCATAGCCTGTTTTCCTACCACATTCTTTAAACAAAACTGACAGCCCCAAAATAAGGAGGACAATTTATTGTCAGGACGTGGGTGGAATTTCAGGAGAGGATGTCTTTTCCCCCTCCCTGTATGAATTAGACAAAAATAGATTATTTAGGAAACAATTTTATACCATTTAAATGAACTACAGGAGGTCAAAGAAAATACCTAAAACTGGCAGGTGTCCATCAATGAAATGGATGCTTGCGAAGTGAGAAGAGGTTTGAAAGTGAAGAAAATTAGTGTATCGGCTTCGAAGAGCTATCAACCCAGGCACAATTCTATGATAAAGATACCTGACATATGATAGCAATCTTGAGTGCACACACCATGATCTGGTTTTAGTGGAACGCACACATCAGTGGAAGCCGCGTTTATTGATGAGGCAGAAATAAGGAATCGTGAGATCTGAGACAGAATCTGCAACCCCTCAAGAGAAGAATGGGTTTAGCTATGAACACAGCACCTGCTGCTTTTCACCAAGTGAGATTTAGGGATTTTTTTTTTCCTTTTAACTCTGAACAGAGAATTTAGACTTTGGATTATATCTCAGAATTAGAAAACACAACTCTCAGGTGAGAAGTAAAGGTATGTCACCAATTACAGAGAGGTAACTAATACAAAATAAATAGGAAATATAAGCAAAATACAAAGAATGCTATTGCACCCTTCCAGTTGGGTGGGGGAGGAAATGTGACTGAATACAAACTTGTGTTTGGAAGATCTACTTGGCAAAGGAATTTTCCTCCATGCAACAATAGCCTTTGTATACTGGATTGTAGCTTCTGATTTAGTTTCTGCAGGCACTAGTTGTGCTCGTGGTATAATTCAAATAATGAATCACATTCTTATGTAGTGAAGTTCAAGAATCCCCACACAGACGACCTGCACATGCACCTTCACTTCATTATTTTAACCGCAAAATACACATTTTACTACATGTTAGGCAAAAATGCATCTAATTATGACTTGTCATGCATACCTAAATTTTGTTTTTTAAGAAGCCATACCAAATAGAATAGTCTTCCTTAAGGCGAAAAAAAAAAAAAAAAGCTAGACTTTCAACAACAACAATATATATAATTACATAAAATATATGAGAAAAGACGCACTATTTGTTGAGTATTTAATATGGGGCCAACACGTAAAGAATGTAGAAATCATCACTGCCATCCAGACATGAAAATCACTGAGGGATACCTACATGGTTCAGTCGGTGAAGCATCTGACTCTTGGTTTCAGCTCAGATCATGATCTCACAGTTTGTGAGTTTGAGCCCTGTGTGGGGCTCTGAGCTGACAGTGCGAATGAAGCCTGCTTGAGATCCTCTCTCTCTTCCGTTCTTCTATGCACTCAAAAATAAATGGATAAACCTTTTTAAGAAAAGAAAGATAATGAATAAACTGAAAGTTTACACCTCTTTTTATATAGCAGAGAATTAAGGTCACAGGTCTCACTGCTATGCTAGAAACCCAAAAGATGGACAGGCAGAGGCAGAGAATCCCTACTTATCTGAAGCAGAAGCACAGAGCAGAACAATACAATGAAGTTTCAGTAACAGGACTTTAAACTAGAATCGATGAGTTGCCAGAGACACAGTAAGAGCTAAACACTCAGGTGGACCATTCCCGGGGGTGAGGGGTGTAGGGAGCACACTTTCATGAGTTTTACTTCCAGTTGCCTTAACAAGTTCTAACTGTGAAGATTTGAAAAAATAATTACTTCATGCTTCCAACAGGAGGGGGGAAAGTAACCATTCTGAAATATGTCCAGAGCTCTCTGTTCTTAACCAGGTCTGGCCCCAAGGAAACTATTTTACCAGAGCCTAACTGACTGAGGTTTTGCCAGAGTCTAGCCAACCTTGGAGAAAAGAAATGCCCAATGCAAGCCACTGCTGAAGCCTTTGACATCAGGAAGGGAAATATCCAACTCAGACACTAAAAGAATGAGACCTAATCATGGAACTATAGATCACTTTCCCTCCCACATTTTACCACCATATTAATATGGCTCCTATAGAATAACAAGAAAACAGCTAAAAGAACTTCAAACCTCAGACCCTGTTTAAAGTGTCTCTAGGAAAACCCAAAAACCACAAGGGGGGGGCAGTGCATGGAGACAAGGACACTAAAGAAAATTTTAGCCTCTGAAACCATAGCCGCAGCAAATATAAATACACTATACGCCCAGAAGGACATAAAACCTCACACTAAAGGCCAATCTACCTCACTTCCTTTTACCCAACAGTCATGTCTGGCTTTTAACAAAAAATAGTAAGGCATAATGAAGATAAAAATACACTCTGTAGAGACAAAGCATCAGGACCAAAACCAAATATACTGCTCCCTAACCCTAATTCACAGGGGATACATTTCAAGACTCCCACTGGATGCCTGAGATTGTGAATAACACTGAACCCTATATGTACTATGTTTTTCCTATACATAAATAGCTATGATAAAGTTTAATTTATAAATTTGATACAATAAGAAATTGACAACAATAATAAAATAGAACAATTATAACAATATACTGCAACAAAAGTTATTTGACCAATAGTAGCTCTCTCTCTTAAAATATCTTCCTATATGGTACTCACCTTTCTTCTTCTTGTGGTACATGATGTGGGATGGTAAAATTCTTCCATGACGGGATGAAGTGAGGTGAATGACAGGCATCGTGACATAGCTTTAGGCTACTACTGACCTTCTGACAATACATCAGAAAAGGATCATCTGCTCCAGACTGTGGTTGACCACCGGTAACTGAAACCACAGAAAACAAAATCATGGAAAATGAAATCATGGAAAGCAAAAACCGTGGATAAGGGGAGGAGGGGGCTACAATATAGAGAAATTTTTAAATGATCATCTTGGGAACTTAAATTCATTATGATTAATATGGTAAGGGCTTCACTGGAAAGGCAGGTAACATGCCAAGAATGGATAGGTAGTGTATGTAGAGAGATGGAAATGCTAAGAAAAAATTAAAAGGAAATGCTAGAAATGAAAAGACTAAGAAAATAAAGTATGCCTCTGATGGTCTCATCAGTAGATGGTACACAGCTGTAGAAAGAATTAGTAAATTTCAAGATATGTCAATAAAAACCCGAAATGTAAAGAGAAAGAAAGAAAAAGATGGAAGAGAATATCAGATAACTGTGGGATGATTACAAAAGGGGTAACATATGTGTAATGGGAATACCATAAGAGAAGAAAGAGAGTTGAAGAAATTTTCGAAATAATAATGGCTGAGAATTTTCTAAAATTAATCACAGACACCAAACCACAGATATAGAAAAATCAATCAAGCAATCAATCAAGCAATCAAAACAGGATAAATACCAAAATTCTATACCTAAGCACATCATGTTCAACTTTAAACAAATCAAAGCCAAAGAGAAAATCGTTAAAGAAGCCAAAAAAAAAAAACAAAAAAAAACAAAAAAAAACAAAAAAACATTACCTACAGAAGAAGAGGGATAAGAATAACATTGGATTTCTCTTCAGAAACCATTAAAACTATGTAAGCAAAATGAGAATGGAGTGAAATATTTAAGGTACTGACAGGAAAAAAAAAACCCTAAAATTTTGTTTCCAACAAAAGTATCCTCAAAAGTGAGAGTATTTTGATGATTATAGTGTGTGAGGGTAGGCTCATTACTTGTGCAAATGTACTACTCTGGTGAGAGATGTTGATAATGGGGGAGGCTACGCATGTATAAGGACAGGGAACATTTGGGAAATTCCCCTCAACTTTTCTGTGAACCTAAATATTTTCTAAAAATAAAATAAAGCCTTTTAAACCATTACTTTCTTAGATTTAAAAAAAAGTGAAGCAGAAATACTTTCTCACACAAACAAAACTTAGGAGAATTTGTTACTGGTTAACTTGCCTTGCAAGAAATGTTAAAAGGAGTTCTTCAAAGAGAAGACAAATTACATAGGTCAGAAACTCAAAACTACATAAAGAAAGAGTGTTAGAGAAGTAAATGAGGGTAAAATATATTTTTTTAGTTTTCCTATTCTTACTTGAGCTAAAAGATAACAATTTGTTCAAAACAATAATAACAATGTATCTGGTGATTATAGCTTATGGGTAAGTGAAATGAATGGCAGCAATATTATAAGGGATAAGAGGGAAGAAATGGGCATACTCTGTTACTATTACTTGCATTACCCATTAAGCAATATAGTATTATTTGAAAGTGATTTTGGATTAGTTTTAAATGTGTATTATAAACACTAGGGCAAATATGGGTCAGTCACCTTAAGTTTACATTTGAGTCATATAATCTATCCAACTTTGTGTTGTAATACTTATATTCTAATATAGATGTGAAAATGAAATATAGAAGAAAACAAATATTTGTAGAAGAGAAAACTAAGGTTCATAGAAATTAGTTAAATTACATAACTGATACGTGGAGGACACATGATTTTAACCCATTTTCATCAGCTTTCAAATCTTGTCATTTCTACCACAGTTTCATGATGCTTCTCATTTATGAGCTATCTTTAAAAGATCAAGGAGCAAACTCATCATTAAATGATCAAAGGAAATCAAAGCATAACATAGATAATATTCCTTCTTAAAAGTGATATAATTATGAGAAATATATCGGGAAGTAGCAAATCTACTTGTCACATGTACAGTAAATAAAGGGTGACAGTAGAAAATACCTATTCGAAAAAGTACAATTCTTTACATTCCCAGAATGATACTGTTACCAACCAACTTAAAGGTATGAATTGTGAAAGGATGAAACACTGATGTCCTTCAGTGTTTTATAGAGGCGTCCAAGTTCTACTTCACAATTCAGTACAAAGGTTCATTAATTCCTTCAATAAACTCTATCCACCAGGTACGGCATGCCCTGAAGGAGAAGACCTCTGATATTTGTGCAGAACAGCTCTAATTGTTAGAAAGTTCATCTTCAGATTGTATTAAAAACTACCTTCATTAGTTCTAATTCTGCTTTTTGAATAAAAACCAGTACCTTTTGGAGCGCATGGGTGGCTTAGTCGGTTAAGTGTCTGATTTCGGCTCAGGTCATGATTTTGCCATTCATGAGTTCAAGCCCCGCATCAGGCTCTGCGCTGACAGCTTGGGGCCTGGACCCTGCTTTGGATTCTGTGTATCCCTCTCTCTCTGCCCCTCCCCAACTTGTGCTCTCTCTCTCTCTCTCTCAAAAATAAATAAACATTAAAAAACTATTTTTGATTAAAAAAAAACCCAGTACCTTTGCCACATGGTATATTTGGACATATTTGAAGTATTGAAGTATGTCTCATGACTTGTCTGGACTAAACATTCTTATGTTTTTCCTTTGGGAGGAAAGTCATGACTTTCATTTTCCTAGCTCCTACCTTGAGGAATACTTCCAGATTGGTGGCCCATGCTTGCAGAGAATTTTGCTTGGCCCACACATAGTTAAAAACATTAATTGCCAAGATTAAAAATCAGAAGATATACATAATAATAAATACATTTCACATTTTGGGAAATATTTGAAGGTGTCCAGATCAAAGCTTCCTGAAGTAGTTGCCCCTTAACCAGGGCATGCACTACTCAGTTCAGCACACCCTTCACCAGCTATTGCCCCAGGCAGACCAACTGGCAGCCACCATTTAAACATCTTGCTCTTTCTTTCTCTCTCTTTCACACACACTCTCTCTCCCTCACTCCCACTCACTTCCTTCTCTTCCTGACTTCCTTTCTTCCTTCTTTCTTTTCATTCTGGTACCTTTACAACACATGCCTGGTACCTTAGGCAATTCAAATTTGTTCCTAAACCATATGTTACTATACTTCACAAAACTTTGTATTCAGAACTAAGCACAGTACTGCATTTTTTTAGACCACCCTCTTTGATCATGATGAAGATAGCAACCACATTACATTTCTTGGGATCCAAATTAAGTTTGTGCTGAATTCACAGTCAAGTAAAATTCTCAAGACTGAAGCACCTATGTCTACACAGCTGGAATTCCTCGAAAACCACTTGTAGACTCAAAACTCCCCTACATCCTACAGGGATACTGGGAGCTCTAGCTAACAGACAAAACATAAGTCACTCCAGCAATGACGCATAGCTATGTTCTAATAACTCAGCTCTTACCTTTATTGTCACTTGAGCCTTTATTCTGATGATTAGGTCCTTTGGCTGTGCGGAAGCTCCTGCTGGAACCTTGCCATTCCCGAACATGTGCCTGGTCTTTAGACTCAGACTTTAGACTGATGCTGTTACTGACCTTAAATGAACAGCAAATTCCTTGTATCTCAAAATGAACCCTGCTATTGGGTTTCCCTGTTATACCAGCATCGTGATTTGTCATGGCCTCCATTCTAGCTGCCGGTTAATATGCCAGTCTCTGCACAGGGCTCTGGGCCCCTCCATGACAACCCTATGTCTGCAGACAGGGCCAGAACTAGGTCCGAGGCATTGTTACTGGTCTGCATGATGCTTCTGTTAAGAAAATCACGCAGATTTTTTTTTAATATAAAAATAGCAGTTAAGTGATATTTTGTTCCATATCAGTTTGAATATTTAGTCTTAATATTTAGTAGTGATATGATAATGTTGTATATGACTATTTTCATTTTTTATTTTTATTTTTTAAGTTATTTAATGTTTATTTTTGAAGGGGAGAGAGAGACAGAGTATGAGTGGAGGAGGGGCAGAGAGAGAGAATCTGAAGCAGGCTCCAGGCTCCAAGCTGTCAGCACAGAGCCCGACACGGGGCTTTAACTCACTTAAGCCGTGAAATCCTGACCTGAGCCAAAGTCAGACACTTAACCGACTGAGCCACCCAGGTGCCCCTTAAGGACTATTTTTATATTAGCATAGAGTTAGATTCACAAAATATTCACAAAGGGCCACATTTCCAATTGTTCTTTTCTTTCAGTTACCATCAACCTCCACGTTGCTCACTTTAACACCAAACCGTAAGTTATAGTTGGATTTTTTTAACCAGAGTGTTGCATTTTATGTCCCCTAGTACAATTTTACCTAGTTAGATATATATAACCTTTCAGTTCATTTTATAAATACTTTTACATCCTTGATTAAGTCGCTCCATATATTACATATTCATTCTAATTTTAAAGCTGGAAATTGATCATTATCCCTTTCTTATCTACAAAATAACTAAAGCAAACTTTGAACAGGCCAAGTATAGAGGCTTGTGGCTTGTTTCTACAGATAATTCTCTGAGTTAATATACTTCCCGATTTACTATGTCATTAGGACTTGAGTTTTAGTCTTTTCCCCTCTTCTTATTGTAATATTGATGTTTTTAAGCATTGGAGAATATTCTGTATATAAATATGGATTATAGCATTTAAAATTCTTAGTTAAAATTTCTTCACCAAAAAGTCCAGATAAAAGTGATAGGAATCTGGTGTATAAAAGATATAAATAATACTTGAATGTAGAATCTGCAGAACTTGGGCTAATTCAAACTGAAACAGGGAAAAAAAGCAGATTCTGGTCTGACTTTCAAGTCTATAAGGTGTGATGAGATATAAAGAGCACCACAGCTAATAAAAGATGGGGCATAAGAAGGGGTGAGACAACAAGCTTTATTTTAGATATATGGTATGTCAGAGCCCTGTAGAGTATCCAGGTACAGATACATAAAGCACAGATAGATGTATTAATTTGGAACTCTAGAAGTTCTGTATAGGAGGAAAAAGATCTAGAATTCAAAAATGAACAGGCATGATGTGAAATCATAAGAGATGATTAACTTGCTCAAGAAGAATGTACGATGAGAAAGGGGAACGTGCAGGAAAAAGAACACTGGGGGACATTACAGGACTTGTTTAAATTGTAATATTAACTACACCTTGGGTAAACAATATTGAAAAAGAAATTGGAAAACTGGCCAACAACTCCATACCAATCCCCAAAAAGAGCCACTTTCCAATGGTTTCATAGGGAAGTTTCCACACACATTAAGCTTTTCCAAAGCATTAAACAGGAGATTTTTAACTGGGAGAGATTTTTGTGTGTGTGTATCAGGGGACATGTGTAAATGTCTGGAGATATTTTTGATTGTCACAACTGGCCAAGGTGCTGAGCGAATGTTCTACGGGTGTCTGGCAGGCATAGGCCAAGAACGTTGCTAAAAGTTCTACTTGCACAGGACAGTTCCCACAGCAAAAAGATTATTGGCCCAAAAATGTCAAGAACCCTGACATGAAGGAAAAATGTTAAGACGGAAGTAGCTTATTCTCAGTTTAAATTCGAAGGTAAATGAAATTCCAAACTAAAAGTACCAAAGATGACTATGATAAAACCATGAGTAAAGCTTACAATTGTTGACGTAGTTACACCAATAAAATGTGAGCAAGTCCAGTGTTCTTATAAAAATAATATACCATGACAGAGAAGGCTTCATTTCAAGAGTACATGGATGATTCAACGAAAGTCAACCTGATAATAATATTGAATTTCAAAAATAATGGAAAGAAACTGCATCTCAACATATCCCAAAACATGTTTCATACAATTCGATATCCAACCCTAATTAAAAAATAATAACCCCAGGCTAATGATTAAAAGATATTTAGCATGGTAAAAATATATACAGTGTATATTATAAAAATGCTATTCAACAGTAAACTCCTAGGGGCATTTCTATTAGAAATCAGGAACAGGAAAAGTGTGACAATCACTCTGTATTAGGTTGTAGAACATAAAAAGACAAGAAAATATCTGAAAGAAGTGGAAGAGGGGCGCCTGGGTGGCTCAGTCGCTTGAGAGACCGACTTCAGCTTAGGTCATAATCTCAGTTTGTGAGTTCGACCCCGCGTCGGGCTCTGTGCTGACAGCTCAGAGCCTGGAGCCTGCTTCAGATTCTATGTCTCCCCCTCTCTCTACCCCTCCCCTGCTCATGCTCTATGTCTGTCTCTTAATAATAAATAAACGTTAAAAAAATTTTTTTAAGAAGTGGAAGAGAAAAAGATCATTATCTACATAAAATATTTTTGAATGCATAGAGAATGCAAGAAAAAAGGAAGAAAAAATTCAAATTTTGAAAGTATGCAGAAAATTTTATTAAAGCGACATTTAAAAAATCATTAATTTATTTCATACTGGGACTTACCAAGTAACCATCGAAAGTTAAAATTGTCATTCTGTTCAGTTTAATAATAATGGCAGTAAGTTTAAAATACAGGCTTTATTTTGCTTTGGGCTCCCCATTGTCTCTTCCTCCTGTTTTATATAGTAATCTCCCCGTTTTATGGCGGGGAGCTAGAGATGTCCATTACATGCTGCCATCTAGATCCCAGAACCACTCTGGCCATCTGTTCTTTCTGAACCCATTATTTTCCTTTGTTTATAGAGATATCCTATAAAGGTTTCATTGATTTGAAGCTGATTTGTAAGAGTAGTTTTATTGCTTTCAATCAAAGAACTAAAAAACGGATATGTAGAGGACCAAAAGAAAGAAAAATTTAATCACAAAAGCAAAAGAACACATGAGCAATTAGGTGTATGTTGCTCCTGGATGGGGAGACCCAATCAATAAAGGTGTAAGTTTCCTTCCAAATTAATGATTATAACTCTATGCAATCACAATTCCACTATTGGAAGTGTGACCCTTAACTAATTAATACTGTATTTTACTTGAAAAACAAATGCAAGAAAATAGGGCAGTTTTTACAAGTATAATACCGTGGCTCTTCCCTTCAGATAAAATAATAATAATAATAATAAAGAACAATTAGGTCCTGTTTGTAATAGAAAGGAACAAGAATAAACGCACAGAGGAACATACACTAAAGAAATTCTGGCAGTAACTTCACATATGATAAATTCTAATTGAAAAGCAGTAAAAATTATTCAGTGATACCCTTCCCCCTTTGAAACACACACACACACACACACACACACACACACACACAGATTCCAATTTCATTAACATGTTTAGATTTAAAGTATAAAACCATAAAAGTTTAAAACACAACTTTTATCACCTTGGTCTAGGGAGGACTTAGGTTTGGGGAGTGGAGGAAAGACCAAACATCATAAAGTTATGACTGATATATATACATTTACATGAAAATATAAAAATAAAAAACAGTATACAACAAAATTCACCACAAAGTTTAAAATATATTTGACAAGTGAAAAGATATTTTATCTCATTAGTAATTCAAGACTGCAATTATAAACAAACAATCAAAGGCTGAATGATTGAACAAACCCAGTGAGAAGAAAACTCCAAACACTGTGTATAGAGATCAGTAAATTTATGAAGGGAAATTTGGTAAAAAAAAAAAAAAAAAAAAAAAAAAAAATCCTAAGTGCGTAACAATTTCTACTCAAATTTATTTCTAGAATTTATTAAAATGAAATAATGTGACAAAAAACATGAATATGCTTGGTTCTTTGAACATAATAGTAATAATTTGGAAACAGCCTGAATGACCAAGAGTGGTGGATTATTTATGAAAAAAAGTATAGCATAACCATGCAGAAAAATACTATTAAGTCATAGAAAATCTGAATTATAACTAGAGGTAATGAACAGATATACACAAGATATCAAGTAAAATAGAGCAGGTTGCTGTATTCAGTATACAGACTCCACTTCATGAAGTACAATCCCAAATTATTAAACAAAGTCTGGAAGAATACACAGCAAATAATTAGAGTGATCACTGAGGCATAGGAAATTAGGATTTTTAATTGTTTTTACTTCATCTATTTTTTGTGCTGCTTGCATTTTCACACAGATCAAATATTATATTTATATATATATACATATATAATATATATATTTGTAATTGTAACATTATATACATATATGATATATATATTTGTAATTGTAACATTAATAGGAGTTCAATTTTGAAAGAAAAGTTGGGTCAGGAAACAAAAACAAATCATACATTTTGACCCAATAATCTCACTTATTGTAGTTGGTCCAAAGAAAATAATTCAAAATGAGAAAATCTGTAGAACTATTTTATTGGATCAAAGTTCATAACTGCAATTATTAAAACCAATAATGTATCCAACAATAATAGAATATGCCATTTGATCTATTACTATAAAGCTATTAAAATATATATATATTTTTTTAACATTTATTTTTGAGACAGGGAGAAACAGAGCATGAACAGGGGAGGGTCAGAGAGAGGGAGACACAGAATCTGAAACAGGCTCCAGGCTCTGAGCTGTTAGCACAGAGCCCGACATGGGGCTCGAACTCACGGACCGCGAGATCATGACCAGAGCCGAAGCCGGCCGCTTAACTGACTGAGCCACCCAGGTGCCCCAAGCTATTAAAATATATTAATGAAGTTTTGTGAGAACTTGGCACAACATATTTGACAAGAATAATAAGTGACAAAGCAAGATATAAATTGTATGTGTATAAACATTACAGCTGTGTGCATACTGACGATAGACTGAGACAGGCATTATTAAGGTTGGTAGGAATCTTGTTAGTGTGTATATTTCCTTCACTTCTTCACACCTTCATAGGTTCTACTTTTTTCCAGTTTTACTCACTAACTTCTAAGCAACATGAGGGCAACCACATATCTATTTACCTATACTTTTCGAGTAACGTTATTACAATATTTCTACATACACACCTAACCGGTGTTGGTCTTAATCTTCCAGAAAAAAAATATCACCCAGACAGGGAAATATTTTATAAAAAAAGAGAGAGGGGCCCAGTAAGGGGAGGCTGGGTGGCAACACACAGTGAGCACTGATACTGTTCTTTACTTGTGCCAGGCACTGCTATAAGCATGTTACACACATTGACTTCTTTGATCCTCATCCTATCATGCAGGTACTATTGATAAACTATTTTACAGTTGAAAAAAGGTGAAGGTAAATAGTCCTTAACTGCATATGAGCCCGGGTAGTCTGGAACATTCTGGCTCCAGAGGTTGCCATTTTTAACTACTCATGTCATCTAATATGGCTCTTTGGTATTGTTATTAAAGGAATATATACCAGAGGTGCCTGGGTGCCCCAGGTGGCTCAGTTAAGTGGCAACTCTTGGTTTCAGCTCAGGTCATGATCTCACAGTTCATGAGTTCAAGACCCCAGTCGGTCTCTGTGCTGACTGATAAGCCTGGAGTCTGCTTCAGATTCTGTATCTCTCTCTCTCTCTGCTCTTCCCCTGCTAACATTCTGCTTCTCTCTCTTTCAGAAATAAATAAATGTTTAAATAAATTTTTTAATTAAAAAAAGATAAAATTAAGAAACAAACTGCATATATTTAACTTACACAGAATCCAGACTATTTGGGGGAATTTATCAGTCTTCATTATTTTTTGTTTTGGGGTTTTTATTTTATTTTATTTTTTTGAGACAGACCAAGTAGATAAGACTGGCGATTGCAAAATATGGTTGGTCGAATTTTTCTGAATCATCTTAATGGATTGCTGGCAGTGGAACAGGAATTTCCATTATATAGAAAGGAGCAGCCACTAATTCTACTCAAAGCCAATCGACTGAAAGATTTTGCTCAAAAATGTTGTAAAGTCATTTGCAATGCAACACTAAAAGTATTTTCAGGGAGACAAAATGATTATTTTTAGCAGGGAGATTTCTCCACATGGTAAAAATGTGTTCCCCACTTGTACTTTGTATGCTTTTGGTAAACTGTAAACTTTACAGATTAAGCTTCACACCTACTGTCAATGCAGTACAGTCAGCTCCTAAGCTATTTAAATTGTAAGGATGACTAACTTGTACATCTTAGAGATAATGGTCTACAAACATAATCATGCCTTCATAAGAAACTTCTTTTTTTCTCATTTCAAAATGGTTTGAGACCACTGTATGCCTATAGCTGGGATGGTCCTATCTAGTCCAATGTTATTTTATTTTTTTCGTCCACTTGACAATAAGGAACATAATTATCTTTTCAGCAGATCTAACAACGGTACTGTGAGATATTAGACAATCTACAAAAGCAAAACATTCATATTTTATATCTCTTTCAGGTCAGTGAAACGGACAGTAGTGCTGTTCTGTTTTGTAATATATGGCAATTTTTTTTTCTGATTTTGAAGCATCCCGTGCCTTCCAAAGAGAGTGGATCTTATGCCTCAGAAAGATAACATACATAAAAGCAGTAGGAAGAATAAAGAAAATAGAGAAAGTATTCTTCTTCATCATTCTTATGTCTTAACTCTTGATGTCTTTTTTATTGTATTACATCTCTCTCTCCCTTTCCTTCAGTCTACATATCAAACTTCCCTCCTTTCATCCTACATAAGGTAGATTCCCCGCTATTCATCACTCAGTGAAGACATCAGTCTACTTGGGGTAATGTCAGGGAACTTACCTCACGTTCCAAAATTTTCATTAACTTATGTTTAAACAGTGGAAGGATGAGCCTTCAATTCACCATATTGTCACTAAAGAATCTAATGTATCTAGTTAAAGCATTTGTGATTCGATACTTCCTTTTTTGGTCTTTAAATTCCTACATCCATCACCTCAAATAGATCCCAGTTAGATTCACAGCAGGAAACATCAGGAAATATAAAACACGTGCGCTTTGATATCAGAAAGAACTGGGTCCCCGACCGTATTTACTATTTCATGTTTGTGAGTCTACCATTGACCTACATAATCTCTCAAAACGTTGGCTTCCATATCTGTCAAGTGAATGCAGTAGTAAAGCCTCTTAAATTCTTATGCAGCTTCATATACATCCTCTGTCATTTAATGAACGCTCTATGTGTGCTAAGTATTGTATATTTTTTCTTTCTATAAAATTAAATCAAATCCTCTTTGGACAGCTATTTTTAAGATTCCTTAATATTCTTTCATACCTATATGATATGAGGTATATACACTCTTTGCCTCTCTGTCTTTACAGGCATGGCCGAATTATAAACCAAACGTTGTAAAACGTCCAAAGTGGTATGGTGTTTGTTTGAGAATTCGATGTATCTTACAGACTAATTTGGATTCTTGATGTTTAGTTTTCTCTTTCATTCTGCCTGCAACCAAGATGATAACTGAACAGAGATACAAGAAATGTTTACAGTTTAGTTTATCCTCTCGAGTTCTTCATTAACTTGCTGTGGGTGTTGTTCTTTTAAAAGGCCAAGGTTCATGGTTCTGTTTTTTAATTGCAATTCACTCTTCCCTACTTCTTCCGGGAGCATCAGCTTTATCACTGCTTGTGAGATTTACAGCGCTTCCTTCCATCGTCAGCTTGCTAATAGGCAGTTGTTGTTCTCCCTAGAGTCTCAACGAGGAAATATGAGCACGATGTAATTGCTACAGCTGGAATCACATTCCACTTCAGAAGCTTCTTAACAGCATTCTCAGATGTGTGAATATCCATTAGTGACCCAAGGGGATTACTCCCTGGCACCAAGTTTACCTTTACGAGAGGCCTGGACGATGGGACTTTCCCCTCCCGGAAGCAGCCGGTGAGGAGAGGCAAGGGGCAGAGAGTTGGTGAATCCAAAAAGAAAACGTGTGGGGAAAGACAGTGCTTTTCAAAGGGAGGAATCCAGAAGGAAAACTATAACATTTGGCCTTGGGGGTATGTAAGTTTAATATTTATGTTGAGTAAATAGCTAACATATTTATCAAAACATCCAAGGGCAATGAGGCTAAGTAACATGACTTGATCTTCCTGTGTCTGTTTATGTGGATGGTAATTGACAGTAAGCAACACTGAACTTTCACTTCCTGTTCACTGTATCTAGGACGGACAATGCTGGGAGGATGACTCAGTTGCTCCAGCAGCAACTGCCCTTTGAGGAAAAAGCTTCCTGATTTCACCATGTCCCTTTTTAAATATTTCTACTCTTCCTGCCCACCCCCAACAGTTCTTCAGCTTCTCTTTTTGCAACAGCATCTCTAACCACGGTCCCCCTAGAGGTTATGGCAATCACAAGGCTCCCCTTCACAGTGTTCAGATGAACGGAGAAAAATTTTTGCATGGATGTGCCTATTTTACAGAAGAGGTTCACGGGTTTTCTTGCATAAATGATGTCTGCATTATTGCATTTGAGCCAACAATGTGAAAGCCTACCACGTGTTCAAGTAATATGCACAGTGAGAGGAGAAGCAAAGGTAAAATTCTAGGGTGAAATTTATGGTTTAAACCCATGATATCAGCTACATGAGGAGAGAGTTCAATTCAGAACCTGGAAAGTATCTGGCCACATTGTACAGTTTTTCACAATGCCTAGTAGAAAATTTTGCTTCTAGTAAAAAATATACTATTTAATATGAGTGTAACAAATATAAGAGTTAATAAGATATAGTTTAAAATGGCAAGTTTTGATCAAATGAATGAATGAATGAATATAAGGATCATTTAATTAGAAATTTCTTAGGCAAGAGTAATGGCTTGAATGGTTCATGAACAGATGGGTATTCAGATTTCATCCATTAGAGCATGTTTCACAACCCTGGCTGCACATTAGAATCACCTAGGGAGCTTTAAAAAAAATGTTGCCTGAGCCCCACCTCCAGAAATGTTGATTTAATTGGTCTGTGGTGGGCCTAGGCATGGGTATTTATTAAAATCTCCCCAGGTGATTCTAATATGCAGCCAGGGTTAAGAATCACTACATTACAACCTTGCAGGTAGGTTCTTAGAATGACTTGCAGGTTAGAAGAATAAACATATCTTGCTGATCTGTGAGGGGAAGGGAACTTTGTGTGTGTGTGTGTGTGTGTGTGTGTGTGTGTGAGAGAGAGAGAGAGAGAGAGAGAGAGAGAGAGAGAGTGAGAAGAGTATGGGGAGGAAGGGATATTGGGAGAGAGGAAGAGAGAGAAGAAAGAGAGAGGGAGGGAGGGAGCAAAAGAGAGAGAAAGAGATAGTCTGATTATTCCAAGTTATAATACTATAACATTTATTCAACAATCCCAGTATATATGTGTGTATATATATATATGTATATATATATATATGTGTGTGTGTGTGTGTGTGTGTGTGTGTGTATGGAGAGAGAGAGAGAGAACATATATATATATATATATATATAGAGAGAGAGAGAGAGAGAGAGAGAGTTCTTACTATCACATAGTCTGTTAAGTATTAATGCTATAATAGTGAATATTAACAGACTGTTGTGGAGCTTATAATCTATTGGAAGGAAACAGACATTAACCAAATAAAGTAAAAATGCCTATGAAATTCTAAGCGGCAAAAGCCATGAAGCAAAAACCACATAGTGTTATAGGAAAAGGGTTGTTCTGTATTCGTTGGAAGGCATGGGTTTTCTGATGAAGTGATTTTTGAACTGAGATCTTAATTACAAGCAAAGATGAGGAAGTGAAGTGATATAAGACAGAGGGAACTGCATGTGCAAAGGACCTAAGCCAGTAAGGTCATCATAGAGATCAAGGGAAGGATTAGTTTGATATGTGCCTGGAAAGATAGGCAAGAGTCAGTTCATGCTTGTTGGCCATGTAATGTTGGTTTGTGAGATAAATTAAGGCTTTTGATTATTACACTAAAAGCTGAGGAAGTCAATGAAGCATTTTAAGAAAAAGGTATCATCATACTTGTATTTATAATGGCCATCTAGTCATTAGGAGGAGAATGTATTGGAAAAAGTTAAGAGTAGATAAGGGAGACTAGCAAACTAGTCTGGGTAAGCAAAGGTAGAAGTCTGGCTTAGAGTGAGAGCAGTTCAAATGATGAGTAGTAAAGGATTTCAAAGGGCATTTAAAATACAGAATGTAGCACTGAGGTAAAAATGTTGAAGAAGGGAACCATGTTTGGGGAGAAGTCTATGAATTTTTTTTGTACATACCAAATTAGAGTTACTTTTATATTCTGTAAACAGAAATATCAAGCTAGTTATAGGTTTTGTGGGTCTGAGGCACAAATAAGAGTTTTTTTAATACGAAATACAGATTTGAGAGTCATTTGCAAACAAAGTAGGTTAATGAATACCATCAGATGAAATTCTTTGAGAGAAAGTATAGAGTTTGAAGAGAAGAGAGCCTAGGGCTTGATCTTTAAAAACATCTGGTACTGTGACCAGAAGAAAACTAGAAAAGCATGTCTTACATTTATTTCAAATTTTTCCCCTTTCATTTTCCTGCATTTATGTATCATGATATAGATGTTTCCATGAAGTTAGAATTCATTTAAACCAAAACATAGTCATTAATGTCTTTGTTCCCCACCAATAGACTTCTCAAAGTCCTAGATTCATTAAAGTTTTGTAATAGAAACACACAGAGATTGTTGTCTCCAACAATCTGTTGCTCAGAGGAAAATAGATGATACAAAAGGGAGTGAGAGGTTTAAAATTATTTTAACACCCAAAATGTTATGAAAATTAATATGGATCTAATCAATAGGGTGCTGGTAATTAACAACTAGTTCTCAAAAATGGAAAAAAAAAATTCAAATCTGGTTTAGGACAATTGTCCATTTTTATGGTTAAATATTCCCATCATGGCTGCTTTCCATTTTCCAAAATGTCACTGAATTCAGAGTTTAGAAGAGATTCACAAAATCCATTCTTACAAGCTCGAACTGGAACCAGTTCGAGATGACAAAATGAAATCTCAAGAGACCACCCAGCCTCCATAATTTCATAGTCCTAGCAAATGGAACATCTGAAAAAGGCCAGATGATCTTATGAGTCCTGTGTTTTTTCTACTCGCCTTGCTAATAATAGTGGTATAGACCAGTGGTTCTCAAACTATGATCCTGGGACTAGCAGTCTCAACTGTATCAATACAATTCATAGACATGCAAACTCACAAGCCCTCCTCAGACCTACTAAACTGGAAGATCTAGGACCGGGCAATGTGTGTTTTAGCAAACCTTCCACGGGATTCTGATGCATGCTAAAGTTTGAGAATCAGACCTGAACAATAATATCTTGATATTTGGTGTTATTTTTCCAAAGAATTATTATTCTCTCAGCCATTTTTCCCATAAGCCCTAATTCTAATAACAGTATGTATAGAACTGTTCTATAGGGAAATCAATCTGGCAGCTTTGTTAAATTCAACAAAGGGAAATTGAAAATGTAGAGAAAAATTAAGATCCTGATTTATTGTGCTGTGAACAGAATAAAGAATGGTCCCAAGGTAGAATCTGTAGCAACATCTTACTGGAGGTGAAGCCTAACACGGAGAGAAATTTTAAATTCCTCCAAGGTTTTCAGCTTGGTGAGCTGGAGGAACAAGGGTTCTACCAAAATAATAATTATTATAATTATTATATATAATTATAATTATAAGTCTTATCCACAGACCTATCCTTGTTTCTCTAAAATTTGTTGCTATGATTCCTTTTCTTTTGAACACACTAAGAACTATAAATGAATCTCAAATAACATATATTTTCCTTAATACTATTTCCAGTCTCTCCACTTGTGGATGCAGGGCTTTATTCATCTTTATATCACTTGTAAAGTTTGGCAGAGTGTCTTTAACATAGTAGATAGCTCTAGTAACAGAAATACAGAATCTATATGTAGATGAATCACTTCATATGTTGAAGTGCAGAAATCACTTCATAAAGATGATTAATTTGGTCATATTTACTTCGACACCTCAGGACAATGGGACGCGTGAGGTGAAAATAGAAAGAACTATTGGAGTCAATTTTCCAGGAGTGGTCAGGACCACATAGAAACATTCAGACAAGGTCCAATCAAAATTCAGTTCAGAGCTGCCTGGGTGGCTCAGTCAGTTAAGCCTCTGATGTTAGCTCAGGTCATGATCTCACAGTTCATGGGTTTGAGCCCCACATCAGTCCTGTGCTGACAGCTCAAAGCCTGGAGCCTGCTTCAGAGTCTGTCTCCCTCTCTCTCTGTCCCTCCCCTGCTCACATTCTGTCTCTCAAAAATAAGTACACATTTAAAAAATTAAAAAAGAGGCCTGGTGAAACCAATACATTCTTAAATGTAATAAGATTAAGTACAATAAGTACAAGAAGCGTGTACTCCGTATATAATAAATCCCTGATTTTAGTGCTTGTCTGATTTGTTTATAGTTCCAATAGTTTGGGGTCCTAAAAGTGTTAACCCTCGCATTTTATATTCATATAGAAGCCAACCTCAGTTATAGAAACTATTTTTATTTTTACTTTTTAAGTTTATTTATTTATTTATTTTGGGAGAGAATGAACACACAGGAAGGGCAACAAGAGAGGGAGAAAGAGAATCCCACGCAGCTCTGCACTGTCTGCACAGACCCTGATGTGGGGCTCGAACTCACACAACGTGAAATCATGACCTGAGCTGAAATCAAGAGTTGGACGTTTAACGGACCGAGCCACCCAGGCAGAACATGTTTTTAAAATTTAAAGGTAGAATCATCCATCCAAAGATATTTTAAACGTTAATTCTATAATATTCTCCCTCTCTGACATATTTTAGCTAGATGGAAGAAATGTTTACATTCACATTTATGTATCAAAGTGTGCGTACACTTGTTTTCAGAAAATAAAATAGAAAGTCCCAGTAAGTTTATTAAATGAATAGACATTTTTGAGTTGGTGAGCAAAACTTAAGTGTGTTTGCTACGGGAAGGAAGGAAGGAAGGAAGAGAGAGAGGGAGAAGGAAAGGAAAGGAAAGGGGAAAGGGAAAGAAAAGAAAGAAAAAGAAAGAAAGAAAGAAAGAAAGAAAGAAAGAAAGAAAGAAAGAAAGAAAGAAAAGGATTTGCATATTCTATACATTTTTAATTTTATTAAAAAATATTGTATTTTTTGGATACAGTCCCACTCCTTACATTCTTCTACCCTGAAATAAACTAAATTATATGGATCTGAGTAACAAAGAGCTTCAACAAGATTCCTAGAATTGAACCAGCTCTGTCCCTTAAACTATGACCTCAGGGAGTTTATTTTATATAAGTCTCAATCTGAAAATATGAGATAATAATACCTACTATAAGGTGTTGTTCAGAAGACTAATATTTTGTTCCAAATAGAGAAATTAGCCCAGCACTTGAATATCCCAAGCATCTAAAACCTAAATAAGCACATTTTAAGAGGTAAGAATTTAATTACTTGAAAGTTTCTCAGATAAAGAAATTCTTATTTATTTTTAGTTGGAATAATTATATTCCAGTTATGTTTTTGTTTAAAAAGTATTTGTCTTTTATTTATTGACTCTGCATAGATGAAATAGTATATCTTAGATTTGCATAAAAAGAGAAGCAACAGATGAAATAAAATTAGACATATTGTTGAAATTAGAACATATATACATGGGTTTTATTTTACTAATTCATTTACTTTTGCATATAATTTGAAAGTATGTAATAAAAATACTAAGAATAATTTAATGAACTAGACTTTCCTGTGCCTTAATTCTTTTTGCTACTCTTTGAAAAGTTTGACTTTCAAATAGGCAGCTGCCTGGACTGGTCATGGGCAACTGCCCATGACTTCAGAGGCTGCGAAAACATAGAAAGATCACTGAAGGGGTTGGGGGGGGGGGGCATCCCACTGACCCAAACATGCAAACAAAAGGGATTTTTATGCAAAAAAGAATATATTATATATAAATAAATTTTCAATAAATATGAATAAGAACAGTACTTTTTTGTGGCTCAAAGATTTAGTAACCTAGTTAATTTAGAAAATGGTAAAGTTGGTGAGACATATTTACATATTGATTAGCCAGCAAGGAATAAGGCAATTTCAGATAAAGTAATATCAGAGTAATCAAAATATGGCAAGTGGTGGCCAAATGACAAATTTACCACAACTATAAAAAAGGAATACTTTTCCAAACTTTTATAAATCTGCCCTTGTGGAAAAACTTTTTAAGTAACAGATATGTCACCCGTTGTTAAGTTATTATTGTGCAAAGGAGAATGTTTGACTTCCAAGGAATTTTGATAAGGAGGTAACTGATATGTTTTAATTAGACCTGCTCTTACAAATGTCCTAAATGAACCTAAAATTTTGGGTTTTATCTTTTACACATACAGGATTTTCTGACAACCAGATACTGGTAATTAAATATAGATCCTGTGTAAAGATGAGAAGCCATAAATCATAGTGTTTCTTAAAATAACTTAATTTATTGTGTATGTATTTCAGAAAGCCTGGCCCATGTTAACTTGCTCAAAACTAAGCAAACAAATCCTGTGATGTTGCACTCGAGGTTTGTTATTATTATTATTATTATTATTATTATTATTGTCATTAAGTGGTTAAAAGAAGCAACAGAGACAAAGCTGTATTTAAAAATAAAACCCATTTGGGAGTGCTTGGGTGGCTCAGTTAAGCATCTGACTCGTGAGTTTGACTCAGGTCATGATCTTGTGGTTCATGGGATCAAGCCCCAACTCAGGCTCTGTGCTGACAGCAGGGAGCCTGCTTGGGAATCTCTCTCTCCCTCTTTCTCTGACCCTTCACCACCCATAGAGACACACACACACACTCTCTCTCTCAAAATAAATAAGTAAATTTTAAAAGATAAATAAAAATTTTTCAAATCCCATTTGTTTAACCTCAGAAGAACTTCTGATATTCTCATCCAAATCTAATCATCAGACTATTGAAAAGAGGTCATCTTCTGTAAAAAAGGGAAAGATTAAATTGGATAATATTATTTTTATAAATAATAGTATTACAGAGCATGTTCTTTAAACTGAATTTATTGATACTCATGGGCAGAATCCATGGCAGTTTTCTACCTAAATGGTTGTTTGCATACACTTTGATTTATATGCAAAGAATACATTGAGAAACCATGGAGGAACATCTTTTGTTGTTAACCTTACTTCCTTAGGTTATGGCAATATAACATCCATGGGTATTTTCTTCTAATTTTAAGTTAATGCTAATGAGTTATGGTGTACAGGGAAAAAGTGCTTGGAGCTTTATCGTCTGGGGGTACATTTTATTTTTCAACCATCCAAAGTCCCTCTTTAGCCCACATGGAATTATTATAGGATGTTACTCACCATTAGTGATAACCCTTGACTTTTGTCATGCTATCAAGTAGTAGGCTGGAAAAACAAGTTAGCCCTAGGTTGGGATATGCTCACAAACTCTTTTCCGCTGCATTTAGACGGTATTAGTGTTAAGTTACACTGCATTCATCATGATGACATGAATACACACGATGCAGTGTAGGAACAGACACCTGACCCAAACTTCTAAACTCAGAGTCCTTCCCCTTCGCATGGGCACTTCTTGATACACTGAATAACAGTTCTTTCAGTTGGCTGGACAGGCTAATCAAAGCTGAGCACACTATGAATACGTGAGATGTCTCAAACTACACTCCGGACGTTGTGTATTTTGTTTTTTTGTATCGTATTTCATGTTGTATTTGATTAAGCTGCATGTTATTTTTCCTTTGTGCACAAATCCCCTGATAGAGATTGCCCTTTGGAATAGCTCATGAAATGAAGGCATACTCTTATAATAGAAGGCATAACTGGCAAAGAAATAAATATGTCTTGTGTTTGTCATATGCATACTTTAAAGGGAATGGAATCCAAATGTCTTTATTCTATTAGACATAAATTATCAAATTTTTGGAGGACTAGCCCAAGAAATGTTTGCTTCCCACTTGGAAGAAGAGTGTATTAACACATGTACATCAATCTAAATGTCATACATTCTATTTATGAACTGTAAGGAGGATTTAACAAACAGAACACATTTTCTCACCCGCATTCCTTTGTATCTCTCAAAAATCTCCCTCTCTCTCTCCCTCCTTCTCTCTCTCTCTCTCTCACTCAGTGAAGTATATTTTCTAAATTTTATGCAGCTCTCAACGCAGGAAGAAAATCTGTAGTCTGTTCTTCATTTTTTATTCAGATTTAGGAATAATACTGTAAGGAAATTGTGCAAAGAAATTGAACAGGAGTACTATGAGGACTGCAGGAGCCTATGATAACTAGATTACACAAGCAGATAGAAATTCTGTTTGTTTGTTGTTTTATTATTTTTTTTATTGAAGTACAGATGAATCAGACAAGAGAATCAAGGTGTGTATTGAGAGAACCAACTGACATTCATGGTGGTTCAAAGATTATTGCACAGTTTTTGCAAAATGGTTCACATAAATATTTAGTTTGGGCTCCTAAATTAGTGTGACAGAGGAATGTATTTAATAGATACTAACCATATGAGATTACTAATGGTTTGGTTACTAATTAGAGGTTTGGGGCATTTTTACATTTTCAATCCTGTCATTCTTTCTCACTATCCCTCCAAGGTATTGATAGTTTTTTTGATCCTGATATCTAAAGGCAATAGGTATATCAAACAGTCTTTTTCATAAGATGCAAAAATCCCTCTCCCATCTGAAAATGGGTTTTTGGTAAGCTGCTTCCCCAGAGGATGTTTTATAATCCAACCCCTGGTGGAAAATGACCCTCTAGAATGTTGGAGCTTTGGGTTTTTGTTTGTTTGTTTGCTTTTGGTTTAATTTTTTTAATGTTTATTTATTTTTGAGAAAGAGAGAGACGGAGACAGAGCACAAGTTGGGGAGGGGCAGAGAGACAGGGAGACACAGAATCTGAAGCAGGTTCCAGCCTCCAAGCTGTCAACACAGAGCCTGAAGCGGGGCTCAAACTCGTGAACCATAAAATCATGACCTGAGCCGGAGTCGGGCACTTAACCAACTGAGCCACCCAGGCGCTCCTAGAATGATGAGGTTTTTATTAAGGATCAAAAGATCATGAATAACTATGAAACAAATTGAAAATAAAGAGCCATTTCCTTGCTTTAAACATTTAAAATTGTATTAGGAGGAAATTTTTCCATTTGGTACTTAAGTATTATTAATAACAAAGTAGTATGCAGCATCATGTAATCCTATTGATAATATCATTATCGATTCTGTTTTGAATTCTAGATTAATATTGTAGTAGGTTAAATACTGGCACCTGAGAAGATATGCCTGCATCCTAACCCTGGAACAAATGAATGTGATCTTATTTGGAAAAAAAAAAAAAAAAAAAAAAAAAAAAGAGCCTTTGCAAATGTGACTAAACTAAGGATCTCAGAATGAGATGATTGTGGATTATCAAGATGGATCCTAAATCCAGTGACAAATGTCCAAGTTCCCGTATAAGAAATACACAAAGGAAAAACAGGGAGATGAGGAAAAGCCAAGTGCACACAGAGTCAGATACTGGAGTTGTACAGCCATAAGCCAAGGAATGCCAGAAGCATCCAGAAGCTGGAAGAGGCATGGCAAGATTGTCCACTAGAGCCCTTGGAGGGAACTTGGTTCTGCTGATACCTTCATTTCAGACTTCTGGTCTCCAAAACTCTAAGGAAATAAACTCTTTGTTATAAGCCCTCACTTTCTGGTAATTGATTATGGTAGCCCTAGCACGAATTTAGTGTCCAATGGAATAAATTGAAGAATCTATACCCTTCCATTGTAATTATAGACCATTAGAAAGGCAAAGGCAGAAGCTCTACTTTGGGTCATCACCAGATGCAGTAGGTGCTCAATAAAAATGTGTGATATGTCATCTATCATTTCTTTTAATACCACAATTCATGTAAAGTGGCAAATGTAAAAGACAGAAAGTAAATATTTCAAATCCTGTGGGTTTTCAAAATTGTTTTAAATATGTAGGATGAGGGAAGCAAATTTTCTGCATTTCTAATGTTAGTGTGGAATCAACAGAAATCAATGAGACTGAAAGAGAACCACATAACTATCCTTTGTGAAAATATACTCTGTAATACATGTCTTTTCTGTGAAAGGAAATATTCATTTGAAAAGACTGTCAATGTAGTATAACTTGCTTTTGCCACAAAACCATGAATTGAACAGCACAAGAGTTATATACTGTTTTCATGTAATATGAGATACACACAAGAGAAAAAAAAACATAAAATGTCTCATATATGTTATGAAGCACAGTAAAAGAGCAAAGATGAACCCTCATCCCCATTCACTTAAGAATTAGCACATCAGGAATGAGATTTTAGCTTTGTGTCTCTTACTTAGTTTCATGCCTGTTCCTCTTCCACAACCCCACCCCACCTGTGTTGTTTTTCTTTTGTTGCTGAAAAAAAAGTAACAAACTTAATGGCTTAAAGCAACAACCATTCATCACCTCAGAGTCTGAGTTATGTGCCTCGTGAAAAAAAAATGAAAGAATCATGGAGCTGTGCTTATTAAATACTCCACTGTATTAATAAAAACTTCTGTGTCCCAAAATGCTTGGGCCCAAAATGCTAGTTCCCAAATCTGTTTCTAAGGTTTCTGGCCCAGCAGGCCCAGGGTATTCGGAACCACTTGAGAAATAGATACTAGGATAAGATGGAACTCTACATTTTCTCTTTCTTTCCAGTACAGCTAGATTAGAAAATGAAGTTTGATTACCACAACAACCTCAGATGTCATACTCCTCCTTCTCCTGCAATCAAATGTACCTCCAGCCAAAAAAAGCAAATGAGAAACAGCAGAGCCTACTAACACAAGTTTATCGTGGGGAAGAGAAAGCAGAGAAGAAAGTACACACCATGTAAAAGGCAGTTTATTGATTCACACAGGAGCACAGGCTTTTCACATATTAACTCCCCTAAGCAGTGGACAGGATGTTGCAAGTCTGGGCTCCATCACCCAGCCCATGCAGACCCTGGTGTCTGTACGAGCTGCTGCCTCACCTCAGCCTCTCCCTCCTTCAACCCAGTTTATTGTAATGTCGCCATCCTTCTGCACCTCATCCACCCAACAGGTCCTATCCCTCAAGAGACCATAGAAAACTTTAGCCAGAACATTGAGATTCTCAGAGTATGGCTGGAGACAGGAAGCCACATTGAAATGTGGAAAAAAATGTAATGGCCACCAATGAAGGGGCACTTTCAAATGTTCTTGCAATGAAGGAAGAAGATACTGAAGCATTTATTAATTTGGCACTTTCTTGACATTTGATTGCTTGTATTTCTTGGTTGATTATTAGCACTTTGTTCAAATAGTCACGTACACATCTATTACTCTGACTAGACTGTATGCATCTCATAACAGGGCATTAATCTTGTATTTCTGTTTACAGTACTCAGTGGTAATTTCTGGCTCTATAGACACTCAGAAACTTTAAGAAATGAAGATGTGTTATCAGCTACGAAACTTTATAAGTGACTTTAAAGAAGGAAGAAAAATCTTAGCTAGAGTGATTAAGAAAAGATGCTGCCAGTTTTGAAAGAACATTGTATCAAACCAGCTTGGCAGACTGACCTAGAGGAACTCATTGATCAAGATAGATGGCCAGAAGATCCAATTCTAAAACCTAAAGGGATGAGATCAACATAGATTTGATTTTGACTGGTGTTTATGTCAAAGGTAGCCCGATCTAGTGCAGGCAAACCTGGCAACTAGACTCATCAGGGAATCACATTATGTTGGGTGGGAGGCAATGCTATTGAGCAGGACAGTGGTTCTTTTTAAACTAGTACCCCAGTCAGCAAATGAAAGTACAGAGAGTACAGGGTATGGTGTTCATCCCTACAAGACAAGAACTTACATTGGCAGTGCAAGCGTGGGCTCTGAGTGCAGTGTTAAATCTAACAAGGGGATTGCAGTGCTAATTAGGAACTGAAATAAACTTATTGCAAGGAATGACTAAAAGGACTAGCATGTGTAAAAGGATAAGAGAAAACTCTGGCTTAGTGGGTTTTCTAGTCCAGAGCTCAAACCTAGAAATATCCATACATAAAAGTGCCAACGTCAAATATAACAAGCATTTTAATATGAAGCCAGCTTTGGCCAGGAGATTTTGCTTTCAGCTCAAAAGTAGGTGTGTATAAATTTGAAAGATACTCTAGAAGATGAGAGCTGAATACAATGCTAAAACTTTCAAAGAACAAACAATATCAATAATTTGCAGCAATGTAACAGCACTCTAAAGAAATGGTGATATGAATTATAGTATCCATGCATTCCTTTATAAACCTATATTGCTAAAAGAGAATTATGGTTTTTTTTTCTTCTGCAATCTGTTTTCTTTCCATAAAACCAGGATTCAAACTGACATGTATTTGGTGTTTTTGTTTTCAAAACATATACTATCTTAATTTCTTGCATTCCTCTCAATACACGGATTTAAGGAATTTTACTATATTTGACTGTCTTCATCATAAGGAGACTGGAAACATATGACATGGAGCTTTATTAGCATCTCCTGGCGGTCTTCCTCACTTCATCTAGCATGGCACAGCGTGATCACGGATATCTACTTCTCTTCCTGGGCATCCAGGGAAAACTGCATTTCCAAGTTCCCCTCAAATTGAGTTGGGGCCATGTGACTGGCTTCACACTGTTAGAATGCGGCCTCTTCTAGGCCTGTGTGTTCATCCTCCCTCCGTGCTGTTTCGACAGTGATCTCAGACGCTGTATATTCAAGATGGCAGGGTCACAAGACAGAGGAGCTCGGGCTCCTAGGTCACCACTTGCCCAACCCGTTATCTTTTTTTATGCTGTGAACAAGAAATAAACTTTTATTGTGTGAAGCCATTGAATTCGCATGGTGTTATACACTACAAACACCAGCATTAGTTAGTTCGGCTACAACATCTAGCCTGAGTTAAAGGCCTCCCATTTCAGTATTGCAAAACCATGTTTACATGTCTCATAACTTTTATCAAAGTAACCTTTTTTAAGTTTACTTCTCTCTATTTGGCTTGCAATATAAACACTAGCTAAACCAGCTAAAAGCATTTTAAAAGCATTTGGTAAATATGTGTATTTTTATTATCATAGCAGAAGTTAAAGGAAATTTGAGCTTCATTTCACCCCTGAAATGAAGAGAGAATATAAAAGCAAGTGGGAAATTCACTAGTTCGTGCTCTGGGAGGAGGAATTAGGCCTTAATATAGAATCTGGCATCTAGGGAGCTGAAGTTTTAATAACCAACAGTGAGAGAAAACATGGTATTGGGTCTGAATGCAGGGTAGAGTTGGAAATGAGACTTCTAAATAAAGCTGGGGCTCAGAAGGTTTGACCACTCAAAACAAACAAAGAGTTTCTAAAAAAAAAAAAAAAAAGCTCTCTGTGTGCCATTGTAATGATAGGGAAATTTTGCCTATGTCAGGGCTTTGGTGGCAAAGAAAAGTCTTCCATGAGAAGTAAAAATTCCAAGGATTCACACAGCTCTGTACACATGGCACTCCTTGGTGGTGGGGTAGAAGCCGGCTTGGGGAACCTCTCGAATAAAAACCGTAAAACCACAGTTAGAACACATCTGCCATAAGGAAGACCCAGGAAACAAGGGGTCTGTCAAAATGGCCTTGTTAGACCCTCAGGCCAATCTGTCAGAGTGGCTATGCAAGACAACAGTTATTCTACCCCAGCATAAGAAACATGTTTCTCCTCATTAGTATTGAAAGACACACATCATTAAAAGCCCAAATAAAGATGGAATTCTGGAATTCTTTTTGAGGATATTATATTAGCTTCCTAAGACTGCTGGAACAAATTACCACAAACTGGTGGTATTTTCTCAGTCCTGGAGGCTAGACATCCAAAATCAACTTATTGGCAGGGCCACCCTCTCTTGAATGGCTCTGGGGGAGAATCCTTGCTTGCCTCTCTTGGTTTCGGTGGCTCCCAGCAATCCCTAACAGTCCTCGGTCTGTGGCAGCCTACCTCCAATCTCTGTCTCTGTCTTCACAGGATCTTTCTCCCTGTGCCCCCTCTAGCATGTATCCAGCTCTGTATCTCTGTGTGTCTCCAAAGTTCCCTCTCCTTATTAAGACATCCGCCACTGGGTTTAGGGTCCACCTTAATCCAGGATGGCATCAAATTAATTATAACTGCAAAGACCCTATTTCTAAGTAAGGTCACATTCACAGATACGTGAGATTAGGACTTCATCATTTCTTTTTGGGAGACACAGTTCAACTCATGACAGATATATAAATGCTTGTGATAATTCAAAGATATAGGCATTCTCATAACTTGCTGTCAAGGATTTGGCAACTTTTCTGGAAGAAATTCAGGAATAATTATCAAGAGATGTAAAATGTTTCATTTATAATACAAGAATATTTAAAAATACATACTATCTATATGAAAGCCTTTAAATTACATATCAAGTAATTTTAATATATAGTAAAAGGCTAATGAATACTTTAAAGTAAAAAAATAATTATGGGGCTCCTGGGTGGCTCAGTCGGTTGAGCGTCTGACTTCTGCTCAGGTCATGATCTCACGGTTCATGGGTTCGAGCCCTGCGTCAGGCTCTGCACTGACAGCTCAGAGCCTGGAGCCTGCTTCTGATTCTGTGTCTCCCTCTCTCTCTGCCCCTAACCCACTTGCTTTCTGTCTCTGTCTCTCTCAAAAATAAATAAACATTAAAAAAAATTTAAAAATATAATTATGAACCACAGTTCTTGAAGTGTGATAGTCGTCTGTTAAAAGATATTTGTGTGTGTGTGTGCCACAATTCTTTATTTTCCTTTTCATATCTTTGTGTATATTTGTTCAAGTTTCCTCTAATGGGCATACACATGTGTCACTTTTATAAATCAGGAAAAAAAATAAAACAATGTTTAAAAATTCACCTATTCTTGGGGTCATTCCAGCTGCAATGACTTCTCAATCTCCAATTATGACAGACTGTATCTCTTCCTCTGCTTTTCTGTCTTTTGTTTTCCTGAATTGTAATCATGTCTTTTCTCAGGCGCTTTTGATCAATGCTGTTATTGTTTTTCATGTCCTACTGAAATAATAACGTACTGTGTGTGATTACAGACTTGCTGAGGTAAATAGAAAATGATTCTGAAAAACAGCTACTAAAAAAAATCCAGAATGCTACAAATATCTCTCAGCCACACATTTTGTGAGTCACATAACAGTCTAAAAGCATTCTGAGAAATTATGCTATTTTACAAATGTGTCAGAGAACCATCGATGAAGGAGTGGCAAAGTGACCGTAGCAAGAAGGAAAAGAATCAAGGAAGATCATAATAACCCACAAATCAGAAACTGAGGAACTAAGTAGTTAAAATACACCAGACTTTTTGGATTATTTCAGTATAATGGAAGACTTGCAAACTTTTTGTGTTATCCTTGTTTCAATAAAACAAGGAGCCTAACAAGCAGACTCACACTCGAATGTAGAAATGAGCACACACTGATAATGTTTTAATACCCAATGTGTGTTGTGCACTACGGAGACCTATCCAGGCAATCCACTCTATTGGTCTGCAGTGTAGGAATTTACAATCTTGTTGTGAACAACAGCCTGACATTGGCAACCTGGGGCAGGGTAGGGATGGGGGAGGGAGGGAGGTTAGTTAGATTAACTTTGAAGGTGAATTACTGGAGTATTAAAGTAACATAGAGTGATGAATTAAAAACAGGGAAGTTAGACTTGAGAGCATAAATTTAACACTGAATGAATATTGGAGTCAAGGAAGGCACCAAGAAAACCGGGGTGCTGGGAAAGCTTGAAGAGAAGCATGAGCTTTGACCCAATCACTGGCTACAGTATCTCTGTTGTGAACATGTGTTCTGATGACTTCAGAGAGGACACTTGGTTGTTAATGAACCTGACATTCAGTAATAGTAAAATGAAACATCCTGAATTCCATTTGCCATGCCGTCTTCCAATAAACACCTCACAGATAAGAAAAGTCTTCAGATGTGTATATATGATATTTTAATTATCTGAAGTTGTGTATGGAAGTTACAGAGATATGTAATTGCACGGAGATGCCACTACCAAATCTGTCACATACCCGTTCTGACGTGAGACTGTGTTTAACCACAAGCAATTATCAATAAGAAATGTATTTCAAGCAATGGCAGGCTATTTTTCTTATGCCAAATTGTGAACTTTAACAAAAATGACTTTGCTGATTGTTGACCAATATGGAGAGAAATAATCATTCTCATGTGATTTTGAAGGTCATGTCAATTGGAACAGAATTTCTTGAGCCAAACTGCTATCTCTGTGAACTAGACCACCTTTATTAGGGAACCTTGCTTCTGGGAGTTCATCCCAAGAAGATATAACACAGTATATGAACAGCAGTATATGAACAAATGTCCATTCTAGTCTTGTTTATAAAATTTTTAAAACAGGAAAATAATATTCATGTAACAATTAAAATATAATTACTTTATAATTACATACCTTATAGGAATTCATAGAAAAAAATTGGGTCACATATTTACTTAATATGGGGAAGTGTCTCTGCTACATGATTTACCAAATGAAATTTTAAAGATTTTAACTATTTAGATTATTAAGAAGTGTGTGGTATGGCCCTGTTTTTATGTGGAAGATGTGATATGATAGATGCCAAAAAGTTGTTAGTCATGTGTGAGCAATCAAATGTATGTGTATTTTTGCTTTTCACTTCCTTATAATTTCTAAGATTATACAGTAGCTGTGTAATAATGGCTAGTATCAAAATAAAATAGAGGAGGCAGTATATTCAATTCTTTCAACCATCTGAACTGCTAATTTGGATTGTCCTATATGGTCATCAGTCTTAAAAATCTTAGGGGCGCCTGGGTGGCTCAGTCGGTTGGGCGGCCGACTTCGGCTCAGGTCATGATCTCATGGTTTGTGGGTTCGAGCCCCGCGTCGGGCTCTGTGCTGACGGCTCAGAGCCTGGAGCCTGTTTCCGATTCTGTGTCTCCCTCTCTCTGACCCTCCCCCGTTCATGCTCTGTCTCTCTCTGTCTCAAAAATAAATAAAATGTTAAAAAAAAATCTTCAAGCTAGCTTTTTTTTTTTTTTTTTTAATGTTCATTCTTGAGAGAGACAGAGTGTGAGTCCAGGAAGGGCAGAGAGCAAGGGAGACACAGAATCCAAAGCAGGCTCCAGGCTCTGAGTTGTCAGCATAGAACCCGAGGCAGGGCTCGAACTCACCAACCACGAGATCATGACCTGAGCTGAAGGTGGATGCTTAACTGACTTAGCCACCCTGGCACCCCAGTACTAGCTTTCTATTAAGTCTTAAAACACCACAGTTAAAACAATAGACAGAATTGTTATAAATTGTTTTAATTTATTGTGAAAACAGTTGCCATTTAATATTAGGCTGTAAAATGGTCATAATTACAGCATAGTGTATATGCAGGGTCTTCCTTAAGCCTATGGACAATTTTCAAGCAGTTAAACTTGAACAGTTTAAGTTATGCCTACAGTAAGAGTTCCATTCCATAAATATTTATGGAGTACCTAGTATGGACCAGGCACTACTCTAGGTACTGGGAATAGAGCCATGAGCAAAACAGGGAAATTTCTGCTGTATGAAGCTCTCATTCTACTGGAGAAGGCAGATCATATCTTAATAAATAAGTAAACTCTATAGTGAAGATGATATGTGATATGGAAGAAAATAAAGCAGAAACGCCTAAATGGGCAGTGTCAGGTGAAGGGAGTGTTGCAGTTTTTACAGAGGGATCAGAGAGTCAGAGGAAGGGGCTAGTTATTCCCCATTAGCGCATGCAGACCTTTCTCTTCCCTTCTTTGCCCTGTCCTGCAGCCCAGGCAAAGGATCTTTACGTACTGCATCATCCACGCTTTCTTGTTCTCTGGATTCTAGCTGAGTTGGATGATGGAAGTTACTAGCAGGAGATCACAAGCGGGAGAGGTCTGGTGATTTATTTCTCCCAACCACCCTCCATGGGTCATGGTTGGGTTGTGGCTCTGGTCCACTTCTCTAGCCACAGTGATTGTTTGGTGACTTCTACATTATGGACAAAACTCTTGCAATTTCTTTCCCTACCCTTGCCTATCAAGTCTAGGGGTCTTCAGGGCTTCCCATCAGTGATTCTTTTTGGGTGCATTGCCATCCCCTGTTGCTTCTCTTTTCTCTGTTCATACCTGTATAAACAGTTCTTACATTAAACTGTTGAAATACTCCTTAACGTGTGCTGTTTCCTGCCTGTACACTTTATGACACTTTAATTTTTACAAACTTTTCCTCCCCCAAATAGACCTTCTACATTGTATTTGGAACTGTGTGTACGTATTTGAAGAATGCAAACGAGGAATCTCCTTGTTGGAATGGATGGGACCCTGCTAATTTGTGGCTTGCATAGGTTTAGGATTACTCACACTACCACCAGTGGTGACATGGGATGGAATGCTGGCAGAGGGTAAGGAGGTTGTGAATCCTGTGGTAGTGACGCTTTTAGTCACTATGGTGATTATAAAAACTGTGGGATGCATTAGCTTTTTCTAAATAACATAAAAGCCTGACAAAAGAGAGGCACACTTAAATTCCAAACTCAAAAAATGAGTGGAAAATCAATGGACTCTCAGGCAGTTATGAAAGATTCATCTTATTTAAGCACAGGAAAGACATACCTGATGATCCAGCCCATGGGCCTGATTGCTGAGGTTACAGAATGTCAATTCCAATTAAGTATGTGATGCCTTCAGCCTCTTCTGAGAGAAAGATACAGGTTTAGCAGGAATAAGACCCTGAGATGGGGCATGGAGACATGTGGACAGACACAGACAAGTAGAAAGCACTCAACGCTCAAATCCTCAACAATCCCTAGGAGAGAAAACTGCATCTTCCTCCACTCCCTGCCCCCAGAGAACAAGCCTCCCCTTCTATTAAAACTTACATAACTTCACCAATAACAAGGAGTTACAGATGTTCCTGGTTGTCATGCACACCAATCTCCTCACCTCCAGGCCCCTGGGGAGATTCAGATCTCAGCACAGCCCGGATATAAAAGTGAAAACCCTGCTCAAACATAGGATCTTGCCTATTTGCATAGCCAGGAGTTTAGGCAACATAAATGGAAATTATTTACACAAGTATAAGGCCATAGAAGACAAAATACAAGATTGATTTTAACTGAATTTAGGGAAACCCACCCGGGATGGAGTTAATGTCAGCTCAAGGACTTGGGAGTACAGTTAGCAGTAGCATGGTTCATTAACCAAATGAAAACTGAACTCAGTGGTGAAATACTGTCAATGAAGTTGAAATGACACTTCCTGACATGCTGAAGGAAGGAGTGTGAAGGAACACGTAGGCGATATTGGAGTGGATCTACTATTTTTTTAAGTTTATGTATTTATTTTGAGAGTGAGAAAGCATGCAGGCAGGAGAGGGGCAGAGAGAGAGGGAGAGATAGAGAATCGCAAGCAGGCTCTGCATGGTCAGCACAGAGCCCCATGCAGGGCTCGAACTCATGAACTGTGAGATCATGACCTGAACTGAAACTAAGAGTTGAACACTTAACTGACCGAGCCACCCAGGCGCCCCTGGTCTGGATCTACTTTGTGTAAGTTGCTCATCCATCTCCTACTCCTTTCCTGGAAAGGCCAAAAGACACTGTCTTCTCCAAAGATTCAGTGAAAGCTCTGGGATGATTCCCGTCTGTTGGCCAGAGATAATGATGGGGGACGATGGATTGGACAAGGGATCTTTGAATTTAAATTTAATAATGAACTCCTGGTCCTATGTGCCAGAAGCAGGCCTAAGCTATAAGATGTAACATGGCCACAGGTTATACCATTGATCTTTCTCTACATCTTCCCCAAATGGAAGAAGGTGGTAGTAGAATTCTACACCAGAGATGAAAATACACAGACTTACTGGAAAGTCATTAGACCTCCACAGAGGTTCTTCAATGAGGTTAATCCTTACAAATCAAACCACCACTAATATCTAGAGATTAAAGTGGAGATTTACTGAAGTACAATGATACATGCAGTCTTGATTTGAGTCTGTCTGGTGGTGGAACCAGTAACCCATCCTGTGATTATTTACTCACCCCAAGAATGCACAGTAAGAATGTATATAATTAGTAACTGGCAAAACTACCCTTATTAATTACCTGATTGTGGACTAGAGGCTATTATGATAGAAAAATTTCATCTGTAGTGGAAGCCCCTATAAATGCTATGCTCCATCCAAAATAGAAAATTCGAGGCAAAACTGCACCTATAGGAGAATTACAGAGATTACCACTGTCATTAACATCCTGACAAATGCAGGGTTTGCAATTCTTACATCCCTGTTTAACTTGTCTCTTTAGCCATTACCAAACCAAATGAGTCTTGAATAATGAGTGAATTTTCTTAAGGATGATCGGTAGCTAGAGCTAGTCCCAGATGCTCTCGGTACATTTGTCACAAGTCCTTGGTATTTGATATACAGCTATTGAATAAGAAATCACTCTCTGTTCAGTTCCCATCAACAAATATAAATAAAAGTAATTGAATGGCTCCTAGAAGGGTAGAAGAATTTTGTTCCCTGGATTGGCATAGAGAAACAAGCAAACACATTATGTACATTGTAATAGTCTAGTGTAATGTTCTTGTAATGGACCAGCAAGATATCATAGTTCCTCTGGACTATAACAGAGGGAAGATTTGACACAGTCATGAGATAAGGTAGTGAACATATACTGTTGACTTTTCCTGGTGCAATTCAATTACCTCTACTTATCTTTGTCAAGGAGAATAGACCTTTAAAATGGTCAATTTTGTAGCATGTAAAATATTATCTTGGTAGAGCTGATATTAAAAAAAAAAAAAAAAGTAGATTCTGGGAGGGTGGAAGGGGTGGGCAATTGTGATTTTTTTTTTCCTACCGAATCTGGTCTCTGACTTTCTCTGCTACCATTCTACACTCTCAGAGGCTTTTCTCCCCAGTGTGCATTTCCCAGACTCCTTGATTCTTTGGCCTCTAGTCAGCTGAAGACCTCAGCAGTCAATCACAAGATGGAAAGAGAGAGAAATGTCAGAGTATTTATTCCCTGATGAACAATATTTTATCGGTATTTATTTCCCTACCTAAGCCATAAGCTTCTGTAAACAGGTAACTTTCCTCTCAATATCACGGCTCCCATTGCACTCAGGTAACAGTGATTTCACTCTAGGGATGGTAATGGCTTCCAGCTGTTGCTAATCCTTGGGTGCTTTACCATGCCTTTCCAGCCTTTATAAATAGTCCCTAATTATCCTTTACGTTACACGTTTGAGCTTCCAACTCTTCTCCCAGAACCTCGGTGGACGTGGAAGCTCTGACTGAGATGTGAGAAGGTAAGATTTGCAAAAATATTTTATGAAAGAGCAAAAGATATGGACGTACGGGGAAAGCTTGCTCTATTCTGACAAAGGAGCAAATGCTAAGGCCTTGAGGCAAGAGTATAACCAACTACCTTGCTTAAGAAGCAGCAAAGAGAAATTTTGTTGAAGTGGAAAAAGCAAGGGCAAAAATTGTACACAATGAGGTTGGAAAAAGTAGATGTTAGAAAGACTATGAGATCAAGTAGGAATGGCAAGGTTGTTGTGGAGACTTTAAGTTTTATGCTGTAAAATAGGAAACCCACTGGGAAGTTTAAATGGAAAAGTTAAGTTGTTCAACAGAATCACTCTGGCTGCTCTGTTGTCAATAGAATATAGGGGCAAGCTTGGCAGAGATACTTGGAAATGATCTTGCAGTAATTCAGGCTGGAGACCCTGGTGGCTTGGATCAAAGTGATAGCTGTGGAGGTGATGACAAATAGTCACAGTCTCAATACAGTTTGAAAGTAAAACCAACAATATTTTTTGATTGGATAAGAGTGTGAAAGAAGTAAGATATAAGAGTGACTACAACTGTTTTGACTAGAGCAGTGGAAAGACTAGATTCGCCACGAATTGAGATGACCTTTTAATGGTTTCAAAAGAAAACCGAATACTCTTTGTTTATCAATAGTTCTTATGATAGCATTGTCTAAATACTATATGTCACAAGTTACAAGAATATATCACCCATTGTTATATTGTTATGTGGTTTTATGAAGTTGTTCTAAATAACCAGTTGAAATTTTCACAACTTAATTTACTCATTTTAAAAGAATATGGGGTTTTTATATGTAATTTTCATAACAGTGTATGGGACTGCATAAACCAAAGAATTGTTTGATAATGACTCCTCTGTCTTTAGAATCATTCATTTTTTTTCCATATAAATAATACACTGTATTACTAAAGAAAATAGGCTGGGATTCTGAGGATCATAAAACATAGCGTCAAGGGTACTTTTTGAAAAAAATTTCAAGAAGAATTTACTACATGTGGTTAGGTCACTGACGTCAAAGCAATGATGTCTCTCAAGAACAGATGTAGGTTTTCAAAAATTTCATAAATTAAACACGCTGTTTTCTTAGAAGTGTTTCAGTTTACAATAATTAGAATCTGATGTCTATTTAAAGGAATCTGAAGTTGTTGCTGTAAATGGTCCTACAACTGACATAAGATAAAAATGAGCTATATTGATGAATTGTTAAGACATTGTTTAAGGCTCTATATTTTCTTTTAAAAAGTTTATTGAAACTTTAAAAGAGAACTTTCTTAAATATTCAGACATAATTTAAATGAAGTGTAATTAAACACTTACTGTCTACACATGGGTTCATCAAGGCAAAATCATGAAGTAAGAAAATGTTGCCTTGAATTCCTTTTAATGCAGACTTTTTTTGCATCCATTTTCTTCTGTATCTTAATCCTTCAGGAAACTATGTAATGATAGCCAACTGAAAGACTAACTTCATCTCAGAAATCTTTATAATTTCAAACATAAGCCTGACAAGGGCAAAGGACATAGAAAGAAACTATCATATCTGAGTGTCAGAGATGATAATAATAAGAATAAAATTTGTCATTTCACAAATCACAATAATGTAATATTTACTGGGCCTTGAGAATTTCAATGACATTTCATTGAAAATGTATTAAATAATTCTTAAATGACCCCATGAAGGTCCATCTAGTTAATTTGTATATATGGTATACCGTGATTCAGATTATTAAAATGTATCCATTAAAATTATCAGTCCTTACACTATTCATTCATGCCTCTCTAGGTGGAAAGCCAAATAATAGACCAGTTGTGGATGGATCTCCTAAACAAGTTTATCTCACCTGAACTGAACATCTAATGACATTGGTAGTCATTAACCAATACTTACTTAAAAATGAAATGTTATATCTATCCAACATGCAGTCCCAATACTTAAGTAGTATCAGCATATACACTCTCATGAATGATAATAGATTAAAACAAGCAATGAGATCTTGCTAACCCACAAAAATATAGAAGGCAGATGTGAAAGCATAAAAATTTAAATTACCATTTTGAGGTAATGGTATTAATTTTGATCAGCATTTGAAAAGAACATTAAGGAGGTGATTAGGTTTATTAAAATATGTACTTAGTATAGTTTGGCATAAAGGTAGCAATTCTGTTTTTTAAACTTCTCTGCCCCGTTTTGTTAATACTATTAATTTGTATTGAAAAATATTCTTTTTTTTTTTAATTTTTTTTCAACGTTTTTTACTTATTTTTGGGACAGAGAGAGACAGAGCATGAACGGGGGAGGGGCAGAGAGAGAGGGAGACACAGAATCTGAAACAGGCTCCAGGCTCCGAGCCATCAGCCCAGAGCCTGAAGCGGGGCTCGAACTCACGGACCGCGAGATCGTGACCTGGCTGAAGTCCGACGCTTAACCGACTGCGCCACCCAGGCGCCCCGTATTGAAAAATATTCTTAAGAGCCCACCAAATGTCAATTTAAGTCAGACTACTGAACAAATTTTCAGTGTCTAAATTGTTGGAATCTAATTGCCCGAAACAAGAGTTTTGTCCTTACAAATTCCTCTACATTCCTAACCATCCAGTCCCATTCAATAATAGCATTTAAATATCTCTTCAGTGTATACATTTCTTTCCATCTTTATCATCATTGGTGTTATAACATATATGAGACTCTCTAAGAAGCTGACCTCTAGCCTTCACCCCAGTTTTTATACATCCAATCTCAAATTGCTCTGATTGTCAATACTGCAATGACAAAGATAGCAAAGATAGCTCTTTGTAATACAAATCTGATCAACTCATGTGTTTAAAGCCCCTTGGGGCTTTCCATTGTTCCAGTCATCATGCCCCAAATAAAAGCCTTAGATAAGCCTATATGATACTTTCCAAAAAAAAAAAAAAAAAAAAAAAAAAAAAAAAAAAAAACATTTTTCAGTAATTATAAAACAAGTAAAGTAAAAAAAAAAAAAGAGAGACCATGCTAAAGTTCATTCAAAATGCTTCTTGATAAGTTAGATAATGAGACAATGCTACCTGTTGGTATTCCAAAAGGAGTTTAAGCCTTTGGTTGTAAATCTGTTCCTGGTGGTATCAGAAGTTGCCTTTAGCCCAGATACCATTGATATACCACACCATTTGTCTTATGAGTTCACACTCCCCCAAGGATGGACTGAATGCATTATTTCCTGGTAGGAGCTGAGAGTAATGGTGGGTTTTTGAGGACTCGGTACCTTTTCTATCTTGCGCTGTTGATCGTTCTTTCCATAGTAATCTCTTTGACGGCATTGCCCAAATGTCAAAGTTGATCTGGCTTCAGCTGTAATTATTACTTAAGTCTCTCTCACTGACCTACACATACCTTTCCTTCTCATCTTCTCCAGCTTCCCAAACTCTGCATATCTCTGTCCTTTGCCTCAGCTGTGCTGACTTGCTTGAACATTTCCTGAATTTTCCACACGCTCCCTTCCTTCCAGTCTTTGCACATGCTCTTCCCTTCACCAGTTAGCTTAAAAGTTCCATCTTTCTCTAAGCTTTGTCTTTTTAAAGACTGGCTTAGGTGTTCCTTCTGTCCTACTGTATCATCCCAGTGTATTAATCACTCTGGATCTCCTCATCTAATTGAAAGTTTCTTAAGTGTTTTATGATTTTATTCCCAACACAGAGAGGTTTTCCCATCTAAAAAATAAAATTGATTTGATGCAATTACATTGAAATTTCTTGCAGAGCACTTATTTTTTTTTAAACCACCAAATAAAAGTTAAAACAGTGCAGAATAGGCAAAAATTAACGTATTAACCATCACAATTGTTGGAATCCCTTGTCTTCACTCTACAGACCTGCTCTCCCAACACAGTAGACACCTAGTGGCCATAGAGAGGATGTGAAAAAAAAAATCAAATTGTTTCATTTTGGACAGTCCATAAAGCCTTACATGATCCAACCCCATCTCCTACTACTCTCAGGCTTCCTCAAGCCTCTGTGGATATCTTGCAGTTTTCCCTGCATGCTAGATCCTTTCTTCAGGCTCCTTATATATGTAATTGTCTCTGCCCTGAGTTACTTGTATGACTCCTTTCTGGATTTAAATCTTAAACAACAACCAAAGGAATAGCTGCCCAAGGTACCTTGTCTAAAATATCCTTTCCTTGGATGCCACTGCTATCTTGCCCCACTCTAGTTTCTCTGTTCCCTAAGTAGCTCTTTTCAACACCTGATAGATTTGTGTGTTTACGCATTTCTTGACTCCCCTAATTAGAATATAAACTCAGTGATAACAGGGCTTTGTTTTATAAACAGGTATATTTCCAGTATGTTCAGTGAGTATTTCTAGAAGGAAGGATGGGTTACAATTTTTTAACTGTTACTTTTT
The DNA here is from genome assembly GCF_018350195.1 of Panthera tigris. Lineage (NCBI taxonomy): Eukaryota > Metazoa > Chordata > Mammalia > Carnivora > Felidae > Panthera > Panthera tigris. The sequence continues at coordinate 85,362,306 of NC_056661.1, forward strand.
TTTAAGCAGTTTATTTAATGCTTTAAACCCACCTGAATAGCTGACTTTGTCATACACTCAATACATTGGGTGTTTAGTCCTTGGTCTTTTAATTTCAAATAACAGATGGATTAAATGGTAGATTGGGTGATTGTGTACGAATAATCCTTTCAGAATTACATTATAATATATTGTGAATACGGTGAAGATCTATAGATTATAAAACTTCAAGAAGTAGATTATAGACACAGAATGTTTACTAAGTTTTGGACTTTTTTCTTCAATGTTTATATTTTCACAGAATTGTCACCATGGTATTAATTCCATAAATATTTGAGGATGGACCATTGCAAACACTATGGGACATAGCAGGGATTCTGGCTGGGTCAATAACAATATTTTATTCGGCTATAATTTTATTTACAGTGGTTCTAGTGATGGCAAGGGAACCAACCTGGTCCTTCTGAAAAGCAAAATCATTTGAAAGGATTTATTAAGCAGTAGAAGTTATCTCTTTTCCTTTCAGCTTCAGAAGTAAGTTTTTGAGTACGGAGCTGCAGGTGGCTATTTTCCCTGCTTGGAAGAGAAGCCCATCTATAGTTCTGTAAAGACCACTCACAGAAATAGAAACCAGTGATACACAAAATCTTACAGGCATTTGTGGTGTGGTTTGAGCTGCTCTGACTTTACAGGTGCCTTCTGATACTTAGGTGTTGAGCTTGGCTTCATTTCTCTGTTGTGGGGAAATAGATTCTACTTACATAAATGGGTTAGAAAAAAGCCTCCGACAGAAAGCCGCCACCACGGGGCAAAAACGCCTGAGGTTAGCTAGCTAAATACTGTAATGGGATCACAAGTAACTTGTTATATCACCTGCAGAAAATTATGTTCCATCTGGCACCAGTGTACCTTGATCACAAACTCCATTTGCCCCCCAGACCCTTTGCTTGTTACACAAGTCAATGATTACTGTCTCATTGTTTTCTCCACATTCACTTGTATAAGAACTTGTTTTCTTCACATGGGTAATACCTTGTGAGCTCAATAAATATGGAGATGAAACCCCTGTTCAGGGCTCTAGTCTCCTCCAAGACATTAGCCTCTCTCATATTTAATTCTGTGTCAGCTCTCTTGCCGGAGAAGAGAGAACTCCAGGCTCACAGTCTGCGACACTTGGTGCTACCACAAAAACAATGCATTGCTTATTATTGATTAAGTTAGTACAAATTGATTTCTGTCTCTGTAACTAATACTTCTGGTTAACATAAAGATTATTCATAACAGAAGATTTAAAAAAGAAACATATACATGAACTCCATGAAATTTGATGCTGTTAAAGAACAGGGAGATAAATTAGTACTTGGAATTGGCCTCAGGACACTATCTGCACAAATAAAAAATCACATATATCATGAGATACCATTTGGACTAAGGGCTGTGAGTATTTGAGAGAAAGAGGACATCACAAAATCTGTTTACAATAGATATTTATATTTTCATTTAAAAAATGTTGAACTATTTAAAAAAGTAGATGATGAAGAATGTTTACTAATTTAAGGGAATTTAGACTAGATGGAGAATACTAAAGCTGTGTCTACACTAGTAAACCACGTATGTATATTTGTTAGCTAAAATTTTGTCATTGAACAGTAAAATGACAATTTCATTTTGACCATTTTTCAATTGCTGCAAACCTCTCCCCATAGAAAGGCAACTCCAAAGACCTAAGGTCTATGAGATGGAGTCAGAATCTTTATTGAAGTTGTTTAATAGATTACTATGCTGCAGGAATTTAACAGTGTGAAACAAGAGATCTATATAACTAAAAGAAAAAAGATTTCTTCGTGTCAACAATTGAGCAAGGAAGCCCAGAGCTAGAGTTACACACAGATTGTGTGTAGAGACAAATTTTGGATCCATATGCTTTAAACTGTATTGTAAGGCAGTGAGTGAGGCTATTAGCCCTGGGGCTCACCTGCTCTGTGGTTTCACAACAACTGACACACAATCGAGTAATGGTTGGCACTTTGGGTCTACAGTCTCACAGAAAGGTGATGTGACTTCCCAGCTGTTGCAATGAATTACCTTCCAATAAAAAATGATATTTGTCACTTACCATATCAAACACCGATGCCACATATGTATTACTTGAACCAACTTCTGATTCCACAATGCCCAGATCTTTTCATTAGGTAACGATCATAATTCACAGTGGAAAAGAGCAGGATCTTTAAACCCAATCTGGGTTTGAAATCCGATTTTACTACCAAGCTTTGGGATTTAGGGAAAATGATTGTTTTATGCATGTTTCCCTAATATGAGAAATAGGTTGCTAATATGAAATATACAGTTAACAAAAATGGTGTAAGCATTTGTCACATAGTAGTACCTTAATTACAGCCATTAAGGCAGCTATTAAGGCTGTAATCACAGCCATTGTTAACATTATTCAATATCCAGTTCAGTCACACTGAAAGAGCATTGAATAAAAGCCTCTTAATAAACAGTAACAGAATCTCTTAATATTTTTCTATGGAAAGGTAACGTTCACCAAACATACTCATGTATCTCTGTTGTTATTTTAAGAATATAGTTTGCTTACACTATTAAAGCGCTCTGCCAAATCTAGTAGAAATATGATAAAATCATTATGACTACAGTAAAAATGAGCGTAAATACTAAACTCTGAGAGATCAGGTCTGTGGAAGAATTATCTAGAATTGTACATCTAAAAGTGATCATGCTTTCCGGAATGGATCTGAAATCAACTGCCCAAATTTTGCCTGTAAGAATTTACTGAAAGTTGATACTAATGCATACTTTCCTCAATAGCTATAATTAACCTTTAAGAATTTACATGCCTTCAGTAGTCTTTGGAGAATAAAGCTTTTAAGAATGAGGTGACTTAATTGATTAAACAGCAGTACAATAAAATACTGATTCGGGGAGAATCAGGAAATTGTAACCCAGATCTCTCTCAGGTGTTGGCTATAATGTAATCCTAATTACTTGGGCTATAGGATTTTTCAACAACTTCTGTATTTGCATGAACAACAAGGCTACCAAGTAGGATTTCCTTGTAAGTCCAGATGAGGGTATAGTGTCAGTTTCATGAGTGACAGTTGATACTAGAGGATAACAGAACAGATGACAGGCCAATAATGGGAAAATAACAGGGGGCAAATAGAGCTTTCTGTATTAGAAAGCTGTATTAGATTAAGACCACACTCAACTCCTGATCCTTTACACTCCAATATTTCAGTAAAAGTTGTCCACTATTTTTTATATCTTATTAAGAAAATTAATACTGATCCATAAAACATCTGAAGAGCTTAGGATTCATAAGATTTAAATAGCATTCGATAGTTCAACAAATTTTTATTTACAAACTTCAGCAAATATTTCTCCATTCTGTACTAGGCCTTGGCATCCCTGAACAGATTTTCCAGAAATAAACTTGGCCTTTTGCTTCCGCTAACAAACTGAGAGAACTATTTGTACAAGAGGTTTTTTTAGCTACAAGATAACAGAAAAAAAATTGAGACTAATCGCTATTCAGAATCCCAATATTTTATTACTATGATACAATATTTTAATCGTGGGGCATATTTTAAATGAATTGTACTACGTGGTATTTTAGGAAAATACAAGGTTGGGTCTCCTCTCCTAAAAAAAAATAACAATAACAATAACAAAACAGTAACAAAATCTAAATTTGTTGAAGATTTAAATATAAAAGAAATTATGAAAATAAGCTAGAAGGAAATACAATTAAAACAACACAACATCATAGAAGTTGACCGCGTGAAAACTGTATGTATCAAAAGCCTCAGAAATAACTTTGGATCCTGCAATTTTGCTTCTAGGAATTGTGAGTTATCAATAATATATGTATATGCACTTATGTACAGAAAAGTTTGCTGCAAATAGACTGTTATTAGCAAAATATTAAAATTAAAAAAACAAAACCTAAAACTCAATTCCATGTCTAACAACAGAATGACCTGATTTGTTATAGACCTAAAAAGGATAATACATTTTTAAAGAACTTTAAATAAATAAAATGTTAATGATGATTCTGGAGTGGCAGAATTAGGATGATTAGTCTCTTTGAGAGAGAGAGAGAGAGAGAGAGAGAATCGGAAGCTGGCTCCCCAGCTATCAGTGCAGAGTCCTACACGGGGCTTGAACCCATGAACCATGAGATGATGACCTGAGCCAAAAACCAAGAGTTGGATGCTTACATAACTGAGCCAACCAGGCACCTCTCTTTGGTACATTCTTTATTTTGAATTTTTAAAAGGTCACATTAATTTCATGTTTAAGTCAAAATAAACATCAAACTAGAAATGTGGCATATATATAAATGGGACTTTCTCTAGTTTCCCTCTATGTGAGGAAGACACTTTACATAGTTGTTCAGTTCATGTTATCTTTTTTAATCTATCAGAGTTTTCATAGGAAAACTAATAGAAAAACAACTGAGAACTTTCTGTAAATGTTCGTTAAGTGAACAATACTAATCAGATTAGTTGTATTTAGCCATGACAGATTTCATTAAGGGATGTGGAACATACATCACATTTTTTTCTCCCATTTTTTTTTCCCTGAAAACAGAGTTTGATACCCTACATGTTCCTGGTAGTGTATATGGGACAGTTTTCAAAAACCTTTAAAACACCTATCAGAACCTCAGCAGGACAATATTCCTTTTAATGGAAACAACACAGAGGAATTGGAATGCCATCTTCCTCCAGAACATCCAGTTGTTGCCATCCTGGCTAAAATGATGTTTGGTGTTCTAGATTGAAGCAAGTTAGCGTAACAGTCAACACCATAAAACCATGAGAACATGGTCCAAAATTTAAAATATCTTCTGTTTAAAATATCTTCCCTTGCTCAGAAACTCCATTTTGTCCAAATGTATTCACACTAACCAGATCTTCCATTCACAATTTGATGACTGATTCCTACGTATTCATTTACAAACACATTGTACTAATAGTATATTTAAACCGTATGTAAGGGAACCTCAAAACTAATGTCATCTTCAATAGTTGAGTACAGTCTATAACCTGATACAACAGAAATGATAAGTGATAAAAGTTGTAGCAGTTAATGGCCTACGTTAAAAATAAGACAACAGGTTATCTCCGGGTGCATGTCTTTATGTATGGTTTCTACTCCCAAAATAAGTGTATGAGTTTCTGACATTAGTATCTAATGTCACTTAATATTCTATGAGCCAATGAAGACAATAACCCCTCTAAATGAGGGTTTTATTATGAAAATAAAGAATGGCTTATTTGAGGGGCTATAATCCTCTAGAAAAGTGAAGATAATTAGGATCAGGGATAGTAATACAATGAAAGAAAAATCAAAGTGATTGATTCATCAGAGTATAAAGATAATACAACTGACTTTCAGAAACACAAACGGCGTAGGAGAAGCAAAGGCACAACCTTGGTTCCAGTTGATAAGCTATCCCTGCCTAAAAGTGTGACTGTGGGAAAACTAAGAGCCACTTTTTAGTGAGGAGGTGTGGTATAGGTAGAGTCCTCCCCAAGGAATGTGGTGGAGGCCTCCTCAGAGCAAAAAAAGGCGACGTGGCCCAATCAACTCCTATGCATGTATGCATAGCTCTGACATGACTCTGTAACTTGGACTGTGTCCAATCAGACTATATGTGTCGTCATGTATGGGAGACAAAGAAGCAGAAGTTGTATAAAAGGCTACACCTTGCTGTACTCAGGGCTCAGTTTTTTTCAGGTACGAGCCTACTGAGCCTGTGTTGGCAGGAATAAAGTTGCTTCCTGCTGTCCTGTTTCTCTGTGCATGAATCCTGCTATAGAGGTACCTTCACAGATGCCATAATGTGATTTTCCTAATCATCAAAAACAGTTGAAAGAAATTATCAGTGCCTGGCATATACTAGGTACTTAATAAGTATTTATTATTTTTATTACTTTTAAATATTTATGTAGGTTAGAAGAGAAAGACTCATGTGACACATAATGATACCAATTTCACCTGCCAAGTCAAACATGAGCAAATGTGTTTTAAACAAGTGTGTTTACACTAGACAGTTACATCTTAAATGTTCTCTCCAGCTCTAAAAACTGTCTTTTCTTGTAGCATTTCTTGGCCTTGAACAGTTGTAGGAACATTATCATGGCCTGTCCTTATGTACTTTCTCCCCAGGTGTACAGGGAATGATCACTCCTCTCCTTCAACCACAGGTATTTCTCTTGCTTGGGTCGTTTTATGAATCCTCCATCCTCCCAACTCTCACAACAGCTGTTTTTGACTAGTCCTTGTATCACAGGTTAGAAACAGGAAAATATGATCAAGTACAAATTGACCATAACGACAACTTTCATGATTGAACACCCAAGATTTATTGGAAGTCATCAAAGTTACCGAAGATAGTCACAAAGATGATACTCATACTAGCCACAGCATTGTAAAAGATCTCAGTTTTGCAGATTTTTCTCCTGTATGTCCCCATGGAAGCAGAGAACTCCATATTTTAACTATAACCTTATAGGTAAAATTTGAAGCTACAAATCTATAAACCTATGGATTTGAACCAATTTGGAAGTACATATCTATAGTTCTATAGGGAGAGAAGTTTCTATTTTTATACCACCATTCTGTTTCACATGGTCAAAGCTGTTGATGGGTGTTAACCCAGTCCCTTGGCTTATCTACAGTCTTCCAAGTTTTGCTCACTTAGACTCCACTTTGCTGGTCTTAGGGAAATACTGTTTTTTCCAGGACAAAATACCTGGTCACCCTGGTCTCTGACAGAGTTGATATGGCTATGCTTTCTCCAGCCTGTTCTTAGGATAATCTCCACAGAGTTGGCTTTTATGATAACTCACTTTAAATTCCTCATATACACTGTTGACATTCATGTATAGTGATGGTCCTCAGGTTTTTCTTCCATATGCCCTTGGTTCAATATTTATTGGTACACTTGGTCAGAGCAAATTTTTCAGTTTCTTCTTTGTGTCTTTTTCACTACCATAGTCCTGGGCTATAAATGCCAGCCTGAAGAAGAGGTCAGCCAATATGCAACAAAGCATCATTGCTTCTACAAAGTAAATCTAGGACTGTAGACAAAGCTCTGTTTGAATCAATATTTTTTTCAATAAATAATTTATTCCCATTTGGGGAGAAAATTGAGGTACAGAAATGTTAAGAATTGCATCTACATGTACTCAAAAAGCAAGAGTAGCACTCTGATGCATTGCCAGATCTTCCTGTCTTTAAAGGCTCATCTCTGCTCAGTCAGCAGCTACCATCAGCAACCAGACGACATTATTGCTTTCTTATACCTGATACCAAATCTGGGGCAGATGCCAGTTGATCATATTACCCTTGCCAGCTGAATCTGAACTTAACTGTACCATAGTCTTTCTCAAAAGAAATGCGCACACCAGCACTAACAATTGGCAAAAGTTGGCAGGCAAATAGAAAGCTGTTTTCTATCACAAAGTTAGAGTGTTTGCGCTCTCTCTCTCTCTCTCTCTCTCTCTCTCTCTCTGAAATTTAGCTCTTTGTTTACATATCCATATCTGCAGAATGGGAGAATTGGACTAGGAAAGTCTCTACATCCTTTGGTGAGCTTAAAAAAAATGTCGTGTGGCAATCTATATATTCCCAGGAAATACATAATTTAGGGTTTCCTAGGTATTCTCCATTACAAAATAAATATTTGAATTCAGTATGTTTACAGTATTAAAAGTAGTGTCACCTATGAACTCACATTCATTCTGCATCCCTTCAAACATTTTTCCTCAGGGTGGAAATTTCTCATGCTTGATCACAGCCCAAAGATAATTTGGTCCTGGAAAATACACACACAATATCTGTATTCATCTAGACGTCTTATCCTGTATATGAAGAAAAAGAAAAAAAAAATGAAGAGCCACACACAGCTGAAATATTCCATGTGTCTTGTCTTTACTGAGGCATAGTCTCCTGAGAATAGCCATTTGAAATATGTTTTACAAATTGAATTTTTAATGGAATATATGTAGTATGAGGTCAGGAGAAATTCTTCAGTTACTTCTTTGAAGTTTAATGTTTTAAAAATAATGCCAATACAGACTGAGGGATCTTTCGAAATTACATAACTGTGGTTTAGTCTTGCTTTTTAACCTAGAGGTATAATCTTCTTCTCTTTGGAAAGACAGCAGCAAGGCACTGCTCTGAGAAACCTCTCTTTCCCAACCCCCACCCCGCCTTTTGGCCAGAATTATGCTCACATCTGCCCAGAGCTGAGGAAGTTCCAGCAACCACGTGCAGTCTCTGTGCTTTCAGCCTGCAGCCTGCGAAATTACTACCTGTGGGGTCAGATCCTTAGGGCATAACCCTTACGTACCACCAAATGAAGGACTCCACAAAAGAGAGGGAATGGGAGAGAAAAGGGAGTGGGGAGAGGGAAAGAAAGAAAGAAACCTCTGCCTATTCCACCAAAATACTCATCATCATTTTGAATTTTGTAGCGAGAGTTACAAAGCAGAGAGCTGGGAATGTGTGTTCCCTTACAAATGGAAACAAAGAAAATACTAGAATACCCTTAACAATATTTAGGAATACGTTTACAACAAAAATAATATATTTACCAATTGAAAACTCTGTGCCAGAATTTGTTTACTCATTACCTTAACTCTATTTACTATACATTATTACTTCCACATTATAGGTGAAGAAACTGAGGCCAAGAGGTATTTAATGAACCGTCCAAAGTTATGATTGGGCTTAAGCAGTGATTGGGCTTAAGCAGTTAAGCATTTAACTCCCGGGCCCCTGATTTACAAATGTAGCCCCTGGATTGTGCTGTCCAATTGCTAGAATGGATTTATGCAGAACCTATGCACCTTTCTTAGAGCCTTTATAGCACCACAGAAAATAGTGTGTTATAATTATTTTGTAAATCTTAATATGAAACAAGTGTGGAAAAATCTTTTTTTAAGCGTCTATTTATTTTGAGGGGGGGAGGTGCAGAGAGAGAGAGAGGGACAGACCATCTGAAGTGGGCTCTGCACTAACAGCAGTGAGCCTGATGTGGGGTTCAAATTCATGAACCATGAGATGGTGGCCTGAGCCGAAGTCAGATGCCCAACCAACTGAGCCACCCAGGTGCCCCGAAAAATCTGTTTTGAGGGCTCCTCACTTGCACACAGCCTTTGGCCTGTAAGCAGATGCTGTTTTAGGAATTCCCTATGTGACTCTCAGCTTTGCAACACCCCAGGACAACCCCTTCCGTCACCCAGTAGGGCGTCATATCACCATTCTGTCACTCTCTTGCATCTAACCAGATAATTTACTATAGTGTGTGGCAGGACAGTGATCTAGAAACTGGCGATTGTCTTTCTTAGGGGCCCTGCAGCACTCTACTGTCTGTAGTGTATTGGATGGCCATGTTCCAGGGTTCTGAGAGCTACAGATGCTGGTTAATCACTCTGTGTCATAATCAGTGTTAGCCCCAGAAAACATCCCCTCTGATTTAGTATTCTGTTGGACATAACAAAAATTCTGAGGAATGTAAAAGCAATCTTGTGCTAATCAGATGGACATGAATATATAATCAAGTTAAAGAGGCAGGATGTGTAAATCTGTTTTCCCATTTTGTAGCACTTAATAGTTTGAGTTTAAATATCTGAATCATCATCAGTAAACCGTAGCCTCACAGGTATCTAAAAATGAATTTGTCTGTCTCAGTCATCATTGAATTCCTCCTCCTCCTTCCCAACACTGGAAGTGTTCAAGCAGAGGGTGGTGGCCCGTGTCCCAGGGCAGTAATAGAAAGAATACCTATACTGGTAGAAAGCTGGAATGAGATAGTTCCAGAGCCCATCTTGTTATAAGCAGTTGTGACTGTGGGATATTGTGTAGTATTGTTGTATTAGGAATAAAAAGAAGAATATAAATTTTAGGAGCTTTAAACTATTTAGAATACAACTTAAACCTAACCTGATTTCTGTATGAGTGGGGGTAAATTGAATTAGTTTTGTTTTTTTTTTTTTTAATCTTTTGGCTACATTCCCTGCAGCTAATCTATATGGTTATGCCATGTGGTTGGGACAGGAAACACCTGTCTCCCTGCTTGCTAGCACTCACTTAACATGATCCCTGGCAAAACAGTTTTTTCAGGCCAGTCGAATTCACCAGAGGTCATTTCAATATGGACTATTTCAACTTGTATTACAAACCATCAGTGTTTAACAATTTTCAAGCACTTTCTGGATATGAATCATTACATAGTCACCAGAGGTTTTTAAACTATTGTCCTGAGGTCCTCTGAAAGAGATCATTTGCAAATTTCAAATTCATTGGGATTTCGATACATAAAATACCTTATTTTTACATTTTTATTGTCAGAGAGAGAATATATCTCACCTTACAAAATGGAATGTGTATTTCTAGTTCTTTGTTTTTAAAAAGCATAATAAATAAATCCATTCTAAGAGTTTCAAATGTCAATGCAATACATTTGCTTTAGGGCTTTTAGTTTTTCTTTTTCTTTTTACAGTGCTTGAAAACAGAATCCTCATATTTAATATCCCACTCAAGTTCTGGTTTTGAATTTTGCAATGCGAAGTTTGACTGTTACCACCAATACAGATGCCTCAGATAGGCTAAAAATTTCAGCTTTGGGAATGAGTATCTAGACTTACTTTATTTTTTTAACATTACCAAGGTTTCATAATTGGCAATCTGCCAAGAGTGACCAAGAAAACAATGAGTTTGGGCAATTGCCCTACTACCCCCACTGGTGTGAGTATACTCCTTTCTACTACCCCAACCCCAACTTGGAAGGGTTAAGAGGCAAATATGGACATAAAAATAGAAAATTACAGAATATTTGTTATAAAAAACAATCCACAATTATTGCATTATCTAGTCATCCTGTAGAACTAATTGGTTGCTTGAGAGAGCTGTTGTTACCCCTGATTGAACTACTCTATTCTACCTATCATCATACAAAATGATTTGCTATCCCAAGTAAACAGCATGTGGCTGTCTCTGACTTACTATGACACTATATACCTTACCCCTTAAATTACAGTCTGCTCTGTACCATGTTTTACAACCAGTTTAAAAAGGTCAATTTGACAGACATCAATATAACAGCATGTATCTTTAATGGAAACAAAAATAAATTCTATGCATAAATTAAAATTTGGTAACCTACCTGTGAATGGTTTGTAGACCATCAACTTGCCTTTGTACACAGGTAGACAACTAGCAGATTAAGCCTAGATTGAGTTGTCAGGCAACGAACTAAACTATAAAACCAATGTTTAAGTAGATAAAATTAGAAACGTTGGCAGACTTGCCCTCACTTTACAAGACAGCCCAGCCTGATGCCACATCCCTCACCTCCAGGACCTGGAGAAGTTTTTGGATAGTCAACTGTTGGAATAATGAGGTTGACCCATGGTGAGGGAGGAGGTGGTTGGAGGAAACCATCTACAGCGTATCAAAAAAAAAAGTTGCCGGGCATGATTTCTTTCAGGATCAATGTGCTTATACATGTAGAAATAGGCAGACACATGTCACATTTTTCAGGAATATATCCCAATGAATATGTCTGTCTAGACCCAAGTAGTTCTCTACCAGCTCTCAATTTATTGCATAGTATTAAAAACTATATTACATTTTGGGAATCCCATCCTTATCAAGAGAATTGTGGACTAAAGATAGCTCAGGAGAACAGGAGCAAGGATTTTTCCTTTCAGCAAGAATTTACCAATCTCTACAAAGAAATATTTCATAATTGAAATGAATTGTTAAATTATCCCAGGCTTTATTTACTAATTTATTTTTTTTATGTTTATTTATTTTTGAGAGAGAGAGCTTGAGCAGGGGAGGGAGAGAGACAGACACACACACACACACACACACACACACACACACACACACACACACACAGAATCTGAAGCAGGCTCCAGGCTCTGAGCTGTCAGCACAGAGCCTGATATGGGGCTTGAACTCACAAACCACGAGATCATGACCTAAGCTGAAGTCCGAGGCTTAACCGACTGAGCCACCCAGGCGCCCCTATCCCAAGCTTTATTAATCTAATTGGAGGTTTCAAAAAATAAGGAAAATAATAACTTATTAAATAAAAATGATAATGGAAACAGGGACCTACTGTTGCCTCTGAGCCAATGGCCCACACTCAGCTGAGCGAAGCTCATAAAAACCCATTTACTAAAATACCCTCTTCAACTCTCCTCAAAGTTTGAGCCTTATTTTCTTGTCAGCATGACTCAGCACATTGTAGCCAATCAGCAATAATGGAACTAACCAATGAGAATTACCTTCTATACACTTCCTCTCAAGTGATTCATAAACCTTATTGTAACCTTCCTGAAACCAGCTTCTTAGTGCTTTTTGGTTTTAAAGTCCTCTCTTTGAGGGCAGTTTGTTTCATACCCAGTAAAATGTCCCTATCAAGTGAAGTGCTCAGATTATTTTTGACCCCCTTTACACATAAAATCTGTATTATTTTATTTTTTTTAAGTTCATTTATTTTTTTTTTCAACGTTTTTTTTTTTTGTTTTTTTTTTGTTTTTTTTTTGGGGGGGGGACAGAGAGAGACAGAGCATGAACGGGGGAGGGGCAGAGAGAGAGGGAGACACAGAATCGGAAACAGGCTCCAGGCTCCGAGCCATCAGCCCAGAGCCTGATGCGGGGCTCGAACTCACAGACCGCAAGATCGTGACCTGGCTGAAGTCGGACGCTTAACCGACTGCGCCACCCAGGCGCCCCTTAAGTTCATTTATTTTGACAGAGAAAGAGCACAAGGTGGGGAGGGGCAGAGAGAGCAGGAGAGAGAAAGGATCCCAAGCAGGCTCCATTCAGTTGTTGCACTGATCCTGACAGGGGGTTGAACTCATGAAACAGTGAGATCATGACCTGAGCTGAAATCAATAATCAGATGCTCAACCGACTGAGCCACCCAGCCACCCACAAAATTTTAGGAAGGGAAGAAAAAAAGGCAAGACATTCAATAGTACAATTTAGAGGAAGTAAGATTAAAATTTTGACTTTGATTTGCAACCAGTCATGGCCTGAAAAACTTGGGCCGTATTTCCTGGGCAAAGATGCAGTGAGATTCCCCTGCTCTTGAACGATGTCCATTGCCAGATGATTATGAAGACACAAATAGCATTTAACCACTCTCCCTCCCAAAACAGGAAGGTGTTTCAGGGGAGGTATCTTGGGCTACTCTGCTCTCCATACTAAAAAGCAACAACAAACAAAAAACCAAAAAGCCACAAAAGTAGCTTTGCTAATAAAAGATACAATTAGATTTCACTCCCCCACCACCTGAATCCTCACCTCTTCTCTATGCCTCTGCCATCTCCCACTCTGTGTTCACACAAAATGAAACTCTTTGAGTAAATCTGTTGATTTTCATTTAAGCGGATGTTTTGTAAGTTTGAGAGTCAATTAAAAAAAAAACTAATTTCTTTGCGAGACAAATGACACCTTGCTTGGGATGATTTCTCCAACAAAGACTGGCAAGTTCAAATTCTTGTTATTTGTATTGAAGCAGCTGACAAAAATGTTTTGTGTTGGAATTTGAAACCCAGAACAAAGTCTACTGTAGCAAGAGGTCTGGGGGATTTTGTGGAAAATAGTGGAATAGTTTAATTTGTGGTAAGTTTACTAAGTTCTTAAAAAAGGAGGAGACCCCAAAGACATTTGGTATGAAGGCAGAAATGGAACTTGGTTTAAAGAACAAAATCTCACAGCCAAATCTCATTAGTTCTAAAATGACTAATTCCAGGGCACCTGGTGGCTCTTGATTTTGGCTCAGGTTATGATGTCATGGTTCCTGGGATCAAGCCCCACCTAGGGCTCTGCTCTGTGTTGACAGCACGGAGACTGCTTGGGAGTCTCTCTCTCCTCTCTCTGCTCCTCTCCTGCTCGTGTACACTGTCTCTCTCAAAATAAATAAACATTAAAAAAATATATTAAATTGACTAATTCCAAAATAGAATCCTTCAAAAACAGTAGCCACCAAATGCTCTGCCACATGTTAAAGTTCACAGGGGCAAAAGCACACAATTGGAGATAAAATTTACTTGTGATGAATAAAGAAGAGAAATGGGAATAGCCTGAATCTTCAGGTACCTCTCAATCAACTCCTGTGTACAATTTGCCTCAGAGTAGGTAGTTACATTCTCACCCCCTCTGCACAATATAAAGTGGGATTCCCTGAATGCAGCCTAGGGGTAGTGGGCATATTAGATCTGTCTCACATTTGAGTAGGGGGAGTAAAAGCTGAGACTGTGGCTTTAATCTGGGAGCAAGGTCTTTTATCACAGGCGTTAAACAGCAATGCTTTCTAAGTTACCAAGAGTTAAACTGTGTCAAAATACACCAACACTAGTAAACGTAGATATGTGATTTCTTACAGGGTTTTCTAGATGCAATAAGACTCTGAATCACGGTTTCTTTTAATCTTCTATCTATTCTAGAGGCTATTGCAGTATGCTTTCCAGAAGAATGGGGTGGTGCTTTACCCTTCCCCATTAAATTACTTAAAACCTGTTTTCTTCTTTCTCTAAAGAACTCTAATTGTCCAAAAAATGGAAATAGCCAATTTTCTGGACAGATAGACATCAGAGTTCACTCACCACAAGTTTTTGGTGGGTGTTCTTGCCTTGGCCTTATAGGCAATATTATGAAGCCTTGTGAAACATTAAGAAGTTTATTTATGTTAGCTGCCACTCTAGAGGAAGAGATGGGAGAGGAGAAATTGACAACATGTGAACTTTTCCAATGCTAGAAATATTTCTGCAGAATGAAGTCAAGAGTTTATATATCAGCTTCACTACAGGGAAGAATCTGAAGACACCTGGGAACCTTGCAGCCTTCTTTTGAAGATGACTTTTACTCAGACAACCTCAGAATTAGAATGTGGACTTCTTATTTCTTGTCTGACAAAGACAACATCAATAACGTATACCTTGCCAAAGATGATGTCAGCCTTGAAAACAGAAAAGATTTGACACGATTTCAAAGAAACGTCTCAGAGAATTCTGAATTTCCTTGACATAAACTGCCCTTATCTGGAGAAGTGGCTATGAAAATTCACTTTGTTTCTGTTTGCTAATGCTTACTTTTGTGAATTAGGAGTTTTTGTACCCTGCTGTTAAATAGAAAAGAGTCAAAATTAATTGTCTGTTAATAATAGCATGTGTATTACCATGTGAAAGGCCACTTACCAATTCAAATTATTATTCATATCCACAACAGCAGCCTTTATGTTGAAAATTACTTCAAGCAGAATTAAATGAATTTGCACAAGTTGAACTTAGTTCCATTTTTAAGGGAAATGGCATTAAGTTTTGCAGCAAAATTCTTAATGAAAGATGTTTAATTTTTGAAATAGAATTTTTAAGTTTCATTACATAAAGGAAATAAACTTCTAATAAAATACAATGAATTTTAGGTAAACTTTTTGAAGTTTATATATGCTGATATATTAGAATAAACAGAGTTGGAAAAAGTTTGTAGATTTCTTCGGTCTTAAAAAGGTTTGTGGTAACAGTATGGTGCTGGCACAAAAATGCACACATAGATCAATGGAACAGAGTGGAGTACCCGTACATAAACTCATGCTTATATGGTCATTTAATCCACAAAGAAGGAGGCAAGAATATACAATGGGATAAAGACTGTCTCTTCAGTAAATGGTATTGTGGAAACAGGACAGTTACGTGCAAAAGAATGAAACTGGATCACTTAGTCTATATACAGAAATAAACTCAAAATGGATCAAAGACCTAAATGTGAGATCTGAAACCATGACATTTGTAAAAGAATACATAGGCAGTAATATATTAGACATCTGCTTAGCAACACATTTATAGATATGTCTTTTCAGGCAGAGGAAACAAAAGCAAAAATAAACTATTGGGACTACACCAAATAAAAAAAGTTTTGCAGGGCAAAAGGAACCATAAAAAAAAAAAAGAAACAGAAACCTAGTAAATGGGAGAATATACTTGGAATTAATATAAGGAATTAATATCTAAAATATGTAAAGAATTTCTACAACCCCAACCCCCAAAGCAACAAATAATCCGACTGAAAAATGGGCAGAGGACCTGAATTGACAAGTTTCCAAAGAAGACCTACAGATGGCCAACAGACAGATGAGGAGATGTTCAATATCACTAATCATCAGGGAAATAATAAAACCACAATGAGCTATAACCTCATGCCTGTCCGAGTGGCTAGTATCAAAAATACAAGAGATAATTGTTGGTGAGGATGTTGGCAAAGAAACCCTCATGTACTATTGATGGGGTTAATTGGCATAAGCACTGTGGAAAACAGTATAGAGTTTCCTCAAAAAATTAAAAGTATTAAATATATTAAAAATAGAACTACCATAGAATCTAGTAATTCCATTACTGGGTATTTACCCAAAGAAAGTGAAAACATTGATTTGAAAAGATACATGCACCCCTGTCCATTGCAGCATTACTTACAATAGCCAAGATATGGATGCATCCCAAGTGTTCATCAATAGATGCGTGAATAAGGGAGATTTTATATATATGTACATACATGCATGCATGCATACATACTGGAATATTACTCAGCCATAAAAAGGAATGAGATATTACTATTTGCAAAACGTGGATGGACCTGGAGGCTATAATGTTAAGTGAAATAAGTCAGATGAAGGACAAATACCTTATGATTTCATTTACGTGGAGCCTAAGAAACAGAAAAGAGTCATGAGTAAACTAATGATTGCCAGAGCAGAAGGGGTTTGGGGATGGGTGAAATAGGTGAAGAAGATTAAGAGGTACAAACTTCCAGTTATAAAATAAGTCATGGAGATGAAAATGACAGTACAGAAAATATAGTCAGTAATACTTAACATAATAAATCAGTGGTTACAAAAGATTGAGTCATTTTCATAAGGTTTACTTTTTTGTTAGATTATTCAATAGTTGGCCATATATATATATCCTGCCTGCATTAATAAAATTTTCTTTTTAATATTTTCTGATGATTAATAACAAATCTTCTGATTTTCATAGTATAAAATAGCTTTATTTTATGAACTCTTAATAACAGAGCCCCATAGATTTCTCTTCTATTGAATATACTTATTTGTAGACCCTGTTTATTAAGCATTATATTTTTAAATATCCTTAAATTCTTAGAAAAAATTTTATAGTTAGCCCCCACTTTGACATCATATACATGAAAAGTATTCTGAAGATTCTGTGTTTAAATGTTTCAATATCCAAGTGTTAGTCCTTTTTCTTTTCCTTTTCTTAGATATATGTTTCTAGGGATGCCTGGGTGGCTCAGTCCGTTGAGCGTCCGACTTCAGCTCAGGTCATGATCTCACCATCCGTGGGTTCAAGTTTCGCATCAGGCTCTGTGCTGACAGCTCAGAGCCTGGAGCCTGCTTCGGATTCTGTGTCTCCCTCTTTCTTTGCCCCTCCCCTGCTCATGCTCTCTCTCTGTCTCAAAAATAAGAAAACATTAAAAAAATTTTTTTTAAAAGATATGTTTATATATTTTGAGAAAGCATGTTAAATTTTTCTAAGCTGTTTTCATATCTGAGAAAAACTTACTGTAGTTTTCAAACAAAAAAATCATTCTGGCTGCAAATGAAATTCTTATTTTATAAATTTTAACTTTAAAACTGCAGTGATTATGTGATCTGGTGGTGTAGATCACCGTCTTCTGTTCCAGTTTGATTTTTGTTCAATTCTAAATAATTTTTATCCTGCTCTAAAATTTACATTGTAGAATAATATAAAAATCTTATTTTATTGTATTGATTTATATATTTTATTTGTATTTTTAAACTTTTCAATATTTATTGATTGATTGAGATACAGAAAGAGCACAAGCGGGAGGGGCAGAGAGAGAGGGAGATATAGAATCTGAAGCAGGGTCCAGGCTCTGAGCTGTCAGTACAGAGCCCGACTGGGGGGAGTGGGGGGAGGGGCTTGAAATCCTGAATGGCTAGATCATGACCTGAACCGAAGTTGGAGGCTTAACCAACTGAGCCACCCAGGTGCCCCTTGATTTATAAATCTTTAAATGTATTTACTAAACTCACTATTTTATCATGGTATGAGAAAAAAGTATAAGGAAAGGAATAGTTGGGTATATAGAGACTTACTATATGGTTTTTATATTAGTGCATTCTTTATTGCTTTTTTGTAATTTTGATATCAAGAATTACTAATTTTTAAACATTGATTCCTTTTATCTCTCCATAACATAGATTTTTGTTTTCATAAGTATAACCCACTTATTATTTACACTTCATTCCAATACTGGCTTGAAATAATTTCATAGATTTGTTGTCTACTGAATTGATTTGATTTCTAGAGTGTCTATTTTATCTACCACCTTAAATACACATTTTTACTCAGCTACCAATATTTTAGTTAAAATCAGTTTAAAAATCTTATCAGGACATCTGGGTGGCTCAGTCTGTTGAGCATCTGACTTTGGCTTGGTCATCATCTCACAGCTTGTGAGTTTGAGCCCTGCATCAGGCTCACTGCTGTCGATGCAGGGCTGGCTATGGGTCCTCTTTCCCCTTCTCTGTCTGCTCCTCCTCCACTTGTGCTCAGTCTCTCTCTCAAAAATAAATTTAAAAATACTAAAAATAAATACATTAATTAAATAAAAATAAATTAAAAATCTTACCAAAGGGCACACTTGGGTGTCTCAGTCAGTGAAGTGTCCAACTCTTGATTTTGGCTCAGGTCATGATCTCCCAGTTTGTGGGATCGAGTCCTATTGTGAGACTGAAATGGCAGCGTGGAGCCTGGTTGGTATTTTCTCCCTTTTTCTGCTCTTTCCCTGTTCTTTCTCTCTCTCTTTCTCTCTCTCTCTCTCTCTATATATATACATATATATATATCAAAATAAATAAACTTTGAAAAAATACTTAAAAAATCTTCTCAATGAGTTTTACATCTTACAAATACACACACACACACACACACACACACACACACCTTTATTACTTTTTTTTGATTGCTATAGCTTTGATTGCTATGTGATACTGTTTTGATTGCTATAACTTTGTGGTATAGTTTGAAATCAGAAAGTGTGATACCTCCAGCTTTGTTCTTCCTCAAAATTGCTTTAACTGTTCATGGTCTTGAGTGTTCAATATAAATTATAAGGCTGTTATTTCTATTTCTGGGGAAAATGCCTTTGGAATCTTGATAAAGATTGCATTGAATCTGTAAAATTCTTTAGGTGATATGGACATTTTAATAGTTCATCCATGAGCATGACATATCTTTCCATTTATTTGTATTTTCTTTGATATATTATCTTTGATTTCTTTCATCAATTTCTTACACTTTTCAGGATACAGGTCTTTCATTCCCTTGGTTACATTTATTCCTAGGTATTTGTATTTTTCTGTTGCAATTGTATACAAGCTTATTTTATTAATTTCCTTTTGTGATAGTTCATTAATAATGTATGGAATTGCAACTAATTTTTACATACTGATTTTGTATACTGCGACATTACTAAATTGGTTTATTCTAACAGTTTTTGCAGGGGGGGATCTTGAGGATTTTCTTTTTTTTTTTTAATTTTTTAGTGTTTATTGATTTTTGAGAGAGAGACAGGGCGTGAGCAGGGGAGGAGTAGAGAGAGAGGGAGACACAGAATCTGAAGCAGGCTCCAGGCTCTGAGCTGTCAGCACACAGCCCGACGTGGGATTAGAACTCACACTGAGAGTTCATGACCTGAGCTGAAGTCGAACACTTAGCCAACTGAGCCACCCAGGCATCCTGAGGTTTTTCTATATATAATGTCATGTCATCTGCAAATAGAGACATTTTTACTTTTTTCACTCTGATTTGGACTTTTATTTCTTTTCCTTTCCTAATTTCCCTAGCTAGGATTTCCATTCGTGTGTTGAATAAAAGTGGTGAGAATGGGCATCCTTGTCTGGTTCATGATCTTGGAGGAAAAGATTTCAGGTTTTCACTTATGAATATATTAGCTGTGAGCTTGTCATGTATGTCTTATATAATGTCTGTATGGTAAATAAAGAGTTTTTTATTTTTATCACAAGTGGATGTTAAATTTTGCATTTATGTTAATCAGGAATATTCTGTCATTTTCTTTCTTTGTAGTGTCTATGTCCGGTTTTGGTATGAGAGTGGTGGTGGCCTTGTAAAATAAGTTTTGAAGTGTTCCCTACTCTTTTATTATTTGGAAGAAATTGAAAAGAATTGGTATTAATTATTCTTTGAATGTTCGGTAGATTCACCATAAAGCTATCTTGTCCTGTACTTTTCTTTATTGGGAGGTTTTTGATTACTGATTCAATGTCTGCACTATTGTCCTTATTTTATATTTCTTGATGATTCAGGTGTGGAAGATTATGTGTTTCTAGAAAATGTACACTGAAGAAATGTATCCATTTCTTCTGGGTTGCCCAATTAGTTGGTACATGGTTATTCATACAAGTCTCTTATGAGTCTTTGCATATCTGTGATATCAGCTGTAATGTCTTTCATTTCTGATTTTGAGTCTTCTCTCTTGGTGATTCACGTCAAAAGTTTGTTATTTCGTTTTACTTTTCACAAAAACCTGCTTAGTTCCATTGATCTCTTCTGTTCTCTTTTAACTTCTATTTATTTCTGCTGTGATTTTTTTTTCTTTCTTCTGCTAACTTTGGACTTAGTTTGTCTTCTTTTGCTAGTTCTTAAAATAGAAAAGTATTTTTATTTGAAATATTTCTTGTTTTTCTTACATAGGCATTTCTCACTATGAACTCTTCTTTCTTAGAAGTACTTTTCCTGCATTCCATTTTCATCTGTCTCAGGAAAAAATTTTGATTTTCCTTTAGATTTTTCTTTTTTGAGCCACTGGTTGTTCAGGAGCATGTTGCTTAATCTCCATTTTTGTGTGTGTTAATTTTCCAGTTTTCTTGATTTCTAATTTCATACCATTGTGGCCAGAGAAGAAAGATGTTCAGTAGGATTTCAGTCTTGAATTTCTTAAGACTCATATTGAGGCCCAACAGTGATCTATCTTAAAGAATGTTGCACGTATATTTGCAAAGAAGATGTATTCTGCTGCTTTTGCATGGAATGTTCTGTAAATGTCTGTTCAATTCATCTGGTCTAGATTTCTTTTCATTTTGTCAGTTTTTTTCTGGATTTTTATAATTCCTTTGTTACTTTCTCCTCTTGCTCTCTGTGATTTGATGCTTTTGTGCAGTGGTATGCTTAGATTCCTGTCTCTTTATCATTTGTGTATCTACCGTAAATCGGTGCTTTGTGGTTACCCTAAGTCTTAGATAAAGCCCTTTACATTTATGTTGTTGTTGTTGTTGTTGTTGTTGTTGTTGTTGTTGTTGTTGTTTTTAACTCCAACTTAGGTTTAAACTCATTCTAAAGCTCTAAAGTTGTATTCTTACTGCTACATTTTATGTTGTTGTGTCAAAATTTATATTCTTTTATGGTGTGAATCCATTAACAAATTATTGTAGTTATGGTCATTGTTACTACTTTTGTCCTTCAATCTTTATACTAGGTTTATAAGCGATAAGCCTCCACCATTACAACGTTATATAATTCTGAATTTATATATTTACCTTTACCAATAAGATTTATACTTTTATATGTTTTCCTGTTACTAATTAGCCCTCTATTGCTTCAGCTTTAGAAAGTCCCTCTAACATTTGTGGTCTCACCAGTTTAGTGATGATGAAATCCTTCCACTTTTGTTTGTTGGAAAACTCTTCATCTCTCCTTCAGTTCTGTAGGACAACTTTACCAGGTAGTGTATTTTGGGTTGACATTTTTTTTGTCTTTCAGCACTTTGGATAAATCTTGCAACACCCTTCTATCTGCAACATTTCTGCTGCAAAATTTGCTGAAAGAGTGGTTCCCTTGCATATAGCAAGTTATTTTTCTCTTGTTTATTTTAAGAGTCTCTCCTTGTCTTTATCTTTTGCCAATTTAATTATAAAGTGTCTTAGTGTGGGTCTCTTGGGATTTCTGTTTCTTGGAACTTTGAGATCTTACTAGATCAGGGTGTCTGTTTTCTTCCCCAGTTAGAGAAGTTTTCAGCCATTATTTCTTCAAATAAGCTCTACCCCTTTCTGGCTCTCTTCTCCTTCTGGGACCCCTGTAATGCAAATATTTGTGCACTTAACTCTTTCCCAAAGGCCTGTTAGCTATGTTTACTCTTCTCCATTCCTCATTCCACCCCACTGATAGGAAAAAATTCACTGCACTTCTTGAAGTTTGAAGATCATCTTTTGTTTCATTTAGTCTGCTATTGAACCCCTGTTGTGAATTTTTCATTTCAGTTACTGTAGTGTTCAGTTCTGTGCTTTGGTATTTTCTTCTATTTTCTCTTTCTATTGAAATTATCACTTTGTTTATGCATTGTTCTTATGATTTTGATAAACATCTTTATGGCCATTAATCTGAGCAACTTATGAGTGAATCGCTCTTGTCTATTTCATTATGGTCATTTTCAGAGGTTTTGTATTATTCTTTTATATGGAACTTCTTCCTCTATTCTTTCATTTTCTTGAGCCTCAAGGCTGGTTTCTATGTCCTTATTAAATAGCTATCATTCCCAGTCTTGAAGGAATGGACTTCTATAGGAGATGAAACTTATCACTTAACCCTGACCCAGTTCTTAGTTGTTTCCCCAATTTTTGCCATTGTCCAAGCAGGCTTCTTTGTTCTTAGTAGCTCCCAATAGTCGAGAGAATTTTAATTAGCAACTAGATGCATGTTGATTGGAAGCCAGACCACTGGCAGTAGATTTTAAGGTATCCAAGTATACCTCTTTCAGGGGAAGGGTTGGAGATGGGCATTTCTGTCTATCTGTCCCCTTTGCACTTTGAGGGGAAGGTTTGGAGATGGGCATTTCTATCTATCCTCTTTGCCCTGAACCCTTGGGGGATAGCCAGTTAAGAACTGTTTCCTTGTTTGCCATCATACCATTGAACCTGTGAACTGAGGACCCCTGGTCAGCAGAGCCAGGCTCTTAAGGGATGTGTTCTCTGTATGGCCACCACAAAGTTTAGGGTGACAAACTTATGCACAAGCTCCTTTCATGGAGACATCAGTGACCTGGATTGGTGCAGAGGGAAAGCCTGGAGATAGTACCCACTGGCCCCCTCCAGTCTCTGGAGAGGACTTGTCTCAACCCCTAGATGGTGTTAAATTAGAAGCCTGTGTTCCTGCTACTACTTTTAAGATAATGTAGATAGTCCTGTTTTACAGAAAGACTGGACATTTCAGTCTGCTACCTGGGCCGTGGGCCCTGGGGGGATAGCCCTGCTTTGTTCCTGTGAGTCACTTAAGAACTACTTGTTAGTGCTCCATGTTCTTGTGGGTCTTGTGGATGCAAGCCCTGTTGGGTTTCAAAACTACATGTTTTGGGGACGTATCTCTGAGGGGAAGGTCTAAAAGTTGGGACACCAGATGTGGTTTCCAAATCATTCACTCTTCAGTGAGAAGACAGGAGTTTTTAGTCCCATCCCAACTGTGTGTCACTGCCAAGCATGGAGTTTATGGCAAGAGTGTATCTGAGTCTCTGCTACCTATTTTGATGTAGTTTTTTTCTTTACTCTGGAAAGTCACCCAATATGTAGGAGTAGAAAAGCTAGTTTCTGGATATCTTTCAGAGGTGATATTTCTGAGTATAGCTGTATATTTGGTATGTCCATGGGAAGAAATACATTCAGAAGCATCCTATGTCACACTCTTGAACCAGAACTTCCCTTTGCCCTTTATTAAAATTGCATTGTTTGCTTTTGTCATATGGTTGAGATCCCTATATATTTTTTTTAAATGAACTCCTTTTCAGATAAATATTTTACAAATATTTCACCCATCACAGAGGTCATCCTTTTACTTTGCTGATACTTTCTTTGCTGTGCAGAAGCCTTTTCTGATGGGTATAATATCATTAGTCTATTTGTACTTTTTGTATCACATCCATAAAATCATTGCCCAGACTAATCTAATGTCCAATAGTTTTTGTCTGTTTTTTTTTAATCTAGTATTATTTTAATGATTTTGGCCTTACGTTTATCTCTATCATTCACTGATGTCATTTTTTATGTAACACATGAGATAAAGGTCCAATGTCATTCTTGTGCAGGTGGATACCCAATTTTCCCAGCATCATCTTTTGGGAGAATACTTTTTCTACATTGTGTGTTGTCAACATTCTATTCAAAGATCATTTGTATGGATTTATATCTGAGTTCTCTATTCCGCTCTGCTGGTCTATAAGTCTGTTTTTTCTGCCAGACCATACTGTTTGACTTCTGTAGTTTTGTAATATATTGTGAAATCAGGAAGTATGATAGCTACAGCTTTTTTCTTCTTTATTAAGATTGGTGTGGCTATGTGGATTCTTTTGTGATTTGCTATGAATTTTAGGATTGTCTCCGTTTCAAAAATTCTGTAAAGAATGAAATTATGATTTTGATAGTACATCACTTTGGGTGGCATGGACATTTTTACAATATTGATTCTTCCAAACCATGATCATAAGATGTTTTAACATTAAAAAAATTATTTTTAGTGTTTATTTTTGAGAGTGAGAGACTGATCGTGAGCCAGGGAGAAGGGGCCAAGAGAGAGGGAGACACAGAATTTGAAGCAGGCTCTAGGTTCTGAGTTGTC
Source organism: Panthera tigris (assembly GCF_018350195.1). NCBI lineage: Eukaryota > Metazoa > Chordata > Mammalia > Carnivora > Felidae > Panthera > Panthera tigris. Next base: position 85,387,004 of record NC_056661.1, read on the forward strand.
AGCACAGAGTGGTGGTGCAGGGCCCAAACTCACAAACCATGAGAACATGACCTGAGCTGAAGTTGGATGCCCAACCAGCTGAGCCACCCAGACATCCCTTGATGTTTTAGCATTTATTTGTGTCATTAATTTCCCTCATCAGTGTTTTAGAATTTTTAATGTACAATTTTTTTTTACCCCTCTGATTACTTTTTGGATGGTTGGTTGTTTGTGAATGGAAACAAAATTAATTTGTGTACATTGATTTTTGCATCCCACAACTTTACTGGTTTATTCTAAATTCTATTGAGTGTTTTGAGTTTTCTGTGTACATAACCATCTCAAACAGAGATGATTTCATGTGTCCCTTTCAGTGAGGATGTCTTTTACTTATTTTCCTATCTAATTTCACTGGATAGGGTTTCCAGTACCTTGTTCAATATATGTGACAAGGATAGTCATCTTGTCTTGTACCACTTACAGGGAAATATTCCAATTTCCCTTACTGATTCTGATGTTACCTGTGAATTTTTCACATATGGCCTTTATTATGTTGAGGTAAGGTCCTTATTTTGCAATTTGGTTGAGAGTTTTAATCATTAACACTTGTCAAGTGCTTTTTTTCCTGCATCTATTGAGAATATGATTTTTTCCTATAATTTTGTTACTGTGTTGTATCACATTGATTTTTTTATATGTTGAACCATCCTTGCATCCCTGTGATAAATCCTACTTGATCATAGTGTATGATTATTTTAATGTGTTGTTGAATTCAGTTTGTTAGTATTTTATGAAGTATGTTTGCACCTATATTCATCACAGATGCTATCCTATAATTATTTTTATTATAGTATTTTTGCTTGGTTTTGTAGTATCGAGAGTGATGCTGTTCTCCTAAAAGAATTTTGGAAGTATTCCCTTTTCTATTTTGTTTTCTTTTGAAAAGTTTAGGGAAAATTGGCATTAATTCTTTGAATGTTTGTTAGAATTCACCTTTGAAGCCATTGGGTTCTGCATTTTTCCTTAGGAGATTTTTTATTACCAATTCAGTCTCCTTATTTTTATGGATCTATTCATGCTTTCTAATTCTTACAAATGCAACTTCTTATATATTGAATAATTCTAGAAATTTATTTCTTTTGGTTATCCAATTTGTTGGTATATAATTGCTCATAAATATCTTTTATGTTTTTATTTATGAAGTGTTTATTATAATATCTCCTCTTTCATTTCTGATTTTATTTATTGAGTCCTCTCTTTTTCATAGTCAATAGAGCTAAGAGGCTATCAATTAACTTTTTCAAAAAAACAACTCTTTGATTTTTTATCCATTTTTTTGGTTCCGTATTTGATTTATACTGCTATAATCTTAATTTCCTTTTTTCTGCTAAATTTGGACTTAATTTGTTTTCATTCTACTTTCTTGAATTGTAATATCAGGTTGCTTATTAGAGATTGTTCTTTTTCAGTAAACACATGTAGTGCTGTAAATTTACCTCTTATCTTTGCATTTTCTTTATCCCATAGGTTTTGTTGTATTTTGTTTTCATTTTTGTTTGTCTGAAAACATTTCAAAATTTTGTACTAAATTGTTATTCAATAAGGTGTTTTTAGTTTCCATGTATCAGTGAATTTTCCTATGTTTTTACTATTATTAATTTCTAGTTTCATTCCATTTTTGTTGGAAAAGATACTTGAAATTATAAGTGATCCTTGAACAATACTTGTTTGAATTTTGCAGGTCCACTTACACACAGATTTTTTTCAATAAATACAGTGCAGTACTGTAAATGTACTTTCTCCTCCTTAAGAGGATTTGCTTTTCTCTTGATGCTTTAAAATTTTCCCTTGACTTTGGCAATTTGATTATAATATGTCTTAGTCTAGCCTTCTTTGTGTTGTTCCTGTTTGAGAACCTGTAAGTTTTATGAATCTTAATGTCCACTTGCCTCCCAAAATAAGGAAGTTTTCATCCATTATTTATTTAAGTAAGTACTCTGCCCTTTTTCTCTATTCTCCTTCTGAGACTTCTATGGCATACATATTCTCTTGTTGGTGTCCCACAGATTTCTCCATTATTTTTTCTCTTTCTTTTCTGACTGCATAACTTCAAATGACCCATCTATAAGTTTGTAGATTGCTTTTTTCTGCTTGATCAATCTGTTGGAGCTCTTTAAAGTGCTCTTAAAGCTCTCTATTGCATTTTCATTTCATTCATTGTATTCTTCAGTTCCAGTATTTCTGTTGTTTTTTTTATAGTTTCTCTTTGTCATGTCTTGTGGCTTCCTCATTCTTCTTAAAAAATATTTTGAGGGGCGCCTGGGTGGCTTGGTCGGTTGAGCGTCCGACTTCGGCTCAGGTCATGATCTCACGGTCTGTGAGTTCGAGCCCCACGTCGGGCTCTGTGCTGACAGCTCAGAGCCTGGAGCCTGTTTCAGATTCTGTGTCTCCCTCTCTCTCTGCCCCTCCCCTGTTCATGCTCTGTCTCTGTCTCAAAAATAAATAAACATTTAAAAAAATTAAAAAAAAAATATTTTCATTTTTGTTTTGTCAGACAATGTGTAGGTCTCCATTTACTTAAGGTCAATTTCTGGAAAAGTATTGTGGTTTTTTTGGTGATGTCATGGTTCTTTGATTTTGTGTGTGTGTGTGTGTGTGTGTGTGTGTGTGTGTGAGTGTGTGTGTGTTTCATAACCTTTCATTGATGTCTGTTGACTTGAGCAATCAGTCATCTCTTGCAGACTTTATGGACTGTCTTCCCTGGGGAAGGACCTTCATCTATGGGTAGATGTAATGATGCCATACGAGTGGGGTGTAGCAGCTCTTATTCCAGCAGGGGTGCAGTGGTAATTATGGGTTAAGGGAGGGCACCATGTTGTATCCTTCTTAAAGTTCCACCAGCTGAGGTCAGCCTTGGCAAAGACTGTAAGGGTCCTTGGAAGCCAAGGTTGTGTATATGCGTGGTGGTAACAAGGGCTGGTTTTGTCTTTGCTAGCAAAATCTGTTGGGATTTTTCTTCTTTTCCCCTGTGAGGGAAATTATGGCTAAAGGGGTCTGTGGCACTGGGTCCAGTGCATGGGCACAAATGTGGCAGTAGCAGTGCTGGGATCTGGGAAGCATGTGTACTTATGGCAGCAGTGGTAATGGTGTCAGGAGTGAAGAAGTACATTGAATGGCCACAGAACTAGGGTTCAGGGGTCAGAACAACTATGGCACCTGGCCCATGGTATAGCCTCACTCACTACAATGCATCAGTGTCTGACATGTAGGCATGTACAGAATGGTCACAGAGATGGGGTCCAAGGCATGTATATGGTTGCAAGAGAGGAGTGATGGGGAGGTGTGCTATGTAGCCATGGATCTGGCTCTAGGGGGTGGGGGGCATGAAACAGAGATATTGTAGCCCCAGGGTTTGGGATGAGTGTAGCAATAGCAAGTCCTTTCCCCTAGCCTTGGTTCATGAGTTTGGCCAATAAAAAAATTCAGAGCCAAACTCTTAAGTAAACGAGGGTTTAATAGCAGTTTAAGGACACTCTTAAGTGGGAGGGGCAGGCCAGGCAGGCCCAGAGGTGGCTGGCAGGTGCACCAGGGTTCAGGGCTTCCTTTTCTTTTTTTTCTTTAATTTGGTTGGATTATGGGTCATGGCTGTGTAGATCCTGAATGGGTTGCAGCCAGTCATCTAAGGGAGTCCTCCTGCCAATTGAGAGAGGAGGTTTTTGGCCCTATTTGGTCCTTGTCAGATCAGTCATGGCATCCTTCCTCCACTGAGAGGAGGAGGAGGTTAAAACCACATGAAAATGTATTATAAGGAAGCCATAGGTTACTGTAAGGCAGTGGTCATAGGGGAGAGTGTATTCGATGCCCTACGGTATGTCCCAGCCCTTTGGAACTTGTTTTCTGCCCTTTTATCAGTCAGAAAACATCTGTTCCCTGCTCATAGGTGATTAACTCCCTCCTCTTTCAGGTGTAGGAGCAGAACTCCAGGCAGCTTCATCAGCTGTGTCCGGCATCAGTGAAGCCTTTTGTTAGTTGTTTGTTGCTTATTCCTTGTTTTTGTTTTTTACATTGGGGAGGACAAACACTGGATCTCCTAGTCTGCTATCTTGTCGACTTCACCTGTTAGCTTTTCCTTCTTTATTAACTGTAATGTCCCTCTCCAATAATAAGAAACTTGGTTCCCACAATCCCATTTATCATATATATATATATATAATTATAAAATATATATAAAATATATAAAAATATATAAAATAAATAAAATATATATAAGTTCCTCATATGTATGTGTATGTGTATATATACATACATATATATATATATATATATATATATAAATGTATATATAGAGAGAATAAGTTCCTTTTTGTCTTTAGCCCTACAATTTCCAGTCAAACATTTTCCTAGGTTAATTAAGTCCTTTTTTTCTCCAACTTCCCCCTTCAGTGTGGTTATATCATATGTTGGTAAATTAATCTCATTTGTCACAGTCTGCATTGCATTGTGGGCATCACTCAACATCCTGGTTGATCATCTTTTTTCTTTTTTCCAATATTGTATACTTTAATTCTTTGTGGTGTAAAGTTCTATGAGTTTTAACAATGCAGCATCATATATGCACCATTGTAATAGAACAGTTCCCCCCGCATGTCCTGTTTGTAGTTAACCTCGAACTCCACGTGAACAACCATTAACAACTCCCGATCTATTTCCCATCTTGATTGTATTGCCTTCTCCAGAAATTTCTATAAATTAAATCATTTAATAGGTAGTTTTTTCTGTCTCTCTTTTTCTACTCAGCAGATTGCATTTAAGATATATTTGTATAGCAGAAAACAATACTTCATTATATTTCTAAACCATATTATGTTGTTTCTTCAGTCCCTTCTTGGAAGACAAATTATGTTTCTTCTAGTTTTAACAATTAAGAAAAAAAAACTGTAATAAGGTTTGCGTGTGACCCTATGTTTTCAAATAACCTGGGTGAGTATCTAGAAATGTAATTGCTAGATCATATGGTAAGTCTATAATTTTATTAAAAAATGCCAGAGGTGCCTGGGTAGCTCAGTCAGTTAAGTGCCCAACTTTGACTCAGGTCACGACCTCACTGAGTTGGAGCCCTGCGTGGGGCTCTGTGCTGACAGCTCAGAGCCTGGAGTCTGCTTCAGATTCTGTGTCTCCCTCTCTCTCTGTCCTTCCCCCACTCGTACTCTCTCTCTCTCTCTCAAAACATGAATAAATATTAAAAAATTTAATAAAAATAATTTAAAAATGCCAAAATGTCTTCCAAAGTACCTGAAACATTTTGAATTCTCTAAGCAATAAATGTCTCACATCCAAGCCTACATTTGGTGTGACAGGTTTTTGTTTGTTTTTTTACTTAATACGTGTATGGTGGTATCTCATTGTTTTGATTTATGTTTCCCTAATTAAAAATGAAGTTGAGCCTCATTTCATGTATTTTCCAACTATTTATCTTTGGTAACGTTATGTTCAGATCTTTTGTCCATATATTATTGGGTAGTTTTATTAATATTGAATTGTGAGAGTTTTTTTAATATGTTGTAGATCAAACCTTTTATCAAATATTTGATTTTCAAATATTTTTCCACAGTCTATGATTTACCTTTTTATTCTTTTAGTGTCCACTGCGGAGCTTTTTTTTTTTTTTTTTTAATAATGTCAAACTTACTGGCAATTTCTTTCATGGATTTTGCTTTCGGTGCTGTCTCTAAAAATTGATCGCCAAAGCCAAAGTGATACCGATTTTCTTCTACATATTCTTAGACATTTTATAATTGTAGATCTTACATTTTGTTCTATGATCCATTTTTTGTATAGAATGTAAGCTAGATGTAGTGTTCCCTTTGATTCTACTATCTGAAAGCAATCATGTAGCTCTAGTACCTATACTATCTAGTTCCACTGTTACAAATAGCTGGCATTATTCATTTTTAAATATTGAGTAGAATTCACTATTGAAGTCATTTGGTCTTGGAGTCAGTTAAAACCTATCATTTTAAACTACAGTTTAATTTCTTTAATAGACTTTAACCGCAGTTTGACAGACATAGAAATATTTGGTTTAACTGTCTCTTTTTTGATGTTGTGAATTTGTGTCTTTCAAAATACTGCTCCATTTCACATACATTATTGAGTTTATGGACGTAGATGTTTTGGGTAGTATTTTCTTATTCTTTTAATCAGCAGTGAGAGCACCACTTGATACTGGTAAATTCTTGATAGTGGTAAATTGTATCTTTGTTTTGTTTCTTTTTTTCTCGTTCGGTCAGCTTGTGTAGAGTATAGACTTCAGCTAGGAAAACAACACAACTTAAAAAAATACAAGGAGAAATGGAAATAGCAGGTTAGAAATAAGGAATTTTAATGTATATTTCTCTCTAATAAAGCAAGTGGATAATTAACAAGGAATATCGTAGGCCAAAATAATATAGTTAAGAAGGTACATCTAACTGATAAACATCCAAGAAATTATCTTCTTTTCCATGATTTATGGATCAGTCACAAAAATTGACCATATATTACTTCATAAAGGAAACTTCCTAAAAATACAAACTAGTAGCACTACTATATACAATATTCTCTGATGACACCATCCAAAAAATAAATATTAATAACTAGTACCATAAACAATTATGGTAGTAAGCCCTATTGATTTAGGCCTTACTGGTTATTAAGCAGTTAACAGAAGCTGGGAGTTGCTGCCTTGTAAAACAAGGCAAAATGAGAGCAACTCAAACTAATTAGGACATATAATTCGTCTTTGAAAAATCACCAACTCAATCAAAATGTTTGAAAAACCACTGACTCGATCAAAATAGATACTGCATGGAACTAACCAGGTATATATGATTTTTGTTTGTTTGTTTAAAAAGTTATTTGTATACCTTCTTTGGTTTGTAGAATAAATACCTAATACCTCATTTAAACTTTTTATAGAATATTTTATCAATCTGCACATTATTTCTGAGAATACTTCTAGTTTATTACATACTTTTTAGGATGCTCTGAGGTAATTCCAGAAACATTAAGAAGTAATTTTATGTCCTATTTTCCATAGTTTATCCTAAAATTTTCTATGATTTTATTAATATTAGAATAGGAGAATTTGTGCTTACAGAGTTCTTATCCTTCTAATGACATATTTATGATTTTAGATCATGGAGATCCATGTACTAATTGGAGATCAAACTGCTTCTTTAAAGATGTAGTAAGTGTATTTAATTCCTTACATTAGAAAATGTGGACTTTTAAATATTATCAAATATTCCAAGTATAACAACATTTGGAATCAAAAGCTACTTTCCACACATTAAAGCTTTTATTACATAGTAGATAATACTGAAGGAAAAATAAATCTCTGAAGCTTGCCAGAATTTTATGTCCAAACAGAATTGATGATAATACATTTATTTCATGTTTGACATACTTCTAGTGAATTTCCATTTTAATTAAGTGGAGTTTTCTTGTTTTTTTGTTTTTCGTTAGTGGATTATTTGACAAGGCTACAAAGAGTATCAGGAATAGATCTGTAGTCCTACTAAGAATATCTATTTGAAATGGGTGATTTAATGATGTGTAGTTATCACAAATAATCAGACACTTTTGTCATTATGATACTGTTAAGATTGGACAAAATATTTTTATAGAAAAATAGAAAGTTAAAGGATTTATATTAATTTCATACAAAAATTAGTGAAAATAGTCACCTTATTTACTTTTCCTCAGACTTCCTTAGAGACCATTTTAATTCTACACATTTGTTCAATTCATATGCAAATTTGTTGAGTGTCAAAATGCTTATTTGTTTCAAGAAATGAAACTTAAACCCTACCTTCCCCTATAACTTGATCTTTCTACAATTATTCACTGAAAAACTCAATGGCTCACTAGCAACATAACATACTTCTAATGCCTTTATCTCAATTCCTGCTTAAATCATTAAGGGTGGTTTCTGTCCTTAATGCTTCATTGCAATCACAGTCATTAAGGTCAGTGATTTCCTGTCTAATACCTACTTTGTTTAATATCATCAACACCATTAACCTAATGGGTCACTCTTAGTCTCCCTCCCCCTTCTTCCTCTTTTTTCTCCTCCTCCTCCTCCTCCTCCTCCTCCTCCTCCTCCTCCTCTACCTCTTCCTCTTCCCCCTCACTGCCTGAAAGTCTCTCCTTTTTTGTATCTTCCCAATACTGGGTATGATGTAAATCTGCAGTGAAAAAAGTTAAAATAATTATTCCTTCTGCAGGTAAACTGTGTATGTACACATTGGCAAAAAAAACCATTCCAGAGTGTGTAAAAAATAAAACAAACTTTGTAGAGGACTTGAATGCCATTTCTATATTTTAGTTGAAACAATATGCCTCTCCTAAAATATATCATAAAATGAACATTAGTGATAAATTAACCATATTGCTCAAAGGGTGTAAAATGAATGACTTCTCCTGAAAAAAAAAAAATGAATACATACAATACAGTTGCTTTGTTAATTTAAGCATTTTAGAGGTCATTTTTCAAACTGTTTCCGTGGCCTAGAGCCAAATTCCATGCTTCAGGTGAACAAAAATCTATCCTTTCTAAATGAACAGTATGGACTGGCAGTTTACTTAGAGAACTGTTTAATGTATTTTCTTTGCTATAACTATCAATAATGATATAAACTATAAAATGTAAAAAGAACCTCTTTGTGTAGTATAAGCACATTGCTTCACCTCTGTGTTAAGATAAATGCAGTTTGTACTCACAGAAAAACAAGCATTTAAAATGTAGTACCATGTCACATCAGTCTTAAAAGGCTTACTTATGTCTCAACCATATGGATGAACATCAGAAAAAAAAAATGTCAACTAGATATATGCTTTTAGCAAAAGAAAAAAAATATTTGTGTTTTCATTTTCTGGCTTAAAATATTGCTGTTCTAAATGTTCTTTTGTTTCCTTCCAAAGCACATGAGTATTCCATTCATCTAAAATAATACCAGTGAGTTATGAAACTAAACTTTTCAGTGTTTCAATAAATTAATAATGGATATGAAATTATGAGATAAATCTACATAGCATCTAGAACACCATTAACTCTTCACAGACTAATAATTTTTAAAATTCTGTAATCAGATTATTTTCCAATAAATCTCATAATGTATACTTCATGATCTGATCTGAAAAGTAAGCTTTAATAAAAAGTGATGTTATCAAGGTTTATTGACTCAGTATGTAAAGACAGGGACAGGATTATATCTTTATAGCAGCAAATATAAAAATTATTAGTAGTTTCAGTTGCATTAAATAGAATTGATTCAAACAGCACTCTTTGTCTTGGAATCTACCACAAGGAAAAGTATTATTTGAAAAACTGTAATCTGTTTTTCTCTATCTGACCTATTTCACTTAGAATAACACCCTCTAAGGTCTGTCCATGTTGTTGCAAATGGCAAGATCTCAGTACTTTTTTTTATGGCTGAATAATATTCGTGTGTGTGTGTGTGTGTGTGTGTGTGTGTGTGTGTGTGTGTGTGTGAAGGGGGGGGGAGACCTTCTTTATTCATCTATCTATGGACACTTGGGTTGTTTCCATATCTTGGCTATGTAGATAATGCTGCAATAAACACAGGGGTGCACATATCTTTTTAAATTGCTGTTTTAATTTTCTTTGGTTAAAGGTCCAGTAATGGAATTACTAGATTCGATGGCAGTTGTATTTTTAGTTTTTTGAGGAAACTCCATACTGTTTTCTACAGTGGTTGCACCAGCTACATTCCCACCAACAGTGCACAAAGGTTCCCCTTTCTCCAAGTCCTTGACAACACTTAGTTTTTGTCTTTTCAATACTAGCCATTCTGACTGTTGTGAGATGATATTTCATTGTGATTTTGACTTGCATTTCTCTGATGAATAGTGTTGTTGACCAACTTTTCATGTGTCTGGTGTTTGTATGTCTTCTTTGGAAAAATGTCTATTTGGGTTCTTTGTTCATGTTTTAATTGGATTATTTGGGGATTTTGGTGTTGAGTTGTTTAAATTCTTTACACATCCCTTCATCAGATACAACATTGGCAATATATTCTTCCATTCATTAGGTTGCTTTTTTGGTTGTTGTTAATGGTTTTCTTTGCTGTGTGAAAGATTTTATTTTGGTGTAGTTCCAATAGTTTATTTTTACTTTTGTTTCCCTTGTCTGGGGAGACATATTCATAAATACGTTAAGGATAATGATTAGTTGAATGTAAAAGATAAAACTAACAGACTCTTTTTTTTTTAATGTTTATTTTTGATGGGGGGTGGGGAGAGAGAGAAAGAGTGAGCAAGCATGAGCAGGGGAGGGGCAGAGAGAGAGAGGGAGACACAGAATCGGAAACAGGCTCTGAGCTGTCAGCACAGAGCCCAATGTGGGGCTCGAGCTCACAGACTGCAAGATCATGACCTGAGCTGAAGTCAGATGCTCAACCGACTGAGCCATGCAGGTGCCCCTAATAAACAGACTCAAATACAGAGAACAAACTGGTGGTTGACAATGCAAAGTGGGCAGGGGAGTGGGCAAAATTAATGAAAGGGATTAAGAAGTACCAACTTCGAGTTAGAAAACAGATAAGTCAAAGAGATGAAATACAGCATAGGAAATATAGTCAATAATATTGTAATAATGTTGTATGGTGGCAGATAATAACTACACGTACCATGATGAGCATCAAGCAGTGTATAGAATTGTCAAATCACTATTGTGTACATTGAAAGTAATAAAATGTTGTACGTTGATTATACTTCAATTAAAATAAAAGAAAAATCCTGGATGCAAGAAATGAGGCCAAGGTAAGGGTGAACTTTGGGCAGTGAAAGGAAGGCTTCAGAAAAGACTAAAAAATGGAAAATGTGGGTCAGATCAGAAGAATAGAGCAATTATTCTACTGTATTATAAGGAAGTGTAATATTATATCAGGGTTAGTAAACTGAATGAAACTGGTGAATGACATAAATCCCCCCTCTTTCAGATTATCTTTCCAAGTCTACTTTTTATATGTGGATTTCAAAAAGGAAGTGGAGAAATCAAGAACCAAACCACATAGCCCAGACTCGTATCTGCCTTATCTGTAATTGAATCACTAGTAATCAATACCATCAACTAGAAAACAATTCCTGCCTGAATAAAAACGACGTATTTTTTATAGTCTCCCCAATTCCTTGATGTGTTCTTTGCTATACAACTAAAATATTATTGTTAAAGTTGTTTTGCTTTCTTATCTTAAAAAATACTATTTAATATATTCTTTTTCTCATTTCATTTCATTTTTTTTATCATAAGTGTGCTCTTTAATCGCCATCCCTTATTTCATCCATCCCTGCACCCACCTCCCCTCTCATAACCATCAGTTTGTTCTCTATGGTTGAGTCTGTTTCTTGGTTTGTCTCTTTTTTTTCCCCTTTGCTCATTTGTTGTTTTGTTCCTTAAAGTCCACATATGAGTGGGATCATATGATATTCATCTTTCTCTGACTTGTTTCACTTAGAATGATACTCTCTAGCTCTATCCATGTTGTTGCAAATGGAGAGATTTCCCTTTTTTATGGCTGAATAATATTCCTCTGTGTGTGTGTGTGTGTGTGTGTGTGTGTGTGTGTGTGTACATATATATATCACATCTTCTTTATCCATTCATCAGTTGACGGACACATGGGCTGCTTCCATAGTTTGGCTATTGTGAATAACGCTGCAATAAACATAAAGGTGCATATATCCCTTTGAATTATTGTCTTTATTTATAATTATTTATTTATTTATTATTTTTGGTAAATACTCAGTGCAATTCCTGGATCTTTGCATAGTTCTATTTTTAATTTTTTAAGGAAACCACTTTTTTCCATGGTAGCTGCCCCAATTTGCATTCCCACCGACAGTGCAAAAGCATTTCTTTTTTCTCCATATCTTCACCGACACTTGTTTCTTGTGTTTCTGATTTTACTCTTTCTGAGAGGTGTGCGGTGGCAACTCACTGTAGTTTGGATTGCATTTCCCTGATAATGCATGATGTTGAACATCTTTTCTTGTGTCTGTTGGTCATCCAGATGTCTTCTTGGGAGAAAGCTCTGTTCATGTCTCCTGTCCATTTTGTTTTGGGGAATTGAATTGCATCAAGTCTTTATATATTTTGGATACTAACCTTTTATCAGATAGGTCATTTGCAAATATCTTCCCTATTTGTTAGGTTGCCTTTCAGTTTTATTGATTGTTTCCTTCACTGTGCAGAAACTTTTTATTTTGATGTAGTCCTAATAGTTGATTTTTGCTTTTGTTTCCCTTGCCTCAGGAGACATATCTAGAAAATATTGCTACAGCTGATGTCTAAGAGATTACTGCCTATACTCTCTTCAAGGATTTTTAGGGTTTCAGGTCTCACATTTAGGTCTTTAATTCATTTTGAGTTTATCTTTGTGTGTGGTGTAGGAAAGTGGACCAGTTTCATTCTTTTGCATGTGGCTCTCCAGTTTTCCCATCCCCATTTGTTTAAGAGACGTTTTTTTCCATTGCAACTTCTTCCTTCCTTTATCAAAGGAGAATTGACCATATAATTGTGGGTTGATTCCTGTTCTCTTGAATTATATGTCTATTTTTATACCAGTATCATACTATTTTAATCACTACTGCTTTGTAATATAACTTGAAATCTGGAATTGCATCATCTCCAGTTTTGTTTTTCTTTTTCAATATTGCTTTGGCCATTTGAGGTCCTCTGTGGTTCCATACAAATAGTAGGATTGTTTGTTCTAGTTCTGTGAAAAATTTTGTTGGTATTTTGATAAGGATTGCATTAAATCTGTAGATTGTTTTCGGTAGTGTAGACATTTTAACATTTGTTCTTCCAATCCATGAGCATAGAATGTCTTTCCTTTTCTTTCCATTGTCTTCAGTTTCTTTCATCAGTGTTTTCTAGTTTTCAGAGTACACATCTTTAACCTTTGGTTAAATTTATTCCTAACTACTTTATTGCTTTTGGTGAAATTGTTAATGGGATTGTTTTCTTAATTTAACTTTCTACTGCTTATTTATTAGTGAATAGGAATGTAACAAATCAGTACATTGATTTTTATGTCTTGCAACCTTACTTAAATAATGTATCCATTCTAGCAGATTTGTGTGTGTGTGTGTGTGTGTGTGTGTGTGTGTGTGTGTAGTCTTTAGAGTTTTCTGTGTATATTATCATATCATCCGTAAAGAGTGAAAGTTTTGGTTCTTCCTTGCCAATTTGGATGTCTTTTAATTCTTTATGTTGTCTAATTGCTATGGGTAGGACTTCCAGTACTATGCTGAATAAAAATGGTAAGAGTGGACATCCTTGTCTTGTTCCTGACCTTAAGTGAAAAGCTCTCAGTTTTTCACCATTAAGTATAATGTTGGCTGTGGGTTTTTCATATAAGGCCTTTATTATGTTGAGGTATGTTCCCTTTAAGCTTATTTTGCAGACAATTTTTATCACGAATGGATGTTGCACATTGTCTAATGCTTTTTCTGTATGTATATAAAATGATCATACAGTTTTTGTCCTTTCTCTTATTGATGTAACGTATCACATTGTTGTGCAAACGTTGAATCACCCTTACAACTTGGTAATAAAGTCAACTAGACCGAGGTGTATGTTTTTTTAAATGTATTGTTGGATTCAGTTTGCTAATATTTTGTTGAGGATTTTTGCATCTATATTCATGAAAGATATTGGCCTGCACTTCTCTTTTGTGCGTGTATCTTTATCTGGTTTTGGTATCAGAGTAATGCTGGCCTTTTAGAATGAATCTGGAAGTTTTCTTCATTTCCATTTTTTTGCAATGGCTTGAGAAGGATAGGTATTAACTCTTCTTTGCCTGTGAATATGCCTGGGAAGCCATCTGTTCCAGGACATTTGTTTGGGGGGAGTGTTTTGAATACTGATTTAATTTCATTGCTGGTAATTGGTCTGTTTGAATTTTGTATTTCTATCTGCTTTAGTTTTGGTAGGGTATATGTTTCTAGGAATTTATCCATTTCCTTTAAGTTGTACAATTTGCTGGCATATAAGTTTTCATAATATTTTGTTACAATTGTTTGTATTTCTGTGGTTTTGTTGTCATTTCTCCTCTTAATAATTTTGTTTATTTGGGTCCTCTTTGTCTCCCTCTTTTTTTTTTAATGAGTCTTGCTAGAGGTTTATCAATTTGTTTTTTATATTTTCAAAGAGCCAGTTAATGGTTTCATTGATCAGTTTGTTTGTGGTGGTTGGTTTCTATATTACTTATTTCTGTAATATTTATTTATATATCATTATCTAATCTTTATTATTTCTTTCCTTTTGCTGGGTTTGGCTTTTGTTCTTCTTTTTATAGCTCCTTTAGGTATAAATTTAGTTATTTATTTGACATTTTTCTTCTTGAGGTAGGTATTTATTGCTATAAACTTTCCTCCTAGAACCATTTCTGCTGCATCACAAAGATTTTGGACTGTTGTGTTTTTATTTTCATTTGTTTCATGTAACTTCAGATTTCTTTTTTGATTTCTTGGTTTCATTGTTTAGTAGGATATTATTTAACTTCCATGTATTTGTGCTTTTTCCAGATTTTTTTCCTGTGGTTGATTTCTAGTTTCACAATATTGTGGTCAGAAAAGATGCATGGCATCACTTCGATTTATTTGAATTTGTTGAAGCTTGTTTTATGGCCTAATATATATTTTGGAGAATGTTCTGTGCATTTGAAAGAATGGATATTCTGCTGTTTTGGATGGAATGTTCTCACTATATCTGTTAAGTCCATCTGGTCCAGTGTGTCATTCAAAGCCACTGTTTCCTTGTTGAATTTTTGTTTGGATGATCTTCCCATCAATGTAAATGGACTGTTAAAGTCCACTACTCTTATTACATGATTGTGGATTATTTCTTTTGTTTGCTATTAATTGTTTTATGAATTAGAGTGCTATCATGTTGGGGCCATAAATAATTACAATTGTTATATCCTCTTGTTGGATTGTCCCCTTTTTATTATATAGTGTCCTCTTTGTCTCTTGTTACAGTCTTTGTTTTAAAGTCTATTTTGTCCAATATAAGTACTGCTACTCCAGCTGTCTTTTGGCATGCCTTTGCATGATAAATGTTTCTCCATCCCTTCATTTTAACTCTGCTGGTGTCTTTATGTCTGAAACAAGTATTTTATAGGCAGCATGTAGATGAATCTTGTTTTTTTTTTTAAGTTTATTTTATTTTTGTGTTGGGGTAGGGGCAGAGAGGGAGGTAGAGAATCCCAAGCAGGCTCTGTGTTGTCAGCACGGAGCCTGATACAGGGCTCAATCTCATGAACCATGAGATCATGACTTGCACCAAAATCACGAGTCAGACGCTTAACTGACTGAACCACCCAGGAGCCCCTGGATGTTGTTTTGTTGTTGTTGTTTTAATCCACTCTGTCACCCTAGGTCTTTTGATAGGAGTGTTTAGTCCATTTACATTCAAAGTAATTGTTAATAATTATGTATTTATTGCCATTTTGCTACTTGTTTTGTGGTTGTTTCTATGGGTTTTCTCTGAAATTTCTCTTGATTAAATGGATTGTCGGATTTCCTTTTGGATTCCTTTCTCTTTATTCTTTGTATACCTATTAGTGGCTTTTTATTTGTTGTTACCATTAGGTTTGCATATAGCATCTTCTGCATATAGCAGTCTATATTAAGTTGATGGTCACCTAAGTTGAAGCCCATTCTTTACTCTTCACCCCTCCATGTTTTAGGTATATAGTGTCATATTCACATTTTTAAAAAATTTATGAATTCCTTGACTTCTATAGAAATATTATTTTTGCTACTTTTGTATTCTTTACTTTTTGTACTCTGACTTATAATCTGCCTTTCCACTCAAAGAGTCCCCTTTAGTATTTATTGAAGTGCTGGTTTAATAGTAATGAATTCCTTTCATTTTTGCTTGTCTGAGATCAAACTTTTAATCTCTCCTTCTCTTCTGAATGATAGCCTTGTTGAATAGAGTATTCTTGGCTGCAGGTTTATCCCTTGGAGCACTTTAAATATATCATACCACTCCTTTCTCGCTTGCAATGTTTTTGCCGAAAAATCCGCTGATAGCCTTATGGGGTTTCCCCTTGTATATAACCGTCTTCTTTTCTCTTGATGCTTTTAAAAGTTTTTATTTTTTTCTACCTGTTGCCATTTTAATTACTATGTGTCTTGGTGTGAACCTCCTTGAGTTGAATTTGGAGGGGGGGATCTCTGTACCTCCTAGATCCTAGATCTGGATATCTGTTTCCTTCCCTAGATTAGAGAAGCTTTAAGTTATTATTTCTTCAAATAAATTTTCTGCCTTCTTATCACTTTCTTCTTATATCTCTATAATGCAGATAGTTTTACACTTGATGGAGTCACTGAGTTCCCTAAGACTATTCTCAATTTGCATTATTTTCTTTTCTCTCCTTTGCTCAGCTTAGTTGCTTTCTGTTACTCTGTCTTCTAGGTCATTAATTTGTTTCTCTGCTTTGTCTAGCCTGCGATTTATTCCATAAATATATTTTTAATCTCATTTATTGTGTTCTTGGTCTCTGATTTGCTCTTATTTATATCTGTATTAAGGATCTCACTGATATCTTCTACTTTTTTCTCAGTCCAGTGAATATCTTTGTGATCATTACTTTAAAATCTCTATCAGGCATATTACTTCTATCTATTTCATTTTGGTTTCTTGCTATGGTTTGGTCCTGTTCTTTCATTTGGGAGATGTTTCACTGTTGCCTCATTCTGTCTGACTATCTGTGTCTGTTTCTCTGTGTTGGGGAAGCAGCTACTTCTCTGACTCTTGAGGATAGAAGACTTAAGAAGAAGAGATCCTGTAGTGCCCTGCACTGTCATGTCCCCTGTTTCCCAGGGCCTGATGCTTCAAAGAATGTCTGCATCGTGTGTGCTCTGCCGTTTAGTCTTGCCCATTTTTCCTTCAGTCCAGTTGTCTGCAGAGCCTCTCTTGCCTTTGTGGGCAGGGTCTGGTCCCCAGCAGAGGGTGGGGCATGTTTAACAAGGGGTGAAGTGTTCTTTCTGAGAAACAAGACCTGCTGCTGATGCTGGGGGATGCACTGGTCAGGAGATGTAGTGTTGGCAAGTTGTTTCTTCTGAGGGGGGTGCCCGGCAGTGCTGAGACTAAGGGGAGTATGTCTGAAGGGCAGATCCACAGAATCCAGAGGGGTTGTGAAGTGGGGCTTCGTGCAAGCAAGTTAGGTCAGAAATACAGGCAGTATTGATTTCCATAGGTGGACATTGTTTGTGTTGGGGTAGGGGAGGGAAATGGCATCAGCCAGCTCCTTTGCTTCTGGAGGGGACTCCCCATGATCCCTGTCTGTCCGTGCCATGCTTTGAGATGAGTAAATTATTTTCCCTCCCATCTGCCCCCACTGTTTTTCAAGCTGCTCATTCTAGGCTGTATCTGCAATGGCTGTTGGTAATGCTGTCTCTTAAGGTTGAAAACTCTACTTCCTAGGCCTCAGGGCTCTCCCACAGTGGAGCCCATTGTTGTTTTTTTTGTTTTTTTTTTTTTTTTTTTTTTTAATTTGAGACCTTAAGCCTAATTGGTTTTAAGAACTGACAAAACTTGGAAAATAATATGAAGATTCCTGATACAAAAGTCTTTTTTCCTTCCTTCTCCGTACGACTAGCTCCTTCCCTGCTGTGGACAGCCAACATCCATTTTACTTCCAGACCATGTCTTTGCCCTTCCTGCCTTTAGTTGTGGAGTTTGTTCTGCCAATCTTTGACTTGTTTTCTGGGTTATTTATGCTGATGAGAATGTTGCTTAGTTGTATCTATGGGAGGAGGCATACTTAAAATCCTTCAACTCCATCTTCCCAGCCAACTTTATTTTTTCATGTATTTTTTTTCCCTTATGAGTTTTAAAGTAAACGTGTTTAGTGTTAAAAATAAATTTCAATTATTTTTGCTTTCTGTTAATTTAAAAAGTTAATGTAGTGATAATTGGCATCTGTACTATAGATTTTCTAATTAAGCTCAAAGAATGTTTCTCTATTTTAACTTCTTAGAAGTATTTGTTTTTAAATTTATTTTTCCACAATTCCTGTTAGCATTTTTTCAAAATATTCTTTTCCTTACTTTCTAATTTCCTGTTTATATGAAAGAAGGCTCTTGATATTGTATGTTAATTTTGCACCCAACACTTTACTATATAACTTAGTGTTTACAATGCACTCTAAGCCTTAGCGAGTACTATTTCATTAACAAATAATGATAATTTTACTTTCTTCTTTCCAATTTTCTTAACTCATTTATTTTTTTCTTTCTCATTACACTGTTTACATGCTACCATTCAACATGACTATTGATCTAAAGTGTCATATAACTTTGTTAGGTCATTGTGCAATTTTTTGTGAAAGAGGTATATTTTAGAATGTTTTGCAATACTGATGATCAGAAGGAATGAAAATGTAACTATGAGAAGAATGCCTTCTGAGATGTTTCTGAAGTGGAGAAGAGGACTGATGTGGATGGTGATTATTCCGAGAAATGATTCGTCAACCTCATTTTGCTATGGAAGTAACAAAGCCAGTAGTGGCATGTGCCTTTTGGTATATCCCTTGTTTTATCTAAAATTGTTTGGTTTGCTGTCTTTCTCCTAATAGGTTTCTGATGCTTATTGGAGTTCTGAAGCTACTCCTGCTGTCACCTCCACTACTCAGTGGTCTGTCTATAGTACTAAGAGCTAAGCATTGAATGTGTAGATAGCTTTGGGTAGTATTGACATTTTAACAATATTTATTCTTCCAATCCATGAACACGAAATGTTTTTTCCATTTCTTTGTATCTTCTTCAATTTCCTTCATAAGCTTTCTATCGTTTTCAGCACACAGATCTTTTACATCTTTGCTTAGGTCTATTCCTAGGTATTTTATGATTCTTGGTGCAGTTGTGAATGGGATTAGTTTCTTTGTTTGTCTTTTTGTTGCTTCATTATTCATGTGTAAGAATGCAACTGATTTCTGTACATTGATTTTGTATCCTGTGACTGCTGAATTCATGTATCAGTTCTAGTAGACTTTCGATGGAGTCTCTCGGGTTTTCCATGTATAATATCATGTCATCTGCAAAAAGTGAAAGCTTGACTTCATCTTTGCCAATTTTGATGCCTTTGATTTCCTTTTGTTGTCTGATTGCTGATGCTAACACTTCCAACACTATGTTAAACAACAGTGGTGAGAGTGAACATCCCTGTCGTGTTCCTGATCTCAGGGGGAAAGCTCTCAGTTTTTCCCCATTGAGGATGATATGAGCTGTGGGCTTTTCATAAATGGCTTTTATGATGTTTAAGTATGTTCCTCTATCCTGACTTTCTCGAACATTCTTCTCAAAGCTAGAACAAGCAATCCTAAAATTTGTATGGAACCACAAAAGACCCTGAATAGCCAAAGTAATATGAAAGAAGTCCAAAGCAGGAGGCATCACAATCCCAGACTTTAGCCTCCACTACAAAGCTGTAATCATCAAGACAGCATGGTATTGGCACAAAAACAGACACATAGACCAATGGAATAGAATACAGGTTCCAGAATTGGACCCACAAAAGTATCGCCAACTAATCTTTGACAAAGCAGGAAAGAACATCCAATGGAAAAAAGAGAGTCTCTTTAACAAATGGTGCTGGGAGTACTGGACAGCAAAATGCAGAAGAATGAAACTAGACCACTTTCTTACACCATTCACAAAAATAAAATGGATAAAGGACCTGAATGTGAGACAGGAAAACATCAGAACCCTAGAGAAGAAAGCAGGAAAAAACCTCTCTAACCTCAGCCACAGCAATTTCTTACTTGACACATCCCCAAAGGCAAGGGAATTTAAAGCAAAAATGTACTATTGGGGACTCATGAAGATAAAAAGGCTTTTGCACTGCAAAGGAAACAGTCAACAAAACTAAAAGGGAATCAACAGAATGGGAAAAGATATTTGCAAATGACATATCGGACAAAGGGCTAGTATCCAAAACCTACAAAGAACTCACCAAATTCCACACCTGAAAAACAAATAATCCAGTGAAGAAATGGGCAGAAAACATGAATAGATAATTCTCTAAAGAAGACATCCAGATGGCCAACAGGCACATGAAAAGATGCTCACTCCTCATCAGGGAAATACAAATCAAAACCACACTCAGATAGCACCTCACGCAAGTCAGAGTGGCTAAAATGAACAAATCAGGAGACTATAGATGCTGACGAGGATGTGAAGAAAAAGGAACCCTCTTGCACTGTTGGTGGGAATGCAAACTGGTGCAGCCACTCTGGAAAACAGTGTGGAGGTTCCTCAAAAAATTAAAAATAGATCTACCCCATGACCCAGCAATAGCACTGCTAGGAATTTACCCAAGGGATACAGGAGTGCTGATGTGTAGGGGCACTTGTACCCCAATGTTTATAGCAGCACTTTCAACAATAGCCAAATTATGAAAAGAGCCTAAATGTCCATCAACTGATGAATGGATAAAGAAGTTGTGGTTTATATGTACAATGGAATACTACTTGGCAATAAGAAAGAATGAAATCTGGCCTTTTGTAGCAACATGGATGGAACTGAAGAGTGTTATGCTAAGTGAAATAAGTCATACAGAGAAAGACAGATACCATATATTTTTCACTCTTATGTGGATCCTAAGAAACTTAACAGAAGACCATGGGGGAGGAGAAGGAAAAAAAAAAAAAGAGGGAGCCAAACCATAAGAGACTCTTAAAAACTGAGAATAAACTGAAGGTTGATGGGGGGGGGGGGGTGGGAGGGAGGGGAAAGGGGTGATGGGTATTGAGGAGTGCACCTGTTGGGATGATCACTGGGTGTTGTATGGAACCCATTTGACAATAATTTTCATACAATAAATAAATTAAATAAATAAATAAATAAATAATAAGAGCTAAGCATGGTCAGCTTCTCAAACATGATACCAGGTACATTTGGGAAATACTTTCCACTTGTTTCCACGGTCACTAATGTTAATCCTGGAATGATAGCTTTCTTCACTGTGCCTTATTCCCAGTACCAGAGCTTGACTTCCTTGAGGGGACTGAGCCCAATCCAGTATCTTGTGATCTGCCAGTTCAAGGGCAAAACTTTTTAAATGACCATGTAACTCACAAGTTTCCAACCTTGACAACATGTAATAATTATCTGGGGAGCTATAAAAACTTTATGCATGTCTGTTTAAACCCTACATGTCTGGGTTTCAATTCTCGATATCTGATTTCATTAGTCTAAGGTGGGCTCCACAACTGTGCAGTCAGTTTGAAAACCACTGATCTTACTTAACTCTAAAATACCATCTGCCCCTCTTCTCTATCTTTCTGGCTGACATTCTATCATTATATGGACACCCATGGCTAACTATGGCCTAGATTAGTCTGGGCTTATCAATGTTCTTTGGCCACACTTTTTGTATTATCCTCTTCTAGATGCTCTATTGTCACCCTGGTTCACCTATCAGCCTATTGAAATCTTGTAGACTGTTCCCTCTCTTTATCTTACCTGAGCTGTAAGGACCATGCTTTAATTCACACTTGAGACACTGATATGGGTAGTTCCTGGAAAAGCCAAGGCCTAAAACCAGGTGTGCTGACTTGCAGACATCTGTTCTTTGCATTATGCCTGAATACCTTTACTTCAGTTTATTATTTACTTTGCCGTGTTCTAGATTCTCCCTCTTTCCTCTCATTTGGGGCTAGTACACTCAATAAATATAAATTGGTGATTATTTTTTTTATTTTTTACACATTTTCTCCCTTTGTACACATATCTCATTTTAGACAATGCTGAAAAGATTATGATTCATTATTCCACATAATAACTAACAGCTGGAGTCAATTAAAGTGAGTCTAACTCATATACCACATGGTACAGAAGCTGGATGAAGTTTTTATTGAAGCTAGACATTGGTAATGTAATATGTAACATATACAGACTCCTTATCACATTTCATTCCACATGTCCTTGAACTTAGGTGCTATAAGAAGGGCATGATCAGATGATGAGAAATTATAACATCTTCATTTTTTAAAT
Organism: Panthera tigris; assembly: GCF_018350195.1. Taxonomy (NCBI): domain Eukaryota; kingdom Metazoa; phylum Chordata; class Mammalia; order Carnivora; family Felidae; genus Panthera; species Panthera tigris. Next base: position 85,409,054 of record NC_056661.1, read on the forward strand.
AACTTTTTCTTCTATCTACATCTCCACAACTATGCTTTAAAATAAATTAGAAATGTAAACTATTTTTCATAATATAAGACTAAGAGGATCTTGAAATAGAAAAATGTGACCTAAAGCATTTGATTACCAGTGTTTCTTATAAAGAAGTCATTACATTCATTTGTGTGTGTGTGTGTATACTTACATATAATGTATATGTGTGTGTATATAATGTGTATGTGTGTATATATATATATAATATGTGTGTGTATATATATATATAATATATATGTATGTATGTATATATGTATGTATGTATGTGTTTCCCTTTAAGCCATCAAAGAACAAACAAGAGACCTTTTTGCTTTTTGAATTACCATTGATAGCCAGGATTTTCTATTTTAGGATTAATCTACTAGAAAGAAAAGTTAATCCAAATATGGGGCTAAAAAATAATTTCTTAAAGATCATATTTCTGTAAATTAAGCTATCATACCAAACTTGAACATCACACTATCTAGTTTAATACTTTGACCACTAAAATATTAAAGAGATATATATTTGGCCTACAACAAATAATGGCAAATATTGTATTATTCAATGTTATCAAATACAGTTGGACCGAGATTTTTTAAAAGTCATCAAATGCTAAAGTATTTCTCTTAACTGTAGGGAACTACACTCCCATTGCATTATATGCAAATTTCAGAGACATCCAGAGACTTTAAACCTGAAAACAGAGCCTTACATTACATTCTCCTTAGATCAGATCACATTAAGGACTAAACTCTCATTCTTCTTCACTAATTAGGGCAGTTTAAGCAGTGAAGAGAAAAAGTTCACCTACCACATATAATTGATCAATGAGATAGAGATCTTTGGGAAAGGATGAATCTAAAAGTTTTTCCTCAATAGAAATGCTGTAGAGGTAGGTTAGTCTTATTTTATGATTTATCTTTATAAGTGAAACTCAATTTTTTTTCTCTCATGTAGTCTAGTAAGTGTGTGATAGAAAACTCTGATTTCTTCCATCTCTAAATCTAGTTAGCATCTTCACACTACAGTCACACTACATATTTACACACTCTTTAGTATGTATCTTCCATGAAAATGCATAGTTACAACTTAGTTCAGAGATCCTTGGCTGTCAACAACATGAAAAAGATCAGGAAATTCCTGAATGTGATGCAAAATGTGGTTGAGACTGTGGAATTGGCATGCCTGCTGAGGATTCACAGTAGAATGGGGCAAAGGGACTCTGTAGATGAGACTAGATAGAAGGATGGCCCAAGGTGTATTGGGAGATAGCGGAGTTCAGAGCATCACATACAAGGAACAAAAAACTAAGGTGAGACCCAAATTGACAGGAGGAGAAACGCCAAGCTGCACTTCAAAAAAAAAAAAACAAAAACAAAAAAAACAAGCTATACATTTCCTATACATTCCTATAAATTCCTATGAATTTAGAGACCGAAATTATTCCATCTGGGAACATAATTATTGCAATGGGGAGACATCTATCTATTAGGTAAAAAAAAATCTTCTGTAACCCCATAGTTATTAAAATATTTTAAACACTCTATATTCATGCTCATATTATGTTCCCTCCCTGATAAATATTGAGCTTCTTCAAGATAAGAACAAGTTACCCTGTAATTCCACTGCAACATCAAAGCTTAAAATTCCTAAAAAAGAAAATGAAGGCACTGGCTAACATCATAGACCAGACATGGAAGCTTATCAAGGACAGAGTTCAACATTTGGAGCAGACATTGCACACCTAGGTTCCTCCAGTTCCAACTCATTCCTTCTATCAACCAAAGAAGCGAGGGAAGAGAGGTGTTTCAAAGGCCCAAGTCTTAAAATCCTAAGTAGCTGAGTTGCCTTGACTGGCCAGGTAATTATTTCTCCTACCAAACAGAAATTGGGATTCATGAGCTAAAAACAAATTTCAATTAGGAACCAATATAGACACTATAAATGGACACTGTAATTGTGTTCATTTTGTAACTGCAATTATTTAATGTGTATTATAAATTCTGAATGCAATGCTCTGTCTTCTCATCTTCAGGATTTATCTTTAGAAGTCTGAAAACTACTATAGCCAACATTTTAACAGCTAATAGGTCTAGGTACTATTCTAAGCACTTTAAGGTCTAAATAACTGTAAAAGATAAACGCTATTATTTTCATTTTATAGTTGCGTTAACTGAAGCACAAGTTAAATAAATTGCTGAAGTCACATGATTAGTAAATTGCATTGCCTGACTCTAGACCTGAGGTGCTTAAATAACTACATCTGGCGCTTTTCATGGCAATCATACTTCCTCATTATTTTTGAATGACTTTAAAAATGTCTTTGGAGGCTTTAATATCTTCTCCTTTATTCTGAAGTTAAATGAAAATATGTCTAAGTGTGAGCTTTTTTCCTTTTAAAAGTGTTTCTTAGGTCAAATCTGTGTTCGTCTCTCCTTGCCTTTTTTCTTTATTTTGTGGGAACTTTCAAATATTGGAATGATAGGGGTTTAATCGTGGGGTACAAATCTCTACAGTAAAAGTCTTAGTTTTCCCATTGTTTATGCAAAATTTTGGAGTAAGTGCATAGGCAGAATAAGAACAGACTAGATTTTCTAAGATAAGTTGGAAACGGAAAAACTTAGTGACTTCAACAACAGTAAAGACTGTTGTGCCCTATGATTGATGAAAAGAGGGTTCTGGAAGGGTAACAGTGAAAAGATCCTTCCTCAAGAAATGTCACATATTTATCTGATAATTCATAGGTCCTAACTATGTTCCTGTACAACCATCAGTGAATTTCCTTAGGAATAAATATGGATTGCTTGTGATTTGTGTTCAGGATTAGGGAAAGATAAATGGGTGTCTAATGACAGTTAAATTCTATACTTATACTTTCACTGAATTTCAGCCCTATTTTCCATTTCTACACTTAATATTTCCTGACTCTGAGATGAGAGTTTCTTAGGGTTTCTTAGAAAAAAAAAAATTTGCCGCCAACATCTTTACGGCGTATTTTAGGTTGGAGCTTCTCTACTATCTTTGACAGAAATGTTTATTTTTCTCATTGGTCAGCGATGCTCACTCCCCACTCCTGTTCCTGATGTTATACTTTAATTCTTGTTTGTAATTCATTCCGTTTATTCCAGTGGCATTTCACAAAATGGGTGTAAACTATGTGTGTTATCTGACACTTTGAGATCACCTTTCAGATCACCTTTTTTCCCAAATCAAAAGGATATTGTAGGTATATTCTTACAAGATTCACAAAATAAAGACGACATCAAAATGTTAAGTTTTGATGTCACAGTGGGATTATAGAGTTAACTGGTCTTTGTCTTGCAGCTCAAGATACATTGGGGGTGGGAGGTGGAAGATATATACATATACAGTGTTAATTTTTTAAAAAAATTTAAATGCATAGAAGTAATATTTGAAAGGACATTCTTCCTTTTCTCTACCATCCTTTATTTCGTTTTCCATATTCTAATTTTCTTGCTCAGTCAGTAAGTCCATCTGTACTCTGTTGTGGTACAACAATTGAATGTGGTACACATTCGATTCCTTCATAGGATTTTGAGAAAAATCCTACTCAATATTTAGGGTTTATTTCAAACATGACCTAAGGCCTCAGACATAATTTTATTATTGAACTTACCTAAGAAGCAGACATTTTATTTTGTGGTGGAGCCCTTTCTTAAGTAATGTGGTGAAAACCTCAAGACAAGGGAGGGGAAGCTGGCTATGTGTACATATGTGACATTCCTCATGACTCTGTAATATAGGCCACTCCATCAGACTGTATGTCTGTATGTTACCAAGTATGGGAGACAAAGAAGTAGAAATCATATGAAAGACTGCACCCTGCTGCACTTGCGGTTCAGTTTTACAGGTACAAACCCTGAGCCCGTGTTGGCACAAAGATGCTTCCTGGAAAGAAAAGCCTCAGTGTCACGACTCTCTGTGTGAAACTCAGTCCTGTTACAATTTGGGCACACTCACCTAAATTAATATCTTTCTCAAAAACATGTTATATCCTTTAAAAATCTATATTTATGTATTTATTTTTAAACTTTTTAACTTTAAGTACAGAGAGAGAGAATATCCCAAGCAGGCTCTGTGCTGTCAGCACAGAGCCCAATGAGGGGCTTGAACTCCGGAATCATGAGCTCATGACCTGAGCCAAAACCCACAGTCAGAAGCTTAAGTGACTGAGCCACCCAGGTTCCCCTAAAAAATGAAATTTATAAGAAATTTAAACAAAATTGGTGTAAAAGAAAGTGTAGGGGCCAAAAGATTCATTAGGTTACATACCCGCCTCCCCCCCACCTACCAAATCTAAACCTATGACTTCAAATACTATTATTTGATTCCAAAATCTGCAAAATTCCCTCTGAATTTTCCTGCTGAGAGAGAAATATCCTACATCTACTTTCTACCTTGGCAAGTGAACTCATTGTTATTGTTTGCTTCTTATTTAGTCCCCCGATCCCCAATAAGACAATTTGCTTGCTGAAAGTTAAACACATTTACATAAACAAGCTACTGGGTCAACTCATGATATCTACTAAGAATCTAAATTTGATACAGGTGTTTTGAGGTCTCATGGATCTTCACGTTTATAAGACTGAATAGTGGGGGTACTTGCACTGATTGTAACCTAGAACACAAGGAACTGCCTCCTGCTCAAGACACAAAAGTGGCAATTTTTCAGGCTACTCCACAAATACTTTAAAACAGCACATCTAAAACTTTAGCCCCCAGTGGCCAAAGAGGCTATTCAAGCATGTTCTGTTTTTGTGTTCGGGTGGTACTTTTTTTTTAATGTTGGATTTTCTACTCTGACCTATATCAGAACTAAATACTAGTGGGATCTTCTTGAAGTATAAATTCCTTTTTGTGAAGCATTTTGCCACTATTGTCACACTTATTTCTCTGGTCCTTACATTTTTCTGTACTTCAGATGCAGAGTAGGTCATGACAGCAATTGGATTAAGAGAAGAGAGCATATTTCACTAATTATTTTTCAAGTACTCGGCAGAGTTTCTGTATAAAATATGTAAACATTAACAGCTTGTTGATTGGATACATGAGCAAGAATAAGGCAATGGGAATAAAAATATAGTAGGAGCAATATAAGCATGAACTCTTGAAATTGACATGGCCCGGTTCTATGAAACTTGAACAAATGCTTTCCAATGGGTATATTAAAACAAATTATAACCTTACTTGCTGAACTCATTACCTTACTGCTGTTAAGAGTAATGGAATGATTTAATAAAATGCTCTATTTATCCATGATTTGGGATTTAAAGTTACTGAGTTCTTATCTTAGGGTTCTTGTCAAACTCTGATTCTCATGTAAAATATTACCTAATTTATGGTATTAATATCTATTTTATCTAGGAAAATACATGGTGGTAGATCATTAATACATGCCCATGTCTCATAGTTTTGAACACCACATTTTAACCACAATATCAGCGAAATTTGAGAATTATTTTCCCACTGAGTCACCGCTAAGAACGGGAAGGGATGGACAAGAAGAAACTAAGAGTCAAGTATGTATTTATGTACATCTGGGAATTTTTACAGAAATTAAGCAGTAAGCAAATTCACAGCAGGGGTAATGCCACAAAATGGAAATAATCAACCCAAAATGTGCTCCTGGAATGTGCTTCTGGGAGCAACTGGACTACTTGTTCTTGAATTAGACCCATTTAGATAAATTAATATAACTGATATTTAGAAAAAAAAAACCATTATTTTAGAAAACGTTTACTTTACTATTATAAGTACATATTACATACTTAAAAATAACAAATGTCCTAAAATTCTGCTATGTGGAATAATATTGGGCAATTATATGCAATGGAGATGTATAATGTTTGATAGTGAGGAAAAAGACAACCTTTGGAGATGTCCACAGTTAATTCTCTTCATTCACTTGTACGAATTCACTTTTCCTGCCATAAAAAGTGACCTAATTAAATTTCAGGATCTTGCTAGTGACTGACACTGTAGTACTTACTATATACCAAGTATTAATTTAACATTCACATTTATTAAGCCATTTAATCACAGCTGTAATGTCAGTACTATTATTATGTTGGTACTCTTTTCAGTTTGTGGAGGCTTAGAAAGGTTAAGTAAGTTGCTTAGAATCACAGTACAAATAACAGGAATAGTTGAGGGAGAGGTGCTGGTCACACTAGGAGGGGTGGTGATGAAAACGGAGAAAAGTCAACAGACAATGTAATTTAGAAGTAAAATTGCTCAAAGTAAAATATTGGTGACAGAAAAGGGCATGGGCTTCAATAATTCAAGGTTTTGGCTTGAGAACTCTGAGCATGATACTTCCATTTACTAAGCTTAAAGGGGGTACAACTGTTCCAAGAGAAGGAGGAAACTCAAGGTGGCAGAGGATATATTACAATCAGAGTTGTTTTCCTGCATGACTCTTAGAGATGTCTATTTTCCTAGGCTGGGTTCTTTGGGAGACTCTGAAACAGATTCTTGGATCTAAGTGGTTTATTGGGAAGTGCTCTTAGGAACAACACCTGGGAGGGAAGGGGGAGGGAGGGAAGGAAGGAGAGAAGGAAGAAGAGAAAGAAGGAAGGTATGGAGGAAGGAAGCAGCATTGTGCAGAGGGCTGTGTCATACCGTTCCAACAGAGATTTCAGTCAATGTTATGGAAAGCTCTGCCACTGGGATGGCCCCTCAGAGATGGACTGAAATGAGGTTGATGCTCCAAGTCCTCATAACCTCCTTATCTGCAGGTTGAGTGTGTGTAACTTTAGGGCAAAAGATCTTCCTTCACCCGAAGGTAATTTGTGCAAATGGGTTTAGTCTGAGCTACAGTCAACTCTCATGGACCAGGCAAAAATGAATGTATCAGTCATGAACACAGAATCTGCTGGTTGTACCATATCCTCTCCTACATCTTTACCCAGGAAGAGCAGTCCAATTGACTGTCAACTATATCAAACTGGATATAAGAATCTATTGGCCCCTATAAGAGATAGAGACAGAAAAGATCCGCACAGGAAAAGGTCATGTAAAGACCGAGGAGAAACGAGAAGCTGCCACAAGCCAAGGAATGCCTGGAACCACCAGAAGCTGGATGAGGCAAGGAAGGATTTCCCTCAGAGCCTTTGGAGGGGGTGCGGTGCTGGCACTGATTGCAGACTTCTGACTTCTAAAACTGAGAGAATAAACATCTGTTGTAATTTTCAAGACCTGAGCAACGAATATGATATGTAATCAGCTCTCTATGCCTAAGAGAGGAAATAAGAAACGAATATCCTGAGAGAACAGTAACAAAGATTTAGATACTGCGTAAGGAAAGCACAGTAAGACATTCTGTGGTTATTTGTGAGTTCCTTAGATTAAGTTCAGTAATATTACATATTTTTCTCTAATTAAACATATGAAAGCCAGAGCATTAGTGAATATTTTTCAATAAGTTATTTTTATATAGCACATGAAAGATACACTAATAAATCTTCATAATGCATATTTAAGAATAACCTGGAAGAGAAACACACAAAATAAATGAGAACTGGACTCTGCTTTTGAAGCAGTGATACTAATTTTTGGTAGGCTAGGAGAAATAGAACAGGCTGCAGAGAGTTGATGGAATTTCTCCAGTGAAGACCACAGTCCCTTACTGCAATCAATGGCGATGTAAGAAGAGATTAAGAGTTGTTCTGAATACTCACCTGAATAGAGGCAGTGCTTTAAATACCCCAAAGTTACTGAACTGTGACTTCTCTGATCTTAGTACCAGCAGGGCAGCGTTTGTGTTTGAAGGGCTCCAGATTCATAGAGTGAATGATTGTGAATGTCATAGAGTGAATGAAAGTACAAACTCAAGTTCTCAATATCCCATGAAACAAGTACAGCAAGGTTGGGCGAAACTTAGGTCTACACTCCTTCTAGATTAGAGGGAGTGACCCACACATGCTCAAATCAGCAGCAAACTAGCCGATGGGGCCATGCTCTAATTTAATAATTTAGTATCACTTACCACCCTAATGGCATACCTTACAGTGGAGTGGCCCTGAGACATCACTGTGAGAGATTATTAAGACATGCACTAGGTGTTGAGAAACACCCACTGTAGTTTTGATAACACAATTTAAATTTTTTTAGATCAGCTTGAAAAAACAGACTTGCAGGTTTAGCTTAATCATTCTCCTGGGTTTTTATTGATAATTCCCCTCATTTTCAATTTTTGTTTCACAGCATTTGTAATTATTGTTAATTGACAAAGAATGCAGTAAAACAATATATGCAGACCCCATGTGCGGCATGATATATTAATAGTCACTGTTAGAACTGTAGTTAAGCTATTCTTTCTATCGTTTGCTTTACATATATGTACATATATACACACATATGGCATCTAATGTGTACTTACCTTTAACCAATAATGTAAATTTGCTGATTATTTTGCAATTTTGCTGTTTCCTTAAATTTTATGGCATTTGAATGTAATAGCATTTCATCACAAAGAGATTGAAATATCAAGACAGTAAAGAATTGATTTTTTTTTGGAAGAAATATTTCCCATTACAATTTCTTCAGATTACAGACTATACTGATTTAGAGACAAGTGAAATAACCATAGGATTTGAGATTTCCTCCCCTTGCCTGTGTTGGTCAAACTAATTCTTCTTCTTCTCCTTCTTCTACTTCTTCTTCTTATAATAATAATAATAATAATAATAATAATAATATATTATTATTATTATTATTATTGAAGGGCAGTTGACATATGGTATTGTATTAGTTTCAGGTGTAGATAATTGACTCAATGATTCTACACAGTATCACCATCTGCTTCACCATTACATCTATGTCTACTGTGCTCCAGATGTCTAATCATTTTTTTTTAATTTGAAACACATTTCACATATAACATTGTGTAAATTTAAGGTTAATTTAAATTTAAGTGAATTGGATACATTTATATATTGTAATATGATTGACCCTATAGCAGTAATTAGCACCTCTATCACATGACATAATTATCTTTTTAGTGGTTGGAATGAAGTTCTAGTCTCTTAGGAAGTTTCAGGATTATAATAAAATATTGTCTATTTTCACTAAGTTGTACATCAATCTTTATGAGTTACTTAGTAGTCATTGTAGGTTCGTACTCTTAAAAAACATCTGCCTTATCTCCCTGCCCTCATCTCTTGTAATCACCATTTTATTCTGTTTTTTTTTTATGAATTTGACATTTTTAGATTCCAAATATAAGTAATATCCTACTTCTCTCTCTGACTTACCTCACTTAGAATAATATACTCAAGGTCATCTATGTTGTCATAAATGGCAGGATGTCCTTTTTTCTCACAGAATAATATTTCATTATATATACATTTGACCCTAACATAACATGGGGGGGGGGGGCGGGGGCTACTAAGCTCTCAAACAGTTGAAAATCTGTGTATAACTTTTGACTACCCAGAGTAGCCTATTGACCCAAAGCCTTACCAATAACACAGTAGATTAACACATAAGTTGTAAGTTATATATATTACATTCTGTATTCTTAAAATAAAGTAAATTTTTAAAATTATTAAGATAATTAAGGAAAAGACATGTATAGTACTATTCTGTATTGATATATTTTTAAAAAATTGCTTTAAAGTGGACCTGTGTAGTTCCAACCGATGTTATTTAAGGGTCAACTGTATATAATACTTCTTGACTCATCCATTGATGGAAACAGGTTTTTTTCCCGTATCTTGGTTATTATGAATAATACTATGGGAAATATGGGAGTGCATATACCTCTTAAATGTCCTGTATTTATTTCTTTTGGGTATCTACCCAGAAATGGAACTGCTAGATCATACGGAAGATGTTTTTAATATTTTGAGGAACCTCCATATTTTTCAGAGTGGCTGCACCAATTTACATTCCACTAACAGTGCACAAGGGTTCCCTTTTCTCCATTTCCTTGCCAACACTTACCTACTGCTTTTTGATAATAGCCATTCTAAAAGGTGTAAGGTATCTCACTGTGATTTTGATCTGCATTTCCCTAATAATAAGTGATGCCAAGCATGTTTTCATGTACCTGTTGGCCATTTGGATGTTGTCTTTGGAAAAGTGTCTATTTAGTTTCTCTGCCCATTTTAAAATCAGATTTAAAAATTGCACTGATTGATTGCTATTGAGTTGTATGAGTTCTTTATATATTTTGAATATTAACCTCTTATCTGACATATAATTTGCAAAAATTTTCTCCCATTCAGTAGGTTGACTTCATTTTATTACTCCCTTGCCATACAAAGGGTTTTAAGTTTGATAGGGTTTCATTTGTTCATCTCTGCTTTTGTTTGTGCTTTTATTGTTATATCTAACAAATCATTGTTGATACCAATAGTGAGGATCGTTCTTCCTAAATTTTATTCAATAAATTTTTGGTACCAGGTGATATGTTTAACTCTTTGATTGGCTTCAAGTTAATTTCTGTGGGTAGTGTAAGATAGGTGTCTAATTTCATTATTCTGCTAGTATTTGTCCAGTTTTCCCAATATCATTCTTTGAGAAGAAGATCTTTACCCTATTAGGTGTTCTTGGCTCCCTTGTTGAATATTAGTTGACTATACATGTGCGGACTTAATTCCAGTTTCTCTATGTTGTTCTATTGGTCTATGTGTCTGTTTTTGCACCAGTACCATACTGTTTTTGTAATTGAGTCTAAAATTAGGAAGTGTGATACATCCTACCCTATTCTTTTCCTCAGGATTGTTTTAGCAATGTGAGATCTTTGGTGGTTTCATACAAAATTTAGCATTGTTTATCATTTCTATTTATGTGAAGGATGCTATTGTTATTTTGATGGGGATTGTATTGAATCTATAGAAGGCTTTGGGTACTGTGAACATTTTAACGGCATTCTTTTGATCCTTGAACACAGTATGTCTTTCCATTTTTGGTGTGTCTTTAATTTCTTTAAGCAAAGTCTGGTAGTTTTTGTTGTGCAGATATTTCACTTCCTTGGTGAAAGTTTTTACTGGGTATTTTATTGGTTTTGATGCTATTATGAATGGAATAGTTTACTTAATTTCACTTTTAGATGTCTCACTATTAGTGTATAGAGATGCAATGAATTCTATATGTTAATTTTATATCCTGCAACTTTACCAAAATCATGGATTAATTGCAACAGTTTTTGTGGAGTCGCTGGGATTTTCTGTGTACAAAATCATATCATCTGAAAATAGAGATATTTTTACCTCTTCCCATTCTGATAGCATTTTTTTCTTTATCTTGCTTAATTGCTCTGGCTAGAATTTCTAGTTCTATACTGAGAGGGGACATCCTGTCCTGTTACTCATCTTAGGAGTAAAACCTTTCCATTTTTCTGCATTGAGTATAATATTAGCTGTGGGTTTGTAATTTATGGCTTGTATAATGTTGAGATTGTTCCTTCTATACCCATTACTTCAAGGTTTTTATCATGGAATATGTTGCATTTTGTCCATTGCCTTTTCTGCATCTATTGAGATGATTATATGAGCTTTATCTTTCATTTTATTAACGTGATGTATTATCTTCATTGACTTGGTATGTTGAAGCATTCTTGCATCTCAGGGATAAATCCCACTCAGTTGTGGTGTATAATCATTTTATTTTTTTTCTTTTTTCTTGTTATTTCTTTTTATTTATTTTGATAGAGAGAGAGCATACAAGTGGGTGAGGGGTGGAGAGAGTGGATCCCAAGTGGGCTCCGGGCTGTCAGTGCAGAACACCAGGCAGGGCTCGATCTCACAAACCATGAGATCATGACCTGAGCTGAGATCAAGAGTCAGATGCTTATCTGACTGAGCACCAGGTACACCCCGTGTATACTCCTTTTAATATCTTAAGTTCAGTTTGCTAATACTTTAGGAGCTTTTGCATCTATATTTATCAGGGATATTAGTTTGTCTAATTGTTTCTGAGATTTGGATGAAGACACTGAAGACCATTTGGATCTTCTGTTTAAACCCAGCGCAGTTTCCATTAGGCCCTGCTCTCCCCTTTGCCATGGCTTCTGTATTACCAAGGTCTTGGACTGTGAAGTGTTTTTTAGGGTTAGTAATATGTTTATTTACATGATTTTTTTAAAATGAATTCTCTCGTGCTCTCCTACAGTTTGTGTTGTGTTTGTATTTCACATCATTGTTCTCACTGTATTCGTAGTACCCAGCACAATAACTAATTTGAAGTTCTGGCAATATTCCTCACACCTTAGGAATCTTCTTCATGCTAATTTTTTTCTTTTTATTTTACTTTCTCCTTTTTTTTTAATTAATGTTTCACGTTTTATTTAAATTCTAGTTAGTTAACATGTAATGTAATGTTAGTTTCCGGATTAGAATTTAGTGACTCATCACTTACAAAGCACCCAGTGCTCATTACAGGTGCCCTCCTAAATACCCATCATCCATTTAGCCCTTCCCTCCAGCAACCCTTCATTGATGCCAAGTTTTTCTAAACCTGAAATCATCGGCATCAGAATTACTGAGTTTCTCAGGTAAGATATAGAGGCGTGATCAACTATTAGATAGTAACATAGTAACTGTTAGCATTGTGTTTATATACAAATATTTGAGGAATCGGTAGTTTAAATTGGACTGACAAGGAAGAGAAAGAGATAGGATATTACATGCTCTAACTGGGGAGCTAGGATGTGGACCCAGGCAGTCTGACTACAGCCTGGAATCTCTACAATGTATCTCATGGTGTCTTGCCTCAGTCAGAATTTTTTTTTAAGTTTATTTATTTATTTTGAGAAACAGAGAGAGAGCATGCATGGACAAGCAGGGGAGGGTCAGGGAGAAGGAGAAACAGAATCCCAAGCAGTCTCCGTGCCATTAGTACAGAGCTTGATGCGCAGCTTGAACTCACAAACCGTGACATGATGACCTGAGACAGGATCAAGAGTCAGACGCTTAACTGACTGAGCCACCCAGGCACCCTTGTCAGATTTTGTTTTTGTTTTTGTTTTTGTTTTTGTTTTTTGAGATTCTGTGGATGAAGATGGATAGGCAGTCTGAAATCAAACAGAAATCCTCATCATTAGAGGTTTTTTTAAAGGTTTTATTAGCTTTTTAGTAAGGAACAGCCATTAGGTACAGAAACCAGATTTTCAAGTAGTGTAATTTCCTTTTCTGTTTTCTAACTTGCAGTATTATTTGCCAAAAGAATGAACCTGATTGGCAAAGTTCTCTAATACTATTTATAGAAAATCTGTGGTTCAACTCTATGAGACATTTGATATCATTAATATGACTTAAAAGGAACAGAATCTCCTATAGTAGGAATTGTTATTAGTGGGTCCTGATTATCAATCAGAGTCAATGAGAACTTCCTTGATTGTCAGCTATGTGCAGCTATATAATCTGGATCCAAAGAGAAAAATCAAACACTAAAAAGTAAAGCTTCCAAAGATTGCAATTGAGCTAAGATAGTAGGGTGTGCTTCAAATACATGTTCAAAAAGGAGGTGTTTTTTTTTTAATTGGAATGAATGACTTGCATCTAAATAGGGTTTCATAAAGTATAATTCAGAAATTACCTACATCAGAATTGTCACACCTGTAGTCTAACATGCCCCCAGTTATGTAATTCTGGCTGCACAGTGAAAACACCTAAAATTCTGAACTAGCGTCATTTCTGGGTTATCAAAGTGTTTAAACCCAATCAAAACAGGTCAAGACAACCACCAATAAGAGTTTTTAAGTGATTCAGGGGTGAGAATCAATATCTTGGTGTGTATATTGTTGGGTGGCAGAGATGCTATATTCTCTTTGCATTGTCAGCATGTACAGATGCTCCTTTACAATATTTCTTACAATATTAACTTAATTCTTAAGTACAGTCTCTCATTTTTCCTCTGGACTTGCCCTGTCTATCTCAAACCTGCCCCTAGTACCCCTCCAATGTTCCCCAAACTTGGGGGATTGTGTAACTTCCCACAATTAAACTTCAGAAACAAAATTCTAAATTTTCTCCTTTATTTCAGTAAAACAACACATGAATCATTAAGTTCTTTCCTTTTTCCCTTCTAAATATTTCTTTTTTTTTCCCCTCCATTTTTTTAATTTAAATTCTAGTTAGTTAACATATAGTGTAATACTGGTTTCAGGAGTAGAATTTAGTGATTCATCACTTATATCCAACACCCAGTGCTCATCATAACAAGTGCCTTCCTGAACACCCATCATTCATTCCCCACCCACGTCCCTCCATCAATCTTCATATTGGTCTCTATTGTTAAGACTATCTTATGGTTCGCTTCCTTCTCTCTTTTATTTCCTTCTAAATGTTTCTAAATTCCGTCTACTTGAGCTTCCCATGCTAATCAACAAATTTCTCATCTTGAAAATAGTCTCGATCGGTCTCCTTTGATAGATGTTCTTCTAAGAAACCACATTTCATCCAGAGTGGTTTTTCTGAAATGCAAATCTAATCATACTGTTCTCTGCTTAAAAGTTGCCAGCAGCTTCCAGTTTTCTAATCCCACCCCCCAGCATATGATCTAGGGAAGATTCTGATCTCTGGCCCTTTATATCTCCACAGCCTCATCTTCCACTTCATCTCTGGTTACTCATCGCCCACCCCTTAAGCCATCCTGATCGCATATTCAGCTGGGTCCAGTTCCTTGAGTGCACCTGTCAGCATTCACACACTTTGCTCTGTGGATGAGCTGCCTTTGCCTCAGCTCAAAATCATTGTAGGCTTCTCTGGCCAGCTCATTCTCGCCGGGTTATCGTACTGTCAGTTCCCATAGTACCACGTATTTCTTATATCATGGCACTTACCTCGTGCTATTGTAAATGCTTACTAAGGTTTCAATATTCCCAGCCAGTAGTTCAAGAGAAGGGTCTGTTTTTCTTTAGTTTTTTTTTTCATCTGCATATGGTTCTATTTCTCACACTTCAGTGAATAAAAACCAAGTAATGTTTTAAATGGCAAATCATAAAGATAATTAGGGTCTCAAAAGCTCCAGCACCGAATGATGACTATGGAAATCAGGAAGATGATGGTGGTAACAATTCATAATACTAATGGATAGCATTGTTGAGTGCTCACTCAATGGTGGCCCTTACACTAAGTGCTTTATGGTAACTATTGTATCATTATATCATATTATATCATGATAGTTATCATGGCAACCCTAAAATGTAGTTACTGTTATTCCAGTTTATAGATGAGGAAACTGAGGTTTGGAAACAGTATGTAATTCCTGCATGGTTCCAAAGCTAGTAAGTGGTAAAGTCAGAATCCAAATTGAAGCAACAGATTGCAGTCAGTAGTTGTCTCTACTGCCTTCAAGATAAGGACTAGGGCAGTAGTTACCAGAAATAGGAATTTTACAGATCAGTATAATTTTGTGTGTTTTTAATTTTTAATTTTTTTTTTTTTGAGAGAAAGAGACAGAGCATGAGCAGGGGGTGGGCAGAGACAGCGGGAAAGACAAAACCTGAAGCAGGCTCCAGGCTCTGAGCTGTCAGCACAGAGCCTGATGTGGGGCTCGAATCCACAAACCATGAGATCATGACCTGAGCCAAAGTCAGACACTTAATTGGGCCACCCAGGTGCCCAGATCAGTATAATTTTGAAATTTAAAAAGGGATTGGGGGGCCACCTCGGCTAAGTTTGTTTAGCAACTGATGGATTAACCAACTCGTGATTTCAGCTCCGGTTATGGTCTCACAGTTTGTGAGTTTGAAAGCTGGGACGGGCTCTGCACTGATAATGCCATCTCCTTGGGATTTTCTCTCACTCTCTCTCTTCCCCTCCTGCCTCCTCTATGCATGTGCGTATGCACACTATCTCCCAAAATAAATAAACTTAAAAAAATAAAAAAAAAATAATAATAAAGGGAACGGAGCACAAGAAATGACAAGTGATTATTAGTTGGTTAACCATTTTGCTTTTTACAATAGTTATCATCAACTATTCATAATTTCATACAAGTTCCTTTTTTCTTAAACTAAGCAATTAGAGAGACTACCTGGAAAAAGGCAATCCTTCCCGGTATAAGAAATTGGCAATCTTACTCAGTTCTAGGTACATACATTGTTCTTATATCACTGAAAATGTTAGATAAACATTTAAAGATATATTAGGATCCTGAGATACTCAAAATCTATGATAATTATGGTAAAGCATTTTGAAAAAAATCTATGAACCTAAAAAAATCTCAAACTTAGAAATTTTAAGAGCATGCTTTTTGTAAAAATGTTTTTTAATGTATTAAGTATAATTTATAATCTGCTGTTTGAGTCTAGGTTTACACTTTAAAACCTTAGTGGCAGAAATTCAAAAACTGCCTAGTCTATCACTATAATAAATGTGTGGAAGAAGTTCTATGTTAAATCTAGCACATTTGACAGTGGTATGTGCTGAGTGATTTTATGGATTTCTTTTCATTATAATAGATATGAACTTGTGGCCTTAACTACTAATTTTGGCAAATTATAGTAGTTTTCCAGTTATGGCAGTAATAATAAATTTCCTTCTTGAATATATTTATCTGAAAAAGTACAGTCCATTTAAAAAATACATTAAAGAGACAGCACTGTTGATTTATTCTAGTTTATAGAAAATGACATACATGCTCCATGAATAACTGTACTTTAAGATATAAACACTTTCAGCATTAAGAAATACCCAATACCTTGAATTTGTTGGGACCTCGTACTGGTACCTAAATTTTTCCAGTGGTAGCCCCAAACTAAAGGTCAGAGATGAGCCTTTCAGATCTAAAATTCTGAGGCCAGGTTGACGACTGAGGGTCAGTTGAGTTACCTTCCAGAAGAGACTGTCAGTATGTGTCTGTGGATGTGCAAAGGGATATTTTAATCCTAGGTTTACAACTCTGGGAAGTAATCGGGGGTAAGGGATAATAGTGGATGTTTAATTTTTGTGTCTGTTTTAAATAGAGGCGTTCTGAATGTGTTTGCCAGCAGAAAGAAGGAAGCCTGCAGAAAGGGGAGACTGAATATGCTAGAGAAAGGAGGATTGATGAAGCAAGGTCCCAAGAGAAGAGGTGGAGAGGGGTTCGAGATGATTGATAGAGGAAATGAGGGTGTCTCTGGGGAGTAAGAGGATTGATTGAGGAGATAAATTGGTACAAAATAAAGCCAGATGTTCAAAAAACAAATGTTATCCACCTTACACTTTCATGTAGGCTTTTTCCTGTTAAAATGCCTTGATCAGAAACTAGAGGTCAGGTTTTCCAGTAATGACCATCGTTGGTGCTCAACATACGGCATTCCTCCCATGCATACTAAGTTTTCTCTCTTAAGAGAGTCCCCAGAAAGAAAAGCAGGCTTAGTTTACACTAGATTCCACACAGTGTTGGGCTCATTAATTTATGAGGTGAGCATATGAGGGGACGTGGTAAACTGGTATAAATGTGAAAGAAGTGTACGGGTATGTTTGTTCTTTTCAATTCTTTACACTAGCCTTCACTATTTCAGCTGCTGTTTGCTAGGAGAAATATTTAAAAGTCATATGCATAAAACATAGGCACATCTCAGATATTCTAACTTTGTTTCTTTCAAATGGTTTTCCCCCCCAAGGAAACTTTTTTTTTTTTTTTTTTTTTTTTTTTTTTTAACAATTGAAGCCCAAAGTCTGAACTATTACCTTCCCACAGGCCTTGATGATGGCAAAAGCGATAGGAAAAGGGTCACGGCTAGGTAAAGGACTTGCAAGCACATTTGTTTGTGAGTTGAGGTTTGTAATAGGAAAAGCACGTTGCTGATCCAAGTTTTATTTTCATTATCTTGCATGCTCCCCACAGGAAGGCTTGATGAAAATACATTTAGGACAAAGACTTGTGTCTCTTTCAGCTGGATGTTATATAATTAACCCAAACTGTGGTGACTTTAAATGATAAACTTTTATTCTGAATATACTGTTTTTGCACAAGATTTAACACAACATTTTCTGGGATTATAAATATTTTTATAACAGTATTATACAAATTTTTACAAAATGTGTTTTATCAGGCTAGTTAATTTCCACAAAAGTGTCAAGAGAACATAATAAAGGGGAGAAAAGATCTTTTGTTCACAGAGCCAATTGGCCTTTCGCATGGATGCACACTGAGCATTTCAATAAAAGTATCCTAAACGCACGATCCAACAATCATACAGCACAACAAAAAAGACAGCTTTGTCAGACCACGCGGTAAACTCAACCGGCATCTATACAAGACAGTATCCCATTAGTCTCCGTGGAATTTCTTTGAGTTAACTATGTGAACTAGAAGTAAGGTAGATGAAATTATTGGTAAGCGTTATCTGAGTCTTTGAAATTCTGGAATTTATTCAACACTAGATACTTATGTTGTATTGATTTGCTGTTTACAGAAAGGTACACGGAATATTAGCAATATTAACATTCGGCTAATGGGAAAACAACCAAGTTCTAGATAACGATGAGATATTTTCAGCTGCGGGCACGTGAACTCATTCTATTCTACACTTAAAAAAGTCACAATGTCCGTTTTGTTTCACAAGGTCAAGCTGTCTACCTCTAGATTTCTTAGTGTCAGCTAACGATCAATGGAATAGTTTAGAGTTTTAAATTAAGACATAGAATTTAAGCTTTGGTGGAGAGAAAGGTTAAAATGAGATGTAAAATAGAAGAGAGCATCAAATAAGCAAGTAACACTTGGGTTGCAAAGGTCACTTAAAAGGGATACTGCCTATTTGAACCCAGTAAGGCCAGTTTTAAAGTTAATAAAAGGAATATTATAGGAAAACTTACAAATGGCAGCAACACTGTTTTGTTTTTTTTCCAAGTTAAGCAGTAACGCCTCAAGCATTAGAAACATGAAAAAAGATCATACTAAAATCTTATAGGCCCAGGACCTAAAAATCTCTTCAATCAAACTTGCTAACTATGTCATGTTAAAAACCTGTTACAAATATGGACCACGATTGGTGTTTGGCAGTAATGCTGGTTGTTCAAATGAAGAAAATATAAAGAAACCATTAATGCAAAAATCATTCCTGTTACTCAACACCAACGTAAGACTTACTTTGATTTTGTTTTAATGGCAAACTACATGAAACTGGATGAGTAGAGCCAAAATTAAATAAACCTAAGAGTCTAAAAGCTTTTTTTCTTGATCTCTTATATTGGTTAGTCTTTGAAAACCAGTATTTATAACAGGCTATTTAAGTTCTGGATGACAATTAGAACTCACAGAAAAATCCTAAATTAAATATAACAGTGTGATGGAATGAGTGTTACTGTCTTTGAAAAAATGCTAAACGTATGAAGGCCAGTATTAGGCATGAGAACAATTTTTAGTCAGAAAGCACGTTCTTACCCAATTTATCACCATGTATGTGGGTCTCATAATATAGGTTTGTTTTATAACAGAAAAAAAAAAAAGGATCATAGCAAGACTCGTGCACGTAAATATATTTTGATGGCAAATGGAATCAATAGGACCCTGCCAAGAGATGCCAAGGTTAACTGTGATGGAGGCAACAATAATGCAGTTGATGAAAACATACTATTTCAGTGACATTAGCCATGAAAACATATTTAATAGATTTGAAGGATAATTTTAAGGTAGTTTGTTGTATGCTGGAAGCAATTCAGTTGTTTTAATGTGCATCATATATACACACGAACTAACATAATTTGATATTTTGATATCCCCTTCCCAACACTTTCATGACCTAAAATAGTCTAGCAAAAGTTAACAAGAAGTTTTAAATATTTAATTAACAAACAACATGATTTAAACATAGTGTTACTAGAGTGAGAAGTTCCGTATTTTTTTAAATCACTTTGGTGTTTTCTAAAATGTCAATACCAGTTACAAATGAGACTACAAAATCACAACAATGAGATAGAAATGGTAACTGATGTCAACTCCTAGAACAATAGCTGGCAAAGTGATTCCATTCCCGTCCCCCCCATTTATAAATAAAAAATAGTTTAAATAAGGAAATATACACAAATGGTACCTAGGGTATACTGGTGGTGAGAGGGAATGACAAATGTATGCAGAGCTAAAAACAAAACAAATGTCTTTTAAGCTATGCTAAAGACGTGGTTATGTCTTTGATATGCAGAGCATATTAAAGCATGCTGGATAATGTTAATAAGATTTTGACTTAAAAATGACGTATAAGAAAATTTCCAGCATATACACACACCAGAATTTGGCATGTTCAAAATAAGAACAAATGCATTTTGCCATAAAAAATATCTGCACACTTCTAGCCTTCGGCAGAATTGCTCACTTTAACTAGAATTACACATTCATTGGTTTTACCCTTTCTTCAAACACTGTTGACTCTTGAAAATTATTTTGAAAAGCATAAATAATCATCTACCATATTACTCTATAATGAAATATTTGATTTACTATACTAATCATTTTCACCAATGAGGCTGTATAAAAACAATTTTGATTATTCACAATCAAGTATTCATGTGTATACAGATTCAAGGTTTCCTATTTGTTCAGATTGTTATAAAACCCTCAGCAAACTGCACGGAAATTTTGGTCAAGTGATCATACCGCTTAAAATGGAGGGACAAAAGCAGCAGCAGCAGAAATGTTTGGATTTTATGCGCTACTATTCAAACGAACAAAGAGGAAACCTAGTATGAATCTTCATTGAGAACATATATGTACTCTTCAAAAAATAAATGTGTCAAATCTGATTTATGTACTTAAAATATCTGTACATAGGTTTTCAGGCAAAAGCACGAGTCTGTATAAAATCCATTAATTCCCATTTCACCATTTCCCTAACCCAATCATTCGGCATTGACATCGCACAGTATATTCAGAGTAATTGAACGACATTTGTAAAGATGACTTAAGTGCATTCCACTGCAAGGTTCAGAGTCTTACATAACAATAATGTCACTCAGTTAACTTTTCAAAGGACTATACTCTACAGTAAGAGAAAAACAAAAACCGAAAGTTAAAATAGCAGCAGCATCATGCAAAATACCCTTGGTAACCAAAGTTCATTTATCACGAGAAAAAACGTTTTCCCCTCCCCCCAACAAGTTTCTCTTAGAGCTTTTTGAAATATCTGGCTAGCACTACATAACTTTACTGTGAACAAAAGAAACATTACATCGAAGCATTTATTAAGGGCTTACATTTATGAGGAGATAGGTAACATATTCAAATTGCACCTTCAAGCACCTTTAGTTTAATAGTTTCTTAGTTATTGTTTTCAAACACCAATTCATTCTCTCAGCTAAACTTAATTGGTCATCATTTGTGTTACATTTTTGGCAGAGAAGCCATTCTTCATAAGGCATTTTATTTATGGCAAATTTTTTTTTGTAGAAAATTAGCCATTATTTCTATTTCAACAGATTACACCAATCTCTGTTTTGTTTTGTTTTTTTCAATAACCATTACTCAAAGCAGGAAATAATTTTTAACAGAAGAATACGTGAAGGCAAAAATAACTCCATTTTTTCCTCTACAGATTTTCTTGGTAAAAGAACGAGAATTGCAGCAGGTCAAAATTCCATGTCAAGGTCAAGACAATTTGTATGATTCATAAACAGTATGGGGAGCCCTTTTACATGTAATCACCAACAATGCAACGACAAACTCTCAAATCTTCCAATAGAGCATGTATAGAATTTTGCTTTGATGTTATACATAGATGATGCAGCATTCACACAAGTTCAAGGATCTGATACCCTGACATGCAGCCAGTGGGTGTCATATGAGTCTGCGCCTTACATTTATGCCATGGTATGGGCCCAGCTAGTGTTCTGCTGATTCCACAGTTGACCCTATTTTAATGCGACCAAGGGCTCATGTTTTGGCAGGGTCTGGAGTTTAATTATGCAGATTTAGTTTTAGAAGGTCACAACTGGCAGTGTCTGCTGCCAGATAAAAGCCAAAGTAGTACAAACTGGACGCCAATGATGGACCACAGGGAGGGATTCAATCCAGAAACACCACCACAGTCAGTATAATCCTCCTGTTGGAAAGAAAAGGAAAAAGAAAAATCCTGAGGAAATACTCAGTATGAATCTTTTGGAGCACCCACGTATAGTCCACTTCTGAACTCACCTTACAAAAGTGCTTTAGTTTGAATCCAAATAAATTACATTACCCTAAAGTTTATAGTTCAACGTTCTGAACAAAGCAATTTCTCTAGTACTGTTTCAAGAATGCCTTACATTTTGAGTTGCAGATTCTGATGATTAAGAAAGAAAACACATTAACAAAAAACGCTGTTTAGAGTAATAAACTAGTTGCAAAAAAAAGGACAAAAAACAAAACAAAAACTTCCATAGTACCAGATATTCTTCTTATATATTCATGAACATAAGTAAAAATAAAATTTACTAGCAGATTTTATAATTCCCAAGAATTATGATTTTAGCAATGAGGCTCAATAAGGCAAAGTTTGGGACAGGTAAAATCAATTTAAGAAACACACTTCTCTATTTTCCATATCCCTTATATCCAATTTCAAAGGTGAACATACCATACTGCACATGTAGCATCGGGACCTTCACCAAAATTAAAAATAATAATGTATTTGAACCACACCTGAAAGGACACTCTAAGAACATATTCAAAATAAAGAGCTAAGCTAGCAAGAGATGCTTGTCTAGTTTCCAGAACCATGAAATACCAGCAATTGACATTTGCATGCCCCATGGTCTAGTGATGGCTCATGAAGTCATTAAGTTCCCTACTATTGGAAAAATTATCCTTTATTTTTTATTCCTAGGTTCTGTATTCTGTAACTTTTTCTACATCCTTAATTCCCTTTAATTATTGAATTTCATAAAAGATGATTAGGAGAGGGGTGCCTGGATGGTTCAGTCATTTAAGCATCTGACTCTTGATTTCAACTCAGGTCATGATCTCATGGTTGGTGGGATCGAGACCCACCTCCACAGCATGGAGCTTGCTTGGGATTCTCTTTGTCCCATTCTTTCTGCCATCCCCCACATGCCTGCATTCTTTCTCCTCTCAAAATAAATAAATTAAAAAAAAAGATGTTTAGGAAAGTAATTAGATATGATTTTTTTCTTACAGCCTTCACTATGCCAAGGTGCATCTTCCAATAATCAAAAGAATAGGCTACGTGAGTAAAGAACTGAGTAAAATGTTCAGAATAATTTCACAGAGACTCTGAGCTGGTTTGGCTTGTTTTCCTCACTAAGGTTTAATACAGTACTTGCCACCCAATAAATAAAATTTCTTTGAGTTGCATTTTCAGGCAGAATGCTTTTTCTGTTTGTTAAAGAGATGTCTAAAAGAAACAAAATCCATTACGAAAAATTTATTTTTCATAATCAACTAAATATAAGGCAAAACATAAAATAATGATCAATTCTTGGCCCTCATTGTACTTGACTTGTCAGGAGCATTTGGCAATGTAGAATATTCTCCCCTTGCAGTATTTTCTCATGTATATTTGCCTAACGCTTTTGGTTTCTCCCAAACTTGTTGGGGGTTCATCTTGCTCTCTTTGGCTCAACATGCCTCTCTTCATGCTCTCTACGTGACAGACTTTTCCAGGGGTTCTTTTTATTTACACTTTCTTCCTAGGTAATGTAATCTGGTCCTATAGCTTTAAATTCCACACATCTGTTAATAACTTCTACTTTTATCCTTTTTAATAGGAAATGATTTTTGCTTTTTTGTGTTTTCATTTTTTTCTTTAAAGTATGAGTTTCAGTTTAAATGGACAAATAAAATTGTAAGATATTTCAAGTGTACATTTAGGTGATCTGATATACCTAGACATTGTGAAAAGATAACCCCTTCCCCCATTAAATAACATTTCCATTATCCACATATTTATCATTTTCCCCCTTTGGTGACAATATTTAATTTCACGGCGTTATCAACTGTAAGTCATCACATTTTATTAGATCTTCAGAGTGTATTCATAGTATAGCTGAAAGTTTGTACCCTTTTACCAAACTCTCCCTATCTCCCCTTAGGTACTGGCAATTACTTTTCTACTCTTTGTTTCTATGAATTTGATTAAAAAAAATTTTTAACATTTATTTGTTGTTGAGAGAGAGAGAGAGAGAGAGCAAGAGAGAGCATGAGCACGGGAGGGGCAGAGAGAGAGACACACAGAATCCGAAGCAGGCTCCAGGCTCCAAGCTGTCAGCCCCGAGCCCGACACGGGGTTCGAACTCATAAACCATGCGATCATGACCTGAGCCGAAGTCAAGACGCTCAACTGACTGAGCCACCCAGGTGCCCCTATGATTTGATTTTTTAAAAATAGAATCCATATATAAGTAATGTCATGCAATATTTGTCTTTATCTAGCTTGTTTCATGTAGCATAATGCCCTCAAGGTCCAACCATGTTGTCACAAATGGCTGGCTGTCCTATATATCTATCTATATAACACTTCTATATCCATTCATCTGTTGACGGACACTTAGGTTGTTTCTATATCTTGGCTATTGAAAAAATGTCTCAGTCAACATAGGAGGGTTTATGACTTTTTCTGGAAAAAAAATTTTAATGTTTGCTTTT
Organism: Panthera tigris; assembly: GCF_018350195.1. Taxonomy (NCBI): domain Eukaryota; kingdom Metazoa; phylum Chordata; class Mammalia; order Carnivora; family Felidae; genus Panthera; species Panthera tigris. The sequence goes on from NC_056661.1 coordinate 85,433,600, forward strand.
GAGAGAGAGTGCAAGTGGGGGAGGGGCAGAGAGTGAGAGAGACACAGATCTGAAGCAGGCTCCAAGCTGTCAGCACAGAGCCCAATGTGGGTCTAAACCCAGGAACTGTGAGATCATGACTTGAGCTGAAGTTGGATGCTTAACTGACTGAGCCACCCAGGGGTCCCTATGTCTTTTCTAATTAGTGTTTTCGTTTTCTTCAACTCTAAGTGAATACTTAGAGTTGCTGATTCATACAGTTGTATTTCTAATTTTTTGAGGAACCTCCATACCAGTTTTCATAGTGGTCCCTCACACAGGATTCCCATTTTCCACATCCTTGCCATAATGGTGATCTCTTGTCTTTTTGATAATAGCCATTCTAGCATGTGTGAGGTGATATCTCATTGAAGTTTAGATTTGCACGTATCTCCTAAGTGATGCTGAGCCTCTTTCACGTATAGACATAAGATGGATATACTGCAGGTTCAGTTCCAATTGTAGATATCGAATAAAGTGAATATCTCAATAAAGCTACTCAAATGATTTTTTTGGTTTCCCAGTGCATATAAAAGTTATGTTGATACTATAGTGTAGTCTCTTAAGTGTACAATAGCCCTGTGTCTAAAAAAGTACATACCTTAATTTAAAAAATATTTTGGTGCTAAAAAATGCTAATCATCATCTGAGCTTTCAGGGAGTCATAATTCCGCCCCCCCCCCCACCACTGCCCCGGTCAAGGGTCTTGCCACAATTGATGATGGCTGCTGACTGATGAGGGTGGTAGTTGCTGAATAGCTATTGCAATTTCTTAAAATAAGACAACAAAAAGTTTGCTGCATTGATGGATGCTTCCTTTCAAGAACAATTTCCCTACAGTCTGGGATGCTGTTTGGTAGTATTGTGCCCACAATAGAACTTCTTTCAAAATTAAAGTCAATCCTCTCAAATCCTGTTGATGCATGATCAACTAAGTTTACGTAGCATTCTGACTCCTCTGTTGTCATTTCAAAAATAGCCACAGAATCTTCACCACGAGTACAACATTCTATTTCCAGAAACTACTTTGGTTCATCCATAAGAATTAAACCTTCATTCATTCAAGTTTTTAAAAAAATTTCTTTAAATTCAAGTTATTTACCATACAGTGTTGTCGTGGTTTCAGGTATAGAACACAGTGATTCATCACTTCCTTGTAACACACAGTGCTCATCCCAACAAGTGCCCTCATTAATGCCCATCACCCATTTAGCACATTCCCCCAACCCCCGCCTCTCTCCAGCAACACTCAGTTTCTTCTCTGTATTTAAGAGTCTCTTATGGTTTGCCTCCCTGTCTTTATCGTATTTTTCTCCCCTTCCCCTATGTTCATCTGTTGTGTTTCTTAAATTCCACCTGAGTGAAATCATATGATAGCCGTGTTTCTCTGACTTATTTCACTAATCATAAGATGCTCTAATTCCATCCACGTTATTGCAAATGGCAAGATTTCATTCTTTTTGTTCTCCAAGTGGTATTCCATTGTGTGTGTATGCATATATATGTGTGTGTGTGTATATGTATATATATGCCACATCTTCTCCATCCATTCAAGTTTTATCATGAGATTGCAGCAATCCAGTTACATCTTTAGCCTCCACTTGTAATTCTAGTTTTCTTGTTGTTTCTACCCCGTCTGCACTTACTTCCTCTACGGCATTCTTGAACCACTCAAAGTCATCTATGAGGGTTCAAATCAACTTCTTCTAAACTTGTTCATGTTGATATTTTGGCTTCTCCCTTGAATTGTGAATGTTCTTCATAACATCTAGAATGGTGAATCCTTTCCAGAAAGTTTTCAATAAAGTTTTCCCAGATCCATTAGAGGAGTATCTGTGACAGCTATAGGCTTACAAAATGTGTATTTCCTAAATAACAAGACTTGGACAAGTGGAAATTACTCCTTGATCCATGGGCTGCAGAATGATGTGTTAGCAGGCATGAACACAACATGTATCTCACTATACATCTCTGTCATAGCTCTTGGGTGACCAGGTGCATTCTCAGTAAGTAGTCACATTTTGAAAGGATTTTTTTCCCCGCAGTAATAGGTCTCAACAGTGGACTTCAAATATTCAGTAAACCATGTTGTAAACAGATGTGCTGTCATCCAAGCTTTGTTGTCCATTGATAGAGAACACAGACAAAGTAAATCAAGCCTAATTCTTAAGAACCCTAGGATTTTCAGAAGGGTCAATGAGCAGTGACTTCAACTTCAAGCCACCAGCTCATTAGCCCCTAACAAGAGATACAGTCTATCGTTTGAAGATAGGTGTTGACTTCTAGTCTGTAGCTATGAAGGATTTAGATGGCATCTTGTTTCAACAGAAGGCTATTTCTTCTACATTGAAAATCTCTCACTTACTGTAGCCATTTTCATTAATTACCTACTTAGATCTTCTGGATAGCTTGCTGTTTTACCTTATACTGTTATGTTATGGAGCTGGCTTCTTCACTTCAATCTCATGAACTAACCTCTGCTAGCTTCAAACTTTTCTTTGGCAGCTTTCTCCTCTCTCCCAGCTTTCACAGAAAGGAAGAAAATCAGGGCCTTGATGTGGATTTGGCTTCAGCTTAGGTAATGTTGTGGTTAGATTGATCTCCTATGCAGACCCCTAAAACTTTGCCTTTTTTTTTTTTTAACCATTTGTGTGTTCACTGAAATAGCACTTTTACTTTTAATTTCCTTTAAGAACTTTTCCTTTACATCCACGACTTGACCAAATGTTTTGCACAAGAGGCCTAGCATTCAGCCTTTGGCCTTTGACATAGCTTCCTCGCTACCTTTTAAGGTAAGAGACATGTGACTCTTCCTTTCACTTGAACACTTAGTGACCAGTGTAGGGTTACTAAGTGGCCTCCTTTCAAGATCATTTTGTCTCAGGAAATAGCAAAGCCCAAGGAGAGAAAAGGAGCTGGGGAAATGGCTGGTCGGTAGAGCTTTCTGAACACAAATAACATTTCTTAAGTGTGTTGTCTTAAATGGGTGTGGTTTGTGGTGCCCCCAAACAATTAGAATGGTACTATCAAAAACACTGTGAAAATCGTATGTGACACAAAGACACCAGTGAGCAAATGCTGTTGGAAAAATGGCACAAATACATTTGCTTGAGGCAGGGTTGCCACAAACCTTCAATTTGTTAAAAAAAAAAAAAAATGCAGTATCTGTAAAGTGCAATAAAAGCAAAGCACAGTAAAATAAGGTGTGCTTGGACCTGTTTCCCATTCATAGGGATTTGGGAAAAATTCTACTCAGATTCTCTGTCAACTCTTTAATCAGATTTCTTTTGATATTATCTGACTTGATTTCTTTATACATTTGGGATACTGGTCGCTTATCAGATACATAATTTGCAAACAGTTCCTCCCATTTTGTGTATAGCCTTTCAAGTTTATTGGTTTCCTTTGCTGTGCAGAAACTTTTAATTTTGATGTAGTCCCATGTTGATTTTTGCTTTTCTTGCCTTTGCTGTTGGGATCAAATTTAAAAAAAAAAAAAAAGAAAAGAAATAGTTGTCAAAACCGATGTCAACAAGATTGCTTCCTAGGTTTTCTTCTGGGAGTTTTATGGTTTCAGGTCTTACATTCAAGTAGTTAATCCATTTTCAGTTGACTTTTGTTGACAGTGTAAGATAGTGGTCCATTTTTATTCTTTTGTGTGTGGGCTTTCAGTTTTCCCAGTACTTTTTTTTTTTTTTTTTTTTTTAAATTTTTAGAGAGAGGGAGTGCGAACAGGGGAGAACTGCAGAGGGGGAACGAGAGAGAGTCTAAAGCAGACTTCATGCTTAGTGTGAAGCCCAACATGACCCTGGGATAATGACCTGAGCTGAAATCAGGAGTCAGATGCTCAACCTACTGAGCTACCCTGGTGCCCCATCAGCACTATGTAATGAAGAGACTGTTCTTTCCCATTATACATTCTTGGCTCCTTTGTCGTAAGTTAATGGAACATACATACGTGGGTTTACTCCTGGGCTGTTTTGTTACATTGATCTGTGTGTCTGTGTGTGCCAGTACCACACTGTTTTGATTAATGTATTTGTATAATATAGTTTCATATCAAGAAGTGTGATGTCTCCAGCTTTGTTCTTCTTTCTCAAGGTTGCTTTGCCTGTTACGGTTTTGTGGTTTCATACATATGTTAGAATCATTTGTTGTATTTCAGTGAAAAATGTCATTGAAATTCTGATAGGAATTGCAATGAATCTGTAGATTGCTTTGTATGGTATGCATATTTTAACAATATTCTTTTTTTAAATATTTATTTATTTTTGAGACAGAAACAGAGCATGAGTGCGAGAGGGGCAGAGAGAGGGAGTCACGGAAACTGAAGCAGGCTCCAGGCTCTGAGCTGTCAGCACAGAGCCTGACGTGGGGCTTGAACCCACCAACAGTGAGATCATGACCTGAGCCAAAGTCAGATGCCCAACTGACTGAGCCACCCAGGTGACCCCATTTTAACAATATTCTAATTCATGAGAACTAGTATCTTTCCCTTTATTTTTCAAGTTCTTTTATGTTATAGTTTTTAGTGTTTACCCCCTTGGTTAAATTTACTAAGTATTTGATTTTTTGGCAAAATTATAAATGAAATTATTTTAACAACTTCTGTTAGTGTATAAAATAGAACTCATTTTTTACATTTTTTTAATCTTGCAATTTTACTAAATTTATTTGAATAAGTGGATTTCTTAGGGTTTTCTATATACAATATCATACCATCTGCAAATAGAGATAATTTTTTCTTTTGCAGTTTGGATGCCTATTATTTTTCTTGCGTATTTGATCTGCCTAGAACTTACAGTACTACGTTACAGAAAGTGGCAAGAATGGGCATCCTTGTCTTATTCATGGCATTAGAGGAGAAGCTGTTAGTTTCTGGTACTTGGCTGTTAGCTTCTTCTAATTTTACCATTGTGAATGATAGCTGTGAGCCTTTATTTTGTTGAAGTACAGATCTTATATACCAACTTTGTTAAGGGTTTTTAATCACGGCGGATGTTAAATTTTGCAAGTGCTTTGTCTGCATTTATTGAGATCATACGATTTTCTTTTCCCCTTCACTTTATTAATGTGGTTCACACTGGTTCATTTGTGAATGTGAAACTGTCCTTGCATCCCACTTAATCATGGTATATGGTTTAGTGTTGTTGGATTCAGCTTGCTAACATTTTCTTGAGGATTTTTGCATCTAGGTTCTTCAAAGATACTAGCCTGTAACTTTATTCTTGCAGTGTTCTTGTCTGGTTTTGGTATTATGGTAAGGCTGGCTTTGTCAAATGAGCTTGAAAGTGTTCTCTCTTGCTATATTTTTGGAAGAGTTTGAGAGGGATTGGTATTAATTCTTCTTTGAATGTTCGTTTAACTTACCAGTGAAGCCATCTGGTCTTTGGCTTCTGATTGTCGGGAGGTTTTTGATAGCTGATTCGATCTGCTTACTAGTAATGGATATGTTCAGATTTTCTATTTCTTCATGAATCACTCTTGATAGGCTCCATATTTTTTAAGAATTTATCAATTTCTTCTAGAGTTCCCAATTTTTGCCATGTATTGTTTATATAGTAGTTTCTTATCATCTTCTATATTTTGTGATAACAATTTTAATGTCTTTTTTTCATTCCTAGTTTTATTTTAATCCTCTTTTCCTTGGTAAGTCTAACTAAAGTTTTTTCTTTTCAAAAAAAAAAAAAAACCAGTTCTTAATTGCAATGTATTGTATTGTCTTTTTGGTTTCTATTTCACTTATTTCTGCCATGATTTTTGTTATTTCCTACCTCCTAGCATTAGGCTTCATTTGCTATTAATCCTTGAGGTGTAAATTTATTTAAGATGTTTGTCTATTCTTAATATAGGTGTTTATCACTATAAACTTTCCTCTTAGAACTGCTTTGCTGCTTGCCAATAGTTTTGGTTCAGTGTATTTCCATCTTCATTTGTCTCATTTGTGTGTGTGTGTGTGTGTGTGTGTGTGTGTGTGTGTAATTTCCCTTAGGATTTCTTCTTTGACCCATGACTGTTGAGTGGCATATTGTTTAATCTCCACATATTTGTGAATTGTACAGTTTTCTTTATATTGTTGAGATCTAGTTTGATACAACTGTGGCCAGAGAAGATGTTTGCTAGGATTTTAATCTTCTCAAATTTATTAAGGCTTTTTTGGTGATTTAACATATGTTCTATCGTGGAAGATGTTCCATGTTCATTTCAGAACAAAGTGTAGAATGCTGCTTTTGGATAGAATGTTCTGTAAGTGTCACTTAAATCCATGTGATCTAATGGGTTATTTAATTCCAGTGTTTGCTTATTCATTTTCTGTCTGGATGATCTATCCATTGATGAAAGTGGGCGACTGAAGTCTCCTGTTTAGTATTATTACTATTACTATATCGCTGCCTACTTCTCCTGTTAGGTCTGTTAATATTTGCCATACTATCTTTAAGCCCCTTTATATCAGGTGCATAAATATTTCTAAATGTTATATCCACTTTTGACTGAACCCTTTATCAATATATAATGATTATGTCTCTTAGTACAGTTTTTGTCTTGAGGTCTTTTGTGTCCAGGTATAGCTACCCCAGCTTTCTTTTGATTTCCATTTGCATGGAATATATTTTTCTATCCATTTACTTTCATATATTTTAAGGTGTGTGTCCTTAAAGCTGAAGTGTGCGGTTTTGATTTGTTTTCCCTAATGACTAGTAATGTTGAACATCTTTTCATGTAGCTGTTGGCCATTTTGATGTCATCTTTGAAAACACATCTATTTAGTTTTCCTGCCCATTTTTTAATTGTTTTTTTTAAACTTTAATGAGTTCTTCAAATATTCTGGATATTAACTCCTTTTCCTATACATGGCTTGCATTTTTTCCCTCATTCTGTAGGTTGCCTTTTCATTTGGTTGTTTCTTTGTGGAGAAGCATTCAAAGTTGCCATAGTCCCATTTGTTAATTTCTGCTTTGGTTTTTTGTGCTTTTGGTATTGTATCCAAAAATCATTGACAGGACCAATGTCAAGGAACTTCTTTACTACTTTGTCTTCTAGGATGTTTTTTAGTATCAGGTCTTATATTAAAGTCTTTGATCTTTTCTGAGTTAATTTTTGTGAGTGGTATAAGATAGGGGTCCATTTTCATTGCCCTGCATGTGTTCACTTTTTCCAGCACCATTTGTTGGTGACTATCCTTTCCCAATGGGGTGTTCTTGGCTTTTGTGCTGAATATTAGTTGACCATATACATGTAAGGGTTTCCTTCTGGGCTCTCTTCTATTCCACTAGCCTATGTGTCTATTTTTGTGCCAGTACTATACTGTTTTGATTACTATAGGTTTATTGTATAATCTAAAATCCAGAAATCTGATACCTGCAGCTTTTTTCTTTTTCCTCAGGACTATTATGGTATTTTGAATCTTTTGTGGGTCCATATGAATTTTAGAATTATTTTTTTCTATTGCTGTGAATGCTGTTGGCATTTTGATGGGGGCTACATTGAATCCATAGCTGTCTTTGGGTGGTACGGACATTTTACAATATTAATATCTATTTATGCTTGTGTTCTTTTTTCAGCAAAGTCTTGTAGCTTTCACTGTGCAGCTCTTTCACTTCCTGGAAGTTACGCCTAAATACTTTGGTTTGGATGCTGTTGTGAATGGGATAGTTTATTTCTTTTTCAGATGTTTTATTATTAGTGTATAGAAATGCAACTGATACTTGTATGTTGATTTTTGTATCTTGCAACTTTACTGAAATTACGGATTGCTGCCAACAGTCTTTTGAGGGAGTCTTTGGGTTTTTCTGTATACAGAACCATCTTTTCTGTCAATACTGGCAGCTTTACTTCTTCCTTCCCTATTTGGACCCCTGTTATTTCTTTGTCTCACCTATAATTCGAGCTAGGGCTTCCACACTATGTTGAATGAGAGCAGTGCTCATCTCTGATCTGAGAGTTAAAGCTCCACATTTTCTTCCACTGAGTATAATGTTAGCTGAGTGTTCGTCATATATGGCCTTTATTAGGTTGAAGTATGTTCCTCTATACCCCATCTGACCAAGGTTTTTATCATGAAATGATGTATTTTGTCAAAGGGTCTTTTTTAAATCTATTTATGTCATTTTTATCTCTTATGTTATTACTGTGATTTATTACATTCAGTTCTTTGACTTTTTTGTACTTTTTAATATTTTCTCTTTATTGAAGTTCTTATTTAGCTTTTGCATTTTCCTCCTGACTTTGGTGAGCATCTTTATGACCATTATTTTGAACTCCTTTAGGGCTGTTGGTGGAGTTTTATCTTGTTGTTTTTAAAAGTTTTCTGTTTTCTGTATCTTCGTTTTCCTGGACTCTGTGTTGGTTTCTGTGCATTTGAAAAAACACACCACGATTCACAGGCTTGAAGTGGCTCCCAATAAGTGGGGGGTGTGCCTTTAACTGTCTGTGTCCCATTGGGGATGATCTCATTCAGCACCTGGATGCAGGCTGATTGGAGGCAGAACCCTGAGGCAATAGTTTTTGAGGTATGTAAATAGACCCACCCCTTTTAGGGTATGACTAAGAGAAGAACATTTTAGTTGGCCTTCACTGTGCCGAACCCTGGGGGAATTTACAGTTAAGAACTGTGTATTTGCCACTGTCCCCCAATACCCAAGAAGATCAGCTCTACTGGCCACCATGGCCAAGTGATAAAGGGAGGTGTTTTTTGGGCAGCAGTCTTAAAAGCCAAATGCCAAATGGATCCACAAGCTCCTTCGGAGACAGACCAGTGACTTGGAGTATGTCACAGGGTCAAAGTGGAGGCATGGCCCACTGCCTTCCTCTGTGTCTAAGGAGGCCTGCAGTCAGCCTCTAAATGTGTGCTAAATCAGAGAAAGACTGGGCATAGGGCATTGATGTTTGGTCCATCTTCTCTAAGCCTTGGAAGGAAAGCTACAGTGAGTCCTCGGGAGCCTGTTGACAATTGTTTCTTTGCTATGGTCTTGTCCCCCTATTAGACTTTCAGAGATAGTTATTGGGGACACTGTACTTTGCATGGAAGTCTTAAAATTCCACTACTTGGTATTCAGACCAAACCCTTCATTCCTCAAGGAAGAGCTAAGAGTTAAAAATTCCCTCCTGATTACACGCTGCTATGCCAGAGGTAGGGATTATGGGGATAGTGTGTCTTAGCACTTCCTACCTGTTTCAATGTGGTTGTTTTCTCATTCACCCAATACGTATGGGTCATTCACCTCGTTTCTCCATTTTTTTTTTTCCAGAGGAAAGTGCTTTGTTTATAGTTACAGGTTTAGCGGGTCTGTGATATAGAGTGAGTTTGGCACTCCCATGTCACCATCTTGGACCAGAACTGCAAAAACTCACACTTTGTATCTTCAGACCTGAATTCTCCTGTGACCTCTGCAGGGATTGAGCTCTGCCGCCTCTCCTCTCTGATGCCTCAGAAAGGCCCCAAATTTGCCCAAAGACACTATTTTTTCTGAACGATACTTCTAGGAGAAGTGGATCAGGGCAAAGACAAGTCATCTGTGATCCCTCCCCGCCCCTCGTTTTCAAATGTAATCCACCAGCACATCCTCTTAACTTTAGCTTCCAAATAGATCTCCAAACTTACCACTTCTCACTATCTCGTGTCTTAGTCACCATCGCTTCTGGCCTAGACTCCTTCAAAAGCTGCCTCTCGTGTCTCATGGCTTCTACTCTTGCTTTTTCACAAATTTTTTTAACCCAAAAACAGTCTCCTTAAAAGCATAGGTCAAAAATTTTATCCCTCTCAGAACAAAACCCAAATGGCTTAGCACGGCCTACAAAGCCTTATGTAGTCCAGAGCTTGGCGGCTTCTCTGTCTTCTAGTATTCCTCTCCCCACCCCTACAACTCACTCGGCTCCAATAACACTGTCTGTCTCTGCAACAGGTCAAGGTGTGTACTGTCCCAGGGACTTCACACTTGGTCTTCTCTTGGTTCTAATAGTTTTCCCTTTAGGTTGGGTAACCACATAAAGAAACAGGATGCTCACTTACATTTGAACTCCAGATTAAAACAGTATTTTTTAGTATAAATATATCTCCAATATCTCACACCCAGAAGAATGGTCTAATGCACAGGTTGTATGGTACTACTTGATAAATGAATAGTAGGTAGTCAATAAAGCAGCACAGGTACAGCCTAGTTAGAAATACTGCAAACATAAAATAGTAATGTAAAGGCTTGGCTCTTGGCCAGCTGCTAATTATGTGTTAATGTGATGGAATGGAAAATCAGTATACAAACAAGACCCAGTCATGTAGTAAGGATATGTTTTGTCAAAGAAATTCTGGTTAACATAAAACAAATGTGTTACGAAAAGAAAAAAAAAATATCTCTACTTCTGATCCATTGTTTTTATGTTTATATTTCTAGTGTTTTTAAAATTTATTTGTTCAGTTGCGTTTCCTGTATGTGATGATGCCTGTTGTAGTCAGGGAGGGGGTAGGTGAGATAAGTTATTTGGAGTCCCTCAAGTCTGCAAGTTGATTTCACACAAAAAAATCTGCCTCTTCAGTTTGCTGTCATCTTTTCTCATGTGTTTTGCATGGACAACTACATACACCAAGACTTGAAATTATTCTATGAAATAAGAGATACATTCTAAATCACAAATGCACAGATGTGGGAGAAACATTAGCATTTTCTCCACCTTAAAGATACACCAAAAATCCCACTACCATTATAAGCAAGTAAATCAGTCTGATTTTTAAAGATGGGTACTTTGTTTCAGTTTAACACACTCAGGTAGAAAAATGATACAGTGCTAATGCTATATGTACTTGTTTTTAAAATTCGGTAATTTTTTCAATTTTCTTCTAGAGACTTCTCTCAAAAGACTCCTAATAAACATATCAGCAGAGAATTCCTTTTTCATTACTCATTAAAAGAAACAACACCTAAATTGTACTTATATGCATATGACTTTGCCCCAAGGCTCTCTAAGACCATGCATGCTAGTGGCTAAAATATTTTCAATTTTCTCTTGTGAAGCATGTAACTTGCCTTTTCTTTCCCCAACCAGAATCACCACAGTGACTAATGGCACATAGTAAGAGCTCAATATTTTCTGAATTATAGTCATTATGTTCAAAAGGCAAATCGCTGGTGAAGACACGCACCAAATAATGGCTGACTTTTTAATTTAAATTGCTCTGTAGTTAAGTCACCTACAGCGGCTTCAAAGAAAATGTATTTTTAAAATTATTTAGGTAGATGGAACTACACAGTGTAACACTTTTAATAGGAATAGGTTCTCTAACAAACAGTTTGTTCTCCTACACTGCACCATAACACAGTAACCACGCTAACTCATGAAGTAGGTAGTATATGTGTTCAACTACACAAATGCATGTGTGTATTGTCTACATATACATACCTACACATTCATTTTTCACGTACCCAGTAATCTGCTTTCATAAATTAGGTTTGCAGTTTGCATAAAATAATGAACTTTATCGATGATACATATTATTGGCTGGCTTGCTTTGATAAACCGTGGCTTTTTCTTTTGTTCTTTACCACTTAAATTGCAAAGCTCTTGTCAAAAGGTCTCACTTGGACCCTTGGGTTTTAATGAAGTCCTCGTGGTCTATAATTGATACTCTTTTTGGATTGCACAGGATACAAGAGTCCTATCTTTAGACATTCTATAAATGCTTAGAAACCATCCATTAGAAGATGTCAGAGATGACACCAGCATCCCGGCTTTCCTGTGAGCAGAAACTAAGCCACCACACATTCCTGGGTAGCTAGACTAGCATTGAAGCTTAGACTTTGACCTCTATTGGTCTTCAGTGTGAGGAACCACGGCCAATTATCCTCAGTATTTTTTGGTAATATTTGTATTATTTCTTCAACTCTGTATTGTTTCAGAGAAAATGATACTTCTTTTGATATTATCATATCAACACTCACATTGCATAGACGAGATTCACTGTTCAGTACTGATAACTGTGTTTCTAAATACTTAAGTTATATTAATGTAAAGTATATGCCCTCTACATCATCTTCTCAGGACTATTCATTATATATTCTTCAAGGACACAATAATATTAGGAAATCCCTGGTGTGTTCTTTTCATCTTTCAAAAATTATTTCATTAAGATGTACTGATCCCATCCAGCTGAATCTACAATGCTATTTATTTTCTTGGTAAAGTTATAGTTATGGTGAGAAAGACAAATATCAAAGAAAAATTCAATCATATTTTTGAGGGGAGAGTCTTAGAAGAAAAAAAGTAAATTCATTCTTACCTATAGATTTTTAAGGTAAAGGTAAAAATCTTTTACCTCCCAAGGGAGCTGACCTATAGTTTTGTAGCCTGTAAATCTTACCTAAAAATTCTATGACTGAGAAGTAAACTTCTGAATCAAAGGTGAAAATAGAGTAAATATTTATACTATTCCTCACCTAGAGAATATAATGTGATAATTTTTTACCCTTATGTTTTACTTTCATTTCTATTATCACAAATAGAGACAGGTATAAAAAAGACAACATGGAACCTATGATTTCACTACACTTTTCATATGTAAATCGTATAATCACAAAACATTACTTCAGAGAGCTACCTCTCTATCAATTGAAAACACAGGTTCATGCAGAGGGATCATTTCATTTTGGTTTCTTTCACTTGGAATCCTGTGCCATGAAGACTGTTAAGTTATTAGCCCAGGAAAAAAACTAGCTTTCTGAGACTCCCTCTGATATTCCACTTTTCTCCCCCTCTGATGAGCACACAGCACTCACAGTAATGGCCATATCTCCATCTAGTGGTTTCCTAATCAACGAATACCTGGAGAGCAGTGAAGAAAGAACACCATCAAAGTTGCTCTAGTAACACTAACCATGAGGATCCCAGAGCATCAGAGAAGAAACTGCAAAGCTGTAAGTGAAACCATGAACACAAGCTTGGGGCCTACAACATCTATGCAGTCATACTAATAATATAATTCAGAAATTGGTCACAGGTTAACAAGTGATAATTTTAGCCTAGATACTGTAAGTCATTCTAAGTAAAATGAACTTAGAAATTGGAAGCACTTGTACTAAAATATTTTAATAGCATCAATATTTTGGTAGTAAAAAATATAAAAAGTTGATTAAGTCATATTTGTTTTAAAAAGAAAGGAAAGCATAGAATTATTGACTTAGAAAATAATGTCTGATAAAATTGAAATGGCTCATTAATTTAATGTCAGCATCTTTTGAAAATTGAGATGACCAGCTCTAATAATCGTCCTCAGGGTATTTTTCTTTAGTAAAAAGCTAGACATCAAGAAACATAGAATTTTTCCCGTAATGATTTAATCTTTATACAAAACCTTATAAGAAAATACTGATTTTTAAATAAACATAGGAAAAGGATATGCCGGGTTTGGGATTAGAAACTTAAGCCATATTTGAATTCAGCTATTTACAAAACAATATTAGTACTGGAATTTTAAAAACCTGCTTTCAGGACATTTATTATAATGAATTTAGGGACATGGATTATTTATTAAAATTTCAAGCCAAACACACACAAAAAGAAAAATTAGAGAAAGTGACTGACCATCCACACCACATGAAAACTTGCAGTAAAATGGAGATAGGAGCTGACATCATGGTACAGGCACGACTCGTTGTGCACATAAGTTGATCCTATTAATAACGGGCAAAGTAGCAAGTACAGGAAAAGGAAAGAAAACACAGAGAAGAAGACATACAAGATGAGATTTCATGCAGTTTGCTGGCAGTTAGCAGTTTATGTGAGCCTCCATCCAGAGCAGGGTCACAATGACCATTGCAAATAAGCATTACCAAAACATTTCACTGCTAAAGGAACACAAGACATTATTAGCAAGTTAAGCTACTGAGCAAGAGCTGTACTTTCACACACAGTAGGATGTATAATTCACAGGAACTTGAATTACTGAAAATTTGTCTCAGTCCAATCTTTCTCGTGCCTTGATGAAAACATAGAGTCTCCTAGGTTGAAAACATTTTAGGTAATAGGGTTTTTATGTGATCTTTGAAGTTGATTTGAGTGAATTTAATCTCAGGCTTTGGTGAAGAGTGGTTGATGAGTGAAGTTTCCCCTAATGAGCACCACTGTCCTTGGGCCCACATTCATTCTTAAGGGAATGATTTGACAGGGTCAAACTCCTGAAAATAGAGTAGATAGAACAACAAAAGTCCTCATATCTGGAATTGTGTTGAAGTCTAACCGGATAAAATGGAGAAAAACAACTAGCTGCCACTTGGAATCACTTTCTCCATCAAAGAGGAATGATCAGTAGTCCTTGCAGAGATAACAGGGGTTTCCTGGCTAACACCTCTTGCTTTTTAAGTCTTATTCCTCATTACTGATTTTACTTATTTTTTGTTCCTCTTCTAATCATAGCTAACTGGATAATATTTATGAAAATTCCTTTTCTGTGTATTTAAGTAAATAAGTACATAGTAGACAAGTCTATTCTAAATAAATTACAACCTCTACAAATGTACATTAATAGGTGATCTGACATTTTTTGGGAGTAAACAATTCCTAAGATGATTATGCTCTCAGTTTGTATGCTCATTGGAGTATGCAAGCCACTTAATGCAAAGGCACACCTTGAAGAGGCAGAATTGAGAAATGTTGTATTTAAAATTCGTTTTTCACATTAGGCAGAATTGTGGTGTGCCCTTTACATTTGAGAATCAAGTTTCTTAATTAAAATGATTTTAAAAACATAAAGCTGATTACATGCATAGTATGTCAGAAGATTGTTTCTTGGAGGAAAGCAGCAATCATTTTTACATGACATAAGATGTTTTGCAAAATTTTATGAACTTAGCCCTCTGTAACTGACCTGGTCTAATACAGGCAAGGTAAAAATGCAATTAAGAGAAATAATACAAATCTATGACAGAGTCAGGAGCCATGTTAAAAAAAAAGGAGAATTACAAAATATCAGGAAACTAACTATTTCACAAATTTTTAAACATACCAAATAAAGACTAAAGAAACACGTAAAAATAAATTTTGCATCTTAAAGATTGGAGTATCAATGAAGGGAGGCAAATCACATCATAAATAACATTTACTGTAATTACTATTGATGAGAAAATGTTTCAAATCATCAGATTGGTGACCTAGGATTGTTAGTAAATTGATGGGAATTGTGTTTGAAAGTACAGTTTCTGTTGGAAGGACAGATAGAAGAAGCAACTGTTGAGCTTACACTAACCATGAACAGTATTGAAATGAAAAATCTATCTACCAGCAAGTACATCATGTTAATGAGAAACACTATGATTAAGACATCATGTTTGAGTTAAAAATGTAACTTGTTTCCTTAAGTTCCTGAAGACAATGACTACTGAGTTAGAATATTTTAATACAATAAACCTTTGGTCTTACCAAGACATTGTTATCAAAGCAGACATCGGGTCCTTTTCGGTATCTGGGTTGCTTAACCATATCACAAGGATCTGGACCATCAGCTAAAGAAACTTGTTAAGGAATACGAAATTACTTGTTCTTTCCACACAATTAAAAAAAATATATATATTTCCCAAAGCAAGGAACAGACACCTATGCCATTAGTCTAGTCCCACACGACTAGTTCAAGTACTTAGGGATTTAAGGAAGTAAACTGCCACATAAATTCTTTTGTCACACTAGTGGCTATATGAAGAGATCACTGTGGTTTTTATTTTTACTCTACACGGTGTGGCCCTTGGCAGATGCAATTACTCAACAGTTACCTGTAAAGATAGAAGTGGTTGAAATGAGCAAATAAGACGGAGCCATACATGTGAACCTGCACAAGGGAGCACAAGGGTGCTCCTATGTAGCAAGACAGAAATATAAACTCATTGGTAACAATAAACCCCAATTTCAAACACAGCTGGGACTATTCCCGCCGCCCCCCCCCCCCCGAAACAACATGAATAAATGAAAAAAGGACAGGTGGTCTTGGTCTGGTCTACAATGCTTTAACAGTCACTGGGCTGTCATTTAGCATATTTATAAGCATAAGCAGTTTGGTGTTAACGGCCACTGCAGATACAGCAAACGACAGGACTTCCTTCTTTTTTAAGGCTGAATAATATTTCAGCATAGATGCACACCATATTCAACTCCATTTTTTGACTATGGAATGTTGACAGCTCTCCAGCCACACAAGTCCCAGCTAGCAAAAACCCAGCACTACTCCCTAATGGCCATAAATTCCCAAGCCAGCTGCCCCTGCCTGCATGCAAGCCGAAATTTCCAGATCTAACTACAAACCTGCACTGCCTACTCCACAAAGCCTCATTATATGAGCAAGAAACTGTTCACATTCTCTTGGTGCCTGGGTGGCATCATTAGTCTACACATTCGAACCACATTTTGCATGAGAGGTTCATTCTGCCTGTGTGAGGTAATCACGGCATGCTGTGTGATGTTATTCTCTTTACGAGCATTATCAGTGTGACGAGGTTAAAGAAGCATTACTTTAAGACGGCGTTTGATTCCAAGCATTTCTGATGTCAAAGGATACAAGTCTGCTCTGCTTGTATGAGCAGTCGTGTGTCACAGGGACAAGTCCCTTTGCTCTCAACCATAATGAATATTAAGTTGGTGTTCATAAGTTTTTCTACGTGAAAGATTCTGCAAAAGAAATAGTTATAAAAATCACAGAAAATGAGCATTTTTTTCTTTTGGGCAAAAATTAAAATCTTTCAAAGGTTCTTACATATAATATGACATGTTGAAACGCAAAGCATCACCCACATAAACAGTAAAACAAAATGAGAATACTTTAGAAGGAAAACATCACCATGTTTTACTTATTAGCATGCACAGTGTATTACCTCTCTCAATACTAGAAAATTGCAACACATGTTTTAGGTGTCACCTTTGTTTTTCAATGCAAAATAAGCACTACTGAGTTGTTGAAACCCGTAGAATAAATGTTTTATTTGACATGCTTAAGGAACTGTGGTATTTATTACTGAAAATAAACAAAATTACCTTATTTTACACATTAAAAGCTTTGGAGGCCACACTAAGCATCTTGCCCAAGCCAATGGCAAAGTAAATCTAGACTAGTGCTGTTCACCAAACTACTGTGAAGATGGAAATGTTTTCTGCTTTCTCCAATATGGTAAATAGCCACACTAGGCTATCGAGTATTTGAAACGTGACTAATGTGGCTGAGGCACTAATGTGTATTATTAGTTATAATTGAAACAGCCACCAGTGGCTGGTAAGTACTGAACTGGATAACACAGATACAGACAGAATAAGGGATTGAAATTCCATGCAGTATTTTTTGCATGTCTTAAACTGCTTCTGCCACCGTTAGCAACCACGATAAAAATGTTAATCTGTCACTGAAGATTAATTTCTTTATGATGATGTATTTTAAAAAGAAAATGATTATTTTCTTTTTCTCCATTGAACTTGGGGCACAAGGATAAAGCCAATCAAAAGCAACCATGATTCAACTTAATATCCTGATTACTTTAAATTGTAAAGATTTGTAGTCAATTTTTAAAGCACAGATTACCATCAATGACATCTATTAATCAAAGGCCAAAGGATTACGAAACTGTTTGCTAAAGTGGATAGACTGTCTTGCTATGACACAGAGGTTTGCTAAAGTAAATCATAAAGTCATACGGACCAGGTCTGTTAAAAATTCACACTAGTTTCATTTAACTCCTTCCAGAAAACAGTTCTCTGTTAGAAACGTCTGGATCTCTTAGCAACTCTTCCAGCCCTTTCACATGCTCAGATATCCTCACCTCCTCACATTTCCTCTTTCCTAGATTAACATTTCTTCGAAAATAACCTGCCCTCCTTCACTAAAAACAAAGTGTCCTAAATCTGTGCCTCTCCCCCCCATTCTCAGGGATCCTATGACATGGATTATCACTCTCTCTCATGACTCTGAAAAGGCCCACCTTGGCTTTTTCTTCTATCCCTTCTAGCCAAATTAAATTCTCAATCTCTTCCAAAAATGGCTAAACATGTTTATGTCTGCTAGTGACTCACCTTAGCTTTGATTTTAGGAAGTGATATCTTCTCCTAGTTCTTTTAGTTTCAATTCAAAAATACATGCAATTCTAAATTTCAGTGAAGAGTAGAAGTAAAACACGTCCCTCCCTAGACTATCTTTGTATAAACCCTATTTAGTAAGTAAATGTAAAATGAAATCCTGTATTTAGCTTAGACTTACTCAAAATGACGATTAATTCTAATCTTTCTACAGTTCATATTGTTCTACAACTTTAGAAAAACTTTTAAAGGGGTTCTCTTTTTAGACAAAAAGACATTAAAATATAATAACATTTCTCTGTGCTGCCTAAAAATAGGTAGAATTTCATTCACCCTATTATAGTCAAAAGGATTACCACTTACCAGTTAGGATCAATCCTAAAGAATGTAAATTAAAAAAAAAAAACATTCAGCAAAACTAAAGATCTATTTCCAACTGTAAATAGTTACTCATGTCTCTCTCACACTCTAATAACAGTCTCTGTTATTTGCTATAATGATTATAAAAGCGAATACAATTTCTTAGTGAAATCAGACTATCCCTAAAAGGAAGAAACAAATTACCTGGAACAGTTTCCACAGTCTAACACACCACTGAATGATTTACTATCATTATCGAAGAAATACTGGGTCTGTTCAGTAATGCAGCTCTGCTTTGACAGAGAGGCTGTAAAATCATCGTCTTCCATCTCAACTGTGGAAAAAACAAAGATCACCAGGAGGGGACGCTACAGTCAGTGCCAAGAGCCTTCATTTCCGTGGAGATGTATTAAGGGCAGGCCCCCTGCTTGGCTTATTTATTGTTGTCTGACGTAGTGGCAGTCCGTCATAGGCGCCCATTAAATGTCAAGAGAAGCAATGAATCCAACAGATAAGAGTTACAAAATAGAGGCCGATACGACATAAAAAAGTTTCCAGACCCTTGGGTCAGGCGAACTCACCACATCCCCAAACAAAATTTTATTAGGACAATAGCTGAGTAACTACATACCTGCCTCAAGAAGTCGTGGAAAGGTCAAACTCAGGAGAAACTGCTGTAGAATAGACCTAAATTGCAAATACAAATTATTATTGACAAAAATCTACATATTTCCTTTACAAATAATGCAGTAAAAACCCAAATAATCTTACAGGTACACATACACACATTTCTTCCTCATCTGCTTGGAAAAAATTGAGACCTTGCCAATAGAAAGTTGAGGAGTATTTTTATATAATTATTTCTTAAACTTTACAAAACACCGTACATTTGTTTCTGTAAAAGAAGTCGCGAAGTCAGACATGTTAAGGACAGAGTGAGGGACCACTTAAGTGGTACCTAGGAAAAGTGTCACTATTTCATGCCATAGTTTTCTCATTCAGGGGTGCTTATTTTAGTTTTAGAACTCTAAGGTGGAATAAAGCAAAAGATCAAACAAAAATGATTTTGTGCCATGGGTTTGCAAACCATTTACTTTACAATATAGACTATATCTGTGAATACATAACGTGACATTCATGAACTAAAATATATACCTGTTAAATATAGGACACTTGGCATATTTCAGTTTTTCCAATAAATGACAGTTGAACCAAATATTAGTATAGAATCATCTGGAATTGAATTCAGGAAAAAAATAAAAAGGGGGGGTGAAGGAGGTAAATTCTGGCCAGAAAATAGCATAAAGCCAATCATAAAGTAATGAGGATTACTTTGAGATTTAAAAAACCTGAGTAAATTAATATTTAAATATCACTATCACAATAGAAAGTGCCATTTTTCACCAAAAATAGGATTTTTAATCTAAAATCTTTCTTACTTTCATAAACTGGTAGACTGATATGATTTTTGCTGGGAAAGCCTCACCATCAAATGAATGTTAAAGTTTAATCTACAAGGCATAAGGCTTGGGCAATGATAAAAAAGAAGGGAAAGAAGGAAGACTAGGGATCCCAGACACAAAAGGAGGTTGAGTTACTTGACTGACCAGAGCCCAACAATGATGCATTTGATCTTACAGACTTTCCACAGTGCCTTAAACAGTTTAAATGTATTGTTTTCATAGGTGGTAGGGTGTAGGTGAGGTGTTGAAGGAGGTAGGGAGGTTAAGTCAGTAAAAAGAGAGAATTAGATCCATTTCAGCAACATGATGCCTCTAAAACTTTGCCAGCCTCTGTTGGAAAGAGCTGAAAAGATAAGTCATGATGCTTTGAATTTGATGATGGAGACATCTAATTTGGATACTGAAGGCATTTAACTGAAACCTTTAATAGATTGATACACCTAAAACTTAAGGAATTGGGTAGAAAGTCTCAACAGATCTTGAAGAGGCTGAAGTCTGCATGAGCATATTGTTTTCATATGAAAAACCAAGTGACAGTAACAGTGTTAAATTGATCATTTTGTGAAAACCACCAGTATGTCATTTAGGAAACAAACAGAGTAGTTTCCGTAACAATTATTCACGTGTCACAAAATCTGGACTGTCCTCAAATTCTTTACTATTTCACCGCCCCTTTCTCATTACCAGTAAAAACACAATTGTGACTTACCAGGCAGCTGCAGTGGCCCACCAGCCAATGTGTAATATGTCGGCTATTGATGGCTATAAAAATAATGAAAAAGTCATTATGTTAATCGACACTGAGTGTTCCTGCGAGAGGCATGGACGAGGTGGAAATTACTGACCACGTATGCCGAGCGATGCCCTGCTCCTTGTTTCGGTGCAGCACCAGGCTCACACACTGACTGATAATCGTAAGATTTGTTGAAAGCATAAACCGATATATTAACCAGGTGTCGCATCAGACTTGGGTCAATCTCTCCAAAAAATCTTCCAATCTGGAACAGAGGACAAAAGAATCAAGTTTCAAATTCACTCCACATGTTAACACCCCGACCACTGCAACGAAAAGAAGTAGGACGAACTAGCAACGAAAACTACTGGAGCTTAAAAACCAAAGCAATGAAGCTGCACGGGATATTCCGAAAGAAGTGAGAAGAGCTTAGTTAGGGGTTCACATTTGCTCCGTGGCTTGGTGTGATGCATGTGGAAGGAATACGCACAGTTAACTAAGCATTAAGATCACAAGTGAATACCTTGTGGGGAAGAGGAAAGCAGCGTAATGGAGAGAAATGGGTAGTATTAGAGAAAGAACAGGAACCTAGGAGCAAACCTGAGGCTCATCAACTGCAGTCCATAAACATGGCCAGTTAAGAAAAAGCTCAGTGTTGACCAATTTTATCTTTTCTGTTCCTAGAAGTTTAGTTATTTACTTTGACAGAGAGAGACAGAATTGCAAGCAGTCTCCATGCTGTTAGCGCAGAGCCCAGTCTCACCAACTATGAGATGATAACCTGAGCCAAAAGCAAGAGTCGGACGCTTAATAGACTGAGCTACCCAGGCGCCCCAAGATCCTTTCTTTTTAAAGAGAAACCAGAAATGTAGATTGGGAAATGAAATTAATTGGCAACGAATTCTAATTTGCTTAAAATCCCATTTGAGCCAAATAGCCTATATGCTGCCAACTTGCAAATTTGGGAATAGAAACTTCATCAGTTCAAAGCAGCCATGTATTAAGTTAGATATTACTAATTAATAAATATTTAATATGCAAACATTTTCTCAATTTCTGAGAGATCGACAATAATAACTACATGTTTTAATAGTAACTGTTATGACTAGAAAGGAAATTCAACTAATTTCAGGAAACTGTATTTAGAATGTATTCATTAATGGTTTATATTATATTTAGCATTTAACAATTTATTTTATGACAGAAATATAACAACTCATTAATTTCTATAACGGTTTGAAGGACTTTTGTAATGCCGATTAGGGAAATACACTTTGGAAACTGTACTTTGTCCCACTGTGGTACCTACCTGGTTAGTATAATCATCATGATTTGCCATCAGAAGAAACCCACCATCATCTAGAATCACACAATCCATTACCTACAAAAATAAAAATAACAATGAACACAATTCGAGGAAGGTTAGGAGGCTTCATTATTAGTACTTTGTTAGATAGATGATTTTATATATATATTTAGAAAGAGCATACATGTATGCACAAGGGAGGAGCAGAGGGAGAGGGACAGAGAGAATCCCAAGCAGTCTCCCTGCTGTCAATGTGGAGCCTGACACAGGGCTCGATCCCATGACCCTGGGATCATGACCTGAGCTGAAATCAAGAGTCAGACGCTCAAGGGACTGACCCAACCAGGAGCCCCAGTAGATAGTTACAACAACAAAAATAGGAAAAAAACTTCAACTTAAAGATACATGCTCCAGAGATTCTGATGAAATAAATTAAGGACACACACAGATTCAAATTCTCAGGGTTTCATACTGTACCACTACCCATTTAGTTAAAACTGTCAACTGAGTCTGAACAAATCAGAAGGTCAAATCAGAAATAACCTTTTTGCCATTTGGTCATCTAAATGATCCAGGAAATTGGATAAGCCAAAATAACTAATATGTAAAAACATACTTAATATTTTGACAAAAAGATACCTTTAAAAATGCATTGTAGTCACCATGCTTCAGACTAAATTAAAAAGCATGCAGCATAAGGATATTTATAACTACTTCATATTTTCAATCAAAATTGGTTGAGTAATTTGAAATATAAAAGCAGAAACAAAACAAAAAAAGATCATGACACAAAAGAAATCAATTCCCACCTGGTTTGTATCATGTTTAAATGCATGGATCAGTTTAGTAATTTTTATTGTATAAAATGACAATTAAAAACATTGTTCTCAGAGTTGGGGACATGTGGAAGCAACTTGCTAAAACCTCGACTCTCAAAACAGTCTTTATAGTCTATTTACAAAGTCTATGTAAAATGGAGAGAGTATAAAAAATAACATTGCTGGCTTATAATTTCACATGACTAGAAATAAGATGATGTGAACCCACTGTTTGCCTTGGAAATAAACACATACACATAAGAAGATGGGAAGCAAATAGTGGAATTCATCCTTTGTATTCTGGGAACACTTTATGTAGTATCATTCTTAGAACATATTTAAGTAATTTTTTTTTAAATGTTATTTTTGAGAGGCAGAGAGAGAGGGAGAGACAAAATCCAAAGCAGGTTTCAACATATTTAACGTTTAAAAAATTTTTTTTGTTTATTTTTGAGACAGAGACAGAGCATGAGTGGGGGAGGGGCAGAGAGAGAGGGAGAAACAAAATCTGAAGCAGGTTCCAGGCTCGGGGCTGTCAGCACACAGCCCGACGCAGGGCTTGAACTCACAAGCCATGAGATCGTGCCCTGAGCCAAAGTCAGGCACTTAACCAACTGAGCCACCCAGGCGGCCTGAACGTATTTAACGTTTGAACGAAGAAATGTCATAATGAAATAGAAGTAACAGGAGACAATGTAAAATCTAATCCATGTAAGTGGAATTTGATAAAAAAAATAATAATAATGGCAAAATTGAACTCAAAATGTTTTCTTGTCACTATGAATACTGTGTGAACAAATTCAGAGAAACTATCAAGGACAGGAAAGATTGCCTTGATAACCAGTAAGGCCACTTTAGTTAGAAACTTCCCACTCAGGAACAGAGCTAAAGATACTTAGAAAACTATCTAACACAATTGACATTGAGTATACTTCATACTGAAACAGGCTTTTTAAATTAAAATACTTTCCCTTAATATGTGAATATTTTTAATGGTTAGGAATTAAAAGAATTTATTCAACTTCTTACCTATAAATTAGTTCAAAATTTCATAAACTATTTTTTAGCATTTAATGAAAAATTCCTATATCAAATGACTTTCATCAATGACTTTATGATTAAAGTCTTAACAAGAGTAACAAAAAATAACAGTTAAAATTTTAAAAATTTTCTTACATCACTGTTTCTTTTGCAGTCACAAACTGGACCAGCACACTGAAAGACAAAAATACAATTAACCCCACACATTTTTAATAGAAAAAAGGATTTCCATGACACATTATCATGTTAGGAATCTGAGAATAATTTATCTAGTATCAAAGTAAGATTAAATGACAGTCTATCCCATCATAAAAAAAGCAATAGCTTCATCTTTGTAAAATATTAAGAGCTATCTAAACTAATATTTCAAATTATATCAAAATATTTTTCCTCTTAACTAATTTAAAAAAGTCTTTCCAAAAATATTAATTCATAGTTCTGCTTAATTTAGTAGCACAGAAAATTATACATTGACAAGACTTTACTTTGACTTTTCTTATTTGCATTTGACATGGAGTGTAGCATAAACGTTAGGAAATATATATATATCTTACCGGATCCCTGATTGATGTTTTGGTGAAATTCTCTATCCAAGAATTTACATCAATTTTAATCCCAACAACTGAAAAATGATGTAAAGAAGAATTGACACATACATAGAAAAAACGTGGCTGTGATTCTTAGTTATCTACTTTTCCTCTTACATTTGAATATTTCTGAGCAAATTTAAATTTATTGGAATTAAATTAATTTCAGCTATACGTTGAAAAGCGGACTTCATTGAAAAGGTTGCAGTTTTAATGTCCATATAATATTTGCTATATGATAATTTATGTAGTGTAGAAAGTAGCATTAAATTTTGGGTTGAATGTAATGTTTATTACAGAGATTTTATTTCTTTGGGTTTTCATTAAAGAGACTGCTAACCGCTCTTAAACTATTAAATAACTTTCGTTTATATTCACAACATACTTTACTCGTTGGCAACCACCTCACCAATTAACTCATATATGCAATAAGCTAAAGGGGAAAAAAAAGGTGGTAGTGTCAGGCATAGTCTTGTAACGTGAGGTCACTCAGGTGCAATGTTTTAAGAGGCTTCGCTAGCCCCACCAATGCATGCATCATGTGCTTGAGAAATGTATGTCCAATAGACAGATAGGTGGGTGGGAGGGTGAGTGAATATGTGAGCCATTGAGTAAATGAAGGAAGCAGTCAATGAGTTAGTGTGGAGGTAATATCTAGTTGAACCACTGAGGTTCCTGAGGTAATATCCAGTTGAACCACTGAGGTTCCTGAGGTAAAACAGCCCTCAGGAACAGGAAGGTGATCTATCTACCTTCTCAATCTGGTCTAATGTACACTCTCTTACACAATCAAATACGGAATCATACAATGAAAAAAAAACAACAACAACGCTTCTACTAGATGGCATCCACTTAATCCAGCCTACTTGCATTTCCCATTGATGTTCAGTTTTATGATTTGTTTTGTTTGCTTACTTGATTTTATTTTGGCAAAAAAAAAAATCATTTTTCCATTTTATTGTAATTTTTATATATATGTATAAAAAGGTTCTTACCTAATTCGTTTTATCAGGCACATGGTATATATATGCTATAACTTATTTATCTTTTCCTTAGAGGATGGAAACTTAACTCTTCATGTTTAACTTACTACAAATATTCACACCCTTGGACACGTATCCTTCTGTGTATTTCAAAGTATCTTCTAGGACAGACTTACCGAGTGGAAATGCTGGATCAATCTGGCATGTAGAATTTTGATTTGACTCCATTAATTTGAGCAGCAGTGTATACACATACACATCTAGGAAATCCCTCACCTCTATATAGTATCTGTTCTATTTTTCCCCAATCTCCCACATCATTGTATTTTATTTTCAAAACTGTGTGTATCTGTCTTTGACTTTATTTTGCTTAAAGGTTTCTGATGGCCTTCCTGGTAAGTACTGCCAGATTTTAATAGAAATATTTGGTCACATTTAATTTTGGCCATGTCCATATACCATATACACGCTTACCTGCAGGTTTAAGAAGCTTTCCTTGGATATAGATTTCCACAGCTTTGCTTACCATAATGCCTGATTCGTAAGCACCAGGTCCGCTTTCTGAAAAAGAAGAAGGCAACAACAAAAAAGGAACACAGGCCTGTCTAGATGAGTCAAATAGTGAATTTCTCTTAAGAGGGATAGGTGGATGGTGTTTTGCTTAAGTATTCTAGTGTAGATAAGTAATGAGGAGGTGGGTTGTTGTCTCTCATCTTCCTCTACTGACCAGACCCGTTGGAGTGTCCGTGGGATGTGAATTATTCAGCTTGGCTGCATCCATGTCCACAACATAATGGACGCAGGCCAAATCTCTGCTTCGTGACATTTGCTAACTGAGTGGAGAGGCTGCTGAGGTGGAAAGATTGATCTTAGAACCCCAAACAGCCTTTGCATTTTAGACGTAAGTCCCTGTACAAGATGCCAAAATTCTCTGAACTTTGGTTTCCCCTTTTGTAAAAATGAGGCTGAATAACACCTACCCCCAGAGAAGCCCAGGGATTAAATTAGAAAGGTTTTGGGAAAGAATCCAATAAGATAGTTTAAAATGTGGCCTATTGATAATTTTCATAAATAATATATTTAACTAAAACTGACTAAACTGATTGATGATGTCTTTAAAACTCATTACACGTTCTTTAATAGATTTGCAGTTTGTGAAATGAGGGATTATCTACATATGTTTCTATGTATTATGCATACCTGTTGATATTCTATCTCTACATTACTGGATGACTGTTTCCTGTGTGCGCATTTTACCTCAACTAAATGGAAGCTTCTGTCCTTCCAATGTCACACGTATACTATACACTTAATAAGGGCTGTTCTGAGCAATTATGGTTATTGGGGAAAGCAGGAAGTAATAATTTATCTTAAAAAAAAGGAAATTGAGAATGGCTGAATTCTGAGTAATACTTACTGTTAAAGTAGGGAGCAGTAAAAACATAGTTGTCATTATCGAGACTCCTTTTATAGAAGCTATCCTCGTATGTTTCTGGGTTTTCTTGCCAGTTTTCTCCAGCCCTAAAGAGGAAATGGCTCATCATTTTTATTCTTGAATCTGCCTGATAACCTACTTTTCTGTGAACATCACAGAATTTTACAGATATGTCTACATCTAATGATACTCATTAATAAGCAATAAATCACCATAGAATAGATAACAAGGGCCAGAAAAAGCTCTTGGTTTTACTCTGCAGGTGATGACGTACAAGTCACTTAATAGGTCAATTAATAGTAATAGGCCTCCCCACCCTAGTTGACAGACTATTTTGGAGACAGAGATAAGATCCATTGAAGAACAGTGAAAACAATGAGGTGCTATGAAAATATTGCCAATAGGCTCTAAACTTTACGTTCAGTGTGTATGAACAGAAAAAAAAATCTCTTTTACTGTGTCTTAGATTTTGGAATAAATATCCAAAAGGATCACTGAATAATCATATAATAGCATTTTTAAAGAAGTAGGGTATTTTAATAATGTAAGTAATGTTAAATGACTCCATTTTAATCTAATAATCAGTTTCTCTACAGAATGGCTTCCTTATAATGTGCACATCCTCAGAGTAGTCGTGTAACGTACTGATTTCTACAGATGTTATTTGAACTTACTCCTTGGGATAAACTCTGGTAATCCCACCATCAGTCACAACGAACCGTGCTTTCACTCCCTTGCTAAAACAGAAGACAGAAGAAGGCAATTTTTTATTTCACTTGGTCTCCGTAAGATAATAATTTAGGTGTTGATGACACAAAGAGAAATAAAATGAGTTCCTAACATAAAGGAAGACAAAGTAAATACATCAATACATGCAAACTATGCTTTAATGTTGCAAATACCTAAGAAATAAAGGGAGGATGCTTAACGAGGTCACTTCATAGTAAAGACCAATATAGCTGCGTTTGGAAGATGGAATTAGCAGAGATGACAGAGACAGCAGGAAGATCTTACATGTAGAGCCAAGACTATGTTACAGGAAAGCTAGTGAAGAATGTTAAGTATTTGGTGTTATAAAAACAGAAGGCAAGGTGAGAAGCAACAGATAGTAAAGTTTCAAGGACAAGCTTCTTAAGAAGGGTCAGCTCATGAATAATCTTGAAATCCATGCTGGAGAGCTTCACCTTTATCCTGAAACTGGAGCTGCATTAAGAGGAAGGCTGGCAGGGGTGCGTTCTATGGAGGACAGAATAGGGGGTGTGGGTAGAGGAATCGGAGGCCCTGAGTATAGACTGAATATTAGCAGTGCTGTAATTTCTCAGAAATTGGAAATTATGAATTTGGCTATGAAGAAGACAGGACAACATTGTTGGAAGAGCTATTTAGCATTTGGTGACTGACTGGACATGGGGTGGAGAAGAGACCGTAAATGAGAATCACAATCAGATTTCTCAGTTTGTTGACTGGGTGAATAGTAGTGTTATTAAAAGGCCACTTGACTAGCATCCCTATTTTATCACAAACATGGAAATTCAGCCTTTTTAAATTTGGTTTGTTCCCAGTGCAGTGTGTAAGTGTGGAAAGATATGTACTGGCAGATGTAGATGTTAGTCCTGACACATACCCAACACTGGAAATACAAGCTGTCAACAATTCCAAGATGAAATTGTTATTAAATTAGTAAAATTTAAATTTATGAGCCCTAGTTTCCAAAAATTTCTCAGAGAAAAGCTAAATTGAAATGCAGAATATATATATATATATATATATATATGTTATATATGCATATATATATGTTATATATGCATATATATATATGCATATATTTATTAATAGGAACAAATACTTACATGTTTTTCTGCTTACTCCAGTAATTTTGGACAAGTTCATTTGTAAAGCCTGCATCCAGCAAGACTCTATTAATCAAATCCGTATTACCTAATATAGAAAAAGGATAGCCTCAATTACATCCACATAGTTTTTCATTAGGATAATAATGAAACAAATATATTCTCTGTTTGTTAAAGCAATTTAGAGTGGATAATATTTCTATGAATTAACAACCATATCCAATATTAATTTTCTGCATGTTTTTCTTGTTCATCTTGCCTCACAGTTTTCAGGCTATGGCCAGAATAGAAAAGCCAATTCTAAAAGAGAATTATTTTGTAAATTTTTTCAAAAAGATAGGTGAAGTATGTCAATCAAGAAACATTAAGGAAATAACCTTCCTCTCTCTCTTCTTTTTTATAGGTTAGTATGGCGATTCAAATCTATCATAATTGATGGACAATTTTATATGTAAATATAAAACTACATAATACAGTTTTTTCTTCGTTTGCTTTGGTGAAAGAACTGAATAACTTAGCACAGACCAGCACTATTTCAAGATTGGCTTTTGGAATCTGTCATTTCTGGAATAACCAGAGAACAAAATAGCCCAAGTTCAAAGGTAATGAAAGGGCAGATGGCAATGACCAAGGGTCAGTTAATACATATTCTTAAACAAAAAAACTTCACCTTCTTTCCTTTCTCTTGGTCCTGTGTTTTAAGCCCATGACACTGTGGATAACCTACAAATACTGAAACTTCACATTTATGAAAAAATTTTATTTTATCCAGGTAAGGAATATGTGGTCTTACTTAATATCTATTACTGTAAAAGGTGAGGAGTAGACTGGAAAATATTTTAGTTGATTTTTTAAATTTAATGTAACTTCCAGTTTTAAAGGATCAATTCAATCCACATTTTAGACTTCATTTTAGGAACTATTTTCATTATATTATGTCAGAAAATTAATCATTTTCACAAACAGTCCATTTGAAAAGTGAATGATGCAATTTAATTGCTGCAAATCGTTTTAGGTAAAAGAAATGAAACGATTATTCTAATTTGTGGTATAAATCACTCTTGCGAGCAATTTCACAATTTCATTCATATTTTAATTATACCGTAATTTTAAAATGTGTCTTGAAATATGGCCCCTGCTGCATATAATACATAAACAGGTTATCAGTACTGAGCTTTACCATTTTATACACATATAATCTCATTGTTAGAATAGTTCAAAAAAGCGGGAGCCGGGGAGGAGGTACGAACATGCTGAAAGACTCTACAGCCTAAACATTTAGGTAATAAACATAAACAGTGAGAATTTTAATTTTAATGCTGGATTAAGTACTTCCATAAGCACAATTAAAATCACCCA
Organism: Panthera tigris; assembly: GCF_018350195.1. Classification (NCBI taxonomy): domain Eukaryota; kingdom Metazoa; phylum Chordata; class Mammalia; order Carnivora; family Felidae; genus Panthera; species Panthera tigris. The sequence continues at coordinate 85,463,583 of NC_056661.1, forward strand.
AACCCCTTTAAAGGAAGCCATTGAGATTTCAATCACTGATACTTTTAGTTTTACATATTATTTGATAACATGACCTAAAATATGATTGAGAAAACTGTAGTATGTAGAACTATCAGAGGAAAATATACATTTTATAGCTATTACCTTTTTATAATTAAATCTCACACTTCACATGGTTATCTAAGTACCACAAGCATCCTATTGGATCATAGGGGAGGTGGATAAAAAACATGAAGTGAAATGAAGACACGGGAGAAGAGACAATATGGATACTAGCACTATGATACTGAAAGTACTTTTGTTTCAACATATTTATACTTGCCTAGGAGCTAGAGGCAACCAATTTATATTTTTATTAATTTTTCAATGCTTACTCATTTGTTTTGAGAGAGAAAGAGCGTGAGCAGGGGAGGGGCAGACAGAGAACCTCAATCTGTACTGATAGTGCAGAGCCCAATGTGGAGCTCGAACTCAGGAGCCATGAGATCACGACCTGAGCCAAAATCAAGAGTCGAATGCTTAACAGACTGAGCCACCCAGGTGCCCATAGAGGCAACCAATTAAAGGAATATTCAGTAATATTACACCAGTTCTTTCTTGGGAATCCTGTTATTTACTGAAAGGAAAAGAACAAGAACCATAACAATGGAAAGGCTCTGACTCAGCGTGAGCTGACAAGGAGTAGAAAGATTTGGAAACACTCCTATTCGGTCAGGTCAGTGTAGACCTTCTCTACCCTGGCTGGTTTTCAGAGCAGCTGATCCTTGCTCTGGTAGCTAATGTTGATGATGCTAGGAAGTTACTTCTTTTTAGGAGATAAATTTTAATTTGTGAGATGCTTCAGTTCGCTTCCTGTAACTGAGCAAGTGCCTTGTTTAACCCTTTCTGATAGAAAGGAAAAAGATTTTAAAGAAGAAAGAGAGGGAAGGGAGGAGGAGGAAAGGACAAAAAACTCAGTTATGGTTCCTTTTTTTAAAAAAAATGTATTTACTAAGGTAATTTTTGCCAGGCAGTTAATTTTCCTCTCATTTCCCATTTCCGGTACATCTTTTCCTGGTAGTACTTTTTTTACAGGATATTTTTAGGAGGAAAACACAGTTAAGATTTTAAATGCTAAGAAACCATTAATCTCTAAAAAGTTTTCTACTACGAATGATGTAAATTTCTCTGAAAGAAATGTATTGGTTAAACACTAATTGTTAACATTTTTATTTATTCTAACTTATTTTACTTCATAAAGTGAAAAATGACAGAAGCATTTTTTTTACACTATAAAGTTAATGGTGATCAAAACAGAATGTCAGGATGAAAACAAACCATTGACTGACATATTTATATCTTGTTTTTATTCCCTTCATCTTAAAGCTGTTCATATAAATTGGAGGAAAGAGATAAATCTATAAATGCTGTATGTATTTCTCTATATGGCAAGAAAAATGCAATGAAAAACTTTCAAAATATCATAAAAAAATTAAGTTTCTTAACTTTGAAAGGATCAAGGGCAACGGTGCCCTATTTACACTGAAACATTTGCAGGTATCTAATACTTGGCTTTGAAAATTTGATTTTACTTCACAGTGAAAGAAACATTCTTTAATACATAAAAGGCCAAACTGTTACATTTTACCACTAAAAATTTACAAAGTAAATTAATAAGCCAGCATACCAACACACTGATCTGAACCAAGATTTGACCACTTTGGATATAACAATGGTGAAGCAATTATTATAAATTGGGTGTATACTTACAGGATGGGTTGTTTGGTGTTTTTCTGTCAATAAACTCATTGAAATTTAAAAGAAATTCGGTGTTATTATCTGATATCTTAAGATCATTGCAGTAATCTCTGAAAAAAAAATATTGTAGGATATTAGCTGTGAAAGTCACAACTTTTTAAAAAGTACACAGCCTTTATAGGAAGTGAAAACACTTTCTTTTACTACTTAAGTGACTCTGCAACCTGTTGGACAATACTTTGACTTAAGTAAAGGATGAGTGGTGTACCTAATATTTATTAAGGACTCGCCCTGTGAACAATAGGTGCTCAATAAAGGTTACCTTTCATTCTTAATCCACTATTCTTGCTTTATGTTGTATATTTGGAGTTTTCATATGGAAATTGAGAAACTTAAAAATATTATTCACTAAATATCAAGAAGAAACCCATTATATGTTAACATTTTTATGAGAAATTGTTGTCTTTAAAAAATAACCTAGTAAACAAAAGTGGCAACTTTCTATTTGCCTATTTGCAAATCTCTTTAATCCCTGACTTAATAGAATATAACTTCAAATGAATCTGATTTTTGGGGGCCCCTGGGTGGCTCAGTCCGTTAAGTGTCAGACTTCAGCTCAGGTCATGATCTCACCACTTGTGAGTTTGAGCCCCACGTTGGGCTCTGTGCTGACAGCTCAGAGCCTGGAGCCTGCTGGATTCTGGGTCTCGATATCTCTCTGCCCCTCCCCCACTCATACTTTGTCTCCTTCTCAAAACCAAACATTAAAAAAAAAAAAAACGAATCTGATTTTGTAACATCATAAACTGATTATTGGAAAATTGGCTGATCTTCCAAATGATGACACATTTCATTATAAAACTGAAAATTCCCATTCAGTAATACCATCCCTGGTCTCGAACTCTTGGGAAACATTAGTTACAGAATCCCCAAATTCTTAATTTTGTTGCAAAGCACAGATTTTGTCATTAGTAACAGTCCATTGTTGTCTTTAAAGTGAAAGCCTTAGGTGGTTGATTATTGACAAAATGTTTATCAAATACCCAAGGCATTCTGTCAAGTAAAATATTTCATGGAAAAAGGGCAAAGAGCACCTATTTTAGCTCTAAATTTGATCACACAAGTACTTTTCTGTGAGACAGCCAAGCACTCGGGTATGCAGAACTTCCATTTTCATGTCACTGAATATAAAATGACATCTACTCAAGGGTAAAGGTTCAATAAAACTAATAATTTTTACTGCTTCCATCAAGGGTATTTTACAGTGAAACGGGCGTTTCCCTCACATGGGTGCCTGGCCATAAAGATTATGATGGCTACCAGCACCCTTTAGTGCCCACTGCCTTGATTTCGGCTAAGGTATCAGCTCATCACTGCTTATAGTGTCAGTGAAAATGTCAGCATGAAGAAAATGACAAACATCATTTCACAGTGCTACAAAAACACCTTTGACCTGGTGGGTTCTCTGAAAGGGCCTCTGGAACCCATGGGAGAACCATACTTTGAGAACCACTATCCTGGTTTGGAAATTGAGAACAAATATCAAGCAACATAAATGTGAGGCTGCCATTATTATAACGAGGTTCATACAACAGATGAAAAACAGTAAAATGTCAGAACTTCAAAAACAAAAAAAACCCACCAAACTTCTCATTTCATGGAAAATTTTAGTTTAGAGGCTTGGTTTAGAAAGGATGCATGACCTTTACTCGTTTCATTATCGACAAAGCTAAAATGGACTTCTTCCCACAATTAGCATTTAATTATAGATATCACATAGTATTCTTTTTCATTCTATTTCATCTTTGAAATGCCTCTCTCATTTCTGATAAAGAGCAAAAATATTCCATGTTTTACACTTTCATCCCTTTTTTCTTAAATTATTTTTAATGTTTATTTTTGAGAGAAACAGGGTGTGAGTGGGGGAGAGGCAGAGAGAGACAAGTAGACACAGAATCTGAAGCAGGCTCCAGGCTCCGAGCTGTTAGCACTGAGCCTGACCCAGGGCTTGAACCCACAAACTGTGAGATCATGACTTGAGCTGAAGTCGATGCTTAACGGACTGAGCCATACTGGCGCCCCTGGACTTTTCATCCCTTTGACTGCATGTCTTTTAAAGATAGGAGGGGAGCCTGGGTGGCTCAGTTGGATAGGCCTCTGACTTCGGCTCAGGTCATGATCTTGCAGTTCCTGAGTTCAAGCCCCGGGACGGGCTCTGTGCTAACAGCTCGGAGCCTGGAGCCTGCTTCAGATTCTGTGTCTCCTCTTCTCTCTGCCTGTCAATAATAAATAAATGTTAAAAAATAAATTAAAAAAAAAAATAAAGGTAGGAATAATGCTCCAAGAATTTATATTTTACTGAGAGGTACTGGATAGTCTTCTGAGATTGATCAGCATTTGATAATCAACACACATGCTCAGATGTTGAAAGAGCAAGGAAATTGCCTAATCTGCAAAATGGAATAATACTAATTTATTATAGAGTTCACTGGAGCAGTAAATATAATCATTCACGTAAAAGGCTTACTTAACATGTTAGTTGAGGTGGATATTCACTGGTTTGTCCCACAAACTCTAACATTTCTTCCCTTCTCTCATATATACTCCATCCCTAAACACACAGGCACATTCTGCTCTTTCAGTCATCCCACAAGAATGGTACATATGTTAATCCTTGCTGAAGTGAACAATCATTTTGTACAAATTGGGAACCGGAACTAAAAGATATGTTTATCTTTCCTGTGAGTACAGGGACATCTACCATATTTTCCACATTATCTAACAGTAAAGCTCAGAAAGTCAGTCTGTGTGGCCTCCTAGTCAATATTTGGGAGAGATGAATGAAGAAGCTTCCTAGAGACAAAACACAGAACTGAGATGGAATGAGAGTCTTATCAATATAGCACATCTAATTTCAAACTCTTCTTATTCTGTTCTTTTATATTCTCCTTTCTAGCTAAAACTGGTTTTAGCAGTTTAAGACGCTCAGTTACTTATCTTGACAAGTGGTAAGATTGCAGGTATTATTAATAATGATTTTTTAAATATTCTTTACATATTTATAGATTCTACAGGCACCAAATATATTTATGCAGCACCTACTCTGTGTCAGGCAATGGATGTGATGTTGGGTACTGAATAGTAGATAAGTCAAATAGATTGAGTTGTGGCTTTTTTTCGGGAAAGTAAATAACATTAAATGGGCCAGTAAAGGAAGTATAGTATTCTATAAAGCAGTCAGCAAAGATGTCTGTCTAATCCAGTGAAAATGGGTAAGGAATTCCTAGATCAAGGAGCTTTGAAGTTGGGGTTTGGGAAGGGGTGGGGTGTGTCTAAGTACAGTCCAAAACAGAAGAGAAAATTAGAGGAGAAGAGGGAAAAAAAACAGCACATGTAGGAACTCAGAGAAGTTTAGTGTGGTTGGAATTTAAAGCAGAGGTTGGCCAACTGTTTGCTGAAGGGCCAGATAATAAATGATTCAGACTCTATGGGTTATGAGATCTATACCACAACTAATCAATTCTGCCTTTGTAGTGAAAGCAGCCACAGACAATTCATCATCCAACAAGTATGGCTGTGTTCTAATAAAACTTTGTATAAAGCAGGCAGTCTATAGGCTGTAATTTGATGGCCCCGGATTTAGTAGAGTCTAAGGACCACACTGTTAACTGGGACCTAGTAAGAACAGTTTAAAGCTGTGATATAAAGTACAGATTATCACCAGGACACTACTGAGCTATTGGTTCATATTTAGCAGACAAGAAACATAATTTTATTCACATTCTAGAAACTCTCTCTAGTTACAGAAATGAGACCAGACTGGAAGGAAAGGGGGATTTGGAGAAGTGGGGAGATTAAGTAGGAAGCAGCTGCACCAGTTTAAGTAAAGAGAAAGCACTGGCCTGAATGAGAACAAAGGCAGCAGAGTTTGGCAGATATACTTGATACTGTAAAATAAATTCTGTTTGACAAGACTTGGTGACTGATTAAAAGTTAGACACAAAGGGAAGGAAGCAAAGACAAATGCTTAGGAGACACTGACTTTGAAACACATTGAAGAGATAGTCTTGTTGTCTTCCATAAACAGGAATGTCTCAAATTGTGTAGGAAGACATTGTTTGATCCTATCTTGTAATGTAATGCCAATAAACCACATATTATGTCTGTTTTGTTTCTAGGCATCATGGCCATCTTGTGGATTTCAAAAGCATTGCCCCAAACTACAGACATCGGATAGATGGGTGGTATGTCTATAGACACAGAATAAGAGACCTTAAGCTAGCACCTTCATGTAAGTGATCTGCAGAAGAAAAGAAGCTCCTTAAAGAGACTGAATATGCAGCCGAGGGAGGGAGGAAGAAAATCAGAACAGCAAGAGGAGGCAAAGAGTACTCAAGAATTGTGGGATGGGCAGTATCAAACACTGAAGGAAATGCAAGGAGGAGAATCTCATGAAGCCAAGAATATGCTTTATTAACAGAGATGTACCTTATATGTATTCCCCATTTTCAAGAAGGACCAAAAATTCAGGTATCCTTAGGATTACATAAAAATTAGTTTGAGGGGTGCCTGGGTGGCTCAGTTGGTTAAGCGTCTGATTTTGGTTCAGGTCATGATCTCATGATTTGTGAGTTCGAGCCTGACGTCAGGCTCTGTGTTGACAGCTCAAAGTGTGGAGCCTGCTTCAGACTGTCTCTCTCCCTTTGCTCCTCCCCTGTTCTCACTCTGTCTCTCTCTTTCTCTCAAAAATAAAGAAACATTAAAATAAATCTTTAAAAATATTAGTCTGAGTTACTCTTTAATTTTATGAGCTGTCTGTGGGTTCCTACAGTAATTTCTTTAAGAAGTATAAAATGTAAGAAATTAGTAATACACAATTCTGAATCTATGTTCTTCAACAGTTTAGCCTAGATTAATAGAATTATGTTAATTTGAATATTATTTTATGTGCCTGCTACAGAGTGTGAATCAAGAACTAAGGAAAGACGAAAAACAAAGCTGGAGGCATCACAATTCTCAACTTCAAGTCATATTATAAACCTGTAGTAATCAAAACAGTATGGCACTGGCACACAGACAAATAGATCAACAGAAAAGAATAGAAAACACAGAAATAAACCCACAACTATATGGCCAATTAATCTTCAACAGAGCAGGACAGAACATCAAATGGAAACAAGACAGTCTCCTCAGCAAATGGCGTTTGGAAAACTGAACCACTTTCTTACACCATACATAAAACTAAATTTAAAAATGTATGAAAGACCTAAATGTGAGACATAAAACCATCAAAATCCTAGAAGAGAACACAGGCAGTAACCTCTTTAACATGGCCCTAGCAACTTCTTTCTAGATAGGTCTCCTGAAGCAAGGGAAACAAAAGCAAAAATAAACTACTGGGACTTCACCAAAATAAAAAGCCTCTGCACAGTGACGGGAGCAATCAACAAAACTAAAAGGTAACCTACAGAATGGGAGAAGATACAATTACTGATACAATTCAACACCTCCCAAAATGAATAATCCAGTTAAAAAATGGGCAGAAGACATGAGTAGACATTTTTTCCAAAGAAGATATTCAGATGGCCAATAGACACATGAAAAGATATTCAATATTACTCATGATCAGGGAAATGCAAATCAAAATTACAATGAGATATGACCTCACACCTGTCAGAATGGCTAAAATCAACAACAAAAGAAACAACAGGTGTTGGTGAGGATGTGGAAAAAGGGGAACCTTCTTACACTGTTGGTGGGAAAACAAATTAGTGCAGACATCTGGAAAAGAGTATGGAGGTTCCTCAAAAATTTAAAAATAGAGCTACCCTACAACCCAGCAATTGCATTACTAGTTATTTACCAAAAGAATTCAAAAATACTCATTCAAAGGGACACACTCACCCCAATTTTTACTGCAGCATTATCTACAATAGTCAAATTATAGAAACAGCTGAAGTGTCCTTCGGCTGATGAATGGATGAAGAAGACGTGGTACATACAGACAAGAGATTAGTCATAAAAAAGAATGAAATCTCATTTGAAACATGGATGGAGCTGAAGAGTATTATGCTAAGCAAAATAAATTCATTAGAGAAAGACAAATACCCTATGATTTCATTCTTATGTGGAATTTAAGAAACAAAGGATGAAAAAAGAGAGAGAGAAACCAACCAAGAGACTCTTAAGTATAGAGAAAAAAACTGATGGTTACTAGAAGGGAGATGGGTGGGGCAATGATTCAAATAGATGATGGGGATTACAGAGTAATCTACATCATGTACAGTGTGTTTGTGTGTGTACTCACAAATGCAAATACCCAGCTCTTCATTATTGATGGATACACTGTTATTTCTAATAAGAGCAAAGTCTACATCTGTCTTATTCACTATTGTATGCCTGAATCACAACATTGCTTAGCCTACAGTAGTTGCTTACTGAGCGAATGAATGAATAGAATGAATAGAATACTGTTGCAGTTTTAAATTATTGCTTCCCTTGGCTTCATAATTTGGCATGGGTCTGACTCAGAACTGTTACCAAAGACTTACCTATCCACACAAGGTATAGCAAATATATAAAACAAAACCAACCTTGGTGCTATGAATGTGTAGCCAGATTCTTCAAAATTATCCGGCTTCAGTGTTTCTGAATCTGCAAAGATAACATTACAGGATTAGATAAGCAATCCACAATATGCATCCTGAGTTTCTATGATAGTAGGAAGATAGTAGAATGATAACCTATTAAGGGGGGGGGGGGAGGTGGTGGTGAAGTACTTGTATCCTAAATTGAAACACATCAATGAATGTAAAGGTTCTCAATACTTCATAATATAATTGCAAAATAACTTTTAATTCCATAACACAAATTACACCAGTTATATCAGAAAAAAATGCTGTCTTAAAAGTTTCCCATTTACTCACCCTACAGTAACCAATCTTTTATATCAATGTTGCTTCAGAGTCATTTCATTTAAAATGTCAACATAATTTTTTTTATCAATATTATGGTAAAGAAAATGATTTCAATAAACTCATCAATGTCTTTAGTGAATTAGTAACATTTTTCATATTAGATGTAAATTAGTAAGAGGAAGCATACAAACACACAAGTATTTACTGCCTCAGAAAAAACCTGAATGTGAAATAGGTTGCATATGAAAACACAAGCATATTCTTTCCCCCTTTTTTGCCGCTAAGGTTTGAGCGATCATGGAGGAAAATCTAGCAGATGAGAAGCACAGAGGATAATATCCAATAGGAACGGAAATATCAGTGGATATGTCAAGTGTACTAAACAAAGAAATTGAGCAACAAGAAAATACTTGCCCTTCATTTTGCCCTTTTTTGCTGTGAAAATCCATCAGAAAGAGAAAGCAGGGAAACAAAAAAAAAGAGGGTAAAGCAAAGGGGGTCACAAACAATATTTTATTCAATGACTTTCTTGAATAAAAATATTGTGCATAGATCAAAGGTTTATTTATGTACAGCTGTAGTCTGGGAAAAAAAAAGACATCTTTTGAAGACTGGAAGGTATATCCTGTCAATTACTACTAGAGCATCCTCTCTGTACTGTGGTTATTTCAAGGGTCTAGTTTGCAAAGTGTTTAGCGCGGGTGCAATACCGGTGATGTTACCCTCTATTCAGAAGCATTTACCAAACATCAAAGACCAACTAGTCATCCCGTCATTTATCAAGTGAAGTACTAGCTCATGCAAAGTTGCTGGTTGTCAAAAGACCATCATATCTATCTATCAAGTGAACGTGTAAATATAAAGGTATAAATTAGCATAACGAGGGCGAGGATTGCAGAAAACAAAAGAGAACTGACAAGGGAATGAAAGAAACAGTAGTTTACTTCAGGTCAGATGTAAAAGGTATATATACACATAATGCTTTTTTACTTATCACAACAGCAAATTTAAGTTAGTAGTAGTAAGTGATGTGCAAAGGATATGATGGTCATTTTACTTCACTAAATGTAGTTACCCCAAACAAAGATTAATAAGGACTTTAAATATGCACTAATGTTAATAGTTACTCCACATTCCAAATGATGCTTTAAAAAAATAATTCATTTGAGCTACTGAAGACATTAATTTAGATTATGAGAAGGAAGTTAATTGCCAAGCCAAAGACCAATGCAATTTCATTTATTCAAACAAAGTAGATGTGGAGCACAATATTATTCTTGCCAAATGCAAAAAAAAAAAAAAAAAAAAAAAAGAAAGAAAGAAAAAGAAAAAAGAATTAAAAAAAAAGATAAAGCCTTATTAGCACAGTGCCATGAGTAGAGACTATGCGATGCGAAACATTTTGCACCAGCTAGCAGACCCTCCAAATGACAGCGACAGAGGACACAGCACGGCAATGATTCTATGAGCACAAAGCAAGGCAGGGTAGGATGGTGGGGATGCCAGTGAGACTGGGTACCTGCTCATATTCTATCCACGTAGAATATTTCTTGTTCCTTGCATGTTTGGAATGGGTTAGAATCATTGCTGTAGATTTGGTAGTAACACCTACTAAAATGTATAGGCCTTGGGCATTCTAAAATCTAGACAGATTTATACATCTGATACTACGAGATAAATAGACTCTGGGGTCGCTTTCATAGTACTTACATCTGGCCTGAGTTATTGTCTCTTCTATTTTGGCTTTTATATAGTAAAAACTGTAGGTTGGTAATACCAAGGCCAAACTGCAATAGAAACAAGAGAAGCATAAACACAAACAAACAACTTAAAAAAAAAAAAAAGACACATCCAGTTAATGGAAAATCCAAAGATCTTCCTCATGGGAAAGAAGAGACATATTACTGTGACAGGAAAACGCATTCAGTAAGTAGAGTACTTAATTCGGTCTTGCCATCCAGAGTCATCCAGTTCTCTATCTCGTAGGGAATCAGAAGAGACACCAAGGAAAATAAGCTACTAAATGTGCCCATGAATTCACCGAGAAAAAGTGTGATGTGTACTGTATTTTCAGAAAAGTGTACTGAAATACTTCAAGTGTTGAAAAAGAATATTAAGGTTATGTTTAAAGAAAATAAATATTACACTAACTGCATATCCTTTCATGAAATGTGCATTATGTTAGAGTGCTCTGTAGCAAACATCCACCGTTTAACAATCATAAATGGTATTATCATTTTTACTACGCAATGCATAAACCCATCTGAAGCATACCACTTTGAGGGGTGAAATACTGACCATTTAAGACTCTAGTCTTTAGGCAAATTCCCCAGTGTCTGCTGATAAGAAAATTCAGATTAATTCCTAGCACTAAGAAAGGCTGCCTGCTCATCCTATTGGTTCTTCCTACAGAATATAAAAGGGGTCAGAATATTTGCACAGTATGCAGTTTCAAATAACACAACTGCATATGTGTAATTCTTCCACCCCTGAAATGGCTAATATATTTGTGTAGGACATAACTAATGATTCCATATCCACATTTACAGTTGCGAATAACCTTTGCTATGCTTTAGTACAGAAGGAAACTTAAGAACTAAGGGTGCAAAAAAATGAAGGTACAGGAAGATTCCCTGACCTAAGTATTTTCAAAAAGTCATGCATGATTAATGTGACCAAGTGATTCATTTAGCACTCATTTTTAATACTTAATCTAAAATTTAGCAATGCACAGGAAAAGGTGTGCATTTCTAGGCTTCTGAGTATTTACATGCACTTGCAGATCTTAAGTCACTAAAGCCGCATGTTTCCCAAGCTTTTGAGAATGTGCAACTATAATCTCATTATCTGCTTTTTTTTTTATGGACAGTACAGGAGAGGACAAAATATAAAATTCCAGGTTTTCCTTTTTATGAAAATATATGTTAAAAATACAAAGGGGAAAAAAAGCAAGGGTTTATTTCCTACAATTTATTTTTGCAGTCAAGATAGCAAAATGAGTGGATGCTTGTTACCTCCAATTCCCAAATCTTTCTCCTTCATTAAGTAATTCATAGACTATCCTTATGGGGAAAGGTCAGAGAAATAAAATGTTATGTAGATTTAATGAAAATCTCCCCATTCATTTTATAGGTAACTTCCTTTAAGTGGAGGGAGAGATTAAAATTAAAATAAGCAGTGAAATTAGTCTGAAAGCAAGATGACCTTTCATGATTCACTTGCCATTTATAAAATGCAGAGTAGAATTACTGAGCATTTGAAGATTGTCTCCTACAAATTCCTCTCAAGGGAAATTAGGACATTTTTATTGCTCCATCAGCATTTATTGCTAAGAGAAACTTCTAATTAAAACCGATAACGTTATATCATGTGGCTGCTGCAGTGTCACTCTCTAAGCTTGGGTTACATCTCATGTACCATAAAAATAGTGTTGAAACTCCTGAGGAACACAGGAGAAGTTTTAAAATTGACATATCAAATATACATTTTATTGGCTGCATGTCTCAGGTTGTTATTAAGAGCTACACCTCATTTTATAGAAAAATAGTTACACTTAATTTAGTTCCATCTCAAGGCAACGGTTATTTCTTCAACCTATAGCCGATAAGATCTTTACCAACATTTTGAGTCAATGATGTTGTCATATGCAGTGTTTGCTGTCTCCCTCCATATAAAATCAACAGACCAAGGCTGCTTTATTTTCTCCTAGGGATTAAAACCTAATAAAGCCAGCAGCCACCAGGTGGATGATAGAGCCCACGCAATATTTTTGTGACTCACATAAACATGGTTAACAGAGTTAAATGGAATGTAACGTACTTTTCAGCTCAATCATTTGTCTCTATGAAACTAAATTCATCATTAAAAAAAAAGCATTCTATTAGAATCATTACTTACTATATTTCAAACTGTAATACCTAAATTACAACAAAGCTTAAGAAGGCATAAATCACTACATGAAATTTGGTACTTCATTCAGTAAATCAAAACATGCCAATTTCCCCCTCCCCCTCTTTATATAGATGTTATATTTTGTTCTCCATTGTTGTTTGTGAATTTATTTGTACAGCGATTCAAGGGAAGCACTTATAATGAAAATAGACCGAATCTGGCCCAAAGACATAGATTTGGGCAGCAAATGTTTGGAAAACATGACAAAGTGGGCAAGCTGGGGCCACAGAACAGTGACTGCATGAGGAGGGTGGTGAGAGGCATGACAGGCAGGCTGTCTGGGATAGAAACATGAGGTGAGAATATCTGCCTTGGAAGTCCAGATTTAAGTTGGAGTAAAATGGGAAGAGAATAAATGTTTGTGGACAAGGAGCAACATCCTCAGAATTGGGGTATCAATCTGGCCACGTTCGGTCCCATCACGGTTTGTGGGAGGGTAAGGGTATGCGTGTAGGGGGCATTTGTGAGACTCTTACAAACACATTTAAACAAATTATAATGACAATTTAAAATACCCTCAAAGTATGATTATGACTGCCATCATTGTTGACTCATTGTCAGGGTTACAGGGATAGAGTTTTTCTAACTTAAAATTTGTTCGTGTAAGAAAAAAGGAAGAGAGCACATTCCCACACAGTGAAGAGGAGATAAACAGAAGGATCAGGTGTTAAAAAAATCATCTATCTCAACGCTATTAGAGTGTGCTCCACAGACCTGGCTCATTTGCAAACTATTCCCAGCTCAGGACCAGTTAAGTAGAGAAATTGAGAGTAAACATTTAGAAAACTTTTCAGTAATATGACAGACTAACTTTATGTCTGTAAAATCTATTAATAAAAACTTCAAGCTTGAATTTTAAAACCTTCTTAAAAGTTGACTTAGTAAATAATTTTTGTTTTGTTCTACATAAGTGTGGGTATGTCAAAAATAGCATCAGAAACCGTGATCTATGTGACTGTACAGTGAGCCAGGAATTGAAATCTTATAGGACTGAGAGGAAGATGATGTAAGATTCAGAGAGAGGGATTTTAGGGAAGAGGAAGAGAGAATGAGTAACAAGGAAATATCCATAACAACCTCAGGATTATGAGCCTGTAGGATGTAGGACCACAGGGAAAGCCATGACCTCAGAGAAGAGTTACATGAAGAAAGCGAAGGAAATGCTCAGCTAGTGAAGAATGGAGAATTTTCAAGACACTACAGGGTATTAGTCTGTCCAATTTTCCAACGCTCAGTCCATTGGTGTGATCGGGATATTACAGACTTGTCACTAGGGAAGGTAAATTACCAACTGAGCATTTTATATCAGATCATACTTTGAGGTGGTTTTATTTTTAGGTTAATTTGCAAAAGGTAAGTAATGTAAACTAACTGAATTTAAATGAGGAAATCAGCAGAAGTGATGACTACAAATGACTAGGGCATTTTGTCAACATGTATTACTGCTAACAGCAATATATACAAATAAATCAAATAGATTTATATCACATATGTGTTCATTTCCAAATTTTATATTCCTAGCTTTTTTCCATCTTTTCCATTTTGAAAAATCAGAAGCTCTAATTTTAATACATTTCTGCATTGGAAAAAATAACTTTTCTGCTTTAATTACAATGAAAATGGTTTATGAAAATGCAAGGACTTAATATTCATCTATTATGAAAATTGCTACTAAAAATAGGTGAAAGACACAGAACTGAATACTCTGGTATATGATACATATTTAAATCCAGTTAATTACCTGTAATCTGTGCCATTCACAGGAGTCCATGTATATGTCCTGTTCCCTTTGTCAATGTATCTCTAGAAAAAAAGTTTGATATGGTTGTTATCACCTTATAAATTCTATGTGAGTTCATATAAAAAGCAGAACGCTAAAATCTATTTATAAATACTGTGGTCATTCCAAACCTTCCTTCACAAACGTCTGCTCTAGTCTACATTTATTTGTTCTGTTATGGGTGTGTGTGTGTGTGTGTGTGTGTGTGTGTGTGTGTGTAAAGCAAAATTTTAGCACAAACATAAACATCTGCATCATAACTTTTAAAGTCTTTTTAGTGCAAAATATTAGTAATTCATGCTGAATTATAAACCTCAAAACATTGGAAACATTTTCTAAAATACAATTTTAATAATAAAATAGGACTACGATATGTTAAAGAAGCCTCAGATATTTCCATAGTAGACAGCATTTATAAGAAACTGGTAATATCAGGACAGCAATGTACTGTTTGTACATCCAAATGTATGATTAGGATATTATCATTCTTATCAAGCCATTATTACAGTATTTAGCATAAGAGACGAATTACTTAGTACCACTGAAGGTTAGAAAAAAAAATGAAATCCACCAGGGAAAGGAAGTACAGAGCAAAATAACTTGATGGATATAGAATCGTTCATAGGTCACTATGGAATACTAGTAAAGAAATTACCATTCTTTCTTCCATTAGGTATAGTGATGGCTATTACGCATCTTTACATTTGTTTTAGTTATCTCCAGCTTTATTATCCTCATCAGAACAATAATATTCACTGAAATGTTACTTGGTGTTCGGCAATACACTAATCACTTTAAAATCACTGTCAAATTTAACTGACCACTGGACTAAATACTATTATTTTCTATAATTTATTGATGAAATAAAAGTATCTAAGTCTTAAAACTTAATTTGGGAGAATAAAGTAAATGTATAATGCCAGATTCATTTTGTAACAACCATTCATGTTGTCTCCATACATCAAATATTCCTATGATTTACTGTATGTGTGTAGAGGACAGAGGCAGGAAGAACAGGAATTATGAGGTTTTTAGACTAGTAAAATTCTTAAAAAAAAATAATGTTCACATATTTCATATTACTCATAAAAAATATGGCAAAAAATATGGCAAACTAGGAAAATATCAAGGTGACTCAAAACAAACAAAATGAATGTATAACTTGAGGATAGAATGTGTAGGTCAAAGAGTTCTCGTTGGCAGAACGACATGTGCCAACATGGAAGAGTTGGCACAATTGTTGAATGGTTTACATCTTTCCTCGAGGAGTAAGCGGGTCACGAGTATGGCTAAAGTCTAAGTAAAGAGAATCGACATTTCAACAATGACTGCAATCGATATACACCTCCTCCTGTCTTCTGGTACTGGGGACTCCTAACAGTATTAAGTGAGAAAAGCCACCTGCTAATGAATGATCCCATTTGGATCCTAGCTCCACCCTAGACAAAGATCTGCTGAGGAATTCAAGAAATGTATACATTTAAAAAGGACAACAATGTGAGGAAAAGGATGTAAGTTATATACATACACTTAAATTTCCAGGCTCCAAAGCCTCTGGATTCCATATATTTTTTAAATACTCAAATATGTGAATGTCTGTGTATTTACTCCACATGTGACTGATAATGGATAGACACACTGCTCATATACATAGTTCCTCCACATCAGTATCAAACAATATGAGTTTATTACTTATTTGTACCAGTGATTTATGGGTATAGTTGGGTTATCTCTTGATTTAGTTTCAGATTTAAATGCAAGGCAATTATAAAATGCATAAATAGTGATGGAAGATACACCAAAAAAAAAAAAAAAAGTAAATAACTAAAACACCAAACAAAATAATATATGGAACCCAACAATTAGAAGATCTGCATGTAGATATCATATAACACAGCTATTACATATTTTCTTCAATTCTGCATGATGAAATGGCTAAGAACATGGCACAACATTAAATTGTGTTCTATTTCCTAAGATGATAAAAAATGGAGACATGAAATATAATTTTCAAGAATATAGTTATTAATGTAAAACATCAAGAAACTTAAAGCAACATGCTTTAGAAAAATTAAAAAGAGTTAAAAATATTATTAAAAATACTCTTCCAGCAAAGACCTTAAAAAATGTTTACTTGAGACATCTCTGTTTTATAAATACTGCTTTAATACAAAAGACAAACTACCAATATAATTATGTACATATACGTTTTGTTTAATAAGCCTGACTTAATCTTTACCTCATCTTGAGATTTAACCAGAGTTCTGAATGTTTTTTCTCCACTTTCTCCATCGATCATTTTATTTCGAATCTAAGGGAAGATGAAAGAATCACTTTATTGCACGTATTCAAGTGACTACCATAATACGATTATTAAAGTATCGATATTTAAAGGTTTATACCTTATTTTACAAGAGACTGAATAAAAATAGGCTGGTTGTACCAGTAGTTGTAGTTTTCTATGGGAATATTCTTTTTAAAAGTTACCACATTCTTTTAAGTTACCACGTTACAGTCATTTTACATATTTTAAAATAATAAAGGTATCCTTAATTATCTTCAGCCACCCCTTAATTTTTAAAATACAACTAATGAAAGAATAGTCGATTACTTTATGAGACTGATTGTGAGATGTAATAGGTTAAATGATATTATTAAAGTCACTCAGCGACATCAGAGTCCCAAGGACCATGCTCTTTATTATTACATGATCCTGTTCTATCACCTGAAAACACTTTAAAACAAACATTCATTAATCACCTAAGACATCCCAGCACTATGTCTTCGTCTTGGGTAATAATAACGAATAATTACATTCTATTGTTCTACAATGAGGGAGTCAATGTGTAAAACGCGTAAAGCAAGTGCCTATCAAAACACACCATGACAAATTCTCAAAGAAATATGGTGGCCTTTGCATAGATGAGAGGAGAAGTTAATCCATATAAAAGAATCTTAAAAATCTTTGCTCTGAAGTGCAAAAGCCGGATCCAAATGCTGGTCCTGCTACTTACTGGCTGATTAATGAGACAAGCTGTTTAACCTCTCTGGACCTAAAATCTACCCTCAGTTCAACAAATAAAGATAATATAATAATAGTATCTATTTCAAAGGCTGTTGAGAATCCATGACTGACACTTAATAAATATTATTATCAGTTATCGTTATTATTAAGGAAGACCCTCTCAGAGGAAATGGCATGCAGTTTTAGTTTTGAAATAAAATAGAAATGTTTCTGGGTTAAGTATACAAAGACAAACATGGCTGCTTTGCCCTTCACATTGCTCACTGGGTGGCTGGATGGTTAGATTCCCTCCAACTTTTCTTTTAGCTCTGTAGCAATGTCCTCCATCTCTGCGTTGTTTATTGCAATTTGTAAGTTATATTTGTATTGAAATACTTAAAATACCTCTAACTATGGGATAAGAAAGAAAGAAACTAATGTCACACCCAACTAAAAATACTCATTCCTTTTCATACGATCATTTGTATAAGAGAGCCCAACCCTAGAAATTTTAAAGACAAACAACATTCACCATTGTGTGGACAGGATCTAGGAGAGAAGATAACACAATGACGCTGCTCAACAGATACTGTGGAATGAGTGAACCCCAGGATCTGACCTGATCAGGCACACACTCACCTCCACCTTAATGTCATTCTCTAATTCTGCATCAAGGAAATCCAAAGTTACTGGCTCCTGAGATTTAGGGTTCTACAGAGAAAATAATAATAATTAAGCATATAGGACATTGAAAACTGATGTTGTACGTAAACAGTTCAATGTATATTCAAACACAAAAATAATTACATAGAAGTTACTTACCTAAGGTGTATTAAACGGCTGACAAAACAGTTATACAAAGATATATTGTTTTGCATACATGTATTTTAAGATAACAATAGAGTAGGGACTTGAGCTTTCTGTGAAGCAAGAAAATTTTAATTTGCCACCAACTGAAGACAGTCTCATTTCGAGTGGTATGTTAGATACTACATTTATAATTACAAGTTCCGTGTGAATATGACAATCAAAGATCTACTTGAAACTTTTTTCCTTTAATTAGGATGGGAAAGGAACAAAATGAAGCCACGTGGATAACATATTTGGCAATAAAACAAAGGTAACATCTAAGTGATACACATTTCTTTACTTGTGTTCTATAAAAAGTAAGAAATGAGGGAAAATGTTTTAAAAACTAACTTTGGGGGCGCCTGGGTGGCTCAGTCGGTTGAGCATCCAACTTCGGCTCAGGTCATGATCTCACAGCTCGTGAGTTCGAGCCCCGCGTCGGGCTCTGTGCTGACAGCCCAGAGCCTGGAGCCTGCTTCTGCTTCTGTGTCTCCCTCTCTCTCTGCCCCTAACCCACTCACATTCTGTCTCTGTCTCTTTCAAAAATAAATAAACATTTAAAAAAAACAAAAACAAAAACAAACCTAACTTTGAATTTGCTAAGTAAAACTCTTCTAAACATACTCTTCTTAAGATGCATAAAGATGCAAGTTTGCTTTATATATTTGAATCTTAGAAATTTTACATTTGAATTTAATAAATTAAGTAAATTTTATAAGATAAAATACGTGGTCAAGTCATAAGGACTTTAATAAAGATTACCTATTGTAATTAAAATCTAACTAGAATATTAATCCTTGGGTTCACTAGATAAGGTTTTCTGCTTTAATGTCTCCTACTGCTGCTTCTTGCTGGTGTGAATAAGTAAAATTAACTGTGGAATAAGGCATACTCTTTATTTCTATAACTATGTCAAATAAAACTGTTAGCTTGGCAAGTTTACCTCATATGACATTTAAAAATTTTCTCAATCATAAAATGAAGACTTATTTAACTATTTGATACAAAAATACACTGATTATTTTATAACAATGCTAAGAATGTAATGTGCCATAATAGATTATCAAAGTTTGTTCGAATAATCAAATCATAATAGGTGTCGATAATTTTACAACTAAATGATTTTAGAAACTGGATTTTTAATTTGGACTAAAATAAATACCACCAAAATGTGATAATTAATTAGATAGAAGTAATAAATACAAATTATGCTGTATTAGTGCAAGGTCACTGGAATTTTAGTGATTTCAGATTCACAGGCTCTTCCAAAATACATTCAGATTATCACTATTTTATTTATTTTTTATTTTTTTTGGACCACCGATTGAACGAGATTATCACTATTTTAATTAAACACTGTTTGGACTGACTACCCAAAATAATAACAATAATTAAAATAAATTAAATAAACACTAACTTCAAATGCTGAATGACATTATATATGGCATGTATTTATTTTATAATTATTACAAAAATGCTTTCTTTCAAGATATAACTCCATTTAAATGATGACAGTTTATGATTCCTATGGGTTTTGATGAATTGATATTCTTAAAGGCAAATTAAAAAAATAATCTCAACTGTGTCTCGTGCTTTTATTTAAAAAATATTCACTGCTCATAAGCTTGATATCTGGAATCAGAAGACTCTAGAATATTACAAATGACTATTAGACTGCTTAATAGGTGATAATACTGACCATTGTTTGGATAGCAATATGTTGCCTCAGAAGCAAATATTCATTTGAAATGTAACATATTTCATAAAGATAAAATAAAAATCAATACTGAAAATAATTTTAATCCTTTGTTTAAAAAAATGAATCAAGAATGTCACTAACAAAAGGATACTCTAAATTGGACAATATAATTCAGAATTGCTTCTTTAAAGTTCCCTGAAATAAATCCTCTTCACACAAACACCATAAGAGCATTAAAAATTCAACATACTCACTGCAAAACAAAGTCAACATAATCAAAATGATAAAATATAAACATAAATAAGAATATTATCTTACATGCAATGGATAATGCATAGCATGACCAGACCCAAACAGCATGCATGGCGGAGGCATTATCGGGAAGAATTGGCAATATGAAGATCATGTCCCAATCCAACATATAAAGACACAGAGAAGAAAATGAAATCGTAAAAGCAAAATGTCAATGCAAAACTTGTACTTTTTAAATGGCAATCTAGCTGACCATTTTTAAAAGACCCATCATAGGCACAATGATTGAAAAATTCAAAAGCAGAAATTTATAATAAAAAAGAACCAAGTGAATTTTGAGAACTGGAATCCAGTCCCTTCATTCCTAATGCTTTTGTTTGATATTTTAAATATATAACACTTTTCATGTGTAAAATTTTAGTATCAGCTGACATAAAGACAACAACATTTATAGAACTAAAAGGCAGAATGCCTTTAAACAGATTTTAAATAGAAATAATTAGTGCTTAGGTTGATTAAAAATATTACATAGTTCAAAAAATATTCCTAAAATTCTAAAGTCTTGTATGGTTGCTAGTTTGCCATTTGAGGTTTCCTTAGAAAGAAAGTAAAAATAAAACAAACCATTTTTCAGGTTGTTTATTTTCAAATTATATCATAACATTTACATGCAACATTTGAAAGTACTATAAAAATGAAAATTTGCTAGGATATACATGAATGCAAAAAGTATAATTTAAGATAATACACAAAAAGAAGCATGCAAGGAGAGTAACAGGAGACAATTTAATAAATCAAGAAAAGACACTAATTTCATTTTAACCTCTACAGGAGTCATAAAAGATATGAAGACTGATGCAACAACATGAAGTTCAGATTGCACAGAGTTCTAGAGCTAGAAGAAAATTGAAGCTTCTTTTAATCCAGTGGCTCTGCAACTTTAGAACAACCTGGAAAGCTTGAAATAGTATTCATTAACTTGGGTCCCATCCCTGGTCACATTAGTTCAGAATTTTCAGGAGATGGAGCTGTAGATCAATATATATATTTAATTTCCTAGGGGAATATATCACGTAGGTTAAAAAACAATTATTCAGGGGCGCCTGGGTGGCTCTGTCGGTTGGGCGTCCGACTTCGGCTCAAGTCATGATCTCACAGCTCATGGGATCGAGCCCCGCATAGTGCTCTTTGCTGACAGCTCGGAGCCTGGAACCTGCTTTGGATTCTGTGTCTCCCTTTCTCTCTCTGACCCTCTCCTGCTAATGCTCTGTCTCTCTCTCAAAAATAAATATACGTTAAAAAAATTAAAAAACAACAACCATTATTCAATCCTCCTACTTTTCCAATGAAGAAGTTAAAGTAAAATGGGGTTGAATGGGGTAAAATAGTTTAATAATATCTTCTGAATATCATACTACCTGTCCATAATAATGCCACTAACTTTTTTTAGAGCAATGATAGGATTACATATAAAACATTAAATCATACTGAAATTCCTTCGGAATTTTGAAATTCTGTAACTGTAACAATTCTCATACTGTACTGTACTAAACTGTAGGAAGTATCCTCTCTACTGATTATTTTTAATGTAATTATAGAAATATGTACACATAAAATAACATTTAAATTGTGTTGATAAAGCAAAAAGATTTTGCAATGAACTTGTCAGGCAATAACAATTTACAATATTTATTTGCAATTCTGGGCATTTTTAATTAGCTTAAGGGAAGTTTCTCTAACCTCTAATCCAAAGATACACTTTAGAAATTCAAAGAAATTTTGGCCTGCAATGTATGGTTTACAGAAACTATCACACCAGAACTGTCTTTTTATTTCCACTTTGAAGTTAATTTTACAAGCACTTGTTAGGAAAACATGGATTGGACACTAATTTCACAATTTTAATAACAAATTTACTTTTAGAAGCCATCTCATTATAGTTGTTCTGATTAACGACATTACATAATTTGCTAGCAATCTTAAGTTAGCAAATGCATACCCCCTGCCATCATTAATAATGCTTTTGCTCCAGTTTGAGAAACGATGCTCATCTCCAACTCATGCTCTGGAAGCTTGATGTCAGGAAAGGCAGCATTAATCAGATGCTTTAGGAAGAGAAGCTTAATCTCAACTCTGATTTAGCATATTTGAAGCCACTGCTAACTTCATTCACAGTTACCTGAACATTGGGTCTCCTTTTTCTTAAATTAATTGTTGGTATACCTACACCAATAGGCTGAAGCAACAGAAAGGTGGTAATTCATCATGCTACATTGCAACACAGGTAAGGCTTCTATCCTACAATCAATTTTGATCAGATATTTCCTTGATCAGCAGCAGGTATCACAGAGTTCATGACATGTCAACAAATAAAATGAATGTTTCAAAATACTGGTGGTGTATAAAAAATGTTATGCTAGTAAAAATATTCAAAAAATTGTTTAGGAGCATATTTTAGTATCTTCCTTTTTTCCTAAAAAAAGTACATATTTGGAAAGTGAGAAAAGTATTTTGTCTCAGACAACTTTAATGCTGATTCAAAAAAAAAAAATCCTGCAGATTTTAGAATTTACATGATTCAAATGTGTTAAAATATAATTATTATAAGATATTGAGAAGTGTCAACATTAAACCCTTAAAATTTGTGGCTTTGTTTTCTGAAGTGTTACCAAATGTTGTATCTGTGGAACTAAAGGAGAATTTAATCCTAACACTGTAGATTTATTTTAAATATTGACTTCTAAAGTGTGGATTATGCACAACTTCCTATACAATAAATATTTATTAAGATTGACCAAAATAAAGTATCTTAGAAGTGTACCCAATCTGGTTATTCTTATGAAACAAAAAGTAAGAAATGTAAAATGCATTTTGGAATAAAGCAGGATACATTATCCAGTACTTGTCAAATGTGGTCATGGTGGAGACATGAGGAGATTAGCAATGATTGCTTAGAAAATTAGATATGTAAAAGGTTTATACCTACTTTATTTCCTGAGATTCTAGCCTTTTTGAAGGATACTCATACTGCCTTCTACAAACTACAAAATTGTACTGAAATAACTTAAGATTATAACTTCAGGAAGAAAACACAAGGCATTCAACAAAGAATACTTGCAATAACACTAGACTTTGACCTTATTTAAAAAAAAGGGGGGGGGGATATTATGGAACAGCATTATCTTCCTTTATTTCTACTGGTAAATTTCTGATGAAAGCACTGAGAATAATTTTGTTAGTATACTAGTGGTTACCATATCTGTCCTTTGTACTTGTGAATTTCTAAAACAAACAAGATGTCTTACACTCTGTCATCCTTTTATGCAGTTCTTTGGTCTACCTGCAAAGCATGCACCATCACCCACAAAACACAAATAATGTTTAATCTAATGATGAGAATTCACAAGCATATTTAATTCACAAGCATAAATTTCAGAGAAAAGAACACATCAATTGTTCAAATGTATTTTAATGGTTTTGTAAAATAGTATTTTCTATGTATTTACTATGTAAAATAGTATTTTCTAAATATCTTTGTTGCACACTTGCTTCTAATAATTTCCTATGTAAAAATATGAAAAGTTAACATAGTCCTAAAAAAAAAAAAATCACCTGGGCTGTAATAATGCTTTCTATAGAATTTATATTTTTGTTGTAATTATATGAGTGTTAAATTATTCCAAATCTGAGATAAATAGATGTTAACATCAAATAGTAGTAAAATTTTTCTATGTAAATAGTGCTTATCAGAAGAATGTATAAAAGGGGGAAAACCTTTTTCAAATTATTGCCTTTAAATGATAGATTTATATACATTGTATGTACATTATTCTCATTATTCTTCTTTATTATTTTGTCTGTGATATATTTTACTTCCTTTTGGAGAAGGAGTTAAGACCTACAATCATAAAAATGGGGATCCTTCACACCTTTCAACACATTACATTGTTACTGTTTTTAAATCACTTCAGTTGTGGGAATGTAAATTAAAATATATTGGATATACAAAAACCAAACAATGGCACTGCAAATTTTTAAAAAAATCTTAAAAATATTTAAAAAGATACAAATTTCCAACTGTGACAAAATCAGAGAATATTAGGCTAATCATAAATAACTCTATTAAGAGGAACTTAACAGGACATATTTATAAAGGCCTGTGATAGACTAATGATAATGGGGAGAAATGTCTATACCATTTTTATAATAAAATAACCACTTTAAATATAGTGCAGAATGAGAGGCAGCTACATTTGATTAGCTGATATTTAGATCATGATGGAGTTTATATGGAAATAAATTCCCAAGCGAACTTTTAAAATCATCACATTTCTTACAACCACTTAGTACGTTTTTGCATTCAATATCAATGGTTCTTAATTATCATTGATTTGAAAAGTATTTAAATGACTCAACATTAAATGTATGTGTGTTTATGAATATACTTGTGTATGTCCAAAGATATCACTAACATTAACTATTCGTGACCGAGGGAAAGAAGATAGTATGACTAAATCTGGATGTATTTCCCTCTAGCATGGGTTAAAGTATCTTCAGTGTTATCTCCAAAGTTAAGCAACAACTTGAAGATGCTCATAACTTACAATTATGTAATATGATTTTGCCAGTTTTTATTTCCGGATAAATATATTTCATCCTACCTGGGAAGCACTAATGGAAAGTGAAAGAAGCTGGATAAGACATTTAGGAAAATATTTCATATCTTAGCATAGAGATTAGAACAACAAGTTCATCTATGTGATTTTGTCACTTTCTGATAACTCCCTGATTAATAAACACCTCCCAGTTCTGAAGCTCATCCCATGGAGTTGTACTTACTGAATTTCATTCCTATTTTTTTAAGCATGCTCAAAAGTACAAAGAAAAAAGCACTTTGGGAGATGAAAAAGAGAGATAATTACTAGAAAAAAGGGTGATGGAAAATATGATCTGTGCATAGAAGAACATTACTTTTATTTATCAGGTTCACACCCATCTGGGGCAATCTCCTCACTACCTTACAGCCTTAATCAAAATCCCAAGGGGATGTGTGAACTCAGGCATGGGGCAATAATGGCTGTCTTTGAGTTGTGAATATTGGTTAAATATTCCATAGGAATATGGGACAACTAAATTGGTAAGAGAAAATGAATAGTGATTTCACACTTTCATATATTATAAACTGTGGTCTTGTCATGTATTAACATTACAGACCTAATGTTCCTTTATATTTAGTGCTATATAATGAATTTAAAGATGACGAATCTATTAAGAGCATTAACCATTAATTTTACAGAATTGCATTAATCACTGTAAACAAATTATATACATACCTTTGGCTGAAGATTTGGATGTAATAAAACATAACCATTAGGATCAATTGCAAAATAATAGCCATTGGGGCAGAGCTGGAAAAAAAAAAAAAAAATCCCTGGGTCACAGTCAGAAATCACATTCTTTAAAGATAAAAAATTCTTAACACATTTTAAAGCATGAAGAAAGACAGCATAGTATCTTTATATTATTTTAAAGATCTTAACATTTAGTTCATTCAGTAAGTTAACTACATGATTTTTGAGGATTACTTAAATGTTTTATAGACAGCTAAATTAGTACAGAGCTCTAAAATAAAAAGATACCCAAAGAGTAAACTTCATCTTACTGTAAAACGTGGTGTTAGTCGCTTAATATCTTCCAAAGATACATCAACCCCCATCACACCAAGAATTAGCTGGTTCTATAATAAAAGATAGCAAAAAGGTAGTCTATTTTGGATTTAAAAAATGCACATATTTCTACACAATTATTATATATGTTCATCCTTGTGCTTGACAATAGTTATATTCCAATCTAGCTTAAACATTTTTAAGGGTGAAACAGCTTTTGATATCAATTTACAATGATTCCCACCTTTGTTTACCCAGGACTTTATCATTGTAAATGCAATCCTGATGACTGTGGCTAAAATAGAAAATGTAGGGTTTTTTTTTTGTTTTTTTTTTAAGTAGACACAATGCTCAGCATGGAGCCCAACATGGGGCTCGAACTCACAACCCTTAAACCAAGACCTAAGCTGAAATCAAGAGTTGGACACTTAACCTACTGAGCCACCCAGGTGCCCCAGGAAATTTATTCGATGCCCCTTGTACTCATTATCTCTAATATTTAATTGCTACTGTACAGTCAGTTGTAGCTGTATGTGTGTTTGAGAGATACCAAACATGGGCATCCAAGCTTTAATTGCAAGTCAACAAGGGCTATGTGGCAAACTGCTATCATAATCTTCTCAGGGACATGAAAGACGAAAATGGTGTTAAAATTTAGAATCAGGAATTTCAGTTTTAAATAGAATTATATAAACTAAAAAATAAATTAAGATGTTACAACGAAAATTATAAAATCCATTCAATAGTTACCATGAGAACACCATAAATTTTGTGTAGGTGCACAAATAGTGAGAAAGTTATATCAACTATATTCTTTTGTCATGGACCAATTCTGGTCTCAGCAAACCCTCCAAATTAAAGCAATTCCTTAGTCCATCTGGATAGTTACAGAATTACTCCTTTATGGGTTAAATTATTTAGAACCCAGAGATCTTTTAGAATGACAATGGGTTCCTGGGGCCCCTGGGTGGCTCAGTCAGATAAGAATCCAACTCTTGATTTTGGCCCAGGTCATGATCTCCCGATTCATGGGTTTGAGCCCCACATAGGGCTCAGTGCTGACCATGTGGAGCCTGCTTAGAATTCTCTCTCTCTGCCCTTCCCCTTCCCCCTCAAATAAAGAAACTTAAAAAAAAACAAAACAAAACAAAAAAAAAAACAACTAACATTTTTGATGGCCACATTATAAAAGTAAAGAGTTCAACTGAAATTTATAATAACTGAACAAATAGTAAGTGCAACAGACTTCATTTTGCCATAAACTGGAAATAAATTCCCCTCCAGTCTGGAATGTCAAACAAAGCCTAAAATGAATATATAATGTTAAAAAAAAAAAAATCTTAACTTGTCCTGCAATCTAAAATTCTTTCTGATGCAATTTAAGAAATAGGAATGCAACCCTACTTTAAAATCAAAAGTATTTTAAAAATGAGTGGAATCTAACAAGTAAAATTTTTCAGAATTTTTAAGTTGGTAGCATCTCATTGCATTGACAATATTTCCAGTGCTGCAGAAATCAACATTTTTATGACACTCATGTAGTATTTTTCTTCAATCTTTAAAAAACAGAAAACAAAATAGAGCTCTTCATTTTTTAAAAATATTTTTTTGAGAGCTATTCATTTTATATCAGATGCTTAAGTTACATGATGATTTAAAAACAAAACAAAACAAAAACTACTGTCTGAACGGGAGCTGGAGGAGGAATGTTTCAATAAAAATACATACATACAGCAGAGACAAACATTACCATGGTTTTGTTCTTTGGATTTTTCTTTCTGAGCTCCATGGATATCTTAGATACATTTAAAAAATGTGCACACAATAGTATTGCCCATCTGTCATGTAATTACTCCCAGGGACTGAACTTGTGTTCTCATCAGTTCATAGTTAAACAGAGTTAAGTTGAATCCTGACTCTGGGGAATCAGAGAACTTGACCTGCATTTCCTTTTTCCCAGGTGGTTATCACATAGGCAGCTGTTGCCTCTTACTTCTGGTCTCACAAGACAGTTACATTCTATGTATTTCCTTATAGAAATATCTTATCCACACTGAGCTTTGACGTCACAGTTTATCATTTATTATTATTAATTTTATCAATTAACTTTTAACCTTTAAGTTTGTCTTATTTTCAACTTGGCCAGTTATGTTGAAGACCGGAAGAGTTCCAGTAATGACAAGTCCTAGTTCCTAAAAATAGATTCAGAAAGAAAAAGGCAAATTAGACTTACAATTTAAACTTTGTCATTCTGAATTAGTCTTTGGTATTTGACACTGCATTTTATGGTTACATTATAAAGAGACACAAATACCTAGTAAATGATTTTGAAAGCTTTTTCACAATGTTTGTCTTTAAAAAATCAATTAAAACATCTGAGAAATAATGAGAGTCTATTAGGCAGCTATTGAAGCCCACAACCTCTACAATAATAGTCTGAGAGAGCACTGCAAATAACTTAAAATTATAAAAACTCAAATTACACTAAATATTTCAGTAACCCTGCCCCTCCACTCTTTTGTTCACAGGGATTCCATGAACAGAGTGATATTAAAATACTGTTATATAATTTGTTTGCCTTCCTTTGTGTAGTTTCACTCTTAATTTTTTCATGCCCTGAGCCAAAGGCTTCATGTTAAATCATAAATGTATAGCAGAATGAAGAGAAGAAACAAGTTATCGATATCACATCTGCAATCATCTGGTAAATATTATGCTGTTCTAAACAAGCAATAATGCTTCTAAACACCCTCTAAGACAAATAGTATTTTTTGACAAAGTCAAATAATGTAGCTAACTGTAAGCATCAAATGCAATAGTCTGGTCATGAAGCAGTTTAGTCTAACAAAAGTAATGACCTAGTGTCATCCAGCATGTTGATCATTTCAAATATTAAATGAATCCACGGAGATTCGTTGAAATAAGGCGATTTTCAAGTCAGAGGGTTTTTTGTTTTTGTTTTTGTTTTTTTAATTACTGCTATCTGCAGCCATTTTATATATATATATACACACACACACATATATATGTATATATATGTATATATGCATATATGTATATATATTTATTTACCATTATTACCATATATATTATATATTTATTTACCATTATTTCATGTCAAAACTACATTTTCAAAAAAAAATCACTTTAAAATAATTTAAAAATTATTATTAAAAATTTCAAACTTGCTGAGAAAATATTAGTAATTGTGTGAATAATGACCCCAAATCCAAATCTCATGACCCTTGTTCTAATTCCAGAAATATCCTGGCTTCACAGAGAAATTGGTTTATAATTGTGCATGTGAGAAACCCCAAAACAATGGGAACTGAATTTAAAGAGGAAGAACAAACAGAGAGAGAAAGGCTTTCAACAGAACAAGATACCAAACTGTTTGGGACAAATACAATTAAGGAATCAACCACACATAATTGGTGCATGATGATATACATGTGGGCTCTCTCTTCAGTTCTAAGCACGAATATTCAACAATGGAAACATCCTTCAAAATGCAAATTCATATTCACAATGAAAACTTTCTACCTCAATAAAATCAGATTAGAGATAACTCATAAAACTGGACTCCAAAACACAATTCAGTAAATATTCCTTTTGGAGAGATTTCTATTCGTTATAATGCATAGTTTTAAAAAAGCTAGCATGATACACGATAAAGTGTATATGAGGCAATCATTTTCTGCACATCACTTTGCATTTCTACAGAGTATGGTAATGTGCTTCTAAATATGGTAACATGTGCCCTAAAATGAGACACTAGACTTCTAACATAGGAGATGAAATCATCAATGAACTCATTGGTACCCAATTTCCATTTCCTTCTTCATTGATTAAGCAGACAAAAAATTTGTACAAATTCCTAGGGAATAATTTAGAGAAATAAGACAAGATTTCTGCCCTCCTGGAATTTATCTGGTATTTTTATATTTTCTTGATTCCAACTCTTTTCATCTCTTTTTTTTTATCCAAAGAATCTCACTTTATCTCCCAAATAAAATGAACCCTCCACAATATTGTTCCAGTCTGCTCCTGTTCTTAACTCCCATTAGTTCTAAAAGTGAGTGAGGTACCATTTTCCAACATACCCAGCCCTTGCCTAACTCATACTATACCCTCTTTGTGTGGTTTCACTAGTTCCCACCAATTGTAGAAACTTTACCTTGATTCATATGTTCAGCTAAACTGTCACCATCTTTTAAACTCACCCTACACCACCCCCAAATATATGGCTTCTTTCTTCTGAATTTCCAGAGTTCTTTTCATTTTTTTTCATTATATTTTGTCTTGGAACGTGTTTACATTTTTTTTCTTAATGTAACCAAGATATACTGACCAGCATATATTGCGAATCTGCCACATGCAGCGATTACAGACAAGTAATTAGAAATACAAGACCATCACTTTTCATTCTCAAGTTGGTAAAAGAATGCTCTACGTGTCTCCTGACTAGCCAATTCATGTGCCTCTTTTTTTTTTTTCTTGCTTTACATTTAGTTTCAGCTTATAGAACAGCATGTTTAGAACCAGAATCTCTTCCTAATGTCATCTGTGCTATCAGTGAGAACCTTACCAACAATGTAGACGTGCTGGTTAATGAACTTCTGGTCATAGGAAATCCTACAGGGCATAATTATTGACTCCTCCTATCATACTCTGTCCTGTGATGGATTCGGAAAAATGAAACATTTTGGCCATAGCTTTAGATGACCATGTGACCTTAAATAAATATGTGATGTCAAGAAGGAACACTGGATAGTAATTTTAGCTAGGATTTGAGGTAAGCAAGCTTCACTTTATCTTTCTTAGCATGCAAAGCTGCTGTTAATAGTGCCTATTTTTCTTCCAACTTCCTGTATATGTTTATTTTACAAGAACCAAATGATAAGTAATTGTAAATGGACTGCGTGTTGCCCTTTGGGGTCACGATTGCATTCAGGGAAGTAGTATCAGCATATAATTGTACTCCAAGGAGGAAAAAGGGTTAGTGAATCAGCATTTACTTTTCAGGGCTTAGGATTTTGGTTCTCTGTGGTATGTTACACATTAGTCAAATCATTAATAAAGTCTTCTCATCAAGATTAAGCATATGTATATATCTTAAGCATGATATTTACTATTTGCAACTTTAATACAAGGAAAGTTGGAGTTACATTAGACAAGTTTTCTCAGTTTCAGCTCTAATGATCTTTTGAATAATTCTTTGTTGTATGTTGTATGCATGTGCATGGGGTGAGGGGACTGTCCTGTGTGGCATATGACATTTAGGAGCCTCCCTGGCCTCTACCCATGACATGTCAGCAGCAACCCCCGCCCATCCCAGTCACGACAACAGAAAATATCCATAGATATATCCAAATGACCTGTGAGTGGCAAAAACTCCTCCAGTTCAGAACCACTGCTTTGAAATATGATAGGATACTTAGATTAAAATTTGAGTTTCACAATGGACAACTTAACATGTTTTTGTTACATCACACCACATGTGATCATTTTAATGGCTTAGTTCCATAAAAATCTGGGGTTGAATCTCAAACAAGAGATGATATATAAAGAGGCTAATAGGTTCGTGATGATTTCAGAGTAGGGTCAGATTATCTGCCTATTTAATTGCATGTACTTCTGAGCCTTGTTGGGTCTGGCTTGAGTTGTGGAGGCAATACATGCTTCTGCCAACTGAAGTCTATTATTAAAATATTTCAAAATTTTTGCTTAAAGTCTGCAGTAGCAGGGACTCATTCACTTGACTTTAGGGTTTTGTTTTTTTTTACAGAAAAATTCAGAAAGTTATTGAAATGCCTGTAAATTCAAGATTTGAGTTGTGAAATTCCACACTCTCAACAGATCACCTAAAAAATAAAGTTAACACTTTACATGTATGGTTAGACAAGACGAGGTTTTTATGTATATTATCTAAATTCTAGCAAAGAAGGGTGTGATAGAAGGACTTTCAGAAAGGACTTAATGAATTGGAAAAGATAAATGTCACCTAGAGAGATGCAGAAACGAGCTGTGCGCTTTTGTTAGGACACTCTTTGGTTGAAAAGCCAATCTCTTACCAGTGCATCTAGATACACATTTGTCCACTGGACTTGCTTTGCTTTGTCCCCTGCTAAAACCATTGGTCTTCCCAGAACATCCAAGTACTCCTATATTTTAAAGAAAAAAAAAAAAAAAAAAAGGTTAGGGGGTTGAAAAAGAGAAATGCTGTAGTAAAAACAAAAACAAAAAACTCCACAGAAGAAAATTATCTAGAGTTAAAAATGAATATGGAATCAAAGTTATTAAGGGAGTAAGTGTATAATCATTTAATTGCTATTTTGGGTATACCATAAATGGTACGTGTACATACTTTGAATCAACAGTACTTAACTCATATTATTTATACAGTAGATCTACCCGTTTTTTTCTAATACCAAAACATTCTTTTTCTGAGGTACAGCCAATGATAGGTGAAATACGTTCCTTGTGAATTGTTTTATGTTAATCTAAACTATTTAAGGCTCTGTGATTTACTGGATGGAAGTGCACAAATTTGAAATCATAAAGCAGCCACATACTTGCTTTCATATCACAGACTGTTTGGCTGAAATTCAAAACTACATTTAAACATATCAAAAAATAAATGCAACACTGTGCCAAATAAGACATCAGACTCTAGTGCAGCTGCTGTTTCATTTCAACATAAAACACAGTCAGTATTCAGTTCCACAAATGCCATGTTATTTGTGCTACATCTTGCCTTAGTCTATTTTGTGGATCTTCAGTTATGTTTAAAATTGAGTAATGGTTTTAAATTGTAACTTATGAATGCTTGAAAATAATATATATTTATATTAACTTAGTTGCTTCAATCTACGAAGTTATTTAACAGGCATATTTTCAGTTGAATGGTTGTAGAAAAATTCTCTCCTCGTTGTAATTTTACTATGTTTGAGAGAGCCAGCAGGCTCCATGCTGTGTGTGCAGCCTGATGTAGGGCTCGATCTCACAACCACGAGACTATGAAACGAGGCAAAAGCCCAGAGTCAGGCACTAAACCAAATGAACCACCCAGGCACCTTGTAGGTTTATTTTACATAGGTAGATACATCTGCAGGGGTTATTTAGGAAGTATTTAAATTCTGATTAGAATCTTGTATAATTTGTTCAGATTAATTATTGCTTCCTTTTCTTTGTGGTACCTGCAACTGGAAGAAACTCACTTAAATGATCTGAAATGGGACCAAGTTCAAATTAAATGAAATGAGATTGCTAGTAAATTTTCATTTTACTTATTTTCTGTGATGTTTTTAACATCTGAAAAGAACACATGTAGCTTTTCACCTGAGTTTTGAATATTTGAAAACACTGGGAACCTTGATGTAATAATAATCAATATACATCACCATGATACTCATCATTTTATTACAAATATTATGGATCATTTTTTCATTCTCACCTGTTTTCTCCAATTGAACATATTTAAAACAGAAAAGAAACATCTTATTCTTTGCGAGAATAATTTCAACAAGTTTTAAATACCTTGTATTTAAAACTTGTAATAACTTGTAATCATACCTGAGTATTGATTCTTATAGCTCCAATGGAAGGAATTTCATAGTAATAACCTGAAACATATACATATTTTTATATATAGAGAGAACATCACAATAAATGACCACAACATTTTTTTCTGGCTTCAGAGGAGAAAAGGCCATGTTTTTTTCACTTTGAATTCAACAAATACTAATATATCAATATCATAGATGAATGTGGAAAATGTTTGCTTAATGCATATCCCTAACAAATGTACAGACTTTGTGACAAACTTCGCTACATAACTTAAAGTGCATCAAATAACTGTGATTTTTCTATAAAACAGTAGGGAACCTGGCATCATTTAAAATATTTGTATCATTGGAGAAATTATTAAAGATACATGATAATGGTATCTGACAATTATTGTATTCATATAGAATATTTGCCTACACAGGACTTTCCTAATAAACTGAGGTTCTTTTTATTGTTATATGATCAGTTTGTCAAATAACATCTTGTTTTGTTTTGTTTTCTGTGTATATGGGAAATATGGACTCACTACACAAAATCTGAATTACCTAGGAATGTGTAAGAAGACTTAAAAAAAAAACTTAACCACCTAGAAAAAATGTACAAACATGTCACACTTTCTCATATGTAAGTTTTATATAATTCATATATTCTTTCATTCTTATTTGATAAGTATTTACTTGATAAGTAGCATTAAGTATCTTTAAATGAAACACTCAATGATATTAATATACCATATCATATACCATATGATCAAATGTCTGAATTTTTATACACTGTCACATAATGTCAATGTTCTCTACAGAAAATTTGTTCAACATCTTAGGCTTGGTCTCTCTTCCAATAAACATTAGCTACAACTTTATATTAAATGATAAGATGTAGAACTAGCATCTATCAATTGTTTTTTAGTAGTAAATGTGGTGGAGAAAAGAGATCTGTTACCTTTATTTTCACAGGCCATCCACTGAATAGGTCCTCTGTCATAATTATGTTGGCCAACTGAAAATGTGAATACACGTACCTGGTGAAGTGAAAAAGAGGGATCTGTTAGGCTGCATAAAATGGAACCAAATGGCAACACAAAACAGCTCAACCAAAAAATAAAAGCATGCTTTTCAGGTAATTAATGGGACAAGAAAAATGAAGGCCAGTAAATCTTTCAGGAAGTCACCAGACAGAAACCACATAACCTATACTCAACACAGACTTTAGTTACTAAATTTGAGACGGCACTTGGGTGCCCCACACCATGTCCCAATCCTATGTCAGAATCATGACTAATGTTTCATTAGCAGAAATGGGATCTTTTGGGCCCAACCAGCTACACCTGTCTCACCTGGTTAAAACATATCCACATACCTAGCCACTGCAAAAAATAATAACTAAAAATAGTAATTCCCATTTCATAAATATGTGGGGTTCAAAAAAATTTTTTTAATGTTTGCTTATTTTTGAGAGAGACAGACAGAGCATGAGCGGGGGAGGGGCAGAGAGAGAGGGAGACACCAAATCTGAAGCAGGCTCCAGGCTCTGAGCTGTCAGCACAGAGCCCGACACGGGGCTCAAACTCATGGACTGTGAGATCATGACCTGAGCCGAAGTCGCCTGCCCGACTGAGCCACCCAGGTGCCCCTCATAAGTATGTGTTTAAAACAACATACAGAGAAAGGAGGTCATTATAATTTTAGTTGCTTAAGACAATCATAGTGATAGTTTCAACTACCTCTACACCATGAAAATATTTAGTACATACATATAGGATTGTGAAGTTGGTTATATTACTAACTTTCTACAAAGATGACTAGCATCTATAAATAAGTATGTTAAGCTTCTAGGATTTTTAAAGAGAATCAAAATATTGGCTGTTTCTAATGTGATGCAATACATGTAAATATTTTAAAACTATTCAATTCAACTGAGGTAGATTTTAAATTATAGGAATTTAAATGTTTACTGGAGGCCATTATACTTAATTATAAAATACTCTAATTTTATAATAATCTAGGATAAATTCAATGTCACAAATACTTAATAAAATGCCTATTTAGCATATATTGATTTTTACCAACTTAGTCATCTAAGAAAACCAGTATTTTAAGGTAAACATTTTAGCCTTTTCTAAAGATAAACATGCAGAAAATCACTTTTCCATGAATTCATGTTCTGGTTTGAACTATGTTAACAGCTTTTCTCTAATTCATGCCGATTGACTGTTTGAACTGACATTTTCTAATTGCTTTGCCTGTTTCATCTTTGCACATGACTGCAGAGCACAAATCTCAAAAGAGACTTCACATCTGTTTTCTGTTCCTCCACTGGTCGTGGCCACACAGAGATCACTTCATAACAATCCCGCCCCAAAATGTACATGGGAGATGTTGCTGTTTCACTTGTAAAGTTTTATGTGAGCCACCCTTAAGCTGCACAGGTTTGCCTCAGCTAGTTATGTGAGAAGCCATTTGGTGGACACATCTGAATTTTAATCATCTCAAATTCTAAGGGCAAGTGACACATTCTAGGTTGACAGAAGTCGGTGACATCTATTTACCTCCACTCCCTCAATTCCTCAAAATATCACTTCATTTTCTTAAATTTTTCATATATAGTTCATATTTCAATAGAGTGTCACTTCTTATGTAGCTGAACTTACTCCTAAATGGAAATATTTTTGTAAACAGGTATGCCACCCGACTGATAATTCAATTTAACTGCTGTACCTTAAACAATTGTCACATGAATTTAGGGAAAAAACCCAGATGCTCCAGAAGGCACTTGGGAGATCTCCTTCGTAATGAACACTTGAAAGCATGTCTCAAATTTTCAATTTAAAGCACTGCTTTGTCTTGGTGTCTCTCTTACCACAACAGTGTTCTGGTAAAATATTTTCCACAAAGTATTTTCAGATTAAAAAAAAATAAGGCTACATGAATTATTATATTTATATCCCTGGAAGGTAAGAATTTCTACTAACATAGGGGTTATACTTAGACACACAGCACATAATTCTGACTGATGCTAATTCATCAAACAGTCCAAATAAACACGACTCAGCCAAAAAAACCTACCAGTAAAAAACAAAACAAAAACTTCCCCCAAACAACAAAATACTTGTTGCTTTGTTTTACTCCAAAACTTTTGCCTAAGCCCCAGGTTTGCACATAGAAAGATCTGAGAAGTCATCCAAATTAAGAAATTCAGAATTGGAGCTGGGTGTAGAGGTGTAAAATTTTAAAGCACACTAAACATTTTGTGTGTGTGTGTGTGTGCATGCGTGCTTCTTTTGTGTTCATTTTCCACATATATCCTCAGCCATTTGACTGAAAGTGGCATTAATGGACTGATTTATTCCCATATTACAGATTTATAATCTGTACCCCTTTCCTTAAGTTTTATTTGCCTTACTGTAGACTTTGTTAAAGACACCATTGTTCTGAAATTTTCCTCCCAATGGTCACTAAAATCTTAAGAACTACAAATTCAACCTTCTTTTTGTAATTTCTGCAACTGCCTTACCATTACTATATTTCCAAGATCTTTCTAAAATACCTAAGATGCTTATTTTTCTCTTGGTAGATACACACATTGTGCACACACACACATGCATTGTATATATTTTAATCATTTTATAGAATGCTTAGAATTTTCTAATTTCATAAATATACACCTAGTTGAGAAAAAATTCAATATAAAGCACCCTAGCTTTTAAACTCTTTATATAACAGTGAAAAAAAACCAACATAAAAACTATTTCAATCCCAACTGCCACACTCCTGTTGCATTTGTTTTGCTTTACACATTTTGCCAAGTTATGTGAAAAGAATTTTAACTTCACTGATTTCATACACACGTGCAGTGTACATGTTATAGTGCATGTTCACAATAAACTCGTGAAATTTAAAAGACTATGTTTGCACCCTAACTTTCCACTTAGAATTTTAAATGGTTTCATTCTTCCTAGTCTATGCTATATTACTGCCACCCTGTGGAACAGTGAATAAAGTAACTCTAAAATTCCTAATGCTAAATCCACAGAGATGACAGCTGTCCCTTTATTCCTCTGACATTTTCCACTTCTTCAAAGGTATTGTTCTTGTTTAGTCATAAATTTGGGGAAATAGAACAAGAGTAGTTTCTTGAAATATGCCCAACGTAAGAATAAATCACATTCTCAAAGATCTCTATTGTTAGGGTTTTTAATTAGTATATTTGCACGGTCCTATTTAAAAACAAGTAAATGACATATAAAATCACTCAAAATACTTAATGAGTAGTCGCACAAGCTAACTATTTCATCTAAAGTCTCAAGCAAGTTACTTACTTTAAACCATGCCTACCAAGGCAAAGTCAACTTTGGTGGAGAAAAAATTTCTTTACTCATGCCTAGTAGTACATTTGTAATCACACTATGAGATTCGTGTAACAAATGCATACTGGAAACTTTCTAAGCGAAATAGTGCTAGACAATGTGTTAAATGTTCCCTCACTAATCTGGATGATTTTAGTTAAGCTCAAGTTTCAAAATGTTCGTTTCTTTGAGAGTCATATATGACTCAGTCATAAATGGGCTTAAAATTGTTTTTCATAATCCTGGAGATCAGAGAAGTAACATGGGAAGATAGTATTGGATAAATACTTGACTGGGCTGGAACAGTACTGTATATATCGTACCTGTTTAAGTGCCATATATATAAATGAAAATAAATATTAAATGACCAAAAAAATGAAGAGCTGCTTGAGTGGTTTCAACTTCTTACCATATGGATCGAAGACAGGCTTTGGTGTTATTCAAATTAAATCTGTTTATTATAACACGGAGCCTAAACTAGGCTAATAGTCAGCTAGCATACTGAAAATGTGGACAGTTTCATTACACTTATATCATGTTAAATCCCTAATCTTTTTATTTTATGTTATGCAGACTTGTTCAGTGAATGTCAGCAAACTTTTTAAGGCAGAATAAAGTATACTTAATACACGTACCTTTTATGTACTCTATTATTCTTAGGGAATGAAAACTTTCTCCTCAGTTTTGTCTCATGATTAGTTACATAAGCACATTCAAAAACGTCAGGTGTATAATTTTGCCTTCAGTTCCTTTAAAAACCAATTTTTCTCTTAACAGATTACTGTAATTCCAACAGTCTAATGTTGAATGTCAAGCCTGGCCCAGGTGACCAGAGAAAACTTTTAATTAACAACAAATTTGGAATATATTTAAAATATATTATTTTAATATTAAGTTTGATATTATTTTAAAAAATAAAATATATTATTAATTTGTTTCTTATAATACACCACTGTTTTATAACTTTATCCTACAATTTTGAACTTCTGCTAATCTGTTTTGTTTTGTTTTGTTTGTTGAAGACTAAAATACTTGTCTTCAATTAAGATTTTTCCAAAGCCACAGGGTCAACCTATTTTAAAAAGCCATAGGAATTTCTTGTTTCCCAGCAGAACCCAGTTACTGGAAACTGTCACCTCAACAATTATCAGTTACCCAGAGTTCAAGTTTAATTTACAATAGGCAAATCTCCAAGGAATAATGGAAATGAGACTATGAAGAAAAGAGGCCAATAAAACTAAAATAAAAACTTCAGCTATCGAAACATGTTAGAAAAATGATGTCAGAAATGGGTGTTATTAATTTACTGTGTGTACTAAAGTTTTTGGCATTAAGCCTATAAAAACACTAGATTGGACTGAATATTTTAGGAGAAATTTCTACAGCGGTTTCCATAATTCACAAGTGTACCAGAATCTGGAGCCTTCGAATAACCCACATCCCTAGTTTTATAGCATTATGAAATAAATAAAAGTGTCCAAATTCACCTTTCACACTTAATTTATTTTATAAAGCCCAACGATCTGAAAGCTACTTGCAGCCTGCAGAGTTTTGATGGCTTAGTTTAATCCATCTTAACCTCTTAACGCTGTGAAAAGCATGTCCCTTAGTGGTCAAGTCCGACTACACAGAAGGCTCTTGGGTGGGCAAATGATGATTGGCACAGCCACAAGGCGACCCGGGAAAAAGAGACAGATGACCAGCTACGTGCAGTCTGCGAGACGTTATGAAATTTGGATTACAGATCATTTAAATTCTTAACTCTGCCACTTAGTAGCTGTATGACTTTCAACAAGTTATTTAACTTCTCTCATTTTGGTTTTCGGATTTCCAAAATGGGGATGATGGTAATGGCAATAAAAATATTTTTATCCTATGATTATTCCCATTGTAAATGAAAGGATACATATAAAGCTCTTATGGTACATGGAAAATTATAAGATCAATCAATATGAACTATGGTAACGAAGAGGATGATGATGATGAAGAGAATTACAATTTCTAGAGTCAAATTATCAGTATTTCATGGGCAGCGTTTTCCATCAGTAACACAACAGCATTCCATGCCTCAAAAAGAATTCAAAATCATTCAAAATGACACCTTTCTAGAGGAGCAACTTTGGCTTGCTCTATTACATTTAGCAATAAATTAAAGACAAGACGCCAATATTGTCTAAATGCCACTGTGTCCATATGAGATATGTGTATAGGAAAGTTCCAGTCATCTGACAAAGGCAAGAATTTAGTCAAGGACTGTTGAATTTGTGCAAGCAAATAACATCAAACCACTTTAAAGAGGAAAACAAAATGCATTCGTTATATAGGTTTTGCAGTCGTCATCTTTTTTTAAAATTTTTTTAATGTTTATTTTATTTATTTTTGAGAGACAGAGAGAGACAGCGTGAGCAGGAGAGGGCAGAGAGAGAGAAAGGGAGACCCAGAATATGAAGCAGGCTCCAGGCTCCGAGCTGTCAGCACAGAGCCTGATGTGAGGCTTGAACCCACGAGCCGAGACATCGTGACCTGAGCCGAAGTCGACTGCTCAAAGAACCAAGCGGATTTATCTCTCCCATGTCCTCCATGTTGCATGCATAATGACATAGATACACGCCTTGGGATTATGTTGGTACTTAAAAATTATTAACAACGATTACAATGAATCACCCTCACGTTATCAGGTAATAAGGAAGCGATTTCTAGTTCTCCTACCCTGTGCATACATTTATAGTTCATGATAAAGGAAGAATAAGTGATGGGTACACTGCATTTCCAAGCAATCTGTAGCTTGGCCAAGACTATCATCAGCTGGGAGGTCGGAAAATAAGTGATAGACTGATTTAGTTCAGACATGCTTGGGTAAGGCCAAATACTTCATTGACACTGATAATGAGAACACTCATGAAAAACTGTGTGTCAGACTTATTAGAGTGTATGGAAAGATGCCATCAATACAATCATATTTTATATAAACTTAAACCTCCCTACTTATAAAATGATACACGCAAGAGTGGAACATTAATTCTGCTCCATATTTGAATTACATGGAAGTAAATATTGATGAGATGATTATTTTTAATTTTTTTTAATCTTTAAGTTTATTTTACTTATCTTTGAGAGAGGGAGAGAGAGAGCGCATGAGCAAGGAAGGGGCAGAGAGAGAGGGGAAGAGAGAGAATCCCAAGCAGTCTCTGCACTAATAGTGCGGAGCCAGATGGCAGGCTGGGTCCCACTAACTGTGAGAACATTACGTGAGCCAAAATCAGGAGTCGGCCTCTTAACTGACTGAGCCACCTAGGTGCCCCTAAATGATTATCTTTTAAAAGAAGAACAAAGTTATTGCATTGTTCTTACATTTTTTTTATTTTTGTATAGTTTACCTTAGGAGCAGATTGTGTATTTACAGGTATGTCTGCCATATCAGTAAACATTTAGCAACTACTATGCATCAAGCACTGTGCTACCCTCAAAGGATTCAAAAGTACATTTACAAATCGACAAAACCCCTAATTCATAGAGTTTGAAGCTCACCTCATAATGTGATGTTAAGATGATTTATTGTAATTGTCATCAATAAAGGTAAAATATCAACATAATCCCAAGGCATGTATCTATGTTATGCATCCACATGTAAGATGTGACAAGAATATCTGTTCGGTTCTTT
This sequence comes from Panthera tigris, assembly GCF_018350195.1. NCBI lineage: Eukaryota > Metazoa > Chordata > Mammalia > Carnivora > Felidae > Panthera > Panthera tigris. The sequence goes on from NC_056661.1 coordinate 85,505,013, forward strand.
AAGATAATATATATAAAACCTACAGGACTATTGCATTTTGCTTTTTTTTTTTTTTTTTTTTTAATTTTATTTGAGAGAGACAGACAGACAGACACAGTGGAGGGAGGGACAGAGGGCACAGAGAGAGAATCTCAATCTGAGAAAGAGAATCTGAGAGAGAATCTGCCCAGTGAAGAGCCTGACAAGGGGCTCAATCCCACAAGCCTTGGATTATGACCTGAGCCAAAACTAAGAATCGGACGCTCAACAGACTGAGTCACCTGGGCCACCCCTGTTTTTCTTTTTAAAGTTGTTCTGTGTTATTTTTTAGAACAAGTTCCTTCATAGAGGGAAGTTCAAAATAAGAGAGCAGATAAATAATTAATCAAAAATGGTAACCTGAGAGAATGAAAACAGAGGAAAGATGATGCTGAACACAGAATGATAAAGGGGTATGTGGGAAAGGGAGTGCTCTATGCTCTAGGAAGACTGAGCAGATATCTATGGTAACTGGAATGCTTAATCTGAGAAGAAAGCAGCTTCAGAAAAAGCAGAAGGGCGTGCCTCTTTAGGTCCATGGATTTAACACAAACAAAAGGCCATCCTGATTCTCGGTGATACAATTCTATCCAGAGATTAATTCAAGTGTATTTTCTTTACATTTTCTGTATGTCTTCTTATATACTGTGTGCTTCATGTAATACTCAACTTCCATTTTTCACTAGATTTTAGATAGTAAGGATTCTGTAAAATGTTTGGTAGTAGTATTACTCACACCTGAAGAGAATGCATCTGATAATATTTTCCTTAGTTCAGGGAATAAAGTATCAACATTAATTTTATACTAAGAGAAACAAGTGTAAATAAATCTGTCAGAGAGGAAGACAGAAAGACATACACACACACACACACACACACAACATGACTTTGATATGGATAATCTCTCTGCTGAGAGGCCAATGTTACTGGTAATTCCTGTTATCAACTCTACAGTAACTCCAGCATAAATAACACATTTGGTTTTTTTTGAACAAAGGCATATTTTCTATTCTAAAGCTGAAAAGCTCTTAGTAACTGCTGCAAGTGGCAAAATGTCTAAAATGAAGCTTTTTAGAAGCAGTGCATTTGTTACCCGGTATTATAATGTTTTACAAATCTGAGCGCCGCATATATTTAAACACTGCTTCCAAAGGCTTCATTCTTGCCCGATGGAGAAGCCAGGCAAAGACAGTAGAGAAGGCAACAAATCACTTTCCTTACCATCTGTTGAAAAATTAATTGACAATTTTCACTGTTACTATATAAAACACATACCCAGATTCCATAATTTGTAACTTGGTTTAGATTTTAGTGGGCTACAGATTATTTCTTTCTACTATGGATCTGACAAATAGGAAAGACTTTGCTAATCATTTTTTAAATAACTAAAAAAAGTAACAATGCATCTGTCACACCGTTATAATTTTAGCGACACTTTATTTTGAAATCCATGCATCATATTTTCCATTTGTTCTTATTCAATTTACTGGTTATTTTGAAATTTTCACATTATAAATTTTTGATGCTTTTGCATTTTTTGATTAATTCTGAGAAGCAAGCTAGGCATCAGAGGACTATTTTCTAACTGGCTAGACAATCTTAAGCGTGTACTGTTAACCAATCTTTTTGCCATTCTACAGAAAATCAAGTATCTTTAATTTTGCTAGGCCTGGGAATTATCTTTCAACTCTGTGTCTGGTTTCACTTTCCTTTATTCATTTGTTTGGATTCTGTGATAGAGTTCATTTTAGTTTTGGCACCATTTTTAAGGAAGTGTCGTACACGCGGATGAACCCTAAGGAACGGGACTGCTGCAGGTAAAGATCGTAACGTGAATGCATTTTAATATGGAACAGCTGTGTGAAGAGATTAACATGGACTCAGTTTTAAAGCCGTACCTATCTATAATCAGGTAGATTAATTCCCAAGAGTAATACACTTCCAAAGAATCCAAACATTTTGTTCTAATTCTTAAACCTTTTGGCCTCATTAAATTGTGCTGTATATCTGCAGCCTCATTCATCAGCTCTCCGGATGCACCTCATCACACTTACCTGGGTTGCTCTGAATGATTTCTAATGTCATCTGGGTGAAAAATGAATGTAAATGAAGCATTCAGCAGCCACGTTTATGCCAAGCAAGAGGCTTGGGGCGGGGGGGGGGGGGGGGGGGGGGGAAGCAGAATTCAAAGAGTAGTTTCAGAGTTTTCTGTTAAAGCTCATCCAACTTTATGACTTGGTAATTTTGATATTTTTTGAAAACACAAGGGAACTTTGTTTTAAAGGACGTCTTTTAAAATAAAGTTATAATCAAATAGAGAATTTTTAAGAGTACTGAAAGCATTTTACTACATCTATCAAACTTTATTTTTGCACACTGGCCATTCGAAAAATAACATGGCTAGGGAAATTCTGAGTAATAGATTATGTAACAAATATCAATTATGCAGGTATGGGATTGGTAATACAGGGTTCTAGATCCTGTCACTATAAACATCTTTACTGCAAGCAATTTCACTGCAAACATTTTGCGGTGTAAATATTGGCTTTAAGGCAATTTCACCGTAAAAGATAAAATCATGAAATATAAAAGAGGGTCATTCATTTAAAAAGACACAACGAAAGATGGAAAATGAGTAACAAGATGTAAAGGAATTTATTTTGTGTAATACAAAATATTTGAATTCGTTCCAAACGTATAATGTGGATTCAGAGCGATACTGCAAAATTCACTGCTCTTATTTCGTGGGTTAACCTAAACACTGGTCTTCAAAGTCATTGATTCATTGTGTTATACTTGTTTTGGTTTTTTTGCTTGTTCATTTGTCTCTTCCCTCGGCATAATACTTTTTTTTTCCTCCTTTGTTTGTTAAAATCTCTTCCTTTGTTAAGAGAGGTATCAGTTTCCAAATACTAGGATGCATAATTGTCACTCAGTTTGCATTTTTTGTGTGTGCTGTGAAAGCCTTCTACACTGTTGTTTCTTCTTGGCATACTGGCACATATCCACTGATGGACATTCCAAAGTTCTATAGGAAATGTGGGTTTACAACTCTGTGTCACAGTATATACCACTGTGAGGGCTAACAGTTATGTAATACAGAAATACATAGAATAATCACAATTATACAGAATTATACAGTATAATACAGAAATACACACAATAATGCATTGAAGGAGAAAGAAATCTAACTTTCAACCAGTTTGAAAAAACAGAACTGTCAAACCAAACTACCAATCAATTATTTTTTTTTATCTCTTATGGCAAAATTGCCTTACGGCCATTTAGTTATGAGGTGAAAATAATTGCAAAGAAAATCCTTGTGGCAAAGATGTTTATGGGATTTTTGCTTATGGCAAAAACACTGAACATTCTGGGTCATGTACACCCTTCCGTGACAAAGGTAGACAATTAATTATCTTCCATATCAGTATCTGTGGGCTGTGACTCTCTCAGACTGAGTGGGTGGGTGGGTGGGTGGGAGGTAGGGAATTGTGAATAAGAAGGAGAAGTTAGAAAGGGGTCCTCAAATTCATTCACAGCCATTTGAAGTCATATATGAAGTGCGTATATATATATATATATATACACACTACTTTTGGTGGGTATATATACATACTCTATGCACACATATGCCCTTAGCAAAAGCAATTAACTATACAAAATGATGTCTTGACCAAAGAAAAATACACTCGAAGGTCTGACTTAAAAGTGATCATCTGCTATCATCTATTCACTGTTAATTGATATGGAACATGCAAATACCAACAGATGATTTTTTTTGTTTAATAAAGTTTTCCCACATGAGAAAATGCGGGAAGCCATTACACTTCAAGGTAGAGTTCGTAAGAAGGACAAGACAGCAATTTTGCCATAAACGTAATTACTACTTGTTCAGTTCAGGAAGCTATGATCTGCATCTATCTGTCCCTCCTCTTTCAAGGATCTCTGTCAATTATTTTTCTGTTTTGTATCTATAAGCTTTCCCTGTATGTCTCTTTATTAACCTGTAACACAGAATAATGAATTAGCTCTTCCATCTTTAAAAACAAAGTATGGAGATACACACACACACACCCATACCTGTGTGTGTATCTAAACTATGACCTTGAGTTGATGGTCTTAATTCCCCTGTGATATTTGCAAATATTTTAGAAAAAAATGTTTTATATTCAGATTTCTCTTTTCTCACCCCTCGTTTACTTCTCAACCACCAGCTGGCTTTTATTCATACAATTTTATATTAGAAAGCTCATGCCAAAGTAGCACACATGGTCTCTTGTTACTGGAGATACAATGGACAGAGGGGATGCCCATTTTAAAATAGATATAGGGGTGCCTGGGTGGCTCAGTCGGTAGGCATCCAGCTTCAGCTCAGGTCATGATCTCACGGCTTGTGAGTTTAAGCCCCACAAGCTGTACTGACAGCTTGGAGCCTGGAACCTGCTTCAGATTCTGTGTCTCTCTCTCTCTCTCTCTCTCTCTCTCTCTCTGAAGTAAATAAACATTAAAATGTTTTCAAAAATAGATATAGGGGCACCTGGGTGGCTCAGTGGGTTAAGCGTCTGACTTTGGCTCAGGTCATGATCTCACATTTGGTGGGTTCGGGCCCTGCATTGGGCTCTGTGCTGACAGCTCGGAGCCTGGAGCCTGCTTCGGATTCTGTGTCTCCCCCTCTCTTTACCCATTCTCCACTCATGCTCTATTTCTGTCTCAAAAATAAATAAAAATTAAAAAAAATTAAATACGCATAAATTTGTATGGATATATCTGTGTATGTAGGTAAGCATATATGTATAAGTGTGCTTATCACAAAAACTTTGCTACAGCCACTGAAATTAGAATCACAGAAACAATCAAGTATCTAATTCCAAGAACATCTTAATGTTTATGTGAGGTAAAAATAACAATTAAATATTGCAGAAACTAAGCATTAATTTTCAAAGTTGCTTTGGCATTAATACAAGTGTGTGCCCTTAAGAAAAGTGTGTGTCCATAAAGCACGGGAGTCAGTATGTGAGCAAACAGAGAGACTGTTGCATAAGACTGGATTCATTAGTTTCACAAAAGTGAATGTGATATGAATCGTTTATCATGTGGTTTACTATGTCACAAAATGCTTTGTTTAAAAGTTTAGTTCCTATAAAAGGTGAAGGGGATGAGAAGCAGTGTTTCAAGATATTAATATTTAGACTGGACTTTTTTAGGATGCATAGAAGGAAAAATGGCTTTAAACCAGTAAATTCTTCATTTATTCAATTAAACAATTTGTGATAGTAGAGGATAAAAACTATTGCTTTCCTGATGACATAAATCCTCTTGTATTAAAACAAGGAAAAAAAAAACGTTTATGCTATGCCTTCAAGACATGTTATTGTGTTAATCCTGGATGCAAATACAGTTTTCAAGGAGAAAAAAATTACAAATGTAGATGAAAATTACTTCTCTTTTTATACATTTTTTATTAATTTAAATTTGTTAAAATATATACTCCTTAAAATCAAGATTTGTCTGTGACAAATTCTGACATAATATGTAAAATACATTGCCACATTAAGAATTCTTCCATTTTATTTTTAATTTTTTTTTAACGTTTATTTATTTTTGAGAGACAGAGAGAGACAGAGCCCAAGGAGGAGAGCTGAAGCAGGCTCCAGCTCCGAGCTGTCAGCACAGAGCCAGACACGGGGCTTGAACTCACCAATTGTGAGATCATGACATGAGTTGAAGTCGGTCGCTTAACTGACTGAGCCACCAGGGTGCCCCAAGAATCCTTCCATTTTAAAAGAAGAAAAATATCCAGAAGTAAGTGAGATTCCCGGTGGTAGGTTTGGATGATACATTAATAAAATAAAAGATGATTTATCTAAACTTGTATCTGTTTAAAAACAGTGATATAAATGGTGGGGCTTGTACTTATATACTTCTATCGTAAAATCATATTCTTAAAATTATGACTAAATTTAAGGTGCCAAAAGGTCACTTCCAAATGATGAAAGTAAGATTAACTACTAGAATTTTGAGATACAGTTGAATTTTGATTACATTTGTTTTATTTGAGTTCTTTAAAATATGGTAATGTTAGAATTATTTAGAACATTTAAATAAGCTGAAAATTCCTTGCCCCAAGTTATTTTCATAATTACATATTTGTCCTATAATAGAAATCCTGCTTCCAACTTTTGTTAGATAGTCTCAATTTATTTACTGTCATGCATTAAAAACTATCTCCAAATCTGAACTCGCTGCTGGATACCTAGAGTTCAGAGGTAAACAAAACACAGGCCCAGTCTTGTGGGATCTAGTAATCCAGAGAGGGGACCAAGGAGAGCTCCCATGGGGAGAGTACAGTGTAAGGGACATGTAGGATCCCATACAGTGTGCTTTGGGATCAGAGCACAAGCATCCAAACAAACCTGAAGGGGAGGGGGGTGTCAGGGACATCCTCTAGGGGGTGATGATTGCCCTGAATTTTGAAAAATGAGAAGTTAGTAAGTAAGGTAATTAAATATACATTATATCTTAGATTAATGCACCTGGATCTTCCCATTTCTTTTCATTCTGATACTTTTTTGGAAAGAACTATTTATAACATCAAGTTATCATCTGAAAGTATTCGGTCAATGGTTCAATTTATTAACTTTTTCAAAAGAAATGGTTTCTCTATACAATTAAAATCACTAGGTCCTTAGGAAAAAAAGAGAAAAAAACCTCAACCTATGGATGAAACTTATGTCATAACATAATTACAGTATATGTAAGTATTCAAAGAGTTGAGTATTAAAAAGATTTGTAGTGAATTTGATGTTTTATGTGTGTGTATGTTTTCAATTCTTCGATCATAGTGCAATCACATATAGGCTAAAAAGCACCTAGGAGTATTCAAAGTATTCTAAAAAATTTCGTCAATACTGTACCCAATTATTCACAGTAATGTGTCTGCAAAACTATCTAAATATATGAATTCATCTTTTCCCTCTCTCCTTTTAATTCCTAAAATACATATAAAACAATCTACTAGAGCTCATGATGAACTACACGTCTCCAAATGGTGAAAACAGCAACTAAAACCAAAGCGAATTGGCATTTTCTTCAATAGAGAGTTCTTCTGGATCAATGTGTAATATCTGTTGGAATTCTTGAAACACAAGAAACAGCTTATGATTTATCATTACGTTCCTAATGGATCCTTAGCATTTTAGAAAACCGAATTAAGAATCATTCTCTTATCAAATGTGAAGAGTCAGTCAGAAAGTTGAAATAAGCTGATGGTAGGATTGCTAGAAAGATAGTTAGTTACAGTTGATATCCTCTGCAGTATCAGCAGGTTTAGGTACATGGATGAACGTTCGAAATAGGTCTCCCAACAATACTTTTTTCTGCAGTTACATAATCACTGAAACAAATACATTACAACCTCAAAATTCCTGTCTTCACATTCCTCATTCCTTATGGAAATAGCATACTTTAAAAATATTATGCATATTAAAGAATTTGTCTAATATATTCTATTGAGTGTGTAAAACTGAATAAAGGAAACTTCCTCGAAAATGGTGTTGGGAAGCCAGAAGGGGAAGGGGGAGGTCTCAGGCCCTAACACCCCTCATCAGGTGCAGATCCCAATAAGAAGAAGTACTTTGCATTTGCAACAAAAACAGCCTACTTTCCCACTCCAGCAGGAGAAAGAATTTCTCTTTGCCCAGGAATGAGCTCAGCCAATAACAAAATATCTCAACTCAGCCAAGGAGAAACCATCGCCACCCTGAACGCTGGCTTTCCTCCAGTGGGTTTTGGCTCAAGCAGTGGTTTGCAACTCTCTTTTTTTTCCCTGCAGAGTTCCTCTTCTTTGATATGGATACTTGCCTACCGCTTGCCATAGCTTACATGTCCTGAGCTGGAATTCTTCTGCTATTCCTGAATAAACCCATTTTGCTGATAAAATAACTGGCTGTTTTACTTTTTTTTTTTTAATGTTTATTTATTTTTGACAGAGAGAGACAGAGCATGAGTGGGGGAGGGGCAGAGAGAGAGAGGGAGACACAGAATTGGAAGTAGGCTCCAGGCTCTGAGCTGTCTGCACAGAGCCCGACACGGTGCTTGAACTCACAGACCGCGAGATCATGATCTGAGCTGGTCAGACACTCAACCAACTGAGCCACCCAGGCGCCCCTGGCTGTTTTACTTTGAAAGTTGACAAAATAAAAATGATTTTCAAATAAGGGTGCAATTTTTGCTGTTATAAATTGCTTCATTTGGAAATCTACAGAACAACGTCTATGAAGATAATTTTTAGACATATGTAGGAAGTTTTAGTATTACTATAATAATTAAATGATCACAAAGTTTTCCTAGAAAAGCTTAAACTGTTCCTATTTTTCCATTCTCTTCTGGTTACTCTCTTCCTATAACATTTTCTCATACAGAATTTATACATAAGAAACAGATAGGATTTTATAGGTCCAAATTATTTTATTAATAAATTAGATAGAAGGTAATCAAGGATCACATAAAAAGTATTATGCTGAATAATTCTGTAACTGTGTCAGTGGTTTATAATCCATGATCCGTATGACTTTATAATCAGCATGCTTATTTCCCCTCTTAGTGACCCTCCCTCACATCTCTTTAAAAACCACGTACATTGATACCAAAATGAAAGAAAATACTAGAAAATCACTCACTTTTTTATCTTTGTTGTATTTGGCAAATATCTCCTGGGCTCTCTCTTCTCCTCCATCCGTGAACAACATGATAATCTTATTGCAATTGGCTCTAGAAACATTATACTGTAAATAAAATTTAAAAAATGTGTATCATTCACACACAAAAAGGTAAGGAATATGAAGCAATAAGGAAAGAGCACGAACAGACTGCAAGGAAGGGTATAGTATCTGTTCAGTAAGTATACTCTAAAGAACCAGTTCTCGGGTCAGGCCAGACCCATCTCTACAAGGGACTCTCCTCACCCCCCAGATATCCATGGGTGTCACTTCCTTTCGGTCTTTGATCAAGTGTCACCTATCAGTGAAGAATTTGCTGAAAATGGCTTTAAAAAAAATTTTTTTTAACGTTTATTTATTTTTGAGACAGAGAGAGACAGAGCATGAACGGGGGAGGGTCACAGAGAGAGGGAGACACAGAATCTGAAACAGGCTCCAGGCTCTGAGCTGTCAGCACAGAGCCCGACGCGGGGCTCGAACCCACCGACCGCGAGATCGTGACCTGAGCCGAAGTCGGACGCTTAACCGACCAAGCCACCCAGGTGCCCCAAAATGGCTTTAAATTGTACTCTTTCTCCCAGGTTGTATTTTTCTTCATAGCATTTTACATTGTTTTATGTATACAGTATGTATTTTATTTGTTTGCATTTTGTTGGCTTCCCATGATTGAATGTTAAGTGCTGTAAGGGCATGAAGTTTTGTCTTGTCTGATCGTGAAGAGCCTGGCATGTAATAACCTCTCAGTGGTTGATTAATAAATGGATTTTAAATGAATGGTTATGTCAGTTTTATGCCTCTGTAATTGTACCAGAAACATATAAGTGGTATTAATGAAAAATGTGCATACCCTTCCACATGTATTTTCAATCCACTGACAAACATTTTTGCTCCCTGTCCTCTTCCTTCACCGTATTTTATTCACTTTACCGCCCAAAACTGCAAACTTCTAGTTGATCCCTAACACCCAGCACTCTTTTGTATCTTTGTAAAGGCTGATACCTAATCCCAGAATATCCTCCTATCCTGTCTCAATCTGCCACACATATTCGAATCCTGAAAGACTCAATTCCAAAGATAAATCCTCCCTTAAACCTTCAGGTCCCCAAAGAGTCAGACAGAGGAAAACAGTGATTAGCACCAAAGGGCCACTAAGATGAAGAACTAATTTAGAAAGCTGGAGCTCTCTGAGGTCTGAAATCATCATCTCAAGCTCCTACTGTTGTGAAATGTGTTTGCACAAGTGTTGAGAATAAAAGATTTCACTACTTTACGAACGCTCAGCTTCTCTGAAAATGTCAAGCCTCCAGCTCAGTACTGCTGAATGGAGGTATAATGCAAGCCAAATTTGTCATTTAAAAATTTTAAAAGCCACACTAAAGAATGTCTGAAAAATATCTGAAATTAATTCTACTAATATATTTTATTTAACCTAGTCACCCCCAAAATATTATCAATTGAACATGTAATCCATATGGAAATTATTGAGATAATATACATTTTTTTTTTCTTTCACAGTAACTCTTCAAATTCTGGTGTGTATTTTATGTTTATAATGCATTTCAATTCAAACCAGCCGCATTTCAAGTCTCAACAGCCACATGAGACTTTGAGTAACATAAAGGCCATCACAGCCCTGGCCTTAAAATGATTACTATTTTTGAAAGAAATCATTCATTCTCTTGTAGTATTTAGGTTTCTTAAAAAAAAAAAAAAAACAAACATATCTCACTTTTCAAAGAAGATAAATCTCATTTCCTGTTGTAAAAGTTAATCAAGATAATATTATGCTCTACTGATGAAAAGATCCCATTTCATATAATGGCATCCCATTGACTAGGCCATTAGAACACTGGCAGTTAAAGCTTTAAACCAAGTATTATGAAAACTCAAATACTGACTAATATAATTTGTCATATTCAAGCATAGTTCTTTAAAGAAAGCCATCTGAAAATTGGACTTATCAAAAAGTTTCATATTTTATCATCAAAATGCTTTTGTGAAAGGTGATGAAAATCCCTTAACTAGAATTAATTTATTTGATGATTTCATTTTATCTACATATATGAGATGGGCAAAATAACACGTACCTAAAAGACTGTTTCATAAAGTGATTCAAGATTCTTCCTTAGGACTTGGTTTCAATTTTGGAAGTAATGTTGGTATTGTTATTACTCAACACAAATACGAGGGTGGGTAAGGACATTGGGTCGTGCTGATCATTTGTGTAATTAGAATAGTAATGTTTCCCAAGAGAGAGAGATATTAGGACATACAAAAAAGGCAGAATGAAGAAATGTTTTGCTTTCAACAAGATTTTTCCCCAGGAGGAGCCTCCTTAGTAGACACGTGGTCCAGCAAAGTCAGCAACTAGTCAAAGGAAGTGCAACTATCTAAAGAATCACGCAATCATAACAATTATATGTTACCGATTTGTAACAAATTAAGAAAAGGAAAGAACTCGACTATTTCAATAAAACGACAGTACAGTTGGTAACTTATTTTGTTATTTCATAACATATTATGTATCTTCTTGCTTATCCTTGTATTCTGTGTGGCCAGTATACAGCCCAGAATCTATCATACTTATACTTTTTTTTTTTTGAAAAATGCATCTCCGTATATTTGTAATATTTTCTGAAATGCAACCGAGGACTAATTCAAATCTTAATTTAAGGCGTACTGTGGGATAAATGATACGTTTAATTCTATTTGATACTTGCTTTAGGGATCTTAATAATAGACCTTGCAATGACAAACAAAAAACAGAGAATGACATTGTGCAATAAGACGACTAGAAGTATTTGGAAGAGGTAACAAAATACCCTTCAACTCTGAATAAGGCAAGGCATGACATGTGGGAAAATTACTTTAAAATGAAGAACTGTAATACGTAAGGGACACGTGGAAAGCAGACCAGATGAGACTGGCTTCAGGAATAACTGAGAACAGATTAAAAACAATTTACAATTGTAGAGGCAGTACGAGAGGCCAATAGGAGTTAAATCATATTTTATCAGCAACTAGTAATGAATCTGGGAGTTAATGTGGCCTCTCTACTGAGACTGGCTCTGAAATAGTACATTAGGCTTGAGACTCCTTATCATTTCACAACTGAAACCTGAATAGGAGGGAACGAAGTGAGGCAAATTAACAATACTAAGAAGAGCAATTAAGATGCCACCAACTTGGTTGACTCAAAAGAAAAAGAACTTCTTTGAAAAAACTCCACAAACTTGTATTTCTTTACTACAGAAAGAATACATCTTAATCTAATGGTCAATTACATTTGAATTTCAAAGTTCTGAGTTTTCATCCTTCTATGAGCCAACATACATCATTTCATAAGCATATGCATTTTACCAAATGTAACTCCCCTGGGAACTACAACACTGAACTACTTGGCTTTTCTGTCTCCTTACTTGCTGATCTAATGCTATCTAATAAATATCACCACCGCAAACTCGATATGTCTGAAATGGAGCTATTACTACCCTCACATACCTCTACTTAGATTCCTATGTTACTGGCCACCTAGCATTCTAGTCCAGAGAACTATCTGATTATCACCACATCATCCTCCTTAACATTTTTTTTGCCTTTACTCCAACACCAGGATTTCTATAACAGCTAAACTTAGAGCACTCGTTAGACCATGTCATTCTCATATTATAAACTTTTCATTTGCTCCTAAACACCTCATTAACTGATACCCCATGGCCTTTTTATTTCCCTTGCAGCTCCCGCATTGCTATGTCCCAGCCATGCCAAACCACCTGCCATTTTTCCAATGTGCCATGCTGTCTTATACGACTGTGGCTTTGACCATGTTGTTCTTTTTCTCTGAAGTGATTTTCCCTCTCTCGTGTACCTACCTAAATTCTACTCATTCTTCAAAATCCTGTTTTCAAGGAAATGCCCCACTTTCCTGACCTCCTTTGGGTAAGTTGAACTCCGTCTCAGTAATGTTCAAATAAATACACTGTGAATGCCCTATAACAGCACTAACGCATTGTACTAGGAATGATGATTTACCATGTCATGCTGGACATTCTTGAGATCAGACAGCCTTGTTTACTTCTGCTATTCTAGCAATAGTAATGTGACAGGAAATTGTGAGGCACACAGTAAATATTGGCTGAATGAACAAATGAATGAGGCAACCAATCAGACATCTTGAAAACTATTTTAGAAGCCTTACTTAGGGAACAACCAAGTCCGACTTGCAGACAAGACTGCATTTAAAGGCCTATTCGGTGACTCAGCAAATATGGTTTGAATGATGAGCTGACTCTGTACCAGACACGTGCTAGTCATTAACTATAGTAATAATGACCATGACTCCAATACCAAGGCAACAACCCACACTCACATGAGGTTTGCTATGTGTCGGGTTCTGTGGACAATCCTGTCTACGGCCCTCTCTGCTGTACATGCCATGGTGTAAGTGAGGAAACCAAGGTATAGAAAGGTTAGGTTCACACTCTCAACCATTGTGATAATAGTGCCTCATGAGAGATAAAAACCTGAATGATGACTCCTGCTCTAGAAGAGCTCAAAATGACAGACAACATGGCCACTTGAAAACACTAGTCCACAGCGTGAGGTATGTGCTATGGTATGGGGCAGGCAGCAAGCATGCCGTAGTCTGAGAGTCTAACTGGAGACGTGGATGGGTGATCTGGTGAGGGAGAGATCTTCACTGAGGAAGAAATTCCTGCTCTGGGACTTATATCCTATTCCCCTTAATGTCTGCCATTTGGACCTTTGTGGACATTAAGTAACAACTTTAAGAACCAAATAGATGTTTGAAACTAAAACATTTCTACCAACCACTGGATGACTGAAAAACACAAGTTTCCACATAAATATGGCAGCAACTGAAATAAGAAAAAAGAAATGATATTCTAAATATGCCAACTAAGTTTGAAGTGCTTATGCAAAATTAAATAATTACCGTATGAATGTTTCTTTTGGAAAGAGAGTTCAAAGAGATGATGGAAGAGAAGATCTAAAAGGAAAAGAATGTCTACACGGTGTATGCCTTTGAGTTCGGGATTTAAAAATAAAAGTAGTTCAAAGATTTCTACTGCCTGGACACATCTGCTTTTTAAATAAAAGAAAAACAACAGTTATGTAACTGATAGTTACTGGTAGTAGTAACTACCAGCCTACTGAAATTCATATGCTATGATTCAGTAATAAAAGAGAAAAGGGGATGGTATGGATACTTACATTAAGCAGCTGTTCGAAAGCAAAACTAAAGCCTTTCTTATAGTCTGTGATTCCTTTTGCTGTGATGTTATTCACTGCATCTTTCAGCACTTTCTTATTTCTTACGTTGGCTTGGACAAGGTGCTGAAAACAGCTCACATCCTGGGCATTGCTGTTAAACTGTGAAAGACACAAAAGTAAATACACAAATGAACATGAAAATCAATCACACAATTTTAGTTGCATTTGTGACTTCTATGTCCCAATCCTGTTGTGCTTTTTCTTTCATAAAGGAAAATGAGTAAACTGGTAACTGAAGTACACTGAGGATCAAATAGCAATTTTCATCTAAGCCTCCCTCCTACTGTAACCCTGAGCCTGTCACTCACCTTCATGAAGCTTAGCTTCTCTGATCATGAATTTGGGACTTTAATTATGTAAGATCCCTTTCAGCTCTCAAATATCCGAGCATTTAGAGGGAGGAAAAAAACCCAACAACAACAAACAATGAAATGTATTCAGAATCCAGAAATGATATGGAGCAGGTTCAAGGAGAAACTAACCATTTGCTTGCCTCTCATAAGGAAAAGCTAGGCGGGAAAATATTACACTTAACGACAGGAATAGAGGATTAGTAGTTTTTCTACCAGGTTTAATGGAGGAAAGTAATATGAAAGAATTAGGAACAATGGGTGGCCTTTCAGAACCATCACTCCACAGCTTATATACCGAATGTCATGGAATCATGAAGGCAAGGCTAAGGGCAAGCAGGTCCTGGAAGACAGGTTTTGCTCTAAGTGATGAGTCCCTGAACCACAAGGATGCTACAGGAGGAGAGAATGTAAACTTTGATACCTGTCCAAAAGTGAAAATCTAACAATCATCACCAAAGTAGTATCACCAACCCCACAAAATGTGTTCACATAGTTCACTGGGCATTTCCAAAAGAACATAAGAACAAGAGAAGTAATGCAGTGAGATCCAGGGCACTGAGGTCAGTGGGATCATCCTACCGTTGATCAACTCTGCTATTTGTATGAGCCACTTGGGCTCTTGGGGCCTAGAGTCACATCTGCAAAATGAAGTTAATAATAAAAACATATTTTCTAGAAGGTAGGGGTCTGGCCAGATGAAATGCTGGAGATATTCTTAAAAACATATAATTAAATAATTTTAACAGGTGGATCACAAACCAAAATATAAACTTTGTAACTGATCACGTACTTTTATAAATGTAAAACATCATTCCTTTTTTTCCTCTGGAAATCATTGAAGCTTAATTATAAGGTGCACTGCACATTTCATTAATTCAATAAGCAAATGTTTACTATCAGCCTGTCATAGGTCAAAAATTATGGCAGGTGATGGTTTTATGCCTTCAGACATTTAGTAAATTATGCACAAACATATACATACATGTAAGCACATATATGATGTCTGCCTTGTGCTGCATTTATTCTAGAAATATTAATCTTTTTCTCTTTGCAAATATCCTACAAGTTATGTATTATTACTATTCATGAGGAAACTTAGGTACTGGGAGGTTAAATAACTTGCGCATTGTCACAAAGCAAATAAGAGACAGGATTAGATTAGCACTGTGACACAGAGTCTGGGGGATTTTAACTATTCTTATAGAGCCTCTTACTATATTACAATATATTATGATTCATTCTGTAAAGCAATATAGTATTAGTCCCTCGGAGACAATATCATGAGTGGGTTCTAGTTTGTACTGTGAGCAGTCAGGGGGAAATTCCTGTGAGAAATGACATTTCCTGTGATTCTAGAGAAATGTTTCATTTAAGACTATGGAGGAAGGCAAAAAGAACAACAATGTAAAGGGCTATGATGTTAGGGGCAGGGAGAAGACTTTCAGAGAAATATAAAGGAGGAGAGTTTAGCTCACTCACATATGACTGAGGACAATGACATAAAAGGAGTTCAGAGAGGGAAGCAGGGCTATATCATTCAGGGACTAACAGAAATGCTGAAGAATTGGGATTCGCTTTTCTGTCAAATGGTAAGTCACAGATTTTAAGCCACAAACAAAACAATTTAATGTAAAATTTTAAGAGATCATCTGAGTCGCTGTTTGGTAAACAGATTTAAGGTGAGCAATATTTAAAGGAGGGAAAATTATTAGAAGGCTATCATAGTAACCTAGCTGAACATAATAAGGGGCTCTTGATTTGGAGACGGTCAGAACAGGAGGGGGTACAGATCTATTTTGGAGGAAGAATCCACAGGATATGATGGTGAAGTGGGTGATAGCTGAGGAAGGCAATAGTGCCCTAAATGCCATGCAGGTGTCTGACATGGGCATCAGGATGGTGGAGGGTAGCAGGAGTGATAGGTTCAGAGGTACTTGGGGAAAAGACCAGGGAAGCGTAGAGCTCAAGGGAGGGCGAGTTTTCATAACATTCAAAGTGTGAGACTCAAAAAATATCTTGGCTAAAGGTAAAAAAAAAAAAAAAGAAGAAGAAGAAGGCTTCAGCATAGAAATTTGGTTTAAAACCTTGCATGTAATGATTCCAAACCCAGATAAAGACCCCACTAAAAAGGAGTACTATAGACCAATTTCCCTGATGAACATGGATGCAAAAATCCTCAACAAGATACTAGCCAACCACATCTAACAATACATTAAAAGAATTATTCACCATGATTAAGTGGGATTTGTACCTGGGATGCAGGGCTGGTTCAACATCAGCAAACCAATCAATGTGATACATCACATCAATAAAAGAAAGGACAAGAACCACACGATCTTCTCAATAGATGCAAAGAAAGCATTTGACAAAATACAGCATCCTTTGTTAATAAAACACTCAAGAAAATAGGGACAGAAGGATTATACCTCAAGATCATAAAAGTCATATATGAAAGACCCCCTCCCTGCTAATATCATCCTCAAAAGAACGTAGAAAAACTGAGAGCTTTACCCCTAATGTCAGGAATATGACAGGGATGTCCACTCTCACCATTGTTATTCAACATAGTATTAGAAGTCTTAGCCTCAGCAATCAGACAACACAAAGGAATATCAGGCATCCAAATCAGCCAGGAGGAGGTCAAATTTTCAGTCTTCACAGATGAAATTATACTCTATATGGAAAACCCAGAAGATTCCACCAAAAAACTGCTAGAACTGGTCCATGAATTCAGCAAAGTTGCAGGACATAAAATCAATGCACAGAAATCAGTTGCATTTCTATACACCAATAATGACGCAACAGAAAGAGAAATCAAGGAATCGATCCCATTTACAATTGCACGAAAACCCATAAAATACCTAGGAATAAACCTAACCAAAGAAATGAAAAATCTGTACCCTGAAAACTATAGAAGGCTTATGAAAGACATTAAAGAAGACAAAAAAAAAAAAAAAATGGAAAAGCATTCCATGCTCATGGATTGGAAGAACAAATATTGTTAAACTACCCAAAGCAATCTACATATTCAATGCAATCCCTATCAAAGTAACACCAGATGAACATAACGGAAGGGAAACAAAAATAATATAAAAACAGGGAGGGGGACAAAACAGAGAGACTCTCAAATATGCAGAACAAACTGAGGGTTACTGGAGGGGTTGTGGGAGGGGGGAGGGGCTAAATGTGTAAGGGGCACTAAGGAATCTACTCCTGAAATCATTATTGCACTATACACTAACTAATTTGGATGTAAATTAAAAAAAAAAAAAGCAAAAAGAAAGTAACACCGGCATTCTTCACACAGCTAGAACAAACAATTATAGAATTTGTATGGAACCAGAAAAGACCCCAAATAGCCAAAGCAATCCTGAAAAAGAAAACCAAAGCTGGAGGCATCACAATCCCAGACTTCAAGCTGTAATCATCAAGACAGTATGGTACTGGCACAAAAACAGACACTCAGATCAGTGGAACAGAATAGACAACACAAAAATGGACCCACAAATATATGGCCAACTAACCCTTAACAAAGCAGGAAAGAATATTCAGTGGAAAAAGTCTCTTCAGCAAAGGGTGTTGGGAAACTGGACAGCGTCATACAGAAAACTGAACCTGGACCATTTTCTTATATGATATACAAAATGAAACTCAAAATGGATGAAAGATCTAAACATAAGACAGGAAGCCATCAAAATCCTAGAGGAGAAAGCAAGCAAAATCCTCTTTGACTTCGGCCGCAGCAACTTTTTACTCAACACGTCTCTGGAGGAAAGGGAAAGAAAAGCAAAAATGAACTACTAAGACCTCATCAATATAAAGAGCTTCGCACAGTGAAGGAAATAACAGCAAAACTAAAAGGCAACCAACGGAATGGGAAAAGGCATTTGCAAATGACATCTCAGATAAAGGGCTAGTAATCCAAAATCTATAAAAAACATCACATTTAACACCCAAAAAACAAATAATCCAGTGAAGAAATGGGCAAAAGACATGAATAGACACTTTTCCAAAGAAGACATACAGACACAGGAAAAAAGGCTCAACACCACTCATCATCAGGGAAATACAAATTAAAGCCACAATGAGATATCACCTCACACTACTTGGAATGGCTACATTAACAACTCAGGCAACAACAGATGATGGCAAGGATGTGGAGACAGAGGAACCCTTTTGCACAGCTGGTGGGAATCCAAACTGGTGCAGCCACTCTGGATAACAGTTTGGAAGTTCCTCAAAAAATTAAAAATAGAATTAACCTAGGGCGTAGCAATTGCACTACTAGGAATTTATCCAAATTCCTTCCAAACAGCTGTGCTGTTTCAAAGGGGCACATGCACCCCAGGGTTTACAGCAGCACTATTGACAATAGCCAAAGTATGGAAAGAGTCCAAATATCCATCGACAGATGAATGGATAAAGAAGATGTGGTGTGTATATACATACACACACACACACACACACACACACACACACACACACACACAACAGAGTATTACTAGGAAATCAAAAAGAAGGAAATCTTTCCATTTGTAAAAACGTGGATGGAACCAGAGTGTATTATGCTAAGTGAAATTAGTCAAAGAAAGACAAATATCCTATGACTTCACTCATATGTGGAATTTAAGATACAAAACAGATGAACACAAAGCAAGGGAAGCAAAAATAATACAAACACAAGGAGAGGGACAAAACATAAGAGACTCTTAAATAGAGAGAACAAACTGAGGATCACTGGGGGCGGGGGGTTGTGGGTGGGGGATGGGCTAAAAGGGTAAGGAGGATTAAGGAAGACACTTTTGGGGATGAGCAGTGAATGTTATATTAGGGGATAAATCACTGGAATCTACTCCTGAAATTATTGCACTACATGCTAACTAACTTGGATGTAAAACTTTAAATATAAAAGGGAAGTAGAAAAAGGAGCCCCTAAGACAACAGTTGAAATAAGTTCGCATGGAGGCAGGAAAAAAATCAGTAGACTGGGCTATTTGGGGTGACAAGAGGGGAAAAAATAGGTCTCAGGAGGAAAAACACTGCAGTTCAGATACAAAGATGGGGAATTCAAAGTGCCCACTGAACTCATCCACATTATACAATGTCAGTGGAGGGGGCAGAGCCCCCACACACACTGAAGCACACTGGGAAGTGGTAGAACGTGCAGAGGCACGTCTTCCACATCTTCAAAGCACTTCGGCTGGGAAGAAAGAAGAAAAAGATTGGGGTACCTCTAAGGGTAAGCCTGAGGTCAAGGAAAGGCTTCCCTCAAGTGGAGGGTCACTAGAGCAAGAGAGGTTCATATCGAAGAGCAAAGGAAGAAAAGATGCAGGATAGTAGAGAGCGAAATACAAAGTTCTTGTGAGGGTGGGAAGGACACTTACAGCCTATGTGTGGAGGAATGACCCTTGAATGTGCATCGACTTCAATGTTCCAGGTAAAGAGCACGGGCTGAGTACCGATGCTGGGTGTATGCATAAATTAGGGGTTGAAAAGGTGACAGTCAACATCTGAACAGCAAAGCAATCAATGTAAAGTAAGGGAGGAGGCACCTGGGTGGATCAGTTGGTTAAATGTCAGACTTCAGGAGAATAAGGAAGATGGCGGCGTGAGAGGACGCTGGGCTCACCGAGGTAGAATCGCTTAGATTCTACCTACACCTGCCTAAATAACCCAGAAAACCGCCAGAGGATTAGCAGAAAGGAGTCTCCGGAGCCAAGCGCAGATGAGAGGCCCACGGAAGAGGGTAGGAAGGGTGGCGAGGCGGTGCGCGCTCCACAGACTGGAGGGAGGGAGCCCGGGCGTAGGGGCAGCCCGCCGGCCAAGCAGAGCCCCGAGCCTGGCTGGCAAAAGCGGAGGGGCCGAATGGAGTGTGTTCCGACAGCAAGCGCGACTTAGCGTCTGGGAGGTCATAAGTTAACAGCTCTGCTCGGAAAGCAGGAAGGCTGGAGGACAAAGGGAGGGAGAGTTGCTGAGCCCCCGGACGACAGAGCTCTGTTTGGCGGGGAACAAAGGTGCTCGCTAGCACCATCTCTCTCGCCCATCCCCTAGCCAAAATCCCAAAGGGAACCAGTTCCTGCCAGGGAACTTGCTTGCTCCCCGCAAACACCCAACACTGTGCTTCTGCGGAGCCAACCCTCTGGCAGCGGGTCTGACTCCCTCCCGCTGCCACACGGCCCCTCCTGAAGTGGATCACCTAAGGAGAAGCGAGCTAAGCCTGCCCCTCCTGCCCCCGTGCACCTTGCCTACCCACCCCAGCTAATACGCCAGATCCCCAGCACCACAAGCCTGGCAGTGTGCAAGTCGCCCAGACGGGCCACACCACCGCACAGTGAATCCCGCCCCTAGGAGAGGGGACGAGAAGGCACACACCAGTCTGACTGTGGCCCCAGCGGTGGGCTGGGGGCAGACATCGGGTCTGACTGCGGCCCCGCCCACCAACTCCAGTTATACACCACAGCACAGGGGAAGTGCCCTGCAGGTCCTCACCACTCCAGGGACTATCCCAAATGACCAAACGGAAGAATTCCCCTCAGAAGAATCTCCAGGAAATAACAACAGCTAATAAACTGATCAAAAAGGATTTAAATAATATAACAGAAAGTGAATTTAGAATAATAGTCATAAAATTAATCGCTGGGCTTGAAAACAGTAGAGAGGACAGCAGAGAATCTCTTGCTACAGAGATCAAGGGACTAAGGAACAGTCACGAGGAGCTGAAAAACGCTTTAAACGAAATGCAAAACAAAATGGAAACGACGACGGCTCGGATTGAAGAGGCAGAGGAGAGAATAGGTGAACTAGAAGATAAAGTTATGGAAAAAGAGGAAGCTGAGAGAAAGAGAGATAAAAAAATCCAGGAGTATGAGGGGAAAATTAGAGAACTAAGTGATACACTAAAAAGAAATAATCTACGCATAATTGGTATCCCAGAGGAGGAAGAGAGAGGGAAAGGTGCTGAAGGGGTACTTGAAGAAATTATAGCTGAGAACTTCTCTGAACTGGGGAAGGAAAAAGGCATTGAAATCCAAGAGGCACAGAGAACTCCCTTCAGACGTAACTTGAATCGATCTTCTGCACCACATATCATAGTGAAACTGGCAAAATACAAGGATAAAGAGAAAATTCTGAAAGCAGCAAGGGGTAAACGTGCCCTAACTTATAAAGGGAGACCTATAAGACTCGTGACTGATCTCTCTTTTGAAACTTGGCAGGCCAGAAAGGATTGGCACGAGATCTTTAATGTGCTGAACAGGAAAAATATGCAGCCGAGAATCCTTTATCCAGCAAGTCTGTCATTTAGAATAGAAGGAGAGATAAAGGTCTTCCCAAACAAACAAAAACTGAAGGAATTTGTCACCACTAAACCAGTCCTACAAGAGATCCTAAGGGGGATCCTGTGAGACAAAGTACCAGAGGCATCACTAAAAGCATAAATCATACAGGCATCACAATGACTCCAAACCCGTATCTTTCTACAATAACACTGAATGTAAATGGATTAAATGCGCCAACCAAAAGACATAGGTTTCAGAATGGATAAAAAAACAAGACCCATCTATTTGCTGTCTACAAGAGACTCATTTTAGATCTGAGGACACCTTTAGATTGAGAGTAAGGGGATGGAGAACTATTTATCATGCTACTGGAAGCCAAAAGAAAGCTGGAGTAGCCATACTTACATCAGACAAACTAGACTTTAAATTAAAGGCTGTAATAAGAGATGAAGAAGGGCATTATATAATAATCACAGGGTCTATCCATCAGGAAGAGCTAACAATTATAAATGTCTATGCGCCAAATACAGGAGCCCCCAAATATATAAAACAATTACTCACAAACATAAGCAACCTTATTGATAAGAATGTGGTCATTGCAGGGGACTTTAACACCCCACTTACAGAAATGGATAGATCATCTAGACACACGGTCAGTAAAGAAACAAGGGCCCTGAATGACACATTGGATCAGATGGACTTGACAGATATATTTAGAACTCTGCATCCCAAAGCAACAGAATATACTTTCTTCTCGAGTGCACATGGAACATTCTCCAAGACAGATCATATACTGGGTCACAAAACAGCCCTTCATAAGTATACAAGAATTGAAGTTATACCATGCATACTTTCAGACCTTGCTATGAAGCTTGAAATCAACCACAGGAAAAAGTCTGGAAAACCTCCAAAAGCATGGAGGTTAAAGAACACCCTACTAAAGAATGAGTGGGTCAACCAGGCAATTAGAGAAGAAATTAAAAAATATATGGAAACAAACGGAAATGAAAATACAACAATCCAAATGCTTTGGGATGCAGCGAAGGCAGTCCTGAGAGGAAAATACATTGCAATCCAGGCCTATCTCAAGAAACAAGAAAAATCCCAAATACAAAATCTAACAGCACACCTAAAGGAAATAGAAGCAGAACAGCAAAGGCAGCCCAAACCCAGCAGAAGAGAAATAATACAGATCAGAGCAGAAATAAACAATATAGACTCTAAAAAAATGGTAGAGCAGATCAATGAAACCAAGAGTTGGTTTTTTGAAAAAATAAACAAAATTGACAAACCTCTAGCCAGGTTTCTCAAAAAGAAAAGGGAGATGACCCAAATAGATAAAATCATGAATGAAAATGGGATTATTACAACCAATCCCTCAGAGATACAAACAATTATCAGGGAATACTATGAAAAATTATATGCCAACAAATTGGACAACCTGGAAGAAATGGACAAATTCCTAAACACCCACACGCTTCCAAAACTCAATCAGGAGGAAATAGAAAGCTTGAACAGACCCATAACCAGCAAAGAAATTGAATCGGTTATCAAAAATCTCCCAACAAATAAGAGTCCAGGACCAGATGGCTTGCCAGGGGAGTTCTACCAGACGTTTAAAGCAGAGATAATACCTATCCTTCTCAAGCTATTCCAAGAAATAGAAAGGGAAGGAAAACTTCCAGACTCATTCTATGAAGCCAGTATTACTTTGATTCCTAAACCAGACAGAGACCCAGTAAAAAAAGAGAACTACAGGCCAATATCCCTGATGAATATGGATGCAAAAATTCTCAATAAGATACTAGCAAATCGAATTCAACAGCATATAAAAAGAATTATTCACCATGATCAAGTGGGATTCATTCCTGGGCTGCAGGGCTGGTTCAACATTCACAAATCAATCAACGTGATACATCACATTAATAAAAGAAAAGAGAAGAACCATATGATCCTGTCAATCGATGCAGAAAAGGCCTTTGACAAAATCCAGCACCCTTTCTTAATAAAAACCCTCGAGAAAGTTGGGATAGAAGGAACATACTTAGACGTCATAAAATCCATTTATGAAAAGCCCACAGCTAACATCATCCTCAATGGGGAAAAACTGAGAGCTTTTTCCCTGAGATCAGGAACACGACAGGGATGTCCACTCTCACCGCTGTTGTTTAACATAGTGTTGGAAGTTCTAGCATCAGCAATCAGACAACAAAAGGAAATCAAAGGCATCAAAATTGGCAAAGATGAAGTCAAGCTTTCACTTTTTGCAGATGACATGATATTATACATGGAAAATCCCATAGACTCCACCAAAAGTCTGCTAGAACTGATACATGAATTCAGCAAAGTTGCAGGATACAAAATCAATGTACAGAAATCAGTTGCATTCTTATACACTAACAATGAAGCAACAGAAAGACAAATAAAGAAACTGATCCCATTCACAATTGCACCAAGAAGCATCAAATACCTAGGAATAAATCTAACCAAAGATGTAAAAGATCTGTACGCTAAAAACTATAGAAAGCTTATGAAGGTAATTGAAGAAGATATAAAGAAATGGAAAGACATTCCCTGCTCATGGATTGGAAGAATAAATATTGTCAAAATGTCAATACTGCCCAAAGCTATCTACACATTCAATGCAATCCCAATCAAAATTGCACCAGCATTCTTCTCGGAACTAGAACAAGCAATTCTAAAATTCATATGTAACCACAAAAGGCCCTTGACACAAAATGTCAGCCAAAGTAATTTTGAAGAAGAAGACCAAAGCAGGAGGCATCACAATCCCAGACTTTAGCCTCTACTACAAAGCTGTCATCATCAAGACAGCATGGTATTGGCACAAAAACAGACACATAGACCAATGGAATAGAATAGAAACCCCAGAACTAGACCCACAAACGTATGGCCAACTCATCTTTGACAAAACAGGAAAGAACATCCAATGGAAAAAAGACAGTCTCTTTAACAAATGGTGCTGGGAGAACTGGACAGCAACATGCAGAAGGTTGAAACTAGACCACTTTCTCACGCCATTCACAAAAATAAACTCAAAATGGATAAAGGACCTGAATGTGAGACAGGAAACCATCAAAACCCTAGAGGAGAAAGCAGGAAAAGACCTCTCTGACCTCAGCCGTAGCAATCTCTTACTCGACACATCCCCAAAGGCAAGGGAATTAAAAGCAAAAATGAATTACTAGGATCTTATGAAGATAAAAAGCTTCTGCACAGCAAAGGAAACAACCAACAAAACTAAAAGGCAACCAACGGAATGGGAAAAGATATTTGCAAATGACATATCGGACAAAGGGCTAGTATCCAAAATCTATAAAGAGCTCACCAAACTCCACACCCGAAAAACAAATAACCCAGTGAAGAAATGGGCAGAAAACATGATTAGACACTTCTCTAAAGAAGACATCCGGATGGTCAACAGGCACATGAAAAGATGCTCAACGTCGCTCCTCATCAGGGAAATACAAATCAAAACCACACGCAGATATCACCTCACGCCAGTCAGAGTGGCCAAAATGAACAAACCAGGAGACTATAGATGCTGGCGAGGATGTGGAGAAATGGGAACCCTCTTGCACTGTTGGTGGGAATGCAAATTGGTGCAGCCACTCTGGACAGCAGTGTAGAGGTTCCTCAGAAAATTAAAAATAAACCTACCCTATGACCCAGCAATAGCACTGCTAGGAATTTACCCAAGGGATACAGGAGTACTGATGCATAGGGGCACTTGTACCCTAATGTTTATAGCAGCACTCTCAACAATAGCCAAATTATGGAAAGAGCCTAAATGTCCATCAACTGATGAATGGATAAAGAAATTGTGGTTTATATACACAATGGAGTACTACATGGCAATGAGAAAGAACGAAATATGGCCCTTTGTAGCAACGTGGATGGAACTGGAGAGTGTGATGCTAAGTGAAATAAGCCATACAGACAAAGACAGATACCATATGTTTTCACTCTTATGTGGATCCTGAGAAACTTAACAGAAACCCATGGAAGAGGGGAAGGGAAAAAAAAAAAAAGAGGTTAGAGTGGGAGAGAGCCAAAGCATAAGAGACTCTTAAACACTGAGAACAAACTGAGGGTTGATGGGGGGTGGGAGGGAGGGGAGGGTGGGTGATGGGTATTGAGGAGGGCACCTTTTGGGATGAGCACTGGGTGTTGTATGGAAACCAATTTGACAATAAATTTCATATACTGAAAAAAAAAATGTCAGACTTCAGCTTAGGTCACGATCTTACATTTCTTGAGTTCCAGCCCCAAGTTGGGCTCCGCGCTGACAGCTTTGAGCCTGGAGCCTGCTTCGGATTCTGTGTCTCCCTCTCCCTCACTACCCCCCTTTCACCGGTTGATGCTCGCTCTCTCTCTCTGTCTCTCTCTGTCTCCCTCTCTCTCTCTCCCCCCTCTCTCAGAAATAAATGAACATAAAAAAAATAAAAAGATAAAGGGAGGAGATGGAAGGTTTGGAGAGAGTACAGATAAAACAAGAAGGAAAATGTCCTGCACAGATAATTAATTTGAGTTCTTTCTCATTTTTATTTGAACACTACTTTCAGGTACATCATATATATGAAGAAAAAGCCCCAATACATATTTTTTGCTTTTTCCATAAAATCAAATGTTGAAAACTTAGTATCTTCAGATCTAAATTCCACTGCCTCTTTCATTCCATTCTTTGATAACTTGACACAATCTTATCTTACACATTCTATTTTGAAAACAAAAGAATGTGAGAATTCCCATGTTAGAACGTTTAAAAAAAGTTTGCTAGTACATCAACAGTAAAATATCTGACTTTAGAGAATTATTAGAAATGGTTATAGGAGATGTTATTAACTGATTTAAACGATGAATCATGATAAAATTAGAAGTTATGCAGAAAATGAACACTAAATAATGTATTGCCCTGAGTCTTTTGGTTGGCCTTGACCTGCTTTTAACACATAAGAATGAAGCATCTCATTAAGTCACTTTAACAAACTGATTAAATGTAAATTCAATTCATTAAATACAAATTCAGTGGTGTGTAACAGAAATTCTCTGATTATACTCATAATAAAATTCATAAATAATGCAGAGAAACGAATAGCTTACAAAGTGTAAGTCCCCAGAGCGAATCTTACCCTCCTAGGAAAGGGATGAGAAAGTTTAAAAGTTCTAAATTAGGCAAGTGTATATTTCACAGACACCTTACACTCGTCCGCTTTTAGAGTAGACAAAAAGAACAGGTTTATTTTCACAAGCTGAAACTGCAGTCTTTGGTAACATGTGCCTAGACGTCAATTTATAAACCACATATTTAATACATGAATCATACATATATTAAAAACCTTAGGGCAAAGTTCACTAATATAGTATTACAAAGCTTCGAAATTGTATCCTGCGAACAAAAATTGATTTAAGGAGGCCAGTTTTTGTCATCTACTAAGAAAATGCTTTTAAAAAAAATGTATACTTAATCCTACAGAGTCAGAAATCCAAACTAACACACTGATTCCTTTCCTGATCCCAGAAAATTCAGCTGAGCAGATCCCTTATTAGAACTGCTGAGAAAATCACTGCTAGCAGGCGGAGAGAGAAAGAAGTGTGGGTCAGAGTAAGCATGTGGGGTTTAAATCAAGTGGGACTTTGTATCCCTGCTCCAGCAAATGAACATTCTTTCCTCTCCTCCTTCCCTATCACCTGTTCCTCTGCCTACCTGCAACACTTCTCTTACTCACTTGGTTGTTGTCCTTACCTCAACAGTTGTTCTTTACAAAGGGCTTTCCTGACCTTCCCTGACTAGATCCAACCATCCCACTGTAACCTCTCCTAGGCCTAGATGGATCTCTTCTTTACAGAATACAACACAATTTAAATTTCCTATTTCTTTGTATGGTATCCTGATAGATGTCTCCTTTGGATTAGAAGTCCACACAAAGAAAACAGCCATCCCACCATTGCAACCTTAGCACTTGGCATATAATAGTATGCTATAAATATCTAATGAGTATATGAATGGAGTTCCATTAGAAGACAGTGTGGGGGCGCCTGGGTGGCTTGGTCGGTTAAGCGTCCGACTTCGGCTCAGGTCATGATCTCACGGTCTGTGAGTTTGAGCCCCGCGTCGGGCTTTGTGCTGACAGCTCAGAGCCTGGAGCCTGTTTCAGATTCTGTGTCTCCCTCTCTCTCTGCCCCTCCCCCGTTCATGCTCTGTCTCTCTCTGTCTCAAAAATAAATAAACGTTAAAAAAAAATTAAAAAAAAAAAGAAGACAGTGTGAAATGTTGACCAAAATCAAGTTATAGGAGTGCCTGGGTGGCTCAGTCAGTTAAGTGGCCAACTTCAGCTCAGGTCATGATCTCGTGGTCTGTGAGTTCGAGCCCCACATCAGACTTTCTGCTGTCAGCGTGGAGCCGGCTTTGGGTCCTCTGCCTCCCTCATTCTGCCCCTCCCCCGCTTGCATTCTCTCTCAAAAATAAATATTAAAAAAATCCAAGTTATAGATTTCTAAATGCAGAAATTATATTTTAGCTCTACAATATGTTCTTAAACTTGTATATTCCTAAATATAAGTATTCTGTCCAAATAGACACTATTCAAATACCCAAATGAAGATGTACGTAAAACATCTATCTTGGAGCCTGACACAAAGTAGATGTTAAGTCAAGTGCAACTCTATCTTTTAAAAAAATAATTTTACTATAAACATTAGTATGCTCAATTCTCAAATCAGAACAGACCCTAGATTAATGATGAATAATATCAGCTTTGGTGAGTTTTAAATAAAGTTCACTAACAGGACGATACAGGTATCCTTCAAACACTAACTTAATGTCTGAAATAGCCTCTGAGATAACCATCAACAATAAATTTCAATGCTTCCAAAGAACCTTTCTGTTAAATATCACAGTCAAATACACCCATCATATTAAAAGATACTTTCAGAGCCAAAATAAATCACTAACCTCTCAAATGAATTTAAACTCCTGGTTTTATAAAGACAGTATTTTTGTTCTCACGTACTCTGCTAAGTAAGAAATCATTTCACAAAATACTTCGGACAGACAGAGCTCTGTTCATTGAATTCACCTTGGATAAAGATGATGAAATGTTGGCACTGCCGTGATACACACCATAAGTCGAAGTAGCATCAAGTCCTTGGAAAGCAAATTTGTCTACAAATGGCACCCTCATGGGGTGTTCGAACACAGCTTCACAGGGCACCAGGTCTACCTTTGAAATGGTTAGCAGGCTCAAGTAGTTTTCCTCTAGAAATAGTAAAAATTAGGGGTGCCTCGGTGACTTAGTAGGGTAAGCGTCTAAGTCCTGATTTCAGCTCAGGTTATGACCTCACAGTCATGGGTTCAAGCTCCTCATCAGGCTCCACAATGACCATGGAGCCTGCTTGGGATTCTCTCTCTCTCTCTCTCTCTCTCTCTCTGCCCTCACCCCACTTGTGCTCATTCTCTCATTCTCTCTCTCAAAATAAATAAATAGGTAAACAACAACAAAAAACACCCACCTCAAATCCAGACCTGCCTGCTTTGAAATATGGGTAATTCTTGAAATTACAAAATACAAGTGAACTTATTTACATAATCTAAATATAATAAATAATTTATGTAACAAATTATATTATGCAGGATTATTTATTTCCATAAATTATCTAAATTAAATACACTATAATTTTGTGTGTCAAGTCTTTACAATTATGATATGAGAAGCTATCCACACTTTGGACACAAGATGGCGATGCAGGAAAATAAAAGCAAAGTGAACAGAGGATGTGATCTTTAAAATCTTGGTTAAGTTTTATTCCTATTATAAATATTTTCATTTTCTTATTTTTACAGGAAATTTAAAAATGGGAAATATTATAAGGCAACAAAATGGTTATCCTAAAAGTCAGAGAAACACCTGATAACATTTATCCATACACATATGTACATAATCAGTCAAGAATGATTTTTCAAGTTTTTTAGCTACTGCCAAATTAACTTCCAGAAATTGTGTGCCAATTTATAATATATTTGTAACAGTCTCACTCCACTTTCATGAATACATAACATTTTTATTTGCTAAATCCTAAGTACAAAGATTATTTCAATCTTTTAATTACTTGAATTTTCTTGATGGCTAATGATGTAAAACTTTTTCTCATGTATCAATTTTCATATAATCTTGTGAGTTGTCTTATTTTTATTTATAATAAACAAAGATTTAGAATATATTTCTAGAACATTTTTTATTCCTTTACTATTTCTATTATTTCACCGATTTACTATTAATAATAATAATAAAAATATCAGCTAACATATATTGAGAATCACAACAGTGCCAGGCTAAACACTTTACATGCATTGATTCATTTAATCTTCACCAAGCTTACGGTTTTAGTTTTAGTTTTGAAGATTTAAAAATACGCAATGCTTCACGAATTTGCGCGTCATGTTTGTGCAGGGGCCATGCTAGTCTTCTCTTTATTTTTCCAATTTTAGTATATGTGCTGCCAAAGTGAACATTGGTTTTACTTTTTTAATAGTTTCCATTATACAATTGATGAAATGAGTCTGACAGTGTAAAGCAAAGTGCCCCAAATCACACAGCAACCAAGAGTCAGAGTCCTACTTCAAACCCAAACAATCTGACACACTTTTCTCTATGGTGTCTCATCATTTCCAACTGATACCAAAAAAAGTAAGCGGCCATATCCTGTCATGCTACTTTTTCCACACTTCCGGTTGAACTTTGGAACCTTTTTTTTTTTTTTAATATAATTAAAATTGCATTTACCAATAAATTCTGGAAAAACTGACATTTTCACGTGAGTCACCTTTTCATTTCAAGAAGTTATTATTCCATATTCATTTCTGTATATCCATTTCAACTCTTCTACTTATACCTCATATTCTTTTCTCTTTTCTACAGTGCAGATCCAACATATATTATTCAAAGTATTTCTAGGTAATTCATGATTTTTGCAAACATTGTGAATAGGATTCTAATTTCTATTATTAATCCCTGTCCAGGGAAAACCAGAAGGGGAGGTCACCCTTGCAAGTTAGAGATGCTATAAATATCTTTGTTAATAGCACTATGGAACTTCAACACTCTAGTCCTCAAAATGACATGGTTGTTGCCCAACACTGGCTGCTGGTTTATGGTTTCCTTGGCCTGTTGGATAAAAAAAATTGATTAAAAAAAGTTCTACTTTTCAATCCAATTTAACAAAGTCAGGTCTAATCCAAGTCCTGCCTCTACAAACTATCAATGTCCATAGACAGCTGTTTCAATTATCTCCTTGGAGCTATAAATTCCTTCTTTCTGGAGGGGGGAGTTTTAGCACATCAACTGGAAAGGCCCCCAATTTCTAAAATCTTATCATTTAGATAAGATCGTTTTAACTATTAGAAGAATAAAAGGAGTAATGAATTCTGTAAATGTCCAAAGAAAGTCACATTAATAAAATAGTGAAGATATTGACATTATTGACACAAAATTTATGTTTGCCTATAATTATAAAACATGGGCCATCTAAACTTTTGATAAGCATTTTTACTTTTAAACAAATATTTCAATTAACGTGAATCACGATGTGCTAAAAATTCAGTCTGTTGACTTTTTGTTGAAATATTGAGTGAATTTCTGAATAAGCCCCAGTATCATTTTTAATATATTCTATTCATATTATCATATACAAAACTCTTAAACAGCTCTAGTTATATGCATTTGGAGTTTCAAAAAATTGAGAGTATTTGTATTTAGCTCCCTGGCTCATCTCTACTTGATATTAATGTTTTCTTTCTCAACCATCATTTTGTCAACCACTGTGCAATCCTGATTCCACAGCACTTGTCCAGCTAGAAATATGGGCAACTTTCTCATTATCAGTCTTAAGATGTAACAAGCATATCAGTATTATTTCTATCACAAGTTTTTTTCATAGCCCTGTGGAAATTTGAAAGCCAGCTCCCAAGGATGAAACTTTAATGAGATGACAAAATGATCATATCTACTCTGATTTTTTCCTCTTTACCAACATTATGATGCAGAGTTGACCAATATGCTAAATGTTTGTATGGTACCTGAAGCTGATTACTTGGAACATCTTTCCTAGTTGAAAAAAAGATCAATTATGAGTTTGGCTGGATTTGCCTGAAAAACTCAGAGAATGATATACATATCTAAAGTATTTACAGAGAAGAGATGCTAGAGTCAGATAAAATAAGTAAGGATGACTCTAATCACTTAAGAACACAAACCTATTTAATCAGTGATTGAAATTTATTATAAAATTCTGACAACTATGTAAGACTCCCCCCTCCACTGTTATGACTAACCAAGAAATAGACTCAATTGAAAAAGCACCACTATGTGCCTTGCATTTTTTTCTTTTTCAAAAAAAAATTTTTAATGCTTATTTTTGAGAGAGACAGAGACAGAATGCGAGTGGGTTAAGGGCAGAGAGAGAAGGAGACACAGAATCCGAAGCAGGTGCATTTTTTTCTTCTTCAAAAAAAAATTTTTAATGCTTATTTTTGAGAGAGACAGAGACAGAATGAGAGTGGGTTAAGGGCAGAGAGAGAAGGAGACACAGAATCCGAAGCAGGCTCCAGGCTCCAAGCTGTCAGCACAGAGCCCGACACGGGGCTTGAACTCACGAGCTATGAGATCATGATCTGAGCTGAAATCGGACACTCAACCAACTGAGCCACCCAGGCGCCGCTGCATTTTTCTATATACAGTAACATTTCAGTAAAACAGACAGTGTCTCTATAGTCAAAAAAAAAAAAAAAAAAGCATCCATTGGTGGGGAGGTGGGAGTGCAGGGGTATAGAAAATAAACAACAAACATATATATATATATATATATATGTATCAGGTGGAGAAAAATGCTACGAAGAAAAAGAAAGTGAAGTCAAGTGACTGACAATGATTAAAGAGATAGTATAACTAAAACTGGAATGACACTGGAGATTTGGTAGTCAAGGAGGTCCACTCTATTACGGAAGCACTTGAATGAAAAGAAGCACGCATCTATCTAGACTCAGAAGCATCAAGACTCAGGGTAAATCAGAAGCAATTTCTAATCTGTGCATACCAATAAGATATGCACTTAACAGAAAGAAGAGATCTATTTTTTTTAAGTAAGGTTAGTAACATCACCACCAAGTTCTTTTAAACAGGAAACAGCATTTGGAGCCAACAAATAGTTACCAGCATGACTTGAAGAAATTATATTCAACCTAACTCTGTTCCACTGAAATCAAACATATAAATATACATATATTTTCAAATATATTTCAGGGGCACCTGGGTGGCTCAGTTGGTTAAATGGCCGACTTCGGCTCAGGTCATGATCTCGCAGTCTGTGAGTTCTAGCCCTGCGTCGGGCTCTGTGCTGACAGCTCAGAGCCTGGAGCCTGTTTCAGATTCTGTGTCTCCCTCTCTCTGACCCTCCCCTGTTCATGCTCTGTCTCTCTCTGTCTCAAAAATAAATAAACGTTAAAAAAAAAAATTAAAAAAAAACAAAATAAAATATATTTCAATATAACAAATATTTGAAAAACTTGAGCATGATTAGGGTATAAACTAATGAAAAAAAGTAAATAAAGAAGATACCTACCAACAGAGCATCAGGTTCAAAAGGAGAGAGAACATGAGGAATGAAAAAAATTTTGGGATACTACATTTTCAAAGTGTATAATCTTTGGACAAAATGTTAGAAAGAGGAATTAATTATGGAAAAAGGCAAATACTAATATTTGATATTTATAAGAGAATTTAACATGCAAACAGTCGCTTTATGCCAAAGTCCTTTTCAATGGAACAAATGACAAAAAGACTTTCATGTCTAGTTCATGTTTTCAAGTTCTACCATAGACATCAAGATTCTCAAAATGTTTTCTAGAACCTTAGCGATGTGCTGAAAGGGGATTCTGCTATTCACAAATTAAGGTTAAAGTCGATGCATTCTACAAGTCAGTACTGTAATGTAATATCAATTTATATTTTGATTTCTGCTGAATTTACGCCTACTAAGTAATTAGGAACAAATACGAGAGCTTAAATGTGAGCAATTTGGCTAAAGTTACAGCTCAGGTCAGCCCCAGTCACTCTCTTGACCTATTGTCATGATTAAATGAATACTTGGATTCTGAATAATCTTACCAAGTCCTTACATGCCTATGGCGCATGGACTCATTTCCTAGTCCTTCAAGTCCCAGAAAATAAGTTGTAACTTTTATATTATTAAAAACAATAAATTAGTTCAAAAGAAAAGTTCTCCTTCAGCCTCACCTTAAGTATCACATTGTCATTTCTAAAACTGCAAATGAAACTAATTTCTAAGTACCAAAAACTGTCTTTAGTGCACCATGTAATTAATGGAAAAAATATTTATAATGCTTGTCAACACCTTC
Source organism: Panthera tigris (assembly GCF_018350195.1). Classification (NCBI taxonomy): domain Eukaryota; kingdom Metazoa; phylum Chordata; class Mammalia; order Carnivora; family Felidae; genus Panthera; species Panthera tigris. Next base: position 85,539,106 of record NC_056661.1, read on the forward strand.
TTATAAACTTTCCTTATACATGCAAAGCAATTAATTTATCCTCTGGCAATCTTTTTTTTTTTTAAACTAAATAACCTTGATTACGTGCCCTGTTATTATAAACTCTAAATTTGTCCCTTATTTGATAGTCTTCTCAAATAGAGTCTTCCATAATTTCTTTATGTATCTTTTAAATAGAGTTAAGTTTATAAAGCACCCATCTTTACCTTAAAAAAAATAGCATATAAAAAGAGAGAACTAGGGTTCTTTTAATAAATCTAACTCTACTCATCCTGTCTTAATACTCCCCTCCATAGAGCAAATGGCTACAATATAAAAATATTCATAAACATCCATAGTACTAATAATGCTGTGAATTAACCAAGATCTTAAAATCTAAATCAGCAATAAGCATTATAAGTTACAACAAGCTCCAGACAGATGCCTGTTGGACTTTGCTAAATGTACCTCCCTCCAGTACCTTGACTTCCTGATTTCCTCATGGCCTAGGACTCACTGGACAGGCTTTGCTAAATGAAGATTCTGACCCTGAAGTGTGGTGCCTGAGAGTCCACATTTCTAACCAGCTGTCAGGGGCTGCTCTGCTTTTCAGTCATGGGCCCCTTCTTACGTGGCAAGGGCATACAGCTACAAAATTCTTGGTCATTGACATAAAAGAGAGCTGAATCGACATAAAAATATCTTGAAATCTAGATGATGACTATTTTATAAGACATGAAATGAAATTTCTGTTCTAGACTTCATGGCTCACAAAAATGCACTGGCACACCAATTATCTGTCACTTTATTTGTGCTCTGGCAAAAAGAGGGCCTGTTTTGTAAGGATGAAAAAACTCACTTTTAAATTTAAGTAGTGCAACAACTTACAAATGTGCTCATTGTTACAGGCAGAGTAGCAAAGTTCTAAGCTACGAAAACCATGCCCTTGTCTAGGAACACACGAGGCATATTTTAGAAGGAAAACTCAAATTTAAAACAATCCAAGCCATGTCTTTCTTGAAGATACAGTGCAATCTCGTATTTAAACAAACCTCTTGTGTGACATTAGTTGGTGTTAGACTGTCAAGTCAAAAACTGGGAAGTACCTGAAATTTTATCCTATTTGCAAGCTAATGAGTCAGCCTCAAAGGTGGTACATCGTCTCTATACAATTCTACCAGCGCCATCTAAGAGGCAGAGTCATCTGTGGAGAGTGGGAAGCAGATGACTTAACCAGAGAGTCTTGCTAATGCCACCAGCATGACGCTGTGATCATCCCTGTCCAGCCTCCTGCTATGATGACTGTGGCTCCTTAGTCCTCATTCTGCACTTGCATTTGGACACTGTCATTTCCAGAATTGCTGTTTAGTGCCTACTATCCAGACAAAGCGCAGAGCTTACTTCAATATCAGAGATACTATAAGGAAGCGTATTTTGATTATTTCTTTTTCATGAGTATTAAAGGCTACACTTTTTAATTTTTTAAAAATATTTAATTATTTTTGAAAGAGAGAGTGACAGAGCATGAATGGAGAAGGGGCAGAGAGAGAGAGGCAGACACAGAATCCAAAGCAAACTCCAGGCTCTGAGTTGTCAGCACAGAGCCTGACACAGGGCTTGAACTCACGAACCTGAGCTGAAGTCAGACGCTTAATCTTCTGAGCCACACAGGCCCCCCCAAAGACTGCACTTTATAATGACCACATATTAGAAAAACTTCCAAGAAAAAGAGAGACTGAAAAATGCTTAATGTCACCAGAACATTTGCATCTAATTCTTAAGCAACAAGATGTGATCTTATTGAAACTCATGGCCATTTTCTTCCGTTGTTAACTTTTCACACACTGTTCATAATCAGCACACATTTCCTTGTCATCTTCCACTGGCTTGCAGTATTTTACTCTTGAAATGTCAAACTCCCTCAGTTTCATAAACAAACTCCCCTCATTGTGTCAACAGTTGAAATGATGTCTGTAAATCAGAACATGCTGTGATTGAATTGTTGCTCCTATCATCTACCACTTTCTTCCATCAAAGCATGTAACCAGATTAGTAGGAAAACAGTCCTGTGATGCCTGCATAAGCTTTGCCCAACAGCAGGCTTCCTTTCTGCAACCAACAATGCCCTGGAGACAACAAAATCGCCCTGGAGATAACAAAGAACTCCCTAGGACATGACATTTGGGATGTAGTTCTGACATCTTACACGTGCATTACGTGACTTAAGCATAACAATTACTGTTCTTTACAAAATATTAAGAGACTTAGAAATATAAACCTAAAAATGAGAGGCTGTTTTTCTGTACGGTGGGTCTAAGCAATTTTGTCAAGTGTTCCTATCGATTGCATCCTAACACTCTGGATGACTCACGTGATCTTTGGTATGAGGATGAAGAAAACTGCATGAGGGTTGTGGAAAAATTATTGTCAAAATTTACTGCACAATCACTACCAGGTTTTCTCAGCACCTTATTATAATGCCTCCCTGAAGTTATAAACACTAAAAGTGACATTGTTTCTTTCCTAGACATTTAGTTTCAGAGGAAAAAAAAAGAAAGAAAATACATGCACACCTGTATATGCACATGTGAACACACACACATACACACACACCAGCATATTAGATTTTGAAGAGCTTTTTCCTTAGAATTGCCATATCATTAAATTATTAATTTTTTATTTAATGAGAAAGGCCTGGTTAAGGACAAAACATAAGTTTGTTTTTCTCTTACCAAAATGTTGCATCATAATCAATTACCTTTAAATGTATCCATTTCAGGCATTTTATAACCCCAAATATAGCACGCTAACCAATAAAACTGATGAATTTTTGAAATTATGAAGTTAATGTGGTTGATGTTAAATATTATATAAACATGAATAAGAGCATAGGAGCAAGACACATGATAAAGGAGGTAAATAAATATATAAAAAATTATACTACCTAGGCCAAATGTATAACCCAGACATAGTGTTTAAGTATTCATTTGCAATTATAAGATTAATCTAACTCATATGTGCTTTTTCAAGCCAAAATATGGAAAAAATTACTGAAAGAACTTCTCCACCAGAACATAAATAACAGTCTTCTTTAAAAATACATTCAGCAATAGCACTGCTAGGAATTTACCCAAGGGATACAGGAGTACTGATGCATAGGGGCACTTGTACCCCAATGTTTATAGCAGCACTCTCAACAATAGCCAAATTATGGAAAGAGCCTAAATGTCCATCAACTGATGAATGGATAAAGAAATTGTGGTTTATATACACAATGGAGTACTACGTGGCAATGAGAAAGAACGGAATATGGCCTTTTGTAGCAACGTGGATGGAACTGGAGAGTGTGATGCTAAGTGAAATAAGCCATACAGACAAAGACAGATACCATATGTTTTCACTCTTATGTGGATCCTGAGAAACTTAACAGAAACCCATGGAGGAGGGGAAGGAAAAAAAAAAAAAAGAGGTTAGAGTGGGAGAGAGCCAAAGCATAAGAGACTCTTAAACACTGAGAACAAACTGAGGGTTGATGGGGGGTGGGAGGGAGGGGAGGGTGGGTGATGGGTATTGAGGAGGGCACCTTTTGGGATGAGCACTGGGTGTTGTATGGAAACCAGTTTGACAATAAATTTCATATATTGAAAAAATAAATAAATAAATAAATGCTAATCTCCTAAAGAGAAAAAAAAAAATACATTCAGATTTAAAAGGGTTTTCTCTTTGCTTTTACAATTTAATCATATTTCTATCTTAGAATTTCTAACAATTCCAATATTTTGGAGTTTTATTTAAGTATATCAGATTTCAGGTGTTGAGTTTGCTAAGTCCTTTATAGATTTTGGAAGGGGGGGTGAGGGAGAGGGGAAAATGGGTGATGGGCATTGAGGAGGGCACCTGTTGGGATGAGCACTGGGTGTTGTATGCAAGCGAAGAACCACAAGAATCTACCCCAAAAACCAAGAGCACACTTTACACACTGTGTATTAGCCACTTTGACAATACATTATATTAAAAAATAAAATAAATACATCAGATTTCACAAAAAATTAGTAAATATATTTTATATTCTTCTCAAGACTCATAAATGAAGATGGCTGTGCTCCAATCCTGCCTTCTCCCTTAGAAAAGTTACTAGAACTCTGATTCTTTATCTATAAACTTAAGGATGGTAACAGTATCGACCTCACAAGGCAGTTGTGAAGACTGAATGAGTTATCATGGAAAACACATAGAACAGTTCCTGCCACATAAGCAGTGTTTAAAAAAACCACCTGATGACTTGTGATTACTTGAAGGTTAATACATAAATAAGATCAACAATGAACACATATCTACCTTAGATCTTGTTCATACTGATTTTCTGAAGGGCACATCTATGGTGGGAATAATAAGCTCACTTAAAAACATTGAGTGACTTTTCAATCATGAAAATGTACTCATGATTTTTCTGAAATAATAAAATTAAACAAAAGTATATAGTTAGTAAAAAAAATTCACAGTTGACAAAAATATCTCTATGGCAAATGAGGGCCATAAACAAGGAAAGTAAATTTAACTAACTAATCTACACTAAACAAGCCAATATACAGCAGCTGAGACCAGTAATAATTTTCCCTGGAAGTAGAGTGGGAAATCATGATGGTTTCATCTTTCAAATATCTTCCTGCATTATTTGCCTCACAATTTGCACGGGTTGAGCATTTCCCAATGTCCTTCCTCTTCCCTATCTGTGAATATGTAACTGAGTATTTTCATAATTTTTAACTTGACATATTGAGATACATTATTTCCAGATCAAACACACTCCCGGTTCTTTCCACAAGCAACATATTCCATTTGCCAACAGGCATTTAGCTTACACAATTCAAGGTACATTAAGTGAGGATGCACAAGTAAGGATTTACCAAGAACTGTCAATGAACCAATAAAGTCTGCTGACCAGGCTCACAGAAACCACAGGGAAATATCTTACAATTATGTTTTTTAAGTAGTTAACAATGTTCTTTAAAGCAATACATGTTTAAGAGCCATAATATTATTAAGAAAAGCAATGATCTTTAAGACTTGTCAGGCATTAAGAATCCCAATGTCAATCCCATCTAAGTGATTTTATTAAGAAAAATTCAGGGCTGCCTGGGTAGCTCAGTCGGTTAAGCATCCGACTTAGGCTCAGGTCATGATCTCGCAGTTCATGGGTTTGAGACCTGCATCGGGCTCTGTGTTGACAGCTTGGAGCCTGCTTCAGATTCTGTGTCTCCCTCTCTCTGCCCCTCCCCTGCTCATGCTCTGTCTCTAAATAAACATTAAAATAATTTTTAAAAAGAATCATTACTTGCTAGCTAAATGTTGAACACCAAAAAAATTCATTCAAAGCCATTTCTTCTGTTTAATCAGAAATCCTTTTAAAGCATATTTAATAATAGCATTGTTTAGTTTCTAGCTAAGGCAGATGCTGTTGGTGTCCCATCCGTATTTCCATGCGTGCCAACCCAAATTTAACTGGCTGAGATTTCTACAATCTCTGCGTGCGTACATGTTGGCCTGGGAACATCAGGGTATTAACGTTCCTCGTGAGCAATTGTTAACTATAAATACTCCAGCACATTTTCCCCATAGAAGGGTAACTCTGATTCATGTAATCTGTGCTAATTCTCAGAATTGTATGGAGGATTAAACTGTATCACTCAGAGTGGTAATGTATTTGAAAATCCATCATTTGTTAGTTCTCTCTCTCTCTCTCTTTGGCTTTTCACATTTCTCTAAGCATTTCCTAGAGTCATTTTCTAAAATAAACCATTTGTCCTTGAATCCTTGTCTCAGGGACTCTTTGTGGGGAAACCCAATCTAAACTGATACTAGCAGCGGTCTTAGGAAGCAGATCCGCAGAATGGGATTGCAGAATTAAGTCACTCACCAGCCGTGTGGCAACAAAGACTCCACTAATAACTGGCTGTACACCAGTCATAACTAGAGTCAAGAAAACCCTTCAAAAGCTGTAGCATCCACCTTGCTTGTGCTAGAACACAAACTTGTTCTGTGGCCCTTCCAGGCACTGGGGGTCCAGGCTTATCTCCCCCACCTCACCTTCCAGCCTCTCCCAGGCTCACGTGCTCCAATCCCATCAGCTCCTTTCTGCCCCTCAGAGGCACAGCCGGGCTCCCCTCTTCAGGCCCTCTGCACTGGCTGTTCCCTCCGGCCAGAATGGTCTTCCCTTAGAGTGCTTCAGACAGCCTCCTCCTCAGGCCTCAGCCCGAAGCTTGCCTCCTCAGAGAGCCCAGTTCTTTCTGCCCCAACAGAAGCAGCACCCGCTCTGCTTGGTGTCCCATCACCCACTTTCAGGGAACTTGCCGTTGTCCGAAATCCACCACGTCCCTTTGTTTCTCCCCACTGGAGTGTGGGCTGTGTGGAAGCAGGGGACTTAGGATGAGGACATAATCTACTATGACTGCTGTCCATGTAATAATAAGAGGACACACCCGGGGCTACATCTACAGGGATGACCATCTATATAAACAGCAATACAGCAGCCATCTGGCAGCCAAGGAAGGACGCATCAGGAGACACTGACCCTGCCAGCACCTTGATCTTGGAGTTCCAGCCTACAGAATCATGAGAAAATACATGTGAGCTCCCCAGGGTGTGGTATTCAGTTACGGCAGCCCTGGGCAACTAAAAGACCAGGTTGTACCTTACTGCACCGGAGACACACATGTGGCCCAGATGAAAAGAAGTCTCAAAAAGAGGTTTTCAGAGTTCTTGCCTAGTGGGAATATATAATCTATGAAATATCTCCAATTACCTGGAGCTCTAGTTAACAAGGGGATTATACCTGCTTCCCTGACTACTTCCTCGCACCCCCCCCACCCCCCAGGGATGCCCGTCCAGTGAAAGGAGCTGCTTTAACTTCTCCCTCCCAAGGAGTTTCAGAGACAGATCTGTTCTTCTATGTTCAATACAAAATGATCTGACCACAAACCCCTCAGTTCTGTCTCTATGAATATACCCACTTCAAATGTGAAATTCTATCCACCAGTAAACAGTCATGAAATTTCTTGCCTAAATTCTATTAATTAAAATGAGATGTGGTAACATTCATTTTGTCCTATTTTATTTGCCTCAGAGTTCAGCACTCTCTAGCTATGAGTAGGAAGCTCTAATATAGTTCTTGGGAAGTGACACTTTTAAAAAGCACATTGGTTCTCATGTTAATAAATAATACTTTGAAAATGTAACACACATAATTGTTAATACATTATTATATAACATATTACCAGTGACATTTTCCACCTAACTGGAACAAAATAACACTAAAATTTGTATGGAACCACAAAAGACCCCAAATAGCCAGAGCAATCTTGAGCAAGAACTTGAGCCAGAGCAATCTTGAGCAAGAAAGCTAGGAATGCCACAATCCAAGATTTCAAGATGGACTAAACGCTGCAGTAATCACAACAGTATGGTACTGTCACAAAAACAGACACACAGATCAAAGGAACAAAACAGAGAACCCAAAAATAAACCCACACTTATATGGGCAATTAATCAACGACAGTAGAGGCACGAATATACAATGGGAAAAAGAGTCTTCAACAAATGGTGCTGGAAAAACTGGACAGCTGTGAGCAAAAGAATGAAACTGGACCACTTTCTTAACCATACACAAAAAGAAACTCAAAATGGATTAAAAACCTTAAAGTGAGATCTGAAATAACACAACTCCTAGAATAAAATATAGGCAGTAATCTCTTTGATATTGGCTTTAGCAACATTTTTCTAGATAGATCTCCTCAGGCAAAGGAAAGCAAAAATAAACTATTAGAACTACATTAAAGTGCAAAGCTTTTGCACAACAAAGGAAACCATCAACACAACGAAAAAAACAACCTATTGAATGGGAGAATATATTTCCAAATGACATATCCAATAAGGGGTTAATATCCAAAATACAGAACTTGTGCAACTCAAAACTTCCCCCCCCCAAAAAAAAACCCCACAAAATACTAAATAACCCAATTAAATAATGGGGAGAGGACCTGAATATATTTTTCCAAAGACATAGAAATGGCCAATAGACACATGAAAAGTTGCTCAACACTACTAATCATCAGGGAATGCATATCAAACCCACAAAAAGATATTGCCTTAGACCTGTCAAAATGGCTAGCATCAAAAAGACAAGAAATTCCAAGGGGTGGTTAGGATGGGGAGAAAAAGAAACCTTCATGCACTATTGGTAGGAATATGAATTGATGCAGCCACTGTGGAAAACAACATGGACGTTCCTCAAAAAAAAAAAAAAAAAAAATTAAAAATAGAAATACTATATGATCCAGTAATTCTACTACTAGGTAACCCAAAGGAAACAAAACACAATTCAAAAAGATACATGCACCCCTATGTTTACTGCAGTATTAAAATAGCCAAGACATGAATATAACCCAAAAGATAAATGTATAAAGAAAACATGAGTTAACACACACACAATGGAATATGACTCAGTCATAAAAGAAATAATGAAGTCTTGACATTTGTGACGACCTAGAAGGTATCATACTAAAAGAAATGTCAAATGGGAAAGAACAAATACTGTATGATTTCACTTATATGTAGAATCTAAAAAACAAAACAAATGAACAAGCAGACAAAAACCAGACTCTTAAATACAAAGAACAAACATGACTTGCCAAAAGGGAGGTGGTTGGGGGCAATGGGTAAAATAAAGTGGATTGAAAGGTACAAACTTCCAATTATAAAATAAATAGTTCACAGAGATTGAAAGTAGAGTATAGAGAATATAGGCAACAATATTGGAATAACATTGTGACAGATGGTGATTATACTTATCATGATGAGCACTGAGTAATGTATAGAACTGTTGAATCAATACGTTGTATACTTGAAACTAATATAACATTGTATCTTAATTTTACTTCAATTAAAAAAAAGCATAATACATTATGGATGTGTCCAGTGTGAAAAATGAGTATTAAAATGGATAGAAAATTGCTATCTAATTATACTATCAAGTTACTACTTATTAGAGTTACATTGATATCAGTGGATACAGGGGTTCATTTCATGTCACCTGTTTCAGCTCCTGTGAGTGAACGAGAATGACTGTAGTGTTTTTTTCTTCATATTACTTCAGTTACTTCACTCACGGGGAAAGCTTTAGACATTTGACTTTGGCATGAAAATACAGGAGAATTAGTAACAAGATAGGACAGCTCATAAGATGGTGCTAAAATATAGATCAGAAATATCTCAGCCTATCAATGATAAAACACTATGAAGTATTTAAAACCAGGGGAAGATAGAAATTGCAGAATTAGTTCAGCAAAAATGCAGTCATCTTATACTTACTGAAGCTACATTCACGAAATCGTCATCTGAGAGGGTTTCCAACATTTCGGAGACAGATGTGCGGATCAATTTAAGTGTCAACCCACTAACACTTCCACTCCTATAAAGAAATGGGTGTGTGCATGTTAATGACCACATATTGAAGCAACACCAGACATCCCGAGGAAAGGAGACTTTTGCACTAACTCTAGGTCACCTATATAATATTTAAATTATTTTGCCTTTAAAAATTCGTACTAATGAAAGTCACCTTTTTGACAGAGTAGAAATAAATTATTAAAAAATTTTGTCTTTCTTTCCCGTCAGCATCAGAACATATATGTTTCTAACTACAATGCTAAAAATTGTACGTCCAGGGACAATTTTAGGAAACAAGGGATACTCATAGAACATTTACTTATTCAGGAAAAACATACTACCAGCTCTGTTATCCAAGTTAGAAGGGGTTTCATCTTTATTTTTCTTGTCAGTACACATTCTATGATTCTAGGTGATCTCATCTAATTGTAAGACTCATCTCTAGGCAACTAACTCTTACCTCTACATGTCTAGAGCCCTGGTTTTCCCCACTTTTAGACCTCCGGCTGTTTATTAAACAACTACAGATTCTATGTTCAAAAAGGCAAATTACACCCAGACATACTTTTTTCCTATTAATGTTCTTGGTACCAACCAGGCTGCATTTCAGTCATCCAATTTCCTCCTCTCTTCCAACCCTCCTTTTTCATTCCACTTCACAGTTGCCATGGAAGTGGCTTCCTCTCCATCTTCTCTCCACTCAGCCTCAAGTGCTTCTTACCAGAAGCCCCTGAGCTTGGATAACAGCCACTCTATTCAGCTTAGTCTCTTCTCCCCATGCAATTCTGGCAATATACCTCTACCTAATACTGTTAATAGCTCATAGTTAACTAGTAACTACTCAACAGTCATGTAGCCCTGCATTCAAAAACTTTCACAATCTTTCTCTCTTTCTTCCATCTGCTCAAAAGAGTTCCCCCAGATGTTCTCACCTAGGCCACTTTGCTCATGTCAATTGTTTTACTAGAAATTCCATTCTCTTTCCTCTCCTCTCCGATGCCTACCTTATGAAATCTTAGCTCTAAACATTCTAATTTTATCTCCACAATGAAGTCTTCCCTGACACTTTAAATCAAAGTGTTCTTTCCTATGGACTTCTAGTGCTGTGTCATACTTTGTATCTATTACTTTCTACAATTAGTTACTTGGGAATAGGGTTTAGTTTCACTAATACACTTGAAGTATCTTTGAGAGACACCTTCATCATATTTGTCTCTATATTATCACATTATATACAGCAGACCTTCCATACCTGTCTGTTGAAATAGTCCTTAAAAATGGTATTTCAACTTCATATGTATTTTTAATTTTGGGATATGCATGTAGGTTCTAAAGATTTTAACATGAAAAATTATTTCTGAAGATTATCATATATCCAATAAGATTAAAATATATTGAATTAGCATTTAGATTTATACTTAGGAAGAATATCAGGATTACCATATGATATAAACTGCATAATAATTTAATTAAAATAAGTTCTGATTTAAATATATCATAAGAAATGAAATGAGAATTGACATGTTAGTTACATTTACTAAATTCATTTTACCTTCTCTTTCTCAGGATAGGTGATAGGGTTTTAACTTGTTTACTTCAGATCATTTTTTAAAATGGTTTTAAAATGTTGATACTAGCTTGTAATATGCATTTAGATGCCTACAAAACCTTGGATTCTTTTTTTTTCCAGTGTGGCAAAGAACATAAGAAGATACAACTTTTACTCAAGGAAAAAAAGCATTTTATACCTCATGTTTTTAGTTTCTTGGCATTGCCCTTAAAAACTAAATATTTGGGGCACCTAAGTGGCTCAGTTGGTTAAGCATCCAACTCTTGGTTTCCGCTCAGGACACAATTTCACAGTTCATGGGTTCAAGCCCTGTGACAGGCTCCATGCTATCAGTGTGGATTCTCTTGGGGTTCTCTCTCTCCGGCTTTCTCTGCTCCCCCCGCTCCACTTCAAAATAAATAAACTTAAAAACAATAAAAATTTTCAACGTTCCACAATTTTATCTTAAATCTTATTAGAAGATTACACACACAAAGCCCTTAACTTGAAGCAGTGAAAAAAATAAATAAAATGATCAATACAAACACTCCTGGAATTCTTTCCTGTATATCAGCATTCCCCTTGAAAAAGTCACAGTATTGGTGCTTAATACATTTAATATTTATCTATTTTGTGTCCAAATCCCTACAAGTTATTTGAATTATTAATGACTAAGTGTCAACTAAATGGTTCTATTTTGTGTGTGTGTGTGTGTGTGTGTGTGTGTGTGTGTGTGTGTGTGTAGCAGGAACTGCTAAGTTTTAGCAACCACATACTTTAAAACTTTTTAAGATACAACACAAAAAATTGGAAGCAAATGAATAATTTTTCAAAAAGCTCAGGCTTGAGGACTATGCCATAATTTTCAATTCCAATATAGATGCTCCCTATTTTCAATAGGAGAATATTTATTTTGTTACTGTCTTAATGTGGCTTCTTTGTCTGGATATAAAAGTCATCCTAATTGTTCTTCATCATTTTTTTGACCCAACCCATTTCTCAGTACCAACATGCTACTGTTATCTACAGATCCTCCCTATATTTTCAGTATATAAATATAAAATGTTTCACTACTCACACATCAACCAGAATAAGCATGTCTTTAGGTGATGCAGCTCCTTGGATGTACCTGAAACAAATACCATAGGAATATTTTCTTCTCTTGAAAAATATTAAATATTAATATGCTTTGATTTAATATTTACTGATTTCTTAGTTGTGCTGGTTTCCAAGCAAGGCCCTACTTCCATTCTATCTGAGTAGACAATGTGCTTCCATTCACAATTCTACAATGTCGACTTTATAAAAGCTATATTTAACATAATAGAGATGTCAGAAGCATAATATTTAAAGTATGTTTTACAGACAGAACAAAAGATAAAGTGATGCATTCTAATATCAGAAACAAAAGAAATAAACTCTTGGATGTGAAAAACATCTATGTATCTATGCCTCCTAAATTCCATTTTGTTGGCTATGCCTCCTAAATTCCATTTTGTTGGCCATGAGTTTGAAAACTCACTCTAAGGAATAAGGTTACATCTTATTTTCAATGCAAAAAATAAACACAGAAATAGCTAAGTGTTCTAGGAATACAAAAGAAGCAACTATCAACAGAAAATAAATACAAAGTAATTCAAGACAGAGCAACATGTAATACCATTACCAAGAATTTCAAGTGGTGGTTCTCAAATTTTACAGTGTCTAAGAATCACCTGGAGACCTAGTTCCAAATGCTGATTCTCACAATGAACCTGAGCCCTACAAATTCACAAGGTCTGCATATTAAAGCAAGTCTAGGAGAGATCTATTCAAAGAGTTCAGCGACTGCAGAGGAATTAACTTAACTGCAGGCAGATGATGTCCAAAGATTATGCTGTCTGGCCCCAGAATGATGAGGAGGGAGAAGGGGACCTGACTTACCAAATAGGAACAGCTGAACCTGAACTCAACTTTTTAGTTACCTCTAAGGCCTCTATGCCCATGACTAAATGTAACTTCTCAGAAGCCTGCTGAAAAACCTGCCAATTCGTTTTCAGAGAACATCCAACATTCAAGCCTATGTGTTCATGAAACAGTTTATAACATGTACTCCAGTCTGTTTCTCTGCAAGAAGGTAAAGGGAGCAGGTCTGCCAGGATATTCCAAAGAAAGGCAACTCTAATTCATGTCTAGCATTTTAAATAGTCCTGGCATGCTTCTCATGGGAAGATGAGAAAACAGGATATTGTCTGCCTTTTCAGGTTGGCACCTTGCTTCTACGTCTCCCCACAAAACAACAGGTTCCTGAACCCACTCTATGTGATGTCATAGTCTCAGCTTCCCTTCAACAACCCATAGATCCACAGCCACCACACCTGGAGAAATATTAACAGGAATATTATATGGATTAATGATAATATCTGGTACTATTACAAATGGTGGGCCTTCATGTAAATTGCTACTGGGATGTTTAACAGGACATTTTTAAAGTCTTAAATGAATTTCTTTGAATCAACCATTGTGCATCTTGGAATTTGTTTAAATGCTAGAAAGAAGTTAGCAATAATCTAAATAACCAATAATAGAGGATTTTTAACAATGTTAAGCATGTCTCTTATGTGTAAGCACTTATAGGTATTGATATGAAAGAGTAGATTACGATGCAATATATTGTATAAAATGTGAACTCACAAAAAAAGATATGTCCACACATTAAATAACACTTTTAAAAAACAGAAATAAAATGCACAAGTTTAATAGTTGTTTCCCAGGGAATGCAATTATGAGTTATTGGGTATTTTTTGAGATACACGTTAGGAGAATGAGTTGCTTTAGTGAGGAACAAAAAAGGCTTCCTTTTGTGAAAATGAAACCTGAGGTGTGTGACCATAACTAGGGGCAGCTTTTACCTTGGGACCAGTTCTCATTAGTTCACTGCCAGAGGCAATCTACCTTCTACTCTATCTAGACACTTCGTTAGAGCTCTACTCCAAGTAAGCTGAGTATTTTTCAATAGAAAATCCCCACCAGCTAAAAGAGATTTAGAGACGACATTGAATGTAAAACTTAAAACTAGTCCATTTGAAATCATTTAAACACTTTTCATTATTGTTGCTCATTTGAACTCATCTTCATTGAGCTTTCACTGTATTTACTTATTAGAAGAGAAAAAAAAAATACACCAGAGCTCTGTAAAACAATTAGACAATATTTATTCATTTTAAAATGGAAAGATTCAACTTTTTCACATGCAACAAGTGTAACCTTCTTTTGTCTAGGTCATCTTTCCATGACTACCTAAAAAATCCTTACCATGGTCTTCTGCGTACATCATAAAGATCAATCTTGTTTGGAGTTCTACTGTTATCAACCCATGGAGAAGCTAAAAGAGAGAAATTAAATTAAAAATAGAAAAATTAAATCAAAATATTAGCTATCATCTAAAAGATATTTTGAAAAGTCGCAAAACACCTTTCACACTGTCCACTCTTAAATGTTATGAGCAATGTTAAAATGAGAGATACAATCCTTATGCCCTTAGTCTTTTTTAAAATGGAAAACAACACAGCAATATTAAAGTTAACATGTCAATTTTCCTTTTTCACATTATTTCATAAATAACTTGTAGACAAAGGGATTTCCTGGATGTAACTTACATGTTTACCATGTGTCCAGAGGTTATACATTTTATTTCTCCTCTACTAACACAAAAATTTACCTTAAAAGAAAAATTATTTGCCACAGATGGAACTGTACTTTCAATTATTTGATCTTTATATTTTCATTCAATGCTATACTATCTTGATCTATAAAAGATAGTTGTTTTTCCTGGATTGTTATTTATATAATAGCATAATTTTTTAAATATATTTTTTGATGTTTATTTTATTTTTGAGAGAGAGAGAGAGAGAGAGAGAGAGAGAGAGAGAGAGAGAGTGTGTGTCAGCGAACATGAGCGGGACAGAGGCAGAGATAGGGGGAGACACAAAATCTGAAGGTTCCAGGCTCTGAGCTGTCAGCACAGAGCCCAACACGGAGTTCGAACTCACAAGATCATGACCTGGATTGAAGTCAGACACTTAACCAACTGAGCCACCCAGGCACCCCAAGAGCATAAATTTTTAACCTTATTACTCACATATTTGATAATGGCCAGAATGTTTGAGATTATAATTAAAAGGTTAAATGAGAATTAAAATAAATCCACGAAAAACTATTTTCCTTAAATTTATTTGATTGATTCAGGTAAAATTCAAGAATCTTCTGTTAGTTTCGGAGACTTTACCATTTTGCAGCTGTCAGAAGAAAAAGAAACATTGTCTAACTGCATTGATTTTTTTACATATAATTAATTTACACTCACTCTAAGTCTATATTTTAATTAAACTTAAATGCTTTACACACACACACAACTTAGACCTAATGGAGAATAATAAACGCTAATAAATCAGATGACAATTTTATGCTGAAGAGGTCCTTTCCTTGAACACATGACTCTTATGAAAATTTCTATTGTACATGACTTATGCCCTCGAATCTATTTTGCCCTCATCTTTATTTAAAACTATGGAAATTATGACAGACTTGACTGTGAATCAGGTTTATTAGCCAAACAAGATAATATGGCCAATCAGGATATGTCAAAAAAACAAAACAAGACAAACAAAAAAAACAAAAAAACATACTTCTGAGTCTCTCCTTGACTAAGAAATTTCTTTCTCCTGGGCGACTATATTAAAAAATGACTTCTATCAGTCAGTTTAAATATAGCACTACTCTAACAACCATTTACAATGTAGTCAATGCAACTGAAATGATAAGTTTACTTTCCTTCCTGCAATCTGCACTTGCAAAAACTTAAAGCCACTGAGATCACATTTCACTTTGTTTTTCTTTTTGTGGTAGCACTGGAATAAAGCAATAAGCATGCTGGGAGACATGCCAGTTCATTTTCAAGTATTCCTCTATAATATGTGACTCCCCAAGCTGAGGGTCATCGTGGTAACCACAAATTTAAATGAATGATATCCTTTCAGTACAATGCTGTGCTGGTTATACATTTATTGCCTCTCAGATTTAAATTCACCCATTTATCTTACTCTATAAAACCGGATCTGGGCTCTTTAAATATTTTTCTTTTATCAATGAACTCAATTTTAAGCTTTGTCAGCAGAAGATGAAAGAGAGACACTCAATGAGAAAGGGGATTTTGCTTCCTGCTGCTGATTTGTTTCCTCAAAGGCTCTTGGGACCCATGAAACTCTCCTGATTTCTGGCTTCTGCATGTTCTCCAGCAAACAAATGGCCAGCATCACCCCCTGACGATTTCTGTAGTGGAGTGCCTTCGATGACACATTTAGAAGCATACAGGGTGAATTACCAGCAAACCATTCCAGCGTGACACTGTAGCAACTTTTCAGTCATTTGGTGGGCGGTGACTATGTCTTCTATAAGAAGATCTGGATCTCGGTCCAGAGGCACCTGAGACTGAGGTTGCTTCCTTGGACTCTCTACCTGAAATCTAGGGGTAGCTGTTCTTACATATTACATTAAGTAATGCTATACCTGGTATTCCTGTATTATTCAGAGTAATCTCTACTTCTAGCTAATCCCCTATGACTCCAATCCCTGTTATAAGTAACAATTCTTAAAAAAATAAATAAATAAATAACTTAAAAAAAACCCCTAACTTTCCCATTCAAAATACTGTTTTCTCTCTCCTGATTGAATTCAGACTGTTACAAATGATTGGGTGAGAAAACAGAAGTGAGAAAAGGCCACAACAACCACCATGAGTTGGAAGTGGTTAAATAATGAATTTGATAAGTGACTTAATGAAACGGTATTTGAAAGTCAGGTATAACTTCGACTTCTGAATTCTTTGCCGATGACATCTACAATTTCTGCTTTCACTGTAACTGCTAATTGAAATTAACTGTGATATGTAGTACAATGCTCCATAAAATTGAGATTTTTCTTCAAAGACAGATAAAAGGTTTGCAATTTACAGTATGAGCCAGCCCATTAAATTTTAATATGGTCTATATTTAAAAATATTAATAGTATTCTCTTACAAGTCTTCTGAGATATTTACTATTAGGAAATAACCCTTTATTATACCAAATTAGGATATTTATATTATGGTAAAATTAAACATCGTACTTTGTTCTGTGATATTACTAATTAATTCGTCGTAAAATCCATTGTGGCATTTAAGTGGTACATTATTTATAGAGGCTTAGAATTATGGAAGGTCAAATAGTAAAAAGAATAATAACCATATACTGAAATTCCCGGAAATAATCAGTTTCTTAATGATGCATAATGAAAGCCACCTGTTTTGAGAGGAAATTGGAGCTTCTAAAGTCCCTGTAAAAAGCACAATGGTATTCATTTTAGATGTCTCTCTTGCTTTCCACTAAAATTTTGGGAAGACAGGAGAAAGGAGTCGAGTCCAAAAAGGGGACATTTTCCTGAATGTCATCATTAATGGTGTTAATAGCCACTTATGAGAATGTTTTCTCCAATCAAAAATGAACTAGGGGATGTCTTTGACAAATCTACTAGACTACAATTCCATTTCACATGATATTTAGAGTGTGCTACGCTCGTTACTGAATCAATGATTTTAAAAGGTATTTAAGTGTACAATTACTCAGAATACTGAAATAAGTCTTAGAGAAATATTCCTGAGAAAGTAGAGCCAGTTTCTAGTTAATATACTCCAAAAATAATATGAGAGTGTGGTTTTTCATTTCAGCTGCTAGGAAATAATATAGCCCATAATGATGAATTGAGGGCTAATTCTCTTGGTAGATACACCATTTCAAATGATAGCTAATTGCATTTCCAATTAACAAGTTCAAATGCATTTTTCCAATTCTAACAGATGTCACATTTTCGATCACATGAAAAGAAAAAAGTAAACTTCACATACTCAAAAATACCTTTAAACCCACCCTGGTCCTACTGGCCGGATCTAGTCGGTATTATGTGGATCATTATTTTAAGCTTGCCTTAATCACCTTTTATGGATTACTCGCAATGGCTCTAACTTGTAAACCATGATAACAAATTTGGACTGTTTTTAAGCCAGAATTAATTCACCAAGAGGGAGCTGTGTAGCTCGCAAAATTTCCAAGAATCTGAATGTTGCTGCCCAAATACTACCATCTTAGAAGGAATCTCAACATTCCCTAATTCATATCATGGCTCTCACATCAAAATCCAGGATGAGTCTCATTAGCAGAGTGAGGGTTACTGACCCACACAGAGATGCCAGAGAATCTAGAAAGGCAAATAGCTGGCCTTTCCAGATTCTGAGTTATGAGACGTGCTCTGCTCTCCAGTAAAACTTATAATCTAGGAAATACCCAAAACATGGAAAGAGGATTCTCTCTCGGTTACGGTAACACAAAATAACTCAATGAACATTTCAAATCTTCTGCTTATCGGCACAGTTTATTTCCACTCACAGAACAGTCTAAGTAAAATATTACTAGCCTCAGAGGCAGAGATTCCACTTCAAGATGGTATTCAATGACCTATAGCTGGGGATGCTTTTGCCTTCTTGAGCACTTGGTTTCCAAGTCACTTAGGAAGCGTGGAGAAGGCATGCTCAAGTCACAATCTCAGGCTGTGACTTTCACTCATGTACTGCTGGTGCCGCATAGATACAGAGGAGGTCTGACAAGTAGACTCTCTGGGTAGGCACCCATTTCCAAAAGCAAAATTTCACAATGCAACGCAGGTACCTAACTCTGGTAGGTGGCTGGCAGCCTTGGCCTTTGGTACAGATGGACGACTAAATCAGGAGTAACATCAAATTTTCTGTTTTCAGCAATGTTTCAAGTAAGCCACCTTTAAAATGAGACACAGGAGGAAGGGCTAAATTCAGAACCCCGTAAATACATAAAAGATGTTGGACTTAAGAACAATTTCCAGACTAAACCTTAGAACTGGGATTGCTTGTACAAGAAACTCACCAGAATAAAGTGAGTAGAAAACAATTCCATGTTGTTTTTGAGGTTGTTTTTGTTACCAAGGAAATCACAAGCCCAGTCGGCACAAATGTGGTCACTGTTGTGAAGCTGAAAAGTGATTTTGGGGCTCTAAACCTGCTGCGTAAACAAGATAGGAAAGCTGTTTAGCCCCAGGCACATCCTTCTTCAGATGTGGCAGAGACGGTTATAGACAGAAGGGTTCCTCCCACAGAATACTACCAGGAGCAAGCAGCTGAGCTAACCAAAAATTTCTCTTTATCCAAGAGTAAGCAATCTTTGTTTCTTACTTGAGGAACTATAATACATACATACCACAGAGCCGTGAGTGCTCTGTATTTTCAATCTTTCTTCAAATGGCAATTTTTATTCTGGTCATCCAGGAGACAGTATTGTTACATTTAAGAAACGTGGGTAATAATGGCAATAGGGCAGAGAAAGTAACTGGTATTCTGCTGTATGACAGTTAAATTAGGAAAAGTCACATCCACGTGATGGAGAGAACTGCACATTATCAGAGATCGTGGATTTTTATCTGGATTTACTAACTTGTTGGGTGGGACTGGATCATGTTCTACACAAAGATGGTGAGTGCGTGCTATGTGTGGGAAAAAAGTGAGTGCACAGATACTCGGATTACCCGAGGAACAGCCTGTGACAGGACGTTACGACACTTTTTTTTTCTCCATCCTCCTAGTAACAGTACCCCCTAAGTTTTAGGTGATTACCTACTAGAGACTGTATTTCTCAGTCTCTATTGCCACAATGGGGCCACGTGATGAAATTCAACAGCATGTGAGCAGTGATTGATGTACAACGTTTTGGTCACGCTGTTTGTCTTCCACTAAATTTTCCCTTTTTCATCTGAACCGTCACTATGGTCCTGTTGGTCCAGTTTGGGTCATACAGATGAGGACAATAACTGAAGGAATGGCACACAGATGGAACCACAGTTGCTAAAGACCTCACGGACCCCTAGGGTTGGTTAGGGTAACTTAACCAACTAATCTACCTATTGGGTAAGAGTTTTACCTGAGACAAATATGTATAATCTCTGTCATGTTAGCCATTGTTTAAGTAACTGAATCAATCATGTGACTGGTTAGAACTTTTCCTGGTTACACAGACCTGAGTCAAGTTTTTGTTTTATTTTTAAGAGTATTTATTGATTTATTTATTTAGAGAGATAGGGAGAGAGAGAGAGGTACTGATTGATTCCCAAGCATCCTCCGTGCTGACAGTGCAGACGGTGAACTGAATGAGCCACCCAGGTGCCCCAGACCTGAGTCAAGTTTTAAATCCCAGAGAACATATGGGAAGTAAAAGCTTCACAGAGTGTTTGAAACTTGCACTGTTTTTTCTTATATTCCTCTATCTTCTTAGGAGAGCATCATTTTACCTTTGGGGACACTGCTTATAGCTTTATAATATTTATATTACTATAATCCAGTTAATTTTGGTTTTATCATTCATCTATTAATGCTGTATTTTGGGGTACGCATGTTTTTGAAAAGTGACTGGTCCCCAGTCAGTGGTCATGCCCAGATGAAGTTTTCAAATGCTGAATGACTAAAGCTTTATGGCAAAGAGCCACCAAGGAGAAGGACAGGCAGAAAGTAAGACTAGAAAGTAATCACTCCAACTGAGTTAACACTCAGAGGAAGAGTTCATCCTCTTCTCTTCTCTTTAAAATAGACTTGGCTGATTGGAAACAGCCTAATGTAGAACTCCACAAATGAGTTTTGGAGCTAGTCTACCTAGATTTTTCACTGGCTAAAGTACTTAACCTGTTGTCAATAAAATGAGAATAATAATTCCTATTTCCCACTTCCAAGGGTTAGAGTTAAGATTCAATGATACACACACACCAACACTTAGAATTGAGTTGGCATGTAATAAGCAATCCATTGTGGATATCAGAAAAACAGTACCACTGAGTCCCTGGACATGCTTATTATAGAGGGATTTTTAAAATAGATTATTATAGAGGTGCCTGGGTGGCTCAGTTGGTTGAGTGTTTGACTTGTGATTTCAGTTCAGATCATGATCCCAAGGGTCATGGGATTGAGCTCAGCGTGGAGCCTACTTGAGATTCTCTCTCTCTCTCTCTCTCTCTCTCTCTCTCTCTCTCTCTCTGCACCTCTCCCTGCTCTCACTCTCTAATAAAAAATAAATAAATAAACAATCTCTTTTAAAAAATAAAATAGATTATTTTAAGATGTGCTTAGAGGGGCACCTGGGTGGCTCAGTCGGTTAAGCGTCCGACTTCAGCTCAGGTCACAATCTCACGGTCCGTGAGTTAGAGCCCCACGTCGGGCTCTGGGCCGATGGCTCAGAGCCTGGAGCCTGCTTCCGATTCTGTGTCTCCCTCTCTCTCTGCCCCTCCCCCGTTCATGCTCTGTCTCTCCCTGTCTCAAAAATAAATAAATGTTAAAAAAAAAAAAAAAAAAAGATGTGCTTAGATTTTAACTGCTTACAAACACATTCCTAGGACTACAGCTCGAAATGTCATACCATTTCCCCATCCTACTCCCTCCCCAATGATGCAGGCTGCTGTCAATAAAATTTGCTGGGAATCTAAAAACTGACTACGTGAGGTCACCGCAGAAACCCTTTATAGAACACTGCCTTAGGTTAAGAGAGTAGGGTGAGAAAGGTGTACAGGCAGGGGCCTGGATAATTGCAACACTATGCTTCTTGGCACTTTCCATCTGTCTTTTGTCTTTGTTTCATTTTATTTAGAAACTAAAGTCTCTTAAATTCTATTCTGACTCTTGTTTTTCAGTCCTAGTACCTGTCCTCTCAACCTGTTTATCCAGCTTAATTTCACAAATACTATTCATGATACACAAGGCTCTGTGTTGGGTGATGTGGGGAGTAGACACCTACCCACACAGCCACCTCTATTACTGGCACCGCAATACCTTTTAAAACACATGCAAAATAAATTCCGAAGTAAGACAAAATTTAATAGCTGTTATAATATAGACAAAAACCAAGTTCTCTGAGAGAACAAAGTAAAGAAAGATGGCTTTTGGGAAAGCCTTCATGTGAAAGGCGGTGCTTATATTCTGTTTTAAATGATTGATAAGACGCACATGACCAGAGATGAAGTTCTAGCATCAAAGCCCAAAGAGAATGAAGAGGTAGACTGTAGAAACTAAAATAAAAATTAAACACACAAAAGGAGAAAAAAGGGCAACCAAACAGTGCATGATCAAGACTCAACTGCGTCGTAAGTAAAACTGGACCCGGAGATTGGGTTAGCGTCTTTGAATGATCCAGATAACTTGTTCAAAAATTTACCAGCTATCTCTTTGCAATGCATTTTAATTTAACATGTTTGTAACTTTCTCTCTCACCTGTGAGGTCCTCCAGAGCAAAATCCACTGTTGTTAGTATGTGAATTCTTAGGATACCTTATTTCTTCAGAAACAGGACTCTTGCTTGTTCTCACCACGTTTTCCCCTTCCAACCCATATTTGACTGTATTGATTCATTAATGAAACAGTTTAGGATTTTAATTTAGTTTCTGAGCAATGAGACTTGACGTTCAGATGGTATCACTATTTTGGCTTCAGTGTGCCTTTGATGTCACCACGGTAATATGCCCAGGACATTTCTCTCACTTAGAGACAGCCAGCGGCAGCTCACATACAGATACAATGTATTATAGCCAAGGATAAGTCATTGTAGTTTTAAAAATAAAAGCACTCATTACAAAGTGATTTTTGCCGGTAATTCTACAGATGCCAGGTAACCTACATAAAACATTTTCATTTAACATAAAGGACTATTTGTCAGCAGGAGCAGCAGAGAGCAAGGACAAATTAAGAGGTGGAAGTGGAATATTCAAGAAAGTAAATGGTACACAAAGACTTAATCATTTAGCTGTCCCAACAGTAGTTATTAGCTATAGCTCAGAAATTCGCTCGAAAACAGTAAGCTCTATCGAGAAAAACATCAGGATTTACTGGAAAATGATTTCAGATATGTACTACATACAGAAAAATGTGAACTTGGATGGAGAAAAAGTTTCCCATTTTGTAAGCTTAACAAATCCAATTGGGTCATATGGATATATTTATAAAATAAAAAAATAAATCACGATTCTACAAGAACAAGTTGCCTGTTTATGTAAATCAAAAATCTTAATGTTGGTGATGTATTTTAAGCTTTTTTTTTTTTAATTTGGTACACCTAAGAGAAGTGCTTAAAAAAGTATGTGAATTTTTGACAAATATGTTAATTTTTCTCAATAAAATAGAGTGAACATAAAATGAATTACGTAGCAAAGATGTTTCTATGTGTATGAAAATGGAAGGCATAAGATATAGGAATTTAAAAGAAAAAGGAACAGAATGAGAGAGATCTTTTAGAAGTTAAAAAGAACTGAAGCTTTTTAGCAATACTTATTCACACATTCCATATGTAGTGTTGTCCACATCCAATCAGTCTCCATTTTCATATTAGCATCTTATTTAACCACTCTTTCCTGTCAACAATAAAACAAATCACTTAATGAATTTAAGCATGACTGGATCCATAGGTGATTACAAAGCGAAAAAGTATTACAACCCGTATCTGTGAAAAATAAGACAGTTTTAGTTACGAGATGAGGTTGTACAAAAGGCAACAAAAATAAGGCTACTGAATCATCTCTATAAATGGGGGTCATTTGAGAATTTCAAAATAGTATTTTTCTTAAGTTTATTTTTATTCATTTTGAGAGAGAGCAGGCAGCATGAGCAGGAGAGGAGCAGAGAGAGAGAGAGAGAGAGAGAGAGAGAGAGAGAGAATCCAAAGCAGGCTCTGAGCTGTTAGCTGTCAGCAAGGACACAGGCCTCGATCTCATGAAACTGAGATCATGACCTGAGCTGAAATCAAGAGTTAGACCCTTAAAAGACTAAGCCACCTAGGTGCCCCAAGAATTTCACAATATTTGTGTGTGTGTGCACCTGTATTTTACAGTTCTAAATCAAACTTACCACTGTACTCCCCAAATAAAAATACTTGTGGTATTTTATTTCAGCACCCTGTGCCAATGTTCTCACCTCCACTCAAACTAAAAATTATAGTCAACTTACACCTTATGTTCACCACTAAACTCATTTATTCTTTTTTATTGACATATAATTCAGAGACAACAATGTGGTATTTTGATACACTTGTATGATGGTGTTACGCTAAGTGAAAAAATTCATACAAAGAAAGACAAATACTATATGATCTCATTTATATGTGAAGAAGCCAAGCTCACAGAGAGAATTGCCAGAGTCTTGGGAGGGGGAAGTGGCAGGAAAAATGGGGAGATGTTGGTCAAAGGGTCAAATTTCCAATAAGAAGATGAAGAAATTCTGGGGATCTAATGTACAGAATGGTGATTATAGATAATAATATTATATACTTGGAAGTCACTAAGAAACTGCATCTTCAATGTTCTCACCACAAAAAACTAAGTGTTTCTCTTTCCAATCAGAATAAACACTGCTTTCAATGTCTCTGCTATTTTCCCACACATTAAATCCCAGACAAACTATTCTGACATTCAGGGCCACATAATTTGCCATTAATAAACCTTTTGATTTAATATCATTCTTCTTCTGTGACAAACTATTAGATTAACTAGGCTTGCTAGCCTCTGACAACACTTGTTCATTTCCTTGTTTTTCACTTTGTGTCTCTTTTCCTTCTAATTAGCCTTTGCCTTGTCTTCTTCAACTTGATTTTTCAGTACGTAGTTCATACTACGTTCAAACCTAGTCCATAACTCTAGTCAATAATTACCTTGTCTTTTTCTGAACTCCTACAGGCAATCTATTGTTACAGCTGCTCTAATTTATTTGGCATTTAATCATTTAATGATTTGTATTGTAATCGAAATTTCAAGATGTATAAATTTTGACTTCTTAGTTGAATTAAAACTTCCTACAGATCAGAAACAACTCAGTCTTTTAAAACACACATTTGCAAAGAGTAACCACATCAGAAATGTTTTTGTCCCCAGTACCTTTTCCTTTCTTACCTTGTACAGCTTCTGCTTTTTAGCTGCCTACATGACCATCTTGAAGGTAAGTGTATCCATGAGACCAATGAATTCTGGCCAACGTCCCAGAAGGGGAAAGGTTCTATGTAAAGTCCAGCAAGTACAACTAAAAAGAGGGAGGGGGCACCTGGGTGGCTCAGTCAGTTAAGTGTCCAACTCTTGATTTTGTCTCAGGTCATGATCACACAGTATGTGAGTTTGAGCCCTGCATGGGACCTCTGTGCTGACAATGTAGAGCCTGCTTGGGGGCTCTCTCTAAAAAAAAAAAAAAAAAAAAAAAGAAAGGAAAAAAAAAAAAAGAAAGAAAGAGAAAAAGGAAGAAAGAAAACATTAAACATTGTCCCTTAAAAAAAAGCACAATTAACACTGGTGGGCCTGAGGCTGAGGCCATATTCCGATGACAGAGAATTAAAGCAGGAATGTGGACCCCTTATTTGTGAAGCTTCCCTATCAGCCCCCATCTATACAACTGATACTCTCTGATTTAAGTAAAAAAAAACTTCCATAGTGTAAAATCAAATTTTTTTTGTAGTTGGTTATATTCCTCATACACTGGATTTTAATAACTATTAGCATGAAAAAAAAAAAAATAGTGTAGTCACTTCCATTTAAAATTTGTTTATACAGAGGTGCCTGGGTAGCTCAGTCGGTTAAGCATCTGACCTCAGTTCAGGTCATGTTCTCCTGGTTCATGGGCTCCAGTCCCTCGTTAGGCTCTGAGCCATCAGCCTGGAGTCTCATTCAGATTCTGTGTCTCCCTCTCTCTCTCTGCCCCGCCCCCCACTTGTGCACACACGGGTGCGCTCTGTCAAAAATAAATAAACATTTAAAGTTTGTTTATATAGTCATCAGCAAACATAATACATTTAGTTAAACCCTACATCCATTCACAAATATCAAAGTAAAAAAGTAAAAAAAAAAATAGGCATTTTTGAAAAAGATAATTGCTCACGGAAAGGAGGACTTCTATAAATACTACAAATGTCAAGGCTCCAATGCTATCCCATTTTCCTCAAATTGGCCAGAAACCTATCAAATGCCACCTTCACAATTAACCAAAAAGAAAACAAGTATTATTTGGACTACACTGTCAGCTGCTATTTGATGCTTAAAATATTTTTGAGCTATTTTTCTCAAAGTAGTAAGCAACGCAGGGACAACTGACCATCCATATACTTCATATACAAGTTCTTTTGCATTACATTCTGGCAAAAATCTATGCAGATATAACAACAAAGAGTCTTCTCCCAGAGGTATATTTTACACGAACTGAACCTATAATAGGTCCCATTACTGTAATCCCATGGTTTTGCTGTGAACAAATGATGGAGGGAAGAGAAAGAACATGTGTTTAATAAGACATTAAGAAAATGTCATATGAAAATGAGTAGATTTTTAAAAAAAATTTTTAATGTTCATTTATTTCTGAGAGAGAGACAGAGAGAGCATGAGTGGGGGGAGGAGCAGAGAGAGAGGGAGAGACAGAATCTGAAGCAGGTTCTAGGCTCTGAGCTGTCAGCACAGAGCCGGATGTGGGGCTCGAACTTGTGAACTGCGAAATCATGACCTGAGCCAAAGTCGGATACCTGACTGACTGAGCCACTCAGGCGCCCCCAAATGAGTAGATTTTTAGTTTCTCTCTCTCTCTCTCTCTCTCTCTCTTTTCTTTTTTTTGCAAATACAACAAATTATCTAAAAAAAAAAAAAAAGTAAGTATTGCCTCCATTGGCATTTCAGTGAGCCACTAACTCCTAATTACAATCCCACTTACATCAGGAATTAGAACAATTTCAGGAGATATTAACAGGTAAATGAATAATTTGTACCTATGTTTTTATGATGGGTAAAAATTCACAACGTTGATAGCTCTTGAAAGCAGTTTATTAGCTTTAAAGTTAATTTATCCAAATCAATTAAGAACTTTTAAAGGAAAGCACTCATGAATTAAGCTGATTTGCCAGTGAGCACATACTCAGTGAAGATGTCACTAGACATGGGTGGCTTCAACTATGCCAAGAAGCTAGTTGTACGACTAGGTCAAGTAACTCTTTTTACCCCACAGAACAAAGACTGTGGACTTAGCAAATGCCAAAGGCCTCAACAGATAAGGAGATAATGTTAGTGTCTGTACTGGAAATCACCTTCAACCATCCCAAGTAACTGGTGAAGAAATAGGCTCAGAGACGTAACATGACTTAGCCAAAGTACACAACGAGGCTGATGGCACTTTTCACACAAATGGAGTGAGTGAGAGAGATTCACCTAGTATAGTGCTCCTCATATGATTACACAGCTTATCTACCTTCTACATTGGAGACATGAAAGAGGAGGAAGGGAGGGGGTGGAGGAGTGAGAGTAGGAGAAGGAAGAGAAGAAAAAAGATACACAGAATCAGTCTTACAGTTTATTTCCATACACATCAACCAAATTAGAAAACAGAATTTATGGATGTTCAGTTCAAGGACAGATGTCCGAGTTCAACCCTCCACTAACTACTAACCAAACTACTTTTCAGAACTACAGAAGTGCCTTTATATTATGTCAGCTCTAGAAAGTTCCTTATTTGGACCTAGTAGTTTTTCCATGTCATTTAAATAACCTGATAAGTAGGACTAATGAGACTAGCTGACCATCACTGACTTTCTCCTATATGTAGGCAATTTGCTAAAAAGCATACTTAATTATTTCCTCTTTTAACAATTCTACATTTATACTTTATTGTGCTCCTGTCTTTTTGCTGAAGTCTGTGGGTGTTTTGCAAAGGTGACCACCACATCAAGTGATAGAAGTGTTATCCCCTGGTTATTGGTAGAATGTACTTGCTTAACCCTCTCACACCAAGTAGCTCTGCTCTAAATTACATCTTAATACTGAACAAGAGAATTTTTTTAGACTCTATTGTGAATCAGAGGATCCTAGTATCTGAATTATTTTCAATAATTGCTTTATTTTCAATTACTATTATAATAACACATTATTTCCAATAATTGTGGCAAAAATTTGTAAAAAAAGATAGTTGACACATTTTTTTACAAATATAAAATTTCCACACTTAGATTAATATAGGAAAGGGTGCCTAGGTGGCTCAGTCAGTTAAGCGTCCGACTTTGGCTCAGGTCATGACCTCACGGCTTGTGAATTTGGGCCCCACGTCTGGCTCCTTGCTGACAGCTCGGAGCCTGGACCCTGCTGGGGATTCTGTGTGTCCCTCTCTCTCTGCCCCTCCCCTGCTCGCAATTGCTCTCTCTCTCTCTCCCCAAGATAAATAAACATTTGAAAAAGAGTTAAATATATACATATGAAATAGATCTTGTCTGATCCTCACAGTTCTGCAACATAGCGTGGAAGCTGATTTTTTCATCTTACCAGTCTAGAGACTCGAAGCCCGAGACAGAGGGTTGATGGATTTAGTTAAAAAAAATATAGGACACCCAGTTAAATCTGAGTTTCAATAAAGATCAGATACGTTTCTAGTGCAAATACTTCCCAAATATTGCACACCTATACTAAAAAATTCTTTGTTGTTTATACGAAGTTCAAAATTAACTGGGCAATTTTTATTTTACCTGGAAACCCTACTGAGAAGTGACTTAACTAAGGTCATAGGCTAAACCTTCATTTTCAGACCAATTCCACCACGTGAGGTTACTGCGAGATACTTTTGCTTAGTCATTTGTTTACAATGCCTTCCATATTTCTATTTTACCTTCCTTGTCAACTCACTGTAATCTCAATCATGCCCTTCAATTTCTCACATGAAGAGAAAAATGAATTTAGGCAAATTATTCTAACTGATATTCAATCTCATGAAATTGCCTACTGTTTTGTACTTCCAAAGTACTTTACAGTTTATTATCTCATTGACAACAACCTTCAGGGAATAAAATGAGGAGTCGGTGTTCATATTTTTCAGATTTGATGATAAAGGTTGAGAACATTTAGAAGATCCAATCAGTATCTCACAGCTACTAGGGAGATGTAAGTCTGAGGTACAAGTCTTGTTATATAAAAATCCAATTAAGTAAAAGTAACATATATTCTATTTCCATTCATAGTAAGATAATGAACAATATAAAAGGCTATTTTGACCTTTACTTTAACAGACACTCATCAGGATGAGCCACTCTACATTACCCAGGCCTGTTTCAAAATGGTAAGAGCTAAAATCAGAGAAAAAACGATGGCTTAATAAGAAATTTTTAAAATCACTTCACTTAGAAATAGTCTTTACACTCAGAAAAAAGTGTTAAATGTGTTGAAAACATGTCAGCATCAACCGAAATACGTTAGGTTGCTTTTAAGTTATAATATTGTCTTGGGGCACCTGGGTGGCTCAGTGAGTTAAGCTTTTGAGTCTTGATTTTGGCTCACATCATGATCTCTTGAGTCCCGTATCAGGCTCTGTTGACAGCCTGGATTGTCTTTCTGTCCCTCCCCCCCCCCACCCCCCCCCCCACCCCGCTTCACACAGGCTTGTGGACGTGCATGCGCACATGCTCTCTCTCTCTCTCTCAAAATAAATAAATAAACATTTTTAAAAAATAGTGTCTTAATGTGCTTGATAACAGAGACTTGGTTCTATTATACAATTAATATTTAAAAAACGTCATTCAGGCTTTAAAAAAAGAAAAGGAGGAATTCTGCCAGTTGTGACAACACATATGAACCTGGAGGACATTAAACTAAGTGAAATAAGGCAGACACAGAAAGACCAGTACTAGATGATACTCTTACATGAGGAATCGAAAAGAGTAAAGCTGTAGAAGGAGAGCAGAATGGTGGTTGCCAGGGGCTGGGGCAAGTGGCAAAGGGGAGGTATTAAAAGTTTCAGTTATTTAAAATGAATAAATCCTAGAGATCTTCTGTACAGCATAACATCTATAGTTAAAAATACTATGTTATACACTTAAAAATTTGCCAACCCTCTTATCACAAAAACTGTAATAATAAATAAGGGGGGGGGAACTTCTGGAGATGATGGATAGGTTTATAATATTGATTACAGTGACGATATCAGAGGTGTATACTTATCTCCAGACTCATCAAGATGTACCCATTGTGTGTGTATGGCTTTTTGTATGCCAACAGATAATAAAAAAGAAAATAAAAAGAACTTAGGAACAGAGTCACAAAAGTTTCAGTTAGGTCAAGTGTATTTCATAGTAGGCAACAAAACGATTTTAAATAACCTCCTCTAATGGGGTGCCTGGGTAGCTTAGTCGGTTGAGCCATCCGGCTTCGGCTCAGGTCACGATCTCATGGTTTGTGAGTTTGAGCCCCACATTGGGCTCTGTGCTGACAGCTCAGAGCCTGGAGCCTGTTTTGGATTTTGTGTCTCCCTTTTTGCTCCTACCCCACTCGTGCTCTGTCTCTCTCCCTCTCTCAAAAATAAACATTAAAAAATTAAAAAAAAAATAACCTCCTCTAACAGGTAAATGAATTCAATCCATCAGTCACTGAGTGAACCAACTTGTCTGGCAAACTTTGCTTGAAACCAAGTGCTGCAAGGGATCTGGGGATTGCTTCCACAACTATTATTATAGGGGGAAATCACAAGGATTCAGCTAAATATTCAAAAATATTTTCCAAGGTAAAGCAAACAGATGTCAACACATTTAAAAATGTTTGAATGGGGGTAAGAAAAAATTAAAGCTATTATCCTGGATTACATTTAAAATGAAAGAATGTAGAGGTGCTTAGGTGACTCAGTGGGTTGAGTGACTGACTTTGCCTCAGGTCATGATCTCCCAGTCTGTGAGTTCAAGCCCCGTGTCAGGCTCTGTGCTGACAGCTCAGAGCCCGGAGCCTGCTTCAGATTCTGTGTCTCCCTTTCTCTCCGCCCCTTGCCCGCTCACACTCTGTCTCTCGCTCTCTCAAAAATAAATATTTAAAAAAATTTTTTAAACTTGAAAAAAATAATAAAATGAAAGAATGTAGAAGATAATTAGTAAAGTTAAAGGTTAGCCACTACTACAAAAAGAGCCATCTTTGAAAAGTGCTCATAACACAACATATTTTTCCCTCTTCCTCCTCTGGATCCTAGGTTTTCTCTCTCCTTTCTTATGCATTCTCTCTCTCCGCCCCCCCCCCCCCCCCGCCAGTTCCCTTTCCTATTTCTCTTAGAAGCTTTGTCTCTTTTTTCCTTCTCAGTATCATCAATTTTCCTCTGGTACCAGGCTCTTGGTTTTCCATTATTACGCTCATTTTCTCTCTTTTCCCACCTTTCTCTCCATTGCTCATATATGGAATTTTGTAATGAGGCAATACATTTTAAAAGCTATACGATAAATGTGTTATTTTTATGTATTACTGAATAGGTCATCAGGTATCTCACTACCGTATTTCAAAATAATACTTAAAATGTTTTGTAAGAACTGTTATAACTTTAAGGTTTATTATACCAGGCTTAGTATGCTTATGAGTAGTGCTGCTTTATTTTTATGATCTTATATACTAAAATTTCTAATCTACTGATGCATGATATTTAATGTATGAGTAATTAACTCAAGAGCATTAGGACGGGTTGTATTACACTGAACATTTCTGCAACAAGACAATTCTATTCTAACAACCTGTGGGGTAATACTACATAGATATTAATATCATTTTATTAACTCATGATTTTCTTCAACTTTGAAAAAAGAACAAGGACTCTCCTCGTCCATTGGGTTTCTACAAAAGAAATAACTATCACCGAGCTTACCATCTGCCATTTTCATTCGTGCAGAAGTTCTATGTCTACCACATAATTTGAGTGCTATTCAGTCTAAAGATGCCTACATACTTTTATTCGTTGTTATTGCCACACAAAGCTAGAGATTAGCTCATTTCTATTTCACACCCTTCTCACTGTGGTAACTTTTATTATGAATAATTCTATTTGTTAAAGATATTTAGAAAACTCAAGTCTCAAGAAGAAGTCCTCTATATACTGCAATTGTTTGAAGCCAAATTATCTAGTATGCATTCCATGACAGGCCATGACGTTGAGATAGACAATGCATTTTGTGCTTCTCAGCTTGTTCTAAACAGCAAAGTTAAAAATACCAACAGACATTTCATTTAAAGTCTTTTCGGGGCGCCTGGGTGGCTCAGTCGGTTGGGCGACCGACTTCGGCTCAGGTCATGATCTCGCAATCTGTGAGTTCAAGCCCCGCATCGGGCTCTGTGCTGACAGCTCAGAGCCTGGAGCCTGTTTCAGATTCTGTGTCTCCCTCTCTCTCTGACCCTCCCCCGTTCATGCTCTGTCTCTCT
Source organism: Panthera tigris (assembly GCF_018350195.1). Lineage (NCBI taxonomy): Eukaryota > Metazoa > Chordata > Mammalia > Carnivora > Felidae > Panthera > Panthera tigris. Next base: position 85,571,360 of record NC_056661.1, read on the forward strand.
CTGTCTCAAAAATAAATAAATGTAAAAAAAAAAAAAAAAAAAAAAAAAAAAAATTAAATAAAGTCTTTTCAATAGGTTCCCAAGATCTATACTAGTCATCAACTTTTCCTTTTTGTTAAAGGTTTATTTCTCCTCACCGGCCTTTGTAAGAATAAAGGATAGTAAAAAAAGTTTATTCATTTTAATGTGTAAACTATATTGATCTTCATTGAATATATGTCATCACTAAGACACCTTCAAAAGTAATCCAACTTGACACTTAGAGTAGTTCTATTTTCTTTGAAATTTCATTTTCTTTCCTGTCACACTCATTTTAACAAATCCATACTCACTTATTATAGCAAAGCATCAACATTTCTCATATAAAAACACAAACTTGAGGGGTGCCTGGGTGGCTCAATGGTTTGTGCGTCCGACTTCAGCTCAGGTCACGATCTCATGGTTTGTGAGTTCGAGCCCCACACTGGGCTTGCTGCTGTCAGCCTGTCAGCACAGAGCCCGCTCTGGATCCTCTGTCTCCCCCTCTCTCTGCCCCTCTCCCTGTTTGTGCTCTCACACCCACACACACTCTCTCTCTCTAAAAAACAAATGAAACACTAAACAAAAGAAAACAAAACACAGACTTGAAATCTGGAAAGAAATATTTCATTAGTTTCTAAAAATTGTATTCCATTCTCTCATGGAATTCAACACCCTGTCCATGCTGAGGGATGGACCCGAATCCCAGAATTATTACAGGATTCATGATAACCTCTTGTTCCAGGTCCACAGACCCTGCTCATGGTGTCACTGCAGCCTGGTCTGAGGCCGGGTACCAACCACTCCAGCTCTTCCTAAGGTGTTGTGGTTTAGGGTGGTTTGGGTAGATACAGAGCCATGCAAGGAAGAACACTCTTTCCTTATAAAAGTAGGGTGGTATCTTTTTCTTACAATACTGTTAAAGGTAACAGAGTGTTCTCAAGAAATATTAAGTCTGGTGCTTACAATTTTATTTGATGTCTCCTGAGTCATTGAGCACTTACCTGGATAATAACGGGCCAGGCCTGTGGCACTGCCAAACACCTGCCACAACAACGAAGGATCTTCTTCTCGATTTTTTTTGAAAACTTCATCTAAGGCACTTGTCCAGTTGAGTTCATTTAGCACGATTGTTGCTAAGAGAAACAAAAAGAAAAAGTCATATCTATAATAATTGAGTCTGTCTTCATTTATTTGCAAAATAATGCTACATATTTTCATCACTTTACCTCTAAAAGTACTCTAATCCAGTGCCTACCAACAAGTTTAGACATGGAATGATTTCCTGCAACAAACTTTTGTATGACGGAGGCCATATTGACATTTGGGGCTTGGTAATTCTTTGCTGGGGGAGCTATTCTGTGCTTTGCCCGGTGTTTAGCAGCACCTATGACCTCTACCCAGTAGATGCCAGTATCACCCAGCCCACACCCCCAGTGGTGATAAGCAACAGGCTTCCAGACACTGTCAGAACAGAATACAAACAAAACTGCTCCCTGTTGAGAACCACTGTGATGTATAAAGCAGGCCAGAGCAGCTCTCCTGGAAGAGAAGGGGTGGGAGGCATTCCTCCCCTGGAAGCAGCTCTGAAGAAATCTACACAACACATAAGGGCACAGTTTGATCGCCACCCTCCCCTCAATTCTTGATGAATCTCCATAATAAACGAACATAATTTGATCTGTTACTAAGATTGAAAAGAAAAGATGTTGGTCATTTAGCATAGTTTATTAACTGTATTTATACCATAGCAACAAACGTATAGATTCTGACAAAGAAAAACATTCATTCAGGGACTTGACAATACATCAGTGTTAGAAATAGGGAGTACCTGATGCTTTACTACTACCTGTATGAACAATAATTCTTTTTTTCTGGTTACTTCAATTAAATATCAGAGGATGTTGCTAATAAGGGCCAGGCCATAGATCTTGATTCTTACTTATAACTATGGACTGATCTTGGATAGGTATTAAAAACATATGCCATTTGGGGTGCCTGGGTGGCTCAGTCGGTTAAGCATCCGACTTCGGCTCAGGTCATGATCTCATGGTTCATGAGTTCGAGTCCCGCATTGGGCTCTGTGCTGACAGCTCAGAACCTGGAGCCTGCTTCGCATTCTGTGTCTCTCTCTCTGCTCCTCCCCTGCTCACACGCTATCTCTCTCTCTCTCAAAAATAAATAAAGACTAAAAAAAAACTTTTAAAACATATGCCACTCATATAATGAAAGATAATTATAATGTGAGATTTAGCATATAACTTATAATTATGGGCCTCCATGATCATAGTATCTCATGTCTAACATATTAAACATGTAATTAGCTTTGAATATTACGTTCCCTTTACAGAAAAAGATGACATACATCATCTCATATCCCCCTCCCCCTCCTTTATGTGTAAAATATGTACCACGGCCCTAGCAGATCAGGAGACTGCACCACCGTGCACTTGAGAATCTATAGCCAAGCCTAAACAATGGAAATGAGTTTGGGATAAGGACTGGAGATAATGCTTAACTCTTATTCTTCCCTGTGACCACAGCAAATAAAGGAAGCAAATGCAGTCACGGTTAAATCATGCCTGGTATTTTGTAAAGGTAAAAGAAAAAAAAAGCTTCTATTTAGAAAGATGCACAGCATCTGTGTTTATATTTTAAAGTTTATCATTTACAAAAAAAAAAAAAAATGAAAACAAGGGTATTGTGAAATTGTTCTGGGACCAGCATCCTAATGCATTTCTCATTATTGAGAACTAACAAGATTTCCATCTTTATGGATGTGATTACTTGCAGAAAGATCAGTTGTGTGTGTGAATATTCATGAGCTGGGTCTGATCCATAGTGCATGTGAGATACTGGTGAATTCATATTCAAAAGCATGATCCAATGAACATTAAGTGGCCTGTTATATAAAAATTTATATTCACATAGATAACCTGAACTAATACTATTCATGAATATTTATAGTTATATACAAAACAGCACAGAAAAAGAGGAACATTGTACTTTTCTTTAAACATTCATGAGTTTTACAGTAATATTCTACTGAACAAATAATGTTTATTTATGATCCAGATACACTTCATTAATTGCCAATCTATTCTAACTTATCTCTTCAATTTCCTTGACTCTTTAATTCCCATTAAGCAAGTGATATCTAATTATTATTTTTAATAAAGTTTTATTTGTTTTTAAGGCTGCTAATTTTTTTCTTAGTTTTATTTAACAACAACTACTAAGTACCAGGCTTTGATATGCTGATTGTGAATTACACTTCTATGTATTTACGGGAAAAGTCAAGCTCTGAAATATTCTTATTATGGTATAGGTCTTAAGATTTGTTGTTTATATACCTGAAAATTCTTTTTCAGGTAAGATATTACTGAGGCAGATTTCTAAATATTTTTCTCAAAACTTGTGCATTTGCAAATAAGCTAAGTACAGCAAAACTCTGGATAATAGGTGTTTGAACTGATTTTAAATTTCATTCGTATGACAGAAATGGTACTGTATACCTATCACATGTGCAAGGTTTTATACCAGTTAAAGATACAGATGCTTCCATTTGCCCTTGTACATTTATAAAGATTTTTGAGCAATCATTATTCTATTACTCATTAACTATACTTGAACGACCACAGCAAGAAACCAAAATTCAAAGGATCTGTCATGGGATTGAAAAGTTAGTGCAACCTCTTTAGATTAAGAGTTTGGCTACAGCTGTCTATCAAAATTCACTTGGTCTTTAATCCAACAGTTCTACTTCAAGGGATTTTTATACTATGGAGAGAGTATGGATCTCTAGTCTTTAATCAGAAAACGTTAGAGAGACACTCGTTCAATTATAGTGTTCAAATGCCTCAAAACACCAAAATCACAAAGTAAATCAACTGTTGCACTAGGAATTAATTTTTTTAACTATATTGAACATGTTAAAATGTAAAAAAAAAAAAAAATATGTAAACCATCAAAGCAAGCAAAAAAGTATGAATGCTATTTTAGATCTTTCTTGGTTATTTGGCTATATTTTTCTGATTCACAGTATTACATTTGACTAAGAAACATATCTTATTTTGGTTTCCTAGTGATCTGCTTAAACTTGTAAAATTCAACAGCTTCTCCAGAATTACTAAGGTGTCTAACATCTCTCCATTTCTACACTATTGGCGTGATTCAGGATAAACAATACTGAAATAACTGGGTAATCTGCAGATGATAGAATGAAACTAATGCAGGATATTGGCCATGCTAAAACAAGTTTATGTCATCTCCTGAATCTCTTATCTTCTCCCTGCTACCTCCATTATAATTACATACACAATTTTTTTTCTTTCTCTTATTTAAATTTATAAGTAGATGTTATTTAGGAAGATGTTTTTAAATAATTCTTCTGGCTACCACTGGGTAGAAAGCCTAGTGCAATCAACAACTTAAAAGTTACTATTCGATTTTTCATTTCACATTATCAAAATCTAAACCTTCCATGATGAAGAAAAAAATGAGTCCAAATTCTTCAGAATATTATTTTCAGCAAGTAATACTGTTTAATAAGAATATGAAAGTGTACTGTTCATTCTCAGAAAGACTCAATACTCAAAAAGTAACTGTGGTATTCTGACTCACTAAAATTCAACAGACTTTCAGTTTCGGTTTGTGACTACATATTACAAAGACGTTTAAAAGCAATTACTTTTCTGTAGGTCATAATCTTTACTTGAATGTCCAGGGCAAGAAATAAAAATGCAAAGACTTTTATTTTAATTGCAGAAATACAGACATGAATTGGCAACCAAAAAAAAAAAAAAGTTTCATATAAGAATTTCATAACAAATTATCTTTTTAAAAGAACTCCAAATTTCTTAGCCAAACATAACTTCATCCTCCTTCCAAGGAACTTAACTAAGTGTCTTACGGCTGCTTGAAGAGTAAAATCAGTCCTCATTCTAAGTCTGTTTTTCAGAAATGAAGATTTTTATCTTTTAGAATATTAGATTTTGCAAAAAAAATAAGTCTTTTATAATGTGCAAGGCTAAGCTGTTAGAAGCAGTGAATGCTGGAAAAGCAAACCTTGACTCAGGGGCCTCTACTCTGAAACGTAAGACAGAATTTCCCTGCTAATTGAATCAGAACGCTGAGAATACACATCTCTGTTCTTCTTATACTTAGTTTTCAAAACATGGCCTTGGGGTTCAGCAATTCTCTCTTGTAGAATATCCTATTGTTCAATCTGGCTTCTCGGCGGAACAAAGAAAACTCTAATTTCTAACAGCACAAAAGAAGTACCTTACATTTCCTGCTAATTCTTCCAAGATACACGAGGTAAATCTACATCTTATTTATGACATGGATTACAGAGTCATTGACAAGTTCTGAATGCCATTTTCCTCTGCCAATTTCAACCCACAAATGTTGCACTATTGCTCCCTTTTCAATTTGAGTACATTTTCTTGATTTACTCAGGGTTCAGGGCCTCACTGTGCTTGGAAGGCACTACTTGACTATTGGAAAACCTTAAGGTTATTTACAATGCCCATAAATGTCAACCACATCTTCCAAATGAAGCAGAGAGAAGCTATCAAAATAAAAACATAACAGTTATGATTTATTCCAAATATAAAATAATTTTGATAAGTCTGTAGCAAAAATGTGTTTTATATAACACACGATAGTTCTGACAAGTCTTTGATAAGACCTGTAGCTATTAAAGCAGTGAAACAAACTAGATACTAAAATTATTTTTAATAGTGCTTGATATGTTACAGTTAAATAAGTTAAACTAGAGAATTGGCCAAAATGTTTAATATACTATTTCCATTTAATAAAACTGATCTATTATAGCCTGGCATTTAGATAAAATTGGCATTTTTATTTAAACTACTGCCAAGTGAATAATATTTATTAAGCCTTTACTGCGTGACAGCAGGTGTGTTAACCATTTTCTATGCACCATGTCATTTAACTTTTAAAATGACACCTTGAGTGAGATACTAATATTATTTTCTTTTTAAATGACAAAAAGAAAAAAGAAAAACCCAGAAAAGGTATTAAATTTGACAAAAAAATACAGTGAGAGCTGTAAAGACAGCATTCCATTGTGTTAGATTCTAAAATTTATGGTTTCTGAGCAATTGATTTCTAAGCTTTCATTATATGTGGAGCTCTGATTATCTACAATTTCAAATGCGGAACAAATTAAAAAAACAACTATGCCTCTGTAGCACAGTATTTCTCAATCCAGAGTGATACTCCTCCCCGAGGAATATTCAGTTACGCTTAGAGACATTTTGATTGTTGTGACATGTGGGAGGCTACCAGCAGGCAGTAGGGAGAGGCCAGGGAGGCTGCTTATTTCCTACCACACACAAGATAACCCCAGCACAAAGAACTACCCAGCCCGAAATGACACCACCACCCAGGGTTAGAAATCTTGCTCAAGTACAACTATAAACACAACACATTCAATGCACTATGTAAAAAGCAATATTCACGATGAACGGTGTCAACAAAAAGCCAAAACAAAATGTCTTCGAAGTTGAGAGGTAAGGTAATTTAAAAATAGTATTTCATGATATCAAGTTAATACTTTGGGCTACATTTTGAGACCCTTTGAGTTGGACAAGTTTTCATTTTAGTCTCAGAAATTCTAAGTAATGCCTGATTCTCACACTTTAAGAAGTGAGGATTTTAAAGTTACCTTTTAATGCCATTAAATATCATCCTTTCCCACCTCCTGTGTTTATACATTCACAGCCAATTACAGTTTTGCTTTGTTTTTCTCTTAATGATTCAACACTTACTATGTGATTCTAAACTCATTGTATCTCTGTCACATTTGTTCATTTTATTCTGTAGTGCATAAAGTAGTCATTACAAGTTATATTTAATAGATGAGCTGAGCCGGTGTCACTAATTTTATTCATCAACTTCATCTCTAAAAAGAAAAATGTTAATAAGAAACCCACTGATCCAATTAAGCACACACACAAAAAGAATCCACTTTAAGGACTAGACAGGGTGCATAAATATTAAAATGAATGAATCTTTTCACTGGATTGGGCTAATGGAATCTCATCTAATCCCAGTGTAAATGAAAGATTAATAAGGTACAGGGAGATTGGAAGACCAAATCTCCTCTCTCTAAGCGCGTCTCAGGCACCAGAATCCATCTCCCACTGTGGATGGGTCAACAGAAGGCTCTATGGCACACGTAGACCCTGATGAAGAGATAAGCCTTACTCCGAACACCATGTGTTTGGTACAAATATTAAAAGGCCCTTGTCCTTGTCAGTTCTCTAACGCCCCTATTACTGAGATTTCTGGCCATGCTCCCTCTCTTTAGTTTCCCATAGATTGAGCACGTGGCTAATGCCCAGAACACAGTTGGAGTCCTTTAATGAAATCTGCACATTGTGGCGGGCCTAGATGGAGCTCAGAAGAATCCACCTGATCATTAGACAAAATAAGAATAATGCAAGGAAAATGGAAGACCCTAGGATCTAATGTCATGTTTATTAATTGAAGGATTTTAATGTCACTTTCAATAAAACAGTGATTACTTGTAAGATTTTTCTTGCAAGCACCCAGGGATTTTGCTGAAGAAATATCCTAAGTAGAGGAAACAAGGTAAAAACTTTGTTTCATCATTCAAGCATTTTAATTTTTTTTTCTAATATTATCGAAACCAAATAAACCATTAGTATCTTTGGTAGCCAAGAGCCTGTATCGCTGGCACAACATGCTACTTATAACTAATCATTTAGCCCCTTATGCTTCTGTTGTTTTCATCTAAAACAACAACAACAACAAAAAAACAACACACAAATGCAGTAAGGATCCTTAGATAATCTGCAGGATTGATGTGATTGTCAATTAAGTTTATGAGTAAAAGGAAATCAGTCAAAAACGGCTAAGATTACAATCCTCTCCTTAGCTGTTTAAAACCTTCTATGGTGTGGGGCGCCTGGGAGGCTCAGTCATTTAAGTGTCTGACTTTGGCTCAGGTCATGACCTCACAGTTTGTGGGTTGGAGCCCCGCATTGGGGTCTGTGCTGACAGCCTACTTCAGATTCTGTGTCTCCCTCTCCCTGCCCCTCCCTGCTCGCGCTCTCTCTCAAAAATAAACAAACATCAACAAAAATAAAAACACACAACTTGTATGGTGCATATGTCTTTTAGCTGCTTTGCACAGATGAAAGCTTTCTTTTACAGCTCAGCTTATTATTTTAGTCTTATCAGTTATTTTCTTTTATTTGAACAGCAACATTTCTTTTACATACAGCAATTAGACTGTAATTCAGTTGATTCCATAATGAAGCCACCTTCCTTCTAATTTACTAAGAAACTCTCGAATGATGAGATACTCTTCATTTGAATCATTTGGTTGAAATATTTTAATTTTAATTTTGGAAACACTGCATTAATTTGTAAATAGAAACCAGGAACTTCAGAGTAATTACCTGAAGAAGACATTCCAATTGCTTTCATTGATATTACTTCACCAAAGGTATTTTTATCATAAATTAAACTATTTGTAATTTAAATTGCAAAAAAAAAAAAAGTTAAATATTTGTTTCTATATATTAGTATTATCTTTCAGGAAGCACAGAGCCTGTTAAATTTTGAACACATGAAAATAACTAAAAACGCTCTAAACATCTTTTATTTCAACTTTTAAAAGTGAAACAAAGTATGGGAGTTTTATAAAAAATAAAAATAAACCGAGGCCATTGAAGTGGAGTTGGAAGCCATGTGAGAATTAAAATGCAATTTAGAGCAAATCTACAAGACCTCACACTGAGTTGTTTTTTTTTTTTTTATTTTTTTAATGCATATAATAGATTATGTTCCTGGTGGTACCCTTTCCTTTGAAACTCCCATTTATGAATTGAGTATACAAATGAAGGTAGTGAAGGCACAGGCTATTCCTGCTGACTGCCTTCCCACTCATAGGCCTGATGTTGTGATGCCAGAAGAAACTACCTGACCTTGGGAAAGTGTTTCCCCCTCTTGCAAACCTCATCTTCCTCACGTGTACAATGTGGATAATCAGCGCATCTGCCTCATGGAGCTGTGTTGAAGATTACATGCACTTAGAACACTGTCTGTCACCTAGTAACTGCACAATAAATATTACCAGCCCTTATCATTAGTATTATCTTATTTAGCTCTTAATATCCAGCATGCAAAAGATATTTTTTAAGAACTATCTTGATGGAACAATTCTGATGGAGATGTAAGATGCTAGATGAGGAATTAAAACCTGATATTTTCCCCTTACGTTTTCTCTTACCTCGACCCCAAATGAATGGCCAAAGACACTACTTCACTTTCCTGTTGTAAAGTCTCATGAAGAAACCAGTGTGTTAACTTTTCCAAAACCACTGGCATTATTAGAAGAGAATACAAACTGAAAAAAAAAACCATAAATCTAATGATATAATTCAGTGTACCATGTGATTTTGGTGAGGAGGTAATTTTTACAATGGGATATTCCCAGTGGTCCCGAAATCAAACCACGTTGGTGAATGCAGCGCTGAATATAGCCCAGACACAGTAGAATTCTGGTAGAATAAAATATGAAAGACCTAATATACGCACCAGAGGCAAAAATGCACATGTATGTATGGAGTTATGAATACACAGTTCTGTTAAATCTGAAAGGAAACTCCGGCTGAGAATTACAGACCAAATGAGACATGGGAATTCCCTGGCCTTTGCTCTGAGACTGTCTAACTGCATACACAATTTAATGTCTACCATGTAAATCTGGACTGCTGAATTCACTAAGAAGGATCAAAAAGTATCGAAGCTGAAATAACAAGATACGGTTGAAGAAGAAGGATAACAAGGTTCCTAGGGAATAGGGTGATACCGTCAATGAGGCACATGCTGCCTGGTACCTCAGGGTTTGGGTCAACCAGTTTTAGAACAAAGAGCTGCCTGGTGATTTTAAGGTGGAAAGATCAGATGCACTGAAACATAGTAAGCAGTACTGGCTGGCTATAATGGAGAAGACAAATCCCTTGGTTTAAACACCATGCACTGCTTCACAGTGAAAATAAAACAAAACGAAACATATCTAAGACACTAAGGTAGATTGTTACTTACACAGTTGTGAATGAAATCTAAGATCATTTTTAAGACATGAGATTAACACCCTTGTGTCTGTGGTTGCTCATGAATAGAGAATTGTGCCTTTGCGCATACATGCAGAGCATGTAGTATGTATTTTGTTATTTATACAAACAGACATTTATGAAATACATCAACTGCCAGCTTTCAAGATGCTTACAACGTACTGAGCGTGATTGCTTCAGATTTTAATGTACGTGATATACTTATTGACACATGAAATTCATAGTTATCAGCCCTGGCTGTGTTACTCAGCAAACAATTTAATAATAAATAATTATTGGGGCACCTGGGTGGCTCAGTCGGTTAAGCGGCCGACTTCAGCTCAGGTCATGATCTCGCAGTCCGGGAGTTCGAGCCCCACATCAGGCTCTGTGCTGACAGCTCAGAGCCTGGAGCCTGTTTCAGTTTCTGTGTCTCCTCTCTGACCCTCCCCCATTCATGCTCTGTCTCTCTCTGTCTCTCAAAAATAAATAAATGTTAAAAAAAATTTAAAAATAAACAATTATTTTTCTATCTTAATAAGTCATGTGTTTTAAGTTTTCATTTATAGCTTAATATCCCACAAGGGTTTAAATTTATCAAAGTCCAGTTGGGGAAGAACCACAAGTTATTCTGACATAGCTATGAAATATAAACGATTCAACACCTAATCAAAACAAATAATTTGCACATAAACTATTAGAAATGGCTTACAGGTTTTTGAGCTGGTAAATGGAATTCGAAGATAGTAAATGACCAGGTCTTGTTGGTGCTAGCTTTTAGGTATTTCTTAACTTCTCTGTCTCTATGACTATACCCACTTAGGACTTTAGCAATAGCTTTCAAATAGTCTCCCTGCTTCCAATTTTAGCTCACTTTAACCCATTCTTCCCAATGTTGCCACGGTGTTCTACTTGGCAAATGCCCGCCCTAATGAAAAGTCTTCAGCTATTCTCCATAAAAGCTGGTCTTAGATGGTCTTCTTCCAGGCCGCCCAACTTCCCCTTTGATTGATTTTCTATGTGCCATAAGCCCAAGCTATATTGAGAGTTGTTCCTTTCTCAGAGGAAACAGTGCCGATGCCTCCCTCCCATGTTACTGCACATATTGTCTTCTCTCTCAGGACTTTATCTACCATGGCCACTCATCAACCTTCTTCCTTTTCTCTTAACACAGAGAGCATCACCTTCTCTTTATTGATTTTCCCACCCCACCTCCTTCTCATTTAGCAGAATGTGTATCTCCCCACTCTCCTATAGCTTTTTCTGTAGACCTCTATCACATGCTTCCCACATTTCACTATCTTTGTTTATTTTCATGCCTATTATACTGTCCATTACTAGGGTAGACTGTACGTTATTTATTTTTCCTCCAATACCTAGAATACAGTGGTCCCAATAGGATGGGACCATTTTGTGTTTAATGCACATTTACAGTTTTGCAGGTAGAGGCTGGAGAAAACCACACCTAGGATATCTAGGGTTGTTAGGAAAATGAAAATGATGCTATGTTTAATGCATAATAGGCATTCAGGGAGCAGTAATGACTAACATGTTTACTCAAAATAGTTAGAAATAAATGAAACAGTAAACAAATATGTGTGATTCTCATGTGTTAGGTCACCTTTTTAAGTTAGAGGTAATTTTCAGTAAAGGGTAAAACGATTTCAGTTCATCCTTCATTAGGCTACATTCTGAGCAGGTACAAATGATCCAATGATTCCTTTTTCTCCCTTTAACCCCAAGTGGTAGGTGAATGGTATCATCATCTGAACTGGAGGAGTCTAATCATTCTGGTCCTCTTTTTGGCTTCACTTCAAGTTCTGTAATCAATCAACTGCTTTTAACATAGATGATTTGAAGAGCCAATATCACACCATAGCCCAGTTTTTAGGAAGCCCTTTAAATCAACCAATATTTCTAAGAAGGTTTCTATTAAGTATCTACCAATTTTTCTGCTTCATTTCTTAATCACCTGATTTTCTATCAAACATACATCTACCAAACACTTAGTGAAATCCTATTCTGCGTCAGACACTAAGTGAAGCTCTTGGGCAGAAGCTGGCAAATTTTCTTCCTGAAGGACCAGATAGGAAATATTTTTAGGTCTATGACCTACACGGTCTCTGTCACAACTACTCACATTCAAACTGTGGGAAAAAGCAATCAGAGCCAACACATTAACAAATGGATGTGACTGTGTTCCAATAAAACTTAATTTACATGGCTAAAATTAAAAAAAGATAAGAAATAACAAGTTTTGAAGAAGATGTGGAGGAAAGGAAGCATTGTATCCGTTGATAGGAATGTTAAATTGCTACAGGGACTACAGAAAACAATAGGAGACCCCTCAAAAAATTAAAAATAGAAGTCCATATGATCCAATAATTCCACTTTTGGATATTTACCTAAAAAAATTAGTAACACTAATTCAAAAAGATACATGCACTCATGTTTATTGCAGCATTACTTATAGTAGCCAAGATATGGAAAAAACCTAAGTGTCCACCAGTAGACAAATGGATAAATAAGATGTGGTACACACACACACACACACACACACACACACACACACACACAATAGAGTATTATACAGTTATAAAAAAAAAAAAAGCAAGCAATCTTGTCACTGGAGACAACATGGATGGACCTAAAGGATATTATGCTAAATGAATTAATTCAGACTGAGAAGGACAAATACCCTATGATTTCACTCCAAAATAGTACCTAAAAATAAATCAATAAACAAAAAACGTAATCAGACTTATAAATACAGAGAACAAACGATGGCTCCCAGAAGGGAGGGAGAGGGGTCTGGGAAAATTGGATGAAGGGCAGAGGGAGATACAAGCTACCAATTATGGAATGGATAAGTCACGGGAATAAAAAAAAACACAGCATGATGAATACAGTCAATGAAATTATAACAGTGAGGTAGGGAAGAGATGGACGCTACACTAGAGTGAACCTAACGATGTATAAACTGGTCAAATCATTATGTTGTACACCTGAAACTAATTTAATATTGCGTGTCAACTAGACTCAAATAAAAATAGAAAAATAGATGTAACTTTATTTACAAAAATAAGTAGTAGGGCAGTGGGTTATAGTTAGCCAACTCTTTCTTCAGAGCTACAGGGTCACCCAGTCAGGCCTTCTAACATCCTAGGGGAAGTGACACACAGTAAACCTGAATAAGTAATAACCTATCAGTGTTGTTTAGTGCTCTTTAAATAATTAAAACGGGGATGTCATAGAGACGGAGTAGGTGGCTACTTTACATCAGGCTTTGAGTAATATTCGGTCTAAAGAAATATTTTAAGCTGAGACATGAAAGACAAAGAACTCTCCATAAAGCATTCTATGAAAACAATAGATACTAATGATACTGACAAGTTGGAAATTCAGATGGCAATAGAATGGCTTTATGATCTAGTACAATATTTCAAGGAGAAAAACTCACAGTTTCCTGTAACACTAAAATATCCAAACAATTACATAAGGCACAAAGGAATATATGACAGATTAAAAATGATTTGGGCACTTTTATTGTAATAAATGAAATCCTAGAGAGGGGCAGGTCTAATTCCAGCACTGTATTCAATCATTCAAAAAACATTTATTAATAAACCTTGACTAGGCTCTTGGAATTAAAATAAAAAAAATTGTGAAAATTCTTCTCCAGTTGCTCTAAATCTGATAGAGAAGACAGAGAGATAAATCAAAGCATCTTAGATCAAATTTTGCTTCTGCATCACAGACTCTAGCAACAGCCAACTTGCCTATGAAGCTAAGTATATGTTTAGAGACTCAGAGGAGGGTGTGGTGGTCACTGAAGAGTTCCTGGAGCAGGTGGCACACAGATTTTTTTTTTCTATTTGTTTTGAGAGAGAGAGACAGAGGACGAGCAGGGCAGGGGCAGATAGAGGGGAAGACACAGAATCTGAAGCAGGATCCAGGCCATGAGCTGTCAGCACAGAGCCCGACACAGGGCTAAAACCCATGAACTGTGAGATCATGACCTGTTGCTTAAACGACTGAGCCACCCAGGCACCCCAAGTGGCACACAAGATTTAAAAGAGGAATGGAGAGGTGGTAGGAAGGCTGGGTGGCTGATTCAGGGAATACCCTGTGAAGGACACAGAAGTCTTGTCTGTTTTTGTTTTTGTTTTATTTTCTTTTTTAAAAAGGCATTCCAGGCGGTGGATGTTATTCAAAATGGTTGAATGAAAGAGGCATGTGGGACAACAGTGGCAGGAATAGGATTAGGGGCACACTGCTAGGATGATCCAGAACACTAACAACAAAATATATTTATTCTGAGAATTATAGAGACCTATAAGCTGAAGTGCAAAATAAACATATTGGCACTTAATACTTCCCTCAGAAGCTATTATGAAGACTGTGCATTGGAAGCAAGACAGATGAAAATGGAGAAGATAGAAAGCTAGTATCATCAAGCCAGTGAGGAGTAACAATAGACTAAAGCAAAAAATGAAAATAAAAATAAATAAAAACAAAAAGTGGTGGACCTGGGGAATTGTAAGGAGATTTAAAAGATGATTAGGAGAAATAATCTGCAGATCAAAGTGACATGATGGGAAAAGGGTAAAAAGGAGTCCTGGCTTTCTGTCTTGGGCCCAAATATCACTATTTACAAAGATATGAATATTAAGTCAGGGGGTATATTTGGGGACAAGCATGATGCATTCAATTTTAAGCATAATGGGGGGCAGTGCCTGTGAGATACCATTAAAAAGGGTTATTCAGGAGGCAAATAGAGAAATGAATCTGTACCTTAGCTATGATATCTACATGGAAGAATCAGATTGGGGAGTCACTGTTTCAATAACAATGAGACCATCAGTTTGAATGAAGTTAGTTATTGACATCAAGAAGCTCTATTGGTCCTTAAGTATCAAAGAAGCTTTACTTCGCAAAGAGAGACTCCCAAAAGGAAACAACGTGGACCTAACTCTGATAAACAAGAACATCTTTCCCCATTAAAATAATCAGTGGGCAGAAGGCTTTATTATCTCTTGTTTTCATTTACCAAAAAAGCAAAATGTGCCTTTCAAGTATGATTTTCACATCTGCATTAAATAAATGCACCAAATACAAATTCGATGTATCAATGAATGCCTCACAGTCCATCAAGAGATAATGTAAAGATACTGAAACCAATAAAAACCTATTATCTTCTAACCCAGTTTTTTTTTTAAATGTTGCTTTTAAAAATAGTTATTCACTTAAATCAAGTACGCAGGGATACAATGCCTGCACCTCTTGTATGTATAACACTTCAACTAAGACTCGCTGTGCACTGGGAGAAGAAGCAATTTCCCTTCTGTCTCCCTTAGAATGATGAGGTAATCTATTGTGCCTTTACACTTACTGAGCCTCAGGAGACTGAGGCTTGATGATTACATGGGCTTGTACGACCATCAAGTTCTACCACAGGAGTCGTACATGTATTATAAAGACGCTTCAAATTGCCGAACATGCTCTTCTCACCATCACTGTGTGGCTCTCTTCCGCAATTCACTCACAACCTTTGACTTCCAGAAATGATGTAAATCTGCATCAGCTGTGAATGCATGAACGCCAACCACCCTTATTCCTCAGAAGGCAAGAGTGGCGGGATTTAATTACTTAGAAACATATTACATTTTTGTTCCAAAAAAGCCAAATTTCAATCAACCTTTCAGTAAAACTTCCTATCAGGAGGTAACAAACGGATCAATACTTTTTAAATTTCCATTTCATAAAACCCAAAATTAGGCGCAGGTTAAGAAGTAATAAACTCCATTTGATCTTAAACACACAGTTACCATTCTGATAAAGACACTGATGGCTTACTGAAATGTATTTTCTATGATATTAATCTTATTCATGTTTTTTAAAAGAAGCCTGTACTTTCTTGTCACTTTGTGTTCCATATCAAACTGATGGAAGCCAGAATCTTTTATATTATTTGTCAGTTTCTCTGGCCTTCCAAATCAATCTGAAGCAAAGGCTTTTCATTTCTTTGATTCAACTGAAATTCTCTTATATTTATTCTATTAAAGTATCAATCTCCCACTTTCTTCCCCTTTTATCTGCTATTCCTAAATGTGACAATGTCAACAATTTGTGTTTAAAAACAAAAGCTTGTGCATAAAAAAATACACAAAGATTAACGGAACAGAAGAGGGAGCCCAGCAATAAACTCAAGCATATACGGTCAATTAATTTATGGTAAAGGAGGTAAAATTTTACAGTGGGGAATGAATCGCTCTTAAGCAAATACTATTGGAAATACTAGATAGCTATATGCAAAAAGAATAAAACAACCAGTATCTTACACAATACACAAAAACTAACTCAAAATATGAATTAAAGACCTGAATGTAAAATTTCAATTAATGAAACTCCTAAAAGAATACACAGGTGGTGAGCTGCTTGATATTGGTCTCAGCAACAATTTTTTGGATCTGACTCCAAAGGCAAGAGCAACAAAAGCAGAAACAAACAGGACTACATCAAACTAAAAAGCTTCTGAACCGTGAAGGAAATCATCAATTTACTGAATGCAAGAACTTATTTGAAAATCATATTTGAAAATAATATCCAAACACTTAAAGAACTCATACCACCCAATAACATCAAAAAGAAAGAAAGAAAGAAAGAAAGAAAGAAAGAAAGAAAGAAAGAAAGAAAGGATCAATCCAGTTAAAATGCAGAAGACCTAAATAGCCATTTTTCCAAACAAGACATGCAGATGGCCAACAGAGCCATGAAAAGATGCTCAACATCGCTACTCATCAGGGAAATTCAAATCAAAACCACAATAAGGTATCACCTCACACTAATCAGAATGTCAAGTATCAAAAAGACAATAAATGTTAGTGAGAAAAGATAGAAACTATTTAACACCCTATGAGTAAAATATACCTCAATCCCCAGATATGTATTGTTAATTCTACACATTCCGTTAGAATTGGCTTATGGTAGCAAAATATTTTGTTTATCATTGTATGTTTAGTAAACTCAACTGAACTTCAAAGACTGAAACCTGCAGAACTCTGGAATATATCATTTATTACATAAAAGGAGACTGCAAATTAAAAGCAATGTTCTTCTGTTAAGTTTCTCAGGATCCACGTAAGAGTGAAAACATATGGTATCTGTCTTTCTCTGTATCACTTATTTCACTTAGCATAACACTCTCCAGTTCCATCCACATTGCTACAAAAGGCCATATTTCATTCTTTCTCATTGCCAAATAGTATTCCATTGTGTAAATAAACCACAAGACCATGGGGTAGGGGAAGGAAAAAAAAAAGAGAGGGAGGAAGCCAAACCATAAGAGACTCTTAAAAACTGAGAATAAACTGAGGGTTGATGGGGGATGGGTGGGAGGGGAAAGTGGGTGATGGGCATTGAGGAGGGCATCTGTTGGGATGAGCACTGGGTGTCGTGTGGAAACCAATGTGACAATAAATTTCATATTGAAAATAAATAAAACAACGTTCTTCACATAGAGGGAGACAAACCATGAGAGACTCTTCAATACAGAGGAAAAAATTGAGGGTTGCTGGTGGGGTGCTAGGTGTGGGGAAGTGCTGAAGGGGTGAGGGGCATTAAGAAGGACACTGGCTGAGATGAGCACTGGGTGTTACATGTAAGTGATGAATCACTAAATTCTATTCCTGAAGAAATTACATAATTTGAAAAGAAAAAAAACAAAAAAAAAAAACAATGTTCTTCAAAGAAAATGTACTTTCAAAGTTTCAGCTCACAATCTACTCATTAAAATACTAAAACCTATCTCGAAATTTGTTGAAGTTCATGTTCACAAGCTACTCACAATACTGTAATAACTTTGACCAAAGAGCTATAAAAAGAAACTAATCGATGAATTCTTAGTTCACTGATATTAGAATAATTCTACAATTGATTGTTTTCTTAAATATTAAAACAGTGATTTCTTTTAACTCAAAAAATGATTGAAAAAGAGGATGTGTATATGTGCTCAATACCATGTTGAAAACTTCTATTGGTGATGGTATTTCCATTAGATTAAGGTTAAAATAATATATACCTGTTTTCCTAGGAAAATGAGGGCTGCTGATATAGCAGGATAGTTTTCTTGAGCTTATTTATTTTGAGAGAGAGTGAAAGAGAGAGAGGGAGACAGGCACCCTGTGCATGAGTGGGGGAGGGACAGAGAGTTAGGGAGAGAGAATCCCAAACAGGCACCATGCTGTCAGAGCACTTGATCTAACCAACTGTGAGATCATGACTTGAGCCGAAAACAAGAACCAGAAATTTAAGTGATAGAGCCATCCAGGCGCCCCAAGATAGATTTTGTTTTAACAAATCATCTAACAATGATCTACTTATTTTATGTGCTCTCTTTTCATTCTCTTAACAGTCCTTTGAGGTAAGTACTATGATATGCTTTATAATATTCTCACAAATGCCAAGTTTATTATATTTGTGTTTAAAGATGGCTTATTTGAACATTCACTAGACTATTGTCCTTTTCCTCTCATAATTTTAAACATTTCCTACCTCTTAATTTTTTCTTTTTGCTATCATCTTCCATCTCTGTCAAAGGCCCATACTCCACCACTAGAGGATTTCTTCCTCAATTTTTCTACTTTGGAAATCTTTCAAAATTTTTCATGAGAATAAATACTAGACAATAAATTTAGACTTATATGATTTTAACAGTAGGACTTGGTTTATAAAACAGACTGTAATAGAGTAAAATACAAGTGAGTATGAGCAGTGACTTCACTACAATTGAAATAAATAGCATTCTGCAATAAGATGATTATATACCTAATACCTGAATGGTCTTAAAATTATAGAGGGCTGTCATTCAATTTTATTAATCAGATACTTGACAAAAGCTTCTATTTCTCAAACATTTTTAAAGATCCTTATCCTGAATAATATTTTTAGTTGATGACAAACATTTTGGCCCTTTCAGGAATTATTTTTCAAACAGCTATAAATCCTTTAGAAATAAGTGTGATGGAAAAATTTGGCTGTTTTTTAATATGGTAATTGTATTTTATTCCCTAGACTAGAAAACTTGAATTCAAGCTAAATACAAAAAGGAATTTTAAGATCCAAATACCAGAAATAACTAATATATATGCAAAATTATTGCATAAAAGTTGTTTACATTTAGAAAGAAAGGAGAAAACGTTTTTATAGAAGAAAGATGTTATTTTAAATTTGAGAATACAAAAACTTCAAATAATAAATGACAAAAACACAGAGAATAAAAGATTTCTTCCATTAACCTTTCTATTAGAAATGGAAAAAGGTGGCGTACATGTACTAAAAAATTATTTAAACACTAGATTTTCTTGTCATTTGTTTCTTCGCTTTAGGGTGGAGCGGATAAGAAAAAAGAAGTCAAAAAATTAGATGATTCTGGAAAGGGGTTGTTCTTCTATGGGTCAAGTATGCCCTCTGATTTACAAAACATAAAAATTCAATAGACAAGTCATTTCAAGTATTAAAGATACAAAATTAGCTTCTTTCATAATAAAGCCTTCCTGTGTAAATCTTTGTGTAAATCTCCTGGCAGTGTGGGGGGGGGGGTGCGGGGGAAGGTCATAAGTTCTATATCCCCCCTGACCTAATCACTGCTGTTAATTTCCAAACGATAGGCAGTGATTATAAACAAAGTAGAGAAACAAATGGTCTTCATAGGCTGAAAGGGTAGTAATGAAATATTTCTTCAGTTGTGTTCCAGACTGGGAGAATATGCGACAAAGGACCCCAAGTGTCCATGGGAGCTAATGAGGAACTTCTCAGTTTCCAGTTACTATGATTCACAAGAAACAAAATAAAAACAACTCGTACATGGGAATAAACCAAATAGCAAGAACTTTGCTACTTCCTTTACAATGCTATATACCTTAAGGAATATTTTTCTAAAAGTTTCATATATTATTCATTAAATTAAAATTGTTTATGACTTGGTTTGCTCTACTGACAGTAAGTATTGACTAAATCCAATCTCAATTCTTGTGTTGCTCATAGCCCCTTAACTTTTAAAATATCATCTTTGTATCTGGAGACAAAAGAGTCTTGGAATCTTTAATCCATTCAAAATCTTTCTTTTTAAATAGGATTTTAGAAAGATCTTTTAAATGCCTTTTTATATCTAGGGAGAAATCTGCTAAGATTTTATACATGAAGCAAAATGCCAGATGATTAAAAAATTCTCATCTCAAATTCCAGACCTCCATTTTCTCTCCAATTGTCAATCCCTTTTTCATTTGCCGTGAACACTACTGTCAGTCTGTTTGGAAAGCTTTTCTAATTTAAGATTTCATTATCTCTCTTCTTCAACCTTTGAATGGCCTGTCACTGGTTATACCCATCATAAAAAGCTAGCCAAGTACTTCTGATTTCCAGCTATCAAATTTACAGAGGAACTGAATTGTATCCACATCTTTTCATGCCTTCCTTCTATGTTGCTTCTCAAATTTCTTTTTAGAAACAAAGAGACAGTGAATTTTTATTTGTAGTTCCCACTAAACAGTAAGCAAAAGGGGAGCAATAATTGTACACTTTACAATACTTCACAAACTCCTGGATATTCTGTTCATTAATAAACAAAAAATTCACATTATTTTAACAGAGATCACAATAAAATGTGAAAATAACAAATACAAATTAAGGACATTTAACAAATATGTTGTATAATATCTCTCCCTTAAAAAAGGACACTGAGAAATAAACACCAGCTCTGAAATAAGTTATGGGAAAATCTAGGATATTCCTTAGTGAGGTACATGCACGCTAGACTGAGTGCTGGGATTTACGTGATCTAAACATGGGTGCCAGCCTTATTGGATGGGATACATTAATTCGGTATCAAAATTAACCATGTTTGTTGACAAAAAAAATTTTTAAACAATTTTCTAAGTACTCAGAGACAACTTAGAGAACATTATTCATATAGCTCCTAAGAACCACAGGATTTTCATTTGGCCAAATATATACCAACGGGAGAAAAAATTTGTAATGAAATACAGTATAAGAGACATACGCTACAACATTATGAACTATCCAACACTGTATGCCCAAACTGTGACTGACTTGGTAACATCTGCTAAGACTGGCATGCATGAAGTATGTAGGATTCTCCTACAGTACCTTAGGTGATTCTGGGGAGGCAAATCTAAAATGCTTCTCAGGGTTATGGAAGCAACTAGCTCTAAGTTTTCTCATTGTATAAAAGAGGTGTGTCTACAGAGTCAAAGGAACCCAGGAAGAAATGTCTCAATAACCCATAAAATGTCTTCCCAAAACAGAGTCAGTTTAAATTATCTACAAGACCCATTATCTATCCAGCCCTGCCCTAAGCCACCCAGGCCAGAAACAAGCATCTTCTTCTTTCCCTTCCCTTCCTTGTTTGTACCTAGTGGATGTTAAATTCAGAGAGCTGCTAGGAAATGCCCTACCCTTTCAGCCCCTTTTCTAGGGTAGGCTTTCATTAGCTGTAATCTAGGGTAAGGAAGAAGAGTTAGTAAATGCTAAGTCAAATTCGGAATTTCGACTATTAGGGGAGAAAACACATTTACATTTCTGAATTGAAAGTTTTAAACCTGTTTATAACCTAAAGTGACCAAGGCCACTTTATTATTATAAAGTCACCAGGAAAGTCACCTTTATCCACAGTCATTCACTGAGAAAGGGTAGAAGGCTAACAAAATAAAGTTAGATTTTCACAACAAACTACATGTTACACTTGTACAACGAAATTATTCATACAGAACAAAGTGAGTTATACATCTTATCTGAAGTATTATGCCCACTTGTCATTCATACAAAATTTTCTGAATAAAGAGATTAAGTAAATTAAATGAAATATACACTCGTGAGACACTGATATTATATAGTCATATAAAATGGAAACTAGTGGGTAAAACTACTTAAGTTTTGTTTAGAACATGCCAGAAAAATTCTGCTGGAAATAATGAGTAGTTGTCAATAACACGGTAGGTAATATGGACACAACCACCATTATATGGGTTTATATTAAAGAAGTGAGTGAACCTTGCAATAGAAGCTATCTCGAGAGCTAATTTACAACTTTATTTTAGTGAAATCTAGGAACTTTAAAATTCCAAATATCATTATGGGTTAAAATATCCCTCAAGTTCAATAAAGGGGCTGAGATGCTTTGCAAATTGAACCAAGAACGGAGTGTTCAAAATTTAATCCATTTGTAGTGTGCGCAGAATATTATCTTCACAGACTGATAAAAACAAAAACAAAAACAAAGCAATTTGTCAGCACCATCTTGGACACTGGGGACCATGATCAAATGACTAGACAATCAGGTTGTTACAATATTCTCTTTTAAATGTGACAAAACAAAAAGCAAGCAAAACCACACTTCAGTAACCATAAATTTCAACCTTTATATCTACAAAGCCTGCATATCCACTAAATAACTTAGGGAATTCGCCATGATCAATCTAATTGTTGCTAGAGATGCTTAGAATTGCAAATTCATTGTCTTTCCAATCAAGCCTATTTTTCTATGAAGTTCGGTGAACATTAATTGGTTTCCAGAGCATAAGTGTTTCAAGGGGAAGTACAGAAATCACGATTCTGAATTAAAATGAAAAAAAGGGGGGCCCTGTAAATCCAAATATAGCAGTCAAATATTTCTAAATCATTATATTTCAGTACAAAGTGTGAAATATCCAACTTAACTTTTTCATGGCATCTCTTTTATTCTTTTAAGCTCTGAGTAGCTTGTTTTATTTATTGTTTTAAATGCTGAGTTTCAGACAATCACAGTTTTTTCTTGGCAAATAAATTTGTGTTCAAGTCAGCCCTGATGGCCATAACAAAATACCATCCGCTGGGTGGCTTAAATGAGAAATTTATTGTCTCACAGTTTTGGAGGCTGGGAAATCCAAGATCAAGGTGATAGACTTTTTGATTTCTTGTGAAAGGATTGTTTCCAAGCTTGTAAACAGCTACCTTCTCTTATGTCCTCACATGACCTTTTCCCTGTGTGTGCATGTAAGAACCTCTTCTTCTAAGGCTACCAATCCTCTAAGATTAGAGCCCCACCCTCTGGAAAAGGCTCATCTTACCTTCATTACCTCCTACCAGACCCTATCTGATATACAGTCATGTTGGGGGTTAGGATATCAACGTATGAATTTTGGGGTAACACAATTTAGTCCACAGCAATTTAAAAAATCTGTAACTGTTATTACTAATTGTTTTGTTACTCCACAGTCTTAAATGAGTGACAGGATTAGTATTTGTACGATCAGAATACTATAGGCTTGGCCTTTGGGTTTACCTGTGATTTACATTTTGCCAAGAGAAAACTGAATACTATATCACTATCTATGAAAGACATGTATTTCAGAAACACCATGAAAAAAAGGCAATAGAGTACAAACTCTACCTGAAAGGAACTGAGTCTCCTTATGACATACTTATTAAATATGATCAAATTACCCTATCCTGAAATCTACATTTTGTACTTCAGGCATGTCCTCAAAAAGTCTTTTTTAAGGAGTACTTACGATTTCAAAGCTCTACTCCTAATGAGGACCAAGGCTAATTATCTAAGCTAATCTTTTTTTTTTTTTCTTTTTTACAATGGATGTTTTCTTTGTTACAAAATGAAATATATTTTTTAGAGGTATCCTTATCAGATTTCTGATTCCATGACTGAGAAAGAACATTTTAGAAGAAGGAACAAAAGCTACTTATTTATATTATGACCATAGTAACATTTTACTGACCGCTCTTTCAAAACATTTACTTTTGTAGTCTTTCAACACACAACTCTGGAATATGGAATGATGCAACCTCCAGAATTGCAGGAAAAAATACATTTTACGTTAATATACACATTATTATGTATATTTATGAATTAGCTAAAACAAAACATAAACCACATATTACTGCTAAAAACATTGTGTATTATTTTATCTTTACACAAATTTAAATTTGTGATAAATACCACCTCTGAAGCAGTAACTCTGAAAAAAAACCCCAACAGATTAGAAGTGATGGTAATTTCTCTACAGTCCTTAATCACCAGAGCACTAGGGTGCATTGAGAAATCTCATCTTGGTGGGGACGGTCAATATGGATGCTCTCAAGTCAGGTCATGGTAGACTAACCAGAAATTTTAACAAGAATGAGTTACCATCCTACAAAATTTAGACTAATTAATTGAAAGCTTCTTTTGATCTCTAATATGTGATTATTGATTCTAACAGTTAAAATATTAACTTAAAATTATTTTTAATCATAAAAACTTAAATCTGATATAGAGTGATAACATATGTTAATAATTTGAATCCCTAAAAAAATGATACCTTTGTATTCAGCTTTGTATTACTTTGCTCTTTTGGGATATTAAACATAGGAATATGGAAGCATTTCCTATTTGACAGACTCCTAACATTATTTACCACATATAATTCCCACCATAACCAAGTGAAGTATATTAATTTGTTTTGAGATGAAGAATTTGAACAAGTAATTCAATGGTAGGCATCCACTTCTCTTAGTCTCTGTATTCTTGTCCATGAATCACAACTGAAGCTCAGTGAAATGAATGCTTACTTTACACTTACCCATGATTACACATAGTGTTTAGAATTCTGGTATTTGAAGGTTAAGACCATTTTTTAATGATTTTAATGCTTATTTATTTATTTATTTTTTGAGAAAGAGAGCGAGAACGGGCGCGCATAAATAGGTGAGGGGCAGACAGGAGACACAGAATCTGTAGCAGGCTCCAGGCTCTGAGCTGTCAGCACAGAGCCTGATGCAGGGTTCAAACTCATGAACCCTGAGATAATGACCTGAGCCAAAATCGGATGCTTAACTGAGCCACCCAGGCACCCCCAAACTCTTTTTTCTACTAATATAAAATAATTAGATTAAATGAGAATAATCATCAAAATCACCAACCGTATAAAATCTGAGTCAATTACAATAATCACTAAAAAAATTATGAGCTTGGAAAAAATAATGGGATGTTAATAGAAAGTACATTCTTTTTGGAAAGAATATGCTGAAAAATATTCTCACGTTCATTGTCTAGATTTCAGATATAATCTAAAATTTTTAATGGTCTTATATGGAGTATGATAGAGTTCTCATAATATTTTCTTATTATTGCTAATAATCAAGAAATGACTTACTATTATCTATATTATAAATAGCCTTCTTACTAAAATAAGACTTCATTTCCTCAAAAGCTTTTAAGTTCCTTCCCTTAAAATTCTTACACAATTTTGACTGTATACTTCCAGTATTTATAGCTTATCTCCAATTCTTGTCTTACTGAGGTGAGTGCACTCTCCAATGTCATGTTGTATAGCAGCCAAGATGACAGGCATCCAATCCCAACTTTATTCTTAACTTAAAAGAGACTAATAATATACTGACGTCTGCTATGACCTTCTAGTTGATAGGTTTTGGAAAATTATGAAAATAACTTCCATGTCTAGTATGTGGAGAATTTTTGGTGCTAGCAGTGGTATTTTGATTACA
Source organism: Panthera tigris (assembly GCF_018350195.1). Taxonomy (NCBI): domain Eukaryota; kingdom Metazoa; phylum Chordata; class Mammalia; order Carnivora; family Felidae; genus Panthera; species Panthera tigris. The sequence continues at coordinate 85,597,051 of NC_056661.1, forward strand.
TTTTAATAAAAATAGGCCTAAGGGGCACCTGGGTGGCTCAGGTGGTCGAGCATCCAACTTTGGCTCAGGTTGTGATCTCACCATTTGTGAGTGTGAGCCCCAAGGTGGGCTCACTGCTGTCAGCACAGTGCTTCGGATCTTCTGTCCCCTCATTATCTCTCCCCCATTCGCACTCTTTCAAAATTGTAAATAAATAAATAAATAAATAGACAGATTGATAAACAAATAAAGGCCTAAGACTTTATGGAATGCTTAATATGCATCAATTGATATATTATATAACACTATCAGACATCTAAGCCATGTATTTTGTCATCATGCATTATTCTTCATCACTACTTGGTAAATGTTTTCTTTTGAATGTAACATTATTCATGAGACTGTACTATTATCTTTTTTTTTTACTTCTTTTTTGTGCAATTTTTATTTTGTATAAGCAGTCACATGGATTAATACTCTTTTCATATACTAATGTGTTCTAGTAACCTTTTTTAAACTTCCAAGCATTTATTCCTCAAAAGTTTTATAGAAATGATACAGCCTGAAGTATTATCTTTGGCCAGAAACTTGAATAGGTTTCCAATTTATTCTATAATTAGCCTACCACTGACTCCATGTGGGTCACCACCATCCATTTTCTTACACTTTATAATACTTTGTTATAGGGGTGCCTGGATGGCTCATTCATTTAAGTGTCTGACTCAATTTTGGCTGAGGTCATGATCTTGCAGTTAGTGAGTTCAAGCCCCACATCAGGCTCTGCACTGATAGTGTGGAGCCTGCTTATAATTCTCTCTCTCTCCCCCCCCCTCTCTGTGCCCCTCCCCAGCTCACTCTCTCCTTCTCTTTCAAAACAAATAAGTAAACTTTATCATAAAGTAAAAACTTGGATTGAGAGTAACTTGTTCTGTGAGTATACTGCAAGATGAACAAACGTGTATAATAAATTTTAACTTGATGAAAGAGTGATGTCTTGCAATGTATCAATGCAATACGGCAATGTCTTGCCAAATGTCATATGATCACAACTGATTCTCTGTCTCTCTCTCTCTTTCTCTCTCTCTCTCTCTCGCTGCAGGATTGTGGGTGATCATCTCTCATGTTCAGGCTGTGGGGGTGTGGCAGAAATCAGTGATGTTTTACAACATTGGAAGGTGCCCACAAATGACCCTAATGTATTTTTTGTCACTTCAAAGCACCTATAGACAGCACTTGGCTTTTCCATACCAAAATAAGCTTATGAATGTTTCACTTCATTCTAGGTCAGGCTGCCTACAGATAAGAGACCTTTTCCTCTGCTGCCTTATTGCCAGTTACATTGAATACAGTATATGACAAGAGTTCATTAATACCCTACTGTAATCACCATCCATGTGAGCATATACAATGGCCCCATGCAGAAAAGATTCCATTGAGCCAAAACATAGCAGTGATTCCATTATAGTGTAAGTCGTCCTACAACTTTCCAACAAGCCTCCTCTCTTTTGTTTCCCTCACACCAGCCACGAAGGTTTTCAAAGTGCAGGTTAATTTATCTTTCTTTTTGTTTTGTATTTTCTTTCTTATTTTATATTATATTACAGTATTATAGTCATTTTTCTATGAATATTTTTGGGTTGTGGGATGTATCATCTTTACAACCCTCAGAGCTGTGAAGTCAGACAGCCTTATTTATTCCGAGGATGCCAATCTATTAAAATATTAACTTTCTAAATCTATAAAAGAGTTTAAAACAATGTAAACTATTCAATGTAAACTATTAATCAGCATTCTATAATTACATAATCTCCATATTTGGCAGGGATTAGTTGTCAAGATTTATAACAGATTGTGAAAAGCTAGTTCTACAATTATCAGCAAAGGGAGGATACCTTTTTCCTCCAATGTTTATATTGGCATCATTTGAGATACTGCAACTATATTTTGAAAGATAAAAGAAATCAACATCAAGATAAATTGCAGGGGAGCGTGTGTCACTCAGTCAGTTAAGTGTCCAACTCTTGATTTCAGCACAGGTCATGAACTAACAGTTCATGAGTTCGAGCCCTGCATCCGGCTCTGCACTGATAGTGGGGAGCCTGCTTGAGATTCTCTCTCTCTCTGCCCTTCCCCAACACACACAAACACACACTCACTCACTCACTCACTCACTCTCGGTCAATATTTTTAAAAAGATACATTACAATGCCATTATTAGTCATTATAAGCAGTTCAATTTAAAGGAAGTATAATTAGTAAAGCATAGGAGACTTTAAAAGGCAACACAATTCCTTAAAATTGTGTCTTCTTTTATCAAAATGGATACTCCTTAGTGATAAAACTTTATTTTTCAATTCCTAAAATGGAAGTAATTTCTTTGCTTACATGACAACGTAAGATTAGGACGAAAGTATGTAGTGCCTGAAAATGTTATGCATCTTGGCGGTTACTACGTTCCCTGTTATTGGATAGTCTTTTAGAACCGTAATAATTTTATAAATAAATATGAATTTCTATTGATAAATGACTATCGAGCATCCTACGAAGACATTCCCTATACTTGCATCTAAAATGATTTAAAAAATTAATAAATTTTTGTGATTAAAACCACATGGTCTAAATAGTCCTTCTTTTCCTAGTTTCTATGTTTGTGTTTTTACCAGCCCAACAGATAAATTAGATCTGAAAATCAAGTATGGTTTCAATGCCCTCTAAAATCTAAGTACCAACCAGTGAAATTCTCAAAAGTGAACACTTTCAGATATGGTTCTAATTAAATGTACCACTCTAAAACTTTAAATATATCAATGAGCAAAGATAATCACATTTCAATTCCTGGGACTTTAAAAAGTAATTGCCTTTGAGAAATTAGAACAGAAGATTCCTTATGAGAATATAGTCACACAACTGTCTTAGTAAAAGAAATGGCTGTTTCCTTCAGCTAAGCCTTCAATTAAAGTAAGCTTTCACATTTATTAAATTCAGAAACCTAGAACAATCCTGTGAATCTGATAGGTTCTGATGAGCTGCATGAAGAGTCCCAGTAATTATTAAATTTTCAAGATCTTGTTGACATTTCTGATTTTACTCCTGTGTCATTTACTCACACAGTTCATAACATGGGATATGAATTTTAAAAGACTACAGGCCAGGCAAGGTCAGCATCTTCCTGATGAGATTTCAGCAAAGGAGGAGAAGCCAATATTAAGATAAATGAGACTAACCAAATAATGCAAGACAGAGCTTCCTTTTTTTTTTTTAATTATGACATATTCCAAAATAGGTCTTAGGATTTCTGAAAACACCTATTTAAATATTTTATCTTATTTTCAAAATCAAAGTATGTTTTATTCCCTGAGACTAATTAAAATAATCTTCTACAGATGTGTACAAATAGTTCATTCTAAATGGGAAAGGAAAACATGAATAAAATTAAAACCTCTTTTGTAGAATACTAAAAACAAAACAAAAAACGGTGTACCATGTCACGATATTCTTAAAAAAATTATGGTTAACCTTTGTGTCATTTTTCATGTCTGTTCCAGCATATAAGAGATGAAGACTTAAACTACGTGACTTCAACTAAAACAAAACAAAATTTCAAATAGAAGAGTAAGAAAATAAAGATTATCATGCAAAGCGTATTATCTTAACTCCAATGGACAATTCTGTCTCCCAATTCTTACTCCCAAAGTAACAAAGTTAAAATTAACTCAAAAGTAAAATATCAGGAATTTCATTTATCATAGTAGTTAAAAATATAAAGATTGGAATTAGACTTTATTTGAAGTCTGATCCCATTCTTAATAATATGACCTTTCATTCAAGAGTGCTTCAGGGTCCCCTTCTTCAAAATTAACAAAGTTATAGTAAATAAATTAGAGAATACATTTTAAAAGGGAAGCATGGAATCAACCAACTACTAAACTCAAAAAAACAAACAAACAAAAAATAGGTTGTTAGTATTTAACCAGGCCAACGCAACTGTGGAGTCCTTGGACCCCTGTTCACAAAATGCATGCATAAGGTAATTTACTAGACAGGTGAATTAGGTGCTAATTATCTATGGAAAAATGATAAAAATATTTTTCACGTATTTCTTAAAGATCACCTCATTGAAAAACTAAGCAAAGTCACTTTGTCTTTATTTTTCTGGGTAATCTCCTGAAGAGAAAGCTTTCTCTTATCTTCAGCCTTCTAATAGTATAACAAGAGTCTCTAAGTTGAAGAAAAAGCAAGTTGAAAAGGAATGTGGAAAATCTCATTTGGATGATTTGTTTCTTCATTTCAAGGTATTCAATAGGACTATGGCCCCAAACTGTTAATTATGATTGGCTACAAGAGGTGTGAGTGCTGGCGACTTCTATTTTGTATGTTAAATAAGTATGCTTTATTAAAATTTGCCACCATGGCATATGATTTTTAAAGGGGAAAAAAAAACTGTTTTAAAAATGTATAAAGTACCAATATCCTTCCTTGAGTATTTAATGAACAATTTGAGGATTTATCGATAATCCCTATTAGACCATCTGAACTGCAAGGAAGTTTTCTACAGAGTGGAAAAAAATGGACTGCTTCATAGGAATATAAGTGGGAGAAAGTATGAAGAGCCTCATTTTCTATATATGAAGGGATGGCAAATGGGATGAGAAAGCCACTGAGTACTCAGTGGGGTATAGTGAGTCTATGCCATACTGGATCTGAAATGGTATCTCATGTGTCATCCAGAGCAGGAAGTAAGTTCCAGGCCATATAGAGGCATCTCCTGTGCCATGCACATCAGTAAGTATGCTCAAGCCCTCCTCTTCCCAGCTTATACTAGCCCAGGGTGCCCACGTACTGCAAAGAGCTGTGCAACAGACCAGTGCTCTGGCTACCATACCAAACGTGGGGGAAGTGGATAGAATCAGCAGTGAGGCAAAGTTCCCCAAAACACGCAACCCACTTCCCCAAACTGCTAGATCCACATGAGATTAAAACCACAATGCTGTTAACCTTATTTTTCTTTCCTTTGGGAATGGCAGCAATCTATGAACTTGCTCAGAGAATCCCTCTTGACTACTGAAACTGGACAAAAAGAAGACTTTCCCTTCAGACCAAAAGGAATTAAGTAGGCAGGGTTCTATTCATGTCATATTTGTTTCAGTCATAGTAGTGTTTGCATTAATTTCTTTCACATGCAAGTTTTTCATTTAATATATATTTTAAAGTGTTACAAAGATTATTAAAAACAAAATCACTGACTTTGAGTATCTTCTTGGTATGGATAATGATTTTCAGGAATAAGGAAGGCAATCCCCAAATAGGAGACAACAAAATAGAAACACAATCAGGAAAGCTTTCTACCAAACTGAAAACACTCAAGTTGGCCTCAAGTTTCTTCAACACAGTAATACAGGTCAAAAAAACCAGTGCCATGATATCCACAGACAACTAACAGAAAAATATTGTGACTCAAAAGTTCTATATCCAGCCAGTGTGTTCTTCTAATATGAATTCAATAGAAAGATATAATCTTAACGTAAGATTATTTTGTTGGCATACCCAACAAACAATAGGTGATGAAAAATTTGAAATAAGGTAGATGAAGTAATTTTTTTAAAAATGGGAAACACAATCATATAGCTAAGTACTGTCTAAATAGTTGTAATAGTTACAAAATACAGTCATGGGGCACCTGGGTGGCTCAGTCGGTTAAGTGTCCGACTTTGACTCGGATCAAGATCTCAGGGTTTGTGAGTTCGAGCCCCACATCGGGCTCCGTGCTGACAGCTCAGAGCCTGGAGTCTGCCTTGCATTCTGTGTCTCTCTCTCTCTGCTCCTCCCCACCTCTCAAAAATACAGTAAAACATAAAAAAAAAAATAAAAAATAACAAAAATACAGTTGCAAAGATCAAGATATTTCTTTTAAAAAGCACACAGTTAGAAAACTATTTTTACAAAGTGAATAATGGTTGAAGTTAAAAAAAAATATGTGAACCTAAATCCCAGGTAATTCCTAAAAGGACTTGGAATTAATGAGTAGTGCTGGATTGTAAGGGAGTCTAATTATGTTTAATTCTCATGTTACCCCAGAAACTACCTAGACAAACAATTCTGTTTCTATGATCAATAGAGACAAGTCATACGTTTAATATCTTCAAAGAACTGATAGGAACAATATGTACTTTAAAAATTAAAAACAGAGTGAATAATCTGATCAAGTTGGAATTTACGTTACAAAAAGAACCTTACATGCATTTAAAATGCCCTTTTAAACAATAATCTCACAGGAAATCCAAAGTATAAATTATAACTTATATTATTAATCCCTGTACTTAATTCGCTCTGCTTAAATAAACTTGAATTGTAATAAACAGTAACAAGAAACATTTACATATCACTTACTATACTACTAGGTTGGCACTATTATGAAAACAAGTGTATGAACTTACTTTATCCTCAAATCAGTTTAGTCATTTTACCCTATTTTACAGGTGAGAAAATGCCCTGAAATTTAAAGGATTTACAAAGGAAAAAAAAACAAAAACTGCAAAAATTTAGCTTTGAACTAGGCCATCTGGTCGGAACCCAGAGAGTTCTGGATACCCAATTCAGTCTATAGCCTCTGTAATAAAGGGTAATAGAAGAAACACAGCTTTAAAAATCTCAAATGGTCCTTTCTTCTTACTACTTACTTATGTGGGAAGGCAGAATACAAACTGGTTAGAGAATGGTGAACATGGAGGAACAGAACTAGGAGTGAACAAAGGCCCCGCCTTCTGGGTCATGGGTGGTCCTCAGAGATACAGATTGTACTTGGCAGGATTTGTAGTCAGCATTCTCACTCAGGCTCTGCCCTTGTTAATACAGGGTACAAGCGTCCTACCCTGTGTTTTCCTAAGCAACTTACTGCCCTGCCTTTCTCTCGGGGAAGCCTTCTCAAGCAAGTCTTCCATTTCCCGGTTCTCTATTATCATTAGTCTTTCCCTAGCATTTCTTTTCATCTTGAGCCCACCATGTACTGAGAGGGAGATATTTTTTACCTATATCCTAGGGTAAGGGAGACAGACACACACACACACACACACACACACACACACACACACACACACACGATGTGATGAGAACTGCCAGGTCTAAAATGTATCACTATCTCCCTTTACAGTTTGTCCAGGTATATTTGTATTTGTGCACACTTGTGCTATATAGTTTGTATTTTTAAGAAAATAGATTTATTAGTTTTCAGTTTTCATGGCCCCTGGGAAGGCACAATGACCTATTCAACCAAAGCAGAAGGACATGCCCACTGGATGCATACTCTCCTACAAATATTCACATAGTGCAGCTCTCTGAACGTAAACTGCTAATGGACACCCCATTTCTTATTTCACAGAGAGTTTACCACGGTCTCTTCAAAGACATCTCAACAAAATTTGTTCCTTTTCTCCCCCAAACAGGAGATACAAAGGACAGACAAGAGCATGGTATTCCAAGAGTTGTTCAAGTTCTTTTACTTACAGCCCTCATAGATGTCAGTGGGGATATGGACCGCTGCATGTTGATAGGATATCTGTCGTCCAAAATTAGCATCGTCAATAAAAACAGGTTTTATCCTTTGGCTGCCTGGCTCACTCTCATTTTTTTCAGGCTATACCAGAAAAGATAGACAATAAAAACAATATTAAACTTAAGATAACAAATACTCTCACATTCAGGTCTTCATTTGCCAAAAGTATCATCTTCCAAAAAAAGACATCTATAGGAATATTTCAAAATAGAGTACCATGATGACATCTAACTCACAGACTTAATGTTGTACTCATTTTGCAATACATACAAATACAAATAATTGTGTTGTACACCTGAAACTGATACGTTATATGTCAAATACATCACAATAAAAAGAATCCAGCTGGAAAAAAATGTTGCAAAAGTAAGTAAAACATAGTACCATGCTGACATGAGACACACAAATTATATTCAGGTATTAACATTAGCATTATCTTTATATTATTCACATTAAAATATAACTTCTCTCATTTCCTCAATGTTGGAGTCACTCAGGATCATCCTGAGGGGACGAGGGCTTTTTCACATGCAGTACGTATTAAAATGTGCATTTACAGAACAGGATAAATTCCTTTAAATATAACTGAATTAATATTACCCATTGATATATAGTTCATGGTCTATGCTACTAAATTTATATCATGCAGTTGAGGGTAATTCTTGGTTTGACAACTTATGGTAAACATCTGCAAAAAAGGGAGCAATGAAGGATTCTTTTATATCATGTTCCCTTATTTTTGCAGGTTTTCCAGTTCAATCAATTTTTGTTTTAAAAATAAAGTATACTAGAAAAGATCTGTTATAACTAAGCACAATTAAATCCTAACTACAACCATTTTGTCTCCTGAGGTAGGAGGTAAAGTCCAATCGATAATGATGCAAGAAAAACCCATAGAAATTTAAGTTTGAAGATTAATTTTCTCTCTACTCAAACTAGGCTTTTGATACTGAATTACCTTATTGCCCTCCCCTGGCAGGAAACTGAGAATTTCACTCATTTATCCAAAATGTATCTCTCTAACATTTTTTGTTGCTGTTTTTGTTAATTGCATTAGATTTTTTTTTCCAGGTCAAATATAGTTGTTTTAGACACTTCCCCGTTTTTAAATTAAGTTCGGACTTCTATTTTCAACTCAGTAGTAGAGTCTGTATTCCATATTCCAAAGGTAATCTCCTCAAAATGAAAACAAATCACATTTGATTCTTTTTGGCCGCACACTGCAGTGATGCAAAGAATCAACAAAAGACTTAATTGGATGACCAGAAAATTCCCTAAGAAGCCTGGTAGAAAGTACCAACAACATCAAGTCAGCAGGTTTAGAAAGAACTAACTGTATCAAACTTTCCATCCAGGTTTGAACATGTACATGACCAAATAACACATTAGTATGAGATACTTTAACAAACACAGGTGTAATTTTTTTTTCTCAACACTGGAAATATTTAGACATACATATGAACAATACGGTCTTTAAAAAAATTGGGGCCCAAAGCTCCCAGTCCAATCTATCATTAGGTAATGAAACCAATTTCACAAGTACTATAAACCAAAATATTTTTAAAATGAACGTTCAAGTTGGTTAGGACCAACTTTACAACAAACCATTTTTTTAAGGGAAGCGTTTAAACTATATATACAAGTACACTCTATATATTACGATGAAGAACTATGTTGTGAAACTTGTGTTTTAGTTATGACTATGTATGTACGTGTAAGTGCACATGTGAATACTGTGATGGAGTATTCTGATGGATTTTACAGAAATCTGTCATTGACAAAAATCTGTCATTGACAAAAATATTTGGGAACTCATCACTGTTTTTATTTACGCAAAAGCCATGATTAATAACTACCCCATAAGCAAACGGAATATAAAAAAATAAGAGAAGTGCTTGAAGTCTAAAAATTGGCAAAATACTTTCATACAGGAATCATTGATCATACCCTTTTCTACAAGAAGGGTAGGTATGTGTAGAATGACGGAAGGAGAGAGAAGAAACATAAGGAAAATAGAAACCATAGAGCAAAGCGAGTTCTGAACCTAACATACCAGCCTTCATTGCAATGGTTATAAAGAATGAAAAGGATAACTGAGATTTGGCCTTAGATTCAACCATGGATTTTAACACATGTGAAAATTCACACTCCATTGTCGGCTCCTGAGAGCTACTGACTTGTGAAAGGGGGCACATTAAAACAAATGATTTTCAATAAGAGGATGAAGGTAAAGAGGACACCAGCGAACAAATGACATGGCTATTTTTCTCCCCTGAAAATATTCTGAGAAATCTCAACATTTATTTTAAAGCAATGGTTTCTCAGAGTATGGTCCTTGGAGAAGCAGCAGCAATAGCCGCTGAAATTTTTCAAAATGTGTGCTCTCGGGCCCCACCCCAGACGTAATGAGCCAGGGAGGGGCTGAGCAATCTTCAGGGTAACAAACCCTCCAGGTGATTCTGTTACTTGCTAAAATTGGGGCTCCCCTGCTTAAAATATCAACAGTTGCAATTAGGCATTTTTATTTGGAACCTACTCATGAAAAACTTAGGGTTGATTAGCAACAAGCATATTAACAAACACCTATTTTTTTACCCTCCATGTAGAACACAGTTTCATGAGAGGAATGGAAATGGTAGTAGGGGAGTAATACTTGTCAGAAGACATTTCGAAAGACACTAATCCCTCAAGATACTCTAGGGGTCAGTGCCATGCGGACTTAAGTTAGGGAAATGTTGTTCCAGTAAGAGAGTACTAACCTCACTGGCACATCATCAAAGACTCTTGAGAGAGGCCTCACTCCAGAGATTAACCCAGCGTTCCCAAATGTATGCAACCCTGAGATTTTTTTCCATATAATACCACTTACAAAGAACATACTTACAAAATGCCATTGAAAAGCCTATTGGGAACCATGGTGGCCTAGAGATTCGGCTCTATTCCGCTTGCATTAATAACCTCTTGGACTTGAGCCACTCACCATCCCTTGGCCTTCAGTTTTCTGACTTCTAAATAAGTGATGCTGGGCTACAGGTGTTGTGCTAATTTCATTGGGCACATCAGAATCACCTTGGGGAGACTCAGGCCCCACCAATAAAGATGTTGATTACATGAGGAGGATGTCCTTTGAAAGAATCTCTCAGCTGATTCTAATATTCTCTTTCTTAAATTCAGATCCCTCAAGCTAAAGAAACTACAGTTATTTTCAGACCTGAAAAAATTATAGTCCCATTTCTATAGTTTTTGAAAATAACACATGATTTTTCATAAGCCTATCTTTCCCAGAAATTTCATTTACATCTATTTCTAGCAAGTTTTACTAGAAATAATGAAGAGTAGAAGGACCAGATGATAGATAATAGACAGATGGATAATGAACTACCTGTGTCAATTAGGGCTGGGAATATATGTGTGCAAGTATTTCATTCAGTCATTTGAGACATATCTGTTGGCAGACTGGAGGAGAGGATTTATTGATATTAATGTTCATAGAAATGTCATTTAGTATCTAAACTACAAATAAGTTCAGTGATCAACAATAGCAAAATGTGATAATAACTGTCACAGATACAATTTTATATTGTTAAGTAATATAAGAGAGTAATTACATTGGGAATACACATATAAACAGTGTACGTTTAAAGATGATTTTACACTTAAAAAGTAAATGTTAAGAAAAAAGAAGGGAGAAAAGGTCTATTATTTTGAGAGAAAGAGAGGTAGAGGGAGAAATGAATGGATGAGTACATAGTAAATGTTAAAAGCACTTCAGTGGTTTTGTAGTTATGCAATATGACTATATCCATGTTTCTGTTCTCTTGTTTTCTAACAATACAATGAACATGCACTGCATTTGTAATAAAACAGAACATTAATTTTTGTTTTAAGTCCTTTGTAGAGTGCTACTAAGCATTATATGATTATCTTACTAAAGTAAAAGTTGCTTATATTTCTTCTGAATCCTCTCACACTTAAAAATAATAAATTTTAAATACACTTTATGGAGATCCTCGCATGTTAAAATCACCATACACAGAGCTTTTCGGGATAATTTTAAAACAATATGTAGTTCTCAAAAAAAAATCATGTACTTTTCAACTTGTATAATCATGTACCTGGACGAGTTTTAATGCACAGTTGCTAAGTACATCAAGAAAAAAATAATATGGCTGCTCTCTGTGGTTCTCCCCTTTATGGTTTCCATAAACTCAAATAATTTCATAAGAATATTAATTTCTAAACACAACTCATTTATTTCCCTAAAGTTATGATATCACTGTAACTTATGATGATCCCATCATAAGCTATGTCTTTGCCTATCTTGATATATAATGGCATTATATGGTATAATGGAAAATACAGCAAATTTTAGACACAAAAAAAGTGACTGAGGAAAGCAATCTGGAGAAAAGCTACTTAACACGTATTGTTTAATGTGTTAATGAAAAATTTCAAACAAATTTCCCCCCCCGGAATTAAGATTTTCTTGTTTAACAGAACACACAAGAGAAAAAAATAAGCATTTCTCTTTCCAGTATTTTTCCTCCCAAATTCTCCAGACCACCCCATATAAATGTGTACAAGAAACTAACCAGGTCTATTCTAAAGGAATTCGAATGCATTTATTAGAACACATAAGTGAAACATGAGAAGTATGTTTGTCATACTAGTCATCTCAATACAATTTCAGTTATTGAATAATAGATTAGATCACTCAGAGACCAAAGTACAGGCAAATGTTGGATGGATAGGCCATTCAATTTTACAAGCAGCACATATCAACAAAGTTAATTTGGAAAGTCAAAATGGTAAGTCTAGGAGGCTCTTGAATATTTAACATATCTCAAATGTACTCATATACTAAAATATCTGTTTTTAATGTTTTGTTAGTAACTGAAAACTTTAAAAATTCTACTGATAGCAAAATGTTCAGAAATTAAAAGTGTATACAGTTTACCTAAACTGCAGTAGAAACTACATGAACCACTTTGTCACAATTCAACTGAACATTCTCAACCAGAAACTTCGTTCACAGTCATAGTGTGGCCAGGTTTAATTCCCCCTGCTCTCAGTTATGTTTTGTGTTCAACAACACTGTGACAAAGTTAGTTCATAGTAAGAATGGTTTACTGAGACTCTCTATAGAGACTTTCTACAGAAGTACCCCGATTGGTATTTCTATCTCACTAATGAAAAGAAACAGTTAAATGAATGGTGTTTGGTGTAATGATACAATTTTTTTTTAATTTTTTTTTAACGTTTATTTATTTTTGAGACAGAGAGAGACAGAGCATGAACGGGGGAGGGGCAGAGAGAGAGGGAGACACAGAATCTGAAACAGGCTCCAGGCTCTGATCGGTCAGCACAGAGCCCGACGCGGGGCTCAAACTCACGGACCGCGAGATCATGACCTGAGCCAAAGTCGGATGCTTAACCGACTGAGCCACCCAGGCGCCCCAACAAATTTTTAATACCTAGAGACTATAGCCTGGTGTATAGTTCTCCAGTATGTATTTTAAAATTTCTGCCTCTAAACACATCCTCTTCTTTTTCACAACTATATCATAGATATTATTTACACCAGGGATCTGCAACTTTGACAATGTAGCCGTTACGGATTTCAGATTTTTTTTTTTTTTTTTTTTTAAGTTTCACTGGTAATCCCACTCTCTGATAAAATCTTGGATACACGCCTTTAGGCATGGCATCATCATTCAACATAAATAACGACCATGCATATATTATATTTAAAATAGACTCTCTTGGTCACTACATCTGAAAAGTCTATGTGACCACTAGCTCACCCCTGGAATCTAAGCCTTCTGGGGTGCTGCATTAGTTAAGGCTGGTTACCTGTTCTGACCCTTCAGAGGAAAGCCTCCTTTTTAGTCAATCATTTGCAGCAATTAGAACTGGAGATTCGGCAGAGCAGCTGCCAGCTGAGCATGCCCAATTAATGAATAATGAATAGAGAGAAAAGGTGCCGAGCCTCATCCAGACTTAATTGCTGTGGTCAGGTTGTAAGGTCAGGCTGAATATTAAATAATGAATCCAGTTACAGTGGCTGTAAGAACACTGTTGCGTCTCCTAAGTTAATTGGTTTACATTGCTATTTTTTCCTTGAAGATGATTCAGGGAAGTACTGAGGGGATGCCTAGTATTAGAAAGGAAGTGGGAGTTGGAGGACAGACGCTGAATTACACAGCAGAGACTTCAATTTAATACTGTAACTTTGTTTTACTGAATCCTAACAACAAAAAGAATAAAAATTTTAAATTATGAATTGAATAAACGGCCATATTGTCCTTGCAGAAACATATGACTTTAGCTTTTCATACTACGTTTGATGAAGAAATAAGAGATTTTTTTAAAGGAATTCAAAAGATTTCTCCAGGTAGTTAAAAAGTCACAATTCCTTCGCTCTACCGTGCAGAAAGACGATAGCATTAATTCTTCAGGGGTAATTTATTCAACACATTAATAAAGAATGTTATGAAGTTAAAATCAAAAGCAAATTGGTAATATTAGTCATCAAGAGAACACTAAAGAAACAGTTCTAGTTCTTTCTTTTTTTTTTTAAGTTTATTTATTTTGCGACAAAGAGAAAAGACAAGTCGGGGAGGGACAGAGAGAGGAAGACGGAGAGAATCCTAAGCTGACTTCACACCATCAGTGCACAGCCCAGTGTGGGACTATCTATGTATATACATTTTGTAACTAGGACAGCGAGTCAAAAGCAAATATGAATGAGAAATGAAACACATAAAAGTGAACTGAATGAACTCAAAAAGGGTTATTGATCACTGCAATAACTTGCTTATTACATGACATTTTAGAAGTTTATTTTATTTATTTGAGGGGGGCGGGTGGAGAGAGAACGCTCCAGTGTGCTGGCAGCATGGAGCCAGATGCAGGGCCGGAACTCATGAACCATGAAATGATCTGAGCCAAAGTCTGATGCTTAATTTACTAAGCCACACAGGTGCCCTCAAATTACATTTTAAACACATTTTTTAAAGTTTTTATTTATTTTGAGAGAAACAGAGAGAGAGAGAGAGAGTGAAGAAAGGGCAAAGAGGGAGAGAGAGAGAATCCCAAGCAGGCTCTGCACCACCAGCCCGATGCGGGGCTCAAACTCACGAACTGTGACATCATGACTCGAGTGGAAACTAGGAGTAGGATGCTCGACAGACTGATCCACCCAGGTGCCCCCCCCCACCGCAATTACATTTTAAATGCAAAACTAGACATTCCTTAAATAAAATGCATTGAGGTTGCTTGCTGATGAAAATTACCAAAACATTCAAAAAAAGTTAAAATATAAATCTGAAAACATCCTCAAAACAAGACTGATGCATTTTTAGTTTGCATGAAGGATGAATGCATGTAAACCACCTGTCCCAGGACCTGGCACAAGGAAGAATGAGAGCTATTAGAATCCCAATCCAGGTAAGTGTGATCACAAGAAGTGTTGGGGCTGCTTTAAATGCCATGTGTAATATGAAATTTTCAAATCACCAGAATTAGAAAGGCATGTAATAAATACTACTGTATATGTATGTATGTATATATTTAAATAAAGCGTTTTATCTTAAAAAAATATATATTTATATATAAAAATAACAAATTGGGGAAAAGGCTGATAGGGTATTTTTCTCTTCTAAGAGATTATGAAATGGTATCTTACATATGAAGATCACTATGTTTTATGCTGGATAACTATAAAACACCCACATCATGCCAGTGAATTTTCCAAAATCAACGAATATCATTGAGTTCTAAACAAATGCACCATGCAATGCTTCTGAAAAGAAAGGACTGGATATGGAATCTGAAAGAGTTATACATGCCACTACTCCATGAAAACTGAGAAGCGATGTTTAAACTATCCTTGCAAAAGGAGCATATGCCCACCAGCACAAAGCATTAGAAAACTGTCAAAAGAGATGCAAAAAAAAATTTGAAAGCTTCAAAAACCAAAAGGCAGAATCCTTACAAGAAATGGAACCTAATCTAATCTACGTTTTTACCAGGTTCACGTTTTTTTCCCCAATGAATCTTAATGTGGCTATATTTCACTCAGTGGTGCATGCATACTTTTAAGGTATCCGAGATAAATATCACTGGGGATCATGGATCAGATCAGTAAAGATTTAGGATGCTAAGTCTACCTATCTTTTCAATCATAGAGGCTTTATTTTACCTACTGCAAATCACCAGAGTTTAACAATTGTCAGAATAATTAAATATAGGCAAAATAATGAATAGCCACAATAAATTAAAATTTTAAATCAAAACTCTCAAAAAATCTTAGCCTTAAGTCTTGACTTTTAACAGCTGCATCACAGGACTTCTATCCCTTCCAGGTGCCCAGGGTACAGGCAGGATGACACAGCACAGTGACTCACGGGTCTTGCTATGGATCATACCAACGACGTGACATTCAATTCTGTGCACGATCAGATACCATGTGTTTGACACAGGGCAAGGGTCTTAAGCTCATTAAACTGTATTTGTCTTAACTGAAAATCATTACAATAATAGTATGTGCCACCATGGACTAATGTGAACTTTAAATGATACATTGTATATAAAGCATTTAGTGCCTAGTATAGAATAAGCATATAGAATAAGCCACTGGGTGGCTCAGAGGGTTAAGCACCAACTTGGGCTCAGGTCATGATCTCATGGTTCATGAGTTCAAGCCCCGTATCAGGCTCTGTGCTGAGAGCTCAGAGCCTGTGCTGAGTTTGGATCCTGTGTCTCCCCCTCTCTCTGCCCCTCCCCTGCTCAAGCTCTGTCACTCTCTCTCAAAAATAAAATAAACATTAAAAAGTTAAAAAAAAAGAATATGTATATATATTTGAGTATTTTTATAATCCAACATATAGCATCCAAAATATTTAAACCATTTATTTTAGATTCACACACAAAAATGGCAATTCTGATCAAACCAATAACTATACAGAGGTAATTAATATTCTATTTCTATGCCATCACCTATTTGAGGATTTGATGTCATTCATTTACAGAGCCCCATATAAAGGCTGCATATTACAAGATAGTGTAAAAAAGGTTAGAAAAGAAACCTAGACTTTGATTCTTTCTTTAATAATCAGAATAGATTTCCTTGCTGTTTAATGCATACCTCTACTAGCTCATTCTAGAATCACATTTATCTGTCTACAATAAAATAAAATCATGCAAGACTGGACTTTTAAAATGACATTTAGATAGGACATTCTGTTGGAATTAATTTTAATGGAGACAAGATTCTAAGAAAATAAATAGCAACATAAATATGCAAGGGAACTCAGGAGACTAGACAAATGTCGCAGACAGGTCAGATTTTTAACATGATCAATACAATGAAATGTAGCAAATAAATCAACTCAATTTGTCGACTTGGGAATTTTGGTTTGAACTTACTTCATTTGGATTTTAGTCAAAAACATAGATCTTGGAATTAGGTTAATAAGGGTTTGTAATGATCTGCCTTCTTTTTACTTGCTCTGGGAATTAAGAAAATTGCAGCTTGCTGGTACAACTCAAGCCTTCCGGGGAATCTGCTGCACTAACCTTCAGGGAATTTAAGAATTTGTTGGGACAGATGTCTCTAAAACCTAAACTAAGAACCTCAATAAATTTCAAATGTAAGGAGAACATGAATGTGAAATTTCCTAAAAAATTGTTGCATTTGTAGTCTTGTAAAAAATATTTTTGACATTTAATTTTCCTTTCAAATCTGGTTGTAACAAACCTACAATGAGATGAAGACAAATTTCTGCACTGTGTTCACATTTTTTAAAGGTTTTTTGAGGGGCACCTGGGTGACCCAGTCAGTTAAGTTTCTGACTCTTGACTTCAGCTCAGCTCATGATGTCAGCGTTGTGAGATCAAACCCCTCACAGGGCTCTCTGGTTTGCATGGAGTGTGCATAAGATTCTTTCCTCCCTCTCCCTCTGCCCCTCCCCCACTTGCATGCAGAAGCATGCTCCCCCCCCTCCAAAAAAATAAAATAAATAAATGTTTTTTTTTAAAGATTCTACTCTGAATTTTATTTTCTTGTGCACTGTCTTACATATTTTACACAAATACTAGTGAACAAATACATACATACAAACAGGCTCCACTTAGAGCTACAATCATTTCAAATAAACCTTGACTTTATTACAATCATATTAATAATTATTAGTTTTTAAAAATCCTACTCATTAGCATTCCTGGATTGCCTACTCTAAGATGGGAAAATTCTACATGCTTTGTATGTGTTAACTAACTTTCACAGTAAGTGGGTGAAGTAGATATTCTATTACCTTTATTTTACAGGCCAAGAGAGTGAAACACAGAGAGATGATATGACTGCCAATACCACCCAGGTAGAAACTGGCAGAGCTGGGATTCAAACCCAAGAAGTGGCACTCCAGGATACAACCTCTTACCTACCACACTCTACTATCTCCTCTGTGCATCAGTGTGTACAGTGATTATACATGTGTCCTTTGTCATCATGAAAAGGGGAGAAAGCAGTTGCAAACGAAGTACCTTGGAGTGAAATGTCCTATCTCTAATTTACCATAAAATAGTTAAGCAAATAATAGATGATAATGATTATGGAGGTATTATACTATTCTGTCTTCTATGTATTTATTTTTCTGTTCCTGGTAAAAAGTTAAAAAACAATCCCACATCGAAAAAATACCCATTTTAATGCTATCACCTCTTTGGAAATGAAATTCAAAAACTATTATTTCTCCTAATTATATGCAGAATCAGACAGAACTTTAGTCTGAGAGAGTAAATACAGTAAGCCTGATTTCATGTTTCACGGAGATTCACAGTCACTTAGCATATCAGATCTGCCCAGACGTGGAACCAAAAATCATGATTCTTATGGCACTTGTAGTAACTGCAAACAAATACTCTAATTCCGCTATTCATTCCCATTGTGAATCAGTTTTCCACATGGGGGAAACTACATTGTGCTGACATTACTCTTAGTCCTCATGACTGTTTCAGGGACCAAGAGAGGAAGGGGTGGATGAGAGAGGATGAGAAAACAATGTCCACAGTCAAGGCCAGCTTTGCCATTCCCCTCTTAACTTGTTTCCACCAACCTTGACACAAAACAAACATTTTCACTTCTGCCATGCTTGCGGGAGATTTCTCAACTACTATGCAAATAGAGCAGCACTTTAAAAAAAATTTTTTTTAACGTTTATTTATTTTTGAGACAGAGAGAGACAGAGCATGAATGGGGGAGGGTCAGAGAGAGAGGGAGACACAGAATCTGAAACGGGCTCCAGGCTCTGAGCTGTCAGCACAGAGCCCGACGCAGGGCTCGAACTCACGGACCGTGAGATCATGACCTGAGCCGAAGTCGGACGCTTAACCGACTGAGCCATCCAGGCGCCCCTAGAGCAGCACTTTAAAAAGTAAACATGTCCTTACAAATGCTATGCAAGTAATAGGAGTATCGAAACACATAAACACCTACCCAAACATTATCTCAACATTTTCATTATCTCAACAATTACTCCAAATTATTACTATTGCTAGAGAGAAACTGAATAAGATCCTTACCTCAAGTTACTAAAAGCTTAATTAGAAAATACTGTCCCTGTATACAAATGCTGTAGGGTAAGGTATAAAACCAGATTATGAGTAACAACTTGTTTAGAACATACACAGGAAGGAAATACCATTTGCTTCCTAGAAAAAGCAAGGAAGTCTTCAAGAGAAAGTAGTACTTGAGTTGGCTTTTAAAGAATACTTAGTATCTGATTAGAAAAATTGTAGGATATCGTCATCAGGTAGTTAGAGGAGAGGATATGTTAACATTAAGTAGCACACTGGATACAGGAATGACTGTCTTAAATTTCAAGGAAGGCTATGTGCCTTACATTCTTCCATGGAACTGTGGCTTACCAAATAATTTAATTTAGCCCAGTTACACCAGCAATTTTAAGTTTCAATTGGAAAATTTGTTTAAACAACTATAGTCATAATTTTTTATCATACTACACAATCTGAAGGGACGTTAATTTTCCCCTTTACTTCAGCTACTGCTTTAGCTAAATCTGGCTGACACTAAGTATTTATTTTTAAGCCCACCAATGAATATAAATACCACTGATCAAAGTAAAGGAGTATAGAAAGTATAAAATGCCTGTGAGGAATTGTTTCATATCACAGTACTTGACAAGCTTGGGGCGCCTGAGTGGCTCATTTGGTTAAGTGTCCGACTTCAGCTCAGGTCATGATCTCACAGTTCGTGAGTTCGAGCCCCGCGTCGGGCTCTGTGCTGACAGCTCAGAGCGTGGAGCCTGCTTCAGATTCTGTGTCTCCCTCTCTCTCTCATCCTCCCCTGCTCACACTCTGTCTCTCTCTCAAAATTAAATAAACATCTAAAAAAAAAAAGAAAAGAAAAGCTTATAACACAATAGCTCCCCACAAACTGACCAATTCAGATGTAGCCACTTGAAAGGTTGTATTCCAAAGGAATACTTGATCACCTTTGAATGCTTATTTTCCCTTTAACTGAGGCCATGTATCATCATTATAATAAACAAAATCAATAGACTACACTTGAATATATCATTCTCTGTATTCAAATCCTAAGTGGTGATAGACCAGAATAATAAACATGGAAGAATAACAGGAAACAGGAGATTCCCAATTTAATCTTGAATCCCACATATACTCAATTGATGGCCTTCTTTGTATGTTTTATGTATCTTTTGAAAGCACTCCTTCATTTCCAGCTACTCATATTCTATACTCTCAAATGCTGCCTGCACCTTCCCTTATATGTTGGTACGCTAAGGATTCTACCCTGTACATTTTTATTTTTTATGTTGCGTACACAGATAAAGCAGGCTGGGAGTTAAACAACAGGGGGAAGCGGGACTGTGGCAAACTGGAGAATGTATCACACCCCAAAATATTCAGACTCTCTTTGATTTTAACATTGTGCCAGCATACCGAAACATACCTGTAGGTGAATCTGGCTTTGTGACACCTGTAGCTTTACACTTGGCTGGGGAAATTTTGGACACTTGTTTTCAAAGTCTACTCATAGGCTAAGCATAAAAGTATTCCAGGCCAACTAAATACTTTGATGCCTACTAGAAATCTTCTCTTGAATATCCCTGTGCCAGTTTTCAGTATAAAAGTTCTTGACTTCTGAAAATCTTGCCTAAATCCTTTAAAAATCTTTGCTAAAAAATATTCCTGGGTCCAGTGTCCTAGCTAATGTTAATATATTCTCTCCTCTAACGAAAGAAACACTGTAGCCTTTCAAGTCTACAATTACATACAGATCTCTTTGCATACCTGAATACTTGCTTCCATTAAACCTTTTTTTATTGTCTCTAATGCATATGCTTTGACTTGATCTATTGGAACACATGACTTAGGATTTACATCTCTGCATACTGTCTTCCATGTGTTATTTTTCCTTCCATAATTTTCTAACCTTTTTGACATTCTGGGAGTGTTGCCTGCTTCCTCTGTGAATCATTGTTGGATAACTTGCATTGTCAAATCTGTTATTTCTTCCAATGGAATTTTTATTTTAGCAGTTTTGATTCTGATAATTTTATGTCAGTCTATTGGTCACAGTTCACTGGTTCTTTCTTTGGAGACATTAAGCATACATTTAATGTTTTTCTTCTATGAAGTATCTGAAATATCTCAGAGGAAAAATGTCCTCTGGATCTTTAACCCTACAGTATTTCTACTGTACTGTTCTTGATCTTTTCATATTATTCCTCCACTGCCTGGTTTCTATTTGATTGATTTTAAATGAAGAAAGACCTTTCTCGTCTCAGGATTAGGAAACAGTAAAATGGTACAGATTTCTTTCCAAGCATTTGCTCTGGCTTCTGTCACAGTTGTAACTTAAAAACAAATAATGACATAGAACGTATGCTATGGTTTCTGGTCAACAGTATGCGTTTGTGAAGGGCAAGTGTTTTCTTCAGAGACTTTCAATTCCAGTCCTTCACATCACAGAGACTCACACAGGTCTTGGCTGAAACCCGGGGTGGTGGTGAAAGGGCATCCTTAAACATGACATGAAGTATGGAGCATAGAAATAGGAGATGCAGTAAAACCTTGGACTGCAAGTGACCTGTTGTGCGAGTGATCTGCAAGGCGATCAAACATTTCTAGTAAATTTTAACTTGAGATACTAGTGATGTCTTGCCATACGAGTAGTATGTGACACCGAACGTTACATGATTGTAACTGAGCCAATGGTTCTTGAAATCCGCTTTGATATACAAGTGCTTTGGGTTACAGGTATGTTTCCAGAACGAATTATGCTCACAAACCAAGGTTTTACTGTATATAATTATGACTCTGGTATTCTTCATCCAGTTCGTATTTGTGTCAAGTGAAGATTCTTTTAGAACTTTGATTCACCGACTTGTTCAGAAAAATCCCTCACTGAGTGATTACTATGTGCTGGTTACTGTAAGAGCTCTGTCACCTGCTGTGAGTACAAGAGCTGGCCTCCAGGAAGTTACACTCTATGGAGAGACACCAAGGGAATAATTTATAAAGACGGGTTGTGCCTCCAAGAGGAAAGTGCCCACAATTCTTCACAAAATTCATAACAGCTTAGGAAAGAACTAGTAAAGCTTCATCTGTGGTGGGGTACCTGGGTGGCTCGGTTGGTTAAGGGTCAGACTCTTGATGTTAGCTCAGATCATAATCTCATGGTTTGTGGGACTGAGCCCTGCTTTGGGTTCAGTGCTGACAATGCAGAGTCTGCTAAGGATTCTCTCTCCCTCTTTCTGGCCTCTCCCCCACACATGCTCTCTCTCAAAATAAATAAACATTTAAAAAAAAAAAAAACTTAAAGTTTCATGAGTGTCTTAAATACCAAAGGCAATAATAACTGATGTGAATATCTCGACAATGAGCAGAGAATTAGGGATGCAATATTTTAGAAATATTTATATATTAATAATGTGTAATATTATTAAAGGGATATGGATAATTTAGAAGCATAATATAAAATGTAAAACCATTTTAATAGCTCTTAAATGTTTGAGAAAAATGTCTAAAATCATATCATTGTCATGGGCATGGAAACGAAATGATGGATGTGAGCGGTATAAAATGGAGAAAATGACCACCATCCCACTAGGCACGGTGACAGAAAAATAAATCCTCTCCCACTAACGCAGAACCGGAGGAAAAGTTAAAAATAATAACCACAGGCTCAGAATTTAGAATCCTTTAGTCTCCTTCAGGAGGCAGAACATTTAAAAGAGAAACTCTATTTAGCTTTCAAACATTTGTGTTACCATTCAAATAAATGAGGACAAATTTATTTAATGGATAACGTCTCAATATTTACTATTCTAATTAGTTCCTTTGTTCATTAGATATTAGCTGACGTGTGTGATGATAAAACTCACATTCTACAATTTCCAATCACCAGATTTTAATAATGAATGTGGCTTTCTGAGTTTGAGCAATAAAAATACTACACACAATTAAATCAGTACATAAAAAAAACCAGGACAAAGAACAGGGATGGTGAGCCAATTTGAACCAAAACAATGAGATGGCATTATGATTTGTGAACATTTGATATATAAAATATCAAGCACTGTTTGTATAAAGTTGTGAGTATCAGAGTCAATTAAATCCACCTACATTGCAAAACTTTTGGTAAGGTTTGTAAATTACACCATCCAATTTCAACAGATCAGCAAAAATCTTCAAAAAAAATGTGTAACTACTAAAAAGCAGAAGTGGAATATCAAAGTGCAACATTTGCTTACATTTCTTAACTTCTTTCACTGTAAGATAATAAGTATTTCCCTTACAGGAAACAATTTGATTGTGGTGATCAAAACGCATGCATGCGGGAGGACTAAAAAATAGTACAGCATATCACTTTATATTCATTTTAACTGTAAAAAGAATTTTCTCCTCAGTTCCAAGTTGGAGACTTTGACTATCTTTAAGTGATAGAAGTCACTCAGATAAGTGAGTGGAATTTTGGAATTAACTTCAATTCGTCAAGATGAGCAAACTGAGGGTATGTTCATAAGCTGCTAATTATTTCTCAATTAGTGTTCTCTCTACTCTCTCTTTAGTAATAGAACCCCATATTTTGTTTGGGTGCGTGCCTATGTTGGGGGAGGATTCTATTCTACATCCTGATTCAACTCGGCCAGGCTAGTCCCTAAGCTGTGGACATCAGATACAAATAAAAGCGATGTGTACAATTTCCAAACATACCCTTAAAGGCAAAGGGCATGTCCTCTATCAACACTTGCCTCCTTTCTGTTATCTAGAAGGCGAAAATCACTGTATGTATATTGAAGCAGCAGGCTTGGATCACAACATGGAAAAGGTACACTGAACTGAAGAGAGAAGAAAACTTGAGAAAAGGACCTGGGGGCCTGGAAGACTAAGACCTGACACATTAGGCCTTACCTCCAGATGTTCACATGAGAGAATGAACTTTTGTCTTCCTGTAGCCACTTTTACTTTAGGTCTCTCTAGAATAGCCAAACCAATACACTAATCATTAAATGTGGTTCATTTTATTCAGTGTCTAAGCGTTTACAAGAGTAATAATATTCTCATATCTAAGGCACTTTGAAATTCCCCAATAAAAAGTTTTAGTGAAGTATAAAATGAAATTATCCTACAGTTCTTAATAAATTTTCAAAAAATTTACATGAAATAGTACAATTCTAGCAAACTTGACCCTGTGGCCAGTATTCCAGGAATACTCTGAACCGTAATGAAATTTGTGGACCACCTAATCACCTGTAGCATGTCTTACCCAAGAGGCAAATAGTTGAAGTTTTAATATATTTTAAAGCTGTATGGGTGAGTACAATTTTAGGGGTGGAATGGAGTGTGAATCAAACCCTCTGATTCCTGTTTCAGCCCTCTTTCTACTATACAATTTTCTTTGCAAACTATTCTGGCACTGTCATTATTTATATATAAAGAAGTGAAAATAGTTTCTTGAAATTCTGAGCATCATTTTAATGTTTTTCTGAGCATCATTTTTTTTTAAGTTTTAAATTTGCAAGTTGATATTTTGCTGTTTAGAGAGTCTTGATTTAACTTGCTAAAGCTCATCTCTTGGTTCAAGAAAGAGAATGCATCTTTTTTATAGATACATTTATAACCTATGGTAACAGTATAGACTCTTTGAGATGGGAGAAGGCAAAAAACATGACAAGTTCAATAGGTTCACTTGTATTAATCCTTGTCTCTCTTACATGGAGTTTTATTTTAATATATGAATAAACATCTGTGCAGGCAAATTATGTAAACCTAAGCACGGAGCACAGCTCAAGTATTACAAGTACACAACCCATGTACTCTGTTCCACTTATCATGGACACATTGCTAACTTAGCAGCATAGTGAAAGCAGACTATGAATTATACTATTGTACTATTCAGTGGGGCAACTTAATATTAACTGGGATGGTACTTACTAAAAAGTTGTATCTACATTTTTTTTTATTTTCTAAAATCCTTTTTATTTATTTTTGAGAGAGACAGAGTGCAAGAGGGGGAGGAACAGAGAGAGAGAGGGAGACACAGAATCTGAAGCAGGCTCCAGGCTCCAAGCTGTCAGCACAGAGCCCAACGCAAGGCACAAACTCATGAACTGCAAGATCATGACCTGCGCCAAAGTCAGATGCTTAACTGACTGAGCCACCCAGGTGCCCCAGTTGTATCTACATTTGTGCACATGATTGTTAAAATCTTGAACAAAGAAAACTCGCTTTTACTATACAAAATAAAAATATAACTTTCGGGGCGCCTGGGTGGCTCAGTCAGTTAAGCGTCCGACTTCAGCTCAGGTCACCATCTTGCGGTCCGTGACTTCGAGCCCCGCGTCGGGCTCTGTGCCGACAGCTCAGAGCCTGGAGCCTGTTTCAGATTCTGTGTCTCCCTCTCTCTCTGCCCCTCCCCCGTTCATGCTCTGTCTCTCTCTGTCTCAAAAATAAATAAACGTTAGAAAAAAAAACTTTAAATAAAAAAAATATAACTTTCTAAATAATAAGAAAACCTGACTTAAATAAAACTATTTTACCTGACATCAAAAATATGACTTATTTAATTGGTTTAGAGGAAGGAAAAACATATTTGCAGTATCAGTATCATCTTTAGGTAACATTCAGCTTATGCTCATCAGTAACAGGATCATCTTTGTTGACCGGCAGGTTGGATCCAGCATGTTAATCCATTGGCTTTACTTTTTATGAAATCTTTGTTACACTTTTACAAACTAAATGTTTTAAAAAACTGTAACTAGTGCTGTAGTAGCTCTAACTTCCTACCAGGAAAGATAAGGATTTTGCATATATATTTTAATGACTGCATAATTTTTAAATATCAAATACTAATCCCAACAGTGAGATAAAATGTACAAAAATAATGCTCACTTGGATACCAAACAATTAACTATTAAAATTTTTTGTATGAGCCATCGGTTTGTCCTTAATATACCTCCTACCTAACTAAAATGACATCATACACATATATAAATATATATATTTCATGTATATATATATATATATACACATGTGAAATCATAATTATATATATTTACCGTAAGAGGATATTTAGCACTGGCAAAGCACCTACGTCTAGTAAAAAGAAAACACTTTTTAAAACACTCCAAGTTCTTCATTTATTAAATGGAGAAAACAGTCCACTTTGTTCAGAGTGTTCGATAAACCATGGTGTTGAGCAGTTCAGTTGGTCCTACAACCTGAAAAGGTGTGTGGCATCTCAGACAAACCATATCTATTATGTGTGTGTTTGTTTTTAAATTATTTTCTGGAAGACAATTCTAAATAAAAGCATAGAAATGCATTTTCTGAGTCAGATAAAAAGAGTGTGAAGAACAAATAACAGTTATTTGACATTTGTTTGACTTGTTCACGGATACATATCCTAAGCTCTCAGAAGAATACTGAAAATATAAGAAGCCCTCAATGCACATTGTTGGATAAATATGTTAAGAGTATAGAGATATTTCTCAAATATATGAGAATTTAAATGAGTTTAAGGATCGAATTGGTGGCTATTTTGCAAATGCTTCCACCATAATCATAAGTTAGAAGTAACTTATTTGTGCTAAAATAATCCATGTTTGAAAATCATTGGACTATGTACATTACAGTCATTTATTTAAAAAGGCTTCCCAGGGGCGCCTGGGTGGCGCAGTCGGTTAAGCGTCCGACTTCAGCCAGGTCACGATCTCACGGTCCGTGAGTTTGAGCCCCGCGTCAGGCTCTGGGCTGATGGCTCAGAGCCTGGGGCCTGTTTCCGATTCTGTGTCTCCCTCTCTCTCTGTCCCTCCCCCGTTCATGCTCTGTCTCTCTCTGTCCCAAAAATCAATAAACGTTGAAAAAAAAAATTAAAAAAAAAAAAAAAATAAAAAAAATAAAAATAAAAAGGCTTCCTGAACACCTACTATGCCTAAAAGATTGGCCAGGTAAGGCCAGTTGTTGTACAGCTTCCAGGAGGTCATTCACATTGTATGTGAAGTAAGTGGCCCGCCTGGTAAGGGCAGTTCAGGTCAGAGGAGACCTGCCTAGTAACCCTGGTAATAAGCGCCAGGCTTACAGAGATGGATGGGATCCAACCTCTGTCTTCCATACCGCTACGGGATGTAGAGTATCACAGTCAGTGCTGTGGGCTGAGGTCTGGACAGGGTGCAGTGAGAGCTCAGATCCAGAGAAACACATAGCTTTTCTACCTAGGAAGATGCCAACGATAATTTGTTAGAGATGACGTAAGCACTACAACTCATCATTACCTCATTGGGTCACACCAGTAGTTCCGTTTATGCTATAGATCGTTTTCTGAAAAACTCAACGTGCTAGGTCAGCTTGTACTGTAAAGCCAGTCATCCAAGCATAATTCAGTTTACCTTGGAATATAATGTAAAACTTCCAATACTCACATCAAGATCATCCTTTGCATTGTAGTAGACAACTTCATTGCTCTATAAAAAAAAAAAAGAAAAGAAAAGAAGAGTGCTTTACTGATTTCAGTAAAAATGTAAAAATATACTGGATCAAGTTCTGAATACATTTTGTGCATATTTTAAATAATAAACCCCTCATGGAATTCTTTTCACAATACACTCCACAAAGATGCATAAAGATTAGCCAATATTTTGAAAAACATATTAAAATACTATATCAGTGATATTTAATAGTACATCTTGCATTGAGGATGAAGTATCTCAGTAGAGGTGTCAGAACCATTTGTCAAGAAAAAATGAAGAATTCATAAAGCAAAAAAGTTATATATACACCCACACACACCCATAAATCATGAAATTGTAGAGAATAATTCAAGAAAAAAATGTAAGAATATGGCTTAATACTTTGCTGACACCATGACTTTTAAAAAATACATATATCACATGTTGAAATGATCGAAGAAAAGCACATCTACTCAATATTGGCAGAAATTTCTTCATGAGGTTCAGAAAAGGGATCAAGAATAATTGAATTCAGATAGCAAAAGCAGGGGCGCCTGGGTGGCTCAGTCAGTTAAGCGTGGAGCTTTGGCTCAGGTCATGATCTCGTGGTTTGCAAGTTTGAGCCCCACATCAGGCTTTGGGCTTGACAGCTCAGAGCCTGGAGCCTGCTTCCAATTCTGTGTCTCCTTCTCTTTCTGCCCCTCCTCCTTCCCTCCCTCCCTCCCTCTCTCTCACTCTCTCTCTCTCTCAAAAATAAATAATTAAAAAAAAATACTTAGGCAAAGCAATGAGATTATCTAACAAACTAACACTTTGCTATTGTACCAAAGTGGTGGGTCAGCACTGACTCTTGAAGAATAAATGTATACACCCATTTCTGCCAGCCGTCAATAATGCTGAAATATGCCATAACTATAAATTATGGACATAAATTGCATCACAGAGTGAAAATGGGAAGAAAAAAAATGAACAAAATGATTGTCAAGGAATTTAAAAGTTTCATTCCTTGAGGCTTCAAGACTAGTTCTATACAATGTCAGAATAATCCATTTATACTGATTTCCTTTTCCTTTCTTCTCCTGAACTGATTGAAGATAAAAATCCATCTTCCATATGTCTTCAGTAGTAACCTGAGCACTATGTAAAAACACATTTTTCTGTGTCTCTTTAACATTTAAAACATGGATACTCTAAAACTGTATTACAAGAAAACACAATAAGGGGTGCTTGGGTGGCTCAGTCAAACATCCCACTCTTGATTTCAGCTCAGGTCATGATCTCATGGTTTTGTGAGTTCAAGCCCCACACTGGGCTGACAGCAAAGAGCCTGCTTCGGATTCTCTGTCTCCCTCTCTCTCTCTGTCCCTCCCCTACTCACAGTGTCTCTGTCGCCCTCAAAATAAATAAACTTTAGGAAAAAAAAAAAAGAAAGAAAAACGATGCACATTTAAAAACAAAGGAAGTTAGTCAAAAATTCAATAAATTAGTGCTTCTTAAAATATATACCCCTTCACCCCACCCCATCTCCAAGATGTTCTATGGTCCTATGACGTTAGAATAAATAATAAAGTTAATTAAAGTCATCTCTTTTTGACTTCAGAGTCTCTGTATATGAATGCACGTTCTAAATCTCCAAGAGTAAAACACATCTTGTTTTGTTTCTCAAATTTATTTAGAGCAAAATCTGCCTCCTTTTTTTGGTTTGAGAAATATATCAAGAGCACCTTAGTTCTATAAAAGACATCTCTCTGGGACACCTGGGTGGCTCAGTCAGTTAAGCACCTGATCCTTGGTTTCAGCTCAGGTCATGATTTCAAGGTTCATGAGTCTGAGCCCTGTGTTGGGCTCTGCGCTGGCAGTGCAGAGCCTGTTTGAGGTTCTGTCTCTCTCCACCTCTCTTACCCCCAAAAAAGATTGAATACAGTTAAAAAAAAAAAAAAATAAGATCTCTCTGAAGATGAAACAAACCAAAGACTATATTAATAAATGATAGAACATATAATTCATAATAGTGAATGAAGCCATGAGTTTGAATTTATTTCATTTACAATTAACAGAACTTTAAAAATTACCCTTTAATTCTTCTAGAAAGATTTAAGTAGCTAAAGAATCTTAACATGCATAAAAGTTCTAATTTCTGAAGCATTTCTTACAGCATAAATTCTGTAACAAAGTTAAAATACAAAATCAGAATTCATCACATACACAACATAAGAGAATCTTTTGAATCCACCCAAGTCCCAGATCTAATTACGAGTTTATTGATCCTTCTTGCAAACTCTATAATTTATACTTCAGAGACAATTTTCAACCTGAAATGTGGATTCCATCCAAAGATAAAATATTGAGTAAGTTTATCTTCATTTTAGACTTTATTTCTGCCAACTCCTTACTTATATTTACAAAATTGAAATGTAGAAAACAAGGTGAAATTACATCAAATTTCAAGTGAAGAAAATCTAAGTTTATTTGAGAATTTCCAAATGTTTTTCCTTTTGTTATGATACTGTATCTTATATAAAATCCTATTACTTTTCATTTAGAAACTCTATTTTGCTTCTAAAACTTATTGAAAATGTGTATTGCAAAGCTTTTTTTAAAATTTTATGTATCTGCACAAGGCTTTCTAGACTCAGAAGATATGAGATCCCCAAAAATGATTTCTTGTATTCAGTAAACTGAAAAGAAAAACCTTAGTCATAAAATAATACTGCACATACAACAACCATTCTCATTGTAACTGGGTATTTTCTAACCCTACTTTTAAAATGGTCTTTTATACAATGTTCATTTCTTACAGGGTCAGAATATAAATGCAAAGGAGGAGCACCTGGGTGGCTCAGTTGGTTAAGCATCTGACTCTTGGTTTCAGCTGAGGTCATGAACTCACCATTCTTGGGTTCCAGCTCTGGGTTGAGCTCTGGGCTGACAGTGCAGAGCCTGCTTGGGATTGTCTCTCTCTCTCCCTTTCTTTCTGCCCCTCCCATCCTCTCTCTCTCTCTCTTTCCAAATAAATAAATAAACTTAAAAAAATAAATACATGAAAAGGAAACCAAAGTGTGACTTTTTAATAGAAAAACAACAAAACTTTAAGTACTTAATCAAATGTGTTCTTAGACATTTGTCGTGATTTAGTAAGAGAACAAGACCTTAATGGAATGTGCACCTGATTACACCCCCTGCCTTACAACAAAATTTCTTCTTCACTAACATATGTGATACAGCTTTTGGCTTAGATGCATTTCTTTTTATAAATACACTTACCCAAATCCTAAGCTTTGAATTGATAGCAAGCATATTCCATTATTCCCTTATTTTACCTAACAGAAAAGCTCAACTGATCCACTTTAGTAAGCATAAATCTGTGTAGGGTATCAGGATTTGGGGAAACTGTAACTGCATTTAATTTTTCAACCAGCACAACTTATGTGGCACTATGATACTAAAATAAGCAGCAAACATTCACAGAACATTTAATTTGTACAACCATACATAAACATTTTTTTCCACTCTCAGTTCTTCATGCCTTCTTAGAGAAAATTACAGTGATCTGCTTTACCGTGGCTTTTGTTTAGAGTTTCAGAATGGCTCAGGAATCATTTTAAATATAAGCTAGAGGCAAATCCTAATCTGGTGGAGTCATAATTCTTTTTCCTATCAGATTCATTTATAGCTATCTCTTCTGCTACGTGAAAATATATAAGATGTGTGTAGCTATGTCACACTAAATCAGGCTGAAATCAGATCAATCTTAAAGGGATTGGGATAAAAGACAATTCTTAGGAATAAAGGACAAGTCACGCTAAACCAGCCCAAATTTTGTGTTCCGGTGTTCTTCGATAGGAATAAATTTTGGTTAAGGTTAACTCGGTACTAAAAGAAAATTAGGAGGCGTAATTGTATAAAAATAGTTAAATGTTTTTATAATGAGGGGGTCAGAATTAATAAAAAGGAAGTATCAGCTGGATTCCTTCTTCCTTTAGCTGATCAATCAGCTGTCCCCTGCCTCAATCCTACTTCGACTTTGTACAGCAGATTTTTGGGGTCTCCCGACCAACAGAGGGAGCCACACCTCACTCGTTCAACAGTACTTTGTCAACCTTAACTCTGTACCGTGTTGGAGAAATGAAAGTGAAGACTCTCCATATCGTGGCCGTAGGAAGCAAATTCTGGCCCTCCTGACTCCTATGTGGCAAGAGACTGAGGTGCTGAGACACTTCCTCTCATCTGCTATAAATGAGGAATATCTCTTACTATCATTGAATGCCATGAGCATCCAAACCAAAACGTTCGCAGGTTTCAAAATAGGAGAGTTAAGAACTTCAGATAGTTAAAACATTCCTCCTCTGTTTACAATCAGTTCAAGCATGTATGTATGGGTGTGTGGGTGTGTTTCTGACTCATTTACCTATCCTGTCACTCAAAATTCCCTCGGTCCCTCCTCCAAAAAATATATAGTTCTACCAGTATCTTTTAATATTGTAAAAGTATGGCATACCAGCTAATTATCACAGGCACAGAATGCAAAATTGGGTCATCTGGTTTCTCCATTATCCTTCTGGCTAGATGTTTTCATGCAAACTATTAACATCATCTTGGAAGGTATTTGTATTCAAATACAAAGATTCTTAGTGGATTTTAGGGTATTACATGCAGTGTGATAAGATAAAGCCAGCAACAGCCTCAAACTAGATTCACAGATTAGCTAAACCTTTAGAGAGCTATTTTCCATCATTTAAGCACCACCAGATGACAAG
This sequence comes from Panthera tigris, assembly GCF_018350195.1. Taxonomy (NCBI): domain Eukaryota; kingdom Metazoa; phylum Chordata; class Mammalia; order Carnivora; family Felidae; genus Panthera; species Panthera tigris. Next base: position 85,629,333 of record NC_056661.1, read on the forward strand.
AACAAATTGTTTTGTTTCTGATTTTTAACCAAGTAGTTTAGTTATTTATTATCTCCTTGAAACAAATTTACCCAAATGTTCCATGCTAATATACTGCTGCTGCTTACTGAAATTGAAAACATCCCCTAGCAAGTTGAGAGATAAATTACTTCAGTATCCCTTTGTCTACTGGGAGTCAAAATTAAATCTGGACAAAATAGACCATTCCATCTTCAACGTGTATATTGCAAGTGACAGTCCCTTGCATGCCACTTTCCTATAAATTTGGCCTCTGATGAACAGAATGAATTTATGTTAAAAATCGGAAGCATAAATACAAAGCTTCCACATGGAAGATGGTGCCAGCGAAAAGATTTAAATATTGGAACTGAAAATTGAGATTTTATAACCAACATCTGAAATATATGACACATTGAAAATTCAAATAGAGATTAACTTCCTGTCCTATTTACCAATTCTCTTTTCTTGGCTGTACACTTGACTCTGCACTTGATCCACAGCCTGACATATTCTGAGCAACCATACTGTCTGCTAAAGTTGCTTCTCAAGAAAACCGCAGTCTTAGTATTTATCACTCTTCAGTTCCAAAACTGAAGTCAATCAGATGACTGTTAAGGATACTCTTGTTATAAATGAATTGTGTTAATGGTTCCTGCCCACCAAGATCCATACTGTTTAGCCCAAATCAGTTATAATTTATGTTTCTGATCAATGTATCTTTATCACAATCTGACCTGGTAAACACACATGCCACTGCCGTTGACTGTGCTCAAGTCAACCATGGTACGTGGGATGTGATAATCCGCACTGTGGCACTGTGTGAATAAAAGAACTTAGGAACCTATGTGTGTATGTGTGATGGCGTGTGCATGCATGTGTGCGTGTGTTGGGGGTGAATGTGAGCAAATAACTCCAACAAGAGTTGAAAGTGGTTAAAGCCGTATATTAAAGACAGTGGTTTTTGTGGAAAAAAAAAAAAAAGTATTTGTGTGTCATTATATTTGTTTGAGGTTTGAACACGTAAGCATGCTGTTGATGAAAATAAAAAGGAAAAATAAAGACGGAGATCAGAGTTGCATCAGGAGATTGGTGGTACCAGCTTACTGGACTCAAGACATGTGATAAACCCACATTCACATCATATGACAAGACATAATAAAAAGGACCTTACGCCTTCGTCCTCACACACTCCTGACTGGAGAAACGTCAACTTTGAATTAAACCAAAAGTTTATGCATCTATCCTAACAGCCACACTGTGGCATCTTGCTGGAGAAAATTACATGAACAGCCCTCACATAGAGTAAGTCAGTGGTTCTCATGCTTTAACAACTAGTAAACATGCGGATCTGCTTTGTTTCTTTGTTTCCAACTCAGAAACCCTACTTTCTTTGGAAAACTGTTTCTTCCAACCACGTGATTCAGTTGGCTAGCAAATTACACTACACTACTTCTCTGACCACAGAAACTAACAGGTGCCTAAATCTATCCAATGATATTATCTCATTTCCCTACTCCCTTCTTAGGAAGATTTCAGGAGTAGCTATGGTTGCAAAAACTGAAAGGTTTAATGAATCGTGGTATGACAGAGGCTACTTCTACTAGCTCTCAATTATGGAATTTATTATTTTTTTTCTTATGCTAGTTAGAATGTGTTTCTAAATCTTACAACTGATAGTACTGATACAAACATCACACTCCCTACAGTGTTTTTTTTTCCTTTTTTCATCCTAATTTCCTGTCACTAACAGTCAATACTATTTGCCAGAACGTCAATTTCTTTTGGTGGCATTTTGGGAACATGACTGTTCTAGGCCTAATTCCACTCTCTGTGTCCCAGATGCCAACTCCTCCTGCATCCGTGAAGACCCATTCCTTCCTCATCCCTTTCCCTTTCTGTGTGTCCATTTTCTCTTTATTCACATTCAGGTAGTTTGCAAAAAAGATGTGTGGTATAAAAACTCAGATGTATTCTGGCATAAAGCTTCTTCTCTTTTCTAAAATTTAAAATTCTAGCAGAAGAAAAAAATCAAAGAGGCCAAAAAAAATCACAATATTCTTAGCTCACATATAAAAAAAAATTTGTATTTTTCTAATAGTTCTGATACACTAAAGGTAAAAAAAAAATCTGTTATTGCCAACTTAATATTTTATTAGTATATTCAGCAAGTAGCTAAACTTTTTAAGATGATTTCTATCAATTTCTTTACATCAGCTTCTCATCAGCCTTTAGAAATTAGTTGCATTAGTGGCTTAGTCGGTTAAGTGTCTGACTCCTGATGTCAGATGTATCTCACGTTTCATGAGCCTGTGCCAGGCTCCGTGACGTCAGCCCCACATCAGGCTCCGCGCTGATAGCTGGATTCTCTCTCTTAGTCTCTCTTTGCCCCTACCCTGCTCACGAGTGCGCTCTCTCACTCTCTCAAAACAAAGAAACTTTAAAAAATTAGTGGCATAATAAAAAATGAAATAACTATACAGATATTTATTATATGTTTGAATATAACACCTTCTATTAAAGAAGATTGATATTGCTAAGATGGTTTCAAAGATTATCATAGAAAACTACCAATCATCTATTCTTTCTCTTGCTCTCAGCATTCATTCATAGGAAGAAATACATACTGAGATTTATATGCATGCCTAGCCTCAGGCTAGAAATCTAAATACATGTGCTTTTTTGAGACTGGTTGTGAAAAATTAACTAGTAAAGGGACACCTGGTTGGCCCAGTTGGTTAAATGCTGACTCTTGGTTTCAATTCAGGTTATGATTTCATGGTTCGGGGGTTGGAAACCTGCATCAGGCTCTGTGTCATCAACCTTGGGATTCTCTCTCTTCTTCTCTTTTTGCCTCTCCCCAGCTCACATTTTCTATCTCAAAATAAATAAACTTAAAAAAAATAAAGTAGTAAGGTATTGTCTATCTTAATTTGCGTATTTGAAAGCTAAGAGGAACAGCAGTTGAATTGAATCTAAAACAGATGTTCTTAATGCCCAGTCAAGTATTAACCCCTCTCATGTACTGTTATCATGAATATATAATAATCAACTTTTTAGAGACATCGAATTCCATAGATACCCTATGAAGTTCATCTAATAATAAAAAGAGTATCTAATAATCCTTGAGACACATTCGTCGTCTCTTCTTTCAATGTTGCCTTACAATCTGTTTTAAAATATGAATTTAATTTTTTTTAAGTTTATTTATTTGGGGGGGGGCACGAGTGGGGCAGGAGCAGAGAAAGAGGGAGAGAGAGAATCTCAAGCAGGCTTCATACTGTCAGCACAGAGCCCAATGCTCGAACCCACGAACTGTGAGATGATGACCTGAGCCCAAGGCAAGAGTCAGACATTTAACCAACCGAGCCACACAGGTGCCCCTAAAATGTGAACTTAATTTAATACTAATTTCTTTAACCTAATGGAAGAAGAAAGACCTGGAGAATAACTTTGGCCTTTTAAAACTTACCTCTGCTACTTTTCACAAACACATTTTACATATATTCATTGGGCAATTGCTATTATATATTTGTAATATTATAGTTGTGTTTTTTTTTTAAGTTGCCATTATGTTGCTAGCAAACTGAAGTATTCCTTAATAACTGCCCCAGCACATTAACCAATCAATGAGTCAAAGTCATCTAAGAAGAGTCTTTACAACAAAAGATACTAGACCCAGGTGTCCTCACTATGTTTAATTACCTAACTACAAAGATGCTCAAATACTCCAACCCCAAGCCACACTATGAGGCTGGTGACAAAACTGGAAATATCATCCTTCATGAGAAAAAATATATATATAATATTCACCAAAGGAAATGTTCACCAGTTCTACATAAAAGAAATCAAAAACTAAGTTGAAAAAAAGGAGGGATAAAATTGTTTTGATTGAGTAGAAACAGCATTCTATGATGTGCCTACTCAGTGCTTGTACAAGGACTGCAATGTTGTATGAACTACTATTGAATGGGCAGATAAATGAATAAATGAGTAACATAAGCCTAGAAGGAACTACTAGAAATTCTAGACTAAAAATAACAGCAAAATACACACAAACATACACATGTGCACCCATACATCGCATCAGGGTAGAGAAAAAGTACATAGCTCTAAAAAAGTTTGAAGTAAACTAGAGACCACTTTCACTCTATAGGAAATCAAAGAGGAATTCCAATTGGACTGTGATTTTAGAGTTTCTTGGTTGTTGAACTTCAAAGATCAATTCCTATTAAACAGTAAGAGCTGTAGCAGTTTATTTCTTCATTTGATAAACTTTACTAAGAATCTGCCTGTAAGGTGTTTTTAGTGCTCCAAATGATATTGATAAATATATTATTTAAACTGTAGAAGAAAAGCCAAAGTAGAATATCTGAAGATAAATATATTATTTTCTTCAGCTACCAAACCTCCCAGGAAATTCAGCCTAGAATTGTACAAACACATCCATGATGCTGAGGAACTTGTTTTAATCTCCTTTAATCTATAACTCTAATGTAGCTTTGGGTATAATCATCTCAAACATTAAAATTTAATCCACTAACATATTTTGTTTTCTATGTTTCTTCCTATTGACTTTGACAGCCCACAGATTTTCTTGACTCATGATCAAAGTTAACAGTTCTTCATCATAACAGTATATGATGTCCTAGTAATAGAATCGTGTTAATTTTATCCAATTGTAATACTAGCACAGCCTTTTCAAATTAATCATTATCAACTTCAGAAAATTATCATACTAACACAAAATATAAAGACTCACACTAGGGCCAATGAATTAGGGAGTATAAAATAATCTGGCAAAAATCAGAGCTTCAAAGAATATTAAGGTGGTAAATTAAATCAATTTATCTTTCATTGGACTTAAGGGGCTATAACAGTATCAGAAAGAAGGAGGAGAAGAGATTTTTATATGTGTCCATTATGTGAATGGCATTTACGTGTATTACATCATTAAATGCTAGAAAATTCTCTGAATATATGATAGATATGATCGTCTCGAAAATAATAAATTGATAAAAAACTTAATCAACCTTATATCATGGTAGTTTGCTTGTTGGTTTCCTTTCCCCTCCTCCTCTCCATCCCAACCCCCACTATTGAGACAATTGGTTTCCATCATAAGGTGACAATTTGGGCTAATACATCATTGTTCAGCCTGGATATTTTATTAGATTTAAGTTCTATCTGGCAATAGTCTTAAAAGCCCACCTTATTAAAGCAGAGAGGAGATTTCTACATTTAAAAAAAACAGATAACTCTATATACAACAACAAAACTAGAAATTCTAAACAATAAGCTAGAGTTACAACTTAGCATATTTTTTTTTTTTTTGGTTCTCTCATCTCAAGGCAGTCGTTCAAACATTTTAATACGTATTATGTTTAAATCAGGCATCATGCTAAGAGAGCATACATTACATACACATTTGTACATAAGCATTACATTTTTTTAATAAAAAAATGTACAGGTGGGCATTGTTTTAGTGAAAGGCTTAAAGTTTTTTAAATGAATTCAGAGCTATTAGATAACCACTGTGTTAAAGGGAACTATATACACACAGGTAAAGTGGGCATCCAAGAGGTATAGCAGCAGCAGTCCCTTAAAGGCTTGTACACCATGAAGAAAATGCATCCTCTTGCCTTCTGGTTGCAATCATTTTCCTTTAGAAAGTGGGCCAGCTTCATCTGAGCACTCTGCTACCTTCAAGGTTGGTGATTGTTCCTATAGTGATTGCTTGCGGTTGGTTAGCATATGGAATAAGGGATGTTCCTTCCCATGAGGAAATAGTTGCTGAGATTTTCTTGAGTGCGGGTGGAAGAGCAAAGGGAGAGCTAAGAGAAAACTACGCGTGATCTGGCTCCTCTTACAGGTAGAAAACACAGTGAGAAAGAAAAGGTGTTTGGGAGAAATTCTAGAGCAGAGGGGAAAATGCCACCTTTCCTATTCAGGATTTTGGAATAAAGCCTTTTCATGCCTTGTGGATGCTCATGAACCTTTTTATGTTGTGGAAAACTTTTCTAACGTTCCCACTTCAAATCAAAGTTTAGGTACCTCTCATAGGACCTGATATTTTCCTCCTCTATATATCAGAGAGAAAAACATTAGGTAAGTACCTCACTGGTTTGTTGTGTGGAATTAATGATGCAAAGATCAGCTAAACCCCCTTCCTCAATCCTTGTACTTAACACACTATATTGTGTTCACTCGTCTGAGCCCTGTATGGCGAGAGACAGTATCTTGATCATCTTTGTCCTCAATGTCTCGTTGGAGGTCCATCAAAAGTTACGTTACAGGGACTACTGAACAAACCTGCCTTCCTCACAGAGCTGTTGAGTTACCAGTTTAATCGTCTTTATCCTCTACAGACAAGGTCTTTGAGAACAAGTTTCTACCACTACCTTTAGTTTGGTTCCCCAGAAGCAGACACTTGCTTAAGATTTAAGCACAGATCATCCATGTGAGAGGTGATCCCAGGACACACTAACGGGAGAGTGGAGAAAGGAGACATGGAAACAAGTGAATTCAATAGGAGGTGTGTTAAAGAGCAGGTAGGCAAGCGCGGCTCACTTCTTCTCAGAACTGCTGTTTCTCAAGGGTAGTATTCACCCACACCAATGGTCACTGCTTGAAGGCTTTCATTTCTGCGAATTTCTGTTCCCACTGAGGGGGTGGGGGGAGCAAGCAAAGATTTGCAGATGCTTGAGTAGAAAACTATAGGAGTGTGTATGTGGGCTGAGGAGATGTGGGCAGGGAATCAACATCTATCATAGGCACATGAAGAGTATTGTTGAATTATTTACTGAGCCCTTGGCTAAATCAAAACATGGCTTTAAGCACTGACTAGTTAGCAGTGTGACTTCTTGGCCTTTGGTTCCTCAACTACAAAATGATGAGTCAGTTGATAAATATGGTCTCTATAATCATTCTACCTATATATTTTGATGTTTCCTCTAAGTGTTTTGCTTTAGATCACCCAAGAAGACACAGTAGCCGTGTTCATCTATTTCTTTCGGAGAATCTTTGATTACTTTCTCTTCTCATGTGAACACTCAACAGATCTAAAGAGATATCTTTCAATTCTGAAAAACAAAGGCAAAACTTATTCTTCTTTATTCACTTGCCATTCCTCTGACATATTTCTGTAAAAACATGTACAAGCGTAAGAAGTTCTACATCATCATTTTTCTTTATATCTTAAAAGATCAGGTCAAAGTACATTCATTTATCCCTGAAAAATAGAAACTGTTTTTCTGAGGATGGACATGTTGAAATGGAACTATCCACAAAATGGCTTAAATGAACCCCTTTAAGACGTAATATGAAAAAAATCAACCCCATTAATCCTACCAGATGACAATGTGGCAATCTCTTCATTATTGTAGGAATTAGCTGTCCTAATCATGTAGGACAATCAGGTAGATCAACCGCTGCTACCTTTCATTCATGTAACGACATGCCATTCATTTGTATTTAACCAAAGGAGAAATCAGTTTTTTCTAGGGGATAGACTACCGTTTCATGCTGTACTACCGCTCTGTGAAAATAGTTTTGCTAACACTACAATGGAAAGAAGGCTGATGCAGAAGCCATAAATAGAAGAATTTCTGGCATTTTAGAAGCCCTCCATTCCATCTGAATAATACATAATTGCTTTGGAAACAAATTCCTAGTAGCCTATACTTCATTAGCCTAGTTTTAGTAACTGTATTTAATTAAGTTGTATTTCAAAGAGCTTTTTTAAATTCTAACTGTTCACTCAGATATAACTTGCCTCTAATTAAAACATGCATAATTGTTAAGTGTTAATGTATGAAAGCCAGAATCCAAAAGATTCTCAAGGAATCCATAAGACTCTCAAAACACTCCTTGTAACGTTGTATACTGCATTTCATCTGCTGTCCCGAATTTTTAAAAAAGAGAAACAGAGTAAGAAAATTCTGTGGACCAAGCTTTAGTCCTAAGGCATACTTTTAAACATTATTCGTTTTAATTTTTATAATGTGTAAGTTTTAAAGAAAATATAACCTTTGTTCTTAAGAGTATTAAAGATTTTTTTCAAAATATTATAGACAGAGTTGTACCAAGCAGCGGCAACATGATGTAATACAAATGACAATTTTTAAAAAATCTGAATTCTATTCCTTGGTTCAATTGTTAGTTTCTTGTGGCAAACAAATTAATCTATCCAAAGTTGTTTGTGTTCTAATTTATCAACTGGGCAAAAAACTTCAAACGGTTGCAGTGATAACTTAATGTTATAGTTTAACTGAAAGAATTTTGCAAATTTTGAATACAGATATATAAAATTAATATTATTTTCTAGTATTCAAATTACATTTAGATGGTTTTATACAATTGTAACCAAGGCCATGATTTAAGTATCCAGAAAATATTTGTTTCGGTGATACAATTTTACAAAAAGAAAAGAATAAGAGAAAGTTGAAATATCAAATGAAATTTTCCAAAAATTAAAATAAAAGCCATTTACCTTGCCTAAGTGTAAGTAATGACATACACATAGTTTTAAACAGGAAATTGAGGACAAAGGAAGATTGATCAGCTAAAGAACTTGCCTAAATGAAGTTATTTCAATCACCAGAGGCTGGTGTCACTTCAGTGGAAAGCAAAAATCCTGCAGAGAAGTCAAACCAATTATAGAGTTGTCTACATTTTAAACTACGCTTCCAGATGTGTTACTGAACAAAGGAACACATCAACATACTCCTCTTTTGATCATGTTGACTTATTTCCTAGTGCATAAGAAAATCAGTATGAAAATATTCTACATTTAAAGAATCAAGAAATTTCAAAGTCAATATCCAGGTGAGAAGTGGGAAGAGAGGGTATTAGCAGCCAATTAACCTTCACAGACACAATTTCCTCTCTACAAAATTGGAAGGCTGTGTTTTTTCCTCCCATCTGTGGTATACTTTGGCCACTAACATGGGTTATTTGTTGAGTAAAAATTAAGCGGCTCTAGACACACCCAAGAAAAATGAGTAAATTAAAAGGAGAGCTAGTGAAATTGTCATTTTTATTTTACATGTTAAAGGTAAAATTTTCAATCTATATGCAACACAGTACATGAGAAACCTAAAAATGATCAAAGCTAATAAATGGTAATATACATAACGTCCTTTCCATTCAGCAAGTCATACAAAAATCACAATAATGCAACTGACCTAATATTGTTTGCAAATCACTTAAGATTGCTCAGAAAAAGAAATCATATCTTAATAAATATAGAAAGTTGAGGAAAGTTTGAGCTAAGGATTTTTATTATGAGCTTTAGAAAATGTTAGTATTTATAGCGCCACAAGATAAAATAGAGGACACCAAATTAAATATGAATTTTGAATAGTGAATTTTTCTCAGTAAAAAGTATGTTTCCAACTTATACAAAAGACATATTTGTTGTTTATCTGAAACTCAAATGTAATTGAGTATATTATGCCCTAAATCTAGTAACCCTAATTTGTAAGATACTATCATATCAATGAAATATATTTTATATTATTTCCACTTTATTGTATTTCCAACAATTTTAAAATTCACTAGTGTTGCAGGTATAATTTGGAAGGGAGGAAGATACTGTACCATTGAACACTAGCTTTGAAATTAATCTGAAACAATGATCTCAAAGGACTGACATAAAAATTACAAACTGCTCTAGCCTTTAGGCCTCCTAGAAAGGCCACGGAGTATTTGTTTTGCAAAGTTGGAATAAATCTTTAGTCAAATGCATTGTATGCTTCAATGGTATTTCTAATTTTGCATATAGAATTATCTTGCATTGTTCATTTAATTATCATTTTGAAATATGCGAGGGTATCATCAAAATGATTGCATCTATAATCTAGCAGTGTGTAATTTACCGATTGTTTGAGGAAAGTCACAAAAGAGAAAACTGGCTGTCGTACCTACCATCCGGCAGATCACCTACGTTGATAGCCATGACCTGAACAGTCAGGTAGTTACACACTTCAGTTCAAACCTTACATTATGTGATTCTTCTAACTCCACAACTAGGTTAAAAGGTACAACCTTCCCAGACAGAGGTCATTCCTGATGTCAAAGGCACACAAAATGCTGACACCTCGCTAAAACCCACAAATTAAGAATTTTAAGTGACACTTAAGTAACGTTGTTCCTGTTGCCACCAGTTGTTTTGTTGAGATGATTAAAAGTCTAGCTTCCTCAGGAACTCATGAAAAGGACGCAAGACTATCTGCAATAAAAACTATAGACACAATTTCTAAACTAAAGGCAAACCGGTCATGTATAAACAAAATAAAGTAGACTGAAAAAATCAGTGATAAATTACATATAATTAAAAAATACGTATTTTCAAGATTTTATTTCCCTAAAAGTTAGTTTAGTCATTGCAGACTTAATCTCCAATTTTCCTAAGTATAAAATAATAGCTCAATCACACAATTGAAGCTTGATCATTTCACTATTTTTCTCCAAACTTAATTTAAATGACTCTTGGATCCATAGTAGCATCTAAAAATGGCAAATTATGCAAAAGGACATAATAGAGCATCAGCTCTCTACATATATAATACAAATTTATTTGTGATAAAATACCACTTTCACAAATTCGGATGCCTTAAAAATTGTAACAACAGTTTTATCGATGTCTGTATGACCACTTATTGATATTTAATTGACTAGTCATTGACTCATACCTGGATTGGGTGTACGGATATCAAGAAAGTTATATATGAATTGCTCTGATGGAGATTTTTCTAAATTCCTCTCTCCAGCCACCAATGTCCTTTAAGCATTATTGTTCTAAGGTATATGATTCCATTCTTAGAGCAAACTACAAAACACCTATTCAACAGGCTAGTTAAAATAAATATTGCAGCAACAATAGTTTTCTAAAATTCAGAAGGAGGAAGGGCGCCAAATAGTCCCCCCACCACCTCTGTCTCCATACACCTGTATACAAAGTATTATACGCTTATATACAAAGACAATAGAAAACAATCTAATATCGTTCTTTAAATTGTTTTTAATCCTTACCCGCACAGAACTTCAAGTGAAACATTTTAAGTAACGTGTATGAGCTTTGTACGTGCACACAGGAAAAAGAGGACCTAAGATTACCAGCACTCCTTTTTCTTCCCAGAGAGAATACAGCACATGAAACATATATGCATGCTCTCATGAATACTAAAAAAGGCTTGCACTGAACTTGATGAGGTAAAGAATAGGATTCAAAAATAAATGCTGGTTGATCTTTGTAGAGCTGTATTTGTAAAACAAGGTATAAACAACAATAATGATAACACTGTCCATTTATTAATAATTTAGCATACAAAACTATACTATCTCATGTAATACTCTCAATTATCAAGATGTATATTATTATAATCTACAGGTAAGGAAACAGAGGTTCAGGAAGAAAAGCCAATTTCTCAAAGTTTCTGAGTAGCAAAATACAATTTGAATCTAGATCTATCTAACTTGAAAGCTCGTATAATTTCCTTTAGAGCAACGAATGTCCTCTTTTCATTTAATAATATCAGACTAGTATACTATGTATTTGTAAATATATTAAATTTAACGATGAACAACACAAGCATCCTTAGCATCGGAATACTAAGTCTTAAATCTCAATTTCTAAATAACAATATTCCCTCCTGGTTGGCTTCTAAAATGCTATTTTCTGCCATTAGTGAAAGAAAATCAGCTCATTGAAGCTAAAACTTTCTCTGAATTGATCTCTGTGCTTCTTTAAATCCCCCTGTTTATTGCCAGCAAGCCCAAGTGTAATGCAATTGACATAAAAGGAACAATGACAATCATGGGGTGTAAGGGTACATAAGGAAGACAAGGTTTCATCTGCTGAGAAAAGGGTGTCAGAAAATACTGTTTTGCTACTGTATATTTCCCTAGAGGGCAGCCAAAATAGCTCAAGGATGAGGGAAACACAGTCAAGTGTGTTGGCAAAATACTATCATCTTTGGATAGGAATATATTGAGCATGGCATATTTGCTTAGATAATGTCAAAATTCATGTATTAGTAATATTTTATTTACCATCTCATCTAATTCTTTGAACATTCAACTTACTAAAAAACAAAAACAAAAAAACAAACAAAAAAAGAAAACAAAAACGTTTGTAATGTGAATAAAACAGGCACAGAGGCTTTACAAAAAACCAGGTTTAGAACTACAAATGAATTTTTAAATCTTTAAAGACTTGGTGTTAATATGTAGGATTTAATATATAAGGGGCAACTGGGTGGCTCAATAGATTAAGCATCTGTCTTCGGCTCAGGTCATGATCTCTCGGTTCACAAGTTAGAGCCCCGCATCGGACTCTGTGCTGACGGCTTGGAGCCTGGAGCCTGCTTCATATCCTCTGTCTCCCTGTCTCTCTGTTCCTTCCCCACTCATGCTCTCTGTCTCTCAAAACTGAATAAACGTTTAAAAATTTTAAAAATAATAAAATAAAATATTAAACACACACCAAAATGTAATTGCAAAATATGTAATGGAGTGACTTAAAAAAAATAAATTTACACAAAAAATGTTGCCGCACTACGCAGTCAACTTAATTGTCCACACTTCTGCTATAACTCAATAAACCTTGCTTTTAATTGTGGTGACAGCACAGATAATGCCTATTTAATTACCTGTTTTGTGGACTTCTTTTGCTTTCTATGTACTTTTGGTATCAGGTGTCGCAGCAGGAAACCCTTTGTAACCAAACTGCTCTGCACAAACAAACCTGCAGGAAGCTTGGGAGCAGTTAAAGTTAAACTCCTGACATACATCAGTTTCTTCAAAGGGAGAAGCTGGAAAATCCATCCGCAAGCAACTCAGAAATCAGCTCTGATTTTTCTATGTAATCGACCTACACTCTATAATCCCACATAATATATTGCTACCCTACTTTTAAAAGAATGATATCTCTTCTCTTACATTAACTGCACCTCTTTAAAAGTATATAAATAATTGAGAAAGAACTATAATTTTAGTATAATAGTAAATAAACTCTCATTTTCTCCCCCAAAAAGGAGCTGCTCATATGCACAATCTCAAGTAACAAGTTCATATATAAAATCTCCATAAGCAAAATTATTAATCACTATTAATCATTTACATCTACTTTTTTTTTTTTTTTTTGAAGTGGGCTAGAAGGGGAATAGAAATGGTAAGCCAAGTAGATTTCTCTTTTTCACAAAAATATGCTTGGACTTTCTTCCTCAAAGGTTTTTGTAAAATTCTATAACCTACCATGAAAATTTCTTAAATTTTATAGTTTCCACAATACCAAGTTGACTAGCATTAATGTGATTATATCGACTACCTTTCAAACCATGCAATAGATGTTTGATACCCTTTGAAATCAAAGTGTTTTGATGAATTTAATTTGCTCAACAGTAACCTTGAATTTTACATCACCTGAAGAACTTTAAAGCAGTTGGAAGATAGAGCTTTCTTGGCACTCTCAGGCAGAGCTATGAATTATGGTACAACTGCCCGTCTTCGTTCTAAATTCACAAAGCTTTCAACATAGCCAAGCAGGGCTTTTATAGTTAGACCTTGGGTTTTCTTGTCATTGATGTTTCTTTCTGAGAGTCACAAAGCATGAATCAAGACAGTTTATAATCTTCAATGAAATACCCTTGACATTTGAGAGTACTAAGAAAAGGAACAACAGCAAGTAGGTCAAACAAAGCCCCCATGCCAGAGAACCAGATGTTCTAAAGTTCCACAACATTCTGTTGGTGTTTGTTCCACATACATTCAGATAAGAAAATAGAGAGTCTGATAAAAATGGCATTCAATGTGAACATCCATTTTTGGATTAAAATTATTCATGTTTTCTTCCATTGTCACTTGCAGCCACAAACTAATAACTAATTATGCATCAGAATATAGAATTAAAAGCTTGCAAGAAAAAAAGAAACCTTTGATATTAAAATCTAGGTTATCAGATCAAAAAGATGATTTCAATGGAGCACCTGGGTGGTTCAGTCGGTTAAGGATACGACAATGGATTTTGGCTCAAGTCATGATCTCACTGTTCATGGGATGGAACCCCAAACGTCAGGCTCTGCAATGACAACATGGAGCCTGCTTGTGATTCTCTCTCTCTATCCCTCCCCGCTTATCTACCTCTCTCTCTCTCTCTCTCTCTCTCGAAATAAATAAGTAAACATTAAAAACAAAAGATAATTTCATGAACCAGAATTTCAGGGAAAGTTCATGTATAAGACAAACATGCCAGTTCTCACCACTCCTATTTAACATAGTACCAGAACTCCTAACTAGAGCCATCAGGCAAGAAAAAGAAATGAAAGGTATCACAATTAGAAAGGAAAAAGTAAAACTCTCTATTTGTAGACAACATGATTTTATATATAGAAAATTCTAACCACTCAACCAAAACATTGCTAGATCTAGTCAACGAATTCAATAAAATTGCAGGATGAAAATTAACATACAAGAATCATTAGCCTTTCTATGCACCAAAAACAAAATTTCTGAAAAAGAAATACACTGATTCCACTTACAACAATATCAAAACAATAAAGCATATAAGAATAAATTGAATTATGGAGGTGAAAGATCTCTATGCTGAAAACTACAAGACATTGATGAAAAATCAAAAACATAAGTAATGGTAAGGTATCTTGTGTTCATGGACTGCAAAACTAATATTGTTAAAACAGCAATACTACTGAAAGCCATTTACAGATTCAATGTAATCCCTATCAAGATTCCAACTGCATTTTTTACAGAAGTTGAAAAAACATTCCTAAAATTTACATGGAACCACAAAAGACCCCAGATAACCAACAAAATTCTGAGAAAGAAGAAGAAGGCAGATGGCATCACAATTTCTGACTTCAAGCTACCCAATAGTAAAGCCTAACCCATCAAGACAGCACGGTACTGGCATAAAGAAAAAACAGACCAAGAGAACAAAATGAGAAATAAAAATTCAGAAATAAACCCAAGCATATATGGTCAACTCATATGTGACCAGGGAGCCAAGATACTGGATGGAGAAAAGACAGTGTCTTCAATAAATGCTGCTGCGATAATTGGATAGTCACATGTAAATGAATGAAACTGGACCTTTATCTTATACCACTTACAAAAAGTAACTTGAAGTAGACTAAAAACTTAACGTAAGACCCAAAATAATGAAACTCCTTGAAGAATACATAGGAACAAACTTCCTTGGCATGGGTCAACTGGTACTACAGTGAACTAAAAATTTCTTGCATGGTGAAAGAAAACAAAACCAAAACAAACAAAATGACCAACAAAGTGAAAAGACAACCTAAGGAATGAGAACAAAAATATTTGCAAATCATCACTCTGATAAGGGGTTAATATCCAAAATATATAAAGAATTCATAGAAGTCAATAGCAAAACAACAATGAAACACACACACACACACACACACACACACACACACACACACACAGAACCAAATTTAAAAATGGGCAAAGGATCTGATCTCCAAATATGATATATGAAAGGTCAACAGGAAAATGAAAAGATACTCAACATCACTAATCATTAGGAAAATCCAAATTAAAACCACAGCAAGGTATCACCTCATGTCTGTTGGAATAGCCATCACTGAAAAGACCAAACAAACACTGATATGGTTATGGAGAAAAGGGAACCTTTGTGCACCATTGGTAGGATTAAAAGTTGGTACAGCCAGTGTGGAGAACATTATGAAGGATCCTCAAAAAATTAAAAATAGAGCTATTGCACAATCCAGCAATTACACTTCTGGAAATATATCCAAAGGA
Organism: Panthera tigris; assembly: GCF_018350195.1. Taxonomy (NCBI): domain Eukaryota; kingdom Metazoa; phylum Chordata; class Mammalia; order Carnivora; family Felidae; genus Panthera; species Panthera tigris. The sequence continues at coordinate 85,645,131 of NC_056661.1, forward strand.
AATGAAAACACTAATTCAAAAAGGTATCTGTACCCCCATGTTCACAGCAGCATTATGTACAGTACCCAACGCATGGATACATCAGTGTTTGTCCATGGATACATGGATAAAGAAGCTGTGGCAAACATGTTCAATGGAATATTATTCGGCCATAAAAATGAGGAAATTCTAACATTTGTGACAACACGGATAGACCCTGAAGACATAATGCCAAGTGAAGTAAGTCAGAGAAAGACAAATACTGTATGATCTCACTTATATGTGGAAACTTCTAAAAACAGAAACAAAAACTAATGGAAAAGGAGATCAGACTTGCCGTGTTACTAGAGACAGGGGGTGAGGGAAAGGGGAATTGGAGGAAGATGGTCAAAAGCTACCTACTTCCAGTTATAAGACAAATAAGCAGAAGGAACGTAATGTACAACATGAGGACGATAGCGAACACAGCTGTAAGGTACAGAAGAAAACTGTTAGGAGTAAACCCTAACGCTTGTCATCACTCGGAAATTTTTTTCCTTTATTATTATATCTTTCTTTTACTGTAATTACATGAGAAGACAGATGTTAGCTGAACCTACTATAGCAATCATTTCACAATATATGTAAATTACCATGCTGTATGTGTTAAACTTATACAATGATGCATGTCAATTATTTGTCAATGAAAATGGGAGAACAAAAATTTCAAAGAAAACCCTATAAAAGCTAGAGAAACATCTGGGGAGCCTAAGGATTAACATCTATGCTATTAAAATAACAGAGACATTGATATTTTCTGTCAGATGGTTTCATTTCCCTTTTAGCCAAAGAAATAGGCTATAGTCATCTTGAATATATCATTTGGTCATTTTTACTCAGCATAAGGATTATGAAAAAAGAATTTAGTAGTTGAACCATCAAACACACATTTTAGATTTATTATAACTTGGATTCTATAATTTGTTCTCTCTCGAGTGTAACTAATACTCTTTATTTATAAAACCAGAAACGCTCAGAACATGAAAACATAAAATACTTAAGATTTTCAAATAAAAGTCTGAAATTTTAAAATTGATTAGATTTTACCGTTGGTGAGCTGTAAGACAATGGGATTCCAACATTGATGCAAATACAAACAGCACAGAAATGCTTTCAGGACATTTTAATGGTTTAAAATAGCTATGCCAAAATATACATGTGTGGGTTTCTACTCAAAGCAAGAATATAATTTATCAAAATCAGTATTTTGATTCTGTACTGTGCTTGTGTTTTTTAACATTTCACAGTTGGTTTTTTTTTTTTTTTTTTTTTGGAAATCTTTAAAAATATGTTTCAAAGGGGAAACAGCACATTTGTAAGCAAAATCAATCTCAATGAATGTAATGATTATATATATGTTTTTGCTGACAGCGGGTTGTTGTATACTTTGCAGATTCTACCTGGAAGCAAGCAGGAAGAACATAAGAAGGGGGGGGGGGGGAGACTAAATTTGATTGCTAATAAAATTTCAGTTATACTCGTTTAGGCAACAATGAATGTCATCAATTTCTTAATAATGTGACATCATTTATACTTTTTACTTAAAAAAAAAAGTTTTTTGAGAGAGATAGAGAAATAGAATGTGAGCGCATATGCATTAGCGGGGAAGGGGCAGAAAGAGAGGGAGAGAGAACATCCCAAGCAGGCTCTTCAATGACAGTGCAGAGCCCAATGCAGGGCTTGATCCCATGAACCAAGAGATCAGGACCTGAGCCAAAATCCAGGGTCAGACACAACAGACTAAGCCACCCAGGTGCCCCTATATTTCCTTTATTGAAGCTTGATTCCACTTCACAAAGACCTGTGTGAAGGCTTCCATGCATTATTTCAATTAAGTATCAAAATAACCATGTGCTATTGGTACCAATATTATTCCCATTTTGTTGATGAAGAAACTGCAGTTTAAGGATTAAATAAATAGCCAAAAATCACACTATATGAAATAATGAAACTCTTTTTGGCATCTTGGTTGGCAATCCTATTTATCAGAGTATGTCCCTTTTAACTGTAATAAATTTTGACTTAATGGTCCAGAAATAATTTTAGACTTAATATTAAAGTAGATAACCAAATATTCTGTTGAATGAATTGGAGTCCAAAGCACACCCTGAATCAATACTTTTCATGTGCAAATGGTACCCCCTTTAGAGGGCTGTTTAAATATCAAGTGATTTATTTTCTGCTTTACAGAAAGCACTGGTTTACATTTTATTTTATTTCCTTCACCATGTTCTAATAATTTGTTTAAAAGTAGACCTTATAATATCAAGCTGATATCTAGGCAATAATCAGATATATTTTTGCAGGAACACTTGTGTTGGACATTCCCTATTTTGGCTTTGAAAATGCAATTAATTTTAATACTACCTAATGTTTTCTATTTTTTACCTAATAAATGCTAGCTGTAGAATGTGAAAGGAAATAAATCCTCGTAGGAAAGAGAAATGGCAATCATCATATCACCACAAGAAAAGCCATGACTTATTTGTTTTTAATCATAAGTCTCATAGACTTCCTGAAGCTTAAAAACAGTTTGGAAATAGACAAAGTATAGAACCTATTTTGGAAGGCCAATGAGACTATTCACCTTAGTGGAAGCCCTAAATTACCTTGGGATTCTCTCTTTTTAATTTTCCCACATCATCTTCCATCAAATCAAGATTCAGGAATCCATGCACAGCCATTTCTTTGGAAAGGTGAAGGAAGAAAGGAAAACTAATGAAAGATAGCGAAACTAAAACAAAATGAAGAATTAAAACCATGGTTCCTCACAGTCTCAGAGAAATTATAGACCTATTCTTTAAAATAAGGGGCAGAGAGGGAGAGTGCCAGGAAAATAATAAAAGAAAATAAAAGATAAAAGAGTTTTTAAAGATGAGATTATTTATAAACTGGCAAAGGAGCTGCAGAACAGACAGAAAAGGGGGAGATGCAAAACAGATTATTTAGAGAAGACAGCTACATGAAAACAAGGAAGGCACAGATGCATATGAAAAGACCATCATTCCAGACAGGCTTCAGGAAATCATGCCAAATGGAAGAAAAAAAAAAAAAAAAAAGGATGCTTTAAAAAGATTATATCAAATACCAATTATAGAAAACAGAAAAGGTGGTCCCATTTATATTAAGTGATATTCCTGATGAAAAGAGCATTAAAAAAAAAAAACTATACAAAAATATTCAAAAAGATGTTGAAAGTTCACATTTCTGAAACAAAATTAAAACCGGAATACAAAGACACCAAACAACGAACAGTAAGATGTATCATTCCTAGTTCAACCTCAATATTGAAGAACGTATTAGGGAAACAGCAAAAAAAAGCAAGTCAACTCAGGATGGGTCCAGGCCCTAGAATCAGACTGGCTTGAGACTTCTTTAGAGCCACTTGTATCAATGACAGAACAATGAAAATTGTTTCAAATTTTGAGGGGGGTGGGGGGAGCATATATAGCCAAAGTTGCTTTCAAATCCAAAATGAAATCTCAGGAATTTTCAATCGTGCAAGAACTCGGGATTAGAGCATCCTATGGCTTTTCTTTGTTGAACTACTTGATCAAAAAAATCCATTGAATCAAACTATGAATTAAAAACACAAATAAATAAGGTCTGTATAGAGGAGCTATGGTAGAAGTTCCGAAGACACCATTTAAGCCACCAAAATATAGAATGAGGATTAAATAGTGTGGGAATTATGGTTTTAGAGCATAAGTCTTAGATAAAAATAATAATCTTATAAGTTTGGGGATGTATGAAGAAAGAGAGAAATATTAACATGTTGATATATTCATGGTAGAATGCACTCTCCTATCACAAATTCGTACATTCTGTTCAAATCAGAGAACTGTGATTTTTTTTTTTTTCCGGGTTATGTCATGAAAAAATATGTGAAAAAAAAGAGATAAACAGATAAATTGAACATCATCATGCCCACTAAATGTAAACAAAGAATATATCTAGTATTTAAGAGAGATTTTAATTTTTCTTTTGTAGTAACCTATATATCACTTGGATTTTTAAAGTCATGATACTGAAATATTCTTGTAAAAGCAATTAAGGTATTACTCTTTCAGAAGGAGAGTGACTGAGCAAGCCTGATTATTGTCACTATTGCTGTTTAGGTAATAACTAAACCCAACCAGATTGTTTTGAGCATCCAATTTCTTATTATAATTTTCTTTCTGATATTCAAATCTATTTACCGCTCAATCCCTTGTTTCTAAGCTTTAGAACTGCATTCAGACTGACTGTTTTTATTGTGATAATTAGTAAGTCCTCCAGAAAGTGGGTGCCAAGCTTTCTTCAGTCTTAATACACATGATAGATAGGTTACACCCCATCAGTTACACTGCTCTCTGGAGATGGATTCTGTGTCTTAGCTTCACCCCCATACGAAGTCACTGAGAACTCTCTGGGGAGGACATTAGGGAAGACTTTGAAAAACGACTTCCAGGTGGTTCTTAAAAGATCCCCAGGAGAATTTCCCCCACAGTGGTGAAGCACTATCACAAAGTAAAGCAATTCTTGCAATGCAGCAATTTTATAGTTTTTGGAATCTAATAATTTAATTAACATGTAATATATCCCATAACACACAATACTACAATTCCATGATAACTAATTTCCTATAACATTCAGCAATTACAAGCTCTATTACTTAGATCACAGTATGTCTTCTGATGAAGCAGAAAAAGGCATTTGTAACTGTTATTTTAAATCTGAATTCATATAAAACTTCACATTTTTTTGTGCCATTAATCGTAACGTAATTTAACAGTAACATTTTGGACTTTTTTTTTTTTAACTTGTTTTCACTTGTGCTGCCTTGATTTTAATACTGCTGCTACCATATAGGCATATCTTTCATGGGCAGTTTGAGAAAAGCAACACATTGCTTTCTAAATTCAGGTTTGTGTCACCTACACTACTGTGTTCTCCTATTTGGTTGTCTTATTGGTTTAAAGATTTTAAACTCCTTCATCTTACTTGATTCGCAAAACATTTGTGCCAGAAGGATATACAAAGCTGTGTCTTCCACTTGCTTATAAAACTGTTGATTAAAGCCTCATGATTATTCTCTTCTGTTTAATTGACAATATAAAATCTTACTTAACTATGTATATAAACCAAATTTGTGGATGCTACAGGGCAGTAGGTAGACTCTTTGATTCATAATTTGATTAACAATTTCAAGATTATCTGTCTACAGGCTGGGGTGGGAGATTGGACACAGACGGTGGTAATGGAGATGAAGAGAAATAAATAGTTGCATGATGTATTTGAAATTGACAGAATTTACACACGGATTATATAAGGGGTTATGGCAGAGAAAGAAATTAAGGATTACTCTTTCATTTTGACTAAATTAACTTGGGAGAAGTTGACATTATTTGAGATGGGAAAATCAACAGATGAGCAGAATACTAGGGGAGAAAGTAACAGAAACAACAGTTCATCTGAGCATGTTCGTGACAAGCAGGCAAGATAACTATTAATGGAAATAAGTGGTCAGTTAGATAAATGAGCCTAGAGCTCAGAAAAGAGACCTGTGTGGAATTGTATTTAAATACAATGAAATGGATGGGGTGTCCTGGGACAAAGCATGGGCAGTAAAGACAAGAGGGCTATGACAGCCCTAAATTTAGACAAGATTAGAGCCACTGTAAAGAAACAAGTACTAAAAAGGAAACTGATAAGGAACGGATAGTGAGAAAACAGGAAAATCGGCTAAGTGGGGTTTCCTAAAAACCAATAAAGTGTTTGAAGAAAGGGGAACTTGGAGGTGGTCCATTAAAATGATATCAACAGACCAATTATAAAGATCCACAGGATATGCCCATTAGATTCGATGACATGGAGGTAAATGCAAACTACAAAACAGTTGCGACACAGATGCAGTGTGCACTCAGACTGGACTGGGCTGGCCAGCGGGCAAAGGTGAAAATGGAGAGAGTGTGCGGATGTATATTTCCTTTGAATTTAGCAGTATAAGATAGCAAAGAAGTATGGTGAAGCTCAAAGAGGCAAGATAGATAGACTGATTTAATGACAGAAGATACCAAAACAAGTTTGTATACTGATGAGAAAGTAAAAGGAAAAAAGAAAGTCTTGATTAATTAGAGAGAGGATAGCATGAGGAATAAATCTGTTGACAGGCTGCTTTGGAAAGTTAGAAGATAACAAAAGGCATAAGCTTCCAAGAAACTAGCCATTTTGCACGGATGGGGCAAGTTGGTCATTCCCCTAAAGTCCCATAGCATTTTTCTTATATGTATTCAAATCCAGGGCTAAAGTCTAGCTACATAATTGTTGAAACTTGTAGATGAATATTTTCTAGGTTTCTTTCCATTTTTTTTTAACCTGTCAGCTTTAAATCAGGGATATCTCAAAACTTTCTTCTATCTACTTACAGACTTTTTTTTTTTTTTTAAACTAAGCTTATGGGTGCAATAAATACACACTCTCAACATTAGCCAAAACCCTGTTTCAGCAGCTTTCTTATATTCTGGACACATAATATCCCTCCCGCTAAACCAGTTCACTAAACCCGAAGTCCTCATGGTCAGCTATCCCAGGCAGCCCCCAAATCCAAATGTATCCTATTAGTGACAGAACTCCGTGACGTACATAAATTGCCTGTTCCTCAAATTTAGGTTCTTTATTTTAAAGTTCCAAGTTTCACCACGGTGGTAACCCTTTAGAAAGAATGCTCTCTAGGCCGATTCTTCAATTCCTGAAGCATTCTCTTTGCCATAGTAATGTGAGCAAAGTAATTAACATAACTCTAACCCCACTAAATTGAAATTATTCCAGCATCTGATGTTATTCTTAAGATAAAAATTATCTCTGGGAAGGGAGTTATTGCCCCAGGGCCCCAGTCCACAAGGATCTGCAGTAAATAAATATATGTATTAGTGTCTATATCCCCTAACGTTCCCTTCAAATACATTTTTTTTTAAATATAGAAAGGTGCACCAGAGCTGTTTTAGGTAGCAAGCACACCAGAACTTCATACACAGATAAAGACAAACATCAAAAATAATTAAAGACTTAATTTGATACCCTCATGCCCTCTACTCACTTCCAAATGTAGTCATTCTATGCGAATGCAGTCTTACTCCATAAATGAAATGTAAGTTAAGTAGAATTTAAGTCAGTTCAGTCAGTATTCATCTGCCGCCTCTTGTGGACAATGCACATTTTCCTTCTCAAGTTGTAACTAGCTGCACTTAACCACTAAAAAGGAATAGGCCAACTCTTTGGAAGAAATGCATCTAGAAGGAGGTAGTGTCTGCTCTATTAAAATGATCATTTTTGAAGACCTTCCAAAGTGCTACGCATATTTACATAAACTATCTCATTTAATTTCAAACACGTTTTTGGAGATATGAATGTATACAGCAGTGGGGTCCTCCATGCTGAACTTGAACTATGACAATATAGATAGAGAGTTGAAAAAAGGTTTAGGAATCTGTTTTCACACATTCATTTGCTGGAGGTCAACAGGTTGTTTCCTAAAGGAAAAATACATGGAAGAGAGTTCAAAGGGACACTGAGGAAGAGGAGGATATGATAAGAAAAGAGTCTCCTCAAAGACTCCTAAAGAAAGGTGTTTATGCCCCCATTGAGAGAAGTATTAAATAAACCATGAATGAACTCTTTACTTCAGGAACTTTATGATACAGGGACTATGAGAACCAGCTTCAGAGCCCTGGTGATTAAAAACCTGTAGGGATGCTATTTTTGTTGTTGGCTTGTATGAGTTCCATATGTGTTTTCTTTTTTTGTTTTGTTTTGTTTTGTTAACGTTTATTTATTTTGAGACAGAGAGAGACAGAGCATGAACGGGGGAGGGGCAGAGAGAGAGGGAGACACAGAACCGGAAGCAGACTCCAGGCTCTGAGCCATCAGCCCAGAGCCCGACGCGGGGCTCGAACTCACGGAACATGAGATCGTGACCTGAGCCGAAGTCGGACGCTTAACCGACTGAGCCACCCAGGCGCCCCTCCATATGTGTTTTCAAGATTAACCCCTTACCAGATACATGGTTTGCAAAAATTTTCTCTGCAGGTTACCTTTCACTGTACTGATTGTTCCCTTTGTTATTCAGCTTTTTTTCCTTTTGTGAAGTCCCACTTTGTTTTTGTTGCCTGGGCTTTTGGTATCTTATCCATGAAATCACTGCCAAAAACAATGTCATGAAGCTTTTAGTCTAGGAGTCTTACAGTGTCAGATCTTATGTTTGAGTCTGTAGCTATTAGACAACAATATTGTCGAAGATGGAGAAACTGGAATCCTTGCACACTCTTGGTGGGAATGCAAAATGGTGCAGCCACTAAACAAAACACTATCAAGATTACTCAAAAAAATAAATAAATAAAATTAGAACTACATATGATACACAAGCAGTCCCACTTGTGAGTATATACCCAATAGAATTAAAATCAGGATCTCAGAGATACTAACAGTCCCATGATAGCTAAGATGTGGAAATAATCCAAAAGTCCATCAAGAGATGAACACATCTACAAGAGCAGGTAGTGAAAATAGCACACATAATATAATTTAGCCCTTAAAACGTAGGAAATTCTGCTACACGGAAACATGGATGAACCTTGAGAACATTATGCCGAGTGAAATAAGCCGGGCACACAAAGACAAGTACTGTATGATTCCACTCACATGAGGTATCTAAAATAGGCAAATTAATAAAATCGAAGACTGAAATGGTGGTTACCACGGGTTGAAGGGAGGGAGAATTGGCAAGTTATTAATCAACAGGCATATAGTTTCAGTCAAGCAAGGTATATAAGAGCTAAAGATCTGCCAGACAACATCATACCTAGTCAGCAACACTGTATTGTACACATAAACTTTGTGAAGAGGGTAGATATCATGTTCTATTCTTATTGCAATAAACTTTAGGAATTTGATATTTGATTTAATGGAGTTTTGCATTAGCTTCTACTTTTTTCAAATGGCTCATTCAAATATTATTTACCTAGGTTTTAGAAACCCCTCTACGCCCCCAATCATGTGAACAACTCATCTTCAACAAGCATGAAAGAATATCCAATGGAAAAAAGTCTCTTCAACAAATGGTGTTAGAAAACTGGACGGCAACGTGCAGAAGAATTAAACCGGACCACTTTCTTACACCTAACACAAAAATAAACTCAAAATGGATGACACACCTAAATGTGAGACAGGAAACCATCAAAATCCTAGAGGAGAACACAGGCACCAATGTCTTTGACCTCAGTCGAAGCAACTTCTTACTAGACATGTTGCTGAAGGCAAGGGAAACGAAAGCAAACATGAACTATTGGGACTTCATCAAGATAAAAAGTTTCTGCACAGCAAAGGAAAAAATCAACAACACTAAAAGGCAGTCTACGGAATGAAAGAAGGTATTTACAAATGACACATCGGATAAAGGGTTAGTATCTAAAATCTATAAAGAACTGGGCGCCTGTATGGCTCAGTCAGTTAAGCGTCTGACTTGTGCTCAGGTCACGATCTCACAGTTAGTGGGTTCGAGCCCCCACATCAGGGTTCTGTGCTGACAGCTCAGAGCCTGGAGTCCGCTTTGGATTCAGTGTCTCTCTCTCTCTCTCTCTGCCTCTTTCCCACTTGTACTCTGTCTCTCCCTCTATCTTAAAAATAAATAATAAACATTAAAAAAATTATATAAAAAAATAAAGAACTAATCAAACTCAACACCCAAAAACAAATAATCCAGCGAATAAATGGCCAGAAGACGTGAATAGACACTTTTTCCAAAGAAGACATCCAGATGGCTAACAGACACATGAAAAGATGCTCAAAATCACTCATCATCAGGGAAATACAAATCAAAACCGTAATGAGACACCACTTCACACCTGTCAGAATAGCTAAAATGAAGAATACAAGAAACAACAGATGCCGGCGATGATGCAGAGAAAGAGGAACACTTTTGCACTGCTGGTAAGAATGCAAACTGGTGCAGCCACTCTGGAAAACAGTGTGGAGGTTCGTCAAAAAATTAAAAATAGAACTACCATATGATCCAGCAATTATACTGTTAGGTATTTACCCAAAGGATACAAAAATACACGTTCAAAGAGGTCCATGTACCCTAATGTTTATAGCAGCATTATCAACAACAAACTGTGGAAAGAGCCCAAGTGTCCACCGACTGATGAATGGATAAAGAAGATAAGGTATGTATATATATATATATATATATATATATATATATATATATACACACACATATATATATATATACACACACACACACACATATATATATATATATATACACACACACACACAATGGAATATTACTCAGCCATCAAACAGAATGAAATCTTGCCATTTGCAACAACATGGATGGAGCTAGAATGTATTATGCTAAGCGAAATAAGTTATTCAGACAAAGACAAATACATGATTTTATTCATATGTGGAATTTCAGAAACAAAACAGACGAACATATGGGAAGGGGGGGTGGAAAGAAAAGAGATACAAACCACAAGAGATTCCTAATGATAGATAACAAACTGGGGGTTGAAGGAGGTTAGGTGATTGGGGTGATGGGCTAGATGGATGATGGGTATAAAGGAGGGCACCTGTGATGAGCACTGGGTGTTATATGTAAGTGATGAATCACTGAAGTCTACTTTTGAAACCAATATTGCACTGTATATTAACTAACTAAAATATTTTTAAAAACCTCTATGGTTGGGAATAGAACCATTCACTCTGTGTCTACATAGGACACACTGACAGCCTGGGATGCACCAGGTGACAGCAAGCTGAGCAGAACTGTATTCTTCCATGGGGACAATGATGGCAAGCAGAAAACAGCAGCAATGGGAGTTAGGAGATGCTCTCTGGCCTACGTGAATAGCCATCCAGGGACTTTTGTCAACCTACTTGGTGAACACATGGACAGGTCATGAGGTTTCTAGAAAACATTTTCCTTGGTGGAGAGATAGGGTTCATAGGAGCAAAGAGAGACTATTATTGAGCAACTAACAGAAATAATTATGCTGGTAGAGACTACAGAAGCAAGCATTTTTACATAAACTGATATTCAAAAGGCTGTTATTTTCAGAAAATTGTATTGCCAGTTAGTGGCAAAGACAAAATTCGAAACAGATTTGCATAATTTCAAGCCCAGTGTTCTATAACCATGCCACGGCTCTGGACAAATATACTCAGACATAAAAACTGCTGTTCAAATAAATTTTTCACTATATCTCCAGTACAACTGACCATAACGTTTATAGTAAAAATAGATATCTCAAAACCACAACTAGGTAACTTTTAATTTAAAAAATTACATAGAGGCTACTGTGGGTTATGCATTGTATACCAGACTACAATTTTCTTAGCAACGCATCAGCCATAGTTCTTATCTCCAGAAAGTTTGCATTAAAGAGAGTAGAAAAAGGAAAATTACACAGTGAGTACATATTTGAATAGGAACATATACTGGGTATAAGGGGCCTACAGAAAACAGACAACAAATCCAAGATTAGGGGATCAAAACCGAGAGGAAATTGGAAAGAGCAGATGCCTAGGCAGACATCATCAAAAAGTCTGAAGATGGGGGCTCCTGGGTGGCTCCCTCAGTAAAGCGTCCGGCTCTTGATTTTGGCTCAGGTCGTGATCTCACAGTTTGGTCCATGAGTTCAAGCCCGGAGCAAGACTCTGAGCAGAAAGCATGGAGCATGCTTAGGATCCTCTGTCTTTCTCTCTCTGCCCCTTCCTCATGAGCTTGCTCTCTCTCTCAAAATAAATAAATAAAACATTTTTTAAATGTTGGAATGGAGGGCTTCTGAAATGTCAGAAATTATTCTATTTGTATCTTCGGCATCAACCTTCTTTCCTTTGTACTGTTAGCAAAACTATCTTCACAGGGAGGCAGCACAGCAGTTTTTAAAAAGTCTGAAGATGAAGCAAAGAACATCGCCTTACAGAAACGTCAAGTTTCACTCTTGTTTCGGTTTTAGAATTTCAGGATGACAACAGCTGCTGCGGAGATGGTGCAATAGAAAATTTAGGAAAAGTAAGATGGTAGCAGACCATGAAGGGCCTGGTCTGCCATTTATGCTAAACGGAGAGTCACTGAAACTTTTTAAATAAGGGGGGAAAAAAATGGACAGAAGGTTACAGGCCAAACCTTTGCAGACTATGCGTTATGTGTAAGTTGCAGTGATCTGTAAGGCTTATACATTTTTCTTCATCTTTTTATTTCTTTTATATAAGTAAAAGAAATACATTTTATAAAAATTAATACAGTAAACCCCACCTTAATGTAATTAACTGGTGTCCAAAATTTTTAATAAAATGCAACCAAGCTTATAGAGAGGTTAACGAAATAGCTAAGTTTAAGACAGCTCTCTTTTGACAGCTACAAGTGGGCACCAGTAATCAACTCTAGCTTAAAGGGCAACGAGGATGATTCTGGGTACTGTGGATGGCTAGAATCTTTAGAACACGGGCACCATTCCAGGAATCTCCCAATAATTTAGCAACGTTTCCATCAGTTCAAGGTTAGGATACTAAGGCAGCAGACTGGTCTTGAAAATACAGAGATCCACAATCCATCTCCTCATTTCCTAAGTCAGTGATAGCTGTCCTTTGCAACTTCTCCCTCCCTTCCAGAGAGGGGGACAGAAATGAAAGAGAAACATTTACACAGTCTTATTTAGACCTAAGTTTACAATGTCCCAAACATATTATCATGATGTCTTACTTTAGAGGGTTCACTTGTATTGTCATGTACTGTCATATGAGCCTTGCTTTAACAGAAATAATTAGAAAGTGAAGTTAGGAAAATTATTAGTAACTATTTAAAATTATTAAATAAGAAACCAATGTTATTATATAGGTAATTGATATATAAATATTTAGCTTCTATTTTTCAGTGTAAAAACAATAGCTAAGGAGTATCACCCAGAATAACTAACAATTTAAAGCCCATGGTTATTATTTCAACTTTGCTTACTATAATGCTCTAACTATGGACATTCATATGTATGCAGACACAAAAAGAGTAAGTACCATAAATATACTTCTTTGCTATAAATTGGTTGCCTGGAATTTGGGGAGAAATCAGTTTTGTATTGTGGCTCCTTTTGATCTATCTTCATAAGGAGAAGAGATTGACAACACTCTTAAAAGAAAACAGTAGTAAAAAATTGAAAGACATGTAGCAAAAACATATTAAAATAGGCAACCTCTTGCTCCCAAAAGGGCAATTCAAGCAAAGGTAGAAACTAAAAAAAAGACTAAATCCAGTCAGAGTCTAAAATTGTTTTGGTAATCTACTAAACTCCTTCATTAATTTATTAATATAGAATGCCCTCCCCCAATTTTTATCCCTAAAAAGTCAGTTCTTTCATATCTAGAACCTATACCACTGTATAACTTAGAACAGTGTTTATCTTTATACGAGGTAACCAAAATAAATATAGTATGTTTTCACAGTTCACAAACTGATAATTGTTTGTGCCTCAGTCAACAGAACTGATGATTTCCATGAAATGAGTAAGATAGATGAAATAATTAAATACATAAGGCCAGTGCCTATTAATTTAACTCCTATAAACACAAAACTTTAAAAGCAACATTTCAAATTACAATTTGAGCAAAGTGACTTTTTTAAAAATACATAAAAATAACTCTAAATTAGGAGAACCAAGTTAGCGTGATTGACACTCAATAACGTTCAACTTCACTAGAAAAAAAATTTCACCTTCTAATTTAGCTTCTCTGTAAAGCTGAAGCTAAAAAAAGGCTCCTCAAATGTTTTATTTACTGGCCAATTTCGAGCCGTCTGTACTCAGTCTGCGCAGTAACACGCTGATGCTAATAAGCCATACATAAAGATCCTACTTATTAAAATACAAATTAGGCACCCCTTATGTTTATACATGTGTAAGTACAATTAATATTGCAGGCTTAGTTGGAAACAAAATTGCTTAAGTTAACCAACCATTGCAATGTAATCAAATGAGATTTCAAATGCAATTGGAAAAGATCTGTTTGGTAGAAATAACAGCAATTATTTCATGCAGAACAATTCCTTGTCTAAGCTCTCTTTTTGCTTCTCCCACCTGCCCTTAATAATCTGTCCATCATAAGTGACATGAAATATCACCTTTAACACCCGTAAGTTGCATGGAGACCCGAAAGGCAGCTGGTAGATACAGCTTATTTACAAATATTGGTTTGAACTTGTAAATGCATGACCGCATAAATCTTCATCCATTTAGAGTGTATGCCCTTTGTTACCGCAATTGTACATTCAATTGGGAACTGAGTGGCGCCAAGGGAGAGTGTGAATTACACGAGCCTTTCCTTGTTGCCAGCATTTCAGTGCTTTGCCTTTTGTTCTTGTTGTTCCTGAGATTTCTCTACATTAAAGAGTAGGAAGTGTTAATCAACATTTTGCCTAAGTAATATTAATGAAATTTGCCTACTAATACTTGAGGGAAGAATCAGAATATTGTATCTTTTTGAAATGTTAATGTACCTTTTATGAAATCATTTCTGCCTTCTAAATCATCCCAGTGTTAAATTATTAAAGGGTGGCATTAAAGAACTATCGCACCGATGCAAATAGTTTTCTATCTTAAGAGATGAAAGGATTATAAAATTTAAAAAGAGGACATTTTGGAATACAGTAGCATTTAGCTCCAAACTAAACATTTTTAAATGTTTGGTTAAAGTACTTATAAAATTTGCAATTATTTTGTGTGCTCTCCTAAAATAAGGGGAAATTTAATGTTGATGATTAAATCTGATTTGTCTATGGCTTGGAATGATTTGTCTAACCGTGGTACATATAGGAATTGAAGTATCATCTGATTTTCCAGAAAAAAAAAAAAGAAAAAGAAAAAAAGTGTGTCTCATTTTTGCAATATTTGAATCTGAAGATTAGGCCATCTGAATTCACATTCTATTTTTCAAACATAAAATAACTTACGGCATTTCAAAGGGCTCTTGAAATAGGAAGGACTACTGTAAAGACCGGGTATGGCTGGCCTGGTAAGATATGGAAAATATCCATTCTCAGGGTACAAACTATGACCAACACATATTCTGTGAACATTGTTGACGGTCCTTCAAGAAGGGTACTCAGGAAATTAGTTGACAGAGCTCTAAAGTGGACTTACCTGTTTTCCTTTTAACAATCTCTTTTTCTGTCAATCAATATGTTCATAGGGCCTAAATAAATTGTGAGGTAATCTAGGGGGAAATTAAGAACAGAATTTGTTCAAGAATTCTCTTACACGGTGGTCACTATTTGCCAAGAACTCCTAACACTCACTGAGAAAACCACTTATTTTCTATTTAACTGTGTACAATTTAGTAATGGCTTCTGTGTCATTGTGGGACCGATTCGTCCTCTTGCATGACTTGCGCTAGCAGTGCCACTGTTTGGGGACAGGCACTGAGAAAGGAGACGACAGCGATGACATTTCAAGGTAAATTTTTTCACATTTTAACATCTGACAGATAAGAACACATCTTCACATTGCTTACGCATCATAATTTAATTGGCTTCTTTTTTTCCTTTCCTTAGCGATATATAAATGATTGGGTGCCTTACAAGGGATGATGGCTAGGATTCAGAAAAATATGATAACGGTTAACACACATCGAGAGTTTCTTGGTTCCTCTACAATGGCTGCCCATTACTTCTGCAAGGAGAATTACAGCATTGCCCAAATGTTGATTTAGTGTTAATGATTTTATGATATCAAGGAGTTTGCAATATATCTGGGCAAGAATCTCTTACAACCCGAAAGCGAGAACATAATAGTTAAATAAAACAACACCAATGATAATAAAGGCATTACTACATCCCTGCTTGCCAGTTTATTCTTTACCACATCATTTCTCCCTCGGAAGCTAAAAAAGACATATAACTAATAGATGACTGAGAAAGATTACCAAATTCCTTTCATGCAAAGAAAAGTTTACGAACAGCAAGGGAATATATTACAAAAGCTGATCCGTGTGAACTTAATGTTTTTTTGAGTTCTCAGAATTAAAACTAACTCAGAATTTAAACCAAGACAACACCAGTTGTACCATACCAACTCTAAGCAGAATACATGGTCTTGCTCTATACCTGTTATGCCTTTGCATTTCTTTTCCTATACCACCGCTGAGTTGGGAGGAAAAGAACAATTTCCATTTAATATTAACTAACCAAACAGATGTCTTTGGGGGCAAATTAGTGTGGCTGCTTTTTGTCTATCTGAGAAACAACAACAAAAAATTCAACCTTGTTGTCCTTTCATCTAAAAGAAACTAACAACGTTGTAAAGCCCTTCATTGGATAAGCTTAAAATCTGCCCTCAATACTCAAACTTATGTTTCTAACTTAATCACCATTTTTTTCCTTTATATATTATGGATGATGAATTGATCTTTGTTAACTTAGCTATGACAAATGATTATGGACTAAGCCTGTATCTACATGACACAAACCTCAATTTTGTGTTCTCTGAAGCACAACTTTCTTCCCTTCAAATTTGAGACTTTTATTTACAACATTCAAAACCAATTTAATCATACAATAAAGCTGTCACCCATACCCTATTTTAAACATGCCCAAAATTAGTTACATGGAATTTTTCTATGATCAGAAACTATAGAGATTTTCACTACAAATGAAATAATTCAAATATGTAAGATAAATATTTTAACTATTAAGGGCAAACTTTTTCACTGTACCCCTGGCTATAACAAGATAGATAGATCAATAGATAAGATGAGGTAAGTTGAAATACTGAATCCATTCATAGATGTATTAATAGATATACGGATAGATACACAGATACAGAGATAGAAAAAAAGACGATGAAAGGATGGATGAACACATGAAGAGAAGGAAATACAGATGAAAGATAAATAAGCAGACAAAACTGATTACAAGGAAAATTTCTGCTATCTGTATAATTAGCAAAAGTTTATCAAAAACATATATAGAAACGCTAATATCAACTGGAACTTCTGAAAGTAGACCACAGTAAAAGAAAGATTGCATCTAGCCAAAGTGGAACCAATTAAATTTTAGAAAGTTTAATTCATTCATTCTCACTTCAATCACACTGCCCACCACCAAGGTGACTGTAATATGCATATCATTCTCACACACTCAAAGTTGTTAAAATGCATCTTGTTTGCCAACTAGTATATTCATATCTATAAATATGATTCAGACATTATAATGTAATTCTCTTTTAATATCATTAATTTTATAAATAACTTTGATTATAGGAGAACATTTCCAAAGACTTGTTTTAATATGGAACATAAGCAAGAACATCATGACTAACTTAATGGCCCTGATTACCCAAAAGCAATTTTTTTTTAATTTTTTTTTAACATTTATTTATTTTTGAGACAGAGAGAAAGCATGAACAGGGGAGGGTCAGAGAAAGAGGGAGACACAGAATCTGAAACAGGCTCCAGGCTCTGAGCTGTCAGCACAGAGCCCGACGCGGGGCTCGAACCCACGGACCGCAAGATCATACCTGAGCCGAAGTCGGACGCTTAACTGACTGAGCCACCCAGGCGCCCCAAAAGCAAATTTTTTAAAGAAACAAAATGTGGCTGTGTTTTGGTCTCATATCATCTTAAGATTCTATCACTCAAAAATCTTGATGTAATCATAACAATCAAACACAAAAAGTTACTACTTAAGTGGTTAAAAAGGATCCTTACCGCAAAATCCTCTCTCCACTGGTGGGCTGCTTGAACCTTCTCTGCTTCCAAAGCCAAGCGCTGAAAAGGAAACATTGTATCTTAGAATTTGAATGATCACATGAATACACACTTGTGAATACACACAGTGCTGAGGTTTTCAAATCAATTATAAGGACGCAAAAAGCAAGAGAAACTCCTTATTTCCAATGCATAACTCCTCAATCAGTAATCTAATCAACTAAAGTTGCTATGTGTGTATTAACTCTTACGTAATATAAATAACCTACTATTCTTGAATACCGTTGCTTATTAGCTCTGCAGCAGCAGAGGATACGGGCACCCTGAGTGCTTTCTTTCAATGACTAACATTTCAGTTTTAGAAAAATCTTCAAAGAGTAGAGTATATTCATCTTGGTAGCACCCTGTCTTTAGTAAATACCTTGATAGCATGTATTTCTCTATAAATAGAAAGGAAATAACATTGAGAGATCAATAAATATGTACCAACTACTATAGCTAGGCACCTTCTTAATAGCATATTAAGGTTTTTCTGTTTTTGTTTTTGTTTTTACAAAAAGCCATAAAAATATAATAGTTTCCTTCTGGAGGAAATACATTCTTCTTCTTTCAGAGATAACCTGTGAGTACCAAACTATCAGAATCTGCACATCTGAAAATGGCCTGATTTCACATTCGCTCTTGTATGTTAGCATAGTTAGAGAATTCTAGCCTGACTTTTACTTTAGCACTTTTAAAATGTTACTCTGTTAAAAGTTCAGCTGGAGATAACAAGTCTGTTGTCAGTCTGCTAATGACATTTTATAGATAAATTCTATTTTTTTCTTTCTCTAATAGTTTTCAGATTTTTCTCTTTGTATTTCTCAGTGTTACTATTATGCTTTCCATGTGATAAGATTTTACAAGAGACAGTGACATTTAGCGATGAAGAACACAGATCTGAAAGCTGACTGCCGAGGCTTAAACACCAACCTTGCTGCATTCTAGCTGGGCAAACCTGGGAAACGTTATATCTCTTCTGGTTTCTCAGGTGAATAATGCCAAAGCTGGCCTCATGGGCTGTTGAAAGGATTAAATGAGTTACTACATGTAAAGTGCTTCGAAAGGTGCCTGCCAGGCAGTAAGCAATGTAAATGTTAGCTATCTAACTTTGAGGGTTAATTATGATTTCATTTTTATGCTGTCTCTTTGAAAAGATAACTTAACGTTGAGTTCACCTGTGGCCTGCCTCCAACAGCTAGAAGACAGCGGCAGAAATAGGAAGAGATTACCAGTAAATACAATAAATATAAATATTAAACTCATTTTTTTTTAACGTTTATTTATTTTTGGGACAGAGAGAGAGCATGAACGGGGGAGGGGCAGAGAGAGAGGGAGACACAGAATCAGAAGCAGGCTCCAGGCTCTGAGCCATCAGCCCAGAGCCCGACACGGGGCTCGAACTCACGGACCGTGAGATCGTGACCTGAGCTGAAGTCGGACGCTTAACCGACTGAGCCACCCAGGCGCCCCTAAACTCATTTTTAAGGACAGGAATAATCAGGTTTTAGAAAAGTATAAGTCTCGTAGTGGATTAGTGGTTCAAGATCAGTGGTTTCTGATCTTTCATTATGAACTATGCTTCAATGAGTACTCTTCCAAAGAAAGTCCAGACTACACTATATAACGGAAACATACATTTATGCCAGTTTTTATATTACTACTGACTTCAATTCTCAGTTATTCAAAACCATAATCTGTTCACTTTCTGAACTTTTAAGGAGGGATTACTGAGGGCTATAAAATACTGCCTGATGGGAGATCTTATAAACTAAGAATTCCTAAATCGAATTTAAAAGAAAACTCTCCAGTGTGCTTAAAAGGACAATGGTTTCAGTCTATCAGCCACTAGGAAAACATGGATTAGAAGAAGAGCTAGTAAATGTTAGAAATTAGACGAGGAAGAGTAACCGAAGGTTTTCTATCCGTAACAAAAAGAAAAAGCTCAACAAAGCAAAAATCAAGGAAAAAGTGTATACATTTCAGTAATATTGCATTGCAATACTGCTGAAAAGTCAAATTCAGTGTGAAAATGTAGCAAAAAGTGGATAAAATGGCAAAGTAAATAGAGATGGGAGCAACTTCTTTGTAGGGAAACTTTAGGATGGGAAGATAAAAGACAAAATGAGAAAATAAACAAGAAGCATATTCTTGACAGAATTCAGAATACAAGTCTTCCTTTATTTTTAACAGGCAATACAAGAACAACTAAATGTTCCTATGTATAGGACAAATGATAAACTTAAGCATTTTGTTTTTAAATTTTTTTAATGTTTATTTATTTTTGAAAGACAGAGACAGACAGAGAACAAACACGAGTGGGGAAGGGGCAGAGAGAGAGGGAGACACAGAATCTAAAGCAGGATCCAGGCCCCAAGCTGTAAGCAGAGAGTCTGACACGGGTCTCGAACTCAAGAACCGTGAGATTATGATCTGAGCCAAAGTCAGACGCTTAACCGACTGAGCCACCCAGGCGCCCCAAGCATTTTGTGAATTTAAACAAAAATATTGGATAAAACATAAATAAGTTAAATAATTTTTTCAATGAAGAAATATTAGAACTTTTCAATGCCTTTATGTCTTGGAGAAGGATGTTAAAATTTTTCCTTGCACAACACACAGGAGGAAGATGTCCCACAAAGAACACACTCGGGGACATTCACCCTCAGGGCCAGACATGCTTTTCAAAGCTCCACTCTAACTACCATGCTGTTATCGACCCTGGAAAGCATAACAAAGTACAACTTAACTGATCTGATCCAGAATCACATAGCTTACAATATGAACATAATCCATGTTTAACAAGCCCTAATGACATTAATCATCACAGCTAGTTATTTTTAAAAAAAAGTGAAAGAGAGATGAATAAGGGCAACAAACTTCTAAAAGACAATTCTCCCAGGAGGAGAGTTCAAATCACCTTTATTTCTGATTATTATATATATTATATATATACAATATATACATAATAAAAATTATACGTATAATTTTTAAACACTAATTTTATGAAGTAATGCCATTTACTGCAAGACTTTGAAATGGCTGTAGAAACCTAAAGATAGATAGTTATGTACAAGAAAAAAAATGTGTATTTTAGAGGTTGGTTTGAAGCTTGAAAGTTGCTAAGTTTTATATGCCCAGCTCAGAAATCTATAAATGCATCATCATGAAAGGCACGTCTGTTAACTTCTTTGTTCATTAAAACTTAATGAAATCTGTTTTATCTAGTAAAATTTGTGATAAAACATTCGACTGAACTTTACACTTAAGAAGTCTGTATTAGGAACTAATAGAAACAGCTGCTGATGGTGCTCTTTCCTGTGGCAAAAGACCAGCTAGCCACGACTTCTAGAAAACTGACATGTCTTTTGGACACTTCAAGTCCTTAATTAACTTCCATTCTGGTGACATTTTTACTTTTCAAGCCAATTATCTACTGTTAAATGCCATAAGGTAAATTGTGTTAAGACTGATAAAATTCCTACCTAATAAAATGTGAATATTTGCTCAGTGTATAACTATAGTTATGGCTATAGTAATCATAATTGGCTATATAAGTATATCCTGTAATAATAACTTAATTCAGAATAAAAAACGTGTATTTTTTTCTCATTTAATTTACAGTACAGTTTAAGATAGTATTAAACATTAAAATCGAACCAAGTACAGATACAAAAGACCCAACTTGGCACAAGTTCCTCTGAGAGAAAACTGGAACTGAATTCTGCCCTTATTAAGATAAACCAGACAAATTCATTAAATGGCTTTATTATAAATGAAACAGCAGGGGCGCCTGGGTGGCTCAATAGGTGAAACTCTGACTTTGGCTCAGGTCATGACCTCGGGGTTGGTGAGTTCAAGCCCTGCATCGGGCTCTGTGTTGACAGCTTAGAGCCTGGAGCCCTGCTTCACATTCTTTGTCTCCCTCTCTCTCTGCCCCTACCCTGGTCACACTCTTCCCTCCCTGTCGCTCAAAAACAAATAAACATTAAAAACAAAAACAAAAACAAAAAAAACTAAAACAGCCTATGTGTATATGAAAATTCACATGTGTATATGAGAATAAGTATATATACAATGTCATAGATGTATTAATAATATACACATCCCTACCTACCTATTGATTTGAGCATTTAAAACAGAAAATCATTTCAAGACTATTTTGAGCACTCACAAGCTTAACAAAATGGACGTGGACCTAAGCTTTCTAACTCGGAAGCTTACGCTCATATCACAAAACCAATTTTTAGTCTCCATTAAACTCATCAAAAATGTTAACATCCTCAGTCTTTTAGAAAACATATGAAGACATGGCAGTACCAAAACCAGAAACACTGGTAGAAAAATATTTCAGGCTAATGGAAAATTTCCCAGCAAACGTTTAGAAATTGCTAAAGACTAAAAACACAAACAGCACCATCATATATCAGCTGGGAGGCTATCTTTACATAGGTCTTGCCCTCAGATCCTGAGAGAATAGTCTTTGTCAGAGAAAAAGACTTTGATATGCACTGATCTGTAAGGAGAAAAAAACAAAAAAAAGGAGGAAGGAAGGAAGGAAGGAAGGAAGGAAGGAAGGAAGGAAGGAAGGAAGGAAGGAAGGAAGGGAAAGAAAAAGAAAGAAAGAAAGAAAGAAAGAAAGAAAGAAAGAAAGAAAGAAAGAAAGAAAGAAAGAGAAAGAAAGAAACAGAAATAGAGAATGGGAGAGGTTTATCAGATTAAAGAAAGATCAGCTCCCTTGAAGGCCTCTTCATTCTCAACCTTCACTTTTTTGTCATATCCTTATCTCTTCCACTAGCATTGAATTCTATCAGGTGATATGAAAGTCTAATAAGAGCAATATAATTATACAGTATACACTGAAATAATTCTATCATTTTCCTTAACAATACCTGAATACACTTTCTCTTGGAAAATATTTTCCTAACCTGTATATAATATGCTTCCTAGACTGTATGTTAATTGCAGAGGAAAAATGTAAGTTTTCTGAAATATTTGATTGCAAAGAATTTTCTTTAATAGCTTTGAAAGCAAACCTTCAGGGATCATGACAGTTCAGTTAGACCCCAATAATGTTGATACTCATGTTAATATAAAGAATTGACTTAGAAACCTCATTCAAGAAACATCTCTAAATCAAAACAATGTCTTTGGCTAGAGAATGTCAACATTTTTCTTTCTAATAAAGAGGTAATAGATATACACAATGGACGAATTCAAGTAAAATATGCATGTTATGTAATTAATGTACAAATAGTTAACACCCAATAAGGATTAGCCATTTATTGTGTTATGCCTATGTTGACAACTTTTTATTACTCTAATGAGTTTTGCCTATCTTCATCAAATGTTCTTAACATATCAAAAGAATCAGGGTAATCATTTGAATGGTCTAACAATACCTTCTGAAAATACCTGACTTAGGTGACTGAACAGACTTTTATGTTTTGAAGAGAAGTGTACAGGTACAAACAATTACTTTGGAGGTATAATATTATGATGGACACACACTTTTCAATCAAACAGATCGGATTTCAAATTCTGGTGCTATTTGCTAACTACGGGATTTTAGGAAATTCAGTTAACATTTTATAGCATTGAAGATAAATACCTACCTTTATATTTTCTGCTTATTTGTATGCTAATAAACTCACTGGGGTTTGCTATTTGAATCTTACAAACATGACTTCATAGACTAGGCTATTTTACAACTATAATCACTGATGACCACTTCAACATGTACATACATGACTGAAATCAATGTAAGCACCTTAACGATTCATAATGTGCACTGTATTTTGCCCTACATAAAATCTCTTGCCACCACATGGTGGTCCAAAAGCAATTCAGGGAATATAGTGACTTAATACAGTAAGTAATAAAATGAGCTCAGTTTTATTTTATTTTATTTTTACCATAAAAAGAATGAGAAAAGAGAGCAGATCATTAGTGTTCTGCTTTCTCACCTTATTTTGTGAAATACTGAAAAAAAGATAGTGAGGTGTGACATTTCCTTAGCATTTCTTATGCTGATAGGAAGTAGGGAAGACCTCAAGTAGACAACACCTTACTTCCAAATCTAACACTGTTTCATGTAAAAGGTAAAAATATTCTTCTCTTTCCAAAACTATAAGCAAATAATGGCAAATAATGCACAGTGGTTTTTTCTAGTGCACATAAAACAATGCATAAGCAATTTTTATTTAAATTCATATAAATATAGAAGCACCTGGATGGCTCAGTCAGGTAAGCATCTAACTCTTTGATTTTGCTTCATGTCATGATCTCACTTTTCCTGAGATTGAGCCTCGCATCAGGTTCCATGCTGATGGGGCAGAGCCTGCTTGGGATTCCCACTCTACCTCTCTCTCTGCCCCTCCCCTGCTCTTTCTCTCTTTCTCTCTCTCAAAATAAATAAACTTTAAAAAATTCATATAAATATATATGCCCAGCAGAATTCTATCGAAGTCTTTGAGCAACTTACTATATCCTGGTGAACAAAGATATTACTATGAAAATCTTAATGTATAGAGAAATTGCTTTATATGTTTTTAAAATCACATCTGTTATACTTACATATTATTTAAAACATTTCTATAAAGAAACAATGGTACTATGAAAAAGATCTGTTGACTGAAGAAGGCAGGCTGGAAACTGGGATTTGAGATTAAAAAGTTACAAAATTCCAACATGTCAACCGGGATGAGATAAATTTGGCATTTTTCAACACTTGATAACTGTGATCTCTAGGTAAATACACATCCAGACTGGGAGGGAAAAAATCTAGGATAACACATATAGAGAGTTTACTTTTACTCAATAAATATTTACTAAATACTTGCTATATAAAAGTGTTGAGTGAATAAAAATATAGGACATAATCCCTGCTTCTAAAGGGTATTTATATACATCCATGTACCATATAAAACTAGCACCCACATACACAGACAATACACACAAACACATCATGTGATCAGTGATTGACAGATGATTTTCTAATGGTTACAATATACATGTTTTGCTAATTTTATTTCAGTGAAATTGTGCCACACAGAGAACAAAATTTTAAAAGTACTGCTTTTATCAAAAATGGAAATATCTCAAAATTAAAGAAGATGAAAGAATCTTTTCTTAAATTCTTTTTAATGTTTATTTTTGAGAGACAGACAGGGTGTGAGCGAGAGAGGGGCAGAGAGAGAGAGGGAGACATAGAATCTGAGGCAGGGTCCAGGAGCACAGAGCCTATGTGGGGCTAGAACTCAAGCACCAAGAGATCATGACCTGAGCCAAAGTCGGACACTTAACAGAGTGAGGCACCCAGGTGCTCCAAGAAGAGAAAAGATTCTAAAGAGAGTACTGCTAGCCATTGACACTTTTTAGCCATGTCTTTTTATTTTTGTGATCTGGGGGGAGATTAAAAATACTGAAAAGCATAGAAAAAATAGTCTGAAATCCATTACTCAGAATTCACCTTTATCTTTTTTTATGTTTGCTTTAAAACCTTTAATATACAAAATAAAATATTACAAGTAACCTTGAAATTCTCCTTCTTCACCTCCCTTGATCAATTTCCCTACTCAGAGCAATCCCTGTAATGAATTGGTCTGTATCCTTTGGTATGGTTTGGAGTGTATTTTGTTTAACAATGTGAATGTTATCTGATGTTGACCCTGTTGATTCTTCTTTCTAACTGATAGGTTGCATACAGGATGAATGCCAAAGAGAAACTCCACCTGCTTCAAGGGGGGTGGCGATGATATGTCTAAGGAGAAACCACCATCCTTGCAAGTGATGGTTTACACTGAAAATGAGAATCTGGGGTGTCTGGGTGCCTCAGCTGGTTAAGCATCAGACTCCTGGTTTCAGCTCTGGTCATGATCTCAAGGTTCGTGGTTTGAGCCCCACATCAACCTCCACACTGACAATGCAGAACCTGCTTGGGATTCTCCCTCTCCCCTTTCTGTCTCCCCTCCGCCGCTTGTTCTGTCTTGCAAAATAAATAGATAAAGTTCAAAAAAAACGAAAGAAAAGAAAATGAGAATTTAATGTCAATGAGTTTTGAGAAATGGTTTGCTGAAGGTTTTGGAAAGTAAAGATAATGCCTAGAAAAGAACTCTCAGGTAAACAAAGCCGGACCTATTTCTAAGGCCACTTTTTAGCACCACATCTCTATGCATTTAATGTATCTTCATCATTAGAACACACTTATTTCTTCTCTCCATCAAGAGATCATCATTCGTTCTGTGCAGGCATTTTTCATGCAGTTTGAAAGAAGCTAAATCAATACTTAAGCAAAACAACATATCCAAATACATGTCGATTCCCTCTCACTATAGAACTATGGGTTACTAAGCCCATGCTTACAAAGATAACTAAATGCTGTTTTTATGTTTTACTTATGCTTGCTTAAAATACGCTTCTGCAGACTTTCTGCTTTTGTTTAATGACATGAAACATGAGCACATAATTATAATCATTATCTTTTTTTCAAATTCACTTTTGTTTTTCTAGCAGAGCAATCCCAAATTGATTCCAAGACACAAAAGATATATTTTTAATAAAATCCTATTTTAATGTAGAAAAATATATTCTAGTGATTTGAAAAATTCCAACAGACTCTGATAAAATAACTTAGCACAAGTTCATCTATTTGAGTTTACTGAGGAGAAAAAAAGGAGTTTGCCATCTTGACTATTGTTTATTGAGAGAAACAGAACAGGCGACATAATATATAACATATATTTTAATTAAAACTATTCATAAATAAACTGACCAAGTGGAATAAAGTATGGAGTCTTATTATTTATATCTGTTCAAATATTTTAACACTCCTGTAAATAGTGGAATCATGACATAAATGAAGATTAAAATTAATAGTAAAACATTAATCTGTGATTATATTAAGCCAAATCACATATAAATCTTATACCATATAAGATGCAAGTAAGGCTACATGTTAATTCTTTTTCATAGCTTATCATTTTATTACAATTGATTTGATTCCAAGCTATGTGAAATAAAAATCTGATAATACAAACACTGTTTTTCTTTCTAGTGCAAGCTTTGGGGAGTATAATATATGCAAAAACATATAAATAAAAGCTGTTGAAATCAAGCTAGTCTGGAAAAAAGAATCAGCATTTATTCTTCTGTTAATGGTCCAGTGAAAAAATCTTTTGGAACATGGCTTCTGGATCATGTTGTATAGATTTCAGCCTGGATCTGCCGTATTCAAGAAATGCTTTTGAAATTAACTACAAAGCTTCAAGTCTAATCTTCAGAGATACAATTAGCTCCAAACAAATTGGCAGACTCTTGGAATACAGAAGCCAAGGTAAAAGAGATATCATCCTATAAGAACAGCAAAACTCCTTTTAGTAGTAATGAAAATAAATAATATACAACTGGTGATTATATTACCTTTTTTATGGGGGGGGGTTGCTCTACAAGCACCAAACAATAAAAGATTTAAGAAAACATTTTTTTAAGTAGGTTCCATGCCCAGTGTGGGGCTTGGCCTCATAACCCTGAGGTCAAGAGTCACATGCTCCAGCAACTGAGTCAGCTAGGAACCCCTTAAAATAAAAGACTGTTCGACTGAATTAATTTCTCTATCAGCTATACACCTTGACACCTGCAAGAATCACCAGAAAACCTTGTTCAACATATCTCATACAAACCCACATAACCCAGCACCATCCAAACATTCTGATTTCCTTTTTCTTTATTTTTCTTTAATGTTTATATATTTTTGAGAAACAGAGAGAGACAGAGTATGAGTGGGAAGGGACAGAGAGAGAGGGAAACACAGAATCCGAAGCAGGCTCCAGGTTCCGAGTTGTCAGCACAGAGCCTGACACAGGTTCGAACCCATCAACTGTGAGATCATGACCTGAGCCGAAGTCAGAGGTGCAGTCGACTGAGCCACAGAGACTTCCCAAAAGATTCTGATTTACAGACATGGTGTCATTCCTAGAAATCTACACGTTTAATACAATACACCTTTCCTGGGACTAAATCTTGCAAATCCTCTTCTAGAGGGTAACACTTAAGCTATATTAGACATAGGAATTTAATTACTCTTGGAGAAATGGTATTCTAAATAGAGGCATAATTTAATGGAAATCAATAAAAGTAACCCACTGCCTTTAATTAGTGCCACACAAAACTATACTCACTTCTCTCTTCCCTCTCTCTCTGTCTCCCTTTCTCTTTCTCTCAACAAACCACTAAATGTGAGTTCATTAGGTAGAGGAGGCGGTTATTTCACATCTATACACCTCCAATATCCCACACAATGTGTAGCAAGGGCAGGCACTCAATTAAATGTGTGTTGAAAATGTGGGAAAAATCATTTCCAAGTATTTTCAAGGTTTTATCCCAGTTGCATCAATATTTATAACAAGATTCGCTAAATTATCATCATTCATTATCATGATACTTTGAGAGGCCACAAAAGCTGTCTTCCTACATGACAAGCATCTTACTAGACTAATACAATCATTATGCAATTCTCAAAACTTCCTGAATTAATTCACTGTCACCTAATCCTTAAAAATACTAGTAAAATTTGGCTGTGGATGTACCAAGGATGCAGAGTAATCGATGTGATTCCACTCTGGAATTCTAGAATTAATCTATAATCCGTTGCTTTAGTCTCTAAATGTTGAGCACCAGTGCAGATTCAGAAACCCAAGAAAGAATTAGTGTGGAGAAGGAAGAGAATTTGACCAGTGCTCAAGAGGAAAGAAAAACAGCAACAAGACAGTTTCTAAAACTAGGGTAGGCCTATTTCTGCTGATAGCCTGCTCCAGAGTCCTACATAGTTAAGCTACAACATCAAACTTTTACATAAGGAAATCATATACTTAGGTAATACGAACATATCCTCAGTTGAGAACTGAATTCTGTCGAATACATCATACTAATTCCCAAGGCTTTCAATCACTTTGCTACCAACAAATTGCCTACAAATATATCAAATACCAAATCTAAGGAAGGCATCCTAACTTGGTCATTTCATACCCTTACATGACCCCACAATTGCACATGTAGCAAATATTTTTCAGTACTTACAACAATAAAAGAGAACAATATAGTGAAAATAGCTCTACCATTTGGTAGGCATGTGACTAATAGTAAGTCAAATAACACCTTTTCACCTCATTTTTTTAAACAATAAAAGAAGGACTTTAGTAGTGCATACATCATGTTGTATTATAAGGATCATTGTAAAGTCATCAACAAATGGAAGCTACGATGTATTAAAAACTGAGGTACTAAGAAGTGACTGAAATTATAATGTTAATAAGCTGAAAATGTTGAAGTTGTTATCACCAAGAAATATTACATTACTACATTACTACTACTATTAAATACTGCCTCTGGGGGAAAAATCCAGAATAAAGAAAGTCATCAACAGGGCATAATTTTGTGGAGACTAGAAACATCAGAACTGCTATGACTGTTCCTCTGAACTTGTCCTTCTTCCAATCACCATGTTGAAGACAATTCTCCATAGGTCTTTCGTGTCACATGAACAGAGGAAAGGCGAGCCTCTGCTTTAGAGCATCTTTTCTAGAATGTATAGCAAACAGCCTTGGAAGACAGAGGGAATAATTCCCTGCAGGGTGGAAAACAGAGATATTTTTTCACAGTAAAATAAAAATAATCCTGTAGGGCAAAAGTTAGGGAGGTTTTCTGGTAGGGTCCCTTTTAAACAATTGGGGTTTCCTAAGTCAGGGTTCCTCAGGTGTGACAAATCATAGTATATGCAGTGCCCACTTGGGCTACTCAGCATGGCCTCCATTGGACTTGAGTGCCAGGAGTAACTCATATGAACATGGAGCCCATGCTGTCTGTTGTGCTGGGTATCATCAAGGCCATTGTGTCTGACTCAAGGAGTCTTCTGAATCTCTGAAATTGTGGTCAGATAGCTTGTTAGCTTACAAAAAGGTTAAAAATCTCATTTCTTCACCCACCACATCAGGATGAGTAGGCTTCCATAAATATGTTCATTGACCCATCTCCATTCCTTCCAACTCTCACCACCATTTAACTGATGTCCTATTTATTCTATCCTCAGTTTTTTTTTTTTTTAATGTTTCTCCTGGTGATTCTAATGTACACTAAAGTTTGAGAAGCACTGCTCTAAAATGAAAATTCATAGTATTGTTCAAACAGAAGTTTGTATTATCTTAATAGCAAGCTCTTACAGCTGTGGGAAATAAAACAACAAACTATTTGTTCTAAAGCCCCTTTTTTGACCAAATAAACCTGGTGAGTCAGACATACTGGAGATGAGTATGTGAGGGTGAAGTCCCTACCTGGATACATAACAACTCAGAAGGTTAATCGTGATTTAGAGTTTTACTGCTACTGACTATCATAGCTTCTTAACTTGGAGACAATTAGTGTTAATTTCAAAACAGCTAAAATAATAACAGGAAAAATATTTGCCTTTTTGACAAAATTTGTAAAAAGAATGCATACTATGTTGCAAATGCAATATTAAATGCATATAGAAACTCTAAAACTGTTACTGAATCCTCAAGAAAATGCCCTAAAAATAATGAATTGGCATTAATAAAATTGGACTTTACAACTTACAAAATTTTATCTTCTCTTTTTATATTTCTTCTCTGAAAAGTATCATTGAAACACACTACTTTGTATTTATAGTCTTTATAATTCCTTTCTTCCTCCCACCACCCCGTTCTTGGATACAGGATACTATGTGGGCTCAAACCTTCTTAGTTCTTGGGAGCCCACTAATTAAATTTACAGAATCTTGTGTAGGTTACAGGGTTTTATTTTGTTTTTAATATGGTGATTGCCAAATAAAGCCTCAAGCACAAAAGTTTACACAAGGTAGAAAGAGGAAAATTACTATATCTATAAGAAAATACTCAAATCTTTGTAGGAGTCAGATAATATGAAAGAACTGATAAAGAACACAACCACTTTAAAAAGAAGGAAAAGGGGGGCACCAGGCCAGCTCAGTTGGTGGAGCATGCAACTTTTGATCTCATGGCTGTGAGTTTGAGCCCCATGTTGGGTGGAGAGATTACTTAAAAAAATAAATAAATAAATAAATGAAAGAAAAAGATCTGGAAAGGCCGCTTTTCACTGTCGGGTACTTCGTGTGAGGCTCTGCCTGCCTTTAAATCTAAAAATGTATCAAAGTTCACATGGATTACATCAGTTTATGAAAATGGCAAAAACACAATTTAGTTGAATATGATGCAAACTGATGTAATAAAAAATGGGTAACAGATGAAAAGTACCTTTGAAATTTATTTTTTGGTACTTTATTTCTACTTTTTTTGTTTTTTTCTTTTTAAGAAAGAACAGAAGGGGAACATAAAGATTCAGCTCTTCAAAGGCCATAACAAGAGACAAGAGTATATATAAATACATACAACAAAAAAAACCACGTACATTTATAATTTGCCATTAGTTTCATATACACATACATAGAAGTTCATATATGTAACAACAAAGTGAGAAAAAAAAGATTAGTAGAAAGGGCAGATGAAGAAGTTTACCAAATTTATTTTGCTATCCTATAGTGGAAACTAATTTAAAAGGTTTATCCTCTTAGTAAAGTATCATTTCCTTTTGCATATATCATTTATGTTTCAACATTTGATAATCCCTAATGTGTTTACCACTGTATTTTCCTTCCCATAATTTAAGAGTTTTGAAACAGATGGATTTATGAACTTTTCAAGTCAACTCAAAGACAGACATCCACTACGCCGCACTGCCCCTGCACTACTCTTTAAACAGATAATTAATGAAGGCCGTGCGTATACTACGCATACATTTCAATGACCAGTAAATGAGATAACATCTTAATGTTACATGATAACTCAAAATATTACATAAAGTGCTCCCTCAGCTATTCTGAATATAATTCTGAAGTCAGTTTTCATTTTTAGTTAAAATCGTGTGCGAGGCTTGTTTAAAAAGAATTCAGGAAGCCATAAAACATGTATTGATTTTTTAAAGTAAGGCACAAATTATTTAATTTCTCTGCTCTTCTGTCCTTCATCTGTAAAACAAGAGATAATAATACCCATCTCACAGAATTGCTTAAGGATTTCATGATTTTGCCAAGCAAACACAGCAGTGACATCTTAGTCAACATTGGCTATTTTTTTTAATGTTTATTTATTTTGAGAGAGAGAGAGAGAGACAGAGAGAGAGAGAAAGAGAGAGAGAGAAAGAGAGAGAGAAAGAGAGAGAGAGAAAGAGAGAGAGAGAGAGAGAGAGAGAGAGAGAGAGAGAGAGATGAGCAGGAGAGGGAGAGAGAGAATCCCGACCAGGCTCCACACTGTCAGTGTAGAGCCCAACACGAGGCT
The DNA here is from genome assembly GCF_018350195.1 of Panthera tigris. Classification (NCBI taxonomy): domain Eukaryota; kingdom Metazoa; phylum Chordata; class Mammalia; order Carnivora; family Felidae; genus Panthera; species Panthera tigris. The sequence continues at coordinate 85,677,290 of NC_056661.1, forward strand.
CAATCCCATGAACCATGAGAGCATGACATGAGCCGAAACCAAGAGTCAGATGCTTAAAGGACTGAGCCATCCAGGTGCCCCTCAACATGAGCTATTCTGAATCAAGAAGGGAATAAGAAGTTCCTTTATGATACTGAAGGTTATAATCAAACAGGTGTAAATCACTATGGTCCACAACACTGCAGTGACCCAAGATCCTGTCAGATTATATCGGCTTCAGCTACCTTCCATCCTTTTAATTTTACCACAGTGATGTGCCCTCTCCAGATCTCTTCCTCCCACTAACCCTCCCTTTGAATCTTATTATATCAAAGGAGATGCGTTGCCTTTACCTCTGGCGACACTTCGGTTGTAAATAATTGATCATTCTTGCCATGTTATCTTAATTTATTTTCTTTTTTAAATAATTTACCTTTGAGCTTAATTAATTCTCACAGGCTTTCAATTTGGTGAGTGGGTGGGGTTAAAAAATGTGATCTTAGTAGGCAAATTTTCTGTTTTGCTAATGTTGCTATGGAAATACTCTCCCCCCCCGCCCATTTTTGTTAATACATTGGGAGTGAATGTAGCACACTCTGTGGTGAATAAAGGTGTGTACTGTGTGTTCCCTCCTGACTTGTATAATTTTTCCTCCTAAGACTTGGAAAATCACTATGATGTGTAAATCAGTGAATCAAATTGGTAAAATATAAAATTTATTAGCTTATTAAATATCAAACATCACCCACTGCAAATTTGAAAACAATAATGCCATTCCTGATTCCTCCTTTTCTAGAGAATGTGCTTTTTGACTTGCTGTAAAATATCCAATACTTCCTTAGCTTTCGCTTTAACTTGAGGAATACTGTTATTACTTCTCCATATTCTCGAGTTTTTGTTTGTTTTCTTTTGGGTTTTTTTTGGGGGGGGGTGGTTGAGAGAGAGACAGCAAGAGTGAGTGTGAGAGGGACAGAGAGAGCAGAAGAGAGAGAATCCCAAGCAGTCTCTGCACTGTCAGTGCAGAGCCCGATGCTGGGCTTGAACCCCTGAAACGTGAGATCGTGACCTGAGCTGAAACCAAGAGTCCGTCACTTAAGTGACTGAACCACCCAGGCACCCCTCTCAAATGGGTCTTTAATGATCTCAGTAAAAAGCTTCCAGTAACTGACATTATCAAAATCCTCTTAATAATTTGCACACTATTATTTCATAACTTTCTGTTCATACTTCATAGATAGGAACTTCCAAGAAGTGACAAAATTTTAAACCCTTGACTCTCAAGTGGAAAGTTCAAAAGTCTTTTTTTTTCCTAACAAAAATTAAAATTGTATATTCATTACACATTGCCCATGATATGCTATTAAGAATAATGATGATTAAAATGTATGTCACTTTTTACAATTTATTAACTTTCTTTTACAGGTGAGATTTCAGTTGACCATTATAATGAGATCTAAATAACAGTAAGGGATGACATCTTTTCAATACTTACTCTTTGCCAAGGAACTTAGAGAAATTATCCCATTTCTTTCCTACAAACTGGGTAAACGTTCGTCTTATCGAAGAGTAAACAGACTTCAGAGAGCCAGAAATGTAGGTCTAACTCTCTAAAGTCTGTCCACTCATCTGTAAATGAAGCTAGTGATAGTAGTAAGTTTGTAAGAAAGATAGATGGGATAATTCCTATAAAGGGCATGGCAAAGTGGTGAGGAGCAGGCATTTGAATAGACCTTTTCCAGAGTCCCTGCCCTTATCCCACCGGATGAAAGAAGTTTTACAACTTGCTCTCAACATAGTTTGTCTTCACAGAAGATATACTATAAACAATGAGTAATTATTTTCTTCTGAATCCCTATACAGTGGAGAGAACAGATATATATTCTTTTAAAAGGTTATTTTTGAGAGAGAGCATGAGTGACGGGGAGAGGCCAAGAGAGGGGGAGAGGGAGGATCCCAAACAGGCTCCATGAAGACAGCAGACAACCAGCCAGAAGCAGGGCTTGAACTCACTAACCCGGAGATCATGACCTGAGCTGAAGTCGGTCGCTTAAGCCAGTGAGCCATCCAAGCGCCCCTAAATCAGATTATGTATTAAACAAACAATTAAGCACTTGATTTTTTTTTTGTTCATTTTCTAAATTAGTAGCATCCTTTTACATCTGATTTTATTTTTCTCCCCCCATTCCCTGCACTCCACTGCCTTGCTGTAGCATTCACAGGCTAGGAAAACAGGCCAAATAAGATAAAGCTGTGTAGCTAAAAATTAGAAAACATTATCCACCCTGAGAACTCAAAAGTGGCTGTCAGTAAAAATGACTATCAACAGTGGAACAAAGAATCAGATCAAAACAAATAAAAAATACTCTGGAGGTAGGATTTTCTCCTCTGAAACTTTACTGGCTCTTAATCCTTCCAGAAAGGTCTATGATACCTATGATTAAGAAGGTAAGGGAAAGGGAAGGACTGTATTTAGTTTGGATACATAAACTGTATGCACCCTGGCAACATTCGTATGGGCAGATGTGATGTTTCTGCAGAATTTATTACCCAAAATACTTCGGAGTTTTCAGGAATATAATTTACCCTAAAGAAAGGGAAAATAGACAAAAACACATTTGCTGTAAGAAGGGAAGGCTTTATTTGGGAAAGGAGGAAAAGGTTAATGCTGAATGAAGCCTCTAACTGATTTTATCCCAGACCCCCATGACTCTGGAAAACAAATACTAAAAATCATTTCACCAAAATCTCTGTAAGAGACTAAAAGCACAAAGCAGTGTAACTTTGATGTACATTAAGAGCAAAGCAAAATGAAGGGTGCAGGGTACTTCCTGTCACTGGTAATACTGAGGTGTTCGCAACCCACAGTAGGTTCAGAAGTTTATTAGCAGAGATAGGTTATTATCACACCCATGGGGCGCCTGGCTGGCTCAATAGGTAGAGCATGTGACTACGGACCTCAGAGTCATGAGTTCAAGCCCCACACTGTGTATAGAGATTACTTAAAAATTAAATCTCAAAAAAGATTTCATGAAACCAGCAATACGTATAGATGAGAATCATTTCATGAGAGAAGGTCATCAGAGACCTTCATCAGAGAAGGTCAAAAATAACCTATACATATATAGGTAAACATAATAAGAAACAAAAATGGCAACAGTAAAGATGTCTGAGGAAATAGCTTAGAGCCATCAACAAATTAAAATCGAATTAGTCAATCAAACATAGCAAAGTATTTGCTATGATCACATACTTTCTATGAGTAAAACTTGATTTGAGGAGCTTTGTAGAATGCTGTGATACCTGTAAACTAAATTGCATGCCCAGATCATCGAATATTATCATCTAACAGGAGCAAATGCCAAAAGGAAAAAAGTATAAAACAGAAGAGAAGTATACTCAGAGAATATTAGTTTTGATTAGATGGACTTGTAAAGAAGGAAGGAAGCAAAATAGGAATTTAGCAGAGAGGAAGAAAATGTTATCTGGTGGGTAAAACAGAGAAAACAAAATATGGTGTTCATATTTAAGGCATATTGTTTGGCTTATTGAATGCCAAATAAATTGATACAGCACAAATTTGTCTCAGCAAATAAGATAATATGCTGTTGAAAAGTATCACTGGTAGGAATGTGTTATAGGATCTACTTTCTTAATAACAGTAAAGAAAATTAGGTTTTGGGGCGCCTGGGTGGCTCAGTCGGTTGAGCGTCCGACTTCAGCTCAGGTCACAATCTCACGGACCGTGAGTTCGAGCCCCGCCTCAGGCTCTGGGCTGATGGCTCAGAGCCTGGAGCCTGCTTCCAGTCTCTGTCTCTCTCTGCCCCTCCCCCGTTCATGCTCTGTCTCTCTCTGTCTCAAAAATAAATAAACGTTAAAAAAAAAAAAAAATTAAAAAAAAAAGAAAAAAAAAAGAAAATTAGGTTTTTAGGAATCCACCGATTTCACCACTATCAAAGAAATATCGGGCCTACAGAGGTCTGGTCTTTTATTTAATATATAAGCCAAATATTAATGAGGTTATTTAACAGTTAAGCAGAGTAAAGAGACTCTTGAATGGAACTCCAGAAAGATACGGTGGGCTGTATTTGTGCCTAAATTCTCCCCTGCTGGGCCAAGAGAGCAAAAAATTTTCTCCATCCAAGACGCACTAGGTTGGCCCAGACATACACTACCCATTCCAAAAGTGCTTTTAAGTTGAAATATCCTTGGGAAGAATCACCACGAGTTTCCTCGGCATGGAATTAGTACAGATTAATTTATACCAGTTTTAGATAGAAGGATGGATACCAGAAAACAGGAAATGTCACAAAGATTTAAAAGCAAAGGAGAACCAAAGGATTATTTTTGAATAAGAGGTGTCATCGGATTACTGCCTATGTGCTTAAAGGTTCCAAGCAGCGGATCCTGGAGAGTAATGGAAGAATACAGAACCTAACTTGATTCTTACAGAAAAGCATACAGGAGGGAGAACTCATGCAAAAAAGCCTTCTGTAGCCAAACTTAACTTTCATTCATGGAGTTTTATCGAGCTTCTCTCAGGTCAGCTGCTGGAAATACATACACAAATAAAGAGTAGTAGCTGCATTAGGGCTACCCCGAGGGACAGACATAAGTTTTGCTTTAGGGAGAATTTAAACAATTTTTAAAATCGTGGGTGAATTAAAAGTCTACACTAAATAAGTGGAACAATAGTAGTCACAGACTTTATTACAGATATACTTCAAAGATAAGCAACTTAGAATGAATTTATCATTTGAAATAATTAGCTAACCGTACCTTGCCTAGGGGAAAAAAAAAAAAAAATCCCCTCTTGAGTTTGCGATCAAACAGTATAGTGTCCGATCATGGGATATTGCCATTCTGGGGACTCTTTAGGGAATGCTTTTGTAGATGCAGAGAAACAAAATTTTGCAACTGAAAGTAACCATGTTAGAAGCCGAGATATTGTTATTCACATCCACAGAATCATCTCCACAGCAAGATTGTACTGCTGTTGTTCTATGCATGAAGAACTTAGTTTACCAATTAGTTTTTCTTTATCCTGAATGTAAGTCAGTGTTTAATTGCTTCATATCCATAATTGCATTAACTGTGAATAAATTGTTTTAAATAAAAAAAAAATTGTTGTATGGCACAAAGGAGATGAATTACTAAAAGACAGTAGCAATCCTCTGCTCTCAATCAAACATGCAGGAAAGCATGGCCACCTAATGAGGATTCAGCTTCATTAACTTCCCTCCAATCTCATCTGTAATATACAAGACCACCAGATAATCAGTTTTCAGAAAGATAAATTTAATCAACCCAATAGTGTGTGGATTTGTTTACCCCACCGACACACTCTCTACTTTCCTAAGTGCAATCTCAGGGTCTCCTCAAACCCTAATACCGTCCTTTTAAAACAGTCTCTGATAGGGCTATGGACTGTTTGTTTTTTTTTGTTTAATATTTTCCTTTTTCTTTTTAATTTTTCTAATGTTTATTTATTTTGTGAAAGAGACAGGGAGAGAGGGGGAGAGAGAGAGAGAGAGAGAGAGAGAGAGAGACTGTGTGTGTGTGTGTGTGTGTGTGTGTGTATGTGTGTGAGTGAGTGGGGGAAGGGGCAGAGAGACAGGGAGACACAGAATCTGAAGCAGGTTCCAGGCTCTGAGCTATCAGCACAGAGCCCAACATGGGGCTTGAACCCACAAACTGTGAGATCATGACCTGAGCCGAAGTCGGACACTTAACCAACTGAGCCACCCAAGTGCCCCATGTTTTCAATTGAAAATAAAGGAATTTTCCCAATCACCTTAAATCCACCACCATTTTCTCCAGGCATTATGAAAAAAAAAAATCAAGTCATAAAATCATATGCTGTTAAAAATTAGAGAAGGGACCTTTGACATCACGGAGTCTCACTTTGCATAATGACAAAATAGATAATATAAAGGACCAGTCTTTTGGGGCAGTGAAAAGTCAGCAAGGGCAACCCCAAAATATTTTTGTTAGGAAGGAAGGCGTGCTATGGAGTGATACTATGAAATGACAAAATGTATCCCATTGCATTTACATCACATTGCATAAATAATTCACATTTAGTAAGTACAATGGTAATGAGGGCAAGAATAAACACTATGCTCATTAAGATGAAGGCTTTATGTACAGCCTCAACAAATCTATGATCTATAATGATCTTTTCTTTCTTCTTCCTGATCTCTATATGATCCCATTAATATACAATTATTAAGAATTTGTAAAGGGAAATCTGAGATCTAAGGGGTCATAAAATTATTAATTTGTCTCAATCATTATTAGAAAATATGTACTAGCACCCTTATAGACAGTATATTTTAACTTTTAAGACATATTTTTGCATCTATTCAATGGAGGATTCTCCCATGTATATTTATTTAAGTATTTTTATAATTTATTTTCAGTCTGGGAAATAATTTTCCAAAAGCTATTAGTGTAAAAGACTTTCCAATATTAGCTTTCTGATAAAAGCTTTGAGAGGTTCTAAAGCAATCTGGATTTATCGAGCTGCTCTTCAGCAAAAAGGTGTTTAATTAGGTTGTCTCACACTTCTCTAAATCTGAAAACCTAATCACCACCTACAAACTCAAAGAACACAGGCAAGTTGCTTTGAATATATAAAACCTTTGGTTTTTCCTTCCACTCAATTCCACCTTCTATCTGGCAAAACTTTGAATATAAAAAGTATTTTGTATTTTTTTAATCAAAGAAAAAGTTATACATAAAAAAAGTCAAAGTCACAACATGAAAACACCCAAATAATTTTTCTTCTCTTATTAAGGAGACGTGTGTGTGTGTGTGTGTGTGTGTGTGTGTGTGCCTATGTGCGTGTATGTGTGTGCGTGCGTGTATGTATAATAAACTTCAAGCACAAATGGGTATTTGAAAGCAGCAAATCAAAAGACAGGAACAAAGAAAAGTAAAGAAAATGGAAAAACTGAATTACAGTATTAATGGATATATTTCAAAGGAACAAGCTGTAATATACCAGCTTAGAAATGTTTTTCTCTCAATTAGGACTCACATTCATCTTAAAAATTCAAAGAAAGATCATCACAACGTACTGAGAGTTTAAGCCCCAGGCCCCTAAACAAAAATCTCACCACATACTATGGGTACTATGAGTAACATATTTTTTTTAAACATGTTTTTAGGTGCTAGCTTTTAATTGATATATAACATGCAATGCAACATTAGTTTCAGATATACAACATAATGATTCAACGATTCAATATATGACTTAGAGCTCAACACGGCAAGTGTAGTCACCATCACCAAATGTCACTATAATCTCATTGGCTGTATACACTTATTACTTCAGGTAACTTCTTAAAGTCATACTTTCTGAAATGTATGCATTTGAAAAAATATTTGACTCATTTTTTAAAGCTTATTTATTTTAAAAGAGAGAGAGTGTGAGCATGGGAAGGCCAGAGGGAGAAGAAGAGAGAAAATCCCAAACAGGCTCTGTGCTGTCAGTGTGGAGCCCAATGTGGGGCTGGATCCCAGCAACCTTGTGATCATGGCCAGAGCCATCATGAGCCGAAACCAAAAGTCATGGATGCCTAACCAATTGAGCCACCCAGGAAACCCGGAAAAAAAGGTTACACTCTTGACTGTATCTCTCCACTAACCTCTTTAAGCACCAAGATACAGCTCCTGCCCTGAAGAATTTTACAACTTAATGTAGAGAAACAGAGAAGAAAACTTAAAAAAGAGGATGACTAATGCAGTGTCCTAAAGTCACTGAATATTCAAGGGGATTCCAAAGAAGAAAATAAGGGAAATATGCCATTTAACCATGAAGTACTGAGTGCCAAGCATCGTGCTAGGTAATTTCACAATAACCCTATCAACAGGAATTATTATCACTGTATTCAAGGTATAGAAATCCTATTTTATTTTTTTTAATGTTTATTTCTGAGACAGAGAGAGACAGAGCATGAGTAGGGGAGGGGCAGAGAGAGAGAAGGAGACACAGAATCAGAAGCAGGCTCCAGGCTCTGAGCTGTCAGCACAGAGCCTGACACAGGGCTTGAACTTACGAACTGTGAGATCATGACCTGAGCCGAAGTCGGTCGCTCAACCGACTGAGCCACCCAGGTGCCCCTAGAAACCCTTTTTAGAACTCACCCAAGGTCACCTAGCTAATTAAAACAAGAACTCAACGGGGGCACCTGGGTGGCTGAGTCGGTTGAGCGTCCGACTTTGGCTCAGGTCATGATCTCACATTCTGTGAGTTCAAGCCCTGCGTTGGGCTCTGTGCTGACAGCTCAGAGCCTGGAGCCTGTTTCCGATTCTGTGTCTCCCTCTCTCTCTCTCTGACCCTACCTCATTCATGCTCTGTTTCTCTCTCTGTCTCAAAAATAAATAAACGTTTAAAAAAAATTAAAAAAAAACAAGAACTAAATAAAGTGAAAAATAAAGTGAATCTCTAAAGATGGAGAAACAATTCAGAAATGAAGGTCTGGGTGGTGTGTGGCCCACAGAAAAGAGAGATAAAGACGTGATTTCAATTTCTCAGTCTAAACGGAATGTGGGGACTGCATAGGGACGAAGCAGAGAAAAGAGAGCTGGCATTGCAGAAAATTATTCCTGCAAATAACGAACTCCTTCTAAGGAGACTAAATCCTGTGAAATAGACGTCCACTATATTCAGCTGTGCTTCTAGCTGGGTTTATGTTTACCAGCTTGGGAATCAAACTTAGGCACATGGAATCACTGTTCATTAAGGGAAAATGTGATTACCAAAGAGGCAGTTCTACAGGGTGTGAGGAAGGGAAGAAAAAAAGGCACTTCAAGGTGTGCTATGTAACGGAGAATAGACGGAATGAGAACAGTGACAATTACATAATTTGGGATAGTCAAAAAGACTTTTTAAATAACTGGGAAGCTTAATTCTCAGTTTAGTGTTATTTTTGTAACAGATTTAAATCCCTTTCCTAACTTTTCCCTGAAATCTTTAGTATGACGCTCATGATCACTTTGGGAAATCGAAGAAATGTGTTTAGTTTATTTGAGGCCACAGGCACGTAAGAAAGAGACTACATTTGTGGAAGCAGAGCACAGTTCAATACAAAAATGACATTGCTATTTTGTAAAAACACAAAAATACTGAGACCGGGCTTTTTGAGGGAAACATTAAATGTTCAGCTTTGGATTTTGAGGTGCATATAGCAGCTGGGAATCTGGGTAGAGATTTCAATGTTAGTGGATGGGGAACTGGAGCTCAAAAACACCTAAGTTATTGACTTGATAGTCATCTTCTTACGTCTGGAAATTTTAAATGTGATCATTGAAAGAGAATGGCAAGGAGAATCAAGGCCAATCCTTGAGAAACATATTTGTTAGGCAGAAGGATCAATAAAACCAGTACAGGAAAACAAGAGCAAACATTTAAAATACTTCGGAGTCGGTTCCATAATGCACATGCAATTACATTTCGGATAATAATAGTAGTAATAATAATAATAATAATAGAGGTAAAAATTACAAAAAATTACAAACTAATAAAAATAATGCGGTTAAGTATTAAATCCATTCCCTTTGGCTGAGAGTTAACGATCTAGTAGATTTTCCTATGCTCTCTATTCAATACTCTCCATTGTTTCTATATTTTCTACGGAGATTTTCAAATGTTAATAACTGGAGCAGTAATTCATTTTTTTAAAATTTATTATAACATATGCCTTAAATACTATGCACGCACAACACACACCATATATCTGTCTCGATACTTTAGAAATTGGTTCCAGGAAGTATTACTTTCTTATACAGTCGCAAATAACCCTGGCCTACACAGAAAACATTAATATTTCAGTCATAATTTCCTTAAAACAACAAAAAGTTGTTTTATCAAGGTCACCTTCAAATCATCAGTTAAACTCTAAGCAGCTTCCATCTGTTCTAATTCCTAATTCCCTTTATCTGATGCTTTTTTCTGCCAAACTATACTGGTGAGCAACATGCTGATCTCAAAGGATGTACAAATACATAATCTAGGGCTTTACAGCTAGATATGTGTAGAAAAATACGTTTTACATGGCCTTGAACACTTCACAATCCAGAATGGTAAACAAGGTCAAACATTCAAAAGAAATGCTTAAAGACTATTAACATTAGACACAGCTGGAAATATTTCTGAAGTAACTTAAAACAGTACACATTAAAACATTATCTGGGGTCTTTTTGGATGACTAGTGGCCATATGACAATAGAAAATTAACCTCTTCTACCATGTGTGTCCAAAATGATCCTGGGCAAACTGACAAATATCTGGGATATTTTAGCGGTCTTTGGAATTAACAATAATTGCTTTCGTTGTAGTTTGCCAAATCTTCTGAGATGTGTGAGTTTGTGGGGGTATTTTTAAGTCTAAAAAGATTTATCATGCACAAGATAAATGTCTCATTTATGTAGTGTATTAAAAAATCAATCTAAGCAAAACCTGCATGTCTGAGCATGTCTCAATCTTTAGAAGTTCATGCAACATTGAAGTAAGTATAGCAAAGTTAATGCACTGAATTTCATAGTTTTCTAAATTGTGGCAATGTTTTGGAAACTTCAAATGCTTGAGGTTTTAATCCTTCCCTGAATTCCACCCAAAACTTGAAGGCAGTGTATTATTAAAAGCAAATGTATTTAACAAGCTAGTTAGGAGGCACCTGGGTGGCTTAGTCAGTTAAGTGTCTGACTTCAGCTCAGTTCATAATCTCACGGTTCACAAGTTCGAGCTCTGCTGTGGGCTCTCTGCTGTCAGCACAGAGCCTGCTTTGGATTCTCTGCCTCCCTCCCTCCCCCCGCCACCTAAATAAATAAATAAACCTAAAAATATTAAATATATATATATATATTTTTTTTAAAGGCAAAGTAGCTAGATACGACACTTGATATGTTTTAACTATATCTTTGATTAGCTGCTCTATAACCTGAAAATCCATTTGGTGGTCCCAAACGAAATCTAATAACATTTATAAATGCTTTCAAAATATTCCCTTTATCTATTAGGGCTATTTTATTTACTTTACAGTGTTTTAAAAAATATTGTATCTGTATACTGCTTTCAGAGTAGACTGTAATCTGACTAAAACAATTTTGGCATCAAAATCAGAAGATTACATTGTTTTGTAGCAAATCCCCTTAAATGAGGAAGTTTCTGTTAAATTTCTCAAACTTATCAACCTATTAAGATTTCAAGTAGCTGCTAAAAGCCCTCCATATCTCCACATGAGTTGGCACCACACACTGGAAGAATCCAGACTGTTCTCTCGGGAGCTGCCCAGTAAAGCTGGGCATTGGTTCCTGTGAACGACCTCCAGCTGAGACAGCCTGCCAGAAGTGGTTCTGGTAGTCATGTCATGGCAAGAGAGCTCCTGTAATTGTCTCAACTCAGTCCTTCAAGATGACAAACTTCATTATGTTCTGCGCCCAAATCACTAATAACGGTAAGCCCCTGTAAGTTCATTCAGGGTTAGGAAAAATAGGTTCCTAGGCTGGAACAGCAAAAACTGAACATTTTCTTCCCTCAGTGATTTGTATGGATGGGTATGTATGCATATGAAAGTACCATACAAGGGCTGAGGTATTTACACGGTGGCTCTCACACTCATTTTTCCCTAAATCGTTCTTTTGTTCTTTTTGTTTTAATCAATTATAGCCAGTAAGCTAAAGTCAAAGCAGACACATTAGAAATCTTAATGAGAAAAGAGAGCAAACAAAACCACATCGCATTTTTATTTGTATTTATTATGTCTTAATGAAGTATTATTTCTGAGAATATTTGCAGATGTGGGGAAATAGCGTCAGTAACAACGTTTGGCAAGGATCAGATCTGGGAGAAGAGAGAGTAGAAAGACAGTAAAATCTGTAAGGAAGGAAAGCAACATCTCTAATGAAAAGGAACTCTCAAGTGTATTCTATAATGAGATAAGAGAGTGAAAATACTTGATGGACTAAGGGTGAGCAGTATGGTACTTTTACATCTCTGCAGCACAAGGATACAGTGAGAGAGAGACAGAGACAGCACCTGCTCAAGAGACAGCTTCCAAGTAGTCAAATGAAGGTAATCAAAATAGACACAGGCAACAATCTGAATTCCACCTCTTGCATAAAGTATTTTATCTGCAATTTTTTAAAAATTTCCCACTAGTTAACTACCCTCAAAGTAGTTTTTTTCACATCTGTATATCTCAGTTTAATGATAACATGCATTATCAATTAATTTTCATTTATAAAATTATTTGAGTCTATTAAAGAAACTGCAACCCGGGTCAGGGATGCAGCTACAAACGGGATTCACATAGTCTTGTAAGAAAGATAAATAAGGGCACCAGGTTGATAGGTGATTGGATGGAAGTGAATGGGGTGCCGTAAGAACATATAAGGGAACACGTAATGGAAAATGGGGTGGGGTGTGACATTATGGGAAGCTCCATTGGGAACATGATTCCTGAACTGCGTCTTAAGATCAAATAGAAGTCAGTCTAGTCAGGAAGGTGATGAAGGCTGTTCAAAGGATTTTGATAAGGCATAGAGCTTAGGATTGGAGGGCTGGTGATTAAAGATGAAGCTAGATAAAAAGAGAAGAAATTTTTAAAGATCTTGCTTGTTACCAGAAATGGATTTTCTTTTTTTAATAAGTCTGTAGGACACTGTAGGTGCAAGTAGCTGCCTTTCTTCCTTGCAATGTCCCATCTCCTTTCCCTGACCCAGGAATGTTATCTCTTCCACATTTTATAATTTTCTCATCACTTTCTGGAAAGAAAGAAAGAAAGAAAGAAAGAAAGAAAGAAAGAAAGAAAGAAAGAAAGAAAGAAAGAAAGAAAGAAGGAAGGAAGGAGAGGGAGGGAGGGAGGGAGGGAGAAAGAAAAAGAAAAAGAAAAAGAAAAAGAAAAAGAAAAAGAAAAAGAAAAAGGAAAAGAAAAGAAAAGAAAAGAAAAGAAAAGAAAAGAAAAGAAAAGAAAAAAGAAAAGAGAAGAAAAAAGAAAACAAACAAACCTCTGGCTTAATGAAATCTCTGTCAATCGAACTTTTCAATCCTTTTCCTTGTGGATTGTCTTGACTCAGGCATGGAAACTTGCAGAATAACTCACACTGTTTTTTATCAGGCTTTATACCTTCCCTCTCCAACCTGCTACAACCTTTATTAGTTGGCACAGGGGAAGGAGAGATAATGGCACAAAGGATCTTCCTTGGTTGCAAAGGTTACAATCCACTGTCAGTGGGTGTGAAGGAATCCTGTGCTAACTCTACTACCTGGGAAGCCTTAGCAGCTCCACGTTAATTCTCTCACTGGAGATTTCTAAATGCAGTCACCTAGAAATGGTGACTCCTTACCCAGCTAGCCAGTGAACCTATCCATCCAATAGCCTAGCACTTTCAGTTGGGACATCTTGACTCCTAGTGGGATCCTCTTTGCTTTTTATTAACTAGCCTCAAGGTGTGAGATTAGCAAAAGTTAAAACTACATTGGGGAGTTATTCTGCAAATCGTACACACACAGTCTAATATCTCTCTTTAGAATAGGGATGCTTGGCACTCACAATCCTCTGCTTGGGGCCTAGCCAAAACTTCCAGACAGGAACAGTCTCTTGTTAACAAGAAGTTTAATATGCTATGAAGTTTGGGTTTTATCATAAAGGCCCCTGAAACACTCTATGATGGATGCTGGAAAGATAGAACAGACATAGGGATTCCTATTGAATAGTTACAGCACTAATACAAAAGGAATACAATTGCGAGATCCCCCACTCCACCAGGGACATTAGGAATGGTGATGGGAAACAGATTCAAGAAGCAGAAAGGAATTAAATTGTACACCTGAAACTAATATTACACCGTATGGTAACTGGAATTTAGAAAGAAAGAAAAGAAAGAAAGAAAGAAAGAAAGAAAGAAAGAAAGAAAGAAAGAGAAAAGAGAAAGGAAGTAGAATTGAGAATTGGGCCTATATGACCTAATGATAGTGTGTGTGTGTGTGTGTGTGTGTGTGTGTGTGTGTGTGTGTGTGTGTGAGTGCCTCATTAGTTGGTCTATTTGTAGATTTGTTTGCCTTAAAGAAAGAGCAAGAGAAAACAGGAGTGGCTGATGGAGGGGAGCAAAGTCATTGAAAAGTGGGGAAAGACATCCAAATAACAAGAGAAGATTGTTGGACTTGAACAAAGTAGTGTCCAATTTACCTGAGTCAGAAACAAAGGAGATGGATGAAGACGGTTGCTAATGAGAACAGGATGGGCAGAGAAATTGAGGAGGTTCCCACCTGACATCCTCTATTGGATCTCTGAATGAGCAGAGGTCAGTTGTTTCCAAGTAAAGAAGGACAGGCAGAGTGGGAAGAAACTAGTACAGTTTTGAAATAATACTTTCTTTGGAGAAGTTAGTGAAGGCATCATATAGGGATAAGTAACATAGATTGTATATTCTTTGATAATTTTTCGAGGAAAAGATCCTTTTCTTATGTGAGTTGAAGAAAGGCAAAGTATTGCATAAAAACAAATCAATGAAAACTGGTGGCTACTTGAAGTATTTAGCTACCATATACATGATTTGGTTATTACAGCACAGAAAAAAAGTTGCTTCGTTAGAGATTAAAATTTACATAAAGATTAATCTTTATTAAAGATTATTTAGTGAAAAACATGGTGTGGCAGGGTACAATAATTGGGGATGCTCAAAGAGAATATCTAAAGTGTAAAGGTAATCCATTAGATGAATAGAAATGGGATACTTAAATTTTTACCTTATCCATGGTTTCCTAATATATCTGATATTTTAGGGGCTTCAGAATACATTATAAAATAAGCTGATTTTTATAATTCAAGGATATTAGAATGTTTAAAATCACGTATGTGCTACAACTCTGTAAACCATAAATCACAATATAAATGTAGGGCATTCTGCAAAGACTTGACTTTAAAGGCATATAATTTACAAATATATGAGGCAGAATAATGATCTAAAAGTGTTCCTTTTATTGTGTGGTAAAATCACTTTTGATGCACTGTGGTATGTTCCAAGCACTTAAGAAACCTAATGGCTTTGTCAGACCTGGTCATTCTTCACAAATCCTGTTGTTAACATGGATGTGACATCGACATGAGACAGACAAGTTAGAAACCATTTTTCAGAAGAACGAAACATTCAATTTTAATTACTTTTAACATAATATGCACAAAACTAAGATTTAAGAAGAACATGAAGTTACCTCTTTTATCCTTCTGATAGTTCTTTAAAAATCTATCTACCTACTACCGTGTGATTCCAGCTACATTGTAACTTAGCTTGTTATCTTAATGTCACTAAGGTCTATGGGGAATTTTATATATAGTATGTAATAAATTGTACAGATATATATGTAAATATGTAATAAGATATAAAAATAAATATATAAATATATATATTTGTAATAAAGGGAAAGCCCTTTTCTCTCACATATTGAAAAAAACTTTAGCTAAACATCAGAGTCTGGACCGAAAGCCAAGTACAGAGGGAGGAATCCCAGTCACTGTCCTTAGTGAGCTCACTGCCCTTTGGGCATCTCATTCATTTCCCTGCCCCCCGGTACAAAGCATCAACAAGTGGATATTACATGCTGTAAATCAAGCACCATGCTAAGCACTTCAGAGGCCTGATCTTTTGGGACCAGCACAACCACTCCACCAGTAGGTACCAGTAAGACCCCCATTTTACAAATGAGAAAACCAAAACCCAGGGAGGTTAATTACCTAGAGAAGCAGGATAGGAGGGGTATGTCAGTGGGGTACAAGAATACTACAGCTAACCTTGGCTCTGCCAGAAATACTCTGTGTGAACCTGGTCAAGTCCTTTCCTCCCCCTGGGCGTCAGCATTTCCACCCACAAAACGAACACATGTAGCACTACTAATGAGAAGGCTCTAAGACAGTGGCTCCCAAGTGCCACTGCTCATTAGAAATACCTGGGAGTACCAAATGTCTTGATACCATAGGTGGATCCCAGACCAGTGAAATCAGAAAGTCTAGAGAGTGGGAACCAGGCAGTGGTGTTACGTAGAACTTTGAACAATTCTGTGTTATGATCTAGCTTGGTATGAGACTGGGAAAAGGAGCTGGTTCCTTCTATTTGCATTCAGTTCAATCAAAAAGACATTTGGGACTGAAAATATATTATTAAAAAAAAAAAAAAAAAAGGCACATTCCCTTGCTCTCTGGATTGCCATCCAGGAAAGAAAATGGATTTTAGAAAGGAAACCTAACAAAAGTTTAATCCTCTGCTGCCCCAGAGAAACAGTTTTTGATCTTCCCTTTTATTCAAAACTAATGAGACACAATTTTCATAGGCTTTGCGAGGAGGTTTACTTAATGCCTTGAATTGGGATCAAGATCATTTCTTCTCATTTCTTCATACTCACAAGGAAGAGCTTGGATTTCCCTTGCCTCTGTCTTAATAGAAGTACCAAAATGCAGGGGTGCTTGGGTGGTTCAGTCACTTAAGCATCCGACTTTGGCTTAGTCATGATCTCATGGTTTGTTTGTGAGACCTACCAGAAGGGAGGTAGTGAGGGGATGGGCTAATTAGGTGATGGGGATTAAGGAGTGCACTTGTTATCAGAACACTGGATGTTGTATGGAACTGAAGAATCACTAAATTGTAAACTGAGACTAATAAAAAAAAAAAGACAATAAAGCAAAATAAGGTATAAAAATTACCAATGTTTGTATAAACTTCTTTTCCTATAGACCCAACTAGAATTTATATTATGTGTTATTTAACAAAAAGAAAGGTGTAAATATTTTAACCTACCAGATATAAATAAACATTCATATAGATATTCATAAAATATTCATATATTGATGAATCAACAACATTAATAAGGATATACCTTTGGATGTTAAAATAATTACATCTTTCTATTTTTATCCCAAAACCTTCCATATTGCCCTACTTTTCTTTAAATAGATGGCATATGCTTTTATTTAAAAAGAATATTTATATTTTGAGAAAGAATAAACACAACGGTTGAGTTTAGCCTTATTTCTATCTTCTCTGTGATGAACAAAGAACATGATTTTTGTCCATTATTTGCATGGCTTTGAATTCACACCATATAATTTTCTGTGTGTTTCTTGATGAATGTTTCTTTAACGCCTTGATGTTGATCCTTCAACATTTTACCTATTGTGTCATAAAATGCTGCTTATTCGTGAATACACCCTAACGATACTATTCCATACTTTTTAATATAATGATCCTGAAAAACAATGAAATGATCAGTGTGAATACTGAATATCCAAAAGGCCATTACTGGATGAATGATTTATATAAAACTAGTGAGTATTTAGGAATGTGAAGTTGTTTAGCTTACGTAACTGAAGCCAAATATCCAATAAAATAGACAATGAGTTATGTAGGTTTTAAGACCAGAAAACCTGCTACAGGGGAATGATGGTGCCTGTCTGTGTACTCGTGCATGTAAGCTAAGCATGGAAACAGATTTATGCACTTTACAAAGGTTTCTTAACAAAACATAGTTTCATAAGAATCTCAAAGGGTATATGTTTATTAATTATTTATCTCTAAAAATAGGTGGCTCCATTCACATATAGTGTCCCCTGTTCATTCACTCAGCAAATGCATATGAGGGACGAGTAAACACGAGACACCGAAAGAGGTGCTTGTGACCGAGTAGAAACATGACAGGGCTTACCTCCACTGTGTAAGAGTGCTATCGACCATGTCCACCTGTGTGTTGAGAATGACAGAGGACAAGGTGAGGGTGTGAGAAAAGGCTAAATGATATGAAGAAAGAGGTGTGTCCGTTAATGATGCTAAAATCTCAGAGAGAATTTCAGTGAACTTGTGCTGTATATATTTCGCTTTTTTGGGGTTAATTCTAATCACATCTTTTCATCACTACAGAATGTGTATCACAAAGATACTTCAAACAATATGTGTCTGATGATTTGACCAGTATTATAGACTCAGAAAGATTACTTAGCAAATACTGCCAGATTACCAAACATGACATCGATTGATCGGACAATGATGGTGCTTTATCCACCTCCCTTCTGTGGACTTTAGGTGGCCAGGCGCACCCATCCCTCAGCTACAGCGAGCTTTAGCTGCAAACAGTTTAGCTGTTCCAACTGAGTGATCTCTTTGCCTGTGTGGGGGAAATACTGTTGCAATAAAACTCTTCATAATTTACTGTAGCAGGTATCCAATAGTGGATCAAAACCAACTTGTATAGACTAATAAATCTTTTCTACAGCATGCAGGTTTTTTAACCTCTTGCTATTATTGTACATTGTTTGTTTTTTTCACTCATATGTTAATTTACATCAATCTCTCTGCTATTGTAGGCCCCCGACTAAGTAATTTATCCTTTAAGGCTGGTCACGATAAAATCCCTTTGTGAGATTCTGATATTAATTTCTGGGAAGTATACTCTCTATATACAATCGCAGCAATAACTAGGACAAAATAATTTCAGGCTTCAACAGTAACTACGAGAGCGTACTAGGACTTTCCACTGTTGGGAGATGACAGGGATAAAATAAGGGAGTAACTGTATGGAAAGACTTGGTAAGAAATATCCACTAATTTTTCAGGTAAAAAATGACTACAACCAATGATAATTAGTTACTAGAAGAACATAGATAGTCACGACTATTTATACATTATATGTCACTTCAAATAATAGACTTCCCTATGAAAAGTGTTTTTAAAAACAGATCTACACAAATATAAACTCAACCCATATCATTTGTCATGGTTGGTGCTTTGAAGCATTAAAAAGCTTAACGAAAGAAACCTTAGAGCTACGGCACACTCTGAAATAGTTCCCGTGAAAAGACTCAATCAAGTTCCATTGATTCCCTCCAGCAATTTCAATCTTACTATATATGGAGTTTCTAATCTTTTTTCTTATGTTGATAGATAGTAATTCTTTATGAAAAAAAATCAGCTAAATAAAAGTTAAAAAATATAAGCACAAAGAATGGAGGTTTTGCATTAATGTCTAAAGGATAATTTGTTTCTGAGGTATATGGTACTTCTATTAATTGTAACTTTAAAATATGTATTTAATAAAATATAATGTGAAGTTCTTTTTTCAACTTACGAATTAAATCTTTATTATTTTTGGAAGCATATTTACAAACCCTGTGGGAATCAATTGATTTCACATAGGCCATAAATCTTCTTGTTATTTATGGCAGCTAAGTATATATCTACATATATATACATCATATATATACATATACTTTATTCAAAGATTATGCTTTTACGCAGGAAAAAAACTGTTATAAATTTACCTATCTCCTTATCTTCTTTTATGAATGAGAAAGTACAAGAGCTAAGTCTCCAATAACCATGAAATCAAACATTTATTTAATTGTGATCATTCTCGTAAGTAGCAAAATGTATATGTTATTTTTATTTCTTGTCAATGGCAACACTACCACTACTCTTAACATTCCATGAGCCAAATTGGGTACTTAGGAAACAAAAGAGTTAGCAGCTTTCAATTCAAATATTAAATATATGCAAAAAGATGCAAATTTAATTGCAAAAAAAGAATGTTTGCTGCCGTTTCTTCTGGCAAAGACTGAGGCCTCTTACCTTTCCCCTTGGTCTCAGAATATCAGGAGTTAACCGTGCGTTTGGTGATTTGGTATGACAGCAGGGTCCCAAATTTAAAAGAGGGTTAAAAATGATTGCTCCAATAGTGACATTACTAACATGGAATATAACAGCTGAACAAAGTACACTAAGTATATGGAAAACACAGGTATGTTTTTACGTGCCTATGTTATAGCTGAAAGCCAAAACGGGACTGAGGAGTTATAATTATTCATTATTTTACTGGTTCTCCTCACTCTTTAGAGGATAAGCATTTTTTAACCTTATAATCTTATAATTTTGATAAAAATGAAAAGAGGAACCAATGTACTAAGTGGAATTTAAACATGCATATAAAATGGTAAGAACCCCCTTTCCTGGTTGCATAGGGATTGTGAATGCTTCTCCAAGACAAATTACCGGATTTGGGAGCAGAAAAATTCTGCTGTAAACTATCCCTAGCTAGCCTGTTAACAAGCAAAATACCTTACACAATTTAAAAATTCTCTTGGTGGGAAAGGGGGTAAGGGATGGTGACCAGAGGGGTGTTATATCAGTTCCTGGTTGAGAACATGATCAAAAGGCTCTAAAGGAGCAGATGGAACTGGGTAAACCTGATCTTATCCTAGTAGCTGTGTGATCTTAGGCAAATTACTGCTCTCTCTGTGCCTCAGTTTCTTTTTCTGTGATGGGAGTTTAATAACAGTTGCCCTCAAGCCTCACAAAACCATCATATGGATCAAATGAGACAGTGGCAATAAAAAAGCGTTGTACAAACGTCTCCCCAAATTATAACACTTTGCTCCATTTAACAGTTATCCTGTGTTGTACTTTTCATGGTTAATTAGGGACAATTTGAGATTTTTTTTTTAATTATGTAGTACTGTCTAATTTGAACACAAGTGTACTAATTTTAAAGTCTCTGATTTCTTTCAGATATCCAAGCCAGAAGCAATTCTAATCCTTGACCCTGTGTTACAGCCTTAATGAGGCTCCAGTCACCTGCTGGTAGCTCCAGTGTCAAAGGAAAAGAAGCTGGTACTTAGCAGGAATTTAATAACCTCTTTAGGGGTTGTTCTGAAAAATCTAGTCTTTTTTAACTGAGAACAACAACAATATCCTGGTTTTAATTGACTACTATGGATTTAGGAAACTACAGACTTTTCCAGTCCATGGTTTTTTTTTTTCCCCTAGTGTTTTTCCAATATACAAAAAAACACACACATAGTGGATTGCCACGGAAACAAGTGTATACATAAATACAAACCTTCTCTTTTCTTCATTACTGAAGAAAACTTTTGGCCTCATAAAAAGCTTATAAAGCTGTCAAATTGCTAATGGCAAATAGCAACATGTCACATCGACTTGCAGTGAACTTGTACCATATACCTTAAGGGTGAGAAAAGGTAGCTGTCACTTTACAGAAGGAAAAGTGCTTCTATAATAGAGTGACAGAACTCAGTCTAAATGTTATAATGCAAGAATTGCTAAAAAGAAGACTCAATTTCAGATTTGTTCCCTAAAATTGCTTCTTACTTTTTAAATGTTTAATAAGATATATATGTATATATATGAAGGATAGTACGTAGATTCTATTCTTTTTTCTTTAAGTTTATTTATTTTGAAACAGACAGAGAAACACAAGCCGGGCAGGGGCAGAGAGAGAAAGGAGAGAGAGAAGGCCAAGCAGGTTCCCTCCTGTCAGAGCAGAGCCTGATATGGGGCTCGAACTCGGGAAACAGGAGATCATGACCTGAGCCGAAATCAAGAGTCGATTAACGGACTGAGCCACCCAGGCGCCCGTAGATTCTATTATTTGACATAAGCATTCATTTCAGAACATTAATGGCTTAATATCATAAATAATTTATCAAAAACCAACAAAATTTACAGTAGAAATATTATGGGTAATTATTCAAGCTATCGCACTTACTTTTTGCTAGTTTTGTATTATACAAGTTCTATGCAAAGAGCTGAGCTTCAGATATATAATTATAATTAGGTTAACACAGGTAATTTCTCATATTTTTTCCAGTCAAAAATACTTTTTTTGAAGAAAAAAACAATCTCTTAAAATGAGTGACCCAGTCTTATCCTCCAGCTTTTAAAGCTATTAGTCATTCACTCATCTCAAGTTGCTTTCTTCAAATGTGATTTTCAAAAGATGACTAAAAATGACTTTGAAATCATTGTCAAGCACTTAATCAGAATTTTCACAACCCATTATGATTATCCAATTGTATCAGCTTACATGTATCGAGAAAAAGCCCAACTTAAAAATGATTTTCACGAATTACTTTACAAAGTCTTATCAACGAAGTCACTGCAAATTCAAACACACATACGTATGTGCACACACACGGGGCTTTAAAGAAAATCCTGTAGAGCACATTTCAACCAAATATATCTGGGGAAAATTAAACTGGGAAATAGAGACCATTCACAGATTCTCAGGACGCCAGCAAACTCTCCTTAGCGCTGCTTTTCATTCGTGAAAGCTGTCATAAATCTATGTCCACGGATCCACTTGCATTTGGCACAGGGGTTGGTAGATTATTTATTGAAGGGATTTCTGTCATACTGGGATTAAGATGTCCTAAAAATTCCCAAGTGGGCAATTCATCACAACACAATTTAGAGTGCCACAATAGACCTTGGTAACAAAGTGGAAGTGAGTGATAGGTGAACCAAAACCCCGGGCTGGATCTAAAGAAAGCAGACAACATATACCAATGATGTCAATCAAACTGCCTCTGGAGCGGCTTCATGAATATGAAATAGGGAACAAACAGATTGGTTTTTCTTTCCTTGTTCCCAACAGTTATAAGAAGATATTCCAACACTAATGAGCTCATTTCTGTATACGCGCCAGGTAAGGTTCTATCTCTAATTCTTTCTAACAGCCAAAGAAACAAAAACAGGCATTGTTTCTGAAATAATGGAGACTGTGAAATGTTCTACTGTTGCCAAATTGCTCTCTATATAGCCCGTGCCACATTTTTGCACCGTGAACCAAAAAAACAGCTCGCCTCTTTGTTTCTAAAAATTAACAAACTAAAGTATATTTTTGGTTCTTTCAGACCAACATTTACAACACAATCTAAAAACATCCTCCATGTAAGTGTGAATGTTAAATCATGTTAATGTTTGCATTTAAAAAAAATTAAAAAGAGCTTCCAACTATAAAGCAAATGGCCTTATGTGCCAGAATTCTTCTGAGACCAACAGTCATTAACTTAGTCAAAATCTCTCAACTTAAATATAAAATCAATTTTTTCACAGGTGCTAATATAAATAAAATTATGATCAACAAGAACCCTGCCTAGAAAATAGCATACACTGTACAAATATTGTCATATAAATGAATCAAGAAGATAATTAGTAATGGGGTTATTGTTTCGTTAACATAAGTTAAAAACAGTTCTCTTTAATATTATACCAGATTTTCAGTAGTTTGAAGCTTTACCTCTAATTTTATTTGAAGTATTCCTCACCTACTCTATCTACTGCCTTGGAGAGATACATTTTTTGCTCATGTTAACACCTATATAATTTGCATGGGGCTTACGATGGATGACAGTCATAGTTTATAGACATTTTTTTAATGCAATATTATCCTATGTCCTACATTCGATGGCATCTCAGCTTTAAAGAACATTAGTGAAATTAATATTTCCCTGACATTACTCTGATCTCCAAGCATGTTAATTGTCTCTAGCATTCACTGTAATACTAACCACTAATTTCCTTGCATTATGCCTTTGCCTGTATGCTTTGTCTTCTCAATGGGACTGTGAGCTTCTCAGAGCAGAGACTAATTCTTCTATTCCTTCATGACCCCTTAACGCCTTACACAATGCTAGTACATACAACTGTTCTGTATATGATAAACCAAATAGTTAATGAGACTAGTGTTCAGCATGGAAATTTCCCTTGCCTTTCTGCCCCAGCTTTCTGAGAATTTCTCAGTCTTGGATCACTATATATATATTTATAAATATATATATATATTGCCTGAATGTTTGTGTCTCCCCAAAATTCATTTTAAAATCCTAATCCCCAATACAATGGTATTTGACTTGGGGCCTTTGGGAGGTAATTAGTTCATGAAGGTGGAACCATCATGAATGGGATTACTGCTCTTACAAACCCCTCTGAGAACTCTCTTGCTTATTTTCCACTTTGTTAAGGAAAACAGAAGTCTGCTGTCGGCAACCTGGAAAAGAGCTCTTGCAAGAACCCTACCATGCGGGCATCCCAATCTCAGACTTCCAGCCTTCAGAACTGTGAAAAATAAATTTGTTGTTTATTAGCTATGCAGTAGCTGTGCCAACTACAATGATACATTCTCATAGTCAACCGAACTCACATTACTGTTTGCCTCTTAATTCATCAACGTTTGCTACAACCCCACCCCTTCCTCCATCTTAGAGGAAACTTTTCCTTAATTTGGAAGACTCATCTCTCTTCACCTGTGCTCAGCAGCCTCCCTTTGATTATTTTTGTTTGTCTTCTCTTAGTCTACCCATCTACAGACATTTTCTCCTTAGAATACCGACATCTCCAAGGCTTCCCTAACCTAAAAAAAGAAAATGTGGTGTGCTTTTCCATTGGTAGCAATGGTCATCACCATGCACACAAGAGTTAAATGAGCTAATATTTGGCATATGCTAAGTACAATGTCAATCACATCCAAAGCACAGAAGAAATGGACATTATTCTCTTATCCCCAGTTTTAGGTACTAATAATGCACCTTCTCAATATATAATGTGAGGCACTTGGTCAAACAGCACATATTTAATCTTTCATAGAATTATAATGAAAGAAATGGCATACAGTCAAAATAATGACTGTGCCGCACATAGGTTTCCTTTTCTACATAAATGAAGAGTTATTTTGCCACAATATTGGATTTAAAAAGCCTAAATATCAGAGTATGATGGAATTAATTTTCTAAATAATGTATGTATGTATGCATATATGTATGTATCTGTTTATTGTTAATTTTCAAAGAAGTGGACTAATTTCCACTTGTGTAAGTATTTAATTATTATAGATTGGGGAAAAGATATTGGTAGGACTGAGAGGATTTGTTGATTAAAAGAATATTAGGTTAAGCCAATAACTGTTGTCTAAACTTCAGATATTTACCAACCTACTTCAAAAAGATAAATTTAAATTCCTTTTTAAAGAGAAAAGAGAGCTGCAAAGCACTTCAGGAGATCTTCTTGGCTGGCCTCCTGCATGCACTCAGAATAGACAGTTAAGGTATAAATATGCCTCCCTAATGTGGTTCCAGTCAGATCCTCGTTAAGGGTCTTTTTACTTCCAGTTTGATCTTTAACAGACAAAGCTAAACATCAGTACAACGATTCTTCCTTGAGGTTTCTATAAAAATAAATAAATTAATTAAATGACTGCAATCTTAAGTCAATTTTATCTTTGCTTTTCTGAACAAAAGGAACACTGGAGAAAATGATAAATGAGGAGAATAATTCTTTAAACTACATTCTTCATGGAAAGCAAATCAATTTGGTCAGTTGGAATGATTAGAGAGTCTTTTACTGTTCCTCCTCAAACAGTGATTTGAGCACCTTTACAATGTTGGTTTTTCTCTAATATTAGGTTTAGTTTGATAAGGCTTTCCTGAGTAACATCTTTTATCTACTATTCATTTTATCTACTGTGCGGATTGTCTAGGAGGACTGGTTGACATCAGAAGATTATAGACATACTGGTCGAAGTCATCATAAAAGGAATAAATAGCTCTGGAAAAATAGTAATGACATCGAATTTTCAGGTCTCTTGAACAATCTGGAAGATGAGACCTCCTTTGTGTTAGGGTGGAAGTTGAGAATGTCTCTCCTGGTCTATAGAACTAGAGAAGCAATAATTTTTAACCTTCACCTCTGACTTCGGTAGTAAGGGGTCAGAGGGACTAGGCATTGGAGAGAATTTAGATTCTTGGATGGGTCTGTGCAGAGGTTACAGGGAATATGGCTGAGACCCTGGATAGAAGAGAGACAGCCAGCCTCTGTGGTTACAAACATGGATTTCTGCAGAACTATCACTAATAGCCAGCCCAGTATAAATTATCTGGGGACTTAAAATGTCCATTCCCTTGGAGCTAGTAATTTCTCCTGTTCCTAGGAAAAATTCCATTTAGGGAAATAGAAAAGCCTAATGCACAAAAATATTTAACAGAATTACCTCATCATTCTCCTATTGTTCCCTTTATTCCTATTAAGATCTGAAGACATTAAAATTGAGAAATAACATAGAATTACTAAAATACCTGTTCGCTTAATGAACGGAGCCATTACTTATGTGATAGAATTAGTAGAACAGTAACAGTATGTAGAGTATAAAACATTTACTGAGCGTTTTATGTGCCAGGCATTGTGCAAAGAGCTTTCAAAGAATTATCCCTATGATGCAATATTCACAGAAATTCTAGTAGATACCATTTTTATAAAACATTTTTGTCTATACACTTCTGTTTTCTCCCGGCACAGCATCTCTTCTTTGATAACAGCACCTCAACATTTGTTGTGGGGCTACTTCTCCCCCTTTCTCAATCCATTTGCTTTGTTTGGGGGAGGGGGGAGGGGGTTAGCTAATAAGGGTTGTAACCAGGCCAAGTGGACACTCCACCATTCTGACCAAAGTGCTGGGTTCAGGAAAAGACAAGGTCCCCAAGAAGGGTCGCTATCACTAGCAAATAAAAATGCAGGGTAACCGGTTCAACATGAATTTCAGATATACAAATCATTTCTTAGCGTAACTACGTTCCATGCAATGTTTAGGTCACATTTTTTTTTTTTTTTAATGATTCACTGCTTATTTGAAATTCAAATATATTTGAATTTTATCTGAAAATCCTACAAGGAGAGATGGTAAGACTCAGTCCAGCACTTATAGTGTACTATTAGATGAGAGGCACTTGGTACTTTTTTCAGAATTGCTAAATTTGGAGAACATATGCCTAGAGTTGCTGGGTGCCATCTTTTGTCCAACATGGGGGAAGTCTGCCCAGGAACCAAGCCTTCACAGATTAAAGCAGAGCCAAGGTTCTGATGACATCACTGGAACTCTTGGATCCATTAGGGCCTCTGGATTTGGGATTGGCACAATTCAAAGTTATCGTGCCAATATATTCCATTCTTTTTCTTTCTTCCTTCCTTTTTTTGAAACATGAGTTTGGTTTATGTCACATGGAACTGAAACATTCTGACCTGACATGTCCCATGAATAAAACACGGCTATTCTTTTGGTAGATTTAAGGTCTCAGAACAAGTATGTGGCAGAGCTGGGACTTAAAACATGTAAGTCTGGGTACAAGTGTCTTTCTTTCTTTCTTTCTTTCTTTCTTTCTTTCTTTCTTTCTTTCTTTCTTTCTTTTTTCCTTCCTTCCTTCCTTCCTTCCTTCCTTTTTTTAAAGTAAGCTCCATGACCAACGTGAAGCTTGAACTCATGACCCCAAGACCCAAATGTGCATGCTCTACTGACTGAGCCAGTCAGCCGACTATCCTAGTTCTTATCTAGACCATTACTAAAAGACAAACAGTGCCTTAGAAAACTGCAAATAGGTTTTTAAAAAATATATATTTACACACACAAACTCAAAGAAAGCCACTCTTAAGGAGCCAGTCCCTTTAAGACTGACAAACTGTTGGGGCGCCTGGGTGGCTCAGTCGGTTAAGCGGCGGACTTCGGCTCAGGTCATGATCTCACGGTCCGTGAGTTCAAGCCCCGTGTCGGGCTCTGTGCTGACAGCTCAGAGCCTGGAGCCTGTTTCAGATTCTGTGTCTCCCTCTCTCTGACCCTCCCCCGTTCATGCTCTGTCTCTCTCTGTCTCAAAAATAAATAAACGTTAAAAAAAAAAAAAAAAAAAAAGACTGACAGACTGTTGAATCCCTTAGGTTTATGCATATGGCTCACATATCTAGGGGCAAATTTATACCTCCAAATAATACAGAAGAAATATCTCTCCGTCCTCAGCTTGTTGTACTTCTATAAAACTACACTCCTTCACTTCAAACCACTTGGTAGATATGAAATCCAAACTCATTAAAAACCAAAACCAAAGACAAAACCTGTTCACAATTAAAATTACAGAAAAATATACACCTAAAACTTACCCATCTAAAATTTAATCATGTCATTTTACTGCTTATAGGCCAAGTATACTTTCGCTATGTTGACAAATAAGATTTTTAATTATCTCGCCATGGCCTACTGTTCTCTCCTTATCTTTTGTCATTCTCTAATTGTACCTGCTGATTCATCATGCTGAATTTCTGGCAGTTCTGTACATGACCCATGTTTTTGATTTTTTTTTTTTTTTTAACTTCCAAATGGCCTATGCTGTTCTGTGTACCTGGCATAGCCTGCTGGTTTCTTCTTCTCTTCCTTACATTTGAAAGGGAAACTATTGTATCTTCTCTGAGAAAGCCTTTCTTGATCTGTTACCACCAGATCAGTGGTGAGATAATGTTCTCAAGGTTCAATGGATAAATGCCTCTTTGATGCTGTATTTACCCCCCTCATTACCCAGTTATACAGATTTTTTCCTGGGAGATGATTAGACTTGGGCAAGGTGGCTTTCGTGGGCTGTGTGCCATCAACTGTCAATTCTCTTGGCAGCCTGGAGAATAAGAACTTCAGTCCCCAAAGGGGGGCTCTAAGTGGGGGGTTAAATGGGGCAAGAGAACACACAGGGCCCAATCTGAAAGTTAAGGAAGCCTGGAATGAAACTATATCATCAGAAGTCAGGCAAAATATTCCATAATTTATAAAAACGAGGGACACCTGACTGGCTCAGTCAGAAGAGCATGTGACTATTGATCTCACTCAGGGTAATGAGTTTGAGGCCTATGTTGGAGACAGAGATTACTTGAAAAAAATCTCAGTATAATAACGGGCATAGGGGCGCCTGGGTGGCTCAGTCGGTTAAGCGTCCAACTTCGGCTCAGGTCATGATCTCACGGTCCGTGAGTTCGAGCCCCGTGTCGGGCTCTGTGCTGATGGCTCAGAGCCTGGAGCCTGTTTCAGATTCTGTGTCTCCCTCTCTCTCTGACCCTCCCCCGTTCATACTCTGTCTCTCTCTGTCTCAAAAATAAATAAACATTAAAAAAAATTTTTAATAACGGGCATAGGTGACATCCATTTAAAATGAAAAGCAGCACAGGAGCATCCGGGTGGCTCAGTCTGGTTCAGGTCATGATCTCGTGGTTCGTGGGTTCAAGCTCCACGTTGAGCTCACTCCTTTCAGCACAGAGCCCTCTTTGAATCCTCTGTCCCCCCCTCTGACCCTCCCCTCCTTGTGCTGTCTCAAAAATAAATAAACATTAAAAAATAAATAAAATGAAAAACAGCATAAAGGATTGCAGCAAATCCCTTGTATATACAGTGGTTTCTGTTCACAATACATCAGAATTACTCTTCATAGCAAGTTAAATATAAAGAAAGTCAATTAACTCTTTAATGTGTTAACAATAATCTAGTAAGCTAGGGGCACCTGGCTGGCTCAGTTGGTAGAGCGTGTGACTCTTGATCTCAGAGTTGTGGGTTCGAGGCTCACACTGAGTGTAGAGATTACTTAAAAATATTAAAGGGGCAACTGGATGGCTCAGTCAGATAAGCGTTGACTCTTGGTTTCAGATCAGATCATGATCTCATGGCTTGTGGATTCGAGCCCTGCATCAGGGTCTGCACTGGTGGCTTGGAGCCTGCGTATGCTTCTCTCCCTACCCCCCTCAAAATATAAATCAACTTTGAACAACAAAGATAATAATAATGATAATAATAATAATAATAATAATAATTGCCCAGTAAGCTAAAAAGCATCTATAACCTTCCAAAGGGTTTAACTGTTATAAAGCAATTTAAACAACAGTAAAAGGAATCTATTATTCAAAGCACCATGCCCCCCAGCCAAGCTTACAAACAAAACTCACAAGTGTCCGTACTTGGCCCTAACTCTTTCTAGGTGATAGTGCCCCTCATTCTCAGAAAACAGACGGCAACTACAAAACATATTTTTCTCTAGCCTGACCACAATTCACATCCCAGATGAGCCGCAGACAGAGCCCCTTGAGAAAGCTGCCGTCTCCTGCTGTACCTGGCCAGGAGCCGACCCCCTCCCCACATCCCCCATGGTGCAACTACAATCCTCTCACATCCTTACCAACAAACCTTAAAAGGCCCTACTGAACAGAAGCTGGGAGTCGACATCTCTGTTGATGTCTGGCCCCTCTCCTCCCTTGGAGAGTCAATAATCTCTGTCCTGCTTGTCGCGGTACTCTTCCCGAAATTCTTTGCCAACCACATCACCTCACGGGCCACCCTAACAAACAGAATACACAATTCCCGCTTCATCAACATTCTCTTCCTTTCAGGGAAACAACAGAAAAAATTTTCACTTAAGTCAGCATTCCAAAGAACAATTACTTTAAAAGAAGCTTGTATAAAAAACAGTTAACTGTATATTAGAATCAGAGTAGCAAGCAAGGGATCATCTAATTTTGTTCCAAATACATCAAAAATCTGAGGCTTAGCACTTAACATTTCACATTCCGTGAAAAGAAATACTAGTTTCTCAGAATGTTTTAGCAATAAATGATATTATACAATATAAAATATATTTAATGCCTGCTGTAATTCATGAATGATATTTTATAACTATTTTAAAAATTACTGTTAAATCTTTTCATTTATTCAGTATGTCCTATATAGGAAGCATTTAAAATAATTTTAATTGATTAATACTCCTTTAAAATCCAATGCCATCGTCTTTTAATTACATTATATTACTTCTCTGCCATGAGTTCTTCTTTTATGCCAAAATCTCTTGGACAGTAATTATTTTCTTAAAGCACTAATATTAAAAATTTCCTTCACCTTAAAATGTTTTTTTGATTAACACTATTGAAATTTTAGCATCTTTCCCTTATAGTCACTTAGGATCCTCTCTCTTTCTCCTTCTCTCTCTGCCCCTGCACCCACACCCCAAAATAAATAAACTTTAAAAAAAACTAGTCAAAAGCCATTTTGCCTCAAATTGAGATTCTTCCGCCTAATAATTAAGACTACTTTTTCACTTTTCACTTTATCACAGGTTTCTTGGCCATAATTACAAAACTATGGTTCTTGATTCTTTAGTATATAGTGTCCTCAACATGAAGAGCATCACATTGTGGACTTCAAACGTAAAACTTTCTATGCTACAGAGTTATATAGCCTCAAATATATTTAACCATACCACATAGAGAGACTTGGAAATAGCCACGTACATTTTGAAAGGCATCTCAAATGAGTGCTGTGTAATTTTTCACAAACGGTATGGCAGCCCAGGACCAATCTGAGGAGATGTTCCCAGGTCTAGAATAATCCAATAGAAAGGTCAGAAGGACACCGCAGTGAAAGTCCACCAAATCAGAGATCAGCAGACCATTTCTTGTCTTCGACACATGCAAGTCTTTGCAAAGCACTGCTGTATTCAATTTGTTCTACTAGAATATTTTGAAAGTAAGATAGCTTCTCTTTCGTCCCTGTATTCTCCTGACATCCTCACCTCTTTTGTTTCCACATATTCCTTACATTAATTTTCTCAGCACACAAAGCAAATTTTTTAGGCAGACTAATAACAGTAGACTATGAAGCACTTTATCAAAATCAACTGTGTTTGCTACATATTCATGAGATATTTCATTGTAAATATTCAGAACTTTCCTTTCCAAAAATTAAACTACTGATTTATTCATCCTTCTATGAAACATTCTGGAACTTAAAGCCTCACAATAAGACAATTTATTCCTAAGAACAATTTTAACTTTTGTCAAATATTTCAGCTATGCAAAGACCAGACTTCTGGCAAAATCAAGTAAGGAGAGTACAATGAATCCAAAAGTAAACAAAAGGAGACGATGTCCCAAATAGCTAAAAACATCCTTAAGTAGGCAACTAAAAAACTAGTAAATACATCTAATGAACAAAAACCAAAACAAAACCAAATAGCTATGGACTCAAAACACTTCCTCTTCAAACTGGCTACAAACCTAAATGACTATCACTAAACGTATAGATAGTTGAAATACTTGAGGGAGGAAGGAAGGAGGAAGGGGTGAGGAGAAGGAAAAGGGGATGGGGGAGAGAGAGAAGGGCGAAAGAAAGGGGAGGGAAGAAAGGAGAGAGGGAAGAAAGAGAGATAAAGAGAATTCTGAGGAATTCAACAACTATTGTACTTTCTACAAAGATAGTATTGAAGACATTTTAAGTTGCATTGCATGATATCCTTTTTTATGCCACACAAGAAGAGAATTAGCTTATAGCCACTTCCTGTACAAAATGCAATTTCCTTTCTCTTCATGTCTGACATTCTCTATTAACGATAGAAACTCACATTCGTTCATTCCTATCACCCATCTGACTGGCCTAGCTTGTGAGTGATTTTTAATTTATTCCTCTCAACCACCTCCTTTCTGACTCCTTTAAACAATATACTTTGAATTACTAGCAAGTAACACACACAAGGTGACAGCATTCTGGAGCTGTAAGATCTAAAGCAGGTGGCTAACCACAAGTAGAAATCAAGATTTGTACTTCATGTTACATTTATGTCTCTTATATCTTGATTTCTTGTTTTGTTTTTTAAATATCAGGGAAAAGACTATGTCTTTGACATAAAGAACTTTCATGGCCAGGTTCAAATAAATTAGATACATTTCCAACTTCAAGTAACAAAATATTTAGAAAAATTAAACAGTCAGGAAATTCCATTTCAGGTATAGATGCAATTGCAATAGTTTTACAGCAGCTATTATATTACTGCTGCAAGCAAAATCTGGAGAGTTACGGTGAGGTTTTACACACAGACACACACAAAAACAGTACTTTTATCATGAGAGTGACCATATGTCCATCTCATTAATTTCAAATAGAAGAAAAGAAAAAAAGTAAGTTTTAAAGCTATTAAAATTCAGAATAGTTTCAGGAGCAAAAATATCACTAATCTTTCCCACTCAAAACTTACCCAGTTCCTTCTTTGTCACTGCTGCTGTCATCACCACCAACGTCAACAGAGACAACACGTATTAATTTCATTTTCTCTGCAGCAGCTGAGTAACAGTCATAACACACGTCCAGCTTGGTCTCATACGTACAATGCCTTCTGGTAGAGAGGGATCTATTTTTCTCAAGAAATTTCGAGCAGTTGAAGTGGTTTACATTATGCCATGAGCTGATTAAAATTGCAACAGTACATATTTATGGCTGTTTTTTTTTCATGTTTTTATTTATTTTTTTGAGAGAGAGAGACAGACAGACAGAGTGCGAATAGGTAAGAGGCAGACAGAGAGGGAGACACAGAACCTGAAGCAGGGTCCAGGCTCTGAGCTGCCAGCACAGAAGCCGCCGCAGGGACCAAACTCACAGACCATGAGATCATGACCTAAGCTGAAGTCAAACACTTAACTGACCGAGCCATCCAGGTACTCCTGACTGCTTTAAAATAAATAAATAAATAAATAAATAAATGAATGAATGAATAAATAAATGAATGAATGAATAAATAAAATGATAATAATAATAAATAAAAATTTCTATATGACCAACATAAAGAAATCAGCCTATGGATATGAGAAAGGAGCATGGGGAGCTAAGTTTTGCCTCAATGGTTTTCACGGAATCCTCCATTTCAGGACAACTTCTTTCTGTGACACGAATCATTAATTGTTAATTGTAAGCATTCATCAAAGAGGTGTTTTTAAAATGTGTTCATTTATAAAATGACAACGGTATAACCTAAGCAACTTACAACTGTGTGAGGTAGTTGCCTAACAAATATCTAAAACGGACAAGTGCTTCAGGAGGGCAGTCTTATAAGACTGAGACCTGTACGGTCTATAATCCTATGGATGAAGGTATTATAGGTCAAATGTTTCCAATTTAGCAATTGATAGCTTTTTTTTGTTGACAATCATATTACAATATAGCATACTTCACCAAATTATTTTATAGATCTTTTTTAACTTGGAAAATAGCAAAATTGACTGAATATTTGTTAAAAACTACACACAGTTCTAGGTATTTGTTGTCTGATCGCTACAAGGAAGAGTCTGAAAGGAAAATACTTTTGAGAACTTAGTATTACAGGACTGATAGAAATCAATAGAATGACACTAATTACCTTTAAAACTCAAGAAGATACAGATTTTGTATTCAAATATCAACGTAATTCTACTATAAAAAATTAGCTGCCTGTTTTAAATGGATCTTATTTTGTATTGTTGAAGTCAATGCACATCTTTATGTCACAGACAACAATTGTTTATACCAATTACTTTTCAAATGATTTGGTCTCGTGACCTCTCTAGATTCTTAAAAATTATCAAGAACCCAAAAAGTTTTTGTGTATATGGGTTATAGCTATTAACATTTACCATAATTGAACTTAAACTAAGAAATTTTAAATCATTATCGATTCATTCAATAAAAACAATTTCATCACATAATTTAATGGTATACTTGTAATGAAAAATAACTAGTTTTTAAAAGAAAACAATGAGAACGGCAAAGGTATGTAATCTGAAAACAAAGGAATATTTGAAAAGCCTTTATTGATAATGGCAGATAATCTTTTGTGATAACTACGCTAAAACTGAACAAGTAGACATTTCTTAGTTTCTTAACGATTAGTGCATTGTGGAATCTGAAACCCTACCAATGAACTTTTCATTTTGTCTTTTACATTAAATCCTTTTGGTCAGTGTTGCACGTGGAATGTAGCCTTTACCTGTGCATGATTTATACCTTGCAGACCCTCTCAAAGGGTTTTGGAGACTTCTAGGTATCTCTGGACCATGCTTTGAGAACCAATGTATTTCAGCGTCTTAATATAAACAACTTCTAAAACAGCAACACATTATACACATATCAAATAAATATTATGCTTTAGGATTGAATATTCTCAAGGATCCAATCAGAGCTAACATACTGCCTTTGATTTCCAACCTCTGACCGAAGCACTTAACTGTTGTTAAATCAGTTCCCTGTTACAAAAATATTAGTTTACCACAAATTCCAGTGGTATATCAAAATGGCTTCAAGACAAGTCATAGGATATTTTATACAATGCACTTTTAAAGTAAATAGCCATGATTTTGATATACAGAAAAATTATGTAGTCTCAAAGCTGAGAAGTTTTAGCTGATGAACAACCTGCCAGAATCAATAAAAATGAAAATTAGAGGCTCCTTTTAATCTATGTATAATGTCAAGGGTTTTTACCATTTTGTGAGGAATCCCAACCTCCACTCAAAAGTTAAGACCCATTTCTTTAGGTGTTACAAGAGTGATTAAAAAGTCAGCAAAATGAGGACTCTGAAGGAGGATGAGGGAAGAACAGACCAATTGCCTGCAAAATCGAAAGCAGCAACTCAAAGATGCAGTTCAAATAAAAGACAACAGAGAGTGGAAGGGCCCATGAGAGTTACTGCCACATGGCAGGGATTCAGACAACAGTCAGGAGTGGGACTTCTCAGAAGGGATATCTAAGAGAATAATGACCAGAAACTAATATGATCCAGGGCAGGTTGCAAAATGGGTGGCCAGAGAGAGCTATCCAAGACTACAGATAGGTCACATATATATCTGTAACAGCAGTCAGATGTATTTGTGACTGCATTTATATGGATTTCAGTACTGAAGAATGAAGACTTTTACTCCATGGTCAACTGAACTTTTCGACCATCTCCAACTGTAACAGAAGCAATGATCTATCACAAATGAGTTCTCCTCTCTGAAGACTTCACTGTCATCCTCAAGACACATAACCACTTACTTACCACTTTCTAACTTACAAAAGAACACTTAATCTTTTCCTTTAATATGAGCTATTATCATTTATTATACAGGTAAACTCTTGAGGGCAGGTATCACGTCTTATTTATTGCTTATCCCAAGTGTCTAATATAGTACCTGCCACATACTAGATAATGGTAATGATTATTTATACAATAAGCAAACACCCAATTAAAAGATAAAAGTTATTTCAGGACTGTTTTTTTTTTTTTAACTTTTTGGTTTACTATTTGCTTCTAGTGCTTTATCTTAAAATGCTAATTTACCATTCAGCTTGTTCTAAAATAAGTTTTATATTTTCATTTCATTGGATCTCAAAACATTAAAAACTCCAAAACCTCAGCAGAGGGACAAAATGAAGTATAGAAGGGGAGGGAGGGAAAAAAAAGAACAAACAAACCTCTCCAAAACCTGCTTACAACCTCTTGTAGATTGCCCTCAATCTATTACCCTTACAACTTTTTCCCTCGGGGTACCTACGGGGGTTAAATTTATAGAATGTGTGCAAAAAAGATAGCTTAAACTTACCAGATAGTGATTGATGTGCTGTTCTTGTAATTTTTCCTTTTTCTCTTTCACTTTCAGCTATAGAAAGAGGATCATGCTATATTTCCACTTCAGTGGCATGACCTTGGGCAAATCATACCTCTAAATGGCAATAATATTTCCAGGATGCCTGGGTGGCTCAGTTGGTTTAGTGTCTGACTTTGGTTCAGGTCATGCTCTCATGGTTTGTGAGTTTAAGCCCGGAATCAGCCGCTGTAAGGACAGTGCTGAGCCTGCTTCAGATGCTCAATCTCCCTCTCTGTCTGCCCCTCCCCTACTTGCAAGCGAGCAGGCACTCACATGCTCTCTCGCTCTCTCTCTCTCTCTCTCTCTCTCTCTCTCTCTCTCTCTCTCAAAAATTAAAAAAAAAAATTAATAACTAAATGGCAATATATTTCCCTTTTAGGGCATTAGATTAGACAGGCATTAGATTAGATTAGGCAGTGGATTAGACAACATATATGTAGGGCACCTGGCTCATGGTAGGTATTTAATATATAATCAGGTCTTTTTTTACACCCTCACTCGCTATCAAACTAGCCCCAAACACCATCATTTCTAACTTAAACCACTGCAATAGAGCCTGATTCCATGCATGCCCCACATTCTCCACACAGTAGCCACAGTGAGGCTTCCTACAATATAAATCAGGCACGTCACTCTGCGGCTCCTTCCAATGGTTTCCCTTCCCTCCGCCTGGTAAGGCAGACACAACAGGCACCACCCCATCCACCGATCTCATCTCTCAATCTGATATTCCTACCTCTGGCCTCCTAGTG
This sequence comes from Panthera tigris, assembly GCF_018350195.1. Classification (NCBI taxonomy): domain Eukaryota; kingdom Metazoa; phylum Chordata; class Mammalia; order Carnivora; family Felidae; genus Panthera; species Panthera tigris. The sequence goes on from NC_056661.1 coordinate 85,714,070, forward strand.
GCTCCTTGAACATGCCAAGCACACTCTGGCTTTGAAGCCTTGCTATAGCTGAAAATCTACTGCCTGGGGTGCTCATCTGTTCATTTCTCATACTTCACTTCAATTGTCCGCTCAAACATTCCTTTATCAGTCCACATTAGCATTCTCTCTCGGCGCCGCCCATCGCCTTTTCCTTCCTTGTGATTTGCCCAGGACCTGGAGCAGTGCCTGGTATATAGTGAACCTTCAAAAACATTTGCTGCATAAAATGCATATTGTAATAATTTCTAAAATTCCTAGGTAGCATGCAGCAGAAGTGTAAAATCATGGAAAAACATTTTCCATTACTTTAAATTTGAAAATAAGAACATCTTTTATTAACTGAGTGCTTATTTACTATACACAGGCACCAGATTAACTAATTTGGTCCTCATGCAAAACGTAAAATACAGGTATAATCATTGTCCCCGTTTGGTGGTTGAAAAAGCTGAGGTGAATTCAGACAGTTATGTAAGTTACCCAAAGGAACGTAGTAAATAACAGAGTCTGGTTTTGAATTCCAGAATTCCGGTTCCAGAGACTTATCTGAATCACACACTAATTTCCAAAAGGAACTTCACAGCAAAAACACTCTGGTCTCCTCACAACATTCATTTTCCGGTAGGGTTCGTAAAATCATTTTGAGCTACTGTTACTATGTGTCGAATGATTTGTTACAATTCAAAGAGCATTTTTTCCTGTCATGTTAGGAAGGCTAAGAAATAAGACAGGACTGATTTCTCAGCCCACACTTGATAGTTCATATAGGTCTGAGGAAACGTAGCTCCTTGTCTTAACAGAAACTGTGTGAACTGCCCCTGTTCATCAATCACATAGTGGCTGTTTACTTGTCCCCAGGCCACATTTCTCTCCACAAGCCATCGGGGTCTTCCCCTTAGCAAAGCTAAAATGTGCAATGACAGATGAAATTTACGCTTCTATTTGGATATGAAATGCAAAACTGAGCTGGAATATCCCACTGGTGGAAAACAAACGTGGATCACTAATGAGACACAAAATTTATGCTTGATAAAACTGTCCAGTGTAAGACTACATCAACTACTAAGAATCATGATAAAAATTCATACTTAGAATTACACCAAAATTGTTCCCGTTCTCTCTTAGCTTTTTTTTTTTATCTGTTTTCTCATTTATACATTATTCTTTGTCTCAGTGGCCTTGTCACTTTGTTGAGAAAATGGGTTAAACGTGGAAAATAAATTGACAGAAATAATGCAAGGAGCAGTAAGAATTACTAGCAGAAGAAGGATGTATGTAACATATAACCCATGCTACAGTCTCTGCTGATTATGGAATTAAATCACTATGGACCCAGCTAGGAAATAAGGGAAGAAAATACCAAGGAATTAAGATTTTTTTTTTTTTTAACTCCCTGAAAAAAGTAACCAAGTGGCTTATCTACACTGAACTTCAGTAAGCTCACTGAAAATTAAACGAATTGCTTAGATCTCCCTTAACTCAAGTTCACTGAAGAACAATGCTGCCTGAAAATCGTAAGACACCTATCAGAATTAGATTCAGGGGTTCCATCAATTTCTAAAAATCATTTTGCGAAATTTTGCATATGGACTTACGTATCAACTTTTCTGTGAAAATTTTCATATCTCATGCCAATTTTTCAAGGCAATCCATGACTTAATAGGTGTTTAAATATTATTAAATTAAATACTATTCAGTATAATTGTGACAAAATACTTGGTATTTGATATTTGTGTATTTTATATGGACACATATACATATATACATATGGAAGAGCATTATAAGACATGCAATCAAACCTTTCCTTGGGGGAAAAAGCCATCCTACATAAAAGAATGTCAACCCCTCCTCTATCAAGAGGACAGCTTTTAAACTGCTGGTTTTATTAATGTGTTTAGTAAACAGACGTGTTCCTTCTGATCTTTATTTTCTTTTAACATGAAGGCATTTCCAAAATGGCTATTTATGACCATTTGGCCATTTTATTATTTCTTTTCACATAAGGGCATTTCAGAATGGCTGTTTAATTGAGCACCTATGCATACTAATTAAGGCTTTCTATGCAAATGCAGACTTTGGGTAGGACTAAAGTCTGTAAAGAAACCGCACGCTATAAAAATTATTATTTATTCATCAATCAAAATAAAACCAATTCTAAAATGTCAAATATATGTTAGGACACCCAACATAATTCTACTTTAATGTTGTTTTAATACCAAATATGAAATTATTATTTCTTTAATGTGTCCTAGGGGTTAATTTAGTTAGCTTACTAGGCAGTCAGTTCTTTCTAGTCTTTTGCAAAGCACAGGTGAATAATAGTCTCATTTATGGCCAAGTAACTTTCTTAAACGGAAGATACATTGATTCTCATTGACTCACAGAGATGCTAATAGCTCAAAACACTATCACCAACATGACCACAGTTGCGTCATTTATTGAGGGCTGACTCACACTCTGCTAGGCATTTCATTTTCTCATCTGTCCTCACAGCAGCCCTTCAAGAGAGAGACTGAACTGCATTTTAGATGAGGTAAGCAAGTATTACCTAGATCTCCTTTCTGGGATGTAGGCTATTCCTACTGCCCATTCTTTTTTGTTGAAAGGGAAGAACTGATTTAACTTCTCAGGCAGGTATGCAGGCTCTGAGACACTCTGTCACCGGGCTAGCATATTGGCTCTTGAGAGGATCGATTAAAAAGCAATTGAACTACAGGGCCAACAGAGTAGGCTTCCCGAGTACAGATGAGGAAGGAGCTCATTCAATCATCCATTATATTAGAAATTAGAACAGACCCATAGACTAAAAAAAGCAATTGATATCCTAAAGGAAGAAGAAATACAGGACGCAGCGGCTTAATTCCCTGGAAAGTATCTCAGCTGGTTATTCTGTACTCCTCAGTTAAACTCCAAATAGCGTGTTTTTATACAACTCTTTTTTTTTTTTTTTTTTTTGAGCAAGTAAAAATGTGACAAGTTAGTAAAATGCTGTTCAACTTTGTCTTTTCGGCCTAAAAGAACACGGCGCAGGATGGGAGGAATTGAAAATTAGTCTGCTGAAACTCTTGCCATGGTCTTAGATGACTCACAGAAAACAGCGAAACGCCTTTAAGAGCGGAGATATACAAGTGCAACTGATCTTCTGAAAGGAAAAGAAAATACATTGTATAAATGACAAAGTTGACAGTTTGCTATTAATTCTGGACAGGGCTCCAGGAAGGGTTTGGAGCCCTAAGAAGATGAAGTAAAGTATCAGGTTAGTGAATGGTTTAGCAAGCTACTAAAATCTCTTCCAAGCCTGAAAACAGATGCATCCATGATAGACTAGTTTGAGTTCTTGTGATAAACATGGTCTCAGAACGAAGAAGGAAAATTCACTCAATTAGAGCAGCTTCACAAAACTATCACAAGAAAGCAGTGTAGCCTGGTGGTTAAGAGTGAGTCCTCTGGGGGCGCCTGGGTGGCTCAGTCGGTTAAGCGTCTGACTTCGGCTCAGGTCATGATCTCACGGTTTGTGAGTTCGAGCCCCGCGTCGGGCTCTGTGCTGACAGCTCAGAGCCTGGAGCCTGCTTACGATTCTGTATCTCCCTCTCTCTCTGCTCCTCCCCTGTTTATGCTCTGGTTCTCTCTCTCTCAAAAACAAATAAACATTAAAAAAAAAAGAGTGAGTCCTCTGGATTTCATTTGACTTACTTCTGTTCTGCTACTTATTCCGGGTCCATAAACCTTCATCTAAAATCTTGAGGCCGGATAGTTTAGAATTTCCTCTTTTTTTTCAAATGTTTATTTATTTTTTGAGACAGAGAGAGCCAGCGCAAGAGCAGGGGAGAGGGAGAGAGACAGATGGGGACAGAGGATCCGAAGTGGGCTCTGTGCTGACAGGAGAAAGCCGGATCCAGGGCTTGAACTCACAAACTGTGAGATCATGACCTGAGCCGAAGTTGACATTTAACTAAGCCCCCCAGGTGGCACCCCCTGCTCTTTTTTAAACTTTAGTAAGGAACCACAATGAATATTCTGTATATTATGTTAATATTTCCAGCACCTGGTAATCAAACACAGTGAACTGCTTAAATATTCATACTAAATGGGTTTTTTAAAAAAGGCTACATATGGCCTGACTTCACTTTAACTCGGTTTTGGTCTCTGTAAATAAGGATTCATGTACCTGTACTTGTGTAACTTTAGGCAAATTATTAAATTGCTCTAAGCAGGTTATTTAATTCCTCTGAGCTTGTTTCCTCATCCTTAAGAGCAAGATGGCAATAGCAATTCCCTTTCAGGATGCTGTCAATAATTTAATAAGATAGTGTTATGTAAAATACTTCATATAACACCGGGAACAATCACACTGTTAAAACTTTATAAATATATTCATTTTACAACTTTTGTCCTAAACCAGTGGATTTCAACATTAACCATATATTGAAATCACAAGGGATCTTTAAAAAAAAAAAAAAAAAATAGGAGTGCCTGGGCTCCCCACCCTATCTATTACAATGGATTCTATCTCTGCTGGTAGGGACAGTGCCATGTAGAATGTTCAGTCCGATTAAGAACCACTACTCCAAATATATGGTCACAGAGACTCAAGGTTTTTGTATGTTTGTTTGTTATTTTAATAGCATTTAATGGCTATTTCTGAACAAATTCACCATCAAGAGAGGGAATGTCCAGCTGTTGAACAAGATACGCCTGCCACTTCATATAAATAAATTGTCTTTTCATTATAAATCTCTTAGATCAGTTTAGGAGGTATGGGCTTAGATTAAGTTAGTAGGTATTTTCTCATAGCCTATTACTTTTGGGAAAACTGACAGATCACAAGTCTAGCCTCCAAAATAACAAGCCATCAAGGCTTAGGTCCAACGTATACCAAATATGAGGCTCTGACAGAGCACAGCACTTTCCTTACGCCCTAATGACTCCACGTCCAATGGTGCTTTCTGTGAGGACACCGAATATCCAAACAGACAATGCTCAGACTGTATGAAAACAGAACACTGACCCACAACTTCAGAAGCAACCAACGTGGAAACCCAAACCATAAATGTGCAGCAACTTGCCCAGAACTAACAGAATCTGGTCAAAGACTGCTAACCCCGACCCACTTATTTTTTTGGGGGGTGGGAGGGGGGGAGCTGGCTTCTAACTCAGAACAAACCAAAGAAAGCCAACTCTGCTCCCCAAACCAATCACATAAGATGCCCCGCTGCTTGCCAGCCCACCTCCAGCTTCCCATGCCAACACCCTCCAATCACAGCACAACTGAAGCCTTCCATGGGTCTCCCTCTATTGCTTTCCCGCTCCCCTCCTCACCTTTGAGACCTGCCAAATTCAAGGGCTGGTGGCTGCTATAGAAAACTCTGAATCAACAGCCTCTGTTTGTTTTTGTTGTTGTTGTTGATATGATCTTCATCTATTTCCACAAACAGTATAATAGATAAGGAACATGAATGTTAGGAATACAGCTCCATTTTCTGTTACCTTTCTCCAACTAGTCCCTTACTTTGTTAATTTTTAAACTGTGTGTTGAAGTACAACTTAAAGAAAAGTACGGAAGTGTCAAAATGAGTGAATTTTCACAAACTACACATACCTGTGTAATCAGCACCCAAGTGAAGAAACTTCTGTATCTAGCAGCAACCCCCCCCCCACCAACACTCTCTTTTGCTCTCTTCCAGCACTACAGTCTCCCCCAAAAAGAGCAACCTCTATGCTGTTAATACCATAAAGTAGTTTGGCCTGCTTTGTGCTTTACTGATATGGAATCAGAGAACAGTGTCTATATTTGGTGTCTAGCTTCCTTCTATGTCGTGTTTCAGTTTTCCTTAGTACTGCCTGTTCTCACTGCCACGCGATATTGCCTTACAATGCATGTACCCTATTCCAGTGTAATAAATGTACCACAATTTATGTTTCCATTTTGCTACCAATGGACAATGGGTCATTTTCAGTTTGGAGCTATTAAAAATAATGCTGCTAGAAGGAACATTCTAATGCATGTCTTTTGGCAATTTACCTATTTCTGCCAGGAATGCATCTAGTAGGGGAACTGCTGGATTATACTGTATGCACATGCACCACTTTGATAGATACAGAAATTACTCTGTAATAATAATAAAACAAAATATCATGTGAGTCACGCACTGGTGCTCCACTAAAGGAAAGAATTTACTGTCCAAAGAGGCACAGCTCCAACCTTGCATTTTCTAGCATGCTGTTGTTACTTTTAAGAGTCACATTTCTGGGGAGCGCCTGGGTGGCTCAGTCAACGTCAGACCCTTGATTTCAGCTCAGGTCATGATCTCATGGTTCATGATCTCAAGTCCTGCATCAGGCTCCATGCTGGCATTGCAAAGCCTGCTTGGAATTCTCTCTCTCCCCCTTGCTCTCTGCCCCTCCCCAACTCATGCTTGCTCGCTCTCACTCTTTCTCTCTCAAAATAAATGAATAAACTCAAAAATTAAAGTCCTATTTTTTTTTTTTTTACTAAGGGGAAAAAATGCCACAGATATTATGCCAGTTTTACTTCTAGAAATAATAGGCTATGTGAAATGTGATTTACATCTACTGGAAATATATATACATCTGAGAATACCAGTGTAATAAAAGCATCCTTGGCTTCCTTTTTATGTAGTGTAAAAAGAGAAAGAAGCTGCTTGCATTTTAGGGAAGTTAAAATTAAGCAGGACAAACTTCTCACTTATATAAACGGCTTGAGGCAGGGAACAGGTCAGATTCATCTTCATATCCCCTGTATCTGTACCTCAGGTACATAGGAGGTTCTGGCTGAATGTGGAATAAATGAATCCTCAAAAAGCCATGTCAGCTAATGTTCCCCTTGAAATGTTTTTTTAATGAGCTGGTAGGTTACTTGATAAAATTCATTACATCTGCCTTCCAAGCTCTTCCTTAGTTGTGTGAGCTTCTGGCCCCAGAGCACAGTGCTAAGAACCCGCAGACAAGCCGTGCCCCTCCGTGGGAGGCTGGAAAGAGCCTGAACTAAAAAAGGAAGGAAAGTAAATGTTTACATTTTACTCAGTCTTCTTACACAGAGCGCTCACCTATGTATTCACAGAGGTGCCCTCCAACCCTCAGGCCAGATGAAGAGAGATTCTGCTCTAATGTGCTTACACCCAGAGTTGAGCACAGCAAGGGATGAAAGCAAGACACAGATTAGCCTCCAAACCAGAGAGTTTCCGGAGATCACAGCATTATTCATAGTAGCAGCTCCATGACCTGCACTGGTAAAATAATTTGCATCTACCTTTACACTTCCTAAGACAAGTTTAGGTAAAAGTTCAGTGATCTGCTTTGGAGAGAACAAAACAGAGACAGAACTCCATGGTAAACAACTCAATTTTTTAAGATTTTAATATACTGCCACACACACACACACACACAAATCACATTGTACAATAAATAGAAATCAGCATGTCAAGAAAAATGTTCTTGGTCTAATTAAAAAGCAACTGCTCTCATTTTTATTCTGTACCCTCTCTCCACCTCACCTTATTCCAAACGTAAGAAAAAAATTATAACTCTAAAGGAACATTATTGCCCCAAATTCCACCATTGTAGTTCAGAAATATGAACTAATTTTCCTAATTCTTATAAAGTCATTGTTCAATTATATAATTTTCATAAATAATGTAATCAAGATATGCACGATCTTTTTAAGTTTTTACCCCATGGAACAACACTATATACACTGAAATAAACATTTCAAAATATTTGGTTTTAAATTATATAATACTCTACCCAGTGGATACATTTGACTTCTAACTATTCCACCACTGCGTGACCTTTAGACCACAATCTTTTCCTATTCCATGTTTGTGACCTTGCAGACTTTTTTCTACTTTATAAATTATTTCTTGAGGATACATGCCCAGCAACGGGAGTATGAGGCCAAACGGAATGAACACATTTACTGTCTCCAAAATAATTTGGACAGTTTTACAAATTTAATAGTGACAGAATTAAAATGTAAAACAAAGTAGCAGACAAAATTAGGATACCATTGTCAGTTAGCCCATACTCACATCACATTGATAAATGACATCTATAACATAAAGCTTTTTCATCTGGCTAATGCTCTCATAAAATGGTGCATATTTCAAAGTAACAAATGTTCACTTCTTTGTGTTGCCAACAAGACTGAAAATCCATCCATTTCCAACAGCAGACTGAGGTAAGATCTCCATGGAGGAAAAAGAAAAAAAAAAAAAAAAAACCTAACTTTTACTAAAAACACATCATGTGCCATACCTTATGCTACAGACTTTCTCATGTGTCATCTAATTTAAGGCTGAAAAGTATATAGTAACTACTTCTATTTTTACAAAATTCAGGGTAATGCATAGACCACGTTGTTTCTACTACAGCAGCCCAAATACACAAGAAAAGAATTAATAAACCAATTACAAAGATGCTTCAGGACTTCTTTTTCAGCAGAAGTGTTGAAACATGAAAAATCAGTGAGCTAACATCTATGGCATACGAGCATTTAAGTGATCGTATAGAAGCCAACTTTCTCTTTCCTGACTTTGAGCTAATTATAGGGGAAAAAACACTTTGTAAAATTTATTTTAGGTGAAATAATTAACTCTAAGGCATCTTAGAGTGAATTATGTGTATGAGTATGTTTCAAAGAACATCTTAACACTGACATATCAGTATTTTCATAACATGACCAATTCCATAATTTTATACAGGTGTTCACAACTTTTCTCCTAGTTTAACTTACTGTTGAAAATAGTATCCATACAGAAAAGTGTATAAATCACGATTTTAACGAGGTACAAGTACTCATATGATGCACTTAGATCTAAAAACCAGAAATTACTAGCATTCCACAAATGCCCCTGTGCTCCAACCTTTAACACCAGAGATTAGTTTTGCCTTCACAGATGTTTTTTAAATCTAGCAAAGCTCTGATAAATTTGTTGTGACCTTTATTGAAGCATTCACTTAATTTCTGCTACCTCTTCTATTTCTTCACTGAAGAGACAAGTTTATCCCATGAGATCAAGTAAAGTGAACCTGATGAAAATAGTAATATCAAATTGGCACTGATCGAGACAGATTTTGAATGTCGATCACTGGCACATACTATATATACATTATAAGACCCTTTTTTCCTCTCCACTCATACAACCATATCAAAACCAAAAAGAATGTTTCACTAAAACAACTCAGAGAGAGTAGTTATATTTGCATAACATGATTTATTTCTGCTTAGTTCACTACCATCTGTTTTCATATTTTAAGTAGAAAGGTTTATACATCAAACAATCTTATATAACTTTTGCATGCTATTTTAAAGAGAAATTGGCCCAAATCTGGATTATTTTTTTCTATGTATATAAAGTTGTTTCTAAAAAGTAGGACGTCAACTCTCCACATCAGTATTTTTTTTTCAGTAGAAATAAATTTAAGGCCTTATCACAACTGTGATGACAACAATTGCTTGTTCCACTTACAATACATTGAAATATGCACAAAGATACATACTTCCTGACATCAACTGTTTTAATCTCTAGGTAAAACATCAAACATATACTGAACATAGGAGAAAAAAAAAAAAACCTTCAAAAATTTACTTTCATTAATGTTTATTTTCTCTGAAATGGCTCAAGATGTTTTTTCCCAATGAAGAGTAAAATAGGATAATGAGAAACTAGATAATTACTTTAATAAAAATGTTAGGATTTAATTACCAAAAGCATATATGTCATATACGCTAGTTCAAATCTTATACTATCTTAATAGGTTTCATACATTAAGTGATATTTAGTTAACAAATTAAGCATCATATGAGACATACTTTTTTTTACCTGCTTATTAACACATCTAAACTGTCATAGAGGTGGGAGTAGGGAATGTGATGATTTCAAATGTTTTATTTACATAAGCCTGATCATTTATCTACTTACATAAAAAATTAGATATTTGACCGTAATTATCTTCAACCAGCTGATGTCTTTGTTACATATTAGACTATTTTGAGATTTTTGAAATCATAGGCTTAGAATTTCTAACAATATCATTTTAGAAAAAGATAATTATTCTTCAGTCTTGGGAATTTTGCATTATTTGACCACCAGGGGGCCATAACTATCTTTGAATATTTTAGACAACCCACCTAGCAGAGAAAACTGAAAATGGAATCAATCACTTCATGAAAATTAACTAGTGAACATAAAAAAAATCTATTAACATAAAAATATGATTTTTGAAAGTTAAGGGAGTATGAATTACCTTGATTTGTCCCATATATGCTATGCACTTGAAGACAGAAAATTTTTCCTACTTCTCTTTCCAAAACTGGCATTTACCTATACCTTCTGGACTCAGATCTTCACTTTAAACAGAATGAGTATTAGCTATGATGGTTTATAAGAGTTACTAATAAAGCTGTAATGGCTCAAGTGCCAGAAGTCACAACTTGGCAAATAATCTCTACTCAGTATCTAACTCAGTGACCGGAGGTGAAATGAAAACGAGTAAAATTGCCAGGGCACGGTCACCAGGCTAAAGAAGCAAACTGAAAGATTACTTACAAGGGTATGTTTTAATTCTGTTCCTTTATCTTTTAATTAAATGACTCACAAACCAGGTAGAATGGCAAACTATACAAAGCAACTAAACCTTTTGCTCAAATATTCCCTATGGTACAACCAGCAAAATCACCTATTCCCTCTGCAGATAAAAACGTTATAATAATGCTGATCCCCTTAAAGAAACATTCTGAACCAGTGCTAGTGTAAAGTGGAAGTAAACCAATTATTTTGTAATCTTTTAGTTAGTGCCTGAGAAAATGTCATCTGGCACACCAAGGGCAAATGGACTTTCATTGGAGAGGAGGAAGCTTCTCCTGCAGCACTGGCTACATTACGAATTTGCTATATCAAATGATTCTTTAAAGGCCAGTAACCCATTCTATTATCGTACTTTAAATTTTGTTATACCAGGTAAGTGAGGTGTTGATGGTGGTGATGACGATGACAACAATGACAACAACAGCTGGAATAACTAAAAATTAGTCATCTTAACAACATTGATAGAAGATCCAGGTGCCTGGGTGACTCAGCCGGTTAAGCATCCCACTCTTGGTTTCAGCTCAGGTCATGAACTCATGGTTCATGAGATGGAGCCCTGTGTTGGGCTCTGGGCTGGCAGCATGGAGCCTGCTTGGGATTTTCTCTCCCTCTCTGCCCCTTCCCCCTCCCTCTCTCAAAATAAATAAACATTAAATTTTTTTTCTTAAAAAAAGAATATTGATATTCTTTTTCTTAAAAAAAGAATATTGATGACTGTTCTAACTGTAAACTTTTATCTTCATTCTCATGATTTCATATTGTCTGAATTTAATTTTTCTAGGTTCTTCCTAAAATGTCAAGGAATACTGCCAAACCCCTCTGGTGGGTGGATATTTGAGTCTGGAGCAGGAGAGTTACAACAAGTCAATGGGCCACAGATAGGGGACAAGATTGGCCTGGGGATATTCCTAAAATGTCACTATTGAGGATGCCCAATGATGTCTCTGTACCAATTACCGATATTTCCATGCCTCACACTTCTCATCTATGCCATGGAAATATACTCTCCACGTATCCTACTGATGACTGGGAGTATATCGCGAGCTGAGTAAGAGCCTTACAGGGATTAACACTATTAACCGTCCCAAAAACCTAAATGAAAGGTGTAGAAGTGAACAGAAAGGAGAGGGCTAACAACATTTGGCAACATTCTCATTCGTGTGGCACCATGCTAACAAAAGATACCTGTTTGTTAAGGGGAACCAGTATTTAAGAAGAAACACACACACACACACACACACACACATGAGAGAGGAAAACCTTCTCTAGAAACTCCTAACAAGTTCCCAGGTAAATCTCGAATTATGGAAAGTGAAAACCAAGTTTCCAGGCAAGAATGTTATTTTCTACACAGAATTTAAGAGGCTTTGCATCCATTCTGTAGCACAGGATCATTATCCTCAAATGGAAAACAGAAACAATGTGATTCCAAGAGCCAACCTGCATTAAAAACAGTACTAATCAATAGTGTACTCAGCATCTGTATTCCAAACTAGTAGGTGCTCTAGGCATGCATAACTAATGCACAGTCTTTCCTACTTGTTTTTCAAAAGACCTTCAACAAGTTGCACTTGACATTCACAAAAGAGCACATTCTCTATGATGCTATTTCTCTCTTTAGTTTTAAATTAAATGTGACATTCATAATTTACTCTATACTAACCAATTGTGTATCAGAAAAAAATTGACTTAGAGTAAGCATTTTCTTCACTGATTTAAATTAGAATGAGGAAATCAAACAATGCTATTAGAAGTTTTGTCCCTTGCTTTTTAGTAGTGTTTCTTACATTAGGCTTTTTTCTAAAAGTATCTAACTTGATGATCCAACACAAATAGAAGAAAACCCTTACTATTTATGAGTTCTATTTGACTGATATGTTCTTAACAATATTTCCTCACTTACGGCAGTTTCATGCCATAAAACTAATTTACCATCTACTAAAGGTGACTTTTATTCTAAAATTTAAATTTTTACATTGAAGAGGGAAATAAATTAATGAATAATTCCATTAGCAACAACTTGCTAAAGGAAATCTGTTTCCTCAGCAATGGTTGTATCCACTTACATTTCTCCCTGGGTATGCTAGTGCAAGTATAAATAAAAATGTTCTTTATTTTAATGGCCCACGTATATCATATACTAACCACAGTAGAAACAAAAATTATCGCACTAACTCTATGACACTGTGCTTACAGTGAACATATTTTGAAGTGACAATTTCTAATAGCTGGTTACTTACTTATCCAACACTTGCATAAATTACACAAAAAACTCAGAAACAGAAAAAAGAATATGTTCTAAGCCCTAAAAACAACTTTTCAAGTTATCTATCTTTTGTTAGTTTTTTTCTACTGGAATTATCTGGTATAAATAGGTTGTCTCAAAGCTTACTCATGTAACTCTTTGTTATTTTACAAGCAAATCATGACCAATCATTAAACTCACATGAACATTTTGATCTCCTAATGGGATTATTTTCTGAATGCAAGGCAACTGGTACAACTGGAGGCTTACCCAGAAACTAAAGATGTTAGCAACAAAATGAGATGCAAAGCACACTTGGCCTCAAGGACTTGAAACTGCCCTGAAAATGGACTTGAAAGTGCCTAAGAGTCTGAAATCTCCAAAACTTACATGTACTACAGGCCAGGAACTAGCTAACACCATAGGAGTCTATGAACATATAACTAACAGCCAGGTATGAACACATTAGTGCCTCTTCTGGGTGATTTGCACAATCTTCGCAAACTTTTTTTGATCATCTAAATATTTTGGAGTCTGCCCCATTGTACAGCTCTAGTTAACTGTGGATTAGGAGAATAAATAACAGAACCTGCTATAAAATCAATAATTCCTTGAAATGATTTTCTTTTTCATTTGTCAGAAAATAACATACTCATTTGGAACATGGTGGCACATGTAGGGATGTGTCATCCATTCTGTCTGTAGCTATCGTATGATGCACACGAGGCACCTCCAATGGTTCAAGGCTTCTAGGCTTTAGCACATATTTCATTTATTCCCATAGCCTCTCTTCTATAATCTGTTGAAAACTAAGATTACGACACATAATTTTAAGACATCCATTAGATATAAACTAATGGAGCTCTGTATTAAGTTTGATTTAATTGAAAAAAAAAAAATATATATATATAAACAAATTGAGGAAGTGTCTTCAGTAAGTCCAATATAGCTACAGATCTTCTCTAACAACCACAGTGAGGGTGACTATAAATTATTTTTACACTTGCCTAACAGGAAATGCCCATGGGAGGGATCCATTTTATGGTCTCCTTATATTCTAAGATCCCAGAAAATTACAGGTAAAGAATTTTGTGGAACAAACAACCTGCCAGCTATCAACAAACAGCCAGTGGCCATGGATCCTTAATACTGGAAGTTCTTGTTAGTAAGAAGTGATCTGGCCTCTGGCCTTAGCCTCCCCAGTTTATACTCCCAGGATCTATAATTTTAAAAATCAGTGTGATCCACTGAATTCTCTCTGTTGCTGCCTGCCATTTTGGGGAAAATCCCAAATTCTTTAATGTGGCATTCTTGTTGCTACCAAAAAGACACAGGAAAGAATAATTCTTTCTTCTATAGAGTTTCCCTATTTCCACCAAATTATGTTTTGTTTCCAAACATGTTTTTCATTCATCATTCCCTAGGTCAGGCAGTAACAGTACTATTCTTACTGCTGGCCCAGGACAAGTAATCACTCCTGTGCTTGTCAGAACCATCCACACAATTCTAACAGTCATAGCCAATATTAACCACAGACTCACATGTCTGTTTGCCAGAAGAGTCTATGGGTTCTTTGACAAGAGGAATCTTGACGTAGATACTTTTGTATTTTCAGTGCCATCACTATGTCTGCTATACCAAAGACATTCCTTAAATGCTTGTTGAACTGAAACATTAAATAATATCAAACATGTAGTAGGCTCTGACAGATCTTTGTTGATACACTAGATGCCGCTTGAAGTCAAACACGGCAATTGAATTCATTCATCTTATTCTCAAAACTCATTATAATAATATTTGACACATGATAGATGGGCAAACAACATCTCTGTCGAATGATGTATTAGGAAATGGACATTTTGAGATAAATAAAATATTACTAAGTAATAGATTCTTAGGAAGTTCCTTATAATATGTTGGAAGTCAATATATTTAACTGATAGGAAAGAGCAATCCAAGAGATGCTCTAGTAATAACTATTTTTAGTTTTATAATAGTATTTCAGTTACACCCATCACTTTTTCCCCTTTTATCTGAACTAATTTAAGAGAAACACAATGTGAATTTAAAAATACTATTGTGTCAGGAAAACAAAAAAACATTAAAGAGGATGCTGCTAGTAGAAAGCTAGATCTTTTTGCCTCTAAATGAAAATAACAGTCAAAAAAAAGCTATATGTGGGCCTAATGTGATAAATTTAGAATATGTCCTTTTAAGAGATTGAGCCCACATGAAGGCACCATACGAGAAATAAAATTTTAGCTCCACTCAATCATGATTCAATGAACCAATAATTTGAAATATTCAGCAGACCCAGTTCCTTGCTCCAAAAACTCCACTGCTACAGTTATGCCTCCCTGTTTCTTCCAAGTTTCTTTTCATTAATAATGATACCAGTAGCAGCTAAAAATAACTGTTATTTGATACTTCTTCTAGTAAATATATTATTCTCTTTGGTGTGCATTTATGTAGTACAAAGCTTTTTCCTTAAAAAAAGGGGGGGGGATGGTAAATGTGATGGGCTCTGCATTGAGAGTAGAGGCTGCTTGAGATGCTTTCTTTCTTTCTCCTCTTCCTCTGCCCCTCTCCCCTGCTCATGCTCTCTTTCTCTGTCTAAAATATAAATAGATAAACAAACAGACGCACAAATAAATAAAAGATGGTTTTGAGGTGTAGGTATTGAAATGCCTCAAGAATAGAGCTGAATTAAGAGTACGCAAAATGGGGGCGCCTGGGTGGCTCAGTCGGTTAAACGTCTGACTTCGGCTCAGGTCATGATCTCACGGTCTATGAGTTCGAGCCCCGCGTCGGGCTCTGTGCTGACAGCTCAGAGCCTGGAGCCTGCTTACGATTCTGTGTCTCCGCCTCTCTCTGACCCTCCCCTGTTCATGCTCTGTCTCTCTCTGTCTCAAAAGTAAATAAACATTAAAAACTTAAAAAAAAAAAAAAAGAGTACGCAAACTGAAGGATCCAAATCAGGCCTTAAAACAGCTATACTTCGGTCTCAGGATAATAATTCCACAAGATGTAATGGTAGGACTAGGACTGACATAACTCACACATATACTGAAATGAACATTTCAGATTTTCTCAGTAGTTATTAACCTGATTATGAAGCAGACATCTTTATAAGCTTTATTAATGGTTTAGACTAACAGATTCTTACTTATAAAAGATAAAACTATGTCCTTGTATTTCAACATTCTGACCTAATTACTCTTCTCTTTTCTGTGCGTTGCTCTGCCCACTGTGAAGAAGTGCTGACCGGGACTACATTTTGCACCAATTCAGGGACTTCAGGAGCTCCAGGGAGCTGCTTAAGGTCAGACCCGCTTAAGGTCAGGCAGCTAAAGAAAAGCCAGAGCCCCACAAAGCAATTTCAAACATCCTGGGAATACTTCCTTTGTTGGATCAATTGGGGGATTCATGACAAAAGGAGTCCCAGGAGATCTACTTGTACCATCACCATCTCATCTTTCATATCTGAATCTCTTAATCATTCTAGAATACTAAAGAGAGACTGAGAGGAAGAATAAATGTGTGTGTCTGTGTGCCTGTGCATGCACTGTGCCAACAATAGAAGGAAGGGAAGGGAGGGGGAGACAAGGTCAGAAGGGTTAAAGCTGGGCCCAAGCACACATATGTGGAATTAATTTCTAGGTTTGGTGCAAATATGGTTACATCAACAGTATGAATTTAAATATAACAGCCAGCTATCAGCATAAATAAATGCTATTCTCTTTAATTCCTCTAGGAGGAAAAGTGCCTCACTATTCATAGTATTGTTGTATTGAAAACCCTGGTACAGGAGAAAATATAATTTCCTGGGCTGTAAGAGCAGAATTATGAGGACACCTCCTCAAGTGATTTTAGGCATCAAAATAATATTGTTTCTAAAATAATTCTCCAAAAACCCTCAATTCTTGTATCTTCATAAAGAAGATAAAGCTGTCATCAAAAGGTTACTATGAGGCTTGAATAAGGGGAAAAAAAGTGAAAACGCCTAGTATAGTGCACGACCTAGATTAGGGATTAATTGACATTATGTGAATTTGAATATCCTTAAACCAAGGTTAAACGAAAATTTCATTGCCAAGAATGAATAATAATGGATTAATAGTATAGAATAGCATGTAATATACTATACACCCAAACAGTAATGCAAAATGTTTTAATCAATTATCTAACCTATCTGAGACATTATTATCTTCAGCAGACAATATTCTAAGATGTAAAACTAAAGAAATTTAAAACACAGTTAACAGTGGCCATGATACTACAAGCAATTCTCATGTTAGACTAAACATCTTATTTGTTTCATATTCAACTTCACTGCAACTACTTCATTTTATTGTTAGACAAAGAATTTTATTTGTGGATTTTAAGTAATTTACACTCATTTATCCTAGGAAGATTTTTTTTGTGTTGTATCTTTTTAAATAAAGTCGACTTTTTTTGCTCATATATTAGCTAGTATTAAGTCATGTATAGCAGTAATCACTGAAAGAACATGCCTCTGTCAAATGCAAAAGATCCTATTCAATAAATCAAATAACACGTGAGGGATTTTCATTATATAAAACAAAAAATTTTCCTTCTTCAAATGGACTCACTGTGTTGATCTCTTTTTCTTGATTTATTTTGTATTATATACATCCACATGTTCCAAATCAGTGTTGAGTCGGGCTCATATTGACTTTATTGCAAAAGAAAAAAAAAATACTTTGCAAAAGCAATGAAACTGTATTTCATTCACATTTTATTAAAATTAAGAGCGTGCCTTAAAATCATGTAGTATCAAAGTTAGGAAACAGTTTCTTGTACTATAAAAGTCAATCTTGTTTTAAAACCACAAGTTAAATTTTCAAGTAAATCTTTAAATTATTTAAAACTTGGATATTCAACTCCGGAAAGTTATGATACTAAAATATTTTGGTATATGTTAAATAGATAAGTGTGATCTCAATATCTATTTAAATTGTGTACCAAAATATTTTAAACTGTGCTGTGCTGGTCATTTTTTTTTTTTTTAAATAATAAAACCAACCTTTTAGGGGCACCTGGGTGCCTTAGTCAGTTAAGTGTCTGACTCTTGTTTTTGGCTCAGGTCATGATCTCACCATTGGTGAGTTCAAGCCCCACGTCAGGCTCTGTGCTGTCAGCTTGGGATTTCTCTCTCTGCACCTCCCCAGCTTGCTCTCTATCTCACTCTCAAAAAATAAATAAAAAATTAAAAGAAAAAACAAACAAACAAAAAAAACCACACAAGCCTTTAAACGTGGCATGGGAAACTGAACTGATTCCCTCCGTTTTGTTTCAATATACCCTCCACCATCCCACCTTCCACAAGCACCACTAAAGAAAAAGTTTTATTTACAATACACCTTTCCAAAGGAGAGAAGAAAGAAGAATCCTGGCTGGTTTTCACTATAAAATCATTTAAAAGTCAATTCTGCAGTATACTTCATACCTTGTCAATATTTTTCAGAGGTTTTCAAATATACATATTAGACATACCGTTGGTTCAAATCTTTTGCTGCAATGAGGAAACATTTCCAACTGGAACATATCAGCGACCCAAACATTTTCATTTTATTGCCAGGAATTATTATCAATTTATAATTGAAATAGCCCTTACTGAATAACAACCAGTTGCCAAGCAATACGGTGTTTTATACACCGTATGTATCTCTTTGTATATCTCTTTTAATCCTCACAATAAACCCATGAGCAAGGTGTCATGCTCTGCATCAGAGGTCAGAGGCTGAGGCACTCGAGGCCACGTGACCCACACACCCTCACACAGCACCACCCGGTTCAGCCCAGACGCAAACACACAGAGTTAGACACCAAATCGCAGACCTTTAGACACCAAATCGCAGACCTTTAACCTTTATTCTATACAACCCAGATGCCAAATCATAGAATTATTTACATTAAGCTCCAGCTTGTGAATTTTTAAAAGTATGGTTCCTAGTTCTTGCATTTAAATGTCAAAATTTCCATTTTCAAAGGTGACCAGAAATCCCATACTGGCTTCATAAAGGGAATAAAGACCAAAGACTTTCAAGAATTTTCTAGGCTGAGCTCACTATTTTTTCCACAGACTAATTTAGAGGTATAAAGCCTTTCATATTTCACCTTGATTTGTATCTTAAAATGAGAGGGAATAGAGTTTTTATTCATTAATTAATATGCACATTAATGAGATAATTTGCGGGTTTTATTATTTTTCAAAGGCATTGAGCTTCACCAGGGAAAATATCTCACAAAGTTCATTCTTGTTATTAAAAATGCCATTTTTATCTCAATGGATAAATATTTCCTGTGTATATTCATTTATTAGGATTTTAATCAGCTTTAAATTCAAATCCTTCATGAAACTAAGGGATGAGGTATCCAAACCTTACATACAAATCCTTTTATTTATCAGAGGTTTCTCTAATCCCCTAAAACAAAAGGGAGAAAGTGAGCTTGAGAAACAAAGAAATCTACTGTAACTGTTAATCATAACTGCATTTCCAAACGGTCTTCACAGACATTTTATGTGCATATTCCATGTGTACAGTTTTACTTTTCCACAGTAGACCAACAGCCCTAACTTAGGTTAAACTAAATCAGAGAAGAACTTCTAAGAGATGTGCTTCCAGCCCACGTGCAAGTAAAATAATAGCATGGCCAAATGACTTCACATCAGGTGAAATGAAAGGAAAATGAAATTAAATAAGGAACAAAGCCAGAAATAAAACACAGAATGCTCATGATTAAAGAAAGGTAATAGCGACAGAAAAACAAGGTCACATGAAGGAAAATTATTGCCAATACAAGTAAAGTTCTTCAATACTTTAGATTTTTTTTAATTTTTTAAAATGTATTTATTTTGAGAAAGACAGAGAGAGTGAGTGGGGGAGGGGCAGAGAGAGGGAAAGAGAGAATCCCAAGGAGGCTATGTGCTGTCAGTGCGGAGCCCAATGTGGGGCTTGAACTTGTGAACCATAAGATCATGACCTGAGCCACTCTTAACTGAGCTACCCAGGTGCTCCAGGAATTCTGGATGTAGTGCCCACTCTTGCAAATTTCCTCTATGCGTAGTGTATTTAAATTTTTACAACACATGTTATCTTATTTGACTTCATAAGTACATTGTGAGTAGCTTTCATTATATTTCCCCATGCCATTCATGAGTAATTTACTACACAATGTCACATGTGCACATGGGTGGCAGAAGCAGGGCATGTCACCAGTCGTCTTATTAATTTAATGTTTTTGTAGTACACGGAGTTTAAAAGTGTGTGTGTGTGTGTGTGTGTGTGTGTGTGTGTGTGTGTGTTAAAACTGAAGCCTGATTCTTATCAAGTTACACCTATTCCTTTATATAAGACCTCTCTGGTTTTTTCTCTTCAAAGTTTATTTAGACATCAGCTTATTTCAAATGGGTCTTAAAAATTTATTGAAAAATTTTTGGAGAATCTGGGGGCCAACACATAAAGCTAAACTGAAGCACCAGAGTAATATAAAGAAATCTCAGAAATAAATAAAGAAAATGCAATGCAAGGCAACAAAATATTAACGCACAAACACGATTTTATCTGGAGATAGATAACATATTTCTTACATTAGATGAAGTGATAAACGAGAGGAGGCAAAGCAGTATTTCAGGAGTACCTTAAAAGTTGTGAAGGGTGTGGCTGCATGGTCATAAATGCAGACCACAAGTGTCCCACAAATTCATCGTCAGTAAAGTGCATAAATTGATGGCTTGATAAAGTATACCCTAGAGGTCTGTGTTGAAGAGTAGCTCAAAGATCAAAACACCAAAGCCTCTGAAAAATCTATTTCCAAAATCTTTCCTTAACAGTCCCAGCTTTCCAACTGTAACGCACATAAACACAATTACCAGGATTATTTTAATTGTACAATTTTCACCATGTTCTACAACAGACAATTACAATGTGCTTTCCATCAAAATCATATGAATTATACATGTGAAAAAAATCTTTGATCATTACTGCCTCTCACACTTGGGAAAAGTGTAATAAAATTGAAAATGTAGCAACGGCTCAAAGCTGATTTTCTAAGAAAGCATGAAGCATCCTCCAGCACGTCCACTCAAATGTAGGGAGCGGCGCGCAATGCAAGAAAGAAATGAAATGTGTTGCCCGGGCAGCAATTCCATGGCAAACCTCACGCGGGCCACGGAACATGAATGTTTCATAGTATCAATGATTATGGTCTTACTCAAATCACAGTAGTCAGTTGAGGCAAAATTCTCTGAATCTCTTTGGGCTTACAGCTTGCTCAGCCCTGCAATGATGCATGATTGTTTTTATCTCAAATAAATCTCTGGATAATTCTCTATTCATGCAAAAGTCTCCACTGTACAACTGAAATTCACCTCTAAAGGCTTTCAAGGAGAACAGAACTTTGTGGTTTGGTGTTTCTTTGCTTTGGAGGAAAAGCCCAGTAATAGAATAACTGTATGTAGTAAAATTGGGTGAAGATACTTGTTTTATAAATAATAATGGAACCCCAAATCTTGCTAAAGGATAAGCATTCTTAAATATTCAGTAATTTGACATGTTAAAAATTCTTTATCAGCTAAACCCAAACACACACACACACACACACACACACACACACACACGCACACGAGTTTAGAAAACCCTTGTTAGTTATGTAAAATTCATTTAAACAAAAGGTGATCAAATTGCCTTTTTCACTTATGAGAAATTAGCAACATTAGAGAATGAAACACATGCTCATGGTTTCTTATAAAAGTCCTGATAACTTCACTCTTTAGCATAGCAGAAACTATATGTTAATATTTGAACATATTTTCTTTGATAGTTTATAAGCATTTGATTTAATGTTATAGATGTGTTCTACACACCTGTATATACACTTGTGGCCTCACCTTATTAAAAGGTCAGGTGTTTATACTGTCTGTGTATATTGAACCCATTGCATTCAGGGCAAACCTATTTCAAGTTATCCTAGTAATAATAGCCCTTCAGAGCACTAAGCTTCTGTATCTGGGAACCCTCATCAATCACTATATTTTAAAACAAAACAAAACAAAACAAAACACCTTAATGTATTCATGTATTTTATAAGTGTTTCATGTTCATTATAGAAAAAAACTAGTGGGGTGCATGGGTAGCTCAGTAAGTTAAGGATCCAACTTTGGCTCGGGTCATGATCTCAGGGTTTGTGAGTTCGAGCCTCGCATCAGGCTCTGTTCTGACAGCTCAGAGCCTGCAGCCTGCTTCGGATTCTGTGTCTGCCTCTCTCTCCGCCCCTCCCCTGGCTCGCACTCTGTTTCTCTCTACAATAAATAAACATTTAAAAAAAGAAAAAGAAAAAAACTAGTAAATACAAATAAGCAAAATGAGCAAATACTCTACAGACCACTCATTATCTTAAAGTATGCATTAAACATATAAACACTTTCACATTTTATGCATATACAGAGCTATTAATTTATACACTTAACTTACAAATATTTTGTCACTTTAAAAATATACCGTGTAACTCTTCTGCTCACATTGTGGCAGAATGTGAATGTATTTTCAGGTCATAAAGAGTGGTACCAGTGCGCCTGACTGGCTCAGTCGGTTAAACATCTGACTTTTGCTCAGGTCATGATCTCAGTTTGTGGGTTCGAGCCCCACATCCAGTTCTGTGCTGACAGCTCAGAGCCTGGAGCCTGCTTTGGATTCTGTGTCTCCCTCTCTCTCTGCCCCTTCCCTGCTTGCACTTGCTCTCTCTCTCTCTCTCTAAAATAAATAAACATTAAAAAAAAAAAGAGTGGTACCATAAACATACACGATTTTTAATGAACCAAAACACTCTTATTTATACCAAAACATCTAAGAAACATCACAGAACATTTTTTAGCACTGCATGAGAAGAATTTTATTTTAGAAATTATAAGCATAGGATAAAGTTCCTTCTTTAAGCCTTGTGTGTGTGTGTGTGTGTGTGTGTGTGTGTGTGTGTGTGTGTAGAATGTTGGATGGGGGCAGGAGGGCTGAGAGAAGAGATTTTTAGCTGACAGAACAGTTGAAATTACCTGTACAAGTTTCTCCAGCTGGACGTTGTTCTGTAAAAGTGTTTAAACTTATTTTGGGGAATATTCAGATAGCTCTGATCTTTATGAAAAGGGAAAACCATCTTTGGCTGGTGATAGAGACACACATACTTATGGGACAGTGAGATAGAATTCCGGTGCCCTTTTGGCTCAATGCTATCAGTTTTGTTTATCAGCAAACTTCACTTACCCTCCCTTCCCCATAACTGAAGAGAAGGCTCCCACACTAGGGTCTTCTTCCAGTTGTCTTGGACCACTGCTTGTCCACCAGAATTACCAGCTTTGAAAAGACAGGAAGCCACAACGTACTGGACAGAATACAAGCTGGAGTTTAGGTCTGCTGACCACGTTAGCTTACCTTCTCTTCTTGTAGATCTCTTGGAGATTTTTAAAATGGGGATTTGGAGCAATCCCCAAATGAAATAACATTTCAGCAACTAACTAATTTGGAATTAAAGTACACTAAGAATTTTCAAGCCAATTTGAGTGTATAACTCTTCAAGTAAAAGTGGAGGGACCAGCTGCTCCCCACAGAGCCCCCTGAGCTCGGCCGTGCAACATATTCACTCCTGTGTCAGTTATGTTGGTGCTCGGTCACGGAAACAGGCTCACTTGATTTGATGGCATCAGATAGAAAAAAACATATATTTTTTAATTATTAACTGTAAGTAGAGAACCTCCATGACTGTTTTCATCTAATTTGTTAGATTTCCCTGGGACAAATTTAATTAATGTTTTAACATCCTACATTCATTATTCAGTAATCCTGAACTTTGGAAAGGGAATGTACAAAGAACAAATCTGAACTCTATGAAATACATACACACACACACACATGCACAGATACATACATACATTCAACTATACAGACAGTGGGAGACAGAGAGAGATGAGACCTAAGCTCTTCAAACAACAAACTTCCTATTTTACAGGAAATGAAAGTAGACAGTAACACAAGTGTGTAAAAAGACCCTGGTATACACAACGGACACCAAGCAGCTTATAATGCACCCAAGCTAACGCTTTAAAATGCTGAGCAGGCCAAGCAAAGAATGTCTGTAGATGTCACACAGGCTCTCTTGTAGATTCTAAGATGCCACAGGTCATGACATGTGTATTAATAATAATAACCACACTGAAATAAGTGATGAAGTACTTCGTGCAGTAGGTTAGTGACGTCCACTTAGGAGTCAGGCATTCACTTTGGCTGTTTTTCCTAAGTTGTTGGCAGATTTCCAAAGATCCATACACACTGCCCATGAGAGTTCTCTTTTCTAATGGCCTTCCTTTTGGAAGACTGATAACCAGGGACAAGGGCACTTCTGATGACCTGAGAAAACAAGGAAGCTCTCTGGCTCACACAGGAACTAAACCCAGCTAAGACCAGATTTGACTGGTGCTACTTGTTTTCCCAAACACTTTGTTCTCACAATCATTTAAAAGAGGATTTTCATAATTGTGAAAATGTAAGAGGGAAGATCAGAATCTATGTTTTCCTATTTACAGGCTAACACTTCAAATAACCAAGTGATTCATTTTCCAAAAATCAAAGGTGACACGGTGAACCCAAGGTAGTAATATTTTTCTTGCACTTGATGCCATTTGAAACATGATTATTTGGATCAGTTTCATAAAATGAGCACAATATCAAAATGTTGCCCAACTCAGTTATGAAAAATAGTATTGGTACAGTCTACCAAAACTCTGCTATAGTGGGGGACCTGGGTGCCTCAGCCGGTTAAATGACCAGCTATTGGTTTCGGCCCAGTTCGTGATCTTACAGCTTGTGAGCTCAAGCCCCACATCAGGCTCTGTGCTGACAGTGTGGAGCCTGCTTGGGATTCTCTCTCTCCCCCTCTGTCTCTCCACCCATCCTCGACTTGCACTCTCTCTCTCAAAATAAATAAATAAAACTTAAAAAAAATCTGCTATAGTACTAGCAAGGAGAAAGGGTGGTTCCTTGAACACAATAATGAAAAAACATTGATACTAAGGTTGCTCTCTTGAGAGAGAGGCCAAAAATCCTCACTTAAAATTAAATATAGAGGCTTTCCACTTTCTAAGGTGTCACGGAAGCACAGAGGAGGAACGCCGTAATCAGTAGATGCCACAGGGGTAAAAGATAGAAGAAATACTTCAAAGAGACAGTGTCTTAGTCCATTCTGGTTGCTATAACAAAAATACCATAAACTGGGTGCCTTATAAAAAACAAACCTTGGGGCACCTGGGTGGCTCAGTCAGTTGAGCGTCCGACTTCGGCTCAGGCCATGATCTCACGGTTGGTGAGTTCAAGTCCCGCGTCGGGCTCTGTCCTGACAGCTCGGAGCCTGGAGCCTGCCTCCAATTCTGTACCTCCCTCTCTCTGCCCCTTCCCTGCTCACGCTCTGTCTCTGTCTCTCAAAGATGAATAAACGTTAAAAAAAATTCTTTTTTTAAAACAAACCTTTAAGGACGCCTGGATGGCTCAGTTGGTTGAGAGTCCAACTTCAGCTCAAGTCATGATCTCATGATTTGTGGGTTGGAGTCCAACGTCGCGCCCTGTGCTGACAGCTGAGAACCTGGAGCCTACTTGGGATTCTGTCTCCCTCTCTCTCTGCCCCTCCCCAACTCGCGCACGCTCTCTCTCTAACATAAACAAACATTAAAAAAAAAACACCTTATCTCTTATGGTTATAGAGGCTGAGACATCGAAGACTGTGGTGCCTGGCAACCTCTGTTTCTTGTGAGGTTGTCTAGGGACATCTTTTCACTGTAACTTTATATGCAGAAGAAACAAGAGAGCTCTCTTGGGCCTCTTTTGTAAGAACACTGATCAAGGGCTACATCTTCATGATGTCATCACCACCCCATCTCACCTTCTGATACCATCACATGAGTCATTAGGTTTAAGTTTCAACATGGGGCGCCTGGGTGGCTCAGTCGGTTGGGCGTCCGACTTCAGCTCAGGGCATGATCTCACAGTCCGGGAGTTCGAGCCCCACATCGGGCTCTGTGCTGACAGCTCAGAGCCTGGAGCCTGCTTTGGATTCTGTGTCTCCCTCCATCTCTGCCCCTCCCCTGCTCATGCTCTGTCTCTCTCTGTCTCAAAAATAAATAAAAACATTAAAAAAAAATTTTTTTTAAGTTTCAACATATAA
This sequence comes from Panthera tigris, assembly GCF_018350195.1. Classification (NCBI taxonomy): domain Eukaryota; kingdom Metazoa; phylum Chordata; class Mammalia; order Carnivora; family Felidae; genus Panthera; species Panthera tigris. The sequence continues at coordinate 85,740,167 of NC_056661.1, forward strand.
ATTTTGGGAGCTCACTAACATTTAAACGATAGCAGACAGTTACCCTAGGCTTGAATCATAAATAATATATGGTAGACAGGCACTCAAGCAGCATGATTAAAGGATTCTAGATAAGGACTTACAGGAGAAAAAAGAATTTGGGAGAAATTAGAGCATGGGACAATCTGGGAATTCTTCACAGGAACACACAGCTGGGTTAAGAGTACAGCAGGGAATAGATTGGAGATGAGGCTGAAAAGGTGTGCAAGAGCCAGATCATGAAAGATGGATTTTGCCGTGTTAAAGAAAGAAAAGACATGTCCTTGGCTCTGACCAACTTCATGTGCTGGTGTTATATTTAGCACATCATCTTCAGCTTTGCCAACTTCATGGTTGCACAATGGCTAGAAAGAGAGCTGAAATCATCCTTGCTTTTAGCCTGTGGAAGAGTAAGGGTAACATGCTCCTAATTATCAAACAATATTCCTGAACTTAACTCTATAATCAAGCAGGAATCCTGTGCTGATTGGTTTTGGCAGATTTTATCTCCAATCCTGAAGTAAGTTGGTTCCAAACCATCAGAACCCACTCATGCAGCTGGACCTAGCATCAATCCAACCTAAATTTTATGATTAGTATGGTAGGGGAGCTTTGAGAAGGGGGTAAGTATGGAATGAGTAGTGAGTAGGCAACTAGCAAAATGATCTCTACACTTTTCCTGTAATAATGAAGCTTGAAAATATGTGGAGAGGTGCCTGGGTGGCCCAGCCAGTTGAGTACCTGACTCTTGGTTTCAGCTCAGGTCATGATCTCACAGTTTATGGGTTCAAGCCCCACACTGGGATCTGTGCTGACAGTGTGAATCCTGCTTAGGATTTTCTCTCTCTGCCTCTCTCTCTCTCTCAAAATAAATAAATAATCTTTAGGGAAAATATTACATGAGGAGAGAAAAAGAGAAGTCAGAGCTGGGCCTATACAAATGAACGCTCATAAGGGGCAGGTAATTTGTTTCTTAAATACCATATAAATAAGACTTACCATTGCCTACTGATATATCCTAAAGATTATTCTCCTCTTTACCTTATCATGTAACTTAGGACAAAGTAATTGTTAGGGCCCCACAGTTAGAGGGTGATCACTATTACAGAATGAGTCTAAACGTTAACTGTTCTTGCTTAAACAATGAGTTAATGTGTCACAGATCTCACATTTGCATAAATATCAATTTCTAACACTACAATAAGACATTTTAACTTAATTTCATATTCAGCATTCTGTTTTCAGTACACAGCATTCTTCTAGGAAATTAAGTATTGGCTTTTTTGCATATTCTTGTCTTCTTAAAAAGATCTATGGTTCACTGATAATTTCCAATACCTATCATTTGAAATTTTGATTTCCAGCACTATCATTTTTTTTTCCCAAGACTATCATGGCAATCAAAACTCACTTCCCACTTTACCACAAGAATATCTCAGGACTCGATTTATATCATTTTTAACCATCATTTTCCCAGATATTTTTAAATGTTAAGAAAGTCTGCTACACATATTTATCTATGTCTTGAGACAGGAACAATAAGGAGAAGTCCTAAGAAACATAACAAGTCAGTTATCTCCCTTTGAATTCAAAAATCTTCGGCGCTCGCTTTGGCAGGACATATACAGAATTCAAAAATTTTCATTAAGGCATGGGATGTAATAAAGAATGTTGATCTCTCATATTCTTCCATATCTCCCATCTCTCAATGCCATGAGGCAATAAGAAGTTCCTGAACAATATTAAACATAGCCAGAAACACCACCGGCTTGTGCCATCCACAGAATTTCCACATCTTTAAAGGGTTTATATAATAATGGTCAGTGTACTAGCACCTAAAATAGTTGCTGTTGTGATATCAGAAAACAATGAGATTTTAAATCTTTCACTAAGAATAATCAGGAGAGGGGGCACATAGGATTGGCATACTGGAAAACTGTCTATATCCTCGCACGAGTCTGGGTTACACTGCTGTAAACATCTGTCAAAACTCATTCAGTTTCACATGAAATTTATCTATTTCATTGTACACGAATTATACCTCAAATTAAATACATATGGACATATATGAAATAATCTAAAAAAGTACAATATATTATCACTGTGACATTGCAATTAGATCCCTATAAAGCACTCGATTGAGCCTGAATTCATTCTTCCATTTCCTTTCTAGGCTATGTAAGTGATTTGGTGCTGCTCTGCCCTCTTTTTATTTTCAGAATCATACATTAAAAACACTTTTTCAGCTTTTTATAGGCCACATGTTAGGTTTATTAAAATAACTCCCAGGTTAATTAGGAAATATCCACAGGCCCATTAGTGGTTATACAACTTGGAAGGTGTGGGAGACAGAATGCAAACCTGGACATGCCTGCTGCTAAACGCCTAGTTTCCTAAGCACAAACATTTTTCTTGTTAATGAACATTAACATTTTTTTTGTCAATGAACAGTTATCAGTTGTAGAACTACGAAGTACACGTGAGAGTAAAAAGTCTAGCAAAATCACTTTATGTCTCTGATTCATGTACTTTTTACTACCTGAATTTGTGTGCCTTTCAAAATACAAGACTATCAAGTTCTTTATGTCACTTACTATATTTTACTTATTAGATACTACAATAATGACTGTTTTCCAAATATGTTTTACTCTGCTCTTACTTGTAATTGAAAATGAGTACGTGAATATGCTTCAGGAGAGACCGAATAAAGATACTACATACTGTGATTTTAATCAGCTTCTCTCCTTTGCAATAATAATGAGATACCATTCCTCTGAGCACTGGGGTGCTGGGTGGCTCAGGTGGTTAAGCGTCTGACTTCGGCTCAGGCCATGATCTCACGGTTTGTGAGTTCCAGCCCCACATCGGGCTCTGTGCTAATAACACAGAGGGTTCTCTGACCCCCTCTCTCTCTGCCCCTCCTTGGCAGTCTATCTCTCTGTTAATAAATAAACATTAAGACACACACACACACACACAAGCACGCACACAAAACATTCCTCTGAATGCTAATGATATGCAAAGCATTTTGCTGTTTTAGGTAGTTCTTACAGCCATGGTCTGAGGTCGTTATTCTTGGAACAATCATTTTTTCAATCAGGAAAGTAAAGCACAGACAGGTTAAGTAACTTGCCTATTAGTAACAGCTGATAAGTAAGGGAGCCAGGACTTGAGAACTGGCAGGGCTACCTGGCCTTCTCACAGCTACACTTGCCACCTTCCTCTCTTAATTAAGCATGTATTTGATCATTCATTAAATATATATGTACTGAGTCCCCACTGTACAAATCAACGGACACATGGGGTTCCTGGACCCAAGCAGTCACCATATAGGGGACATCACAGCGCTAAAAATGTCACTGCAATGTGGTAAGAACGAAGCTGTTTCAGCAAAAGAAGCGGCACTTAACCCAGATACATACTGTGGTAGGTGGAGAGGGTGAGCTGGGAGGGAGAGAAGGGAGACTCAAATCTAGGAAGGTTTTGTGGAGAAAGCCCACTCCTCAGCGTGAGAAATTAACCAGGTGAAGAACAAAACGCGTGGTGTTGCAAGGTCAGAACACAGCGTGTGGGCATTCAGAGA